>NC_141878.1:323525506-328525506 GCF_056163025.1 Triticum urartu
TTGCATTAGGGAAAAATTGGCTTTACGCAAAACAATAACCATAGAGCCTCCACGAGCCATATATGCATATAGTTATAGCTGTTATCATGTTCTTTTGCTCTACAATGTTATTTTGCCAGCATATTCCATGTGCTGACCCGTTCCGGGTTGCAACATATTATGTTGCAGACTTTTCAGACAAAGAGTAAGGTGCGCTAGGTCGTTGTCGTGCACTCAGCTATGCCATTGGAGTTGATGGACTCATTTATCTTCGAAGCTTTCGCTATTATCTTATTTAGATGACCTTAAGCCATATTATTGTATTAAGTTCTCCTTTGATACATTCGAGGTAATAAGTGTGTGATTGCACTATGTTATAAATCCTTCGAGTACTGTGTGTGTCAGCATTACCGATCCAGGCATGACACTAATGCACAGAGATTTGACCATTTGAGGTCGAATCGCTACAATGCTTCAAACACTGTTTTGGCTCTAGTTTGAGTTTTATAAAATATTTTTGATTGATTCTTTTTGCTACTATTTTGTTATTGTTTTGTTTATCCAGTAGAATATGGTGATTTATTTTTAGTTTATTTTAAATTAGGGTTTTAGGCAAAACAGTATTGTTTTAGTTCTAGTTTTGTTTTAAACTTTTCTTTATAGTTTTAACTGTTTTTAAACTATTTTTGTCACATTTGACAAATATAGTTTTGTTTCTGTTATGAAATAGTAGACAATTTTATTCTTATTTAAAAAATATTTTCTTTAGTTTTGTATGAAAACTTGTATAGGTCGTAGTTAGAGTTTTATAATAGCTTTTTATTTGCTTCTTTTTGCAAATAAATTTTTATAAAAAATACTTTATGTTAACTTAGTTGTTTTATATTTTATTTTCTGTTAATTTAGTATTTTTTCTTTGTTATTATGTTTTTACTTAGGACAAAAATATATTAGTTGTTTGTAGTAAAGTCTTAGAATTTCCATAGTAGTTTTTCTTTGTAGTTTTATTTGAGGGTTCTTTGGAATCTGTTTGAGTTTTATTATTGAGTTTCCTTGTTTTTTTGATTGTTATTATGAGTGCTAGAATGATTGCTTATGTGAATGTCATGTTTATTATTATAAATTTCATCGCAGAGTTGCGTATAGTCTTATCAAGTTTCTAAGAGCGTTAATATCTTCAGCAACTTACCAGGCAAGTTCACTTGGACCATGTTTTTCATACCTATGTTTTATTTGCATGTAGTAGCACCCTTTCAACAATCCCTCTAGTAGTGTTATTTAATCTTGTAGTTGAGTAGAATGCATGAGGTAGGAACCCATCTCCCTGTTACCAAGCCTAGGGCATTATATAGTTTTAATGCTACGCTGTAGTAGACGGGGTTGGTATTAGTGTTCGGGTGTGGTGTAAAAAAGGAGGACTCTACGTCAATGACGACAACTTCATGATGGCATCGGCAAGGAATGCATGTTCAGGACCTCAAGACTTCAAGACCTCAAGATTTCGAGACTCGAGACAAGAATTCAATACACACTACTAGGTGAAGGACGGATTTGATGGGCACCCTGGAGAAACCAGTGGATGGCCGGGATGCATGGAGGAGCGGCATGACATCTTGCGCAAAGCTTCACCTAGACTCAAAGAGACGGAAGAATACTTCATGCCCGGAAGCTTACCTATGCAACCACAAGTTAGTATGGGCTCTGGCTTGGTTGACCTTAGTGGTGACTCTAGCTGGGACGGTGCTAGCAGATGTAGAACTACGGTAGGATTGGATGAGCACGAGACAGTGGTCAGGGGAACTCTTTGGAAGACCATGTTTCAGTCGTCTTGTTCTCAAACACCCCTGAAATGCGAGAACGTAAAAAAGGGATCGAATCTTGCGGGTAAACAAGTAGGATGTTCGGTAATAGTTTTTGACACACTTAATTATAATGGTTTTTGACACACTTAATTATATATAATGCACGCAGGTGAACAGGCAATGGATGTACAGTAATAGACGCACCTCCGAGTACATTGAGGGCGTGCATAATCTTCTCACAGTGGCTGGTGCAAACAAGTAGAATGGTTTTATGTGTTGTCCATGCCCTATATGTGGGAATACGAGGTCTTACTCTAACTCGAAAACCCTTCACTGCCACCTGCTTTATAAGGGTTTCATGCCACACTATAATGTTTGGACCAAGCACTGAGAAAGAGGGGTTACGATGGAAGACATCGAAGAAGAAGAGGATGATGACAACTATGTGCCCCCTGAATACGGTGATGCTGCAACAGGGGAAGCTGAAGATCAAGAGGAACCAGACGATGTTCCCAATGATGATCTTCGTTGGGTCATTTTTGATGCAAAGAGACAGTGCGAAAGTGAAAAGCAGAAGCTGAAGTTCGATCACATGTTAGAGGATCACAAAAAAGGGTTGTACCCCAATTGCGAAGATGGCAACACAAAGCTCGGTACCACATTGGAATTGCTGCAGTGGAAGGCAGAGAATGGTGTACCTGACAAAGGATTTGAGAAGCTACTGAAAATATTGAAGAAGAAGCTTCCAAAGGATCACAAATTGCTCGACAATACGTACACAACAAAGAAGGTTGTATGCCCTCTAGGATTGGAGGTGCAGAAGATACATGCATGCCCTAATGACTGCATCCTCTACCGCCGTGCATACGAGGCTTTGAACGCATGCTCGGTATGCGGTGCATTGCGGTATAAGATAAGACAAGATGACCCTGGTGATGTTGACGGCGAGCGCCCCAGGAACAGGGTTCCTGCCAAGATGATGTGGTATGCTCCTATAATGCCATGGTTGAAACGTCTGTTCAGAAACAAAGAGCATGCCAAGTTGATGCGATGGCACAAAGAGGACCGTAAGAAAGATGGGAAGTTGAGAGCACCCGCTGACGGGCCGCAGTGGAGAAAAATCGAGAGAAGGTACTAGGAGGACTTTGCAGGTGACGCAAGGAATGTATGGGTTGGTTTAAGCGTGGATGTCATTAATCCTTTTGGGGAGCAGAGCAGTGATATGTCTCCAACGTATCTACTTTTCCTAACGCTTTTCCTCTTGTTTTGGACTCTAATTTGCATGATTTGAATGAAACTAACCCCGGACTGACGCTGTTCTCAACAGAACTACCATGGTGTTGTTTTTGTGCAGAAATAAAAGTTCTCGGAATGGAACAAAACTTTTCGAGGATTTTTTATATAATATATAAGAATTTCTGGAGCCAAGGCCTACCGGAGAGGCCCCCCTGGGTGGGCACAACCCACCAGGGCACGCCCCCTCTCCTGGCGCGGCCAGGTGGGTTGTCCCCACCTGGTGGCCCCGTAGACCTGGAAACCAATGCTATAAATTCCTATTTTCGAAGGAAAAATCAGGGAGAAAGAATTATTGCGATCCACGAGATGGAGCCAACGCCAAGCCTGGTTCTTCCTCGGGAGGGCAGATCTGGAGTCTGTTTGGGACTCCGAAGAGGGGGATATTCGTTCTCGTCATCACCAACCCTTCTCCATCGCCAATTCCATGATGCTCCCCACTGAGAGTGAATAATTCCTTCATAGGCTCACTGGTCGGTGAGGAGTTGGATGAGATTCATCATGTAATCGAGTTAGTTTTGTTAGGGCTTGATCCCTAGTATCCACTATGTTCTTAGATTGATGTTACTATGACTTTGCCATACTTAATGCTTGTCACTTTGGGCCCAGGTGCCATGATTTCAGATCTAAACCGTTTATGTTATCACCATTATATCCATGTTCTAGATCCGATCTTGCAAGTTATAGTCACCTACTACGTGTTATGATCTCGTAACCCCGGAGTGACAATAACCAGGACTTCTTCCGGTGATTACCGTAGTTTGAGAAGTTCATGTATTCACTATGTGTTAATGCCTTGTTCCGGTTCTCTATTAAAAGGGGGCCTTAATATCCCTTAGTTTCCAATATGGACCCCGCTGCCACAGGAGGGTAGGACAAAAGATGTCTGATACGTCCATTTTGCATCATGCTTTTATATCGATATTTATTGCATTATGGGTTATTACACATTATGTCACAATACTTATGCCTATTCTCTCTTATTTTACAAGGTTTGCATGAAGAGGGAGAATGCCGGAAACTGGAATTCTGGGCTGGAAAAGGAGCAAATATTAGAGACCTATTCTACACAATTCCAAAAGTCCTGAAACTCCACGGGAGTCATTTTTAGAATATATAAAAATATTGGGCGAAGGAAGCACCAGAGGGGGGCCACCCACCATCCACGAGGGTGGGGGCGCGCCCCTGTCTCGTGGCCCCCCTGGCAGGCCTCTGGTGCCCATCTTTGGCTACATGAAGTCTTTAACCCTGGAAAAAAAAATCATAAGCAAGCCTTCGGGACGCAACTTCGCCGCCACGAGGCGGAACCTTGGAGGAACCAATCTAGGGCTCCGGTAGAGCTGTTCTGCCGAGGAAACATCCCTCCGGGAGGGGGAAATCATCACCATTGATCCTCTCATCAGGAGGGGGTCAATCTCCATCAACATATTTACCAACACCATCTAATCTCAAACCCTGGTTTATCTCTTGTATCCAATCTTTGTCCCAAAACCTCAGATTGGTACATGTGGGTTGCTAGTAGTGTTGATTACTCCTTGTAGTTGATGCTAGTTGGTTTACTTCGTGGAAGATCATATGTTCAGATCCTTTATGCATATTAATACCCCTCTGATTATGAACATGAATATGATTTGTGAGTAGTTACGTTTGTTCCCGAGGACATGCGAGAAGTCTTGCTATAAGTAGTCATGTGAATTTGGTATTCGTTTGATATTTTGATGAGATGTATGTTGTCTTTCCTCTAGTGGTGTCACGTGAATATCGACTACACGACACTTCGCCATTGTTTGGGCCTATGGGAAGGCATTGGGAAGTAATAAGTAGACGATGGGTTGCTAGAGTGATAGAAGCTTAAACCCTAGTTTATGCGTTGCTTCGTAAGGGGCTGATTTGGATCCATATGTTTCATGCTATGGTTAGGTTTACCTTAATACTTCTTTTATAGTTGTGGATGCTTGCAAGAGGGGTTAATCATAGGTGGGATTCTTGTACAAATAAGGGCAGTAACCAAGCACCAGTCCACCTACATATCAAATTATCAAAGTAACGAACGCGAATCATATGAGTGTGATGAAAAGTAGCTTGACAATAATCCCCATGTGTCATCGGGAGCGCTTTCCTTTATATAAGAGTTTGTCCAGGCTTGTCCTTTGCTAAAAAAGGATTGGGCCATCTTGCTGCACCTTATTTACTTTTATTACTTGTTACCCGTTACCAATTACCTTATCACAAAACTATCTGGTACCGATAATTTCAGTGCTTGCAGAGAATACCTTACTGAAAACTGCTTATCATTTCCTTCCACTCCTCGTTGGGTTCGACACTCTTACTTATCGAAAGGACTACGATAGATCCCCTATACTTGTGGGTCATCAATGTCATGCAAGTTCTTTTTAATAAAGCATGTATGACTATTTACGGAATACATGCCTACATTATATCGATGAACTGGAGCTAGTGCCGTGTCGCCCTAGGTTATAACTGTCACATGACGAATATCATCCAACAAGTCATCGATCCAATGCCTATGAACTTTTCCATACCGTTTCTACTAAGTTACTACTACTATCATCACTGTTACACTTGCTACAAAACTACTACTATCATTGTTACTATTACTATTGCTGCTGTCACTACTATCAAAACTATCAAACTACTTTGCTACTGATCACTTTGCTGCAGATAATTAATCTCCAGGTGTGGTTGTATTGACAACTCAGCTACTAATACCTTCAAATATTCTTTGGCTCCCCTTGTGTCGAATCTATAAATTTGGGTTGAATACTCTACCCTCGAAAACTATTGTGATCCCCTATACTTGTGGGTTATCAAGCAACAATCACAGCACCTGGCCCGTGACTCTATGCATGTATAACCTTCCTCCTTGGCTGTGCATGAAGCGGAAGTTCATTATGATGCCAGTTCTCATCCAAGGCCCTAAGCAACCCGGCAATGACATTGATGTGTACCTAAGGCCATTAGTTGAAGAACTTTTACAACTGTGGAATGGAAACAGTGTACGTGTGTGGGATGAGCACAAACAACAGGAATTTTACCTGCATGCGTTGCTGTTTGTAACCATCAATGATTGGCCTACTCTTAGTAACCTTTCAGGATAGACAAACAAGGGATACCACGCATGCACGCACCATTTAGATGACACCGAAAGTATATACCTGGACAAATGCAGGAAGAATGTGTACCTGGGGTATCGTCTGTTTCTTCCGACCAACCATCAATGTCGAAAGAAAAGCAAGCATTTCAATGGCGAGGCAGATCACCGGAAGAAGCCCTCCATCCGTACCAGTATTCACATACTTGCGATGGTCAATGATTTACAAGTAATCTTTGGAAAGGGTCCCTGAGGGAGTCCTGGATTAGGGGGTATCCGGACAGCCGGATTATATCCTTTGGCCGGACTGTCGGACTATGAAGATACACGATTGAAGACTTCGTCCCGTGTCCGGATGGGACTCTCCTTGGCATGGAAGGCAAGCTTGGCAATATGGATATGTAGATCTCCTTCCTTGTAACCGACTCTGTGTAACCCTAGCCCCCTCCGGTGTCTATATAAACCGGAGGGTTTAGTCCGTAGGACCAAGAACAACAATCATACCATAGGCTAGCTTCTAGGGTTTAGCCTCTTTGATCTCGTGGTAGATCAACTCTTGTAATACTCATATCATCAAGATCAATCAAGCAGTAGTAGGGTTTTACCTCCATCGAGAGGGCCCGAACCTGGGTAAAAACATCATGTCCCCCGTCTCCTGTTACCATCCGCCTAGATGCACAGTTCGGGACCCCCTACCCGAGATCCGCCGGTTTTGACACCGACATTGGTGCTTTCATTGAGAGTTCCTCTGTGTCATCATCGTTAGGCTTGATGGCTCCTTCAATCATCGATAGCGATGCAGTCCAGGGTGAGACTTTTCTCCCCGGACAGATCTTTGTATTCGGTGGCTTCGCACTGCGGGCCAACTTGCTTGGCCATCTGGAGCAGATCGAGAGTTACGCCCTCGGCCACCAGGTCAGATTTGGAAGCTTAAACTACACGGCCGACATCCGCGGAGACTTGATCTTCGACGGATTCAAGCCCCTGCCGAGTGCGCCGCATGGTCACGATGAGCATGATTTAGCTGTACCATCGGACAGTTTTGAGGAGACTGCACCGGCAACCGCTCCGACCCTCAATTCAGAGCCAATTGCGCCATCCGTGGACGGGTGGATAGACCCCGCCTCGGAGGTCGCATTCTCAGCAGCGATCGAGCCGAGTATCGACCTTACCCTTCACGAGAGCCGTGACACCAAACTGTCGGATTCTCCCCTAGCCACGGACTACGAACCGCCTGCGCCCGTGCCTATCGAATCCGACCGGGCGCCGATCATGGAGTTCATCTCTGCGGATATCTTTCAGCACTCGCCCTTCGGAGACATAATGAACTCATTAAGGTCTCTCTCCTTGTCAGAAGAGTCCTGGCCGAACTATGTCCGGCAGGATTGGGATGCAGATGACGAAGAAATTCGCCGCCCACCCACCACCCACTTAGTAGCCACTGTCAACAATTTGACCGACATGCTCGACTTCGACTCCGAAGACATCGACGGTATGGACGACGATGCAAGAGACGAACAAGAACCACTGCCCACAGGGCACTGGACATCCACCTCATCAGATGATATATATATGGTGGACACACCCAAAGAAGGCAATGACGATGGGACAGCAGAGGATGACCCCTCCAAGAAGCAACCCAAGCGCCGACGTCAGTGGCGCCGCTCTAAGTCTCGCCAAGGCAAAAGCGGTGATACCGGCACAGGAGATAATAGCACTCCGGACAGTGCCGAAGATGACGACAATCCCCTCCAGCAAGATTTAGAGCAGGAGGATGGAGAAGCCAGCCCTCCCGAGAGAGCGGCAGATGGAGAGGCGGAGGATGATAATTACATGCCTCCCTCCGAAGACGAGGCAAGCCTCGACGATGACGAATTTATCGTGCCTGAGGATCCCGTCGAGCAAGAGCGCTTCAAGCGCCGTCTTATAGCCACGACAAATAGCCTTAAGAAAAAGCAACAGCAGCTTCGAGCTGACCAAGATTTGCTAGCTGACAGATGGACTGAAGTCCTTGTGGCCGAGGAATATGAACTCGAACGCCCCTCCAAGAGTTACCCAAAGTGCAGGTTGCTACCCCGACTAGAGGAGGAAGCATTAAAACCTACATCTCCAGCGTATGACGCGGCTGATCGGCCACCTCGTGGCCGCGACAGAGAGGCATTTCAGCCAAAAGCTCAGCCCGCACCCAGACGCCACTCAAATAAAAATGTCAAGGCATGGGGAAACACGCTAGACCTGCGAGACATATTGGAGGACAAAGCAAAACACGTAAGATCGATCTACGGATCATGAGGGCGCACCACTATGCGAGATGATAACCGTCACGCCGGATACAGTAAAAGTAAATCCGGCCGGGCCGAACACAGCGGACAAGACTATTTGAGCTGCGTCGCGATATAGCCCAGTACAGAGGCGCTGCACACCCCCTTTGCTTCACATACGAAGTAATGGATCACCAAATCCTAGAGGGTTTCAAACCCGTAAATATCAAATCATACGACGGCACAAAAGATCCTGCGGTATGGATCGAGGACTTCCTCCTGCACATCCACACGGCCCGCGGTGACGATCTACACGCCATCAAATACCTCCCACTCAAACTCAAAGGACCAGCTCGGCATTGGCGCAACAGCCTGCCAGCAGAATCCATTGGCCGTTCGGAAGTTCTGGAAGCCACATTCCTCGACAACTTCCAGGGCACTTATGTGCGACCACCAGATGCCAATGACTTGAGCCACATAATTCAGCAGCCAGAGGAATCGGCCAGGCAATTCTGGACACAGTTCCTGACAAAGAAGAATCAAATCGTCGACTATCCGGATGCAGAGGCCCTAGCAGCTTTCAAGCACAACATCCGCGACGAGTGGCTCGCCTGGCACCTTGGCCAGGAAAAGCCGAAATCTATGGCAGCCCTCACGGCACTCATGACCCGCCTTTGCGCGGGAGAGGACAGCTGGCTGGCTCGTAGCAATAACATATCAAAGAACCATGGTACTTCAGATACCAAGGATAGCAATGGCAGGTCACGTCGCAACAAACACAAGCGCCACATCAACAGCGACAATACCGAGGATACGTCAGTCATTGCTGGATTCAGAGGCTCTAAACCCGGTCAGTGGAAAAAGCCATTCAAAAGAAGCACTCCGGGCCCGTCCAGTTTGGACCGTATACTCGATCGCTCATGTCAAATACACGGCACCCCCGACAAGCCATCCAACCACACCAACAGGGAATGTTGGGTGTTCAAGCTGGCCGGCAAGTTAAATGCCAAAAACAAAGATAAGGGGTTACATAGCGATGACAAGGAGGAGCCCCGGCCGCCGAACACCGGAGGATAAAAGAGGTTCCCCCCCCCCACAAGTGCGGACGGTGAACATGATATACGCAACCCACATCCCCAAGAAGGAGCGGAAGCATGCGTTAAGGGATGTATATGAGTTGGAGCCAGTCGCCCCAAAGTTCAACCCATGGTCCTCCTGTCCGATCACCTTCGATCGCAGGGACCACCCCACTAGTATCCGTCATGGAAGATTCGCCGCACTGGTCCTAGACCCAATCATCGACGGATTTCACCTCACTCGAGTCCTTATGGACGGCGGCAGCAGCCTGAACCTGCTTTATCAGGACACAGTGCGCAAAATGGGTATAGACCCCTCAAGGATCAAACCCACAAAAACGACCTTCAAAGGCGTCATACCAGGTGTAGAGGTCCATTGCACAGGCTCAGTCACACTGGAAGTGGTCTTCGGATCCTCGGATAACTTCCAAAGCGAGGAGTTCAATGCGGTACTGTAACACCCTGAGACCGATGTGCCAGGTGTCCTCCAGTTATTCGCCGTCATTGCCATGTCATTTGCTTGCGTGTTGCATCTTATCGTGCCATCATGTATATTGCATCATCATGTTTTAAAACTTGCATTCGTCCAGGTTCTCCGAGTTCTCTCTGTTGTCCGTTCTAAGCCCAACCACACTTGCACACGCCCGCGGCATGTCCGAAATAGTATTTTATAAGTGGCCGGAAAATGTTCTCGGAATGGGATGAAAGTTGGCGTGCGGTGTTGTTTTGTTGTTAGTAGACCGCCCGCCAAGTTTCATCGCGTTCGGAGTCCGTTTGACGCCCCAACGGATAACTATAGCGGCAATATAGCCAGTCTAACGTCGGACGTTTTCGGTCTCCGGAAACTGCTGCCGGGCCCTCTCTCTCTTCTCTCCTCTTAGCCCACCTAGTCCGTCCACCTATCCCCTCTTCGCGTCCGGTGCCGTCCGATGCGATCGCACGGTCCGAAAACCCCTCTCTGCTCAGTTCTCAGACCCCCTCGCGCGTCCGAAAACCTTCCCCGAACCTGAACCGGACTTTCGTCACCGTTGGATCTGAAACATCCCCAGACATCTACAAAACATCACCATTTTCTTATTTGAACTCCCTATCTATTTTATTCTCGTCCGTCGGATTTCGATCTGATGATCCAAATCCCTCTCCTTTAATCCTTTTGCTGTATATATCAGACAAACCCTAAAAACTAGGTCGCTTGTCCCCCTCAGCCGCCACCCACTCCAAATCCCCCTCGGGATCCACCCCCTCGGTAGCCGCCGCATCTTCCTCATATCTGCAGCGATCCAACCAGCAACCCACACCTCTCCCTCTCAGAACGACCCCGCGCTCGATCCTGTTTGGGTCGAGGCCTCTCCTCCTCCCTCGTCTCAGCAGGTGCCCGAGGCCTAACCTGCCCGCGCCGGCCCTCCTTGACCAGCAGCAACCAGGAGATCGAGCTCCTTCTCCCACGCCCGATGGCCTCCGCCCGTGCCGGTGCTTGCTGCCGGTGACAGCAGCAGCAGCACCTGACCCCCTGCCTCTCTTTCTCCTGTTTTTCTCTCCTTCCTCCGCGTGCTCCTCTCTAAGACTCCGGTCTCTCTCGCAGGAACACCCGCGCCTCCAAATGATGCTCCAGAGCTCCGCCGGCCCTCAAGCTCGCCTGCTGCGCCGCCAAGTCCAGCCGGCCTGCTCTTCGACGTTTCCCGCTCCTCCAGCACCCGCACCTGCAGATCGCAGCCGAACCAGAACCTCGCGGCCTCTCTGTTTCTTCAGACGAACAGGAGCTCCAGGAGTCCATGGCGCCGCCCTTGCCTCGTCTCGCTCCGGGGGATTCGAACGCCAAGTGCCTCTGCCCGTCCTCGCCTCACCGGAGAGGTTTCTCCTTCGCCAAGTCCAGCGCCGCGCCCTGCTTCCTCTGAATCGAAGACGCACGCAGCCAGCGCCCCTGATCCTCGCGTTAACCGCGCCATGTACCCGCTCCTTCCATGTCCCTCCAGACAGAGCCCGATCCAGCCGACTCGGGCTCGTCCCACCGCTGCGCAAGGCCCAGCTCCTCCCGAGCCGGCTCCTCTCCACATCGCCAGGCCCAGCCGATAGCCAGATCCGGCCTAGTGCACCCCAGCCCATCACCTCCGATGGCCCAAGGCCCAGGGTGAGCAACCCCTGGCTTTATTTCCTCTGTTCGTTGGGCCAGCCTTTAGATTCGGCCCATATCATGTTTTTTCCAGCGCCTGCGAATTTAGTATTTGTTCCATAGAACGCAGTTTTACAGAAAAGTCCTTCTTATTCATGCATTTAATATCTCCACAACCGTGCATCGGTTTAAAACAAATTATATATGAAAGTTGCTTAGAATTTTGTCTAGTTTAATAATATGCAACTTTCATCTATGTTTAAAATGTTAAAATTGTTGTTTGTTTAAATTTGCTTAAATAACTTGCTAAAATGATTTATTTAATAACTAAATAACCATAACTCGGAATTAAATAAACTTTATATGTAAATGGGGTAGAAAAATGCCTAGTTTAACATGGTGGCATCACTTTGCATGTTTAAAAACTCCAAAATTGTGTTTAGGGCAGAACAGTACCAAACCTAAAATATGCATATGGGGATTTACCGGAATTGTTGTTCGATGCTTCCGGCCTCATTTAACCTTGACTAGATAGGTAGTTTTACTTTGCTTCACCCTCTTGCCATGTTAATCAACATTTAATATTGTTGGGTACATAAACGAGATCGAACTAAATAACTTGTTGTGGTGTTTCGTCAATATGCAACTCGTTGCATATTGAGCTCCACTTAATTTGTAGGATTGTTTGTGCACTTTGCCATGCCATGCCTCATTAAACCGGACATGCATCATACTTGATTGTGCATCGTGCCTTGGTTATGTGTTGGTTGTTTACTATGTTGTTTGCTTCTTTCCGGTGTTGTTTCTTCGGTTGGTTCCGATAACGTCGCGTTTGTGAGGAACCGTTCGGCTACGTTCGTTTGTCTTCTTCATGGACTCGTTCTTCTTCCTTGCGGGATTTCAGGCAAGATGACCATACCCTAGAAATCACTTCTATCTTTGCTTGCTAGATGCTCGCTCTTTTGCTATGCCTATGCTACGATACCTACCACTTGCTTATCATGCCTCCCATATTGTTAAGCCAAGCCTCTAACCCACCTTGTCCTAGCAAACCGTTGTTTGTCTATGTTACCGCTTTGCTCAGCCCCTCTTATAGCGTTGTTAGTTGCAGGTGAAGATTGAAGTTTGTTCCTTGTTGGAACATGGAGATGTTGTTCCTTGTTGGAACGTGTTTACTTATTGGGATATCACAATAACCCTTATTTAATTAATGCATCTATATACTTGGTAAAGGGTGGAAGGCTCGGCCTTATGCCTGGTGTTTTGTTCCACTCTTGCCGCGCTAGTTTCCGTCATATCGGTGTTATGTTCCCGGATTTTGCGTTCCTTACGCGGTTGGGTATAATGGGAACCCCTTGATAGTTCGCCTTGAATAAAACTCCTCCAGCAATGCCCAACCTTGGTTTTACCATTTGCACTAACTACCTACCACCTTCCCTTGGGTTTTACAGACTCAAGGGTCATCTTTATTTTAACCCCCCGGGCCAGTGCTTCTCTAAGTGTTGGTCCGAACCGAGCTGCCTGCGGGGCCACCTCGGGGAAACTTGAGGGCTGGTTTTACTCATAGCTAGTCTCATCTGAGTGTGACCTAAGAACGAGATATGTGCAGCTCCTATCGGATTTGTCGGCACATTCGGGCGGTGTTGCTGGACTTGTTTTACCATTGTCGAGGTTGTCTTGTAGAACCAGGATGCCGAGTCTGATCGGAATGTCTCGGGAGAAGGAATATCCTTCGTTGACCGTGAGAGCTTGTGATGGGCTAAGTTGGGACACCCCTGCAGGGTTTTGAACTTTCGAAAGCCGTGCCCGCGGTTATGGGCAGATGGGAATTTGTTAATGTCCGGTTGTAGAAAACCTGAAGTTGACCTTAATTAAAATGAATCAACCGCGTGTGTAACCGTGATGGTCTCTTTCTGGCGGAGTCCGGGAAGTGAACACGGTGTTGGAGTTATGCTTGACGTAGGTTGCTCTAGGATCACTTCTTGATCATAGTTTCTCGATCGTGCTTTGCCTTCTCTTCTCGCTCTCATTTGCGTATGTTTAGCCACCATATATGCTAGTCGCTTGCTGTAGCTCCACCTCATACCTTAACCTTACCCATAAGCTTAAATAGTCTTGATCGCGAGGGTGTGAGATTGCTGAGTCCCCCGTGACTCATAGATACTTCCAAAACCAGCTTGCAGGTGCTGTTGAACCGTGCAGATGACGCAACCAAGCTCAAGGAGGAGCTCAATGAAGATCTTGTCCTTTGTGTTGTTTCGTTCTAGTTGATCAGTAGTGGAGCCCAGTTGGGGTCGATCGGGGACCTTGTCGCATTTGGGGTTTTTCTTTTATTTTGGTTCCGTAGTCGGACCTCGATTGTATTTGGATGATGTAATGCTTTATTCATGTATTTGTGTGAAGTGGCGATTGTAAGCCAACTATGTCTCTTTTCCCCTATTGTATTACATGGGTTGTTTGCGAAGATTACCTCACTTGCGACATTGCTTTGAATGCGGTTATGCCTCTAAGTCCTGCTTCGACACATGAGAGATATAGCCGCATCGAGGGCGTTACAGGTACCGCATTATGCATACCTCAAGCTCAAGATGCCAGGACCTCGAGGGGTCATCACAGTCAATGGAAACACATAGCGCTCTCTCCGCACGGAGGAGCACACTACGGCCCTCGCAGCAGAAGCACAAAGCAACCTCTTCAGGAAATCCACCAGTTCGGTGATTAAACACCCGGACACCGTCAAGCGCGTCCAGAGTAATCTGCAACAAGACTGCCTGGCATGTTTCGAGCTCACATAGCAATGCGGTCCCCACCCCAGTCCCAGCCAAACGGCCAAATCCGTGCCACGCGTACATAATTACGCATTGAAAATACCATGGGCATAGGTGGGGGGCCCCCGACTATGGCACGCCCCAAAACGCGGCTCAACCGCACTAGGGGCTTCCCGCTTTGTTATTTTTTCTCTCTTTCAGGACTTTACTCTCTGGAAACCCCGTCCGGCAGTATGATTGCCGGACACACGATACAACAACCAAGGAGGCAGAAAGCTACGTCGCACCATGGAACTCCCAGGTGGTCTCTGATAACGAGTGAAATACCTACTTTAAATACCATTCCTCAGCTTGCCCTTGGAGGGGACATGTCAAATAGTCCTACTTTTTGCTTATCGCACTACTTGTATCATTCCGCTTCGACGCACCTTTTTGAATAAACAATGCATAGCACTAGACTATTACTGCATTCTCTATTCTTTTATATATATATATATGTTCATTCATGACATTCAGCACCCGTACACTCTGGTACGGCCAATACGCCAGGGGCTTAAGCGTACCCCATAATATGGTGTGAGAAGTCCGAACACTTTCGACAGTGCGGCACCCTGAACTTATATCATTATATGCATCAGCTCTGAATCATGTCTTGGGTCAATAGTTGGGTTTGCTCGGCTCCCATGTTTTGGTACCTTACGTTCCGCTATATCGGCTAAGGTAGCACTGGGAGAACTACTGCGATTGTGCCCCGGTTCATCTGGGCAAGCACCTCAGTAGAGAAAGCTAAAACTGACTGTCATGATAAGGCGAGAGCTGGTCGTTGTTCGAGAGGTCTCGAGTCCCTAAAGACTTATGCCGCTTAGGGCGAGGAGTCGGCTTTCTCCGGCTTAGGCGTGTATAGCGCCCCGAATCCGGCCTTCCAAATACTAGGGGCTTCGCCAAAATTTAAAATTGTAGACTTCTATGGCTAAGTGAGAGTGATAAAGCATTATAGTCCGATTGCCTTGTTCGTTGTGCTGAGCACCTCCCTCGAAGGACCCAACAATGGGAAAAAGAGTGCTCAGATTTATCCCGAACACCCCAGCACTCGTGGCATGGGGGCAGAAGCCAACGACTGGCCATCTCTCAGATTTGATAAACAGCCGCACAGAAGGTAATATTTTAAATTCAAACAAGGGTTGCATAGCGCACATGAACAAGTTTTCATAATACAGGATCACACGAGCAAGTTCATTCAAAAATTACATCCTTTGCACACTCGTCCGCCACAAGACGGGCACCCTTCAGGACACCCTCATAATACATTTCAGGGTAGCGATGCTCCTTGCCCTGTGGCGGCCCCTCCTTCACCAGCTTCTCGGCGTCCATCTTGGCCCATTGCAGCTTCGCACGGGCAAAAGCCCGGCGTGCACCTTCGATGCAGACGGACCGCTTTATGACTTGCAGCGGTGGGCAAGCATCCACAAGCTGCCTCACCAGGCCGAAGTAGCTGTTGGGAAGGGAGTCGCCAGGCCACATCCAGACTATAAGGCCCCTCATGGCCTGTTCGGACGCCTTGTGCAGCTCGACCAGTTGCTTCAGCTGGTTGCTCACAGGCATCGGGTGTTCCGTCCCAGTATACTGAGACTAGAACAACTTCTCCGTTGAGCTTCCCTCCTCGGCCTGGTAGTACTTTGTGGCATCCGACACGCTCCGAGGCAAATCTGCGAATGCTCCTGGAGAGCACCGGACTCGGGTAAGTAACAAGTAATTTACTTTCACATGCTTGCTTTGCATAATGAATGCCTTACCCGCCGCTATCTTCCTCATCGCCTCAATTTCCTGGAGGGCCTTTTGGGCTTCAGCCTTGGAATGCTTTGTGCTCCCGAGGGCCGCGGCAAGCTCGGACTCTCGCGTCTTCGAGTCAAGCTCCAAAGTCTCGTGCTTCTTCATGAGAGCCTGGAGCTCTTGCTGCACCTTGCCCACCCGTGTCTCTTGTTTCTCCCGCTTGGTGCGCTCCTCAGCTACTTTGTTTTCGGCCTCGGACAGTGCTCGCTTCAGGGTCGCTACTTCGGTCATGGCCCCTGGCACATCCATGATGATCCTATCATTTTGCAGCCACATCTTTTTATATATATATACAAGGTATTACTTACCTTTGTTCTCCTCGAGCTGCCTCTTGGCAAGGCCGAGTTCTTTCTCGGACCGCTCGAGGTTCTGTTTCAGTGTGGCAACCTCCGCAGTCAATGCGGCAGAGGTCAGCAGCGAAGCCTGCATACGCATATAGACATACTTGTATTAGACTCCTGCAGATATTATTTGATCCTCTATTTGGCTTTTCTTTGTGAACACCAAACAGAGCATCAGGGGCTACTGTCTATGCGGTAATATTTTCCTATATTTTAAATACTTACCTCAAAGCCTGTTAGAAGGCTGGCACATGCTTCAGTCAGTCCGCTCTTGGTGGACTGAACCTTCCTGATCACCGCACTCATAATAGTGCGGTGCTCTTCGTCGATGGAAGCGCCGCGAAGCGCTCCCAGCAGGTTGTCCGGTGCCTCTGGATAGACAGATGTCACCGGCACAGGCGGCTTGCCCCTCTTGGCAGGGTCCGCCTGCCGGAGTCCAGAACCACTGGAGGTTCCGGTGCGGTGTTCGGCTGAGGGCCTGTTGACATGGATTTTGACCATGATAAATTAGAATGTACAACCCACATAAAATATAAAAGCGAAACGGCAAAAATCCGTTTTATAATGAAAATGATCAATTAAAAAATAATCGATCATTCAAAGCAAGGGCTGATGATAATAATGGTATTGATGAAACAAATAAATGCTCATCAAGTTTTTGTCCTAAGGAAATTTCATCGATGATAGAATTCTAATGTTAAAATAAAATCAAATAATCATGACCGGTGTCAATGTCGCCAAAATATTATTCCACAGAATAAATGTGAGCATGTCATTCTACGACGTCTAATGAAATATTGGTGCAATCCTTGAATAAAAAATGTGTCACACACCATCGTAGAATTATCAATGAAAGAATATATTCTCATATCTTTGTCTCATGCACGTTAAGAAAATTGACCTTAATAATGCCTAGCCCACTTTGAAAATGTCTACGTACGTGTGCATGTGTAGACACATCCATCGGCCAATCACGCACATAAGTAAATGGGTTAGTGACGTTGCCGGTCAATTAGCGATTAAACAAATAAAAGAAAGGAGCCAGCACACTCCCACGATCCCACGATCAGTGGACATGGACGTGGGCGCACACACCTCCAGCCGCAGCGCTGCACGCTTCGTCCCTATAAATAGCTGGCTCCCTTGCGTAGAGGGGGTTGGACGGATTTTGCTCCTAAGTTCTCTAGTCTTCTTCCTCCTCTACTAGCAATATTCTATTACACACCATAAATCATATGAAAGCATATAGAGAAAGAAGAGGAGGCGTGGTGCTTGCTGGAAGGTTGAAGGTAAGATTCATGGCTCTTCCCTAGCCCCTGATTTGGCCATTGTGGTACAGATCAGGGAGCTTTCTTCTTCCTTCTCTCTCAAAACACTAGCCCTTGGTTTGGCCATTGTGGTACAAATCAAGGAGCATGTTTCATCTCTCCAAAATTCTCGTCCTTAGTCTGGCCATCGCGGTACAGACTAAGGTGCATGTTTAATCCATCTCAATCCTTGGTTCGGCCATCACGGTACAAACCAAGGGACATATATACACCCAAATTGTTGCCTTTGGTTCGGCCATCATGGTACAAATCAAGGAGCGTATTATATCTACCCCAAACTTTCGCCTTCGACTCGGCCATCGCGGCACGAGTCAAGGAGCATGCATGTTCCTTCTGTATGTTGCATATGCTTCGTCCGAACGATCTCCTTGGTTCGGCCCCCTTAGCAATACAAGCCAGGATGAACGCCTCGTTCCTTGATTTGGTCCCTATACGCGGATACAAATCAAGAGAGTATCATAGGCACGAAAACTTCATAAAAATGCCTTAATTTGGTCATCATAAAAAAATGGATATGACTAAGTTGGAATGAAATTGCGAACATGCTAAACTGAACTCATGATAAACTCTTGTTTGGTTACGCTAAGGGCATTATGTGCCACGCTAGTTGTAATACAAGCAACATCATAAAATATATTCTCTCACTTGGTTACGCTGCACACGGGCATTATCTTAATGCCACATGGTGTTAGTAGTAATACGAGCAGGGCAAGACTTAATTAAAAAATGTGTTCACGATACACACCTAGAAACCAAAATCATGCAAGATGAATTATAAAACATGTTGCATCATAAAAACCAATCTTACTTGGTTACGCTACACGCATGCATTATCTTGATGCTACGTGCTGTTAGCAGTAATACAGGTGAGAAAGAACTAAATAGAATATTCAGGCCACATATTTGGTCCAAAGTCAAATAAAATATGGCATGAAATGCTCCAATGCTATAAGAGCCTAAACTATTAGCATCATCAAAATTGCACGTCATAAACCAATTTTACTTGGTTATGCTACACGTGGATACGATATTCATGTTTCATGGTGTTAGTAGTAATACAAGTAAGATAATTCTAAATAAAACATTCATGCCACATATTTTGGCCAAAGTCATATAAAAGATGTTGCAAACATGCTCCAATGCTATAAGAGCCTAAACTATTAGCATCGTTATAAATGCATATCATAAACTCACTTTACTTGGGTTATGTTACACACGAGTGTCAATGATGTGACGCTATGTGGAGTTAGTGCTAATACCATATGAGGTACAAACATAAACAAAAATGATAGATGTCATATGACTCATGCAACACCATAATTGCTCCACAAACCTTTGCTTGGTTACGCTGCACGCGGGCATTATCTTAGTGTCACGCGGTGTTAGTAGTAATACAGGTAAAGCAGAACTTAATAAAAAATAAGTTCACTCCACATCCACATATGCATACAAAATTCATGCAAAATACATGATAAGGCATATTTCATGTAGCCCACATAGGCTTTAAACAAATAAAAAATATCATAAGCAAACTCCACTCAGGTCAGGCTTGATACTGGGCGGACTCAGAGTCAACAAAATATGGCACATATCATATGCACCATAAAAAGCATCAATATTGTGTCAGAAAGCTTCAGTCCATTATGCTACACACCGGCACCACATTAGTGTCGCGCGGTGATAGTAGTAATGTGATGATGCAAAACTTATTAAAATTGGCATGTCACATATATCCATGCCACCAAAACCAAAGATGTCATATAAAATTCCCAAAGAAAAATATATACATATCCTATATGCCAAACATAGGATAAAACTATGCCTAGCCAAAATGACCTACATTCCGCATACAAATGAGGTTGAACATGAACAAATTTTTGCATGCTAGGAAAATATATTCCCCAAACATCACACATGAAATCATAGAGGAGTACTTGCATGGAACCAAACTTCAAGCTCACCAAGCAGGAGTTCGTCGTCGACCGCGAGGAGAATCTCTCTTGTAGAATATTGTAATAGGCATGTGATGTAATCCTATGTAATAGATGTGTTGGAATTCTTAATCAGGGGTTTTCTCTTCGAAGATGTAATTAACAGAATTTTTATGTAAATGTAAGAGTTCTGGAAATAAAGTACCTACAATGTTTGATTCTACTTTTATTTTATGCATTTAAATTTCACTCTGTATCAATGACGTGGACGCGTGTGTCACGCCCGCCATTTTCCCGTCATCAGGGCCAAACTTGGAGCCCTTGGGAGTCTTTCTCCCTTTGCGCCTGGAGTTCGGAAGGTCGCCTTGAGGCGCCTCCAGGACTACCTCCCCTCGGTTCAGTGCCCCTTGAGACAATACCTCGACATTGTCCGTAGGGCGAGGAGAGGAGGCGGTTGGAAGTGACTCGCTATTCATATCCGACGAGTCCAAGGAACCGTCTGACGAGGATACGTCGATGTGGGCTCGGGGCGGACTGCATGATCATATTCGACGTTAGGAGAAGCAGTGCAATAAAAGTATGCTATGAGTTACTCTGGTATCCGAATACTTACGACTTCGCCAGGGGCTTGGCCCTAAGTAACCACTCATCTTCGCTGTCGACGACGGTGGTGGAACAGTCCGGAAGGAGAGTCCTTCCCTTCTTGGACCCTCCGGCCTCCCCGGTTGGGGCGGCCTTCCTTTTCCTGTCTCCCCCGGCTGGAGGGGGAGAATCGTCATCTTCCTCCTCCTCGTTTTCACGGGAGGAGTGCGTCTCGGAGTTATCGGACGATGAGTCCGATACCACCTGGCGCTGGGAACTCTTTCGGCTTCCCGTGGCCTTCTTATTGATCTTCTTCTCCGGCACCTCATAAGGAGCCGGAGTCCGCATCTCTGTCAGGAGAGCGTCTGCAGGGTCTTCGGGTAGAGGGGCCGGACAGTCAATCTGCTCCGATGTCTACACCCAGTCCTGTCAAAGGCATGGGAGCTCAGACCCCGCACATGGTTAAACTATGGAAAATAAATACCCTACTAGGTGTACAGAACTTACCGGATTCACAGGGAGCGTCGTGCTTAGCCCGCGGTCCTCGGTAAGGGGAGGGGGGACCTCGGCGCCCTTGAATAGCACCTTCCATACGTCCTTATGCATCATGTCGAAGAGCTCGCGTAGAGTCTGGTGCTGGGCCGGGTCGAACTCCCATAAGTTGAAAGCCCATCGTTGACACGGGAGGATCCCGATGGAAGAGCATGACCTGGACTATGTTGACAAGCTTGAGTTTCTTGCCTATCATTTTCCGGATACACTTCTGGAGTCCGTCCAGCTCCACCAATGAGCCCCAGGACAGGCCCTTCTCCTTCCAGGAAGTGAGCAGCGTGGGGATTCCGGATCGAAACTCGGGGGCCGCCACCCAGTTGGTGTCATGTGACTCGGTGATGTAGAACCACCCCGATTGCCACCCCTTTATGGTCTCCACGTAGGAGCCCTCGAGCCATGTAACATTGGGCATTTTGCCCAGCATGGCTCCTCCGCATTCCGCTTGTTGGCCGCCTACTACCTTCGGTTTGACATTGAAGGTCTTCAGCCACATGCCGAAGTGGGGCCGGACGCGGAGGAAAGCCTCGCACACGATGATGAACACCGAGATGTTGAGGATGAAATTCGGAGCTAGATCATGGAAGTCCAATCCATAATAGAACATAAGGCCGTGGACGAATGGATGGAGGGGAAACCCCAGTCCGCGGATGAAGTGGGTGAGGAAAACCACCCTTTCGTAAGGTTCCGGGGTAGGGACGATCTGCCTCACGGCTGGCAGCCGGTGCGCAATATCTGCGGCTAAGTATCCGGCCCCGCGCGGCTTTTTGATGTCTCCCTCCATAATGGAGGAGACCATCCACTTGCCTCCCGCTCCGGACATGTTTGGAGAGGGTTGAGGAGAAGGATGTGGACTTGGGCGCTGGAGCTCGAGTGCGCGAGAATGGATGAGCAAGGAGGAAGAAGGCGTGGGTAGAAAAAGGTGAAGCCTTATCCCTTTATAAGGGCGGACGAAACTATGCGCCCCCACCAACCTGGTAAAACTCGCTTATCCCCCAAGCGCCATAATTGATGGCGCGGTTGGGTTACCCACGTTCGTATTGATGGGAATAGCATAATAAGGGGACACGATCTCTGCTTCGACAAGACGTGCCAAGGAAACTGCCTCACGAAACACGCTGAGGTTGGTTGTGAAAAACGATTTGAATGGTGACCTGGCAGTGGTGTGATGTCACACTGCGGAACTCGTTGGCGGATTAGATTTGTGAAAACATTATTCTCTCTACGGTTGTATGTGGAACTTGTTTTGCAGATTCGGACACGATCCTCATGTTCAAAATCTTCTATGAAGTATTTGGAGGAGGAACCCGCCTTGCAATGCCGAAGACAATCTGCGCGTCGGACTCATCGTCATTGAAGCCTGGTTCAGGGGCTACTGAGGGAGTCCTGGATTAGGGGGTATCCGGACAGTCGGATTATATCCTTTGTGTCGTGGAATTGTCACGGCAGATGTCCTTAGTGTCAGGACTTAGTCGCGAGGCCAACACATCTATGTGGTAGCTTGAGAGGGGTTGAGCGGGACGAGAGGCACGATGTTTTACCCAGGTTTGGCCCCTCACGGTGGAGGTAAAAGCCTACATCCTGCTTCATTGATATTGATGATGATGATCACGGTTACAAGAGTGCTCTATCTCGAGAGCTAATGTCTAAACCTAACTTGTCCAACTTGTGGAACTTGTGAATCTTGTCCCTTTTGGGGAGCCCTACCCCTCCTTATATATGTTGAAGGGGCGGGTTACATGTGGAGTCCTATTAGGATTAGGACTAGTCTATCTTCTAATACAAACCGGATACAAGTCTGGGTCTTGACTCCTTGTAAGGGTAATATTATTCACACCTTTTCTCTTAAACCAGCCCACCATTAACATAAACCGGCCTTCTGGGCCTTGGGCCTTGTCATCTGTCTGTCCCGCTCGCCGGGTTACCAGTGAGTCATAATGTTTAGTCAGGTTGCTTGTAAACCGTCTGGTCAGTGCGGGTCGCCGGTGAATCGCCAAGTCCGGCCGGGTTATACTTCCGGCCGGGTTACGCCACGGGGTATATCCCCGACATTAGCCCCCAAGTTTAGCTTGGATTTATCCATGGTAAACTTATGCTGCAAAATAAACACAAGAACAAATTTGACAGGTTGTGCTCCCGGTTAAGAATTCTTGTAAACCGGTACCTGATCTCCCTTAAGTCCTTGTTATTTCCTCCTTCTGGGAAGTCCGGGTCAACAGACCAGCTTCATAATCAATTTGCCGACATTGGTTTGTCACAGAGAAATATTGTGAAGAATAACTCCTTTGACTCAGCTCCCAATACTTAACAAAAACTATTATTCGTTGAAATATTTATCTGATCTTCAGCCGGTTTAAGAATGTAGAACTTTGATGGTTTAAGAATGTAGAACTTTGCCGGTTTAAGAATGTAGAACTTTGCCAGTTTAAGACTTGAACTTGCCGGTTTATCATTGCCGGTTTACAAATATTGATGGCACCGGGTCATAATTGTAGTTTACATCAAGCTTGAAAATATACCTCTTATATGTCTATCACTTGTAGCCCCCATGTCTTAAGAAGGTAGCATAGCAACAGCTTAAGACTTGCTTCAATATGAATGTCACAAGCTTGAAGAAATCCAGGTTGTTCATCTCAATCACCAGTCAGAACTGAGTATTCCACACATGTAGCCCCCAAGTGCCGGGTTGTCATGCTTGCAGCAACCTGGGACTTGAAATTCACTTATGCTCATAAAAACTTCAACCAGTGTAGCCCCCAAGAGCCGGGTTATTTATGCAATAATGAGTTGGGACTTTGTAAATATGATCATGTAAACTTGAGCAGCAATATGTAGCCCCCAAGGGCCGGCTCATTACGATGCGATGAGTCGGGTCTTTATAAATATAATCGTGCTTCATTGAAAATAACATCATATGATGTAACTCGACCATGGGGTTTGAACCCACGTCCACAAGGTTAAGAGCTTTATGCTTTACCAACTGAGCAGTGGACCCTTGAATATAATGGATTAAGACTTGTGTACCTTGAATCATTGATAGGAGCAATTGGTAGGCCCCAAGGGCCGGGTCATTATGATTGAAAGCACAAGTGCTCCCTGGATGGTTTTGGTAATTAATGTCAACATATCTCTTGTTGGACTAACACTTTTACCTAGTATGTTTCAGATAAGTTCAATAATGGAGTGGCATGGACTAGAGGATGTGGAACCCCTTCAAGATGCTAAGGACAAAGGATTGGCTCAAGCTTCAAGATCAAGACTCTACATTTTCTATTTTAGTGATCCAAGATCACATTGAGTCTATATGAAAAGCCAATACTATCAAGAGGGGATGAGGTGTTGCTTAATTGCTTGCTTGCTCAAAGTGCTTAGTGATATGCTCCAAAACCCTCAACAACCTTCCCACATCCACATATGACCTAAACCAAAAGTCAAACTCGGCCCCACCGATTCTATCTATCCGGCGCCACCGAGTTTCAGATGTCATAGCCACTGCCACAAACCCTAGCAAATCGGTTTCACCTATAGGGATCTCGGTCTCACCGAGATGGGATTGTAATCTCTCTGTGTATGTCCATTACGAAAATCGGTCTCACCGAGTTTGAGCAATCGGTACTACCGAGATTACAATGCAAACCCTCTGGTTAGCTTATTACCAAAATCGGTCCCACCGAGTTTGTGTAATCGGTCTCACCGAGTTTGCCTGACCAACTCTATGGTTAGCTTATTACCAAAATCGGTCCCACCGAGTTTATGTAATCGGTCACACTGAGATTATGTTATGCCCTAACCCTAACCATATTGGTCCTACCGAGTTGCATCTCAGTCCCACCGAAAATCCTAACAGTCACTAAGTTTGCTGAATCGGTCCGACCGAGTTTAACCATTCGGTCCCACCGATTTTGGCAAATTGTGTGTAACGGTTAGATTTTGTGTGGAGGCTATATATACCCCTCCAACCACTCTTCATTCGTGGAGAGAGCCATCAGAACATACCTACACTTCCAATACACATTTTCTGAGAGAGAACCACCTACACTTGTGTTGAGGTCAAGATATTCCATTCCAACCATATGAATCTTGATCTCTAGCCTTTCCCAAGTTGCTTTCCACTCAAATCTTCTTTCCACCAAATCCAAATCCTGTGAGAGAGAGTGGAGTGTTGGGGAGACTATCATTTGAAGCATAAGAGCAAGGGGTTCATCATCAACACACCATTTGTTACCTCTTGGAGAGTGGTGTCTCCTAGATTGGCCAGGTGTCACTTGCGAGCCTCCAACAAGATTGTGGAGTTGAACCAAGGAGTTTGTAAGGGCAAGGAGATCGCCTACTTCGTGAAGATCTACCGCTCCTGAGGCAAGTCCTTCGTGGGCGACGATCGTGATGGAATAGACAAGGTTGCTTCTTCGTGGACCCTTCGTGGGTGGAGCTCTCCGTGGACTCGCGCAACCATTACCCTCCGTGGGTTGAAGTCTCCATCAACGTGGATGTACGATAGCTCCACCTATCGGAACCACGACAAAAACATCCGTGTCTCCAATTGCGTTTGAATACTCCAGACCCTTCTCTTTACATTCTTGCAAGTTGCATGCTTTACTTTCCGCTACTCATATACTCACTGCATGCTTGCTTGATATGTATTGTGTTTGTTAAACTTGTGCTTAAACTCCACTTAAACTTAAGAATATTAAAAACTGCAACTTTTGGCACTTAGTGTCTAATCACCCCCCTCTAGACACCTCTTCACGATCCTTTCAATGATGTGATGAGTCGGGTCTTCAATAAGGCCAGTCAAAATGACTTTGCATTAGCCCCCAAGTGTCATGGTGCATGCTTGCAGCGACATGAGACTTGCATATTTTGATGTAATCTCCACCTGAATAATGTAGCCCCCAATTGCCGGGTCGTAAGCCTGCAGCGACTTGGGACTATTCCTTTGTAGAATAAATCATATCCATTGATAAATAACAACCATCACGCTGAAGTGACTTTGAAAACCTTAATCATAATATTGGTTATTGATAACCATAATAATAATAAAAATCCAGCCATGTTTGACTATTTCAAGATTTGAATAATATAATCCGGTTTAAAAACATCAATCATTCAATATCATGAAAATCCAGCCAATTTTGGCTATGAAAGATATGAATACCTTACCAGTTGATAAGTAAATCCGGAGTTTAAATACTCGGTGGCTCTTGGCCGATGGCGACTTAATGCGCTCATTGTAAGCCGGAGTTTTTATAACCCGACAGCTGATAGCCTTTGAGAAAATCCAAAATGGATAACCCTTTTGAAGCATTAATTTTGATGATGAGCTTGAATTTATATGTCATAATTCTGCAAATCCTGCGCAAAGTGTAAATAACATATGCCCTGGCGATTTAACGTCGAAAGCCAGGGTGGGTAGCCACCCGAATGCATTCTTATCCTGTGACATTGAATCACCTCGTTGGTTTAACCAATTCTTGTAGTGAGGGTGATAACCCCAATCTTGAGTACTTATAACTCCTTGCATATTGTGCCGGTTTATGTTAAAACTGTACCGGGTTGTGATAAACACCGGATTAACCATATAAAATACTGGCGACTTATAGTCGAAACCAGACCGGGTTAATAACGCTAGATTATAACTGATCATGTACTGACAACTTGTAGTTGAAAGCCAAGCCGGGTCAAGGACACCGGTTTACCAAAAGATATTATGAATCTCAACAAAGGCGAAAAAACTTGGCAAATAGAACTCAAAAAGAACATGCGAGGCTTTTTACGAGCTGCCAGGCTCCAAATCAAGGCTTTTCATGGGCTGCCAGGCCGCTGAGTTAAACCATTTAACAAAGCCTTTTAAGATGGGCCCCCAATTAACCAATCGTCGTTTTAACTTTGACAAGTTCAGGGTCTGTATAAGATTGACTTGTCAAACGTTCGGCGGGTCATACCGGGATTACCTGGACAAGAGTGGCTTACTTGACGAAGGCAGGTTAACCCGGGGTTTTAGGTGAATACACCAGGCTTCCAAGCCGTGGCTTGATAGCCAATTACAAGGGACTTTCAAACTCTTTGTTGCTTTGCACAAAGAGCCCCCAAGTAACTTTTTGAGCTGTGCTCAGTGGGTGCCCATGTTTGAGTTTGTGCTTTTTGCAACACTCTCTTTCGCCCCGAAGTGAATTCATGTTGGCCTTACGCTGATCAAGAGGTGTAGCTATGGTTCAGATATGACCAAGCCCCCTAGTGATATCCCTTTGTGGTTTCAAACCGATCAAGAGGTGTAGCTATGGTTCAGATATGACCAAGCCCCCTGGTGATTTTTCTGGTAGCCTTGCGCGGATCAAGAGGTGTAGCTATAGTTCGAATACGACCAAGCCCCAGGAGATCAATAATATGATAAGCCAATAAGGCATGATACCCATGTTTGAACCGCGCATCATGGCAGCAGGTCCTCTTCGGCAACTTTTAATTTTTTGCAAGAGATAAATTCTTCTTGAACCGGGATTTTGAATTGGATATTGAGAGCGTCAGAGCTTTATGGGAGACATCTTTCCCTCGAACTGGATCTTAAACCAGAGTCTTCATTTTCAGCCAGAAATTTTCTAACGGCCTTTAAACTCGAATTTGCAAGAAGTTAATTCTCTTTTTTTTGAACCAGAAATTCTTAAACTGGATTTGAGAGCCTTAGGGCCTTGTGGGAGAATAGATTTCCCTTGAACCGGATTTTAAACCGGCATTCTTCATTTTGAACCGGAAATTTTCTGACGGCCTTTAAATTTTCATCCAGATGGTAGTAGCCTCCAGAACCGGGTTATCTTTCCCTCCAACGTCATGGGGTTCTTGACTTTACTGAAAACTGGCAACATTTGCTGAGTCATATTACTATAGCCCCCGAGTCTCAAGGTGACTCGAGGAGTTGACTTGAGATTCTCCATATTTGACCGTGATATAATCCGGCATAACTTGTATATCATTAGTGTTGATAGCACGATGTGTATCCACAGAAGGTTGAGGTGACTGCGACGAGTTATAAATGATCCCGCATGAGCTGTGTCAGCAACTCGGCCAATGGTTCCTTCCAACTGTTGATTTGAAGTTAACCAAAACTATAGTGGCGGCGACTTGTGCGCCCGCCCGTTGAACCACCCAGTGCAGACGGCGGATGATAGTATATGATAAATTGCCTTCATTTTGTTGAAAGAAAACCGAGCTACCCAAGCTGTGACTTGTTCATACTCAATAAATAGCTCATACAGACATGTGCGGCCCGGTATGTTGATGTAGAGCGGACTGCGGGGGGCGGCGGCCTGTGCATGCGTTATTGGGTAATTCACATGGTCCTAACGAGTTGACGCGGACTGATATGTTAGCCAGAAAATATCCACCACGGAGTTGGCGATCACCACAGTGAAGCTGAAATCAATCATGGGCAAGTCGGCCATGCGAGCAGAGAGATGAAACGGCCGCGGCGTTGTAAACCGGTGCGGGCGAGCAAGTTGTCCTCCGTGTTGTAAACTGGCGCGGACGTATGAACCAGTGGCCAGGGCGGACGGGCAAATCGTCCGTGGTGTTGTAAGGTGGTGCGGACGGGCGAGTCGGCCAGCGCGTTGATGTAACCCGGACTGCGATACGCGTGTCCGTGAATGGCATAAAAATTGTCCTGATGTTTGGGCAGACAGTAAAACCACCGCAGCATCAGAAACGGCTTCGGAGTGATGAGTCGGTCGTGGCCTTGTAAGCCGGCACAGACGAGCCAGTTGTCCTCCGCGTTATAAACTGGTGCGGATGAATGAACCAACGGCGAGGGCGAACGGGCGAGTCGCCCGTGGCGTTGTAAAGCGGTGCGGACGAGCGAGCCAGTCACGACGTTTGTAAGCCGGTGCAGGAGTCCGTTGAATAAAGACGACCACCCGTGTCAAATGATGTTGGCATGCCTCCATCTCCGCGGTATAATGCCACCTTGTGACGAATAATTCTTCTGCATATAAAACACAGCAGGGCAAAGTAGTTTCGCTCGCATGAATTAATACGTGTTTAAAAATAAATAGGAAAATAGCACCTGGTATTTTTCGAATGTTGATAGCAGCTTGGCCAAGGTGGCCAGGCTCCAGCGACGACAACGTAGCACAATTCTTGTCAGCCTTGACGACAAACGACTGCAGAAAGAATTGATCATCTGTTCGGATTCGACAGTGTGGCCATGACAGTCGCTCGACACGCTGGCAAGGGGTAGCTCAATAGGTGACTAATTCAGGTCCGGTTTGATCATAGGTAGCAACAGAGTGCAGCCGTGGCGTCTCAGAGGTGCCAGCTTCCCATTATCATCTCCCTTTGATGGATCCTTTTTCTTGTAAATCATCTCAGAATCCGTGCATGTACTAGTAGTTTTCCAAGTAGCAATGAATACTAGTACTCCTTTTGGTTGGTTTGACTTTCCTTGCATGTAAGTGCACCATTGAACAGAGCTAGCGGGCACACGCCTCGAACATAATCATAGACTGGCCTTTCCCTCCAGCAGGGGCGGCTCAGTAATCCGGTGGGGGCGGTGAACATCAGCAGCGGCTCATATCAGAAGTGGTAGCGGCAATGGTGGCCTCACATACGGTGACTCGACGGAGACCAAACCCTCACCCGAAGAGGTGTGCGGGGAACGGGCCGTAGCAGCAGATCAACCACTTGTCGGCAGTTTAACAGGGGCACTGGCTGGTGAAACGACCAGGTGGCCCGGCACGGCAGAGACAAAGGGCGGGCGACGATACGGCAACCCATCGTCTCAAAAGGCGGGCCATGGCAGAAGCAAGCCGGCGGAGGCGGGTCGCAGTGGCGATGCGAGCCGGTGGAGGTAACCGATAAAAACTGCATGCATGCTTTATATGGTATCTTCCCAGGAGCTGACGTAGTGGAGAGACGTGGTTGTACTATGTGTCAATTAAACTTTGAAATCCATGTAGCATTAGTACTAGATGTACTTGTAGCTGTATTTAGCCTCCACGTAAGGAGCTTCTTGCGGCATCCCACTTGTGCACCACAATCAATAGTGATTTTGGGGAAATTAACCATGGAAACGTTGGATCGTGGCTGGCCTGCTGCCAGTCCTTTTGTCTTGATCTGTATATAAACAAATTTGAGTGTCCAACTCTTCGGTCTTTAAATCTGGCCTCTTTTGTTTTCTCTGCTTCATCTGATTTTGACGGATAAAATAATTTTCTTTTCCTCCTGGTCCCAGTGGGTTGCATGAATCCGTACCGGACTCCTTTTTTGTGTTGACAGTTAATCTGGAGTAATCGAGATGCTTCAGACTGCATTGAAACTTGAAACAAACATGAAGATGTGGACAAAAACAGCCACAACTCGGTGGATCGCAAAAAAAACAGCCGCAATGAAAAACTTCTGGTCCGTCTCGGTTCAATACGCGACTGATGGATCCTTGACACTTCTCCTTATAAAAAAATCCTTGTCTCGAACTTGGCGGATCTCCATGGCGCTCACTGTAGCCGCTTTAGCACGCAACCCTAAAAACTTCCAAATCATAATTTCGTACACGCTGTTCCGACTGTTGGTCAACGTAGATCTTTCTGGAACTAACTTTCTTCATCCGGAAAATTATGAACTTATCGATCCCTGAAGAAATCCCTTCAAGAACTCAACACCACCGTGTGCAGGCCCCACGGTGGGCAACAACTGTCGTGGAATTGTCACGGCAGATGTCCTTAGTGTCAGGACTTAGTCGCAAGGCCAACACATCTATGTGGTAGCTTGAGAGGGGTTGAGCGGGACGAGCGGCACGATGTTTTACCCAGGTTCGGCCCCTCACGGTGGAGGTAAAAGCCTACATCCTGCTTCATTGATATTGATGATGATGATCACGGTTACAAGAGTGCTCTATCTCGAGAGCTATTGTCTAAACCTAACTTGTCCAACTTGTGGAACTTGTGAATCTTGTCCCTTTTGGGGAGCCCTGCCCCTCCTTATATATGTTGAAGGGGCGGGTTACATGTGGAGTCCTATTAGGATTAGGACTAGTCTATCTTCTAATACAAACCGGATACAAGTCTGGGTCTTGACTCCTTGTAATGGTAATATTATTCACACCTTTTCTCTTAAACCGGCCCACCATTAACATAAACCGGCCTTCTGGGCCTTGGGCCTTGTCATCCGTCTGTCCCGCCCGCCGGGTTACCAGTGAGTCATAATGTTTAGTCAGGTTGCTTGTAAACCGTCTGGTCAGTGCGGGTAGCCGATGAATCGCCAAGTCCGGCCGGGTTATACTTCCAGCCGGGTTACACCGCGGGGTATATCCCCGACACTTTGGCCGGACCGTTGGACTATGAAGATACAAGATTGAAGACTTCGTCCCGTGTTCGGATGGGACTCTCCTTGGCATGGAAGGCAAGCTTGGCAATACGGATATGTAGATCTCCTTCCTTGTAACTGACTCTTTGTAACCCTAGCCCCCTCCGGTGTCTATATAAACCAGAGGGTTTAGTCCGTAGGACCAAGAACAACAATCATACCATAGGCTAGCTTCTAGGGTTTAGCCTCTTCGATCTCGTGGTAGATCAACTCTTGTAATACTCATATCATCAAGATCAATCAAGCAGGAGTAGGGTTTTACCTCCATCAAGAGGGCCCGAACCTGGGTAAAAAAAATGTCCCCTGTCTCCTGTTACCATCCGCCTAGACGCACAGTTCTGGACCCCCTACCCGAGATCCGCCGGTTTTGACACCGACAGTCCCGGTGGACTATCTATTCCGAATGATGCTGAGGGACACGCACCCATGTGGAAGAAGAAATCTATATTTTGGGACCTACCCTACTAGAAAGACCTAGAGGTCTGCTCTTCAATCGACGTGATGCACGTGACGAAGAATCTTTGCGTGAACCTGCTAGGCTTCTCGGGCGTGTATGGGAAGACAAAAGATACACCGGAGGCATGGGAGGACCAGCAACGTGTGCACGAAAAAGACGACATGCCTCCAAAGCAGTATGAAGGTCCTGCTAGCTACACTCTTACCAAAGAAGAGAAGTAAATATTCTTTGAATGCCTGCTCAGTATGAAGGACCCGTCTGGCTTCTCGTCGAATATAAAGGGAATAATAAATATGCCAGAGAAAAAGTTCCAGAACCTAAAGTCTCATGACTGCCACGTGATAATGATGCAACTACTTCCGGTTGCATTGAGGGGGCTTCTACTGAAAAACGTTTGATTAGCCATTGTGAAGTGTGCATTCCTCCATGCAATCTCTCAAAAGGTGATCGATCCAGAAATCCTACCAAGGTTAAGGAGTGATGTGGCGCAATGTCTTGTCAGTTTTGAGCTGGTGTTTCCAACATCCTTCTTCAATATCATGACGCGCGTCCTAGTTCATCTAGTCGACGAGATTGTCGTTCCAGGCCCTGTATTTCTACACAATATGTTCCCCTTTGAGAGGTTCATGGGAGTCCTAAAGAAATATGTCCGTAACCGCGCTAGGCCAGAAGGAAGCATCTCCATGGGCTATCAAACAAAGGATGTCATTGGGTTTTGTGTTGACTTCATTCCTGACCTTAAGAAGGTTGGTCTCCCTCAATCGTGGTATGAGGGGAGACTGATTGGAAAAGGCACGCTAGGAGGGGACTCAATAATATGTAGGGACGGGCATTCTTGGTCTCAAGCACACTACACAGTTCTACATAACTCTACCTTGGTGACCCCGTATGTCGATGAACACAAGAACATTCTGCGCTTCAAACACCCAAAGCAGTGTGACAACTGGATACATGTGAACACATAAGGACTTTCAGTAGTTGGTTGCAAACACGTCTCAGGGGTGACAACACTATTTCTGATGAGCTGTACTCGTTGACCAGGGGACCAACTTCAACTATATTGATTTACAAAGGGTATGATATAAATGGGAATGTGACTACAGACATGATTTTAAGGTCCCTTTGTTTCAGTGCAAATGGGTCAATCTATCAAGAGGCGGGGTACAGGTAGACCCACAGTACGGAATGACAACAGTGGATCTGAACAATCTTGGGTACAAATATGAACCATTCGCCCTAGCCAATGATGTGGCGCATGTTTTCTATCTGAAGGACATGTCTATCAAACCTAGCAAAAGAAAAGATAAGGAAGCGTATACATCATACGATGAGCCAAATCGCCACATAGTTCTTTCAGGAAAAAGAGACATAATGGGATTGGAGGGCAAGACAGACATGTCTGAAGATTATGAAAAGTTTCATGAAATTCCTCCTCATGACCCACAAGTGTAGGTGATCTATCGTAGCATTGTCGATAAGTAAGAGTGTCGAACCCAACGAGGAGCAGAAGGAAATGTTAAGCGGTTTCTAGCAAGGTATTCTCTGCAAGCACTGAAATTATCGGTAATAGATAGTTGTGTGATAAGATAAATCATAATGAGCAACAAGTAATGAAAGTAAATAGGGAGCAGCAAGATGTCCCAATCCTTTTTGTAGCGAAGGACAAGCCTGGACAAACTCTTATATGAAGGAAAGCGCTCCCGAGGACACATGGGAATTATCGTCAAGCTAGTTTTCATCACGCTCATATGATTCGCGTTCGGTACTTTGATAATTTGATATGTGGGTTGACCGGTGCTTGGGTACTGTCCTTACTTGGACAAGCATCCCACTTATGATTAACCCCTATTGCAAACATCCGCAACTACAACAGAACTATTAAGGTAAACCCAACCATAGCATGAGACATATGGATCCAAATCAACCCCTTATGAAGCAACACATAAACTAGGGTTTAAGCTTCTGTCACTCTAGCAACCCATCGTCTACTTATTACTTCCCAATGCCCTCCTCTAGGCCCAAACAATGGTGAAGTGTCATGTAGTCGACGTTCACATGACACCACTAGAGGAAAGACAACATACATCTCATCAAAATATCGAACGAATACCAAATTCACATGACTACTTATAGCAAGACTTCTCCCATGTCCTCAGGAACAAACGTAACTACTCACAAAGCATATTCATGTTTCATAATCATAGGGGTGTTAATATGCAAAATGGATCTGAACATATGATCTTCCACCAAGTAAACCAACTAGCATCAACTACAAGGAGTAATCGACACTACTAGCATCCCACAGGTACCAATCTGAGGTTTGGATACAAAGATTGGATACAAGAGATGAACTAGGGTTTGAGATGAGATGGTGCTGGTGAAGATGTTGATGGAGATTGACCCCCTCCTGATGAGAGGATCGTTGGTGATGACGATGGTGATGATTTCCCCCTCCGGGAGGGAGGTTTCCCAGGCAGAACATCTCCGCCGGAGCCCTAGATTGGTTCCGCCAAGGTTCCGCCTCATGGCGACGGAGTTTCGTCCTATGAGCTTGCTTATGATTTTTTTCTCGACGAAAGACTCCATAAAGCCAAAGATGGGAATCAGAGGGCCACCAGGGTGCCCACGAGGCAGGGGGCGCGCCCAGGGGGTCGCGCGTGCCCCTACCCTCGTGGATGGTGGGTGGCCCCCCTCTGGTACTTTCTTCGCTCAGTATTTTTTATATATTCTGAAAATAAATCCCGTGGAGTTTCAAGGCTTTTGGAGATGTGCAGAATAGGTCTCTAATATTTGCTCCCTTTCCAGCCCAGAATTCCAGCTGCCAGCATTCCCCCTCTTCATGTAAACCTTGTAAAAGAAGAGAGAACAGGCATAAGTATTGTGACATAATGTGTAATAACAACCCATAATGCGATAATTATCGATATTAAAACATGATGCAAAATGGACATATCAACTCCCCCAAGCTTAGACCTCGCTTGTCCTCAAGCGAAAGCCGAGATCGAAAAATATGTCCACATGTTTAGAGATAGAGGTGTCGATAAAATAAAATACGGACATGAGGGCATCATGATCATTCTTAGAACAGCAACATATATATATATATTGTCATATGATCTCTTATGCTAAAGTAACAACTTGTAACGCCCCGGACACACCTGCCGGTGGTCGTTACTCCTGGCGGGATCTAGACTGGCCCCACAGATCAATACTAGTCTTTTCTGCGCACTTTGTCCTCACTCATGGGCACCCGGGAGCAACTTCCCGGTCGGTCAACCATCCCGACACTACTCCAAGCTGATCACGCTTAACTTTGGAGTTCTGTCCGAATGGGCTACCGGAAAAGAAGGAATTCCTTATTGATATGAGTAGTCTATCATCCCTAATAAGCCAGGCCATCACATACACCCCCACTCAGAGGAACCGACGTCCTCGTCGGGCCACAGGAACATTCCCTCTTGGCACATACGTCTGTGCTTCCAGTCCAGTACATGTGCCATGCCGTGTGCCAGGACGGGTCACAAACGTCATGAACAACATGACCACGCACCTGTCCGCAACCATACGTGTAACCGCGAGGGTCGGCTCTGATACCAACTTGTAACGCCCCGGACACACCCGCCGGTGGTCGTTACTCCTGGAGGGATCTAGACTGGCCCCACAGATCAATACTAGTCTTTTCTGCGCAATTTGTCCTCACTCATGCGCACCCGGGAGCAACTTCCCAGTCATTCACCCATCCTGACACTACTCCAAGCTGATCACGCTTAACTTTGGAGTTTTGTCCGAATGGGCTACCGTAAAAGAAGGAATTCCTTATTGATATGAGTAGTCTATCATCCCTAGCCAGACCATCACACAATTCAATCACAATTTTAAGTATGAATCATAAACTTCATTGAAAACTAACAAGCTACATCTCAATCATTGAAGAAATTTCAGTTTATCATAACATCGGGAAGAGTCAATAAGAGCTTTTCAGAAGGTCCACATACTCAACTATCATTTAGTCTTCCACAATTGCTAACACTCACGCGATATGTATGGTCATGAAGTTTTAGCCGGACACAGAGAAAGATAGGGGCTTATAGTTTGCCTCCCAACTTTTTACCTCAAGGGTAATGTCAACAATAATAGTTCATGAAAACTCACATCCAATTTGCTATATGTATCTGGATCTTTCCAACACATTGTGCTTGCCACAGGATAAAATGTAAAAAGGAAAGGTGAAGATCACCACGACTCTTATATAAGGTAGAATATAAAAGTAAAAGATAGGCCCTTCCCAGAGGGAAGCAGAGGTTGTCATGCGCTTTTATGGTTGGATGCACAAAATCTTAACGCAAAAGAATGTCACTTTATATTGCCACTTGTGATATGGACCTTTATTATGCAGTTCGTCGCTTTTATTTCTTCCAAATCACAAGATCGTATAAAGCTTATTTTCTCCACATTAATAGATCATACATATTTAGAGAGCAATTTTTATTGCGTTCACCGATGACAACTTACTTGAAGGATCTTACTTAATCCATAGGTAGGTATGGTGGACTCTCATGGCAAAAACGGGTTTAGGGATATTTGGAAGCACAAGTAGTATCTCTACTTGGTGCAAAGAAATTGGCTAGCATGAGAGGGAAAGGCAAGCTCAACATGTTGGACGATCCATGACAATATGATTTATCTCAGATGTAAGAAAACATAACCCATTACATTGTCTTCCTTGTCCAACGTCAACTCTTTAGCATGTCATATTTTAATGAGTGCTCACAATCATAAAAGATGTCTAAGATAGTATATTTATATGTGAAAACCTCTCTTTCTTTATTACTTCCTATTAATTGCAATGATGACCAAAACTATGTTTGTCAACTTTCAACAACTTTTATTCATCATACTTTTATATGTGAAGTCACTACTCTCCGTAAGATCCTTATGATCTCTTTATTTCTTTTTATTTCTTTTTCTTTTATTTTATTCCCTCAAATCATAGCAAGATAATCAAGCCCTTGACTCAACACTAATCTTTATTATATAGATCACACACTCGATTACATAGAAGGATCATAGAGCAAAACTCAAAACTAGACATACTAAAACTTTATTCTACTAGATCAAGATATTACCAAAAGAATCGAACTAAGAAAAATGGTAAAGATAAAAGTGATGGTGATACGATACCGGGGCACTCCCCCAAGCTTGGCAGTTGCCAAGGGGAGTTCCCATACGCGATACTCAGTTCTTCTTTGTTGGCGAAGAAGGTGTTGGTGATGATGGATAGTCGCACATCGAGCATAGGAGATCCTCCAATTTGCGGATAATACCCTTTAGTGCAATGATATGCTCCTTCAACAAAATATTTTCACTTGTGAGATACTTGTTTTGAATACGAGCTAACTCAATCATCTTGAAAGCCTCAATCTCTGTTGGGGTAAAGAGATTGTGGTGAGGCTGAAGGGTGTCTTTTTCTGCTACTGCCGGAACTTGGTCCCCCATGGCCTTCTTGATCCCATCATCCTTGTTGATCTCTCCGGGCTCTTCTCTCTTTAGCTCCATCTTCATTAGCCAAGCATCGTTGCCCTCATTCTTGGAGGAGGAGGGGGACGACATGGTGCTTGGCCTTGACAACCCTGGCAGAAAACAGCTCGAAACTAAAACAGGAGATATTTGCGTGATACGGTGGTCAAAACCTTCGGGAGATTATATAATGAATTTTTTCCGACCAAAAGAACCATCGTGCAAGAAAACGGAGTCCGGAGGGCACACGAGGTGCCCACGAGGCAGGGGGCGCGCCCAGGGGGTAGGGCGCGCCCTCCACCCTCGTGGAAGCCTCGTGTCCTTTCCGGACTGCTTCTTATTTTCCTATTTTCTTAAATATTCCAAAACGGATAAAATTTCCATTAGAACTGTTTTGGAGTTGGTTTACTTACCGTACCATGTACCTATTCCTTTTCGGAGTCTGAAACGTTCCGGAAAGTGTCCCTTACGTATTCCTCTGGGATTACGGTTTCAATAACATTAGTTTCAACATTTATGGGATTACCTGAGATATAATGTTTGATTCTTTGTACGTTCACCACTCTCGGATTGGTGCCTTCGAAGTTGTTGATTTTTATGGCACCGGAACGATAGACCTCCTCGATGAAGTAAGGAACTTCCCATTTAGAGAGGAGTTTGCCTGCAAAAAATCTCAAATGAGAGTTGTATAGCAATACATAATCACCTACATTAAACTCACGCTTTTGTATTCTTTTATCATGCCATCTTTTAAATTTTTCTTTAAACAGCTTGGCATTTTCATAGGCCTGGGTTCTCTATTCATCAAGTGAGCTAATGTCAAAAATCCTCTTCTCACTGGCAAGTTTGAAATCATAATTGAGCTCTTTAATGGCCCAATATGCCTTATGTTCTAGTTCAAGAGGTAAGTGACTTGCTTTACCATAAACCATTTTATACGGAGACATACCCATGGGATTTTTGTATGCAATTCTATAAGCCCATAATGCATCATCAAGTTTCTTGGACCAATTCTTTCTAGATCTATTAACAGTCTTTTGCAAAATTAATTTAAGCTCTCTATTACTTAATCCTACTTGGCCAATAGACTGTGGGTGATAAGGAGATGCAATTCTATGATTAACATCATACTTAGCAAGCATTTTACGAAAGGCACCATGAATAAAATGTGAACCACCATCAGTCATTAAGTATCTAGGGACTCCAAACCTCGGAAAAATAACTTCTTTAAGCATCTTAATAGAGTGTTATGATCAGCACTACTAGTTGGAATAGCTTCTACCCACTTAGTAACATAATCAACATCAACTAAAATATGTGTGTATCCATTAGAGGAAGGAAACGGTCCCATATAATCAAAGCCCCAAACATCATATGGTTCAATAACAGGTAAATAATTCATAGGCATTTCCTGACGTCTACTAATATTACCAATTCTTTGACATTCATCACAGGAAAAAACAAACTTACAAGCATCCTTGAAGAGAGTAGGCCAATAAAAACCGGATTGCAATACCTTGTGTGCAGTTCTATCTCCTGCATGGTGTCCTCCGTAAGCCTCAGAGTGACACTTACGTAGGATCTGTTCTTGTTCATGCTCAGGTACACAACGTCTAATAACACCATCTACTCCTTTGTAAAGATGTGGGTCATCCCAGAAATAATGTCTTAAATCATAGAAGAACTTTTTCTTTTGTTGGTATGTGAAACTAGGTGGTATAAATTTAGCAACAATGTAATTAGCATAATCAGCATACCATGGAGCAGTACAAGAAGCATTTATGATAGCTAGTTGTTCATCAAGAAAGCTATCATCAATAGGTAGTGGGTCATCAAGAATATTCTCTAACCTAGACAAGTTGTCTGCAACGGGGTTCTCAGCTTCCTTTCTATCAATAATATGCAAATAAAATTCTTGTAGCAAGAGGACCCATCTAATAAGTCTAGATTTAGCATCTTTATTTTCCATAAGATATTTAATAGCAGCATGATCAGTATGAACAGTTACTTTAGAATCAACTATATAAGGTCTGAACTTATCATAAGCAAATACAACTGCTAAAAATTCTTTTTCAGTAGTGGCATAATTTCTCTGGGCACTGTCTAGAGTTTTACTAGCATATTGAACAACATTTAGTTTCTTATCAACCCTTTGTCCTAGAACATCACCTACAACATAATCACTAGCATCACACATGATTTCAAATGGTAAATTCCAATCAGGAGGTTGAACAATAGGTACAGAAATCAAAGCTTTCTTAAGTATTTCAAATGCTTCTACACAGTCATCATCAAAAACAAAAGGAACATCTTTTTGTAAGAGATTAGTCAAAGGCCGAGAAACTTTAGAGAAGTCCTCAATGAACCTCCTATAAAAACCGGCATGACCAAGGAAACTTCTTATACATTTAATGTCCTTAGGGCACGTCGTCTTTTCAATAGCATCAACTTTAGCTTTATCAACCTCAATACCTCTTTCAGAAATTTTATGCCCCAAGACAATACCTTCATTAACCATAAAGTGGCACTTCTCCCAATTCAGAACAAGATTGGTTTGTTTACATCTCTGCAAAACTCGATTAAGATTGCTTAAGAAATCATCAAAAGAAGTCCCATAAACAGAGAAATCATCCATGAATGCCTCAACAATCTTTTCACAAAAGTCAGAGAATATAGCAGTCATACATCTTTGAAAGGTAGTAGGTGCATTACATAAACCAAAAGGCATACGTCTATAAGCAAAGGTACCGAAAGGGCAAGTAAAAGTTGTCTTTTCTTGATCCTCTTTTGACACAGGATTTGAGAGAAACCAGAATAACCATCTAGGAAGCAAAAAATGTGTATGTTTGGATAATCTTTCTAGCATTTGATCAATAAAAGGTAACGGGTAATGATCCTTTTTAGTAGCTTTATTTAATTTGCGGAAATCAATTACCATTCTATAACCTGTAACAATTCTTTGTGGGATCAATTCATCTTTATCATTAGGAATGACAATAATACCTCCCTTCTTAGGGACACAATGGACAGGGCTTACCCACTGACTATCAGCAATGGGATAAATTATACCTTCCTCCAGAAACTTTAGTATTTCTTTTCTTACCACTTCTTTCATCTTAGGATTTAACCGTCGTTGGTGATCAACAACTGGTTTAGCATCCTTCTCCAATTTTGTTTTGTGCTGGCATAAAGTGGGACTAATGCCCTTAAGATCATCAAGTGTATATCCAATAGCAGAACGGTTCTTCTTCAGAGTTTTCAATAGTTTCTTTTCCTCACGCTCTGAAAGGTTAGCACTAATAACAACATGATATATCTCTTTCTCATCAAGATAAGCATATTTGAGAGTATCAGGTAAAGGTTTAAGCTCAAACACGGGATCACCCTTGGGTGGAGGAGGATCCCCTAGAATTTCAACAGGCAAGTTGTGTTTCAAAATAGGTCCTTGTTTAAAGAATACTTCATCTATTTCCCTTCTTTCATTCATGAACATATCATTTTCATGGTCTAGCAAATATTGTTCTAAAGGATCAGTAGGAGGCACGACAATAGAAGCAAGAACAATAATTTCATCTTTACTAGGCAATACTTTATCATGGGGTTTTCTATGAAACTTAGCAAAATTAAACTCATGAGACATATCCCCCAAACCAACAGAAATGATATCTTTATTGCAGTCTATCTTGGCATTAATAGTATTCAAGAAGGGTCTACCAAATATAATTGGACAAAAGTCATCTTGTGGGGAACCAAGACCAAGAAAATCAGCAGGATATTTAACTTTCCCACACAAGACTTCAACATCTCTAACAATCACAACTTGTGAAATAGTATCTCTATTGGCAAGCTTAATTGTAACATCTATCTCTTCTATCTCAGTAGGTGCAATATCATGCATAATTTCTTTGTATAAGGAATGAGGTATTGCACTTGCACTAGCACCCATATCACATAAACCATGATAGCAATGGTCTCCTATTCTAACAGAAATAACACGCATGCCTACAACAGGTCTATGTTTATTTTTAGTATCGGGTCTAGCAATTCTAGCAGATTCATTGCAAAAGTAAATAGCATGCCCATTAATATTATCGGCAAAGAGATCCTTAACCATAGCAACACTAGGTTCAACTTTAATTTGCTCAGGGGGCTTGGGTGTCTTAATATTGCTTTTGTTAACCACAGTTGAAGCTTTAGCACGATCCTTTATTCTAACAGGGAAAGGTGGTTTCTCAATATAAGTAGTAGGAACAACATGATCATTATAAGTGATAGTCTTTTCTTCAACTTTAATAGGTGCAACTACTTTTTCTTCAATGGGAGGATTATATTTAAACCACTTCTCCTTAGTGAGATAAAAATGAGTAGCAAAGGATTCACAGAAAGAAGCTACTATCTCAGAGTCAAGTCCATATTTAGTGCTAAATTCACGAAAAGCATCGGTATCCATAAAAGATTTAACACAATCAAACTTAGGTGTTGTACCTGACTCCTTACCTTCATCGAGGTCCCAATCTTCAGTGTTGAATTTAATTCTCTCCAATAAATCCCATTTGAATTCAATAGTCTTCATCATAAAAGAACCAGTACAAGAAGTATTGAGCATGGAGCGATTACTAAGAGAAAGCCGAGCATAATTTTTTTGAATAATCATTTCTCTTGAGAGCTCATGATTGGGGAATGAATATAACATTGACTTAAGCCTCCCCCAATCTTGAGCGATTCTTTCTCCTTCGCGAGGCCAATATATATATAATTACGATCACGATGAACAAGATGCATAGGATAAAACTTCTGATGAAATTCCAATTTCAATCGTTTGTAGTTCCATGATCCCATATCATCACATAGCCTAAACCATGTGAATGCCTCTCCCTTCAAATATAAAGGGAAGACCTTCTTCTTGATAACATCCTCGGGCATACCTGCAAGCTTAAATAATCCACAAACTTCATCCACATAGATTAGGTGCAAATCGGGATGTAATGTTCCATCACCTGTGAAAGGATTAGCTAGCAGTTTCTCTATCATACCCGAAGGGATTTCAAAGTAAACATTTTTAGTAGGTTCAGTAGGTTGAGGAGCAACTCTTTGCTCTAATGGTTGGGGTGAAGATACCCCGAACAAGCCCCTCAAAGAATTATGTTCCATAGTAACAAGTGACAGTAAATTTCAGCACACTATATAATTTTTTCCTTACCAAATTCCACCTACCAAAGGCGCTTCACTCCCTGGCAACGGCGCCAGAAAAGAGTCTTGAAGACCCACAAGTGTAGGGGATCTATCGTAGCCTTTTCGATAAGTATGTTTGTCGAACCCAACGAGGAGCAGAAGGAAATGATAAGCGGTTTCCAACAAGGTATTCTCTACAAGCACTGAAATTATCGGTAATAGATAGTTGTGTGATAAGATAAATTGTAACGAGCAACAAGTAATGAAAGTAAATAGGGTGCAGCATGATGGCCCAGTCCTTTTTGTAGCAAAGGACAAGCCTGGACAAACTCTTATATGAAGGAAAGCGCACTCGAGGACACATGGGAATTATCGTTAAGCTAGTTTTCATCACACTCATATGATTCGCGTTCGGTACTTTTATAATTTGATATGTGGGTGCACCGGTGCTTGGTTACTGTCCTTACTTGGACAAGCATCCCACTTATGATTAACCCCTATTGCAAGTATCCGAAACTACAATAGAAGTATTAAGGTAAACCTAACCATAGCATGAGACATATGGATCCAAATCAGCCCCTTACGAAGCAACACATAAACTAGGGTTTAAGCTTCTGTCACTCTAGCAACCCATCATCTACTTATTACTTCCCAATGCCCTCCTCTAGGACCAAACAATGGTGAAGTGTCATGTAGTCGACGTTCACATGATACCACTAGAGGAAAGACAACATACATCTCATCAAAATATCGAACAAATACCAAATTCACATGACTACTTATAGCAAGACTTCTCCCATGTCCTTAGGAACAAACGTAACTACTCACAAAGCATATCATGTTCATCATCAGAGGGGTATTAATATGCATAATGGATCTGAACATATGATCTTCCACCAAGTAAACCAACTAGCATCAACTACAAGCAGTAATCGACACTACTAGCAATCCACAGGTACCAATCTGAGGTTTGGATACAAAGATTGGATACAAGAGATGAACTAGGGTTTGAGATGAGATTGTGCTGGTGAAGATGTTGATGGAGATTGACCCCCTCCCGATGAGAGGATCGGTGGTGATGACGATGGTGATGATTTCCCCCTCCAGGAGGGAGGTTTCCCCGGCGGAACAGCTCCGTCGGAGCCCTAGATTGGTTTCGCCAAGGTTCCGCCTCGTGGCATCGGAGTTTCGTCCCGTGAGCTTGCTTATGAATTTTTTCTCGACGAAAGACTCCATATGGCCAAAGATGGGCATCAGAGGGCCACCAGGGGGCCCACGAGGCAGGGGGCGCGCCCCCCACCCTCGTGGATGGTGGGTGGCCCATCTGGTACTTTCTTCACTCAGTATTTTTTATATATTCTGAAAATAACTCCCGTGGAGTTTCAGGGCTTTGGGAGATGTGCAGAATAGGTCTCTAATATTTGCTCCTCTTCTAGCCCAAAATTCCTGCTGCCGGCATTCCCTCTCTTCATGTAAACCTTGTAAAATAAGAGAGAATAGGCATAAGTATTGTGACATAATGTGTAATAACAGCCCATAATGCGATAATTATCGATATAAAAACATGATGCAAAATCGACGTATCACCTCCCTTCAAAGTCAAGGCTGACCCAAGCACCCTGTTAAACGATGAAGATTATCCATGGTTACAGCTGACGGTGTCCTGGACTAGGGGGTACTCACCACGTCCTCTCCCAACCAGGTGGATCGGGCCGAGGACCCCATGGCGGTTTACTCATGGGCCACTTCGGGCAGCCCATGCCGCATAAAAGGAATATTCCACAAGACTTGATGATAAAGACAAGGACTCCTATCCACTGACGTATTCGACTAGGACTCTTGTTATCCTAGGCCTCCGGTACATTATATAAACCGATGCTAGGCTAGTCGATAGAGGATTATGACATTATTCATCATACCCTCAGGTTTTGGGCCACAACATATGATCTCGAGGTAGATCAACTTTGTACTTTATACTCCAGCAGTATAAACAAGAACAGGACATAGGGTTTTACCTCCATCAAGAGGGCCCAAACCTAGGTAAAACATTGTCTCCTTCGTTCCAGTTACCATTGATCCGAGAATCCATAGCTCGGGACCCCCTACCCCGAGATCTGCCGGTTTTGACACTGACAATGATGCTTTCACTGAGAGTTTCCGCTGTGTGATCGGCAAAAGATTAATGGTTCGCCTGCAGATCAACTACGACGTCGGCGTCTTCATCGCCGGCTCGACTGGTCACCTTGGCTTGACCGAGGATTGTGCCCTGCCTCCAATCGTCATGTTCGGACGACGGCCTTCATCAACATCAACTTTGATCTCTATCATGATCATGGAGAATCATCCATGGAGCTCGGGGGCTCAAAGTCAACATTGCCCTCGGGTGACCGTGCTGTTTTTCCAAATAACGAACTTGTATCTGCTACCACCACCTCCTCAAGCATCACTTTGACAATTCCTTCAGTGGAATTGTGTGGAACTGAGTCTAAAAAAACACTGTAAAATTTCGTCGCGTTCCGATGGAGAAATCTCCGTCGACTCCGATATACCGGAGCCCTGTCGAATCTGGACGGGAATCTGGACGAGTTTGGAGCGTGGTGTCCAGCATCTAGCTCGGACGTCCTTTGGAAGATCCAACCGTTGATCGGCTGTGGAATTCCTATATCTACCACCCCTCAAACTTTTAGCTTGATCCGACCGTTCAAACTCCGGGAAGCCTCCAATGAGCGCATCTATTTTCAGATCTGTTTTTTGCGCGAGAACGAATTCGACTCGAGTTTATCTTTTTTATGAATGGGATTTCGGATATCCTTTTTTGAAGGAAGTTTTGTATGGGGTATTGTGTTTTGTTCTCAAACACATCCCACTAATTTCAAAGTCTTTCCGATATAATCTTCACCATCGCCCCAGTGTCAAACCAGCCCGACAATGTTGCTGCATGGCTGCCGACTTGCACCACACGGATCGTCGCTTCATCGACCAAGCCCAACCTTATTGGATCATCTTCTCGGCAAGCCGAACAAGAGTTCGGGATCGTGAAGGCTAAAGCATCACCAACATCACCGCCGGACATCGCTACATGGTCACTTCAGCAAGCGGGCATCGACCGCGTCACAAGATCCGGCCTGCGTCGGCATCGCCGCACTACTACTTCTTCAAGCCTGAATGCGACTTCTGCGTCCGAAGATCGGGAGTTAGTTCCGGTTGGAATCACCTCTCTTGTCCCGAATCTAGCTCCAAGTCTGGACGCGACTTCGGCGTCCGAACACTAGGAGTCAACCCTGGCCGGGCTCGCCCCTCGCACCACTGTACCGGAGGACGACTCCGAAAAAATCCCAGATACTAATCCAGCAAACCAAGCTGATGTCCACCACGCCGACCTGCGTCGACACCTCGGCTAGCATGGTGCTGCAAACGTCACACTAGCGACCTGCCCCATCACCTTGGCTAGACCGGGGGCTTCGCCATCTCTTCATCAATCTACTCTGGTGACTTCGATGTCACTAGCCGACCAGCTTCGTCACGTTAGCTGGACCGGGGGCTTAGCCTCGCCACATCGACTGTACGACATCCCCACCTCATCGAGCCGAGCTCCTCGCTCGGCCACCTCGGGCTTGGGGGCTTGGACCTTGGCTAGCCTGCGGACTACGTCTTTGTCCTAGCACGAGCTCGGACCTCGTGAAGAATACCGAGTACATTAACCAGCTAAGTCACCTCCATGCTCAGTTTTTTTCTTTCAATGTATTAATTCTTGTTCGGTTCAACCAAACATTATACTTGTGGTAAACAACAAAGTTGTTCGTTCAAACGTTGATTGTTGAACACTTCTTTTTTCATCACCTTAGTCATGAGGGCTTTCGTCACCTCGGTTGCACCACGGGCTTTGGCTCGTCACATCGACTGTGCGGCATCGCCACTTCATCAAGCCAAGCTCTTTGCTCGGACACCTTGGGATTGCCTTGGAGGCTGGGACCTCGACCCGCGTCATCAACGCCGAACACATTAATCAGCTCAGTCGCTTTCATTCTCAAAGTTTTTTTTAATTTGTGTTCGGCTTGACCATGCTCACGTGAGTTGTTTGTTAAAAGAAACTCCCTTTACCCATGTTAAATGGCGGCTCTTAAAATTTATATGAGCCGTTTTATAATAAATGTGTTTTCTTCTTGTTCGTTGCAAAGCCTTTTCCTATCACTCCTTCCTCGACTCGAGTATGTGGTCAATAGCCTGATAGCCTGGTTTCTCTCTAAAGCCGCTTGAGTTTAGTTCACTAAACTAGCCTAAGAAGCACTCCGCCTTAGGGATAGGAGGTTGAAGCCGAAGGCTGACCCACTCAAAGTCTTGAGATCGGATGTGTCATGTTAAAGCACGACGAAAGCACAAACTAATTTTAAGACCAATTTTCCACAAAAGTTTTTTAGTTTTTTAAGCTTATGGCACTTTTGATCTATTTGTGTGTTTTTTCTTTTATGAGGCGGGACATCCTCTTGACCGAGGTACCCTGCATAGTAATCCAGCTTGGGAAATCTTTTTCAACCCATAGTTCGGCATTTTTCCTGTCGACCTGCACCTCAGTGTTGGGTCCAAGCATAAATCCTACAGTACACTGCCGGACACTTTTTAAGCATCGACAATATCAACGGGGGGCTGCGACTTGAGCCGAACCCACCAAAAGCCAAGGTACTCCGAGGAGTCCTCGGCAAAATGTTCTCGGACATTGCTTTATATGCATCCGCTTTGAATTGTGTCTTCGGTCAATAATTGGGTTGCCCGGCTCCTGTACTTGCCTCCTATGTCCCGCTTTGTTTGGCTAGGTGCGCAAAGGGAGAACCACTTCGATTGTGCTTCCATCTAGCATGGTTAAGCGCCTCAATGGAGAAAGCCGAAAACTGACTGTCACAATAAGAGTAAACTGGTCAGCGATCCGATGACTGTGTTAAACTATAAGATAGATAGAGGTCACCCTATATTAAATGACGGGCCGTTCATAACATTGACCGAAGTGTTTACGGCTTGACTTCGGCTATCGCCGAACACTAACTGAGGGCTAGTAGCTGGCCTCCCAACTTTAAGCTCCTATGACTAAGTGAAAGTTATAAAGCCCGCATATCTGATTGCCTCGTTTCCGCTAACACAACCGCCTTCGGGCACCGAGACGTCGGATATGGGTTGTTCTGTTATTATGAAAACACCCTGCGTAGCATCTACAATGGGGTGGAAGCCGATGATGGGCCACTTTCAACTGATAAACGGCCACAACAGAGTGAAAATAAACATACCATTAGCATTTGTAGTCAGTATGCAAGCGCTGCCTTCTGTAATTATCGTTATAAAGCCATAAATATGCATTAATTTGACTTAAGATTTTGGCCAAGCTAGGTTGCCTGGCTCATGTGCTTACCCCTACGTTCTCGATTGTTTGGCTAGGTGGTAAAGGGAGCACCTCTGTGATTGTTAGTACCGGGTCATCCGAGTTAGTACCTCAGACCGGGTGAAGCCGAAAGCTAGCCATCTTAAAGGATATAATTGGTCGGCAATGACGAAAGTAAAAATTCAGGTGCACTAAAAACCACATAGTTTGGGAACTTTACCCAAACTAAACCCTCAATATTTTCCTCCCGCATTGATCGGAGCTGACGTTTCATGATCATGATCAGCATGGCAACCCAAAGAAAGGAACCGATAGCGGAACTATTTTCTTTGGAAGATGTTTCTTCCTATAACATATCTCTCTGCATACCTTTGTTTATAAAACTGTATGGCTGGATTGCCTCGTTTTCCACAAATCTTTGCCCTCATAAAGGCTTTAAAAAGTGGGACAAACACTCTCTGGCTACTGGCCGAGGAGGTTGAAGCCGATGGTCTGTCAACAAAGTTTTGTACAATGCGGATCCGAGCATTAATGCTGTAAAGTACTTGGGTACATAGAATCATTACACAAATTGTGAGCAAAAATCAATTTTTCTGCAGCCAATATTTTAAAGAGTCAATGGCACAGTCTCTTTGAGACAACCGAGCAGCTGACATAATGCTCTCATAGTTCCCTATTGGAATTGATTTCCTATCTATTAAGCCCCTTAAGGCCGAACTTGGCGAGCTTAGTTTTCGTTAGCTCTAACTCCTTTATGAGATCTTTAATATCTTTCCGAGAAGTTTGTGTTAAATACAACAAAATTTTCTATCAAACGGATATCAATCCTTAATTCAGCCACCCGTGCCCACATTAAGGCTCGGGGCTACTAGGCTTCGCGCTTATTATTTACAAATATTAAAGGGGCATATCGATCCCCTGATCTGGCATTGCCACCCGACCAGTGTCTCGGGGGCTACTGCATTGCCTATTCAATGCAGAAAATTCAAAGTGCTTAGTGTTTAGCTTGACCGAACTATGGGCAAACGCGTCCTCGGACAACAATAGGTACCATCTGGGACTTATCCGGCATCAAGCTAATATGTTACAGCGAATTCTCAAAACCCTCTCTCAAGGGCCCGTTCGCCGATCACTATCTCCTCTAATGTGCATGCCGGATTTTAGGCCGACACACACCTTGAGGGCTACTGGCTATATATCTCAGCAGAGAATAAATGGCACCAATCGAAAATATTCACAAAACATCAACCCGCAGTCGGGGTAGTGCACCACCTCAGAAGCAGTCCGGCATAAAGCTCGGGCGCGTGTGGCTGGCTCCATAAACGACATTTCCGGCATTAAGCTCGGCTGAATTCGTTCAATCTTTTAAAGACCTAGATAGTTTATGACACCTCGGACGCTAACCATCGTTAGAGCTCGTATCCAGTCCGTCATTGGAGCTCGGAAGCAGTCCGACATAAAGCTCGGATTCGAGTGGCTCATTCCATAGAAGACTACTCCGGCATTTAAGCTCGGATGAACTCATTCAAATTTTCAGAGGCCAAGCTAATCTATGATACCTCATATGCCGACCATCGTCGAAGCTCGGCTGTAAAAAGACGCCTTGGATTTAGTTCGGCGCTGGAGTCCGGACGTCGGAGGATACCTTGAATGCCGAATAGTGTTGGAGCTCGGCTACAGTCCGACGTTGGAGCTCGGATACACCGCCGCATGGGAAGCACTTCAAACCCGAGGTGTGGCGTAAAAATAACAAGGCATTGATAAAGGCTAAAGATTTAAGGGGCTCCTCGGATACCCGATGTATAAACTCTCCGGACTCACTTCGGCGATCCTCAAGATCGAAGATGGGAAGATTTGTTGAACTAGTTTTCAAGACCGACGACTGAAGATGAAGAGCAGTTCGGAAGAATCGAGGAGCGTCCCCAACTTGAAGACCGGTTCAAAGGGCTACTGACGGTGTCCTGGACTAGGGGTACTAACCATGTCATATCCCGACGAGGTGGATCGGGCCGAGGACCCCCATGGCGGTTTACTCATGGGCCACTTCGGGCAGCCCATGCCGCATAAAAGGAATATTCCAAAAGACTTGATGATCAATACAAGGACTCCTCTCCACCGACGTATTCGACTAGGACTCTTGTTATCCTAGGCCTCCGGTACATTATATAAGCCGATGCTAGGCTAGTCGATAAAGGATTATGAGATTATTCATCATACCCTCAGGTTTTAGACCACAACATATGATCTCGAGGTAGATCACCTTTGTACTTGATACTCCATCAATATAAACAAGAGCAGGACGTAGGGTTTTACCTCCATCAAGAGGGCCCGAACCTGGGTAAAACATTGTCTCCTTCGTTCTTGTTACCATTGTTCCGAGAATCCACAACTCGGGACCCCCTACCCCGAGATCTGCCGGTTTTGACACCGACAACAGCGAATAAGCAAAGGACACAAACGAAGCAAAAGGAAGATTTTCTCTCCACAACTATTATGATGATGCCTTTGATCTAGATATCACTGCAGTTACATGTGAAGAAATGAAATGCCTTTTGTAACAAATGAGTTTCCGTATGAAACCTTGATACTTCGAAAGAGATTGTCCGTTTTGTACACGAAGTGCATCCAGTTTTTGCCGTAACCCTCTAAACTTTTTAGTACATCCTATGTGGGTGAAATGATGATACCATGCCAACTTTCATCATTTCCAGAGTTCATTTGTAGTGCTTTTCAATTTCAGGGTCCTTTAGCTTAAAAAATCAGTAAATGCATGAAAAATACCAAATGAAGTCAGAAAGGGTTCAAAATTGATGATGTGGCTTTGAATGGTGCATTTTGAACACACAAAAAGTCTGGAGTTCAAATAAGTTCAAAAAATGAAATCCCTTTGTAACAGATGAGTTTTCGTCCGAAGCCTGATACTTCGAAAGAGATTGGCCATTTCGTACACGAACTGCATCCAGCTTTTGCCGTAACCCTCTCAACTTTTTAGCACATGCTATGTGGGTGAAATGATGATACCATGCAAACTTTCAACGTTTTCAGAGTTCATTTGTCGTGCTTTTCAATTTTAGGGTCATTTGGCTTAAAAAATCAGTAAATGCATGAAAAATACCAAATGAAGTCAGAAAGGGTTCAAAATTGATGATGTGGCTTTGAATGGTGCATTTTGAACACACAAAAAGTCTGGAGTTCAAATAAGTTCAAAAAATGAAATCCCTTTGTAACAAATGAGTTTTCGTCCGAAACCCTGATACTTCGAAAGAGATTGTCCATTTCATACACAAAGTGCATCCAGCTTTTGTCGTAACCCTCTCAACTTTTTACCACATGCTATGTGGGTGAAATGATGATATCATGCCAACTTTCAACCTTTTCAGAGTTCATTTATAGTGCTTTTCAATTCCAGGGTCATTTAGCGTAAAAAAATTAGTAAATGCATGAAAAATACCAAATGAAGTCAGAAAGGGTTCGAAATTGATGATGTGGCTTTGAATGGTGCATTTTGAACACACAAAAAGTTTGGAGTTCCAATAAGTTCAAAACAATGAAATCCCTTTGTAACTGATTAGTTTTCATCCGAAACCCTAATACTTCAAAAGAGATTGTCCATTTTGTACACGAAGTGCATCCAACTTTTTCCGTAACCCGCTCAAATTTTTAGCACATGCTATGTGGGTGAAATGATGATACCATGCCAATTTTCAACATTTTTGCAGTTCATTTGTAGTGCTTTTCAATTTCAGGGTCATTTAGCTTAAAAAATCAGTAAATGCATGAAAAATACCAAATGAAGTCCGAAAGGGTTCAAAATTGATGATGTGGCTTTGAATGGTTCATTTTGAACACATAAAAAGTCTGCAGTTCAAATAAGTTCAAAAAAATGAAATCCCTTTGTAACAGATGAGTCTTCGTGCAAACCCTGATACTTCGAAATAGATTGTCCATTTTGTACACGAAGTGCACCCAGCTTTTGCCGTAACCCTCTCAACTTTTTAGCACATGCTATGTGGGTGAAATGATGATACCATGCCAACTTTCAACCTTTTCAGAGTTCATTTGTAGTGCTTTTCAATTTCAGGGTCATTTAGCTGAAAAAATTAGTAAATGCATGAAAAATACGAAATGAAGTTATAAAGGGTTCAAAATTGATGATATGGCTTTGAATGGTGCATTTCGAACACACAAAAAGTCTATAGTTCAAATAAGTTAAAAAATGAAATCCCTTTGTAACAGTTGAGTTTTCGTCCGAAACCGTGATACTTCGAAAGAATGAACTAATAGCAAAGAATGAACTAGAAAACTTTTATGAAACTCTAATAGCAAAAAGAATGAACTAAAAATAACCAATTAAAATATTCTGTTATGATCAACTAAAATAAAACTATAATACTGTTCAATAGCAACAAGAATCCATTAAAATATTCTGTTATAATCAACTAAAACAAAACTATAATACTCTTTAATAGCAAAAAGAATCAACTCAAAAGCTTTTATAGCAACTTAAATTATCAAAGTATTTTTTGTTCAAAATAGTAATAGCAAAAGGAATTATCATAAAGAATTTTTCGTTAGAAACTTTAATAGCAAAAAGAATTTTCATAAAGAATTTTTTTGATAGAAACTAAAATAACAAAATCTGTTTTTGAATATAATGATAAAACACATTAATGTTAAATAACAGGAAAAATAATCACTCAAAAATATATTTTTATAGTGAAGTTATTCACAAACTAGTGATTCACACAAATTTCAAAGAATTCAGATTTATACTATTCAAATTTGAAAACTAATGGCACTAAGAGAAAGTTTATAATTTTTCTGACCTAAAGGAAAAAAGAATTAAAAAATAAAGCAAAAAACAAAAGGAAATAAATAATGCAAAAAACAAAACAAAATACAGGAAAAAATTAAAAAAAATGCCGCCTATGGGGCTACACGGGCCAGGACGCAGGCCCAATAGGCCCAACATGGCAATGACAAGGGTAGGCAAGTACTGCCGACAAATTCGAGAGGAGCTCAGCACCTCTGCCGCAACACAACTTATAAACAGGTGTTGAGCTCTCTCAGCTAGCGAGGTGGGACTAAACTCCCACCACAACATCGCTGTACCACCCTTTCATCCCGGTTGGTAGCACCAACCGGGACCAATGCCCATCATTGGTCCCGGTTGGTGGCACAAACCGGTACTAATGCCCCCCTTTGGTCCCGGTTCGTGCCACCAACCGGGACCAAAGGTGTCTACTTCCCGCCCTTTGGGTTGCCGAAAAGAGACCTTTGGTCCTGGTTGGTGGCACCAACCGGGACCAAAGGGGGGCATTCGCCCCGGTTGGAGCCACGAACCGGGACCAATGCTCTGGGTATATAAGCAAACAATTGTGAAAATTTTCATCCTCACCTCGCAATTCCCCCCAACGACGCCGACGACATTGACGCCGCCAGGCTGCCCCGACACCATCCGCCGCCCCTGCCATCACCGTCGCTCATGCCCCGTCGTCGCCATCGCCGTCGCCGATGTCATCCCCGAGCCCGCGCGCTGCCCCCGCCCCTACGGCCGCGCCCCCGAGCGTGCCGGCCGGCCGCGCCCTCATACGTCCATTTTGCATCATGCTTTTATATCGATACTTATTGCATTATGGGCTGTTATTACACATTAGGTCACAATACTTATGCCTATTCTATCTTATTTTACAAGGTTTACAGAAGAGGGGGAATGCCGGCAGCTGGAATTCTGGGCTGGAAAAGGAGCAAATATTAGAGACCTATTCTGCACATCTCCAAAAGTCTTGAAACTTCACAGGAGCATGTTTAAGAATATATAAAAAATATTGGGCGAAAGAAGTACCAGAGGGGGGCCACCCACCGCCCACGAGGGTGGGGGGCGCGCCATACCCCCTGGGCGCGCCCCCAACCTCGTGGGACCCCTAGTGGCCCTCTGATGCCCATCTTTGGCTATATGGAGTCTTTCATCGAGGAAAAAAATCATAAGCAAGCTCACGGGACGAAACTCTGCCGCCACAAGGCGGGACCTTGTCAGAAATAATCTAGGGCTCCGGCGGAGCTGTTCTGCCGGGGAAACTTCCCTCCGGGAGGGGGAAATCATCACCATCGTCATCACCAACGATCCTCTCATCAGGAGGGGGTCAATCTCCATCAACATCTTCACCAGCACCATCTCATTTCAAACCCTAGTTCGACTATTGTATCCAATCTTTGCATCCAAACCTCAGATCGGTACCTATGGGTTGCTAGTACTGTTGATTACTCCTTGTAGTTGATGCTAGTTGGTTTACTTGGTGGAAGATCACATGTTCAAATCCATTATGCATATTAATACCCCTTGATGACCCACAAGTATAGGGGATCTATCGTAGTCCTTTTGATAAGTAAGAGTGTCGAACCCAACGAGGAGCAGAAGGAAATGATAAGCAGTTTTCAGCAAGGTATTCTCTGCAAGCACTGAAATTATAGGTAATAGATAGTTTTGTGATGAGATAATTGGTAACGGGCGACAAGTAACAAAAGTAAATAAAGTGCGGCAAGGTGGACCAATACTTTTTGTAGCAAAGGACAAGCCTGGACAAATTCTTATATAGAGAAAAGCGCTCCCGAGCAGACATGGGAATATCATCAAGCTAGTTTTCATCACGATCATATGATTCGCGTTTGGTACTTTGTTAATCTGATATGTGGGTGGACCGGTGCTTGGGTACTGTCCTTACTTGGACAAGCATCCCACTTTGATTAACCTCTATTGCAAGCATCCGCAACTACAATAAAAGTATTAAGGTAAACCTAACCATAGCATGAAACATATGGATCCAAATCAGCCCCTTACAAAGCAACGCATAAACTATGGTTTTAGCTTCTGTCACTCTAGCAACCCATCATCTACTTATTACTTCCCAATGCCTTCCTCTAGGCCCAAATAATGGTGAAGTGTCATGTTGTCAATGTTCACATAACACCACTAGAGGAGAGACAGCATACATCTCATCAAAATATCGAACGAATACCAAATTCACATGACTACTAATAGCAAGACTTCTCCCATGTCCTCGGGAACAAACGTAACTACTCACAAAGCATATCATGTTCATAATCAGAGGGGTATTAATATGCATATAGGATCTGAACATATGATCTTCCACCAAATAAACCAACTAGCATCAACTACAAGGAGTAATCAACACTACTAGCAACCCACAAGTACCAATCCCAGACTTGGAGACAAGAATTGGATACAAGAGAGGAACTAGGGTTTGAGAGGAGATGGTGCTGGTGAAGATGTTGATGGAGATTGACCCCCTCCCGATGAGAGGATCATTGGTGATGACGATGGCAATGATTTCCCCCTCCCGGAGGGAAGTTTCCCCGGCAGAACAGCTCCGCTAGAGCCCTAGATTGGTTCCGCCAAGGTTCTGCCTTGTGGCGGCGGAGTCTCGTCCCGAAAGCTGGCTTATGATTTTTTCCTCATCGAAAGACTCCATATAGTAGAAGATGGGCATCGGAGGGCCACCAGGGGGGCCATGAGGCAGGGGGTAGGGCGCGCCCCCACCCTCATGGGCAGGGTGTGGCCCCCTCTGGAACTTCTTGCGCTCATTAATTTTTATATATTCTGAAAATGACTTCCGTGAAGTTTCAGGACTTCTGGAGCTGTGCAGAATAGGTCTCTAATATTTGCTCCTTTTCCAGCCCATAATCCAAGCTACCGGCATTCTCCCTCTTTATGTAAACCTTGTAAAATAAGAGAGAATAGGCATAAGTATTGTGACATAATGTGTAATAACAGCCCACAATGCAATAACATATCGATATAAAAGCATGATGTAAAATGGACGTATCAACTCCCCCAAGCTTAGACCTCGCTTGTCCTCAAGCGAAAGCGGAAATCAAAAAATATGTCCACATGTTTTGAGATAGAGGTGTCGATAAAAATAAAATACAGACATGAGGGCATCATGATCATTCTTAGAACAACAACTTATATGATTGTTGTCATATGATCTCTTATGCCAAAGTAACAATTCAATCACAATTTCAAGTATGAATCATAAACTTCATTGAAAACTAACAAACTATAATCTCGGTCATTGAAGCAATTGCAATTTATCATAACATATGGAAGAGTCAATATAAGAGCTTTTCAGCAAGTCCACATACTCAACTATCATATAGTCTTTCACAATTGCTAACACTCACGCAATACTTATGGGTATGGAGTTTTAATTGGACAAAGAGAAAGATAGGGGCTTATAGTTTGGCCTCCCAATGTTTTACCTCAAGGGTAATGTCAACAATAATTGTTCATGAAAACTCACATCCAATTAGCCATATATACCAGGATCTTTCCAACATGTTGTGCTTGCCAAAAGATAAAATTTGATAAGGAAGGGTGAAGATCACCATGACTCGTATGCAAGGTAGGAAATAAAAGTAAAAGATAGGCCCTTCTCAGAGGGAAGCAGAGGTTGTCATGCGCTTTTATGGTTGGTTGCACAAAATCTTAATGCGAAAGAATGTCACTTTATATTGCCACTTGTGATATGGACCTTTATTATGCAGTCCGTCGCTTTTATTTCTTCCATATCACATGATCGTATAAAGCTTATTTTCTCCCACACTAATAAGTCATACATATTTAGAGAGAAATTTTTATTGCTTGCACCGATGACAACTTACTTGGAGGATCTTACTCAATCCATAGGTAGGTATGGTGGACTCTCATGGCAAAACTGGTTTAAGGGTGTTTGGAAGCACAAGTAGTATCTCTACTTAGTGCAAAGAATTTGGCTAGCATGAGGGGGAAAGGCAAGCTCAATCATGTTGGATGATCCATGACAATATAATTTATCTCAGATGTAAGAAAACATAACCCATTACGTTGTCTTCCTTGTCCAACATCAACTCTTTAGCATGTCATATTTTAATGAGTGCTCACAATCATAAAAGATGTCCAAGATAGTATACTTATATGTGAAGACCTCTCTTTCTTTATTACTTCCTATTAATTGCAACGATGACCAAAACTATGTTTGTCAACTCTCAACAACTTTTATTCATCATACTTTTTATATGTGAGCTCATTACTCTCCATAAGATCCATAAGATCTCTTTGTTTCCTTTTATTTCTTTCTCTTTTCTTTTATTCACTCAAGATCATGGCAAAATAATCAAGCCCTTGACTCACCACTAATCTTTATTGTATATAGCTCACAAACTCGATTACATAGAAGGATCATAAAGCAAAAATCACAACTAGATCATACTAAAACTTTATTCTACTAGATCAAGATATTATCAAAAGGATTGAACTAAAAAAAGGTAAAGATAAAAGTGATGGTGATATGATACTGGGGCACTCCCCCAAGCTTGGCAGTTTCCAAGTGGAGTGCCCATACCCATGTGATTATATCTCCTTTGTTGGTGAAGAAGGTGGGGATGTTGATGATGGATAGTCGCACATTAAGCGTAGGACTTCTTCTAACTTGCGGATAATGCCCTTGAGTGTGATGATGTGCTCCTTCAACAAAATATTTTCACGTGTGAGATATTTATTTTGTATACGAGCTAACTCAATCATCTTGAAAGCATCGATTTATGTTGGGTAAGAAGATCCTGATTCAGTTGAAGGGTGCCCTCGAGCCTTGTCTCCATGCTTCCGGTCCTCCTTGGTCCCTCAACATCGCGGATGTGCAGCACCCCCTCATGCATCTCAATGGTTTGAGGGTGTTGGAGCACTTCCCCGAGGTAGGGGTTGATGACCTTCTCGAAAAACTTGTCCTTGGGGGCACTTGAAGACGACATGACGACCTAGATCTATCAATAAAACAGCTCGAAACAAAGACGAGAGATATTTGCATGATACGAGAGTCAAAACCTCCGGGAGATTATATAATGAATTTTTACCGACCAAAATACTTAACGTGCAAGAAAACAGAGCCCTGAGAGCGCACGAGGTGCCCACGAGGTAGGGGGGCGCGCCCAGGGGGGTAGGGCGCACCCTCCACCCTCCTGGAGTCCTCGTGTCCTTCCCGGACTGCTTCTTATTTTTCTATTTTTCTAAATATTGCAAAACGGAGAAAAATTGCCATTAGAACTGTTTTGGAGTCGGTTTACTTACCGTACCACATACCTATTACTTTTCGGAGTCTAAAACGTTCCGGAAAGTGTCCCTTATGTATTCCTCTGGGGTTATGGTTTCAATAACATTGGTTTCAACATCTATAGGATTACCTGAGATATAGTGTTTAATTCTTTGACCGTTCACCACCTTCGGATTTGTGCCTTCAAAGTTGTTGATTTTTATGGCACCGGAACGATAGTCCTCCTCGATAACGTAAGGACCTTCCCATTTAGAGAGAAGTTTTCCTGCAAAAAATCTTAAACGAGAGTTGTATAGCAATACATAATCACCTACATTAAACTCACGCTTTTGTATTCTTTTGTCATGCCATCTTTTAACTTTTTCTTTAAATAATTTGGCATTCTCATAGGCTTGGGTTCTCCATTCATCAAGTGAGCTAATGTCAAATAACCTCTTCTCTCCGGCAAGTTTGAAATCCTAACTGAGCTCTTTAATAGCCCAATAAGCCTTATGTTCTAGTTCGAGAGGTAAGTGACATGCTTTTCCATAAACCATTTTATACGGAGACATACCCATAGGATTTCTATATGCAGTTCTATAGGCCCATAATGCATCATCAAGTTTCTTGGACCAATTCTTTCTAGATCTATTAACAGTCTTTTGCAAAATTAATTTGAGTTCTCTATTGCTCAATTCTACTTGACCACTAGACTGTGGGTGATAAGGAGATGCAATTCTATGATTAACATCATATTTAGCAAGCATTTTAAAGAAAGCACCATGAATAAAATGTGAACCACCATCCGTCATTAAATATCTAGGGACTCCAAACCTCGGAAAAATAACTTCTTTAAGCATCTTAATAGAGGTGTTATGATCAGCACTACTAGTTGGAATAGCATCTACACACTTAGTAACGTAATCAGCAGCAACTAAAATATGTGCATATCCATTGGAGGCAGGAAAAGGTACCATATAATCAAAGCCCCAAACATGAAATGGTTGAATAACAAGTGAATAATTCATAGGCATTTCTTGACGCCTACTAATATGACCAATTCGTTGACATCCATCACAAGATACAACAAACTTACGGGCATCCTTGAAGAGAGTAGGCCAATAAAACCGGATTGCAATACCTTATGTGCAGTTCTATCTCCAGCGTGGTGTCCTCCATAAGCTTCGGAGTGACACTTGCATAGGATCTGTTCCTGTTCATGCTCAGGTACAAAACGTCTAATAAAACCATCTACTCCTTCTTTATAAAGATGTGGGTCATCCCAGAAGTAATGTCTTAAATCATAGAAAAACTTTTTCTTTTGCTGGTATGTGAAACTAGTTGGTATAAATTTAGCAACAATATAATTAGCATAATCAGCATACCATGGAGCAGTACGAGAAGCATTTATGACATTTAATTGTTCATCAGGAAAGCTATCATCAATAGGTAGTGGGTCATCAAGAACATTCTCTAGCCTAGACAAGTTGTCTACAACAGGGTTCTCAGCTCCCTTTCTATCAATAATATGCAAGCCAAATTGTTGTAGCAAGAGAACCCATCTAATAAGTCTAGGTTTAGCGTCTTTCTTTTCCATAAGATATTTAATAGCAGCATGATCAGTGTGAATAGTTACTTTAGAATCAACAATATAAGGTCTGAACTTATCACAAGCAAATACAACTGCCAAGAATTCCTTTTCAGTAGTAGCATAATTTCTCTGAGCATTGTCTAGAGTTTTACAAGCATATTGAATAACATTTAATTTCTTATCAACTCTTTGCCCTAGAACAGCACCTACAACATAATCACTAGCATCACACATAATTTCAAAGGGTAAATTCCAATCAGGTGGCGGAACAATAGGTGCAGAGATTAATGCTTTCTTAAGTATTTCAAATTCTTTTACGCAATCATCATAAAAAACAAATGGTATATCTTTTTGTAATAAATTAGTCAGAGGCTGATAAATTTTTGAGAAGTCCTTAATGAACCTCCTCTAAAAACCGGCGTGACGAAGGAAACTTCTTATACCTTTGATGTCCTTCGGACATGGCATCTTTTCTATAGCATCAACCTTAGCTTTATCAACTTCAATACCTCTTTTAGAAACTTTATGCCCCAAGACAATACCTTCATTAACCACAAAGTGGCACTTCTCCCAATTCAAGACAAGGTTATTTTCTTCACATCTCCGCAAAACTCGATCAAGGTTGCTTAAGAAATCATCAAAAGAGGATCCATAGACGGAGAAATCGTCCATGAAAACCTCACAAATCTTTTCACAAAAGTCAGAGAATATAGCCATCATGCATCTTTGGAAGGTAGCAGGTGCATTACAGAAACCAAAAGGCATACGTCTATAAGCAAAAGTACCGAACGGGCAAGTAAAAGTGGTCTTAGATTGATCATCAGCTGACAAAGGTATTTGAGAGAAACCAGAATAACCATCTAGAAAGCAAAAATGTGTATGTTTGGATAATCTTTCTAGCATTTGATCAATAAAAGGTAAGGGGTAATGATCCTTTTTAGTAGCTTGATTTAACTTGCGGAAATCAATTACCATCCTATAACCTGTAATAATTCTTTGCGGAATCAATTCATCTTTATCATTAGGAACGACAATAATACCTCCCTTTTTAGGGACACAATGGACAAGACTTACCCACTGACTATCAGCAACGGGACAAATTATACCTGCCTCAAGGAGCTTCAGTATTTCCTTTCTTACCACTTCTTTCATCTTAGGATTCAGCCGTCGTTGGTGATCATGAACTGGTTTGGCATCTTTCTCCAAATTTATTTTGTGTTGACATAGAGTGGGACTAATGCCCTTAAGATCATCTAGAGTATATCCAATAGCAGCACGATGCTTCTTCAGAGTTTTCAATAATCTCTCTTCTTCATGCTCTGAAAGGTTAGCACTAATAATAACTGGATATATCCTTTTCTCATCAAGATAAGCATATTTAAGAGTATCAGGCAAGGTTGGAAAAAGCGGTAGGCGTAAGCGAGGCGGTTGGCCTTCGCCTAGTGCCTAGGCGGTGCCTAAGCACCCTAGGCGTGGCCTAGGCGGTAATATTGGTTTTACTGGTAGTGTATTTGTGATTATTATATGGGTGTTGATATTATTTTAGGGCATATAAATAAGTTAATTACCGTCTACTGCATTGGAATATAACACGTTTGACATATCAGTGCAATATGATGCATGATTTCTTGCTTGGGTAGGCAATTCCTTGCTTGCCCTGCCTAAACCTCCATTTATGCCTTAGGCGAGGCGTTTGGCCATTGCCTAGCGCCTAAGCGTGCCTAAGCGCCTCCTAGGCACTGCCTTTTCCAACAGAGGTATCAGGTAACTGTTTGAGCTCAAACACGGGATCACCCTTGTGTGGAGGAGGATCCCCTAGGATTTCAACATGCAAATTGTGTTTCAGGATGGGTTCCTTTTAAAGAATACTTCATCTATTTCTCTTCTTTCATTCATAAACATATCATTTTCATGATCTAGCAAATACTATTCTAAAGGATCACTAGGAGGCACGGCAATAGAAGCAAGACCAATAATTTCATCTTTACTAGGCAATTCCTCTTCACGGTGTTGTCTACGAAATTTAGAGAAATTAAACTCATGAGACATATCACCTAAACCAATAGTAACAACATCCTTTTCGCAATCTATCTTAGCATTAACTGTGTTCAAGAAGGGTCTACCAAATATAATGGGACAAAAGCTATCTTGTGGGGAACCAAGAACAAGAAAATCAGCAGGATATTTAGTTTTCCCACACAAGGCTTCAACATCTCTAACAATCCCAATTGGTGAAATAGTATCTCTATTGTCAACTTTAATTGTGACATCAATATCTTCTATCTCAGCAGGTGCAATATCATGCATAATTTGTTTGTATAAGTCATGAGGTATAGCACTAGCACTGGCACCCATATCACATAAGCCATGATAACAATGATCTCCCATTTTAACAGAAATAACAGGCATGCCTACCACAGGCCTATGTTTATCTTTAGCACAAGTTTTAGCAATTCTAGCAGTCTCATCATGGAAATGAATAACATGCCCATCAATATTATCGGACAAGAGATCTTTAACAATAGCAATATTAGGTTCAACTTTAATTTGCTCAGGAGGTGTATAAGTTCTAATATTGCTTTTACGAACCACAGTTGAAGATTTAGCATGATCTTTTATCCTAATAGGAAAAGGTGGTTTCTCAACATAAGTAGTAGGAACAATAGGATCATTGTAAGTGACAGTCTTTTCTTCAACTTTAATAGGTGCAGCTACTTTTACTTCTATGGAAGGATGATATTTAAACCACTTCTCCCTAGGGAGATCAACATGAGTAGCAAAATATTCACAGAAAGAAGCTACTATTTCAGGGTCAAGTCCATATTTAGTGCTAAATTTACGGAAAACATCAGTATCCATAAAAGATCTAACACAATCAAACTTAGGTGTCATACCTGACTCCTTACCTTCGTCGAGGTCCCAATATTCAGAGTTGCGTTTATTCCTTTCCAATAAATCCCATTTGAATTCAATAGTCTTCATCATAAAAGAGCCAGCACAAGAAGTATCGAGCATGGTGCGATTATTATCAGAAAGCCGAGCATATAAATTTTGAATAATAATTTCTCTTGGAAGCTCATGATTGGCGCATGACTATAACATTCAGTTAATCCTCCCCCAAGCTTGAGCGATGCTTTCTCCTTCGCGAGGCCAAAAATTATATATATAATTGCGATCACGATGAACAAGATGCATAGGATAAAACTTCTGATGAAATTCCAATTTCAATCGTTTGTAGTTCCATGATCCCATATCATCACATAGCCTATACCATGTCAATGCATCTCCCTTCAAAGATAAAGGGAAGACCTTCTTCTTAATAACATCATCGGGCATACCTGCAAGCTTAAATAATCCACAAACTTCATCCACATATATTAGGTGCTCATCAGGATGCATTGTTCTGTCTCCTGCAAAAGGGTTAACTAGCAGTTTTTCTATCATACCCGAAGGAATCTCAAAGTTGACATTTGTAATTTTCAGTACGTTCAATAGGTTGAGGAGCAACTCTTTGCTCTACTGGTTGGGGTGAAGATACCCCGAACAAGCCCCTCAGAGGATTACTTTCCATAGTAACAAGTGACAGTAAATTTCAGCACATTATATAAATTGTTCCTTACAAAATTCCACCTACCAAAGGTGATTCACTCCCCGGCAACGGCGCCAGAAAAGAGTCTTGATGACCCACAGGTATAGGGGATCTGTCATAGTACTTTCTATAAGTAAGAGTGTCAAACCCAACGAGGAGCAGAAGGAAATGATAAGCAGTTTTTAGCAAGGTATTCTCTGCAAGCACTAAAATTATAGGTAACAGATAGTTTTGTGATAAGATAATTGGTAACGAGCAACAAGTAAAAAAGTAAACAAAGTGCAGCAAGGTGGCCCAATCCTTTTTGTAGCAAAGAACAAGCCTGGACAAATTCTTATGTAGAGAAAAGCGCTCCCGAGGACACATGGGAATATCATCAAGCTAGTTTTCATCACGATCATATGATTCACGTTCGGTACTTTGATAATCTGATATGTGGGTGGACCAGTGCTTGGGTATTATCCTTACTTGGACAAGCATCCCACTTATGATTAACCTCTATTGCAAGCATCCGCAACTACAACAAAAGTATTAAGGTAAACCTAACCATATCATGAAACATATGGATCCAAATCAACCCCTTACGATGCAACGCATAAACAAGGGTTTAAGCTCCTGTCACTCTAGCAACCCATCATCTACTTATTACTTCCCAATGACTTCGTCTAGGCCCAAATAATGGTGAAGTGTCATGTAGTCGACGTTCACATAACACCGCTAGAGGAGAGACAACATACATCTCATCAAAATATCGAACTAATACCAAATTCACATGACTACTAATAGCAAGACTTCTCCCATGTCCTCAGGAACAAACGTAACTACTCACAAAGCATATTCAAGTTCATAATGAGAGGGGTATTAATATGCATATTGGATCTGAACATATGATCTTCCACCAAATAAACCAACTAGCATCAACTACAAGGAGTAATTAACACTACTAGCAACCCACAAGTACCAATCCCAGACATGGAGACAAGAATTGGATACAAGAGAGGAACTAGGGTTTAACAGGAGATGGCGCTGGTGAAGATGTTGATGGAGATTGACCCCCTCCAAATGAGAGGATCGTTGGTGATGACGATGGTGATGATTTCCCCCTCCCGGAGGTAAGTTTCCCCGGCAGAATAGCTCCGCCAGAGCCCTAGATTGGTTCCGCTAAGGTTCCGCCTCGTGGCGGCGGAGTCTCATCCCAAAATCTGGCTTATGATTTTTTCCGCATCGAAAGACTCCATATAGCAGAAGATGGGCATGGGAGGGCCACCAGGGGTCCACGAGGCAAGGGGCCGCGCCCAAGGGGGTAGGGCGCGCCCCCACCCTCGTGGGCAGGGTGTGGCCCCCCTCTGGAACTTCTTGCGCTCAGTATTTTTTATATATTCTGAAAATGACTTCCGTGAAGTTTCAGGACTTTTGGAGCTGTGTAGAATATTTCTATAATATTTGCTCCTTTTCCAGCCCAGAATCCCAGCTGCCGGCATTCTCCCTCTTTATGTAAACCTTGTAAAATAAGAGAGAATAGGCATAAGTATTGTGACATAATGTGTAATAACATCCCATAATGCAATAAATATTGATATAAAAGCATGATGCAAAATGGACGTATCACCCCTCTGATTATGAACATGAATATGCTTTGTGAGTAGTTACGTTTGTTCCTGAGGACATGGGAGAAGTCTTGCTATAAGTAGCCATGTGAATTTGGTATTTGTTCGATATTTTGATGAGATGTATGTTGTCATCCATCTAGTGGTGTCATGTGAACGTCGACTATATGACACTTCGCCATTGTTTTGGCCTAGAGGGAGGCATTGGGAAGTAATAAGTAGATGATGGGTTGGTAGAGTGATAGAAGCTTAAACCCTAGTTTATGTGTTGCTTCTTAAGGGGCTGATTTGGATCCATATGTTTCATGCTATGGTTAGGTTTACCTTAATACTTCCGTTTTAGTAGCGGATGCTTGCAATAGGGGTTAATAATAAGTGGGATGCTTGTCCAAGTAAGGGCAGTACCCAAGCACCGGCCCACCCACATATCAGATTATCAAAGTACCAAACGTGAATCACAGGAACGTGATGAAAATTAGCTTGACGATAATTCCCATGTGTCCTAGGGAGCGCTTTCCTTCATATAAGAGTTTGTCCAGGCTTGTCCTTTTCTACAAAATGGATTGGGCCATCTTGCTGCACCTTATTTACCTTTATTACTTACTACCCGTTACAAATTACCTTATCACAAAACTATCTGTTACCGATAATTTCAGTGCTAGCAGAGAAGAGCTTACTGAAAGCTGCTTATCATTTCCTTCTGCTCCTCGTTGGGTTTGACACTCTTACTTATCGAAAAGGCTATGATAGATCCCCTACACTTGTGGGTCATCAAGACTCTTTTCTGGCACCGTTGTCGGGGAGTGAAGTGCCTTTGGTAGGTGTAATTTGGTAAGGAAAAATTTATATAGTGTGCTGAAATTTACTATCACTTGTCAGTTTGGAACACAATCCTTTGAGGGGCTTGTTCGGGGTATCTTCACCCCGACTAGTAGAGCAAAGAGTTGCTCCTCAACCTACCAAACCTACTGAAAATGTTTACTTTGAAATTCCTTCGGGTATCATAGAGAAACTACAAGCTAATCCTTTTACAGGAGATGGAACATTGCATCCCGATTTGCACCTAATCTATGTGGATGAAGTTTGTGGATTATTTAAGCTTGCAGGTATGCCCAAGGATGTTATCAAGAAGAAGGTCTTCCCTTTATCTTTGAAGGGAGATGCATTGACATAGTTGAAGCTATGTGATGATGTTGGATTATGGAACTACCAACGATTGAAATTGGAATTTCATCATAAGTTTTATCCAATGCATCTTGTTCATCGTGATCGTAATTATATATATAATTTTTGGCCTCACGAAGGAGAAAGCATCGCTCAAGCTTGGGGGAGGCTTAAGTCAATGTTATATTCATGCCCCAATCATGAGCTCTCAAAAGAAATGATTATTAAAAAAATTTATGCTCGGCTTTCTCTCAGTAATCGTTCCATGCTCGATACTTCTTGTACTGGATCTTTTATGATCAAGACTATTGAATTCAAATGGGATTTGTTGGAAAGAATTAAACACAACTCTGAAGATTGGGACCTCGATGAAGGTAAGGAGTCAGGTATAACACCTAAGTTTGATTGTGTTAAATCTTTTATGGATACCGATGCTTTCCGTGAATTTAGCACTAAATATGGACTTGACTCTGAGATAGTAGCTTCTTTCTGTGAATCCTTTGCTACTCATGTTGATCTCCCTAAGGAGAAGTGGTTTAAATATAATCCTCCCATTGAAGTAAAAGTAGTTGCACCTGTTAAAGTTGAAGAAAAGACTATCACTTATAATGATCCTATTGTTCCTACTTCTTATATTGAGAAACCACCTATCCATGTTAGAATAAAGGATCATGCTAAAGCTTCAACTATGGTTAACAAAAGTAATATTAAGACACCCAGACCTCCTGAGAAAATTAATGTTGAACCTCTCTTTGCCGATAATATTGATGGGCATGTTATTTACTTCTGCAATGAATCTGCTAGAATTGCTAGACCAGATACTAAAAATAAACATAGACTTGTTGTAGGCATGCCTGTTATTTCTATTAAAATAGGAGATCATTGCTATCATGGCTTATGTGATATGGGTGCTAGTGCAAGTGCAATACCTCATTCCTTATACCAAGAAATTATGCATGATATTGCACCTACTGAGATAGAAGAGATTGATGTTACAATTAAGCTTGCCAATAGAGATACTATTTCACCAGTTGGGATTGTTAGAGATATTGAAGTCTTGTGTGGGAAAGTTAAATACCCTGCTGATTTTCTTGTTCTCGGTTCCCCAAAAAGATGACTTTTGTCCCATTATATTTGGTAGACCCTTCTTGAATACTGTTAATGCTAAGATAGACTGCAATAAGGATATTGTTTCTATTTGTTTAGGGGATATGTCTCATGAGTTTAATTTTGCTAAATTTCATAGACAACCCCATGATAAAGAATTGCCTAGCAAAGATTAAATTATTGGTCTTGCTTCTATTGCCGTGCCTCCTACTGATCCTTTAGAACAATATTTGCTAGACCATGAAAACGATATGTTTATGAATGAAAGAAGGGAAATAGATGAAGTATTCTTTAAACAGGGACCTATTTTGAAACACAACTTTCCCGTTGAAATTCTAGTGGATCCTCCTCCACCCAAGGGTGATCTCGTGTTTGAGCTTAAACCTTTACCAGATACTCTTAAATATGCTTATCTTGATGAGAAAGAGATATATCCAGTTATTATTAGTGCTTACCTTTCAGATCATGAAGAAAAGAAATTATTGAAAACTCTGAAGAAGCACCGTGCTGCTATTGGATATACGTTCAATGATCTTAAGGGTATCAGTCCCACTCTCTGCCTGCACAAAATAAAATTGGAGAAGGATGCTAAACCGGTTGTTGATCACCAACGACGGTTAAATCCTAAGATGAAAGAAGTGGTAAGAAAAGAAATACTGAAGCTTCTTGAGGCAGGTATAATTTATCCCGTTGCTGATAGTCAGTGGGTAAGTCCTGTCCATTGTGTCCCTAAGGAGGGAGGTATTACTGTCGTTCCTAATGATAAAGATGAACTGATCCCACAAAGAATTATTATAGGTTATAGAATTGTAATTGATTTTCGCAAATTAAATAAAGCCACTAAAAAGGATCATTACCTTTTATTGATCAAATGCTAGAAAGATTATCCAAGCATACACATTTTTGCTTTGTAGATGGTTATTCTGGTTTCTCTCAAATACCTGTGTCAAAAGAGGATCAAGAAAAGACAACTTTAACTTGCCCTTTCGGTACCTTTGCTTATAGACGTATGCCTTTTGGTTTATGTAATGCACCTGCTACCTTTCAAAGATGTATGACTACTACATTCTCTGACTTCTGTGAAAATATTGTTGAGGTATTCATGGATGATTTGTCTGTTTATGGGACTTCTTTTGATGATTGCTTAAGAAACCTTGATCGAGTTTTGCAGATATGTGAAGAAACTAATCTTGTCTTGAATTGGGAGAAGTGCCACTTTATGGTTAATGAAGGTATTGTCTTGGGGCATAAAATTTCTGAAAGAGGTATTGAAGTTGATAAAGCTAAAGTTGATGATATTTCAAAGATGTCATTTCCTAAGGACATTAAAGGTATAAGAAGTTTCCTTGCTTATGCCGGTTTTATAGGAGGTTCATTAAGGACTTCTCTAAAATCTCTCGGCCTCTGACTAATCTCTTACAAAAAGATGTCCCTTTTGTCTTTGATGATGACTGTGTAGAATCATTTGAAATGCTTAAGAAAGCTTTGGTTTCTGCACCTATTGTTCAACCTCCTGATTGGAATTTACCATTTGAAATTATGTGTGATGCTAGTGATTATGCTGTAGGGGCTGTTCTAGGACAAAGAGTTGATAAGAAATTAAATGTTATCCAATATGCTAGTAAAACTCTAGACAGTGCCCAAAGAAATTATGCTACTACTGAAAACGAATTTTTAGCAGTTGTATTTGCTTGTGATAAGTTCAGACCTTATATTGTTGATTCTAAAGTAACTGTTTAGACTGATCATGCTGCTATTAAATATCTTATGGAAAAGAAAGATGCTAAACCTAGACTTATTAGATGGGTTCTCTTGCTATAGGAATTTGATTTGCATATTATTGATAGAAACGGAGCTGAGAACCCCATTGCAGACAACTTGTCTAGGTTAGAGAATGTTCCTGATGACCCACTACCTATTGATGATAGCTTTCCTGATGAACAACTAGTTGTCATAAATGCTTCTCGTACTGCTCCATGGTATGCTGATTATGCTAATTACATTGTTGCTAAATTTATACCACCTAGTTTCACATACCAGCAAAAGAAAAAGTTCTTCTATGATTTAAGACATTATTTCTGGGATGACCCACATCTTTATAAAGGAGTAGATGGTGTTATTAGACATTGTGTACCTGAGCATGAACAGGAACAGATCCTACGCAAGTGCCACTCTGAAGCTTATGGAGGACACCATGCTGGAGACCGAACTGCACACAAGGTATTGCAATCCGGTTTTTATTGGCCTACTCTCTTCAAGGATGCTCGTAAGTTTGTCTTATCTTGTGATGAATGTCAAAGAATTGGTATATTAGTAGACGTCAAGAAATGCATATGAATTACTCACTTGTTATTGAACCATTTGATGTTTGCGGCTTTGATTATATGGGACCTTTTCCTTCCTCTAATGGGTATACACATATCTTAGTTGATGTTGATTACGTTACTAAGTGGGTAGAGACTATTCCAACTAGTAGTTCTGATCATAACACCTCTATTAAGATGCTTAAAGAAGTTATTTTTCCAAGGTTTGGAGTCCCTAGATATTTAATGACTGATGGTGGTTCACATTTTATTCATGGTGCTTTTCGTAAAATGCTTGCTAAGTATGAAGTTAATCATAGAATTGCATCTCCATATCATCCACAGTCTAGTGGTCAAGTAGAACTTAGCAATAGAGAGCTTAAATTAATTTTGCAGAAAACTGTCAATAGATCTAGAAAGAATTGGTCCAAGAAACTTGATGATGCATTATGGGCCTACCAAACTGCATACAAAAATCCTATGGGTATGTCTCCATATAAAATGGTTTATGGTGAAGCATGTCACTTACCTCTTGAATTAGAACACAAGGCATTTTGGGCTATTAAAGAGCTCAACTATGACTTCAAACTGGCCGGTGAGAAGAGGCTTTTTGACATTAGCTCACTTAATGAATGGAGAACCCAGGCCTATGAAAATGCTAAACTGTTTAAAGAAAAAGTTAAAAGATGGCATGACAAAAGGATACAAAAACGTGAGTTTAATGTAGGTGACTATGTATTGTTATACAACTCTCGTTTAAGATTTTTTGCAGGCAAACTCCTCTCTAAATGGGAAGGTCCTTACATCATCGAGGAGGTCTACCATTCGGTGCCATAAAAATCAACAACTTCGAAGGCACAAATCCGAGGGTGGTGAACGGTCAAAGAATCAAACATTATATCTCAGGTAATCCTATAAATGTTGAAACTAATGTTATTGAAACTGTAACCCCGGAGGAATACATAAGGGACACTTTCCAGAATGTTTCAGACTCCGAAAAAGGAATAGGTACGTGGTACGGTAAGTAAACCGACTCCAAAACAGTTCTAATGGCAATTTTTCTCCGTTTTGGAATATTTAAGAAAATAGGAAAATAAGAAGCAAACCGGAAAGGGCACGAGGCTTCCACGAGGGTGGAGGGTGCGCCCTACCCCCTGGGCGTGCCCCTTCCTCGTGGGCACCTCGTGTGCTCTCCAGACTCCGTTTTCTTGCACGATACTTCTTTTGGTCGGTAAAAATTCATTATATAATCTCCCGAAGGTTTTGACCACCGTATCATGCAAATATTCTCTGTCTTTGTTTCGAGCTATTTTTCTGATAGATCTAGATCGCCATGGCGTCTTCAAGTGCCCCCAAGGACAAGTTCTTCGAGAAGGTCATCAACCCCTACCTCGTGGAGGTGCCGCAATACCCTCAAACTATTGAGATGCGTGAGTGGTTGCTGCATATCGGCGATGATGAGGGAGCAAGGAGGAACGGAAGCATGGAGACAAGGATCGAGGCATTGGAGCAACAAGTTTTCATGTGCCATGAGATGGTGGAACATGAACTCGACTCCAATCATATAATGATCATGGAGTTCACCAACAACCACAAGCTGGATGACAAGAACATTGGCGAGGCCATCTTCAAGATCCACGAGAAAATTGAGCGCCTCCAAGCCCAGATCTATGACCTGCAAAACCAAAACTGTGAGTATGAATATAGATTCAAGAGGATGAGTTTGGCTGTAGATTTGAGGATCCCGAAGAATCGATCATCCTTCTATGATGGTGGGCCTATGCCTTGGAAGATGGACGATAAGCCTACATCATCAAGAACTCCTTCATCACCACCTCCGAGGAAGGAAACATAAACACATGGGTATGGGCACAAAAGAGAGGTTTTCACATATAAATATACCGTCTTGGACATCTTTTATAATTGTGAGCACTCATTAAAATATGACATGCTAAAGAGTTGACGTTGGATAAGGAAGACAACGTAATGGGTTATGTTTTCTCACATCTGAGATAAATTATATTGTCATGGATCATCCAACATGTTGAGCTTCCCTTTCCCTCTCTTGCTAGCCAATTTCTTTGCACCAAGTAGAGATACTACTTGTGCTTCCAAATATCCCTAAACCCAGTTTTGCCATGAGAGTCCACCATATCTACCTATGGATTGAGTAAGATCCATCAAGTTGTCATCGTTGCAAGCAATAAGAATTTCCCTCTAAATAGACTTACTAGTGTGGAGAAAATAAGCTTTATACGATCTTGTGATGTGGAAGAAGTAAAAGCGACAAATTGCATAATAAAGGTCCATATCACAAGTGGCAATATAAAGTGACGTTTTTTTGCATTAAGATTTTGTGCATCCAACCATAAAAGCACATGACAACCTCTGCTTCCCTCTGCGATGGGCCTATCTTTTATTCTTGTCTTATACTTCATGCAAAGAGTCACGATGATCTTCACCTTTCCTTTTTACATTTTATCCTTTGGCAAGCACAATGTGTTGGAAAGATTCTGATATATATATATATATATATATATATATATATATATATATATATATATATATGGCTAATTGGATGTGGGTTTTCATGAACTATTATTGTTGACATTACCCTTGAGGTAAAACGTGAGGAGGCAAAACTATAAGCCCCTATCTTTCTCTGTGTCTGATTAAAACTTCATAACCATAAATATCGCGTGAGTGTTAGCAATTGTGAAAGAATAAAAGATGGTTGAGTATGTGGACTTGCTGAGAAGCTCTTATATTGATTCTTTCTTATGTTATGATAAATTGCAATTGCTTCAATGACTGAGATTATAGTTTGTTAGTTTTCAATGAAGTTTCTGATTCATACTTGAGTATGTGAATGAATTGTTACTTTAGCATGGGAGATCATATGACAATATATATATGTTGTTGTTCTAAGAATGATCATGATGCCCTCATGTCCGTATTTTATTTTATTGACACCTCTATCTCTAAACATGTGGACATATTTTTCGATTTCGGCTTCCGCTTGAGGACAAGCGAGGTCTAAGCTTGGGGGAGTTGATACGTCCATTTTGCATCATGCTTTTATATCGATATTTATTGCATTATGGGCTATTATTACACATTAGGTCACAATACTTATGCCTATTCTCTCTTATTTTACAAGGTTTACATGAAGAGGGGGAATGCCGGCAGCTGGAATTCTGGGATGGAAAAGGAGCAAATATTAGAGACCTATTCTGCCAATCTCCAAAAGTCCTGAAACTTCACGGGAGCACGCTTCAGAATATATAATAAATATTGGGCGAAAGAAGTACCAGAGGGGGGCCACCCACCTTCCACGAGGGTGGGGGCGCCCTACCCCCTGCCTCAAGGGCCCCCTGGTGGCCCTCCGATGCCCATCTTTGGCTATATGGAGTCTTTCGTCGAGGAAAAAATCATAAGCCATCTCACGGGACGAAACTCCGCCGCCACGAGGCGGAACCTTGGCGGAACCAATCTAGGGCTCCGGCGGAGCTGTTCTGTCAGGGAAACTTCCCTCCGGGAGGGGGAAATCATCACCATCGTCACCACCAACGATCCTCTCATCGGGAGGGGGTCAATATCCATCAACATCTTCACCATCACCATCTCATCTCAAACCCTAGTTCATATCTTGTATCCAATCTTTGTATCCAAACCTCAGATTGGTACCTGTGGGTTGCTAGTAGTGTTGATTACTCCTTGTAGTTGATGCTAGTTGGTTTACTTGGTGGAAGATCACATGTTCAGATCCATTATGCATATTAATACCCCTCTGATTATGAACATGAATATGCTTTGTGTGTAGTTACGTTTGTTCCTGAGGACATGGGAGAATTCCATCTATAAGTAGTCATGTGAATTTGGTATTCGTTCGATATTTTGATGAGACGTATGTTGTCATCCCTCTAGTGGTGTCATGTGAACGTCGACTACATGACACTTCACCATTGTTTGGGCATAGAGGGAGGCATTGGGAAGTGATAAGTACATGATGGGTTGCTAGAGTGACAGAAGCTCAAACCCTAGTTTATGCGTTGCTTCGTAAGGGGCTGATTTGGATCCATATGTTTCATGCTATGGTTACGTTTACCTTAATACTTCTGTTGTAGTTGCTGATGCTTGCAATAGGGGTTAATCATAAGTGGGATGCTTGTCCAAGTAAGGGCAGTACCCAAGCACCGGTCCATCCACATATTAGATTATCAAAGTACCGAACACGAATCATATGAACGTGATGAAAACTAGCTTGACAATAATTCCCATGTGTCCTCGGGAGCGCTTTCCTTCATATAAGAGTTTGTCCAGGCTTGTGATTTTCTACAAAATGGATTGGGCCATCTTGCTGCACCTTATTTACCTTTATTAATTGCTATACCTTATCACAAAACTATCTGTTACCGATAATTTCAGTGCTTGTAGAGAATACCTTACTGAAAGATGCTTATCATTTCCTTCTGCTCCTCGCTGGGTTCGACACTCTTACTTATCAAAAAGGCTACGATAGATCCCCTACACTTGTGGGTCATCACGACCCTCCTACGGTCAGCCCCCACCGTCGCCGTCGCCGTGCCGTCGCCGACCGCCCCCGCTATGAGCCGCCGCTGCCCCGGCTATCTGTATATGATAAATTTTTATGTGATTTTTTACGTGATGATTTTTTGTTCATATATATAATGTATATATGTATGTGGATATATGTATGTATGGAGGTGGCTATGTATGTATGGATGTTAATAACATTTTTTGTCCATATATGTTTTTTTCATATATTTATTAATTTTTTTATTTAGGTTGTTAGTAGATATCAATTTTATGTTAGTGCATTTAGTGTATTTTAGGTTAGTTTATTTAGTGCATTTTAGGTTAGTGAAGAGGAAAAAGGAAAGTAAGGAAAAATAAGAAAAGAGGAAGAAGGATGAAGAAGAAAAAGAAGGAGAGGAAAAAGGAAAATAAGAAGAGGAAGAACGAGAAGAAGAAGGAGAAGAAGAGGAGAGGAAGAAGAGGAGAATAAGAATAAGAAGAGAAAGAAGAAGAAAAAAAGAGGAGAAGAAGAAACAAGAGAGAAGAAGATTCTATTTTTTCTTCTTCTCCTCTTAATTAAGCCTATGCTGACTAGCTAATTGATGCATTAATTATTTTGGTATGTACATATATTAACTCTTCTTTCTTCTTTTATAGCCTTCCGGATCGAGCCAAACTTCGGTAACGAGAAGAGGCCCAAAAAAAGGTTGTGCCAGGATGAAAGGTTCACAATCACAGCAATCTCAGACGATGGCCAACCGATTGAACCCAGGCAGACCAAGGAAGCATTTTCTGCTCAGTGCAGGGCTATTGTCAGGGACATCATCCCGATCAGCATCCAGCTATGGAGTAAGGCTAAGAACAAAGGCCCTCAAGTTCCTTGTGTCACCGATAGAAAGAAAGATGATCTTTGGACCTCGCTGAAGGCAAATTTCACCCTACAGCTAGAGGAGGATCCAAATAAGTTATTTATAGAGCCATTGGTCAAGGCGTGTGCTCTTAAGAAGATGGCAGATCTATTCAGGAGGTGGAAGAATGAGTTGAAATCAACGTATGTTGACAAAGGGAAGACACCAGAATTCACCGGCCAATTTGAGAAGATAAGAGATCACTAGCCTGCATTTGTGGCCTACAAGACATCAGACAACAATAAGAAGATGTCAAAGACAAACAAGAACAATCTTACAAAGAAGAAGTTTCACCATCGCACGGGGTCAGGTGGCTACCTCAAAGCCCTGCCGTTGTGGGAGAAAGCTGAGAATCACTTGATTGCTAAAGGGGTCGAACCAGAGACATTGAACTGGCCAGACCGTTCGAGGACTTGGTTCTTCGGGTTTGGGAGAACTTTGGACCCTGAAACAGGGAAGTGTGTTTGGACGGGCGAGCAACTTTCAATACCCATCAAGAAGCTTCAGAAGTGTATCGCCGCAGCGCAGCAAGGGACGTTCATTCCCAACAGAGAGAATGTGTAACACCCTCGATGCGACTATATCTCCCACGTGTCGAGGCACGACTTAGAGGCATAATCGCATTGAAGGAATATGTCGCAAGTTAGGCAATCTTCACAACATCCCATGTAATATAGATAATAAAAGGGGAGATAACATAGTTGGCTTACACTCGCCACGTCAATCAAGTACATAAATAACATTACATCATCCAAACACTCATGGCCCAACTACGGCACCAAAAATAAAAGATAACCCAACATGCGACACGGTCCCGATCACCCCCAACTGGGCACCACTACTGATCATCAGGAAAGGAAACATAGTATCGTTGAGAGTCCTCGTCGAACTCCCACTTGAGCTCAAGCGCGTCACCTGGAGCGGAATCATCAGGCCCTGCATCTGGTGTAATAGTAATCTGTGAGCCACAGGGACTTAGCAATCTCGCACCCTCGCGATCAAGACTATTTAAGCTTATAGGTAAGGCAAGGTAAATATGTGGAGCTGCAGCAAGCGACTAGCAAATATGGTGGCTATCCTATTTGCAAAAGAGAGCGAGAAGAGGAGGCAAAGCGCGAGCGAGAAACTAGAGGGCAACCTGCGCAAACATTACTCCAACACCGTGTCCACTTCCCTATAACACCCCGGATGTAACTTTCCCAATTTGTACTCCAACTCTTGCCGTTTCCGGCGTTAAGTTATTTTATTTTCTCAGGTTTGGGTCTTTGTCTCTGTGTGTTGTTTTCGTTGTCATGCATCTCATATCATGTCATCATGTGCATTGCATTTGCATACGTGTTCATCTCATGCACTCAAGCATTTTCCCCGTTGTCCGTTTTGCATTCTGGCGCTTCGTTCTCCTCCGGTGGTCATTTCTAGCTTTATTTCGTGTGTGGGGATTAAACATTTCCGGATTGGACCGAGACTTGCCAAGCGGCCTTGGTTTACTACCGGTAGACCGCCTGTCAAGTTTTGTATCATTTGGACTTCGTTTGATACTCCAACGGTTAACCGAGGGACCGAAAAGGCCTCATGTGTTTTGCAGCCCAACACCCCTCCATTTTGGCCCAAAACCCACCTAAGCCTTCTCCATCATCTAGAGCGTTCGTTCACGATCGCGTGGCCGAAAACCGCACCTCATTTGGACTCTCCTAGCTCCCTCCATGGCTATAAATAGACCCCCTACGAATCCGGATCTTCTCCTTCCCCGAAAACCCTAAAATATCTCCGCGGCCGCCGGACATGTCCGGACGGACCGGACGTGTCTGACCCAGCCGCCACCGCCACGTGTCGCCATGCCATTCGCCCTCGCGCTGCGCCCACATCACACGGCCGCCTCTCTCCTCGCCGGCCCGCCGAGCCCAGGGCGGGCCCCCGAGGCCCGGTCGCCGCCGCCCACCGCCCGAGGGGCGCCGCCCTCGTTGTGCCGCCCGTCTCCCGCTGCCCGGCCCGCCCGGCCGGCGCGCGCCGCCCCACTCGTTCGGCCGGAGCCGCACCCCGCCGCCGCCATCCTCGTCGACACCGCCGCCCGGCCGCCGCGTCCGCTCCCCCTCGCCGTCCCCGCCTCCACATCGACCTCCGGCGAGCTCCTCCCCGCCGGTGAACAGTGCCTCGCCGGCCCCGCCTCGATCTACGTGCCTTGGGTCAAAACCCTAGATCTGGGAGGTTGATTTTTCCTCTAAGTCCCAAAAATTCTCAGATCCAAGTGCCCCTGTTCATAGCTCTGTAACTTTGCACCCGTAGCTCCGATTCATGCATATAGCATATCAAAATGTTCATCTCTGAGAGTACATCATTTCATTACATTGCATCATTTTCATTTGAGCTCATCTTTATGCCCGAAATGCTGTTAGAAGAGGGCTACTTGAGATAATTGTCAGATCTGCTGCTCCATTTAGCTTTTTGTCATTTTTGCCATGATTATTGTGTGCATGATATGCCCTGATGCTCTACATATGTTTTGTTAAGAGTTTTTTCATCTTTCCAGAGGTGCAACCCATGTATTTTTGTGATGTGTGTGGTGACTAGTGCAAGCTTGCAAAGTGGTGCACTTGCTATTTCTGTTTTCAGGGACTTAGCAATTCCACTAAGTCCTTGAGCTCTTTATCTCATGTTGTCATATGTTCATGTTGTTTCCTAGTGATCCGTGCCTCTTTTGAGGATGATCAGTAAGGATGTTTTGTTAATATTGTAGTGCTCTATCCATCCATGTATTTGTTTGAAATTATGGAGCACCCTAGCTTGAGTCAATCGAGCTCTACTTTTGCTACTTTGTGAATCTGGGCAGATTGTCAACTTGTTTGCAATTTTGCCGATGATGTTGTAGTTGATCAGTGCATGCTATGTCATTGTTCTTGCCATGTATAGCTTGCATTTTGTGCCTTCTTGATGGGTGTATGCTTAGTTTGCCATGACTTGCACCGTAGTGAGTGCATCGAACTCGTAAACATGCCTACTTGAGTTATGTTTTAGCATGTGCCAGTTTTCACTAAGTCTGAAAACTAATTATGTTTTTGCCATGTTCACATGCTTGCAATTGTATTTTCTGATCCCTTTTGGCTCAAGGTCACTAAGGGACTTTTTTAAGCTCTTTGATTAGCTCCATTCCATGCTTTACTTTGCCATTTTCAGATCCTGTAGCATGTAGTTTTGTTGCTCCGAAGAGGGCTACCTGATCTGAGATTTGTTTGCCATATGCATTTTTGCCATGCTTGTTTGAACCTATTAATGGATGAATTGGCCATAGCTCAGTGCTAGACTTTTGTTAAGAATCTTGAATGCATCCCTGCCATGTATTTTGTTGTCATATTTGGGTGCTGTAGCATGTTCATCTCATTGCATTTAGATGGCTACTTGCTGTAAATTGCAGACCGGTGTCATTTTTGGATCGCTTGCCATTTCCAAACCGTAACTCCGATTCCGGCGTTCTTTATATCGTTTTCAAGCGATTTCATCTCATCTTTCTAGTGGCACACTTGGATTTCCAAGTTGAGTCCAGGTTCATGCTTTTCCGGTCATATCTTGCATTTTGCATCCCGCATCGCATCCCGCATAGCATATCATCATTGCATCATATTGCTTGATCCTTGCACGTGGTTGATTATGTCCTTGTTGCTTGTTTGTCTTGTTTGGGTAGAGCCGGGAGATGAGTTCGCTAACGAGGAGCCCGTTGAGTTTGCTTTTGAGGATCCAGTCAACTCTGACAACTGTGCAGACAAGATGATCATACCCTCGAAATCACTACTATCTTTGCTATGCTAGTTTGCTCGCTCTTTTGCTATGCCAATGCTACGATGCCTACCACTTGCTTGCAAGCCTCCCAAATTGCCATGTCAAACCTCTAACCCACCATGTCCTAGCAAACCGTTGATTGGCTATGTTACCGCTTTGCTCAGCCCCTCTTATAGCGTTGCTAGTTGCAGGTGAAGATTGGAGGCTGTTCCTTGTTGGAACCATTTATTTACTTGTTGGGATATCATTATTTTGCTATGTTATCTTAATGCATCTATATACTTGGTAAAGGGTGGAAGGCTCGGCCTCTCGCCTAGTATTTTGTTCCACTCTTGCCGCCCTAGTTTCCGTCATATCGGTGTTATGTTCCCGGATTTTGCGTTCCTTACGCGGTTGGGTTATAATGGGAACCCCTTGATAGTTCGCCTTGATTAAAGCTTTTCCAGCAATGCCCAACCTTGGTTTTACCATTTGCCACCCAGCCTTTTCTTTCCCTTGGGTTCTGCAGACTCAAGGGTCATCATTATTTTAACCCCCCCGGGCCAGTGCTCCTCTGAGTGTTGGTCCAAACCGTCAGCCGCCGGTGGCTACCAGGGGCAACTCTGGGCTGGCCTACCGGAAGTTTGGACAATCTGAGTGTACCCTGAGAAAGAGATATGTGCAGCTCCTATCGGGATTTGTCGGCACATTCGGGCGGTGTTGCTGGTCTTGTTTTAACCTGTCGAAGTGTCTTGAATAACCGAGATACCGAGTCTGATCGGAACGTCTTGGGAGGAGGTCTATTCCTTCGTTGACCGTGAGAGCTTGTCATGGGCTAAGTTGGGACTCCCCTGCAGGGATTTGAACTTTCGAAAGCCGTGCCCGCGGTTATGGGCAGATGGGAATTTGTTAATGTCCGGTTGTAGATAACTTGAACCTTAACTTTATTTAAATGAATCAACTGAGTGTGTTACCGTGATGGCCTCTTCTCGGCGGAGTCCGAGAAGTGGACACGGTGTTGGAGTAATGTTTGCGCAGGTTGTTCTCTAGTTTCTCGCTAGCGCTTTGCCTCCTCTTCTCGCTCTCTTTTGCGAATAAGTTAGCCACCATATACGCTAGTCGCTTGCTGCAGCTCCACATATTTACCTTGCCTTACCTATAAGCTTAAATAGTCTTGATCGTGAGGTGCGAGATTGCTGAGTCCCTGTGGCTCACAGATTACTATTACACCAGATGCAGGGCCTGATGATTCCGCTCCAGGAGACGCACTTGAGCTCAAGTGGGAGTTCGACGAAGACTCTCAACGTTACTATGTTTCCTTTCCCGATGATCAGTAGTGGTTCCCAGTTGGGGGTGATCGGGACCGTGTCGCATGTTGGGTTCTCTTTTATTTTGGTGCCGTAGTCGGGCCATGAGTGTTTGGTTGATGTAATGTTATTTATGTACTTGATTGACGTGGCGATTGTAAGCCAACTATGTTATCTCCCCTTTATGATTTATATTACATGGGATGTTGTGAAGATTGCCTAAGTTGCGACATATGCCTTCAATGCGATTATGCCTCTAAGTCGTGCCTCGATACGTGGGAGATATAGTCTCATCGAGGGTGTTACATTCCCGGACTCCGCCGAGAAGAGGCCATCACGGTAACACACTCAGTTGATTCATTTTAATTAAGTTAAGGTTCAAGTTATCTACAACCAGACATTAACAAATTCCCATCTGCCCATAACCGCGAGCACGGCTTTTGAAAGTTCAAATCCCTGCAGGGGAGTCCCAACTTAGCCCATGACAAGCTCTCACGGTCAACGAAGGAATAGACCTCCTCCCGAGACGTTCCGATCAGACTCGGTATCTCGGTTCTTCAAGACACTTCGACAGGTTAAAACAAGACCAGCAACACCGCCCGAATGTGCCGACAAATCCCGATAGGAGCTGCACATATCTCTTTCTCAGGGCACACTCAGATTGTCCTAGGTACAGGTAGGCAAGCCCAGAGTTGCCCCTGGTGGCCACCGGCAGCTGACAGGTGGACCAACACTCAGAGGAGCATTGGCCCGGGGGGGTTTAAAATAAGATGACCCTCGGGCTCCGGAAACCCAACGGAAAAGAGGCTAGGTGGCAAATGGTAAAACCAAGGTTGGGCATTTCTGGAAAAGCTTTAATCAAGTCGAACTATCAAGGGGTTCCCATTATAACCCAACCGCGTAAGGAACGCAAAATCCGGGAACATAACACCGATTTGACGGAAACTAGGGCGGCAAGAGTGGAACAAAACACTAGGCGAGAGGCCGAGCCTTCCACCCTTTACCAAGTATATAGATTCATTAAGATAACAAGATAATATAATGATATCCCAACAAGTAAATAAATGTTCCAACAAGGAACGGTCTCCAATCTTCATCTGCAACTAGCAACGCTATAAGAGGGGCTGAGCAAAGCGGTAACATATCCAATCAATGGTTTGCTAGGACATGGTGGGTTAGAGGTTTGACATGGCAATTTGGGAGGCTTGAAAGCAAGTGGTAGGCATCGTAGCATTGGCATAGCAAAAGAGCGAGCATCTAGCAAAGCAAAGATAGTAGTGATTTCGAGGGTATGATCATCTTGCCTGCAAAGTTGTCAGAGTTGACTGGATCCTCGAAAGCAAACTCAACGGGCTCCTCATTAGCGAACTCGTCTCCCGGCTCTACCCAAACAAGACAAACAAGCAAACGGAACACAATCAACCATGTGCAAAGCTCAAACAATATGATGCAAGGATGGTATGCTATGCGGGATGCGATGCGGGATGCATATGCAAGATTTGACAGGGAATGCAAGAATCTGGCCTCAACTTGGCAATCCAAGTGTGCCACTGGAAATATGAGATGAAATCGCTTGAAAACGATATAAAAAACGCCGGAATCGGAGTTACGGTTTGGAAATGGCAAGCGATTCAAATATGACCACGTTCTGCGATTTACAGCAAGTAGTCATCTAAATGCAATGAGATGAACATGCTACAGCATTCAAACATGACAACAAAATACATGGCAGGGATGCATTCATGATACTTAACAAAAGTCTAGCACTGAGCTACGACCAATTCATCCATTAACAGGTTCAAACAAGCATGGCAAAAATGCATATGGTAAACAGATTTCAGACTTAGTGAAATTAACACTTGTCTAGAATTTCCGATCAGGTAGCACACTTCGGAGCAACAAAACTATATGCTACAGGACCCGAACATGGCAAAGTAAAGCATGGCATGGAGCTACTCAAAGAGCTTAACAAAAGTCCCTTAGTGACCTTGAGCATGCTGAAACAGATATCAAGTAGGCATGTTTACGAGCTCGATGCACTCACTACGAGGCAAGTCATGACAAGCTAAGCATACACCCATCAAGAATACACAAAATTCAAGCTATACATGGCAAGAACAATAGCATAGCATGCACGGATCAACTACAACATCCTCGGGAAAATCGCTAACAAGTAGACAATCTGCCCAGATTCACGAAGTAGCGAAAGTAGAGATCGATTGACTCAAGCTAGGGTGCTCCATAATTGCAAACAAAGACATGGATGGATAGAGCACTACAAGATTAACAAAACATCGCTACTGATCATCCTCAAAAGACGCACGGATCACTAGGAAACAACATGAACATATGGCCATATGAGATAAACAGCTCAAGGACTTAGTGGAAATGCTAAGTCCCTGAAATCAGCATTACCAAGTGCCTCACTTTGCAAGCTTGTGCTAGTCACCACACACATCACAAAAATACATGGGATGCACCTCTGCAAAGATGGCAAAACCCTTAACAAAACATATGTAGTGCTCATGGGCATATCGTGCACACAATAATCATGGCAAAAATGACAAATAGCTAAATGGAGCAGCAGATCTGACAATTATCTCAAGTAGCCCTCTTCTAACAGCATTTCGGGCATCGAGATGAACTCAATGAAAATGATGCAATGAGATGAAATGATGTGCTCTCTAAGACGAACATTTTGATATGCTATATGCGTGAAACAGAGCTACTGATGCAAAGTTACGGCACGATGAACAAGGGCATATGAATTAGGGTTTCAGGACAAAAAGTCAACCGCGAGTTTTGATCCCAGATCTGGCATGCTTCCCGAGGTCGCCGGAACAGTTCACCGGAGCTGCTGGACCTCGCCGGAGGAAGGAGCCGGCAAGGGGGAGGGACTTGGCGCGCGGTGGAGGAAGCCGGAAGGCGCGCGCATGGCGAAGCGGCGGCGGGCTCGGTCGCCAGACTTGGAGCGGCGCCGGTGGAGGAGTTTGCCGGAACGGGCGACGCGGCGGCAACGAGGCAGGCCGGCTCGGGCGGCCGGGCGTGGGGAAGAAGCTGGCGGCGGGGCGTGGCGCCTCTGGCCCAGGCGGGAGCGGCGGAGGGCTGGCTTCGGGCCGGGACGGGCCGACGACGGGAGGAGGCCGGCATGCCACGTGGCGCTGCGTGGTTGGCGGCGGCGGATCGGGCGGACGTGTCCGGCCCGATTCGGACACGTCCGGTGGCGAGGGGATCTTTTTTTAGGGTTTAGAGAGAGGGGATCCGAGATTTGGAATGGGGGAGGTATATATAGGCATAGAGGGAGCTAGGAGTGTCCAAATGAGGTGCGGTTTTCGGCCACGCGATCGTGATCGAACGCTCTAGATGATGGAGAGGGTTTTGGTGGGTTTTGGGCCAACTTGGAGGGGTGTTGGGCTGCAACACATACCAGGCCTTTTCGGTCCCTCGGTTAACCTTTGGAGTATCAAACGAAGTCCAAATGATACGAAACTTGACGGACGGTCTACCGGTAGTAAATCAAGGCCGCTTGGCAAGTCTCGGTCCAATCCGGAAATGTTTAATCTCCACACACGAAAGAAAGGTAGAAATGACCACCGGAGGAGAACGAAGCGCCGGAATGCAAAACGGACAACAGGGACAAAGCTCCAATGCATGAGATGAACACGTATGCAAATGCAATGCACATGATGACATGATATGAGATGCATGACAATGACAACAACACATGGAGACAAATACCAGAACCCGAGAAAATAAAATAACTTAGGGCCGGAAACGGCAAGAGTTGAATTACATATTGGGTAAATCATATCCGGGGTGTTACAACACTCCACCACTATGAAAGGATCTCGTCCCGAGATCTAGGACTGAAAGAACGCCGGGTACTCAGAATGGAGGTGATCCTCGCGTTCCCAGGTAGCTTCACGGTCGGAATGGTGTGACCACTTGACTTTGAGGACTTTGATTGAATTGTTGCGAGTCTTGTGTTCAGTCTCTTCAAGAATAGTAACTGGGTGCTCACGATAAGAGAGATCTTCTTGGAGCTCAATGTCCTCGAAGTTGACAGTGTGGTCAGGAGTCTTGAAGCACTTTCGAAGCTGAGAGACATGGAACACGTCATGAACATTTGCAAAGTTTGAAGGAAGCTCGAGTTGATAGGCGAGATCGCCTCTCTTGCTGACAATCTTGAAAGGTCCCACATATCTGGGGGCAAGCTTCCCTTTGATACCGAAGCGACGAGTACCTTTCATAGGAGAGACACGGAGGTAAACATGATCTCCGATCTCGAAAGCCAAATCACGGTGCTTACTGTCATAGTAGCTCTTCTAGCGGGATTGGGTTGCTTTGAGGTTATCTCGAATGACTTTGCACATCTCCTCTGCCTCTGTGATTAAGTCATTACCCAAAAGCTGACGTTCACCGGTTTCAGACCAGTTGAGAGGGGTACGGCACTTCCTGCCATACAGGATTTCAAATGGGGCCTTGCCCGAACTTGCTTGAAAACTGTTGTTGTAGGAGAATTCAGCATAAGGAAGACAATCCTCCCACTTCATGCCGAAGGATATCACACAAGCCCTGAGCATATCTTCAAGAATCTGGTTGACACGCTCGACTTGACCGCTAGTTTGAGGATGGAAAGTTGTGCTGAAGCGGATGTTGGTGGCCATGGCCTTCTAAAAAGAATCCCAAAACTTGGAGGTAAAGATGCTGCCACGGTCTGAAGAGATCACTTGTGGAATACCATGCAGAGAGACAATTTGAGAGGTATAGAGTTCTGCCAATTGAGCTGCAGTGATTGACTCTTTGATAGGTAGAAAATGAGCCACTTTGGTGAGTTGTCGATGACAACGAATATAGCATCATTTCCACGCTTGGACTTTGGAAACCCAGTCACGAAGTCCATTTCGATGTGGTCAAACTTCCATTCTGGAATGGCAAGAGGTTGGAGGAGACCAGCTGGCCTTTGGTGTTCTGCCTTCACTCTTCTGCATACATCACATTCATTCACGAATTGAGCAATCTCGCGCTTCATTCGAGTCCACCAATAAGCCTGCTTGAGGTCTTGATACATCTTCGTGCTCCCAGGGTGGATGGAGAGGAGAGAATTGTGAGCCTCGTTCATGATCACTTTATGGAGGTCACCTTTGGGCACAACAATACGATCCTCGAAGAAGAGAGTATCCTTATCGTCAAGGCGGTAGCACTTGTAATTGGGTTGACTCTTGGCAATCCCAATCTTCACCTTTTTCACCATAGCATCAAGAAGCTGGGCTTGGCGAATCTGGTCTTCCAAGGTAGGAGAGACTTGAAGGTTGGCGAGGAAACCTTGAGGAACAACTTGCAGATTAAGTTTGCGGAAAGCTTCACAAAGCTCGGGTTGATAAGGCTTGAGAATCAGACTGTTGCAATAAGCCTTCCTGCTCAATGCGTCAGCAATCACATTGGCCTTGCCTGGAGTATACTCGATACTCGAATTATAATCTTGAATCATTTCGACCCATCGAGTCTGCCTGAGGTTGAGATTAGGCTGAGTGAAGATGTACTTGAGACTCTTGTGATCAGTGAAAATGTCCACTTTTCTTCCCAATAAGAGATGTCTCCAAGTCAAAAGAGCATGCACAACTACCGCCAACTCGAGATCATGAGTGGGGTAGTTCTTTTCATTGGGCTTCAACTGGCGAGAGGTATAAGCAACAACTCTCTTCTCTTGGATCAAAACTGCGCCAAGACCTTGGAGAGAGGCATCACAAAATACCTCGTACGGCTTGGATTCATCAGGCGGAGTGAGAACTGGAGCAGTGATCAATTTCTCTTTCAAAGTGTTGAAAGCAATGTCACACTCCGGAGACCAAACGTACTTGATGTGCTTCTGGAGAAGATTTGAGAGAGGCTTCGTGATCTTAGAAAAGTTTTCAACGAATCTTCGACAATAGCTTGCGAGACTGAGGAAGCTACAGAGTTGCTTCACGTTCTGAGGAGGTTCCCAATTCACAATTGCAGCACCTTCTCAGGATTCACCGCAATGCCCTTGGCAGAGATGATATGACCAAGATAAAGAACCTCATCGAGCCAAAATTCGCACTTGGAGAACTTGGCGTAGAACTTGTGTTCCCTCAGCTTATCGAGTACCAAACGCAAGTGCTTGGCATGATCTTCCTTGTTCTTCGAGAAAACCAGAATGTCGTCGAGATAGACCAGAACGAAGTCATTGGTGTAGGCGTTGAAGATGAAGTTCATCATGCGAGAGAAAGTCGGAGGAGCGTTGACGAGGCCAAAAGACATGACCGTGTATTCATATGAACCATAGCTTGTCCTGAAAGCCGTCTTGGGAATATCTTGCTCACGGATTCAAATCTGATGATAACCCATACGGAGATGAAGCTTGGAGAATACTTGGGCACCTTTGAGTTGTTCGAACAGCTCGTTGATGTTGGGAAGTGGGTATTTGTTCTTTATGGTCTTCTTGTTCAATGGACAGTAATCAACACAGAGTCAGTCCGTTCCATCCTTCTTCTTCACAAAAAGAACACCACAACCCCACGGAGAAGAACTAGGCCGGATGAGACCCATTCTTTCTTGAATATCGAGTTGCTTCTTCAGCTCCTTCAACTCTTCAGGTCCGAGCTTGTAAGGACGCTTGCACACAGGTTCCGTGCCGGGCTCAAGATCAATGACGAATTCAACTGGCCGGTGCGGAGGCATTCCTGGAAGCTCTTCTGGAAAGACATCTTGATATTCGCAAACGACTAGAATTTGCGAGATGGCATCGAGTTCACCCTTCTCATTGAGAGAAAACAGACGAATGGTATCATCACGAGCAGCAAAGACAATTACATCCTCAGACGAGTGAGTCAATTGAATCTGCCTGGCTGCACAGTCAAGATGTGCCTTGTTCTTAGAAAGCCAATCCATTCCGAGAATAAGATCAATATCCGAGTCACCAAGAACCGTTGGAGAAGCCAGAAACTTGTAGTCACCCAAGGTGATAGTAACATCCGGAACGATGGAGTTAGCATGCATGCGCTTACCGAGAGAGACAATTGCTAATGGACTAGGAAAAACTTGCGAAACCAATTCATGCCTAGATGTAAACGGTCTCGAGATGAAACAATGCGATGCACCAGTGTCAAAAAGAACTTTAGCTGGAATATCATTAACAGGAAGGTTACCCATGATGACATCTGACGAATCCTCTGCCTGAGCTGCGTTCATCAAATTGACCTTGGCGTGCTTGGGGTTATGCTTGACCACAGCTGTACTTGCCGTTTTGACAGGAGGAGGAGGAGGAGGGAGACGCCTCTGATTGAGACACTTGTTGGCATAGTGACCCTTCTGTTGGCACTTGTCGCACGTGACCTCTGAAAGCGGACGGTGATACGGAGCACTCAATCTTGGAGGTTGGGACGAAGTCTTGTTCTGAAAGCCAGGGTTGGGTGGGTGGAAGAACCACTGCCACCTTTGCTCTTCTGCTGAAACGGCTGATGGAACGGAGGACGAGGAAGCCAATACTTCTGCTGCTTGGCCACTTGAGTAGAGGAAGAAGGAGTAGCATCTCTGACTCGCTTCTTGGAAGCATCACACCTCAGTTGAGCAGCCTCTTGCTTCAATACCATGTTGTAGAACTCATCGTATCTCAAGGGCTCAAAGAGAACAAGAGCTAGCTGAATTTCTTCTCTGAGACCGCCCCTGAACTGGTATATCATGCTCTTCTCATCAGGGATGTCCTGCTTGGCAAAGCGGGCGAGCTTTTGGAACAACTTGTTGTAGTCATAGACAGACAAAGAGGCTTGCTTCAGGTTGCGGAATTCCTCACCCTTGCTTTCAACCATGCTCTGAGGGATATTGTGAGCTCTGAAATCTTGACGGAATTCATCCCAGGTAATAGCACGTCCACCTCTGGAATCCTTGTACTGCTGGAACCATTCTGCAGCTTGATATTTGAGTTGGAAGGAGGCGAACTTGACGAAGTCCTCAGGCCTGACGTTACTGCACTCGAAATGCTTGCACAGATCCACGAGCCAATCGTCAGCATCAGTTGCCTCAACACAATTGCTGAAAGTCTTTGGCCCGTTAACAAGGAACTGGTTGAGTGTAGCAAAGTGATTCTGATTGTTGCCTTGGTTCCTTTGGTTGCCTTGATTGTGCTCTTGAAGAATTTGCATGATCAACTGTGTGTTTGCATTGGTTGCGGCCATCACAGCTTGCCATGCCTCCGGAGGAGGTGGAGGTGGTGGCGGATCTTGATTCTGATTCTGACTGGTGCTCTTAGCGGGAGCCATCCTGAAGAGGTTGACCACCGTTAGCACATAGACAGATAAAATGAAGCTGAAACCAACGGAATGAAAATTGCAACATATAGTCTTCACATCCGAACAAAATGAACGAATGCATTCCTCTTGAAATGGTCACATATCCATAAATTGAGAAGCCACGTAGAATTCAGGTAGAGAAATAAATCAACAAGGTACGGATCAAGAATGAATACTCGGTAAGAAATCCCAATCTCAAACCAAATATCCGTGGAAGAAGAACTAGAGCTACGAGAATTCCCACCTATGAAACTCCCGAACCTTTCCGGTTATGCAATTAGGTGTTGGGGTTACAGGGGAAGCATAATATCTCACCCAAATCTAGCAATTCCTACATCCAGCTGTATCCATCCTTCAACACATAACCGAGAAAACTTCGGAAACCATCTACCTCAACCTTCGAAAAGCATCTGTTATACGAGTTATGGCGATACTCCCGAACTCCCGCCCCAGTACTGGGTGGCGTCGAGGTTATCTCACCAACGAATTGCATAAAATAGATTTTCGATGTCGGCGTACTAAACTCAGGTATTCCAGAACTGCAACGATAAAATTATGACGACAACACCTCAGAGCTCAACTCCCCGGGACACTTCCACAAAACCCCTGAGAGGAGGCACCAAGACAATGTTCTCATCATAAAACCATCGGAACGATTCCAAGATACCCGCGTGATCCTAAATTTTTTTTAGTGAAATTTGAGAAGAGAAGAGTCAAAACTCTATGTCAGGATGCCTTACCAGAGCGATGAGGAGACTGGCAAGTAAAAAGAATTCCTAAACTCTCCGATATGTAATTCCTAAATGACTCAAAAAAATTTTCTAGACACAACTCGGCCGCTAAAAACGATCAAGCAATGGGGCTCCTAAGGTCGGGGAAGGCTCTGATTACCAACTTGTAACACCCTCGATGCGACTATATCTCCCACGTGTCGAGGCACGGCTTAGAGGCATAATTGCATTGAAGGCATATGTCGCAAGTTAGGCAATCTTCACAACATCCCATGTAATATAGATAATAAAAGGGGAGATAACATAGTTGGCTTACACTCGCCACGTCAATCAAGTACATAAATAACATTACATCATCCAAACACTCATGGCCCGACTACGGCGCCAAAAATAAAAGATAACCCAACATGCGACACGGTCCCGATCACCCCCAACTGGGCACCACTACTGATCATCAGAAAAGGAAACATAGTATCGTTGAGAGTCCTCATCGAACTCCCACTTGAGCTCAAGAGCGTCACCTGGGGCGGAATCATCAGGCCCTGCATCTGGTATAATAGTAATCTGTGAGCCACAGGGACTCAGCAATCTCGCACCCTCGCAATCAAGACTATTTAAGCTTATAGGTAAGGCAAGGTAAATATGTGGAGCTGCAGCAAGCGACTAGCAAATATGGTGGCTATCCTGTTCGCAAAAGGGAGCGAGAAGAGGAGGTAAAGCGCGAGTGAGAAACTAGAGGGCAACCTGCGCAAACATTACTCCAACACGGTGTCCACTTCCTAGACTCCGCCGAGAAGAGGCCATCACGGTAACACACTTAGTTGATTCATTTTAATTAAGTTAAGGTTCAAGTTATCTACAACCGGACATTAACAAATTCCCATCTGCCCATAACCGCGGGCACGGCTTTTGAAAGTTCAAATCCCTGCAGGGGAGTCCCAACTTAGCCCATGACAAGCTCTCACGGTCAACGAAGGAATAGACCTCCTCCCGAGACGTTCCGATCAGACTCGGTATCTCGGTTCTTCAAGACACTTCGACAGGTTAAAACAAGACCAGCAACACCGCCCGAATGTGCCGACAAATCCCGATAGGAGCTGCACATATCTCTTTCTCAGGGCACACTCAGATTGTCCTAGGTACAGGTAGGCAAGCCCAGAGTTGCCCCTGGTGGCCACCGGCAGCTGACAGGTGGACCAACACTCAGAGGAGCATTGGCCCGGGGGGGTTTAAAATAAGATGACCCTCGGGCTCCGGAAACCCAAGGGAAAATAGGCTAGGTGGCAAATGGTAAAACCAAGGTTGCGCATTGCTGGAAAAGCTTTAATCAAGGCGAACTATCAAGGGGTTCCCATTATAACCCAACCGCGTAAGGAACGCAAAATCTGGGAACATAACACCGATATGACGGAAACTACGGCGGCAAGAGTGGAAGAAAACACTAGGCGAGAGGCCGAGCCTTCCACCCTTTACCAAGTATATAGATGCATTAAGATAACATAGCAAAATAATGATATCCCAACAAGTAAATAAATGGTTCCAACAAGGAACAGCCTCCAATCTTCACCTGCAACTAGCAACGCTATAAGAGGGGCTGAGCAAAGCGGTAACATAGCCAATCAACGGCTTGCTAGGACATGGTGGGTTAGAGGTTTGACATGGCAATTTGGGAGGCTTGCAAGCAAGTGGTAGGCATCATAGCATTGGCATAGCAAAATAGCGAGCAAACTAGCATAGCAAAGATAGTAGTGATTTCGAGGGTATGATCATCTTGCCTGCACAGTTGTCAGAGTTGACTGGATCCTCGAAAGCAAACTCAACGGGCTCCTCCTTAGCGAACTGGTCTCCCGGCTCTACCCAAACAATACAAACAAGCAACAAGGACACAATCAACCACGTGCAAGGATCAAGCAATATGATGCAATGATGATATGCTATGCGGGATGCATATGCAAGATTTGACAGGGAATGCAAGAATCTGGCCTCAACTTGGGAATCCAAGTGTGCCACTGTAAAGATGAGATGAAATCGCTTGAAAACAATATAAAGAACGCCGGAATCGGAGTTACGGTTTGGAAATGGCAAGCGATTCAAATATGACCACGTTCTGCGATTTACAGCAAGTAGTCATCTAAATGCAATGAGATGAACATGCTACAGCATTCAAACATGACAAAAAAATACATGGCAGGGATGCATTCATGATGCTTAACAAAAGTCTAGCACTAAGCTACGGCCAATTCATCCATTAACAGGTTCAAACAAGCATGGCAAAAATGCATATGGTAAACAGATTTCAGACTTAGTGAAATTAACACTTGTCTGGAATTTCAGATCAGGTAGCACACTTCGGAGCAACAAAACTATATGCTAAAGGATCCGAACATGGCAAAGTAAAGCATGGCATGGAGCTACTCAAAGATCTTAACAAAAGTCCCTTAGTGACCTTGAGCCAAAAGGGATCAGAAAATACAATTGCAAGCATGTGAACATGGCAAAAACATAATCAGCTCTCAGACTTAGTGAAAACTGGAGCATGCTGAAACAGATATCAAGTAGGCATGTTTACGAGCTCGATGCACTCACTACGGGGCAAGTCATGACAAGCTAAGCATATACCCATCAAGAATACACAAAATTCAAGCTAGACATGGCAAGAACAATAGCATAGCATGCACGGATCAACTACAACATCCTCGGGAAAATCGCTAACAAGTAGACAATCTGCCCAGATTCACGAAGTAGCGAAAGTAGAGCTCGATTGACTCAAGCTAGGGTGCTCCATAATTGCAAACAAAGACATGGATGGATAGAGCACTACAAGATTAAAAAAACATCCTTACTGATCATCCTCAAAAGAGGCACGGATCACTAGGAAACAACATGAACATATGGCCATATGAGATAAACAACTCAAGGACTTAGTGGAAATGCTAAGTCCCTGAAATCAGCATTACCAAGTGCCTCACTTTGCAAGCTTGTGGTAGTCACCACACACATCACAAAAATACATGGGTTGCACCTCTGGAAAGATGGCAAAACCCTTAACAAAACATATGTAGAGCTCATGGGCATATCATGCACACAATAATCATGGCAAAATGACAAATAGCTAAATGGAGCAGCAGATCTGACAATTATCTCAAGTAGCCCTCTTCTAACAGCATTTCGGGCATCAAGATGATCTCAAATGAAAATGACGCAATAAGATGAAATGATGTGCTCTCTTAGACGAACATTTTGATATGCTATATGCGCGAAACAGAGCTACAGATGCAAAGTTACGGCACGATGAACAAGGGCATATGAACTAGGGTTTCAGGACAAAAAGTCAACCGCGAGTTTTGATCTCAGATCTGGCATGCTTCCCGTGGTCGCCGGAAAAGTGCACCGGAGCTTCGAGCTCGCCGGAGCTGCTGGACCTCGCCGGAGGAAGGAGCCGGCGAGGGGGAGGGACTTGGCGCGCGGTGGAGGAGGCCGGACGGCGCGCGCACGGCGAGGCGGCGGCGGGCTCGGTCGCCGGACTTGGAGCGGCGCCGGTGGAGGAGTTCGCTGGCACGGGCGACGCGGCGGCAACGAGGTAGGCCGGCGCGGGCGGCCGGGCGCGGGGAAGAAGCCGGCGGCGGGCGCGGCGCCTCTGGCCCAGGCGGGAGCGGCGGAGGGCTGGCTTCGGGCCGGGACGGGCCGACGACGGGAGGAGGCCGGCGTGCCACGTGGCACTGCATGGTTGGCGGCGGCGGATAGGGCGGACGTGTCCGGCCCGATTCGGACACGTCCGGCGGCGAGGGGATCTCTTTTTTAGGGTTTAGAGAGAGGGGATCCAAGATTTGGAATGGGGGAGGTATATATAGGCATAGAGGGAGCTAGGAGTGTCCAAATGAGGTGCGGTTTTTGGCCACGCAATCGTGATCGAACGCTCTAGATGATGGAGAGGGTTTTGGTGGGTTTTGGGCCAACTTGGAGGGATGTTGGGCTGCAACACACACGAGGCCTTTTCGGTCCCTCGGTTAACCGTTGGAGTATCAAACGAAGTCCAAATGATACGAAACTTGACAGACGGTCTACCGGTAGTAAACCAAGGCCGCTTGGCAAGTCTCGGTCCAATCCGGAAATGTTTAATCCCCACACACGAAAGAAAGGTAGAAATGACCACCGGAGGAGAACGAAGCGCTGGAATGCAAAACGGATAACGGGGACAAAGCTCGAATGCATGAGATGAACACGTATGCAAATGCAATGCACATGATGACATGATATGAGATGCATGACAACGACAACAACACACGGAGACAAAAACCCAAACCCGAGAAAATAAAATAACTTAAGGCTGGAAACGGCAAGAGTTGAATTACATATTGGGTAAATCATATCCGGGGTGTTACAGAATGACGAGCTGACCGAGGCCCTCGGGAATCCTGAGCACCCTGGACAAACACGAGGCACACCAGACTCCGCTGCGTGGAAGGTTGGGTTTTCCGGTATAGGCAGTTACAAAACCCGGGAGAGGAAGAGGAAACTGGAGCTGAGAAAAATGCAAAAGCTCAATGCAAGAGTACAAAAGCTAGAGGAACAAGTTGAGAGCTAGTGAGTCAGGGCACTCTGCCTCCTCCTCCTCCTCCGGCGAGTGATCAAGGCACTCCGCCTCCTTCTACGGCTCCTCCGGCGCGTGAGGCAAGCACTCCGCCTCCTCCTTTGCCTCCTCCGGCGGTGTCCGAGTAGTCTGCCTCCTCCTCCGCCTCGTCAGCAATGGCAGAAGACAGACGCAGCTGCTCCGGCTCCCCCAGCGCGTTGGAGCACTCCGCCTCCTTCTACGCCTCATAAGAAATGATGGAAGAGATAAGCCGCCGCTCTAGCGGCTAGCAGTACAGTCAGAGGCAAGAGGCAATACAGATACGATCCATCTCTCAAGACTCCGTAAAATTTACCATATGAGAGCACCAAGGAGGAAAACACAGAGATCTGTGAAGCCCAAGTGAGGGGATTTTTTGCAAAGAAACCTCCACCTCCGAAGGAGATGATAGATCCGGTGAAATCGAAGCGCACTATCGATGCCCTAAAGTGACCACCACCGCCTCCGCCGGATAGCAACTATGTCCGCGCTCTTAAAAAGACATATGAAGATGCACGCCAGTCGAGAAGTACTTCCACTGATAAAAGGTTAGCAGAACGAAGAAGTGGGAAAGAATTCCCCAGCTCGGCGAACATGCGAACCAATCGTGCCCCCCGCTCAAGGTGTCTAGTGATATCCTCGCTACTCTACCAGGGATGGTGTCGGGTACCAATCCTGCTGATTACCTGGGTGATGATGTAGTGTTTGATACAATGGAGGTGGACAGATACCAGTACAGGGAACCTCTCGTCAAAGATGGAAGTCCTCCTCTAACAACGATGATGCAAAGATTCCATGATTGGTACATGAAAACCTACAGCGAGTCTGGGAAGGATGTTTTGACGATGAGAATTAAAGAGGAGCATGAGCTTGTTGGAACTGGTCTGTTCTCTGTTGAATTTGACGAGTTATTCCAGTTCTACAATCAAAAGGCCCTCAACAAAACACTCGTGACTTGCTACTGTCTGTAGGTACTACTTTTGTAATTAAGTCTCTGTATATAGCTCAACTCTTTCATTGCATGTGTATATATAATTATCCTCACTATATTATGCAGATTGAAGATCCTCAAATGCAGAAACGAACAAATCTATGACATTGGGTTCATTTACCCAAATATCATACATGAATGGACGGTTAAACACAATGTCACAGAAACCGAGGACAACGTGATACAATCCTTGCACAAAAATCAAAGCAAAGATAAAATACTCTTTCCTTACAACTTCAAGTCAGTGTTACTATCTTGTGCATATTCAGTTTCCCTTATTACTCGAGGTTATAGTAATGTAATTGATGAGTTATGCATGCGTGCGTAGCTTCCACTTTATTCTCCTAGAGATTAAGCTTGAGAGGGGAGTAGTAACCATCTTAGACTCGAGACGAAAAGATCTTGAGGACTATGCAGACATGACTCAAATGCTCTGGAAGTAAGTTCAGTCGATCATTATCGCACCATATCGGCAACTTTGTTCATTTGTTGATATCAAGCAATTATTTTCTTTGTCTGGCAGGGTTTGGAAAGATTTCACCGTAATTTCTCCAGGACTACCGAGCAAGCTGCGATTTGTACACCTCAAAGTAAGTTCTACTACCTAGTTCCGTATATCTCCCATTGATTCTAGCTAGTTTCATCAATACCACTTAGCATGCTTTTGCTTATCAGTTTGATTGACCTCTATTTCTCGTAAAGTGATTGTGGCAGGAATCCGGGAATGATTTTTCTATATACTACGTTTGGGAGTTCATCTACAACGCGGTGGCCTCTAATAAGCGGGGCTACTCTAAAAACAATACGAAGTGCGTAAGAAAAAATATTTATTACCATCATTTGTGTTGAGTTTCATTCATATACATGTATTGCCCCCATTCAATTTAGATCTGGAAGATGCGGGATGAACTCCTACCACAAGATCGCATACGAGCAATTGAAGAGGAATTGGCGGGATTCTTTCTTGACCACGCCATCGATAAATCCAGAGAATACCATGTGGAAATTGATATAGACATGAGATGTTAGGGATTGTAAGAGATCTTATATTGTATATATGTAGCGTCAGATAGATATACGAAAACTTGTTGTTCGACCAATCTCTCGGTGAAAGAGAGGTCGATCACTCCTCTCTGTATATGTTCATGACATCTTGTGTACTTAATGGTTCCTTCATTTGCTTACTAGCTAGCATGTCGAGTTCTCTATATACGTATAGTAGCTAGTGTCGACCAAGTACAGAGATAAGAGAGGTCACTTCTCCCTATTAGCTAGCTAACACAATATATGAAACCCCTAAATTAACCCTCCAAAACCCCCTAAACCCCCCGTAAAAAAACAAAACCCCAGCTCTTGAGCTGCTGACGCGTGGATGCCTTTTGGTCTCGGTTGGTGTTACCAACCGGGACTAAAGGCCCTTCGGCCTGGGCGCCTCACAGCGGCCACGTGGAGCACCATCTGTCTCGGTTTGTAAGCGAACTGGGACTAAAGGTGTTTGGATTTAGTCCCGACCCTTTAGTCCCGGTTCCAGAACCGGGACTAATCACTACAAAAAAATACACTTCCGTGATGATATGTGTTTGTCACAGTAGGTCGCTTTTTTTGTCATGCATGTACATCCATGATAAATTTATGACAGAATCAAGATAGTCATACCTGTGCTGTCGTAGAAGTGTTCCATGACATTACCAAAATTATCATCACGGAAGTGTCCACTTCCATGACGATAAATCGCGCGTCACAGAAGTGCTTTCGTCAAGGGTGACCGACACATGGCATCCACCATAACAGAACGCCGTTAAGCTATCGGGTCGGGTTTTGGATCCGATAACCCGTTAACAGCCCCGACCAATGGGAAATTTCCACGTGTAAAATTCTTAATGGCCGGACGAAACACGTGTCAGCTCGTCAGTGGGTCAGATAGGCGCCTATGATACGTCGACACGTGGCACGGCCCAACAGAGGCCCATTCCTGTGTAAAGGCCGGCCCGTTTGACTTGGTCAAAAGCTGGCGGGCCGGCCCATGGAAAGCCTGTTAACGGCCTGTTCGAGTATAGCCCATTTACAACCCGCTAACCCAAGGCCCATTATGTCCTATCCGAATTAGGCCCAGTAGCGTCATCTGGGCCATCCAATATGATTCCAGCCCATTTTCACTTCTGGCCCATGTATGGCCCATGACGTCTTTCGGCCCATATGAGGCCCTATGTAACTCTTGGCCTACTAACGGCCCGTGGTGAAACTGGCCCGTAATGAACAATGTATCACTTTACACCCATTAACGACCCGTGGTGAAACTGGCCCACTGTTATTCCGTTGGGCCGTTTCCAGCCCATGTTATCTTTCGGCCTTCTCAGAGCCCATTTATTCTTGGGCTCATTTCCAGCATTCGTTTACTTACGGCTCGTTGCTGTCATTTTTTGCTTGTGGGCCAAATTCAGCCCGTGGTTACAGTCGGCCCGTTTGTGGTCCGTTAATACATTACATCGTTTTCATATCATCATCAAATATGGCCTATTAACGATGGCCCGTTATGGTCGGCCCATGAACGGATGATTCCAACTCTAGCCCGTTTATGGCCATAATGCGGCCTGTTATTGGCCCATGTTTGGCCATCGATCATACTGCCCGTATAAGGCCCATTGATGATACGGCCCGTAGAAGGCCCATTGTTTCTACGGCCCGTAGAAGGCCCACTATTTCTATGGCCCGTAGGAGGCCCGGTGTCACTACAGTAAATATTAGCCCATGGTTATTGTGGCCTAGTTTTAAAAAATAGGTTAATGCAGCCACTAGCAAACCGCGGAAAAAGAACTGCAATGACTAGAAGCAAACAAATAAACAAGACAAAAAGGAAATAAATAAGCAGGCAACTTACGCTAGGCTATCACGGCTATCACACATATTACATCCACTGGGCATCAAAGTTCGCCACCAGTGCAAATAAACGCGCCGACAAAAGAATATACAAAACTGAGAGCACTTCAGAAGGCACTAGGCCTGGCTAGGTCGCCCCCCCCAAACAACTGAAGAAGATGAGTAGACCTCAGTTGTGTCAACGATAGATGCATCAACACTAGATTTAAGGCATGATGGTGCGCACGGCAGTCCTCTGACATCTTCATTGCATCTTTGACTTCAAGTCGGAGCTAAGCTGAAGCAAGCCTTTCCGCTTTAAGTTGAGACTGAAGAAGTCGAACTGATTGAGGCAGTGACTGCATAGAGGTTGTCTCAAACCTGCTAGTGAGTAGCTTCAACTCACTGTCTTCATCAAGACAGGACCCTGGGGTCATCTCGCTGTCCTCAAAATGGTTTGTCTCATTATCTTCCCTAAAGTTCTGTCTGGCGTAAGAGATACGAGTCTGAAAGAGAAACAAGGAGACACGTAACAGGTTTCACAATTATATAAGCAAATAAATGGATCTATTCTGCATAAGGAACATGTTTTTACAACTACAATTTGAAACTGGTAGTTGTTGCAAACATCCAATCAGATGTAAACAGCAAAGCAAACAGCAGTGGAGGAAATTATGCCTATCCTAATCTATACTAGAACAAAGTTTGAAGGCTTGAGAAGGATGACCTTACATTACATGTTAACACGGGCTGGACAAAGCCCTTCTCCATGTTCATGGAAGGATAATTCAATAAATTCCCCAAAGAAAATTCTTTATAAGCGTTGCCATTATTCTACATTTTGCAAAGAGTAAATATAGATCAAATAATATTGGAAGAAACAGAGGATAATGAAGCTCAGGTGCAGACTGATGATACATAATCAAATAGCAATTAATTAAGTACAGTGTCACAAGGCAAAAGGGAGAGAGGTACTGACAAGAGCAATGCAGAGCCCATTATTGTTTTGAGATCATATGATCCTTTGAGCAAGGAGATTCATCTGAAATTAGTTTTCATACAAGAGAGAAGGTAAGGCACAAGCAGAAATTTAGGAGTTCAAATTTTGAATTGATATCATAGACAGTACCTGACGCTGGGCTACCAGCAGTTCTAATAGGGGTTTGGCCACTGGAGTAGGGGTAAAGTGTGGTACAGTTAGGCCTGTGTTTTCTGTGGCTGCTGATCTATCTGATTTAACAAGTATGACTACCTTTTCCAAATACCTAGTTTGTACTCCTTGACGACCTGCACTCACCCTCTTCCTTTTGGACACCTATTACGAAAGAACAACATCTGACTGGAAAAACATAGTGTGACGACAAATGGAATAGGTACAGAAAATGGATAGGTATGGAATATACTCATATATGATGCTTAAACTAAGAAGATGGTGTAACAAAGTAGAAGTAATGCAAGAGGTCAGATGCAAAATATGTGCGACCAATACAACTTTGCAAAGTTAGAGCAAGCACCTTGATGGGTGAATAAGATAGGCCATCCTCCACCATGCCAAGTTTGATAGCCAGTGGATCGTTCCGCAATATTCCTCTCGTGCGCCCATTCTCATATTCATTTTGATGATGTTCAATATCTAACATGCATGAAAACATAAAAACAAGTGAGATTTCTTTGTAATGCAGAAGTGATTCTAATCCAATACTGCCTTCCTGTAAAACCCTTTGTGATATCTCCGCAATTCTTTTAAAAGATGCCATGCATGCTATAATTTGTTGTGTGCATTAATATAATGTGGCCTACTACTCAAAATATGAGATCTCCAGAAGTGATGACACTTCAGATGATAGCTTCAACATATAGTAAAGAAGAACAAGTCGACCTGACCTGACAGATTCAAAATATACTAAGGGAGAACAACTCGACCTGACCAGTCGACCGCAAGAGAAGAGTATCATCTTAAAGAAGAGCAGAAGAGCAAGCAGATTGAAGATATTACAAGTCTTTTAATACAATGTCGGTTGGCCACCCATGATGAACCAGAGCGCACAGAGAAATGCTATTCTTTCCGGTCTCTCCATATGTGGCTCACATGCATTTTGAAACTAAACTAGGAACATTTAGCTAACCAATTAAACATCTCCCAGTTTTACTAATATCAGCAATAATATCATATATGAATTTGTACAACTAAGCTTGTTTAGCTCGATGGGTGGAGCAGTGCTATTACGACACGAACCACGTAGGCTGATTGTGATCATCATAAAATGGGGGAAAACATAAGCATGATGAGTACAGTGTTGACCGTGGCAGTGGGATGGCAGATCTGAAGCCGCAAACCATGCAAAGGGTAGTTAGCAACCGATGTTTGCTTTGAAATAACAACTAAGATTTGGTATGGACAAGAAAGTACGGTCAACAAGTGACAAAGAAATGTAATTATGTTGTCTCTCTATATGTCGTGACATGCATTTGGAAACTCAAGTGGGACCTTTAGCTAACCAATTAAATGTGTCAGTTAACTAATATCAGTATCATATCACAACCATATTTGAACAACTAAGCTTTCGAATTCTGAGTGTTGTGTTGTTTAGCTTCAAGGGTGGAGTAATGCTAGTACGACAGAAAGCACCTACACAGATCATAGTAGAGTATATAAAAGGGGAAAACCCTAAGCATCAAGAGAAAAATCAGGAAAGTGGAACTAGCTGGACCACTGGGTGGCGCATATGCTTTTTGAAACGAACATAGGAACATTAGGTGACCAATTAAACGTTCTTTGTTTTAGTGATATTAGCATCATATCAGATTCGTATTTCAACACGTAAGCTTTGGGTTGAGGTCTTAAGGAGCAGTGCTAGCACGACACGAAGCACCTACGATGATGGTAGTGAATATGAAGGGGGGAAACCATAAGCTTTACGAGTATAGTGCCCGTGCCATGGCGGATCTGAAGGTGCAAACTGGACAAAGCTACTTCGCAACCAATGTTTGCTTTCAACTAGCCACTACTATTTGGTACGGACAAGAAAAGTACAGTAAACAAATTACGATCTATTTTCCGGGTGAGATCAATAACTTAAGCACATATGGAAGAGTACCAGCTCTCTTGCGACGCCGTGTAGGCCTATGCTGATACGTTGAGGGTGCTGCGGGTGCGATGGCTGTCGGCGGCGGGGAAGAAGACTTTAGACGGCAGACGGCCGGGTCGGGGGATATATCCTGTTGCCGTGGACGAGGCGGTCGTAGGAGCGGCAACGACAAGGTGGACGATGGTGCCGATGAAGCAAGAGGAGGCGATGAAAGGATACTGGTCCAGCACCGTGGATGAGAGACGTCCATCTCTTGCATTGGACGACGGGGTAGGGGTAGCGGCTCCAACAAGGTGGAGGATGGGGTGGCGGACGGAGGAGGCTGGCCGCAGTGCGGACGTTGTCGTGCCGCCGATGGTGTATGAATAGGGAAATGGAGGGGAGGGGGGATCTCAAACTTTGGGACGCGCTTCTCTGAAATGTGGGAAAGTTACGAACTTATCCCCCGTTTAAAATTTCGGACATCGCATCGGTTGGGGATAGGACGGTAATCTCGCATCTCCCAAATATTTGCCGGTAACTATTTCGGGCGAGGAGAGGGTGTTTTGCCGCCCACGGTTGGTGCCCATGGTGTATGAACGGGGCTGATAGGTAGGGCGGTTGTGTCACGTCTGATGGAAGTTACATCGATTTCGGATGAGGAAAGTTTGTTTTGCCGCCCACCGTGTATGAATGGGGAAATGGAGGAAGAGACACATGTCTTCCGGACGAGCTTGAATCAAATGTGTTTTGCCGCCCACGTATGGCGCCCACCGTGTCTGAATGGGCTCAGAGGCCGTTGTGTCACGTCTGATTGAAGTTACTAGTCTACCCCTATCGACAGCAGTGTAAATCTTGTCGATAAGGATGTCAAGTGTCAGGGGTAGACAGTAATTTCCATCTCGCAAACACTTGCTTCGGGCAGCCCACAAATTATAGTGGGTGTTTAGCCGCTTCGTTCAAAACTTGGGAGAATTAGCATTCACGTTTGCCCTGGGACCTGGCAAACTAAATTCAAATCCAATTTGTATTCGATTATGGATATCCACAGATAATTATATGTTTTGTTATTTATTTCTTCAAAACCACAACAAAGATTTATTCCACCTTTATATATGATTATGATTTAGAAATGCCGTGATCTTCGAATTCAGTAGGTTGGATACACTCTGAGTCAAACAGTTATTTCATCCAATACAATATGCTCACACAAAAAACAGTTCACCTTATGTCAATCATACAAGTACTGAGGATTACCTCGCCTAAAAAATTCGGATCATTACAACACATGGACAACATAGGGGGTCTTGCAACATAATCCATTCAGAGACATGACACAACATGCAAGTACAATAATCTAATGAAAATTTCAACTGGTATCTAAAGAAGAACCGGGATAATCTTGGGCTTCAGATAGCAGAAACAGCAGGACCTCCTCCGTCTTCAAATGCAACATTCTTACTTCCTCCAATTCTTGGGTTGCTTGCATAATGCGTGCCGCTAATTCCATAATTTCCAGCCTCAAGATAAAGATTACCTCATTCATGACACCATCTCTTTCTGCCTCTAGTAGAGCCTCAAGCACTATAATATCTGTGCTTAGACTGCTCTCCGGCGCTGTTGCCTCTGAACTACTACCATCTGGCAACATGGATGGCGCACTGCTTCCACAAATAGATTCTGGGGTTGTACATTATGTCCTAGTGTGAACGTCATCCTGAAAGGTTTCCGCTGGACATCAGTAAGAGATAGTTATCGTATGATCTAGACAGTAAGCTTACATGGTAAACGACGGACGAATTATTGCCGAGCATGGCAAACTATATTTAAATGGTTCGAAGCAGCATCAGCCGAAAATAAATTAAAATGGTAAGATAAAACTAGGGATGTAAGTGGCAAATAAACGAAATCCGCCAGTCCCATCTAGTTAGTTTTTTCTACCTCCCTAGTTCATTTTCCTCAAAAGAAACAAAAACTATTTTGAACTATCATACCACTAGTGGACTATAATCGGGATTAAACTGGACCCAGTTGACATCCCTAGTTGAAAGGGAGTGTACAGCCTCTATATTTAAGTTGCCAAGGCATCTAAGCGGTTGAAATAATCTGAGAAAGCACTTAACAGTGTGGCCTCATATAAACTACGAAGACAGTCTTGTGATGAAGTTGAGAGGAAAAGTTAAGGACTCAAATGAAATTCGCATGCATTTCTTTACGATAGTACAGCAGGCACTGCTGACATATTGGCCAACTCAGGTATAGCGTAACAACAAATAAACATTTGAATCAAGCAATACAGCAAAGCAGACAACTAAACTATTTGTAATTCGGTAGGATTACACGTTGAGGGCACAAACCAAGAAATCAGCCCACTCGCATTACATTTCACATGTACTAAAACACACTGGCTTACCATATGTTGATGTGAAGCCTAGCTGCTGTTGCAATGTTCTTTGAAGATATCGTCAGCATCCCGTGGTTGCAAATCTAGTTGTTGTAGTTTATTCTGCACCATCTATTTAGGTAAAATTAATTTTAATCGCATGCACTGGTCCGAATTGATCATCAATGTTTCATCTAAACTAATGAAAGAAGGGTGTGTGCATACACGACAATACTCCCTCCGATTCTTTTTACTTTGCGTATAACTTTTTCTTAGTTTTCTCGTATTAGTCTGCGCGTTGCTAATTCCTAGCGCTGGTTTCCTTTTGTGCCCCGCCCCATCCGCCTCTGCCCTAATTAATTGGAAAATTAGTCCAGAAAAATTAAACCAGTGCCCTCCTTGGTATGCGGGTCAAGAGTTATGCGCAGAGTAAATAGAATTGGAGGGAGTATATCTGGTTCCCTATATTTTTATGCTTGTTCGAGGTGCCAGCCCCAAAAGAACAAATATTTTGCTTAATGGGGTTGGCAGCTCCATAATTAATAGAAGCATCAAATTAGTCATGCAACTTGGGAAGATCAAGAACACACAAACAAGTAATGAACAGAGGCTCGGAGCAGTGATGTAATAGCTAGCATCAGAAAATGTAGGGTAAAATGAACAAAAAGTAGTGGAACCACATGCTAGTTTGCTGATGTGTACCTAAGCATGGAGAACATTAAGCAGTCTGATGGAACCAACAGGTGGCATCAGAACAAAACTAAAGCATATTAACTATATGTGCACTGGTATGTAATTTAGCACATGTAACATGTTCACTGCCAGAAGTATGGCCCTACAGGTGCAAGCAGAATAACGCGTCTCATTAAAACTGAATGATACCTTGAAGAAATTCAATGGTGCGCTACTTATGCTAGAAAAGAGAACGTAGGCGTCTGCCGTTGGATAATAGTACCTGATTCTCGGCGGCGTATGGGTATCGTTGTCATACTTGATAGCTAAGGATCGTCGATGGTGCTCGTGTTGCGGTTGAGTTTGGGCCGGCTGTCACCGTCGCTGAAGCGGCTCCGGTGCAATTGTTGCGGCGCCTGTCGACATACAAGAAAGCTCATCTGTGGTAAGTGAAAAGTTGCATGATAAAGAGAAAAACCGAAAGGAGTACAAATCGAAATAACCTGATGAGGCTGCTGCGTCGGTAAAGTAGGGCCGGTGGAGTTGAATATGGCATCCGTGGAGCGGGTCCGGTGCAGTGGACGAAGGCTTCGGCGGGCGCGTTGTATAGTGCTTTCGGTGAGGCGGATCTGTTGCGGCGGACGAGGGCTTGTATGAAGGGCCAGCGAAGGGGCGGACGAGGGAGTCAGTGAAGGGCCTACACTGTGGTGGACGAGGGCGCCGGTTAAGCAGATCCGGTGCGGTGGACCATGATGGCGGTCAAGGAGATCTGGAGTGGTGGACAAGCCAGTCGCTAAAGCGGCTCCGGTGAAGTGGTGAGTTGGCAGTTGGGGGTTCCAAGGTGCGGAAGGTAGATCCGGTGGGGTGTGAGGTCCACCGCTGCGGCGGAGGACTAGATTCGGCAGCTTGCCATGGTTGGGGGGGTCGGGGAGGGGAAGGGGAGGGGCTCTGGGGAAGAATGTTGGGGGCAAAGAGGGGAAAACAATGGAGTTACCAAAGCAGCCCTTTTCCGTTCATGTGGCAGGGGTAAAACAGGAATATCACAGGGCTAAACTTTCAGGCGCGTGATATTTTGATGTGAGCGGGAAGTTTGAAAGCTTTTGGCGCCTAAAATTATAAGAATCATGTTCTCGTACGACCGACTATGATATCATGGCCGACAATTTGTTTGTTTTGCATGCAAAAAAAATGTGCAAGTTTGGAAAATCAATGTCTCCAGCTCGAAACTTAGATTGTCCATTCAATTCAAATATGGATCATTGAGCTACTACAAGCAAATACCATCATATGGTCCAATTCAAATGAAATTCCAAATGTGTTTATCCTAAATATGATGACAAAAGCAAAAATGTGTATGTGTATGAATAAAGTGGATGAGTATAAAGTTTGAACATGACCGTATGTGTATATCTCTAGGTTTGATATATGAATTTGAAATCACGAAATCCCGGCTTAAAAATGTACCTCCGTTTAAATGAATTACAAAAGCTAATGATGGAGTCGAATTCCAAAATTCCAATCTTAGGTTTGTAATTCTGGTACATCAAGGTATATCACGCATGTTCAAAAGTATCGTTATCTCATAGTACAAACTATGAAACAAATTGACCAACCATGAGTGCACAATATCTCAATTACGCTAAAGTCCCTCAAATATAGACACCTCACTCTTTATCTGAAGTCAACCCCCCCCCCCCACACACACAGAAGTCATTCTCTCCCCCAAACACCAACACACGAGCACATTAACACCCCTCTCTCTTGTAAAGTCCGGACCCCAACATAGGTCTCTATCACTTGTCTCTCGGGCATGCACACATCTCTTCCTTCACTCTCTAGGTCTCCCGCTATCTCTCTTACCCAAGCACACACACTATGTAGAGTGTTTATTTCCCATACACACAAAACGTCACCCCAAACGTCTATCTCCCTAGTTATGTGGTTCTCGCGCCCTCACCTCACACACCACCCCCACTGCAAACAAGCACACTTTGTCTCCTTGTGCACCACTCTCCTCTTTCTATCTCTCCCACATGTGGACCCGCCCCAACTCTTTCCCCGTATACATATATGTCGTGACTCTTTGCATAGCTCCCTAATGTATAATCATTCTCAATTTCGCACATTGTTCTCTACACCATCTATTCTAGATCTCTCATGAAGTCCCTATCACACACACGATGACTTGCTTCTCTTGCGTCTTCGTTCATAGGCCAATTTCGGACAACATCAACATTGTCTCCCTATCTATATGCCATTTATGGACACAAACGACCCCTCTCGCCCCCTCTCTTCCTCTCACTCTCTCTCTCCATCGCTAGCTCTCTCTTTCTCTCGCTCTCACACCCCTCTCCCACACACACTCGATGTCTCTTCCAAATAGTCTGCTCCCCCCGCCCGCACCCGTGCTATCTTGCTACTACACATGTCACACCATCCCCCCTTCCCTTATACTAGGTTTCCATCATCAGTGGTCTCTCTACTCCACATACACTCTCTGCCTCTCACACACAAATGCGTGCACAAACACACACAAACACGCACAAACACCCATTTACCTGGATCCTCATCTCTCCTCATGTCCGCATGTGTATCTCACACACTCACTCTCTAATTATGTATATGTGTCTGCACGTTACACAACACAAATCCCCATGTACATGTCTCTCTCTATCCTCCACACACATAGACACAAAGAATCTGTTATCATTGCCTCAGTCTCTAACATATCACACACGCACACACACACACACACACACTCTCTCTCTCTCTCGCAAACACGCTCAACAAGGGTTTCCCCTTGAATAACTTACCGTCTATTCATGAATAGTCGTGGCAGTACGGCGAACACGAGACGTGAAAAAGAATAAATCTACACGTGCTTAGACCACCCAGTATGACTACTAGGACTAGAGCAAGCCAAAAAGCGTGCCGCCGTCACCCCCTCCTTGTCGGTGGCGGGAAAATCTTCATTTTACACAGTCGAGAAGTCATTGTGCTAAGGCCCCACATGTCGAGGCATTGAATAGAATGTAGATGATAGTTTACGGAAGCAAGTATCGATAATACGTTTGTATCTCCATACTTATATTTCTTCTCTTATAAAAAACCGAGTTGGTGATGATGGTACGTGTGCCATCTTGCAATATAGACCGTCCGATCTATATCTGACGGATGGAAATTAAACTAAGAGATACCCGCACCCCTCTCCACATTTGCAGACAAGGCCTTCCCTCGTTCATCCTTATATCCAACAAACCTCATTGTTGAGCAATTAATAAAGGAAGCCTCTGGAACAAACTGGCCTGGTGGCCGCTGCTGGTGTCGTCAATCCCCATGCCTCCGCTCAGTCTGACCACCAACCACCACCACACGCCACTCCTCTTCACCTTATCTCATATTTCTCGAGATATCATTAGTTTTTACACATGGGATTACTCCCGCAAGGGTCAATCACAACAAGTGTTTTATAAAAAAAATGCATCTTGATGTTCCATGCAATGCACGGATCTTGCTAGTACTCCTACACAAGACTAAGTTGGTGATGCTGGTGTGTCTGCCATCCGTCGTTTCTAACCATTAGATCTACATCTAACGATTGTGAGGTAAGTTTTTGCCTTTTCTCACCAACATCCCACTTGTCTACCAATTTGCAGAAACACCCATAATTAGTATCTTAAAACCAACCACATCCCTCCCTGACCTCACCAAAACAGCCCAAGGAATATATTCTAATTGAAACATAATATATCTCTAGTGACATATGTATATCAAAATTAGAGTGTTTTGTACCAAGTTTGTGAATAAGTATTATTCTAATTGTGATTCGTTGCAATGGACATGAACATTGCTAGTATTTCCAACGATGCATTTCTTCTCCTAGTATTCCATAGTTTCGAGTTTTCCATCGAGATATTAGTCACTCATGGTTGATATTTACTTTCAATCATGTACACATATGCACTATGTAACTAGCCTTGCTTATTGGCTTCCAAAGCTTAACTTTCACTCCTACTTACAATATGTAGAGTATTTAACAAAAAACTACCACTTTCAACCAGCCCTAGGAGGAATCTATTGTACAAAAAATAGCAAAAACATACAAAATTTCTTAATCCACCCCAAAAACTAACTAGTACTCCTACCGATTAGGTTCGTTTTAACCCATTTATGATAGGGTTGGCCCACATGTCCGTGCTGACGAGGCAGCTTAAACCAACACATTTTGTTTGACCGTTGACACGAGGGACCCACATCTGACCTTCTATCCTGTTATTCCCCCTCAAATCATTATTTTTCCTGAACATTACTTCAAACAGTACTGATGCATGTTCGTCGGTGGCAACGGTGATGAGCGAGTTGGCCGCCGCTCCGCCGGACGGGCCGGACGCTGCGTTGGCCTTCGCACGGGTTGGCAGGCTGGCCTGAGCGTGACTCACGAGCGAGCAAGCCGCCGCGCTGGCGTTCGCTTGAGCCAGATGGCTGGCCTTAGCGCGGCGCGCGCGAGCAAGCCGCCGCGCTGCCGTGCCAATCTAGCTAGCAAACCTTGCAGACAAGCAGCTGGACGGAGCTATCTTGGATAGCTAGCGGCCGCGAGCGCCGGACGGAGCTGTCATCCGGGCTGCCGCAACATGGGCTCCGCACCGCCGGCGGTTTTGACCTCGCCTTCTGCCAGTGGCGGTAGCTGCGTCCCATCGCCGAGGATGACTAGGTGGACGGGTCGGAGGTAGGAGGTCACTCGAGGATTTTTGTTGGTAAGAGGAGTACAATGGTTGATAAGGTAGTCTTATCTTAAGTCTGCCACGTATGCAAGTGGTAGTAGTTTCTTAGCATTTTAGTGGTTTCTTGCATTATTAGAGCAAGTACAATAGAGCTTAGTCAGCGGGCTATAAGAAATAAACTACTACTGCATGTTGGCTATAAGATGGGTTGTAGATGACATGGCACTGGCTTATAGCCAACAGCTGGCTATACTATTAACCATGCTCTTAGGGGTTTCTTGTAAGGAACAATGTACGTACTACTAGCGACAAAAGGTGATTCTAGGTTGCGTTGTACTCCAACGAGTACTACTAGTGGTCGTGGGAGTGTATACCTCATTTTGTGGGTTTGATCCCGGCCGAACGCACATCGGCCTTTTTTTAAATAGTATACTATCTAGATACATCACAGAAATGGATGTATCTAGAACTAAAATACATCTAGATACATCCATACCCGCGACAAGTAATTCGGAACGGAGGGACTACTACACTTTGCTGCGAGCCAATATTTTACACAGGTAGTTTGAGTTTTGAAGTCAAACCGACGTGCGGCCCCACAATCTGGGTGCACTGGAGTCTGGACAGCCTAGCCACGTGAACGGGTTTTCCTTTGCAGCATCCCGTGGCTCACGTGCTCGCCCTAGCCACACCTCGCTTGCAGCTTCCAGCTAGTAGCATATTTAAACTAGCGCCTCCCAATTAAGCCCGAGGAGCCGGAAAAGCCTGGCGGGGCATTGGGAACTGTGCAATATGGCTATGTATGTAAAGTGCTCTACTACTACTCTGTAGCTTGTGGCGTTGCATGCATGGACTTCACTCCATTATCGGCTCTACTATAAAAGAAATTCCTCTTGACGTGTTTTTTTTAAACGGAGGCAAAAGCTTTGCTTCATCTCATTCATAAAGAAGGAACTACTAACAAAGTTTGACGAGATCCATTACACCTCCACAAATGGAAGCGAAAAGCCTAGTCTCGCTGTATCAAATAACTCAAATGTTCTGCCCCCGTTGTAACCGTCACTGATAAACAGGCTGCTAGTGTGTGCGTGAGAGGAGCGGCTGAGTAGGCCATCTACGTGAGAGGAGCGGCTGAATAGAGCACCGAGAGTACCCACTAGGCCGCTACGCAGGTGTACTTCCCCTGCATTGATAGTACAGCGATGGTTCTAGAGAACAGTAGTGCCCTCCACTTCCAACTGTAGCTCCTTGGCCCTGAGATTCAAGAGTTCAAAACTGGTGCACTATACAAGACTAGACTAGAAGTACAATACTCCCTCCTTTCCGGTTTATAGGGCTCATCTCAAAATTTTAGTTTTTCCATTTTATAAGGCTCAATTTGGTTGTTTCCCATCACATGTTCAGATTCCAAGGTGCATTAAATCATTACATGCAAGTATTAAGAGAAAATTGACCTATGAATGTAATTTATGCATGCATGCATTGCAATTAATGCATTGGTAAACATACTTTTTTGAGGAAAACAAGAGCATTAATTGGGTGCTTTTTTGAGGAGTAGTTGAGAAAAGTAGTACTAGTACTGCTACAGTACAAGTACGTACTCCTCCGTCACATAATGTATGACGTTTTTTGACACTAGTTGGTGTGTATAAAAAATGGCAAAAACATACCCAAAATTTCTTAATCCACGCCAAAAACTACTACCTAGTGCCAAAAATTTCTTACTAGTGCTACTATTTACAGTATAATGCAATCCCATAACGTTCCATAATGCTAGTACTAGTACTCCATGGTACCAAAAACTACTACCTAGTGCCAAAAATTTCTTACTAGTCCTATTATTTGCTAGTGCTATTATTTAGAGTACTAAATAATAGCATCACCCCTTCGCTAAGGAACGATATACAGTTGGAAGGGACGAGGCCCTGCGGTTACTACGCTCTTATCTCCTCCTCGCCAGTTCCCCTCCCCGCGAAGATAAGGCAGTTCGCCGCTTCTCCCATTGATTCGCCAGGCGGTTCTCCTCCTTGTCGGGGCTGGGAGACCTTGGACGACGATTCTCTGGGAGAAATCGCACGTCGCTCCGACGTCCTCACCGCCGCAAGACTCGGGGCTTCCTGCACCAACTTTTTCAAGACGCTGCTTAAACAGGCTTGGGAAAAGGCCATGCTTGTCGGTCTTCCATGCGTCCTCGAGGAGAAGGTTCTTCTATGGGACAATTCTTCGAAATAGTCCACCGCCCCCTGGCCATGGTTGCACGTTGACTCCGCTAGAGTTGACGACGTTGAGAGGTAGTCGGATTTTGTCCGATGAGCAGGTCAGTAATGGAGTTTGATCATGTAGTAGTTAGTTATTCCATTTCCATCCCGTAATTTCTCCGCTGCCCACCGTCTTATATATAGGTCTGGGTCGGTGCCAACAAAGATTGGCTTGCATACCTCCGGCCGGATACCACCATGATTTTGCACAACATCCATAGCAGTGCGGCCGTTCTGGTAGACCCCTTCTCCACCATTGGGATCGGCCTTTCGGACTGGCTGGGCAAGAATACGTATGATGATGCCTACATGAGATTGAAGAAGATAGCAATTGCGGACCCGCCGACAAAGCGACGCGGCTACGACGATTACTATCTCATCACGGTGTTCGACATAAGGATTGACATCAATGCAGGAGGCAGTAACGGAAGAGGCTGGCGCATGTTGGCGGCGGCAGATTTGTACCCCTACACGTTCGAAGACGCCGTGCGCGGCCGCATCTTCGCGGTGACAAGCCAGGGGACATGTTTCATCTGGTTGACATCCTACGGTATGGGAGATTACAAACGGAATGCACAAACCATCATTTGCATCCCTAACAGTACTCCATTATTTTGCAGGGACCAGTCATCCCCCGATCAAAATAAGATCGCCGATCCTGGATGTGCATTTGCATCCGCGATTTGGTCTAACATGGAACCTTGTAGCTGACTTTGGCATATTGGGATCAACTATCTTAGCAGTCGTTACCCATGGTACCACTGATGTGCAACATGGTCACATAATCTACCACGATCGGACCGTCACCATCTACCCAGGTATTCCATTTTTTAACCCTCTCGCCTTCTCTTTCATTGTTGTACTAGTAGTATACTTTGTAGTACTAGTAGGAGTACTTTTTACCTTGGAGGACGCGTATAGCTAGCTAGGCCCTTGAAGACTTGAACCCACTAGCTGCCACCATTTTTGTTTTTCCATGTCTTACTATCTCATCCATGTAGCCAAGAGTGGCTATATATAATAAGCCGGTTATTTTACTTCCTCTATACTGGAGTAGTACTATTTGCTGCACAGTATTACTGACCGCCACATTTGAGCACAACATTATTATGCAAGGACCTTGACTATGTACGTCACCATGTGTCCAGATCTGGGATGCCACGTGTACCAGATGAATGGCACCGAGTTCGACCCCCGTGATGCTACGTGGGTGCCGAGGAACACTCTTGGAGAGTACACGCTTTTCATCGGGGACAGCTACCCCATTGTGAAGTGGATGCCACCTTCCGTGCACGACACGGAAGGCCTGCCATTCATGAAGCATGGTTGTGTCTTCAGTGCGCACCGTCGGATGAACGACATGCTGGGACACACTATCCCTGATTTATGCCGCTTCAGCTTGGACGAGTCTCCATCGTGTGGAACCGGACTAGAAAGCTGCGACAATGATTCCCGTTGCCCACCGCTATGGATCATGCCATCTATGAAGAACACCTGGGACTGGAACCTGGAGGAGGACATGTAGCCCATCTATAACGTGTAAGTGGAGTACGGTAATTGTGAACGGTAGCGCTGTGAATATATGTAGACTAGTCGTGCACAAATTTTTCACATGAGTTGGAGATGAACTTGTGTGGCATACTTGCATTTGTCCTTTAGAATTTATTACTAGTAAATGTGTTATGTCTACATGCAACTTGTGTGGTTGTTGCATGGGCTCCAACACGCTCTTTGAGAAAAAAGGTGGCACATCTTTGGATATACGTGACGTGGCGGCATCATACAGTAGCATCATTCACTATAGTTGTACTAGTACACTCCTACTAGGACGACAACTCCTATAAAACCTTGCGCTTTGCTCTTTGCCTCTTTGGGAGGTTCAACAGTTCGTACTCGTGTGAACCTTGCACTTGGCTCTTCGCCTCTTCGAAAGGTCCAACAATGATGATACTACAATACAATATGCTTCTGGCAATCTGACACCGATTGAACTGCTGCACGTCCACCGCGAGGGCGAGGGCGAGGGAGAGGGAGAGGGCGCTGTAGTCAAAACCCTCTCCTCGTCTTGCGAACCACTGCGCGCGTGGGCGAGGGAGAGGCATAGTAAGCAAGCTTCTCCTCGTTCGGCGAGTTGACAAGACACATCAAAGCAGTACTAGTAGTAGTAGTAGTAGTCCATACTGCGTCCTTTATGATTAATATGGCTTAATTTGAAACGAGAAAAATACATTGGCGGTCAACGTATGTAACAGTACGCTCTTTACGGTCACTATATATAGTTTTGCGGCGATTATGCGATCACTAGCTCATCGTAGAGCAGCGTATTGCACCCTACTGACCAGCCACATAGTCGACGTGGCACTTTGTTGACTGGTTAAATTGTCACCTGGTTTCTGGGTCCCACCTGTCAGTTGGCAGAGCAAAAAATCAGTTAAACAAAACTTTACGCAGGCGCGACATGAGTCCAACCCTTGCACGCGAAACGCCCTGGCTATGTATGTGAGTGCATGCACGTGTCCTCCCTCGGTCTTCCAACAAAGAGTGTACTACATGATCTACATCTACACTTCCAATGCATTTAGCCTTTAATCTACTAAATCGATGTTGATTGACTAATGCACCAACTTGTGCTGTAGGTATAGGCTACATGTCTATCCTTAATTACAGCATGCAACGACCTTCATTTAATCTTCTTATCTCAATGGTCGCATGCACACATAAGTCTGCTACTTTTGGGCGTTAATTATGCCCTGGTCAATGTGTAAATCTCTAAATGTACAGTCTTTCACGGACGTAGGGAGTAGGTTGAGCACTTGAGCGTGAGCGTGTGTGTTGCGTCGTGTGCTGTGTGCCGCATGGGTGCGTGAGTGTTGCGTGCGTCCATGTGTACGTGTGAGTGTTGCATGTTGCATGTTGCATGCATGCATGCATGCATGGGGCTTACTCCCTCCCATTGAAATGTTCATATTTCAAGCTTCCTCTGTTCCCTCCATATGGCGATACTCCCTCTATTCCCAAATATAGTACAAAGTTGAGTCATCTATTTTGGAACGGAGGGAGTAGTACAGAGTAAAAGCCTCCCTCTGTTCTCAAATACGGAGTATTTGTCTTTCTACAGATTTCAACAAGTGATTAGGTATAGAGCAAAATGAGTGAAGTGAGCGTAGAGGCATAGGGATACTGTAGAAAGGAAGTCCTCGCGGTCCATTTATTCCCCATCTCGGTCAGAGAGAACTATTCAACTAGTCTTCGCAGTGAAGTGACAATACACGCTGCAGCAGATGGGACACGTAATTAATAAGCTGAACCAGCGTGTTGGTGTTACTAAATCAGCCTTACCCAGTACTGCCATCATGTTTGCCAGTAGAGCATGCTTCAATACGCCTACTCACCTCTGTCCTCCATTAACTGACATATGGGCCCTGTTGTGGTAGACCCACATGTCATCGGTGTAACTATTTACACTCTGAAGGACGGTATATCCTGGTAGTAGTACTAGTAGAATTGAGATTGAATGCACTTTCTTCCCTGTCTTCCACTCTTCTTCCTCCTCTCTTCCACATTGTCGGCCGCACACCATTTACCCCCGCTCACTGCTCGCCCGCCCGCGCCATCTTCCTTGGTAGCTCGCGCGTACCATATCCCCCCGCTCACTGCTCGGCCACATGAGGAGAAGCTTCTTCGCTCGCTCGCCCGAATCCACTTCCCCACTAGCTCGCAGGCACCGAAAACCCCAATGGCAGAACCAACTGACACGCAGAGCCGCGATTAGAATTCCCTCCCCGATGTTCTCTTGGAGCAGATCTGTAGTCGTATGGACCTACTCAGCACCGTCCGTCTGGCCGCATGCTCGGTGTCTTTGTACCGTCCACTCGTCTGCAACCGGCCGGCTCTTTTCAAGACACCCTGCTTGCTGATGCCCGATCCTCGCAGGTGGCCCAGACACCGACTTGACGATCCTACGGAGGTTGCCGTGGTGCCCCTCGACATGTTATTGCTTAGAGTTGATATGAGAACAGTAGTAGTAAGTGCTATGGTAGAATATGAGTAGGCGCTGTCATAGCTGTTTTCCTCTCATTGTTACATGATGTTTGAACCATGACATATTGCTAGAATATGAAAGCCATTGGCTTATTTTTTTAACTTGGGGTATGATTATGACCACATCATTGCAATTCTCTGTCTATGATATGTGTCACTGTTATAATAATCTTAATTCCACACATACTCTGAACATGATTGTTTATTTTTGTCCTTTTGGTCTCCAATTTGAATTGTTGCAGCAGACACAAATGCGCTGGCCTTCATGATTCCAGGACCCGGAATCATACCAGCCGATGGGTGGTGGTTTATCGCTCGTTCAGTTGACGGCGGTCATTTGATGCTCATTCGCACGTACCAAATTGACCAAACCATTACACCAAACCACATGCAGTACAATGCGTGGGGCGTTCGTGACATTGATGGCTATGGCTGCTTCGTGTTCGAGAAAGATCCTAGCTCCGTTGGGCCAGGCGTATTCAACTGGAGGCGGGTTTACAGCCTCGGCAACCACTCCTTGTTCCTCAGGCTCAATTATCAGATCATCCAACCAATCATCGATCATATCACCGGCGATGATTACTGTGCTATGCAACTTCCATTCGCGAGGGGGGGCTGTGTTTACACATCATACCATGGGTTTCATGAATCACCATATCCAGAGATTCGTCAACACAGCTTGTTGATAGATAATCTTTAGTGTGTGAAAGGCATCAAGCTTCCATGCGATGGATGGATTTTGCAAACCCGACATGCGGCGATGTGGTTCATGCCAACAACAAATATGCACAACTTGATTCGTGCTGATATCTAGACTGAGCCATGTATTCTGCTGCTGTAGCACGACCCTCTTTTGTTGGATATTATGTACTGTTGTTAGTTTGAAGCACTCCTCTGGTTTGAAGGATAGATACCTTCCTGGGATCAAGTGCATCCTAACTCACCTGCGTAGGATGTACTGATAATGATGATGGAGATGTTGTGCAGAAGCCATATATATATACATATATCAGTAGGCTTCAAGTGCGTACTTGTTAGTTAAACCTATGTATAAATTGTGACACTAAATACGACTAGTAAGTAGTACAGTAGCAGTACTAGTATACATCGGTCAAATTATTCATCATGTCCACACACTGAATTGACGTGACAACACGCTGCGCATGAGGTGACACAAGAATCCCGGCAGCGTGTTCGAGTATTCTGGAATTACCGATGCAAGTCGAAGAAGGATTGGCCCAACCTGAGAAACTTGAGGCCAAAGTGAGTGCTGACAGCGCGAGATTTCAGTCTCTCATCGATTTGTTCATACCAACCAATGACAGCGAGCATGGCATATGTTACACCCAACTTGAGAAACTTCCAGGTAAGACACCGATCGGCCGTCTACTTGCACAAACATATTCCTTTGTTTATAGCTCTATTTTTCTTTTTACATGCAGACCTGGTGAAGCAATTACAATTTCACAGTTAATAAAAAGTGAAACAAGTGGCTGCAACATGCCAAAGATGTTATGAAAATTCCAACTAGGTAAACTAAAACCTGTATTCCACAATACTGCAGGTATCACACTGAGTGGCCTAAGGAAGCATTTCTTCCAGCGCAATTCCAGGGCGTTCAAAAGGGGCGCGTGGACATGTCGCAAGATAAAGTCGGAGTGCGGCATGCATGCGATGTGGCACAAGACCGGCAATACCTTGCCGGTGATGGTCAACGTCCGGAAGACGGGCGGCAAAAAAGGTTCTGGTGCTACACACCAACAAGAACTTCGACCAGCAGAGGACCAACTGGGTGATGCACCAGTACCACCTCGGGGACCTGGAGCAAGAGAAGGAGCGGGAGCTGGTCCTCTGCAAGATTTTCTACCAGACAAACACTAGGCCAGGAGTAAAAAGATTATAAGTTAGTTTGGTATTGGTAGTTGTACTACCTTTTCGTCTGCAAGTTGGTATTGTTGTTAACGATCTTTTGGTATGAACTTGCATTTGCTTCCAACCATCATGCCGAGGGTCGACGTGGATATAAAGCTGAATCATTTTTTTCGAAACTAATTTTCAGGCACCTGATTTTTATTTGATGCGTAGCATAAGCACCCGCCATTCGAATTCCCAGTTCTCCAATTTTTTCGAAACAAGTGCATGCACTTCTTATCATGATAAAAAACAATATCCGTGCTGCATCCTTGTTATCAGTCTGTACTTGCATAATTCTCTTGTTTATTGAGCACGTATATTGTTTTTTCAGGTCGAGCAAGTTTCAACTGGGCTGTAGATTGCCAGGGTTGTTTTGTTTTTAACAGGCCCAGCCCATGACGACAACGGGGCACAAAGATCCAGCAAGTATCTACTAGACTCTGGCCCACCAGCGTTAGTTATATTTTGTCTTACAACATCCGCTAGCAGTTTTTTTACTGAATCAAACACACAGCCCAGTTCTATTTTCCTCTTGAAACGCATGTCCTACATCCGTTTTCTAAGCTCTACCTATAGTTTTACTAGTTCGTATACACGTATCATTATATTGAAAACACATAAAATTCCCTTTTCATATTTACATCCTTATTTTTGTTGTTTTTTCCCACCCAAAACTGATTTTTTTACCACTGGTTTTCCCTTAAACCAACTAAATTTGTCCCGCGTCTTATTTGCTTACAAAAACAAAATGATTTTTTGGCAAATCAATAAGTTCTTAAAAAATGTTTATCATTTTGGGATTACAACAGTTCGGACTCCACCGAAATATGCAAAATAAGGTTGCACTTTTTGACCGTGGTCCTAGGCAGAAAATGGGCTGTAATAAATTACTTAAGAATTAGCAAATGGGCTGCAAATTATAAAAAATAGCAAATGGGCTTTATGTTGTCTGCCACAGATTTGGAGGGTGACTTGTGGACCTATTAAGTTCATGCGCACACAAGGTTTCTCAAAAAAGAAACTTAGTCAACAATCGACTCTACCAGCGTAAGACCGTTAGATGTCAATCTAACGGCAATCTTGCTTCTTCAGTCTCTGATCCTCCTGCCCCAGCCACCCAAGCCAGCGCTGTCGGAACCGCCTGCTCCCGCCTCCCGTGGCCGGCAGTGCTGCCGGGAAGGCCTCACAGCCCCATCATACTCGCATCCCTGGCCTGTCTATCCCTCTACTCACTCACACCTCCTGTTATTTTCCGGCGACGGCAGCCGAACCAGCCAACCCTCATACTCTCCACCGCGTGGGCAGCCACTGCCGTGTCTTTCCCGGCTCCGTGTCGTTCCCTTTGTAGGCCTCGTCGTCATCCACCGCCCTGGTGCTCTCGGCGCGGCGTGGTCAACGATGTCCACCCAACGGCCGTAGTGCTTCTTCAACCTCTGGTCTTCTTGCCCCAGCCGCCCAAAGCAGCGCCGGTCGTGCCGCATGCTCCTGCCTCCCGTGGCCGGCTGTGCTGCCGCGGAGGCCTCACAGCCCCTACTATTTCCACCGCTGGCCAAGCCCTGCGGCGACGGCAGCCTCACACCGCAGCCAAACCAGTGAACCCTCGTACTCCTCTCTGCGCGGGCTTCCACTGCCGCGTCGTCCCCTTCCTAGGCCTCACCGTCGTCCACCGCCGTGGTGCTCTCCGCGCGGCGTGGTCAATGTGGTCAAGGAATGACTTCCATCGGAAGAGTACTGTACGTGGAGAGGCTGACAGCTGGGTCCATGTCCACACCCCAGTTTTTTTGTGATTTGCCAAGCAAGTCGCTTTGTGAGGCCTGTTGGGCTGCAAATCTTTCAAGACGAGGAGAGCTTTCATTCGGCTGGCCGAGAAAATGGCCCATCAGTAGTGAGAAACGGGCTGTACATTTTTAAAACACATCAAACCGGCAATTAGTTTCAAATATCTTTTTTTTCGTTTCGAGATTTTAAATTACATTAATTTTTATGCATGGAGAATTTGTTGGATTTTATATTGATATACATTTATTTTTAAAATCAGTTTGAATGTGAGTTGAAATTTTGGGATTAAAAACAGTTCGGACCGCACCAAAATATGCAAAATTTCGTATAATTTTTTAATCGTGGCCACAATATGGGCTGTAATGCTAACAAAAAGAATATGGGCTCCAAAAAAAACCTTAATAATTAGCAAATGGGCTGTAAATTATTAGAAATAATGGCAGATGGGATGTATGCTGTTTCTCATAGATTGGAGGCTTTCCTAAAAAAAGGTTGACGCACAAGCAGTGACTGTTGGATGGCCATCCAACGGCCGTCGTGCTTCTTCAATCTCTGCTCTTCCTACTCCAGCCGCTCAAACAGGCGCCGGCGGGACTGCCTGCTCCCTCCTCCCCGCGGCCGGCTCTGCTGCCGCGCAGGCCTCACCGCCCCACTGTACTCCCATCACTGGCCTAGCCATCCCTCTACTCACCCACACTTGCTGTTATGCTCCGGCGACGGCAGACGAACCAGTAAACCCTCCTACAGTCGTACTCCCCTCCGTGTGGGAAACAACTGCTGAGTCTTCCCTGCCTCCGTGTCGTTCCCTTCCTAGGCCTCGCCGTCGTCCACTGCCCTGGTGCTCTCGGCGCGGCCTGGTCAACGTTGTCAACGACCGACATGCATCTGAAGTGGACTTTAGGTGGAGAGGCCGACAGCTGGGTCTACGGCCACAGGCAAGGAAATGCCTCCTTATTACGTGCAAAATAATGATTCCTCCACCTAACATCTGGGGCCCACCGAAAGGGCCTCTGTATTTCGCGAAAAAAACATTACCGCCGCTGACAGCTCGGACCCACCAGCTATATCTTCGCACGCAAGGAAGTGCCTCCTTATTACACACAAAAAAAATGAATACTCCCCCTGTTAGCTGGGACCCAGTATAGTGGCAGGCTGACTTGTGGGCCTACTAACTTGACGGGGACGGAGGGCTCTGTCAACTTAGTCAATATGCACGATTCTAGCTCTAGTGACCGTACGATGTCCATCCAACGGCCGTAGTGCTTCTTCAACCTCTGGTCTTCTTGCTCCAGCCGCCCAAACCAGCGCCAGTCGCTCCTGCCTCCTGTGGCCGGCTGCGATGCGGCGGAGGCCTCACCGCCCCCTACTACTCCCACCGATGGCCAGGCCATCCCTCTACTCACCCACACCCCCTGTTATTCTGCGGCGACGGCAGCCTCACACCACAGCCGAACCAGTGAACCCTCGTACTCCTCTCCGCATGGGCTTCCATTGCTGCGTCTTCCCCGGCTCCGCGTCGTCCCCTTCCTAGGCCTCGCCGTCGTCCAGACCACCGCCCTGGTGCTCTCGGCACGGCGTGGTCAACATGGTCAACGACTAACTTTCATCAGAAGAGTACTGTACATGGAGAGGCTGACAGCTCGGTCCAGGCGGCCGCAAGGAAGTGCCTCCTTATTACGCGCAAAATAATTATTCCTCCACCTTACAGCAGGGACCCACCGGACGGGCCACCTTATTTCGTGAAAAAAACGTTCCCCCTGACTGCTCGGACCCACCGGACGGGCTACCGTATTTCGCGAAAAAATGTTCCCCCCGCTGTCAGCTCGGACCCACCGGAAGTGCCTCCTTATTACGCACAAAAAAATGAATCCATCCCCTGCTAGCCGGGACCCACCATGGTGGGAGGCTGACTTGTGGGCCTACTAAGTTGACTGGGATGGGGGCCTTTGTCGACTTTAGTCAATATGAACGATTCTAGCTCCACTGACCGTACGATGTCCATCCAACGGCCATAGTGCTTCTTCAACCTCTGGTCTTCTTGCTCAAGCCGCCCAAAGCAGCGCCGGTCGTGCCGCATGCTCCTGCCTCCCGTGGCCGGCTGTGCTGCCGCAGAGGCCTCACCACCCCTTACTATTCCCACCGCTGGCTAGGCCCTGCGGCGACGGCAGCCTCACACCGCAGCCGAACCAGTGAACCCTCGTACTCCTCTCCGCGCGCGCGCGGGCTTCCACTGTCATGTCTTCCCCGGCTCCCCGGCGTCCCCTTCCTAGGCCTCACCGTCGTCCACCGCCCTGGTGCTCTTGGCGCGGTGTGGTCAACGTGATCAAGGAACGACTTCCATCGGACGTGGACTGTACGTGGAGAGGCTGACAGCTGGGTCCACGGCGGCAGCAAGGAAGTGCCTCATTATTACGCGGAAAATAATGATTCCTCCACCTGACAACAGGGACCCACCGGACGGGCCAACGTATTTCGCGAAAAAACATTTCCCCCCTGACTGCTGGGACCCACCAGCTATACCTTCGCATGCAAGGAAGTGCGTCCGGGCAAAAAAATGATTCGCCCCCCTGACTGCTGGGACCCACCAGCTACATCTTCGCATGCAAGGAAGTGCGTCCGGGAAAAAAAAAGAAAACCAAAATGATTCGCCCCCCTGACTGCTGGGACCCACCGGCCCCGCGACTGCTGGGACCCACCAGCTACATCTTTGCATGCAAGGAAGTGCGTCCGAGCAAAAAAAATGATCCGCCCCTGACTGCTGGGACCCACCAGCTACATCTTCACAGGCAAGGAAGTGCCTGACAGTCGGGACCCACCTGGTCGAAGCGTACGTAGCGTTGTCATTCTGGTCACGAACGTGTACGTACATATTGGTCGATGTAGAGGCGCGCACGTGTCATAGTAGAGGCGCGCACATGTCGTAGTAGAGGCGCGCATGTAGCATGTACATGTACGTACAGCGGCCAGGGTGCAAGAAAGAAAATACGGCCACGTATGTGTACATACGGGCGGGGTCTTGAACGCCTACTCACGCATACGTACGGCGAGGGCTCGTGTACATGGCTGGGTCGGAACGGAGAAATAGCGTCGTCATCGTGTTCATGGGTCGGAACAGAATGCGTGGTCGTGCTCATCGGGAGGGCTTGGACGGAAGAGGCGATGGAAACGAGGCTTGGCGTACCGCACAACGGAGGAAACGTACCTCCTACGGTCGAAACGGGGGTCCTGTTGATCGGGAGGGGTGTGGCGTACCACAAAACGGAGGAAACGGACCTCCTATGGTCGAAACAGGGGTCCTGTTGATCGGGAGGGGTGTGGCGTACCGCAAAACGGAGGAAACGGACCTCCTACGGTCGAAATGGGGGTCCTGTTGATCGGGAGGGGTGTGGCGTACCGCAAAACGGAGGAAACGGACTTGTGTTGGAGCGCTACAGTCAAAACGGGGGTCCTGTTCATCGGGAGGGGTGTGGCGTACCGCAAAACAGGACTCCACGGGATACTGTTCATCTCCACCGTCGACCCCTTCCAGCCTCCACGAGCTACTATTCATCCACCGTCGACCTCCTCCAGCCTCCACGGGCTCCTGTTCATCCAGCCTCCACTGCGCGCTACTCCACTGGCTACTGTTCAACCACCCCTCCACCATCTACTACTCATCCAGCCCTCCACACCGTGGGGTCCTGTTCAACCACCCCTCCACGGGCACCCCTCCACTGTCTACTGTTCATCCTGCCCTCCACACCATGGGGTCCTATTCATCCACCCCTCCACGGGCACCCCTCCACCGTCTACTGTTCATCCAGCCCTCCACCACACCACGGGGTCCTGTTCATCCAGAGGCAACGCCACCGCTCACTGTTCATCCACCCCCCCCCCCCCCCCCCGCAACGCTCACCTGATCATCCCATCGATCGGCTTCAGTTAGCAACAGTAGCCAAGGAAATCGATGATCGGGTTCAGTTAACAGCCATCGATCGATCACTCGGGTTCAGTAACGCGTAGCCTGCAGTGTAATCGCTCGGGTTCAGTTAGAGCCCAACGCCTCGCTCGGGTTCAGTTAGAGCCAACGCCTCGCACACACGCGCATCGCTCGGCCCCCGACCTCCCACCGTAACCGAGAACTCCCCGAAATTTTCCTCCCCCTCGCTTCTACCACGGTTTTTTCCGTCATGGACGGCCCAAAGAATGTCATGCAGCTGCGTCTCCGGCCCGCCCAGGACGAAAAGCCCATTTTGTGTCATGATTTTTTGTCATAGAAGTAGGAGCCCACCACATCTATGATGATACCGGGTTTTGTCACAATTATCGTCATAGAAGTGTCATATGTATGACAGAAAAAAAATTCGTTCGGCCCAAAATGTCACGGATGTGTCTTTTTTTGTAGTGAATGGGCCTCTGGAATCGGGACAAATGGCCCATTTTCTACTAGTGTAGAGGTGAAACCCATAAGATCTTGCAATCAACTCATGGCTCTGTCACATGGATAGCAAGCTTCCACACACCCTGTCCATAGCTGGTTCTTTGGTGATACTCCAATCCTTTGGGTCTCTCTTAATGGACTCCTCCCATGTAAAATTCGGTCTAGCCCGACTTCTCTTGACATTCTCCGCACGCTTTAGCCATCCTCTATACACTGGACCTTCTGGAGGCCTGCGCCAAATATGCCCAAACCATCTTATATGATGTTGGACAAGCTTCTCTTCAATTGGTGCTACCCCAACTCTATCTCGTATATCATCATTCTGGGCTCGATCCTTCCTCATGTGGCCACACATCCATCTCAACATATGCATCTTCGCCACACCTAACTATTGAACATGTCGCCTTTTAGTCGGCCAACACTCAATGCCATACAACATTGCAGGTCGAACCACCATCCTGTAGAACTTGCCTTTTAGCTTTTGTAGCACTCTCTTGTCACAAAGAATGCCAGAAGCTTGGCACCACTTCATCCATCCGACTTTGATTCGATGGTTCACATCTTCATCAATACCTCCATACTCCTGCAACATTGACCCCAAATATCGAAAGGTGTCCTTCTGAGGCACCACCTTCCCATCAAGGCTAACATCCTCCTCCTCACACCTAGTAGTACTGAAGCCGCACATCATGTACTCGGTTTTAGTTCTAGTATGCCTAAGCCCTTTTGATTCCAAGGTTTGTTTCCATAAATCTAACTTCCTATTTACCCCCATCTGACTAGCATCAACTAGCACCACATCATCCGCAAAGAGCATACACCATGGTATATCTCTTTGTATATCCCTTGTGACCTCATCCATCACCAAGGAAAAAAGATAAGGGCTCAAAGTTGACCCCTGATGCAGTCTTATCTTAATCGAGAAGTCATCAGTGTCGAAATCACTTGTTCGAACACTTGTCACAACATTATCGTACATGTCCTTGATGACGGTAATGTACTTTGCTGGGACTTTGTGTTTCTCCAAGGCCCACCACATGACATTCCCTGGTATCTTATCATAGGCCTTCTCCAAGTGAATGAACACCATATGCAAGTCTTTCTTTTGCTCCCTGCATCTCTCCATAAGTTGTCATACCAATAAAATGGCTTCCATGGTTGACCTCCCAGGAATGAAACCAAACTGATTTTTGGTCACGCTTGTTATTCTTCTTAAGTGGTGCTCAATGACTCTCTCACATAGCTTCATTGTATGGATCATCAGCTTAATTCCATGGTAATTAGTACACCTCTGAACACCCCCTTGTTCTTGAATATTGATACTAATATACTCTGTCTCCATTCTTCTGACATCTTGTTTGCCTAGAAAATGAGGTTGAAAAGCTTGGTTAGCCATACTATCGCTATGTCCCCAAGGCCTTTCCACACCTCAATGGGGATACAATCAGGGCCCTTCGTCTTGCCTCCTTTCATCCTTTTTAGAGCCTCCCTGATCTCAAACTCCTGGATTCACCACACAAAATGCATGTTGGTCTCATCAAAGGAGTCGTCTAGTTCAATGGTAGAACTCCGCCTATGTTGTCTCAACATAGCCGGTCCCAAGCCCAGGTAAAGGAGGAGGGTTGTGATAGGCTTGGCGAGCCAACATAAAAACTCAACCACTCTTATGGAGATGAAACCCAAAATATCCAACATATCATAGACATAAAAAATGGACAGGCCATGAAAATGTTGAGCTAGACATACTATGATCATGCAAGGCAAATGAAAACATGTCTCTAATCATTTAATGTAAAAATGATGGAGTGCATGGCGATATGCTCAGAATGACTATGAAAATTCCATGTAGGCAGGTATGGTGGTTGTTCTGTGGAGATGGGGTGTCTTATGTGTAGGAGAACAAGGGAAAGTCCTCCTACATGTTTGGATGTACCTGCGATGTTTTCTCCAAGTCCCAATGTCATGAGTTTGAACATGCATTTTTTGGTCTGAATTTCCCAAGTTATAGTGGTCATCCACGTCATTGGATATGTCAACATCAGTTGCTAATTTAGGTACAGAAAAGAGCCTATAGCACACAACCCGCACTTAGTTAATCGAGCAAATTCAACAATTAAACAGAGCTAGTTGACCTAAACATTACTCTAACAAAAGACCAACGCTCTAAACAAAGACTAATATCCTTCCTGGCGCTCGTCGATCTCCGTTGCCTCCTCCATGTACAGCTCGCGCTCGACGACCTCCTGGGGAAGGTGAGGGGGTCCTGGACTAGGGGGTCCTTGGGCTACCAACCTATCTCTTATAGGCCAGACAGGTGGGCCGCGTTGCAGATGCTAGAAGGCCGGACTATGAGGCCACTCCGTATCCGGACAGGAAGTCTTTAATGCCTTGGTGTGTCCTCCAAGTCAAGATAAGAAGAATCTGCATGTTTATCCCTTCCTTGTAACCGACCTTGTGTAACCCTAGTATGGCTGGTGTCTATATAAACCAGAGGGTTTAGTCCATAGAGGCTAGAAGAACAAGCATCACCCTACTCGCCTAGGGTTTAGTTCATCCGATCTCATGGTAGATCAACTATGTAATCATCATATACACTTCAATATAATCGAGTAGGACATAGGGTTTTACCTCCTCGAGAGGGCCCAATCCTAGGTAAACATCATGTCCTTCATCCCTTGTTCCCCATTGATCCAAGATCCACAGCTCGGGACCCCCTACCCGAGATCCGCCGGTTTTGACACCGATAGAAGGGGCTCCATGGCTATCCATCACCACGTACTTGGCAAGCATCTCACCGTCTGCGCCCGCCATCTCTTTGGAAAAGGCCGCCACGATCCTAGCATGGATGGCCTCCATCCTAGCTAGGGAGTCCGCCGATGAAAGGATGGCTGCTGGAGCACTCTCGGTGATTACCAACTCTTCGAAAGTGGGTCGCGTCCGGTGTCGAGAAGGCCACTTCAATTTTTTGCAGTGACTGGCACGAGCTGGGAGTGGGCAGCCTCGACATGGGCGTGGGCGGCCTCCATGAGGGCTACCACGGCTGTCGAGGAATAGATGGTTGCTGTGTCGTTCTTGACATTTGCTATCCCCTTCACAGATGTTGCTGCCACCATCTCAGCTGCAGAAGCTGCCCTTTCAGCTGCTGTAGCCACCCTATCAGAGATCACGACCACGCTGATGAAGGTTGTGAGCGTGCTCATGGTGGATGCGGCCACGCTCGGGCCGGAGTGGGCCACCGAAGTTGCCCTCATGACATGGATCCACGTCCCCATATTTCACTGGCGATGATTGAACAGAAAATGGGATTGGGGAGCAAGTGTGGTTGATGCATCGCGGTGTACTATAGCCAACGAAGCTTCGAGTGTAAGCCATATATGAGGGTGCCCCAAGATATTTTATACTACATCGCACATGATTTTTCCTAATAAACTGTTTGTGGTGTACTTGTTTTTCATTTTGATTTGAAAGAAAAATGGGGTTACATCGGCAAAGGACGGTGTTTGAATTTCTAGAACATTTATCTGCAGTGAACATGCAACTATAGGAGTGTCGTGTTAGAATATGGAATTATTGATGGTTTGTATGACCTTTTTTATACATCGATTGAGTTTTCTAGGCATTTTATGTGCATAATTCAAATTGAAACTACATGCACATGCTCTAGTGCACCGAAATGGGTTGAAATCATATATGTGTCCTACAGTGCATGTTTAGGTTGCATGCAAGAAATGGGAATAAATTTCAAATATCTTAATGTCGTCGCTCGGACGCAAAAATTAAGTATCTTGGTTTTTAAATTCCCATAACTCCAAAGCTTGCCTGAATTTCAGGAAACTAGGCATGGTGTCATGACAGGGCACATATATGCCATGCTAAAATTTTGTCCAATTTCAAACAAGTTTTGGTACAAGCTTATTGCAAAACAGAGCTTCTGACAAGAAGTCTCGTGGTTCCGATAGGGAACATGTCACCTTTGTGGGCAAAACGACATTCGCTGCCTCTTCTCGCCCTGAATTTTTTTCTAGGGGCAACATAGACCAATAGGAGTGACATGCTAAAAATGGAATTATTCAGGGTTCGTTTGGCATTTTTATACATTAATTGAGTTTTTTAGGCATTTAATGTGCATAACTAAAATTTAACTACATGGACATGCTCTAGTACACCAAAATGGGTTAAAAAATCATGTATGTGTCCTTGGGTGCATGTTTAGATCACATGCAAGAAATGAGAATAAATTTCAAACATCTCGGTGTCGTGGCTCAGTTGCAAACATTGAGAATCTTGGTTTTTAAATTCCCATAAATCCAAAACTCGCCTAAAATTCATGAAACTTGGCATGGTGAAATGACATGGCACATATATGCCATGGTAATTTTTTTGTCCAATTTGGTACTAGTTTTGGTACAAAATTCTTACATACTAGAGCTTCTCATAATAAGTCTCGTGGTTTCGATAAGGAACGTGTCAGCTTTGTGAGAAAAATGACATCCGCTGGTTCTTCTTGCCTTGATATTTTAAGAGGCAACATAGACAAATAGGGATGTTGTGCTAAAATATGGAATTATTCAGGGTTTGTTTGGCCTTTTTATACATTAATTGAGTTTTCTAGGCATTTAATATGCATAATTCAAATTTGAACAACATCCACATGCTCTAGTGCACCAAAATGGGTTGAAAAAAATCATATATGTGTCCTTGGGTGCATGTTTATGTCCCATGCAAGAAATGGGAATGAATTTCAAACATCTCGGTGTTGTGGCTCGGCGCAAACATTGAGAATCTTGGTTTTTAAATTCCCGTAAATCCAAAACTCGCCTCAAATTCATGAAACTTGGCATGGTGTCATGACATGGCAGATTATGTCGTGATTTTTTGTCCAATTTGGGACATGTTTTGGTACAAGCTTCTTACAAACCGGAGCTTCTCACAAGAAGTCTTGTGGTTCCGGTAGGGAAGGTGTCACCTTTATGGGTAAATCGACATTCGCTACCTCTTCTCGCCTTGATTTTTTCTAGAGGTAACATAGATCATTAGGAGTGTCGTGCTAAACTATGGAATTAGTTAGGGCTCGTTTGACCTTCTTTATACATTAATTCAATTTTCTAGGCATTTCATATGCATAATTCAAATTTGAACTACAAGCCATGCTCTAGTGCACTAGAATGGGTTGAAAAAAATCATATATGTGTCACTGGGTGCATGTAGGCACTATAGGGTTTTGTTTTCCAATTTGAGACAAGTTTTTTGATTTTTTAGAGCCAACATTGAGAATATTGATTTAAATTCTAGTAAATCCAAAACTCACATAAAATTCATGAAATTGGGCATGGTGTCATGATATAGCACAATTATGATGTAGTATTTTTCATGTCCAATTTGACGGAAGGCACGCACATTAAGAACCAAAGCCATTTTAGAACAAATAGCTATCACGTTATCATCACAAACGGTTGTACACTATTACTTAAATCGTGGGTGTTCTACTACATTTATGTGCCACCACACGTCTCACTTTTTACTGGCTAGGAGGTGCTGTGCGGGTAGCTGTTTGAGCAGACAGGAGGCGTGTGAGCGCAGTTTGCTACGCAGGCTAATAGGGAGGCATGTGAGCAGTCCTCCATTGCATAGGCTCATCGGGAGGCGTGCAAGCAGTATGCTACGTAGGATCACCGGGAAGCGAGCCCTTTAACCTCCATTACTGCCCACCTCGCTCCCAACTTCTCCATTAATGGCGCCCGAGACGCTGTTTAATAGGCGGCCTTACTGCCCGCTAACTCACAATCATGTCTCTTCTACTCCCATTCCACTCGCGCTCCTCCTATCATCCATACCTCCACGCACACCATGGCGCACAAGGATCATATGCCACTAGTCTGTCGGTTTGGTGAAGTAGACCCCAAGCCATAGGAGATAGAATATAAGAAGGAATGGACCTCATGAACATGGCCCTGAATGAGCTAGCCGCAACAGATGCTGCCCTCACGCCCGTCATGGCTCGCTCCTAGCCCCCACACTAGCGACCATCCTCGTGGCATTGACGGGTGCTACTTCTTGAGCTTGCGTTGTTTTTTCCCTTGAAGAGGGAAGGGTGATGCAGCAAAGTAGAGATAAGTATTTCCCTTAGTTAAGAACCAAGGTATCAATCCAGTAGGAGAAATAAGCAAGTCCCCAATCTATGCACCTGCAGAAACAATCAAACACTTGCACCCAAGGTGATAAAGGGGTTGTCAATCCCTTCACGGTCACTTTCAAAGGTGAGATCTGATAGTGATAGATATAAAAGATTACTAAAATGTAAAACAAAGTAAAAGTAAATAAATTGCAGCGAGATATTTTTGGTGTATAGATATGAAAATATATGATGAAAAATAGGCCTGGTGGCCATAAGTTTTGCTAGGGGCTTCTCTCTTGAAGGCAAATAATATGATGGGTGAACAAATTACCATCGAGCAATTGATAGAAAACTGCAAAGTTATGATGATATCCAAGGCAATGATTATGAATATAGGAAGCACGTTCGTGCCAAGTAGACCGACTTCTGCCTGCATCTACTACTATTACTCCACACATTGACCGCTATCCAGCATGCATCTAGAGTATTAAGTTCATAAGAACGGAGTAACGCCTTAAGCAAGATGACATGATGTAGAGTGATAAACTCAAGCAATATGATGAAAACCCCATCTTTTTACCCTTGATGGCAACAATACAAATACGTGCCTTGCTGCCCTACTTGTCACTGGGTGAGGACACCGCAAGATTGAACCCAAAACCAAGCACCTCTTCAATTGCAAGAAAAACCAATCTAGTTGGCCAAACCAAGCCGATAATTCAAAGATAAATACAAAGATATAAAATCATGCATATAAGAATTCAGAGAAGATTCTAATAATACTCATAGATATGCTGATCACACAATTCATCGATCTCAACAAACACATGGCAAAACAAGATTACATCAGATAGATCTCCAAGAACATCGAGGAGAACATTGTATTGAAGATCAAAGAGTGAGAGAAGAAGCCATCTAGCTACTAGCTACGGACCTGTAGGTCTGTGGTAAACTACTCATGCTTCATCGGAGGGGCAATAGAATTAATGTAGATGCCCTCCGTTATCGAATCCCCCTGCAGTAGGATGCTGGAAAAGGCCCCAAGATGGGATCTCATGGGAATAGAGTTTACGGCGGCGGAAAAGTATTTAGGTGGACGCTTCTAGTCGTTTGGGAATATTTGGGAATTTATAGGCCAAGAATTAGGGTCAGAAGAGCTTCGAGGGGCCCACAAGCCAGGGGTGCCCCCTAGGGAGCACCCAGGAGGCTTGTGGCCTCCTCGAGACTCTCCTAACTTCATCTCCAAGTCCTACGTGTGTCTTTTGGTCCATGAAAAATCATCACGAAAGTTTTATTTTGTTTGGACTCCATTTGATATTCCTTTTCTGTAAAACTCAAAAACAAGGAAAAAACAGAAACTGGCACTGGCTCTAGGTTAATAACTTAGTCCCAAAAATTATATAAAATAGCATATTAATGCATATAAAACATCCAAAAATATAATATAATAGCATGGAATGATAAGAAATTATAGATATGTTCGAGAAGTATCAAGCACCCCCAAGCTTAATTCCTGCTTGTCCTCGAGTAGGTAAATGATAAAAACAAAAAATTTGATGTGGAATGCTGGCTAACATATTTATTCATGTAATTTTATTTATCGTGGCATGAATGTTCAAACCCATAAGATTCAAAACAAAAGCTTAATATTGTCATAGAAACAATAATACTTCAAGCATACTAATAAATCAATCACGTGTCTTCTCAAAATAACATGGCGAAAGAAAGTTATCCCTACAAAATCATATATTTTGGCTATGCTCCATCTTCATCACACAAAGTATTATATCATGCACAACCCTGCTGACAAGCCAAGCAATTGTTTCATACTTTTGATGTTCTCAAACTTTTTCAACTTTCACGCAATACATGAGCGTGAGCCATGATAGGTGGAGTAGAATATGGTCGTGGAGAAGACAAAAAGGATATAGTCTCACAACAACTAGGCGTATCAACAGGCTATGGAGATGCCCATCAATAGACATCAATGTGAGTGAGTAGGGATTGCCATGCAACGGATGCACTAGAGCTATAAGTGTATGACAACTCAAAAAGAAACTAAATGGGTGTGCATCCAACTCGCTTGCTTGCGAAGACCTAGGGCAATTTGAGGAAGCCCATTATTGGAATATACAAGCCAAGTTATATAACGAAAACTCCCCCTAGTATATGAAAGTGACAATATAGGAGACTCTCTATCATGAAGATCATGGTGCTACTATGAAGCACAAGTGTGGAAAAAGGATAGTAACATTGTCCCTTCTCTCTTTTCTCTCATTTTTTTGGCGGGATTCTTTGGCCTCTTTTATTTTTTATAAAGTTCGGAGACTCATCCCAACTTGTGAGGGAATCATATCTTCCACCATCCTTTCCTCACATGGGACAATGCTCTAATAATGATGACCATCACACTTTTATTTACTTACAACTCAAGAATTACAACTCGATACTTAGAACAAAATATGACTCTATATGAATGCTTCCGGGGGTGTACCGGGATGTGCAATGATCTAGCATAGCAATAACATCAAAACATCAAGCTAGCTATCTTACAATCATGCGAAGCAATATGAAAATGATAGTGTGTGTCATAATAAAACAGAACGGTGGAAGTTGCATGACAGTATATCTCGGAACGGCGATGGAAATGCCATAATAGGTAGGTATGGTGGCTGTTTTGAGGAAGGGTATATGGTGGGTTTAATGCACCAACGGAAGTTGCGCGGTACCGTAGAGGCTAGCAATGGTGGAAGGGTGAGAGTGCGTATAATCCATGGACTCAACATAACTCATAAAGAACTCACATACTTATTGCAAAAATCTATTAGTCATCAAAACAAAGTACTACACGCATGCTCCTAGGGGGATATATTGTTAGGAAAAGACCATCGCTCGTCCCCGACCGCCACTCATAAGGAAGACAATAAATAAATCATGCTCTGACTTCATCACATAACAGTTCACCATACGTGCATGCTATGGGAATCACAAACTTTAACGCAAGTATTTCTATCAATCCACAATTACTCACTAGCATGAATCTAATATCACCATCTCTATCTCAAAACAATCATAAGGAATCAAACTTCACATAGCATTCAATGCTCTTTGTATGAAAGTTTTTATTATATCCCTCTTGGATGCCTATCATATTAGGACTAAATTCATAACCAAAGAAAATTACCATGTTGTTTAGACACTCTCAAAATAATATAAGTGAAGCATGAGCGTTCAACGATTTCTATAAAATAAAGCCACCGCCGTTCTCTAAAAAGATATAAGTGAAGCACTAGAGCAAAATTGCCTAGCTCAAAAGATATAAGTGAAGCACAAAGAGTATTCTAATAAATTCACGATTCATGCGTGTCCCTCTCAAAAGGTGTATACGACAAGGATGATTGTGGCAAACTAAAAAGCAAATACTCATATTATACAAGACGCTATAAGAAAAACACATATCATGTGGTGAATAAAAATATAGCCTCAAGTAAATTTATCGATAAACGAAGACGAAAGAGGGGATGCCATCCGGGGCATCCCCAAGATTAGATGCTTGGTTGTCCTTGAATATTACCCTGGGATGCCTTGCGCATCCCCAAGCTTAGGCTCTCTCCACTCCTTATTCCATAGTCCATCAAATCTTTAACCAAAACTTGAAAACTTCACAACCCAAACTCAACAAGAAAACTCATGACATCCGTTAGTATAAGAAAATAAATCACCACTTTTTGGTACTGTTGTGAAATCATTCTTTATTTATATTGGTGTAATATCTAATGTATTCTAACTTCTCCATGGTTCATACCCCCCGATACTACCCATAGATTCTTCAAAATAAGCAAACAACACAAAGAAAACAAAATGTGCCAAAAACAGAACAGTCTGTAGCAATCTGAAAACTTCGAATACTTCTGTAAGTCCAATTTTTTTGAAAAATTAGTAAAACCAAGGAAATTTGTATAAAATCTTGTGTAAGAAATTCAGAGTTTTTCCACACTTATGTGATTTTCATTAATTCTGGGACTGGGCACAGAAGTTTCTGTTTTTCCGCAAGATCAAATCAACTATCACCATAAACCATCCCAAAGGTCTTGCTTGGCTCAAACACTAAATTAAAACACCAAAACACATCTAACTGGAGGCTAGATGACAAAATTATTCAAAAACAGGAACAAAAAAGAAAGAACAAAAATAAAATTAGGTTGCCTCCCAACGAGCGTTATTATTTAACGCCCCTAGCTAGGCATAAAACATAGATCTTGGTATTGTCATCTTCGGTATGCAATTCCATTTTAATCAAATCTTCCAAAACTCTTCTTAGAAAATTTATTATTTCCTTTATTTCCCTTCTAGTAGGTGAACTTAGTTCATGAAAAGGACATTGATTAGTGATTTTGACATTCATAAACCCGTAAGCTGGATCATCACCATATATATCATCATATAAAATACGTATCTGGTTCTTAACGGGTTGCTTAGTCATCCCTTCCAACCAATCATCATTAAACCCTACATAAATTCCCCTTGTTATCCAATCAAATTTATCATAAGTCTCAAGGTACAAGGTTTGAGTAATTTCCAAATAGGGAACTCTCCTCCTAAGATTTCACTACACGATTGATAATCTCTAGATTCCAAACTACGCAAAGTTTCTTTATCATGGAGAATTTCATCAATCGGAGGGTGTCCAATATATTTAGTATAGAAAGCAAAAATCTCCCTAGAATCTTGTATTATAAAATCAAATTCCCGCATAAGGATGATAGTGGTAATCTTTTTAGCCTTAGGATGATTAATATTGGGAAGTTCATAAAATACCTTTTGCAAAGCGGGATGTATGTGCACAAATTTTCTTTCTAGTTTTTTAACATGCATGACAATAGCATCCATATAGCAATTTGTATCAAGAAGAATAGATATCTTATTCATAGGCATTATTCCCGTACAATCAAACAATTCTTGAATAATACTTTTCCCAATAATATTACTGTCTCCCACATAAAAAGTTTTTGCCTTATAATTAGGAGGTGTTTCAATTTCATGGTCCAAAGAACAAGCATCAAGTTTTTTCTCAAGATTTATGCTAGCAGTATTCTCAAATAGTTTGAACGATAACCGCCCCAGATTCGGACATGGTGGCAACAAACCGATATAGCAAATGAGCAACGAAAAGGCAAACAAAAATACGAACGGAAGAAGGGCGAAGAAAAAGGAAAATATTTTTGTACTTTTCTGAAATTGTTTTAGAAGTGGGGGAGAGGAAAACGAGAGGAAAATGGCAAAAAAAGTAATGCAAGAGATGAGAGTTTATGGTGGGTACTTGGTAGGCTTGATGTAGATCTCCCCCGCAACGGCGCCAGAAATTCTTTCTACTACTTCTTGAGCTTGCGTTGGTTTTTCCCTTGAAGAGGAAAGGGTGATGCAGCAATGTAGAGACAAGTATTTCCCACAGTTAAGAACCAAGGTATCAAACCAGTAGGAGAAACAAGCAAGTCCCCAATCTATGCACCTGCACAAACAATCAAACACTTGCACCCAACACGATAAACGGGTTGTCAATCCCTTCATGGTCACTTGCAAAGGTGAGATCTGATAGAGATATATATAAAAGATTACTAAAAATTAAAACAAAGTAAAATTAATAAATTACAGCGAGATATTTTTAGTATTTTTGCTGTATAGATCTGAAAATAAATGATGGAAAATAGGCCAGGGGGCCATAGGTTTCACTACAGGCTTCTCTCTTGAAGGCAAATAATATGGTGGGTGAACAAATTACTGTCGAGCAATTCATAGAAAAGCGCAAAGTTATGATGATATCCAAGGCAATGATTATGAATATAGGCATCACGCCCGTGTCAAGTAGACTGTCTCCTGCCAGCATCTACTACTATTACTCCACACATTAACCATTATCCAGCATGTATCTAGAGTATTAAGTTCATAAGAACGGAGTAACGCCTTAAGCAAGATGACATGACGTAGAGGGATAAACTCAAGCAATATGATGAAAACCCCATCTTTTTACCCTTGACGGCAACAATACAAATACGTGCCTCGCTACCCCTACTTTGTCACTTGGTGAGGACACCGCAAGATTAAACCCAAAACCAAGCACCTCTCCCATTTCATGAAAAACAAATCTAGTTGGCCAAACCAAACCAATAATTCAAAGAGAAATACAAAGATATCAAATCATGCATATAAGAATTCAGAGAAGATTCAAATAATATTCATAGATAAGCTGATCATAAATCCACAATTCATCGATCTCGACAAACACACCGCAAAAGAAGACTACATCGGATAGATCTCCAAGAACATCTAGGAGAACATTGTATTGAAGATCAAAGAGAGAGAAGAAGCTATCTAGCTACTAGCTATGGACCCGTAGGTCTGTGGTAAACTACTCACACTTCATCGGAGGGGCATGAGTTGATGTAGATGGCCTCCGTGCGAAAAAGGCCCCAAGATGGGATCTCATGGGACCAGAAGGTTACGACGGCGGAAAAGTATTTTGGTGGACGCTTCTGGTCATTTGGGAATATTTGGGAATTTATTGGCCAAGAATTAGATTTAGAAGAGCTCTGAGGGGCCCACAAGCTAGGGGCGCCCCCAAGGGCGCACCCTAGAGGCTTGTTGCCTCCTCGAGACCCTCCTGACTTCATCTCCAAGTCCTACGTGTGTCTTCTCGTCCAAGAAAAATCATCGCAAAAGTTTTATTACGTTTGGACTCCGCTTGATATTCCTTTTCTGTAAAACTCAAAAACAAGGAAAAAAATAGGAACTGGCACTGGGCTCTAGGTTAATAAGTTAGTCCCAAAAATAATATAAAATATCATATTAATGCATATAAAACATCCAAAATAGATAATATAATAGCATGGAACAATAAAAAATTATAGATACGTTGGAGACGCATCAACGGGCTGGTTGCCGAGCACCATTGTAGAGCCGGAAGCCGCACACATGAGCTTGGTCCCTGCGGACCTGCATGGGCTCGTGTACGTGCCAGCGCCCACCCCTGTATCCACCGCGCCAGTATCCGTGCATGCAGATGCACCCACCGCACCATTGTTAGTGCCATGGGATGCTGCCGCCGACTGCTTCCTGCATCGTCGCAAGTTGTCGCCCCCCCCCCCCCCCCCGCCGCCCATCATTCACGTGAGGATCGGCTCTATGATTTGGACATCTAGACCACTCTGGGATGGATTGAAGACTAGAACAACAGCACCCCGGAGGACGACAACGCACGCGCAGGCCGCCGTTGCAATTAGTTTTTGTTTTTGTTTAATATTGTATCTCGACTGTATGGATGTAAAGTCATAGTGTCACTAAATCAAATCTATGATTTGACCAGCTAATTGTTTTTCTCTGAATGTATAGACTTATCAAAGTAATAATAAGAAAACATCAATGTTTTTATCTGAATAAAGCACTCACCGCAAATGTGTCAGATTGAATACCCGTATGCAAAGCGAGAGCTATGGTTTTGGCACCACTAAGCCAAGGAAAATTTGGCACGAAGGATTTGTGCATTGCTTCATCACAAACGATTTTGTATGATGACCCGTTTGCTTACCACGAACAATTTGGTAAGATTTGCATCTGTCATGTGGGGTATATGTTGCCATTTGTCAAATTGGAAACATTGGGATTTGTCAATCTTGTAGCATTGCCATTTTTAACCTTGTAATACTGCCATTTGTCAAAATTTGCTACTAAAAATCACTAGTACTATTGAGGGGCCCCTATACCCAGAGTACCTGGCGTAAGGGAGCCTGGTCTTGGTCAGTAGACGGGGCCCAACAGGCCCAGGATCAGGAGGAAGCCCTAAAGAGAAAGAGACGATATTCGTGCTCTCCCAGTCAGAGGGGGCGGCGGAACCGATCTCATATCCCCCCATGTAAACCTTAGACCTCTCCTGTCTATATAAAGGTAGGTCTAGGTCCTCATTCATCTATCAAGTCTCAGATCTAAACTCTCAGTAGACATCCCGTAAACCATTGTACTCCTCTGCACGAGGTATACCCTCACCATGAATAACAAGAAGTAGGATGTAGGGTATTACTCGTCGGAGGCCCGAACCTAGGTAAATTGTGTGTGCATACTCTGTGTGGGTACTTTCGATCTCATCATGAACCCTACTGAGGGATCTGATGGTATTTTGCTCCATTAGTTGGCACTCTAGGCACGACGACGTTGATCGGAGACCTAATCTGATGCGGAGAATCAAAAAAGGCCAACAAGCTCCCGCCACGCCAATGCCTCACGATCGGCTCTTTTGAGCTGGTCGCTGATGCGCTAGGGCAATTCCTTAACATCTCGCCCTCATACCTCGTCGACCACATGTACGATGAGTAGGGGCAGGCCCTTGGGGTCTACGATCGCCCTGACGACCTCGCGTGGAGATACAATGTACGAGCTCCATGAAGCCATAAGCCCGCTGGAAAGGCCTCCGTGAACATGATATTAATGACAACAGATACACGCTGAAACCAGAAACTCGCACGATGCGTGATCTACGTGGCAAAAAATGCAACTAGTGAAAAGCTTGCGTGGTCCCAGGAAATGGTGACTTTCGATGTCAGGGATCATCCAAAGGACGTCGTCTATCTAGGAAAGCATGCCCTAGTACTAGATCCAATCATGGGAGGCAACTGCCTCTCATGCGTCCTAATGGATGGAGGTAGCGGCCTCAATATTATCTTCACCAATACCCTAGGAAAGATGAAGATCTCACTGTTCAGCTTGTGGAGATGAGACGTGGGTTTTCACATGGTGGGTCCGGGCCACCCAGTCCGCCCCTGGGGCGGATCGATCTCGAGGTTGTCTTCAGATATGAGCACAACTACCAAAGCAAGGCCGTCCAGTTCAAGATTGCTCCCTTCTAGAGCGGATACCATGCGATTTTGGGCAAGCACGCATACGTAAAATTCATCGTTGTCCATCTTACGCCTATCTACAGCTGAACATATCAGGCACGGCCAGCATAATTACTGTAAGGGGGAGCTCGGAAAAGGCCTATACAGCTGAGATGGCCAATGTAGAGCTTGCCGAGGCCACCTCGGCCTCTGCCGAGCTCCCACAGAAGGATGCAGCCAGAGTGATGTCGCTCGCTCTGGGGAGAACCGCGACCCTCTGGCTGGCCCAATTGTGTATGCGACCGCAGGGCACGTGCCACCCCTGGAACAAGCTGGCCGAGCCGATGCACCGAACGGAGCTGCCGATCCCCAAGCACATCCACCTCGTCACCATGCCACCCTAGCGACCGGCTCACGACAACGAGAGCACGGCGCTACCACTATCGGCACCGTCAGAAGCCATGCAACATTATGGTCTACGTCGTCGTCCATGTCGAGCACTGCTTCGGAGGCCATGGCATGGGCCCAACTCCTGTTGAGATTTCTGCCGGTGACCGATTAGATGGATGAGTGGAGAGCCACCATTCAGAGCTTGATTGGTTTTGCCAAGGCGGGAGGATCACAGCAAGCGGGCCCGTCACGGCCTCCATAGGTGGCGACAATGGCCCGATGCCGCGAAACCCGCCATCAGTCTGATAGGCGCAATGGCCCCAATGTCGATGAGCCCACACTGATACATCTCCGCCGTATCTACTTTTCCAAACACTTTTGCCCTTGTTTTGGACTCTAACTTGCATGATTTGAATGGAACTAACCCGGACTGACGTTGTTTTCAGCAGAATTGCCATGGTGTTATTTATGTGCAGAAACATAACTTCTGGGAATGACCTGAAACTTTACGGAGACTATTTTTGGAAATAATAAAAAATCCTAGCAACAGATCAAGACCAGGGACCCACACCCTAGCCATGAGGGTGGGGGCGCGCCTGCCCCCCTGGGCGCGCCCCCCTACCCCGTGGGCCCCCTGGAGCTCCTCCGACCTCAACTCCAACTCTATATATTCACTTTTGGGGAGAAAAAAATCAGAGAGAAGGATTCATCGCGTTTTATGATACCGAGCCGCCGCCAAGCCCTAAACCTCTCGGGAGGGCTGATCTGGAGTCCGTTCGGGGCTTCAGAGAGGGGAAACTGTCGCCATCGTCATCATCAACCATCCTCCATCACCAATTTCATGATGCTCACCGTCGTGCGTGAGTAATTCCATCGTAGGCTTGCTGGAAGGTGATGGGTTGGATGAGATTTATGATGTAATCGAGTTAGTTTTGTTAGGGTTTGATCCCTAGTATCCACTATGTTCTGAGATTGATGTTGCTATGACTTTGCTATGCTTAATGCTTGTCACTAGGGCCCGAGTGCCATGATTTCAGATCTGAACCTATTATGTTTTCCTGAATATATGTGAGTTCTTGACCCTATCTTGCAAGTCTATAGTCACCTACTATGTGTTATGATCCGGCAACCCCGAAGTGACAATAATCGGGACCACTTCTGGTGATGACCGTAGTTTGAGGAGTTCATGTATTCACTATGTGTTAATGCTTTGGTCCGGTACTCTATTAAAAGGAGGCCTTAATATCCCTTAGTTTCTGCTAGGACACTGCTGCCACGGGAGGGTAGGCCAAAAGATGTCATGCAAGTTCTTTTCCATAAGCACGTATGACTATATTCGGAATACATGCCTACATTACATTGATGAATCAGAGCTAGTTCTGTGTCACCCTAGGTTATGACTGTTACATGATGAACCACATCCGACATAATTCTCTATCACCGATCCATTGCCTACGAGCTTTCCATATATTGTTCTCCTCTTATTTACTTTTCCGTTGCTATTGTTACAATCACTACAAAATACCAAAAACATTACTTTTGTTATCATTACCTTTTGCTACCGTTACCACTACTATCATATTAGTTTGCTACTAAATACTTTGCTGCAGATATTAAGTTTCCAGGTGTGGTTGAATTGACAACTCAGCTGCTAATACTTGAGAATATTCTTTGGCTCCCCTTGTGTCGAATCAATAAATTAGGGTTGAATACTCTACCCTCGAAAACTGTTGCAATCCCCTATACTGGTGGGTTATCAAGACTATTTTCTGGCGCCGTTGCCAGGGAGCATGGCTCTATTTTTTGAGTCACTTGGGATTCATATCTGCTTATCATTATGAAGAACTTGAAAGATCCAAGAACCAAGATTTATCCCTCAACTACGAGGGGAGGTAAGGAACTGCCATCTAGCTCCGCACTTGATTCACCTTCTGGTTTGAGTAAGCTTGCGACACCTAAACCTGCTTCTGTTATTAATTCTAATATGTCACATGTTATTGATGATGCGACTTCTGCTATGCATGATACTTATGATGAAACTACTTCTATGCTTGATACTACTATGCCACTTGGTGAATTTCTTGATGAACAACTTGCTAGGGCTAGAGAGAATGAAATTATTGAAACTGATAATATTGATGAAAGTGATGATGAAGACTATCCCTGTCGGGGGTTGGGTGCGACATATGCCAAAGGATGGCTTATCATGGTGGGAGCGAGTAGAACGTCGCCGGTGCCCGGAAGCGAGATTAGGCGTAGACACGAACGCCGGCGTACTTTACCTAGGTTCGGGGCTCTCCTAGGAGATAACACCCCTAGTCCTTCTCTACGGGGTCTCCACATGATCACTATGGCAAAGTGAGTACAAGGGTGCTCCTCGAGCTGTATGCTGGAGGTAGGAGAAGGCAAGGCTAGATTTCTCCTTCCTATATCTCTAGTCTTGTTCTAATGGGTCCGAACCCTTTGCATGGGTGCCCTGGGGGGTTTATATAGGCCTGCCCCCAGGGGTACAAGGGTAATATGACTGGGCGTAGGCCCAGCCGTCAGTCTCTTCGACCGCCGACTTCTCCACCGACTGCTGGGGCCCGCCGATCGGGGGGCCTCGCCGACTGGTCTGGTATGGAGCCGACAGGCTGTACCCGCCGCTTCGGGGTCTCGCCGGCTGCTGATCACTGGGCCGTGCTTCTAATGACGCGGGCTTTGTCGAAGGATCATGGCTACAACACCGCCGTCATGGCGGGCGATTACTGTAGCCACCCCCCGTCTAGTCTAGTTAATGGCGCATCGGGCTCGTGTGAGGAGCAGGCCGACTCCTAGGGGCCGACTCCCATCGGGTCCGATTGGTAGGGCTCTTCGCCGTCATCTGGACTCTCGCTAACTGGTGGGGCCCGTCGTCCTTGGGCCATATAGACAGGCCGTCATGGGAGCGGGACTCCACCTGCCCGTGATGACGTCAGGGCTGGCATGGCAACAATGCCGCGCCGGGCGGGGCTCCTCGTTGGTACAACGCACTGTGGCCGCGCCCGCCCTTAGGATGGGGAGGGGATGGGCTGCACTGTACCCATCCCCCGCCCCGTCCCCCTTGATGTGGGTACAGGCTTCGAAGGGGCCGCGGGTCGACTCCTCGGAGCCGGCTTCTCTGGAAGCCGCCTGGCAGGAGTCGGCTCGTCTCGACCTCGCCTTCTAGTATCGGCCGTCTATGGGCAGCCGGCTATTTCTCCAGCCGGCTTCCAGAAGGCGGCTCTTTTCCTTGGCATCCTGAGGGGTGCGGTCAACCCTGATGTCTTGAAAGGTTATGGGCATCGGGTTAGCCTACCCGTGGCCCATTACTCCGACAGTAGTCCCCGAAGCTGGTGAGGCGCCGCGGGCGACTGGTCGAGGAGCCTCGGCAGTTTCCTTTCTCTGAGTGCTTGAGGCGAAACTTCGTTCGGCTTCTTCCGGGCCGACTGGCAGGAGTCAGACTCTCCCAATCTGACTTGTCCAAAATTTTCGAACGCCTCAGCGGGATCCAAGTGGCGTGCTAGCTAAGCTTCCGGGCCACTGCCCATTTCGGGCCTGTCACGTGGCGACGTGCGGCCAGGCTAGTTTGCCCACCCACATGCGCGATGGGACACGCCTATAGGCGGCGCCCACCACTACCACGCCACGGCACACGAGCGGATCCGCTGCGGCCGGGGCAGACGGTTGAGATTCCGGCGGAGTTACTGCGCACAGTAACTTTGTGCGATAAACGTGGGAGGCGTGGGGTAGTGGGCGCAGTAAATCCCTCACCCGCCCCCTCGGCTTCGCATCCCACTGGTCTATAAGTAGGGGGAGGGGGAGCGGCAGAGCAAGCGCGCCCCTCCTCGTCATTGCTTCCTCCTCTTCTTCCTCTCGCCGCCGCGCCTCAAGCCATGCCGAGCGCCGCGGTGACCCGTTCCCGATGAGCTCTTCTTCTGCCGCCACGCCCCCCGCGGTGCACTTCGGCACCTGGGATGGTTCGGAGGTCCACGATGATCACATAGATTACCTCCGCATGACATGGCGGCTGCCCGACAAGGACTTCGTGAGGGTCCGCCTTGTACCGAAGAAGGAAATCTCGTCGACGCCGGAGGAGGGCGAGCAGGTCGTCTTTCGCTCGCACTGCCTACGTGGCCTTGGCCTTCCGGCGAGCGGCTTCTTCCACGCCTTTCTCAAATTCTACGGTCTCCAGCCGCACCACCTCACCCCCAACACGGTGGTGCCGCTGTCCGCCTTCGTCGCCTTGTGCGAAGGCTTCCTCGGCGTTCTCCCCACCATCGAGCTCTGGGGGGGAGTTCTTCTACTCCAAGCTCGGCACCCAAGCCGCAAGCGTGCCGGCTCAGTGCGGCGCATTCATTGCCCATGCGGAGGTCAGGGGCCGACAAACCGTTTCCCCCATCCGGCTGATAAAGTCGGTGAAGGTGTGGCAGCGGTCATAATTCTACGTGAAGAGCATCTTCACGGAGGGCGACTGGGTCAATCTGCCGGCCCGCCGGCTGGGAGGCAGCCCAACTGTTCGTATCGGGCCAGGACGCTGACGCCCGCTGGAGCCGGCGCCATCGCGCGACTCCGGGTGCTGACGCAGTCGGAGGGCCTGACCGGGCCAAATTTGCTGGCCGCCTTCATGGCATGCCGAGTGCTCCCACTCCAAAGTCGCCCCCACATGATTTTGCCAGATGAGCGGGCATCGGGACCCGAGTTGTCTGTGCACCAAGGAGATGCCGCACGCGGAGGTAGCTCACATGGTGAACTACCTTGCGAACTGTGAGCTCACAGGAGAGTGGCAGTTCGGCAAGGAGCCGTATTCACGCGCCAACCCTCCGCCCATGGTGAGTTGTTTCTTTTCCTTTTTCTTTGACTCCTTTGCCGCCGCGTCCGTCTTGTCCAATCTGACCAATCGGCTTTGGTTAGAACCCTCTCCTCCATCCGGCAGCCGGCACCGTGGGGCCAGCCCACGAATTCCTCCCCAACCGGGCAGAGCGATGTCTACGACCCGACTTGGGGGCGGCGGCCCTAGAGGATGACGCCGAGGGAGGAAGCGGCGAAGTGGACGGCCCAAGGCTCGGGGCCAGTTTTAAGGACTGGCCTAACGATGACGCGGAGGAGGTCACCCCACGCCACCAGCAAAGAGCCGGCCAGCCCGGCGCGAGCTCTTCAGCCGCGCCGGACGCCCAAGGCGGCGCGAAGAAGCGCAGGGCCGCGCCGAGCCTGTTCGGCAGCCGGCTGAAGAAGCCCAAGGGCTCGGCCGCGGCGACCAAGTGGGACGAGGCGGCCGCAAAGGCCAACCGCTTCCGCAAGGAACTGAAGAAGCCGCTGCTGGTCTCTGCATAAGTGCTACCTTTCTTGCGCTTTCATTTTTTCTTTCGTAGATGTTGTCTGAGTTTGCTTGCTTGTCGCCCTTGGGTCCAGGGCTCCCCTCTCTCTTGATAAGGTCGCTGCCGCCTCCATCGTAGGGTTGGCGGAGACTTCCGCCACCACTCGGCGGATTGACCTTGCCGCCGACCTCTGTGAGGCAACAGAGCGGAACGCACGAGAGGTGCGTGAAGAGCAGGAAGCTGCCCGCCTGAAGAAGGCGGAGGCTGAGAAGGCGGAGGCTGCCGCCAAGAAGAGACTGGCGGAGGCCGAGGCCGCCGACGCGGTGAAGAAGCGAGCTGAAGAAGCTGCCACCGTCAGTCGGTGGTTTTTGTCGTTCCTCTGAACTCCACACCGCCACCCCCGGAGTTCACGGCGCAGACTGGGGAGGCCGGCGGCGAGAACCCGGTCATGGAGAGGGATGGCGGCGACACCACCACGCCAGACGTGATCGTGCCGCCACCGCTGCCATCTGGGAGCGCGCAAGGCAAGCAGCCGGCGGACCCGCCGGTGCCGCCGACTGAAGACGAGGTGGTGGCGGGCCTAGTTCTCCATGTCGGCACGCTGACGTGTCACCGTCTCACGAAGGCAGCTTCGGCACCGCTCCCTCTGGAGACCGGCACCGCGAGCTCCACAATCCCGGACACCGAAGCGACGAGCGCCGCGCCCACTGGCTGGGTGCGGGGAGGCGGGACGGGCCCATTGAACTGGTCGCTTCTGGACATCCAAGCCAAGCTCTGAGCTGAGGGCGATGCCATCAAGAACTGCACCAAGGCGTATCTGGCATCTCGAGAAGCCGTCCCGGTACATTTCCTTCTTCTTTGTCTCTGTTTCTTGTTATTCTCGGTGTGGGCGCGCCAGCGCACCCGCTGGGTGTAGTCCTCGAGTTTCAAGGCGGCTGCTGAGCAGGCGGCTCGGAACTCTGATCGGCGAGTTCCAAGTACTAATACTTGTCTGGAATTTTGTCACAGGACCACCACAATCTTCGCGTTACCACCTTCAACACCAACGTCGAGGAGCTGGCCAAGCGGACCGCCGACTTGTCGGAAAGTCGGAGTGAGTCCTCTTCCTTCTCTGCGGGGGCGCGCAGGCGCACCCGCGGGTTGTAGTCCCCGAGATTCGAGCCGACTGCTGAGCAGTTGGGCCGGATCTCCTGGGCGACTATTCTTTGTTCTGTTGGTGACTAACACCTTGTTCTCTTCTTTCTTTTGCAGAGGCCAACGCTGCCCTGCAGCAGCAGCTGGGCGAGGCGAACACTGCCCTGCGCACCAAGGAGGAGGAGTGCGGCCAGCTGGCTGAGGAGCGCGACCGGCTGGACACGCAGCTGGCGGAGCAGAAGGAGCTGCTCAAGAAGGCCCAGAAAGAGGCGGAGGACAAGAAGACCGCCCTCCTTGCCGAATTCGTGTCTGAGCGCTCCTCCTGGACAGACAAGGAGGCGATGCTATCCTCTGGCTTCCATGAGATCGAGGATCTCGTCGACGGTGAGCCTCTCCTCACTTTTCTTCTTTGAGCTGCCGGTTGTTGGTCGAGCCGGCTTCTAATCTCTGACTTGGCTCTTTGCCCTCCTGTCCTGGCAGACTTCTTTCCTGGCCACTCGGACGCCGCCAACCAGGCCATCGAGGCTGATCGTGAAGGGAGGAGGGCGGATGGCGCGAAGATCACCGCTGACTCCCCCCAAACCCTTAACGAGCAGATCCTGAGCATTGAGGCTCGTCTTCGGCCGGCCCACCGGATGCTGCGCCGGCTTCAACGTGTCGGCACCCAGGCGATTTCCACCCTGTGGCCGGACATGCAGGCACCGCGCACCCCATGTCGGGCTGCCGACTGGCTGGAGGTAGCGGCTGGCCGCCTTGAAGTCAGTAAGGGCTCTTCGGCCCGGGCTGGAGCGCGCCGGGCCTTAGAGTTCGTCAAGGCGTGGTATCCTGGGCTGAGTCTAGCCCAGCTAGCCATGTTCCAGCTAGAAGCTCAGGCGGAGTTGGCGGTCGTGGAAGATGACCTCGTCAAGCGCACGGCGTCGATCGCCGAGTACACCGACACCAGCGTCTTCACCCCAAAGCGGGCTAAGAATGGCGACGAGGTGCAGCCGGAATGGTTCAGGATGAATTCGGCTGACGGCGAGGATTCAGCAGAGGTGATCGACTCCAGTGGCGAGGAAGAAGGTGGGGCAGAGGAGGAAGGCGAAGGGGAGGCGCCGGAAGTCAGAGCAGACGGCCAGCCTCAGCTCGACCGCGCCTCCAACAATGAGCCACACCCAACCGAGCCGGCTACCATTTGAGGCGACCAAGCGGATACTTCCCAGCCGGCCGCTTCACCAGCCGGCGCCGCTGATTCCGCCGTTCCACCAAGCCCGCCTGCTGCTTCTTAGGCTGCCACTTTACCTTTTTTTATACGTGCTTATCGGTCTCAATGAACTTTGTTAATTTGCACAATTCCACCCACGGGGTGTATCTTGAACTGTTGTTTGAAGATTGGCCAAGGGCCTTGCTATGTAAATATATTTCGAGTTCTATCTCTTCTTGCCTATTGTTCTTTGGCTTTTTTCCTTTGCCGTCTTCCCTTGGTTGCCATCTTGCCAGTCAGTCAGCTGCTCTTCGGACCGTTGCTGGATCAAGTACTTAGCTTCTTTTGGGAAGGCAAGTACTTAGCCGTTTAGAGTTCTTTGGCAAGTTAAGTAGAACACGACGAGCCGGCTGCTCAACAGTCGGTCGTAAGAGGCGGGAAGCCGGCTTAGACTATGCCCATACTTGTGTCCTTAGCCATTTTTCATATGGGCACCCTTTCTACCTTACTCCTGCCCACCGTCCAGTCTCTCTGCGAGCTGCGGCTTCTGGCAGGAGTGTGCCACACATTACTTGCCTGGCTGCAGGAAGCATTTCATAGTGGAAGGCGGCAAGTCCCTGGGCCGACTAATCAGACCTGGTGCCAAGCGGCATAAAAAATAACACACTTATGGGCATGATTCTTATCATATAGATAAAAGAGGGCAGTCCCCGAGCTCGTCTCGGGGGACCCAGAGTCTTCGTACTTAATACAAAAGGTAGCGTGGTACATACTGCTTTAACTGTAAAATCTTCGGAGGAGGTTTGCGTTCCACGGCCATTCCGTCTCCTTGCCGGAGTCGTCCCTCTTGCGTGCTCGAGGCTTCTGAGCGTCGATTAGGTAGTAGGAGTCGTTACCTAGCACTTTGCTGATGACGAAGGGGCCTTCCCGAGGCGCTGAGAGCTTGTGTTGACCGACTGTTCGCTGGATCAGCCAGAGCACAAGGTCTCCCTCTTAAAGATCTCGGCTTGACCTTCCGGTTATAATATCGGTGTAGGCTCTGCTAGTAGGTGCTGGACCGACTGAGTGCCAATAGTCGGCCCTCTTCCAGCAGATCGACGCTGTCTTGATGTGCTTCTTCTACCTCCTCTTCGGTGTACATGATGACTCGAGGGGAGTCGAACTCTATGTCCATTTGGATGACGGCCTCGGCACCGTAGACGAGGAAGAAGGGTGTGAAGCCGGTTGACTTGTTTGGAGTTGTGCACAGGCTCCAGAGGACGGCCGGCAGCTCGTCGAGCCAACAGCCAGCCGAACGCTCCAGAGGCTCGAGCAGTCGAGGCTTGATGCCAGACAAGATGAGGCCGTTTGCTTGCTCTACTTGTCCGTTTGACTGCGGATGGGCAACGGACACTAAGTCCAGTCTGATGCCCTGTTTCGCGCAGAAACGGGCCAAGGCGCCTTTGGCAAAGTTTGTGCCGTTGTCGGTGATAATGCTATGCGGTATACCGTATCTGATGGTGATGTCGGAGATGAAAGTCACAGCAGTCGGACCGTTCAGCTTCTTGATTGGTTTAGCCTCTATCCATTTGGTGAACTTGTCCACCGCGACAAGCAGATGGGTCATGCTGCCTCGCGCTGTTTTGAATGGTCCCACCATGTCCAGGCCCCAGACAGCAAAGGGCCAGGCAATGGGAATAGTCTTGAGCGCGGAAGCCGGCTGATGTGGCTTGGAATGAAACTTCTGGCACCCTTTGCATTTTTGGACCAATTTGTTGGTGTCTTCAAGAGCAGTCGGCCAGAAGAAACCATGGCGGAAGGCTTTGGCGATGAGTGCTCTTGAAGCCGCGTGGTGGCCACATTCGCCTTGATGGATGTCTTTGAGAATCACTTGGCCTTGCTCCGGCTCCACGCAGCGCTGGTAGACACCAGTGACACTCCGCCTCACAAGCTCTTTGTTGACAATGGTGTAGGCTGCTGCCCGACATTGCACTTGCCGGGCTGAGACCTCATCAGTTGGTAGCTCTTTGTTCACCAAAAAACTGAGGATGGGCTGGGCCCATGATGGTGCTGCGACTTCTGCAACTGTCAGGACTGCAAGTTGGACAAGGGCGGCTGGGCCGGGAGGTGGCGGGTTGGAGTCGGCAGCCGCTTGCTATGTCGATGAAGTCTCCGGGCCGATTGGTGCAGTCCTCGGGCCGAATTCTGAAGTCCCCGGGCTAGTCGCTGCAGTACTCGGGCCGGGTTCTGAAGTCCCCGGGCCGGGTGCGACTGCTGCGACCCCCGAGCCGTCCATCAGAACTCCTGTGCCAGCTGATTGAGCTCTCAAGTCAGATCCGACTACTTCAGGACGAGCCGGCACAAAGATAGATTCTGACTCTGGTGATGGCTTGACAGACGGTTTGAGAAGGCACTGAAGGGCGACGCTGGTTGGTATTGCTTGACGGGTGGAGCCGATTCGTGCCAGGGCGTCTACTTGGTCGTTGTCGTTTCTTGGCACATGGAGAAACTCACATCCCTCAAAATATCCACTGAATTGATGTACGAGGAAGCGGTAGCTCGCCATGTTTGCATCTTTGGCGTCCCAGTCGCCTGACGACTGCTGGACCACCAAGTCGGAGTCCCCGTAGCATAGGATCCGGCGAATGCCGAGCTCTTTGGCAAGCTGGAGCCCGTGAATGAGTGCCTCGTATTCGGCAAAGTTGTTGGAGGCGGCAAAGTGGATTTGCAGCACATATTTGAGCTTGTCGCCTTTGGGAGAGGTGAGGACGATTTCGGCTCCCAAGCCGGTGCGCATTTTGGAGCCGTAAAAATGCATCCGCCAATGGGTGGAGTCAGCCACTGGCAGCAAGTACTGGGTCTCGGCCCAGTCGACGAGGAAGTTGGCCAGCGCTTGTGACTTGATGGCGGTGCGAGGCTGGTAGTAGATGGTGTAGGGTGCCAGATCTATGGCCCATTTGGCCACTCGGCCCGAAGCATCCTGGCTTCCAATGATGTCGGCCAGTGGAGCCGTGCAGACCACAGTGATTGGATGCTCTTCAAAGTACAGTTTCAATTTTTTGGCGGCAAAGTGCACACCATAGCACATCTTCTGGTAGTGGGGGTAGTTTTGCTTAGAGGTCGACAGTACTTCGCTCAAGTAATATACCGGTCTCTGCACTGGTAGGGCTTTGCCTTCCTCCTTGCGCTCTACCACGATGACTGCGCTGGCCACTCGGCTGGTGGCGGCAATGTATAGGAGCATGGGCTCCATAGGAGTCAGAGCAACCAGGACAGGTGGAGTAGTCAACATCTTCTTCAACTGGAGAAAGGCTTTGTCAGCCTTGTGGTTCCACTCGAAAAATGTGGTCTTCTTCATGAGTTGGTATAGGGGGAGAGCCTTCTCGCCCAGCCGACTGATGAATCGGCTGACGGATGCCAAACAGCCGGTGAACTTCTGTACGTCTAGCAGTCGGCTGGGTACTTCCATCCTCTCAATGGCCTTGATCTTCACAGGGTTGCATTCTATGCCGCGTTCAGAGACCAGGAAGCCAAGAAGCTGGCCGGCTGGTACTCCGAAGACGCATTTCTCTGGGTTGAGCTTGATTTGAAATCGACGCAAATTCTCAAAGGTCTCCTTGAGGTCTTCTAGCAGCGTTCCACGCTTCTCCGTCTTCACCACCACATCATCCACGTAAACGTGGGCGTTTCTGCCGAGTTGCTTGAGGAGGCACTTCTGCATGCAATGTTGAAAGGTGGCGCCGGCATTCCTCAAGCCGGACGTCATAGTCAAGTAGCAGAAGGCTCCAAATGGCGTGATGAAGGCGGTCTTCAGTCTGTCAGCCGGGTTCAACTTGATCTGGTGGTATCCTGAATATGCATCCAAAAAACTCAACAACTCGCATCCGGCTGTGGAGTCTATTACTTGGTCAATTCTTGGTAAAGCAAACGGGTCCTTGGGGCATGCTTTGTTGAGGCTGGTGTAATCAATACACATATGCCACTGCTTGTTCTTCTTCAGCACAAGGACCGGGTTGGCCAACCACTCTGGAAAGAACACCTCCATGATGAAGCCGGCTGCCAGCTGCCGGGCAATTTCTTCTGCGACGACTCTTCTCTTCTCTTCTGACAGGCGGCGCAAGGGCTGCCTGACTGGCTTGGCATCAGAACGGACGTGTAGTTTGTGCTCGGCGAAATCCGTCGGGACACCTCGCATGTCTTTGGGGGACCATGCGAAGATGTCCCGATTCTCACGGAGGAAATCGACGAGCTCGCCTTCCTATTTGATGTCGAGGTTTGTACCTATGACAGCGTACCTCTCCGGGTGCTCTGGGTCCAAGGGTATCTTCTTTGTTTCTTTGGCCGGCATGAACGAGCCCTCAGCTTCTGACTCCTTGGGATCGGGTGACATCTCTGGCTGCTTGCTTGCCATCGCCACAACCTGGTCAAGGAGCCGCTTCTCAGCTGCGATCACGAGTGACTCGGCCAATTGACTGCTCTCTGCTGCGCAGGCAGACGACTTCTAGTAGTCACCAGTTATGGTCAGAATCCCCTTGGAACTTGGCATCTTCATCTTGAGGTAGGCATAGTGGGGAACAGCCATGAACTTGGCCAGGGCAGGCCGGCCAAGTAACGCATGGTATGGGCTCTCAAGGTCCACCACTTCAAACCATACTGACTCTCGGCGGAAATGATCTTTGTCTCCAAAGAGGACGTCTATCAGAATCTTGCCGATTGGTGAGCAGGAAAGGCCAGGAACTATGCCATGGAATACTATCCGGCTAGGCTGAAGCTGCCTCTGTCTGATTCCTAATTTCTCCATGGTATCCTTGTATAGGATGTTAGTGATGTTGCCGCCGTCTATCAGGACTCGGGAGAAGCGAGCTGCTCGCATATCCATGGCAAAGGTGGCATCCAAAATCAGGGCATAGGATTCGGGCTTAGGCATCACCTCCGGGTGATCAGCTCTGCTCCAGTTGATGGGCTTTTCAGACCAATGCATGAACTCTGGGGTCTCTGATGCTACCGCATTTACTTCTTGCTGCCGCAGCTGCCTGCTACGTCGATCATCAGCCACACTGATGAAGATGACATAGGCTCCATGCTCTTCTGGGTATTTGTCTTGTATTGCGCCGACTAGTCTGACCGCCGGCTGCTGGGGGGAGGAGGAGGCGGCTGCCCAGCAGGCGGTGGTGGCATGAGGCCGTCTCCCTTGACGATCCTGGTGAGCCAGTGGCACTTCCGAGTGGTGTGGTTGGATGGCTTCGCACCACTATGGAATTTGCAGGGAGCATCCAAAGTCTGCTCATATGAGAAAATCGGCAACCAGTTGGGCTTGCCGCCCTTCTGCTGTTTGGGCGGAGGCGGCCCTTCCGGCTGCTGGTCTTTGACTGTTGCCACCTGCCGGCTGATGGAAGCCAGCTGCGTGGCCTTGCGCTTGTGGTCATTCTGTTGTTGACGCCGACTGGTGTCTCCAGCCGGGGTTCGAGGAGCCTGAGGAGCCACCTTGCCAGTCGCACTAACTTGGATTTCCGCCTTCATGGAGGAGTCGACCATGGCATATTTGTCTGCTATGATCAGCAGCTCGTCGAGGGTCTCTAGCTCATCGCATAGGAGCTTGTGCCTGAGGAGGGTGCCCTCTCGGCACCCGGCGGTGAAGTATTTTATGGCCTACACCTCGTGCACACCCTCACAGGAGTTATGGAGCTTGGCCCAGCACGTGAGGTAGTCGCGAGTTGACTCGTTGGGGCCTTGCACGCATAAGGAAAGCTGGCGAGGTTTGGGAGGCCGCTTGTACGTGCTGGTGAAGTTGCGGATGAAGGCATCGGTGAAGTCGACCCAACTGTTGATGCTGCGGGGCTTCAAGATGTTCAGCCACGTCCGGGCCGTGCCCTGGAGCATGAGCGGAACATACTTCACGGCAACACGCTTGTTGCCGTTTGCTATACTGACTGCTGTGGAGTAGTCAACCAGCCAATCTTCCAGCTTCACAGAGCCGGTGTATTTGGGCTTGTCACTTGGGAGTGTGAACCCTCTGGGGAAAGGCTCGTCTCGAATGCGGGGGCCGAAGCACGGTGGTCCCAGCTCATCTTCTTCTTCAAGCACCAGGGATTGGTGGAGACGGTCGATCCGGTGGCGGGCATCATTCTCTCCGACTCCCTCTCGGCGGCCAAGATGGTCGCCGAGCATGGGGTGGTCAACAGGCGGCGGAGAGACTCGCCTTTCCCTGCAAGAGGGAGGAGGCGTACAGTCGTCCCGTCGTTCCACTCCTCTTGGGCGGCCGTCTTGGTCACGCTCTATGGTGATATGAGTCTGACTGCGGCTAGCAGCCGGCTCCTTGTATTTTCTTCCACGGATGCCACCGGTCGGCGTCCGAGATGTCGCGCCGTGGTCTCGGCGGGGGTGCAGGTCGTCATTCTGCCGTCGCAGTGCGTCGGTGCGGCAGCCGGCCTTGTTCTGCTCGGCAGCCGCGTCGAGGAGCCGCTGAACGCGCTCCGCCATCAGGTCTCCGAACGATAGTGCACCTTGCCCCGTGGTGGCGCCAAATGTCGGGGGTTGGGTGCGACATATGCCAAAGGATGGCTTATCATGGTGGGAGCGAGTAGAATGTCGCCGGTGCCCGGAAGCAGGATTAGGCGTAGACACGAACGCCGGTGTACTTTACCCAGGTTTGGGGCTCTCCTAGGAGATAACACCCCTAGTCTTGCTCTACAGGGTCTCCGCATGATCACTAAGGCAAAGTGAGTAAAAGGGTGCTCCTCGAGCTGTATGCTGGAGGTAGGAGAAGGCAAGGCTAGCTTTCTCCTTCCTATATCTCTGGTCTAGTTCTAATGGGTCTGAACCGTTTGCATGGGTGCGCTGGGGGGTTTATATAGGCCTACCCCCAGGGGTACAAGGGTAATATGACTGGGCGTAGGCTCAGCCGTCAGTCTCTTCGGCCGCCGACTTCTCCGCCGACTGCTGGGGCCCGCCGATCGGGGGGTGCCGCCGACTGGTCTGGTACGGAGCCGACAAGCCGTACCCGCCGCTTGGGGGTCTTGCCGGCTGCTGATCACTGTGCCGTGCTTCTAATGACGTGGGCTTGGTCGAAGGATCATGGCTACAACACCACCGTCATGACGGGCGATTACTGTAGCCACTCCCCGTCTAGTCTGGTTAATGGCGTGTGGTGCCCGTGGGAGGAGCAGGCCGACTCCTAAGGGCCGACTCCCATTGGGTCCGATTGGTAGGGCTCTTCGCCGTCTTCTGGACTCTCGCTGACTGGTGGGGCCCGTCGTCCTTGGGCCATACAGACAGGCCATCGTGGGAGCAGGACTCTGCGCTGCCCGTGGTGATGTCAGGGCTGGCATGGCAACAGTGCTGCGCCGGGCGGGGCTCCTCATTGGTACAACACACTGTGGCCGTGCCAGCCCTTAGGAAGGGGAGGGGATGGGCTGCACTATAGCCATCCCCCGCCTCGTCCCCCTTGATGTGGGTACGGGCTTCGAAGGGGCTGCGGGACGACTCCTCGGAGCCGGCTTGTCTGGAAGCCGCCTGGCAGGAGTCGGCTCATCTCGACCTCGCCTTCTGGACTCGGCCGTCTACGGGCCAGAAGGCGGCTCTTTTCCTTGGCATCCTGAGGGGCGCGGTCAGCCCCGATGTCTTGAAAGGTTATGGGTGTCGGGTTAGCCTACCCGTGGCCCATTACTCCGACACTCCCCCTAATAAATATGAATTGCTGTTGTTCCTGAGGGTTATGTTATGGATGAAGAAGCTACTAGAGCTATTTTAGCTTGCAATGATAGATATGATCTAAAGAGGTTATTAGCTAAATGGAAGCAGCAATCCCTTAATGCTAGAATGAAACCTGACCCTGCTTTTGCTACTTCACCTATCTGTGTTACCGATAAGGATTATGAATTCTCTGTTGATCCTGATATAATTACTTTGGTTGAATCTGATCCTTTTTATGGCTATGAATCTGAAACTGTTGTGGCACATTGATGCGGAGCATCCTATGGACGTCACCATGTCAAGAGTCCGTTTGGCGAGTGACACGTGCGACATCTACTTCACATATATAAAGGTGAATCATCTCCTTTACACGTGCTCACTTGACCCCTTCGAGGCTGGTATACTACTTGACACTTCTCCCCGTGTGCATGCATAGGTATTGTTGGAGCTTCACAGATGTTGAGGAGGAGTGCAAGCGCCAAGGAACAACTACACCATCCGCGAGGGAAGCCTGGAAGCGACGGCAGAAGAAGACGGAGCTGCTGAAGCATCAGCGGCCGGACATCCGGCCCGTGTGCCCGGACATCTGGCGCCTCAGCAACGCCCGGACATCCGGCATCCCTCCCAGAAGTCCGGCATCCCCTATCCAAAGAAGGACTCGAACTGCCACTTCAGCCCGGACATCCGGCCCGTGCCCCGTACATCCGGCCTCCCGCGAATGGCCAGACATCCGGCCCACAGCCCGGACATCCGGCGCCTGCCTGCGCGCAGAGTCGGGCTAGAGGCCCATGTATCCCTTTCCCACTTACCCCTTCGAGGCTTAGACTATATATACTACTCCCCCTCCTCCTAGTTAGGGTTAGCATTGTGATAGCTCATTTAAGAGATAGAGCTACGCTCATCCATATCGGATCTACTCCACGAGAGAGACCGCGGCCTCTACGGAGAAGATCCCTTTGGATTCAAGCCCCCTTTCTAAGGGAAGACCCCCCCGTGGATTCAAGACCTCCTCACGGAGAAGACCGGTTACCGTGTATCGTCCCTAGTTGATCATGTACCGTATATCGTTCCATGTACTCAAGGATCTAGCATATGTGTGACTATTTCTTGTTGGTTGAGTGTTTCCTCCCGTGTTTCCACTTGTGTTTTCCCCCGTTTTCCCCTCGTGTTCCTCGTGTTCTTCACGGGATCCGCTCCTTTCGTGAAAGATCGGGCGATTAGGGTTCTACCCTATATCATCTTGGAATCATGAGCCACGTTGATCACGATTTCGGAGCCTCCCCGATGTGTTGCTACCCTAATTTTGTTGGTTTGACGAAGTTTTGTTGGATTTGATCCATGGATTTGCTTGGTTTCGAGTGGATCTAGCATATCCCCAATTTTCCCCACTTTCGATCCACAAAATCCATCAAATTTTGCCCTTGGAATCATCAATTTCCGCTCCCAATTTGAAAATTTCCGCCCCAAACGAGATCAGGATTCGTCGGGCCGGACATCCGGGCCATCGGGCCGGACATCCGGCTCCTGGAGCACCAAATCTGCTCGGTTCTGGACATCAGGTCCCGGATTTCCGGCCCCGAGCCCGGATGTCCGGCCCCTGACATCTCAGCCATCCCTGTTTCACCGTTTTGTCCATAACTAATTCATCCGGAGTCCAATTTTCGTGTTCTTTAGCTCGTTGAAAAGCTCTTCACATCCACCTTCCAGCAAAAATACTACCAAAACCATTGGACTCCATCAAAGTTTTGGACCTTTGGCATCTTTGCCTAGGGCTTCCACCACATCCTCCACTACTCCACCACCGACTTCCGCAACCTAACCAATTTTGTTCCCCATCGCATTAGTGGTTTCTTGAGGAGTGATTTGAGTCTCCTAAGGTGTCTAGGCTACTTAGGGACGGTTGCTTCTTCATCAACCACCACCACCACCATAACTTCCGCATAGGCTTACCAACCATACACTTCTTCCACACCGACTTAACCCATTTTTGTTTGTGTTGTGAGTTGTGTCTCCTAAGGTGTTTCGGCTACTTAGGGACCGTGCTTCCAACTCTGACACTGTGTATAGTCCACCACCTTAACCTGCACTTCCGCATTGCCTACTCGCATATCCCATCATGACATTTCCGCAATCCCATTCAGTTTCCGCAACCACCACCGCATCCCGCTATCACCATTTGACATTTGAGAGTTTGAGTTCGTGGTTTTTCCGTTTCCTAAGGTGTTTCGGCTACTTAGGGATGAGTCTCCATCATCTTGGTATCTCCATCAAGATCACCGCCACTCATCATGGACACGGACGGTAACCTCCATATCATCTTGTTATCATGGTATCCCTCCATTGTATATTCCCTTGCCATTGCATTGATAACCCCTAGCCCATTTTGTGTCACTTGCCTATAGAGACTAGCCATTTGAGTATTGTCGGCAATGTTACTTGTGCACATTAGTGATCTACACCATACATTGCATACCATACCATATCATATTGGTATCATAGCATCTCGTGTGCCTCAAGTTTGTTCCCGCATATACACAATAGCTATCTTGGTTTGTGCATTGTGCAAAAGTGGCCATACAAAGAAAAAAAGAATAAGCTTTTAAGCAAAAGAGAGCAAAGAGCTTGTAAGCAGTAGCCGTAGCATCATACCACATTGTCATATCCGATCATCTTGGATCATACCACCGGAACATCATATACATAGCATACTTGGGATAGAAGTCATTGCATTTTTGTCTCCTATAGGTTGTGCACAAGTGTCGTATCCGCCTATTGAGAAATCGTGCTAGCATCTCTCTAGAGTTGTGCAACAAGAGCATTTTCCGTGGATTCCACATTTTGAGCTCATTCCTTGGTTGCATGACCCCATTTATCTATTCGTGTGTGTGTTTCCGTGTGCCACATATTGCTATTGGTCTACTTGTTTCACTTGCGAATTTGTGAATCTCTTTCAACATTATTGACTCTTGCTAACATTTTGCATCAAATTTTTGTGCCACTATCCTCACCGAGCTCCACCATAAGCCTTATTTGTGTAGGTGTGAGAAACCGACAAGAATTGGTACCAACTGTGCTATTTCCTTGTCCACATTGGAGTGATCATTGATCCACTTTCAACTTCGGTCAAGGTACATTTGGTATTCGTTCTTCTCTTTTTACCACTCACATTTTTCTCTTGGAGTGATGAATAGGCAAGGCATTTCATCTTTGGTCTACAACAACAACGACGAGTTCGATGCCACGAACAACTCCAACGACACCAAGATGCAAGCTCAAATGGAGGAGATCAAAGCCCTAATCAAGTCCTACAAGCGGTCTTCCTCATCTTCGAGAAGACGCTCAAGAGCACATGCCTCCGAGCTACCATCTCCAGCAAGATCACATCGGCATCGACACCATCACCACCACGAATGTGAAGGTCAAGAGCTCAACACCAACAACCGATCAACGACTTCACCATCTCCCTTGGCATCTTCACCAAGAAACTTCAAGGCATCTTCGCCTATGGACATACGGCATCTTCTCCCACAAGCACTTCAAGAGAAGCGCCCCAAGCTCAAGTCTGCGACTTCCACGAGCTACTATGACCTCGACATGGACCACGCAATTCCTTCCTATGGGACTCAAGAACCCAAGGAGTATCTCGAGTGGGAGCGTTTGATGGACGACTACCTCAAGCTACATCAAGTTCCTCCCGAAGATCAAGTGAAGTGCGCCACAAGGAACTTCCACGACTACGCGTCCACATGGTGGCTTCACACACCTTCGGAGACCTACGACATGAGTTGGCCCAAGACGAAGAGAGCTTTTCGGCATGAGTTCGTGCCCCCAACCTACACGGAACAACTTCAACGCCAATTGGAGAACACCATCCAAGGATCCAAGTCCATCGACGAGTACTTCAAGGAGATGAAGAAAGCCTTGCGACAAGCCGGCGTGGACGACCCCATTTTTATGAAGTTCCACTTCATGATGGGATTACACAATGACATCTCCAAGACAATCTTCCTCGAGAACTACAAGTCCCTCGACGACAACTACATTGGTGGTCTCAAGGCAGAACAAGAACTCATGAAGGCCAAAGCTTCTCCACCCCAAGCTCACTTCACAATGACCAAGCTCCATGAGAACGAGCATGAGGCTAGTACCACCAAGATGTCCAAGCCCGACGATGCTCCCAAGTTCGACTTCACTGCCATCCCTCTTTGTGGAATTGATGATGCCGAGTGCTCCATGACTCTTTTTCAAGACGGTGCAGCGACGAGTACGACTATGGAGACCCTCAAGGACCAAGCTTTGGAGGCGAGCGACAAGGTGGCGAGCAAGGATGATGCTTCCATCTTAGGAGGCGAGAGTGATGATGTGCCATCTTCGACCTTCATCCATGGCGACGGCGATGAGATGGTTGAGCATGGGATTTTCCCTTCGACCACGACGACGTATGATGACTTCAGTGACTTTTGCCACCATATTGAGAGTGAGAGTGACTTCACCACTAGCCCCATATATGATGTGTTACCCCAATTCCCATGTGAGGAGAGCCACAACCCCCACCACTTGAGTGAGATGAGTGACTCCACCATACGTGAGATTGAGTGCACCTACTTTGAGGGAGTGAGTGAACCACCACATAGAGAGAGTGTGATAGTTGATAGGTCTCTTGAGGCTCTAACAACTTGACCTCTACTTCTATTGTGTCTTCTCATTTGGTGCTAGGTCCCATCTATGATGACGCGCCGATTCGTGATGACTTTGTCCACCCTTTGGACAAGACGATGGCCATGGTGGAATATGATGCACCCCCACATGGTTCCATCAAGATGAAGATGACCACCACTTGGTCTTTCCCACCTCACCTACACCACATGAGTGGAATGACAAAGGTAACATAGGTGAAGGTGATGCTCTAGTCCCACTAGTGGACATTCTTGACGTTGATTGCTTTCATGATGTTGATCAACCTATTTCCATGCTTCATGCTAGTGTGACTTCCCCATGCGATGATTTACCCATTTATGATGAGTATGATGATTGCCATGTGGAGTCTATTAGTTGTGATGCCATGTTACATAGGATTTCTTGTGCTAATTCTCTCGGTCACATCATGTTTGCCAATCCGCTTGAATTATCATATGCTATGCATGAGATCAATCATATGTCATATTTGCAATCTCTTCATTGTGACTATGCATATGCCATTAAAATTAACCCAATTTGCACATATGGCATAGATGACAAGCCCATGGTTATTGGCATTTGTTTTTCTTGTGATGATATTGATATGCTCCCTTTGCATTATTTATCTCATATGCCATGCCATGACTACCTAGCTTCGGATATGCATTGTTTTGGATGTTGTCCATTTTCTCCATATGATGTTTCCAATATTGCTCATGAGGAGACCCCCATAGTTTCCTCATACATTTTAGGATATTTTGATTCATCCCATTCATTGCATGATCCCAATACTTGTGTGCACCATATGCTTCCCATGAATAAACATGCTATTGATGTGCCATATGCTTGCATTCTCAATTTGTGTCCCCATCGTGTTATACACAATAACTATTCTTTCATGATGGATGACATGTTCTTATACCATGCATCAAATTTCTTTGAGCAATGCTTATCTTGTGCTAACTCTCACGTGCACATACACATCATGATGGATGATGTGTACATTTACCACACACACAATCTCTTTCGTTTGTGTCTCCTTTGTGTAGGTACCCACGAATTCTTGTCAACCTCGCAATCCCACGAGTTGACAAAATGAGCCCTAGAGAGCAATGATGACTTGGGATCCCATGGAGTGTCTTTCCCACCGCTCTCTTCGCGCAAAGACTTCGCGCATTTCTTCTACATGACCCTCACTTGGCTATGGGTTATTGTCCATTACATATTATATGCCCATCTTGCCATGTTCACTTTGCATGATATGCTCATTACTATGCCTTTGCCATGCATTCGTGACCCACGCTTTGCATTACACATGATGATTGATTCTCATACTTGTATGTGTATATGCAAGCTTGGTGGAGATATCACTTGTTATTGCCATGTTTGCTTTGTGCCCCATGCCTATGATGATACTATGATCTTGCTTTGTGTTCGTGCTTGCGATATGTCGTGTGCATTGTCTATGCCTATTATTTTCTCACATGACATGATTGCAATGATTTCCTCTAGTATGTTGCATCTTCGCACTACTAGCTTGCACAACTTGATTACTATGATTGCTTATGTTGCATCACCGATGATTCATACTTGCTCATTTAATGCGGTTGATGACAACCATCTACATGCTTATCACATGATTGTTATTGCTTGTCGTCATATATCACCATATGTTGCCTCTCTAATGCTAGATGATTTGCCATGTATTGAGTGCAATTATGCCTTTAGTCTTGATAATGAGTTTGCCCCCATAGCATTCTCGCATATATTTGGAGATTTTGACATTTCTCTTGTGAAGCATGCTTGTCTTACCTCTTTGCACCATATACCTAGTGCCATGAATATTGCCATTGTTGAATCATATTATTCATGTACTTGTGCTTCTAATGGTTATGTGCAAGAGAAAAGAACCATCATGATGGATGATGTGTTTATCTACCATGCGCATACGTTCTTTCTTATGTTGTGTGCATGTGTAGGATACTTGAACTTCGTGTCAACTTCCACGTCACGTGAGTTGACAATCCGAGCTCTTGAGAGCGAACCACCTTCTACCACGACTATTCTACATCGCACTTGCTTGTACTTCGGCATTGTGAAGGACGCACAAGGACACGCCTACAAGGTGACATCTTTCTTGAGCATGGATATGATGGATCATACAAATTGTGTTGCTTGCACCATGAGACTTATTGTTCATCTTGGACCACTTGATTGCACACATGTTAGAGATCTTGCTTCGACTTATCATTTTCACCATTCCATGCATCATGATATATATGCCTTGTGTGTTGCATCCAATTCTAGGATTACTTGCTCCTCCCATATGTTTGGTTGCAACAATGTCATCACTTCACATATGCCATGTATCATTGATTGCTACATGCTTGCCTTGATTGCCTCACACATGATGAACAATTTCTCTTTCTATTGTGTTGAGTGCCACACTATATTCACTACACCCTATGCACATTATGCTTGGATTGTCTTGCACTTGACCCATGTGTTTAGACACTTCATTTCTTTTGGTGTTGTGAATGATTCCTATGCCTACCATAGACCTTTCATTGAGCGCTTTGCCCATGCTTGCTATGACTTTGAGGTAGATGCTTATTCTATTGTCATACATATTTGCATCTCTACCTCACATTTACATGCTTGTCCCCATGACATCTTTGATTGTGCTCGATTGATATGCTTAGATGCCATGTCACAATCCTTTGTCACACCATATGCTTTGCATGATGACGAGACTTGTTTGGTGACTCACCTCTTGAATGCTTGGTTTTGCACTAACGCTAACCACATTTGTTTTTCCAAGTGTTTGTTGTCCTTACTCCTTTTGAAGGAATCACAAGGCGGTGCGACATTGGAGAGTGCCCATTTCAAGCTTCAAGATGACAACTACTTGGTGAACGTGCACTTCTACATGGAGAAGCCATCTCTTTCCCATGGTGATTTGGTTTTCGATCCGAGGTCAGATCTTTCCCAAGGGAGGGGAGATGGTGCGGAGCATCCTATGGACGTCACCATGTCAATAGCCCGTTTGGCGAGTGACACATGCGACATCTACTTCACATACATAAAGGTGAATCATCTCCATTACATGTGCTCACTTAACCCCTTCGAGGATGGTATACTACTTGACACTTCTCCCGTGTGCATGCATAGGTATTGTCGGAGCTTCACGGATGTTGAGGAGGAGTGCAAGCGCCAAGGAACAACTACACCATCCGCGAGGGAAGCCTGGAAGCGACGACAGAAGAAGACGGAGCTGCTGAAGCATCAGCGACCGGACATCCGGCCCGTGTGCCAGGACATCCGGCGCCTTAGCAACACCTGGACATCCGGCATCCCTCCTGGAAATCCAGCATACCCTATCCAGAGGACTCAAACTGCCACTTCAGCCCGGACATCCGGCCCGTGCCCCGGACATCCGGCCTCCTGCGAACGGCCAGATATCCGGCCCCCAGCCCGGACATCTGGCGCCTGCCTGTGCGCAGAGTCGGGCCAGAGGCCCATGTATCCCTTTCCCACTTACCCCTTCGAGGCTTAGACTATATATATTACTCCCCCTCCTCCTAGTTAGGGTTAGCATTGTGATAGCTCATTTGAGAGATGGAGCTACGCTCATCCATATCGGATCTACTCCACGAGAGAGACCGCGACCTCTACAAAGAAGATCCCTTTGGATTCAAGCCCCCTTTCTAAGGGAAGACCCCCCCGTGGATTCAAGACCTCCTCACAGAGATGACTGGTTACCATGTATCGTCCCTAGTTGATCGTGTACCGTGTATCATTCCATGTACTTGAGGATCTAACATATGTGTGACTATTTCTTGTTGGTTTAGTGTTTCCTCCCATGTTTCCACTTGTGTTTTCCCCTCTTGTTCCTCGTGTTCTTCGCGGGATCCGCTCCTTTCATGAAAGATCGGGCGATTAGGGTACTACCCTATATCACACATCTTACTAAATTAAATGATATAGCTACCCTATTCACTAATGATGAGAGAACTCGTTACTTTTATATCCTTAAAATATTCCCGTTCTCATTAAAGGGTGATGCTAAGATATGGTTTAATTCTCTTGATCCTGGTTGTGTGCGTAGTCCCCAGGATATGATTTATTACTTCTCTTCTAAATATTTCCCTGCTCATAAGAAACAAGCTACCTTAAGGTATATATATATAATTTTGTGCAAATTGAAGAAGAGAGCCTCCCACAAGCTTGGGGGAGGCTTCTCCAATTACTTAATGCTTTGCCTGATCATCCTCTTAAGAAAAATGAAATACTTGATCTCTTTTATAATGGACTAACCAATGCTTCTAGAGATTACCTAGATAGTTGTGTTGGTTCTGTTTTCAGGGAAAGAACGCCGGATGAAGCTGAAATTCTATTAAATAATATGTTGACTAATGAAAATAATTGGACACTTCATGAGCCTATTCCAAAACCAACTCCGAAGAAGAGAGGTGTTCTATTTCTTAGTCCTGAAGATATGCAAGAGGCAAAGAAATCCATGAAAGAAAAGGGTATTAAAGCTGAAGATGTTAAGAATTTACCTCCTATTGAAGAAATACATGGTCTTAATTTACTGCCTATCGAAAAAATGCATAATTTTAATCCATCTCCTATTGAAGAAATACATGGTCTTGATAACCCGACACAGGTGGTAAAGGCACATTCTCTCTATAGATATGATAAAGCTGAAATCCCATTTACTAAGTTTGCTAGCCCATGCTTAGATGAGTTTGATAAATTTATGGTTAAGCAAGAAGACTTCAATGCTTATTTTGGTAGAAAATTAAAATGCAGTGCTGATATGCTTGAACACTTGGGTGATTATATGGCTAATGTCAAAGGTGAACTTAAACTTATTAGTAAACATGCTTCTATGGTTACCACTCAAGTAGAACAAGTACTCAAAGCTCAAAATGATTTGCTCAATGAATTGAATAGTAAGAATAATGATTTTGCTGTTAGAGTGGCTACTAGAACTGGTAAAATGACTCAGGAACCTTTGTATCCTGAAGGCCACCCTAAGAGAATTGAGCAAGATTCTCAGAGAAATAATATAGATGCACCTAGTCCTTCTAAAAGGAAGAAAAAGAAGAATGATAGGACTTTGCATGATTCTAGTGAACCTATTACTGAAACACATGAGAATCCAAATGATATTTCTATTTCTGATGCTGAAACATAATCTGGTAATGAACCTGAAACTAGTGATAATGTTAATGATAATGTTCATGTTGATGCCCAACCTAGCAATGATAATGATATAGAAATTGAACCTGCTGTTGATCTTGATAACCCACAATCAAAGAATCAACGTTATGATAAGAGAGACTTTGTTGCTAGGAAACATGGTAAAGAAAGAGAACCATGGGTTCAGAAACCCATGCCTTTTCCTCCCAAACCATCCAAGAAAAAGGATGATGAGGATTTTGAGCACTTTGCTGAAATGATTAGACCTATCTTTTTGCGTATGCGATTAACTGATATGCTTAAAATGAATCCTTATGCTAAGTACATGAAAGAAATTGTTACTAATAAAAGGAAGATACCAGAAGCTAAAATTTCCACCATGCTTGCTAATTATACTTTTAAGGGTGGAATAACAAAGAAACTTGGAGATCCAGGAGTACCCACTATACCATGCTCCATTGAAAGAAACTATGTTAAAACTTCTTTATGTGATCCTCGAGCCGGTGTTAGTGTTATGCCTCTCTCTTTATATCGTAGACTTGATTTGAATAAGTTGACACCTACAAAAATATCTTTGCAAATGGCTGATAAATCAACTGCTATACCTATCGGTATTTGTGAGGATGTTCCTGTTGTGGTTGCAAACGTTACTATTTTAACAAAATTTGTTATTCTTGATATTCCCGAGGACCATATTATGTCTATTATTCTTGGAAGACCCTTCTTGAATACTGCAGGTGCTGTTATTGCTTGCAACAAAGTCAATGTCACTTTTCATGTTAATGGTAATGAGCATACGGTACACTTTCCGAGGAAACAACCTCAAGTCCACATTATCAATTCTATTGGAAAAATCCCATTAATTATTTTTGGAGGTTTTGAATTTCCTCTTCCTACTGTCAAGAAGAAATATAATATTCTTATTGTTGGGGATGTGCATATCCCCGTTGATGTAACCTAGTGTTATTCGAAAATTCTCCAGTTCCATTTTATTCGGAATGAGTTTGTTAACAAGACTTGATCAACCTTGTAATGGATTCCTTTTGATGATAATGAGATGGATGAAGTTAGAAAGCACAACCCCCTGTACCCTCCTTTTACTTTCTATTATTCATATTAAATAAAGTAAAAATAGTATTTTCTATCTGTTATCTGAATTATCCGTGCAATATAAAAATACCCCGAAAATAAAAGTTCTCCAAATGCCCTGAAATTTAAATATGAATTTTTCTGGAATATTTGAGAATATCTGGTACTGAGAACACAACAGGGGAGCATCCACCTGGCCACGAGGGTGGAGGGCGCGCCCCCTATCTCGTGGGCCCACGGTGGCCCTCCTCCACTTATTCCTGCACCCACACACTCCTTCTTCCTCCGGCAAACACCATTATCCAGCTCAAGCACGAGTTCTAGCTCATTTTGCTGCGATTTTCGATCTCCTTGCTCAAAGCACCTCTCACAAAACTGCTTTGGGGGATTGTTCCTTGGTATGTGACACCTCCATTGGTCCATTTAGTTTTTGTTCTAGTGCTTTATTCATTGCAAATTTGTGCTTCCTAGGTGACCATGTTCTTGAGCTTGCATGTCAAATTTATATGGTTCCAAGTAGTTTTGATGCATGATATAGGCTCTGGCACTTGTAGGAGTAGTTGCTATCAATTTTTTTGAGTTTGATTCACTTTTATTTTGAAGTTACTAAAAATTTCAGAAATTTTTCAGGGGAATAAATATGTTTAAGAAAATGTACCAAGGTGGTTCTTCAAGGAAACAAGGACCCAGGCTTGCAATGTGTGATGCTGATCATGAGCCACCAAGGGATGCTCCAGTGCGGCCTTGTGAATGGCCTTCAGAGGACTTCATGGATCGAGCAGGAATTAAGGAAGAATTTAACGCATATTTGCGTAACGCTTATCTTGTGAGCTTCGAGGAAGAAAAATGCCGTCAGTACCACTATCTCCCTAGCTCCTTTGTGAGGAGGTTTGAATTTTCATCTTCACGTAATTCTCAAACTGTCCTGTTTGATCTTTATGAAAATTCTTACACTATGTACTTAGCGGACTTTACCACTGCTTGCAAACTTCCACAATGGGGTAATACTAGTGAACCTCACAAATCTGAATTTAGAGATTTTCTTAGTAGTATAACTGTGGGGGAATCTAGAGATATAGCACAAGCTACCATAGGGAGCATTCACTTTCCTACTATACATTATTTTTCTCTCTTCCTAGGTAGATGCATTAACGGTAAAGATGAAGCATGTCACATGTGTGTCCCTGTCCTTAGTGTTCTTAGGAGTGCTGTGTTAGGAGATAAATCTTATAATTTGGGAGCCATTGTTGCACGTAGGTTGCATCTTAATAAATATAATGGAGATTTCTTTGGTGGAATTTATGCAACCCGCATAGCTAATTTTCTTGGTATAACTATACGTGAGGATGATATTGAGTTGCCCCCTGCTTATTTGGATTATGAGGCTATGGTTCGTCATCAGTTTGCTGAGAGGAACGATCAGTTCCTCCAGTACCGACTAATCTTTGACAGACGATGCACCTATCACGTCGCTCTCCCTGCTTCTACTTTCTTTGATTTTCAGGAAAAGGGGAGATATTCTATAACCAGAGAGGAGGCAGAAGAGTATAAGAGGAGGGCTGAGATAGCTCGCCTCCAAGCTATAGCCCACGATGCAATGACTGCTGCATCTCAGTACGACCCCAACTACAACTTTGGATATCCGCCAGGCCATCCGTGGCATTAGACCAACTTAGGCCAAAAGCCTAAGCTTGGGGGAGTACGTATTTCTCACCGACGTTATATTCATGTTCACACCCTCATTGCTAGATGTCGGTGCTCATACTTTTTCATTGTATCATCCATGCTAGTTTATTTTCTCTTTTTATGCTTTCTTCTTTTGTGTTTAATAAACCTTAAGAAAAACCAAAAATAATAGTTGTAGCTTTTAGCTAGTTTTAATTTCCATGCTTGTAGTAGTAATTAAAAAGAAAACCCAAAAAGATTTCTTGTTCTTATTTTGCTTGTTGGAAGCTTTCCCGTGTAAATAGTTTTATTTCTTTTATTTTCTTTTCTTTGGGGGTCGATAGGAGAGGACCATAATTAAATTGTTGAAGTGGCTCTTATATGCATTATTGTTGATCTGACAAAAGAGCCCGTATTGCCTTGTCTCCTGTTTATTGAATGCTTGCAGATTCCAGGTTAGTCCAATGCACGTGCACTACTATTATTATCCACATCGTTCGGTCGTGCAAGTGAAAGGCAATTATGATGATATATGAAGGACTGACTGAGATGAGAAAAGCTGGTATGAACTTGACCTCTCTTGTTTTTTGTAAATATGATTAGTTCATCGTTCCTAATTCAGCCTATTATGAATAAACATGTTTGCAATGACAACTAGAGATCATAGTTTCTTATGCCATGCTTAATTAGCTAGGAGCTTCTAAACCTTGCGTGCCAACATGCTATTAAAATGGTTGTGATGTGGTATGATAGGGTGGTATCCTCTTTTAAACGATTCGAGTGGCTTGACTTGGCACATGTTCACGCATGTAGTTGAAACAAAATCAACATAGCCTCTACGATATTTATGTTCATGGTGCATTATATCCTACTCATGCTTGCATTCGGTGTTGATTAATTTTAATGCATGTTCATGACTGTTGTCGCTCTCTAGCTGGTCGCTTCCCAGTCTTTTTCTAGCCTTCACCTGTACTAAGCGGGAATACTGCTTGTGCATCCAACTCCATAAACCCCAAAGTTATTCCATATGAGTCCACCATACCTACCTATATATGGTATCTACCTACTGTTCCAAGTAAATTTGTATGTGCCAAACTCTAAACCTTCAAATAAGCATTCTGTTTGGTATGCTCGAATAGCTCATGTATCAACTAGGGTTGTCCGTATCTTCCATGTTAGGCGGGTTATTCTAAAGAGGAGTAGATGCCCAGTCCCATGCTTTATGCAAACTAAATCAAAATAATTGCAAACAAACCCCCCCTGGGACTCTTGTTAGTTGGAGGCACTCGTTGTTTCGAGCAAGCCATGTATTGATGCTTGTTGGTGGAGGGGGAGTATAAACTTTACCATTCTGTTTGGGAACCGCCTATAATGTGTGTAGCATGGAAGATATCGCCATCTCTTGGTTGTTATGTTGACAATGAAAGTATACCGCTCAAAATATTATTCATCTCTATTTTAAAACTGAGCTCTGGCACCTCTACAAATCCCTGCTTCCCTCTGCGAAGGGCCTATCTATTTACTTTTATGTTGATTCATCCTCCTCTTATTAAAAAGCACCCGCTGGAGAGCACCTCTGTCATTTGCATTCATTACTGATTAATTTACATTGAGTATGACTTGACTGGATCTCTTTTACCATGAATTACATTGTTTAGTCAGTCCTTGATCTTTAAAGGTGTTCTACATTTATGTTTTGCGAGATACCATCTTGTTATATCATATTATGATTGTTTTGAGAAAGTGTTGTCATCCTGTTGGCTTTACATATTTACAACAACAAGAGCAAATAGAGTTCGTAAAAGTTTTTCTTTATTACTTTCAGTTTATCAACTGAATTGCTTGAGGACAAGCGAAGTTTATGCATGGGAGAGTTGATACGTCTTCGTCGTATCTACTTTTCCAAACACTTTTGCCCTTGTTTTGGACTCTAACTTGAATCATTTAAATGGAACTAACCCGGACTGACGTTGTTTTCAGCAGAATTGCCATGGTGTTATTTATGTGCAGAAACAAAAGTGATCGGAATAACCTGAAACTTTACAGAGACTATTTTTGGAAATAATAAAAAATCCTGGCAAAAGATCAAGACCATGGGGAACAAACCCTAGCCACGAGGGTGGGGGGCGCGCCCCCTACCTCGTGGGCCCCCTAGAGCTCCTCCGACCTCAACTCCAACTCTATATATTCACTTTTGGGGAGAAAAAACAGAGAGAAGGATTCATCGCGTTTTACGATACGGAGCCGCCGCCAAGCCCTAAAACCTCTTGGGAGGGCTGATCTGGAGTCCGTTCGGGGCTCCGGACAGGGGAATCCGTCGCCATCGTCATCATCAACCATCCTCCATCACCAATTTCATGATGCTCACCGCCGTGTGTCAGTAATTCCATTGTAGGCTTGCTGGACGGTGATGGGTTGGATGAGATTTATGATGTAATCGAGAGTTTTGTTAGGGTTTGATCCCTAGTATCCACTATGTTCTGAGATTGATGTTGCTATGACTTTGCTATGCTTAATGCTTGTCACTAGGGCCTGAGTGTCATGATTTCAGATCTGAACCTATTATGTTTTCCTGAATATATGTGAGTTCTTGACCCTATCTTGCAAGTCTATAGTCACCTACTATGTGTTATGATCCGGCAACCCCGAAGTGACAATAATCGGGACCACTTCTGGTGATGACCGTAGTTTGAGGAGTTCATGTATTCACTATGTGTTAATGCTTTGGTCCGGTACTCTATTAAAAGGAGGCCTTAATATCCCTTAGTTTCTGCTAGGACCCTGCTGCCACGGGAGGGTAGGCCAAAAGATGTCATGCAAGTTCTTTTCCATAAGCACGTATGACTATATTCGGAATACATGCCTACATTACATTGATGAATCAGAGCTAGTTCTGTGTCACCCTAGGTTATGACTGTTACATGATGAACCACATCCGACATAATTCTCTATCACCGATCCATTGCCTACGAGCTTTCCATATATTGTTCTCCTCTTATTTACTTTTCCGTTGCTATTGTTACAATCACTACAAAATACCAAAAACATTACTTTTGTTATCATTACCTTTTGCTACCGTTACCACTACTATCATATTACTTTGCTACTAAATACTTTGTTGCAGATATTATGTTTCCAGGTGTGGTTGAATTGACAACTTAGCTGCTAATACTTGAGAATATTCTTTGGCTCCCCTTGTGTCGAATCAATAAATTTGGGTTGAATACTCTACCCTCGAAAACTGTTGCGATCCCCTATACTTGTGGGTTAACACACACCTGGTGAAGGTGGGTACTTACCTTTCGAGGTTGGGTGCCCTGCCTTCACTCGCGAGCTGCGGCAAGTCCGTTGGCCATCTACTCGCACGTTCAAGCCAGAGATACCAGAGAAGTATGATGGAAGATTGAACTCGGCAGAGTTCTTGAGCATCTACACCATCGCTGTTCAAGCTGCCGGGGGAAGAGACGAGAAGGTATTCGCCAAATACTTCCCTTGGGCACTCAAGCCAAATGTGAGGTCTTGGCTGATGCACTTTCCAGAGAACTATATCTCGACCTAGGCTGAACTGTGCCATGAGTTTGTTGGCGCCTTTACGGGCGGCCATCAAGAACTAGGGCGACCTAGTGACTTGCAGCTCCTCACGCAGAAGGAGGGAGAAAGTTCACGGAAGTACATGCAGAGGTTCAGCCGGGTGCACAGGAACATTCCAGACATCCACCCGGTAGCTGTGATAGCTACATTCCAGTACAACGTGCGCAACCGCCAGATATGTTCTAAAATGAACGTTCGGTTGCCCAATACTGTGAATTAGCTGTACACTCTGGTGGATAAGTGTGCCCGAGTAGAAGAAGGGAGGTGACTCCCCGGAGAAGAAGATAAGATCGATTGACTCAGAGGACGACGACGACGCCACCAACCAGAAGAAGAAGAACAAGAAGCGCAAGGATAAGGAAGTGATGACCATGAAAGGATCAAGTGCACCTACTACCGGCAAGAAGGCTTAGACCGAGGCTCCTAGGAAGGAAGCTGCTTCATGCACTGATTGTCGGGAAGCCACGGCTGCCGAGAAGACCGAGGCTCTGATCGAAGATTAATTGCGACCTTTTCTTAGAGCGACAACATCATATACAACAAATAAATTACAACATCATGACGAAGAATAAACCTAGACTATATATCTAACAAAGAAATTACAGCATATTGCATCCCCTGGGCATCAAGTTTCTCTGCCAGTGATAATAAAGGGCAACCAGACAGCAGATTCCATACAGTGGGCAGGTCGCCATTAGTGGAAGTAAACACACCGACAAAATAATAAACAGAGCCGACATCACTTCCACATAGTTCAAGAAAGGTTAGCCCTCCCCAGGAGCTGCAACGCAAGCAGCTTAGCAACCTGATGAGACTACGCTTGTTTGATGCTTATATCCACCAACTCAAGCTGCATAGCATCAATAGACGTCCTGTACTTATGGTTAATCTTGTATAGATATTGGAGTTCCATCCGGATTTGAGCGAAAGCATGTCTTTCTGCTTGAATTTTATACTGAAGAAGTTGAATAGATTCAGGCGGCGACTTCATTGAGCTTGTGTCACTGCTATTAGTGAGTAAGTTCGTCACTACATCAAGACATGAATTTGGGGTTGTATCGCTATCCTCAAGATGTGTTGCCTTGTTCTCTGGAATATATGTCAGAGGGACAAGCAATGGGTTCGTCTGACTATCATTGTGGGAGTTCCTCCTAGCAACAGTGATGTCACCCTGAAAGAGAAACAAGCAGGTAGATAATAGGTTTTGCACATATAAGCACTAGTGCTGCGAATTCATCTCATTTCTTAGTCAGGAATAAAGAGACATGGTTTAAAATAGCATTAGTATAATAGGCATTGTTCATAGTTAAGACGGCAGGAGATGGCATTGTGCAGGAGTTGCTAGCTTCACCACACCACTAGATTACAAATCAAGAACACAAGCATATTGATGTCTACTACGCAACTTTATTCTTGTAGACATGTGTTGAGCATCGAAGCATAGAGTTTTGTAGGATAGTAGCAATTTTATCTCAAGTGGATGACCTAAGGTTTATCAATTCGTGGGAGGCGTAGGATGAAGATGGTCTCTCTCAAACAACCCTGCAACCAAATAATAAAAAGTCTCTTGTGTCCCCAACACAACAAATACAATTGTAAATTGTATAGGTGCACTAGTTCGGCGAAGAGATGGTGATACAAGTATAATAACGATAGTAGACATTGGTTTTTGTAATAGGAACAATAAAAAACAGCAAGGTAGCAAGTAACAAAAGTGAGCACAAACGGTATTGCAATGCTTGAAACAAGGCCTAGGGTTCGTATTTTCACTAGTCCAATATCTCAACAATGCTAATATAATTAGATCATATAACCATCCCTCAACGTGAGACGAAGAATCACTCCAAAGTTCTTATCTAGCGGAGAGCATAAGAAGAAAATGTTTGTAGGGTATGAAAGCACCTCAAAGTTATCCTTTCCGATCGTTCTATCAAGCTATCCCTATAAGTGTCACGAGCAGCCCAAGAGCTCGTACTAAAATAACACCATATGATACACCTCAGCCAACTCTAATGTCACCTAGATACTCCAATGTCACCACAAGTATCCTTGAGTTGATTATACGATATGAATCAAACAATTTCAGATTCATAATACTCAATCCAACACAAAGTACCTCAAAGAGTGCCCCAAGATTTCTACCGGAGAAACAAGGACAAAAATGTGCATCAACCCCCATGCACAGATTACCCTAGTGTCACCTTGGGAATCCGCGAGTTGAGTGCCAAAACATATATCAACTGAATCAATATGATATACATTGTCACCACGGGTATTCATAGAAAGACATACATGAAGTGCTCTTACATCCATACAAGTATTCAATCCGATAATAACGAAGTCTCAAAGGGAAAACACAATTCATCAAAACAAGATAGAGAGGGAGAAACACCATATGATCCAACTATATTAACAAAGCTCGCGATACATGAAGATCATGCCAACTCAGGAACACGAAAGAGAGAGAGAGAGAGTAAACACATAGCTACTAGTACAAACCCTCAGGCCTGAGGGTGGACTACTCCCTCCTCATCATGGTGGCCGCCGGGAAGATGAGGATGGCATCCGGTGATGATTTCCCCTCTGGCAGGGTGCCGAAACAGGGTCTAGATTGGTTTTTCATGGCTACAGAGGCTTGTAGTGGCGGAACTTCTGAACTAGGGTTATTTCTGGGGGTTTATGTATTTATAGGATTTTTTGGCATCAATCTCACGTTCAGATGGGCTTTGAGGGGCCCACTACCCACCAGCACACGACCAAGGCCTCTATAGCGCCCTGCTGGGTAGTGGCCACCTCCTTCACCTTCTGGTCCTCCCACGAAGCTTCTAGTGCCTATTTTGTTCCAAAAAAAATCATCATAAGTTTCGTTGCATTTGGAGAACTTTTATTTGGACACAAAAAACAACACCACGGTAGTTCTCTGTTAATAGCGTCAGTCCGGGTTAGTTCCATTCAAATCATACCAAAACCATATAGAATTGCTGTAAAGATGGCATGAATACTTCACAAATTATAGATACGTTGGAGACGTATCAGCATCCCAAGCTTTATTCCTACTCATCCTCGAGTAGGTAAATGATAAAAGAAATAATTTATGAAGAGTGAATTCTAGCATAATGCATAAGTTTGATCAATGATAATTTCAATCACTTTTCCTAGCATCATAACATGACCTTTTTCTCATAAAACAAAGCATGATAAAGTACCAATTAAAAACGAATTTTTTGTTGTGGAATACTACATATCATCATATACTCTTTCTTTGTGGCATGGGTATTTGGACTTGAATGATTCAAAGAAATAGTCTATAATTTGACATGAAGAAATCAATACACAAGCCTACTAACAAGCAACCATGTCTTGAAAGAAAGCTCAGCATGAAAATTCAATGCGAAAGAAAGCTATCCCTACCCCATTATGCTCAATCATTGATCCATTCATGAAACACACTAAAATATTAGCTACATTCAATGCACAAGTATGAAAATTGATAGAGGCGAGGTTGTCTGATCTTTCGATGAGATGATAACGATCGATTTTGTGGAGTCGACTTTGATGATCTGACTACAAACATGCACGACATTGCGCCTTAGCAACAGCTAAACCAATCTCCCGAGGTTACTGACGATGTGGAAGCACGATCAGCCTCACCACGAAGGTCTATTCCTACAAGCAATCGAAGAACATGCAAGAATATGATAAAGCAATCTGAATATTGCGAATATATATATGAAGTATTGATAATGGTGGGGATCCGAAAGCAGTCTTGATCTGGTCATTGGACACAAACGAAGTACACGAAGTTGCGTTGTCTAACTTTTAACTAAACAAATCCCAAGGAAAAAGCTACTAGATGGATCTACTTAGAGCAAGGGGTGGCGGCGAAGGAGGTGGGAGGACGTCCCAAGGCAGCCTAAAACTAACCCTAGGTCATACAAGGCTCATGGGCCCAAGTGGAGGTGATGCAGCACCTTTGGACTTGTAGTTTGACTCGGATTCCGCTGTAGTGTCAGATTGTTTCGTCGATAACTCAATGCTCCGAACGAATTTTAAGGTGAATCCAATTGGTTTGGAAAGTGCACGAAATCTATTTTCCATGAAAAAAAGAATCACCCAATTCAGAATCCAGATGAAAAAAGTTATTGATCTTTTGAGTCAGGTATGTCTGTGCAGTCCGAATCTGAGTCCAGAACGTGAGAGACTTGGACTCTATCTTCTCTTGGGCCAAAAGTGATGTGAGAGAACTTTTTGAACAACAAATAAACATCTCTTTCTCCCTTATCTTCATATGTGGATTGTACAAATGTCCCATACACCTGCAATTAGAAGTTTGTGAAGTATTTTTGTCCTGGATGACATAAATAAATTATTGCATAGTTTGTATTAGAAATCTCCTCACAAATATACATGTATGTAATATTTTTGGTCGTATCCAAGGTAGTCATGTCCTCATCATCCTCCCCTTCTTGAAAACAAAGTCGCCATCGGTGTTGCTTAATCTGAAATGTGGCTAACAAAAGAGACAATGTGTACATGTTGTACATATATATGTTTTCCATTTTTACTTCCCTTGGTTTTTGCACATATGACACATGTATACATGAGTAACTTTCATAGTTCATTAAATCTGAAGCCAAAATATTAACACAAGAAGTAGAAGGCATGAAAATATTGCGACTCAGTTTGCATATATAAGTGAAGCTCTTATTCATTTCAAAAGGTTGACAGTGTTCATCATTAAACCGTCCCAACATTGGTGAATAAACCTTACTTGCACCAAATTTACATGCTACAACATGCTTAAATAAGCAAACATGCAATCAGTCATTGGTTCTTTTGCATCAACAGTTAATTCAATGGGTGCACTCAAAATTGTTGGTATTTCAGTTGTTTGATCACACGACGCATTCATGACAGTAACAAGATACTCTAAAATAGGTGGTGTGCTCAAATCAACAGGTAACTCAACACATGATACATTCAAGTTAACTAGGCATGCATCATTCTCATGTGAAGTTATATCATCAATACCTTTACTGTTACCTTGTCGCAAAGACGTAGTTGATGTAGGTACGAACGTTGACAATGTACCATACTCTTGAGATGATGTCGTGCTCACAATCCGAGGTGGGGGCTGCTCTAGTAGGTGCAACGGTGGAGGAACCAACCGGCGGTGGTGAGCATGAACTAGAAGAGTTGTTGTTGTAGTCACCCAATGCATCCTCCTGTATCTATCTCTCAAAGGTACAAGCACGAACATACATATTAGTAATGCAATGAGGAATATACTAAAATCTTGCACGGATATCATGGTTCAAACCACCACAAAATCTTTTCATTGTATCATCCTCGGGTTCTTCTATGTCACAATGATGCATATAAGATTTGAACTCTTGGTAGTAAGCATGAATAGTGTTACTGCCTTGTTTTAATTGTTCCAATTTGAGAAGCAATTCACGACGATAGTAAGGATGAAAAAAATGTTGTCTCATTACAGCTTTTCAAAACATTCCAAGATGTGGGTTGGTTATTAATGTTTTTCTTACAATGTACACTCCACCAAACAGAAGCAAAACCATTAAATGCTTTAGTGGTAGCTCGTACTCTCTCAAGTTCAGAAAATCATGGTGACTAAAACCTATTCTACTTCAAGCTCCTAAGCTAGATAAATAGCACAATTAAATCTACCCTCAAATGATGGGAAAGAGATAAGCTGACCATATGCTTGTGTGTGTTGTCCCACCTCTCGTGATGGTGAAGATGTATCCATCGTCCAAGAACTTCTATCTTCGAACCCTGTAATGATTAGTAGAAACAAGAAACAAAATTCAAGAATAATGTTCCTGTGAACTACTAGGGTGTGGTGGTAAAGCGCTCACAGTAAAGCAAATATCAATATCATACAAGTTCTTAGCAAGTAGTAGGTGGTGACAGGCAACCAGCGGTGTCAAATAACTCCGAAGATTGAGTAAAGCGATTGCCAGGGGAATGTATGTATACATAGTGTAGAAATATGTTGATCTTGGATGGCTTAAGTATATGATAGCAAAAGATTAGCAATAATCAATTCAGAGATGCAATGTTGAATAAACGCTCAACGACATTACTGTGTTGGTCCTAGGCTAGACCGGACTAGAGACACGAGCCTAGAACACTAATGAGGTTACATCATAACACAACTAGCATCAATAAAGGATATAAAGTAGCTTTGGACAGCAAGATATAAGCGAAGATCACAATAGCAGTAAAGATAATGATGTGAAATAACAGCCAAGCAGGATATATCAACAACTTTCTCTCCAACTTTCCTCTGAAAAAGTTTGTGACAATTTTTTGATAATTTTTTTCAAGAATGGTACTGACTCAAGCTTTCAAATGCAAAAGGAATCACTCAATTCTGAATTGATATGAGGAGTCAAAACAATCTAAAACTGGCCTGAAAAACTGGAATAAGCTGTGTTGCGAACTTCGGAGGGCAAAAATACCTATTTAGAAGCCGATTTTGAGGTGCCAAATATTGAACAAGTTTCTGCAACTATTTAGATGCGGCTCGTCGCTAGCTTTTATTTGAGTACTCGCAGAGCCAAAACGGACTTCGTATGAGTAAGTTATATGCCTGTTTTACTGAACAGTGCACAAAACAGATTCCAATCCGAATTCAACTACGAGATTGAGTCTAGATAGATCAAAATTTTGTTTTTTTCTTCTTTTTTTCCTCACACTTTTTTTCTTTTTCTTTCTCTCCTTTTATCTAACCTTTTTCTAACTTTTTTTACTCTTTTTTCTGTCTTTTTCTCTCTCTCTTTCCAAGACAACTAGATAAGATGCGGATTGGATCAAGCGAAGATGTGAATGACCTCAAGTATGATTATGACAATGAACGATGGGTAACACGTGGTGAAAATTGATGGATGGGGTGGTGGACAACGGAAGGGATAACGATGCAGCTGTGGCATGACTAATGTGAACATAACTCGAAACTCTAAACGAACTAGACACTAAGACCAGCAACTCGACATGACGATCCAATCAATAATTCAACTATGCAAGCAATGAAAAGAAAATTGCAAAGGCACAGACTGGCTTGGACAAAGGATGAATAGATCTAACTTTTTTATGGCTTTTTCTTGGACAATAGGTAAGAAAATAAATCTAATCTAGGGAAAACTGGAAATTCTCACCGAGCAACCTCAAAAATGATACCACTTGATAGAGGCGAGGTTGTCCGATCTTTCAATCAGATGATAACGATCGATTTGGTGGAGTCGACTTTGACGATCCGACTACAAACATGCACGACGTTGCGCCTTAGCAATCGCTAAACCAATCTCCCGAGGTTACTGGCGTTGCTGGAAGCACGATCAACCTGACCACGAAGGTATATTCCTGCAAGCAATCGAAGAACAAGCAAGAATATGATAAAGCAATCTGAATATTGCGAACATATATGAAGTATTGATAATGGTGGGGATACGAAAGCGGTCTTGGTCTGGTCGCTGGACACAAACGAAGTGCACGAAGTTGCGTTGACTAACTTTTAACTAAACAAATCCTAAGGAAAAAGCTACTAGATGGATCTACTTAGAGCAAGGGGTGGCGGCGAAGGAGGTGGGAGGACGTCCCAAGGTAGCCTAAAACTAACCCCAGGTCGTACAAGGCTCATGGGCCCAAGTGGAGGTGATGCAACACCTTTAGACTTGTAGTTTGACTCGGATTCCGCTGTAGCATCAGATTGTTTCGTCGATAACTCAATGCTCCAGACGAATTTTAAGGTGAGTCCAATTGGTTTGGAAAGTGCACGAAATCTATTTTCCAAGAAAAAAAGAATCACCCAATTCGGAATCAAGATGAAAAAAGTTATTGATGTTTTGAGTCAGGTATGTCTATGTAGTCCGAATCTGAGTCCAGAACGTGAGAGACTTGGACTCTATCTTTTCTTGGGCCAAAAGTGACGTGAGAGAACTTTTTGAACAACAAGTAAACATCTCTTTCTCCCTTATCTTCATATGTGGATTGTACAAATGTCCCATACACCTGCAATTAGAAGTTTGTCAAGTATTTTTGTCCTGGATGACATAAATAAATTATTGCATAGTTTGTATTAGAAATCACCTCACAAATATACATGTATGCAATATTTTTGGTCGTATCCAAGGTAGTCATGTCCTCATCAAAAATAGTGTTCCCTAGTTGGTGCTTTATAAGAGAAGATGGAGACTCAAATAAAAATAAAAATTGCATAAAGTAAATAGATAGGCCCATCACAAAGGGAAGCAGAGATTTGTAGAGGTTCCAGAGATCAAAGGTTAATTGAGAGATACAATAGTTTTGAGAGGCATGCTTTTCCTGTCAACGAAAACGATCGAGAATTCCCAATACTTTCCATGCTAGATAAATCATAGGCGGTTCCCAAACATAAAATAAAGTGTATTCTTTTTCCATCATTATTTCACAATATATGGCTAGTTGTATCCATAGGTGCCTACCATACCAACAGTTTCCAAGGAACTTATTATTTGACAACATAAAGTAAATTTCTTTTTTCATTTGGGGACTGGGCATCCCTATTACCTTGCCACACTCTCGTGCAATGACAAGTGAATAAACACTCATCTTGAGAATAAAATATCTAGCATGGAGAATATTGGCCACCCCATGCCGCTTCATGAGCGGTACGGGCACACAAAAAGGAAATTCATTTTGAAAATTAGAGTTGGCACATACAAATTTACTTGGAATGACACAAAAATACCACATATAGGTAGGTATGGTGGACTCATTTGGCACAACTTGGTTTAGGATTTTGGATGCATATGCAGTATTCCCACTTAGTACAAGGAAATGCTAGCAAATAGATTGAGAAGCAATCAACCAAAAATAAAAAATGATCATAAACGAGCATTAAGCAGAACTAACACCGAATAATGGACCACAAGTAGGATGTAACTTCATTGCATAACTATTGACTTTCATGCTTGCATAGGGAATCACAAACCTTACACCAATATTCTTACTAAGCATAATTACTCACCAACATGACTCACATATTACTATCTCCATATCGCAAAACTATTGCAAGGAATCAAACTGATCATATCCAATGATCTATATGAAAGTTTTTATTATATCCTTCTTGGATGTTCATCATATTAGGACCAACTTCATAACTTGTGCAAATTAATAAACTCTCAAAATAATATAAGTGAAGCTTAAGAGTGTTCGACAAACTACTCCAAAAAGATATAAGTGAGTTGTTAAGTAAATAGGTAGCTATTTGAGGACTCTCACTCATTTAAAAGTTGTCAAGTCTAAGTATTTTATTATAACAGAAAGCAAAACAAAATTAAATGACATACCAAGAATAGAAAAACTCATGTGAAGAAGCAAAAACTCAGGCTCAACCGATACTAACCGATAATTGTTGATGAAGAAAGGTGGGATGCCTACCGGGGCATCCCCAAGCTTAGATATTTGAGACTTCTTGTAATATTAATTTGGGATGACTTGGGCATCCCCAAGCTTGATCTTTTGTGTCTCCTTAATTCCTTTTATATCAAGGTTTCCCTAAATCTTAAAAACTTCATCCACACTAAACTCAACAAGAACTCGTGAGATAAGTTAGTATAAATCAATGCAAAACCTTATCATTCTCTACTGTATAAAATCACTAAAATTATAATTTAACATTGCATACTAAATGCCTCTTCATATTTAATACTCCTATCCTCAAATAGAATCATTAAACAAGCAAACAATGCAACTGTAACAGCAATCTTTCTAAACAGGATAGTCTATAAATAATGTAATTAGATTCATACTTCTCTAACTCCAAAAATTCTGAAGAATTACCACACTATAGAAAATTTATCATATCTTATTTTTCAAGAAGTTTCAACATTTTATCGCATTCTGACTTTTCTCAAGAATTCACACACTAGGTGCAACATTTTGTTTTCAAACAACAACATATAGACTTGCAAAAATAAGCATAGCGAAGGTTATACTTGACACTTTTATTGAAGTAAGAGATGAAAAAAATTATTCTAAATAACAACAGGAAAACACCAACAAAATAAAATGATTCTCCAAGCAAAACACATATCATGTGACGAATGAAAATATAGCCCCAAGTAAGGTTACTGATAATGTTGGAGACGAAACAGGGGATGCCTTCCAGGGCATCCCCAAGCTTAGTTGCTTGGATCTTCCTTGAATATTATCTTGGGGGTGCCTTAGGAATACCCAAGCTTAGGGTCTTGTCACTCCTTGTTCTCCTCATATTGATATCTCACCCAAAACTTGAAAAAACTTCAATCATACAAAACTTAACGGAACTCATGAGATAGGTTAGTATGATAAAGGGCAAACCATTCACTTTGGTATTGTCAAAGACAAGATTCATAATTGTTCTAAAAAAATTCCTACCATGCCTTATCATTTTCACAATTTATATTGAGCAATATAAGCCATAGAAACGAAAAAACAAGCAAACTATGCATTGAAAACTGAATCTTTCAAAAATAGAACAGTTTGTAATGATCTGAGCAATGACCATACTTCTACAACTCTAAAAATTCTGAAAAATAAGGACAACATAGGGAATTTATATATGAATCATCTGTAAAAAATTTAGAGCAAAACCACGTCTCTGTGAATATACAAAATTCCAGAATTGGGCGCAAAAGTTTCTGTTTTTGCAGAGAATCAAGTCAACTATCATCCACACTATCCCAAAGGCCTTACTTGATAGTTTATTGAAACAAAAGCTATAAAACATGATTAATACAGTAGCTTAATCATGTGAACACACAAAAACAGTAGGTAATAGTGTTGGGTTGTCTCCCAGCAAGCGCTCTTCTTTAATATCTTTTTAGCCAGGCATGATGATTTCAATGATGCGCACATAAAAGATAAGATTTGAAACATAAAGAGAGCATAATGAAGCATAGGTCTAGCACATTTAAGCCTAACCCACTTCCTATGCATAGGGATTTTGTGAGTAAATAATTCATGGGAACAAGAATCAACTAACATAGGAAGGTAAAACAGGCAAAACTTCAAGATTTTCAACACATAGAGAGAAAACTTAATATTATTGCAATATGTAAAAGCATATGTTCCTCTCTCATAGTAATTTTCAGTAGCATCATGAATGAATTCTACAATATAGCTATCACATAAAGCATTCTTTTCATGATCCACATGCATAATTTTTTACTACTCCCCACATAAGCAATTTTCTTCTCATTAATAGAAGTGGGAGCGAATTCAACAAAATAACTATCATGAGATACTTGATGGATATAATTAAATTGAAAATTAAAATCATGATGACAATTTTGATGGTTATCATTATTATTTATAGCGTAAATGTCATCACCATAATCATCGTAGATAGGAACTTTTATCATAGTCAATTGAAACCTCTCCAAAATAGTGGAATCATCATTAAATAAATTCATGACCTCTCTAAATCCACTTTCATAATTATTAAAAGAAGACTCAACAACCTCAAAAATAGTGGGATCATTACTTCCTAGAGTTGACACTCTTCCAATCCCACTTTCATCATTATAATCATCATAAATAGGAGGCATGCTATCATCATAATAAATTTTCTCATCAAAACTGGGGGGGGGGGATATCATCTTCACCAAACATAGCATCCCCAAGCTTGTAGCTTTTCATATCATTAACATAATGTATATTCAAAAAATTCATACTAGCAACATTTCCATCATGCTCATCATTCAAAGATTTTATGCCAAACATTTTTCTTGAATTCTTCTTCTATCAATTGTGCACAATTTTCCGATCCATCATTTCCATGGAAGACATGATAAAGACGAATAATATGAGGCAACCTCAATTCCATTTTTTGTAGTTTTCTTTTGTAAACCAAACTAGTGATAAACAAGACACTAAAAGATTCAATTGCAAGATCTAAAGATATACCTTCAAGCACTCACTTCCCCGGCAACGGGGCCAGAAAAGAGCTTGATGTCTACCACGATACTTTATTCTTGTAGACATTGTTGAGGGAATCGTTAACTGGTAACTGCTCAGTTGGCTGGCGAGTAGGGGATTAATAGGCTAATCGGCAAGTTAATCGGCCATTTAATCAATTAATCGGACGATTTATCAGTTTATCAGCTACTCGGTGACCCTATGAGTAGGGATTAATCGGCAAGTTAACTGGTTACTCGGATGAATTCTTGAACAGGGCTTGTAGACATGTGTTGGGCCACCAAGCGCAGAGTTTCATAAGACAGTAGCAATTTTCCCTCAAGTGGATGACCTAAGTTTTATCAATCCATGGGAGGCGTAGGATGTAGATGGTCTCTCTCAAATAACCCCGCAACCAAATGATAAAAAGTCTCTTGTGTCCCCAACACAACAAATACAATGGCAAATTGTATAGCTGCACTAGTTCGGCAAAGAGATGGTGATACAAGTATAATAATGATAGTAGATATTGATTTTTGTAATAGGCACAATAAAAACAGCAAGGTAGCAAGTAAACAAAAGTGAGCACAAACGGTATTGAAATGCTTCAAAACAAGGCCTAGGGTTCATATTTCACTAGTGCAATCTCTCAATAATGCTAATATAATTGGATCATATTACAATCCCTCAACGTGTAATGAGGAATCACTCCAAAGTACTTATCTAGCAAAGAACATAAGAAGAAAATGTTTGTAGGCCATGAAACCACCTCAAAGTTATCCTTTCCGATCGATTATCAAGCTATCTCTATAAGTGTCACAAACAACCCAAGAATTTGTACTAAAATAACACCATATGATACACATCGACCAACTCTAATGTCATCTAGATACTCCAAAGTCACCATGAGTATCCGTGAGTTGATTATACGATATGCATCAAACAATTTCAGATTCATAATACTCAATCCAACACAAAGAACCTCAAAGAGTGCCACAAGATTTCTACTGGAGAAACTAGGACGAAAACGTGCATCAACTCCTATGCATAGATTACACCAATGTCACCTCGGGAATCCGCGAGTTGAGTGCCAAAACATATATCAAGTGAATCAAGATGATACCCCATTCTCACCACAGGAATTCATAGCAAGAAATACATGAAGTGCTCTCAAATCCATACAAGTATTCTATCTGATAATAATGAAGTCTCAAAGGGAAAACTCAATTCATCAAACAAGATGGAGAGGGAGAAACACCATCTGATCCAACTTTATTAACAAAGCTCGCGATACATCAAGATCGTGCCAACTCAAGAACAGGAGAGAGAGAGAGAGATTAAACACATAGCTACTAGTACAAACCCTCAGCCCTGAGGGTGGACTGCTCCCTCCTCATCATGGCGGTCGCCGGGATGATGAAGATGGCCTCCGGTGATGATTTCCCCCGCCAACAGGGTGCCAGAATAGGTTCTAGATTGGTTTTTTGTGGCTACAGAGGCTTGCAGCGGCGAAACTTCTGATCTAGGGTTATTTCTGGGGGTTTATGTATTTATTGGATTTTTTGGCGTCGGTCTCATTTCCAGATGGGCTTCGAGGGGCCTACTGCCCACCAGCATACGACCAAGGCCTCTGGCGCGCCCTGGTGGGTAGTGGCCACATCCTTTAGCTTCTGGTCCTCCCATGAAGCTTATGGTGCCTCTTTTGTTCCAAAAAAATCATCAAAAAGTTTTGTTGTATTTGGAGAGCTTTTATTTCTGCACAAAAAACAACACCACGGTAGTTCGGCTGAAAACAACGTCAGTTCGGGTTAGTTCCACTTAAATCATACCAAAACCATATAGAATTTTTGTAAACATGGCATGAATACTTCATAAATTCTAGATACGCTGGAGACGTATCACATACATGTAGTTTTAAACAACGTATAAACATGAGTGGTGAGTGTACTGTTAATTTATACCATTTCAGATTGGTAAATAAAGAGACATGATTTTAATAACATTCACATAATATGGCATTGTTCATAGTTAAGACATAGCAGGATATGACATTGTGCTGGAGTCGGTAGTTTCACCACCCCACTGGATTATATATAGACGAAGAACACAAGCATATGTGAAGTGCTAAAGAAGATAACTTGCTATGTTTAGTTTAATTTACATGGTATGAATAAGGAACTAGGTTGTACAACTAAAAACTGAAATTGGGAAGGACAAACTTATGTTTATGTACTTCCTCGTAATAAGCTTTGAACATGCAATTTGATGCAGATGGTGAAAATAAACAACATTTGTAGTCATAGCTATCCAAATATACACAACAAAGTTTGAAGGCTTGAGGAGGACAAACTTACGTTAGTAGTGAGGACTGACTCTATAAAGCCCTTGTCCATATTGATGGGGGGCAATTCAAGAACTTTACCACAAACTCTTCTTCAAGAGCATTGCCTTTATTCTACATTTTATTAAGAGTAAATATAGATGTGATAATATAGGAACAAATGGCGATTCTTAAAGCTAAGATGTAGACTATAAATGTAAGTACATCATACATGCAAAAGGCACTGACAAGAGCAATGCAGAGCTAAACTTCTTCATTAGCATTGGATTTATTCAATATTTTGGCAATAGTAAATATAGATCTAATGTGTAGAAAATGGAGGGCAAGGGAATAAGTTGCAAAGTGTACATGAACAACTAGCTGACAATATAAGTACAATGATGAAGGAGAACATATACTTACAAGAACAATGCAGAGATAAACTTCTTCATGAGCATTGGGTTTATTCTACATTAATGAAAGCATTAATGTAGAGCTAATAATTTGGAGCGAATAATGGATAAGAAATCTATAATGCACAATGATGTCACATAATCCACTAGGTATGAATGTAAGTACAGCGATAGGATAACATGTACTAACAAGAGCAAAGCAGCGATCAGCATAGTTGCGATATCCTAGGTTTTGTGGCGCTGGTTCTATCGCCAATATAAGTGGGGTTGGTGTGGAGCATCCCACGGTCATCTCCACGTACACCTTCATAGCACCTCAAGCCCCAAGTGGACCTACCGGACTTAAGGTGAACCCACTCCTCTTCAAGATTTACATGAATATCCATTGTACTTGGTTGCTACCTCACCATGGATCGTTGTGCATCATTAGGTACGAGGGTGACCGCCACCAAGAAGCTAGAAAGCTTCCCGGAGGCCAAGGAGAAGGACCCCAAGTCCGCACAGAGGAAGCAGGAACCCAACAGGAGCTGGACAAGAAGTCCCAGGCAACCCCGTGCCCACGGCCTACACAGGAAGCTGGCACTGGAGCACCCCGTGCGCACGGGCTTGTACCGTTCCCACGGGAACCCCATGCGCATGGTCCCAACTTACCCCGTGCGCACGGGCCCTACAGGATGGCTGATCGAGGCTGCTATTTTGGGCCTCCACTTCGTCCCCTTCCTCCACCTACCTATATATATCCCTCTCCCTCTTCCATTTAGACTTAGCAAAGGATATGACTTGATCTTTGTGAGCTTTGCTTCTTGTACCACTCCTCCTCTTGAGAGAGAGAGAGAGACCACTCCATTGGAGTTCAAGACCTCCTTTGGAGAAGATCCCCTTGTGGATTCAAGCCCTTCTCTTGAAGAAGACTATCATCAGCACCTCTTTCCTCATAGGATTGGGATGATCTAGTTACCTTGTATCTTTCCTTTGTTGTCCTTGGATCATCGTGACCTCTTGTGTGTTCTTGGTTCTTGGATCTAGCATATGTGTGATTGGATCTAGTTGATTTGATTGTTTCCCCTCTCTTGTGTTCTTCGTGTTCTTTGTGGAATTTCCCCTCAAATTTGTGAAAGATCCATCTTAGGGTTCCAACCTACAACATCTTGGTATCTAGAGCCACTTTGATCACGAAATTGGAGCTCCCCTCCTTGCTCACTAACATCTTGGTACCATGAGCCAAGGTTTCTCACGAAATTGGAGCCCCCCTTCTTGTTTTCTAGCCTAATTTTGTTGTGTTCATCCCTAATTTCGAAAATCCCCACCAAAAATAGGCCCATTTTTTGTGATTTGTTGGTTTGGTGATGTTTTGTTGGATTTGATCCATGGATTTGCTTGGTTTAAAGTGGATCTAGCTTTCCCCCATCTTTTCCCCACCACCCATCCCCAAAATCTCTCCAATTTTGCCCTAGAAATGTTCAATTTCCGCCCCGAAATCGCAAAATTTCCGCCCACCCTATGCCCACGGAGCCCAGACCCCGTGCGCACGGCCCCCCCGAAAAGTCTCTGGACACCCCGTGCCCACGGATTTGTACTGTGTGCATGGGACCCCATGCCCACGGGCTCCTACCCCTGTGCGCACGGCCCCCCTACAGTAACCGCACGCACTTCACCGTTTCGGCCATAACTTCCACACCTAGAGTCCGGTTTTCGCGTTCTTTAGCTCGCTGAGTAGCTATTTACATCCCCCATCCATCTAGATGGGTTCCAACATCACTTGAATCCATCAAAATTTTGACATTTTGGCATCTTTGCCTAGGTCCTCCACCATATCATCCGCAAAACCACCATAACCTTCCGCAGCCTAACCCATTTCGCTCCATATAGCATTTGTGGTTGCTTGAGTAGTGACTTGAGTCTCCAAAGGTGTTTAGGCTATGTAGGGACAATTGCTTCTTCATCAACCACCACCACCACTGAGGGAGTCCTGGATTAGGGGGTCCTCGGGTGTCCGGGCTATTTGATATGGGCCGGACTGGTGGGCCATGAAGATACAAAGCAGAAGGCTTTCCCCCGTGTCCGAGTAGGACTCTCCTATGCGTGGATGACAAGATTGATGTCCGGATATGTAATTTCCTTCTTTTACAAACCAACTCTGTACAACCCTAGAGCCCTCCGGTGTCTATATAAACCGGAGGGTTTAGTCCGTGGAGGCTATCATAATTCATATAGGCTAGACATCTAGGATCTAGCTATTATGATCTCGGGGTAGATCGAATCTTGTAACCCCTACACTCATCAAATACAATCAAGCAAGACGTAGGGTGTTACCTCCATTAAGAGGGCCCGAACCCGGGTAAACGTCATGTTCCCTTGTCCCTTGTTACCTTCGATCCTCAGACGCACAGTTCGGGACCCCCTACCCAAGGTCGGCCGGTTTTGACGCCGACATTGGTGCTTTCATTGAGAGTTCCATTTTGTTGTCGATAGAAGGATCGATGGCTTGCCTTGTCATCAATGATGATATAACTTCTAGAAGGACCCTAACTCCAAGACAGGTCCTCCAGCTCAGCGGTTTTACCATGGGAACTCGCTCGGCCTTTAAGCCAACGGCGGCCCCCACAATCGCCAAACATCATCTTTGCGTCGGCCTCGAACAATCCGAAAAGATGGATCCGGCAGACATCTCTTCCTTGAACGAGCTGCTAGATCGCATCGCCGCCCTAGGGTTTGCAATAGACTATGATCGGTTAGGGCTTAAACCCGATCACAGGGAAATCAAGTCCCCACCGATCACCCATCTGGTAGTGGTCGTTGAGAAACGAGCCAAGAAGGCTTCTTCCCCTAAGTTAAGAACCAGCTATGTTCGGATTTCCAAACCCTTCGAGCCGGATACCCACCCTCGGGAAGAGACATCATGTACTCCAAACACAGGATCAGGCATTGAGCCCGGAAGCCACCTGGACCTTCCTGGTACTGAATTGGTGACCTCAGAAATTCTTCAAGCTTCGGATTCAATCTTGCGTCAGGATTTGGGTTTTAGCCCGCCCACCCACCACAATCAATATCCCCAAGTAATTCAAGCCCTCCAGACATATGTGACCTAATGTATGTGTGGCAGCAACCTCAAGAAACAGTCCATCACTTTTGGGCCAGATTCCTCCTTGTTAAAAACAAGATTAAAGATTGCTGCGAGAACGCCGCGGTTTCAGTTTTTGTCGTAATTGTACGGGCGAGGGAATTCTCAACGCCCTCAACCGTCGTTGCAGACAACACTTTATAGAATTGGCACACATAGTACAGATGTAATGCATGATGGAAAGCGTATGGAAAGCCCAGACAGCCCGGTGGGAATGCCTTGCCTTTAAGCAGCCCATCGTACGGGCAAAACAGACGCACCCTTACGAGGTATCCGACCACAAGCCCGTTGATAAGAAAAATAAACCCTTTACGGGATATAGAACCATCCTTGATGAACTATGCAACAAGCCCTCCCAGATACATACGACGCCAAGCACCGAACCAACGCATGGCCTTCGAGTATGTTGGGTACTCTGGCAAGTGGCCAAGAGCGGTGAGGCTATGCTCACCAGTACTACTCCAAAGAAGCATTCTTCGGAGGATGACGATCTCAACGTCTTTACGGTCTTCGAGACCTTATCTTCAAATAATTGGTGCAAAAGGGCGCTCCGCGACCTCGCCGAAGTCAACCAAGCAACCACAACGAACCCTTGGAATGATACAGCCATAACTTCACCGTCGACGACGAACCAAGCGCCCGATCAGTCCGAGCACCAGCCGCTTTGGTCTTAAACCCAATTGTGGATGGCTTTCTACTCACCAAAGTGCTCATGGACAGCGGTAGCAGACTTAACCTCATCTACGAAGATACGCTCGACAAAATGCAAATGGGCAAGAGCCACATCGAGCAAAGTAGTACCACCTTTCGAGGCATTATCCCCGGTCCAGAAGCACGATGCTCGGGGAAAATTAAACTTGATGTAGTATTCGGCATGCCTGACAATTACAGGTCCCATGAGTTTCTCTTCCACGTGGCCCCTTTCAATAGCAGATATCACGCCCTCTTGGGGCGGGATGACTTCACACGCTTCCAAGCCATACCCCATTACGGGTACATGAAGCTTAAAATGCCAGGGCCCAGTGGAGTAATCACTATTACTAGTTATCCGGATATAGCACTCCGCGCCGAAAACAAAACCGCATCCTTGGCCCTGAAGGCACTATCCAAGGCCTCGCGGCTGAAGAACTAACCACTCTGTGTTCCATAGTGGACAGAGATGATGTAATCCTCGATAAGTGCCCCAAATCCACCTCTTTCAAACCAGCAGATGAAATAGTCAAATTTCAAGTGCAACCGACGGATCCTAACAAAACAACATCTATTGGAGCACAACTGGATCCGACGGTCGACGCCACTCTACGAGCGTTCCTGCACAAAAATTGGGACATCTTTGCCTGGCACCCTTCAGACATGCCCGGAATCCCACGCAGACTGGCCGAACATAGCCTCAACATAATAAAGGGGTTCAAACCAGTCAAGCAAACACCGCAGCGCTTTTCCGAACCCAAACGACAACCTATGGGGGAGGAGCTAGCCAAACAACTTGAGGTCCGGTTCATTATAGAAATCAAGCACCCGGACTGGCTAGCCAATCTGGTCATGGTGCCGAAGAAGGATAAATCCTGGCGCCTTTGTGTCGGCTTCAAAGACCTCAATAAGGATTGCCCTAAGGACCCCTTCCCACTGCCCCACATTGACCAAATTATTGACGCAACTACAGGACACGACTCATTGTGTTTCCTCGACGCCTACTCTAGATACCATCAGATTAAGATGAAGGAGTCCGACCAGGCCGCAATGGCATTTATCACCCCGTACGGGCCTTTCTGCTTCAACACTATGCCCTTCGGGCTCAAAAATACTGGCGCCACTTACCAACGCATGATTCAAACATGTCTGGAAAAACAAATTGGTAAGACAGTGGAGGCATATGTGAACGACGTGGTCATCAAGACTAAACACGTTGAATCACTAGTGGACGATCTATGCCTCATATTTCACAACCTCCGAACATATGACATACGGCTCAATCTGGAAAAATGTGTCTTCGGCGTTCCAGCCAGGAAACTGCTCGGGTTCATTGTTTCCAATAGAGGAATCGAAGCAAACCCAGCCAAAATCCGAGCCCTGTCACAATTGGCAACGCCAACAGATTTAAAGTAGGTCCAAAAACTAGCTGGGTGCGTGGCAGCCTTAAGACGCTTCATCTCCAAATTGGGAGAAAAGGCGCTACCACTTTATCGACTGCTCTGACGCACCGACCACTTCGAATGGACGAACGCGTCTACAGCTGGATTGAAAGAAATAAAAACATTGTTAGCAGGCAACCCAATCCTAGCCGCACTAAGTGTTGGCGAGCCTATGTTGCTCTATATATCTGTGACTCACTAGGTAGTGAGCATAGTACTCGTCGTTGAACGAGAGGAAGAGGGACACAAATTCCCCATCCAGAAACCAGTGTACTATGTATTGGCGGTCCTTACACCATGAAAATATCGATACCCTCACTATCAGAAGATAGCTTATGCGGCCTTTATGGCATTCTGTAAGCTGCAGCACTAGTTTCAGGAGTGTTCGATCACGGTGGCATCCGAAGTACCTGTCGTGGAATTGTCACGATAGATGTCCTAGTGAAAGGACTTAGTCGTGGAGCCATCACAACTAGGTTAGCTTGAAGGGGTTAAACAAGACAAAGGACACATGAGTTTATACTGGTTCGGCCCCTTGCTATGAAGGTAAAAGCCTACTCCAGTTGAGGTGGTATTTCTTGGGTTTCAATTACCAGGGAGCGAATATGCTTAACCTAGCTTTCGGTCTCTCTTATTTCTTGTCCTAAGCCGACGCCGGGTCGTCCCTTTATATACACAGGTTGACGCCCGGCGATTCACAGAGTCCCGGCCGACTCATCATCAATGTGTCCGGCTCGGTGACTAATTATACTTGCCCTACAATCCAAGTCATACATATATGGCGGTTTACACCTATGGGCCTTAAGTCACCTTTGGCCTTTGGGTCCTTAGCAAGTCTGCTTCATGAACTGCCATCTTCAACATGTTTACGGGCCTTGTCTTGATGAACCGTCGTTGGTATAACCCGGTCCCTCCTGGGCGGGTCATACCCAATAGTTATATCCCCAACATTAGGCCCTAGGTTTATTTGAACTTGTTCATGTCAATCTTCAACACTTAGAAAAATCATTCTTCCTTTATCCTTGCGAGATCCTGTAACCCGCTGTGACATCATCTTCCAAGATCGTAGTAACCCGCCATGACGTCACCTGTCATTAATATTACATAAATCTCAAATCTTAATATATCTTCTCTTTAATGAACCTACGAAAATCGAGGCGTCCACGCCGTCACATATCCTTTTTTAACCTCCTTGATTCGCGCACATGTCCCTTATCCTTTCGTCTTATAAATAGGGCCAGGGGTCCCTTTCACTTTCCTCCCTTGCCTCTTCGTCTGTCTTCCACCTCGCGTCATCTCAGCACCCGAGCTCCGCCGCCACCGTCGACCTTCGCCTCTGCCTCAACTACGGCTGTTGCATCGACCTGATCTGACCAGAATTCGTCTGCGCGCCTCCGCTGTTCAATAGCTCTGGTGAATCCTCCTTCTTTCTTTTCCCGAAGATCCCATTAGGGTTTCCATGAGTTCGTCGAAGTTCATCTTCATTCTTTGTTGTAGCACTTATTTTTTATTCGAACTTGGTACCTCTCCTGCGTGGTGGTAGCTGTAACGCTTATTTTCACTATTAGGTCATCTCCTTTTGCATAAAAAATTCGATCTGGACATATGAACTGCTCAGGCATTGCAGCTTAGGTCTAGATTTTCTTTTCCATTATCTGTCACACCATAGATCCAAAATTATGATATCAATCTATGAAACCTGTTTTTCCAACACTTAGTAATTTTCCCTTGCTTAGATGTGTAAATCGACAATTGTGTGGGCGGCTTAACACAAAAATAGTAACCCTCTAGATACCATTAGTCCCCTCTTAAGTCGCCAACATCTCCTCTTTAAATGTCAATCTCCGGCTTAATACCTATGCATGCTTGATTACTGTTATTCACTATTTAATTCGTCAGCCGGCTTAACCATATAATCTTGAACCGACACAATCTTTCTTTCAGCTCATCGATAATGGCTAAGACGTATTCTGCTTGTAACTTGGTCCAATCCTGGGTTACTGAGGAAGACTTGAACAAGTATGCAACTGGCCCTTTAGCCAAAAAAGAAGTCATTCACTTGAGGGGCCCTGGTGAAGAATTTCCTCCTAAACCCAAGGACGGAGAGGTGATTGTTTTTGCTGATCACCTGAGTCGGGGATTCAGCCCACCCGGCTCAAACTTCTTCTATGATGTGCTTCATTTTCTCCAACTTCACCCCTAAGATATTGGACCCAACTCTGTGTCCAACATTTGCAATTTCCAAGTGTTCTGTGAAGCTTATCTTCAAGAGGAGCCCACAGTTGATTTATTCAAAGAGTTCTACTATATAAACCGCCAGACTGAATTTGTTGATGGGCCCAACACCGAACTCGGTGGGGTTTCAATTCAAAATAGGAAAGACGATAGCTTTCCCTATGCTAAGCCGCCATGTCACCCCAAAGACTGGAACCTGACTTGGTTCTATTGTCAAGACACATCTCTAGCCGACGAAAATCCCTTACCGGGTTACCGCGATCACCGGCTTATCAACACACATCCACTCCCCTCACTGCTCAGTGCGAAGGAGCGGGCCAAATATGCACCATCATTTTCAAAGCTCAGAGCCCTTCTGGCCAATGGTTTAACCGGCATCGACCTTGTCCGGTGCTGGGTGTCCTGGAGTATCTTGCCATTAAGCCGTCGCCCCGACTTAATGTGTGAATATACTAGCAATGTGAAAGATCCCCAATGCCACTATGACATCCAACTGTCCGATGCAGAAATCAATGAAGCCACCAAGAAATTGCTTAACGAACCTGTAAAAGAATGTAGCAAGATAGGTGTCGGTGTCAAAATCGGCGGATCTCGGGTAGGGGGTCCCGAACTGTGCATTTAGGCCGGATGGTAACAGGAGACAAGGGACACGAAGTTTTACCCAGGTTTGGGCCCTCTCGATGGAGGTCAAACCCTATGTCCTGCTTGATTAATATTGATGATATGGGTAGTACAAGAGTAGATGTACCACGAGATCGAGGAGGCTAAACCCTAGAAGCTAGCCTATGGTATGATTGTTGATGTGTATGTTGTTCTACGGACTAAAACCCTCCGGTTTATATAGACACCGGATAGGGTTAGGGTTACATAGAGTCGGTTACAATGGTAGGAGATCTTCATATCCGTATCGCCAAGCTTGCCTTCCACGCCAAGGAAAGTCCCCTCCAGACACGTGACGGAGTCTTCAATCTTGTATCTTCATAGTCCAGGAGTCCGGCTGAAGGTATAGTCCAGCTATCCGAACACACCCTAATCCAGGACTCCCTCAGTAGCCCCCGAACCAGGCTTCAATGACGATGAGTCTGGCGCGCAGATTGTCTTTGGCATTGCAAGGCAGGGTCTCCTCCAAATTCCATGTACCTATTTGAATAAAGTCCGGTTTCTTGCAGATGTTGCGCTCCTTGGCTTCTACGCCCAATAATGGCCTCTTCCCATGTGTCAAACAAATATGAAAAGTCTGCGTGTTTTTACATTCACACCCCTAGCCGCGTAAATGAGCTGCCCTATTTAAGGGGACGAGGATTTAGATCCAATCCACACCTTCTCTCCTCGGCAAGTGTTCATCAGAGCGCATCCGACAAAGGTCCATTCCACCATGGCCAGCCGTCGCAACTCCTCCCCTCGCCCTTCCAGCCCTAAGCCTGGATATTGGGAGAGATGTTCCATCCTGCATAGCGAGCTAGTGACGCTCCAGACCAAGGGATTTCTCCCCCCGGCCTACATGGTCCCGGCTCGAGCCGGTCTTGCTGTCTACAACGGCGGAGAGCAAGCAGAGAATGCCCCTAATCCCTCCAAAGGAGATCGGGTGTGCCTTATCCCTTACTTAATAAGGGGGATCGGATTTCCAATCCACCCATTTCTTCGGGGGCTGCTAGAGTTCTACGGCCTCCAGCTACATCATCTCACGCCTGCCTCAGTATTGCATATCGCGGGCTTTGTAGCCCTCTGCGAGCTGTTCTTGGGTGTTGAAGCTCATTTCGGACTGTGGAAGGAGCTATTTTGCCTCGTGCCCCGTTCCAAGAAGGGGTCAATGTATCAAGTGGGCGGAGCCAAAGTGTGGCGCATCGCCGGGACCGGATATCTATCCGGAACCCCAAAGAAGGCATCCGAAGACTGGCCCTCGTAATGGTTCTATATAGAAGACGTCCCGGTGCCGGATCCTGTCCGGATTAGCCTCCCTGAATTCAACAGTGCTCCCTTAAAGAAGCGCATAAGCTGGCGCCCACAGAGCCCTCAGAGGGAAAGTGACAGGGACATCATTTACCTGATGGGCCGAATAAGATTGTTAGCCCATTCCGGACTAACCATGATCGGGGTTATGGCCGAATGCATTATGCGGGGGGTGCAGCTGCTTCAGTATAGAAGCCACCCCATGTGGGACTTCAACGGGGAGGACGACGCCACCCGCTACGGTCGTAAGGGGCCGGATTCAGCTGCCGCTCTACTAAAGATCTTGTCCACTTTGTATAAGGGAGAAGAGGAGGAATTTCTCCGTGTCAACCCTCAGGGTGGATTCTCCATGCACAATCCCCCGAGCTGGGTAAGCGGCCGTATTTACTTGTCCATCCGTTTTGTATTCCCATTTTTAAATATCCAGTCTGACGACTTTAACGCAGGTACTGCGCCGGGCTGTTAAGGAAATAAGCAGCCCTCCTCCACAACCCGAGGACCCAGGACGGTCCCTCGACCCGGCCTCTCAAGAGGATCCGGACATGTCTGTGTAGCTGATTGATGGAGTGTTCCATCAATTGAGCGAGGACAACGCCTTGGTGGCCATTACGGCCGATTACCCAGGGCTAATCCTGACGCCCCAGGTACCTGAGATCGAAGTGCCAGTACCCCGAATAGGCGTCCGCCCACTCGTGTTCAGTTTCCTGATTGCAACCGAACTTTGCAGGGGAGGTTTTTAAGGCGGAAGGCCGAACCTGCGGCGACAAGCCAACGAGGGGCCGTAGGGCCCCGTGGGCCGAAAAGAAGTGCAGTCCGGACTGAGGCATCAGCATAAAGGTATGGCGCGCCCCCTTATCCCAGGTGTTATACCTTCAAGGCACATTGACACTCGTGCTCTCTTCAGGACAAAGAGACCTCGCTGGACTATACCAGGAGAGGCTGCCAATCGCACCTCCACCAGCCATGCTCCAAAGCCTGGTCCGGAGGCGGAGGCGAACGCAAGGCGTGCGCCAGACGCTCCTCCGACGGAGGATGTGGACGGGTTGTGTGCCACCAACTCTGAGGTGGAGAGTGCCATGAACCACAGGCGTCGCCGGACAATTCTTCGCGACGCTTGTTTCTCCCAAGGGGCATTAGATGCCTTCAACTCAGGAGATGCGCACCTCCGTGCCGCTCAAAATGGTCTAGCCAGAGCCACGGAGCAATATGTAAAAGACATACGGGTAAGGAAATTTTGGTAATTATATATAGCAGTAGCCCCCGAGACTTGAAACAGTTAGAATAACTGATTTAAGGATCATTTGATATGCAGGTTCTTACAGAAAAGAATTCCCTACTATCCAAGGAGCTGGAAGAGTGCAAAGCTCAACTAGAGGCCGCACTAGCCGCGGCAAGGGAGCCTAAGGAGACCCCCTCTGGTAATATACACTTTGAAAGATAAGTATTTTGCGAAGCACGGCTTTGGTGCGAATCTGACAAATGAAATTGCAGATGGCGCCGGATTGAATCCGGAAAGGAAACACCTCCTACGCCAGCTAAAGGCTGGTGAGAGGGTGCTGATAAAGGTGATGGGGGAGAAGAACAATCTCCAAGATGCCAACACCAAGCTGGGCGTCGAGCTGAAAGATGTTCGTGCCCAGCTGTCAGACTCCGTGAAGGAGAATCAGCGGCTTTGGCGCGACATATTTAGTAAGTGCTTGAACGAACCTTTTGAAAGAAAGTTCGGCGGGGAAGTCGACTAACAGAGCAATGTCTGTAGGTGTGCTAACAGGTCGTCCTGCAGAGGAGATGTCCGGTTCTATGGGTGACCTTCTTCCCGAGCTCTCGCAACTGCTTGATCGAGTTCGGCAGGCGATGCAAGGCGTCTCCTAGGCCCTGTGGCCATCCGTCTCCATGCCCGAAGGTCTTGGAGAGCTTGCGGAGAAGCTAAAGGGAGCACGACGGCGCTTCCGATTGTGGAAGATATCAGCCTGCCGTCAAGGCGCTAGGGAGGCCTGGGCCATGGTGAAGACGCGGTACGCAAAGGCTGACCCCAACCACATGGCCGAGGTCGGTCCTGTAGGGCCCGATGGGAAGGAGATCCCTGTAAGCTTAGTATACGGCCAAGTAGAGTTGGCCGCAAAGTATTCCCAGCAGGACTGTAAATTAGACAGCCGGTTAGATGGTATTGAAGAGGAATACAACCAGTCAAAATGACTATGCAATTTAATTAACATTTATAATGCCTTCTAGCCGGATTGTAGATCATTTGTCATGGCTGACCTTTTCGCTTCAGCCTCAGGACCTGACGGTCCGGAGTGTGTCCGAATTCCCATGCGGTTATATAGGAACCGGGGAATGCATGGAGACCAGGCGTAGGGGTCATTGGGGCGTGAACAGACAAGTGCCCGACTAGGTATGTTATATTACATGGTTAGTAAGAAACATCTTCCAGGGAGAATAGTTCCGTTAGGGGTTCCTTTCCCTGGGAGGCATGCCCTAAGGTGCATGTCCATGCCGCGAAAAGAAACGCAGGAAAAACATCTGAGGGTGTATAGATAAAAATAAAAAAAGATCATCTTTAGTTCACCGACGGAATATTCCCTTAAGAACGCTAGCTTTCGGCTTCACCCAGTCTGAGGTACACGTCCGGCTGACCCGGCGGTAACAATCGCAGAGGTGCTTCCTTTACCACCTAGCCGAACAATCGGGAATGTAGGGGTAAGCACAGGAGCCAGGCAACCCAGCTTGGCAAAAACTTAAGTCATATCGATGCATATAATGGTGAATAAAAGGTACATGCGGATGTGTGACACATGTGTTGGGCATGAAGCCCGTATGAATAAGCTTCTCTTTAAAGAAGCCCCCAGGTTTAATGAGCGCGGATAGCGCGTCACTTTATAAGCCTTTAAAGGCTATAAGAGAGAGAGGAGAAATGTAAGACAGAAAATATATAAAAAATGGACAGAGGAAGGAGACGAACATAGAGTCCGGCGCTAGGCATAGAATCTTCGGAGACGGGCTGCGTTCCATGGGTTTGGCTCGAGTCGGTTATCCGATGCATCCCGCAGGCGGTACGCTCCACCAGTCAGGACTTGGTCCATTATGAAGGGACCTTCCCACTTGGGCTTGAGTTTGTCCTTTTTCTTGTCCGATAGTCGTAGAACTAATTCGCCAACATTGTAATTTTTGGCCCGTACTTCTCTACTTTGGTATCTTCGAGCCTGTTGTTGATAGAATGCGGAACGGGCTTTTGCCACGTCACGCTCCTCCTCCAATGCGTCCAAGCTGTCCTGCCGATCGAGCTCGGCTTCTCTATCTTCGTACATGCACACTCGAGGTGAGTCATGAATTATGTCGCAAGGCAAAACCGCCTCTGCGTCATACACCATAAAGAATAGTGTGTATGCGGTGGTGCAATTCGGCGTGGTCCGCAGCCCCCAGAGTACGGAGTCGAGCTCCTCTACCCAGTGCGTGTTAGATTCCTTGAGGGACCGCACTAATCTGGGTTTGATGCCGCTCATGATAAGACCATTTGCACGTTCGACCTGGCCGTTAGTTTGTGGGTGATAGACGGAAGCATAATCGAGCTTGATGCCCATGTTTTTGCACCAAAGTTTTACCTTGTCGGCCATGAAGTTCGTGCCGTTATTACTGATGATGCTGTGGGGGACGCCGTAACAGTGTACAACCCCGGATACAAAGTCTATCACCGGTCCGGATTCGGCCGTCTTAACAGGCTTGGCTTCTATCCATTTGGTGAACTTATCCACCATGACCAGTAAGTATTTTTGCTTGTGGGTTCTGCCTTTAAGGATTCCAACCATGTCAAGCCCCCAGACCACGAAGGGCCAAGTAATGGGGATGGTTTGGAGGGCGGTGGGTGGCATATGGCTTTGGTTTGCAAAGAGCTGGAAACCAGTGCATCGTTGGACTAAGTCCTGAGCGTCTGGCCGGGCCATCGGCCAATAAAAGCCTGTATGGAAGGCCTTGCTTACAAGGGACCGGGCTGCAGCGTGATGACCGCCGAGTCTGGCATGAATTTCAGCCAGGAGATTCCGCCCCTCCTCTTCGGAGATGCACCTTTGAAGGACTCCGGTAGTGCTTTTCTTATAAAGCTCTCCCTCGTGGACTCTGTAGGCTTTGGATCGCCACACTATGCAGCGTGCCTCATTTTGGTCCTCGGGGAGTTCCTGCCTAGTAAGGTAGGCGAGGAATGGTTCTGTCCACGGGGCGATGACGGCCATTATTACGTGGGCTGAAGGAGTTATTTCATTGGCAGAGCCTCCGATTGTGTCAGAATGTTCGGTGTCGGGCAGTGCAGTTGGGTCTGGGCTGTTATTGTTCGGCTCCCCTTCCCATGCTACGGATGGCTTGAACAGCCTTTCTAAGAAGATGTTGGGGGGACTACATTGCGTTTTGTGCCGATGCGTGCCAGGACATCTGCCGCCTGATTATTTTCCCGGGCTATATGGTGAAATTCAAGCCCCTCGACCGAGCTGACATTTTTAGGACGGCATTGCGGTAAGCTGCCATTTTTGGATCCTTGGCATCGAAGTCTCCATTTATTTGGGATATTGCGAGGTTCGAGTCCCCGCGCACCTCTAGGCATTGGATGCCCATGGATACTGCCATCCGGAGACCATGTAAAAGGGCCTCATATTCGGCTGCATTGTTGGAGTCCGTGTACATAATCTGTAGTACGTATTGAACTGTGTCTCCTGTGGGGGACGTCAAAACGACGCCAGCCCCCAGTCCGGCCAACATCTTGGAGCCGTCGAAATGCATGATCCAATTTGAATATGTGCCGTACTCTTTAGGGAGTTCGGCCTCCGTCCATTCTGCGACGAAGTCGGCCAAGACTTGTGACTTGATGGCTCATCGTGGCTTATAAGTTATGTCGAGCGGGAGGAGCTCGATGGCCCATTTCGCAATCCGGCCCGTTGCGTCACGGTTGTTTATAATATCGTTAAGTGGTACTTCCGAGGCTATTGTTATTGAACACTCTTGAAAGTAGTGTCGTAGCTTCCGGGATGCCATGAATACCGTGTACGTAATCTTTTGATAATGTGGGTACCGTGATTTGCAGGGAGTGAGGACAGTGGACACATAATAGACCGGCTTTTGAAGGGGGAATTTGTGTCCATCCGCTTCTCGTTTGACGACGAGCACTGCGCTTACAACCTGATGTGTTGCTGCAATGTATAATAGCATTGGTTCGCCAATGTTTGGCGCGGCCAGGACTGGGTTTGTTGCCAGTATGGCTTTTATTTCGTCGAGTCCGGCCGTGGCTGCGTCCATCCATTTGAAGTGTTCGGTGCGCCGAAGGAGGCGGTAAAGGGGTAGGGCCTTTTCTCCCAAGCGGGAGATAAAGCGGCTTAGAGCCGCCACGCATCCGGTTAACTTTTGTATTTGTTTGAGGTCCTTTGGGATATCCAGTTGCGACAGAGCTCGGATCTTGGCTGGATTTGCTTCAATTCCTCTACCGGATACAATGAAGCCCAAGAGCTTTCCGGCTGGAACCCCAAAAACACATTTTTCCGGGTTGAGCTTGATGTCGTATGTTCGGAGGTTATCAAATGTGAACCTCAAGTCGTCTACTAGAGATTCAACATGTCTTGTTTTGACGACCACATCATCTACATATGCCTCCACTGTTTTGCCGATCTGGCTTGCCAGACATGTCTGAATCATGCGCTGATATGTTGCGTCGGCGTTTTTGAGCCCGAAGGGCATCGTGTTGAAGCAGAATGGCCCGTATGGTGTGATAAATGCCGTTGCGGCTTGGTCTGGTTCTGCCATCTTGATTTGATGGTAGCCAGAATATGCGTCAAGGAAACACAATGAATCGTGTCCTGTGGTAGCGTCGATAATTTGATCGATGCGGGGGAGGGGGAAGGGATCCTTTGGTCAAGCCTTGTTAAGGTCTTTAAAATCAACACACAGGCGCCGGGTTTGTCCTTCTTTGGTACCATCACCAGATTTGCTAGCCAGTCCGGATGTTTTGTATCTCTGATGTATCCAGACTCCAATAGCTTTGCTAGCTCCTCTCCCATGGCCTGTCTCTTAGGTTCGGAAAAGCGCCGAAGAGCCTGTTTGACAGGTTTGAATCCTGTTTGGATATTTAAGCTGTGCTCGGCCAGCCTGCGTGGGATTCCTGGCATGTCTGAAGGGTGCCAGGTGAAAATGTCCCAGTTCTCTCATAGGAACTCTCGCAATGCGGCGTCGACATCAGGGTTTAACTATGCCCCGATGGAAGCTGTTTTATTGGGGTCCGTTGGATGGACTTGGAATTTGACTATTTCGTCCGCCGGTTTGAAGGAGGTGGACTTGGATCTTTTGTCGAGTACCACATCGTCCCTATTCACCGTAGAGCACAGCGCAGTCAGCTCCTCAGCCGCTAGGGCTTCGGATAGTGCCTCGAGGGCCAGTGCGGCTGTCTTGTTTTCGGCGCGGAGTGCTATGTCCGAATCACTAGCGAGAGTGATGATCCCGTTAGGCCCGGGCATCTTGAGCTTCATGTACCCATAATGGGGTATTGCTTGGAAGATTGTAAACGCTTCCCGCCCTAGCAGAGCGTGATAACCGCTGCTGAACGGAGCCACCTGGAACGTGACCTCTTCTGACCTGTAATTATCCGGTGTGCCAAACACCACATCTAGTGTGATTTTTCCTGTACAGCACGCTTCCCGACTGGGGATTATTCCTCTAAAGGTTGTGCTGCTTCGCTCAATGCGGTTCCAGTCCATTTCCATTTTTTGAAGGGTCTCCTCATAAATGAGGTTTAGTCCGCTGCCGCCATCCATGAGTACCTTTGTAAGACGAAAGCTGTCCACTATTGGACTGAGGACCAATGCGGCTGGTGCTCAAGCTGTTCGGAATTTAGGTTCATCACTGGCGTTAAAGGTAATAGCCGTGTCACTCCATGGGTTTATTGTTGCTATTTGGTAGACTTCGGCAAGGCGCGGAGTGTCCTTTTTCGCATATTATTTGATGCGAAAGTCTCGAAGACTGTTAATACCGTATTGGTGTCTCTGTGGTGGCTTTCTGTGGCCTCTGGAATTAGGAGATTTTCGCCAATTTTGGCCACCTGCCGGAGTATCCAACATGCTCTGAGGCTGTGAGTTGGTGTGGCGTCCTCTGTACTATGAATTTTACAGGGTCCATTAAGCCATCCTTCCAGTACGGTTCCATGCCCTGTAGAGGGTTTTTGCTTTTTAGTGCTTGACCCGGGTGACTGGTGATGATGCACCCTTTTATTTCGGACTGGTTTTGTATTCAGGGCCGGATTGTCCCAAAATTTTATTTCGGTTTTCCAGGCGCTTTCCATCGCACAGTAATTTCATACAATGGACGCCAAGTCAGCGAAGCGTGTAATATCACGGCGACTTATGGCGCTGAGTATTCCCTTGTCCGTGCAATTATTGCAGAAGATTGAGATTGCGTCTTCCTCGCGGCAGTCCCTTAGCCTATTCTTAACCAGGAGGAATCTGGCCCAGTAATGATGTACTGTTTCATCGGGTTCTTGCCTGATTTTGGATAGATCGCTTATGTTGGGGTGGGTGGGTGGAATTAAATCTGAAGCCTCACCCCATCTAAGGCTCAGAGGCCGAGGAATTTCTGAACTTGCTAAACGAACCTGTAAAAGAATGTAGCAAGACAGGTGTCGGTGTCAAAACCAGCGGATCTCGGGTAGGGGGTCCCAAACTGTGCGTTTAGGCTGGATGGTAACAGGAGACAAGGGACACGAAGTTTTACCCAGGTTTGGGCCCTCTCGATGGAGGTCAAACCCTACGTCCTGCTTGATTAATATTGATGATATGGGTAGTACAAGAGTAGATCTACCACGAGATCGAGGAGGCTAAACCCTAGAAGCTAGCCTATGGTATGATTGTTGATGTGTATGTTGTTCTACGGACTAAAACCCTCCGGTTTATATAGACACCGGATAGGGTTAGGGTTACATAGAGTCGGTTACAATGGTAGGAGATCTTCATATCCGTATCGCCAAGCTTGCCTTCCACGCCAAGGAAAGTCCCCTCCAGACACGGGACGGAGTCTTCAATCTTGTATCTTCATAGTCCAGGAGTCCAGCTGAAGGTATAGTCCGGCTATCCGAACACCCCCTAATCCAGGACTCCCTCAACAGGACTTAGTCCTTTTAGCACCTTCGACAAGCCGCCAGCCGTAAGTTTGCACATCTTCTGCTCCATCAGTATTTTTAATAATTATACCCACTCATGATCTTTTTGACCTTAACAGGCTGACTCTCCATTTTGGAAGAAGAAACCACAAGATAAGCCGGTTAAGCCGGCTCTACAAAAACCAAGGTCACCAAAAGACCTGCCAAGAAGAAAACCACCAAAACGACCGGCTTAAATATTGATGATGACGTTGATGATGATGAATCAGAGATAGAAATTGATTCACTTGGCTCATTTTTATACATCTCATTGACAATGATTGTTATCAGGATGACGCAGAAGCCAGCCGTGTAGGCGACGTAGAGGTAATTATTCTTTCCTCCAGCTCAAAGCCTCCGCCAACACATAAAACCCGTCAAGCAAGCCGGAAAGTAAGCTTTTCTCGTCCTCTAGCTCACTTGGATCCCAACTTTCTTTTGAAGAAACAGCAACACGAAGCTCGCCGCACCACCCGACATAGTGGTGGTGTAATTACTTCCTCCGTCTTACCAAACACGCCAGCTCGCAAACGTCGCCCAGAGGTCTTACATATTTCTGATATACTTTATCCCAAGGCGGGTTATTTCCGACAACGTCTTAACCCGTCTGATTCAAACTATCAGGGGACTTCTCATTCCTCCTCTGGTGAGTCAACGGGAACTCAAATCCCAGCCTTCAAGACTGTACCTAGGTAAGAAATGTTTTGACTATCCAGACCATATAACTGATCATTATATTGACCTCTTTATGCTTCTTATCTTCAGGGGCCAGGCCAAACCCAGCAAGAAAGCAAAGTTGAATAAGCCGGCCGACGACGTCATCCCGTCTGAGCCAGAACAACAACAACCAGTTGCTAAAGATATTATTGATGACCCGCCACCTCAACACCATGAAGCCTCCATAGATCATATGGATGTTGAACCAGATATTTCTAAGCCACCAAGCCCGATTAAACCTGCTGAGGAGAAGGCTGATGATGTTATTGTTACTGGGTTGGATTCACAGCTCCGGGTCAACCTACTACCAAGGAAGAAATTTCTGCTGAAGATAAAGTCAAGTGGAAGGTGGACTTGGATAGCTACACCCACTTTAGTGCCCAAGACATCCACTCTGGGTACTTGAACCGTCTGTACACAAGCCGAGACTTTCAAGCCGGTTTTTATCAATTTGATGAAGGAATGCTATGAAGTAACTTACTCACCATCCTATTTTCATATGAAGATACTTCTTTTAGCCGCCAATTTTATTGGACATGATAGAACAGAATGTGACGTAAACTTCAATAGTTGCATAGATCAAATCCATCAGCCCCAAGGGCTGGTTTATGCTTTCAATATGAACCGGGACTTATAACACCAGTACATCAATTTTGCAAGTGTAGCCCCCAAGGGACGGCTTAATAAATATAATAAGCCGGGGCTTAAGTAGCAAGAAATCAACTTTGCTTTCGTAGCCCCCAAGTGCCGGCTTAATCAGTCATGAATAAGCTGGGACTAATCCTCTTGTTTGAAATCAACGATCCAAGCTGTAGTATTTGTAAAACGGATCACATCATTAGTCCGGGTCAGCCAATGATTCTGTCTTAACAAAAGAGTAACATACATTAGCCCCCAAGGGCCAAGTATAATATTTATATTGTGCTTGGGACTTCCAAACTTGTTCTTAAGAGAAAATATGCATTAGCCCCCAAGTGCCAAGTATCATACTTGTATTGTGTTTGGGACTTCAGCAATACTCACAATACTCTGTCTATGTTTATATTACAGGCTGAACTTTCTGAGAAGGACTCGCAGCTCAATGATCTGAAGGCCAACATAAAAACTCAACAATCTGAAACATCCAAGGCCCAATCAGAATTGAGGATTTCTTTGGAAAACATTGAGCAGCTCTAAAAGACCTTCAGTGCTGACAAAGATAACTGGGAGACTAAAAAGGCGGCTCTATTGAAAAGAGTAGAAGAAGCTGAAGCCGATCTTAAGCCAGTGACTGATGAACTGTGCAGTTTAAGGCAACAAATTACTAACATGTCCCTAGCTGTCTTTGGTAAGTATTAAACTTGATTCCATTTATCCCATTGAATCTACTATAAACCGTGTGTAACATCCCAAATTTTCAATTTGGAATGTTATACATAGAACATTCATGCATATCATATTTTACTACATTTTCGTTTCGCGATCCTCAAAATCCTAAGCAACTCAAGGACCCTCGGAGAGAGTTGGGGATTTCCCTGTTTTCATATTTGAGTTTTATCAAATATTGAAACGAGGATTTTTGGTTTTAATTATTTTTCTCTTCGAAAATATTTCATATTAAAATATATAAGAGGAGATAATATGACTTCACCAAAATAAATGAAATATTGGAGGAAAAATATTAAAATCAAATATTTGATTTTATCCGGAGTTTATTGCTATTTTATTTGAATTAGAAAAATTGCATGTTTTTCAAAGTTGCATTTTAGGGCCAAGAAAATGTTCATCTTGTTCTAAATATTTTATTTAGACGGGGAAAATTTGTTTTGGAATTTTCAGATTTTTATTTTATTTTCTAGGATTTATTTTAATTCCGGTGAAAATTATTTAAAAAAAGAGACTCCCGCCGGACCGCACTGGGCCGAGGCCCAGCCGCGCGCCTCGCTGCACTAGCTCGGGAGAGGACTCCCGAGCTGCGCCGCCGCCGCTGCCGTGTCTGTCCCAGATACGCGCCACCTCGCCCCTTCCCCAAGCCGCCGCACCCCCCTCCTCTTATAAGCCGCCGCCTCGCCCCCTGGAGCCCGGAGCCACCCCTCGCTACCGCCGCAAGCCGCCTGCCCAGCCGCCTTGCCGCCGCGCGCCGCCGCAGCCCCGTGCCGCCCCGCCCCACTCGCCGGAGCCGCCCCGCTGCGCCGGACCTCGTCGGAGGTATAAGCGCCATTCAATTATTTTATATAAAAACCGGTTCGGTTTTTGTTAGAAAACCCTAGTTTTTTTGGATAGATCGGTTCGCCGGTTTTTCTCGGTTTCGTTACATTGCGGACGTTCGTCCATACGTTCGTCATAACGAATGTTTTCACTCGTTAGACGCAGACAACAAACGCTCGTTCATTAGCCTATTCGTCAGTTTACTTTTTTCGGATTTATCCGCAATTATTTCCGACCGCAGTTTCTGATCTGATTTTCGTTTCAGTTTATCTTTTCGCTTGTTTATCGGGATCAGGCGATTCAAGCGCCTAGATCTTTGTCTTGAAATGCTCTTTCCGTTTAACCAACTTGAACATGATTTTGGTACTGTAAAATTTGCCTTAGTACAGATTAGTAAATGGATCTTGTTTCTTTCGCTGTTTGAGTTTCATTGTTCCGTTTGATTCGATTCTTTTCGCAAACCGGAGTTCTTAAGTTGAACTTTCTAGTTAGATCTTCTTATTTTAAATTTACCCATGTTTCTTTGCTTGATTGCTTATGTATGCTATTGTTTGTTTGCGATAGAACACCCGGAGTGCGAAGCGTGCTACTACGAGTGCCTAGGTTTTGCGGATCATCAGCAAGGCAAGTAACACTTTGATCATACCCCTTTATCACCCAGTTTTTATGCATTAGTTCCAATCCTCAAACATTGCATGGTTAGGATGTGATTAACATGTGGGTTGGGAAGTAGTTGATGAGGTAGAACCTATTGCCCAATTATATTCAAACCCTTGGGAGTTACTTCTACGTATTTCTTTTATTGCTATGCTATGCTCGTAGACGTGGTTGGGTGAGTGAAATCCATGACATATGTGAGATTGCTAATTAATGGTTCAACTTAAGGTGGCAACTTGAATACACATCTGGGTGGATTGTTTGTTGGGCACCTGGGGAATCCAGTATTGTCCTAGGATATCCCAGAGTACCCGTGTGATAATCCTATGGTCCGCCACCCAGGTTCAAAGGGAACTGAGATATTTTCATGCTAGAAACTTCTATGTGCAGCCACAAGCTATTATGGGCTCTAGCATAGTTGAGTAAGTTGCGTGAAGCTCCCGAAGAGGTGGATCAGCAGGTAGAGGGATGTAGGTTGGTATGGTCTGCCCGGAGTAAGGGGTTAATGCTTCTAAAAGACTGTGTCTCGGTCATCCGTTTCTCAAACACCATGTAGTGCGAGAGATCCAACGGAGGAGATCGATTATTGTGGGGAAAAGTGTGCAAACCTCTACAGAGTATATAAACTAATCATGGTTAGCCGTGTCCTCGGTTATGGACATCTTGAGTATCTAGTACTTGGAGTATCATAAGTATCTCATCACTATTAAATAATACTGTTGGGTTGCTAATTACTTTAATTGGGATTGAGTTGGAGGAACCTTCTCAATGATGTTTCAACTACCATGATAGTTAAATAAAATATATTCCTTTGTTGTAGGGACAAATTGGCTTTTCGCAAAAACTATGACCATAGAGCTTTCCACCAGCCAAATATGCATGTAGTCATAGCATTATTCTGTTCTTTCTCTACTGTGTTTCTTTGCCAGCATATTACATGTGCTGACCCGTTTTGGGCTGCAACGTATTATGTTGCAGACTTTTCAGATGAGGAGTAAGGTTCGTTAGGTCGTTGCTGTGCAGCTCAGCTATGCCGTTGGAGTTGATGGACTCACTTTATCTTCCAAGCCTTCTGATGTTATCGTATTAGATGGCCTTAAGCCACATTTATTGTAATAAGTTCTCTTTTGAGACATTCGATGTAATAAGTGTGTGATTGCTACTCTGTTATAAATCCTCGAGTACTGTGTGTGTCAGCATTATCGATCCAGGGATGACACTGAAGCACAGAGACTTGACCATTTGAGGTCGGGTCCCTACAAGATGGTATCAGAGCACACGCTGAGTGTAGGACACGACCACTAAGCTAAAGCCCTAGATCACTATTCTCTTCTCATTTCTGACTCCTCTCCATTTTCTACTCTTTAGGATGGCGGACGCAAGGAACAAGTTTGCACAACCGGATGAAGAAGCACCTTTTGGAAGACACTTGAAGGAAGTCACTAGGTACCTGAACATTGGAATACCAAGCTTCACCGGGACTTACAACGCCACTTTACCAGAAGAGCGATGGATGATTCAAGTTTAAGTTTTGGGAAGGACATTCACGCCAGTCACTAAGCCCATAGAGTTTTCCTTCGATGCGCCAACCTGGAGTCTAGGAAAGAGTATGGCAGCCCACATCACCATGGGACGCATTGGAGAAGTCTATCATAAGGAGCTTAAGGATACTATCTATCAGATTTGTGGGCACCGAGATGAGCAATGGGAGATGATCAACACCAGGAAGGATAGATCAATTGTAGCTTTCATCCAGGAGTTAAACCAACACATTCGTCACCAGGAGAACCAGATGTGCGCAGGAATGATAGACCTGAACAAGGTGATGACAAGGATCACAGAACTGGAGGAAGAACTTAAGGCTACTTGTGAAGATTATGAGGAGGACATCGTTGTACTAGTGGAAAAGAATGATGATCTGGAACAGAAGCTAGGACTATTCCTAGGAGACCCCACACTAGGAGGAGAAGACGAAGAACCCAAGGAGATTCGCCCGGAGGACTACATTATCATCGACGACACCAACTCGGACCCCGATAATAGTGATGATGACTATGAAGACGAAGCTGGAGCTGACATCATGGAGTCCTCAATCGAGGAATATTTTTAGTAGACCACCACATCAGTAGTAGTATTCCACCTTGTAAATAGTATCGTCCAAGCACTTTTGTAACCATAGTTAGATTGATTGTATGCCCTTGCTTGATTGATTGAGTGAAATGTTTGTGTTTGTCTCATGTGCATATGGGTAGTGTATTCTCATTAGACCTCATTCTATTCTAATCTCTCCCATCTAAACCCATCAGATGCCTCCGAGATGTGATCCCGGATTTACCTTCCCACCGGAGCTCACTCAGTTGATCCAGCAGCAGAATACCCTAATGCAGTTTTTAGTTCAGAACCAAGGCAACAACAAACAAACAATCCACCGCCACCCCCACCAGCTGATAACTTAGCCCGCTTTCTGAGGTTGCAGCCGCCGGTGTTTTCTAGTAGGACCGAGCCGATAGTGGCAGATGATTGGCTCTACAGGATTGGAAGGGAGTTAACCACTGCAGGATGTACCGATGCTGAGAAGGTGCGTTTTGCCGCACATCAGTTGGATGGACCAGCAGCCTCATGGTGGGAGAATTACACTTTCACCTACCCTATAGCCATTGTTACATGGGATCAGTTTCAGCAAGCTTTCCGTACAGCCCATGTCTCAACTGGAGCTATGAGTATGAAGAAGCATGAGTTTCGCAACTTACGCCAGGGGAACCGTACCGTGGCTCAGTATGCGGATGAGTTTAGCAAGTTATCTCGCTATGCCCCTGACGATGTGTCCATAGATGCCGCAAAGCAGGAGAAGTTTATGGAAGGGCTGAATGATGAGATGAGCATGCAGTTGATGGTGGCAACATTCAACAACTACCAGGAGTTGGTAGATAAGGCTCTTATGATTGAAGGGAAGCAGTAGTAGATTGAGAGTCGTAAGAGGAAGTATGGACAAGGAAGGTATAATTCAGGAGCTCAGCAGAAGCCTCGCCTAACCCCGAACTCGGGAGGACTTGTTCATAACCATGGAGGCCACACCCATAATGGAGGAAGTAACCATAATCATACTGGCCCAAGGAATGGGAATGGGAATGGAGCAAGCAATAATCAGAACCGCTCCAATCCAGCCACACCCGCGAAGAGAGACCTAAGCCATGTCACTTCTTTCAAGTGCGGGAAGACTGGACACTATGCCACAGAGTGCCCTGAAGCAAAGAATGGAAACGGCAATGGAAGTGCTGGAAAGAAGCCCAATCCATTCAACAAAGGACAAGTGAACCACGTTAACGTGGAGGAGGTTGAAGAGCAGCCTGACGCAGTTATTGGTAAGTTTTTGGTTAAGTCATTTACCACCCTTGTTCTTTTTGATACTGGTGCTTCGCATCCATACATATCAAGGGAATTTGTGGATAAGTTTAAACTACCAACCCAAACCCTTAGGACCCATCTGTTAGTAAGTTCACCTGGAGCAGAGTATATGGCTTGTCGATGGTGCGACCAGATACCCTTAACCATTGGTAGCCATGTTTTTCCGTCCGACCTAATAATCTTGCAGTCACAAGGACTGGATCTGATATTAGGCATGGACTGGATGTCAAAGTATGGAGGAAGCATTGACTATGTTAGTAAGTCAATTTGTCTCACCACCCCGGAGGGAAAAAGAATCAAGTATGTATCTAGGCATGCGCCAAGAAGTAGCCAAGTGAATACCCTCACGGGAGTTGTTCAGGAGGAAGTGCCTATAGTCAAGGATTACCCGGATGTTTTTCCAGAGGAGTTACCAGGCATGCCACCAGATCGAGACATCAAGTTTTTGATAGAGCTATTGCCAGGCACCGGGCCTATATCGAAGAGACCATACCGGATGCCCGCAAATGATCTGGAAGAGATTAAGAAATAGATCAAGGAGTTATTGGAGAAAGGTTACATTCGACGGAGCTCATCACCATGGGGAGCCCCAGTGCTTTTGGTCAAGAAGAAGGATAAGTCTCTAAGAATGGTTGTTGATTATCGTGCGTTAAATGAGGTGACGATCAAGAACAAATACCCACTGCCGATGATCAATGATTTATTTGACCAGCTGCCAGGAACCAAGGTGTTTTCAAAGATCGATCTACGATCTGGATATCACCACCTCAAGATACGAGAGAAGGACATACCAAAGACAACATTCACCACACAGTACAGGTTGTATGAATATACGGTCATGTCGTTTGGGCTGACTAACGCCCCTGCATACTTCATGAGCATGATGAACAAGGTGTTCATGGAATATTTGGATACGTTTGTTGTGGTGTTCATTGATGATATAATGGTATACTCGAAGAACGAGGAGGAGCATGAAGAGCATTTGCACTTAGTTCTCGAGAAACTCAGGGAACATCAGTTGTATGCCAAGTTCAGCAAATGCAAGTTTTGACTGAAGGAAGTTGGATTCCTTGGACATGTTATATTAGGAGAAGGTGTAGCAGTAGATCCTACCAAGGTTCAGTCAATCACTGAATGGTTGGCACCCACTTCAGTTAGCGAGATCTGCAGTTTTCTTAGATCGCAGGATGCTATCGGAGATTCATTGAGAATTTTTCCAAAACTACGAAGCCAGTGACGGAGTTATTGAAGAAGGATACCAAATTTAAATGGACAGAAGAATGTGAGGCAAGTTTTTAGGAGTTAAAGAAACGTTTGACTATAGCCCCAATGTTGATTCTGCCGGATATATGTAAGGAGTTTCAAGTGTATTGTGATGCCTCTCGCCTAGGACTTGGAAGTGTGCTTATGCAGGATGGAAGAGTTGTTTCGTATGCCTCACGACAACTAAAACCGCACGAATTGAATTATGCCACGCATGATTTGGAGTTGGCTGCCGTAGTGCATGCGTTGAAGACCCGGTGACATTACCTCATTGGAAATCATTGTGATGTGTACACGGGTCATAAGAGTTTGAAGTACATTTTCACACAGAAGGAGCTGAACCTTAGGCAAAGAAGATGGTTGGAGCTTATAAAGGATTATGACATGAAGCTTCACTATCATCCAGGCAAGGCCAATGTCATAGCCGACGCTTTCAGTCGGAAGAGTTATGCTAATACCCTAGTGAGCACGGGATTGCCAAAGGAGTTAGCAGAGGATCTTAGGGAACTTCGACTGGAGATTGTTCCTAGAGGTTTTGTTGCAACAACGGAAGTGCAGTATACATTGTTAGGAAAGATTCGAGAAGCTCAGAAGAATGACAAAGAGATTGCCGAGATAAAAGAGAGAATGAGAGAAGGAAAGGCCAAAGGTTTTCGAGAGGATGAGCACGACACCTTATGGTTTGAGGACCGTGTTTATGTGCCCAATGACACAGAGATCAAGAAGTTAATACTTCAGGGGGCTCATGACTCACCATACTCGATACACCAAGGAAACACCAAGATGTATTTGGATTTTAAGGAACATTTCTAGTGGACTGGTATGAAGAAGGATATTGCCGAGTATGCAGCCGTATGTGATGTATGTCAGAGAGTGAAGGCTGAGAACCAAAAGCCAGCAGGATTGTTACAGCCTATGCCGATACCCGAATGGAAGTGGGATAAACTTGCATGGATTTTATCACCAGATTACCCAGAACCAAATCAGGATAGGATTCTATATGGGTAGTAGTTGACCGCTTGACCAAAGTAGCTCACTCTATCCCGGTGAAAACCACATATACCAGTGCAAAGTTGGCCAAGATATATATGACCAGGATCGTATGTCTGCATGGAGTTCCGAGGACCATGGTATCAGATAGAGGGACACAGTTTACTTCAAAGTTTTCGCATCATCTGCACCAAACTTTGGGGACAAGGTTGGAGTTCAGTAGAACATTCCACCCGCAGACAGATGGACAAACCCAGAGAGTCAACCAGATTCTGGAGGATATGTTGAGGGCCTGTGCGCTAGATTATGGATCTAGTTAGGATGAAAATTTGCCCTACGCGGAGTTCTCATACAACAATAGCTACCAAGCCAGTTTGAAGATGGCACCGTTTGAAGCCCTGTATGGACGAAGGTGCAGAACACCGTTGATGTGGGATGAAGTCGGAGACCGACAGTTGTTTGGACCAGATTTGATCAAAGAGTCTGAAGAGAAAGTTATGTTGATCCGAGATAGACTGAAGATAGCTCAGTCCAGGCAGAAGAGTTATGTCAATTCAAAACACAAGGAAATAACCTATGAAATTGGAGACAGAGCATATCTGCGAGTGTCACCCCTTCGAGGAGTGAAATGTGTTGGAGTTAAGGGAAAGTTAGCCCTGAGATTTGTAGGACCGTATCGAATTTTGGGAAGTATGGGAGAAGTTGCCTACAAGTTGGAGTTACTTGAAGGACTTTCAGGAGTTCATGATGTATTCCATGTTTCACAGCTGAAGAAGTGTCATGCTGAGATGGCCGATATACCGTTAAGAGATACAGTACCCTTGGAGGCGATTCAGCTGGACAGTGATTTGACCTATGAGGAGAAGCCAGTCAGGATTCTCAAATTTGTCAGCCGAGTCACCCGCAGCAAGGTTATCAAGTTTTGCAAAGTTCAGTGGAGCCAACATACCGAGGATGAAGCCACCTGGGAACAAGAGGATGATCTTCACAAAGACCACCCACACCTATTCTCTAGCCAACCCGAATCTCGAGGGCGAGATTCATCTTAAGGGGGGTAGGTTTGTAACATCTCAAATTTTCAATTTGGAATATTATACATAGATCATTCATGCATATCATATTTTATTGCATTTTCGTTTCGCGATCCTCCAAATCCTAAGCAACTCAAGGACCCTCGGAGAGAGTTGGGGATTTCCCAATTTTCATATTTGAGTTTTATCAAATATTGAAATGAGGATTTTTGGTTTTAATTATTTTTCTCTCCAAAACTATTTCATATTAAAATATATGAGAGGAGATAATATGACTTCTCCAAAATAAATGAAATATTGAAGGAAAAATATTAAAATCAAATATTTGATTTTATCCGGAGTTTATTGCTATTTTATTTGAATTAGAAAAAATCCACGTTTTTCAAAGTTGCATTTAGGGCCAAGAAAATGTTCATCTTGTTCTAAATATTTTATTTAGACGATGAAAATTTGTTTTGGCATTTTTAGATTTTTATTTTTTTCTAGGATTTATTTTAGTTCCAGCGAAAATTAAATTTTTTTAACAAAAAGAGACTCCCGCCAGACCGCACTGGGCCGAGGCCCAGCCGGCCCAGCCGCGTGCCTCCCCACACCAGCTCGGGAGAGGACTCTCGAGCTACACCACCGCCACTGCAGTGTCCGTCCCAGACACGTGCCGCCTCGCGCCTTCCCCAAGCCGCCACACCCCCCCTCTCGTCTTATAAGCCGCCGCCTCGCCCCGCCCTGGAGCCCCGAGCCGCCCCACGTAGCCGCAGCAAGCCGCCTGCCCTGCCGCCTAGCCGCCGCGCGCCACCTGCCCCGCCGCCTAGCCGCCGCGCGCCACCGCTGCCCCGCGCCGCCGCTTGCCCCGTGCCGCCCCGCCCCACTCGCTGGAGCCGCCCCGCCGTGCCGAACCTCACCGGAGGTATAAGCGCCATTCGGTTTTTTTATATAAAAACCGGTTCGGTTTTTGTTAGAAAACCCTATTTTTTGGATAGATCGGTTCGCCCGTTTTTCTCGTTTTAGTTAATTTGCGGACGTTCGTCCGTACGTTCGTCATAACGAATGTGTTCACTCGTTAGCCGCAGACAACGAACGCTCGTTCGTTAGCCTGTTCGTCAGTTTTCTTTTTTTTGGATTTTTCCGCGATTATTTCCGATCGCGGTTTTGATCCGATTTTCGTTTTAGTTTATCTTTTCGCTCGCTTATCGGAATCAGGCGATTCAAGCGCCTAGATCTTCGTCTCGAAACCCTCTTTCCGTTTAACCAACTTGAACATGATTTTGGTACTGTAAAATTTGACCTTAGTCCAGATTAGTAAACAGATCTTGTTTCTTTCGCCGTTTAAGTTTCGTTGCTCCGTTTGATTTGATTCTTTTCGCAAACTGGAGTTCTTAAGTTGAACTTTCTGGTTAGATGTTCTTATTTGAGATTTACCCATGTTTCTTTGCTTGATTTCTTATGTATGCTATTGTTTGTTTGCGATAGAACACCCGGAGTGCGAAGCGTGCTACTACGAGTCCCTAGGTTTTGTGGATCATCAGCAAGGCAAGTAACACTTTGATCATACCCCTTTATCACCCCGTTTTTATGCATTAGTTTCAATCCTCAAACATTGCATGGTTAGGATGTGATTAACATGTGGGTTGGGAAGTAGTTGATGAGGTAGAACCTATTGGCTTGTTATATTCAAACCCTTGAGAGTTACTTCTACGTATTGCTTTTATTGCTATGCTATGCTCGTAGAAGTGGTTGGGTGAGTGAAATCCATGACAGATGTGAGATTGCTAATTAATGGTTAAACTTAAGGTGGCAACTTGAATACACATCTAGGTGGATTATTTGTTGGGCAGCTGGGGAATCCAGTGTTGTCCTAGGATATCCCGGGGTACCCGTGTGATAATCCTATGGTCTGCCACCCATGCTCAAAGGGAACTGAGATATTTGATGCTAGAAACTTCCGTGTGCAGCCACAAGCTATTATGGGCTCTAGCATAGTTGAGTAAGTTGCGTGAAGCTCCCGAAGAGGTGGATCAGCAGGTAGAGGGATGTAGGTTGGTATGGTCTGCCCGGAGTAAGGGGTTAATGCTTCTGAAAGACTGTGTCTCGGTCATCCGTTTCTCAAACACCATGTAGTGCGAGAAATCCATAGGAGGAGATCGAGTCTTGTGGGGAAAAGTGCGCAAACCTCTGTAGAGTATATAAACTAATCATGGTTAGCCGTGTCCTCGGTTATGGACATCTTGAGTATCTAGTACTTGGAGTATCATAAGTATCTCATCACTATTAAATAATACTGTTGGGTTCCTAATTAATTTAATTGTGATTGAGTTGGAGGAACCTTCTCAATGATGTTTCAACTACCATGATAGTTAAATAAAATATATTCCTTTGTTGTAGGTAAAAATTGGCTTTTCACAAAAACTATAACCATAGAGCTTTCCACCAGCCAAATATGCATGTAGTGACAGCATTATTCTGTTCTTGCTCTACTGTGTTACTTTGCCAGCATATTACATGTACTGACCCGTTTCGAGCTGCAACGTATTATGTTGCAGACTTTTCAGACGAGGAGTAAGGTTCGTTAGGTCGTTGCCGTGCAGCTCAGCTATGCCGTTGGAGTTGATGGACTCACTTTATCTTCCAAGCCTTCTGATGTTATCGTATTAGATGGCCTTAAGCCACATTTATTGTAATAAGTTCTCTTTTGAGACATTCGATGTAATAAGTGTGTGATTGCTACTCTGTTATAAATCCTCGAGTACTATGTGTGTCAGCATTACCGATCCAGGAATGACACTGAAGCACAGGGACTTGACCGTTTGAGGTCGGGTCGCTACACCGTGCCAGCTTAATAAATAAATGAATTGATGCAGGCTCTCGAAGCGTCAATTTGGGCTCAGACATGCGTGTCCGGTTGAAGGTTGTCTACACTCTGGTAGAACAACTATATATTGGTGCTCAGTGGACCATTGCTGCTGCTCTTCATAAAAACCGGTCGCCTACTCTTATCAAGGAGACATTGGAAAGATTGTTACTAGTGCCTGAGAGGATTGAAAAGCTGAAACGAGCCTCTGCTAGAGTCGGCGTTTTAACTTCCCTAAGCCGGGCTAAAGCATGGCAAGCAGATCTTGACCGGGAGGATCTGGCCAACGGTTGCCCAAGTGTAAAAGAGGATGGGATGCCCTGTAGTGCGGATGATTTTGCAAAGATAGTAAGATCAATGCGTCTATTGGCAACTCAGCTGGATGAAGAGACCAAGCTATCACAGTATCAGGCAGCTTATGATGCTAATAATCAAAAAGTGAAGGCGCCGCTTCATCAAGAGGCATATTTCATCCCACCAATTCGTAAGCATACCTTCACTCCCGACATAGATCCATCAAACCTTATTCATGATGAAGTTGTGTTTAGAGCGTTGACTGGTATCGACTGGGCTACGCCTGACTTCCAGCTGATGGATAAGCACAGAGCTGAGGATGAAGAAGAAGCATAGGATGACCCGGAGGCTTCAGCCCACCAACAATCATGATGATAGAGGCGAGGTGTCCCGTCTTTCGATGAGATGGTGGCTATCGTTTTGGAGGGAGTCGACTTTGACGATCCTACTACAAATGTGCGAGGACGTCGCACCTTAGCAATCGCTAAACCAACTCTGAGAGGTTATTGACCACGCCGGAGCATGATCAACCTGACCATGAAGGTCTGTTTCCTGCAGGAAAATGAAGAACATGCAAGAAACTAAGATTGCAATCTGGATATGGCGAATATAAGAGGAAAGCTTTATTGATCAAAGGTGGGGTTCTGTGCTGCCTTTGTCTGGTCGTTGAACACAAACGAAGTACGCGAAGTTGCAGCTATGGCAAACTTTAATCTAAACAAAACCCAAAGTCTAAACGATGCCCTAAGGGCTGTATATATGGAGGAGAGAGGGGGAAATTTCGTGGCCCTTGGAGGAGGGGTCCAAAACAAATCCTAACTATTGTTTCCCCACACATACGGACTCTAAAAACATCCTATAATCAAGTATTTCGAAATTACATGGTCCTGGCCCAATACTAAGATGACGCAGCACCTAGAATAGCCTCTGGACGAAATTTATGAAGTGACATCTTGTATATTTCGTCCAAGGCTTCATGCACTCCTTATGGTGGCTTCAAAGTCCTGAAATCATCACTTGTAACAACGTTCTTGATCCCCTTGCGCATGCCATCATCTCCATGCTTGGTCTTGCTCCACTGTTCATCCCTCTTATCCATGCCAGGCCCTTCATTTGTAAGCAAAACAGATGTATCCAATTTAGACAGCATCATATTCTCATAAACATTAGAATCATTACCGAGAAACGAAAGTAGATGATAATTTAATTGGCGTGCGTGAGCTCTAGTAATTGGTCCAGTATGTATAGCAGCAGGGGCTGTGGGTGTAACAGTGGTATTGATGTCCTCATCATCCTCCCCTTCTTAAAATGAAGTCGTCCTCGACGAAAGCTCATCTTCCTCACCCAAATAAGGCTTCAAATCTGCAATGTTAAAAGTGGGTGTCGGTGTCAAAACTGGCGGATCTCGGGTAGTGGGTCCTGAACTGTGCGTCTAGGCCGGATGGTAACAAGAGGCAGGGAACACGATGTTTTACCCAGGTTCGGGCCCTCTTGATGGAGGTAAAACCCTACGTCCTGCCTGATTAATATTGATGATATGGGTAGTACAAAAGTAGATCTACCACGAGATCAAGGAGGCTAAACCCTAGAAGCTAGCCTATGGTATGATTGTTGTATATGGCGTCGATTGCCTACGGACTACAACCCTCCGGTTTATATAGACATCGGATAGGGTTAGGGTTACATAGAGTCGGTTACAATGGTAGGAGATCTTGAATATCCGCATTGCCAAGCTTGCCTTCCACGCCAAGGAAAGTCCCATCCGGACACGGGACGAAGTCTTCAATCTTGTATCTTCATAGTCCAGGAGTCCGGCTGAAGGTATAGTCCGGCTACCCGAACACCCCCTAATCCAGGACTCCCTTAGTAGCCCCTGAACCAGGCTTCAATGACGAGGAGTCCGGTGCACAAATTGTCTTCGGCATTGCAAGGCGGGTTCCTCCTCCAAGTCCTTCATAGAAGATTGTAAACACCAAGAGTAGTGTCCGGCGCTGCAAAATAAGCTTCCACATATTGCCATAGAGAGAATAATATTAACACAAATCAAATCTGCTGACATATTCCGCAGTGCGTCAACACACTACAGCCAAGTCCTTCACTCGAATCGTTTTCACTTTTCCACCTCAGCGTGTTTTGCGAGGCGGTTTCCTTGGCACATCTTGTCAAAGCAGAGATCGTGTACCCCCCTTTTACGGGATTCTCATCAATATGGACGTGGGTAACCCAACCGCGCCACTTATCACGGTGCTTGGAAGGCAAGCGAGTTTTACTAGGCAGGTGGGGACGCACAACCGCATCCGCCCATATAAGGGGACAAGGATCCACCTTTTTACCTACGCCTTATTCCTCCTTTGCCTATCCATCTCCTGCGCACCCGAGCTCCAGCGCCCAAGCCTGCACTTCCCACCTCAACCTTCTCCAGCAATGTCTGGAGCGGGAGGCAAGTGGATGGTCTCCTCCGTCACGGAGGGCAAAGTCAAGAAGCTAAGGAAGGCCGGATACCTGTCCAAGGACATCGCGCACCGGCTTCTCGAAGAGGGGCAGCTTCTCCCCACCCCAAGGCCCCATGAGAGGGTAGTATTTCTCCCCCACTTCCTCCGCGGACTGGGTTTTCCACTCCACCCATTTGTCCGGGGGCTCATGTTATACTACAGCCAGGATTTCCACGATCTGGCTCCGAACTTCATCCTCAACATCTCGGCATTTATCGTCGTGTGCGAGGCTTTTCTCTGCGTCCGCCCTCATTTCGGCCTCTGGCTCAAGACCTTCAACGTCAAGCCCAAGGTGGTGCGCGGTAGCCAGGCGGAGTGCGGAGGCGCCATGGCGGGCAAGATGGCCAACGTCCTATGGTTCGAGGGTTCTTTCGTGGAGACCCTAAAGGGATGGCAATCCGGGTGGTTTTATATCACCGAGCCGCGCGATCAGAAATGGACCGCAGCCCCCGAGTTCCGATCCGGACCCCCCACGCGGCTTATGTCCTGGAAAGAGATGGGCCTGTCGTGGGGTGACGAAAAAGAGGTGACCGGATTGCAAACATGCATCCAGTCCCTGGTGAACAAGCCAGTCCGGCTTGTTAATGTAATCCAGGTTATGCTCGTCCGCCGGATCCTCCCGTGCCAACAACGGGATTTTAATCTGTGGGAGTTCGACCCGGCGCAGCATCAAACCCTCAGCAGGCTCTTTGACACGACGTACGAAGACGCCTGGAAGATGCTATTCAAGGGCGCCGAGGCTCCCGCATCCGCTTCCGAGGACCGCGGATACAGCTTGCAGCGTCACGCTAGCGAGGTATGCCATCTACACCTTTTACAGGATGTTAAGCTTTTTTTTCATAGTTTGACTCTATGCGGGATCTAAACTCCCTTACCTTTGACAGGCTTGGCGGGCATATCCGGACCGATTAACTGTCTGGGTCCACTGCCCGAAGACCCAGCCCCAGCTCTACTAGCGAAGCTGCTGGTTCCGGCGCCTTATGTGGTGCCGGAGAAGAAGGCCAAGAAGAAGAAGACCACGGGGACTCGAAAGAGTGCCCGCAACGTGGTGGTGTCGGACTCTTCATCTGACGAGTCCGAGACGCCCTCCTCCCGCGAAAACGAGGAGGAGGAAGAAGAAAACTCTCCCCCCCAGCGGAGGGAGGAGAGAAGAGGAAGGCCGCCCCAACGGGGGAGGCCGAGGGGTCTAGGAAAAGGAAGACCCCTCCGCCGGACTACGCCCCCAACGCCGAAGAGGGCAAAGAGGAGTGGCCAAACAGGGCCAAGCGTCTGGCGAAATCGTAAGTTCAGATATCAGAATAACTCATGATGTTCCTTTGTTGCACAGCTTTCCCTAATGTCGAATGTAATTATGTAGTCCACCCCGGGCTGAATTCGACGAATCGTCGGGCGGCTCCCTGGACTCATCGGACGTGAACTCAGTTCCGCCCGCTGTCTCCCCCCGCACTTCAGACGACGCCGAAGTGGCGTCGCGATAAGCTCTGGGGCAGGAGGAGGTGGTCCCGGAGGAGCCGCAAGGCAACCTCCCGGACTCCAGGAGTGAAGGGGATAAGGCTCCCCAGGGCTCTCAGTCCGGCTTTGTGCCGGACACCGCGCCAGAATCTTCCACAGTTGCGGACCGCGGTAGGCGAACTCCTTCCAAGAGGAGCAAGACTTCTGAGCCGGCGGCCTCTGTCCAATCGGAGGTGCCGGACAATCTGCTGGAGGTGCTTGACGATGCCTCCATCGACGAGGGGCACCGTACTATTATGAGTACGGTGATCCAGAAGGTTCAGTCTGCCAAGAGCGGACTGACTGAAGCTTGCGCTAGCCTTCTAACAGGCTTCGAGGTAAGTAAAAATATGTAAAAATATTACCGCATAGATAGTAGCCCCTGATGCTCTGTTTGGCGTTCGAAAAGAAAAGCCGAATAGAGGATCTATTAAATATCGCAGGAGTCTAACAAAAAAGAGTCAATATGCGTATGCAGGCTTCGCTGCTATCCACCACCGCACTGACTAAGGAGGTGGGTGTCCTAAAGCAGGACCTCGAGAGGACCGAGCAAGAGCTCGGCCTTGCCAAGCGGCGGCTCGAGGAGGAAGGAGGTAAGAAATACCTTACAGAAAAAGTGCCTATAAAAAGGCTTGATTGCAAAAAGAGTAACAAGATTGTACTGCTTATTGTAGGGGCCACGACTGAGGTGGTGACCCTTAAGCAGGCGCTGTCTGAGGCCGAAAAGAAAATGGCCGCGGAGCGCACAGAGCGAGACAGACTTGGGGCTCAGGTCGGCGAGGTGCAGCAAGAGCTTCAGGCTCTCATGAAAAAACATGAGAGTTTGGAGCTGGAGTCGAAGGCGCAAGCATCCGAGCTTGCAACGGCCCTAGAGGCTGCCAAGTCTGCCAAGGCCGAAGCCCAAAAGGCCCTCCAAGAGTTGGAGGAGATGAGGAAGATAGCAACGGGTAAGGCATTCTTTATGCAAAGCAGAAATATAAAAGTGAACTACTTGTTACTTACCCGAATCTGGAGCTCTCCAGGGGCATTCGCAGATCTTCCCTGCAGCGTATCCGACGCCGCCACATTCTACCGAGCTGAAGAGGGTAGCTCGACGGAGAAGGTGTTCTGGTCTCAGTATTCTAAGGCCGGACACCCTGTGCCCTCGAGCGACCAGCTGAAACAGCTGGTCGAGCTCCACAAGGTGGCCGAGCAGGCCATGAAGGGATTCATAGTTCGGCTGTGGTCCGGAGAGGCCCTGCCTGGGAGCTATTTCGGGCTGGTGGGGCAGCTGGTGGAGGCCTGTCCGAGGCTTGAGGTCATCAAGCGCTCCGTCTGCATCGAAGGTGCCCATCGGGCCCTTGCCCGTGCAAAGGTGCACTGGGTAAGCTGGACGGTGAGAAGCTTGTGAAGGACGGGCCGCCGCCGGGGAAGGAGCATCGCAAGCCCGAGAACTACTACAAGGATGTTCTTGCAGGTGCCCGCCTTGTGGCGGATGAATGTACCAAGGATGTGATATTTGAATGAACTCGCTCGTGTTTATCCTGTGCGCTGAAAACTTGTTCATATGCGCTAAGCAATGCTTATTGAATTTAAAATATTACTTTCTGTGCGGCCGTTTATCAAAAATTGAGAGATGGCCAGTCATCGGCTTCTGCCCCCGTGCCACTAGTGCTGGGGTGTTCGGGATAAACTTGAGCGCTCTTTTTCCCATAGTTGGGTCCTTCGAGGGAAGCGCTCAGCACAACGAACCAGGCAATCGGACTATAATGCCTGAACACTCTCACTTAGCAATAGAACTCTATAATTTTAAATTTCGGCGAAGCCCCTAGTTCGGAAGACCGAGTTCGGGGCGCTATCCACGCCTTGGCCGGAAAAAGCCAGCTCCTTGCTCGAAGTGGCATAAGCCTTTAGGGACTCGAAAAACCTCTCGAACAGCGACCGGTCTCTCGCCACATCATGACAGTCATTTTTAGCTTTCTCCACTGAGGTGCTTAACCCAGCTGAACTGGGGCACAATCGCAGTGGTTCTCCTAGTGCTACCTTAGCCGATAGAGCGGAACGTAAGGCACCAAAACATAGGAGCCGGGCAAACCCAACTATTGACCCAAATCATGATTCGGAGCCGATGCATATAGTGCTATAAGTTCGGGGTGCCGCACTTGTGAAAGTGTACGGACTTCTCACACCATTATGAGGGGTACTGAAGCCCTTGGCGTGTTTGCCGTACCATGGTGTACGGGTGCAATCATGTCATTTAATAAACATAAATGTGAAAAGAAGATAATGCAAAAAATAGACAAGAAGCTAAGCATTGTTTATAGAGAGGCTATTTATCAAAGCCGAACGATACAAATAGTGCGGTAAGCAAAAGATATTGGACTATTCAGTATGTCCTGACCAGGGGCAGGCCGCGGAATTGTATTTAAAACAGGTATACCGCTCGTAACAGAGACCACCTGGGAGTTCCATAATGCGGCATGGCTTGTCTGCCTCCCTGGATCTTGCATCGTTTGTGCGGCAGTCGAATTGCCGAGCAGGTCGTCCGAAGTATGGAGTCCTGAAAGTAAGAAAAAATAAAAAAAGAATCCGACAGCCCCTAGTACATTTTAAGCCGTATTTTGGGCGTGCTGTTATTGTGCCCCTTCCCCTGTGCCCATGGTATTTCAAGGGCATAGTTATGTACGTGAGGTACTGGTTTCGCTATGTGGCGAAAGCTGGGGTTGGGGCCGCATTGCTACGCTTGCTCAGAGTGTGCCAGGCGGTCCTGCTGTGGGTTACTCCGGGCGCGCTTGGCAGTGTCTGGCTTTTTAATGGCCGGACTGGAGAATTGCCTGAGAAGGCTACTTTGTACCTCCGCTGCGAGAGCCGCCGTATGCTCCTCTGTATGGAGGGAGCGTTCGGTGTTTCCGTTAACCGTAATTACTCCTCGAGGGCCTGGCATCTTGAGCTTGAGATATGCGTAGTGCGGCACCGCATTGAACTTTGCGAATGCGGTTCGTCCGATCAGGGCGTGATAGCCACTATGAAACGGGACTATATCGAAGATTAACTCTTCGCTTCGGAAATTGTCCGGGGATCCGAAGACCACGTCAAGTGTTACTGAGCCTGTATAGTTGGCTTCTACACCTAGTATAATGCCTTTAAAGGTCGTTCTTGTGGGCTTAATCCTTGAGGGATCTATGCCCATTTTCTGCACTGTATCCGGATAAAGCAGATTCAGGCTACTGCCGCCGTCCATGAGGACTCTTGTGAGATGAAATCCGTCGATGATTGGGTCGAGAACCAATGCGGTGAAGCCGCCATGACGGATGCTAGTGGGATAGTCCCTTCGATCAAAAGTGATCGGGCAGGAGGACCATGGGTTGAACTTTGGGGCGACTGGCTCCATCGCATATACGTCCCGTAGCGCACGCTTCCTCTCCCTCTTGGGAATGTGGGTTGCGTATATCATGTTCACCGTCCGCACTTGTGGGGGAAAGCCCTTCTGTCCATTGTTGTTCAGCGGCTTGGGCTCCTCATCGTCGTTGTGCCGCCCCTTGTCTCTGTTTTTGGCAATTAACTTGCCTACCTGCTTGAACACCCAACAATCCCTGTTAGTGTGATTAGCTGGCCTTTTGGGGGTGCCATGTATCTGGCACAAGCGATCGAGTATTCGGTCCAAACTGGACGGGCCCTGAGTATTCTTTCTGAATGGATTTTTCCGCTGACCGGATTTATAGCCTTTGAATCCGGCATTGACTGCCGTGTCTTCATTGTTGTCGCTGTTAACGCGGCGTTTTTGCTTATTCCGACGTGTCCTGCCACTTTTGTCCTTGGTATCCGAATTACCAGGGTTCTTTGATAAGTTGTTACTGCGAGCTAGCCAGCTGTCTTCTCCCGCGCAAAAGCGGGTCATGAGTGTCGTGAGGGCTGCCATGGATTTCGGCTTTTCCTGTCCCAGGTGCCGGGCAAGTCACTCGTCGCGGATGTTATGCTTGAAGGCTGCTAGGGCGTCTGCGTACGGACAGTCGACTATCTGGTTTTTCTTTGTTAGGAACCGTGTCCAGAATTGTCTGGCCGATTCCTCTGGCTGCTGAATTATGTGGCTTAAGTTGTCGGCATCCGGCGGTCGCACGTAAGTTCCCTAGAAGTTGTCGAGGAATGCGGCTTCCAGGTCCTCCCAAGAACCGATTGAGTCTGCTAGCAAGCTGTTAAGCCAATGTCGGGCCGGTCCTTTAGGTTTGAGCGGGAGGTATTTGATGGCGTGTAGATCATCGCCGCGTGCCATGTGGATGTGAAGGAGATAATCCTCGATCCATACCGCCGGATCTGTTGTGCCATCGTATGATTCGATGTTTACGGGTTTGAAACCCTCTAGGATTTTATGATCCATTACTGCATTCGTGAAGCATAGCGGGTGTGCGATGCCTCTGTACTGGGCTATATCACGACGCAGCTCGGAAGAGCTATGTCTGTTGTGTTCGGTCCGGCCGGATTTGTTGTATCCGGTGTGAAGATCATTGTCCCATGCCGTAGGGCGCCTGCGCGATCCGTAGATCGATCTTGTTTGTCTTGCCTTATCCTCCAGTATGTCTCGCAGGTCGGGCGCATTTTCCCGTGCCTTAGTTGAGCGGTGTCGGGGCATGGCTTGGGTGGAGGGACGAGAGGCCTCTCTGTCGCGGCCGCAAGGTGGCCGGTCTGCCATGTCATGCGCTGGTGATGTAGGTGCTTCCTTGTCTGATCGGGGTAGTGGCCTGCGCTTCGGGTAACTCTTGGAGGGGCGTTCCAGTTCATACTCTTCGGCCGCAAGGACTTCAGTCCATCTGTCAACTAGCAAATCTTGGGTAGCTCTAAGCTGTTGCTGCTTTTTCTTGAGGATGCTTGCCGTGGCTAAAAGCCTGCGTTTAAAACGCTCTTGTTCGGCAGGGTCTGATGGTATGACGAATTCGTCATCATCGAGGCTTGCCTCATCTTCGGAGGGAGGCATATAGTTATCATCCTCGACCTCTCGTTCTGCCGCTCTCTCATGAGGGCTGGCTTCTCCATCTTCCTGTGCCGAATCTTGCCGAGGTGGGTGCTCTTCGGCGCTATCCGGGGTAGTATTATCTCCCGTGCCGGAATCACCGTTTTTGCTTTGGCGGGATTTAGAGCGGCCCCGCTGACGCCGGCGCTTTGGCTGTTTCTTGGGGGCGTCATCCCCCACTGTTCCATCGCCATCTCCATCTTTTGGAGTATCCACCATATATATGTCATATGACGAGGTAGCCTTCCAGCGCCCTACAGGTGCTGGTTCCTGTTCGTCTCCTACATCATCGTCCATGCCGTCGATGTCTTCGGAGCTGAAGTCAAGCATGTCGGTTAGATTGTCGACAGTGGCTACAAAGTGGGTGGTGGGTGGGCTTTGAATTTCCTCATCGTCCGTATCCCACCCTCGCTAACCGTAGTCCGGCCAGGGCTCTCCTGATAAAGAGAGAGACTTAAGAGAATTCAAGATGTCGCCAAAAGGCGAATGCTGAAAGATGTCTGCGGCGGTGAACTCCATTATCGGCGCCCAATCGGATTCGATTGGCAGGGGCGCGGGGGGTTCGGAGTCCGGGGAGGAGTCTGGATCCTCGGAGTCACGTGTCGTGCAGAGTGCGGGGCTAGCGTTCGGCTCGATCGCTTTCAAGATCGCAGCCCCCGAGGTGACGTCCAACCGCTCATCATCGATTGGCGCAATAGGCTCCGAGTTAGGGGTCAGAACCGATGCATGTGCGGCCTCCAGGACACTGTCCGGGGGCAGAGCTAGATCATGCCCCTCGAGATAGTGCGGCGCGCTTGGCCGTGGCTCGAGCCCGTCGAAGATCAAGTCTCCGCGGATGTCAGCCGTGTAGTTTAAGCTTCCAAACCTGACTTGATGGCCAGGGGAGTAGCTTTCGATCTGCTCCAGGTGGCCGAACGAATTGGCCCGCAGAGCGAAGCCGCCGAAGACGAAGATCTGTCCGGGGAGCAAAGTCTCACCCTGGACCGCATCGTTGTTGATGATCAATGGAGCCATCGGGCCTAAAGGTGATGACACAGAGGAACTCTCAATGAAAGCACCAATGTCGGTGTCAAAACCGGCGGATCTCGGGTAGTGGGTCCCGAACTATGCGTCTAGGCCGGATGGTAACAAGAGGCAGGGAACACGATGTTTTACCCAGGTTCGGGCCCTCTTGATGGAGGTAAAACCCTACGTCATGCTTGATTAATATTGATGATATGGGTAGTACAAGAGTAGATCTACCACGAGATCAAGGAGGCTAAACCCTAGAAGCTAGCCTATGGTATGATTGTTGTATATGGAGTCGATTGCCTACGGACTACAACCCTCCGGTTTATATAGACACCGGATAGGGTTAGGGTTACATAGAGTCAGTTACACTGGTAGGAGATCTTGAATATCCGCATCGCCAAGCTTGCCTTCCACGCCAAGGAAAGTCCCATCCGGACACGGGACGAAGTCTTCAATCTTGTATCTTCATAGTCCAGGAGTCCGGCTGAAGGTATAGTCCGGCTACCCGAACACCCCCTAATCCAGGACTCCCTCAGTGGGACTAACCCCAAAATCTGCAGGCATCTCAAGTTTATATGCATTATCGTTTATTTTCTCTAACACCTTAAAAGGACCATCGACACGTGGCATTAGCTTTGATTTGCGCAAATTAGGAAATCTATCCTTAGCAAATGTAACCCAATAAGATCTCCAGGTGCAAACACAACATGTTTTCTACCCTTATCTCCAACAACTTTATATTTAGCATTCATATGCTCAATGTTTTCCTTAGTTAACTCATGCGTTTTTAAAATCAATTCAGCACGTTCTTTAGCATCAAAATTAACCTTCTCCGAAGATGGAAGAGGCAACAAATTTTTAATAGGTGCACGAGGTAGGAAACCATACACAATTTCAAAAGGGCACATCTTAGTAGTAGAATGCAATGAACGATTATAAGCAAACTCTATATGAGGCAAGCATTCTTCCCACATTTTCTTATTATTCTTCAAAACAGCCCTAAGCATAGTAGACAATGTTCTATTGACTACTTCAGTTTGTCCATCAGTTTGGGGGTGACAAGTAGTACTAAAAAGCAGTTTAGTCCCCAACTTAGCCCATAAACATCTCCAAAAGTGGCTAAGAAATTTAATGTCATGATCTGAAACAATAGTATTTGGCACACCATGCAAGCGAATAATTTCACGAAAGAACAAATAAGCAACATTAACAGCATCATCGCTTTTATGACATGGTATAAAGTGTGCCATTTTCGAGAACCTATCCATGATAACAAATATGCTATCCCTCCCCTTCTTTGTTCGAGTTAACCTAAAACAAAGTCCATAGATATATCCTCCCAAGGAACACTAGGTACAGGCAAAGGCATATATAAACCATGAGGGTTTAGTCATGACTTAGCTTTTTGACATGTAGTGCAGCGAGAAACAAAACACTCAACATCACGTCTCATCTTTGGCCAAAAGAAATGTGTAGCAAGTATATCCTCCATCTTCTTCACGCCAAAGTGTCCCATTAAGCCTCCTCCATGCGCATCCTGCAACAACAAAAGACGAACAGAGCTAGCTGGAATGCATAGCTTGTTAGTACGAAACACAAATCCATCATTAATGGCGAACTTGTTCCACGTTCTTCCTTCTTTACAATTCTGTATTACATCTTTAAAATCAGCATCATGCACATATTGATCTTTGATGGTCTCCGGACCAAATAAGTCAAGTTGTGAAAGCATAGTATAGCGACGAGATAACGCATCAGCAATAACATTTTCTTTACCCTTATTGTGTTTAATGACATAAGGGAAAGTCTCAATGAATTCAACCCATTTAGCATGTCTACAATTCATCTTAGGTTGACTTTTAATATGTTTCAAAGATTCATGATAAGAATATATAACAAATTCTTTGGGCCATAAATAATGTTACCATGTTTCTAAATCCGAACAAGAGCATATAATTCTTTATCATAAGTAGAATAATTCAGACTAGGCGCGCTCAATTTTTCAAAAAAGTATGCAACAGCTTTGCCATGTTGTAATAACACACCTCCTAATCCAATTCCACTAGCATCACATTCAAGCTCAAAAGTCTTATTAAAATCAGGAAGTTGGAGTAAAGGAGCATGTGTCAACTTATCTTTCAATACCGTGAAGGCTTCTTCCTGTGCGGTATCCCAAACAAAAGGCACATCCTTCTTTGTAAGCTCATTGGGAGGTGCAGCAATGGTGCAGAAATCTCTCACAAAACGCCTATAGAATCCAGCGAGGCCAAGAAAACTCCTCACTTGTGTGACCGTTTTGGGATGCGGCCAACTCTCAATAGCTTCAATCTTGGCTTTATCAACTTCAATTCCCTGTGGAGTAACAACATAGCCAAGAAAAGATACTCGATCGGTGCAGAAGGTGCACTTCCCAAGGTTACCAAACAAACGTGCATCACATAGAGCAATAAAAACAGCACGTAAATGTTCCTCCAAAGATCTACTATAAATCAGTATTTCATCAAAATAGACTACCACAAACCGTCCAATGAAAGCACGTGAAACTTCATTCATTAGTCTCATGAAAGTACTAGGTGCATTAGTTAACCCAAAAGGCATGACTGATAAACCAAACTTAGTTTTAAAAGCGGTTTTCCATTCATCTCCCAATTTCATACGAATTTGATGGTATCCACTACACAAATAAACTTTGGAGAAAATTGTAGAGCCACTCAATTCGTCAAGCATATCATCTAGCCTAGGAATAGGATGATGATAACGAATAGTAATATTATTAATGCCTCTATAATCAACACACATACGCGACGTACCATCCTTTTTAGGCACTAATATAATAGGAATAGCACAAGGACTAAGAGATTCGTGTATGTAACCTTTGTCGAGCAGCTCCTGTACTTGACGCATAATCTCCTTCGTCTCCTCTGGATTGGTACGGTGTGGTACACGGTTGGGTAGCGATGCACCGGGAATTAAGTCAATTTGATGCTCAATCTGATACGGAGCATCCCAAGGTCGTCCACATGGACCTACCATCATCTCACCAAGTGCCTAGAGGACCCATGACAAGAGCACGTGCAAGAGCTCTTGAAACCGAGGTGACATCTCTCCTCTCACACTTCCACTTTGATGCACATGAGACATGGCTACTACCTCATACGAACACATTGTGCATACTCAGGTACCATGGAGAAGCTAAGGATCAAGGAGAAGAAGAAGAGGAAGATGGACGTGAAGATGGAGAAGAAGAAGTGATGAAGAAGAAGCTACAGGCTCTGGATGACCGGCTAAGACAGGACGTCCGACGATCTCCAGGGTCCGGACGTCCGACCCAGACCGGACGTCCGACGCTTCCACACCCGAGCCGAAACTACGGACTTCCGATGCCCCTCGGAAGATCGACGCCCGGACGTCCGACCGAAGACCACCCGAGCCGAATCTACGGACGTCCGACAGGCACCGAATGTCCGGACCCTTGTGAGCCTCCGGACGACTGGTGACTCCCAGACGTCCGACGCCTGTGTGCTATTTCATGTTGGGCCGCAGCCCATGTACCCCTTCGCCCCCCTCTTTTGCACTAAGACTACATATAGACCTCCTACTCCTTCTACCTAGGGTTAGCAAAGGATTAGCTCATATTTTGTGTGAGAGCTTTGCTCATCCACTTGGATACCTTCTCCTCGAAGATTTGAGCCTCCACCGGAGAAGATCCCCCAAGCGGATTCAAGACCCCTTTTAGGGAAGAACTCAAGACCTCCTCAGGGAGAAGAGCGGAAACCCTTGTACCTTCCTTAGTTGTCTGTGGATCGTGTATCTTTCCTTATGTACTCGAGGATCTAGCACATCTGTGACTTATTCGTGTTGGTTTAGTGTTTCCTCTTGTGTTCCCCCTTGTGTTTTCTCTCTTTCCCCCTTGTGTTCCTCGTGTTCTTCATGGGATCCACTCCTTTCGTGAATTATCGGCCGATTAGGGTTCTACCCTACATCATCTTGGTATCAAGAGCCTCGTCATCACGATTTCGGGGCCTCCCCGTTGTGTTGCTAGCCTAGTCTTTGTTGTTTTTGTCCCAAATTCGAAATTTCCCAACAAAAATAGCCCCAATTTTTTTTGTGATTTGTTGATGTGTTGAAATTTTGTTGGATTTGATCCATGGATTTGCGTTGTTTTGAGTGGATCTAGCTTTTCCCCCTTGTCTCCACCCTTTCCATCCACAAAATCATCTAGATTCGATGAATTTCCACATCTCCACCACGAACCCTAGTTGTTCATCCCATGCCCAAATTTCGCCCAGGCACCGGACGTCCGACCCCTACCGGATGTCCGACGATCGAACAACTGGCCCAACCCGGATGTCCGAAGAACCCTGACGAAACTGTTTTTTTTTCAGTTTTGCACCACCACCGCCCCACATTTCCGCATACGCACTTCTACCACCTATACACCATCACCACTTCCACATACCACCACCATTGCTTACCCTTTTCGCACTCCGACACATGTTGCCACTTCGAGCTTTGAGAATTTGAGTTGCGGTTCCGTATCGTTTTGTGTTCCGGCTAACTAGGTACGGTTCGATATCAACATCATCGCCGCTCATCTTCGCCACGGACGCGTATTCAAAAACGACCACCTCGACTACATCTTGGTTTTCGGTCCACCATTTTGACACCATACCATAAGCAAGAACGGTAACCTTGTATTGGTATCATGATACATCATTCTTGCCATTACATTGATAGCCATCATAGCCTTACTCCTTTCCGTTGCTTACCCATCGAGACTAGCCATTGAGTATTGCCGGCAATGAGACTTGTGCACATTAGTGATCATACTTCCCATAGCATACATACATCATTATTGCATATATTGGTATCATCTCTTGTGTCACAAAGTTTTCATCGCATACACAATTGCTATCTTGGTTCGTCAAGCATTGCATGAGAAAAGAGCTCAAACATCAAAGAGCCAAACAAGCTTTTAAGAAAAAGGGAAAGATAAGCAAAGAGCTTTTAAGCCAGAACCATAGCATCATACAACATTAAGATTGTCATACTCGATCATCTTGGATCATATCATAGAAACACCTTGCATAGAGCATACTTGGGATAGAAGTCATTGCATTTTTGCTAAGTAGGTTGTGCACAAGTTCTTTGCATCCGCCTATTGTGCAATCGTGCTAGTGTTTCTCTAGTGTTGTGCAACAAGAGCATTTTTGTGTATTCCACTTTTTGGCTCACCGTTGGTTGCACGACCCCATTTATCTTTTTGCGTGTGTGTTTCCGTGTACCTTATCTTGCTTGGTCTACTTGTTGCATTGCAATCTTGTAAATCTTTTCCAACATTATTGAAGCTCACTTACAATTGCATCAAATTTTGTGCCACCATCCTAACCAAGCTCCACCATAAGCTTTTACTTGTGTAGGTGTGAAAAACCGACAAGAACTAGTACCAATTGTGCTATTTCCTTGTCCTACATTGGAGTGATCATCGATCCACTTTCAACTTTGGTCAAGGTACATTTGGTATTCGTTCTTCTCTTTCTACCACTCACATTTTTCTTGGAATGATGGATAGGCCAAGTACTTCTACCAACCCACTCTTCATTGAGCACGACGACGACATGAACTCCTACGTCACCAAGACTCACCTCTTTGGTGCACAACGTGCTTTGCATCAAGAGCAACAAGCAATGAGTGAACACATCGACAACCTCGCCACCGGCATGCGACTCTCCGAGCAACGTATAAGGGAGTACTTCAACCACAAGCTCTATGATCACAAGCAAGAGAATGACGCAATGATGGACGAGATTCGCGCTTTGTTGCTCAACCGCTCTTCTTCCACTTAGTCCTCTTCAAGAAGGAGCCGTTCAAGTCGACACTCTGACTTCACCCTCTCCGGCTCATGTACACCGACATCGAACACTCTACGCCATGCCGCGCGCAATGGTCGTCAAGCAAACCTCAATCATCTACGCGACACTGACTCTCAAGGGCACCGACAATGTCAAACCCAAGAGGCTTTCACGCTAGCATGAGAACGGCAACGACAACGCCAACATGAAGAGGAAGAGCGCGCGCGTCTACACCAAGATGCACAAGATGCTGAGGCACAATGCCAAGAACAACAACTTCGTGAAGCTCAAGCACTTGAGGCGCAACAAGCCCTCCAAGATTCTACTCGAGCCATAGCCAACCGAGACCGACAAGCTCGCGAACAAGAAGCACTTCGCGAAGAAATTCAAGAACGAAGATTTCAAGCTCGCGTGCATCGTCAAGTTCCTCCTTGAGCTCGACAAGCTCCTCCACAAGCTCGCCAAGAACATCAAGTTCATCAAGAGCATGACGACAATGGAAATCCTCCACGAGAAGAGCAACATGAGGTTGACAACCCTCCTCACCAAGAGCGACACGAGCTTGACAATCATCAACAACATGGACGTCATCATCCCCGACCCCAACACAATGAAGAGCAATGCTACGGCAAGCTCAAGTTCACCATGCCCAAGTTCAATGGAAGTAACGATCCCGAAGAGTATCTTTCATGGGCATTGAAGGTCGACAAAATCTTCCGTTTGCACAACTTTGAAGAAGAGAAGAAGATCGCAATGTCATCCCTTGAGTTCCAAGACTATGTCCTCATTTGGTGGGAACAAGTTATCAAGCGCAGAGAGGCAACAGGTGAACCACCCATCACTAGTTGGGCACAAATGAAGGATGTCATGAGAGCACGCTTTGTGCCTACCTACTACAACCGCGACCTCTTCAAGAAACTCCAACTACTAAAGCGAGGAACCAAGAGCATTGACGAATACTACAAGGAGATGGAGATTGCCATGATAAGATCCAACGTCACGGAAGATGATGAGCAAACTATGGCACGTTTCTTGAGTGGACTCAACCATCCTATCAAGAAGATCACCGACTTCCAACCATACTCGAACCTCATCGATCTAGTGCATCAAGCTACCAAAGAGGAACGTCAAGTTCAAGACGATTACAAGTATGCCAAGTTCTCATCCTAGTCATACGGCTTTTCCAACACCCAAGCTTCAACGACTCGAACACCGTCTACCAAGCCTTCTACAAGCAACGTCGACAAGTCGAGTTCCAAGAAAGCTTCGTCAACTCCAAGTCATCCTCCTACTACAAGCAACTTCAAGCTGAGAGCTTCATCATCCTCAACCCCCACCGATGAGACCGTCAAGACGAGTTCCTTCAAATGCTTCATATGCGGAGGCCGAGGCCACAAGTCCTATGTGTGCACCAACAAGCGAACCATGATTCTCAACAACGACGGAACCTATGACTCAATGAGTGAAGGAGAAATGGACGCTCTTGAGCAAGTCACCATGCACCGGGAAGTGAACGATGAAGAGGAACAAGTCTTTTGCGATGAAGATTCAAGTCCCGCTCTTGTTGTCTCCAAGGTATTGACTCTCCAAATTCACCAAGAAGAAGACCAAAGATGCCATATCTTTCACACCGAAGTCGGCATCAATGAAATATCCGTCAAGGTCATCATCGATGGAGGGAGTTGTCATAATCTCACAAGTGAAGAACTTTGCTCCAAGCTCTAATTGCCCAAGACGAAGCACCCACATCCATACAAAGTGCAATGGCTTAGCGACTCCGGCACTATCCAAGTCGAGCATCGAGTACAAGTCTCCTTCAAAATTGGTGCCTATTAAGACATCTTGGAGTCCGACGTCGTTCCAATGACCGTTTGCCACCTTCTCCTTGGACGCCCATGGCAATTTGATAGAGGAGTCATCCACAACGGCTGAATGAACCACTACACCTTCATGATGAAGGGCAAGGAGTACGTCCTTCGTCCCATGTCTCCAAGCCAAGTGATCACCGACAAGCAAGCCACCCATCATGGAGATAATAGTGAGAGAGCGGCCCACCAAAAAGAGAGTGAGCGCCACAAGCCCAAATCGAGCACCTCCACGATGAGCGAAAAGAAGAACTTAGTCCTATTTGCCAACAAAAGTGTGATAAGAGGAGTGTGTGAGAACCCATCTAGTGTCCTACACTACGTCCTTTTGTGCAAGGACAATGCACCACAAGCTAAAATCTCTCACACTCTTCCTCTAGTGATGTCTTCTCTTTTGCAGGAATTTCATGATGTTTTCCCCGACGAGCTACCTCCAGGACTACCTCCACTACGAGGTATCAAGCCCCGCATCGACCTCATCCCCAGAGCATCGCTACCGAACAAAGCTCCCTACCGGGTCAACCCCGAAGAAACGGAAGAAATACAAACGCAAGTAAAGCATCTCATAGACCATGGACATGTGCGTGAAAGTTTGAGCCCTTGTGTCGTCCCGATCATCCTTGTGCCCAAACGAGACGGTAGCTTTCACATGTGTTCCGATTGTAGACCTATCAATGCTATCACCGTTCGTTATAGGTATCCCATTCCACGCCTTGATGATATGCTTGATGAACTTAGTCGTGCCACTATGTTTTCAAAAATCAATCTTAAGAGTGGTTACTATCAAATCCGCATACAAGAGGGTGATGAATGGAAAACCGCTTTCAAAACAAAGTTTGGGTTGTATGAGTCCTTAGTCATGCCTATGGGTCTATCGGAAGCACCAGGTACTTTTATGCGTCTTATGAATCATGTCTTCAGCCCTTACATTGGTGTGTTTATTATGGTCTACTTCGATGATATCCTTGTTTTTAGCAAGTCTCTCAAAGAGCATGTCACCCATGTCCGAATAGTTTTGCAAACTCTTCGGAAAGAGCATCTCTATGATAATATGGAGAAATGCCTTTTTGGCATTGACAAGCTCATTTTCTTGGGTTTTGTTGTTTCTTCTAAGGGTGTTCATGTTGATGAGTCCAAGATCAATGCTATTAAGACTTGGCCACAACCAACCAATTTGCAACAAGTGCGTAGCTTTCTTGGCCTTGCGGGTTTCTATCGTCGCTTTCGGAAAGATTTTAGCACCATTGCTTCGCCTTTGCATGCTTTGAGCAAGAAGAGTGCGCCTTTTGTTTGGGGATCATCCCAAGATACCGCTTTCAATGAGCTTAAGAATTTGCTTACTCATGCTCCCGTGCTTGCATTACCCAACTTTGTCAGACCCTTTGAGATTCATTGCGATGCTAGTGGTAATTGCATAGGAGGTGTGTTAACGCAAGAGAAGCGCCCCATAGCTTACTTTAGTGAGAAACTCACCGGCGCGCAACTCAATTACCCCATATATATGACAAAGAGCTATATGCTTTAGTCCGTGTTTTGCATGAATGGGAACACTATCTTTGCCCTCATGAGTTTATCATTCATACCGATCATGAAACGCTCAAGTATCTTAAGGGCCAAACCAAATTGAACAAGCATCATGCTAGATGGAGTGAATTTATTGAATCTTTTCCTTATGTCATCAAATACATTAAAGGTAAAGAAAACATTGTGGCGGATGCCCTTTCCTGCATATGCATGCTTGTTACTCAACTAGATTTGGATGTCATTGGCTTTGAGCATATAAAAGAATTGTATGAGCATGATCCTACTTTTGCTACTCCTTAGGCCAAGTGTTTGATGCACACCTCTTGGGAACGCTATTACATCAAAGATGAATATCTTATGAGAGCTAACAGGCTTTGCATCCCTGAGTCTTCTCTTCATTTGTTGCTTTTGCAGGAATCTCTTGGAGGAGGCTTAATGGGACATTTTGGACGCGACAAGACTTTTGCCATGCTCTCGAAGAACTACTATTGGCCCAAGATGTTTTCCGACGTCAACCGCTTCACCAACCGATGCTCTACATGTCACAAAGCTAAGTCCAAAGCTCAATCCCATGGCCTTTACATGCCTCTCCCAATTCCATATCAACCATGGGAAGACATTAGCATGGATTTCGTACTTGGATTGCCTAGGACTAGAAATGGAAAGGATTCGATATTTGTCATTGTGGACCGTTTCTCCAAGATGGCACATTTCATTCCTTGCAACAAGATAGACGATGCTTCACATATTGCAAACCTCTTTTGTAGGGATATATTGCATCTACACGGAGTGCCAAAGACGATCATCTCGGACCACGACGTCAAGTTCCTAAGCTACTTTTGGAAGACCCTATGCGCCAAGCTCGGAATCTAGCTACTCTTCTCCATGGCTTACCATCATCAAACCGACGGCCAAACGGAGGTGACCAACCGCACACTCTCCACTCTACTTTGAGTACTCATCAAGAAGAACATCAAGGAGTGGGAAGAGTTCCTACCTATCACCGAGTTCGCCTACAACCGAGCAAAACACTCAACAACCAGCAAGTCCACCTTAGAGGTCGTCTACGGATTCAACCCATTGTCACCATTGGACATTCTTCCTCTACCACTCCAAGAGCGCATCAATTTGGACGCAAGTGCATGTGTGACTCATCTCAAGAAGGTGCATGAAGATACAAGACATACAATCGAGCGCCAAGTACAACGACTTGCGACCAAACTCAACATCAGCATGCACATTGGTGACCTCGTGTGGCTACACCCTTGCAAGGACAGCTTTCCACAAGAACGCAAGTCCAAGCTTCGACCACGAGCAGATGGACCCTTCAAGGTGCTTGCACGCTACAACAACAACGCCTACGAGATCGACATTCCACGCGACAAGTACTCCCTGAGCGACATATTCAACGTCAAAGATCTCTTTGCTACCATGGTGATGAAGAATTTGATCCGAGGACGGATCTTCCCCAAGGGAGGGGAGATGATGCAGAGCATACCAAGGTCATCGCCATGGACTTACCATCGTCTCACCAAGTGCCTAGCAGACCCATGACATGAGCACGTGCAAGAGCTCTTGAAACAGAGGTGACATCTCTCCTCTCACATTTCCACTTTGATGCACATGAGACATGGCTACTACCTCATACGGACACATTGTTTATACTCGGGTACCATGGAGAAGCTAAGGAGCAAGGAGAAGAAGAAGAGGAAGATGGACATGAAGACGGAGAAGAAGAAGTGATGAAGAAGAAGCTACAGGCTCCAGACGACCAGCCAGGACCGGACGTCCGACGATCTCCAGGCTCCAGACGTCTGACCCAGACCGGACATCCGACGCTTCCACACCCGAGCCAAAACAACAGACTTCCGACGCCCCTCGGACGACCGACGCCCGGATGTCCGACCCCGACCGGACGTCCGACCGAAGACCACCCGAGCCGAATCTACGGACGTCCAACAAGCACCAGACGTCCGGGCCCTCGCGAGCCTCCGGACGACCGGTGACTCCCGGACGTCCGACGCCTGTGTGCTGTTTCGTGTTCGGCCGCAGCCCATGTACCCCTTCGCCCCCCTCTTTTGCACTAAGACTATATATAGACCTTCTATTCCTTCTAGCTATGGTTAGCAAAGGATTAGCTCATATTTTGTGTGATAGCTTTGCTCATCCACTTGGATACCTTCTCCTCGGGGATTCGAGCCTCCACCGGAGAAGATCCCCCAAGCGGATTCAAGACCCCTTTTAGGGAAAAACTCAAGACCTCCTCACGGAGAAGACCGGCTACCCTTGTATCGTCCTTAGTTGTCCGTGGATCCTGTATCTTTCCTTATGTACTCGAGGATCTTGCACATGTGTGACTTATTCGTGTTGGTTTAGTGTTTCCTCTTGTGTTCCCCCTTGTGTTTTCCCTCTTTTCCCCCTTGTGGTCCTCGTGTTCTTCGTGGGATCCGCTCCTTTCGTGAAAGATCGGCTGATTAGGGTTCTACCCTACATCATCTTGGTATCAAGAGCCTCGTTGATCATGATTTCGGAGCCTCCCCGTTGTGTTGCTAGCCTAGTTTTTGTTGTTTTTGTCCCAAATTCAAAATTTCCCCACAAAAATAGCCCCAATATTTTTGTTATTTGTTGGTGTGTTAATTATTAGGTTTCATTTGTTTCTAAAATTCTTTTGCCACAATCTGTTTTTTGCTCTTATTTTTCTCCTGTTTTGCTTTATTAGCTCTATTAATATCATCTTTGAAAATGGATTCAGGAGTCATAGGAAGCAAAGTAATATGGCTATCCTTATGAACAAGAGTATACTGATTATTTCTACCATGGTGTACATAATTTTTATCAAATTGCCATGGTCTACCAAGTAATAAGGAACATGCTTGCATGGGTACCACATCATAATCAACATAATCAGCATATGTAGAGATACTAAAATGCACACGAACAGTACGTGTTACCTTAACCTTGCCGCTGTTGTTGAACCATTGGATGCAGTAAGGATGTGGATGTGGTCTTGTGGTGAGAGATAGCTTCTCCACCATCTCCATGCTAGCCAAGTTGTTGCAGCTCCCTCCACCTATGATGACGCAAACAGAACGTTCCTTCACAACTCCCTTTGTATGGAACAAATTATGCCTCTGATTTTGCTCAGCTTGTGTGACCTGCACACTCAAAACACGTTGAGCAACTAAACATTCATACATGTCAGCATCTTCAGGAACCATGTATTGCGTCTCATGATCAGAATCATCTACACCGTGTTCTTCATGTGTAATAAGAGCCAAAGTCTCATCTTAATAGTCACTAGCGGACTCATACCCACCATCCTCAGTAGCAATCATCACACGCTGAGATTTGCATTCTCTCGCAAAATGTCCTCTTCTCTTACAAAGACGACAAATAATATCACTTGTGTAACCTGTTGATGCCATGGAAGAAGAAGAGCTCTACGCAGGCCCGGCAGGTGTGCTCTTGGCAGATAGTGCTGGTTGTGCCTGCTTTCTTGTATCACGGCTGGAGGTGGCACCTAATGGAGGTGCTGGTGTAGTGAAAGTAGAGGATGCGCGTGGTGTCCATGATGAAGGTCGACCTGCAGAAAAATTAGTTCGCGCCAATGCCTGTCGATCCTGCACTTCACGTTCAGCTTTACAAGTAAGACGAAATAAATGAGTGATATTGGTATACTCCTTATACTCTAGAATGGTCTGAATCTCTCTATTTAATCCACCCATCAAACGTGCAAGGATAGCTTTATTCTCCTCAACAATACCACATCTAATCATGCCAGTTTGTAATTCCTGATAATATTATTCTACAGAATTTTTTCCTTGTCTTAAACGCTGTAATTTTTGAAGTAATTCACATTGATAATATGTTGGAACTCAACGAGTAAGCATAGCAGTTTTCAAAGCAGCCCAAGTAGTTGGAATAGGATATAATCTACAATGTTCAGACCACCAAACACATGTGAAGCTAGTGAAAGCACAAACAGAAGTAGGAACACGTCTCTCCTCAGGATATTGTAAACATGTAAAACGTTGTTCAGTTTCTAAATCCCAAGTAAGATATATATCAGGAACATATCTACCCTCAAATGGTGGAATATTCAATTTCAGTTTAGGAAGATGGTCATGATCTCGTACCTCATATGGTGGTGCAGCCCTACCGTTGCGATGATATACCTGAGGAAAACCTGGTGGTGGTGGTGCTGGTGGTTGCACGTAGTTCTGATTTTGATCAACCTCATCCTCGTAATGGTCCTCCATCTCTGCAGTAGCAGCAGGAGCTACAGAAGCGTCAACAACGGCACAAGAATTTTGCCCAGGGTCAATGGGAACGCGCTGTGCTCGTCCCCCTTGATTTGGAATACAACGTTATTGTTGTTGTTGTTGTTGTTGTTGTTGTTGTTGTTGTTGAGGTGCGTTAAATGCAGCCGGTGGTGGTGGTGGAAGACGTGCGAGCAATTCATTAAACTTGTTATCGAGCTTTGTTTCAAATGTCTTCTCCATGCCATCTATCTTCTCCATGGCCTCTACAAATCTGTTTAGCACATCTTGCACCTGTCCACTCATCATTTGCTGAAGTTTATCATGCAACTCCTTATTCGTCATGTTCTCCCAGCCAGTCTCGTCGGCTTGCGATCCTGCCATGGTTAGCAGCAATAGTAACACACAAGAATATGATCTGACAGACTACTAACAAGAGGTGGTGGTGGGTTTCACAAATCCGTCAAGCAAATCTCAAATTCTCACTAGTTCTTACCCAGCAGCAGGCGGTGATCGGCAACCGTCGTAGTCAAAACTCTCAAAGCATGGATAGAGCGATTACCAGGGAGAGTCAAACGCACGACGTAGATGTATGTGGAGCTAGGATGGCTTATAATATGGTATCAAAAAGGGTCAGTAATAATCAATTCAGAGATGCAAAGTTGAATAAACGCTCAACGACGGTACTGTGCTGGTCCTAGGCTAGACCGTGCTAGAGACGCGAGCCTAGAACACTAACAAAATCACGACGCTGCACGTAAACAAGGGAGGAGCACGCGCTGAAATTTTTAAATTTTCTTCCACCTTTTTCCTCTTTTTTTTGCTCCGCAACAATTTTTTTCCGAAAAAGTTTACAAATGGTCTCAAAACTGCCTAGCCAGAAGTTTCCAGACATAGTTTTTTTGAGTTTGGAACTATTAATCTATTGCGGGTGCACGAAAGTTCGGGAGTCCTACTCTGTCATGACTCGGAGTATCGCGTGATCTGGAAATCCAAAACAAAGTAACAAAATACTGGACTCGGAGTAGGACTGGTGGCGGAGATGAATCTGGTGGAACTCGGACTGGTGGCGGCGATGAATCTGGTGGAACTCGGACTGGTGGCGAATCGATGATGGAGGTGGACTCGGATTATCGTGATGGCGGTGGATATGTGGTATATGGCAGCGGTGAGGATGATGGTGGTATATGGCAGCGGTGATGACGATGGTGGTATATGGCAGTGCTGACGATGATGGTGGTATATGGCAGCGGTGATGATGATGGTGGTATATGGCAGCGGTGATGATGATGGTGGTATATGGCAACAGTGATGATGATGATGCGGCGACGGCGTGACAACTTGTGAACAGAACTCGAAACTCTAAAGGACTAGACAGTAAGACCAACAACTAGACACGACGATGCAACCGCAAATTCAACAATGCAAAACCCTAAAAAGATTATGCAAAGGCTCAAATTGGTTCGGATATGATGAACTAGCCTAATTTTTTTTCGCTTTTTCGTGGACTGTGGGTATGAAGAACAGACTCGATCTAAACTATGAAAACTGTAAAATCTCACCGAGCAACCTGGAAATCTGATACCACTTGATAGAGGCGAGGTGTCCCATCTTTCGATGAGCTGGTGGCTATCATTCTAGAGGAAGTCGACTTTGACGATCCGACTACGAACGTGCGAGGACGTCGCGCCTTAGCAATCGCTAAACCAACTCTGAGAGGTTATTGACCACGCCGGAGCATGATCAACCTAACCACGAAGGTCTATTTCCTGCAGGCAAACGAAGAACAAGCAAGAAACTAAGATTGCAATCTGGATATGGCGAATATAAGAGGAAAGCTTTATTGATCAAAGGTGGGGTTCTGTGATGCCTTTGTCTGGTCGTTGAACACAAACGAAGTATGCGAAGTTGCAGCTATGACAAACTTTAATCTAAACAAAACCCAAAGTCTAAACGAAGCCCTAAGGGATGTATATATGGAGGAGAGAGGGGGGAATTTCGTGGCCCTTGGAGGAGTGGTCCGAAACCAACCCTAACTCTTGTTTCCCCACACATACGGACTCTAAAAACAGCCTATAATCAAGTATTTCGAAATTACATGGGCCTGGCCCAATACTAAGGTGACGCAGCACCTAGAATAGCCTCTGGATGAAATTTATGAAGTGGCATCTTGTATATTTTGTCCAAGGCTTCATGCACTCCTTATGGTGGCTTCAATGTCCTGAAATCATCACTTGTAACAATGTTCTTGATCCCCTTGCGCATGCCATCATCTCCATGCTTGGTCTTGCTCCAGTGTTCATCCCTCTTATCCATGCCAGGCCCTTCATTTGTAAGCAAAACAAATGTATCCAATTTAGGCAGCATCATATGCTCATAAACATTAGAATCATTACCAAGAAACGAAAGTACCTGATAATTTAATTGGCGTGCGCGAGCTCTAGTAATTGGTCCAGTATGTATAGCAGCGGGGGCTGTGGGTGTAACAGTGGTATTGATGTCCTCATCACATGAGCCAGCTTATCAAGCAAAATACTTTATTGCGTTGATATCTCCAAAACACTTATTCTTATTGGGCCACCAGATGCCTTGTAATAGGCTAGTGAAACTCTTGATCTGCCATGCCATCATGCATGTTTTATTTTTCATGATACCGTTGATCCGCCAGTTGGGGATATGCAACTTATGTTTATGATATCATCAGGTAGATCAATTGTTTATCCCTTCTTTCCTGCACACAAACAAATCATAAGTGCCCTGGCGGTTTACCGCAGGGCGGGTCATGATGCCCAATATAATTCCACTGGTGACTATAAAAGTACATAACCAGGGTAGGGGGTAATATCCCAAATATGAGACATAATCAGGGCTGCATGGACCGACTTGTAAAAACCATATGGTAAGAAAAAGAGGTGATCCAAATCTAAAATAAATAAATTAAATTAAAAACGCAAAAAACACGAGGCTTTCATAGGCCGCCAAGCCAAAATATCTTCTTAAATGAAACTAGCATGATAGCCGCTGGAGTATCCGCGCTTTTTGTGAGCCGGCTCTCACATGATCCAATCGGCATTTTAACCTGGAAAAGTTCAGGGTCTTTAAAATATTGACTTATCGAGAGTATGGTGGAGTCGGAGTAGAATCGTGCAAAACAGGCCAGTTTAACCAAGTTTCAAGGAAGGCGGCTTATCAGCCTGAGCTTCTCCTTGCTTTCTGTAAGCCAACTCTTTCGTGACCCAATTAATGTTTTAACCCTGACAAGTTCAGGGTCTCATTTAAGAGATTGACTTGTTAAGATTAGGGCGGGTCATCCAGGATTACCTGGTCGAAGAGCATCTGGCATACAGGACGGATAACCCATATTTTTGGTGAATACACCTGGCGTCCAAGGCAAACAAAATGGTAAATACAACTATGTTCATTGCACAGGAAGCCCCCAAGTGATATGTTTCTGAGCTGGGCTCAACGGGTACCTATGTTTGAGCTGTGCTATGCATCAACCTCTCTTTGGTCCCTGTAACTTTGGGCATCAAGCCTTTTATATGAAATAATAATAAAGACTCAGTTTCAAAGAAATAAAACGACAGAAGCCCTGAATTATCAGGGATGCCGGCTTTATTATTTTCATTATAATATATAGATCGTTAAAATATGTACATCACAAGAGCCGATGGCTCAAGTATAGTAAGGCCAAAGATGAGCGATATTCCACGGCCATCAGGTCTCCTCCTCCGATCTGCGTGAGTCCTTGTGGTCTCAAACATCAATAAGATAGTTGACCCATTGTTCAGATTATTGCTGACCACAAAAGGCCCTTCCCAAGGTGGGGATAGTTTATGCATATCAGTCTGATCCTGGATAAGTCGGAGCACCAAGTCGCCTTCTTGAAATGTTCTAGTTTTAACCTGGCGGCTGTGATAACGACGCAGATCTTGCTAGTAAATTGTCGAATGAGCCACCGCAAGGTCACGCTCCTCATCCAACAGGTCAAGTGCGTCTTGACGTGCTTTTTCATTATCGGCTTCCACATAAGCCGCCACACAGGGCGAATTGTGACGGATGTCACTAGGGAGAACCGCCTCTGCTTCGTAAACCATGAAGAAAGATGTGTAATCCATAGATCTATTGGGGGTAGTATTGATACTCCATAACACTGAGGGTAACTCCTCCACCCAACAACCCGGCATCCTTTGCAAAGGAACCATAAGCCGGGGCTTGACGCCTCGCAGAATCTCTTGATTGGCTCTTTCAGCTTGACCATTGGACTGGGGATGAGCCACTAATGATACGTCAAGACGAATATGTTCTCGCTAACAAAACTCTTTCATAGCACCCTTGGACAGATTACTGCCATTATGAGTTATGATGCTATGAGGAAAACCGAAACGAAAGATCACCTTTTTTGATGAATTGAACCGCCGTTGCTGCATCATAGTTGCTAACCAGCTCTGCTTCAACCCACTTTGTAAATTTGTCAACCGCCACCAGGAGGTGGGTCTTTTTGTCCTTGGACCTTTTGAAAGGCCCAACCATATCAAGCCCTCAGACTGCAAATGGCCAAGCAATTGGAATCATCCTGAATTCTTGAGCCGGTACATGAGCTCGTCGCGCAAATTTCTGACAACCATCACATTTATCGACTAAATCCTTAACATCAGCATGAGCCGCCAGCCAATAAAACCCATGATGGAAAGCCTTGGCTACTAGAGACATAGAACTAGCATGATGACCACATTCTCCTTCATGAATCTCTCGCAGAATCTCACAGCCTTCCTCAGGAGAAACACAGCGTTGAAACGCCCCTGTAACACTACGATGATGCAACTCTCCATTAACAATAGTCATTGACTTAGATCGCTGGGTTATCTACCTGGCCAAAGTTTCATCCTCAAGTAGCTCGCCCCTGGCCAAAGTATGGAACTGTCCAATCAGGAATAACATGAAGAGCTGCCACCAGTTGTGCTTCCGGGTTAGGAATAGCTAAATCCTCTTTTGTAGGTAATTTGACTGAAGGGTTATGGAGAATATCTAGGAAAGTGTTAGGCGGCACTGGCTTATGCTGGGACCCTAACCGGCTCAAAGCATCAACCGCCTCATTTTTTCTACGATCAACATGTTCCACTTCATAACCTTTGAAATGGCCAGCGATAGCATCAACCTCTCGGCGATAAGCTGCCATGAGTGGATCCTGGGAATCCCAAGTACTAGAGACTTGTTGGGCCATCAGGTCTGAGTCACCAAAACACCTCACCCGACTTAAGTTCATCTCCTTATCCATTCGAAGACGCAAGCGAATAATTTCATGAAAGAACAAATCAGCAACATTAACGGCATCATCGCTTTTATGACATGGTATAAAGTGTGCCATTTTCGAGAACCTATCCATGACAACAAATATGCTATCTGTCCCCTTCTTTGTTCAAGGTAAACCTAAAACAAAGTCCATAGATATATCCTCCCAAGGAACACTAGGTATAGGCAAACGCATATATAAACCATGAGGATTGATTCGTCACTTAGCTTTTTGACATGTAGTGTAGCGAGCAACAAAATGCTCAACATCCCGTCTCATCTTTGGCCAAACGAAATGTGTAGCAAGTATATCCTTCGTCTTCTTCACGCCAAAGTGTCCCATTAATCCTCCTCCATGCACCTCCCACAACAACAAATATGAACGGAGCTAGCTAGGATGCATAGCTTGTTAGCACGAAACACAAATCCATCGTTAACAATGAACTTGTTCCATGTTCTCCCTTCCTTACAATTTTGCAATACATCTTTTAATTCAGCATCATGCACATATTGATCTTTGATAGTCTCCAAACCAAATATTTTAAAGTCAAGTTGCCAAAGCATAGTATACCGATGAGATAATGCATCAACAATAACATTTTCTTTACCCTTCTTGTGTTTAATGACATAAGGGAAAGTCTCAATGAATTCAACCCATTTAGCATGTCTACGATTCGGTTTAGCTTGACTTTTAATATGTATCAACGATTCATGATAAGAATGTATAACAAATTCTTTGGGCCATAAATAATGTTGCCATGTTTCTAAAGTCTGAACAAGAGCATATAATTATTTATCATAAGTTGAATAATTCAGAGTAGGCCCACTCAATTTTTTAGAGAAGTATGCAACAGGTTTGCCATCTTATAATAACACACCTCCTAATCCAATTCCACTAGCACCACATTCAATCTCAAAAGTTTTATTAAAATCAGAAAGTTGGAGTAAAGGAGCATGTGTCAACTTATCTTTCAATACCGTGAAGGCTTCTTCCTGTGCGGTACACCAAACAAAAGGCACATCCTTCTTTGTAAGCTCATTGAGAGGTGCAGCAAAGGTGCTGAAATCTCTCAACAAATGCATATAAAAACCAGCGAGTCTAAGAAATCTCCTCACTTGTGTGACCATTTTGGGCCGTGGACAACTCTCAATAGCTTCATTCTTGGCTTTATCAACCCCAGTTCCCTGTGGAGTAACAACATAGCCAAGAAAAGATACTTGGTCGGTGCAAAAGGTGCACTTCCCAAGGTTAATAAACAAACATGCATCACGTAAAGCAATAAAACATCAAGTAAATGTTCCAAATGTTCCTCTAAAGATCTGCTATAAATCAATATATCATCAAAATAGACTACCACAAATCGTCCAATGAAAGCACATAAACTTTGTTCATTAATCTCATGAAAGTACTAGGTGCATTAGTTAACCCAAAAGGCATGACTAAGCACTCATATAATCCAAACTTAGTTTTAAATGATGTTTTCCATTCATCTCCCAATTTCATATGAATTTGATGGTATCCACTACGCAAATCAACTTTGGAGAATATTGTAGAGCCACTCAATTCATCAAGCATATCATCTAGCCTAGGAATAGGATGACGATAATGAATAGTAATATTATTAATGCCTCTACAATTAACACACATACATGATGTACCATCCTTTTTGGCACTAGTATAATAGGAACAACACAAGGACTAAGAGATTCACATAAATAACCTTTGTCAAGCAGCTCCTGTACTTGACACATAATCTCCTTCGTCTCCTCTAGATTGGTACAATATGGCGCATGGTTAGGCAGCGAAGCACCGGGAATTAAGTCAATCTGATGCTCAATCCCTCTAATAGGTGGTAATCCCGGTGGCACATCTTGTGGAAAGACTTCAGCGAACTCCTGCAAAATGTTAGTGACAGCATGAGGCAAAGAGGAAGGTACATCCTCGAAAGAAAATAACGCCTCTTTGCACACAAAAGTATAGCAAACAGATTTGCTAAAATCTAGATCATCAATATCAGATTTGGTGGCAAGTAAACATGCACTTTTAAATTTAATTTCAGAAGCAACACTAGATGGTTTATTATTAGGCTTCATTTGTTGCTCAAATTCTTTTGCCACAATATTATTTTCACTCTTATTTTTCTACTATTTTGCTTTATTAGCTCTATTAGTATCATCTTTCAAAATGGAATCAGGAGTCATAGGAAGCAAAGTAATATTTTTATCCTTATGAACAAGAGTATACTGATTGTTTCTACCATGGTCTATAGAATTTTTATCAAATTTCCATGGTCTACCAAGTAATAAGGAACATGCTTGCATAGGTACCACATCACAATCAACATAATCAGCATATGTAGAGATACTAAAATGCACACGAACAATACGTGTTACCTTAACCTTGCCATTTTTGTTAAACCATTGGATGTAGTATGGATGTGGATGTTGTCTTGTGGTGAGAGATAGCTTCTCCACCATCTCCATGCTAGACAAGTTGTTGCAGATCCCTCCATCTATGATGACACGAACAGAACGTTCCTTCACAACTCCCTTTGTATGGAACAAATTATGCCTCTGATTTTGCTCAGCTTGTGTGACCTGCACACTCAAAACACGTTGAGCAACTAAACATTCATACCTCTCAGCGTCTTCTGGATCCATGTATTATGTCTCATGATCAGAGTCATCTGCACCATATTCTTCACTTGTAATAAGAGTCAAAGTCTCCTCATCATAGTCACTAGCGGACTCATACCCACCATCCTCAGTAACAATCATCACACATTTAGATGGACATTCTCTCGCATAATCACATCCACCCTTGCAATGACGACAAATAATATCATGTGTTTGCCCTGTTGATGCCATGGATGAAGAAGAGCTTTGTGCAGGCCCAGAAGGTGTGTTCTTGGCAGATAGTGGTGGTTGTGCCTGCTTTCTTGTATCACGGTTGGAGGTGGCAGCTGATGGAGGTGCCAGTGTAGCAGAACATGTGGAAGTAGAGGATGCACGCGGTGTCCATGATGAAGGTCGACCTGCAGAAAAGTTAGTTCGCGCCAATGCCTGTGGATCCTGCACTTCACGTTCTGCTTTTCAAGCAAGATGAAATAAATGGGTGATATTATTATATTCCTTATACTCTAGAATGGTCTGAATCTCTTTATTTAATCCACCCATAAAACATGCAAGCATAGCTTCATTATCCTCAACAACAACACATCTAATCAAACCAGTTTGTAATTCCTGATAATATTCTTCAATAGAGTTTTTTCCTTGTCCCAAACGCTGCAATTTTTGAAGCAATTCATGTTGATAATATGGTGGAATCCACCGAGTACGCATTGCATTTTAGAAAGAAGCACAAGTAGCTGGAATAGGATATAATCTACAATGTTCAGACCACCAAACACATGCAAACCTATTGAAAGCACAAATAACATCAACAACACGTCTTTCCTCGGGATATTGTAAACATGTAAATTGTTTTTCAGTTTCTAACTCCCAAGTAAGAGATATATCAGGAACATATCTACCCTCAAATGGTGGAATATTCAATTTTAATTTAGGAAGATGGTCATGATCTCGTACCTGAGGTGGTGGTGCAGCCCTACCATTGCGATTATATGCCTGAGGTCGACCTGCTGGTGGTACTGCTGGTGGTTGCACGTAGTTTTGATTTTGATCAACCTCATCCTCGTAATAGTCCTCCACCTCTGCTGATGCGGAGCATCCCAAGGCCATCCCCATGGACCCACCTACACCTCTTGGACCCATGACACGAGCACGTGCAAGAGCTCTCGAAACCGAGGTGACATCACTCTCACATTTCCACTTCGACGCACTTGAGACATGGATACTTCCTCATACAGACACATCGTGCATACTCGGGTACCATGGAGAAGCTAAGGAGCAAGGAGAAGAAGAAGAGGAAGATGGACGTGAATACGGAGAAGAAGAAGTGATGAAGAAGAAGCTACAGGCTCTGGATGACCAAGCAAGACCGGACGTCCGACGATCTCCAGGCTCCGAACGTCCGTCCCTCTCCGGACGACCGACGCCACCGCACCCGAGCCAAATCTATGGATTTCCGGAGTCCAGCGGACGACCGACGCCTGGATGTCCGACCCTGACCAGACATCTGACTGAAGCACACCCGAGCCGAACTTACGGACATCCGACAGGCACCGGACGTCCAGACCCTCGCGAGCCTCCGGACGACCGGTGACTCCCGGACGTCCGGCGCCTGTGCGCTGCCATGTGTTGGGCCGCAGCCCATGTACCCCCTTTTTTGCCCCCTTTTACACTAAGACTATATATAGACCTCTCCCTCCTCCTTTCTAGGGTTAGCAAAGTGGTAGCTCATTAGAGATAGAGCTTTGCTCATCCATTACGGATCTACTCCACGAGAGAGACCGTGGCCCCTCCTCGGAGAAGATCCCTTGGATTCAAGACCCCTTTTGGGTGGCCCCCATCAAGACCTCCTTTGGAGAAGAACCGACTACCGTGTACCGTCCATTGTTGACTTTGTCTCTTGTATCTCCGATCGTGTTTCAAGGATCTAGCACTTGTGTGATCATTCTTGTTGGTTTGAGTGTTCTCTTGTGTTTTCCACGTGTTTTCCCTCATTTCCCTCCTCGTGTTCTTCGTGTTCATCGCCGGATCCGCTCCTTTCATGAAAGATTGGCCGATTAGGGTTCCTACCCTACACCATCTTGGTATCAAGAGCCTCCTTGATCACGATTTCGGAGCCTCCCCGTTGTGTTGCTAGCCTAGTTCTTGTTGTTTTTGTCCCTAATTTCGAAAATCCCCACCAAAAATAGCCCCAATTTTTTGTGATTTGTTGGTGTGTTGAAATTTTGTTGGATTTGATCCATGGATTTGCTTTGTTTTGAGTGGATCTAGATGTTTTCCCCCTTTCCCCACCTTTTCCATCCACAAATCCGCCCGGATTCGACGAATTTCGACCTCTCCATCACGAACACGTGCAGTTCATCCCGCGCCCGAGATTCGCCCAAGCACCGGACGTCCGAGTGCCAGCGGACGTCCGACAACCAGCCCAGACCGGACGTCCAACCAACACTGACGAAACTGAATTTTTTCAGTTTAGTCACCACCACGGCCCCACATTTCCGCATATGCACTCGTACCACCTATACACAATCACCACTTCGGCATACCACCACCATTGATTACCCGTTTCATACTCCAACACGTGTTGCCACTTCGAGCTTTGATAATTTGAGTTGCGGTTCCGTATCCTTTTGTGTTATGGCTATCTAGGTACAGTTCGACATCAACATCACCGCCGCTCATCTTCGCCACAGATGCATCATCAACAATGACCACCTCGACTACATCTTGGTATTCGGTCCACCATTTTGACACCATACCATAAGCAAGAACGGTAACCTCGTCTTCAAATCGTGATACATCATTCTTGCCATTACATTGATAGCCATCATAGCCTTACTCCTTTGCGTTGCATACCCATCGAGATTAGCCATTGAGTATTGCCGGCAACGAGACTTGTGCACATTAGTGATCATACTTTCCATAGCACACATACATCATTGTTGCATATCTTGGTATCATCTCTTGTGTCACAAGGTTTTCATCGCATACACAATTGCTATCTTGGTTCATGAAGCATTACATGAGAAAAGAGCTCCAACATCAAAGAGCCAAACAAGATTTTAAGAAAAAAAGGAAAGATGAGCAAAGAGCTTTTAAGCAAGAACCATAGCATCATACAACATTAAGATTGTCATACTCGATCATCTTGGATCATATCATAGAAACACCTTGCATAGAGCATACTTGGGATAGTAGTCGTTGCATTTTTGCTTAGTAGGTTGTCCACAAGTCTTTGTATCCACCTATTGTGCAATCGTGCTAGCGTCTCTCTAGTGTTGTGCAACAAGAGCATTTTTGTGGATTCCACATTTTGGCTCATCCTTGGTTGCCCAACCCCACTTATCTCTTTGCGTGTGTGTTTCCGTGTACATTGTATTGCTTGGTCTACTTGTTACATTGCAATCTTGTAAATCTTTTCCAACATTATTGAAGCTCACTTACAATTGCATCAAGTTTTGTGCCTGTCGGCGTTCTGGGAACGGGGGTCCCCAGACTTGCCTGCCTGCGGCCGGCGGCGTGGCTCAAAAGAGGGCCCAGCACGGCCCATCTTCATCAACACAGACCCAAGACCCTCACGAGGGGCCAAGCCTCATGGGGCGGACGACAAGGAGCTTCCTCAGGCACGGCCTCATCAGGCCGGCTCGCGAGGAGGCGAACAGATCAAGGCGGGGTACCTCACGAGGTGCTCGTGACGCAAGCCATGATGACCAAAGGCGCTAGGCGGGCGCCAGCCGCGCAGTGTCCTCCTTTCCTCTTTGGTGCAAAGGGAGCAAGCGCAGGCAAGAGCATCAAGCAAAGGCACCCATTTCGGTGCAACGATACCAAGACCAGTCCAACGGCAGGGAGGAAGTCATTGTGGAGCCCAAGCCAGCGTCACCACCAGAGCCTTTGGCAGGCGAGGACCAACTTTAGTCAGGATAAGTGTACCAGATTTTCCCCTTCAAAATGGCCAATTGTTGGCGCCCTTCCCGCTCAATATTTGGGAAGAGGCCCATGGCCTTTGCCTATAAATAGGACTAGCCACCCCCAGGGTAGGGGAGATCTATAATGGGCCAACCCAGAAACAAGCTGGGATCGGGATCGAAATTAGAAAGAGAATCGAAAAGAGATAGAGAGAGGGTGACTGAACTCCTCCTAGCAGTTCATCCCCTCAGCCAAGAATAGACCCTCGCGAGGCTGTTCTTCCTTGTATTGCTCATCATCATCAGCCCAAGAGGCAATCCACCACACCACACACTGGAGTAGGGTATTACACCACAACGGTGGCCCGAACCAGTATAAACCCTGTGTCTCTTGTGTTGTTCTTACCATAGCTTAGATCTTAGCGAGGCGGAGGGGTGCAGGTAGGTGGAAGGCGAAATGTCCGCGCGCACCCCAGTGTTCGAACCTCAAGGGTCCGCCGGAACCCGAAATCCGACATTTGGCGCGCCAGGTAGGGGTGCGCCGGAATTCGTCTTCCACCACCCTGTTCTCCTCCGACCATCGCGTCCATGTCTGACGCTCGTCGGGCCCGCGCCGAGCGCCGGGCCGCTCTCGCTTCCCGCGTCGCCCAGACGGCTCCTGTCGGCGGGCGTCCTCGCCGTTCCCCGTCACCTACCGTCAACGCCGCCACCGGCCCGGCGGGGGACGAGCAGCAAGCGTCGTCTCAGCATCCGTCCGTGCGACAAGACGGCCGCACCGCTACTCCCTCGCTCACCCCAGCTGGTTCTTCGTCCCGCGCGCTCCGCGCGCCCATGGAGGCTCGAGCTGCGCTCATCGCGGCAAACGAGCTCCGGTGCTACCGTCCCGTCAACGACGTCTACGAAGAATGGCTCGACCGCGTCGCCGAGCTCGTCCGCGCCGCAGGGGGCTCTCCTGCACCGTCCATTCCGCTACACCGCACCCCGCCCCGCGCGGGCGACGAAGCTCCGGCGGCGCCCCAGCCGCCTCCTCCTCAAGAAGGCGCCATGGCTCCAAGACGCGTGGCCCCTGGGCGGAACCCACTCCATCAGGTGCCAGCGCGGCAAGAGCAGAGCTGCCAAGAAGTCCCTCGCCTGCAAGAAGCTGCCCGGGGGCTCCCTGTTCTAGCACGTCGCGACCATGCTCCTGCTCCCGCACGTCAAGACCCCGCGCTGCTCCCAGCTGCAGCGCGTGGGGACATGCAAGACCAAGCTCTCCGTCACCCAAGGCCTCCCGTGGCCACAACCGGCTGCCGTGCCTTCACCACCGAGCTACACAGCGTCGCGTGGCCCGGCAAGTTCAAGCCAGACCTGCCTCTTTGTTACGACGGCACGGCCGACCCTGCGGAGTTCCTCCAGCTCTATGAGTTGGGCATCGAATATGCCAACGGAGACGAGAAGGTCATGGCAAACTGGTTTCCCATGGCGCTCAAGGACGGGGCCCACACCTGGCTCCTGAACCTGGCTCCAGGCACGATCTCCTCTCGGGACGAGATGCGCACCCGCTTCATCGCCAACTTCCAAGGTACTCGCGACCGGCCACCCGCCATGAGCGACATGCGCCGCATCAAGCAACTACCCGGAGAGACCCTGCAGAAGTACATCCAGCGCTTCAACAACGCACGCCTCAAGATTCCCAAGGTGACCGAGGAGGCCATCATCTCAGCCTTCTCCGACGGCGTGCGCGATGTCAAGATGAAGGAGGAGCTGGCGATGCATGAAGACCTGTGCACTTCCTTGGAGTTGTTCAACTTGGCAACCAAGTGCACCAGGGCTGAGGAAGGGCGACTCTCCCTCCTCGAGCTGCCTGCCGCAGACCTAGAAGAGAAGAAGCCCAAGGCCAAGGATGTGAAGCGCAAGGGGGCTGCCGTGCTCGCGGCAGAACCAGACACCAAGCGGGGCAGAGATCAGCCCGAACCTTCCAAGGGCAGTCGGTACTGTGTGTACCACGACCTCCAGACCCACAACACCAATGAATGTCAAGAGCTCCGAGCCGTGCGAGAAGGAAGGATCGGCCATCACCCCGACCGCAGTGACCGGGGCTACGGTCGAGGAGGAGGAAGGAACGCAGGACGCTGGGAAGACCGCTGCCCGCGCCAAGGGTGGCGCGATCGACCTCGCGAGGATCATTGGCAAGACCCGCCTCGCGAGGGAGACTGGAGGGATCAGCCTCACGAGGATCGCCCGCCAGGCAATGCAGGCCTCCCTCTACTGCCGCCGCAGCCAAGGAGAAACGAGGACCGCCATCAGGACGAGGGGGCTGGGGGCTTCTAGGAGACGCGCGCGGTCGCCTGCATCCTGGGCGGGGCTCAAGCCCCCGCCTCTCAACGCATCTTCAAGCAGTTCGCCCGCGAAATGAATGCAGTCCTCCCCAAGCTGGAAGCCACGTGCCCTCTCAGGTGGTCGGCATGCGCTATCACGTTCAGCTCAGCAGATCAGCTCAAGTGTGCGGCCACAGCCGGAGTCCTCCCGATGCTTTGTTCCCCAATCATCAGCAACGTGGTGGTCACCAGGACCCTCATCGATGGCGGGGCAGGGCTCAACATCCTGTCCGTGGAAACATTCAACAATCTCCAAGTGCCCTACAGCCAGCTTCAGCCAACCAAGCCTTTCTCCGGAGTCACCGATGGCTCCACGGTCCCGATTGGGCAGGTCCGCCTCCCTGTCACCTTCGGGGCACGCGACAACTACCGCACCGAGCTCATCGACTTCGACGTTGCTCACATTCGCCTGCCGTACAACGCCATCCTTGGGTACCCAGCGCTGGCCAAGTTCATGGCCGTAACTCACCATGGCTACAACGTCCTCAAGATGCCAGGAAGTGGCGGAGTCATCACGGTGCCCTGTGAAGAGAAGGACGTGGTGTGTTCTCTGGAACGAGCCTTTCAGGCCGCATCACTGGAAGACCCGGATCACGGAAGCAGGAGGCTTCCTGAGACCGCCCATAAGAAGAAGAAGACATCGTCCGGCCCGGCCCCTCAGGAGGCAGGCCCCTCAGGGCCCGCGCCTGCCCAGGGGGAACCTCCTTCCATCGCATAGGAAAGCGCGCCCGGCGCCCTCCTCAGGCAGGGCTCGGGGGCTCTCCCCTGGAGGGCCACTGACCTGGCTAAGGTCACGAGGGAGGTGCTTGGGCACCACATGGAGGCGTGTTTTGAAGCATGTTTCCCTCAAGAAGGAGTGAGGCAAGGAGAGCCAGACCCTCAGGAGTTCGTCAGCAAGGCCATTCAGGAGCTACAGGAGTCAAGAGTCATGAAAGGCGGCCGCCGCCTACCAGCTGTGGCTCCCCATCCAGGCGAGGACGGTGGGCTGCGCGTCTGCATCGACATACCAGGGCTCAATCGAGTCACCTCTCTGGAGCGCCTCTGGCCCTCGCGAGTGGGGCGCTGCGAAGGTCCACCCCACAGCTACGTTCGCATGCCTTACGGCTTGCCGAACGCGGCTGCCACATACCAGTGCCTCATGAGGGGCATCATGGAGGCTCAAGAGGCCAGGCGTTCCGCAGCCCTGGCGGAGATGGAGATGGTCCACGAAGAGCCACCAGCGCCTCTGGAGCCTCCCGAGGCCCCTGGGCCTGGGGGCTCGTGAGGATCGGCTTCCGCAGCCCACCGAGTCTGCGACACCAACACTCCTTCGTCCTCAACATCATCAGGTGACATCTTTCAAGTTTCATTTCCAGCTGGGAGCGCCCCCAGGGCTGCATTATTCCCAGGCCGCGTGGGTCCGTCCCTGCGGCATGTATCCCTTTTATTTCATGTTGTTAGCTTACTTTCTTGGGGGCGCCCCACGGGCTGCATCATCCCCAAGTCGCTCGGGCCTGACCCAGTGATGTCCGCCTTCCCAGCATCTATTTGAATGAATCCACTCCTTCGCGGCTAATGTGTTTGACCTAGTTGCCCGCTCTACTGACGCCAACTGACGGAGCTACTCCCAAACGGCACGACGCTTGCGCATGGGTCCATCCCTGCAACGCCGACAAACCTGAATGGCTGAGCTCTGGCCATGGAAGCCCCGCATGGCGCCACCTCGTCAAGCCTTCAGTGCCTCATCGCCCCTCGGAAGCAACCAATGGCTGACTGTCAATTGTCATGGCAACCCCTCGTTCTTTCTATGATGGGTCTACAGGATCTCCTAAAGGAGCTACGTCAGGCGAGGCCCTTGCGGTGTCTCCTTCACTCTCATCCGCGCGAACCGCTTGCACGTTAAAGGGTTGGTGCCTGAGCATCACGACTCAGGGCTCCTACTAGCTCTCCAGCCCTCACCCTCTGGCCTTGTCCACGGCATCGCGACCTGGCATACCAGCGACGGCTGAGACTCGCTCGAGGGCCGGGACCCGAGGACGTAGAGCAGAAAGGGGAGCAAAGGCGAGAGGGGAGGGACACGCGAGGACCTCGCCGAGCAACCTCACGCCTGCCGATGCACGGACCCGGCGACACACCAGAGAGCGGCCCTTGATTCTTGAGATAAGTCACCACCCGGAAGCACCAGCTACCGTGGCACCATCCCCGCACCTAATGCAATCCCGTGTTAGCGACGCCGCTCTCCTTTCTCACCGAATGACGGCTGCTTGAGCACCAAAGGGGACCTCCTAAGCATCGCGACTCAGGGGCTATTACCGGACCCCGGGTCGCTCACCTCCTGGCCTTGACCACAGCATCGCGACCTGGCATACCAGCGACGGCTGAAGCCGCCTTGGGACTGGGACCTGTCGGCGTAGAGCACCAAGCCATCATGAGGTTCGAAAGGGAGAACTGAGCTAAGACGGAATGAGCAACTCGCACAGTTCTACGACAAGGGTTATATTAACAAAACAGGATCACAGGCACCTTACAAGCCCCCACGGGACGCGTCTTTGATTCCTCGCAGGGAACAGATCCTAAAAGGACGATAACTACACGCGCCCCTACAAAAGACGCCATCATCAACAGTGGGCCGTCAAGCACCGGTGCCAACCCCATCCAGATCAGAGTCGGCGACGGCCTGACGAGCCCGCCCTGCTCCAGGAGCAGCGCCGGCTCGGGGGCTTGTAGCTGTCGTCGCTCATCTCCGTAGTCGCAAAGAGCTCGCCGGAGTCGCTGGAACCTCCGACGCCTCCGCCGCTTGAGCAGCCGCCAAGGGAGCGATCGGCGGGCCCAGTCCTCGCCGTAGCAGGGTCCCGACCACCTCTCCCAGGGCAGCACTCCAGCCGGCGCCCGTTCGCATCGAAGACCTTGAAGAACATCACCGAAGCACCGTCGTACTCCAAGTGGATCGTGAAGGCGCCTCTTGTCCCGCAAACCCGGGCGATTTCATTCCAGCCTCGAGTCATGAAGACCTCGCCCGGGGCAACGACCGCGACCTCTGCCTCGGTCGCGAGGGCGCTGCAGCCGGCGTGCTGCAGCCAAAGCTCTAGGAGCTCTCCATGCGGGATGATGGAGGCAAAGAAGGGAGGAAGGCGAATCCAGGACTGAGGAGGCATGGCACTGTGGAGCACGAACTCTCGGGAGGAGCCCTCGGTGTGGACCCCAGGGGGACGACCCACACCTTCATGACCCGTCGGCGCCGACGGCGGCGCCGCCCGTGGCGATCGGCATCGACTCCTTCAGAGCCCTCGATGTGGGCGTACAAGGGAAGCGGGAACCCCGGCGGTGGCCGCTCGCACCAGGGCCTCGACACCACCTAATGGGCCCCCTTGTCCCGGCCACGGAGGGCGAGCCGTTTCTTCGGCGGGAGCGGGTCTGGTTCCTCTCGGGGAGCCTTTCCCTTCTCTGCCGTCGAGAACCGGCGGATCGGAGCCATTGCAGCAAGACGGAGCAAGGACCGGGAAGAAGGAGAAGCAAGAAGGGATGGACTGGAAGGGCGCGCGCCGTTCCGTACTTATGGCCGGCGAAGGCCAACCGCCGACCTCCACGATCACAGGTAATCATGACCCGCTTTGCATGCAGGGACTTGTCCAAACCGTGCAGTTGCCGAGGCACCGTAGGGAAGTGGAGACGCCCACGTCCAATCAACCGCCATGCGGCGCCCAAGGCCGCAGGCTGTTAGGGCCCGCGGCGCTTCGCCCTTGCCCTTTCGCCTCCCTGCACGGCCAAGTTCGGGCTCACCTTGGGCCCGGGGGCTACTGTCGGCGTTCTGGCAACAGGGGTCCCCAGACTTGCCTGCCTGCGGCCGGCGGCGTGCCTCAAAAGGGGCCCAGCACGGCCCATCTTCATCAACACAAACCCAAGACCCTCGCGAAGGGCCAAGCCTCGCGGGGCGGACGACACGGAGCTTCCTCAGGCACGGCCTCATCAGGCTGGCTCGCGAGGAGGCGGAGAGATCAAGGCGGGGTACCTCACGAGGTGCCCGTGACGCAAGCCATGACGACCAAAGGCGCCAGGCGGGCGCCAGCCGCGCAGTGTCCTCCTTTCCTCTTTGGTGCAAAGGGAGCAAGCACAGGCGAGAGCATCAAGCAAAGGCACCCGTTTCGGTGCAACGAGACCAAGACCAGTCCAACGGCAGGGAGGAAGTCATTGTGGAGCCCAAGCCAGCGTCACCAGCAGAGCCTTTGGCAGGCGAGGACCAACTTTAGTCAGGATAAGTTTACCAGATGTTCCCCTTCAAAATGGCCAATTGTTGGCGCCCTTCCCGCTCAATATTTGGGAAGAGGCCCAGGGCCTTTTCCTATAAATAGGACTACCCACCCCCAGGGTAGGGGAGATCTAGAATGGGCCAACCCAGAAACAAGCTGGGATCGGGATCGAAATCAGAAAGAGAATCGAGAAGAGAGAGAGAGAGGGGTGACAGAACTCCTCCTAGCAGTTCATCCCCTCAGCCAAGAACAGACCCTCGCGAGGCTGTTCTTCCTTGTATTGCTCATCATCATCAGCCCAAGAGGCAATCCACCACACCACACACTGGAGTGGGGTATTACACCACAACGGTGGCCCGAACCAGTATAAACCCTGTGTCTCTTGTGTTGTTCTTTCCATAGCTTAGATCTTAGCAAGGCGGAGGGGTGCAGGTAGGTGGAAGGCGAAATCTCCGTGCGCACCCCAGTGTTCGAACCTCAAGGGTCCGCCAGAACACGAAATCCGACAGCGCCACCATCCTAGCCAAGCTCCACCATAAGCTTTTACTTGTGCAGGTGTGAGAAACCAACAAGAATTGGTACCAATTGTGCTATTTCCTTGTCCACATTGGAGTGATCATTGATCCACTTTCAACTTCGGTCAAGGTACATTTGGTATTCATTCTTCTCTTTCTACCACTCACTTTCTTCTCTTGGAATGATGTATAGGCCAAGAACTTCTACCAACCCACTCTTCATTGAGCACGACGATGACATGAACTCCTATGTCACCAAGAGTCACCTCTTTGGTGCACAACGTGCTTTGCATCAAGAGCAACAAGCAATGAGTGAACGCATCGACAACCTCGCCGCTGACTTGCGACTCTCCGAGCAACGTACAAGGGACTACTTCGACCACAAGATCGACGATCACAAGCAAGAGAATGATGTAAGGATGGACGAGATTCGCACTTTGTTGCTCAACCGCTCTTCTTCCACTTCGTCCTCTTCAAGAAGGAGCCGTTCAAGTCGACACTCCAACTTCACCCTCTCCGGCTCCAGTACACCGACATCGAACACTCTTTGACATGCCGCGTGCAACGATCGTCATGCAAGCCTCAATCCTCTACGTGACACCAACTCTCAAGAGCACCGACAACGTCAAACCCAAGAGGCTTTTGCGCTAGCACGAGAAAGACAATGACAACACCAACATGAAGAGGAAGAGCGCGCACGTCTACACCAAGATGCACAAGATGCCGAGGCACAACGCCAAGAACAACAACTCCGTGAAGCTCAAGCACTTGAGGCGCAACAAGACCTCCAAGATTCAAGTCGAGTCGTAGCCAACCGAGGCCGACAAGCTCGTGAACATGAAGAAGCACTTCGCGAAGAAGTTCAAGAAAGAAGATTTCAAGCTCGCGTGCATCATCAAGTTCCTCCTCGAGCTCGACAAGCTCCTCCACAAGCTCGCCACGAACATCAAGAGCATGATGACAATGGAAATCCTCCACAACAAGAGCAACATGAGGTTGACAACCCTCATCACCAAGAGCAACACGAGGTTAACAATCATCTACAACATGCGTCATCATCATCGACCCCAACACAATGAAGAGCAACGCTATGGCAAGCTAAAGTTCACAATGCCGAAGTTCAATGGAAGCAACGATCCCGAAGAATACCTTTCATGGGCATTGAAGGTCGACAAAATCTTCCGTTTGCACAACTTTGAAGAATAGAAGAAGATCGCAATGGCATCCCTTGTGATCCAAGACTATGTCCTCATTTGGTGGGAATAAGTTATCGAGCGCCGAGAGGCAAGATGTGAACCACCCATCACTATTTGGGCACAAATGAAGGATGTCATGAGAGCATGCTTTGTGCCTGCCTACTACAACCGCGACCTCTTCAACAAACTTCAACTACTATAAAAAGGAACCAAGAGCGTTGAAGAGTACTACAAGGAGATGGAGATTGCCATGATATGAGTCAATGTCACCGAAGACGATGAGAAAACTATGGCACCTTTATTGAATGGACTCAACCATCCTATCAAGAAGATCACTGACTTCCAACCATACTCGATCCTCATCGAGCTAGTGCATCAAGCTACAAAAGCGGAACGTCAAGTGCAAGACGATTTCAAGTATGCCAAGTTCTGATCCAAGTCATACGGCTTCCCCAACACCCAAGCTTCAACGACTCCAACACCATCTAGAAAGCCTTCTACAAGAAATGTCGACAAGTCGAGTTACAAGAAAGCTTCATCAACTCCTAGTCATCCTCCTACTACAAGCAACTTCAAGCCGAGAGCTTCATCATCATCCACTCCAACCGATGAGACCGTCAAGATGAGTTCCTTCAAATGCTTCACATGCGGAGGCCGAGGCCACAAGTCCTATGAGTGCACCAACAAGCGGATCATGATCCTCAACGACGAGGCACTTATGACTCAATAAGTGAAGGAGAAATGGAAGCCATCGAGCAAGTTGCCATGCACCAGAAAGTGAACGATGAAGAGGAACAAGTCTTTTGCAATGAAGATTCAAGTCCCGCTCTTGTTGTCAACAAGGTCTTGACTCTCCAACATCACCAAGAATAAGACCAACGACGCCACATCTTTCATACCAAGGCCGGCATCAATGGACGATCCATCAAGGTCATCATCAATGAAGGGAGTTGTCATAATCTCACAAGTGAAGAACTCTGCTCCAAGCTCCAATTGCCCAAGATGAATCACCCACATTCATACAAAGTGCAATGGCTTAGCGACTCCAGCACTATCCAAGTCGAGCATCGAGTACAAGTCTCCTTCAAAATTGGCGCCTATGAAGAAACTTTGGAGTGCGACGTCGTTCCAATGACCGTTTGCCACCTCCTCCTTGGACGCCCATGGAAATTTCATAGAGGAGTCATCCATAATGGCCGAACAAACCACTACATCTTCAATATGAAGGGCAAGGCGTACTTACTTCGTCCCATGTCTCCAAGCCAAGTTGTCACCGACAAGCAAGCCACCCATCGTGGAGATAATAGTGAGAGAGCGAGACACCAAAAAGAGAGTGAGCGCCACAAGCCCAAATCGAGCACCTCCATGATGAGCAAAAAGAAGAACTTATTCCTATTTTCCACCAAAAGTGAGATAAGAGGAGTGTGTGAGAACCCATATAGTGTCCTACACTACGTCCTTTTGTGCAAGGACAATGCACCACAAGCTAGCACCTCTCACACTCTTCCTCTAGTGTTGTCCACTCTTTTGCAGTAATTTCATGATGTTTTCCCCGACGAGCTACCTCCGGGACTGCCTCCACTACGAGGCGTCGAGCATCACATCGACCTCATCCCCAGAGCACCGCTACCGAACAAAGCTCCCTACCGCGTCAACCCTGAAGAAACCAAAGAAATACAAAGGCAAGTAAAGCATCTCATAGACCATGGACATGTGCGTGAAAGTTTGAGCCCTTGTGTCGTCCCGATCATCCTTGTGCCCAAACGAGACGGTAGCTTTCACATGTGTTCCGATTGTAGACCTATCAATGCTATCACCGTTCGTTATAGGTATCCCATTCCACGCCTTGATGATATGCTTGATGAACTTAGTTGTGCCACTATGTTTTCAAAAATCGATCTTAAGAGTGGTTACTATCAAATCCGCATACAAGAGGGTGATGAATGGAAAACCGCTTTCAAAACAAAGTTTGGGTTGTATGAGTGCTTAGTCATGCCTATGGGTCTATCGGAAGCACCAGGTACTTTTATGCGTCTTATGAATCATGTCTTCAGCCCTTACATTGGTGTGTTTATTATGGTCTACTTCGATGATATCCTTGTTTTTAGCAAGTCTCTGAAAGAGCATGCCACCCATGTCCGAACCGTTTTACAAACTCTTAGAAAAGAGCGTCTCTATGCTAATATGGAGAAATGCCTTTTTGGCGTTGACAAGCTCGTTTTCTTGGGTTTTGTTGTATCTTCTAAGGGTGTTCATGTTGATGAGTCCAAGATCAATGCTATTAAGACTTGGCCACAACCAACCAATTTGCAACAAGTGCGTAGCTTTCTTGGCCTTGCGGGTTTCTATCGTCGCTTTGTGAAAGATTTTAGCACTATTGCTTCGCCTTTGCATGCTTTGAGCAAGAAGAATGCGCCTTTTGTTTGGGGACCATCCCAAGATACCGCTTTTAATGAGCTTAAGAATTTGCTTACTCATGCTCCCGTGCTTGCTTTACCCAAGTTTGACAAACCCTTTGAGATTCATTGTGATGCTAGTGGTAATGGCATAGGAGGTGTGTTAACGCAAGAGAAGCGCCCCATATCTTACTTCAGTGAGAAACTTTCCGGAAGGCAACTCAATTACCCCATCTATGACAAGGAGTTCTATGCTTTACTGCGCATTTTGCATGAATGGGAACACTATCTTCGCCCTCATGAATTTATCATTCATACCGACCATGAAACGCTCAAGTATCTTAAGGGCGAAACCAAGTTGAACAGGCATCATGCTAAATGGAGTGAATTTATTGAGTCTTTTCCTTATGTCATCAAGTACATCGAAGGTAAGGAAAACATTGTGGCAGGTGCCCTTTGCCGCATATGCATGCTTGTTACTCAACTTGAATTGGATGTCATTGGCTTTGAGCGTATAAAAGACTTGTATGAGCATGATCCTACTTTTGCTACTCCTTATGCCAAGTGTTTGACGCACACCTATTGGGAACGCTATTACATCAAAGATGGATATCTTATCAGAGCTAACAAACATTGCACCCCCGAGTCTTCTCTTCGTTTGTTGCTTTTGCAGGAATCTCATGGAGGAGGCCTAATGGGACATTTTCGATGCGACAAGACTTTCGCCACGCTCTCCAAGAACTATTTTTGGCCCAAGATGTTTCGCGACGTCAACCGCTTCACCAACGGATACTCTACATGTCGCAAAGCTAAGTCTAAAGCTCAATCCCATGGCCTTTACATGCCTCTCCCAATTCCATATCAACCATGGGAAAACATTAGCATGGATTTCGTACTTGGATTGCCTAGGACTAGAAATGGAAAGGATTCGGTATTTGTCGTTGTGGACCATTTCTCTAAGATGGCACATTTTATTCCTTGCAACAAGATAGACGATGCTTCACATGTTGCTAATCTCTTTTGTAGGGAAATATTGCGTCTACATGGAGTGCCAAAGACTATCGTCTCGGACCGCGACGTCAAGTTCCTTATCTACATTTGGAAGACCCTATGCACCAAGCTCGGAATCAAGCTACTCTTCTCCACGGCGTATCATCCACAAACCGATGGCCAAACGGAAGTTACCAACCGCACACTCTCCGCTCTACTTCGAGTACTCATCAAGAAGAACGTCAAGGAGTGGGAGGAGTGCCTACCTATCGCCGAGTTCGCCTACAACCGAGCAAGACACTCAACAACCGGCAAGTCCCCTTTCGAGGTCGTCTATGGATTCAACCCATTGTCACCATTGGACATTCTTCCTGTACCACTCCAAGAGCGCATCAATTTGGACGCAAGTGCACGAGTGACACATCTCAAGAAGGTGCATGAAGATACAAGAAACACCATCGAGCGCCAAGTTCAACGCCTTGCGACCAAGCTCGACTTCAACAAGCAACCTATGGTATTCAACACCGGAGATATCGTGTGGCTACACCTTCGCAAGGACCGCTTTCCCCAAGAACGCAAGTCCAAACTTCGACCACGAGCGGATGGACCCTTCAAGGTGCTCGCATGCTACAACGACAACTCTTACAAGATCGACCTCCTGCGCGACAAGTACAACGTGAGCGATATCTTCAATGCAAGGACCTCTCGCCCTTCCATGGTGATATAGAATTTGATCCGAGGACGGATCTTCCCCAAGGGAGGGGAGATGATGCGGAGCATCCCAAGGCCATCCCCATGGACCCACCTACATCTCCTACGACACCTCTTTAACCCATGACACGAGCACGTGCAAGAGCTCTCAAAACTGAGGTGACATCACTCCTCTCACATTTCCACTACGATGCACATGAGACATGGCTATTACATCATACGGACACATCGTGCATACCTAGGTACCATGGAGAAGCTAAGGAGCAAGGAGAAGAAGAAGAGGAAGATGGACGTGAAGACGGAGAAGAAGAAGTGATGAAGAAGAAGCTACAGGCTCCGGACGACCGGCCAGGACCGGACATCCGACGATCTCCATGCTCCAGACGTCCGGCCCTCTCCAGACGACCGACGCAACCGCACCCAAGCCAAACCTACGGATTTCCAGAGTCCAACGGACGACCGATGCCCGGACGTCCAACCCCGACCGTACGTCCAACCGAAGCACACCCTAGACGAACTTACGGATGTCCATACCCTCGCGAGCCTCCGGATGGCTGGTGACTCCCAGATATCCGGTGCCTGTGCGCTGCCATGTGTTGGGCCGCAGCCCATGTACCCCCGTTTTTCCCCCTTTTACACTAAGACTATATATAGACCTCTCCCTCCTCCTTTCTAGGGTTAGCAAAGTGGTAGCTCATTAGAGATAGAGCTTTGCTCATCCATTACGGATCTACTCCACAAGAGATACCACGGCCCCTCTTCGGAGATGATCCCTTGGATTCAAACCCCCTTTTGGGTGGCCCCCATCAAGATCTCCTTTGGAGAAGAACCGGCTACCGTGTATCATCCGTTGTTGACTTTGGATCTTGTATCTCCTATCATGTTTCAAGGATCTAGCACTTGTGTGAGCATTCTTGTTGGTTTGAGTGTTCTCTTGTGTTTTCCACGTGTTTTCCCTCGTTTCCCTCCTCGTGTTCTTCGTGTTCATCGCGAGATCCGCTCCTTTTGTGAAAAATTGGCCGATTAGGGTTCCTACCCTACATCATCTGCAGTAGCAGCACGCGCTACAGAAGCATCAATAGCAGTAGCAGCGGCACCAGAATTTTGTCCAGGCTCAATGGGGTACGCGCAGTGCTTGTCCCACTTGATTTGGAAGGCGTCGCTATTGTTGTTGTAGAGGTGCGACAAGTGCAACCGGCGGTGGTGGTGGAAGATGCGCGAGCAATTCATTAAACTTGTTATCAAGCTTTGTTTCGAACGTCTTCTCAATGCCATCTATCTTCTCCATGGCCTATTCAAATCTGTTTAGCACATCTTGCACGTGTCCACTCATCATTTGCTGAAATTTATCATGTAGTTGTTTGCTCGTCATGTTCTCCCAATCAGTCTCATCAGCTTGTGATCCTGCCATGGTTAGCAGAAATAGAAACACACAAGAATAGGATCATACAGACTACTAGGAAGTGGTGTTGGTGGTGGTGTGTCACAAATCCGTCAAGGAAATCTCAAATTCTTACCAGTTCTTACCCAGCAGCAGGTGGTGATCCGCAACCGTTGTAGTCAAAACTCTCAAAGCTTGGACAGAGCTATTGCCAGGTGGTGTCAAACGCACGACGTATATGTATGTGGAGCTGGGAAGGCTTATGATATGGTAGCAAAAATGTCAGCAATAATCAATTCAGAGATGCAAAGTTAAATAAATGCTCAACGACTGTACTGTGCTGGTCCTAGGCTAGACCGTGCTAGAGACACGAGCCTAGAACACTAACAGAATCATGACGCTGAACGTAAACAAGGGAGGAGCACACTCTGATTTTTTTCTCTTTTTTCTCCTTTTTCAGTTTTTTGGCACTTTTTTTTCCTCCGCAACAATTTCTTTTCGAAAAAGTCTGCAAATGGTTTAAAAACTACATAGCCAGAATTTTCCAGACATAGTTTTTTTTGAAATAGGAACTATTTTTCTACTGCGGGTAATACGGAAGTTCAGGAATTGTACTCTATCATGACTCGGAGTATGGCGTGATCTAGAAATCAAAAACAAAGCAACCAATACTAGACTCGGACTAGGACTGGTGGCGGAGATGAATCTGTGGAAACTCGGACTGGTGGCGAATATATGTAGGGCGGTGGAACACAGACTGGTGGCATATCTGTGATGGAGGTCGACTTGCATTATCGTGGTGGCGGTGGATATGTAGTATATGGCAGTAGTGATGACGATGGTGGTATATGGCAGTGGTGATGACGATGATGCGGCGGCGGCATGACAACTAGTGAACAGAAATCGAAACTCTAAAGGACTAGACACTAAGACCAGCAACTAGACACGACGATGCAACCGCAAATTCAACAGTGCAAAACCTTAAAAACATTATGCAAAGTCTCAGATTGGTTCGGATATGATGAACTAACCCTAATTTTTTTGGCTTTTTTGTGGACTGGAGGTATGAAGAACAGACTCGATCGAACCTATGAAAAACTATAAAATCTCACCGAGCAACCTAGAAATCTGATACCACTAGATAGAGGCAAATGTGTCCCGTCTTTCGATGAGATGGTGGCTATCATTTTTGGTGGAGTAGACTTTGACGATGCAACTATGATCGTACAAGGACGTCGCGGCTTAGCAATCGCTAAACCAACTCCAAGGGGTCATTGACCATGCCGGAGCACGATCAACCTGACCACGAAGGTCTATTTCCTGCAAGCAAACGAAGAACAAGCAAGAAACTGAAATTGCAATCTGGATATTTTGAATATAAGAGGAAGGCTTTATTAATGAAGGTGGGGTTCTGTGACGCCTTGGTCTGGTTGTTAAACACAAACGAAGTATGCGAAGTTGCAGCTATGGCGAACTTTTAATCTAAACAAAACTCAAAGTCTAAACGACGCCCTAAGGGCTGTATATATGGAGGAAGAGGGGGGGGGGGATTCCGTGGCCCTAGGAGGAGGGTTCCGAAACCAACCCTAACTCTTGTTTCCCCACACATACGGACTCTAAAAACACCCTATACGTAAGTATTTCAAATTTACATGGGCCTAGCCCAATAAAAAGGTGACGCGGCACCTAGAATAGCCTCTGGACGAAATTTATGAAGTGGCATCTTGTATATTTCGTCCAAGGCTTCATGCACTCCTTATGGTGGCTTCAAAGTCCTGAAATCATCACTTGTAACTCCATTCTTGTTCCCCTTGCGCATGCCATCATCTCCAAGCTTGGTCTTGCTCCAGTGTTCATCCATCTTATCCATGCCAGGCCCTTCATTTGTAAGAAAAACAAATGTATCCAATTTAGGCAGCATCATATTCTCATGAACATTAGAATCATTACCAAGAAATGGTAATCTAAATGGCGTGCGTGAGCTCTAGTAATTGTTCCAGTATATGTAGCAGTAGGAGCTGTGAGTGTAACAACGGTATTGATGTCCTCATCAGATGGCTATATGAATTCCTCTAGTACTATACCAGGATGTGCAATAATCTAGCATAACAAAGATATCAAAAAATGGACAAGCCATGAAAATATCATGCTAGCTATCTTACGATCATGCAAAGCAATACGACAATGAACGCTCAAGTCATGTATGATGATGATGGAAGTTGCATGGCAATATATCTCGGAATGGCTATGGAAATGCCATGATAGGCAGGTATGGTGGCTGTTTTGAGGAAGGTATAAGGATGGTTTTATGCACCGGCGAAAGTTGCGCGGCATCAGAGAGGCTAGCAATGGTGGAAGGGTGAGAGTGCGTATAATCCATGGACTCAACATTAGTCATAAAGAAATCACATACTTATTGCAAAAATTTATTAACCATCGAAGCAAAGTACTAATACGCATGCCCCTAGGGGATAGATTGGTAGGAAAAGTCCATCGCTCATCCCCGACCGCCACTCATAAGGAAGACAATCAAAAAATAAATCATGCCCCGACTTCATCACATAACGGTTCACTATGCGTGCATGCTTCAGGAATCACAAACCTTAACACAAGTATTTCTACCAATCCAAAATTACTCACTAGCATGACTCTAATATCACCATCTTTATATCGCAAACCCAATTTTGTTTGTGTTGTGAGTTGTGTCTCCTAAGGTGTTTCGGCTACTTAGGGACTGTGCTTCCAACTCCGACACCGTGTATGGTCCACCACCCTACCCTCCATTTACGCAATCCCATTGAACTTCTACAACCACCACCGCATTCCCGCTACCACCATTTAACATTTGAGATTTTGAGTTCACAGTTTTTCCATTTCCTAAGATGTTTCGGCTACTTAGGGACGAGTCTCCATCATCTTGGTATCTCCATCAAGATCACCGCCACTCATTATCACCGCGGACGGTAACCTCCATATCATCTTGGTATCGTGGTATCGCTCCATTGTAAATCCCTTGCCATTGCATTGATAAACCCTAGCCCATTTTCATCACTTGCCTATCGAGACTAGCCTTTGAGTATTGCTGGCAACGTTACTTGTGCACATTAGTGGTCTACTCCTTCCATTACATACATACATACATACCATATTGGTATCATATCAACCCTTGTGCCACAAGTTTGTTCCCGCATATATTTACAATTGCTATCTTGGTTTGTGCATTGTGCAAAAGTGGCCATACAAAAAAGAGAATAAAGCTTTTAAGCAAAAGAGAAAGAGCAAAGAATCTTGTAAGCAAGTGCCATAGCATCATACCACATTGCATATACGATTGTCATATCCGATCATCTTGGATCATACCACCGGAACATCATACATATATAGCATACTTGGGATAGAAGTTCATACATTTTGCATCTTATAGGTTGTGCACAAGTGTCGTATCCACCTATAGAGCAATCGTGCTAGCGTCTCTCTTGAGTTGTGTAACATGAGCGTTTTCCGTGGATTCCAAATTTTGTGCTCATCCTTGGTTGCACGACCCATCTATCTATCCGTGTGTGTGTTTCCATGTGCCACATATTGCTATTGGTCTACTTGTTTTACTTGCGAATTTGTGAATCTCTTTCGACATTATTGACTCTTGCTAACATTTTACATCAAATTTTTGTGCCACTATCCTCACCGAGCTCCACCATAAGCCTTATCTTGTGTAGGTGTGAGAAATCGACAAGATCGATACCAATTGTGCTATTTCCTTCTTACATCATTGAGTGATCATTGATCCATCTTCAACATCGGTCAAGGTACATTTGGTATAGTTCTTCTCTTTCTCCCACTCATATTTGCTCGAGTCTTGTGATGTATAGGCAAGGCATTTCATCTTCGGTCTACAACAACAACGATGACTTTGATGCCACGAACAACTCCAACGACGCCAAGATGCAAGCTCAAATGGAGGAGATCAAAGCCCTCATCAAGTCCTACAAGCGGTCTTCCTCATCTTCGAGAAGACGCTCAAGAGCACATGCCTCCGAGCTACCATCTCCGGCAAAATCACATCGGCATCGACACCATCACCAACAAGGATGTGAAGGTCAAGAGCTCAACACCAGCAACCGCTCAACAACTTCACCATCTCCCTTGGCATCTTCGCCAAGCAACTTCAAGGCATCTTCGCCTATGGACATACGACATCTTCGCCCACAAGCACTTCAAGAGAAGCTCCCCAAGCTCAAGTCCGCGACTTACACGAGCTACTACGACCTAGACACCGACCATGAAATTCCTTTCTATGGGACTCTAAAACCCGAGGAGTATCTTGAGTGGGAGCGTTTAATGGACGACTACCTCAAGCTACATCAAGTTCCTCTCGAAGATCAAGTCAAGTGCGCCACAAGGAACTTCCACGACTACGCATCCACATTGTGGCTTCACACACCTTCGAAGACCTACAACGTGAGTTGGCCCAAGACGAAGAGAGCTTTGTGGCGCGAGTTCATGCCTCCAACCTACATGGAACAACATCCACACCAATTGGAGAACACCACCCAAGGATCCAAGTACATCGACGAGTACTTCAAGGAGATGAAGAAAGCCTTGCGACGAGCCGGCATGGACGACCCCATTTTGATGAAGTTCCACTTCATGATGGGATTGCACGACGACATCTCCAAGACGATCTTCCTCGAGAACTACAAGTCCCTCGACGCCAACTACATTGGTGCTCTCAAGGCGGAACAAGAACTCATGAAGGTCAAGGCTTCTCGACCCCAAGCACACTTTTCTAAGACCAAGCTCCAAGACGACGAGCATGAGGCTAGTACCACCACAATGTCCAAGCCCGACGATCTCCAAGACGATGCTCCCAAGTTCGACTTCACCGTCATCCCTCACTACAAGAAATATGTCAACTTGTGACCCTCACTATTGGTCCCTGAAAGGTCATTGATTTTCATTTGCGACCTTTTTTGACCAAAAATAGATGGTCAAAAGCTGGCGGTCATAAACTGAAATTAACGACCTTCTCTGTGATAAGGTCGTAGATGTTTACGACCAAAATAAGCCTACTGTTTTGTTTTGGTCACTAGCAGCCTCCTCAGGCCACGTAGGCATTCGACGTGGCAATCTGATGTGGCACAAGAATCGGCCCAGTCCAATTCGATTTTCTACATGGGCCTAGCCCAACAATTCAGCCTTTTTAATGTATATTTTCCCTATTAATTTTTGCTAGCTACATGGGCCTGGCCCAGCAATTCAGCCTTTTTATTTCTAGATGCGGCCTTTTACAGCGTATGATCTTTTATTTTTTGCCATTTTATTTTCCACTGTTTTACATTTGTCCCAAATATCATAATATCATACACTGGTCCCACGCATCAGAAATTTCAAATGTGCTCAAATTATTTTGATAAGTGGGTTGCATGAGTCATGTTTCCATTGCACACATTTTCAAATCACATACATAATTACTATTTCATATGAAACAGAAATTGTAGTTCTGAAACATACATGAAATTCAGAGAGAAAATACATTAAATCACATACATAATTACTATTTCATTCACAAATAGATAGAAGATACATTAAATTCCCAGATAACCCTTCCCCTACTGCTGCTACTTCTGATGTACAAAAGCAGGATCATCAGGTTTTTCAAAACGCCAACACTCTCCTACTCCTTGTGTTCACCCTTCTGATGTACAGACACCTTTTAGATGAATTTGTCTGCAGAAAACATCAAAGAATCTAGTAAAAAACTGGAATCATTAGGTTCTAACAGACTGAAAGCAACACTGAAATATATTTAGATCAGGGTAAAAACAATAAACCAACAGGAAATACAGAGTTAAAAAGCATTGGAAATACACAAGAAAATAAGGGCGTTAATGTAGCTGCAATTTACAATGTCAGAAGACCAGGAAATTAGAGATAAAGCATGGAGTATGATAAATGTGGGACTTTACATTGTAATAGAAATTGAGGATATAGGATGAAAAAATAGAGGAATTCCACTGTAAATACCTGCAGTTTATACAATGTATAAAATGGATTATTTACAGTGTAACTCCCTAAAAAAATCTTAGGTATTCCACTGTAATACCTACAAGTTTTACAGTGACTATGCAGTAAATTACACTGTAAAACTGGGCGATATTACAGTAAAATGAAACTGAAAAAGCACACTATAGGAATGACAACAATGAAGTAGGCACAAAGACAACATTTTAGACACATCAGAGAAAATTCACTGAATAATAAGTCAGCACTCTTAAGAAACCATTTTAAACGACCAATGATCCACCACTCATGATGTAATGGGTCTACTTCCAAGTGGACGCATGATTCACTTGGTGTATTGTTGCAGAAGTGAAGAAAACAAACCCATGGTCGATGACCGATAGTTGGCACTTGATGTGCGCACCCACCCTAGCTGAACAATCCAGCTCAATCAGGTCTACTAGAACAGAAGGAAAAACTAACACTGTAAATCTACAGAGGATCACCAACAACATCCCACACTTGGATGCACACCCAGCAAGCAGATAGACATCAACAAATGGACATTCTATATGAGAACAAAACAACATTGATCAAGCAGATGTTACGAGGACAGATATGTGACTGCTACAGATGAGTGAATTATCAAAAAAAGGAAGAGCTACAGATATGCATCTGCCTGCCAAATACACAAGACTAGTGGAGCTAAAGGATGATGGGAAATTTGCATCTAATGCTACCAATTAATTTCAGTGCATGACAAGACAAAAAGCATGGCATCAACAACATCATCAGCAGCATACTACCATCGTAAATAGCAGCACAACAGCAATAGTAGGTAGTAGAAGTAGAAGAGTGAGGGCGCTATCGTGCACAGGGGCACGACCAGGAGTCGGGGAGGACGGGGCCGGAGTAGGTGAAGAGGCCATCATCCTCCTTGTGGTGCATGCGGGCCGTTGTGACGGCCTTGACTTGCTGGCCATCGCCTGATTTTGCTCCCCCACCCGCTGCTCCGCCTGCAGGAATATATACCAATAAAACGAGGTAAAATGAGAACCAACAGAGCACTTTCTGTATTGCCAGAACAAAACTGAAATTCAAACAATAACATGGCCCTTGGTATCGAAACAATTCTGCGGGTATATACCAATAAAATGAGGTGAAATGAGAACCAACGGCACAATGTCCAAAAAAGGCCAGCAGGATGAAGCTATAGCCAGCTAGCTATGCACCATAGGTGTCTGTACGGCCAGGTCAGAAGAATAACACGGCTAACATAAGGAGCGACACAACAGCTGTTGTGCTACCACAGAAAAATTGGGATTCAAACCTACTGTAACTATCACTCCATCCATTATTTAAACTACCAAAACATCTTTATATTGAGAAACATAGGTACCGGTTGCATATATAGACTAGTAGCAGTACTATGTGTGGCAGTTTTAACAAGTCAAATAATTTTACTGTAGACAAGTTGCATATATAGACTAGTAGTAGTACTGTAATCTAAGAGTGGCTAAAGCATACAAGAAACATATTGCAGTGTACTCTAGCCCAAACGAATTCCCACCCATGCCTTGTTTCAGATTAGACACTTTCTTACAACTGAATTCCAGATACAATTGGTTTCATCTCCATGTGTACTAATTAAGAAGGAGGCGACAAGTAGCCATTGCATGTGATGGCAGGCAGACAGGAAATGGTTAGGAAGAAGAGGAGCAGTGGAGCACTGACTGATCCATTGGAGGCCCTGGTCATGTCCTTCTTGAAGACGACCTCAAATCCCCGATGCACTCGCCGTCGACCACACTGGAGGCACTGACTGAATACAAACAAGAACATAAGACAAATAGTACATATATTAGTAAGATAAGCAGCTGTAACATAACAGGAACTAGAACGAACAGTGAGCCATATGCCTGGACCCTGAACCTTGAAGAAAGCAGTACAAAATAACTGAATACTGCTCCTAGAATGCACAAGGTGGTTACTGATCCTAGTGTTAACTGACAATTTCTCAATAAAGTTTCTGTACAACAGCACAAGGTGGTTAACACAAAGGGGAAACAAAGAATTAACATGGCAGCAGAGCAAACCAATACAGCTTGCAACTAATAAGCACATGATATTGCTTGGAAAATCAATTAAGCTCTGGTTAATTATTAAGCGGTGAGAATTTCTTATTTGCACGTTCATGTTGATAAGCAAGTTCTAGTGTTCTACTGAACAATGACATGTCATTCACTATGCATCTATACGTGAGACAAAAGTTGAAGGCAGGAAGCATGATGGATGGATGTATATGCGTACCTGAATCCAGGGGAAATGCCGGAAGGAGATGGAGGGCGTGACAGCGGTGTTCATGTGCGCGCCGGAGATGTGGCTGGTGGCGTAGATCACTGCGGTGACAATGAGGCCGCCGACGAAGGAGTGGCCGAGCTAGGATACGCGCGTCACATCGGCGCCGTAGATGGACGCTGCCCCGCACATCACAAACACCAGCAGGAACGTCGCCACCACCTCCAATATCACCTGCACACATGCAAGAACCCCTCAGACTGGATACTCGAACTTGTATCTTTGAACCCTATTAATCAACTTCAATTTGCAATTTTAACACTGTGCACGCGTCGACCAGAGGACGACCGGCGAGGTCCCCAAACGGAAGAGGAGCGACGGGAGAGGGAGGCGCCCAGGCTATATATGATCCTCCACCTCCTCCTAGTTAGGATCAGCAAAGGATTAGCTTATACTTCGTGTGAGAGCTTTGCTCATCCACTTGGTTACCTTCTCCTCGGAGATTGCGCCTCCTACGGAGAAGATCCCCCAAGCGGATTCAAGACCACTTTACGGGAAGAACCTCAAGACCTCCTGTCAGAGAAGACCGGCTACCGTTGTACCATCCATTGTTGACTTTGGATCTTGTATCTTCCTTTGTGTTCATGGATCTAGCGTATGTGTGATCGTTCTTGTTGGTTTGAGTGTTCTCTTGTGTTCCCCTCGTGATTTTCCCCTCGTGTTCTTCGTGTTCATCGCGGGATCCGCTCCTTTCGTGAAAGATCGGCTCATAGGGTTCCTACCCTACATTAAGTACTTATCATGGGCATTGAAAGTCGACAAAATATTCCATCTTCACAAATATGACGAGGAAAATAAGATCGCTATGGCATCCCTCGAGTTTCAAGACTACGTCCTCATTTGGTGGGAACAAGTGATCGAGCGACATTGCAAGAAGGACGAACCACCCATCACGACGTGGACACAAATTAAGGACGTCATGCAAGCACGCTTCGTGCCTACACACTACATAAGAGACCTCTTCAAGAAGTTGCAACTCCTCAAGCAAGGCACAAAGACGGTGGAAGAATACTATCAAGAAATGGAGATTGCCATGATACGTGCCAATGTCAAAGAAGATGATGAGCAAACAATGGCACGCTTCTTGAACAGCCTCAACCACCCATTACAGAAGATTGCCGATTTCCAACCTTAGTCCAACCTTCTCGAGCTAATTCATCAAGTGACCAAGGCGGAACGACAGGTACAAGAAGACTTCAAGTATGCCAAGTACTCATCCAAGACCTACGGCTCATACACTCAAGCTAGTCCTACTTCGACTTCGACACCTCCTACCTCAACTAGAGCATCAACAAGTACTGGCGATAAGTCAAGTTTCAAGCAAGCGACGCCTTCCTCAACTCGTCCTCCGGAAGCAACTACAAGAACAAGACTTCTTCTTCGGCACCACCAGACGATCCCGTCAAGACAAGTTCTATCAAGTGCTTTACATGTGGTGGTTGTGGACACAAGTCTTTCCAATGCATCAACAAGAAAACCATGATCGCCAATGATGATGACACATACGACTCCATGAGCAAAGACGAGATGGAAGCTATCGAGCACGTCGACATGCACCGCCAAGTGAACGACGAAGAAGATGCTCAAGTCTATTGTGACAACGATTCAAGTTCCACTCTCGTGGTCTCCAAGGTCTTGATGCTTCAACACCAACAAGACGAAGACCAATGGTGTCACATCTTCCACACCAAGGTCGGTATCAATGGGCGCTCCGTGAAAGTCATCATCGACGGAGGAAGTTGCCATAACTTGGCAAGTGAAGAGCTATGTTGCAAGATGCAGTTGGTCAAGAAGAAGCACCCTCGCCCATACAAGGTTCAATGGCTAAGCGACTCCAGCACAATTCAAGTGGAGCACAACGCACACATTTCTTTCAAGATTGGCACCTACGAGGACACCATTGAGTGTGTCGTGGTTCCTATGTCCGTGTGCCATCTTATCTTGGCAAGACCTTGGCAATTCGACTGTGGCGTCATCCACAATGGGAGAACAACCACTATAGCTTCAAGATGAAGGGCACGGAGTATGTGCTTCGACCTATGTGTCCAAGCAAAGTGATCGCCGACAAGCAAGCATCCACTCATCATGGAGAGACTAGTGAGAGAGTGAACCACCAAAAAAAGTGAGCGCCACAAGCCAAAATTGAGCGACTATTTGCCATGAGAGAAAAACTTAATCCTCCTAGCCACAAAAAGAGAGATGAGAGAAGTGTGTGAGGACCCATCGAGTGTCATCCACTATGTCCTAGTGTGCAAAGATGAGGTGGCAAAGACTAACCCTCCTAATCCTCTACCTTTAGTGTTGTCTCATTTGTTGAGGGAATTCGCGGATGTCTTTCCTGATGAGCTACCTCCCGGTCTTCCTCCTCTACGTGCCATCGAACATCGGATCGACCTCATCCCTGACGCACCTCTTCCTAACAAAGCACCATACCGTGTCAACCCCGAAGAAACCAAAGGAATACAAAGGCAAGTCCAACATCTCATAGACCATGGACATGTGCGTGAAAGTTTGATTCCTTGTGCCGTACCGGTCATCCTTGTGCTGAAAAGAGATGGTAGCTTTTGCAAGTGTTCCGATTGTAGACCTATCAATGCTATCACCGTTCGCTACAGGCATCCCATTCCACGCCTTGATGATATGCTACATGAGCTTAGCGGTGCCACTATTTTCTCAAAAATTCATCTTAAAAGTGGTTAGTATCAAATCCGCATACAAGAGGATGATGAATGGAAAACTGCTTTCAAAACAAAGTTTGGTTTGTATGAGTGGTTAGTTATGCCTATGGGTTTATCGGAAGCACCCGGTACTTGGATGCGTCTCATGCATTATGTGCTTCACCCTTACATTGGTGTGTTTGCTGTGGTCTACTTTGACGACATTCTTGTGTTTAGCAAATAACTCAAAGAGCATGTGAATCATATTAGGGCCGTTTTGCAAATGCTTAGAAAAGAACGTCTATGCTAATATGGATAAATGCACTTTTCGTGTTGACAAGATTGTTTTATTGGGCTTTGTTGTGTCTTCCAAGGGAGTTCATGTATATGAGTCTAAAATTGAAGCAATTAAAACTTGGCCCCAACCCACTAATTTGCAACAAGTGTGTAGTTTCCTTGGTCTAGCGGGTTTTTACCGTTGCTTTGTGAAAGAATTTAGCACTATTGCCGCACCGTTGCATGCCTTGAGTAAGAAAAATGCACCTTTTGTTTGGGGACCATCTCAATCTACCGCATTTGATGAGCTCAAACCTTTGCTTACACATGCTCCAGTTCTTGCATTACCCGATTTCACCAAAACTTTTGAGGTTCATTGTGATGCTAGCAGTAATGGAATTGGTGGAGTTTTGATGCAAGAAAAGTGAGCCATTGCATATTTTAGCGAAAAAAATTCCGGTGCTCAACTTAACTATCCTGTATATGACAAAGAATTGTATGCTTTAGTGCGAGTATTACATGTTTGGGAGCATTACCTTCGCCCACATGAATTTGTCATACATTTTGATCATATGACACTTAAGTACCTAAAAGGTCAAACTAAGTTGAATAAATGGCACGCTAAATGGAGTGAATTTATTGAGTCTTTTCCTTATGTGATCAATTACATTAAGGGCAAAGAAAATGTTGTGACGGATGCTCTTTTTCGCATATGCATGCTTGTTACCCAACTATAGTTGAATGTTATTGGCTTTGATCATATTAAAGATCTTTATGCGAATGATCCTTCCTTTGCACTTCCTTATGCAAAATGTATTACCCATACTTGTTGGGAGAACTTTTATCTCAAATATGGCTACCTTATGTGTGCTAACAAACTTTGTATACCCGAGTCTTCTCTTCATTTGTTTCTTTTGCAGGAGACTCATGGAGGTGGACTCATGAGACATTTCGGACGCGACAAGACGTCACCACACTCTCCTTCAAGTACTTTTGGCCAAAGATGTTCCGCGACATGGCACGTTGCACCAACAAATGTTCTACATGTCGCAAAGCTAAGTCCAAATCCCAATCTCATGGTTTACATATGCCACTTCAAATTCCATATCAACCATGGGAGGATATTAATATGGATTTCGTGCTTGGTTTGCCTAGAACTCGAAATGGAAAGGATTCCGTCTTTGTTGTTGTGGACTGATTCTCAAAAATGGCACATTTCATACCATGCAACGAGATAAACGGTTCTTCACATGTCGCTATTCTTTTTTGTTGGGAAATATTGAGGTTGCATGGAGTGCTAAAGACCATTGTGCTACTTGTGGAAGACCATTTGTGCCAAGCTCGGCATCAAGCTTCTATTCTCAACGGCCTATCATCCCCAAACTGATGGCCAAACGAAAGTCACCAACCAGACGCTATCTACTCTCCTATGCGTGTTGATCAAGAAGAACATCAAGGAGTGGGAGAAGTGCTTACCAATCGCCGATTACGCCTACAATCGAGCTTGACACACTACTACCGGAAAGGCCCCCTTCGAGGTTGTCTACGGTTTCAATCCATTGTCCCCATTAGACATTCTACCTCTTCCGCTCCAAGAACGCACAAACATGGATGCTAGTGCAAGGGAAAGTTTCCTCAAGAAGAAGCATGAAGATGCAAGGGCGACAATCGAGCGTCAATTACACCGCATCACCACCAACCTCAACATCAACAATACACCAATGGTGTTCCAACCAGGCGAACTTGTATGACTTCATCTTCGTAAAGACCGCTTCCCCAATGAGCACAAGTCAAAGCTTCTACCATGAGCCGATGGACCATTCAAGGTGCTAGCAAGCAATAACGACAACGCTTACAAGATTGACATCCCACGCGACAAGTACAAGGTAAGAGACATCTTCATTGTCGAAGACTTGGCCAAGTACCATGGTGATGAAGCGCATGATCCGTGGTCGGATCTCTCACAAGGGGGGGAGATGATGCGGAGCATCCTACCGTCATCCCCATGGACTCTACACAAACACATCAAGCGCCACATGTACCCATGACGAGATCTAGAGCACATGCATTGGAAATCGAGGTGAACTCCTTCCTAATTGACTTGCATATGGATACAAATGGAACTTGGTTGCTACCTCACCAAAATACTCTATGCATCATTAGGTACGACGAGGACCCCTTCCAAGCAGCTGAGGGACATCACTGAGTCCAAGGAGAAGGGACCAAAGCCACCAAGGTTCAAGAACAAGCCGAGCAGCAGCTGAACAGGAAGTCCCAGGCGACCCCATGCGCACGGGCCCTCGAGACCCCGTGCCCACGGGCTACACAGGGAGCTACGGCTGTAGCACCCCCGTGCGCACGGGCGTGTACTGTGCGCACGGAACCCCCGTGCGCACGGGCCCAACTTACCCCGTGCGCACGGGCCTCCCAGGATGGCCGGCTGAGATTGCGTTTTCGCCCTCCCCTTCATCTACATCGACCCCAAGGCTATATAAGTCATACCTAGGACCATGTTTAGGGATAGCAAAGTATTAGATGAGATATTTGTGAGCTTTGCTCCTTCTACCTTCCTGCTTGTGGATCAAGACCCCTTTAGAGAAGAATCCTTGTGGATTTCAAAGCCCTTCACAAGGAGAAGACTACTTTCAAGACCACATCTCCTAGGAGTGGGAAGAACCTTATCATTTATTTTTTTTCCTTTGATTGTGTTTGTGAACTTGTGGATCTTGTGTTTGCTATTGTAGTGGATGTGTAATTGGGTATTGTTGGAGTGATTTCCTCTTTGTGTTCATGGTGTTCATTCTCCCTTTTCCCCCTCCAAGTGTGAAAAGATCCGTCTGAGGGTTTCACCCGACAACAAAGTCCAAACACCATGAAACTTTTTGTGGATTTTTTATGGACCAGAAGACATCCAATGGGCCAGAGCAGCACCTGGGTGGTGCCCCGAGGGGGGCAGAACCCACAAGGGCGCGCCTGGGCTCGCAGGTGCGCCCAGGTGGGTTGTGGCCACCTCGGTGGCCTCCCGCACCCCCTCTTCACCCTATAAATTGCCAAATATTCCAAAACCCTTGGGGGTAACCCTAGATCAGAAGTTTCGCCGGCGCAGGCCTCTATAGCCACCAAAAACTAATCTAGACCCCGTTCTGGCACCCTGCCGGAGGGGGGAATCATCACTGGTGGCCATCTTCATCATCCCGGCGGCCACCATGACGAGGGGGGAGTAGTCCACCCTCGGGGCTGAGGGTTTGTACCAGTAGCTATGTGTTTAATCTCTCTATCTCTCATGTTCTTGAGATGTTACGATCTTGATGTATCGCGGGCTTTGTTAATATAGTCGGATCATATGGTGTTTTCTCCTCTCTATCTTGTGATGAATTGAGTTTTCCCTTTGAGATTTTTTTTATCAGATTGAATACTTTTATGGATTTGAGAGCACTTGATATATGTCTTGCAAATGACTACTCGTGGTGACAATGGGGTATTATTTTGCTTCACTTGATATATGTTTTGGCACTCAACTCACGGATTCCCGAGGTGACATTGGGGTAATCTACGCATAGGGGTTGATGCACGTTCTTGTCTTTGTTTCTCCGGTAGAAATCTTGGTGCACTCTTTGAGGTTCTTCGTGTTTGATTGAGTATTATGGATCTGAAATTATTTGGTGTTATATTAGTACAAACTCTTGGATAGATCAATCAAAAAGAATAGCTTCGATGTGGTTTTGTACCCTACAAACGATTTCTTCTTATGTTCTCCTCTAGATAGGAACTTTGGAGTGATTCTTCATCGCACGTTGAGGGATGGTTATATGATCCAATTATATTAGCATTGTTGAGAGATTGCACTAGCGAAAGTATGAACCCTAGGCCTCATTTTCAAGCATTGCAATATTGTTTGTGCTCCATTTTATCAATTACTACCTTGCTGTTTTTTATTGTTCTTATTACAAAAACCAATATCTAATATCCATATTACACTTGTATCACCATCTCTTCGCCGAACTAGTGCACCTATACAAACTACCATTGTATTCAATGTGTTGGGGACACAAGAGACTTTATATTATTTGGTTGCAGAGTTCCTTGAGAGAGACCATCTTCATCCTACACCTCCAACGGATTGATAAACCTTAGGTCATCCACTTGAGGTAAAATTGCTATTGTCCTACAAAACTCTGCGCTTGGAGGCCCAACACGAGTCTACAAGAATAAAGTTGTGTAGTAGACATCACATTCCCCTAGATGGGAGAAGTGTTCCCCCTCTGGTCCATGGCCTCCATGGCGGCGGAGGGGTGGGAGTCCCACTGAGATTGGATCTCTCTCTATGTTTCCTTCTATTTCTGCGTTTCAGTTTTCTGGCCTTTCACCGTTTCTTATATTCCCGGAGATCCGTAACTCTGATTGGGCTGAAATTTTAACACAATTTTATCCAGATATTATCTTTCTTGCGGAGAGAGAAGGGAAGCAACCTCCTTATAGGGTGGCCAAAAGCATGACAGATGCACCCTTGGTAGGGGGCGCGCCCCTAGGGCTTGTGGGCCTCTCGGGCATCGTCTCGTGTTGATTATTTTTCCCCAAAGTCACATATACTCCAAAAGTAAATCTCCATAAGTTTTATCGCGGTTGGACTCCGTTTGATATGAATGTTCTGTGAAACAAAAAACATGTAACAAATAGGAATTGGTATTGGGCACTGGATCAATATGTTAGTCGCAAAAATAATATAAATAGTTGCCAAAAGTATATGAAAGTTGTAGAATATTGGCATGAAACAATCAAAAATTATAAATATGACGATGACGTATGAGTCATCTAGGGTTTATTTCATTCGATCTCGTGGTAGATCAACTCTGTAACCATCATACACACATCAATACAATCAAGTAGGACATAGGGTTTTACCTCTTCGAGAGGGCCCGAATCTGGGTAAATACAGTTCCTTGTTTCCAGTTCCGCATTAATCCAAGATCCCAATCTCGGGACCCCCTACTCAAGATCCGACGGTTTTTTCAACGACAAGTGGAGCAGACTATCTCTCTCTTGAGATCCTACCGGGAGGTGCCGGCACATGCGGCCTAACCATAGTGGAGGATGCCATGCCGTGCGACAGAGCTGCGGGCAACCGCTTGGCTCTGAAGGATGGCTCAGTGGAGGGAGACGGTCCTGCTGGTAGCAACGAAAGATTTCTCCTAAAGACGCCCCAGTCGTCCCCTGCAATGGGTGCTGTCGGGCCCCGAGTCTAATGCTCAGCTTGGCGGCTCCTCGCGTGGGCCATACAACCATTAACTCCGGGGACCTCTTCCAGGTGGCGCATCTGGCGATCGACCAGCTGGGCGTTGGACTGGCAGCCAAAAAGTTTGCCTTGCGTCGCGGGAAACCACTGCCACCAATGGGACCAAGAGCCCTTTCTGGTTCGGCGGGGGGATGACACATTGCACAAAGAGCAGAGGAGCGTGGAGCAACACGACCGAGATCACGCGAGCAGTCTTTACCCAGGTTTGGGCCGCCATGAGGCGTAAAACCCTACTCCTGCTTTGGTGGATAGATGGTGGAAAAATGGTGGTGAGCACAACATGCTTGCCCGGTAGGGTTTTCCTAGGGGCGAGAGCAGCTGTGCGCGTATGAGTGTGTGAGGGTGTGGTTTTGCCAACAAAGTCTCCAACCCTTGCTACGGTTGCCTTGGGCCTCCTTTTATAGATCAAGGGGTCACCATAGTGGCAAATTAGTTATTATGCACTGATTAGATAGCAAACAGTGCTATCATACCTAACTCTATAGGCTAATATAGCACATTAAATGCACCGCTCAATGTCACATCGCAGCTTGCCCGGTAGGCCCTACCGGGTTGTCTTGCCAGATTCGCGCCTGCTTGCTTGACACGTCTCAGGACGGGTGTCATTTGGAGGTGTTTTCTGTAGGAAGTGGCTGCCATGTGGCGAATAGCAGCCACTTAGTCGCTTTGGAGCTTGACACCGCACTGATCGACGACTGTGTCATGATGAGGTGGTGCGGTGAGGTGGTCCTGCCTCCATAAGCCCCAACGGGCCTATCGGGACGGTCCGAATGCTTGCTTCCAGGGGTAACTTCATCCTTGCCATGCTCGCCTACCCGGCAAGGGAGGTTTTTCCCTTAGTGATATCTTGCTTCTCTGGCTCTCCTTGGTGTTCCTCATCTGTACTTGCACTACAAAAAAATACACTTCCTTGATGATACATGTTTGTCATAGTAGGTCACGTTTTCATTCATGAATGTACATCCATGATGATTTTATGACAGAATCAAGATAGTCATAATTGTGCTATGGTAGAAGTTTTCCATGACATTACCAAAATTGTCGTCATGGAAGTGGACACTTCCGTGACGATAAATGGTGTGTCATCGAACTGATTTCGTCAAGGGTAACCGACACGTGGCATCCACTGTTAAGCTATCAGGTCCGGTTTTGGATCTGATAACCCGCTAACAGCCACGATCAATGGCAATTTTCCATGTGTAAAATTCTCATTGGCCGACGGAACCACGTGTCAGCTCCGTGTTGGCACAGATGTCACTCATCCATTGGGCGAGATGCGCCTATGATATATTGACACGTGGACGGGCCGAAAAGTGGCCCATAAATATTAAATGGGCCAGCCCAACTAAAGGCCCACAAAATTTTGTAGACCATAGTGGCCGGCCCAGCTAAAGGCCCACAAGATTTTGCAGACCATAGTGGGTCGGCCCAGGTAAAGGCCCACAAGATTTTGAAGACACTATTGGGTTGGCCCATTAACAGGCTACCATGTTTTGGGCCAAATGTCGGCCCATATTTTATCTGGTCCATTAATAGCCTGCCACATTCTGGGCCTAATAAGGGCCCATATGAGATCCGACCCGTTAATAGCCTACCATGTTCTGGGCCATATTACGGCCCATATCAGATCCGGACCTTTAAGAGCCTTTGGGCTAAATTTTGGCCCATATCAGATTCGGCCCGTCAACTAGACGCGGTGCTTTCGGGCCCACTTAAGGCCGGTTAGGATTTCTATTTGCTAAAGGCCCATTTAGTAATACGACCCGATATTATTTTCGGCTTGTTAAAGTCCTGTTTAACATTTGGACCTATATTTATTTTATCATGTTAAAAGCCTGTCAAATAGTTAGGCCTAACTATGACCCGCTTTGCATCCGACCTGCTCATAGCCGATAATTTGATTGAGCCATACAAGGATCAAGACAATTTTGGCCTGTTAACGGCCCATAACGTGATTGGCACAATCATTGGTCGGGTTCTATTTCGGCCTGTTGTAGGCACGTGAGCTATTCAGCACATTTTAGGCCCAACCTACTGAAAGCCCATTGAATTTTCTTGTGAAAATAGGGCCAACGGTTTACTCGGCCTATTAAAGGCCCGATACTACTAGTGGGCCAGTTTACATTTAGTCCTGTTAACGGACCCAGATGACTGGGCCCATGATGCGGCCCATACATAGTGATTTGCATGACAGCCCAATTATGTACCGTAATTTTCACGGTTTACTTTTCATGGAGAGAAGACAGGATATATGTACAGTAAAATAACTATAGCATCGTGAATAAGAAAAAACTTAGACTATACAATAAAGAAATTACGACATATTACATCCACTGGGCATCAAAGTTCGCCACTATGATTATAAAGCACAAGCAAACAATAGATTACATACATTGGGCATCAAAGATCGCCACCAGTGCAAATAAACACGCCGACAAAATAATATACAAAACCGACAACACTTCCATAGAGTTCAAAAAATGTTAGCCCTGCTCGGCAGCTGCAGCGCAAGCAGCTGAGCAACCTGATGAGACTGCGCTTGTTTGATGCTTATATCCTCCTCACTCTGAATGAGAAACAAGCACACAGATGACAGGTTTTGCACATATAAGTATCAGTGTTGACAATTCATCACATTTCTTATTCGCGGATAAAGTGACACAGTTTAAAATAGCATTAATACAATATGGTATTGTTCAGGTTAAGACATGGCAGGAAATGACATTGTGAAGGAGTTGGCAGCTTCACGACACCACTTGATTATAGATCAAGAACTCATAAGTATCAATGGTTAGTGTGCTGTCAATTTATCCCATTTCAGATTGGCAAATAAAGAGACAGTTTAAACAATAGTAGAATGATATGACATTGTTCATAGTTAAGACATTGCAGAATATGACATTCTACTGTAGTGGGTAGGTTCGCCACACCACTAGATTACGAATCAAGAACAGAAGCATACATGTAGTGCAAAATAAGGTCACTTGCTCTGTATAGTTTAATTTACATGGTATGAAGAAGGAACTTGGTTGTACAACTGAAAACTTAAATTGAGAAGGACAAACTTTTGTTTATGAACTACACAATAAACTTTAAACATTCAATTTGATGCAAACACCAAAAACAAACAGCTGTTGCAGTCATGCCTAACCAAATATACACAACAAAGTTTGAAGGCTTGAGAAGGACAAACTTACATTAGTTGTGAAGACCTGCTCGATAAAGCCCTTGCGATGCTGATGGGGGGCCCAATTCAAGAAGTTTACTACAGAATCTTGTTCATAAGCATTGCCTTTATTCTACATTTTGTTAAAAGTAAATATAGATGTGATAATATATGAAAAAATGGAGAATATTTAAGATAAGATGAAGAGTGATGCTACATAACCAAGTAGCTATAAATGTAAGTATAGGGATACAAGCAAAAGGTACAACCAAGAGCAATGCAGAGCTAAACTTCTTCAGTACCATCGGTGTTATCCAACCATATGTTAAGAGTAAATATAGATCTGATGTGTAGAAAATGGAGGGTAAAGGAAAATAAGTGCATAGTAATGGTACATGAACAACTAGCTGTCAATATAAGTACATTGATAAAGGACAACAGGTACTTACAAGAACAATGCAGAGCTAAACTTTTTCATTGGCGTTGGATATATTCTACACTAATGTAACCATTCATACAAATCAGATAATTTGGAGCGAACAATTGATAAGCAAGCTATCATGCATACTCCTGTCACATAATGAACCAGGTATGAAAGCAAGTACAGCCATACAGGACAACAAGTACTAACAAGAACAAAGCAGCGGGCAACATAGTTGCGATATCCTATCGTCCTTTTTAAATCGGAATTCTTCTTCGAGCAGATTTCCTGCAAAAGAGATCCGTAAGGCACATGTGGAAAAGTAGAAGTTCAAATTCTCATGTGATATCATAGACAATACCTCATCTTGGGAACGAGACCAATGCATAACAAGGTTTTTCCATTCAATGTCTTCTAAATTTAGCATAGGAGACTTCACCAGAAATTCATTTATAGACTTTCCATCAAAGTGTGCTTTCCTCAGGTAACACCGATACTACTATAATGCTTCCTTGAAAAACGCAAGCAAGCTTTGCTTGTCATGATTATCCAGATTGACCATCGCCTACTTACAACAATGTAATGTAAATAATTGATGTGTTGAATCAGCAGAAAACAGGAAAATAATCACCATGAATAATAGCACTTACACGTAAGTGGGACAGGAAGATGTGAAAATGGTGTTTGTCTTCACTATAATCTTCCCATGATGGGAATATATGCACGTAGTCCCTAAAAACATTGAAAGCATTGTCTTTTAAACTGGGAATAACTGGAATGGGGTTCCAATCTGCAGGAATTGGCCATCTCTACAGTTGGGATAGGTCTTCGGCCGGTGGACTTGCTGTACTTTTTGCTGGAGTGGGATTTTTCTATGGTATGGCTGGTGCTATGGCAACTGAACAAACGGTCAGCCAGATCAAGGTGTGTGCAATATACGACATCTGGTTCACTCGGCCTTGTCATCGGTGTGTGACCTCTGTGGCAATCGCTCGCTCCCTACTAGTCTCTTCTTGTACCATGGCAACCGTCCACCGCCTCTTCGCCTTTCCCTCTCGATTTGGAACTACTGTCGCACGCTCTTCCTCCCTCCATTTGCCTTCACCCTTCCTTCTACCATTGTTCATTCATCTTCTCCATGGAGGGAAAGGCCGGAAACGACCCCGTTATTTTTGCCCCAATTTGAAAAATGACGTGGTGGAGGAACTCATTGATCGGTGCGACGTCATCACCTCGGCTAGCATGGCAGGTTCGTTCAAGACCATTCTCGACTCAACTAATAACATCATTACAAGAAACCCAAGGGTCTAGGAGCAGTTTGATCTCCCCTATATTCTTCGCTGTGACCCTGCTGACTGGCATGGCGATGAGGGAAGCCTCTCCTTGTGCATGTTGATGCCGCTTGATAATGATACGTGTGATGTTAAGATGCCATCGCTTGAGGGCAAGGCTTGGGCCGGTGCAAATGAAGATTGGGTTTTTTTATATTGGTTACAACCGCGAGTGGGAACTTGTCAATGTGTACACTCGTCACCGGGTTCCAATTCCAAAAATCTCAGACTGCCCAGAGGTTGAGCACACAGATGATCTACGTGAGTTCAAATATGATCATGGTAACTGTTCTCTATGGAAGATAGCCATTTGTCGAGTTCCCAACCGCTCTTGGGATTACACGAACTATGAAGTTGTTGCTATCTTCAACAAGCTTGTTGCCTTCCTTACTTCCATGCCTCGATGGATATTGCTCAAAAATCAATTTCTATACACGGATGAGTACTGTGATGCAATTCAATACGAGGGTCTTGTGTTTGCTGCCACCACTCGTGGCACAGTTTTTGCATGGAATCATCATGCTTTCTGTGTGTTTGTCTTCCACCGCAATTATAATTGTTTCATCCACATGCATGCGGGTTAGCTAGTTTCCCTTTAATAATTAATTAACTTTGTGTTTCTAAGGTCCTGTGAAGATTCCACCACCTATACTTGAAAATTTTTATAACCAAGGGGAGATGACGATGCTGGTGATCACGAGCATGAGGACGAGCAGGACCCATATACTCAGTGGCGCCTGGCAACTTATTCCGATGGATCACCTCTTCTTGTCTGTATACAGGGTACTGCTGATGTTACTAAGGAAGCAGGTGTTGTCTTGCATGGTCGCACTCTCCGGACCTATGCCAACACCTTCTCCATGGTTCAGTATTGAAAGTCTTGGAGGAAACTCGCTCTTCCTTGGACAAAACTATCCAATGATGGTGAAAGGCGACGATCCAGCTGCTGTTGACATGACGTTACTTCCATTTATGAGAAGCAACTGTATCTATACCTTGGTCATTTCTATGCTTCCCTACCATCGCACTAGGGGTCATGACATAGCCCGCTTTAGCCTGGATGATCAGTCCTGCGTTGGTCTCGAGATTGACAGTAGCTCGCCCTTCCCAGAGAATCACTTCTGGTTGAAAGCAAGCGTTTCCAACGCCGACGAGTGGTTGTGCTGAAGTTCATTTCATCTCTTTGTTATTTGTTGTGTGAGAAATACTTTAGTTTACTAGAATGTTTTGTTGGAAATGATCTATAATCCAACGTGTATCCTCGTTGTCGTTGTGGGTTGATGACTTGTTGTATGTAATCAATGGTACATTTTCATATGCGTCCATCAACTCATGCCTACTAGTGGTGTCCATATGAACAGTGCTAGTGATTTTAGTTGCAAAAATTAGATAGTGCTAGTGATTTTTAGCTGCATATTTTGACAAATCGCAGTGTTACAAGGCTGACGAATGGCAATATTACTAGATAAACAAATGTCAATCTTTCCAGTTTGACAAATGGCAACATACCCAAAATGATAGATGCAAATCTTACCCAATTGTTTCTACATGGTTGCACACGGGTCATGCAAAACAACCATTTGTGTTGAAAGGATGCACAAATCATGCATTGCGAGGGAAGACCATAGCTCTCACTTTGCATACGGTTGTTCTATCTAAAACGTTTGCAATCAAGAGGTGCGGAAATCCTGCTTGGGACATTTTCCCTTAGCTTCCTGGGGAAGCTGTCGGTTTGCATACGGGTGTTCTAACTAAAACGTTTGCGATGAGTGTTTTATATTTAAATACCATTGACGTTTTTTTCAAAATAAAATCATTTGATAAGTCTCTACATTAAGAGAGAAAAACGCAAGTTCATACTAACCATATCTTTCATTCAGTCATAGTACAAATTTATATTCATATGATTGAGAATTCGAGATACAGTATTAAAACCCAAAAAAACTATTTCCGGCGGCGGCAGAGGCAGGGTGCCACGCCGCCATTGTCATTGTCGTCCTCCTGGACGCCGTTATTGAAGTCTTCAAGGCAGCACAAAATGTTCTTCACTTGTAAATCAAAGATCATGTCGTCACACGATCGACGGGAGGGGCGCGGGAGGACGACAACTGGCGCCACTGAGAGGTAGCGGACGACGGCATCATCCCATGCCACTAAGGGGGGCGCGGGCACGGGTGCGGCGGGTGCAACCAAATGCACGGGGACCAGCGCCGCGGTGGGTGGAGGGGCGCGCACGGGCAGGGGTGCGGTGGGTGCAACCGAACGCACGGGGGCCGGCGCCACTGTGGGTGGAGGGGCGCGCACGGGCACGGGCGCTGGCGCTGGCATGTACACGAGCTCGCGCGGGTTCGCGGAGACCTCGCTGATGCCTGCGGAATCCAACTCTGTGATAGTGCTCGGCGACAGGCCCGTCAATGCTTCGGGATGGTCGCTGGTGCGGGCGCGGGGATGGGAGCTAGGATGGGAGCGGGGCCAGCAACCGCCGAAGCTAGCTCGTCCTGAGCCATGTCCATGAGGCCCCATTCCTCCTTATTTTCTATCTCCTTCGGCTCGGAGTCAACTTCACCAAACTTGAAGACTAGTGGCAGATGATCATTCTGCGCCATGGCGTTGGTGGAGGTCTGTGGGAGGGAGGGGAATGGGAGGCGAACAGTAAGGCCGCCCATATTAAAGAGCGGCTCGGGTGCCATTAATGGAGAGGAAGGCGGGAGTCCATGGAAGTCAAAGGGCTCGCTTCCCAGTGAGCTTATGCAGCATATAACTCGCATGCTTCCCGGTGAGCCTGCACATTGGAGGACTGCTTGCACACCTCTCTATCAGCCTGCACACCGGACTTCGCTCGCATGCCTCCCGTTTAGTCAAGGTCAATCAGCTGTCCGCACAGCACCTCCTATAGCCATTAAAACAAAGACACGTGGTGTCACGTGAATGGTTAACAGAAAACACACGATTTGAATTATACAACCATTTGAGATATTAAAGTGGCAGCTATTTTTCAAAATGCCTTTGATGGCTGTTATTCGAGTGCGCCTTCTCTCAAAATGGACATGAAAAATACCAAAGCATGTAGGGTGCCATTCCATGAAAACATGCCGAGTTTCATGAATTTCAGACGAGTTTTGGATTTACTAGAATATAAAAACAAAGTATCTCAACATTTTGCCGGCAATGAACGGTGCCCTGGTGTTTGAAATTCATTCCCATTTCTTCCATGGGACCTACGCATGCACCCAAGGACACATATTTGATTTTTTTTCAACCAATTTATATGTATTAGATCATGTGCATGTAGTTCAAATTTGAATCATGCACATAAATGCATTGAAAACTCAATTAATGCATAAAAATGTCCAAACGAACCCCCAAAAATCCCAAAAATTGAAACAACACTACTGTTGTTCTATGTTGACACGAGAATTTTTTTGAAGGCAATAAGAGGTAATGGATATCGTTTCGTCCCCAAAGGTGGGATGTTCCCTACCGAAACAATCACGCTTGTTGTGAGAAGCTCTGGTTTGTGAGAAGCATATCCTCAAACCTGCCGCAAATGGGACCAAAAATTTACCACGGCATGTTGATGCCCCTCTATGATAGCATGCCAAGTTTCATGAATTTCGAACGAGCTTTGGATTTACTAGAATTTAAAAACCAGGTATCTCAATGTTGGCGGTCGAGTAACCATGGTAGGGTGTTTGACATTCATTCCTATTTCTTGTATGGGACCTAAGCATGCAACCAAGGAGACATATTTGAATTTTCAACCAATTTATATGCATTAGAGCATGTGCATGTAGTTCAAATTTGAATTATGCACATAAATGCTTTAAAAACTCAGTTAATGCATAAAAATGTCCAAACGAACCCCGAAAAATCCAAAAAATTGACACAACACTCCTGTTGTTCTATGTTGACACGAGAATTTTTTTGAAAGCAATAAAAGGCAATGGATAAAGTTTCGTCTCCAAAGGTGGGACGTTCCCTACCGAGACCATCAGGCTTGTTGTGAGAAGCGCTGGTTTGTGAGAAGCATATGCCGCTCCATGATAGCATGCCAAATTTCATGAATTTCGGACAAGCTTTGGATTTGCTAGAATTTCAAAACCAGGTATCTCAATGTTTGCGGCCGAGTGACCATGGCAGGGTGTTTGACATTCATTCCCATTTCTTGCATGGGACCTAAGCATGCAACCAAGTTTTTATCCCGTTTGGACTTCGTTTGATATGGATTTTCTGCAAAACAAAAAACATGCAACAAACAGGAACTGGCACTGGGCACTGGATCAATATGTTAATCCCAAAAATAGTATAAAAAGTTGCCAAAAGTATATGAAAGTTGTATAATATTGGCATGGAACAATCAAAAATTATAGATACGACGGAGACGTATCAACATCCCCAAGCTTAATTCATGCTCGTCCTCGAGTAGCTAAATGATAAAAAAGATAATTTTCGATGTGGAATGCTACCTAGGATAATCTTGATCATGTAATCTAATCATGGCATGAATATTAAGACACGAGTGATTCAAAGCAATAGTCTATCATTTAACATTAAGACAATAATACTTCAAGCATACTAATAAAGTAATCATGTCTTCTGAAAATAACATGCTAAAGAAAGTTCATCCCTATAAAATAATATAGTTTGGCTATGCTTCATCTTCGTCACACAAAATGTTCAAATCATGCACAACCCCGATGACAAGCCAAGCAATTGTTTCATACTTTAGTATTCTCAAACTTTTTCAACCTTCACGCAATACATGAGCCTGAGCCATGGACATAGCAATATAGGTGGAATAGAATATGATGGTGGAGGTGGTGTGGAGAAGAAAAAATGGGAGAAAGTCTCACATCGACGCGGCTAATCAATGGGCTATGGATATGCCCATCAATTGATGTCAATGCGAGGAGTAGGGATTGCCATGCAATGGATGCACTAGAGCTATAAGTGTATGAAAGCTCAAACTAAAACTAAGTGGGTGTGCATCCAACTTGCTTGCTCATGAAGACCTAGGGCATTTGAGGAAGCCCATCGTTGGAATATACAAGCCAAGTTCTATAATGAAAATTCCCACTAGTATATGAAAGTGATAACTCAAGAGACTCTCTACATGAAGAACATGGTGCTACTATGAAGCACAAGTGTGGCAAAAGGATAGTAACATTGTCTCTTCTCTCTTTTCTCTCATTTTTTGTAGGCTTCTTTGGCCTCTCTCTCTTTTTTTCTTCTTTTTTTGGGCTTCTTTGGCCACTTTTATTTTTATCCTCACATGGGACAATGTTCTAGTAATGATGATCATCACACTTTTATTTACTTACAACTCAATATCTAGAACAAAGTATGACTCTATATAAATGCCTCCGGCGGTGTGCCGGGATGTGCAATGATCTAGCGTAGCAATGACATAAAAAAACAGACAAGCCATGAAAACACCATGCTAGCTATCTTAGGATCATGCAAAGCAATATGACAATAAATGATCAAGTCATGTATACGATGATGATTGAAGTTGCATGGCAATATATCTCGGAATGGCTATGGAAATGCCATGATAGGTAGGTATGGTGGCTGTTTTGAGGAAGATATAAGGAGGCTTATGTGTGATCGAGCATATCGTATCATGGGGTTTGGATGCACCGGCAAAGTTTGCACCAGCTCTCGAGGTGAGAAAGGGCAATGCACAGTACCGAAGAGGCTAGCAATGATGGAAGGGTGAGAGTGCATATAATCCATGGACTCAACATTAGTCATAAAGAACTCACATACTTATTGCAAAAATCTACAAGTCATCAAAACCAAGCACTACGAACATGCTCCTAGGGGGATAGATTGGTAGGAAAAGACCATCGCTTGTCCCCGACCACCACTCATAAGGAAGACAATCATAGAAACACCTCAGGCTTCAAATTTTTGACACAATGGTTACCATACGTGCGCGCTACGGGACTTGCAAACCTCAACATAAGTATTTATCAAATTCACAATTACACACCAGCATGACTGATGGTGTCCTGGACTAGGGGGTAGTCACCACGTCGTCTCCCGGTCTGTTAGATTGGGCCGAGGACCCCCATGGCTGTATACATGGAAGACTTCACAAGACTTGGTGATCAAGACAAGGACTCCTCCCCGCCGGCGTATTCGGCTAGGACTCTTGTTATCCTAGGCCTCTAGTGCATTATATAAACCAAGGCCAGGCTAGTCGATAGATCAGATACAACAATCATACCATAGGCTAGCTTTTAGGGTTTAGCCTCTCCGATCTCGTGGTAGATCAACTCTTGTAATACCCATATCATCAAAATAAATCAAGCAGGACGTAGGGTTTTACCTCCATCAAGAGGGCCCGAACCTGGGTAAAACATCATGTCCCCTGCCTCCTGTTACCATCCGCCTAGACGCACAGTTCGGGACCCCCTATCCGAGATCCACCGGTTTTGACACCGACATTGGTGCTTTCATTGAGAGTTCCGCTGTGTGTTCGGCAAAAGGTTGATGGCTCGCCTGCAGATCAACTGCGACTTCGGCATCTTCGTCACCCGCTCGACTGGTCACCTTGGTTCGACCAAGGACTGCACCCTACCTCCGATTGTCATGTTCGGATGAGAGCCTTTATAAACATCTACTCCGATCTCTATCAAGATCATGGAGGAATCATCCAGGGAGCTTGGGGGCTCAACGTCAACATGGCCCTCGGGCGACCGTGCTGTTTTTCTGGACATCAAACTTATGTCCGCCGCCACCGCCTCCTCAAGTGTCTTTTTAACCATTGCTTCAGTGGAATTGTGCGGAATTGAGTCTACGACAACCCTGGAAAATTCCATCGAGTTCCAATGGAGGAATCTCGGGCAATCCACGATATACCGGAGCCGTGTCAAATCTGGACGGGAATCTGGGCGAGTTTAGGGCGTGGTATCCAGCTTCTAGCTCGGACGTTCTTTGGAAGATCCAACCGTTGATCGGCTGCGGAATTCCCATATCTACCACCCCTCCAAATTTCAGCTCGATCCGACGGTTCAAACTCCAGAAACCTTCCGATGAGTGGACCAATTTTGGGATCTGTTTTCTACGCGAATACGGATCCGACCCGAATTCATGTTTCTTTATGAACGTGATATTGGACAACCTTTTTAGAGAAATTCTCTTCTGGGGTATTGTGCGTCGTTTTTAAACACATGCCCATAAAATTTTAAAGCCTCCTCTGAGGTTGTCTTCATCATCATGCTGATATCAAACCAGTCCGGCAATATTGCTCCAAGGCTGCCGACCTGCACTAGACACGTCGTCGCTTTGCCGAGACGAGTTCAACTTCTTCGGATCATCATCTAGGCAAGCCGAACAAGAGTCCGGCATCGCAAAGGGTAAATCATCACCAACATCGCTGCCCCACGGATTACACGGAGCGGGCACACCGACATCGCCGCACGGTTACTTCATCAAGCCGGCATTGACCACGTCACGACCTGCATCGGCAGGGCCGCACTGTTGCTTCTTCAAGCTGGTGTCCGTCACGCCGACCTACTTTGACTCAGCGGCTGACATCGAGGCTTCGACGTCTCGGCTGGACTAGGGGCTTCATCATCTCTTCATCAACCTACTCCGCTGACTTTGGCATCACCAGCCGACCAGCTTCGTCACGATTAGCTGGACCGAGGGCTTTGCCTCGGCAAGCCAACCTTTGCCAGCTTTGCCATGCCGTCGTTTTATCGCCCATCAGGCAATGGGTGTGCGGATCAAGTCCCAATTTTAGGAATCACCTTCCTTCGGATTGCTACAACAAATAAACCAGGTGCTATTAATCCTAGTATTTTTTGCTTGTTTGGGTCCTTTTTTCCGAAGGACTTATTACTCTGTTTTGTCCATCATATGTACACAGGTCTATCAAATGGTGGCTACATTAACGACGCTCGCATGGTGGTTCGGTCAGTCTCCGTACATAGTCTGGCGAACGCCGCATCCGGAACTCGGACCGACTTGTGAATTCAGGCTTTGACACGCCTTTACCGCATCACGCCGACGCCCTGCATCCACATTGACTTCGGCGCCGGGCTTATTACTCACTTTGCATAAATTATTTATTATGCAATGATTTTTTTAATTATTATTATTACTATTATCTCTGGTTTGCACTATTTTTTTTGCACAGGAAAATGATCCAGCCGGACTACATTCTTTGGCGTCACCTCGGCTGGACAGGGGGATTCGTCAACACTTCATTACCCCATGTCGGGGACTTCGGCATCACTCTGCTGGCCTGCGTTGACCGCGCTATGTCACCACTTCGGAGTGCCGAGCTCTTTGCTTAGCCACCACGGGACCGGCTTGGGGGATGGAACCTTGTCCTGCATCAAGCTCGGATCGCGTCGTCAATACCGAACACATTAACCAGCTAAGTTGCCTTCATGCTCCAAGTTTTAAATTTTTAACTTGTGTTCGGTTCGACTAAGCATTATACTTTTTTTGGAAAAAAGTTGCTTGTAAAAAATCTCCTTGTCAAAACTTTGTTTGTGACATGCAAATTCAAATACCCAATTCATTTGGGGGCTTCCTTCATGAAGCTTTTCCTCTTGCATATGATTATACTTGTACGGCTTCATTCCTTATTCGTGTATTATGCCAAAATATGCACCATATTGACCTAAGCGATTTGCAAGCTGGGTTGTCTGGCTCCTGTGCTTACCCCTACGTTCCTGATTTTTCGGCTAGGGAGTAAAGGGAGCACCTCTGCAATTGTCACGACCGGGTCCTCCGAGCTCTGACCTCAGACTGGGTGAAGCCGAAAGCTAGCGCTCTTATTGTTTTCAATCATGGTCGGCACACAACGGAACTCATGAGTAGAAAAAATCTATTGCACAAGTCTCATAATAACAATGAGCACCGAAGAAAGGTATCGGTGGGGGTACTATTTTCTTCGAAGATGCTTCTTATACTTCGCAGTAATATAGCATAAGTTCCCTGAGCGCGCTTTGTCTGTTATAGCCTTATGGCCTGATTGCCTGGTTATTGGAAACACCGTTGATATTCTCGATAGATGGAGTACATAACACTTTTCGGTCCTTGACCGAAGAGGGAGAAGCCGACGGTCGGTTAAGACGCGTTTAAAGTTCGGTTGAACATAGATATGATATAACTACTTAGGTAGATGCAATCATTCTTTTACCCAAGTCACTTGGGGGCTCTTAAGTTTATTTGAGCCGTTTTATAATAAGTGATCTTCTTCTTAGTCGTTGCAAAGTTTTATTATTATTTATCACTCCTTTTTTCGACACGAGTGTGTGGTCACTAGCCGGGGAGCCTAATTTCCCTCTCAAAGCCGCTAGAGTTTAGTTTGCTAAGCTGGCCTAACGAGAAGTACTCCGCCTTCGGGATAGGAGGTTCAAGTCGTAGGCTGACCCGCTTGAAGTCTTGAGATAGGATGTGTCATGTTAAAGCACAACAGAAGCACTTTTTTTTCTAAGGCCAATTTTCGGATTGGCACCGAACACCTGATCTTGTTCGGACGTCAAGTTTTTACTAACATTTTTTGGTTTTCCAAGCTGGTGGCACTTTTAAACTATTTGTGTGTTTTCATCACAAGTCTCGCAGTGCAACGCCGGACACCTTTAGAGATTCGGCAAAAACATTCTCGGATATTGCTATATATGCATCGGTTTCGAATTGTGTCTTCGGTCAATAGTTGGGTTGCCCGGCTCCTGCGCTTGCTTCCTACGTTCTGCTTTGTTCGGCTAGGTGTGCAAAGGGAAAACCACTGCGATTGTGCTTCCAGCTCACATGGTTAAGCACCTCAGTGGAGAAAGCCGAAAACTGACTGTCACAATAAGCGTAAACTAGTCAGCGATCCGATGACGGTGTTAAATGACGGGCCATTCATAACAATGGCCAAAGTGTTTACGGCTTGACCTCGACTGTCGCCGAACACTACCGGGGGCTATTAACTGGCCTCCCAAACTAAATCCTCGATATTTTGCTCTTACATGCGAGCTGAGGTTTCATGATCATTCTTAGCATGACAACCCAAAGAAAGGAACCGATAGCGGGACTATTTTTCTTTGGAAGACATTTCTTCTATTAAACAGTAATATAACATATCTCTCTACGTACCTTTGTTTATAAAACCGTATGGCCAGATTGATGGTCGGTCAACAAAGTTTTGTACAATGCGGATCCGAGCATTAATGACATAAAGTACTTGGATACATAGAGTCATTACACATAATTTGTGATTTTACTATGGATATCGATCCTTAATTCGGCCACCCGTGCCCGCATTAAGGCTCGGGGGCTACTGGGCTTCGGGCTTATTATTTAAACATATTAAAGGGGCACATCAATCCCCTAATCTGGTGTTGCCACCCGACCAGTGTCTCGGGGGCTACTGCATTGCCTCATCAATGCAGAAAATTTTAAGTGCAATACAGTTGCCGAGGAGATTTTGATCCTCAGGTTGGTCGGCCGCACCCAACCTGAGTCTCGAGGACTGAGCACGCCGCTTTTTGTGTCCCGAAGTATTCTGCCGAGCTAGGACTTGATCCTCAGGCCAATTTTGCAAATCAGCATGAGTCCCAGCGGCTACTGGGATCAGCGGTCTTACGTCATCCTTCAGGTGCATCTCAGGTTTTAGACCGATACACACCTTGAGGGCTACTGGCTATATATCTCGGCAGAGAATAAATTGCACCAATAAAAAATATTGATAAAAAATCGGCCCACAGTCGGGGTGGTGCGCCACCTCGGAAGCAGTCCGGCATAAAGCTCAAGTGCTAGTGGCTAGCTCCATAGAGGGAATTTCCGGCATTAATCTCGGCTAAACTCCTTCAACTTTTTTGGACCAAGATGATCTATGACATCTTGGATATAGTCCGGCGTTGGAGCTTGGACACAGTCCGGCGTTGGAGCTCGGATACATTTCAGCGTTGGAGCTCGGAAGCAGACCGACATTGGTGCTCGGCTGCAAAAGATACCTCGAATGTAGTTCAACGTTGGAGCTCAGACGCAAGAGGACATTGCCTCCCGGGAACAACTTCAAACCCGAGGTGTGGCATAAAAATAACAAGGCATTGATAAAGGCCGAAAACTTAAAGTGGCTCCTCGGATACCCGACGTATAAACCCGTTGAATGCATTTCGGTGATCCTCAAGATCGAAGATGAGAAGATTTGTTGAACCAGTTTTCAAGACCGACAACCAAAGATGAAGAATAGTTCGGAAGAATCGAGGAGCGTCCCTAACTTGAAGACCGGTTCAGGGGGCTACTAACGGTGTCCTGGACTAGGGGGTACTCACCACGTCGTCTCCCGGTCTATTAGATTGGGCCGAGGGCCCCCATGGCCGTATACTCATGGGCCAGTTCGGACAGTTGCCGCATACATGGAAGATTCCACAAGACTTGGTGATCAAGACAAGGACTCCTCCCCATCGGCATATTCGGCTAGGACTCTTGTTATCCTAGGCCTCTAGTGCATTATATAAACCAAGGCCAGGCTAGTCGATAGATCAGATACAACAATCATACCATAGTCTAGCTTTTAGGGTTTAGCCTCTCCGATCTCGTGGTACATCAACTCTTGTAATACCCATATCATCAAAATAAATCAAGCATGACGTAGGGTTTTACCTCCATCAAGAGGGCCCGAACCTGGGTAAAACATCGTGTCCCCTGCCTCCTGTTACCATCCGCCTAGATGCACAGTTCGGGACCCCTACCCGGGATCCGCTGGTTTTGACACCGACAATGACTCTAATATCACCATCTTTATATCACAAAACTATTGCAAGGAATCAAACATATCATATTCGGTGATCTACAAGTTTTATGTAGGATTTTATGACTTTTTTTTCATGTCAACTCTCTAAATAGGTATAAGTTAAGCAAGAGAGTTTAATTCTTTCTACAAAAGATATGCCCACGCTCTAACAAATATAAGTGAAGCAAAAGACCATTCTACAAATAGCGGTTTTCTATGTGTAGGGAAACAGGCAATCCAAACTTCAAATGATATAAACGAAGCACATGAAGCATTCTATAAAGCCATACTCAAAAGATATAAGTGAAGTGCAAAGAGCATTCTATAAATCAACCATGGACTATCTCACACCAGCATGGTGCATCAAAGAAAAGTGAAAACTAAATGCAAAAGACGCTCCAAGATTTGCACATATCACATGAACGAAACGAAACCAAAAACATACCGATACTTGTTAAAGAAAGATGGGATGCCTTTCGGGGCATCCCCAAGCTTAGACGCTTGAGTCTCCTTGAATATTTAATTGGGGTGCCTTGGTCATCCCCAAGCTTGAGCTCTTGCCTCTCCTCCTTCTCCTCATATCGAGACCTCCTCGATCTTTGATCACTTCGTCCACACAAAACTCAATAGAAAGCTCGGCAATATCCGTTAGTATAATAAAGCAAATCACTACTCTAAGTACTATTGCAAACCAATTCAAATTTTGTTTTTGCATTGTAGCTACTGTAATATAATATTTCCATGGCTTAATCCACTGATAGAAATCGATAGTTTCATCAAAACAAGCAAACTATGCATCAAAAACAGAATCTGTCTTAAATAGGATAGTCTGTAGAGCTATGAACATTCACCATACTTCTGGTACTCCAAAACTTCTGAAAAAATTAGGAAAAATAAAAAAATTTATATAAAGATAGTGCAAAAGGTTTCGGAACTGTTTGCCATTCTAATAAAAATGTAAAATCATGCACTACAGCCAAAGTTTCTATTTTGCACCGCACGAACCAACAAGCAATGTAAACACCCTAAAGGCAAACCTAGGCACATTATTTTTATAATACAATGGATTTGTACATTATGAAAGCACACAACAGAAATAAATGACTCTCTAAAACTTTCGGGTTGTCTCCCTGGCAGCGCTTTCTTTAAAGCCATTAAGCTAGGCATATAGTGCTCAAGTAATGGATCCACCTGGATCCCAAGGTATATCAAAGCCAATTTTAATTAACAATGATTTGTGATTTAGTAGTGATCACAAAGTAACATATATCATGAAATGACGAAGTCTAACTCTCTTCATATGCATCGACATGTCATAAAAGAACAATTCATGCACACATAGTATAGGCCAATGCATAGTATAAACAGTTTCTTGCAATTTTATCATGTGGGAAACATAGAGAGGTGGAGATATAGTTCCTCTCTCATAATAATTGCAAGTAGGAGCAGCAAGCACATGCATATTATATCTATCAAAATCATCATGTGTAGTAGTAAAACGCAACCCATCAATATAATCCTTAATAAGGGCAAACTTCTCCGATATAGTGTAGTCAGGAGAATTCAAAACGATAATAGGACTATTATTCGTGGGTGCAGTAGAAACAATTTCATGTTTAACATAAGGAACTATATGAAGTTCATCTCCATAAGCATAATTCATATTGGCATCTTGGCCACAAGCATCGCAAGCATCATCAAAAAGGGATATTTCAAAAGAATCAACGGGATCATAACAATCATCATAGCATTCATCCTTCGGTAAATTCGAAGGGAAATTAAACAATGTATGGGATAAAGAGTTACTCTCATTAGATGATGGGAACGGGTGATCAATCCGCTCTTCCTCCTTTTGTTCTTTGCTCTCCTCCTCATCTTTTTCATCCAATGAGCTCATAATGTCATTAATTTCTTCTTCCATACACTCCTTAAAAATATTAGTATCTTCTTGGACAGCGGAGGAGTCCACAATATATGGTTTAATATAAGGATTAGAAGCATAATTATCATAGCAATAATTAAGTATGGCCAAAATTTCAGATTTGTAGAGAGTAGTTTCACACTCTTCAATAAAAGAAGCAATTTCACAAGTACCCCTAAAAGCAACAAATTCTTCAATTTGTTGAACATCATAGTAATTATAAACACCCTTAGTATACGAAGATACGATTCCATTATCACTAAACTCACATTGGGAAGGAAGGTGTTTCTTAGGGTCCTTAGAACAACAAGTACAATCATATATTTCACATAAATTCCAAGCATAGCAATGCAAACGATGAATTCGATCCAGTAAAAGTTTCCCTTTTTCAGATACGCGGTGTCGCACATAACAAGCATGCTCATCTAAAGATTTGCCCTCAACTAAGCTAGTTGGGGTTTCAGCCCGAGCACATAGGGATCAAAGATGATCCAAGTAAAAAGCTTCAGTAGTGTGATAGATTTTGAGTGGTTCTTCAACCATTGGTTCAGTAGGTACCACTAATTTTTTTTGGTATTTTGCGTTTCCTACCCATAACTAAAGATAGAAAACAGGAGCACAAAATAAAAACTACTTAGTGGTAAAGCAAACAAGCACACATGAGAATATTCACCCCATGCTATAACTCCCCGGCAACGGCTCCAGAAAAGGTCTTGATAATCCACAAGTATAGGGGATCAATAGTAGCCTCTTTCGAAGTAAGAGTGTTGAACCCAACGAGGATCTAAAGGTAGAACAAATATTCCCTCAAGTTCTATCGACCACCGATACAACTCTACACACGCTTAACGTTCGCTTTACCTAGAACAAGTATGAAACTAGAAGTACTTTGTAGGTGTAACGAGATAAGTTTGCAAGAATATAAAGAGCATGTAAATAAAACCTAGGGGCTGTTTTAGGTAAAGAAGCAATAAAGTTAGTATAGCGAGTGTGGAAAAGTGGTGGTAGGAGTTGCGAAATTGTCCCTAACCAATTGACTATTTTACTCGACCGATGGCAAGTTGTATGTGGGAGAGGCCACTGCTAGCATGTCATCCCTGACTTGGAATTCTATGCACTTATGATTGGAACTATTAGCAAGCATCCGCAACTACTAACGTTCATTAAGGTGAAACCCAACCATAGCACTAAGATATATTGGTCCCCCTTCAATCCTCTATGCATCAATTTATATGCTAGGTTGAAGCTTCTGTCACTCTTGCCCTCCAATACATAGTCCTATCAAACATACAACTAACCCTATGGTGTGATCCACGCGCACGCTCATATGATGGGCACCAAAGGACAACAACATAACCACAAGCAAATTAAACCAATAATAGCAATTCACCAATTACCGATAGGACAACGAAAATCTACTCGGACATCATAGGATGGCAATACATCATTGGATAATAATATGAAGTATAAAGCACCATGTTCAAGTAGAGGGTACATCGGGTTGCGTGAGAGTGGATCACTATAGATAGATGGGGGAAGGTGATGAAGACGTTGGTGAAGATGACAGAGGTGTTGGTGTAGATCGTTGTCGAGATGATGGCCACGGCGGCGTTCCGACGCCACCGGCAGAGAGGGGGTGAGAGCCCCCCTTCTTCTTCTTCTTCCTTGACCTTCTCCCTAGATGGGAGAAGGGTTTACCCGCTGGTCCATGGCTTCTATGGCGGTAGAGGGGTGAGAGCCCCTCCAAGATTGGATCTGTCTCTCTGTCTCTCTCTGTTTCTGCGTTCCAGATTCTAGCCTTTCACCATTTCTTATATCCCCGGAGATCCATAACTCCGATTGGGCTGAAATTTTAACACGATTTGTATCTGGATATTGGCTTTCTTGCGGCAAAAGAAGAGCACCAACCGCCTTACGGGGTGGCAACTAGGGTCAGGGGCGTGCCCTCTTGCCTCGTGGCCCCCTCAGGCATCGTCTCGCGTTGATTCTTCTTCCCAAAAATCACATATATTCCAAAAAAAATCTCCGTAAGTTTTTATCCCGTTTGGACTCTGTTTGATATGGACTTTCTACAAAACAAAACAAACATGCAATAAACAGGAACTGGCACTGGGCACTGGATCAATATGTTAGTTCCAAAAATAGTATAAAAAGTTGCCCAAAGTATATGAAAGTTGTATAATATTGGCATGGAACAATAAAAAATTATAGATACGACGGACACGTATCAACATCCCCAAGTTTAATTCATGCTCGTCCTCGAGTAGGTAAATTATAAAAAAGATAATTTTTGATGTGGAATGCTACCTAGCATAATCTTGATCATGTAATCTAATCATGGCATGAATATTAAGACTCGAGTGATTCAAAGCAATAGTCTATCATTTGACATGAAGACAATAATACTTCAAGCATACTAATAAAGTAATCATGTCTTCTCAAAATAACATGGCCAAAGAAAGTTCATCCCTACAAAATCATATAGTTTGGCTATGCTCCATCTTCGTCACACAAAATGTTCAAATCATGCACAACCCCGATGACAAGCCAAGCAATTGTTTCATACTTTATGATTCTCAAACTTTTTCAACCTTCACGCAATACATGAGCGTGAGCCATGGACATAGCACTATAGGTGGAATAGAACATGATGGTGGACATGGTGTGAAGAAGACAAAAAAGGAGAAAGTCTCACATCGACGCGGCTAATCAATGGGCTATGGAGATTCCCATCAATTGATGTCAATGCGAGGAGTAGGGATTGTCATGCAAGGATGCACTAGAGGTATAAGTGTATGAAAGCTCAAACTAAAACTAAGTGGGTGTGCATCCAACTTGCTTGCTCATGAAGACCTAGGGCATTTGAGGAAGCCCATCGTTGGAATATACAAGCCAAGTTCTATAATGTAAATTCCCACTAGTATATGAAAGTGATAACTCAAGAGACTCTCTACATGAAGAATATGGTGATACTTTGCAGCACAAGTGTGTCAAAAGGATAGTAACATTGTCCCTTCTCTCTTTTCTCTCATTTTTTGTAGGCTTCTTTGGCCTCTCTCTCTTTTTTTTTTCTTTTTTTGGGGCTTCTTTGGCCACTTTTATTTTGATAACCTCACACGGGACAATGTTCTAATGATGATGATCATCACACTTTTATTTACTTACAACTCAATATTACAACTCGATATCTAGAACAAAGTATGACTCTAGATGAATTCCTCCGGCGTTGTATCAGGATGTGCAATGATCTAGCGTACCAATGACATCAAAAACGGACAAGCCATGAAAACACCATGCAAGCTATCTTACGATCATGCAAATCAATATGATAATAAATGATCAAGTCATGTATATGATGATGGAAGTTGCATGGCCGAACTTTGTTTTAAAAAAACTACTATGCGCGCGGCCAGCCGAACACTTTTAGGCCCATGCGAGTGCCTCCTCTTTTCGCCTCTATTTCTTTTCTTTTCGTCTACGTTTAGTACCACATTGCCTAGCCTTTGACCCCTAAGACTCTCTTTCACCTATAAATATAGAACCATAGAACCCCAAAAAATCATTCACTATGGGTTAAATCAATATTTTCGCTTGACTAGCTTCACAAAAGAAATATATATTTCTTCTCTCCGGCGGGACTTCTGGAAGTTGTCTTCTCTCTCCGAAGTCGTATTTTCTCTATCTTATAAAGGTATCTTTCTTTGTATTTTTTATACTTCCATAGCTTATTATTTTTTGACTAATGTACGGTAGAATAATTAGATTTATAAATCAGTCCTTGTATTTGCATTTTAACACTAGAATTCTTTTAGCCATAGCTCTTTCTCTTTCATAAAACAACTTGACACTGATTTTTCAAATAGCCATAACTTTTTACTCGTTCATCCAAATTAGATGAAACCAACGCCAATATTTTCGTCTTGATTCCAGCTATCTAGTGAATCTATCAAGTAAACTTTTTGAAACTTTCAAATTTCGAAATTTTTTCAGATTCATACTCAAATTTCTTTCGATCATATCTTTTATTCGTACCTTCGTTTCTGATGAACCCAACTACATCAGATTCATATTGAAGTAATCTTTCTGTTCGCACAATTAGTGTCATCTTTCAAACATATAATTTTGATGTTAGCCAGTTACTCTAGTAGTCCACCAAAGAGTTTTTACACAACATTCTAAGCAGATTCAATGCTATGTTGAATTACTTGATCCATTATTTTCAATCTAGAAATTCTTTTCCCTACATTTTCATATTGACTTCCTACATCCAGTAGCATCATTAGTTTCAACTTTTGATCTTTTCAAATTTGAACGATTCAAATTTGAACTCGAAGCTTCACTTGATCATATCTTGTAAACTGTAGCACTTTTTCAATTGATTCCTTTTTCAAGTTGAATCCCTAGGCATAATCTAACATCTTGAGCCATCACCACACTTTTTCACCGAAATTAGGATCCGATCTTGCAAAATAATTTGATTTGGTTCTTTTGAAGTTTTTGCATTATTCCTTTGCATTTTTGGGTCTTTGAGTGATTGCTTATGTGTGGATAAAATTGCTTACTTACGATAGATTGATCGAAGTGTGATGAGTAGAACTATCTGGAATTATGAGTGTGAAGAATCTTCATCAACAATACAAGGCAAGTTCACACTTTTACTTTTCAATACCCAGTTTTTACTATGTAGTAGTTTCACCCTCAAAGATTGCATGAGTAGGATTGGGAACATGTGGTTGTTGCTATGTAGTTCATGAGGTAGGAACCTATTACCGTTGATCACCCCGGTAATATACGTTATGCTCATATTGCTTAGCCATGCTCGTAGGCGGAGATTGGTATGTGAGATTCATGAATGTTGTGAGAGTAATACTAACTAATGGAAACTTAAGGTGGCAACATTAACACACATCTGTGTGGATTGTTTGGGGCATCTGGAGAAACCAGTGCTTGCCCAAGGGAATCCCGGAGTACCCGTGTGATTACCCTAGGTCCTCCACCCAGGCTCAATGGGATCATATAATTATTCATGCCTAGAAACTTCCGTGTGCAGCCACAAGCCATTATGGGCTCTGGCATAGTTGAGTAAGTTGTGTGACCTCTTTCAGTGGTAGACTAGTAGATGTAGGGGAAAGTAGGTGTACCGGTGTACCCAGAGTAAAGAGTAATGCTTCAGAAAGACTGTGTCTCGATCTTCCGATCATGGAGGTGGTCGAGTCTTGTGGGGCAAAGCGCGCAAACCTCTGCAGAGTGTAGAAACTAATCTTGATTAGCCGTGTCCCCGGTTATGGACAACTTGAGTATCTAGAAGTGAATTATTGCTTGATCTAATCACTCTATTTAATTAATCAATTGGGTATTATTATTATTATTATTATTATTATTATTATTATTATTGTTACTTGGTAATTTTGGGATTGAGTTGGAGGAACCTTCTCAATAATGGAATAAACTTGGTAGTAAATAATAATTTATTCCTTTGTTGTAGGGAAAAATTAGCTTTATGCAAAAATTAAACTTAGAGACTCCACCAGCCAAATATGCATGTAGCGATAGTTATTGTTCACCGTTGCTCTATAGTGTGATCTTGCCAGCATATTCACTGTGCTGACCTACATGGCTGCAACGTCTCATGTTGCAGAATTTTCAGGCGAGGATTAAGGTGTGATAGGTCGTTGTCATGCACTCAGTTTTGCTGTGGACTTGGATGGACTCATTTATCTTCGAAGCTTCCGCAGTTATTTTATTTAGTTGGCCTTTAGCCATATTTTTGCAATAAATACTCTTTATGAGGACCTCGATGTAATAAGTGTGTGATTGAACTCTGTTATAAATCCTAGAGTACTGTGTGTGTCAGCATACCGATCCAGGGATGACACTTAAGCACAGAGACTTCGATCCATTGGGATCGGGTCGCAACAAAGGTTGATGTGGATCATCAATGATTTGGGAGCACCGCTTGTATTTTGAGTTCATCTACCTGCATGGGTTAGTCTTGCAAGGAAGAGCACTTGCGTATCCAGAATGACAATCATGAATTTTGATATCAAATGAAATTTGATATAAAGCAATTGTCAAAGGATATGTTGAAGGATTTCATGCTTCCTTGTCTTCAACCACCATATTGTAGAGACTTGGCGATGTAGAGATTGCTCAAGGTGTGAGTGAGTTGCAATCTCATGAATTCGAGCTCATCCAAGTACCTACAAGGGTTAGATAGCATGCAAGGGTACAAGTATATCCAAGACATATGATCATCATCATAAGAGAAATATCAAGGATTAGTCAAAGGCTCATGCCATGCATGTATCCAAATGGAGTTTCTACTCCAAGTTTGAAGCATCAATGTTGTTCAATTCACCTCTCAAATGGCAAAATACTTTCTCATCAAGCGGTTTGGTGAAAATATCCGCCAATCGCTTATCGATATGAACATGCTTAAGATCAATGTCCCCTTTAGCAACATGATCTCGAATGAAATGATGATGAACTTCAATATGCTTAGTTCGAGAATGTTGCACGGGATTGTGAGAAATCTTAATAGCACTTTCATTTTCACAAAGCAGTGGAGCATGTTTCACATAGATGCCATAATCTTTAAGAGTTTGGGTCATCCAAAGTAATTGAGCACAACATGATCCGGCGGCAATGTATTCCGCTTCAGCGGTGGATAAGGATACTGAGTTTTGTTTCTTGGAGGACCAAGACACAAGAGATCTACCAAGAAATTAACACGTACCTGAAGTGGATTTTCTATGAACCTTGTCTCTGGTATAGTCCGAGTCAGAATAGCCAACAAGATCAAAAGTAGACCTCTTGGGATACCAAATGCCAAAATTTGGTGTATGGATTAAGTATCTCACTTTCCTTTTCACAGCCTTAAGATGACATTCTTTGGGGGCCGCTTGATATCGTGCACATATGCACACACTTAGCATAATATCGGGATGGGAGGCACATAGATATAACAATGAACCAATCATAGAGCGATAAACCTTTTGGTCAACCGATTTTCCATCCTTAGTCAAGTCGAGATGTTCACTAGTAGGCATGGTTGTATTCATACCTTTGCATTCTTGCATGTCGATCTTCTTGAATAAGTCCTTGGTATACTTTGTTTGAGAAACAAATGTACTCTCCTTAGTTTGCTTGATTTGCAACCCAAGAAAGAACTTGATTTCACTCATCATAGACATCTCAAACTTCTCCCACATTAGCTTTCCAAACTTTTCACTAAAATGAGGGTTAGTTGAACCAAATATGATATCATCAACATAAATTTGGTAATTCTCCATTAACCCTTTTAGCAAAAAGAGTAGAATCAATTTTTCCAATCTCAAAGCCTTTTTCAATAAGGAACTTGGTCAAGCATTTAACCACGCTCTAGGAGCTTGTTTAAAACCATAAGGAGCTTTGTGAAGTTTGTAAACATGGTCAGGTTTCTTAGGATTAACGAAGCCGATAGGTTGTTTAACATAAACTTCCTCCTCGATTTCACCATCTAGAAAAGAACTTTTAATGTCCATTTGGTACGAGGTAATATCATGGTGATTAGCATAGGCAAGTAAGATGCGGATGGACTCAAGTCTAGCAACGGGGGCATATGTCTCACCATTGTCCATACCTTCAACTTGAGTGTAGCCTTGGGCGATGAGGCGTGCTTTGTTGCGAACGACTTGTCCATCTTTGTCTTGCTTGTTGCGAAACACCCATTTGGTACCGATGATGTTCTGGTTGTTATCGGGCTTCTCAACCAATGTCCACACTTGGTTTCTCTCGAAGTTGTGTAGGTCTTCATGCATGGCATTTATCCAATCTGGATCTTCCAATGCTTCTTCAACCTTCATAGGTTCAATGCTAGAGATGAATTAGTAATGTTCACAAAAATTTGCCAAACAAGTTTTAGAGCGAGTGATTCTCCTGGTTTGGATATCATTGAAGATTTGCTCATGGGATGGTCTCTTGTGACTCTTGCTCTAACTCGTGAGAGCTTTTGTTTGGGTCAAGGTGGAACATCTTCTTCTTCATCTTGTTCTTCCTCTTGGCCTTCTTCATTGTTGACATTGTCATTCTCTTGTCGAGGTGGAGAAGGAGGTTGATGAGGTTCATCTTGGTGTACTTCCTCGTTTTCTTCATCTTGGCGTGTCCCATTTGTGGATGCCTCCATGTCAACTCTTGGTTCACCTTGTCGTGAGGTAGAAGCTTCCACTTGGACTGACGAGGTACTCTCCTTCACCTCCGTTGGAACAACCTTGCCAATAGACAAGTCTTGGATTGCTTCCGAAGGATCTTTGTCTCCTACATCAATTGGCAATTGCTCTACTTGCGAGCCATCACATTCATCAAACTTCACATCTACCGTCTCTTCAACCTTTTTGGGTGAAATTGTTGTAGACACGGTAGGTGTTAGAGTTTGAGCCATAACCGAGTAGGAAACCCTCATGAGATTGAGGAGAAAATTTGGAATGACGATGCTTATCAAGAATGTAACACTTTGAGTCGAATACTCGAAAGTATCCAACTTGGGGTTTGTTACCGGTGAGAAGCTCGTATGCCGTCTTGCCGAGTAGCTTGTGAAGATATAAGCGATTTGTTGCATGATAGGTTGTCTCAACCGCTTCTACCCAAAAGTGTTTTGGCGTCTTGTACTCATCAAGCATCGTTCTTGCCATCACAATAAGATTCCGGTTCTTCCTCTCAACAACTCCATTTTGTTGAGGCGTGTACGTAGCCGAGACCTCGTGTGAAATCCCTTCTTCGTCAAGAAAGGTATCCACATTTGCGTTCTTGAACTCCATTCCGTTGTCACTGTGAACCTTCTTGATCTTCACTTCAAATTGATTTTGGTCCTTCCTAGCGAAGTTCTTGAAGATCTTTTGGACCTGTGATTTATCATGAAGAAAGAACACCCACGTAAATCTTGAAAAATCATCGACTATGACTAGACCAAATGAGTTTCCACCGAGACTTTTATAAGCGTTGGGACCAAAAAGATCCATAGGAAGTAGCTTGAGCGGTCTTCTCGTGGTCATGATATTCTTCACGGGGTGACTTCCTCCAACTTGTTTTCCTGCTTGACAAGCACTGCACAATCTATCCTTGTAAAATATAATATCTTTCACTCCAAGGATATGATCACCTTTAATAAGCTTATCAAGATTTCACATGCCCACATGACCTAACCTTCTATGCCACAACCAAACTTTAGAGGATTTAGCAATTAAGCAAGTTCTAGGTTGAGCCATTTTAGTGAAATCAACAATGTATAGATCACCTCTACATATACCAGCAAAGACCATTTTATGATTATCTCTACGAAACACTTGGCAATCTACTTCAGTAAGTAGGACATTGAAACCAAAGTCAGCAAGTCTAGATACAGAAAGTAGATTATAGCCAAAGGATTCAACGGGCATAACATTTTGTATGGAACTATCATGTGAGATGGACACCTTACCAAGGCCAACTGATACGTCTCCAACGTATCTATAATTTTTGATTGTTCCATGCTATTATATTATCAACCTTGGATGTTTTATATGCATTTATATGCTATTTTATATGATTTTTGGGACAAACCTATTAACCTAGAGCCCAATGCCAGTTTTTTCCTTGTTTTAGAGTATCGCAGAAAAGGAAAATCAAACGGAGTCCAATTGACCTGAAACTTCATGGAACTTATTTTTGGACCAGAAGAAGTCCACGGAGTATCGGAGTTGGACCAGGAGAGTCCCAGGCTGCCCACAAGGGTGGGGGCGCACCCACCCGCCTGGGCACGCCCCCTGCCTCGTGGACAGCCCGGAGGTCCACCGACGTACTTCTTCCTCCCATATATACCCATATACCCTAAAAACTTCTAGGTGCACAATAGATCAGGAGTTCCGCCGCCAGAAGCTTCCGTAGCCACCAAAAACCAATCTAGACCCGCTCTGGCACCCTGCCGGAGGGGGGAATCCCTCTCCGATGGCCATCTTCATCATCCCGGTGCTCTCCATGACGAGGAGGGAGTAGTTCCCCCTCGGGGCTGAGGGTATGTACCAGTATCTATGTGTTTGATCTCTCTCTCGTGTTCTTGAGATGGTAAGATCTTGATGTATCGCGAGCTTTGCTATTATATTTGGATCCTACGATGTTTCTCCCCCTCTACTCTCTTGTGATGAATTGAGTTTTCCCTTTGAAGTTATCTTATCGGATTGAGTCTTTAAGGATATGAGAACACTTGATGTATGTCTTGCGTGGGATACCCATTGTAGCGACCAGACCTCAAACGGTCCAATCTCTGTGCTCATGTGTCATCCCTGGATCAGTAATGCTGACACCACACAGTACTTGAAGGATTTATAACAGAGTAGCAATCACACACTTATTACATCGAGTGTCTCAAAAGATAACTTATTACAATAAATATGGCTTAAGGCCATCTAATAATGATAACAACGGAAGGCTTGGAAGATAAGTGAGTCTATCAACTCCAACGGCATCACTGAGTATAGAACCACGACCTAAAACTCCTTAATCATCGTCTGAAAAGTCTGCAACATTAACGTTGCAGCCCGAAATGGGTCAGCACATGGAATATGCTGGCAAAGTAACACATAGAGATGTAATGGAATAATCAGGCTATTCTATATGCATATTTGGCTGGTGGAAAGCTCTATGGTTACAGTTTTGCGTAAAGCCAATTTTTCCCTACTGCAAAGGAATAAATTTTATTTAACTATCATGGTGGTTGTTAAACATTGTGAATGGTTCACAGCATTCTCAATCCCAATTAAGCATCATCATTAAACAAAACCCAACAGAATTAATTTTAGAGTAACATGTTGAGATTCACATGATAATCCAGGTACTAGATACTCAAGATGTCCATAACCGGGGACACGGCTAACCATGATTAGTTTATACACTCTGGAGAGGTTTGCACACTTTTCCCCACAAGACTCGATCTCCTCCGTTGGAATTCTCGCACTACGTGGTGTTTGAGAAATGGATGACTGAGACATAGTCTTTTAGAAGCGCTAGCACCTTACGAACGGGTAGACCGTACGAACCTACATCCCCTACATCTACTAGTCTACCACTGTAAGAGTTCACACGACTTAATCAACTATGGTAGAGCCCATAATAGCTTGTGGCTGCACACGGAAGTTTCTAGCATGAATAATCTCATGATCCCTTTGAGCCTGGGTGGCGGTCCATAAAGAAAAACAGGCAATCGCTGGAATACCCAGGTGCCTCAATCCACCCAGATGTGTATTTAAGTTGGCACCTTAAGTAAAGCATTAATTAACAACCTCACATCTGTCATGGATACACTCACCCAATCCACGTCTACTAGCATAGCATGGCATAATAAGCAAACGTAGAAGTAACTCCCAAAGGTTTGATAATAACAGGTAATAGGTACTACCTCAACTACTTCCCAAACCCACAATTTAATTAGATCCTAATCATGCAATGTGTGAGGATAGATCTAATGCAATAAAACTGGGTAGTTGGAAAGCATGATCAAAGTGTTACTTGCCTTGCTGATGATCCGGGAAACCTAGCGATTCGAAGTAGCAAGCGGCGCACTCCGGGTACTCTATCACAAACAAACAAGCATACAATAAGTACTCAGCAAATGCACAGGTAAAACTCAAATAAGAGATATAACCAGAAAGTTCAAATTAAGAACTCCGGTTGGCAAAAAGAATCAAATCGAACGAAGCAACGGAAAACAAACGGCAAAAGAAACAAGCTTCGTTTACTATTCTGGATCTAGGGTAATTTTTACAGTGGCAAAAACTTGTTTAAGTTGGTTAAACGGAAAGAGGGTTTTGAGACGAAACTCCAGGCACTTGAATCGCCTGATTCCGATAAACGAGTGAAAAGTTAGACTAAAACGAAAATCGGATGAGAAATCGCGATCTGGAAAATCGCGGATTTATTCCGAGAAAAAGAAAAATGACGAACGTTCGTTAAAACGAACGAACGAGCGAACGCTCACTATTTAAATAAACCGGAAAAACCAATCTATTTAAAAAAACCGAAACTAAAAAAACAAACAAAACCGACAGAAAAACCAAACGGTTTTTCGAGAAAAACCGGCGGCAGCAAGGTCTACCTCCGACGACGGATCCGGCGGGCGGCGACGGCGGTCGGCGGTGGTGCAGCGCGGCGGCGGCGCTAGGGCGGCGGGGCTGGGGCTGGGTGCTAGGGTTTCGGTCCGGGGCGGGCCGGCGGCTTATAAAGGCTGAGGCCGGAGGAGTCCGGGCCTAACACGGCCCGTAGGTCGGTTCAGTTTTTTTTAAAAAGTTACCCTCAGAAAAAAACAAAAGGAATACTAAACGGACTCCAAAAATCCCGAAATAAATTTTCCCCGGCTCCTAAAATCAAGCCGAACAGGATGAACATTTATTTGGGGCCTAAATACAATTTTGAAAAATGCGCATTTTTCCTAAATTCAAATAAAATAGCAAATAAAACCAGAATAACTCTTATTTGATTTTTTTTATTAAATCCTCAATATTTCTTTATTTTTGGGAAAGTCATTTTATTCCCTCTCTCATATTTTTGTAATAGAAATAATTGAAGATAAAATAAATAAAATCAAATGTTCCTATTTTCAAAATTTGAGACAACTCAAATATGAAAATAACGAAATCCCCAACTCTCTTCGAGGGTCCTTGAGTTGCGTGAAATTTCTAGGATCAACCAAAATGCGATAAATATGATATGCAATGATGATCTAGTGTATAACATTCCAAATTGAAAATTTGGGATGTTACACACATGGTGACAATGGGGTATTCTATTGATCCACTTGATGTATGTTTTGGTGATCAACTTGCTGGTTCCGCCCATGAACCTATGCATAGGGGTTGGCACATGTTTTCGTCTTGACTCTCCGGTAGAATCTTTGGGGCACTCCTTGAAGTACTTTGTGTTGGTTTGAATAGATGAATCTGAGATTGTGTGATGCATATCGTATAATCATACCCGCGGATACTTGAGGTGACATTGGAGTATCTAGGTGACATTAGGGTTTTGGTTGATTTTTTTCTTAAGGTTTTATTCTAGTACGAACTCTATGATAGATTGAACGGAAAGAATAGCTTCTTGTTATTTTACTACGGACTCTTGAATAGATCAATCAGAAAGGATAACTTTGAGGTGGTTTCGTACCCTACCATAATCTCTTCGTTTGTTCTCCGCTATTAGTGACTTTGGAGTGACTCTTTGTTGCATGTTGAGGGATAGTTATATGATCCAATGATGTTATTATTGTTGAGAGAACTTGCACTAGTGAAAGTATGTACCCTAGGCCTTGTTTCAACACATTGCAATACCGTTTGTGCTCACTTTTATCATTAGTTACCTTGCTGTTTTTATATTTTCATATTACAAATACCCATATCTATCATCCATATTGCACTTGTATCACCATCTCTTCGCCGAACTAGTGCACATGTACAATTTACCATTGTATTGGGTGTGTTGGGGACACAAGAGACTCTTTTTATTTTGTTGCAGGGTTGCTTGAGAGAGACCATCTTCATCCTACGCCTCCTATGGATTGGTAAACCTTAGGTCATCCACTTGAGGGAAATTTGCTACTGTCCTACAAACCTTTGCACTTGGAGGCCCAACAATGTCTACAAGAAGAAGGTTGTGTAGTAGACATCACCAACCACCTTACCCTTTGAGTTGTCAGCAAAAGTGACATACTTTCGAGGGCCATTGTTTTCAGCAAGCTCACGAAACATGTCCTTATCTCCGGTCATGTGATCGGTACATCCACTATCAAGAACCCATTCCTTTCCTCCAGCCATGTAGCTGCGAAGGTTAGCCATAAGACCAAAGTGTCTCATAGACTCATCGAGATCAAAGTCACTATCATCATCCTAATCATAGTATCCATGTTCAACATCGTCTTGTGATTGATCTATTCCTAGAAAGAGTGATTCCTTAGATAAGTGATCATCAAAATGTTCAGCTTTATGCATTCTAATGGCTTTGTAGATGATATTGCTAATGATTCCAACATCTCCTTTGGCACGCATGAGGTTACTAAGCTCAAATAGACAATCACCAAACTTAGGATCATTGGAAATCATCTTACTTAAGGCAATAGACTTATGAAGAATCTCATCTAAGTTTTGCAAGGAATTGTTTGGACATCGTTCCTCAAGAAATCTCCATATGGTGTAAGCACAATCAAGAGAAGGCAAGCTAGCAATCACGTTTCTAGGTAATCTGATGTAGGGTGGAACCCTAGATGGCCGATCTTTCACGAAAGGAGCGGATCCCATGAAGAACACGAAGAACACGAGGGGAAATACGAGGGGAAATCACAAAGGGGAACAAAGAGAAACACTCAAACCAACAAGATTAAGTCACACATGTGCTAGATCCACGAAACACAAATAGATACAAGATCTGAAACCAACAAAGGACGATACATAGGGTAACCGGTTCTTCTCCGTGAGGAGGTCTTTATGTCTTCTCCGTGAGGAGGTGTTGAATCCAAGGTGGATCTTTGTAACACCCTCGATGCGGCTATATCTCCCACGTGTCGGAGCACAACTTAGAGGCATAACCGCATTGAATGCAACGTTGCAAGAGGGGTAATCTTTACACATCCCATGTACTGAATAAGAAAGAGATACAGGGTTGGCTTACAATCACCACTTCACACAATACATGAATAAAGCATTACATCATCCAGATAAAGTCAAGGTCCGACTACGGAACCAAAATAAAAGAAGACTACCCCTAATGCTACAGATCCTCGGTCGCCCTGACTAGGCTCCACTACTGATCAACTGGAAACGAAACATCGCAACAAACAAGGTCTTCATCGAGCTCCTCCTTGAGCTCGGTTGCGTCACCTGCACGGTAACATCGCCACCTACAAGCTGGTTTTGGAAGTAATCTGTGAGTCACGAGGACTCAGCAATCTCACACCCTCGCGATCAAGACTATTTAAGCTTATATGTAGGGTAAAAGGTATGAGGTGGAGCTGTAGCAAGCACTAGCATATATGGTGGCTAACATACGCAAATGAGAGCGAGAAGAGAAGGCAAGGCACGGTCGAGAAACTATGATCAAGAAGTGATCCTAGAACAACCTACGTCAAGCATAACTCCAACACCGTGTTCACTTCCCGGACTCCGCCGGAAAGAGACCATCACAGCAACACACGCGGTTGATCCATTTTAATTAAGTTAAACTTCAGGTTTTCTACAACCGAACATTAACAAATTCCCATCTGCCCATAATCGCGGGAACGGCTTTCGAAAGTTCAAATCCCTGCAGGGTGTCCCAACTTAGCCCATCACAAGCTCTCACGGTCAACGAAGGATACTCCTTCTCCCAGGAAGATCCGATCAGGATCGGAATCCCGGTTACAAGACATTTCGACAATGGTAAAACAAGACCAGCAAAGCCACCCGATGCGCCGACATCCTGATAGAAGCTGCACATATCTCTTTCTCAGGGCAACACTGGATGAGACATCCTACGAGTAAAACCAACCCTCAAGTTTCCTTGAGGTGGCCCCGCAGTCTACTCAGTTCGGACCAACACTTAGAGAAGCACTGGCCCGGGAGGGTTAAATAAAGATGACCCTTGAGTCTGCAGAACCCATGGGAAGGTGGTAGGTTGTTAGTGCAAATGGTAAAACCAAGGTTGGGCCTTGCTGGAGGAGTTTTATTCAAGGCGAACAGTCAAGGGGTTCCCATTATAACCCAACCATGTAAGGAACGCAAAATGAAGGAACATAACACTGGTATGACGGAAACTATGGCGGCAAGAGTGGAACAAAACACCAGGCATAAGGCCGAGCCTTCCACCCTTTACCAAGTATATAGGTGCATTAATGAAATAAGAGATATTGTGATATCCCAAAAAAATATCCATGTTCCAACAAGGAACAAACTCCAATCTTCACCTGCAACTAGCAACACTATAAGAGGGGCTGAGCAAAGCGGTAACATAGCCAAACAACGGTTTGCTAGGACAAGGTGGGTTAGAGGTTTGACATGGCTATATGGGAGGCATGATAAAGCATGTGGTAGGTATCGCGGCATAGGCATAGCAAAAGACCGAGCAACTAGCAAGCAAAGATAGAAGTGATTTCGAGGGTATGGTCATCTTGCCTGAGATCTCGCAAGGAAGAAGAATGAGTCCATGAAGAAGGCAAACGGACGTAGTTGAACGGATCCTCACAAACGCGACGTTATCAGAACCAACCCGAAGAAGCAACACCGGAAAGAAGCACACAACATAGTAAACAACCACCACATGAACATGGCATGATGCACAACCAAGTAGGATGCATGTTCGGTTTAATGAAACATGGCATGGCAAAGTGCAACAAACAACACTACAAATTAAGTGGAGCTCAATATGCAACAGAGTTGCATACTGAAGAAAACACCACATGACTTATTTAGTTCCCTCTCATTTATGTACCCAACAAGATTAAATGTTGTTAGCATGGCAAGAGGTGAAGCATAATGAAACTATCTATCTAGGCAAGTTTAAATGAGGCCGGAACAACAAAACAACAAGTCCGGAAACTCCTCATGTGCATATTTTGGTTATGGTACTGTTCTGCCCTAAACACAATTTTAGGGTTGTTAAACATGCAAGAAGAGTGCACCATGTTAAACTAGGCAAAATTCTACCCCATTTACATATAAAGATTATTAAATTTGGAGCTACGTTTATTAAGTTATTAAATAAATCATTTTAGCATGGCATATGGGCAAAAACGCACAAACAACATTTTTAACATGGATGAAAATTGGATATATGAAACTAGACAAAATTCTACACAAGTTTCATATATGATTTATTTAGATGCGATGCACGGTTGGTGATTTATGGCATGATGTTTGAGGTCTATTCTGCAAAACTGTAAAATGTTGGATAATAGATAAATTCGCAGATCTGGGAAAAAACCTACACGGGCCAAAACTAAAACTAGAGCAGGCCCAACAAAATAAAGAAAAAGGAGCGCTGGGCTGCTCATACATGGGCCAGGCCCAAATGGAGGTGAGGTGAGGCCGGCAGGGGGGCCGATGCAGGCCGAGGCGAGGCCGGTCCAGGCGAAGTCAACACGGGCACGTGAGCTGCTCTGCTCGTTCTAAAGGAAAATGCAGCGATAGGTTCAGGGCACGGCGTCTCCAGGCAAAGCAGAGGAGGAGGCGCAGACGGGACGACGCTAGTCGAGGTGGAGGAGGCTCTCGGGAAGGCGCGGGGCGACGAGGATGAGGCCGCCGGTGAGGGAGGCGCTCGGCAGGAGGCGAGGCAGGCAGCGGCGATGAGGATGGCCATGGATGCCCCTGCGGGCGAGCTTCGTCCATTTCCTGACAAAGAAGAACACGAACAGGAAAAGGGAGGGAGATTAGAGGAGGAAGGAGGGAGCACGGGGAGCAGGGAGAGGGCGACGACCTGGTGGTGGTGCTCGTCTCCGGCGAGCTGGCGGGTGATGCATGGGACGATGCCGGGGCCGAACATAGGAAGCATACGTGAGGGGCTCCAGAAGAAAACTCCTATTCCCTGGATCGAGAGGAGACAGGGGCTTTGGGAGAGCGAAGGAGGATCTCCTCCTTGGATCGTGCACACGAGGCAGAACGCTCCGGCGTGGCAGGGCGAAGGGATCGAGGGAGAAACTAGTTGGTGGTAGTTGGGATGGATCGAGGCTGCCGATTGGGGATTGGTTTGGCACTGAAACCAAGGGAGAGAGTGGTGGCGGCGGACACAGAATGGATGGGACAGATCCCTAGGTTTTAGGGTTGCCCACTATTTATATAGCAAAGGGATTTAGGGTAGAGGCTAACACGTCCCTACGATCAAAATCGGACGAACCGGATAAATAGCTTAGGGGTCCCAATTCTCAAAATGGAGATGTTTTGTAGATGTTTGGGGATGATCCGGACCCAACGGTGACGACTGCCCGGGTCGGGTCCGGGGAAGTTTCGGACGCGCACGTGACGGGTTCGATGTACTGTGCAGAGAGGGTTTCGGGGTCTAGCGGTAGACAGCGGACTATGCAGAAAGCTTTGGGCTGAGAGAATAGCAGAGAGAGAGAGACCGGCGACTGTTTCCGGAGACCGAAAACGTCCGACGTTAGACCGGCTATAATGCCGCTATAGTTTAACGGTTGGGCTATCAAACGAACTCCGAATGCGATGAAACTTGACAGGCGGTCTATCTACACTATAATAAGACCGCACGCCAACTTTCAACCCAATCCGAGAATATTTTCCGGCTACTTACAAAATAATATTTCGGACATGCCGCGGGCGCGTGCAAGTGTGTTTGGGCTCAGAACGGACAACGGACGGAACGAGGAGACCGGGACGGATGCAAGTTTTGAAAACATCATGATGCAATGCGGATGATGACATGGTAAGATGAAACCCGCAAGAAAATGACATGGCAACGACAGCGAATAACTGGAAGACACCTGGCACATCGGTCTCGGGGCGTTACAACACTCCACCACTACGAGAGGATCTCATCCCGAGATCTAGAATGGCACCGGAGGGAAAAACGGAAGAGAAAGAGTAGAGGTAAATCTAAGTTGCTTCTTTGACAAACGAGTGAGACCAAAGAACCTTGAAAAGGTTTAGCGATTTGAGAAAATAAAACAACGAAGATGCACAAAGTAGAAAACACTCCATTAGAAAAGAGGAACAAGGATCAATACTAGAACCATGTAGGTTGAAAGACATAAGAATAAAGGTTGCAATGAACAAGAAGCACATGCAAGCACTCCGGTTGAAAGAAGAAGCACACGGAATGATAGAGATCAAATACGACAACACTCCAGTTGGAAATGGAAGGAATTGAACATGATCTTGACAAGATGAGAGGATACTTGAAAAGAGGACGTGACACTCGAGTTAAATGGATAAGCATGAAAAGAATAAGGTCCTGACAAGAACAAGTAGAAGGGTTGACGAGAGCAACAACACAATGCCTCCGGAAGAAGGAGAGAAATGGGATGGAAAGAACGGAGGAGAAAACAACATCTTCTACCTTAAATGAGCTTGCAAAAGCATCTTTAGGAGAAGGTTCGAACGGAGTTGTTGGAAAACCAACAATGAAAGAACAAGGTTGTAGTGGACTTATAGAAAACATCTCAAAAATATGAGGTGAAATTCTGGCACTAACGAAAAAAACAATAGATTGGATTGATATGAACAATACGAGAAACTTATTTCACTGGGAGGATTAATGAAGAACTTGGATCATTTATAAGCACCATAAATAGCAACAATCCTTAGGAAAAGCTTTAGGTGAAACATGACACAAGATAACTCTAACGAAGAGATTGGTGGATTTAAAATACCTCATTCTTGATAACTTGTGAATCATGAAACACGAAGAAAATTATCAAAAATGACATAACACCACCTCAAAAGATAAGATGGAACGAATTGGACTTTGGGATGCCAGATGAATAATGCTTGAACTCCTCTAAAAAGAGTCTTGACGAGAACTTCGAGAAGGAATTAAATCATTGGTGAACCATCATGTAGAACCTCCATGAAGAACTCCGGTAATCAAAAGGATGACAAAAAGAAAGAGAAGTTGAGAATATAAGGTAAAGCCTTGGAATGATAAAATGGAGCTTTGCGACGAGATAAATGAGAGATCTTGAAACTCCGGGAAAAGAAAAGATGAAACAATTGAAATCAAGAATTTGATGAACCTCCGGAATAAGAAATTAATCACTTGGATGAAACAAGAATAAGAATTATGTTATGCGTATCCCTCATCAATTAAATTGATGACAATCAATGGATTTGGCATACTACTTATTCTCGTAGAAAGGGTTAAGATAGATATAGCGTCAACTTGAGAAAGGTCTTCAACGAACCGCCGATAGGATTGGAACAACGAATAAATTGATATGATAACGAAGGAAAAGAAATCTTGAATAAAGCACCGTAAGAATTGAAAATGAACAAAGAAAAGATAAGGAAAACACCGGGAAGAATTATAAAAGAATGAAGAAACTTGAGAGATTATAAATACATGAGAATGAGAGATCATGAACTGATTAGAGGATATTTGAGTGATGCACCGGTATGATTTAGAGAACGAGAGTTGAAAGCTGGAAAGAATAATTCTGAGATGATGGGCTTCGGAGGAAAGAAATAGAAACAACTCATGAAATGCTCTGGGTGGGTGAAAAGAATATGTCCCAATCGAAAATAATTTATGAGTGGATGACATCAAGCTAGAATCACGAATCTTGAAGAGAATGGAGCAACATTTAAGAGAAACTCTTCTTCGGTCTTCCAATGTTGATAATGATGATGAGAAACACCACCGTGAATTGTTGAGTCACTCCGGAATGGAAAATTAGGAAGGTTGAACCAAACGATGAAAAGAATTTGACTGATCTTGGAGAAACACATATGACTGATGATGAATCATTCTTACGTCAAACTTCGAAAAGAATTTGGGAGTAACTCTGGGAAAATAAGAAGAGTCAGGTAAGATCCTAGGAAAAGACTTGTGGGTTATGGCCCACTCAAAATAAACACTGTTGAAGGATTAGAAAGAGAGATTGCGCCGGTTGAATTAAATGGCTTGAATAAGATAAGACCTCGAAATAGGTTGAGCGGATCTTGGATGACAAGACGAGCCTTCTGAGATATCTTCAGCACTCCAGAACAATTGAATAGTGAGAAATGGATGATTAAGAGGTTCACCGGCAAGAGAAGACATTTGAAACGAGGAAAGGATATGATCAACAAAGCTTGACTTGAATCCACTGGAGAAGAAAACGAGTGAAGAGTGATGGACTTGAAGTTCCGTTAGTACCTTATTGAGAATCACCGGATATGAACATTAAAACAAAAGACTGAAAAGACTTCCCATCAATAAGATGGATACGTGATTAAGATATCTAAGTCCTTGAATAAAAAGGGATGGGAGGGTGGGAAAAACAAAGTCAACTTGGAACGGATGAAGATAACACCATTGAGAAGAACTGAAATTGGATCTTGCAGATGTTGAAAATGATCGGATCCACTTGAATAGAGACACACCGGTTGAGAAGAAATTTAGATGACAAGCTCGATGATCAAGAAGGATTTGTATTCACATAAAAATATGGGAACACCACTTAGGAAAGGTATGGAATGCACACTTGAATTCGAAGCAACTCGAATACCACAACTGAAAACACAAACAACGTTTGGCTTGCAAAATAAGCCGGAACAAACATATGAAAGAGATTTTGTTCGAAGTTTTCGTGGTGGGGCCTACACGGGCTCGATCGTACAGCACCATCATGTACAAGGTAGTGCACATGACATATGAAGCGTCCCCGAGTCAGCATAGCCAAGGACTCTTTAAGACACAACGAGACCACTGTAAAACCAACTGTGGATAGGCGGACCACTAGACGTCGAACCCCAATTTCATATCATACATCTGTCGGAAAGATATCCTAGGAGCTACTTGAATTCCCACTTATAAACTCCCGAAACTTTCCAGTTATGCAATCAGGTGTTGGGGATACAGGGGAAGCATAATATCTCACCCAAAACTAGCAAATCCTACATCCAGCTGTATCCATCCTTCAACACATAACCAAGAAACCTTCGAAAATCATTTACCTCAACCTTCGAAAAGCATCCGTTATACGAGTTATGGCAATACTCCCGAACTCCTGCCCCAGTACTGGGTGGCGTCGAGGTTATCTCACCAACAACTGCATAAAAGAGATTTTCGATGTCGGTGAAACTCAGGTATTCCAGAATTGCAATGATAAAATTGTGACGACAACACCTCGAAGCTCAACTCCTCGGGACACTGCCACAACCCATAAATGTCAGGAGGCACCAAGAACAATGTTCTCGTCACAAAACCATCGGAACGATTCCAAGATACCCGCGTGATCCTAAAAAAATTTAGTGAAATTTGAGAAGAGAAGAGTCAAAACTCTACGTCAGGATGCCTCACCAGAGCGATGAAGGGACTGAGGAGTAAAAAGAATCCTACTCTCCGATATATATAATCCTAAATGACTCAAAACATTTTTCTAGACTCAACAACGCCAGTGATTCGATCAAGCAGGGGGCTCCTAAGTCGGAGAAGGCTTTGATTACCAACTTGTAACACCCTCGATGCGGCTATATCTCCCACGTGTCGGAGCACGACTTAGAGGCATAACCGCATTGAAGGCGACGTTGCAAGAGGGGTAATCTTTACACATCCCATGTACTGAATAAGAAAGAGATACAGGGTTGGCTTACAATCGCCACTTCACACAATACATGAATAAAGCATTACATCATCCAGATACAATCAAGGTCTGACTACGGAACCAAAATAAAAGAAGACTGTCTGATTCCGGGTTCCGGCAGACCCTTGAGGTTCAAACACTGGGGTGCGCGCAGAGATTTCGCCTCCTACCTACTTGCACTCCTCTGCCTTGCTAGGATCTAAACTAAGGAAAGAACAACACAAGAGACACAGGGTTTATACTGGTTCGGGCCACCGTTGTGGTGTAATACCCTACTCCAGTGTGTGGTGTGGTGGATTGCCTCTTGGGCTGATGATGTTGAACAATACAAGGAAGAACAGCCTCGCGAGGGTTTGTTCTTGCCTGGGGCGATGAACTACTGGGAGGAGCTCAGTCACCTTTCTCTCTCTCTCTCTCTCTCTCTCTTTCTGATCTTCTCTATCCTTCCAACCCCCCGGCTCAGCTCTCTTGGCTCTGTGGCTGGCCGGTCCTATTTATAGAGGCCCTTGTCCTCTTCCCAAATATCGAGCGGGAAGGGAGCGAACAATGGCGGGCTAATTTGAAGGGGGAAAGCTAGTATCAGCTATCCTAACAAAAGTAGTCTTCGCCTGCGCAAAGCTCTGGTGATGACGCCGTCTTGGGCTCCACGGTGACCTCTATCTCGTAGTCCTCCTGGTCTTGGTCTCGTTGCACCGAAATGGCAACCTTTGCCTGACGCCTCGGTACTCCGCGGCTGCGCTTGCCCCCTTTGCACCAAAGAGGAAGGGAGGACACTGCGCGGGCTGGCACCCGCCTGGCGCCCCCGGTCGTCATGGCTTGCGTCACGGGTACCTTGTGAGGTACCCCGCCTTGATCTCTCCGCCTCCTCGTGAGCCAGCCTGACGAGGCCACGCCTGAGGAAGCTCCGCGTCGTCCGCCCCGCGAGGCTTGGCCCCTCGCGAGGGTCTTGGGTTTGTGTTGGTGAAGATGGGCCGCGCTGGGCCCCCCTTTGAGCCACACCGCAGGCTGCAGGCAGGCAAGTCTGGGGACCCCCATTCCCAGAACGCCGACAGTAGCCCCCGGGCCCTAGGCGCGCCCGGACTTGGCCGTGCAGGGAGGCGGAAGGGCAAGAGCGAAGCGCCGCGGGCCCTAACAGCCTGCGGCCTTGGGCGCCGCGTGGCGGTTGGTTGGACGTGGGCGTCTCCACTTCCCCATGGCGCCTCGGCAACTGCACGGATTGGATAAGTCCCTGCATGCAAAGTGGGTCATGATTACCTGCAATCGTGGAGGTCGGCGGTTGGCTTTCGCCGGCCATAAGTACGAAACAGCGCGCGCCCTTCCAGTCCATCCCTCCTTGCTTCTTCTTCCCGATCCTTGCTCCGTCTTGTTGCGATGGCTCCGATCCACCGGTTCTCGATGGCAGAGAAGGGAAAAGCTCCCCGAGAGGAACCATACCCACTCCCGCCGAAGAAATGGCTCGTCCCCCATGGCCCGGACGAGGGGGCCCTTCAGGTGGTGTCGAGGCCTTGGTGCGAGCGGGTGCCGCCGGGGTTCCCGCTGCCATTGTACACCCACGTCGAGGGCCCCGAAGGAGCTGATGCTGACCGCCATGGGCGGCGCCGCCGTCGGCGCCGACGGGTCACGAAGGTGTGGGTCGTCCCTCCTGGGGTCCACACCGTGGGCTCCTCCCAAGAGTTCGTGCTCCACGTCGCCATTCCTCTTCAGTCTTGGATCCGCCTTCCTCCCTCCTTCGCCTCCATCGTCCCGCAAGGGGAGCCCCTGGAGCTCTGGCTGCAGCACGCCGGCTGCAGCACCCTCGTGACCGAGGCAGAGGTTGCGGTCGTTGCCCCAGGCGAGGTCTTCATGACTTGAGGCTGGAGAGAGATCGCCTGGGTTTGCAGGGTAAGGGGCGTCTTCGCGGTCCACTTGGATTACGACGGTGCTTCGGTGATGCTCTTCAAGGTCTTCGATGCAAGCGGGCGCCGGCTGGAGTGCTGCCCCGGGGAAGGTGGCCAGGACCCTGCCGCAACAAGGACTGGGCCCGCCAACCGCTCCCTTGGCGGCTCCTCAGGCGGTGAGGCGTCGGAGGTTCTAGCGACTCCGGCGAGCTCTTCGCGACTCCGGAGACGAGCGACGACAGCTATGAGCCCCCGAGCCAGCGCCGCTCTTGGAGCAGGGCGGGCTCGTCAGGCCGCCGCCGACTCTGATCTGGATGGGGTTGGCATCGGTGCTTGACGGCCCACTGTTGATGATGGCGTCTTTTGCAGGGTCGTGTGTAGTTTGTGTCCCTTTAGGATCTGTTCCCTGTGAGGAATCAAAAACGCGTCCCGTGGGGGCTTGTAAGGTGCCTGTGATCCTGTTTTGTTAATATAACCCTTGTCGTAGAATTGCGCGAGTTGCTCATTCTGTCTTAGCTCAGTCCTCCCTTTCGAGCCTCGCGAGGGCTTGGTGCTCTGCGCTGACAGGTCCCAGTCCCAAGGCGGCTTCAGCCGTCGTTGGTATGCCAGGTCGCGATGCCGTGGTCAAGGCCAGGAGGTGAGCGACCCGGAGTACAATAAGAGCCCCTGAGTCGCGATGCTCGGGAGGTCCCCTTTGGTGCCCAAGCAGCCATCATTTGGTGAGAAAGCAGAGCGGCGTCGCTAACACAGGGTAGCATGAGGTGCGGGGATGGTGCCACGGCAGCTGGCGCTTCCAGGTGATGACTTATCTCGAGGATCAGGGGCCGCTCTCTGGTGTGTCGCCGGGTCCGTGTATCGGCAGGCGCGAGGTTGCTCGGCGAGGTCATCGCGTGTCTCTCCCCTCTCGGCTTTGATCCCCTTCCTACTCTACGTCCTCGGCTCCCGGCCCTCGAGCGAGTCTCAGCCGTCACTGGTATGCCAGGTCGCGATGCCGTGGTCAAGGCCAGAGGGTGAGGGCTGGAGAGCCAGTAGGAGCCCTGAGTCGCGATGCTCAGGCACCCCCCCTTTAACGTGCAAGCGGTTCGCGCGGACGAGAGCGCAGGTGACACCGCAAGGGCCTCGCCTGACGCAGCTCCTTCAGGAGGTCATGCAAGTCCATCATAGAAAAAACAAGGGGTTGCCATGACAATTGACAGTCAGCAGTTGGTTGCTTCCGAGGGGTAGTGAGGCACTGAAGGCTTGACAAGGTGACGCTATGCGGGGCTGCCGCGACCAGAGCTCAGCCATCCAGGTTTGTCGGTGTTGCAGGGACGGACCCATGCGCAAGCGTCGTGCCGTTTGGGAGCAGCTCCGTTAGTTGGCGTCAGCTGAGCAGGCAACTAGGTAAAACACATTAGCCGCGAAGGAGTGGATTCGTTCAAACAGATGCTGGGAATGCGGACATCACTGGGTCAGGCCCGAGCGACTTGGGGGGTCATGCAACCCGAGGGGCGCCCCCAACAAGGTAAGCTAACAATATGGAATAAAAAAGGGATACACGCCGCAGGGACGGACCCACGCGGCCTGGGAATAATGCAGCCCTGGGGGGGCACTCCCAGCTGGAAATAAAACTCGAAAGATGTCACCTGATGATGTTGAGGACGAAGGAGCGTTGGTGTAGCAGGCTCGGCGGGCTGCGGGAGCCGATCCTCATGAGCCCCCAGGCCCAGGGACCTCGGGAGGCTCCGGAGGCGCTGGCGGCTCCTCACGGGCCATCTCCATCCCTGCTAGGGCTGCAGAACGCCTGGCCTCTCGTGCCTCCGTGATGCCCCTCATGAGGCGCTGGTATGTGTCAGCCGCGTTCGGCAAGCCGTAAGGCATGCAAACGTAGCTGTGGGGTGGGCCTCCGCAGCGCCCCACTCGCGAGGGCCAAAGGCGCTCCAGAGAGGCGACTCGGTTGAGCCCTGGTATGTCGATGCAGACGCGTAGCCCACCATCCTCGCCTGGATGGGGAGCCACTGCTGGTAGGCGGCGGCCGCCTTTCATGACTCTTGACTCCTGTAGCTCCTGAATGGCCTTGTTGACGAACTCCTGAGGGTCTGGGTCTCCTTGCCTTGCTCCTTCTTGAGGGAAACGTGCTTCGAAACACGCCTCCATGTGGTGCCCAAGCGCCTCCCTCATGACCCTAGCTAGGTCGGTGGCCCTCCAGGGGAGAGCCCCCGAGCCCTACCTGAGGAGGGCGCCGGGCACGCTTTCCTATGCGATGGAAGGAGGTTCCCCCTGGGCAGGCGCGGGCCCAGAGGGGCCTGCCTCCTGAGTGGTCGGGCCGGACGATGTCTTCTTCTTAGGGGCGGTCTCGGGAGGCCTCCTGCTTCCACGATCCGGGTCTTCCAGTGACGCGGCCTAAAAGGCTCGTTCCAGGGAACACACCGCGTCCTTCTCTTCACATGGCACCGTGATGACTCCGCCGCTTCCTGGCATCTTGAGGACGTTGTAGCCGTGGTGAGTTACGGCCATGAACTAGGCCAGCGCTGGGTACCCAAGGATGGCGTTGTACGGCAGGCGAATGTGAGTGACGTCAAAGTCGATGAGCTCGGTGCGGTAGTTGTCGCGTGCCCCGAAGGTGACAGGGAGGCAGACCTGCCCAATCGGGACCGTGGAGCCGTCGGTGATACCGGAGAAAGGCTTGGTTGGCTGAAGCTGGTTGTAGGGCACTTGGAGGTTGTTGAATGTTTCCACGGACAGGACGTTGAGCCCTGCCCCACCATCGATGAGGGTCTTGGTGACCACCACATTGCTGATGATTGGGGAACAAAGCATCGGGAGAACTCCGGCTGTAGCCGCACACTTGAGCTGATCTGCTGAGCTGAACCTGATGGCGCACGCCGACCACCTGAGAGGGCGCGTGGCTTCGAGCCTGGGGAGGACTGCGTTCACTTCGCGGGCGAACTGCTTGAAGATGCGCTGAGAGGCTGGGGCTTGTGCCCCGCCCAGGATGCAGGCGATCGCGCGCGGCTCCTGGAAGCCCCCAGCCCCCTCGTCCTGGTGGCGGTCCTTGTTTCTCCTTGGCTGCGGCGGCAGCGGTGGGAGGCCTGCGTTGCCTTGCGGGCGATCCTCGCGAGGCTGATCCCTCAAGTCTCCCTCGCGAGGCTGATCCCTCCAGCCTCCCTCGCGAGGCGGGTCTTGCCAGTGATCCTCGCGAGGTTGATCGCGCCACCCTTGGGGCGGGCCACGGTCTTCCCAGCGTCCTGCGTTCCTTCCTCCTCCTCGGCCGTAGCCCCGGTCACTGCGGTCAGGGCGACGGCCGATCCTTCCTTCTCGCACGGCTTGGAGCTCTTAACATTCGTTGGTGTTGTGGCTGTGGAGGTCGTGGTACACACAGTACCGGCTGCCCTTGGAAGGTTCGGGCTGATCTCTGCCCCGCTTGGTGCCTGGTTCTGCCACGAGCACGGCAGCCCCCTTGTGCTTCACATCCTTGGCCTTGGGCTTCTTCTCTTCGGGGTCTGCGGCAGGCAGCTCAAGGAGGGAGAGACGCCCTTCCTTGGCCCTGGCACACTTGGTTGCCAGGTTGAACAGTTCCAAGGAAGTGCACAGGTCTTCATGCATCGCCAGCTCCTCCTTCATCTTGACGTCGCGCACGCCGTCGGAGAAGGCCGAGATGATGGCCTCCTCAGTCACCTTGGGAATCTTGAGGCGCGCGTTGTTGAAGCACTGGATGTACTTTTGCAGGGTCTCCCCGGGCTATTGCTTGATGCGTCGCATGTCGCTCACGGCGGGTGGCCGGTCGCGAGTGCCTTGGAAGTTGGCGATGAAGCGGGTGCGCATCTCGTCCTAGGAGGAGATTGTGCCTGGAGCCAGGTTCAGGAGCCAGGTGTGGGCCCCGTCCTTGAGTGCCATGGGGAACCAGTTCACCATGACCTTCTCGTCTCTGTCGGCAGCTTCGATGCCCAGCTCGTAGAGCTGGAGGAACTCCGCAGGGTCAGCCGTGCCGTCGTAGCGAGGAGGCAAGTCTGGCTTGAACTTGCCGGGCCACGCGACATTGCGTAGCTCGGCGGTGAAGGCGCGGCAGCCTGCTGTGGCCACGGGAGGCCTTGGATGACGGGGAACTTGGTCTTGCATGTCCCCACGCACTGTAGCTGGGAGCAGCGCGGGGTCTTGACGCGCGGGAGCAAGAGCATGGTCGCGACGTGCTGGAGCAGGGAGCGCCCGGGCAGCTTCCTGCGGGCGAGGGACTTCTTGACAGCTCTGCTCTTGCTGCGCTGGCGCCTGACGGAGCGGGTTCCACCCAGGGGCCACGCGCCTTGGAGCCATGGCGCATTCCTGAGGAGGAGGTGGCCGGGGCGCCGCCGGAGCTTCATTGCCCGCGCGGGGCGGGGTGCGTTGTAGCGGAACGGACGGCGCAGGGGAGCCCCCTATGGCACGGACGAGCTCGGCGACGCAGTCGAGCCATTCTTCGTAGACGTCGTCGACGGGACGGTAGCGCAGGAGCTCATTCGCTGCGATGAGTGCAGCTCGAGCCTCCATGGGTGCGCGGAGCGCGGGGGACGAAGAACCAGCTGGGGTGAGCGAGGGAGTCGCGGTGCGGCCGTCTTGCCGCACGGACGGATGCTGGGACGATGCTTGCTGCTCGTCCCCCGCTGGGCCGGTGGCGGCGTAGACGGTAGGTGACGGGGAACGGCGAGGACGCCCGCCGGCAGGGGCCGTCTGGGCGACGCGGGAAGCGAGCGCGGCCCGGCGCTCAGCACGGGCCCGACGAGCGTTAGACATGGGCGTGATGGTCGGAGGAGAACGGGGTGGTGGAAGACGAATCCCGGCGCACCCCTACCTGTGTGGGGACCCCGACTCATAAGTCGTGATCATCGAATGCACGTGTACAGTGATCCCAGAGATCAATGCTCACTGAACACACAGAAGCTGAATAACAAGAGTCTTACATCCATACATACCGTATTACACAAGTAGGACCATTATGGTCAAGTCTTGAGTATAACATCGCAGCGGAAATCTTCGTTGATAACTTGGAACCATGCCATCTGCCTTAACCCTATAGGCATTCTGACTGGGAAGCGTCCTAGCTCGCATGTTCGTCACCGAGGTACTCTTCTTCGTATGATGCTCTTTCATGCCTGGCCAATAAAATAACCAGTGGCAAGCAACCCATGGTTTGGTTCAAGATACAACAATGCATGATATAGATAATTTTTTTTGCGGAAAGCTAGTTTTTGAGTGCAATGATATGTTCAACAACTCGTAAGACATGCATCAGGAGAATTCAAGTAACCAAGAGGACAGGTTATAGATATCAACACAAAGGGAGTGGGGTCCAACCCAACTCATCCATGTCAAGTCCTTTGACTTGACCCAAGTAGTTCTTCCCACACACACTGGTTTGTAAACAAGTGGACGTAGCCCAAGATCAGTTACCCAACTGTCCTTGACCGTGGACACGGCTATTCAAATAGTTTTACACTCTGCAGAGGTTGCACACTTTACCCACAAGATCCGGGGAACTTCCGTGTCATCCACGACCCGCGGTACCTCAAGTACCCGGGGTAAGCACCCGATCACTATCTTTCCCTAGACGACACTAACAAGGAGTCCACTCATTGTTCCGTATCCTCACGATGTACATCATACGAGACTCACTCGAGATCGTAACATCCGAGAGGGGACACAACGGTGTATCCGGTGCCCTGTGAAAACAGTCATGGCCGCCCATCACTAGTAATGCGGGCTCCAAGCTAGTATCGGCCTAGGTAATCAATAATGCCCTTTCCCATATAAGGGTAGAGTGGTTGCACATGTAAGGTTGGAATAACGGTCGCAACTTAAAGCAATCCGTTTTTGAAAACAACACACACACTTGCCTCGGTACAGCACTTCGTCATCAAGTGGCTACCCAACTCATCATCTCCCTCGGGCATAAGTGGCACCCGACGGGGTTTTCGAAAAGTCCTTTGAAAATACTTTGTCTCCATCACCATGCATATTCCCGTCCCTTTTTGCGTAGCACTACTTAGCATCCTATCTACTCCCACCGGCATAACCCTCATAGAAAGGTAGGGTCATGCATCATGCAAGTGTCAATGAGAAAAGCAACGGAGGCAAACCACCTCAAGTGGTCACCATTTTATCATGACTTCGATGCAAGCAATAAAAGTGCCATATGACATGCATAAAAGGGGTTTCTTAGACATGGTCAAAGGGCTGCTTGCCTGGTTCATCGGAGTCTTGAGATCTTCTGGTCCTTCTCCAAGTACTCCGTCTACTTCGGCAACTAACGTCGGAAACAATCACAATAAGCAACACAACAAGGCAAGAATAAATGTGCTCTAAAAATATGAAGTTGACTTTTATTGGATACCTCTGGTCATATGAGGAATGACCAAAGTGATTTCATTGGAAGTGGATCAATGGATATTTCTAAACATTTCGATATGATGGAATCAAGGGGTTTATGGAATTGTAAGAAGTGTACAGAAACATATTTTTGAAAAATGAGCAAAGGCACCCATTTAACAAAACATGATTTTCGAAGCATCTAGGAGTGGGTTTCACTGGATTTGGAGTTCAAATGAATTTCCTATGAATTTGCAAAGTTGACAAATGAAGAAATGGCTCATTATTTTATGTGGTGCAGAAAGTATTAATAAAAATGATCATAAACTAAGTTATGAACTTAGAAACATCTAGGAATTTGAATCATGGAATTTGGATCAAATTTGAGCTCTCTGTGATTTTCTAAAGTACATCACAGAAATAGGAAAAATAGGATTTGATAGATATTTGTGAAGGAAAAGCTTCTGTAAAAATGTGACAATAGCACCCTATGGTAGGGAATGATTTTAGAAACAACTAGAAATTTGAATCATCAAATTTGGAGTTAATTTGAATTGTTTATGGATTTTTGAAGTTGACTAGAAAAAGAATAAGGAAAAGGCTATACCACTTATTCTGCGTGCTGGGCGAGGGATAGCTGACGGGCCGGCCCAGTGGCTCAGCTGCGCGCGGGAAGGGCCACGTCGAAGGCGTACTCGGGGGAAATACGCCTTCCCCGAGCGAAGGCGTCAGCAGGCAGAGCCCCTGTCCACTTAACTCATGGGCCCGCCCCACTGTGCCGCTGACGCGCGGGGCCCACATGTCGGGTTCGTCCCCCGCCTCCCACTCGAACAGACGCGAGGCAGGGGAGGCAGGGCCGAATGCTTGCGGGCATGGGCTCCGGCAGCACAGGCCACCTCCGGCGATGCCCGGCACACCGGCGGCTTCAGGAGAGCGTGACGCACCCGCCAAGGTGCGCCACGACTGCTAGGGCGGTCGGATGCGGCCGGTGCATCACCCGCGGCGGATGGAGGCGGCAGCAAGATTGGGGCATGGCGCTGCAGCCGCGGAGAGGAAGAAATGGAGCGGGGGGATATGAATGATGGCGGAGGCGATGTTATGAGACGACGAGGTGGAGAGGAGGGGCTCGGGTTGGCACGAATTTAAGAGAAGTCCGGCGGCTCGGCTTCGGCCGTGGGGAGCGACGGAGGGATCGGAAAGAGGGTTGGATGGGTCAAGGGGCTTCTAGGAGGGAGAGGGGGCGAAGAGGATCCAGATGGAGGCCTGGGGCGGCTTTATATGGCGAAGGCCTCGGCTCACCGTGGGCTCATGCACCGGCGAGCTCGTGCTCGTCGCTACGGGCCTCGGGACGGTGATGCGCCGTGTCTAAGGCGTTCGTGGGGGTGGACTACGCCCAGGGGGAGAAGAGAGGGAGTGGGGAACGCGGCAAAGCGGGTTCCCGCCGCGGCCAGCGACTGGCGCGCTCAGGCGGCGCTCTGTCCGCATGCGAGGAGAGCCGGAGAGGGAGAGAGAGGAGGGGGATGACAGCGTGCCGTGTACTGGACGTCGAGGCGACCTCGGGGGACACGAGGAGGAGGCCCTAGGTGGTCCGGTGGGTCGGGCAAAGAGCGGCTACAGTGCGGGTGTGCACTGTAGCGCGCTCTGGAGCACGCCAATTGCATACCAGGGCATGCCTTTGGATTGTAGGGCGCGGCCACTTGTGTCTAGGTTGTTTAGGGAGGAGTAACAAAAGGGGAGAGGGCCTTGGATGCCCTGGACAGCCAGTAGGAGAGGAAAGAGGTTGAGAGAGAGAGGGAAATGGGCTGTCCAGAGAGAGAAAGTGAGGGTTTCACCCCCAAATAATTGATCTGAGATGCAGCCATTGCTACTGGAGGTAGAAGAGGTCTAGGAGGGGCTGTGGTAAAAAATGGAGGCCATGGAGAAGAGTGGAAGAGGTCAAAACAGGGGTTTTAGTAAAATGGCAGAAGGTGTTTGATGCTTGTTTGGTTAAGCAAATGAACTCCATTTGGCAGGAGACTCCATAGGGTGAAATTGCACATATAATTAGGGCCTTACACCCATTTTGAGCTTATTTGGGCAAAGTTCACAATGTAACTTTTGTAAACCCTAAAAATTATCAGAAATGGACTTGTGTAGATTTAGTTGATAAAATCATTTCTCCTTGATGCACCACTTCGTGTAGTGGCCTCATTTGGTCATGTGAACATGCTCACAAAAGTTGGGGTCAAGGAGAAAAAGTTGGCAGTACAAACTTGTTCAAATTTGATTCTGGTCAGAGAGGGTTTTGGGGTACTTTGATCAAGATAACATTCTCTCCAACTTGTGCCATTAGGTATAGATGCATTATTACACCATTTGAGCATGTGCACCAAGTTTTAGAGCATTTGGACATGTTTGACCGTGCAAAGTTGTTCAAACTTGAAAAAGGACAGAAGTGGTTTTGAGAGGGTTTCATGGGGTTATACTGTTCTCCATGACATGAGACTTGTCAAGAGCATCAAACATGTCAGATGTGACATGCTAGAATTTTCTTGGAATTTTTGGGGAATATTTCCATTGTAAATATTTCAAAAGCTTGAAATATCCAGAAAGGGTTTTTGAGGGATTTGACCAATATTTTGAACATGACCATGTGTTGAAACTCTTATATATGGGAACTATATGCCCCCTGAGTTTCCCTGATTTTTCTCAAATATTTTTGAAACAATAAAATAATTTTTCCCTATTAAAGACCATTTCTGGCCTTAAGAAAAAAGCTTTTAAATAAAATAGGAAAATAACTTTTAAAATTATACTTTTGCGGTTTTTGGGTATCCTATATCTAATAGGAGTAAAATATATTTTTGGAAAGATTTTTACTGCCCTGAATTAAGTACTTGCAGTACAAATCTTAATTCGGGGGTTTTTGGAAAACTAATTTTTGAAAATACTTTTTGGACAAATTATTCTTGTAAGAAAATACTATATTTCTCTATACACATGGCATGATCATTGGTTCAAGAGTTTGGAGCAAGGAGATGAAGTATAGGAGTTGGAGGATTTATTTGATTTTTAGAGCACTTGCAAACAACAGACAAGATCCAAACAAGGCAAGGTACAAAACACTCAAAAGTTTTTGTCAAACCACATTTTATCATGATTTATTAGCTTAAGTGTTGTGGCATGAAAATCAGGGTGTGACAGACCTACCCCCTTACAAGAATCTCGTCCCCGAGATTCCCAGACTAGGCGCGGAAAGGAATACGGAAACTTGGATTTGGGGTAGTCTTCACGTCCTCATACTGCTTCTGCTTCCGTTTGGTGCTCCATTGAACCTTGAAGTACTCGATGGCATGGCTTCATTTTTATCGTCCTGCTTGATCCAGATTGCAATTGGGGTCTCTCGTGTAGGTCATATTAGGCTGGAGGTCGATGGCTCGGTGATCGATGTCCTTGTAGAGGTCAGGCTAGTTAGGAAGTTGGAAACGTTTCCAGAGTTGTGTCATGTGGAAATATTATGCACAGTGGGTAACTCAAGTGGTAACTCTAGCTGGTAGCCGTCTACTTTTCGTCTCGCAGTGATCTCGAAGAGTGCTGATGAATCTTGGTGTGGGTTTCCTTGTCATGGAAATGCTTGGTTCCTTTGAGAGAAGTGGCTTGCAGATACACCTGGTCTTCAACGCGAACGTTTATTTCTTGGTGATGGTGGTTGGTATAGTTCTTCCTCCTTGGCATGGCGGTCTTCAAATGTTTCTTCACTAGCTCAGTGATTTTTCTTCCGTCTTCGGGTAGACAAGTATGTTACCAAAATAAGGATGACATCTATCTTGTCTAAGCACTCCATGAAAACTTTGTTCACGGGGTACATAAAGTAGGCTGGGGGTATTGGTGGTGGTCACGGTTGAGTATGGTCCGAGGTGTTCTCGATTTAGAGTCAAGACCTATGGTAATGACCCGACCATGTTGTGGCTTAGTAGGGCTTAAGGGTTTCAAGGATTCTAGTGTGCGAGTGAACATTTTATTATCTTATCCTTAAGCATGGTTTCTGAGATGCCAATAGTCTATCTAGTCCTTCCAACAAATAACCTTATACCATCGAAAGCATCATCTCGTATAGGCCAAATCCAATCATCACTCATGATTTACCAAAGTCTCAGATAATTCCTCAGGGTCACTGATACAAACTCATGAAGTCATTTGTCCTCTATTCCTATATCCTCAAATTGGTCTTCCTTATGGCATCGTCAGTTCTTGTGCTATATTAGGGTGACAATGTGCTTGCTCACTATGTCCTCTAGTTCCATAATGATCCCAGTGCTGTGCAAGGTTTACAGAGGCTTAACTGGTTCTCTTGCAATTATATGGGTTAAGCACATGGTTAAGGACTCGAGCTTGGGTATCTTGTGAAGTCCCGAAGGGTCTAGGAATGGGTTTCTAGTCTGGAGGGTTAAATATAACTCTACGGGGATTCACTTGGTCGAGGAGACGGTAGCAAAAGTCTTCATTGCCAGTTGGTTGCCGGGGTAGAATCCTTGGTGCATCTTGTCTTGCTGATCTTCAGTTGATGAAAGAGATGCGGGGAAAAAGTAGCATAGAGGAGGGGAATGCCTAAAGGGGGTTCTATAGTGCAAGTGCAACCAAACAGGTGCCAAAAGGGCCAAACAAAGGAAAACAAGGAAGGTGATATAGTTGCGTACTTGTTGCCTAGGGCAAAAGTGCGACCTATATCAAAACACAAACAAATAAAAACAAGAAACACACAATCATGGTTCTATTCAAACCATCATACAGACTCGACTGCGCATAGGGGGTACACGACTCATCCTACCCTAGGGTTCTCGGACTCAGTAATCGTGCCTTGAGCCTCGTGTAGTCTTCTGAGTTTTCCTTAGGTGTTGTACATCTCTTGTAGTTGTTCGATGAAACGATCCAGGTTGAGCCTGAAGATTCTTCAACAACTTCTTGCCTGTTGAAGTGATGGGGTGAAGGTGGCTCCTTGTAGCAGGCATTAACTCGGTCTTCTGTTGTCTTCTTAATCATGACAATCCCTTTCTGTCTTCTAAGGCGTCGATGGTACCAGGTAGGTAATCCTTTATGCAATGACATTAACAAGGCATAGTAGAGATCCAACATGTCGGTTACGTTGATGACAACATCGACACCAAGAGCGGGGGATGAAGAGAACCGTTTTCCTGCTCACTATAGTGAGGCGGACCAAATGGCGAGGTTCTCATCCACCGCTGGTTGCCGATACAACAACGGTAGTGATAGGGTTACTCTATTAGCGATGTATATCTTGATCTTGCATATCCTATGCCATGATCATCATAGGCTAACGTTGCATCATCCTGGGCAAATTCAAAGGTGTCACCGTCCTCTGGGTCTTCATGTCCTCATTCTTCAAAGGCGTACCTTCTGTTGGCATCGTCTTGCTGTGGTGTTGCCAATCTTGTGTTCAGAAGAGGTGGGTGTGTGTTTGGCAAGATGTAATCCTTCTAGGCTACCCACGAGGATTACAAGGAATCCCGTGGTCAGGGGCTTGAGGGTGCTAGCGACCGTTTGCAATAGTTTTGAAGGGAAGAGATTGATAGGGAAAGTATACCTTAGTTTTCTAAAAACTGAGAAGGGAAGAGAAGTATAGATAGTTTTGAAAACTAGTAATAGTTTTGGAAATAGTTTTACCCTAACTAACGACCATGCTAACTAAGGCTTCCTACAGTCAGGATGGCTCTGATACCAGCTCTGTGGGGACCCCGACTCATATGTCGTGATCACCGAATGCACGTGTACTGTGATCCCAGAGATCAATGCTCACTGAACACACAGAAGCTGAATAACAAGAGTCTTACATCCATACATACAGTATTACACAAGTAGGACCACTATGGTCAAGTCTTGAGTATAACATCGCAGCAGAAATCTTCGTCGATAACTTGGACCCATGCCATCTGCCTTAACCCTACAGGCATTCTGACTGGGAAGTGTCCTAGCTCGCATGTTCGTCACCAAGGTACTCTTCTTCATATCATGTTCTTTCATGCCTGGCCAATAAAATAACCAGTGGCAAGCCAATGAGTACTTTGAATGTACTCGCAAGCAACCCATGGTTTGGTTCAAGATACAACAATGCATGATATAGATAAATTTTTTTGCGGAAAGCTAGTTTTTGAGTGCAATGATATGTTCAACAACTGGTAAGACATGCATCAGGAGAATTCAAGTAACCAAGAGGACAGGTTACAGATATCAACACAAAGGGAGTGGGCTCCAACCCAACTCATCCATGTCAAGTCCTTTGACTTGACCCAAGTAGTTCTTCCCACACACACTGGTTTGTAAACAAGTGGACGTAGCCCAAGAGCGGTTACCCAACTGTCCTTGACCGTGGACACGGCTATTCGAATAGTTTTACACTCTGCAGAGGTTGCACACTTTACCCACAAGATCCGGGGAACTTCTGTGTCATCCACGACCCGCGGTACCTCAAGTACGCGGGGTAAGCACCCGATCACTATCTTTCCCTAGACGACACTAACAAGGATTCCACTCGTTGTTCCGTATCCTCACGATGTACATCATACGAGACTCACTCGAGATCATAACATCCGACAGGGGACACAACGGTTTATCCGGTGCCCTGTGAAAACAGTCATGGCCGCCCTACCTGGCACGACCCCATCCCGAGAGAGAGCACCAACTCTCCCCCGTCACTAGTAATGCGGGCTCCAAGCTAGTATCGGCCTAGGTAATCAATAATGCCCTTTCCCATATAAGGGTAGAGTGGTTGCGCATGTAAGGTTGGAATAACGGTCGCAACTTAAAGCAATCCGTTTTTGAAAACAACACACACACTTGCCTCGGTACACCACTTCGTCATCAAGTGGCTACCCAACTCATCATCTCCCTCGGGCATAAGTGGCACCCGACGGGGTTTTCGAAAAGTCCTTTGAAAATACTTTGTCTCCATCACCATGCATATTCCCGTCCCTTTTTGCGTAGCACTACTTAGCATCCTATCTACTCCCACCGGCATAACCCTCCTAGAAAGGTAGGGTCATGCATCATGCAAGTGTCAATGAGAAAAGCAACGGAGGCAAACCACCTCAAGTGGTCACCATTTTATCATGACTTCGATGCAAGCAATAAAAGTGCCATATGACATGCATAAAAGGGGTTTCTTAGACATGGTCAAAGGGCTGCTTGCCTGGTTCATCAGAGTCTTGAGATCTTCTGGTCCTTCTCCAAGTACTCCGTCTACTTCGGCAACTAACGTCGGAAACAATCACAATAAGCAACACAACAAGGCAAGAATAAATGTGCTCTAAAAATATGAAGTTGACTTTTATTGGATACCTCTGACGTGCGGGGCCCACATGTCGGGTTCGTCCCCCACCTCCCGCTCGAACAGACGCGAGGCAGGGGAGGCAGGGCCGAATGCTTCCGGGCGTGGACTCCGGCAGCACAGGCCACCTCCGGCGATGCCCGGCACACCGGTGGCTTCAGGAGAGCGTGATGCACCCGCCAAGGTGCGCCATGACTGCTAGGGCGGTCGGATGCGGCCGGTGCATCACCCGCGGTGGATGGAGGCGGCAGCAAGATTGGGGCATGGTGCTGCAGCCGCGGAGAGGAAGAAATGGAGCGGGGGGATATGAATGATGGCGGAGGCGATGTTATGAGACGACGAGGTGGAGAGGAGGGGCTCGGGTTGGCACGAATTTAAGCGAAGTCCGGCGGCTCGGCTTCGGCCGTGGGGAGCGACGGAGGAATCGGAAAGAGGGTTGGATGGGTCAAGGGGCGTCTATGAGGGAGAGGGGGCGAAGAGGATCCAGATGGAGGCCTGGGCCGGCTTTATATGGCGAAGGCCTCGGCTCACCGTGGGCTCATGCGCCGGTGAGCTCGTGCTCGTAACTACGGGCCTCGGGATGGTGATGCGCCGTGTCTAAGGCGTTCGTGGGGGTGGACTACGCCCATGGGGAGAAGAGAGGGAGTGGGGAACGCAGCAAAGCGGGTCCCCGCCACGGCCAGCGACTGGCGCGCTTGGGCGGTGCTCTGTCCGCACGCGAGGAGAGCCGGAGAGGGAGAGAGTGGAGGGGGACGACAGCGTGCCGTGTACTAGACGTCGAGGCGACCTTGGGGGACACGAGGGGGAGGCCCTAGGTGGTCCGGTGGCTCGGGCAGAGAGCGGCTACAGTGCGGGTGTGCACTGTAGCGCGCTCTGGAGCACGCCAATTGCATGCCAGGGCATGCTTTTGGCTTGTAGGGCGCGGCCACTTGTGTCTAGGTTGTTTAGGGAGGAGTAAACAAAGGGGAGAGGGCCTTGGATGCCCTGGACAGCCAGTAGGAGAGGAGAGAGGTTGAGAGAGAGAGGGAAATGGGCTGTCCAGAGAGAGAAAGTGAGGGTTTCACCCCCAAATAATTGATCTGAGATGCAGCCATTGCTACTGGAGGTAGAAGAGGTCTAGGAGGGGCTGTGGTAAAAAGTGGAGGCCATGGAGAAGAGTGGAAGAGGTCAAAACAGGGGTTTTAGTAAAATGGCAGAAGGTGTTTGATGCTTGTTTGGTTAAGCAAATGAACTCCATTTGGCAGGAGACTCCACAGGGTGAAATTGCACATATAATTAGGGCCTTACACCCATTTTGAGCTTATTTGGGCAAAGTTCACAATGTAACTTTTGTAAACCCTAGAAATTAGCAGAAATGGACTTGTGTAGATTTAGTTGAGAAAATCATTTCTCCTTGATGCACCACTTGGTGTAGTGGCCTCATTTGGTCATGTGAACATGCTCACAAAAGTTGGGGTCAAGGAGAAAAAGTTGGCAGTACAAACTTGTTCAAATTTGATTCTGGTCAGAGAGGGTTTTGGGGTACTTTGATCAATATAACATTCTCTCCAACTTGTGCCATTAGGTCTAGATGCATTATTACAGCATCTGAGCATGTGCACCAAGTTTTAGAGCATTTGGACATGTTTGACAGTGCAAAGTTGTTCAAACTTGAAAAAGGACAGAAGTGGTTTTGAGAGGGTTTCATGGGGTTATACTGTTCTCCATGACATGAGACTTGTCAAGAGCATCAAACATGTCATGTGACATGCTAGAATTTTCTTGGAATTTTTGGGGAATATTTCCATTGTAAATATTTCAAAAGCTTGAAATATCCAGAAAGGGTTTTTGAGGGATTTGACCAATATTTTGAACATGACCATGTGTTGAAACTCTTATATATGGGAAATATATGCCCCCTGAGTTTCCTTGATTTTTCTCAAATATTTTTGAAACAATAAAATAAATTTTCCCTATTAAAGACCATTTCTGGCCTTAAGAAAAAAGATTTTAAATAAAATAGGAAAATAACTTTCAAAATTATATTTTTGTGGTTTTTGGGTATCCTATATCTAATAGGAGTCAAATATATTTTTGGAAAGATTTTTACTGCCCTGAATTAAGTACTTGTAGTACAAATCTTAATTCGGGGGTTTTTGGAAAACTAATTTTTGAAAATACTTTTTGGACAAATTATTCTTGTAAGAAAATACTATATTGCTCTATACACATGGCATGATCATTGGTTCAAGAGTTTGGAGCAAGTTGATGAAGTATAGGAGTTGGAGGATTTATTTGATTTTTAGAGCACTTGCAAACAATAGACAAGATCCAAACAAGGCAAGGTACAAAACACTCAAAAGTTTTTGTCAAACCACATTTTATCATGATTTATTAGCTTAAGTGTTGTGGCATGAAAATCAGGGTGTGACAACCTGGCGCGCCAAATGTCGGATTCCGGGTTCCGGCAGACCTTTGAGGTTCGAACACTGGGGTGCGCGCGGAGATTTCGCCTCCTACCTACTTGCACTCCTCCGCCTTGCTAGGATCTAAACTAAGGAAAGAACAACACAAGAGACACAGGGTTTATACTGGTTCGGGCCACCGTTGTGGTGTAATACCCTACTCCAGTGTGTGGTGTGGTGGATTGCCTCTTGGGCTGATGATGTTGAACAATACAAGGAAGAACAGCCTCGTGAGGGTCTGTTCTTGGCTGGGGTGATGAACTGCCGGGAGGAGCTCAGTCACCTTTCTCTCTCTCTCTCTTTCTGATCTGCTCTATTCTTCCAACCCCCCGGCTCAGCTCTCTTGGCTCTGTGGGTGGCCGGTCCTATTTATAGAGGCCCTGGTCCTCTTCCCAAATATCGAGCGGGAAGGGAGCCAACAATGGCGGGCTAATTTGAAGGGGTACAGCTAGTATCAGCTATCCTGACAAAAGTAGTCTTTGCCTGCGCAAAGCTCTGGTGATGACGCCGTCTTGGGCTCCACGGTGACCTCCGTCTCGTAGTCCTCCTGGTCTTGGTCTCGCTGCACCGAAATGGCAACCTTTGCCTGACGCCTCGGTACTCCGCGGCTGCGCTTGCCCCCTTTGCACCAAAGAGGAAGGGAGGACACTGCGTGGGCTGGCACCCGCCTGGCGCCCCCGGTCGTCATGGCTTGCGTCACGGGCACCTCGTGAGGTACCCCGCCTTGATCTCTCCGCCTCCTCGTGAGCCAGCCTGACGAGGCCGCGCCTGAGGAAGCTCCACGTCGTCCGCCCCGCGAGGCTTGGCCCCTCGCGAGGGTCTTGGGTTTGTGTTGGTGAAGATGGGCCGCGCTGGCCCCCCCTTTGAGCCACGCTGCACGCCGTAGGCAGGCAAGTTTGGGGACCCCCGTTCCCAGAACGCCGACAAAGACTACCCCTAATGCTACAGATCCCCGATCGCCCCGACTAGGCTCCACTACTGATCAACTGGAAACAAAACATCGCAATGAACAAGGTCTTCATCGAGCTCCTCCTTGAGCTCCGTTGCGTCACCTGCACGGTAACATCGGCACCTGCAAGCTGGTTTTGGAAGTAATCTGTGAGTCATGGGGACTCAGCAATCTCACACCCTCGCGATCAAGACTATTTAAGCTTATAGGTAGGGTAAAAGGTATGAGGTGGAGCTGCAGCAAGCACTAGCATATATGGTGGCTAACATACGCAAATGAGAGCGAGAAGAGAAGGCAAGGCACGATTGAGAAACTATGATCAAGAAGTGATCCTAGAACAACCTACGTCAAGCATAACTCCAACACCGTGTTCACTTCCTGGACTCCGCCGGAAAGAGACGATCACGGCTACACACGCGGTTGATCCATTTTAATTAAGTTAAACTTCAGGATTTCTAAAACCAGACATTAACAAATTCCCATCTGCCCATAACCGCGGGCACGGCTTTCGAAAGTTCAAATCCCTGCAGGGGTGTCCCAACTTAGCCCATCACAAGCTCTCACGGTCAACGAAGGGTATTCCTTCTCCCAAGAAGACCCGATTAGGCTCGGAATCCCAGTTACAAGATATTTCAACAATGGTAAAACAAGACCAGCAAAGCCACCCGATGCGCCGACATCCTGATAGAAGCTGCACATATCTTGTTCTCAGGGCAACACCAGCAAAGCCACCCGATGCGCCGACATCCTGATAGAAGCTGCACATATCTCGTTCTCAGGGCAACACCGGATGAGACATCCTACGAGTAAAACCAACCCTCAAGTTTCCTCGAGGTGGCCCCGCAGTATACTCAGTTCGGACCAACACTTAGAGAAGCACTGGCCCGGGGGGGTTAAATAAAGATGACCCTTGAGTCTGCGGAACCCAAGGGAAAGTGGGAGGTTGTTAGTGCAAATGGTAAAACCAAGGTTGGGCCTTGCTGGAGGAGTTTTATTCAAGGTGAACTGTCAAGGGGTTCCCATTATAACCCAACTGTGTAAGGAACGCAAAATCAAGGAACATAACACCGGTATGACGGAAACTAGGGCGGCAAGAGTGTAATAAAACACCAGGCATAAGGCCGAGCCTTCCACCCTTTACCAAGTATATAGGTGCATTAATTAAATAAGAGATATTGTGATATCCCAAAAAATATCCATGTTCCAACAAGGAACAAACTCCAATCTTCACCTGCAACTAGCAACGCTATAAGAGGGGCTGAGCAAAGCGGTAACATAGCCAAACAACGGTTTGCTAGGATAAGGTGGGTTAGAGGTTTGACATGGCAATATGGGAGGCATGATAAAGCGTGTGGTAGGTATCGCGGCATAAGCATAGCAAAAGAGCGAGCAACTAGCAAGCAAAGATAGATGTGATTTCGAGGGTATGGTCATCTTGCCTGAGATCCCGCAAGGAAGAAGAACGAGTCCATGAAGAAGGCAAACGGGCGTAGTCGAACGGATCCTCACAAACACGATGTTATCGGAACCAACCCGAAGAAGCAACACTGGAAAGAAGCACACAACATAGTAAACAACCACCACATGAACATGGCATGATGCACAACCAAGTATGATGCATGTTCGGTTTAATGAAACATGGCATGGCAAAGTGCAACAAACAACACTACAAATTAAGTGGAGCTCAATATGCAATGGAGTTGCATACTGAAGAAAACACCACATGACTTATTTAGTTCCCTCTCGTTTATGTACCCAACAAGATTAAATGTGGTTAGCATGGCAAGAGGTGAAGCATAATGAAACTATCTATCTAGGCAAGTTTAAATGCGGCCGAAACAACAAAACAACAAGTCTGGAAACTCCTCATGTGCATATTTTGGTTATGGTATTGTTCTGCCCTAAACACAATTTTAGGGTTGTTAAACATGCAAGAAGAGTTCACCATGTTAAACTAGGCAAAATTCTACCCCATTTACATATAAAGATTATTAAATTTGGAGCTACGGTTATTAAGTTATTAAATAAATCATTTTAGCATGGCATATGGGCAAAAATGCACAAACAGCATTTTAAACATTTTTAACATGGATGAAAATTGGATATTATGAAACTAGACAAAATTCTAAACAAGTTACATATATGATTTATTTAGATCCGATGCACGGTTGGTGATTTATGATATGCATGATGTTTGAGGTCTATTCTGCAAAACTGTAAAACGCTGGATAATAGATAAATTCGTAGATCTGGGAAAAAACCTACATGGGCCGAAACTAAAACTAGAGAAGGCCCAACAAAATAAAGAAAAAGGGGCGCTGGGGCTGCTCATACATGGGCCAGGCCTAACTGGAGGTGAGGTGAGGCCGCAGGGGGGGCGATGCAGGCCGAGGCGAGGCCAGTCTAGGCGAAGTCAACGCGGGCGTGCGAGATGCTCTGCTCGTTCTGAAGGAGAACGCAGCAACAGGTTCAGGGCGCGACGTCTCCAGGTGAAGCAGAGGAGGAGGCGCAGACGGGACAACGCTAGTCGAGGCGGAGGAGGCTCTCGGGAAGGCGCGGGGCGACGAGGAGGAGGCCGCAGGTGAGGAAGGTGCTCGGCAGGAGGCGAGGCAGGCAGCGGCGACGAGGACGTCCATGGATGCCCCTGCGGGTGAGCTTCGTCCGTTTCCTGACAGAGAAGAACACGAACAGGAAAAGGGAGGGAGATTAGAGGAGGAAGGAGGGAGCACGAGGAGCAGGGAAAGGGCGACGGCCTGGCGGTGGTGCTCGTCTCCGGCGAGCTGGCCGGGGATGCACAGGACGATGCCGGGGCCGAACAGAGGAAGCGTACGGGAGGGGCTCCAGAAGAAAACTCCTCTTCCCTGGACCGAGAGGAGACAGGGGCTTCGGGAGAGCGAAGGAGGATCTCCTCTCCTTGGATCATGCGCACGAGGCAGAACGCTCCGGCGTGGCAGGGCGAAGGGATCGAGGGAGAAACTGGTTGGTGGTAGGTGGGATGGATCGAGGCTGCCGATTGGGGATTGGTTTGGCGCTGAAACCAAGGGAGAGAGTGGTGGCGGCGGACACGGAATGGATGGGACAGATCCCTAGGTTTTAGGGTTGCCCACTATTTATATAGCTAAGGGATTTAGGGTAGAGGCTAACACGTCCCTACGATCGCAATCGGACGAACCGGATGAATAGGTTAGGGGGCCCAATTAACAAAATGGAGATGTTTTGTAGATGTTTGGGGATGATCCGGACCCAACAGTGATGACTGCCCGGGTCGGGTCCGGGGAAGTTTCGGACGCGCACGTGAGGGGTTCGATGTACTGTGCAGAGTGGGTTTCAGGGTCTGGCGGTACACAGCGGACTGTGCAGAAAGCTTTGGGCTGAGAGAAGAGCAGAGAGAGAGACCCGGCGACTGTTTCCGGAGACCGAAAACGTCCCACGTTAGACCGGCTATAATGCCGCTATAGTTTAACGGTTGGGCTATCAAACGAGCTCTGAATGCGATGAAACTTGGCAGGCGGTCTATCTACACTATAATAAGACCGCACGCCAACTTTCATCCCAATCCGAGAACATTTTCCAGTCACTTACAAAATAATATTTCGGACATGCCGCGGGCGCGTGCAAGTGTGTCTGGGCTCAGAACGGACAACGGACGGAACGAGGAGACCAGGACGGATTCAAGTTTTGAAAACATGATGATGCAATGCGGATGATGACATGGCAAGATGCAACACACAAGCAAATGACATGGCAATGATAGCGAATAACTGGAAGACACCTGGCACATCGGTCTCGGGGCGTTACAATCTTCTCCGCAGAGGGGCCGCGGTCTCTCTCGCGGAGTAGATCCGATATGGATGAGCGAAGCTCTATCTCTCAAATGAGTTATCACAACACTAACCCTAAAACGTAGGTGGAGGGTGAGTATATATAGTCTAAGGGGCGAAGGGGTACATGGGCTGCACACAGGCAGGGGGGCCGGATGTCCGGGCGTAGAGCCGGATGTCCGGGCCTTCCCGAGACGCCGGATGTCCGGGCTGGCAGGGTCCAGCCTTGTTGCTCTCTGGAATGGCGGGGTCCGGATTTCCGGGCTTGAGGCCGGATGTCTGGGGGCTCAGGATGCACCGGATGTCCGGGCCCTATAGACTTGGCCGCTGGCTCCTTGCTGCTAGTGACTCTTCCAGGGCCGGATGTCCGGGTCCTGGGAGCTGTCTCCGTCTTCTTCCGTCGTCGCTTCCATGCTTCCCTCGCGGATGGTGTAGTTGTTCCTTGGCGCTTGCACTCCACCTCGTCGTCCGTAGTGTTCCGACAATACCTATCCATGCACACGAGAGGGGTGTCAAATAGTATACCATCCTCGAAGGGGTCAAGTGAGCACATGTAAAGGAGATGATTCACCTTTGGGTATGTCAAGTAGATGTCGCACGCGTCACTCGCCAAACAGACTCTTGACATGGTGATGTCCATAGGATGCTCCGCATCATCTCTCCTCCCTTGGGAAAGATCTGACCTCGGATCGAAAACCAAATCACCATGGGAAAGAGATGGCTTCACCGTGTAGAAGTGGATGTTCACCAAGTACTTGTCATCTTGAAGCTCGAAATTGGCACTCTCCAATGTTGCACCATCTTGTGATTCCTTCAAAAGGAGTAAGGACAACAAACAATTGGAAAAACAAATGTGGTTAGCATTAGTGCAAAACCAAGCATTCAAGATGTTATTCACCAAACAAGTGTCGTCATCATGCAAAGCATATGGTGTGACAAAGGATTGTGACATGGAATGTAAGCATATCAATCGAGCACAAGCAAAGAAATCATGGGGACAAGCATGTGAATTTGAGGTAGTGATGCAAATATGTGTGACAAGAGAAGAAGCATCTACCTCAAGTTCGTAGCAAGCATTCACAAATTGCTCAATGAAAGGTCTATGGTAGGCATAGGAAATATTCGCAACACCAAATAAAATGAAGTGTCTAAACACATTGGACAAGTGTAAGACAATCCAAGCATAACGTGCATAGGGTGTAGTGAAGATAGTGTGGCACTCAACATGATAGAAAGAGCAATTGTTCATCATGTGCGAGGCAATCAAGTCAAACATGTAGCAATCAATGGGACATGGCATATGTGAAGTGATGACATTGTTGCAACAAAACATATGAGAGGAGCATGTAATCCAAGAATTGGATGCAACACACAAGGCATATATATCATGATGCATGGAATGGTGAAAATGACAAGTCCAAGCAAGATCTCTAGCATGTGTGCAAACAAAGTGGTCCAATATGAACAAGAAGTCTCATGGTGCAAGCAACACAAGTAGTATGATCCACAGTATCCATGCTCAAGAAAGATGTCACCTTGAAGGCGTGTCCTTGTGCATTCTTCACAATGCCGAAGTGGTAGGAAAGGTGTGGGAGAAGCGAGTCGTGGTCGAATGTATGAGGCTCTCTCTCAAGAGCTCGAATGGTCAACTCATGTGAAGCGAAAGTTGACACAAGGTCCAAGTATCCTACACAAAAGAGACACAAACGAAAGAAATTGTGTGTGTGGTAAATGTACACATCATCCATCATGATGTGTATGTGCACATGAGAGTTAGCACAAGATAAGCATCGCTCAAAGAAATTTGATGCATGGTATAAGAACATGTCATCCATCATGAAAGAATAGTTATTGTGTATAACATGATGGGGATGCAAATTTAGCATACAAATATATGGCACATCAATATCATGTTCGTACATGTGGAGTATATTGTGCACATAAGTATGAGGATCATGCAATGGATAGGATGAATCAAAATCTCCTAACATGTATGAGGAAACTATGGGGGTCTTCTCATGAGCAATATTGGAAACATCATATGGAGAAAATGGACAACATCCAAAATAATGCATATCCGAAGCTAGGTGTTCATGGCATGGCATATGAGATAAATGATGCAAAGGAAGCTTATCAATATCATCACAAGAAAAACAAATTCCAATAACCATGGGCTTGTCATCTATTCCATATGTGCAAATTGGGTTTATTTTAATAGCATATGCATAGTAACTATGAAGACATTGCAAATATGACATGTGATTGATCTCATGCATAGCATATGACAAGTCAAGCGGGCTGTCAAACATGATGTGACCTAAAGAATTGTCACACAAAATCTTATGTAACATGGCATCACAACTAAGAGACTCCACATGGCAATCATCATACTCATCATAAATGGGTAAATCATCGCATGGGGAAATTGCACTAGCATGAAGCATGGTAATAGGTTGATCAACATCATCCAAGCAATCAATGTCAAGAATGTCCACGAGTGGGACTAGAGCATCACCTTCATCTATGTTACCTTTGTCATTCCACTCATGTGGTGTGGGTGAGGTGGGAAAGAACAAATGGTGGTCATCTTCATCTTGATGGAACCATGTGGGGGGTGCATCATATTCCACCATGGCCATCGTCTTGTCCAAATGGAGGACGTAGTCGTCGCGAATCAGCGCGTCATCATATATGGGACCTAGCACCAAATGAGAAGACACAATAGAGGTAGAGGGTAAGTCGTTAGGAATCATAATGGCCTCACTCTCTCTATGTGGTGGTTCACTCACTCCCTCAAGGTAGGTGCACTCAATGTCACATATGGTGGAGTCACTCATCTCACTCAAGTGGTGGGGGTTGTGGCTCTCCTCACATGGGAATTGTGGCAACACATCATATATCGAGCTAGTGGTGAAGTCACTCTCACTCTCAATATGGTGGCTAAAGTCACACAAGTCAACATATGTAGTCGTGGTCGAAGGGAAAATCCCATGCTCAACCATCTCGTTGTCGTCACAGTGGATGAAGGCCGAAGATGGCACATCATCACTCTCGCCTCCTAAGATGGAAGCATCATCCTTTCTCGTCACCATGTCGCTCACCTCCAAAGCATGTTCCTTGATTGGCTCCATCAATGCCAAAAAGAGGGATGGCGATGAAGTACAACTTGGGAGCATCGTCTTGGAGCTCATCGGGCTTGCCCATCTTGGTGGTACTATCCTCATGCTCGCGTTCTTGGAGCTTGGTCTTCAAGAAGTGTGCTTGGGGTGGAAAAGCCTTGGCCTTCATGAGTTCTTGTTCCGCCTTGAGATCACGAATGTAGTAGTCGTCGAGGGACTTGTAGTTCTCAAGGAAGAGAGTCTGGAGAGGTCGTTGTGCAATCCCATCATGAAGTGGAACTTCATCGGAATGGGGTCGTCCATGCCGTCTCGTTGCAAGGCTTTCTTCATCTCCTTGAAGTACTCGTCGATGGACTTGGATCCTTGGGTGGTGTTCTCCAATTGGCATTGAAGTTGTTCCGTGTTGGTTGGAGGCACGAACTCTCGCTGCAAAGCTCTCTTCGTCCTGGGCCAACTCATGTTGTAGGTCTCCGAAGGTGTGTGAAGCCACCATGTGGACGCATAGTCGTGGAAGTTCCTTGTGGCGCACATAACTTGATCTTCGGGAGGAACATGATGTAGCTTGAGGTAGTCGTCCATCAAACGCTCCCACTCGAGATACTCCTTGGGTTCTTGAGTCCCATAGAAAGGAATCGCGTGGTCGATGTCGACGTCGTAGTAGCTCATGGAATTCGCGGACTTGAGCTTGGGGAGCTTCTCTTGAGGTTCTTGTGGGCGAAGATGTCGTATGTTCATAGGTGAAGATGCCTTGAAGTCACTTGGCGAAGATGCCAAGGGAGATGGTGAAGTCGTTGAGCAGTTGTTGGTGTTGAGCTCTTGACATTCACGTTCTTTTTCGTGATGGTGTCGATGCCGATGTGATCTTGCTGGAGATGGTAGCTCGGAGGCATGTGCTCTTGAGCATCTTCTCGAAGATGAGGAAGACCGCTTGTAGGACTTGATGAGGGCTTTGATCTCCTCCATTTTATCTTGCATCTTGCCGTAGTTGGAGTTGTTCATGGCATCGAACTCGTCGTTGTTGTTGTAGACCAAAGATGAAATGCCTTGCCTATTCATCACAAGACTCAAGCAAATGTGAGTGGAGAAAGGATAAGAACTATACCAAATGTACCTTGACCGATGTTGATGATGGATCAATGATCACTCAATGATGTAACAAGGAAATAGCACAATTGGTACCAATTCCTGTTGGTTTCTCACATCTACACAAATAGGGCTTATGGTGGAGCTCGGTGAGGATAGTGGCACAAAAATTTGATGCAAAATGTTAGCAAGAGTCAATAATGTTGAAAGAGATTCACAAATTCGCAAGTGTAACAAGTAGACCAATAGCAATATGTGGCACATAGAAACACACACACGGATAGATAAATGGGGTCGTGCAACCAAGGAATGAGATGAAAATGTGGAATCCATGGAAAATGCTCCTGTTGCACAACTCTCGAGAGACGCTAGCACGATTGCTCAATAGACGGATACGATACTTGTGCACAACCTATAGGAGACAAAAATGCAACTACTTCTATCCCAATTATGCTATGTATATGATGTTCCGGTGGTATGATCCGAGATGATCGGATACGAAAATCTTATATGCAATGTGGTATGATGCTATGGCACTTGCTTACAAGCTTCTTTGCTCTTTCTCTTTTGCTTAAAAGCTTATTCTCTCTTTTTTTTATATGGCCACAATGCGAAATGCACAAACGAAGATAGCAATTGGGTATATATGGGAACAATATTGTGACACAAGGGATGATATGATACCAATATGATATGGTATGTATGCAATGGAAGGTGTAGCTCGATGATCACTAATGTGCACAAGTAACGTTGCCGGCAATACTCAAATGGCTAGTCTCAATAGGCAAGTAACGCAAAATGGGCTAGGGGTTAACAATGCAATGGCAAGGGAATATACAATGGAGGGATACCACGATACCAAGATGATATGGAGGTTACCGTCCTTGGCGATGATGAGTGGCGGTGATCTTGGTGGAGATACCGAGATGATGGAGACTCATCCCTAAGTAGCCGAAACACCTTAGGAAACGGAAAAATGCAAACTCAAAATCTCAAACGTAAAATGCCAAATGGTGGTAGCGGGAAAGCGGTGGTGGTTGCGGAAGCTCAATGGGATTGCAGAAATGCAATGATGGGTTTTGAGACGCAATGTGGAAATGGAGGGTAAGGTGGTGGACTATACATGATGTCGGAGTTGGAAGCACGGTCCCTAAGTAGCCGAAACACCTTAGGAGACACAACTCACAACACAAACAAAATTGGGTTAAGTTGGGGTGGTGGAAGTGTATGGTGGGCAAGCCTATGTGGGAGTTATGGTGGTGGTGTTTGATGAAGAAGCAATCGTCCCTAAGTAGCCTAAACATCTTAGGAGACTCAAATCACAACTCACAGAACCACTAATGCTAAGGGGAACAAAATTGGTTAGGTTGCGGAAGTCGGTGGTGGTTATGCGGAGGTTATGGTGGAAGCCCTAGGCAAAGATGCCAAAGTTCCAAAAATTTGATGGAGTCCAATGGTGATGGTAGTATTTTTATGGGAAGGGGGATGTCAAGAGCTTCTCAACGAGCTAAAGAACACAAAAAACAGACTCCAGATGAATTAGTTATGGTCAAAACGGTGAAACGGGGGTGGCTGAGATGCCAGGGGCCGGACATCCGGGCTCGGGGCCGGAAATCCGGGACCTGATGTCAAGAACCGCGCACGAATGGCGCTCCAGGAGCCGGATGTCCGGCTTGGGGCCCGGATGTCCACCCCGATGGCCCGGATGTCCGGCCCGACGATTCCAGATCGGGATTTGGACTTCGAAACTCGATTTGGGGGCGGAAATAGATTATTGTAGGGCAAAATTGCGGAGATTTCGTGGATGGAAAGTGGGGAAACTTGGGGATATGCTAGATCCACTTGAAACCAAGCAAATCGATGGATCAAATCCAACAAAACTTCATCAAATGAACAAATCACAAAAAAAATCGGGGATATTTTTGGTGGGGATTTTCGAATTTAGGACGAAATCAACAAAATTAAGCTAGAAAACTACGAGGGGAGGCTCCGAAATCGAGATCAACATGGCTCATGATACCAATATGATGTAGGGTGGAACCCTAGATGGCCGATCTTTCACGAAAGGAGCGGATCCCGCGAAGAACACAAAGAACACGAGGGGAAATACGAGGGGAAATCAAAAAGGGGCACAAAGAGAAACACTCTCAAACCAACAAGATTAACTCACACATGTGCTAGATCCTTGAAACACAAAGAGATACAAGATATGACTCCAACAAAGGATGATACATAGGGTAACCAGTTCTTCTCCGTGAGGAGGTCTTAATGTCTTCTCCATGAGGAGGTCTTAATGTATTCTCCATGAGGAGGTCTTGAATCCAAGGTGGATCTTCTCCGTAGAGGGGCCGCGGTCTCTCTCATGGAGTAGATCCAATATGGATGAGCGAAGCTCTATCTCTCAAATGAGCTATCACAACGCTAACCCTAAAACATAGGTGGATGGTGAGTATATATAGTCTAATGGGCGAAGGGGTACATGGGCCACAGCCCAGATGCGCTGCACGCAGGCAGGGGGCTGAATGTCCGGGCTTCGGGCCGGATGTCCGGGCTGGCAGGGTCCAGCCTTGTTGCTCTCTGGAATGGCGGGGTCCGGATTTCCGGGCTTGAGGCCGGATGTCCGGGGGCTCGGGACGCGCCGGATGTCTGGGCAGGTCGCCGGATGTCCGGGCCCTGTAGACTTGGCCGCTAGCTCCTTGCTGCTCGTGACACTTCCAGGGGCCGGATGTCCGGGCCAGGGCTGGATGTCCGGGCCAGGGCCGGATGTCCGGGTCCTGGGAGCTGTCTCCGTCTTCTTCCGTTCTCGCTTCCATGCTTCCCTCGTGGATGGTGTAGTTGTTCCTTGGCGCTTGCACTCCTCCTCGTCGTTCGTAGTGTTCCGACAATACCTATGCATGCACATGAGAGGGGTGTCAAGTAGTATACCATCCATGAAGGGGTCAAGTGAGCACGTGTAAAGGAGATGATTCACCTTTGGGTATGTCAAGTAGATGTCGCACGTGTCACTCGCCAAACGGACTCTTGACGTGGTGATGTCCATAGGATGCTCCGCATCATAATCCTCTAGTGATTAAATTGACAGTTCTAAGATTACAGATCATGTCAATAGACTCATCAAGGGTATGGTGCAAGGGGTCAACAAGGCGCGCACAAGGAGTAGTAATGTATTTCTTTAAGTGATATTCATTGAAAATCTCAAGCATCTGAATTTTCCACTCATGAAAGAACTCTCCATCAAGTATAGGTACTCTACGTCTAAGACTCCCCGATGTAGACTCATCCATCTTCCTCCAATGGTGATTAAACCAAAGCAATGGAGACCAAGGCTCTGATACCAATAGTAGGATCGAGAATAGGTGTCTAGAGGGGGGTGATTAGACCCTCAACGAAGAAAAGTAGCAGTTTTTCATTTCTTTAAGTTAAGGTGGAGTTTTAGCACAAGTTTAAACATTCACAATACATTTCAAGTAAGCATGGCAAGAATATATGAGCAACAAAAGTAAAGCATGCAAGTTGCAAGAAAGTAAAAAGATGGGATTGGAGTGTGCAAACGCAGTTGGAGACACAGAGATTTTTGGCGTGGTTCAGATAGGTGGTGCTATCGTACATCCACATTGATGGAGACTTCAACCCATGAAGGGTAACTTTTGCGCGAGTCCACGGAGGGCTCCACCCACGAAGGGTCTACGAAGAAGCAACCTTGTCTATCCCACCATGGCCATCGCCCATGAAGGACTTGCCTCACTTGGGTAGATCTTCACGAAGTAGGCGATCTCCTTGCCCTTACAAACTCCTTGGTTCAACTCCACAATCTTGACGGAGGCTCCCAAGTGACACCTAACCAATCTAGGAGACACAACTCTCCAAAAGGTAATAGATGGTGTGTTGATGATAAACTCCTTCCTCTTGTGCTTCAAGTGATAGTCTCCCCAACACTCAACTCTCTCTCACAGATTTGGATTTTTTGGAGATATGGTTTGAGTGGAAAGCAACTTGGGGAAGGATAGAGATCAATATTCTTTTGGTTGGATTGGAATATCTTAGTCTCAACACATGAGTAGGTGGTTCTCTCTTAGAAAATGGATGGTAGAAGTGTAGGCATGTTCTGATGGCTCTCTCTACGAATGGAGGATGGGTGGAGGGGTATATATAGCCTCCACAAAGAAACTAGCCGTTACACACAATTTACCAAACTCGGTGAGACCGAATACTCAAACTCGGTTAGACCGATTCAGTTCAAAATGTGAACGTTAGGCTTTTCGGTGGGACCGATATGATCAACTCAGTGGGACCGATGTGCTAGGGTTAGGGTAAAATCTCAACTCAGTTTGACCTGTTACACAAACTCGGTGGTACCAATTTTGGTAATAAGCAAAATAGAGAGTTGGTCAAGCAAACTCGGTGGGACCGATTGCATATCCCTGTGAGACCGAAATTATTGCAACAAGTAACAGAGAGTTTGCAAGCCCATCTCGGTGAGACCGAGATCCCATTGATGAGACCGAACTGATTGTGGTTTCTGGCAGTGGCTATGTCAAGTGAACTCGGTGGCGCCGGATAGATCAAATCGGTGGTGCCAATTTTGACTTTCGGTTTAGGACATATATGGAAATGCGAAAGTGTTTGAGGGCTTTGGAACATATCACGAAGCACTTTGAGCAAGCAAGCCATTAAGCAACACCTCATCCCCTTTTAATAGTATTGGCTTTCCTATGGACTCAATGTGAGCTTGGATCACTAATATGAAAATGTAGAGTCTTGAGCTTTTTGAGCTTTTGCCAATCTTCTGTCCTTAGCATCTTGAAGGGTTCCACATCCTCTTGTCCGTGCCATGCCTTTGTTGAACTTTCTGAAATATACTAGATAAAAGTATTAGTCCAACAAGAGATATGTTAACATTAATTACCAAAATCACCCAGGGAGCACTTGTGCTTTCAATGTGTGTCTGTTAACTAATATCAGTATCATATCACAATTTGTATTTGAAGAAGTAAGCTTTGGACGTATGATTTGTGTGTTGTTTATCTTCAAGAGTAGACTGCTGCTAGTGCGACACAAAGCAACTACATAGATCATAGTGTAGATATAACGGCAAAACCATAATCATCACAAGTAAAATCAGGAAAGTGAAACTTGCTAGAAAGTATGGGCTACAATTGCCGGTACGGCTAGAAAGGCTTCGGATACCAGCTCTCCTCAACTAAAGGTGCGGTACTATTAATATCAGTGTAACTCTCAAAGGCGACACAGCTCCCCGCATTTCCTTGCTAATCTTATAGGATTCAAGTGGGCAGGCCACTACAATTCCTATTCCTATGTTTACAAAATCCTACGAATCAAAGAGTTGAAAGTGTCCATCACAACCAACCGAACAGACTTCTACACTGCAAATGTCCCTGCTCCTCTTCACTACAAGGAACATACTATACTACTATCATAATCCCTCCATTCCAAAATAGAAGTCTTTGTAGAGATTTCCACTATGGATCGCATACAGATGTATATAGATACATTTTAGAGTGTAGATTCACTCATTTTGCTCCATATGTAGTCCATGGTGGAATCTATACGAAGACTTGTATTTAGGAACAGAGAGTGTACTTATTAAAGAACAACAGAAGAGGAACATGCTAAAGAAGAGCAAGAAAATTTTTGACAATAAAATATTCGTTGCGCAGTGCCCACACATGATGACTCAGAGCGCATTAAGGATGTAACTCTCTGCTGTCTCTCTATATGTGGTGCACATGCTTTTCGAATGTAAAGTAGGAACATTAGCTGACTAATTAAACGTTATCTGTTTTAGTAATATCAGCATCATATCAGATTCGTATTTGAGCAACGAGTTTGGAATTATGAGTGGCACGTTGTTTAGCTTGATGGATTGAGGAGTAGTGCTAAGCAGCTATGATGATGGTACTGAATATAAAGGAATGTCCACATGCAAGTTGCATGACTTTCGTCATTTGGGTCAGTCGACCATTTCAGGCGGTTGGATGAAGATCCTACGTCTCCTAACCCTTCTTCTTCCTCGTCCCTGATTCTTCCCCTACAGAACACCACACGGGCTGCCGACCAAACCACCAGCCCCAACCCCCCCCCGCCCTACCCTGAACCGCCACCACCACTTGTGTTCCTTCGCCACCCCCACCCGCATCGAGTTTTCTTTGTTCGGCGAGGCCCCACCACCACCAGGCCACCGCCCCCCCCCAACCACCGTCCCCACCCAAGCCCCTTCCCTCCGGCGAACTCCAGCGAGCTCTAAAAAATCGAATGACCCAATTTTGAAATTTAGTATACTGTCATTTAACTAGCATGGAATATAAAAGTGGAAAACCATAAGCATTGCGAGTATAGTGTTGAGCATGCCATGGTGGATCTGAAGGTGCAAACTGGACAAACGCAACTTCGCAAACAATGTTTGATTTCAACTAACAAGTAAGTGATGGAAAAGAAATCACAGTAAAGCAATGGTAATCTATTTTCTTGTTGCGATAAATAAGTTGAGCACATACGAAAGAGTACCGCCTCTGGTGCGGCACCGTGTATGCATCTGCTGAGAATTTGATGGTGTTGCGGTAGCGATGGTTGTCGGCGGCGTGGAAGCAAATCTAGGAGGGTAGACGGTGGGGCCGAGGGAAATATCCCAGCACGGTGGACGAGACGGTCGTAGGAGCGGCGCCGGCAAGGTGGAAGACAACGGGGATGAAGTGAGATGACGGGATGGAAGGATCCTGGTCCGAAGCCATGGATGAGAGAGGTCGATCTCTTGTAATGGACGGCGGCGTCGGGGTATCAGCTCCGGCATGGTGCAGGAGGACGGTGGTGGATGAGGTGGTAGGCGGAGGAGGCTGGGGTGGAGAGGGTGTTTTGGCGCCCATGGAGTACGAATGCGGAAATGGAGGGAGAGAGGAATGGGGAACCATGTCTTTAGGGCGCGCTTGTCTCAAATGCGAGGAAATTCAAAAACTTAGCCCCCGTTTAAAATGTCCTATATCATAGCAATATTAGTCGGTTGGGGATATGACGGTAATCTCGCACACACCAAATATTTGCCGATGGAGATTTCAGCCGACGAGAGTTTGTTTTGGCGCCCACCATGTATGAACCGGGGAGGGAGGCAATTTCGGCTGAGGAGACATTGTCTTTTGGCGCCCACCATGTATGAATCTGGGTGAGAGGCGGTTATGTCATGTTTGAGTGAAATTACAAACCTACCCCTATCGAAACCAATAGAAATCGAGCCGATAGGCTTTGTGTGTCAGGGATAGGCAGTAATTTCCATTTCACGGATTTGGGTTTTGGGCGGTTACTGTGACTTTCCCCGCTTCATTCAAATTTTTGCAGAGAAAGAGTGCATGTTTACCATGCCAACTCAATTCGAATCCAGTTTGTATTCCATTTTTTTTCGGGCAGGATCCATTTTCGATTGGAATAAAATTCCATATACATCATTTTTTATATATACCTTCAAAAGCACAACAAAAAATTCTGCTCCTTTATATATATTTTATGATTTAAAAATACAACGATCTCAAAATCATAAGGTTGAATTCAAAATTTTTAAACCAAATTATGTTATACTAAAATGTATGGATCAGTAATGTCTACATATTAAATAACATAGATGCGCGTGAATTCATATGAGTATGCATGTTTGATAGATCAATTTTGGTTCGAGTATGAATTACATGTATCATCATCTTGAATTCAAATATTTGAATCCCTTTTATGTTGACATTTTCTATACACGCAACTAAATATTTGAATCTCCTTTCACGCCCATCTCTCTCGCATGCTCCTTCATGTAGCTATCACTCTCTTTTCTCCAGCCCACCCGCATGCTCACTTCATGTTTCTCCTCTTTTCGCAAACATGGTCTCTCGACGTCTCCCTGGAGAAGTGTCACACTTTCCCTATCATTATACATTACATGGTTTTCATTATCTCTCATGTATCTATCGTTCTTTGGTATCACTAGGTACCTAAGCTTTCTTTTTCACCGCCACCCACACACTCTCACTCATCTTTCACTTTGTCTTTCTGTCTAGGGTTCTCTCACGCACCCTATATCTCTCTAGATATGACTCCTACCACTAAAATTACTCTCTCCCGCACACACAACATTTGTTGCGGTCTCCTTTTCGTCTTCATCTCAGTTATAAAACTGACATTATTACTTTGTTTACCGATCAGACAAACTCTCCCCCCTTTCTTTCTCTCTCACACACAACTCCTGCTTCCACTCCCCTTCCCGACTACCGTCTCTCTCTCTCACATACAAAACTCTCTCTTTCGCACCCCCGACTCGTATTTCTCTCACATACATTGATCGACTAGCCTCTAGATAGGTTTATACACCTGCACACTCTTGCTTCCACTATCTCGTACATGTCTTTCTCGCGCTCCTTGTATCTATGTAGATTTTTCGTCCCTTCTTGAGACACACCCTCTCGATCGTGCACACACACACTATCGCCTCATTTTATGGTGATACCTCTCGCACACACACTCTTTGTGTCTTTGTCACACATGCACTCCCTTCTCCTCCTCCTTTCTCCCTCTCTCTCTCTCTCACACACACACCATACACACACATGGGCTTTTCGCAACAACTAGCAAGATGACCATGCGTTGTAGGAACATCAAGATGCATTTGTATGAGTAGTTTATCTTGTGGGAGAAAAGGATGAATGAGGGAAGGCCTTATTTGCAAATGTGGAGAGGGGTGTGGGTATCTTTTTGCAAAATTGCCATAGTTTCCTTCCTATCCGTCAGATATAAATTGGACGGCCTATATTGCAGGATGCCAGGCAGACCATCATCACCAACTCTCTTTTTAATAAGTGTAGTAGAGATAGAGAGTAGAGATATGCCACTTCTCGAATCTTGAAACCAACCACATTCCTCCCTTATCTCATTAAAACCGCCAAAGGAATATATTTTGAGTCAAACATAACATATTTTTTGTGACATACGTATTTCAAAACTAGACTCCTTTCTATCAAATCGGTGAATATGTATTAATCTACTTTCATCGTGTGGCAATGCATTGGCACATTGCTAGTTATTACTAATGTATAATCTTTTGGACACCAGAAAAACAATGGAGTACATATATGAAGAGAAGGGGTGCATGCACGCAGTCGGTCCCTCGCTATCCAGCATACATGAGAGTTACGTAAAGGCACCGTAAACAAATAAACCCTAAAACCCTAGGTGCATGATTGCTGCATGCGCGGGTACTGGGTATGTGGTGTAGCGCACCTTTGTAGGAATAGTTAGCTTGCGTGATAATTTGATCCGTAAGAGTTGATGGTTGGGACCACTGATCGAGTAGCCACGTTTAAAATATCATTTTTTAGCAGGGTAAGAGTTCCGATTTTCAGTGGCGCGTTATAAGTACTAGTTTTTAGAACGATTTGTGTGGAGCAAAAATAGAATTCATAACTACTACCTCCGTCCTGGTTTACTAGTCCACATCATATTTTGGGTCAAAGTTTGTCCACGAATTTTACTTGTAAAATGTGAATGGAAAACAATATTTTGTTATACCCAAACAAAAAAGGAATGGAGGGAGTGATTGCTCTAACACAGACGCGACCTCTCATAGCGCAGGCATTGAACCGGCGCGCTGGCCAAGAGGGCCCCACTCCCTGCAGGCAAGGCTGAACACACCTCCTTGCCGCATGCAACCGGCTTCAGACTGCCCCGCCTACCTCCATTGTAGGAACTAGAGATTTTTCCAGTTATAAATGTAGGAAATAGAGATTTTTCTTTATTTATAACTCTCCTCAATTTTTTTTGGCTTTGAAATGAATCATGGTTATGGACATTATCTATGAATGTGCAGATATGTGTGAACACAAGTTTGATGTGGAAGTTGAACTTGGAATGTTGGGCTTGCGTGTGAATTATACCATGTCCAATGCTCCGTCTGTTATTGTTTGGAAAGTAATTGTTGTTATTACATGACTCGAAAAAAATTTATTTTGTGCCACATCAGTTGATGCACGGACATCACAACAGGCATGCTGACTGGATAAACATTTGAACCTAGCTATTATGAAGGAAAATTTGTATTGACAACAGTTTTAGATAGCAGGAGACACCTAGCCTACTCTGCCTCTGCTAGCATCTTTCTGTCTTCTGCCATCTCTTCTTTGGCTTGGGTGAAGAGAGCATCTTATTGCTCTTTTCGCTTCTTCAAGAACTTAGCTACATTCTCAAGGGCTGATGCATGCTTTCTTTAAGCCTTTACTAGAGCCACGAGGACATGAACAGTTGACGACTCCACCTGGCTTGTGTGTAATCCAGCATCATCTGGGAATTTGCACCTTGTGTCTAATCCAGCATCATTAGGAAACGAGCACCTTGTGTGTAATCCAGCCTCATTTTGGAAACATGATCTCGAGGTTGACCGTACTTCCCTCCTCGCAGGAACTGCATCCTGACATGAAGTTACTTCTTTTTTAGATCAATACTCCGAGCAATCCAATTCCATTTAATAGAAGACAGATAAATAGGACTCGTAGAAGTGAATTCAAAAGGAGAAATATAAAAACAGACTCCAAGGTGAGAACACCCACTTCCTACATCAAGCTAAAAATGAAAGCATTAGGACGATTAAGACTCTTCTTATTACACATCGAAGAACACGAGGCTAAGAGAAACAAAAGCTACAAAATATACATATCAAAGAACACGAGGTTAAACGAAAGTAATTAAAAGCGTGTTATTTACCAAATCTTGTTTTACAGGTTCAGTGCAGCTCATGTGTTTGTTCTTCATTGCTCCCCTGCATGTTCACACTCGTGGTTTCAAAATCTCAACACGGCAAGAAAAATATAATACTCATGCATCTTGTGGGCAACATTAAAGAACTCGACTGTCACGTTAGAGCATATCCAATTGAAGCACAACACGCGGTGCGTTAAAAAAGCGTTAACAGCACCGGAATAGCCAGTTTTTGTGGGCCGTGAAGTGCTGGCTCCAGCGGCCGCTGCAAAAAAATTGCACGTGCACGTCGTGTAACACCCACGATGCGGCTATATCTCCCACGTGTCGGAGCATGACTTAGAGGCATAACTGCATTGTAGGCATGTCGCAAGAGGGGTAATCTTTACACATCCCGTGTACTGAATAAGAAAGAGATAAAGAGTTGGCTTACAATCGCCACTTCACACAATTCATAAATATAGCATTACATCATCCAGAATACTATCAAGGTCCGACTACGGAACCAAAATAAAGACAACCCCAAATGCATAAGATCCCCGATCGCCCCAACTGGGCTCCACTACTGATCGTCTGGAAAGGAAACATAGTAACGTCCTGAATCGTCGTCGAACTCCCACTTGAGTTCGGTCGCATCCCGTGGACTGGCATCATCGACACCTGCATCTGGTTTTGGAAGTAATCTGTGAGTCACGGGGACTCAGCAATCTCACACCCTCGCGATCAAGACTATTTAAGCTTATGGGTAGGAAAAGGTAGTGAGGTGGAGCTGCAGCAAGCACTAGCATATATGGTGGCTAACTTACGCAAATGAGAGTGAGAAGAGAAGCAAAGCACGGTCGAGAAGCTATAAAGATCAAGAAGTGATCCTGAAACTACTTACGATCAAGCATAACACGAAACCGTGTTCTCTTCCCAGACTCTGCCGAAAAGAGACCATCACGGCTACACACGCGGTTGATTCATTTTAATTAAGTTAAGTGTCAGGTTTTCTACAACCGGATATTAACAAATTCCCATCTGCCCATAACTGCGGGCACGGCTTTCGAAAGTTCAAATCCCTGTAGGGGTGTCCCAAATTAGCCCATCACAAGCTCTCACGGTCAACGAAGGATATTCCTTCTCCCAGGAAGACCCGATCAGACTCGGAATCCCGGTTACAAGACGTTTCGACAATGGTAAAACAAGACCAGCAAAGCCACCCGAATGTGCCGACAAATCCCGATAGGATCTGTACATATCTCATTCTCAGGGCACAACGGATTGTCTAAGATTCCGGTAGGCCAACCCAGAGTTGCCCCTGGTGGCCACCGGCTGCTGACAGGTTGGACCAACACTCAGAGGAGCACTGGCCCGGGGGTTTAAAATAAAGATGACCCTTGAGTCCGCGGAACCCGAGGGAAAAAAGGCTTAGGTGGCAAATGTTAAAACCAAGGTTGGGCCTTGCTGGAGGAGTTTGATTCAAGGCGAACTGTCAAGGGGTTCCCATTATAACCCAACCGCGTAAGGAATGCAAAATCAAGGAACATAACACCGGTATGACGGAAACTAGGGCGGAAAGAGTGGAACAAAATACCAGGCATAAGGCCGAGCCTTCCACCCTTTACCAATTATATAGGTGCATTAAAGTAAACAAGATATAATAATGATATCCCAACAATAGTCATGTTCCAACAAGGAACAAACTCCATCTTCACCCGCAACTAGCAACGCTATAAGAGGGACTGAGCAAAGCGGTAACATAGCCAAACAACGGTTTGCTAGGACAAAGTGGGTTAGAGGCTTGACATGGCAATATGGGAGGCATGATATAGCAAGTGGTAGGTATCGCAGCATAGCAATAGAGCGAGCAACTAGCAAGCAAAGATAGAAGTGATTTCAAGGGTATGGTCATTTTGCCTGCAAAGTTCTCCGAGTTGACGTAAGCTTGATCCTCATAAGCGTACTCAACAGGTTCCTCGATCACGAACTCATCTCCTGGCTCTACCCACGGCAAGAACACAGGCAAAGGAAACACAATCAACCACGGTGCAATGCGCAAGCAACATGATGCAAAACATGGCATGATATGCGGGATGTGATATGCAATGCATATGCGTGCTCCGGAAGGAAAAGATTGAACTAGGCCTCAACTTGGCAAACCAAGAGTGCCGCTAGAAAGATAGGTTGATTTCGGTCGAAATCGATATAAAGATCACCGAAATTGGATGCACGGTTTGCAAATGGCAAGCAAAACAGGAAAGGCACGATTCTGCGATTAACAGCACGATGCCATCTAAAATGCAACAAGAAAATAAGCTACTGCACTCTAACATAGCAACCAAGCACATGGCACTGATATACTCAAGATACTTGACAAAAGATGAACACTGAGCTATGGATAAATCACACAATAGCAGGTTCAAACAAGCATGGCAAAAGTGCAAAAGATATCAACATCACAGACTTAGTGAAAATACTAACATGCCAGGAATTAACATCAGGGAGCAATGTTTAGAGCAAGATAACAACATTCTACAGGAACAGGACATAGCAAAGCAAGGCATGGCATGAATGTACTCAAAGCATATAACAAAAGTCCCTTACTGACCATAAGCCAAAAAGTATCAGAAGATATGATGGCACCCATGTAAACATTGCAAGTTTCGTTAACAGATTCAGACTTGGCAGAAAACTGGACATGGCATAGACAGAATTTTGAAGGCATGTTTGCAAGCTCGATGCACTCAACACAAGCCATTGCATGAAAAACTAAGCATATACCCATCAAGAATACATGATCAAGAAGCTAAAAATGGTAAGAACAATCTCATAGCTTGCATGGATCAACTACAACAACCTTGGCAAAATTGATTAACATGTAAACAATCTACCAGGAACATTTTATAGCAAAAGTAGAGCAAGATTGGGTCATGCTAGGGCATACCATAAATGCAAACAGAGACATGGATGGATAGAGAATAACCATATTCCCAAATCACCCTTACTGAACATACTCAAAAGTGCCATGGATCTCTCTATAGCAACATGAATACATGGCATAAAAATAACACCAGGGAAATGACTTTGTGAAATTATAAGTCCCTGAAATCAGCAACATCACGAGAGCTACTTTGCATGGTTGTGCTAGCCACCACAATGATCACAAAAATACATGGCATACACCCCTGTAAAGATGACATGGCGTAGCCCAAAACGCAAGTAGAGCTCATGCTCATATGTAGCACACAATAAACATGGCAAAAATGACAAATGCTCATAAACTGATAAGAATCAGGAACTAACATTTTATAGCACTCTTGCAATAGACATTTGGGCATCAAGATGGAGTCAAACAAGCATGGTGCAATGGAACAAAATGAAGATGACATCCAGATGAACATTTTGATATATTGCACGTATAAAACGGAGCTACGGATGCGGAGTTATGGCATAATGAAAAGTGCTTCAGGATGTATAAAAAAGACTTAGAGATATTTCAAAGTCAACCTAGGGTTTCAGATCCAGATCCGGATCGGGGCACGCGGATCGAGGATCACCGGAGACGTCGCTGGAGTTGACAGGGGGTGGCGGCCAGAGTGGACGGACGGAGCTCGCCGGCGAGTGACTCCGGATCCGGTGACGGCGGAGAGCGGCGAGGGCGCGGTCGCCGGGCACGGTGGCGCAGTGGAGAACGGCGGCCGGGCGACGACGTGCGGCGGCGGCGGGCGGGGCGGCGCGGCGAGGGCAGCGGCCGACACAGGGACGCGGGAGCGGGAGCGGGCGCGGTCTCACGCGGGCGGCGGCGGCGGAGAGGCGGGCCGCGGGGGCCGGCCTTGGGCCCGGGCGGGCCGGCGGCACGGGGGCGGCGCGGGGTCACGTGGCAAGCCCCTATTGGCTGCGGGCGTCGGCAGTGGACGTGTCCGGCGTCGGCGGACACGTGCGGCGGCGGAGAGGGTGAATTTTTAGGGTTTGCACCGTGAAATTCGAAGGGGATGTCTATTTATAGGTAGAGGGAGCTAGGAGAGTCCAAATGGAGTGCGGTTTTCGGCCACGCGATCGTGATCGAACGGCCAAGAGGATGGAGGGGGTTTGGATGGGTTTTGGGCCACTTTGTAGGGGTGTTGGGCTGCAACACACACGAGGCCTTTACGGTTCGCCGGTTAACCGTTGTAGTCTAATGAACTCCAAATGGCACGAAACTTAACAGGCGGTCTATCGGTGGTGTACCAAGGCCACTTGGCAAATCTCGGTCCATTCCGAGAAATTTTAACACCCGCACACGAAAAGAGGCAAAAGGGAGTGCCGGAGGACATAGGAGTGTAGGATCACAAAACGGACAACAGGGAAATGCTCGGATGCATGAGACGAACACATATGCAGATGTGATGCACATGATGACATGATATGAAATACATGACATGAACAAAATGCAAAATGAAGACAAAACCCAACCACGAGAGAATGTCGTAACTTAGAGCCAAAAATGACAAGAGTTGGAGTACAAATATGGTAGGTTACATCCGGGGCGTTACACGCCGCTCCAGCAGACATGCTATATTTTTTTCTCCTTTCTACTCTGACTCGATACACATTCAACTCGAGTCGATACTGGCATAGATAGATACATAGATAGTTCTTAGCATAGATATATCATAGATAGATAGAAAAATAGATAGTTCAACTACTCCTCCTAGTACGACTCTGCCTCGGTGATCTCCTCCTCCAACATCTCAATGTAGGCGTCAAGATACCGATCATCGTCGCAGTCCCAGGGCAACGCTGCTCCTAGCTTGATGTTGAATTGAGCAACCGCCTTCCGCGTACGCCTGTCCTCGCGATAGGCGGCTCACCCCGCCTTCCTCATCTCCCTCTCCACCCTCCTTTGCGCGTAGAACTCGCGCTCGTTGATGATGTCCTGCGAGAAGCATTGGCGCCGCAACGCCATGGCTTCGTCGTCCATCTTGGCGATGCCAAGACGGTGCTACCACCTCCAGTTGTCTCAACGATACTCATCGATGATAAGCCGTGGCGAAGGCGCGAGCTCCTGCGCCCGCTCCTGGATCGGCACGTTAGGGAAGTTCATCCCCCTACAGGTTGCCGGAGGCGCCATGCCGCCGCGTCATACACGCGGGCGGCCTGGTGGGCGGTGTCGAAAGTGCCAAGGCCGAGGCGCTCCTCGCGGAACCGGATCTCGGCAGAGAAGCCGCCGGAGGGGCACACGCGGATGCCGTGGTAGCCCCAAGTTTCCCAGTGGCGCGACGGCATGGTGGTGCGGCGAGGCGAGGAAGAGTGGAGAGAGAGCGGTGGCGAGGCACAGAGTGGTGGGAGGTCGTTGGATTATATAGAGCGCGCCACATGCCCCACGCCAAAACTAGCGCACGCCTGGCCGCTTTTTCCCCCGCACGCGGTATCCTTTCCCAACGTCTCTGCTATCTCTACTGTGTTCTCTACTCTTATATATATATTATATATATATATATGATATATATAACATATTTATTTTATACTTATATTTATCACTACTTCTTATATCTTATACCCGTCCATTTTGCATCATGCTTTTATATCGATATTTTTTGCATTATGGGCTGTTATTACACATTATGTCACAATACTTATGCCTGTTCTCTCTTATTTTACAAGGTTTGCACAAAGAGGGAGAATGCCGACTGCTAGAATTCTGGGCCGGAAAAGGAGCAAATATTAGAGACCTATTCTGCACAACTCCAAAAGTCCTGAAACTCCACAAGAGTCATTTTTAGAATATAAAAAAAATATTGGGCAAAGGAAGCACCAGAGGGGGGCCACCCACCATCCATGTGGATGGGGGCGTGCCCCCTGTCTCATGGGCCCCCTGGCAGGCCTCCGGTGCCATCTTTGGCTATATGAATTCTTTTTCCCTGGAGAAAAAAATAAGCAAGCTCTCAGGATGAAACTCCGCCACCACGAGGCGGAACCAATCTAGGGCTCTGGCAGAGCTTTTCTGCCGGGGAAACATTCCTCCGGGAGGGGTAAATTATCACCATTGTCATCACCATCGATCCTCTGATCGGGAGGGGGTCAATCTTCATCAACATCTTCACCAGCACCATCTCATCTCAAACCCTAGTTCATCTCTTGTATCCAATCATTGTCTCAAAACCTCAGATTGGTACATGTGGGTTGCTAGTAGTGTTGATTACTCCTTGTAGTTGATGCTAGTTGGTTTACTTGGTGGAAGATCATATGTTTAGATCCTTTATGCATATTAATACCCCTCTGATTATGAACATGAATATGATTTGTGAGTAGTTACGTTTGTTCCTGAGGACATGGGAGAAGTCTTGCTATAAGTAGTCATGTGAATTTGGTATTCGTTCGATATTTTGATGAGATGTATGTTGTCTCTCCTCTAGTGGTGTCAACATAAACTACATGAAACTTCACCATTGTTTGGGCCTAGGGGAAGAAATTGGGAAGTAATAAGTAGATGATGGGTTGCTAGAGTGACAGAAGCTTAAACCCTAGTTTATGTGTTGCTGTGTAAGGGGCTGATTTGGATCCATATGTTTCATGCTATGGCTAGGTTTACCTTAATACTTCTTTTGTAGTTGCAGATGCTTGCAAGAGGGCTAATCATAAGTGGGATGCTTGTCCAAGTAAGGGCAGTACCTAAGCACCGGTCCACCCACATATCAAATTATCAAACTACCGAACGCGAATCATATGAGCGTGATGAAAACTAGCTTGACGATAATTCCCATGTGTCCTCAGGAGCGCTTTCCTTTATATAAGAGTTTGTCCAGGCTTGTCCTTTGCTACAAAAAGGATTGGGCCATCTTGCTGCAGCTTATTTACTTTTATCACTTGTTACCCGTTACACATTACCTTATCACAAAACTATCTGTTACCGATAATTTCAGTGCTTGCAGAGAATACGTTATTGAAAACTGCTTATCATTTCCTTCTGCTTCTTGTTGGGTCCGACACTCTTACTTATCGAAAGGACTATGATAGATCCCCTATACTTGTGGGTCATCAAGACTCTTTTTTGGCGCCGTTGCCGGGGAGTGAAGCACCTTTGGTAGGTGGAATTTGTTTAGGAAAAATTTATATAGTGTGCTGAAATTTGCTGTCACTTGTTACTATGGAAAGTAATCCTTTGAAGGGCTTGCTCGAGGTATCTTCGCCCCGACTAGTAGAGCAAAGAGTTTCTCCTCAACCTACTGAACCTACTGAAAATATTTACTTTGAAATTCCTTCGGGTATGATAGAGAAACTTCTAGCTAATTCTTTTACAGGAGATGGAACATTGCATCCCGATTTGCACCTAATCTATGTGGATGAAGTTCATGGATTATTTAAGCTTGCAGGTATGCCCGAGGATGTTATAAAGAAGAAGGTCTTCCCTTTATCTTTGAAGGGAAAGGCATTGACATGGTTTAGGCTATGTGATGATATTGGATCATGGAACTACAACCGATTGAAATTGGAATTTCATCAGAAGTTTTATCCTATGGATCTGGTTCATCGTGATCGTAATTATATATATAATTCCTGGCCTTGCGAAGGAGAAAGCATCGCTCAAGCTTGGGGGAGGCTTAAGTCAAAGTTATATTCATGCCCCAATCATGAGCTCTCAAGAGAAATTATTATTCAAAATTTTTATGCTCGGCTTTCTCTCAATAATCGTTCCATGCTCGATACTTCTTGTACTGGTTCTTTTATGATGAAGACTATTGAATTCAAATGGGATTTATTGGAAAGAATTAAACACAACTCTGAAGATTGGGAACTCGACGAAGGTAAGGAGTCAGGTATAACACCTAAGTTCGATTGTGTTAAATCTTTTATGGATACTGATGCTTTTCGTGAATTTAGCACTAAATATGGACTTGACTCTGAGATAGTAGCTTCTTTTTTGTGAATCCTTTGCTACTCATGTTGATCTCCCTAAGGAGAAGTGTCTTAAATATCATCATCCCATTGAATTAAAAGTAGTCGGACCTATTAAAGTTGAAGAAAAGACTATCAGTTATAATGTTGATCCTATTGTTCCTGCCGCTTATATTGAGAAACCACCTTTCCCTACTAGAATAAAGGATCATGCTAAAGCTTCAACTGTGGTTCGTAAGAGTAATACTAAAACACCTACACCCTCTAAGCAAATTAAAGTTGAACCTAGTACTGCTATGGTTAAAGATCTCTCGCCCGATAATATTGATGGGCATGTTATTTACTTTTGTGATGAAGCTGTGAGAATTGCTAGACCCAATACTAAAAATAAACATAGACCTGTTGTAGGCATGCCTGTTATTTCTGTTAAAATAGGATATCATTGCTATCAAGGCTTATGTGATATGGGTGCTACTGTGAGTGCAATACCTCATTCTTTATATGAAGAAATTATGCATGATATTGCACCTGCTGAGATAGAAGGTATTGATGTTACAATTAAGCTTGCCAATAGGGATACTATTTCACCGGTTGGGATTGTTAGAGAAGTTGAAGTCTTGTGTGGGAAAGTTAAATATCCTGCTGATTTTCTTGTTCTTGGTTCCCCACAAGATGACTTTTGTCCCAATATATTTGGTAGACCCTTCTTGAATACTGTTAATGCTAAGATAGACTGCGAAAAGGATATTGTTTCTGTTGGTTTAGGGGATATGTCTCATGATTTTAATTTTGCTAAATTTCATAGACAACCCCATGATAAAGAATTGCCTAGTAAATATGAAATTATTGGTCTTGCTTCTATTGCCATGCCTCCTAATGATCCTTTAGAACAATATTTGCTAGATCATGAAAATGATATGTTTATGAATGAAAGAAGGGAAATAGATGAAATATTCTTTAAACAGGGACCTATCTTGAAACACAACTTGCCTGTTGAAATTCTAGGGGATCCACCTCCACCCAAGGGTGATCCCGTGTTTGAGCTTAAACCATTGCCCGATACTCTTAAATATGCTTATCTTGATGAAAAGAAGATATATCCCATTATTATTATTGCTAACCTTTCAGAGCAGGAAGAAGAGAAATTATTGAAAAATCTGAAGAAGCACCGTGCTGCTATTGGATATACTCTCGATGATCTTAAGGGCATTAGTCCCACTCTATGCCAGCCCAAAATAAAATTGGAGAAAGACGCTAAACCAGTTGTTGATCACCAACGACAGTTAAATCCTAAGATGAAAGAAGTGGTAAGAAAAGAAATACTAAAGCTTCTTGAGGCAGGTATAATTTATCCCATTGGTGATAGTCAGTGGGTGAGTCATGTCCATTGTGTCCCTAAGAAGGGAGGTATTTCTGTTGTTCCTAATGATAAAGATGAATTGATCCCACAAAGAATTATTACAGTTTATAGGATGGTAATTGACTTCCGCAAATTAAATAAAGCTACTAAAAAGGATCATTACCCTCTGCCTTTCATTGATCAAATGCAAGAAAGATTATCCAAACATACACATTTTTTCTTTCTAGATGGTTATTCTGGTTTCTCTCCAATACCCGTGTCAAAAGAGGATTAGGAAAAGACCACTTTTACTTGCCCTTTCGATACCTTTGCTTATAGACGTATGCCTTTTGGTTTATGTAATGCACCTGCTACCTTTCAAAGATGCATGACTGCTATATTCTCTGACTTTTGTGAAAAGATTGTTGAGGTTTCCATGGATGATTTCTCTATATATGGAACTTCTTTTGATGATTGCTTAAGAAACCTTGATCGAGTTTTGCAGAGATGTGAAGAAACTAATCTTGTCTTGAATTGGGAGAAGTGCCACTTTATGGTTAATGAAGGTATTGTCTTGGGGCATAAATTTCTGAAAGAGATATTGAAGTTGATAAAGCTAAAGTTGATGCTATTGAAAAGATGTCGTGTCCTAAGGACATCAAAGGTATAAGAAGTTTCCTTGGTCATGCCAGTTTTTATAGGAGGTTCATTAAAGACTTCTCAAAAATTTCCAGGCCTCTGACTAATCTCTTACAAAAATATGTTCCTCTTGTCTGTGATGATGATTGTCAGATTTAGGGTTCCAGCAGACCCTTGAGGTTCGAACACTGGGGTGCGCGCGGAGATTTCGCCTTCTACCTACCTGCACCCCTCCGCCTCGCTAAGATCTAAGCTATGGAAAGAACAGCACAAGAGACACAGGGTTTATACTGGTTCAGGCCACCGTTGTGGTGTAATACCCTACTCCAGTGTGTGGTGTGGTGGATTGCCTCTTGGGCTGATGATGATGAGCAATACAAGGAAGAACAGCCTCGCGAGGGTCTGTTCTTGGCCGAGGGGATGAACTGCTAGGAGGAGTTCAGTCACCCTTCTCTCTCTCTCTCTCTCTTCTCGATTCTCTCTCCGATTTCGATCCTTGCTAGTTTCTCTCTTGGCTTCTAGATTCTCCCTTATTGATTGCCATCCCGATCCCCCTACCCTGGGGGTGGCTAGTCCTATTTATAGGCAAAGGCCCTGGGCCTCTTCCCAAATATTGAGCGGGAAGGGCGCCAACAATTGGCCATTTTGAAGGGGAACATCTGGTACACTTATCCTGACAAAAGTTGGTCCTCTCCTGCCAAAGGCTCTGGTGGTGACGCTGGCCTGGGCTCCACAATGACTTCTTCCCTGCCGTTGGACTGGTCTTGGTCTTGTTGCACCGAAACGGGTGCCTTTGCTTGATGCTCTCGCCTGCGCTTGCTCCCTTTGCACCAAAGAGGAAAGGAGGACACTGCGCGGGCTGGCGCCCGCCTGGCACCCTTGGTCGTCATGGCTTGCGTCACGGGCACCTCGTGAGGTACCCCGCCTTGATCTCTCCGCCTCCTCGCGAGCTAGCCTGATGAGGCCGTGCCTGAGGAAGCTCCGTGTCGTCCGCCCCGCGAGGCTTGGCCCCTCGCGAGGGTCTTGGGTCTGTGTTGATGAAGACGGGCCGTGCTGGGCCCCCCTTTGAGCCACGCCGCAGGCTGCAGGTAGGCAAGTCTGGGGACCCCTGTTCCCAGAACACCGACAATGATTGTGTAGAAGCATTTGAAATACTTAAGAAAGCCTTGATTTCTGCACCTATTGTTTAGCCTCCTGATTGGAATTTACCCGTTGAAATTATGTGTGATGCTAGTGATTATGCTTTAGGTGCTGTTCTAGGACAAAGAAATGATAAGAAGTGAAATGTTATTCAATATGCTAGTAAAACTCTAGACGGTGCCCAGAGAAATTATGCTACCACTGAAAGGAATTTTTAGCAGTTGTATTTGCTTGTGATAAGTTGAGACCTTATATTGTTGATTCTAAAGTAACTGTTCACACTGATCATGTTGCTATTAAATATCTTATCGAAAATAAAGATGCTAAACCTAGACTTGTTAGATGGGTTCTTCTACAACAATAATTTGATTTGCATATTATTGATAGAAAAGGAGCTGAGAACCCCGTTGCAGACAACTTATCTAGGTTAGAGAATGTTCTTGATGACCCACTACCTATTGATGATAGCTTTCCTAATGAACAATTAGCTGTCATAAATGCTTCTCGTACTGCTCCATGGTATGCTGATTATGCCAATTACATTGTTGCTAAATTTATACCACCTAGTTTCACATACCAGCAAAGGAAAAAGTTTTTCTATGATTTAAGACATTACTTCTGGGATGACCCACACCTTTATAAAGGAGTAGATGGTGTTATTAGACGTTGTGTTCCTGAGCATGAACAGGAATAGATCCTACGCAAGTGTCACTCCGAGGCTTATGGAGGACACCATGCTGAAGATAGAAATACACATAAGGTATTGCAATCTAGTTTTTATTGGCCTCCTCTCTTCAAGGATGCCCGTAAGTTTGTCTTGTCTTGTGATGAATGTCAAAGAATTGTTAATATTAGTAGAGTCAAGAAATGCCTATGAATTATTCACTTGTTATTGAACCATTTGATGTTTGGGGCTTTGATTATATGGGACCGTTTCCTTCCTCTAATGGGTATACACATATTTTAGTTGTTGTTGATTACGTTACTAAGTGGGTAGAAGCTATTCCAACTAGTAGTGCTGATCATAACACCTCTATTAAGATGCTTAAAGAAGTTATTTTTCCGAGGTTTGGAGTCCCTAGATACTTAATAACTGATGGTAGTTCACATTTTATTCACGGTGCTTTTCGTAAAATGCTTGCTAAGTATGATGTTAATCATAGAATTGCATCTCCATATCATCCACGGTCTAGTGGTCAAGTAGAACTGAGTAATAGAGAGCTTAAATTAATTTTGCAAAAGACTATTAATAGATCTATAAAGAATTGGTCAAACAAACTTGATGATGCATTATGGTCCTATAGAACTACATATAAAAATCCTATGGGTATGTCTCCATATAAAATGGTTTATGGAAAGGGATTTTTATTTAGGGCCATTTGCATTTCTGTACCTAACTCGAACCACCTAATTAGATATACACCTAATTCAAAAGCCTGCTCAAATTTACCCCTCCGTCGTTAGGTGCCCTTATAGAAATGCCCTTCTGCACCGTTACTGTCCGGTCAAACAGCCTTGACCGTCCTGCAAAAAATAGCAAAAAAAATCTAAAAAATCTAAAATTTTGTGAGATCGAAGATACTCATGTGCCCAAGGTGTGTGCAAATTTTCGTGCTATTTGGACATTCCAGGAGCTCGTGGAGAGGAAAAACAGTTAGTCTGCACGCTTGTGAACCATAAATTTGAAATAAAATAGCAAGGAAATTTAAAAAAATATTAAATTTTTTGGCATCAAAGTGGCATGGGTGCACAAGGTGCTTGCAAGTTTTTGTGATCAAATGACATGCGAGGAGCTCTAGCAAGAAAAAACAAAATAGTCATTTTTCCCAAGTTTTTTCATGAGCCAAATTTTGTTTTTTTTTCTCCACAAGCCCCTCCAATGTCCAAACACAACAAAAATTTGCACGCAGCTTGCAGACCCAAGCATCTTTGTGCCAAAAAAATTCATTTTTTTGAATTTTCTTGCTATTTGTTGACTTTACTGTTCATAGGCTTACATATTTATTGTTTTTCCTCTGACGCGAGCTCCTGGAATGTAAAAACAGCACAAAACTTTGTACGCACCTTGCGAACCCGAGTATCTTTGATCCCACAATTTTTCAAATTTTTTAGAATTTTTTTGCTATTTTTTCAGGACGGTCAAAGCCCTTTGACCGGCTTTGACCGGACGGTAACGACACCGAAGGGTATTTCTGTAAGTGCACCTAATGGTGAAGGGGTAAATTTGAGAAGGCTTTGAAATTAGGGGTAAATCTGAGAGTGGGCGCAAATTAGGGACATATATGTAAATGTCCCTTTTATTTATGTGCCCCTGGTTCGTTAGTTCTACTCATTCATCCCCACGCTCTTAACTTTTGCTCACTTTCCCCCACTCCCTTGCCCGAAACCCTCAAAACTGGTCGTAGCGGACGTTGCCGTCGGGTCAATGGCTTGACCGTTAACTCTGACTAGTGGGGCCGCGTAGGGCGGAGTCCACATTTTAACCGTTACGTGGTAACAAGTGGGGACGTGAAACTGACACTCACTGTAACCTGAATCAGATCCAGTCACTTCCGCGCCGCCCCTTCCGCCGCCGTTGTGCCGCCTCTGCCTCCGTCGTGCCGCCTCTGCCGCACTCTTGTCGCCTCCGTCGCATCTACTCTCTCTCTCCCCGTCTAGGATTAGGAAGCGATGTCAGGGGGCACCCCGTCCGGCCCATCGACCATGGAGATGATTGGGTCGAATCAGAGGCTAATAATTCATGGATTCCAATTGGGTAAGCATCATTTTTCTCTCAAATTGATTAGGAGATCCGTAAATTAGGCTGTATTTGACCACCGTTGGCGTGAATCAGTGCAATTTATCTGAAAATTTTCGGCCTAACTGCGCCCTTTATCTTATTTCAATCGAACAGGGTTGATCCTGCACTTGTTTTTCGGCTGGCGCTTAGAATGGAAACTAGCGAGCTGCGTGTTACTAAACCGTGTGTGATTTCTGGATTTTTCTATCCTAAAGTGGTAGAAACCAGCATTTCGTTCAGAGATTTCCGTGAGGCACTCTGCTGTGAGTATCCGTGGAGCCCTGCCGATGTTGTTGAACTGGGATATTTCGACAGTACCGAGCAGAGATTTGTCCCATTAACTTGGGATGAGCATATGGGATTGCTATTTAGTTTGAATGCTGACAGCCGTTTCGGTAAAATCCATATCGGTGTGCTTCAGGCACGCAAACAACGTATCCCGAAGGGTGTTCATACATCATCTGTCTCTGCTAATAGGGAGCGTCCTCACACTCCTTGTAGGTCGAGACCAAGTAAACCTAGTGGTTCTGAAAGCCACAACATGTTGATTGCCGCTAATTCTGCCACTTCTCCTCTCCCTTTTGCACCTGATGTAGAAGTAGATGAAGAGCCTGACGAGGAAGTGCCTCGACATGATGATGAGGATGAGATTCTATTCCCTGAACTGGTAGATAGAGTTAGTCAACAAGAAGTGGAAGATGAATATGCAGAGGAGCCTAGAAGCCGTGCTAGATTTGATGACACTGATGATGAAGAGAGGGAGGAGAACATTGACTCCTTAGTTTTACAAGAATATGATGGTGAGGACATGCCAACAATTGAGTGGAACAAGGAGAATCCTGACCTTACTCCAGGAACCGTATTCGAATCGATGGTGGACTATCGTAATGCAGTGACTACATATTGCATTCTCACTGAAAACTCTTATGAGGTTGATAGGAGTGAGCCAGGAAGATTCACTGTTCATTGCCCTTATGATAGGTGTAGGTGGAGGTTGCATGCATCCACTATGCGAAAGAGCAAATCGATTTAGGTATTACAACTGAATATTTTTATCAGATTATTTATCCATTCTACATTCAAATCATGTGTATTGTTTCTTAATTGCATTTGACATCATTTTTCATTTTGTTTCAGATAAAAACCAACCCACACGGGCACACTTGCCCACCTGTAGGGGGAGGGGGAAAGTACAAATCTAAGCTTGCAAAGACTAGGTGGGTGGCAGATGCAATCTTAGATTGGGTGAGGGAAACACCAAGAATTGGTCCAACAACACTCCATGGGAAGCTATTTGATAAGTACAAGATTAATGTGCAATACATGAAGATTTTCTATGCTAAGGAAAGGGCTCTTGATAGGATTAATGGTCCATGGAATGAGAGCTTTCAGTTGCTTTACACCTTCAAAGTTGAAGTGGAGATGACTAGTCCAGGGAGTGTTGTAGAGATTGACAAGCATACAGTTAAGTACAAATTAAAAGGGAAGGCAATGGAGAAGGAGTGCTTCCGGAGGGCTTTTGTTTGTTTCAAGGCTTGTTGGCAGGGGTTTCTGAATGGTTGTACGCCCTATTTGGCTGTCGATGCGACTGTTTTGAATGGAAGATGGAGAGGCCAGCTAGCAGCAGTTTCTGCAGTTGATGGACACAACTGGCTATTCCTAGTTGCATTTGGTGTGTTGGAGGTAGAGAGTGAGGAGAGTTGTGTCTGGTTTCTGCAGCAGTTGTGCAACATTATAGGTACACCCTCAGGTTTAGTTATACACACATATGCTTGCAAGGGTTTAGAAACTGCAATAGAAATTGTATTCCCTAGAGTGGAACATAGGGAATGTATGTGACACCTAGCGTAGAATTTTAAAAAGAAATTCAAAGGCAAAGTTTATGATGAGAATCTATGGCCAACATTATACACATGCAGCTTGAGGAAGCATGAGCACCATTTGAGAGTGTTGTATGCTCATAATCCTTTGGTGAAGGAGTACATGGATGAACATCATGGAAAGCTGTGGTCAAGAAGCAAATTCAATGAAATCTGCAAAGTAGACTATGTGACCGATAACCTCGCTGAGTGTTTCAATGCAAAGTTCAAGTCAGTGAAAGGGCTTTTGTTGTGGCAAGCATTTGATAAGATCAGGCAGATGATCATGGTAAAGATGGCTCTTCGTAAAAGAATTGCAGAAACACAATATGTTGGCCATCTTATGCTCCCATCTCTGATTAAGGCATTGCGTGCCAAGGTAAGAGGACTAAGAATGAAACGCATTCGACCGTCGACATACGAGGCTGAGGTGACATACACTGGCAGTAAAAATAGGGAATGGAGATATCCAGTGAACCTTGCAACCGATGAATGCAGCTGTAGGCAATGGCAGATCCATAGGAAGCCGTGCATACATGCCCTACATCTCATGACTGTTATTGGAGGTGAAGATGGTGAAGTTGATTAGTATTTCTCTAAATATTTCTCTGTTGCCAAATTTAGAGCTGCTTATGTTGAAAATGTGCCTGCACTCTTGGGAAAAGACCAATAGATCATAGTAGACCCAGGGTTCAAACTCCATTCTCCTGTACTGACTAGACCGCCAAGAAGACCAAGGAAAAACAGGATAAGAGCTAGTGAAGAGGGTCATGTAAAAAAATAGCGTAAGTGCAAAAGATGTGGTATCTTAGGGCATATTGCTAGGCATTGTACCAATCCAGTTGATGCATCATTTGGAGAAGAGGAACAATGGGCAGGAGCAAATGCAGAGGAGAATGCAGCAGCAGAGGGGAATGCAACAAGTTTAGAGGATAATGCAGCAGCAGAGGGGAATGCGCCAAGTTTGGAGAATGAAGCAACTGAAGTAGCATCTTGGTATGTGTGCAATCTTTCCATTTTTTGCATTTGTTCTCTTTTTTATCGATGGCTAAGCTTATTTCTGTTTGAGCCAGCTCTAGGATAATTAGAGGCATAAGACAGAAAAGACCTAGAGAGGAAGAAACTTCGGTTGAACCATCATCTGATGCAGAATTTGAAACCATGTCTTACGAAGGTTTTGAAGCTATAAGAGAGGAGGAAGTTATTTTGTCTGAAGTTCCTTTAAAGATTAGTGAGCCCACAGATGACCGTCAACTGGTCATCACTTGCTCGATCAATCAAAGCTCAACAAAACTGGCACTACCAGAAGTGAAGATCAGAAGCAACAAGACAAAGCTTTCAAAAGCACAAAAAATCCCATCCAGGGAAACCAGAAGCAAGACGGTTAACCCATCCCGGAACACAAGGAGCAAGGCAAAGATTTGAATTTGAACTTGAATGCAAGTCATAAACTTTGAACATTAATGATTTGTAATAAGGATTATGTCGTCAATTTGAAGTACTGTGAAAACTTGTAAGGTGTAATAATTCTATATGTAAACTTTGAATTTAAACTACTGAGGCAAACTCTGAATTTTAGGCAAACTTTGAATTTGAACCAACACTTCAGTCCATTCCCCTGTGGTGTGAGTTGCACAGTTTGCTGAACTATTATAAATGTTAGGTGATCAATTCGATCTCTTTTGCGTCTACAAAACTTGTAGTCATGAGAAATGTGCTCCAAATGAGCTCCCAAGCTAGGGTAAATAGCCCCATTTGTAATGAAGTTTTTTTGTACCTACTCCAAATGAGCCAAATATTTTTTATTAACACCAAATCAATCTATATAGTGTAGATTCGAAGAATCACTATCTATTGAATTAATCTTTCTATTTTTACATTTTTCAAAAAAATGTACTTTAATAGAAAAATCATTAAAAACACATTTACCATATGAAAATGGGAAACTAAGTTCAGATCCTTCTTATTCACTTTGAAATCAAGCTTTGGTGATTTTTTGATTTTTTTTAATTTTCAAAAACCGAAGGGAAACCCTACCTCCTCTCCTTGGTCTCTATGAAATGTTGTACATGATAGCTCATATGTGTGAAGGTTTTTTCATGAAAATGTCCATACACAAAGTTTATGATTTTTGGTTGGTAACATGTCACACAAGACAACATTATGCGCAAGTTTTATATATTTTTGATTTTTTTTAATTAATGGTGCTCATTTTACTTCGATCGTGCTAGCTAGGTTTTTTCTCTAAATTTACGTATACCAATTTTAGTATTTTTTCCTCGTTAGTGTGTCCTATAAAACGACGAACGGCGAAGGTTTCATATTTTTTCGATTTTTTTAAAATTATTTATGCTCAGTCAAAGCCTTTGAAACTCCGTTGACCAGCTCAAAACCCCTCTAAACCCCATGGGGTTTCGCCTAACCCTAGCTCCGAACGTCAGCCGTCCGATCATACCCTAGCTCCAAGCAACATCCCTCAGATGTGGTCTTCTAGAAGTAATTTCGAGGGTAGGCTGTGAGTAGGCTCTGCGCCGTTGGATCACATGGACGGCTCCGCATCATTGGATCGTGGGGCGATCCACGAGACTTGTTTGTTGTGCCTCCCCTTTCTTCGGGTACCCCGTTTATTCTGGTGCTTATTCTGCAGCGACGAGAGGAGCCACTCCTCCTCTGCTTCTTCTTCTCCGATGACAAGAGGAGCCACTCCTCTGCTTCTTCTTCTCCGGCGACTTTGGGCGATATGTCGGGCTCCACTTCAGCCTCCCGCCCCTCGTGAACCCAGTATGGTCCACTTCCCATGGTGCGATGTCCTGACTGCCCATGCAGCGTGCCACTGATACGGTTGACTTTGAAGGAGGTCAAGAATGGCAACTATGGGCGCGAGTTCGTGAAATGCGAGAGCAAGCCAGAGGGGCAGGTTAGATCTCATGATTTTTCTCTGATTTCTTTTTCTATTTGCTTTTAATTCTTTTTCGATCTGGGATTTAGGGTTCATGTTTTTGTTTCAGATCGTGAAGAAATGCACACATTTTGAATGGCTGGATGACTACGTTAAGCGGATTCAATTCAATAGGGCCCCAACCTGGGAGCTCAATCTGCCGTCAGCAATAGCAAATTTGGTCTTTGAAAGTGCTGCTCTGACAGTTGGGGATGCAGATCTGAAGGGGGAAATCAAGAAGATGAACCAGAACTTGAAGGAGGTGGTTCAATTGAACAAGCAGGCGAATCTGATAGCTTTAGGATTTTATCCCTTTTATTTTTGTGTAGTTGCTCTAGGATTTGCTTACTTGCTGGTCATAACTCGTTAGAGATGTTATTAGTGTGGTTTCATGTGCTCTAGGATTTGGTTAAATTTGTGGATCATGTGCTCTACGATTTTCTTAAATTTGTGGATCATGTGCTCTATGCTCTATGTTGCTTAATTTGTGGATCATGTCAGTTTCGGGTACCTGTCAGTTTTGTACACTTTCAGTTTCTTCAGTTTCGTCAGACAACACCGACCACAGAAGGAAAAAACCGTAGTTCTAGGGCCCAAATTGAAACTAAGCTCTGGTTGGGCCATCTCACTGCGTTGAGTGTCGAAGGCCCACGCGCTGGCTCTGTTTTTTCCCTTGATTATTACCATGGTAAATCCACTTATTGCCATGCCGAAGAAAAATAGTGCATGATGGTAAATTGATTTATTGTTGGACTTGCACATGTCAAATTTATTTGTACATATCATGGCAATTTCCTTCTGTATATAGCCTACGGCACAACACTTTCATTTTTTGACATGCGGGTATTATAAACAAGTTTTTGTTGCAAGTAAAATATTATATACACCATTTTTTGTTTTTGTTTTTTATTAAGAACATGTCAGACTTAATTATGTAGATCATGATATCCATCTGAAACCACATCTAAAATAAACTCCGATGGCACCATTAGTCAGCATATCCATCCAGAGAGCATGTCTAGGCTCAACTATGGCACCATATCCATCTAGAGAGCTTGTCTATGGCTCGGCTACGGCACCATATCCATCGACCGATATCTCACGTAGCAAGCATACATCCATAACATAAAAAGTAGCAACCATATCATACTTCTTACATAAAACATAGGGTACCCTAAACCATAGCATAGTCCACAAACTATTCAAAAATTAGCTTGTTTTTGTTCATACAGTATACAGACTAGGGCCACCAACAATTCAAAAAATTTAGCTTTTCTTCTTCTTCTTTTCAACATCAACATGGCTCATTTTTCTAGCTTTAGATTCCTTTTTGACACTTCAACTACTCCATTATCCGCGCGTGCGGAAACTTGACCCTACTCTAAATGGGCAAAAACTTGCTGGTTTTCATTGAGGAATACACAATCATTGATTGATTTAGCAGAAGGGCTCGTGTACGACACCATATCCATCTAGCAATTTATCTCACGTCAAATAAGATAGAAATAGCAAGAAAAAACACTGATAACCAACGACATATCAAATAAGTGTAGCAAGCATAACAAAGTTCTTAGGGGATAACACGACAGAGATTAAAAGTTTAAGGTACAACCAACGACATAATTAAGATAGGAATATATAATAGATAAAAAGCCCTAACACCCTAGGGCAAGACAATCTCACGATCGAGACCGGGACTTCACCACCATCTTCACTGCGCCTTCTCTTCAATGTTCCCTCTCCATGTCGTCCCGGCCGATGTAGTAGGGGAGGCTATGCATACCATCACGGGTGGGAAAGATGCAGTCGAAGTTTGTGAAGATGTGGGTTGTGAATGCGATGAATTCACATCCACACCAAAACACCTTGCCAAGGAGGTAGTACGCATCAAATCTATTGGTGAAGGTGACGGTGAGCCCTATCGGCGGAGTCCTGGAGTTTGGACGCACTTCCTAGAGTCGGAACATCACCGGCGAGCCCGCCGGGAGGTGGGCGAAGCCCGCACGAAGGAACCACTCGGCAAACCCCCTTGCACCCCTCGAGTATGAGAACGCCCACACGCAGAGCGTCATCTCCATGACGACACCGGTCGGATACCGTCTCTTCGGCACGGTCGGTGGGAGCTCGAAGGTGGGGCCATTGTACTGCATCCTCGCCTCGCTTTGAGAGTGCTCTGGGTTTGGGTGAAGAATAGAAGGGGGCGGTGCAAATGGATGTGCGGAGAATAGGTGGAGGGGTGGTGGTTTAGATAGGGAAAGGGGAGTGGCACCGGCCACGCTTTGGATTTGCTACGTTCAAACGAGTTGTGTCGATCGATATGCCACTTTAATTCCCAAAAGGTTTTAATTGCCACGTTGAATAGATGGGAGTGGATCGAAAAGTGTGAAACAGTGCTCTTCATCGAGGAGACATGCGTGGGAGGTGATATGAACTAGCGGCAGCAACCGTCCCTGCGTCCGTGGCGGCTCGCGTGAAAATGAGGTCGGTCAGCATCCGTGGTGGCCGGTCAGCGCATCGTGGTGGCGGGCAGCGGCGCATGCAAGTAGGCTATCAACGTGCATGCATGCAGGCTAGCTGGACATGTCGTGCATGCATAACAGGCTTCTGTCGTTGCGGCGCGCACGGCCTAAGTCTAACTGCGGCCCAACGGGCTAACCGCGCCACCGTCCGTCGCGACCCCACTCATCAAGTCCAATGGGCAGCATAGTCAGCACGGTCACACTTGTCAGAGTTAATGGTCAAAGCACTGACCCGACGGCATCCACTGTTTGTGACCAGTTCTGAGGGTTTTCGGGCAAGGGAGTGGGGAAAAGTGAGCAAAAGTTAAGAGAGTGGGGATGATTGAGTATGGCTAAGGAACCAGGGGCACAGATGTAAAAATCCCTTATGGAAAAGCATGTCACTTACCTCTCGAACTTGAAATAAGGCATATTGGGCCATTAAAGAGCTCAACTATGACTTCAAACTTGCCGGTGAGAAGAGACTTTTTGACATTATCTCACTTGATGAGTGGAGAACCCATGCCTATGAGAATGCCAAACTGTTTAAAGAAAAAGTTAAAATATGGCATCACAAAAGGATACAAAAACGTGAGTTTAATGTAGGTGATTATGTATTGTTATACAACTCTTTCTTAAGATTTTTTGCAGGAAAACTCCTCTCTAAATGGGAAGGTCCTTACATTATCGAGGAGGTCTATTGTTCTAGTGCCATAAAAATCAACAACTTAGAAGGCAAAAATCCGAGGGTGGTGAACGGTCAAAGAATCAAACATTATATCTCAGATAATCCTATAAATGTTGAAATTAATGTTATTGAAACTGTAACCCCGGAGGAGTATATAAGGGACACCTTCCAGAATGTTTCAGCCTCCGAAAAGGAAGAGGTATGTGGTACGGTAAGTAAACCGACTCCAAAACAGTTCTAATAGCAATTTTTCTCCATTTTCGAATATTTAATAAAATAGGAAAATAAGAAGTAGTCTGGAAAGGGCACGAGGAGTCCACGAGGGTGGAGGGCGCTCCCCCTACCTCGTGGGCACCTCGTGTGCCCTCCGGACTCCGTTGTCTTGCACGATACTTCTTTTGGTCGGTAAAAATACATTATATAATCTCCCGAAGGTTTTGACCACGATACCACACCATTTTCCTGTGTTTTTGTTTCGAGCTGTTTTCTGCCAGAGTTGGCAAGGCCAGGCGTCATGTCGTCCCCCTCCTCCAACAATGAGGGCAACGATGCTTGGCTAATGAAGATAGAGCTGGTGAGAGAAGAACCCGAGGGGATCAACAAGGATGATGGGGCCAAGAAGGCCACGGTGGATCAAGCTCCGGCAGAAGAAGAAGAAGACATCCTTCAACCTCATTACAATCTTCTTACCCCTACTGAAATTGAAGCTTTCAAGACGATTGAAATAGTTCGGCTGCAGAATAAGTACCTAACTCATGAAAATATTCTGTTGCAAAAGCATATCTCCGCACTCAAGGGCATTATTCATAAGTTGGAGCACCTCCTACGCTCGATGTTGGACGACAAGCCTACATCATCAACAACTCTGTCATCACTACACCAAAGGAGAATTGAGTATTGGGTATGGGCACTCCCCTTGTCAACTGCCAAGCTTGGGGGAGTGCCCCGGTATCATATCACCATCACACTTTTGTCTTTACCACTTTTCTTAGTCCGATCCTTTTGGTAATATCTTGATCTAGTAAAATAAAGTTTTAGTATTATTTAGTTTTGAGTTTTGCTTTATGATCCTTCTATGTAATCGAGTCTGTGAGCTATATTGTCACAGCCCTAGAATTTGGTTGCAGATAGTTGCATAAGCATTCATATCATCATGTTAATCTCAAATGAATTTGAAATGGGGGATGTTCAAACCCTAGCACCAAATGAATTCAACTAGGGTTTACTAAAATAATATTTCAATGAACCTGAGATGCCCTTCATAAATGTTCATCATTTTTTAATTGGTCCATAACCACTGCCAAAAATGGTGCTCACTTCTCTAGGACACTTTGGATCTTTGAATTAAATCATAAAGTATTTTCATTTGGACATTTAAATGCTATAAATATTTTTAAATGTCCAAATAATCTTGAAAGTATTTTTGGGCTGTTGGAATTAAGTGCAGAGGTGCCCATAAATATTTTTAGCATTTTATAAAATGGTTTGGCATTTATGCTAAATCAAAAACAACAGCAGAAAAAGAAAACAAAAACAAAGACAGAAAGAGAGAGAGAGAGAGAGAGAGAGAAAGGACCTGCCCAAACTCACCTGGCGGCCCACCTGGCGGCCCAGCACTATGTTGGCCCATGCCAGTCAGCTGCTTCCTCCCGCCAGGCAGGCAGGGAGGTGAGCGCCGGCGCGCCCGAGCTCGCCACGCCTCCACCTGCTTGCCACCGAGCCACTGGACGCGTGGATGAACTCCTGCTCGTTGCCCCGACCTCCCCGACACCTCTTCTGCCCCACTGCACCTCTCCTTCGCCCTCCCCCACCATGGTCGACGCCGCCATACCCACGCCGCCATCGTAACCGCGCCCACCGTCACCTCCTCGTCGCCCCGCCGTGTGCAGAAGCTCCGCCACCGTCTACTACATCGAGCAGACCGAGCCCGGAGCGCTCGTTCGCCCTGGGGCCACTTCAACGACCTCGCTCCGCCTCGCCGTCGCCGGAGATCCACTTCGCCGCCCCGCTTGCTCCAGGTCGTCCCCGACCCCGCTGCCTAGTTCGTCGTGACCTCTGTGAGCTCCTGTCTCTCTTCCCCCTCTCCGTTCTCGTTGCCGTCCACCGTAGCGCCTGCACGGAGCACACCCACACATGCCGCCGCCTGCGCTCATCGCCGACATGGCTCCGGCGATGCAACGGCCTCACCACCGTGTCCACTAACCTCCCCGCACCGCGTAGAGCTTATAGGAGTTAGCCCCGCGCCTCCACGATCACCATAGCGTCGAGTTCGAGCTCGCCCGAACTCCGGCAGCCACCAAGCTCGTCGCCGGTGTCGTTTCTGGCGACCCCGAGCTCAACCACCACCACCACTCGACGCGGCTCACTCCCAGCTACACGTAGATGCCCTCCACCGCCCATTTGGTCGCCGAAGTGCGAAACCCACACCCTCCGCCGCGTCTGGTCGTCGCCGGTGGCTATACACCAGCGATTTGACCCAGTTGACCAGGGATTTGACCCCCTGGATCAAACCTAGTTTAGTAATTAAACAAACCTTAATTAATTAGTTAACTAACTGTGACGTTGACCAATGGGTCCCACTAGTCAGGTTTGACCTAGACCGCATAGTTGACCTGCTGACGCAGTGCTGACGCAGTAATGCCTTTTCTGGATTTATTCTAATCAGGAAATTCCAGAAAATGACTTAAACTTCAAAAATGATGGAAAATAAACTATAACTCGGAACGGATTAAATTATATATGAAAAATTATCAGTAAAATTCAATTCATCCATCTGTACCTTTTTCATGCATGAGAAACCAACTTATACCTACTCTATAAGTGAAAACATGATAATGGCATCTTAAGTGCTAAATGTGGAGGTTGCATATGAACCTTTGGTTCATATGGACTTCATCTAAATCGTTGCTAGGTGCATTAGGCCAAATCACAACATATTGCCATGTCATGATCATGCATCATATTGTTGCATTTCATTGATTGTGTTCTTTCTCTTTTGCCGGTGTTTGACCCCTCTCAGTAGATGTGGTTCCGACGATGAGATCGATGACACCAATGAAGAGCTATTACTATCTCCAGAAGTGCCAGGCAAGCAAAACCCCCTTGTTCATTCCGATACAATCCCACTCTCTCTCTCCTGCTCTCATTTATTGCATTAGGACAACAACGATTCATTTGTTACTTGCTGCGGTAGTTGAACCCCTTTTCCTCTGCATGACCAGTCATTGCCACAGTAAATAGATGAAACCCACTAGCATGAGTAGGAGTTGTTTGAGGCCTGATGTGCCTACTCATTCATGCTTTTTTGTCATGCCTGCTACTCCTTAGAGTTGAGTCAGGTCTGATTCATCAGGGATGAATTGGAAATGTGGTGAACATGTCCTACTATTGAGAGCTAAGTGTGTGAACATGATTTGGTAAAGGTAGCGGTGAGAGGCCATGTAGGAGTACATGGTGGGTTATCTCATTGAAACCGTCCTCAGGAACTGAGTTCTGTGTTTGTGATCCATGAACAGCTACTACCACACGTTGGCCCCTGAAATATGACCCCGCTCGACTTATTAACCGCCCATGTCCTCTGTCCAGGAGTTGCAAGTAGTTTCTGGTGTTTGTAGTATGCTGGAGGCCATGCACAGCGCTAACCCTAGGGGTGGGCTGTGATGCGGTAGGCACGTGGCACGGTGTACCAGGACGCCCGTTTGGTGCCTCGGGAACCCTACACACATCATTTGGGGCCGTAAGCGGAAACCTCGGCCGGACTCCCTTTGGATGGAACCTGAATAGGCGATAAACCTGGACTAGGGACTTGTGTGGTTAGTTGAGTCGTGGTCTACACCCATGTCGGCTTTCGCTTGAAGTCTGCCGAGCACATGTCATGTGTAGATGCTAAGTGGTGGAAACATGTGTGAAGAAGTACACCCCTGCAGGGTTATAAATGATCTATTCGAATAGCCGCGTCCACGGTAAAGGACTTCTGGGCTGCCTGTATAGTTCATAGACAAGTGAAAGTGGATACTCTAAAATGCGCAAGATAAGCTTGAGTGCTATGGACGGCCTTCTCGTAGGGAGACGGGAGCGGATCCATAGTGGGGTATTGATTGGTGAATATGTGGACTCATGTGCACCACCTCAAAAGAGTTAGTTGCATACGTCGTTCAGGATAGCCACTGAGTCAAAGCTGGCTTGCTGCAGTTAAACTCCACCACCCCCCTTTGTTGATACTGATGCATATGTAGCTGGTTCTGATGTAAGTCTTGCTGGGTACATTTGTACTCACGTTTGCTTAATTTATATTTTTGTAGAGAGACTTCAGTCTCGCTAGTAGTTCCATGTGGACTTCGATGTTTAGCTTGTTACCTCAGCTATGATGTTGTTCCCACGGCAGGGTCTTATAGATAGTCAGGCTTCTCAGCCTTTTTCATTTGTAGTTGTCTGTACTCAGACATGTTTATGCTTCTGTTTCTTGCTTGTATGCTCTGTATGATGGGTCATGAGACCCATGTTTGTAATACTTGGCTCCTCGGAGCCTAATGAATAAATACTTTGAGTGGTAGAGTTTCATTCTGATGCCATGTTGTATTTGCACATATCGAGCATATTGTGTGTATGTTTTGAAATACTTGGTATGTATGGGATCCGACAATCTAGTTACTTATCCTTGGTAGTCTCTCTTACCGGGAAATGTCTCCTAGTGCTTCCACTCAGCCATGGTAGCCTGCTACTGCTCCGAAACACTTAGGTTGACCGGCATGTGTCCTTCTTCGTTCCTGTGTCTGTCCCTTCGAGGAAATGTCACGCAGTGTCTACCGGAGTCATGTTAGTCTGCTACAGCCCGGATTCTCCGGAGTCCTGTTAGCCCAGTTGCTATAGCTCGGATTCACTCGCTGATGACCGACACGTTCGTTGCTGGGTCATGTATGCCTGTCCCTGTAAGTTAGTGCCACTTTGTGTTTACGACTAGTCATGTCAGCCCGGGTTCTCTATCATATGGATGCTAGCGACACTATCATATACGTGAGCCAAAAGGCACAAACGGTCCCGGGCCAGGTAAGGTGGCACCCGTGGGAATACCGTGCGTGAGGCCGCAAAGTGATATGATGTGTTACATGCTAGATCGGGATGACTTAGGATCAGGGTCCTGACAGCTTTGGTATCAGAGCCTGACTGCCTGTAGGATTACCAAGCCAAACTGGTCGAAGTTGAGTCTAGAAATGCTTTAGTTATATAAGGGAATTGATTGTGGATGGGAACGTAAGTCTCTTTTTACTTCTTTACCTTATGCCCTTCTGGTCCGAGTCATCCTATCTTTTCTACGAGGTTAAGAAACTAGGCTTTCTCTTCTTTCTATCAGGATCACGTGTTACTAATCTGTAGACTCATATGATTGATGGTCACAATCCTCATTTCAGTTCCTACTACTTCCGTGTGTTGACAGTTGATCTCGGAACCTTGATATTGCGATGCTAAGTGGTTATGCCACCATTTTGAATGATGTCTCAAATCTTTTTGAGCATTCACAGTCGTTATGCTGTCTGAGTCATCCCAGGTTTCCAAATAGTCTGATTGATTTGCAAATCCCTTCTTTTCGTTCTCGATGTTCCTTTGGGCCAGATTAACCACTAATTGTCGAGTTGAGGTACTCCGCTGCCTCGGCATTTATGTTGAAGCTATTATTATGACCCTAGGTGTCTTAGGGAGTCACCTAGTAATCTAGCCATTATTAGTGTTCCCAATGTGATGATTCTGGCCGTCATTCTCAAAAGCATCTCGTGATGCCATTTAGTTAGTAGGCATTCTATTTCTAGGTTCATGAGCCCAAGATTCACTCTACTTACTTCATGTTGATAGTGTTTGCTCGTTCCTTGAGGATATTAGTAACCTTTGTGATAGTCCTCGAGGTTCGTGGTATTTCCTTCTTCCAAATACCATGAACTACTTATGGCAGAAGTTCCTCGTTGAACCGAAAGATCACAACCAGAGTGCCCTTGATGAGTTCTCAATTCTATGTTATGACTCTGCCAGTTCTACCTTTCTACATGGGTTATCCGGAAGAAGTATGTTGAACTCATTCGACATACTAATCTATGCATCCACAACTCACAAAGTTATATGTTCCTTTGAGTTGCCCCTCTTTAATTATATTCTGACCCCCGTCTATCAGTTGATTGTCAAGAGCATGTCATGCATTCATGCTCATCGATACCTCATATTCCTGTGGTCTGTCAAGCCATTCTATTCTGGAATGACTAGGAGAAACAAACTCCAGTACCTTGTCCACTTCGAGGATTGGGTCAAAGTAGTCGTATTCCGTGGATCAAAATGCCAATCCAGCCTTTGCTCTGTTCTACCTTGGAGTGTTACCATCTTTATGTCAAGAATGTCATGAGAATTGCACCACCTCTTATGAATTCTTGACGCAGTGATACTTCTTGCCATCATTATTCATTCCTCGGTCCTATGTTGTTGTAACCGGAATGCCGACAAGTGAACTGTGATGTGTGAAATCAGTACTCCTAGCAACCTTGTTGCTTGGTAGTTAATGGACAATACTCTCACTCTTAGTGTGTTGGTTACAGAACCTTCATTCTAAGATTGATCGTGCTACCTAGTCCATTTTCCCCGGTGCACTCCTCGATCAATGAGATAGGATTGTGTCACTCCATCACTCTCTTGGTCACATCGTCCTGCCCTGAAAAGCAAGACTGTTCTCGAGCTTAGTAACATATCGGTGGTTCGTGATTTTCCGAATATCTTCTCGAAAGTGTTACCAGGTTGTCACCTGACCGCTATGTTGAGTTCGTGATCAAGTTGGTTTCTTGTAGCCACCCCTTTCTCCAAGAATCTATGTTGGATACCCCTGAGCTAGTTGGTTAAGCTAAACAACAACTTGGAGAGTTAGATGATAAAAGCTTGCCTAACTTAGTTCGTTCCAAAGGGATATCCTTGTGTTTGTGTGTTAGTTGAAGAGAGATGATATCTTCATCGATTGTTCCTCGTGATCGGTTGTTGAATCTATCGTCTTCTCCAAACCTTGATTTGAGTGTGGGCTATCATCAAATCAAGTTAGAACCAACGATATTCGTAATGTTTTCTTACTCGTGGTTGTTCCTCGAGCATACACCATTACATATTTTGGTCTGACCAATAATATCGCATTGTTCACCTAATGATGGAATTCCAGTGATATGGAAATTCCGATGAATTGCTGTTGAGCCCATCAGCAGCATTTTATCTCATCCATTATTCATGTTGAACATTGAGCTAGTGTTGGAAACTTATGTAAGCATTTTCTTCGTGTCCCATTCATGAAGTATATGTTTGGGGTAAGAAGTGACTTCCTCTAATTCATGTGCATCTGATGCAAGTTGCCGTCGTGAGTTCGAGAAAGTTAGTTTTGTTTCCTCTAGAATCTTCCCAAGTCAGTTATGCATGTGCGAATATATACTATGGTTTGCTAGATTAATTACCTCCACTCCATATGTATTCCCTAGCACACCAAGCCATTGATTGATTTGTTCAAGGAAAATGAGTTTGTTGTGCTAATACTAGTTCATGCACAAGATTCTGTTATCCTCGATGATGGTTCCCAACCAGAACTTGGTAGTGCTTTGTTGTTAGACTACTATGTGGTCATGCTTGTCTGGGACAATGTGTTCACATGTGTGTAGCAGAACTAGCTCATGTTTTGGAGCTTACTACCATAGTCAGTTTCCCGAGAATCTCGCAACGTTATCTCGTCAATTTGTGTTTCAACTCTTATTTGAGACATGTTGAGTCTGAAGTATCCTATTTCTAACCAGATCTGAATCTCAGGCAGATATGATGGTTGGAACATTCCCAACATTTGCATTTTTTTCCCAGCCTGCACCCGCTATTGTGCCATTTTACCATGGGATGCCCTTCTCAATAATTGTTGTTCAGGATCATCTTTAGGAGTGGACATACCATCGGTCCCATCCATTTCCCTTGTTAAGCAAGAGAAAATTCATCCACTTTGTTGTCTTCAACAAGGTAGTCCTCATCATCCATCCTAGTCCGGGTATGTCATTATTTTGAACCCCTTCAAATGATCGATTGTGATTGCCTCAGGCTGGTATAAAGAGTTCAAATGATCTTGGTATCAAAAGTAATTCTTTTTGCCACTTAAGAGAATAGTTCTACGAGTCACCTTCCCTAAGGTACCCATTTACGGAATCATGGCAATCAACTCCTCGCTACTCTGAAACTCATTCACCATCTTTTTAAGCATGGAATTGTTACCTACCAAATTGAACCTTCGTCATCTGTTTCTTCCATCACCCCGATGTGTGTTTTGTGTCTCAACTCGAGAGATGTTACCTTGTCTCATTCTGTGAGTTGATCATGAGTTGCTCGATCTTAGAGAAGATCGACTCTTTAGAATTTCCCTTTCCTCTAATTGTCGTGTTGGATGGAGATCTCGAAAGCAAAGACGTCAAAATCAATTTGAAGCAATGAACCAACGTCTTCGAGAAGTATACTTGGATCGTGAAGATTATGTTAGCTTTGTGTCCCCTCTGTCTTCTTCCCCCACGTATTGAATCTCGAGACGAGATTCTTGTTTAGTGGGGGAGAGTTGTCATAGTCCTAGAATTTGGTTGCAGATAGTTTGTAACATCCCAAATTTTCAATTTGGAATGTTATACATAGGTCATTCATGCATATCATATTTTATTGCCATTCGTTTCGTGATCCTCGAAATTCTAAGCAACTCAAGGACCCAGGGAGAGAGTTGGGGATTTAACATTTCTCATATTTGAAAATTTATCAAATATTGAAACAAGGATCACTTTGGTTTTAATTGTTTTTCTCTCCGAAAATATTTCATATTAAAATATATGAGAGGAGATAATATGACTTCTCCAAAATAAAGGGAATATTGGGGGAAAAATAATAATATCAAATAAACAATTTTATTTGGATTTTATTGCTATCTTATTTGAATTAGAAAAATATGCATTTTCCAAAAATTGCATTTAGGCCAAGAAAATGTTCACTTTGTTCTAAATATTCTATTTAGACAGTGAAATTTTGTTTTGGTATTTTTAGAATTTTATTTTTATTTTCTAGGATTTTATTTCGGCGAAATTAGTTTTTTTAAAAGTTGCTTCGGACCGGCTGGGCCGAAAGCCCAGCCAGCCCACGCGTCGCGTCACCCCGACCCCGAACAGAAATCTGCCGCCCGTACGCCACCGCGCCGTGGCCGACTCCGCCTCGACCCGCCTCCTTGCCCCCTCCCCCACACCACCACCTCCCCCTCCCCTTTTAAATACCACCGCTGCCGCCCCCTTGCCCCCATAGCTGCGCTGCCACGCAGCCGAAGCAGCCGCGCCGCCGGCTTCTGTCGCTGCTGCCGCGCTACTCCACCGCCCTGTGCCGCCCCACGCCACTCCGCCGCCTCCGCACCACTTCAAAACTGCCCCGCCCCGTCGGATACGCCGCCGCCGGTCTTTTCCGGCTAAACGGTAGAACCGTTCGGTTTTTTTATAAAACCCGAGATTCATTTTTTTACAATCGGTTTGGTTTTTCTTGATTTTGTTGTTTAGCGGATGTTCTTCCGTACGTTCGTTTTAACAAACGGTGTTCGCCAGTTAGCCGCAGACAGCGAACGTTCGTTCGTTAGCCTGGTCATTTCGTTTTTTTCCAGGGTTTTTACGCGATTATTTTTTATCGCGATTTCTGCCCTGATCTTTGTTTTAGTTTATATTTTCGCTTGTTTATCCAAAAGGTGAAACAAGCGCCTAGATCTTCGTCTTGAAGCCCTCTTTCTGTTTAACCAACTTGAACAAGATTTTTGTATTGTAAAATTTGACTTTAGTACAGATTAGTAAATGAATCTTGTTTCTTTTCGTAGATTGAGTTTTGTTGCTCCGTTTGATTTGATTCTTTTTGCAAACTGGAGTTCTTCAGTTGAACTTTCTGGTCAGATCTTCTTATTTGAGCTTTACCCGTGCATCTTTGCTTGATTGCTTATGTATGTTATTGTTTGTTTGCGATAGAATTCCCGGAGTGCGAAGCGTGCTACTACGAGTCACTAGGTTTTACGGATCGTCAGCAAGGCAAGTAGCACATTGATCATATTCTTTTCATACCCAGTTTTTATGCATTAGTTGCAAGCCCTCAAACACTGCATCATTAGGATGTGATTAACTTGCGGGTTTAGGGAAGTAGTTGATGAGGTAGCGCCTATTGCCCTTTTATTATCAAACTCTTGGGAGTTACTTCTACGCTATGCCTATATTGCCATGCTATGCTCGTAGACGTGGATTGGGTTTGAGTGTCTCCATGACAGATGTGAGATTGTTAATTAATGGTTAACTTAGGTCGGCTACTTAAACACACATCTGGGTGGATTGGTTGTGGGCACTTGGAGAATCCAGTGTTGTCCTAGGATATCCCGGAGCACCCGTGTGATCATCCTATGGTTCGCCAGCCAGGCTCAAAGGGGTCATAAGATTATTCGTGCTAGAAACTTCCGTGTGCAGCCAGAAGCTATTATGGGCTCTAGCATAGTTGAGTTAGTTGCATGACCTCTTCATGTGGCAGGCTAGCAGATGTAGGGATGTATGTTGGTAGTGTCTACCCAGGGTTACAGTTAATGCTTCTGAAAGACTGTGTCTCGGTCTTCCGTCTCTCAAACACCATGTAGTGCGAGAAATCCAACAGAGGAGATCGAGTCTTGTGGGGAAAAGTGCGCAAAACTCTATAGAGTGTAAAAACTAATCATGATTAGTCGTGTCTCTAGTTATGGACATCTTGAGTATCTGGTACTTGAATTATTGATTTGATCTCATCACTCTAAATTAAATTGTTGGGCTGATAATGAATACTTTAATTGGGATTGAGTTGGAGGATCCTTCTCAATGATGTTTCAACCACCATGATAGTTAAATAAAATATATTCCTTTGTTGTAGGGAAAAATTGGCTTTTCACAAAAACATTATAACGTAGAGCCTCCACCAGCCATATATGCATTGTAGTGATAGCATTTATCTGTTCATTGCTCTACTTTGTTATATTGCCAGCATATTCCATGTGCTGACCCATTTTCGGGCGGCAACGATCATGTTGCAGACTTTTCAGATGAGGAGTAAGGTGTGCTAGGTCGATTGTCATGCACTCAGGTATGCCGTTGGAGTTGATGGAATCACTTTATCTTCCAAGCCTTCCGCTTTTATTTACCTAGATGGCCTTAAGCCATATTTATTGTAATAAGTTCTCTTTTGAGACATTCGATGTAATAAGTGTGTGATTGCTACTCTGTTATAAATCCTTCGAGCATTGTGTGTGTCAGCATTACCGATCCGGGGATGACACTGAAGCACAGAGATTTGACCGTCTGAGGTCGGGTTGCTACAAGATGGTATCAGAGCACACGCTGAATGTAGGACATGACCACTAAATGAGCCATAGGTCACTCTTCTCTACTCATTTCCGACTCCTCTCCATTTTCTACTCTTTAGGATGGCGAACTCAAGGAACAAGTTTGCACAACCGGATGAAGACACACCCTTTGGACGACACTTGAAAGAAGTCACTAGGTTTCTGAACATTGGAATACCAAGCTTCACCGGGACCTACACCGCCACCTTACCAGAAAAGGATCGATGGTTGATTCGAGTTCAAGTTCCAGGAAGGACATTCATGCCAGCCACGGAGCCCATAGAATTTTCTTTTGACGCACCCACCTGGAGTCTAGGAAAGAGCATGGCAGCCCACATCGCCATGGGACGCATTGGCGAAGTTTATCATAAGGATCTTAAGGATACTATCTACCAAATATATGGGCGCCGAGACAAGCAATGGGAGATAGTCAGCACCAGGAGGGACATGTATATTGCAGCATTGATCCAGGAGTTAAACCAGCACATTCGTCGGTAGGAGAACCAGATGTGCGCAAGCATGATAGATTTGAAGAAGGCGGTGACTAGAATCACAGAGCTAGAAGAGGAACTCAAGTCTACACGCGATGGATATGAGGAGGAAATGACGATACTCGTGGAAAAGAATGATGACCTGACAAGGAATCTAGGAGTTTTTATGGGAGACCCTGCGCCAGGAGAGGACGAGGAACCCAAGGAAATTCGTTCTGAAGACTACATCATCATCGACGACACCGACTCCGACCCCGACGATAGTGATGATGATTGTAAAGACGAAGCTGGAGCGGATATCATGGAGTCTTCCACCGATAAAAATTTGTAGAATGACCACCATATGTTTAGTAGTGTTCCCCCATGTATATAGTATTAGTCCGAGCACTTTTGTAATGATAGTTCTAGACCAATTGTATGCCCTTGCTTGAATTGATTTGGTGTGATATGATTGTGTTTGTCTCATGTGCATATGGGTAGTGCTTTCTCACTAGACCTCATTTCTACTCTAATCTCTCCCCTCTAAACCCATCAGATGCCTCCGAGACATGACACTGGATTTGTCTTCCCACCTGAGATCACCCAGTTGATTCAGCAGCAAAATGCCTTGATGCAGATATTAGTCTAGAACCAAGGAAACAACAACAACAACAACCCGCCACCACCACCAGTTGATAACTTAGCCCGTTTTCTGAGGTTGCAACCGTCGGTGTTTTCTAGTAGCACCGAGCCCATAGTTGCTGATGACTGGCTACGCAAGATTGGAAGGGAGTTGACCACCGCAGGTTGCACAGATGCTGAGAAGGTGCATTTTGCCGCACACCAATTGGATGGACCAGCAGCTTCATGGTGGGAGAATTACACAGCCACTTTCCCTATAGCCAATATCACTTGGCATCAGTTTCAACAAGCATTCCGCATAGCCCATGTCTCAACTAGAGCTATGAGCATGAAGAAGCATGAGTTTTGCAACTTGCGCCAGGGAAATCGTACTGTGACTCGGTACATAGATGAGTTTAGTAAGCTATCTCGTTATGCCCCTGATGTTGTGGCCACACATGCCGCGAAGCAGGAGAAGTTTATGGAAGGGCTGAATGATGAGATGAGCATGCAATTGATGGTGGCAACAGTTAACAACTATCAGGAGCTGGTAGACAAGGCTCTTATGATTGAAGGGAAGCAGCAACAGATTGAGAGCCGCAAGAGGAAGTATGGACAAGGAAAGTACAATTCTGAAGCTCAGCAGAAGCCTCGTTTGACCCCAAACTCGGGAGGATTTACCCATAAACATGGAGGCCATACCCACAATGGAGGCAGTTCGCATAACCACAGTGGCCCCAAGAATGGAAACGGGAATGGAGCAGGCAGTAATCAGAACCGCTCTAACCCAGCAATGCCCTCCAATAAGGACCTGAGTCACATTACTTGTTTCAAGTGCGGGAAGACTGGACACTATGCCATTGAGTGCCCTGAAGCGATGAATGGGAATGGCAATGGAAGCTCTGGGAAGAAGCCCAACCCTTTCAACAGGGGACAAGTGAACCACGTGAACGTGGAGGAGGTTGAAGAACAACCAGATGTAGTCATCGGTAAGTTTTTGGTGAAGTCATTTACCGCTCTCGATCTTTTCGATACTGGTGCATCGCATTCATACATTTCAAGGGGATTTTTGGACAAGTTTAAGTTACCCATCCTAGCCCTTAGGACACCTTTGCTAGTGAGCTCACCCGGTACAAAGTATATGGCCAGCCGATGGTGCGATCGGATACCCCTTAACCATTGGTAGCCATGTTTTCCCCTCGGACCTTATAATTTTGGAGTCACAAGGATTGGATGTGATACTAGGAATGGATTGGTTATCAAAGTATGGAGGAAACATTGACTGTGCTAGTAGGTAAATTCTACTCACCACCCCGGAGGGAAAAAGGATCAAGTATGTATCCAGGCATACTCCTAAGAGTACACACATAAATTCCCTCACGGGAGTTGTTCAGGAAGAAGTGCCTGTAGTGAAGGATTACCCGGATGTATTTACAGAGGAATTACCAGGCATGCCGCCAGATCATGATATTGAGTTTTTGATAGAGCTATTGCCAGGCACCGGACCGATATCGAAGAGACCATACAGGATGACCGCGAATGACATGGAGGAGATTAAGAAGAAGATCAAGGAGTTATTGGAGAAAGGTTACATTCGATGAAGTTCATCACCATGGGGAGCCCTAGTGCTCTTGGCTGAGAAGAAGGATAAATCTCTGAGAATAGTTGTTGATTATCGTGCGTTGAATGAAGTGACGATCAAGAACAAGTACCCACTGCCAATGATCAATGATTTGTTTGACCGGCAACAAGGAGCTAAAGTGTTTTCGAAGATCGATCTGCGATCAGGATATCACCATCTGAAGATACGAGAAAAGGATATACCAAAAACAGCTTTCACCACACGGTACGGGTTATCTAAGTATACGATTATGTCCTTTGGACTGACTAATGCTCCTTCTTATTTCATGAGTATGATGAGAAAGGTGTTCATGGAGTTCTTGGATCAGTTTGCCGTGGTGTTCATTGATCATATCTTGGTATACTTGAAGAATGAGGAGGAACACAAGGAGAATTTGCGTTTAGTTCTCGAGAAGCTCAGGGAACATCAGTTATACGCCAAGTTCAGCAAATGTGAGTTTTGGTTGAAGGAAGTTGGATTCCTTGGAAATGTTATATCAGGAGAAGGTATAGCAGTAGACCCTCCTAAGGTTCAGTCAGTCACTGAGTGGTTGGCACCCACCTCAGTTGGAGAGATCTACAGTTTTCTAGGACTCGCAGGATATTATCAGAGATTCATTGAGAATTTCTCTAAGATTGCAAAGCCCATGTGTAACGCCCCGAGAACGATGTGCCAGGTGTCATTCAGTTATTCGCTGGTGTTGCCTTGTCATTGCTTGTGTGTCATGTATTGCATACCATGTCATCATGTGCATTTCATTTGCATACATGTTCGTCTCATGCATCCGAGCATTTTCCCCGTTGTCCGTTTTGCATTCCGGCGCTTCGTTCTCCTCCGGTGGTCATTTTTACCTTCTTCTCATGTGTGGGGATTAAACATTTCTGGGTTGGTTTACTACCGGTAGACCGCCTGTCAAGTTTCGTACCATTTGGACTTCGTTTGGTACTCCAACGGTTAACCGAGGGACCAAAAAGGCCTCGTGTGTGTTGCAGCCCAACACCCCTCCAATTTGGCCCAAAACCCACCAAACTCTGCTCCATGTCCTAGAGCGTTCGATCACGATCGCGTGGCCGAAAACCGCACCTCATTTGGACTCTCCAAGCTCCCTCTACCTATAAATATGTGTTCCTCTCGGAATTTTCGCGCAGATGAACCCTAACCTCCTCCTCCGCGCGTAGCTGGACGTTTCTTCCCGCGCCGCCCGGACATGTCCACCGCCCGGCCACCTCACCCGCACCAATGAGGAGCCGCCACGTCGCCTCCTCCGCCTCCCGCGACCAACCAGGCGCCACCACCTCAGCCAGCCGCCGCCCTCTCTCTCTCCTCAGCCCCGCCGCCGGCCCGCGGGACCCAGATCGGGCCCGCACGAGCCCGCACCACCGCCGTCGTTCGCCCGCATCGCCCTGCCTCCTCACCGGACCTGCGCCGCCTCCCGCTCGCGGCCGAGCACTTCGCCGCCCCGGGCGCCATCACCGGCGCGCCTCCCGCCGCCCGGCTGCACCGCCTGCGCCGCCGCCCCACCGATGCGCCGCCGCCCGCCGTCAAGCCGCCACCGCCACCACCGTCGCCGGCGCATCGCCGGAGCGCACCGCCACTTCGCCGCCGCCATCCGCGCTCGGACGCCGCCCTTCTCCTCGCGCGCTGGCGCTGACCTTCGCCGCAGCGCCGTCCGACCTCGTCGGCGTCGTCCTCTCCGGCGAGATCCCGGAGGGTGGACCAGATCCACCACTCCCCCGATCCAAACATCCTCGCCCTGACCCGGATCCCTCCATCCCGTACCACTTCGTCCCGGTTTGACTTTTCCGGAGGTATAATTCCTGATCCAAGTTGCCATGTTTGCGGCTCCGTAACTTTGCATTCGTAGCTCCAATTTGGGCATATAGCATATCGAAATGTTCATCTCAGAGAGTACATCATTTCATTCCATTGCATCATTTTCATTTGAGCTCATCTTGATGCCCGAAATGCTGTTAGAAGAGAGCTACTTGACTTAATTGTCAGATCTGCTACTCCATTTAGCACTTTTGTCATTTTTGCCATGATTATTGTGTGCATGCTATGCCCGTGAGTTCTACATATGTTTTGTTAAGGGTTTTGTCATCTATCCAGAGGTGCAACCCATGTATTTTTAGGATGTGTTTGGTGACTTGTGCAAGCTTGCAAAGTGAGGCACCCGGTAATTCTGTTTTCAGGGACTTAGTGATTTCACAAAGTCCTGGGATTGTTTATCTCACGATGCCATATGTTCTTGTTGTTTCCTAGTGATCCGTGCCTATTTTAAGGATGATCAGTAAGGGAGTTTTGTTAATATTGTAGTGCTCTATCCATCCATGTCTTTTTTTGCAATTATGGAGCACCCTAGCTTGAGTCAATCGAGCTCTACTTTTGCTTCGTTGTGAATCTGGGCAGATCGTCAACTTGTTTGCGATTTTGCCGATGTTATTGTAGTTGATCCGTGCATGCTATGCCATTGTTCTTGCCATTTATAGCTTGTATTTTGTGCCTTCTTTATGGGTGTATGCTTGTCTTTCCATGACTTGCACCGTACTGAGTGCATCGAGCTCGTAAACATGCCTTCGTGAGTTATGTTTCAGCAAGTCCCAGTTTTCACTAAGTCTGAAAAGTGATTATGTTTTTGCTATGTTCGTGTGCTTGTTAGTATATTTTGTGATCCCTTTTGGCTCAAGGTCACTAAGGGACTTTTGTTAAGATTGTTGAGTAGCTCCATGCCATGTCTTTCTTTGTCATGTTCAGGTCCTGTAGCATGTTGTTTTGTTGCTCCGAAGAGGACTATATGATCTGAAATTCCAGACAAGTGTTAATTTCACTAAGTCTGAGATCTGTTATCCATTTGCGTTTTTTCCATGCTTGTTTGAACCTCCTAATGGATGAATTGGCCGTAGCTCAGTGCTAGACTTTTGTTAAGAATCTTGTGTGCATCCCTGCCAATTTTGTTGTCATGTTTGGTTGCTGTAGCATGTTCATTTCATTGCATTTAGATGCCTACTTGCTGTAAAACGCAGACCGGTGTCATTTTTGAATCGCTTGCCATTTCCAAACCGTAACTCCGATTCCGGCGTTCTTTATATCGTTTTCAAGCGATTTCATCTCATATTTCCAGTGGCACACTTGGATTTCCAAGTTGAAGCCAGGTTCATGCATTTCCTGTCATATCTTGTATTTTGCATCCCGCATCGCATCCCGCATAGCATATCATCATTTCATCATATTGCTTGGTATTGCACGTGGTTGATTGTATCCTTGTTGTTTGTTTGTCTTGTTTGGGTAGAGCCGAGAGACGAGTTCGCTAACGAGGAGCCCGTTGAGTTTGCTTTTGAGGATCCAGTCAACTCTGACAGCTTTGCAAGCAAGATGATCATACCCTCGAAATCACTACTATCTTTGCTATGCTAGTTTGCTCGCTCTTTTGCTATGCCATTGCTACGGTGCCTACCACTTGCTTGCAAGCCTCCCAAATTGCCATGTCAAACCTCTAACCCACCATTGTCCTAGCAAACCGTTGATTGGCTATGTTACCGCTTTGCTTAGCCCCTCTTATAGCGTTGTTAGTTGCAGGTGAAGATTGAAGTTTGTTCCTTGTTGGAACATGGAGATGTTGTTCTTTGTTGGAACATGTTTACTTGTTGGGATATCACTATATATCTTATTTAATTAATGCATCTATATACTTGGTAAAGGGTGGAAGGCTCGGCCTTATGCCTGGTGTTTTGTTTCACTCTTGCCGCCCTAGTTTCCGGATTTTGCGTCCCTTACGCGGTTGGGCTATAATGGGAACCCCTTGACAGTTCGCCTTAAGTAAAGCTCTTCCAGCAATGCCCAACATTGGTTTTACCATTCGCCACCTAGCCTTTTTCTTTCCCTTGGGTCGGCCAGCCCAAGGGTCATCTTTATTTTACCCCCCCCCCCCCCGGGCCAGTGCTCCTCTGAGTGTTGGTCCAACTGAGCGATGTCCGAGGCTACCAGGGGCAACTCTGGGCTGGCTTACCCGACGTCTTGCTCATCTGAGTGTGCCCTGAGAAAGAGATATGTGCAGCTCCTATCGGGATTTGTCGGCACATTCGGGCGGTGTTGCTAGTTTAGTTTTACCCTGTCGAAAAGTCTTGTTGTACTGGGATACCGAGTCTGATCGGAATGTCTTGGGTGGAGGTCTATTCCTTCGTTGACCGTGAGAGCTTGTGATGGGCTAAGTTGGGACACCCCTGCAGGGATTTGAACTTTCGAAAGCCGTGCCCGTGGTTATGGGCAGATGGGAATTTGTTAATGTCCGGTTGTAGAAAACCTGAACTTGACCTTAATTAAAATGAATCAACCGCGTGTGTAACCGTGATGGTCTCTTTTCGGTGGGGGCCGGGAAGTGAACACGGTTGTTGGAGTTATGCTTGTAGGTTGTTCTAGGATCACTTCTTGATCATAGATTCTCGACCGTGCTTTGCTTTCTCTTCTCGCTCTCTTTGCGTATGTTAGCCACCATATATGCTAGTCGCTTGCTGCAGCTCCACCTCATACCTTTACCTTACCCATAAGCTTAAATAGTCTTGATCGCGAGGGTGCGAGATTGCTGAGTCCCCGTGGCTCACAGTTACTTCCAAAAACCAGCTTGCAGGTGCCGATGAGACCGTGCAGTTGAAACAACCAAGCTCAGGAGGAGCTCGATGAAGATCTTGTCCTTTGTGTTGTTTCGTTCTAGTTGATCAGTAGTGGAGCCCAGTTGGGGTCGATCGGGGGCCTTTTTGTCGCATTTGGGGTTCTTCTTTTATTTTGGCTCCGTAGACGGGCCTTGTTTGTATCTGATTGATGTAATGCTTTATTCATGTAATTGGGTGAAGTGGCGATTGTAAGCCAACTATGTACCTCTTTCCCTTATTATGTTACATGGGTTGTGTGAAGATTACCTCACTTGCGACATATGCCTTCAATGCGATTATGCCTCTAAGTCGTGCCTCGACACGTGGGAGATATAGTCGCATCGAGGGTGTTACACCATGACAGAGCTGTTGAAGAAGGATACCAAGTTTAAATGGACGGATAAATGTGAGGCAATTTTTTAGGAGTTGAAGAAACATTTTACTACAGCCCCAGTGCTGATTCTGTCAGATATACGTAAGGATTTCCATGTGTATTTCGACGCGTCTCGCTTAGGACTTGGAAGTGTACTTATGCAAGACTGAAGATTTGTTTCGTATGCTCACGACAACTTCAACCGCATGACTTGAATTATGCCACGCATGATTTGGAGTTAGCAGCCGTAGTGCATGCACTCAAAACCTAGAGATATTTTCTTATTGGAAATCATTGTGATGTGTACACGGATCATAAGAGTTTGAAGTACATTTTCACACAGAAGGAGCTGAATCTCATGCAGAGGAGATGGTTGGAGCTTATAAAGGATTATGATATGAAGCTGCACTATCATCTAGGGAAGGCCAATGTCGTAGCAGATGCTTTGAGCCGGAAGAGTTATGCTAATACCTTAGTAACAGGAGGTTTGCCAAAGGATTTAGCCGACGATCTCAGGGAACTCTGTTTAGAGATTGTTCCTAGAGATTTTGTTGCAGCGATGGAAGGTCAATCTACATTGTTGGGAAAGATTCGTGAAGCTCAGAAGGATGACAAGGAAATTGCTGAAATAAAGGAGAAGATGAGTGAAGGAAAAGCCAAAGGTTTTCGTGAGGACGAGCACGACACCTTGTGGTATGAGGACCGTGTTTATGTGCCCAATAATGCAGAGATCAGGAAGTTAGTACTACAGGAGGCACATGACTCACCATACACGATACACCCCGGAAACACCAATATGTATTTGGATTTGAAGGAGCGTTTCTGGTGGACTAGTATGAAGAAGGATATTGCTGAGTGTGTAGCCGTACGTGATGTATGTCAGAGAATGAAGGTAGAACATCTCAAGCCAGCAGGATTACTGCAGGCTATGTCAATACCCGAATGGAAGTGGGCTAAGATTGGCATGGATTTTATCACCGGATTACCCAGGACCCGATCGGGATACGATTCTATCTGGGTAGTAGTGGATCGCTTGACCAAAGTGGCTCACTTTATCCCAGTGAAAACCACCTATACCAGTGCGAAGTTGGCCAAGATATACATGACCAGGATCATATGTGTGCATGGACTTCCGAGGACCATCATATCAGATAGAGGAACACAATTTACTTCAAAGTTTTGGCACCAGCTGCACCAGACTTTGGGTACCAGGCTAGCTTTCAGTACCGCTTTTCATCCGTAGAAAGATGGACAGACTGAGAGAGTCAATTAGATTCTGGAGGACATGTTGAGAGCTTGTGCGCTAGATTATGGATCTAGTTGGGATGATAATTTTCCCTACGCGGAGTTCTCATACAGCAACAGCTACCAAGCCAGTTTTAAGATGGCACCTTTTGAATATTTGTATGGAAGGAGGTGTAGAACATCGTTGATGTGGGATGAAGTTGGAGACCGTCAGTTGTTTGGACCGGATTTGATTAAAGAGTCAGAAGAGAAGGTTAAGCTGATTCCAGATAGACTAAAGGTAGCTCAGTCCAGGCACAAGAGTTATGCAGATTCAAAACGTAAGGAGGTAGTCTATGAAATCGGAGACAAAGCATATCTCCGTGTGTCACCACTACGAGGAGTTAAACGTTTTGGATTTAAGGGAAAGTTAGCCCCGAGATTTGTAGGACCGTACAATATTTTGGAACGCATGGGAGAGGTTGCCTACAAGTTGGAGTTACCCAAAGGACTGTCTGGAGTTCATGATGTGTTTCATGTTTCCCAGAAGTGCCATGCAGAGATGGCCGATATACCCCTGAGAGATACAGTACCCCTAGAAGCAATTCAGTTGGATAGTGATCTGACATATGAGGAGAAACCTATAAAGATTCTCGAGGTTGCCAGCCGAGTTACTCGCAGCAAGGTTATCAAGTTTTGCAAAGTTCAGTGGAGCCACCATACCGAGGATGAAGCCACCTGGGAACGAGAGGATGATCTACGCAAAGACCACCCACACCTATTTTCTAGCCAACCCGAATCTCGAGGACGAGATTCGTCTTAAGGGGGGTAAGTTTGTAACATCCCAAATTTTCAATTTGGAATGTTATACATAGGTCATTCATGCATATCATATTTTATTGCCGTTCGTTTCATGATCTTTGAAATTCTAAGCAACTCAAGGACCCATGGAGAGAATTGGGTATTTCACGTTTCTCATATTTGAAAATTTATCAAATATCGAAACAACGATCACTTTGGTTTTAATTGTTTTTCTCTCCGAAAATATTTCATATTAAAATATATGAGAGGAAATAATATGACTTCTCCAAAATAAAAGGAATATTGGAGGAAAAATAATGAAATCAAATAAACAATTTTATTTGGATTTTATTGCTATTTTATTTGAATTAGAAAAATATGCATTTTCCAAAAATTGCATTTTAGGCCAAGAAAATGTTCACTTTGTTCTAAATATTCTATTTATACGGTGAAAATTTGTTTTGGTATTTTTAGATTTTTATTTTATTTTCTATGATTTTATTTCGGTGAAATCAATTTTAAAAAAAGTTGCTTCGGACCGACTGGGTCGAAAGCCCAGCCGGCCCACGCGCTCCGTTACCCCGACCCCGAGCGGGAGTCTGCCGCCCGTACGCCGCCGCGCCGTGGTCGACTCTGCCTCGCCCCGCCGCCTTGCCCCCTCCCCCACGCCACCACCTCCTCTCCCCTCTTAAATACCACCACCACCGCCCTCCCTTGCCCCACATCGTCGCGCCGCCACGCAGCCGAAGCAGCCGCGCCGCCGCCACCTTCTGTCACCGCCGCCGCGCTACTCCGCAGCCCCGTGCTGCCCCGCGCCACTCCGCCGCCACCGGGCCGCTTCACCGAAGCCGCCGATTGCCGGAACCGCCGCCGCCGGTCTTTTTCGGCTAAACGGTAGAACAGTTTGGTTTTTTATAAAACCCTAGATTTATTTTTTGGAATCAGTTCGGTTTTTCTCGGTTTAGGTTTTGAGTGGACGTTTGTCCGTACGTTCGTTTTAACGAACGCTGTTCATCAGTTAGCCGCAGACAGCAAACGTTCGTTCATTAGACTGTTCGTTTTGTTTTTTAGGGTTTTTACGCGATTATTTTCTATCACAATTTCTGCCCTGATATTTGTTTTAGTTTATCTTTTAGCTCGTTTATCCAAATCAGGTGAAATAAGTGCCTAGATCTTCGTCTCGAAGCCCTCTTTCTGTTTAACTAACTTGAACAAGATTTTGGTACTGTAAAATTTGACTTTAGTCCAGATTAGTAAACGGATCTTGTTTCTTTCGTAGTTTGAGTTTCGTTGCTCCGTTTGATTTGATTCTTTTTGCAAACCGGAGTTCTTCAGTTGAACTTTCTGGTTCGATCTTCTTATTTAAGCTTTACCCGTGCATCTTTGCTTGATTGCTTATGTATGTTATTGTTTGTTTGCGATAGAGTTCCCGGAGTGCGAAGCGTGCTACTACGAGTCACTAGGTTTTGCAGATCGTCAGCAAGGCAAGTAACACATTGATCATACTCTTTTCATACCCAGTTTTTATGCATTAGTTGCAAGCCCTCTAACACTGCATGATTAGGATGTGATTAACTTGTGGGTTTTGGGAAGTAGTTGATGAGGTAGAACCTATTTCTCTTTTATTATCAAACCCTTGGGAGTTACTTCTATGCTATGCCTATATTGCCATGTTATGCTCGTAGACGTGGATTGGGTTTGAGTGTCTCCATGACAGATGTGAGATTGTTAATTAATGGTTAACTTAAGGCGGCTACTTAAACAAACATCTGGGTGGATTGGTTGCGGGCACCTGGAGAATCCAGTGTTGTCCTAGGATATCCCGGAGCACCCGTGTGATCATCCTATGGTTCGCCACCCAGGCTCAAAGGGTGTAACACCCTCGATGCGACTATATCTCCCACGTGTCGAGGCACGACTTAGAGGCATAATCGCATTGAAGGCATATGTCGCAAGTTAGGCAATCTTCACAACATCCCATGTAATATAAATAATAAAGGGGAGATAACATAGTTGGCTTACACTCGCCACGTCAATCAAGTACATAAATAACATTACATCAACCAAACACTCATGGCCCGACTACGGCGCCAAAATAAAAGAGAACCCAACATGCGACAACGGTCCCGTTCACCCCCAACTAGGCACCACTACTGATCATCGGGAAAGGAAACATAGTAACGTTGAGAGTCTTCGTCGAACTCCCACTTGAGCTCGTACGCGTCTCCTGGAGAGGAATCATCAGGCCCTGCATCTGGTGTAATAGTAATATGTGAGCCACAGGGACTCAGCAATCTCGCACCCTCGCGATCAAGACTATTTAAGCTTATAGGTAAGGCAAGGTAAATATAGGTGGAGCTGCAGCAAGTGACTAGCATATATGGTAGCTAACTTATTCGCAAAAGAGAGCGAGAAGAGGAGGCAAAGCGCGAGCGAGAAACTAGAGAACAACCTGCGCAAACATTACTCCAACACCGTGTCCACTTCAACAAGACAAACAACCACGTGCTCGTCTCCCGGATCTACTCAAACAAGACAAACAAGCAACAAGGATACAATCAACCACGTGCAAGGATCAAGCGATATGATGCAATGATGATATGCTATGCGGGATGCGACGCGGGATGCAAAACGCAAGATATGACAGGAAATACATGAACCTGGCCTCAACATGGAAATCCAAGTGAGCCACTTTAAATATGAGATGAAATCGCTTGAAAACGATATAAAGAACGCCAGAATCGGAGTTACGGTTTGGAAATGGCAAGCGATTTAAAAATGACACCGGTCTGCGATTTACAGCAAGTAGGCATCTAAATGCAATGAGATGAACATGCTACAGCACCCAAACATGACAACCAAATACATGGCAGGGATGCACACAAGATGCTTAACAAAAGTATAGCACTGAGCTACGGCCAATTCATCCATTAACAGGTTCAAACAAGCATGGCAAAAATGCATATGACAAACAGATCTCAGACTTAGTGAAATTAACACTTGTCTGGAATTTCAGATCAGGTAGCCCTCTTTGGAGCATGAAAACTACATGCTACAGGACCTGAACATGGCAAAGTAAAGCATGGAATGGAGCTACTCAAAGAGCTTAACAAAAGTCTCTTAGTGACCTTGAGCCAAAAGGGATCAGAAAATACAATTGCAAGCACGTGAACATAGCAAAAACATAATCAGTTTTCAGACTTAGTGAAAACTGGCACCTGCTGAAATATAACCCAAGTAGGCATGTTTACGAGCTCGATGCACTTACTACAGTGCAAGTCATGGCAAGAAAAGCATACACCCATCAAGAAGGCACAAAATTCAAGCTAGATATGGCAAGAACAATGGCATAGCAAGCACGGATCAACTACAACAACATCGGCAAAATTGCAAACAAGTTGACAATCTGACCAGATTCACGAAGTAGCAAAAGTAGAGCTCGATTGACTCAAGCTAGGGTGCTTCATAAATGCAAACAAAGACATGGATGGATAGAGAACTACAATATTAACAAAACATCCTTACTGATCATCCTCAAAAGAGGCACGGATCATTAGGAAACAACAAGAACATATGGCATCATGAGATAAACAGCTCCAGGAGTTAGTGAAATCACCAAAGTCCCTGAAAACAGAATTATCAAGTGGACCACTTTGCAAGCTTGCACAAGTCACTACACACATCACAAAAATACATGGGTTGCACCTCTGGAAAGATGGCAAAACCATTAACAAAACTTATGTAGAACTCATGGGCATAGCATGCACACATTAATCATGGCAAAAATGACAAAAGTGCTAAACGGAGTAGCAGATCTGACAATTAACTCAAGTAGCCCTCTTCTAACAGCATTTCGGGCATCAAGATGAGCTCAAATGAAAATGATGCAATGGAATGAAATGATTTACTCTCTGAGCTGAACATTTTGATATGCTATATGCATGAATCGGAGCTACGGATGCAAAGTTACGGGGCAACGAACATGTGCATATGGACTGAGAATATCAGGGACTTAGTAAAAAAACAACCCCAGATCTAGGGTTTAACCGGCACGGAATCCGAGGCGGGGCCGGCGCGCACTGTTCACGCCGGAGTTCGTCGCCGACGTCGCCGGAGTGGAGAGGAGAGGCCGGGCCGAGGCCGGCGGTGGCGGCGGCGGCCGGGCGAGGCGGCGGCGGCACGAGGCGCGAGGCGGCGGCGGCGTGGGGCGGCGTCCGGGAGGCGGCGGCGCGCGGGCCGGGAGGTGGCGACGCGGCGGCTCGGGCCGCGGGGGACCTCCCTGTGCCTGGCGGGCCGCGGTGGCGGGGACGGCGGCTGTGGCCACGTGGCGGCGCGGGAGAGGCTGGGTGCGGCGGACCGGACGCGTCCGGTCCGTCCCGGACACGTCCGGCGGCGGCGATGGATGGATCTAGGGTTAGGGGGAAGAGTGGAACCGCGAATTTGAAGGAGGGGGTCTATATATAGGCATAGAGGGAGCTAGGAGAGTCCAAATGAGGTGCGGTTTTTGGCCACGTGATCGTGATCGAACGATCTAGATGATGGAGCAGAGTTAGGTGGGTTTTGGGCCAAATTGGAGGGGTGTTGGGCTGCAACACACACGAGGCCTTTTCGGTCCCTCGGTTAACCGTTGGAGTATCAAATGAAGTCCAAATGATACGAAACTTGACAGGCGGTCTACCGGTAGTAAACCAAGGCCGCTTGGCAAGTCTCGGTCCAATCCGGAAATGTTTAATCCCCACACACGAAAGAAGGCTAGAAATGACCACCGGAGGAGAACGAAGCGCCGGAATGCAAAACGGACAACGGGAAAAATGCTCGAATGCCTGAGACGAGCACGTATGCAAATGCAATGCACATGATGACATGATATGAGATGCATGACAACGATAACAACACACGGAGACAAAACCCGAACCCGAGGAAATAAATATAACTTAACGCCGGAAACGGCAAGAGTTGGAGTACAAATAGGGAAAGTTATATCCAGGGTGTTACAAAGGGATCATAAGATTATTCATGCTAGAAACTTCCATGTGCAGCCACAAGCTAATATGGGCTCTAGCATAGTTGAGTAAGTTGCATGACCTCTTCCTGTGGTAGGCTAGTAGATGTAGGGGATGTAGGTTGGTACTGTCTACCCAGGGTTAGAGTTAATGCTTCTGAAAGACTATGTCTCGGTCATCCGTCTCTCAAACACCATGTAGTGCGAGAAATCCAACGGAGGAGATCGAGTCTTGTGGGGAAAAGTGCGCAAACCTCTACAGAGTGTAAAATGGTTAGTCGTCTCCCCGGTTATGGACATCTTGAGTATCTGGTACTTTAATTATTGATTTGATCTCATCACTCTAAATTAAATTGTTGGGCTGATAATGAAAACTTTAATTGGGATTGAGTTGGAGGAACATTCTCAATGATGTTTCAACAACCATGATAGTTAAATAAAATATATTCCTTTGTTGTAGGAAAACATTGGCTTTTCGCAAAAGCATTACAACCGTAGAGCCTCCACCAACCATATTTGCATTGTAGTGATAGCATTTATCTGTTCATTGCTCTACTTTGTTATATTGCCAGCATATTCCGTGTGCTAACCCGTTTTCGGGCTGCAACGTATCATGTTGCAGACTTTTCAGACGAGGAGTAAGGTGCGCTAGGTCGATTGTCATGCACTCAGCTATGCTGTTGGAATTGATGGACTCACTTTATCTTCCAAGCCTTCCGATGTTATATATCTAGATGGCCTTAAGCCATATTCATTGTAATAAGTTCTCTTTTGAGACATTCGATGTAATAAGTGTGTGATTTCTACTCTGTTAGAAATCCTTCGACTACTATGTGTGTCAGCCTTACGGATCCAGGGATGACACTGAAGCACGGAGACTTGACCGTCTGAGGTCGGGTCGCTACATTGTTGCATAAGCATTCATGTCATAATGTTAATCTCAAATGAATTTGAAATGGGGGATGTCCAAACCCTAGCACCAAATGAATTCAACTAGGGTTTAGTAAAATAATATTTCAATGAACCTGAGTGCCCTTCATAAATGTTCATCATTTTTGAATTGGTCCAGAACCTCTGCCAAAAATGGTGCTCACTTCTCTAGGACACTTTGGATCTTTGAATTAAATCATAAAGTATTTTCATTTGGACATTTAAATGCTATAAATATTTTTAAATGTCCAAATAATCTTGAAAGTATTTTTGGGCTGTTGGAATTAAATTCAGAGATGCCCATAAATAATTTCAGCATTTTATAAAATGGTTTGGCATTTATGCTAAATCAAAAACAACAGCAGAAAACGAAAACAGAAACAAAAACAGAAAGAGAGAGAGAGAGAGAGAAAGGACCTGGCCCAACTCACCTGGCAGCCCACCTAGCGGCCCAGCCCTATGCTAGCCCATGCCAGTCAGCTGCTTCCTCCCGCCAGGCAGGAGGGAAGGTGAGCGCCGGCGCACCCGACCTCGCCACGCCTCCACCTGCTTACCGCCGAGCCGCTGGACGCATGGATGAACTCCTGCTAGTCGCCTTGACCTCCCCGACACCTCTTTCGCCCCACTGCACCTCTCCTTCACCCTCCCCCACCATGGCCGATGCCGCCGCAACCGCGCCGCCGTTGTAACCGCTCCCACCGTCGCCTCCTCGTCGCCCCGCCGTGTCCAGAAGCTCTGCCACCGTCTACTACGTCTAGCAGACCAAGCCCCGAGCGCTCGTTCGCCCCGGAGCTACTGCACCGACCTCGCTCCACCTCACAGTCGCCGGAGATCCACTTCGCCACCCCGCTCGCTCCAGCTCGTCCCCGACCCCGCTGCCTAGTTCACCGTGACCGCTGTGAGCTCCTGTCTCTCCTTCCCGCTGTCGTCCACCGTCGCGACTGCATGGAGCACACCCGCATACGCCGCCACCTGAGCTCACCACCGAGGTGGCTTCGGCCATGCAACGACCTCACGACCGTGTCCACTGACCTCCCTGCACCGCATAGAGCTTGTAGGAGTTAGCCCCACGCCTCCACGATCACCGTAGCGTCGAGTTCGAGCTCGATCGAACTCCGGCATCCGCCAAGCTCGTCGCCGGTGTCGTTTCCGGCGACCCCGAGCTCAACCACCACCATCACTCGACGCGGTTCACTCCCAGCTACACGTAGATGCCCTCCGCCGCCCATTTGGCCGCCGGAGTGCGAAACCTGCACCCTCCGCCGCGTTTGCTCGTCGCCGGCAGCTAAACGCCGGTGATTTGACCCAATTGACCAGGGATTTGACCCCCCTGGATCACTGACATGTGGGCCCCGCCCTGGTCAAACCTAGTTTAGTAATTAAACTAACCTTAATTAGTTAGTTAACTAACTGTGACGCTGACCAAGGGGTCCCACTTGTCAGGTTTGACCTGGACCGCACAGTTGACATGCTGATGTAGTGCTGACGCAATGTTGATGCAGTAATGCCTTTTCTGGATTTATTCTTATTCAGGAAATTCCAGAAAATGACTTAAACTTCAAAAATTCATAGAAAACAAACTATAAGTCGGAATGGAATAAATTATATATGAAAAATTATCAGAAAAATTCAATCTATCCATTTGTACCCTTTTCATGCATGAGAAACCAAGTTATACCTATTGTATAAGTGAAAACATGATAATGGCATCTTAAGTGCTTAATGTGGAGCTTGCATATGAACCTTTGGTTCATATGGACTTCATCTAAATCGTTGCTAGGTGCATTAGGCCAAATCACTACATATTTCCATGTCATGATCATGCATCATATTGTTGCATTGCATTGATTGTGTTCTTTCTCTGTTGCCAGTGTTTGACCCCTCTCAGTAGACGTGGTTCCGACGATGAGATTGATGACACCGATGAAGAGCTATTACTATCTTCAAAAGTGCCACGCAAGAAAAACCCCCTTGTTCATTCCTATACAATCCCACTCTCTTGCTCCTGCTCTCTTTTATTGCATTAGGACAACAATGATTCATCTGTTACTTGCTGCGGTAGTTGAACCCCCCTTTCCTCTGCATGACCTATCATTGCCACAATAAATAGATGAAACCCACTAGCATGAGTAGGAGTATTTTGAGCCCTGATGTGCCAACTCATTCATGCTTGTTTGTCATGCCTGCTAATGCTTAGAGTTGAGTCAGGTCTGATTCATCGGGGATGAATTGGAATGTGGTGAACATGTCCTACTGTTGAGAGCTAAGTGTGTGAACATGACTTGGTAAAGGTAGCGGTGAGAGGCCATGTAGGAGTACATGGTGGATTGTCTTATTAAAACCATCCTCAAGAACTGAGTTATGTGTTTGTGATGCATGAACAGCTACTACCACATGTTGGGCCCTGAAATATGACCCCGCTCAACTTATTAACCGCCCATGTCCTCTGTCCAGGATTTGCAAGTAGTTTCTGGTGTTTATAGTAAGCTGGAGGCCGTGCACAACGTTGACCCTAGGGGTGGGCTGTGATGCGGTAGGCATGTGGCACGGTGTACCGGGACGCCCGTTTGGTGCCTCGGGAACCCTGCACACATCATTCGGGGCCGTAAGCGAAAACCTCGGTCGGACTCCCTTTGGATGGAACCTGAATAGGAGATAAACCTGGACTGGGGACTTGTGTGGTTAGTCAGGTCCTGGTCTACACCCACGTCGGCTTTCGTTCGAAGTCTGCCGAGCACATTTCATGTGCAGACGCTAAGTGGTGGAAACATGTGTCAAGAAGTACACCCCTGCAGAGTTGTAAATGATCTATTCGAATAGCCGCGTACGCAGTAAAGGACTTCTGGGTTGCCTGTACAGTTCATAGACAAGTGAAAGTGGATACTCTAAAATGCGTAAGATAAGCGTGAGTGCTATGGATGGCCTTCTCGTAGGGTGACGGGAGCGGATCCATAGTGGTGTATTGATTGGTGAATATGTGGACTCGTGTGTGCCACCTCAAAAGAGTTACTTGCATACATAGTTCAGGATAGCCACTGAGTCAAAGCTGGCTTGCTGTAGTTAAACTCCACCACCCCCTTTGTTGATACTGATGCATATGTAGCTAGTTCTGATGTAAGTCTTGATGGGTACATTTGTACTCACATTTGCTTAATTTATGTTTTTGCAGAGAGACTTCAGCCTCGCTAGTAGTTCCACGTGGAATTCGATGTTTAGCTTGTTACCTCAGCTACGATCTTGTGCCCTCGGCAGGGTCTTGTAGATAGTCAGGCTTCTCAGCCTTTTTCATTTGTAGTTGTCTGTACTCAGACATGTTTATGCTTCTGTTTGTTGCTTGTATGCTCTGTATGTTGGGTCATGAGACCCATGTTTGTAATACTTGGCTCCTCAGAGCCTAATGAATAAATACTTTGAGTTGTAGAGTTTCATTGTGATGCCATGTGGTATTTGCACATATCGAGCATATTGTGTGTATGTTTTGAAATGCTTGGTATGTGTGGGATCCGACAATCTAGTTGTTTATCCTTAGTAGTCTCTCTGACCGGGAAATGACTTCTAGTGCTTCCACTGAGCCATGGTAGCTTGCTACTGCTCCAAAACACTTAGGTTGGCCGGCATGTGTCCTTTTTCGTTCCTGTGTCTGTCCCTTCAGGGAAATGTCATGCAGTGTCTACCGGAGTCATGTTAGCCTGCTACAGCCCGGATTCTATGGAGTCCTGTTAGCCCAGCTACTAGAACCCGGATTCACTCGCTGATGACCGACACGTTCGTTGTTGGGTCATGTATGCCTGTCCCTGTAAGTTAGTGCCACTTGGGGTTTATGACTAGTCATGTCGGCCCGGGTTCTCTGTCATATGGATGCTAGCGACACTATCATATACGTGAGCCAAAAGGCGCAAACGGTCCCGGGCTAGGTAAGGTGGCACCCGTGGGAATACCGTGTATGAGGCCGCAAAGTGATATGATGTGTTACATGCTAGATTGGTGTGACTTGGGATCGGGGTCCTGTCATATATATAATAAAGATTAGTTTTGAGTCAAGGGCTTGGTTATCTTGCTATGATCTTGAAGGAATACAAGTAAGAATAAAAAGAAATAAAGAGATCATATGGATCTTATGGAGAGTAATGGCTTCACATATAAAGAGTATGATGAATAAAATTTGTTGAGAGTTGACAAACATAGTTTTGTTCATCGTTGCAATTAATACAAAGTAATAAAGAAAGAGAGGTTTTCACATATAAATATACTATCTTGGACATCTTTTAGGATAGTGAGCACTCATTAAAATATGACATGCTAAAAAGTTTGATGTTGGACAATGAAGACAACGTAATGGGTTATATTTTCTTACATCCGAAATAAATTATATTGTCATGGATCATCCAACATGTTAAGCTAGCCTTTCCCCATCATGCTAGCCAAATTCTTTGCACCAAGTAGAGATACTACTTGTGCTTCCAAATATCTTTAAACCCAGTTTTGGCATGAGAGTCCACCATATCTACCTATGGATTGAGTAAGACCCTTCAAGTAAGTTGTCATTGTTCCAAGCAATAAAATTTTCTCTCTAAATATGTATGATTTATTAGTGTGGAGAAAATAAGCTTTATACGATCTTGTGATGTGGAAGAAATAAAATCGACGAACTGAATAATAAAGGTCCATATCACAAGTGGAAATCTAAAGTGACGTTCTTTTGCATTAAGATTTCGTGCATCCAACCATAAAAGCACATGACAACCTCTGCTTCCCTCTACGAAGGGCCTATCTTTTATTTTTTGTCCTATACTTATTACAAGAGTCATGGTGATCTTCACCTTTCCTTTTTACATTTTATCCTTTGGCAAGCATAGTGTGTTGGAAAGATCCTGATATATATAGCTAATTGGATGTGAGTTTTCATGAACTATTATTGTTGACATTACCCTTGAGGTAAAAGGTTGGGAGGCAAAACTATAAACCCCTATCTTTCTCTGTGTCCGATTAAAACTTCATACCCATAAGTATTGCGTGAGTGTTAGCAATTGTGAAAGACAAAATGATAGTTGAGTATGTGGACTTGCTGAAAAGCTCTTATATTGACTCTTTCCGATGTTATGTTAAATTGCAATGGCTTCAATGAGTGAGGTTATAGTTTGTTAGTTTTCAATGAAGTTTCTGATTCACACTTGAAATTGTGAATGAATTGTTACTTTAGCATAAGAAATCATATGAAAATATATATGTATGTTGCTGTTATAAGAATGATCATGATGCCCTCATGTTCGTATTTTATTTTATCGACACCCCTATCTCTAAACATGTGGACATGTTTTTCGATATTGGCTTCCTCTTGAGGACAAGCGGGGTCTAAGCTTGGGGGAGTTGATACGTCCATTTTGCATCATGCTTTTATATCGATATTTGTTGCATTATGGGCTGTTATTACACATTATGTCACAATACTTATGCCTATTCTCTCTTATTTTACAAGGTTTGCACGAAGAGGGAGATTGTCGGCAGCTAGAATTCTAGTCTGGAAAAGGAGCAAATATTAGAGACCTATTCTCCACAACTCCAAAATCCCTAAAACTCCACGGGAGTCATTTTTAGAATATATAAAAAATATTGGGCAAGGAAGCACCAGAGGGGGGCCACCCACCATCCACGAGGGTGGGGGCGCACCCCCCTATCTCGTGGGCCCCCTGGCAGGCCTCCGGTGCCCATCTTTGGCTATATGAAGCCTTTTGCCTTGGAAAAAATCATAAGCAAGCTCTTGGCACGAAACTCCGCCGCCACGAGGTGGAACCTTGGCGGAACCAATCTAGGGATCCAGCAGAGCTGTTCTGCCGGGGAAACATCCCTCTGGGAGGGGGAAATCATCACCATCGTCATCACCATCGATCCTCTCATTAGGAGGGGGTCAATCTTCATCAACATCTTCACCATCACCATCTCATCTCAAACTCTAGTTCATCTCTTGTATCCAATCTTTGTCTCAAAACCTCAGATTGGTGCCTGTGGGTTGCTAGTAGTGTTGATTACTCCTTGTAGTTGATGCTAGTTGGTTTACTTGGTGGAAGATCATATGTTCAGATCCTTTGTGCATATTAATACCCCTATGATTATGAACATGAATATGATTTGTGAGTAGTTACATTTGTTCCTGAGGACATGCGAGAAGTCTTACTATAAGTAGTCATGTGAATTTGGTATTCGTTCGATATTTTGATGAGATGTATGTTGTCTCTCCTCTAGTGGTGTCATGTGAACGTCTACTACATGACACTTCACCATAGTTTGGGCCTAGGGGAAGGCATTGGGAAGTAATAAGTAGATGATGGGTTGCTAGAGTGACAGAAGCTTAAACCCTAGTTTATGCGTTGCTTCGTAAGGGGCTAATTTGGATCCATATGTTTCATGCTACGGTTAGGTTTACCTTAGTACTTCTTTTTTAGTTGCGGATGCTTGCAAGAGGGGTTAATCATAAGTGGGATGCTTGCCCAAGTAAGGGCAGTACCCATGCACCGGTCCACCCACATACCAAATTATCAAAGTACCGAACGTGAATCATTTGAGCGTGATGAAAACTAGCTTGACGATAATTCCCATGTGTCCCCGGGAGCGCTTTCCTTTATATAAGACTTTGTCCAGGCTTATCCTTTGCTACAAAAAGGATCGGGCCATCTTGCTGCACCTTATTTACTTTTATTAATTGTTACCCGTTACACATTACCTTATCACAAAAATATTTGTGACTGATAATTTCAGTGCTTGCGGAGAATACCTTGCTGAAAACTGCATATAATTTCCTTTTGCTCCTCGTTGGGTTCAACACTCTTACTTATCGTAAGGACTACGATAGATCCCCTATACTTGTGGGTCATCAACTATCTCTACTACTCTTATAAAATATAAAATACTCTTATACTATATATATATCTACTCTTATGAAAAACCGAGTTGGTGATGATGGTGTACCTTCCATCTTGTAATATAGACTGTTCGATCTATATCTGATGGATAGAAAGCAAACTATGACAATTTTACAAAAGATTCCCGCACCTCTCTCCACATTTATAGATAAGGCCTTGCCTTGTTCATCCTTATCTCCCACAAGATAAAATACTCATACAAATGCATCTTGATGTTCCGTGCAACGCATGGGCATCTTGCTAGTTATAAAAAAACTTCCATCATTTGCCACACTACTGGTTTCAGATGAAGAACCTACCCAAGCACAGTACAATACAAGAGCGACTCACAATTACAAGGTGATATTCTGTTGGACAATGCAAGCTATAACCAATTACTTTTACAGGAACAATAACAACTAGGAAATTTGAACGGTAGGTATGAACAAAATTGGAACTGCACATCTACTGCTAAGAGATTGAATACATACATTACCAATTGAGGAGGAGTACGATGGTTGCGGCGGCCTCTGTGCATCATGGTCGGTAACGGAGTCAGTTCATTGTCCACAGTGGTGGTGCTTCTGCGCTTGGCGTCGGCTTCCGAGAAGCAGATATGAGACCGTGGAAGATGGTGCTGGGGAAGAGGATCCGTGTACAATGACGACGGTGGACCGGCTCCAGTGCGGCGTACAATGTCGTCGATGAGGCAGATGTTGTGCAGTGGACGAGTGCGCCGATGTAGAAAGGGAGGAGCACGAAGGCTGCGGTGCCGTGGAGGAGTCTATTTTGTGGTGGGGATAGAAAATAGGGAGTATTCAGGTGTACTACTCTAGGTGGTGGGGTGGGGTTGGCTGGGTAGGGTGAACCTGAAGTTACCAAAATAACCCCTTACCAACCATCATTCATAGGCCTGTTCCGAAGGGTATGATGGTGACTACGCACTGCTCGAATCAGGGTCGCGGGAGATTTTCCCGCCGACCACAAAATTTTATAACACTGAACTCCCCATTTAGCGTGTTGGGCGATTTGGCTAAGCAACTAGCGAGTAGTACTAGTAGTTAGTAGTACTAGCAACTACTAGTACTCCCTCCATTTTTATTAACTCTGCTTATTATGTTTGATCAAAGTCAAACTTCCTAAAGTTTGACCAAGTTTATAGAAAAATATAAACATTTACCATAACAAATATGTATGATGTGAAAGTACATTCAATAATGAATCTAATGATATTTATTTGTTATTGTATATGTTAATATTTTTTGGTATGAACTTTGTGAGAGTTTACAAAACTTGACTTTGACCAATGCTAATACGCGGACTTAAATAAAAACAGAGGGAGTACACACTTGTAGTGGAATTAATCATTTGTTGTAACCATAAAATAAATATATTAGGCTACTGACTTCAAATGTAATGGTTTATACAATTCAATAGTTACAATCATTGTTGACTTTCGAGATGTATACGAGGTCTATAGTACTTCACAATATGCTCAAACTTACATAATCCCAGTCAAATGAAAATCTAAATGCATTTCATAGTTATTACTTTGTAGGATGCAACAAAACCAACCATAACTCTACATGATCCATTAGAAAAGCAACATTTTGAACACATCTCAATGTGTGAATGAAACGTGTAGAGAGAGGTTGCGAAGATGGAGCAGATAGGGCTGGAAAGATTGTATGTATGTGGGCGAGAGAGTAGGAGACAAACCTAGAGAGAGAGAGGAAGAAGTTAGGTCTGTGAGAAAAATGCAGACATGTAATATACGTGAGATGCATGTGCATCCGGATTTTGTACACGTGGAAGGAGAAGAGACAACGGGTTTGATGAGAGAGCTGGAAAAACATGGATGAGAGGGGAAGGATCTCGTGGATTGAGGGATTGATAATTTTGTGCGGGAGAGAGAGGGGCAGGAGTCAGTCAGTTGTCGCCACATTGTCCTGCTTCCAAATGGCCACACATTCTCTAGTGCAGTGTGGTCACCGCGTTCATCTCCTCGATGCCCTCTTTGAAGATTGAGGTGGTGTGCATGCTGGGGTGCAGAGAAGCACAAGCGAGAGTGGTTGCCATATAACCTTGGATAGGGATAAATTATGTGCTCGGGGGAGGGGGAGTGTGTGTGTGTGTGTCAGATATTGAGAGAAATCAAACCTATGGAGAGAATGTGTGTGTATGTTACGGAAAGTTACATGCTAAATAGGATTTTCATTCAGAGATTGTCCATGCGAGATAGAGAGCAATGTGCGGGCCTTGAGGTGGGCAGGGGCCGGGTGAGGGTGTCAAAATGTGTGCGTTGATGCATGCGTTACACACGATCGTGCGAGGGACGGACGAATCAAGAGAGATGGTTGTTGTGTTATGGATGCTCCTCTCTCTGTCTCGCACACACACAAGTACAAATAGAAGACCGTTCTCTCATGTATACACAACGTATCGGCATCTCTCTATGTCTCACTCATGCATGATCATTTGCACATTCACACCTGTCTATGTCTCTATCACACGCACACCATTGCACATTGCCCTTCTGCCACAACGCACATCTGGACACATACACATGTTCTCTCTCAGTTACACACACACAGAATCAGTATTAAAAAAACTAGGGCGCACCTAAAATGCCCAAATCCAAATAAGCACGAACTGAAGCTAAATTCAAATATATGGAAATATTGTAACGTGAAGAAATTATCCAGGAAAAAAGTAGTAATATTCGGGGATTGTTTTCACAAACCCAAAAAGGTTCGATGGGTGTCCTACAAGCACGACACGGTGAAGCACCATTCGATCGACCGCGCGGCAGCGGTGAACGCACTTGGACAGGATTCTGTATCGATGTTGTGCTAACTAATATGGTAGTATAAGCGCTGCCTCGGTCTAATGTTTATGTGTACTAGTACAGTGTTCTTTTAAGTTTAACCAGCCCGATATAAAACTGAACTAAGCTATCATACGCGCACTCATCAATATGTCGCCGCCGCAGTTGCGCATGCTGGCGCCCGCCTGTTCCGGCCGACCATCTCTCATCCATCACTGCCGTGTCCCTACCATCCCCGTGCCATGAAGCCGAAGGCTCGCCCGCTCATGTCATCTGCAGTACCGCCTCGCGATGCCGCCGCGCTGCAAAGCACATGAGTAGCTGGTGGAGCCACGTCTATGCCCGCAGCGTATGAAGAGGAGGATGAGCGCGTGCTCTAGCATGCCCGCCAGGAGGAGCTAGCTTGTCATTGTCATCTCCGCCCGAGCGGAGGACGCGCGCATGTTGGATGTTGCGGCAGAAGCCAATCGCGCCCACGCCGAGCCCGCAAACCAGGTGCGGACGTGGATTCTAGCTTCGCGACCTTGAATGCCATGTGGATACTGCAATCTTAAGGAACAATTTGGGTCAGTCGACTCTTGTGAGCCATTGGGTGCAACATGGACGGCCAGAAGGGCTTCTTCAACCTCCGTAATTGATGCACTATTCATCTTCGATCTCTGGCATCGAGCCGCCAGCCCGCCACACGCCTAACCACCTGCCACCGCCGCCCCGCCCTACCCTGAACCGCCTGACACTGCCATGCTCCCCCCAACGCCATCCGTTTAACCCCGGGCACGATCCATTTTTCCGGCGAACTGCATTCCACACCCAACACTCACAAGATAGATCATGGGCATCCTTGCACCCTAATATAGATACTGGGGTAGCTTCTCTGTCGTCTTGTTCCTTCGCTCTGTCGAACTTCTTTCACAAATTGACTGACCCAAATTATACTACTAGTACGTATTAAGTACAATAGGAACGCAAAGATACAAGCAAAAGTACCAACTACAAGAAGAACAGTAGTAAGACATACTACTACTACTGTACATACTGAAGAGTTCAAATAACGAGAAAAAACATAAACATAGTTTTGCTGGGGCTCAGCACAACACACCCCTGAAATAAAGCTAAGCAACTAATCCGCTTGACACTGCATTAGAACTAACTTGAGCAATGGCACCGACACCTTACTCGGAGTTTGAATCCACGTCCTTGACTTCGTCCTCGTCCCTCTCCCTCTTCCTCTTCGCTGACACTTCCTTGCTTGAACCGGACACTGGGCTCTGCTTCTTCATCCAACCCTTGTAGATATTTCAACAAAGGTAGGCATCCGTTGCCGCGTACATGATGTGATCTTCATCTATTGTCTTCGACTCCCATGCACGATGAAACTCCTGGGGAGGTTTCTTCAGTCGAGTGTATGAAGGATCAATCATGGCTACCGCCAGGGTTAGCATTGAAGGCTGAGAGGAGGACACCAGGCATGCCTTCGGGATATCGAAGGGCTGGCCTACACCGAGGCCTATCCGACCTAGGACTTTTCGGTCGTTCGTAAAGTCTATAGTAACGAATTTCACTCTTTTGTCCTTGAGGAAGAACTCAAAATCCTGGCACCTAACATCGGCATGGCATATGTGGTAGACCAAGCACACGTTATGTATGCAAACCTAGATCACGGTGGGCTTCTTCTTACCTACCTCCTTTAGAAGCTTCTCGCTTTCCAGGAGTGTGGTGTACTCAACATCTAGCCCAACGACCCACTCATCCTTTGAACTTTGGAACATGCATAGGAAGCGAGCAAGGCATGGTTCCACCGTCGTAGATCTACGGGTGTAGATGACGATGAACTCATCGCTGGTGATGGTTCTAACCTGGTACTCAGCAGCGATCATGGAGATTTGGGAGGCCATGGATTTTAGAGGCAGGTTAGGAGAAATTGACATGGTGTAATGTGAAAGGATGGGACAACTGGGAGCGAACAATTGTAAGGTAGAAGAAGGGAACGAGTAGGGTGTGCGAACGGCGTGGGGTGGTTGGCTTTCCCGGTGGATAAATGGCTACATGCCCCCAAAGAGTTCTCGAGTACTATGCGGGACCCACTAGATGTCATGTCTACTAGACCCATATCATAGGCTTGACGGTATCGCTTCTGCGTGTTCACACGCCATGCTGCCGCGTGGATGTAACTTCACTTAATTCCATCAACCGTCGCGCCTCCCATGACCTTCTCCTCCCTCATGCGGTCCCGCCCTTTGAGACTTCGGACGGCTATAAATGAGCAATTTTTTTTTCCTACTCCGCATGCATGATACTCCCTCTGGTCCTTTTTACTCCGCGTAAGATTTGTGTCAAGTCAAAGTTTGCAAAGTTTTTGACCAAATTTATACTAAAAATATCAATATCTACGATACCGAATATATAATTTATGAAACTACACTTCATAATTAGTATAAAAATATTGATTTGACATTGTGAATGTTGATACATTTTTCTATAAGTTTGGTCAAAGTAGAGGTACATTGACTTCAGACAAAACTTATATGCACGATGCAGACTAGTTCCTTCGTCCAGGTGCGTCCCATGTCCTAAATAGTCATCACAACAAGGTTAGCTATTAGAGTACTACTACTACCTCCCTTCTAGTTTAAAGGGCTCGATTCAAAATTTTCACCTACTCTTACCAAGATAGAGGCGGTGGAATAGTTTTCGTAGTCTACAAAAGTACTCAATTAATGGTCTCGTTCTTCACAAAAAATGTGTTTACCAATGCATTATCGCATTGCATGCATGCGTGAACACTAGTAAATGACAAAGATTTTTACATGCACTAGCAAGATGCCCATGCGTTGCACTGAACATCAAGATGCATTTGTGTGAGTAGTTTATATTGTGGGAGAAAAGGATGAACGAGGGAAGGCCTTATCTGCAAATGTGGAGAGGAGTGCGGGTAAATTGTCATAGTTTCCTTCCTATCCGTTAGATATAGATCGAAAGGCCTATATTGCAAGATGGCAGGCACACCATCATCACCAACTCTGCTTTTTATAAGATATAAGAGTAGAGATTAGTTAATATTCTCTTTAGGATACTCATAGTGGAAAGTATCATATACTAGTATCATATGCATGATACTCGTGTATGATACGTGACTACCTTTATAGTGCCATGCATGACACAAAGTAGCATAGTATGTTAACATGATACAGTATCTATCTATGTTAGTCTAACCCCCTCTCTTCTTTAATTCTTTACCACATTAGCATGTTTTCTATTCTCGTGTGCATGATACCAGCTAAGATACCACATTATACCACCACTATGGCCAGCCTTAATCATCGCATGCAATAATTTAGTGCACATTGAAATCTGAACATGTGTGGGGCGTGTATGTTTTTAATGACTTGAGACTATACCTAGCTTGGCATGCAAGATGACTTATTATGCACCGTTCCACATACCTGCCAGAAGCCCGTAAGTCTCCAAATCTTTTCCTACATGTGTGAAAACAATATGCCTGCTTGACACTCCTTCTCCCTCCGGCAGTCCCACCACTCCACGCCGTGTGGAAAAATCTGCATGCATGACTCTCCTCCCCCCATGCTCGTCCAATTTGTTGTGAACAGCAATATTTCCACCCCTTCCCTCCCACGTAATTTACTCCAACAAATATGCCCACATAGCTATTACGTTAATCACGCAACATATCTTACGCGACATTGCTTTAGTTACTTCACTGCAGGTGCATTGGGTCACTGACATGTGGGCCCAATAGGCATCTGTCCCACATGTCAGTGACACAACTGCACCTATAGTTAAGTCACTGCAGCTCTGTCCATATCTGATGTAGGTGTGCCATTGCTCGCTATAAATACTGCGCCTCCCATGGCATTCGGAAGAACGCTCACGTTCACTGCTGTCTCCCCCTCCCTCTCACGTCGACCACCATGGCATCGCCCCTCCCAAGCCCTAGGCGCCCTTCGCTGCAGTGCGCGGACGGTCATGCGTCGCCCTTCTGCTCCTCGCCGCCACTAGTCGAGGAGGACGCATCGGTGTTCCCAGTCTCGCCAGGACGCGCGTCGGAGGACGTGTTGGCTCCCCGCTACGAGGAGAACGTCACGCCACCCGTCGAAGCCCCCCAGCCTTGAGGAGCTTTGGAAAGAAATGGATGTCTCCTTGTGGGAGGCTTTGCCTCCAGCAGAGCGAGCCAAAATAGAGGCGGAGAAGAAGGTCGAGGAAGAGAAGCGCGCCACGAGCCATGCTGCCTGGCAGGCCTATGTCACGTCCGAGAGAGTCAGGCAATTGGCACTTTGGTAGAAGGCTCGTGCAAGGGCCGTGAGGGTGGCGGGGGACGCCTGTGCCAAAGCCCTGAGTGCAATCGGGCCCAAGCGCCCCATCTATGCTTGGCGGTACGTGGACCAGGTGCACGCTTTCAGCGAGGAGGAGTACCTATTGGCGCCGGATCACCACACCAGTGAGATCACGCTCGCCCGACGGAAAGCCGCCAATCACAGCACGTCGCGAGTTGCGAGGCTGAGGAAGAGGTGTTGTGTCGGCGCGCTGGGAAACGGCAGCGCACCAGGGCACTCGTGGCGCGCCGCAAGCGCTCCTGCGAATGTCGTGGCTTTTATTAGGAATAATTTAGTTTTGTAAGGCGATCTCATTAGTTTTGGGACGCAAATGATAAATCTTGAGCATTCTGGAATTATTAGAGTCCTTAATTAAGTACGTAAAAGGAAAAGTTCGGAAACCTTGTGTATCCGTACGCATTTTGTAAGTACGTGCATATAGCACAAACTTTACTATATATGGCACTACACGTCTCTCTCTATATATGCTTGCAGACTATGCTACTACTATTACTTATGTACATGCAAATTCACATTTTAACATCATGATGCGGTTTTTGTAAAAGTAGAAAAACAGCACTAGTCAAGCTTGTGAAACGATTCAACGCAAAAGAAATGCAAAAATGCTCGTTCGATTATTTACTTTTAGCTTCCTTCTCTATGGTTATTTCTTTATCGTACTTTGTACGGAGTATCTCACTGGTCGGGAAGGCATAGAAATTTCCAAATCGCTTCCTACACCCTGTATCGAATTTTTTGCCTAACAAGTTGTGTCGTGCAATTGGAATTCCAACTTGAGTACTACTACTAGGAGTACCAGGGGCTAGTTCTTTTAGGCTTCTATATTAGTAGTCCCATAACTACTACCTCTGTCCTGGTTTATTGGTCCCCACTGTAATCTGTGTCAAATTTTGACCATAAATTTAACTAATGAAATGTTTATTTATGTCACCCAAAATTATATAACTTTTGTTGACATGCACTAACATTCTATCAGTTAAATCTTTGGTCAAAATTTAGCACAACTTACAATGGTGACTAGTAAACCAGGACGGAGGTAGTAGTTTAGAAGCCCAAATAAATGAGTGAGGCGCCTTATGTTACTCTCCACTATGACTAGTCTTATGGGAAAAGCTCGGGAAGAGACAGCTTATTTTTTAAACTGTGAAAAGAACTGGCCCTAGGAGTAGTAAATGCAGAGAAATGAAATGCAAAAAAGACAGAGGGACGTGAAGGTTGCTTGTCCATTTATTTTACCAGGCCACTTATTACTGGGAGGGGTGGGGTTTTGTGATATGATGGCTTTACTGCCATGCCACGAGCGGGATGAGACTCCCATGCAGTGCCGCCCTCTACACTAGTACGACGTCGGTCGTGGTTTCTTAGTCCCGCATTGAATTTTACTAAAGATTTAACTAAAAAAACGTTAGTGCATGTCAACAAAAACTATATCGTTGGATTTGTATTTGAACATAGTTTTCAATGATATAATTTTTGGTGACATGCATGAGCATTTATCGTACTATATATAATGTTAGTTAAATTTATGTTCGTACTAATATATAGTAAGGTGCCCATGCGTTGCACGGAACAGTGAAATGGATTGATCTGGGAGTTGTTTATTTTGACAAAGTATGTGGGGGTCATCTCATGTGTAACGAGTATCGATAGGTTTCCTCGGATATTATTCCTTCTCTAGAGCTCACAAACATCCGAGTGAAATAGATAAAAGTATCTTTTGCAAACAAAAACTTCCAACTATTCAACCTGCATCCAAAACTTGTGAAGAAATAACATTTATTGTGCTTTGCAAGAAATGATCTTTAAGAAGTAGTTCTTGAGTATCGATTTTGTTTATTTTTTCTAGACCACCATGAATGTACTCTCTCCGTCTAGGTGAATAATTCATCTTAAGTTGTGCACCATGACCAAGAATGAGGGGAAAACGAGAGAACTTAATGTTTATTTGCTAATTAATAGCATTGCATGCAATGAACTAACCACTGCATGTCGTGTTTGGTAGTCTTGAATCATTGAAAACATGCATGCCCCACATCTCTTATTGGTTGATATGTCAAGAAACAAGAAACGAGGTGGGAGTTAATGCACTGCACCTAAGTGTTTTGGGATTATTTGGTTTTCGTAAGGTGACCTAGAGCGAGTACAATAAGGTACAGTCAACAGGCTGTAAGAAGTAAAGTAATATTTCTAATGCTTAGTTGGAGGAGAGAGGATAGGAGAGAGAATGTAAGCCGGCTCTCATGCAAGAGCCAGCTACAGCACGTGCTCCTAGGAACTATGTGAGGGTGGAAAGTGGGCCATGTATTAGTAAGTAGCACATAGTTATAGCTAATTGTTATACATGTTGGCTACAGATGACATGGCACTTTCTTATAGTCAACAGTTGGCTATACTATTAAGTATTAACCATGCTCTTATACACCTAGACGGAGGGATTAAATCAGGATGACTTGGAAGGGGCAGAGGAGATGTAAGAAATGGTTCATCATAAGTCTTTCACTAGTAGTGTAGTAAAAATTCTCAATTAATCTCATAAATGGCAAGAGAGAACTCAATGTAGCAAAAACATACGTGGAAGATTCTAGACTAAACCATAAATGGATACAGTTTTATTCAAGTGCGATACTCTAATAGAGCAAGATCATTGTAACACCCACAATGCGGCTATATCTCCCACGTGCCGGGGCATGACTTATAGGCATAGCCGCATGGTAGGTTTGTCGCAAGAGGGGTAATCTTCACACAATCTCATGTACTGAATAAGAAAGGGATAAAGAGTTGGCTTACAATCGCCACTTCACACAATACATAAATATAACATACATCATCCAGAATACAATCAAGGTCCGACTACAGAACCAAAATAAAAGAAGAAAACCCCAAATGCTAGATCCCCGATCGTCCCAACTGGGCTCCACTACTGATCAACTGGAAACGAAACAACACAACGAACACGATCTTCGTCGAGCTCCCACTTGAGCTCAGTTGCGTCATCTGCACTAGTATCATCGGCACCTGCAACTGTTTGGAAGTATCTGTGAGTCACAAGGACTCAGCAATCTCACACCCACGAGATCAAGACTATTTAAGCTTATGGGTAGGAAAGGGTAGTGAGGTGGAGCTGCAGCAAGTACTAAGCATATATGGTGGCTAACATACGAAAATATAACACAAGGAACCGTGTTCACTTCCTGGAATCCGCCGAGAAGAGACCATCACGGCAACACACGCGGTTGATTCATTTTAATTAAGTTAAGTGTCAAGTTCTCTACAACCGGACATTAACAAATTCCCATCTACCACATAACCGCGGACACGGCTCTCGGAAGTTCAAACCCTGCAGGGGTGTCCCAACTTAGCCCATCACAAGCTCTCGCGGTCAACGAAGGATATTCCTTCCCCAGGAAGACCCGATCAGACTCGGAATCCCGGTTACAAGACATTTCAACAATGGTAAAACAAGACCAGCAAAGCCGCCCAGATGTGCCGACAAATCCCGATAGGAGCTACACATATCTCATTCTCAAGGCACACCGGATCAGCCAGACGTCGGGTTGGCATAGACCCTTGTTGCCCAGGGGGCGCCGGACATCGCTCAGGTTGGACCAACACTTAGAGAAGCACTAGCCTAGGGGGGGTTAAAATAAAGATGACCCTTGGGCTCCGGAAACCCAAGGGAAAAAGGCTAGGTGAGGCAAATGTAAAACCAAGGTTGGGCCTTGCTGGAGGATTTTTATTCAAAGCGAACTGTCAAGGGGTTCCCATAACACCCAGCCGCGTAAGGAACGCAAAATCAAGGAACATAACACCGGTATGATGGAAACTAGGGCGGCAAGAGTGGAACAAAACTACAGGCATAAGGCCGAGCCTTCCACCCTTTACCAAGTATATAGGTGCATTAAAGTAAATAAGATATAATAATGATATCCCAACAATATCCATGTTCCAACATGGAACAAACTTCATCTTCACCTACAACTAGCAATGCTATAAGAGGGGCTGAGCAAAAGCGGTAACATAGCCAAACAACGGTTTGCTAGGAAAGGTGGGTTAGAGGCTTGACATGGCAATACGGGAGGCATGATATAGCAAGTGGTGGGTAGCGCGGCATAGCAATAGAGCGAACAACTAGCAAGCAAAGATAGAAGTGATTTCGAGGGTATGGTCATCTTGCCTGAGATCCTGCAAGGAAGAAGAACGAGTCCATGAAGAAGAGAAACGGACGCAGTCGAACAGATCCTCACAACTCTGGAACGGAACCGAAGCTAACGAGAGAAGCAACCCGGAAAGAAGCAAACAACATAGTAAACAACCACCACATAAACATGGCATGATGCACAACCAAGTATGATGCATGTCCGGTTTAAATATGCATGGCATGGCAAAGTGCACAAACAACACTACAAGTTAAGTGGAGCTCAATATGCATCGGGATGCATATTGACAAAACAGCACATTCCATTATTTAGTTCACTCCCGATTAGGAACTCAACAAAATTAAATGTTGGTTAACATGGCAAGAGGTGAAACATGAGTGAACTAACTATTTAGGCAAGTTTAAATGAGGCTGGAACAACAAACAACAATTCCGGGAAATCCCCATATGCATATTAGTAATTTAAGCAAACAACAATTTTAAACATTTTAAATGTTGTTATCATGATGCGGACGACAAATGCAAGTTTATGCAATTTTTGTTAAAGGTTGACATGAAGATGATATGGGGCATTTGGTCGCCACGACGGAAAGAAAGGGGTGTCATGGCGGCGAAAACGGAAATGGTGCCACGGCAACGTTCTGATGAACCAACAACTAGTTGAGATGCCAGTGAAAGAAACAAATGTGAGATGTGCGGAATGTGCAAGAGGTATGGGGAGTGATACCGGATACCGGGTGTCCCACGAATCGGTGACAATGAAACGAGTGACAAAATGGACACCGTGCAAACACGGCCAAATAGGAGCATCTCATACAACACATCACAAGCATTTGTCCACGGGCGTAGTTCCGACAGTTATACCTTCCAAGGCAGCATTCTCAGAGCGGTTCGAATTCGTAGAGGAAGTAGTTGTTCTCGCGACGATAGTGAAAGTGGCGGTAAAATCGGTCCTCGGTGGTGATAGTGGAACTTGGCGAATCCGAGTTCTTCGGAGGTCGTCATCGAACATGGTCAAATACACGATGTGGGTAGACGTTCACTCGATGGCCTCCGGCGACGGTAGTTGTACACGGTTCGTAGACGTTCGGGTCAGTGGTACTTGTTGCATATCCAGGCGTAGTCGACCTTGGCGTATCCAAAGGGTACTTGTGGTCTTTAGGGTCGTCGACGTCGTGGTACTTGGTATCTTGGCACTCTCTTGGGTTTTACATAGATGAAATGGACCGTGACGATTGAAACTCAGTGTCCAGTGATAGCAATAGGATGGTACACGGGGCAGGGGTCTTCAAGGGTCAATGCTGCACTTGGGGTACCACTTACTGAAGGTGACCCCTGAGTATTCGATGAAGGCGTTAACCACAGGGATGCATCGATGGTGCTTGGAGGCAGCAGCGGGTGGCAACCTGCTACCTCTTGAGCACTGTGTTGGTTTTCCCTTGAAGAGGAAAGGGTGATGCAGCAAAGTATCGTAAGTATTTCCCTCAGTTTTTGAGAACCAAGGTATTAATCCAGTAGGAGGCCACGCACGAGTCCCTCGCACCTACACAAACAAATAAATCCTCACAACGAACGCGATAAGGGGTTGTCAATCCCTACATGGTCACTTACGAGAGTGAGATCTGATAGATATGATAAGATAATATTTTTGGTATTTTTATGATAAAGATGCAAAGTAAAATAAAAGGCAATAAAAATAACTATGTCCCGCCGGAGTCCGGAACCACCGAAGATTCCGGTGCAGTGTTCGGCTAGGGGCCGAACCTGGAGCCCATGGGAGTCCGTCTCCCTTTGTGCCCAGGGTCCGGAAGGTCGCCTCGAGGCGCCCCCAGGACTGCCTCCCCTTGGCCTGGTGCCTGTTGAGACAACACCTCGACGTTGTCCGCAGGGCAGGGGGTGGAGGCGGTCGGAAGAGAACCGCTGTTCATATCCGACGAGTCCAACGAACCGCTCGACGAAGATACATTGAGATGAGCTCAGGAAGGACTGCATAATCATGTTTGGCATGAGGAGAAGCAGTGCAGTAAAACATACTATGAATTACAATGGTGTCCGGATACTTACGACTTCGCCAGGGGCTTTACCCTGGGTAGCCACTCGTCGCCGCTGTAGGCGACCGTTGTGGAGCAGTCCGGAGGGAGGGTCCTGCCCTTCTTGGACCCTTCGGCCTCCCCATTTGGGTCGGCCTTGCTTTTCTTGTCTCCCCTGGCTGGTGGGGGGGAACTTTCCTCTTCCTCCTCCTCGTTTTCGTGGGAGGAGGGCGCGTCGGAGTTATCGGACGATGAGTCCGATACAACCTTGCGCCGGAGACCCTTTCGAGTCCCTGCAGCCTTCTTCTTTGCCTTCTTCACCGACACCTCGTAAGGTGCTGGAACCAGCATCTCTATCAGGAGAGCATCTGCAGGATCTTTCGGTAGGGGGGCGGGGCAATCGATCTGCTTCACTGTCTTCACCCAGTCCTGTTAAAGGCATGGAAGGCTTAGACCCCACACATGATTAAACTAGGGCAAATGGATACCCTGTGAAATATAAAAACTTACCGTATTGGCGCGGCGTTTGCGCTGAGTCCGCAGTCCTCGGTGAGGGAAGGATGTACCTCGGCGCCCTTGAACAGCACCCTCCAAACGTCCTCGTACCTCGTAAGCCATAGGTGTGCATGATGTCGTTGAAGAAATCAGAGAAAGGGGGGCAGAGGCCACAGGAAAAGTAGTCGACGAAGAATGGGTACCAATTCGGGGCGGCCTTGGCACAATCAGCGGGGATGATGCGCGTGGCCGTATGCCCCATCGACTCTGCCCTTGTCTTGCACCCCCAAAGGGGCTTCAAGTTGTCCCAGAGGTGGACCACGTCGACCGTCGGGGGAAAGTAGGCGAGCTGCGTCCTCCACGCTGCCGACTTGCTCTCCGGCAGCTCCGTCCCCCCAGTATCCTTGGCCACTCCTTTCCCTTTGCTGGTTTTGGGTGCCATGGCAGTTGCGAGAGGTGGAGGAGAAAGGGCAGCGAAAATGCGGCGGCAGCGAGCGAGAGCAAGGGATTGAGGAAGAAGAAGAAGGGGGCGACGGTTGCGAGATTGGAGAGGGCATAGGGGGTAAATGAGCAGCGCGCCCGCGGTTGCTCCTTTTTACGGGGAAGGCGCGAGGCGCCTCTTTACCGCGATGTGACGCATGTGTGCGGAAACTGCCCCACGCATGACCCACACGTCATGCATGACCCCCCACGTCGCGCATTCAACGCAGGTCGTGGGGAATCACAACGGACGAAGAAGTTACTGCGGTAGAAATCCGCCCCACCTGCCCGCACACCGTTCTGGGCCTAGCCAAAGAACGCGTCGCCCTTATGTGTGGCCTAGGCCTGGGGGCTCCTGTCGGTGTACAAAAGAAGGGGCTCTCCTTTTGCACCCCTTTACTTGTGCACGGGCAGTCAGAGCCGTGCCTACGGCTGCACTAAGCAGGACAGAGGAGGGATGCCGGAGCACAAGATGACTGAGGGAGTCCTGGATTAGGGGGTCTCCACACAGCTGGACTATATCCTTTGGCCGGACTGTTGGACCATGAAGATACAAGATTGAAGACTTCGTCCCGTGTCCGGATGGGACTCTCCTTGGCCTGGAAGGCAAGCTAGGCAATATGGATATGTAGATCTCCTCCCTTGTAACCGACTCTGTGTAATCCTAGCCCCCTCCGGTGTCTATATAAACCGGAGGGTTTAGTCCATAGGACAACATACAATCATACCATAGGCTAGCTTCTAGGGTTTAGCCTCTACGATCTCATGGTAGATCAAGTCTTGTAATACTCATATCATCAAGAACAATTAAGCAGGACGTAGGGTATTACCTCCATCAAGAGGGCCCGAACCTGGGTAAACATCGTGTCCCCCGCCTCCTGTTATCATCCGCCTTAGGCGCACAGTTCGGGACCCCCTACCCGAGATCCGCTGGTTTTGACGCCGACATTGGTGCTTTCATTGAGAGTTCCACTGTGTCGTCATCATAAGGAGGGATGGCTCGTCTCGTTGTCAAGGACAACATCACCTCTGGGGGAGCCCTGGCTGTAGGCCAAACTCTCCGACTAGGTGGCTTCGTCATGACCGCCAGCTCGGCCACCGCACTGATGATGACTTCTCGGGTCATCGAAAATAGCCTCCACATCGGCTCGAAATTCGCTGTCGGATTTCGGGTTCCGGACGACCCTTGAGGTTCGAACACTAGGGTGCGCGCGGAGATTTCACTTCCTACCTACCTGCACCCCTCCGCCTCGCTAAGATCTAAGCTATGGAAAGAACAACACAAGAGACACAGGGTTTATACTGGTTCGGGCCACCGTTGTGGTGTAATACCCTACTCCAGTGTGTCGTGTGGTGGATTGCCTCTTGGGCTGATGATGAGGAATGATACAAGGAAGAATAGCCTCGCGAGGGTCTGTTCTTGGCTGGGGTGATGAACTGCTGGGAGGAGTTCAGTCACCCTTCTCTCTCTCTCTCTCTCTCTCTCTTTCTCTTTCTCTGATTGAACCCCTCCGAACCTCTCTCGAACCTCCTATTGAACCTCTTCTCTTCAACCTCTTCTCCCCCCCTCTCTGTGGGTGGCTGGGCCTATTTATGGAAGCCCTGGTCCTCTTCCCAAATATCGAGCGGGAAGGGAGCCAACAATGGCGGGCTAATTTGAAGGGGGGCGGCTAGTACTCGCTACCCTGACAAAAGTAGTCTTCGCCTGCACAAAGCTCTGGTGGTGAAGCTGTCCTGGGCTCCACGATGACCTCCGTCTTGCAGTCTTCCTGGTCTTGGTCTCGTTGCACCGAAATGGCAACCTTTGCCTGATGCCTCGGTACTCCGCGGCTGCGCTTGCCCCCTTTGCACCAAAGAGGAAAGGAGGACACTGCGCGGGCTGGCACCCGCCTGGCGCCCTTGGTCGTCATGGCTTGCATCATGGGCACCTCGTGAGGTACCCCGCCTTGATCTCTCCGCCTCCTCGTGAGCCAGCCTGATGAGGCCGCGCCTGAGGAAGCTCCGCGTCGTCCGCCCCGCGAGGCTTGGCCCCTCGCGAGGGTCTTGGGTCTGTGTTGATGAAGATGGGTCATGCTGGGCCCCCCTTGAGCCACGCCGCAGGCCGCAGGCAAGCAAGTCTGGGGACCCCCGTTCCCAGAACGCCGACAGTAGCCCCCGGGCCCAAGGCGCGCCCGGACTTGGCCGTGCAGGGAGGCGGAAGGGCAAGAGCGAAGCGCCGCGGGCCCTAATAGCCTGTGACCTTGGGCGCCGTGTGGCGGTTGATTGGACGTGGGTGGCACTGTTCCCCCACGCCCTCCTTATTTTGCGCCATGCTAGGCGGACCCGCAGTCGTACACAGCCGTTCCCCTTTCTGTTGCTCGAGCGCCCTCTGTCCTTCCTCCGCTCGAACTCCGGTTTCTGTTTTCAACCCAATCTTGAACCTCCCCCCCCCTTTTCCCATCGCCATGGCTCAGATGAAGAAGGGAAGAGGGAAGAAACCCGTGTCTCTGCCTTGCCCGCTGCCGTTGGCGGCCCCCGCCGAGGGCTTGGGCAAGGTCAGCTCGGCTCTGGCCACCATCTTCAACGAATGCGGGAGGACGACGGCCTGGCCCGCGTCCCACTTCTCCATCGACAGGATAGTCACCGAGGTCCCGTATTTTGCCGACGTCCTGTGGGCAGGTCTGGTTCCTCCCTTTTCTGATTTCTTCAATGCCGTGCTTTCCCACTATCCGATCCACATGATGCATATGGGTCCTGAATCCATCACTCTCCTTTCGGTCTTCGCCTTTGTTTGCGAGGCTATGATGGGCATCCTTCCTTCAGCCTTGCTGCGCCACTTCTTCTCGCTGCGCCTTGTTGACCCTACCCAATGCTGGGCATGTGTGAGCTTCGTTGCCGCGTCTGAGACGGCGGCCTCTGGGATTGACTTCAAGCTCCCTCCGCCCGCGGCTGGGTTCCACGAGCGGTGGCTGTATGTGGATGCTGGGGTGCCCAGCCCCCTGCTGTCGGAGCAAACTTCGCCTGCTGTCCCCAATTCGGGCTGGGGCCAGGAGACGCTTGAGAGCCCCTGGCTCGTCTTCGTTTGGCACTGCTTCGCGTTCTTGAGGTCGCTTGGCGTGACAGCGCCCAAGGTGGTGAAGGAGTTCCTTCTACGCCGCGTTGCTCCTCTCCAACGCCACTCCCGCCGGATGTGGGCCTTCAGCGGGCGCGATGATCGTATGAGGCTCCAGGAAGAGGACCTGACGCCTGAAGTGCTGAGGATGGCGCTCTTGACCCTGACGGGGGACCCCAACCCTGGCAGCATCCAGCAGGGAGGGGCCTTGCTGCACCTCTGCCAGAGCAGGGGCGATTTTGTGAGGCAGATGCCTATCTTCGATGAGTGGGGGCCACGCCCCGCCAGCCTCCAGGGGCCTCGCGAGAACCCAGTGGTGGTGACTGCCCTTCCAGTCGGCCAAGGCGACTCTTCCTCAAGTGGCGGAGCAGGGAGGCATGAGGCGCCAGAGGCCGAGGGGGCTCCCGGCGGAGTGATAGCGCCGGGCGATGCTCATGAGGAAGCAGTTATTGGGGCCCGTGCCACTGAGGCTGAGGGTGACAAGCAGCTGCCCTCTGCACCTACGACCGAGGCCCCTGAGGCTCTGGCAGCTTCTCTTGGCGAGGCGATTGGCAGTGCACATCAGGCAGGAGCCCCTACCGCAGATCGCCTTGACGCTCCATCTTCATCGCAGGTTGATCCCTCCGCCCAACTCTTAGGCCGCTTCCGCGTGGACTTTGAGGCCCTCCGGAAGAGAAGGGAGGCCCTGGGCGACGATTACCCTTGTCGCCTACTGAAGCGTAGGAAGTACCTCGCCACTGATGAGTAAGCCTTCTCCTTTCCCAGCTCCCGATCCTTCTGTTGCTCTTATCGACCCTTGTTCCGCAGGCCCCTTCCAGCCGAGCTTGCGGAGACGGCTGAGGAGCCGTCCCCCTTGGCTTCGCCCCCTCCACCGTCCTCAAGCGCTCCAAGCAGTGGAGCCCTTGTGGTGAGGATGATCGACGAGGCGAACCGTCCTGAGGCGTATCATGGCCCTGCGCACCTCGCGATCCTTCGCAGGCCTTCTCGTGGCATAACCAGCCTGCCGTGGTCTTCTCGCCTGGTCGTGGACTGCGATTGGCTGAGGCGCTTCCTGCGCTCTTCACCTGGGGACGGGCTGGCCCCAGGCCGGGCTTCTGACGCGGCGTGCCTGGCCGTCGCGAGGGTGCCAGCCCCCGGCCCCCAGCCCAGAGGGGGAGTGCTGACTCGTGGCCCCCGGCGCATGCTTGGGGCAGATGATGGTGTGGAAGACGTGCTTGAGGGCGCTCGGGAGTGTCGCGCTCTCCGCCAAGGATTCCTTTGAAGGGCGGCTGACGTGGTAAGCCTGCTGGGAGAGGAGCTTGCCGATGAAGACGCGCGCCTTGAGGCCGAGGGCCTGCGCCTGGCTGCAGAGAGGCGCGAGCTGGAGGGAGCCATCGCCCTTGCGCGCCGTCAGCGTGATCTTGACGATGCAGAGGCCAAGGCGTCACTGGTGGCCTCTCGGGAGGCCTGATCTTGGGCCGCTGAGGAGGCTCGGGAGGCTGACCGACGGCGAACGGCGGCGGAGGAGCGGGCTCGGGAGCTCCTGGCCTCGTGCCACTCACTGGAGAAGCAGGTGGAGCTACGCGAGGCAGCCCTCGCGTCGATGAAGGTGGCCTCCGGCGACTCAGCAGAGCTCCAGAAGCATGAGGAGGCGCTGACGCTGGAAGCCGCCGAACGTACCCATGAGTACGAGCGTTTGGAGACGAGGGAGCGCTTGGTGATGCAGGCAGAGGATGATGTCGCTGCACAGGAAGCCCGCGTCCTGGAGGAGGTCGTACGTCGAGTGGCGATGGCGCATTTGAACCTCGAGCACGAGTTCAAAGAGAAGCTGGGGTTGATCCGGGCCCAAGCTAAAGGCAGGGCTGCTGCCTTGAGGGCCAAGCTGGAGGAGGCGACGCGGTGGACCGACGCTTTCCGGGCCGCTCCTGAGGTGGCGCAAGGTGAGTTAACCGCCTCCCAGGCCGAGGTGCTCCTTCTCCGCCAGCGGGTGGAGGAGACTGAGGTCATCGCGGGCCAAAACACGGACGAGATATGCCAGCGGCGGATCCTGGAGCATGAGCACGGCCCCATGCTCACCATGCTCCGGGAGAGGGCCAACACAGCCTTGGGCAACATCTGTGAGGCGGCTGTTGGCGAGCCGCATGTAGTCAACTATGCTGGCAATATTCAGTTCTTCACTGACGTGGTGACGCAGCTGGAGGCGCGGTCGGTCAGGGCTGACAGGTTGGTGGAGGAGAGGAGCCGCGCCCTGCTCGGGCGCGCCTTTTCTCGCGTATTCAGCCACCTCCGGAACATGGATCCCCACTTTGATTTTGACGCCGCCATCACCCCAGTCCCCCAGGCCGTCCGAGGCGATCTGGCGCACTGGGTGGAAGACAATGTGGATGCTCTTATCAGGGCCTTCGCTTCAGACCACGACGACATGATCGTGGGGCCGAAGAGGGCGGCGTGGTGAACGGCCCTGACGCCGCTGGCGGCGAAGCGGACAGCGATGGCGAGTTCAGCGACGCCAGCAACGGCTCGGGTGGTGCTCCTGGGAACGCATTGGGGGATTTATCCGACTGATTGTGCATTGTTCCTACTTCCTTACCCTGCATGAATAGAACTCAGGTTTTGGCCTGATGGCAGTGAGAGCATTTTGGAGGGGGAGCCCCTTATGTAAAACTTGCGTTCATCGTATTAGTAGACGCTACATTGCCCATGCGCCCGCGTCAAGTGGTTGGCCTAAGCGACGCGCTGGTCGGCTAGTTTACCTTTGTCCTGTGCTGGCCCTGAGGCAGCCTGTGGGAGGTTGTGGTGTCTCAAGTGTTCCCTGATTGGGTTCGTAGGATCTGCAGTAAAACACCCTCCTGAGAGGACACGTCGGCGGCAGTCTGGGCTGCGCGCAAGCTAGGCCTGACCCGGCTCGTGAGGGGCTCGCGAGGGGAGGCAGCTGAGGCGAAGTGGTAACCAAAACGCGAGAAATTGCTCGGACGAGACTAAGCACCCCTTCCCCGAACACATGCAAATCTCAAATTTGAATCCAACTTGAATCCAGCGGGGGAAAGCGACAACCAAAGGGAAAGGCAACAAAAGCAAACAAAAGGCCGCGTCCGGCACCTAGTCTAGTCTTGGACGTCTTCTCACCAGCGCGGAGCTAAGTGCTGCCACTGGGCATGGGAGGGAGCCCCAGGGCCTAAGGTCGGCACCTTGAGACTCCGGGGCGTGTACAGCCCCACTCGTTATTACGTGAGAGTGTCACGGGGCGGCGAGCTTCACAGGCACTCGGCCTTCTTCACAGGTACTGGCCTTGCTTCATATCAGCAGATGAGGGCCCCACCTTGCGCCACACTCTAGTGCCATCAACGACGACTGGAAACCAGGAGCCGCCGATGGGGTAGAGCGGTCACCAGCGGTTCCCCCGACGACCACGGGTCCTCTGCCGGGGGCAGGCCCTGAGGCACCTCCCCGGCGGAGGGCCTACCTCCTAAGAACACCTTGCTACGAACACCGCGGTGGTGATGTCGGATCCCGGCCCCTCTCCTGCAGCCCCCTACGCCCTCCTCCCGAGGGGTAGGAGACTGCGGGAGCAAGGCAGCTGCTCGCTATGGCGACCTGCATCTCTTGCGATCCATGGTTAGCGTATGCCTGCTCCTGAAGAATTAGCGGTACCCGATAATCATTGCCTCCAGCGTGGCCGGTGGGACCGTCCCGGGGCTCCCGGAAAGGCTCAGCTTCTGGCGCCTCGTCCCCCCATCTTGGGCTGAGGAGCGAGCCTTGTTCGCTCTCGTGAGGGTGTCCTTGGTCCATCATGAGGGGCACGTATTCCTCTGGCGCCGCCATCCCGAAGGCCACGCCGTAGTGCCCCGCGTACCACGCGGTCCTGCCTGACGCGCCCACCGTGAGGTGACAGCGCGGCTGTCCATTGGGGCCGCGGGTCGTGTCGAGTCCTTCTTCTTCGCGGACCGGGAGCGAGGGCAGCGCCGCCACCGGTCCGGTGCTGACAGCTTCGCTGGTGCTGGGGTAGCCTTGGAGCCCGCGGGCGCGCGCGGAGCCCCCGCGCGGGCCGCCCTGGGCTTGAGATGGGAGCTGGGCGCAGAAGGGGTGAGCCACCGAGGCGGCGAAGCCAAGGAGCTCCGCCACCCGCTCCAGCAGCACGTCGTGGCCGCCCTCCAGCAGTCTGCACTGCAGCAGCTCTCGGGCCACCGTGAGCGCGGCCCTCGAGTTCGCTTGCTCCCGGCGGGTGTACAGTGTCGTGGCCGCAGCGTGATTGGAGGCCCTTGCTGCCGACCGCGCCTGCCGTGGTGTGGGAGCCGTCGAAGCATGTCCGCGTCGCCCGCGGCCCGCAGCGCCCGGCGAACCACGAGCTGCCTGGGGCACGGGGTCGCCCGAGGCGAGCGGTTCTGTGCGGGCGGGCCACGCTGCCCATGGATCTGGGTTGCCCGCCTAGTCGCCGGACATGATGATGGCGACGGGACGGGGCACAGAAGGTGAATTCCGGCGCACCCCTACCTCGGGCGCCAAATGTCAGATTTCAGGTTCCGGCAGACCCTTGAGGTTCGAACACCGGGGTGCGCGTGGAGATTTTGCTTCCTACCTACCTGCACCCCTCCGCCTCGCTAAGATCTAAGCTATGGAAAGAACAACACAAGAGACACAGGGTTTATACTGGTTTGGGCCACCGTTGTGGTGTAATACCCTACTCCAGTGTGTGGTGTGGTGGATTGCCTCTTGGGCTGATGATGATGAATGATACAAGGAAGAACAGCCTCGCGAGGGTCTGTTCTTGGCTGGGGTGATGAACTGCTGGGAGGAGTTCAGTCACCCTTCTCTCTCTCTCTCTCTCTCTCTCTCTCTCTTTCTCTGATCGAACCCCTCCGAACCTCTCTCGAACCTCCTATCGAACCTCTTCTCTTCAACCACTTCTCCCCCCCTCTCTGTGGGTGGCTGGGCCTATTTATAGAGGCCCTGGTCCTCTTCCCAAATATCGAGCGGGAAGGGAGCCAACAATGGCGGGCTAATTTTAAGGGGGACAGCTAGTACTCGCTACCCTGACAAAAGTAGTCTTCGCCTGCATAAAGCTCTGGTGGTGATGCCGTCCTGGGCTCGACGATGACCTCCGTCTTGCAGTCTTCCTGGTCTTGGTCTCGTTGCACTGAAATGGCAACCTTTGCCTGATGCCTCGGTACCCCGCGGCTGCGCTTGCCCCCTTTGCACCAAAGAGGAAAGGAGGACACTGCGCGGGCTGGCACCCGCCTGGCGCCCTTGGTCGTCATGGCTTGCGTCATGGGCACCTCGTGAGGTACCCCGCCTTGATCTCTCCGCCTCCTCGTGAGCCAGCCTGATGAGGCCGCGCCTGAGGAAGCTCCGCGTCATCCGCCCCGCGAGGCTTGGCCCCTCGCGAGGGTCTTGGGTCTGTGTTGATGAAGATGGGCCATACTGGGCCCCCCCTTGAGCCACGCCGCAGGCCGCAGGCAGGCAAGTCTGGGGACCCCCGTTCCCAGAACGCCGACATTCGCCGAGCAGATGGATCCAATGGAGCTCTCCTCTTTGAACGAGATCTTGGATCACATCGCCGCTCTGGGAGTTGCTACGGACTACGATCGGATCGGGCTTAAACCCGACCAAAGGGAGATTAACTCTCCGTCGGTCACCCATCAGATAGCGGTGGTGGAGGAGCAGTGTGGCGATTCTCCCTCTATCCTGAGGACGAACTATGTCCGGATTCCCGAGCTCTCCGAGCCGGATACCCGCTCACGGGAGAACATCGCCCTAACCCTGAACCTAGAATCAGGCTGCATACCGAACCTACGGGGCAACATCCCGGAGCCCGAACTTCCAAGATCGGAAACTCCCCTGCCTCGGGGTCTCAGATTGGGCCAAGGTCCGGCCTAAAATCCACCCACCCACCCAGATACAAACGATCTTTGCCACATTAGGCAAGCACCCCAAGAGACAGTACTTCACTATTGGGCCAGATTCCTCCTTGTAATGAACAAGGTCAAGGACTGTCGCGAGGAAGACGCAATTTCGTTCTTTTGCAACATTTGCACAGACAAGGGAATCCTCAATGCCATAAGTCGCCGTGACATAGCACACTTCGCTGACTTGGCGGCCATAGTACGGAAGTACTATGCGATGGAAAGCGCCTGGAAAACCCAAACACAATTTTGGGACAATCCGGCTCTCACAAAACCCCCAGTCCGAACTAAAAGGGTGCATTCTCATAAGTCGCCCGACTCAATTACAAAGTAGCAAAAGCCCACTACAGGGCGTGGAACCGTATTGGAGGGATGGCTTAATGGGCCCTGCAAAATTCATAGTACAACGGATACCATACCAACACATAGCCTTAGAGCATGTTGGGTACTCCGGCAGGTGGCCAAGAGCAGTGAGGATCTCCTCATCCAGAACACCCCAGAACACCTTCCCATGGATAACAATACAGTATTGACAGTCTTCGAGACCATCGCCTCAAATAATAGGCGTAAGCGAGCACTCCGCAACCTTGCCGAAGTGTGCCACATGGCAGCAATAAATCCATGGAGCGACACGGCTATCACCTTCTATGCCAGTGACGAACCTAAATTCCGAACAGCCCAAGCACCAACCACTTTGGTCCTCAGTCCAATTGTGGACGGCTTTCGGCTCACTAAAGTGCTCATGGACGGCGGCGGCGGATTAAACCTCATTTATGAGGAGACTCTTCAAAAAATGGAAATAGACAGCAACCGTATTGGGCAAAGCAGCACGACCTTCCGAGGAATCATCCCTAGTCGGGAGGCATGTTGCACTGGGAAAATCACACTAGATGTGGTATTCGGCACTCCGGAGAATTACAAGTCCGAAGAAATCACATTCCATGTGGCCCCGTTCAGTAGCGGATACCACGCCCTTCTAGGGCGGGAGGCATTCATGATTTTTCAAGCCATACCCCATTATGGGTACATGAAGCTCAAATGCATGGATCCAATGGAATCATCACTCTAGCTAGTGATCCGGACATAGCACTCCGCGCTGAGAACAAAATAGCCGCACTGGACCTCGAGGCATTATCCGAAGCCCTTGTGGCGGAGGAGTTAACCGCGCTGCGCTCCACAGTGGACAGGGACGACGTGATACTAGACAAAAGATCCAAGTCCACCTCCTTTAAACCAGCGGGTGAAATAGTCAAATTCCAAGTCCATCGAACGGACCCCACAAAAACAACATCCATCGGGGCACAGTTAAACTCCATCGTAGATGCCGCACTACGGGAGTTCCTGCACGAGAATTGGGACATATTTGCCTGGCATGCTGCAGACATGCCAGGAATCCCACGCAGGCTGGCTGAGCATAGCCCTAACATTCTAAAAGGATTCAAGCCGGTCAAGCAGACTCTTCGGTGTTTCTCCGAACCTAAGCGACAAGCCATGGGAGAGGAGCTAGCCAAGTTACTGGAGGCCAGATTTATTAGAGAAATAAAGCATCGGGACTAGCTAGCAAACCTTGTGATGGTGCCAAAGAAGGACAAATCCTGGCGCCTATGCATCGACTTCAAGGACCTTAATAAGGCGTTCCCAAAGGATCCCTTCCCCCTCCCTTGCATCGATCAAATTATCGACGCTACCGCAGGACACGACTCATTGTGCTTCCTCGATGCATACTCCGGTTACCACCAAATTAAGATGGCGGAGTCCGATCAAGCCGCAACAGCATTCATCACACCATACGGCCCCTTCTGTTTTAACACAATGCCCTTCGGGCTCAAAAACACCGGCGCAACATATCAGCGCATGATTCAGACATGTCTGGAAAAGCAGATTGGCAAAACAGTGGAGGCATACGTCGACGATGTGGTCGTTAAAACCAGACACGTCGACTCCTTAATAGATGACTTGAGGCTCACGTTCGACAATCTCCGAACATACGACATTAAGCTCAATCCGGAAAAATGCATTTTCGGCGTATCGGCTGGAAAGCTCCTGGGCTTCATCGTCTCCAGCAGAGGAATTGAAGCAAATTCGGCTAAGATCCGGGCTCTGTCGCAGTTGGCTATCCCAACTGACCTCAAGCAAATCCAGAAGTTAACTGGATGTGTGGCGGCCTTAAGCCGCTTCATCTCCAATTAGGAGAAAAGGCACTCCCCCTTTATCGCCTTCTTCGGCGCACCAAACACTTCGAGTGGACGGACGCAGCCACGGCCGGATTGGAAGAAATAAAAGCCATCCTGGCCACCAACCCAATCTTGGCCACGCCAAATGTCGGCGGACCAATGTTATTATATATAGCGGCAACTCACCAAGTTGTAAGCGCAGTGCGCGTCGTCGAACGAGAGATAGATGGACATAAATTCCCACTTCAAAAGCCAGTATATTATGTATCCACTGTCCTCACTCCATGCAAATCACGGTACCCACATTATCGAAATATAGCATACGCAGTATTCATGGCATCCCGGAAATTACGACACTACTTTCAAGAGTGTTCAATTATGGTGGCCTCCGAAGTACCACTCAACGACATAATAAACAACCGCGATGCCACGGGCCAGATTGCCAAATGGGCTATCGAGCTCCTCCCGTTCGACATAACATATAAACCATGGCGAGCCATTAAGTCGCAAGTACTGGCCGATTTCGTCGCCGAATGGACAGAAGCCGAACTCCATAAAGAGTATGGCGCGTACTCCAATTGGATCATGCACTTCAACGGCTCTAAAATGCTGGCTAGTCTAGGGGTTGGCGTTGTCTTGATGCCCCCACCAGAGATACAATGCAATACGTACTCCAAATACTATACACAGACTCCAATAACGTAGCCGAATACGAGGCCCTATTACATGGTCTCCGGATGGCAGTTTCCATGGGTATTCAATGCCTGGAGGTGCGTGCGGACTCAAACCTCGCAATATCCCAAATAAAAGGAGACTTCGATGCCAAGGATCTGAAAATGGCGGCATATCGCAACGCCGTCCTCAAAATGTCAGCTCGGTTCGAGGGGCTTGAATTCCACCTTGTGGCTTAGGAAAACAACCAGGCGGCGGATATCCTCGCCCGTATCGGCGCTAAGCGCGACCCTGTCCCACCTAACATCTTCCTGGAAAAACTATTTAAGCCATCCGTGGTATGGGAAGGGGACACCGGCAATAATAGTCCGGACCCGGCCACAACACCAGATACCGAACACTCTGACACAACCAGAGGCTCCGCCATCGGAATAACACCTTCGGCCCACGTAATAATGGCTGTCATCGCCATGTGGACAAAACCATTCCTGGCCTACCTAACTAGGCAGGAACTACCCGAGGACCAAAATGAGGCACGCTGCATAATATGGCGATCTAAATCCTACAAGGTCCACGAGGGAGAGCTTTACAAGAAATGCACTACCGGAGTCCTTCAAAGGTGCATCTCCGTAGAGGAAGGGCGGAAGCTTTTGGCAGAAATCCATGCTGGACTCGGCGGCCATCATGCCGCATGCCAGGCCCTTGTAAGCAAGGCATTCCGTACAGGTTTCTACTGGCCAACGGCCCAAGCAGATGCACAACATTTGGTCCAACATTGCGTCGGTTGCCAGCTTTTTGCAAACCAAAGCCATATGCCGCCTTCCGCTCTCCAAACAATCCACATTACTTGGCCCTTCGCGGTCTGGGGGCTTGATATGGTTGGACCCCTTAAAGGGGGAACCCATAAGAAAAATATTTACTGGTCATGGTGGATAAATTCACCAAATGGATAGAAGCCAAACCCATCAAAATGGTTGAATCCGGACCGGTGATAGACTTCATATCTGGGGTTGTACACTGTTATGGCATCCCGCACAGCATCATCACCGACAACGGCATGAATTTTACAGCCGACGAGGTGAAACTTTGGTGCAGCAACATGGGCATCAAGCTCGATTATGCTTTTGTCTATCACCCGCAAACTAACGGTCAAGTCGAGCAAGCAAATGGTCTTATCATGAGCAGCATTAAACCCAGACTAGTGCGGGCCTTAAAGGAATCAAACACGCACTGGGTAGAGGAGCTCGACTCCGTACTATGGGGGCTGCGGACCACGCCGAATCGCACTACTGGATACACATCGTTTTTTATGGTGTACGGCGCGGAGGCGGTTCTGCCTTGCGACATAATTCATGACTCACCTCGAGTGCGCATGTACGAAGATAGAGAAGCCGAGCTCGATCGGCAGGACAGCTTGGACGCCCTGGAGGAGGAGCACAACGTGGCAAAGGCCCATTCCTCATTCTATCAGCAACAGGCTCAATGGTATCAAAGCAGAGAAGAACGGGCCAAAACCTATAACGTTGGCGAACTAGTTCTATCCTGCCGGAGAAGAAAAAGAACAAGCTCAAGCCCAAATGGGAAGGTCCCTTCATTATTGACCAGGTTCTGACCGGTGGAGCGTACTGTCTGCGGGATGCATCGGATAATCGATTCGAGCCAAACCCATGGAACGCAGCCAGACTCCGAAGATTCTACGCCTAGCGCCGGACTCTATGTCCGTCTCCTTACCTCCATCAATTTTTTGCATATTTGTCTTTTCTCTCTTTCTCCCTTTTTATTTTCTTTAAGGCCCTAAAAGGCTAAACTCGTGTCTTGGTTACACAATCTTGTCACGCTGACCGCGCTCATTATACCTGGGGGCTTCTTATACAGAAGCTTAATCTAACTATACATGTGTTATTCTTCTGCATGTACCTTTTTCGCCATTATATGCATCGATATGACTTAAGTTTTGGCCAAGCTGGGTTGCCTGGCTCTTGTATTTATGCCCTATGTTCCCGTTAATTCGGCTAGGGCATAAGGGGAGCACCTCTGTGATTGTTACTGCCGGGTGAGCCGGATGTGTACCTCAGACTGGGTGAAGCCGAAAGCTAGTGTTCTTAAGGGAATATTCGGTCGGTGAATAAAAGATGGCTTTTATTTAATTTGAAACATGCCCCCATATGTTTATAGCCTGCATCTCTTTTCGCAGTTCGGACATGCACATTAGGGCATGCGTACCCAGGGAAAGGAACTCTTAACAGAACTATTCTCCCTGGAAGATGTTTCTTACTACCCATGTAATATAACATAGCTAGTTGGGTACTTGTCTGTTCAAGCACTTATGACCCCTACGCCTGGTTTCCATGCATACCCTGGTTTTTACATAATGAAGTGGGTATTCGGATACACTCCGGACTATCGGGTCCAGAGGTCGAAGCGAAAAGGTCCGCCATGACAAATGATTTACAATCTGGCTAGGACATTACATATGTCACCTAAAGTACACAGTCACTAAGACTGATTAAATTCTTCTTCTATACCATCCAACAGGCGGTCTAGCCTACAATCCTGTTGGGAATACTTTGCGGCTAATTCTACTTGGTCATACACTAAACTGACGGGGATCTCTTTCCCATCGGGCCCCACAGGTCCGACCTCGGCCATGTGGTTTGGGTTAGCTTTGGTATGTCGCGTCTTCACCATAGCCCAGGCCTCCCTTGCACTTTGTCGGTAGGCTGATATCTTCCATAACCAGAAGTGCCGCCACGTTCCCTTGAGCTTCTCTATAAGCTCCCCCATGCCTCCTGGCGGGGACGCGGATGGCCACAAGGCTTGGGCAATACCCTGCATCACCTGCCGAACTTGCTCGTGCAGTTGTGAGAGCTCTGGTAGAAGATCACCCGAGGACCCAGGCATCTACTCCGCGTGATGACCCGTCAGCATACCTGCAGACATAACTCTTTTAGCCGGCTTCTTCGCTGAACTCCTTTAAAAACTTCGTTCAAGCACTTACTAAAAATGCCCCGCCGTAGCCGCTTATTCTCCTTCATGGAGTCCGCAAGCTGGGCTCGGACATCTTTGAGTTCCACGCCCAGCCGAATATTGGCATCTTGGAGATTATTTTTCTCCTGCCTGACTCGCATAAGCACACGCTCGCCAGCATTTAGCTGTCGATCAGCACGTGCCACATTCACCGCCACGGCCTCCAGATTCACTCCGGGGTCATCTCCAACATCTATCTTTAGATTTGCATGCATGCCGTATACTACCTGGTACCTGTATTCTTTGAAATGAAAACAAGTGTTACCAAAGGGGCCCTTCTCAGACTCCTTCCACACGGCAACAGCGGCCCCTAGCTGGGCCTTGCACTCTTCCAGCTCTTGAGACAGGAGGGAATTCTCCTCTGTAAGAACCTGCACAAATAATGATCCTTAAATCAGTCGTGTCAACTATTTCAAGTCTCAGGGGCTACTGATACATATAATCGTCAGATTTTCTTACATGTATATCCCTTACATACTAGTCCGTGGCTCGGGCTAGACCATTCTGAGCAGCACGGATGTACGCGTCTCCTGAGTTGAAGGCATCGAATGCCTCTTGGGAGAAACAAGCGCCACGGAGTACGGCCCGGCGATGCCTGTGATTCATGGCACTCTCCACTTTGGAATTTGTAGCGGATAGTCTGTCCGCATCCTCTGTAGGGGGAGCATTCAGCGGCCGCCTCGTGTTAGCTTTCGCCTCTATGTCCGGCCCTGGAGCCCGACTGGTGGAGGCGTGATCGGCAGCCTCTCCGGATATAGTCCGGTGAGCTTTTTTCTACTAGGAAACATGGACGTCATTATATTTTAAGAAAGACAACAACCAGGAGTGAGGTTTTGTGTCATACCTCTGCGCCGGTGTCTCCGTCCTGACCGCCTTCCTTTTTGGCCTACTCCGCTTCGGTGCCCCTTGTTGGCGAGTCGCTGCGGGTTCGGCACGGCGTCCCGAAGGCCTTCCCTGTAAAACACCATACGTGTACGGTAGGTGAAGTGCGTAAAAGGGGATCCTTTTTGGAAGTTGGGAATCCGGTATTTTCTTACATGTGATGCAGGGAGTAGTCCAGGATAGTCGGCCCTTATGGCCACCATGGCGTCATCGCAGATCAATTGATAGAATTTCCTGTCTATCAGCTCCAGAAATATGTCCGGATCCTCTTCGAGTCCGGGATCGAGGGCCCGGTCAGGGTCCTCCCGTTGTGGAGGTGTGTTGTTGACCTCCCTTACAGCTTTTCGCAGTTCCTGCCGTGAAACAGCAAGGTGAGTATTTACGACAAGGAATGCGGGAAGGTTGGGAGTAAAGAGTGATAGCTCACCCAGCTTGGAGGGTTGTACATGGAGAATCCATACCACGGCTTAATACGGATGAACTCCTCTTCCTCTCCCTTGAACAACTCGGACAGAATTTTTGCTAAAGTAGGAGCGGAGTCCGGTCCCTTACGCCCGCAGCGGGTGGCATCATCTTCCCTTAAAACACCACAAGGGTGCCCTCCATATAGAAGCTGCTGCACCCCCCGCATTATGCATATTGACATAACCTCGATTATTGTCAATCCTGATTGAGCCAGCGCTTTAATCCGGTCCATCAGTTAAAGGACTTCTCCGTTGTCTTCCTCCTGGGGGCTCCGTGGGCGCCAACTTCGGCGTTTCTTCAGAGGAGCATTGTTGAACTCGGGAAGACCCCTTCGAATAGGGTCTGGAAGAGGGACGTCCTCCATGTAAAACCACTCCGAAGGCCAGTCTTCGGACTTCTCTTCGGTGTACCGGACAGGTATCCGGTCTCGGTGATGCGCCATATTTTGGCTCCGCCCACTTGATAAAGTGACCCCTCCTGTGTACGGGGCACAAGGCAGAATAGCCTCTTCCACAGCTCGAAATGAGCCTCGCAGCCTAGAAACAGCTCACAAAGGGCAAGATAACTGGCGATGTGTAATATGGAAGCAGGGGTGAAATTATGCAACTGGAGGCCGTAAAACTCCAGGAGTCCGCGGAGGAACGGATGGATTGGAAATCCAAGTCCCCTTAGTAAGTAAGGGACAAGGCATACCCGCTCCCCCTTGGAGAGATTGGGGAAGCTCTCCGCTTGCTCCCCGCCATTATAGGTGGTGAGCCCGGCTCGGACGGGGACCATATACGCTCGAGGGAGAAATCCCTGCGTCTGCAACTGTACTAATCGGCTGTGCGGGACGGAACACTTCTCCCAATCACCGGGCTAAGGGCTACGGTAGCGAGAGGAGGAGCTGCGATGGCCGGCCATGATGGAATGGATTTTCTGAGCGCGCTCCGATGGATTCTCGCCGTGGGAGGATGGTGTGGATTGGATCCAAGAATCGCCATCCCTTTAATAGACAATTTATTTACCTGGCTAGGGGGGCCAATGTAAAAACGCCCTGGCTCTTCGCATTTGCTCGACACATGGAAGATAGCCCTTATTGGGCGCAGAAGGCAAGAAGTCCAACATTTATGGGAGCCGGACACTACTTAGCAGATATTCAGGATTTGGAGAAGAACCCGCCTTGCAATGCCGAAGACAATACTGCGCGTCGGACTCATCGTCATTGAAGCCTGGTTCAGGGGCTACTGAGGGAGTCCTGGATTAGGGGGTCTCCGGACAGCCGGACTATATCCTTTGGCCAGACTGTTGGACCATGAAGATACAAGATTGAAGACTTAGTCCCGTGTCCGGATGGGACTCTCCTTGGCGTGGAAGGCAAGCTAGGCAATACGGATATGTAGATCTCCTCCCTTGTAACCGACTTTGTGTAACCCTAGCCCCCTCCGATGTCTATATAAACCGGAGGGTTTAGTCCATAGGACAACATACAATCATACCATAGGCTAGCTTCTAGGGTTTAGCCTCTACGATCTCGTGGTAGATCAACTCTTGTAATACTCATATCATCAAGAACAATCAAGTAGGACGTAGGGTATTACCTCCATCAAGAGGGCCCGAACCAGGGTAAACATCGTGTCCCCTGCCTCCTGTTACCATCTGCCTTAGACGCACAGTTCGTGACCGCCTACCCGAGATCCGCCGTTTTTGACACAGACAATGACCAAAGCAACGCCAAGACCAGGGACGCAAAGAGAGCAAGAGGGCGAGGTGGACTCCCGCGGCAAGACCCTTGCCGGGTGGCTTCCGCAGCCTCGGCAAGATCCTTGCTGGGGCAACTTGCCTAACGCTAGCAGAGCGCGCCACCCTTGAGCCCATGGGGTTCCAACACCATCAACCATACTAGAACCAAGGCTCGGGAGGTACCTCCGTGGTGGCATGCAGATCTTTATAGAGATCATAGATACACAAGATCAGATGAGAACCAGAAGATGACGATCCTTGGCGAGATCCTTGCCAAGAAAATCCACGAGATCCCCGGCAAGATCCTTGCTGGGGATGACCGCGGTGCCGCAGCGAGACCCTTGCTGGGCCCTCGGCAAGATCCTTTCTGAGGATGCCTATGGGGCCGCATCCAGGCCCGCGTCTACCAAGACTCCACCGCCGCTCCCCATACAATTGCCAGCTCGACCAGCTAGGCAGGCATCTGCGTGGTAGCCCGCGGCCTCTACACCAACTCAGCAAGCACCTGCGTGGTGGCATGCAGATCTTCGTGAAGGCTCCACCATCGTGCTAGCCAAGCAGCCAGCCAATGTGGCGCTACAACGCCTCGTCAGCTTGGACGCGCGTCGGAGCCAGGCGAGGCGACGACAGCTGGGACGAGCTTCTTTGCTGTCCCCAATAAAGCAAGATGGTCATGTCGACAACACATTAAATGTGTTTGTCCGACGATGGGATAGACTCTGCCCCTGTACACCTTTGCACCTCTTGTGTGCCACTGTGGCGACCCCTTTTTGTATATAAAAGGAGGCCCGACGCGTACTGGAGGGGGATTTCAGCTCTTTTGGACTAGGGAGACACCGTAGCTAGTTCAAGAACACAAGAACACTCCAATATACATCAAAGCAGGACTAGGGTTTTACGGATCTCTGCGGCCCGAAACTGGGTAAACGATTTGTGTGCTGACCGTCAGACCCGCTCTTTGCACAACCCCACACCCACCAACCGTAGAAGGGATCCCAGTGACCCCATAGGTGTCATTTGCCACCAATAGGCGTGCTCAACATTCAACAAATGATAGCCATCAGAATAGGGATGTACATGGAGAGGCTGACAGTAAGGACCCCCATGGTCCAAGGCCGCACGCAATCAACTGCCTCCTTATTACGCGAAAAAAATGATTCCTCCCACTGACATCTGGGGCGCACTGGTTCGGAGGCTGACCTATGGGACTACTAAGTTGATGCGTACACAGGGCTTTGTCAACTTAGTCAACAAACAATTCTAGCAGCAGTGACCGTTGGATTTTAATCGAGTGGTCCTGTTGCTTCTTCAATCGTTGCTCTTCTTGCACCAGCCGCCCAAGCCAGTGCCGGTTAGACCGCCTGCTCCTGCCTCTAGTGGCCTGCTATGCTTCCGCGCAGGCCTCACCGCCCCACCCTACTCCCACCGCTGGCTAGGCCATCCCTCTACTATCTACTCATGCACAACCTGTGTTATTTTGCAGCGACAGCAGCCTCACACCGCAGCAGAACAAGTGAACCCTTGTACTCCTCTCCGCGTGGGCATCCACCATCGCGTCTTCCCTGGCTCCGCGTTGTCCCCTTCCAGGCCTCGCCATAGTCCATCGCCTTGGTGCTCTCGGTGCGGCGTGGTCAACATGGTCAAGGAATGACTTCTGTTGGAAGAGGACTGAACATGGAGAGGCTGATAGCTGGGTCCATGGCCGCAGCAAGGAAGTGCAACCTTACTATGCCTAAAATAACTATTCCTCCACCTGACAGCAGGGACCCACTATAAGGGACTCTATATTTTGTGAAAAAATGTTTCCCCTGACAGCTGGGACATAGCAACTACATCTTCGCACGCAAGGAAGTGCCTCCATATTAGGCGGGGGAAAAAATGAAACCTCCCCTGACAGCTCAGACCCACCATCTATAATTTTGCATGCAAGGAAATGTCTCCTTATCCTCCTTGACAGCCGGGACCCACCTGGCCAAAGCAAACGTAGTGTTGTCATTCTGTCCATGAACGTGTACGTACATACGGGTCGATTAGTCTCACTGCAAGATGAACCATGGCCGAACAAGCAGCGACATGTGTAGTAGTAGAGCCCCCGACGTAGAAGTTTAGGCAATCCAGTCAAAATTGTGTACACGTATGTACAACCAGATGCCAAAAAATACCGCCACATACATACATACGGGAGGGGTATGGAACACGTACTCGTGCATACGTACGGCCAGGGCTCGTGTACATGGAGAGGCAACAGATGGCAGCAACGATGTCCTGTTCATCGGCAGCCAACCGGCTGGGTCGGAAAAGAGAAACTGCATCGTCGTGTTCATTGAGAGGCAATGGAATGCGTCGTGTTCATCGAGAGCCAACCTGCTTGGACGGAACAGCCGAAATGAGGCTAGGAGTACCGCAGAACGGAGGAAACGGCCTTGTGTTTGAGCTCCTACGGTCGAAACAGGATCCTGTTCACCGGGAGGGGTGTGGTGTAACGCAAAACAGAGGAAACGAACTTCTCTTCGACCTCATACAGTCGAAACAGGGTCCTGTTGATCGGGAGGGGTGTGGCATACCGCAACAACGGAGGAAACAAACTTCTCTTCGACCTCCTACGGTTGAAATAGGGGTCCTGTTCATTGGGAGGGGTGTGGCGTACTACAAAATGGGACTCCACGAGCTACTATTCATCCATGGTGTACTGCCTCGCTCCAGCCTCCACGGGCTACTATTCATCCACCATAGACCTCCTCCAGCCTCCACCTACGACTGTTCATCCAGGGCGTCTCCATCTTGCCTCCCGCAGCTACTCTTCATACACGGGCTCCTGTTCATCCAGCTTCCACCGCTCCTCCACCGGCTACTGTTCAACCAGCCCTCTCCACAAGGTCCTGTTCAACCACCCCTCCACGGGAAACTGTTCATCCAGCCCTCCACCGGCTACTGTTCATCCAGCCTTCCACGGGGTCCTGTTCATCCAGCCCTCCACGGAGTCCTATTCATCCGCCCCAACCGGCTTGATCGGGGTCCTGTTCATCCAGCGACAACGACCTCTACTACCACGGGGTCCTATTCATCCAACCCCCAACAGGAACTGGTCATCCAACCCCCAACAACGCTCACTGTTCTTCAATAGGCAGCACGTTCGATGGGCTTCAGTAAGCAGCAGTAGTGAAGGAATCGCTCGATCGGGTTCTGTTAACAGCCAGGGATCGATTGATCATTCGGGTTCATTAACGCATAGCCCGCAGTGCAATCGCTCGAGTTCAGTAGGCGAACTCCTCACTCAGGTTTAGTTAGAGCCCAATGCCTCGCACCCACGCGCGTACGTGTACAAGAGAAACACGCATCACTCGGCCCCGACCACCCACCGTAACGGAGAACTCCCCGATATTTTCCTCGCCCTCGCTTCTACCACGGTTTTTTCCATCATCGACGGCCCAAAGAATGTCATGCAGCCGCGTCTCCGGCCCGCCCAGGACGAAAAGCCCATTTTCTGACATGATTTTTTGTCATAGAAATAGGATCCCACCACATCTATGATGATACCGGGTTTTATCACAATTATCGTCATAGAAGTGTCACAAGCATGACAGGAAAAAAATTCGTTCGACCCAAAATGTCACGGATGTGTCTTTTTTTGTAGTGTTGGATCCTTCAAAGGACTGGTCCCTTGTGCTCCAATCTCACCTTTGTGTTGTAATCTTGTTCTCGTGCCTGTGCACAGTCTGGGCAACGGACATAGGGTTTGTTGCACCGAAAGAAGCCCCCGGGCCTGCCCCGAACACACTGCCGGGCGTCGTTGCGGTAGGCCCTAACAAGTGCACAGGGAGGGGCGTGGAAGTGGCCGGTCCCTTTGAGATCTTCTTTGCTTCTTCATTAACTTGAGCCTGGGCCACTTTTCGGTTTTCCCGTGTGTCGCGTAAAGCCAATCGTGGTGGGACCATTCTTGTAATGGCCCGTGAATGACTTTAATGCACGGGGAGTAACTGCCAATTCACTCTTCCAACCACTCCCTTATCCTCAGCCATGTATGCTGCATGCATCGAGCGGGGTAGGTAACAGAGATGCGTGGTGCGGGAGAGCATCAAAGCAGGGGCCCGGTCTTCTTGAATTGGTGGAGGAGGGCAGCGATTACCCGTGGAGGGATCGGCTCTCTTCCCCGCCCTGCCTATAAAAGGAGGGTTGGGGGAGGAGCGAAGTCATCCATCCTTGCATCCATTCTCCTCCATTCTCTTCTTTCTATTGGTTATGCTGAGGAGAACCCGGGGCCAGGTCCCGGGTCCTAGTTTAGAGCTTTGCACGGGCCTCAGGGGGGCGGGGGTGCCCGGGTGGCGCGGCGGTAGCACTGGAGGTGGCGGCTCTGGTGCGCTTGTCGCCGGGTCGCCCGTAGCTTCAATTCTAGTGAGAGGCAACACAAATGACACCACGCCGAGGCCCATAATGGACACGGGGCATGGTAATCAGTCGTGGCCCATTCCTCCTTTTCTTGCGGCGCCGGAGAGGGGTCGCAAAATGGGTTTGCCATCTGCAAAGGTGGACCTGACCCCCTGGGCACCGTCCACTTGTCGTGCAGGAAGGCTCTTTCCTCCCATACACGTCTCCTAAATGTGCAGTGGTTTTTGATGTAAGGGCCGTTAGGGACGACCATGCTCTTTGTGGGATTACCCAGAGAGCATGGTGCATGGCATGGCCGTCTTGTTTGGGTCTTTGGATGGCAGTGATACAGAAGGTGGCGGTAACCCATGACACGTCAAGAATGGGGACAACTGTTCTGACGAGTCGTGTTTACCGGTGACTCCGTTTCTCCTATCTGGGACTCCGGCAGCGTCACCATTCACGGCTTCCCTCTGGTTTCTTCCTCCTAGCCGGGAGCGGCGCCATCCTAATCCTGGGGAGGCGCTGAATCCCAGCCGGGCCTGCCTCCTACCTCCTCGGTCCCTTCCTATAATTCCCTGAAGGAGATGGACAGGGGCAAAGGCATCACGGGGCACTTATCTTTTTCAATCTTAAATCTGTAGGCACTTGCCAAATTTTAGTTCAAATAATGTAGTCTCTCAAATCCACGTCTGTGTCCTGTAAGGTTTGTACTTGTTTGATCATCATATTAATGAAAAAGATGAACCTTGTCGGGGACTCGTGCATGTATATGTCCATGCAGAGGTGGAGTGCCTCTTTACTTTTAAACAAACGAGTTTCCCCTGACAGGCCATCCTGCTGGTACCCTCTATTTTATTGCCGGAGAGTTAAGCCTACCGGGCACAAATTGTGGTGAGGGACCAGTCCCCCGCCAATATTTTTTCAACAAAGGCCACTGCGACCATCCTGACCGAAGCAACATTCGAGTTAAGGGATGGGAGCACCTATGTTTCAAAAAGCGGCAAGGTTTTCTTATGCACAAGTTTTTGCTTACAGAACACATATGGAAAAGAGATGGAACTTATATGTTTGGCTTGCCGGAGATCGTAGTGTTGGTTGATCTTTCCAGCTTCCCTTAGAGGCCAAGTTCTCTGCAGGAACTTGCAGTTGTATGCAGATGGAAATGATGTCAGATGCGATCTTATATGCATGAACATGTGATGCTCATGAAATGCTTATGCATGCATGCCACTTGTCGGGGGGCCCCCCGCACTTCATTTATTTCTCTGTTGCTCAGGGTCTACACCTAGATTTGTACAAGGGGTTACATGCAACTGAGGTAAGGCCTGTACAAAAGGGTGGCTACCGGGCAGGGCCCGACAGCCGCGCCTTACGGGTAGAACTTGCGGATACGCTCAATATTCCATGAGTTTTGCAATTGAATGCCATCTCCGGTCTCAGACGGACTACACCAGGTCTGGTGACTCGAACTACGGAGTAAGGGTGAGTGAGTCCTGGATTAGGAGGTGTCCGGATTGCCGGACTATACCTTCGGCCGGACTCCTGGACTATGAAGATATAAGATTGAAGACTTCGTCCCGTGTCCGGAAGGGACTTTCCTTGGCGTGGAAGGCAAGCTTGGCGATACAGATATGTAGATCTCCTACCATTGTAACCAACTCTGTGTAACCCTAGCCCTCTCCGGTGTCTATATAAACCGGAGGGTTTTAGTCCGTAGGACGAACAACAATCATACCATAGGCTAGCTTCTAGGGTTTAGCCTCTCTGATCTCGCGGTAGATCTACTCTTGTACTACCCATATCATCAATACTAATCAAGAAGGACGTAGGATTTTACCTCCATCAAGAGGGCCTGAACCTGGGTAAAACATTGTGTCCCCTGCCTCCTGTTACCATCTGCCTAGACGCACAGTTCGGGACCCCCTACCCGAGATCCGCCAGTTTTGACACCGCATTGGTTCTTTCATTGAGAGTTCCTCTGTGTCGTCACTTTTAAGCCTGATGGATTCTTCGATCATCAACAGCGATGCAATCCAGGGTGAGACTTTTCTCCCTGGACAGATCTTCGTATTTGGCGGCTTTGCACTGCGGGCCAATTCGCTTGGCCATCTGGAGCAGATCGAAAGCTACGCCCTTGGCCATCAGGTCAGATTTGGAAGTTTGAGCTACACGGCAGACCTCTGCGGAGACTTGATCTTCAACGGATTAGAGCCACGGCCGAGCGCGCCGCACTATCATGATGGCATGATCTAGCTCTGCCGCCGAACAATGCCCTGGAGGACGCACCCGCATCAGCCCCGACCCTTAATTCGGAGCCAACTATGCCAATCAAGGATGGGTGGTTGGACACCGCCTCGGGGGCTGCAATCTCTACGGTGATCGAGCCGAACACCAGCCCTATTCTCTACGAAGCCCGTGACTCCAAGGAGCCGGACTCCTCTCCAGACTCCGAGCCCTCCGCGCCCCTACCGATCGAACCCGATTGGGCACCGATCATGGAGTTCACCGCCGCCGACATCTTTCAGCACTCGCCCTTCGGCGATATTCTTAATTCACTAAAGTCTCTCTCTTTATCAGGAGAGCCCTGGCCGGACTATGGTCAGCGAGGTTGGGATGCGATGATGAAGAAATTCAAAGCCCACCCACCACCCACTTCGTAGCCACTTTCGATGATTTAACCGACATGCTCGACTTCGACTCCGAAGACATCGACGGTATGGACACCGATGCAGGAGACGATCACGAACCAGCGCCTATAGGGCACTGGAAAGCCACCTCTTCATATGATATATACATGGTGGACACCCCAAAAGAAGGCAATGGTGATGGAACAGCGGAGGATGACCCCTCCAAGAAGCAGCCTAAGCGCCGCATCAGCGGCGCCGCTCTAAATTCTGCCAAAGCAAAAACGGTGATTCCGGCACGAGAGATAATAACACCCCGGACAATGCCGAAGACAACCACCTCCAGCAAGATTCAGCACAGGAGGATGGAGAAGCCAGCCCTCATGAGAGAGCGGCAGACAGAGAGGTCGAGGACGATAATTATATGCCTCCCTCCGAAGACGAGGCAAGCCTCGACGACGACAAATTTGTCATGCCGGAGGATCCCGTCGAACAAGAGCGTTTGAAACGCAGGCTTATGGCCATGGCGAGCAGCCTGAAGAAAAAACAGCAACAACTTAGAGCTGATCAAGATTTGCTAGCCGACAGATGGACTGAAGTCCTTGCGGCCGAAGAGTATGAACTCGAACGCCCCTCCAAGAGCTACCCAAAGCGCAGGTTGCTACCCCGACTAGAGGAGGAAGCACCTAAACCTACATCACCAACGCATGATGCGGCCGATCGGCCACCCCGTGGCCGCGACAGAGAAGCCTCTCAGCCCTCCACTCAAGCCGCACGCCGGCGCCGCTCAAAAAATACCAAGGCACGGGAAAATGCGCCAGACCTGCGAGATATATTGGAGGACAAGGCAAGGCAAACAAGATCGATCTACGGATCACGTGGGCGCCCCAAGGCACAAGACGGTAATCGTCACTCCGGATACAGTAAATCCGGTCGGGCCGAACACAGTAGACAAAGCACGTTTGAGCTGCGTCGTGATATAGCCCAATACAGAGGCGCCGCACACCCACTATGCTTCACAGATGAAGTAATGGATCATCAAATCCCTGAGGGTTTCAAACCCGTGAACATCGAATCATATGATGGCACAACAGATCCTGCGGTATGGATCGAGGACTATCTCCTTCATATCCACATGGCCCGCGGTGATGACCAACAAGCCATCAAATACCTCCCACTCAAGCTTAAAGGACCAGCTCGGCATTGGCTTAACAGCTTGCCATCAGAATCAATTGGTTGTTGGGAGGACCTGGAAGCCGCATTCTTCGACAATTTCCAATGCACTTATGTGTGACCACCAGACGCCGATGACCTTAGCCACATAATTCAGCAGCCAAAGGAATCGGCCAGACAATTCTGGACACGGTTCCTAACCAAGAAAAATCAAATCGTCAATGTCCGGACGCAGAGGCCCTAGCAGCCTTCAAGCATAACATCCGCGACTAGTGGCTTGCACGGGACCTAGGACAGGAAAAGCCGAAATCTATGGCAGCCCTCACGACACTTATGACCCGCTTTTGCGTGGGAGAAGATAGCTGGCTAGCTCGCAGCAATAACATGACCAAGAGCCCTGGTAATTCGGATACCAAGGACAGCAGTGGCAGGTCGCGTTGCAACAAGCAAAAGCACCGCATTAATGGCGACAATGCTGAGGATACGGCAGTTAATGCCGGATTCAGAGGCTCTAAACCCGGTCAGTGGAAAAATCCATTCAAAATAAATACTCCGGGCCCGTCCAGTTTGGACCGAATACTCGACCGCTCATGCCAGATACATGGCACCCCCGAAAAACCAGCGAATCACACCAACATGGATTGTTGGGTGTTCAAGCAGGCAGGCAAGTTAAATGCCGAAAACGAAGACAAGGGGCTGCATAGCGATGACGAGGAGGAGCCCCGGCCGCTGAACAATAGTGGACAGAAAGGTTTTCCCCCACAAGTGCGGACGGTGAATACGATATACGCAACGCACGTCCCCAAGAGGGAGCGGAAGCATGCGCTAAGGGACGTATACGCGATGGAGCCAGTCGCCCCAAAGTTCAACCCATGGTCTTCCTGCCTGATCACTTTTGATCGAAGGGACCACCCCACTAGCATCCATCATGGCAGATTCGCCGCATTGGTTCTAGACCCAATTATTGACGGATTTCACCTCACTATTGTCCTTATGGACGGCGGCAGCAGCCTGAACCTGCTTTACCAGGATACAGTGCGGAAAATGGGCATCGATCCCTCGAGGATTAAACCCACTAAAATGACCTTTAAAGGCGTCATACCAGGTGTAGAGACCAACTGTACAGGCTCAGTTACACTTGAAATGGTCTTCGGATCTCCGGATAATTTCGAAGCGAGGAGTTAATCTTCGACATAGTCCCGTTCCATAGTGGCTATCACGCACTGCTCGGGTGAACCGCATTTGCCAAGTTCAATGCGGTGCTGCACTACGCATACCTCAAGCTCAAGATGCCAGGCCCTCGAGGCGTCATCACAGTCAATGGAAACACCGAACGCTCTCTCCGAACGGAGGAGCATACGGCAGCTATCGCAGCGGAAGTACAAAGCAGCCTCTCAAGGAAATTCTCCAGTCCGGCCATTAAACGTCTGGACACCGTCAAGCGCGCCCAGAGTAACCTACAACAAGACCGCCTGGCATGTTCCGAGCAAGCGTAGCAATGCGGCCCCAACCCCAGCCCTCGCGAACTTGCGAAACCAGTGTTGCGCGTACATAACTACACTCTGGAAATACCAGGGGCACAGGGGTAGAGGCACCATCACGGCACGCCCGAAACGCGGCTTAAACCGCACTAGGGGCTGCCGATTTCTTAATTTTCTCTTATTTTCAGGACTCCATTCTTCGGAAGGCTTGTCCGGCAGTACAATTGCCGCACAAACGATACAACCAGGGAAGCAGAAAGCTACGCCGCACTAGGGAACTCTAAGGTGGTCTCTATAACGAGAAGTATACCTGTTTCACATAACATTCCGCAGCTTGCCCCTGGAAAGGACATGTTAAATAGTCACATCTTTTGCTTATTACAGTATTTGTATCGTTCTGCTTTGATCGCAGCTTTTTTAAATAAACAATGCATAGCTTCCGTCTATTAATGCATTACTCTTTTTTATGAATATATGTTCATTAATGACATGTTGCACCCATGCACTTTGGTATGGTCAATACGCCAGGGGCTTAAGTACCCCACAATATGGTGTGAGAAGTCCGAACACTTTCACAAGTGCGGCACCCTGAACTTATAGCATTATATGCATCGGCTCTGAATCATGTCTTGGGTCAATAGTTGGGTTTGCCCGGCTCCTATGTTTTGCTACCTTACGTTCCGTTATATCGGCTAAGGTAGCACTAGGAGAACTACTGCAATTGTGCCCCAGTTGAGCTGGGCTAAGCACCTCAGTAGAGAAAGCTAAAACTGACCGTCATGATGAGGCGAGAGCTGGTCACTGTTCGAGAGGTTTTCGAGTCCCTAAAGACTTATGCCGCTTAGAGCGAGGAGTCGGCTTTGTCTGGCCTAGGCGTGCATAGCGCCCCGAACTCGGTCTTCCGAACACTAGGGGCTTCGCTGAAATTTAAAATTATAGAATTCTATGGCTAAGTGAGAGTGTTCAAGCATTATAGTACGATTGCCTTGTTCGTTGTGTTGAGCACCTCCCTCAAAGGACCCAAGAATGGGAAAAAGAGCGCTCATGTTTATCCCGAACACCCCAGCACTCGTGGCATGGGGGCAGAAGCCGACGACTCGCCATCTCTCAAATTTGATAAACGGCCGCACAGAAGGTAATATTTTAAATTCAAAAGCGTTGCTTAGCGCATATGAACAAGTTTTCAGCGTACAGGATCACAAATGCGAGTTTACTCAAATATTACATCTTTGGAGCATTCATCTGCTATAAGGCGGGCACCCTTTAGGACGCCCTCATAATACACTTCCGGGACGCGATTCTCCTTGCCCGGCGGCGGCCCGTCCTTCACCAGCTTCTCCGCACCCATCTTGCCCCAGTGCACTTTAGCGCGGGCAAGCGCCCTACGGGCACCTTCGATACGGACGGAGCGCTTGATTACTTCAAGCCGTGGATAGGCATTCACCAGCCGCCTCACCAGCCCAAAGTAGCTCCCAGGCAGAGCCTCTCTAGGCCAAAGCCGAACTATGAGGCCCTTTATGGCCTGTTCGGCCACCTTGTGGAGCTCGACCATTTGCTTCAGCTGGTCGCTCAAAGGCACCAGGTGTCAGGCCTCAGCATACTGAGACCAGAACACCTTCTCCGTCGAGCTCCCCTCCTCGGCTCGGTAGTAGGCGGCGGCATCAGACGCACTACGGGGCAAATCTGCGAATGCTCCTGGAGAGCTCCGGACTCGGGTAAGTAACAAGTAATTCACTTTCACATGCTTGCTTTGCATAATGAATGCCTTACCCGCCGCTATCTTCTTCATATCTCCAATTTCTTGGAGGGCTTTCTGGGCTTCAGCCTTGGCAGACTTCGCGCTTTCGAGGGCTGCCACAAACTCGGATGCTTGCGTCTTCGAGTCAAGCTCCAAACTCTCGTGTTTTTTCACGAGAGCCTGGAGCTCTTTCTGCACCTCCTCCACCCGCGCCTCCTGCTTCCCTCTCTCTGTGCGCTCCGCAGCCGCTCTACTTTCGGCCTCGGACAGCACTTTCTTAAGGGTTGCCACCTCGGTCGTGGCCCCTATAATAGCACGTTGATCCTGTCATTTTTTGCAACCACATCTTCTCTATATACTTGCGCAAGGTATTACTTACCTTCCTTCTCCTCGAGTTGCCTCTTGGCATGGCCGAGCTCGTTCTCGGACCACGCGAGGTTTTGCTTTAGTGTATCCACCTCCGCAGTCAGTGCGGCGGAGGCCAGCAGCCAAGCCTACATACGCATATTGACTTGATTATGTTAGCCTCCTGCGAATGTTATTAGATCCTCTATTCGGCTTTTCTTTCCGAACACCGAACAGAGCATCATGGGCTACTGTCTATGCGGTAATATTTTTACATATTCTTTACTTACCTCAAAGCCTGTTAGAAGGCTGGCACAGGCTTCAGTCAGTCCGCTCTTGGCGGACTGAACCTTCTGGATCACCGCACTTATAATAGTGCGGTGCTCCTCGTCGATGGAGGCGCTGTTAAGCACGTCCAGCAAATTGTCTGGTGCCTCCGGTTGGACAGAGGTCGCCGGCTCGGTAGGCTTGCTCCTCTTGGAAGGAGGCTGCCTACCGGTGTCCGGCTCAAGGCCGGACTTGCAGCCCTTGGGGGTTCTATCCCCTTTATGCCTGGAGTCCGGGAGGTCGCCTTGCGGCGTGTCCAGGACCACCTCCTCCTGGCTTGGAACCTGTTGGGACGCCACCGCGGCGTCGTCCGTGGGATGGGGGGAGGTAGCCGTCGGAAGCGAATTCACATCCGACGAATCTAGGGAACCGCTCGATGACACGTCAAGCCGGTCTTTGGGTGGACTGCATAAACATGTTCGACGTAAGGAAAAGTTGTGCAATGGGGGAATACTATGAATCACTCTGGTATCCGGATACTTACGATCTCGCCAGGGGCTTGGCCCTGTGCGGCCACTCCTCTTTGCCGTCGTCGGCGTTGGTGGAGTAGTCCGGAGGAGGGGTCTTCCCCTTCTTGGACCCTTCGGCCTCCCCAGTTGGGGTGGTCTTCCTTTTCTTCCCTCCCCCCGCTGGAGGGGGAGAGGTCTCTTCTTCCTCCTCCTCGTCTTCATGGGAGGAGTGCGCCTTGGAGTCGTCGGATGATGAATCCGACACCTCCTGGCGCCGGGCACTCTTTCGAGACCCAGTGGCCTTCTTCTTGGCCTTCTTCTCCGGCACCACATAGGGTGCCGGAACTAGCAGCTTCACCAAGCGAGCGTCCGCTGGGCCTTTGGGAAAAGGAGCCGGACAGTTGATCTGTCCGGACGTCTCCTGCCAATCCTGTCAAAGGTAAGGGAGCTTAGATCCCGCATGGAGTCAAACTATGAAAAACTAATACCCTATAAAAGGTAAAAACAGCTTACCGCACAAGCGTGATGCTGTGTGCTGAATCCGCGATCCTCGGTAGCGGATACGGGGGCCTCAGCGCCCTTGAAAAGCACCTTCCAGGCATCTTCGTACGTTGTGTCGAAGAGCCTGCTCAGAGTTTGGTGTCGCGCCAGGTCAAACTCCCATAGGTTGAAAGCCCGTTGTTGACACGGGAGGATCCGGTGGATGAGCATAACCTGGACTACGTTGACAAGTTTGAGCTTCTTGTCCACCAGGGTTTGGACGCATGTTTGGAGTCCGGTCAGCTCTCCTTTTTTACCCCACGACAGGCCTGTCTCTTTCCAGGAGGCGAGCTGCGTAGGGGGTCCGGGTCAGAACTCGGGGGCTGCGACTCATTCAGGGTCACGCGGCTCGGTGATGTAAAACCACCCCGATTGCCACCCCTTTAGGGACTCCACGAAGGAGCCCTCGAGCCATAGGATGTTGGGCATCTTGCCCACCATGGCGCCTCCGCACTCCGCCTGGGTGCCGCGCACCACCTTCGGCTTGACATTGAAAGTCTTGAGCCATAGGCCGAAATGGGGGCGGATGCAGAAGAAAGCCTCGCACACGATGATAAACGCCGAGATGTTGAGGACATAATTCAGGGCCAGATCATGGAAATCCAGGCCATAGTAGAACATGAGCCCCCGAACAAATGGGTGGAGAGGGAAGCCCAGTCCGCGGAGGAAATGGGGGAGGAACACAACCCTCTCATGGGGCCTAGGGGTGGGGATGAGCTGCCCCTCTTCGGGAAGCCAATGTGCAATGTCGTTAGACAAGCATCCGGCCTTCCTTAGTTTTTTGATGTGTCCCTCCGTAACGGAGGAGACCATCCACTTGCCTCCCGCTCCGGACATGGCTGGAGAAGGTTGAGGTGGGGTGTGCGGACTTGGGCGCTGGAGCTCGAGTGCACGGAAATGGATAGGCAAAGGAGGAAGAAGGCGTGGATGAAAAGGTGGATCCTTATCCCCTTATATGGGCGGACGCGACTATGCATCCCCACCAGCCTGGTAAAACTCGCTTATCTCCCAAGCACCATAATCAATGACGCGGCTAGGTTACCCATGCCCGTATTGATGAGAATCCCGGAATAAGGGGACATGATCGCTGCTTTGACAAGACGTGCCAAGGAAACCGCCTCGCTAAACGTGCTGAGGTGGAACAGTAAAATGATTCGAATAAAGACTTGGCTGTGGTGTGATGTCATGCTACGGAATACGTCAGCAGATTAGATTTGTGTAAATATTATTCTCTCTATGGCAATATGTGGAAACTCATTTTACAGAGCCGGACACTACCTTTGTGTTCAAAATCATCTATGAAGTATTTGGAGGAGGAACCCGCCTTGCAATGCCGAAGACAATCTGCGCGCCGGACTCTTCGTCATTGAAGCCTGGTTCAGGGGTTACTGAGGGAGTCCTGGATTAGGGGGTGTCCGGATAGCCGGACTATACCTTCGGCCAGACTCCTGGACTATGAAGATATAAGATTGAAGACTTCGTCCCGTGTCCGGAAGGGACTTTCCTTGGCGTGGAAGGCAAGCTTGGCGATACAGATATGTAGATCTCCTACCATTGTAACCGACTCTGTGTAACCCTAGCCCTCTCCGGTGTCTATATAAACCGGAGGGTTTTGGTCCATAGGACGAACAACAATCACACCATAGGCTAGCTTCTAGGGTTTAGCCTCTCTGATCTCGTGGTAGATATACTCTTGTACTACCCATATCATCAATATTAATCAAGCAGGACGTAGGGTTTTACCTCCATCAAGAGGGCCCAAACCTGGGTAAAACGTTGTGTCCCCTGCCTCCTGTTACCATCCGCCTAGATGCACAGTTCGGGACCCCCTACCCGAGATCCGCCGGTTTTGACACCGACAAAGGGACTTCCCTCTTCAGCGTCAACTTGTTTGTACCCTTGGTAGACTGAACGCGCCTAAGGACAAAGTTGCCTTCCTCAAAACATCGAGCATGAACCATGCGGCTGTGATAGTGACACAGGGCTTGCTGATAGCATGCAGCACGCATAGCAGCCCGGAGGCGGTTCTACTCGAGAAGCACAACCTCATCATGCCGATGCTGATCCTACGCTACTTCATCGTAGCCAAGCACTCGAGGCAACCCGTAAATGAGTTCCATGGGGATAACTGCTTCTGCCCAATAAACTAGGGAGAAAGGAGTCTGCCTGGTAGCTCAATTTGATGTCGTTTTGAGGGTCTAGAGAACAACTAGCAGCTCCTCAATCCATCACCTGCCTCACTTCTGCAGCGTATGAAATGTTCTTGTCTTGAGTCCTCGCAACACTTCAGCGTTCGCCCTCTCAGCTTGTCCATTGCTTCTGGGATGTGCAACAGAGACAAATGAGATCTTGCTTCGAGGGCATGAACGTATAGCATGAAGGCACGGCTCATGAACTGGGTGCCATTGTCGGTGATGATCCGGGCAGGGACCCCGAAGCGACACACCAATCCTTTCAAAAACTTGATAGCTGACTGAGCAGTCACCATTCTCACGACATCTACTTCCAGCCACTTTGTAAACTTGTCATTGGCAACGAACAAGAATTCAAATCCCCCGGCAGCTCCGGGGAAAGGGCCGCGGATATCGAGCCCCAAACTGAAAACGACCATGACAAAGGGATTGTCTAAAGAGTTTGTCCAGGTAGATGGATGTTCTTGGAATGGAACTGGCAGGCTTCACACTTGGTGACTAGCTTGACCGCATCTTGGAGGGTTGTGGGCTAATAGAATCCTTGCCGGAATGCTTTCCCAACTAAAGCCCTTGATCCAATGTGGGAGCCGCACATGCCTTTGTGTATTTCCGCCAGTAGTTCCTTTCCTTCTTCCTGGCAGATGCACTTCAATTTCACACTGTTGGGCCTCCTTCTATATGGAGTGTCATCGAAAAACTGATACATAATGGCCCTCCGGGCTACTCTTTTAGCTTCCTCTTGCTCATCGAGAGGTTCTCCAGTTTGGAGGAAATGGACTATGTGCCTTGCCCAAGTTGGAGCCTGGGGTTCGGCAGCAAGGACTAGTGGCACCTCCTCATCTGCAGGAGCATGTTCCTCATCTGTGGGAGCATGTTCCTCATCTGCGGGGACCAGTGGCCTGACAAGAGAGCGCATCCCGGCAATCGATGGGGAGTTGCTTCCAGCAGGGTCCCTACCAGGAGCCCCAGGTGCCTCTACCGGGAGAGGCTTACCGGAGTCCAACTGCCTCCTCTTTCGGGCCATTATTGTCGGGGATATGGAGGGCTGAGTAAGATGGAGAACAAAAGTTCCTGGTTCCACAGGAAGTTTTTGCGTAGAACACTTTAACAGATGATCAACTATGTTGTTATCCGCAGGGGGTACATGCTTTGTTTGTAATCCGTCAAAGTGCGCCTCCAATCTTCTCACTTCCTCAATGTATGCCTCCATCAATGGACTTTGGTAATCCTTGCTGACTTTTCTCAACACAAGTTGTGAATCTCGTTGAATGATCAGCTTCTTGATTCCCAATTCTGTGGCAATCCTGAGCCCAGCAAGGAGCCCTTCATATTATGGTGTATGCATCTGGACGACGTACTTCAAGTGCTCCCCAGTGGGAGAAATGAGGAGCACGCCAGCCCCTACACCTTGTAGAGAGAATGCACCATCAAAATACACAATCCATCTTGGGGCTCTTCCTTGCTGGGGTAACTGTTTCCAGCACTTCTTCATCAGGGATTGGCATCCATTCTGCAATAAACTCTGCCAATGCCCTGCTCTGAATTGTTGATGTTCTCTCAAATTTCAGGCCAAAGTAGGATAACTCCAAAGCCCACTCCACTATTCAGCCGGTTGCCTCAGGGTTTTAGAGTATCCTTTCCAATGGAAAGTGGGTGACAACCGTGATCTCATGGGCATGGAAGTAGTGGCGCAGTTTCCTTGAGGCTAAAAAACAACTTTTGCACAACATGGTACCTCGACCTAGCCCCATGTAACAGGGAAATAACGAAGTACACTGGGCGCTGGACCACTTCCTTCCTTGCTGCATCATTGGGGTTACCCCTGCTGTCATGCTCCTCTTTGTCCTCATCCTCATCTGGTCATGCCAGGCTTTGCTCACTCTCTGATTCCTCTACTTCCCACGGTGCCACTAGGGCTGCGCTGACCACTTGATTAGTTGCCACTAAGTATAGTATCAACGGCTCTTGTGGTTTGGGAGGAATCAAAGTGGGAACAGAGGACAAGTAGGTCTTCAAATCTCGTAATGCTGCATTTGCTAATGGGGAACACTTCATGGGTTCTGCCTTCTTCAAAATTTTGAAGAACGGCAGGGCACGCTCGGCAGACTTGGAGATGAATCTGCTAAGTGCGGCAACGCACCCTATCAGATGCCTCACATCTTTGACTGTCTTGGGTGCTTGGATCTGCTCGATAGATTTGATCTTGTCGGGGTTGGCTTCGATGCCACGATGGGACACGAAGAACCCAAGTAGCTTACCGAAGGGAATGCCAAACACACACTTCTTCGGATTTAGCTTCAAGTTGATCTTGCACAGATTAGCAAATGTCTCCTCCAAATCCTGGATAAGGGTTGATCTGTCCTTGGTCTTGACCACAATATCATCCATATAAGCCTCAATATTTCTGTGCAACTGTGGTTCAAAACCAATCTGGAGTGCTCTTGCAAAAGTGGACCCGACACTCTTTAACCCAAAAAGCATGCGCACAAAACAGTATGTACCACATGGGGTGATGAATGAGGTCTTCTCTTCGTCTTCCTTTGACATGAAGATCTAATGGTATCCAGAGTATGCATCCAGAAAGGAGAGCAAATCACAACTTGAAGTGGAGTCCATAGCCTGGTCGATGCACGGCAAGGGAAATGGGTCCTTCGGGCAAGCCTTGTTGAGATCTGTGAAATCTATGCAAAGCCTCCATTTTCCGTTAGCCTTGCGTACGACTACTGGGTTTGCTAACCATGTCGGATTCAGTACTCCTCTGACCAGACCAGCTGCCTCAAGCTTCTTAATCTCCTCTGCAATGAAATGCTAATTCTCCAAGACCTACTTTTGAACCTTCTTCTTGACGGGTCGGCATGGGTGCAGACAACAAGGTGGTGCTCAATTACCTCCTTGGGAACACCAGGGATATCTGATGGTTGCCAGGCAAACACATCGATATTCGCCCGCGGGAAGGTAACGAGCGCGCTTTCCTATTTGTCATGAAGGGTGGCGCTGATAGTGAAGGAACCATCAACGCCAGCCAGCCCTGTCGGGACCTTTTTCACATGTGGTGCAGCTACCTTGGATCTCTTATTGTTGGAACTCTCTGACAAATCATCAACAGGCGCAGCAAACTCCGAAGAGGTACGGTTCCCGGATTCCTTGCTGGTGTCCGTGCTATCCTTCTGCTTTCCTTTGTTCTCCTTGGCGGGAACTACCGCTGTCACGGCCTCTGGCGCGACTGCGTCCCAGTACATCTTATCCACGCAAATTATTACATCTTTCGCATCTGGCGGGATGGAAATGATTCCTACCGGCCCTGGCATCTTCAAAGTGTTGTAGGCATAGTGGGATGCAGCCATGAATTTTGCCAGAGCTGGGCGTCCAAGGACCCCATTGTACAGCAGGGGGAGATCGACCATGTCAAACACAACCTTCTCAGTCCGATAGTTCAATGCTGCCCCAAATGTCACTAGGAACGTGATCTTTCCCTTAGGATGGCTCCTGTCGGGATTGACTCCTTGAAACGTTTCCATGCCCTTTAGTACTTCCTATGCTATCTGAAGCTTGCTGATAACCTTTGGGGAAATCAGATTTAACCCAACCCCGCCGTCAACCAACATCTTTGTGACCTTGAGGATGTGAATTGTTGGAAAGACCAACAATGGCAAACACCCTACCGTGGTGGAGCGGTCAGGATGGTCCTCTTCGTCAAAGATGATGGGCGTGCATGACCATTTGAGCGGCTTCTGAGACTCTGCTGCTGGCTCCACGGCATTGACCTCACATTCCCACTGTTTAAGTTGGCGGTGAGAGGAGTGCAAAGATGCACCTCCGTCAATGCACAGGGCATTAGTGGCCTTCTTGAATTCCTGCTCGTTGGGTTCCTCTTCATGCCCTCCATCACTCTCATCATTGCAAACTTCCTTCTCTCGGCCCCTGGCGGGTTTTCCTTGGTTCTGAAAAACATTGCCTGGGCGGTTTGCTTCACCGCCTTGGCCCTTCACACCGGTGCCATTCTGACCTTTTTCCATATCATGCTTCTCATATTCAGCCCTCTGCCTCTTGATGAGCTGCGCAACCTGATGACACTCTTGGAGATCGTGGCCTTTGGTCCGATGAATCTTGCATTACGTCCCATCGCCTTTCCTAGCCCTCTCAGCAGCCGCAACCTCCCGGTAGTCAGCGCATGTGGCAGCTTCCTTGCTGGGGGCCTTGGCCTTAGCCTTATTCCCGGTACTAGGTGTGCCTAATCCTTCTACGGTCATCACTGCCTTATCCTTGTGCCTCTAGTTGAACTTCTTGTTCTTTTTCTTCTGGCTGGTGGACTCGTCGTCATCTTCTGAGTCGATGTCGACACAATCTTCCTCTCGAGGGAGTTTCCTTCCCTCGTCCACCCGAGTGCATTTATCCACCAAGGTGTAAAGCTGATGAGGACATCAATACCATTGTTACACCCACAACCCCTACTGCTACATATACTGGACCAATTAATAGAGCTCATGCACGCCAATTAAATTATCAGGTGCTTATTTCTATTGGAGGAGCTGCAAGTCGTTGGGCCGTCTTGGTTCTTGATGGCCGCCCGTGAAGGCACCAATGAACTCATGGCACAGGTCATCCCATTAAAAAATGGAGTTCTTCGGCAAGTGCATCAGCCAAGACCTCACATTGGACTTGAGTGCCAAAGGGAATTAGTTGGCAAACACTTTCTCATCTTTTCCTATGGCAGCTTGAACAACAATGTTGTAGATGCTCAAGAACTCTGCCGGGTTCAGCCTGCCATCATACTTCTCGGGTATCTCTGGCTTGAACGTGCGAGCGGATGGCCAACAGACTATTCGCAGCTCACGAGTAAAGGCAGGGCACTCAACCTCGAAAGGCACCCACGCGCCATCCTCGAGCATAGGCTCGTCAACATCGGGGTCATCGCACCCATTGGTCCGACGGTGGTCGTCACGGCGTCGCTCGAAGACGACGGGCGCGGCTCCCCTCCGCCTGTCCTCCGGGGCTCGCTGTTGGTCTAGACGTGCTCGAGGGTCGAAAGAGGGCATCGAGACATTTTCGGGTTCTTGATTCCGCAGCTCCCATGCTGGTTGCCACGGTAGGGATTGCACAATGGTGGTGCCCATTCCATACAGCCAGCAGCGCGAGCTATTGTCGTTGCATGGGGAGGCCGCGGTAGGCCAGTTCACTGCGAGCCCCCAGCCTCGACGAAGCCAATCAGACTCTGAATGATGGCTCTCCATTCATCCATCTGATCAGCCATCGGTGGGATCCTCAACAGCAGCTGGGCCCGTGCCATGGCCTCCATAGCAGTGCTTGGCATTGGTGAGGATGATGTAGATCACACCGTCGGCCGACTTATGATGGTGCCGGCGGCAACTACGGTGCACCCTCACTGTTGCTAACCAGCCACTTGGATGGCATGGTGACACGGTGAAGGCGCTTGAGGGCCAGTGGCTCCATTGGGCACAGTGGTTGGGTCAACCCGCTCCGGGGGAGGCGCACGTCCTGCGGTCGCGCCCACGGCAGGGGCGGCCGGAGGGTGGCGGTTCGCCGCAGGCCGGGTGCCATCACTGTGGGTGTGCCCTTCGGTGAGGGGAAGAGGTACAGACGGAATAACCCCTTCATTCGTACCTCGTGGAGCATGACCTCTGGGATGTTGCTGATGCTGCTCTCCTCCGGTGCCTCCCGCTGCTGCTTCAGCCACGGGGAGGTGGTTACGATGCCGCCTGCGCCGACCGCGTCCCCCACATCGCCCACATCCTCGTGCACCTCTGCGTCCCTCGCAGCATCGGCGGCCACGGGAGGCGGAGCCTTCAAGTTGGACGGGTGACCTGCAGCACCAGGTTTCCTCTTGGGCGCCATGGTCGATGTAGTCGTCGATGATGAAAATGGCCATGAAGATGACGCACTGCTCATGCTTTCAGGTTCGCGCGAGTGATGCCCCTACCTGGTACGCCAAAGATGTCGCGCGAAACCACAACCACCTATGAGACCAAGAGTCCCTTTTTGGTTCGGCGGGGGGATGGCATGTTGCACAAAGAGCAGAGGACCGTGGAACAGCATGGCGGAGATCATGCGGGCAGTCTTTACCCAGGTTCGGGCCGCCATGAGGCGTAAAACCCAACTCCTGCTTTGGTGGATTGATGGTGAAAAAATGGTGGTGAGCACAGCATGCTTGACCGGCAGGGTTTTCCTAGGGGAGAAAGCGGTAGTGCGCGTATGAGTGTGTGAGGGTGTGGTTTTGCCAACCAACTCTTCAACCCTTTCTATGGTTGCCTTGGACCTCCTTTTATAGATCAAGGGGTCAGCACAGTGGCAAATCAGGCATTATGCACTAATTAGATAGCAAACAGTGCTATCATACCTAACTCTGTAGGCTGATAGAGAGCATTAAATGCGCCGCTCAACGTCACACCGCAGCTTGCCTAGTAGGCCCTGTCGGGCTGTTTTGACAGCTTCGCGCCTTCTTGCTTGACACTTCTCAGGACGGGTGTCATTTGGAGGTGTTTTCTCTAGGAAGTGGCTGCCATGTGGCAAATAGCAGCCACTTAGTCACTTTGGAGCTTGACACTTCACTTATCGACGACGTGCGTCGTGATGAGGTGGTGCAGTGAGGTGGTTCTACCTCCATAAGCCCAGGAAGGCCTGCCAGGACAATCAGAAGGATTACTTCGAGGGGTAACTTCATCCTTGCCATGCTCGCCTGCCCAGCAAGGGAGGTTTTTCCCTTAGCGATATCTTGCTTCTCTGGCTCTCCTTGGTCTTCCTCATCTGTACTTGGATCCTTCAAAGGACTGGTCCCTTGTGCTCCAATCTGACCTTGGTGTCGTAATCTTGTTCTCATGCCTGTGCACAGTCTGGGCAACGGACCCAGGGTTTGTTGCACCGACACCTTGGCCCAGGGCGTCGCTCCCTACTTCAGGCCAGGAAGGTCCACTTCGCCCAAACCAAGCATGCTCGCAAGGAGAACGAGGACGCCCGGTTGCAGGTAGCTCAGAGCTTGGCGGAGACCAAGAGTGTTCTAGATCGGGTGACAGATGACGCCCACGTGCCCCCGGGCCTATCTCAGGTGGAGCTAGACACTGCTAATGCCCGTGCCGCCAACTTCCAGTGGCTCGAAGAGGTGCTTCTTTTCAGAGAGGATCTCCTTCGGCAATGAGGCACGATTTGGACGCCTGTGACATGGTTGTGGCCGAGAGAGAGGTCCATGCTGGGATGCGCAAGGCGGAGGCCGCGAAGATAACGTTAGATCTTTGTGACGTGAGGGAACAAAAGAGCTACTCCAAGAAACACTAGAGGCCCAGAAGACCAATCTTGAAAGGCATGAGGCGAACATCACGCACCAGGATACCCAGCATCACACGAATGTTTAAGTTGCTGATCCTCGGCTGAGAAAGAGATGTGACCAGCAGGAGGCTTTTTTAGGGTACTAGATGTTTCTCTCGATTACAAGCCTGAATTATAGTAGCTAGCCCCGATTACAAGTACGAACTAGGATACAAGAAGGGGGAAGTGAGAGGAAGAAGAAGAGAGAAGCCATTTGTCAAGCCGTCTGTGATCCACTAGGTAGCATCTTCGTTGCTTCCTCTCCTAGTACTTGTAGCCCGTAGCACTCGGTAATGCACAGCCACGCCCGACCCATGTGATATCCAAGGGACAGCCCAGTATATGTGTGGTCTAGGAAGGTCCCTTACACCCCCATCCTTGAAATGCGGCTTGACCCCAAGCCGGCGACACCGAAAACCACCCGGATCCCATTGCCCTCGATGTTGTGAGCCTTGGCCAGTGCCGGGGTAGACTTCAACGAGGGAGAAGTAATTGTTGTGGTCAAAGGGAACCCATCTGAAGAACATGTTGAGGACGTGGCCACCAAAGTTCAGGCCGGGGTTGCCGCCTCGGTACAATGGCACGGCAGATCCGGCAGGATTTCTCCAAGCGTATCCGGAAGCTGTCTGGGCAGCCGGCGACGACGACAAGGTCATGGGGAACTGGCTCCCCATGGCCCTCATGGGTGTGCCACACGGCTGTCTCTTGGGCTTGTCGGAGTCTTCAGTGGCATCATGGGAAGAGCTGTGTGGCCTCTTCATCGCGCGTTTCACATCACCGGAGCCTCACGTCGTCGCAGCCCTCCTTGGCGGCTCGTAGGCGCCAGCCTCAGACCGCCATGTCAAGCAGTTCTTCCGCCAGGTGGGCACCGCCCACGCGTAGTGGGGAGTCCCTTCGGGCTAGGTGGCGCCCAAGGCTGTTCTCACCTTCGACTCAAGGGGCCACCCCGCGACCACGGCCGGCGCTGGCGCGCTCCCAATGCTCTGCACCCCCACCATCTGCAACGTTGCAGTCACCAGGACCCTCATCAATGGCAGTGCTGGTCTCAACATCATCTCCGTGGAGGCGTTCGGCCTGCTTCATGTGCCCTACGACCGGCTCCTCCCCAACAAGCCTTTCACTAGGGTTGTTGATGGCTCCACCTGCCCTTTTGGGCAGATCCGCCTCCCTGTCACATTCGGAACGCGCGACAACTACCACACCGAGCTCATCGACTTTGATGTCTCCCACATCGGCCTCCCGTACAAGGCCATTCTTGGGTACCCGGCCCTGGCCAAGTTCGTGGCGGCGACCCATCTTGGTTACAACCTCATGAAGACGTCAGGAAGCGGTGGTTCCCTCACCGTGGCAGGGGACACCAAGGATGTGCTCACGACCCTCAAGCTCGCCTTCAGGGCCGCGACGGCCGCGAGGCCCAGTGGGGAGGGGGCTCCAGAGGGCCCGGGGGCTGCGCTGACAAAGAAGAAGCAATTCTTCTCCCAAGATCAGGCCAAGACAAAGCAGGTGCCGGTCGACGAAGACGGAGGGTCGGGCTTTCCCTTCACCATAGGCGCCAACGTCCCTCCGTACCTGGAAGAGGCATTGGTCAGTTTCCTCCAGGAGAACAAGGACGGGTTTTCGTGCGAGGCGGCAGACCTAGTCGGGGTCCCACATGGGGTAATCTAGCATCACCCGATGGTGTGCCCCAACGCACGCCTAGTAAATAAGAAGGCGTGGCAGCAAGCCCCAGAGAAGCAGTCATTCATCATCCAGGAGAATCACAAGTTACGAGAGGCCGGCGTCATCCGGGAAGTACGGCATCCAGATGAGTTGGCAACCCGGTTATCGTCCCCAAGAAAGACGGGAAGGAGCGCATGTGCGTCGATTTCACCAACCTCAACAAGGCATTCCCTCAAGACCCGTTCCCTCTTCCACGCATCAATTAGATCGTCGACTCCACCGCTGAGTACGCTCGACTGTGCTTCCTGGACGCCTTCTCGGGCTATCACCAAATCAAGATGGCGGTGCAGGATGTTGAGAAGATAGCCTTCCTGACCCCGTGTGGGGTATACTGCTACACCTGCATGCCGTTCATACTGTGCAATGCCAGAGCAACATTCCAGTGGCTGATGCACATTGCCCCGGGCCAGCAACTCGAGTGGAACGCTGAGGCATACATCGATGACATAGTGGTGAAGTCTCGGGAGGCAGGAACCCTTGTTGAGGATCTGGAGGAAACATTTGCTAGTCTGCGCAAGGTGAACCCGTGACTCAACCCAGAGAAATGTGTGTTTGGTGCCCCGTTCGTCAATCTGCTAGGATTCCTCGTGTCACACAGAGGGATTGAGGCCAACCTGGAGAAGGTCAAGGCGATAGAAATGATGAGTCCACCCCAGACTCTCAAGGAAATGTAGAAGCTGGCAGGCTGTGTAACCTCGCTTGGGTGCTTCATCTCCAAGTTAGGTGAGCGTGCCCTTCCTTTCTTCAAGATGATGAAGAAGAAGGGTCCGTTCGAGTGGACTGCAGAGGCTAAAGCGGCCTTCCAAGACCTCAGGTGGTACCTCACCAGCCCACCGGTGATGGTAGCACCGCGCCCCTTGAGCCCTTGGTGCTCTACCTAGCCGCCACACCTCACTCTGCTAGCCTGGCACTCAGGGCGGTCCGAGAAGAGCGTCTGGTCAAGGGCTCGCAGAGTAGCACCTCGCACCCCGCCGAGACTCCGCAGCCTCAGGACGGCGCTCCTGAGGCCACGGCTGCCCGGCAGATGACAAGGCTCCTAAGGATGGCGCTCCTGAGGCCTCAGCTGCCCCAGCAGGTGACAGAGCTCCTGAGGCCCTCCAATCTCAGGAGGTACAAGACCCCGCCAACGCCTCCATCCTCGTCAAACATCCGGTGTAATTCATCAGCACAGTTCTACGTGATGCGTGGGCACGCTACCCCATGCCACAAAAGCTTCTGCTCGCACTCCTCGTCGCCTCCCGGGGACTGCGTCAGTACTTCCAAGGCCACCCCATCAAGGTTGTCTTGGCTTACCCCATGGAAAGGGTACTCTGGAGCCCTAACACCACGGGAAGGGTCTCCGAATGGAACATTGAACTACATGCGTTCCACTTGGAGTTCAGCACCACCCGGATCATCAAAGGTGCGACCCTTGCCGACTTTGTGGCAGAATGGAATGATGCCCCTGACTGAGAGGTGGGTGAGGACCATTCTCTCGTGCTCGGAAGCGAAGCTCCGGATGGCTAGGTCATGTCCTTCGACGGAGCATTCGCACGCCAGAGCGCAGGGGCTGGAGCTGCGCTCATCTCGCCCACCCAAGACAAGCTCCACTATGAGAAGGTCTCCAACAACATCGCGGAGTATGAGGGTTTAATCACCGGCCTCAAGGCTGCGGTAGCTCTAGGGGTGAAGCGCGTCACCATCCGGGGCGACTCCCAGCTCCTCATCAACTTCTCCAACAAGGCGTACAAGCCAAAGGACGAGCACATGGAGGCATACCTTGAGGAGGTACGCAAAATTGAGAAATGATTCTTAGGCTTGGAGTTGCAGCATGTGCCTTGCGGCACGAACAAGGAGGCAGACGGCATCGCCAAGAGGGCATCTCGGTGCCAACGTCAGGAGCCTGGCATCTTCAAGGAGCGATTCTTCAAGCCGTCAGCAGCTCCTCCCTCTGTGGGGCTCGCATCGCCTCGGGAGGAGCTCTCGCCCCCCCGGCGCCTCTCTCGGGCGCACCCGCTTGCGGCCCGACCTCGGGAGCTCTCCTGCTCCTTGCGCTCGTGCATCAGGAGGAGTGCTTGTCCGAGGAGTTCAAGGCGTACTTGCTCCAGGGCACCTTGCCGGAGAAGGAGGAGGACGTGGAGCGTGTGGTCCGCCAGGCCACGGCGTACTGCATCCGAGATGGTGAGCTCTATCGAAAGCGCCTGAATGATGTTTCTCTACGACGCATCTCTAGGGAGCAGGGAGGTGAGCTGTTGGCCAACATTCATGGCGAGGACTATGGGCATCACTCCTCCTTGCGTTGCCTCATGGGCAAGGTGTTCCGCAGCGGATTCTACTGGCCCACTATACTCAATGATGCCACCGAGTTGGTAAGATCTTGTGACGCTTGTCAGTTCCACACCAAGTAGATCCACCAGCCCGCTCAGGGCCTCTAGACCATCCCACTCTCATGGTCGTTCGTGGTCCGGGGGCTGGACATCCTGGGCCTGTTCCCTCGAAAGCCCGGGGGCTACCGCTACCTCTACGTCGCCATCGACAAGTTCACCAAGTGGGCGGAGGAGGAGATTATCCGCACCATCCCTGCCAGCTCAGCCGTCAAGTTCATCAAGGGCCTCGTGAGCTGCTTCGGGGTTCCTAACCGCATCATCACCGACCATGGCTCGTAGTTCACCAACAAGCTTTTCAAAACATATTGAGCTAACCATGGAATGCAGATATGCTACGCGTCAGTGGCACACCCTCGGAGCAATGGCCAGGCTGAGCGCGCCAACGCAGAGGTCCTGAGAGGCCTCAAGGCAAGGACCTTCAAGAATAAGCTCGAGGCCTATTGCAGGGACTGGATCAATGAGCTATAGTCTATCCTGTGGTCCATCCGCACCACCACGACCAAGCCAACGGGCGAGACTCCGTTCTTCCTCATCTACAGAGCCGAAGCAGTCCTCCCTCACGAGGTAAGGCATCACTCCGCGCGGGTCTTGGCGTTTGACGAGGCACGCCAGGACGCCTTGTGGGGGATGGAGGTGAGGAACGCCGCCACCAAGCCTCACTCCATGCAGCGAGGTACCAACAGGCACTGCGTCATTATCACCGCCGCAGCGTCCGCTCCAGGACGCTCGAGGTGGGTGATCTCGTCCTGAGGTGGGTGCTCTCCAGGGAAGGGATGCATAAGGTCTCACCCATGTGGGAAGGCCCGTTTAGGATCGCCCGTGTCTCTAGGCCTGGCGCCGGGCGCCTGGAGACGCGGGACGGGATCCCCATCCAGAACACCTGGAACATCTAGCAACCCCGGAAGTTCTACCCATAAAGAAGGCCTCGTGCCTGTGAAGGTCTCCGCTCGTGACACTCTCATGTAACAATGAGTTGGGGCTGTACACGCCCCGAAATCTTCTGAGCGTTGCCCCCGTGCCTCATGGGGGCTCCCACCCACATCCTAGTGGAGGCCCCATGCTCCGCGCTGGTGGGAAGACAAGAAGACTAGTCTAGGTGCTCGACGCGGCTGTTATTTTGCTTGCTTTCTGTGGCCGATTTGCAACTTCTTGAATGAAATTTGGAGCTTTCGTGTCTTTCGTTCATAGGGTTGGAAAATTTATATTTCTTTTTGTTTGCCTTTCCAACCTTATCTCATGAAGAGCGGCAGTTGCCCGTCGCTCTTCCTCGCGCGTCCCGCGTGCAGGGGCTAGGTACGGTGTGTGCGTCTGGGCTCGCCCATGACCACACCTCGCCGAAGCCTTGCTGCCTCAGCCTTCGGCATCTTTATCCTCGCGAGACACACTTGAACGAGCTCACGGGCATGCTCGCCCTCTCAAGTCTGTGCCGCCGGGCATCATGACGTGGCGTACTGGCCACAACCAACCTAAGCTTGGGGGCTGGCACGAGGTATGGTGCCTCATGAGGTTTTCTAACCCTGCAGCCACGGGACGCCTCCGGAGGCCCAACTTTCCGTGAGTTCTCAAGAAGGAAGCCCTTGGAAGTAGCTCCTGAAAGAGCATGCCTTCGCAGAATGGAAGTCTACCGCGAACACGTTGAGCTATGTCACCCTAACCACGCCTAGTAGCAGGACGGATATCACGACATAATATCAAAATAAAGAGCATATCATAGTGGTGCGAGCGCCATGGTTCATTACACGGCCGAACAGGGCTCTCTACCTTTTTTTTATGCAGGAGGAAAGAAAAAAGCAAAAGCAAGCAGCGCAACTACAGCGGCTCCTGAGGCCCGACTCTAGCAGTGGCCGAGCTCAGTCGGAGTCTTCCTCCTACTTCACCAGGGCGCGTCGGCAACGCAGCTCGTCACCCTCCCCAATCCGAGCCCGGTGGCGTGGTGGCTCATCATCCTCGTCGTCGCCCGCGCTCCTCCCACAAGAGGAGCCCCCGCTGCTGGAGGCAGCACGACCGTCGCCAAGGGCAAGCTCACCGCCAGCAAAGGCGTCTTCACCATCGTCCCCATCATCGTTGTCGCTCTCTAGGCAGCACCCCAAGCGCCGGCCGCCCTCTCCAAAGACCCTGGCATAGAGGGTCACGACGCCGTTGTACCTGAAGTGAAGGGTGAACCTCCATGCAGGCCACACGCGTGGGCAAACGGCTGACACTCGTGGCTCAAGGACACATTGCTAGGGGCGGTGACTTTGACGTCCACCCATGAGGCCTGGTTGCAGCAGCCATCAGCCTGCAGCCAGAGGCCACCAGGCCCTCCGGCCGGCAGTGCGCTCGCGAAGGAACGAGGGAGCTGGAGCCAGATGTCCGCATGGCCTCTCCGACCACACGACGAACTCCGGAAGCGCATCGGCTGAGTGGGAGTGCGTGCGCAGCGGCCGTACAACCACCGCACGCATCCCCCCATCGCCGAGGTCGCCCCGTCCGCGGCAGCCCTTGCCATGGGAGGAAGCTCCACCGTGGCTGCAGGAGGCAGCGCCAGCCATTGAAGGAGTGTGCCCGTGCCCCCGAGGGACCACCGTCGGAGTCGCCGCATGCTTTCTTGGCCGCCCACGGCTTCTCTTGGGCGGTGGCGAGATTGGCCCATCCTTGGGGGCCTTCACCTTCTCCATTGCGGAAAACCTCCTCATCGGCGCCATGGATGCTTCGACAAGACGGTGAGAAAAGAAAGAAGAGGAAGGAGCAAGCAGCGAGAAGACAGAGATGAGCAGGGGGCTCCGCCCTCCCCCCATTTATAGCCAGAGGGAGGACAACCGGTGGCCTCCACGATCCCCAGTAATGATGATCTTTTCTGCTTGGAGCAGGCTATTGTCAAGTCGAACGGTTGCCGAGGTAGCGTCGGGAAGCAGAGATGCCCACATCCCATCAAGCGCCACATGTCAACCGGGTCTGCAGGCGGTTGGGGCCACGGCGCTTCACCCTTGCCCTTTTGACTTCGCCTCGAAGCCAAGTCCGAGCGCGCCTTGGGCCCGGGGGCTATTATCGGCGTTCTAGGAACCGGGATACCCAGACTTCCGTACCTGCGGCCGATGGCGTGGCTCCATCAGCGGCCTGGTATGGATCACCTTCAGCATCAACAACACGAGACCCTCGCGAGGCGGATGACGCCAAGACCTCCAGAGGGAGTGGCCTCTTCTAGGCTGGCTCCTGAGGAGTGGAGATTCCTATGCGAGTGCCTACCTCGGGAGGTTAAGGTGATGCAAGCCATGACGACCAAGGCCAGGCGGGCGCTAGCGGGTTTAGTACAACAGGTTTCCTGTTTGGTGCTAAAGAGGCAAGCGCAGGCGCAGAGTCCCGAGGAATCAGCCAAAGTTTATCTAAAGACCAAGACTGTCAGGATGACTGGATAGAGGTCATCGCCGAGCCCACCACAACGTCACGACTAGAAGCTTTGCAGGAAAAGACCACATTTCGTCAGGATAAGATGTTCTAGTTGTCTCCCTTCAAAATTGGCGGTGTGGGATCCCTTCCTGCCTTCACTTTGTGGGAAGAGGACCAAGGCAACTATAAATATAGCTTAGCCACCACTGTAGGATGGGACGGAGGAATCAGACCATCCAAACCCTTACTAGCTCAGACGAATACAAGAACAATCCTCCTGAGGTTGTTCTTCCCCGGTACTAGTTCATCCTCAGCCCACCTCGAGGCTAATCCAACACAAAGCTGGAGTAGGGCTTTACACTGCAAGGTGGCCCGAACCTGGGTAAACTACCTTGCCCCTTTACTTCCCCGTTCATCGAGCTAGGCCGTGAGATCGACAAGTTGACAGACATGGGAGATTGATTTTTTCGCACGCACCCTAGAGTTCGAATATTTCTTGGGTTTGCGGAGCCCCAAATCTGACAAATATGACACCAATAACTTCTAGTTTAATTGCTTCACGTGTATCGCCTCTAACCCAACATTGTAGTGTTGATAAAATCCACATAGATTAGATAACCTATGTGAAATGTGTGTATACAAGATGTTACCTGAGCCACTGTCCAAATGTAACCTTCTTCATTTAACTGTTTATGATGATATGTTCTTCAATCTAGTAGACACCAAGACTGCACCTGTGCATTCTGCAAACAAACGAAGTGCTCCTCCATGAGAATCAGATCACAATAGTAGACCGCCATTAGAGAGATAATGTGAGGTGGTGGCCCTAAATGAAATATTACCAGTAAGGTTTGGCCCTGATGAAAGCTTAGGCTAGTCATGCACTCCCAAATACTTGTTGGATCAGGTGGACGCTGGAAATAGATAAGTAACTCATGGTCCTGATGAGTTCTAATTCTATGCTCCAATATTACAACAACAGTAGCATTGGTTTCCTTTTGTTTCAGATATGCTTGAGCAACACCAATCCCAAAGTAACAGTTTGGCTATACACACTGCATATGTGATGACTGCAGCATTTTTGAACTGGTTTCTCCATAAACCCTGTAATACTATAAACATCCCTTGTCCAGCAATACATTACAAGACATCATAAGAGTATTTTGTAATTTTTCTCCATGCAAAGGTCCAATGTACTGAATGGACAACTGACATCACCGTAGCAGTCTACTTCATATGGTCCAGACTACATGAACTGAAGGAAAGAACTGCTCGAAAGTCCTTCATGTAATAGTTACTTAGTGAAACACGAATCGCAATTGTTCGGTTTCAAACACCACAAGCAGAAAATCTGAATAGGTAGTATCCTCATGCAGTGTCGAGGGAGGTTCCAGACAGTTTCTCCAACTTGGCGTAAGTCTAGTGGAAAGGTACTAGCAATCAAACCAGTGTGATGCACTTGAACAAGCAGAACTATGTGCTCCATGAACCTTCCAAATGGAAATGACGGCCACGGAATGGGCCGTACCTCGTTTCCCACTACAGACTCCATCCAAAACGATGGACATGGCGTCGGCCATAGCAGCAGCCCCTGATGCCTTGTGTGTGGTAAGACGTCCAGCTCATGGTCTAGCAATGGATGCATTGCAGCTACAACGTTAGTAGCAGGATGAACGAGGTCGGCGACAAGCACTGTTGGGGAACGTAGCATGCAGTTTCAATTTTTTTCCTATGATCACGCAAGATCTATCTAGGATATGCATAGCAACAAGAGGGGAGAGTGTGTCCACGTACCCTCGTAGACCGAAAGCAGAAGCGTTTAGTAACGCGGTTGATGTAGTCGAACGTCTTCACGATCCAACCGATCCAAGTACCGAAAGTATGGCACCTCCGTGTCCAGCACACATTCAGCATGATGACGTCCCTCGAGCTCTTGATCCAGTTGAGGACGAGGGAGAGTTCTGTCAGCACGACGGCGTGGTGACGGTGATGATGAAGTTACCGGTGCAGGGCTTCGCCCAAGCACTACGACGATATGACCGAGGTCGTAAACTATGGAGGGGGCACCGCACACGGCTAAGAGATATCTGTTGTGCTATTGGGGTGCCCCCTGGCCACGTATATAAAGGGGGGAGGGAGAGAGGAGGCCAGGTAGGTTGGATGCGCCAGGGGGAGTCCTACTTGGATTCCTAGTCCAAGTAGGATTCACCCCCCCCCTTTTCCTTTCTTCCACCGGAGGGAAAGGAAGGAGGGGAGAAGGAGAAGGAAGGAGGTGGCCGCGCCCCCACCCCTATTCCAATTCGGTTTGGGCAGGGGGAGGTGCGCGCTACCTTGTGGCCCTTCTTCCCTCTCTCCACTAATGCCCACTAAGGCCCATTAACTTCCCCACGGGGTTCCGGTAACCTCCCGATACACCGAAAAAATGCCCGAACGTCTTGGAACCATTCTGATGTCCAAATGCAACCTTCTAATATATGAATCTTTACCTCTCAACCATTTGAAGACTCCTCGTCATGTCCGTGATCTCATCCGGGACTCCGAACAAACTTCGGTCATCAAATCACATAACTCATAATACAAATCCTCATCGAACGTTAAGCGTGCGGACCCTACGGGTTCGAGAACTATGTAGACATGACCGAGACACATCTCTGGTCAATAACCAATAGCAGAACCTGGATGCTCATATTGGTTCCTACATATTCTACGAAGATCTTTCTCGGTCAAAGCGCATAACAACATACGTCATTCCCTTTGTCATCAGTATGTTACTTGCCCGAGATTCGATCATCGGTATCAACATACCTAGTTCAATCTCGTTAGCGGCAAGTCTCTTTACTCATTCCGTAATGCATCATCCCGCAACTAACTCATTAGTCACATTGCATGCAAGGCTTATAGTGATGTGCATTACGGAGAGGGCCCAGAGATACGTCTCTGATACACGGAGTGACAAATCCTAATCTTGATCTATGCCAACTCAACAAACACCATCGGAGACACCTGTAGAGAATCTCTATAATCACCCAGTTATTTTGTGACGTTTGATAGCACACAAGGTGTTCCTCCGGTATTCGGGAGTTGCATAATCTCATAGTCAGAGGAATGTGTATAAGTCATGAAAAAAGCAATAACAATAAAACTAAAAGTTCATCATGCTAAGCTAACGGATGGGTCTTGTCCATCACATCATTATCTAATGATGTGATCCCGTTCATCAAATGACAACACATGTCTATGGTCAGGAAACTTAACCATCTTTGATTAACGAGCTAGTCAAGAAGAGGCATAGTAGGGACACTTTGTTTGTCTATGTATTCACACATGTACTAAGTTTCCGGTTAATACAATTCTAGAATGAATAATAAACATTTATAATGATATAAGGAAATATAAATAACAACTTTATTATTGCCTCTAGGGCATATTTCCTCCAGGCTCCCACTTGCACTAGAGTCAATAATCTAGTTCACATCGCCATGTGATTTAACACCAATAGTTCACATCACCATGTGACCAACACCCAAAGGGTTTACTAGAGTCAATAATCTAGTTCACATCGCCATGTGATTAACACCCAAAGAGTACTAAGGTGCGATCATTTTTTGCTTGTGAGGGAAGTTTAGTCAACGGGTCTGCCATATTCAGATCCATATGTATTTTGCTAACTTCTATGTCTACAATGCTCTGCATCGAGCTACTCTAGCTAATTGCTCCCACTTTTAATATGTATCCAGATTGAGACTCGGAGTCATCCAGATTAGTATTAAAGCTTGCATCGATGTAACTCTTGATGATGAACTCTTTATCACCTCCATAACCGAGAAATATTTCCTTAGTCCTCTTAGGTAACTAAGGATAACGTTGACCGTTGTCCAGTGATCCACTCCTGGATCAATATTGTACCCCCTTGCCAAACTCATGGCAAGGTATGCAATAGGTTTGGTACACAACATATCATACTTTATAGAACCTATGGTTGAGGCATAGGGAATGACTTTCGTTTTCTTCCTATTTTATGCCGTGGTCGTGTTTTGAGTCTTACTCAACTTTACAGCTCGTAACACAGGCAAGAACCCTTTCTTTGACTGATCCATTTTGAACTTCTTCAAAACTTTATCAAGGTATGTGCTTTGTGAAAGTCCAATTAAGCGTCTTGATATATCTCTATACATTTTGATGCCCAATATATAAGCAGCTTCATCGAGGTCTTTCATTGAAAAAATCTTACTCAAGTATCCTTTTATGCTATCCAGAAATTCTGTATTATTTCCAATCAACAATATGTCATCCACATATAATATTAGAAATGCCACAGAGCTCCCACTCTCTTTCTTGTAAATACAGGCTTCTCCAAAAGTCTGTATAAAACCATATGCTTTGATCACACTATCAAAGCGTATATTCCAACTCCGAGAGGCCTGCACCAGTCCATAAATGGATCACCGGAGCTTGCACACTTTGTTAGAACCTTTAGGATCGACAAAACCTTCTGGTTGCATCATATACAACTCTTCTTTAAGATATCCATTAAGGAATGCAGTTTTGACATCCATTTGCCAAATTTCATAATCATAAAATGCGGCAATTTCTAACATGATTGGGACAGACTTAAGCATCGCTACGGGTGAGAAGGTATCATTGTAGTCAACTCCTTGAACTTTTCGAAAACCTTTCGCAACAAGTCGAGCTTTGTAGACAGTAACATTACGGTGAGCGTAGTATTCTTCTTGAAGATCCATTTATTCTCTACTGCTTGCCAATCATCGGGCAAGTCAACCAAAGTCCATACTTTGTTCTCATACATGGATTCCATCTCAGATTTCATGGCCTCAAGCCATTTTGCGGAATTTGGGCTGATCATCGCTTCCTCATAGTTCGTAGGTTCATCATGGTCAAGTAACATGACCTCCAGAACAGGATTACCGTACCACTCTGGTGCGGATCGTACTCTGGTTGACCTACGAGGTTCGGTGTTAACTTGATCAGAAGTTTCACAATCATCATCATTAGCTTCGTCACTGATTAGCATAGGAATCAGTGGAACTGATTTCTGTGATGAACTACTTTCCAATAAGGGAGAAGGTACAATTACCTAATCAAGTTCTACTTTCCTCCCACTCACTTCTTTCGAGAGAAACTCCTTCTCTAGAAAGGATCCATTCTTAGCAATGAATATCTTGCCTTCGGATATATGATAGAAGGTGTACCCAACAGTCTCCTTTGAGTATCCTATGAAGACACATTTCTCCGATTTGGGTTCGAGCTTATCAGGTTGAAGCCTTTTCACATAAGCATCGTAGCCCCATACTTTAAGAAACGGCATCTTAGGTTTCTTGTAAACCAAAGTTCATATGGTGTCGTCTCAACGGATTTAGATGGTGCCCTATTTAACGTCAATGCAACCATCTCTAAAACATAACCCCAAAACAATAGCAGTAAATCAGTAAGAGACGTCATAGATCGCACCATATCCAATAAAGTACGGTTACGACGTTCGGACACACCATTACACTTTGGTGTTCTAGGTGGCATGAGTTGAGAAACTATTCCACATTGTTTCAAATGAAGACCAAACTCATAACTCAAATATTCACCTCCACGATCAGATCGTAGAAACTTTATTTTCTTGTTATGATGATTTTCCACTTCACTCTGAAATGCTTTGAACTTTTCAAATGTTTCAGACTTATGTTTCATCAAGTAGATATACTCATATATGCTCAAATCATCTATGAAGGTCAGAAAATAATGATACCCGCTGCGAGCCTCAACACTCATTGGACCGCATACATCGGTATGTATTATTTCCAATAAGTCATTGGCTCGCTCCATTGTTCCGAAGAATGGAGTTTTAGTCATCTTGTCCATGAGGCATGGTTCGCAAGTATCAAATGATTCATAATTAAGTGATTCCAAAAATCCATTTCCATGGAGTTTCTTCATGCGCTTTACACCAATATGACCTAAACGGCCGTGCCTAAAATATGTTGCACTATCATTATCAACTTTGCATCTTTTTGGCATCAATATTATGTGTATCATTGCGATCGATATTTAGTAAATCATTTACATTGGATGTAAGACCATAGAAGGTTTTATTCATGTAAACAAAACAACAATTATTCTCTGACTTAAATGAATAACCGCATCACTATAAACATGATCCAATCATATTCATTCTCAATGAAAACAACAAATAACATTTATTTAGTTCCAATACTAATCCCGAAGGTAGAGGGAGTATGCGATGGTGATCTTATCAACCTTGGAATCATTTCCAACACACATCGTCACCTTGCCCTCAACTAGTATCTGTTCATTTTGTAACTCATGTTTCGAGTTACTAATCTTAGCAACTGAACCATCAAATACCCAGGGGCTACTATGAACACTAGTAAAGTACACATAAATAACATGTATATCATATATACTTTTGTTCACTTTGCCATCCTTCTTATCCGCCAAGTATTTGGCATAGTTCCGCTTCCAGTGACCATTACCTTTGTAGTAGAAGCACTCAGTTTTCAACCGCAAAAAAAAGCACTCAGTTTCAGGCTTAGGTCTAGATTTCGGCTTCTTCATGATAGTGGAAACTTGCTTGCCATTCTTCTTGAAGTTCCCTTTCTATCACTTTCCCTTTTACTTGAAACTAGTGGTCTTGTTAACCATCAACACTTGATACTTTTTCTTGATTCCCACCTTCGCTGATTTTAGCATTGCAAAGAGCTCGGGAATCGTTTCTGTTATCCCTTGCATATTATAGTTCATTACGAAGTTCTAGTAACTTGGTGATAGTGACTAGAAAACTCTGTCAATCACTATATTATCTGGAAGATTAACTCCCACTTGATTCAAGTGATTGTAGTACTGAGACATTCTGAGCACATGCTCATGAGCTGAGCTATTCTCCTCCATCTTGTAGGTAAAGTACTTGTCAGAGGTCTCATACCTCTTAACACGGGCATGTGTCTAAAATATCATTTTCAGCTCTTGGAACATCTCATATGCTCCATAGTGTTCAAAACATTTTTGATGTCCTGGTTCTAAGCCGTAAAGCATGGTGCACTGAACTGTCAAGTAGTCATCATACCAATCTTGTCAAACGGTCGTAACATCTACATCTGCTCCTGCAATAGGTCTATCACCTAGCGGTGCATCAAGGATGTAATTCTTCTATGGAGCAATGAGGATAATCCTCAGATCATGGATCCATTCTGCATCATTGCTACTATCATGTTTCAACTTATTTTTCTCTAGGAACATATCAAAAATAAAACAGGGGAGCTATAACGCGAGCTATTGATCTACAACATAATTTGCAAATACTATCAGGACTAACTTCATGATAAATTAAAGTTCAATTAATCATATTAGTTAAGAACTCCCACTTAGATAGACATCCCTCTAGTCATCTAAATGATCATGTGATCCATATCAACCAAACCATGTCCGATCATCACGTGAGATGGAGTAGTTTTCAATGGTGAAGATCACTATGTTGATCATATCTACTATATGATTCACGTTCGACCTTTCGGTCTTAGTGTTCCGAGGCCATATCTGCATATGCTAGGCTCGTCAAGTTTAACCCAAACATTTTGCGCGTGCAAAGCTGGCTTGCACCTGTTGTACGTGAACATAGAGTTTATCACACCCGATCATCACGTCGTGTCTCAGCACGACGAACTGTAGCAACAGTGCATACTCAGGGAGAACACTTATGCCTTGAAATTTAGTGAGGGATCATCTTATAATGCTACCGTCGAACTAAGCAAAATAAGATGGACAAAAAGATAAACATCACATGCAATCAAAATATGTCACATCATATGGCCATCATCATCTTGTGCTTTTGATCTCCATCTCCAAAGCACCGTCATGATCTCAATTGTCACCGGCTTGACACCGTGATCTCCACTGTAGCATCGTTGTCATCTCTCCAACTATTGATACTACGACTATCGCTATCGCTTAGTGATAAAGTAAAGAAATTACATGGTGATTGCATTTCATACAATAAAGCGACAACCATAAGGCTCCTGCCAGTTGCCGACAACTTTTACAAAACATGATCATCTCATACAACAATTTATATCTCATCACGTCTTGACCATATCACATCACAACATGCCCTGCAAAAACAAGTTAGACATCCTCTACTTTGTTTTTGCAAGTTTTATGTGGCTGCTACGGGCTTCTAGCAAGAACCGTTCTTACCTATGCATCAAAACCAGAACGATTTTTCATCAAGTGTGATGTTTTAACCTTCAACATGGACCGGCTGAAGTCAAACTCGATTCAACTAAAGATGGAGAAACAGACACCCGCTAGCCACCTGTGTGCGAAGCACGTTGATAGTACTAGTCTCTTGAACACGATCATGTAATGTCGGTCCGGGCCGCTTCATCCAACAATACCAACGAATCAAAGTAAGATGTTGGTGGTAAGAAGTATTACTATTATCACCCACAACTCTTTGTGTTCTACTCATGCATATAATCTACACATAGACCTGGCTCGGATGCCACTGTTGGGGAACGTAGCATGCAATTTCAAACAAAAATCATACAATAATGTAAGATCTATCTAGGAGATGCATAGCAACGAGAGGGGAGGGTGTCCATGTACCCTCGTAGACTGAAAGCGGAAGCATTTAGTAACGCAGTTGATGTAGTCGAACGTCTTCACGATCCAACCGATCCAAGTACCAAACGTACAGCACCTCCGTGTTCAGCACACGTTCAGCACAATGATGTTCCTCAATCTCTTGATCCAGTTGAGGATGAGGGAGAGTTCCTTCAGCACGACGGCATGGCGGCGGTGATGATGAAGTTACCGACACAGGGCTTCCCCTAAGCACTACGACGATATGACCGAGGTGGTAAACTTTGGAGGGGGCACCGCACACGGCTAAGAGATGTCTGTTGTAGTATTGGGGTGCCCCCTGGCCACGTATATAAAGGAGGGTGGGAGAGAGGAGGCCGGCCAGGTTGGGTGCGCCAGGGGGAGTCCTACTTGGACTCCTAGTCCAAGTAGGATTCGGCCCCCCTTTTCCTTTCTTCCACCAGAGGGAAAGGAAAGAGGGGAGAAGGAGAAGGAAGGAGGGGGCCACGCCCCCACCCCTAGTCCAGTTCGGTTTGGGCAGGGGGAGGCGCGCGCTACCTCGTGGCCCTTCTTCCCTCTCTCCACTAAAGCCCACTAAGGCCCATTAACTTCCCCTGGGGGTTCCGGTAACCTCCCGTTACTCCGGAAAAATGCCCGAACGTCTCGGAACCATTCTGATGTCCAAATGCAACCTTCCAATATATGAATCTTTACCTCTCGAGAATTTCGAGACTCCTTGTCATGTCTGTGATCTCATCCGGGACTCCGAACAAACTTCGGTCATTAAATCACATAACTCATAATACAAATCGTCATCGAACATTAAGCATGCGGAACCTACGGGTTCGAGAACCATGTAGACATGACCGAGACACATCTCCGGTCAATAACCAATAGCGGAACCTGGATGCTCATATTGGTTCCTACATATTCTACGAAGATCTTTATCGGTCAAACCGCATAACAACATACGTCATTCCCTTTTTCATCGGTATGTTACTTACCCGAGATTCGATCGTCGGTATCAACATACCTAGTTTAATCTCGTTATTGACAAGTCTCTTTATTCGTTCCGTAATGCATCATCCCGTAAACTAACTCATTAGTCACATTGCTTGCAAGGCTTATAGTGATGTGCATTACCGAGAGGGCCCAGAGATACCTCTTCGATACACGGAGTGACAAATCCTAATCTCGATCTGTGCCCAATCAACATACACCATCTGAGACACCTGTAGAGTATCTTTATAGTCACCAAGTTACGTTGTGCTGTTTGTTAGCACACAAGGTGTTCCTCTGGTATTTGGGAGTTGCATAATCTCATAGTCAAAGGAATATGTATAAGTCATGAAGAAAGCAATAGCAATAGAACTAAACGATCATCGGTATCAACATACCTAGTTCAATCTCGTTAGCGTCAAGTCTCTTTACTCATTCCGTAATGCATCATCCCGCAACTAACTCATTAGTCACATTGCTTGCAAGGCTTATAGTGATGTGCATTACCGAGAGGGCCCAGAGATACGTCTCCGATACACGGAGTGACAAATCCTAATCTCGATCTATGCCAACTCAACAAACACCATCGGAGACACCTGTAGAGAATCTCTATAATCACCTAGTTATGTTGTGACGTTTGATAGCACACAAGGTGTTCCTCCGGTATTCGGGAGTTGCATAATCTCATAGTCAGAGGAATGTGTATAAATCATGAAGAAAGCAATAACAATAAAACTAAAAGATCATCATGCTAAGCTAACAGATGAGTCTTGTCCATCACATCATTATCTAATGATGTGATCCCATTCATCAAATGACAACACATGTCTATGGTCAGGAAACTTAACCATCTTTGATTAACGAGCTAGTCAAGTAGAAGCATACTAGGGACACTCTGTTTATCTATGTATTCACACATGTACTAAGTTTTCGGTTAATACAATTCTAGCATGAATAATAAACATTTCATGATATAAGGAAACATAAATAACAACTTTATTATTGCCTCCAGGGCATATTTCCTTGAAGCACACGTGTGGCTTTTCGGAGTAGTCATTGCGTCGTGACTGGAGGCGGAAGCGACTTGGCACGGACGTGGTTCGAGCATTCCGTCGAACAGGTCCCGGCTGCAATGGCGATGCAGTCAGGGGAGCCATCACAGAGGACCTCAATGCCATTGTGCGTCCTTGCAGTGGGTGAATAGGTGTTGGGGAGGACTGCAGGCATGGTGATGGTCATCGTAGGGGTGGCGCAGCCGACGACCTTGTCATCACCACCGGAGAAGACCGCGCCGATGGTCGATGATGGGGTGAGCGCCACTGCCGCGAGGCGACTATGGGGTGCGAAGGGATTATCCAGTGGTGTTGGGCTAGTGGATGAAGCAGTCGAATCGAGTCCTTCATCACCGAGTGACGCCAAAGAGGGGGGGCGCACTCGTGCTGCAGAGCAGTGACATTCATGCCATCAAGCATGGCATTGTTGGACCTGATGGGATCTGTGCTGTTGCGAAGCTCGACTCGGATTTCCTCCATGCGGGAGAGGATCTTCTCAAAATAATCCTTGATAGATGGATCCATGGCTTCAAGTTGATGTCGACCTTGCTGTAAGCTTCACGTCCGCGCCAGATCGAGCGAGGGGAAGGGTGGTGTCTGTCGTTTGATACCAGATGTTAGGGAACTAGATGTCTCTCTCGATTACAAGCCCGGATTATAGTAGCTAACCTTGATTACAAGCACAACTAGGATACAAGAAGGGGGAAGCGAGAGGAAGAATAAGAGAGCCGCCATTGCCGAGTTGTCCCTGATCCATTGGATAACCTCTTCGTTGCTTCCTCTCCTAGTACTTCCAGCCCTTAGCAGTCGGTAATGCACAGCGGGCCAGGCCATATATCTAATGATGTGATCCCGTTCATCAAATGACAACACATGTCTATGGTGAGGAAACTTAACCATCTTTGATTAACGAGCTAGTCAAGTAGAAGCATACTAGGGACACTCTGTTTATCTATGTATTCACACATGTACTAAGTTTTCGGTTAATACAATTCTAGCATGAATAATAAACATTTCATGATATAAGGAAATATAAATAACAACTTTATTATTGCCTCCAGGGCATATTTCCTTGAAGCACACATGTGGCTTTGGGGAGTAGTGATTGCGTCGTGACTGGAGGCGGAAGCGACTTGGCATAGATGTGGTTCGAGCATTCCGTCGAACAGGTCCCGGCTGCAATGGCGATGCAGTCAAGGGAGCCATCACAGAGGACCTCAATGCCATTGTGCGTCCTTGCAGTGGGTTAATAGGTGTTGGGGAGGACTGTAGGCATGGTGATGGTCATCGTAGGGGTGGCGCAGCCGACGACCTTGTCATCACCACCGGAGAAGACCGCACCGATGGTCGATGATGGGGTGAGCGCCACTGCCGCGAGGCGACTATGGGGCGTGAAGGGAGTATCCAGTGGTACTGCACTAGTGGATGAAGCAGTCGAATCGAGTCCTTCATCACCGAGCGACGCCGAAGAGGGGGGGCGCGCTCCTACTGCAGAGCAGTGACATTCATGCCATCAAGCATGGCATTGTTGGACCTGATGGGATCTGTGCTGTTGCGAAGCTCGACTCGGATTTCCTCCATGCGGGAGAGGATCTTCTCAAAATAATCTTTGATAGATGGATCCATGGCTTCAAGTTGATGTCGACCTTGCCGTTACCTTCACGTCCGCGCCAGATCGAGCGAGGGGAAGGGTGGTGTCTGTCGTTTGATACCAGATGTTAGGGAACTAGATGTCTCTCTCGATTACAAGCCCGGATTATAGTAGCTAACCTTGATTACAAGCACAACAAGGATACAAGAAGGGGGAAGCAAGAGGAAGAATAAGAGAGCTGCCATTGCCGAGCTGTCCCTGATCCATTGGATTACCTCTTCGTTGCTTCCTCTCCTAGTACTTGCAGCCCTTAGCAGTCGGTAATGCACAGCCGGGCCAGGCCATATATCTAATGATGTGATCCCATTCATCAAATGACAACACATGTCTATGGTGAGGAAACTTAACCATCTTTGATTAACGAGCTAGTCAAGTAGAAGCATACTAGGGACACTCTGTTTATCTATGTATTCACACATGTACTAAGTTTTCGGTTAATACAATTCTATCATGAATAATAAACATTTCATGATATAAGGAAATATAAATAACAACTTTATTATTGCCTCCAGGGCATATTTGCTTAAAGCACACATGTGGCTTTTGGGAGTAGTGATTGCGTCGTGACTGGAGGCGGAAGCGACTTGGCACAGACGTGGTTCGAGCATTCCGTCGAACAGGTCCCGGCTGCAATGGCGATGCAGTCAAGGGAGCCATCATAGAGGACCTCAATGCCATTGTGCGTCCTTGCAGTGGGTTAATAGGTGTTGGGGAGGACTGCAGGCATGGTGATGGTCATCGTAGGGGTGGTGCAGCCGACGACCTTGTCATCACCACCGGAGAAGACCGCGTCGATGGTCGATGATGGGGTGAGCGCCACTGCCGCGAGGCGACTATGGGGCGTGAAGGGAGTATCCAGTGGTGCTGCGCTAGTGGATGAAGCAGTCGAATCGAGTCCTTCATCACCGAGCGACGCCGAAGAGGGGGGGCGCGCTCCTACTGCAGAGCAGTGACATTCATGCCATCAAGCATGGCATTGTTGGACCTGATGGGATCTGTGCTGTTGCGAAGCTCGACTCGGATTTCCTCCATGCGGGAGAGGATCTTCTCAAAATAATCCTTGATAGATGCATCCATGGCTTCAAGTTGATGTCGACCTTGCCGTAAGCTTCACGTCCGCGCCAGATCGAGCGAGGGGAAGGGTGGTGTTTATCGTTTGATACCAGATGTTAGGGAACTAGATGTCTCTCTCGATTACATGCCTGGATTATAGTAGCTAACCCTGATTACAAGCACAACTAGGATAGAAGAAGGGGGAATCGAGAGGAAGAATAAGAGAGCCGCCGTTGCCGAGCTGTCCCTGATCCATTGGATAACCTCTTCGTTGCTTCCTCTCCTAGTACTTGCAGCCCTTAGCAGTCGGTAATGCACAGCCGGGCCAGGCCATATATCCAAGGGCCAGCCAGTATATATATGGGCTAGGAAGGTCACTGACAGGCTTAGAACAAGGAGATCCTTGTGGATGCCCTCAAGCAGCAGAAGGAAGATGCCCATTCCGAGTATAAGCAGAAATTGATCCTGCTGGAGACGCGCTTCCAGGAAAAGCACAAGGTCCCTGAGGACAAAAGTATGACTTGGAGAAGCAGTAGGAGCTTTTGAGGAGGTCCATTGAAGGGGCATGTTGCTCGATGGCTTCAAGCAAGAAAGCTCGAGAAGACCTCCCAAAAAAAAGCTTACGGAGTCCCGGGCGGAGCTGGCACACTTGGAGGCGCAGAACGCTTAGCTGGTAGATGCCCATGCAAAGTGGGGAGAAAAGATAGACCGACTCGGAAAGTAGAGCAAGATGCAGCGCAATGTTTTCAAGAAGGTTTACAATTGCATCTTATCCATCACCAGTAAGCTGGGTATCATGCTCATGGGCTCGATTAATTTCCAAACACACAATGTTAGAAGCTACGTCTGCTTCTTCGAGGGGTTCATGGCCAAAGTGGAGGCGTTCGCAAAGGACTTTCAAGGCACCATCGAGGAGGAGGCCCGGGAGGTGGTGCATTAGCCAGGGAGCATGTTTTCACCAACCTTCATCTCATGAATCCCACCTTTCCCTTTGTAGAGCTAGTGAAGCCGCCAGAGAAGAGCAAGAGGGCGGAGGCTTCCTGGGCTGCCATTTCTTGCTTATTTGAGGAGCTTGTTGATTCATTTGCTTCTCAAGAAGAGGAAAGCGAGGGACCAGAGGCTCCCGCACCTATCTGTGGCTTCCCGGGCGAGAACACAGCCCCCCAGGGCCGAGGCCTAGGCCGTCTTGTATCTCTGTTCATGTATTTTTGAGACATATCGTTGTTGACCGTGTTGTGTTTGTCTTGAATTTTGATGTAGTTTCCCTTCTTTTATATGTCGAGGATCACCACTAGTGCCCAGGCTCGGCGAACACTTAGAAGTTCCTTAGAGTATCTTTCTTTCCATAAGCCCCGATTCCCTTGAACACGAGGGGCTCAAATTAGAATCAGGCCGTGGGGTAGGCCGCATCGAGCCGACAGCATGCAGTGTAGTCCCCAGCCCATGTGGCCCGCGCGGTACTCGCATGAGCGTTGGGGGAGATGGGGCCCAGAGCCTGTGGAGGCTACACTTGTGGAACGTGCTTCCCTATTGTGGAAAACACGCCCCCGCCGTCTTGTCATTTCACTTCCCCAATCATTTCGTATTTACACCCGTAATGATAGTGCTGTAAAAGTAGGCGACGCCTCGACTCCCGGACCATGGCACTTGGGAGACATAGCGTTGGAAAACAGTAGGGTGGGGGTGGGCTTGGCACAGTAGCGGGAGCAGCAACCACTCCATCTTCATTGCTTATAAAAGAGAGGGGAGCCAACCATCACTTGTCACTCTTCTTCACTGCTTTCGAGCCCCTGAGCCTCCACAGTCGTTTAACTCCTCCTTCTCCATCCGCCTCTCCGCCATGTCGCACGAGTCCAACCACTTTAAGAGGGAGAAGATGTAAAGCAGTCTCATCGTGAAAGTCACCGAGATATGATAGCCTTGTGTCGTCTTCAACGGCACCACTGTCCACATGGAGAGCAAAACTATCGAGTTGCGCGGCATGCTGGAGCTGGAGCGAATCCATCATCGGGAGGCGGAGAAACTCTTCGGCCACCTCCACGCCGACCACTACGAGAGTGTGGGGGCACTGCGCGATGTGTACCAAAGGCTGAACAAGGACATGGACGTCCTTGACCTTTGGTCGTTCCTCCCATACAACACCTTCGATGAGGGCAAGCTAAGCCATCTAACGTTCTTCTTCTAGCACTCCGCGGCAAGGTTCGAGGGTTTTCCCCAGCTGAGGGAGGCAACACAAGAGGTGGAGGTGAGCCGGGCCGTGCGAGTGTTGACCACACGCATCCTAGTAGGCATCCATAATGCTTCCCCTCACTATCCAGTGAGGGTTGTGCTGGAAGAGGTGTGAGTCGAAAACAAGCGGAGGTCCCAGTGTGTCGTGGCAGATGTGGTTGAGGCGGCGGTGCAGCAGGGGAAGGGGAACAACTGCGGTGGCACCTCGGGTCCCTTATTCTATGGAATCCCGACACCCGTCTTTTGTTTCCTCTTTCCTGTAATAAAGGGGGCACCATGTGCCGTTGAACAAATGAGTCAGTGTAGTTGGATGTAAATGCCAACCCACCCCTTTTTAAATAAAGTAGTATGTTCTGGGAATTCCCATGTTTTCCTTATCTGTTTTAGTTCTGCCATGCGGGTAGAAGGACGGGGGTCTTCCATGAAAGCTTAGTTGGACAGGAAGAGAAGCGGGGGCCCGGCAACCTAGGAAAGAAGTTCACGCAGGAGAGGTCCCGGGAACATTTCCATCACAGCAGGCGCAGCGCACTGCTATGACTTCGCCAGACGCGGCGCCAAGCAGAGGCCCGGTTGTCACGCCCAATATGCGATCCTATCCGAGTGGAAATCAAAGGTCCCACCAAGGATAGAGCCGCATATCGAAGACACTTTTGCAAGGTGGATATCATTACATCATACCATTACATAATAACTGGGGATACATACAATGGCATGGAAATCCCAGAAGAATACATCAATACATAGCAAACATCATACAGAAGATTGGCATCTGACTACGGATGAAGACAAACGAAAGACAAGAATGACATCCACCCTGCTAGCCCAGGCTTCCGATGAGGAACCTATCCCTTGATCGATGAAGAAGCAGAAGAAGAACTCCAAAACAAGCAAACATCGCTCTCATGTCAGATCATCACATTACCTGTACCTACAACTATTGTGGTAGTAATTTGTGAGCCACGAGGACTCAACGATCCCATTACCATGGGTATCAAGACTAGCAAAGCTTAATGGATATGAAATGGATGAGTGGTGAGGTTGCAGCAGCACTAAGCATTGTCTGGTGGCTAACTCATTAGTACAAGAATAAGATGAGAAACTACGCAACAGTCGCAAACTAGTAATGATCAAGAGGTGATCCTGAAACTACTTATGAGTCAAACATAACCCCACCCTGTTCTCTTCTTGACTCACTTGAAAAGAGATAGTCACCACACGTGATTGGTTTATTTTAATTTGGATCTGGTGTCAAGTACTCTACAACCAGATATTAAAAATTCCCATCTGCCACATAACAACGGGCACGACTCTCGAAGTTTAAACCCTGCAGGGGTGTCCCAACTTAGTCCATCACAAACTCTCATGATCAACGGAGGAAAATCCTCCTCCCGGGCAGACTAAGGCTTATCCTAGTGGTGGGAAGGGGCTGATGCCTTCCCACCCACCCAGGTTCATGGCATGGTACTTGTAATTTGGGTTTGTTGCACCAATTATATTGTAGGGGGTTCCCTTACAGTCTTTCTGTCAAAAAAATAAAATCCTCCTCCCGGGACAACCCGATCAAGCTCGGAATCCCGGTTCACAGGACATTTTAACAATGGTAAAACAAGTCTAGCAAGACCTTCTGGCCTACCGACACCCTGATAGTAGCCGCACGTATCTCGTCACAGGCCACGACCGGAAAGCCCTGGGTGAAGGGGTGGCACCGCAAGTGGCTCTGTTTTGGACCAACACTCACGAGGAGCACTGGCCCATGGGGTTGCTTAAGAGACGTCGGGGGCCGACAGGTCCCTATGCAAGTTTTAGTTATTATTAGGCAAATATAAACCAATGTTGGGCCTTGCTGGAACAGTTTTATACAAAGCGAACTGTCGAGCGGGGGCCATAAGCCCCGACCGTGTTGGGAACACAAAATCAAGGAACATACCACCAGTAGGACGGAAACTAGGGCGGCAAGAGTGGAACAAATCACCAGGCAAAAGGCAGAGCCTTCCACCCTTTACCAAGTATATATAGATGCATTAATTAAAATAAGAGATATTGTGATATCCCATGGTATCCATGTACCAACATGGAACAACCTGCAACTGCACCTGCAACTAGCAACACTATAAGCGGTAACATAGCCACACAAAGGTTCGCGCGGATGGCGGAAAAGGTTAGAGGCTAACATGGCAAATTGGGAGGCTTGGTAAACAAGTGGTAGGTAGCGCGACATAGCAATAGCATCGAGACAACTAACAAACCAAATATAGTAGTGAGTTCCAAGGTGACGGTCATCTTGCCTAAAATCCCGCTAGGAAGAAGATCGAGTCCATAAACAAGATGAATGGGCATAGTCGAACGAATCCTCACACTCGCAATATAACCGAAACCATCGACAAGGAGCACAACCGGAAAGAAGCAAACAACATGGTAAACACACAGTGCATAAACATGACATGATCCTCAACCAAGTATGATGCATGACAAGGCTACATGATGCTACTCATGGCATGAGATGATGCATACAAGAACCCCACATCAAAGCAAGTTTAAATGAGTCCGGAATCAACATATAACAATTCCGAAAACTCCCCATATGCAAAATTCGAAATTGGTCATGATCTGAACTACACATTATGTTGAAGTCGTTAAACAACAAGTTAAAGTGCACCATGATAATCTACATGACTTTCTAGTCAAGTTGCATAGAAGGTTCATTTAATTCGGAGCTACGGCTTAGAAGATATGAGCAAAACAAGTTAAACATGGCATTGATGCAAATGCAAGCAAAACACAAGCAAAAACACCCGAAAACAAGGATGCAACATGTCATGATGAAACTAGATGCAAAACCAAGCAAGTTTCATATAGAGCATGCTCAAAACGGAGGAATGGTTCAATACATACACTCAAAACAAGATATAACAACAATCTGCCTAAACACCAACTAGGCACTTTGCAATCATCAAAACAGCAAACTACATTAACTCCATGGGCACAAACTTGATGTGCACTTAAATTACAGGTTACATACTTCTAATAACTTTAAGGTTCGGGTATATAGGCATCAGGATTAAACCAATATGATCAATGCAAAATGCAAAGTTCTGTTACAGATTAGGACTTGGTAGAAAAATAGGCATATACGTGAGCAGAGTTAATATGATGGCATGTTGGAGGCATGAAACAAGTATAGCATGCTAGTGCATATCATGGAGCTCAAATAATGCGACATGGCATATACATAGGAGCAAGAAGTTCATGGCATTCATGAAGACAAGATGCAAAACATGAAATAGCAGACAAGTAGGCATATTTGCGAGCTTGGTTAACTCACCACAGAGCATATAATGGCATGCAAAAACAACTAACAGTAAGATGGCATGTTTGTGCAACTACTCAGGTCAAGAATATGGTCATAGGATGATTAAAAACTAACTATGCATCATGCAAAAATGAACTTGTTGTTAATAGGCTAACAGATATATCTCTAAGCAACTTGAGAGCATGAGAAGAACAAGCTACAATAGGCTATAATTGCAAACAAGGGCATGGATGGATAGAGAATAACATGGTATTTAGAACATGCTTACTGGAAATCTCCAAAATATGCATATATTTGATGGTAGCATCAAGTAAATATGGCATCATAATATAACAGTTCAGACTTAGCAGAACAGTAATAGCAAGTACCCTACTTTGCAAGCTCATGGGACTCACATCAGGACATATCATGGCATGAAATAAATACTACCAGAAATAGGACATAAAAATGCACGAAGCGAATGGTGACAAGATGCTCATATGACATATGCATTAAATCGCACGAAAATAACAAAAGGCCAAGTTATAACAGTTTCAGCATTTAACATCAGCAAGCACTTCTGCAACAAATATTAACATGTCAATATGCTTCCTAACATGAATTCAAAGAACACCATCATAAAGAGCACGAAATGTAGAGCAAGTTTCATATATAAATGATCTCCATAGGATAAATATGTACAAAGATATAAGCTCCACCAAATGCATATATGATAATTTTCCAGGAAAGGACTTGGCGAAATTTACTGAACATGGAATGCGCACTAGATACTAAATTGCACACGGGGAGGGGTTTAGTAGGTGGGTGCTCACGTAGGGCCCGTGGGCCCGCTCAGGGCTGGTCTCGAGAACTGGGGTTGTTCGGGCGCGACTTACAGTGGTTCACAGAGGACGGGCGGACCAGGCTGGTTCGCAAGTGAACCGGCTGGTTCGCCGGTCTTGTCGGTCTAGGCGAGGTGGGAGACGGGGCCCTCCTGGCAGGCATGTGGGTGTCGAGCGCTTGCTCTGCTCGCTCCCAAGCAGAGTCATGGCGGCAGCGGCGATTTGACAAGGCGGGCACGCAGGGGCGAGAAGGCCAGATCCGGCGAGGGGAGGCCGGATCCCGTTGAGTTCGAGGCAGAGGGGGCCAGTGGCGGAGCTTCGGGTGGCTGCGGCACCATTGGCGATGTGACCTACAGCAGAGAGAAAGAGAGAGCTGATAACAGGAGGGAGGGAGAGAGAGGAAGGAGAAAGAGACGAAGCCGACCTGCTGGAGGTCGTCGCCGGCAGCGACGCACCGGTGAACCGATGGAGGAGGCCGGGTAGCAAGGTGGCAAGGCATGGTCGAGAGGAGGCGCACGGGAGAGCTCGGGCAGGGAGCGGGCCCCCGTACGGGTGGCGCACACACAGGCTTGCTCGGGCCCTAGATGGGCTCGGGCGGGCTGCGTTCGGGCTTGGCAGGCCGCGGCGGGAGGAGAGAGGTTGGGGGCGACGTGGTGGTGTCCGGTTGGTGGAGGGCGGCAACTACGTCGGCGCTGGATGGACAGTGGCACGCCAAGTGGCGGCGGAGGGACTTGTCGGTGCTAAAAATGAGACTAGCGACGATTGAAGGTAGGAGGAGGGGTAGGGGCTAGGTTTAGTCTAGATTTGGAAGGGGAAGGGGTCTATTTATAGCAGGGGGTTAGGATTAGGGTTTGGAGGGGTTTTCGGACCGTACGATCGCGACCATGCGGCTTCAGACAGAGGGGAACTAGGAGGGTTAGTGGGCTGGTTTAGTGGGCTGTGTAGGAGGGGGTTGGCTGAGAGGAGAGAAGAGAAATGCAGCCCGGTAATAGTTTTCGGATATCGAGAACATCCGAGATTTGACCGGCTATATGGTGCCGCTATAGTCATTCGTTGAGGCATCAAACGGACTCTGAATGCGATGAAATTTGCGAAGCGGTCTGTCGCCAACATAAAAACACCGCACGCCAACTTTCATCCCATTCCAAGAACATTTTTATCCCACTTATAAAATAATATTTCGGAGGTGCCGTGGGCGCATGCGAGTGTGGTTGGACTCAGAACGGACAATGGAGAGAACTAGGAGACCCCGACGGATGCAAGTTTTGAAAAACATGCAGATGAACTCCACATGACGAAATGGCAAGGTGCAACACGCAAGTGAATGACATGGCAATGACGGCGAATAAACTGAAAGACATCTGGAGCATCTTTATCAGGGCGTTACAACTCTCCTCCACTAACAGAAGATCTCGTCCCAATATCTTAGGAACGAAGCGGAAGAGCAAGAGGATAAGGTGAAATAAGAACGCAAGAGAGAAGACAAACAAAGTCGCGAGCACTCAGGTAGATACTAGAGTGAATTTAGATGCAAGAGAACGAAGAGGTCACCAGCTGACTAAAGAATACTGTAACGGTGCATCGGTAAGAATATGGCAACGAACAAAGATGCAAGAATTGATAAAAATTTCAAAAATGTAGTTGAAAGATGAGAATGAAGAAATATTTGAAATGATGGCATTCAGATGATGGAGAAAGCAAAGCAACCGCTAAAATGTGTCGGATGGGTTTGAAAGGAATTCTCATAATCGAAAACTATGGTGAGGAAGGCATGAAGTTAGAACCACGAATCTTCAAGAGAATGGAGCAAGATTTAAGAGAATGACGACAAGAAATACCGTGAGAAATTAGAGAGATGCTCCAGAACAATGAGTAATAGAAATGTTGATCCGAAGTTGAAAATAATTTGAAAGCGATCTCGGAGACGACAACTGATTGATGAAAATTCATTCTTACGTCAAACTTGAAAAGAATTGGGAGTAACTCTAGAAAATTAGAAGCGCCAGGTAAGATCCCTGGGATAAACCTATGGGTTATGGGCCCACTGAAAGTAAGCACCGTTGAGAACAATTGAAGAAGATATATGATGCACCAAAACAATTGAAGAGTTGAGTGAGGTGACAACCTCGAATTAACTAGAACGCAAAACACGAATCCTCTGAGATGTCTCCAGCACTACGGATTGATTAAACGGCAAGAGGCGAACGAGCAAGGTAAAACATTTTGAGATAAGGAAAGGAATTTGATCGATTCGAAAAGCTAGAATTGAATCCACTAAAAAGGAAGACAAGATGAACAATGATGAACTAGACGAGAATTCACCGGTTGAAACAATAGAGGACAGAATGAAGAGGCTTCACACGAATAAAAAGGATGCTCGATTAGAGCCTTCAGACTCCGGGAAGAAGAGGGTGGGCGGGTGGGAAAGGAAAAACATCTTGATGTCGAAACAAACTCCGAAAGAAAACTGAGAATCGAGGTTGCAAAAGTTGAAGAGGATGGAATAACTCGAAGAGAAGTGCACCGATTGAACAAAGGATAGCCAACAAACGAAAACACATGCGTGATCCTAAAGAAAATTTGAAGGGGAAGAGTACAAGAATCAAAAAACCTATGTCGGAATTCCTCACCAGAGCGACAAAGGGAATGAGGAGTAAAAAGAATTCCCACTCTTCAATATAACTAGAATCCAAAAATAGTTTTCTTCTAGACTCGACAGCTGCCATGCTACAATCAATCAAGGGGGATCCTATGGTCGGTCAAGGCACCGATACGAACTTGTCACGCCCAAGATACGTTCCTATCCGAGAGGAACTCGAAGGTCCCACAAAGGATAGAGCCGCATATTGAAGATGCTTTTGCAAGGTGGATATCATTACATCGTACCATTACATAATAACTGGGGATACATGCAAAGGCATACAAATGCCATAAGAATACATCAATACATAGCAAACATCATACAGAAGATTGGCTTCTGACTACGGATGAAGACAAACGAAAAACAAGAATGACATCCACCCTGCTAGCCCAGGCTGCAGACCAGGAACCTATCCCGGGACCAAAGAAGAAGCAAAAGAAGAACTCCAAAACAATGAAACATGGCTCTCATGTCAGATCATCGCATTATGATGCAGAGCATCCTACGGAAATCACCATGTCAAGAGTTCGTTTGGCAAGTGACACGTGCCTGTTGGTGCAACAAACCCCGGGTATGTTGCCCAACTGTGCATAGGCACAAGATCAAGATTGGAGCACCAGCTTAAGTCAGAGGCTGAAGAACCAAGGGACTTGAAGAACAAACATGTAGATCAGAGAGATCAAGATCAAGCTAAAGGGACAGGATATCGGCAAGAGAAGGGCTTCCCTTGCCGGGCAGGTGAGCCCGGGAAGGGGCTAGGCCACCATCGGAAGCAAGTAGCCAAGACTCCCCGGCAGCACTTGCCAGGGCTTGCGGGGCCTGAACCACCCCATCAACCACGCAAGAACGACCCATGTCGTCAATTAGTGCGGTGTAAAGCCGCAAAGTGATTAAGTGGCAGCATTCGCCACATGGCAGCCAACTACTACAGAAGAAACCACACGTGACACCCGTCCAGCGACGTGTCAAGAGAACAGGTGCGAAGCTAGCAAGATAAGCCCAGCAGGCCTTGCCAGGCAGCTAGTGATGTCACACTGAGCGGTGCATTTAATGCACCCTGCCAGCCCATAGAGTTAGGTATGATAGCATTGTTTGCTATCATATCAGTGGGTAATGACTGTTTTGCCACTGTGGTGACCCCTTAATCTATAAAAGGAGGCTCATGGGAATCATAGGAGGGGGTTCGAGGTTTGGAAACTTGACAAAACCCAAGCCATCATACGCTTGTGGTCACCGTAGCCCTGAGGCAGGCCTTGCCGGGCCAGTGTACCACACTCCACCATGTTCATTTCCACCATCAATCCACCAAAGCAGGAGTAGGGTTTTACGCCTCACGGCGGCCCGAACCTGGGTAAATTGCTTGTGTGCTCTCCGATGTGCTACCGTGCGCTGGTCTGCTCTTTGTGCAACACGATGTCCCTCGCCGAACCAGCAAGGGGCCGCCCGGTCCCATAGATGGCCGCGGACATCTCGCGACATCTTTGGCGGGCCAGGTAGGGGGCTCGTTTGTGCGAACCTGAAAGCGTGCGCAGCGCGTCATCTTCATCGCAATCTTTGTCTCCAACGACGCCATCGACCATGGCGACCAAGAAGAAGTCCGGCCTATCGGCCCAGCCATCTACCTCGAAGGCTCCGATGCCCATGGCCCCAGATGCCGCCGGGGGTGTGGGGACAAGTGAGGACATGAGCGCTGCTGGGGCGTGGCAGGAGCAGGTGGCGCCATCGCCGCTCCCCCTGCGGCAGGCACGGGGGCTGAAGGCGTCGGAGGAGGACAGCTTCAACAGGGTGTCAACGGTCAAGCTCTGCAAGGTGTGGATGGAAGGGTGACTCCGCTTACATCCCCTCATTCCACCGACGGAGCCGCGGACCCTCGAGCGCCATCATCGTGTGACCCCGCTGCCTAGATGGCCGCCCCACCGCAGCGCGGGCAAGCCACCGCCGCCGCCGCCGCGGGCACCATCATGAGCCAAGAGACGGTGCGGTCGAGGTCATCAACTTCCATGCCAAGCACAACCACGGAGGCTATGCCCGGGCCCAGCCGCTAGTAAGTCTCCCGCTAGTAGCCGAGCACATGGACGAATGGAGTGCCACCATCCAGAGTCTTCTCGGCTTCGCTGAGGTTGAGGGCTCGCGGCGCGCCGGCCCACCACGACCTCCCCAAGTGACGACGGCTGCTCATACTGCTGGCCGAACGGAGGGGGATGTCCCTACCATGCAGCCCCCACCATGGCAGCAGGCGCGGGCGCAGCAAGAACAAGATCCTGACGACGTCTCTATGGCCTCTTTCGACCCTCGAGCACGTCCGAGCCAACGGCGAACCACGGAGGATAGGCTGCGGGGAGACACACGCGTTATCATGGGGCAACCTCTCGACGACCCCCGCCAAACCGATGAGTCAGGTGGCCTCAATGTCGACGAGCCTGGACTCAATGTTGGCGGGTGCCTACCTTTCGAGGTCGGCTACCCTGCCTTTACAGGCGAGCTGCGGCAAGTCCGCTGGCCGTCCATCCGCACGTTCAAGCCGGAGATACCCGAGAAGTATGATGGGAGAGTGAACCTGGCAGAGTTCCTGAGCATCTACACCCTCGCTGTTCAGGCTGCCGGGGGAAGAGACGAGAAGGTGTTTGCCAACTACTTCCCGTTGGCTCTCAAGTCCAACGTGAGATCTTGGCTCATGCACCTGCCGGAGAACTCCATTTCATCCTGGGCAGACCTGTGCCACGAGTTCATTGGTGCCTTAACCGGTGGCCACCAGGAGCCCGGTAGGCCCAGTGACCTACAGCTTCTCTAGCAGAAGGAAGGAGAAATCTCTGTTAGTATTTACAAAGATTCAATAAGTCCATAGGAATATTCTGAATATCCATCCTGCAACTGTTATAGCGGCCTTCTAGTCCAATGTGCGCAACCGTCGCATTTGTTCTAAGATGAATGTGTGGTTTCCCAAGGCTGTGAAGGAGTTGTACACACTAGTGGATAAGTGTGCTCGGATGAAGGAAGGAAGGAAGTTGCGCGGAGAGGAGGATTTCATCAATGTTGATTCAGAGGAAGAAGATGAATCAACCAGTCAAAGAAAGGGCAAGAAGCGCAACAAGAAGCCAAGAGATAAGACAATGATGACTGGGGAAGGTTCTAGCACGCCCAATACCGGCAAGAGGGCCAAAGCTGAGGCCCCCGATAAGGAAGTTGTTGTCTATGCTACCTGCTGGGAAGCCACTGCCGCGGAGAAAGCTGGGAAAGGTGACGGGCCATACTGCAAGATCCACCGGACCAAGGGCCACGAACTCCATGAATGTTATCAAGTTGAGCAGCTTGTCAAGAGACAAAGAGCAGAGTATAATAAGCATGATAAGGAGAAAGGTCAGAATGCTGCTGGCAGAAATTGCCGAGGCGGTGAAGCAAACCGTCCCAGCAAACCCTTTCAGAACCAAGGAAAACCCACCAGGGGCCAAGAGAAGGAAGCCTGTGATGATTTGAGTGATGGAGAGAATGAAGAGGACACCAGTGAGCAAGAATTTCAGAAGGCCACTGACGCCCTATGCATTGATGGTGGTGCGTCCTTGCACTCCTCCCATCGACAGCTCAAGCGATGGGCAAGAGAGGTCAATGTTGTGGAGCCGGCACCAGAGGCCCGGAAGCCGCTCAAATGGTCCCGCACGCCCATCATCTTTGATAAGGAGGACCACCCTTGCCGCACCATCGCGGTAGGGTGTTTGCCATTGTTGGTCTCCCCAACAATTTCCAACCTCAAGTTCACAAAGATGTTAGTGGATGGCGGGGCCAGGTTGGACCTGATTTCCCTAGTAGTTGTTAACAAGCTTCAGATAGGAGAAGAAGAGCTAGAGGTTACCGGCACGTTTCAAGGAGTCAATCCTGGCAGGAGCCGTCCCAAGGGAGAGATTATGTTGCCAGTGACATTTGGAGGAGAGTTGAACTATAGGACTGAGAAGGTTGTGTTCAATGTGGTTGAGCTCCCCCTGCCGTATAATGGGATTCTAGGACGACCAGCCTTGGCTAAGTACATGGCAGCATCCCATTATGCTTACAACACCTTGAAGTTGCTTGGGCTGTTGGGAGTCATCACCATCCCATCAGGTGAGAAGGATGCTATCATCTGTGTGGACAGGATGTATCGGGATGCCGTCGCAGCAGAGGCTGCGGTGCCAATGGTCCTCACCAAAGAAAGAAAAGGAAAGTAGAAGGATTGTAGGACCTCCGGCAAGGACTCCGAGAAGTGTGCCTCCTCTGAGTGCATGGCACCCGTTGACGACGTGCGGGATTGTTCCAACAGCAAGAGATCCAAGGTTGCAACACCTCAAGTGAGGAAGGTCCCGGCAGGGCTGGCTGGTGTTGATGGTACTTTCACCATCAGCGCCACCCTTGACGAGAAATAGGAAAGCGCTCTCCTTACCTTCCTGCGGGCGGATATCGATGTGTTTTAATGGCAACCATCTGATATCCCTGGTGTTCCCAGGGAGGTAACCGAGCACCACCTTGTTGTCTGCCCACATGACCGACCTGTCAAGAAGAAAGTTAGGATACAAGCCTTGGAGCGGCAGAAGTTCATTGTCGAGGAAATCAAGAAGTTAGAGGCAATTGGATTGGTCAGAGGAGTACTGCACCCTACGTGGTTAGCAAACCCAGTGGTAGTTCAGAAGGTGAATGGTAAATGGAGGCTTTGCATTGATTTCATAGATCTCAATAAGGCTTGCCCGGAGGACCCATTTCCCTTGCCGTGCATCAATCAAATTGTGGATTCTACTTCAGGGTGTGATCTGCTCTCATTTTTGGACACATACTCCGGATATCACCAGATCTTCATGTCCAAAGAAGATGAAGAGAAAACATCATTCATCACACCATGTGGTACGTATTGTTTTGTTCGCATGCCTTTTGGATTGAAGAGTGCTGAATCTACTTTTGCAAGAGAAGTCCAGATTGGTTTTGAGCCACAGCTACACAGAAACATAGAAGCCTATATGGATGAAATTATGGTCAAGACCAAGGATAAGGCCACCCTTATCCAGGATTTGGAGGTGACATTCGCTAATTTGCACAAGATCAACTTGAAGCTTAACCCGGAGAAGTGTGTGTTTGGTGTTCCCTCCGGCAAGGTACTTGGATTCTTCGTATCCCATCATGGGATTGAAGACAACGCCGACAAGGTCAAGGCCATTGAGCAGATCCAAGCACCGATGATAGTTAAGGGTGTGAGGCACTTGACGGGATGCGTTGTCGCGCTAAGCAGATTCATTTCCAAGTCTGCCGAGCGTGCTTTGTCGTTCTTCAAAGTTTTGAAGAAGGTAGGGCCTATGAAGTGGACCCCGGAAGTAGATACAACCTTGCAAGAGTTGAGGACTTACCTGTCATTTGTGCCTACCTTAGTTGCACCCAAACCTCAAGAGCCGTTACTACTTTACTTGGTAGCAACCAACCAAGTGGACAGTGCAGCCTTGGTAGCACAGCGAGAAGTGGGTGTAGCAGAGAGCAGCCAGACCATGACAGAGCCAGAAGAGGATCAGAATAGCAGTAAGCACGACAACAAGTGTGACCCCAAGGACGCGGCAAGGAAGAAAGTGGTGCAATGCCCAGTTTATGTCGTCAGCTCCTTGTTGAAAGGGGATAGATCGAGGTACGCTGCTGTGCAAAAGTTGATCTTTCGCCTCATCATGGCCTCAAAGAAACTGCGCCACTACTTCCAAGCCCATGAGATCACGGTTGTTACTCGTTTTCCGTTGCAAAGGATACTCCAAAACCCTGAGGCTACTAGCAGAATAGTGGAGTGAGATTTGGAGTTATCTAGCTTTGGTTTGAAGTTTGAGAGCACTTCAACCATTCAAAGCAGGGCACTGACAGAGTTTATTGTAGAATGGACACCAACCCCTGATGAGGAAGCAATGGAAACAGCTCTCCCCTGCAAGGAATCACCTCAGGAATGGATTATGTATTTTGATGGTGATTTTTTCCTACAAGGAGCAGGAGCTGGCGTGCTACTTGTTTCCCCTCCGGGGAGCACCTGAAGTACGTCATCCAAATGCACTTTTCCCAGGAAGAAGCCACCAACAATACAGCTGAGTATGAAGGGCTCCTCGCCGGGATTGGGATTGCAGTAGAATTGGGAATCAAGAAGTTGATCATTCGAGGAGATTCACAGTTGGTGGTGAGACAAGTCAATAAGGATTATCAAAGCCCATTGATGGAAGCATACGTTGAGGAAGTAAGGAGGTTAGAGGAGCACTTTGAAGGGTTGCAAATAGAGCACGTACCCAGTGCGGAAAATAGCATAGCTGATCACCTGTCAAAGTGTGTTGCGCAGAAGCTTCTTGTGGAACCAAGAACTTTTGTTCTCCTCCTCTCTCAACCCTCCGTATCAGCATCCACAATGGCCCGGAAAAGGAGAAAGTTGGACTACAGTAAGCCTCTCCTGATCAAGCCATCCGCTCCCGGCAAAGACCCTGCTGTAAACAACTCGTCACAGCCTACCGGACCACCCCCTCTAGCCGAGCCAGTGGACCCCGTGATGAGGCTGGTGCTCTCGCAGCCGAGGAGGTGCCGCTAGTCCTCGTTGCCAAGCCTCAGGCTCCAACTTGGGCAAGGCACATCGTCCGCTTCCTCCAAACTGAAGAACTCCTAGGTGACCCAGATGAAGCTGAGAAAGTAGCCCAGAGGGTTAGTATGTATCAGTTTGTCGATGACACTCTGTACAGAAGGAGGCCCAATGGCATGAAATTGAAGTGTGTCTGCCGGGAGGACGGAAAGGAACTGCTGGCTGAGATTCGCAGAGGAATGTGCAACTCACACATTTGATCAAGGGCATTAGTTGGGAAAGCATGCATCGGTTTTTCGATGACACTCTGTACAGAAGGAGGCCCAACGGTGTAAAATTGAAGTGTGTCTACCGGGAGGATGGAAAGGAACTGCTGGCTGAGATTCACAGAGCATTGTGTGGCTCACACATCGGATCAAGGGCATTAGTTGGCAAAGCATTTCGGCAAGGATTCTATTGGCCAACAGCCCTCCAAGACGTAGTTGAGCTCGTCACGACATGTGAAGCCTATCAGTTCCATTCCAAGAAACACACCTGCCTGCCCAAGCTCTTCATACAATCCCTCTGTCATGGCCATTTTTGGTCTGGGGGCTCGATATCCTCGACCCCTTCCCCCGAGCAATCGGGGGCCTTGAATTCTTGTTCGTTGCCATCGACAAGTTTACAAAGTGGCCGTAAGTGACTGCTATGAGGAAGGTGACTGCTCAGTCAGCTATCAAGTTCTTGAAAGATTTGGTGTGTCGTTTCGGAGTTTCGGCAAGGATCATCACAGATAACGGCACCCAATTCACGAGCCACACCTTCATGCAATATGTTCAAACCCTCGGATGCCAGATCTCATTTGCCTCTATGGCACACCCCCGGAGCAATGGACAAGCTGAGAGGGCGAACACTAAAGTGCTTCATGGACTCAAGACAAGGACTTTCAATACGATGCAGAAGCACGGCAGGCGGTGGATCGTGGATCTGCCGGTAGTTCTCTGGTCCCTCAAAACAACACCTAATCGAGCTACCGGGGAGACTCCCTTCTCCCTAGTCTACGGGGCAGAAGCGGTTATCCCCATAGAACTCATTTAGGGGTCTCCTCTGGTGCTTTACTATGATGAAGTAGCGCAGGATCAGCACCGGCATGACGACACTGTGCTACTTGAGGAGAACCGTCTCCGGGCCGCTACGTGTGCTGCACGCTATCAGCAAGCCTTGCGTCGCTATTACAGCCGCAGGGTTCATGCCCGGTGTCTTAGGCGCATTCAGTCCGCCAAGGGTAACACAAGTTATTAGCGAAGTGGGAAGGCCCTTACCGGGTAGTTCGAGTCTCCAGACCCGGCGCAGTCCATCTGGAGATCGGAGATGGCACGCCGTTGCAAAACTCATGGAATATTGAGCATCTCCGTAAGTTCTGCCCGTAAGGCGCAGAGCCCGGCAGCCACCCATTGTACATGGCATTGCCGAAGTTGCATGTAACTGTAGGATCGAAAGTATGTCTAGAGGGGGGTGATTAGACTACTTGACCGAATAAAAAAAACTTAACCTTTTCCCAATTTTAGTTCTTGGCAGATTTTAGCTATTTTAGGACAAGTCAAGCAATCATCACACAGTTCAAGCAAGCATGCAAAGAGTATATTGGCAGCGGAAAGTAAAGCATGCAACTTGCAAGAATGTAAAGGGAAGGGTTTGGAGAATTCAAACGCAATTGGAGACACGGATGTTTTTCCTGTGGTTCGGATAGGTGGTGCTATCCTACATCCACGTTGATGGAGACTTCAACCCACAAAGGGTAACGGTTGCGAGAGTCCACACAAGGCTCCACCCACAAAGGGTAATGGTTGCGCGAGTCCACACAGGGCTCCACCCATGAAGGGTCCACGAAGAAGCAACCACCCACAAAGGGTCCACGAAGAAGCAACCTTGTCTATCCCACCATGGCCATCGCCCACACAGGACTTGCCTCACTAGCGGTAGATCTTCATGAAGTAGGCGATCTCCTTGCCCTTACAAACTTCTTGGTTCAACTCCACAATCTTGTCGGAGGCTCCCAAGTGACACCTAGCCAATCTAGGAGACACCACTCTCCAAGAAGTAACAAATGGTGTGTAGGTAATGAACTCCTTGCTCTTGTGCTTCAAATGATAGTCTCCCCAACACTCAACTCTCTCTCATAGGATTTGGATTTGGTGGAAAGAAGATTTGAGTGGAAAGCAACTTGGGAAGGCTAGAGATCAAGATTCATATGGTAGGAATGGAATATCTTGGTCTCAACACATGAGTAGGTGGTTCTCTCTCAGAACATACGAGTTGGAATGGTGTATGTGTTCTGATGGCTCTCTCTTCGAATGAAGAGGAGGTGGAGGGGTATATATAGCCTCCACACAAAATCCAACCGTTACATAGTTTTCTAATCTCGGTGGGACCGAATCAACAAACTCGGTCAGACCGAAAATGTAAACCTAGTGACCGTTAGAGATTTTCGGTGGGACTGACATGCAACTCGGTAGGACCGATGTGGTTAGGGTTTGGGCATAACGTAATCTCAGTGAGACCGATTACACAAACTCGGTGAGACCGAATTTGGTAATTAGCTAACCAGAGAGTTGGTCAGGCAAACTCGGTGGGACCGATTTGCTCTTTCGGTGAGACCGAAAAGTTACAAAGGGGAAACACTGAATTTACATTGCAATCTCGGTGGGACCGATTCGCTCTTTCGGTGAGACCGAAAAGTTATGAAAGGGAAACAGAGAGTTTGCAATCCCATCTCGGTGAGACCGAGATCCCTATCGGTAGAACCGAATTGCTAGGGTTTGGCAGTGGCTAATGACAAGTGAAACTCGGTGGCGCCGGATAGGAAGAATCGGTAGGACCGAGTTTGGCTTAGGGTTTAGGTCATATGTGGATATGGGAAAGTAGTTGAGGGTTTTGGAGCATATCACTAAGCACATGAAGCAAGAGGCTCATTAAGCAACACCTCATCCCTCCTTGATAGTATTGGCTTTTCCTAAAGACTCAATGTGATCTTGGATCACTAAAATATAAAATGAAGAGTCTTGAGCTTTTGAGCTTGAGCCAATCCTTTTTCCTTAGCATTTTGAGGGTTCCACTTTCACATCCATGCCATGCCAATCATTGAGCTTTCCTGAAATAATCATCTTGGAATAGCATTAGCTCAATGAGCTATATGTTGTTATGAATTACCAAAACCACCTAGGGATAGTTGCACTTTCAATCTCCCCCTTTTTGGTAATTGATGACAACATATAGATCAATGCTTCGATAAAATATAATAAGCATGAAATATATCGTCGCTTTGAGAAGTATGTGATAAGTAAGAGCTCCCCCTAAATTTGGGCATATTTAAAATTTGCTTTGGACTGCAAATGCACAAGGAGTTAGAGTCATGGGTTACTCTTCCATGTCTCATACATCTTGGTGGAGCGCTTAAAATGATAAGAATGAAATACATGCACTCATCACCAAGAATAGTGAAAGATCACATAAGATAGATAAGATAATAGCATTAAGTAAGCATTAAGTGTAGCTTATGATCAAACACATGATCATCAATGTCTCACAAATAATGACATAGTATCTCAAGCACTCAAAAGCAAACAAGTTTGAAAAACCACCAAATAAAGCAAGAGAGAAAAGCAACACTCTCTCTCTCGAAGCCTATGATCTATACATTTTTCTCCCCCTTTGGCAACAAGTTACCAAAAAGTTCCTAGAAAATGCATAGTACTAGATCGACGCTCAGGCTTGATCTTCTGGTGGTGGTGGAGTCCGGATCACTCCAAGGACGAAGGCTTCTGTAGACGCTGGAGTAGACGCTGGAGTTGGAGCTGAAGTAGATGCTGGAGCTGGTGGAATTGAGGCTGTAGCTGGTGCTGAGGTGGTGGCTCTTGTGTCAGCAACTGGCACGGCAGACGACCTCAGACCTCGTGGCACTCTGGCAAAGGCATGAGTGGTAGTCCTGCCTCTCCTCTCCTGCATATCATCTTGGAGCTGCTCCACTGCAGTCTGAATCTCCGTTACCTTGACATCCAAGTCATAGAACTTTTGTTCCATGATTCTCTCTAGGCTTGCCTGGTTTTGAGTTAGGGTGGCTAGTCCTTGCTCAATCCGCAGGGTGGATGCAATCAGGTAACCAAGCTGCTCTTGTTTGGTCTTCAAGAAATACTCAGATGCCTCCTCTTGAGTTGGCATCTTGGCAGCTTTCTCCTTCCTTGCCTTCTCCTTCTTTGCATATGCTTGGGCAGATGATGGCTCGTTCTCAGTCATGACAACTTGATTGTCCTCAAAATCTGGACGGATGGGCAGGTGTTCCTTGTCCAATAAATATATGCTCGTGCCCATCTTGGAGTTAATGAGCTCCTGGATCTGAGGGGCATATCCGCAACTCCTCTTCTGATCTGCTGCAGTCCTTTTGATAGTTTCCACTATGAGGCTCATCACCTTGAACTTCTGAGGCACATCAAATACATGTAGCAAGTTGATAGCATGGCCTCTGATCATCTTGTGATCTCCAGACTTGGGCAATAAGGTGTGCCTCAAGATCCAATTGATAGTTGGCAGCCTGACAGAAGGTAATGCACAGACCCAAATTTGAAGGTGTCAAGAACTTCATTGGGAATTTCCTTGTACATATTGGACATAGAGTTATGGTCCTTCTTCTTCTTGGCATATATGTCCAAGTCATCATCATACTCCTCTGGGGCATTAATGATCTGTGTCCACTCAGCAACTGTGGATTGGTACCTTGTACCCTCAGACATCCATGTGATCCTCCCATCTGAATAAAAATATGATGTGGAGTAGAACTGCATTATAAGCTCCTCATTCCACTTTGTGAGCTTCTGCCCAACAAAGTCAGCTACTCCACAAGCTATGAAGCTGTCTTGCACTCCAGGATAGTGCTCCTCATTGTCCTTGATGTACTGCCAGTCAACCCATCTCATATCACAGACTATTGGCTTCTTATCAAGCAGCACTGTCTCATAGAAGTCCTGTTGTTCCTTAGTGTGGAACCTGTAGTCAACAGCAGTCCTCCTCCTTGAAGCATACGGGTCTGCTTCTCTCCACTTCCTCAGCCCTGAATCTCTCCTGAGCTTCATGTCCTCAGCCACAGGATGCGCATCGTTGTGGTCTGGGATCTTGGGCTTGAGCTTTCTCAGAACTTGCTTTTCATCCTCTTCTTCGGCAACAGTCTCAGACACTGGGGCCTTGTTCTTCTCAGCTGCAGGAATGCTCCTTGTATTCCTCTTTGGTTTTGGCTTGGAGGCAGCTTTGGGCTTAGATGCAGTAGCCCCTGATCTTATGGCATCACCCATCAGCTTGGGTGCCTAGGGTGCTGGTGCAGCTACCTCTTCTTCCTCTTCCTCTTCCATGATGGAAGCCTTTCCTAGCACTCTGGCTACGATCTTCTTGACCCTTTCCTTTCTTTTCTTTCCCTCAGCAGCAACTGGCTCTTTAGGTGCAGGCTTCTCAGTTGAAGCTCTTGCCTTTGACATGGGCTGCCTGCCTGCTGGCCTTTTGATTTTCAGCCCTGGCTTTGTGCCTTGAGCTGGCTCAACTCTCTTTGATGTGGCCTCTTCCTCTGCCACATAATCTTCATCTCCGGAATCAGAAGTTCTCTTCTTCCTCTGTCTGGTGGCAGCTTTTGGCAAGTTGCTAGGGGTGCTCCTGCTGCCCTCATCTGAAGAGCTGGAGGGACTAGTGCCCTCACTCATGTGCACCTGCTGCTCTGACATGTTCTGGCTGTCACTTTGATCAGACATGCTGCAAGCTCTGACTGCTGACCCTGTGAACAGTTTATAGATGAGGTAGAAAAGATGAGCATCACAAAATGCAGAGATTTTTGCAAAAGAATGATCCAAAAACTTAGTTTTAGTTTCCCACTGAAATCATCTCGGATCTACCAATTTTCAAACTCGGTGATACCGAAGCAGTTTTGGAACCTAAACTAGTGAACTCGGTAGGACCGAGTCACAGTTCGGTGGCACCGAGACTGCTAGGGTTTCACAGAGTTCCAAAATCGGTCACACCGATAAGTAATTCTCGGTAAGACTGAGTCTCACTTGTGCAATGGCATAAGCCAAATCGGTGGGACCGAGTTTTTCAACTCGGTGGGTCCGAGATGGTTTCGGCGGAAACCTAACCCTAAAATTTTCGAATCAAAGCTAATCTACGGGCGTATTGAATGGATAGGAGTGTTTCAATCGTGGCAAGAATCATGAAGAACACAATGTGCTAGGAATCGGACGGGGGATAGCACTGTGATCGAGTCCATACCCTAGTTCGGCGGAGACTCGCTACGGCGGCAACGGCGGGGCAGAATTCCCGTTGACGGCGACGGAGACCAGCGACTGGAGGTGGCTGGCGGCGAGAAGATGATCCGGAGACCACGTTGGCAGAGAAGGCTATCACGCGGGCGAAGGGGTTCGGAGAAATTTCCAAATTTTACCCGTGACTATATATAGCCCGACCCTGTCGGTGTGACCGAGTGGAACAACTCGGTGGCACCAAGATTCATAACTGCAGGCAGTTACTGAAACTCGGTGTGACCTAAATGTTCAAATCGCTTGCACCAAGATCGAAAACCTAGATCAACTTAATGATCTCGGTAGGACCGAAAGTGGGGTATCGGTCAGACCGAGAATCATAAAGAGGTTTTGGAAGTTTAAGTCTATGACGAATCGGGGACTCCGAGCGCTCCTCACACAGAGTGGTTCGAATCTGACTTGATCAAATTTTGTGATGCAGCATGAATAGAGTTTGAGACGAGAAAAGCATAGATAGCTAGAGGAGGTACTTAGGCATTCTTGTCCATCCACTTGGCAAAAGAAAATAAAACCAAACAATCGAAACAACAAGTGGATGTCCTCGAATGAGTAAAATATGCAACAAGCATGCTCACACAATAAGATGGCAAATGAAATATGTGGCAAGGCATGCACAACCAATTCTAGCATCTATCAAGCAATTTGCGATGACAAGGTCATCTATATATGAGTATATTGACTTAGGAGTCAAGTGAGAGCACTTGATCATAGGTCATACTCATCGTTTAAGCTCAAGTGGGGTTACCACTTTTACATAAAGCATTGTTGTGTTCACATCTTTAGAGTTGCTTTAGCTCAAGTCTTAGAGTAAAGCTCCCCCTAGATGTGATATCCCCCCTAAGAGGGATGAACTAACCTTGGGTTTTGTCGATGATGACTTCATGTAGATGTTGAAGATGTGGATGCTCAATGTTGATGTAGATCACTTGGAGCTATCTATTTGAGTGAATTGCACTTTCAATACCTACATGGGTTAGTCCCACAAGGAACAAACAAGGATATCCATAGACATAGAGTGATGCACACAAAAGATGATGTCCATGAAAACTTTTAGGTTACCTTGTCCCTTGTCTTACCAACAAGAGGGTTTGTGACTCCTTGAACTAGTGCAAGATGTGGAAGTTGATTGCACTTGTTCTTGCCAAAATGATAAGAGTGAAGTATGTTGGCGGAGTCACCCTCAAGAACTCTCTAGTTCTTCTTCTTTTGGATCCACATCATCTTGATGGGAATCCTTGGAGTTGTAGTCGTACTTGATGAAGTGGAACTTGAAGTAGTCTTGGGAATCCACTTGACTAAGGTCTTAGGAGCTTCTTCAAATGCGTCAATTTCCTCCTGAAGCTTGTCCTTGCCTTTTTGCTTGTAGTCTTGTGGTGGAAGATCATCTTGAGCTTGTGTCCCCTTGAAAGAAGTATACTTCTCTTGTTGAGGAACAAAATTTGTCTTGGGGTATTGATCTTCTTCCCACTCAACTCCATTGGCATTGAACTTTCGTTCAAAACCAACACCTTGATTCTTCCGGTGCATTCCTTGCTTGCGCACAATTTCCTCGAATTGCTTACTCCCGGCAAGGCTTTTGTACACTCCTTTCTCTATAATTCCCTTCAATAAACTATTTTCTTGCTCAAGTGTAACTTGGCTAATAGAATCATTAGTGGAATCAAGAGAACTACTAGAAGCAACAATATTGGATTTAGCATGATCATTGTTACTGCTAGAGGAAGAATCTTTCTTGTTCTTGTTACTAGACTTGACTTGAGGCATGTAAGTGGATAAGAGTAAACGCTTGGCAATGTAAGAAGAGCTTTTCTTGCGAAGATCATCATTGATTGCTTTTAAGAACTCATGCTCTTGCTCAAGATTGAGCTTTTCAAAGCGTAATTTCTCATGAGCTCTTAAAAGTTCTCGATGATCTTCGAAGATAGTTTCATGAGCTAACTTAAGAGTGTTAAGTTCTTTAGTTAGAGCCTCAATCTTCTCCTTATCATTGTCATTCGTTTTATCTTGATTAGCATGTTTAATTGACGTTTCATCATAGTATTCATCACTAGAGTTGTCAACAAGCAAATCATCACCTAACAAGTCATCTTCATCACTATTGAAATCAACATACTCGGGGTGTGTTACCTTAGGACCTTTGGCCATGAAGCATCTTCCAATTCCTTCATTTGGTGAGTCAAATATGTCGTAGGAGTTGGTTGACACAAGTGCTAGACCGGCAACACCTTCATCTTGAGTATCTTCGGAGTCGGAGTGATAACTTCTCTCGGAGTGGCTGTCGGAGTCGGAGCCGGATACCCATTCACCAACATGAGCTTGATGTCTTCGTCTTGTGTAGCTCCTTGATGATTTTTCCTTCCTTTCCGAATCCTTGCTTCTCCGTGAGTATCTTCGTTCATAACGATCATCTCTACTCCTCCTCTCTCTTGGTGGTGATTCTTTTCTTCTTTTTTTTGGAGAATCTTCTCTTCTCTTGTAGGGAGCCGTACACTCATTGGAATAGTGTCCGGGTCTTCCACAACTGTAGCAGTTTCGCTCTCGACTAGAAGATCTTTTGTCATTGTAGGACCTTGACTTGAAGCTTCTATCTTTGCTTCTACTCTTGTAGAACTTGTTGAAGTTCTTCACCATTAAGCTCAATTCTTCATTGAAGTCTTGTTTCTCACTTGATGATGTAGGGGCTTCACATGAGGCTTTATAGGCACCACTTGATTTGTTGTGAAGTTCCTCTTTATCCTTAAGTGACATCTCATGAGCAACAATTCTTCCAATCACCTCCGTTGGCTTGAGATCTTTGTAATTGGGCATCATTTGGATCAATGTGCACACGGTATCATATTTTCCATCCAAGGCTCTTAGAATCTTCTTGATGATGAATCTGTCGGTCATCTCTTCACTTCCTAAGCCGGCAATCTCATTTGTGATGAGAGCAAGCCTAGAGTACATTTCAGCGACACCTTCACCATCCTTCATCTTGAACTTGTCAAGTTGGCTTTGAAGCACATCCAACTTGGATTCCTTGACGGAGTCGGTACCTTCGTGCATATCAATCAAAGTGTCCCAAATTTCCTTCGCATTCTTAAGACGGCTGATTTTTTTGAATTCTTCGGGGCACAATCCATTGAAGAGAATATCACAAGCTTGAGCATTGTATTGCAACATCTTCAACTCATCCGTGGTAGCTTCACGGTTTGGTTCTCTCCCATCAAAGAAGTCACCTTGCAAACCAACACATACAATAGCCCAAACGGCGGGGTTATGTCCAAGAATATGCATTTTCATTTTATGCTTCCAACTAGCAAAATTAGTACCATCAAAGTAGGGACCTCTACGGTGGTAATTTCCCTCGCTAGACGCCATACTCTCCTAGGTTGTGAAACCAAGGCTATGACCACCAAATCTATGGAGATCAAAGCTCTGATACCACTTGTAGGATCGAAAGTATGTCTAGAGGGGGGTGATTAGACTACTTGACCGAATAAAAAAACTTAACCTTTTCCCAATTTTAGTTCTTGGCAGATTTTAGCTATTTTAGGACAAGTCAAGCAAATCATCACACAGTTCAAGCAAGCATGCAAAGAGTATATTGGCAGCGGAAAGTACAGCATGCAACTTGCAAGAATGTAAAGGGAAGGGTTTGGAGAATTCAAATGCAATTGGAGACACGGATGTTTTTCCCGTGGTTCGGATAGGTGGTACTATCCTACATCCATGTTGACGGAGACTTCAACCCACAAAGGGTAACGGTTGCGAGAGTTCACACAGGGCTCCACCCACAAAGGGTAATGGTTGCGCGAGTCCACACAGGGCTCCACCCACGAAGGGTCCACGAAGAAGCAACCACCCACAAAGGGTCCACGAAGAAGCAACCTTGTCTATCCCACCATGGCCATCGCCCACACAGGACTTGCCTCACTAGCGGTAGATCTTCACGAAGTAGGCGATCTCCTTGCCCTTACAAACTTCTTGGTTCAACTCCACAATCTTGTCGGAGGCTCCCAAGTGACACCTAGCCAATCTAGGAGACACCACTCTCCAAGAAGTAACAAATGGTGTGTAGGTAATGAACTCCTTGCTCTTGTGCTTCAAATGATAGTCTCCCCAACACTCAACTCTCTCTCATAGGATTTGGATTTGGTGGAAAGAAGATTTGAGTGGAAAGCAACTTGGGAAGGCTAGAGATCAAGATTCATATGGTAGGAATGGAATATCTTGGTCTCAACACATGAGTAGGTGGTTCTCTCTTAGAACATACGAGTTGGAATGGTGTATGTGTTCTGATGGCTCTCTCTTCGAATGAAGAGGAGGTGGAGGGGTATATATAGCCTCCACACAAAATCCAACCGTTACATAGTTTTCCAATCTCGGTGGGACCGAATCAACAAACTCGGTCGGACTGAAAATGTAAACCTAGTGACCGTTAGAGATTTTCGGTGGGACTGACATGCAACTCGGTAGGACCGATATGGTTTAGGGTTTGGGCATAACGTAATCTCGGTGAGACCGATTACACAAACTCGGTGAGACCGAATTTGGTAATTAGCTAACTAGAGAGTTGGTCAGGCAAACTCGGTGGGACCGATTTGCTCTTTCGGTGAGACCGAAAAGTTACAAACGGGAAACACTGAATTTACATTGCAATCTCGGTGGGACCGATTCGCTCTTTCGGTGAGACCGAAAAGTTACGAAAGGGAAACAGAGAGTTTGCAATCCCATCTCGGTGAGACCGAGATCCCTATCGGTAGAACCGAATTGCTAGGGTTTGGCAGTGGCTAATGACAAGTGAAACTCGGTGGCGCCGGATAGGAAGAATCGGTAGGACCGAGTTTGGCTTAGGGTTTAGGTCATATGTGGATATGGGAAAGTAGTTGAGGGTTTTGGAGCATATCACTAAGCACATGAAGCAAGAGGCTCATTAAGCAACACCTCATCCCTCCTTGATAGTATTGGCTTTTCCTAAAGACTCAATGTGATCTTGGATCACTAAAATATAAAATGAAGAGTCTTGAGCTTTTGAGCTTGAGCCAATCCTTTTTCCTTAGCATTTTGAGGGTTCCACTTTCACATCCATGCCATGCCAATCATTGAGCTTTCCTGAAATAATCATCTTGGAATAGCATTAGCTCAATGAGCTATATGTTGTTATGAATTACCAAAACCACCTAGGGATAGTTGCACTTTCAGTAACCCCTTGTACAAGATGGGGCGATGACCCCGTGCAAGATAAAATAAAGAAGCGTTGTAAGGGGGGCCCAAACTAAGATTGCATGCATGCACAAGCACACCCAGATCATTGCATAAGCATTTTAGGAGCATTTGCATATGCATATAGATAGGATTGCATCCTGCATTCATTCTCATCTACCTAGAGTTGCAGGTTCTTGCCGTGAACCTGGCTTCGGCAAAGCACGAGAAGATTGCACGACACGACGATCCCCGGAAAGCCAAACAGATAAGTTCACCTCTTGTTAACTAGTATTGTGTAAAGCTACTTTGCATAACAAAACCTCGCTTCCCTCTTTGAAACTTAGGTGCTCCCACCCATGATTCGAATGCTGCTTCAGTCAGGGTGGTCGTAGTGGCCTTTGGGAAGAAGGGGTTGGCGGGGGGCTGGCTGTAACGCCCATGATGCGGCTATATCTCCCACGTGTCGAGGCATGACTTAGAGGCATAACCGCATTGTGGTCTTGTCACAAGAAGGGTCATCTTCACACAATCCCATGTAATGAACAAGAAAGGGGGTAATTAGATAGTTGGCTTATAATCGCCATGTCACACAATGATCAAATAATTCATACATCATTCAAAGTACACACATAGTCCGGCTACGGACAATCCAAAAGAAAAGAAGATAACCCCAAATGCTAGATCCCCAATCATCCCAACTGGGCACCACTAGTAGTCATCAGGAAGAGACACGTAGTAACAGCCAAGGTCCTCGTCGAACTCCCACTTGAGTTTGGTAGCATCACCTGCACTGGTATCATCGGCACCTGCAACTGTTTTGGTAGTATCTGTGAGTCACTAGGACTCGGTGATCTCAAAACCCAAAAGATCAAGATTATTTAAGCTTATGGGTGGGATGTGGTTATGAGGTGGAGTTGCAGCAAGCGCTAAGAAAATATAGTGGATAACATACGAGTACAAGACTAAGAAGAGAAACTACGCAACAGTCGTAAACTAGAAGCGATCAAGAAGTGATCCTAAACTACTTACGTTCAAACATAACCCAACCGCATTCACTTCCCGGACACTGCCGAAAAGAGACCATCACAGCTACACACGCGGTTGATGCATTTTAATTAAGTCAAGTGTCAAGTTCTCTAAAACCGGATATTAACAAATTCCCATCTGCCACATAAACACGGGCACGGCTCTCGAATGTTTATACCCTGCAGGGGTGTCCCCACTTAGCCCTTCAAAAGCTCTCATGATCAACGAAGGATATTCCTTTTCCCGAAAAGACATTTCAACAATGGTAAAACAAGACCAGCAAGACCGCCCGATGTGCCGACAAATCCCGGTAGGAGCTCGACATATCGCGTTCTCAGGGCACACCGGATGGGACAAGCTACGAGTCAAACCAACCCTCAAGTTTCCCCGAGGTGGCCTCGCAGGCTGCCCGTTTCGGACCAACAATCAAAGGAGCACTAGCCCAGGGGGTTGAATAAAGATGATCCTCGGGTTAATTACTCCCTATGCAAAAAATTTGGTTGTTATTAGGCAAATGTTAAAACCATGGTTGGGCCTTGCTGGAGGAGTTTTATTCAAAGCGAACTGTCAAGGGGGTCCCATAACCCCAACCGCGTAAGGAACACAAAATCAAGGAACATAAATCCAGTATGATGGAAACTAGGGCGGCAAGATTGGAACAAAACACCAAGAAAAAGGCCAAGCCTTCCACCCTTTACCAAGTATATAGATGCATTAATTAAATAAGAGATATTGTGATATCCCAACATATCCATGTTCCAACATGGAAAAACCTGCACTGCACTTGCAACTAGCAACGCTATAAGAGGGGCTGAGAAAAAGCGGTAACATAGCCAAACAGTGGTTTGCTAGGAAGGTGGGTTAGAGGCTTGACATGGCAATATGGGAGGCATGATAACAAGTGGTAGGTAGCGCGACATAGCGATAGAACGGACAACTAGCAAGCAAAGATAGAAGTGCTATTGAGGGTAATGGTCATATTTCCTGAGATCCCGCAAGGAAGAAGAACGAGTCCATGAAGAAGACAAACGGATGTAGTCGAACAAATCCTCACAACTACGAAACGAAACCTAAGCTAACGAGAGGAGCAAACCAGAAAGAAACAAACAACATGGTAAACACAAAAGCATAAACATGGCATGATGCACAACCAAGGATGATGCATGTCCGGTTTAAATACGCATGGCATGGAAAAGTGCACAAACGAAACTACAAGTGGAGCTCAATATGCAGCGAGATGCATATTGACAAAGCACCACATTCTTTTAGTTAGTTCGCTCTTGTTTAAGCACCCAACAAGTTTAAATGTTCTTAACATGGCAAGAGGTGAAGCATAAGTAAACTACTATTTAAGCAAGTTAAACGGGGCAGGAAACAACAAACAAAAATTCTGGGAAATCCCCATATGCATATAGCAATTTAATGCAAACAACAATTTTAAACATTTAAAATGTTATTATCATGATGCGGATGACATATGCAAGTTTTATGCAATTTTTGTTAAAGGTTGACATGAACATCATATGAAGCATTTGGTCGCCATGACAAAATGAAAGCAGTGCCATGGCGGCGATATCGAAAATGATTCCAAGGCATCATGTTGGTTCCGGTAGCTCATGGAGACACCGATGCAAAAGGAAGTGTGGCGGAAGCATGGTATGCAAGGATGGTGGGGTGATCCCGGATACTGGGTTCCCACGGGTCGACGGCATGGCAAACGAGGAGGAACGGGCAAGCAACAAATTCGGACATGGTGCAAACACGAGGTTCATCTCAAACATCACACAACATTCGTCCATGGCGGTCGTGTTGACGTTATACCATTGAAGCGTGCATTTTCGAGGCAGAATGAGTTCGTCGAGGGAAGTAGTCATTCTCGCGACGGTAGTGGAAGTAGTCATTCACAGGGCATTGTGGGAAGTAGTCGTTCACGGGTCTTCGAGAGTCGACGGTAGTCGTACACATTCCGTAGATGTTCGGGGACGTCGGTAGAGGTAATCGACACATCACAGTGTGTAGTTGTACATGTTCGAAGAGGAACTTGTCATATCCTTGTAGTCGCACTTAGTGTAGTCGGACTTAGCATATCCGTAGATGTACTTGGCATGTCTTGACAGTCCCACATAAATCGTAGAGGTATACGTTCGTAGTCGTTCACATCCCGTAGATGTCCGGGGTCAACAGAAGTGGAACTTGGCGTTCCGAGGGGTCAGTGGTGGTGCACGAAGGCAGCGAGAGTCAGCAGCAGAGCCACGGACGTGGAGCAAGCGAGAATAGCGGCGGCAGCGAGAACTTTGCACGTCGGCGAGGGACTTGGCGCACGGAGGAGGCCAGTGGACGAAGAGCATCCCAAGCGCGCTCCGGGTTGAGCCCGCGTGCGAGGTTCTCGGAGGGTGAGGCAAGGCGCACAAGGGCAAGGTGCATAGGGGCTCGGCTTCCTGGTGGTACTCCGGCAAAGACGACCAGAGTGGTGGTGGTCGGCGGGCACGATGCAACTAGAGGGCGCCATGGCGCGCGCGGGGACGGGGCAGCAGAGGGGCGCGGAGGCGTTGGAGGTGTCGGGGCGGCGGTGGACCATGGCGGCGGGGACAGCGCGAGACGGGGAGACCCTGGAGACGTGGCCCTCGAGCTCGAGCGGCGAGACGACGAAGGAGGCCGAGCGGGAGCTGAGCGGCGAGCGAACGTGGCTCCGGCGGAGCTCCTCGCTGGCGGCGGACGAAAACGGAGGCGGGGCCTGGGCTTCTGGTGGCATAGAGGACGAGAGGGAGAGGGAGAGATCGAGATGGCGACGCTGGAGGGTGAGCGAGAGAGCGAGGGGTCGAGGGAGAGGAGTGAGGTCTGCGAGCGAGCATGCTTTGAGTGGTGGCCACAAGGGAACGAGAGGGAGATGGAGATAGATCGAGGGAGAGAGCGGCGCTGAGGGGAAGCGCGAGATAGAGGTCGAGAGGAGGGGCCGGGGCTAGGGTTTTTAGGTGTGGCTGGGCCTGCGGATGGGCCTTAGAGTCCGGCCCAGTGGATAGGGAAATGTTGACCATTGGCCTGGCCTAGTGGCATGCGGCTGCTGGGCTTCTTCTCTCTTCCTCCATACAGAAAAGGAGTAATAAGAAAAGGGCAGGAAAGAAATAGCAAAAGTGCTTGGCAAAAATGTGCAACATTTTTGTGGGACTTACTGGAGCAACACCAAGCCAACAAAGACAGTTCCAACAATTTGAAAAATGTTTAAATTCAATATGATTGAATTTAAACCAAATGAGTTAGAAGTGGACGTAGGAGTTAGAAGTGTCCAAAATGACGAACATTTGGCGGAGCTTGGGAAGGTGACAAACAAATTTATAGCAAGGTTGGATGCCAGGAATTGAGAAGGAAAAGGCATGGAACTCAAACTGAAAGTGTGTTATGGTTTATTCCTAAACAATGGAATATTTTTATAATAGCTCCCTAATATTGGGAGAATATGTTATAAAGAGAAGTCACCCTTCCCTCGATTTAAATGGATCAAAGATCCATAGAATTTATTTAAAAGAGTTATACAATTAATGATATGATGGCATGATGACATGATGCAATGCAAGAGATGACATGAAGCAATGCAGAAAACAAATAAATACACATGACGATAACGAAAAACATGGAAGGCGTCTAGAGCGTCGGTCTCGGGGCATCACACTGGCCGCTCTATCTGTTCCCCGACAGACGAAGTTCTCCAACAGACAAAGAGGGTGCCGGCAGGATATCCTGCCGCGGAAAACTCGTTTATTCTCCTAAAGAGGCACTTTGCATGTGCATGGACTTACACATGCATGAGTTCCCCGACAAGACTCGTCTTTTTCATTCATATGCAGTTACAAGTACAAGCATTACATAATACAAGGATGGACTTGTGAGATTACATTATTTGAATTAAAATTTGGCAATTGCCGGCTAGTTTACAAAGATAAGTGCTCTGTTACGCCTTTTGTTGGAAATATGCCCTAGAGGCAATAATAAATTGATTATTATTATATTTCCTTGTTCATGATAATCGTTTATTATCCATGCTAGAATTGTATTGATAGGAAACTCAGATACATGTGTGGATACATAGACAACACCATGTCCCTAGTAAGCCTCTAGTTGACTGGCTCGTTGATCAACAGATGGTTACGGTTTCCTGACCATGGACATTAGATGTCGTTGATAACGGGATCACATCATTAGGAGAATGATGTGATGGACAAGACCCAATCCTAAGCATAGCACTAGATCGTGTAGTTCGTATGCTAAAGCTTTTCTAATGTCAAGTATCATTTCCTTAGACCATGAGATTGTGCAACTCCCGGATACCGTAGGAGTGCTTTGGGTGTGCCAAACGTCACAACGTAACTGGGTGGCTATAAAGGTACACTATGGGTATCTCCGAAAGTATCTGTTGGGTTGGCACAAATCGAGACTGGGATTTGTCACTCCGTGTGACGGAGAGGTATCTCTGGGCCCACTCGGTAGGACATCATCATAATGTGCACAATGTGATCAAGGAGTTGATCACGGGATGATGTGTTACGGAATGAGTAAAGAGACTTGCCGGTAACGAGATTGAACAAGGTATAGGGATACCGACGATCGAATCTCGGGCAAGTATCGTACCGCTAGACAAAGGGAATTGCATACGGGATTGATTAAGTCCTCGAAATCGTGGTTCATCCGATGAGATCATCGTGGAACATGTGGGAGCCAACATGGGTATCCAGATCTTGCTGTTGGTTATTGACCGGAGAACGTCTCGGTCATGTCTGCATGTCTCCCGAACCCGTAGGGTCTACACACTTAAGGTTCGATGACGCTAGGGTTATAAAGGAAGTTTGTATGTGGTTACCGAATGTTGTTCGAAGTCCCGGATGAGATCCCGGACGTCACGAGGAGTTCCGGAATGGTCCGGAGGTAAAGATTTATATATGGGAAATCCTGTTTTGGTCACCGGACAAGTTTCGGGGTCACCGGTATTGTACCGGGACCACCGGAAGGGTCCCGGGGGTCCACCGGGTGGGGCCACCTGCCCCGGGGGGCCACATGGGCTGTAGGGGTGTGCACCTTGGCCTATATGGGCCAAGGGCACCAGCCCCAAGAGGCCCATGCGCCAAAGGATAAGGAAAGGAAGAGTCCTAAAGGGGGAAGGCACCTCCGAGGTGCCTTGGGGAGGAGGGACTCCTCCTAGCCGCACCCTTCCTTGGAGGAAGGGCCAAGGCTGCGCCTCCCCCCTCTCCCTTGCCCCTATATATATGTGGGGGGTGGGAGGGCAGCCATACCAATGTTCTGGTGCAGCCCTCTCCCCTCTCCCAAGTACTTCTCCTCTCCCGTGGTGCTTGGCGAAGCCCTGCAGGATTGCCACGCTCCTCCATCACCACCACGCCGTTGTGCTGCTGCTGGATGGAGTCTTCCTCAACCTCTCCCTCTCTCCTTGCTGGATCAAGGCATGGGAGACGTCACCGGGCTGTACGTGTGTTGAACGCGGAGGTGCCGTCCGTTCGACACTAGGATCTCCGGTGATTTGGATCACGACGAGTACGACTCCATCAACCCCGTTCTCTTGAACGCTTCCGCTTAGCGATCTACAAGGGTATGTAGATGCACTCTCCTTCCCCTCGTTGCTGGTCTCTCCATAGATAGATCTTAGTGACACGTAGGAAAATTTTGAATTTATGCTACGTTCCCCAACAGTGGCATCATGAGCTAGGTCTATGCGTAGTTTCTATGCACGAGTAGAACACAAAGTAGTTGTGGGCGTTGATTTTGTTCAATATGCTTGCCGTTACTAGTCTTATCTTGATTCGGCGGCATCGTGGGATGAAGCGGCCCGGACCGACCTTACACGTACTCTTACGTGAGACTGGTTCCACCGACTGACATGCACTAGTTGCATAAGGTGGCTAGCGGGTGTCTGTCTCTCCCACTTTAGTCGGATCGGATTCAATGAAAAGGGTCCTTATGAAGGGTAAATAGCAATTGGCATATCACGTTGTGGTTTTTGCGTAGGTAAGAAACGTTCTTGCTAGAAACCCATAGCAGCCACGTAAAACATGCAAACAACAATTAGAGGACGTCTAACTTGTTTTTGCAGGGTATGCTATGTGATGTGATATGGCCAAAGGATGTGATGAATGATATATGTGATGTATGAGATTGATCATGTTCTTGTAATAGGAATCACGACTTGCATGTCGATGAGTATGACAACCGGCAGGAGCCATAGGAGTTGTCTTAATTTATTTATGACCTGCGTGTCAACATAAACGTCATGTAATTACTTTACTTTATTGCTAACCGTTAGCTGTAGTAGTAGAAGTAATAGATGACGAGACAACTTCAAGAAGACACGATGATGGAGATCATGATGATGGAGATCATGGTGTCATGCCGGTGACGTTGATGATCATGGAGCCCCGAAGATGGAGATCAAAAGGAGCAAAATGATATTGGCCATATCATGTCACTATTTGATTGCATGTGATGTTTATCATGTTTTTGCATCTTGTTTACTTAGAACAACGGTAGTAAATAAGATGATCCCTCATAAAATTTCAAGAAAGTGTTCCCCCTAACTGTGCACCGTTGCGATAGTTCGTTGTTTCGAAGCACCACGTGATGATCGGGTGTGATAGATTCTAATGTTCACATACAACGGGTGTAAGACAGATTTACACACGCGAAACACTTAGGTTGACTTGACGAGCCTAGCATGTGTATAGACATGGCCTCGGAACACAGAAGACCGAAAGGTCGAGCATGAGTCGTATGGCAGATACGATCAACATGAAGATGTTCACCGATGTTGACTAGTCCGTCTCACGTGATGATCGGACACGGCCTAGTTGACTCGGATCATGTAATCACTTAGATGACTAGAGGGATGTTTATCTGAGTGGGAGTTCATAAGATGAACTTAATTATCCTGAACATAGTCAAAAGGTCTTCGCAAATTATGTTGTAGCTCGCGCTTCAGTTCTACTGTTTAGTTATGTTCCTAGAGAAAATTTAGTTGAAAGTTGATAGTAGCAATTATGCGGACTAGGTCCGTAAACTGAGGATTGTCCTCATTGCTTCATAGAAGGCTTATGTCCTTAATGCACCGCTCAGTGTGCTGAACCTCGAACGTTGTCTGTGGATGTTGCGAACATCTGACATACACATTTTGATAACTACGTGATAGTTCAGTTAAACGGTTTAGAGTTGAGGCACCAAAGACGTTTTGAAACATCGCGAAACATATGAGATGTTTCGAGGGCTGAAATTGGGATTTCAGGCTCGTGCCCACGTCAAGAGGTATAAGACCTCCGACGATTTTCTTAGCCTGCAAACTAAGGAGAAAAGCTCAATTGTTGAGCTAGTGCTCAGATTGTCTGAGTACAACAATCATTTGAATCGAGTGGGAGTTGATCTTCCAGATGAGATAATGATGTTTCTCCGAAGTCATTACCACCAAGCTGCTAGGGCTTCGTGATGAACTATAATGTATCTGGGACATATATGATGATCCTCGAAATATTTGCGATGTTTGACACCGCGAAAGTAGAAATCAAGAAGGAGCATCAATTGTTGATGGTTGGTGAAACCACTAGTTTCAAGAAGGGCAAGGGCAAGAAGGGATACTTCATGAAACGGCAATTCAGCTGCTGCTCTAGTGAAGAAACCCAAGGTTGAACCCAAACCCGAGACTAAGTGCTTCTGTAATAAGGGGAACAGCCACTGGAGCAGAATTACCCTAGATACTTGGTAGATGAGAAGGCTGGCAAGGTCGATAGAAGTATATTGGATATACATTGTGTTAATGTGTACTTTACTAGTACTCCTAGTAGCACCAGGGTATAAGATACCGGTTCAGTTACTAAGTGTTAGTAACTCGAAATAAAAGCTACGGAATAAACGGAGACTAGCTAAAGGTGAGCTGACGATATGTGTTGGAAGTGTTTCCAAGGTTGATATGATCAAGCATCGCACGCTCCCTCTACCATCGAGATTGGTGTTTGCGTTGAGCATAGACATGATTGGATTATGTCTATCGCAATACGGTTATTCATTTAAGGAGAATAATGGTTACTCTGTTTATTTGAATAATACCTTCAATGGTCTTACACCTGAAATGAATGGTTTAATTGAATCTCGATCGTAGTGACACACATGTTCATGCCCAAAATATAAGATAGTAATGATAGTACCACCTACTTGTGGCACTGCCACGTAAGTCATATCGGTATAAAACGCATGAAGAAGCTCCATGTTGATGGATCTTTGGGCTCACTTGTTTTTGAAAAGTTTGAGGCATGCGAACCATGTCTATTGGTGTATATGCATGAAGAAACTCCATGCAAATGGAGCGTTTGGACTCACTTGATTTTGAATCACTTGAGACATGCAAATCATACCACATGGGCAAGATGACTGAAAGCCTCGTTTTCAGTAAAATGGAACTAGAAAGCAACTTGTTGGAAGTAATACATTTTGATGTGTGCAGTCCAATGAGTGCTGAGGCATGTAGTGGATATCGTTATGTTCTTACTTCACAGATGATTTGAGTAGATGTTGAGTATATTTACTTGATGAATCATGAGTCTGAATTATTGAAAGGTTCAAGTAATTTCAGGGTGAAGTTGAAAGATCGTCGTGACAAGAGGATAAAATATCTATGATATGATCATAGAGATGAATATCTGAATTACGAGTTTGGCACAGAATTAAGACATTGTGGAAATTGTTTCACAACTAATACAGCCTGGAACACCATAATGTGATGGTGTGTCCGAACATCATAACTGCACCCTATTGGATATGATGCATACCATGATGTCTCTTATCGAATTACCACGATAGTTTATGGGTTAGGCATTAGAGACAACCACATTCACTTTAAAAGGGGCACCACGTAATTCCGATGAGATGACACCGTATGAACTATGGTTTAGAGAAACCTAAGCTGTCATTTCTTAAAGTTTGGGGCTGCAACGCTTATGTGAAAAAGTTTCAGGCTGATAAGCTCGAACCCAAAGCGGATAAATGCATCTTCATAGGACACCCAAAACAGTTGGGTATACCTCCTATCTCAGATTTGAAAGCAATAAGGGATTGTTTCTAGAATCGGGTCCTTTCTCGAGGAAAAGTTTCTCTTGAAAGAATTGAGTGGGAGGATGGGGAGACTTGATGAGGTTATTGAACCGTCACTTCAACTAGTGTATAGCAGGGCACAAAGAGTTGTTCCTGTGGCACCTACACCAATTGAAGTGGAAGCTTATGATATTGATCATGAGACTTCGGATCAAGTCACTACCAAACCTCATGGGATGACAAGGATGCGTACTACTTCAGAGTGGTACGTGATCCTGTCTTGGAAGTCATGTTGCTAGACAACAATGAACCTACGAGCTATGGAGAAGCGATGGTGGACCCGGATTCCGATAAAATGGCTCGAGGCCATATAATCCGAGAGAGGATCCATGTATGAAAACAAAGTGTAGACTTTGGCAGAACAGCTCGATGGTCATAAGGCTGTTGAGTACAGATGGATTTTAAAAGGAAGACGGACAATGATGGTAAATGTCACCATTAAGAAAGCTCGACTTGTCGTTAAGAAGTTTCCCGACAAGTTCAAGGAGTTGACTATGGTGAGACTTTCTCACTCGTAGCGATGCTAAGAGTCTGTTGGAATTATATTAGCAATTACTGCATCATTTATGAAATCTTGCAGATAGGATATCAAAACATTGTTTCCTCGACGATTTTTGAGGAAAGGTTGTATGTGATACAACCGAAAGGTTTTGTCAATCCTGAAATATGCTAATAAGTATGCAAAGCTCCAGCAATCCTTCTGAGGACTGGAGTAAGCATCTCGGAGTTGGAATGTATGCTTTGATGAGATGATCAAAGATTTTGGGTGTATACAAAGTTTATGAGAAACTTGTATTTCCAAAGAAGTGAGTGGGAGCACTATAGAATTTCTGATGAGTATATGTTGTTGACATATTGTAGATCAGAAATGACGTAGAATTTCTGGAAAGCATATAGGGTTATTTGGAAAGTATTTTTCAATGGAAACCCCGGATTAAGCTACTTGAACATTGAGCATCAAGATCTATAAGGATAGATCAAAACGCTTAATGGTACTTTCAAATGAGCACATACCTTGACATGATCTTGAAGGTGTTCAAGATGGATCAGTCAAAGAAGGAGTTCTTGCCTGAGTTGTAAGGTATGAAGTTAAGACTTAAAGCTCGACCACGGCAAAATAGAGAGAAAGGACGAAGGTCGTCCCCTATGCTTAAGACGTAGGCTCTACAGTATGCTATGCTGTGTACCGCACCTGAAGTGTGCCTTGCCATGAGTCAGTCAAGGGGTACAAGAGTGATCCAAGAATGGATCACAGGACAGCGGTCAAAGTTATCCTTAGTAACTAGTGGACTAAGGAATTTTTCTCGATTATGGAGGTGGTAAAAGAGTTCGTCGTAAAGGGTTACGTCGATGCAAGCTTAACGCCTATCCGGATAGCTCTGAGTAGAGATACCAGATACGTATAATGGAGCAACAATTTAGAATAGCTCCAAGTAGAACAGTTATTTGGAATGGCTCCAAATGTAGCGTAGTAGTTGCATCTACAAGATGACATTGAAATTTGCGAAGTACATACGGATCTGAATGTTACAGACCCGTTTACTAAAACCTCTCTCACAAGCAACATGATCAAACCTAGAACTCATTGAGTGTTAATCACATAGTGATGTGAACTAGACTACTGACTCTAGTAAACTCTTGGGTGTTAGTCACATGGCGATGTGACCTGTGAGTGTTAATCACATGGCGATGTGAACTAGATTATTGACTCTAGTGCAAGTGGGAGACTGTTGGAAATATGCCCTAGAGGCAATAATAAATTGATTATTATTATATTTCCTTGTTCATGATAATCGTTTATTATCCATGCTAGAATTGTATTGATAGGAAACTCAGATACATGTGTGGATACATAGACAACACCATGTCCCTAGTAAGCCTCTAGTTGACTGGCTCGTTGATCAACAGATGGTTACGGTTTCCTGACCATGGACATTGGATGTCGTTGATAACGGGATCACATCATTAGGAGAATGATGTGATGGACAAGACCCAATCCTAAGCATAGCACTAGATCGTGTAGTTCGTATGCTAAAACTTTTCTAATGTCAAGTATCATTTCCTTAGACCATGAGATTGTGCAACTCCCGGATACCGTAGGAGTGCTTTGGGTGTGCCAAACGTCACAATGTAACTGGGTGGCTATAAAGGTACACTACGGGTATCTCCGAAAGTGTCTGTTGGGTTGGCACGAATCGAGACTGGGATTTGTCACTCTGTGTGATGGAGAGGTATCTCTGGGCCCACTCGGTAGGACATCATCATAATGTGCACAATGTGATCAAGGAGTTGATCACGGGATGATGTGTTACAGAACGAGTAAAGAGACTTGCCGGTAACAAGATTGAACAAGGTATAGGGATACCGACGATCGAATCTCGGGCAAGTATCGTACCGCTAGACAAAGGGAATTGCATACGGGATTGATTAAGTCCTCAACATCGTGGTTCATCCGATGAGATCATCGTGGAACATGTGGGAGCCAACATGGGTATCCAGATCCCGCTGTTGGTTATTGACCGGAGAATGTCTCGGTCATGTCTGCATGTCTCCCGAACCCGTAGGGTCTACACACTTAAGGTTCCATGACGCTAGGGTTATAAAGGAAGTTTGTATGTGGTTACCGAATGTTGTTCGAAGTCCCGGATGAGACCCCGGACGTCACGAGGAGTTTCGGAATGGTACGGAGGTAAAGATTTATATATGGGAAGTCCTGTTTTGGTCACCGGACAAGTTTCGGGGTCACCGGTATTGTACCGGGACCACCGGAAGGGTCCTGGGGGTCCACCGGGTGGGGCCACCTGCCCCGGGGGGCCACATGGGCTGTAGGGGTGTGCACCTTGGCCTATATGGGCCAAGGGCATCAGCCCCAAGAGGCCCATGCGCCAAAGGATAAGGAAAGGAAGAGTCCCAAAGGGGGAAGGCACCTCCGAGGTGCCTTGGGGAGGAGGGACTCCTCCTAGCCGCACCCTTCCTTGGAGGAAGGGCCAAGGCTGCGCCTCCCCCCTCTCCCTTGCCCCTATATATATGTGGGGGGTGGGAGGGCAGCCATACCAATGTTCTGGTGCAGCCCTTTCCCCTCTCCCAAGTACTTCTCCTCTCCCGTGGTGCTTGGCGAAGCCCTGCAGGATTGCCATGCTCCTCCATCACCACCACGCCGTTGTGCTGCTACTGGATGGAGTCTTCCTCAACCTCTCCCTCTCTCCTTGCTGGATCAAGGCATGGGAGACGTCACCGGGCTGTACGTGTGTTGAACGCGGAGGTGCCGTCCGTTCGGCACTAGGATCTCCGGTGATTTGGATCACGACGAGTACGACTCCATCAACCCCGTTCTCTTGAACGCTTCCGCTTAGCGATCTACAAGGGTATGTAGATGCACTCTCCTTCCCCTCATTGCTGGTCTCTCCATAGATAGATCTTGGTGACACGTAGGAAAATTTTGAATTTATGCTACGTTCCCCAACACCTTTGCCCTGTCCATCTTCTGCAGGAAGAGGTGAACGGGGCCGGAGGCACGCACAGCTGGGATTCAGCGCCTCCCTAGGATCAGGGCGACGCTGCTCCCCGGCAGGGAGGAAGAAACCAGAGGGAAGGTTTGGATGGTGACGCTGCCAGAGGACCAGATGGGTGGCACGGAGTCACCAGCAAACCCGACTCATCGGAACGGTCATCCTCGTTCTTGACGCGTCATGGGTTGCCAGTGTCATCCACATCACTACCACCCGAAGACCTCGGCGTGAGCGCCACACCGGGCACCATGCTCTCTAAACCCTCCCATAGAGAGCATGGTCATCCCCGGGGGCCCTAACGTTAGAAGTCACCGCACGTCCTGAAGATGTGTGAGAAAGCAAGGAGGCTTCCCGTCTGACGAAGAAAACCGTGTCCAGGAGGAGCCAGATTCGCCCCTATTAGTGGCGAATCTCTCCTACGGCTCGTCCCCGACGCCGCGAAGGGAAGAATAATGGGGAGCGGTCGACTACCATGCGCTGTGCCCATCTCGAGCCACGGCATGGTGTTGGCCGCATCCCCTCCCACTGAAGTCAAGGCCACGGGTGACCCAGCGGAAAGCGCGCCGGGGTTGCCACTCCTGATGTCGGCGCCGCGCCACCCGAACATTCATTTTAGATCCAAGGGAAATCCCAAACAGGGGCCCGGGGCTGGCCCCAGGCCCTTCCCTTCAGCCCTTCAGCATGACCCGATGAAGTAGAGAACCAGGAGAAGAGGAGGAAGAATGCAGGGATTAGTGACTTCGCCCCCCCCCCCCCCCCGCTCCTCGCCTTTTTATAGGCCGGATTTGGAAGGGCAGCTGCTCCATCAACAAGCAACCGCTGCCCTCCTTCGCCAATTCAAGATGGATGGACCCACTTCAAGATGCTCTTCCGCACCACGCGCCTCCGTTACCTACCCCGCGCTATGCATGCAGCATACATGGCTGATGATAAGAGCGCACTATGAGAAGAGTAATTTGGCGGTTTCTACCCCGTGCGTTAAAGCCATTCACGGGCCATCACTGTTGCGGCCCCACCACTCTTGGCTTTACACCACGCGCAGGGAAATCGGAAGCCGCCCCCAAGATCAAGACTAATGAAGCAGCAACGGAAAACTTCAAAGGGGCCAACCCCTTCAGCAGCCCTGCCTGTGCACTAATTAGTCCCTATCCCGTCGATGCTCAACAGCACGATCGGTGCAGGCCCGAGGGCTTCTGTCGGTGCAACAGACCCCGGGTATGTTACCCAACTATGCACATGCACAAGATCAAGATTGGAGCACCAGCTTAAGTCGGAGGTTGAAGAACCAAGAGACATGAAGAACTAACATGCAGCTCAGAGAGATCAAGATCGAGCCAAAGGGACATGATATCGACAAGAGAAGGGCCTCCCTCGCCGGGCAGGTGAGCCCGGCAAGGGGCCAGGCAAGCACCAGAAGCATGCAACTGAAACTCCCCGGCAGCACCTGCCGGGGCTTGCGGGGCCTGAACCACCCCGCCAACCATGCAAGAACAACCCACGTCGTCAATCAGTGCAGTGTCAAGCCGCAAGGTGATTAAGTGGCAGCATTAGCCACATGGTAGCCAACTCCTACAGAAGAAACCCACAGGTGACACCCATCCAGCGACATGTCAAGAGAACAAGTGTGAAGCTGGCAAGATAAGCCCGGTAGGCCTTGCCGGGCAGCTGGTGATGTGACACTAAGCGGTGCATTTAATGCAGCCTGCCAGCCCATAGAGTTAGGTATGATAGCACTGTTTGCTATCATATGAGTGGGTAATGACTGTTTTGCCACTTTGGTGTAACATCCCAAATTTTCAATTTGGAATGTTATACATTAGATCATCATGCATATCACATTTTATTTTGCATTTTGGTTGATCCTAGAAATTCTACGCAACTCAATGACCCACGGAGGGAGTTGGGGATTTCGTTATTTTCATATTTGAGTTTTCTCAAATTTTGAGAATAGGATGATTTGATTTTATTTATTTTATCATCATTTATTTCTATTACAAAAATATGAGAGAGGGAATAAAATGACTTCCCCAAAATAAAGAAATATTGAGGATTTAATAATAAAATCAAATAAGATTTTATTTCGGAGTTTTTCGGTGTTTTATTTGAATTTAGGAAAAAAGTGCGTTTTTCAAAATTGCATTTAGGGCCCAAATAAATGTTCACCTTGTGCGGCTTGATTTTAGAAGCCCGTGAAAATTTATTTCGGAATTTTTGGAGTCTGTTTAGTATCTCTTTTATTTTTTCTTCCGAGCGGAATAAAAAAACGAACCGACTTCGGGCCGTACCCGAGCAGGACACCGCCCGGGGGCAGCCTTTAAATAGCGCCGCCCCGAACCGCCCCAGCCCATCAGCCCCGCCTCGATCCACGTGCGCCACCGGAGCCGCCGCCACCAACGATCCCGCCGCCCGAGGTTCGTAGCGCCTCGATTTCCGTGCCTAAAAAAAGAGAGAGAAAAAAAATTCGGCGTTCGTCGTTTTTCTTTTTCTCGGATTAAATCCGTGATTTTTCTGATCGCGATTCCTGATCCGATTTTCGTTTTAATTTAACTTTTCGCTCGTTTATTAGAATCAGGCGATTCAAGCGCCTAGGGATTCGTCTCGAAACCCTCTATCTGTTTAACCAACTTAAACAAGATTTTGCTACTGTAAAATTTGCCCTAGATCCAGATTAGTAGAACAAAGTTGTTTTCTTTCGCCGTTTGATTTTTGTTGCTTCGTTCGATTTGATTCTTTTTGCCAACCGGAGTTCTTAAGTTGAACCTTCTGGTTAAATCTCTTATTTGAGTTTTACCTGTGCATTACATGAGTACTTATTGTATGCTTGTTTGTTTGTCTGCGATAGAATACCCGGAGTGCGCCGCCTGTTACTTCGAATTGTTAGGTTTCGCAAATCATCAGCAAGGCAAGTAACACTTTGATCATACCTTTTCTACTACCCAGTTTTATTGCATTAGATCAATCCTCACACATTGCATGATTATGATCTAATTAAATTGTGGGATGGGAAGTAGATGAGGTAGTACCTATTACCTGTTTATTATCAAACCTTTGGGAGTTACTTCTACGTTTGCTTATTATGCCATGCTATGCTAGTAGACGTGGATTGGGTGAGTGATATCCATGACAGATGTGAGATTGTTAATTAATGGTTTATCTAAGGTGGCAACTTAAACACACATCTGGGTGGATTGAGGCACCTGGGTATTCCAGGACTTGCCTGTTTTCTTTTGGACCGCCATCCAGGCTCAAAGGGGTCATGAGACTATTCATACTAGAAACTTCCGTGTGCAGCCACAAGCTATTATGGGCTCTAGCATAGTTGACTAAGTCGTGCGAACTATTACAGTGGTAGACTAGAAGATGTAGGGGATGTAGGTGGTACGGTCTACCCGGTCGTAAGGTGCTAGTGCTTCTGAAAGACTATGTCTCGGTCATCCGTCTTCTCAAACACACCAAACGGAGGCGATCGAGTCTTGTGGGGAAAAGTGCGCAAACCTCTGCAGAGTGTAATAAACTAATCATGGTTAGCCGTGTCCCCAGTTATGGACATCTTGAGTATCTAGTGCTTGGATTTTCATGTGAATCTCAACATGTTACTCTAAATTAATTTTGTTGGGTTATGTTTAATGATGATGCTTAATTGGGATTGAGAATGCTGTCAACCATTCTCAATGTTTAACAACCACCATGATAGTAATTGAATTTATTCCTTTGAAGTAGGGAAAATTGGCTTTACGCAAAACTGTAACCATAGAGCTTTCCACCAGCCAAATATGCATATAGTATAGTTGTTTCATTCCATTACTCTCTATGTGTTACCTTGCCAGCATATTCCATGTGCTGACCCGTTTTCGGGCTGCAACGTTAATGTTGCAGACTTTTCAGACGACGATTAAGGAGGTTTTAGGTCGTGGTTCTATACTCAGTGATGCCGTTGGAGTTGATGGACTCACTTATCTTCCAAGCCTTCCGCTGTTATCGTTATTAGATGGCCTTAAGCCATAATTATTGTAATACGCTCTCTTTTGAGACACTCGATGTAATAAGTGTGTGATTGCTACTCTGTTATAAATCCTCCGAGTACTGTGTGGTGTCAGCATTACTGATCCAGGGATGACACCGGAGCACAGAGATCAGACTGTATGAGGTCTGGTCGCTACAGAGATGGTATCAGAGCACACGCTGACTGTAGGACATGACCACTAAGCACAAGACCTAGATCACCATTCACTCTCTTCTCTTCCGACCTCTCATCTTTTCTACTCTTTAGGATGGCCGATGCAAGGAACAAGTTCACACAACCGGATGAAGATACACCCTTTGGACGTCACTTGAAGGAAGTCACTAGATACCTGAACATAGGAGTACCAAGCTTCACCGGAACCTACAACGCCACTTTACCTGAAGAAGAGCGCTGGATGATTCAAGTTCAAGTTCCAGGAAGGACGTTCATGCCAGTCACTGAGCCCATAGAATTTTCTTTTGATGCACCAACTTGGAGTCTAGGAAAGAGCATGGAAGCTCACATCGCCATGGGACGCATTGGAGAAGTCTACCGCAAGGATCTCAAGGATACTATCTACCAGATTTGTGGGTGCCGAGATGAACACTGGGAGATGATCAGCACCAGGAAGGATAGATCAATCGCAGATTTTATCCAGGAGTTAAATCAGCACATTCGACGACAGGAGAACCAGATGTGCGCCGACATGATAGATCTGAAGAAGGCTAAGACTAGAATCAAGGAACTGGAGGAAGAACTCAAGGCTACACGTGAAGATTATGAAGAGGAAATTGAAGTATTGGTGGAGAAGAATGACGACCTGATCAAGAAGATTGGAATATTTATGGGAGACCCTACGTCAGTAGATGAAGACGAAGAACCTCAGGAGATTAGCCTGGAAGACTACATCATCATCGACGGCACCGACTCGGAAGCAGATAGTAGCGATGATGACTATGTTGATGAAGCTGGAGCAGATATCATGGAGTCAACGACCGTAGAATATTTCTAGTAGACCACCTCATCAGTAGTAATAGTCCACCATGTAAATATAGTAGTCCGAGCACTTCTCCGATAGATAGATTGATTGTATGCCCTTGTTTGATTGATTGAAGTGAATTGTTTGCTTTTGCCTCATGTGCATATGGGTAGTGTTTTCTCTTTAGACCCCCTCTATTCTTATATCTCATCTTTTCTAAACCCTTAGATGCCTCCGAGACGTGACCCCGTATTTGCCTTTCCACCGGAGCTCACCCAGTTGATCCAACAGCAGAACACATTGATGCAGTTGCTAGTCCAGAATCAGAATTAGGGGAACAACAACAATAACCCACCACCACCACCACCACCTGTTGACCACTTAGCCTGTTTTCTTAGGCTGAATCTGCCAGTGTTTTCCAGTAGCACCGAGCCGATAGTAGCAGATGATTGGCTCTGCAAGACAGCTAGGGAGTTGACCACAACAGGATGCACAGATGCGGAGAAGGTGAAGTTTGCCGCACACCAGTTAGAAGGACCCGCAGCATCATGGTGGGAGAATTTCACAGCCACTTTCCCAGTAGACACTGTCACATGGGACCAGTTTCAGCAGGCTTTTCGTACTGCACATGTTTCAGCAGGAGCTATGGCCATGAAGAAGCGTGAGTTTCGCAACTTGCGCCAGGGAGGAAGAACAATTGGCCAGTATGTGGAGGAATTTAGTAAGCTAGCACATTATGCCCCAGATGACGACGCTACAGATGCAGCTAAGCAGGAGAAGTTTCTGGAAGGACTGAATGATGAGTTGAGCATGCAGTTAATGGTAGCAACCTTCAACAACTACCAGGATTTGGTAGATCGTGCTCTTATGATTAAAGGGAAGCAGCAGCAAATTGAGAATCGCAAGAGGAAGTATGGACAAGGGAAGTACAATTCAGGAGCTCAGCAGAAGCCACGTTTTACCCCTAGACCGGGAGGACATTTTCAGCATACCCATGGAGGAGGTAGCTCGCACAATCACAATGGCACCAAGAATGGTAATGGCAATGGAGGAAGCAACGGCCAGAACCGCACCAACCCCTCAATCCCAGCCAAGAAGGACCTAGGCCAAGTCACTTGCTTTAAGTGTTCAAAGACAGGACATTATGCCAATGAATGTCCTGAATTACACAATGGAAATAGCAATGGAAGTTCTGGGAAGAAGCCGAACCCTTTCAATAGGGGACAGGTGAACCACGTTAGCGTGGAGGAGGTTGAAGCTCAGCCCGATGCAGTAATAGGTAAGTTTTTCGTTAAGTCATTTACTACACTCGTTCTTTTTGATACTGGTGCATCGCATTCATACATCTCAAGGGGATTTGTGGATAAGTATAACCTATCAACCCAAGCCCTTAGGTCACCCATGTTAGTAACCTCGCCCGGAGCAGAATATGTGGCTAGTCTATGGTGTGATCAGTTACCATTAAGGATTGGTAACTATGTTTTTCCCTCAGACCTAATAGTATTGGAATCTCAAGGATTGGATGTGATATTAGGCATGGATTGGTTATCAAAGTATGAAGGGAATATTGAGTGTGCTAGTAAGTCAATTTTGCTTACCACACCAGAAGGGAGAAGGATCAAGTATGTATCCCGGCATGAGCCAAAGAGGACTCAAGTAAATTGCCTAACAGGAGTTGTGCAGGAGGAAGTACCAGTGGTAAGGGATTTCCCTGATGTATTTCCAGAGGAGTTGCCAGGCATGCCACCAAATAGAGATATTGAGTTTTTGATTGAGCTATTGCCAGGCACAGGTCCAATATTAAAGAGACCATATAGGATGCCAGCAAAGGATTTGGTGGAAATTAAGAAGCAGATTAAGGAGTTACTGGATAAGGGATATATTCGCCCAAGTTCTTCACCTTGGGGGTCGCCAGTACTACTAGTGGAGAAAAAGGATGGATCGTTAAGGATGGTTGTTGATTATCGAGGATTGAATGAAGTAACGATCAAGAACAAGTACCCACTACCAATGATCAACGATCTGTTTGATCGGAGCTAAGGTATTTTCCAAGATCGATCTGCGATCAGGATACCACCAGTTGAAGATTCGAGAACAGGATATTCCGAAGACAACTTTTACCACCATGTATGGGCTGTATGAGTATACCGTTATGTCATTTGGTCTGACTAACGCACCTGCCTATTTTATGAACATGATGAACAAAGTGTTTATGGAGTTTTTGGATAAGTTCGTCGTAGTGTTCATTGATGATATCCTGGTTTATTCGAAGAATGAAGAGGAACATAAGGAGCATTTGCGTTTGGTACTTGGAAAGCTCAGAGAACATCAATTATATGCCAAGTTCAGCAAATGTGAGTTTTGGTTGAAGGAAGTAGGATTCCTCGGACACGTTATATCAGGAGAAGGTATAGCAGTAGATCCCGCTAAAGTTGAAACCGTGACCAAGTGGGAAGCCCCAACAACAGTTGGAGAGATCCAGAGTTTTCTTGGACTCGTAGGATACTACCGAAGATTTATTGAGAATTTCTCAAAGATTGCGAAGCCAATGACGGAGTTGTTAAAGAAGGATACCAAGTTCATATGGACAGAGGAATGTGAGGCTAGTTTCCAGGAGTTGAAGAAACGTTTGGTTACCTCACCAGTGTTGATTTTGCCAGACCAGACCAAAGATTATGAGGTGTATTGTGACGCTTCACGTCGAGGACTTGGAGCAGTGCTTATGCAGGAAGGGAGAGTTATTTTATATGCCTCAAGACAACTGAAGCCTCATGAGTTGAATTATGCCACGCATGATTTGGAGTTAGCAGCTGTAGTGCATGCTTTGAAAACATGGAGACATTTTCTCATTGGAAACCATTGTGAGGTGTACACGGATCATAAGAGTTTGAAGTACATTTTCACACAGAAGGAATTAAATCTCAGACAAAGGAGATGGTTGGAGCTTATCAAGGATTATGATATGAAATTGAATTATCATCCTGGAAAGGCTAATACATTAATGACGGGAGAAATACCCAAGGAGTTAGCAGAAAATCTTCGTGAACTATGTTTGGAAATAGTTCTGAGAGGCTATGTAGCAGCATTGGAGATTCAGTCAACTTTGATGGATAGAATCAGAGAAGCTCAGAAAGCTGACAAAGAGATTGCCGCTATAAAGGAGAAATTGAGGAAAAGGAAAAGCTAAAGGATTTCGTGAGGATGAGTATGACACCTTATGGTTTGAAGACCGCGTTTACGTGACCAATGACCCGGAGATCAGGAAGTTGATTTTGCAAGAGGCACACGACTCACCGTATTCAATTCACCCAGGAAATACCAAGATGTATCTGGATTTGAAGGATATTTTCTGGTGGACCAGAATGAAGAAGGATATAGAGGAGTATGTAGCAGTTTGTGATGTATGCCAGAGAGTAAAGGCAGAGCATCAGAAGCCAACAGGATTGTTACAACCATTGCCGATAGCCGAATGGAAGTGGGATAAGCTAGGCATGGATTTTATCACGGGATTACCTAGGACTCGTTCAGGCTATGACTCGATTTGGGTTGTAGTTGATCGATTGACGAAAGTAGCTCATTTCATCCCAGTAAAGACCACTTACACCAGTGCTAAGTTGGCAAAGATATACATGACTAGGATCGTATGTTTGCATGGAGTTCCAAGCAGTATCGTATCAGATAGAGGAACCCAGTTTACCTCAAAGTTCTGGAAGCAGTTGCATGAAACCTTGGGAACCAGGCTAGAATTCAGTACAGCTTTTCATCCACAGATAGATGGACAGACCGAGAGAGTTAATCAGATTTTGGAGGATATGTTGAGAGCTTGTGCGCTAGATTATGGATCTAGTTGGGACGATAATTTGCCATATGCAGAGTTCTCTTACAACAACAGTTACCAAACCAGTTTAAAGATGGCCCCTTTCGAAGCCTTGTACGGAAGGAGGTGCAGGACACCATTGTCATGGGACGAAGTTGGAGACCGCCAGTTGTTTGGTCCTAACTTGATTAAAGAGTCTGAACGGAAGGTGAAGTTGATTCGCAATAGGCTCAAGGTAGCCCAGTCCAGACAGAAAAGTTATGCAGATTCTAAACGCAAGGAGACAGTTTACGAAGTCGGAGACAGAGCTTATCTTCGAGTATCTCCACTTCGAGGAACAAAGCGTTTTGGAGTTAAAGGGAAGTTAGCGCCACGATTTGTAGGACCATATCGAGTTTTGGAGCGTATGGGAGAAGTGGCCTACAAGTTGGAATTGCCTAAAGGATTGTTAGGAGTTCATGATGTGTTCCACGTTTCCTAGTTGAAGAAGTTTCATGCGGAGATGGCTGACATACCGTTGAGAGACACAGTGCCTTTGGAAACTATTCAGTTGGATAACGATTTGACCTATGAGGAGAAACCAGTTAAGATTCTCGAGTTTGCCAGCTGAGTTACTTGCAGCAAGGTTATCAAGTTTTGCAAAGTTCAGTGGAGCCACCACACAGAGGATGAAGCCACCTGGGAACGAGAGGAAGATTTGCTCAAGGACCACCCTCACCTATTTTCTAGCCAACCCGAATCTCGAGGGCGAGATTCATCTTAAGGGGGGTAGGTTTGTAACATCCCAAATTTTCAATTTGGAATGTTATACATTAGATCATCATGCATATCATATTTTATTTTGCATTTTGGTTGATCCTAGAAATTCTACGCAACTCAATGACCCACGGAGAGAGTTGGGGATTTCGTTATTTTCATATTTGAGTTTTCTCAAATTTTAAGAATAGGATCATTTGATTTTATTTATTTTATCATCAATTATTTCTATTACAAAAATATGAGAGAGGGAATAAAATGACTTTCCCAAAATAAAGAAATATTGAGGATTTAATAATAAAATCAAATAAGATTTTATTTTGGAGTTTTTTGGTGTTTTATTTGAATTTAGGAAAAAAGTGCGTTTTTCAAAATTGCATTTAGGGCCCAAATAAATGTTCAGCTTATGCGGCTTCATTTTAGAAGCCCGTTAAAATTTATTTCGGAATTTTTGGAGTCTGTTTAGTATTTATTTTATTTTTTCTTCCGAGTAGAATAAAAAAACCGAACTGACTTCGGGCCGTACCCGAGCGGGACACCGCCCGGGGCCAGCCTTTAAATAGCGCCGCCCCGAGCCGCCCCAGCCCATCAGCCCCGCCTCGATCCATGCGCGCCGCCGGAGCCGCCGGCCCCGCCGCCGACGATCCTGCCGCCCGAGGTTCGTAGCGCCTTGATTTCCGTGTCGAAAAAAAAGAGAGAGAAAAAAAATTCGGCGTTCGTCGTTTTTCTTTTTCTCGGATTAAATCCGCGATTTTTCTGATCGCGATTCCTGATCCGATTTTCGTTTTAGTTTAACTTTTCGCTCGTTTATCGGAATCAGGTGATTCAAGCGCCTAGGGATTCGTCTCGAAACCCTCTATCCGTTTAACCAACTTAAACAAGATTTTGCTACTATAAAATTTGCCCTAGATCCAGATTAGTAGAAAGAAGTTGTTTTCTTTCGCCGTTTGATTTTCGTTGCTTCGTTTGATTTGATTCTTTTTGCCAACCGGAGTTCTTAAGTTGAACCTTCTGGTTAGATCTCTTATTTGAGTTTTACCTGTGCATTAGATGAGTACTTATTGTATGCTTGTTTGTTTGTCTGCGATAGAATACCCGGAGTGCGCCGCCTGTTACTTCGAATCGTTAGGTTTCGCAGATCATCAGCAAGGCAAGTAACACTTTGATCATACCTTTTCTACTACCCAGTTTTATTGCATTAGATCAATCCTCACACATTACATGATTAGGGTCTAATTAAATTGTGGGATGGGAAGTAGATGAGGTAGTACCTATTACCTGTTTATTATCAAACCTTTGGGAGTTACTTCTACGTTTACTTATTATGCCATGCTATGCTAGTAGACGTGGATTGGGTGAGTGATATCCATGACAGATGTGAGATTGTTAATTAATGGTTTATCTAAGGTGGCAACTTAAACACACATCTGGGTGGATTGAGGCACCTGGGTATTCCAGGACTTGCCTGTTTTCTTTTGGACCGCCACCCAGGCTCAAAGGGGTCATGAGACTATTCATACTAGAAACTTCCGTGTGCAGCCACAAGCTATTATGGGCTCTAGCATAGTTGACTAAGTCGTGTGAACTCTTACAGTGGTAGACTAGAAGATGTAGGGGATGTAGGTGGTACGGTCTACCCGATCGTAAGGTGCTAGTGCTTCTGAAAGACTATGTCTCGGTCATCCGTCTTCTCAAACACCATGTAGTGTGAGAAACCAAACGGAGGCGATCGAGTCTTGTGGGGAAAAGTGCGCAAACCTCTGTAGAGTGTAATAAACTAATCATGGTTAGCCGTGTCCCCGGTTATGGACATCTTGAGTATCTAGTACTTGGATTTTCATGTGAATCTTAACATATTACTCTAAATTAATTTTGTTGGGTTATGTTTAATGATGATGCTTAATTGGGATTGAGAATGCTGTCAACCATTCTCAATGTTTAACAACCACCATGATAGTAATTAAATTTATTCCTTTGAAGTAGGGAAAAATTGGCTTTACGCAAAACTGTAACCATAGAGCTTTCCACCAGCCAAATATGCATATAGTATAGTTGTTTCATTCCATTACTCTCTATGTGTTACCTTGCCAGCATATTCCATGTGCTGACCCGTTTTCGGGCTGCAACGTTAATGTTGCAGACATTTCAGACGACGATTGAGGAGTTTTTAGGTCATGGTTCTATACTCAGTGATGCCGTTGGAGTTTATGGACTCACTTATCTTCCAAGCCTTCCGCTGTTATCATTATTAGATGGCCTTAAGCCATACTTATTGTAATAAGCTCTCTTTTGAGACACTCGATGTAATAAGTGTGTGATTGCTACTCTGTTATAAATCCTCCGAGTACTGTGTGGTGTCAGCATTACTGATCCAGGGATGACACCGGAGCACAGAGATCAGACTGTTTGAGGTTTGGTCGCTACATTTGGTGACCCCTTAAACTATAAAAGGAGGCCCATGGGAATCGTATGAGGGGGTTAGAGAATTGGAAACTTGACAAAACCCAAGCCATCATACGCTTGTGGTCACCGTAGCCCTGAATCAGGCCTTGCCGGTCCAGTGTACCACACTCCACCACGTTCATTTCCACCATCAATCCACCAAAGCAGGAGTAGGGTTTTACGCCTCACGGCGACCCGAACCTGGGTAAACTGCTTGTGTGCTTTGCGCCGTGCTACCACGCGCTGGTCTGCTCTTTGTGCAACGCGACGTCCCTCGCCGAACCAGCAAGGGGCCACCCGGTCCCATAGGTGGCCGTGGACATCCCGTGACAGTGCCACACCTACTTCATACATACAAAGGTGAATCATCTCCTTTACACATGTCCACTTGTACCTTTCGAGGATGGTATACTACTTGACACCTCTCTCGTGTGCATACTTAGGTGTGAGTGGAGCTACACATTCATCGAGGAGGAGTCCAAGAAGAAGTGATGAGAACATCAATACCATTGTTACACCCACAGCCCCTACTGCTACATATACTGGACCAATTACTAGAGCTCGCGCACGCCAATTAAATTATCAAGTACTTTCGTTTCTTGGTAATGACTCTAATGTTCATGAGAATATGATGCTACCTAAATTGGATACATTTGTTTTGCTTACAAATGAAGGGCCTGGCATGGATAAGACAGACGAACACTAGAGCAAGACCAAGCATGGAGATGATGGCATGCGCAAGGTGAACAAGAACAGAGTTACAAGTGATGATTTCAGGACTTTGAAGGAACCATAAGGAGTGCATGAAGCCTTGGACGAAATATATACAAGATGCCACTTCATAAATTTCGTCGAGAGACTATTCTAGGTGTTGCGTCATCTTATTATTGGGCCAGGCCTATGTAATTTCAAAATACTTAATTATAGGCTGTTTTTAGAGTCCGTATGTGTGGGAAAACAAGAGTTAGGGTTGGTTTTAGACCCTTCCTCCAAGGGCCACAAAATCCCCCCCTCTTCCTCCATATATATAGCCCTTAGGGCATCGTTTAGACTTTGGATTTTGTTTAGATTAAAAGTTCGCCATAGCTGCAACTTCACGTACTTCGTTGTTTAACGACCAGACCAAGGTGTTTCACCTTGATCAATAAAGCTTTCATCTTATGATGAGGACATCAATACCATTGTTACACCCACAGCCCCTGCTGCTATACATACTGGACCAATTACGAGAGCTCGCGCACGCCAATTAAATTATTAGGTACTTTCGTTTCTTGGTAATGATTCTAATGTTCATGAGAATATGATGCTGCCTAAATTGGATACATTTGTTTAGCTTACAAATGAAGGGCCTGGCATGGATAAGAGGGATGAACACTGGAGCAAGACCAAGCATGGAGATGATAGCATGCGCAAGGGGATCAAGAACGGAGTTACAAATGATGATTTCAGGACTTTGAAGCCACCATAAGGAGTGCATGAAGCCTTGGACGAAATATACAAGATGTCACTTCATAAATTTCATCCAGAGAGTATTCTAGGTGCTGTGTCAGCTTATTATTGGGCCAGGCCCATGTATTTTTGAAATACTTAAGTGTAGGCTATTTTTAGAGTCCGTATGTGTGGGGAAACAAGAGTTAGGGTTGGTTTCGGACCCCTCCTCCAAGGGCCACGAAATCCCCCCCTCTTCCTCCTTATATACAGCCCTTAGGGCGTCGTTTAGACTTTGGGTTTTGTTTAGATTAAAGTTCACCATAGCTGCAACTTCGCGTACTTCATTTGTGTTCAACGACCAGACAAAGGCGTCATAGAACCCCACCTTGATCACTAAATCTTTCCTCTTATTTTCGCAATATCCAGATTGCAATCTCAGTTTCTTGCTTGTTCTTCGTTTTCCTGTAGGAAACAAACCTTCGTGGTCAGGTTGATCGTGCTCCGGCGTGGTCAATAACCTTTCGGAGTTGGTTTAGCGATTGCTAAGGCGCGACGTCCTCGCACGTCCGTAGTCGGATCGTCAAAGTCGACTTCCTCCAAAACGATAGCCACCATCTCATCGAAAGACGGGACACCTTTGCCTCTATCAAGTGGTATCAGATTTCCAGGTTGCTCGGTGAGATTTTACAGTTTTTCGTAGTTTAGACCGAGTTTGTTCTTCATAACTACAGTCCACGAAAAATCCAAAAAAATAAGGTTAGTTCATCATATCCGAACCAGTCTGAGCCTTTGCATAGTCTTTTTAGTATTTTGCTTTGTTGAATTTGCGGTTGCATCGTCGTGTCTAGTTGCTGGTATTAGAGTCCAGTCATTTAGAGTTTCGAGTTCTGGTCATAAGTTGTCACGCCGCTGCCGCACCATCGTCATCGTTCCTACCATATACCACCACCACCAACATATTCCTTACCGCTGCCATATACATCCACCTGTCCACCACCAATCCGAGTCCACATATACATCCGCCTGTCCACCACCAATCCGAGTCCACATATACATCTGTCTGTCCACCACTAATCCGAGTCCACATATACATCCGCCTGTCCACCACCAATCCGAGTCCACATATACATCTGCCTGTCCACCACCAATCCGAGTTCTTTTCATATTAGGTTTGTTTTCGAGATCCATCTAGTTTTCGTTTTGTGTTTCCTTGCCTGAGTAGGTCTCGAAAAAAAAGTCTGGAGACCCCCGGCCAGTTTTTAGGCCAAAATTTCGGCGACCAAAAATATTTTTCCCTATCCTATTTTTAGGTCCCACGGAGCATTTTGAGACACTCGCCATCAGTGATTTTTTGTCGCACTTTTTCGTCGTCGCTGCCCTGATTTCCAAAAAAATGTCAAAAAAAAATTCGTGCCCATCCTATCAGTTTGACGAGGGAAGAGTTTTGACACACTCGCCATTATAGTGATTTTTCGCAGAAAAAAGAGGAGCGCAAAAAAAAACAGAGCAAATTTTTTTCTCCAGAGTGTTCTTTTCCCTTGTTTACGTCCAGCGCCGTGATTTTGTTAGTGTTCTAGGCTTGTGTCTCTAGCACGGTCTAGCCTAGGACCAGCACAGTACCATCATTGAGCGTTTATTCAACTTTGCATCTCTGAATTGATTATTGCTGACCCTTTCTGCTACCGTATTATAAGCCTTCCTAGCTCCACATATATCTACGTCGTGCGTTTGACTCTCCCTGGTAATCGCTCTATCCAAGCTTTGAGAGTTTTGACTACAGCGGTTGCTAATCACCACCTGTTGCTTGGTAAGAACTAGTAAGAATTTGAGATTTGCTTGACGGATTTGTGACAATCCACCACACCATCACCACCGCTTCCTAGTAGTCTGTAGGATCATATTGTGTGTTTCTATTGCTGCTAACCATGGCAGGATTACAAGCCGACGAGACTGACTGGGAGAACATGACAAAGAAAGAGTTACATGATAAGTTTCAGCAAATGATGAGTGGACAGGTGGACGATGTGCTAAGTAGATTTGAGGAGGCCATGGAGAAGATAGATGGCATTGAGAAGGAGTTGGAAACAAAGCTCGATAACAAGTGTAATGAATTGCTCACACATCTTCCACCGCCTGCTGCACCTATCGCACCTCTACAACAACTACAACAACATGGTCTTCCAAATCAAGTGGGACGAGCACAGCGCGTTCCCATTGAGCCTGGTCAAACTTCTAGTGCTGCTGTACCTACTGTTGGTGCTTCTATAGCTCCTGCTGCTACTGCAGAGGTGGAGGACCATTATGAGGATGAGGTTGATCAAAATCAGAACTACGCGCAACCACCAGCACCACCACCAGGCCGCCCTCATGCATATCATCGCAAGGTAGGGCTACACCACCACCCAAGGTACGCGATCATGACCATCTTCCTAAACTGAAATTTAATATTCCACCATTTCAGGGTCGATATGTTCCTGATATATATATCTTACTTGGGAGTTAGAAACTAAACAACGTTTTACATGTTTACAATATCCTGAGGAGAGACGTGTTCCTGCTGTTGTTTGTGCTTTCACTAGTTTTGCATGTGTTTGGTGGTCTGAACATTGTAGATTATATCCCATTCCAGCTACTTGGGCTACTTTGAAAGCTGCTATGCATACTCGTTGGGTTCCACCTTATTGTCAACGTGAATTACTTCAAAAATTGCAGCGTTTAAGACAAGGAAAAAAAATTGTAGAAGAATATTATCAGGAACTACAAACTGGCATGATTAGATGTGGTATTGTTGAGGAGAATGAAGCTATGCTTGCACGTTTCATGGGTGGATTAAATAGAGAGATTCAGACCATTCTAGAGTATAAGGAGTATACTAATATCACTCGTTTATTCCATCTTGCTTGCAAAGCTGAACGTGAAGTGCAGGATCGATAGGCATTGGCGCGAACTAACTTTTCTATAGGTCGATCTTCATCATGGACACCACGTGCATGCTCTACTTAGACTGGACCAGCACCTCCATCAGGTGCCACCTCCAGCCGTGATACAAGAAAGTGAGCACAACCACCACTATCTGCCAAGAGCACACCTGTTGGGCCTGCACAGAGCTCTTCTTCTTCCATGGCATCTCAGCGTGTGATATTATTTGTCGTCATTGTAAGGGAAGAGGACATTTTGCGAGAGAATGCAAATCTCAGTGTGTGATGATTGTTACTGAGGATGGTGTGTATGAATCCGCTAGTGACTATGATGAGGAGACTTTGGCTCTTATTACACATGAAGAACACGGTGGAGATGATTCTGATCATGAGACACAATACATGGCTCCTGAAGATGCTGACAGGTATGAATGCTTAGTTGCTCAACGTGTTTTGAGTGTGCAGGTTACACAAGCTGAGCAAAATCAAAGGCATAATTTGTTCCAATTACAAAGGGAGTTGTGAAGAAACGTTTTGTTCGCGTCATCATAGATGGAGAGAGCTGAAATAACTTGGCTAGCATGGAGATGGTGGAGAAGCTATCTCTCACCACAAGACCACATCCACATCCTTACTACATCCAATGGTTCAACAACAGCGGCAAGGTTAAGGTAACACGTACTGTTCGTGTGCATTTTAGTATCTCTACATATCCTGATTATGTTCATTGTGATGTAGTACCTATGCAAGCATGTTCCTTATTACTTGGTAGACCATGGCAATTTGATAAAAATTCTGTAGACCATGGTAGAAACAATCAGTATACTCTTGTTCATAAGGATAAAAATATTACTTTGCTTCCTATGACTCTTGATTCCATTTTGAAGATGATATTAATAGAGCTAATAAAGCAAAACAGGAGAAAAATAAGAGTGAAAATCAGATTGTGGCAAAAGAATTTGAGCAACAAATGAAGCATAATAATAAACCATATAGTGTTGCTTCTGAAATTAAATTGAAAAGTGCATGTTTACTTGCCACCAAATCTGATATTGATGATCTAGATTTTAGCAAATCTGTTTGCTATGCTTTTGTGTGCAAGGAGGCATTATTTTCATTCGAGGACGTTCCTTCCTCTTTGCCTCCTGCTGTCACTAACATTTTGCAGGAGTTCGCTGACGTCTTTCCACAAGACGTGCCACCGGGATTACCACCTATTCGAGGGATTGAGCATCAAATTGACTTAATTCCTGGTGGATCATTACCCAACCGTGCACCATACCGTACCAATCTAGAGGACACGAAGGAGATTATGCGTCAAGTACAAGAACTGCTCGACAAAGGTTATATACATGAATCCCTTAGTCCTTGTGCTGTTCCTATCATTTTAGTGCCGAAAAAGGATGGTATGTCATGTATTTGTGTTGATTGTAGAGGCATTAATAATATTACTATTCGTTATCGTCATCCTATTCCTAGGCTATATGATATTCTTGATGAATTGATTGGCTCTACAATATTCTCCAAAGTTGATTTGCATAGTGGATACCATCAAATTCGTATGAAATCGGGAGATGAATGGAAATCAGCATTTAAAACAAAGTTTGGATTATATGAGTGGTTAGTCATGCTTTTTGGGTTAACTAAGGCACCTAGTACTTTCATGAGATTAATGAACGAAGTTTTACGTGCTTTCATTGGACGATTTGTGGTAGTTTACTTTGATGACATATTAATTTATAGCAAATCTTTGGAGGAACATTTGGAACATTTATGTGCTGTTTTTATTGCTCTACGTGATGCACATTTGTTTGGTAACCTTGGAAAGTGCACCTTTTGCACCGACCGAGTATCTTTTCTTGGCTATGTTGTTACTCCACAGGGAATTGAAGTTGATAGAGCCAAGATTGAAGCTATTGAGAGTTGGCCGCAGCCCAAAATGATCACACAAGTGAGGAGTTTCCTTGGCCTCGCTGGTTTCTATTGGCATTTTGTGAGAGATTTCAGCACCATTGCTTCACCTCTCAACGAGCTTACAAAGAAGGATGTGCCTTTTGTTTGGGGTACTGCATAGGAAGAAGCCTTCACGGTATTGAAAGATAAGTTGACACATGCTCCTTTACTCCAACTTCCTGATTTTAATAAGACTTTTGAGCTTGAATGTGATGCTAGTGGAATTGGATTAGTTGGTGTGTTATTACAAGATGGCAAACATGTTGCATACTTTTCTGAAAAATTGAGTGGGCCTAGTCTGAACTATTCTACTTATGATCAATGTTGGGGATATCGCTTATCGAGAACTTATCGGTCGACCCATGATAAGGGGTAAATCGGCCAGTTTATCGGCATATCAGCAGATTTATCGCCATATCGGTTGATTTATCGGTCAATTTATCTTATCGGCCAGACAACGATAAGCGATAAATCGGCCGACTAATCGGAATATCGGAAGATATCTTGAACAGTACTTATGATAAAGAATTATATGCTCTTGTTCGGATCTTAGAAACATGGCAACATTATTTATGGCCCAAGGAATTTGTTATACATTCTGATCATGAATCCTTGAAACACATTAAAAGTCAAGCAAAACTGAACCGTAGACAAGCTAAATGGATTGAATTCATTGAGACTTTCCCTTATGTCATTAAACACAAGAAGGGTAAAGAAAATGTTATTGCTGATGCATTGTCTCGTTGTTATACTATGCTTTCACAACTTGACTTTAAATTTTTTGGTTTGGAGACCATCAAAGATCAATATGTGCATGATGCTGAATTTAAAGATGTATTGCAGAATTGTAATGAAGGGAGAACTTGGAACAAGTTCGTTCTTAACGATGGATTTGTGTTTCGTGCTAACAAGCTATGCATTCCAGCTAGCCCTGTTCGCCTTTTGTTGTTGCAGGAGGCACATGGAGGAGGATTAATGGGACACTTTGGCGTCAAGAAGACGGAGGATATACTTGCTACACATTTATTTTGGCCAAAGATGAGAGGGGATGTTGAGCGTTTTGTTGCTCGCTGCACTACATATCAAAAAGCTAAGTCACGACTCCATCCTCATGGTTTATATATGCCTTTGCCTGTACCTAGTGTTCATTGGGAGGATATATCTATGGACTTTGTTTTATGTTTACCTCGAACAAAGAAGGGGAGGGATAGCATATTTGTTGTCGTGGATAGGTTCTTGAAAAGGGCACTCTTTATACCATGTCATAAAAGCGATGATGCTGTTAATTTTGCTGATTTGTTCTTTCGTGAAATTATTCGCTTGCATGGTGTGCCAAATACTATTGTTTCCGATCATGATACTAAATTTCTTAGCCACTTTTGGAGATTTTTATGGGCTACGTTGGGGACAAAACTGCTTTTTAGTACTACTTGTCACCCCCAAACTGATGGACAAACTGAAGTAGTCGATAGAACATTGTCTACTATGCTTAGGGCTGTTTTGAAGAATAATAAGAAAATGTGGGAAGAATGCTTGCCTCATATTGAATTTGCTTATAATCGTTTATGGCATTCTACTACTAAGATGTGCCCTTTTGAAATTGTGTATGGTTTCCTACCTCGTGCACCTATTGATTTGTTTCCTCTTCTATCTTCGGAGAAGGTTAATTTTGATGATAAAGAACGTGTTGAATTGATTTTAAAAATGCATGAGTTAACTAAGGAAAACATTGAGCATATGAATGCTAAATATAAACTTGCTGGAGATAAGGGTAGAAAGCATGTTGTGTTTGCACCTGGAGATCTTGTTTGGTTACATTTGCGTAAGGATAGATTTCCTAATTTGCGCAAATCAAAGCTAATGCCATGTGCCGATGGTCCTTTTAAGGTGTTAGAGAAAATAAATGATAATGCATAAAAACATAAGCTGCCTACAGATTTTGGGGTTAGTCCCACTTTTAACATTGCAGATTTGAAGCCTTATTTGGGTGAGGAAAATGAGCTTCTGTCGAGGACGATTTCATTTCAATAAGGGGAGGATGATGAGGACATCAATACCATTGTTACACCCACAGCCCCTGCTGCTATACACACTGGACCAATTACTAGAGCTCGCGCACGCCAATTAAATTATCAGGTACTTTCGTTTCTTGGTAATGATTCTAATGTTCATGAGAATATGATGCTAGCTAAATTGGATACATTTGTTTTGCTTACAAATGAAGGGCCTGGCATGGATAAGAGGGATGAACACTGTAGCAAGGCAAAGCATGGAGATGATGGCACGTGCAACGGGATCATGAACGGAGTTACAACTGATGATTTCAGGACTTTGAAGCCACCATAAGGAGTGCATGAAGCCTTGGACGAAATATACAAGATGTCACTTCATAAATTTCATCCAGAGGCTATTCTAGGTGCTGCGTCACCTTATTATTGGGCGAGGCCCATGTATTTTCGAAATAATTAAGTGTAGGCTGTTTTTAGAGTCCGTATGTGTGGGGAAACAAGAGTTAGGGTTGGTTTCGGACCCCTCCTCCAAGGGCCACAAAATTCCCCCCTCTTCCTCCATATATACAGCCTTTAGGGCGTCGTTTAGACTTTGGGTTTTGTTTATATTAAAGTTCGCCATAGCTGCAACTTCGCGTACTTCGTTTGTGTTCAACGACCAGGCAAAGGCATCACAGAACCCCACCTTGATCAATAAATCTTTCCTCTTATTTTCGCAATATCCAGATTGCAATCTCTGTTTCTTGCTTGTTCTTCGTTTGCCTGCAGGAAACAGACCTTCATGGTCAGGTTGATCATGCTCCGGCGTGGTCAATAACCTCTCAGAGTTGGTTTAGCGATTGCTAAGGTGCGACGTCCTCGCATGTTCGTAGTCGGATCGTCAAAGTCGACTTCCTCCAAAACGATAGCCACCATCTCATCGAAATACGGGACACCTTTGCCTCTATCATCTTATATTCGCAATATCCAGATCACAATCTCAGTTTCTTGCTTGTTCTTCGTTTGCTTGCAGGAAATAGACCCTCGTGGTCAGGTTGATTGTGCTCCGGCGTGGTGAATAACCTCTCGGAGTTGGTTTAGCGATTGCTAAGGCGCGACGTCCTCGCACGTTCGTAGTCGGATCGTCAAAGTCAACTTCCTCCAAAACGATAGCCACCATCTCATCGAAAGACGGGACACCTTTGCCTCTATCATCTTATATTCGCAATATCCAGATCACAATCTTAGATTCTTGCTTGTTCTTCGTTTGCTTGCAGGAAATAGACCCTCGTGGTCAGGTTGATTGTGCTCCGGCATGGTCAAGAACCTCTCGGAGTTGGTTTAGCGATTGCTAAGGCGCGACATCCTTGAACATTCGTAGTCGGATCTTCAAAGTCTACTCCACCGAAATGATAATCACCTTCTCATCGAAAGATGGGACACCTTTGCCTCTATCAAGAAGAGAACATCTACACCATCCAATAGGGAGCCTGGAAGCGAAGAGGGAACTGCAAATAAGAAGGCAGCAGCTCCCAGGAAACCCCGTGCGCACGGGCCTCTCCGACCCCGTGCCGACGGGCCTCCTAGGCTGGCGGTCCTGAAGACCCCGCGCACACGGGCGAGTACCGTGCCCACAGGATCCCCGTGTCCACGGACCTCATGGACTCCGTGCGCACATGCTCATGCATCAGGTCTCTGGAAACCCTGTGCGCACGAGCTCCACTTACCCCGTGTGCATGGGGCCCCTGTGTGTTGCTGAGGGCTTTGCCCATGTAATGTCCATTTCGCCACTGCTTACCCCTTCATCCCCTAGGACTATATATACTCCTTCACCTCCTCCATTTTAGACTTAGCTAAGAATAGATCTGGACATTAGAGCTTAGCTCATGTATCTCCCCTTGTGGGATTCCTCTTAAGAGAGAGACACTCCATTGGAGTTCAAGGCCTCCATTGGAGAAGACCCCTAGTGGATAAAGCCACCATCTAGGGAAGGATCTATCTAGATCATCAAGCCCTCATCTCCTTCATAGGATTTGGGATGAACTCTATCATGTATCTTGTTTCCCTTTGATTGTTCATGTACCTTGTGGATCTTGTGTGGATTTGAGTCTTGTGGATGAGTGATTTGGACTAGTTCTTGGGTGTTCCTCCTCTTTCCCCCGTTGTGTTCTTCTTGTTCTTGGGGATTCCCCCTCCAATTCGTGAAAGATCCCATCTTAGGGTTCCACCTTTGCCTCTGTCAAAAGACGGGACACCTTTTCGTTTATCAAGTGGTATCGGATTTCCAGGTTGCTCGGTGAGATTTTAAAGTTTTTTGTAATTTAGGACAAGTCTGTTCTGCATACCTACAGTCCACGAAAAAGCCAAAAAAAATTAGGGTTAGTTCATCATATCCGAACCAATCTAAGCCTTTGCATAATCTTTTTAGGGTTTTGCATTGTTGAATTTGCAGTTGCATTGCCGTGTCTAGTTGCCGCTCTTAGTGTCTAGTCCTTTAGAGTTTCGAGTTCTGTTCACAAGTTGTCACGCCGCCGCCGCACAGTACAGTCGTTGAGTGTTTATTCAACTTTGCATCTCTGAATTGATTATTGCTCAAAAAATTTCTACCATATCATAAGCCTTCCCAGCTCCACATACATCTACGTCATGCATTTGACACCACCTGGCAATCGCTCTATCCAAGCTTTGAGAGTTTTGACTACAACGGTTGCTAATCACCACCTACTGTTGGGTAAGAACTGGTAAGAATTTGAGATTCGCTTGACAGATTTGTGACACACCACCACCACCACCACCACTTCCTAGTAGTCTGTAGGATCATATTCTTGTGTGTTTCTATTACTGCTAACCATGACAGGACCACAAGCCGAAGAGATTGATTGGGAGAACATGACGAAGAAGGAGCTTCATGATAAATTTCAGCAAATGTTGAGTCAACAGGTAGAAGATGTCATGGCCACCTTCGGAAAGGCACTAGAGAGGATTGATGACGTTGAGAGGACAAATGACACCAAGTTGGACGCCATGTTCGATGAAGTACTCACGCATCTTCCACAACCACCACCCGTTGCACCTATTGCCCCTCTATATCTACAACAACACCAACAACAACATTGCCTTCCAAATCAAGTGGGATGAGCAGTGCGCGTTCCCCTTGAGCCTGGTCAAAATTATGGTGCCGATGTACCTACTGTTGATACTTCTGCAGCTCCTGCTGCTACTGCAGAGGTGGAGGACCATTACGAGGATGAGGTTGATCAACATCAGAACTACGTGCAACCACCACCACCACCACCACCAAGTCGTCCTCATGCATATCATCGCAACGGTAGGGCTACACCACCACCTGAGGTACGAGATCATGACCATCTTCCTAAAAGGAAATTGAATATTCCACCATTTGAGGGTAGATATGTTCCTGATATATATCTTACTTGGGAGTTGGAAACTGAACAACGTTTTACATGTTTACAATATCCCGAGGAGAGATGTGTTCCTGCTGCTGTTTGTGCTTTCACTAATTTTCCATGTGTTTGGTGGTCTGACCATTGTAGATTATATCCTATTCCAGCTAATTGGGCTGCTTTGAAAAATGCTAAGCATACTCGTTGGGTTCCACCATATTATCAATGTGAATTGCTTCAAAAACTGCAGCATTTGAGACAAGGAAAAAAATTTGTAGAAGAATATTATCAGGAATTACAAATTGGTACGATTATGCTTGTACGTTAGATGTGATCAATAAAGCTTTCATCTTATATTCGCAATATCCAGATCGCAATCTTAGTTTCTTGCTAGTTCTTCGTTTGCTTGCAGGAAATAGACCCTCGTGGTTAGGTTGATCGTGCTTCGGCGTGGTCAATAACCTCTTGGAGTTGGTTTATCGATTGCTAAGGCGAGACGTCCTAGCACGTTCATAGTCGGATCGTTAAAGTGTACTCCACCGAAACGATAATCACCTTCTCATCAAAAGACGGGACACCTTTGCCTCTATCAAGAAGAGAACATCTACACCATCCAAGAGGGAGCCTGGAAAGCGGAGAGGGAAGGCCAAGAAGAAGGAAGCACCTCCCAGACGACCCCGTGCACACGGGCCCCTCCGACCCCGTGCCCACGGGCCTCCCAGGCTCGCGGTCCTGAAGACCCCGTGCGCACGGGCGAGTACCATGCCCACGGGACCCCCGTGTTCATGGGCCTCTCGGACCCCGTGTGGACGGGCTCATGCGTCAGGTCTTTGGAGACCCGTGTGCACGGGCTCCACTTACCCCGTGTGCACGGGGCCCCTGTGTGTTGCTGCGGGCTTTGCCCATGTAATGTCCATTTTTCCCCTGCTTACCCCTTCGTCCCCTAGGACTATATATACTCCTTCATCTCCTCCATTTTAGACTTATCTAAGAATAGATCTAGACATTAGAGCCTAGATCATGTATCTCCCATTATGGGATTCCTCTTGAGAGAGAGACACTCCATTGGAGTTTAAGGCCTCCATTGGAGAAGATCCCTAGTGGATAAAGCCCCCATCTAGGGAAGGATCTATCTAGATCATCAAGCTCTCATCTCCTTCATAGGATTTGGTATGAAGTCTTTCATGTATCTTGTTTACCTTTGATTGTTCATGTACCTTGTGGATCTTGTGTGGATTTGAGTCTAGTGGATGTGTGATTTGGACTTGTTCTTGAGTGTTCCTTCTCTTTCCCCCTTGTGTTCTTCTTGTTCTTGGGGATTCCCCCTCCAATTCGTGAAAGATCTAATCTTAGGGTTCCACCCTACAACAAATTACCTATACCTGCAACTGTTGTGATAGTAATTTGTGAGCCACGAGGACTCAGCAATCCCATTACCAAGGGTATCAAGACTAGCAAAGCTTAATGGGTATGAAATGGATGAGTGGTGAGGTTGCAGCAACACTAAGCATTGTATGGTGGCTAACTTATGAGTACAAGAATAAGATGAGAAACTACGCAACAGTCGCGCACTAGTAATGATCAAGAAGTGATCCTGAAACTACTTACAAGTCAAACATAACCCCACTGTGTTCTCTTCTCGACTCACTCGAAAAGAGACATTCACGTTTACACACGTAGTTGGTGTATTTTAATTCGGATCTGGTGTCAAGTACTCTACTACCGGATATTAAAAATTCCCATCTGCCACATAACCGCGGGCATGGCTCTCGAAAGTTTAAACCCTGCAAGGGTGTCCCAACTTAGCCCATCACAAACTCTCACAATCAATGGAGGAAAATCCTCCTCCCAGGACAACCCGATCAAGCTCGGGATCCTGGTTCACAAGACATTTTGACAATGGTAAAACAAGCCCAGCAAGACATCTCGGCGTGCCGACACCCTGATAGTAGCCGCGCGTATCTCGTCTCAGGCAACGACCGGATGAACACTATGTACAGCAACCGAAAACGACGGGTGAAGGGGTGGCACCACAAGTGGCTCTGTTTCGGACCAACACTCACGAGGAGCACTGGCCTAGGGGGTTGCTTAAGAGACCTCATGGGCCGGCATGTCCCTATGCAAGTTTTAGTTGTTATTAGGCAAATGGAAAACCAATATTGGGCCTTGTTGTAACACCCCGTATGTAACCTGCCTTATTTGTATTCCAACTCTTGCCATTTCTGGCACTAAGTTATGATATTTATAACTCATATCGTGTCATCATGTGCATTGCATTTGCATACGTGTTCGTCTCATGCATTCGAGCATTTTCCCCGTTGTCCGTTTTGCATTCCGGCGCTCCTATGTCCTCCAGTGTCCCTTTCTACCTATTTTCATGTGTGGGTGTTAAACGTTTTCGGATTGGACCAAGACTTGCCAAGCGGCCTTGGTTTACTACCGGTAGACTGCCTGTCAAGTTTCGTGCCATTTGGACTTCGTTTGATACTTCAACGGTTAACTGAGGGACCGAAAAGGCCTCGTGTTTGTTGCAGCCCAACACCCCTCCAAAGTAGCCCAAAACCCACCTAAACCTCCTCCATCATCTAGGCCGTTCGATCACGATCGCGTGGCCGCAAATCATGCTCAATTTGGAGCCTCCTAGCTCCCTCTACCTATAAATTTAGAACCCCTCCGAAATTTTCGGGTCATTTCTACCCTAACCTAGCTCCTCTTCCTCTCGCCGCGTCGGACACGTCCGGTCCGGCTGGACGAAACCGCCGACGCCGCCCGCACCCAACCAGGGCGTGACACGTGTCCTCCCAGGCACCCTACTTCGCCGCCTCGCCCGCGCCGGCCCGCAGGCCCAGCGCCGGCCCCCGAGGGCCCGAGGCCGCGCCGCCTGCCTCCTTCACTCCCTGCCGCCCGTGCCTCGTTGCGCCGCCTCACTGCCGCCATCGCCGGCCGCCGCCTCGCCGCGCGCTGCCGTCGCCTCCGGTCGCCATGCGCCGCCTCCACGCCGGCTCCACGCCGCCCCTCGTCGCCCCTTGCCGCCCCGACCTGATCCGGCCAAGGGAGGACCGGATCCAGCGATCCTCGACAACTCTGGCGACGCCCCGCACTGTTCCGGCGAAATCTCCGACGGACCTCGAAGTCCGTGCGTCGGATCCAGATCTGGATCGGTTGACTTTTTGTCCTAACCCTAGTATTTTTGCATATGTTCATCGCATCATAACTCTGCAACCGTGGCTCCGTTTTGGGCGTGTAGCATATCAAATTGTTCGTCTCGACGAGTACTTCATTTCATCTCATTGCATCATGTTCATTTGAGCTCATCTTGATGCCCTAAATGCTGTTGGAAGAGTGCTAGTTTCTGTTAGTTTCAGATTCATATCAAAAATTGGACATTTGTCATTTTTGCCATGATTAATGTGTGCCTCCTATGAACTTGAGCCCTACATGAGTTTTGAAGTATGCCACGCCATCTTTACAGGGATGTATGCCATGTATTTTTGTGATCTCTGTGGTGACTAGCACAAGCATGCAAAGTAGCCCTCTTAATGTTGCTGATTCCAGGGACTTAGAAATATTCTAAGTCTTTGTCCTGTTAATATTTTTTATGCCATGTAATCGTGTTGCTACAGAGTGATCCATGCCTCTTTTGGGCATGATCAGTTAGGATGTTTTGTAGATATTGTGGTGCTCTAACCATTCATGTCTTTGTTTGCATTTATGGAGCACCCTAGCTTGAGTCAATCGAGCTCTACTTTTGCTATAAAATGTTCTTGGCAGAATGTTTACATGTTAAGCATTTTTGTCGAGCTTGTTGTAGTTGATCCATGCATGCTATGTTGTTGTTCTTGCCATGTTTAGCTTCTATGCCATGTCTACTTGCTGGGTGTATGCTTACTTTGTCATGCAATGCCTTGTGGTGAGTGCATCGAGCTCATAAACATGCCTACTTGATATCTGTTTTGCCATGTTCTAGTTTTTCACTAAGTCTGAATCTGTTAACGATAATTGCTATGTTCATATGGTTGCCATTGTATTTTCTGACCCCTTTTGGCTTATTGTCAGTAAGGGACTTTTGTTGTATACTTTGAGTAGCTTCATGCGATGCTTTGCTTTGCCATGATATGTTCCTGTAGCATGTAGTTATCTTGCTCTAAACATTGCTTCCTGATGTTAAATTCCTGACATGTTTATTTCACTAAGTCTATAACCTGATATCTTTTGCACTTTTGCCATGCTTGTTTGAACTTGCTATTGAGTGAATTAGCCATAGCTCAGTGTTCATATTTTGTCAAGCATATTGAGTGGATACCTTCCATGTATTTTGTTCCTATGTTAGAGTGCAGTAGCTTGTTGTTCATGATGCATTTAGGTGGCCTCGTGCTATTTACCACAGATCGGTGCCATATTTGTTTTGCTTGTCATTTCCAAACCGTGCATCCGATTCCGGTGATCTTTATATCGATTTCGACCGAAATTAACTCCTCTTTACAGTGGCACTCTTGGTTTTCCAAGTTGAGGACATGTTCAATCATTCCTTTCCGAAACATGCATAGGCATCGCATATCGCATCCCGCATATCATGACATGTTTCGCGTCATGTTGCTTGTGCATTGCACATGGTTGATTGTGTCTCCCTTTGCTTGTGTTCTTGCTTTGTGTAGAGTCGGGAGACAAGTACATGATCGAGGAACCCGTTGAGTACGCTTACGAGGATCAAGCTAACATCAACTCGAAGAACTTTGCAGGCAAGATGACCATACCCTCGAAATCACTTCTATCTTTGCTTGCTAGATACTCGCTCTTTTTATATACCTATGCTACGATACCTACCACTTGCTTATCATGCCTCCCATATTGCCATGTCAAACCTCTAACCCACCTTGTCCTAGCAAACCGTTGTTTGGCTATGTTACCGCTTTTCTTAGCCCCTCTTATAGCGTTGCTAGTTGCAGGTGAAGATTGGAGTTTGTTCCTTGTTGGAACATGTTTATTGTTGGGATATCATTATTATATCTTGTCTATTTTAATGCACCTATATACTTGGTAAAGGGTGGAAGGCTCGGCCTTATGCCTGGTGTTTTGTTCCACTCTTACCGCCCTAGTTTCCGTCATACCGGTGTTATGTTCCTTGATTTTGCGTTCCTTACACGGTTGGGTTATAATGGGAACCCCTTGACAATTCACCTTGAATAAAACTCCTCCAGCAAGGCCCAACCTTGGTGTTACCATTTGCCACCTAGCCCTTTTTTCCCTTTGGTTTCGCGGACTCAAGGGTCATCTTTATTTTAACCCCCCGGCCCAGTGCTTCTAAGTGTTGGTCCAACCTAGCGATGTCCGGGGCTACCAAGGGCAACTCTGGGCTGGCCTACCCGACGTCTGGCTCATCCGATGTGCCCTGAGAACGAGATATGTGCAGCTCCTATCAGGATTTGTCGGCACATTCGGGTGGCTTTTCTGGTTTAGTTTTACCATTGTCGAGATGTCTTGTAACCGGGATTCTGAGTCTGATCGGGTTGTCTTGGCAGAAGGAATATCCTTCGTTGACCGTGAGAGCTTGTGATGGGCTAAGTTGGGACACCTCTGCAGGGATTTGAACTTTTGAAAGCCATGCCCGCGGTTATGGGAAGATGGGAGTTTGTTAATGTCCGGTTGTAGATAACCTAAAACTTAACTTAATTAAAATGAATCAACAGTGTGTGGCCGTGATGGTCTCTTTTCGCGGAGTCCGGGAAGAGAACACGGTCTCGTGTTATGCTTGAACGTAGGTTGTGCTAGGATCACGTCTTGATCATAGTTGATCGACCATGCCTTTGCTTTCTCTTCTCGCTCTCATTTGCGTATGTTAGCCACCATATATGCTAGTCGCTTGCTGCAGCTCCACATCATACCTTTTACCCTTCCTATAAGCTTAAATAGCCTTGATCACGAGGGTGAGAGATTGCTGAGTGCCCGTGACTCACAGATTACTTCCAAAACCAGATGCAAGGACGGATGATACCGCTCCAGGTGATTCGACTGAGCTCAAGTGGGAGTTCGATGAGGACTCAGGACGATACTACGTTTCCTTTCCAGACGATCAGTAGTGGTGCCCAGTTGGGGCGATCGGGGACTTTGTCGCATTTGGCATTGTTCTTTATTTTGGTTCTGTAGTCGGACCTTGATTGTATCTGGATGAATGTAATGATATTTATGCTATTGTGTGACGTGGCGAGTGTAAGCCAACTATGTATCTTTTTTCCTTATTCATTACATGGGTTGTGTGAAGATTACCTCACTTGCGACATTGCTTACAATGCGGTTATGCCTCTAAGTCGTGCTTCGACACGTGGGAGATATAGCCGCATCGTGGGCGTTACAAGTTGGTATCAGAGCCTTCCCCGACCTTTGGAGCCCTTGCTTGATCGAATCATTGGCGTTGTTGAGTCTAGGAAAATGTTTTGAGTCATTTAGGATTATATATATCGGAGAGTAGGATTCTTTTTACTCCTTAGTCCCTTCGTCGCTCTGGTGAGGCATCCTGACGTAGAGTTTTGACTCTTCTCTTCTCAAATTTTACTAATTTTTTTTAGGATCACGCGGGTATCTTGGAATCGTTCCGATGGTGTTGTGACGAGAACATTGTTCTTGGTGCCTCCTGAGATTTAGAGGTTGTGGCAGTGTCTCGGGGAGTTGAGCTCCGAGGTGTTGTCGTCACAATTTTATCATTGCAATTCTAGAATACCTGAGTTTCGCCAACATCGAAAATCTCTTTTATGCAGTTGTTGCTGAGATAACCTCGACGCCACCCAGTACTGGGGCGGGAGTTCGGGAGTATCACCATAACTCGTATAACGGATGCTTTTCGAAGGTTGAGGTAAATGATTTCCGAAGGTTTCTTGGTTATGTGTTGAAGGATGGATACAGCTGGATGTAGGATTTGCTAGCTTTGGGTGAGATATTATGCTTGCCCTGTATCCCCAACACCTGATTGCATAACCGGAAAGGTTCGGGAGTTTCACAGGTGGGAATTCATGTAGCTCTAGTATTTCTTCCGCGGATATTTGTTTTGTGATTGGGTAATCCTCACCAAGTATTTGCTCATATCCGTACCTTGTTGTTTTATTCATCTACCTCTATCTAAGTGGCTTCTCAATTTATGGAAGTGTGACCATTTCAATTGGAATTCATACGTTCATTTTGTTCCGATGTTAAGACTATATGTTGCAATTTCGATCCTTTTGATTCAGCATGAATATATGTCTGTCAAGATGCTAACGGATGTCACCCTCTTCAGGATGGCTCCTCCAACGCGTCAGAATCCTGAACCGCCGCCACCACCTCCACCTCCGGAGGCATGGCAAGCTGTGATGGCCGCTACCAATGCCAACACGCAGCTGATCATGCAAATTTTGCAAGAGCGCAACCAAGGGAATCAAGGCCATGGCAACAATCAGAATCAGTTTACTACACTCAACCGGTTCCTCCAAACCAGCCAAAGACCTTCAGTAACTGTGTCGAGGCAACAGACGCTGATGATTGGCTCGTGGATATCTACAAGCATTTCGAGTGCAGCAACGTCAGGCCTGAGGACTTTGTCAAGTTTGCCTCGTTTCAACTGAAAGACCAAGTTGCAAAATGGTATCAGCAATACAAAGATTCTAGAGGAGGTCGTGTGATTACCTGGGATGAATTCCGTCAAGACTTCAAAGCTCACCACATTCCTTAGAGTGTTGTCGAGAGCAAGCGTGAGGAATTCCGCAACCAGAAGCAAGGCAGCTTGTCTGTTTACCAGTATAACAACATGTTCTAGAAGCTCGCTCGTTTCGCTAAGCAAGACGTACTTGACGAGAAGAGCATGATTTATCAGTTCAGAGGTGGCCTCAGAGAAGATCTCCAACTAGCTCTCGTGCTTTTTGAGCCATAGAAGTATGATGAGTTTTACAACATGGCACTGAAACAAGAGAATTCTCAACTCAAGTGTGATGCTTCCAAGAAGCGAGTCAGGGATGCAACACCTTCTTCCTCAACTCAAGTGGTGACTAAGCAGCAAAAGTATTGGTTGCCTCCTCCTCCTCCGTTCCATCAGCCTTATCAGCAGAAGAGCAAAGGTGGCAATGGATCTTCCCACCCACCCAACCCAGGCTTTCAGAACAAGACTTCATCTCATGCTCCAAGATCAAGTGCTCCGTATCACCGTCCGCTCTTGGAGGTCACATGCAACAAGTGTCAGTAGAAGGGTCACTATGCCAACAAATGCTTCAATCAGAGGCGTCTTCCTCCTCCTCCTGTGAGGTCTGCTAGCACTGCAGTGGTCAAGCATAACCCCAAGTCTGCTAAGATCAACATGATGAACGAAGCTCAGGCAGAGGACTCGTCAGATGTGATTATGGGTAACCTTTTTGTTAGTGATATTCCTGCAAAAGTTCTTTTTGACACTGGTGCATCTCTGTCATTCATATCGAAGCCTTTTGCATCCATGCACGATTTGCATACTGTTGATTTGCCAAAGACGATAGCGGTTTCCTCTCCGGGTTTGTTCATGAACACCAAAATGATGGCTCCGGATGTTACTATCACGTTGGGCGACTATAAGTTTCTATCCTCTCCAGTGGTTCTTGGTAACTCGGATATTGATCTTATTCTCGGAATGGACTGGCTTTCTAAGCACAAGGCTCAGCTAGATCGTGCTGCCAGGCAGATTCAATTGACAATTTCGTCTGAGGATGTAATCATCTTTGCCGCTCGTGATAATACCATTCGACTGTTTTCTCTCAACGAGAAGGGCAAGCTGGATGCCATCTCTCAGATTCCAGTCGTTTGCGAATATCAAGACATCTTTCCAGAAGAGCTTCCAGGAATGCCTCCGTATCGGCCAGTTGAATTCGTCATCGATCTTGAGCCTGGCACGGAACCTGCTTGCAAACGTCCTTACAAGCTTGGACCTGAAGAATTGAAGGAGCTGAAGAAACAACTCAATATTCAAGAGCGAATGGGCCTCATCCGACCAAGTTCTTCTCCATGGGGTTGTGGTGTTCTTTTTGTCAAGAAGAAGGATGGAACGGACCGACTTTGTGTCGACTACCGTCCATTGAACAAGAAGACCATAAAGAACAAGTACCCACTTCCCAACATCAATGAGCTTTTTGAACAACTCAAAGGTGCTCAAGTTTTCTCCAAGCTTGATCTTCGTATGGGCTATCATCAGATTCGCATTTGTGAAGAAGATATCCCTAAGACAGCTTTTAGAACAAGCTATGGTTCATATGAATACACTGTCATCTCTTTCGGCCTCGTCAATGCTCCTCCAACATTCTCTCGCATGATGAACTTCATCTTCAACGCCTACACAAATGACTTCGTCTTGGTCTATCTCGATGACATTTTGGTCTTTTCCAAGAACAAGGAGGATCATGCCAAGCATTTGAGATTGGTGCTGTATAAACTCAGAGAACATCAGTTCTATGCGAAGTTTTCTAAGTGTGAGTTTTGGCTCGATGAGGTTCTCTACCTTGGGCATATCATCTCAGCCAAGGGCATAGCTGTTAATCCTGAGAAGGTGTCTGCAATTGTGAATTGGGAACCACCTCAGAATATGAAGCAACTCTGCAGCTTCCTTGGGCTCGCAAGCTATTGTCGAAGGTTCGTTGAGAACTTCTCAAAGATCGTGAAGCCGCTTTCCAACCTTCTCCAGAAGCATGTGAAGTATGTCTGGTCGCCTGAATGTGACATCGCTTTCAACACCCTGAAAGAGAAGTTAGTCACTGCTCCAGTTCTGACTCCTCCTGATGAATCCAAACCGTTTGAAGTTTTCTGTGATGCTTCCTTCAAGGTCTTGGTGCAGTGTTGATGCAAGAGAAGAAAGTTGTGGCCTATACCTCTCGCCAGTTGAAGCCCAACGAAAAGAACTACCCCACTCATCACCTTGAGTTGGCGGCAGTTTCCATGCTCTTTTAACATGGAGACATCTCTTATTGGGAAGAAAAGTGGACATCTTCACTGATCACAAGAGTCTCAAGTACATCTTCACTCAGCCAAACCTCAACCTCAGGCAGACTTGTTGGGTCGAGATGATTCAAGAGTATAATCCGAGTATCGAATATACTCCCGGCAAGGCCAATGTTATTGCTGACGCATTGAGCAGGAAGGCTTACTGCAACAGTTTGATTCTCAAGCCTTACCAACCGGAGCTTTGTGAAGCTTTCTGCAAACTCAATCTACAGGTTGTTCCTCAAGAATTTATTGCCAACCTCCAAGTCTCTCCTACTTTGGAAGATCAGATTCGTGAGGCTCAACTTCTTGATGCTATGGTGAAGAAGGTGAAGATTGGGATTGCCAAGAGTCAACCCAAGTACAAGTGCTATCGTCTTGATGACAAGGATACTCTATTCTTCGAGGATCGCATTGTGGTGCCTAAGGGTGACCTTCGTAAATTCATTATGAACGAGGCTCACAATTCACTCCTTTCTATCCACCCTGCAAGTACAAAGATGTACCAGGACCTCAAGCAGTCGTATTGGTGGACTCGTATGAAGCGCGAGATTGCTCAGTTCGTGAATGAATGTGATGTCTGCAGAAGAGTGAAAGCAGAACACGAACGACGAGCTGGTCTCCTCCAACCTCTTTCCGTTCTAGAATGGAAGTTTGACCATATTGAGATGCACTTCGTGACTGGATTTCCAAAGTCCAAGCGTGGCAATGATGCTATCTTTGTTGTCATCGACAAGCTCACTAAAGTGGCTCATTTTCTTCCTATCAAAGAATCTATCACAGCAGCTCAGTTGGCAGAGCTATATACCTCCAGGATTGTCTCCTTGCACTACATCCCGCAGTTGATATCTTCAGATCGTGGCAGCATCTTTACCTCCAAGTTCTGGGATTCTTTTTAGAAGGCCATGGGCACCAACATTCGCTTCAGCACAACCTTTCATCCACAAACTAGTGGCCAAGTCGAGCGAGTTAATCAGATTCTTGAAGATATGCTCAGGGCATGTGTCGTTTCTTTCGGTATGAAGTGGGAAGATTGTCTTCCATATGCCGAGTTCTCCTACAACAACAGCTTCCAAGCGAGCTCGGGCAAGGCCCCATTCGAGATTCTCTATGGCAGGAAGTGTCGTACTCCTCTTAACTGGTCAGAGACTGGTGAACGTCAACTTCTTGGAAATGACTTGATCACAAAGGCTGAAGAAATGTGCAAAGTCATTCATGAAAATCTCAAGGCCGCACAATCGTGCCAGAAGAGTTACTATGATAGCAAGCATCGTGACTTGGCTTTCGAGATCGGAGACCATGTCTACCTCTGCGTCTCTCCAATGAAAGGTACCCGTTGCTTCGGTATTAAAGGGAAGCTTGCCCCAAGATACGTGGGTCCTTTCAAGATCATTGGAAAAAGAGGCGATCTCACCTATCAACTTGAGCTTCCGTCCGACTTTGCAAATGTGCATGACGTGTTTCACGTGTCTCAACTCCGCAAGTGTTTCAAGACTCCTGACCGCACCATCAACTTTGAAGAGATTGATCTCCAAGAAGACCTTTCTTATCATGAGCATCCCATTGCTATTCTTGAAGAAACTGAGCGTAAGACTCGCAACAAGTCTATCAAACTCCTGAAAGTCAAGTGGTCACATCATTCCGACCGTGAAGCCACCTGGTAACGCGAGGATCACCTCAATTCTGAGTACCCGGAGTTTTTCAAGTCCAAGATCTCGGGACGAGATCCTTTTGTAGTGGTGGAGTGTTGTAACACCCTGTATGCAACCTGCCTTATTTGTATTCCAACTCTTGCCATTTCTGGCACTAAGTTATGCTATTTATATCTCATATCATGTCATCATGTGCATTGCATTTGCATACGTGTTCGTCTCATGCATTAGAGCATTTTCCCCATTGTCCGTTTTGCATTCCGGCGCTCCTATGTCCTCCGGTGTCCCTTTCTACCTCTTTTCATGTGCGGGTGTTAAACATTTTTGGATTGGATCGAGACTTGCCAAGCGGCCTTGATTTACTACCGGTAGACCGCCTGTCAAGTTTCGTGCCATTTGGATTTCGTTTGATACTCCAACGGTTAACCGAGGGACCGAAAAGGCCTCGTGTGTGTTGCAGCCCAACACCCCTCCAAAGTGGCCCAAAACCCACCTAAACATCCTCCATCATCTAGGCCGTTCGATCACGATTGCGTGGCCGCAAACCGTGCTCAATTTGGAGCCTCCTAGCTCCCTCTACCTATAAATTTAGAACCCCTCCGAAATTTTCGGGCCATTTCTACCCTAACATAGCTCCTCTTCCTCTCGCCGCACTGGACACGTCCGATCCGGCCGGACGAAACCGCTGCCGCCGCCCGCGCCCAACTAGGGTGTGACACGTGTCCTCCCGGGCGCCCCACTTCGCCGCCTCGCCCGCGCCAGCCCACAGGCCCAGCGCCGGCCCCCGAGGGCCCGAGGCCGCGCCGCCCGCCTCCTTCACTCCCCGCAGCCCGTGCCTCGTTGCGCCGCCTCGCCACCGCAATCGCCGGCCGCTGCCTCCGGTCATCGTGCGCCACCTCCACGCCGCCCCTCGTCGCACCTTGCCGCCCCGACCGGATCCGGCCAAGGGAGGACCGGATCCGGCGATCCTCGACAACTCCGGCAACGCCCTGCACTGTTCCGGCGAAATCTCCGCTGGACCTCGAAGTCCGTGCCCCGAATCCAGATCTAGATCAGTTGACTTTTTGCCCTAACCGTAATATTTTTGCATATGTTCATCGCATCATAACTCTGCAACAGTGGCTCAGTTGTGGGCGTGTAGCATATCAAATTGTTCGTCTCGACGAGTACTTCATTTCATATCATTGCATCATGTTCATTTGAGCTCATCTTGATGCCCTAAATGCTGTTGGAAGAGTGCTAGTTTATGTTAGTTTTAGATTCATATCAGAAATTGGACATTTGTCATTTTTGCCATGATTAATGTGTGCCTCCTATGAACTTGAGCCCTACATGAGTTTTGAAGTATGCCATGCCATATTTACAGGGGTGTATGCCATGTATTTTTGTGATCTCTATGGTGACTAGCACAAGCATGCAAAGTAGCCCTCTTAATGTTGCTGATTCCATTGTCCTGTTAGTATTTTTTATGCAATGTAATCGTGTTGCTACAGAGTGATCCATGCCTCTTTTGGGCATGATCAGTTAGGATGTTTTGTAGATATTGTGGTGCTCTATCCATTCATGTCTTTGTTTGCATTTATGGAGCACCCTAGCTTGAGTCAATCGAGCTCTACTTTTGCTATAAAATGTTCCTAGCAGAATGTTTACATGTTAAGCATTTTTGCCGAGCTTGTTGTAGTTGATCCATGCATGCTATGTTGTTGTTCTTGCCATGTTTAGCTTCTATGCCATGTCTACTTGCTGGGTGTATGCTTACTTTGTCATGCAATGCCTTGTGGTGAGTGCATCGAGCTCATAAACATGCCTACTTGATATCTGTTTTGCCATGTTCCAGTTTTTCACTAAGTCTAAATCTGTTAACGATATTTGCTATGTTCACATGGTTGTCATTGTATTTTCTGATCCCTTTTGGCTTATTGTCAGTAAGGGACTTTTGTTGTATACTTTGAGTAGCTTCATGCCGTGCTTTTATTTGCGATGATATGTTCATGTAGCATGTAGATATCTTGCTCTAAACATTGCTTCCTGATGTTAAATTCCTGACATGTTTATTTCACCAAGTCTGTAACCTGATATCTTTTGCACTTTTGCCATGCTTGTTTGAAGTTACTATTGAGTGAATTAGCTGTAGCTCAGTGTTCATCTTTTGTCAAGCATCTTGAGTGGATCCCTGCCATGTCTTTTGTTGCTATGTTAGAGTGCAGTAGCTTGTTGTTCTTGATGCATTTAGGTGGCCCCATGCTGTTTACCGCAGATCGGTGCCATATTTGTTTTGCTTGTCATTTCCAAACCGTGCATCCGATTCCGGTGATCTTTATATCGATTTCGACCGAAATCAACTCCTCTTTCCAGTGGCACTCTTGGTTTTCCAATTTGAGGCCAGGTTCAATCATCCCTTTCCGAAACATGCATAGGCATCGCATATCACATCCCGCATATCATGACATTTCGCATCATGTTGCTTGTGCATTGCACGTGGTTGATTGTGTCTCCCTTTGCTTGTGTTCTTGCTTTGGGTAGATCCGGAGACGAGTATGTGATCGAGGAACCCGTTGAGTACGCTTACGAGGATCAAGCTAACATCAACTCGGAGAACTTTGCAGGCAAGATGACCATACCCTCGAAATCACTTCTATCTTTGCTTGCTAGATGCTCGCTCTTTTGCTATGCCTATGCTATGATACCTACCACTTGCTTATCATGCCTCCCATATTGCCATGTCAAACCTCTAACCCACCTTGTCCTAGCAAACCGTTGTTTGGCTATGTTACCGCTTTGCTCAGCCCCTCTTATAGCGTTGCTAGTTGCAAGTGAAGATTGGAGTTTGTTCCTTGTTGGAACATGTTTATTGTCGGGATATCATTATTATATCTTGTCTATTTTAATGCACCTATATACTTGGTAAAGGGTGGAAGGCTCGGCCTTATGCCTGGTGTTTTGTTCCACTCTTGCCGCCCTAGTTTCCGTCATACCGGTGTTATGTTCCTTGATTTTGCGTTCCTTACACAGTTGGGTTATAATGGGAACCCCTTGACAGTTCACCTTGAATAAAAATACTCCAGCAAGGCCCAACCTTGGTTTTACCATTTGCCACCTAGCCCTTTTTTCCCTTGGGTTTTGCGAACTCAAGGGTCATCTTTATTTTAACCCCCCCGGGCCAGTGCCTCTCTAAGTGTTGGTCCAACCTGAGCGATGTCCACGGCTACCAGGGGCAACTCTGGGCTGGCCTACCCGACGTCTGGCTCATCCGATGTGCCCTGAGAATGAGATATGTGCAGCTCCTATAGGGATTTGTCGGCACATTCGGGTGGCTTTGTTGGTTTAGTTTTACCATTGTCGAGATGTCTTGTAACCGGGATTTCGAGTCTGGTCGGGTTTTCTTGGGAGAAGGAATATCCTTTGTTGACCGTGAGAGCTTGTGATGGGCTAAGTTGGGACACCCCTGCAGGGATTTGAACTTTCGAAAGTCGTGCCTGCGGTTATGGGCAGATGGGAGTTTGTTAATGTCCGGTTGTAGATAACCTGAAACTTAACTTAATTAAAATGAATCAACAGAGTGTGTGGCCATGATGGTCTATTTTCGGCGGAGTCCGGGAAGAGAACACGGTCTCGTGTTATGCTTGAACGTAGGTTGTGCTAGGATCACTTCTTGATCATAGTTTATCGACCGTGCCTTTGCTTTCTCTTCTCGCTCTCATTTGTTTATGTTAGCCACCATATATGCTAGTCGCTTGCTGCAGCTCCACATCATACCTTTTACCCTTCCTATAAGCTTAAATAGCCTTGATCGCGAGGGTGAGAGATTGCTGAGTGCCCGTGACTCACAGATTACTTCCAAAACCAGATGCAAGGACGGATGATACCGCTCCAGGTGATTCGACTGAGCTCAAGTGGGAGTTCGATGAGGACTCAGGACGATACTACGTTTCCTTTCCAGACGATCAGTAGTGGTGCCCAGTTGGGGCGATAGGGGACTTTGTCGCATTTGGCGTTGTTCTTTATTTTGGTTCTGTAGTCGGACCTTGATTGTATCTGGATGAATGTAATTTTATTTAGGCTATTGTGTGACGTGGCGAGTGTAAGCCAACTATGTATCTTTTTTCCTTATTCATTACATGGGTTGTGTGAAGATTACCTCACTTGCGACATTGCTTACAATGCGGTTATGCCTCTAAGTCGTGCTTTCACACGTGGGAGATATAGCCGCATCGTGGGCGTTACAAGTTGGTATCAGAGCCTTCCCCGACCTTAGGAGCCCCCTGCTTGATCGAATCATTGGCGTTGTTGAGTTTAGAAAAATGTTTTGAGTTATTTAGGATTATATATATCGGAGAGTAGGATTCTTTTTACTCCTTAGTCCCTTCGTCGCTCTGGTGAGGCATCCTGACGTAGAGTTCTGACTCTTCTCTTCTCAAATTTCACTAAATATTTTTTTAGGTTCACGCGGGTATCTTGGAATCGTTCCGATTGTGTTGTGACGAGAACATTGTTCTTGGTGCCTCCTGACATTTAGGGGTTGTGGCAGTGTCCCGGGGAGTTGAGCTCCGAGGTGTTGTCGTCGCAATTTTATCGTTGCAATTCTAGAAAACCCGAGTTTTGCCGACATCGAAAAATCTCTTTTATGCAGTTGTTGGTGAGATAACCTCGATGCCACCCAGTACTGGGGCGGGAGTTCGGGAGTATCGCCATAACTCGTATAACAGATGCTTTTCGAAGGTTGAGGTAAATGATTTCCGAAGGTTTCTTGGTTATGTGTTGAAGGATGGATACAGCGGGATGCAGGATTTGCTAGCTTTGGGTGAAATATTATGCTTCCCCTGTATCCCCAACACCTGACTGCATAGCCAGAAAGGTTCCGGAGTTTCATAGGTGGGAATTCATGTAGCTCTAGTATTTCTTCCACGGATATTTGGTTTGTGATTGGGTAATCCTCACCAAGTATTTGTTCATATTCGTACCTTGTTGTTTTATTCATCTACATCTATCTAAGTGGCTTCTCAATTTATGGAAGTGTGACCATTTCAATTGGAATTCATTCGTTCATTTTGTTCGGATGTTAAGACTATATGTTGCAATTTCGATCCTTTTGATTCAGCATGAATATATGTCTGTCAAGATGCTAACGGATGTCACCCTCTTCAGGATGGCTCCTCCAACGCGTCAGAATCCTGAACCGCCACCACCACCTCCACCTCTGGAGGCATGGCAAGATGTGATGGCCGCTACCTATGCCAACACGCAGCTGATCGTGCAAATTTTGCAAGAGCGCAACCAAGGGAATCAAGGCCATGGCAACAATCAGAATCAGTTTGCTACACTCAACCAGTTCCTCGCAAACCAGCCAAGGACCTTCAGTAACTGTGTCGAGGCAACAGACGCTGATGATTGGCTCGTGGATATCTGCAAGCATTTCGAGTGCAGCAACATCAGGCCTGAGGACTTTGTCAAGTTTGCCTCATTTCAACTCAAAGACCAAGCTGCAGAATGGTATCAGCAATACAAAGATTCCAGAGGAGGTCGTGTGATTACCTGGGATGAATTCTGTTAAGACTTCAAAGCTCACCACATTCCTCAGAGTGTTGTTGAGAGCAAGCGTGAGGAATTCCGCAACCAGAAGCAAGGCAGCTTGTTTGTTTACCAGTATAACATCATATTCCAGAAGCTCGCTTGTTTCGCTAAGCAAGACATCCCTGACGAGAACAGCATGATTTATCAGTTCAGAGGTGGCCTCAGAGAAGATCTCCAACTAGCTCTCGTGCTTTTTGAGCCGTAGAAGTACGATGAGTTTTACAACATGGCACTGAAACAAGAGAATGCTCAACTCAAGTGCGATGCTTCTAAGAAGCGAGTCAAGGATGCAACTCCTTCCTCAACTCAAGTGGTGACTAAGCATCAAAAGTATTGGTTGCCTCCTCCTCCGTTCCGTCAGCCTTATCAGCAGAAGAGCAAAGGTGGCAATGGATCTTCCCACCCACCAACCCAGGCTTTCAGAACAAGACTTCATCTCATGCTCCAAGATCAAGTGCTCCGTATCACCGTCCGTTCTCGGAAGTCACGTGCAACAAGTGTCAGCAGAAGGGTCACTATGCCAACAAATGCTTCAATCAGAGGCGTCTTCCTCCTCCTCCTATGAGGTCTGCTAGCACTGCAGTGGTCAAGCATAACCCCAAGTCTGCTAAGATCAACATGATGAACGCAGCTCAGGCAGAGGACTCGTCAGATGTGATTATGGGTAACCTTCCTGTTAACGATATTCCTGCTAAAGTTCTTTTTGACACTGGTGCATCTTTGTCATTCATATCGAAGCCTTTTGCATCCATGCACGATTTGCATACTGTTGATTAGCCTAAGCCAATAGCGGTTTCCTCTCCGGGTTTGTTCACGAACACCAAAATGATGGCTCCGGATGTTACTATCACGTTGGGCGACTATAAGTTTCTGTCCTCTCCAGTGGTTCTTGGTAACTCGGATATTGATCTTATTCTCAGAATGGACTGGCTTTCTAAGCACAAGTCTCAGCTTGATTGTGCTGACAGGCAGATTCAATTGACACATTCCGAGTCTTGTAATCGGGATTCCGAGTATGATCAGGTTGTCTTGGGAGAAGGAATATCCTTCGCTGACCGTGAGAGCTTGTGATGGGCTAAGTTGGGACACCCCTGCAGGGATTTGAACTTTTGAAAGTCGTGCCCGCGGTTATGGTCAGATGGGAGTTTGTTAATGTCCGGTTGTAGATAACATGAAACTTAACTTAATTAAAATGAATCAACGGAGTGTGTGGCCGTGATGGTCTCTTTTCGACGGAGTTCGGGAAGAGAACACGGTCTTGTGTTATGCTTGAACGTAGGTTGTGCTAGGATCACTTCTTGATCATAGTTGATTGACCGTGCCTTTGCTTTCTCTTCTCGCTCTCATTTGCGTATGTTAGCCACCATATATGCTAGGCGCTTGCTGCAGCTCCACATCATACCTTTTACCCTTCCTATAAGCTTAAATAGTCTTGATCGCGAGGGTGTGAGATTGCTGAGTCCCCGTGACTCACAGATTACTTCCAAAACCAGATGCAGGGACCATGATACCGCTCCAGGTGATTCGTCTGAGCTCAAGTGGGAGTTCGATGAGGACTCAGGACGATACTACGTTTCCTTTCAGGACGATCACTAGTGGTGCCCAGTTGGGGCGATCGGGGACTTTGTCGCATTTGGGGTTGTTCTTTATTTTGGTTTCGTAGTCGGACCTTGATTGTATTTGGATGAATGTAATGATATTTATGCTATTGTGTGACGTGGCGAGTGTAAGCCAACTATGTGGCTAGTGGTGCCCAGTTGGGGTCGATCGGGCCCCGTGTCGCATTTGGGGTTCATCTTTTATTTTGGTTCCGTAGTCGGACCTTGATTGTATTTGGATGTTGTAATGCTTTATTCATGTTTTTTTGTGTGAAGTGGCGATTGTAAGCCAACTATGTATCTTTCCCCTTTACTTATTTACATGGGTTGTGTGAAGATTACCTCACTTGCGACATTGCTTACAATGCGGTTATGCCTCTAAGTCGTGCTTCGACACATGGGAGATATAGCCGCATCGTGGGCGTTACACTTGCTGGAAGATTTTTATTCAAAGCGAGCTGTTGGGGGGCATAAACCCCAACTGTGTTATGAACACAAAATCAAGGAACATAACGCCGGTATGAAAGAACTAGGGCGGCAAGAGAGGAACAAGTCACCAGGCAAAATGCAGAGCCTTCCACCATTTACCAAGTATATAGATGCATTAATTAAAATAAGATATATTGTGATATCCCATGATATCCATGATATCCAAGTCCCAACATGGAACAACCTGCAACTACACCTGCAACTAGCAATGCTATATGAGGGGCTGAGCAAAGCGGTAACATAGCCACACAAAGGTTCGCTGGGATGGAGGAAAGGTTAGAGGCTAACATGGCAAATCGGGAGGCTTGATAAACAAGTGGTAGGTAGTGCGACATAGCGATAGCATCGAGACAACTAGCAAACCAAATATAGTAGTGAGTTCCAAGGTGACGGTCATCTTGCCTAAAATCCCGATAGGAAGAAGATCGAGTCCATGAAGAAGACGAATGGCATAGTCGAACGAATCCTCTCACTCGCAATATAACTGGAACCATCGAGAAGGAGCACAACCAGAAAGAAGCAAACAACATGGTAAACACACAATGCATAAACATGACATGATGCTCAACCAAGTATGATGCATGACAAGGCTACATGATGTTACTCATGGCAAGAGATGATGCATACAAGAACCCCACATCAAAGCTAGTTTTAACGAGGCCGGAATCAACATATAACAATTCCGAAAACTCCCCATATGCAAATTTCGAAATTGACCCAGATCTGAAATACACATTATGTTTAAGTCGTTAAACAGCAAGTTAAAGTGCACCATGATAATCTACATGACTTTCTAGTCAAGTTGCATAGAAGGTTCATTTAATTCGGGGCTATGGCTTAGAAGATATGAGCAAAACAAGTTAAACATGGCATTGATGCAAATGCAAGCAAAACACAATCACAAACACCCCAAAACAAGGATGCAACACGTCATGATGAAACTACATGCGAAACCAAGCAAGTTTCATATAGAGCATGCTCAAAACGGAGCAACGGTTCAATACATACACTCAAAACAAGATATAACAACAATCTGCCTAAACAGCAAGTAGGCACTTTGCAATCGTCAAAACAGCAAACTACATTAACTCCATGGGCACAAACTTGATGTGCACTTAAAGTACATGTTACATACTTCTAACAGCTTTAAGGTTCAGGCATATAGGCATCAGGATTAAACCAATATGATCAATGCAAAATGCAAAGTTCTGTTACAGATTAGGACTTGGTAGAAAAATAGGCATATACGTGAGTAGAGTTAATATGATGGCATGTTGGAGGCATGAAATAAGTATGCTACGGTGAATGAACATGGCATCAAAAGGTATAGCATGCTAGTACCTATCATGGAGCTTAAATAATGCAACATGGCATATACATAGGAGCAACAAGTTCATGGCATTCATCAAGACAAGATGCAAACATGAAATAGCAGACAAGTAGGAATATTTGTGAGCGTGGTTAACTCACCACAGAGCATATCATGGCATGCAAAAACAACTAACAGTAAGATGGCATGTTTGTGCAACTACTCAGGTCAAGAATATGGTCATAGGATGATAAAAAACTAACTATGCATCATGCAAAAATGAACTTGTTGTTAACAGGCTGACAGATATATTTCTAAGCAACTTGAGAGCATGAAAAGAACAAGCTATAGTAGGCTATAATAGCAAACAAGGGCATGGATGTATAGAGAATAACATGGTCTTCAGATCATGCTTACTGGACATCTCCAAAAAATGCATATATTTGATGGTAGCATCAAGTAAACATGGCATCATAATATAACAGTTCAGACTTAGCAGAGCAGTAACAACAAGTACCCTACTTTGCAAGCTCACGGGACTCACATTAGGACATATCATGGCATGAAATAAATACAACCAGAATGGGGACATAAAAATTCACGAAACGATTGGTGACAAGATGCTCATATGACATATGCATTAAGTCACACGAAAATAACAAAAGGCCAAGTTATAACAATTTCAGCATTTAACATCAGCAAGCACTTTTGCAACAAAGATTAACATGTCAATATGCTTCCTAACATGAATTCAAAGCACACCATCATGAAGAGCACGAAATGTAGCGCAAGTTTCATATATAAATGATCTCCATAGGATAAATATGTACAAAGATATAAGCTCCACAAAATGCATATATGATCTCCATAGGTGGGTGCTCACATAGGGCCCGTGGGCCCGCTCGGGGCTGGTCTCGAGAACTGGGGCGGTTCAGGCGTGACTTACAGCAGTTCACGGGGGACGGCGGACCAGGCTGGTTCGCAAGTGAATTGGCTGGTTTGCCGGTCTTGCCGGTCCAGGCGAGGTGGGAGGCGGGGCCCACCTGACAGGCATGTGGGTGTCGAGCGCTTGCTCTGCTGGCTCCCAAGCAGAGTCATAGCGGCGGCAGCGGTTTGGCAAGGTGGGCACGCTGGGGCAAGGAAGCCGGGGACGGCGCAGGAGGCCGGATCTCCTCAAGCTCGAGGCAGATGGGGCCGGTGGTGGAGCTTCGGGCGGCTGCGGCGCCATTGGCGACGCGACCTGCGGCTCAGAGAGAGCTGAGAACAGGAGGGAGAGAGACGAGGCCGACCTGCTAGATGTCGTCGCCGGCTGCGACGCACCGGTGAGCCGGCGGAGGAGGCCGGGTAGCAAGGCGGCAACGCACGGTCGAGAGGAGGCGCACGGGAGAGCTCGGGCAGGGAGCGGGCTCCCGTACGGGCGGCGGCGCACACACAAGATCGCTCGGGCCCCAAATGGGCTTGGGCGGGCCGCATTAGGGCTTGGCAGGCCGCGGCGGGAGGAGAGAGGTTGGGCCGACATGGCGGTGTCCGGTTGCTGGAGGGCGGCAGCTGTGGCGGCGTTGAATGGACAGGGGCACGCCATGTGGCGGCGGGGGGACTTGCCAGTGCTAAAAACGAGGCTAGCGGTGATTGAAGGTAGGAGGAGGGGTAGGGGCTAGGTTTAGTCCAGATTTTGAATGGGGAGGTGTCTATTTATAGCAGCGGGTTATGATTAGGGTTTGGAGGGGTTTTCGGACCGTACGATCACGATCGTGTGGCCTCGGACAGAGGGGGGACTAGGAGGGTTAGTGGGCTGGTTTAGTGGGCTGTGTAGGAGGGGGTTGGGCTGAGAGGAGAGAAGAGAAGAGAAATGCAACCCGCTAATAGTTTCCGGATACCGAAAATGTCTAACATTTGACCGGCTATATGGTGTCGCTATAGTCATCCGTTGGGGCATCAAACGGACTCCGAAAGTGATGAAATTTTCCAGGTGGTCTGCCAACAACATAACAACACCGCATGCCAACTTTCATCCCATTCCGAGAACATTTTTATCCCACTTATAAAATAATATTTCGGAGGTGCCATGAGCGCGTGCGAGTGTGGTTGGACTCACAACGGACAACGAAGAGAACTGGGAGACTCCGACGGATGCAAGTTTTGAAAAACATGCAGATGAACTGCACATGATGAAATGGCAAGGTGCAACACGCAAGCGAATGACATGGCAATGACGGAGAATAAACTGAAAGACATCTGGAGCATCTGTCTCAGGGCGTTACAAGTCTCCTCCACTAACAGAAGATCTCATCCTGAGATCTTAGGAACGAAGCGGAAGAGCAAGAGGATAAGGTGAAATAAGAACGCAAGAGAGAAGATGAACAAAGTCTCAAGCACTCGGGTAGAAGAGAGGAATGACAATTATATCGAGAATCAAAAGTTGAAGGAACAAGGTAGACTCTAAAACTACTCCGGACAGAAGAAGATAGAAAAGTAATAAGAACAAAAGAGTTGGGATAGCATCCTGGTATAAGAGAAAAGGTGAGGTAGACAAGATCAAGGATTTGAAAAGAGGACACCACACTCTCATAAACAAAAGGATTAAAGAAATGAATTTTGAAAAGAACAAGTTGAAGCCCTGCGATGATTTAGATGGAGCTTCGCGACAAGGGAACCGAGAAAAACATGGAACTCCGGATAAGAAAAAATATGAATAACTTAAAACCGATAGACCATTCATCATGGACAATCTCCGAAGGAAGGAATTACTTGACCACAATGAAATAAGAATAATAATTACGTTATGCTTATACTCATTAAATTTAATTGATGACAAACGGAATGGGCATGCAACTTATTCCTCTTGAAAAGGATTGAGGAGATATATAGCACAAACATGGGAAGGTCTTCAACGAACCACCTTAAGAAATAAAAACGAACGAAGAAAAGAGAATGAGTCGCCAGAAAGAATTAGAAAATGAACGAAGATACTAGAGTGAATTTAGATGCTATAGAACGAAGAGGTCACCAGCTGACTAAAGAATACTGTAACGGTGCACCAGTAAGAATATGGCGACGAACGAAGAGGCAAGAATTGATAAAAATTTCAAAAATGTAGTTGAAAGATGAGAATGAAGAAATCTTTGAAATGATGGCATTCGTATGATCGAGGAAGGAACGCAACCGCTAAAATGTGTCAGATGGGTTTGAAAGGAATTCTCATAATCGAAAGCTATGATGAGGATGGCATGAAGTTAGAACCACGAACCTTCAAGAGAATGGAGCAAGATTTAAGAGAAATTGTTCTTCGGTCTTCAAAGCTGAGAATGACAACGAGAAATACCGTGAGGAATTAGAGAGATGCTCCGGAACAATGAGTACTAGAAATGTTGATATGAAGTTGAAAAGAATTTGAAAGCGATCTTGGAGACGACAATTGACTGATGAAAATTCATTCTTATGTCAAACTTGAAAAGAATTGGGAGTAACTCTGGAAAATTAGAAGAGCCAGGTAAGATCCCGGGGATAAACCTATGGGTTATGTGCCCACTGAAAAGAAGCACCGTTGAGAATAATTGAAGAAGATAGATGATGCACCGGAACAATTGAAGAGTTGAGTGAGGTGACAACCTCGAATTAACTAGAACGCAAAATACGAATCCTCTGAGATGTCTCCAGCACTTTGGAATGATTAAATGGTGAGAGGCAGTTAAGGAATGGAATTTTATCGATTCGAAAAGCTAGAATTGAATCCACCAAAAAGGAAGACGAGATGAACAATGATGAACTAGATGAGAATTCACCAGTTGAAACAATAGAGGACGGAATGAAGAGGCTTCACACGAATAAAAAGGATGTGCGATTAAAGGCTTCAGACTCCGGGAAGAAGAGGGTGGGTGGGTGGGAAAGGAAAAAACATCTTGATGTTGAAACAAACTCCGAAAGAAAACTGAGAATCGATGTTACAAAAGTTTAAGAGGATGGAATAACTCGAAGAGAAGTGCACCAGTTGAACAAAGGATGGCCAACAAATGAAAACACTTGCGTGATCCTAAAGAAAATTTGAAGGGGAAGAGGACTAGAATCAAAAAAACCTACGTCAGAATTCCTCACCAGCGCGACGAAGGGACTGGGGAGTAAAAAGAATTCCCACTCTCTGATATAACTAGACACCAAAAATAGTTTTCTTCTAGACTCGGCAACGGCCATGCTACGATCAATCAAGGGGGGTCCTATGGTCGGTCGAGGCTCTGATACCAACTTGTCACGCCCAAGATACTTTCCTATCCGAGAGGAACTCGAAGGTCCCACCAAGGATAGAGCCGCATATTGAAGACACTTTTGCAAGGTGGATATCATTACATCGTACCATTACATAATAACTGGGGATACATGCAAAGGCATACAAATGCCATAAGAATACATCAATACATAGCAAACATCACACAGAAGATTGGCATCCGACTACGGATGAAGACAAACGAAAAACAAGAATGGCATCCACCCTGCTAGCCCAGGCTGCAGACCAGGAACCTATCCCTTGACCGAAAAAGAAGCAGAAGAAAAACTCCAAAACAATCAAACATCGCTCCCATGTCAGATCATCGCATTATGATGCAGAGCATCCTACGGACATCACCATGGCAAGAGTTTGTTCGGCAAGTGACACGTGTCTGTCGGTGCAACAGACCCCGGGTATGTTGCCCAACTGTGCACAGGCACAAGATCAAGATTGGAGCACGAGCTTAAGTCAGAGTTTGACGAACCAACATGCAGCTTGGAGAGATCAAGATCGAGCCAAAGGGACAGGAAATCGGCAAGAGAAGGGCTTCCCTCGCCGGGCAGGCGAGCCCGACAAGAACGACCCCGCTAATCACGCAAGAACGACCCACGTCATCAATCAGTGCGGTGTCAAGCCGCAAGGTGATTAAGTGGAAGCATTCGCCACATGGCAGCCAACTCCTACAAAAGAAACCCATAGGTGACACCGGTCCAGTGGTGTGTCAAGAGAACAGGTGCGAAGCTGGCAAGATAAGCCCGGCAGGCCTGGGCGGGCAGCTAGTGATTTGAAACTGAGCGGTGCATTTAATGCACCCTGCGAGCCCATAGAGTTATGTATGATAGCACTGTTTGCTATCATATTAGTGGGTAATTACTGTTTTGCCACCGTGGTGACCCCTTAATCTATAAAAGGAGGCCCATGGGAATCATAGGAGGGGGTTAGAGGTTTGGAAACTTTACAAAACCCAAGCCATCATAGGCTTGTGGTCACCGTAGCCCTGAGGCGGGCCTTGCTGGGCCAGTGTACCAAACTCCACCATGTTCATTTCCACCATCAATCCACCAAAGCAAGAGTAGGGGTTTATGCCTCACGGCGGACCGAACCTGGGTAAACTGCTTGTGTGCTCTTCGCTGTGCTGCAGCGCGCTCGCTGCTCTTTGTGCAACATGACGTCCCCCGTCGAACCAGCAAGGGGCCGCCCAGTCCCATAGATGGCTACGGACATCCCGCGATTTGGCGCGCCAGGTAGGGGGCTCGCTTGTGTGAACCTGAAAGCGTGCATAGCACGCCATCTTCATTGCTGTCTTTGTCTCTGACGACGCCATCGACCACGGCGCCCAAGAAGAAGAACTCCGGCCTTTCGGCCCAGCCATCTACCTCCAAGGCTCGAACGCCCGCGGCCCCAGACGCCGCTGTCGGATTTCGGGTTCTGGCAAAACCCTTGAGGTTGGAACACTGGGGTGCACATGAAGATCTCTCCCCCTCTCTAGCTCGCGCACATCATGATCTCACGGCCTAGCTCGACGAACCCAAGGAACACAAGACGCAAGAGTTTATACTTGTTCGGGCCACCGATGTGGTGTAAAACCCTACTCCAGTGTGGTGTGGTGGATTGCCTCTCAGGCTGAGGATGAACAGTTACAAGGGAAGAACAGCCCCCTGAGGAGAGGTGCTCTTGTGCTTGGTGACTGTGGTGGTCTTTGGTGGAATGGATTTGGTCCAAGGTCTGATGAGATGTCCCCCACTCTGGTGGTGCCTAGTCCTATATATATAGAGGCCCGGGTCCTCTTCCAAAATATAGGCGGGAAGGGATTCCACAATTTCCAAGTTGAAGGGGGCAGCTAGTACAAGTTATCCTGACAAAAGTAGTCTTCGCTTGCCAAAAGCTCTGGTGGTGACGCCGTCTTGGGCTCAACGGTGACCTCCGTCCTGCTGTCCTGCTGGTCTTGGTCTTGTTGCACCGATATGGAAACCTTTGCATGATGCCTAGGGACTCCTCGCCTGCGCTTGCCTCTTTAGCACCAAAGAGGAAACGAGGACAGTGCACGCACTGGCGCCCGCCTGGCTCCAGTCATCATGGCTTTCGTCACACAAACCTCGCGGGCCCCAACAGCCTGCGGCCACGGTTGATGCTTGGCGACTGATTGGACGTGGGCGTCTCCGCTTCCCCATGCTTCCTCGGCAACTGCCCGACCTGACGAGTCCTCGCCTTGCTTATCCCGCTCCTTCTTCTTCCTCGCATCATCTCTTCTCGCACCGACCATGGTGCCGATATGGAGGTTCTTGGCTGCAGAGAAGGGGAAGGCTCGCCAGGAGGGGCCTGGCTCACCGCCACCCAAGAGGGGGCACGGCCATCCCCGCAAGCATACCATGACCCCCGTCGCGGACGCTCGTGGTCGTGGTGGTGCCTCTTCACATGGTGGTGGTCGCCGTCGATGAAGGGAGGCGCACCATGGTCGCGCGGCCGCCCAGGCCGCACTTCCACTCTGCGAAAATGCTGCCGGAGTTCGTCGTGTGGTCGGAGAACCCAGTCGGCACTTGGCTTCAGCTCCCGCACTTCTTTGCCGGTGAGCTGCCAGCCGCTGGTCCAGGCGGTCTCTGGCGGCAGGCGGACGGCTACTGCAGCAAGGCTTCATCCGTCGTGGTTGAGGTCTCCACCGCAGGCAACGTAGCCCTGACCCGCGGCTGGCAGACGTTTGCCCGCACGCGTGGCCTGGGCCGGCGGTGCTCCCTCCACTTCAAGTACGATGGCGACGCGACCCTCTACGTGAGGGTGTTCGGGTAAGATGGCCGCTGCGTCGGGTGTTGCCCTGAGGACAATGACGGCGGTGAGGTGCTCGGCCTTGGCGACGGTCACGATGAAAGTGAAGGCGGGCTCGCCCCGCTAGCCATGTCTCGTCCAGCTACGGCGACAGCTCCAGCGACGGCGGCTACGACCAGCCGTCGCGCCCGCTTCGAAGGTGGTAGCGGGTCGTGTCGTCGTCGTGCTTCAGTGAAGTGCGAGGAGGGGTCTGGCTGAGCTCGGGAGAGCACCACGGGCCCGTCCTCGTGACCTGTCGTGGGAGCTGATAACCCTCAAGTATAGGGGATCGCAATAGTTTTCGATAAGTAAGAGTGTCGAACCCAACGAGGAGCTCAAGGTAGAAAAAATATTCCCTCAAGTTCTATCGACAACCGATACAACTCTACGCACGCTTGACGTTCGCTTTACCTAGAACAAGTATGAAACTAGAAGTACTTTGTAGGTGTTTTCGGAAAGGCTTGCAAGAAAGTAAAGAGCACGAAAATAAAACTAGGGGCTGTTTAGATAAAGAAACAATAAACTAAATATAGCGAGTGTGGAAAAGTGGTGGTAGGAGTTGCGAAATTGCCCCTTAAGCAATCGACTACTTTACTAGACCGATAGCAAGTATCATGTGGGAGAGGCCACTGCTAGCATGTCATCCCTGACTTGGAATTCTATGCACTTATGATTGGAACTATTAGCAAGCATCCGCAACTACTAATGTCCATTAAGGTAAAACCCAACCATAGCATTAAGATATATTGGTCCCCCTTCAATCCCATATGCATCAATTTCTATGCTAGGTTGAAGCTTCTATCACTCTTGCCCTCCAATACATAGTCCTATCAACATACAACTAACCCTATGGTGTGATCCACGCGCACGCTCATATGATGGGCACCAAAGGACAGCAACATAACCACAAGCAAATTAAATCAATCATAGCAATTCATCAACCACCGATAGGACAACGAATATCTACTCAGACATCATAGGATGGCAACACATCATTGGATAATAATACGAAGCATAAAGCGCCATGTTCAAGTAGAGGGTACATCGGGTTGCGGGAGAGTGGACCGCTGTAGATAGAGGGGGGAAGGGGATGGAGATGTTGGTGAAGATGGCAGAGGTGTTGGTGAAGATCGCGGTGATGATGATGATGGCCACGGCGGTGTTCCGGCGCCACCGGAGGAGAGGGGCCCCCTTCTTCCTCTTCTTCCTTGACCTCCTCCCTAGATGGGAGAAGGTTTTCCCCTCTGGTCCTTGTCCTCCATGGCATGGGAGGGGAGAGAGCCCCTCCAAGATTGGATCTATCTCTCTGTTTCTCTCTAGTTCTGCATTCTGTTCTGGCTCTGTTTCACCATTTCGTATATATGGAGATCCGTAACTCCGATTGGCCTGAAACCTTCGCCGTGATTTTTTTCTGAATATTAGCTTTCTTGCGGCAAAATAAGAGCGTCAACTGCCTTACGGTGGGCTCACGAGGGTAGGGGGCGCGCCCTAGGGGGGGCGCCCCCCTGCCTCGTGACCACCTTGGGCACTGGTTCGCGTTGATTTTCCTTCCGAATTTTCCATATTTTCCAAAAATAAGCTCCGTCCGTTTTTATCCCGTTTGGACTCCGTTTGATATGGATATTCTGTGAAACCAAAAACATGCAACAGACAGGAACTGGCACTGGGCACTGGATGAATATGTTAGTCCCAAAAATAATATAAAAAGTTGCCAAAAAGTATATGAAAGTTGAATAATATTGGCACGGAACAATCAAAAATTATAGATACGACGGAGACGTATCAGCATCCCCAAGCTTAATTCCTGCTCGTCCTCGAGTAGGTAAATGATAAAAAAGATAATTTTTGATGTGGAATGCTACCTAGCATAATCTTGATCATATGTCTAATCATGGCATGAATATTAAGACACAAGTGATTCAAAGCAATAGTCTATCCTTTGACATTAAGACAATAATACTTCAAGCCTACTAATAAAGCAATCATGTCTTTTCAAAATAACATGGCCAAAGAAAGTTATCCCTACAAAATCATATAGTGTGGCTATGCTCCATCTTCACCACACAAAATATTCACATCATGCACAACCCCGATGACAAGCCAAGCAATTGTTTCATACTTTTGATGTTCTCAAACCTTTTCAACTTTCACGCAATACATGAGCGTGAGCCATGGACATAGCACTATAGGTGGAATAGAATATGATGGTGGAGAAGACAAAAAGGAGAAGGTAGTCTCACATCAACTAGGCGTATCAACGGGCTATGGAGATGCCCATTAATAGATATCAATGTGAGGAGTAGGGATTGCCATGCAACGGATGCACTAGAGCTATAAGTATATGAAAGCTCAGACTGAAACTAAGTGGGTGTGCATCCAACTTGCTTGCTCATGAAGACCTAGGGCATTTGAGGAAGCCCATCATTGGAATATACAAGACAAGTTCTATAATTAAAATTCCCACTAGTACATGAAAGTGATAACTCAAGAGACTCTCTATATGAAGAACATGGTGCTACTTTGAAGCACAAGTGTGGAAAAGGATAGTAGCACTGCCCCTTCTCTCTTTTTCTCTCATTTTTTGTTATTTTTTTGGTGGGCTTCTTTGGCCTATTTTTTTATTTGGGCTTCTTTGGCCTCTTTTATTTTTTTGTAAAGTCCGGAGTCTCATCCCGACTTATGGGGGAATCATAGTCTCCATCATCATTTCCTCACTGGGGCAATGCTCTAATAATGATGATCATCACACTTTTATTTACTTACAACTCGATATTACAACTCGATATCTAGAACAAAGATATGACTCTATATGAATGCCTCCGGCGGTGTACCGGGATGTGCAATGATCTAGCGTAGCAATGCCATCAAAAAACGGACAAGCCATGAAAACATCATGCTAGCTATCTTACGATCATGCAAAGCAATATGACAATGAATGCTCAAGTCATGTATATGATGATGGTGGAAGTTGCATGGCAATATATCTCGGAATGGTTATGGAAATGCCATGATAGGTAGGTACGGTGGCTGTTTTGAGGAAGATATATGGTGGGTTTATGGTACCGGCGAAAGTTGCGGGGTACTAGAGAGGCTAGCAATGGTGGAAGGGTGAGAGTGCGTATAATCCATGGACTCAACATTAGTCATAAAGAACTCACATACTTATTGCAAAAGTCTATTAGCTATCGAAACAAAGTACTACACGCATGCTCCTAGGGGGATAGATTGGTAGGAAAAGGCCATCGCTCGTCCCCGACCGCCACTCATAAGGAAGGCAATCAATAAATAAATCATGCTCCGACTTCATCACATAACGGTTCACCATACGTGCATTCTACGGGAATCACAAACTTCAACACAAGTATTTCTACAATCCACAACTACCCACTAGCATGACTCTAATATCACCACCTTTATATCGCAAAACTATTGCAAGGAATCGAACATATCATATTCAGCGATCTACAAGTTTATGTAGGATTTTATGACTAACCATGTGAATGACCAGTTCCTCTCATCTCTCTAAATAGATATAAGTGAAGAAAGAGAGTTTATATCTTTCTACAAAAGATATACCCATGCTCTAACAAGTATAAGTGAAGCAAAAGAGCATTCTACAAATGGCGGTTGTCTAAGTGAAGAGAAACAGGCAATCCAAACTTCAAATGATATAAGTGAAGCACATGAAGCATTCTATAAAGCCATACTCAAAAGATATAAGTGAAGTGCAATGAGCATTCTATAAATCAACCAAGGAGTATCTCATACCAGCATGGTGCATAAAAAGAAAAAGAAAAACTAAATGCAAAAGACGCTCCAAGATTGCACATATCGCATGAACGAAACGAATCTGAAAACATACCGATACTTGTTGAAGAAAGAGGGGATGCCTTCTCAGCATCCCCAAGCTTAGACGCTTGATTCTCCTTGAATATTTACTTGGGGTGCCTCGGGCATCCCCAAGCTTGAGCTCTTGCCTCTCTTCCTTCTTCTCACATTGAAACCTTCTCAATCATCGAACACTTCATCCACACAAAACTTCAATAGAAAACTCGGTAAGATCCGTTAGTATAATAAAGCAAATCACTACTCTAAGTACTATTGCAAACCAATTCATAATTTTTTGCATTTTTTTTACTTTAATATAACTTTTCCATGGCTTAATCCATTAATATAAATTGATAGTTTCATCAAAACAAGCAAACTATGCATCAAAAACAGAATCTGTCTAAAACAGAACAGTCTGTAATAATCTGAACATTCACCATACTTCCGATACTTGAAAAATTCTACCAAAATTAGGAAAAATAAACAATTTGTATAGGATGAAATTTCAAAAAGAATCAGAACCATTTGACGTTCCAGATAAAAATGTAAAATCGCGCACTACAGCCAAAGTTTCTGTCCTGCACCGTACAAACCATGAAGCAAATGTAAACATCCTAAAGGCAAACCTTGGCACATTATTTTTATAATACAATGGAATTGTACAAGGGGATAATTATTTTTTTTGAAAAGTTTCTGTAATTAAGATTCACAAAGTTCCAATGGGCATGAACAAAGTTCAAGGACGTCCCCCATTTTCACAATGCTCGTCTCTATCACTTTCACTTTCCTTTTTGAAAAAGTTTTGGGTTCCCCTCTTTATTTTTGTTGTTTTTAAACTATATAAAAGCACTCAACAGAAATAAATGACTCTCTAAAACTTCTGGGTTGTCTCCCTGGCAGCGCTTTCTTTAAATCCATTAAGCTAGGCACGTAGTGCTCAAGTAGTGAATCCACCCGGATCCCAAGGTATATCAAAGCCAATTTGAATCAACAATGATTTGTAATTTAGTAGTGAGCACAAATCAACATATATCAAGCAACAACGAAGTCTAACTCTCTTCCTATGCATCGGCATGTCATAAAAGAACAATTCATGCACACCTAGTAAAGGCCAATGCATAGTATAAACAGTTTCTTGCAATTTTATCGTATTGGAAACATAGAGAGGTGGAGATATAGTTCCTCTCTCATAATAATTGCAAGTAGGAGCAGCAAGCACATGCATATTATATCTATCAAAATCATCATGTGCAACGGTAAAAGACAACCCATCAATATAATCCTTAATAAGTGCAAACTTCTCCGATATAGTATAATCGGGAGAATTCAAAAAGGTAATAGGACTATCATGCATGGGTGCAATAGCAACAATTTCATGTTTAACATAAGGAACTATATCAAGTTCATCTCCATAAGCATAATTCATATTGGCATCTTGGCCATAAGCATAGCAAGCATCATCAAAAAGGGATATTTCAAGAGAATCAATGGGATCATAACAGTCATCATAGCAATCATCCTTCGGTAAGCACAAAAGGGAATTAAACAATGTATGAGTTGAAGAGTTACTCTCATTAGAAGGTGGGCACGGGTGATCAATCCGCTCTTCCTCCTTTTGTTCTTCGCTCTCCTCCTCATCTTTTTCATCCAATGAGCTCACAGTTTCATCAATTTCTTCTTCCATAGACTCCTGCAAAATATTAGTCTCTTCTTGGACAGCGGAGTAGTCCTCTATATATAGTTTAACATAAGCATTAGAATCATAATTCTCATAACAATATTCAAGTATGGCAAAATTTTCAGATTTGTGAAGAGTAGCATCATACTTTTCAATCAAAGAAGCAATTTCAGAAGCACCCTTAAAAGCAACAAATTCTTCAATTTGTTGAACATCATAGTAATTATAAACACCCTTAGCATACGAAGATACGATTCCATTATTACTAAACTCACATTGATAGGGAAGGTGTTTATTAGGGTTTTCAGAACAACAAGTAAAATCATATATTTCACATAAATTCCAAGCATAACATTGCAAACGTTGAATTTGACTCCATAACAGTTTCCCTTTTTCAGATATACGGTGTCGCACATAACAAGCATGCTCATCTAAAGATTTGCCCTCAACTAAGCTAGTTGGGATTTCGGCACGAGCACAAAGGGATCGAAGATGATCCAAGTAAAAAGCTTCAGTGTGATAGATTTGAGTGGTTCTTCAACCATTGGTTCAGTAGGTACAACTAATTTTTTTGGTATTTTGCGTTTCCTACCCATAACTAAAGGTAGAAAACAACTAAGAACAGCAAATAAAAATTACTTAGTGATAAAGCAAACAAGCACACACTAGAATATTCACCCCACGCTATTGCTCCCCGGCAACGGCGCCAGAAAAAGGTCTTGATAACCCACAAGTATAGGGCATCACAACAGTTTTCGATAAGTAAGAGTGTCGAACCCAACGAGGAGCTAAAGGTAGAAAAATATTCCCTCAAGTTCTATCGACCACCGATACAACTCTACGCACGCTTGACGTTCACTTTACCTAGAACAAGTATGAAACTAGAAGTACTTTGTAGGTGTTTTCGGAAAGGCTTGCAAGAAAGTAAAGAGCACAAAAATAAAAATAGGGGCTGTTTAGATAAAGAAACAATGAAGTAAATATAGCGAGTGTGGAAAAGTGGTGGTAGGAGTTGCGAAATTGCCCCTTAAGCAATTGACTACTTTACTAGACCGATAGCAAGTATCATATGGGAGAGGCCACTGCTAGCATGTCATCCCTGACTTGGAATTCTATGCACTTATGATTAGAACTATTAGAAAGAATTCGCAACTACTAATGTTCATTAAGGTAAAACCCAACCATAGAATTAAGATATATTGGTCCCCCTTCAATCCCGTATGCATCAATTTCTATGCTAGGTTGAAGCTTCTGTCACTCTTGCCCTCCAATACATAGTCCTATCAACATACAACTAACCCTATGGTGTGATCCACGCGCGCGCTCATATGATGGGCACCAAAAGACAGCAACATAACCACAAGCAAATTAAATCAATCATAGCAATTCATCAACCACCGATAGGACAACGAAAATCTACTCAGACATCATAGGATGGCAACACATCATTGCATAATAATATGAAGCATAAAGCACCATGTTCAAGTAGAGGGTACAACGGGTTGCGGGAGAGTGGACCGCTGTAGATAGAGGGGGGAAGGTGATGGAGATGTTGGTGAAGATGGCAGAGGTGTTGGTGAAGATCGCGGTGATGATGATGATGGCCACGGCGGCGTTCCGGCGCCACCGGAGGAGAGGGGGGAGGGCCCCCTTCTTCCTCTTCTTCCTTGACCTCCTCCCTAGATGGGAGAAGGGTTTTCCCTCTGGTCCTTGGCCTCCATGGCATCGGAGGGGCGAGAGCCCCTCCGAGATTGGATCTATCTCTCTGTTTCTCTCTGGTTCTTCGTTCTGTTCTGGCTCTGTTTCACCGTTTCATATATATATATATATATATATATATATATGTATATATATATATATATGTATATATATATATATGGAGATCCGTAACTCCAATTGGCCTGAAACCTTCGCCGTGATTTTTTTCTGAATATTAGCTTTCTTGCGGCAAAGGAAGAGTGCCAACCACCATACGGTGGGCTCACGAGGGTAGGGGGCGCGCCCTAAGGGGGGACGTGCCCCCCTGCCTCGTGACCACCTCGGGCACTGGTTCGCGTTGATTTTCCTTCCGAATTTTCCATATTTTCCAAAAATAAGCTCCATCCGTTTTTATCCCATTTGGACTCTGTTTGATATGGATATTCCGCGAAACCAAAAACATGCAATAGACAGGAACTGGCACTGGGCACTGGATCAATATGTTAGTCCCAAAAATAATATAAAAATTTGCCAAAAGTATATGAAAGTTGAATAATATTGGCATGGAACAATCAAAAATTATGGATACGACGGAGACGTATCAGGAGCATGTTCCACTTTTGTTTTGTTCTTCCTTTCCTTCCTGCATTAAGAGAGAGACAAGTATGGGGCCCTACTGGGGCATGCAACAACTATGATTTCTAAGTGGTTGTGCTATATTTATCATTCTTGTGTTGTGTTGCAGCATCAACATTTTATGTATGCGCGTAGGAATAACTTAGCTTGATATGCCTGAAGTAGTTTCCGCCTCGTGAGGTGCGCATTCCCCGGTGCCTGACGAGGCCTCCTGTGCTCGGAAGGCGTCTGGGAACTGCAAAAATTCGTTAGGGAATTCTTATTCGTTTGAATCCTGGTCGCAGGCGCTGCCGGCCATGACCCAGTGTTTCGCATCGCGGTACCCGAGGGGCACCAATTGAGAGGGGTGCGCCGGCTTGCGAACTTGAGCGAGGGTGCCTTGCGAAAAACAAGAAAATGAAAGCGCTCTCGAGGGCACAAAATGAAAGCGCTCACGAGGGCACCTGTCCAGCCCCCTCGCGAGGCATGCAAGGGAGAGTATATGTCAAAAAATGAGGAACCGAGAGCGGAAAAGGAGGCAAAATGCAATGGAACCAGGCCAGCAAGGAACACCAGAAAGCGAATTCTTACTAAAAAAGGGGCAAGCCAACTACGGAAAGCAAATGAAAAGCCGCGTCCGGCACCTAGTCTAGTCTTCTTGTCTTCTCACTAGCGTGGAGCTAAGTGCTGCCACTAGGACATGGGAGGGAGCCCCCGAGGCCCGAGGGAAGCACTCCTGAGACTTCGGGGTGTGTACAGCCACACTCATTATTACGTGAGAGTGTCACGAGCGGAGATCTTCATAGGCGTGAGCCTTACTTCATATCGCCAGACGAGGGCCCCACCTTGCGCCACCCTCGACCACCATTGGTGCATCCGGAATCTAGGACGAATCCAAGGGGCAAAGGGGACGCCAACGGCACCCTCGACGACCACGGGTCCTCTGATGGGGGAAGGCTCACCAGCACCTCCCCGACAGAGGGCCTACCTCCATGGGATGCCCTGCTCCACGCGATGCGGGGAGGGACCTTGCTCCTGGCCCCTCCCCTGCAGCCCTAGTGCGCTCCTCTTGGCGGAAGGGAGGCCGTTGAGCTGGGTCCGCCATCCGCCATTGTGACCTGATCCTCCTGCGACCCATGGTTAGCGTAAGATTGCTCCTGAGAGATTAGTGGTACCCTGTAGCTGTTGTCGCCGGCATGGCTGGCGAGGCTCCCGGAGGGCTCCTGGAAGGCCTCAGCTTCCAGCGCCTCCTCCTCCCAACCGTGCTCGAGGAACGAGCCAGGGTCGTCTTCCAGCTCATACTCCTGGTCCATCATGCGGGGCACGTAGGCCTCCGAGGCCGCCACCCCGAAGACCTCGCCGAAGTGCCCCACACTCCACGTTGCTAGGCCTAGTGCACCGCCCTGAGGATGGTAGGGTGGCACTCCGCTGAGGCCGTGGGTGGCGATGCTCATGCCCGTGCCCATCGGAGGTGGCGCGGGTACGATTGGGTGTCCGGTGCTGCTGATCGCGCTAGTGTTGATGAAGCCTCCTGAGGCTCCTGGGGGCACACGTGCGCGGCGAGGCCCGGCATGCTATCCAGCCGTGGCCTGAGGCATAAGCAAGGAGCAGAAGGGCGGCGCTCCCAAGGCCGCGGCGTCCAGGAGATCGGTGATGCGCTCCAGCAATGCATCCCGGCCACACTCCATCAGCCGGCATCGCAACAGCTCCCGAGCCACCGTGAATGTGGCCCTCAAGTTTTCTTGTTCCCGTCGGGTGTGCGGCGCCATTGCCGCAGCATGGCTTGAGGCCCTTGCAGCCGGCTGCGCTTGTCGTGGAGTGAGGGTCGATGGCGTTTGACCGAGCCGCCCGCGCCCTGTAGCATTTGGCGGTGTGCGTGCCGCCTGGGACGCAGGTTTGAGGTCTTCTTGGGCGAATGGCGCCGCCCGGGCCGGCCAAGCTGCCCAGCGGTCAACGTTGGTACTTGGGTCGCCAGACATCAGAACCGCGGGGTGTCGGCGGATCAACTGGTGAAAGAGAAGCTCCGACGCACCCCTACCTGGCGCGCCAAATGTCGGATTTTGGGTTCCGACAAAACCCTTGAGGTTCAAACATTGGGTGCGCACGAAGATCTCTCTCCCTCTCTAGCTTGTGCACATCATGATCTCACGGCCTAGCTCGACGAACCCAAAGAACACAAGACGCGAGAGTTTATACTGGTTCGGGCCACCGATGTGGTGTAATACCCTACTCCAGTGTGGTGTGGTGGATTGCCTCTCGGGCTGAGGATGAACAGTTACAAGGGAAGAACAGCCTCCTGAGGAGATGTGCTCTTGTGCTTGGTGAGTGTGGTGGTCTTTGGTGGAATGGATCTGGTCCAAGGTCTGATGAGATGTCCCCCTTTCTATGGTGGTGGCTAGTCCTATATATATAGAGGCCCGGGTCCTCTTCCCAAATATAGGCGGGAAGGGATTCCACAATTTCCAAGTTGAAGGGGGGCAGCTAGTACAAGTTATCCTGACAAAAGTAGCCTTCGCCTGCCAAAGGCTGTGGTGGTGACGCCGTCTTGGGCTCCACGGCGACCTCCGTCCTGCTGTCCTGCTGGTCTTGGTCTTGTTGCACCGATATGGAAACCTTTGCATGATGCCTCGGGACTCCTCGCCTGCGCTTGCCTCTTTAGCACCAAAGAGGAAACGAGGACACTGCACGCACTGGCCCTCGCCTGGCGCCCGCCTAGCTCCAGTCATCATGGCTTGCGTCACACAAACCTCGCGAGGTGTCCCTTGCCTTGATCTCTCCGCCCCTCGCGAGCCAGCCTGGTGAGGCCGCCCCTGAGGAGGTCTTGCGTCATCCGCCTCGCGAGGCTTGGCCCCTCGCAAGGGTCTTGAGTGTTTGCTGGTGAAGATGGGTCATACAGAGCCGTTGGTGGAGCCACGCCGCGGGCCGCAGGTAGGCAAGTCTGGGGACCCCCATTCCCAGAACGCCGACAGCCGCCGGGGGTGCAGGGACAATTGAGGACGTGAGCGCTGCTGGGGTCATGGCAGGAGCAGGTGGCGCCATCGCCACTCCCCCTGTGGCAGGCACGGGGGCTGAAGGCGTCGGAGGAGGACAGCTTCAGCAGTGTGTCGACGGTTAAGATCCGCAAGGTGTGGACGAGAGGGTGACTCCGCTTACATCCCCTCCTCCCACCGATGGAGCCGCGGACCCTCGAGCGCCATCGCTGCACGACCCCGCTGCCCAGGTGACCGCCCCACCGCAGCGCGGGCGCGCCACCATCACCGCCACCGCGGGCACCATTAGGAGCTAGGCGACGGTGCGGTCGAGGTCATCAACTTCCATGCCAAGCACAGCCACGGAGGCTATGGCGTGGGCCCAGCCGCTACTAAGGTTCCCGCCAGCAGCCGAGCAAATGGATGAATGGCATGCCACCATCCACAGTCTGCTCGGTTTCGCTGAGGCTGGGGGCTCGCGGCGCGCCAGCCCGCCACGACCTCCCCAAGTGACGACGACTGCTCGTACTGCTGGCCGAATAGAGGGGGTTGTCCCTACCATGCAGTCCCCACCATGGCAACAGGCGCGGGCACAGCAAGAACCAGATCTTGATGACGTCTCGATGGCCTCTTCCGACCCTCGAGCACATCCAGGCCAACGGCGAACCCCGGAGGATAGGCGGCGGGGAGACAGGCATGTTGTCGTGGGGAACCTCTTGACGACCCCCGCCAGACCGACGGGAGCGGCGGGCTCAACATCGACGAGCCTGCACTCAATGTTGGCGGGTGCCTACCTTTCGAGGTCGGCTACCCTGCCTTTCCACGCGAGCTGCGGCAATTTTGCTAGCCGTTCGTCCGCACGTTCAAGCCAGAGATACCTGAGAAGTATGACAGGAGACTGAACCCAGCAGAGTTCCTGAGCATCTACATCATTGTTGTTCAGGTTGCTGGGGGAAGAGACGAGAAGGTATTCACCAACTACTTCCCGTTGGGTCAAGTCCAATGTGAGATCTTGGCTCATGCACCTGCCGGAGAACTCCAGTTCATCTTGGGCAGACATGTGCCACGAGTTCATCAGTGCCTTGACCAGTGGCCACCAGGAGCCCGGCAGGCCTAGTGACCTACAGCTTCTCTAGCAGAAGGAAGGAGAAAATCTCTTTAAGTATTTACAAAGATTCAGTAAAGTCCATAGGAATATTCCAAATATCCATCCTGCAACTGTTATAGCAGCCTTTCAGTCCAATGTGCGCAACCGTAGCATTCGTTCTAAGATGAATGTGCGGTGGCCCAAGACTATGAAGGAGTTGTACAAACTAGTGGATAAGTGTGCTCGGATGGAGGAAGGAAGGAAGTTACCCGAAGAGGAGGATTGCATCAATGTTGATTTAGAGGAAGAAGATGAATGAACCAGTCAAAGAAAGGGTAAGAAGCGCAACAAGAAGCCAAGAGATAAGATAGTAATGACTGTGGAAGGTTTTGGCACGCCCAATACTGGTAAGAAGGCCAAAGCTGAGGCCCCCAGCAAGGAAGTTTCCACGTGTGCTACCTGCCGGGAACCCGCTGCCGCGGAGAAAGCCGGGAAAGGTGAATGGTCGTACTGCAAGATCCACCGAACCAAGGGCCACGACCTCCATGAATGTTATCAAGTTGAGCAGCTTGTCAAGAGACAAAGAGCAGAGTATGATAAGCGTGATAAGGAGCAAGGTTAGAATGTTGCTGGCAGAAAGGGACGAGGCGGTGAAGCAAACCGTCCCGGAAAACCCTTTCGTAACCAAGGAAAACCGGCCAGGGGCCAAGAGAAGGAAGCCTATGATGATTTGAGTGATGGAGGGAATGAAGAGGATACCAGTGAGCAGCAATTTCAGAAGGCCACTGACGCCCTATGCATTGATGGGGGTGCGTCCTTGTACTCCTCCCATCGACAGCACAAGCGATGGGTGAGAGAGGTCAATGTTGTGGAGCCAGCGCCAGAGGTCCGGAAGCCGCTCAAATGGTCTCGCACGCCCATAATCTTTGATAAGGACGACCACCCTTGCCGCACCATCGTGGTAGGGTGTTTGCCGTTGTTGGTCTCCCCAAAAATTCGCAACCTCAAGGTAACAAAGATGTTAGTGGATGGCGGGGCCAGGTTGAACCTCATTTCCCCAGTACTTATTAACACGCTTCAGATAGGAGAAGAAGAGTTGGAGGTTAACGGCACATTTCAAGGAGTCAATCCCGGCAGGAGCTGTCCCAAGGGAAAGATTACGCTGCCAGTGACGTTTGGAGGAGAGTTGAACTATAGGACCAAGAAGGTTGTGTTCAATGTGGTCGAGCTCCCCTGCTGTATAATGGGATTCTGGGATGACCATCCTTGGCCAAGTTCATGGCAGCATCCGATTATGCTTACAACACCTTGAAGATGCCTAGGCCGTTGGGAGTCATCACCGTCCCATCAGATGAGAAGAATGCAATCATCTGTGTGGACAGGATATATCGGGATGCCATCGCAGCAGAGACTGCAGTGGCAACGGTCCCCGCCAAAGAAAGAAAAGGAAAGAAGAAGGATTGTAGGACCTCCGGCAAGGAGTCCGGGAAGCGTGCCCCCTCTGAGTACACGGCACCCGTTGACGATGTGCCAGAGTGTTCCAACAGCAAGAGATCCAAGGTTGCAGCACCTCAAGTGAAGATGATCCCGGTATGGCTGGCTGGTGTTGACGGTACTTTCACCATCAGCGCCACCCTTGATGACAAATAGGAAAGCGCACTCGTTACCTTCCTGCAGGCAAATATCGATGTGTATTCCTGGCGACCGTCTGATATCCCTAGTGTTCCCAGGGAGGTAATCGAGCACCACCTTGCTGTCTGCCCACATGCCCGACCCTTCAACCAAAAAGTTAGGAAACAAGCCTTGGAGTGGCAACAGTTTATTGCCGAGGAAATCAATAAGTTAGACGCAACTAGATTGTTTAGAGGAGTACTGCACCCTATGTGGTTAGCAAACCTATTGGTAGTTCAGAAGGCGAATGAGAAATGGAGGCTTTGCATTGATTTCACAGATCTCAATAAGGCTTGCCCAAAGGACCCATTCCCCTTGCCACACATCGATCAAATTGTGGATTCTACTTCAGGGTGTGATCTGCTCTCCTTTTTGGACAAATACTCCGGATGTCACTAGATCTTCATGTCCAAAGAAGATGAAGAGAAAACATCATTCATCACTCCAGGTGGTTCGTACTGTTTTGTTCGCATGCCTTTTGGATTGAAGAGTGTCGGATCTACTATTGCAAGAGCGGTCTAGATTGGGTTTGAGCCAGAGCTACACAGAAACATAGAAGCCTATATGGATGACATTGTGGTCAAGACCAAGGATAAGGCCACCCTTATCCAGGATTTGGAGGAGACATTTGCTAATTTGCGCAAGATCAACTTGAAGCTTAACCCAGAGATGTGTGTGTTTGGTGTTCCCTCTGGCAAGCTACTTGGATTCTTCGTATCCCATCGGGGGATTGAAGCCAACCCTGACAAGATCAAGGCCATTAGGCAGATCCAAGCGCCAAAGACAGTTAAGGATGTGAGGCCCTTGACGGGATGCGTTTTCCCGCTAAGCAGACTCATTTCCAAGTCTGCCGAGCTTGCCTTGCCATTCTTCAAAATTTTGAAGAAGGCAGGGCCTATGAAGTGGACCCCGGAAGCAGATATAGCCTTGCAAGAGTTGAAGACTTACCTGTCATTTGTGCCTACTTTGGTTGCACCCAAACCTCAAGAGTCGTTACTGCTTTACTTGGCAGCAACCAACCAAATGTTCAGTGCAGCCTTGGTAGTACAGCGAGAAGTGGGTGAAGCAGAGAGCGGCCAGACCACGACAGAGTCAGAAGAGGATCAGAACAGCAGTAAGCACGACAACGAGTGCGACCCCAAGGACGCAGCAAGGAAGAAAGTGGTGCAGTGCCTAGTGTACGTCCTCGGCTCCTTGTTGCAAGGGGCTAGATCGAGGTACTCTAGTGTGCAAAAGTTGATCTTTAGCCTTGTCATGGCCTCAAGGAAACTGCGCCACTACTTCCAAGCCCATGAGATCACAGTTGTTACCCATTTTCCGTTGCAAAGGATACTCCAAAACCCTGAGGCTAATGGCAGAATAGTGGAGTGGGCTTTGGAGTTATCCAGCTTTGGTTTGAAGTTTGAGAGCACTTTAACCACTCAAAGCAGGGCGCTGACAGAGTTTATTGCAGAATGGACACCAGCCCCTAATGAGGAAGCAATGGAAACAGCTCTCCCCGACAAGGAATCACCTCAGGAATGGATTATGTATTTTGATGGTGCTTTTTCCCTACAAGGAGCAGGAGCTGGCATGCTACTTGTTGCCCCCTCCGAGGAGCATAGCTAATCATCTGTCAAAGTGTGCTACGAAGAAGCTTCCTGTGGAACCAGGAACTTTTGTTCTGCACCTCTCTCAACCCTCCGTATCACCATCCACAATGTCCCGGAAAAGGAGAAAGTTGGACTACGGTAAGCCTCTCCTGATCGAGCATCCGCTCCTGGCAGAGATCCTGCTGGAACAACTCCTCACAGTCCTTGTTGCCGAGCCTCAGGCTCCAACTTGGGCATGGCACATCGTCCGCTTTCTCCAAACCGGATAAATCCCCAGCGACCCAGATGAGGCTGAGAAAGTAGCCCAAAGGGTCAGTATGTATCAGTTTGTCGATGACACACTATACAGAAGGAGGCCCAACAGCGTGAAATTGAAGTGTGTCTGCCAGGAGGACGGAAAGGAACTGCTGGCTGAGGTTCGCAGAGGAATGTGTGGCTCACACATTGGATCAAGGGCATTAGTTGGGAAAGCATGTATCAGTTTGTCGATGACACTTTGTACGGAAGGAGGCCCAAAGGTGTGAAATTGAAGTGTGTCTGCCGGGAGGACGGAAAGGAACTGCTGGCTGAGATTCACAGAGGAATGTGCGGCTCACACATTGGATCAAGGGCATTAGTTGGGAAAGCATTCCGGCAAGGATTATATTGGCCAACAGCCCTCCAAGACGCAGTTGACCTCGTCACGACATGTGAAGCCGTAACATCCCAAAATTCTAAATTTTGGAATGTTATAATAAATAGATAGATTGATTGATTGTTTGATTGTTGTGTGATTGATTGAGTGAAATTCGAAACTTTTTGAAAGTTAAATGAGAGGGAATAAAAGGACTTTCCCAAACTTTCACTTTTTGCATTTTGATCCCCATGAATTCAAATTCTTTTCATCACAAAACCCTAGAGAGAAGATAACATGACTTCTTCCATTTATTTAAATGAAAAGGGGTGTTGAAAATATTTGAATTTCATCTGGAAATATTTCAAATTAATAAACTTCATGCAACTCAATGATTTTTAAGAGCGAAGATAAAATGACTTCTTCAAAACATATGAAATCTGAGTTGGAAGTTTCAAAGAATTAAATTCAAAGCCCCTTTGAATTTATTTCCAATTTGGATTTATTTGGGTTTTATTCAAATTATTTTTCTCCAAAAATAAAATATATAGAAATTAGGGTAAAATGATTCCCTACATCAGAAAATTGGAGAGAAATAAATTTGAATTGACTTTGGTATTTTTTTTATGATTTTCATTTAATTTTATTAGACCAGTAGCACTCTTTGAATTATCTGAATTTGTGTGTATTTTATTTAATGCTAGGGAAATGTTCACGTTGTAGACAATCTTTTTTTGAAAATTTTGATATATTATATGGCTATATAATATTTTTAGTTATTTTGTTTTTATTATTTTAATTGTCTGGAAAATGTTTTTTTAACTTTCCCCGACTGGGCCGGCCCAGCCCAGCGCCAGGCCAGCCCAGCCCGCCCCGCGTTGCCCCCGACCTCCGGACGAACTCCGGCTCCCGCACGCCGCCGCACCGCAATGGGAGGTCGTTCCCACCTCGGCCTCCTCTGCCCCCTCGCCCACGCCACGGAGTCGCCCCGCCCCTCCATAAATAGCACCCCGCCGCCGCGCCGCTCCCACCTCGTCTCGCCTCTCGCCGCCCGCTGCCGTAGCCGCCGCCGCATCTCGTGCGCCACCGCGCAGCTGCCGCACTTCCCGCCGCCCGCCGCCTCCCCTCGCCGCTCGCCTGCGCCACCGTGCCGCTCCCTGCGCTGCCCTCGCCCTGAGCTGCCCTCGCCCTCGTCGTGAAGCCGCGCCGTGCTGGAGCTCGCCGTCGCCGCTGTCCCGCCTCGCTGGAGAAAAACCGCCGCCGCCACCGGTTCATCTCACCCGACCGGTATAAACCGAGAAAACCCGCCGGTTTTTTGTATATAGTTCGTTTTTTCTTTTAGTATGGTTTAATTCTTTTGGTTTTGTTAAACAGCGAACGTCCACTGTTTAGATTTAATAAATGAGCGATCGTTATTTAGTCTTTTCGTTTTCTGGTTATTTACGCCAGGGACCTAGTTGTAGTTGTTTTATTTTACAGTTTAGCCCTTGTTCTTCAAACGCTCATAACTTTTTGCTCGTTAGTCGGAATTCGATGAAACCAACGCCCACGTCTTCGTTATGATCCCCTCTATCCAGTAAAACAACTTGAACTTGTTTTTGAAAGTTTAAAATTTGAATTATACCAGATTTGAACTCAAACTTCGTTTGAGCATAACATGAGTTCCATAGCTCCATTTGAGTTGATTCTTTTTGCAAATCGAAGCTCTTAACCTAAACTTTTTGATAAGGCCAAATTCATATAATTTTGGTACTGTTAGAAATTGTTTTATGTTGCAAGAGTTATTTGCTTGGTTTTGATGTTTTCCGAATTGTCTTCTTCGTTCTTACTGATTTTTTTGAGTGATTGGTTATGTGTGGTTACTATTGCTTGCTTACGATAGATTGACCGGAGTGTGAAGAGTAGAACTATCAGGAGTTTTGAGTGCAAATCATATTCACCAACATTGTAGGCAAGTTCACACTTTGATCATATCCCTTTCATACCCGGTTTTTATGCATTAGTTTCACCCTCAAACATTGCATGAGTAGGATTGATAACATGTGGGTATTGGGAAGTAGTTGATGAGGTAGGAACCTATTGCCCTGCATTCAAACCTTGGGAGTTACTATTATGTTATGCTTATATTGCCATGCTATGCTCGTAGACGTGGATAGGGTTTGAAAATATTTCATGACAGATGTGAGATTGTTAATTAATGGTTTACTTAAGGTGGCAACTTTAACACACATCTGGGTGGATTGAGGCACCTGGGTATTCCAGCGATTGCCTGTTTAGGCACCTGGGTATTCCAGCGATTGCCTATTTTTTTATGGACCACCACCCAGGCTCAAAGGGATCATGATATTATTCATACTAGAAACTTCCGTGTGCAGCCACAAGCTACTATGGGCTCTAGCATAGTTGACTAAGTCGTGTGAACTCTTACAGTGGTAGACTAGCAGATGTAGGGGAAAGTAGGTGTAACGGTGTACCCGATCGTAAGGTGCTAGCGCTTCTGAAAGACTGTGTCTCGGTCATCCGTTTCTCAAACACCATGTAGTGCGAGAAATCCAACGGAGAAGATCGAGTCTTGTGGGGAAAAGTGCGCAAACCTCTGCAGAGTGTATAAACTAATCATCATTAGCCGTGTCCCCGGTTCTGGACATCTTGAGTATCTGGTTCTTGGATTATCATATTGATCTCATCACATTACTTAAATAATTTGTTGGGTTGTTAATGATTACTTTTATTTGGGATTGAGAATGTTGTCAACCGTTCTCAATGTTTAACCACGACCATGATAGTTAAATAAAATTTATTCCTTTGTAGTAGGGAAAAATTGGCTTTTCGCAAAAACATTATAACCATAGAGCTTTTCCACCAGCCAAATATGCATGTAGAGATAGCCATTGTTCATCATTTCTCTCTATGGTGTGAATTTGCCAATACATTCAATGTACTGACCCTTTGTGGCTGCAACATCTCATGTTGTAAGAAATCTTACGACGAGTAAGTGATACGTTAGGGTTACGATTTCTACACTCAACTTTGCCATTGGTGTTGATGGGAATCCACAACCTTGTTACTTCCGCTATTTGGATTGAGGTAATAGTATTTACGTTACTTTATACATGTGATTTACCTCTGTTATAAATCCTCGAGTACTGTGTGTCAGCATACCGATCCAGGGATGACACTTAAGCACAGAGACTTGATACATTCGGGTCGGGTCGCTACAGAAGCCTGACAGTTCCATTCCAAGAAAACACCCCTGCCTGCCCAAGCTCATCAGACAATCCCTCTGTCATGGCCATTTTTGGTCTGGGGGCTCGATATCCTTGGCCCCTTCCCCCGAGCAATCGGGGGCTTTGAATTCTTGTTCATTGTCATCAACAAGTTTACAAATTTGCCGGAAGTGACTACCGTGAGGAAGGTGACTGCTCAGTCAGCTATCATGTTCTTGAGAGAATTGGTGTGTCATTTTAGAGTTCTGGCAAGGATCACCACCGATAACAGCACCCAATTCACGAGCCACACCTTCATGCAATATGTTCAAATCCTCCGATGCAAGATCTCATTTGCCTCTGTGGCACACCCCCGGAGCAATGGACAAGCAGAGAGGGCGAACGCTGAAGTGCTGTGTGGACTCAAGACAAGGACTTTCGATACGCTGCAGAAGCACGGCAGGCGGTGGGTCGAGGAGCTGCCGGTAGTTCTCTGGTCCCTCAGAAGGAAACCTAATCGAGCTACCGGGCAGACTCCCTTCTCCCTGGTCACGGGGCAGAAGCAATTATCCCCGCAGAACTCATTTATGGGTCTCCTCGGGTGCTTGCCTACAACGAAGTAGCGCAGGATCAGCACCAGCGTGACGACGCTGTGCTACTTGAGGAGAACTGTCTCCGGGCTGCTACGTGTGCTGCACGCTATCAGCAAGCCCTGCGTTATCACAGCTGCAGGGTTCGTGCCTGGTGTCTTGAGGAAGGTGACCTTGTCCTTAGGCGCGTTCAGTCCGCCATGGGTACACACAAGTTATCATCGAAGTGGGAAGGCCCTTACCAGGTAATACGAGTCTCCAGGCCCGGCGCAGTCCATTTGGAGACCGAAGATGGCACACTGTTGCAAAACTCATGGGACATTGAGCATCTCTGTAAGTTCTACCCGTAAGGCGCAGAGCCCGGCAGCCACCCATTGTACATGGCATTGCCGAAGTTGCATGTAACCCCTTGTACAAGCCGGGGCGATGACACCGTGTAAGAGAAAATAAAGAAGCGCTGTAGGGGGCCCAAACTAATATTGCATGCATGCACAAGTACACCCCAGATCATTGCATAAGCATTTCATGAGCATTTGCATATGCATATAGATAGGATTGCATCCTACATTCATGCTCTTCTACATGGAGTTGCAGGTTCTTGCCGTGAACCTGGCTTCGGCAAAGGACGAGAAGATTGCACGGCACGGAGATCCCCGGAAAGCCAAACAGATAAGTTCACCTCTTGTCCATTAGTATTCTGTAAAGATACTTTGCATAAGAAAACCTCGCCTCCCTCTTTGAAACTTAGGTGCTCCCACCCATGACTCGAACGCTGCTTCAGTTAGGGTAGTCGCAGTGGCCTTTAGGAAGAAGGGGTTGGCGGGGGGCTGGCTATAACACCCACCATGCGGCTATATCTCCCACGTGTCGAGGCACGACTTAGAGGCATAACCGCATTGTGGTCTTGTCGCAAGAAGGGTCATCTTCACACAATCCCATGTAATGAACAAGAAAGGGGGGTAATTAGATAGTTGGCTTACAATCACCATGTCACACAATGATCAAATAATTCATACATCCTTCAGAGTACACACATAGTCCGACTATGGACAATCCAAAAGAAAAGAAGATAACCCCAAATGCTAGATCCCTGATCGTCCCAACTAGGCACCACAACTGATCATCAAGAAAAGACACATAGTAACGGCCAAGGTCCTCGTCAAACTCCCACCTGAGTTCGGTAGCATCACCTGCACTGGTATCATCAGCACCTGCAACTGTTTTGGTAGTATCTGTGAGTCACGAGGGCTCAGCAATCTCAAAACCCGCGAGATCAAGACTATTTAAGCTTATGGGTAGGATGTGGTTATGAGGTGGAGATGCAGCAAGCGCTAAGAAAATATAGTGGCTAACATACGAGTACAAGAGTAACAAGAGAAACTACACAACGGTCGTAAACTAGAAACGATCAAGAAGTGATCCTGAACTACTTATCTTCAAACATAACCCAACCGTGTTCACTTCCCGGACACTGCTGAAAAGAGACCATCACGGCTACACACGTGGTTGATGCATTTTAATTAAGTCAAGTGTCAAGTTCTCTACAACCAGATATTAACAAATTCCCATCTGCTTCTATGGTGGAGGTTCGTCGGAGCAATCGCTCCAACAAATATGATGGCTTCAAGGTACCCTCTGTCTCTGACCGCAAGTCCAAATTGTCCAAAGTTAAGCCCAGAATTGTCCCAACTGCTGCTGCTGCCCAAGGGGATCCAGCTGATCAGATCACACACCAAGAGGACTGCATTCCTCCACCCATCCCTATACAGGTGCTGAAAAACATTGGAGTCACCAAATGTGCCATTCCGCCAGAAGAAATCACTGATGAAGCTCTCATGGTGGAAGTTGAGGACGGTCCATCCAATGCCTGAAGCTCCTGCAGGTCTTGCATAGCTGCTTCATATTTTGCTCTAGCTTATCATGTGGTTTATGTTGAACTGGAATATTTTATGCTGGAATGTACATGGCTTAAACTCTGAAACTAAGCTTTTGGCTCTTTCTAATGCTATCTCTTCCAGTGGGTGTGCAATCATTTGTCTGCAAGAAACAAAAAAATCTGCTATCGATAATATGTTTATTAAGTCTTGTTGCCCGAAGAGATTTGATAAATTTGCATACGTCCCTTCTTGTGGTGCATCGGGAGGCATCCTCACAAATAGCGCCATATTCACTAGAACAGTGCTCCTGGAGGAAGAATTTGCCTTGGCAATAAAATTTCGTTCCACACAGTTGTGTGGAATGGACCCTAGTTAACATATATGGCCCATGTCAGGGTGAATCCAGAGTGACCTATACAGACTGACTTCATAATCTTAATATCCTGCCTAATGAAGATTGGCTTTTACTAGGAGATTTTAATTACATCTAAAGCCCCGACAACAGAAACAAACCTGGAGGTAATCCGAATGACATGATTGCTTTTAATGACATCATATGCTCTCAACACCTAATTGAATTACCCATCAAAGGCCGTGCCTACACATGGAGTAACATGCAGATTGACCCTCTCCTTGAGCAATTAGACTGGTTCCTCACTTCAAACAACTGGACATCATCTTATCCCAACACTATAGTTATGCCCTTGGGAAAACCTGTTTCAGATCATATCCCGTGTGTTGTCAAAATTGAAACATCCATCCCTCGCAGCAAAATCCTCAGGTTTGAGTCATATTGGACGGAACATCCCGGATTTCATGAATTAGTGCAATCAGTCTGGTCAAGGCCATTTAAGCATAAAAACGCAAGTGCAGCCACTCTGCTAGCCAGAAAATTCAAGGCCCTCGGATACGAATTAAAACGATGGAGCAAACGCATTTCCAAACTACAGTGGCAATTGACAACTCTAACCTAGCGTTGGCCAACCTTGATGCTCTTGAAAACCTCAGAACCCTCACCACTCTAGAACACAATTTCAGGAAAATTCTGAAGAAACACATCCTACGACTCTTGAATTACCAATGACAATATTGGCAAAAGAGATGCACTATTCGATGGATTAATTTTGGTGATGAAGACCCTAAATTTCTGAAAGCCCTGGCCTCTGAGAGATACAGACGTAATACAATTCCTACACTCAAATTATCGGATGACACGGTGGTAGAGGACCACACCAGCAAAGAGGCAGTCATATACCAAACCTTTAAAGAGAGATTGGGAAAGTTAGGAGAGTTCCAAATGAAATTTAACCTACAAAACATCATCAAAAAAGTGGAGGGACTGGAACACCTAACTGTTCCCTTCACCAAGGAGGAAATTGATGTTGTCATCAAGGAAATGCCTGCAGATCGTGCGCCAGGCCCGGATGGATTCTCTGGGGTCTTCTTCAAAAAATGCTAGCACATCATTAAAGAAGAATTTTATGAACTGTGCAATCAGTTCTATGAGGGGGGACTCAATCTTGACAGTATAAATGATGGATTTATCACACTCATCCCTAAGGTTCGGTCCCGGAGACAGTATCTGATTTTAGACCAATCACATTGCTCAATTGCTGCCTCAAACTCATACTTAAAATTATTCAACGTAATCAATACGGCTTCCTCAAAGGCCGATCAATACAAGACTGTTTGGCTTGGGCATTCGAGTATTTCCATCAGTGTCAAGCTTCCAAGGAAAAATTGTCCTTCTAAAATTAGATTTTGCCAAAGCATTTGACACGATCAAACATGATGCAATGAGTACAATTATGGAACACATGGGCTTTAATGATAAGTGGCTTGACTGGACTAAATGTATCTTCTCCTCAGGCAAGTCATCGGTGCTTTCAAATGGTTTCCCGGGTAGGCAATTTCTCTGTAAATGTGGGGTTCGCCAAGGAGATCCTTTCTCCCCACTGATTTTTGTGCTTGCGGCTGACCTCCTTCAAGCTGCCATCAATGATGCCTTCAGACAAGGGAGAATCCATCTACCATTCCAACGACAGAATCAACATGATTACCAGGTGATTCAATACGCCGATGATACGATCATCATTCTCCCCGCCTGTCCCGATCAAGCCCGAACAATTAAGGACATTCTATCTGACTATGTTGTCTCCATTGGACTGAAGATAAACTTCCACAAGTCTACACTCATCCCAATCAACTGTGATGCCAACTGCTAGAATGACATCTCAACTATCTTTGGCTGTAAAGTTGGAACCATGCCATTCACCTACTTAGGACTACCCCTTGGGACAACCAAGCCCTCGGTTCAAGACCTCATGCCTCTGGTTTCCACGATGGAAAGAAGAATGACAAGCACACTATCTTTGATGTCTTATGGGGCCAGACTCTCACTCCTAAACACAATGATCACGGCCCTAACCATCTTTGCTCTGTGCACTCTCAAACTGCCGCCAAAGATACTAGAACTTCTCGACAAAACAAGAAGGAAATGCTTGTGGACAAAAAAACAGAACAAGGGGACAAATGCAACTCGCTGGCAGCCTGGAGCATGGTTTGCCAGCCGAAGCAATGTGGTGGACTTGGAGTAATAAATCTTCGTATCCAAAGTGAATCTTTGCTACTAAAGTACCTACATAAATTCTACAACTGACATGATGTACCATGGGTGGAGCTCATATGGTTAACTTACTACACAAGCAAGATCCCACATGCCACGGAGCCATGCAGATCATTATGGTGGAGGGATGTGCTCAAGCTCACCCCAATTACAGAGGGATATCGAAAGCAAATGTACACGATGGAACCACGGTACTTATGTGGAAAGATCTATGGCTGGACAGCACACTGGATGAAACATACCCACGAGCCTTCTCATACGCAAAAAATGAAGATATATCAGCTAAAGCTTTCCTGGGGTCCATGTCACTGCATGAAACGTTTCACCTCCCACTCCCAGTTCAAGCACTTGAAGAAGTCTATGAGCTGCAACAAAAGGTGGTCCATCTAGGCACCAATGCAGACCCGAATCCTCACGACACCTGGACATACTGCTGGGGAGCAACGGAATACAAAGCCAACAGATACTACAAATTCTACTTTAGCAATGTGAAAGCCCACCAATCATACCAATGGCTATGGAAAGCGAAGTAGACGTTCAAAATCAAAGTGTTTGGATGGATGCTACTCTCTGACCGCCTAAACACACGCAACATGCTTAAGAGGAGGCACTACAACATTGGGGATGATTATAATTGCCTTTTATGTGATCAACAAATCGAAGAGGACGTAGAACATATGATCTTCCAATGCTCTTTCATTAAGCAATGCTGGTCCATCCTAGGGATCACATGGCAAGGGACTGGATCCAGGCTCCAATGGTTAAGTCAAGCAGCCACTAATTGGACCAAACCCATGTTCATGGAAATATTCCTACAGGCTGCTTGGAGTATCTGGAAAGAGAGGAATAACAAGCACTTCAGAAGCACCACCCCCACTCTTAATGCTTGGCTTGAACGATTTAAACATGATTTTAGCCTCCTCCAGCATAGAACTAAGACTGATGTGAGAGGCTTCATTCTCTCCATTGTACAAAACTTAGCACCTACTTGACCTTTCAACATAAAGTAGCTGTTTCTCCCTCCCAAAGTGGAGGATGAGCACCTTGTAAATCATACTATGTACATTGTATCATATTTTTGAGTAATACAAACACAGTGGGAGCCTCTCTCACTATCTGACCTCTCAAAACAACAAATTCCCATCTGCTACATAACCGCGGGCATGACTCTTGAAAGTTTAGATCCTGCAGGGGTGTCCCAACTTAGCCCATCACAAGCTCTCACGATCAATGAAGGATATTCCTTCTCCCGAAAATACCCGATCAGTCTCGGAGTCCCGGTTACAAGACATTTCGACAATGGTAAAAGAAGACCAACAAGACCGCCCGATGTGCCGACAAATCCCGATAGGAGCTGCAGATATCTCGTTCTCAGGGCACACCGGATGGGACAAGCTACGAGTAAAACCAACCCTCAAGTTTCTCCAAGGTGGCCCCGCAGGCTGCTCGGTTCGGACCAACACTCAGAGGAGCACTGGCCCGGGGGGGGCTGAATAAAGATGATCCTCGGGTTAATTACTCCCTAGGCAAAATTTTAGGTTGCTATTAGGCAAATGTTAAAACCAAGGTTGGGCCTTGCTGGAGGAGTTTTATTCAAAGCGAACTATCAAAAGGTCCAATAACCCCAACCGCGTAAGGAATGCAAAATCAAGGAACATAACACCGGTATGATGGATACTAGGGCGGCAAGAGTGGAACAAAACATCGAGCAAAAGGCCTAGCCTTTCACCCTTTACCAAGTATATAGAAGCATTAATTAAATAGGAGATATTGTGATATCCCAACATATCCATGTTCCAACTAATCAACGGTTTGCTAGAAGGTGGGTTAGAGGCTTGACATGGCAATATGGGAGGAATGATAACAAGTGGTAGGTAGCGCGACATATCGATAGAACGGACAACTAGCAAGAAAAGATAGATGTGATATCAAGGGTAATGGTCATCTTGCCTGAGATCCTCCAAGGAAGAAGAACGAGTCCATGAAGAAGACAAACGGATTTTGTCGAACGAATCCTCACAACTCCGAAACGAAACTGAAGCTAACGAGAGGAGCACACCGGAAAGAAACAAACAACATGGTAAACACACAAGCATAAACATGGCATGATGCACAACGAAGGATGATGCATGTCTGGTGTAAATATGCATGGCATGGCAAAGTGCACAAACAAAACTACAAGTTAAGTGGATCTCAATATGCAGCGAGATGCATATTGACAAAACACCACATTTATTTATTTAGTTCGCTCTTGTTTAAGCACCCAACAAGTTTAAATGTTCTTAACATGGTAAGAGGTGAAGCATAAGTAAACTACTATTTAAGCAAGTTAAATGGGGTCGGAAACTACGAACAAAAATTCTAGGAAATCCCCATATGCATATAGCAATTTAATGCAAACAACAATTTTAAACATTTTAAATGTTATTATCATGATGCAGATGACATATGCAAGTTTTATGCAATTTTTTATAAAAGTTGACATGAACATGATATGAAGCATTTGGTCGCCATACGGAATGAAAGGGGTGCCATGGAGGCGATAACGAAAATGATGTCAAGGCATCATATCGGTTCCGGTAGCTCATGGAGATACCGATGTAAAAGGAAGTGCGGCGGGAGCGTGTCATGCAAGGATGGTGGGGTGATCCTGGATACCGGGTTCCCACGGGTCGACAACATGGCAAATGAGGAGGAACGTGCAAGCGACAAATTTGGACACGGTGCAAACACGGGGTTCATCTCATATATCACACAACATTCGTCCACCGTGGTCGTCTCGATGTTATACCATTGAAGCGTGCATTTTCAAGGCGAAACGAGTTCATCGAGGGAAGTAGTCATTCTCGCGACGGTAGTGGAAGTAGTCGTTCACAGGGCGTCGTGGGAAGTAGTCGTTCACGGGTCTTCGAGGGTCGACGGTAGTCGTTCACATTCCGTAGATGTTCGGGGACGTCGGTAGAGGTACTCGACACATCACAGGGTGTAGTCGTACACGTTCGGAGAGGAACTTGTCGTATCCATGTAGTCGGACTTAACGTATCAGAAGGGTACTTGTGAATCCACATAGTCGCACATGTTTCGCAGACGTCCGGTGCGCCCGTAGATGCACTTGGAATGTCTTGACGGTCCCACATCAATCGTGGAGGTACACGTTCATTGTCGTTCACATCCTGTAGATGTCCGGGGTCAACAGAAGTGGAACTTGGCGTTCCGAGGGGCCAGCGGTGGTGCACGAATGCAGCGAGAGTCAGCAGCAGAGCCACATACATGGAGCGAGCGAGAATAGCGGCGGCAGCGAGAACTTGGCACGCAGGCGAGGGACTTGGCGCACGGAGGAGGCCAGTGGGAGGAAGAGCATCCCAAGCGCGCTCGGGGTTGAGCCCGCATGCGAGGTTCTCGGAGGGTGAGGCATGGCGCACAGGGGCTCGGCTTCCTGGTGGTACTCCGGTGAAGACGACCGGAGCGGCGGTGGTCGGCGGGCGTGACGCAGTTGGAGGGCGCCACGGCGCGCGGGGATGAGGTAGCAGAGGGGCGCGGAGGCGCTGGAGGTGTCGGGTCGGTGGTGGATCATGGCGACGGGGACAATGCGAGATGGGGAGATGTGGGAGACGTGGCCCTCGAGCTCCAGCAGCGAGACGACAAAGGAGGACGAGCGGGAGCCGGGCGGCGAGCGGACATGGCTCCGGCGGAGCTGCTCACTGGCGGCGGCCCGAAAACGGAGGCGGGGCCTGGGCTCCTGGCGGTGCAGAGGACAAGAGGGAGAGGTAGAGATCGAGGTGGCGGCGCCAGAGGGTGAGCGAGAGAGCGAGGGGTTGAGGGAGAGGAGCGAGGTCTGCGTGCGAGCGTGCGTTGAGTGGCGGCCGCAAGGGAACGAGAGGGAGATGGAGATGGGATCGAGGGAGAGATCGGCGCTGAGGGGAAACAAGAGCGAGAGGTCGAGAGGAGGGGTCGAGGCTAGGGTTTTTAGGTGCGGCTAGGCCTGCGGATTGGCCTTAGAGGCCGACCCAGTGGAGAGGGAAATGTTGAGCAGAGGCCTGGCCTAGTGGCATGCGGCTGCTGGGCTTCTTCTCTCTTCCTCCAAACAGAAAAGGAGTAATAAGAAAAGGGCAGGATAGAAATAGCAAAAGGGCTTGGCAAAAATATGCAACATTTTTGTGGGACTTACTGGAGCAATACCAAGCCAACAAAGACAGTTCCAACAATTTGAAAAATGTTTAAATTCAATATGATTGAATTTTAAACCAAATGAGTTAGAAGTGGACGTAGGAGTTAGAAGTGTCCAAAATGATGAACATTTGGCGGAGCTTGGGAAGGTGACAAAAGAATTTATAGCAAGGTTGGAGGCCAGGAATTGAGAAGGAAAATGCATGGAACTCAAATTGAGAGTGTGTTATGGTTTATTCCTAAAGAATGAAATATTTTTATAATAGCTCCCTAATATTGGGAGGATATGTTATAAAGAGAAGTCACCCTTCCCTCGATTTAAATGGATCAAAGATCCATACAATTTATTTAAAAGAGTTATACAATTAATGATATGATGGCATGATGACATCATGCAATGCAAGAGATGACATGAAGCAATGCAGCAAACAAATAAATACACACAACGATAACGAAAAACATGGAAGGCATCTGGAGCGTTGCTCTCGGGGCGTCACAACTCTCCTCCACTTACAAGAGATCTTGATCCGAGATCTAAGGATGTCACCGGGGAGAAACGAAAGAGGAAGAGGTAAAACGAAGTTGCTTCTTTGACAAACGAGTGAAACCAATGAACCTTGAGAGGTTGAAAAGTTGAAAGAAATAACACAACAGAGTTGAACACAATTGAGAGCACTCCGGTAGAAAAGAGAAACAAGGATCACAATGTATACCTCGGAGGTTGCAAAGCTATGAATGACGAGCACAATGGACAAGAAGGAATTGAAACCACTCTGGTTGAAACTAGATTAATAAGGAACAAGGAAGAACAAATTCGGACAGCACTTCGGTTGAAAAGATATGCAAGACTTGATAAGATGAAAAGAACTTGAGCAGAGGGCACAACATTCCTGCTAAATGAATAAGCAAGGAAAAGAACATGATATTTACAAAATGAGATGATGGGTCGAAGAGAGCAACATCACAATGCCTCCGGTAGAAATTAAAAGAACGCAGAAGAAAACAACATGTTCTACCTCAAATGAATTTGAGAGAGCATCCTTAAAAAGAAGGATTGAACGAAGTTGTTGGAAATCAACAAAGAAAAGAACAAGCTTGTTGTGGGCTTATGGAAACATCTCAACATTATGAGGTGACAAATAGCCACTAACAGAAAAAAAATTGATCGAGTGCTAGAAAAAAATATAAAGCTCCTTCTACCAAGGTGAAAATTAAGGAGAAAACTTGGATCATAGATAAGCACCACAATAGCAACATTCCTTAGGGAAGGTTGTGGGTGAAATATAACCGAAGATACCTCCAACAAAGATATTGATTGGTTGAAAAGATCTCTTGAACGAAGAGAAGATGATGGATTTAAATATGTCACTCTTGAAAACTTATGAATCATGAAACACGAAGGGAAATTATCAAAAATGACATAACACCACCTCAAAAGATGAGATAGGAAGAAGTCCACTTCGGATGCAAGGTGAAGTATGCTTGAAATCCTCAAAACAAGAAATGTGTTGAGCACCATGTTTAGTTTAGAGTATAGCTCGGCGGATCTTAATTTCGAGAGAAATCTTGAAGAACAATTGAATAATGCAAGGAACCCTAATGAACCACCATGTTGAGCCTTTGTGAGAACTCTGGTAATAAAAGAATGATCAAAGGAAAGGGAAGTTGGAAAGAAATCCGGGAGAAGCCTTACAATGATTAGATGGAGCTTTGAAATGATATAATTGAAATAACTTAGAGCTCCGGAAAAGAAAGATGAACAACTGGGAACCGAGAATTGATATCATGAACGAACTCCAGAATAAAAGAATTAAATCATCTCGAGGAAATAAGAATAATAATTATATCATGCTTATAGTTCATCAACTTAAATTGCTAACAAGCAACGGAATTGGCATGTCACTTATTCATCTTGAAGGGTTAATGATAGATATAGCACAAATATGAGAAGGTCTTGATGGAACCACCGGTGGAATTTGGAAACAATGACTGAATTGATATGATAACGAAGGAAGAGAAATCTTGAACGAACCACCGTAAGAATTGAAAATGAAAGTAGCAATGGAACAATTCACCAGAAAGAATTATAAAATGAGCGAAGATACTTGAGTGAATTTAGATACAAGAGAACGAAGAGATGACAAGCTGGCTAGATAATACTTGAATGATCCATCGGTAAGATTTGGAGAACAAGATCTGAAAGCTGAGAATGAATAATTCTGAGATGATGGGATCCGGAGAATTAAACTGAAAAGACTCCTGAATTGCTCCAGGTGGGTGAAAAGAATTCTCACAATCGAAAACAATTATGAGAGGATGGTAGCAAGCTTGAACTACGCATCTTTAGAAGAACAGATTAGATTGAAGAGAAACTCCTCTTCGGTGTTCAAATCCGAGAATGATGACGAGAAACACCACCAAAATTGTTGAGATACTCTGGGAGAATGAAGAGCATAGAGGTTGAGCCAACAATGAAAATAATTTGAAAGCAGCTTGAAAGAGACATTTGACCGATGAGGATTTATACTTACGTCAAATTTCGAAAAGAATTTGAGAATAACTCCTGGAAAAAATTAGAAGAGTTTGGTAAGATCCTGGGAAAATACCTGTGGGTTAGGGCCCACTCAAGAGAAACACCGTTGAAATTATTTTGAAAGAGATTGCACCGTTTGAATTAAATGGCTTGAATGAGATAACAACCTTGAAATAGCTTGAACAGATCTTAAATGAAAAGACCACCAAATGAATAGAGAAGTGAACGATTATGAGATGCTTAGATAAGAACTTCCAACATGGAAATCACGTGAAACAAGAGGAAGAGATATGATCAACAATGAAGCTTTATTTTAGACCACCGGAGAAGAAAGAGAACGAAGAATGATGGACTAGAAGCTTCCTTAGCATCTTCATGAGAATCACCAGGTAAGCACATGGAGGAAAAGAATGAAGAGACTTCACATGAATAAAATGGATACTCGATTAAGAAATCTGAGTCCTTGAAAAAAAGGTGGGAGGGCGGGAAAAACAAAGACAACTTGGGACGGATGAAACGAACACCGTTGCAAAGAACTGAGAATTGATCTAGCAAATATTGAAAGGATAGGATTAACTTGAAGAGAAGCACACCGGTTGGAAAAGAATTGACATGACAATCTCAATAGGCAATAAGGATTAGCATCCGCATTGAAATATGAGAACACCGCTTAGGGAAGGTATGGAATCAACACTTGACATTGAAGAAACTCGAATACCATAAACCAAAACAAAAACAAAGGATTTGGCTTGCAAAATTAGCCGGAACAAATACATATGATAGAGATTCACCCAATCCCATATCATGCATCTGTCGAAAAGATATTCTAGGAGCTACTTGAATTCCCACCTATTAACTCATGAAACTTTCTGGTTATGCAATCTGGTATTGGGGATACAGGGAGGCACAATATATATCACACAACTAACAAGCCCTACGCTCCAAATTTATCCATCCGTCAACACATAACCAAGAAAACTCCGGAAATCATATACATCAACCTTCGAAAAGCATCCATTATATGAGTTGTGGTAATACTCCCAAACTCCATCCCCAGTACTGGGTGGTGTCAAGGTTATCTCACTAGTAACTGCATAAAAGAGATTTTCGATGTCGGCAAACTCAGGTATTCCAGAACTGCAACGATAAAATTGTGACGACAACACCTCGAAGCTCAATTCCCCGGGACACTGCCACAACCCCTAAATGTTAGGAGGAACCAAGAACAATGTTCTCGTCATAAGAATATCGGAACGATTCCAAGATACCCGCGTGATCCTAATTATTTTTGTGAAATTTAAGGAGAGGAAAGTAAAAAACATCTACGTCAGGAGGCCTCACCAGAGCGATAAAGGGGACTGAGGAATAAAAAGAATCCTACTCTCCGATATATATAATCCTAATACTTAAAACATTTTTGTTCTAGACTCAACAACGTCAGCGGTTCGATCAAGCAGGGGGCTCCTAAGTCGGGGATGGCTCTGATTACCAACTTGTAACATGCACGATGCGACTATATCTCCCACGTGTAGAGGCACGACTTAGAGGCATAACCACATTGTGGTCTTATCGCAAGAAGGGTCATCTTCACACAATCCCATGTAATGAACAAGAAAGGGGGGTAATTAGATAGTTGGCTTACAATCGCCACGTCACATAATGATCCAATAATTCATACATAATTCAGAGTACACACATAGTCCGACTACGGACAATCCAAAAGAAAAGAAGATAACCCCAAATTCTAGATCCCCGATCGTCCCAACTGGGCACCACTACTGATCATCAGGAAAAACACATAGTAACAGCCAAGGTCCTCGTTGAACTCCCACTTGAGTTTGGTAGCATCACCTGCACTGGTATCATCAGCACATGCAACTGTTTTGGTAGTATCTGTGAGTCACGAGGACTCAGCAATCTCAAAACCCACGAGATCAAGACTATTTAAGCTTACGGGTAGGATGTGGTTATGAGGTGGAGTTGCAGCAAGTGCTAAGCAAATATAGTGGCTAACATACGAGTACAAGAGTAAGAAGAGAAACTACGCAACGGTCGTAAACTAGAAGCGATCCTGAACTACTTATGTTCAAACAAACCCCAACCGCGTTCACTTCTCGGACATTGCCGAAAAGAGACCATCAAGGCTACACACGCGGTTGATGCATTTTAATTAAGTCAAGTGTCAAGTTCTCTACAACCGGATATTAACAAATTCCCATCTGCCACATAACCGCGGGCACAACTCTCGAAAGTTTATACCCTACATGGGTGTCCCAACTTAGCCCATCACAAGCTCTCACAATCAACGAAGGATATTCCTTCTCCCGGAAAGACCCGACCAGTCCCGGAATCCTGGTTACAAGACATTTCGACAATGGTAAAAGAAGACCAGCAAGACCGCCCGATTTGCCAACAAATCCCGATAGGATCGCACATATCTCTGTTTGCTCTTGTTGTTGTAAATATGTAAAGCCAGCATTCAAGTTTTTAGCAAAGATTATAAACTAACCATATTCACAATAACGCTTAGGTCTCATGCTTACTCATATCAATGGCATAATCAACTAGCGAGCAATAATAATAAATCTTGGGTGACAACACTTTCTCAAAACAATTATAATATGATAACAATATGGTATCTCGCTAGCCCTTTCTGAGACCACAAAACATAAATACAGAGCACCTTTAAAGATCAAGGACTGACTAGACATTGTAATTCATGGTAAAAGAGATCCAGTCAAGTCAAACTCAATGTAAACTAATCAGCAATGAATGCAAATGACAGAGGTGCTCTCCAGCGGGTGCTTTTTAATAAGAGGAGGATTACTCAGCATAAAAGTAAATAGATAGGCCCTTCGCAGAGGGAAGCAGGGATTTTTAGAGGTGCCAGAGATCGGTTTTGAAATAGAGATGAATAATATTTTGAGCGGTATACTTTCATTGTCAACATAACAACTAAGAGATGGCGATATCTTCCATGCTACAGACATTATAGGCGGTTCCCAAACAGAATGGTAAAGTTTATACTCCCCCTCCACCAACAAGCATCAATCCATGGCTTGCTCGAAACAACGAGTGCCTACAACTAACAAGAGTCCCAGGGGGAGTTTTGTTTGCAACTATTTTGATTTGATTTGCATAAAGCATGGGACTGGGCATCCCGGTGACCAGCCATTTTCTCATGAGTGAGGAGCGGAGTCCACTCCTCTTGAGAATAACCCGCCTAACAGGAAAGATACGGACAACCCTAGTTGATACATGAGCTATTCGAGAATAAAAAACAGGATATTTATTTGAAGGTTTAGAGTTTGGCACATACAAATTTACTTGGAACGGCCCGCATATAGGAAGGTATAGTGGACTCATATGGCACAACTTTGGGGTTTATGGAGTTGGATGCACAAGCAGTATTCCCGCTTAGTACAAGTGTAGGCTAGCAAAAGACTGGGAAGCGACCAACTAGAGAGTGATAACAGCCATGAACATGCATTAAAGTTAATGAACATTGAGTGCAAGCATGAGTAGGATATAATCCACCATGAACATAAATATCGTGAAGGCTATGTTGATTTTGTTTCAACTACATGTGTGAACATGTGCCAAGTCAAGTCACTTAAATCATTCAGAGGAGGATACCACCCTATCATACCACATCACAACCATTTTAATAGCATGTTGGCATGCAAGGTAAACCATTATAAGCTCCTAGCTAATTAAGCATGGCATAAGAAACTATGATTTCTAATTGTCATCGCAAGCATGTTTATTCATAATAGGCTGAATCAGGAACGATGAACTAATCATATTTACAAAAATAACAGAGGTCGAGTTCATACCAGCTTCTCCCATCTCAATCAGTTCATCATATATCGTCATAATTGCCTTTCGCTTGCACGACCGAACGATGTGGATAATAATAATAGTGCACGTGCATTGGACTAAGCTGTAATCTGCAAGCATTCAATAAACAGGAGAAGACAAGGCCATATGGGCTCTTTTGTCAGATCAACAATAATGCATATAAGAGCCACTTCAACAATTTAATCATGATCTTCTCCTATCGACCCCCAAAGAAAAGAAAAGAAATAAAACTATATACACGGGAAAGCTCCCAACAAGCAAAAGAAGAACAAGAAATCTTTTTGGGTTTTCTTTTTAATTACTACTACAAGCATGGAAAGTAAACTAATTAAAAGCTACAACTAATTTTTTTGTTTTGTTATTCTTAAGGTTTATTAAACACACAAGAAGAAAGCAATAAAAAGGAAATAAACTAGCATGGATAATACAGTGAAAAAGTATGATCACCGACATCTAGCAATGGGTGTGTGAACATGAATGTAATGTCGATGAGAAATACGTACTACCCCAAGCTTAGGCTTTTGGCCTAATTTGGTCTATGGCCACGGCTGGCCTGGCGGATATCCAAAGTAATAGTTGGGGTCGTATTGTGATGCAGCAGTCATTGCATCATGGGTTGGAGCTTGGAGGTGAGCTATCTCAGCTCTCCTCTTATACTCTTCCGCCTCCTCTCTGGTTATAAAATATCTCCCTTTTGCCTGAAAGTCAAAGAAAGTAGAAGCAGGGAGAGCGACGTGATAGGTGCGTCGTCTGTCAAAGATTAGTTGGTACTGGAGGAACTGATCGTTCCTCTCAACAAACTGATGACGAACCATAGCCTCATAATCCAAATAAGCAGGAGGCAACTCAATATCATCCTCACGTATGGTTATGCCAAGAAAATTAGCTATGCGGGTTGCATAAATTCCACCAAAGAAATCTCCATTAAATCTATTAAGATGCAACCTACGTGCAACAATGGCTCCCAAATTATAAGATTTATCTCCTAACACAGCACTCCTAAGAATACTGAGGTTAAGGACACACATGTGACATGCTTCATCTTTACCGTTAATGCATCTACCTATGAAGAGAGCAAAATAATGTATAGCAGGAAAGTGAATGCTCCCTATGGTAGCTTGTATTATATCTCTGGACTCTCCCACAGTTATACTAGCAAGAAAATCTCTAAACTCAGATTTGCGGGGTTCATTAGTACTACCCCATTGTGGAAGTTTGTAGGCAGTGGTAAAATCCTCTAAGTCCATAGTATAAGAATTTTCATAAAGATCAAACAGGACAGTTTGAAAATTGCATGAAGATGTAAATTCAAACCTCCTCACAAAGGAACTAGTGAGATAGTGGTACTGACGACACTTTTCTGCCTCGAAGCTCACAAGATCAGCATTACACAAATATGAGTTAAATTCTTCCTTAATTCCTTCTCAATCCATGAAGTCCTCTGAAGGCCATTCACAAGACCGCACTGGAGTGTCCCTTGGTGGCTCATCATTAGCATCACGCATTGCAAGCCTGGGTCCTTGTTTCCTTGAAGAACCACCTTGGTAAATTTTCCTAAACATATCTCTTCCTCTGAAAAATTTCTGAAATTTTTAGTAACTTCAAATAAAAGTAAACCAAACTCAACAAAATTGATAGCAACTACTCCTACAAGTGCCTAGAGCCCGTATCATGCATTAGAACTACTTGGAACCATATAAATTTGAAATGCAAGCTCAAGAACATGGTCACCTAGGTAGCACAAATTTGCAATGAATAAAGAGCTAGAACAAACACTAATTGGACCAATGGAGGAGTCACATACCAAGGAACAATCCCCCAAAGCAGTTTTTTGAGAGGTGCTTTGAGCAAGGAGATCGAAAATTGCAGCAAAAGGGGCTAGAACTCGTGCTTGAGCTGGATAATGGTGTTTGTGGGAGGAAGGAGTGTGTGGGTGCAGGAATAAGTGGAGGAGGGCCACCATGGGCCCACGAGGCAGGGGGCGCACCCTCCACCCTCGTGGCCAGGTGGATGCCCCCCTGCTGTGTTCTCAGTGCCAAATATTCTCAAATATTCCAGAAAAAAATCATATTTAAATTTCAGGGCATTTGGAGAACTTTTATTTTCACGGTATTTTTATATTACACGGATAATTCAGATAACAGACAGAAAATACTATTTTTACTTTATTTAATATAAATAACAGAAAGTGAAAGGAGGCCACAGGAGGTTGTGCTTTCTAACTTCATCCATCTCATGATCATCAAAAGGAATCCATTAACAAGGTTGATCAAGTCCTGTTAACAAACTCATTCCGAATAACATGGAACCGAAGAAATTTTGAATAACACTATGTTACCTCAACGGGGATATGCACATCCCCAATAATTAGAATATCATATTTCTTCTTGATAGTAAGAAGAGGAAATTCAAAACGTCCAAAAATAATCGATGGAACTTTTCTAATAGAATTAATACTATGAACTTGAGGTTGTTTCCTCGGAAAGTGTACCGTATGCTCATTACCATTAACTTGAAAAGTGACATTGCCTTTGGTGCAATCAATAACAACTCCTACAGTATTCAAAAATGGTCTTCCAAGAATAATAGACATACTATCGTCCTCGGGAATATCAAGAATAACAAAGTCCGTTAAAATAGTAACGTTTGCAACTACAACAGGCACATCCTCACAAATACCGACAGGTATAGCAGTTGATTTATCATCCATTTGCAAAGATATTTCAGTGGGTGTAAACTTATTCAAATCAAATCTACGATATAAAGAGAGAGGCATAACACTAACACCGGCTCCAAGATCACATGAAGCAGTTTTAACATAATTCCTTTTAATGGAGCATGGTATAGTGGGTACTCCTGGATCTCCTAACTTCTTAGGTATTCCACCCTTAAAAGTGTAATTAGCAAGCATGGTGGAAATTTTAGCTTCCGGTATCTTTCTTTTATTAGTAACAATTTCTTTCATGTACTTAGCGTAAGGATTCATTTTGAGCATATCAGTTAATCGCATATGTAAAAAGATAGGTCTAATCATTTCAGCAAAGCGCTCAAAATCCTCATCATCCTTTTTCTTGGATGGTTTGGGACGAAAAGGCATGGTTTTTGAACCCATGGTTCTCTTTCTTTACCATGTTTCCTAGCAACAAAGTCTCTCTTATCATAATGTTGATTCTTTGATTGTGGGTTATCAAGATCAACATCAGGTTCAATTTCTATATCATTATCATTGCTAGGTTGAGCATCATCATGAACATTATCATTAACATTATCACTAGTTTCAGGTTCATTACCAGATTGTGTTTCAGCATCAGAAATAGAAATATCATTTGGATTCTCAGGTGTTTCAGCAATAGGTTCACTAGAAGCATGCAAAGTCCTCTCATTTTTCTTTTTCTTACTTTTAGAAGGACTAGGTGCATCTATATTATTTCTCTAAGAATCTTTCTCAATTCTCTTAGGGTGGCCTTCAGGATACAAAGGTTCCTGTGCCATTTTACCAGTTCTAGAAGCCACTCTAACAACATAGTCCTTATTCTTACTATACAATTCATTGAGCAAATCAGTTTGAGCTTTAAGTACTTGTTCTACTTGAGTGGTAACCATAGAAGCATGTTTACTAATAAGTTTAAGTTTACCTTTGACATTAGCCATATAATCACCAAAATGTTCAAGCATATCAGCACTGCGTTTTAATTCTCTACCAAAATAAGCATTGAAGTCTTCTTGCTTAACCATAAATTTATCAAACTCATCTAACCATGGGATAGCAAACTTGGTGAATGGGATTTCAACTTTATCATATCTATAGAGAGAATTTACCTTTACTACCTGTGTCGGGTTATAAAGATCATGTGTTTCTTCAATAGGCGGTAAATTAAGACCATGTATTTCTTCAATTGGAGGTAAATTCTTAACATCTTCAGCCTTAATACCCTTTTCTTTCATGGATTTCTTTGCCTCTTGCATATCTTGAGGACTGAGAAATAGAACACCCCATTTCTTCGGAGTTGTTTTAGCAATAGGCTCAGGAACTGGCTCAGGAAGTGTCCAATTATTTTCATTTGTCAACATATTACTCAATAAAATTTCAGCTTCATCCGATGTTCTTTCCCTGAAAACAGAACAAGCACAACTATCCAGGTAATCTCTGGAAGCATCGGTTAGTCCATTATAAAAGATATCAAGTATTTCATTTTTCTTAGAGGATGATCAGGCAAAGCATTAAGTAATTGGAGAAGCCTCCTCCAAGCTTGTGGGAGACTCTCTTCTTCAATTTGCACAAAATTATATATATCCCTTAAGGCAGCTTGTTTCTTATGAGCAGGGAAATATTTAGCAGAGAAGTAATAAATCATATCCTGGGGACTACGCACACAACCAGGATCAAGAGAATTAAACCATATCTTAGCATCACCCTTTAATGAGAACGAAAATATTTTAAGGATATAAAAATAGCGAGTTCTCTCATCATTACTGAATAGGGTGGCTATATCATTTAATTTAGTAAGATGTGCCACAACAGTTTCAGATTCATAGCCATAAAAAGGATCAGATTCAACCAAAGTAATTATCTCAGGATCAATAGAGAATTCATAAACTTTATCAGTAACAAAGATAGGTGAAGTAGCATAAGCAGGATCATATTTCATTCTAGCATTCAAAGTTTTTTGTTTAAGCTTAGCTAATAATTTCTTAAGATCTGTAAGTGCATCTAGTGCCCATTAGTGATTTTAGTGTATTGAAGACTTATAGGTTAAGGGACTAATGTGTTTTTAAGTGTACACAGGTCTATAAGTCTATGAGGAGTTTGATATTTACAGAGAAAGTTGACCCCTAAAAATGAAGTTCTTCGACTGAAGACTTTGGATTTCTGAAGACTTTGAAAGTGAAGAAATTGGTGTGACCTCGAAGACATGGTATTCATTTGATGAACATGAAGCGTGAAAACTTTTGTTTTCATAGTTTCATTTTATCTTTCTTGAGTCATAGGAAACACCGTACTGTTAAAGGGGGTCAAGGAAATACTAAGGAAAAATTTCCATGTGATGCTCAACTCAAAATCCTACACCTACCAATCCCTTCGAGTGAAGCCATTGGAAATCTCATATAGTCCAGTCATATTCTTCAGTGACAGAGACGAAGTTCTTCTGGTCTCTGAGGAATTTGTACTGACTGAGGAGTTAGGAACTCGCTAGTGCGGATTACCTACACAGTGAGGAACATGATAGCCCTGAGGATTTTCTTCTCAAAATTCCGACCGTTGTTGTGCTATGAGCCAGCTGTCCCAAAATATCTATCCACCTAACGGTCATATCATTGAAGGGCATTTATGTCTTATCATGTCGGGTTGCTCCCTAGGCTATAAATAGCCGCCCCCTACAACCACTAGCTGGTTGGCTGCTCCGAGAGAAACTGGCACTTGTCAATTGAGAGCAACCCATCCTCCGAGGACTTTGAGCGAAAATCATCAAGTGAGGAAAACCCAAACCCAAACACCTACAAACCCCAAGTGATTGAGCATCACTGAAGAGATTGATCCTGCGTGGATCCAACGCTTGTTACCTTTGAAGACTGTGCTTCTTCCAGACGGTTAGGCGTCATGGTCTAGAGCATCCAAGAGGAATTGTGGATCGCCGAGTGACCAAGTTTGTGAAGGTTCAGAAGTCACCTGAAGACTTACCACGAGTGATTGGGTGAGGTCCGTGTGACCTTAGTTCAAGGAGAATACGGTGAGGACTTGGTGTCCTGAGCTGCGTGTTCAGGACTGGGTGTCCAGGACTGTGTGTCCTCTAGTTTAAATACTCAGCCGCTCCAACCAGATGTACAACTGAGACAACAGTTGGAACTGGTCTACCAAATCATTGTCTTCACCAAGCTTACTGGTTCTATTTCCTCAACTCTTTCATTTCCTCACAACTGTGTTGTGTGATTGTTCATATCTGTGTTTGAAGACTTTGACTGAAGACTTTCTCAATTTCCTCAGTTCAACTTCTTTAGTTTGTTTGTCTTCATCCTGTGTTATCATGTGCTTACGCTTTTTGTACTCTGCGCCTGTCTTCATTTCAGCATGATGACTATGCTTGTGTTCTGTTATGTTTACTTTTGAGTACTTATTCCGCTGCAAGTAGTTATTCACTAAGGAATTTCCTCACCTGCAAATTCCTCAGTGAAGAATTCATAAAAATCGCCTATTCACCCCCCTCTAGTTGATATAACGCACTTTCAATTGGTTTGAGAGCAACGTACTCCATTTGTTCCGTGTGATTTTGGTTTAACCGCATGGAGTTTTAGTTATGTCGACCGCAGGTACGATCAAGGTCTCTGCTGGCTGTCCTACCTTCGATGGGACGGACTACCCCTACTGGAAGAATAAGATGCGAATGCATCTTGATGAAATTGATAATGATCTCTGGTATGTTGTGGAAAATGGTGTTCCCTCAGTCACACCTTCTCTGAATGCTGCTGATGTGAAGAGATTCAAGCAACTCGATTCTCAAGCGAAGAATATCATATGTGGCCATCTGAGCAAAGGACGGTATGGAAGAGTGAGTGCTTTGGAAATTGCTAAGCTTATCTGGGATAGACTGTCCAAAGTGAATGAAGGAGTCTCAACACAGCGTGACTCTCGAGTTGATGTTCTTCGCAATCTCTTCAACCGCTTCAAAAGACTCAACAATGAAAATGTTAAACAAACCTTCGATCTCCTTACTGACATCTCAAATGAGCTTCAAGCACTTTGTGCCACTGACATCACCGACCATGACATGGTGAAGAAATTGCTGAGGTCGCTTGATTCCTCATTTGACACTATGGCATTGATGATACAAGAACGTGCTAATTACAAGTCACTTGATCCCGCTGATATTCTCGAGAGGTTAAATACTCATGAGTTCCAACTTGCTGAAAAAAGAGATCTCTATGGTTCGATCTATGGCAGATCACATGCACTAAAGGCCAAGACAGTATCTGAGTTAGAAGATGAAGACTCTAGTAGCAGCCTTGGTGATCCTGAAGAACTAAGCCATGAGCTAGCACTGCTCGTGAAGAAGTTTCAAAAGTTCTCAAGACGTGGTCGCTTTGGAAGACCCTCAAGGAGCAATGATTCCTCATCCAATGACTACAAGAGGAGGCTCTGTCACAAATGCAAGAAACTTGGACATTACATTCAATATTGTCCTCAGTGGGAAAAGGAATCAAAGAAGAAGAAATACAAGGATTACAGTTCTAATGATGCAAAGAAAAAGAAGAAATCCTCAAAATCTTCATCATGAAAATCCTCAAAATCCTCATCTCACAAGAAGAGCAGCTCCAAGAAGGCTAGGGCATTCATTGGCAAGGAAATGGACTCTGAGGCTGAATCTGAAGAAAATGAGGAAGAGGAGGCATTTGAGGAGTCTGAATCCAGAGTGGTGAGCCTAGCCCTCGCTACTGCATTCGTCAGCAAGTCTATCTTCAACACTGAAGAAAATGACCTCACCAACAAGGCTGATGAAGGCGATGATGACTACGCTCCCACCTATTGCTTCATGGCAAAGGGTGCCAAGGTACTCAAATATACTTCTTCTCAATCAAGTGAGAATGAATCTAATGAAAACCTTAAGCCCAACTATTCTAAACTTGCTAAGATTGCTGTAAAACAACAAAGGGCTTTTGAAAAGGTTCAAAACATGCTAGACAAAAGTGATGATATGTTGGATGAAGAAATGGATCGCACTAAAGCCTTGACTGAAAATCTTTAGAGAGTTCAGACTAGGTTTGACAACCTTCAAGGTCATCATAACACTATCTTATCTGATCATGAGAAGCTTTCTTATGAATTTCTTCAAAGAAAGCAAGACCTTAAGAAGCTAAGAGTGAGATATGAAGATCTTCAGAAGGAGCGCGATTCATTACTTGCTCAACAAATCAGCGCTTCTCAGGAAGAATTTGTTCCTCCATTCTTGAAGTGCATTGAACGTGAATCTGCTAATTCTTCACCTGAATGTTCAAATGCTACAAATGTTTCAAATTCTTCACATGCCTCTGCTATCGCTAATCCCTCATCTGAGGACATTGCTAGTATCAATGATGATGCAGGGCTGAAGGAATTGTACATGACAGGCATGTACAAAAGCCTCAAAGGGCATCAGACTCTTTGTGATGTGCTTAAAAAGCAGATCCTCAATAGGAACCGTAGGAAAGAGGGTATTGCCTTTGATAGGAAACTCAATGCTGATGGTACATATTGGAAGCCTGAGCAGTACCCCAAAACTACATGGGTTGCTGCAAAGGGACCTCCAGTTGATCCATCTAACTTATCTGGATTTACATGTGAATCTCCTCGTTCTAATGATGAGTCATTTGACTCCAACTATAAACTGTTCAAAAATTAGAATGGTGAAGTATTTGCTAGATATGTTGGCACTAACTGCAGGAACGGTTCCCTTATGAAGAAAATCTGGGTTCCCAAAAGGTGCCTTGAAAGTCTTCAGGTGAATGTCCTCAGGACACCACCTATGAAGAATAGGAACCCCGGAGCAAATTCATCATATGGACCAAATTCCTCAAAAGGATCAAAGTCCTCACATGAGTATTATCGTGCTAACAACTCTGTTTCGCAGGGAAGAACTAAGGGCTATGAATATGAGCATTATTCTTCTAATCATCATGTTCATAAGTCCTCGAAGAATTTCTCTGCTTATTCATATGCGTATTCTAACTCCTCTTATGTGAAACGAAATGGACTGGCTTCTATGCCATCTTTCTCGTATGGAGCTCGCAGAGTGATGAACTCTTTTCCACCCCTTCAGATGTGGGTGGTGAAGAAAAAGAATTAATCTCTTCTGTAGGGTCAGGTCTCCAGACGTGCGTAATCGTCTGAAGAATTTACTAGAGATCTGAGTATGCCTGAAAGGACGCGGGCTAATCATGAAGAAATAAACTTTCATTTCTCACGTCCTCATACTACTTTATATATTCTTTTGCTTGATGAAATTGATCTGATGAATTGATGTCACATTCTTCACTGATGAAGTATATGACTTTGTAAGTTGCACTAATTCATCTGCAGGATGATCAACCCAAAGCCACTGAGTGGGTCCTCGATAGTGGATGTACAAATCACATGACTGGTGACAAGAATCTATTGATGGATGCTACATTATCTCCGTCGCATCTGAAGCATATCATCTTTGCCGACAAAGGCAAAAGTCAGGTATTGGGTCTAGGTAAGGTTGCGATCACAAAGGATCGACACATGGACAAAGTCATGCTTGTCGAGTCCTTAGGATACAACCTCATGTCTGTCTCAATGCTTTGCGATCTTGATATGGTTGTTGTCTTTGGCAAGTACCGTTGTGTTGTGCTTATGGAAGATGACAGTTCCAAAGTCTTCGAAGGCTTTATGAGAGGAGACTTGTATATTGTTGATTTCTCTACAGGACCACAACCAGCCGTGTGCCTACTTGCAAAAGCTTCAGAAGGCTGGCTCTGGCATCGACGACTTGGTCATGCAGGCATGAGGAATTTGCACACGCTTGCGAAGAAGAAGCATGTCATTGGCATTGAGAATGTCAAATTCCCCAAGGATCACTTATGCGGGGCCTGTGAAGCTGGAAAGATGAAAAAGTCTAAGCATCCAGCGAAGACTATCATGACCGCTACTCGTCCATTTGAATTGCTTCACATAGATCTCTTCGGTCCTAATCATTATTATGCTGTTACAAACGATGCATCTCTATATGGCTTTGTTATTGTTGATGATTATTCTCGATACACATGGGTACACATTGTTACTTACAAACATGAAGTGCAGGAAGTCTTCAAACGATTTTCCTCGAGGGATCCAACCAACTTTGGTGTGAAGATCAAGCACATCAGAAGTGACAATGGAACCGAGTTCAAGAATTCTGGTCTAGATGACTATCTTGATGAACTTGGTATTACTCACGAGTTATCTGCTCCTTATACTCCTCAGCAGAACAGCATCGTGGAGCACAAGAATAGGACTCTTGCTGAGATGGCTCACACTATGCTTGATGAATACAAAACGCCTCGTTGTTTCTGGATTAAGGCAATTGATACTGTGTGCCACATCATCAACAAAGTATATCTTCACAAATTCTTCAAGAAGACCGCCTATGAACTCCTCACTGACAAGAAACCCAATGTAAGTTATTTCAAAGTCTTCGGTGCTAAATGTTGGATTAGGGATCCTCGTCACAACTCAAAATTTGCACCGAAAGCACATGAAGGTTTTATGCTTGGTTACGGAAAGGACTCGCACACCTACAGAGTCTTTAACAACGTTCTTCACAAGGTTGTTGAAACTATAGATGTGCGGTTCGATGAAACTAATGGCTCGCAAAGAGAGCACCTACCTACTGTGATAGATGAACCAGCATCTGAGGAAACTATCAAGTTCAAGGCTACTGAAGATGTAATTCCTACTGAAGAATCTGCTAAAGAATTCATTCCAGAACATGAAGAACGTCGAGCTAATGCACCTGAAGAAAATACTGAAGAAAATGGTGCTGAAGAGAATGTTGATCAAATTCCTCAACGACAACCAGCTCATCATCGCATTGAAAAAGAAGTGCAAGTTGAAAAGATCATCAATGACATCAAAGCGCCATGTCCTCTCACACGCTCAAAAGCTTCACATTTATCTAACTTTTGTGGGCACTATGCTTTTGTCTCTATAACAGAGCCCACTAAGGTAGATGAATCATTTCTGGAGCCTTAGTGGATTCAGGCCATGCAAGAAGAACTACATCAGTTCGAGCTCAACAATGTCTGGGAACTGGTCAAACGTCCAGATCCTCGCAAGCACAATATCATTGGCACAAAGTGGATCTACCGCAACAAGCAAGATGAAAATGGCCTTGTGGTGAGGAATAAGGCACGGCTTGTAGCTCAAGGCTATACACAGGTTGAAGGAATTGATTTTGATGAAACTTTTGCACCTGTTGCTAGACTTGAGGCTATACGCATATTGCTTGCTTATGCTAACCATCATGATATCACTTCATATCAAATGGATGTGAAAAGTGCATTACTCAATGATAAGCTTGAGGAATAAGTATGTGTTGCTCAACCCCGGGGTTTTGAAGATCCAAAGAATGCTGACAAAGTCTTCACACTCAACAAGGCCCTCTATGGCCTCAAGCAGGCCCCACGGGCGTGGTATGATACCTTGAACGAATTCTTCATGAAGAAAGGCTTCAAAACCGGTTCACTCGACCCTACTCTTTTCACTAAATCTTATGATGGTGAATTGTTTGTGTGCCAAGTATATGTTGATGATATTATCTTTGGCTGTACTGACCAACGTTATAGTGATGAATTTGCCTACATGATGAGTGAAGAATATCAAATGTCTATGATGGGAGAATTAAAATTCTTCTTAGGTCTTCAAATTCCTCAACAACGCAATGGCATATTCATATCTCAGGAGAAATACCTCAAGGATGTACTGAGGAAATTCGGCATGCAAGATTGCAAAGGCGTCAAAATTCCTATGCCGACAAATGGCCATCTGTGCACTGATGAAAATGGTATTGACTTCGATCATAAGGTATACCGCTCCATGATTGGTTCTTTATTGTACTTATGTGCATCTAGGCCAGATATAATGCTTAGTGTTTGCATGTGTGCCCGATTTCAAGCTACACCGAAGGAATCACACCATAAGGCTGTGAAGCATATTCTTCGATATCTAGCTCACACACCAACACTTGGATTATGGTACCCCAAGGGCTCGGCTTTTGATCTCATTGGATATTCTGACTCTGACTATGCTGGTGATCGTGTGGACCGAAAGTCAACATCTGGTGCATGTCATTTCCTCGGGCCATCTTTGGTCTGTTGGTCCTCGAAGAAACAGAACTGCGTATCACTATCTACTGCTGAAGCTGAGTATATTGCCGCTGGTTCTTGCTGTGCTCAATTGCTATGGATGAAGCAAACTCTCAAGGACTACGGCGTCAACGTGAAGAATGTGCCTCTCTTCTGTGACAATGAGAGTGCCATCAAGATTGCTCAGAACCCAGTTCAGCACTCGAAGACTAAGCACATTCAGATTCGTCATCATTTTCTTTGTGATCATGTGTTGAAGGGCAACATTTCTATTGAGCATGTGAAGACTGAAGAACAGCTAGCCGATATCTTCACAAAGCCCTTGGATGAGAAGAGATTTAGCAAGTTGCGATGTGAGCTAAATATCCTAGAATCTTCGAATGTTCTTTGAAAAGGACACTCATCCTAACACTTATGCAAAATTGATGACTTAGATGTGCAACACATGAAGAAACGTTTTTCTTCAATTAATGAAGAATAACACTCTAAGTGTGAATAAATTAACGAAGAATTTGATTCTCAGAACCCTATGATAATTGTACGCGGTGTCTGAAATCATCATTCTTATACGGTGGGTCACGCCACCACCAAAAGTTGAAATTCCTCAGTTGTTCAAATTCTTCAACTTTGCATTGTCTTCACTATTTCCGTTGTTTTTCTTCATTGGCTATATATATATATGAGTTTATGTCCTCTACAGCATTCACCTATGGCTACTTCTTCAAGTTGGTTTTTTTGCTAAGTGAATGTGATCGGACCCTTCCCCCTCTATGCTATACTCAACCCAATCTATTCACAAATTCTTCATGTGCGTTCTATTTCAAACTCGTTCAAAACCTTAACTGTGTCCTTGTCAGCTGAAGAAATTGCGAACGGAACTTTTAACTTATCTTATCCAATTTTCGGCTTTGCCACTCAAATCGTTCCGCATCCCACGACATACTTATCCACTCACCCATGATCTAACACGATATCCACTTCTCAGTACGTGGGTGACACATGTCATGCGAATGAGAAGGGTCAGGGGCACGTTCGTCCAAATTCTTCGGGCGAACGGTTTTCACCATGGCTATAAATACCCCTCTCCCCTTCCTCACTTCTTTTACTCCGCTTGACCTCTCTCCAGCTCGAGCTTCTCAAACCCTAGCGCCACCTCTACTTCATCGTCGCCGGTGAGGAAGAGCTTCACTGCCTCGACCTCATTGCCACCGTACTCGCGCCGGTCACAGAAATCTTCACTCCGCCGCCACCGTAGATGTCTTCCTCCGCCAAGTTAGGGCGTGGAAGATCCGCACTGACGAACTTCACATCTCCTCACTCCAGTTCGTCGTGTTCTTCGTTCAGGGTAATTAAATGTTACTTTTACTGCCCTCTTTGATTCAAAAGTTTTCTACAAAATCTTCAAAGGTGTTTTTCTTCAAATCCTCTCACACTAAAACACCTCACATATCATCTGTTCTTGACTCGTTTCTCTAAGCTATGTTTTTTCAAGATTCCTCAAATGTGTGGATTTTTGATCTACACATCTCTAGAACCTAAGACAAAGAACTCTTAGTGAAATTCTTCAAGACTCAACTGGTCAATTTCCTCAAACTTGTTCTTTTACAAAACCTTCTGAGAACGCATATGACCTCTCCAAATTCCTCGCACCTATACTCTGTTCACAGGTACTCATGTCAGCTGCTGAATCTCTAAGTTCTCATCAACTTAACTCATTTGCAGCGTTCCTCGAAGAAAAGCTGCATACTTCTTCAAAAAATTCAATTGTTCAAATTCCTCAACTGAAGAAAATGGCTGACGGTAAGAATCCACAGAAAGGAGGAAAGAAGGCTGAGGTCAACACAGTGTTTCAGATCCCTGATTATATATATGCTGGGTACTGCACACCTCCTGAGGAAGACAAAAATCAGCGAAAGGTGCGCATTCAGAAGATAGAGAGGAGATGGGCAAGAGAGTGGAGGGAGTACAGGTATGTTACTCCCAAATACATGAAGAAATTCGCACTCAATCCTCCATGCCCAAGACCTCCATTGGCACCTGGCCAAATAGCTGATCCCACCAGCCTCAAGCGCGGTGAGGACTATCCTGATGAATGGGCCAAGCGCCAAGCCAAGTTGGCTAAGAAAGCCAAAGAAGCAGTGAGGAAATTCAATGAAGACTCTGCTGCTGCTGCTACTGCCTCTGCTGAGGCCTCTGCTGTCAAGCCGAAGAAGGCTATGTCAAAGAACCCTGCGCGCAAGCCAAGTGCTTCACCAACAATGCCCTCAAGGCCAAGTTCCTCAGCTATGCCCTCACGGCCAGAATCTTCAAAGTCCTCAAGGCCAATTCCTCATGCTGCTCCTGCTCCTTCAAAATCTTCAGCTCCTCAAAAGTCCTTGGTTGTTCCGACAAAGTCCTCAGCACCTGTGCATCTTGCCTCGTGCCAAAGGACTGCAGGCATCTCCATTACCTTAGGTATCTTAGCTAGTTCCTCAGCTGCACCAAATTCTTCAACAGGACCCTCTCTACTGAAGACAAAGGCCACTGCTGGACGAGGTCCTCGCCCAAGTCCTCTGAAGAAGTAGGTCGCCTTCCAAGTGTCGTCTGAAGAAGACGAAGCTGATGATGATGAACTTGCTGAAATCATCAGAGATAGGCAAGTCAGGGCCGCTAGAGCCAAGGGAACAGATGTGCCACTGCTTTTGGATCCCAAGTTGATCCTCGAATACATTGATGTTTGGCACAAGGACCCCAACACTCCCATGCCTGATTTCAAGCTAACTCCTGGCCAAAGTCACATGCTGACCCACTTCATACAAGAAGAAAAGTGGAAATTTGAGAAGGCCAAGCAGATCAAGAAAGCGCAGTACAAGAAAGAGCGCTATCTGAAGAAAAACATTGTTGAGTACATAAACGAGATCGAACTAAATAAGTCATGTGGTGTTTCGTCAATATGAAATGGAGTTGCATATTGAGCTGCACTTAATTTGTAGGATTGTTTGTGCACTTTGCCATGCCATGCCTCATTAATCCGGACATGCATCATACTTGGTTGTGCATCATGCCATGCTTATGTGATGTTTGTTTACTATGTTGTTTGCTCCTTTCCGGTGTTGCTTCTTCGGGTTAGTTCCGATAATGTCGCGTTTGTGAGGATCCGTTCGACTACGTCCTTTTGTCTTCTTCATGGACTTGTTCTTCTTCCTTGCGGGATTTCAGGCAAGATGACCATACCCTCGAAATCACTTCTATCTTTGCTTGCTAGTTACTCGCTCTTTTGCTTTGCCTATGCTACGATACCTACCACTTGCTATATCATGCCTCCCATATTGTTAAGCCAAGCCTCTAACCCACCATGTCCTAGCAAACCGTTGATTGGCTATGTTACCGCTTTGCTCAGCCCCTCTTATAGCGTTGTTAGTTGCAGGTGAAGATTGGAGTTTGTTCCATGTTGGAACATGGATATGTTGGGATATCACAATATCTCTTATTTAATTAATGCACCTATATATTTGGTAAAAGGTGGAAGGCTCGGCCTTATGCCTGGTGTTTTGTTCCACTCTTGCTGCCCTAGTTTCCGTCATATCGGTGTTATGTTCCCGGATTTTGCGCTCCTTACATGGTTGGGTTATAATCGGAACCCCTTGACAGTTCGCCTTGAATAAAACTCCTCCAGCAATGCCCAACCTTGGTTTTACCATTCGCCACCTAGCCTATTTTCCCTTGGGAGTCGCGCTCCCGAGGGTCATCATTATTTTAACCCCCCCGGGCCAGTGCTCCTCTGAGTGTTGGTCCAAACTAGAGCCCTGTGCAGCGCCCCCTCGGGGAAACTCGAGGTTTGGTTTTAGTTGTATGGAGCGCTCATCTGAGTGTGCCCTAAGAACGAGATATGTGCAGCTCCTATCGGGATTTGTCAGCACATTAGGGCGGTGTTGCTGGACTTGTTTTACCATTGTCGAGGATGTCTTGTAACCGGGATGCCGAGTCTGATCGGATTGTCTTGGGAGAAGGAATATCCTTCGTTGACCGTGAGAGCTTGTGATGGGCTAAGTTGGGACACCCCTGCAGGGATTTGAACTTTCGAAAGCCGTGCCCGTGGTTATGGGCAGATGGGAATTTGTTAATGTCCGGTTGTAGAAAACCTGAAATTTACCTTAATTAAAATACATCAACCGCATGTGTAACCGTGATGGTCTCTTCTCGGCGGAGTCCGGGAAGTGAACACGGTGTTGGAGTTATGCTTGACGTAGGTTGTTCTAGGATCAATTCTTGATCATAGTTTCTCGAATGTGCTTTGCCTTCTCTTCTCACTCTCATTTGCGTAAGGTAGCCACCATATATGCTAGTCGCTTGCTACAGCTCCACATCATACCTTTTTACCCTACCTATAAGCTTAAATAGTCTTGATCGCGAGGGTGTGAGATTGCTGAGTCCCCGTGACTCACAGATACTTCCAAAACCAGCTTGCAGGTGCCGATGAGACCGTGTAGATGACGCAACCAAGCTCAAGGAGGATATCGATGAAGACCTTGTCCTTTGTGTTGTTTCGTTCTAGTAGATCAGTAGTGGAGCCCAGTTGGGATGATCGGGGATCTGTGTAGCTTTTGGGGTAGTCTTCTTTCATTTTGGTTCCGTAGTCGAACCTTGTTTGTATCTGGATGTTGTAATGCTTTATTCATGTATTGTGTGAAGTGGCGATTGTAAGCCAACTATGTATCTCTTTCCCTTACGTATTACATGGGTTGTGTGAAGATTACCTCACTTGCGACATTGCTTTCAATGCGGTTATGCCTCTAAGTCGTGCTTCGACACGTGGGAGATATAGCCGCATTGAGGGCGTTACAGCACGTGTAAAGGAGATGATTCACCTTTGCGTATTTCAAGTAGATGTCGCACGTGTCACTCGCCAAACGGATTCTTGACATGGTGATGTCCGTAGGATGCTCCGCATCACAGTCTTAACCTGCTTTATCAAGACACTGTCCGCAAAATGGGCATTGATCCGTCAAGAATGAAGCCCACTAAAACCACCTTCAAAGGAGTGATACTCGGCGTAGAGGCCCATTGCACAGGGTCCATAACGCTGGAAGTAGTCTTCGGCTCACCAGATAACTTCCGAAGCGAAAACTTGTTCTTCGATATCATCCCATTCCACAGGGTTACCATGCACAGCTTGAACAAACTGCTTTCGCCCATTTTAATGCAGTCCCGCAGTACGCATATCTAAAGCTCAAGATGCCCGGACAACGTAGCGTTATAACAGTCAGTGGAAACATGGAGTGCTCCCTCTGTACTGAGGAGCATACAGCGGCCTTAGCAGCTGAAGTACAGGGTGGCCTTATGTAACACCCCGGATGTAACTTTCCCAATTTGTACTCCAACTCTTGCCGTTTCCGGCGTTAAGTTATTTATTTTCTCGGGTTCGGGTTTTGCCGCCGTGTGTTGTTATCGTTGTCATGCATCTCATATCATGTCATCATGTGCATTGCATTTGCATACGTGTTCATCTCATGCATTCGAGCATTTTCCCCGTTGTCCGTTTTGCATTCCGGCGCTTCGTTCTCCTCCGATGGTCATTTCTACCTTTCTTCCATGTGTGGGGATTAAAAATTTCCGGATTGGACTGAGACTTGCCAAGCGGCCTTGGTTTCCTACCCGTAGACCGCCTGTCAAGTTTCGTACCATTTGTACTTCGTTTGATACTCCAACGGTTAACCGAGGGACCGAAAAGGCCTCGTGTGTGTTGCAGCCCAACACCCCTCCAATTTGTCCCAAAACCCACCTAAGCCTTCTCCATCATCTAGAGCGTTCGATCACGATCGCGTGGCCGAAAACCGCACCTCATTTGGACTCTCCTAACTCCCTCTATGCCTATCAATAGACCCCCCCCCCCCGAAATTCGGATCTCCTTCTTCCCCGAAACCCTAAAGTTCGTCCCCGCGCCGGCCGGACACGTCCGTCCGGGCCGGACATAGCCGCCGCCCCAACCGGGAGCTGCCACGTGGCGCCACCCGGAACACATCCCCGCCGGCCCGCCGAGCCCGCATCCGGCCCCCGCGGGCCCATCCGCGCGCGCCGCCCGCCCGTTCGCCCCGCCGCCTTCTCCTTCCTCCCGCGCCACTCGCCGCCTCCCCGCCGCCACCGCGCCGGCACGCGCCGCCGCACTCCTTCGGCCGGAGCCGCACCCCGCCACCGCCATCCTCGTCGACGCCGGCCCGGCCCCGCGCCGTCGAGCCGCCGCCCGGCCGCCGCGTCCACTCCCCCTCGTCGTCCCCGCCTCCCCATCGACCTCCGGCGAGCTCCTCCCCGCCGGTGAACAGTGCCTCGCCGTCCCCGCCTCGATCTACGTGCCTCGGTTCAAAACCCTAGATCTGGGAGGTTGATTTTTCCTCCAAGTCCCAAAAATTCTCAGATCCATGTGCCCCTGTTCATAGCTCCGTAACTTTGCATCCGTAGCTCCGATTCATGCATATAGCATATCAAAATGTTCATCTCTGAGAGTACATCATTTCATTCCATTGCATCATTTTCATTTGAGCTCATCTTGATGCCTGAAATGCTGTTAGAAGAGGGCTACTTGAGTTAATTGTCAGATCTGCTGCTCCATTTAGCTTTTTGTCATTTTTGCCATGATTAATGTGTGCCCTGATGCTCTACATGTGTTTTGTTAAGGGTTTTGTCATCTTTCCAGAGGTGCAACCCATGTATTTTTGTGAAGTGTGTGGTGACTAGCACAAGCTTGCAAAGTGGTGCACTTGTTAATTCTCTTTTCAGGGACTTAGCATTTCCACTAAGTCCTTGAGCTGTTTATCTCATGATGTCATATGTTCATGTTGTTTCCTAGTGATCCGTGCCTCTTTTGAGGATGATCAGTAAGGATGTTTTGTTAAGCTTGTAGTGCTCTATCCATCCATGTCTTTGTTTGCAATTATGGAGCACCCTAGCTTGAGTCAATCGAGCTCTACTTTTGCTACTTTGTGAATCTGGGCAGATTGTCAACTTGTTTGCAATTTTGCCGATGATGTTGTAGTTGATCCATGCACGCTATGCTATTGTTCTTGCCATGTCTAGCTTGCATTTTGTGCCTTCTTGATGGGTGTATGCTTAGTTTGCCATGACTTGCACCGTAGTGAGTGCATCGAGCTCGTAAACATGCCTACTTGAGTTATGTTTCAGCATGTGCCAGTTTTCACCTAGTCTGAAAACTGATTATGTTTTTGCCATGTTCACATGATTGCAATTGTATTTTCTGATCCCTTTTGGCTCAAGGTCACTAAGGGACTTTTGTTAAGCTCGTTGAGTAGCTCCATGCTATGCTTTACTTTGCCATGTTCAGATCCTGTAGCATGTAGTTTTGCTGCTCCGAAGAGTGCGACCTGATCTGAAATTCCAGACAAGTGTTAATTTCACCAAGTCTGAGATCTGTTTGCCATATGGATTTTTGCCATGCTTGGTTGAACCTGTTAATGGATGAATTGGCCGTAGCTCAATGCTAGACTTTTGTTAAGCATCTTGAATGCATTTCCTGCCATGTATTTTGTTGTCATGTTTGGGTGCTGTAGCATGTTCATCTCATTGCATTTAGATGGCTACTTGCTGTAAATCGCAGACCGGTGTCATTTTTGGATCGCTTGCCATTTCCAAACCGTAACTCCGATTCCGGTGTTCTTTATATAGTTTTCAAGCGATTTCATCTCATCTCTCCAGTGGCACACTTGGATTTCCATGTTGAGGCCCGGTTCATGCATTCCCTGTCATATCTTGCATTTTGCATCCCGCATCGCATCCCGCATAGCATATCATCATTGCATCATATTGTTTGATCCTTGCACGTGATTGATTGTATCCTTGTTGCTTGTTTGTCTTGTTTGGGTAGAGACGGGAGACGAGCTCGCTAACGAGGAGCCCGTTGAGTTTGCTTTCGAGGATCCAGTCAACTCTGACAACTGTGCAGGCAAGATGATCATACCCTCGAAATCACTACTATCTTTGCTATGCTAGTTTGCTCGCTCTCTTGCTATGCCAATGCTACGATGCCTACCACTTGCTTTCAAGCCTCCCAAATTGCCATGTCAAACCTCTAACCCATCATGTCCTAGCAAACCATTGATTGGCTATGATACCGCTTTGCTCAGCCCCTCTTATAGCGTTGCTAGTTGCAGGTGAAGATTGGAGGCGTTCCTTGTTGGAACATTTATTTACTTGTTGGGATATCATTATATTGCCATGTTATCTTAATGCATCTATATACTTGGTAAAGGGTGGAAGGCTCGGCCTCTCGCCTAGTGTTTTGTTCCACTCTTGCCGCCCTAGTTTCCGTCATATCGGTGTTATGTTCCCGGATTTTGCGTTCCTTACGCGGTTGGGTTATAATGGGAACCCCTTGATAGTTCGCCTTGATTAAAGCTTTTCCAGCAATGCCCAACCTTGGTTTTACCATTTGCCACCTAGCCTTTTCTTTCCCTTGGGTTCTGCAGACTCAAGAGTCATCATTATTTTAACCCCCCCCCCCCAGGCCAGTGCTCCTCTGAGTGTTGGTCCAAACTGTCAGCCGCCGGTGGCTACCAGGGGCAACTTTGGGCTGGCCTACCGTAAGTTTAGACAATCTGAGTGTGCCCTGAGAAAGACATATGTGCATCTTGTATCGGGATTTGTTGGCACATTCGGGCGGTGTTGTTGGACTTGTTTTAACCTGTCGAAGTGTCTTGAATTACCGAGATACCGAGTCTGATCGGAACGTCTTGGGAGGAGGTCTATTCCTTCGTTGACCGTGAGAGCTTGTCATGGGCTAAGTTGGGACTCCCCTGCAGGCATTTGAACTTTCGAAAGCCGTGCCCGCGGTTATGGGCAGATGGGAATTTGTTAATGTCCGGTTGTAGATAACTTGAACCTTAACTTAATTAAAATGAATCAACTGAGTGTGTTACTGTGATGGCCTCTTCTCGGCGGAGTCCGGGAAGTGGACAGGGTGTTGGAGTAATGTTTGCGCAGGTTGTTCTCTAGTTTCTCGCTCGCGCTTTGCCTCCTCTTCTCGCACTCTTTTGCGAATAAGTTAGCCACCATATTTTGCTAGTCGCTTGCTGCAGCTCCACATATATTTATCTTGCCTTACCTATAAGCTTAAATAGTCTTGATTGCGAGGGTGCGAGATTGCTGAGTCCCTGTGGCTCACAGATTACTATTACACCAGATGCAGGGCCAGATGATTCCGCTCCAGGAGATGCGCTTGAGCTCAAGTGGGAGTTCGACGAAGACTCTCAATGTTACTATGTTTCCTTTCCCGATGATCAGTAGTGGTGCCTAGTTGGGGGTGATGGGGACCGTGTCGCATGTTGGGTTCTCTTTTATTTTGGCGCCGTAGTTGGGCCATGAGTGTTTGGATGATGTAATGTTATTTATGTACTTGATTGACGTGGCGAGTGTAAGCCAACTATGTTATCTCCCCTTTATTATTATATTACGTGGGATGTTGTGAAGATTGCCTAATTTGGGACATATTCCTTCAATGCGATTATGCCTCTAAGTCGTGCCTCGACACATGGGAGATATAGTCGCATCGAGGGTGTTACAAGTTGGTAATCAGAGCCTTCCCCGACCTTAGGAGCCCCATTGCTTGATCGTTTTTAGCGGCCGAGTTGTGTCTAGAAAAATGTTTTGAGTCATTTAGGAATTATATATCGGAGAGTTTAGGAATTCTTTTTACTTCCAAGTCTCCTCATCGCTCTGGTAAGGCATCCTGACGTAGAGTTTTGACTCTTCTCTTCTCTAATTTCACTAAAAAAATTTAGGATCACGCGGGTATCTTTGAATCATTCCGATGGTTTTATGATGAGAACATTGTCTTGGTGCCTCCTGTCAGGGGTTTAGTGGAAGTGTCCCGGGGAGTTGAGCTCTGAGGTGTTGTCATCATAATTTTATCGTTGCGGTTTTGGAATACCTGAGTTTAGTACGCCGACATCGAAAATCTCTTTTATGCAGTTCGTTGGTGAGATAACCTCGACGCCACCCAGTACTGGGGCGGGAGTTCGGGAGTATCACCATAACTTGTATAACGGATGCTTTTCGAAGGTTGAGGTAGATGGTTTCCGAAGTTTTCTTGGTTATGTGTTGAAGGATGGATACAGCTGGATGTAGGATTTGCTAGATTTGGGTGAAATATTATGCTTCCCCTGTATCCCCAACACCTGATTGCATAACCGGAAAGGTTCGGGAGTTTCATAGGTGGGAATTCTTGTAGCTATAGTTCTTCTTCCACGGATATTTGGTTTGAGATTGGGATTTCTTACCGATTATTCGTTCTTGATCTGTACCTTGTTGATTTATTTCTCTACCTTAATTCTAAGTGGCTTCTCAATTTATGGATATGTGACCATTTCAAGAGGAATGAATTCGTTCATTTTGTTCGGATGTGAAGACTAAATTTTGCAATTTTCATTCCGTTGGATTCAGCTTCAATATTTGTCTATCGATGTGCTAATGGTGGGCAACCTCTTCAGGATGGCCCCTCCAACGCGAACGACTCCGAATCCTGATCCGCCACCACCTCCACCTCCTCCGGAGGCATGGCAAGCTGTGATGGCCGCAACCAATGCAAACACACAGTTGATCATGCAAATTCTTCAAGAGTGCAATCAAGGCAACCAAGGGAATCAAGGCAGCAATCAGAATCACTTTGCTTCACTCAACCAGTTCCTTGCTAACGGGCGAAAGACTTTCAACAATTGTGTTGAGGCAACTGATGTTGACGATTGGCTTGTGGATCTGTGCAAGCATTTCGAGTGCAGTAACGTCAGGCTTGAGGACTTTGTTAAGTTCGCTTCCTTCCAACTCAAAGATCAAGCTGCAGAATGGTTCCAGCAATACAAGGACTCCAGAGGTGGACGTGTTATCACTTGGGATGATTTCCGTTGAGATTTCCGAGCTCATCATATTCCTCAGAGCGTGGTTGAAAGCAAGCGTGAGGAATTCCGCAACCTAAAGCAAGGCTCTTTGTCTGTCTATGACTACAACAAGTTGTTTCAGAAGCTCGCCCGCTTTGCCAAGCAGGACGCCCCTGATGAGAAGAGCATGATATACCAGTTCATGGGTGGTCTCAGAGAAGAAATCTAGCTAGCTCTTGTTCTCTTCGAGCCTTTGAGATACGATGAGTTCTACAACATGGCACTGAAGCAAGAGGCTGCTCAGTTGAGGTGTGATGCTTCCAAGAAACGAGTCAGAGATGTTACTCCCTCTTCCTCTACTCAAGTGGCCAAGCAGCAGAAGTATTGGCTTCCTCCTCCGTTCCGTCAGCCGTATCAACAGAAGAGCAAAGGTGGCAGTGGATCTTCCCACCCACCCAACCCTGGCTTTCAGAACAAGACTTCGTCTCAAGCTCCAAGATCGAGTGCTCCGTATCACCGTCCGCTTGTAGAGGTCACGTGCAACAAGTGCCAATAGAAGGGTCACTATGCCAACAAGTGTCTCAACCAGAGGCGTCTTCCTCCTCCTCCTCCTGTCAGATCGGCAAGTACAGCTGTGGTCAAGCATAACCCCAAGTACGCCAAGGTCAATATGGTGAATGCAGCTCAGGCAGAGGATTCATCAGATGTCATCATGGGTAACCTTCCTGTTAACGATGTTCCTGCAAAAGTTCTTTTTGACATTGGTGCATCGCATTGTTTTATCTCGAGACCTTTTGCATCTAAGCATGGTTGGTTTTCTCAAGTTATGCATAAGCCTTTAGCAGTTGTCTCTCCGGGTAGATGCTTGCTTGCTAACTACGAAGTTCCGGATATTTCTATATCGATGGGTGATTTCAAGTTTCTGGCTTCCCCGATGATCCTTGGTAACTCGGATATTGATCTTATTCTCGGAATGGATTGGCTTTCTAAGCACAAGGCTCAGCTTGATTGTGCAGCCAGGCAGATTCAATTGACTCATTCGTCTGAGGATGTGATTGTCTTTGCCGCTCGGGATAATACCATCCGTCTATTTTCTCTCAATGAGAAGGGTGAATTGGATGCCACCTCTCAAATTCTAGTCGTTTGCGAATATCAAGACGTCTTTCCAGAAGAGCTTCCAGGAATGCCTCCGCACCGGCCAGTCGAATTCGTTATTGATCTTGAGCCTGGCACGGAACCTGTTTGCAAGCGTCCTTACAAGCTCGGACCTGAAGAGTTGAAGGAGCTGAAGAAGCAACTCGATATTCAAGAGAAAATGGGTCTCATCCGGCCTAGTTCTTCTCCGTGGGGTTGTGGTGTTCTTTTTGTGAATATGAAGGATGGAATGGACCGACTTTGTGTCGATTACCGTCCAGTGAACAAGAAGACCATCAAGAACAAATACCCACTTCCCAACATGAACGAGCTGCTCGAACAACTCAAAGGTGCCCAAGTATTCTCCAAGCTTGATCTCCATATGGGTTATCATCGGATTCGAATCCGTGAGCAAGATATTCCCAAGACGGCTTTCAGGACAAGCTTTGGTTCATATGAATACACTGTCATGTCTTTTGGCCTCGTCAACGCTCCTCCGACTTTCTCTCGCATGATGAACTTCATCTTCAATGCCTACACCAATGACTTCGTTTTGGTCTATCTCGACGACATTCTGGTTTTCTCCAAGAACAAGGAAGATCATGCCAAGCACTTGCGTTTGGTTCTCGATAAGCTCAGGGAACATCAGTTCTACGCCAAGTTCTCCAAGTGCGAATTTTGGCTCGATGAGGTTCTTTATCTTGGTCATATCATCTTTGCCAAGGGTATTGCCATGAATCCTGAGAAGGTGTCTGCAACTGTGAATTGGGAACCTCCTCAGAACGTGAAGCAACTCCGTAGCTTCCTCGGTCTCTCAAGCTACTGCCGAAGATTCATTGAAAACTTTTCTAAGATCGCGAAGCCTCTCTCTAATCTTCTCCAGAAGCACGTCAAGTACGTTTGGTCTCCGGAGTGTGATATTGCTTTCAACACTTTGAAAGAGAAATTGATCACTGCTCCAGTTCTCACTCCGCCTGATGAATCCAAGCTGTACGAGGTCTTTTGTGATGCCTCTGTCCAAGGTCTTGGCGCAGTATTGATGCAAGAGAAGAAAGTTGTTGCTTATACCTCTCACCAAGTGAAGCCTAATGAGAAGAACTACCACACTCATGATCTCGAGTTGGCGGCAGTTGTGCATGCTCTTTTGACTTGGAGACATCTTCTATTGGGAAGAAAAGTGGACATTTTCACTGATCACAAGAGTCTCAAGTACATCTTCACTCAGCCTAATCTCAACCTCAGGCAAACTCAATGGGTCGAAATGATTCAAGAGTATAATCCGAGTATCGAGTATACTCCAGACAAGGCTAATGTGATTGCTGACACATTGAGCAGAAAAGCTTACTGCAATAGTCTTATTCTCAAGCCTTATCAACCCGAGCTTTGTGAAGCTTTCCGCAAACTTAATCTGCAAGTTGTTCCTCAAGGTTTCCTCGCCAACCTTCAAGTCTCTCGTACCTTGGAAGACCAGATTCGCCAAGCCCAGCTTCTTGATGCTATGGTGAAAAAGGTGAAGATTGGGATTGCCAAGAGTCAACCCAAGTACAAGTGCTACCGCCTTGATGACAAGGACACTCTCTTCTTCGAGGATCATATTGTTGTACCCAAAGGTGACCTCCATAAAGTGATCATGAACGAGGCTCACAATTCTCTCCTCTCCATCCACCCTGGGAGCACGAAGATGTATCAGGACCTTAAGCAGGCTTATTGGTGGACTCGAATGAAGCGCGAGATTGCTCAATTCGTGAATGAATGTGATGTCTGCAGAAGAGTGAAGGCAGAACACCAAAGGCCAGCAGGTCTCCTCCAACCTCTTGCCATTCCAGAATGGAAGTTTGACCACATTGAAATGGACTTCGCGACTGGGTTTCCAAACTCCAAGCGTGGCAATGATGCTATATTCGTTGTCATCGACAAACTCACTAAAGTGGCTCACTTTTTGCCTATCAAAGAGTCGATCACTGCAGCTCAATTGGCGGAACTCTATACCTCTCGTATTGTCTCTCTGCACGGTATTCCTCAAGTGATCTCTTCAAACCGTGGCAGCATCTTTACCTCGAAGTTTTGGGATTCTTTTCAGAAGGCCATGGGCACGAACATCCGCTTCAGCACGGCTTTCCATCCTCAAACTAGCGGTCAAGTCGAGCGTGTCAACCATATTCTTGAAGATATGCTCAGGGCTTGTGTGATCTCCTTCGGCATGAAGTGGGAGGATTGTATTCCTTATGCTGAATTCTCCTACAACAACAGTTTTCAAGCAAGTTCGGGCAAGGCCCCATTTGAAATTCTGTATGGCAGGAAGTGCCGTACCCCTATCAACTGGTCTGAAACCGGTGAACGTCAGCTTTTGGGTAATGACTTAATCACAGAGGCAGAAGAAATGTGCAAAAGTCATTCGTGATAACCTCAAAGCAGCCCAATCCCGTCAGAAGAGCTACTATGATAGTAAGCACCGTGATTTGGCTTTTGAGATCGGAGATCATGTTTACCTCCGTGTCTCTCCTATGAAAGGTACTCGTCGCTTCGGTATCAAAGGGAAGCTTGCCCCTAGATACGTGGGACCTTTCAAGATTGTCAGCAAGAGAGGCGACCTCGCCTATCAACTCGAGCTTCCTTCAAACTTCGCAAATGTTCATGACGGGTTCCATGTCTCTCAGCTCCGAAAGTGCTTCAAGACTCCTGACCGTACCGTCAACTTCGAGGACATTGAGCTCCAAGAAGATCTCTCTTATCGTGAGCACCCAGTTGCTATTCTTGAAGAGACTGAACGCAAGACTCGCAACAAGTCAATCAAATTTCTCAAAGTCAAGTGGTCACACCATTCCGACCGTGAAGCTACCTGGGAACGCGAGGATCACCTCCGTTCTGAGTACCCGGCGTTCTTTCAGTCCTAGATCTCAGGACAAGATCCTTTCGTAGTGGTGGAGTGTTGTAACACCCCGGATGTAACTTTCCCAATTTGTACTCCAACTCTTGCCGTTTCCGGCGTTAAGTTATTTATTTTCTTGGGTTCGGGTTTTGCCTCCGTGTGTTGTTATCGTTGTCATGCATCTCATATCATGTCATCATGTGCATTGCATTTGCATACGTGTTCATCTCATGCATTCAAGCATTTTCCCCGTTGTCCGTTTTGCATTCCGGCGCTTCGTTCTCCTCCGATGGTCATTTCTACCTTTCTTTCGTGTGTGGGTTTTAAACATTTCTGGATTGGACCGAGACTTTCCAAGCGGCCTTGGTTTACTACCGGTAGACCGCCTGTCAAGTTTCGTACCATTTGGACTTCCTTTGATACTCCAACGGTTAAACGAGGGACCGAAAAGGCCTCGTGTGTGTTGCAGCCCAACACCCCCTCCAATTTTGCCCAAAACCCACCTAAGCCTTCTCCATCATCTAGAGCGTTCGATCACGATCGCGTGGCCGAAAACCGCACCTCATTTGGACTCTCCTAACTCCCTCTATGCCTATCAATAGACCCCCCCCCCCCCCGAAATTCGGATCTCCTTCTTCCCCGAAACCCTAAAGTTCGTCCCCGCGCCGGCCGGACACGTCCGTCCGGGCCGGACATAGCCGCCGCCCCAACCGGGAGCTGCCACGTGGCGCCACCCGGAACACATCCCCGCCGGCCCGCCGAGCCCGCATCCATCCGCGCGCGCCGCCCGCCCGGTCGCCCCGCCGCCTTCTCCTTCCTCCCGCGCCGCTCGCCGCCTCCCCGCCGCCACCGCGCCGGCACGCGCCGCCGCACTCCTTCGGCCGGAGCTGCACCCCGCCGCCGCCATCCTCGTCGACGCCGGCCCGGCCCCGCGCCGTCGAGCCGCCGCCCGGCCGCCGCGTCCACTCCCCCTCGTCGTCCCCGCCTCCACATCGACCTCCGGCGAGCTCCTCCCCGCCGGTGAACAGTGCCTCGCCGGCCCCGCCTCGATCTACGTGCCTCGGGTCAAAACCCTAGATCTGGGAGGTTGATTTTTCCTCCAAGTCCCAAAAATTCTCAGATCCATGTGCCCCTGTTCATAGCTCCGTAACTTTGCATCCGTAGCTCCGATTCATGCATATAGCATATCAAAATGTTCATCTCTGAGAGTACATCATTTCATTCCATTGCATCATTTTCAGTTGAGCTCATCTTGATGCCTGAAATGCTGTTAGAAGAGGGCTACTTGAGTTAATTGTCAGATCTGCTGCTCCATTTAGCTTTTTGTCATTTTTGCCATGATTAATGTGTGCCCTGATGCTCTACATGTGTTTTGTTAAGGGTTTTGTCATCTTTCCAGAGGTGCAACCCATGTATTTTTGTGAAGTGTGTGGTGACTAGCACAAGCTTGCAAAGTGGTGCACTTGTTAATTCTCTTTTCAGGGACTTAGCATTTCCACTAAGTCCTTGAGCTGTTTATCTCATGATGTCATATGTTCATGTTGTTTCCTAGTGATCCGTGCCTCTTTTGAGGATGATCAGTAAGGATGTTTTGTTAAGCTTGTAGTGCTCTATCCATCCATGTCTTTGTTTGCAATTATGGAGCACCCTAGCTTGAGTCAATCGAGCTCTACTTTTGCTACTTTGTGAATCTGGGCAGATTGTCAACTTGTTTGCAATTTTGCCGATGATGTTGTAGTTGATCCATGCACGCTATGCTATTGTTCTTGCCATGTCTAGCTTGCATTTTGTGCCTTATTGATGGGTGTATGCTTAGTTTGCCATGACTTGCACCGTAGTGAGTGCATCGAGCTCGTAAACATGCCTACTTGAGTTATGTTTCAGCATGTGCCAGTTTTCACCAAGTCTGAAAACTGATTATGTTTTTGCCATGTTCACATGATTGCAATTGTATTTTCTGATCCCTTTTGGCTCAAGGTCACTAAGGGACTTTTGTTAAGCTCGTTGAGTAGCTCCATGCCATGCTTTACTTTGCCATGTTCAGATCCTGTAGCATGTAGTTTTGCTGCTCCGAAGAGTGCGACCTGATCTGAAATTCCAGACAAGTGTTAATTTCACCAAGTCTGAGATCTGTTTGCCATATGCATTTTTGCCATGCTTGGTTGAACCTGTTAATGGATGAATTGGCCGTAGCTCAATGCTAGACTTTTGTTAAGCATCTTGAATGCATTTCCTGCCATGTATTTTGTTGTCATGTTTGGGTGCTGTAGCATGTTCATCTCATTGCATTTAGATGGCTACTTGCTGTAAATCGCAGACCGGTGTCATTTTTGGATCGCTTGCCATTTCCAAACCGTAACTCCGATTCCGGTGTTCTTTATATAGTTTTCAAGCGATTTCATCTCATCTTTCCAGTAGCACACTTGGATTTCCATGTTGAGGCCCGGTTCATGCATTCCCTGTCATATCTTGCATTTTGCATCCCGCATCGCATCCCGCATAGCATATCATCATTGCATCATATTGTTTGATCCTTGCACGTGATTGATTGTATCCTTGTTGCTTGTTTGTCTTGTTTGGGTAGAGACGGGAGACGAGCTCGCTAACGAGGAGCCTGTTGAGTTTGCTTTCAAGGATCCAGTCAACTCTGACAACTGTGCAGGCAAGATGATCATACCCTCGAAATCACTACTATCTTTGCTATGCTAGTTTGCTCGCTCTCTTGCTATGCCAATGCTACGATGCCTACCACTTGCTTTCAAGCCTCCCAAATTGCCATGTCAAACCTCTAACCCATCATGTCCTAGCAAACCATTGATTGGCTATGATACCGCTTTGCTCAGCCCCTCTTATAGCGTTGCTAGTTGCAGGTGAAGATTGGAGGCGTTCCTTGTTGGAACATTTATTTACTTGTTGGGATATCATTATATTGCCATGTTATCTTAATGCATCTATATACTTGGTAAAGGGTGGAAGGCTCGGCCTCTCGCCTAGTGTTTTTTTCCACTCTTGCCTCCCTAGTTTCCGTCATATCGGTGTTATGTTCCCGGATTTTGCGTTCCTTACGCGGTTGGGTTATAATGGGAACCCCTTGATAGTTCGCCTTGATTAAAGCTTTTCCAGCAATGCCCAACCTTGGTTTTACCATTTGCCACCTAGCCTTTTCTTTCCCTTGGGTTCTGCAGACTCAAGAGTCATCATTATTTTAACCCCCCCCCAGGCCAGTGCTCCTCTGAGTGTTGGTCCAAACTGTCAGCCGCCGGTGGCTACCAGGGGCAACTTTGGGCTGGCCTACCGTAAGTTTAGACAATCTGAGTGTGCCCTGAGAAAGACATATGTGCAGCTTGTATCGGGATTTGTCGGCACATTCGGGCGGTGTTGTTGGACTTGTTTTAACCTATCGAAGTGTCTTGAATTACCGAGATACCGAGTCTGATCGGAACATCTTGGGAGGAGGTCTATTCCTTCGTTGACCGTGAGAGCTTGTCATGGGCTAAGTTGGGACTCCCCTGCAGGCATTTGAACTTTCGAAAGCCGTGCCCGCGGTTATGGGCAGATGGGAATTTGTTAATGTCCGGTTGTAGATAATTTGAACCTTAACTTAATTAAAATGAATCAACTGAGTGTGTTACTATGATGGCCTCTTCTCGGCGGAGTCCGGGAAGTGGACACGGTGTTGGAGTAATGTTTGCGCAGGTTGTTCTCTAGTTTCTCGCTCGCGCTTTGCCTCCTCTTCTCGCACTCTTTTGCGAATAAGTTAGCCACCATATTTTGCTAGTCGCTTGCTGCAGCTCCACATATATTTATCTTGCCTTACCTATAAGCTTAAATAGTCTTGATTGCGAGGGTGCGAGATTGCTGAGTCCCTGTGGCTCACAGATTACTATTACACTAGATGCAGGGCCAGATGATTCCGCTCCAGGAGATGCGCTTGAGCTCAAGTGGGAGTTCGACGAAGACTCTCAATGTTACTATGTTTCCTTTCCCGATGATCAGTAGTGGTGCCTAGTTGGGGGTGATGGGGACCGTGTCGCATGTTGGGTTCTCTTTTATTTTGGCGCCGTAGTTGGGCCATGAGTGTTTGGATGATGTAATGTTATTTATGTACTTGATTGACGTGGCGAGTGTAAGCCAACTATGTTATCTCCCCTTTATTATTATATTACATGGGATGTTGTGAAGATTGCCTATTTTGCGACATATGCCTTCAATGCGATTATGCCTCTAAGTCGTGCCTCGACACGTGGGAGATATAGTCGCATCGAGGGTGTTACACCTTATCAAGCCGAATACTACATCGGCAGTCAAGCCCCCGGACATTGTCAAACGAGTCCGGTCTACACTGCAGAATGATAGTCCGGCTTGTCCAGAGCTATATTAGCAATCCGGCCTCCGTCAAAACCCCAACCTGATCGCGGCATACGTACCGCGCGTACATAACTACGCACTCAAAATACCATGGGCAAGGACGAAGGCACACTGAAAACAAAGTCCACAATACAGCTCGACCTTATTCGGACCTTCATCTTCTTCATTTTCCCTTTATTTTATTTTTCAGGTTCTTTACAACCCAAATCACTTTTCGATGGTACCAAGGGCCCCTTTTTCGGGCCCCTTATGTATCCTTGATCGACTGATCCTCTCAAAGGATCCTACACCAAGGTGAAAAGTCGCGCAGACGTGCGGTAGAGTGTCCAAAGGATCTTCAAGACCACCTTTTCCTTTTTAGGACCTATATCGAGCTTTCCCTTGTTCTCAAAAATTTTGGCATGTAAAATAGCCTTGATAATTATGGCATTCTCTATAAGAGAATGTTTGACGTATCAATCAGAATATAGTGGAAAAAGTTTTGTCCTACCTTATTCGGTATTGGCCTATTCCATAATCTGTATCCCGCCATCACAACTGATCGACATTGGCATCAATTGCCAGGGACTTTATTCGGCCACAAATATTCAAAAATAGAAAGGCTAAACGCTTTCATAGTACACTTCAGCGTCCCGAATTCTGCACTATATGCATCAGCTCCGAATCATGTCTTCGGTCAATAGTTGGGTTGCCCGGCTCCTGGGGTTACCACCTTACGTTCTGCTTGTTCGGATAAGGTAGTAAAGGGATTACTTCTGCGATTGTGTTTCTGGATCGTCTGGTGAAACACCTCAGTTGAGAAAGCCAAAAACTGACTGTCATGATATGGCGAGAGCTGGTCAGCGGTTCGGTGACTTATTAAATCTTTTCATGATTTTTTCCATATTACACGAAGGACTGGCCTTTCACCCGGTCAGGCGCCTAAAAGCATCCACGTTCGAATAGCCAAACAAACACCAAGGGCTAACCTATAGTCCCACTGTCAAACTTCTAGGGCTAAGTGAAAGTGATAAAGCCGCATAGTCTGATTGCATAGTTCGCTGCACGGACACCTCCTTTACGGACCAAGACGTTCGGTCAAGTGTGCTCACGTGCTATATCAAACACCCCTGTAGTATGTACGTGGGGGCTGAAGCCGACGACTGGTAAACTTTCAGATACAAAAAACAGCCGCAGAGGAGGAAAATAGTTGCAGATAAAAAAAGCACAAGTATGTTACAAAAGCCTTGCTTCATAATGCAAGGTTCGGGTGGCTCTGATACATTCATTCGAACATAATGTGCGTCGAGCATTGACCCTCTATCAAAAGGGCACCCTCCAAGACGTCCTCAAAGTGTCGGTCCGGCTTGTGGTAGTCCTTGCCCTCGACGGCCACAACGGCGGCCTTCATCTTCGCCCAGTGCATATTGACATGGGCAAAGACCATCCGCGCGCCCTCTATGCACGCCGAGCGCTCCACAGCCTCAACTCGGGGCAAGGCGTCGCCGAGCCACTTGACCAGACCGAAGTAGCTGCTAGGAATGGGTCTGGCTGGCCATAGCCGGATTATAAGTTCCTTCATGGCCAAATCGTACATCCTATGCAGCCTCGCCAGCTGCATCATCCGGTTGTTTAGCAGCACTGGCCGCTCCGGCGCCAGGTACTGCGACCAGAAGAGCTTCTCCATTGTGTTCACTTCTTGGGCCCAGAAATACTGTGCAGCGTCGGCCGCACTCCTTTGGAGATCAGCAAAGGCGTCTGGAGAACTCCATGGTCAAATAAGCAAGGCATATCTCTGATCGCCAAAAATACTTTGTAAAAGAAAGGGCTTACCAGCCGCTATCTATCCGGCTTGCTTGATCTCCACGCGAGCCGCACGGGACTCGGTCCGCGCCTCCTTGTCCTCTAGAAGAGCCTTGGTGAGATTGTCCGCATGGGCCTTATTTTTCTCCTCCAAGGTCTCACACTTGTTGGCGGCATCGTGGAGCTCCTGCTCCACTTCTTTCACCCACTCCTCATACTTGCGGCGGGTGACCTGCTCGGCCTCTAAATCCGCAGCCGCTTTGTTAGCGGCCGGTTGGCTCACCCGTGCCTGCTTCTTGGCTTGGGCAAGGGCGCTCTTCAGGTCCTCGACCTCGGTCGCCCTATCTAAAAATATGATCAGCAACACAGGAGATTAGACTCCGTATTGACATATTCCATTAAGTGTGTCAATAATATTTTCCAACCATACCTTGCGATTCCTCAAATCACTTATTGGTGCGGACGAGTTCTTCATCGGCCCACTCCAACTTCTGCCTAAGTTCGGACACTTCGGTGGCCTGGGCGGTTGCCGCCAACAGTGAAGCCTGTTTATCAACATAGACATGTATATTATCTCCTGCGAATAACTATTTGATCCTTTGTTCGGTCCTTCTTTGCAATGTCCGGACAGAGTCTCAGGGGCTACTATCTATACACAAGCATATTTTTTGCATATACAAAGCAGCTAAGAATACTACATCACATACCTCGAAGCCTGTTAATTGGCTGGTGAAGGCTTCGTTCAGTCCGCCTTCTCGACCACCGTACCCATCAGGGTACGGTGCTCCTCCACGACGGAAGCATGTCGAAGTGCTTCCATCAAAATTCCGGCACCTCTAGATTGATGAAGGCCGTCTGTGGAGTCGTCACCCCCTCCTTCAAACAGGGTTGCTCGCTAGACTCCAGAGTCGTATGGGTCTCTAGAGTGGTATTCGGTTGGGGACGGACTGGTCCGTCCCCTCGTCGTCAGTCTCCATGGGGGTTGTACCGCCCATATTCTCGGCGGCTGAGGCATTACCCTCTATCGCCGTCTTAGCGGCCTTACGCACTTCTCCCTGGCCCAGAGAAACCCTTTGGGATAACACCTCGGTGTCATCCGAGGCATGTGGCGGAGAAGCTCGCGGAGGCGTCTCGCTCTCCACCATCTCCGGCGTCAGAGAGTTCCCCAAAGACAATGATTGTTGGGGGAGATCTCAAGCCGGACTGCAGCATGAAACTTAAAGGTTTTAAAATCACAATTGTAAAAACCGGATATGTCTGCGGTATCCTTGGAAACTTGCGATGCGGCCAGGGGCTTCAGCCTAGGGCGCCACTTGGGGATGGTTTCGGTGTCTGAGTCCAAGTCATCGGAAAGGGAAATTTTCTGCTTCTTGGATGCCTCCGCCTCTAGGTCCACGGAGGCCGCCCTTTTCTTCTCCCCCCCTTAAGGGGAGAATTGCTCTCCTCCTCCTCCTCTTCCTCGTATTCATCTCCCTCGTGGGAGGAGGGAGACTCGGTATATTCAGACATAGCGTCCGAAGTACCTTTATGGAGGAGGCCACTTTTGGCCTCCTTGCCCTTCTTCTTGGTATTCTTCTCCAGCGCCTGGTACGGTGCCGGGACCAGCATCCTCATTAGCAGGGGAATGGCTGGGTCTTCGGGTAGCGGAGCCGTACACTTGATCCGCTCCACCTTCTTGTCCAGCCCTAGGAGAGAATGGAAGACTAAGCATACCCTTTGATTTACGAGTTGAAGTTATGTTCAGAAATCAGAAATCTTACTGGAGTAGCCGGATGAGCGCAGTCGAGGCCGATGTCTTCGCTCGTCTTCGGCCACGACTTCTGGGCCTTGAAAACCAGCTTCCAGATCTCTTCGGGCGTAGTGCCGAAGAATCGTTGCAAGGTCCGAGGGCCAGCCGGATTGAATTCCCACACGTGGAGAGGCCGGCGCTGGCAGGGGAGAATCCAGAGAAAAAGCATCACCTCGATCACATCAGCATGATAGAGGCGAGGTGTCTCGAGCTTTCGATGAGATGATGGCTATCGTTTTCTGTGGGAGTTGACCTTGACGATCCGACTACGAACGTGCGAGACGTCGCGCATTAGCAATTGCTAAACCAACTTCCGAGGGGTTATTGACCATGCCGGAGCACGATCAACCTGACCACGAGGGTCTGTTTCCTGCGAGCAAACGAAGAACAAGCAAGAAACTGAGATTGCAATCTGGATATTGCGAATATAAGATGAAAGCTTTATTGATCAAGGTGGGGTTCTATGACGTCTTGTTCTGGTCGTTGAACACAAATGAAGTATGCGAAGTTGCAGCTATGGTGAACTTTAATCTAAACAAAACCCAAAGTAAACGACGCCCTAAGGGTTGTATATATGGAGGAAGAGGGGGGAATTTCGTGGCCCTTGGAGGAGGGGTCTGAAACCAACCCTAACTCTTGTTTCCCCACACATACGGACTCTAAAAACAGCCTATACTTAAGTATTTCGAAAATACATGGGCCTGTCCCAATAATAAGGTGAGCAGGACCTAGAATAGCCTCTGGACGAAATTTATGAAGTGGCATCTTGTATATTTCGTCCAAGGCTTCATGCACTCCTTATGGTGGTTTCAAAGTCCTGAAATCATCACTTGTAACTCCATTCTTGATCCCCTTGCGCATGCCATCATCTCCATGCTTGGTCTTGCTCCAGTGTTCATCCCCTTATCCATGTCAGCCCTTCATTTGTAAGCAAAACAATTGTATCCAATTTAGGCAGCATCATATTCTCATGAACATTAGAATCATTACTAAGAAACGAAAGTACCTGATAATTTAATTGGCATGCGCGAGTTCTAGTAATTGGTCCAGTATGTATAGCAGCAGGGGTTGTGGGTGTAACAATGGTATTGATGTCCTCATCATCCTCCCCTTCTTGAAATGAGGTCGTCCTCGACGGAAGCTCATCTTCCTCACCCAAATAAGGCTTCAAATCTTCCTCACTCTAGTTTATATGCATTATCATTTATTTTCTCTAACACCTTAAAAGGACCATCAACACGTGGCATTAGCTTTGATTTGCGGAAATTAGGAAATCTATCCTTACGCAAATGTTACCAAACAAGATCTCCAGGTGCAAACACAACATGTTTTCTACCCTTATCTCCAGCAAGTTTATATTTAGCATTCATACGCTCAATGTTTTCCTTAGTTTACTCATGCATTTTTAAAATCAATTCAGCACGTTCTTTAGCATCAAAATTAACCTTCTCTGAAGATGGAAGAGGCAACAAATCAATACGTGCACAAGGTAGGAAACCATACACAATTTCAAAAGGCCACATCTTAGTAGTAGAATGCAATGAACGATTATAAGCAAATTCAATATGGGGCAAGCATTCTTCCACATTTTCTTATTATTCTTCAAAACAGCCCTAAGCATAGTAGACAACGTTCTATTGACTACTTCAGTTTGTCCATCAGTTTGGGGGTGACAAGTAGTACTAAAAAGTAGTTTAGTCCCCAACTTAACCCATAAACATCTCCAAAAGTGGCTAAGAAATTTAGTATCACGATCTGAAACAATAGTATTTGGCACACCATGCAAGCGAATAATTTCATGAAAGAACAAATCAACAACATTAACAGTATCATCGTTTTTATGCTATCCCTCCCCTTCTTTGTTCGAGGTAATCCTAAAACAAAGTCAATAGATATGTCCTCCCAAGGAGCACTAGGTACAGGCAAAGGCATATATAAACCATAAGGATTGAGTCATGACTTAGCTTTTTGACATGTAGTGCAGCGAGCAACAAAACGCTCAACATCTCGTCTCATCTTTGGCCAAAAGAAATGTGTAGCAAGTATGTCCTCCGTCTTCTTCACGCCAAAGTGTCCCATTAATCCTCCTCCATGCGCCTCCTGCAACAACAAAAGACGAACGGAGCTAGCTGGAATGCATAGCTTGTTAGCACGGAACACAAATCCATCATTAACGACAAACTTGTTCCATGTTCTTCCTTCTTTACAATTTTGCATTACATCTTTAAAATCAGCATCATGCACATATTGATCTTTGATGGTCTCCAAACCAAATGTTTTGAAGTCAAGTTGTGAAAGCATAGTATAGCGACGAGACAATGCATCAGCAATAACATTTTATTTATCCTTCTTGTGTTTAATGACATACGGGAAAGTCTCAATGAATTTAACCCATTTAGCATGTCTGCGATTCAATTTAGCTTGACTTTTAATATGTTTCAACGATTCATGATCAGAATGTATAACAAATTCTTTGGGCCATAAATAATGTTGCCATGTTTCTAAAGTCCGAACAAGAGCATCTAATTCTTTATCATAAGTAGAATCATTCAGACAAGGCCCACTCAATTTTTCATAAAAGTATGCAACAGGTTTGCCATCTTGTAATAACACACCTCCTAATCCAATTCCAGTTGCATCACATTCAAGCTCAAAAGTCTTATTAAAATCAGGAAGTTGGAGTGAAGGAGCATGTGTCAACTTATCTTTCAATACCGTGAAGGCTTCTTCCTGTTCGGTACCCCAAACAAAAGGCACATCCTTCTTTGTAAGCTCATTGAGAGGTGCAGCAATGGTGCTGAAATCTCTCACAAAACGCCTATAGAATCCAGCGAGGCCAAGAAAACTCCTCACTTGTGTCACCGTTTTGGCTTGCAGCCAACTCTCAATAGCTTCAATCTTGGCTTTATCAACTTCAATTCCCTGTGGAGTAACAACATAGCCAAGAAAAGATACTCGGTCGGTGCAGAAGGTGCACTTCCCAAGGTTACCAAACAACTGTGCATCACGTAGAGCAATAAAAACAACATGTAAATGTTCCAAATGTTCCTCCAAAGATCTGCTATAAATCAGTATATCATCAAAATAGACTACCACAAATCGTCCAATGAAAGCACGTAAAACTTTGTTCATTAATCTCATGAAAGTACTAGGTGCATTAGTTAACACAAAAGGCATGCCTAACCACTCATATTATCCAAACTTAGTTTTATATGTTGTTTTCCATTCATCTCCCAATTTCATATGAATTTGATGGTATCCACTACACAAATCAACTTTGGAGAATATTGTAGAGCCACTCAATTCATCAAGCATGTCGTCTAGCCTAGGAATAGGATGACGATAACAAATAGTAATATTATTAATGCCTCTACAATCAACACACATACGCGACGTACCATCCTTTTTCGGCACTAAAATGATAGGAACAGCACAAGGACTAAGGGATTCGCGTATATAACCTTTGTTGAGCTTCTCCTGTACTTGACGCATAATCTCCTTCGTCTCGTCTGGATTGGTACGGTATGGCGCACAGTTGGGTAATGATGCACCGGGAATTATGTCAATTTGATGCTCAATCCCTCGAATAGGTGGTAATCCCGGTGGCACGTCTTGTGGAAAGACGTCAGCAAACTCCTGCAAAATGTTAGTGACAGCAGGAGGCAAAGAGGAAGGCACGTCCACGAATGAAAATAATGCCTCTTTGCACACAACAGCATATCAAATAGATTTGTTGAAATCTAGCTCATCAATATCGGATTTTGTGGCAAGTAAACATGCACTTTTCAATTTAATTTCAGAAGCAACACTAGATGGTTTATTATTAGGTTTCATTTTTTTGCTCAAATTCTTTTGCCACAATCTGATTTTCACTCTTATTTTTCTCTTGTTTTGCTTTATTAGCTCTATTAATATCATCTTTCAAAATGGATTCAGGAGTCATAGGAAGCAAAGTAATATGGCTATCCTTATGAACAAGAGTATACTGATTGTTTCTACCATGGTGTACAGAATTTTTATCAAATTGCCATGGTCTACCAAGTAATAAGGAACATGCTTGTATGGGTACCACATCACAATCAACATAATCAACATATGTAGAGATACTACAATGCACACGAACAGTATGTGTTACCTTAACCTTGCCGCTATTGTTGAACCATTGGATGTAGTAAGGATGTGGATGCGGTCTTGTGGTGAGAGAAAGCTTCTCCACCATCTCCATGCTAGCCAAGTTGTTGTAGCTCCCTCCATCTATGATGAGCGAATAGAACGTCCCTTCACAACTCCCTTTGTATGGAACAAATTATGCCTCTGATTTTCCTCAGCTTGTGTAACCTGCACACTCGAAACCCGTTGAGCAACTAAACATTCATACCTGTCAGCATCTTTAGCAGCCATGTATTGTGTCTCATGAGAAGAATCATCTCTACCGTGTTCTTCATGTGTAATAAGAGCCAAAGTCTCCTCATCACAGTCACTAGCGGACTCATACCCACCATCCTCAGTAGCAATCATCACACGCTGAGATTTGCATTCTCTCACAAAATGTCCTCTTCCCTTACAACGATGACAAATAATATCACACGTGTGCCCTATTGATGTCATGGAAGAAGAAGAGCTCTGCGTAGGCCGGTAGGTGTGCTCTTGGCAGATAGTGGTGGTTGTGCCTGCTTTCTTGTATCACGGCTAGAGGTGGCACCTGATGGAGGTGCTGGTGTAGTGGAAATAGAGGGTGCACGTGGTGTCCATGATGAAGATCGACCTGCAGAAAAGTTAGTTCGCGCATGAGGGAGTCCTGGATTAGGGGGTCTCCGGACAGCCGAACTATATCCTTTGGCTGGACTGTTGGACTATGAAGATTCAAGATTGAAGACTTCATCCCGTGTCCGGATGGGACTCTACTTGGCATGGAAGGCAAGCTAGGCAATACGGATATGTATATCTCCTCCTTTGTAACTGACCTTGTGTAACCCTAGCCCCCTCCGGTGTCTATATATATCAGAGGGTTTTAGTCCATAGGATGACATGCAATCATACCATAGGCTAGCTTTTAGGGTTCAGCCTCTCCGATCTCGTGGTAGATCAACTCTTGTACTACTCATATTATCAAGAATAATCAAGCAGGACAAAGGGTTTTACCTCCATCAAGAGGGCCTGAACCTGGGTAAAACATCGTGTCCCCTGCCTCTTGTTACCATCCGCCTTAGACGCACAGTTCGGGACCCCCTACCCGAGAACCGCTGGTTTTGACACCGACATTAGTGCTTTCATTGAGAGTTCCTCTGTGTCATCGCCGTTAGGCTTGATGGCTCCTGCGATCATCGATAGCGATGCAGTCTAGGGTGAGACTTTTCTCCCCAGACAGATCTTTGTATTCGGCGGCTTCGCACTGCGGGCCAACTCGCTTGGCCATCTGGAGCAGATCAAGAGTTATGCCCCTGGCCATCAGGTCAGGTTTGGAAGCTTAAAATACACGGCAGATATCCGCGGAGACTTGATCTTCGACGGATTCGAGCCTTTGCCTAGTGTGCCACACGGTCACGATGAGCATGATTTAGCTCTACCATCAGACAGTGTCCAGGAGATCGCACCGGCAACCGCTTCGACCCTCAATTCGGAGCCAGCTGCGCCATCCATGGGCGGGTGGATAGACCCCGCCACGGAGGCCGTATCCTCAGCGGCGATCGAGCCGAATATCGACCTTACCCTTCACAAGAGCCGTGATGCCACACTGTCAGATCCTTCCCCGGCCACGGACTCCCAACCGCCTGCGCCCGTGCCTATCGAATCCGATTGGGCGCCGATCATGGAGTTTGACTCCGCGGATATCTTTCAGCACTCGCCCTTCAGTGACATACTGAACTCATTAAGGTCTCTCTCCTTGTCAGGAGAGTCCTGGCCGAACTATGTCCGGCAGGATTGGGATGCGGATGACGAAGAAATTCGCCGCCCACCCACCACCCACTTAGTAGCCACTGTCGACGACTTAACCAACATGCTCGACTTCGACTCCGAAGACATCGACGGTATGGACGACGATGCGGGAGGCAAAGAGGAACCACTGCCCACAGGGCACTGGACAACCACCTCATCATATGATATATACATGGTGGACACACCCAAAGAAGGCAATGGCAACGAGACAGCGGAGGATCACCCCTCCAAGAAGCAACCCAAGCGCCGGCGTCAACGGCGCCGCTCAAAGTCTCGCCAAAGCAAAAGCGGTGTCCCCGAAACAGGAGATAATAACACTCCGGACAGTGCCGAAGATGACAGCAATCCCCTCCAGCAAGATTTAGGGCAGGAGGATGGAGAAGCCAGCCCTCTAGAGAGACCGGCAGATGGAGAGGCGGAGGATGATAATTACATGCCTCCCTCCGAAGACGAGGCAAGCCTCGACAATGACAAATTCGTCGTGCCCGAGGATCCCGTAGAAAAAGAGTGCTTCAAGCGTCGGCTTATAGCCACAACAAATAGCCTTAAGAAAAAGCAACAACAGCTTCAAGCTGATCAAGATTTGCTAGCTGACAGATGGACTGAAGTCCTTGCTGCCGAGGAATATAAACTCGAACGCCCCTCCAAGAGTTACCCAAAGCGTAGGTTGCTACCCCGACTGGAGGAGGAAGCACTCAAACCTACATCTCCAGCATATGATGCGGCTGACCGGCCACCTCATGGCCGCGACAGAGAGGCATTTCAGCCAAAAACTCAGCCCGCACCCCGACGCCACTCAAATAAAAATGATAAGGCACGGGGAAACATGCTAGACCTACGAGACGTATTGGATGACAAAGCAAAACATGCAAGATTGATCTATGGATCACGAGGGCGCACCACTATGCGAGACGATAACCATCACGCCGGATATAGTAAAAGTAAATCTGGACGGGCCGAACACAGCGAGCAAGAATCATTTGAGCTGCGTCGCGATATAGCCCAGTACACAGGCGCCGCACACCCCCTATGCTTCACAGACGAAGTAATGGATCACCAAATCCCAGAGGGTTTCAAACCCGTAAATATCGAATCATACGACGGCACAACAGATCCTGCGGTATGGATCGAGGATTTCCTCATGGACATCCACATGGCCCGCGGTGATGATCTACACGCCATCAAATACCTCCCACTCAAGCTCAAAGGACCAGCTCGACATTGGCTCAACAGCCTGCCAGCAGAATCCATTGGCTGTTGGGAAGATCTGGAAGCCGCATTCATCGATGACTTCCAGGGCACTTATGTGTGACCACCGGATGCCGATGACTTGAGCCACATAATTCAGCAGCCAGAGGAATCGGCCAGGCAATTCAGGACACGGTTCCTAACAAAGAAAAATCAAATCATCGACTGTCCGGATGTAGAGGCCCTAGCAGCTTTTAAGCACAACAACCACGACGAGTGGCTCGCCCGGCACCTTGGCCAGGAAAAGCCAAAATCCATGGCAGCCCTCACGACACTCATGACCCGCTTTTGCGCGGGAGAAGACAGCTGGCTGGCTCGCAGCAATAACATATCAAAGAACCATGGTACTTCGGAAACCAAGGATGGCAATGGCAGGTCACATCGCAACAAACACAAGCGCCGCATTAACAGCGACAATACCGAGGATACGGCAGTCAATGCCGGATTCAAAGGCTCTAAACCCGGTCAGCGGAAAAAGAAATTTAAAAGAAACACTCCAGGCCCATCCAGTCTGGACCGTATACTCGATCGCTCGTGTCAAATACATGGCACCCCCGAAAAGCCAGCCAACCACACCAACAGGGATTGTTGGGTGTTCAAGAAGGCCGGCAAGTTAAATGCCGAAAACAAAGATAAGGGGTCGCATAGCGATGACGAGGAGGAGCCCCGGAAGGCGAACACCAGAGGACAAAAGAGGATCCCCCCTCAAGTGCGGACGGTGAACATGATATACGCAACCCACATCCCCAAGAGGGAGCGGAAGCGTGCGCTAAGGGACGTATATGCATTGGAGCCAGTCGCCCCAAAGTTCAACCCATGGTCCTCTTGCCCAATCACCTTCAAAGGCGTCATACCAGGTGTTGAGGCCCATTGCACAGGCTCAGTCACACTGGAAGTGGTCTTCGGATCCCCGGATAACTTCCGAAGCGAGGAGTTAATCTTCGATATAGTCCCGTTCCGCAGTGGCTATCATGCACTGCTTGGGCGAACCGCATTTGCGAGATTCAATGTGGTACTACATTATGCATACCTCAAGCTCAAGATGCTAGGACCTCGGGGGGTCATCATAGTTAATGGAAACACAGAGCGCTCTCTCCGCATGGAGGAGCACACTACGGCCCTCGCAGCAGAAGCACAAAGCAGCCTCTTAAGGCAATCCACTAGTTTGGCGATTAAGGACCCGAACACCTTCAAGCGCACCCAGAGTAATCGGCAACAAGACCGCCTGGCACGTTCCGAGCTCGCATAGCAATGCGGCCCCCACCCCAGTCCCCGCCAAAAGGAGAAATCCGTGTCGCGCGTACATAATTACGCATTGAAAATACCATGGGCATAGGTGGGGAGGGGGGCACGACTAGGTGCTTCCCGCTTTATTATTTTTCTCTCTTTCAGGACTTTAATCTCCGGAAACACTGTCCGGCAGTATGATTGCCGAACACATGATGCAGCAACCAAGGAGGCAGAAAGCTACGTCGCACCATGGAACTCCCACATGGATTCAATAACGAGTGAAATACTTGCTTTAATTCCATTCCTCAGCTTGCCCTTGGAGGGGACATGTTAAATAGTCCTACTTTTTCTTATCGCACTACTTGTATCATTTTGCTTTAACGCACCTTTTTGAATAAACAATGCATAGCACTATACTATTATCTCATTCTTTATTCTTCCTTTTTTTACATATATGTTCATTCCATGACATCCAGCACCCGTACACTCTGGTACGGCTAATACGCTAGGGGCTTAAGCATACCCCATAATACGGCGTGAGAAGTCCGAACACTTTAGATAGTGCGGCACCCCGAACTTATAGCATTATATGCATCAGCTCCGAATCATGTCTTGGGTCAATAGTTGGGTTTGCCCGGCTCCCATGTTTTGATACCTTACGTTCCGCTATATCGGCTAAGGTAGCACTGGGAGAACTACTGCGATTGTGCCCCGGTTCAGCTGGGCTAAGCACCTCAGTACAGAAAGCTAAAACTGACTGTCATGATAAGGCGAGAGACTAGTCGCTGTTCGAGAGGTTTCGAGTCCCTAAAGTCTTATGCCGCTTAGAGCGAGGAGTCGGCTTTGTCTGGCTTAAGGCGTGTATAGCGCCCAAAATTTAGTCTTCCAAATACTAGGGGCTTCACCAAAATTTAAAATTATAGAATTCTATGGCTAAGTGAGAGTGATAAAATATTATAGTCCGATTGCCTTGTTCGTTGCGATGAGCACCTCCCTCGAAGGACCCAAAAATGGGAACAAGAGTGCTCAGGTTTATCCCGAACACCCCAGCACTCGTGGCATGGGGGCAGAAGCCGATGACTAGCCATCTATCAGATTTGATAAACAGTCGAACAAAAGGTAATATTTTAAATTCAAACAAGCGTTGCATATCGCATATGAACAAGTTTTCATACCACAGGATCACACGAGCAAGTTCATTCAAATATTACATCTTTCGCACACTCGTCCGCTACAAGACGGGCACCCTTCAGGACACCCTCATAATACATCTCGGGGTGTCGATGCTCCTTGCCCTACGGCAGCCCCTCCTTCACCAGCTTCTCAACATCCATCTTGGCCCAGTGCACCTTCGCACGAGCGAAAGCCCGGCGTGCACCCTCGATGCAGACGTATCGCTTGACGATTTCCAGCCGTGGGCAGGCATCCACAAGCCACCTCACCAGGCCGAAGTAGCTGTTGGGAAGGGCGTCGCCAGGCCACATCTGGACTATAAAGCCCTTCATGGCCTGTTTGGCCGCCTTGTGCAGCTCGACCAGTTGCTTCAGCTGGTCGCTCAGAGGCATCGGGTGTTCGGTCCCAATATACTGATACCAGATCAGCTTCTCCGTCGAGCTTCCCTCCTTGGCCTGGTAAAACTTTGTGGCATCCGACACGCCGTGGGGCAAATCTGCGAATGCTCCTGGAGAGCTCCGGACTCGGGTAAGTAACAAGTAATTTACTTTCACATGCTTGCTTTGCATATTGAATGCCTTACCCGCCGTTATCTTCCTCATCGCCTCAATCTCCTGAAGGGCCTTTTGGCTTGAGCCTTGGTATTCTTTGCGCTCTCAAGGGCCGCGGCAAGCTCAGACGCTCGCGTCTTCGAGTCAAGCTCCAATGCCTCGTGCTTCGTCATGAGAGCTTGGAGCTCTTGCTGCACCTCGCCCACCCGTGCCTCTTGCTTTTCCCGCTCGGTGCACTCCTGGGCCGCTTTGTTTTCGGCCTCGGACAGCGCTTGCTTCAGGGTCGCCACTTCGGTCGTGGCCCCTAGCAAATTCATAATGATCCGGTCATTTTGCAATCGCATTTTTTTATATTTTATATATACATATCTATAGACAAGGTATTACTTACCTTTGTTCTCCTCGAGCTGCCTCTTGGCAAGGCCGAGCTCTTTCTCGGACCCCTCGAGGTCCTGCTTCAGTGTGGCAACCTCCGCAGTCAGTGCGGCAGAGGCCAGCAGCAAAGCCTTCATACGCATATAGACATACTTATATTAGACTCCTGCAGATATCATTTGATCCTCTATTCGGCTTTTCTTTGTGAACACCAAACAAAGCATCAGGGGCTACTGTCTATGCGGTAATATTTTTCCTACATTTTCAATACTTACCTCAAAGCCTGTTAGAAGGCTGGCACAGGCTTCAGTCAGTCCGCTCTTGGCGGATTGAACCTTCTTGATCACTGCACTCATAATAGTGCGGTGCTCTTCATCGATGGAAGCGCCTCGAAGCGCTCCAAACAGGTTGTCCGGTGCCTCTGGATGGACAGAGGTCACCGGCACGGGCGTCTTACCCCTTTTGGAAGGGGGCCGCCTGCCCGAGTCCGGAACCATTGGAGGTTCCGACGCGGTGTTCGGCTGAGAGCCGAACTTGGAGCCCCTGGAGTCTCGCTCCCTTTGCTCCTGGAGTCCGAAAGGTCGCCTTGAGGCGCCTCCGAGACTGTCTCCCCCCGGCTCGGTGCCCCTTGAGACAATACCTCGGCATTGTCCGTAGGGCAAGGGGAGGAGGCGGTCGGAAGTGGATCGCTATCCATATCCGACGAATCCAAGGAGCCGTCCGACGAGGATACGTCGATACGGGCTTGGGGCGGTCTGCATAATCATATTCGGCGTTAGGAGAAGCAGTGCGACAAAGGTATGCTATGAGTTACTCTGGTATCCGAATACTTACGACTTTGCCAGGGGCTTGGCCCTGAGCAGCCACTCGTCTTCGCCTTCGGCGGTGGTGGTGGAGCAGTCCGGAAGAAGAGTCCTTCCTTTCTTGGACCCTTCGGCCTCCCCGGTCGGGGCGGCCTTTCTTTTCTTGTCTCCCCCGGCTGGATGGGGAGCATCTTCATCTTCCTCCTCGTCTTCATGGGAGGAGTGCGTCGCGGAGTTATCGGACGATGAGTCCGATAACACCTGGCGCCGGGAACTCTTTCGAGTTCCCTTGGCCTTCTTCTTGGTCTTCTCCGGCACCTTGTAAGGAGCCGGAGTCAACATCTCCATCAGGAGAGCGTCCGTGTTGTCTTCGGGCAGGGGGCTGGACAGTCAATCTGCTCCGATGCCTCCACCCAGTCCTGTTAAAGGCATGGGAGCTCAGACCCCGCATATGGTTAAGCTATAGGAAATAAATGTCCTACCAGATGTACAGAACTTACCGGATTCGCAGGGCGCTTTGCGCTTAGCCTGCGGTCCTCGGTGAGAGAGGGGGGACCTCGGCGCCCTTGAACAGCACCCTCCAGACGTCTTTCTGCGTCGTGTCGAAGAGCTCGCTTAGAGTCTGGTGCTGGGCCGGGTTGAACTCCCATAAGTTAAAATCCTGTTGTTGACACGGGAGGATCTGGCGGAAGAGCATGACCTGGACTATGTTGACAAGCTTAAGTTTCTTGCTTGCCATGTTCTGGATACACTTATGGAGTCCGTCCAGCTCCACCGATGAACCCCAGGACAGGCCCTTCTCCTTCCAGGAAGTGAGCCGCATGGGGATTCCGGATCGAAATCGGGGGCCGCCACCCAGTTGGTGTCGCACGGCTCGGTGATGTAGAACCACCCCGATTGCCACCCCTTTATGGTCTCCACGAAGGAGCCCTCGGTCCATGTAACGTTGGGCATCTTGCCCACCATGGCTCCGCCGCATTCCACTTGTTGGCCGCTCACCACCTTCGGCTTGATATTGAAGGTCTTCAGCCACAGGCCGAAGTGGGGCCGGATGCGGAGGAAGGCCTCGCACACGATGATGAACGCCGAGATGTTGAGGATGAAGTTCGGGGCCAGATCATGAAAGTCCAGCCCATAGTAGAACATGAGGCCACGGACAAATGGATGGTGGGAAGCCCCAGTCCATGGACGAAATGGTGGAGGAAGACCACCCTCTCGTAAGGTTCTGGGGTGGGGATGACCTACCCCGCGGCTGGCAGCCGGTGCGCGATGTCCGCGGCTAAGTATCCGGCTCCATGCAACTTTTTGATGTACTCCTCTATGACGGAGGAGGCCATCCACTTGCCTCCCGCTCCGGACATGTTTGGAGAGAGTTGAGGAGGAGGATGCGGACTTGGGTGATGGAGCTCGAGTGCGCGAGAATGGATGAGCAAGGAGGAAGAAGGCGTGGGTAGAAAAAGGTGAGATCTTATCCCTTTATAAGGGCAGACTAGACTATGCGCCCCCACTAGCCTGGTAAAACTCGCTTATGCCCCAAGCTCCGTAATTGATGGCACGGTTGGGTTACCCACGTTTGTATTGATGAGAATCCCGTAATAAGGGGAGCACGATCTCTGCTTTGACAAGACATGTCAAGAAACCGCCTCGCGTTATGTGCGGTGCTGGTCAAGGAAAAACGGTTCGAATAATTACCGGGCCATGGCATGATGTCATGCTGCCAAAACGTGTCAGCAGATTGGAATTTTGGAAATATTATTCTCTCTACGGTGGTATGTGGAACTTATTTTGCAGGGACGGACACTATCCTTGTATTCAAACTCTTCTGTGGTGTATTCGGAGGAGGAACCCACCTTGCAATGCCGAAGACAACAGTGCGCGCCGGACTCATCGTCATTGAAGCCTAGTTCAGGGGCTACTGAGGGAGTCCTGGATTAGGGGGTCTCCGGACAGCCGGACTATATCCTTTGGCCGGACTGTTGGACTATGAAGATACAAGATTGAAGACTTTGTCCCGTGTCCGGATGGGACTCTACTTGGCGTGGAAGGCAAGCTAGGCAATATGGATATGTATGTCTCCTCCTTTGTAACCAACCTTGTGTAACCCTAGCCCCCTCCGGTGTCTATATAAACCGAAGGGTTTTAGTCCGTAGGACGACATACAATCATACCATAGGCGAGCTTTTAGGGTTCAGCCTCTTCGATATCATGGTAGATCAACTCTTGTACTACTCATATTATCAAGAATAATCAAGCAGGATGTAGGGTTTTACCTCCATCAAGAGGGCCTGAACTTGGGTAAAACATCGTGTCCCCTGCCTCCTGTTACCATCCGCCTTAGACGCACAGTTCGGGACCCCCTACCCGAGATCCGCCGGTTTTGAGACCAACAACGCCAATGCATGTCGATCCCGCACTTCACATTCAGCTTTACAAGCAAGATGGAATGAACGAGTGATATTAGTATACTCCTTATACTCTAGAATGGTCTGAATCTCTCTATTTAATCCACCCATAAAATGTGCAAGCATAGCTTCATTCTCCTCAACAATACCACATCTAATCATGCCAGTTTTCAATTCCTGATAATATTCTTCTACAGAATTGTTTCCTTGTCTTAAACGCTGCAATTTTTGAATTAATTCACGTTGATAATATGGTGGAACCCAACGAGTATGCATAGCAGTTTTCAAAGCAGCCCAAGTAGCTGGAATAGGATATAATCTACAATGTTCACACCACCAAACACATGAAAAGCTAGTGGAAGCACAAACAGCAGTAGGAACACGTCTCTCCTCAGGATATTGTAAACAGGTAAATCGTTGTTCAGTTTCTAACTCCCAAGTAAGATATATATCAGGAACATATCTACCCTCAAATGCTGGAATATTTAATTTCAGTTTAGGGAGATGGTCATGATCTCGTACCTGAGGAGGAGCCCTAACATTGCCATTATTTGCATGTGGACGACCTGGTGGTTGTGGTGCTAGTGGTTTCACGTAGTTCTGATTTTGATCAACCTCATCCTCGTAATCTCCTGCATAATCATCCTCCTCCACATCAGCAGCAGGAGCCACAAAAGTATCAACAGCAGCACCAACAATTTGGCCAGGCGCAAGAGGGACACGGCTCACTCAGCGGAGGGCTGTTTCATGATGTGGAGGTAGTCGTTGTTTTTGTTGTTGTTGTAGAGGTGCGTTAGGTGCAGCCGGTGGTGGTGGTGGAAGATGCGCGAGCAATTCATTAAACTTCTTATCGAGCTTTGTTTCGAACGTCTTCTCCATGCATTTATCTTCTCCATGGCCTCTTCAAATCTGTTTAGCACATCTTGCACCTATCCACTCATCATTTGCTGAAATTTATCATGCAACTCCTTATTCATCATGTTCTCCCAGTCAGTCTCATTCGCTTGTGAGCCTACCATGGTTAGCAGCAATAGAAACACAAAAGAATATGATCCTATAGACTACTAACAAGAGGTGGTGGTGGGTGTCACAAATCCGTCAAGAAAATCTCAAATTCTTACCAGTTCTTACCCAGCAGCAGGCGGTGATCGGCAACCGTCGTAGTCAAAACTCTTAAAGCTTGGATAGAGCGATTACCAGGGAGAGTCAAACGCACGACGTAGCTGTATGTGGAGCTGGGAAGGCTTATAATACAGTAGCAAAAAGGGTCAGCAATAATCAATTCAGAAATGCAAAGTTGAATAAACGCTCAACAATGGTACTGTGCTGGTCCTAGGCTAGACCATGCTAGAGACGCGAGCCTAGAACACTAACAAAATCATGACATTGCACGCAAACAAGGGAGGAGCACGCTGTGAATATATATTTTTCTTTTTTTCACTTTTTTGCACTTTTTTCCTCTCTTTTTTTGCTCCGCAACAATTTTTTTCGAAAAAGTCTACAAATGGTCTAAAAACTGCCTAGCCAGAATTTTCTAGACTTAGTTTTTTTAGTTTGGAACTTTTTTATACTGTGGGTAGCACGGAAGTTAGGGAGTCCTACTCTGTCACGACTCAGAGTATGGCGTGATCTGGAAATCCAAAACAAAGCAACAAATACTGGACTCAGACTAGGACTGGTGGCAGAGATGAATCTGGTGGAAACTCGGACTGGTGGCAGATATATGTAGGGCGGTGGAACTCGGACTGGTGGTGAATCAGTGATGGAGGTGGACTCGTATTATCATGATGGCGGTGGATATGTGGTATATGGCAGCGGTGATGACGATGGTGGTATATGGCATCGGTGATGATGATGGTGGTATATGGCAGCGGTGACGATGATGGTGGTATATGGCAGCGATGATGATGGTGGTGGTATATGGCAGCGGTGATGATGATGATGCGGCGATGGCGTGACAACTTGTGGACAGAACTCGAAACTCTAAAGGACTAGACACGACGATGCAACAGCAAATTCAACAATGCAAAACCCTAAAAAGATTATGCAAAGGCTCAGATTGGTTAGGATATGATGAACTAACCCTAAAAAAATTTGTTGGCTTTTTCGTGGACTATAGGTATGAAGAACAGACTCGATCTAAACTACGAAAAACTGTAAAATCTCACCGAACAACCTGGAAATCTGTTACCACTTGATAGAGGCGAGGTGTACCGATCTTTGGATGTAATGATGGCTATCGTTTTTTGTGGGAGTCGACCTTGACGATCCGACTACGAATGTGCGAGACGTCGCACCTTAGAAATCGCTAAACCAACTTTCAAGGGGTTATTGACCACGCCGGACCACGATAAACCTGACCACGAGGGTCTGTTTCCTGCGAGCAAACGAAGAACAAGCAAGAAACTGAGATTTCAATCTGGATATTGCGAATATAAGATGAAAGCTTTATTGATCAAGGTGGGGTTCTATGACGTCTTGGTCTGGTCATTGAACACAACAAAGTACGTGAAGTTGCAGCTATCGCGAACTTTAATCTAAACAAAACCCAAAGTCTAAAACAACGCCCTAAGGGATGTATATATGGAGGAAGAGGAGGGGAATTTCGTGGCCCTTGGAGGAGGGGTCCGAAACCAACCCTAACTCTTGTTTCCCCACACATACGGACTCTAAAAACAGCCTAAACTTAAGTATTTCGAAAATACATGGGCCTGGCCCAATAATAAGGTGGCGCAACACCTAGAATAGCCTCTGGACAAAATTTATGATGTGGCATCCTGTATATTGCGTCCAAGGCTTCATGCACTCCTTATGGTGGCTTCAAATTCCTGAAATCATCACTTGTAACTCCATTCTTGATTCCCTTGTGCATGCCATCATCTCCATGCTTGGTCTTAATCCAGTGTTCATCCCCCTTATCCATGCCAGGCCCTTCATTTGTAAGCAAAACAAATGTATCCAATTTAGGCAGCATCATATTATCATGAACATTAGAATCATTACTAAGAAACAAAAGTACCTGATAATTTAATTGGCGTGCGCGAGCTCTTGTAATTGCTCCAGTATGTATTGCAGCAGGGGCTGTGGGCGTAACAATGGTATTGATGTCCTCATCACAGCAAGACTGGTGTTCTTCTCCATCATATTCTTGATGCACTTCTACAGCGTCATCACCTCGTCGGACGATTCCCAATCCAGACCCTTGTTAATCCACGACATGATCCGAATTGGGGGTCCGGACTTGAACTTAGGAGTGGCTGCCCATGTGGCGGCGCGAGGTTCGGTGATGTAGAACCACTCCTGTTGCCATCCCTTCACGGTTTCCACGAAGGCCCCTTTGGGCCAGGTGACTTTGGGGAGTTTGCTCACAATGGCTCTGCCGCAGTCTGCATGTTGCCTGTCAACCACTTTCGGCTTCACATTGAAGACCTTAAGCCATAGGCCGAAGTGGGGAGGAATACGGAGGAGCCCCTCACAACGATGATGAACGCCAAGATGTGGAGAAAGAAATTTGGGGCTAGATCATGGAAATCTAGCCCATAGTAGAACATGAGGCCACAGACGAAGGGGTGGAGAGGAAACCCTAGTCCGCGGAGGAAGTAGGGGATGAACACCACCCTCTCATTGGGCTCTGGAGTGGGGATGATACATTTTTTGGCAAGGAGCCAATGCTCGATCTTCGCGGCCAAGTACCCTGCTTCTCAGTGTTCGTTGACATTCCTCTCTATGACGGACGATGCCATCCACTTGCCTTGTGAGCCGGATCCAGCCATGGTTGGAGGGGTCGGGTGGTGGAAAGGGCTGAAAGCTTGGGCGCTGAAGCTCAAGGATGGGAAGGCTGAGGAAGGAAGAAGGCGTGGGGTAAAGAATGGAACTTTATCCGCTTATATAGGCAGTGAATATCAAGCGCCCCCCACTAGCCTTAAAACTCGCCTATTCCCAAGGGGTCGTGCAAATGACACGGTTGGATTACCTAAACCCGTATTGATGAAAATCCCGTAATAAGGGGGCACGATCTCTACTTTGATAAGACGTGTCAATGTGGGCCATGCCTCGAAACACAAAGCGGGAGGCCAAAAATGGTTAGAAATTATAAAACGGCCAGACGTAACGTCTCGCCGAAAAAGCCGTCAGAAGATATGCTTTATTGAACATTATGCCCTTGTGGTTTAGGGTTGCAGCTATAATGCGGAGCCGGATACAGATCTTTTGTTCAAGAGACTGCTTTGTATGCAGAGAAGGAACCTGCCTTGCAATGCCGAAGACAATCAACGAGCCGAATACATCATAATTGAAGACAGGTTCAAGGGCTACTAAGGGAGTCCTGGACTAAGGGGTCCTCGGGTGTCCGGACAATTTGATATGGGCCGGACTAGTGGGCCGTGAAGATAGAAGGCAGAAGACCTTTCCCCGTATCCGAATGAGACTCTCCTTTGCATGGATGGCAAGCTTAGCATTCGGGTGTATTATTTCCTCTCTTTGTAAACGGACTCTGTACAACCCTTGACCCCTCCGGTGTCTATATAAACTGGAGGGTTTAGTCCATAGAGGCTAAGACAAATCACATAGGCTAGACATCTAGGGTTTAGCCATTATGATCTCGAGGTAGATCGACTCTTGTAACCCCTATACTCATCAAATACAATCAAGCGGGACGTAGGGTTTTACCTCCATTAAGAGGGCCAGAACCTGGGTAAACATCGTGTCACCCTTGTCTCTTGTTCCCTTCGATCCTCAGACATAGTTCGGGACACCCTACTCGAGATCGGCCGGTTTTGACTCCGAAAATGACGGTGCTGCATGGTACTTGCATCACGTGGCCGCTCCAATTATGATCGACTTGCTTGCCGTTGCCTTGAAGATGACGAAGGGGAAGTAGATTTGACCAAAGCCTAAATCTCCTCCATCCTTGCATCTTGCTCCTCCTTTCGTGCAGAAAACTTGTTGTCGAAGTAATATCTGGTACATGCTTCAGAGTGTCGTATGTCGATGACGAGGTTGTTGATGCGCTCTCCCAATCGTGATTGAGCGCCTTGCATTTGTCATTGTAGATCGAAGATGGACGCTTTGGTGATGTAGTTGTTCGCGTTGTCGTTGTTGTCGAAGACCGAAGATGAAATACCTCACCTATCCATCACAAAACTTGAGCAAATGTGAGTGGAAGAAAGGAAAGAACTAGACCAATGTAACTTATCCAATGTTGAAATTGGATCAATGATCACTCAATAATGTAACAAGGAAATAGCACAATTGGTACCGGATCTTGTCAATTCTCACACCTACACAAGTAAGGCTTATGGTGGAGCTTGGTGAGGATAGTGGCACAAAAATTTGATGCAAAATGTTAGCAAGAGTCAATAATGTTGGAAAAGATTCGCAAATTCGCAAGTGAAACAAGTAGACTAATAGCAATATGTGGGACCCAGAAACACACACACGGATAGATAAAAATGGGGTCGTGCAACCAAGGAATGAGCACAAAATATGGAATCCACGGAAAACACTCATGTTGCACAACTCAAGAGAGACGCTAGCACGATTGCTCAATAGGCGGATATGACACTTGTGCACAACCTATAGGAGACAAAAATGCAATGACTTCTATCCCAAGTATGATATGTATGTATGGTTCCCGGTGTTATGATCCAAGATGATCGGATATGACAATCTTATGTGCAATGTGGTATGATGCTATGGCTATTGCTTACAAGCTCTTTGCTTTCTTTTTTCTTTTGCTTAAAGGCTTATTCTTTTTTTTATATGGCCACTATGCGAAATGCACAAACCAAGATAGCAATTGTGTATATGTAACACAAGGGATGATATGATACCAAGATGATACCAATATGATATGGTATGCATGCAATGGAAGGTGTAGATCGATGATCACTAATGTGCACAAGTTATGTTGCTGGAAATACTCAATGGCTAGTCTCGATAGGCAATTGATGCAAAATGGGCTAGGGGTTATCAATGCAATGGCAAGAATCTACAATAATAGGATACCACGATACAAAGATGATATAGAGGTTACTATTCTTGCATACGGTTGATGGTGTCAAAATGGTGAAGGTGGTCAATGTTGAATCCTTTGCGAAGTTGAGCGCTGGTGTTGTCGATGTCAAACCGTTCCTAGTTAGTTGAAACACCCTAGGAAACGGAAAAACTACAAACTCAAAATCTCCAAAGGCAAATGTCAAATGGTGGTAGCGGACATGCGGTGGTGGTTCCGGAGTTGGCAATGTGGAAGTGGTGGTGGTGGTAGATGAAGAAGCAACCGTCCCTAAGTAACTGAAACACCTTAGGAGGCTCAAGTCACTACTCAAGCAACCACAAATGCTATACGGAGCGAAATGGGTTAGGTTGCCGAAGGTTATGGTGGTTTTGCGGATGATATGGTGGAGCACCTAGGCAAAGATGCCAAAATGCCAAAATTTTGATGGAGTCGAATGATGTTGGAACCTATCTAGATGTATGGGGGATGTCAATAGCTACTCAACGAGCTAAAGAACGCGAAAATCAGACTCTGGATGTGTACGTTATGGCCGAAACGGTGAAGTGCACGTGGCTGCTGTAGGGGGGCCGTGCGCATGGGGGTAGGAGCCCGTGGGTACGGGGTACCATGCGCATGGTACAGGTCCGTGGGCACAGGGTGTCCAGAGACTTCTCGGGGTCCCATGCGCACGGGGTCTGGGTCCGTGGGCACGGGGTGGGCGGAAATTTCGCGATTTCGGGGCGAAAATTGAAGATTTCTAGGGCAAAATTGAAGAGATTTTGGGGAGGGGTGGTGGGGAAAAGATGATGGAAATCTAGATCCACTTGCAACCAAGAAAATCCATGGATAAAATCCAACAAAACATCACCAAACCAATAAATCACAAAAAAATTGGGTCTATTTTTGGTGGGGATGTTTGAAATTGGGGATGAACACAACAAAGTTATGCTAGAAAAGAAGAACGGGGCTCCAATTTCTTGAGAAACCTTGGCTCATGATACCAGGATGTTCATGAGCAAGGAGGGGAGCTCCAATTTCGTGATCAACGTGGTTCTGGATACCAAGATGTTATAGGGTGGAACACTAAGATGGATCTTTCACGAATTGGAGGGGAAATCCCACAAAGAACACGAAGAACACAAGAGAGGGGAACACTCAAATCAACTACATACAATCACACATATGCTAGATCCAAGAACACACAAGAGGTCACAATGATCCAAGGACAATAAAGGAATGATACAAGGTAACTAGTTCATCCAAATCCTATGAGGAAAGAGGTCTTGATGATAGTCTTCTCCAAGAGAAGGGCTTGAATTCACAAGGGGGTCTTCTCCAAAGGAGGTCTTGAACTCCAATGGAGTGGTCTCTCTCTCTCTCAATAGGAGGAATGGTACAAGGAGCAAAGCTCACATAGATCAAGTCATGTCATTTGCTAAGTCTAATGGAGGAGTGAGAGGGATATATATAGGTAGGTGAAGGAAAGGGACGAAGTGGAGGCCGAACAGGCGACTCTCGGCCGTCCATCCTGATGAGCCTGTGCGCACGGGGTAAGTTGGGCCCGTGCACACGGGGGTCCCGTGGGCACGGTACAAGCTCGTGCCCACGGGGTGCTCTAGCGCCAGCTCCCTATGTAGCCCGTGCACACAGAGTATTCGAGGGCCGTGAGCGCGGGGTTGTCTGGGAAGTGCAGAGATGAACTTCGTGCACTCCTTCTTCTTCCTTGTGGCCTTGGGGTCCTTCTCCTTGCCCTTCGGGAAGCTCCCTAGCTTCTTGGTAGTGGTCACCCTTGTACCTAATGATGCACAACATTCCATGGTGAGGTAGCAACCAAGTCCAACAGATATTCATGTAAATCTCGAAGAGGAGCGGGTTCACCTTAAGTCCGGTCGGTCCACTTGGGGCTTGAGGTGCTATGAAGGTGTACATGGAGATGACCGTGGGATGCTCCGCATCAAAATTGTTTGCCCATTGGAACTTGAAGTACAGAATATACACGCTTGTGTGAATGATTGTGTATTGTACCATGGTGAGTACAAAGATTTGCATGCGTGTCCGACATGCAAGCATGCACGACACAAGCGTAGGAGAGCAAAGGACAAGTACAAATTGGACGATGAGATCAAGACTGGAATCCCGTTCAAGGTTGTTTGGTACTTGCCTTTAATTCCAAGGTTGAGGCATTTGTTTGCAAACCCTAGAGAGGCAAAGAGGTTGCGGTGGAATCATGGTTAGCGAATTGCGGATAAGTATATGATGCACCTGAAAGATGGGGCTCAGTGGGAATTAATCGACAACAAGTTTCAAGACTTTGCCAAGGATCCTAGAAGTATAATGCTCGGGGAGTGTACTGACGGGATGAATCCTATTGGCGATATGAACACCAATCACAGCACATGGTCGGTGCTTCTGTGCATATATAACCTAGCTCCTTGGTTGTGTATGAAGAGAAAATACATTATGATGTCAATGATTATCCAAGGCCCGAAGCAACCTAGAAATGACATCGATATTTACTTTCAACTACTGGTAGAAGAACTGCTAACAATGTGGATAGATGTGTTTGCTGTAAAATGTTGTGATGCTTACAGAAAGGAGATTTTCGATCTACATGTGATGCTGGTGCACACCATTCAAGATATGCCAGCATTGGGCAACACATCGGGGCAGAAAACAAAGGGAGATGTAGGGTGTGTCACATGGATGGATAGGACAGCTAGCAGATTTCTTCCGAACTCGCGTAAAACTGTGTATTTGCGTCATCGTAGATTCTTACAGAGAAATCACCCATATCGAAAGATGAAAGCTGAATTTGATGGCATGACAGAGATAGGTGTGGGCCCAAGACCCTATGATGGGGAGGTGGTCCACAACATGGCTAAACAAATTAATGTTGTGCTTGGCAAGAAGCACGTATTGATGGTGAAACAAACACTCAAGGGTCAAGTGTTTAAGAAGAAATCGGTGTTCTGGAAATTACCTTACTGAGAGATTCTATGTGTACGTCACTGCATCGATGTCATGCACATAGAGAACACCATATGTGAAATCATCCTTGGTACTCTGCTCAAGATTAAAGGTAAAAGTAAGGATGGCGAGGTTCATGGCTCGATGTGCTTGCTGATCAATCAAAATGCAAGAGTGAAGCAGAAGATGATGACAAATTCATCAAAGCTTGTCAGAGTTACAATTTCAGTACAAAAGAAGCAACACAGTTCTTCACCTATTTGTTGTCAGTTAAAACACTCTCTTCCTACTCCGCAAACATCAGAAGTCTCGTGGATGTGAGCTCAGGTAAAATGAAGTTGGGACACATGAAATCACATGATTGCCACGTAATGTTAACACGAATCCTCCCGGTGGCCATCAGGAATCTGATGGACAAAGATATAAGAAACACACTCATTGAGATCTATGATTTCTTCAACCAACTATGACAGAAAGTTGTAGATCCTGAAGAGTTGGATCATGTGCAAGATGATATTGCAAGAATATTGTCCAACCTAGAGATGTTTTTCCCACCGTCATTCTTTGATGTCATGCTGCATCTCATTGTGCACCTTGTCGACGAGATAAAGTATTGTGGTCCTGTGTTTCTTCGCAACATGTATCCCTTCGAGCGGTTCATGGGAATAATGAAGCGCTTTTGTCGGAACCGAAACCATCCAGAGGCAAGCATCCTACAAGGTTATACCGCGGAGATGTGGTTGAGTTTTGCGCCGAATACGTGAAACAAAGACCTATAGGTTTGCCCCTCTCTCGCCATGAGGGAATGCTGAAAGATAAGCCGGTCCTTGCTGGCACGCAAATGGCTGCACCCGGAGAATTAGCAGAGAAAGCCCATTTGACGGTACTGCTTAATAGGCTAGTTCTCACGGCTTATGCCAAAGAACACTTGGCAGATATATGCCAAAGCTTCTTACCAATGGTGCCTTCATCAGATGTGGAGATGAAGGAGCACACTAAGAACTACACCGAATGGCTGAAGAATCATTTGGCACAAGGATCCATCGATGACATTACTACATGGTTAGCACAAAAGCCATCACCTACGGTGTTGACGTACCAAGTATATGACATAAATGGATACACGTTCTACACTGAGGAACGTGATTAGAAGACCTCATCTCAGAACAGCTCTGTTTGAATAGAATGCATGACTGTAGATGAAGCCGATAAAAAGGTATACTATGGAACCATCAAAGAGATTTGGGAGCTTGATTATATGAAAGTCAAGGTGGCATTATTTAGGTGCACATGGATCCCTCTTGGTCATGTAAAGGTTGATGATTACAGGAAGACATGTGTTAACAGGACAACGATGGCATATCATGCGGACCCGTTCATTCTTGCTAGCGATGCTACCCAGATTTTCTATGCGGAAGACCCCTTGCATGAGAACTGCCATGTAGTGATGCATGGGAAGAGGAGGTTAGTGGGTGTCGAGGATGTTGCCGATGAGGATGAGTACGATGAATTTGATGAGTTGCCAGCCAAGGGATCACGCACCCATGTAACAAAGAAGCGTAAAATCATCAGAAAAACCATGTTCATTCGGGTTCAACCTAATGATCCCAGTTCCCCCATGTACATGGGAATTAAGCCATAAGACTAGTCTTTTATGCCTACCATGCAACTTAATTCGTTCAATTTAGAGTTGTCGCATGTACTGAATGTGTGAGTTATGCCCGGTTTCTTGTTGATGTAAGAACCGTTAATATGTTGACCTTGATATGCTATCAGCTCAGGCAATGAATATGAAAATTTTATTATTATTATTATTATTATTATTATTGTTATTATTATTATATCATAGAGGTAGCACACTCAATTGATCTCACTACAGTATGTGTGTCAAAAATATGCAATCTGGTTTGCGAATAGCACACGGTTCGTTCATGAAAGTCGTGTGCCGACCAAACCCCGCTCGCGATCTGAGTCATGCTTTCTGATTGGCCAGAACCCAAACCCCGTGGATCGTACGTCTGCACCATTGTATGCTCCCAGATCGAACAATGATCATCATCCCTTTTGACATCACATGCAATTCCGGTTGTTATTTTATTTTTATGCACAAAATGCACGTTAAACTTAAAAAATTTCTTAAATATAGCTAATGATACCTGAAATGCGCCAGAAAATCAAACCCGTGGTATAATGGTGATTTTGTACTGTAGAAATTTTTATGAGGCCAAACGATGAAGTCATCGGCCACTAGAGTTTGAATTGACATGTCTCCTTTTGGAATCCATGATCCTTCATGCGAGATGCTCCAGTTTGGAACGAGCGATCATCAAAACTTGTACCAAACATTACCAATTTTTTCCACGGGGTCGTGAGAGCACGCCACGGACACACATCCATTTTAATGATGTCCGGACTCCATCTGAATTTCCTTAACCGAAATGTTTGAAACTTCTCCCCGCTTCTCAGACAAATGGCTGAAAACTTGCAAAGCGACGCACAAATGATTTGTACACCTTCTTTGCTAAGGGTGGCCATAGTGGGGGCATCATACCGGTATCATGCACTCGGGAATAGCAAATATGATGATGTGGCAAGGAATTAAAGAAGGGAGAGTGGGTTAGAGTAACATAGGTAGATACCGTAACATAATAAATGCTATACTACTTTGTGTCATGCATGGCCATAAATACGGTCATCTATGATACTACTCTATGATACTATGCACTATGAATGTACGTACATAGTATCATACACTAGTATCATATGCACGATACTAGTATATGATACTCCCCACTATAAGGCTGGCCATAGTGGTGGTATCACAGCCGGTATCATGCACTCGGAAATACCAAGTATGCTGATGTGGCTAAGAATTAAAGAAGATAGAGAGGGTTAGAGTAACACATAGGTAGATACTATATCATGTTAAATTCAATGCTAATTTGTGCCATGCATGACAATAAATATGATCATCTATGATACTACTCTATTATAATATGCACTATAATTAAAGGTAGTATCATACACTAGTATCATATATATGCATGATACTAGTATGTGATACTCTCCACTGTGATTAGCCTAAGTATAGCCTAACTAAAACACCAACATGTAGTTGTAGTAGGGTTTTTGACTTTATATGCACTAAATGCAAGGTAAGTGCAAAGAATGACTTAAACATAGCAGACGAGACCTGAAATGGGCCGGGAAATCAAACAAAGGGTATATCTGCGATTGTTTACAATGATTTTTTTCGAGGCGGGACAATGTGGTAACTGACAATTTGGAGTCCGAAGGGCCGCGTCTCCTTTTGGAAACTATATCCTTCTTGTGAGATGCTCCGGTATGGAAGGTGCGAGCATAAAAACTTGTGCCAAACTTTACCAATTTTTTTTCCATGCGATCGTGAGAGCATGCCATAGTGACACAATGATTTTAATTATTTTCCAGACTCTATATGCATTTCCTGAAATTAAAATACCAGCAAGGCCTACGCCTCTGGCCGCACCCTACGACCAAACTGTTTGAAGTTTTTTCCCGTTTCTCGGACAATGAATGAAAACTCGCAAAGCGACACACAAATGATCTTGCTAACACCCACGTGTATTCTGATAACACTTCCGCACTACATGCTCAACATAAGCGCACTGCATCTTCTTTACGATGAGCACTGCAATGCTTCATGGGAGAACTGCTTCATTTTTTGGTAGTCCGCCCGCGTGTTCTGTATGGAATCGGGTGTTGCAGGATGATTTAATTTGTTTCTCGATCTCATTTGACCTTTATTCTTTGTAATTTATAGGGAAAGCGACTAAAATCTTTGCAAATCGAGTGATTTGGCGGACGAGCTTTCTCTGTTCGTTCGTGTTCGCGTCGGATGCGACTTTTTCATTCTCGGATGTTGTTTGTTAGTAGGAATTCTTTGCTTGTGTTCGTTTTAATAGGTCTGTTTACTCTACAATTTGTCTAATTTTAGGAGTTAGTTTTCAATTTCTGCGAAATTGATTTTCTGGGCGTGTGAGCTTCGTCCGCTCATCTGTTCTTGTTGTTTTTTGGATTTTGTGCGTCGATCCGTTTTGAATCTTGTTATTAGTTTCCTTTTTGTTTGAATTCACTGTATTGCGCCTGTAATGTTTGTATTTTTGGTGTGCATTGTTAAAGAATAGTGCATGCTGTTCATCTGAGTGGCCATGGGTTTGATGAATTTTTTGCGGGTAAGTTTTCAAATTTGAGTGGTTGCGCAATTATTTGGCCACTTATCGAACTGCGAGTGGAATTCGCACCTCTGTTAGTCTCCTACATGTCTAGACCTATACTGCTTTGATTTTATTGTTGTAGTTCTGGCATATGTTTGTAGTGTACTACATTTTGTTAAGTAGTGGACTTCAATGTAGCTGTATTATAGTGGGCATGACAACTTATGAGATAATTTCTTTTTCTCAAACTACATTCTGTGTTTCAGAGAACTACATAGTATGCACTTTCTTACTACATTAGCAGAATAGTTATGCTGCTATTTCAGCTATTTATGTCAATTCTTCTGAACTCCATACCATGAGAATTTTGTTGAACGACATAGGTTAACTACAAAGTTTTCGACCAGTGGCATTGCATTGTTATTGTTCAGAGTACTGCATTTTTTATATAATGACCGTATTATGTGTATTAGAGAACTATATTTCTGTCAGCAGCAACTTGTCTAAAAAGGGTTATAAAATGATGCAGATGAGGTTGCATACTTTAAATAGGCACCGGTTAAGCCTCTTGATGGACATAATTTTAAAAGCATACAACATAAACAAAGCATTAGAATATGCTACAGATGGCTTGCTTTATCCTAGACAACCTACATTGCAAATATTGTAAACTTCGGGGAGTCTTCTTCTTTGTAGAAAAACACCATGCCACTTCTCCAGCCTCAAAGCCATTCTGGGAGACAAAATCTTTCTAGCCATTAGTTATGGTTATGCAGTCTTCAGAGCCAATGTGGTAGTCAGCTTGCATGTCTGCATACCCATTCTCGTGTTGTGTCTCCAAAGTAACCTTTCGATTGATCGGTTTTTGTCCTGTCCACAATTGCTTGTCGTAATGGGCTGAAATTATAGCTGGGCCAGAATCAACGTTATCTAGTTGGGCCAACTGACATGTTCAAACTTTAGCGGGCTCATTAAGTTAATGGGCCATAACCTGGCCGAAAGCACTATTGGGCCGCTATAATTGAAACGAGCCAACAGTTAATGTTCGGCCCTGTTACCTCCCGGGTCGTTATTAGGCCGACATCGAAGCGGGAAATAAGTGGGCCCATTCGACTTCACGGGGCGTTAACAGGCTGATACTAAGGTCGGGCTATTTATGGCCCAACTGTATTTTGGGCCTTTAGTAGGCCGAAAGAGGCAGCAAGCTCGTACTGGACCATGAAGAGCATGGTCCGCTAAGAGGCCGAAAGTCAGGTCGAACTTTATATGGCCCAACTGTGTTGTGGGCCTTTAGCAGGCGGAAAGAGAAACTGGGCTGGTATTGGTTATGAAGAGCATCGGTCGTTAAGAGGCCAAAACTCAGGTCCAACTACAAATGGCCCAACACATTATGGGCCGTTAAAGGGCTAAAAGGCACACCGGGCTGGAAATTGGCCCAACATTTAAATGGGTCGCTAAAAAGCTGATAGACGTACAACCTGAAAATTGGTCCATCCCTTGAATGGGCCGTTAACAGGCCGAAACCACATGGGGCCGATATTGAGCCTAAATATATAGCGGGTTGTTAACGGGCTCGAACTGACGATGGGTTGCAATGGTGTCAAATAGTTAACAGGCCATTGACGGGCGAATTGGCACATCTCGTATGGGTCATGGGCTTAAATGGACCAGACACAAGTAGGCCCTATATGGACTGGCCTGCTAATTTTGACTGGGTCGGCCTCTTTCACCTAAATGGGCCACTGTTGGGCCTTGCCACGTGCCAACGTATCATAGGCGCCTCATGTACAATGAGTGGATGGCATCTGTCCCAACGCTGAGCTGACATGTGGATCCTCGGGCGAATGAGAATTTTACACCTGGAAATTCCCCATTGGTCGGGGCTGTTAATGGGTTATCGGATCCAAACAATAGCTTAACGGTGACCCATTACGGTGGATGCCACATGTCGGTTACCCTTGACGAAAACACTTCCACGATGCGCCATTTATCGTCATGGAAGTGGACACTTCCGTGATGATAATTTTGGTATGGTCATGGAACACTTCTACGACATCACAAGTATGACTATCTTGATTCTGTCATAAAATCGTCATGGAGGTACATGCATGACAAAAAACGTGACCTATTGTGACAAACACGTATCTTCGCGGGAGTGTTTTTTTGTAGTGCTGCCCTGTCCTGGTTTATAAGTAGGATTTAACTAATGAAATATGAATGCATGTCACCAAAGATTATATCATTGGATTCTTCTTTGAACATAGTTTCCAATTATATAACTTTAATAACATGCATTAACATTTTGTTGGTTAAATTTAAGGTGAAAATATGGCACAGATATAAAGGGGACTAATTGATAGAGGCAAAGGTGTCCCGTCTTTCGATGAGAGGGTGGCTATCATTTATGGTGGAGTAGACCGACTACGACCGTGGGAGGACGTCGCACCTTAGCAATCGCTAAACCAACTACGAGAGGTTATTGACCGTGCCAGACCACGATCAGCCTGACCACGAGGGTCTATTTCCTTCAAGCAAACGAAGAACTAGCAAGAAACTGAAATTGCAATCTGGATATTCCGAATAAAAGAGGAAAGCTTTATTGATCAAGGGGGCTTCTGTGACGCCTTGGTCTGGTCGTCGAACACAAACGATGTACGCGAAGTTCCAGCTATGGTGAACTTTTTTTTAATCAAAACCCGAAGTCTAAACGACGCCGTAAGGGTTGTATATATGGAGAAAGAGGTGGGGGCTTTCATGGCCCTTGGAGGAGGGTCCGAAACCAACCCTAAAACTTGTTTCCCTACACATACAGACTCTAAAAATAGCCTATACTTAAGTATTTCAAAATTACATGGGCCTGGCCCAATAATAAGGTGAAGCAGCACCTAGAATAGCCTCTGGACGAAATTTATGAAGTGGCATCTTGTATATTTCATCCAAGGCTTCATGCACTCCTTATGGTGGCTTGAAAGTCCTGAAATCATCACTTGTAACTCCGTTCTTGTTCCCCTTGCGCATGCCATCATCTCCATGCTTGGTCTTGCTCCGGTGTTCATCCCTCTTATCCATGTCAGGCCCTTCATTTGTAAGAAAAACAAATGTATCCAATTTAGGCAGCATCATATTTTCATGAACATTAGAATTATTACCAAGAAACGAAAGTACCTGATAATTCAATTGGCGTGTGTGAGCTCCAATAATTGATCCAGTATATGTAGCAGTAGGGGCTGTGGGTGTAACAATTGTATTGATGTCCTCATCACTAATAGACCAAGACGGAGGTAGTAGCACCCGGCCGCTCTCTTTGCAGCGAGGCAACTATCGGCCGGCTTGTAGACGATCATTCCCTGTGTGTTCAACTACTCTATGCATGTGGTTGCTCGCGATTGAGGTGGCCGCGGTGCGCTCTGCTCGTGTCCCGCCCGCCTCGGTGTTAGCAACAATCATGGACAGAGCAAATCACACGGCTCGTTAGCAGCAATTGTTTGTGTTATTATTGGTCTTCACACACATTTCTGATTACGGACCTGTTTGTCGCGTATCACACACATCTTGTTCAGTTGAACTGTTTCTGTTGTCTTGGCTCATCGTAAACAGTTCATCCGAGTGAACTGTATACCCTCCATTGCACACACCTTGATCTAGCTGACCGTTTCTATTGTGTTGCCTAATTGCGCATAGTTCATCCTAGTGAACTGTATGCCATATATCGCACACACCCTCATCTGGTTGCCCATTTCTGTTGTTCTGCCTCATCACAAATAGTTCTGCTGGATTAACTGTTTGCCATGCATCGCACGCGCATCTCTAATCTGAACCGTATTTGATGCCACCGCCATCGCAGATGTTTTGTATATTTTTTGACGGTTTTACTACATCACCGTTTATGATTAATGAATCGCACACAGTTTCGGTGAAGGGTCTCTGATTGGACTGTTGCGTTTGGACCAACCTGCAGTAATGTGGGAAGAAATCTGCTAGCTTTCATATCCATGCATGTGACACACCCTAAATATCCCTTTGTTTTCTCGTCTGATGTGTTTCCTAATTCCTGCATATCTTGAATGGTGTGCAGCAGCATCGCATGTAGATCAAAAATCTCCTTTTTGTAAGCATCATAACATTTTACAGTAGATTCTTTTACCCACACTATCAATAGTCCTTCTAGCATTAGCTGAAAGTAAATATCAATGTCATTTCCAGGTTGCTTCAGGCCTTGGATAATCATTGACATCATAATGTATTTTTGCTTCATACACAACAAAGGAGCTAGGTTATATATGCACAAAAGCACCGGCCATGTCTTGTGTTTGGTGCTCATATCGCTAAAAGGATTCATCCCTTTAGTACACTCCCCGAGCCTTATACTTCTAGGATCCTTGGCAAATTCTTTAAACTTGTTGTCGATTAATTCCCATTGAGCCCCATCTTTCGGGTCCCTCATATATTAATCCACAGTCGACTCATCATGATGCCACCGCAACCTCTTTGCCTTTATAGGGTTTGCAAACAAATGCCTCAACCATGGAATTGAAGGCAAGTACCAAACAACCTTTAACGGGATTCATGTCTTGATCTCGTCGTCCAATTTGTACTTGTCCTTTGCTCTCCTGCGCTTGTATCGAGCATGCTTGCATATGGGACATGTATGCAAATCTTTGTACTCACCATTGTACAATATACAATCATTCACACAAAGTGTGTATCTTCTGTACTCAAGTTCCAATGGGAAAACAATTTTCTTCGCTTCGTTCGTGCTTCTGGGGAGCACATTATCTTCTGGAAGGATTTCTTTGAAAAGACCTAATAACTGTGTGAAGCCCTTGTCTGATAGACCATTTGCTACTTTAAATCTAAGAAGCGCCAGAGTGGCAGTCAACTTGGAATATTTCTTTTTGCAACCTGGATACAATTCTTTTTTGGAGTCCGCAACAATGGTTGGCAGATCCTTTTTGGGGCCCATTAAATCTGCAATCATAGCAGCAAAATCTAGCATACCAAGATCGGCGTCGTCTGTGTCGCCGTCTTGGTTTTCAAGTGGGCGTTTCGGCTTTCCGGTGTTCCATTGGTAGCTTGACGTCTCAGCCCCGATGTTAGATTCAACTTCCATGTGACACTAACCTGGGTTTGGCATCTTGCAACCCTGGGTATATTCATTAATGACCTTCTCTTCACCGTGTCTGGTCCAATGTGTATATCCATCCATGAATCCCTGAGAGAGTAACTGCCATTCGACATGTGTAACTTGACGTGACTCTCTATTGGCACAATGACTGTATGGACACAAGATGTAATCCTCATCACCAATTCTCTTCTTTGTACTTTCAGCCGAATTCATGAACTCCGTCACGCCGCTGACAAAATATGAGCTTCTCCGATTCTTCATGCATTCAGATCATTCCATCTGCACCACACGAAGAGTAAGAGTAATTAAAAACAAAACAACAACATTAATACAGGGGTTAACTGATGCCCAAAGATGTGTGCATAAATCACAAGATTTTATTTTCATAATTACTGAGCGTGCTCCATATTGTTATTCAGCTGTGTGATGACAAAAATTAATGGCTAGTCAATTTACACGCAGAGTACTACAACGCTACCCTTAGGAATTGAATACCTTAATTAAGCCACTCACGAAAAGAATATCTTAATTAATTAGCTGTGCGGCGATCTCCACCTAGTAGGCAGAGAAGGGCGATGCGGCGGCACGCTGAGACAGTGGGGTCTAGGAGCAAAGCTTGGTGCGGCTACCGCCTGAAGTTCAACCTCCACTATCCCGCTATCGACCGCCATGGATGTGCTCCAATCATGCCGCCCCGACCTCGATGGTTGATTTCCTCCTATCTCCCGCCGTGGACCGAGGATTGACCTCCTGTGACGCCGCCACCGCCTACTAACCGATGATTGACCTCTTATCTGGTAGCCACTACCTCGGCCACCACCGCCGCCGCCATCTATATATGCAGAGCGGCTATTTTATTTTTTGACGGATATACGCGGAGCGGCTGTTAAGACTAGGTATTACTGTAACTCAATTATATTGCAGCCCCATATGTATAGGGTAGTACATCACATACGGTTATTTCATGGAAACTATGTATCACCTATGTTGTCTTGTCACACGGTTTGATGTGGTGTAAAGTTGTAATACCTAACACAAACGACACGTATAAATAGTGTGTCGTATACAACATATAGTGTGATAAGTAGCTCCCGACCGTTAGCTTATCCCCATAGTTTCCCCATTTCCCTAGATAGCCTCCAAATTCCCTCGCATGGCGCTGACATTCGAGTCAGATGAGTGGTGCTGATGGTTTTGGTGCGGCTACTCCTGCTCGTATCGCCGTTCTCGGCAGCGCCGCCATGACGGCGACCACCGCCGAGCTCTTGCCTAAGGTCAATAAAAGTTAGGTGTACTACGGATCTGAATCATCCAGCCAGGTTCCAATCTATCCCGATCTTTTTTAGCATGTCCAAAGTAGCTCCCTATTGAATCTGTCTTGAATGACACCCCCAAGGAAAACAATCTGTTGCCGAATCCGGAGCATGACTCCAGACACCCGCAACACGAGTTCGACTCCGAGTTTTATGCCAACGAGAAGTACCAAAAGCTGAGTTGTGTGCACGGGCACACTCCTGCTCGACATTTATGCACGAAGGGATTCGACATTGGCAGACGGTTTCTCAGTTGCCCCTTAGAGGTTAGTGCTAAGTTCATCATTTTACTTGAGTTAATGCGACCGCTCATCCTGAATACTATTTAACATTGGCAAGGATATGAGGCTTGTGCCTTTGTTAACTGGTTGGACGAAGAATGGTATGGCAGGGCTCGAAGTATTATCACCAAGCTTGCAGATGATAACGTAAAGCTGAAGAAGGAACTGGCTGATCTGGAATGTACAATCAGTACGATGAAGCAAGAAAGAATCAAACACAGGCAACAGATGAAAGCAAGAGACAAGAAAGAACTAGCATGTGTAGTTATGGTTGTCGCATTAGCCATGTTCTACGCGCTGTTTGCAATGATGATTAGGGGTTTTGTTTGACAGTATTGCTAAAGCACATCTAGATGTGCTCTATGTAATGCACATCTAGGTCCTATGCCATTGATGTTACACAAAGATTCATGCAGATATTTTCCTTTGTCTTTTTTTCTTTTCCCTTGTAGTTTGATTATTACTGGCTTCATCAATAAGAAGAGCTCAATGTATGGCTTGCCAATTGTCCTACTTCAGTCGCAACGGTGAATAAGTCACATTACGAAACCCAAATAATCCCAAAACTTGTTCCTTGTGTTTTGTCCTGAAAAAAGAAATCAGCCAATAGGAGTCCTAGGGCTAGTATGCATTCAATGACTTCAGACTACTTAGCATAACATGCAATGGTCAATTCTCTACATGCAATGGTATTGATTACCAAATAATCATCAAGTTCTCTCGTTTCTCCCCCACCTAGGTCGCCGGTACGGAGGGAGTAGTACTATGAAAAATGCTTGTTTCATATTTGGACACTCCAACACATGTGTGTAATTATCACATTGAGAACTGCGCAATCCTGGGAATTGGGAGCGACTGGGTACAAATAATTGGGGTTCATTACATCAGAGGTTAGATAATATGTCACCCGCTTCAGTTGGCATTCCTCTTCTCTGCAGACCCCTCTTAAGTGTCCACCATCTTCATCATCCCTGGCCGGCTATGCTACACACTTGCACACACTCTGCAATCTCGCGTTCTCATGGTTTTTAGACGTACCGCAACCATGTCGAGCGACAGCGAGGACGATAGTTCTGCCAGCAGTCTGTCGCCCGATGATAGGTCAACATTAGAATCATCCCGCTTGTCTTCCATGAGTCCGGCGTCTAGCCCAGACCTTGATTTTAACCGGATCATGGAAGGGACGCTGCCTTCAGAGTCGTCAGACGACAATCAGATGGACGAGCAGCCATCGGAGTACCAAGAAGAGGATGATGATGATGAGGAGGAATTGTCGAACAAGGAGGAGGACGACGATGAGACTAAAGACGATGACAGCGGCGGCAGTGATGAAAATCCAACGGTCAGCGGTGAGAAGCGTCCTCGCTAAGACGCTGCATGGGGCCATCCAACAACAACAAGAAGAAGAAAGACTAAACTGATCAGACTGTATATATCTCTGTTTTTGTTCGCTCATATTAATTTGTAATCTCTATTTCCCCTGTCAATCTTATCGCAGACGGTTTGTGATACGTATTCGACAGAGATCTTTTACTTTATCGCCCATAGGTTGGTTTCTTGAACTGTGTGCCCTCTCGAGCACACAATTCACAAAAAAAGACCATGTGGGCTGTCCATAATGATCGCACGTAATTCTAATTACCGAACTGTTTGCTAGGTATCACACACATCTTGTTACGCCGAATCATTTGTGTTCAACACGATCATCACAAACGGTTCATCAGAGCAAACTTTATGTCATATATCGCACACACCTTGATATGGATGCCCGTTTCTGTTGTTCTGTCTCATCCCAAATAGTTCGTATGGATCAACCGTATGCCTCACATCACACACGCAACTAAAACCTGAACCATGTTTGATGTATACACCATCGCAAACATTTTACATCTTGTTTGATGGGTTTTTTTACATCACCGTTTGCGATTAACGCATCGCACACTATTTCATTGAAGGGTCTCTGATTGTAGTGTCACGTTAGTAGCATCCTGCAGTCGTGCCACGATTTCACCCTCCCAGAGGGAAGTATCCGAGGCAGAATTGCTTCGCCAGAGAGAAAATTTTCTCTTGCCCAAGTTCCACGTCGAGACGGTGGCACTCCGTCTCGAGATTCCTCCCTTTTTTTTGCTAGTGCAAATGGGCTTATATACTAGAAGATGGGCACCGGTGGCTGGCGAGGGGCCCCCCAAGCCACCAGGGCGCGCCCAGGACGTGGGCACGCCCTAGTGCCTTGTGGGCACCTAGGTGGCCCCCTCTAGTATTTCTTTTCTCCAATATTTTTTATTTATTCCAAAATAAATCTCCGTGAAATTTCAGCTCACTTGGAGATGTGCAGAATAGGTATCTCTGACATAGCCTTTTCAGCTCCAGGATTCCAGTTGTCGACAATCTCCCTTTTCATGTAAATCTTGCATATTAAGAGAGAAGGCATTACAATTGCTCCACAAATTGTTATGTTAATTAAAAACATTATAAATAACAGTAGTAAAACATGATGCAAAATGGACGTATCAACTTCCCCAAGCTTACACCTCGCTTGTCTCCAAGCGAAAGCCGATGTCGAAAATCATGTCCACATGTTTAGAGAGAGAGAGATGTCGATAGAAAAAAATACAGACATAGTAGCATCATGATCATTATTATAACAACAATATTCATTATCATAGAACTTCTCATGAACAAGTAACAGTTGATCACAACAACGAAGTATAAGGCATAAACTTTCTTCAAAACTAACAAACTATGTTCTCAGTCAATAATGCAATTGCAATTCATCATATTTTTAGGAAGGGTCTCATGTCAGAGCTTTTTAGCAAGTCCACATACTCAACCATCATTTAGCCTTCTATGATTGCTAACACTGACAACATATATACGGAGAAAAAAGTTTCAGCCAGACACATAGAAATATATGGGCTTATAATTTTGCCTCCAAACATATTCACCTCAAGGGTGATGTCAACAATAATAGCTCATGAGCACTCGTATCCAACTGGATATATATGCTTAGATATTTCCCCACCACATGAGGCTTACAAAAGAGAAAAATAAAAAGGAATATAGCAGAACACTATTGACTCTTGTATAAAAAGTAAATTCATAAAAGTAAAAGATAGGCCCTTCACGGAGGGAAGCAAACGTTGTTATGCGCTTTGTGTTTTTGCATGCATGATGACCCACAAGTATAGGGGATCTATCGTAGTTCTTTCGATAAGTAAGAGTGTCGAACCCAACGAGGAGGAGAAGGAAATGATAAGCCGTTTTCAGCAAGGTATTCTCTGCAAGCACTGAAACTATCGGTAACAGATAGTTGTGTGATAAGATAATTCGTAATGGGTAACAAGTGACAAAAGTAACTAAGGTGTAGCAAAGTGGCCCGATCCTTTTTCTAACAAAGGACAAGCCTGCACGAACTCTTATATAAATCAAAGCACTCCCGAGGACACATATGGGAATTTTTGTCAAGTTATTTTTCATCATGCTCATATGATTCGCGTTTGTTACTTTGATAATTTGATATGTGGGTGGACCGGTGCTTTGGTGCTGTCCTTGCTTGGACAAGCCTCCCACTTATGATTAACACCTCTCACAAGCATCCGCAACTGTGAAAGAAGAATTAAGATATATCTAACCATAGTATGAAACATGTGGATCCAAATCAGCCCCTTACGAAGCAACACATAAACTAGGGTTTAAGCTTCTATCACTCTAGCAACCCATCATCTACTTATTACTTCCCAAAGCCTTCCCCTAGGCCCAAGTCATGGTGAAGTGTCATGTAGTCGATGTTCACATAACACCACTAGAGGAGAGACAACATACATCTCATCAAAATGTTGAATGAATACGAAATTCTCTTAATTACTTATAACAAGACTTCTCCCAAGTCCTCGGGCACAAACATAACTACTCACAAAGCATATTCATGTTCATAATCAGAGGGGTATTAAATAGCATTAAGGATCTGAACGTATGATCTTCCACTGAGTAAACCAACTAGCATCAACTACAAGGAGTGTAAGTGCATCCAGTGCCCCTTAGTGTTGGTGTATTGAAGACTTATAGGTTAAGGGACTAATGTGTTTGTGAGTGTACACAGGTTCTATAAGTCTATGAGGAGTTTGATATTTACTATGAAAGTTAACCCCTAAAAATGAATGTCTTCAGGTGAAGACTTTGGTTTTCTTGAAGACTTTGAAAGTGAGGAAATTGGTGTGACCTTGAAGACTTTGATATTGATGCGAGGATTATGAAGCATGAAGACTATTATTTTCGTAGTTTCATTTTCTCTTTCTTGAGTCATAGGTAACACCGTACTATTAAAGGGGGTCGATGTAATACTAAGGAAGCACTTTCCAAGTGATGCTCACCTCAAAGCCTACACAAACCCAATCCTTTCAAGTGAAGCCATTGGAAATCTCATATAGTTTAGTCAATTTCTTCAGTGACAGAGACGAAAATCTCTGTTCTCTAAGGAATTTATTCTGACTAAGGAGTTAGGAATTCGCTAGTGCGGATTGCCTACAAGTGAGGAACATGATAGCCCTGGGGAATTTGAGAGCTCAAATTTCCGACCATTATTGTGCTACGCGCCAACTGTCCCAAAATATCTTATCCACCTAACGGTCATATCATTGAAGGGAATTTATGTCGTATTGTGTTGGGCGGCTCCCTAGGCTATAAATAGCCGCCCCCTACAACCACTAGTTGGTTGGCTGCTCCGAGAGAAACTGACACTTGTCATTGAGAGCATCCCATCCTCCGAGGACATTGAGAAAAAATCATCAGTGAAGAAAAACCCAAACCCAAACACCTACAACCCAAAGTGATTGAGCATCACTGAAGAGATTGTTCCTGTGTGGAACCAATGCTTGTTACCTTTGAGCACTGTGCATCCTCTAGACGGTTAGGCGACGTGGTCTAGAGCATGCAAGAGGAATTGTGGATCGCCGAATGACCGAGTCTGTGAAGGTTTGGAAGTCACCTGAGGACTTACCATGAGTGATTGGGCGAGGTCTGTGTGACCTTAGCTCAAGGAGAATATGGTGATGACTATGTGTCCTTAGGTTTAAATACCTAGTCATTCCAACCAGATGTACAACTGTCACAGCAGTTGGAACTGGTCTACCAAATCATTGTCTTCACCAAGCTAATGGTTCTATTTCCTTAACCCTTTCATTTCCTAATTCATGTGTTGATGAACTTGATCGTTACTGTTTGAAGACTTTGACTGGAGACTTTTTTAATTTCCACAATCCTAATTCTTTAGTCACTTTGTCTTGATCATGCTTATCTTGCTTTCACGCTACCTGTGCTCCGTGCTTGTTTCATATAATCATGATGACTATGTTACTGCCATGTTATGCTTGCACATGAGTACTTATTTCGCTGCTTGTAGTTTGTTGCCTAGGAAATTCCTCAAGTTGAATTTCCTCAGTGACGAATTTGTAAAAATCACCTGTTCACCCCCCTCTAGTCTATATAACGCACTTTCAATTGGTATCAAAGCAAGGTACTCCCTTGTTCTGTGTGATTTTGGTTTAAGCACTTGGAGTTTTAGTTATGTCGACCGCAGGTATGAAGAAAGTGTCATGCCCGATCTTTGATGATCATGATTATCCCAAGTGGAAGGCCATGATGAGGAAGCGCCTCATGGCAATGAACAATGAGCTGTGGACCGTCACTGAGATTGGCCTTACCGATCTATGCAAGATGGCGCATGTTGATGATATTCACAAGTACACTCGGCGGGACACCATGGCAAAGGATATCATCTGCTCCTGCCTATCCAGAAATCATTTCAAGCTCATTATGCATATGTGTAATGCAAAGCTTATCTGGGACAGAATCACTCAAAACGATGACTTTTGAACCTGAACCATCATCTTCAGCACCATGCCTCGTGGCAAAAGGTGCAAAGGTACCTGAATATTCCTCATCTGAATCTAGTGATGATGAATTTGGTGATGATTTAGGACCTAGTTATTCCAATCTTGCTATTATTTCCACTAAACAACAAAAAGCCTTGGAAAGGGTTCAAAATCTGCTAGATAAAAGTGATGACCCGTTGGGTGAGGAAATGGAACGAATTCAAACTCTGACTGATAATCTTCAGTGACTACAGTCTAAGTTTGTTAACCTTCAAAGTCATCAGAACACTCCCTTAGCCGATCATGAGAAGCTTTCTTATGAATTTCTTCAAAGAAAGCAAGATCTTGAGAAGCTAAGGGTGAGTTATGAAGATCTTCAGAAGGAAAATGATTCATTGCTTGCTCAACAGATCAGTTTCACTCAGGAATAATTTATTCCACCATGTTTGAAATGCATTGAACGTGAATTTGCTAATTCCTCACCTGAAAGTTCAAATGCTTCTATTGTTGTAAATTCTTCAACTATCTCTGTGGTCACAAATGCCTCATCTTAGGATACCATAAGTATCACTGACAATGCAGGATTGAAGGAATTGTATGTGATAGGCATGCACAAAAGCATCAAAGGGCATCATGCTATTTGTGATGTGCTTAAAAAGTAGATCCTCAACAGAAACCCTAGGAAAGAGGGTATTGCCTTTGAGAGGAAACTCAATGCTGATGGGACCCACTGGAAACTTGAGAAATATCCCAAAACCTCATGGGTTGATATGCAAGGACCTACCGTAGATCCATCTACTTTATCTGGCTTTACATGGGAATCTTCATATTCATCTAATGAGTCATTTGACTCCAACTATAAACTGTTCAAAAATCAGAATGGTGAAGTATTTGCTAGATATGTTGGAACTAATTGCAGAAATGCCCCCTCTATGAAGAAAATCTGGGTTTCCAAAAGGTGCAAGTCTTCAGGTGAATGTCATCATGACACCACCTGTGAAGAACAGGAACCCCAGATGAAATTCTTCGTATGGACCAAAGTCTTCATATGGATCCAAGTCCTCATATGGACAAAATTCCTCACATGGATCAAATTACTCATGTGGATCCAAATCCTCATATGAACATCAACGTGCTAACACTTCTGTTTCGCAGGGAAAATCTAAGAGCTATGAATATGTTCATTATTCTTCAAATCATTATGTTCATAAGTCCTCGATGAACATCTCTTCTTATTCACATGCATACTCCAACCCCTCTTCTATGAAACAAAGTGCACTGGCTTCAATGCCACCATTCTCTTATGGAGCTCGCAGAATGATGAACTCTTTGCCACCCCTCCAGATGTGGGTGGTGAAGAAAAAGAACTAATCTCTTATGCAGGGTTAGGTCTCCAGATGAACTTGAACGTCTGATGAATTTGCTGGAGACCTGAATAGGCTTGAAAGGACGCAAGCTAATCATGAAGAAATGAATACTCATTTCTCACGTCCTTACACTGATGTATCTGTTGTGCTTATTGATGAAATTCTACCTGATGAATTTGATGGCATATTCTTCACTGATGAAGTATATGAGTTTGTAAGATGCACTAATTCATCTGCAGGATGATCAACCGAAAGCTACGGGTCCTTGACGGTGGATGTACAAATCACATGACCGGTGACAAGAACATATTGATGGACACTGCTTTATATCCATCGCATCTGAAGCATATCATCTATGCTGACAAAGGCAAAAGCAAGGTATTAGGTCTAGGTAGGGTTGCGATCTCAAAGGATCGACACATGGACAAAGTCATGCTTGTCGAGTCCCTAGGATTCAACCTCATGTCTGTCTCAATGCTTTGTGATCTTGGTATGTTGTCGTCTTTGGAAAATATCGTTGCATTGTGCTCATGGAATCTGACAATTCCAAAGTCTTCGAACACTTTAGAGAGAGACTTGTATATTGTTGATTTCTCTGCAGGACCACAGCTTGCCACATGTCTACTTGCAAAAGCTTCAGAAGGCTGGATATGGCATCAATGACTAGATCATGCTGGCATGAGGAACTTACATACACTCGGGAAGAAGAAGCACGTCATTGGCATTGAGGGTGTCAAATTCCTCATAGATCATCTTTGTGGGGCTTGTGAGGTTGGAAAGATGACCAGAGCCAAGCACCCCTCGAAGACTATCATGACTACCACCCGTCCTTTTGAATTGCTTCACATGGATCTCTTTGGCCCTACTCATTATGCCACACTAACAAATGCATCATCTCTATATGGCTTTGTTATTGTTGATGAATACTCTCATTACAGATAGGTGCGTGTCATTACTTACAAAACTGAAGTGTAGGAAGTCTTCAGACGATTTTCCTCAAGGGCCTCGACAAATTTTGGTGTGAAGATCAAGAATATCGAGAGTGACAATGGGACTGAGTTCAAGAATACTGATCTTGATGACTATCTTGATGAACTTGGTATTACTCATGAGTTATCTGCCCCATACACTCCTCAGCAGAATGGCGTCGTGGAGCGCAAGAACATGACTCTTGTTGAGATGGCTTGCACTATGCTGGATGAATACAAGACACCTCGTCACTTCTGGCCTGAGGCTATTAGTACTGCGTTCCACATCATCAACAGGGTATATCTTCACAAATTCTTCAAAAATACCTCATATGAACTCCTCACTGACAAGAAACCCAATGTGAGTTAATTCAAAGTCTTCGGTGCTAAATGTTGAATTAGAGATCCTCATCACAATTCTAAATTTGCACCGAAAGCACACGATGGTTTTATGCTTATGTCAGGACCCCGATTCCAAGTCACATCGATCTAGCTGGTAACACCTCATATCACTTTGCGGCCTCACGCACGGTATCCCACAGGTGTCGCCTTACCATGGCCCGGGACCGTTTGCGCCTTTTGGCTCACGTATATGATAGTGTCGCTAGCATCCATATGACAGAGAACCCAGGCCGACATGGCTAGTCGTGAACCCAAAGCGGCACTAACCTACGGGGACAGGCATACATGATTCACATCGAGCGTGTCGGTCAGCAGCGTGTGAATCCGAGCTGTAGCACTGGGCTAACAGGACTCCGGGAACCCGGGCTGTAGCAGGCTAGGCAGGACTCCGGATGTCACCGCGCGACATTTCCCCGAAGGAACAGACACAGGAACGAAGTGAAACACATGCCGGCCAGTCAAGTGTCCTGAGCAGTAGTGCTGGGCTAACAGGACTCCGGTGAACCGGGCTGTAGCGGACTACTATGGCTCATGGAAGCACTTAGACTACATTTCCCCATAAGAGAGGCTGCCAAGGCTAAACAACTAGATTGTCGGATCCCACACATACCAAGCATTTCAATCATACACACAATATGCTCGATATGTGTAAATACAACATGGCATCACAACATAACTCTACAACTCAAGTATTTATTCATTAGGCTCCGAGGAGCGAGATATTACAAACATGGGTCTTATGACCCAACACACAGAGCATACAAGCAACAAGCACATGCGGAAGCTTAACTTGTCTGAGTACAGACAACTACAAATGAAGAAGGCTGAGAAGCCTGACTATCTACCAGATCCTGCCAAGGGCACAAGATCGTAGCTGAGGTATCAAGCTAAACGTCAAAGTACACGCGGAACTACTAGCGAGACTGAAGTCTCTCTGCAAAACATAATTTAAGCAAACGTGAGTACAAAGGTACTCAGCAAGACTTACATCAGAACTAGCTACATATGCATCGGTATCAACAAGGGGGGGTGGTGGAGTTTAACTGTAGCAAGCCAGCTTTGACTCAGTGGCTAACCTGAACTACGACTGCAAGCAACTCTTTTGAGGTGGCGCACACGAGTCCACATATTCACCATTCAATACACCACTATGGATCCGCTCCCGTCTCCCTACGAGAAGGCCATCCATAGCACTCACACTTATCTTGCGAGTTTTAGAGTATCCACTTTCACTTGTCTATGAACTGTTATAGGCAACCGAGAAGTCCATTACCGCGGACACGGCTATTCGAATAGATGATGTTAACCCTGCAGGGGTGTACTTCTTCACACACGCTCTCACCACTTACCGCCGTTTACACGACATGTACTCGGCAACCTTCAAGCGGAAGCCCAAGGAGGTTGTCGGCCATGGCCTACCTAAACACTCAAGTCTCTAGTCCAGGTTTATCGCCTATCCAGGTTCCATCTGCAGGGAGTCCGGCCGAGGTTTCCACATACGGCCCCGAACGATGTGAACAGGGTTCCCGAGACACCAAACGGGCGCCCGGCATGCTCGGACACGGTGTATCTACCACAACATAGCCCACCCCTAGGGTCAGCGCTACGCACGGCCGCCAACACATATCCTATAAACACCAGAAACTAGTTGCAACTCCTGGACAGAGGACAAGGGTGATCAAGAAGCCGAGAGGGTCCATTGGTTTCGGGCCCAATGCGTGGTAGTAACTGTTTCATGGATCACAAACACAGAACTCAGTTCCTAAGAAAGGTTTCAATGAGACAACCCACCATGTACTCCTACATGGCCTCTCACCGCTACCTTTACCAAATCGTGTTCACACACTTAACTCACACACAGTAGGACATGTTTACACACCTCCGATCCATCCCCGATGAATCAGACCTGACTCAACTCTAAGCAGTAGCAGGCATGACAAACAAGCATGAATGAGTAGGCACATTAGGGCTCAAACAACTCCTACTCATGCTAGTGGGTTTTATCTATTTACTGTGGCAATGACAGGTCATGCAGAGGATAAGGGGTTCAACTACCGCAACAAGTAATAGATGATCGTTGTTGTCCTAATGCAGTAAAAGAGAGCAGGAGCGAGAGAGTGGGCTTGTATCAGAATGAACAAGGGGGTTGTGCTTGCCTGGCACTTCTGAAGATAGTATAGCTCTTCATCGGTGTCAACGATCACAGCGTCGGTACCACGTCTATCGAGAGGGGACAAATACCGGCAAACAAGGAAGAACACAATCAATGTGATGCAACAATATGATGCATGATCATGACATGGCAATATGCTGTTGATTGAGCTAATGCAACTAACAACAGGTTAAATGGAGTTGGTTTGAACACTAGGTTCAAATTCAAACTCCACATGTGGTTATTTAAATAACATTCATTTGATTTGTCCTAAACAGTGGCCTTAAGTTGTTCTAACATGCATGAAAATGGTACAGATGGATTCCTTGAATTTTTCTGATAATTTTTCATATATAATTTATTTCATTTGGAGTTACGGTTGAATTTCTATGATTTTTAGAAGTTTTGGGCATTTTCTGGAATTTTCTGAATAAAATTAAATCCAGAAAGTGATTTACTGCATCAGCATGACCTAATAGTGATGTCAGCAGGTCAACGGCTTGGTCCAGGTCAAACCTGACGGCTGGGACCCACTGGTCAGTGACTAGGCTAATTAACAGAGACTGTTAGTGCTAATTAAATCCTAACTAAAAGTGTCAGTGGGGCATGGCCCACATGTCAGTGGCAGTGAGGTGGTAATTAGGTGGGGGGGTTAATCCTAATGACAGACACGTCGGCAGTCGCCGGAGTTTCGCCGGCGGCGAGCAAAACGACGGCGGCGCGGCTCGGGATTGCGCTACGGGCGGTGGTTTGGCGCACTGGGGGCACTAGGGAGGAGCTCTTGCTCGTCCGCAACGGACGGGAGGCCGCGAGGTGGCCGGAGTTGAGCACGGCGTCGACCTCGGCGGCGGCCGGAGTTCGGGCGAGGTCGGGGTTGGCACTAGGGGGCACAGCAGGTCGAACGGGTGGGCGCGCCCGGCTCCTGGGAGAGTGCTGAGCACGGGGCAAAGCTCGGGCGTGGGTGGCGGCAGCTGTGGCCGTGGCGGCGATGAGGTACGGCGGCGGCGAGCTTCGGCCGCGGTGGTTAGTGAGGCTAGAGGAGGAAATAGACGGCGGGGAGAGAGGGGTTTGGTAGAGGAGCTCACGGCGAGGTAGAAACGGAGCTCAGCTGGCTTGGGGACGACCGGAAGGCGACGAATTCGTCGATGAAGTCCGGCGGCCGTGCTCGGGGAAGACGACTCGAAGCGGCGATGTGGGGCTCCCGCGGTGGCGTGGCTCGGGGTGGAAGAAGGAGGGGGTCGAGGCGAAGCTTTTGGGCGCAGCGGCAGGGCGAGGGGTGGCCGGTGGCCACGAGTACGGCGACGATGACGACGAGCTTCGCTCGGTGGTGCGCGCGAGAGGGGAGCAGAGGAGGGGATGGGGTCCAGGGGGAGAGAGGAGAGGTGCAGGGGGGCGAGGGGGAGTGCGTGGCACTCGGGGCTGGCTCCAGAAGCGGCGGAAGCAAGCAGGAGGTGGCCGGACGCGTGCTCGCGCGCGCCGGCCACGCGCTCGTCCTCCTGGCGAGGGGGAAGACGACAGGGAGGAGCCCTGGTGGGCTGGGCCGTCCAGCTACAGTGCTGGGCCGGTTGGTGTCGCCAGGTAAGTTTCTCTTCCCTGTTTCCTATTTTATTTCTCTTTTCTATTTTCTGACATTTGTTTTGATTTAATAAAAATACTAAATCATTTTATAAAATCCTGAAAATAAATATGTGACTAGAACTAAAATATCCCAAGCCACATAAAATGTTCCAGAATTATTGGACATATATTAATTATATAAAGAATATATATCCAATGCAAATATTTATTGAATTAATTCAAAGGCCCAAAATAAATATCTCTGAGATTCCAAAAATATTGTTTTAAGTTTTACCTCTTGCCAATATTTTCAGAGACTAAGAGGAACATTTTCTTGGACTTCTTTGAAAAGATTTTAATGTTGATTATTTTTGAAGTGATTTATGAGGGTTTCAACTAACCTCAATTCAACTTTCAGAATTTAGACATGATGCATGATGCTCACTCAGGTAAATAGCTACAAGCAAATTCTAGGGCTGTGACAACTCACCCCCACTAAACAAGAATCTCGTCCCGAGACTCAAGACGTGAGGTAAGAAGACAGAGGGAACGCCAATAAAGAATCTTCACGATCCGATTGCCCTTCTCGAAGATGTTGATTCATTGCATCATGTCAATCTTGACATCCTCGCTTTTGAGATCTTCATCCACGCGATGACGACGGAAAGAAAATCAACTAGGATTGATCTTCCCGAAGATCGGGCTAAACAATATCAACTCGCGGAATGAGATGTTGAAACATCTCAAGTTGAGACACAAAACACATCGAGAGGGATGGAAGAACAACGACGGGGTTTGATTTGGTGGGCAACAATTCCACGCCTAAATAGATGGTGAGGGGGTTTCAAAGTAGCGAGAAGTTATGTTGCCCATAATACCATAACGAGGCACCTTAGTGAAAGTGACTCGTAGAGCTATTCCCCTAAGTGGCAAACAGAATTACTTTTGATTCAAAGATCATTGAAACTCTTCTCACCAGCCTGAGGCAATCACAAACGATCGCGTGAAGGATTTTGAAGAAATGGCATACTCATACCAGAATGGATGTTGTGGACTACCTTGTTGAAGACAACACAATGGATGATTTTTGCTTATCATCGGAAATGGATGGGACCTATGGTAAGTCCACTTTTGAAGATGATCATGAACAACAACTACTGAGGTGCAAGCTGGGAGCAAAATGCAAATGTTGGGAATGATTCTAGTAACTGGGGAGAAGGTTCACCGGCAAAGGTGATTCCACCAATTGGATGGCTATCGAACAACTGAGAGAACGGGGGCACATTCCAGTTAACGACAACATCAGAACCTAGTGCCTGAGCGTGCTCTCAAGAACTTGAGCATTTCCATATTCATCAAGGTTTTACCAATATCCGTGTCAAGGATCCTGGAAACACAACATACCACCATGATGAATGGTGATGGATGATGCAGATGCAAAGGAGGATAACACTTTCTCAGATTTCACCTTAGCGAGGCCAAGGAAACAAAATCTGGATGATCGACCGAGAGACATTTAGCGCTCCGCTTCTAATGTTCTCCTTGATGTGCTAGGATAACCCATTTATTGATATGGTTTGGTATCTAGGACATCAAGTAAGAGGTCGGACTTCGGAAGCACCAGAATCCGTAAGGATTAACTGCGGAGGTAAATCCTACGAAATCCTCATGGGGAGGTGACCAACTTTCTCAATCAAGATACTACAATAATAGGCCTTCCGGCTAGGTGTGTTGGCCACGACTTCCACTTTACCGGTTATCGAGACCAATATTATAGTTCTTGGAAAATGCTCCAAACATCATATCTGCCTGAGATTCAGATCTGGTTGGTGTCAGGATATTCCAGACTCATCGAGTCTAGAAAGGAAAATGAAGGTTTGCAACACAAATCGACGAGACGACGTTGCGAGATTCTCGGGGAATGAACTACGATAGTAAGCTCCAAAACATGAGTTGGTTCTGCTACAAACCTGTGAACCCGTTGTCCAAGACAAGCATGACCACGTAGTAGTCTTATAGTAAAACACTACCGAGTTCGGTGGGGAACCATCATCAAGGATATCGAAGTCCTTACATAAGTCTTGCTCTTAGGAAGGAACTTCTTCTCCTTGAACAAATCAATTAGTAGCTTGGTGTGCTAGGGATACGTATAGAATGTAGATGATCAGTCTATCAGACCATAAAATACTTCGCACATGCATGACTGACTTGGGATGATTCCAGAGGAAACAAAACAAACCTTTCTCAAGTTCATGGCGGCAACTTACACCTAGTGCACGTGAACTTAGAGAAAGTCACTTCTTTCACCAAACATACACTTCATGAACGGAACATGAAAGCATTGCTTACAAATTTTCCAATACTAACTTAGATGTTCAACATGAATCACGGGGAAGACAGCATGCTGCTGATGGGCTCAACAGTAACTCATCAAAATTTCCATATCACTGGACTTCCACCACCATGTAAACATGGTGGTAGCATTGGTCAGACCAAAGATGTAATGGTGTATGCTCGAGGGATCAAACACGAGTAAGACAACATTACAAACATCGTTGGTTCTGATTTGACTTGACGATAGCCCATACTCAAGTCAAAGTTTTGACAAGGCAATAGATCCAACAACTGATCACGAGGACCAATTGGTGAGGATATCATCTTTCTTCAACACACGCACAAACACAAAGATATCCCTTAACATGAACTAAGTTAGACAAGCTTTTATCTTCCAACTCTCCAAGTTGTTGTTAAGCTTAACCAACTAGCTCAGGGGTATCCAACACAGATTCTTGGAGAAAAGGGTGGCTACAAGAAACCAACTTGATCACGAACTCAACATAGCGATCAGGTGGCAACCTGGTGATACTTCCAAGAAGATATTTGGAAAATCCCAAACCACTGATATGTTATTAAGCTCGAGAACAATCTTGCTTTTCAGGGCAAGACGATATGATCAAGGAGCGGGGGATTGTCACAATCCTAACTCATTGGTCGATGAGTGCACCCGGAGATATGGACTAGGTAGCACGGTCAATCTTAGAATGGTAGCTCAAAAACCAACACGCTAGGAATAAGAATATTGTCCATTTACTACAAAGCAACGAGTTGCTTGGAGTATTGATTTCACACATCATGGTTCACTTGTCGGCATTCCGGTTGCGACAACACGAGACCGAGGAATGAAAAATGATGGTAATAAGTATCACTGTATCAAGAGTTCATAGGAGGTTGTGCAATTCCTATGATATTCCTGACATAAAGTGGGCAATACTTAAGGGTTGAACAGAATCAAAAGCTGGATTGACACTTTGATCTGCGGAATACAACTTCTTTGACCCAATCCTGGATATGGATGAGGTACTGGAGTTTGTTTCTCCTAGTCATTCTGAAATAGAATGGCTTGACGGATCACATGAATAACAGGCATCGGTAACATCAATGCACAACTACTCCTGACTATCAATTGATAGACGGGGGTCAGAATACAACTAGAGAGGAACAACTCAAAGGAACATATAATTTTTCTGAGTTATGGATGCATGGATTAGCATGTTATTTCTTCCGGATAACCCATGTAGAAAGGTAGGACTGGCAGATTCACAATGGAGAATGGGGAACTCATCGAGAGCACTCTTGTTGTGATCTTTTGATCCAACAAACTTCTGCCATAAGTGGTTCATAGTATTTGGAAGAAGGAAATACCACGGACCTCGAGGACTAATGCAAAGGTTACTAATATCCTAAAGGAACTAGCAACACTATCAACAAGAGGTAAAGTAGAGTGAATCTCGGGTTCAAGAACCCATGAATAGAATACCTACCACTACATGGCATCACGGGATGCTTTTGAGAATAATGGCCAGAATCACACACTGGGAATACAAAACATGGCTAGATCACTAGGTGACTCCCTAAAACACATAGGGTCATAGTAATAGCTCCAACATATATGTCGAGGCAACAGAGTACCTCAACTCACCGATTAGTGTGATTAAACTGGCCCAAAAGGACATCAAGAATGGAAAGAAAGGGTTTGCAAATGCATCAGACTATGTAGAGACCTGGGATGACTTGGACAGCATAACGGCTGTAAATGCTCGAAAAGATTTGAGACATCTTGCAAAAATGGTGGCATAACCACTCAACAACAAAATGTCAAGGTTCTGAGATCAACTGTCAACATACGGAAGTAGTAGGAACGGAACTAAGGCTTGAAACTATCAATTCTATAAGTCTATGGATTAATAGCACGTCATCCTGATAGATAGATGAGAAAGCCTAATTCTTAATCCCCGTAGAAAGAAGAGGGTGACTCAGATCAGAGGGCATGAGATATAAGGAGTAAAAAGAGCCTTACGTTCCCTTCCACAATCAATTCCCTTACATAACTAAAGCATTTCTAGACTCGACTTCGACCAGTTTGGCTTGGTAATCCTACAGGCAGTCAGGCTCTGATACCAACGCTGTCAGGACCCCGATTCCAAGTCACATCGATCAAGCCGGTAACACCTCATATCACTTTGCGGCCTCACGCACGGTATCCCACGGGTGTCGCCTTACCATGGCCCGGGACCGTTTGCGCCTTTTAGCTCACGTATATGACAGTGTCGCTAGCATCCATATGACAGAGAACCCGGGCCGACATGACTAGTCGTGAACCCAAAGCGGCACTAACCTACGGGGACAGGCATACATGATTCACATTGAGCCTGCCGGTCAGCAGCGTGTGAATCCGGGCTGTAGCACTGGGCTAACAGGACTCTGGGAACCCGGGATGTAGCAGGCTAGGCAGGACTCCGGATGTCACCGCGTGACATTTCCCCGAAGGAATAGACACAGGAACGAAGTGAAACACATGCCGGCCAGTCAAGTGTCCTGAGCAGTAGTGCTGGGCTAACAGGACTCCAATGAACCGGGCTGTAGCGGACTACTATGGCTCATGGAAGCACTTAGACTACATTTCCCCATAAGAGAGGCTGCCAAGGCTAAACAACTAGATTGTCGGATCCCACACATACCAAGCATTTCAATCATACACACAATATGCTCGATATGTGTAAATACAACATGGCATCACAACATAACTCTACAACTCAAGTATTTATTCATTAGGCTCCGAGGAGCGAGATGTTACAAACATGGGTCTTATGACCCAACACACAGAGCATACAAGCAACAAGCACATGCGGAAGCTTAACTTGTCTGAGTACAGACAACTACAAATGAAGAAGGCTGAGAAGCCTGACTATCTACCAGATCCTGCCAAGGGCACAAGATCGTAGCTGAGGTATCAAGCTAAACGTCAAAGTACACGCGGAACTACTAGCGAGACTGAAGTCTCTCTGCAAAACATAATTTAAGCAAACGTGAGTATAAAGGTACTCAGCAAGACTTACATCAGAACTAGCTACATATGCATCGGTATCAACAAGGGGTGGTGGTGGAGTTTAACTGTAGCAAGCCAGCTTTGACTCAGTGGATAACCTGAACTACGACTGCAAGCAACTCTTTTGAGGTGGCGCACACGAGTCCACATATTCACCATTCAATACACCACTATGGATCCGCTCCCGTCTCCCTACGAGAAGGCCATCCATAGCACTCACACTTATCTTGCGAGTTTTAGAGTATCCACTTTCACTTGTCTATGAACTGTTATAGGCAACCGAGAAGTCCATTACCGCGGACACGGCTATTCGAATAGATGATGTTAACCCTGCAGGGGTGTACTTCTTCACACACGCTCTCACCACTTACCGCCGTTTACACAACATGTACTCGGCAACCTTCAAGCGGAAGCCCAACGAGGGTGTCGGCCACGGCCTACCTAAACACTCAAGTCTCTAGTCCAGGTTTATCGCCTATCCAGGTTCCATCCGCAGGGAGTCCGGCCAAGGTTTCCACATACGGCCCCGAACGATGTGAACAGGGTTCCCGAGACACCAAACGGGCGCCCGGCATGCCCGGCCACGGTGTATCGACTGCAACATAGCCCACCCCTAGGGTCAGCGCTACGCACGGCCGCCAACACATATCCTATAAACACCAGAAACCGGTTGCAACTCCTGGACAGAGGACAAGGGTGATCAAGAAGCCGAGAGGGTCCATTGGTTTCGGGCCCAATGCGTGGTAGTAACTGTTTCATGGATCACAAACACAGAACTCAGTTCCTAAGAACGGTTTCAATGAGACAACCCACCATGTACTCCTACATGGCCTCTCACCGCTACCTTTACCAAATCGTGTTCACACACTTAACTCACACACTGTAGGACATGTTTACACACCTCCGATCCATCCCCGATGAATCAGACCTGACTCAACTCTAAGCAGTAGCAGGCATGACAAACAAGCATGAATGAGTAGGCACATCAGGGCTCAAACAACTCCTACTCATGCTAGTGGGTTTTATCTATTTACTGTGGCAATGACAGGTCATGCAGAGGATAAGGGGTTCAACTACCGCAACAAGTAATAGATGATCGTTGTTGTCCTAATGCAGTAAAAGAGAGCAGGAGCGAGAGAGTGGGCTTGTATCGGAATGAACAAGGGGGTTGTGCTTGCCTGGCACTTCTCAAGATAGTATAGCTCTTCATCGGTGTCAACGATCACAGCGTCGGTACCACGTCTATCGAGAGGGGACAAATACCGGCAAACAAGGAAGAACACAATCAATGTGATGCAACAATATGATGCATGATCATGACATGGCAATATGCTTTTGATTGAGCTAATGCAACTAACAACAGGTTAAATGGAGTTGGTTTGAACACTAGGTTCAAATTCAAACTCCACATGTGGTTATTTAAATAACATTCATTTGATTTGTCCTAAACAGTGGCCTTAAGTTGTTCTAACATGCATGAAAATGGTACAGATGGATTCCTTGAATTTTTCTGATAATTTTTCATATATAATTTATTTCATTTGGAGTTACGGTTGAATTTCTATGATTTTTAGAAGTTTTGGGCATTTTCTGGAATTTTCCGAATAAAATTAAATCCAGAAAGTGATTTACTGCGTCAGCATGACCTAATAGTGACGTCAGCAGGTCAACCGCTTGGTCCAGGTCAAACCTGACGGCTGGGACCCACTGGTCAGTGACTAGGCTAATTAACAGAGACTGTTAGTGCTAATTAAATCCTAACTAAAAGTGTTAGTGGGGCATGGCCCACATGTCAGTGGCAGTGAGGTGGTAATTAGGTGGGGGGGTTAATCCTAATGACAGACACGTCGGCAGTCGCCGGAGTTTCGCCGGCGGCGAGCAAAACGACGGCGGCGCGGCTCGGGATTGCGCTACGGGCGGTGGTTTGGCACGCTGGGGGCACTAGGGAGGAGCTCTTGCTCGTCCGCATCCAAAGGAACGGACGGGAGGCCGCGAGGTGGCCGGAGTTGAGCACGGCGTCGACCTCGGCGGCGGCCGGAGTTCGGGCGAGGTCGGGGTTGGCGCTAGGGGGCACAGCAGGTCGAACGGGTGGGCGCGCCCGGCTCCTGGGAGAGTGCTGAGCACGGGGCAAAGCTCGGGCGTGGGTGGCGGCAGCTGTGGCCGTGGCGGCGATGAGGTACGGCGGCGGCGAGCTTCGTCCGCGGTGGTTAGTGAGGCTAGAGGAGGAAATAGACGGCGGGGAGAGAGGGGTTTGGTAGAGGAGCTCACGGCGAGGTAGAAACGGAGCTCAGCTGGCTTGGGGACGACCGGAAGGCGACGAATTCGTCGATGAAGTCCGGCGGCCGTGCTCGGGGAAGACGACTCGAAGCGGCGATGTGGGGCTCCCGCGGTGGCGTGGCTCGGGGTGGAAGAAGGAGGGGGTCGAGGCGAAGCTTTTGGGCGCAGCGGCAGGGCGAGGGGTGGCCGGTGGCCACGAGTACGGTGACGATGACGATGAGCTCCGCTCGGTGGTGTGCGCGAGAGGGGAGCAGAGGAGGGGATGGGGTCCAGGGGGAGAGAGGAGAGGTGCAGGGGGGCGAGGGGGAGTGCGTGGCACTCGGGGCTGGCTCCAGAAGCGGCGGATGCAAGCAGGAGCTGGCCGGACGCGTGCTCGCGCGTGCCGGCCACGCGCTCGTCCTCCTGGCGAGGGGGAAGATGACAAGGAGGAGCCCTGGTGGGCTGGGCCGTCCAGCTACAGTGCTGGGCCGGTTGGTGGCGCCAGGTAAGTTTCTCTTCCCTGTTTCCTATTTTATTTCTCTTTTCTATTTTCTGACATTTGTTTTGATTTAATAAAAATACTAAATCATTTTATAAAATCCTGAAAATAAATATGTGACTAGAACTAAAATATCCCAAGCCACATAAAATGTTCCAGAATTATTGGACATATATTAATTATATAAAGAATATATATCCAATGCAAATAGTTATTGAATTAATTCAAAGGCCCAAAATAAATATCTCTGGGACTCCAAAAATATTGTTTTAAGTTTTACCTCTTGCCAATATTTTCAGAGACTAAGAGGAACATTTTCTTGGACTTCTTTGAAAAGATTTTAATGTTGATTATTTTTGAAGTGATTTATGAGGGTTTCAACTAACCTCAATTCAACTTTCAGAATTTAGACATGATGCATGATGCTCACTCAGGTAAATAGCTACAAGCAAATTCTAGGGCTGTGACAGCTTAGTTACGGACAGGATTCGCACACCTATAGAGTCTTCAACACCTTTCACCATAAGGTTGGTGAAACTGTAGATGTGCAGTTCGATGAAACTAACGGCTCGCAAAGAGGGCACGTACCTCCTATGCCAGATGAAATGCCACCTGAGGAATCCATCAAGTTCAAGGTTGCTGAGGATGTCATACCCGCTAAAGAATCTGCTAACGAATTCATTCCAGAACGTGAAGAAAATCATGCTGGTGCAACTGAGGAAAATGGCTCTGAAGAAAATGCTGAGCCCCATCAACGTCATCGACCTGCTCATCCTCGCGTTGCAAATGAAGTGCAGATTGAGAAAATCATCGATGACATCAACGCACCAGGTCCTCTCACACGCTCAAGAGCTTCACATTTGTCTAACTTTTGTGGGCACTTTGCTTTTGTCTCTATTACAGAGCCCACCAAAGTTGATGAGGCATTTCTGGAGCCTGAGTGGATTCAAGCGATGCAAGACGAATTACATCAATTCGAGCTCAATAATGTGTGGGAACTCGTCAAGCGAGCAAACCCACGCAAACACAATATCATCAGTACCAAAGGGATCTACCACAACAAGCAAGATGAAAATGACCTAGTGGTGAGGAATAAGGCTCATCTTGCAGCTCAAGGCTACACCCAGGTTGAAGGAATTGATTTCGATGAAACTTTTGCACCTGTTGCTAGACTTGAGGCTATTCGAATATTGCTTGCTTATGCTAACCATCATAATATCATCTTATATCAAATGGATGTGAAAAGTGCATTCCTCAATGGTAAGCTTGAGGAAGAAGTATATGTTGCTCAACCACCAGGTTTTGAAGATCCTAAGCATCCTGACAAAGTTTTCAGACTCAATAAGACTCTCTATGGCCTCGAGCACACTGAAGGGGTTCCTCATGAAGAAAGGCTTCAAACCCGGTTCACTTGACCCAACTCTTTTCACCAAAACCTATGATGATGAATTATTCATGTGCCAAATATATGTTGATGATATTATCTTTGGATGTACTAACCAACATTATAGTGACAAATTTTCCTATATGATGAGTGAGGAATATCAAATGTCTATGATGGGAGAATTGAAATTCTTCTTATGTCATCAAATTTGACAACAATGCAACAACATCTTCATATCTCAAGAGAAATACCTTAAGGATGTGCTGAGGAAATTTGGCATGCAAGATTGCAAAGGCATAAAAATCCCTATGCCCACAAATGGCCATCTATGCACTGGTAAAAATGGTAAAGACTTCGATCAAAAGGTATACCACTCCATGATTGGCTCTTTATTGTATCTATGTGCATCTAGGCCAGATATTATGCTTAGTGTTTGCATATGTGCCCGTTTTCAAGCTACACCAATGGAATCACACCACAAGTCTGTGAAACATATTCTTTGACATCTAGCTCACACTCCAACACTTGGACTATGGTATCCCAAGGGACCGGCTTTTAATCTCATTGGATATTCTGACTCTGACTATGTTGTTGATCGAGTGGATCACAAGTCAACATCAGGCACATGCCATTTCCTCGGACGATCCTTATTATGTTGGTCCCCGAAGATGCAGAACTGCGTATCACTGTCTACTTCTGAAGCTGAGTACATTGCTGATGGTTCTTGCTGTGCTCAATTGATGTGGATGAAGCAAACCCTCAAGGACTACGACATCGACATGATCGAAGACTAAGCACATTTAGATTCGTCATCATTTTCTTCGTGATCATGTGTTGAAAGGCGACATCTCCATCGAACATGTGAAGACTGAAGAACAGCTAGCGGATATCTTCACAAAGCCCTTGGATGAGAAGAGATTTGGCAAGTTGCGGTGTGAGCTAAATATCTTAGAATCTTAGAATGTTCTTTGAAAGGACACACATCCTAACACTTATGCAAAATTGATGACTTAGATGTGGAACACAGAGAGTAATGTTTTTCTTTAATCAATGAAGACTAACCCTCCATGTGTGAAGAAATTAACGAAAATTTTGATTCTCAGAGCCCTACGACAATTGTACACGGCGTCTGAAACCATCATTCTTATACAGTGGGTCATGCCACCAACGAAAGTTGAAAATCTTCAAAATTGAGTTTTTCTTCATTTTGCAAAGTCTTCATCTTTTCGATTGGTGTTCTTCATTGACTATATATATACATATATGTATATTAGTTTTCACGTCCTCAACAGCATTCACTTATTGCTAATTCTTCAAGTTGATTTTCTTCTAAGAGAATGTGATCGGACCCGTTCCCCCTCTATGCTAAACTCAACCCAGTCTGTTCACAAATTCTTCATGTGCGTTTTATTTGAAACCCGTTCAAAATCTTCATTGTGTCCTTTTCAACTGAAGAATTTGTGAACGAAACGTTAAAATTTCCTTATCTGAATTTTCGGCTTTTGCCGCTCAAACCGTTCCACATCCCACGATAAGATTAAACTACTCACCCACGATCTACCATGATCTCCACCTCTCTTACGTGGGTGACACATGTCGCTAGGATGGCAAGGGTCAGGGGCATGTTTATCCAAAATCTTCGGATGGGCAGTTTTTTCACCGTGGCTATAAATACTCCCTCCCTTCCTCATACTTCATTTACTTCGCTCGACCTCTCCTCGCTTGAGTTTTCAGACCTAGTGCCACTGCTACACTCCATCCTCGCCGGTGAGGGAGAGCTTCACTACCTCGACCTCTTCACCGTCATACTCGTGCCGCCCACGGAAATCTTCACTCTGCCTCTGCCGTAGCTGTCTCTCACCACCAAGTTAGGGCGTGGGAGATCTGAACAGACGAACTTCACCATCTCCACTCCTAGTTCATTGTGTTATTTGTCCAGGGTAAGTAAAATCTAATTTTACTGCCCTACTTTGATTCTCATGATTTCCACAAAATCTTCAAAGGTGTTTATTCTTCAACTTCCCTATTCTTAAACACCCAGTTGCATCAGTACCTTGATTCATTTCTCTAAGCTATGTTTTTCCTCAAGATTCCTCAATTGTGTGGACTGTCAAATCTATACAACTCTGGAACCTAAGTCAAGTACGCTTAGTGAAATTCCTTAAGACACCCACGGTCAAATTCCTCAAACTTCATACTTTTGAAAATTTTCTGAGAACGCATATGACCTCTCCAAATTCTTCGCACCTATAGTCTGTTCACAGGTACAAAATGTCTGCTGCTGAATCACTAAGTTCCTGTCAACTTAACTCATTTGCAGCATTCCTCGAAGAAAATTGCATACTTCCTCGGAAACATCAATTGTTCCAAATCCTCAAGTGAAGAAAATGGCTGATGGTAAAAGACCTCAGAAGGGAGGAAAGAGGCTAGAGACAAATACTTTGAAATTCCTGAAGATATTTATGTTGAGTACTGCACACCTGATGAAGCCACACATGGCAAGGAAAACAAGAATCAGCGTAGAGTGAGCATACAGGGGATTGAGAGGAGATGGGTAAGGGAATGGAGGGAATACCGCTATGTTACTCCAAAGTACATGAAGGAATTAGCTGTACACCCACCACGTCCAAGACCTCCATTGGCTCCAGGCCAAGAAGCTGATCCCTCAAGCATCAGGCGCAGTGAAGAATTTCCCAAAGAATGGGCCAAGCACCAAGCCAAGTTGGCTAAAATAGCAAAAGAAGTAGTGAAGAAATTCAATGAAGGTTCTGCTACTGCTGCTGCTGAGGCCTCTGCCAGTAAGCCCAGGAAGGCTCTGCTGAAGAAACCAGCTGTGAAGCCGAGTTCCTCAATAACAATGTCCTCCCGGTCAAGTTCTTCAAAGCCCTCATGGAAAATTCCTCAGGAAACCTCTTCAAGGGCAGGTTAAATTCCCTCTGTTGCCACGAAATCCTCAACTACTATTGCAAAGTCCTCAACACCTGTGCACCTGGCCACTTGCCAATGAACTGCAGGTTTTTCTATTGCTTCAGGAGCATCTGCAAGTTCGTAAGCTCCACCGCGATCCTCAACTGGTCCAACTCTGCTGAAGAAAAAGGCCACTGTTGGACGTGGATCGAGGCCAAGTCCTCATAAGAAGCAAGTTGCTTTTCAAGTTCCATATGATGATGATGAAGCTGATGATGAAGAACTTGTTGAAATCATAGGCAGACAGGAAAGGGCCGCTAGAGCCAAAGGCTATGATGTGCCCCTCAAGTTGGATCTGACGAAGATCCTTGATTTCATTGATCTCTGGCACAAGGACCCTAACACTACTATGCCTGTATTGAACCTCACTCCTGATCAAAGTCACATGTTGACGGCTTTCATCAGTGAAGAAAAATGGAAATTTGAAAAAGGGGAGGCAAGTCAAGAAGGCTCAATACAAGAAGGAGCATTTTTTGAACAACAATGTTTTGAACATGTCTCCTGAAGAACTTGTACCTCTGCAAACGGAAATCAAAGGCCTCGGTGATGAATTTGACAGATATTATGCTGATTGGCTAGGTGCCAAAGTCAGATTTGTCAAGCTAGCCAAGACCCTCAAGCCAAATGTTGCAGCTCCATCGCAACGACAAATTCCTCAGGCTGATACTTCTACTTAGTTTGTTGAAGAAACTGAAAGCCCATCTGGTGAAAATCAGGCTGCTGAAGAAACTCTGGATACCAGGGCTGCTGAAGAAATTCTAGTTCCTGAAGACTCTGCCAAGGCAACCTCCAATGTTGTGCCTGAAGAACAACCCAGGCCTGCTGAAGCATTTGCCGCGCCTGAAGAAACTGAGCATGTTAGGGTGACTGCATTAGCCGTGCCTGAAGAAACTTAACCAACTTTATCTGTTCCTCCTGCCAAGTCTTCAAAGATAAAGAATATCACCCTTCCTTTTGCATGTGAAGCGAAGAAAACGAAAGCTACAGAGAAGTTAGTTGTGAAGAAAAGGAAAGCATCAACCTCTATAGAGTCCTCAGCTCCCAAGAAAGTGAGGAATTTGATGAGCTCCTACACCAACCCTACTGATGTTGTTCCCATTTCGATAGTGCCATCAAAGGAAATCGTTCCTTTTGGTGAAGAATATGTCATACCTGATGACACAGATGAAGAGAATCCTTCTGCTGCTTCTTCGGAGCAGTTGGATGAAGAAATTGAAGTGGAAGATATCCCTTCAGCCCCAATGGTATCATCGCCCATGCCTCAGTTCACTGCTGAAGAGGCAGGCATTGAGGAATTGGAAGAAGAAGAAGAAGTGGACATTGGTACTACAACACCAGTTTTGAATGATGACTATTGGGAAAGACTACATCCCAATTCGCCATTGACAACTCCTCTGCATCAAATTCCTCAGTTCCCAGTAAAAATTGAAGAAATTCTAACGGGGTTTGAAGGACGTCAAACTTCTCTTCTTTCCATTCCTGAAGAGATTCTAGCTGCAACAGCTGAAAAATGGAGAACCCAATTGCTGCTGAAGAATCTGAACCTTCAATTCCTCAGACAGCTGTTCCAGAGATTTTGAAGCAAGATGTTGTGAAGTCTTCAACTGTTAATCTTCAGCCCAAGCAACAAAATCCTCATGCTAAAAGGCTTAAATTCAAGGCTGACAATTTCTTCGCTGAGCACCATTTCTTCACGGATTTCAATCCATATGACTCAACAAGACTTCGACGCAAGCGGTTCTGGACTATCAGCCGAATAAACTTCTATTCATCACTCTTGTTTGACAAGGATAAGGTATTTGAGCACCGTCAAATTCCTCATGTTGACATGGATTCCATCCCTTGCTTCTAGCCAGTTTTGAATGTTCTTCATGAAGCTGGGCTACTGAATTTCTACACTAATATCTGTGACTGGAATGAAGAATTTATTCTTCAGTTCTATGCCACTCTGCACCTCACTGGAAATGTGGCTGATGTGAATTCATGGGTACTTCACTGGATGACTGAAAATACTCATTACAAAGCCCCAGTCTCTGAATTGCTTCATGCCGTTCCAGTCAGTCCACCATCTAAAGGCGCAAGGCTTTTGTATGAGGAACCTGAACTATCAAATCACATGATGCAAGTGCTCATGAAGCCTTTGAAGCCTGCTCAAGCTCCAAGAACCACATTCCTTGAAGGAATTGCTATATGTGCCTAGGACAATCTACCGCATACTGACCAAAACCCTTAGTCTGATCAAGGGCCACAACTCTAATGAAGAGGAAGTTGTTGGCATCATGAAGAATCTGCTATTCAACATAATGCGATCCATTTATTGGCCCATGTTTGGCCAATCAATCATACGGCCTGTAGAAGGCCCATTGGTGCTACGGCCCGTAGAAGGCCCATTGATGCTATGCCACATAGAAGGCCCATTGTTTCTACGGCCCATAGGAGGCCCAGGGTCACTATAGTAAATATGTAGCCCATGGTTATTGTGGCCTAGTTTCAAAAAATAGGTTATTGCGGCCACTAGCAAACTGCGGAAAAAGAACTGCACTGACTACAAGCAAACAAATAAACAAGACAACAAGGAAATAAATAAGCAAGCAACTTATGCTAGGCTATCACACCTATTACACATATTACATCCACTAGGCAACAAAGTTCACCACTAGTGCAAATATAGGGAACAAAGGAGCATATCACATACACTGGTTGTCAAAGATGGCGACTAGTGCAAATAAACGCCGCAATAAAACAAGTCCAAAACTAAAAGCACTTTAGAAGAGCTCAAGAAACAATATCCTGGGTACCCATAATGCTGGAAAGATGCTTAGCAAGCTTATTAACTTTCTCTTGTTTGGTGCTTAAATCCTCCAGCGCTTGCTGCTGCACCAGAAAGTATGCATCTGAATTCTGCAGGGACTTCATCAGTCCTTCGACTTCCTGTCACAGAACATCTGATCGATGTCTTTCAACATGAAGTTGAGACTCAAGAAGCCGAACTGATTCAGGCAGCAAGTTCAAAGAGCTGGTGCCAGTAGTAGTGGCCAGTAACTCGAACACTACATCAAGATAGGACTTTGGGGTTGTCTCAGTGTCTTCAATATAGTTTTTATCAGCTTTCTTGGAGAGCAATAGCGATGTCTCACTATCTTGAACCTTATCTGCATTACTTCCTTTACCATTGCATAAGGGGTTACTCTTCTCCAATATTTTATCCGCATTCTAAAAGAGAATCAAATAGACACATCACAGGTTTACCATGTTGTATATGAAACTCATTTTGGTAAACTAGTTGAATAGTAAGGTGGACAGGATAACAACATGAAACAAACATATATCTATGTAGTATGGTCACTGTATGGTCTATATCATTCTAGTTTATGTTGCTAAATTAAGATAGAGACAGTTAAAATCATATCTATTTAAGACAAAGCAGCATAGACAGAATATAAGTGTGGGAAACTACACAGCAATAACAACACTTGTAATGTGCATGGCATGAGAACATAATTGTTTATTCAAATGAAACTGAAATCAACATAGAGCAAGTTACAACAACAAACACGTTAAAGAAACATGTTTAAAACATACATGTTGCACCATTGGAGTTTCAATTGCATCCTTCAAATTTTAAGTTAGTTGGTATGGGTAAATGCAGTGATGCAAGAGCAAAGGAGTATGAACCATAGCTACGGAACCTGACCTGAAAACTATTCTTCTTCTGCTTTAAGCATTGACTTGGGGTTCGGAGTGGTGGTCCTCGTGCTTTGGGCACTATAGTTGCTTTACTAACTGCACGTGTTTGGGTGCTCTATGGTGAAGGTGTTGTGTCAACTGGAACTGGGTTACTATCTGCTGGGGTTCGGGTTAGAAGGGGTGTAGCTGGTTTTTGGGCAAGTACAACTGTGGTTCTATCTGCATCGACAGGTAGCACAATCTTTTTTGAAGACCGTCTTTTTACTCCCATAGATACTGCCATCACCCCCTCCAATTCAAATGGCTGATAAGCAAGAAAAGTAATTGAACGTACAGACATTGTAAGATAGATAGGTGCAATGGATAGTAGGGAAGAAAACAGGGCATGGAATAATTCACATTTATGTTGTCTAACCAAACAGAATAGCATGACATAATTTCACATATATGATGGCTAATTAAACAGGATAGCATGACACAATTTTCACATGTATGATGGCTAACTAAACAGGATAGAATGACATACTTTAAAATATGATGACTATGTAAACAGGATGACATGATATAACTATACGATGTGTCTATTAAAGTGGTTGGCATGCCATAATTCACAAACATGCCGTTGATGGAAACCTGATGGCATGATATAATTCACGAAGAGAATGACATAATTCAAAATATGATGACTATGTAAACAGGATGAGATGATATAACTATGGTATGTCTTTAGAAAATGGGTTAGCATGCCATAATTCGGATACATGTTGTCTATGTGAACATCACGACATGATATAATTCAAATATATGATTTATATACTAAGGAAGTGAGCAGAGGGAAATCGCATATATGATGTGTCAACTAAGGAGATGGCATTCAATATTGTGTATATGATGTAAAAACTAAGCATTGCAAGATAACATATGCATGATATGAGTAATATAACCCTGCCAAGTTTGAGCCTACACCTCAGGGGGGATAATAGGAGTGGTCATCTTCCTCTAAATCCTCCTCTGAGGAGCTTTCTGTAACCAACAAGATATCTGCTTCAGCAGGTAGCATTGTTTGCTCTAAAGACCTTGTTTTCACTCGAGATTTCTCCATCGCCAATTCAAATGGCTGATGCATAGGAAGAGCAGTTGAATATACAAACATTGTCGACAAATGCAATGAGTAATACAAAAAAGGATGGCATGATATAATTCACATATATGACGCTTGGCTAAATAGCATGGCATTGCATAATTCACATATATAATGCCTTGCAACAAGATAGCATTGCATAATTGACATATATAATGTCTTGCAACAAGATGGCATTGCAAAATTCACATACATGGTAATTAGACACTAAACAGGTGGCATTCACACAAAGCATGTCTAAACTAAGAAAATGGCATGCCAATGCAAGACACCACATGCACGATATGAGCAGTATAACCCTGCCAAGTTAGAGCATGCACCTCGGGGGGATAGCATTGGTCATCTGCCTCTGAATCCTCCTTTGAGGAGCTATCCATAACTAGCAAGACATGCGCTTCGTCAGATAGCATTTTCTGCTCTTAAGTAATTGAATGTACTAAAATTGCTGACAAATTTAATACGTAATAAAAAATGATGGCATGATATAATTCACATATAAGATGACTGGCTAACCAGGGTGGCATTGCAAAATTCACATATATGATGCCTGGCTAAACAAGATGGCATTGCATGATTCACATATACGAGAAAGAAACTAAACATATGGCATTCACACAAAGCATGTCTAAACTAAGCAGATGACATATTTGTTGTATAAAGTAAGCAATGCAAGGCATCATATGCATGATATTACCAACATCGGCATGCCAAATTAGAGCGAAGACCTCAAGGGGTAAGTAGGAGTGGTCTTCTCCTTCTGAATCCCCTTTAGAACTGTTATCTTCCTCTTGATTACAATCCGAAATGGGTGGAGGGGGGTTGCCTTTGTGCCCACCATGGAGCGACGTTTGCATGAAATTTTATTGCCATGCAAGGCTCGTCTCTTTTTCTCTACATGTTCAGTTCCACTTTGTACAATAATTGACATTCATAGGAATAAAACATAGTGAGATTATGTAAGGAGTGGATGCACAAATCCAGAGTGATGGCGGCAAACTGTGGATAGACCCAAAACCAATGATAGCAGGCAGATAATAGCTTTAGTTAAAAATACAGATAATGGCTCCTTTAATGTTTGTTTCCACCTAACATGAAACTCATAGTAGACACCCGAGATTAACTAGCTAGTAGATAGATAGTATTGATTGCTGCCCCAATATGTACCCCACAACCATTTAAAATCTCAAGTTTGAGCATTAGTTTGGACCTGAGTCGGAGTCTAATAGGTGAACATGACGATAAAGTAGCATGTCATCATATTAAGCGATGCATAACATAAGTAGACATGAAATATTGCGACCTCTCTTGCGGACCCGTGTAGTCCTCAAGGTCATCTGCTCAGTTGATGATGGTAATGCAGTTGTCGTGGCTGCCGGCGGCACGGAAGAAGATCTGAGGCAGCGAAAGACAGTCTGGAGAGCGGATCCCTATTGTGGTGAACCCTTCCGTCGTTGGAGTAGCTAAACTGGGGTGGAACACAGCGCAGCAGGAGTGGGACAAACCACACAAGGTTTTCTTTGACACATGTCTGTAATAGAAGTATTTGTGTAAGGGCTTGTTTGAATTTGAGGATTCTAACAATGCAGGGATAGGAAATACACAGGAATAGGATAGCAATGCACGTGCAAAATAGAGAATTTAAAAACACATGATTTCTGCCAATCCGGGTGTTTGGTTCACAAGAATTGGAAGATCACGGATGCAAAGAAGCATGGTGAGATTAAGCCAGACCACAAAAAATGTACGATTATAATGCTATTATGCTACTATCTCTTAGTCTTGTGCTTCATGAATAGGAATTTGAAAAGAAGGACAAGTGGATATTAAAATTCCTATGGTTTTTCTTTCAAGGAGACACTAAAGGAACAAATCCTACATTTTCCTTTGCTCCATTCCTTTGAACCAAATGCATGAATAGTAGTACCATAGGAATCTTTCCAATTCCTATGTTTTTCCTTCACTTTTCCTTTCAAGCACTAGCGATTCTAGTAGGCAGGCTTGAGCAAGGAAAAGCCTACAGTCAAAAAATGTTTTACTTTTACTACTTTGGACCCATGCAACTGCCCTACTAGTCCCAGGCCCATCTACAAATGCATAGCTCAAACATGCAGAGATAAATAATGATGGCATTCAAGAGAGTCCATCACGGATAGCTAAGTTGCCTGGTACCTCACTGCTAGTCATATAGTAGGAGAAATTAATCATATTTCACGTTACTACATGTGCTCAGTGGACAATATATATAAGATGTAGAGTAAAAGAGAGATGCAACAAGTGTACAACCTCTTTGGTGAAGCCATGTCGATCTCAACGTGATTGGGTTGGTTGGTGAGGATGCTCGGCTGATTTGGCTATCGGAGGAGGGGAATAAGATCTTAGGCGTTTGGAGATGGAGCCCGAGGTACTGCTCTGTTGTGATGGAGGGTTTCGTCGCTGGAGCAGCTTCAGTGAGTTGTACGGTGGCGAGATTGAAGTAGGACAAGAGAGACAACGTTAACCTGAGTGGAATTCTAATAGCATCTCCAATAGATGTCATACAATACATAACCGCAAAGTGCTAGATGTAACATACATCAGCCGCTCATCTGTGAACTTAACTATCGAAATTGAATTTAACTGTTGAAACTGAATTTTGCTGTCCAAACTGAATTTTAGTGTCAAAACGGAACACACTGGTAGCAAAAAAAGCAGTAGCAGCAGCCACGCCTGGAGCAGCAGTGCGTGCGAGAGCCAGGGCAGTTGGTCGTGTAGCAGCATCTTGGGTAGTAGCTGCAGGGGCTCGAGGGAGAGCGGGATCTGTTGCTCGTGCAGCAGTAGTGCGCGCAAGAGTAGAGTAGTAGCGCAAGCAAGAGCAAGAGCGAGAGAAGCAGCGTGAGCAAGAGAAAGAGCAAGAGCAGACCAGGCAGGGGACCGGGAGCAAGTGCAGAGCAGCAGTGCGAGCGAGAGCCAAATCAGTAGCAGCTCCTACTGATGTGGACGTCGCCGCCAACGGAGTGATGCCGTGGAGGAAGTGGCCGGCGACGCCGCCATGGATGGAGCCGCGCTATGTCGGCTCGGGACTGAGCACCGACAACACCGTGAGATCGAATCAAGAAGAAAATGTGGCGATTAGTGTAGAACCTCTTTGGTGGCGCTGATTAGGCCTTAGCTTCATCCAAGGAATTGGTGATGATGCTGCTCTTCCGGTGGTGCAGCTGAAGATGGCGGTGTCGGAATGGAGGTGGTGCAAAAGATGAGGGGAACGTTGGGGCAACTCCTTGGAGGTGGAGGACGGGGTGGTTGAACCGGCGGGATGAAGAGATCAACGACGGATCCTCATCTGGTGCGGTGGATGAGGGACGTCGAGGTGTTGATGTGGACGACGTCGTCGGGGAAGAGGCTCCGGCTGGGTGGCGGACGGATGAGGGTGTGGGGCTTCGTGGGTTTTGCGGCCTCGGTGTATGAATGGGTGGGTAGTTGGGATGTGAGGGGGGAACCATGGCTTAGGGGTGCGCTTGTCTAAAATGTGGGGTAAGTTATGAAAGTACCCCTGCCGAATTGAGCTAGGCGGTTCTTTCGGTACCGGGTATCACGGGCATTTCGCGTGTCGAGATTTCACAGGAGGTGGTAGTTTTCACGCGCGTTGTAATTTTGGGATAGCAAGGCGCGGGTTGAGATGGAGGGAGTTTTCAGAGCACAACAAGACAAAGATATATCTTAAATATTTTGGGGTAACAAGGCACGGGTCGAAGAGGTGGGAGTTTCACAGCGCGATAGATAGAGATGCTAGCTTGAAATTTTGGCATAACAAAGCACGGCTTGAAATTTTAGGAGAACAAGCTTAACGTGTACAAAAAAAGAGAATTCTCACCTCATCACTAGATAGAGCCATGTACCGGTTTACTATATTACTAGAAATGCATTCAAATACAACAACTACAAAACTAAAAAAATTTGGACAACAAACATAACGTGTACAGTACCAAATCAATTTCCATTTCCCTCAACAAAAAAAAACAATTCGTGTTGTCTATCATATGGACTAAATTTGAGTACATTTTCCCTATTTGAATGGGATTGTACTCGGGTTAGTTATACAACCATCTAAATATTATCTTTACAACACATGACATGAATATAGGAGTAGTAAATTCCTATATAAATACGAGCTACATGTACATACGATCTCAAATTCAAATATATGTATCCATTTTATGTTGAATTCAAATCATAGTACATGTATTCTCTAGCTGGATGTATGGAATCTAAACCATGTATGATACTACATACAATGTGTTTAACATGCACAACACAAACACAAACACCATTTAGACTAGTAAGGTACACGTGAATTGCACGCATGAGATCTGGCAACCAAATTATGAATAAATACCACATGATAGCATGTAAGATTTGAGTTGTATATGCATGATGTAGATGTTCATTTAATTCTTATAGTTCATCTCATTCAAAATCATTTAGTTTTTATAAAAAAGCTAATGTATTTTAAGATTCAAGGAATTGTGCGTTGTAAAGCATAAAGTAAAAAACAAATAATGGCAATTCATGTAGAAAAAAGTTTGGGGAATTATGATTCTAGAACAAAGGATAAGTGCTTGTGTTTTGAGGTTTGTGCATTATTCTTAAGTTCAACCATGGAGTCTTCTAGATTGTACATGTGGCAAAATCTGGTGGAATGTAGATGATATCCAATGGACAGTAGTGCTCGGATTTTCCATCTCTGCACTGTCGGATTGACTTCATCCAACGACCATCTTTCAAAGTTAAAGTTATTCGTACACTATATAAAAAATAAAAAAATATAATATATAGGGGCATAGATATAGATATGTGATGCGAAAGCCACCCATCATCTCCAATTAGAATAGTGTGTCCATGCACGGATGCAATGTGGCCAAACGATGTCTGGCATCGGTATCTCAAATTCAAATCAGTCTGACCTTGTTCAGTGTGTATATAGTATAGCATGCTCATTTCCAAACAACATCGTGCATATCTCAGTTATATTCATGCATGCATGGATTTCAAACATCATGACCTCTTATTCAAATATTTGAATTCAACTTTACATTGATTATGACCTCACCTAGTCTTTTACACCCACACAGTCGTCTCTCTTTATAATTGTAGCACTAACTTTCTCTCATGCGTGCATGCACACACACTACCACTCGGCATTATCCATCGCACACATGCAATCTTTTTCTTCAGGTCGGTCTCCCATGCATGCATACACACAGACACCTCCCCCTCTTCATCATATCGGGCATTCTTTATCTCTCACGTGCATGCGCAACGATCGATGTTCCTCTACGTGTGTGTGTATATATAGCTAGGTCTTTCCCAGTTTTCCACACAAACCAATCGATCTATATATCTAGTGAGGTCTCACCCTCTTTCCCACATACACATCGATCAATCTATACCTCTCTATATAGGATTACATAGCTAATACACCCACATTAATTATATATCCAACGTCCCCCTCTCATCATCCATGCCTTCCGCTTCATCTCTCAGACGGGCGCACAGTGGCGAAGACAGGGGGCAGCAGGAGCCCTGCCCCCTCCTAACATCATTATATATTGAGGCTAATATGAATGTGATCGGTATATCAATTGCTGGTAAAATGGTTTAAGTTGATGAATTGGCCCTCCCCGTAAAGGATTAGCAATGCTTGCCCCCTAGCTCATTTGTTTTTCATGGCTCTTCCTCTGCACGCAACAGCGCACGTTCTTGCCCCCTCTCTTTAAATATCGATCTCGCACTTGTGCACTCCTTCATAGTCTCCCTCCTCTTGGCCCCTCACACCACCTTCCAGCCCCCCCCACCAGATTTTGCCACATGTACAATCTAGAAGACTCCATGGTTGAACTTAAGCATAATGCACAAACCTCAAAACACAAGTGCTTCTCCTTTGTTCTAGAATCTTTGGCATCATAACTGCCCAAACCTTTTTTCTAGTTGAATTGCCATTATTTATTTTTACATTATGCTTTACAATGCAAAATTCCATGAATCATAAAATAGATTAACTTTTTACCAAAACTAATTGATTTTGAATGAGATGAACTATAAGAATTAAACAAACGTCTACATCATGCATATATGATTCAAAGCTTACATGCTATAGTGTGGTATTTATTCAAAATTTGGTTGCCAAATCTGATGTGTGCAATGCGCGTGTACCTTACTAGTACTTACAGTATGTGCAGAACACGCAAATTACAATTCCAATGGCACGCTACACAGTGTCTCTCTTTCAGTTCATGAAGCCACGTGGCACATTTGGAGGCGTTGTTGCGACCTCCTTGTGTGGATTGATCACAGTGACATGTTGCTGGTTCCAGAAGAATGTACTCATCCTCTCTCACACAAACTGGCAGTACATGCACGAAGCGAAGATGTGCATGCACGAAGCGAAGATGTGCACGCACGCACTCATTCCCTCGCACGCACACGCGGGTACACGGTGGAACGCATTTTTGTATGAAGATCCACCCCATGTGACAATTTGACGCGTGTAAAGTCGTTCACTTCATTGATGGTCAATTAATACATCGCATGCAAATTGAGTGGGCGTGAGGGAGGAAGTAGCTGAGAAAGACATTACTACTCCACTACGTGCATGCGAGTAGTTAAATCATGGGTTGCTACTTCCATTGGTCTCCTTCATATTTTGTGCCAATTTTTTACCACATTTTTAAGAAACATAATATTTATGTATGTCATAAAAAGTGGCACAAAATAAAGGGGCTAATAAACCAGGACGCATGCAGCATGATCAATTTTTGCCAGGGCTACTATTGGTGGCCTTTGTATTTAAATATGGACAGAGTGGAGTAGTACTATGATGTAGGGTGGAACCCTATACGGCCGATCTTTCATGAAAGGAGTGTATCCCATGATGAACACGAAGAACACAAGGGGAAAACACGAAGGGAAACATAAGAGAAACACTCAAACCAACGAGATTAGGTCGCACATATGCTAGATCCGAGTACACATAGAGATCACATGGTCCAAATCCAACAAGGGACGATACATAGGGTAACCGGTTCTTCTCCGCCAGGAGGTCTTGAGGTCTTCCCGTTAGGGGTCTTGAATCCAAGTGGATCTTCTCCCAAGAGGTGTCGGTCCCTCGCGGTGGAGTAGATCCGAATGGATGAGCGAGGCTCTATGTCACAAATGAGCTATCACAATGCTAACCCTAGAAAGAGGGAGAAGGATGAGTATATATAGTCTAGGGGGGCGAAGGGGTACATGGGCCTGGGCGCTACACTATGCGCAGACAGGGGAGGCCGAACGTCCGGGCATCGGGCAGGATGTCTGGGCTTTCACGAAGGGTCGGATATCCGGGATGGCGGGGTTGGTCTTGATGCATTCAGGATGGAGGATGCCAGATTTCCGGGCTTGGGCCAGATTTCCGGGCTTGGCCAGATGTCCGGGCTAAGGCCGGATGTCCAGGGCCTGTAGGTTCTTGGCGGCTGTCATGGTGGATGCTCCAGGGGTTGGATGTCCGGGGTCATGGCCAGATGTCCGAGTCTTGGAAGCTTCTCTTGGCTCCTTCCGTTGGTTCTCTTCATCCGTGAACTTGGGGACTTGTCCGTCTTTAAGTGCATCTTTGGGAGGGTCCTCTTGGTACCTAATAATGCACAACATTCTGGACTTAGGTAGTAGCCATGTCTCGAGTGGATCATATGTGATATCACTAAGGAAGGAAGTCACCTCGGTCTCGAGAGCTCTAGCTCTAGCACGTGTCATAGGTCCTCTTGGCACTTGGTGAGACGATGGTAGGTCCATGGGGATGACCGTAGGATGCTCCACATAATCTCCCCTCCCTTAGGAAAGATTCGACCTCGGATCGAGATCTTCATCACCATGGTAGGGAGAGAGATCTTTGACATTGAGGATGTCGCTCATGGAGTACTTGTCTCGTGGAATGTCGATCTTGTAGGCGTTGTTGTTGTAGCGTTCAAGCACCTTGAAGGGTCCATCCGCTCATGGTAGAAGTTGGGACTTGTGTTTGTTGGGAAAGTGGTACTTGCGAAGGTGTAGCCACACAAGATCTCCAATGTTGAATACCATGGGGTGCTTGTTGAGGTTGAGCTTGGCCATGACTTGTTGTACATGGCGCTTGATGGTGTGCCTTGTATCTTCATGCACCTTCTTGAGGTAGTTGACTCGGGCACTCGCGTCCATGTTGGTGCGCTCATGTAGTGGTAGAGGAAGAATGTCCAATGGGGACAAAGGGTTGAAAGTGTAGACAACCTCGAAGGGGGACTTGCGGGTAGTTGAATGTCTTACGCGGTTGTAGGCGTACTCAGCGATGGGTAGGCATTCCTCCCACTCCTTGATGTTCTTATTTACCAACACGTGTAGAAGAGTGGAAAGTGTCCGGTTCGTGACCTCCGTTTGGCCGTCAGTTTGAGGATGGTATGCCAAAGAGAACAAGAGCTTGATTCCGAGCTTGGTGCATAAGGTCTTCCAAAAGTAGCTTAGGAACTTGATGTCGCTATCCGAGACAATCGTCTTTGGCACTCCATGTAGGTGCAATATTTCCCTACAAAAAATATTTGCAACATGTGAAGCATCGTCTATCTTGTTGCATGGTATGAAATGTGCGATTTTAGAGAATCGGCCCACAACAACAAACACGGAATCCTTTCCATTTCTAGTTCTAGGCAAGCCAAGGACAAAATCCATGCTAATATCTTCCCATGGGTGATATGGAATTGGAATGGGCATATAAAGGCCATGAGATTGAGCTTTGGACTTAGCTTTGTGACATGTAGAACATCGGTTGGTGAAGCGTGAGATGTCGCAGAACATCTTGGGCCAAAAATAGTTCGTGGAGAGCGTAGCAAATGTCTTGTCGCATCCAAAGTGTCCCATTAGTCCTCCTCCATGAGATTCTTGCAAAAGTAACAAACGAAGAGAAGACTCGGGGATGCATAGTTTGTTAGCTCTCATAAGATAATCATCTTTGATGTAATAGAGTTGCCAAGATGTATGTGTCAAACATTTGGCATAAGGAATAGAAAAAGTAGGATCATGCGCATACAAGTCTTTTATGTGCTCAAAGCCAATGACATTAAATTCAAGTTTGGTGACAAGCATGCATATGCGAGAAAGAGCGTCCGCCATGACATTTTCCTTACATAGCCATTGTCTATGAGTTGTTGTACTTGCCGTTGGATCTCGTTAGTTTCCTTGGGGTTGACGCGGTAGGGAGCCTTGTTAGGAAGGGGTGCTCCGGGGATGAGGTCGATTCGGTGCTCGATGCCTCATAGTGGTGGTAGACCAGAAGGTAGCTCGTCAGGGAAAACATATTGGAATTCCTGCAATAGAGAAGATAACACTAAAGGAAGATTGTGAGAGGTGTTAATTTTTGGTGCGTCGTCCTTGCACAAAAGGATATAGTGCATGACACTTGATGGGTTCGCACACACTTCTCTCATCTCACTTTGGGTGGCAAATAGGACTAGATTTTTCTGTTCGCTCATCGTGGAGGCGCTCAATTTGGGCTTGTGGTGCTCACTCTCTTTTTGGTGGTTCGCTCTCTCACTATTCTCTCCATGATGGGTGGCTTTCTTATCGGCGATCACTTGGCTTGGAGACATAGGTCGAAGTACATACTCCTTTCCATTCATCTTGAAGCTATAGTGATTCGTTCGGTTCTTGTGGATGACACCTCGATCAAATTGCCATGGTCGCCCAAGAAGAAGGTGGCAAATGGATATTGGAATGACATCACACTCCAAAGTGTCTTCGTAAGCTCCAATCTTCAAGGGGACTTGTGTCCTATGCTCAACTTCAATAGTGCCGGAGTAGCTAAGCCATTGAACCTTGTAGGGATATGGGTGCTTCATTTTGACGAATTGGAGTTTGGAGCATAGTTCTTCACTTGCCAAGTTATGACAACTCCCTCCATTGATGTTGACCTTGACGGACCTTCCATTGATGCCGCCCTTGGTATGGAAGATATGGCATCTTTGGTCTTCTTCTTGTTGATGTTGAAGAGTCAAGACCTTGGAGAAAACGAGAGCGGGACTCCGATCTTCATTGCAAAAGACTTGATCATCTTCATCTTTTTTCACTTGCCAGTGCATGGCCACTTGCTCAAGGGATTCCATTTTTCCTTCACTCATGGAGTCATATCGTTTTTGAAGTTCATCCTCCTAATAAGATAATTGGGCTAAGCCCCTAATAACGATAATATAAACTAGGCCACAACTAACTGGGCTAAACCCCTAATATGCAGGTCGTAACACTGTGAGACATAAATATTTCATGGTCTTGAGAAGAATCGGATACTAATTGAAGGAAGTTGAGAGCCAACAACATGTCGAGTACCACGAGAACTGAACTTGTTACTGAGTAAATGGCGCAAGGTGAAATCTTAAAGGGTTCTGACTCGAGCACTGGAGTTCTTACTAAAACAAGTCAAGAAACAGCAAAACATGTTGAAGTCATAATATTGCCATAGCTCCTACATCTAGTAACTTCACCATCTTAACCCTAGGGGAACGAAGAACTTTACAATGTAAGGATGAAACCAATACCATGGTTTTATCTCGCGGAGTTGGTAGTAATCGACGGCGGCTTGGGCAGGTCGGCAGCTCCACAACATGTGTGCATGACGAGAAAAGCTGCAATGTTGCTCGTGGTCGCTAGTTAATTCTGCAGTCCTGCCTCCACACCATTCTTCAAGCACTACAATGAAAAGTCAAACAAAAACTTCATGCTGAACTCAGTAGGCAGATCAATAGTTGAAACTGAGTCTATGATTAGTAAAATAAGGGAGATATGTTTTGGTAACTCCCAACCATCGTGCAGCCTTGATGTTCATCTACACAACAGATCGAACTACTACTGCTACGTGCGATGAGAATGAAATCCAACAAACGCGCGCGCACACACACACATACACACAACGGCGGAGCTATGTACAGCTCTGGGGTGGCAGTGCCCCCCTCCCAGCTTTGTACCAAATCGTGAAGAATTTTTATGAGGAAGAGCTTAGATGCTTATTTTGCATCCTCAAACACTCATGTTTTAAGCTCGCCCTCCTAGCTATTTGTACCTAGCTCCGCCACTGCACACACACACATGTTGGCTGAAAATAGTCTGTTTTAGAACCTGCAAGGGAAAATGAAATGAAGGATTATATATACAGTCAAGAGGAACATTAGGACCGGCATCAGAGACTTATTCCTAAGGTATTACACAATGTGTGACATGGATATTGTTAAGGATTCATCCACGCACATAGAAGCAAGAAATAACTACTGAGAAAAAAAGGATCCATGCATTCTTCCGGAATTACCACATATGGACAAGGGGTGAATCACTCAACAATACATCACAATAGATTATCCCAACTGGAAACGACTGGCTTACATGTACAGAACTGCATAGCACATTATTGAGATACTAGCACGAAACTGAAATACCCTAGAATCATGAACTGAATATTCTTAGCCTCAGGCAAGGTCACTGACGGTAGTGGGGTGTTATCCACTAGAATGGCTAACACTAGGTAGCGTAGATCACAGTCATGACTTTGGAAAAGAATCGACCATGGCACGAAGGTCATGTCACCACAAGGCACCACAGAGGGCACAAGTAGAGGAGTGAAGTGCCTTACTAAACCGTCGATGTCGAAGGCAAGGTAACCAAGGCAGAGCAGCACTGTCGAGCCTGAGCCGACAACGGCGGATACGGAGACGCAGGGTAGAGGGCCAACATAGGAGTCGCACCGACGATCCATGGTGGCTAGGGTTCCAGCAGCGGCATGTGCAAGACCACGGGGTTGTCGCAGTTGCGGAGGGTCGTAGGAGATGACTGAGGGGCAGCCGGGCTGGTGAGAATAATTGCGGGAGAGCGCCAGAGCATGCCCAAATTGGTGGTGCCACGCGGCATCATGGTCATGGAGCTCGGGTGAGAAGGGAATCAGGGGAGGGGAGGACAAAGATTGCGCATAGGAGAAACCGGGTGGAGGTGAACATACGGGAAGGTTGGATTTTTTTCTAGGGAGAGGAGGTTAGCGCTAAGTAGGGGAGGTGAGATAAGTACGGGAGGTGGGATGTTGAAACAAACAACACATATTTTCATATCGTTGGTAAACATGCGTGGGTATAGGAAGGTTTTTGTTGTAGTCACTGCCCCAGACCTTGTAGTGGTCCTGGATGTTGACAAGATTCTGGCATTTTAAGCCTGAAACCTTGAGCGCTTTTAGATCGTTCGTGGTGTCCACTGTAGCGAAACTGTAGTCAAAGTTGTTGATAAACCTAGAGAAATGCTCGCAAGGCCTTGTGGCCAGGTGGTAGTGGTAGACGAGGACGTCATGTCACATGCACAACTAGGCGACGGCAATCTTCTGATCGTGCCTAGCACGACCGATGGTGTACTCGAGGTCGAAGCCAACCACTTGGTACTTGTCCTTGGCAAGCAACTGGTCCATAGTTTGGACAGAGCTCTCCACCGAAACCGGCTCGTTCATGTACACCACCGAGAGTGCCTTCCCTCTCACGTGGGTGTCCACTACGTGATGCATGGTGAACTGCCCGCCATTGTCGTCGCCGGCCCCGAGGAGCGCCATTGGAACCGCTAGATGTCCTCTCGGTATGTGTTGTCGTGGGTGTGCTTATTGTGTCGTGTGTCATGAGAGATGAAGGTAAATGGCCGCAGGAATAAATGGGGGCCGGGCGGCTTGGATTCTCGGCGTGTCCGCATGGCAGTTTTTGCAGCGGGTAACTGCATCGTGGCGCCGCGCCCGGCGCAACCACATGCACGCAAACATGTCTAATCATGCACCGGCCCCAAACACTGGCAGCGCACGTGGAGGGACGAGGGCAGAGCGCCCGGAGGGACGCGAGAGCAGAGTGCGTCGCAGCCACCTCAACCACAAGCAACCACACACATAGAGCGTGAACACGCAGGAAATGGTCATCTGCAAGCCGGCCGACGGTTGCATCGCCGCGTAGAGAGCAGTCGTGTGCTACTACCATCGCCTTGGTCTATTAGTCCCCTTTATATTCTGTGCCATATTTTGACCCTAAATTTAACCAACAAAATGTTAATGCATGTTAAAAAAATTATATAACTGGAAACTATGTTCAAATACGAATCCAACGATATAATCTCTGGCGACATGCATTCGTATTTTATTACTTAAATCTATAGTCAAAATTTGGCACAAAAATACATACACGACTTATAAACCAGGACGAGGGTAGTAGGTAATTTAATCGCAAACATTTTTAATTTTATTAACCGTATGTGTACGTGTCCTTTCGTCCTCCTCTCACATGTCTTGTCACCCTGCTGCCGCAGACGGCTTAGAGCGCATGCTTGAGCAGCGCGTGGGGGCGTTCTTTTGGCCAAACGGTGGTGAGCCTCTTCCCGCGCAACTGCGCAGGTTCCTGCGCAAGCTTCCCGCCTGAGTAGGTGAAATCCCCCAAAATCCCAATACTTACCTGCCTGCTATATAAAGCCTCACGGCCGATGAGTCCCACGTCATATTTTCCCCTCCCTCCCAGTAGCTTATCTCGTCAGCTTCTCCCACAATCGCTAATGGCACCGGTCCGTCATTGTCGCTCAGCCACTCCGCCGTCATCACAGGACAGCTCCAGCTAGGAGGCTACACCGTGGTGGCGTCACAGTCCCTGGCATAGTGTAGTGCGTGTGGCGTCCCTGTTGAGTGTGCGCGGAACACCCACCACACGCTCCGCCGCCACTGCCCGTCGGCAGCTGTTACCGGCTGCCGTTGCCGCCACCCCACCGTCTGCCGCCGTGGCCACCGCACCATTGTCGAAAGCCAGGGCCATCGCCCGCTCCGCCGCTGCAGCCCGAAGGAGGGAGGTGGCCGTCGTGGCCACCACCCCACTCCCGACACCGTGGCCATCACTCTCTTCGCCTTCGCGGCCCAAAGGCGGGAGGGGGTGGACATGGCCGCCACGCCATCGTCAGCTGCCGTGGCTGCCAACCCACCATCGAGCATCAGGGTCATCACCCGCTCTGCCACCGCCGCCCGAAGGCGGGAGGTGGAGGTGGAGGCCTGCACGTGCTTCAGCGGCCTCGCGTGCTACATCGAGTTTCTGCGGGAGGAGAAGAACCTCGTCGATCATGCAAAGAGCCTTACCGCCGCCGTGGCCATAACACATGCCGCCGTGAGGAATCAGGAGATCTAAGAGCAGAACCACCATTTTGAGAGGGGTCGTCTGGAACGGCAGAGGGTGTTCAAGGTGAGCGTTGCTGAAGATGCAGCAGCGGTAGGCACCGTATTGCAGTTGTCTAGCTCGTCGGTAGGCTCCTCCTCCTCCTCTGCCTCTTAGGGGCTATTTTGTCGGTAGGCTACTCCAGCTCGTCGGTGAGCGCTCGGCAGAGGAGAGGCTGCCGGAAGTAGTGCAAAGCCCCTCCACAGTAGTAGTAGTACTTAGGGGCTATTTTGTTCAGTTCATCTGACTATAGATGTGGTGAAACTGTACAACGTACTTACAATTAGCTAGTATATATAGTTGAACTAGCTATTTCAGCACGCGGTTGGTAATAATTGGGGAAAAGTTTGGTCGGTTCAGCTGTCGAGTTGAACTGTTTGTATAAAGAACGACTGCTTAATCTATGAGTGAAATCTATGCTTAATTACTGAATTTTAGTTGCAAAAATTAGATAGTGCTAGTGACTTTTAGCTACATATTTTGACAAATCATAGTGTTACAAGGTTGACAAATGGCAATGTTACTAGATCAAAAAATGTCATTCTTTCCAGTTTGACAAATGGCAATATACCCAATGTGACAGATGCAAATCTTACCAAATTGTATGTGCATGGTTGCACACGGGTCATCCAAAACAACCGTTTGCGTTGAAGGGATGTACTAATCCTGCTCGACACATTTTCTCTTGGCTTAGCACCGAAATCTGGCTTTGCATACAGTATTCAATCTGAACCATTTGCATTGAAGAGATGCGCAAATCCCGCGCTACGAATTTTCCCTTGACTTACTAGGGAAGGCCATAGCTCTAACTATCCATACGGGTGTTCTATCTAAAACGTTTGCAATCAAGAGCTGCACAAATCCTGCTCGGCACATTTTCCCTTGGCTTCCTAGGGAAGCTGCCGGTTTGCATATGGGTGTTCTAACTGAAATGTTTGCGATGAGTGTTTTATATTTAAAAACCATTGCCGTTTTTTAAAAGAAAATAGTTTGATAAGTCTGTACATTAAGAGAGAAAAATGCAAGTTCGTTCAAACTATATATTTCATTCAGTCACATTGTGAATTTATATTCATATGATCGAGATATAGTATTAAACCCAAAAAAACTATTTCCGATGGCGGCGGAGGCGGCGTGCCACGCCGGCGTTGTCGTTGTCATCCTCTGGGACGCCGTTGTTGAAGCCTCCAAGGCAGCACAGAATGTTCTGCACATGGAAATCAAACATCATATCCTCGCACGATGGATGGGCGGGGCGCGGGAGGACGGCAACTAGCGGTGCTGTGAGGTAGCAGTCGACGGCGGCGTCCCATGCCGCTGAGGGGGGGCGCGTGCATGGGCACGGGTGTGGCTGGTGCGGGAAAATGCACGGGGACCGGCGCCGCAGTGGGTGGAGGGGCGCGCACGGGCATGGGTGTCGGTGTCAAAACCGGCCAATCTCGGGTAGGGGGTCCCGAACTGTGCGTCTGAGGATCGAAGGTAACAAAGGAGACGGGGAACATGATGTTTACCCAGCTTCGGGCTCTCTTAATGGAGGTAAAACCCTATGTCCTGCTTGATTGTATTTGATGAGTATAGGGGTTACAAGAGTCGATATACCTTGAGATCATAATGGCTAAACCCTAGATGTCTAGCCTATATGAATTCTGATAGCCTCTACGGACTAAACCCTCCGGTTTATATAACACCGGAGGGGTCCTAGGGTTGTACAGAGTCAGCTCGCAGAAGAAGGAAATTACATATCCGAACGCCAATCTTTCCATTCACGCATAGGAGAGTCCTATCCGGACACGGGGGAATATCTTCTACGTCGTATCTTCACGGCCCATCGGTCCAGCCCATGTCGCATAGCCCGGACACCCGAGGACCCCCTAGTCCAGGACTCCCTCAGTAGCCCCTGAACCAGTCTTCAATGACGATATGTTCAGCACGTAGATTGTCTTCGGCATTGCAAGGCGGGTTCCTCCTCCCGAATACTTCAAAGCAATCTTCTGAACAAAAGAACTATATCCGGCTATGCATGATAGTCACAACCCTCAACCACGAAGGCAAAATATTTAATCAAGATAATGTCTGTCAACTGACAACTTTTCGGTGAAACGTCAAGTCGGGCCCCTTTACTATTTCGAACCGTTTTTTCACCTTCCGCTTCGCGCTTCGAGGCACAACCTCTTTTGACACATCCTGTTAAAACAGAGATCATGTCTGCTTATCATGGGATCCTCATCAATACGGGTTTGGGTAATCCAACCATGCCATTCGCACGACCCCTTTGGAACAGGAGAGTTTTAAGGCTTGAGGGGGGCTTGATATTCATTGCTTATATAAGTTGATAAAGATCTCTCTTTTTCTCCCCATGCCTTCTTCCTTCTCCAGTTTTCCCATCCTCAAGCTCCAGTACCCAAGCTTCAATCATTTCCACCGCCACCAACCTCTCTAGCCATGTTCGGATCTGGTTCAAAGGGCAAGTGGAGGCCTCCTCTGTCACGGAGAATGACGTCAAGGAGCTTCGGGGGCGGGATATCTGTCTGCGGACATCGCACACAGGCTCCCTGCCAAGAAGCAAGTCATTCCCACCCCGGAGCCCAGCAAAAGGGTTGTGTTCATCCCTCACTTCCTCCGTGAGCTAGGGTTTTCCCTCCACCCCTTTGTCTGCGGCCTCATGTTCTACTACGGGCTAGATTTCCATGATCTAGCCCCAAACTCTTTCATGCACATCTCGGCGTTTATCGTCGTGTGTGAGGCACTACTCCGCATCCCCCCACATTTCAGCCTATGGCTAAAAGTCTTCAATGTGAAGCCAAAGGTGGTCGACGGGCAGCATGCGGCTGCGGCGGCACCATGGTGAGCAAGCTCCCCAATACCACTTGGCCTAAAGGGGCATTTGTGGAGACTGACAAGGTGTGGAATCTGGAGTGGTTCTACATCACCGAACCCCATGGCGCTAGGTGGGCGGCCACTCCTGAGTTTAGATCCGGACCCCTATGCGGCTTGCGTCGTGGACCAACAAGGGTATAGATTGGGGATCCACGGAGGAAGTGTTAATGCTGCAAAAGCGCATCACAAACATGATAAGCAAGAACAACAACCTTCCAAACATGATTCTGGTGATGCTCTTCTGTCGGATCCTTCCCTGCCAACTCCGGCCCTCCCACATGTGGGAGTTCAATCCGGAAGATCCACGGCCCCTGAAGCGCTTCTTCGGCACAACGCACGAAGATATCTAGAAGCTGCTCTTCAAGACCCAAAAAGCGTGGCCGAAGATGACCGAAGATATCGGCCTCGACAGTGAGAACCTGGCCACACTAGTAAGTGTGTCATTCCCGAACATACATTCAGTCCATAAGTTATTGGGAATAATGAGTTTTCCATCCCTTGCTCAGGGCTGGATAGCGAAGGCAGATCGGATCAAGTGTCTGGCTCTGCTGCCTGAAGATCCGACCACTCCCTGGCTAACGAAGATGCTGGTCCCGGTGCCCTATCAGGCACCGGAGAAGAAGTCCAAGAAGAAGGGCAAGGAGGCCAAGGGCGGCCCCCGCCGTAAGGGTACTTCGGACGTAGTGTCCGGAGAGACCGAAATCCCCTCCTCCCACGAGGAAGATGAAGATGAAGAGGAAGCGGATGCGGAAAGTGAATCCCCTCTCAAGGGAAGGAAGAAGAAGAGGGCAGCCTCCATAGACCTGGAGGAGGGGCGTCCAAAAGGGGGAAGGTGACCCTCTCGGATGGTTCGGATTCAGAGGCCGAACCCATCCCCAAGAGGCTACCCAGGGCGAAGCCCCTGGCCAAATCGTAAGTACCAAAGGATTCATTACAAGTATTCGGTCCTCTATGTTTTTAATATAACATATTATGTTGTGTGTACTTCAACCCTGCTCGCAACCTTCCCAACCCTTCACTATCTGAGGGGAGCTCTCTACCCCTAAGATGGCAGAGAGCAAGACACCACCGCGAGCCTCTCCGCCCATCATAGAGGATGACGCCGAGGTGCTATCCCGAAGGACCTCTCTAGGCTGCGGAGGAGTGGGCAAGGTGGCCGAAACGGCGCCTGGGGGAAATACCTCGGCTACCGTAGACCTGGGGGGTGCGATCCCCATGGAGACCGATAGCGGGGGCCCTGACCAGTCCGGCTCCCAGCCGGACACCATTCTGGAGACCCATACAGCTCCGGAATCGGGCGAGCAACCCCCTATGAAGGAGGGGGAGCGTCAGCTCCGACGGCGACCTCCACTAATCCAGAGACGCCGAATGCACTAGTGGAAGCACTACAACGTGCTTCCATCGTGGAGGAGCACCGCGCCCTGATGGGTGTGGTGGTTGAGAAGGTTCAGTCCACCAAGAGCGGGCTGAATGAAGCCTTCACCAGCCTGCTAACAGGCATCGATGTATGCAACGTAATACTCTTTAGAAGCTTTTCATATGAAGGAAATATACCTGTATATAGATAGTAGCCCCTGATACTCTGTCCGGTTTTTGAAAAAAACCGAATAGAGGATCTCATTGAATTCGAAGAAGGTGACATACTATTCTTTTTTTCAACAGGCTTTCCTGTTGGCGACAATCGCCCAGGCCGCCGAAGTTTCCGAACTCAATCGGAAACTGAAGGTGGCTGATGATGAGATCGACCGTGTTAACAAGCGGTTTGATGAGGCGGAAGGTATGTGTTTACGTTGAGAAGTGTTTGATCATGCATTCAAAGTGATATGAAGATTCAGAGTGTAACTCATATACTGCTATTATTACGAGTGCAGGTAGCGCGCCCAAGGTCGAGACCCTCAAGAGTGCTCTTGCCCAAGCCAAGGAGGAGGCAAAGGTGAGCAAAGCGGCCGCTGATAAAGCGGATGTGGATTTAACGACCGAACAGGTCTCCCACCGCCGGCAAGAAGAGAGGGTGGCCAAAGTGGAGCAGGAGCTGAAGGATGCCATCAACAAATGTGAGGCTTTGGAGGAGAAGACTACGGCCCAAACGGCTGAACTCGTCAAAGCTCTCCATGAGGCCAAGGAGGCATGGAGAGAGTCCCGGAGTGCTCCTGAAGAGATCCGGCAGGCCAAACAGATAGCGGCTGGTAAGCCCTTTCTTTCTTTTGCAGAGTATATTTGGGGGTCAAATATATGCCTTGCTTACTCGACTCTGGAGTTCGCGAAACGCTTTTGCGGATCTTCCGAGGAGTGCTGCCGACGCCACACAGTTCTTCCAAGCCCAGGAGGGGAACACGACAGACAAGCTATTCTGGTCACAGTTCCTAGCGCCAGAGCGTCCGACGTTGTTGAACAACCAGATGATGCAACTGTCGGAGCTGCATAGGATGTCCGGTCTGGCCATGAAGGACATCATAGTCCGGCTTTGGCCAGCCGAACCCATTCCTAGTATCTACTTCGGCCTGGTGAGGCGACTTGTAAATGCACTGCCTCGATTTGAAGCTGTGAAGCGCTCGGCGTGCATAGAGGGTGCGCGGATGGCTTTTGCCCGTGTCAAGTTGCACTGGGCGAAGATGAAGGCCACCATCGTGGCAACTTAAGGCCCACCCAAAGGCAAGGACTACCGGAAGCCGGAGTGGTACTTTGACCACATCCAGGTAGGTGCCCGAGTAGTAGAGGGCCAATGCTCAAAGGATATCATGTTTGAGTAAATGTATTATGTTTATCCAGACTTTTGTGTTATGAACCAAGGTCTATAATATATTTATGCCTTCATCTGAATTATTTTCCTCCTGTGTGCCCATTTTTAATTCTGAAAGTTTGCCAGTCGTCGGCTTCAGCCCCCACGTAGATTCTACGGGGGTGTTCAGAATAGCGCACGATCACACTTGACCCAACGTCTTGGTCCGTAAAGGAGGTGTCTGTGCAGCGAACTAGGAAATCGGACTATGTGGCTTTATTACTTTCACTTAGCCATAGGAGTTTGACGGTGGGGCGAAATACTAGCCCCCGGTGCGTATGCGGCCATCCAAACTAGGATGCCTTAGGCGCATGACTGGGTGAAGGCCAGTCCTTCGTATAATAAGGAGTAAATCGCAAAAGATTTATAGCAAGTCGCTGAATCGCCGACCAGCTCTTGCCATATCATGACAGTCAGTGTTCGGCTTCTCTACTGAGGTATTTCACCAGACGAACCAGAAACACAATCGCAGTAGTTCTCCCTTTACTACCTTAGCCAAACAAGCGGAACGTAAGGTAGTAATCACAGGAGCCGGGCAACCCAACCATTGACCGAAGACATGATTCGGAGCTGATGCATATAATGCAATATTCGGGACACCGAAGTATACTCTAAAAGTGCTCGGACTTTTGTAGATATACGTGGCCGAATAGAGATCCCGGCATTCAGGCCATACCAAAGTATTATGGAATCTAAAGTGAAGAGAAAAATATAGATTATGAAATAAACCAACACCGAACAGGGGTTGGTGGAAAAAGAACTGTTTCCATTATAATCTGTTTGATACGTCAAAACGTGTTATTACAAATAATGCCATAAACATCAAGGCTATTTTACATGCCGAGAATTTCTAAACAAGGGTAAGCCGTATACAGGGCCTGAAAAGAAAAGGTATTCTTGAAGATCCCATTGAGACCCTGCCGCACATCTACACCGTTGTCTCCTTGGTGCAAGATCCTTTGAGAGGAGAGATCGACGATCGTTTATAAAAGGGGCATGGGAAAGGGCCCTTGTACGACCGTAAGGTGGTTAGGTCTTTAACGAACCTGTAATATGAGAAAAATAAAAAAGAAGGGGTTGAGGTCAAAGTAGGGTTGAACCGCACTATAGACCTCGTCCGCATTGTGCCTCCGTCATTGCCCAAGGTATTTTGAGTGTGTAGTTATGCACATGCGGTACGTATGCTGCGGTTACATGGGGAGGTTGACGGAGGTGGAACTTCCAGTCCAACTCTGGATTCAGTGAGCTGTCGTTCTGCAGGGTAGGCCGGACTTGTTTAACAGTGCCCGAGGGCTTGATGGTCGATGAAGTGTTCGGCTTGATAAGGCCGCTATGCACCTCAGCCGCAAGGGCCGCGGTACACTCCTTAGTACGGAGGGAGCGCTCCATGTTTCCATTGACCGTGATAACACCACCTGGTCCGGGCATCTTGAGCTTTAAATAAGCATAGTGCGGGACTGCATTGAATCAGGCGAAGGCGTTTCGTCCGAGAAGTGTGTGATAACCACTGCGAAAGGGGACTATGTCGAAGATCAAGTCTTCGATTTGGAAGTTATCCGGTGAACCAAAGACTACTTCCAATGTTAATGAACCCATGCAGCGGGCCTCTACACCGGGTATCACTCCTTTAAAGGTGGTGTTACTAGGCTTGATTCTCAACGGGTCAATGCCCATTTTACAAACAGTGTCTTGATAAATCAAGTTAAGGCTGCTGCCGTCGTCCATAAGTACTCGAGTGAGATGGAATCCATCGATGATTGGAACAAGGACCAGGGCTGTCGAACCTCCGTGACGGATACTGGTCAGGTGGTCCCTGCGATCGAAGACGACCAAGGGTTGAATTTTGGGGTGACCGGCTCTACGGTGTAGACGTCCCATAATGCGCGCTTGCGCTCCCTCTTGGGGATATGAGTGGCGTATATCATATTCACTGTTTTTACCTCAGGGGGAAATTTCTTCTGCCCCCTGTGTTCAGTGGGCGGGGCTCATCATCATTCTCTCTTGGCGGCCCTTTCCCCTTATGTTCGGTATTTAATTTACTGGCATGTTTGAAGACCCAACAGTTTCTGTTGGAATGATTTGCAGGCTTGTCGGGGTGCCATGAATCTGGCAAGGCCGGTTGAGTATTTTGTCCAAATTGGACGGGTCATCCCTATTTCCTTTGAATGGCTTCTTCCGGTGACCGAGTTTAGAACCGCTTGATACGTCTCCATCGTATCTACTTTTCTAAACACTTTTGACCTTGTTTTGGACTCTAACTTGCATGATTTGAATGGAACTAACCCGGACTGACGCTGTTTTCAGCAGAATTGCCGTGGTGTTATTTTTGTGCATAAACAAAAGTTCTCAGAATGACCTGAAACTTCACAGGAAATATTTTTGGAATATATAAAAAATACTGGTGAAAGAATCAACGTCAGGGGGCCCACACCCTGTCCACGAGGGTGGGGGCACGCCCCCCTATCTCGTGGGCCCCCTAAGGCTCCAGCGACCTCAACTCCGACTCTATATATTCACGTTCAGAGAGAAAAGAATCAGGGAGAAGGATTTATCGTGTTTTACGATACGGAGCCGCCGCCAAGCCCTAATCTCTCTCGGGAGGGCTGATCTAGAGTCCGTTCGGGGCTCCAGAGAGGGGAGTCCGTCACCATCGTCATCATCAACCTTCCTCCATCACCAATTTCATGACGCTGACCACCGTGCATGAGTAATTCCGTCGTAGGCTTGCTAGACGGTGATGGGTTGGATGAGATTTATCATGTAATCGAGTTAGTTTTGTTAGGGTTTGATCCCTAGTATCCATTATGTTCTAAGATTGGTGTTGCTATGACTTTGCTATGCTTAATGCTTGTCACTAGGGCCCGAGTGCCATGATTTTAGATCTGAAACTATTATGTTTCCATGAATATATGTGAGTTCTTGATCCTATTTTGCAAGTCAATAATCAGCTACTATGTGTTATGATCCGGTCACCCCAAAGTGACAATAATCGGGACCACTCCCGGTGATGACTATAGTTTGAGGAGTTCATGTATTCACTAAGTGTTAATGCTTTGTTCGGGTACTCTATTAAAAGGAGGCCTTAATATCCCTTAGTTTCCAATAGGACCCCGCTACCACGGGAGGGTAGGACAAAACATGTCATGCAAGTTCTTTTCCATAAGCACGTTTGATTATATTCGGAATACATGCCTACATTACATTGATGAACTGGAGCTAGTTCTGTGTCACCCTATGTTATAATTGTTGCATGAGGAATCGCATCCGACATAATTATCCATCACTGATCCATGGCCTACTAGCTTTTCACATATTGTTGTTTGCTTAGTTACTTTTCCATTGCCACTTTTACAATCACTACAAAACCAATACGGTTACTTTTGCCACCGTTACTGTTATTTCCATATTACTTTGCTACTAAATACTTTGCTGCAGATATTAAGTCTTTCAGGTGAGGTTGAATTGATAACTCAACTGTTAATACTTGAGAATATTCTTTGGCTCCCCTTGTGTCGAATCAATAAATTTGGGTTGAATACTCTACCCTCAAAAACTGTTGCGATCCCCTATACTTGTGGGTTATCAAGACTATTTTCTGACCCGTTGCCGAGGAGCATAGCTCTATTATTTGAGTCACTTGGGATTTATATCTATTGATCACTATGAAGAACTTGAAAGATGAAAGAACCAAGATTTATCCCTCAACTACGAGGGGAGGTAAGGAACTGCCATCTAGCTCTGCACTTGATTCACCTTCTGTTATGAGTAAACTTGCGACACCTACTCCTGCTATTCATTCTGTTATGTCGCATGTTATCGATGATGCCACTTCTGCTTTGCATGATGCTTATGATGAAACTACTTCTATGCTTGATAATACTGTGCCACTAGGTGAATTTCTTGATGAACAACTTGCTAGGGTTAGAGAGAATGAAATTATTGAAACTGATAATATTGATAAAAGTGATGATGAAGATTCTCCCCCTAGATATGAATTGCTTGTTGTGCCTGAGGGTTATGTTATGGATGAAGAAACCGCTAGAGACTTTTTAGCTTGCAATGATAGATATGATCTTAAGAAACTGTTAGCTAAGCTGAAAGAAAAGTCTTTGAATGCTGGAATGAAATATGACCCTGCTTTTGCTACTTCACCTATCTGTATCTCTGATAAGGATTATGATTTCTGTGTCGATCTTGAGTTAATTACTTTGGTTAAATCTGATCCTTTTTATGGCTGTGAATCTAAAACTGTTGTGGCACATCTACTAAATTAAATGATATAGCCACCCTGTTCACTAATGATGAGAAAACTCGCTATTACTTTATCCTTAAGTTATTTCCATTCTCATTAAAGGGTGATGCTAAAATATGGTTTAATTCGCTTGATCCTGGTTGTGTGCGTTGTCCCCAGGATATGATTTATTACTTCTCCGCTAAATATTTCCCCGCTCATAAGAAACAAGCTGCTTTAAGGGAAATATATAATTTTGTGCAAATTGAAGAAGATAGTCTCCCACTAGCTTGGGGCAGGATTCTCTGATTACTTAATGCTTTGCCTGATCAACCTCTCAAGAAGAATGAAATACTTGATATCTTTTATAATGGACTAACCGATGCTTCCAGAGACCACCTGGATAGTTGTGCTGGTTGTGTTTTTAGGGAAAGATCTATTGATCAAGCTGAATTGCTATTGAATAATATGTCGAGTAATGAAAATGATTTGACACATCCTGAACCAACTCCTAAGCCAACTCCGAAGAAAAGGGGTATTCTATTTCTCAGTCTTAAAGATATGCAAGAGGCAAAGAAATCTATGAAAGAAAGAGGTATTAAAGCTGAAGATAATAAGAATTTACCACCTATTGAAGAAATACATGGTCTTGATAACCCGACACGGGTAGTAAAGGTAAATTCTCTCTATAGATTTAATAAGGGTGAAGTCCCACCTACTAAATTTTCTAGCCAATGCTTGGATGAGTTTGATAATTTTATGGTTAAACAAGAAAACTTCAATGCTTATGTTGGTAGACAATTGAAACATAATGCTTATATGATTGAACACTTGAGTAATTATATGTCTAGAGTTAAAGGTGATCTTAAACTTATTAGTAAACATGCTTCTATGGTTACCACTCAAGTAGAACAAGTACTTAAAGCTCAGAATGATTTGCTCAATGAATTAGATAATAAGAAAAATGAAAATGTTGTTAGAGTTGTGACTAGAGGGGGCAAAATGACTCAGAAACCTTTGTATCTTGAGGGCCACCCTATGAGAATTGAGCAAGATTCTCAGAGAACTAATGTTGATGCACCTAGTTCTTCTAAGAAGATGAAAAAGAAAAATGATAGGACTTTGCATGCTTCTAGTGAACCTGTTGTTGACACACCTGAGAATCCTAATGATATGTCTATTTCTGATGCTGAAACACAATCTGGCAATGAACAAGAACCTAGTGATAATATTAATGATGATGTTCATGTTGATGCTCAACCTAGCAATAGCAATGATGTGGAGATTGAACCTGCTGTTGATCTTGATAACCCACAATCAAAGAATCAACGTTATGATAAGAGAGACTTTGTTGCTAGGAAGCATGGTAAAGAAAGAGAACCATGGGTTCAGAAACCCATGACTTTTCCTCCTAAACCATCCAATAAAAAGGATGATGAGGATTCTAAGCGCTTTGCTGAAATGATTAGACCTATCTTTTTGCGTATGCGTCTTTCTGATATGCTTAAAATGAATCCTTATGCTAAGTATATGAAATATATTGTGACAAATAAGAGAAAAATACCAGAGGCTGAAATTTCCACCATGCTTGCTAATTATACTTTTAAGGGTGGAATACCAAAGAAACTAGGAGATCTCAGAGTACCAACTATACCATGCTGCATTAAAAGAAACTACATTAAAACTGCTTTATGTGATCTTGGAGCCGGTGTTAGTGTTATGCCTCTCTCTTTATATCGTAGACTTGATTTGAATAAGTTGACACCTACTGAAATATCTTTGCAAATGGCCGATAAATCAACTGCTTTACCTGTCAGTATTTGTGAGGATGTGCCTGTTGTGGTTGCAAACGTTACTATTTTAACGGACTTTGTTATTCTTGATATTCTCGAGGACGGTAGTATGTCTATTATTCTTGGTAGGCCCTTTTGGAATACTGCAGGGGCTGTTATTGATTGCAACAAAGGCAATGTCACTTTTCATGTTAATGGTAATGAGCATACGGTACACTTTCCGAGGAAACAACCTCAAGTCCACAGTATAAATTCTATTGGAAAAACTTGAACAATTACTATTGGAGGTTTTGAATTTACTCTTCCTATTGTCAAGAAGAAATATGATATTCTTATTGTTGGGGATATGCATATCCCCGTTGAGGTAACTTAGTGTTATTCAAAAATTCTCCGGTTTCAAGTTATCGAAAAGAGTTTGTTAACAAGACTTGATCAACCTTGTTAGTAGATTCCTTTTAATGAGCATGAGATGGAAGAAGTTAGAAAGCACAACTCTCTGTACCCTCTGTTTACTTTCTGTTATTTAGAATAAGTAAAGCAAAAATAGTATTTTCTGTCTATTTTCTGAATTATCCTTGCAATAAAAATACCCCGAAAATAAAAGTTCTCCAAATGTCCTGAAAATTTTATATGATTTTTTAGAATATTTAAGAATTATTGGCACTGAGAACACACCAGGGGGCCTCACCACCTGGCCACGAGGGTCCAGGGTGTGCCCACCCCCCTGGGGCGTGCCCCCTGCCTCGTGGACCCCATGTGGGCCCCCTCCAATTATTCTTGCACCCACACACTTTGTCTTCCTCCAGAAAAATCATCCACCAGCTCAAACTTGAGTTCTAGCTCATCTTGCTGCCATTTTCGATCTCCTTGCTCAAAGCTCCATTCACAAAACTACTTTGGGGGATTGTTCTTCGGTATGTGACTCCTCCAATGGTCCAATTAGTTTTTGTTCTAGTGCTTTATTTATTGCAATTTTGTGCTGCTTAGGTGACCCTGTTCATGAGCTTGCATGTCAAATTTATGTGTTCAAAAGTAGTTTTAATGCATGATATGGCCTCTAGGCACTTGTAGGAGTAGTTGCTATCAATCTTGTTGAGTTTAATTCACTTTTATTTTGAGTCACTAAAAATTTTAGAAATTTTTCAGAGAAAGAAAATGATGAAGAGATTGTTGAGGGGCTCTTCGAGCTGAAGCTCAAAGAATAAGCAAGGTGAAGAGAATAAGAAGCCCAAATATAATCTCCCTCGCACTGCAGAGGTTCAGCCGTGTGAATGGCCTTGTGATGAGTTCTTGAGAGCAGCCGAGATATATGAGGACTTTTATTATTTGGCTGAGAATGCAGGCCTAGTCGACTTCCTCCACCACCAGCACGAATAGTATCTCCTCCTCACTAATATTTTCATGCAAAATTTTTACTTTCATGCTAAGAAATCACCACCTTCGGTGGAATTTCATTTATATGATGAGGTTAAGGAGATGTCACTATATGAGTTTTGTAGGGTCTGTAAGATACCATTTGCGGGCAGCATAGAGGAACCATATCGTAATGATGTGGAGGGTTTTATTGATATGATTGATGTAGGGGAAACGAGGAAAGTTTCCGATGCAAGAATTACTAGCATACATTTTCTTGTTCTACGTTACTTTGCAATATTTGCTAGTAGATGCTTAATTGGTCGCGGGAACAGTGGAAACCTTAGTGCCCCTGATATTGTTATTTTGTACCATGCCTTGTTTCGTGATATCACTTTCAGTTTAGGCACTATTGTTGCTAAACGGTTAAATCTGAACCACACAAAAGGTCCCATCTTTGGAGGCATCTTTGCTTCGCGCCTTGCTGCACACTTTAACATACCTATTAGGCATTATGAGAAAGAGGAAAAGTTGTTGCCCCCTGTTTTTCTAGATTATAAGAGTATGGTAGCACATGATTTTATTGTTAAGGATAAGAAGAAGATGCTTAAATACAGATTGATATTTCATAAAAACTACTATGAGATCATTACCTTGCCTGCGTCCTCTTTGTTTAACATATTTTCAGGCATGTACCTCATTTTGCCGGAGGCTGTTCATGCCTACCGGAGCCTGACATCAGCTCCAGAGCCCGAGCCGGAGCCACCCCTTGATCCTTATCGGCAGTCAGTTTATTAGTGGGATCCGGAGGAGATTGCAACCAGTGGCACCCAGAGGACATTCCTCCGTACACCGGAGAGGGCAGCTTTGAGCCGTGGCCATAGACCAACTTAGGCCAAAATCCTAAGTGTAACATCCCAAATTTTCAATTTGGAATGTTATACATTAGATCATCAATGCATACCATATTTTATTTTGCATTTTGGTTGATCCTAGAAATTCTACGCAACTCAATGACCCACGGAGAGAGTTGGGGATTTCGTTATTTTCATATTTGAGTTTTCTCAAATTTTGAGAATAGGATCATTTGATTTTATTTATTTTATCATCAATTATTTCTATTACAAAAATATGAGAGAGGGAATAAAATGACTTTCCCAAAATAAAGAAATATTGAGGATTTAATAAAAAATCAAATAAGATTTTATTTCGGAGTTTTTCGGTGTTTTATTTGAATTTAGGAAAAAAGTGCGTTTTTCAAAATTGCACTTAGGGCCCAAATAAATGTTCACCTTGTGCGCCTTGATTTTAGAAGCCCGTGAAAATTTATTTTGGAATTTTTGGAGTCTGTCTAGTATTTCTTTTTATTTTTCTTCCGAGCGGAATGATTAAAAAAACGAACCAACTTAACGGGCCGTGTCCGACCTGGACACCGACCCGGGAGGCCTTTATAAGCTGAGGCCCGGCCCCGGGGGAAACCCTAAAGTGCCCTAAGCCGCCGCCGCCCTAAGAAGCCGCCGCTGCCGCCGCCGCCGGTTTCCGCCGCCGAGGTTCGTCGCGCCTTGATTTCCGTGCCAAAAAAAGAGAAAAAAAATTCGGCGTTCGTCATTTTTCTTTTTCTCAGATTAAATCCGCGATTTTTCTGATCGCGATTCCTGATCCGATTTTCGTTTTAGTATAACTTTTCGCTCGTTTATCGGAATCAGGCGATTCAAGCGCCTAGGGATTCATCTCGAAACCCTCTATCCGTTTAACCAACGTAAACAAGATTTTGCTACTGTAAAATTTGCCCTAGATCCAGATTAGTAGAACGAAGTTGTTTTCTTTCGCCGTTTGACTTTCGTTGTTTCGTTCGATTTGATTCTTTTTGCCAACCGGAGTTCTTAAGTTGAACCTTCTGGTTAGATCTCTTATTTGAGTTTTACCTGTGCATTGGATGAGTGCTTATTGTATGCTTGTTTGTTTGTTTGTGATAGAGTACCCAGAGTGCGCCGCCTGTTACTTCGAATCGTTAGGTTTTGCGGATCATCAGCAAGGCAAGTAACACTTTGATCATACCTTTTCTACTACCCAGTTTTATTGCATTAGACCAATCCTCACACATTGCATGATTAGGATCTAATTAAATTTTGGAATGGGAAGTAGATGAGGTAGTACCTATTACCTGTTTATTATCAAACCTTTGGGAGTTACTTCTATGTTTGCTTATTATGCCATGCTATGCTAGTAGACGTGGATTGGGTGAGTGATATCCATGACAGATGTGAGATTGTTAATTAATGGTTTATCTAAGGTGGCAACTTAAACACACATCTGGGTGGATTGAGGCACCTGGGTATTCCAGGACTTGCCTGTTTTCTTTTGGATCGCCACCCAGGCTCAAAGGGATCATGAGACTATTCATACTAGAAACTTCCGTGTGCAGCCACAAGCTATTATGGGCTCTAGCATAGTTGACTAAGTTGTGCGAACTCTTAAAGTGGTAGACTAGCAGATGTAGGGGATGTAGGTGGTACGGTCTACCCGATCATAAGGTGCTAGCGCTTCTGAAGGACTATGTCTCGGTCATCCGTCTTCTCAAACACCATGTAGTGCGAGAAACCAAACGGAGGCGATCGAGTCTTGTGGGGAAAAGTGCGCAAACCTCTGCAGAGTGTAATAAACTAATCATGGTTAGCCGTGTCCCCGGTTATGGACATCTTGAGTATCTAGTACTTGGATTTTTATGTGAATCTCAACATGTTACTCTAAATTAATTTTGTTGGGTTATGTTTAATGATGATGCTTAATTGGGATTGAGAATGCTGTCAACCATTGTCAATGTTTAACAACCACCATGATAGTAATTAAATTTTATTCCTTTGAAGTAGGGAAAAATTGGCTTTACGCAAAACAGTAACCATAGAGCTTTCCACCAGCCAAATATGCATATAGTATAGTTGTTTCATTCCATTACTCTCTATGTGTTACCTTGTCAGCATATTCCATGTGCTGACCCATTTCGGGCTGCAACGTTAATGTTGCAGACTTTTCAGATGATGATTAAGGAGTTTTTAGGTCATGGTTCTATACTCAGTGATGCCATTGGAGTTGATGGACTCACTTATCTTCCAAGCCTTCCGTTGTTATAGTTATTAGATGGCCTTAAGCCATATTTATTGTAATAAGTTCTCTTATGAGACACTCGATGTAATAAGTGTGTGATTGCTACTCTGCTATAAATCCTCCGATTACTATGTGGTGTCAGCATTACTGATCCAGGGATGACACCGGAGCACAGAGATCAGACTGTTTGAGGTCTGGTCGCTACAGAGATGGTATCAGAGCACACGCTGACTGTAGGACACGACCACTAAGCACAAGACCTAGATCACTATTCACTCTCTTCTCTCCTGACTTCTCATCTTTTCTACTCTTTAGGATGGCGGATGCAAGGAATAAGTTCACGCAACCGGATGAAGATACACCGTTTGGACGACACTTGAAGGAAGTCACTAGATACCTGAACATAGGAGTACCAAGCTTCACAGGAACCTACAACGCCACTTTACCTGAAGAAGAGCGCTAGATGATTCAAGTTCAAGTTCCAGGAAGGACGTTCATGCCAGTCACTGAGCCCATAGATTTTCTTTTGATGCACCAACTTGGAGTCTAGGAAAGAGCATGGCAGCTCACATCGCCATGGGACGCATTGGAGAAGTCTACCGCAAGGATCTCAAGGATACTATCTACCAGATTTGTGGGCGCTGAGATGAGCAATGGGAGATGATCGGCACCCAGAAGGATAGATCAATCACAGCTTTTATCTAGGAGCTAAACCAGCACATTCGACGACAGGAGAACCAGATGTGTGCTGACATGATAGATCTGAAGAAGGCTAAGACTAGAATCAAGGAACTGGAGGAAGAACTCAAGGCTACACGTGAAGATTATGAAGAAGAAATTGAAGTATTGGTGGAGAAGAATGACGACCTGATCAAGAAGATTGGAATATTTATGGGAGGCCCTACGCCAGTAGATGAAGACGAAGAACCTCAGGAAATTAGCCCGGAAGACTACATCATCATCGACGGCACCGACTCAGAACCATATAGCAGCGATGATGACTATGTTGATGAAGCTGGAGCAGATATCATGGAGTCTGCAACCGAAGAATATTTCTAGTAGACCACCTCATCAGTAGTAGTAGTAGTCCACCATGTAAATATAGTAGTCCGAGCACTTTTGCGATAGTTAGATCGATTGTATACCCTTGTTTGATTGATTGAAGTGAATTGTTTGCTTTTGCCTCATGTGCATATGGGTAGTGTTTTCTCTTTAGACCCCCTCTATTCTTATATCTCATCTTTTCTAAATCCTCAGATGCCTCCTAGACATGACCCCGGATTTTCCTTTCCACCAGAGCTCACCCAGTTGATCCAGCAGCAGAACACATTGATGCAGTTACTAGTGCAGAATCAGAATCAGGGGAACAACAACAACAACCCACCACCACCACCACCACCTGTTGACCACTTAGCCCGTTTTCTTAGGCTGAATCCGCCGGTGTTTTCCAGTAGCACCGAGCCGATAGTAGCAGATGATAGGCTCCGCAAGACAGCTAGGGAGTTGACCACAGCAGGATGCACAGATGCGGAGAAGGTGAAGTTTGCCGCATCAGCTAGAAGGACCCGCAGCATCATGGTGGGAGAATTTCACAGCCACTTTCCCAGTAGACACTGTCACATGGGACCAGTTTCAGCAGGCTTTGCGTACTGCACACGTTTTAGCAGGAGCTATGGCCATGAAGAAGCATGAGTTTCGCAACTTGCGCCAAGGAGGAAGGACAGTTGGCCAGTATGTGGAGGAATTTAGTAAGTTAGCACGTTATGCCCCAGATGACGTCGCTACGGATGCAGCTAAGAAGGAGAAGTTTCTGGAAGGACTAAATGATGAGTTGAGCATGCAGTTGATGGTAGCAACCTTCAACAACTACTAGGAGTTGGTATAACCTACCAACCCAAGACCTTAGGTCACCCATGTTAGTAACCTCGCCCGGAGCAGAGTATGTGGCTAGTCAATGGTGTGATCGGTTACCATTAAGGATTGGTAACTATGTTTTTCCCTCAGACCTAATAGTATTGGAATCTCAAGGATTGGATGTGATATTAGGCATGGATTGGTTATCAAAGTATGAAGGGAATATAGAATGTGCTAGTAAGTCAATTTTGCTTACCACCCCAGAAGGGAGAAGGATCAAGTATGTATCCCGGCATGTGCCAAAGAGGACTCAAGTAAATTGCTTAACAGGAGTTCTGCAGGAGGAAGTACCAGTGGTAAGGGATTTCCCTGATGTATTTCCAGAGGAGTTGCCAGGCATGCCACCGGATAGAGATATTGAGTTTTTGATTGAGCTATTTCTAGGCACAGGGCCAATATCAAAGAGACCATATAGGATGCCAGCAAAGGATTTGGTGGAAATTAAGAAGCAGATTAAGGAGTTACTGGATAAAGGATATATTCGCCCAAGTTCTTCGCCTTGGGGATCGCCAGTACTACTAGTGGAGAAGAAAGATGGATCGTTAAGGATGGTTGTTGATTATCGAGGATTGAATGAAGTAACGATCAAGAACAAGTACCCGCTACCAATGATCAACGATCTTGTTGATCGATTGCAAGGAGCTAAGGTATTTTCCAAGATCGATCTGCGATCAGGATACCACCAGTTGAAGATTCAAGAACAGGATATTCCGAAGACAGCTTTTACTACCAGGTATGGGCTATATGAGTATACCGTTATGTCATTTGGTCTGACTAACGCACCTGCCTATTTTATGAACATGATGAACAAAGTGTTTATGGAGTTCTTGGATAAGTTCGTCGTAGTGTTCATTGATGATATCCTGGTTTATTCGAAGAATGAAGAGGGGCATAAGGAGCATTTGCGTTTGGTACTTGGAAAGCTCAGAGAACATCAATTATATGCCAAGTTCAGCAAATGTGAGTTTTGGTTGAAGGAAGTAGGATTCCTCGGACATGTTATATCTGGAGAAGGTATAGCAGTAGATCCCGCTAAAGTTAAAACCGTGACCAAGTGGGAAGCCCCAACAACAGTTGGAGAGATCCGGAGTTTCCTTGGACTCGCGGGATACTACCAGAGATTTATTGAGAATTTCTTAAAGATTGCGAAGCCTATGACTGAGTTGTTGAAGAAAGATACCAAGTTCATATGGACGGAGGAATGTGAGGCTAGTTTCTAGGAGTTGAAGAAACGATTAGTTACCTCACCAGTGTTGATTTTGCCAGACCAGACCAAAGATTATGAGGTGTATTGCGACGCTTCACGTCGAGGACTTGGAGCAGTGCTTATGCAGGAAGGGAGAGTTGTTTCATATGCCTCAAGACAACTGAAGCCTCATGAGTTTAATTATGCCACGCATGATTTGGAGTTAGCAGCTGTAGTGCATGCATTGAAAACATGAAGACATTTTCTGATTGGAAATCATGTGAGGTGTACACGGATCATAAGAGTTTGAAATACATCTTCACACAAAAGGAATTAAACCTCAGACAAAGGAGATGGTTGGAGCTCATCAAGGATTATGATATGAGATTGCATTACCATCCCGGAAAGGCTAATGTAGTAGCTGACGCATTAAGCCGTAAGAGCCACGTCAATACATTAATGATGGGAGAAATACCAAGGGAGTTAGCAGAAAATCTTCGTGAACTATGTTTGGAAATAGTTCCGAGAGGCTACGTAGCAGCATTGGAGATTCAGTCAACTTTGATGGATAGAATCAGAGAAGCTCAGAAAGCTGACAAAGAGATTGCCGCTATAAAGGAGAAACTTAGCAAAGGAAAAGCTAAGGGATTTCGTGAGGATGAACACGACACCCTATGGTTTGAAGACCGTGTTTACATGCCCAATGACCCGGAGATCAGGAAATTGATTTTGCAAGAGGCACACGACTCACCGTATTCAATTCACCCAGGAAATACCAAGATGTATCTGGATTTGAAGGATATTTTCTGGTGGACCGGAATGAAGAAGGATATAGCGGAGTATGTTAGCAGTTTGTGATGTATGTCAGAGAGTAAAGGCAGAGCATCAGAAGCCAGCAGGATTGTTAGAACCATTGCCGATACCCAAATGGAAGTGGGATAAGCTAGGCATGGATTTTATCACGGGATTACCCAGGACTAGTTCAGGCTATGACTCGATTTGGGTTGTAGTTGATCGATTAACGAAAGTAGCTCATTTCATCCCAGTAAAGACCACTTACACCAGTGCTAAGTTGGCAAAGATATACATGACCAGGATCGTATGTCTGCATGGAGTTCCAAGGAGTATCGTATCGGATAGAGGAACCTAGTTTACCTCAAAGTTCTGGAAGCAGTTGCACGAAACTTTGGGTACCAGGCTAGAAATCAGTACAGCTTTTCATCCACAGACAGATGGACAAACCGAGAGAGTAAACCAGATTTTGGAGGATATGCTGAGAGCTTGTGCGCTAGATTACGGATCTAGTTGGGACGATAATTTGCCATATGCAGAGTTCTCTTACAACAACAGTTACCAAACCAGTTTAAAGATGGCCCCTTTCGAAGCATTGTACGGAAGGAGGTGCAAGACACCGTTATCGTGGGACGAAGTTGGAGACCGCCAGTTGTTTGGACCTGACTTGATTAAAGAGTCTGAACAGAAGGTGAAATTGATTCGCGATAGGCTCAAGATAGCCCAGTCCAGGCAGAAGAGTTATGCAGATTCTAAACGCAAGGAGGCAGTTTACGAAGTCGGAGATAGAGCTTATCTTCGAGTATCTCCACTTCGGGGAACAAAGCATTTTGGAGTTAAAGGGAAATTAGCGCCACGATTTGTAGGACCATATCGAGTTTTGGAGCGTATGGGAGAAGTGGCCTACAAGTTGGAATTGCCCGAAGGATTGTCCGGAGTTCATGATGTGTTCCACGTTTCTCAGTTAAAGAAGTGCCACGCGGAGATGGCTGACATACCTTTGAGAGACACAGTGCCGTTGGAAACTATTCAGTTGGATAACGATTTGACCTACGAGGAGAAACCAGTTTAGATCCTCGAGTTTGCCAGCCGAGTTACCCACAGCAAGGTTATCAAGTTTTGCAAGGTTCAGTGGAGCCACCACACAGAGGATGAAACCACCTGGGAGCGAGAGGAAGATGTGCTCAAGGACCACCCTCACCTATTTTCTAGCCAACCCGAATCTCGAGGGCGAGATTCATCTTAAGGGGGGTAGGTTTGTAACATCCCAAATTTTCAATTTGGAATGTTATACATTAGATCATCAATGCATACCATATTTTATTTTGCATTTTGGTTGATCCTAGTAATTCTACGCAACTCAATGACCCACGGAGAGAGTTGGGGATTTCGTTATTTTCATATTTGAGTTTTCTCAAATTTTGAGAATAGGATCATTTGATTTTATTTATTTTATCATCAATTATTTCTATTACAAAAATATGAGAGAGGGAATAAAATGACTTTCCCAAAATAAAGAAATATTGAGGATTTAATAAAAAATCAAATAAGATTTTATTTCGGAGTTTTTCGGTGTTTTATTTGAATTTAGGAAAAAAGTGCGTTTTTCAAAATTGCATTTAGGGCCCAAATAAATGTTCACCTTGTGCGCCTTGATTTTAGAAGCCCGTGAAAATTTATTTCGGAATTTTTGGAGTCCGTTTAGTATTTCTTTTTATTTTTCTTCCGAGCAGAATGATTAAAAAAACGAACCAACTTAACGGGCCGTGTCCGACCTGGACACCGACCCGGGAGGCCTTTATAAGCCGAGGCCCGGCCCCGGGGGAAACCCTAAAGTGCCCTAAGCCGCCGCCGCCCTAAGAAGCCGCCGCTGCCGCCGCCGCCGGTTTCCGCCGCCGAGGTTCGTCGCGCCTCGATTTCCGTGCTAAAAAAAGAGAAAAAAAATTCGGCGTTCGTCGTTTTTCTTTTTCTCAGATTAAATCCGCGATTTTTCTGATCGCGATTCCTGATCCGATTTTCGTTTTAGTATAACTTTTCGCTCGTTTATCGGAATCAGGCGATTCAAGCGCCTAGGGATTCGTCTCGAAACCCTCTATCCGTTTAACCAACTTAAACAAGATTTTGATACTGTAAAATTTTCCCTAGATCCAGATTAGTAGAACGAAGTTGTTTTCTTTCGCCGTTTGACTTTCGTTGTTTCGTTCGATTTGATTCTTTTTGCCAACCGGAGTTCTTAAGTTGAACCTTCTGGTTAGATCTCTTATTTGAGTTTTACCTGTGCATTGGATGAGTGCTTATTGTATGCTTGTTTGTTTGTTTGTGATAGAGTACCCGGAGTGCGCCGCCTGTTACTTCGAATCGTTAGGTTTTGCGGATCATCAGCAAGGCAAGTAACACTTTGATCATACCTTTTCTACTACCCAGTTTTATTGCATTAGACCAATCCTCACACATTGCATGATTAGGATCTAATTAAATTGTGGGATGGGAAGTAGATGAGGTAGTACCTATTACCTGTTTATTATCAAACCTTTGGGAGTTACTTCTATGTTTGCTTATTATGCCATGCTATGCTAGTAGACGTGGATTGGGTGAGTGATATCCATGATAGATGTGAGATTGTTAATTAATGGTTTATCTAAGGTGGCAACTTAAACACACATTTGGGTGGATTGAGGCACTTGGGTATTCCAGGACTTGCCTGTTTTCTTTTGGATCGCCACCCAGGCTCAAAGGGATCATGAGACTATTCATACTAGAAACCTCCGTGTGCAGCCACAAGCTATTATGGGCTCTAGCATAGTTGACTAAGTTGTGCGAACTCTTACAGTGATAGACTAGCAGATGTAGGGGATGTAGGTGGTACAGTCTACCCGATCATAAGGTGCTAGCGCTTCTGAAGGACTATGTCTCGGTCATCCGTCTTCTCAAACACCATGTAGTGCGAGAAACCAAACGGAGGCGATCGAGTCTTGTGGGGAAAAGTGCGCAAACCTTTGCAGAGTGTAATAAACTAATCATGGTTTGCCGTGTCCCCGGTTATGGACATCTTGAGTATCTAGTACTTGGATTTTTATGTGAATCTCAACATGTTACTCTAAATTAATTTTGTTGGGTTATGTTTAATGATGATGCTTAATTGGGATTGAGAATGCTGTCAACCATTCTCAATGTTTAACAACCACCATGATAGTAATTAACTTTTATTCCTTTGAAGTAGGGAAAAATTGGCTTTACGCAAAACAGTAACCATAGAGCTTTCCACCAGCCAAATATGCATATAGTATAGTTGTTTCATTCCATTACTCTCTATGTGTTACCTTGTCAGCATATTCCATGTGCTGACCCGTTTCGGGCTGCAATGTTAATGTTGCAGACTTTTCAGACGACGATTAAGGAGTTTTTAGGTCATGGTTCTATACTCAGTGATGCCGTTGGAGTTGATGGACTCACTTATCTTCCAAGCCTTCCGCTGTTATCGTTATTAGATGGCCTTAAGCCATATTTATTGTAATAAGTTCTCTTATGAGACACTCGATATAATAAGTGTGTGATTGCTACTCTGCTATAAATCCTCTGAGTACTGTGTGGTGTCAGCATTACTGATCCAGGGATGACACCGGAGCACAGAGATCAGACTGTTTGAGGTCTGGTCGCTACACTAAGCTTGGGGGAGTATGTATTCCTCACCGACATTACATTCATGTTCACACACTCATGCCAGTTGTCGGTGCTCATACTTTTTCATTGTATTATCCATGCTAGTTTATTTTGTTTTTAACCTTTCTTCTTGTGTGTTTGAAAAACCTTCATAAAAAACAAAACATTAGTTGTAGCTTTTAGCTAGTTTACTTTCCATGCTTGTAGTAGTAGTAATTAAAAAGTAAAACCCAAAAGATTTCACGTTCTTCTTTCGCTTGTTGGGAGCTTTCCCATGTAAATAGTTTTGTTTCTTTTCTTTTCTTTGGGGGTCGATAGGAGAAGACCATAATTAAATTGTTGAAGTGGCTCTTATATGCATTATTGTTGATATGAGAAAAGAGCCCATATTGCCTTGTCTTCTCCCTTGTATTGAATGCTTGCAGATTCCAGCTTAGTCCAATGCATGTGCACTATTATTATTATCCACACCGTTGGGTTGTGCAAGTGAAAGGCAATAAGGATGATATATGATGGACTGATTGAGATGAGACAAGTTGGTGTAAACTCGACCTATCTTGTTTTTGTAAATATGATTAGTTCATCATTCCTGATTCAGCCTATTATGAATGAAACATGTTTGCAATGACAATTAGAGATTATAGTTTCTCATGCCATGCTTAATTAGCTAGGAGTTTATAATGGTTTACCTTACGTGTCAACATGCTATTAAAATGGTTGTGATGTGGTATGATAGGGTGGTATCCTCCTTTGAATGATTCGAGTGGCTTAACTTGGCACATGTTCACGCATGTAGTTGAAAAAAATCAACATAGCTTCCACGATATTTATGTTGATGGTGACAATTATACCCTACTCATGCTTGCACTCAATGTTGATTAATTTTAATGCATGTTCGTGACTGTTGTCGCTCTCTAGTTAGGTCTCATGTTCATGACACTTGTACTAAGCGGGAATACTACTTGTGCATCCACTTCCATAAACCCCAAAAGTTATTCCATATGAGTCCACCATACCTTCCTATATGCGGTATCTACCTGCCGTTCCAAGTAAATTTGTATGTGCCGAACTCTAAACCTTCAAATGAAATTCCGTTTTGTATGCTCGAATAGCTCATGTATCAACGAGGGCCGTCTATATCTTCCATGTTAGGCGGGTTATTCTCAAGAGGAGTGGACTCCGCTCCTCATTCATGAGAAAATAGCTGGTAACCGGGATGCCCAGCCCCATGCTTAAATTAAAATAATTGCAAACAAAACTCCCCAAAGATTGTTGATAGTTGGAGGCACCCGTTGTTTCGGATAAGCCATGGATTGATGTTTGTTGGTGGTGGGGGAGTATGAACTTTACCATTCTGTTTGGGAACCGCCTATAATGTGTGTAGCATGGAAGATATCGAGATCTCTCGGTTGTTATGTTGACAATGAAAGTATACCACTCAAAATATTATTCATCTCTATTTCGAAACCGAGCTCTGGCACCTCTACAAATCCCTGCTTCCCTCTGAGAAGGGCCTATCAATTTAATTTTATGTTGAGTCATCATCCTCTTATTAAAAAGAACTAGTTGGAGAGCACCACTGTCATTTGCATGTATTACTATTAGTTTACATTGAGTATGACTATGCCTGGATCTCTTTTACCATGAATTACAATGTTTAGTCAGTCCTTGATCTTCAGAGGTGCTCTGCATTTATGTTTTGCGGTCTCAGAAAGGGCTAGCGAGATACCACCTTGTTATATCATATTATGATTGTTTTGAGAAAGTGTTGTCATCCGAGATTTATTATTATTGCTCGCTAGTTGATTATGCCATTGATATGAGTAAACATGAGACCTAAATGTTATCGTGAATATGGTTAGTTCATAATCTTTGCTGAAAACCTGAATGCTGGCTTTACAAATTTACAACAACAAGATCAAACAGAGTTCGTAAAAGTTTTTCTTTATCACTTTCAGTTTGTCAACTAAATTGCTTGAGGACAAGCAAAGGTTTAAGCTTGGGGGAGTTGATACGTCTCCATCGTACCTACTTTTACAAACACTTTTGACCGTGTTTTGGACTCTAACTTGCATGATTTGAATGGAAATAACCCGGACTGACGCTGTTTTCAGTAGAATTGCCATGGTGTTATTTTTGTGCAGAAACTAAAGTTCTCAGAATGACCTGAAACTTCACGGAGAATATTTCTAGAATATATAAAAATACTGGTGAAAGAATCAATGTCAGGGGGCCCACACCCTGTCCACGAGGGTGGGGGGCACTCCCACCCCCTGGGGCGCGCCCCTATCTTGTGGGCCTCTGAGGCTCTAGCGACCTCAACTCCGACTCCATATATTCACGTTCAGGGAGAATAAAATCAGGGAGAAGGATTCATCGCGTTTTACGATACGGAGCCGCCGCCAAACCCTAAAACCTCTCGGGAGGGCTGATCTGGAGTCCGTTCGGGGCTCCGGGGAGGGGCATCCGTCGCCATCGTCATCATCAACCATCCTCCATCACCAATTTCATGATGCTCACCGCCGTGCGTGAGTAATTCCATCGTAGGCTTGCTGGACGGTGATGGGTTGGATGATATTTATCATGTAATCAAGTTAGTTTTGTTAGGGTTTGATCCCTAGTATCCACTATGTTCTGAGATTGATGTTGCTATGACTTTGCTATTCTTAATGCTTGTCACTAGAGCCTGAGTGCCATGATTTCAAATCTGAACCTATTATGTTTTCATGAATATATGTGAGTTCTTGATCCTATCTTGCAAGTCTATAGTCACCTACTATGTGTTATGATCTGGCAACCCCGAAGTGACAATAATCGGGACCACTCCCGGTGATGACCGTAGTTTGAGGAGTTCATGTATTCACTATGTGTTAATGCTTTGGTCCGGTACTCTATTAAAAGGAGGCCTTAACATCCTTTAGTTTCCAACAGGACCCCGCTGCCACAGGAGGGTAGGACAAAAGATGGCATGCAAGTTCTTTTCCATAAGCATGTATGACTATATTCAGAATACATGCCTACATTACATTGATGAACTGGAGCTAGTTCTGTGTCACCCTATGTTATAACTATTGCATGATCTGACATAATTATCCATCATTGATCCATGGCCTACGAGCTTTTCACATATTGTTCTTTGCTTAGTTACTTTTCTGTTGCCACTGTTACAATCACTACAAAACCAATACTGTTACTTTTGCCACCGTTATCGTTACTTCCATATTACTTTGCTACTAAATACTTTGCTGCAGATATTAAGTCTTTCAGGTGTGGTTGAATTGACAACTCAACTGTTAATACTTGAGAATATTCTTTGGCTCCCCTTGTGTCGAATGAATAAATTTGGGTTGAATACTCTACCCTCAAAAACTGTTGCGATCCCCTATACTTGTGGGTTATCACCGCTGAATCTGGCGTTGACCGCCTTATCTTTGGTTTCTTCACCAACACTTGTGTTTGCTATGTCGTGGCCGTTCGTTACCATCCTTGGCTTCGGAGGTGCCGGGGTCGCTGGTACTGTTGCTTCTACAAGCTAACCAGCTGTCTTCTCCCGCGCAGAAGCTGGTCATGCGTGTGGTAAGAGCTGCCATATACTTCAGATTTTCTTGGCTGAGGTGTCAGGCAAGCCATTCGTCGTGGACGCTATGTTTAAAGGCCGCTAGGGCTTCAGCGTTCGGACAGTCGATGATTTGGTTCTTTTTAATTAAGAACTGAGTCCGGAGTTTGTGGGCTGACTCTCCGGGTTGCTGGACTATGTGACTAAGGTCATCGGCGTCCAGTGGTCGGACATAAGTACCTTGGAAGTTGTCTCGAAATGCATCCTCCAAATCTTCCCAGCTGCCACTAGAGTTCTCTGGGAGGCTGTTTAGCCAGTGTTGTGCTGGTCCCTTTAACTTTAGGGGAGGTATTTGATGGCGTGGAGATCGTCACCGCGAGCCATGTGAATATGGAGAAGAAAATCTTCAATCCATACCGCGGGATATGTCGTTCCATCGTATGCTTCAATGTTTACGGGTTTAAACCCTTCTGGAAATTGGTGCTGCATTACCTCATCGGTAAAGCATAAGGGGTGTGTGGCGCCTCTGTATCGGGAAACGTCACAATGGAGTTCAGATGACAGCCGTGTTCGGTTTTCAGCCCAAGTGAGGTTATGCTTATCGCGCCAAGCTTCATGGTCATCATCTCGCGTTGGAGCACACCCCCTTGATCCGTAGATTGATCTAGTCTGACCGGCTCTATTGTCCAGGTGCTGGCGTAAGTCGTAGATGTAGTCCGGAGCCGCTACCTCTATGCCTCGACGGCGAGGTGGCGCAGGCTGGTGTTCGGCATGAGCAGCTGCTTTGTCTCGTCCACATGGTGGTCGGTCTGGTTCATCAGTGTGATTATATCTTGATAGTATTGGCTCAAGGGCCTCGTCGTCGAATTGTGGCAGTAGCCGACGCTTCGGATAACTCTTTGTTGGATGCTTGAGGCTGCATTCCTCGGCAGCTATGACCTAGGTCCATCTGTCGTTGAGTGTATCCTGTTCGACTTGAAGTTGTTGTTGTTTCTTTTTTAGGCTCCTCGTAGTTGCGATTAGCTGTCTCTTAAAGCGCTCTTGCTCGAGGGGTTTCTCTGGCACGATGAAGTCTTCGTTGCCGAGGCTGACATCCTCCTCGGAGACCGTAGATAGTTACTATCCTCCAAATACTCATTCCCAATAGGCTCGTCGGTGTTAACTTGTCCCTCCTCCCACTCATCCTGCTCGTACGCAGGCTCGGCGGGGTCTTCGGGATCTTCAGCATCATCCGGAGTATTGTTGTCTCCGGTGCCGGTATTGCTTTCCTTTTCGCGATGTGATTTTGAGCGGCGCCACTGACGTCGATGTTTTGATGGTGCCTCGATGGGCTTGTCCTCAATCAGATCCTTCCTGTCGTCGTGATAGTCCTTTTTAGGTGTACCTACCGTGTACACATCGTATGTGGAGGTGGTTGTCCAACGCCCCGTGACAGGCGGATTCTGGCCTGGTTCGTCTCCAGCATCGTCGTACATACCATCAATGTCTTCGGAGCTGTAATCTAGCATGTCGGTCAAGTCTTTGACAGTGGCTATTAAGTGGGTGGTGGGTGGGACGTAAAATTCCCAGCTCTCAGCCCCTAGTCCGGGCAGGGGGTGGTTCGGAGGTGATACTTCTGAGATGGAGAGGGATCACATTAAGTCCAGGGCCTCGTTTAGGAGTGAAGGCCGGACGGGGAACTGGGGGCCTGTGGAGCTGGGCCTGGTAGACTCTACCTGGCCGTGCTCGCTGGACACAGACCTCGAGAGTTCGGAGTTGGCGTCTAGAGGTGAATTCGGCTCTCCGATGATAGGGAGAGTCCTGTTTGATTCTAGGTTTGCCGAAAATACAGTCGCCTCTGGGTCTCCGGCAGAGAGCTCCGTAGTAGGAGAGAGTCCGTTGGGTTTCAAATCCCATCTTCGGATGAGGTGGTCTGCACTGGATCTAAGGCCAGGGCAGGGATGATAGTTGGTCCTTGAGCGGTGCTGGTGTCGCTTGAAGCTACGTCATTATTTCCCCAAAGAGGAAGGGATGATGCAGCACATCGGTGGTAGGAATTTCCCTCAGATGTGAAACCAAGGTTATCGAACCAGTAGGAGAACCAAGCAACACAACGTAAAATAGCACCAGCACACAAATAAAAACTACTCGTAACCCGGTGTGTAAAAGGGGTTGTCAATCCCTTTCGGGTAGCGGCGCCCCAAGATGGGCAAACGGACGCGAATAAAATTGTAGTAGATTGATAGATCGAACGCCAAATAAAATAAATAAGAATAAATTGCAGCAAGGTATTTTTGCATTTTTGGTTTAATAGATCTAAAACTAAAAGCAAAGGAAAAGTAGATTGCAAACGCAAATAATATGAGGAATAGACCCAGGGGCCGTGGGTTTCACTAGTGGCTTCTCTCGAGAAAAATAGCAAATGGTGGGTGAACAAATTACTGTTGGGCAATTGATAGAACTTCAAATGCTCATGACGATATCCAGGCAATGATCATTACATAGGCATCACGTCCAAGATTAGTAGACCGACTCCTGCCTGCATCTACTACTATTACTCCAAACATCGACCGCTATCCAGCATGCATCTAGTGTATTAAGTTCATGGAGAAACAGCTTAATACAATAAGAATGATGACATGATGTAGACAAGATCTATCTATGTAGATATAGACCCCATCGTTTTATCCTTAGTAGCAACGATACATATGTGTCGGTTCCCCTTCTGTCACTGGGATCAAGCACCGTAAGATCGAACCCACTACAAAGAACCTCCTCCCATTGCAAGATGAATAGATCAAGTTGGCCAAACAAAACCCTTATACCGAAGAAGAAATATGAGGCTATAAACAATCATGCATAAAATATATCAAAGAAACTCAAATACTTTCATGGATATAAAAAGATAGATCTGATCATAAACTCAAAGTTCATCGATCCCAACAAATACATCGCAAAAGAGTTACATCATATGAATCTCCAAGAGACCATTGTATTGAGAATCAGCGAGAGAGAGAGAGAGGAAGCTATCTAGCTACTAACTACGGACTCGAAGTTCTACAAAGAACTATTCACGCATCATCGGACAGGCACCAATGGAGGTGGTGAACCCCATCTGAGATGGTATCTAGATTGAATCTGGTGGTTCTGGACTCTACGGCGGCTAGATCAATATTTCATCGACTCCCCTAGGGTTTTCGGAATATTGGGGTATTTATAGAGCAAAGAGGCGGTCCGGGCGGCACCCGAGGTGGGCACAACCCACCAGGGCGCGCCTGGGCCTCCTGGCACGCCCTGGTGGGTTGTGCTCTCCTCGGAGCACCCCCCAGGCGTAGCCAAGGCCCATTACATGTCTTTTGGTCCATAAAAAATCTCCGTAAAGTTTCGTGGCATTTAGTCTCCGTTTGAAATTGATTTTCTGCGATGTAAAAACATGGAAAAAATAGCAACTGGCACTGGACACTATGCCAATAGGTTAGTACCAAAAAATGATATAAAATGACTATAAAATGATTATAAAACATCCAATACTGATAATATAATAGCATGGAACAATAAAAAATTATAGATACATTGGAGACATATCAGCATCCCAAAGCTTAACTCCTACTCGTCCTCGAGTAGGTAAGTGATGAAAACAGAATTTTTAATGTGGAATGCTGCCTATCATGTCATATCATATTCTTTTCTTTATAGCATGGAAATTTGGACTTTTTATATTGTTCAAAGCAATAGTCTAGTTTTGACATGATAACTTAAATACTCAAGCATATCAACAAGCAACCATGTCTCTCAAAATATCAATGCTAAAATAAGTTATCCCTAGCCCATCATGCTCAATCATTGATCCATTCATGAAACACACTCGCATATTAACTACATCCAATAGTCAAGTACGATCATATTGCCTCCTAGTTGATGCTTTTGTAAGAGAATATGGAGAATCAAATTCAAAAATAAAACTTGCATAAAGTAAAAGAAAGGCCCTTCACAGAGGGAAGTAGGGATTTGTAGAGGTGCCAGAGCTCAAAGCGAAAAACTTAGAGAAAATTTTTTTTTGGGAGGTGTATCCTTCCCACCAACGAAAATGACTTAGAGTTCCCAACACTTTCCATGGTAGATATATCATAGGCGGTTCCCAAATAGAAAATAAAGTTTATTCCTTTTTCCACCATACTTTCACTTTCCATGGCTAACCGTATCCACGGCTGCCTTCCATGCCAACACTTTCCAAGGAATTTATTATTTGACAACATAAAGTAAATTCATTTTTCATTTCGGGACTGGGCATCCCTAATACCTTTGCCTTACTCTCGTGCAATGACAAATGAATAAACACTCATCTTGAGAATAACACATCTAGCATGGAAAATATTAGCCACCCCTCATTGCTCCGCGAGTGAAATGAACACACAAAAGAGAAGCTTATTTTGAAAATTAGAGATGGCACATACAAATTTGCCTAGAACGGCAAAAGAATACCGCATATAGGTAGACATAGTGGACTCATGTGGCAAAACTGGTTTGAAGGTTTTTGGACGCACAAGTAGTGATCATACTTAGTGCAAAATGAAGGCTAGCAAAAGATTGAGAAGTGACCAACCAAGAAACGAATAATATCATAAGCGAGCATTAAGCATAATTAACACTGAATAATGCACCACAAGTAGCATATAATTTCATTGCACAATTATTGACTTTCGTGCTTGCATAGGGAATCACAAACCTTAAGACCAATATTCTTACTAAAGCATAATTACTCATCAACATAACTCACATATCACATCATCATATCTCAAAACTATTACTAAGAATCAAGTTTATTTTGTCCAATGATCTTCATGAAAGTTTTTATTATATCCTTCTTGGATATCCATCACTTTGGAACTAACTTTTATGTGTTGCTTTTGACAAGCTCAAACAAATATAAGTGAAGATCATGAGCATAACTTTTCTTTCTCTCAAATTAATTTAAGTGAAGCAAGAGAGAATTTCTTGAAAATTTTACTAACTCTCAAATAAATTTAAGTGAAGCAATAGAACATTTCTTCAGAAATACCAAAGCACACCATGCTAAAAAAGATATAAGTGAAGCACTAGAGCAAGTCCATAGCTCATAAAAGATTTAAGTGAAGCATGGAGAGCAATTCTAACAAGTCATGAAATAATTTTGGCTCTCTCAAATAGGTGTGTCCAACAAGGAATCAAGACTTAAAAGACAAAATCAAACAATCACAGACTCATATCATACAAGATGTTCCAAGCAAAACACATAGTATGTGATGAATAAAAATATAGCTTCGAGTAAAATACCGATGGTCGTTAGAAGAAAGAGGGGATGCCACTCGGGGGCATCCCCAAGCTTAGTTGCTTGCTCATTTTTGGATAATAGCGAGGGATGCCGGGGCATCCCCAAGCTTAGTCTCTTCTTACTCCTTATTCCTTCATCCATCGTGAGATAACCCGAAACTTGAAAACTTCAAACACACAAAACTCAACAAAACCTTCGTGAGATCCATTAGTATAAGAAAATAAATCACTACTATAAGTGTCGTAGTAAACCAATTCATATTTTTTCTTGCATTATATCTACTATATTCCAACTTTTCTATGGCAAAAACTCATCAAAGAAAACCATAGAGCCATCAAAATAAGCACACAACGCAAAGAAAACAGAATATGTCAAAAACAGAACAGTCCGTAGTAATCTGGGTGTTCCGGATACTTCTGTAACTCCAAAAATTCTGAAAAATTCGGAAGGCCTGATAAATTTGTATATTGATCTAGTGCAAAAAGAATGGGTATTTTATCGCTCTCTGGTTAAAAATTATAATTATTTTCGTGAGCACAAGAGTTTCTGTTTTTTTCAGCAAGATCAAACAACTATCACCCAAGAAAATCCTAAAGGCTTTACGTGGCAAAAACACTAATTAAAACATAAAAACACAATCATAACAGTACCATAATTGTGCTATCACTCAAGAACAGGAAGCAAAAAGCAAAAATAGATTTTATTCATTGGGTTGCCTCCCAACAAGAGCTATAGTTTTATGCCCTTAGCTAGGCATAAAGGAAGGATCTAAGTTTTGTCTTCAAAAGTTTTGTCAACTTTTGTAAGACTTTTCTCAAACCCGGGAGGCTCTTTACACTTCCCCAAATTTTTCGGAAAGGAAACCATCTTTAGATCCAAAATATACAATCGCTTGTTGCAGAGAGTAATCAAGGTATTCATGCAATTGATACTACCATTGAGGTGTTTGAGGGGTTCATTATATTTCTGTATTTCAACCATATGTTTATGTAAATCACCAAGTTTGTCCAACATTTAAACTCCCTCAGGGGTGAAAGAAAACCCCTTCTTTTGAGGTGTAACCCCCAAAATTCCTTCTAAAATTTCATAGGCAGCATTGGCATCAAGCTCAATAAAATTCCCTTTAGCGGTAAAATCTAGGAGTTGTCTATGATGCAAAGCCAATCCTATGTAAAAATTACAAAGCAAGATCTTAGCGTCCCCCTTTAAATTTCCAATACGATAAGATTCCATAAGCCTATACCAAGCATCTTTCAAATGTTCTCCTTGTCTTTGCTTGAAGTAAAGAACTTCAAAATCTAGTGCCATTAAGACTAGGAAGTGATAACACGAATAGATCTGACGAGAAAACGGTGAACGGAAAAAGAGGGGCGAATAAAACGGCATTTTTTTGTTAAGTTGCGGAGAGGAAAACGAGAGGCAAATGGCAAATAATGTAAAATGCGAGGAGATGAGATTTGTGATTAGGAACCTGGTATATGTTGAAGATCCTCCCCGGCAATGGCACCAGAAATTCCTTTTGATGTCGCTTGAAGCTACGTCGGTATTTCCCCAAAGAGGAAGGGATGATGCAGCATAGCGGCGGTAGGGATTTCCCTCAGATGTGAAACCAAGGTTATCGAACCAGTAGGAGAACCAAGCAACACAATGTAAATAGCACATGCACACAAATAACAACTACTTGCAACCCGACATGTAAAAGGGGTTGTCAATCCCTTTCGGGTAGCGGCGCCCCAAGATGGTCAAACAAACGTGAATAAAATTTTAGTAGATTGATAGATCGAATGCCAAATAAAATAAATAAGAATAAATTGCAGCAAGGTATTTTTGTATTTTTGGTTTATTAGATCTGAAAATAAAAGCAAAAGAAAAGTAGATCGCAAAGGCAAATAATATGAGGAAGAGACCCGGGGGCCGTAGGTTTCACTAGTGGCTTCTCTCGAGAAAAATAGCAAACGGTGGGTGAACAAATTACTGTTGGGAAATTGATAGAACTTCAAATACTCATGACGATATCGAGGCAATGATCATTACATAGGCATCACGTCCAAGATTAGTAGACCGACTCCTTCCTGCATCTACTACTATTACTCCACACATCGACCACTATTCAGCATGCATCTAGTGTATTAAGTTGATGGAGAAACGGAGTAATGCAATAAGAACGATGGCATGATGTAGACAAGATCTATCTATGTAGAGATAGACCCCATCGTTTTATCCTTAGTAGCAACGATACATACGTGTCGGTTCCCCTTCTGTCACTGGGATCAAGCACCGTAAGATCGAACCCACTACAAAGCACCTCTTCCCATTGCAATATAAATAGATCAAGTTGGCCAAAAAAACCCAAATATCGGAGAACAAATACGAGGCTATAAGCAATCATGCATAAAATAGATCAAAGAAACTCAAATACTTTCATGGATATAAAAAGATAGATCTGATCATAAACTCAAAGTTCATCGATTCCAACAAACACACCACAAAAGAGTTACATCATATGGATCTCCAAGATACCATTGTATTGAGAATCAGCGAGAGAGAGAGAGGAAGCCATCTAGCTACTAACTACAGACTCGAAGGTCTACAAAGGACTACTCACGCATCATCGGACAGGCACCAATGGAGGTGGTGAACCCCATCCGAGATGGTGTCTAGATTGGATCTGGTGGTTCTAGACTCTGCGGTGGCTGGACCAATATTTCGACGACTCCCCTAGGGTTTTGGGAATATTGGGGTATTTATAGAGCAAAGAGGCAGTTAGGGGAGCAACCGAGGTGGGCACAACCCACCAAGGTGCGCCTGGGCCTCCTGGCGCACCCTGGTGGGTGGTGCTCTCCTTAGAGCACCCCTAGGCGCAGCCAGGGCCCATTATGTGTCTTCTGGTCCATAAAAAATCTCCGTAAAGTTTTGTGGCATTTGGACTCCGTTTGATATTGATTTTCTGTGATGTAAAAAATGGAAAAAACAGCAACTGGCACTTGGCACTATGTCAATAGGTTAGTACCAAAAAATTACTATAAAATGATTATAAAACATCCTAGAGTGATAATATATCAGCATGGAACAATCAAAAGTTATAGATACGTTGGAGATGTATCAGGTGCCTAATGATGGATCCGATGGGTTTCCTTCTTGAATACAAGGAATAGCGGTCGAGGCTGTGAACCCTTCGAAGATCAAGTCTCCTCGGATATCGGTGACGTAATTCAGGTTTTGCGAACCTGATCTGATGACCAGGGGTGTAGCTATCGATCTGTTTGAGGTGACCAATTGAATTGGCTCGCTGAGCGAACCCACCAAACACAAAAAGTTGACCAGGGAAAAAGTTTCCCTGGAAACAACATTGTTGTTGATGATCGAATGAGCCATCGAACCTTCTGCCAACGACACAGTGGAACTCTCAATGAAAGCACCAATGTCGGTGTCAAAACCGGCCGATCTCGGGTAGGGGGTCCCGAACTGTGCGTCTGAGGATCGAAGGTAACGAGGGACACAGGGAACACGATGTTTACCCAGGTTCGGGCCCTCTTAATGGAGGTAAAACCCTACATCCTGCTTGATTGTATTTGATGAGTATTGGGGTCACAAGAGTCGATCTACCTGAAGATCGGAATGGCTATACCCTAGATGTCTAGCCTATATGAATTCTAATAGCCTCTACGGACTAAACCCTCCGGTTTATATAACACCAGAGGGGTCCTAGGGTTGTACAGAGTCAGCTCGCAGAAGAAGGAAATTACATATCCGAACGCCAATCTTGCCATCCATGCATAGGAGAGTCCTACCCGAACACGGGGGAAGGTATTCTACCTCGTATCTTCATGGCCCATCAGTCCGGTCCATGTCACACAGCCCGGACACCCGAGAACCCCCTAGTCCAGGACTCCCTCAATGGGCGCTGGCGCTGGCATGTACACGAGCTCGTGCGGGTCCAAGGAGACCTCGCTGACGCCCGCGGCTTCCAGCTCTGCAATAGTGCTCGGCGATCAGCCCATCAATACTACGGGGATGGTCGATGGCGCGGGCGTGGGGATGGGAGATGGGACGGGCGCGGGGGCAGCAACCGCCGCGGCCAACTCGTTCAAGGCCATGTCCATGAGGCCCCATTCCTCCTTATTTTCTATCTCCTCCGGCTCGGAGTCGACTTTACCAAACTTGAAGACTAGTGGCAGATGATCCTTCTACGCCAAGGCGTTGGTGGATGTGAGTGTCAAAACCGGCCGATCTCGGGTAGGGGGTCCCGAACTGTGCGTCTGAGGATCAAAGGTAACAAGGGACACGGGAAACACGATGTTTACCCAGGTTCGGGCCCTCTTAATGGAGGTAAAACCCTACACCCCGCTTGATTGTATTTGATGGGTATAGGGGTTACAAGAGTCAATCTACCTCGAGATCATAATGGAAAAAACCCTAGATGTCTATCCTATATGAATTCTGATAGCCTGTACGAGCTAAATCATCCAGTTTATATACATACCGGAGAGGCCTAGGGTTATCCAGATGCTAATCTTGTTACCCACACATAGGAGAGTCCTATCCTGACACGGGGGAAGGTCTTCTACCTTGTATCTTCACGGCCCATCAGTCCGGCCCATGTCACACAACCTGGACACCCAAGGACCCCCTTATCCAGGACTCCCTCAATAGCCTTGATCCAGTCTTCAATGATGATATGTGCGGCACACAGATTGTCTTCGGCATTGCAAGGAGGGTTCCTCCTCCCGAATAAAGCAATCTTCTGAATGAAAGAGTTGTACACGGCTCTGCATGATAATCATAACCGTCAACCATCAAGGCAAAATAGTTGATCAAAATAATGCCTGTCAACTGAAAACTTTTTCGGCGAAACACCAAATCTGGCCTCTTTAGCATTTGGAACCATTTTTCGCCTCCTGCTTTGCGCTTCGAGGTGCAACCTCTATTGACACATCTTGTCAAAACAGAGATCGTGTCCACTTATTGCGAGCTCCTCATCAATACAGTTTGGGTAATCTAACCGTGCCATTCACACGTCCCATTGGGAACAGGCGAGTTTAAAGGCTTGAGGGGGGGGGCGTTTGATATTCACTACCTATATAAGAGGATAAATATTCCTCTTTCTTCCCCCGCCTTCTTCCTTCTCCTGCCTTCCCATCTTCAAGCTGCAGTGCCCAAACTTCAATCTTTCCCATCGCCGCCAACCTCTCCAGCCATGTCCAGATCTGGCTCTAAGGGCAAGTGGGAGGCCTCCTCCGTCATGAAGAATGACGTCAAGGAGCTCCGGGAGGCGGGGTATCTGTCTGCGGACATCGTGCATAGGCTCCCTGCCAAGAAGCAAGTTAGCCCCATCGCGAAGCCCAACGAAAGGGTGGTGTTCATCCCTCATTTCCTCCGTGGGCAAGGGTTTCCCCTCCATCCCTTTGTCTGCGGCCTCATGTTCTACTACGGGCTAGATTTCCATGATCAAGCCCCAAACTCCTTCCTGCACATCTCGGCATTTATCGTCGTGTGTGAGGCGCTACTCCGCATCCCCCCACACTTCAGCTTATGGCTCAAGGTCTTCAATGTGAAGCCGAAGGTGGTCAACGGGCAGCACGTGGATTGCGGAGGTGCCATGGTGAGCAAGCTCCCCAACACCACATGGCCTAAAGGGGCCTTTGTGGAGACCGTCAAGGTCAAGCAACAAGAGTGGTTCTACATCACCGAACCCCATGGCGCCAGGTGGGCGGCCACTCCTGAGTTCAGATTCGGACCCCCTATGCGGCTCGCGTCATGGACCAACAAGGATCTTGATTAGGGATCCCCAGCAGAAGTGTTGATGCTGCAAAAGCGCATCAAAAACATGATAAGCAAGAACACCAGCCTGCCAAACATGATTCAGGTGATGCTCTTCCGCCGGGTCCTTCCCTGTCAACTCTAGCCCTCCCACATGTGGGAGTACAATCTGGAAGATCCACGGACCCTGAAGCGCTTCTTCGGCACAACACACGAAGATATCTGGAAGCTCCTCTTCAAGACCTAGAAAGCGTGGCCGCAGATGACAGAAGATATCGGCCTTGACAGCGAGATCCGGCCACACCGATAAGTGTGTTATTCCCGAACATAGATTCAGTCCATAAGTTATTGGGCATAACGAGTTTTCCGTCCCTTGCTCAGGGCTGGATAGCGAAGGCGGAGTGGGTCAAGTGTCCGGCTCCGCTGCCTGAAGATCCGGCCACTCCCCAGCTAACGAAGATGCTGGTCTCGGTGCCCTATCAGGCACCGGAGAAGAAGGCCAAGAAGAAGGGCAAGGAGGCCAAGGGCGGCCCCCACCGTAAGGGTACTTTGGACGCGGTGTCCGGAGAAACCGAAATCCCCTCCTCCCACGAGGAAGATGAAGACGAAGAGGAAGAGGAGGCGGAAAGCGACTCCCCTCTCAAGGGGAGGAAGAAAAAGAGGGCAGCCTCCACAGACCCGGAGGAGGGGGCGTCCAAGAGGGGGAAGGTGACCCTCTCGGATGGTTCGGATTGAGAGGCCTAACCCATCCCCAAGAGGCTTCCCAGGGCGAAGCCCCTGGCCGAATCGTAAGTACCAAAGGTTTCGTTACAAGTATTCGGTCCTCTATGCTTTTAATATAACATACAGTCCTCTATGCTTTTAATATAACATGTTATATTGTGTGTATTTCAGCTCTGCTCGCGACCTCCCCAACCCTTCAGTATATGAGGGGAACTGTCTGCCGCCTGAGATGGCAGAGGGCGAGACGCCTCCGCGAGCCTCTCCGCCCACCGCCACGGATGACACCGAGGTGTTGTCCCGAAGGACCTCTCTAGGCCGCGGAGGAGTGAGCGAGGCGGCCAAAACGGCACCTGGGGGTAATACCTTGGTTGTCGAAGACATGGGGGGTGCGATCCCCATGGTGACCGCCGGCGGGGTCCCTGACTAGTCCGAGCCCTAGCCGGACACCATTCCGGAGACCCATACGGTTCCGGAATTTGGCGAGCAGCCCCCTTTGAAGGAGGGAGGAGCATCAGCTCTGACGGTGACCTCCACTAATCCGGAGGCGCCGAATGCTCTGATGGAAGCACTACGACATGCTTCCATCTTGGAGGATCACCGCACCCTCATGGGTGTGGTGGTTGAGAAGGTTCAGTCCGCCCAGAGCAGGCTAAATGAAGCCTTTACCACCTTGCTAATAGGCTTCGAGGTATGCGACGTAATGCTCTAGATGCTTTTCATATGAAGGAAATAAACTTGTATATAGATAGTAGCCCCTGATACTCTGTCCGGTTTTTGAAAAAAGTCGAACAGAGGATCTCATTGAATTCGGAGAAGGTGACATACTTTTCTTTTTTTTCAACATGCTTCCCTGTTGGAGGCAACTGCCCAGGCCACTGAAGTTTCCGAACTCAATCGGAAGCTAAAGCTGGCCGATGATGAGATCGACCGCTTTAACAAGTGGTTCGATGAGGCGCAAGGTATGCGTCTATTTTTAAAAGAGTTTAATCATATATCTGAAGTAATATGCAAATTCAGAGTATAACTCATGCACTACTGTGATTATGGGTGCAGGTAGCACAGCCGAGGTCGAGACCCTCAAGAGTGCCCTTGCCCAAGCCAAGGAGGAGGCAAAAGGGAGCAAAGCAGCCGTTGATAAAGCGGCTGTGGATTTAAAGACCGAATAGGTTGCCCGCTGCTAGCATGAAGAGAGGGTGGCCGAAGTGGAGCAGGAGCTGAAAGATGCCATCAGCAAATGCGAGACTTTGGAGGAGAAGACTATGGCCCAAGCGTCCGAACTCGCCAAAGCCCTCCACGAGGCCAAGGAGGCACGGACCGAGTCCTGGAGTGCTCATGAAGAGATTCGGCAGGCCGAACAAATAGCGGCTGGTAAGCCCTTTCTTTTGTAGAGTATATTTGTGGGTCAAAGATATGCCTTGCTCAATCGACTGTGGAGTTCTCCAGACGCCTTTGCGGATCTTCCAAAGAGTGTTGCCGACGCCGCACAGTTCTTCCGAGCCCAGGAGGGCAACATGACACAGAAGCTATTCTGGTCATAGTTCCTGGCACGAGAGCGTCCAGCGCTGTTGGACAACCAGATGATGCAACTGTCGGAGCTGCATAGGATGTCCGGTTTGGCCATGAAGGACATCATAGTCCGGCTTTGGCTAGCCGAACCCATTCCTAGCAGCTACTTCGGCCTGGTGAAGTGACTCGCCGATGCACTGCCCCGAGTTGAAGCTGTGAAGCGCTAGGCATGCATAGAAGGTGCGCGGGTGTCCTTTGCCCATGTCAAGATGCACTGGGCGAAGATGAAGGCTACCGTCGTGGCAAATGAAGGCCCACCCGAAGGCAAGTACCATTGCAAGCCGGAGTGGTACTTCGACAACGTGCTGGCGGGTGTCCGAATAGTAGAGGGCCAATGCTCAAAGGATATCATGTTCGAGTGAATGTATTACATTTATCCAGACTTTGCTTTATGAACCAAGGCTTGTAAATATGTTTGTGCTTTTGTCTGAAGTTATTTTCCTCCTGGGCAGCCGTTTCAATTCTGAAAGTTTGCCAGTCGTCGGCTTCAGCCCCAACGTTGATGCAATGGGGGTGTTCGGTATAGCGCGCGATCACTCTTGACCCAACGTCTTGGTCCGTAAAGGAGGTGTCCGCGCATCGAACTAGGCAATCAGATTATGCGGCTTTATTACTTTCACTTAGCCATAGGAGTTTCACGATGGGGCAAAAGACTAGCCCTTGGTGCCTATGCGGCCCTCTGAAGTAGGATGGCTTTATCGCATGACTGGGCACAGGCCAGTCCTTCGTATAATATGGAATAAATCACAAAAGATTTGTAGCAAGTCACCGAATCACCGACCAGCTCTCGCCATATCATGACAGTCAGTTTTCAGCTTTCTCTACTGAGGTGTTTGACCGGACGAACCAGAAACACAATCATAGTAGTTCTCCCTTTACTACCTTAGCCGAACAAGCAGAACGTAAGGTGGTAATCACAGGAGCCGGGCAACCCAACTATGACCAAAGACATGATTCGGAGCTGATGCATATAATGCAATATTTGGGACGCCGAAGTATACTCTAGAAGTGTTTGGACTTTTGGAAATATACGTGGCCTGAATGGAGCCCCCCGCATTTAAGCCATACCAAAGTACATATGGCAATCTAAAGCAAAGAGGAGATACGGATTATGAAGTGAACCAACACCGAACAGGGGTTGGCAGAAAAAGAACTATTTTCATTATAACTATCTGATACGTCAAACGTGTTATTACAGATAGTGTCATAATCATCCAGGCTATTTTACATGCTGAGCATTAGTAAACAAGGGGAAGCTGTATACAGGGCCTAAAAAAGGAACATGTATTCTTGAAGATCCCATTGACACCCTGCCACACGTCTATGCTGCTGTCACCTTGGTGCAAGATCCTTTGAGAGGAGGAAAACGACGATCTTTTATATAAAAGGGGCCTGACGAAAGAGCCCTTGTACAACCGTAAGGTGATTCGGTTTTAATGAACCTATAATATAAGGAAAAAGGAAGGAAAAAAGGTTGAGGTCCAAATAGGGTCGAGCCGCACTATAGACCTTGTCTGCAGTATGCCACCGTCGTTGCCCAAGGTATTTTAAGTGCGTAGTTATGCACACACAGTACATATGCCGCGGTTAGATGGGGCGATCAACGGTGGCGGGACTGCTAGTCCAGCTCTGGATCCACCGAGCTGTCGTTCTATAGAGTACGCCGGACTCGTTTAACAGTGTCCAAGGGCTTGATGGCCGATGAAGTGTTCGGCTTGATGATGCCACTTTGTACCTCGGCTGCAAGGCCGCGGTATGCTCCTCGGTACGGAGGGAGCGCTCCATGTTTCCATCGACTGTGAAGACACAGCGCGGTCCGGGCATCTTGAGCTTTAAGTAAGCATAGTGCGGGACTGCATTCAAGCGGGCGAAGGTGGTACGTCCGAGTAGTGCGTGATAACCACTGCGAAAGGAGACAACGTCGAAGATCAAGTCTTCGCTTCAGAAGTAATCTGGTGAACCGAAGACTACTTCCAATGTTAATGAACCCATGCAGCGGGCCTCTACGCCGAGTGTCACCCCTTTAAAGGTGGTGTTACTAGGCTTGATTCTGGATGGGTCAATACCCATTTTACGAACAGTGTCTAATCCGGAGCATCCTACGATCATCCCCATGTACACTACGACTACTCCCCAAGCCCCAAGTGGACATATGAAGAGACCTCAAACATACGACATTGGACACAAGGTGAACCCGTTCCTAAATGCTTCCCCTTTTCACTCGTGTGACACATGGTTGCTACCTAATGCAAAGACACTACGTGTGCTCAGTAACCGAGGAGACAACCATGGAGATGCTTGAATCATAGGACAAGTCCACACGGAAGTGGATCAAGAAGTGCCTCAAGTGGAGTCGCCGTGGAGCTACAGCGGCTGGACATCCGGCAGGAGCCTGGACATCCGGCGCCACCAACCAGAAGAAGACCAGAGAGAGACGGACACCAGGCTACTCTACCGCGGCCAGACATCCGGCCGACTCCTGGACATCCGGCGCCCCACGACGGGATGGACATCCGGCACATGCCCGAAAATTCGGCGCAGGCTATCCAGAGAGCCGAGACCAGCCCCGCCATCCCAGACATCCGACCCGCAAGCCCGGACATCCGGCTCCTCACGAAGGCCTGGACATCTGGCCTGCCGCCCGGACATCTAGCTCTACCTGTCTACACACAGTAAAGGGCCGATGCCCTTGTACCCCTTCGCCCACCTAGACTAAATATACTCCTCCTCCTCCTCCCTCTTTCTAGGGTTAGCGTTGTGATATCTCATATGTGAGATAGAGCTTCACTCATCCATCCGAATCTACTCCATTGCGAGGGACCGTTACCTCTTCGGAGAAGATCCACCTTGGATTCAAGACCCCTTCATGGGAAGACCCCTCAAGACCTCACGGAGAAGAACCGGTTACCTTTGTATCATCCTTTATTGATCGTGGATCTTGTATCTCTCGTTGTGTTTCGAGGATCTACCATATGTGTGACCGAATCTTGTTGGTTTGAGTGATTCTCTCGTGTTTCCCCGCATGTTCCTCGTGTTCCTTGTTGGGATCCGCTCCTTTCATGAAAGATCGGCCATCTAGGGTTTCACCCTACATCATCTTGGTATCATGAGCCACGTTGATCACGTATTTGGAGCCCCTACCCCTCTTTTTCTAGCTTGATTTTCTTGTGTTCTTCCCCAAATTCAAAAATCCCCACCAAAAATAGCCCCAAATTTTTTTGTGATTTGTTTTTTTTGATGATGTTTTGTTGATTTTGATCTGTGGATTTGCTTGGTTTCAAGTGGATCTAGCATCTCCCCAAGTTTCCCCACCTTCCATCCACGAATCCATTAAATTTTGCCCCCAAAATCATAAATTTCCACCCCAAACAAGATCTGGAATCGTCAGGCCGGACATCCGGGCCTCAGGCTGGACATCCAGGCCCCAAGCCAGACATCCGGCTCCTAGAGCACAAAATCCGCACGGTTCTGGACATACACCCCCGGATTTCCGACCCCTGGGAATTCAGCCTCCCGTGTTTCACCGTTTTGCCGATAACTTTCACATCCGGAGTCCGATTTTCACGTTCTTTAGCTCGTTGAGTAGATATTGACATCCTCTATCTCTCTAGATAGGTTTCAAAACCATTTGACTCCATAAAATTTTGGAACCTTGGCATATTTTCCTAGGGCTTCCACCATATCATCCTCATAACCACCACCGACTTCCGCAACCTAACCCATTTTGTTCCCCAGTGCATTTGTGGTTGCTTGAGTAGTGATTTGAGTCTCCTAAGGTGTTTAGGCTACTTAAAGACGGTTGCTTCTTCATCAACCACCACCATAACTTCCACATAGGCTTGCCCACCATACAGTTCCGCCACCCCAACTTAACCCAATTCTGATTGAGCTTGTTTGTGTTGTGAGTTGTGTCTCCTAAGGTGTTTCAACTACTTAGGGACTGTGCTTTCAACTCCAACACCGTGTATAGCCCATCATACCCTTCCGCCACCATAACCCATTTTGACCGGGTTTCCACCAATACTTCCACAACCACCACCGCATTCCCGCTACCACCATTTTGACATTTGACATTTGAGATTTTGAGTTCGCGGTTTTTCCGTTTCCTATGGTGTTTACACTAATTATGAATGGTCCTACATCAAGAACACCACCGCTCATCATCGCGACGAGTTCGTCATCGACATTGACCACTTCATCATAATCCGTCCTTATGTACACTTGACAAACCATTGACGGTAACCTCGATGACACCACTGTATATTCCCCTTGCAATTGCATTGATAACCCCTAGCCCATTTTGCGTTACTTGCTCATCGAGAATAGCCATTTGAGTATTGCTGGCAATGTTACTTGTGCACCTTAGTGATCTACACCATCCATTACATACATACCATATCATATTGGTATCATCATATCATCTCTTGTGTCACAAGATTGTTCCCGTATATACACAATTGCTATCTTGGTTTGTGCATTTCGCATTGTGGCCATATATAAAAAAGAATAAAGGTTTTAAGAAAAGAAAAGGAGAGCAAAGAAGCTTGTAAGCAATAGCCATAGCATCATACCACATTGCATATAAGATCATCTTGAGAGGAACATCGGAACATCATATATATGTAGCATACTTGGGATAGAAGTTGTTGCATTTTTCTCTCCTATAGGTTGTGCACAAGTATCGTATCCGCCTATTGAGAAATCGTGCTAGCGTCTCTCTAGTGTTGTGCAACACGAGCATTTTCCGTGGATCCCACATTTTGTGCTCATTCCTTGGTTGCACGACCCCATTTATCTATCCGTGTGTGTGTTTTCGTGTGCCATTCATTGCTATTGGTCTACTTGTTTCACTTGCGAATTTGCGAATCTCTTTCAACATTATTGACTCTTGCTAACATTTTGCGTCAAATTTTTGTGCCACTATCCTCACCAAGATCCACCATAAGCCTTATTTGTGTAGGTGTGAGAAATTGATGAGATCTGTACCAATTGTGATATTTCCTTGTTACATCAATGAGTGGTCATTGATCCATCTTCAACATTGGATAAGGTAAATTTGGTCTAGTTCTTCTCTTTCTCCCACTCATATTTTCTCGAGTTTTGTGATGGATAGGCAAGGCATTTCATCTCCGGTCTTTGACAACAACGACGGCGTGAACAACTCCAACACCAACACTCCCCACTTCAGACTACACCTGATGAGGACATGACTACCTTGGATACGACCAAAAATATTGCATACATGCATATTTGTCAGGTGATTTCTAATGCAAACTATTCAATAATCTATTTATGTTATCCAGAACAAAAATACTTCACACACTTTTGTGTTTTGTCTAATTGCAGGTGTATGGGACATTTGTACAATCCACATATGAAGACAAGGGAAAAGGAGAAGTTTAGGTTGTGTTCAAAAAGTCCTCTCACGTCACTTTTGGGCCAAGAGAAGATAGAGTCCAAGTCTCTCACGTTCTGGATTCAGATTCGGACTGCACAGACATACCTGACTCAAAACGCCAACAACTTTTTCATACGGACTCCGAATTGGGTGATTCTTTTTTTGTTGGAAACTAGATTTCATGCTCTTTCCAACCCAATTGGATTCACCTTCAAATTCATCCGGAGCGTTGAGTTACGGACGAAACAATCTGACGTTGCAGCAGAATCCGAGTCAAACTACAAGCCCAAAGGTGTTGAATCACCTCCACTTGGGCCCATGAGCCTTGTACGACCTAGGGTTAGTTTTAGGCTGCCTTGGGACGTCCTCCCACCTCCTTGGCCACCACCCCTTGCTCCTATATAAGTAGATCCATCTAGTAGCTTTTTCCTTGGGTTTTGTTTAGATTAAAAGTTCGCCATAGCTGCAACTTCGCGTACTTCGTTTGTGTCCAACGACCAGACCAAGACGTCACAGAACCCCACCTTGATCAATAAAGCTTTCATCTTATATTCGCAATATCCCGATTGCAATCTCAGTTTCTTGCTTGTTCTTCGTTTGCTCGCAGGAAACAGACCCTCGTGGTCAGGTTGATCGTGCTCCAGCGTGGTCAATAACCCTCGGAAGTTGGTTAACGATTGCTAAGGCGCGACGTCTCGCACGTTCGTAGTCGGATCGTCAAGGTCGACTCCCACAGAAAACGATAGCCACCATCTCATCGAAACATTGGGACACCTTAGCCTCTATCAACACCGAGCAATGCAAGTCATCGACAACATCACCACTGACTTACGGCATTCTGAAGCTAGGAGAAGGGACTACTTCGACAACAAGTTTTCCGCACAAAAGGAAGAGGAAGATGCAAGGATGGAGGAGATTCGAACCTTGTTGATCAACCGTTCTCCCCCTTCATCATCCTCAAGGCAACGGTGAGCGAGTTGATCCTCTTCGGAGCGCCCGTGCGATGCAAGCGCAAGTCGTCCACGTCCACATCTACATGGAAACCATCATCATGTTCGTGATCCACATCGTCATGAAGAGCAAGTCACCTCCAAGCATCATGTGCACAACGACGACGAATGACATCTACTATGAGCTCAAGCACGACAATGACACCATCAACATGAAGATGCTCGACACGCGCAAACCTACAAGTCCCAACAAGCTCTACATCAAGCTACGGCCAAACTTCATGAGCACAAGAGAAGACCGCGAGACAAGCACCACCAAGAGGACGCTACGGCTACTACCACCACCACTTCGGCATCTTCGCCAACTATTATTAAGGCATCTTCGCCTTTGGACGCACGGCATCTTCCCCTACTTCCCACGAGTACGCCTACATTGACTTCATCCAGTCCAAGGCAACCACCTACAAGCGAGGGCGACACTTCCATCTTCGGAAGACCCTCAAGGAAGATGGCCGAGCATGGGAATTTCCCTTCGGTCATGGAGACGAGCTATGAGGTGCCAAATCATATGGGCCTCCAACAACAAGATGGCGACAAGAAGGTAGAGCATGGGACTATCCCTTTAACCAAGGCGGCGATAGGAGTTGAGCATGGAGACATTTGCACCTACATCTCTCTGACACCCATATATCATGAGATGACTCAATTCCCATGTGAGGAGAGCCACCACCACATGAGTGACATGAGTGACTCCACCATATGTGACATTGAGTGCATTCCTATGAGAGGATGAGTGTGACCACCACTAGCCCCACACATGAGAGCATGCCACACATCCTATGTGAGGATGCGAGCCATTTGAGTGACTCCACCAACCATACGAGTGAGAGCATCCAAGAGGGAGTGAGTGAGCCACAACACTTAGTGAGTGAGGTAGTTGACACGACATGTGAGGCCACTATGATTTCTAACGACTTACCCTCTACTCCAAGTGTGTTTTCTTCTTTGGTGCTAGGTCTCCTACATGACGACATGCCTATCCTCGTGGAGTCCATACCTCCAATTGGGATGACGATGGCCATGGTGGATGAAGATGCACCCCCCACATGATAGAGGCAAAGGTGTCCCGTCTTTCGATGAGATGGTGGCTATCGTTTTGGAGGAAGTCGACTTTGACGATCCGACTACGAACGTGCGAGGACGTCGCACCTTAGCAATCGCTAAACCAACTCCGAGAGGTTATTGACCACGCCAGAGCATGATCAACCTGACCACGAAGGTCTGTTTCCTGCATGCAAACGAAGAACAAGCAAGAAACTAAGATTGCAATCTGGATATTGCGAATATAAGAGGAAAGTTTTATTGATCAAAGATGGGGTTCTGCGACGCCTTTGTCTGGTTGTTGAACACAAACGAAGTACACGAAGTTGCAGCTATGGCAAACTTTAATCTAAACAAAACCCAAAGTCTAAACGATGCCCTAAGGGCTGTATATATGGAGGAGAGGGGGGAATTTCGTGGCCCTTGGAGGAGGGGTCCGAAACCAACCCTAACTCTTGTGTCCCCACACATACAGACTCTAAAAACAGCCTATAATCAAGTATTTCAAAATTACATGGGTCTGGCCCAAAAATAAGGTGACACGGCACCTAGGATAGCCTCTAGACGAAATTTATGAAGTGGCATCTTTTATATTTCGTCCAAGGCTTCATGCACTCATTATGGTGGCTTCAATGTCCTAGAATCATCACTTGTAACTTTGTTCTGGTTCCCCTTGCGCACGCCATCATCTCCATGCTTGAACTTGCTCCAAGGTTCATCTTTCTTGTCCAAGCTAGGCCCTTCATTTGTAAGCAAAACAAATGTATCCAATTTAGGCAGCATCATATTCTCATGAACATTAGAATTGTTACCAAGAAACGAAAGTACCTGGTAATTTAATTGGTGTGCGCGAGCTCTAGTAATTGGTCCAGTATGTATAGCAGCAGGGGTTGTGGGTGTAACAATGGTATTGATGTCCTCATCATCCTCCCCTTCTTGAAATGAAGTTGTCCTCGACGGAAGCTCATCTTCCTCACCCAAATAAGGCTTCAAATCTACAATGTTAAAAGTGGGACTAACCCCAAAATCTGCAGGCAGCTCAAGTTTATATGCATTATCATTTATTTTCTCTAACACCTTAAAAGGACCATCAGCACATGGCATTAGTTTTGATTTGCGCAAATTAGGAAATCCATCCTTACACAAATGTAACCAAACAAGATCTCCAGGTGCAAACACAACATGTTTTCTACCCTTATCTCCAGCAAGTTTATATTTAGCATTCATATGCTCACTGTTTTCCTTAGTTAACTCATGCATTTTTAAAATCAATTCAGCACGTTCTTTAGCATCAAAATTAATCTTCTCCGAAGATGGAAGAGGCAACAAATCAATAGGTGCACGAGGTAGGAAACCATACACAATTTCAAAAGGGCACATCTTAGTACTAGAATGCAATGAATGATTATAAGCAAATTCAATATGAGGCAAGCATTCTTCCCACATTTTCTTTTTATTCTTCAAAATAGCCCGAAGCATAGTAGACAATGTTCTATTGACTACTTCAGTTTGTCCATCAGTTTGGGGGGTGACAAGTAGTACTAAAAAGAAGTTTAGTCCCCATTTTAGCCCATAAACATCTCCAAAAGTGGCTAAGAAATTTAGTATCATGATCTGAAACAATAGTATTTGGCACACCATGCAAGCGAATAATTTCACTACAGAACAAATCAGCAACATTAACAGCATCATTGCTTTTATGACATGGTATAAAGTGTGCCATTTTCAAGAATCTATCCATGACAACAAATATGTTATCCCTCCCCTTCTTTGTTCGAGGTAAACCTAAAACAAAGTACATAGATATGTCCTCCCAAGGAACACTAGGTACAGGCAAAGGCATAGATAAACCATAAGGATTGAGTCATCACTTAGCTTTTTGACATGTAGTGCAGCGAGCAACAAAACGCTCAACATCCCATCTCATCTATGGCCAAAAGAAATGTGTAGCAAGTATGTCCTCCGTCTTCTTCATGCCAAAGTGTCCCATTAATCCTCCTCCATGTGCCTCCTACAACAACCAAAGATGAACGGAGCTAGCTGGAATGCATAGCTTGTTAGCACGGAACACAAATCCATCATTAACGAACTTGTTCCATGTTCTTCCTTCTTTACAATTCCGCATTACATCTTTAAAATTAGCATGATGCACATATTGATCTTTGACGGTCTCCAAACCAAATATTTTGAAGTCAAGTTGTGAAAGCATAGTATAGCGACGAGACAATGCATCAGTAATAACATTTTCTTTACCCTTCTTGTGTTTAATGACATAAGGGAAAGTCTCAATGAATTCAACCCATTTAGCATGTCTACGATTCAGTTTAGTTGACTTTTAATATGTTTCAACGATTCATGATCAAAATGTATAACAAATTCTTTGGGCCATAAATAATGTTGCCATGTTTCTAAAGTCCGAACAAGTGCATATAATTCTTTATCATAAGTAGAATAATTCAGACTAGGTTCACTCAATTTTTCAGAAAAGTATGCAATAGGTTTGCCATCTTGTAATAACTCACCTCCTAATCCAATTCCACTAGCATCACATTCAATCTCAAAAGTCTTATTAAAATCAAGAAGTTGGAGTAAAGGAGCATGTGTCAACTTATCTTTCAATACCGTGAAGGCTTCTTCCTGTGCGGTACCCCAAACAAAAGGTACATCCTTCTTTGTAAGCTTATTGAGAGGTGCAGCAATGGTGCTGAAATCTCTCACAAAACGCCTATAGAATCCAGCGATGCCAAGAAAACTCCTCACTTGTGTGACCGTTTTGGGCTGCGGCCAACTCTCAATAGCTTCAATCTTGGCTTTATCAACTTCAATTCCCTGTGGAGTAACAACATAGCCAAGAAAAGATACTCGGACGGTGCAGAAAGTGTAGTTCCCAAGGTTACCAAACAAACGTGCATCACGTAGAGCAATAAAAACATCATGTAAATGTTCCAAATGTTCCTGCAAAGATTTTCTATAAATCAATATGTCATCAAAGTAAACTACCACAAATCGTCCAATGAAAGCACGTAAAACTTCGTTCATTAATCTCATGAAAGTACTAGGTGCATTAGTTAACCCAAAAGGCATGACTAACCACTCCTATAATCCAAACTTAGTTTTAAATGCTGTTTTCCATTCATCTCCCAATTTCATACGAATTTGATCGTATCCACTATGCAAATCAACTTTGGAGAACATTGTAGAGCCACTCAATTCATCAAGCATATCATCTAGCCTAGGAATAGGATGACGACAACGAATAGTAATATTATTAATGCCTCTACAATCAACGCACATACGCGATGTACCATCCTTTTTGGGCACTAAAATGATAGGAACAACACAAGGACTAAGGGATTCACGTATATAACCTTTGTCAAGCAGCTCCTGTACTTGACGCATAATTTCCTTCGTCTCCTATAGATTGGTACGGTATGGCTCACGGTTGGGTAATGATGCACCGGGAATTAAGTCAATTTGATGCTCAATCCCTCGAATAGGTGGTAATGTCGGTGCCACGCCTTTTGGAAAGACGTCAGCGAACTCCTGCAAAATGTTAGTGACAGCAGGAGGCAAAGAGGAAGGCATGTCCTCGAATGAAAATAATGCCTCTTTACGCACAAAAGCATAGCAAACAGATTTGCTAAAATCTAGATCATCAATATCAGATTTGGTGGCAAGTAAACATGCACTTTTCAATTTAATTTCAGAAGCAACACTAGATGGTTTATTATTAGGCTTCATTTGTTGCTCAAATTCTTTTGCCACAATCTGATTTTCACTCTTATTTTGCTCCTGTTTTGCTTTATTAGCTCTATTAATATCATCTTTCAAAATGGGATCAGGAGTCATAGGAAGCGAAGTAATATTTTTGTCCTTATTAACAAGAGTATACTGATTAGTTCTACCATGGTGTATAGATTTTTATCAAATTGCCATGGTCTACCAAGTAATAAGGAACATGCTTGCATAGGTACCATATCACAATCAACATAATCAACATATGTGGAGATACTAAAATGCACATGAACGGTACGTGTTACCTTAACCTTGCCGCTGTTATTGAACCATTGGATGTAGTAAGGATGTGGATGCGGTCTTGTGGTGAGAGAAAGCTTCTCCACCATCTCCATGCTAGCCAAGTTGTTGCAGCTCCCCCCATCTATGATGACGTGAATAGAACGTTCCTTCACAACTCCCTTTGTATGGAACAAATTATGCCTCTTATTTTGCTCAGCTTGTGTAACCTGCACACTCAAAACACGTTGAGCAACTAAACATTCATACCTGTCAGCATCTTTAGCAGCCATGTATTGCGTCTCATGAGAAGAATCATCTCCACTGTGTTCTTCATGTGTAATAAGAGCCAAAGTCTCCTCATCATAGTCACTAGCGGACTCATACCCACCATCCTCAGTAGCAATCATCACACATTGAGATTTGCATTCTCTCGCAAAATGTCCTCTTCCCTTACAACGATGACAAATAATATCACATGTGTGCCCTGTTGATGCCATGGAAGAAGAAGAGCTCTGCGTAGGCCCGGCAGGTGTGCTCTTGGCAGATAGTGGTGGTTGTGCCTGCTTTCTTGTATCACGGTTGGAGGTGGCACCTTATGGAGGTGCTGGTGTAGTGGAAATAGAGGATGCACGTGGTGTCCGTGATGAAGATCAACCTGCAGAAAAGTTAGTTCGCTCCAGTGCCTGTCGATCATGCACTTCACGTTTAGCTTTACAAGCAAGATGGAATAAACGAGTGATATTATTATACTCCTTATACTCTAGAATGGTCTGAGTCTCTCCATTTAATCCACCCATAAAACGTGCAAGCATAGCTTCATTCTCCTCAACAATACCACATCTAATCATGCCAGTTTGTAATTCCTGATAATATTCTTCTACAGAATTTTTTCCTTGTCTTAAACGCTGCAATTTTTGAATTAATTCACGTTGATAATATGGTGGAACCCAACGAGTACACATAGCAGTTTTCAAAGCAGCCCAAGTAGCTGGAATAGGATATAATCTACAATGTTCACACCACCAAACACATGCAAAGCTAGTGAAAGCACAAACAGCAGCAGGAACATGTCTCTCCTCAGGATATTGTAAACATGTAAATTGTTGTTTAGTTTGTAACTCCCAAGTAATATATATATATATATATATATATATATATCAGGAACATATCTACCCTCAAATGGTGGAATATTCAATTTCAGTTTAGGGAGATGGTCATGATCTCGTACCTGAGGGGGAGGCCTACCATTGCCATTATTTGCATGTGGACGACCTGGTGGTTGTGGTGCTGGTGGTTGCATGTAGTTCTGATTTTGATCAACCTCATCCTCGTAATATCCCGCATAAGCATCCTCCTATGCATCAGCAGCAGGAGCCACAGAAGTATCAATAGTAGCACCAACAGTTTGACCAGGTGCAAGAGGGACAGAGCTCGCTCGGAGGAGGGCTGTTTCGTGATGTGGAGGTAGTCGTCGTCGTCGTCGTCATCGTCGTTGTTGTTGTTGTTGTTGTTGTTGTTGTTGTTGTTGTTGTAGAGGTGCGTTAGGTGCAGCCGGTGGTGGTGGTGGAAGACGCGCGAGGAATTCATTAAACTTTTTATCGAGCTTTGTTTCGAACGTCTTCTCCATGCCATCTATCTTCTCCATGGCCTCTTCAAATTTGTTTAGCACATCTTGCACCTGTCCACTCATCACTTGCTGAAATTTATCATGCAACTCCTTATTCGTCATGTTCTCCCAGTCAGTCTCATCGGCTTGTGATCCTGCCATGGTTAGCAGCAATAGAAACACATAAGAATATGATCTTACAGACTACTAACAAGAGGTGGTGGTGGGTGTCACAAATCCGTCAAGCAAATATCAAATTCTTACCAGTTCTTACCCAGCAGCAGGCGGTGATCGGCAATCGTCGTAGTCAAAACTCTCAAAGCTTGGATAGAGCGATTACCAGGGAGAGTCAAACGCATGACATAGATGTATGTGGAGCTGGGAAGGCTTATAATATGGTAACAAAAAGGGTCAGCAATAATCAATTCACAGATGCAAAGTTGAATAAACGCTCAACGACGGTACTGTGCTGGTCCTAGGCTAGACCGTGCTAGAGACGCGAGCCTAGAACACTAACAAAATCACGACGCTGCATGTAAACAAGGGAGGAGCACCCTCTGGTTTTTTCCTTTTTTCACTTTTTTTCCCTTCTTTCCTCTTTTTTTTCCTCCGCAACAATTTTTTCGAAAAAGTCTACAAATGGTCTAAAAACTTCCTAGCCAGAATTTTCCAGACTTAGTTTTTTTTGAGTTTGGAACTGTTTTTCTACTGCGGGCAGCATGAAATTTCAGGAGGTCTACTCTGTCATGACTCGGAGTATGACGTGATCTGGAAATCCAAAACAGAGTAACAACATACTGGACTCGGACTAGGACTGGTGGCGGAGATGAATCTGGTGGAACTCGGACTGGTGGCGGCGATGAATCTGGTGGAACTCGGATTGGCGGGATGGCAGTGGATAGGTGGTGGCGGATATGGACTCGGATTGGCGGTGAATATGTGGTGGTGGTATATGGCAGCGGCGATGAAGTTGGTGCAGTGGTGGTATACGGCAGCAGCGATGATGATGATGATGATGCGGTGGTGATATATATGGCAGCGGCGACGTGAAAACCTGTGAACAGAACTCCAAACTCTAAAGGACTAGATGCTAAGACTAGCAACTTGACACGACGATGGAACTGCAAATTCAACAAAGCAAATACAGAAAAGATTATGCAAAGGCTCAGATTGGTTCGGATAGGATGAACTAACCAAATTTTTTTGGCTTTTTCGTGGACTATAGGTATGAAGAACAGACTCGATCTAAACTACGAAAAACTGTAAAAGTCTCACCGAGCAACCTGGAAATCTGATACCACTTGATAGAGGCAAAGGTGTCCCGTCTTTCAATGAGATGGTGGCTATCATTTTGGAGGAAGTCGGCTTTGACGATCCGACTACGAACGTGCGAGGACGTCGCACCTTAGCAATCACTAAACCAACTCCGAGAGGTTATTGACCACGTCGGAGCATGATCAACCTGACCACGAAGGTCTGTTTCCTGCAGGGAAACGAAGAACATGCAAGAAACTAAGATTGCAATCTGGATATTGCGAATATAAGAGGAAAGTTTTATTGATCAAAGGTTGGGTTCTGTGACACCTTTGTCTGGTCGATGAACACAAACGAAGTACGCGAAGTTGCAGCTATGGCGAACATTAATCTAAACAAAACTAAAAGTCTAAACGATGCCCTAAGGGCTATATATATGGAGGAGAGAGGGGGGAATTTCATGGCCCTTGGAGGAGGGGTCTGAACCCAACCCTAACTCTTGTTTACCCACACATACGGACTCTAAAAACAGCCTATAATCAAGTATTTTGAAATTACATGGGCCTAGCCCAAAAATAAGGTGACGCGGCACCTAGGATAGCCTCTGGATGAAATTTATGAAGTGGCATATTGTATATTTCATCCAAGGCTTCATGCACTCATTATGGTGGCTTCAAAGTCCTGGAATCGTCACTTGTAACTCCGTTCTTGTTCCCCTTGCACACGCCATCATCTCCATGCCTGAACTTGCTCCAAGGTTCATCTTTCTTGTCCAAGCTAGGCCCTTCATTTGTAAGCAAAACAAATGTATCCAATTTAGGCAGCATCATATTCTCATGAAGATTAGAATTGTTATCAAGAAACTGAAGTACCTGGTAATTTAATTGGCGTGCGCGAGCTCTAGTAATCGGTCCAGTATGTATAGCAGCAGGGGTTGTGGGTGTAACAATGGTATTGCTGTCCTCATCACCACATGGTTCCATCAAGATGACGATGACCACGACTTGGTCTTCGACACCTCACCTACAACACATGAGCGATTCTCCAAAGGTAACATAGGTGATGGTGCTTCTATTGTCCCACTAGTGGACTCTCTTGACATTGATTGCTCCCATGATGTTGATCACCCTATGGATTCATCACATACTATGTCTTGTTTTGATATGCCACCCATTTATGATGAATATGACGATGAGCATGTTGAATTGCCTACTTGTGATGCTATGCTCCATAGGATATCATGTGAAAATTCTATTGGTCACGTCATGTTTGACAATCCATTGAACTTGTCATATGCTATGAGTGAGATCTCTCATATTGCATCATTTCAATCTCAACATAGTAACTATGCATGCCCCATTAAAATAAGTCCCATTTGCACTTATGGCATAGATGACGAGATGATGGTCATTGGCTTTTGTTTTTCATGTGATGATATTGCTATGCTACCTTTACATGATTTGCGCAATTCATCTACTATGCCATGCCATGGTCACATTGTTCCGAATATGCATTGTTTTGGATGTTGTCAACATTCTCCATGTGATGTTTCACTAATTCTCATGAGGAGACCCCCATAGTTTCCTCATACATATTAGGAGATTTTGACACATCCTATCCTTTAAAAGCTTCCCATAATTTCTTGCACCATATGCATTCCATGAATAACAATGCTCTACATATTTCTCGTGATGCATTACACAATTTGAGTCTCCATTATGCTATACATAACAACAAACCTCTCATGATGGATGACATGTTTCTATATCACGCATCTCATCTATTTGAGCATTGGCTATTTTGTGCTAACCAACACATGCACGTGCGCATCATGATGGATGATGTGTACATATACCACGCACACACAATTTTCCCATTGTCTTTGTTTTGTGTAGGTACTCACGTATACTCGTCAACCTCTCAATCCCAAGAGTTGATGAAATGAGCTCTTGAGAGCAATGATGATTTGGGATCCCATGGACTATTCGTACCACCGTTCGCTTTGCAAGGACTACGCACATTTCTTTTACTTGGCTCTGACACGGCTTTGGGCTATATATCACTTGTTACGTTATGCCCATTTTTCTCGTGTTCACTTTGCATGCTATGCCTCTTTCTATGATTTTGCCATGCAATTTGTGACCCTTGTGTGCATTTACCCATGATTCAACATTATACTACTTCTATGTGTATTTCCATGCTTGGTGGAGATACTTATTGCTATTGCCATGTTTACCATGTGCCACATGCTATTGATGCTTCTTGTTTTGTGAGAGTCATGATGTTCCATTGCTATTTACATAGAACCTCTTGCCAATACAATCATGATATTTTGCTCATATCTTGCTTTCATGCTTGTGATATGTCATGTGCATTATTCATGACCACTATTTGCACACATGACATGATTGCCATGATTACCTATAGTATGTTGCATCTTTGCACTACTAGCTTGCACCACTTGATCACTATGATTGTTTGCTTTGCTGCATCACCCATGTTCCATTCTTACTCTCTTTCTTGGGTTGATGACATATATGTTCATGCCTCTCACTTGATTTGTCTTGATCATTGTCTCTTGTCTCCATTAGTGCCATCTCTCATATACCCCTGTATTGAGTGCCAACTTGCTATGCTTATTGATCATGGAGACTTGGACACATTACTTGTGATGAATGCTTGTTTGATTGAGCCTATTGTATTTGGTTGTTCTCGCATCAAATGCCTCCGTACTATGAAATGCTCCCTTGTCCTTTCTTATGATGAGCCTGATGCATACACTTGTTGGGTATCTTACCACACGAATAATAGGTTTTGCACTTCCGCTAACCTCATTTGTTTTTCCAAGTGTTTGTCATGTTCTTTCATTTTGAAGGATTCACAAGGTGGTACCATCACGAGAAAACTTGGTCATGTGAAGGCATACACGATGCGCGACACCAACATTTTCTACATTCTCATAAAGGTGAACTCCTTCCCTTTTAGCCATCCTCAAATACGCATACTGGATGGGTCACTCTTTCATTGTTGTCTCCTTCTTGTTGTCTACATGATACATCTCGCGAACGGAGGAGCGACATTGGAGATGGGCACTATGGACCTCCAACTTGAGGAGTGCTCGGACTTATTGGATGCACCTTCGAACCTCCACTCATGCCACGACATTGAGCACTGGTACACCAACACCTCCATATTTGTTTATTGTGCTCACACATGTCATGCTCGATGGACATATCATACACATGACAAATTTGCATATTATGCATGGATTGACTCACATTATGATTGCCTTGTTGCATCTTGTATTCCCATGTCATCCATGATATATGAGCTTATGCACTTCCTAAGCAAATTTGTTGTGATCTTTCTTGATGGCATATTCATACATCATGATCATATTGCACACCATCAATTGCATGATCACATAGTCACATTGAGCATCCATTGCCATATTCATGCTATTGATAAACCGTCTCACTATGACATCATTTCGCACCGTGGTTGCATTGATCATATTCAAAACACATTTGTGTGCACAATTAATGGTTTTGATCCCATGAACGCTTTGCATATCATTCTATATCATCTTGATAAGCTTCATGCGCTTTGTCACGAACAATCTTACCGCACAGACTCATTCTTACATGATGGACACTTTGTGTGCGCTAACCATTGTATTTCCGAGTCTCGTTTGTGTTTGCTCTTTTTGCATGTATACCACTCCGGCGACACCTTGGAGTACTTGGATTGCGCCATGTCTTCCTCTTCGTCCAACTACAAGTCCGTCCACGACAACCATTTCCATGGTGATGAGGTTTTCGATCTGAGGTTGGATCTTTCCCAAGTGAGGGGAGATGATGCAGAGCATCCTACGATCATCCCCATGTACACTACAACTACTCCCCAAGCCCCAAGTGGACATATGACGAGACCTCAAACATACGCCATTGGACACAAGGTCAACCCATTCCCAAATGCTTCCCCTTTCCACTCATGTGAGACATGGTTGCTACCTAATGCAAAGACACTACGTGTGCTCAGGAACCAAGGAGACAACCATGGAAATGCTCGAAGCATAGGACAAGTCCACATGGAAGTGGGTCAAGAAGTGCCTCAAGTGGAGTCGCCGCGGAGCAACAGCAGCCGGACATCCGGCAGGAGCCCGGACATCCGGCACCACCAACCAGAATAAGACCAGAGAGAGACGGACGCCAGGTGACTCTACAGCGGCCGGACATCCGGCCGACCCCCAGACATCCAGCGCCCCGCGATGGGCCGGACATCCTGAAGGAAATATGCCCTAGAGGCAATAATAAAGTTATTATTTATTTCCTTATATCATGATAAATGTTTATTATTCATGCTAGAATTGTATTAACCGGAAACTTAGTAGATGTGTGAATACATAGACAAACAAAGTGTCACTAGTTTGCCTCTACTTGACTAGCCCATTGAATCAATGATGGTTATGTCTCCTAACCATAGACATGAGTTGTAAATTGATTAACGGGATCACATCATTAGAGAATGATGTGATTGACTTGACCCATCCGTTAGGTTAGCATGATGATCATTTAGTTTGTTGCTTTTGCTTTATCCATAACTATATATGTTCCTATGACTATGAGATCATGCAACTCCCGAATACCGGATGAACACTTTGTGTGCTACCAAATGTCACAACGTAAGTGGGTGATTATAAAGGTGCTCTACAGGTGTCGCCGATGGTGTTTGTTGAGTTGGCATGGATTGAGATTAGGATTTATCACTCCGATTGTCGGAGAGGTATCTCTGGGACCTCTCGGTAATGCACATCACTATAAGCCTTTGCAAGCAATGTGACTAATGAGTTAGTTACGGGACGTTGCATTATGGAATGAGTAAAGAGACTTGCCGGTAACGAGATTGAACTAGGTATTGAGATACCGACGATCGAATCTAAGGCAAGTAACATACTGATGACAAAGGGAACAATGTATACCGTTATGCGGTTTGACCGATAAAGATCTTCGTAGAATATGTAGGAACCAATATGAGCATCCAGGTTCCTCTATTGGTTATTGGCCAGAGATGAGTCTCGGTCATGTCTACATAGTTCTCGAACCTGTAGGGTCCGCACGCTTAACGTTCGGTGACGATCGGTATTACGAGTTTATGTGTTTTTATGTACTGAAGGTAGTTCGGAGTCCCAGATTTGATCACGGACATGACGAGGAGTCTCGAAATGGTCGAGACATAAAGATCGATATATTGGAAGCCTATATTTGAACACCAGAATGGTTTTGAGTGGTTCGGGCATTTTTCTGGAGTACCGGGATGTTACCGGAACCCCCCGGGGAGATATGGGCCTTATTGGGCCTTAGTGGAATAAAGGAGAGGGAAGGTAAAATAGGGAGGTGCGCCCCCAAGCCCAATCCGAATTTGGAGGGGGCGCCCCCCCTTTTCTTCCTCCCTCTCTCCTCCTTCCTTCCTCTCCTACTCCTACTTAGAAGGGCTCCTACTTCTACTAGGAAAGGGGGAATCCTACTCCCGAAGAGAGTAGGACTCCCCTAGGGCGCGCCATAGAGAGGGCCCGCCCTCGCCCTCCTCCACTCCTTTATATACGGGGGAGGGGGCACCCCATGGACACACAAGTTAATCATTGATCTCTTAGCCATGTGTGATGCCCCCCTCCACCATAATCCACCTCGGTCATATCGTAGCGGTGCTTAGGCGAAGCCCTGTTCCGGTAGCATCATCATCACCATCATCGCGCTGTCATGCTAACGAAACTCTCCATCAGCCTCAACTAGATCAAGAGTGCGAGGGACATCACCGAGCTGAACGTGTGCAGATCGCGGAGGTGCTGTATCTTCGATTCTAGGATCGGTCGGATCGTGAAGACGTACGACTACATCAACCGCGTTGTCATAACGCTTCCTCTTACGGTCTACGAGGGTACGTGGACAATGCTATTCCCCTCTCGTTGCTATGCATCACCATGATCTTGCGTGTGCGTAGGAATTTTTTTGAAATTATTGCATTCCCCAACAGTGGTATCAGAGCCAGGTTTATGCACGAGTAGAACACAAAGGAGTTGTGGGCGTGGGTATATACATATTGCTTGCCGTCACTAGTTGATTCTTGATTCAGTGGCATTGTTGGATGAAGTGGCCCAGACCGACATTACGCGTACTATCGTGGGTTTGTCACGGCAGATGTCCTTGTGAAAGGACTTTGTCGTGGAGCCATCGCAACGGGTTAGCTTAAAGGGGTTAAACTGGACAAGGGGACACGGGGAGTTTTATACTAGTTCGGCCCCTTCAAGGAAGGTAAAAGCCTACGTCTAGTTGTGATTGGTATTGCTAGGGTTTTGAAGGCCAGGGAGCGAATCCGCTTTGTCTGGCTCTTGAGTTGTTGTCTCTCTCCTGAACCGCTGTCGGGTCGTCCCCTTATATACATGGGTGGCGCCCTCGGTTTACAGAGTCCCGCAACCGGGTCACCGAGGAACAATTGAATGATATGGTTAGCATTGGTACTTTGCCGAAGAAAACCGAAATTAAATGGCGAGTTCCAGGAGCAGAAAATCCTCCGACCCCGAGGCAGGGTGAGGTGGTGGTCTTTGTCAACCACATAGGTCATGGCTTCAAACCGCCAGGGTCAAAGTTTTACCGAGGTGTGCTTGCCAGTTTGCAACTTCATCCTCATGACATTGGGCCCAACTCAGTATCCAATCTATGCAACTTCCAGGTCTTCTGTGAAGTGTACTTACAGGAAGAACCAACTGCGGAGCTGTTCCGGGACTTCTTTCATCTAAACCGGTGCACAAAATTTGTAAATGGCCCCAACACTGAACTGGGTGGTGTCTCAATTCAGAAGTGGAAGGAAGTTGAATTTCCTCATGCCAAACTGCATAGCCACCCTAAGGAATGGAACCAGACTTGGTTTTACTGCAGAGATACTTCTCCTGAAGAAGAGAATCCCCTCCCAGGCTTTCGTGATCACCGGCTTTCCAACACCCATCCAATGCCGCAACGCTTAAGTTCCGCAGAAAGGGCCAAATATGCCCCTCAACTCGCCAAGCTCTGGGCTTTTATGGCCAACGGTTTAACAGGCGTTGATTTCGTGCAATGTTGGATATCTTGGAGCATCTTGCCGTTAAGCTGGCGCCCCGGTTTAATGTGTGAGTACACCGGTGATGTTGAAGACCCTCAACGCCATTGCAACATTCAGGTGACCGATGAAGAAGTCACCGAAGGTGTAAAGAAAATTTTGAAGAATCGTAATTAGTCTGTAGTCAAACCGGCTTGAACCCCTTATATACTAAGAACAAACCGCCTGCTGTAAGCACTATAATTCCTTTTCATCTTTGATATTTTTAATTTGCTCAACTTGTAATCCTTCGTCTGTGTATGTATGTATAGGGTGATGATCCCTTCTGGAAACGGAAATCCGTAGAGAAAGCAGTAAAGCCAACCGGGGATAAAGCGGTCAAACCATCTCACTCCAAAACCAAAGCTGTCAAGCGGACGTCAAAATGGAAAACGGCTGACCGGATCAACATGGAACTTGATGATGATGCTGATGATCCGGAAGTTGAGGTAGAACTTGACTCACTTGGCTCCCTTTTCATGCACCTCATTAACAATGATCTTTATCAGGAGGACGTAGAAGGCAGCCAAGCTGATGACGTAGAGGTAATTACCCTTTCATCCGGTTCAGACTCTATGCCAACACAAAAAACCCCGTCAAGCAGTCCGGAAAGTAAGCTTTTCTCATCCTCTTGCTTACTTGGACCCAACATTTATTTTGAAGACTCAGCAGCATGAAGCTCGCCGGACAACCTGGCACAGTGGCCAACAGGTCACTTCGGTCAGTTTACCTGACACCCCGGTTCGGAAGCGCCGGTCTGAGGTCTCTCCCACTTCTAACAATTCTTACCCCAAGGCAGGTTATTTCAGACAACCTCTTAATCCGTCCAATTCAAATTATCAGGTGACACCTCCCTCATCCTCTGGCGAGTCGACAGCAACTCAACTCCCTCCTCTGAAAACTGTGGCTGGGTAAGCTTTTAAAACCTTTCCTTTCAAGGTGTTGTAAACCTTGAATAAGATGCTAAACCTCTTTTAATTTTGTCTGTAGAGCCAAAGCCAGACCCAGTGAGAAAGCTCAGGTCAACAATCCGCCCGAAGACCCGGCCACTTTTGAAGAAGAACCAAGAGGTGAACCGGACCAAACTTGTGAACCGGAGGGCCCCCATCCTGAAGCCGCCTCTGACGACCCGCCCCTTCAAGGTCCAAACACTGATGAACCAACGGACATTGAGCCTACCGCGCCTGATACTGAACCGGCAGCGCCAAACCGGGCTAGTCCGGTGAGAGATGCCGAGACTCCATTATCACCAGCCAAAAACACTAAAGACCAAGGAGACGACGTTATCATTACTGGAATGGGCCACAGCTCTCCTGGCCATCCCGTAGTCTTGGCTCAACATAGTGCCAAAGAAGAGCGGGCTGCTAGGGAAAAAGGCAAATGGAGTAGTGATCTATTAAGCTATGCCTATCTCAACGCTGAAGAGCTTCACTCCGGGTTTTAAACCGTTTGCACTCAAACCGTGACTATGAAGCCGGTTTGGTGAATTTGATGAAGGAACGATATGAGGTATTTTCATCTCCCTTTGCTTGTTGATTCAAAGTTGAAATACTAACCCAAGTAGCCCCCAAGGGCTGTTTTATGATGTTAATCATAAACCGGGTCTTTGTAGCACTTTAAGTCTCTCTTCATTGAACCTCAAAATTTCAGGTCTCTAATAAAAACCAAGATCCATCCTTTAGCAATTATAGAACTTTCCGCAGTGTAGCCCCCAAAGCCCGGTTTAACTTGGCAAGTTAATCCGGGTTTTAATCCATGCGTCCATTTTGAACAGACGTACATTAGCCCCCAAGTGTCAAGGATAATGCTTGCATTGTTCTGGAGACTTATATAAAATGTAGTGATTTAGAGCAAATAGGCATTAGCCCCCAAGTACGAAGTGCATAACTTGTTATACACTTTGTACTTTAGAACATATATATATATATATCCTGTTGTTTGACATATCTTCACTGTTGCAGGCTGAACTGAGTAATAGAGATGCCCGAAATGCTGACTTGCAAGAGAATGTGAAGACACAACAGGCAGAAGCTGCGAAAGCCAAAGAGGAGTTGACCAAAGCCCTGGCCGCAATGGAAAAGCTGAAAGAATCTTTCAACAAAGATCGTGCTGATTGGGAAACCGAAAAATCCGGTTTAACAAAAAGAGCTGAAAACGCCGAGGCAGCCCTGGTACCAGTTGTAGATGAACTAGCTAGCTTGAAACGGCAAATCAACGCTATGACTTCTGCTATCTTTGGTAAGTATCTCCTTATGTGTTTTGTGCAATTCATGGAACCTTATCATTGATCAGAATGCTGACGTTAAACCGTGACACGCACTTGCATCGCTCATCTCGGCACCGATGTGCGAATGAAGCTTAAAGCGGCATATACTTTGATTGAACAGCTGTATTCTGGGTCGCAGCGGGCTATTTGCACAGCGGTGTATAATAAACTGGCGCCAACGCTGATAAAGGAAAATCTTGAGAAGCTGGCCATGTTACCAGCCCGGATTGCTGAATTGAAGAAAGCAGCCGCAAGAGCAGGCGCATTAACTGCACTAATCAGGGTGAAGGCATGGATCCCTGATCTTGAAGCGGAGGACATTATCAAAGGATACACAGGTGTAAAGGAGGACGGTTCAAACTTTGACAATGATGACCTCCGAAGGCTGACCAAAGAAATGCGGCTAGTAGCCAGCAAACAGGCAGATGACACAGACTTGTCTCATTTCCAACCGGCTTATGACGCTGAAGGGAAGAGACAGCCTGCCGAAATCCATGAAGTTGAAGAACTTGTACCTCCAATTCATAAGCATACCTACGCTCCTGATATTAACCCTTCCAGCCTTATCCATGAAGAGGCTGTGTTTCAAGCATTAACTGGAATCGATTGGTCGATGGTTGATTTCCAGCGTCTGGGGAGGGATGAAGAAGAAGTGGTTGCACCAACTGACCCTCAACCATCAAACCGTCCAGATGAAGCATCTTAAACCGGCCGCCGGTTTACCAGTTATTGTGTGCCAATGCTTAAAAACACCTATTCAATTGGAACCGTTTGAAAGCTTCATGTAATAGGATAGCAGAAAACTCCTTTTATCTGTCATGCCATCGAGCATGTTTTGTGACACTTTGCTGATGTGAAAACTTGCTCTACCTTTTGGGATTGATTTATCCTTAACCCAGGAATAGTTTTGTTCTTGAATACAAAAACTTGCCAAGTGTCCTAGTGGTTTACCACTAGACGGGTTATGATGCTCAACATATATACAATACTTAGATGAATGATCAAAGTTGTTGTATAAAAAGTAATATGTGCAACATACCTCGTTGGTTGACCAACTGTTTGGTAAAGGCGTTAACACCAATCCGGAGTATTAATAACTCCATCCTTATAGTGCTGGATTATGATAATAAACTGTACCGGGATATAATAATCACTGGGTTTTCTTTATAGCACTGGCGATTTAGTCAAACCAGACCGGGGCAACGAACACCGGTTTATAACTGATCATGTACTGACAACTTGTAGTTGAAAGGCAAGCCGGGTCAAGGACGCTGATTTATCAGAAGACATTTATGAACTTTTATAAAGTAAAAAACCTTAAAAAATTCAAAAAAGGAAATATGCAAGGTTTTCATGAGCTGTCAGGCTCCAAATCGAGGCTTTTCATGGGCTGCCTGGCCTCTGAGTTAAACCATTTAACAAAGCCTTTTAAGATGGGCCTCCAATTAACCAATCGTCGTTTTAACTTTGACAAGTTCAGGGTCTGTAAAAGATTGACTTGTCAAACGTTCGGCGGGTCATACCAGGATTACCTGGACAGGAGTGGCTTACTTGATGAAGGCAGGTTAACCCGGGGTTTTAGGTGAACACACTAGGCTTCCAAGCCATGGCTTGATAGCCAATTACAAGGGTCCTTTCAAACTCTTTGTTGCTTTGCAAAAAGAGCCCCCAAGTAACTTTGTGAGCTGTGCTCAGTGGGTGCCCATGTTTGCGTTTGTGCTTTGTGCAACACTCTCTTTGGCCCCACATAATTTCCTTTGTGGCTTAAACGCCTACCAAGAGGTGTAGCTATGGTGCGATAACAACCAAGCCCCCTAGTGATATCCCTTTGTGGTTTCAAACCAATCAAGAGGTGTAGCTATGGTTCAGATATGACCAAGCCCCCTAGTGATTTTCTTTATATCTGTGCGGCTGCAGAGACTGGATTAACAAAAAACTCCACTTTAGCAGTAGAAAACTCTTGTAAGCACACACATGATGCAAAAAGAACAGATACCCCGCTTTAATGGAGGCTCTGGTTTATTATATAATATATACATCGTCATAAATATGTACATATGAAGAGCCTATGGCTCAAGTATAGTAAGGCCGAAGAAGAGCTATGTTCCATGGCCGCTTGGTCTCCTCCTCCGATTTACGTGAGTCTTGGTGCTCTCGAACATCAATGAGGTAGTATGACCCGTTGTGCAGATTCTTGCTGACCACAAAAGGTCCTTCCCAAGGTGGGGATAATTTGTGCATATTAGCTTGATCCTGAATGAGCCGGAGCACCAAATCGCCCTCTTGAAAGGTTCTGGTCTTAACCCGGCGGCTATGATATCGTCGGAGATCCTGTTGATAAATCGCCGAACGTGCTGCTGCAAGATCACATTCTTCATCTAACAGGTCCAGAGAATCCTGACGTGCTGTCTCATTATCCGCTTCAACATAAGCTGCCACCCGGGGCGAATCATGACGGATGTCACTAGGGAGAACCGCCTCCGCTCCATAAACCATGAAGAAAGGTGTGTAACCCATCGATCTGTTAGGTGTGGTGTTGATGCTCCATAACACAGAAGGTAATTCCTCCACCCAACCACCCGGTGTCCGCTTCAAAGGAACCATAAGCCGGGGTTTAATACCTCTCAAAATTTCTTGATTTGCCCTTTCCGCTTGACCATTAGATTGGGGGTGAGCCACTGATGCTATATCAAGCCGGATGTGCTCACGTTGACAAAATTCCTCCATCTCTCCCTTTGACAGATTAGTACCATTATCAGTTATAATGTTGTGTGGAAAACCAAACCAGAATATCACCTTTTTGATGAATTGAACCGCCGTGGCCGCATCACACTTACTGACTGGTTCTGCTTCCACCCATTTGGTGAATTTATCAACTACCACTAATAAGTGGGTCTTTTTGTCCTTGGATCGCTTGAAGGGTCCAACCATATCAAGCCCCCAAGTCGCAAACGGCCAAGTTATTGGAATCATCCTCAACTCCTGAGCCGGAACGTGAGCACGGCATGCGAATTTTTGACAACCGTCACATCTCATGACTAAATCCTCCGCATCAGCATGTGCTGTTAACCAGTAAAAACCGTGGCAAAAAGCTTTAGCAACCAAAGACTTTGAACCGGCATGGTGACCGCAATCCCCTTCATGGATTTCTCGCAAAATCTCACAACCCTCTTGAGGAGAAACACAACGCTGAATTGCTCCTGAAACGCTGTAATGATGTAACTCCCCGTTGAGTATGGTCATGGACTTGGAACGCCGGATTATCTGTTGGGCCAACGTTTCATCGTCTGGTAACTCGCCCCGGTTCATGTAAACCAGATATGGGATTGTCCAATCCGGTATGACGTGCAAAGCTGCCACCAATTGAGCCTCCGGATCAGGAATAGCCAACTCTTCTTCTGTTGGTACCTTGACTGACGGATTATGCAATACGTCAAGAAAGACATTTCGTGGAACCGGTTTACGCTGAGAACCAAGATGACTTAATGCATCTGCCGCTTCATTCTTTCACTGGTCTACATGGTCCACCTGATAACCCTTGAAGTGACCAGCCACTATATCCACCTCTCGCTGATATGCAGCCATGAGCGGGTCTTTAGAATCCCAAGTGCCAGACACCTGTTGAGCCACCAGATCTGAATCGCCAAAGCACTTAACCCGGCTTAAGTTCATATCCTTAGCCATCCGAAGACCGTGGAGCAAAGCCTCATATTCAGCTGCATTGTTAGTACAAGGGAACATTAAACGGAGGACATAACAAAACTTGTCACCTCATGGGGAAGTTAGTATGACTCCAGGCCCCGAGCCCTCCAACTGCCTGGATCCATCAAAATGAATAGTCCAATGCGTATTATCTGGTTTCTCATCTGGTGCCTGTAACTCCGTCCAATCATTGATGAAGTCCATGAGTGCCTGGGATCTGACCGCTGTGCGGGGTATATATTTGAGCCCATGAGGTCCAAGCTCAATAGCCCACTTGGCAATCCGGCCAGTTGCTTCTCTGTTTTGAATGATATCTCCCAGAGGGGCTGAACTGACCACTGTGATGGGATGGCCCTGAAAATAGTGTTTAAGCTTCCGGCTTGCCATAAACACTCCATACACCAGCTTCTGCCAATGTGGATACCTCTGCTTTGACTCAATGAGTACCTCACTGATATAATAAACCGGCCGTTGAACTTGATACTCCTTGCCAACTTCCTTGCGCTCCACCATGATAGCCACGCTAACATCTCAGGCATTAGCAGCCACATATAGCAATAACGGCTCCTTATCGATTGGTGCTGCTAGCACAAGCGGTTTAGCTAACTGCCTCTTCAGATCCTCAAACGCTTTATCAGCTGCCTCGCTCTAGACAAAATTATCTGTTTTCTTGAGGATCTGATATAAAGGGATGGCCTTTTCCCCGAGACGACTGAGAAAACGGCTCAAAGTTGTATCCGGCCGGCCAGACGTTGAACGTCATTGATACACGCCGGTTTAGACAAAGATGTGATTGCTGAAATTTTTTCCGGATTAGCCTCAATGCCTCTGTTTGACACCAGGAAACCCAAGAGCTTGCCTGTCGGGACACCAAAGACACACTTCTCTGGATTGAGCATCATCTTGTAAACCCGGAGGTTGTCAAAGGTTTCTCTCAAATCATCTATCAATGTTTCCTCCTTTCTGGACTTTATCACAATATCATCCACGTATGCATGAACATTGCGCCCAATCTGCTTATGAAGGCAATTCTGAACACAACGCTGATAAGTTGCCTGGGCACTCTTGAGTCCAAAGGGCATGGAGACATAGCAGAAGGCTCCAAAGGGAGTTATGAAAGTTGTCTTCTCCTGGTCCTTAACCGCCATTTTGATCTGATGATAACCAGAATAAGCATCCAGAAAACACAAACGGTCACAACCTGCCATAGCATCAATTATCTGATCAATACGAGGGAGGGCAAAGGGATCTGCAGGGCAAGCCTTGTTTAAGTCTGTGTAATCCACACACATACGCCAAGTGCCGTTTTTCTTAAGAACCAGCACTGGATTAGCCAACCACTCCGGATGAAAGACCTCCACGATAAACCCTGCGGCCAACAACCGAGATACCTCTTCACCGATAGAATTACGCCTTACTTCATTGAAGCAGCGGAGAAACTGCCGGACCGGTTTAAACTTAGGATCAATGTTAAGTGTGTGCTCAGCGAGTTCCCTCGATACACCTAGCATGTCAGAAGGTTTCCATGCAAAGATGTCCCGGTTCTCACGGATGAACTCGATGAGCGCGCTTTCCTATTTGGGATCCAGGTTAGCGCTGATGTTGAATTGCTTGGATGAGTCGCCAAGAACAAAATCAATCATCTTAGTGTCTGTAGCTGATTTGAACTTCAACGCCGGATCATGTTCCGTAGTCGGCTTTTTCAAAGAGGTCATATCTGCCGGATCAACTTGCTCCTTATAGAATTTCAACTCCTCCATGGCACAAACCGACTCAGCATAAGCCGCATCACCTTCCTCACACTCCAAAGCAATCTTTCTTCTTCCATGTACTGTGATAGTCCCCTTATGACCTGGCATTTTAACCTGTAGATAAACATAACATGGCCTCGCCATGAATTTAGCATAAGTCAGCCGCCCAAACAGGGCGTGATACGGACTTTTGATTTTCACCACCTCAAAAGTCAATGTTTCTGACCTTGAATCATAATCATCTCCAAAAGCCACTTCTAAGGCTATCTTGCCCACTGGATATGCGGATTTACCAGGAACCACACCATGAAAAACGGTATTTGATGGTTTAAGATTCTTATTTGTCAACCCCATTCGGCGGAATGTATCATAATATAGAATGTTGATACTACTTCCCCCATCCATGAGCACTTTAGTGAACTTATATCCCCCAACTTGAGGGGCCACTACTAGGGCCAAGTGACCCGGATTGTCAACCTGGGGTGGGTGATCCTCTCTACTCCACAAAATGGGTTGCTCAGACCAGCGTAGATACTGAGGCACTGCCGGTTCAACAGAGTTTACTGCCCTCTTGTGAAGCTTCTGGTCATGCTTACACAAGCTAGTAATGAAGACATGATATTGCCCACTATTTAACTGCTTAGGATTGCTCTGATAACCTGACTGCTGCTGGTGGTGGTTCCCTTGATGGTTGTAGCCTCCCTGGTTGCCTTGGTGCCCTTGATTGATGTGTCCTGTTTGATTACCCTGAAATCCTGAACCGGAACTGCTACCTCCGTAACCCGGCCCGTGGAAACCACCTCCTGAACCGCCGGGCGGGCCATTGTCATACTGGAACATATTGGAGTTCTTAAAATCCCGCATGATATAATAGTCAGTCCAAAGATGCGACGCTGGTTTCTCCTTTGATCCATGCTTTGGACAGGGCTGATTTAATAGGCGCTCCAAATTGGGGCCTAAACCTCCGCCCCTCTGGGGCTGCTTGCCCTTGCGGCGCTGGCCATTCTCCTGAGCATTGGTGTTAGCGACAAATTCCAAGCTGCTGTCGGCCTTGCGCTTACCACTGTTCCCGTGGCCTGCCGGATTATGCTGCTGACCCTTGGCGTTGCTGTTCTTCTTCCCTTTCCCCGGTTTGTCCTCCTCTGAGTCCGGGTCCTTGGTATTATCTGAATCGGCGTACTTAACCAAAGCAGCCATGAGCGTTGACATATCATTGTAGTGATGTTTGAGCCTTCCTAACTTCTGTTTGAGCGGCAGAAAACGGCAATTGCCCTCCAACGTTAGTACTGCAGTATCTACATTGATACGATCTGATGAATGTAAAATCGCTGAGACCCGCTTGACCCAATGGGTCGTGGACTCCCCCTCCTCTTAGACACAAGCGGCCAGATCCACGATTGACATGGGCTGCTTACAAGTATCTTTGAAGTTCTGGATAAACCGGTGCTTCAATTCGGCCCATGATCCGACGGAGTTAGTTGGTAAGCTCTTCAACCAAGTACGAGTTGTTCTTTCCAACATCATGGTGAAGTATTTAGCACACACTGCCTCATCCACATCTAACATCTCCATTGCCATCTCATAGCTTTCAACCCATGCCTCTAGTTGTAAATCGGCGGTGTAATTTGGTACCTTACGAGGTCCCTTGAAGTCCTTGGGCATTCTCACATTACGCAAAGCGGGGGTGAGACACGGCACCCCTAAGGAACTGAATACTACACCTGGTTGTACTGAAGCGGTAGGGTAAACCGAAGTATGTTGACGCGCTCCGTGTCGAGCTGCTAACTCGGCCTCCCGACGCGCGCGGCCGTGATCCACAACATCATGTGCATTAGCACCTCCCCCTGTCGGGTTGTGTCCTCGTGGCGAATTACGGCGGCATGCACTGCTTGACACAGCCGGTTCATCTTCAACATGTCTGCTATAGCTCCGGCTCGGACGGGGAGTGGAATGAATCCTCTCACGACTGTATGAATATGCCTGCTGCTGATTTAGCGTCGTTTGAAGGAGATCTCTAGCCCTACGTGCCTCAATCGCAACTGGTGATTCGCCATCGGTTGGGAGGGCTGCCAGGCGTGAAGCGGCGGCCACGATATTGTCCAACGGGTTGGAATAATGCCCGGGAGGTGTTGGTACATACCGCGGCACAACGTTGTTCTGACGAGGCGGGTCCATCGTGCGCGGTTGAACCGGCGCTCTTGTTCCTGGTGCCTCCGCCCGGTTTAGTATTGGTTGGTTACTAGCTCCTGCTCCTGGTGTATTGAAGAGATTTCGTGGCTCATAACCCGACGGGAGATGCGATCGGTACCTTCTTCTCATGACTTCTTCGGAAGCGTTATGATCCAGTCTAATCCGGTAGGCCTGAGCTTCCAACTCGGCCCGTTCTGTAGCCATCCTAGCGTTCTCTGCCGCTAGGTCTGCTTTAGCCTGAGCTATTTGATCCTTCACCTTCGCAATCTCCGTGTTGTGCTGATCCCGGGCTGCTGCATCCACCTCTGCGGCCATCAATGTTGCCAAAGCGTCGAACAGGTCAGACAGGACTTGAGTCGGAGGCGGCGCAGAGCTTCCTGCCCCCGCCGGCGTGGCCGTTGTTGAACCGGAGTGTATTGCTACAGCAGTTGATGAGTGAGGCGCCGACTGTGTACCGGCCATGAAGATAGCGGCCCGGTTTGGTAAATCAGGGGGTCCGGAATATTGTTGCCCTCGGATCCTCCACCAATCCGTCCATCCTGCAACTGATAGAGCGATTCGGTCTCTCCGGAAGACTCATCGTCGAAACAGACAACGGTTTCTCCATCGAACGCCGGTCCGTCCTCGTATTCTGCTCCATGGATGACACCTACGAAAACATGCTTCATCACGGGCTGAACCGGCGAAGAACTTGCACGCCGAGCCATTTCGATGATGTCGGTGCAGGTGTCCGGCTCAGGGGCCGGTTCGCCAATCTTGCCGATGAAGACGTGAATCCAACCAAAGGGGACCCGGTATCCATATTCGATTGAATCAGCCTCGGGACCCCATCCTGCATTGTCGATGTAGAGCTTGCCGCGGCGACTCTTCGTCATCTGGCCCACAGCGTATCCCTTGAGTCCATCAAAGCTGCCCTTCAAGAACTCGAAACCATCGTGCGATAGCCCCAGGTTGGGCGCCAACTGTCGTGGGATTGTCACGGCAGATGTCCTTGTGAATGGACTTAGTGTGGAGCCATTGCAACGGGTTAGCTTAAAGGGGTTAAAACGGACAAGGGGACACAGGGAGTTTTATACTAGTTCGGCCCCTTCAAGGAAGGTAAAAGCCTACATCTAGTTGTGATTGGTATTGCTAGGGTTTCGAAGGCCAGGGAGCAAATCCGCTTTGTCTGGCTCTCGAGTTGTTGTCTCTCTCCTGAACCGATGCCGGGTCGTCCCCTTATATACATGGGTGGCGCCCGTCGGTTTACAGAGTCCCGCAACCGGCTCATAAACGTGTCTGGTTCGGTCTCCACTCTTTCTATCCTACAATGCAAGTTACATACTAATTCCGGTTCACGGCTACAGGCCTTAAACCGGTTTCTGGGCCCTGGGCCTTTCCTCTTATGTCTACATGGGCTTCAAGCATAATCCACTACGGATGAAGTTAACCCGGCCTTTCCTGGCCGGTTTACGCCCAATAGTAATATCCCCAACATGTACGCTTACGCGAGACTGGTTCTACCGACGTGCTTCGCACACAGGTGGCTAGTGGGTGTCTGTTTCTCCATCTTTAGTTGAATCGGATTCAATGAACAGGGTTCTTTCTAAAGATCAAAAAGCAATCACTATACCGCGTTGTGGTTTTTGATGCGTAGGTAAGAACAGTTCTTGCTCAGACCATAGCAGCCATGTAAAACTTGCAACAACAAAGTAGAGGATGTCTAACTTGTTTTTGGAGGGCATGTTGTGATGTGATATGGTCAAGACGTGATGTGATATAAATTGTTGTATGAGATGATCATGTTTTGTTGAAGCTATCGGCAACTGGCGGAATCCTTGTGGTTGTCTCCTTATTGCATAAGATGCAAGTGCCATGTAATTACTTTACTTTATCACTATGCAATAGCAATAGTTGGCGAGATGACCATGTGACGATACATTGATAGAGATCAAGATGATGGAGATCATGGTGTCATGTCGGTGATGATAGAGATCATGACGGTACTTTGGAGATGGAGATCCAAGGCGCAAGATGATCATGGCCATATCATGTCACATATTCTGATTGCATGTGATGTTTATCCTTTATGCATCTTATTTTGCTTAGTTCGGCGGTAGCATTATAAGATGATCTCTCACTAAATTTCAAGGTATAAGTATTCTCCTTGAGTATGCACCATTGCGACAGTTCGTCGTGCCGAGACACCACGTGATGATCGGGTGTGATAAGCTCTACGTTCACATACAATGGGTGCAAGCCAGTTTTGCACACGCGGAATACTCGGGTTAAACTTGATGAGCCTAGCATATGCAGATATGGCCTCGGAACACTGGAGACCGAAAGGTCGAGTGTGAATCATATAGTAGATATGATCAACATAGTGATGTTCACCTTTGAAAACTACTCCATCTCACGTGATGATCATACATGGTTTATTTGATTTGGATCATGTGATCATTTAGATGACTAGATGGATGTCTATCTAAGTGGGTGTTCTTAAGTAATATGATTAATTGAACTTTAATTTATCATGAACTTAGTCCTGATAGTATTTGCATAACTATGTTGTAGATCAATAGCTCGCGATGTAGCTCCCCGTTTATTTTGATATGTTCCTAGAGAAAAACTAAGTTGAAAGATGTTAGTAGCAGTGATGCGGAATGGATCCGTGATCTGAGGATTATCCTCATTGTTGCACAGAAGAATTGTGTCCTTGATGCACCGCTAGGTGATAAACCGATTGCAGGAGCAGATGCAGACGTTATGAACATTTGGCGAGCTCGATATGATGACTACTTGATAGTTTAGTGCACCATGCTTTACGGCTTAGAATCGGGGCTTCAAAGACATTTTGAATGCCACGGAGCATATGAGATGTTCCAAGAGTTGAAATTAGTATTTCAGACTCATGCCCATGTCGAAAGGTATGAGACCTTTGACAAGCACTTTGCCTACAAGATGGAGGAGAATAGCTCAGCTAGTGAGCATGTGCTCAGAATGTCTGAGTACTACAATCACTTGAATCAAGTGGGAGTTAATCTTCCAGATAAGATAGTGATTGACAGAGTTCTCTAGTCAATATCACCAAGTTACTGGAACTTTGTGATGAACTATAATATGCAAGGGATAACGGAAACGATTCCCAAGCTCTTCGTGATGCTGAAATCAATGAAGGTAGAAATCAAGAAAAGCATCAAGTGTTGATGGTTGACAAGACCACTAGTTTCAAGAAAAGGGCAAAGGGAAGAAGAGGAACTTCAAGAAGAACGGCAAGCAAGTTGCTGCTCAAGTGAAGAAGCCCAAGTCTAGACCTAAGCCTGAGACTAAGTGCTTCTACTACAAAGGGACTGGTCACTGGAAGCAGAACTGCCCCAAGTATTTGGAGGATAAGAAGGATGGCAATGTGAACAAAGGTATATTTGATATACATGTTATTGATGTGTACTTTACTAGTGTTTATAGCAACCCATCAGTATTTGATACTAGTTCAGTTGTTGAGATTAGTAACTCGAAACGGGAGTTGCAGAATGAACAGAGACTAGTTAAGGGTGAAGTGACGATGTGTGTTGGAAGTGGTTCCAAGATTGATATGATCATCATCGCACACTCCCTATACTTTCGGGATTAGTGTTGAACCTAAATAAATGTTATTTGGTGTTTGCGTTAAGCATGAATATGATTTGATCATGTTTATTGCAATACGGTTATTCATTTAAAGTCAGAGAATAATTGTTGTTCTGTTTACATGAATAAAACCTTCAATGGTCATACACCCAAGGTGAATGGTTTATTGAATCTCGATCGTAGTGATACACATATTCATAATATTGAAGCCAAAAGATGCAAAGTTAATAATGATAGTGCAACTTATTTGTGGCACTGTCATTTAGGTCATATTGGTGTAAAGCGCATGAAGAAAATCCATGCTGATGGGCTTTTGGAATCACTTGATTATGAATCAGTTGATGCTTGCGAACCATGCCTCATGGGCAAGATGACTAAGACTCCGTTCTCCGGAACAATGGAGCGAGCAACAGACTTGTTGGAAATAATACATACTGATCTATGCAGTCCGATGAGTGTTGAGGGTCGTGGCAGATATCGTTATTTTCTAACCTTCACAGATGATTTGAGTAAGATATAGGTATATCTTCTTGATGAAACATAAATCCGAAACATTTGAAAAGTTCAAATAATTTCAGAGTGAAGTGGAGAATCATCGTAACAAGAAAATCAAGTTTCTATGATCTGATCGTGGAGGCGAATATTTGAGTTATGAGTTTGGACTTCATTTGAAACAATGCGGAATAGTTTCGCAACTCACGCCACCTGGAACACCACAGCGTAATGGTCTGTCCAAACGTCGTAATCGTACTTTAGTGGATATGGTGCGATCTATGATGTCTCTCACTGATTTACCGCTATCGTTTTGGGGTTATGCATTAGAGACAACTATATTCACGTTAATAAGAGCAGCATCTAAATCTGTTGAGACGCCGCCATATGAACTGTGGTTTGGCAAGAAACCAAAGTTGTCATTTCTTAAAGTTTGGGGTTGCGATGCTTATGTGAAAAAGTTTCATCCTAATAAGCTCAAACCCAAATCGAAGAAATGTGTCTTCATAGGATACTCAAAGGAGACAGTTGGGTAGACCTTCTATCATAGATCCGAAGGCAAGACATTCGTTGCTAAGAATGGATCCTTTCTAGAGAAGGAGTTTCTCTCGAAAGAAGTGAGTGGGAGGAAAGTAGAACTTGACGAGGTAATTGAACCTTCTCCCGAATTGGAAAGTAGTTCATCACAGAAATCAGTTCCAGTGATTCCTACACCAATTAGTGAGGAAGCTAATGATGATGATCATGAAACTTCAGATCAAGTTACTACCAAACCTTGTAGGTCAACCAGAGTACGGTCCGCACCAAAGTGGTACGGTAGTCCTGTTCTGGAAGTCATGTTACTTGACCATGATGAACCTATGAACTATGAGGAAGCGATGATGAGACTAGATTCCGCAAAATGGCTTGAGGCCATGAAATCTGAGATGGGATCCATGTATGAGAACAAAGTGTGGACTTTGGTTGACTTGCCTGATGATCGGCAGGCCATAGAGAATCAATGGATCTTCAAGAAGAAGACTGACACTGACGGTAATTTTATTGTCTACAAAGCTCGACTTTTTACAAAAGGTTTTTGACAAGTTCAAGGAGTTGACTACGATGAGACCTTCTGATGCGGAGCATCCTACGATCATCCCCATGTACACTCAAGCATACACCATTGGACACAAGGTGAACCCATTCCTAAATGCTTCCCCTTCCCACTCGTGCGAGACATGGTTGCTACCTAATGTAAAGACACTACGTGTGCTCAGGAACCAAGGAGATGACCATGGAGATGCTCGAAGCATAGGACAAGTCCACACGGAAGCGGATCGAGAAGTGGCTCAAGTGGAGTCGTTGCGGAGCTACAGCGGTCGGACATCCCGCAAGAGCCCGGACATCCGGCGCCAACAACCAGAAGAAGACCAGAGAGAGAGAGACGCCAGGCGACTCTACAGCGGCCGGACATCCGGCCGACCCCAGACATCCGGCGTCCCGCAACGGGCCGGACATCCAGCTCCTGCCCGGAAATCCGGCGCCCCCTTTCCAGAGAGCACCGAGGCCGACCTCGCCAGCCCGGACATCCGGCCACCCGCGAACGGCCGGACATCCGGCCCCCAGCCCGGACATCCGGCGCCTGTCTGCGCATAATGAACGGGCCAAGGGCCCATGTATCCCTCTTTCCCACTTACCCCTTCATGGCTTAGACTATATATACTCCCCCACCTCCTCCTAGTTAGGGTTAGTGTTGTGATAGCTCATGTTAGAGATAGAGCTTCGCTCGTCCATATCGGATCTACTCCACGAGAGAGACCGCGGCCCCTCTACGGAGAAGATCCACCTTGGATTCAAGACCTCCTCACGGAGAAGAACCGGTTACCCTATGTATCGTCCTTTGTTGGATTCGGATCTTGTATCTCTTTGTGTTTCGAGGATCTAGCACATGTGTGATCATACTTGTTGGTTTGAGTGTTCCTCTTTGTGCCCCTTTCTGATTTCCCCTCTTGTTTTCCCCTCGTGTTCTTCGTGTTCATCACGGGATCCGCTCCTTTCGTGAAAGATCGGCCATATAGGGTTCCACCCTACATCATCTTGGTATCATGAGCCACGTTGATCACGATTTCGGAGCCTCCCCGTTGTGTTTTCTAGCCTAATTTTGTTGATTTCGTCCTAAATTCAAAAATCCCCACCAAAAATAGCCCTAATTTTTTTTGTGATTTGTTGGTTTGATGAGGTTTTGTTGGATTAGATCCATGGATTTGCTTGGTTTCAAGTGGATCTAGCATATCCCCACTTTCCATCCACGAAATCTCTCCAATTTTTCCATTGGAATCATCCATTTCCGCCCCAAACGAGATATGGATTCATCGGGCCGGACATCCGGGCCATCGGGCCGGACATCCGGCTCCTGGAGCGCCAAATCTGCATGGTTCTAGACATCAGGTCCCGGATTTCCGGCCCCGAGCCCGGATGTCCGGCCCATGTACATTTCAGCTTTCCTGTTTCACTGTTTTGTCCATAACTAATTCATCCAGAGTCCGATTTTCACGTTATTTAGCTCGTTAAAAAGCTCTTGACATCCCCCTTACCACAAAAATACCACCATCACAATTTGACTCCATCAAATTTTTGGAACTTTGGCATCTTTGCCTAGGGCTTCCACCACAACCTCCGCATAACCACCACCGACTTCCGCAACCTAACCCAATTTGTTCCCCATAGCATTAGTGGTTGCTTGAGTAGTGATTCGAGTCTCCTAAGGTGTTTAGGCTACTTAGGGACGATTGCTTCTTCATCAACCACCACCACCACCATAACTCCCACATAGGCTTGACCATCATACACTTCCGCCACCCCAACTTAACCCAATTTTGTTTGTGTTGTGAGTTGTGTCTCCTAAGGTGTTTAGGCTACTTAGGGACCATACTTCCAACTCTGACACCATGTACAGTCCACCACCTTACCCTCCATTTCCGCATTATGTACTTCGCAACACATCATTGACATTCCGCAATTCCATTAAGCTTCCACAAAACTACCACCGCATTCCCGCTACCACCATTTGACATTTGAGATTTTGAGTTCATGGTTTTTCCGTTTCCTAAGGTGTTTCGGCTACTTAGGGACGAGTCTCCATCATCTTGGTATCTCCATCAAGATCACCGCCACTCATCATCGACACGGACGGTAACCTCCATATCATCTTGGAATCGTGGTATCCCTCCATTGTATATTCCCTTGTCATTGCATTGTTAACCCCTAGCCTATTTGGCGTTACTTGCCTATCGAGACTAGCCATTTGAGTATTGCCGGCAATGTTACTTGTGCACATTAGTGATCTACACCATACATTGCATACATACCATATCATATCGGTATCATATCATCCCTTGTGCCTCAAGTTTGTTCCCCCATATACACAATAGCTATCTTGGTTTGTGCATTTTGCAAAGTGGCCATACAAAAAAAGAATAAGCTTTTAAGCAAAGAAAAAGAGAAAGAGCAAATAAGCTTGTAAGCAAGTGCCATAGGATCATACCACATTGTCATATCCGATCATCTTGGATCATACCACCGGAACATCATATACATAGTATACTTGGGATAGAAGTTCATACATTTTGCATCTTATAGGTTGTGCACAAGTGTCGTATCCGCCTATTGAGCAATCGTGCTAGCGTCTCTCTTGAGTTGTGCAACACAAGCGTTTTCCGTGGATTCCACATTTTGTGCTCATCCTTGGTTGCACGACCCCATTTATCTATCCGTGTGTGCGTTTCCGTGTGCCACCCATATTGCTATTGGTCTACTTGTTACACTTGCGAATTTGTGAATCTCTTTCAACATTATTGACTCTTTCTAACATTTTACATCAAATTTTTGTGCCACTATCCTCACCGAGCTCCACCATAAGCCTTATTTGTGTAGGTGTGAGAAATCGACAAGAATTGGTACCAATTGTGCTATTTCCTTGTCCACATTGGAGTGATCATTGATCCACTTTCAACTTCGGTCAAGGTACATTTGGTATTCGTTCTTCTCTTTCTACCACTCACAATTTTCTCTTGGAGTGATGGATAGGCAAGGCATTTCATCTCCGGTCTACCACAACAACGACGGCGTGAACAACTACATCACCAAAGCGTCAATCTTCGATCTACAACGACAAATGCAAGGCGCACAATCAAGATTGCGACAGCGCATCGAGAACCTCTCCATTGACATTCGCCACGCCGAAGCGAGGAAAAGGGACTACATAGACAACAAGCTTTCCGCACAAAAGAAGGAGCAAGATGCAAGGATGGAGGAGATTTGGGCCTTGATCAAGTCTACTTCCCCTTTGTCATCTTCAAGGCGGCGACGAGCACATCGATCCTCTTCGGAGCGCCCAAGCGATACAAGCGCAAGTCGTCCATGTCCACATCTCCATGGCGACCACCATCACGTTCGTGATCCACCTCGTCATGAAGGGAAAGTCACCTCCAAGCAACATGTGCATGACGACGATGAGCGACATCTACTATGAGCTCAAGTGTGACAACACCAACATCATCATGACGATGCTCACCAAGCGCAAATGCACAAGTCCCAACAAGCCCTACTTCACGCCAAGTCCAAACTTCATGAGCACAAGAGAAGACCGCGAGACGAGCACCACCAAGACGGAGCTACGGTTATAACAACCACTTTGGCATATTCGCCAAGTACTATCAAGGCATCTTCGCCTTTGGACGTACGGCATCTTCGCCTACTTCCCGTGAGTTCGCCTACATCGACATCATCAATTACAAGGCAACCACCTACAAGCGAGGGCGACACTTCCATCTTCGGAAGCCTCCCAAGGAAGATGGCCGAGCATGGGACATTCCCTTAGGTCATGGAGATGAGCTACAAGGTGCCACATCATATGGGCCTCCTACGACAAGACGGCGACAAGAAGGTCAAGCAAGGGCCATCCACTTCGACCACGGCGACAAGCATGAACCTCTTCAACTACATGAAGACGGCGCCCCAAAAGGACTCATTCTCCGAGTCAAGCTACGAGACTGCAAATGAGACCTTATCTTTGGTCTTGGAGGAGAGTGATGAGGTGCCATCTTCGGCCTTCATCCACGGCTAGGACTATGACGTGATTGAGCATGGAGACATTTGCACCAACATCTCTCCGACACCCACATATAAAGAGATGCCCCAATTCCCATGTGAGGAGAGCCACCCCACCATGAGTGACATGAGTGACTCCACCATATGTGACATTGAGAGCATTTCCTATGAGAGGATGAGTGTGACCACCACTAGCCCCACACTTGAGAGCATGCCACACATCCTATGTGAGGTTGAGAGCCATTTGAGTGACTCCACCAACCATATGAGTGAGAGCATCCAAGAGGGAGTGAGTGAGCCACCACACTTAGTGACTGAGGTAGTTGACACGGCATGTGAGGCCACTATGATTTCTAACGACCTAACCTCTACTCTGATTGTGTTTTCTTCTTTGGTGCTAGGTCTCCTACATGACGACACGCCTATCCTCGACGAGTCCACACCTCCAATGGAGACAACGACGGCCATGGTGGAAGAAGATGCACGCCCACATGGTTCCATCAATATGAAGATGACCATGACATGGTCTTCGACACCTCACCTACAATACATGAGAGATGCTCCAAAGGTAACATAGGTGATGGTGCTTCTCTTGTCCCACTAGTGGACAATCTCACTAATGATTGCTTGCATGATGTTGATCCACCTATTCCAATGCTTCATGCTAGTGCGACTTCTTCATGTCATGACTTACCTATTTATGATGAATATGATGATGAGCATGTTGAGCTGCCTAGTTGTGATGCTATGCTACATAGGATATCATGTGAAAATTCTATTGGTCACATCATGTTTGACAATCCATTGAACTTGTCATATGCTATGAGTGAGATCTCCCATATCGCATCATTTCAATCTCAACATAGTAACTATGCATGCCCCATTAAAATAAATACCATTTGCACTTATGGCATAGATGACGAGATGATGGTCATTGGCTTTTGTTTTTCATGCGATGATATTGCTATGCTTCCTTTACATGATTTGCGCAATTCATCTACTATGCCATGCCATGATCACATTGTTCCAAATATGCATTGTTTTGGATGTTGTCAATATTCTCCATGTGATGTTTCCATTAATGCTCATGAGGAGACCCCCATAGTTTCCTCATACATATTAGGAGATTTTGATGCATTCCATACTTTGCATGATTCCCATAATTGGTTGCAGCATATGCATTCCATGAATAACAATGTTCTACATATTTCTCATGATGCATTGCACAATTTGAGTCTCCATTATGCTATACATAATAACAAACCTCTCATTATGGATGACATGTTTCTATATCACGCATCTCATCTATTTGAGCATTGGATATTTTTTGCTAATCAACACACGCACGTGCGCATCATGATGGATGATGTGTACATATACCATGCACACACAATTTTCTCTTTGTCTTTGTTTTGTGTAGGTACTCATGTATACTCGTCAACCTCTCAATCCCAAGAGTTGACGAAACGAGCTCTTGAGATCAAAGATGACTTGGGATCCTGTGGATTGTCCTTCCCACCATTCCCTTCACGGAACGACTTCGCGCATTCCTTTTACTTGGCTCTCGCACGGCTTTGGGCTATATATTACTTGTTACGTTATGCCCATTTTCTCGTGTTCACTTTGCATGTTATGCCTCTTTCTATGATTTTGCCATGCAATTGTGACCCTTGCTTACCCATGATTCACCGTTATGCTACTTCTATGTGTATTTGCATGCTTGGTGGAGATCCTTGTTGCTATTGCCATGTTTATCATGTGCCTCATGCTATTGATGCTTGTTGTGTTGGGAGAGCCACGATGTTCCATTGCTATTTCCATATGACCTCTTTCCAATACAATGATGATACCTTCCTCATATCTTGCTTTCATGCTTATTCTATGTCATGTGAATTATTCATGCCCACTATTTGCACACATGACATGCTTGACATGATCCCTTCTAGTATGTTGCATCTTCGCACTACTAGCTTGCTTGCCTTGATTCACATGATTGCTTGCTTTGTGGCATCACCCATGTTCAACTCTTACTCGCTTTCTTGGGTTGATGACATATATGTTCGTGCCACTCACATGATACATCTTGTTCATTGTCACTTGCCTCCAATTGTTGCATCTATGCTCATTGACCGTGGAGACTTGGACATATTACTTGTGATGCATGCTTGTTTGATTGAGCATCTTGTATTTGGTTGTTCTCGCATCATATGCCTCCATACTATGAAATGATCCCTTATCCTTTCTTATGATGAGCATGATGCATACACTTGTTGGGTATCTTACCACACAAATGATAGGTTTTGCACTTCCGCTAACCTAATTTGTTTTTCTGAGTGTTTGTGTAGCGACCAGACCTCAAACAGTCTGATCTCTATGCTCCGGTGTCATCCCTGAATCAATAATGCTGACACCACACAGTACTCGGAGGATTTATAGCATAGTAGCAATCACACACTTATTACATCGAGTGTCTCAAAAGAGAACTTATTACAATAAATATGGCTTAAGGCCATCTAGTAACGATAACAGCGGAAGGCTTGGAAGATAAGTGAGTCCATCAACTCCAACGGCATCACTGAGTATAGAACCATGACCTAAAACTCCTTAATCGTCGTCTGAAAAGTCTGCAACATTAACGTTGCAGCCCGGAAACGGGTCAGCACATGGAATATGCTGGCAAGGTAACACATAGAGAATAATGGAATGCAACAACTATACTATATGCATATTTGGCTGGTGGAAAGCTCTATGGTTACAGTTTTTGCGTAAAGCCAATTTTTCCCTACTTCAAAGGAATAAAATTAATTACTATCATGGTGGTTGTTAAAGATTGAGAATGGTTGACAGCATCCTCAATCCCAATTAAGTAACATCATTAAAACCCATCAAAATTAATTTAGAGTAACATGTTGAGATTCACATGATAATCCAGGTACTAGATACTCAAGATGTCCATAACCGGGGACACGGCTAACCATGATTAGTTTATTACACTCTGCAGAGGTTTGCGCACTTTTCCCCACAAGACTCGATCGCCTCCATTTGGTTTCTCGCACTACAGGGTGTTTGAGAAGACGGATGACCGAGACACAGTCTTTCAGAAGCGCTAGCACCTTACATGTGGGTAGACCGGTACACCTACTTTCCCCTACATCTGCTAGTCTACCCATAAGAGTTCGCACAACTTAGTCAACTATGCTAGAGCCCATAATGGCTTGTGGCTGCACACGGAAGTTTCTAGTATGAATAATCTCATGATCCCTTTGAGCCTGGGTGGCGGTCCAAAGAAAAACAGGCAAGTCCTGGTAACCCCAGGTGCCTCAATCCACCCAGATGTGTGTTAAGTTGCCACCTTAGATAAACCCTTAATTATCAATCTCACATCTGTCATGGATATCACTCACCCAATCCACGTCTACTAGCATAGCATGGCATAATAAGCAAACATAGAAGTAACTCCCAAAGGTTTGATAATAAACAGGTAATAGGTACTACCTCATCTACTTCCCATCCCACAATTTAATTAGATCCTAATCATGCAATGTGTGAGGATCGATCTAATGCAATAAAACTGGGTTGTAGAAAAGGTATGATCAAAGTGTTACTTGCCTTGTTGATGATCCGCGTAACCTAGAGATTCGAAGTAACAGGCGGCGCACTCCGGGTATTCTATCGCAGACAAACAACAAGCATACAATAAGTACTCATCTAATGCACAGGTAAAACTCAAATAGAAGATCTAACCAGAAAGTTCAACTTAAGAACCCTGGTTGGCAAAAAGAATCAAATCGAACGAAGCAAAAGAAATCAAACGGCGAAAGAAAACAACTTCGTTCTAGTAATCTGGATCTAGGGCAAATTTTACAGTAGCAAAAACTTGTTTAAGTTGATTAATCGGAAAGAGGGTTTCGAGACAAAACTCCAGGCGCTTGAATCGCCTGATTCCGATAAACGTGCGAAAAGTTATACTAAAACGAAAATCGCATCAGAAATCATGATCAGAAAATAACCGCGGAAAATCCGACGAAAAAGAAAAACGACGAACAGAAATTTATTTTTTTTATTTTTATTTTTAAAAAAAACAGCACAGAAAACGAGGCGGCGGCGAACCTCGAAAGGCGCGCGCTCCGGCGGCGGCGGCGGCGGGCGGCGGCGGCTAAAGGCGGCGGCGGCTAGGGTTTCGGCTGGGCTGGGGCGGCTCTCTCGGTCGGGCCTCGGGCAGCTTATAAAGGCCCCAGGCCAGGGAGTCCTGGCCGGGTACGGCCCGGAGTCGATTCCGTTTTTTTTTAAATCCGCTCGGAAGAAAAATAAAAAGAAATACTAAACGGACTCCAAAAATCACGAAATAAATTTTGCCGGGTTTCGAAAATCAAGCCCGATAAAGTGAACATTTATCTGGGCCCAAACTACAACTTTGAAAAACGCGCATTTTTCCTAAATTCAAATAAAAATACCGAAAAACACCGAAATAAAACTTATTTGATTTTTTTATTAAATCTTCAATATTTCTATATTTTGGGAAAGTCATTTTATTCCCGCTCTCATATTTTTGTAATAGAAATAATTGATGATAAAATAAATAAAATCAAATGATCCTGTTTACATTATTTGAGAAAACTCAAATATGTAAATAACGAAATCCCCAACTCTCTCCGTGGGTCCTTGAGTTGCTTAGGATTTTCTAGGATCAAAACCAAAAGCAAAATAAAATATGATATGCATGATGACCTAATGTATAACATTCCAAATTGAAAATTTGGGATGTTACAGTTTGTCATGTTCTTTCATTTTGAAGGATTCACAAGGTGGCACCGTCATGAAACACCTTGGTTAGGTGAAGGCGTACATGATGCACAGCACCAACATTTTCGACAACCTCCTAAAGGTGAACTCATTTCCTTTGAGCCATTCTCAAATACGCATATTGGATGGGTCATTCTTTCATTGTTGCCTCTTTCTTGTTGTCTACATGATACATCTATTGGATGGAGGACCTACATTGGAGATGGACCCTATGCACCTTCAAGTTGAGGAGTGCCATGACATCGAGCTATGGTACAACAACACCCACAACAAATTTGCACCTTATGCATGGATTGACTCACATTATGATTGCCTTGTTGCATCTATTTCCATGTCATCCATGATATATGAGCTTTTGCATTTCCTTAGCAAATTTGTTGTGATATACCTTGATGGCATATTCATACATCATGATCTTATTGCCTACCATCAATTGCATGATCACATCACATTGAGAAGCCATTACCATATTCATGCTATTGATAAACCGTCTCACTATGACATCATTTTGCACCATGGTTGCATTGATCATATTCACGACACATTTGTGTGCATAATGAATGTTTTTGCTCCCATGAATGCTTTGCATATCATTCTATATCATCTTCATAAGCTCCATGTGCTTTGTCACGAACAATCTTGCCGAACGGACTCATTCTTACATGATGGACCCTTTGTGTGCGCTAACCATTGTATTCCCGAGTGTTGTTTGTGTTTGCTCTTTTTGCATGTATACTCCTCCGGTGACACTTTGGAGTACTTGGATTGCGCCATGTCTTCCTCTTCGTCCAACTACAAGTCCTTCCACGACAACCGTTTCCATGGTGATGAGGTTTTCGATCCGAGGTCGGATCTTCCCCAAGGGAGGGGAGTTGATGCGGAGCATCCTACGATCATGCCCATGTACACTCAAGAATACGCCATTGGAAAAAAGGTGAACCCGTTCCTAAATGCTTCCCCTTCCCACTCATGCGAGACATGGTTGCTACCTAATGTAAAGACACTATGTGTGCTCAGGAACCGAGGAGACGACCATGGAGATGCTCGAAGCATAGGACAAGTCCACACGGAAGCGGATCGAGAAGTGCCTCAAGTGGAGTCATCGCGGATCTACAGCGGCCGGACATCCGGCAAGAGCCTGGACATCCGGCGCCAACAACCATAAGAAGACCAGAGAGAGAGAGACGTCAGGCGACTCTACAGCGGCCGGACATCCGGCCGACCCCCGGACATCCGGCGCCCCGCAACGGTCCGGACATCCGACGCCTGCCCGGAAATCTGGCGCCCCCTTTCCAGAGAGCTCCGAGGCCGACCTCGCCAGCCCGGACATCCGGCCCGTGCCCCGGACATCCGGCCACCCGCGAACGGCCGGACATCCGGCCCCCAGCCTGGACATCCAGCGCCTGTCTGCGCACAGTGAACGGGCCAAGGGCCCATGTATCCCTCTTTCCCACTTACCCCTTCGTGGCTTAGACTACATATACTCCCCCACCTCCTCCTAGTTAGGGTTAGCGTTGTGATAGCTCATGTTAGAGATAGAGCTTCGCTCATCCATATCAGATCTACTCCATGAGAGAGATTGCGGACCCTCTACGGAGAAGATCCACCTTGGATTCAAGACCTCCTCACGGAGAAGACATCAAGACCTCCTCACGGAGAAGAACCGGTTACCCTATGTATCGTCCTTTGTTGGATTCGGATCTTGTATCTCTTTGTGTTTCGAGGATCTAGCACATGTGTGATCATACTTGTTGGTTGGAGTGTTCCTCTTTGTGCCCCTTTGTGATTTCCCCTCTTGTTTTCCCCTCGTGTTCTTCGTGTTCATCGTGGGATCCGCTCCTTTTGTGAAAGATCGGCCATCTAGGGTTCCACCCTACATCACCTTCTCACCTGCAGCGATGCTTAAGTCCGTCCGAATCATGTTAGCAATTGCCGCATTTTATGATTATGAAATTTGGCAAATGGATGTCAAAACTGCATTCCTTAATGGATACCTTAAATAAGAGTTGTATATGATGCAACCAGAAGGTTTTGTCGATCCTGAAGGTGCTAACAAAGTGAGCAAGCTCCAGCGATCCATCTATGGACTGGTGCAAGCATCTCGGAGTTGCAATATATGCTTTGATAAAGTGATCAAATCATATGGTTTTATATAGACTTGCGTTGAAGCCTGTATTTACAAGAAAGTGAGTGGGAGCACCACAACATTTCTGATAAGTATATGTGAATGACAGATTGTTGATCGGAAATAATGTAGAATTTTCTGGAAAGCATAAAGGAGTGTTTGAAAGGAGTTTTTCAAAGAAAGACCTCGGTGAAGCTACTTACATATTGAGCATCAAAATCTATAGAGATAGATCAAGACGCTTGATATATTTTCAATGAGTACATACCTTGACAAGATTTTGAAGTAGTTCAAAATGGAACAGTCAAAGAAGGAGTTCTTACCTATGTTGCAAGGTGTGAAGTTGAGTAAAGACTCAAAATCCGACCACGGTAGAAAATAGAAAGAGAATGAAAAGTCATTCCCTATGCCTCAGTCATAGGTTCTATAAAGTATGCCATGCTGTGTACCAGACCTATTGTGTACCTCACCATAAGTTTGGCAAGAGGGTACAATAGTGATCCAGGAGTGGATCACTGGACAACGGTCAAAAATATCCTTAGTGGAATAAGGAAATGTTTCTCGGTTATGGAGGTGACAAAGAGTTCGTCGTAAAGAGTTACGTCGATGCAAGCTTTGGCACCGATCTGGATGACTCTAAGTCTCGATCTAGATACATATCGAAAGTGGGAGCAATTAGCTAGAGTAGCTCCATGCAAAGCATTATAGACATAGAAAATTTGCAAAATACATACGGCTCTGAATGTGGCAGACCCATTTACTAAACTTCTCTCACAAGCAAAACATGATCACTCTTTGGGTGTTAATCACATAGCGATGTGAACTAGATTATTGACTCTAGTAAACCCTTTGGGTATTAGTCACATGGAGATGTGAACTAATCACATAAAGATGTGAACTAGATTATTGACTCTAGTGCAAGTGGGAGACTGAAGGAAATATGACCTAGAGGCAATAATAAAGTTATTATTTATTTCCTTATATCATGATAAATGTTTATTATTCATGCTAGAATTGTATTAACCGGAAACTTAGTACATGTGTGAATACATAGACAAACAAAGTGTCACTAGTTTGCCTCTACTTGACTAGCCCATTGAATCAATGATGGCTATGTTTCCTAACCATAGACATGAGTTGTCAATTGATTAATGGGATCACATCACTAGAGAATATTGTGATTGAATTGACCCATCCGTTAGCTTAGCACGATGATAGTTTAGTTTGTTGCTTCTGCTTTATCCATAACTATACATGTTCCTATGACTATGAGATCATGAAACTCCTGAATACCGGATGAACACTTTGTGTGCTACCAAACGTCACAACATAACTGGGTGATTATAAAGGTGCTCTACAGTGTCTCTGATGGTGTTTGTTGAGTTGGCATGGATCGAGATTAGGATCTGTCACTCCGATTGTCGGAGAGGTATCTCTGGGCCCTCTCGGTAATGCACATCACTATAAGCCTTGCAAGCAATGTGACTAATGAGTTAGTTACGGGATGTTGCATTACGAAACGAGTAAAGAGACTTGTCGTTAACGAGATTGAACTAGGTATTGAGATACCGACGATCGAATCTCGGGCAAGTAACATACCGATGACAAAGGGAACAACGTATACTGTTATGCGGTTTGACTAATAAAGATCTTCGTAGAATATGTAGGAACCAATATGAGCATCCAGGTTCCGCTATTGGCTATTGACCGGAGATGAGTCTCGGTCATGTCTACATAGTTCTTGAACCTGTAGGGCCTGCACGCTTAACGTTTGGTGACGATCAGTATTACAAGTTTATGTGTTTTGATGTACCTAAGGTAGTTCAGAGTCCCGAATTTGATCACGGACATGACGAGGAGTCTCAAAATGGTCAAGACATAAAGATCGATATATTGGAAGCCTATAATTGGACATCGGAATGGTTCCGAGTGGTTTGGGCATTTTTCCGGAGTACCGGGAGGTTACTGGAACCCCCCGGGGAGTATATGGGCCTTATTGGGCCTTAGTGGAATAGAGGAGAGGGAAGGGAAAAGAGGGAGGCGTGCCCCCCAAGCCCAATGTGAATTGTGAGGGGGGCCTTTCCTTCCTCCCTCTCTCCTCCTTCCTTCCTCTCCTACTCCTACTTGGAAGGGCTCCTACTTCTACTAGGAAAGGGGGGAATCCTACTCCCGGAGGGAGTAGGACTCCCCCAGGGCGCGCCATAGAGAGGGTCGGCCCTCCCCCTCCTCCACTCCTTTATATATGGGGGAGGGGGCACCCCGTGGACACACAAGTTGATCATTAATCTCTTAGCCGTGTGCGGTGCCCCCCTCCACCATAATCCACCTCGGTCATATCGTAGCAGTGCTTAGGCGAAGCCCTGTTCCGGTAGCATCATCATCACCGTCATCACGCCGCCGTGCTAAAGAAACTCTCCCTCGGCCTCAACTGGATCAAGAGTATGTGGGACGTCACCGAGCTGAACGTGTGCAGATCGCGGAGGTGCCGTATCTCCGGTGCTAGGATCGGTCGGATCGTGAAGACGTACGACTACATCAACCGCGTTGTCATAACGCATCCGCTTACGGTCTACGAGGGTACGTGGACAACACTCTTCCCCTCTTATTGCTATGCATCACCATGATCTTGCATGTGCGTAGGAAATTTTTTGAAATTACTGCGTTCCCGAACACATCCGGCACCTGCCGGAAATCTGGCGCAGACTATCCAGAGAGCACCGAGACGAGCCCCGCCAGCCCAGACATCTGGCTCCTCATGAAGGCCTAGACATCCGGCCTGACGCCCGGACATCGGGCTCTGCCTATCTACGCACTATAAAGGGCCGAGGCCCATATACCCCTTCGCCCACCTAGACTATATATACTCCTCCTCCTCCCTCTTTCTGGGGTTAGCGTTGTGATAGCTCATATGTGAGATAGAGCTTCGCTCATCCATCCGAATCTACTCCATTGCAAGTAGTACATGATCTTGTAGCTTTTGGTAGCACTTGAGTTTGTATGTTTTCTTTTCTCCTGTTCTCTTCATACGTGTGTATACACGTTGGTAACCAGCTTGGTCAAAGGAAAAAGAAAGAGAAAAGTAAGAAAAAAAGATAGTGAAAAAAAAGAAAAACAATGGAAAAAAACAGAGAAGGAAAAGTAAAAAAAACAGAGAAGGCCAGTTAGCATCTTTTGGAATATCTCTTACTGTCCAGAACATTTACTTTGTTCATCTACGTGATATCCGCTGGACATTTTTTTCTGCTTTAGGTTTCCATATACTGCCATTTATACCTCACTTATATCTAGCTATTTAGAGCATTCATATTTTCATCAGCTTCCACTCATTTGATTCAGTATCTGGGCTTAGATTGTTTTATCTCTTGCTAGTCGACTGCCAGCACTAGTTAGAAGTTTGAGCAATTATTCAACTTGCATTGCTTTTTGCTAAATTGTGCCACCGATATTGTGAGTTGAGAAACCTTTGCCAAGCTACACTTTTTCCTACCAATAAGTACAGGTCCCGACAGTACTGATTCCTGGTTATCGCTCCATCCAATCTTCATCGGTTGTTTGAAGCCAACACCAACGCGTCAATCACCACCTGTTGCATTGGTAAGAACAAGTAAGAATTTGATACTAAGTTTGAGTGTGAGAGAATTTTGTCCACCACATCATGTTAGTTGATAGGGATTATACATTGTTTTTTTCTCTTTCGCTAACAATGGCACAGGATCAGCCCACACTTGAGGGTCTCACCGCGGATGTGAAAGTCACTAGCGAGCGTCTTGCCCAACTTGAGGGTGCTCAGATTGCGACCGAAGAAAGGCTCAAGGCCATAGAGGATGCACAGGGTGTTGCAAACACACAGCTAAAGGACATCTTGTCACGTCTTGACGAGTTGCGGACTGCACCCCCCATCAACAACAATGCTAATCCTCGCAACTCCACGGGTGCTGGCGCTATTTCGCGAGCTCGGCATGTGCCCATGGGTCATCCACAACACCCAGCTACTGCCACTGATGCCGCCACCATAAACCAGCACCAACAAATTCCTCCCCGCGTCGAGCAACATGGGGACAACTACGAGGATTATTCTGGTGACACCGAAGACGACCAAATGGTCAACCACCACAATGACCGTGCTCGTCAACAACTACGTTTCAACCATCATGGTATGGCACGAGGTCAACCCAGGTATGATGTTAGAGATTATGAACACTCTAGTGCCAAAATCAAATTTACTATGCCTTCTTTCAATGGTAAATATAATCCAGATGTTTATCTTGACTGGGAACTTTCTGTTGAACAAAAATTTGCATGTCATGATATTCCTGAGAACCAAAGAGTTAGGGCAGCCACTAGTGAATTTACAAACTTTGCTTCCATGTGGTGGAGTGAATATTGTCGTATTAATGCAAATAACATACCTACTACTTGGGATGCTTTAAAACGAGCTATGCGACATCGTTATGTTCCTTCATATTATGCTCGTGATAAACTAAATGAATTGCAACGTTTAAAACAAGGTAGCAGCTCTGTAGAGGATTATTATCAAGAATTGCAAACTGGCTTAGTGCGATGTGGATTAGTTGAAACCGACGATGCTATGATGGCTAGATTTTTAGGTGGTTTGAATCGTGATATTCAGGATATATTGGACTATAAGGAGTACAATTCTATTACTCGTTTGTTTCATTTTGCTTGTAAAGCTGAAAGGGAAGTACAGGGACGACACAACAAGGGACGAGGTAACTTTTCTGCAGGTCGTCACTCATCATGGACACACTCTCCAACTATCCCACCCACTACCGAGGCAACACCACATAACTCGAACAATGGTGCATTCCCAACAAGTTCAAAATCAGCTCCACAATCCTCTGCGGCTTCGGAAGCAATATCTCTAGCACCCACCACCTCGTCTGGACGCACAAGAGACATGAAGTGTCATATATGCAAAGGTGGCGGGCACTTGATGAAGGACTGTCCAAATAAACGAACATTCATTGTGCGGGAAGATGGTGAGTACTCCTCTGCTAGTGATTTGGATGAAGATACACGTGCTATGCTTGCCACTAATAATGCAGGTGACACCAAGGAGCATGACACAGAGGAGATACATATTAATGCTGAGATGGCAGATCAATACCCAAGCCTTGTAACCATGCGAGTACTTAGTGCCCAGGTGGGGCATACTGAGATGCCTCAACGTCATAATCTTTTTCAAACTAAGTTTGTTGTCAAAGGGCATTCTGTTCGTGTGATCATTGATGGTGGAAGCTGCAACAATTTGGCGAGTATTGAGATGGTAGAGAAGCTTTGCCTCACCACTACAAGACACCCCCATCCATATTACATCAAATGGTTCAACGATTGTGGTAAGTTAAAGGTAACGCGTCGTGTGAGAGTACATTTTACACTTGGTTCATATCATGATTATGTTGAATGTGATGTTGTACCTATGCAAGCTTGTTCTTTATTGTTAGGTCGACCATGGCAATATGATAATAGTGTTACCCATCATGGTAGAACAAATTCATATACTCTCGTGTTTCAAGGAAAAATTATTAACTTGCTTCCTATGACACCTACTGAAATAATAAATGATGAGAAAGCTAAATCAACAGATCGTACAATGCATAGTATGCTTGCTTTCAATTCTGAAAAATTTCCGTTGAGTGTCTCAACATCTGATCTATACATATCACATGCTCAAATAGTTCATTTGCGTCCCCATAATTTATATACAAACTCTTTGTGGGATAAAATGGCTTTGCCCGTGGCAGCGTATATACCTGTTGCACCTATTTTTGCCCTATCGTATGATAAGTTTCAGGTAGATAAAAGTCGAGGACGACTTTGTTTTCAAGGAAGGGGGGATGATGTGGACACAGATATCATATATACATCTACGCAGGCGAGACAAATAAATGGCCAGGTACAATCGTTTCTTTGTACATATGATTTAACTGACGAGAATAAGATAGTACACTTATATTTTGATTTATTTATATTCAGGAATAAAGGAATCAGAAAAACAATTAAAGAAGAGCAGCACTCTTTGCATGCATGCGCTTTACTGTCCTTGCATGCATGGACTCCACCACCGAACCATCCATTCCATCCATCATGCATGAGGAGCAAAGGGCCAACATCACAAGAGTCAGACAATTTTGTTTTGTCTAAATTAACAAGAGAAGTAACGTGATGAGGCCAAAGACTTGCACCAGGATGGGCCAACCGAAGCAACCGCAGCCGCCATACAGCGTCTGGTCATCGTACGGCCCAACATCCTATGGAACGACGGACAGACTCGCCGTACGTCCACCTTTAATAAATAGTCAATCTACGTTAGGGTTTAGACTCGGGTTTTGTTTAGAGAAGTTTAGCTATTGCTACTTTTATTTGTCTTCGCTCGTAGCGGCTAGTGCGACCGTCAAGACATCCTATCGGAACCCCATCTTGTGAGATTAATCCCATCTAGCATATTCGCAATTTTGAGATTGCTTGGCTATTATTTTCTTGCATGTTCTTCGATTTGCTTGCAGGAAAAATCCTTCGTGGATAGGTCGATCGCGTCGTTGGCTCGGTCGATAACGCCATGGAGTTGGTTCAGCGATTGCCGTGGATATCAGTCGTGTACGGTTCTTCCTGTACGGTTGGTAGCCGGATCGTGAGGGTCAAGTCCCACCCAAAATCGTAGTTATCCTCTCTCATCGAAAGATCGGGTCCCAGATCACATCAGTCGGTGTTCTTGATGTAGATACCAAGATGATGGAGACTCGTCCCTAAGTAGCCGAAACACCTTAGAAAACGGAAAACCCGCGAACTCAAAATCTCAAAGGAAAATGTCAAATGGTGGTAGCGGGATGTGGTGGTGGTTTTGTGGAAGCTCAATGGAATTGCGGAATGGCAATGATGGGTTTTGGAGTACGCAATGTGGAAATGGAGGGTAAGGTGATGGACTATACACGGTGTCGGAGTTGGAAGCACGGTCCCTAAGTAGCCGAAACACCTTAGGAGACACAACTCACAACACAAACAAAATTGGGTTAAGTTGGGGTGGCGGAAGTGTATGGTGGTCAAGCCTACGCAGAAGTTATGGCGGTGGTTGGTGAAGAAGCAACCGTCCCTAAGTAGCCGAAACACCTTAGGAGACTCGAATCACTACTCAAGCAACCACTAATGCTAAGGGGAACAAAATGGGTTAGGTTGCGGAAGACGGTGGTGGTGTTGCGGATAATGTGGTGGAAACCCTAGGCAAAGATGCCAAAGATCCAAAACTTTGATTGATTCAAATGATTTTGGTGGTATTTTTGTGGGAAGGGGTGTGTCAATAGCTTCAAACGAGCTAAAGAACATCAAAATCGGAGTTCAAATGAATTAGTTATGGCCGAAACAAAATTTCAGCGAAGTTAGTTTTTACAGGTAGCGGACGTCCGGAAATAACGGATGTCCGGTCACCGAACGTCCGTTCGGGTCGTAAATCCGCTAATTTCAGCTCGGGTTAGGGGTTTCGGTCATCTGGTAAGGTCGAACGTCCGGTGGTTCCTGGGGCTCCAGACGTCCGGTAAAGTGACTGTCGTTCGGTGTATCGGGGTCAACACGGGATTTGAGATCCGGGGCGCGATTTTGGGCTGAAATTGATGATTTGGGGGTCAAAATTGACGCAATTTCGTGGATGGAAGATGGGGAAACTTGGGGGATGCTAGACCCACTCGAAACCAAGCAAATCCATGGATCAAAATCAACAAAACTTCATCAAACCAACAAATCGCAAAAAAACTTGGGGCTAATTTTGGTGGGGATTTTTGAAATTTAGGACGAAATCAAGCAAAAGAAGGCTAGAAAACGGTGGGAGGGACTCCAAATTCGTGATAAACGTGGCTCATGATACCATATCATGCGGGGCTAACCCGGCATAGGCCGATCTTTCACGATTGGAGTGGGTTCCCTCGAAGAACATGATGAACACGGGGAAGAACGCAGAGAAAACACAAGGGGAAACACTCAGGAACAAGTTCAATCACACATCCACTAGACAATCAAACACACAAGATCCACAAGGTACATGAACAACAAAAGGAAAGATACAAGGTAAAGTTCATCTCCATGAGGAGGTCTTGAAGGGGCCACCCAAGAGGGGGTCTTGAATCCAACGTGGATCTTCTCCGAAGAGGTGTCGGTCCCTCGCAATGGAGTAGATCCGGATCAATGAGCAAAGCTCTATCTCACATATGAGCTAACACAATGCTAACCCTAGAAAGGAGGTGGGGGTGGTTTATTTATAGTCTAAGCCATGAAGGGGTAAGTGGGAGAGGGATACAAGGCCAAAGGCCCGGCTGCGCACAGGCAATGTCGGACGTCCGGTCGCTTGTGGGGGTCCGGACGTCCAGAGGGCATCGGACATCTGACAATTCTTCTATGGTCCGGTGGCACTGGTCATCCAGTCGGCATCAGTCGTCTGGTCACTGGTACTTGTTGCACGTCTGGTGGTCGTCGATCGTCCGCCGCTGTAGCTCTTGTCGGTTGTAGTTCTTCCGGTCGTCTGGTCTGCGGGTGGCTGGACGTCCGGTGTCCGTCGAACGTCCGGAGGCTATAGCTTTGCTGTAGCTCCGTCTTCTTCCGTCTTCTCTTCCATGCTTCCCTCGCGGATGGTGTAGTTGTTCCTCGGCGCTTGCACTCCTTCTCATTATCCATGAAGCTATGGCAATACCTATGCATGCACACAACAGGAATGTCAAGTAGTATACCATCCTCGAAGGGGTCAAGTGAGCACGTGTAAAGGAAATGATTCACCTTTATGTATGTGAAGTAGATGTCGCATGTGTCACTTGCCGAACGTACTCTTGATATGGTGATGTCCATAGGATGCTCCGCATCACATAGAAAACCTTCGGGTTAGTGCCTTCGAAATTATTTATTTTGATGGATCCAGACCGGTAAACCTCCTCGATGACATAGGGGCCTTCCCATTTCGAGAGAAGCTTTCCTGCAAAAAATCTAAAACAAGAGTTGTACCAAAGAACATATTCTCCAACTTTAAACTCACACTTTTGAATTCTTTTGTCATGCCATCTTTTAACTTTTTGTTTGAATAACTTTGCATTTTCATATGCTTCGGTTCTCCATTCATCTAATGAGCTTATATCAAATAACCTCTTTTCACCAGCAAGTTCGAAATCATAATTGAGTTCTTTAACTGCCTAATAAACTTTATGTTCTAACTTAAGAGGTAAATGACAAGCTTTTCCATAAACCATTTATAAGGAGACATCCCCATATGATTTTTATAAGATGTTCTATAGGCCCAAAGTGCATCATCTAATTTCTTGGACCAATTCTTCCTGGACCTATTGACAGTATTTTGCAAAATTAATTTTATTTCTCTATTGCTAAGTTCAACTTGACCACTAGATTGAGGATGATAAGGTGATGCAATTCTATGGTTAACATCATACTTGGCAAGCATTTTACGGAAAGCACCATGAATAAAGTGTGAACCACCATCAGTCATTAAATACCTAGGGACTCCAAACCTTGGGAAAATAACTTCCTTAAGCATTTTAATAGAGGTGTTGTGATCAGCACTACTAGTTGGAATAGCTTGTACCCATTTAGTAACATAATCAACAGCAACCAAAATATGTGTATACCCATTAGAGGAAGGAAAAGGTCCCATGTAATCAAATCCCCAAACATCAAAAGGTTCAATAGCAAGTGAATAATTCATAGGCATTTCTTGACTCTTACCGATATTACCTATTCTTTGACATTCATCACAAGAAGAAACAAACTTACGGGCATCCTTGAAGAGAGTAGGCCAATAAAATCCAGATTGCAATACCTTGTGAATAGTTCTATCTCCAGCGTGATGTCCTCCATAAGCCTCAGAGTGACATTTCCATAGGATTTGTCCCTGTTCATGCTCAGGTGCACAACGTCTAATAATACCATCTACTCCTTTATAAAGATGTGGGTCATGCCAAAAGTAGTGCCTTAAATCATAAAAGATTTTTTCTTTTATTGGTATGTAAAGCTAGGTGGTAAATATTTAGCAACAATGTAATTAGCATAGTCAACATACCAAGAAGTACTATTAACAACATTTATTGCAGCTAACTGCTCATTAGGAAAACTATCATCAATGGAAAGTGGGTCATCAAGCACATTTTCAAGCCTAGACAAATTATCAGCTACGGGGTTCTCAACTCCTTTTCTATCAATGATATGTAAATCAAATTCTTGTAACAAGAGAACCCAACGAATAAGTCTAGGTTTAGCATCTTTCTTTTCCATATGATATTTGATAGCGGCATGGTCTGTGTGAATAGTTACTTTGGAATCGACAATATAAGGTCTAAATTTATCGCAAGCAAAAACCACTGCTAAGAATTCTTTTTCAGTAGTATCACAATTTCTTTGAACACTGTCTAGAGTTTTACTAGCATAGTGAATAACATTTAGTTTCTTATCAACTCTTTGTCCTAGAATAGCACCAATAGCATAATCACTAGCATCACACATAATTTCAAAAGGCAAGTTCCAATCAGGTGGTTGAACAATAGGTGTAGATATTAAGGCTTTCTTGAGTGTTTCAAAGGCTTCTAAACAATCATCATCAAAAACAGAAGGAACATCCTTTTGCAAAAGACTAGTGAGAGGCCTAGAAATTTTAGAGAAGTCTTTAATAAATCTCCTATAAAAACCAGCATGACCAAGGAAACTACGAATACCTTTGATGTCCTTAGGACATGGCATTTTCTCAACTGCATCAACCTTAGCTTGGTCCACTTCAATACCTCTTTCAGAAATTTTATGACCCAAGACAATGCCTTCATTAACCATAAAATGGCACTTCTCCCAATTCAAGACAAGATTTGTTTGTTCACATCTCTGTAAAATTCGCTCAAGGTTGCTTAAACAATCATCAAAAGACTTCCCATAAATAGAAAACTCATCCATGAAAACCTCAACAATATTTTCACAGAAGTCAGAGACTATAGCAGTCATACATCTTTGAAAGGTAGCAGGTGCATTACATAAACCAAAGGGCATACGTGTATAAGCATAAGTTCCAAATGGACAAGTAAAAGTGGTCTTTTCTTGATCAGGTTGTGAAACAGGTATTTATGAAAAACCAGAATATCCATCAAGGAAGCAAAAGTGCGTGTGCTTAGATAATATTTCAAGCATTTTATCAATAAAAGGCAAAGGGTAATGATCTTTTCTAGTTTCTTTATTTAATTTTCTAAAATCAATTACCATTCTATAGCCTGTAACAATTCTTTGTGGAATGAGTTCATTCTTATCATTAGGAACAACAGTAATACCTCCTTTCTTATGAACACAATGAACAGGACTTACTCATCTACTATCAACTATAGGATAAACTATACTTGCTTCCAGAAGTTTTAATATTTCTGTTCTTACCACCTCTTTCATCTTCGGATTCAATCGACGTTGCTGATCAACAACTGGTTTAGCATCAGTTCCATATTAATTTTGTGCTAACATAGAGTGGGACTAATGCCCTTTAAATCATCAAGAGTATACCCAATAGCAGCTCGGTGCTTCCTTAGAACTTTCAATAATCTTTCTTCTTCATGTTCTGAAAGGTTGGCACTAATAATAACATGATATATCTTCTTTTCATCAAGATAAGAATATTTCAAAGTGTCTGGCAATTGTTTTAATTCAAACACAGGATCACCTTTAGGTGGAGGAGGACCTCCCAGAGTTTCAATAGGCAAATTGTGTTTAAGAAAAGGATGTTGTTCAAAGAAAATCTTATCTATTTCATTTCTTTCATGCATATGTAAATCATTCTCATGGTCTAGCAAGTATTGTTCTAAAGGATCAGTGGGTGGCACAGCAATAGAAGCAAGACCAATTAATTCATCCTTACTAGGCAATTCCTTTTCATGATGATTTCTACTAAACTTGGAAAAATTAAACTCATGAGACTCATCACCAAAGCTAACACCCACAGTTTGTTTCTTACAATCTATCTTAGCATTAATTGTGTTCAAGAAAGGTCTACCAAAGATAATGGGACAGAAGTCATCTTATGGGGAACCAAGAACAAGAAAATCAGTAGGATATTTTATTTTCCCACACAAGACTTCAACATATCTAATAATCCCACAAGGTGATATGGTGTCTCTATTTGCAAGTTTAATAGTAATATCTATGTCTTGTAACTCTATAGGTGTTCTGTCTTTCCTAATTTCTTGATACAAAGTGTAAGGGATAGCACTCACACTAGCACCCATATCACATAAACCATGATAACAGTGATCTCCTATTTTAACTGAAATGGCAGGCAGGCCAACAACTGATCTATTTGTATCCCTTTTTTGGGTGTAGCAATTCTAGTAGCTTTTGCACAGAAGTAAATAACATGCCCATCTATATCTTCCTCCAAGAGATCTTTAACCATAGCAACATTAGGTTCTACCCTAATTTGTTCACCAGGTTTAGGTGTTCTAACATAGCTTTTGTTAACCATAGTTGAAACTTTAGCATGTTCCTTTATCCTAACAGGAAAAGGTGGTTTATCTATATAAGCAGAAGGAACAACTGGATCAATATTATAAAGTATAGTTTCTTCTTTAACTGCTAGTGGTACTTTAATTTCTTCTTTAATAAGTGGGTGATATTTAAACCACTTCTCTTTAGGTAGTTAAACATGAGTAGCAAATGATTCACAAAAGGAGGCTACTATCTCAGAGTCAAGTCCATATTTAGTGCTAAACTTTTGAAAAGCATTTGTATCCATAAAAGATTTAACACAATCATACTTAAATTTAATACCTGACTCTTTACCTTCATCGAGTTCCCAATCTTCAGAGTTGCGTTTAATTCTTTCCAAAAGATTCCACCGAAATTCAATAGTCTTCTTCATAAAAGAACCAGCACAAGAAGTATCAAGCATGGTTTGATCATTACGAGAAAGCTGAGCATAAAAGTTCTGAATAATAATTTCTCTTGAGAGCTCATGGTTGGGGCATGAATATAACATTGACTTAAGCCACCCCCAAGCTAGAGCGATACTTTCTCCTTCACGAGGCCAAAAATTGTATATATAATTCCGATCACAATGAATTAGATGCATAGGATAATTTTTTGGTGGAACTCCAATTCCATGATCCAATATCATCGCATAGCCTATACCATGCCAATGCTTTTCCCTTCAAAGATAAAGGGAAAATCTTTCTCATCACCTCATCTCCGGGTAAACCTGCAAGCTTAAACAATCCACAAATTTTTTCCACATATATCAAGTGCGTATCAGGATATTCAGTTCCATCTCCTGCATAAGGATTAGCTAGCAGTTGTTCTATCATACCCGAAGGAATTTCATATTCAATATTTTCAGTAGGTGCAGTAGATTGAGGAGTGGCTAATTGTGGTTCCTGACGAGGTGAAGATACCCCGAACAAACCCCTCAAAGGATTGTTTTCCATAGTAACAAGTGACAATAAATTTTAGCACACTATATAAATGTTCCCTTACCGAATTCCACTTACCAAAGGCACTTCACTCCCCGGCAACGGCGCCAGAAAATAGCCGTCATGACCCGCAAGTATAGGGGATCAATTGTAGCTCTTTTCGATAAGTAGAGTGTCGAACCTAACGAGGAGCAGAAGGAAATGACAAGTAGTTTTCAGTAAGGTAATGTCTGAAAGTGCTTAAATTGTAAGTAGCGAGTAGTTTGATAGCAAGATAATTTGTAACGAGCAAGTAACGATAATAGTAAAAAGAATTCAGCAAGGTAGACCAGTCCTTTTGAGGCAAAGGACGGGCCAAAACGGTCTCTTATAATAAGCAAACCGTTCTTGAGGGTACACAGGAATTTCATCTAGTCACTTTCATCATGTTGGTTTGATTTGTGTTCGCTACTTTGATAATTTGATATGTGGGTGGACCGGTGCTTAGGTGCTATTCTTACTTGAACAAACCTCCTACTTATGATTAACCCTCCCGCAAGCATCTGCAACTATGAGAAAAGTATTAAGAAAAAATTCTAACCATGGAATTAAACTCTAGGATCCAATCGGTCCCTTACGGAATAGTGCATAAATTGGGGTTTAAGTTTTTGTCACTCGCGCAACCCACCATCTATTTACTACTCCACAATGCATTCCCTTGGGCCCAAATATGGTGAAGTGTCATGTAGTCGACGTTCACATGACACCACTAAGGGAATCACAACATACATACTATCAAAATATCGAACACATATCAAATTCACATGATTACTTGCAACATGATTTCTCCGGTGACCTCAAGAACAAAAGTAACTACTCACAAATAATAATCATGCTCAAGATCATAGGGGTATTAAATAGCATATTGGATCTGAACATATAATCTTCCACTAAATAAACCATATAGTAATCAACTACAAGATGTAATCAACACTACTAGTCACCCCCTAGCAACAATCTGTAGTTCCGGTAACAAGATTGCATACAAGAGATGAACTAGGGTTTGAGATGAGATGGTCATGGTGAAAATGTTGATGGAGATTGCCCTCCCCAAGATGGGAGAGTTGTTGGTGATGATGATGACGATGATTTCCTCCTCCGGGAGGGAAGTTCCCCCGGCAGAATCGCTTTGTCGGAGGGAAAAAGTGCTCTTGCCCAAGTTCCGCCTCGAGGCGGAGGCGCTTCGTCCCAAAAGTCCTCCTCTTATTTTTTTTCTAGATCAAAACCACTTATATAACAGAAGATGGGCACCAGAGGTGGGCCGAGGAGGCCACAACCCTCCATGGTGCGCCCAGGTGGGTTGTGCCCACCTGGTGGCCGCCCTTTGGTGTTTATTGGCTCCAGTATTTCTCAAATAATTCATAAAAATTATCCGTAAAGTTTCATCTCATTTGGAGTTGTGCATAATAGGTGGCCTGACGTAGCTTTTCCAGGTCCAGATTTCCAGCTGCCAGAAATCCCCCTCTTGGTGTGTTCCTTGCAAATTATGAGAAAAGGCATTAGAATTACTCCAAAAAGCATTGTTATGGATAAAAACATTATAAATAACAGTAAGAAAACATGATACAAAATGTATGTATCATTGGCCGAGGTGTCGGGCAAGCCATCCATCCCGGACGCTATGTTTAAAGGCCGCTAGGGCTTCGGCGTCCGGACAGTCGACAATTTGGTTCTTTTTAATTAAGAACCGAGTCCAGAGTTTGCGGGCTGACTCTCCGGGTTCCTCGACTATGTGACTAGGTCATCGGCGTCCGGTGGCTGGACATAAGTACCTTGGAAGTTGTCTCGAAATGCATCATCCAAATCTTCCCAGCTGCCAATAGAGTTCTCTGGGAGGCTGTTTACCCAGTGGCATCATGGTCCCTTTAACTTGAGGGGGAGGTATTTAATGGCGTGGAGATCATCGACGCGAGCCATGTGAATATGGAGAAGAAAATCTTCAATCCGTACCACAGGATCTGTCATTCCATCGTATGCTTCAATGTTTACGGGTTTAAACCCTTCTAGAACATGGTGCATTACCTCATCGGTAAAGCATAAGGGGTGTGTGGCGCCTTTGTATCGGGCAACGTCATGGCGGAGTTCAGATGATATCCGTGTTCGGTTTTCAGCCCGAGTGGGGTTATGCTTATCGCGCCAAGCTTGATGGTGGTCATCTCATGTTGGAGCACGCCCCCTTGATGGTAGTCTGACCGGCTCTATTTTCCAGGTCATGGCGTAGGTCGTAGGTGTAGCCCGGAGCCGCTACCTCTTTGCCTCAATGGCGAGGTGGCGCAAACTGGTGTTCGGCGTAAGCAGCCGCTTTGTCTTGTCCATGTGGTGGCTGGTCTGGTTCGTCGGTGTGATTATATCTTGATAGTACTGGCTCAAGGGCCTCGTCATCGAATTGTGGCAGTAGTCGACACTTTGGATAACTCTTTGTTGGGCACTCGAGGCCATATTCCTCGGCAGCTAGGACCTGGGTCCACCTATCGTTGAGCGTATCTTGTTTGGCTTGAAGCTGTTGTTGTTTCTTTTTTAGGCTCCTCGCAGTTGCGATTAGCTATCGGTTAATGCGTTCTTGCTCGAGGGGTTCCTCTAGCACGATGAAGTCTTCGTTGCCGAGGCTGACATCCTCCTTGGAGACCGATATATAGTCACTATCCTCTGAATCCTCATTCCTGACAGGCTCGTCGGGGTTAACTTGTCCCTCCTCCCATTCATCCTGCATGGATGCAGGCTCGGTGGGGTCTTCGGGATCTTCGGCATCATCTGGAGTGTTGTTGTCTTTGGTGCCAGTGTTGCTTTGCTTTTCGCGACGCGATTTTGAGCGGTGCCGCTGACGTCTATGTTTTGATGGTGCCTCAACAGGCTTGTCCTCAATCGGGTCCTGCCTACCATCGTCGCCGTCCATTTTAGGTGTATCTACCATATACACATCCTATGTGGAGGTGGCCGTCCAACGTCCGGTGATGGGCGGATTCTGGCCTGGTTCGTCTCCGGCATCGTCGTCCATACTGCCAATGTCTTCGGAGGCGTAATCTAGCATGTCGGTCAAATCTTCGACAGTGGCTATTAAGTGGGTGGTGGGTGGGACGTAAAATTCCCCGCTCTCAGCCCCTAATCCGGGCTGGGCATGGTTCGGAGGTGATACTTCCGTAATGGCGAGAGATCGCATTAAGTCCAGGGCCTCGTTTAGGAGCGAAGGTCGGACAGGGAACTAGAGGCCTGCGGAGCTGGGCCTGGTAGACTCTACCTGGTCGTGCTCATTGGACGCAGACCTTGAGAGTTTGCAGTTGGCGTCCAAAGGTGAATACAGCTCTCCGATGATAGGGAGAGCCCTGTTTGATTCCAGGTTCGCCGAAAACACAGTCGCCTCTGGGTCTCCGGTAGAGAGCTCTGTAGTAGGAGAGAGTCCGGTGGGTTCCAAACTCCCATCTTCGGATGAGGTGGTCTGCTTTGGATCTAAGGCCAGGGAAGGGATGATATTTGGTCCTTGAGCGGTGCTTGATAATGGATCCAACGGGTTTCCTTCTTGAAGACAAGGAATAGTGGTCGAGGCCGTGAACCCTTCGAAGATCAAGTCTCCTCGGATATCGGCGACGTAATTCAAGTTTCCGAACCTGGTCTGATGACCAAGGGCGTAGCTTTTGATCTATTCGAGGTGACCGAATGAGTTTGCCCGCAGAGCGAAGCTACCAAACACAAAAGGTTGACCGAGGAGAAAAGTTTCCCCGGAAACAGCATCGTTGTTGATGATTAAAGGAGCCATCAAACCTTCTGCCGACGACACAGTGGATCTCTCAATGAAAGCACCAATGTCGGTGTCAAAACCGGCCGATCTCGGGTAGGGGGTCCCGAACTGTGCATCTGAAGATCGAAGGTAATGAGGGACACGGGGAACACAATGTTTACCCAGGTTCAGGCCCTGTTAATGGAGGTAAAACCCTACGTCCTGCTTGATTTTATTTGATGAGTATAGGGGTTACAAGAGTCGATCTTCCTCGAGATTGTAATGGCTAAAACCCTAGATATCTAGCCTATATGAATTCTAATAGCTTCTACGGACTAAACCCTCTGGTTTATATACACATCGAAGAGGCCTAGGATTGTACATAGTCGGTTTGCAGAAGAAGGAAATTACATATCCGGACGCCAATCTTATTACCCATGCATTGGAGAGTCCTATCCGGACACGGGGGAAGGTCTTCTACCTTGTATCTTCATGGCCCATCATTTTGGCCCATGTCACACAGTCTGGACACCCGAGGACCCCCTTATCTAGGACTCCCTCAGTGGAGGTCTGCGGGAGGGAGGGGAATGGGAGGCAAACAGTAACGCCGCCCGTATTAAACAGCGGCTCGGGTGCCATTAATGGAGAGGATGTGAGCAAGGCGGGCGGCCATGGAAGTCAAAGGGCTCGCTTCCCAGTGAGCCTGCGCAGCGTATAGCTCATACGCTTCCCATGAGCCTGCACATTGGAGGACAGCTTGCACGCCTCTCAGTCGGCCTACGCATCGGACTGCGCTCGCACGCCTCCCGTTCAGTCAAGCAGTTGTCCGCACGGCACCTCCTATAGCCATTAAAAGCCAGACATGTGGCGTCACATGAATGGTTAATAGAACGCACACGATTTAAATTACACGAATGTTTGAGATGTTAAAGTGGCAGCTATTTGTTTCAAAATGCCTTTGTTGGTTGTCACGAGTGCGCCTTCTCTCAAAATGGACACAAAAAATACCACAGCATGCCGGCTGCCATTCCATGATAGCATGCCAAGTTTCATGAATTTCAGACGAGTTTTGGATTTATTAGAATTTAAAAACAAAGTATCTCAACCTTTTGCCGGCAATCAACAGTGCCCTTGTGTTTGAAATTCATTCCCATTTCTTGCATCGGACCTAAGCATGCACCCAAGGACACACATTTGATATGTCAACCCATTTTTCTACACTGGAGCATGTGCATGTAGTTCAAATTTGAATTATGCACATAAAATGCCTAGAAAACCCAGTTAGTGTATAAAAATGTCCAAGCGAACCCTGAAAAATCCAAAAAATTGACACAACACTCCTGTCATTCTATGTTGTCACTAGAAAAATTTTGAAAGCAAGAAGAGGCAACGAATATCGTTTCGTCCCCAAAGGTGGCACGTTCCCTACCGAAACCATCAGGCTTGTTGTGAGAAGCTCTGGTTTCCGAGAAACTTATACCATAGCGTGTTGATGTCGCTCCATGATAGCATGTCAAGTTTCATGAACTTCAGACGAGTTTTGGATTTACTAGAATTTAAAAACCATGTATCTCAATGTTTGCGGCCAAGCGATGGTGGCAAGGTGTTTGACATTCATTCCCATTTCTTGCATGGGACCTAAGCATGCAACCAAGGACACGAATTTGATTTTTCAACCAATTTATATGCACTGGAGCATGTACCTGTAGTTCAAATTTGAATTATACACATAAATGCATAGAAAACTAAGTTAATGTATAAAAATGTCTAAACAAACCCCAAAAAATTCCTAAAATTAACACAACACTCATGTTGTTCTATGTTGACACTAGAAAAAGGTTGAAATCAAGAAGAGGCAACGGATATCGTTTCGTGTAGAAAGGTGAAACATTCCCTATCGTAACCATGAGGCTTGTTGTGAGAACCTTTGGTTTGTGAGAAGCTTATACCCCCAACCTGCCCCAAATGGGACAATATTTTCAGCACGACATGTTGATGTCGTTCCATACTAGCATGTCAAGTTTCATAAATTTCAGACGCGTTTTCCTTTTACTAGAATTTAAAAACCATGTATCTCAATGTTAGCGGCTGAGCGACGGTGGCAAGGTGTTTGACATTCATTCTCATGTATTGCATGGGACTTAAGCATGCAACCAAGGACACACATTTCAATTTTGAACCCATTTATATGCACTAGAGCATGTGCATGTAGTTCAAATTTGAATTATGCACATAAATGCATAGAAAACTCGGTTAATGTATAAAAATGTCCAAGCGAGCCCCGAAAAATCCCAAAAATTGACACAACACTTCTATTGTTCTATGTTGACACGAGAAAAATTTTGAAAGTAAGAAGAGGCAATAGATATCGTTTCGTCCCCCAAGGTGGCATGTCCCCTTCCGAGACCATCAGGCTTGTTGTGAGAGAAGCTCTGGTTCGCGAGAAACTTATACCCAAACCTGCCCCAAATAGGACAATATTTTTACCACGGCATGTCGATGCCATTCCATGATATCATGTCAAGTTTCATGAATTTCAGACAAGTTTTCGATTCACTAGAATTTTAAAACCATGTATCTCAATGTTAGCAGCCGAGCGACAGTGTCAAGGTGTTTGACATTCATTCTCATTTCTTGCATGTGACCTAAGCTTGCAACCAAGGACACACATTTGATTTTTCAACTTGCTTTTATGCACGGGAGCATGTGCATGTAGTTTAATTTTGAATTGTGCACATAAATGCCTACAAAACTCAATTAACGTATAAATATATCCAAACGATCCTTGAAAAATTCCAAAATTTAACACGACACTCCTTCTGTTCTATGTTGACACCGGGAAAAAATTGAAAGCAAGAAGAGGGGGCGAATATCGTTTTGTCCACAAAGGTGACACGTTTCCCTAACGGAACCATGAGGCTTCTTGTGAGAAGCTTATACCATAACCTGCCCTAAATGGGACAATATTTTTTACCCCAGCATGTCGATGCCATTCCATGATAGCATGCCAAGGTTCATGAATTTCAGACAGGTTTTGGATTTACTAGAATTACAAAATCAAGTACCTCAACGTTTTCCGGAGAGCCACGATGCCGTGGTGTTCGAAATTAATCTCCATTTGGTGCATCGGAGCATGTGCATGTAGTTTAATTTTGAATTGTGCACCGGAAATGGCTAGAAAACCAAGTTAATGTATAAAATGTCCAAACGAACCATGAATAGTTCCAATTTTTTTATGACACACATATAATTGCATGTTCACTGCAGATAAAAGTTCTAGCAATTCAAACATCCTCCATTGCCGCTGTGACCCCATTATGTAATTCAAATCAAGATGAAAAATCAAGTAGATCGCACACAGCTTATTATCACCCGCCGTGTGAGATGCAGTACAAAGTATCTTGGAGCACCGTCCGAGTATAGTATGCATATGGCTTATGCGAGAAGGTGCGTCGGCTATAGTCCACAGCCGGAGTGTCAAGCACACTAGTACGCTCCCCAAATATCATTTCACTATTCAATAGTCACCGGTGAAAGATGGGGACATGGACCCGCGTCGTGAGGGCAACTTCAGCGGCCCACTCCGGCGAGAGCGCGCCCGCACCCACCATGCGCGTGCTAACAAGGTGCATGAGCGCGGACGCAATCTGCGATCAGGAGGCCAAGGCAGCCCAAACGGTCGTTGTTGCTTCTCAGGTGGCGGCAGCAACATCTTCCTCGGGGATAGCAATTGGCGAGAGTGGCACAACAGTTGTTCGTTCTGCAGTGGCAACCTTAGCCCTAATGGAGGCAGCCCACGACCATGTCGAGTCTGCCCACGCCCAGCTCGTGGCGGTTGATACGTCTCCAACGTATCTATAATTTTTTTTATTCCATGCTATTATATTATCTATTTTGTATGTTTAATGGGCTTTAATATGCTCTTTTATATTATTTTTAGGACTAACCTATTAACCGGAGGCCCAGTGTCAGTTTCTGTTTTTGCCTATTTTAGTGTTTCACAGAAAAGGAATACCAAACGGAATGAACCTTCACGATGATCTTTCTTGGACCGAAAGCAAACCAGGAGACTTGGGGTGGAAGTCTGGAACTCCGTGAGGCGGCCACGAGATAGGAGGGCGCGCCCAGGGGGTAGGCGCGCCCCCACCCTCATGGGCCCCGTGGAGCTCCACCGACGTACTTCTTTCGCCTATATATACTTTTATACCCTAAAAACACCAGGGGGAGCCACGAAACCACTTTTCCACCGCCGCAACCTTCTGTACCCGTGATATCCCATCTGGGGGCCTTTTCCGGCGATCTGCCGAGGGGGAATCGATCACGGAGGGCTTCTACATCAAGACCATAGCCTCTCCGATGAAGCGTGAGTAGTTTACCACACACTTTCGGGTCCATAGTTATTAGCTACATGGCTTCTTCTCTCTCTTTGATCTTCAATACAAAGTTCTCCTCGATGTTCTTGGAGATCTATTTGATGTAATACTCTTAGAGATCTATTCGATGTAATACTCTTTTGCAGTGTGTTTGCCGAGATCCGATGAATTGTGGGTTTATGAACTTGATTGTTTATGACTATTATTTGGTTCTTCTCTGAATTCGTATGTGCATGATTTGATATCTTTGCAAGTCTCTTTGAATTATCGGTTTAGTTTGGCCTACTAGATTGATCTTTCTTGCAATGGGGGAAGTGCTTAGCTTTGGGTTCAATCTTGTGGTGTCCTTTCCTAGTGACAGTAGGGGCAGCAAAGCACGTATTGTATTGTTGCCATCGAGGATAAAAATATGGGGTTTATGTCATATTGCTTGAGTTTATCCCTCTACATCATGTCATCTTGCTTAATGTGTTACTCTGTTCTTATGAACTTAATACTCTAGATGCATGCTGGATAGCGGTCGATGTGTGGAGTAATAGTAGTAGATGCAGAATTGTTTTGATCTACTTGACACGGACGTGATTCCTATGTTCATGATCATTGCCTTAGATATCTTCATAACTATGCACTTTTCTATCAATTGCTCGGCAGTAATTTGTTCACCTATTGTAGTACATGCTATCATGAGAGAAGCCACTAGTGAAACCTATGGCCCCCGGGTCTCTTCCTTAGTATACTGCATCTCTTTTATTATCGCGTCTCGTTTACTATTTTGCAATCTTTACTTTCCAATCTATACAACAAAATACCAAAATATTTATCTTATTATCTCTATCAGATCTCACTTTCGCAAGTGACCGTGAAGGGATTGACAACCCCTTTATCGCATTGGTTGCGAGGTTCTTGATTGTTTGTGCAGGTACTAGGTGACTTGTGTGTTGTCTCCTACTAGATTGATACCTTGGTTCTCAAAAACTGAGGGAAATACTTACACTACTTTGCTGCATCACCCTTTCCTCTTCAAGGGAAAACCAACTCATGCTCAAGAGGTAGCAAGGAGGATTTCTGGCGCCATTGCCAGGGAGATCTACGCCAAGTCTAGACATACCAAGTACCCATCATAAACTCTTCTCCCTCACATTACATTATTTGACATTTGCATCTCGTTTTCCTCTCCCCCACTTCACCTTTGCTGTTTTATTCGCCCTTCTCCGTTCGCCTCCTTTCGCTTGCTTCTTGTGTGCTTGTGTGTTGGATTGATTGTTTGTCACGATGGCTCAAGATAATAATAAATTGTGTGACTTTTCCATACCAACAACAATGATTTTATTAGCACTCCGATTGCTCCTACTACCGATGTTGAATCTTGTGAAATTAATACCGCTTTGTTGAATCTTGTTCTGAAAGATCAATTTTCTGGCCTTCCTAGTGAAGATGCCGCTACCCATCTGAAGAACTTTGTTGATTTGTGTGATATGCAAAAGAAGAAAGATGTGGATAATGATATTGTCAAACTGAAGCTATTTCCGTTTTCACTTAGAGATCGTGCTAAAACTTGGTTCTCTTCTTTGCCTAAAAATAGTATTCATTCATGGAATAAGTGCAAAGATGATTTTATATCTAAGTATTTTCCTCCCGCTAAGATTAACTCCCTTAGGAATGATATTATGAATTTTAAGCAACTTGATCATGAGCATGTTGCACAAGCTTGGGAGAGGATGAAATTAATGATACGTAATTACCCTACTCATGATTTGAATTTTTGGATGATTATACAAAAAATTATGCCGGATTGAATTTTGCTTCTAGAAATTTTTTAGATTCGGCCGCGGGAGGCACTTTTATGGAAATCACTTTAGGAGAAGTGATACGTCTCCAACGTATCTATAATTTTTATTGTTCCATGCTATTATATTATCTGTTTTGGATGTTTAATGGGCTTTAATATGCTCTTCTATATTATTTTTGGGACTAACCTATTAACCGGAGGCCCAGTGCTAGTTTCTGTCTTTTTGCCTATTTCAGTGCTTCGTAGAAAAGGAATATCAAACGGAATCCAAATGGAACGAAACCTTCGCGAGGATCTTTCTTGGAACAAATGCAAACCAAGAGACTTGGAGTGGAAGTCTGGAACTCCGTGAGGCGTCCAAGAGATAGGAGGGTGCACCTAGGGGGGTAGGCGCACCCCCCACCCTCGTGGGGCCCATAGAGCTCCACTGACGTACTTCTTTCACCTATATATACTCTTATACCCTTAAAACATCAGGGGGAGCTATGAAACCACTTTTCCACCGCTGCGACCTTCTGTACCCGTGAGATCGCATCTGGCGCCTTTTCCGGCGATCTGCCAGAGGGGGATTCGATCATGGAGGGCTTCTACATCAACACCATAGCCTCTCCGATGATGTGTGAGTAGTTTACTACAGACCTTCGGGTCCATAGTTATTATCTAGATGGCTTCTTCTCTCTCTTTGGTTCCCAATACAAAGTTCTCCTCGGTGTTCTTGGAGATCTATTCGATGTAATACTTTTTGCGGTGTGTTTGCCGAGATCTGATGAATTGTGGATTTATGATCAAGTTTATCTATGAATAATATTTGGTTCTTCTCTGAATTCTTATATGCATGATTTGATATCTTTGCAAGTCTCTTCGAATTACCCGTTTAGTTTGGCCTACTAGATTGATCTCTCTTGCAATGGGAGAAGTGCTTAGCTTTGGGTTCAATCTTGCGGTGTCCTTTCCCAGTGACAGTAGGGGCAGCAAGGCACGTATTGTATTGTTGCCATCAAGGATAAAAAGATGGGGTTTATATCATATTGCTTGAGTTTATCCCTCTACATGATGTCATCTTGCTTAATGCATTACTCTGTTCTTATGAACTTAATACTCTAGATGCATGTTGTATAGGGGCCGATGTGTGGAGTAATAGTAGTAGATGCAGAATCGTTTCGGTCTACTTAACACGGACGTGATGCCTATATTCATAATCATTGCCTAGATATTCTCATAACTATACTCTCTTCTATCAATTGCTCGGCAGTAATTTGTTCACCCACCGTAATACATGCTATCATGAGAGAAGCCCCTAGTGAAACCTATGGCCCCCGGGTCTCTTTCTTATTATATTGCATCTCTTTTTATTTACTTCCCATATCATTTACTATTTTGCAATCTTTACTTTCCAATCTATAAAACCAAAAATACCAAAAATATTTATCTTACTATCTTTATCAGATCTCACTTTCGCAAGTGACCGTGAAGGGATTGACAACCCCTTTATCGTGTTGGTTGCGAGGTTCTTGATTGTTTGTGCAGGTACTAGGTGACTTGCATGTTATCTCCTACTGGATTGATACCTTGGTTCTCAAAAACTGAGGGAAATACTTACGCTACTTTGTTGCATCACCCTTTCCTCTTCAAGGGAAAACCAACGCATGCTCAAGAGGTAGCAAGAGGGATTTCTGGCGCCGTTGCCAGGGAGATCTACGCTCAAGTCAAGACATACCAAGTACCCATCATAAACTCTTCTCCCTCGCATTACATTATTTGCCATTAGACTCTCGTTTTCCTCTCCCCCACTTCACCTTTGCCATTTTATTTGCCCCTTTTTTTGTTCGCTTTTTTCGCTTGCCTCTTGTGTGTCTGTGTGTTAGATCGTTTGTTTCGCCGTCATGGCTAGCCCTTTCTCCCTTCCTTTGTCTCCCGATTTCGAAGTCCTTAACTTCAAACAAAGACAAGGAGAAAACTTAAAAGATTCTTGGTATAGGATGATAGAATCCTATCGTGGTTGCACTATAGAGGGAGATTTCAAGATTTTACTTCATAATTTTTATGTTCGGCTAACCATATCCCATAGACAACTCTTGGATTTTGCCGCTAAAGGGAATTTTATTGAAAGTGATCCCAATATTGCTTATGATATTATAGAGGGAATAGTAGGAGTACTTCCCCCACAAAAGCAACTACATCTTACTCAAGAAGGAACCCAAGTTTTAGAGAAATTATGCGAATTGCAAAAATCTATTGATCTTCTTAAAAATGTTGGCAGGAACCTTCACCGTATGAATACGTTGATCACTCTTTGCAATAAGCGGTTGGATGCTCGAGAGCTAAAAATCTCCGAGCATGAAGGGAAACGTAAGGAACCTCCCGGACCCGAGCATAACTCAATTAAAAAGATAAATACCAAAGATGGCAATACCTAGGTCTATTCTTGCTTTTATGCCTAGCTAGGGGCGTTAAACGATAGCGCTTTTTGGGAAGCAACCCAATTTTATTTTTGTTCTTTACTTTTTGTTCCTGTTTAGTAATAAATAATTTATCTAGACTCTATTATGATTGTGTTTTTTATGTTTTAATTAGTGTTTGTGCCAAGTAAAGCCTTTAAGATCTTCTTGGGTGATTGTTGTTTGATCTTGCTAAAAGAACAAAAAGTATGCGCTCACGAAAATAATTTTCATTTTTTTACCAGAGAGCGATAAAATACCAATTCCAACTGCAGTATATCAATATACAAATTATTTAGGCCTTCCTAATTTTTCAGAATTTTCGGAGTTACAGAAGTATTTGAAACCTCCAGATTGCTACAGACTGTTCTGTTTTGACAAATTCTATTTTTCGTGTGTTGTTTGCTTGTTTTGATGAATCTATGGGTAGTATCGGGGGGTATGAACCATAGAGAAGTTGGAATACAGTAGGTTTAACACCAATATAAATAAATAATGAATTCATTATAGTACATCAAAGTGGTAGTTTGCTTTCTTATACTAATGGAGCTCATGAGATTTTCTGTTGAGTTTTGTGTTGTGAAGTTTTCAAGTTTTTGGGTAAAGATTTGATGGATTTTGGAACAAGGAGTGGCAAGAGCCTAAGCTTGGGGATGCCCAAGGCACCCCAAGGTAAAATTCAAGGACAACCAAAAGCCTAAGCTTGGGGATGCCCCGGAAGGCATCCCCTCTTTCGTCTTCGTCTATCGGTAACTTTACTTGAGGCTATATTTTTATTCACCACATGATATGTGTTTTGCTTGGAGCATCTTGTATGATTTGAGTCTTTGCTTTTAGTTTATGAAAATCATCTTTGCTGTACACACCTTTTGGGAGAGACACACATGAATCGGAATTTATTAGAATACTCTATGTGCTTCACTTATATCTTTTGAGCTAGATAATTTTGCTATAGTGCTTCGCTTATATCCTTTTAGAGCACGGTGGTGGTTTTATTTTATAGAAATTGTTGATCTCTCATGCCTCACTTATATTATTTTGAGAGTCTTTTAGAACAGCATGGTAATTTGCTTTGGTTATAAAATTAGTCCTAATATGATGGGCATTCAAGATGGGTATAATAAAAACTTTCATATAGAGTGCATTATGAGAAGTTTGATACTTGATAATTGTTTTGAGATATAAATATGGTGATATTAGAGTTGTGCTAGTTGAGTAATTGTGAAATTGAGAAATACTTGTGTTGAGGTTTGCAAGTCCCGTAGCATGCACGTATGGTAACCGTTGTGCGACAAATTTGAAGCATGAGGCGTTTCTTTCATTGCCTTCCTTACGAGTGGCGGTCGGGGACGAGCGATGGTCTTTTCCTACCAATCTATCCCCCTAGGAGCATGCGCGTAGTTCTTGGTTTTGATGACTTGTAGATTTTTGCAATAAGTATGTGAGTTCTTTATGACTAATGTGGAGTCCATGGATTATACGCACTCTCACCCTTCCATCATTGCTAGCCTCTCTTGTGCCACGCAATTTTTGACGGTACCATAAACCCATCATTTACCTTCCTCAAAACAGCCACCATACCTACCTATTATGGCATTTCCATAGCCATTCTGAGATATATTGCCATGCAACCTTCCACCGTTCCGTTTATTATGACACGCTTCATCATAGTCATATTGATTTGCATCATCATGTAGTTGACATTGTATTTGTGGCATGGCCACCATTCATAATTTTTCATACATGTCACTCTTGATTCATTGCACATCCCGGTACACCGCCGGAGGCATTAACATAGAGTCATATTTTGTTTTAAGTATCGAGTTGTAATTCTTGAGTTGTAAGTAAATAAAAGTGTGATGATCTTCATTATTAGAGCATTGTCCCATGTGAGGAAAGGATGATGGAGATTATGATTCCCCCACAAGTCGGGATGAGACTCCGGACGAAAAAAAGAGGCCATAAAAAAAGAAAGGAGAAGGCCCAAACAAAAAATGAGAGAAAAAATAGAGAAGGGGCAATGTTACTATCCTTTTTCCACACTTGTGCTTCAAAGTAGCACCATGATCTTCATGATAGAAAGTCTCTTATGTTGTCACTTTCATATACTAGTGGGAATTTTTCATTATAGAACTTGGCTTCTATATTCTAATGATGGGCTTCCTCAAATTGCCCTAGGTCTTCATGAGCAAGCAAGTTGGATGCACAACCACTTAGTTTCTTTTGTTGAGCTTTCATACACTTATAGCTCTAGTGCATCCGTTGCATGGCAATCCCTACTCACTCACATTGATATCTATTGATGGGCATCTCCATAGCCCATTGATACGCCTAGTTGATGTGAGACTATCTTCCTCCTTTTTTGTCTTCTCCACGATTCTATTCCACCTATAGTGCTATGTCCATGGCTCGCGCTCATATATTGCGTGAAAGTTGAAAAAGTTTGAGAATACTAAAGTATGAAACAATTGATTGGCTTGTCATCAGGGTTGTGCATGATTAGAGCATTTTGTGTGACGAAAATGAAGCATAGCCAAACTATATGATTTTGTAGGGATGAGATTTCTTTGGCTATGTTATTTTGAGAAGACATAATTGCTTGGTTAGTATGCTTGAAGTATTATTATTTTTATGTCAATATTAAACTTTTGTCTTGAATCTTTGGGATCTGAACATTCATGACACGATAAAGAAAATTACATTGAAAATTATGTTAGGTAGCATTCCACACCAAAAATTTGTTTTTATCATTTACCTACTCGAGGACGAGCAGGAATTAAGCTTGGGGATGCTTGATACGTCTCCAACATATCTATAATTTTTTATTGTTCCATGCTATTATATTATCTGTTTTGGAAGTTTTAACGGGCTTTAATATGCTATATTATTTTTGGGACTAACCTATTAACCAGAGGCCCAGTGCCAGTTTCTGTTTTTTGCCTATTTCAGTGTTTCGTAGAAAAGGAATATCAAACAGAATCCAAATGGAACAAAACCTTCGCGAGGATCTTTTTTGGAACAAACGCAAACCAGGAGACTTGGAGTGGAAGTCTCAAACTACGTGAGGCGTCCACGACATAGGAGGGCGTGCCAAGGGGGGTAGGCACGCCCCCCACCCTCGTGGGCCCCACGGAGCTCCACAGATGTACTTCTTTCGCCTATATATACTCTTATACTCTAAAAACATCAGGGGGAGCCACAAAACCACTTTTCCACCGCTGCAACCTTCTATACCCGTGAGATCCCATCTGGGGCCTTTTCCGGCGATCTACCGGAGGGGGACTCGATCACGGAGGGCTTCTACATCAACACCATAGCCTCTCCGATGATGTGTGAGTAGTTTACTACAGACCTTCGGGTCCATAGTTATTAGCTATATGGCTTCTTCTCTCTCTTTGGTCTCAATACAAAGTTCTCCTTGATGTTCTTGGAGATCTATTCGATGTAATACTTTTTGCGGTGTGTTTGCCGAGATCCGATGAATTGTGGATTTATGATCAAGTTTATCTATGAATAATATTTGGTTCTTCTTTGAATTCGTATATGCATGATTTGATATCTTTGCAAGTCTCTTCGAATTATCGGTTTAGTTTGGCCTACTAGATTGATCTTTCTTGCAATGGGAGAAGTGCTTAGCTTTGGGTTCAATCTTGTGGTGTCCTTTCCCAGTGACAGTAGGGGCAGCAAGGCACGTATTGTATTGTTGCCATCAAGGATAAAAAGATGGGGTTTATATCATATTGCTTGAGTTTATCCCTCTACATCATGTCATCTTTGTTAATGCATTACTCTGTTCTTATGAACTTAATACTCTAGATGCATGCTGCATAGCGGTCAATGTGTGGAGTAATAGTAGTAGATGCAGAATCATTTTGGTCTACTTAACACGAACATGATGCCTATATTCATAATCATTGCCTAGATATTCTCATAACTATGCGCTCTTCTATCAATTACTCGGCAGTAATTTGTTCACCCACCGTAATACATGCTATCATGAGAGAAGCCACTAGTGAAACCTATGGCCCCTGGGTCTCTTTCCTATTATATTTCATCTCTTTTTTATTTACATCGCATCTCGTTTACTATTTTGCAATCTTTACTTTCCAATCTATACAACAAAAAATACCAAAAATATTTATCTTGCTATATTTATCATATCTCACTTTTGCAAGTGACCGTGAAGGGATTGACAACCCCTTTATCGCGTTGGTTGCGAGGTTCTTGATTGTTTGTGCAGGTACTAGGTGACTTGCGTGTTATCTCCTACTGGATTGATACCTTGGTTCTCAAAAACTGAGGGAAATACTTATGCTACTATGCTGCATCACCCTTTCCTCTTCAAGGGAAAACCAACGCATGCTCAAGAGGTAGCAAGAAGCTACTAAACTCCTAGACAATATTATGGTTAATTATTCTCAATGGCACACTGAAAGATCCACTAGTAAAAAGGTTCATGCAATTGAAGAGATTAATGTTTTGAGTGGAAATATGGATGAACTTATGAAATTATTTGCTGATAAAAGTGTTTCTTCCGATCCTAATGATATGACTTTGTCCACTTTGATTGAGAATAATAATGAATCTATGGATGTGAATTTTGTTGGTAGGAACAATTTTGGTAACAACGCGTATAGAGGAAACTTTAATTCTAGGCCATTTCCTAGTAATTCCTCTAATAATTATGGTAATTCCTACAAAGAACTCTTATGGAAATTTTAGTAAGATGCCCTCTGATTTTGAGATTGGTGTTAAAGAATTTATGAGTTCACAAAAGAATTTCAATGCTTTGGTTGAAGAAAAATTGCTTAAGATTGATGAGTTGGCTAGGAACGTGGATAGAATTTCTCTTGATGTTGATTCTTTGAAACTTAGATCTATTCCACCTAAGCATGACATCAATGAGACTCTCAAATCCATGAGAATTTCCATTGATGAGTGCAAAGAAAGAACCGCTAGGATGCGTGCTAAAAAAGATTACTTTATGAAAGTGTGTTCTTCTAGTTTTCATGATAATAATGATGAAGATCTAAAAGTGATTGATGTGTCTCCTATTAAATCTTTGTTTTCCAATATGAATCTTGATAAAGATGGGACTGGAGATGAGTCAACTTTAGCTAAAAGGCGTCCCAATGATTCGGAGTTTTTAGATCTTGATGTAAAAATTAATAAAAGTGGGATTGAAGAGGTCAAAACTTTACATAGCAATGAACCCACTATTTTGGATTTCAAGGAATTTAATTATGATAATTGCTCTTTGATAGATTGTATTTCCTTGTTGCAATTTGTGTTAAATTCTCCTCAAGCTTATGATCAAAATAAAGCTTTTACTAAACATATCATTGATGCTTTAATGCAATCCTATGAAGAAAAGCTTGAACTAGAAGTTTCTATCCCTAGAAAACTTTATGATGAGTGGGAACCTACTATTAAAATTAAGATTAAAGATTATGAATGCTATGCTTTGTGTGATTTGGGTGCTAGTGTTTCCACGATTCCAAAAACTTTGTGTGATGTGCTAGGTTCCGTGAATTTGATTATTGTTCTTTAAATTTGCATCTTGCAGATTCCACCATTAAGAAACCTATGGGAATAATTAATTATGTTCTTATTGTTGCAAATAGGAATTATATGCCTGTAGATTTCATTGTTCTTGATATAGATTGCAATCCTGCATGTCATATTATTCTTGGTAGACCTTTCCTTAGAATGATTGTTGCAATTGTTAACATGAAAGAAGGAAATATTATATTCCAATTTACGTTAAGGAAAGGCATGGAACACTTTCCTAGGAAGAAAATTAAATTACCTTATGAATCTATTATGAGAGCCACTTATGGATTGCATACCAAAGATGACAATACCTAGATCTATTCTTGCTTTTATGCCTAGATAAGGGCGTTAAACGATAGCGCTTGTTGGGAGGCAACCCAATTTTATTTTTGTTCTTTACCTTTTATTCCTGTTCAGTAATAAATAATTTATCTAGTCTTTGTTATGATTGTGTTTTTTATGTTTTAATTAGCGTTTGTCCCAAGTAAAGCCTTTAGGATCTTCTTGGGTGATTGTTGTTTGATCTTGCTGATAAAAACAGAAAGTATGCGCTCACGAAAATAATTTGCATCTTTTACCAGAGAGCGATAAAATACCAATTCCAAATAAGTTGATCAATATACAAATTGTCCTGGTCTCCGTAATTTTTTAGAATTTTTGGAGTTACGGAAGTATTCGAAACTTGCAGATTGCTACAGATTGTTCTGTTTTTCATATATTCTGTTTTTCGCGAGTTGTTTGCTTATTTTGATGCATCTATGCCTAGTATCGGGGGGTATGAACCATAGAGAAGTTGGAATACAGTAGGTTTAACACCAATATAAATAAAGAATGTGTCACACCTGGATTTTCATGCCACAACACTTAAACTAATAAATCATGATAAAGTGTGGTTTGACAAAAACTTTTGCATTATTTGGCTTTTTATTTGGAGTTGGTTTTCTCTCTGTGATTTTCAAGTGCTCTTTAAAGTCAACTACTCCACTTTATATACTTCATCTCCCTGCCCCAAACTTCTGCCCAATGATCATGCCATGTGTACAGTGCAATATAGTATTTCCTTACAAAAATAATTTGGCCAAAAAGTATTTTCTAAAAATAGTTTTCCAAAAACCCTTGAATTGAGCTTTGCACAACAAGTACTTGATTTGGGGTATGAAAAATATTTCAAAAGGTATATTTGGATCCTATTAGATATAGGACTCCCATAAACCACAAAAATATAATTTTAATAGTTACTTTCCTATTTTATTTAAGAGCTTTTTCTTATGGCCAGAAATGGTATTTAATAGGGAAAAAATATTTTATTGTTTCAAAAATATTTGACAAAAATCAGGAAAACTCGGTGGACATATATTTTCCATATATAAGAGTTTCAACACATGGTCATGTTCAAAATATTGGACAAATCCTCCCAAAACCATTTCGGCCCATTTCAAGGATTTGAAATATTTCAACAGGAAATATTTTCATAAAAATCCAAGGAAAATCTAGCAAGTCACAAATGCATATTGTGATCACCTTGCATCTCAATTAAGGTCACTTTGGTTCACCAAAATGCCCCAAAACCCTCTCTGACCATAATCAAATTTGAACAACTTTGTACTACCAACTTTCTCTCCTTGACCTCAACTTTTGTGAGCATGTTCACATGACCAAATGAGGCCACTACACTGAGTGGTGCATCAAGGGGAAGTGATTTGCTCAACTAGATCTACACAAGTTCATTTCTGCTAATTTCTAGGGTTTACAAAAGTTGCATTGGCAACTTTGCCCAAATGAGCTCAAAATTGGTGGAAGTACCTAATTATATGTGCCATTTCACCCTGTGGGGTCTCATGCCAAATGGAGTTCATTTGCTTACTCAAAAAAGCATCAAACACCTTCTGCCACTTTACCAAAATTCCATTTTTGATCTCTTCGACTAATCTCCATGGGCTAAACTTTTTACCACAACACCTAGTAGTCCCCCTCTACCTCCTGTAGCAATGGCAGCATCTCAGATCAATTATTAGGGGGGTTAAAACCACCTCTTTCTCTCTCTGTTCACCCATGGCAGCACCTCTCTCTCTCCCATTTCTATATACCAGCACCCCACCTAGCATCTCCCCACCCCAGGGCATCCAAGGCAGCCCAAGGCACAAGGGGACATGCCCTGGCCCTTTAAAAATGGCCATGCCAGCCATTTGCATGCTCCAGAGCACGCTACAGTGTGCCCAGGCAGTGTAGCCACCCTCTGCCGAACGCCTCCTACCACCTCGGGCCTCCCCAGAACGCCCGACGATGCGCCTCGGCATCCGAGACACGACAGCTGGTCGGCCCCCTCCTTCCTCTCTCTCTCCTGCCCCTGCTCACACGCGCACCGGCCACCCGAGAGCTCCAGTGAGCGAGCTCACACGCGCGGCATCTCTGACCCCTCCCCGCTCCCTCTCTCCGTTCCTCTGGGCGTAGACCATCCCTACAAACACCCCGGACACGCCCACGTGAGCCCTTGTGACATACAGCAACGGCAACAACCTCGCCGGCGCATGGGTCCACGGCAAGCCCTGGCCCGGCTATATAAGACCTCCCTGAGCCCTCCTCTCCTCACCACTCGACCTTTGCGGCTCCAAATAGGCCCCCTGCACCCCCAGTTCATCTCCAGAAGCGCCCGAGCTCGAGATCGAGCTCGAGCTCCGCCGCCTCGGGCCGCCGTCGATCTCGGGGTACAGGCTCTCTCCACCCCTTCTATCTCTCGATCTAGAACCGCCACACCTCCCTGACCATTTCCCCTCTGTTTCCCCTCTCTTTTGCAGCCGGAATCGACCGGGGCAAGCACATCCCGAAACTCTGCCGCCGGCTTCCTCATCGCCGGCGAACCCCTGCACCCCGGCGATGAAATCCACCTCCCCCGAATGGCGACTCCGTCCTGAGCACGTCGGTGCCCTCAGATCGCCTCGCCGTTGACCATAGCGGCGCCGGTAAGCTCGCCGCCCTCTCTGGCCCAAGGTTGACGACGACGGCCATGGGGCCCATCCGTCAGCCTCACGTCCTAATGTGTGGGTCCCACACATCAGGTTTAAAACACAAACGCGCGCACACCGATTCGCTGCGTCGGCTGGAGGCGTATTTCCCAAATACGCCTTCGACGTGGCAGCCTCGCACGGGCTGGATTTCCCCTGGACCTGCTGCACTGTGGCCGAATAGGCCTAGTTGCACAGTGCTACTTCTTCTTTTCTTTTTCTCAGAAACTTGCAAAAATTCCACAGGATTAAATATTAATCCAAATGAAATAATTCCAGTTCCTAAATTCTTGTGAAAATCCTACCTATTTAATGGTATAACTTTCACACATGTCCAAACAACTTTTATGTACTGTTCATATTCAAATTCAAATTTGAATATATTTAAACCTCTCTAAAAATCCATTCCTCATATTCTACTACTCCAAATCCAAAACTAGGAATTTTATCCTTCTTTGTTTTTACCCTAGTATTTAACAAAAATGAGTTGACATTTTTCTGAGCACTTTGGTTTTTTTGTTTTGTTATTGCCTTATTTTTCCCGTTATTATTTTGCGATGATAGATTGCGTTACTGATGAAGGAGTTGGACCAGAAGACTTTGAAGACCCAGAAGACTTTGCTGAGCTAGGCAAGCAGCCCTTTGACCATGTCTAAGAAACCCTTTTTATGCATGTCATATGGCACTTTCATTGCTTGCATCGAAGTCATGATAAAATGGTGAACACTTGAGGTGGTTTGCCACCGTTACTCCTCGTTGATACTTGCATGGTGCATGACCCTACCTCCTTATGAGGGTTATGCCGGTGGGAGTAGGTAGGATGCTAGAGTAGTTGCTACGCAAAAAGGGACGGGAATATGCATGGTGATGGAGACAAAGTATTTTCAGAAGATTTTTTTTTGAAAACCCCGTTGGGTGCCACTTATGCCTGGGGGAGATAATGAGATGGGTAACCACTTGATGACGAAGTGGTGTACCGAGGCAAGTGTGTGTGTTGTTTTCGAAAACGGATTAGATTTAAGATTTGTCGACTATCCCAACCTTACATGCGCAACCACTCTACCCTTGTATGGGAAAGGGCATTATTGATTACCTAGGCCGATACAAGCTTGGAGCCCGCATTACTAGTGACAGAGGAGAGTTGGTGCTCTCTCTCGGGACAGGGTCGTGCCAGGTAGGGCGGCCATGACTGTTTTTACAGGGCACCGGACACACCGTTAGGAACCCCGTGCTTGTGGTATGTGATAAATATGGGAGCAAGGCTCCACAAAGATGTGAAATGTTGGGCACGGGGGTTACTACTAATCGAGTGGACTCTATGTTAGTGTCGTCTAGGGAAAGATGGTGATCGGGTACTTACCCCAGGTACTTGAGGTACCGCGGGTCGTGGAAGACACGAAAGTTCCCCGGATCTTGTGGGTAAAGTGTGCAAATTCTACAGAGTGTAAAACTATTCGAATAGCCGTGTCCACGGTCAAGGACAGTTGGGCGGTGCTGCTTAAACTACGTCCAGAATTTTTCAAACCACGTGTGTGTGTGTGTTGATGAAGCTAAATGGGTCAAGTCAGATGACTTGACACGACGATCAAGTTGGATTGGTGTCCAACTCTGCTTATGTTGATATATGTAACTTGTTCATACGGATATCTGTACTCTCATGATGCATACTTTACAGGTTGATAGATCATGTCATTGCACTCAAAAGTAGCTTTCTGCACACTACCTACTTAGTGCTATATCATTGCATTGTTGTGCCTTGTTCCGATCATGGGTTGCTTGCGAGTACATTCAAAGTACTCATTGGCTTGCCACTGGTTATTTAATTGGCCAGGCATGGAAGAACAGGAGTTCGAAGAAGAGTTCTTTGGAGACGAACATGCGAACTAGGACATTTCCCAGTGAGAATGCATGTAGGGTTAAGGCAGATGGCATGGGTTCTATTTATCAACAAAGATTTCCGCTGCTTAAGTTTATTTGGTATTCAGCCGTTGTGGCTTTATCTATGCAAGACTTGACCATAATGGTCATAATTTGTGTAAGACGGTATGTATGGATGTAAGACTCTTGTTATTCAGCTTCTGTGTGTTTAGTGAGCATTGATCTCTGGGATCACTGTACACGTGCATTCGGTGATCGTGACTTATGAGTCGGGGTCCCCACAGAGCTGGTATCAGAGCCATCCTGACTGTAGGAAGCCTTAGTTAGCATGGGCGTTAGATAGGACAAAACCCGTTTTGCAAAACCCTCTATACTCCTCTTCTTTTCTGAGATTTCCCAAACCTAATGGATATTTTTCCTTATTGACCTCTCCTATTCAACTTTTGTAGATGGCCATCGCCCCCTTGAGACTCCTTATGACAGGATTCCCATCACTCCTAAAAGACTGCCTCCAACAATGCCACTATCCCTTCCTGCCCATGTACACCCTGCATGAACTGGAAAATGATGTGCTCGAGAAGGAGTTCTAGGCCAAGGTTTTTGTGCCTGCCAAGACCTCACCCCAGGGGTGGTTCTTCGTTGGACCACCCATGCCAACAAGAGACATGGCCATTCAGCAAGTGGACTATGAAGCGCTCCTCCGTCTTCGAGACCTCCTTCTAGAAATGAAAGAAGAACATGCCTGGCAAGAACGGATTTGGAGCCCCAACTCAAGTGATGATTTTCCCAGAAGATGAGGATCCAACCCTCAAGTACCAGATCCGCTTCATCAACGCAGGAGACTACCTTCTACGTCACCTTACCGAAGCATTCCTTAAGGCTCGCCAAGACCTCCCTTCACTTCTGCACCTCCACTGCCTCGAGAAGAAGAAGGTGGCCGAGCGAGGACAGCAAATCACTGCCTTACAGGCCCACATTGCCAATCAGGAGCAACAAACCGAGGAACTTCAGAAAACCCGCAACCAAACCCCTCGCAGGAGGCATAGGAATGAATTTCCATATCCACCTCGTAGAAGATCGTCGTCAGGCCACCAACGACATAACCCAAGACTGAACAACAACCTTTTTGCTTTCGTCACTTGTCACGGGTGTCGTGAACTTGGGACATTAAAAGGATGTGTCCCAACAGGCGGCCGACTGTCGCATACCCATTGGCACCACAAGGGGAACCCAGAAACTAAAGACTGAACGCCCTTCTCTCCGAGAAAGCACGACTACCGAGTCTGAGAACCCCTAGGGTAGGACGAGTCGTGTACCCCCATATGCGTAGTCGAGTCCGTGTAATGGTTCGAATGGAACCACGTTTTGTGTTGCTTGTTTTTATTTTGTGTTTTGATATAAGTCGCACTTTTGCCCTAGGCAGCATGTACGTGACTATATCACCTATCTTATCTTAATGAATGTGCGTGGCCTTCATGGCACTTGTTTGCTTGCACTTGCACTATAGAACCCCCTTTAGGAATCCCACCTCCTCTATGCTACTTTTCCCTCTCATCTCTCTCCTCAACTGAAGGCCAGCAAGACAAGATACACCAAGGATTCTACCCCGGCGACCAGCAAGCACTGAAGAATTTTTCTACAGCCTCCTCAACCAAGTGGAGCCCCGTAGAGCTGTGTTTTCACCTCAAGACTAGAATCCTATCCCTAGACCCTACAAGACTTCACGAGATACCCAGCTCGAAACCTTAACCATGAGCTTAACCTACGGTATCACAAGAGAACAAGTTAAGCTGCAGTAAGCCTTGCTTATCACTGGGTTCATTATTTAACTAATGGGCATAGTGAACGAGCACATTATCATCCTAAGATAGCACCATAACTGATGATGCCATAGGGAAGACCGATTTGAGTATATAGGAATAGGGGACAAATGACTTGATGAGTTTATATCAGTGACCTTGAGGAACTATCTAAGACTCTTTGGTGGATTATAAGGCTTTCATGTTGAACTTGGTGGGATCATGTTAATAGAGTAGCGTAGCTTTCATTACCCTGAGTAAATTGGATTTAGTAGGACAATTATGATCGCAAGTTCAGATTCTTGGAGGTGCAAGGATTTGACTTGATTAGATGATATTGGTAGGAGACAGTTGATATTACGTAAATAACTTGAGGGAAACATGTAGAAATTCTCGTTCGACATGAGATTTGGATTTAAATAGGTGGTCCTAGTGGAGTATAGGTGGTGAGTAAGTCTACATGTTCGGAGTAAATTGGATTTAGACTGATGATCCCGATCATGATACCATGTTCCTCGGTGGATGATAAACTAGGAGATTGGATTAATTGTCGGAGTTGATTTAGGGTTCTATATAAGCTTGACCTTGGAGTTTACTTGACCATGATAATGGAAATTGGTGGACTGACTATAGTAAGGTAGCCCTTTCCAGTATTTGTGGATTATAGGATAGTAGAAGATCTTGTGGAACACCATAGAGATTGGATTTGAGGAACTACTGGATCATGTAGTGATTGGTGTAGTTAATGGGTTGTTGGAGTTGATTCATAGGAAGGAAACAAGATCTTGGAGTGGCTTACGACGTGTTTCCTTGGGATAGAGATGCTTTATCTTAGACCTTGGAAAAATAGGCTGAGCACTTGTGTTGTCACGTCCAAGCTTAGCAACTTGTATGTTCTACCCATGGATTTTTAGGGGTAGACATACATATGAGTTTGGGGATTGTAGACATATATGGTTTTGTTAGACCTCCTCTCGAGAGTCATGAGGATATAAATCACATGAGTGATGATTGGAGTTGACCTATATGAAATGATGCTATCGGTGATATGATGTGATTTGTTTAAAGGACTAGATAGAACAATTGGCATCTCATAAATTGTGCTTGAAATAAGATAATAAATGTTCACCTGCACACTAGGATCCTTGAAACCCTTAAGCCCTACCAAGCCACAACCCGGTTGGATCATAACCTTGGGATCTTGACTCTAGATCGAGAACACCTTGGCCCACACTCAACCGTTACCACCACCAATGCCCCAGCCTACCTTATGTACCCCATGAACAGAAACTTCATGGAGTACTTGGTCATGTTGGTTGTCACTTTTACTTGGTGACCTACTCGTCTAACTGAAGATGGAATAAGAATCGTTCAGCTGGTTAGGAAACATTTGAAGACCGCCATGCCAAGGAGGAAGTGTTGGGGATCGTAGCAGAAATTAAAAAAAGTTCTATGCATCACCAAGATCAATCTATGGAGTATTCTAGCAACGAGGGGAATAGGAGTGCATCTACATACCCTTGTAGATCGCGAGTGGAAGCGTTCAAGTGAACGGGGATGATGGAGTCGTACTCGCCGTGATCCAAATCACCGATGACCAGGTGCCGAACGGACAGCACCTCCGCGTTCAACACACGTACGGTTGGGAAGATGTCTCCTCCTTCTTGATCCAGCAAGGGGGAAGGAGAGGTTGATGAAGATCCAGCAGCATGACAGCGTGGTGGTGGATGTAGCAGGATCCCAGCAGGGCTTCGCCAAGCACAAGCGGGGAGGAGAGGTGTTATGGAGGCAGAGGGAGGCGCCAAGAGCAAGGTGCGGCTGCCCTCCCTCCCTTCCACTATATATAGGGGCTAGGGGGGCGCATGCCCCCTTGGAGATCCCATCTAAAAGGGGGGCGGCCCCTGGGGGCAACGCCCCCCTTAGGGTTTCCAACCAGGGGGGCACATGCCCCCTCGGGGAGGCAACGGCCCCCTAGGGTTTCCAACCAGGGGGGCGCATGCCCCCTCGGGGGGCAACGGCCCCCTAGGGTTTCCAACCCTAGGCGCCTTGGGCCCTTGGGTGGGGCGCACCAGCCCATCAGGGGCTGGTTCCCACGCCACTTCAGCCCATGGGGCCCTCCGGGATAGGTGGCCCCATCCGGTGGACCCCCGGGACCCTTTTGGTGGTCCCGGTACAATACCGGTAACCCCCGAAACCTTCCCACTGGCCGAAACTGGACTTCCTATATATAAATCTTTACCTCCGGACCATTCCGGAACTCCTCGTGATGTCCGGGATCTCATCCGGGACTCCGAACAACTTTCGGGTTACTGCATACTAATATCTCTACAACCCTAGCGTCACCGAACCTTAAGTGTGTAGACCCTACGGGTTCGGGAGACACGCAGACATGACCGAGACGCCTCTCCGGTCAATAACCAACAGCGGGATCTGGATGCCCATGTTGGCTCCCACATGCTCCTCGATGATCTCATCGGATGAACCACGATGTCAAGGACTTAATCAATCCCGTATACAATTCCCTTTGTCAATCGGTACGTTACTTGTCCGAGACTCGATCGTCGGTATCCCAATACCTTGTTCAGTCTCGTTACCGGCAAGTCACTTTACTCGTACTGTAATGCATGATCCCGCGATCAACCACTTGATCACATTGAGCTCATTGTGATGATGCATTACCGAGTGGGCCCAGAGATACCTCTCCATCATACGGAGTGACAAATCCCAGTCTCGATTCGTGCCAACCCAACAGACACTTTCGGAGATACCTATAATGTACCTTTATAGTCACCCAGTTACGTTGTGATGTTTGGCACACCCAAGGTACTCCTATGGTATCCGGGAGTTGCACAATCTCATGGTCTAAGGAAATGATACTTGACATTCAGAAAAGCTACAGCAAACGAACTACACGATCTTTGAGCTAAGCTTAGGATTGGGTCTTGTCCATCACATCATTCTCCTAATGATGTGATCCCGTTATCAATGGCATCTAATGTCCATAGTCATGAAACCATGACTATCTTTTGATCAACGAGCTAGTCAACTAGAGGCTCACTAGGGACGTGTTGTGGTCTATGTATTCACACATGTATTACAATTTCCCGGATAACACAATTATAGCATGAACAATAGACAACTATCATGAACAAAGAAATATAATAATAACCATTTTATTATTGCCTCTAGGGCATATTTCCAACAGTCTCCCACTTGCACTAGAGTCAATATTCTAGTTACATTGTGATGAATCGAACACCCATGGAATTCTGGTGCTGATCATGTTTTGCTCTAGGGAGAGGTTTAGTCAATGGATCTGCTACATTCAGGTCCGTATGTACTTTACAAATCTCTATGTCTCCATTTTGAACACTTTCACGAATGGAGTTGAAGAGACGCTTGATATGCCTGGTCTTCCTGTGAAACCTGGGCTCCTTGGCAAGGGCAATAGCTCCAGTGTTGTCACAGAAGAGAGTCATCGGGCCCGACGCATTGGGTATGACTCCTAGGTCGGTAATGAACTCCTTCACCCAGACTGCTTCGTGTGCTACCTCCGAGGCTGCCATGTACTCCGCTTCACATGTAGATCCCGCCACAACGCTTTGCTTGCAACTGCACCAGCTTACTGCCCCACCATTCAAAATATACACGTATCCAGTTTGTGACTTAGAGTCATCCAGATCTGTGTCGAAGCTAGCGTCGACGTAACCCTTTACGACGAGCTCTTTGTCACCTCCATAAACGAGAAACATTTCCTTAGTCCTTTTCAGGTACTTCAGGATATTCTTGACCGATGTCCAGTGTTCCTTGCCGGGATTACTTTGGTACCTACCTACCAAACTTACGGCAAGGTTTACATCAGGTCTGGTACACAGCATGGCATACATAATAGACCCTATGGCTGAGGCATAGGGGATGACACTCATCTCGTCTATATCTTCTGCCGTGGTCGGACAGCTCAATTTCACACCTTGCAACACAGGCAAGAACCCCTTCTTAGACTGATCCATATTGAACTTCTTCAATATCTTATCAAGGTATGTGCTTTGTGAAAGACCTATGAGGCGTCTTGATCTATCTCTATAGATCTTGATGCCTAATATATAAGCAGCTTCTCCAAGGTCCTTCATTGAAAAACTCTTATTCAGGTAGGCCTTAATGCTGTCCAAAAGCACTATATCATTTCCCATCAAAAGTATGTCATCCACATATAATATGAGAAATGCTACAGAGCTCCCACTCACTTTCTTGTAAACGCAGGCTTCTCCATAAGTCTGCATAAACCCAAACGCTTTGATCATCTCATCAAAGCGAATGTTCCAACTCCGAGATGCTTGCACCAGCCCATAAATCGAGCGTTGGAGCTTGCACACCTTGTCAGCATTCTTAGGATCGACAAAACCTTCCGGCTGCATCATATACAATTCTTCCTTAAGGAAACCATTAAGGAATGCCGTTTTGACGTCCATTTGCCATATCTCATAATCATAGAATGCGGCAATTGCTAACATGATTCGGACGGACTTCAGCTTCGCTACAGGTGAGAAAGTCTCATCATAGTCAACCCCTTGAACTTGTCGATAACCCTTAGCGACAAGCCGAGCTTTATAGATGGTCACATTACCATCCGCGTCTATCTTCTTCTTAAAGATCCATTTATTTTCTATGGCTCGCCGATCATCGGGCAAGTCAGTCAAAGTCCATACTTCGTTTTCATACATGGATCCTATCTCGGATTTCATGGCTTCCAGCCATTTATCGGAATCCGGGCCCGCCATCGCTTCTTCATAGTTCGAAGGTTCACCGTTGTCTAACAACATGATTTCCAAGACAGGGTTGCCGTACCACTCTGGTGCGGAACGTGTCCTTGTGGACCTTCGAAGTTCTGTAGGAGCTTGATCAGAAGTATCTTGATCATCATCATTAACTTCCTCTCTAATTGGTGCAGGCACCACAGGAACATTTTCCTAAGCTGCACTACTCTCTGCTTCAAGAGGCAGTACTTCATCAAGCTCTACTTTCCTCCCACTTACTTCTTTCGAGAGAAACTTCTTCTCTAGAAAGGATCCATTCTTGGCAACAAAGATCTTGCCTTCGGATATGAGGTAGAAGGTATACCCAATAGTTTCTTTAGGGTATCCTATGAAGACGCATTTTTCCGACTTGGGTTCGAGCTTTTCAGGTTGAAGTTTCTTGACATAAGCATCGCATCCCCAAATTTTTAGAAACGACAGCTTAGGTTTCTTCCCAAACCATAATTCATACGGTGTCGTCTCAACGGATTTCGACGGTGCCCTATTTAAAGTGAATGCGGCAGTCTCTAAAGCATAGCCCCAAAATGACAGCGGTAAATCGGTAAGAGACATCATAGATCGCACCATATCTAATAGAGTGCGACTACAACGTTCGGACACACCATTACGCTGAGGTGTTCCAGGCGGCGTCAGTTGTGAAACTATTCCACATTTTCTTAAGTGTGTGCCAAATTCATAACTCAAGTATTCTCCCCCACGATCTGATCGCAAGAACTTGATTTTCCTGTCACGTTGATTCTCAACCTCACTCTGAAATTCCTTGAACTTTTCAAAGGTCTCAGACTTATGTTTCATTAAATAGGCATACCCATATCTACTCAAGTCATCAGTGAGGGTGAGAACATAACGATAGCCACTGCGAGCCTCAACACTCATTGGACCGCACACATCAGTATGTATGATTTCCAATAAGTTGGTTGCTCGCTCCATTGTTCCTGAGAACGGAGTCTTGGTCATTTTACCCATGAGGCATGGTTCGCACGTGTCAAATGATTCGTAATCAAGAGACTCTAAAAGTCCATCTGCATGGAGCTTCTTCATGCGTTTGACACCTATGTGACCAAGGCGGCAGTGCCACAAGTATGTGGGACTATCATTATCAACCTTACATCTTTTGGTATTCACACTATGAATATGTGTAGCATTACGCTCGAGATTCATTAAGAATAAACCATTCACCATCGGAGCATGACCATAAAACATATCTCTCATATAAATAGAACAACCATTATTCTCGGATTTAAATGAGTAGCCATCTCGAATTAAACGAGATCCTGATACAATGTTCATGCTCAAAGCTGGCACTAAATAACAATTATTGAGGTTTAAAACTAATCCCGTAGGTAAATGTAGATGTAGCGTGCCGACGGCGATCACATCGACCTTGGAACCATTCCCGACGCGCATCGTCACCTCGTCCTTCGCCAGTCTCCGCTTATTCCGCAGCTCCTGCTTTGAGTTACAAATGTGAGCAACCGCACCGGTATCAAATACCCAGGAGCTACTACGAGTACTGGTAAGGTACACATCAATTACGTGTATATCACATATACCTTTCGTGACGCCGGCCTTCTTGTCCGCTAAGTATTTGGGGCAGTTCCGCTTCCAGTGACCACTTCCCTTGCAATAAAAACACTCAGTCTCGGGCTTGGGTCCATTCTTTGGCTTCTTCCCGGCAGCTTGCTTACCGGGCGCGGCAACTCCCTTGTCGTCCTTCTTGAAGTTCTTCTTGCCCTTGCCTTTCTTGAACTTAGTGGTTTTATTCACCATCAACACTTGATGTTCCTTTTTGACTTCTACCTCTGCTGATTTCAGCATTGCAAATACTTCAGGAATGGTCTTTTCCATCCCTTGCATATTGAAGTTCATCACAAAGCTCTTGTAGCTCGGTGGAAGCGACTGAAGGATTCTGTCAATGACCGCGTCATCCGGGAGATTAACTCCCAGCTGAGTCAAGCGGTTATGCAACCCAGACATTTTGAGTATGTGCTCACTGACAGAAATATTTTCCTCCATCTTACAGCTGAAGAACTTGTCGGAGACTTCATATCTCTCGACCCGGGCATGAGCTTGAAAAACCATTTTCAGCTCTTCAAACATCTCATATGCTCCGTGTCTCTCAAAACGCTTTTGGAGCCCCGGTTCTAAGTTGTAAAGCATGCCGCACTGAACGAGGGAGTAATCATCAGCACGTGTCTGCCAAGCGTTCATAACGTCTTGGTTCTGTGGGACGGGTGCGTCACCTAGCGGTGCTTCTAGGACATAATCTTTCTTGGCAGCTATGAGGATGATCCTCAGGTTCCGGACCCAGTCCGTATAGTTGCCGCCATCGTCTTTCAGCTTGGTTTTCTCTAGGAACGCGTTGAAGTTGAGGACAACATTGGCCATTTGATCTACAAGACATATTGTAAAGATTTTAGACTAAGTTCATGATAATTAAGTTCATCTAATCAAATTATTAAATGAACTCCCACTCAGATAGACATCCCTCCAGTCATCTAAGTATAACATGATCCGAGTTAACTAGGTCGTGTCCGATCATCACGTGAGACGGACTAGTCAACATCGGTGAACATCTTCATGTTGATCGTATCTTCTATACGACTCATGCTCGACATTTCGGTCTTTTGTGTTCCGAGGCCATGTCTGTACATGCTAGGCTCGTCAAGTCAACCTAAGTGTATTGCGTGTGTAAATCTGTCTTACACCCGTTGTATTCGAACGTTAGAATCTATCACACCCAATCATCATGTGGTGCTTCGAAACAACGAACCTTCGCAACGGTGCACAGTTAGGGGGAACACTTTCTTGAAATTGTTACGAGGGATCATCTTATTTAAGCTACCGTCGTTCTAAGCAAATAAGATGTAAAACATGATAAACATCACATGCAATCAAATAGTGACATGATATGGCCAATATCATTTGCTCCTTTGATCTCCATCTTCAGGGCTCCATGATCATCGTTGTCACCGGCATGACACCATGATCTCCATCATCATGATCTCCATCATCGTGTCTTCTTGAAGTTGTCTTGTCATCTATTACTTCTACTACTATGGCTAACGCTTTAGCAATAAAGTAAAGTAATTACATGACGTTTATGTTGACACGCAGGTCATAAATAAATAAAAACAACTCCTATGGCTCCTGCCAGTTGTCATACTCATCGACATGCAAGTCGTGATTCCTATTACAAGAACATGATCAATCTCATACATCACATATATCATTCATCACAACCTTTGGCCATATCACATCACAAAACACTTGCTGCAAAAACAAGTTAGATGTCCTCTAATTGTTGTTGCAACTTTTTACGTGGCTGCTATAGGTTTCTAGCAAGAACGTTTCTTACCTACGCCAAAACCACAACGTGAATTGCCAATTTCTATTTACCCTTCATAAGGACCCTGTTCATCGAATCCGATCCGACTAAAGTGGGAGAGACAGACACCCGCCAGCCACCTTGTGCAACTAGTGCATGTCAGTCGGTGGAACCGGTCTCACGTAAGCGTACGTGTAAGGTTGGTCCGGGCCGCTTCATCCCACGATGCCGCCGAATCAAGATAAGACTAGTAACGGCAAGCAAATTGACAATATCGACACCCACAACTACTTTGTGTTCTACTCGTGCATAGTAACTACGCATAGACCTAGCTCATGATGCCACTGTTGGGGATCGTAGCAGAAATTAAAAAAAATTCTACGCATCACCAAGATCAATCTATGGAGTATTCTAGCAACGAGGAGAATAGGAGTTCATCTACATACCCTTGTAGATCGCGAGCGGAAGCGTTCAAGTGAACGGGGATGATGGAGTCGTACTCGCCGTTATCCAAATCACCGATGACCAAGTGCCGAACGGACAACACCTCCGCGTTCAACACACGTACGGTTGGGAAGATGTCTCCTCCTTCTTGATCCAGCAAGGGGGAAGGAAAGGTTGATGAAGATCCAGCAGCATGACGGCGTGGTGGTGGATGCAGCAGGATCCCGGAAGGGCTTCGCCAAGCACAAGCAGGAAGGAGAGGTGTTACGGAGGCAGAGGGAGGCGCCAAGAGCAAGGTGCGGCTGCCCTCCCTCCCTTCCACTATATATAGGGGCTAGGGGGGCGCATGCCCCTTTGGAGATCCCGTCTAAAAGGGGGGCGGCCCCTGGGGGCAACGGCCCCCTTAGTGTTTCCATCCAGGGGGGCGCATGCCCCCTCGGGAGGGCAACGGCCCCCTAGGGTTTCCAACCAGGGGGGCGCATGCCCCCTCGGGGGGCAACGGCCCCCTAGGGTTTCCAACCCTAGGCGCCTTGGGCCCTTGGGTGGGGCGCACCAGCCCATCAGGGGCTGGTTCCCACGCCACTTCAGCCCATGGGGCCCTCCGAGATAGGTGGCCCCATCCGATGGACCCCGGGACCCTTTCGGTGGTCCCGGTACAATACCGGTAACCCCCGAAACCTTCCCGCTGGCCGAAACTGGACTTCCTATATATAAATCTTTACCTCCGGGCCATTCCGGAACTCCTCGTGACGTCTGGGATCTCATCCGGGACTCCGAACAACTTTCGGGTTACTTCATACTAATATCTCTACAACCCTAGCGTCACCGAACCTTAAGTGTGTAGACCCTACGGGTTCGGGAGACACGCAGACATGACCGAGACCCCTCTTCGGTCAATAACCAACAGCGGGATCTGGATACCCATGTTGGCTCCCACATGCTCCTCGATGATCTCATCGGATGAACCACGATGTCGAGGACTTAATCAATCCCGTATACAATTCCCTTTGTCAATCGGTACGTTACTTGTCCGAGACTCGATCGTCGGTATCCCAATACCTTGTTCAGTCTCGTTACCGGCAAGTCACTTTACTCGTACCATAATGCATGATCCCGCGATCAACCACTTGATCACATTGAGCTCATTATGATGATGCATTACTGAGTGGGCCCAGAGATACCTCTCCATCATACGGAGTGACAAATCCCAGTCTCGATTCGTGCCAACCCAACAGACACTTTCGGAGATACCTGTAATGTACCTTTATAGTCACCCAGTTACGTTGTGACGTTTGGCACACCCAAGGTACTCCTACGCTATCCGGGAGTTGCACAATCTCATGGTCTAAGGAAATGATACTTGACATTCAGAAAAGCTATAGAAAACGAACTACACGATCTTTGAGCTAAGCTTAGGATTGGGTCTTGTCCATCACATCATTCTCCTAATGATGTGATCCCGTTATCAATGACATCTAATGTCCATAGTCAGGAAACCATGACTATCTTTTGATCAATGAGCTAGTCAACTAGAGGCTCACTAGGGACGTGTTGTGGTCTATGTATTCACACATGCATTACGATTTCCCGGATAACACAATTATAGCATGAACAATAGACAATTATCATGAACAAAGAAATATAATAATAACCATTTTATTATTGCCTCTAGGGCATATTTCCAACAGGAAGGACTATGCCAACCACCATCATCAAGGAGTGAACTTTCTCGTCGAAGACCAGGTGTATGTGCAAGCCACTTCACTCAAAGGAACCAAGCATTTCCATGTCAAAGGGAAGCTTACACCAAGATTTATTGCCCCTCTCCAAGATCACTGCAAGAAGAAGAATAGACGGCTACCATCTAGAGTTACCACCTGAGTCACCCACTGTGCACAACATTTTACCACACGACACCACTCCGAAAATGTTTCCAACTTCCTAACTAGTCTGGTCTCTACAAGGACATCGATCACCGAGCCATCGACCTCCAGCCCAATATGACCTACGCGAGAGACCCCAATCGCAATATGGATCAAGCAGAATGTCATACACGAAGCCACGCCTTCAAGCACTCCATGGATTCAATGGAGCACCACACGGAAGCAAAGCAGTATGAGGACGTGAAGACTGCCCCACATCAAAGTTTCCGTATTCCTTTCGGCGCCTAGTTTGGGAATCTCGGGGACGAGATTCTTGTAAGGGGGTAGGTTTGTCACACCCTGATTTTCACGCCACAACACTTAAGCTAATAAATCATGATAAAGTGTGGTTTGACAAAAACTTTTGCATTATTTGGCTTTTTATTTGGAGTTGGTTTTCTCTCTGTGATTTTCAAGTGCTCTTTAAAGTCAACTACTCCACTTTATATACTTCATCTCCCTGCCCCAAACTTCGGCCCAATGATCATGCCATGTGTACAGTGCAATATAGTATTTCCTTACAAAAATAATTTGGCCAAAAAGTATTTTCTAAAAATAGTTTTCCAAAAAACCCTGAATTGAGGTTTGCACTACAAGTACTTGATTTGGGGTACAAAAAATATATCAAAAGGTATATTTGAATCCTATTAGATATAGGACTCCCATAAACCACAAAAATATAATTTTAAATGTTATTTTCCTATTTTATTTAAGAGCTTTTTCTTAAGGCCAGAAATGGTCTTTAATAGGGAAAAATTATTTTATTGTTTCAAAAATATTTGACAAAAATCAGGGAAACTCAGTGGACATATATTTTCCATATATAAGAGTTTCAACACATGGTCATGTTCAAAATATTGGACAAATCCTCCCAAAACCATTTCTGCCCATTTCAAGGATTTGAAAATTTTCTACAGGAAATATTTTCATAAAAATACAAGGAAAATCCAGCAAGTCAACAATGCATATTGTGATAACCTTGCAAAGCCTCATCTCAATTAAGGTCACTTTGGTTCACCAAAATGCCCCAAAACCCTCTCTGACCAGAATCAAATTTGAACAACTTTGTACTACCGACTTTCTCTCCTTGACCTCAACTTTTGTGAGCATGTTCACATGACCAAATGAGGCCACTACACTAAGTGGTGCATCAAGGGGAAGTGATTTGCTCAACTCGATCTACACAAGTTCATTTCTGCTAATTTCTAGGGTTTACAAAAGTTGCATTGGCAACTTTGCCCAAATGAGCTCAAAATTGGTGGAAGTCCCTAATTATATGTGCCATTACACCCTTTGGGGTCTCATGCCAAATGGAGTTCATTTGCTTACTCAAACCAGCATCAAACACCTTCTGCCACTTTACCAAAATTCCATTTTTCATCTCTTCCACTAATCTCCATGGGCTAAACTTTTTACCACGACACCTACTAATCCCCCGCTACCTCCAGTAGCAATGGCAGCATCTCAGATCAATTATTAGGGGGGGTTAAAACCACCTCTTTCTCTCTCTGTTCACCCATGGCAGCACCTCTCTCTCTCCCATTTCTATATACCAGCACCCCACCTAGCATCTCCCCACCCCAGGGCATCCAAGGCAGCCCAAGGCACAAGGGGACATGCCCTGGCCCTTTAAAAATGGCCATGCCAGCCATTTGCATGCTCCAGAGCACGCTACAGTGTGCCCAGGCAGTGTAGCCGCCCTATGCCGAACGCCTCCTACCACCTCGGGCCTCCCCAGAACGCCCGACGATGCGCCTCGGCATCCGAGACACGACAGCTGGTCGGCCCCCTCCTTCCTCTCTCTCTCCTGCCCCTGCTCGCACGCGCACCGGCCACCCGAGAGCTCCAGTGAGCGAGCTCACACGCACGGCGTCTCTGACCCCTCCCCGCTCCCTCTCTCCCTTCCTCTGGGTGTAGACCATCCCTACAAACACCCCGGACATGCCCACGTGAGCCCCCGTGACATACAACGATGGCAACAACCTCGCCGGCGCATGGGTCCACGGCAAGCCCTGGCCCGGCTATATAAGACCTCCCCGAGCCCTCCTCTCCTCACCACTCGACCTTTGCGGCTCCAAATAGGCCCCCTGTACCCCCAATTCATCTCCAGAAGCGCCCGAGCTCGAGATCGAGCTCGAGCTCCGCCGCCTCGGGCCGCCGTCGATCTCGGGGTACAGGCTCTCTCCGCCCCTTCTATCTCTCGATCTGGAACTGCCACACCTCCCTGACCATTTCCCCTCTGTTTCCCCTCTCTTTTGTAGCCGGAATCGACCGGGGCAAGCACCTCCCGAAGCTCTGCCGCCGTCTTCCTCGTCGTCGGCGAACCCCTGCACCCCGGCGACGAAATCCACCTCCACCCGAACGGCGACTCCGTCCTGAGCATGTCGGTGCCCTCAGATCGCCTCGCCGTCGACCATAGCGGCGCCGGTGAGCTTGTCACCCTCTCTGGCCCAAGGTTGACGACGACGGCCGTGGGGCCCGTCCGTCAGCCTCACGTCTTGACGTGTGGGTCCCACACGTCAGGTTTAAAACACAAACGCGCGTGCACTGATTCGCTGCGTCGGCTGGAGGCGTATTTCCCAAATACGCCTTCGACGTGGCAGCCTCGCACGGGCTGGATTTCCCCTGGACCTGCTGCACTGTGGCCGAATAGGCCTAGTTGCACAGTGCTACTTCTTCTTTTCTTTTTCTCAGAAACTTGCAAAAATTCCACAGGATTAAATATTAATCCAAATGGAATAATTCTAGTTCCTAAATTCTTGTGAAAATCCTACCTATTTAATGGTATAACTTTCACACATGTCCAAACAACGTTTATGTACTGTTCATATTCAAATTCAAATTTGAATATATTTAAACCTCTCTAAAAATCCATTCCTCATATTCTACAACTCCAAATCCAAAACTAGGAATTTTATCCTTCTTTGTTTTTACCCTAGTATTTAACAAAAATGAGTTGACATTTTTCTGAGCACTTTGGTTTTTCTGTTTTATTATCGCCTTATTTTTCTCGTTATTATTTTGCGACGATAGATTGTGTTACTAACGAAGGAATTGGACCAGAAGACTTTGAAGACCTAGAAGACTTTGCTGAGCCAAGCAAGCAACCCTTTGACCATGTCTAAGAAACCCTTTTTATGCATGTCATATGGCACTTTCATTGCTTGCATCGAAGTCATGATAAAATGGTGAACACTTGAGGTGGTTTGCCACTGTTACTTCCTCATTGATACTTGCATGGTGCATGACCCTACCTCCTTACGAGCGTTATGTCGGTGGGAGTAGGTAGGATGCTAGAGTAGTTGTTGCACAAAAAGGGACGGGAATATGCATGGTGATGGAGACAAAGTATTTTCAGAAGATTTTTTTGAAACCCTGTCGGGTGCCACTTATGCCCGGGGGAGATAATGAGATGGGTAACCACTTGATGATGAAGTGGTGTACCGAGGCAAGTGTGTGTGTTGTTTTCAAAAACGGAATAGATTTAAGATTTGTCGACTGTCCCAACCTTACATGCGCAACCACTCTACCCTTGTATGGGAAAGGGCATTATTGATTACCTAGGCCGATACTAGCTTGGAGCCCGCATTACTAGTGACGGGGGAGAGTTGGTGCTCTCTCTCGGGATGGGGTCGTGCCAGGTAGGGCGGCCATGACTGTTTTTACAGGGCACCGGACACACCGTTAGTACCCCGTGCTTGTGGTATGTGATAAATATGGGAGCGAGGCTCCACAAATTTTAAGATGTGAAATGTTGGGCACAGGGGTTACTACCGATCAAGTGGACTCTATGTTAGTGTCGTCTAGGGAAAGATGGTGATCGGGTGCTTACCCCGGGTACTTGAGGTATCGCGGGTCACGGAAGACACGAAAGTTCCCTGGATCTTGTGGGTAAAGTGTGCAACCTCTGCATAGTGTAAAACTATTCGAATAGCCGTGTCCACGGTCAAGGACAGTTGGCCGGTGCCGCTTAAACTACGTCCATAATTTTTCAAACCACGTGTGTGTGTTGATGAAGCTAAATGGGTCAAGTCAGATGACTTGACACGACGATCAAGTTGGATTGGTGTCCAACTCTGCTTATGTTGATATATGTAACTTGTTCATACGGATATATGTACTCTCATGATGCATACTTTAGAGGTTGATAGATCATGTCATTGCACTCAAAACTAGCTTTCTGCAAACTACCTACTTAGTGCTATATCATTGCATTGTTGTGCCTTGTTCCAATCATGGGTTGCTTGCGAGTACATTCAAAGTACTCATTAGCTTGCCACTGGTTATTTAATTGGCCAGGCATGGAAGAACAGGAGTTCGAAGAAGAGTTCTTTGGAGACGAACATGCGAACTAGGACGTTTCCCAGTCAGAATGCCTGTAGGGTTAAGGCAGATGACATGGGTTCTATTTATCGACAAATTTCCGCTGCTTAAGTTTATTTGGCATTCAGCCGTTGTGGCTTTATCTATGCAAGACTTGACCATAATGGTCATAATTTTTGTAAGACGGTATGTATGGATGTAAGACTCTTGTTATTCAGCTTTTGTGTGTTCAGTGAGCATTGATCTCTTGGATCACTGTACACGTGCATTCGGTGATCGCGACTTATGAGTCGGGGTCCCCATAGAATGAGTTAATTACAGTACCTTAATGTGGTGGTTTATTTTCTTATACTAACGGAGCTCACGAGATTTTTTGTTGAGTTTTGTGTTGTGAAGTTTTCAAGTTTTTGGGTAAAGATTTGATGGATTTTGGAACAAGGAGTGGCAAGAGCCTATGCTTGGGGATGCCCAAGGCACCCTAAGCTAAAATTCAAGGACAACCAAAAGCCTAAGCTTGGGGATGCCCCGGAAGGCATCCCCTTTTTCGTCTTCGTCTATCGGTAACTTTACTTGAGGCTATATTTTTATTCACCACATGATATGTGTTTTGCTTAGAGCGTCTTGTATGATTTGAGTCTTTGCTTTTTAGTTTACCACAACCATCCTTGCTGTACACACCTTTTGGGAGAGACACGCATGAATCGGAATTTACTAGAATACTCTATGTGCTTCACTTATATCTTTTGAGCTATACAATTTTTCTCTAGTGCTTCGCTTATATATTTTTAAAGCATGGTGGTGGTTTTATTTTATAGAAATTATTGATCTCTCATGCTTCACTTATATTATTTTGAGAGTCTTTTAGAACAGCATGGTAATTTGCTTTGGTTATAAAACTAGTCCTAATATGATGGGCATCCAAGTTGGGTATAATAAAAACTTGCATATAAGATGCATTGAATAGTAGGAGAAGTTTGATACTCGATGATTGTTTTGATACATGAGGATGGTGATATTAGAGTCATGCTAGTGGGGTAATTGTGAATTTGAGAAATACTTGTGTTGAGGTTTGCAAGTCCCGTAGCATGCACGTATGGTAACCGTTGTGTAACAAATTTGAAGCATGAGGTATTTTTTGATTGTCTTCCTTATGAGTGGTGGTCGGGGACGAGCAATGGTCTTTTCCTACCAATCTATCCCCCTAGGAGCATGCTCGTAGTTCTTGGTTTTGATGACTTGTAGATTTTTGCAATAAGTATGTGAGTTCTTTATGACTAATATTGAGTCCATGGATTATACGCACTCTCACCCTTCCACCATTGCTAGCCTCTCAAGTACCGCGCAATTTTCGCCGGTACCATAAACCCACCATTTACCTTCCTCAAAACAGCCACCATACCTACCAAGAGCCTAAGCTTGGGGATGCCCCGGATGGCATCCCCTCTTTCGTCTTCGTTCATTGGTAACTTTACTTGGAGCTATATTTTTATTCACCACATGATATGTGTTTTGCTTGGAGCGTCATTTTATTTTATTTTGTTTTGCTTGATGTTTGAATAAAATACCAAGATCTTAAATTCTTAAATGTTAGAGAGTCTTCACATAGTTGCATAATTATTCGACTACTCATTGATCTTCACTTATATCTTTCAGAGTAGTTTGTCGTTGCTCTAGTGCTTCACTTATATCTTTTTAGAGCACGGTGGTGGTTTTATTTTGTAGAAATGGATGAACTCTCATGCTTCACTTATATTATTTTGAGAGTCTTTAGAACAGCATTGTAGTTTGCTTTGGTTATGAAACTAGTCCTAATATGATAGGCATCCAAGTGGGATATAATAAAAACTTCCATAAAAAGTGCAATGAATACTATGAGAAGTTTGATACTTGATAATTGTTTTGAGATATGGAGATGGTGATATTAATTAGAGTCATGCTAGTTGAGTAGTTGTGAATTTGAGAAATACTTATGTTGAAGTTTGTGATTCACGTAGCATGCACGTATGGTGAACCATTATGTGATGAAGTCAGAGCATGATTTATTTATTGATTGCCTTCCTTATGAGTGGCCATCGGGGACGAGCGATGGTCTTTTCCTACCAATCTATCCCCCTAGGAGCATGTGCGTAGTACTTTGTTTCGATAACTAATAGATTTTTGCAATAAGTATGTGAGTTCTTTATGACTAATGTTGAGTCCATGGATTATACGCACCTTCACCCTTCCACCATTGCTAGCCTCTCTAGTAGCACGCAACTTTCACCAGTACCATAAATCCACCATATATCTTCCTGAAAACATCCACCATACCTACCTATTATGGCATTTCCATAGCCATTCCGAGATATATTGCCAAGCAACTTTCCACCGTTCCGTTTATTATGACATGATCCATCATTATCGTATTGCCTTGCATGATCATGTAGTTGACATTGTATTTGTGGAAAAGCCACCGTTCATAATTTTTCATACATGTCACTCTTGATTCATTGCACATCCCAGTACACCGCCAGAGGCACGCATATAGAGTCATATTTGTGTTCTAAGTATCGAGTTGTAATCTTTGAGTTGTAAATAAATAGAAGTGTGATGATCGTCATTATTAAAGCATTGTCCCATGTGAGGAAATAAAAAAAGGCCAAATAAAAAAAGAGAAGGCACAAAAAAAGAGAAAGAAAAAAATGATATAAAAAGAGAGAAGGACAATGCTACTATCCTTTACACACTTGTGCTTCAAAGTAGCACCATGATCTTCATGATAGAGAGTCTCTTATTTTGTCACTTTCTTATACTAGTGGGTAATTTTCATTATAGAACTTGGCTTGTATATTCCAACGATGGGCTTCCTCAAATGCCCTAGGTCTTCGTGAGCAAGCAAGTTGGATACACACCCACTTAGTTTCTTTTGTTGAGCTTTCATACATTTATAGCTCTAGTGTATCCATTGCATGGCAATCCCTACTCACTCACATTGACATCTATTGATGGGCATCTCCATAGCCCATTGATACGCCTAGTTGATGTGAGACCATCTTCCTCCTTTTTGTCCTCTCCACAACCACCACTCTATTCCACCTATAGTGCTATGTCCATGACTCGTGCTCATGTATTGCATGAAAGTTGAAAAGGTTTGAGATTACTAAAGTATGAAACAATTGCTTGGCTTGTCATCGCGGTTGTGCATGATTTGAGTATTTTGTGTGACGAAGATGGAGCATTACCAAACTATATGATTTTGTAGGGATGAGCTTTCTGTGGCCATGTTATTTTGAGAGGACATAATTACTTTGCTAGTATTCTTGAAGTATTAAAAAATTTATTTCATAAATTTTTGTCTTGAATCTTTCGGATCTGAACATTCATGCAACAATAAAGAAAATTACATTGATAAATATGTTAGATAGCATTCCACATCAAAAATTCTATTTTTATCATTTACCTACTCGAGGACGAGCAGGAATTAAGCTTGGGGATGCTTGATACATCTCTAATGTATCTATAATTTTTGATTGTTCCATGCTACTATATTATCTATTTTGGATATTTAATGGGCTTTAATATGCACTTTTATATTATTTTGGGGACTAACCTATTAACCGGAGGCCCGGTGCAAGTTTCTGTTTTTTGCCTATTTCGGTGTTTCGCAGAAAAGGAATACCAAACGGAATGAAACCTTTGCGATGATCTTTCTTGGACCGAAAGTAAACCAGGAGACTTGGAGTGGAACTCTGGAACTCCGTGAGGCGGCCACGAGATAGGAGGGCACGCCGAGGGGGGGTAGGCGCGCCCCCACCCTCGTGGGCCCCACGGAGCTCCACCGATGTACTTCTTTCGCCTATATACTCTTATACCCTAAAAACATCAGGGGGAGCCACGAAACCACTTTTCCACCGCCGCAACCTTCTGTACCCGTGAGATACCATCTGGGGACCTTTTCCGGCAATCTGCCGGAGGGGGGAATCGATCACGGAGGGCTTCTACATCAACACTATAGCCTCTTCGATGAAGCATGAGTAGTTTACCAGAGACCTTCGGGTCCATAGTTATTAGCTAGATGGCTTCTTCTCTCTCTTTGATCTTTAATACAAAGTTCTCCTCGATGCTCTTGGAGATCTATTCGATGTAATACTCTCTTGCGGTGTGTTTGCCGAGATCCGGTGAATTGTGGGTTTATGAACTTGATTATCTATGAATATTATTTGGTTCTTCTCTGAATTCTTATATGCATGATTTGATATCTTTGCAAGTCTCTTCGAATTATCGGTTTAGTTTGGCCTACTAAATTGATCTTTCTTGCAATGGGAGAAGTGCTTAGCTTTGGGTTCAATCTTGCGGTGTCCTTTCCCAGACAGTAGGGGCAGCAAGGAACATATTGCATTGTTGCCATCAAGGATAAAAAGATGGGGTTTATGTCATATTGCTTGAGTTTATCCCTCTACATCATGTCATCTTGCTTAATGTGTTACTCTATTCTTATGAACTTAATACTCTAGATGCATGCTAGATAGCGGTCGGTGGGTGGAGTAATAGTAGTAGATGCAGAATCGTTTCGATCTACTTGACACGGACGTGATGCCTATGTTTATGATCATTGCCTTAGATATCTTCATAACTATGCACTTTTCTATCAATTGCTCGGCTGTAATTTGTTCACCCACCGTAATACATGCTATCATGAGAGAAGCCACTAGTGAAACCTATGGCCTCGGGTTCTCTTCCTTATTATATTGCATCTCTTTTATTATCGCAGCTCGTTTACTATTTTGCAATCTTTACTTTCCAATCTATACAACAAAATACTAAAAATATTTATCTTATTATCTCTATCAGATCTCACTTTCGCAAGTGACCATGAAGGGATTGACAACCCCTTTATCGTGTTGGTTGCGAGATTCTTGATTGTTTATGCAGGTACTAGGTGACTTGTGCGTTGTCTCCTACTAGATTGATACCTTGGTTCTCAAAAATTGAGGGAAATACTTACGCTACTTTGCTGCATCACCCTTTCCTCTTCAAGGAAAAACCAATGCATGGTCAAGAGGTAGCAGCGGTCACCGCACAAATCTAACGAAGCTTCTCTGACAACGGTCGGCAACCCACGGCCGAAGAGTTGGCAATCGCCGAGAGCGTTCAAGCCGTCGTCCGTTCCTCTGCCGCATACCTTGCCACGATGGAGCCCGTCCAAGCCCAGATCGCGGCCGCCCACGCCCAGCTCATGGCGGCCTTTTCCAAAGAGATGGCAGACATGGATGGCGAGATGCTTGCCGAGTATGCTGCGATGGATGCCATGGAGCCGCTTCCCCAGGACACCATTGTGTGCAAGCTGGACATGGAGGAGGAGGCGGAGATCGACGAGCACCAGCCGTAGTAGTACTCTTTGTTTTGTTTAATTAAGAGCGTCAGGTTTTAGTTTGTTAGAGTAATGTTTAGGTCAGCTAGCTCTGTTTAATTGCTGAACTTGCTCGATTAAGAAGTATGAGTGTGTTGCAGTCTCCTTTGTGTACCCAAATTATGCAATGACGTGGATGACCACTGTAACCAGGGAAATTCGAACCAAAATTTGCATGTTCAAACTCATCACACACGGGTTAAGCTATATGAATCGTTTGTGATGTTCACATATCATACACAGTGCTGAATAAGGGACCATGTCTGATGACACTTTGCGCGCCAGTTTTTTCGCTGCACCGATTCAAAATTTTCGGCTTCCGCAGAAATATCGACCTCCCCGCCCCATCCCCCTTACCAAAAGCCACATTTCCCCTGTTTCTGCCTTCCTTTCCAAGTTGAAACCTTCACTCCTTGCTTGCAACGCCGCCTCCTTGTCGGCGACCCTCCTTCACGCTTCTCGGCCTTGACTATCCAGGCAGGTAATCCACACACGACCCCTATCCTCCTCCTGCTTCCACATCCCACATGCCCCGACCGCCGGCGCGACACCTTCCACCCAAATCACCGACCCCTCCACTAAATAAGCGCCGCCCTAAGCCATGGTGCACACGGTATAGCCAGGAGCTCAAGGAGAATTTGGCAGCGGAGAAGCAAATCGCGACCGCACGCGCGAATGAGGTCGTGATGGCTGCCATTTGTGTCGACCCCAGATCTTGGAGGAGCACCTCGCCGTCGAGGCCACCGTCGACACCTCATGCACCGACGCCGCGATGCGGTTGGCTGCTTTAAACTACAGTTCATGGCGTTTTCTCAAGGCCATCCTCGATGCCTTCGACGAAGACTATGAGGTGTTTTCTCAGTGTGCATTGATACGTATCCAACGTATCTATAATTTTTTATTGTTCCATGTTGTTATATTATCAATCCTGGATGTTTTATAATCACTTTATATCATTTTTTGGTACTAACCTATTGACATAGTGCCAAGTGCTAGTTGCTGTTTTTGCATGTTTTTTACATCGTAGAAAATTAATACCAAACGGAATCCAAATGCAACGAAACTTTACGGAGATTTTTTATGGACCATAAGACACATAATGGGCCAAGGCTGCGCCTGGGGTGCTCCGAGGAGAGCGCAACCCACCAGGGTGCGCCAGGAGGCCCAAGCACGCCCTGGTGGGTTGTTCCCACCTCAGGTGCCCCCTGGACCGCCTCTTTGCTCTATAAATACCCCAATATTCCATAAACCCTAGGGGACTCGACGAAAATCAATTCCAGCCACCGCAGAGTCCAGAACCACCAGATCCAATCTAGAAACCATCATGGATGGGGTTCACCACCTCCATTGGTGCCTCTCCGATGATGCGTGAGTAGTTCTTTGTAGACCTTCGGGTCCGTAGTTAGTAGCTAGATGGCTTCCTCTCTCTTGTTTGATTCTCAATACAATGGTCTCTTGGAGATCCATATGATGTAACTCTTTTTGCGGTGTGTTTGTTAGGATCGAATGAACTTTGAGTTTATGATCAGATCTAGCTTTTTATATCCATGAAAGTATTTGAGTTTCTTTGATCTCTTTTATGCATGATTGCTTATAGCCTCGTATTTCTTCTCCGATATTTGGGTTTTGTTGGGACAACTTGATCTATTTATCTTGCAATGGGAAGAGGTGCTTTGGAGTGGGTTCAATCTTACGGTGCTTGATCCCGGTGACACAAGGGGAACCGACACGTATGTATCATTGCTACTAAGGATAAAACAATGGTGTCTATCTCTACATAGATAGATCTTGTCTACATCATGTCATTGTTCTTATTGCATTACTCCATTTCTCCATGAACTTAATACACTATATGCATGCTGGATAGCGGTCGATGTGTGGAGTAATAGCTATAGATGCAGATAGGAGTCAGTCTACTAATATTGGACATGATGCCTATATAATGATCATTCCCTGGATATCGTCATGATTATTTGAAGTTCTATCAATTTCCCAACAGTAATTTGTTTACCCACCATTTGCTATTTTTCTCGAGAGAAGCCACTAGTGAAACCTACGACCCCCGGGTCTCTTTCTCATATTATTTGCCTTTGCGATCTATATTCCTTTGCTTTTATTTTCAGATCTACTAAACCAAAAACACAAAAATATCTTGCTGCAATTTATTCTTATTTATTTTATTTGGCATTTGATCTATCAATATCTACAATTTTATCTCACGTCCGTCTGCCAATTTCTGGCGCCGCTACCTGAAAGGGATTGACAACCCCTTTTACACGTCTGGTTGCGAGTAGTTGTTATTTGTGTGCAGGTGTTGTTTATGTTGTGTTGCTTGGTTCTTCTATTGGTTCGATAACCTTGGTTTCATATTTGAGGGAAATACCTACCGTTGTGCGGCATCATCCCTTCCTCTTTGGGGAAATACCAACGTAGCTTCAAGCGACATCTTCCATGTCCAAGGAGCCAATCATCGTCGATATCTCCGACGATGAGGAGTAGCTTGTCTTATTAGCTCACTATAAGGACCTATGTTCAGTTTGCTAGCTACGCCAGCTAAGCATGCTCGGTTTACCTATTGCATGTGTTGCTCCTGCCTTTCCTTGACAAATTCTAGTGAATTGTGCTATCTAATTTTACCATGCAATTTGTTGCTCTAGTGTATATGTTCTATATGTCGTGCAATGTGGTGCCCACTTATTAACTGCTTGGTTAGTTAGTTCTCGTCTTCAGTTAACTGTTTGGTTCATTTCTGCGAATGTGATGTTCAATTCTTCAGGCTACAATTTTGTATTGTCTTCCATGTGATAAATAAATCGAATTTATCTTTACAAAATACATGAGAAACAAATACAATTGCTATATTTCCAAGTTGTCAAGCATGCTTGGTTTGGTTAACTGTCTGATCTTCTAGTATGTTATACATTGTGCAATGTGGTGCTCAGTTAATGTTTGGTTCATTTGTTGTGGTGTTTAGTTAACTGTTTGGTTCAATTCTGCAATGCGATGTTCAATTGTTATGGGTCCATTCTGTTATTGTATACCATGTGAGAAATAAATCGAATTTGGTTGTAGTAAATACATGAGAAACAAATACAATTGTTGTATTTCCAAGTTGTTAACCATGCTTGGTTTGGTTAACTGTCTGATCTTCTATTAGGAGTATGTTATATTGTGCAATGTGGTGCTCAGTTAAAGTTTGGTTCATTTGTTGTGGTGTTTAGCTAACTTTTTGGTTCAATTCTGCAATGCAATGTTCAATTGTTGTGGGTGCATTCTGTTATTGTATAGCATGTGAGAAATAAATCGAATTTGGCTGTATTAAATGCATGAGAAACAAATACAATTGTTATATTTCCAAGTTGTTAAGCATGCTTGGTTTGGTTAACTATTTGATCTTCTATTAGGAGTATGTTATATTGTGCAATGTGGTGCTCAGTTCATGTTTGGTTCATTTGTTGTGGTCTGTAATGCGATGTCCAATTGTCATGGGTAGAATTTTGTATTGTTGTGCATGTGAGAAATAAATCAAATTTGGCTGCACTTGAGAAACAATACAACTGCTATATTTCCTAGTTCTTAATCATGTTTGGTTTGGATAAATGGAGTTTCCATGTGGCTTGAATTAATCTGATGAATCTGCAATGTGCTTATTTTTTTAGCAACGTATTTTGCTGATAGCATGCGAACCCTCACTTAACCTGATGACTAACTACCTTATATGTGTTGCAGGGAAACAATGGGAGCACTCAGGTTTACAATAAGGTTTGCACATGCATGGTCCTTTGTCTAATAGCACATTATTGTGCAATTGTAGGAACCATTCTAATATTTAGGTTTTTAACAATTTGGTCTTGCACATGTAGGTCCTACTATCAAAGGTTTTGACCCATTGTTCGACCCTTTTTACATATGGGGAAATGAGTTGTTGATGAATATCAGACAAGTCAAGAAACACAGAAAGATTGTTAGGATAAAGAAATTAGCAACAAAAAATAACAAGATCTTTGTCTACACAATGAAGAAGATATCAGTTCACTACAAGATGGTACTAATTATTATACCCTGCCTTTTTTATTCCTTTGCCTCATTTCCAATATAGAGAAGATATTTATGCACATCCTTGTTTTCAGGCCTTTCCAAAGCAGTTCACTGATGATTACCTCTCAAACCACCTCTATGGTCAGGAGGCGAGAAAGATTTTCATACAACACCCACGGTTCAATATTGAAGTGTTCCTGAAGAGGATGAAGGATGGACGGTCAATCATCCACAGGCACTGGCCTAAAGTTGCAAAGACCTTCAACATCAATGAAGGCTCAATATTTGCCTTCCGCTTCAGCAGTTTCCCAGATGAGATGCATCTGTGTATGTATCGTCTATGATGCTAACTTCGAAAGGTTCTAGATGTTGCATGTGAAACTTGGTGCTGGTGCAGTTGTGTAATGGGGTAGCTGGGTGCTGAAGCTATATGGTGTTGTACTCTGATGTATTTCAATTATGAAATCCTACTTCCTTAATATGGAAATGAAATATATTGTGTGCTTAATATGAAATGTCAATTAGATTAATAAATGTATTATTAATAATAGGGCAATTAGCCTGCTAATTGGGTTTTTTGTTGCAAACGGTTAGTAAGAAAACACCATGGGCAATGACCTCAGGCAATGCACACAATTTCTTGGAATAAACCGTGTTGGATCGATGAACAATCACACATGACATCCTCCTGAAAACTATTTGTGTTAGGCCACCTAGCGCAAACGTTTACCACATAAAAAGTGTGTGTGATGGACAGCCTTTGCCACACAGTTTCTTCTACGCACCGTGTGTGATGCATTCAATAACACAAACGATAAAATTCTTAATATCGTGTGCAATGGCAACACTATCACAAATGATTTAATGGGGAAAATTGTGTGTGATGTACCTGCAAACAAAAATGTTTTCCTTGGAATGACTTTGTGGGATGTATATACAAATGGAAACGTACTTCTTGGATTAACTCTATGGGATGTACATACTAACGGAAACGTATTCCTTGGATTGACTGTGTGGAATGTACATACGAACGGAAACATTTAGGAGGGACTGACTGTGTGGGATGTGAAGGAAATATGCCCTAGAGGCAATAATAAAGTTGTTATTTATATTTCCTTATATCATGATAAATGTTTATTATTCATGCTAGAATTGTATTAACCGGAAACTTAGTACATGTGTGAATACATAGACAAAACAGAGTGTCCCTAGTATGCCTCTACTTGACTAGCTGGTTAATCAAAGATGGTTATGTTTCCTGACCATAGACATGTGTTGTCATTTGATGAACGGGGCACATCATTAGAGAATGATGTGATGGACAAGACCCATCCGCTAGCTTAGCATAATGATCATTTAGTTTTATTGATATTGCTTTCATCATGACTTATACATGTTCCTCTGACTATGAGATTATGCAACTCCCGAATACCGGAGGAACACATTGTGTGTTATCAAACGTCACAGCGTAACTGGGTGATTATAAAGATGGTCTACAGATTTCTTTGAAGGTGTTTGTTGGGTTGGCATAGATCGAGATTAGAATTTGTCACTCTGTGTATCGGAGAGGTATCTTTGGGCCCTCTCGGTAATGCACATCACTATAAGCCTTGCAAGCAATGTGACTAATGAGTTAGTCACGGGATGATGCATAACGGAACGAGTAAAGAGACTTGCCGGTAACGAGATTGAACTAGGTATGATGATACCGACGATCGAATCTCGGGCAAGTAACATACCGATGACAAAGGGAACAATGTATGTTGTTATGCGGTTTGACCGATAAAGATCTTCATAGAATATGTAGGAGCCAATATGAGCATCCAGGTTCCGCTATTGGTTATTGACCGGAGATGTGTCTCGGTCATGTCTACATAATTCTCGAACGCGTAGGGTCCGGACGCTTAATGTTTGATGACGATTTGTATTATAAGTTATGTGATTTGATGACCGAAGTTTGTTGGGTGTCCCATATGAGATCACGGACATGACGAGGAGTCTCGAAATGGTCGAGACGTAAATATCGATATATTGGAAGGCTATATTCGAACATCGGAAAGGTTCTGAGTGGTTCGGGTATTTTTCGGAGTACCGGAGAGTTACGGGAATTCGCCGGGGGGGAGTATTGGGCCTTCATGGGCCTTAGTCGAAAGAAGAGAAGGGCCACAAGGGGAGGCCCCCCCATGGGCTGGTCTAAATTGGACTAGGGAGGGGGCGGCGCCCCCCACTTTCCTTCTCCCTCTCCTTCTCCTTCCCTCTCTCCCCTCTTGGAAAAGGAAGGGGACTCCAACTAGGATTGGGAATCCTAGTTGGACTCCCCCTATAGGCGCGCCCCTCCTAGGCTGGCCTCTTATTCCCCCCTCCTTTATATACGTGGGCAGGAGGCACCCCAAAGACACACAAGTTGATCTTTAGCCTTGTGCGGTGCCCCCCTCCACAGTTTTACACCTCGGTCATATTGTCGTAGTGCTTAGGTGAAGCCCTGCATCGGTAACTTCATCATCACCATCAACACGCCGTCATGCTGACGAAACTCACCCTCGGCCTCAGCTGGATCAAGAGTATGAGGGACGTCACCGAGCTGAACGTGTGCATATCATGGAGGTGCCATGCGTTCGGTACTTGATCAGTGGGATCACGAAGACGTTCGACTACATCAACTGCGTTACTAAATGCTTCCGCTTTCGGTCTACGAGGGTACGTGGACACAGTCTCCCCGCTCGTTGCTATGCTTCTCCTAGATAGATCTTGCGTGATCGTAGGATATTTTTGAAATACTATATTCCCCAACAGTGGCATCCGAGCCATGTCTATGCACAGATGTTATATGCACGAGTAGAACACAAAGAGTTGTGGGTGATAATAGTCATACTGCTTACCAGCATGTCATAATTTGATTCAGCGGTATTTTTGGATGAAGCGGCCCAGACCGACATTACATGACCGCGTTCATGAGACTGGTTCTACTGTCGTGCTTCGCACATAGGTGGCTAGTGGGTGTCTGTTTCTCTAGCTTTAGTTGAATCGAGTTTGACTATGCCCGGTCCTTGTTGAAGGTTAAAACAACACACTTGATGAAAAACCATTGTGGTTTTGATGTGTAGGTAAGAACGGTTCTTGCTAGAAGCCTGTAGCAGCCACATAAAACTTGCAACAACAAAGTAGAGGACGTCTAACTTGTTTTTGCAGGGTATGTTGTGATGTGATATGGTCAAGACGTGATGAGATATAAATTGTTGTATGAGATAATCATGTTTTCTTAAAGTTATCGGCAACTGGCAGGAGCCTTATAGTTGTCTCTTTATTGCATAAGATGCAAGCGCCATATAATTGCTTTACTTTATTGCTATGCGATAGCAATAGTTACAAAAGCAATAGTTGGCGAGATGACCATGTGACGACACGTTGATAAAGATCAAGATGATGGACATCATGGTGTCATGCCGGTGACGATAGAGATCATGACAGTACTTTGGAGATGGAGATCAAAGGCACAAGATGATGATGGCCATATCATGTCACATATTTTGATTGCATGTGATGTTTATCTTTTATGCATCTATTTTGCTTAGTACGACGGTAGAATTATGAGATGATCCCTTAATAAAATTTCAAAGTGGAAGTGTTCTCCCTGAGTATGCACCGTTGCGACAGTTCTTCGTGCTGAGACACCACGTGATGATCGGGTGTGATAAGCTCTACGTTCACATACAATGGGTGCAAGCCAGTTTTGCACATGCAGAATACTCGGGTTAAACTTGACGAGCCCATATGCAGATATGGCCTCGGAACACTGAGGCTGAAAGGTTGAACGTGAATCATATAGTAGATATGATCAATATAGTGATGTTCACCATTGAAATCTACTCCATCTCACGTGATGATCGGACATGGTTTAGTTGATTTGGATCTCGTGATCATTTAGATGACTAGAGGGATGTCTATCTAAGTGGGAGTTCTTAAGTAATATGATTAATTGAACTTTAATTTATCATGAACTTAGTCCTGATAGTATTTGCATAACTATGTTGTAGATCAATAGCTCGCGATGTAGGTCCCCGTTTATTTTTGATATGTTCCTAGAGAAAAACTATGTTGAAAGATGATAATAGCAATGATGCGGACTAGGTCCGTGATCTAAGGATTATCATCATTGATACACAGAAGAATTATGTCCTTGATGCACCGCTAGGTGACGGACCTATTGCAGGAGCACAGATACAGACGTTATGAACGTTTAGCAAAGCTCGGTATGATAACTACTTGACAGTTTAGTGCGCCATGCTTCACGGGTTAGAACCGGGACTTCAAAAATGTTTTGAATGCCACGGAGCATATAAGATGTTCCAAGAGCTGAAATTGGTATTTCAGACTCATGCCCGAGTCGAGAGGTATGAGACCTCTGACAAGTATTTTGCCTACAAGATGGAGGAGAATAGCTCAATCAGTGAGCATGTGCTCAGATTGTCTGAGTAATACAATCGCTTGAATCAAGTGGGAGTTAATCTTCCAGATAAAAAGGTGATTGACAGAGTTCTCTAGTCACTATAACCAAGTTACTGGAACTTCGTGATGAACTATAATATGCAAGGGATGACGAAAATGATTCCCGAGCTCTTCGTGATGCTGAAATCGACGAAGGTAGGAATCAAGAAAAGCATCAAATGTTGATGGTTGACAAGACCACTAGTTTCAAGTAAAAGGGAAAGGGACAGAAAGGGAACTTCAAGAAGAATGACAACCAGGTTGCCACTCCATGAAGAAGCCCAAAGCTAGACCCAAGCCTGAAACTGAGTGCTTCTACTGCGAAGGAAATGGTCACTGGAAGCAGAACTGCCTCAAATACTTGGCGGATAAGAAGGATGGCAAAGTGAACAAAGGTATATATGATATACATGTTATTGATGTGTACTTTACTAGTGTTCATAGTAGCCCCTGTGTATTTGATACTGGTTCAGTTGCTATGATTAGTAAGTCGAAACTGGAGTTACAAAATGAACAAAGACTAGTTGAGGGCAAGGTGACGATGTGTGTTGGAAGTGATTCCAAGGTTGATAAGATCACCATCGCACACTCCCTTTACCTTCGGATTAGTATTGAATCTAAAATAAATGTTATTTGGTGTTTGCGTTGAGCATAATACGATTGCATCATGTTTATTGCAATACGGTTATTCATTTAAGTCAAAGAATAATTGTTATTCTGTTTACATGAATAATACCTTGTGAGGTCATACACCCAAGGTGAATGGTTTACTGAATCTCGATCATAGTGATACACATATTCATAATATTGATGCCAAAAGATGCAAAGTTGATAATGATAGTGCAACATATTTGTGGCAATGTCGTTTAGGTCATATTGGTGTAAAGCGCATGAAGAAACTCCATGTTGATGGGTTTTTGGAATCACTTGATTATGAATCACTTGATGCTTGCGAACCATGCCTCATGGGCAAGATGACTAAAACTCTGTTCTCCGAAACAATGGAGCGAGCCACTAACTTATCAGAAATAATACATACCGATGTATGCAGTCTGATGAGTGTTAAGGCTCGTGGCGGGTATCATTATTTTCTGACCTTCACAAATGATTTGAGCAGATATGGGTATATCTACTTGATGAAACACAAGTCTGAAACATTTGAAAAGTTGAAAGAATTTCATAGTGAAGTAGAAAATCATCGTAACAAGACAATAAAGTTTCTATGATCTGATCGCAGAGGCGAATATTTGAGTTATGAGTTTGGCCTTCAATTAAAACAATGTGTAATAGTTTCACAAACTCATGTGTCACACCCTAGCTAGTTCAAGCATTAGAATGTGCATCATGTTTAAATTCCTCTTAAATTTGAATTGGGGAAGACAGAACCCCCAACACACCCCCCCCCCTGGAAACAACTAGGGTTTATTAAAAATATTTTCAATGAACCTGAAATGCCCTTCTAAAAAGTTCACCCTCTTTGTCTTAGGTTAGAACCTCTGGCAAAATTGGTGCACAATTTTCTAGGTCAACAGAAGGTCATTGAATTAAATCATAAGTATTTGAATTTGGGCATTTAAATGCTATAAAATAATCTAAATGCTCAAATAATTCTGGGAATAAATGTTTCCTGTTGGAAATAATCTAAACAGAGGCCACATTTATTTTCAGGATTTTTGGAAACGTTTTAGTATTTTATTTAAAGCCCAACAGTTGCAGTTAAATAGAAAACAGAAACAAAAATCAAAAAAGAGGAGAAAGAAGCCCATCTGGGCCTTACCTGTGCTGGCCCAGCCACCTGGCTCGGCCCAGCCTGCTGGCGCTGCCAGTCGTCGTCCTCCTCGCGCCAGAAGGACGCGGAGCGCGTGGCCGGCGCCCGCGGCCACACGCCGGCCACCTCCTACTTCCGCCGACGCCCGGGAGACGCCCTGAAGTGCCACGCGACCCCCACGTCTCCCTCTCGCACTCGCTCACTCTCCCCCTCGTCTCCCTCTCTCTCTCCCGCGACGGCCGAGCGCGTACCTCGCCGCCGATCGTCGTAGTTGCCACCACAGACACTCCCTCGCCCCTCCGACGGGCCCATTAGCTCCGCCTCGACTCCCTCATCCTCCCCACCGAGCCACGCATCGCCGGAGGCCCTGCATCGCCGCCTTCGCCCTCGTCTTCAACCTCGGGCACCCGAGCCATCTCCGGTCGAATTCACCGCCGCCAGGACCTCCCCGAGCCCGCTGACCCCCTCTCCGACTCCGCTGTGAGCTCCTCTTCCTTTCCCCTCTTCTCGCGTGCTCGCGCTCGTCCCCTAGCTCCATTTTCCACCGCGGCCGAGAGCTTCTCGCCGCCGGCCATGGCGCAGTCGTGGCCACAGCCGTGCAAGCCCACAACGGAGCGCCTCACCGTGCTCAGTGCAGCACCAGGAACCCATAGCCACCCCCAGTTCTCCCTCTCGTGCACCGTAGCGTCGAAACCGACCTCGCCCGAACTCCGGCCGCCGCCACGAGCTCGATTCCGGCGAGCTCGCTCCACCCCAGCTCCTCCCACTTGCCCCACTAGATGCGCACGAGCCCCAGCTACGCGTAGCACATCTCCGCCGTCGATTTGGTCACCGGAGGACCAAATCCGAAGCCCTCCGCCGTCTCGGGCCTCGCCGGCGTCGAGCCACCGGCGAGTTGACCCAGTTTGACCCCTGGGTGGGCCCAGGAAGACCCCCCCTGAGTCTATGACAGGTGGGGCCGGTCGGCTAACTAAATTAGGATTAGTCTTAATTAATTTTAATTAAATCAGTCACTGACATGTGGGCCCAGGCCCCACTGACAACTAATTAGTGTTAATCTAATTTTGCTAATTAGCTGAGAGGCTGACAGAAGGGGCCCACCAGTCAGGTTTGACCTGGGCTGGCGCCTTTGACCTGCTGAGGTCAGCATGATGCAATGCTGACGCAGTATTGCATTTTCTGGATTTATTTTTATTCAGGAAATTCCAGAAAATGTTTAAAACTTCTAAAAATCATAGAAATTCAACCGTAACTCCAAATGAAATAATTTATATATGAAAATTATCAGAAAAATTCAATCTATCCATCTGTAATGGTTTCATGCATGACAAAACAAGTTTACCTTGCTGTTTAAGCAGAATAAGGAAATGCACTATTAAGGCCATGCTTAATGAGCTAATATTTGAATCTTTGATTCAAATGAGTTCATCCCTTTCTATTCTAGCTTGCATTAGGCCAAAACACATTCATATTGCCATGTCATAGCATGCATCATATTGTTGCATATCGTCATGTGTTGATTGTGTTCCGATGTGTTCCCCGTGGTAGGTTCTGCCTCCGAGGATATTCACGAGTATCCAACTGAAGGGCAGTATCCCGCTACCACTCCATCAGGCAAGCAACCATTGATCATTCCGATACAAACCCATGTTCTCGCTTCTGCTCTTATTTACTGCATTAAGACAACGCGATTCAAACTGCTGTGTGCTACGGTAGTTGAACCCTTATCCTCTGCATGACCTGTCATTGCCACAGTAACTAGATGAAACCCACTAGCATGTGTAGGAGTTGATTGAGCCATGTATGTGATTCCTATCTTGCTATGCCTGCTATGCTTAGAGTTGTGTCAGGTCTGGTTCATCTGGGTGATGGGCTAGAGTGAAATGCTTATGTCGGTAATGTGGGGGATGTGTTGAACATGTTTTGGTAAAGGTATCGATGAGAGGCCATGTAGGAGTACATGGTGGGTTGTTTCATTGAGGTCGTCCCTAAGAACTGAGATCTGTATGTGTGATTTTAAGATTCAGCTACTACCATGCATTGGGATCCTTAATTGACCCTCTCGGCTTCTTAATCACCCTAGTACTCTGTCCAGGAGTTGCAAATAGTTTCTGGTGTTTGTAGGTTATGTGTTGGCGGCTGTGCGTAGCGCTGACCCTAGGGGTGGGCTATGTTGCGGTAGATACACCGTGGCCGGGTATGCCGGGCGCCCGTTTGGCGTCTCGAGACCCTGTTCACATCGTTCGGGGCCGTATGTGGAAACCTCGGCCGGACTCCCTGCGGATGGAACCTGGATAGGCGATAAACCTGGACTAGAGACTTAAGTGTTTAGGTAGGCCGTGGCCGACACCCTCGCTGGGCTTCCGCTTGAAGGTTGGCGAGTACATGTCGTGTAAACGGTGGTAAGTGGTGAAAGCGTGTGTGACGAAGTACACCCCTGCAGGGTATAAAACTATTCGAATAGCCGCGTTCGCGGTAAAGGACTACTTGGTTGCCTATACAGTTCATAGAAAAGTTAATGGATACTACTAAAAGACTCAAGATAAGTGTGAGTACCGAGGATGGCCCTCTCGTAGGATGACGAGGGAGGATCCCCTGTGGAGTATTGTGTTGGTGAGTAGTGGACTCGTGTGCGAAAACTATTTTACCGGTGGAGTTCTGTAGGATAGCTTAGCCAAGAGTCAAAGCTGGCTTGCTGCATCAACCCCACCGCCTCCTTGAGAATAAGCATGTATAGTAGGTTCTGATGTAAGACTTGCTGAGTACCTTCGTACTCATGTTTGCTTATTTATTGTTTTCAGACGACAACACTGCCCCCTCCGATGGGTTTTATGTAGACCTTGACGTCGACGAGTGACTAGCCACCCAGGTGGTGATCCTGGCCATGGAGGGCCCCATGTAGATAGACAGGCTTCGAGAAGCCTTCTTTCTTTCTAGAGTCTGTACTCAGACTAGTTGCTTCCGCATGTGCTTGTATGTTGGTATGACTTGAGTGTCGGGTCATGTGACCCCTATCTGTATGAACATGTTATGAATGGCTCTCTGGAGCCTTTAAATAAAGTACTTGAGTTGTAGAGTTTTGTTGTGATGCCATGTTGTATGTACTCATATCGGGCATATTGTGTGTATGATTGAAATGCTTGGTATGAGTGGGATCCGACAATCTAGTTGTTTATCCTTGGCAGCCTTTCTTATGGGGAAATGTAGTCTAGTGTTCCTCGAGCCATAGTAGTCCGCTACAGCCCGGTTCACCGGAGTCCTGTTAGCCCAGCACTACTGCTCAGGACACTTGACTGGCCGGCATGTGTTTCACCTCGTCCCTATGTCTGTCCCTTCGGGGAAATGTCACACGGTGACTTCCGGAGTCCTGCCTAGCCTGCTACAGCCCGGGGTTCCCCGGAGTCCTGTTAGCCCAGTGCTACAGCCCGGAATCACTTATTGATGACCGACATGTTCGATGTGATTCATGTATGCCTGTCTCCATAGGTCTGTGCCGCTTTGGGTTCACGACTAGCCATGTCGGCCCGGGTTCTCTGTCATATGGATGCTAGCGACACTATCATATACGTGAGCCAAAAGGCGCAAACGGTCCCGGGCCATGGTAAGGCGACACCCGTGGGATACCGTGCGTGAGGCCGCAAAGTGATATGAGGTGTTACCGGCTAGATCAATGTGACTTGGAATCGGGGTCCTGACATCATGCCACATGGAACACCACAGCATAATGGTGTGTCCGAATGTCATAACCGTACTTTATTAGATATGATGTGATCTATGATGTCTCTTACCGAATTACTACTATCGTTTTGGGGTTATGCATTAGAGACAGCTGCATTCGCGTTAAATAGGGCACCGTCTAAAAATCCGTTGAGACGACACCGTATGAACTGTGGTTTAACAAGAAACCTAAGCTGTCGTTTCTTAAAGTTTGGGGTTGTGATGCTTATGTGAAAAAGTTTCAGCCTGATAAGCTCAAAACTAAATTGAAGAAGTGTGTCTTCATACGATACCCAAAAGAAACTGTTGGTTACACCTTCTATCACAGATCCGAAGGCAAGATCTTTGTTGCTAAGAGTGGATCCTTTCTAGATAAGGAGTTTCTCTCGAAAGAAGTGAGTGGGAGGAAAGTAGAACTTGATGAGGTAGTTGTACCTTCTCCCAAATTGGAAAATGGTTCATCACAGAAATCAGTTCCAGTGATGCCTACACCAATTAGTGAGGAAGTTAATGATGATGATCATGAAACTTCATATCAAGTTACTACCGAACCTCATAGGTCAACCAGAGTACGTTACGCACCAGAGTAGTACGGTAATCCTGTTTTGGAAGCCATGTACTAGACCATGACGAACCTACGAACTATGAGGAAGCGATGATGAGCCCAGATTCCGCGAAATGGTCTGAGGCCATGAAATCTGAGATGGGATCCATGTATGAGAACAAAGTATGGACTTTGATTGACTTGCCTGATGATCGGCGAGCCATTGAGAATAAATGGATCTTCAAGAGGAAGACAGACGCTGATAGTAGTGTTACTATCTACAAAGATCGACTTGTCGAAAAGGGTTTTTACAAGTTCAAGATGTTGACTACTATGAGATTTTCTCACTCGTATCGATGCTTAAAGTCTGTCCGAATCATGTTAGCAATTGCCGCATTTTATGAAATCTGACAAATGGATATCAAAATTGCATTCCTTAATGGATTTATTAAATAAGAGTTGTATATGATACAACCAAAAGGTTTTGTCAATCCTAAAGGTGCTAACAGAATGTGCAAGCTCCAGCGATCCATCTATGGACTGGTGCAAGCATCTCGAAGTTGGAATATATGCTTTGATAAGTTGATCAAAGCATATAGTTTTATACAGACTTGCGGTGAAGCCTGTATTTACAAGAAATTGAGTGGGAGCACTACGGCCTTTCTGATAAGTATATGTGAATGACATATTGTTGATCAGAAATGATGTAGAATTTTCTAGAAAGCATAAAGGAGTGTTTGAAAGGAGTTTTTTAAAGAAAGACCTCGGTGAAGATGCTTGCATATTGGGCATCAAGATCTATAGAGATAGATCAAGACACTTGATAAGATTTTTCAATGAGTGCATACCTTGACAAGATTTTTGAAGTAGTTCAAAATGGAATAGTCAAACAATTCTTGTGTGTATTACAAGGTGTAAAGTTGAGTAAGACTCAAAACACGACCATGACAGAAAATAGAAAGAGAATGAAAGTCATTCCCTATGCCCTAGCCATAGGTTCTATAAAGTATGCTATGTTGTGTACCAAACCTATTGTGTACCTTGCCATGAGTTTGGCAAGGGGGTGTGATATTGATCCAGGAGTGGATCACTTGACAGCGGTCAAAATTATCCTTAGAAAACTAAGGAGATATTTCTCGGTTATGGAGGTGATAAAGAGTTCGGCATAAAGAGTTACGCCGATGCAAGCTGTTACACCAATCCGGATGACTCTGAGTCTCAATCTAGATACATATTGAAAGTGGGAGCAATTAGCTAGAGTAGCTCCATGCAGAGCATTGTAGACATAGAAATTTTGCAAAATACATACGGCTCTGAATGTGACAGACCCATTGAATAAGCTTCTCTCACAAGCAAAACATGATCACACCTTAGTACTCTTTGGGTGTTAATCACATAGCGATGTGAACTAGATTATTGACTCTAGTAAAACCCTTTGGGTATTAGTCACATGGCGATGTAAACTAATCACATGGTGATTTGAACTATTGGTGTTAAATCACATGGAGATGTGAACTAGATTATTGACTCTAGTGCAAGTGGGAGACTGAAGGAAATATGCCCTAGAGGCAATAATAAAGTTGTTATTTATATTTCCTTATATCATGATAAATGTTTATTATTCATGCTAGAATTGTATTAACCGGAAACTTAGTACATGTGTGAATACATGGGCAAAACAGAGTGTCCCTAGTATGTCTCTACTTGACTAGCTCGTTAATCAAAGATGGTTATGTTTCCTGACCATAGACATGTGTTGTCATTTGATGAACGGGATCACATCATTAGAGAATGATGTGATGGACAAGACCCATCCGTTAGCTTAGCATAATGATCGTTTAGTTTTATTACTATTGCTTTCATCATGACTTATACATGTTCCTCTGACAATGAGATTATGAAACTCCCGAATAGTGGAGGAACACCTTGTGTGCTATCAAACGTCACAACGTAACTGGGTGATTATAAAGATGCTCTACAGATGTCTTCGAAGGTGTTTGTTGGGTTGGCATAGATTGAGATTAGAATTTGTCACTCCGTGTATCGGAGAGGTATCTTTGGGCCATCTCGGTAATGCACATCACTATAAGCCTTGCAAGCAATGTGACTAATGAGTTAGTCACGGGATGATGCATTACGAAACGAGTAAAGAGACTTGCCGGTAACGAGATTGAACTAGGTATGATGATACCGACGATCGAATCTCGGGCAAGTAACATACCGATGACAAAGGGAACAACGTATGTTGTTATGCGGTTTGACCGATAAAGATCTTCATAGAATATGTAGGAGCTAATATCAGCATCCAGGTTCCGCTATTGGTTATTGACCGGAGATGTGTCTCGGTCATATCTACATAGTTCTCGTACCCGTAGGGTCCGCACGCTTAACGTTCGATGACGATTTGTATTATGAGTTATGTGATTTGATGACCGAAGTTTGTTCGGAGTCCCGGATGATATCACAGACATGACGAGGAGTCTTGAAATGGTCGAGACGTAAAGGTAGATATATTGGAAGGCTATATTCGGACATCGAAAAGGTTCTGAGTGGTTCGGGTATTTTTCGGAGTTCCGGAGAGTTACGGGAATTCGCCGGGGGGAGTATTGGGCCTTCATGGGCCTTAGTGGAAAGGAGAGAAGGGCCAAAAGGGGAGGGGCCCCCTCCATAGGCTTGTCCGAATTGGACTAGGGAGGGGGCGACTCCCCCCTCTTTCCTTCTCCCTCTCCTACTCCTTCCCTCTCTCCCCTCTTGGAAAAGGAAGGGGACTCCAACTAGGATTGGGAATCCTAGTTAGACTCCCCCCTATAGGAGCGCCCCTCCTAGGCCGGCCTTCTCTCCCCCCCTACTTTATATACGTGGGCAGGGGGCACCCCAAAGACACACAAATTGATCTTTAGCCGTGTGTGGTGCCCCCTACACAGTTTTACACCTCGATCATATTATCGTAGTGCTTAGGCGAAGCCCTGCGTTGGTAACTTCATCACCACCGTCAACACGCCGTCGTGCTGACGAAACTCGCCCTCGGCCTCAGCTGGATCAAGAGTACGAGGGACATCACCGAGCTGAACGTGTGCAGATGACGGAGGTGTCGTGCGTTTGGTACTTGATCGGTTGGATCATGAAGACGTTCGACTACATCAACCGCGTTACTAAACGCTTCTGCTTTCGGTCTACGAGGATGCGTGGACACACTCTCCCCGCGCGTTGCTATGCTTCTCCTGGATAGATCTTGCATTCTCGTAGGATATTTTTGAAATACTACGTTCCCCAACAGGATGTACTTATGACCGGAAATGATTTGGCATGTATAATTGTATTTTTTAGCATAATTGTACGTATAACCGTATTTGATCGCTCGCCAATCGCACACGACTTCATTTTGCCGAGCGTGTGTGCCAGGAGGGCATATCCCCGACGGTTTCTAGGTCGTCTGGGAAGAACCCCCCCTCCCCCTATTGCAGTCACTCACTAGGCGACAGTTCAGAACGCCGTCGCGGAAAGGGGTTAAAAACCGTTTGTATAGCACCTCGTTGTATCAGTGTTAGGAACTTTTGGTGGACAGGTGTTAGAGAGAATCCTTCAACAAGAGTTTTATGTCTAAGAGCTTGGGCTGATATAGGTATTGAAAAGAAGAAAGGTGGCTTAGGTGTTCGAAATCTACAGGCTATAAATCAAAGTCTTATTCTGTCAGCAGCTTGGAGATTAGCAAAGGAACCCCAAAGTTACATCTCTCTTATCCTCAAGGCCAAGTATCATAGTGACACATCAATTTGGAGAGTTAAACACAATGTTTCCAAATCAGCCTTCTGGACTGCTATCCTGAAGGTCGGACCTCTTCTCATTTCTGCCTCCTTTTATCAATTGGTAGATGGTAGTAGTTCCATATGGAGTACTCCTTGGTTTTCCCAGTGGCAAAATATTTATGAGAATCTTATAATCCAGCAGCCACCTTACTCTTATCCAGCTATTCTTAGTGATATTTGGTTTCCTAATCAGAAAGTTTGGAACATCCATCTTGTCAACGCTCTGTTTCATCCTCATGTTGCTCAAGCTATACTACAAACCCCTATTGTTAATACTACTAGAAAAGATGTGTTGGTTTGGAGACTAACCCCTACAGGTGACCACTCTTCGAAAAGTGCCTACAAGCACTGCTTCAATAATCTAGTACTACCAGCAAATCAGAGACCAAAATCTGTTCCAAAGCAGATTGTAAATCTTCTCAATCAGGTTTGGAGGGACAAACTCTGGAGCCAAGAGTTCAAACTTTCGCATGGAGACTTCTTCACCGAGCACTTCTGACGGGTAAGCGTGCAAGTAAGTTCTCGAAACACATTAGTGATAATTGTACTAGATGTTGCAACCAAGAGGATGAAATGCACATGCTTTTTCTAGGGCCTTTCTCAAAGGCTGCTTGGTTCTCATCTCCTTGGTATATTAGAACAGAAGCTTTGACTGAACATAATCATTCCATTCCACAAATGATTAAGGTTTTATTGGATTCGGCTCATCCCCATATCAATGTAACTAGTGTATTCACTTTCTTGTGGTGCCTTTGGAAAGCACAAAATGATGCCCTATTTGGTAGAAAATGTTGTCAACCATCACAGGTATACCTGGTAGAAAATGTGATCTTACAGGCCCAAAGCTTAAGGAGGTGATGTCATGACAAGATCAATGCTCAACAACGGTTGTAGTACGACATCCAATAATCATACAAGCATCATCTTTAGTTGCAGGTCAAGGAATCTTCTCTGATGCCGCTTGGACAAATGAGGCAAATATGCAACATTCTCCAGCAAGTATTGATGTGATGATCCAACTTGGAGGAAATGGTCATTGTCAGCAGCTACAGGTTTCGGCCATGTCTTCCCCGGTGTCATCTTCTCTCCAAGCTGAAGCATATGGCCTACTCTTGGCCACAATGATAGTAGATACTTTCAAATCTCAGAACCACAGTACCTATTTGCATCAGCAACAGTGACGAGTTCCATATTCAAAGACATAGGTCACTGGAACATAAGGCCCATTACTGCTTCTATTCAAGCGTCGCCATCTTTTATCAGTACCAGGGTATCACAGGTGTTTTAATGTTAAAGCGCATCATCAAGCAAAGTTAGCGATCAAAACTAAAAATAGGCTTGTGACTCTCTGAATGTCTCTTCAGACACATGACTTTGTACTGTGAGAGATGCTCTCGCCATGTCAAGTGAGACCTTTCACACTACTCTTTGTAAAATGTTTTTTTTTGCGAGGTCTCTGTAAAATGTTGTTAATGGCATAAAAACTGTTGTTGTTCAAAAAAACGTGGCTAATTACTTCTGACAAAAACTCTGTCAACAAAGTGGATCTTTGTATGTTATTTTCGAACCAGATTTAAATTTTCGTCAACATGAAAGTTTGACAGCCAATATTCACATTAACATCGAGCAAATCAAACGAGTAAAAGTGTAGCATTGATAATAGCGTCCAAGTGAACTGATACCATGCCAAGAGGAGCCCAGTGTTATCTCAACAAATAAATTTGTTTTAATGACAAATATGTACTACATCAAGTACGCCATCCATGGGTTATATCCATTATCAAGTTTCAAGGGCAAGAAACTAATACGAAGTCGGTGTATTAAGAAGTAAAGGTTACACCACCTAAAATACAAAAAATACTACTGCAGGAAGCCTTTCTTAACAATTCTCCAAATTTCAAGAGACAGACTGCCTCCGAAATTCAGGAGACAGACAGGCAGGAAGCATCAACTTCCAAGTTACGGCTGTTCTTCGAATCTCATTCGATAACCACCAAGGAACAGATCAGTGGTTGCCTTCATTCGATTGTGCATAGGAGAATGCAGCCTGTGGAGGGGCCGCTGGGGCCAGGGGTGGAGCGCCAGAAGTTGAGCCTGCAGTTGGTGGTTGATTTGGTTGATACATCGGTGGAGGACCTGGAGGTGATGCGTTGTTGGACATGGGTGCACCTGGGGCCCCAGATGTTGGAGGTGGTAGTGTCGGAGGCCTTGGGAGAGGTGCCACCTGCATAGGCATTGAACCAGGAGGGCCCCCGTGCTGCGGCATGGTTGGAGCACCAGGATAACCTGAACATTTGTAGAAAATAGTCACTTAAGATTATCAATCACTATTTCAAATGATAAGAAATTCAGAAGTTTGAATGCTTTACTGAAAATAGAAATTCAACTCTTATAAAGAACAGCTACATGAATTTTTCCTTTTTTCTAAGATACAGTGAGCAGTTCCCTTGACTGCACTCAATTGTAGATTGATAGCCGTGTTTGTGGCTTTCTGTGTTTGACTGATAAGTGGCAACTGATGTTATGTGGCATTACATAATGAAACTAAAGTATAAGTGCATCATGAATAAACTGGATTGCGCCTCTAAACATTTGGTTGCAACAGTTGCGCAACAGAAGGACATGTTGATTACCACTCTGAATCACAAAGCCGCAGTAAATTGTTTACGATAAAAACACAAGAGCAGCCAGTCTGACCACTTTGGGTCTTTTGTATGCAGACTTTCCCTACATTTCTGCAAGAGGCTCTTTCCAAACTCAAGCAGGTTACAAGGCAACAGCTTTACCGCTGTGTCGTGTTTGTGGCTTTCCTTTGTCTGCAGCCAAAGAATGACAGCCGTGTTTGTGGCTTTCTGTTTTTGACTGATAAGTGGCAACTGATCTTATATGGCATCATTACATAATGAAACTAAAGAAGTATCAGTGCATCATGAATAAACTGGATGCACGCGTTTAAACATTTAACAACAGAACAACAAAAGGACATGTTGATTACCACTGAATCACAAAGCCGCAGTACATTGTTTACGCTAAAAAAAGAGCAGTCAGGTGCATGTAGCTCCTGCTTGCGCAGGGTTCGACCACTTTGGGTCTTTTGTATGCAGCCTTTCACTACATATCTGCAAGAGGCTGTTCCCGTGACCTCATGATCACAAGGCAACATCTTTACCGCTGCACCAAGCCCCCCCCCCCCCCCCCCCCCCACACACACACCCCACCCTTCAATACATTGTTTACACTGTTCTAATAAAATCTATTAGAACACTGGAAATTAAAAACATTTCATCTCCTTCATGTTTTTAAATAGTGTTACGGGATAAGTGGCCTGGCCATTCATATGCCACCTTTAAATTCACATCAATTTGTAATTTATTCAGGGTCATCACAGTAATTAATACTCCCTCTGTATCAAAATATAAGACGTTTTTTGGCACTGTCAAAAAACGTCTTATATTTTGATACGGAGGGAGTAGCAGACTCAGTCTACTTATACTATTAAGTTGATATGTTTATAAGCCCAGGATGAGATGCAGCATACAATAACTAATCTGTGTTGTGACCATATCTAAGACAAACTTGCACATATGAACATGGAAAAAGATCGATGCAGCATACAATAACTAATCTAAGTGTTGTGACCATATCTAAGACAAACTTGCACATATGAACATGGAAAAAGATCGAATCTCAATCTAGGTATACTCACGTAAAATTGGAGGATCAACTACCTTAGTAATCAAAACGAAACTTTTGAATCTGGTATCTTCTTTAATATACTTGTAAAAAATGGTGGACATTTTTTTTAACTTTATTCAAAAAAATGCTTGTAGAAAGTAATTACCCCTTTTCATCTGAGTGCCTATGAAAGTTCAATCAGAGTTTCAGCTTAAGCTGTCCATTCCTATCTGAAAGTGCTACTCTGCCCCAAGCTCAAATGCACTCACCATGAACAGTAAAAATCCAAAAACATGTAAAAAGAGAAAAAAATCTGAATTTTTTTGGCGACAAACATTTCTTAGTTTTCGACCTACGTGTAAATTTCCGTGAAGGAATGACATTTGTGCTGGTCTGCTGGGAAAAACTAAAAAGGTGCTCTAAATGCTTTAAAACCTAGCCTTTTTGCAGCATCGATTGTGTTTTATTGCCCCAAATATTACAAATGTTTTTTTCTTCACAGAAATTTGTGCATAGGTAGAACATTAAGGCATTGTTTGGATAAGAGGAATATAGAGAACGCGATCTACATAAGCCAAGGAAACTGCCTAACTGTACAAAATCTTGTTTGGCTCGTCTAACAACACCACGGATATAGAAAACTCGTTTCTCACACACCCAGAATTCCGGGTTTATGGGAAAACGAGTATTACTCGTTTTTCCACAAACGCGATTAGTACATACGGATGCAACTGCTTTTCTCCGCCCCGCCTTTTCCTCAACAAACTCAGCTGGCGCCAATTCTGCTGTTTGTGATTCCGTGCAGCCTGCTGCGCCGGGCACCACCGGTCCAATGGTAAAACGGCTGATTTCCGTGCAGCCTGCATGGCCGGCGTTGAGTGGAGGCAGGGCCTGTGAGTTGACCTGAAGCAGGACCGCTCGCCGGGTAGAGCTTGTGCGGGGCCGACGGCGGACGAAGCGTAGGAGGCCTGGCAACCTAGCAGTTCAGAGGGGCGGACCGGCGGAGGCGCGCAGTAGCCGACGTCCGCGCGCGGCGGCGTGTACCTTGCGACCTGGGAGTCCAGCAGCAATCGGCATCAGGGGGGCGGAGGCGCGCTCTAGCCGGCGTCCGCGCGCGGAACTTCCACGGGCGAGACGAGGGAGCAGCGGTGTCACGGAGCGGGGGAAGAATCAGAGGAGAGCAGCATCTCCCCGAGCTTGGATGACGTCATGATGTGTATTTGGGGAAAGTGTGAGTCACTCACGGAGTCATGGGAGGAGAATGGGAATAGAAACAGCTACTGGTTGTGGGTATCCAAACAAGGAACTGGGCGGACCAGTTTTCCGAATTTTCTAACCAAACGTAGTTTTTTACAAACTGATTATTCGCAAAAACAGACTTAAAACAGGTTTACCTAAAAATCGGCTAAAAACTCCTTTTCTATAATCCTAACGCTAATCTCCACTATCCAAACAACGCCTAAATCATGCTTGTTTCCAAAAGAAAAAAATGAGATTAGTTTCACTATTTTTCGGATTTTAATTTTTATCAGAGTGCATATGTGCTTAGTAGCCAAAAATCCATGTCCATTCCTATCTCACTATGGTCAAGATTGTTCAAACCATGTAATACACGTCCAATGCGGTATCCAGCTGGTTTTGCTCTTCAGACCCACTAAGCAAAATTAATAAAATCAATAGATCAAGACGAAGACTAAATATATGCTGAAGAAGCAGAATCAAGCAATAAAGAAACTAGCCTAAATTTCTCCATCTTATAGACCTTTCTGTTTCTGTATCCTTGTGGGAATACCAACCGGTAAATTGTTATCTTCCATGCAGGAAATATATAAGCAATTGAGTTTATCTAAAGGAGCACAAACTAAAGAAGTTATGGATTATCCGATTTTAATAAAAATGTCACTATAGATACAAGTAATCACGATAAAAAATGAAAACAATACTGAAGTTTACCTGGAGCCCCAGGAACTGGTAAAATAGGAGGCCTTGCAAATGGCCCACCAGGTTGTTGATGTTGAGGATAACCATGTTGCATCATGGGTGTGGGCAGAATCGGAAGACGGGGACGGGGCATATTTCCTGGATATTGAAGAAGATGTTGGTTGAAAGGAGCGCCAACTTGGAACGCTGCAGCTTGTCCCAGGTGTTCCTTTATCCTTTGATCAATCAAACTTTGAGTTTGCTGCTCCTCGAATTGCTGATAGTAGTTACGAACATTTGCCTAAAAATGTTTCACATGAAAAACAGTGTACACACAAGAATAAAAAAGATCTATGAAGGTAAAAAGAAAGAATACCTTGTGTTTATATCCAGCATTGTGTTGCTTACGGACAGATGGCTGCACCATTATTGACATGTGTGATTAGTTCAAAGAAGATAGGTATAAAAATAAGCACACCAGAGCAAAGGATAAAAGAGTACACTATCATTTCAAAACCAGTGTGGGTTGTATTTTGTAAATATCCAATTGCACTCATATGCAATAATGTTTACCTACTGAAATGAAAAAAAAAAGCATATTACTGCACATCGTCTGATGATTATACATCAATAGATGATCACATAGTGCCTAATTTTATGTTTCCGGCTATGGAAAGCAGGGCACACAACTCTCCTGCAGTCCACTTTTTTGGCTTGGGATGTCAGAATTCAATTAAGTGGCTCGTACAGTTAAGTCACTGACCACTGAAGAGCTTGCAAAGTCAGCAACATAATCATGCCAAATTGACATACCACCCAGCACCATACCTGGTTTGCTACTCTATAACATTCACAATAACAAAATGACACTTGATAATCTATAAAGCTGATTAGCACGATGAACCTGGGCTCCTTGAATAGATTCACATGCTTGGCAGATCACAGTCACAGCCATCTTAAATAAACGTTACTATCTTAAAGAACATGTTAGTAGATGAAACATATCCACGGACTTGGCAACAATACTGAACCGAACACCCCAGATGAATATAATCTAAGTACTAAACAGCACTTAATACTGAATGTCTGTTCTTGAAAAAGAAACATGAATACTAATCAATATACTCCAATGACAAAGAAAGTATTTGTTGCGGTGGAAGCTAAAACTAATCTTAGGTTCGACAGAATTACTACATTCACTGGAGCAAACTAGGCTAAGCTCAAATCGCTGCACACAACCATATGGAACACTGAAATTAACTAAGCAAACTTGTACTCATTTTTGTTGTCAAGCATAATAAAAATTGATTGGAAAAAGGAAGCACTAACCGAGTCATGGGTCAGATAAGTGTCGCAGTAATCGCAATAATACCTGCAAGCCAAGAACAAGGGGATGTCAATTCAAGCAAAAGATGAACAACAAGATTCAAGCACAAAGCACCAAAGCATGGCAGGCAGTAACAAAGTCTCAATGTACACAGGAAGCACAACAAGACCTTTCATCAGTTCTCTACCGTAAGCCCCAGATTCCTATTTGACGAATCTATCTACCTACCTACTCGACCAAAGAGATAATCGGCGAAATCACAGTGCCGTCTTCTCCAATCATGGACCATGGTGGCTTTGCCCGACGTAGCAATTGGCGCGTCCTCTAGCTTTTTCCCGTTTCCCATTCAACCAAAAATCCCCCTCCTTCCTCACGGTTTTCTACAGGCCCCGAGCAACCATCGGGGGCCTAAGCTAGGGTTTCAAATTAACAGCGCCCATCGTACCGTACCATCCCCTCGAGCCACAACCACTGCACCTAGATCAAAAGAGTCAAACACTCACCGAGGCATCGCGGTGGCAAAAGACGGCGACGGCGACGTCGACGGGGGCGGCTGCGGAAGAGAATCTCGTCTCGGCAAAAGGTGTTAGAGGGGGACCACGATTAGACGTCGCGATGCTTCCTTAAACCGTCGCGATGCTAGAAATTTCCAGTGCCCGGATTGGGCTCCAGCTCCACCAACATGCCCGCCTACCTACTACTACACTATTACGGACGGCTTCACCAAAAGGGCCGGCCCAAGTAGCTTCCTGCAGGTTAGTTTATTTTTCTTCTCTGTTTTTCAGTAGTTCATTTTTTCTCTTTTGTTCGTATTTTTGAAAACAAAACTAAATACATATGTTCCAAAATTTAAATTCACTTAGAATTTTAAAAACCAAGAATTTCGAAAAAAACACAGTGTAAAAACGTTGTTAGACTAATTTTAAAAAATGTCAATAGCATTCAAAAATATGTCGTGAAAATTTTAAAAATGTTCACGGGTTTCAAAAAATGTATGTACAATGTAAAACAATATGCATGCAATTCAAATAAAATGTTATGTATTATTTGAAAAAGTGTACACTGCATTTTAGAAAATGTTATGAGTTTCAGAAATGTCCTTGTGACAATTTTTAGAATTTTTTGTCACTCTTTATTTATCTCACTTGTTTAGTGACTTCATTCCTAATGTCCATATTGCTTTGCTATATGTCCATATTTTCATAAAATTGCATATAGCTTGAATATGTCACTACTGCAGGATGCTACTAACGCGATACTACAATCAGAGACCATTTGACGAAACTGTGTGCGATGCATTAATCGCAGACGGGGATGTAATAAACCGTCAAAAAAGATGCAAAACGTTTGTGATGGTGGAGACATCAAACACGATTCAGATTTTAGTTACGTGTGCGATGCGGGGCATATGGTTGATCCAGTAGAACTATTTACGATGATGCAGAACAATAGAAACGGGCCACCGTATCAATGTGTGTGCAATATACGACATACAGTTCGCTGAGATGAACTGTGCGCTATTAGGGAATGCAACAGAAACGGTCAGTCAGATCAAGATGTGTGTGATATACGACATATAGTTCACTCGGACGAACTGTTTTCGATTAGGAAACACAACAGAAACGGTTCAACTTAACAAGATATGTGTAATATGCCACAGACAGTTCACATAGATGAACTGTTTGCGATGAGCCAAAAAAACACAAACGATTCATGTAAACAAGATGTGTGTGATACACGGCAAACAGCCATCGGATGAACTGTTTGTGATGAGAAAATATAACACACACGGTTACTAGAGTTAATTCGTGTGTGATTATGTGTGTACTAAAAACTTTGAAAATACATACTAGTTGCTTGCGATGGCTAGGAGTATCGCACACGATGCGTGTGCGAGTATCCGTGTGCGATGATTAGTAGGTTACACGTACGTTTCCTTATGTTAACACATGTTCGGTAACATGTGACAACGCATATGGTTGTCAGGTTGTGTGCTCAAGTCTTCCCGCGCTCCACAGGGGACAGAGGTGAATTGTAAAATCTCCAATCCCCTAGTCAGCTGCTAGCTATAAATAACCACAGCAATGGCTGTTGATGGCGACTCGCTACTGATCCACTTGGTAGTTAGTTACACACACATACCAGCATACCCCCAACGGTCGACAGGATGGAGTTGCGCAACAGGAACGGGCGCCGGAGATCATAGTTTAGGTTAATTAATTATACCTCCAGAGCGGGATGATTCCGGCTCTGGAGATATAATTAATTAGCATAATCTAAGATCAAATAACTAAAGCTTCCCCAACCGCTAGTAGAGCGCGCGCGGAGGGACGACGCGACCCGAGCAAGACTTGGCACCTAAATGGTGAGCAGAGCATGCAGAGGGATGCAATCCGAGGGCGCCTAAACGGCAAGTAGAGCGCGCGGAGGCACACGAGCAGAGAGCTCCGCCGCCGCCTAAACGAAGAGCAAGCACATGCATAATTATTGCATATAGCATATGAACATAGCCGGAAATAGTCGTCCAACAATATTATTTTCGATGACATGCATTAATATATTCTTAGTTAAATCTAAGGTCAAAGTTTGGTACTAAAAATACGAAGGGGCCAATAAAGAATAAACCACAACACATGTGGGTCAAATCCTAGTTGAAAAGGGCAACAATGTCTAATTCCAGCTTATAAAAGGTACAAAAGCACAAGGATTAATTGTTCATCAGGTTTACACATAACCCGGATTGAACAAGGCAATAACATCTAATTCAACCAAAGTTTTTGGCAGTCACAATCAAATGGATCGGTCCGGTCCATAAAATCAAGATCCTGGTACAAAAGTTCTACCAGTCCATGATAACGACAAGTTGTAAATATAAGCGGAGCACGATCATAAGCCCTTAGGTCCAATCGAAACTTATTTTTATGTTGTTCCACGCACAGTTTCGTGAGAAATTTCTTGTTGAAAAACTTAATCCTCGCGGACAATGGCGCCCTCGCATTCAACATGAAGAATGTGACAAAGCTAGTGTTTGCAGTGTTGGATGCATATCCTTCCAGCGTTACTATCTTCAAACAAATGTCATGAGATATGAGAAAATCCCGGTGCTTCTTGAACCATCGATTTGTTATACCTTTTTTCTCCATGTGTTAGTGCCAAAATAGAGATGAAGATTGAAAACAGTTAATGTCTAAAAAATATTATGTTGAAAGAGTGATAGCTGAACGATTAATTATAGTATATTATATATGGGCTTTTAATGTGTGTGAAATCATCACATTTATATAGAAATTCTCCAGACATGGAAAGCATTGCAGCAAGGCAATAATGATGTTGAGATCAAAACATCACATACTGATATGTAAGGTCTTGGCAGAATCCACCACCACTGATAGGATGGACAAGCTCGTCATTGAGCATAGAACATAATATTAACACTGAAAGTGTACTCCAAAATGATACTTAACTTATGCGCACAAACAAAAAATGCAAATTACAAAAGTGTACATGAATAATATACAGTACCTCAATAGGTGTGGAGGCAAACACCATCTCGAACCATTTAAACGGATCACGAATTGCACCCAAGGTCTCCAGTTTAGGCGCAGAGACCACAATTATTTGCGAAGGTTTATAACAACAATCAAGGAGTGATAGAGGCAAAGGTGTCCCGTCTTTCGATGAGATGGTGGCTATCGTTTTGGAGGAAGTCGACTTTGATGATCCGATTACAAACGTGCGAGGACGTCGCGCCTTAGCAATCGCTAAACCAACTTCGAGAGGTTATTGACCATGCCGGAGCACGATCAACCTGACCATGAAGGTATGTTTCCTGCAGGCAAACGAGAGAACAAGCAAGAAACTAAGATTGCAATATGGATATTGCGAATATAAGAGGAAAGCTAAGATCGGTTTTTGTTTCGTTTTTGGGTTCGGTTAAGTTGCGGACGTTCTTTTTAACGAACACCGTTCACCCGTTAGTCACAGACAGTGAACGTTCGTTCGTTAGCATGTTCGTCAGTTTTTCTGTTTCCAGGGTTTTCGCGATTATTTTCAATCGCGATTTCTAACCCGATTTTCGTTTTAGTTTATCTTTTCGCTCGTTTATCGGAATCAGGCGATTCAAACGCCTAGATCTTCGTCTCGAAGCCCTCTTTCTGTTTAATCAACTTGAACAAAATTTTGGTGCTGTAAAATTTGACTTTAGTCCATATTAGTAATCGGATCTTGTTTCTTTCGCAGCTTGAGTTTCGTTGCTCCATTTGATTTGATTCTTTTTGCTAACCGGAGTTCTTCAGTTGAACTTTCTGGTTAGATCTTCTTATTTGAGATTTATCCATGCATCTTTGCTTGATTGCTTATTTATGTTATTGTTTGTTTGCAATAGAACACCCGGAGTGCGAGGCGTGCTACTATGAGTCTCTAGGTTTTGCGGATCATCAGCAAGTCAAGTTCACACTTTGATCATACTCTTCATACCCAGTTTTTATGCATTAGTTTCAACCCTCAAACATTGCATGAGTAGGATCTCTTAACATGTGGGTTTGGGAAGTAGATGATGAGGTAGAACCTATTACCTGTTTTATTATCAAACCCCTGGGAGTTACTTCTACGTTATGCTTATATTGCCATGTTATGCTCATATATGTGGATTTGGGTTTGAGTGTATCCATGACAGATGTGAGATTGTTAATTTAATGGTTTAACTTAAGGTGGCAACTTTAATACACATCTGGGTGGATTGCTTGTTTTGGGCACCTGGGGATATACTAGTGTTGTCCTAGGAGATCCCAGGGATATACCGTGTGTAACGCCCGGATAATTAAGCTACAGTGATTCCCCGCTAATGATGCCACGTCACCACGGTTACTGTGGTAAACTCTCGATAGTTCAGAACCGAAACAAGTTCAAAAATCAAATAAAAGAAAACAATAAAAGTTTTCAAAAATTAAAACAAAAATGTTCGGTGGTTGCCAAATATTACAAAGATAATTATGGTGTAAGGTTCACCATTTTATAAAATGCCTAAGTGTTTATAAATAAATAAAAACAGAAAAGAAAATAAATAAAAAGAAAACAGAAAACAATACAAAAAAAAGAGAGAGAGAAAAGCCCCCCCCTCCCTGGGCCGTGGCCCAACTGGGCCAACCCACCTAGCCCAGCCGGCCCACCCCGGGCTATAACCCCCCCCCCACTGCCAGAAACCCTAACCCCATCCCCCCACTCTCCCCACGATCCCCTTCCCCCCCCCCACGGCGCGCCCCCATTCTCCCCCGATCCAGATCGGATCGGGCTCGACGCCGCCGCCTCGCCCTCATCGCCACCGAACGCCGTCGCCCCCCTTCCCCTCCTGGACCTCGCCGGCGCCCTTCCCCACCGGCCTGCATCCTCCTCGCCGGAGCCCGTCCCCGGTGCCACCCCGACGCCCTGCGCCCGCCCTCCGTCGTCCGCTACTGCCTCGCCGCCCCGCCTGGGCCTCGTCGGAGCGCTCCCTCACCGGACCTCCTCCCCGTCTCCGTCGGTCGTCCCTGGCCTCCTCCGCAACGGCTTCCTCGAGCCTCGCCGCCCCCCTGGTCTCTACTCGAACGTGAGGCCCGCCTCTCCTCTCTTCCCTCTCTGTCCGGTGTCGCCTCCCGTTCGTCCCCGTGCGCTAGCACGAGCAGCTCCGCCCCTGACCTCCCCCTCCGTGGCCGCGGTGTGCGCGCGACGCGCCTGCGCGCCCGTCGCATCCCCGACGGCTGGCCGTGCTTCGCTACTCGTCGGAGGCCGCCAGCTCGCGCCGCGCCTCCCGCCATCTGCGGCCCCACGCGAACCCCGCCGCTGCTGCGCCGCTCACTGTCGTTGCGCACCGCGCTTCGCTACCCGCCTGCCGCTCGCGCCTTCGTCCCTCGCCGCTACTGGCAGCTGCCGGCGCCCCGCCGGCCTCGCCCCGCCCCAGGCAGGCTGCGGCCTCCACGGGCGCCCGCCCCGCTCCCGACCCCGGGGTTCCGCCCGTTAACCCGCCCCGCGGGGTTGGCCTAGTGCCACTGACGAACGGGCCCCACGCCCTGAAAATGTTTGATAAAAAAAGGATTAAAAAAAACTAAATAAAAATATTAATTAATCAATTAATTAATTAACTTAATTAATCCTAATTAGATTAGCCTAATTAACTAGTTTCACCTAATTAACTTTCATTAATTAACATAACTAATCTGTTTAACTAAACTAATTAACCTGGTTAATTAGATAACAGACAATGACATGTGGGTCCCGCTGGACCCACCTGTCTGTTTGACTGGTCAACCGACCAGTTGACCTGCTGACATCACTCTGATGTCATGCTTGCGTCATCATTCACTGTTTTGGATAATGTTGGAATTAAATATATAATTAAAATCAGAAAATGATTTAAATCTTTAGAAAATCATATCTTTTAATCCGTAACTCGGATGAAAATACTTTGTACATGAAAGTTGCTCAGAACGACGAGACGAATCCGGATACGCAACCCGTTCGTCCGCCACACCCCTCTAACCTATCGAACTCGCAACTTTCCCCCTCCGGCTCCTCTGTCCGAAAACGCGAAACACCGGGGATACTTTCCCGGATGTTATCCCCCTTCACCGGTATCACCTACTACCGCGTTAGGGCACCTCTAACGCCGTAACTTGTCTTGTCATGCATCACTATGCATATGCTTGCATTATATTTATTGTTTCTTCCCCCTCTTCTCTCTCTAGACACCGAGGCCGACGCCGGTGCTACCCCGTACGACTACGGAGTTGACGACCCCTCTCTCTTGCCAGAGCAACCAGGCAAGCCCCCCCCTTTGATCACCAGATATCGCCTACTCTTCTCTATACTGCTTGCATTAGAGTAGTGTAGCATGTTACTGCTTCCCGTTAATCCTATATTGATGCATAGCCTGTCCTTGCTACTACTGTTGTTACCTTTACCTGCAATCCTAATGCTTAGTATAGGATGCTAGCATTTTCATCAGTGGCCCTACATCCTTGTCCGTCTGCCATGCTATACTATCGTGCCGTGATCACTCGGGAGTTGATCACGGGTATATACTATATGCTTTATACATGATACATGTGGTGACTAAAGACGGGTCGGCTTGTGGAGCACCCGCGAGTGATTCACGGATTGGGGGCTGAAAGGACCTTTGTCCCAACGGCCCTCTGTGTGGATCTTTGAGGCGGAGCGACAGGGCAGGTTCCGACCACCTAGGAGAGAGGTGGGCCTGGCCCTGGTCGGCGTTCGCGGATACTTAACACGCTTAACGAGATCTGGGTATTTGATCTGAGTCTGGCCATTTGGTCTATACGCACTAACCATCTACGCGGGAGTAGTTATGGGTATCCCGGCGTCGTGGTATCAGCCGAAGCCTTCTTGACGTCAGCGACGGAGCGGCGCGCGCTGGATTGGACTGGAACGCCACTAGGCTAGGTCTGCTTCCGGCCGCCCACGCAACGTGCAGGTGTGCTAAGGGCGATGGGCCCAGACCCCTGGGCGCTTAGGTTTAGACCGGCGTGCTGACCTCTCTGTTGGTCTAGGTGGGGCTGCGACGTGTTGATCTTCCGAGGCCGGGCATGACCCAGGAAAGTGTGTCCGGCCAAATGGGATCGAGCGTGTTGGGGTATGTGGTGCACCCCTGCAGGGAAGTTAATCTATTCGAATAGCCGTGATCTTCGGTAACAGGACGACTTGGAGTTGTACCTTGACCTTATGACAACTAGAACCGGATACTTAATAAAACACACCCTTCCAAGTGCCAGATACAACCGGTGGTCGCTCTCTCACAGGGCGACGAGGGGAGGATCATCGGTTAGGATTATGCTATACGATGCTGCTTGGAGGACTTCAGTCTACTCTCTTCTACATGCTGCAAGACGGAGGCTGCCAGAAGCGTAGTCTTCGAAAGGACTAGCTATCCCCCTCTTATTCCGGCTTTCTGCAGTCCAGCCCACATATAATAGCCTTATTCCAGTTGATACCAATGCATACATATGTAGTGTAGCTCCTTGCTTGCGAGTACTTTGGATGAGTACTCACGGTTGCTTTCTCCCCCTTTTTCCCCCTTTCCTTTCTTCCTGGTTGTCGCAACCAGATGTTGGAGCCCAGGAGCCAGACGCCACCGTCGACGACGACTCCTACTACACCGGAGGTGCCTACTACTACGTGATGCCCGCTGACGACGACCAGGAGTAGTTAGGAGGATCCCAGGCAGGAGGCCTGCGCCTCTTTCGATCTGTATCCCAGTTTGTGCTAGCCTTCTTAAGGCAAACTTGTTTAACTTATGTCTGTACTCAGATATTGTTGCTTCCGCTGACTCGTCTATGATCGAGCTCTTGTATTCGAGCCCTCGAGGCCCCTGGCTTGTAATATGATGCTTGTATGACTTATTTTAATTGTAGAGTTGTGTTGTGATATCTTCTCGTGAGTCCTTGATCTTGATCGTACACATTTGCGTGCATGATTAGTGTACGGTCAAATCGGGGGCGTCACAAGTTGGTATCAGAGCCGACTGCCTGTAGGAATCCCCCTTCCACACTCCTTGGCCGAAGTCGAGTCTAGACATTGTATAAACTTTTACTAACTTGGCTGTGTGCCTTACGGGCCCACGTCGCCATCGGGTGGTACTAGTATCTTTTACTCCTCGACCTTTACTCTGGGACTCTGAACTCTCTTCTACTCGGGTTAAACGAATTTACTAACTCTGACACTAGGATCCCGTTACGACATTCACCCCAAAGTTGGATAAGCCCTAGTTATTCTTTAGAATTGTATTTGAACATTATCCACATTGTCATTTGACTCCTGTGAAAACATCTGTGTTTTCAGATGGAACCCACGAGGCAGGTCGTGCGCCACACGACGGCCATTGGTGCCTCAGGGTCACCTGCTGTGTTGGTTGAGATGATGACCTATCTGGGTTATCGCTGGCACCCTGAGTACACCGTCTATGAGGAGTATCAGGACTTCAACCAGGAGCAGTACCGTGCCATCGTCCACCTCTACTCTCGGGAGTATGACTCCACTACCGTGCTGCACACTGCTCATGGTGTTGGAGTGACTATCGATATGGCGGTCCACGATGCTGCTTATGCTGCTCTGACACGTCTTCGTGGAGAGTATCAGGAGTTGGACACCTCCCCCTTCAGGCACATTGCTATCGCATCCGATGTTGGTGCGGAGGGTTACTACACTGCTGCCTACTCCACTGTCACCCGAGAGCCATTCTACCATCAGAACCTGGTTCTGCATGCTGATGGGCTGGATCGAGCTAACCGAGCTCTTCGCCACGAGTTGTACACCACCCGTCAGCACCTCTACCGTGCTCTGACGATGTTGCACCCCTTCGTCGGATCTGGGGAGCTGTCGCGTTCTGCTATCTACCCAGCCAGGACCGTGATGCCCCAGGGCGTCGGCTGGCCAGATGTGGGAGGCTACTCTCCTGCATTGGGCCCTCTCCTGCCACCTGCGCGTCGGGTTCCGCACCAGAGTATCCGCGGACCCCAGGCTACTCGCGTGGAGGTCTTCCCTTCGCGTCACTGCCAGCTGTCGGGCTACACCTACCTCCGCAGTACCGCATGGGACTGACGTAGACTTGCTTATTAGTGTTAGATGCATTCGCCGCGAGCCTGCGTGCCGCCTATGATGTCTTAGTCTATGTACTGAACACTGTGTAACGAACTCTATGCATGATCTCTTTTGTAAGATATGCCGACTACTATGTGGTATCTATCGTGCTGCTTTCGTTGTGCATGTTTCATCATGAATGATTCTTGTTTTTACAATTCCTCAATGCTGAACTACCCCTGTTAAATAATAGCAGGATGGTTAGACCAGGTGGTCGTGGTCGTGGTGGCAACGCCCCACCACCGCCTGAGTACATGGCTGGTATGATCCAACAGCTTGAGATGAATCGCCAGTTCATGGAGAATATGATGGCTCAGTTTCCTCGCCCCAATATGAACCAGCAGCCAACCCCAGTAACTCTGCAGGATTTCATGCGCCTGAACCCAACTGTGTACCGCAGCTCAACTCAGCCTCTGGATGCTGATGACTGGCTCCGTGACATCACCTATGAGATGGAGTCTGCTGATGTAGCCCCTGCCAGCTATGTCACCTTTGCTTCCTTCTTCCTGAAGGGACCCGCAGCTCAATGGTGGGACAGCCACAGGCGTACACTGCCAGCTGGAACAATCATCACCTGGCCAGACTTCCAAGCTGCCTTCCGTGCTCGCTTCATTCCTCAGGGAGTTATGGACCGGAAGAAGCGTGAGTTCCGCAACCTCACCCAAGGCAACAAGACTGTGGAAGCTTATCAGCGGGAGTTTCTGGACTTGTCCCGCTATGCTGAAGAGGACATTGCAACTGATGCACGCAGACAGGAGAAGTTCCGGGATGGCCTTCAAGCTGACATCAAACTCGCACTTCTAGTGCATGATTTTGCTGATTTCGCCACTCTGGTGAACAAAGCCATCAATGTCGAAACTGGTCTGCAGGAATACCAGAGCTCTCACAGGCGCAACCGTGACACGGGCTCATCTTCGGGCCCGTCCTCACAGAAGCGCAAGATATGGATTCCCAATAGCTTGTACCAGCCGGATGCACCTACCCCAAGGCAGACCTAGCTGCACCTCGTCTGCCTACTCCTCCGACTAGGCGGCCAAGACTCCCAGCTCCACCACCACAAGCTCCTGTTCCCACTCCCAATAATGGATTGTGCTTCAGGTGTGGGCAACCAGGGCATCGTGCTAGGGAATGCAACTAGAACCCGAATCAACTGGCCCTTCCAGCAACTGGCCGTGGAAGCAACCAGCTCCGCAGCAACAATGCCAAGTCTTATGGTCGTGTTCATGCCAACCACGTTGATCTGAGCGAAGCTCAAGACCAGCCTGCTACTGTGATGGGTACCCTCCTCGTAAATTCAGTACCAGCATCCGTTTTATTTGATACAGGTGCATCGCATTCATTCATGTCAGAAGGTTTTGCATGCTTGCACGACATTAAATGTGAGAACATGGATGCTTCACTATTAGTACACACCCCTGCGGGCCAATGTCGAACCTCCATGATTTGCAACGACGTCCCTGTAGAAATCGAAGGACTGGAATTCCTTGTCTCTCCCATCGTACTGAAGTCCTGTAGCATTGATCTCATTCTGGGAATGAATTGGTTAAAAGCGCATACTGCTTCTATAGTTTGCGCCACTAAGGTCGTCCATTTGCTACACCCTTCTGATGAAATAATAGCTTATCAAGCTCGTGTAGTTCAGAACGCCGAGGCACGACTTTATGCCTTGAATGCGTTGAACGCTGCACCACTCGAGGGCATTGAAAACGTTCTCGTCGTTCGTGAATTCCAAGATGTATTCCCAGAAGAACTTCCAGGGATTCCCCCTGCTAGAGCTGTCGAATTCATCATCGACTTGAAACCCGGCACTACCCCTATAGCTAAACGACCCTACAAGATGCCGCCGCATGAACTCCTTGAGCTTAAGGAGGAAATCGACAAATCTCTTGTCAAAGGTTTCATTCGCCCAAGTTGCTCTCCTTGGGGAGCACCTTCTCTCTTTGTTAGGAAGAAGGATGGGACAAACCGATTGGTCCAAGACTACCGTCCTATAAACCAAGCTACCATTCAGAATAAATACCCTCTTCCTCGGATCAATGATCTTTACGATCAACTGGCTGGTTCATCAGTGTTCTCCAAACTTGACTTGAGGTTGGGTTACCACCAGATCCGTGTTCGTGAAGAGGACATCCCAAAAACCGCCTTCGTGACTCGGTATGGGTCATATGAGTACACCGTCATGTCATTCGGCTTAACGAATGCTCCCGCCACCTTCTCTCGTCTGATGAATTATATATTCATGGATTACCTCGACAAGTTCGTCGTGGTTTATTTGGACGATATCCTTGTATTTTCCAAGAACGAGGAAGAACATGCTGGACATCTGCGTCTTGTGCTAGAGAAGCTTCGAGAACATCAGCTGTATGCTAAGTATTCCAAGTGTGAATTCTGGCTTCCCGAAGTAACCTATCTTGGGCATGTCATCTCCAAAGATGGTATTGCCGTCAACCCTGAACGAGTTCAGGCTATTCTCGATTGGACTCCTCCGAAGAATGTGAAGCAAGTCCGAAGTTTTCTCGGCCTCGCCAGCTATTGCCGTCGATTCGTCGAGAACTTCTCCAAGATTGCCAGGCCTCTGACTAATTTGTTGCATAAGGGTGTCAAGTTCGACTGGACAGACAAGTGTCAGGAAAGTTTCCAGGCGCTCAAAGACAAGTTGACTTCTGCCCCCGTACTTGCTCCACCTGATACTAAGAAGGACTTCGTCATTTACTGCGACGCTTCCCGTCAAGGATTAGGCTGTGTCCTAATGCAAGAGCGCAGAGTGATTGCTTATGCCTCTCGTCAATTGCGCCCTCACGAAGAAAACTACCCGGTTCACGACCTCGAGCTTGCTGCTGTCATTCATGCACTGAAGCAGTGGCGACATTACCTTCTCGGTAATCGTTGCGAGATCTTCACCGACCATCAAAGTCTGAAGTATCTGTTTACTCAGCCAGATTTGAACCTACGCCAGCAAAGATGGATGGAGACTGTTGCAGACTTTGACGTGGATATATCATATACCCCCGGCAAGGCTAATGTAATGGCTGATGCCCTGAGCCACAAGTCTTACTGCAACCACCTCCAGGTCCACAAAGTTCAGCCCTCGCTTGTCGAAGAATTTAGAGGGCTGAACCTCCATATTGTTCCCCCGGGATCACTCGCTCCCCCTCCCGAAGGTTTCCCCAAACAGAACCTCCATGTTGTTCCCAAGGGTTCTCTCAATACCCTGGTTGCGAAACCAGATCTTGTGGACACCATCAAATGGATACAGAAGTGTGACGATGAAGTCCTCAAGATTAAGCGCGACCTCAAAAGGGGGAAGCCCTCATTCTTCACGATCGCCGACGATGGCGCCTTGTATTTCAAAGGCCGCTTAGTGGTACCATGTTCGAAGAAAAACCTGGATAAGACTAAAAGGGTTATGCAAGAAGCCCATGATACGCCTCTGTCCATCCATCCTGGTAGTACAAAGATGTACCAGGATATTCGTCAAAGATTCTGGTGGTCTAATATGAAGCAGGACATTGCTCGTTATGTTGCTGAGTGTGACGTTTGTCGCCGAATCAAAGCAGAGCATCAAAGGCCTGCTGGAACTCTGCAACCTATCTCTATTCCTGAATGGAAATGGGACCATGTTGAAATGGACTTCGTCACTGGATTTCCCAAATCGCAGAAAGGTAATGATGCTATTCTTGTCGTCATTGACCGGCTTTCCAAAGTTGCCCATTTCCTGGCGGTCAAAGAGACAATCACTGCTAGTCAGCTTGCTACTCTCTACATGGCTAGAATTGTTTCACTTCACGGTATCCCACTGGTTATCAGTTCCGACCGTGGCAGCTTATTCACTTCAAGGTTTTGGGCGAGTTTCCAAGAAGCTATGGGGACTCATCTGTCGTTCAGTACTGCGTTCCATCCTCAGTCGCAAGGACAGGTTGAACGTGTCAACCAAGTTCTCGAAGACATGCTACGAGCTTGTGTAATCTCATTCGGCAAGAAATGGGAGGAATCTCTTCCATATGCCGAGTTCTCTTATAATAATAGCTATCAAGCTAGTCTAAAGATGTCCCCCTTCGAAGTGCTATATGGACGAAAGTGTCGAACCCCTCTGAACTGGTCAGAAACTGGGGAACGTCCACTCTTTGGTCCGGATATTATACAACAGGCCGAAGAACAAGTTCGCATTATTCGCGAGAATCTCAAGACTGCTCAGTCACGTCAGAAAAGTCAGTATGACCGTCATCACCAAGACATGGTCTATCAACCTGGCGAAAAGGCTTATCTTCGAGTTACACCAATGAAGGGTGCTCACCGCTTCGGGATCAAGGGCAAGCTAGCTCCTCGCTATATCGGTCCCTTCACTATTCTCGAAAGGCGTGGAAAGGTGGCATATCAATTGGAGCTTCCACCGAACCTTTCTCAGGTTCACGATGTGTTCCACGTGTCACAACTCCGCCGTTGCTTCAAGGATCCAATCCGAGCGGTGGATCATGAAGTGCTCGAATTGCAACAGGACCTCTCCTATAAAGAGCATCCGGTCTGCATCCTCGACCAAGCTGAACGCCGCACACGCCAGAAGGCGATCAGGTTCCTCAAGGTCCAGTGGTCGAATCACTCTGAAGACGAAGCCACCTGGGAACGCCAGGATCGCCTGCGTGATGAATACCCCGCACTGTTTCCTTCTACCTCCTAAAATCTCGGGACGAGATTTCTTGTAGTGGAGGAGTTTTGTAACGCCCGGATAATTAAGCTACAGTGATTCCCCGCTAATGATGCCACGTCACCACGGTTACTGTGGTAAACTCTCGATAGTTCAGAACCGAAACAAGTTCAAAAATCAAATAAAAGAAAACAATAAAAGTTTTCAAAAATTAAAACAAAAATGTTCGGTGGTTGCCAAATATTACAAAGATAATTATGGTGTAAGGTTCACCATTTTATAAAATGCCTAAGTGTTTATAAATAAATAAAAACAGAAAAGAAAATAAATAAAAAGAAAACAGAAAACAATACAAAAAAAAGAGAGAGAGAAAAGCCCCCCCCCTCCCTGGGCCGTGGCCCAACTGGGCCAACCCACCTAGCCCAGCCGGCCCACCCCGGGCTATAACCCCCCCCCCCCCCACTGCCAGAAACCCTAACCCCATCCCCCCACTCTCCCCACGATCCCCTTCCCCCCCCCCACGGCGCGCCCCCATTCTCCCCCGATCCAGATCGGATCGGGCTCGACGCCGCCGCCTCGCCCTCATCGCCACCGAACGCCGTCGCCCCCCTTCCCCTCCTGGACCTCGCCGGCGCCCTTCCCCACCGGCCTGCATCCTCCTCGCCGGAGCCCGTCCCCGGTGCCACCCCGACGCCCTGCGCCCGCCCTCCGTCGTCCGCTACTGCCTCGCCGCCCCGCCTGGGCCTCGTCGGAGCGCTCCCTCACCGGACCTCCTCCCCGTCTCCGTCGGTCGTCCCTGGCCTCCTCCGCAACGGCTTCCTCGAGCCTCGCCGCCCCCCTGGTCTCTACTCGAACGTGAGGCCCGCCTCTCCTCTCTTCCCTCTCTGTCCGGCGTCGCCTCCCGTTCGTCCCCGTGCGCTAGCACGAGCAGCTCCGCCCCTGACCTCCCCCTCCGTGGCCGCGGTGTGCGCGCGACGCGCCTGCGCGCCCGTCGCATCCCCGACGGCTGGCCGTGCTTCGCTACTCGTCGGAGGCCGCCAGCTCGCGCCGCGCCTCCCGCCATCTGCGGTCCCACGCGAACCCCGCCGCTGCTGCGCCGCTCACTGTCGTTGCGCACCGCGCTTCGCTACCCGCCTGCCGCTCGCGCCTTCGTCCCTCGCCGCTGCTGGCAGCTGCCGGCGCCCCGCCGGCCTCGCCCCGCCCCAGGCAGGCTGCGGCCTCCACGGGCGCCCGCCCCGCTCCCGACCCCGGGGTTCCGCCCGTTAACCCGCCCCGCGGGGTTGGCCTAGTGCCACTGACGAACGGGCCCCACGCCCTGAAAATGTTTGATAAAAAAAAGGATTAAAAAAAAACTAAATAAAAATATTAATTAATCAATTAATTAATTAACTTAATTAATCCTAATTAGATTAGCCTAATTAACTAGTTTCACCTAATTAACTTTCATTAATTAACATAACTAATCTGTTTAACTAAACTAATTAACCTGGTTAATTAGATAACAGACAATGACATGTGGGTCCCGCTGGACCCACCTGTCTGTTTGACTGGTCAACCGACCAGTTGACCTGCTGACATCACTCTGATGTCATGCTTGCGTCATCATTCACTGTTTTGGATAATGTTGGAATTAAATATATAATTAAAATCAGAAAATGATTTAAATCTTTAGAAAATCATATCTTTTAATCCGTAACTCGGATGAAAATACTTTGTACATGAAAGTTGCTCAGAACGACGAGACGAATCCGGATACGCAACCCGTTCGTCCGCCACACCCCTCTAACCTATCGAACTCGCAACTTTCCCCCTCCGGCTCCTCTGTCCGAAAACACGAAACACCGGGGATACTTTCCCGGATGTTATCCCCCTTCACCGGTATCACCTACTACCGCGTTAGGGCACCTCTAACGCCGTAACTTGTCTTGTCATGCATCACTATGCATATGCTTGCATTATATTTATTGTTTCTTCCCCCTCTTCTCTCTCTAGACACCGAGGCCGACGCCGGTGCTACCCCGTACGACTACGGAGTTGACGACCCCTCTCTCTTGCCAGAGCAACCAGGCAAGCCCCCCCCTTTGATCACCAGATATCGCCTACTCTTCTCTATACTGCTTGCATTAGAGTAGTGTAGCATGTTACTGCTTCCCGTTAATCCTATATTGATGCATAGCCTGTCCTTGCTACTACTGTTGTTACCTTTACCTGCAATCCTAATGCTTAGTATAGGATGCTAGCATTTTCATCAGTGGCCCTACATCCTTGTCCGTCTGCCATGCTATACTATCGTGCCGTGATCACTCGGGAGTTGATCACGGGTATATACTATATGCTTTATACATGATACATGTGGTGACTAAAGACGGGTCGGCTTGTGGAGCACCCGCGAGTGATTCACGGATTGGGGGCTGAAAGGACCTTTGTCCCAACGGCCCTCTGTGTGGATCTTTGAGGCGGAGCGACAGGGCAGGTTCCGACCACCTAGGAGAGAGGTGGGCCTGGCCCTGGTCGGCGTTCGCGGATACTTAACACGCTTAACGAGATCTGGGTATTTGATCTGAGTCTGGCCATTTGGTCTATACGCACTAACCATCTACGCGGGAGTAGTTATGGGTATCCCGGCGTCGTGGTATCAGCCGAAGCCTTCTTGACGTCAGCGACGGAGCGGCGCGCGCTGGATTGGACTGGAACGCCACTAGGCTAGGTCTGCTTCCGGCCGCCCACGCAACGTGCAGGTGTGCTAAGGGCGATGGGCCCAGACCCCTGGGCGCTTAGGTTTAGACCGGCGTGCTGACCTCTATGTTGGTCTAGGTGGGGCTGCGACGTGTTGATCTTCCGAGGCCGGGCATGACCCAGGAAAGTGTGTCCGGCCAAATGGGATCGAGCGTGTTGGGGTATGTGGTGCACCCCTGCAGGGAAGTTAATCTATTCGAATAGCCGTGATCTTCGGTAACAGGACGACTTGGAGTTGTACCTTGACCTTATGACAACTAGAACCGGATACTTAATAAAACACACCCTTCCAAGTGCCAGATACAACCGGTGGTCGCTCTCTCACAGGGCGACGAGGGGAGGATCATCGGTTAGGATTATGCTATACGATGCTGCTTGGAGGACTTCAGTCTACTCTCTTCTACATGCTGCAAGACGGAGGCTGCCAGAAGCGTAGTCTTCGAAAGGACTAGCTATCCCCCTCTTATTCCGGCTTTCTGTAGTCCAGCCCACATATAATAGCCTTATTCCAGTTGATACCAATGCATACATATGTAGTGTAGCTCCTTGCTTGCGAGTACTTTGGATGAGTACTCACGGTTGCTTTCTCCCCCTTTTTCCCCCTTTCCTTTCTTCCTGGTTGTCGCAACCAGATGTTGGAGCCCAGGAGCCAGACGCCACCGTCGACGACGACTCCTACTACACCGGAGGTGCCTACTACTACGTGATGCCCGCTGACGACGACCAGGAGTAGTTAGGAGGATCCCAGGCAGGAGGCCTGCGCCTCTTTCGATCTGTATCCCAGTTTGTGCTAGCCTTCTTAAGGCAAACTTGTTTAACTTATGTCTGTACTCAGATATTGTTGCTTCCGCTGACTCGTCTATGATCGAGCTCTTGTATTCGAGCCCTCGAGGCCCCTGGCTTGTAATATGATGCTTGTATGACTTATTTTAATTGTAGAGTTGTGTTGTGATATCTTCCCGTGAGTCCTTGATCTTGATCGTACACATTTGCGTGCATGATTAGTGTACGGTCAAATCGGGGGCGTCACACCGTGTGATCCTCCTACGGTCCGCCACCCAGGCTCAAAGGGGTCATAAGATTTTTCATGCTATAAACTTCCGTGTGCAGCCACAAGCCATTATGGGCTCTAGTATAGTTGAGTATGTTGTGTGACCTCTTTCAGTGGTGGGCTAGCAGATGTAGAGGGAAAGTAGGTGCAGCTGTCCACCCGGAGTAAAGAGTTAATGCTTCTGAAAGACTGTGTCTTGGTCATTCGTTTCTCAAACACCATGTAGTGCGAGAAATCCAACGGAGGAGATCGAGTCTTATGGGGAAAAGTGCACAAACCTCTGTAGAGTGCACAAACTAATCATGGTTAGCCGTGTCCCCGGTTATGGACATCTTGAGTATCTGGTTTATGGATTATCATATGGACCTCATCACTCTAATTTAATTTGTTGGGTTCATAATTACTTTTAATTGGGATTGAGTTGGAGGAACCTTCTCAATGTTGTTCAACTACCATGATAGTTAAATAAAATACATTCCTTTGTTGTAGGGAAAAATTGGCTTTACGCAAAACATATTAACCATACAGCCTCCACCAACCATATATGCATGTAGTGATAGCATTTATTCTATTCATTACTCGCCTGTGTTACATTGCCAGCATATTTCATGTGCTGACCCGTTTTCGGGCTGCAACGTATCATGTTGTAGACTTTTCAGACGAGGAGTAAGACGCGATAGGTCGTTTGTCATGCACTCAGCTATGCCGAAGACTACATCATCATCGACGACACCGACTTCGACCCGGATAGTAGTGATGATGACTATGAAGACGAAGCTGGAGCGGATATCATGGAGTCTTCCACCAATTAGTAGACCACCAATACTGAAGGAAATATGCCCTAGAGGCAATAATAATGTTATTATTTTATTTCCTTATATCATGATAAATGTTTATTATTCATGCTAGAATTGTATTATCCGAAAACATAATACTTGTGTGAATACATAGACAAACTAAACGTCACTAGTATGCCTCTACTTGACTAGCTCGTTAATCAAAGATGGTTATGTTTCCTAACCATAGACATGTGTTGTCATTTGATTAGCGGGATCACATTATTAGGAGAATGATGTGATTGACATGACCCATTCCATTAGCTTAGCACCCGATCGTTTAGTATGTTGCTATTGCTTTCTTCATGACTTATACATGTTCCTATGACTATGAGATTATGCAACTCCCGTTTGCCGGAGGAACACTTTGTGTGCTACCAAACGTCACAACGTAACTAGGTGATTATAAAGGAGCTCTATAGGTGTCTCCAAAGGTAAATGTTGGGTTGGCGTATTTCGAGATTAGGATTTGTCACTCCGATTGTCGGAGAGGTATCTCTGGGCCCTCTCGGTAATGACATCACATAAGCCTTGCAAGCATTGCAACTAATGAGTTAGTTGTGAGATGATGTATTACGAAACGAGTAAAGAGACTTGCTGGTAACGAGATTGAACTAGGTATTGAGATACCGACGATCGAATCTCGGGCAAGTAACATACCGATGACAAAGGGAACAACGTATGTTGTTATGCGGTCTGACCGATAAAGATCTTCGTAGAATATGTGGGAGCCAATATGAGCATCCAGGTTCTGCTATTGGTTATTGACCGGAGACATGTCTCGGTCATGTCTACATTGTTCTCGAACCCGTAGGGTCCGCACGCTTAAGGTTTCGATGATAGTTATATTATGAGTTTATGAGTTTTGATGTACCGAAGTTAGTTCGGAGTCCCGGATGTGATCACGGACATAACGAGGAGTCTCGAAATGGTCGAGACATAAAGATTGATATATTGGACGGCTATATTCGGACACCGAAAGTGTTCCGGGTGATTTCGGAGAAAACCGGAGTACCGGAGGGTTACCGGACCCCCCCGGGAGAAGTAATGGGCCATATGGGCCTTAGTGGAGAGAGAGAAGGGCAACCAGGGTGGGCCGCACGCCTCCTCCCCCTGGTCCAAATTGGACTAGGAGAGGGGCGGCGGCGCCCCCCTTTCCTTCTCCCTCCCCACTTCCTTCCCCCTCCTAGTAGGAGTCCTACTCCTACTAGGAGGAGGACTCCTCCTTGGCGCGCCTATAGGGCCGGCCGGCCTCCTCCCCTTGCTCCTTTATATATGGGGGCAGGGGGCACCCCTAGACACACAAGTTGATCCACGTGATCGTTTTCTTAGCCGTGTGCGGTGCCCCCTTCCACCATAATCCTCGATAATATTGTAGCGGTGCTTAGGCGAAGCCCTGCGACGGTAGAACATCAAGATCGTCACCACGCCGTCGTGCTGACGGAACTCTTCCCCGACACTTTGCTGGATCGGAGTCCGGGGATCGTCATTGAGCTGAATGTGTGCTAAAACTCGGAGGTGCCGTAGTTTCGGTGCTTGATCGGTCGGGCCGTGAAGACGTACGAGTACATCAACCGCGTTGTGCTAACGCTTCCGCTGTCGGTCTACAAGGGTACGTAGATCACACTCTCCCCTCTCGTTGCTATGCATCACCATGATCTTGCGTGTGCATAGGAAATTTTTAAAAATTACTACGTTCCCCAACAGTGGTATCAGAGCCTAGGTTTTATGTGTTGATGTTATATGCACGAGTAGAACACAAGTGAGTTGTGGGCGATATAAGTCATACTGCTTACCAGCATGCCATACTTTGGTTCGGCGGTATTGTTGGACGAAGCGGCCCGGACCGACATTACGCGTACGCTTACGCGAGACCGGTTCTCCCGACGTGCTTTGCACAAAGGTGGCTAGCGGGTGTCAGTTTCTCCAACTTTAGTTGAACCGAGTGTGGCTACGCCCGGTCCTTGCGAAGGTTAAAACAGCACCAACTTGACAAACTATCATTGTGGTTTTGATGCGTAGGTAAGATTGGTTCTTGCTTAAGCCCGTAGCAGCCACGTAAAACTTGCAACAACAAAGTAGAGGACGTCTAACTTGTTTTTGCAGGGCATGTTGTGATGTGATATGGTCAAGACATGATGCTAAATTTTATTGTATGAGATGATCATGTTTTGTAACCAAGTTATCGGCAACTGGCAGGAGCCATATGGTTGTCGCTTTATTGTATGCAATGCAATTTCGCTGTAATGCTTTACTTTATCACTAAGCGGTAGCGATAGTCGTGGAAGCATAAGATTGGCGAGACGACAACGATGCTACGATGGTGATCAAGGTGTCGCGCCGGTGACGATGGTGATCACGACGGTGCTTCGAAGATGGAGATCACAAGCACAGGATGATGATGGCCATATCATATCACTTATATTGATTGCATGTGATATTTATCTTTTATGCATCTTATCTTGCTTTGATTGACGGTAGCATTTTAAGATGATCTCTCACTAATTATCAAGAAGTGTTCTCCCTGAGTATGCACCGTTGCGAAAGTTCTTCGTGCTGAGACACCACGTGATGATCGGGTGTGCTAGGCTCTACGTTCAAATACAATGGGTGCAAAACAGTTGCACGCGCGGAATACTCAGGTTATACTTGACGACCCAAGCATATACAGATATGGCCTCAGAACACGGAGACCGAAAGGTCGAGCGTGAATCATATAGTAGATATGATCAACATAGTGATGTTCACCAATGAAACTACTCCATCTCACGTGATGATCGGACATGGTTTAGTTGATTTGGATCACGTAATCACTTAGAGGATTAGAGGGATGTCTATCTAAGTGGGAGTTATTTAGTAATATGATTAATTGAACCTAAATTTATCATGAACTTAGTACCTGATAGTATCTTGCTTGTTTATGTTTGATTGTAGATAGATGGCCCGTGTTGTTGTTCCGTTGAATTTTAATGCGTTCCTTGAGAAAGCAAAGTTGAAAGATGATGGTAGCAATTACACGGACTGGGTCCGTAACTTGAGGATTATCCTCATTGCTGCACAGAAGAATTACGTCCTGGAAGCACCGCTGGGTGCCAGGCCTGCTGCTGGAGCAACACCAGATGTTATGAACGTCTGGCAGAGCAAAGCTGATGACTACTCGATAGTTCAGTGTGCCATGCTTTATGGCTTATAATCGGGACTTCAACGACGTTTTGAACGTCATGGAGCATATGAGATGTTCCAGGAGTTGAAGTTAATATTTCAAGCAAATGCCTGGATTGAGAGATATGAAGTCTCCAATAAGTTCTATAGCTGCAAGATGGAGGAGAACAGTTCTGTCAGTGAGCATATACTCAAAATGTCTAGGTATAATAATCACTTGATTCAATTGGGAGTTAATCTTCCAGATGATTGCGTCATTGACAGAATTCTCCAATCGCTGCCACCAAGCTACAAGAGCTTCGCGATGAACTATAATATGCAAGGGATGAATAAGACTATTCCCGAGCTCTTCGCAATGCTGAAAGCTGCGGAGGTAGAAATCAAGAAGGAGCATCAAGTGTTGATGGTCAACAAGACCACTAGTTTCAAGAAAAAGGGCAAAGGAAAGGAGAAGGGGAACTTCAAAAAGAACAACAAGCAAGTTGCTACTCAAGAGAAGAAACCCAAACCTGGACCTAAGCCTGAAACTGAGTGCTTCTACTGCAAGCAGACTGGTCACTGGAAGCGGAACTGCCCCAAGTATTTGGCGGATAAGAAGGATGGCAAGGTGAACAAAGGTATATGTGATATACATGTTATTGATGTGTACCTTACTAATGCTCGCAGTAGAACCTGGGTATTTGATACTGGTTCTGTTGCTAACATTTGCAACTCGAAATAGGGACTACGGATTAAGCGAAGATTGGCTAAGGAAGAGGTGACGATGCGCGTGGGAAATGGTTCCAAAGAAAGTCCATGTGATCGTGGTCGGCACGCTACCTCTACATCTACCTTCAGGATTAGTATTAGACCTAAATAATTGTTATTTGGTGCCAGCGTTAAGCATGAACATTATATCTGGATCTTGTTTGATGTGAAACGGTTATTCATTTAAATTAGAGAATAATGGTTGTTCTATTTATATGAGTAATATCTTTTATGGTCATGCACCCTTAAAGAGTGGTCTATTCTTATTAAATCTCGATAGTAGTGACACACATATTCATAATATTGAAGCCAAAAGATGCAGAGTTGATAATGATAGTGCAACTTATTTGTGGCACTGCCGTTTGGGTCATATCAGTGTAAAGCGCATGAAGAAACTCCATACTGATGGAATTTTGGAACCACTTGATTATGAATCACTTGGTACTTGCGAACCGTGCCTTATGGGTAAGATGACAAAAACACCATTCTCCGATACTATGGAGAGAGCAACAGATCTGTTGGAAATCATACATACAGATGTATGTGGTCCGATGAATGTTGAGGCTCGTGGCGGATATCATTATTTTCTCACCTTCATAGATGACTTAAGCAGATATGGGTATATCTACTTAATGAAACATAAGTCTGAAACGTTTGAAAAGTTCAAAGAATTTCAGAGTGAAGTTGAAAATCATCGTAACAAGAAAATAAAATTCCTACGATCTGATCGTGGAGGAGAATATTTGAGTTACGAGTTTGGTGTACATTTGAAACAATGCGGAATAGTTTCGCAACTCACGCCACCCGGAACACCACAGCATAATGGTGTGTCCGAACGTCGTAATCGTACTTTACTAGATATGGTGCGATCTATGATGTCTCTTACTGATTTACCGCTATCGTTTTGGGGATATGCTCTAGAGATAGCTGCATTCATGTTAAATAGGGCACCATCAAAATCCGTTGAGACGATGCCTTATGAACTGTGGTTTGGCAAGAAACCAAAGTTGTCGTTTCTGAAAGTTTGGGGTTGCGATGCTTATGTGAAAAAGCTTCAACCTAAAGTAAAAATGTAGCCTCAAGTAAAGTTATAAGTGTAGCACTAGAGTAAAAATGCCTAGCTCAAAAGATAAAATCAAAGCACATAGAGTATTCTAATAAATCACGATTCATGCACGTCTCTCTCAAAAGGTGTGTACAGAAAGGATGATTGTGGCAAACTAAAAAGCAAAGACTCAAATCATATAAGACGCCCCAAGCAAAACACATATCATGTGGTGAATAAAAATATAGCCTCAAGTAAAGTTACCGATAGACGAAGACGAAAGAGGGGATGCCTTCCAGGGCATACCCAAGCTTCAGCTCTTGGTTGTCCTTGAATATTACCTTGGGGTGCCTTGGGCATCCCCAAGATTAGGCTCTTGCCACTCCTTATTCCATAGTCCATCAAATCCTTACCCAAAACTTGAAAACTTCACAACACAAAACTCAACAGAAAATCTCATAAGCTCCGTTAGTATAAGAAAATAAATCACCACTTTTGGTACTATTGTGAACTCATTCTTTATTTATATTGGTGTAATATCTACTGTATTCCAACTTTTCCATGGTTCATACTGTTGGGTTTCGTAGTAATTTCAAAAAAATTCCTACGCACACGCAAGACAATGGTGATGCAAAGCAACAAGAGGGGAGAGTGTTGTCTACGTACCCTCGCAGACCGACTGCGGAAGCGTTGACACAACGTAGAGGAAGTAGTCGTACGTCTTCACGATCCAACCGATCAAGCACCGAGACTACGGCACCTCCGAGTTCGAGCACACATTCAGCTCGATGACGATCCCCGGACTCCGATCCAGCAAAGTGTCGGGGAAGAGTTCCGTCAGCACGACGGCGTGGTGACGATCTTGACGCACTACAGCAGCAGGGCTTCGCCTAAACTCCGCTACAGTATTATCGAGGAATATGGTGGCTGGGGGCACCGCACACGGCTAAGGAATAGATCACGTGGATCAACTTGTGTGTTTCTGGGGTGCACCTGCCTCTGTATATAAAGGACTAGAGGGGGTAGGCTGGCCGGCCAAGTGTGGCGCGCCAGGAGAGTCCTACTCCCTCTGGGAGTAGGATTCCCCCCCCCCCCCAATCCTAGTTGGAATAGGACTCCTTGAGGGGGGAAAGAGAGAGAGGGGGCCGGCCACCTCTCCTAGTCCTAATAGGACTAGGGGAAGGGGGGAGGCGCACAGCCACCTTGGGCTGCCCCTTTCTCCTTTCCACTAAATCCCACTAAGGCCCATATAGCTCCCGGGGGGGTTCCGGTAACCTCCCGGTACTCCGGTAAAATCCCGATTTCACCCGGAACACTTCCGATGTCCAAATATAGGCTTCCAATATATCAATCTTTATGTCTCGACCATTTCGAGACTCCTCGTCATGTCCGTGATCACATCCGGGACTCCAAACAACCTTCGGTGCATCAAAATGCATAAACTCATAATATAACTGTCATCGTAACCTTAAGCGTGCGGACCCTACGGGTTCGAGAACAATGTAGACATGACCGAGACACGTCTCCGGTCAATAACCAATAGCGGGACCTGGATGCCCATATTGGCTCCTACATATTCTACGAAGATCTTTATCGGTCAGACCGCATAACAACATACGTTGTTCCCTTTGTCATCGGTATGTTACTTTCCCGAGATTCGATCGTCGGTATCCAATACCTAGTTCAATCTCGTTACCGGCAAGTCTCTTTACTCATTCTGTAATACATCATCCCGCAACTAACTCATTAGTTGCAATGCTTGCAAGGCTTATGTGATGTGCATTACCGAGAGGGCCCAGAGATACCTCTCCGACAATCGGAGTGACAAAACCTAATCTCGAAATACGCCAACCCAACATGTACCTTTGGAGACACCTGTAGTACTCCTTTATAATCACCCAGTTACGTTGTGACGTTTGGTAGTACCCAAAGTGTTCCTCCGGTAAACGGGAGTTGCATAATCTCATAGTCATAGGAACATGTATAAGTCATGAAGAAAGCAATAGCAACATACTAAACGATCGGGTGCTAAGCTAATGGAATGGGTCATGTCAATCAGATCATTCAACCAATGATGTGATCCTGTTAATCAAATAACAACTCTTTGTTCATGGTTAGGAAACATAACCATGTTTGATTAATGAGCTAGTCAAGTAGAGGCGTACTAGTGACACTCTGTTTGTCTATGTATTCACACATGTATTATGTTTCCGGTTAATACAATTCTAGCATGAATAATAAACATTTATCATGATATAAGGAAATAAATAATAACTTTATTATTGCCTCGAGGGCATATTTCCTTCAGTCTCCCACTTGCACTAGAGTCAATAATCTAGATCACATCACCATGTGATTAACATCGATAGTTCACATCATCATGTGATTAACACCCATAGTTCACATCTCCATGTGACCAACACCCAAAGGGTTTACTAGAGTCAGTAATCTAGTTCACATAGCTATGTGATTAACACCCAAAGAGTACTAAGGTGTGATCATGTTTTGCTTGTGAGATAATTTTAGTCGACGGGTATGTCACATTCAGATCCGTAAGTATTTTGCGAATTTCTATGTCAACAATGCTCTGCATGGAGCTACTCTAGCTTATTGCTCCCACTTTCAATATGTATCTAGATCGAGACTTAGAGTCATCCAGATCTGTGTCAAAACTTGCATCGACGTAACCTTTTACGACGAACCTTTTTGTCACCTCCATAATTGAGAAATATTTCCTTATTCCACTAAGGATAATTTTGACCGCTGTCCAGTGATCTACTCTTAGATCACTATTGTACTCCCTTGCTTAACACAGTGTAGGGTATACAATAGATCTGGTACACAGCATGGCATACTTTATAGAACCTATGGCTGAGGCATAGGGAATGACTTTCATTCTATTTCTATCTTCTGCCGTGGTCGGGCTTTGAGTCTTACTCAATTTCACACCTTGCAACACAGGCAAGAACTCTTTCTTTGACTGTTCCATTTTGAACTACTTCAAAATCTTATCAAGGTGTGTACTCATTGAAAAAACTTATCAAGCATCTTGATCTATCTCTATAGATCTTGCTGCTCAATATGTAAGCAGCTTTACAGAGGTCTTTCTTTGAAAAATTCCTTTCAAACACTCCTTTATGCTTTGCAGAATAATTCTACATTATTTCCGATCAACAATATGTCATTCACATATACTTATCAGAAATGTTGTAGTGCTCCCACTCACTTTCTTGTAAATACAGTCTTCATCACAAGTCTGTATAAAACTATATGCTTTGATCAACTTATCAAAGCGTATATTCCAACTCCGAGATGCTTGCACCAGTCCATAGATGGATCGCTGGAGCTTGCATATTTTGTTAGCATCTTTCGGATTTGACAAAACCTTCTGGTTGCATCGTATACAATTCTTCTTTAATAAATCCATAAAGGAATGCAGTTTTGTTTATCCATTTGCCAGATTTCATAAAATGCAGCAATTACTAACATGATTCAGACAGACTCAAGCATAGATACGAGTGAGAAGCTCTCATCGTAGTCAACACCTTGAATTTGTCGAAAATTTTTTGCGACAATTCTAGCTTTGTAGATAGTAACACTACTATAAGAGTCCGTCTTCCTCTTGAAGATCCATTTATTCTCAATTGCTTGCCGATCATCGGGCAAGTCAACAAAAGTCCAAACTTTGTTCTCATACATGGATCATATCTCAGATTTCATGGCCTCAAACCATTTCGCGGAATCTGGGCTCATCATCGCTTCCTCATAGTTTGTAGGTTCGTCATGGTCAAGTAACATGACCTCCAGAACAGGATTACCGTACCACTCTGGTGCGGATCTCACTCTGGTTTACCTACGGGATTCGGTAGTAACTTGATCTGAAGTTACATGATCATTATCATTAGCTTCCTCACTAATTGGTGTAGTACTCACAAGAACAGTTTTTTGTGATGAACTACTTTCCAATAAGGGAGCAGGTACAGTTACCTCATCAAGTTTTACTTTTCTCCCACTCACTTCTTTCGAGAGAAACTCCTTCTCTAGAAAGGATCCATTCCCAGCAATGAATAACTTGCCTTCAGATCTGTGATAGAAGGTGTACCCAACATTTTCTTTTTGGGTAACCTATGAAGATTTACTTCTCCGATTTGGGTTCGAGCTTATCATGTTGAAACTTTTTCACATAAGCATCGCAGTCCCAAACTTTAAGAAACGACAACTTTGGTTTCTTGCCAAACCACAGTTCAGATTGTGTCGTCTCAACGGACTTAGATGGTGCCCTATTTAACGTGAATGCAACTGTCTCTAATGCATAACCCCAAAACGATAGTGGTAGATCGGTAAGAGACATCATAGATCGCACCATATCTAATGAAGTACGGACACACCATTATGCTGTGGTGTTCCAGGTGGCATGCGTTTGTGAAACTATTCCACATTGTTTTAATTGAAGACCAAACTTCGTAACCAAATATTTTACTTCTATGATCATATCGTAGAAACTTTCATTTTTGTTACGATGATTCTCCACTTCACTCTGAAATTCTTTGAACTTTTCAAATGTTTCAGACCTTTGTTTCATCAAGTAGATATACCCATATCTGCTCAAATCATCTGTGAAGTTCGGAAAATAACGATACTTGCCGTGAGCCTTAACACTCATCGGACCGTATACATCAGTATGTATTATTTCCAATAAGTCAGTTGCTCGCTCCGGAGAACGGAGTCTTAGTCATCTTGCCCATGAGGCATGGTTCACAATCATCAAGTGATTCATAATCAAGTGATTCCAAAATCCCATCAGCATGGAGTTTCTTCATGCGCTTTACACCAATATGACCTAAACGGCAGTGCCACAAATAAGTTGCACTATCATTATTAACTTTGCATCTTTTGGTTTCAATATTATGATTATGTGTATCACTACGATCGAGATCCAACGAACTATTTTCATTGGGTGTGTAACCATATAAGGTTTTATTCATGTAAACAGAACAACAATTTATTCTCTTACTTAAATGAATAACTATATTACAATAAACATGATCGAATCATATTCATGCTCAATGCAAACACCAAATAACACTTATTCAGGTTCAACACTAATCCCGAAAGTATAGGGAGTGTGCGATGATGATCATATCAATCTTGGAACCACTTCCAACACATATCGTCACTTCACCCTTAACTAGTCTCTGTTCATTCTGCAACTCCCGTTTCAAGTTACTACTCTTAGCAACTGAACTAGCATCAAATACTGAGGGGTTGCTATAAACACTAGTAAAGTACACATCAATAACATGTATATCAAATATACTTATGTTCACTTTGCCATCCTTCTTATCCGCCAATCACTTGGGGTAGTTCCGCTTCCAGTGACCAGTCCCTTTGCAGTAGAAGCACTTAGTCTCAGGCTTAGGATCAGACTTGGGCTTCTTCACTTGAGCAGCAACTTGCTTGCCGTTCTTCTTGAAGTTCCCCTTCTTCCCTTTGCCCTTTTCTTGAAACTAGTGGTCTTGTCAACCATCAACACTTGATGTTTTTCTTGATTTCTACCTTCGTTGATTTCAGCATCACGAAGATCTTGGGAGTTGTTTCCGTTATCCCTTGCATATTATAGTTCATCACGAAGTTCTACTAACTTGGTGATGGTGACTAGAGAATTCTGTCAATCACTATCTTATCTGGAAGATTAACTCCCACTTGATTCAAGCGATTGTAGTACCCAGACAATCTGAGCACATGCTCACTAGTTGAGCGATTCTCCTCCATCTTTTAGCTATAGAACTTGTTGGAGACTTCATATCTCTCAACTCGGGTATTTGCTTGAAATATTAACTTCAACTCCTGGAACATCTCATATGGTGCATGACGTTCAAAACGTCTTTGAAGTCCTGATTCTAAGCCATTAAGCATGGTGCACTAAACTATCAAGTAGTCATCATATTGAGCTAGCCAAACGTTCATAACGTCTGCATCTGCTCTTGCAATAGGTCTGTCACCTAGCGGTGCATCAAGGACATAATTCTTCTATGCAGCAATGAGGATAAACCTCAGATCACGGATCCAATCCGCATCATTGCTACTAACATCTTTCAACAAAATTTTCTCTAGGAACATATCAAAATAAACACAGGGAAGCAGCAACGCGAGCTATTGATCTACAACATAATTTGCAAAATACTACCAGGACTAAGTTCATGATAAATTTAAGTTCAATTAATCATATTACTTAAGAACTCCCACTTAGATAGACATCCCTCTAATCCTCTAAGTGATCACGTGATCCAAATCAACTAAACCATAACCAATCATCACGTGAGATGGAGTAGTTTCATTGGTGAACATCACTATGTTGATCATATCTACTATATGATTCACGCTCGACCTTTCGGTCTCCGTGTTCCGAGGCCATATCTGCATATGCTAGGCTCGTCAAGTTTAACCTGAGTATTCTGCGTGTGCAAAAACTGGCTTGCACCCGTTGTAGATGGACGTAGAGCTTATCACACCCGATCATCACGTGGTGTCTGGGCACGACGAACTTTGGCAACGATGCATACTCAGGGAGAACACTTCTTGATAATTTAGTGAGAGATCATCTTATAATGCTACCGTCAATCAAAGCAAGATAAGATGCATAAAAGGATAAACATCACATGCAATCAATATAAGTGATATGATATGGCCATCATCATCTTATGCTTGTGACCTCCATCTCCGAAGCACCGTTATGATCACCATCGTCACCGGCGCGACACCTTGATCTCCATCGTAGCATCGTTGTCGTCTCGCCAATCTTATGCTTCCACGACTATCACTACCGTTTAGTAATAAAGTAAAGCATTACATCGCGATTGCATTGCATACAATAAAGCGACAACCATATGGCTCCTGCCAGTTGCCGATAACTCGGTTACAAAACATGATCATCTCATACAATAAAATTCAGCATCATGCCTTGACCATATCACATCACAACATGCCCTGCAAAAACAAGTTAGACGTCCTCTACTTTGTTGTTGCAAGTTTTACGTGGCTGCTACGGGCTTAAGCAAGAACCAATCTCACCTACGCATCAAAACCACAACGATAGTTTGTCAAATAGACTCCGTTTAAACCTTCGCAAGGACCGGGCGTAGCCACACTTGGTTCAACTAAAGTTGGAGAGACAGTCGCCCGCAAGCCACCTGTGTGCAAAGCACGTCGGGGAAACCGGTCTCGCGTAAGCGTACGCGTAATGTTGGTCCGGGTCGTCTCGTCCAACAATACCGCCGAACCAAGTATGACATGCTGGTAGGCAGTATGACTTATATCGCCCACAACTCACTTGTGTTCTACTCGTGCAAATAACATCAAACCATAAAACCTAGGCTCGGATGCCACTGTTGGGTTTCGTAGTAATTTCAAAAAATTTCCTACGCACACGCAAGATCATGGTGATGCAAAGAAATGAGAGGGGAGAGTGTTGTCTACGTACCCTCGCAGACCGACTGCGGAAGCGTTGACACAACGTAGAGGAAGTAGTCGTACGTCTTCACGATCCAACCGATCAAGCACCGAAACTACGGCACCTCCGAGTTCGAGCACACGTTCAGCTCGATGACGATCCCCGGACTCCGATCCAGCAAAGTGTCAGGGAAGAGTTCCGTCAGCACGACGGCGTGGTGACGATCTTGACGCACTACAGCAGCAGGGCTTCGCCTAAACTCCGCTACAGTATTATCGAGGAATATGGTGGCTGGGGGCACCGCACACGGCTAAGGAATAGATCACGTGGATCAACTTGTGTGTTTCTGGGGTGCACCTGCCTCTGTATATAAAGGACTAGAGGGGGGAGGCTGGCCGGCCAAGTGTGGCGCGCCAGGAGAGTCCTACTCCCTCTGGGAGTAGGATCCCCCCCCCAATCCTAGTTGGAATAGGACTCCTTGAGGGGGGAAAGAGAGAGAGGGGGCCGGCCACCTCTCCTAGTCCTAATAGGACTAGGGGAAGGGGGGAGGCGCACAGCCACCTTGGGCTGCCCCTTTCTCCTTTCCACTAAAGCCCACTAAGGCCCATATAGCTCCCGGGGGGGGGGGGGTTCCGGTAACCTCCCGGTACTCCGGTAAAATCCCGATTTCACCCGGAACACTTCCGATGTCCAAATATAGGCTTCCAATATATCAATCTTTATGTCTCGACCATTTCGAGACTCCTCGTCATGTCCGTGATCACATCCGGGACTCCGAACAACCTTTGGTGCATCAAAATGCATAAACTCATAATATAACTATCATCGTAACCTTAAGCGTGCGGACCCTACGGGTTCGAGAACAATGTAGACATGACCGAGACACGTCTCCGGTCAATAACCAATAGCGGGACCTGGATGCCCATATTGGCTCCTACATATTCTACGAAGATCTTTATCGGTCAGACCGCATAACAACATACGTTGTTCCCTTTGTCATCGGTATGTTACTTGCCCGAGATTCGATCGTCGGTATCCAATACCTAGTTCAATCTCATTACTGGCAAGTCTCTTTACTCATTCTGTAATACATCATCCCGCAACTAACTCATTAGTTGCAATGCTTGCAAGGCTTATGTGATGTGCATTACCGAGAGGGCCCAGAGATACCTCTCCGACAATCGGAGTGACAAAACCTAATCTCGAAATACGCCAACCCAACATGTACCTTTGGAGACACCTGTAGTACTCCTTTATAATCACCCAGTTACGTTGTGACGTTTGGTAGTACCCAAAGTGTTCCTCCGGTAAACGGGAGTTGCATAATCTCATAGTCATAGGAACATGTATAAGTCATGAAGAAAGCAATAGCAACATACTAAATGATCGGGTGCTAAGCTAATGGAATGGGTCATGTCAATCAGATCATTCAACCAATGATGTGATCCCGTTAATCAAATAACAACTCTTTGTTCATGGTTAGGAAACATAACCATCTTTGATTAACGAGCTAGCCAAGTAGAGGCATACTAATGACACTCTGTTTGTCTATGTATTCACACATGTATTATGTTTTCGGTTAATACAATTCTAGCATGAATAATAAACATTTATCATGATATAAGGAAATAAATAATAACTTTATTATTGCCTCTAGGGCATATTTCCTTCACATACCCCCCGATACTAGCCATAGATTCATCAAAAAAAGCAAACAACACATAGAAAACAAAATCTATAAAAAACAGAATAGTTTGTAGCAATCTGGATATTTTGTATACTTCTGTAACTCCAAAAATTCTGAACAATTAGGACAAAATAAGAAATTGATTTATTAATCTTCTTCAAAAAGAATCAATATTTTATCACGCTTCTGTTAAAAATGAGAAATGTTTTCCTAGAACAAAAGTTTTTGTTTTTTAGCAAGATCAAATGAACTATCACCGTAAGCTATCCCAAAGGTCTTACTTGGCAGAAACACTAAATAAAACATAAAACCACATCTAAATAGAGGCTAGATGAATTATTTATTGCAAAACAGAACCAAAAAAGCAAAAACAAAAATAAAATTGGGTTGCCTCCCAACAAGCGCCATTGTTTAACGCCCTTAGCCAGGCATAGAAACACGAATAGATCTAGGTATTGCCATATTTGGTATGCAATCCATAAGTAGCTCTCATAATAGATTCATATGGCAATTTAATTTTCTTTCTTTGAAAGTGTTCCATGCCCTTCCTTAACAGAAATTGAAATCTAATGTTTCCTTATTTCATATCAATAGTTGCACCAATCATTCTAAGGAAAGGTCTACCGAGAATAATAGGACATGTAGGATTGCAATCTATATCAAGAACAATGAAATCTACAGGCACATAATTCCTATTTGCAACAATAAGAACATCATTAATCCTTCCCATATGTTTCTTAATAGTGGAATCCGCAAGATGCAAATTTAAATAACAATCATCAAATTCACGGAAACCTAACACATCACACAAAGTTTTTGGAATCATGGAAACGCTAGATCCCAAATCACACAAAGCATGGCACTCATAATCTTTAATTTTAATCTTCATAGTAGGTTCCCACTCATCATAAAGTTTTCTAGGGATAGAAACTTCCAATTCAAGCTTTTCTTCAAAAGATTGCATCATAGCATCAACGATATGTTTAGTAAAAGCTTTGTCTTGATTATAAGCATGAGGAGAATTCAACATGGATTGCAACAAGGAAATACAATATATTAAAGAACAATTATCATAATCAAATTCCTTGAAATCCAAAAGAGTGGGTTCATTGCTACTTAAAGTTTTGACCTCTCCAATACCACTTTTATTAATTTTTGCATCAAGATCTAAAAACTCTGAATCATTGGGACACCTTTTAACTAAAGTTGACTCATCTCCAGTCCCATATTTATAAAGATTTATATTGGAAAACAAAGATTCAATAGGAGTCACATAAATCACTTTAAAATCTTCATCATTATTTTTACGGAAACTAGAAGAACACGTTTTACAAACCAATCTTTTTAGCATGCATCTTAGCGGTTCTTTCTTTGCACTCATCAATGGAAATTATCATTGCTTTGAGAGACTCATTGATATCATGCTTGGGTGGAATATATCTAAGTTTCAAAGAATCAACATCAAGAGAAATTCTATCCATGTTCCTAGCCAAATCATCAATCTTAAGCAATTTTTCTTCAATCAAAGCATTGAAATTCTTTGTGAACTCATAAATTCTTTAACACTATTCTAAAAATCAGAGGGCATCTTATTACAATTTACATAAGAATTGTTGTAGAAATTACCATAATTATTAGAGGAATTACTAGGAAACGGCCTAGGATTAAAATTACCTCTATACGCGTTATTACCAAAATTGTTCCTACCAACAAAATTCACATCCATAGATTCATTATTATTGTCAATCAAAGTAGACAAAGGAATATCATTAGGATCAATAGAAGAACTATTTCTAGCAAATAATTTCATAAGCTCATCCATCTTTCCACTCAAAACATTAATCTCTTCAATCACATGCACTTTTTTACTAGTGGAAGATCTTTCGGTATGCCATTGAGAATAATTCACCATAATATTATCTAGGAGTTTAGTAGCTTCTCCTAAAGTAATTTCCATAAAAGTACCTCCCGCGGCCGAATCTAAAATATTTCTAGAAGCAAAATTCAATCTGACATAATTTTTTTGTATAATCATCCACAAATTCAAACCATGAGTAGCGCAATTTTGTATCATCAATTTCATCCTCTCCCAAGATTGTGCAACATGTTCATGATCAAGTTGCTTAAAATTCAAAATATCATTCCTAAGGGAGATGATCTTAGCGGGATGAAAATACTTGGAAATAAAAGCATCTTTACACTTATTCCATGAATCAATACTATTTTTAGGCAAAGATGAAAACCAAGTTTTAGCACAATCTCGAAGCGAGAATGAAAATAGCTTCAATTTAACAATGTCATTATCCACATCTGTTTTCTTTTGCATATCACACAAATCAATGAAATTATTAAGCTGGGATGCGGCATCTTCACTAGGAAGGTTGGAAAATTGATCTTTCATAACAAGATTCAGCAAAGCGGCATTATTCACAAGATTCCGCATTAGTAGGGGGAGCAATCGGAGTACTAATAAAATCATTATTATTGGTGTTGAAAAAATCACACAATTTGGTATTCCCTGGAGCCGTCGTGACAAAGCAAGCAATCCGACACACGAGCACACAAAAAGCAAATGAAGAAGACGAACGGAAGAGGGGTGAAGAAAAGGCAAATCTTTTCAAAAAATCATTTTTGAAGTGGGGGAGAGGAAACGAGAGGTGAATGGCGAATAATGTAATGTAAGAGATGATAGTTTATGGCATGTACTTGGTATGGCTTGACTTGGCGTAGATCTCCCCGGCAAAGGCACCATAAATTCTTCCTGCTACTTCTTGAGCTTGCATTGGTTTTTCCCTTGAAGAAGAAAGGGTGACACATCAAAGTAGAAATAAGTATTTCCATCAGTTTGAGAACCAAGGTATCAATCCAGTAGGACACAATGCACAAGTCACCGAATATCTGCACAAACAATCAAACAACTTGCACCCAATGCGATAAAGGGGTTGTCAATCCCTTCATGGTTACTTGCAAGGGTGAGATCTGATAGAGATAGATAAATGGTAAAGTAAATATTTTTGGTTTTTTTGGTTTATAGATCGGAAAGTAAAAGATTGCAAAAAGAGTAAATCGGAGACTAATATTGTAGATTGGAAACTTATTTGATGGAAAAAAGACCCGGGGCCATAGGTTTCACTAGAGGCTTCTCTCAAGATAGAAAATAATACAGTGAATGACAAATTACTGCCGGGTAATTGATTGAAAAGCACAAAGTTATGACGATATCTAAGGCAATGATCATGAATATAGGCATCACGTCCGTGTCAAGTAGACCGAAACGATTCTGCATCTACTACTATTACTCCACACGTCGACCGCTATCCAACATGCATCTAGAGTATTAAGTTCATAAAAAATGGAGTAACACATTAAGCAAGATAACATGATGTAGAGGAATTAACTCAAGCAATATGATGAAAACCCCATCTTTTTATCCTCGATGGCAACAATACAATATGTGCCTTGCTGCCCCTAGTGTCACTGGGAAAGGACACCGCAAGATTGAACCCAAAGCTAAGCACTTCTCCCATTGCAAGAAAAACCAATCTAGTTGGCCAAACCAAACCGATAATTCGAAGAGAATTACAAAGATATCAAATCATGCACAAAAGAATTTAGAGAAGATTCAAATAATATTCATAGATAAGCTAATCATAAATCCACAATTCATTGGATCTCGGCAAATACACCGCAAAAAGTATTACATCGAATAGAACTCCAAGAACATCGAGGAGAAGATGGTATTGAGAATCAAAGAGAGGGAAGAAGCCATCTAGATACTAGCTATGGACCCATAGGTCTGAAGTAAACTACTCATGCTTCATCGGAAGGGCAGTAGAGTTGATGTAGGATCCCTCCGTGATTGAATTCCCCTCTGACAGTATGCCAGAAAAGGTCCCTAGATGGGATCTTACGGGTACAGAAGGTTGTGGCGGTGGAAAAGTGTTTCGTGGCTCTCCCTGTTGGTTTGGGGATATAAGAGTATATATATGCGAAGAAACTAGGTCAGGAGGTGCATGAGGGGCCCACAAGGGTGGGGGACGCGCTCTACCCCCTGGGCATGCCCTCCATCCTTGTGGCCGCCTCGTGGATCTTCTAACTTCATCTCCAAGTCTTCTGGTCCTAGAAAAATCATCGCGAAGGTTTTATTCCGTTTGGACTCCATTTGGTATTCCTTTCCTGCGGAACTCAAAAAACAAGGAAAAAACAGGAACTGGCACTGGGCTCTAGGTTAATAGGTTAGTCCCAAAAATAATATAAAATAACATATTAATGCATATAACCAAAACAGATAATATAATAGCATGGAACAATGAAAATTATAGATATGTTGGAGACGTATCAGTCCATTAGGGAAACTAAGGGATATTAGGGCTTCCTTTTAATAGAGAACTGGAACAAAGTATTAACACATGGTGAATACATGAACTCCTCGAATTACTGTCATCCCCTGTGAGTATCCCAACTATTGTCACTTTGGGGTCTACGGATCAGAACAATTACAAGTGCATATAACTAGCAGATAGGATCAAGAACTCAAATATATTCATGAAAACATAGAGGGTTCAGATTTGAAATCATGGCACCCGGGCCCTAGTGACAATCATTAAGCATAGCAATGTTATAGCAACATCAATCTCAGAACATAGTGGATAGTAGGGATCAAGCCATAACAAATTGAATTGATAACATGGCAAATCTCATCCAACTCCATCACCGCCCAGCAAGCCTATGTAGGAATTACTCACTCTCGGTGGTGAGCATCATGGAATTGTTGATGGAGAAGGGATGATGATGATGACGGCGACGAATTCCACCCTCTAGGCCCCGAACGGACTCCAGATCAGCCCTCTCGATGAAGAACGGGAGGTGGTGGTGGCTCCCTATCGTGAAACGCAATGATTCCTTCTCTGATTATTTTTTCTCCGCGAGATGGTATTTATGGAGTTGGACTTAGGGCAAACAAAGGCATGGGAACCCACGAGATCACAGGGCACGCCCCTTGAGCTCGTGCATCCTGGGTGGCCCCCCTTCAATAGTTATCACTACTACCGGATGGTCCTAATGTGACAGTACGATCAGAGACCCTTCGATGAAACTGTGTGCGATGCATTAATCGCAAATGGTGGTGTAAGAAAATCGTCAAAAAATGAGACAAACTATTTGGGATGGCGGAGACATCAAACACGATTCAGACTATGTTATGTGTGTGATTAGCGGCATAGGGTTCACTCGAATGAACTATTTGCAATGATCGTAACAATAGAAACGGTCTGCCACATGAAGGTGTGTGCGATATACGTCATATAGTTCACTCGGATGAACTATTTGTGATTACGCAACACAATAGAAACAGCTATCCAGATCAAGGTGTGTGCGATATAGGGCATACAGTTTACTCAGATGAACTATTTGCGATGAGCCAAGACAACAGAAATGGTTCAACTTAACAAGATGTGTGTGATACGCGGCAAACAGGTGAGTAATCAGAAATGTGTCGGAAGACAGATAATAACACAGACGATTGCTGCTAATACCCGTGCCTGTTGTGGGCAAACGCTTGCTGGTATGTAATTGTCAGTGATTGATGAAATCATCACCGAAGGGTGATACATCCATTTTGCATCATGCTTTTATATCAATATTTATTGCATTATGGGTTGTTATTACACATTATGTCACAATACTTATGCCTATTCTCTCTTATTTTATAAGGTTTACATGAAGAGGGAGAATGTCGGCAGCTGGAATTCTGGGCTGGAAAAGGAGCAAATATTAGAGACCTATTCCGCACAACTTCAAAGGTCCTGAAACTTCACGGAGGCACGTTTTGGAATATATTAAAAATATTGGGCGAAGAAAGAACCAAAGGGGGGCCATGCACCATCCACGAGGGTGGGGGGCGTGCCCTACCCCCTGGGCGCGCCCACTACCTTGTGGGCCCCCTAACAGGCCTCCGGTGCCCATCTTCTGCTATATGAGGTCTTTCGTCTGTAAAAAAATCATAAGAAAGCTCACGGGACGAAACTCTGCCGCCACATGGCGGAACCTTGGCCGAACCAATCTAGGGCTCCGGTGGAGCTGTTCTGCCAGGGAAACATCCCTCCGGGAGGGGGAAATCATCACCATCGTCATCACCCTTGATCCTCTCAGCGAGACGGGGTCAATCTCCATCAACACCTTCACCAGCACCATCTCCTCTCAAACCCTAGTTCATCTCTTGTATCCAATCTTTGTCTCAAAACCTCAGATTGGTACCGGTGGGTTGCTAGTAGTGTTGATTACTCCTTGTAGTTGATGCTAGTTGGTTTACTTGGTGGAAGATCATATGTTCAGATCCTTTATGCATATTAATACCCCTCTGATTATGAACATGAATATGATTTTTGAGTAGTTACGTTTGTTCCTGAGGACATGGGAGAAGTCTTGCTATAACTAGTCATGTGAATTTGGTATTCGTTCGATATTTTGATGAGATGTATGTTGCCTCTCCTCTAGTGGTGTCATGTGAACATCGACTACATGACACTTCACCATTGTTAGGGCCTAGGGGAAGGCATTGGGAAGTAATAAGTAGATGATGGGTTGCTAGAGTGACAGAAGCTTAAACCCTAGTTTATGAGTTGCTTCGTAAGGGGCTGATTTGGATCCATATGTTTCATGCTATGGTTAGGTTTACCTTAATACTTCTTTTGTAGTTGCGGATGCTTGCAATAGGGGTTAATCCTAAGTGGGATGCTTGTCCAAGGAAGGGCAGTACCCAAGCACCGGTCGACCTACATATCAAATTATCAAAGTACCAAACGTGAATCATATGAGTGTGATGAAAACTAGCTTGACGATAATTCCCATGTGTCCTCGGGAGCGCTTTCCTTTATATAAGAGTTTGTCCAGGCTTTTCCTTTGCTACAAAAGGGATTGGGCCATCTTGCTGCACCTTATTTACTTTTATTACTTGTTACCCGTTACACATTACCTTATCACAAAACTATCTTTTACCGATAATTTCAGTGCTTGCAGAGAATACCTTACTGAAAACTGCTTATCATTTCCTTTTGCTCCTCGTTGGGTTAGACACTCTTACTTATCGAAAGGACTACGATAGATCCCCTATACTTGTGGGTCATCAAAGGGTTCCCTAGTTTACTCCGTGTGCAATGTTATTTGCTTTGTCTTCAGATGAACAACATATATAACCAAAAATAAACATCCAATTACATAAGTGACTATACAAAACATTCGCACACACCTCAATAAACAATCGCATGCATTATAAACTAGGAGGAACGATCATCCAATCATCTACCTCTTCTGAGGCTGCCCCCATTCCTCCGTAGCTCGATCCCTCGTCTGGGGCAGGACGGAGGCACGTCCTCATGTCAATGATCTGCCTATACATCTTGTAGCTTGTGTACGCGTCCTTGACCGTGTACTTGACGTGTTCTTCATCTAGTCTCTGCTCCCAGGCACTGTGCCATGCAGTCTTGTCCTTGTTGCACGCAGCCTTCATGTTCTTGTAGTAGGGGTCGATGATGGCCGAGGTGAGGTCAACCAGGGAGTTCTGCTTGTTCTTCGGGCTGCCCCAGACCCTGTAGTGGTGGCGGATGTCGACAAGGTTCTAGCAGGCCAAGCCCGAAACCTTGAGCGCTTTTAGATCGTTGATGATGTCCACCATAGCGAAACTGTAGTCGCGCCTGTTGATAAACCTGGAGAAACGCTCGCAAGGCCTTGTGGCCAGGCAATAGTGGTAGACCAGGACGTGATGGCGCTTGCACAACTGGGCGACGGTAACCTTCTGATCACGCCCGGCATGACCGCCGGTGAACTCGAGGTCGAAGCCGACCACATGGTACTTGTCCTCGGCAAGCAACTGATCCATAGTTTGGATGGAGCTCTCCACCAAGATCGGCTTGTTCATGTACACCACCGAGAGGTCCTTTCCCCTCATGTGGGTGTCCACTATGTGAGGCGAGGTGAACTATCGTCTGTTGTTGTCATCAGCCACGGGGAGTGACATTGGAGTTGCTGGATATCCTCTCAGTATGTGTCGTCGTGGGTGTGCTTAATTATTGTGTCGTGGGGCATAAGAGATGAAGGTAAATGGCCGCGGAAATAAATGGGGGTCGGGCGGCCTGGATTCTCGGCACGTCCGCATGACAATTTTTGCAGCGGGTAACTACATCGTCGCGCCGCACCTGGTGCAACCGCATGCATAATGGCAGCACGAACGTAGGTGATCGTGTGCCATCCCCAAACACTGGTAGCATGCGTGGAGGGACGCTGGCAGAGTGCACGGAGGGATGGAGAGGAGAGCGTGTGCGGCAGGACATGAGCAGAGAGCGACGCGGCCGCCTCAACCACGAGCAACCACACACATAGAGTAGTTTGGCCGGCAGTTGCGAGCCAGCGACATGATGTGAAACTACGTCCCATTCCACATCACACGGTGGTTGAACAATCGTTCGCGACGTGTGTAGAGAGCGGACATGTGCTACTACCTCCGTCCTGGTTTATTAATCCCCTTTATATTCTGTGCCATATTTTGACCTTAAATTTAACTAACAAAATGTTGATGCATGTTATGGAAAATAATATAATTGGAAACAATGTTCGAATACGAATCCAAGGATATACTCTTTGGTAGCATGCATTCGTATTTTATTAGTTAAATCTCTAGTCAAAATGTGGCACAAAAATACAAACATGACTTATAAAGCAGGACGGAGGTAGTAGGTAATTAAATCGCAAATGTTTTTTATTTATTAACCGTATGTGTACGTGTCATTTCGTCCTCCTCTCGAAAGTCTTGTCACCCCGCTGCCGCGGACAGCTTCGAGCGCAAACTTCAGCACCGCGCATGCGTCCTTTTGGTCAAACAATGACTCTAAGTGGTGCCAATGAATCGTAAGTGAGCCCGTTCCCGTGCAACCGCGCAGGTTCCCATGCATAGCCGCGCAAGCTTCCCGCCCGACTCGGCGAAATCCCCCAAAATCAAAATATTTACCAGCCTGCTATATAAACCCTTACGACCGGCAAGTCCCGCATCGCATTTGCCCCTCCCTCCCTATAGCTTATCTTGTCTGCTTCGCCCACAATCGCCAATGGCACCGGTCCGCCATCATCGCTCAGCCACTCCGCCCTCATTAGAGGACAGCTCCAGCTCGGAGGCTACACCAAGGTGGCGGCATTCCCCGACGTAGTGTAGTGCGCGTGGCATCCCTGTTGGGTGTGCGCGGAACACCCATCACACCCTCCGCCGCCGCTTCCCGTCGGTAGCTGTTGCCAGCCGCCATTGCCGCCACCCCACCGTGGCAGCCACACCACCATCGAAAGCCAGGGCCATCATCCGCTCCACCTCCATAGACCGAAGGCGGGAGGTGGCCGACGTGGCTGCCACCCCATTATCGGCCACTGTGCCATCACCCACTCCGCCATCGCAGCCCAAAGGTGGGAGGTGGTGGTCGTGGCCGCCATCCCATCGTCGGCCGCCGTGTCCGCCAGCCCACCGTCGACCGCTGGGGTCATAACCTGCTTCGCCACTGCCGCCTGAAGGAGGGAGGCTGAGGTGGAGGCCTGCACGTGCGCCAGCGACCTTGCGTGCTACATCAAGTTCCTGCGGGAGGAGGAGGAGCGCCTCGTCAAGTACGCAAAGAGCCTTACCGCCGCTGTGGTTGCAGCACACGCCACCGCAGAGGCGAGGAATGAGGAGATCTATGAGGGGTCCCGCCGCTTCGAGTGGGGTCATCTGGAGCGGCAGAGGGCGTTAGAGGTGAGCGTCGCTGAAGGTGCAGCAGCGGCAGGCACCGTATTGCAGTTGTCTAGCTCGTCGGTAGGCTCTTCCTCCTCTGCCTCTTACTTAGCGCGCTCGACAGAGGAGAGGATGCTAGAAGTAATACAAAGCCCATCCGTAGTAGTATTTAGGGGCTATTTTGTTCAGTTCATCTGACTATAGATGTGGTTGAACTATACTACGTACTTAAAATTAGCTAGTATATATAGCTGAACTAGCTATTTCAGTACGTGGTTAGCAACAATTGGGGAAAAGTTTGGTCGTTTCAGCTGTCAAGTTGAACTGTTTGTATAAAGAACGATTGCTTAATCTATGAATGAAATCTATGATTACTGAAAATTAGATAGTACTAGTGATTTTTAGCTGCAATTTTTTACAAATGGCAGGGTTACAAGGTTGACAAAGGGCAATGTTACTAGATCGACAAATGTCAATCTTTCCAGCTTGACAAATGGCAATATACCCAATATGACATATGCAAACCTTACCAAATTTTCTTGACATGGTTGCACACGGGTCATCAGAAAAAACCATTTGCGCTGAAGGGATGTACAAATCCCGCACGCCGCATTTTGTCTTGGCTTAGTGGCGAAGGAACCATAGCTCTCACTTTGCATAACGTGTTCAATATGAACTGTTTGAGATGAAGAGATGCACAAATCCTGCACGGAAAATTTACCCTTGGCTTAGTGGAGAAGGACCATAGCTCTCGCTTTCCATACGGGTGTTCTATCTAAAATGTTTGCGATGGAGAGATGCACAAATCCTGCGCAATACATTTCCCTTGGCTTACAGAGGAAGCTGTCGGTTTGCATGCGGGTGTTTTGTGTAAATGGTTTGTGATGAGTGTTTTAAATTTGAAAACCATTTATGTTTTTAATATATTTGATAAGTCTGTACATTCAAACCATAGGTTTCATTCAGTAACACTGTGACTTTATAACCATATACGACCGAGATACTAATTGCGGCGGTGGTGGAGGCGACATGCTATGCCAATGCTGCGATGTAGCGGTCGACGGCAGCGTCCCATGACACTGAGGGGGCACGGCCATGAAAGTTAAAGGGCTCGCTTCCCAGTGAGCCTGCGCACCATACAACTCGCACGCTTCCTAGTGAGCCTGCACACCGGTGGACTGCTTGCACGACTCCCGGGTAGCCTGCGCAGCGGACTGCGCTCGCATGCCTCTCGTCTACTCAAGCAGCTGTCCGCACGGCACCTCCTAGCCATTAAAAGTTTGATGTGTGGCGTCACGTGAATGGTTAGCAGAATGCCCACGATTTAAATTATACAAATGTTTGAGATATAACGAGGCAACTATTTGTTTTCAAAATGCCTTTGCTGGCCGTTAATTCGTGCTCCTTCTATCAAATTGGACACGAAAAATAACACAACATATGGTGCCATTCCATGATAGCACATGCCAAGTTTCATTAATTTCAGAGGAGTTGTGGATTTAGTAGAATTTTAAAACCAAGTATCTCAATGTTATCGGCCAAGCCACGATGCCCAGGTGTTTGAAGTTCATTCCAATTTCTTGCATGGGACCTAAGAATGCACCCAAGGGCACACATATGATTTTTCAACCCAATTTTCTACATTGGAGCATGTGCCTGTAGTTCAAATTTGAATTATGCACATAAAATGCCTAGAAAACTCGGTTAATGTATAAAAATGTCCAAACAAACCGCGAATAATTCCAAAATTTTAACATAACACCCCTATCGGTGTGTGTTGTATCTAGAAAAAAAATCAAGGCAAGAAGGGGCATCAAATGTTGTTTCGTCTGGAAAGGTGACACACCTTCCCTACCGGACCACAGGGCTTCTTGTGAGAAGCTCCGGTTTGTGAGGGGTGTATACCATAACTTGCCCCAAATGGGACAAATTTTTTACCACAACATGTTGGTGCCATTCCATGATAGCATGACAAGTTTCATGAATTTTAGACGAGTTTTGGATTTACTGGAATTTAAATACCAAGTATCTCAACGTTTGCCGACAAGCAACAGTGCCGAGGTGTTTGAAACTCATTCCCATTTCTTGCATGGGTCAAGGACATACATTTGATTTTTCAACCCATGTTCTGCACTGGAGCAAGTGCATGTAGTTCAGATTTGAATTATGCACATAAACTGCCCGCAAAACTCGGTTAATGTATAAAAATGTCCTAATGAACCCGGAAAATTTTCAAATTTAGCCACGACACTCCTGTTGGTCTATGTTGCCACTAGGCAGAACCATGAGGTTCTAATGAAAGAAAAAATAGGCAACAAATATCGTTTCGTCCACAAAGGTCATAAGTTCCCTACCGAAACCATGAGGCTTCATGTGAGAAGCTTTGGTTTTTTAGAAGGTTATACCCAAATCTAAATGAATTTCAGACAAGTTTTGGATTTACTAGAATTTAAAAACCATGTATCTCAATTTTTGTGGCCAAGCGACAATGCCGAGTTGTTTGAAATTCATTCCCATTTCTTGCGTGGGACCTAAGCATGCACCTAATGACACATATTTGATTTTCCAACAGCATGTGAATGTAGTTCAAATTTAATTTATGCACATAAAATGCCAAGAAAACTCAGTTAATGTATAAAAATGTCCTAACAAACCGTGGAAAAGTACAAAATTTAAAACAACACTCCTGTTGTGCTATGTTCACACTAGATAAAAATTGAAAGCAAGAAGAGGTATCGTTTCGTGCACAACGCCCCTACCGGAACCATGAGGCTTCTTGTGAGAAACTCTGGTTTGTGACAAGCTTATACCCAAATCTGCCCCAAATGGGATTTATTTACCACAACATTTTCCTGCCATTCCATGATAGCATGCCAAGTTTCAAGAATTTTAGACGAGTTTTGAATTCACTAAAATTTGAAAACCATGTATCTTAATGTTTGCGGCCGAGCGACGGTGCCGAGGTGTTTCAAATTCATCCCCATTTCTTGTGTGGGACCTAAGCATGCACCAAAGGACACACATTTGATTTTTCAACACATTTTTCTGCACTAGAGCTGATGAGGACATCAATACCATTGTTACACCTGAAAGTGCGTTATATCGACTAGAGGGGGGTGAATAGGCGATTTTTATGAAAGTCTTCAAAACGTGGAAGTTATGAAGACAAACAGTAGAGATATGCCTATCACTATGCAGCGGAAGTTAGATTACACTAGGCAAGCCATGGTCAAGTATTCAATAGAGTGAAAGCACAATGACAAGTAGCTGCAGTGTAATAAGGATCAGGTAGGAAGAAGTTATGAAGCCAAACAAATCATACAGTTACGTTGTGAAGACAAGATATAGCAAGCATGCAATGGCTTCACAATGAGTAACAGTAGGTAAAAGGAAGTGAAGATGAAACCAGTGACTCATTGAAGACAATGATGTGTTGGACCAGTTCCAGTTGCTGTGACAACTGTACGTCTGGTTGGAGCGGCTAGGTATTTAAACCTTAGGACACACAGTCCCGGACACCCAGTCCTGAACACGCAGCTCAGGACACCAAGTCCTCACCGTATTCTCCTTGAGCTAAGGTCACATAGTCCTCGCCCAATCACTCTGGTAAGTCTTCAAGGTAGACTCCCAAACCTTCACAGACTTCGTTCACTGGCAATCCACAATGTCTCTTGGATGCTCAGAACGCGACGCCTAACCGTCTGGAGGATGCACAGTCCTCAAGTGTAATAAGTCTTCAGATCACTCAGACAAGAAGACTTAAGTGATGCCCAATTTACTCTGGCTCAGGGTGGTTAGGGCTTTCTCCTCGCTAGGAATTTTCTCTCTCAAAGGCTTCGAGGTGGGTTGCTCTCAAACGACAAAAGCCGTGCACTGAAATCTGAGCAGCCAACCGTTTATGGTTGTAGGGGGTGGGCTATTTATAGCCACTTGGCAACCCGACCTAATTTGTCCGAAATGACCCTGGGTCACTAAGGAACTGACACGTGTCCCAACGGTCAGATTTCAAACTCACATGGCAACTTTACTTGGGCTACAAGCAAAGCTGACTTGTCCGGCTCTGGACAAGATTCGCTCTCATTGTCTTCACTCGAAGATATAGGTTTTTGGTTTAGGCATCACTTCAGTCATTCTGACTGGTTCTCCTGGACCCCACTTAACAGTACGGTGGTTCCTATGACTCAACACAAAAGAAAAAGAACTACGAAAAATCTAAGTCTTCGAGCTCCATAGGCTTCATAATGTGTCTTCTTTTGTCATAGTCTTCAATGTGAATATCTTCATATACCACCTTTGACTTCAATGTCTTCATACAATTTTAGGGGTCATCTCTGGTAGTAAAACCGAATCAATGAGGGACTTCTACCTGTGTTATCCTGCAATTCTCACAAACACATTAGTCCCTCAACTAGGTTTGTCGTCAATACTCCAAAACCAACTAGGGGTGGCACTAGATGCACTTACAATCTCCCCCTTTTTGGTGATTGATGACAAACTAGTTGAAGTTTTCAACGGGGAATATAGTCTGTGAAATTGTAAAGGATAAGAAATTGTCTTCATAAGTTGTAAGGGCTCCCCCTGAAGATGTGCATATAAGTCAGTTTGCTTTTGGAATGCAAATGCACATGGCAGGTTGTACTTGTGGAGATCCACTGCAGCTTATGATGACAATCCACTATGCATGTGAAAGTATATGAAGATAATGACATGCATAATGGAAAATGGACGTCTGTAGAATGAGATAAGTGCGGAATTTATCGTCGCACATGCGGAATTTATCTTCGCAAAACAGGGTGGCAAACAAGTAGCAGACGACCATCTGGTTTAAGTGTTACAACTCATAAGAACCAAATGTAGCAAAAATGAGAGTTGTAAACACGAAGCAAAATATAAGGCACCCGCCCATATGAACCCGCTTGAAGACTATCAATATCTCATATGCTTCTCCCCCTTTTGTCAGTAATGACCAAAAAGGTTTGAAGACATAGAGTCTCTACTCGTTCCCATGAGGAGTAGGAGAAGTAGCTGGGTTGTTGGTGTTGGTTGGCGGTGCAGAAGAGCTTGGAGGTGCTGAAGCATATGGCGGTGAAGTAGCATCTCTTCTTCCTCAATGATTTTGGCAGTGACTGTGGCAGCAGAGGAAGAAAACTCAGAATCTTCAAGGCATGGAGTTCCCAGCAGCACAGCTCTTCGAGGAGGTGTGGAGTCAAACTTGAATCTCTCAGTGAAGCCATCCTCTTGAAGATCAGCTTCAGAAAGCATCATCGTTAGCCCTTTCCATGTGCGGCGACAGGTTTCATGTGCAACGAATGCATTCTTGGTGGCAAGATTTCGGATGCGATTTACATCCACCAAGAGGCTTTTCATCTGTCTCTTCAACCAGTCATGATGCCTATCCTGCTTTTGATGAAGGGCCACAAGAAGCTCTCGGTCGTTGAGAACACGAGTGCGCTTCTTGGGTCTTGAAGCAGTTGCACTGTCAGTGGCTTCAGTTGAAGCAGGGTGTGGTGCACGTGTAGTGCCAGCCAAAGGATACACCCTGGAGATGGCTTCAACACCTTCAACGTTTTGAGTGAAGCTCTGGTGTTCTGCATTCTGAAGACTCAGAGGTTGCTTGGCAGGTTCAGGATAGATGGCTTCAGTAGAGGTATCCACATCAGGCAAGAAGATCCGATGGTTGCGGGCTGAGGGCTGATACGAGATGGCAGAGTGAAGTTTGATCAGCCTCATTACCCAAGGAGCATAGAACTTTAAACCAAACAGATCTGAGCCAGATGCAGCTAGTTGGCGTATGAAGAAATCCTGTGCGTCGAAGCATTTGCCATGAAGGATACAGAATATCAGAGTCTTCATTGCACCCTCGATCTTGGCATTTGGAGAGTGTCCTTTAATGGGCCAGAGAGTCCGCCGGATGATGTGATAGATGGTCCTGGGAAGGTACTCAAGGTCTTCAACAAAGAACTCTGTGGGATAAGGAGCATCGTGGGGCAATGGCTTCATCATGGAGAGCATCTGACTCATATTCGGTTCAGGCCTCTGAAATATGCTCTCAATAGCTTCAGTGTGTAGCCGACAGCCTTGCTCGAAGAATTTGCCTGGAGTGGGCAGGCCAGTGAGCTCAATGATATCAGATGCATTGGCTTCGTGATGAACGTTGCCGGTCATCCACTCCAGGACCCAAGTCTTCGGATCTCTGTTGTATCCTTTGATGTGCAGTGTGGCATAGAATTGTAGCAAGAGCTCCACGTTCCAATGCTCTTCATCAGTGACAAACTGCAGCAGACCCACTTGTTTGAAGCAATCCAACGCTTCCTCTAGACAGGGCAGACCAGCAATAGCTTCAACATCAAGGCGCTTGTGCGGGAAAATGCGACCTTGGTTGTATAGTATGCAAGAGTAGTAGCTGCGCTGAGGATAGCTCCAGAACCTATCTGATGAAATCCTTTCCCTTGAATAGGGGTTCTTGGAGCTATTGAAGAAAGTATTATCTGCCCTGAAGCCATTGATGTTGAAGGAGCCAGGTGCTGATGCAGGACCTGGAAACCTTGGCAGTCTTGGGATTGGCTTCTGGACCTGAGGCCTGTGCTCAACATGATAGTTGAATTGGGGACCGGCAGCAGACTCAGGAACAGAAGCGGTGGGTTCAGTGGCTTCGCTGTGTTCGGAAGCTTTTGCTGGGGAGGGCTCCACATTAGCTTTGTTGTTGGTTGTGGCAGCCTCAAGATTTTCATCCTCTGCTTGACTAGCAGGAGGGTCTGTCACAAGCACGTTCTCCTGGAGAACTGCTTCTTGGTGGAGCAGAGGAGTGGGCTCTTGTGGTACTTCTTCTGCGGCTGATGCAGCCGGAATGTCTTCAGCATAGACTTGAGGCCTTGGACCTTTGCGAAGCCTGCGGAACGCAGACGACGCCTGTGGGGTTGGAGTGGGCTGGGCCTCATAGTCTTCTTCCTCTTGAGGGCGATCCTCCCATGAAGCATCCTGTGCAATTGGCGTCAGTGGACGACCAATGCTGATGAGTTCACTGTGTTCTAACTAAGGAAGGGCTGCATCATCTTCTACATTGTCACGATGACCAATGTCTTCAGCAGCGATGGGATCAGCTGCTGGAATATCTTCAGCTTCAGGAGCCTCTGTGGAAGCAGGCTCATGAACCGTCAGTTGGCGTTCTGCGTCAGGGTGAACCATAGAGATGGGTTCAACTATCAAGGGCTCTGTGGGAGCAGCCCGAGATTTCTTGGTCTTTCTCTTTTTCTTGCTAGGGGCAGTAGGAGAGGCTTCAGAGCTTTTCCTCTTCCTGGCTTCAGCCTCAGCAGTTCTTGTTTTCTTGAGCTCTGAAGCTGTTGACCGGCCCTTTGGCTTCGAGCCAGTCGTTGCAGTTGGGAAGACAAGCGGAACTGCTTCCTGCCTTGGTGCCTCTGGTTCAGCTGGAACAGTCTTCTTCTTTTTCTTTGCGGCCATCTTGGGGTCGATGCCAGGACGCCCAAGTGCCTTGCGCTTCTCAGCCTCATTGTAGGCTTGCACACATCTATCAGCCAGAGACTTCATCCGCTCACGTGAACCCTGAGCTTCTGCACGCTTCAACATGATCTTGTGGATGATGGCGACATCAAAGAGAGGCATATTGTTGAAGATTTCTGCTTCTTCTTTGCTCTTGATGAGTTGCTCAAGAGCGTCATCTCCAAGATCTTCATCACTTGACAGATCAATGGCTTCACTGCGCAGGATGGCAGTAGCTGTGAGCTCTTTGCCAGTGTGAGACGGAGGCATCTTGTCCTTTTGGTTCCTTGAGACGCGTGATAAGTGTTCAGACTGCACACTGTCTTCAGGAGGTGCAGTCGCCAATGGCTTCGCCTTTGATATTTTTGGTGAAGGGGCCGACTTTGAAGCTTTTGGCTTCTTCAACTGCCTTGGCTTCGGCACTGCAGGCACTGCAGGCGCTTCATCAGACTCAGTATCAGCTGCAGGCTCATTCACTGCAGTCCTTTGAACCAAGATGTAGGTGATGAGGCCTTCAAGGTTGGCATACAGACTGATGACATTGGGTTCTGCTTCTCGCGTGCCATCTGCCCTTGGTGCTGAGGGACCAGGGTTGAAGTCTAACCCAAATTTCTTCTTGTTCTGCTTCGCTGAGTTTTGGGCAAGCTGGAAGTTGCGCTTGAACAGATTGTCGTCACAACACCAGAGTAGTGACGACGGATGTGCATCATCAGGCTGTGGCCCACGAACCATGCATTGATAGAAGCTTTGGGCAATAGCTTCATCTCTGGACCTGGGTACAAGGTTCTTGAATAAGATGTCTCCCCACGGTCTTTTGATGGCACTCTTCTCAGCATACTCTTGGGTTGTGAAGCGGTACTTGAACCATTTTTCTGCCCAATAGCGTTGAATCCATTGGATTCGGGTCTTGCGCTGACCATAATTCTCTTTAGGATCTGTTTTATACATTTCTGCCAGTTCATCAGGCAGATCTTTGGATGTTCCTCCACGTCGCTGTCTGCCCCCCTTCCTTGCTGCTGTTTCTGAAGCCATAAACTTTAACTTGAAAGGCTTCAAGACGTTCAAAGGCTTCAAAGGCTTTTTCTTGCTCGACCAACAGGAACTGGCTTTAGGAGAATTTATGTGATGCTGTAAGAATTCTGCAAATGAATGCAGACTATGAGAACCAAAGGATTCTCCCACGGACATGTACCTGTGACAGCATTAAGGTGCGAGGGAAGGGGAAGAGGTCATATGCATTCTCAGAAGATTTTGAAGATAAATCAGTTTAGAAGACATTGACCTCATCGTGCGAAGACATTCACTCATAGATAAGAAGTTGGTTCCAGATTTGTACGAATCCACAGATCAGTACAAGTGAGGAATCTAACTACTTTGTGAAGCACAAGTGAATATACTAGGCATGTTATGAGATGCAGTTTGAGAGAGATCTAGCTTGTGTGAACAGAAACTACTTGTGGTGGAATGTGACAGATCAATAGGATCAACGGTGCTGTAAAAAGGGAGTTTTATTTACCACACTGAGAACTGCTAGACGGAGCGAGACATGAGGCCGAGCAGTTCACTCGTCCGTGCCCTAACTTGGCGACGGCGGAGAGGACGATGTCCGCGGTCGGCGTGAAGACGGCGTCAGAGAGGTTGCGGCAGCGAAGCGCTTCGTCACCGGCGTCGTCGAGAGCTAGCGGTGGCGCTAGGGTTCGTGCGAGGGTGGAAGAAGAGATAGTTACCGCTGTGAGTGTGTATTTATAGGCACAGGGGCGGCACTGTGCTATTACTCAGGTGCCCCTGGCGATTCGCATCTGAGGAACATGGCCATCATGCGGTATTTTGGGGGCAGTTCCACGTCCCACGCACGCCTGGATTGTCGGGTGGTCGTTCCTACTTCTCCGGATTTCATGTGGATAAATGAGCATTGAAAACGGACTTAAATGTTGTCTCTGTGTCTTCTGCTGACAAGGACGCAGAGAAGACATTCGACAGTTTCAATGGAATGCATATGACTTGGAGAGATAGAGTTTGAGATAGAAAGCATAGAGAAGTTTGGGGTCCGATCACATTCACTTAGTTCAAAAGATTCAACACGAAGACATAGCTATAAGTGAATGTTGTAGAGGACAGAACACTAGCATATATATATATATATATAGTCAACATAGTGAAGATAATCATGAAAATATGTTGAGTTCGAAACCAAACCAAATGTGAAGACATTGCAAGGTAACGCCATGAGAGAAACACTTCAAAATAGAACGTTTGGTGGTGGCGTTACCCACCGTATAGGAAGTATTAGACCCAGACACGGCGCACAATTATCGTGGCGCTCCGAAGTCAAATTCCACATTAATGTATTCACACTTAGAATGTATGTCTTCATTGATTGAAGATATACTTCACTTCGTGTGTTGCACATCTAAGTCATCAATATGCATAAGGGTTAGGATGTGTGCCTGATCACAGGACATTTGAGGATTCCAGGATATTTAGCTCACACCGTAACTTGCAAAACCTCTTCTCATCCAAGGGCTTGGTGAAGATATCTGCCAATTGCTCTTCAGTGTTGACGTGTATGATATCAATGTCTTCCTTCACAACATGATCTCTGAGAAAGTGATGACGAATTTCAATGTGCTTTGTCTTCAAGTGCTGAACTGGGTTGTTGGCAATCTTGATGGCGCTTTCGTTGTCGCAGTAAAGTGGCACTTGCTTCAGATGAATGCCATAGTCCTTGAGTGTTTGCTTCATCCACAGAAGCTGAGCGCAGCAAGATCCAGCAGCAATGTATTCAGATTCAGCAGTGGAGAGGGATACACAGTTCTGCTTCTTTGAAGACCAACATACAAGTGATCGTCCCAGAAAGTGACATGCGCCTGATGTAGACTTGCGATCAACTTTGTCACCAGCATAATCAGCATCCGAGAATCCAACCAAATCAAACTCTGAGCCCTTTGGATACCATAATCCTAGAGTTGGGGTGTGAGCCAAATATCGAAGAATTCGCTTCACAGCTAAGTGATGCGACTCCTTTGGTGCCGCTTGAAATCGAGCACACATGCAAACACTAAGCATAATATCTGGCCTAGATGCACATAGATAAAGTAAAGAACCAATCATGGAACGGTATACCTTTTGATCGAACTCTTTACCACTGTCATCAGGACCCAGATGATGTTTGGCTGGCATTGGTGTTGTGAAGCCTTTGCAGTCTTGCATACCGAACTTCTTCAGGCAATCTTTGAGATACTTCTCTTGAGATATGAAGATGCCATTGCGTTGTTGTCGTATTTGAAGACCAAGGAAGAACTTTAGCTCCACCATCATGGACATCTGATATTGCTCTTGCATCATATATCCAAACTCTTCACTGTACTTCTGATTGGTGCAGCCGAAGATAATGTCATCCACATATATTTGGCACACAAACAGTTCACCATCATATGTCTTCGTGAAAAGAGTGGGATCCAGGGAACCAGGTATGAAGCCTTTGCTCTTCAGGAAGTATTTGAGTGTGTCATACTAGGCCCTAGGGGCTTGTTTGAGGCCATACAGTGCCTTGTTGAGCTTGTATACCATGTACGGATGTTTTGGATTTTCAAAGCCAGGCGGTTGTGCAACATACACTTCTTCTTCAATCTTGCCATTGAGAAAGGCACTCTTCACATCCATTTGATATAGAAGTATGTTATGATGATTTGCATAGGCCAGCAGTATGCGTATGGCTTCAAGCCTAGCCACAGGAGCAAATGTTTCATCGAAGTCAATGCCTTCCACTTGAGTATATCCTTTAGCAACGAGACGAGCTTTGTTTCTGACAACTTGACCATGCTCATCTTGCTTGTTGCGGTATATCCATTTGGTGCCTATTATATTGTGCTTCCGTGGATCAGGACGCTTAACCAGTTCCCATACATTATTTAGCTCAAACTGTTGAAGCTCTTCTTGCATAGCTTGAATCCATTCAGGTTCCATGAAGGCTTCTTCAACTTTCTTGGGTTCTGCAATTGAGACGAATGCGAAGTGCCCACAGAAATTTGCCAGCTGAGTTACCCTTGAACGAGTGAGTGGACCAGGTGCATTGATGCTGTCAATTATTCTGTCAATCTGCACTTCATTGGCAACACGAGGATGTACAGGGCGAAGACTTTGCTCTTGCTGATCTGTGTTGTTGTTGGGAGGAATGTCTTCAGGCTGAGCATTGTCTTCATGTTGATCAGGTGCTGAGATGATAAGTTCTTCTTCAGGATGAGCTTCAGAAGGTATAATCTCTCCAGTTCCCATTAGCTTGATTGATTCACTGGATGGAACTTCATCTAGCACACTTGGCAGCTGTTCTCTTTGTGATCCGTTGGTCTCATCGAACCGCACATCCACTGTTTCAATCACTTTGTAATGAAAGAGATTGAAGACTCTGTAGGAGTGCGAATCCTTTCCATATCCAAGCATAAAACCCTCATGTGCTTTTGGTGCAAATTTTGAGGTGTGATGTGGGTCCTTGATCCAGAACCTTGCGCCAAATACTCTGAAGTAACTGACATTTGGCTTTTTGCCAGTAAGGAGCTCATAAGATGTCTTGTTCAGAAGCTTGTGAAGATAAACACGATTGATTGTATGGCATGCAGTGTCAATGGCTTCAGTCTGGCCATCTCAATGAGTGTTCTATTCTTGCGTTCGACGACGACATTCTGCTGTGGCATGTACGAAGCTGAGAATTCATGTGTGATGCCCAAGGTATCAAGATATGTATCAAGGCCAGTGTTCTTGAATTCAGTGCCATTGTCACTTCTGATGTGCTTTATCTTGGCGCCGTAATTGTTCATAGCTCGATTGGCGAAGCGTCTGAAGACATCCTGCACTTCAGTCTTGTAAAGGATTATGTGCACCCAAGTATATCTAGAGTAATCATCAACAATGACAAAGCCATAGAGGCAAGCAGTAGTAGTAAAAGTTGAGTAGTTAGTGGGACCAAAAAGATCCATGTGAAGCAGTTCGAAGGGTCGAGTAGTGGTCATGATTGTCTTCGAGGGATGTTTTGCCCTCGTCATCTTCCCTGCTTCACTGGCACCGCATAAGTGATCTTTCTTGAACTTGACGCCCTCGATGCCTATGACATGTTTCTTCTTCGCAAGGGTGTGGAGGTTCCTCATGCCAGCATGCCCAAGCCTCCGATGCCAAAGCCAGCATTCTGAAGCTTTTGCAAGAAGACATACTGCAAGTTGTGGCCCTGCTGAGAAATCTACCACATACAAATCATCTTTCCGATACCCTTCAAACACTAGAGACTTGTCAGATTCCATTAGTACAAGGCAACGATATTTTCCAAATATTACGACCATGTTCAAATCGCAAAGCATTGAGACAGACATTAAGTTGAAACCAAGGGATTCAACAAGCATGACTTTATCCATGTGTTGATCCTTTGAGATTGCAACTCTACCTAGACCCAATACCTTACTTTTACCAGTGTCAGCAAATGTGATGTGGCTCTTGTCGCATGGATGTAAGGTTGAGTCCATAAGAAGGCTTCTTTTTCCAGTCATGTGATTTGTACACCCACTGTCAATAATCCATTCTGAAGACTTTGAAGACGCTGGTGTCCTACCCTACAGTGCAGTTAGGGGGATAGGCTTCACGAAGAGAATTGTGAAGCAAAACCATTTGACGAACCAGTGGGTTATGAAAACTTAGATCTAGATTAGGACTAATAGGGAGAGTAGCATGCGATTCAGGAACGAAGTACATAATGATGCCATTCGGGCATTTTATCTTGCACCCTACAAGATTTTTAAGGTCCCCAGCAATAGCGTCAGAAGATTTTGGTTTTCTGCTGGAGACCTTTCCCTACAAAAGAGAGTTAAGCTTCTTTAACCACCCACATCTTCAAGGGTGGCTTAGAAGCAATAAGTCTAAGTGCAGCATCTGAGAATTTTGGCTTTGGAGCCCTAGCAAACAGTCTAGCAGGCGGACAATAGTACTCATAAGAATAGGCAGAATAGTTCTTGGTCATATGAACATGACGGTTTGATGAACGGCTCTCATATTCATATGCCTGAGTATGGTTTCCCTGCAAAACATTTGTGTTAGTGCGACTCAGGTGAGTCCTCTGTCTGTATGAAGCCTTTAGACCGTATGAAGCCTTTGTTCTGAGGTTTGTCTTCTTCATGTGAGGTGTCATGAAGACATTCACAGGAAGATTTTCCAGACACTTTTTCGAAACCCAGATCTTCTTCATAGGCGGTCCATTCCTGCAGTTAGTACCAATGTACCTGGCAAACACTACACCATTCTGATTTTTAAACAGTACATAGTTTGCATCAAAGGATTCATCAATGATAATGGGGTTAGCACAGGTGAAGCCAGATAAATTGGATGGATCTGCTGAAGGTTCCTTTGCAGCAACCCACTTGGTTTTGGGGTACTGCTCAGGTTTCCAGTAAGAGCCATCTGCATTTATTTTCCTTACGAACCCTACACCCTCTTTCCTAGGGTTTCGGTTCAGAATCTGCTTTTTCAGGACATCACATAGCGTCTGATGCCCTTTAAGGCTTTTGTACATCCCTGTTTCAAGCAATGTATTCAACCTAGCATTCTCATCAGCAATAGCAGTGGTATCCTCAGCAGAGGGGTTAGTTACCACATCAACAGTTGAAGATATTGCAACAGCAGTAGCAGTGGAACATTCAGCAACAGAAGTAGCATTATCACGCTCAATGCATTTAAGACAAGGTGGTTCAAATCCTTCCTGAGCGGAACTGATCTGTTCGACGCGAAGTGACTCGTTTTCCTTTTGAAGATCTTCATGAGCCGCTCTCAATTTCTCAAGTTCTTGCTTCCTTTGAAGATAATCATAGGAAAGCTTTTCATGAGTTGTTGAGAGAGTATCATGACGATCTTCAAGTTCCTGATACTTAACGTGAAGATTTTTTATGTCTTCAATTAAGGATTCAGATCGAGTTATTTCAGCACCCAACAGATCATCGCTTCTGTCTAACAGTTTTTGAATATGTTCCATGGCTTTCTGTTGTTCAGTTGCAATTTTAGCGAGTGTTCTGTAACTGGGTTTTGAATCACAATTAGAGTCATCGTCACTAGATGTTTGATAGTGAGTAGTGCATTTGTTTACCTTGGCACCGCGTGCCATGAAGCAGTAGGTAGGAGTGGAGTAGTCCTTGTCATTTGCATCTGTGTTGGTGATGAGGTCATTGTCTTCGGTGTTGAAGATGGACTTGGCGACGTATGCTGTAGCCAGACTTGCAATGCCAGAATCAGAATCCTCCTCAGACTCCACCTCTGCCTCCTCAGAAGTGGACTCCTCCTCTACCATTTCCTTGCCAACAAACGCACGTGCCTTGGCAGATGAGCTCTTCTTGTGTGATGAAGACTTTGAGGAAGACTTGGAAGAAGACTTTGAGTATTTCATCTTCTTCTTCTTGTCGTCAGAGTCATATTCCTTGCTCTTCTTCTTCTTTTTGTTCTCATTGTCCCACTGTGGACACTCAGAGATGAAGTGGCCAAGTTTCTTGCACTTGTGACATGTTTTCTTCTTGTAGTCATGAGCAGAAGCTTCATCATTCCTTAAGCTTGATCGTGAAGACTTTCTGAAGCCTTTCTTCTTGGTGAACTTTTGGAACTTCTTCACAAGCATTGCAAGTTCCCTTCCAATGTCTTCAGGATCATCAGAACTGCTGTCAGATTCTTCTTCAGATGAGGAAACAGCTTTTTCCTTCAAGGCACGAGTTCGCCCATAGTTTGGACCATAGATATCTCTTTTCTCAGAAAGCTGAAACTCATGTGTGTTGAGCCTCTCAAGTATGTCAGACGGATCGAGTGTCTTGAAATCAGGACGTTCTTGAATCATCAGGGCTAGGATGTCAAACGAACTATCAAGTGATCTCAGCAGCGTCTTGACGATTTCATGTTTGGTGATCTCAGTAGCGTCGAGGGCTTGAAGCTCATTTGTGATGTCAGTGAGCTGATCAAATGTGTGCTGGACATTCCCATTGTCATTTCGCTTGAAGCGGTTGAAGAGGTTGCGAAGAACTCTGATTCTCTGATCTCTCTAGGTTGAGATGCCTTCATTGACCTTGGAGAGCCAGTCCCAGACCAGCTTGGATGTCTTCAAAGCACTCACACAGCCATACTGTCCTTTGGTCAGATGACCACAGATGATGTTCTTGGCAGTAGAGTCCAGTTGAACGAATTTCTTGACATCAGCAGCAGTGACACCTTCTCCAGCCTTGGGAACGCTGTTCTCGACGACATACCATAGGTCGACGTCAATGGCTTCAAGATGCATACGCATCTTATTCTTCCAGTAGGGATATTCAGTTCCATCGAAGACGGGGCACGCAGCGGAGACTTTAAATATCCCTGCAGTCGACATAGCTAAAACTCCAGGTGGTTAAACCGAATCACACAGAACAAGGGAGCACCTTGCTCTGATACCAATTGAAAGTGCGTTATATCGACTAGAGGGGGGTGAATAGGCGATTTTTATGAAAGTCTTCAAAACGTGGAAGTTATGAAGCCAAACAAATCATACAGTTACGTTGTGAAGACAAAAGATATAGCAAGCATGCAATGGCTTCACAATGAGTAACAGTAGGTAAAAGGAAGTGAAGATGAAACCAGTGACTCGTTGAAGACAATGATGTGTTGGACCAGTTCCAGTTGCTGTGACAACTGTACGTCTGGTTGGAGCGGCTAGGTATTTAAACCTTAGGACACACAGTCCCGGACACCCAGTCCTGAACACGCAGCTCAGGACACCAAGTCCTCACCGTATTCTCCTTGAGCTAAGGTCACATAGTCCTCGCCCAATCACTCTGGTAAGTCTTCAAGGTAGACTCCCAAACCTTCACAGACTTCGTTCACTGGCAATCCACAATGTCTCTTGGATGCTCAGAACGCGACGCCTAACCGTCTGGAGGATGCACAGTCCTCAAGTGTAATAAGTCTTCAGATCACTCAGACAAGAAGACTTAAGTGATGCCCAATTTACTCTAGCTCTGGGTGGTTAGGGCTTTCTCCTCGCTAGGAATTTTCTCTCTCAAAGGCTTCGAGGTGGGTTGCTCTCAAACGACAAAAGCCGTGCACTGAAATCTGAGCAGCCAACCGTTTATGGTTGTAGGGGGTGGGCTATTTATAGCCACATGGCAACCCGACCTGATTTGTCTGAAATGACCCTGGGTCACTAAGGAACTGACACGTGTCCCAACGGTCAGATTTCAAACTCACATGGCAACTTTACTTGGGCTATAAGCAAAGCTGACTTGTCCGGCTCTGGACAAGATTCACTCTCATTGTCTTCACTCGAAGATATAGGTTTTTGGTTTAGGCATCACTTCAGTCATTCTGACTGGTTCTCCTGGACCCCACTTAACAGTACGGTGGTTCCTACGACTCAACACAAAAGAAAAAGAACTACGAAAGATCTAAGTCTTCGAGCTCCATAGGCTTCATAACGTGTCTTCTTTTGTCATAGTCTTCAATGTGAATATCTTCATATACCACCTTTGACTTCAATGTCTTCATACAATTTTAGGGGTCATCTCTGGTAGTAAAACCGAATCAATGAGGGACTTCTACCTGTGTTATCCTGCAATTCTCACAAACACATTAGTCCCTCAACTAGGTTTGTCGTCAATACTCCAAAACCAACTAGGGGTGGCACTAGATGCACTTACAACACCCACAGCCCCTGCTGCTATACATACTGGACTAATTACTAGAGCTCGCACACGCCAATTCAATTTCCAGGTACTTTCATTTCTTGGTAACGATTCTAATGTTCATGAGAATATGATGCTGCCTAAATTGGATACATTTGTTTTGCTTGCAAATGAAGGGCCTAGCTTGGAAAAGAAAGATGAACCTTGGAGCAAGTTCAAGCATGAAGATGATGGCATGCGCAAGGGGAACAAGAAAGGAGTTACAAGCGATGATTCTAGGACTTTGAGGCCACCATAATGAGTGCATGAAGCCTTGGATGAAATATACAAGATGCCACTTCATAAATTTCGTCCAGAGGCAACTGTAGGTGCTGTGTCACCTTATTTTGGGCCAGGCCCATGTAATTTTGAAATACTTGATTATAGGCTGTTTTAGAGTCCGTATGTGTGGGGAAACAAGAGTTAGGGTTGGTTTCAGACCCTTCCTCCAAGGTTCACGAAATTTCCCCCTATTTCCTCCATATATACAGCCCTTATGGCATCGTTTAGACTTTGGGCTTTCTTTAGATTAAAAGTTTGCCATTGCTGCAACTTCGCGTACTTTGTTTGTGTTCAACAACCAGACAAAGGCGTCACAGAACCCCGCCTTGATCAATAAAGCTTTCATCTTATATTGGCAATATCCAGATTGCAATCTCATTTTCTTGCTTGTTCTTCATTTTGCTCGCAGGATATATACCCTCGTGGTCAGGTTGATCGTGCTTCGGCATGATCAATAACCCTCGGAAGTTGGTTTAGCGATTGCTTAGGCGCGACGTCTTCGCACGTTCATAGTTGGTTCGTCAAAGTCGACTCCCACAGAAAACGATAGCTATCTCATCGAAACATCGGGACACCTTCGCCTCTATCTAGTGGTATCAGATTTCCAGGTTGCTCGGTGACATTTTATAGTCTTTTGTAGTTTAGATCGATTCTGTCCTTCATACCTATAGTACACGAAAAAGTCACAAAAAATTAGGGTTAGTTCCTCATATCCGAACTAGTCTGAGCCTTTGCATAGTCTTTTCAGTATTTTGCTTTGTTAAATTTACGGTTGCTTCGTCGTGTCAAGTTGCTGGTCTTAGCGTCTAGTCTTTTAGGGTTTCGAGTTCTGGTCATACGTTGTCACGCCGCCGCACCATCATCATCGCCCCTGCCATCTACCACCACCGCTTATCTGCCACCGCTCTGAATCCATATACCACCACCGATTTGAATCCATATACCACCACCGATCCGTATCCATATACCACCACCTCTACCATATACCACCACCGCTGCCATATCCTACCACCATATATCCAGCACCAATCCTATTTCTTATCATATTAGTTTTTTTCGAGATCCATCTATTTTCCGATTCGTGTTTCCTTGCCTGAGTAGGTTTCGAAAAAAAAGAGTCTAGAGACCCCTGAGCAGTTTTTATGCCAAAATTTTCGGGAGGCAAACATATTTTTTCCCTATCCTATTTTTAGGCTTTTCTGAGTCTTTTGATCCACGTGCCATCATAGTGATTTTTGTCGCACTTTTTCGTCGCGGCTGCCCTGATTTCCGAAAAAGGGATGTCAAAAAAATTTTGTGCCCATCCTGTCATTTTGACCTGGGAAGAGTTTTGAGACACTCGCCATTATAGTGATTTTTTGCAAAAAAGAGCGCCAAAAAACAGAACATTTTTTTCCAGAGTGTACTTTTTCCTAGTTTACGTGCCGCGCCGTGATTTTGTTCATGTTCTAGGCTCGCGTCTCTAGTACGGTCTAGCCTAGGACCAACATAGTACCGTCGTTGAGCATTTATTCAACTTTACATATCTGAATTGATTATTGCTGACCTTTTTCGCTACCATATTATAAGCCTTCCTAGCTCCACATAGATCTATGTCGTGTGTTTGACTCTCCCTGGTAATCGCTCTATCCAAGCTTTGAGAGTTTTGACTACAGCGGTTGCCGATCACCGCCTGCTGCTTGGTAAGAACTGGTAAGAATTTGAGATTTGCTTGACGGATTTGTGACACCCACCACCACCACTTGTTAGTAGTCTGTAGGATCATATTCTTGTGTGTTTCTATTGCTGCTAACCATGGCAGGATCACAAGCCGACGAGATTGACAGGGAGAACTTGACGAACAAGGAGCTTCATGATAAGTTTTAGCAAATGATGAGTGGACAGGTGCAAGATGTGCTAAACAGATTTGAAGAGGCCATGGAGAAGATAGATGGCATGGAGAAGACGTTCGAAATGAAGCTCGATAACAAGTTTACTTAATTGCTTGCATGTGTTCCACCACCACCGCCGGTTACACCTGTCACACCTCTACAACAACAACAACGTCGCCTTCCAAATCAAGTGGGACGAGCACTGCGCGTTCCCCTTGAGCCTGGTCAAAATTCTGGTGCCGCTATTGATGCTTCTGTAGCTCCTGCTGCTACTGTAGAGGTGGAGGACCATTACGAGGATGAGGTTGATCAAAATCAGAACTACATGCAACCACGAGCACCACCACCACCAGGTCGTCCTCATGCATATCATCGCAACGGTAGGGCTGCACCACCACCTGAGGTACGAGATTATGACCATCTTCCTAAACTAAAATTGAATATTCTACCATTTGAGGGTAGATATGTTCCTGATATATATCTTACTTGGGAGTTAGAAACTGAACAACGATTTACATGTTTACAATATCCTGAGGAGCGACATGTTCCTGCTGTTGTTTGTGCTTTCACTAGTTTTGCATGCGTTTGGTGGTCTGAACATTGTAGATTATATCCTATTCCAGCTACTTGGTCTGCTTTGAAAATTGCTATGCATACTCACTGGGTTCCATCATACTATCAACGTGAATTGCTTCAAAAATTGCAGCGTTTGAGACAAGGAAAAAATTATGTAGAAGAATATTATCTGGAATTACAAACTGGTATGATTATATGCGGTATTGTTGAGGATAATGAAGTTATGCTTGCATGTTTTGTGGGTGGATTAAATAAAGAGATTCAGACCATTCTAGAGTATAAGAAATATAATAATATCACTCGTTTATTCCATCTTGCTTGCAAAGCTGAACGTGAAGTGCAGGATCGACAGGCATTGGCGCGAACTAACTTTTCTGTAGGTCGACCTTCATCATGGACACCGTGTGGATCCTGTACTTCCACACGTTCTGCTACACCAACACCTCTGTCATCTGCCACCTCTAGCCGTGATACAAGCAAGCAGGCACAACCACCACTATCTGCCAAGAGCACACCTTCCGGTTCTGCACACAGCTCTTCTTCATCCATGGCATCAACAGGGCAAACACATGATACTATTTGTCGTCGTTGCAAAGGTAGAGGTCATTATGCGAGACAATGCCCATGTAAGAGTGTGATGATTGTTACTGAGGATGGTGGGTATGAGTCCTCTAGTGACTATGATGAGGAGACTTTGGCTCTTATTACATGTGAAGAACATGGTGGAGATTATTTTGATCATGAGACGCAATACATGGCTCTTGAAGACGCTGACAGGTATGAATGTTTAGAGGCTCAACGTGTTTTTAGTGTGTAGGTCACACAAGCTGAGCAAAATCAGAAGCATAATTTGTTCCACACAAAGGGAGTTGTGAAGGAACAATCTATTCGCGTCGTCATAGATGGAGGGAGCAGCAACAACTTGGCTAGCATGGAGATGGTGGAGAAGCTATCCCTCACCACTAGACCACATCCACATCCTTACTACATCCAATGGTTAAACAACATCGGCAAGGTTAAGGTAACACGTACTGTTCGTGTGCACTTTGAAGCCACCACAATGAGTGCATGAAGCCTTGGACGAAATATACAAGATTCCACTTCATAAATTTCAACCAGAGGTTGTTCTAGGTGCTGCGTCACCTTATATTGGGCTAGGCCCATGTAATTTTGAAATACTTGATTATAGGCTGTTTTTAGAGTCCGTATGTGTGGGAAAACAAGAGTTAGGGTTGGTTTCGGACCCCTCCTCCAAGGGACACGAATTTTGCCCCTCTCTCCTCCATATATACAGCCCTTAGGGCATCGTTTAGACTTTGAGTTTTGTTTAGATTAAAAGTTCGCCATAGCCGCAACTTCGGTACTTTGTTTGTGTTCAACGACTAGACAAAGGCGTCATAGAACCCCACCTTCATTAATAAAGCTTTCCTCTTATATTCGCAATATCCAGATTGCAATCTCAGTTTCTTGATTGTTCTTTGTTTGCTTGCAGGAAACAGACCCTCGTGGTCAGGTTGATCATGCTCTGGCATGGTTAATAACCCCTCTGAAGTTGGTTTAGCAATTTCTAAGGCGCGATGTCTCGCACGTTCGTAGTCAGATCGTCAAGGTCGACTCCCACAGAAAACGATAGCCACCATCTCATCGAAACATCAGGACACCTTCGCCTCCATCAAGAGTATGTGCCTGTAGTTCAAATTTGAATTATGCACATAAAATGCTGAGAAAATCAGTTAATTTATAAAAATGTCTAAACAAACCCCCCAAAATTATGGAATTTAAAATGACACTCCTGTTGTTCTGTGTTCACACTAGAAAAAAATTAAGAGCAAAAAGAGGCAACGGATATCATCTAGTCCACAAAGGTGACATGTTCCCCTACCGGAACCATGAGGCTTCTTATGAGAAACTCTAGTTTGTGACAAGCTTATACCCAAATCTGCCCCAAATGGGACAATTTTTTTAGCACATCATTTTTGTTCCATTCCATGATAGCATGCCAAGTTTCATGAATTTGGATGAGTTCTCGATTTAATGGAATTTGAAAACCAAGTATCTCAATGTTTGCCGGCGACCCACGATGTCGAGGTGTTTCAAATTCATTCCCATTTCTTGCTTGGGACCAAAGCATGCACCGAATGACACACATATGATTTTTCAACACATTTTTTGCACTAGAGCATGTGCCTGTAGTTCAAATTTGAATTATGCACATAAAATGCCTAGAAAATGAGTTAATTTATAAAAATGTCCAAACGAACCCCCCAAAATTGCAGAATTTAAAATGATACTCCTGTTGTTCTATGTTGACACTAGAAAAAATTTGAAAGCAAAAAAATGCAACAAATATCATTCCGTCCACAAAGGTGCCACGTTCCCCTACCGGAACCATGAGGCTTCTTGTGAGAAACTCTGGTTTTTGAGAAGCTTATACCCAAATCTGCCCCAAATGGGACAATTTTATTACCATAGCATTTTCGTGCCATTCCATGATGGCATGCCAAGTTTCATGAATTTCAGATGAGTTTTTGATTTAATGGATTTAAAAACCAAGTATCTCAATGTTTACTAGTGACCCACGATGCCGAGGTGTTTGAAATCCATTCCCATTTCTTGCATTGTACATAAGCATCCAGCCATGAGCACATATATGATTTTACAACCCATTTTGGTGCAGCGGAGCATGTGCATATAGTTTAATTTTGAATTATGCACCTTAAATGCCTACAAACTTAGTTAATGTATATAAATGTCCAAACGAACCCCGAGTAATATCAATTTTTTTACTACACTCCCATAGTTGCATGTTCATTGCAGATAATTTTTTTGGCAATTCAAACACCCTCCTTTGCCGCTATGACTCCATTATCTATTTCAAATCAAGACGAAAAATCAAGTTGGTCACATGCACTTTATTATCACCAACCGTGTGTGATGCAGTACAAAATATCTTGGAGCACCGTCGGAGTAGTATATAGCTTACGTGAGAAGGTTCTTAGACTTTGCACACCAGTTTTTTCACTCCACCGATCCAGAATTTTCGTCTTCCACGGAAATATCTACCTCCCCGCTCCTTCGCCGTACCAAAAGCCACATTTCCCCTGTTTACTCCTTCCTTTCCAAGTTCAAACCTTCACTCCTTGCTTGCAGCGCCGCCTCGTCGCCGGCGACCATCCTTCATGCTGCCCGGCCTCGTCGATCCAAGCAGGTAATCCACACCCGACCCCCATCCTCATCCTCCTTCCACATCCCACATTCCCCGACCGCCGCTATGACACCTTCCACCCAAATCACCTCCCCCTCCCCCAAATAAGCGCCGCCCTAAGCCATGGTGCACGTAGTATAGCCAGGAGCTCAAGGAGCATTTGGCAGCGAAGAAGCAAATCGCGGCCGCACGTGCGGATGAGGGCGCGATTGTAACGCCCCGAGACCGTTGCGCCAGGTGTCGTCCAGTTATTCGCTATTGTTGCCTTGTCATTTGCTTGCGTGTTGCATCTTGTCATGTCATCATATGCATTGCATCATCATGTTTTCAAAACTTGCATCTGTCCCGGTCTCCTCGTTCCTTCTGTTGTCCGTTCTGAGCCCAGACACACTTGCACGCGCCCGCGACACGTCTGAAATATTATTTTATAAGTGGCCGGAAAATGTTCTCAGAATGGGTTGAAAGTTGGCATGCGGTGTTTTTATGTTGTCAGTAGGTCGCCTGCCAAATCTCATCGCATTCGGAGTCCGTTTGATGCCCCAACGGTTAACTATAGCGGCAATATAGCCGGTCTAACGTCGGACGTTTTCGGTCTCCGGAAACGGTTGCCGGGTTGCTTTCCTTTTTCTTCGCAGTCCAACCACACACTTGACCTTGTCCATCATACCCTCTTTGCACGGTGCATCGACCCCCTCGCGCGTCCGAAAGCTGTCCCGAACCTGACCCGAACTGTCGCCACCGTTGTGTCCGGATCATCCACAAACATCTACAAAACGCTCCGTTTTCTTCATTGGGCTCCGTAGCCTATTTATCTGATACCGTCCGATTTTGATCGGAGGGTCCAAACCTAATATTTTTGTCCCTATATATAGACCAACCCCTACCCAAATCGGATCAAACCCTAAAATCTAGGAGAGGTGGCCCGTCGCCCGCCGCCACTTCCAATCCTCTCGGGATCCCCTCACTCAATCTCCCTCGATCCCATCGCCCAGCCAACCAGAGCCGCACCCTCTCCCAGATCCATTCCACCACAGCCGACCACCTCCCATCTTTTCTGCGCCACCCAAATCCCCAGCAAGCCGCAACCTCCTCCGTCCCCGTGCTCGCCCCCGACGCCCGAGCTCCTCCTCCAACCAGAATGAGCGCCACCGCCGCCGTGCCGGAGATGAGTGCCTCGCGCCCTACTCACCTTCCTCCCTTCCTCTACTTCCCCTCACTCCTCACCTTTATTCCACTGTTTGCGACAGATCGAGCCATGGCACCGCCCCAGGTTTTTCCCCGACGCCATGGATGCCCACCACCGGGTCATCGTTGCCTCCTCGCAGGGCCTCCGTGGACGCCAAACTACCGGTTTTGATAGAGGCGAGGGTGTACCGATCTTTCGATGAGATGATAACTATCGATTTGGTGGAGACGACTTTGACGATCCGACTACAAACGTGCACGACGTTGCGCCTTAGCAATCGCTAAACCAATCTCCTGAGGTTACTGACGATGCCGGAAGCACGGTCAGCCTGACCACGAAGGTCTATTCCTGCAAGCAATCGAAGAACGAGCAAGAATATGATAAAGCAATCTGAATATTGCAAATATATATGAGGTATTGATAATGGTGGGGATCCGGAAGCGGTCTTGGTCTGGTCGTTGGACACAAACGAAGTACACGAAGTTGCAATGGCTAACTTTTAACTAAACAAATCCCAAGGAAAAAGCTACTAGATGGATATACTTATATAGGAGCAAGGGGTGGCGGCCAAGGAGGTGGGAGGACGTCCCAAGGCAGCCTAAAACTAACCCTAGGTCGTACAAGGCTCATGGGCCCAAGTGGAGGTGATGCAACACCTTTGGGCTTGTAGTTTGACTCGGATTCTGCTGCAATGTCAGATTGTTTCGTCCGTAACTCAACGCTCCGGACGAATTTGAAGGTGAATCCAATTGGGTTGGAAAGAGCACGAAATCTAGTTTCCAACAAAAAAAGAATCACCCAATTCGGAGTCCGTATGAAAAAGTTGTTGGCGTTTTGAGTCAGGTATGTCTGTACAGTCCGAATCTGAATCCAGAACGTGAGAGACTTGGACTCTATCTTCTCTTGGCCCAAAAGTGACGTGAGAGGACTTTTTGAACACAACCTAAACTTCTCCTTTCCCTTATCTTCATATGTGGATTGTACAAATGTCCCATACACCTGCAATTAGACAAAACACAAAAGTGTGTGAAGTATTTTTGTTCTGGATAACATAAATAGATTATTGAATAGTTTGCATTAGAAATCACCTGACAAATATGCATGTATGCAATACTTTTGGTCGTATCCAAGGTATTCATGTCCTCATCATCCTCCCCTTTTTGAAAACAAAGCCGTCCTCGGCGTTGCTTAATCTGAAATGTGGCTAACAAAAGAGACAAGGTGTACATGTTGTATATGTATATGTCATCCAGTTTAACTTCCCTTGATTTTTGCATGTATGACACATGTATACATGAGTAACTTTCATAGTTCATAAAAACTAAAGCCAAAAAATTATCACAAGAAGTAGAAGGCATGAAAATATTAGAACTCAGTTTGCACATATAAGTGAAGCTCTTATTCATTTCAAAAGATTCGCAATGTTCATCCTTAAACCATCCCAACTTTGGTGAATAAACCTTACTTGCATCAAATTTACATGCTACAACATGCTTAAATAAGCAAACATGCAATAAGTCATTGGACACAGAATCATCACCAAGATTGGAGGCCATATCAAAATGATTAAACATTAGTTCTTTTGCATCAACAGTTAATTCAATGGGTGCACTCAAAATTGTTGATATTTCAGTTGTTTGATCACTCTCTAAAATAGGTGGTGTGCTCAAATCAACAGGTAACTCAATACATGACGCATTCAAGTTAACTAGGCATGCATCTTTCTCATGTGAAGTTATATCATCAATATCTTTACTGTTACCTTGTGGCAAAGATGTAGCTGATGTAGGTACGGACGTTGACAATGTACCATACCCTTGAGATGATGCCGCGCTCATAATCCGAGGTGCAATGATGGAGGAACCCACCGGCGGTGGTGAGCATGAACTGGAATAGTAGTTGTTGTAGTCACCTAATGCATCCTCCTGTATCTGTCTCTCAAAGGTACAAGCACAGACATACATACCAGTAATGCAACGAGGAATATACTGAAATCTTGCCTGAATATCATGGTTCAAACCACCAAAAAATCTATTCATTGTATTATTCTCAGATTCTTCTATGTCACAATGATGCATATAAGATTTGAACTCTTGGTAGTAAGCATGAACAGTGTTGTTGCCTTGTTTAAATTGTTCAAATTTGCGAAGCAATTCACGACGATAATAAGGAGGGAAAAATTGTTGTCTCATTACAGCTTTCAAAACTTTCCAAGTTGTGGGTTGGTTATCAATGTTTTTCTTACAATGTACACTCCACCAAACAGAAGCAAAATCAGTAAATGCTCTAGTGGCTGCTCGCACTCGCTCAAGTTCAGAAAAGTCATGGTGACTAAAAACTTGTTCTACTTCAAGCTCCCAAGCTAGATAAGTAGTAGGATTAAATCTACCCTCAAATGACGGTAAAAAGATAACCTGACCATGTGCTTGTGTGTGTTGTCCCAACTCTTGTGATGGTGAAGATGTGTCCGTCGTCCAAGAACTTCTATCTTTGGAGCCTGTCATGATTAGTAGAAACAAGAAACAAAATTCAAGAATAATGTTCCTATGAACTACTAGGGTGTGGTGGTAAAGCACTCACAGTAAAGCAAATATCAATATCTTACAAGTTCTTACCAAGCAGCAGGTGGTGACAGGCAACCAGCGGTGTCAAATAACTCTGAAGATTGTGTAAAGCGATTGCCAGGGGAACGTACGTATACACGGTGTAGAAATATATGGAGCTGGGTTGGCTATATATGGTAGCAAAAGATTAGCAATAATCAATTCAGAGATGCGATGTTGAATAAACGCTCAACAACGGTACTGTGCTGGTCCTAGGCTAGACCAAACTAGAGACGCGAGCCTAGAACACTAATGAGGTCATGTCGTAGCACAACTAGCATCAATGAAGGATACTAAGTAGCTCTGGACAGCAAGATATAAGTGAAGATCACAACGGCAGTAAAGATAATGAGGTGAAACAACAGCCAAGCAGGATATATCAACAACTTTGTCTCCAACTTTCCTCTGAAAAAGTTTGTGCCAATTTTTTTGTTTTTTTATTCTCTCTTTTTTTCCTCACACTTTTTTTCTTTCTCTCCTTTTTTTTTCTCTGACTTTTTTTCTCCTTTTTTTTTCTCCTTTTTCTCTCTCTCTTTTTCTCCCTCTTTCCAAAACAAACTAGATAAGATGCAGATTGGATCAAGTGAAGATGTGAACGATCTCAACTATTATTATGACAATGAATGGTGGGTAGCACGTGGTGGAAATTGATGGATGGGTGGTGGACAGCGGAAGAGATAATGATGCAGCGATGGCGTGACTAATGTGAACAGAACTCGAAACTCTAAACGAACTAGACACTAAGACCAGCAACTCGACACGACGATGCAACCGATAATTCAACTATGCAAGCAATGAAAAGAAAATTGCAAAGGCTCAGACTGGCTTGGACCAAGGATGAATAGATCTAACTCTTTTTTGTGGCTTTTTCTTGGACAATAGGTAAGAAAATAAATCTAATCTAGGAAAACTGGAAATTCTCACCGAGCAACCTGAAAACTGATACCACTTGATAGAGGCGAGGGTGTCCCGATCTTTCGATGAGATGATAACTATCGATTTGGTGGAGACGACTTTGATGATCCGACTACAAACGTGCACGACGTTGCGCCTTAGCAATCGCTAAACCAATCTCCTGAGGTTACTGACGATGCCGGAAGGACGGTCAGCCTGACCACGAAGGTCTATTCCTGCAAGCAATCGAAGAACGAGCAAGAATATGATAAAGCAATCTGAATATTGCAAATATATATGAGGTATTGATAATGGTGGGGATCCGGAAGCGGTCTTGATCTGGTCGTTGGACACAAACGAAGTACACGAAGTTGCAATGGCTAACTTTTAACTAAACAAATCCCAAGGAAAAAGCTACTAGATGGATATACTTATATAGGAGCAAGGGGTGGCGGCCAAGGAGGTGGGAGGACGTCCCAAGGCAGCCTAAAACTAACCCTAGGTCGTACAAGGCTCATGGGCCCAAGTGGAGGTGATGCAACACCTTTGGGCTTGTAGTTTGACTCGGATTCTGCTGCAATGTCAGATTGTTTCGTCCGTAACTCAACGCTCCGGACGAATTTGAAGGTGAATCCAATTGGGTTGGAAAGAGCACGAAATCTAGTTTCCAACAAAAAAAGAATCACCCAATTCGGAGTCCGTATGAAAAAGTTGTTGGCGTTTTGAGTCAGGTATGTCTGTACAGTCCGAATCTATATCCAGAACGTGAGAGACTTGGACTCTATCTTCTCTTGGCCCAAAAGTGACGTGAGAGGACTTTTTGAACACAACCTAAACTTCTCCTTTCCCTTATCTTCATATGTGGATTGTACAAATGTCCCATACACCTGCAATTAGACAAAACACAAAAGTGTGTGAAGTATTTTTGTTCTGGATAACATAAATAGATTATTGAATAGTTTGCATTAGAAATCACCTGACAAATATGCATGTATGCAATATTTTTGGTCGTATCCAAGGTATTCATGTCCTCATCAGGTTTCCTCCGCGCCCTCACACCCTGCCGGACCTCCGTCCTGGCCTCCGTCGCACCCGCCGCGGCATGTCCCTCGCCACGCCGCTTCTCCTCTGCAATGAGTGGCAGCTGCAGTCGCTGCAACCGCCCCGCGCGTTGACTGCATCGCCCCGAATCGGCCTCTTCTTCGTCGTTTCCCGCTCCTCCGCCTCGCCTTCCTCCCTGGCTGCAAGCCGCCGCCGCCAGAATCCTCCCCGAGCTCCAAGTCCTGCGAACTGCCGCAGGTCACCCATCCAAGCCGCAGGAGCAGCATCGCCGCTGCCGTCCCGGAACTCTTCTGTCGCTCCTCCGGTGACCCCGCGCCAAGTTCCTGCCTCGACGGAGTGGTCCTCGTCGCCGCCCTTCTCCCTCCGCCTTGCCCGCTCGCCGGAGCTCATCTGCTGCTCTGCATCGTGCCCGCTGCGCCCCTGTCGAGCTGCTCTGGTTCGCCTCTGCTCGAGCAGGACGCCCCCGCCCCACGTCTCTTCTGTACAGGCATGAGCACACGAGCGCGTTGACCATGCTGGGTCTGCCTCGACCCGATCCAGCAAGCGGGCCGGCCTGCCCGGCCTCCTCCCTACCAACTGGGCCTCAGCCCACTAGCGCGAGGCCACCCCCGGCGCCCACTGTCCTTTGCAGCCCGGTAGACCAGATTCAGCCTGGCTACATTTTTTCCCTGCTGACGTTTTTCCTAATATCGAGTGCATTGCATAATTTACAGAAGTATGCCATTTTCTTGCATTGCTCATAATTAAATAACCATGCATCAGAATTAATTAAACTTTATATGTAAAATGCTTAGAATTGCATCTAGTTTAATAATATGCCACTTTCATCTATGTTATAAATGTTAAAAATGTTGTTTGTTTAAATTTCCCTATTGCTATGCTAAAACGGTTTATTTCATAACTAAATAATCGTAGCTCCAAACCTAACAAACTTTATATGTAAATGGGGTAGAAAATGCCTAGTTTAACATGGTGGTTCTACTTTGCATGCTCAACAACTCTAAAATATGCTTTAGGGAAGAACAGTACCAAACCTAAAATATTGCACATGAGGAGTTTCCGGACTTGTTGTTTGTTGTTCCGGCCTCATTTAAACTTGCCTAGGTAGGTAGTTTTGTTGTGCTTCAACCCTTGCCATGTTAAACAACATTTAATATTGTTGAGTACATAAATGAGATCGAACTAAATGATTGAAGTGGTGTTTCGTCAATATGTAACCCGTTGCATATTGAGCTCCACTTAATTTGTAGGATTGCTTGTGCACTTTTCCATGCCATGCTTCAGTAAACCGGACATGCATCATACTTGATTGTGCATCATGCCATGTTCATGTGGTGGTTGTTTACTATGTGTTTTGCTTCTTCCCGGTGTTGCTTCTTGGGGTTGGTTCCGATAACGTCGCGTTTTTGAGGATCCGTTCGACTACGTCCGTTTGTCTTCTTCGTGGATTCGTTCTTCTTCCTTGCAGGGATCTCAGGCAAGATGACCATACCCTCGAAGTCACTTCTATCTTTGCTTGCTAGATGCTCGCTCTTTTGCTATGCCTATGTTGCGATACCTACCACTTGCTTATCATGCCTCCCATATTGTTAAGCCAAGCCTCTAACCCACCTTGTCCTAGCAAACCGTTGTTTGGCTATGTTACCGCTTTGCTCAGCCCCTCTTATAGCGGTGTTAGTTGCAGGTGAAGATTGAAGTTTGTTCCTTGTTGGAACATGGAGATATTGTTCCTTTGGAACATGTTTACTTGTTGGGATATCACAATATCTCTTATTTAATTAATGCATCTATATATTTGGTAAAGGGTGGAAGGCTCGGCCTTTTGCCTAGTGTTTTGTTCCACTCTTGCCGCCCTAGTTTCCGTCATATCGGTGTTATGTTCCCGGATTTTGCGTTCCTTACGCGGTTGGGTAATAATGGGAACCCCTTGACAGTTCGCCTTGAATAAAACTCTTCCAGCAATGCCCAACTTTGGTTTTACCATTCGCCACCTAGCCTCTTTTTCCCTTGGGTTCCGCGGACTCAAGGGTCATCTTTATTTAAACCCCCGGGCCAGTGCTCCTCTGAGTGTTGGTCCAACCTGTCAGCTGCCGGTGGCCACCAGGGGCAACTCTGGGCTGGCCTACCCGTACCTTGGACAATCCGGTGTGCCCTGAGAACGAGATATGTGCAGCTCCTATCGGGATTTGTCGGCACATCTGGGCGGTGTTGCTGGATTTGTTTTACCTTGTCGAAGTTGTCTTGTAGAACCGGGATACCGAGTCTGATCGGAATGTCTCGGGAGAAGGTTTATCCTTCGTTGACCGTGAGAGCTTGTGATGGGCTAAGTTGGGACTCCCCTGCGGGGATTTGAACTTTCGAAAGTCGTGCCTGCGGTTATGGGCAGATGGGAATTTGTTATGTCCGGTTGTAGGAAACCTGAAGTTGATCTTAATTAAAATACACCAACCGCGTGTGTTACCGTGATGGTCTCTTCTCGGCGGAGTCCGGGAAGTGAACCACGGTGTCGGAGTTATGCTTGATGTAGGTTGTTCTAGGATCACTTCTTGATCATAGTTGTTCGACCGTGCTTTTTCCTTCTCTTCTCGCTCTCATTTGCGTATGTTAGCCACCATATATGCTAGTCGCTTGCTGCAGCTCCACCTCATACCTTTTACCTTACCTATGAGCTTAAATAGTCTTGATCGCGAGGGTGTGAGATTGCTGAGTCCCCGTGACTCACAGATACTTCCAAAACCAGCTTGCAGGTGCCGTTGAACTGCACGGATGACGCAACCGAGCTCAAGGAGGAGCTCGAGGAAGATCTTGTCCTTTATGTTGTTTCGTTCTAGTTGATCAGTAGTGGAGCCCAATTGGGGTCGATCGGGGACCTTGTCACATTTGGGGTTCTTCTTTTATTTTGGTTCCGTAGTCAGACCTTGATTGTATTTGGATGTTGTAATGTTGTATTCATGTATTTGTGTGAAGTGGCGATTGTAAGCCAACTATGTATCTTTTCCCTTCTTGTATTACATGGGTTGTTTGCGAAGATTACCTCACTTGCGAGATTGCTTTCAATGCGGTTATGCCTCTAAGTCGTGCTTCGACACGTGGGAGATATAGCCGCATCGAGGGCGTTACAAGTTGGTAATCAGAGCCTTCCCCGACCTTAGGACCCCCCTGCTTGATCGAATTAGCTGACGTTGTTGAGTCTAGAAAAATGTTTTGAGTCATTTAGGAATTATATATCGGAGAGTTTAGGAATTCTTTTTACTCCCCAGTCCCTTCATCACTCTGGTAAGGCATCCTGACGTAGAGTTTTGACTCTTCTCTTCTCAAATTTCACTAAAAAAAATTTAGGATCACGCGGGTATCTTAGAATCATTTCGATGGTTTTGTGACGAGCATTGTTCTTGGTCCCTCCTGTCATTTAGGGGTTGTGGCAGTGTCCCGGGGTGTTGAGCTCCGAGGTGTTGTCGTCACAATTTTATCGTTGCAGTTCTGGAATACCTGAGTTTAGTTCGCCGACATCGAAAATCTCTTTTATGCAGTTGTTGGTGAGATAACCTTGACGCCACCCAGTACTGGGGCGGGAGTTCGGGAGTATTGCCATAACTCGTATAACGGATGCTTTTCGAAGGTTGAGGTAAACGATTTCCGAAGGTTTCTTGGTTATGTGTTGAAGGATGGATACAGCTGGATGTAGGATTTGCTAGTTTCGGGTGAGATATTATGCTTCCCCTGTATCCCCAACACCAGATTGCATAACCGGAAAGTTTCGGGAGTTTATTAGTGGGAATTCAAGTAGCTCTTAGGATATCTTTCCGACAGATGTATGATATGAAATTGGGGTTCGACGTCTAGTGGTCCGCCTATCCACGGTTGGTTTTACAGTGGTCTCGTTGTGTCTTAAAGAGTCCTTGGCTATGCCGACTCGTGGACGCTTCGTATGTCATGTGCACTGCCTTGTACATGATGGTGCTATATGATCGAGCCCGTGTAGGCCCCACCACGAAAACTTCGGACGAAATCTCTATCGTTTGTTTGTTCCAGCTTATTCTGGAAGCCAACCCTTTGTTTTTGTTTCGAGTAGTGGTATTCGAGTTGCTTCGAAGTCAAATGTTGATTCCATACCTTTCCTAAACGGTGTTCTCATACTCCTATATGATTACTAATCCCTCATGATAATCGAGATTGTCATGTAAATCCTTTTTCACCGGCGTGTTTCTTTTCAAGTGGATCCGATCATTTTCAACATCCGCTTGATCAAGTATCAGTTCTTCTCAAGGTGTTTGTTTCATCCGTCTCCAAGTTGCCTTTGTTTTTTTCCCACCCATCCCTCCCTTTGTTTTCTTCAAGGACTCGGATTTCTTATTCAAGTATCCTTTTAGTGATGGCAAGCCTCTCCATTCTTTTTCGTCAATGTTCTTATCGAGTGATTTTCATGAAGATTCTAATGGAGCTTCAAGCTCATCATTCTTCGTTCTTTTCCTTCTATGGTGGATTCAATTCAAGCTTTTGGTGTTGATCATATCCTTTCCTCGTTTCAAACGCCTTCTCATACCGGTGCACCTCTTAATCATCCACTTCTCGCTATTCAATTGTTCCGGAGTGCTCAAGATATCTCGAAGATTCGTGTTTCCACTCTGCATTAGTTCAAGCTCTTTCGAGGTGGTTACCAAATTCAAACCATTTAATTCAACTGGTGTTTTCTCTCTTAAATCGTTCAACGATGTTTCTTTTCAGTGGGCCCTAACCCACAGGTCTTTTACCCGGATCTTACCTGACTCTTCTAATTTTTCCGGAGTTATCCTCAAATTCATTTCAAATTTTGACGTAAGAATGATTCATCATCAGTCATATGTATTTATCCAAGATCTTTCAAATTCTTTTCATCATTGGTTCAATTTTTTCCATTCTTCTTTATTTCGGAGTGACTCAACAATTCATGATGGTGTTTCTCATCGTAATTCTTAGATTTTGAAGACCGAAGAAGAGTTTCTTTTAAATCTTGCCCCATTCTCGGCCATCCTCTCATAATTGTTTTTTTATTGTTGTGAGAATTCTTTTCACCCATCCGGAGCTATTCAAGAGTCTTCTCAGCTTGATTATCCGGAGTCCATCATTTCAGGTTTATTCATTTCTTAGCTTTCAGCTCTCGTTCTCCGATCTTACCGGTGCATCGTCCAAGTGATCTATAATCAGCTCATGATCTCTTCGTTCTCTTGTATCTAAATTCTCTCAAGCATCTTCGTTCATTTGCTAATTCTTCCCGGTGCTCCTTTTTCTTTTCTTCAATCGTTGTAAATTCTTATGATGGTTCATTCAAGATTTATCTTCATATCAATTCGTTTATGCTTTCCAAATGCTAACGGTGGTTCGTTGAAGACCTTCTCAAGTTTGCGATATATCTATCTTAAATCCTTTGTACGAGAATAAGTAGTGTGCCAAATCCATTGTTTATCATCAATTTAATTGATGAAGGACAATCATAATGTAATTCTTATTCTTGTTTCATCCTAATGATTAATTCTTTATTCCGGAGGCCCTTCAAATTCTCGGTTTCATTTGTTTCATCTTCTCTTTTTCCCGGAGTTCCAACCTCTTTCAATTATATTATCACGGGGATCTCTATCTAAATCATTGCGAGGCTAAAATCTTATTCTTTTCATCATTCAATTATTTTGGATCATTCTTTTATTACCGGAGTTCTTCATGAAGGTTCTACATGATGGATTCATCAAGGATTTAATTCCTTCTTGAAGTGTTCATCGACATTCTTTGCTAAGAAGCTCAAGTTTTTCTTCATCTTGCTATCCGGAGTGCAATTCTTTCTTCCGAATTATTGGAGGTGGTATTATGTCATTCTTGATAATTTGAGTTAATGTTTCATGATTCACATGTTATTAAGAATGAGGTATTTTAAATCCATCAATCTCGTCATTGGAGTTACCTTGGGTTATATTTCACCTAAAGCCTTCCCTAAGGATTGTTGCTATCTATGGTGCTTATAAAGGACCCAAGTTCTTCTTTATCCTCCCGGTGAATTACTTTCTCGTCTCCTTGTTCATATCAATCCAATTCTTTTCCTGTGAGTGGCAGGTTGTCATCTCTTAATTTGACATGTACTCCACAAGACCATATCAAGCTTATCCTTTCGTTGTTGGTTTTCCAACAACTCCGCTCGACCCGTCTCCTAAGGATGCCTTCTCAAGCTCTTTTGTGGCATAAGATGGCATTTTCTTCTCCATTATTTTATTTCTTCTATTCTTTCTTCTGGAGGCCTTGTGATGTTGCTCTTTTCAATCATCATCTCGAATTGTGAATATCATGTTCTTTTCGTGCTTGTCCATTTAACCGGAGTATCGTGCCCTCTTTTCAAGTTCTCTCATCTTATCAAGTATTGCCTCACTTTTCAACCAGAGTGCTGTCTGAAATCTTTTACCCATTGTGCCATTCTTTCAATAGTTCCGGAGTTAGTGTGTTGTTGATCTCATCAAGTATCCTCATCTTGTCAAGATCGTGTTCGATTCCTTCCATTTACAGTCGGAGTGCTGTCCAAATTATATCATTCTTATTCCTTCTCTATCTTGTTAACCGGAGTGTTGTCGTAATTGATCCTTATCATTCCTTGTACTTCTCGTTTTCTACCGGAGTGCTTGCATGTACTTCTTGTTCACTGCAACCCTTTTCTCATGTCTTTCAACCTACAGGGTTCTCGTGATGTTCCTTGTTCCTCTTTCCTAATGCAGTGTTTTCAACTTCGTTCATCTCCATTACATTCTTTCTTTCAATGTGTTCAACTTCTCAAGGTTCTTTGGTTTCACTCGTTTGTCAAAGAAGCAACTTAGTTTTACCTTTCCTCTTCCTTTTCCCTCCGGTGCCATTCTAGATCTCGGGATGAGATCCTCTCGTAGTGGTGGAGTGTTGTAACGCCCCGAGACCGTTGCGCCAGGTGTCGTCCAATTATTCGCTATTGTTGCCTTGTCATTTGCTTGCGTGTTGGATCTTGTCATGTCATCATATGCATTGCATCATCATGTTTTCAAAACTTGCATCCGTCCCGGTCTCCTTGTTCCTTCTGTTGTCCGTTCTGAGCCCAGACACACTTGCACGTGCCCGCGACACGTCCGAAATATTATTTTATAAGTGGCAGGAAAATGTTCTTGGAATGGGCTGAGAGTTGGCATGTGGTGTTTTTATGTTGTCAGTAGGTCGCCTGCCAAATTTCATCGCATTCGGAGTCCGTTTGATGCCCCAACGGTTAACTATAGCGACAATATAGCCGGTCTAACGTCGGACGTTTTCGGTCTCCGGAAACGGTTGCCGGGTTGCTTTCCTTTTTCTTCGCAGTCCAACCACACACTTGACCTTGTCCATCATACCCTCTTTGCACGGTGCATCGACCCCCTCGCGCGTCCGAAAGCTGTCCCGAACCCGACCGAACTGTCGCCACCGTTGTGTCCAGATCATCCCCAAACATCTACAAAACGTCTCCGTTTTCTTCATTGGGCTCCCTAGCCTATTTATCCGATACCGTCCGATTTTGATCGGAGGGTCCAAACCTAATCTTTTTGTCCCTATATATATACCAACCCCTACCCAAATCGGATCAAACCCTAAAATCTAGGAGAGGTGTCCCGTCGCCCGCCGCCACTTCCAATCCTCTCGGGATCCCCTCACTCAATCTCCCTCGATCCCATCGCCTAGCCAACTAGAGCCGCAGCCCCTCCCAGATCCATTCCACCGCAGCCGACCACCTCCAGTCTTTTCTACGCCACCCAAATCCCCAGCAAGCCGCAACCTCCTCCGTCCCCGTGCTCGCCCCCGACACCCGAGCTCCTCCTCCAACCAGAATGAGCGCCACCGCCGCCGTGCCGGAGATGAGTGCCTCGCGCCCTGCTCACCTTCCTCCCTTCCTCTACTTACCCTCACTCCTCACCTTTATTCCACTGTTTGCGACAGATCGAGCCATGGCACCGCCCCAGGTTTTTCCCCGACGCCATGGATGCCCACCACCGGGTCATCGCTGCCTCCTCGCAGGGCCTCCGTGGACGCCAAACTGCCGGTTTCCTCCGCGCCCTCACACCCTGCTGGACCTCCGTCCTGGCCTCCGTCGCACCCGCCGCGAAATGTCCCTCGCCACGCCACTTCTCCTCTGCAACGAGCGGCAGCTGCAGTCGCTGCAACCGCCCCGCGCGTTGACTGCATCGCCCCGAATCGGCCTCTTCTTCGTCGTTTCCCGCTCCTCCGCCTCGCCTTCCTCCCTGGCTGCAAGCCGCCGCCGCCCGGATCCTCCCCGAGCTCCAAGTCATGCGAATTGCCGCAGGTCACCCGTCCTAGCCGCAGGAGCAGCATCGCCGCTGCCGTCCCGGAACTCTTCTGTCGCTCCTCCGATGACTCCGCGCCAAGTTCCTGCCTCGACGAAGTGGTCCTCGTCGCCTCCCTTCTCCCTCCGCCTTGCCCGCTCGCCGGAGCTCATCTGCTGCTCTGCATCGTGCCCGCTGCGCCCCTGTCGAGCTGCTCTGCTTCGCCTCTGCTCGAGCAGGACGCCCCCGCCCCGCGTCTCTTCTATACAGGCACGAGCGCACGAGCGCGTTGACCACGCTGGGTCTGCCTCGACCCGATCCAGCAAGCGGGCCGGCCTGCCCGGCCTCCTCCCTACCAAATGGGCCTCAGCCCACTAGCGCGAGGCCACCCCCGGCGACCACTGTCCTTTGCAGCCCGGTAGACCAGATTCGGCACGACTACATTTTTCCCTGCTGACGTTTTTCCTAATATCTAGTGCATTTCATAATTTACAGAAGTATGCCATTTTCTTGCATTGCTCATAATTAAATAACCATGCATCAGAATTAATTAAACTTGATATGTAAAATGCTTAGAATTGCATCTAGTTTAATAATATGCCACTTTCATCTATGTTATAAATGTTGTTTGTTTAAATTTGCCTATTGCTATGCTAAAACGGTTTATTTCATAACTAAATAATCGTAGCTCCAAACCTAACAAACTTTATATGTAAATGGGGTAGAAAATGCCTAGTTTAACATGGTGGTTCTACTTTGCATGCTCAACAACTCTAAAATATGCTTTAGGGAAGAACAGTACCAAACCTAAAATATTGCACATGAGGAGTTTCCGGACTTGTTGTTTGTTGTTCCGGCCTCATTTAAACTTGCCTAGGTAGGTAGTTTTGTTGTGCTTCAACCCTTGCCATGTTAAACAACATTTAATATTGTTGAGTACATAAATGAGATCGAACTAAATGATTGAAGTGGTGTTCCGTCAATATGTAACCCGTTGCATATTGAGCTCCACTTAATTTGTAGGATTGCTTGTGCACTTTGCCATGCCATGCTTCAGTAAACCGGACATGCATCATACTTGATTGTGCATCATGCCATGTTCATGTGGTGGTTGTTTACTATGTGTTTTGCTTCTTTCCAGTGTTGCTTCTTCGGGTTGGTTCCGATAACGTCGCGTTTGTGAGGATCCGTTCGACTACGTCCGTTTGTCTTCTTCGTGGATTCGTTCTTCTTCCTTGCGGGATCTCAGGCAAGATGACCATACCCTCGAAGTCACTTCTATCTTTGCTTGCTAGATGCTCGCTCTTTTGCTATGCCTATGATGCGATACCTACCACTTGCTAATCATGCCTCCCATATTGTTAAGCCAAGCCTCTAACCCACCTTGTCCTAGCAAACCGTTGTTTGGCTATGTTACCGCTTTGCTTAGCCCCTCTTATAGCGTTGTTAGTTACAGGTGAAGATTGAAGTTTGTTCCTTGTTGGAACATGGAGATATTGTTCCTTGTTGGAACATGTTTACTTGTTGGGATATCACAATATCTCTTATTTAATTAATGCATCTATATATTTGGTAAAGGGTGGAAGGCTTGGCCTTTTTCCTAGTGTTTTGTTCCACTCTTGCCGCCCTAGTTTCCGTCATATCGGTGTTATGTTCCCGGATTTTGCGTTCCTTACGCGGTTGGGTAATAATGGGAACCCCTTGATAGTTCGCCTTGAATAAAACTCTTCCAGCAATGCCCAACTTTGGTTTTACCATTCGCCACCTAGCCTCTTTTTACCTTGGGTTCCGCGGACTCAAGGGTCATCTTTATTTAAACCCCCGGGCCAGTGCTCCTCTGAGTGTTGGTCCAACCTGTCAGCTGCCGATGGCCACCAGGGGCAACTCTGGGCTGGCCTACCCGTACCTTGGACAATCCGATGTGCCCTGAGAACGAGATATGTGCAGCTCCTATCAGGATTTGTCGGCACATCCGGGCGGTGTTGCTAGATTTGTTTTACCTTGTCGAAGTTGTCTTGTAGAACCGGGATACCGAGTCTGATCGGAATGTCTCGGGAGAAGGTTTATCCTTCGTTGACCGTGAGAGCTTGTGATGGGCTAAGTTGGGACTCCCCTGTAGGGATTTGAACTTTTGAAAGCCGTGCCCGCGGTTATGGGCAGATGGGAATTTGTTAATGTCCGGTTGTAGAAAACCTGAAGTTGATCTTAATTAAAATACATCAACCGCGTGTGTTACCATGATGGTCTCTTCTCGGCGGAGTCCGGGAAGTGAACCACGATGTTGGAGTTATGCTTGACGTAGGTTGTTCTAGGATCACTTCTTGATCATAGTTGTTCGATCGTGCTTTTGCCTTCTCTTCTCGCTCTCATTTGCGTATGTTAGCCACCATATATGCTAGTCGCTTGCTGCAGCTCCACCTCATACCTTTTACCTTACCTATGAGCTTAAATAGTCTTGATCGCGAGGGTGTGAGATTGCTGAGTCCCCGTGATTCACAGATACTTCCGAAACCAGCTTGCAGGTGTCGTTGAACCGTGCGGATGACGCAACCGAGCTCAAGGAGGAGCTCGAGGAAGATCTTGTCCTTTATGTTGTTTCGTTCTAGTTGATTAGTAGTGGAGCCCAGTTGGGGTCGGTTGGGGACCTTGTCGCATTTGGGGTTCTTCTTTTATTTTGGTTCCGTAGTCGGACCTTGATTGTATTTGGATGTTGTAATGCTGTATTCATGTATTTGTGTGAAGTGGCGATTGTAAGCCAACAATGTATCTTTTCCCTTATTGTATTACATGGGTTGTTTGCGAAGATTACCTCACTTGCGAGATTGCTTTCAATGCGGTTATGCCTCTAAGTCGTGCTTCGACACGTGGGAGATATAGCCGCATCGAGGGCGTTACAGCAACGGCTGCCATTTGTGCCGACCCCTAGATCTTGGAGGAGCCTCTCGCCGTTGAGGACACCATTGATGCCTCGCGTGCCGACGCCACGACGCGGTTGGCTGCTTTAAACAATAGTTCATGGCATTTTCTCGAGGCCACCGTCGGGGCCTTCGACGAAGACTATGAGGTGTCTTCTCTATGTGCCCGTGCTTACCTCAACTCGAGAGCCGACATGTTGGTGCCCGGAGCAGCTCAGGCAACTCACCACTACGAGGAGGGCACCCACGATGTGGAGGCCTCGCCCTCTTCCATGTCTAGGGAGCCAATCTTCATCGATATCTATGACGATGAGGAGTAGCTTGTCTTATTAGCTCACTATAAGGACCTACGTTCAGTTAGCTAGCTACGCCGGTTAAGCATGCTCATTTTACCCGTTGCATGTGCTGCTCCTTCCTTTCCTTAACAAATTGTAGTGAATTGTCCTATCTACTTTTACCATGCAATCTGTTGCTCTAGTGTGTATGTTCTATATGTCATGCAATGTGGTGCTCACTTATTAACTGTTTGGTTAATTAGTTGTCGATTTCAGTTGACTGTTTGGTTCAATTCTGTAATGTGATGTTCAACTCTTCAGGCTGCAATTTTGTATTGTCTTCCATGTGAGAAATAAATTGAATTTATCTGTACAAAATACATGAGAAACAAATACAATTGCTATATTTCCAAGTTGTCAAGCATGCTTCATTTGCTTAACTGTCTGATCTTCTAGTATGTTATATATTGTGCAATGTGGTGCACGGTTAATTGTTGGTTCATTTGTTGTGGTGTTTAGTTAACTGTCTGGTTCATGTCTGCAATGCGATATTCAACTATTGTGGGTACAATTTTGTATTGTTATGCATGTGAGGAATAAATCGAATTTGGATGTACTAAGTACATGAGAAACAAATACAATTGCTATATTTCCAAGTTTTTAATCATGCTTGGTTTCGATAAATGTCTTTTCCATGTGGCTCGAGTTAATCTACTGAATATGCAACATGTTTGTTTTCATCAACATATTTTACTGATAGTATGCCAATCCTGACTTAACGTGATCAATATCTACCTTATATGTTTTGCAGGGGAACAATGGGAAGCATCGAGGTTTACAATCAAGGTGTCCACATGCATGGTCCTTGTCTAATAGCATATTATTGCGCAATTACAAGAACCATTCTAATATTTAGTATTTTAACAATTTGGTCTTGCATATGTAGGTCCTGCTGTCAGAAGTTTTGACCCACTATTTGACCCTTTTTGCATGTGGGGAAATGAGTTATCCATTAATATCAGCCAAGTCAAGAAACTAAAAAAGATTGTTAGGATAAAGAAACTAGCGACGAGGAAAAACAAGATCTTTTTCTGCAAAATGAAGAAGACATCAGTGCACCACAGGATGGTACTAATTATTATACCTTATTTTTTTATTCCTTTGTGCCATTTTCGAATTTAAAGAAGATATTTATGCATATCTTTGTTTTCAGGCTTTCCCTAAGCAGTTCACTGATGATTACCTCTCAAACCACGAGGAAGGTATTCATACAACACCCAGGTACAATGTTGCAGTCTTCCTCAAGAGGACGAACGATGGACGGTCAATCATCCACAGGCACTGTCTTAAAGTTACAAGGAGCTTCAACATCAATGAAGGTTCAATATTCGCCTTCCGCTTCAACAGTTTCCAGATGAGATTCACCTATCTATCTACCGTCTCTGATGCTAATTTATAAAGGTTATAGATGTTGCATGTGAAACTTGGTGCTGGTGCAGTTGTGTAATGGGGTAGTTAGCTTTATGCCTATATGGTGTAACTGTGTGTTGAAGCTACATGTACTCTGATGTATTTCAATTATGAAATCCTGGTTCTGTAATACGAAAATGAAATGTCAATTTTATTAATAAATGGATTACCAATAATAGGCCAATTAGCATGCTAATTGATTTTTTTATTGCAAACGATTATTGATAAAACACCATGGGCGATGACCTCACACAACGCACACAGTTTCTAGCAAGAAAACATGTTAGATCAATGAACAATCACACACGATTTTCTCTTGAAAACTATTTGCGTTATGCCACCATGTGCAAACGTTCACCACATAAAAAGTGTGTCTGGTGGACAACCTGTGCCACATAGTTGCTTCTACGCACAGTGTGTGATGCATTCAATAATGCAAACGGTAAAATTGTCAATATCGTCTTCAATGGCAACGCTATCACAAACGATTTTAATGGGGAAAATTGTGTGTATTGTACCTACGAACGAAAACGCTTTCCTTGGATTGACCGTGTAGCATATACATACGAATAGAAACGTACTTCTTGGATTGACTATGTGGGATGTACATATGGACGGAAACGTATTCCTTCGATTGACTATGTGGAATGTACATACAAACAGAGTTGTTTGTCTGGGACTGACTGTGTGGGATGCAGTTATGACCGGAAACGATTGGGCCTATATAATTGTATTTTTAACACAACTATACGTATAACCGTATTTGATTGCTCGCCCATCGCACACGAGCTCATTTTGTCCAGCGTGTTTGACCAAAGGTCCTATCCCCGACGGTTTCTGGGTCATGTGGGAAGGACCCCCCCAATCGCCCACAGTCACTAGGTGACGTTTCCAAATGCCGTCGCGGAAAGGGGTTGAAAAGCATTTGTATAGCACCTCGCTGTACCAGTGTATCTTCGCCAATATTTTTTATATATTCCGGAAATATTCTTCATAAAATTTCAGCTCAATCCAAGAACTTTTATTTTTGCACAAAAATAACACCATGGAAGTTCTACTAAAAACAACGTTAGTCCGGGTTAGTTACATTCAAATCATGCAAATTAGAGTCCAAAACAAGAGCAGAAGTGTTTGGAAAAGTAGATATGTTTAGGACGTATCAACTCCCCAAAGCTTAACTCATTTCTTGACCTCAGGAAATCCAGGTGATAAACTAAAAGTGATAAAGAAAAACCTTTTACAAACTCTTTTGTTCTTGTTATTGTATATATACTTAACTAGTGTTCAAGTTTTCAGCAAATATTATGAATTAACCATGTGAATGATAACATTTAGGTCTCACATTTACTCATGACAATGACATAACCAACTAGCCAGCAATAATAAGATATCTTGAATGTGAACAATTTTTCAATACAATCATGATATAATATGATAACATGGTATCTTGCTAGCCCTTTCTCAGACCGCAAAACATAAATGTGGAGCACCTCTGAAGCTCAACATTAGCTAGTAGATTGTAATTCATGGTAGAAGAGATCTAGTTGTGGTCACATCCAACATTAAATAGACTTAATGCGTAAGAATGACAATAGCGCTCTTAAGATTGGTGCTTGAATGAGAAGGTGATGACTCAAAAATAAAAGTAAATAACATAAAAATAAATAGATAGGACCTTCGCAGAGGGAAGCAGAGATTTGCAGAGGTCCCAGAGCTTGAAGCTTAAAACAGATACAAATACATTTTGAGAGGTGTACTTTTCCTACCAATGTCATGACCGAGGATTTTCAATATCTTCCCTGCTAAACACATCATCTTCCAAGGAGAAAGGTAAAGTTTACTCCCCATCAACCATACATACACATGCCATGGTTAGCTGAATTCACGGGTGCCCTCCATACAGTCAACTTTCCAAGGGAGTTTGTCTTATTATATCTTTCTTTATTTTGATTATAGGACTGGGCATCCCAATCACCAGCCTCTCTCGTGCAATGCCAAGTGAATAAACACCCATCATGAGAATAACCCGCTTAACATAGAAGATACTGACCGCCCCCTCTTGCTTCATGAGCAGTACGGGCACACAAAATAGATGCTTATTTGAATAATTAGAGGTGGCACATGCAAATTTACTTGGAACGGCAAAGTAATACCGCATATAGGTAGATATGGTGGACTCATCTGGAACAACTTTTATTTTAAGGATTTGGATGCACAAGCAGTGTTCCTGCTTAGTATAGGTGAAGGCTAGCAAATAGATTGAGAAACGACCAACTAAAGAGCGACAACGATCATAATCATGCATTGAGAATAACTAACATTGAACATGAGCATGAGTACGACATAAACGCCATGAATAATTAGCTAGGAGTGGAGGCTTTGTTGGTTTTGAATCAAGCACATGTGTGAACATGTGCCAAGTCAAGCCACTCGAATCATTCAGAAGAGGATACCTATTGGAAATATTCCCTAGAGTCAATAATAAATTGGCTACTACCATATTTCCTTGTTCACGATAAATGTTTATTATTCATGCTAGAATTGTATTGACCGGAAACTTAAATACATGTGTGAATACATAGGCAACACAGTGTCCCCAGTGAGCCTCTACTAGACTAGCTCGTTGATAACAGATGGTTAACGTTTCCTAACCATAGACATGAGTTGTCATTTGATAACGGGATCACATCAATAGGAGAATGATGTGATGAACAAGACCCAACCGTAAGCTTAGCATCAGATCGTTTAGTTTATTTGCTGTAGCTTTCTTCATGTCAAGTATCTATTCCTTAAACCATGAGATCCCGTAACTCCCTGATGATGTCTACTATGCAACCTTCTTCTTGTAGACTCGTGTTGGGTCTCCGAGCGGAGAGTTTTGTAGGACAACAACAATTTTCCCTCAAGTGGATGACCTAAAGTTTATCAATCTGTGGGAGGAGTAGGATGAAGATGGTCTCTCTCAAATAACCCTGCAAGCAAATAACAAAGAGTCTCTTGTGTCCCCAACACACACAATACAATGGTAAATTGTATAGCTGCACTAGTTTGATGAAGAGATGGTGATACAAGTGTAATATGGATAGTAGATATAGGTTTTCGTAATCTGAAAATATAAAAACAGCAAGGTAACTAGTGATAGAAGTGAGCAAAAATGGTATTGCAATGCTTGAAAACAAGGCCTAGGGTTCATACTTTCACTAGTGCAAAGTCTCTCAACAATGATAACATAATTGAATCATATGGCAATCCCTCAACGTGCGACAAAGAGTCACTCCAAAGTTCCTATCACGGAGAACATAAGACAAAAACATGCATCAACCCCTATGCATTGGTTACCCCAATGTCACCTCGGGAATCCACGAGTTGAGTGCCAAAACACACATCAAGTGAATCAATAGAATATCCCATTGTCACCACAGATATCCCATCGCAAGGCATACACCTAGTGTTATGAAATCCATTACTCAATCTGACATAACGAAACCTCAAAGAGCAAGACTCAATTGATCACAAGAAGGTAGAGGGGAGAAACACCATATGATTCAACTATAGTAACAAAGCTCGCGGTACATCAAGATCGTGCCAAATCAAGAACATGAGAGAGAGAGAGATCAAAAACATAGCTATTGGTACATACCCTTAGCCCCGAGGGTGAACTACTCCCTCCTCATCATGGAGACCACCGAGATGATTAAGATGGCCTTCGGCAATGGTTTCCCCCTCCGGCAGGGTGCCGGAATGGGCTCCCGATTGTTTTTCGTGGCTATAGAGGCTTGAGATGGTGGAACTTCTGATCTAGGGTACTTTTCGGAGGTTTCTATATTAATAAGAATTTTTGTCATTGGAAACAAGTCAGGGGTGCCCGAGGGGCCCAGAAGCTAGGGAGGCGTGCCGGGGGGGGGGGGAGGGGGTGAGGGAGTCCTTGACTAAGGGGTCCTCGGGCATCCGGCCTGTTATCTATGGGCCGGACTGATGGGCTGTGAGGATATGAAGACCGAAGACTGTACCCTTGTTCGGATGGGACTCTCCTTGGCATGGAAGGCAATCTTGGCGAACAGCTATGGAGATTTCCTCTTATGTAACCGACTCTATGTAACCCTAGATCCCCCCGATGTCTATATAAACCGAAGGGTGTAGTCCGGAAAGGATATACTCAATACCTTAGTCATACAGACTGGACTTCTAGGGTTTAGCCATTACGATCTCGTGGTAGACCAACTCTTGTAATACTCTTATTCATCAATATCAATCAAGCAGGACGTAGGGTATTACCTCCATCAAGAGGGCCCAAACCTGGGTAAAACTTCGTGTCCCTCGACTCCTGTTACCATCAACCTTAGACACACAGTTCGGGACCCCCTACCCGAGATCCGTTGGTTTTGACACCGACATTGGCGCTTTCATTGAGAGTTCCTCTGTGCTGTCACTAAAAGGTTTGATGGCCCCTTCAATCGTCGATAATGACGCTGTCTGCGGAGAAACTTTCCTCCCCGGGCAGATCTTCGTATTCGGCGGCTTCGCACTGCGAGCCAACTCGTTTGGCCATCTGGAGCAGATCGAAAGCTACACCCCTGGCCATCAGGTCAGATTCGAGAGCTTGAACTACGTCACGGACATCCGTGGAGACTTGATCTTTGCCGGATTCGATGCCGCGGTAGCTGCTCCCGATCACCCCGATGCTCATGACCTAAATCTGTCATCGGGCCATATCCAGGAGATCGCTCCCGTAACCGCTCTGGCCCTAGAACCGGAGCAGGCCGTGCCATCCAAAGACAGGAGGATTAACACCACCACGGAGGCCGCAGATTCCACGGCGTTGCGGCCGCACATGGGACCGGTCCCGCACGATGCCTATGCCCCAGGAACGCCGGACTCGTCTCCGGCCATAGGTTCTGAACCACGCGAGCCCGCGGACGCCGAGCTTGATCGTTTATCGGTCTTTGAATTCAGCGCCGTAGAAATCTTCCAGCACTCGCCTCTGGGCGATGTGCTAAGCTCATTAAAAAGTTTGTTCTTGGCGAAGGACTCTCAGCCGAACTATATCCGGCTCGAACTAGGGGCTGACGATGGAGAATTTCGCTTCCCACCCGCCACCCACTTCATAGCAATAGTCGAGGATTCGACCGAAACACTTGATTATGACTCCGAGAATATTAACGGCATGGACAATGACGTCGGAGACAACGAAGACCCCATTGATATAACTGAAGGAAATATGCCCTAGAGGCAATAATAAAGTTATTATTTATTTCCTTATATCATGATAAATGTTTATTATTCATGCTAGAATTGTATTAACCGGAAACATAATACATGTGTGAATACATAGACAAACAAAGTGTCACTAGTATGCCTCTACTTGACTAGCTCGTTAATCAAAGATGGTTATGTTTCCAAACCATGAACAATGAGTTGTTATTTGATTAACGGGATCACATCATTAAGTGAATGATCTGATTGACATGACCCATTCCATTATCTTAGCACCCGATCGTTTAGTATGTTGCTATTGCTTTCTTCATGACTTATACATGTTCCTATGACTATGAGATTATGCAACTCCCGTTTGCCGGAGGAACACTTTGTGTGCTACCAAACGTCACAACGTAACTGGGTGATTATAAAGGAGCTCTACAGGTGTCTCCAAAGGTAAATGTTGGGTTGGCGTATTTCGAGATTAGGATTTGTCACTGGGCCCTCTCGGTAATGCACATCACTTAAAGCCTTGCAAGCATTGCAACTAATGAGTTAGTTGCGGGATGATGTATTACAGAACGAGTAAAGAGACTTGCCAGTAACGAGATTGAACTAGGTATTGGAATACCGACGATCGAATCTCGGGCAAGTAACATACCGATGACAAAGGGAACAACGTATGTTGTTATGCGGTCTGACCGATAAAGATCTTCGTAGAATATGTAGGAGCCAATATGGGCATCCAGGTCCCGCTATTGGTTATTGACCGGAGGCGTGTCTCGGTCATGTCTACATTGCTCTCGAACCCGTAGGGTCCGCACGCTTAAGGTTATGATGACAGTTATATTATGAGTTTATGCATTTTGATGTACCGAAGGTTGTTCGGAGTCCCGGATGTGATCACGGACATGACGAGGAGTCTCGAAATGGTCTAGACATAAATATTGATATATTGGAAGCCTATGTTTGGATATCGGAAGTGTTCCGGGTGAAATCGGGATTTTACCGGAGTACCGGGAGGTTACCGGAACCCCCCGGGAGCTAAATGGGCCATGATGGGCCTTAGTGGAAAAGAGAAGAGGCAGCCCTACATGGGCTGCGCGCCCCTCCCCTCCCTTGGTCCGAATAGGACAAGGAGAGGGGGCCGGCCCCTCCCTCTCTTTTCCCCCCTCCGCGAATCCTATTCCAACTAGGATTGGGGGGGGGGATCCTACTCCCAGAGGGAGTAGGACTCTCCTGGCGCGCCCTCCTTGGCCGGCCGCCTCCCCCCTTTTTGGTCCTTTATATACTGAGGCAGAGGCACCCTAGAGACACACAAATTGATCCACGTGATCTATTCCTTAGCCGTGTGCGGCGCCCCCAGCCACCATAGTCCTCGATAATATTGTAGCGGTGCTTAGGCGAAGCCCTGCAGCAGTAGTGCATCAAGATCGTCACCACGTCGTCGTGCTAACGGAACTCTTCCCCGACACTTTGCTGGATCGGAGTCCGGGGATCGTCATCGAGCTGAACATGTGCTAAAACTCGGAGGTGTCGTAGTTTCGGTGCTTGATCGGTCGGGCCGTGAAGACGTACGACTACATCAACCAAACGCTTCCGTTGTCGATCTACAAGGTATGTAGATCACACTCTCCCCTCTCGTTGCTAAGCATCACCATGATCTTGCGTGTGCGTAGGAAATTTTTTGAAATTACTACGTTCCCCAACAGTGGCATCCGAGCCAGGTTTTATATGTTGATGTTATATGCACGAGTAGAACACAAGTGAGTTGTGGGCGATATAAGTCATACTGCTTACCAGCATGCCATACTTTGGTTCGGCGGTATTGTTGGACGAAGCGGCCCGGACCGACATTACGCGTACGCTTACGCGAGATCGGTTCTCCCGACGTGCTTTGCACAGAGGTGGCTTGTGGGTGACAGTTTCTCCAACTTTAGTTGAACCAAGTGTGGCTACGCCCGGTCCTTGCGAAGGTTAAAACAGCACCAACTTGACAAACTATCATTGTGGTTTTGATGCGTAGGTAAGATTAGTTCTCGCTTAAGCCCGTAGCAGCCACGTAAAACTTGCAACAACAAAGTAGAGGATGTCTAACTTGTTTTTGCAGGGCATGTTGTGATGTGATATGGTCAAGACATGATGCTGAATTTTATTGTATGAGATGATCATGTTTTGTAACTGAGTTATCGGCAACTGGCAGGAGCCATATGGTTGTCGCTTTATTGTATGCAATGCAATCGCGATGTAATGCTTTACTTTATCACTAAACGGTAGCGATAGTCGTGGAAGCACAAGCTTGGCGAGGCGACAACGATGCTACGATGGAGATCAAGGTGGCACGCCGGTGACGATGGTGATCACGACGGTGCTTCAGAGATGGAGATCACAAGCACAAGATGATGATGGCCATATCATATCACTTATATTGATTGCATGTGATGTTTATCTTTTATGCATCTTATCTTGCTTTGATTGACGGTAGCATTATAAGATGATCTCTCACTAATTATCAAGAAGTGTTCTCCCTGAGTATGCACCGTTGCGAAAGTTCTTCGTGCTGAGACACCACATGATGATCGGGTGTGATAGGCTCTACGTTCAAATACAACGGGTGCAAAACAGTTGCACACGCGGAATACTCAGGTTATACTTGACGAGCCAAGCATATACAGATATGGCCTCGGAACACGGAGACCGAAAGGTCGAGCGTGAATCATATAGTAGATATGATCAACATAATGATGTTCATCAATGAAACTACTCCATCTCACGTGATGATCGGACATGGTTTAGTTGATTTGGATCACGTAATCACTTAGAGGATTAGAGGGATGTCTATCTAAGTGGGAGTTCTTTAGTAAATTAACTGAACTTAAATTTATCATGAAACTTAGTACCTGATAAGTATCTTGCTTGTTCATGCTTGTTTGTAGATAGATAGCTCGTGCTGTTGTTCCGTTGAATTTTAATGCGTTCCTTGAGAAAGCAAAGTTGAAAGATGATGGTAGCAATTACACGGACTGGGTCCATAACTTGAGGATTATCCTCATTGCTGCACAGAAGAATTACGTCCTAGAAGCACCGCTGGGTGCCAGGCCTGCTGCAGGAGCAACGCCGGATGTTATGAATGTCTGGCAGAGCAAAGCTGATGACTACTCGATAGTTCAGTGTGCCATGCTTTACGGCTTAGAATCGGGACTTCAACGACGTTTTGAACGTCATGGAGCATATGAGATGTTCCAGGAGTTGAAGTTAATATTTCAAGCAAATGCCCGGATTGAGAGGTATGAAGTCTCCAATAAGTTCTATAGCTGCAAGATGGAGGAGAATAGTTCTGTCAGTGAGCATATACTCAAAATGTCTGGGTATAATAATCACTTGATTCAATTGGGAGTTAATCTTCCAGATGATTGCGTCATTGACAGAATTCTCCAATCACTGCCACCAAGCCACAAGAGCTTCGTGATGAACTATAATATGCAAGGGATGAACAAGACTATTCCCGAGCTCTTCGCAATGCTAAAAGCTGCGGAGGTAGAAATCAAGAAGGAGCATCAAGTGTTGATGGTCAACAAGACCACTAGTTTCAAGAAAAAGGGCAAAGGGAAGAAGAAGGGGAACTTCAAAAAGAACGGCAAGCAAGTTGCTACTCAAGAGAAGAAACCCAAACCTGGACCTAAGCCTGAAACTGAGTGCTTCTATTGCAAGCAGACTGGTCACTGGAAGCGGAACTGCCCCAAGTATTTGGCGGATAAGAAGGATGGCAAGGTGAACAAAGGTATATGTGATATACATGTTATAGATGTGTACCTTACCAATGCTCGCAGTAGCACCTGGGTATTTGATACTGGTTCTGTTGCTAATATTTGCAACTCGAAACAGGGACTACGGATCAAGTGAAGATTGGCTAAGGACGAGGTGACGATGCGCGTGGGAAACGGTTCCAAAGTCGATGTGATCGCAGGCGGCACGCTACCTCTACATCTACCTTCGGGATTAATATTAGACCTAAATAATTGTTATTTGGTGCCAGCGTTAAGCATGAACATTATATCTGGATCTTGTTTGATGCGAGATGGTTATTCATTTAAATCTGAGAATAATGCTTGTTCTATTTATATGAGTAATATCTTTTATGGTCATGCACCCTTGAAGAGTGGTCTATTCTTGTTGAATCTCGATGGTAGTAACACACATATTCATAATGTTGAAACCAAAAGATGCAGAGTTGATAATGATAGTGCGACATATATGTGGCACTGCCGTTTAGGTCATATCGGTGTAAAACGCATGAAGAAACTCCATACTGATGGACTTTTGGAACCACTTGATTATGAATCACTTGGTACTTGGGAACCGTGCCTCATGGGCAAGATGACCAAAACACCATTCTCCGGTACTATGGAGAGAGCAACAGATTTGTTGGAAATCATACATACAGATGTATGTGGTCCGATGAATATTGAGGCTCGTGGCGGATATCGTTATTTTCTCACCTTCACAGATGACTTAAGCAGATATGGGTATATCTACTTAATGCAACATAAGTCTGAAACGTTTGAAAAGTTCAAAGAATTTCAGAGTGAAGTTGAAAATCATCGTAACAAAAAAATAAAGTTTCTACAATCTGATTGTGGAGGAGAATATTTGAGTTACGAGTTTGGTGTACATTTGAAAAATTGTGGAATAGTTTCGCAACTCACGCCACCCGGAACACCACAGCGTAATGGTGTGTCCGAACGTCGTAATCGTACTTTACTAGATATGGTGCGATCTATGATGTCTCTTACTGATTTACCGCTATCGTTTTGGGGATACGCTCTAGAGACAGCTGCATTCACGTTAAATAGGGCACCATCAAAATCCGTTGAGACGACGCCTTATGTACTGTGGTTTGGCAAGAAACCAAAGTTGTCATTTCTAAAAGTTTGGGGCTGCGATGCTTATGTGAAAAAGCTTCAACCTGATAAGCTCGAACCCAAATCGGAGAAATGTGTCTTCATAGGATATCCAAAGGAGACTATTGGATACACCTTCTATCACAGATCCGAAGGCAAGACTTTTGTTGCTAAATTCGGAAACTTTCTGGAGAAGGAGTTCCTCTCAAAAGAAGTGAGTGGGAGGAAAGTAGAACTTGACGAGGTAACTGTACCTGCTCCCTTATTGGAAAGTAGTACATCACAGAAAACTGTTTCTGCGACACCTACACTAGTTAGCGAGGAAGCTAATGATGATGATCATGAAACTTCAGAACAAGATACTACTGAACCTCGTAGATCAACCAGAGTAAGATCCGAGCCAGAGTGGTACGGTAATCCTGTTCTGGAAGTCATGCTACTAGATCATGATGAACCTACAAACTATGAAGAAGCGATGGTGAGCCCAGATTCCGCAAAGTGGCTTGAAGCCATGAAATCTGAGATGGGATCCATGTATGAGAACAAAGTATGGACTTTGGTTGACTTGCCCGATGATCGGCAAGCAATTGAGAATAAATGGATCTTCAAGAAGAAGACTGACACTGACAGTAATATTACTGTCTACAAAGCTCGACTTGTCGCAAAAGGTTTTCGGCAAGTTCAAGGGATTGACTACGATGAGACCTTCTCACCCGTAGCGATGCTTAAGTCTGTCCGAATCATGTTAGCAATGGCTGCATTTTATGATTATGAAATTTGGCAGATGGATGTCAAAACTGCATTCCTGAATGGATTTCTGGAAGAAGAGTTGTATATGATGCAACCAGAAGGTTTTGTCGATCCAAAGGGAGCTAACAAAGTGTGCAAGCTCCAGCGGTCCATTTATGGACTAGTGCAAGCCTCTCGGAGTTGGAATAAACGTTTTGATAGTGTGATCAAAGCATTTGGTTTTATACAGACTTTTGGAGAAGCCTGTATTTACAAGAAAGTGAGTGGGAGCTCTGTAGCATTTCTGATATTATATGTGGATGGCATATTACTAATTGGAAATGATGTAGAATTTCTGGATAACATAAAGGGATACTTGAATAAGAGTTTTTCAATGAAAGACCTCGGTGAAGCTGCTTACATATTAGGCATTAAGATCTATAGAGATAGATCAAGACGCTTAATTGGACTTTCACAAACCACGTACCTTGACAAAATTTTGAAAAAGTTCAAAATGGATCAAGCAAAGAAAGGATTCTTGCCTGTGTTACAAGGTGTGAAGTTGAGTGAGACTCAATGCCCGACCACTGCAGAAGATAGAGAGAATATGAAAGATGTTCCCTATGCATCAGCCATAGGATCTATCATGTATGCAATGCTGTGTACCAGACCTGATGTGTGCCTTGCTATAAGTCTAGCAGGGAGGTACCAAAGTAATCCAGGAGTGGATCACTGGACAGCGGTCAAGAACATCCTGAAATACCTGAAAAGGACTAAGGATATGTTTCTCATATATGGAGGTGACAAAGAACTCATTGTAAAAGGTTACGTTGATGCAAGCTTTGACACTGATCCGGACGATTCTAAATCGCAAACCGGATACGTGTTTACATTAAACGGTGGAGCTGTCAGTTGCTGCAGTTCTAAACAAAGCGTTGTCGCGGGATCTACATGTGAAGCGGAATACATAGCTGCTTCGGAAGCAGCAAATGAAGGAGTCTGGATGAAGGAGTTCATATCCGATCTAGGTGTCATACCTAGTGCATCGGGTCCAATGAAAATCTTTTGTGACAATACTGGTGCAATTGCCTTGGCAAAGGAATCCAGATTTCACAAGAGAACCAAGCACATCAAGAGACTCTTCAATTCCATCCGGGATCTAGTCCAGGTGGGAGACATAGAGATTTGCAAGATACATACGGATCTGAATATTGCAGACCCGTTGACTAAGCCTCTTCCACGAGCAAAACATGATCAGCACCAAGGCTCCATGGGTGTTAGAATCATTACTGGGTAATCTAGATTATTGACTCTAGTGCAAGTGGGAGACTGAAGGAAATATGCCCTACAGGCAATAATAAAGTTATTATTTATTTCCTTATATCATGATAAATGTTTATTATTCATGCTAGAATTGTATTAACCGGAAACATAATACATGTGTGAATACATAGACAAACAAAGTGTCACTAGTATGCCTCTACTTGACTAGCTCGTTAATCAAAGATGGTTATGTTTCCAAACCATGAACAATGAGTTGTTATTTGATTAACGGGATCACATCATTAAGTGAATGATCTGATTGACATGACCCATTCCATTAGCTTAGCACCCGATCATTTAGTATGTTGCTATTGCTTTCTTCATGACTTATACATGTTCCTATGACTATGAGATTATGCAACTCCCGTTTGCTAGAGGAACACTTTGTGTGCTACCAAACGTCACAATGTTACTGGGTGATTATAAAGGAGCTCTACAGGTGTCTCCAAAGGTAAATGTTGGGTTGGCGTATTTCGAGATTAGGATTTGTCACTCCGATTGTCGGAGAGGTATCTCTGGGCCCTCTCGGTAATGCACATCACTTAAAGCCTTGCAAGCATTGCAACTAATGAGTTAGTTGTGGGGTGATGTATTACAGAACGAGTAAAGAGACTTGCCAGTAACGAGATTGAACTAGGTATTGGAATACTGACGATCGAATCTCGGGCAAGTAACATACCGATGACAAAGGGAACAACGTATGTTGTTATGCGGTCTGACCGATAAAGATCTTCGTAGAATATGTAGGAGCCAATATGGGCATCCAGGTCCCGCTATTGGTTATTGACCGGAGGCGTGTCTCGGTCATGTCTACATTGTTCTCGAACCCATAGGGTCCGCACGCTTAAGGTTACGATGACAGTTATATTGTGAGTTTATGCATTTTGATGTACCGAAGGTTGTTCGGAGTCCCGGATGTGATCACGGACATGACGAGGAGTCTCGAAATGGTTGAGACATAAAGATTGATATATTGGAAGCTTATGTTTGGATATCGGAAGTGTTCCGGGTGAAATCGGGATTTTACCGGAGTATCGGGAGGTTACCGGAACCCCCCGGGAGCTAAATGGGCCATGATGGGCCTTAGTGGAAAAGAGAAGAGGCAGCCCTACATGGGCCGCGCGCCCCTCCCCTCCCTTGGTCCAAATAGGACAAGGAGAGGGGGCCGACCCCTCTCTCTCTTTTCCCCCCTCCGCGAATCCTATTCCAACTAGGATTGGGGGAGGGGAATCCTACTCCCAGAGGGAGTAGGACTCTCCTGGCACGCCCTCCTTGGCCGGCCGCCTCCCCCCTTTGGTCCTTTATATACTGAGGCAGAGGCACCCTAGAGACACACAAGTTGATCCACGTGATCTATTCCTTAGCCGTGTGCGGCGCCCCCAGCCACCATAGTCCTCAATAATATTGTAGCGGTGCTTAGGCGAAGCCCTGCAGCAGTAGTGCATCAAGATCGTCACCACGCCGTCATGCTGACGGAACTCTTCCCTGACACTTTGCTGGATCGGAGTCCAGGGATCGTCATCGAGCTGAACGTGTGCTAAAACTCGGAGGTGCCGTAGTTTCGGTGCTTGATCGGTCGGGCCGTGAAGACGTACGACTACATCAACCAAACGCTTCCGTTGTCGATCTACAAGGTATGTAGATCACACTCTCCCCTCTCGTTGCTATGCATCACCATGATCTTGCGTGTGCGTAGGAAATTTTTTGAAATTACTACGTTCCCCAACAATATTATCATTCTTGGATGTTTTACAATAATTTTATAGCAACTTTATATCATTTTTTCGGACTAACCTATTGACATAGTGCCCACTGTGAGTTGCTGTTTCCTTGTTTTTTACTTCACAGAAAATCGGTACCAAATGGAGTCCAAACACAGCGAAACGTTTTGGAGATTTTTTCTGGACCAGAATACACCTGTTGGGCCAAAGAAGTACCAGAGGGGGCTTCGAGGGGAGCACAACCCACCTGGGCACGCCTGGGGGCCCAGGCGCGCCCTGGTGGGTTGTGTCCACCTAGGAAGTCTCCCGCACTGCCTATTTGCTCTATAAATACCTTGAAAATCCAAAAACCCTAGGGAGTCGATGAAACACAATTCTAGCCACCGCAAGTTCCATAACCACTAGATCCAATCTAGACACCATCACGGAGGGGTTCATCATCCTCATTGGTGCCTCTCCGATGATGCGTGAGTAGTTCATTGTAGACCTACGGGTCCGTAGGCAGTAGCTAGATGGCTACCTCTCTCTCTTTCGTTTCTCAATACTATGGTGTCTTAGACATCTATCTGATGTAACTCTTTTTGCGATGTGTTTGTTGGGATCCGATGAACTTTGAGTTTATGATCAGATCTATTTTATCCATGAAACTTATTTGAGATTCGATCACTTATATGCATGATTACTTATATCCTCGTATTTATTCTTCGAATCTTCGGTTTAGTTAGGTCAACTAGATCGATTTTTCTTGCCATGCGAAGAGGTGCTTTGCGATGGGTTCGGTTGTGCAGTGTTCTTTCCCAGCGAAAGAAGGGGCAACATGACACGTATTGATCGTTGACATTAAGGATAACAAGATGGGATCTATTACTACATGAATAGATCTTGTCTACATCATGTCATCATTCTTATTGTATTACTCCATTTTCCATGAACTTAATACACTAGATGATGTAGGGTAGAACCCTAATCGCCCGATCTTTCACGAAAGGAGCGGATCCCGTGATGAACACGAGGGAAAACACGAGGGGAAACATGAGAGGAAACACGAGAGGAAACACGAGAAAATAACTAAACCAACAAGAAATAGTCACACATATGCTAGATCCTCAAGTACTTCAGAGATCACACAGTCCACGAACAACTAAGGACGATACAAAGGTAGCCGGTCTTCTCCGTGAGGAGGTCTTGATGTCTTCTTCGTAAGGAGGTCTTGAATCCAAAGGGATCTTCTCCGAAGAGGGGCCGTGGTCTCTCTCATGGAGTAGATCCGATGTGGATGAGCAATGCTCTGTCTCTAATATGAGCTAAACCAATGCTATCCCTAAAACGTAGGTAGGAGAAGAGTATATATAGTCTAGGTGGGCGAAGGGGTACACGGGCCTCGGCCCTTACACTGTGCGCAGACAGGGGAGGCCGGACGTCCGGGCGTCGGGCCGGATGTCCGGGCTGGAGGCGCTGGCCTTGCTGCTCTCTGGTTCGGTGGTGTACGGATATCCGGGCTTGAGGCCGGATTTCCGGGCCTGGCCGGATGTCCGGGCTAGGGCCGGATGTCCAGGGCCTATAGATGCTTGGCGGTTGGATGCTGCTGTTGTCGAAGTCTCCAGCGGCCGGATGTCCGGGCTTTGGAGCTGCCTTCTTCTCCTTTCGGCGTTCCTCTTCATCCGTGGACTTGACGGTTTGTCCATCTTCATGTGCATCTTCGGGAGGGTCCTCTTGGTACCTAATCATGCACAACATCTCGGACTTAGGTAGTAGCCATGTCTCGAGGGGATCATATGCAATATCACTAAGGAGAGAAGTCACCTCGGTCTCGAGAGCTCTAGCTCGTGCTCATGTCATGGGTCCTCTTGGCACTTCGTGAGGTGATGGTAGGTCCATTGGGATGACCGTAGGATGCTCCGCATCATCTCCCCTCCCTTGGAGAAGATCCGACCTCGGATCAAAATCCTCATCACCATGGTAGGGCGAGAGATCTTTGACGTTGAAGATGTCACTCACGGAGTACTTGTCGTGCGGCAGGTCGATCTTGTAGGCGTTGTTGTTGTAGCGTTCAAGCACCTTGAAGGGTCCATCCGCTCGTGGTCGAAGTTTGGACTTGCGTTCGTTGGGGAAGCGGTCCTTGCGAAGGTGTAGCCACACAAGACCTCCAATGTTGAATACCATGGGGTGCTTGTTGATGTTGCGCTTGGTCGCAAGTCATTGTACTTGGCGCTCGATGGTGTGCCTTGTATCTTCATGGACCTTCTTGAGATGGTTCACACGTGCACTTGCGTCCATATTGATGCACTCTTATAGTGGTAGAGGAAGGATGTCCAATGGTGACAATGGGTTGAATCCGTAGACGACCTCGAAGGGGGACTTGCCGGTAGTTGAGTGTCTTGCGCGGTTGTAGGAGAACTCGGTGATAGGTAGGCACTCCTCCCACCCCTTAATGTTCTTCTTGATGAGCACTCGAAGTAGAGCGGAGAGTGTTCGGTTGGTCACCTCCGTTTGGCCGTCGGTTTGAGGTTGGTAAGCCGTGAAGAAGAGTAGCTTGATTCCGAGCTTGGCACATAGTGTCTTCCAAAAGTAGCTTAGGAACTTGACATCGCGGTCTGAGACGATCATCTTTGGCACCCCATGTAGACGTAATATTTCCCTACAAAAGAGATTCGCAACATGTGAAGCATCGTCTATCTTGTTGCAAGGAATGAAATGTGCCATCTTAGAGAAACGATCCACAACAACAAATACCGAATCCTTTCCATTACTAGTTCTAGGCAAACCAAATACAAAATCCATGCTAATGTCTTCCCATGGTTGGTATGGAATTGGGAGATGCATGTAAAGGCCATGGGATTGAGCTTTAGACTTAGCTTTGCGACATGTAGAGCATCGGTTGGTGAAGCGGTTGACGTCGAGAAACATCTTAGGCCAATAATAGTTCTTGGAGAGCGTAGCAAAAGTCTTGTCGCGTCCAAAATTTCCCATTAGTCCTCCTCCATGGGATTCCTACAAAAGCAACAAACGAAGAGAAGACTCAGGGATGCAAAGTTTGTTAGCTCTCATATTATTTGCCATTTGCCTCTCGTTTTCCTCTCCCCCACTTCATCCTTGCCGTTTTATTCGCCCTCTCTCTCTATCCTCCCTCTCTTTTTCCGTTCGCCTCTTTTCCTTTTGCTTGTCGTTATGGCTAGTCCCTTATCTTCTCCGTTGTCTCCCGAGAATGGAATTCTAAATTTTAATCAAAGGGAGGGAGAAAATCTAAAAGACGCTTGGTATAGAATTTACAATGCTCAAAATAAATCTACCAGGAAGCAGTCTACTTCCGTTCTTCTTTGCAATTTTTATATAGGCGCTACTCCTTGGCATAGATATGTCCTTGATACTATTACCGGAGGGAACTTTTTGGGTAGCCATACTTTTGATTCTTATAATGCTATGATAGATTTGTTTGGCTCACCCCCTCTTTTGGTTAATGGAACTGTATTAACTTTGGAGCATGTAATGCAAAGGCTTGAAATTATTGAAAATAAGGTTGCTACCGTAGAGTTAATTGAAAATTTGGATAAAAATATCCACAACCAATTCTCTCAATATGGATCTAAAGTAGGAGTCACTTCGAAAAATATTAAAGAGAAGGAACCCATAGTTAATGAGAAAATAAATCACGATTCCACTAGGATCGATAAACTTGAGGATATTATTACCAACTTGGGAACCGCTTTTTCTTCCGTAAAGAATACTCCAAGTCCTCCCACTAAAATTTCCAAGCTTGTGTATGTTCCTAAAAATAAGGGTGAATCCTCTAGTAAGGAAACTGCGGATCTCAAATCTATAAGTATTCATCCCAATCTTTTTGCTATCATTAAGGAACCATTTGTTACAAATGAATTTTTTGATCTTGTGCCTAAAAGTTTGATAATCAATAAAAATAAAGAAATTCTAAAGATTGTAGATGCCTCATTAAGTAATTACCTACCAAAGATGGCAATACCTAGATCTATCCTTGCTTTTTATGCCTAGCTAGGGGCGTTAAACGATAGCGCTTGTTGGGAGGCAACCCAATTTTATTTTTATTCCTTGCTTTTTTCTCCTGTTTAGTAATAAATAATTTATCTAGCCTATGTTTAGGTTGTGTTTTTTGTGTTTAATTAGTGTTTGTGCCAAGTAGAACCGTTGGGAAGACTTGGGGAAAGTCTTGATATCTTGCTGTAAAAAACAGAAACTTTAGCGCTCACGAGAACTGCAGCCATTTTTATTTAGAAGGTGATATTTAGTTAATTATTTTTGCAGATGATTAATAGATAAATTCCTCAAGTCCATCAATTTATTTTATAAATTTTGGGGTTCCAGATCTTGCGCTAGCTAAAGATTACTACAGACTGTTCTGTTTTTGACAGATTCTGTTTTTCGTGTGTTGTTTGCTTATTTTGATGAATCTATGGCTAGTAAAATAGTTTATAAACCATAGAGAAGTTGTAATACAGTAAACACCAATATAAATAAGGAATGAGTTCATTACAGTACCTTGAAGTGGTCTTTTTTTTCTTTCGCTAACGGAGCTCACGAGATTTTCTACTTTAAGTTTTGTGTTGTGAAGTTTTCAAGTTTTGGGTAAAGATTTGATGGATTATGGAACAAGGAGTGGCAAGAGCCTCAGCTTGGGGATGCCCATGGCACCCCCAAGATAATCTAAGGACACCTGAAAGCCAAAGCTCGGGGATGCCCCGGAAGGCATCCCCTCTTTTCGTCTACTACTATCGGTAACTTTACTTGGAGCTATATTTTTATTCACCACATGATATGTGTTTTGCTTGGAGCGTCTTGTATGATTTGAGTCTTTGCTTTTTAGTTACCACAATAATCCTTGCTGTACACACCTTTTGAGAGAGCCATACATGATTTGGAATTTGTTAGAATACTCTATGTGCTTCACTTATATCTTTTTGAGTTATATAGTTTTGCTCTAGTACTTCACTTATATGTTTTAGAGCACGGTGGTGGATTTGTTTTATAGAAACTATTGATCTCTCATGCTTCACTTAGATTATTTTCCAAGTCTTAAATAGCATGGTAATTTGCTTACATAATCCTAATATGCTAGGTATTCAAGATTAGTAAAAAATTTCTTATGAGTGTTTTGAATACTAAGAGAAGTTTGATTCTTGATGATTGTTTTGAGATATGGAGGTAATAATATCAAAGTCGTGCTAGTTGAGTAGTTGTGAATTTTAGAAATGCTTGTGTTGAAGTTTGCAAGTCCCGTAGCATGCATGTATGGTAAACGTTATGTAACAAATTCGAAACATGAGGTGTTATTTGATTGTATTCCTTATGAGTGGCGGTCGGGGACGAGCGATGGTTTTTTCCTACCAATCTATCCCCCTAGGAGCATGCGCGTAGTGCTTGGTTTTTGATGACTTGTAGATTTTTGCAATAAGTATGTGAGTTCTTTATGACTAATGTTGAGCCCATGGATTATACGCACTCTCACCCTTCCATCATTGCTAGCCTCTTCCGTACCGTGCATTGCCCTTTCTCACATCGAGAGTTGGTGCAAACTTCGCCGGTGCATCCAAACCCCGTGATATGATACGCTCTTTCACACATAAACCTCCTTATATCTTCCTCAAAACAGCCACCATACCTACCTATTATGTTATTTCCATAGCCATTCTGAGATATATTGCCATGCAACTTTCCACCATTCTGTTTATCATGACACATTCATCATTGTCATATTGCTTAGCATGATCATGTAGTTGACATAGTATTTGTGGCAAAGCCACCGTTCATAATTCTTCAATACATGTCACTCTTGGATCATTGCATATCCCGGTACACCGCCAGAGGCATTCATATAGAGTCATATCTTGTTCTAAGTATCGAGTTCTAATTCTTGAGTTGTAAGTAAATAGAAGTGTGATGACCATCATTCATAGAGCATTGTCCTAAAAAAGAGAAAGGACAAAAAAAAGAAAGGCCAAATAAAAAATAATATATATATATATATAAGGGACAATGCTACTATCCTTTGCCACACTTGTGCTTCAAAGTAGCACCATAATCTTCATGATAGAGAGTCTTTTGTTTTGTCACTTTCATATACTAGTGGGAAATTTTCATTATAGAACTTGGCTTGTATATTACAACAATGGGCCTCCTCAAGTGCCCTAGTTCTTCGTGAGCAAGCAAGTTGGATGCACACCCACTTAGTTTCTTTTGTTGAGCTTTCATACATTTATAGCTCTAGTGCATCCGTTGCATGGAAATCCCTACTCCTTGCATTAACATCAATCGATGGGCATCTCCATAGCCCATTGATTAGCCTCGTTGATGTGAGACATTCTCCTTTTTTGTCTTCTCCACATAACCCCCATCATATTCTATTCCACCCATAGTGCTATACCCATGGCTCGCGCTCATATATTGCGTGAAAGTTTATCGGTTTGAGATTACTAAATTATGAAACAATTGCTTGGCTTGTCATCGGGGTTGTGCATGATGAGAGCATTCTTGTGTGACGAAAATGGAGCATGACTAAACTATATGATTTTGTAGGGATGAACTTTCTTTGGCCATGTTATTTTGAGAGGACATAATTGCTTAGTTAGTATGCTTTAAGTATCATTATTTTTATGTCAATATGAACTTTTATCTTGAATCTTTTGGATCTGAATATTCATACCACAATTAAGAAGAATTACATTAAAATTATGCCAAGTAGCACTCCGCATCAAAAATTCTGTTTTTATTATTTACCTACTCGAGGACGAGCAGGAATTAAGCTTGGGGATGCTTGATACGTCTCAAACGTATCTATAATTTTTGATTGCTCCATGCTATATTATCTACTATTTTGGACATTATTGGGATTTATTATCCACTTTTATATTATTTTTGGGACTAACCTATTAACCGGAGGCCCAGCCCAGAATTGTTGTTTTTTTTGCCTATTTTAGGGTTTCGAAGAAAAGGAATATGAAACGGAGTCCAAACAGAATGAAACCTTCGGGGACGTGATTTTCTCACCGAACATGATCCAGGAGACTTGGACCCTACATCAAGAAACAAAGGAGGAGGCCACGAGGTAGGGGGGCGCGCCAACCCCCCCCCCCCCCCCCCAGGCGCGCCCTCCACCCTCGTGGCCCCCCTGTTGCTCCACCGACGTACTCCTTCCTCATATATATACCTACGTACCCCCAAACGATCAGATACGGAGCCAAAACCCTAATTCCACCGCCGTAACTTTCTGTATCCACGAGATCCCATCTTGGGGCCTGTTCCGGAGCTCCGTCGGAGGGGGTATCCATCACGAAGGGCTTCTACATCATCACCATAGCCCCTCCGATGAAGTGTGAGTAGTTCACCTCAGACCTACGGGTCCATAGTTATTAGCTAGATGGCTTCTTCTCAATTTTTGGATCTCAATACAATGTTCTCCCCCTCTCTTGTGGAGATCTATTCGATGTAATCTTCTTTTTGTAGTGTGTTTGTTGATACCTATGAATTGTGGGTTTATGATCAAGTCTATCTATGAACAATATTTGAATCTTCTCTGAATTATTTTATGTATGATTGGTTATCTTTGCAAGTCTCTTCGAATTACCAGTTTGGTTTGGCCTACTAGACTGATCTTTCTTGCAATGGGAGAAGTGCTTAGCTTTGGGTCCAATCTTGCGGTGTCCTTTCCCAGTGACAGTAGGGGCAGCAAGGCACGTATTGTATTATTGCCATCAAGGATAAAAGATGGGGTTTTCATCATATTGCATGAGTTTATCCCTCTACATCATGTCATCTTGCTTAAGGCGATACTTTGTTTTCATGAACTTAATACTCTAGATGCATGCTGGATAGCGGTCGATGAGTGGAGTAATAGTAGTAGATGCAGGCAGGAGTCAGTTACTTGTCTCGGACGTGATGCCTATATACATGATCATACCTAGATATTCTCATAACTATGCTCAATTTTGTCAATTGCTCAACAGTAATTTGTTCACCCTCCGTAAAATACCTATGCTCTTGAGAGAAGCCACTAGTGAAACCTATTGCCCCCGGGTCTATCTTCATCATATTAATCTTCCAATACTTAGTTATTTCCTTTGCTTTTTTACTTTGCTTTTATTTTACTTTGCATCTTTATCATAAAAATACCAAAAATATTATCTTATCATATCTATCAGATCTCACTCTCGTAAGTGGCCGTGTAGGGATTGACAACCCCTTATCGCGTTGGTTGCGAGAATTTATTTGTTTTGTGCAGGTGCGAGGGACTCGCGCATAGCTTCCTACTGGATTGATACCTTAGTTCTCAAAAACTGAGGGAAATACTTACGCTACTTTACTGCATCATCCCTTCCTCTTCGGGGAAAACGAACGCAGTGCTCAAGAGGTAGCAACTACTAATGTGCACAAGTCTCGTTGCCGGCAATACTCAAAGGCTAGTCTCGATGGGTAAGCGACAGAAAGGAGTAAGGCTATGATGGCTATCAAAGTAATGGCAAGAATGATATGTCCAATACCAAGGTGAGGTTACCGTTCGTTGGTTCCTTGTAAGCAAGAAGCGGTTGATGGTGTCAAAATTGGTGAAGTGGTTGTTGTCGATGACGCGTCCGTGGCTAAGATGAGCGGCGGTGATGTTGATGTCGAACCGTACCTAGATAGCCGAAACACAATAGGACATGGAACCGCAACTCAAATTCTCAAAGCACAATTGGACCAAAATAGTCGGAGTTGGGAGTGGTAAGCGATGGTGGTGTATGTGGTATAAAGAGGTGCTATGCAGAGGAGGTGGTGGTATGCTGAGGTATATGTGGGCACCAGAACAAAATTTGGCGAAATATGGACGGAAAACGGACGGTGGAGAGGAAGTGATGCTGCCAGGGGCTGGATGTCCGGGCTTGATGGCCGGATGTCCGGGCTATCGGGTCGGATGTCCGGGATCTAGATCCGGGGATGAATGTGATGAACACCATGTGGAGAGGTCAAATCTGGGCAAAATTCGGAGGAATTTGTGGTTGGAAAATGGGGGAAAGTGGATGGAAGGCTAGATCTACCTGCTACACACGAAATCCGTGGATCAAATCCAACAAAACTTCATCTCACCAACAAATCACGAAAAAAATTTGGGGCTATTTTTGTGGGGAATTTTCGAATTAGGGACAAAATCAACAAAAACAAGGCTAGAAACACAACGGGGAGGCTCCGAAATCGTGATCAACGTGGCTCTAGATACCAAGATGGTATCATGAGACAAGCTGGCTCTGATACCAAGATGATGTAGGGTAGAACCCTAATCGCCCGATCTTTCACGAAAGGAGCGGATCCCGTGATGAACATGAGGGAAAACACGAGGGGAAACATGAGAGGAAACACGAGAGGAAACACGAGAAAATAACTAAACCAACAAGAAATAGTCACACATATGCTAGATCCTCAAGTACTTCAGAGATCACACAGTCCACGAACAACTAAGGACGATACAAAGGTAGCCGGTCTTCTCCGTGAGGAGGTCTTGATGTCTTCTTCGTAAGGAGGTCTTGAATCCAAAGGGATCTTCTCCGAAGAGGGGCCGCGGTCTCTCTCATGGAGTAGATCCGATGTGGATGAGCAATGCTCTGTCTCTAATATGAGCTAAACCAATGCTATCCCTAAAACGTAGGTAGGAGAAGAGTATATATAGTCTAGGTGGGCGAAGGGGTACACGGGCCTCGGCCCTTACACTGTGCGCAGACAGGGGAGGCCGGACGTCCGGGCGTCGGGCCGGATGTCCGGGCTGGAGGCGCTGGCCTTGCTGCTCTCTGGTTCGGTGGTGTCCAGATATCTGGGCTTGAGGCCGGATTTCCGGGCTTGGCTAGATGTCCGGGCTGGGGCCGGATGTTCGGGGCGTGTAGATGATCGGCGGCTTGAGGCTGTTGTAGTTGAAGTGTCCAGCGGCTGGATGTCCGGGCTCGGGGCCGGATGTACGGGCCATGGAGCTGCCTTCTTCTCCTTTCGGCGTTCCTCTTCATCTGTGGACTTGGCGGTTTGTCCGTCTTCACGTGCATCTTCGGGAGGGTCCTCTTGGTACCTAATCATGCACAACATCTCAGACTTCGGTAGTAGCCATGTCTCGAGGGGATCATATGCAATATCACTAAGGAGAGAAGTCACCTCGGTCTCGAGAGCTCTAGCTCGTGCTCGTGTCATGGGTCCTCTTGGCACTTCGTGAGGCGATGGTAGGTCCATGGGGATGACCGTAGGATGCTCTGCATCACTAGATGCATGCTGGATAGCAGTCGGTGTGTGGAGTAATAGTAGTAGATGCAGGCAGGAGTCGGTCTACTAATCTTGGACGTGATGCCTATATAATGTTCATTGCCTAGATATCGTCATAATTATTTGAAGTTCTATCAATTGCCCAACAGTAATTTGTTTACCCGCCATATGCTATCTTTCTCGAGAGAAGCAACTAGTGAAATCTATGGCCCCCGGGTCTATTCTTTATCATTCTATTATTTGCCACTTTTATTTTTAGATCTATTATTCCAAAAACCCAAAATGCCTTGCTGCAATTTTTTGTTATTTATTTTATTTCATGTTTCTGCGAGATCTATTTATCCAATCTACTACAAACCAATATGTCTTTTACCCAGGCGGCATTGACAACCCCTCTTACGCGTCGGGTTACAAGTATGTGTTCTTTGTGTGCAGGTACCATTTACATAGTGTTGCTTGGTTCTCCTACTAGTTCGGTAACCTTGGTCTCATCACTGAGGGAGATACCTACCGTAGCTATGTTGCATCATCCCTTCCTCTTCGGGGAAAATACCGACGCAGACACGAGCCATGACTTGTTCATGAAGACCTAGAGCAATTTGAGGAAGCCCGTCATGGAATATACAAGCCAGGTTCTATAATGAAATAGTATATGAAAGTGACAAAATAGGAGACTCTTTATCATGAAGAACATGGTGCTACTTTGAAGCACAAGTGTGGAAAAGGATAGTAGCAATGCCCCTTTTCTCTTTTTCTCTCATTTTTTTTCTTTTTTTCTCTCTTTTTTTGTTTGGGCTCTTTGGCCGCTTTTTTGGGATCTTTTTATTTTTTTATGTCCGGAGTCTCATCCCAACTTATGAGTGAATCATAGCCTCCATCATCCTTTCCTCACAAGGGACAATTCTCTAATAATGATGATCATCACACTTTTATTTACTTACAAATCAAGAATTACAACTCAATACTAGAACAAAGATATGACTCTAAATGAATGCCTCCGGCGGTGTACCGGGATGTGCAATGATCAAGAGTGACATTGATGTAGGGTAGAATCCTAATCGCCCGATCTTTCACGAAAGGAGTGGATCCTGCGAAGAACACGAGGAACACAAAGACGGAAACGAGGGAAATCACAAGGGGAAACACAAGAGGAACACTCAAACTAACAAGAACAAGTCACACATGTGCTAGATCCTCGAATACATAAGAGAAGATACATGATCCACGGACAACTAGGGATGATACAAAAGGGTAACCGGTTCTTCTCCGTGAGGAGGTCTTGATGTTCTTCCCTAAAGAGGGGCCTTGAATCCTCTTGGGGGATCTTCTCCGGTGGAGGCTCGAATCTCCGAGGAGAAGGTAACCAAGTGGATGAGCAAAGCTCTCACACAAAATATGAGCTAATCCTTTGCTAACCCTAGAAAGTTGTACGGGATGGAGTATATATAGTCTAGGGGGAGAAGGGATACACGGGCCTTGACCCTTCACTGTGCGCAGACAGGGGAGGCCGGATGTCTGGGCTGGTCGGGCCGGATGTCCGGGCTAGGGGGCCGGATGTCCGGGCTGGAGCGGTGGCATTTGTTGCTCTTGGGTTCGGAGGGGCCGGATTTCTGGGCCGGTGGCCGGATGTCTGGGGGCTCGGGAGAGGCCAGATGTCCGGGCTGCCGGGGCCGGATGTCCGGAGCCTGTAGCCTTCTGCGGCTGGGCTGCTGTAGTGGAAGACGCTCCAAGGGCCGGACGTCCGGGGCTTTGGCCGGATGTCCAAGGCCTGGGAGATGCTCTTGGCTCCTTCCGTTGGTTCTCCTCTTCCGTGAACTTGGGGACTTGTACATCTTCATGCACAACTTCGGGAGGACTCTCTTGGTACCTAATCATGCACAACACCTCGGACTTAGGTAGTAGCCATGTCTCATGCATAGAAAGTGGAAGTTCGGAGAGGAGTGAGTTCACCTTATCTTCGATAGCTTTGGCTCGGGCTCATGTTATTGGTCCAAGTGGTGTCGTTGGAGGTGTGGGTGCGTCCATGGGGATGATCTTGGGATGCTCCGCATCATCTCCCCTCCCTTGGAGAAGATCCGTCCTCGGATCGAAATCCTCATCACCATGGTAGGGCGAGAGATCTTTGATGTTGAAGATGTCGCTCACGGAGTACTTGTCACGAGGGATGTCGATCTTGTATGCGTTGTTGTTGTAGCATGCAAGCACCTTGAATGGTCCATCCGCGGGTGGTCGAAGTTTGGACTTGCGTTCTTGGGGAAAGCGGTCCTTGCGATGGTGTAGCCACACGAGGTCTCCAATGTTGAATATCATAGGGTGCTTTTTGACGTTGAGCTTGGTCGCAAGGCATTGTACTTGGTGCTCGATGGTGTTTCTTGTATCTTCATGCACCTTCTTGAGATGGGTCGCTCGTGCACTTGCGTCCAAATTGATGCGCTCTTGGAGTGGTAGAGGGAGAATATCCCATGGTGACAAAGGGTTGAATCCGTAGACGACCTCGAAAGGGGACTTGCCGGTTGTTGAGTGTCTTGCTCGGTTGTAGGCGAACTTGGCGATGGGTAGACACTCCTCCCACTCCTTGATGTTTTTCTTGATGAGTACTCGAAGGAGGGCAGAGAGTGTGCGGTTTGTCACCTCTGTTTGGCCGTCGGTTTGAGGATGGTACGCCGTGGAGAAGAGTAGCTTGATTCCGAGCTTGGCGCATAGGGTCTTCCAAAAGTAGCTAAGGAACTTGACGTCGCGGTCCGAGACGATAGTCTTTGGCACACCATGGAGACGCAATATTTCCCTACGAAAGAGATTAGCAACATGTGAAGCATCGTCTATCTTGTTGCAAGGAACAAAATGTGCCATTTTTGAGAAACGGTCCACAACGACAAATATGGAATCTTTCCCATTTCGAGTCCTAGGCAAACCAAGTACAAAGTCCATGCCAATGTCTTCCCATGGTTGGTATGGAATTGGTAAAGGCATATAGAGGCCATGAGATTGAGCTTTGGACTTAGCTTTGCGACATGTAGAACATCGGTTGGTGAAACGATTGACGTCCCGAAACATCTTTGGCCAAAATTAGCTCTTCGAGAGCGTGGCGAACGTCTTGTCACATCCGAAGTGTCCCATTAAGCCTCCTCCATGAGATTCCTGCAAAAGCAACCAATGAAGAGAGGACTCGGGGATGCAAAGTTTGTTAGCTCTCATAATATAGCCGTCTTTGATGTAATAGCGTTCCCAAGATGTATTCGACAAACACTTGGCATAAGGAGTAGCAAAAGTTGCATCATGCTCATACAAGTCTTTGATATGCTCGAAGCCAATGACATCTAACTCAAGTTGCGTGACAAGCATGCATATGCGGGAAAGAGCATCCGCTACGATGTTTTATTTACCCTTGATGTACTTGATTACATAGGGAAAAGACTCAATAAATTCACTCTATTTAGCATGACGCTTGTTCAACTTTGTTTGTACCTTAAGATACTTGAGAGTCTCATGATCGGTATGAATGATAAACTCATGGGGACGAAGGTAATGTTCCCATTCATGCAAAACGCGGACTAAAGCATATAGCTCTTTGTCATAGATGGGATAATTGAGTTGCGCTCCGGAAAGTTTCTCACTAAAGTAAGCTATGGGGCACTTCTCTTGCGTTAACACACCTCCTATGCCATTACCACTAGCATCGCTATGAATTTCAAAACACAAGAGGAACACGAGGAACACAAAGAGGAACACAAAGGAGCGGATCTTTCACGAAAGGAGCGGATCCCGCGAAGAACACGAGGAACACAAAGAGGCAAACGAGGGAAATCACAAGGGGAAACACAAGAGGAACACTCAAACTAACAAGAACAAGTCATACATGTGCTAGATCCTCGAATACATAAGAGAAGATACACGATCCACGGACAACTAGGGACGATACAAAAGGGTAACCGGTTCTTCTCCGTGAGGAGGTCTTGATGTTCTTCCCTAAAGAGGGGTCTTGAATCCGCTTGGGGGATCTTCTCCGGTGGAGGCTCGAATCTCCGAGGAGAAGGTAACCAAGTGGATGAGCAAAGCTCTCACACAAAATATGAGCTAATCCTTTGCTAACCCTAGAAAGTTGTACGTGATGGAGTATATATAGTCTAGGGGGTTGGGGATAAGGGATACACGGGCCTCGGCCCTTCACTGTGCGCAGACAGGGGAGGCCGGATGTCCGGGCTGGTCGGGCCGGATGTCCGGGATTTCGGGCGACGCCGGATGTCCGGGCTGGAGCGGTGGCATTTGTTGCTCTCGGGTTCGGAGGGGCCGGATTTCCGAGCCGGTGGCCGGATGTCCGGGGGCTCGGGAGAGGCCGGATGTCCAGGCTGCCGGGGCCGGATGTCCGGGGCCTGTAGCCTTCTGCGACTGGGCTGCTGTAGTGGAAGACGCTCCAGGGGCCGGACGTCCGGGGCCTTGGCCGGATGTCCGGGGCCTGGGAGATGCTCTTGGCTCCTTCCGTTGGTTCTCCTCTTTCGTGGACTTGGGGACTTGTACATCTTCATGCACAACTTCGGGAGGACCCTCTTGGTACCTAATCATGCACAACACCTCGGACTTAGGTAGTAGCCATGTCTCATGCATAGAAAGTGGAAGTTCAGAGAGGAGTGAGTTCACCTTATCTTCGATAGCTTTGGCTCGGGATCGTGTCATTGGTCCAAGTGGTGTCATTGGAGGTGTGGGTGCGTCCATGGGGATGATCTTGGGATGCTCCGCATCAGACATGTATTAAAATATGAATGGTGGCCAAGCCACAAATACTATGCCAACTACATGATCATGCAAAGGAATATGAGAATGATGGTATGTGTCATAATAAACAAAACGGTGGAAGTTGCATCGCAATATATCTCGGTGTGGCTATGGAATGCCATAATAGGTAGGTATGGTGGCTGTTTTGAGGAAGGATATATGGTGGGTTTAATGCACTGGCGAAAGTTGCGCGGTACTAGAGAGGCTAGCAATTGTGGAAGGGTGAGAGTTCGTATAATCCATATACTCAACATTAGTCATAAAGAACTCACATACTTATTGCAAAAGTTTATTAGCCATCGAAACAAAGTGCTAGAGGCATGCTCCTAGGGGGATAGATTAGTAGGAAAAAACCATCGCTCATCCCCGACCGCCACTCATAAGGAAGACAATAAAAGAATAAATCATGCTCTGAATTCATCACATAACGGTTCACCATAAGTGCATGCTACGAGAATCACAAACTTTAACACAAGTATTTCTACCAGTCTAAAATTACTCACTAGCATGAATCTAATATGACCATCTTTATATCTCAAAACATTCGTAAGGAATCAAACTTCTCTTTGTATTCAGTGCTCTTTATATTAAAGTTTTTATTATATCCCTCTTGGATGCCTATCATATTAGTGAAAGTGCGTTATATCGACTAGAGGGGGTGAATAGGCGATTTTTACAAATTCGTCACTGAGGAAATTCAACTTGAGAAATTTCCTAAGCAACAAACTACAAGCAGCGGAATGAGTACTCAGGTGCATGCGTAACAAAGCAGTAGCATAGTCATCATGATGAAATGAAACATACACAGAGCACAAGTAGCGTGTAAAAAGGATAAGCAGGCTGAAGACAAAGTGACTGAAGAATTAGGATTGAGGAAATTGAGAAAGTCTTCAAACAGTAACGATCAAGTACATCAACACATGAATGAGGAAATGAAAGGGTTGAGGGAATATAACCATTAGCTTGGTGAAGACGATGATTTGGTAGACCAGTTCCAACTCTTGTGACAGTCGTACGTCTGGTTGGAGCGGCTATGTATTTAAACCCGAGGACACATAGTCCCGGACACACAGTCCTCACCGTATTCTCCATGAGCTAAGATCACACAGACCTCTCTCAATTAGTCGTGGTAAGTCTTCAGGTGACTTCCAAACCTTCACAGACTTGGTCAGTCGGTGATCCGCAATTCCTCTTGGATGCTCTAGACCATGACGCCAACCGTCTAGAGGATGCACAGTCCTCAAAGGTAACAAGCCTCGGTTCCACACAGGAACAATCTCTTCAGTGATGCTCAATCACTTTGGGTTTGTTGGTGTTTGGGTTTGGGTTTTTTCTCACTTATGATTTTTGCTCAAAGTCCTCGGAGGATGGGATGCTCTCAATGACAAGTGTCAGTTTCTCTCGGAGCAGCCAACCAACTAGTGGCTCTAGGGGGCGGCTATTTATAGCCTAGGAGCAGCCCGACATCATAAGACATAAATGCACTTCAATGATATGACCGTTTGGTGGATAGTATATTTTGGACAGCTGGCGCATAGCACAGCAACGGTCGAAAATTTGAGCTCTCAAATTCCTCAGGGCTATCATGTTCCTCACTTGTAGGCAATCCACACTGGCGAATTCCGAACTCCTCAGTCAGAACAAATTCCTAGAGACCAGAAGTACGTCGTCTCTATCACTGAAGAAATTGACTGAACTGTATGAGATTTCCCATGGCTTCACTCGAAAGGATTGGGTAGGTGTAGGATTTTGAGATGAGCATCACTTGGAAACTTTTCCTTAGTTTTACCTCGACCCCCTTTAACAGTATGGTGTTTGCTATGACCCAAGAAAGAGAAAATGAAAGTACAAAAACAAAAGTCTTCACGCTTCGTAATCCTCACATCAATATCGAAGTCTTCAAGGTCACACCGATTTCCTCACTTCCAAAGTCTTCAAGAAAACCAAAGTCTACAACTGAAGAAATTCATTTTTAGGGGTCGACTTTCATTATAAATATCAAACTCCTCATAGACTTATAGAACCCGTGTACACTCACAAACACATTAGTCCATTAACCTATAAGTCTGTAGAGTTAGGTATGCTTGCAGCGCATTTAATGCACCCTGTCAGCCCGTAGAGTTAGGTATGCTAGCTCTATTCACTATCATACCAGTGGATAACGACCACTTTGCCACTGTGGTTACCCCTTAATCTATAAAAGGAGGCCCATGGCACTCGTAGGAGAGGTGAGAAGGTTGGAAAGTTGACAAACCCAAGCCACCACATGCGCGTAGTCGCTGCGCCCCCGAGGCAAACCTTGTCGGGCAAGTGTACTACGCACCACCACATTCATTCCACCATCAATCCAATAAAGCAGGAGTAGGGTCTTATGCCTCGCGGTGGCTCGAACCTGGGTAAATCACTTGTGTGCTCTCTGCCGTGCTGCCGTACGTTGGTCTGCTCTTTGTGCAACGCGTCGTCCCTCCGCCGAACCAACAAGGGGCCACCCGGTCCCATAGGTGGCCGTGGAAATCCCGCGACATCTTTGGCGCACCAGGTAGGGGGAGCACTTGTGCGAACCTAAAAGTGTACGCAGCATGTCATCTTCATCACCATCTTCATCCTCGACAGCGCCATCGACTATGGCGCCCAAGAAGAAATCTGACACCTCGGCCCATCCATCTACCTCGAAGGCTCCACGGCCCATAGCCTCTAACGCCGCGGGGGACACAGGGGCGGGTGAGGACATGGACACTGCTGGGGGCGTGGTTGGAGCAGGTGGCTCCATTACCACCTCCCCCACGGGGGACACGGGGGCCGGAGCTACCGGAGGAGAACAACATCAGCAGCGTCTCGACGGTGAAGCTCTGCAAGGTGCGGGCGAGGGGGTCACTCCGGTCGCGCCCCCTCCTCTTGCCGACGAGCACAGCCATAGAGACGATGCTCGGTCCGGGGCGAGCCATCACCCTCCGGTCGCCCCCACCACGTGAGAGGCCGCGGTGCACGTGCCTCCTCCCAGACAAGCCAACCAGGCCGATGCGCTCAATGGAGCCGCTAATCTTCGAGCACCACCATCACGCGACCCTGCTACCCCGGTGGTCGTCCTGCAGTAGCGTGGGCGCGGCGCCGCCGCCATCGCCACCGCTGGCACCATCCGGAGCCAGGCGATGGTGCGGTCAACGTCATCGACATCCATGCCAAGCACGGCCACGAAAGCCATGGTGCGAGCTCAACTATTATTGAGGTTCCCGCCAGCAACCGAGCAGATGGATGAGTGGCGTGCCACCATCCAAAGCCTGCTCGGTTTCGCGGAAGCTGGGGGCTCACGACAAGCTTTCCCACTACAACCTCCCCAAGCAACAACCACCACCCGCGCCGCTAGTTGTACGAAGGGGGCCGTCCCCACGATTCAGTCCCTGCTGCGACAGCCGGCGAGGGCGCAGCAGAATCAAGACCCCGAAGACGTCTCGATGGCCTCTTCTGACCCTCGAGCACGTCCAGGCCAACGTCCAATCCTGGAAGACAGGCAGCGGGGAGATGCACGTGTCGTCGCCCAACGCCGCCGCAACGACCCCACCAGACCAACGGGTGCGATGGCCGAAACATCGACGAGCCTCCGCTTGGTGTTGGCGGGTGCCTACCTTTCGAGGTCGGCTGCCCTGCCTTTACACGTGAGCTACGACAAGTCTATTGGCCGTCCGTTCACATGTTCAAGCAAGAGATACCTAAGAAGTACGACGGGACGCTGAACCCGGCAGAGTTTCTGAGCATCTACACCATCTCTATTCAGGCTGCCGTGGGAAGAGATGAGAAGGTGTTCGCCAACTACTTCCCTTTGTCCCTCAAGTCCAATGTGAGGTCTTGGCTGATGCACCTACCGGAGAACTCCATTTCATCATGGGCAAACCTGTGCCACGAGTTCATCGGTGCCTTCACCGGTGGCCACCAAGAGCACGACAGGCCCAGCGACATGCAACTTCTCCAGCAGAAGGAAGGAGAAACCCTCCGCAAGTATTTTCAAAGATTCAGTAAAGTTCATAGAAATATTCTGAATATCCATCCGGTAGCTGTTATAGTAGCTTTCCAGTCCAATGTGCGCAACTGCCGCATTCGTTCCAAAATGAATGTGCGGTTGCCCAAGAGTGTGAAAGAACTATATACGCTGGTGGACAAATCTGCCCAGATGGAAGAAGGAAGGAAGTTGCCTGGAGAGGAGGATTTCATTAATGTTGATTCAGAGGATGAAGATGAATCAACTAGTCAGAGGAAGGGCAAGAAGCGTAGTAAGAAGCCAGGAGATAAGGCATTGATGACTGTAGAAGGTTCGGGCACACCTAGTACCGTCAAGAAGGCCAAGGCTGAGGCCCCCGGCAAGGAAGCTACCGCGTGCACTGTCTACCGGGAAGCCGCTGGCATGGAAAAAGTTGGGCAAGGTGATGGGCCGTACTGCAAGATCCACCAGACCAAAGGCCACGACCTTCAGGAGTGTTATCAGGTTGAGTAGCTTGTCATGAAACAGAGGCAAAGTATGATAAGCGTGATAATGAAAAAGGTCTGAATGCTGCTAGCGATAAGGGCCGAGGCGGTGAAGCAAATCGCCCCGGCAAACCCTTTCCGAACCAAGGAAAACCCGCCAGGGGCCAAGAAAAGGAAACATGTGATGATGCCAGTGATGGAGGGGATGAGGAGGAAATTAGTGAGCAAGAATTTTAGAAGGCCACTGACGCCCTATGCATTGATGGGGGTGCATCTTTGCACTCCTCTCATCACCAACTCAAGCGATGGGCACGAGAGGTCAATGCTGCGGAACCAGCGCCAGAGGCCCAGAAACCGCTCAAATTGTCCCGCACACCCATAATTTTTTACGAATAGGATCACCCTGATCGCACCACTGCGGTGGGGTGTTTGCCCTTGTTGGTCTCCCCAACTATTCGCAACCTCAAGGTCACAAAGATGCTAGTGGACGGCGAGGCCGGGTTGAATCTGATTTCCCCACCAGTTATTTGCAAGCTTCAAATAGGAGAAGAGGAGCTAGAGGCCACCAACATGTTTCAAGGAGTTAATCCTAGCAGGAGTCATCCTAAGGGGAAGATTACATTGTCGGTGATGTTTGGGGGAGAGCTGAACTATCGGACCGAGAAGATTGTGTTTGATGTGGTTGATCTCCCCCTGCCGTACAATGGGATTCTTGGACGACCAACCCTGACCAAGTTTATGGCAGCATCCCACTATGCTTACAACACCCTGAAAATGTCTAGGCCATTAGGAGTCCTCACTATCCTATCAGATGAGAAGGATGCAATTATCTATGTGGATAAGATGTATCGGGATGCAGTCGCAGCAGAGGCTGCAACAGCAGCAGTTCCCGCCAAGGAAAGCAAAGGAAAGAAGAGGGATTATATGACCTCTAGCAAGGAGTCCGGGAAGCGTGCCCCCTTCGAGTGCATGACACGTGTTGACGACGTGCCAGAGTGTTCCAACAGCAAGAGATCCAAGGTTACTGCACCCCAAGTGAAGAAGGTCCTGGCAGGGTTGGCTAGCGTTGATGGTACTTTCACTATCAGCGCCACTCTCGATGACAAGTAGGAAAGCACACTCATTGCCTTCCTGCGGGCGAATATCGATGTGTTTGCTTGGAAACCATCTGATATCCCCGGTGTTCCCAGGGAGGTAATTGAGCACCACCTTGCTGTCTGCCCACATGCCTGACCTGTCAAACAAAAAGTACGAAAGCATGCCTTGGAGAGGGAGCAGTTCATTGCCGAAGAGATCAAGAAGTTAGAGGCTGCTGGTTTGGTCAGAGGTGTACTACATCCTACATGGTTAGCAAACCCAGTAGTGGTCCGGAAGGCTAATGGGAAGTGGATGCCTTGCATTGATTTCACAGACCTCAACAAGGCTTGCCCGAAGGACCCAATTCCCTTGCCACGCATCGACCAGATCATGGATTCTACTTCGGGATGTGATTTGCTCTCCTTTCTGGATGCATACTCAGGATATCATCAGATCTTCATGTCCAAGGAATATGAAGAGAAGACATCATTCATGACTCCGTGTGGTACATACTGCTTTGTCCGTATGCCGTTCAGACTAAAGAGTGTTGGGTCCACTTTTGCAACGGCAATCCACATCAGTTTTGAGCCACAGTTGCACAGAAATATAGAAGCCTATATGGATGATATCATGGTCAAAACCAAGGATAAGGCCACCCTTATCCAGGATTTGGAAGAGACATTTGCCAATCCGCACAAGATCAATCTGAAGCTTAATCCAGAGAAGTGTGTATTTGGTGTTCCCTCCGGCAAGCTACTTGGGTTCTTCGTGTCCCATTGGGGGATCGAAGCCAACCCCGACAAGATCAAGGCCATTGAGTAGATCCAAGCGCCAAGGACAGTTAAGGATGTGAGGTGATTGACGGGATGCGTTGCCGCCCTGAGCAGATTCATCTCCAAGTTTTCCGAGCATGCCCTGCCGTTCTTCAAGGTTTTGAAGAAGGCGGGGCCTGTGAAGTGGACCCCGGAAGCAGATGAAGCTCTGCAGGAATTGAAAGCCTACCTATCGTCTGTGCCTACCTTGGCCGCACCCAAACCCCAAGAGCCGTTATTTCTTTACTTGGAGGCAACCAACCAAGTGGTCAATGCGGCCTTGGTAGCACAATGAGAGGTAGATGAGGCAGAAAGCGGCCAGATCACGGCAGAGTCAGAAAAGAATCAGGATAGCAATGAACGAGGGCAACCCCAAGGACGTGGCACGGAAGAAAGTGGTGAAGTGCCCAGTGTACTTTGTTAGCTCCTTGCTACGGGGGGGGGGGGCTAGATCGAGGTACTCTGGCATGAAAAAGTTGATCTTTGGTCTCATTATGGCCTCAAGGAAACCGCGCCTCTACTTCCAAGCCCATGAGATCACGGTTGTCACTCATTTCCCGTTGCAAAGGATACTCCGAAACCCTGAGACAACTGACAGAATGGTGGAATGGGCTTTGGAGTTATCCAACTTTGATTTGAAGTTTGAGAGCACTTCAACTATTTAGAGCAGGGCATTGGCAGAGTTTATTGCAGAATGGAAGCCGACCCCTGATGAAGAAGTGACAGAAACAACTCTCCCCAGCAAGGAATCACCCCAAGAATGGATTATGTATTTTGATGGTGCTTTTTCCCTACAAGGTGCAGGGGCTGGCGTGCTTCTTGTTGCCCCCTCCGGGGAGCACTTGAAGTACATTGTCTAGATGCACTTTGCCTGGGAAGAAGCCACCAACAATACAGGAGAGTATGAAGGGCTCCTTGCCGAGCTTAGGATTGCAGCAGAATTGGGAATTAAGAAGCTGATCATTCGAGGAGATTCACCGCTCGTGGTGAAACAAGTCAACAAGGATTACCAAAGCCATTGATGGAAGCATACGTCGAGGAAGTAAGGAGATTGGAGAAGCACTTTGATGGGTTGCAAACAGAGCACATACCCCTGTGCAGAAAATAGCATAGCTGATCACCTATGTAAGTGCATCTAGTGCCACCCCTAGTTGGTTTTGGAGTATTGACGACAAACCTAGTTGAGGGACTAATGTGTTTGTGAGAATTGCAGGATAACACAGGTAGAAGTTCCTCATTGATTCGGTTTTCCTACCAGAGATGACCCCTAAAAATGTATGAACACATTGAAGTCAGAGGTGGTATGTGAAGACATTCACATTGAAGACTATGATAAGAGAAGACATCGCGTGAAGACTATGGAGCACGAAGACTTAGCAGTTTCGTCATTCTGTGTTTTTCTTTGTTGAGTCATAGGAACCACCATACTGTTAAGTGGGGTCCAAGAGAACTAGTCAGAATGACTGAAGTGATGCTTAACCATAAATCCTATGTCTTCGAGTGAAGACTATGAGAGCAAATCTTGTCCAGAGTTGGATAAGTCAGCTTTGCTTGTAGCCCAAGTAAAGTTGCCGTGTGTGTTTGAAATCTGACCGTTGGAACACGTGTCAGTTCCTTAGTGACCAAGGGTCATTTCGGACAAATCAGGTCGGGTTGCCTAGCGGCTATAAATAGCCCACCCCCTACAACCATAAACGGTTGGCTGCTCAGAGTTAGAGTACGGCTTTTGTCATTTGAGAACAACCCACCTCGAAGCCTTTGAGAGAGAATTCCTTGCGAGGACAAAGCCCTAAACACCCAAAGCCAAAGAGTGTTAGGCATCACTTAAGTTTTCCTGTCTGTGTGATCTGAAGACTTATTACACTTGAGGACTGTGAATCCTCCAGCCGGTTAGGCGTCGCGTTCTGAGCATCCAAGAGTCATTGTGCATCGCCGGTGAACTAAGTCTGTGAAGGTTTGGAAGTCTACCTTGAAGACTTACTAGAGTGATTGGGCGAGGACTGGGTGTCCTTAGCTCAAGGGGAATAAGGTGAATACGAGGTCTTCTGAGTTGAATCTCAGCCTCCCTAACCAGACGTACAATTTTCACAGCAACTGGAACTGGTCCAACAAATCATTGTCTTCAACGAGTCACTGGTTTCATCCTTCCCTTCCCTTTACTTACTTTTGGTCCTTGTGAAGTCATTGTATGATTGCATTATCTTTTGTCTTCACTGAGTGACTGCTTGTTCTGATTGGCTTCACAATATCTTCCTACCTGATCTTTACTGCCTAGCTGCTATTAGTCATTGTGCTTTCACTTCATTGAATACTTGACTATGGTTTGCCTAGTGTAGTCTACCTTCCACTGCATGGTAATAGGTTTATTTCTATCGTTTGTCTTCGAAACTTCCATGTTTTGAAGACTTTCATAAAAATCGCCTATTCACCCCCCTCTAGTCGATCACTAGCACTTTCAATTGGTATCAGAGCAAGGTACTCCCTTGTTCTGTGTGATTCGGTTTAACCACCTGGAGTTTTAGCTATGTCGACTGCAGGGATAATTAAAGTCTCCGCTGCATGCCCCGTCTTCGATGGAACTGAATATCCCTACTGGAAGAATAAGATGCGCATGCATCTTGAAGCCATTGATGTCGACCTATGGTATGTCGTCAAGAATGGCGTTCCCAAGGCTGGTGAAGGTGTCACCGCTGCTGATGTCAAGAAGTTTGTTCAACTGGACTCCACTGCCAAGAACATCATCTGTGGTCATCTGACCAAAGGACAGTATGGCCGCGTGAGTGCTTTGGAAACATCTAAGCTAGTCTGGGACTGCCTCTCCAAGGTCAATGAAGGCGTCTCAACCCAGAGAGATCAAAGAATCAGTGTCCTTCGCAACCTCTTCAACCGCTTCAAGAGAAATGACAATGAGAATGTCCAGCTCACATTTGATCAACTCACTGACATCACAAATGAGCTTCAAGCTCTCGGCGCCACCGAGATCACCAAGCATGAAGTCATCAAGACACTCCTGAGATCACTTGACAGCTCGTTTGACACTCTAGCCCTGATGATTCAAGAACGTCCTGACTTCAAGACACTCGATCCGTCTGACATACTTGAGAGGCTCAACACACGTGAGTTTCAGCTTTCTGAGAAAAGAGACATCTACGGTCCCAACTATGGGCGAACTCATGGCTTGAAGGCAAAAGCTGTCTCCTCATCTGAAGAAGAATCTGACAGCAGTTCTGATGATCCTGAAGACATTGGAAAGGAGCTTGCTATGCTTGTGAAGAAGTTCCAAAAATTCACCAAGAAGAAGGCTTCAGAAAGTCTTCACAATCAAGCTCAAGGAATGATGAAGCTTCTGCTCATGACTACAAGAAGAGAACATGCCACAAGTGCAAGAAACCTGGCCACTACATCTCTGAGTGTCCGCAGTGGGACAATGAGAACAATAAGAAGAAGATCAAGGAGTATGACTCTGACGATAAGAAGAAGAAGAAATACTCAAAGTCTTCTTCCAAGTCTTCCTCAAAGTCTTCATCACACAAGAAGAGCTCATCTGGCAAGGCACGTGCGTTTGTTGGCAAGGAAATGGATTCAGAGGAGGAGTCCGCTTCTGAGGAGGCGGAGGTGGAGTCTGAGGAGGAGTCCGATTCTGGCGTTGCGAGTCTGGCTACAGCATACGTTGCCAAGTCCATCTTCAACACTGAAGACAATGACTTCATCACCGACACCGATGCAAATGACAAAGACTACTCCGCTCCTACCTACTGCTTCATGGCACGCGATGCCAAGGTAAACACACGCACTACTCACTATCAAACATCTAGTGAAGATGACTCTGATTGTGGTTCCAAACCCAGCTACAAAACACTTGCTAAAATTGCAACTGAACAACAGAAAGCTATGGAACAAATTCAAAAACTGTTAGACAAAAGCGATGATCTGTTAGACGCTGAAATGACTCGATCTCAGTCCTTAATCGAAGACATAAAAAATATTCACGTTAAGTATGAGGAACTTGAAAGTCGTCATGAAACGCTCTCAATAACTCATGAAAAGCTTTCCTATGATTATCTTCAAAGGAAGCAAGATCTTGAGAAATTGAGAGCAGCTCATGAAGATCTTCAAAAGGAAAACGAGTCACTTCGCGCCGAACAGATCAGTTCAGCTTAGGAAGGATTTGAACCACCATGTCTTAAATGCCTTGAGCGTGATAACGCTACTTCTGTTGCTGAATGTTCTACTGCTGCTACTATTGCAATATCTTCAACTGTTGATGTGGTAACTAACCCTCTGCTGAGGATACCACTGCTATTGCTGATGAGAATGCTAGATTGAAGACATTGCTTGAAACAGGGATGTACAAAAGTCTCAAAGGGCATCAGACACTATGTGATGTCCTCAAAAGGCAGATCCTGAACCGAACCCTAGGAAAGAGGGTGTTGGGTTCGAAAGGAAAATGAATGCTGATGGCTCTTACTGGAAACCTGAGCAGTACCCCAAAACCACATGGGTTGCTGCAAAGGAACCTTCAGCGGATCCATCCACCCTATCTGGCTTCACTTGTGCTAATCCCATTGTTATTGATGAATCCTTTGATGCAAACTATAAACTGTTTAAGAATCAGAATGATGAAGTGTTTGCCAGGTATATTGGTACTAACTGCAGGAATGGGCCGCCTATGAAGAAGGTCTGGGTGCCGAAAAGGTGTTTGGAGAATCTTCCTGTGAATGTCGTCATGACACCACAAGTAAAGAAGACAAATCCCAGACCACAGGCTTCATACGGCCCAAAGGCTTCATATAGACAGAGGACTCACCTGAGTCGCACTAATGCAAATGTTTTGCAGGGAAGCCATACTCAGGTCTATGAATATGAGCGCAGTTCATCAAACCGCCATGTTCATAAGACCAAGAACTATTCTGCTTATTCTTATGAGTACTATTGTCCACCTGCAATACTTTTTGCTAGGGCTCCAAAGCCAAAGTTCTCAGATGCTGCACTTCGACTCATTGCTTCGAAGCCACCCTTGAAGATGTGGGTGGCTAAGAAAGCTTAACTCTCTTTTGCAGGGAAAGGTCTCCAGCCGAAAACCAAAATCGTCTGAAGCTATTGCTGGGGACCTTAAACATCTTGTAGGGCGCAAGATCAAATGCCCAAATGGTCTTATTATGTATTTTGTTCCTGAGTCGCTTGCTACTTGCCCTATCAGTCCTAACCTTGATCTAAGCTTTCATAATCCACTTGCTCGTCAAATGTTTATGCTTCACAATTCTCTTCGTGAAGCCTATCCCCCTAACTGCACTGTAGGGTACGACACCACCTGCTTCAGAATGGATTATTGATAGTGGGTGTACTAATCACATGACTGGCAAGCGAAGTCTTCTCATGGACTCAACCTTACGTCCATCTAACAAAAGTCACATCACATTTGCTGACACTTGTAAAAGCAAGGTATTGGGTCTAGGTAGAGTTGCAATCTCAAAGGATCAACACATGGATAAAGTCATGCTTGTTGAATCCCTTGGTTTCAACTTAATGTCTGTCTCAATGCTTTGTGATTTAAACATGATTGTGATGTTTGGAAAATATCGTTGCCTTGTTCTAATGGAATCTGACAAGTCTCTAGTGTTTGAAGGGTATCGGAAAGATGATTTGTACGTGGTAGATTTCTCAGCAGGACCACAACTTGCCGTATGTCTTCTAGCAAAAGCTTCTGAATGCTGGCTCTGGCATCGGAGGCTAGGGCATGCTGGCATGAGGAACCTCCACACCCTTGCAAGGAAGAAGCATGTCATAGGCATCGAGGGCGTCAAGTTCAAGAAGGATCACTTATGCGGTGCCTGTGAAGCAGGAAAGATGATGAGGGCCAAGCATCCCTCGAAGACAATCATGACAACGACTCAACCCTTCGAACTGCTCCACATGGACCTTTTCGGTCCCACTCATTACTCAACTCTTACTACTACTGCTTGTCTCTATGGCTTTGTCATTGTTGATGATTATTCAAGATATACTTGGGTGCATATAATCCTCTACAAGACTGAAGTGCAGGATGTCTTCAGACGCTTCGCCAATCGAGCCATGAACAACTATGGCATCAAGATAAAGCACATCAGAAGTGACAATGGCACTGAATTCAAGAACACTTGCCTAGATACATATCTTGATACTTTGGGCATCACACATGAATTCTCAGCTCCGTACACGCCTCAGTAGAATGGTGTCGTTGAACGCAAGAATATAACACTTATTGAGATGGCTCGGACGATGCTTGATGAATACAAGACTCCAAGAAAATTCTGGCCTGAAGCCATTGATACTGCATGCCATATCATCAACCATGTTTATCTTCACAAGCTTCTGAACAAGACATCCTATGAGCTCCTTACTGGCAAGAAGCCAAATGTCAGTTACTTCAGAGTATTTGGTGCCAGGTGCTGGATCAAGGATCCACATCACACTTCAAAATTTGCACCAAAATCACATGAAGGTTTTATGCTTGGATATGGAAAGGACTCGCACTCCTACGGAGTCTTCAACCTCTTTCACTATAAAGTGGTTGAAACAGTGGATGTGTGGTTCGATGAGACTAACGGCTCACAAAGAGAGCACCTGCCAAATGTGCTAGATGAAGTTCAATCTAGTGAATCAATCAAACTTATGGGAACTGGAGAAATCATACCATCTGAATCTCAGCCTGAAGAGGAACTTATCATCTCCGCACCTAAACAAACAGAAGACAATGCTCAGCCTGAAGACAATCCTTCTAATGATGACAATGATCAGCAAGAGCAAAATCTTCGTCCTATACATCCTCGTGTTGCAAATGAAGTACAGATTGAGAGAATAATTGATAGCATCAATGCACCAAGTCCACTCACTCGTTCAAGGGCAACACAGCTAGCAAATTTCTGTGGGCACTTCGCATTCATCTCAATATCTGAACCCAAGAAAGTTGAAGAAGCCTTCATGGAACCTGAATGGATTCAAGCTATGCAAGAAGAGCTTCAACAGCTTGAGCTGAATAATGTATGGGAACTGGTTAAGCGTCCTGATCCTCGCAAGCACAATATAATAGGCACCAAATGGATATATCACAACAAGCAAGATGAGCATGGTCAATTTGTCAGAAACAAAGCTCGTCTCGTTGCTCAAGGGTACACTCAAGTTGAAGGGATTGACTTTGATGAAACATTTGCTCCTGTGGCTAGACTTGAAGCCGTACGCATACTGCTGGCCTATGCAAATCATCATAACATTCTTCTGCATCAAATGGATGTGAAGAGTACTTTTCTCAATGGCAAGATTGAAGAAGAAGTGTATGTTGCACAACCGCCTGGCTTTGAAGATCCAAAACATACTGGCATGGTGTACAAGCTCAACAAGGCACTGTATGGCCTCAAACAAGCACCTCGGGCTTGGTATGACACACTCAAAGACTTCCTGAAGAGCAAAGGCTTCAAACCTGGTTCCCTCGACCCCACTCTCTTCACGAAGTAACACTTTGATCATACCTTTTCTACAACCCATGTTTTATTGCATTAGATCAATCCTCACACATTGCATGATTAGGATCTAATTAAATTGTGGGATGGGAAGTAGATGAGGTAGTACCTATTACCTGTATTATTATTATGAAACCTTTGGGAGTTACTTCTACGTTTGCTTATTATGCCATGCTATGCTAGTAGACGTGGATTGGGTGAGTGATATCCATGACAGATGTGAGATGATAATTTTAATGGTTTATTTAAGGTGGCAACTTAAACACACATCTGGGTGGATTGAGGCACCTGATGTCTATTAGGACTTGCCTGTTTTATTTTGGACCGCCACCCAGGCTCAAAGGGATCATAAGATCTTTCATGCTAGAAACTTCCGTGTGCAGCCACATGCCATTATGGGCTCTAGCATAGTTGACTAAGTTGTGCGAACTCTTACGGGGTGGACTAGCAGATGTAGGGGATATAGGTGTACCGGTCTACCCCACATGTAAGGTGCTAGTGCTTCTGAAAGACTATGTCTCGGTCATCCGTCTTCTCAAACACCATGTAGTGCGAGAAACCAAACGGAGGCGATCGAGTCATGTGGGGAAAAGTGCGCAAACTCTGCATATTGATGACTTAGATGTGCAACACACGAAGTAAAGTATATCTTCAATCAATGAAGACTTACATTCTAAGTGTGAATACATTAATGTGGAATTTGACTTCGGAGCGCCACGATAATTGTGCGCCGTGTCTGGGTCTAATACTTCGTATACGGTGGGTAACGCCACCACCAAATTTTTCTGTTTGAAGTGTTTCACTCATGGCGTTACGTTTGGTATGTCTTCACATTTGGTTTGGCTTCAATCTCAACTTGTCTTCATGATTATCTTCACTATGTTGATTTGATTGTCTTTCTCATATATATATACTAGTGTTCTGTCCTCTACATCATTCACTTATAGTTATGTCCTCTTGTTGAATCTTTTGAACTAAGTGAATGTGATCGGACCCTAACCTCTCTATGCTTTCTATTTCAAACTCTATCTCTCTAAATCATATGCATTCTATTGAAACTGTCGAATATCTTCTCTGCGTCCTTGTCAGCAGAAGATACAGAGACAAACATTAAGTCTGTTTTCAATGCTAATTCCTTCACCTGAAACCCAGAGAAGTGGGAACGACCACCCGACAATCCAGGCGTGCGGGGGAACGTGGAACAACCTCCGATATGTTGCATGATGGCCATGTGTCCTTCAGATGTGAATCGCCAGGGGCACCTGTGTAATAACACTGTGCCGTCCCTGTCTCTATAAATACACGCCTCACCATAGTCATTATCCTTTCTTCCACTCTCGCACAAACCCTAGCGCCACCGCTAGCCCTCGACGATGCCGGCGATGAAGCGCTTAGCTGCCGCGACCTCACCGACGTTGTCTTCACGCTGGCCGCGGACATCGTCTTCTTCGCCGTCGCCATAGGTGTCCTCCGTCGCCAAGTTAGGGCATGGACGATCGAACTGCTCGGCCTCCTCTCCCACTCCATCTAGCAGTTCTTCATGTGGTAAATAAAACTTCCTTTTACGGCCCCTTTGATCCTATAGATTCGTCACTTTCTACCACAAGCAGTTTCTGTTCACACAAGTTGGATCTATTTCATACTGCATCTCATAATATGCCTAGTATGTTCACTTATGCTTCACAAAGTAGTTAGATTCCTCACTTGTACTTATTCGTGGATTCGTACAAATCTGGAACCAACTCTCTATCTATGAGTGAATGTCTTCGCACTACGAGGTCAATGTCTTCTAAACTGACTTATCTTCAAAATCTTATGAGAATGCATATGACCTCTTCCCCTTCCCTCGCACCTTAATGCTGTCACAGGTACATGTCCGTGGGAGAATCCCTTGGTTCTCATAGTCTGCATTCATTTGCAGAATTCTTATAGCATCATATAAATTCTCCCGAAGCCAGTTCCTGTTTGACCAGCAAGCGGAAGCCTTTGAAACCTTTTAACGTATTGAAGCCATTCAGTTTGAAGTTCATGGCTACGGAGAAATCAGCAAGGAAGGGTGGCAGACAACGTCGAGGGGGAACATCAAAAGATCTGCCTGATGATCTCTCAGAGCTGTACAAGACAGATCCAGAAGAGGATTACAATCAGCGCAAGACATGAATCCAATGGATTCGAAGATACTGGGCCGAGCAATGGTTCAAGTACAAATTTGTGACCCAGGAATATGCTGAGAAGAATGCCATCAAGCGACCATGGGAGACATCCTATACAGAAATCTTCAACCCAGGTCCAGAGATGAAGCCATTGAACAAGGCTTCTATCCCTGCATGGTCCGTGGACCACAGCCTACGGATGCAGATCCATCGTCACTGCTATGGTGTCGTGACGACAATCTGTTCAAGCGCAACTTCCAGTTTGCCAAGAATTCGGCTAAGCAAAACAAGTCATTGGGACTAGACTTCAACCCTGGTCCTTCTGCTCCCCGTGCCGATGGCACCCGCAAAGCTGAACCCAATCTTTTTGGGCCCTTCTACAACCTGGAAGGTCTCATCACTAATATCATGGTTCAAGGGACAGCCGTGGATGAGCCTGCAGATGACGCTGAATCTGATGAAGCGCCTGCACTGCCGAAGCCAGCGAAGCTGAAGAAGCCTAAAGCTTCAAAGTCTGCCTCAGCACCAAAAATCTTACGGGAGAAGCCACTGGCTACTGCACCTCCTGAAGACAGTGTGCAGTCTGAAGATCTATCACGCATCTCCAAGAAGACTGAGATGAGAAAGAGTACTGATCAGGCACTGACTGCTCCTGCTATTCTATGCAATGACGCCATTGATCTTTCCAGCGATGAAGATCTTGCAGATGACGCTCTTGAGCAATTGATCAAGAGCAAGGAAGAAGCAGAGATCTTCAATGATTTGCCTCTCTTTGATGTGGCAATCCTCCATAACTTCATTGATGAGTGGTTTGACACGCCCAACCTCAGCTTTGAAGATCTGCAACTTCCAATTAGCCTCAGTGTCGCCTTCCATGGCGCCATTGCTTCTGAGCTATCTCTAGCTCAGCGCATCGTTGAACTGAAGCAAAAGATCGACTATGAGAAAGCTCAGTTCAAGAAGCACATGGCCAAGCTCAGCGTGCAAGATCTGAAAAACTTCAAGATCATGTTGCACGAGCTCAAGGAAGCCTTTCTCAAGAAGCGTGAAGAAGCTCAAGGTTCTCATGAACGCATGAAGAGCCTGGCCGACAAGTGTGTGCAAGCCTACAATGAGGCTGAGAAGCGCAAGGCTCTTGGTCGTCCTGGCATCGACCCAAGAATGGCTGCAAAGAAGAAGCCCTCAACTGACCAATCTGCACCTTCAAGGCAGGAAGAACCTCGCACAGTCTTCCCAAGCAGCATGACTGGCTCGAAGCCAAAGGTCAGGTCAACTGCTTCAGAACTGAAGAAGACGAGGACTGCCGAGGCTGAAGCCAGAAAAAGGAAAAATCCTGAAGCTTCTGATGTCGCTCCTTCTAAGAAGAAGCGCAAAACCAAGAAGGATCGGACTGCTCTCACAGAGCCCTTAGTTGTTGAACCTATCTCAATGGTTCGCCCTGCATCTGAACACCACGAGCGCCAACTGATTGTTCATGAGCCTACTTCCACAAAGGCTCCTGAAGCTGAAGACATTCCAGCAGTTGACCCCACCGCTGCTGAAGACATTGGTCACCACGACAATGTTGAAGATGATGAAGTCCTTCCTTAGATCGAGCACCAACTGGTATCATCACATTTGCTTACGCACAGCGAACTCATCAGCATTGGTCGTCCTCTGACGCCAACTGCTCAGGATACATCATGGGCTGATCACCCACAGAGACAAGACACTCCAAGCTCTCCCCAAGCAACCCCATCAGTGCAAGAAGAGGATGACTTTGAGGCCCAGCCAACTCCATATCCACAGGCGTCGCTAGCGCTACGCAGGCTTCGCAAAGGACCAAGGTCTCAAGTCCCTCTTTCGAGCGTTCCAGAAGGAGAAGTGCACCACCAATCTGTTGCACGTCAAGTGTTTCCAGATGCCACTCCTACTATGACTGTCTCTGAGTCTGAAGCCAAAGGTGCTGAAGACAATCCGACTGCATCAGCCGATGACAAACAAGAAGAAGATCGTGTCCCTACACCCCAAACTCTGAAGAAGCTGTTCCTGAAGTGAACGTGTGTGTGCCCGACCCTCCAGCTCATCAAGTGGAGGTTGAGAATCTTGAGGCTGCCACCACCAACACAGATGAAGCCAATGACGTAGTCATGGCTGAAGCAAATGTGGAGCCTGCACCAACCAATGTGCCAGAGGCCAATGAAGCCAATGATGCACCTGCAACAGATGTGCAGCCTGATGCCTCTGTTGATGCCAGTGCTCCTGTTCTGCCACCAAGGCCACACACTATCGAGCAAGCTTTCAACGATGGCCAACTTATCAATGTCAAATGGCCTATTCTGACTCCTCCGCCTGCTGCTGGTCCTCAGTTTGACTATCACATTGAGCACAGGCCTCAGGTTTAGAAGCCAATGCCAAGGTTGCCCATGTTTCCAGGTACTGCATCTGCACCCGGATCTTTTAATATCAGTGGCTTCAAGGCACACAACACCTTCTTTGATAGCGCCAAGAACCCCTACACCACGGCAAGAATATCGTCTGATCGGTTCTGGAGCTATCAACAGCGTAGTTATTACTCATGCATTCTGTACAATCAAGGCCGCATTTTTCCACATATGCGTCTTGACACTGAAGCCATAACTGGACTTCCCTGTTTGGAAGAAGCTCTGGATTGCTTCAGAGAGTCTGGCTTGCTGCAGTTCGTCACTGATAAGGAGCACTGGAATGAAGAATTGCTGCTCCAATTCTATGCCACTCTTCATATCCGTGGCTACAACAGGGATCCGAAGACTTGGGTCCTCGAGTGGATGACAGGCAATGTTCATCATGAAGCCAAAGCCTTTGATATCATTGAGTTTACTGGCCTGCCCACTCCAGGAGATTTGTATGAACCTGGTTGTCAGCTTCACAGTGCTGCTATGGAAAGCATCTTCCACAAGCCTGAGCCCAATATGAGTCAGATGCTTAGCATGATGAAGCCTTTGCCTCCAGATGCTGAATATCCTAAGGAGTTCTTTGTTGAAGACCTGGAGTATCTGCCACGCACTATCTATCACATCATAAGGCGAACTCTCTGGCCCATCAAAGGACATTCTCCACATGCCAAACTAGAAGGCGCAATGAAGACGTTGGTCTTTCATATTCTTCATGGCAAAAGCTTCAATGCACAAGACTTCTTTATTCGCCAACTTGCTGCCTCAGGATCTGATCTCTTTGGCTTGAAGTTTTACGCTCCATGGATTATGCGGCTGATCAAACTACACTCAGCTGTCACCTATCAGCCTTCTGCTCGCAATCATAGGATCTTTCTGCCTGACGTCGATATGTCAGTTGAAGCCATCTATCTAGAGCCTGCCAAGGAGACCCTTAGTCTTCAAAATGCTGAGAATCAAAGCTTCTCTCAAAACATTGAAGGAGTTCAAGCAGTCACTCGTGTTTATCCTCTGGCTGGTACTACACGTGCACCTCATCGTGCCCTCACTGAAGCCACTGAAAGCACCATTGCCCAACGGCCCAAGAAGCGATCTCGTGTTCTCAACGACCGAGAACTTCTAGTTGCCCTTCATCAGAAACAGGATAAGCATCATGACTGGCTGAAGCACCACATGCAAAGCCTCTTGGTGGACGTAAACAGGATTCGCAACCTTGCCACCAAGAATGCCTTTGTTGCCCATGAAACCTGTCGGCGTACATGGAAAGGGCTGATGCTTATGTGTTCTGAAGATGATCTTCAAGAAGATGGCTTCTCTGAACGCTTCAAGTTTGACTCAACACCTCCAAGAAGGACTGTGCTGCGGCGTACTCCCTCTCTTGAAGACTCTGAGTTCTCCTCCTCTGCGGCAACTGTGAATGCCAGAGTGATCGATGATGAAGACGATGCTACTTCACCGCCCCTACTTCTGCACGCATCGACACTGCCCCGAGTTCGTCTGCATCGCCTAACAACACCGACGATGTAACATCCCAAATTTTCAATTTGGAATGTTATACACTAGATCATATGCATATCATATTTTCTTGCATTTGGTTGATCCTAGAAATTTCACGCAACTCAAGGACCCTCGGAGAGAGTTGGAGATTTCGTTATTTTCATATTTGAGAGTTTTCTCGAATTTTGAAAAATAGGATCATTTGATTTATTTATTTTATCTTCAATAAATTTTCCGGTGTCAAAATATATGAGAGAGGGAATAATATGACTTTCCCAAATTTAGGAAAAATGAAGATATAATAAATAGATCAATTTTGCTTTCCGGTGTTTATTTGCATTTTATTTGGATAGGGAAAAATGCGCGTTTTCAAAAATTGCATTTTAGGTCCGGAGAAAAGTTCATTTTGTTCGGCTCATTTTTAGGAGTCGGGGAAAATTTACTTAAGATTTTTCGGAGTTCGTTTAGATCCCTTTTTGTTTTTTTCTTTTTTTTTCTGCGCGAGGAAACTATTTAAAAAAAATTGAGCAGCGCCTTGGGCCAAAGGCCCAAGCCAAGCCACCTACCGCCGCGCTCCCAGGTGCCAGGCGCCGAGCCAGGAGCCGGTCGGCCGCCGCCGCCTCTTGCTAGGACCGAATCCTTTTAGGATTCTAGGGCGCCCCTTGTCCCCTTTTCCTTATTTCGTTTTCTTTAGTCCTACTCCGTTTATTTTCTAGATCTTTCCTACTCCTATTCTAATTCCTTGTCCTCTACCCCAAGTAAACCCCTCCCCTCCCCAATATAAATACCCAAGCACCCCCCCCTCTAAACACATCAAATCAAAGCTCTCCTCCACACCGCGCCTTGCACCGCCGCCGCGCCGCATCACACCGCGCCTTGCACCGCCGCCGCGCCGCATCACACCGCGCCCTGCGTCGCCGCCGCCGCGCCGCATCACACCGCGCCCTGCGTCCCCGCCGCCGCGCCGCATCACACCGCGCCCTGCGTCACCGCCGCCGCGCCGCCTCACCCGCGCCGCCACCCCACCCCCGCGCCGCCGCCGCACCTTGCCGCCGCCGCCCCACACCCGCGCCGCCGCCGCACCTTGCCCACGCCGCCGCCCTACGCCGACGCCGCCGGAGCCCCGTTCACCGGAGACCTCGCCAAGGTAGCCCCGCGCTACATCTATTCTTTTCCTCGGATCGTTCTCTTCTAATCGTTCCGATTCTTTTCTTCTCTAAACCGTTCCGGTTTTCTAGATCAGTTTTTCGATCGGTTTTTCTTCTCCGAAACCCTAGATCGGATTCGTTTTCTTCTCCGATTTAGTTGCCTTTGGACCGTTCGCCGGACCGTTCGTCCTAACGAACGTGATCACCGGATTCTTCTAGGTTAACGAACGTCCGTTCGTTTAACCGTTCTTCTTTTTCTTTTCGTTGGATTTATTCCGCGATCGCGATCTCAGATCCGATCTTCTTCCTAGTCTATTTTTCCGCTCGTTTATCGGAATCAGGTGATTCAAGCGCCTGGAGTTTCGTCTCGAAACCGCCGTTCCGTCTAATCAACTTGAACAAGCTTTTGTTACAGTAAAATTTTGACCTAGTTTCAACTTGCTAGAACCGAGTTGTTTTCTTCCGCCGTTTGTTTTTCGTTCTTTCTTTGCAACCGGAGTTCTTAAGTTGAACTACCTGGTTCGTTCTCTTATTCGAGTTTTACCTGTGCATTAGATGAGTGCTTATTGTATGCTTGTTGTTTGTCTGCGATAGATTACCCGGATTGCGCCGCTTGTTACTTCGAAACCCTAGGACTCGCGGATCATCAGCAAGGCAAGTAACACTTTGATCATACCTTTTCTACAACCCATGTTTTATTGCATTAGATCAATCCTCACACATTGCATGATTAGGATCTAATTAAATTGTGGGATGGGAAGTAGATGAGGTAGTACCTATTACCTGTATTATTATTATGAAACCTTTGGGAGTTACTTCTACGTTTGCTTATTATGCCATGCTATGCTAGTAGACGTGGATTGGGTGAGTGATATCCATGACAGATGTGAGATGATAATTTTAATGGTTTATTTAAGGTGGCAACTTAAACACACATCTGGGTGGATTGAGGCACCTGATGTCTATCAGGACTTGCCTGTTTTATTTTGGACCGCCACCCAGGCTCAAAGGGATCATAAGATCTTTCATGCTAGAAACTTCCGTGTGCAGCCACATGCCATTATGGGCTCTAGCATAGTTGACTAAGTTGTGCGAACTCTTACGGGGTGGACTAGCAGATGTAGGGGATGTAGGTGTACCGGTCTACCCCACATGTAAGGTGCTAGTGCTTCTGAAAGACTATGTCTCGGTCATCCGTCTTCTCAAACACCATGTAGTGCGAGAAACCAAACGGAGGCGATCGAGTCATGTGGGGAAAAGTGCGCAAACTCTGCAGAGTAACAAACTAATCATGATTAGCCGTGTCCCCGGTTATGGACAACTTGAGTATCTTGTACTTGAATATCATTGTGAATCTCAACATGTTACTTCTAATTAATGTTATTGGGTTTTAATTACTTTTAATTGGGATTGAGAATGCTGTCAACCATTCTCAATGTTTCACAACCACCATGATAGTAAATAAAATTTATTCCTTTGCAGTAGGGAAAAATTGGCTTTACGCAAAACTGTAGCCATAGAGCTTTCCACCAGCCATATATGCATGTAGTATAGCCGTTTCATTCCATTACTCTCTATGTGTTACTTTGCCAGCATATTCCATGTGCTGACCCGTTTTCGGGCTGCAACGTTAATGTTGCAGACTTTTCAAACGACGATTGAGGTGCGTTTAGGTCGTGGTTCTATACTCAGTGATGCCGCTGGAGTTGATGGACCCATTTATCTTCCAAGTCTTCCGCTGTTATCTTTAAAATATGGCCTTAAGTAATATTTATTGTAATAAGTTTTTTTTGAGCCATCGATGTAATAAGTGTGTGATTGCAACTCTGCTATAAAACCTCGATGTACTGTGTGGTGTCAGCATTACTGATCCAGGGATGACACCGTAGCACAGTAGACGTGATCCATTCGGGTCAAGTCGCTACAGAGATGGTATCAGAGCACACGCTGACTGTAGGACACGACCACTAAGTTAAAGCCATAGATCACCCTTCTCTTCTCATTTTCTAACTCCTCATCTTTTCTACTCTATTAGGATGACGCACGCGAAGATTAAGTACGCTCAACCGGATGAAGGCACACCTTTTGGATTTCACCTAAAGGAAGTCACCAAGTACCTGAACATTGGATTACCAAGCTTCACGGGAACCTTCAACGCCACTCTGCCTGAAGAGGAGCGCTGGAAGATTCAAGCTCACGTTCCGGGAAGAACATTCGCGCCAATCACGAAGCCCATAGATAGTGTTTTCAATGCACCAACCTGGAGTCTAGGAAGGAGCATGGCAGCTCATATCACCATAGGACGCATTGGAGAAGTTTATCAAGAAGACCTCAAGGACACTATGTACCAGATTTGCGGACGCCGTGATGAACAATGGGAGTTAGTCAGCACCAAGAAGGATAGATCCATTGCATCTTTCATCCAGGAATTAAACCAGCACATTCGACGCCACGAGAACTAGATGTGCAATGATATGGTAGAGTTGAAGAAAGCGAAGGCAAGGATCATCGAGCTAGAAGGAGAACTAAAGTCTACACGCAAGGACGACATGGACAAGATCGTAGCTCTAGCAAGGCACAATTGCGATCTTAAGCAGGAGATTGAAGAACTCAAGAGAAAGTTAGCATCCCAGGAGGACGACAAGTACGTCGCATGTCCAGACAACTACATCATCATCGACGACACCGATTTGGATCCAAGTGAACCCGACTTTGAAGACGAAGCTGGAGTAGATATCATGGAGTCTTCCACCGGTTCAAATTTCTAGATGACCACCAGATAGTAGTAGTATTCCCCCATGTAAACACATTATAGTCGAGCACTTTTGCGATAGATAGACCGTTTGTAAGCCCTTGCTTGATTGATTGAAGTGATTTTGTGTGCATTTGCCTCATGAGCATATGGGTAGTGTTTTCCCTTTAGACCCCCTCTATTCTTAATTCTCGTCTTTTCTAAACCCTCAGATGCCTCCAACCCAAGCCCTTAAAACACCTATGCTAGTAAGCTCGCCAGGAGCAGAATACATGGCCAGACAAGGATGTTTCCAAGTACCATTGAGTATAGGAAGGCATGTATTCCCAACGGATTTAATTATTCTAGAATCCCAAGGACTGGATGTGATTCTTGGTATGGATTGGCTGTCGATGTATGGAGGAAACATCGATTGCGCCGGTAAGACAATTTTGCTTACCACACCAGAAGGAAGAAGGATCAAGTATGTATCCCGGCATGTGCCAAACAGGACACAAGTGAATTGCTTATCAGGAGTTGTGCAGGAGGAAGTACAAGTGGTAAAGGATTTTCCTGATGTATTTCCTGAGGAATTACCAGGCATGCCACCGGATAGAGACATTGAGTTTTTGATTGAGTTATTGCCAGGTACAGGCCCAATATCGAAGCGACCGTACCGGATGCCAGCAAAGGATTTGGTGGAAATTAAGAATCAGATTAAGGAGTTATTGGATAAAGGTTACATTCGCCCAAGTTCTTCACCTTGGGGATCACCTGTACTTCTAGTGGAAAAGAAGGATGGATCATTAAGGATGGTTGTAGATTATTGGGGATTGAATGAAGTAACCATCAAGAACAAGTACCCACTGCCAATGATTAATGATCTGTTTTATCTATTACAAGGAGCTAAAGTGTTTTCCAAGATCGATTTGCGATCAGGGTACCATCAGTTGAAGATTCGAGAGCAGGACATACCTAAGACAACATTCACCACAAGATATGGACTGTATGAGTATACTGTTATGTCATTTGGATTGACTAACGCACCTGCCTATTTTATGAACCTGATGAACAAAGTGTTTATGGAGTTTTTGGACAAGTTCGTCGTAGTGTTCATTGATGACATCCTAGTTTATTCAAAGAATGAACTAGAGCATAAGGAACATTTGCGTTTGGTTTTGGAGAAATTAAGGGAACATCAGTTATATGCCAAATTCAGCAAATGTGAGTTTTGGTTGAAGGAAGTTGGATTCCTCGGACACGTTATATCCGGAGAAGGTATAGCAGTTGACCCCATAAAGGTTGAGACCGTAACCGAATGGGAAGCACCAACAACAGTTGGAGAGATCCGGAGTTTTCTTGGACTCGCAGGATACTACCGGAGATTTATTGAGAATTTCTCAAAAATTGCGAAGCCTATGACGGAGTTGTTGAAGAAGGAAACTAAGTTCAAATGGACTGAGGAGTGTGAGGCTAGTTTCCAGGAGTTGAAGAAACGTTTGGTTACCCCACCGGTATTGATTTTGCCAGATCAGACCAAGGATTATGAGGTGTATTGCGACGCTTCACGTCGAGGACTTGGAGCAGTGCTTATGCAGGAAGGGAGAGTTGTTTCGTATGCATTACGACAACTGAAGCCTCATGAGTTGAATTATGCCATGCATGATTTGGAGTTAGCAGCCGTAGTGCATGCGTTGAAAACGTGGAGACATTTCCTCATTGGAAATCATTGTGAGGTGTACACGGATCACAAGAGTTTGAAGTACATTTTCACGCAGAAGGAGTTGAACCTCCGACAAAGGAGATGGTTGGAGCTCATCAAGGATTATGACATGAGATTGCATTACCATCCCGGAAAGGCTAATGTAGTAGCTGACGCATTGAGCCGTAAGAGCCATGTCAATACCCTAGTGACGGGGAAAATACCAAAGGAATTAGCAGAAAACCTTCGTGAGCTATGTTTGGAAATAGTTCCGAGAGGCTATGTAGCAGCATTGGAGATTCAATCAACATTGATGGATAAGATCAGAGAAGCTCAGAAATCTGACAAAGAGATTGCTGCTATAAAGGAGAAACTTAGCAAAGGAAAAGCAAAGGGATTTCGTGAGGATGAGCACGATACCCTATGGTTTGAGGACCGTGTTTATGTGCCCAATGACCCGGAGATCAGGAAGTTGATTTTGCCGGAGGCACATAATTCACCATATTCGATTCACCCAGGGAATACCAAGATGTATTTGGATTTAAAGGAAACATTCTGGTGGACCGGAATGAAGAAGGATATTGCAGCGTATGTAGCAGTTTGTGACGTATGTCAGAGAGTAAAAGCAGAACATCAAAAGCCAGCAGGATTGTTACAACCACTGCCGATACCCGAATGGAAGTGGGATAAGATAGGCATGGATTTTATCACAGGGCTACCCAGGACAAAAGCCGGATATGACTCGATATGGGTAGTAGTTGATCGTTTGACGAAGGTAGCACATTTCATTCCAGTTAAGACCACTTACACCAGTGCTAAGTTGGCAAAGATATACATGACTAGAATCGTTTGTTTGCATGGAGTTCCGAGGAGTATCGTATCAGATAGAGGAACCCAATTTACCTCAAAGTTTTGGAATCAGTTGCATGAAACTTTAGGAACCAGACTAGAGTTCAGCACAGCTTTTCATCCGCAGACAGATGGACAGACCGAGAGAGTCAATCAGATTTTGGAAGATATGCTGAGAGCTTGTGCACTAGATTATGGATCAAGTTGGGACGAAAACTTGACGTATGCGGAGTTTTCTTATAACAACAGTTACCAAACCAGTTTGAAGATGGCCCCTTTCGAAGCTTTATACGGAAGGAGGTGCAGGACACCGTTGTCCTGGAACGAAGTTGGAGACCGTCAATTCTTTGGACCAGATTTGATTAAGGAGTCAGAACGGAAGGTTAACTTGATTCGCGATAGGCTCAAGGTAGCCCAGTCCAGGCAGAAGAGCTATGCAGATTCTAAACGCAAGGAGATAGTTTACGAAACCGGAGACAGAGTTTACCTTCGAGTATCCCCACTTCGAGGAGTTAAGCGCTTTGGAGTTAAGGGAAAGTTAGCACCGCGTTTCGTTGGACCGTTTAAGATCTTGAAACGTATGGGAGAAGTCGCTTATAAGTTGGAACTACCAGAAGGACTGTCAGGAGTTCATGATGTATTCCATGTTTCTCAGCTGAAGAGATGTCACGCCGAGATGGCGGAGGTACCGCTAAGAGATACAGTGCCATTAGAAGCAATTCAGTTAAAGGATGACCTAACATATGAGGAGAAGCCAGTCAAGATTCTCGATTATGCCAGCAGAGTTACTCGCAGCAAGGTTATCAAGTTTTGCAAAGTTCAGTGGAACCACCATTCAGAGGATGAAGCCACCTGGGAGAGAGAAGAAGATTTGCTCAAAGACCACCCTCACCTATTTTCTAGTCAACCCGAATCTCGAGGGCGAGATTCATCTTAAGGGGGGTAGGTTTGTAACATCCCAAATTTTCAATTTGGAATGTTATACACTAGATCATATGCATATAATATTTTCTTGCATTTGGTTGATCCTAGAAATTTCACGCAACTCAAGGACCCTCGGAGAGAGTTGGAGATTTCGTTATTTTCATATTTGAGAGTTTTCTCGAATTTTGAAAAATAGGATCATTTGATTTATTTATTTTATCTTCAATAAATTTTCCGGTGTCAAAATATATGAGAGAGGGAATAATATGACTTTCCCAAATTTAGGAAAAATGAAGATATAATAAATAGATCAATTTTGCTTTCCGGTGTTTATTTGCATTTTATTTGGATAGGGAAAAATGCGCGTTTTCAAAAATTGCATTTTAGGTCTGGAGAAAAGTTCATTTTGTTCGGCTCATTTTTAGGAGTCGGGGAAAATTTACTTTAGATTTTTTGGAGTTCGTTTAGATCCCTTTTTGTTTTTTTTCTTTTTTTTCTGCGCGAGGAAACTATTTAAAAAAAATAAAAAAAAATTGAGCAGCGCCTTGGGCCAAAGGCCCAAGCCAAGCCACCTACCACCGCGCTCCCAGGCGCCAGGCGCCGAGCCAGGAGCCGGTCGGCTGCCGCCGCCTCTTGCTAGGACCGAATCCTTTTAGGATTCTAGGGCGCCCCTTGTCCCCTTTTTCTTATTTCGTTTTCTTTAGTCCTACTCCGTTTATTTTCTAGATCTTTCCTACTCCTATTCTAATTCCTTGTCCTCTACCCCAAGTAAACCCCTCCCCTCCCCAATATAAATACCCAAGCACCCCCCCTCTAAACACATCAAATCAAAGCTCTCCTCCACACCGCGCCTTGCACCGCCGCCGCGCCGCATCACACCGCGCCCTGCGTCGCCGCCGCCGCGCCGCATCACACCGCGCCCTGCGTCACCGCCGCCACGCTGCATCACACCGCGCCCTGCGTCACCGCCGCCGCGCCGCCTCACCCGCGCCGCCACCCCACCCCCGCGCCGCCGCTGCCCCACACCCGCGCCGCCGCCGCACCTTGCCCACGCCGCCGCCCTACGCCGACGCCGCCGGAGCCCCGTTCACCGGAGACCTCGCCAAGGTAGCCCTGCGCTACATCTATTCTTTTCCTCAGATCGTTCTCTTCTAATCGTTCCGATTCTTTTCTTCTCTAAACCGTTCCGGTTTTCTAGATCAGTTTTTCGATCGGTTTTTCTTCTTCGAAACCCTAGATCGGATTCGTTTTCTTCTCCGATTTAGTTGCCTTTGGACCGTTCGCCGGACCGTTCCTCCTAACGAACGTGATCACCGGATTCTTCTAGGTTAACGAACGTCCGTTCGTTTAACCGTTCTTCTTTTTCTTTTCGTCGGATTTATTCCGCGATCGCGATCTCAGATCCGATCTTCTTCCTAGTCTATTTTTCCGCTCATTTATCGGAATCAGGTGATTCAAGCGCCTGGAGTTTCGTCTCGAAACCGCCGTTCCGTCTAATCAACTTGAACAAGCTTTTGTTATAGTAAAATTTTGACCTAGTTTCAACTTGCTAGAACCGAGTTGTTTTCTTCCGCCGTTTGTTTTTCGTTCTTTCTTTGCAACCGGAGTTCTTAAGTTGAACTACCTGGTTCGTTCTCTTGTTCGAGTTTTACCTGTGCATTAGATGAGTGCTTATTGTATGCTTGTTGTTTGTCTGCGATAGATTACCCGGATTGCGCCGCTTGTTACTTCGAAACCCTAGGACTCGTGGATCATCAGCAAGGCAAGTAACACTTTGATCATACCTTTTCTACAACCCATGTTTTATTGCATTAGATCAATCCTCACACATTGCATGATTAGGATCTAATTAAATTGTGGGATGGGAAGTAGATGAGGTAGTACCTATTACCTGTATTATTATTATGAAACCTTTGGGAGTTACTTCTACGTTTGCTTATTATGCCATGCTATGCTAGTAGACGTGGATTGGGTGAGTGATATCCATGACAGATGTGAGATGATAATTTTAATGGTTTATTTAAGGTGGCAACTTAAACACACATCTGGGTGGATTGAGGCACCTGATGTCTATTAGGACTTGCCTGTTTTATTTTGGACCGCCACCCAGGCTCAAAGGGATCATAAGATCTTTCATGCTAGAAACTTCCGTGTGCAGCCACATGCCATTATGGGCTCTAGCATAGTTGACTAAGTTGTGCGAACTCTTACGGGGTGGACTAGCAGATGTAGGGGATATAGGTGTACCGGTCTACCCCACATGTAAGGTGCTAGTGCTTCTGAAAGACTATGTCTCGGTCATCCGTCTTCTCAAACACCATGTAGTGCGAGAAACCAAACGGAGGCGATCGAGTCATGTGGGGAAAAGTGCGCAAACTCTGCATATTGATCACTTAGATGTGCAACACACGAAGTAAAGTATATCTTCAATCAATGAAGACTTACATTCTAAGTGTGAATACATTAATGTGGAATTTGACTTCGGAGCGCCACGATAATTGTGCGCCGTGTCTGGGTCTAATACTTCCTATACGGTGGGTAACGCCACCACCAAATTTTTCTGTTTGAAGTGTTTCACTCATGGCGTTACGTTTGGTATGTCTTCACATTTGGTTTGGCTTCAATCTCAACTTGTCTTCATGATTATCTTCACTATCTTGATTTGATTGTCTTTCTCATATATATATACTAGTGTTCTGTCCTCTACATCATTCACTTATAGTTATGTCCTCTTGTTGAATCTTTTGAACTAAGTGAATGTGATCGGACCCTAACCTCTCTATGCTTTCTATCTCAAACTCTATCTCTCCAAATCATATGCATTCTATTGAAACTGTCGAATATCTTCTCTGCGTCCTTGTCAGCAGAAGATACAGAGACAAACATTAAGTCCGTTTTCAATGCTAATTCCTTCACCTGAAACCCAGAGAAGTGGGAACGACCACCCGACAATCCAGGCGTGCGGGGGAACGTGGAACAACCTCCGATATGTTGCATGATGGCCATGTGTCCTTCAGATGTGAATCGCCAGGGGCACCTGTGTAATAACACTGTGCCGTCCCTGTCTCTATAAATACACGCCTCACCATAGTCATTATCCTTTCTTCCACTCTCGCACAAACCCTAGCGCCACCGCTAGCCCTCGACGATGCCGGCGATGAAGCGCTTAGCTGCCGCGACCTCACTGACGTTGTCTTCACGCTGGCCGCGGACATCGTCTTCTTCGCCGTCGCCGTAGGTGTCCTCCGTCGCCAAGTTAGGGCATGGACGATCGAACTGCTCGGCCTCCTCTCCCACTCCATCTAGCAGTTCTTCATGTGGTAAATAAAACTTCCTTTTACGGCCCCTTTGATCCTATAGATTCGTCACTTTCTACCACAAGCAGTTTCTGTTCACACAAGTTGGATCTATTTCATACTGCATCTCATAATATGCCTAGTATGTTCACTTATGCTTCACAAAGTAGTTAGATTCCTCACTTGTACTTATTCGTGGATTCGTACAAATCTGGAACCAACTCTCTATCTATGAGTGAATGTCTTCGCACTACGAGGTCAATGTCTTCTAAACTGACTTATCTTCAAAATCTTATGAGAATGCATATGACCTCTTCCCCTTCCCTCGCACCTTAATGCTGTCACAGGTACATGTCCGTGGGAGAATCCCATGGTTCTCATAGTCTGCATTCATTTGCAGAATTCTTATAGCATCATATAAATTCTCCCGAAGCCAGTTCCTGTTTGACCAGCAAGCGGAAGCCTTTGAAACCTTTTAACGTATTGAAGCCATTCAGTTTGAAGTTCATGGCTACGGAGAAATCAGCAAGGAAGGGTGGCAGACAACGTCGAGGGGGAACATCAAAAGATCTGCCTGATGACCTCTCAGAGCTGTACAAGACAGATCCAGAAGAGGATTACAATCAGCGCAAGACATGAATCCAATGGATTCGAAGATACTGGGCCGAGCAATGGTTCAAGTACAAATTTGTGACCCAGGAATATGCTGAGAAGAATGCCATCAAGCGACCATGGGGAGACATCCTATACAGAAATCTTCAACCCAGGTCCAGAGATGAAGCCATTGAACAAGGCTTCTATCCCTGCATGGTCCGTGGACCACAGCCTACGGATGCAGATCCATCGTCACTGCTATGGTGTCGTGACGACAATCTGTTCAAGCGCAACTTCCAGTTTGCCAAGAATTCGGCTAAGCAAAACAAGTCATTGGGACTAGACTTCAACCCTGGTCCTTCTGCTCCCCGTGCCGATGGCACCCGCGAAGCTGAACCCAATCTTTTTGGGCCCTTCTACAACCTGGAAGGTCTCATCACTAATATCATGGTTCAAGGGACATCCGTGGATGAGCCTGCAGATGACGCTGAATCTGATGAAGCGCCTGCACTGCCGAAGCCAGCGAAGCTGAAGAAGCCTAAAGCTTCAAAGTCTGCCTCAGCACCAAAAATCTTACGGGCGAAGCCACTGGCTACTGCACCTCCTGAAGACAGTGTGCAGTCTGAAGATCTATCACGCATCTCCAAGAAGACTGAGATGAGAAAGAGTACTGATCAGGCACTGACTGCTCCTGCTATTCTACGCAATGACGCCATTGATCTTTCCAGCGATGAAGATCTTGCAGATGATGCTCTTGAGCAATTGATCAAGAGCAAGGAAGAAGCAGAGATCTTCAATGATTTGCCTCTCTTTGATGTGGCAATCCTCCATAACTTCATTGATGAGTGGTTTGACACGCCCAACCTCAGCTTTGAAGATCTGCAACTTCCAATTAGCCTCAGTGTCGCCTTCCATGGCGCCATTGCTTCTGAGCTATCTCTAGCTCAGCGCATCGTTGAACTGAAGCAAAAGATCGACTATGAGAAAGCTCAGTTCAAGAAGCACATGGCCAAGCTCAGCGTGCAAGATCTGAAAAACTTCAAGATCATGTTGCACGAGCTCAAGGAAGCCTTTCTCAAGAAGCGTGAAGAAGCTCAAGGTTCTCATGAACGCATGAAGAGCCTGGCCGACAAGTGTGTGCAAGCCTACAATGAGGCTGAGAAGCGCAAGGCTCTTGGTCGTCCTGGCATCGACCCAAGAATGGCTGCAAAGAAGAAGCCCTCAACTGACCAATCTGCACCTTCAAGGCAGGAAGAACCTCGCACAGTCTTCCCAAGCAGCATGACTGGCTCGAAGCCAAAGGTCAGGTCAACTGCTTCAGAACTGAAGAAGACGAGGACTGCCGAGGCTGAAGCCAGAAAAAGGAAAAATCCTGAAGCTTCTGATGTCGCTCCTTCTAAGAAGAAGCGCAAAACCAAGAAGGATCGGGCTGCTCTCACAGAGCCCTTAGTTGTTGAACCTATCTCAATGGTTCGCCCTGCATCTGAACACCACGAGCGCCAACTGATTGTTCATGAGCCTACTTCCACAAAGGCTCCTGAAGCTGAAGACATTCCAGCAGTTGACCCCACCGCTGCTGAAGACATTGGTCACCACGACAATGTTGAAGATGATGAAGTCCTTCCTTAGATCGAGCACCAACTGGTATCATCACATTTGCTTACGCACAGCGAACTCATCAGCATTGGTCGTCCTCTGACGCCAACTGCTCAGGATACATCATGGGCTGATCACCCACAGAGACAAGACACTCCAAGCTCTCCCCAAGCAACCCCATCAGTGCAAGAAGAGGATGACTTTGAGGCCCAGCCAACTCCATATCCACAGGCGTCGCTAGCGCTATGCAGGCTTCGCAAAGGACCAAGGTCTCAAGTCCCTCTTTCGAGCGTTCCAGAAGGAGAAGTGCACCACCAATCTGTTGCACGTCAAGTGTTTCCAGATGCCACTCCTACTATGACTGTCTCTGAGTCTGAAGCCAAAGGTGCTGAAGACAATCCGACTGCATCAGCCGATGACAAACAAGAAGAAGATCGTGTCCCTACACCCCAAACTCTGAAGAAGCTGTTCCTGAAGTGAACGTGTGTGTGCCCGACCCTCCAGCTCATCAAGTGGAGGTTGAGAATCTTGAGGCTGCCACCACCAACACAGATGAAGCCAATGACGTAGTCATGGCTGAAGCAAATGTGGAGCCTGCACCAACCAATGTGCCAGAGGCCAATGAAGCCAATGATGCACCTGCAACAGATGTGCAGCCTGATGCCTCTGTTGATGCCAGTGCTCCTGTTCTGCCACCAAGGCCACACACTATCGAGCAAGCTTTCAACGATGGCCAACTTATCAATGTCAAATGGCCTATTCTGACTCCTCCGCCTGCTGCTGGTCCTCAGTTTGACTATCACATTGAGCACAGGCCTCAGGTTTAGAAGCCAATGCCAAGGTTGCCCATGTTTCCAGGTACTGCATCTGCACCCGGATCTTTTAATATCAGTGGCTTCAAGGCACACAACACCTTCTTTGATAGCGCCAAGAACCCCTACACCACGGCAAGAATATCGTCTGATCGGTTCTGGAGCTATCAACAGCGTAGTTATTACTCATGCATTCTGTACAATCAAGGTCGCATTTTTCCACATATGCGTCTTGACACTGAAGCCATAACTGGACTTCCCTGTTTGGAAGAAGCTCTGGATTGCTTCAGAGAGTCTGGCTTGCTGCAGTTCGTCACTGATAAGGAGCACTGGAATGAAGAATTGCTGCTCCAATTCTATGCCACTCTTCATATCCGTGGCTACAACAGGGATCCGAAGACTTGGGTCCTCGAGTGGATGACAGGCAATGTTCATCATGAAGCCAAAGCCTTTGATATCATTGAGCTTACTGGCCTGCCCACTCCAGGAGATTTGTATGAACTTGGTTGTCAGCTTCACAGTGCTGCTATGGAAAGCATCTTCCACAAGCCTGAGCCCAATATGAGTCAGATGCTTAGCATGATGAAGCCTTTGCCTCCAGATGCTGAATATCCTAAGGAGTTCTTTGTTGAAGACCTGGAGTATCTGCCACGCACTATCTATCACATCATAAGGCGAACTCTCTGGCCCATCAAAGGATATTCTCCACATGCCAAGCTAGAAGGCGCAATGAAGACGTTGGTCTTTCATATTCTTCATGGCAAAAGCTTCAATGCACAAGACTTCTTTATTCGCCAACTTGCTGCCTCAGGATCTGATCTCTTTGGCTTGAAGTTTTACGCTCCATGGATTATGCGGCTGATCAAACTACACTCAGCTGTCACCTATCAGCCTTCTGCTCGCAATCATAGGATCTTTCTGCCTGACGTCGATATGTCAGTTGAAGCCATCTATCTAGAGCCTGCCAAGGAGCCCCTTAGTCTTCAAAATGCTGAGAATCAAAGCTTCTCTCAGAACATTGAAGGAGTTCAAGCAGTCACTCGTGTTTATCCTCTGGCTGGTACTACACGTGCACCTCATCGTGCCCTCACTGAAGCCACTGAAAGCACCATTGCCCAACGGCCCAAGAAGCGATCTCGTGTTCTCAACGACCGAGAACTTCTGGTTGCCCTTCATCAGAAACAGGATAAGCATCATGACTGGCTGAAGCACCAAATGCAAAGCCTCTTGGTGGACGTAAACAGGATTCGCAACCTTGCCACCAAGAATGCCTTTGTTGCCCATGAAACCTGTCGGCGTACATGGAAAGGGCTGATGCTTATGTGTTCTGAAGATGATCTTCAAGAAGATGGCTTCTCTGAACGCTTCAAGTTTGACTCAACACCTCCAAGAAGGACTGTGCTGCGGCGTACTCCCTCTCTTGAAGACTCTGAGTTCTCCTCCTCTGCGGCAACTGTGAATGCCAGAGTGATCGATGATGAAGACGATGCTACTTCACCGCCCCTACTTCTGCACGCATCGACACTGCCCCGAGTTCGTCTGCATCGCCTAACAACACCGACGATGTAACATCCCAAATTTTCAATTTGGAATGTTATACACTAGATCATATGCATATCATATTTTCTTGCATTTGGTTGATCCTAGAAATTTCACGCAACTCAAGGACCCTCGGAGAGAGTTGGAGATTTCGTTATTTTCATATTTGAGAGTTTTCTCGAATTTTGAAAAATAGGATCATTTGATTTATTTATTTTATCTTCAATAAATTTTCCGGTGTCAAAATATATGAGAGAGGGAATAATATGACTTTCCCAAATTTAGGAAAAATGAAGATATAATAAATAGATCAATTTTGCTTTCCGGTGTTTATTTGCATTTTATTTGGATAGGGAAAAATGCGCGTTTTCAAAAATTGCATTTTAGGTCCGGAGAAAAGTTCATTTTGTTCGGCTCATTTTTAGGAGTCGGGGAAAATTTACTTAAGATTTTTCGGAGTTCGTTTAGATCCCTTTTTGTTTTTTTCTTTTTTTTTCTGCGCGAGGAAACTATTTAAAAAAAAAATTGAGCAGCGCCTTGGGCCAAAGGCCCAAGCCAAGCCACCTACCGCCGCGCTCCCAGGCGCCAGGCGCCGAGCCAGGAGCCGGTCGGCCGCCGCCGCCTCTTGCTAGGACCGAATCCTTTTAGGATTATAGGGCGCCCCTTGTCCCCTTTTCCTTATTTCGTTTTCTTTAGTCCTACTCCGTTTATTTTCTAGATCTTTCCTACTCCTATTCTAATTCCTTGTCCTCTACCCCAAGTAAACCCCTCCCCTCCCCAATATAAATACCCAAGCACCTCCCCTCTAAACACATCAAATCAAAGCTCTCCTCCACACCGCGCCTTGCACCGCCGCCGCGCCGCATCACACCGCGCCTTGCACCGCCGCCGCGCCGCATCACACCGCGCCCTGCGTCGCCGCCGCCGCGCCGCATCACACCGCGCCCTGCGTCCCCGCCGCCGCGCCGCATCACACCGCGCCCTGCGTCACCGCCGCCGCGCCGCCTCACCCGCGCCGCCACCCCACCCCCGCGCCGCCGCCGCACCTTGCCGCCGCCGCCCCACACCCGCGCCGCCGCCGCACCTTGCCCACGCCGCCGCCCTACGCTGACGCCGCCGGAGCCCCGTTCACCAGAGACCTCGCCAAGGTAGCCCCGCGCTACATCTATTATTTTCCTCAGATCGTTCTCTTCTAATCGTTCCGATTCTTTTCTTCTCTAAACCGTTCTGGTTTTCTAGATCAGTTTTTCGATCGGTTTTTCTTCTCCGAAACCCTAGATCGGATTCGTTTTCTTCTCCGATTTAGTTGCCTTTGGACCGTTCGCCGGACCGTTCGTCCTAACGAACGTGATCACCGGATTCTTCTAGGTTAACGAACGTCCGTTCGTTTAACCGTTCTTCTTTTTATTTTCGTCGGATTTATTCCGCGATCGCGATCTCAGATCCGATCTTCTTCCTAGTCTATTTTTCCGCTCGTTTATCGGAATTAGGTGATTCAAGCGCCTGGAGTTTCGTCTCGAAACCGCCGTTCCGTATAATCAACTTGAACAAGCTTTTGTTACAGTAAAATTTTGACCTAGTTTCAACTTGCTAGAACCGAGTTGTTTTCTTCCCCCGTTTGTTTTTCGTTCTTTCTTTGCAACGGAGTTCTTAAGTCGAACTACCTGGTTCGTTCTCTTGTTCGAGTTTTACCTGTGCATTAGATGAGTGCTTATTGTATGCTTGTTGTTTGTCTGCGATAGATTACCCGGATTGCGCCGCTTGTTACTTCGAAACCCTAGGACTCGCGGATCATCAGCAAGGCAAGTAACACTTTGATCATACCTTTTCTACAACCCATGTTTTATTGCATTAGATCAATCCTCACACATTGCATGATTAGGATCTAATTAAATTGTGGGATGGGAAGTAGATGAGGTAGTACCTATTACCTGTATTATTATTATGAAACCTTTGGGAGTTACTTCTACGTTTGCTTATTATGCCATGCTATGCTAGTAGACGTGGATTGGGTGAGTGATATCCATGACAGATGTGAGATGATAATTTTAATGGTTTATTTAAGGTGGAAACTTAAACACACATCTGGGTGGATTGAGGCACCTGATGTCTATCAGGACTTGCCTGTTTTATTTTGGACCGCCACCCAGGCTCAAAGGGATCATAAGATCTTTCATGCTAGAAACTTCCGTGTGCAGCCACATGCCATTATGTGCCACCCCTAGTTGGTTTTGGAGTATTAACGACAAACCTAGTTGAGGGACTAATGTGTTTGTGAGAATTGCAGGATAACACAGGTAGAAGTCCCTCATTGATTCGGTTTTCCTACCAGAGATGACCCCTAAAAATGTATGAAGACATTGAAGTCAGAGGTGGTATGTGAAGACATTCACATTGAAGACTATGATAAGATAAGACATCGCGTGAAGACTATGGAGCGCGAAGACTTAGTAGTTTCGTCGTTCTGTGTTTTTCTTTGATGAGTCATAGGAACCACCGTACTGTTAAGTGGGGTCCAAGAGAACCAGTCAGAATGACTGAAGTGATGCTTAACCAAAAATCCTATGTCTTCGAGTGAAGACTATGAGAGCAAATCTTGTCCAGAGTTGGATAAGTCAACTTTGCTTGTAGCCCAAGTAAAGTTGCCGTGTGTGTTTGAAATCTGACCGTTGGAACATGTGTCAGTTCCTTAGTGACCAAGGGTCATTTTGGACAAATCAGGTCGGGTTGCCTAGTGGCTATAAATAGCCCACCCCCTACAACCATAAACGGTTGGCTGCTCAGAGTTAGAGTACGGCTTTTGTCATTTGAGAGCAACCCACCTTGAAGCCTTTGAGAGAGAATTCCTTGCGAGGACAAAGCCCTAAACACCCAGAGCCAAATAGTGTTAGGCATCACTTAAGTCTTCCTGTCTGTGTGATCTGAAGACTTATTACACTTGAGGACTTTGAATCCTCCAGCCGGTTAGGCATCGCGTTCTGAGCATCCAAGAGTCATTGTGGATCGCCGGTGAACGAAGTCTGTGAAGGTTTGGAAGTCTACCTTGAAGACTTACCAGAGTGATTGGGCGAGGACTGGGTGTCCTTATCTCAAGGGGAATAAGGTGAAGACGAGGTCTTCTGAGTTGAATCTCAGCCTCCCTAACCAGATGTACAGTTGTCACAACAACTGGAACTGGTCCAACAAATCATTGTCTTCAACGAGTCACTGGTTTCATCCTTCCCTTCCCTTTACTTACTGTTGGTCCTTGTGAAGTCATTGTATGATTGCATTATCTTTTGTCTTCACCGAGTGACTGCTTGTTCTGATTGGCTTCACAATATCTTCCTACCTGATCTTTACTGCCTAGCTGCTATTAGTCATTGTGCTTTCACTTCATTGAATACTTGACTATGGTTTGCCTAGTGTAGTCTACCTTCCGCTGCATGGTAATAGGTTTATTTCTATCGTTTGTCTTCGAAACTTCCATGTTTTGAATATTTTCATAAAAATCGCCTATTCACCCCCCTCTAGTCGATCACTAGCACTTTCAACCTATCAAAGTGTGTTGCGTAGAAGCTTCCTATGGAACCAGGAACTTTTGTTCTCCATCTCTCTCAACCCTCCTATCACCAGCGACAATGGCCTAGAAGAGGAGAAAGTTGGACTGCGGTAAGCCTCTCTCGGCAGAGCCATCCGCTCCCGGCAGAGACCCTGCCGGAAACAACTCCTCACAGCCTGCCGGACCACCCCCTCCAGCCGGGCCTATGGACCCCACGAATGAGGCTGGTGCTCCCGCAATAGAGGAGGTGCCGCTAGTCCTCGTTGCCCAGCCCCAACTTGGGCAAGGCACGTTTTCCACTTCCTCCAAATCGGAGAACTCCCTAGCAACCAAGATGAAGTTAAAAGAGTAACCCGGAGGGCCAGTATGTATCAGTTTGTTGATGACACTCTATACAGAAGGAGGCACAATAGTGTGAAATTGAAGTGTGTTTGCCAGGAGGATGGAAAGGAACTGTGGGCTGAGATTCACAGAGAAATGTGTGGCTCACACATTGGATCAAGGGTGATGAGGACATGAATACCTTGGATACGACCAAAAATATTGCATACATACATATTTTTCAGGTGATTTCTAATGCAAACTATTCAACAATCTATTTATGTTATCCAGAACAAAAATACTTCACACACTTTTGTGTTTTGTATAATTGCAGGTGTATGAGACATTTGTACAATCCACATATGAAGATAAGGGAAAAGGAGAAGTTTAGGTTCTGTTAAAAAAGTCCTCTCACATCACTTTTGGGCCAAGAGAAGATAGAGTCCAAGTCTCTCACGTTCTGAATTCAGATTCGGACTGCACAGACATACCTGACTCAAAACGCCAACAACTTTTTCATACGGACACTGAATTGGGTGATTCTTTTTTTTGTTGGAAACTAGATTTCGTGCTCTTTCCAACCCAATTGGATTCACCTTCAAATTCGTCCGGAGCGTTGAGTTATGGACGAAACAATCTGACGTTGCAGCAGAATCTGAGTCAAACAACAAGCCCAAAGGTGTTGCATCACCTCCACTTGGGCCCATGAGCCTTGTATGACCTAGGGTTAGTTTTAGGCTGCCTTGCGACGTCCTCCCACCTCCTTGGCCACCACCCCTTTCTCCTATATAAGTAGATCCATCTAGTAGCTTCTCCCTTGGGATTTGTTTAGTTAAAAGTTAGCCATTGCAACTTCGTGTACTTCGTTTGTGTCCAACGACCAGACCAAGACCGCTTACGGATCCTCACCATTGTCAATACTTCATATATATTCGCAATATTCAGATTGCATTATCATATTCTTGCTTGTTCTTCGATTGCGTGCAGGAATAGACCTTCGTGGTCAGGCTGATCGTGCTTCCAGCATCGTTAGTAACCTCGGGAGATTGGTTTAGCGATTGCTAAGGCCCAACGTCGTGCACATTTGTAGTCAGATCATCAAAGTCGTCTCCACCAAATCGATAGTTATCATCTCATCGAAAGATCGGGACACCCTCGCCTCTATCAAGTGATATCAGTTTTCAGGTTGCTCAGTGAGAATTTCCAGTTTTTCCTAGATTAGATTTATTTTCTACCTATTGTCCAAGAAAAAGCCACAAAAAGGTTAGATATATTCATCCTTTGTCCAAGCCAGTTTGAGCCTTTGCAATTTTCTTTTCATTGCTTGCATAGTTGAATTATCGGTTGCATCGTCGTGTCGAGTTGCTGGTCTTAGTGTCTAGTTCGTTTAGAGTTTCGAGTTCTATTCACATTAGTCACGCCGCCACTGCATCATTATCTCTTTCGCTGTCCACCACCCATCCATCAATTTCCACCACGTGCTACCCACCATTCATTGTCATAATAATAGTTGAGATCGTTCACATCTTCGCTTGATCCAATCTGCATCTTATCTAGTTTGTTTTGGAAAGAGGAAGAAAAAAAAGAGAGAAAACAAATGAGAAAAAAAGAGAAAAGAAGTTAAAAAAAGTCAGAGAAAAAAGGAGAGAAAGAAAAAAGTGTGAGGAAAAAAAAGAGAGAAGAAAAAAAACAAAATTTGGATCTTTTTAGACTCAATCTCGTAGTTGAATTCGGATTGGAATCTGTTTTGTGCACTGTTCAGTAAAATAGGCATAACGTCCTCATACGAATCCGTTTTGGCTCCGCAAGTACTCAAACGAAAGCTAGAGACGAGCCGCATCTAAATAGTTGAAGAAGCTAGTTCAATATTTGGCACCTCAAAATCGGCTTCTAAATAGGTCTTTTTGCCCTCCGAAGTTCATGAACACAGCTTATTCCAGTTTATCAGGCCAGTTTTCAAATTTTTTGAGTCCTCATATCAAATCGGAATTGAGTGATTCCTTTTGTGTTTGAAAGCTTGAGTCAATACCATTCTTGAAAAAAAATTATCAAAAAATCGGCACAAACTTTTTTAGAGGAAAGTTGGAGACAAATTTGTTGATATATCATGCTTGGTTGTTGTTTCACATCATTATCTTTACTGCCGTTGTGATCTTCACTTATATCTTGCTGTCCAGAGCTACTTTGTATCCTTCATTGATGCTAGTTATGCTACGACGTGACCTCATTAGTGTTCTAGGCTCGCGTCTCTAGTTCGGTCTAGCCTAGGACCAGCATAGTACCGTCGTTGAGCGTTTATTCAACATTGCATCTCTAAATTGATTATTGCTAATCTTTTGCTACCATATATAGCCAACCCAGCTCCACATATTTCTACACCGTGTATACGTATGTTCCCCTGGCAATCGCTTTACACAATCTTTGGAGTTATTTGACACCGCTAGTTGCCTGTCACCACCTGCCGCATGGTAAGAACTTGTAAGATATGGATATTTGCTTTACTGTGAGCACTTTACAACCACATCCTAGTAGTTCATAGGAACATTATTCTCGAATTTGGTTCTTGTTTCTACTAATCATGACAGGTTCCATAGATAGAAGTTCTTGGACGACGGACACATCTTCACCATCACGAGAGTTGGGACAACACACACAAGCATATGGTCAGGTTATCTCTTTACCATCATTTGAGGGTAGATTTAATCCTGCTATTTATCTAGCTTGGGAGCTTGAAGTAGAACAAGTTTTTAGTCATCATGATTTTTCTGAACTTGAGAGAGTATGATCTACCACTAGAGCATTTACTGGTTTTGCTTCTGTTTGGTGGAGTGTACATTGTAAGAAAAACATTGATAACCAACCCACAACTTGGAAAGTTTTGAAAGCTGTAATGAGACAACATTTTTTTCCTCCTTACTATCGTCGTGAATTGCGTCGCAAATTGGAGCAATTAAAACAAGGCAGTAACACTGTTCATGCTTACCACCAAGAGTTCAAATCTTATATGCATCATTGTGACATAGAAGAATCTGAGGATGATACAATGGATAGATTTTTTTGGTGGTTTGAACCATGATATTCAGGCAAGATTTGAGTATATTCCTCGTTGCATTACTGGTATGTATGTCCGTGCTTGTACCTTTGAGAGACAGATACAGGAGGATGCATTGGGTGACTACAACAACTACTATTCCAGTTCATGCTCACCACCGCCGGTTGGTTACTCCACTATTGCACCTACTAGAGCAGCCCCACCTCGGATTGTGAGCGCGATATCATCTCAAGAGTATGGTACATTGCAACGTCCGTACCTACATCAGCTGCATCTCTGCGACAAGGTAACAGTAAAGGTATTGATGATATAACTTCACATGAGAATGATGCATGCCTAGTTAACTTGAATGCATCATGTGTTGAGTTACCTGTTGATTTGAGCACACCACCTATTTTAGAGACTCTTGTTACTGTCATGAATGCGTCATGTGATCAAACAACTGAAATATCAACAATTTTGAGTGCACCCATTGAATTAACTGTTGATGCAAAAGAACCAATGTTTAATCATTTTGATATGACCTCTAATCTTGATGATGATTCTGTGTCCAATGACTTATTGCATGTTTGCTTATTTAAGCATGTTGTAGCATGTAAATTTGATGCAAGTAAGGTTTATTAATCGAAGTTAGGATGGTTTAATGATGAACATTGCCAATCTTTTGAAATGAATAAGAGCTTCACTTATATGTGCAAACTGAGTTGCAATATTTTCATGCCTTCTACTTCTTGTCATAATTTTTTGGCTTTAGATTTTATGAACAATGAAAGTTACTCATGTATACATGTGTCATATGTGCAAAAATCAAGGGAAGTTAAAATGGATGACATATACATGTACAATATGTACACCTTGTCTCTTTTGTTAGCCACATTTTAGATTAAGCAACACCGAGGACGGCTTTGTTTTCAAAAAGGGGATGATGACGAGGACATGACTATCTTGGATACGACCAAAAATATTGCATACATGCATATTTGTCAGGTGATTTCTAATGCAAACTATTCAATAATCTATTTATGTTATCCAGAACAAAAATACTTCACACACTTCTGTGTTTTGTCTAATTGCAGGTGTATGGGACATTTGTACAATCCACATATGAAGATAACGGAAAAGGAGAAGTTTAGGTTCTATTCAAAAAGTCCTCTCACGTCACTTTTGGGCCAAGAGAAGATAGAGTCCAAGTCTCTCACGTTCTGGATTCAGATTCGGACTGCACAGACATACCTGACTCAAAACGCCAACAAATTTTTCATACGGACTCCGAATTGGGTGATTATTTTTTTGTTGGAAACTAGATTTCGTGCTCTTTCCAACCCAATTGGATTCACCTTCAAATTCGTCCGGAGCGTTGAGTTATGGACGAAACAATCTGACATTGCAGCAGAATCCGAGTCAAACTACAAGCCCAAAGGTGTTGCATCACCTCTACTTGGGCCCATGAGCCTTGTACGACCTAGGGTTAGTTTTAGGCTGCCTTGGGACATCCTCCCACCTCCTTGGCCGCCACCCTTTGCTCCTATATAAGTAGATTCATCTAGTAGCTTTTTCCTTGGGATTTGTTTAGTTAAAAGTTAGCCATTGCAACTTCGTGTACTTCGTTTGTGTCCAACGACCAGACCAAGACCGCTTAGGGATCCTCACCATTGTCAACACTTCATATATATTCACCATATTCAGATTGCATTATCATATTCTTGCTTGTTCTTTGATTGCGTGCAGGAATAGACCTTCATGGTCAGGCTGATCGTGCTTCCAGCATCGTCAGTAACCTCAGGAGATTGGTTTAGCGATTGCTAAGGCCCAACGTCGTGCACGTTTGTAGTCGGATCGTCAAAGTCATCTCCACCAAATCGATAGTTATCATCTCATCAAAAGACCGGGACACCCTCGCCTTTATCAAAGGGCATTAGTTGGGAAAGCATTCCGACAAGGATTCTATTGGCCCACATCCCTCCAAGATGCAGTTGAGCTCATCACGAAATCTGAAGCCTGTTAGTTCCATTCCAAGAGAATGCATCTGCCTTCCCAAGCCCTTCAGATAATCCCTCTATCATGGCCATTTTCGGTCTGGGGGATCGATATCCTCAGCCCCCTCCCCCAAGCAATCGGGGGCTTTGAATTCTTGTTCGTTGCCATCGACAAGTGTACAAAGTGGCCGAAAGTGACTGCCGTGAGAAAGGTGACTGTTGAGACAGCTATCAAGTTCTTGAAAGAATTGGTGTGTCGTTTCGGAGTCCCGGCACGGATCATCACTAACAACGGCACCCAGTTCACGAGCCATGCCTTCATGAAATACGTTCACACCCTCGGATGCAAAATCTCATTCGCTTCTGTGGCATACCCCCGGAGCAATGGACAAGCTGAGAGGGCGAGCGGTGAAGTGCTTCGTGGACTCAAGATAAGAACTTTCGATACGCTGCGGAAACATGACATCGCGGTGGATTGAGGAGCTGCCAGTAGTTCTCTGGTCCCTTAGAATGACACCTAACCGAGCTACCGGGTAGACTGCCTTCTCCCTGGTCTATGGGGCAGAAGCAGTTATCCCCACGGAACTCATTTATGGGTCCCCTCGAGTGCTTGCCTACGATGAAGTAGCATAAGATCAGCACCGGCGTGACGACGCTGTGCTACTTGAGGAGAACCGTGTTCGGGCTGCTACGCGTGCTGCACACTACCAGCAAGCCCTACGTCGCTATCATAGCCGTAGGGTTCATGCCCGATGTTTTGAGGAAGGTGACCTTGTCCTTAGGCGTGTTCAGTAGGCCAAGGGTACAAACAGCTATCACCGAAGTGGGAAGGCCCTTACCAGGTGGTACGAGTCACCAGACCTGGCGCAGTCTGTCTGGAGACCGGAGATGGCACATAGTTGCAAAACTCATGGAATATTGAGCATCTCCGTAAGTACTACCCGTAAGGTGCGAAGCTGTCGGGCACTGCCTGGCAGCCACCCTTTTGTACAGGCCTTGCCTCAGTTGCATGTAACCCCTTGTACAAAGCTGGGGCGATGACCCCGTGCAAGATTAAATAAAGAAGCGTTGTGGGGGTGGGGGGGGGGGGGCGATCGAGATCGCATGCATGCACGAGCACACCTAGATCACTGCATAAGCATTTCATGAGCATTTGCATATGCATATAGATAGGATAGCATCCTGCATTCATTCTCATCTACATGGAGTTGCAGGTTCCTACCGTGAACTTGACTCCGGCAAGGGATGAGAAAGCAATTTTGAAGAGTCCATATTTGTGTTCTCCGCAACCATGAACTTGTCGCATAGTCTTTCGCTAATGGTTTCCTTTTCTTCACAGTTGCCTTCTCCGCAACTTTGGTTTTCTTCACTTCTGATGCAAAAGGAAGAGTGACTTTCTTCACCTTAGATGGTTTGGCAGGAGGAGCAGATGAAGTGGGTTCATTTTCTTCAGGCACAACTGTTGCAGTTGCCCTGGCTTGTTTAGTTTCTTCAAGCACAGCAGCAGATTCTTAAGCTAGCCTGGGTTGTTCTTCAGGCGCAACATTGGTGGTTGCCTTGGCAGTTTGTTCAGGAGCCGAAATTTCTTCAGCAACCCTGGTACTCTCAGTATCATCAATAGTCTGATTTTCATCAGTTGTGCTAGCATTTTCTTCAGTAGGCTAAGAAGATGCTTTAGCGTGAGGAATTTCTTGTTCCGATGGAGTTGCAACATTGAGCTTGAGGGAGTTTGAGAGTCTGACGAATGTGACTTTGGCACCTAGCCAATCTGCACGATATTTGTCAAACTCGTCACTGAGGTCTTTGATCTCCTTTTTGCAGAGCCACAAGTTCTTCAGGAGACATGTTTACAACATTTGTCTTCAGAAAACGCTCCTTCTTGTACTGAGCCTTCTTGACTTGTCTGGCCTTCTCAAATTTCCATTTTTCTTCATTGATGAAGGTCGTTAATGTGTGACTTTGACCATACGTGAGGTTCAAGTCAGGCATAGGAGTGTTCAGATCCTTGTTCCATAGATCAACGAACTCAAGGATCTTCTTTGGATCGAGCATAAGAGGCACAACACCGCCTTTGGCTGTAGCATCCCTTTCTTGCCTGTCTCTGATGATCTCAGCAAGTTCTTCATCATGAGCTTCATCATCATCAAACTGAACTTGGACCGCCACTTGCTTCTTATGAGGACTTGGCCTCAAGCCACGTCCAGCGTTGGCCTTTTTCTTCAACAGAGTTGGACGAGTTGAGGATAATGGTGGAGCTGAGGAACTTGCAGAGGCTCCTGAAGCAATAGAGACTGCTGTAGTCCGTTGGCACGTGGCAAGATGCACATGTGTTGAGGACTTTGCAGCAGCAGTTGAGGATTTAGTGGCAATAGAGGGAATTGGAGCTGCCCTTGAAGAGGTTGCCTAAGGAATTGGCCATGAGGGCTTAGCAGTTGAGGAACTCGGCTTCACAGCTGATATCTTAGGCAGAGCCTTCTTAGGCTTGCTAGCAGAGGCCTCAGCAGTAGCAGCAGATTCTTCATTGAATTTCTTCACTGCTTCCTTTGCCAATTTAGCCAACTTGGCTTGGCGCTTGGCCCATTCTTTGGGGAATTCCTCACCTCGTCTGATGCTTGAGGGATCAGCCTTTTGGCCTGGAGAAAATGGAGGTCTTGGCCATGGAGGGTGTAGAAAAAATTTCTTCATGTACTTTGGAGTAACATATCAATATTCCCTCCATTCCCTTGCCCATCTCCTCTCAATCCTCTATACACACACTTTGCGCTAATTCTTGTTTTCTTTGCCATGTGTGGCTTCATCATATGTGAACTACCCAGCATAAATGTCATCAGGGATTTAGAAAGCAGTGTTTCTCACTGGTCTCTTTTCTCCCTTCTGAGGTCTTTTACTATCAGCCATTTTCTTCACTTGAGGATTTTGAACAATTAATGTTTCTGAGGAAGTATGTAATTTATCTTCAAGGAACGCTGCAAATGAGTTAAGTTGATGAGAACCTAGTGATTCAGCAGCAGACATTTTGTACCTGTGAAAAGAGTATATGTGCGAAGAATTTGGAGAGGTCATGTGCGTTCTCAGAATTTTTTCAAAAGAACCAAGTTTGAGGAATTTGACCATGGGTGTCTTGAGGAATTTCACTAAGCTTTCTTGACTTAGGTTCTAGAGTTGTATAGATTTGAAAATCCACACAATTGAGGAATCTTGAAGAAAAACATAGCTTAGAGAAACAAATCAAGAACAGATGCAACTGGGTGTTCAAGCATACAGAGTTGAAGAATAAACACCTTTTGAAAATTTTGTGGAAATCATCAGAATCAAAGTAGGGTAGTAAAATCAGATTTTAATTACCCTGTACGAAGAACACGATGAACTGGGAGTGGAAGTGGAGAAGTTCGTCCGTTTAGATCTCCCACGCCCTAACTCGGCGGTGAGAGACAACTACGACGGCGGTGGAGTGAAGATTTCCGTGGCCGGTGCAAGTACGACGGTGACAAGGTCGAGGAAGTGAAGATCTTCCTCACCGACAACGATGGAGTGTAGCGGCAGCGCTAGGTCTGAGAGCTCGAGCGAGGAGAGGTCGAGAGGAGTGAATGAGGTCTGAGGAAGGGAGGGGGTGTTTATAGCCACGGTGAAAAACTGTACGTCCAAAGAAATTGGATGAACGTGCCCCTGACCCTTGCCATCCTAGCGACATGTGTCACCCACATACTGAGAGGTGGAGATCATGGTAGATCGTGGGTAAGTAGTTTAATCTTATCGTGGGATGTGGAACGGTTTGAGCGGCAAAAGCCGAAAATTCAGACATGAAAATTTTAACATTTCGTTCGCAAATATTTCAGCTGAGTAGGACACGGTGAAGATTTTGAACGGGTTTCAAATAGAACGCACATGAAGAATTTTTGAACAGACTGGGTTGCGTTTACCATAGAAGGGGAACGGGTCCGATCACATTCACTTAGAAGAAAAATCAACTTGAAGAATTAGCAATAAGTGAATGTTGTTGAGGACATGAACATCTGTCGAACAGGTGAAGACTTTGTAAAGTTGAAGAATTTAACCAATTGAGGAATTTGAAAATTTGAAGAATTTGCAAGATGAAGAAAAACTCAAATTGAAGATTTTCAACTTTTTTTGGTGGCGTGACCCATCATATACGAATGATGATTTCAGACACCGCGTACAATTGTCGTAGGGTTCTAAGAATCAAATTCTTTATTAATTTCTTCACACTTAGAGGGTTAGTCTTCATTGATTGAAGAAAAACGTTACTTTGTGTGTTGCACATCTAAGTCATCAATTTTGCATAAGTGTTAGGATGTGTGTCCTTTTCAAAGAACATTCAAAAATTCTAAGATATTTAGCTCACACCACAAATTGCTAAATCTCTTCTCTTTCAAGGGCTTTGTGAAGATATCCGCTAGATGTTATTCAGTCTTCACGTGCTCGATGGAGATATCACCCTTCAACACATGATCACGAAGAAAATGATGACGAACCTGGATGTGCTTTGTCTTCGAGTGCTGAACTGGGTTATGAGCAATCTTGATGGCACTCTCGTTGTCACAGTAGAGTGGCACGTTCTTCATGTTGATACCGTAGTCCTTGAGGGTTTGCTTCATCCATAGCAATTGAGCACAGCAAGAACCAACAACAATGTACTCAGCTTCAGCAGTAGAGAGTGATACGCAGTTCTGCTTCTTCAAGGACCAACATATGAAGGATCATCCGAGGAAATGGCATGTGGCTGATGTTTAATTGCGATCTACTCGATCACCAGCATAGTCAGAGTCAGAATATCCAATGAGATCAAAAGCCTAGCCCTTGGGATACCATAACCCAAGTGTTGGAGTGTGAGCAAGATATTGATGAATATGTTTCACAGCCTTATGGTGTGATTCCTTCGGTGTAGCTTGAAAACGGGCACACATGCAAACACTAAGCATAATATCTGGCCTAGATGCACATAGATACAATAAAGAGCCAATCATGGAGTGGTATACCTTTTGATTGAAGTCTATACCATTTTCATCAGTGCATAGATGACCATTTGTGGGCATAGGGATTTTGACGCCTTTGCAATCTTGCATGCCGAATTTCCTCAGCACATCCTTGAGGTATTTCTCTTGAGATATGAAGATGCCATTCCGTTGTTGGCGAATTTGAAGACCTAAGAAGAATTTCAATTCTACCATCATAGACATTTGATATTCCTCACTCATCATATAGGCAAATTCGTCACTGTAATGTTGGTTAGTACAACCAAAGATAATATCATCAACATATATTTGGCACACGAATAATTCATCATCATAAGTTTTGGTGAAAAGAGTTGGGTCAAGTGAACCGGGTTTGAAGCCTTTCTTCATGAGGAATTCCTTCAAAGTACCATACCACGCCCGAGGGGCCTGCTTGAGGTTGTAGAGGGACTTATTGAGTCTGAAGACTTTGTCAGGATGCTTAGGATATTCAAAACCTGGTGGTTGATCAACATATACTTCTTCCTCAAGCCTACCATTGAGGAATGCACTTTTCACATCCATTCGATATAAGATGATATTATGATGATTAGCATAAGCAAGCAATATGCGAATAGCCTTAAGTCTAGCAACAGGTGCAAAAGTTTCATCGAAATCAATTACTTCAACCTATGTGTAGCCTTGAGGTACAAGACGAGCCTTATTCCTCACCACAAGGCTATTTTCGTCTTGCTTGTTGCACTAGATCCATTTGGTACCGATGATATTGTGCTTGCGAGGATCTGGTTGCTTGAAAAGCTCCCAAACATTGTTGATCTCGAGTTGATGTAATTCCTCTTGCATCACTTGAATCCTCTCAAGCTCCATAAATGCCTCATCAACTTTGGTGGGCTCTGTGATAGAGACAAAAGCAAAGTGCCCACAAAAGTTAGACAAATTTGAAGCTTTTGAGCATGTGAGAGGACCTGGTGCGTTGATGTCGTCGATGATTTTCTCAATCTGCACTTCATTTTCAATGAGAGGATGACCAGGGTTGACGACGTTGAGTGGGCTTAGCATTTTCTTTAGAACCATTTTTCCTTAGATGCACCGGCATGATTTTCTTCCTGTTCTAGAATGACTTCTTCAGTAGATTCCTCAGAGGGTATGGCATCCTCAGTAGCCTTGAACTTGATGGATTCCTCAGGAGACATTTCATCTAGCACAGGAGGTAGGTGCTCTCTTTGCGAGCCATTAGTTTCATCGAACCACACATCTACAGTTTCAACAACCTTGTGGTGAAAGGTGTTGAAGACTCTGTAGGTGTGCGAGTCCTTTCCGTAACCAAGCATAAACCCTCATGTGCTTTCGAAGCAAATTTAGAATTGTGATGAGGATCTCTAATCTAGCATTTAGCACCGAAGACTTTGGAATAACTTACATTGGGTTTCTTGTCTGTGAGGAGTTCATATGATGTCTTTTTGAAGAATTTGTGAAGATATACCCTGTTGATGATGTGGCACGTAGTATCAATAGCCTCATGCTAGAAGTGACGAGGCGTATTCTATTCATCAAGCATAATGCGGGCCATCTCAACAAGAGTCCTGTTCTTGCGCTCCACAATGCCATTCTGCTGAGGAGTATAAGGGGCAGATAACTCGTGAGTAATACCAAGTTCATCAAGATAGTCATCAAGACCGGTATTCTAGAACTCGGTCCCATTGTCACTCCTGATGTGCGTGATCTTCACACCGAAGTTTGTCGAGGCCCTTGAGGAAAATCGTTTGAAGACTTCCTGCACTTCAGTTTTGTAAGTGATGATATGCACCCATGTGTAATGAGAGTAGTCATCAAAAATAACAAAGCCATATAGAGATTCTGCATTTTTTAGTGTGGCATAATGAGTAGGGCCAAAGAGATCCACGTGAAGCAATTCAAAAGGATGAGTGGTAGTCATGATAGTCTTCGAGGGATGCTTGGATTTGGTCATTTTTCCATCCTCACAAGCCCCACACTGATGGTCCTTGAGGAATCTGACACCCTCGATGCCAATGACATGCTTCTTCTTTGCGAGTGTGTGTAAGTTCCTCATGCCAGCATGACCTAGTCATCGATGCCATAACCAGCCCTCTAAAGCTTTTGCAAGTAGACATGTGGCAGGCTGTGGTCTTGTAGAGAAATCAACAATATACAACTCTCCTCTCCTAAAGCCTTCAAATACTTTGGAATTGTCAAATTCCATGAGCACAATGCAACGGTATTTGCCAAAGACGACAACCATATCAAGATCACAAAGCATTGAGACAGACATGAGGTTGAAACCTAAGGACTCGACAAGCATGACTTGTCCATGTGTCGATCCTTCGAGATCGCAACCCTACCTAGACCCAATACCTTGATTTTGCCTTTGTCAGCGTAAGTGATATGCTTGAGATGCGATGGAGATAAAGCAGTGTCCATCAATAAGTTCTTGTCATCGGTCATGTGTTTTGTACATCCACTGTTGAGGACCCACTCAGTAGCTTTGGGTTGATCATCCTGTAGATGAATTAGTGCATCTTACGGACTCATATACTTCATCAGTGAAAAATATGACATAAAATTCATCAGATTGAATTTCATCAAGCAGTACAACAGATATAGCAGTATAAGGACGTGAGAAATGAGTAATTCATTTCTTCATGATTAGCTTGCGTCCTTTCAAGCATATTCAGGTCTCTAGCAAATTCATCAAACGTTCAAGTTCATCTGGAGATCTGACCCTGCATAAGAGATTAGTTCTTTTTCTTCACCACCCACATCTGGAGGAGTGGCAAAGAGTTCATCATTCCGCGAGCTCCATAAGATAAAGGTGGCATTGAAGCCAGTGCACTTCATTTCACAGAAGAGGGGTTAGAGTAAGCATACGAATAAGCAGAGAAATTCTTTGAGGACTTATGACATAATGATTTGAATAATACTGCACATATTCATAGCTCTTAGGCTTTCCCTGCGAAACAGAAGCATTAGCACGATAATGATCATATGAGGATCTGGATCCACATGAGGAATTTGATCCATGTGAGGATTTGGTCCATATGAAGAATTTGATCTAGGGTTCCTATTCTTCACAGGTACTGTCTTGAGGATATTCACGTGAAGACTTTTAAGGCACCTTTCGGGAACCCAATTTTTCTTCATAGGGGACCGTTCCTGCAGTTAGTACCAACATATCTAGCAAATACCTCACCATTCTAATTTTTGAACAGTTTATTGTTGGAGTCAAATGGCTCATCAGATGAATATGAAGATTCGCATGTAAAGCTAGATAAAGTGGATGGATCTACGGGAGGTCCTTTTGCAGCAACCCATGAGGTTTTGGGTACTGCTCAGGTTTCCAGTAGGTCCCATCAGCATTGAGTTTCCTCTCAAAGGCAATACCCTCTTTCCTAGGGTTTCCGTTGAGGATCTACTTTTTAAGCACATCACAAAGAGCCCAATGCCCTTTGAGGCTTTTGTACATGCCTGTCACATACAATTCCTTAAGCCCTGCATTATCATCAGTGATACGTGTGGTATCCTCAAATGAGGAATTTGTGACCATAGAGACAGTTGAAGAATTTGCAGCAATAGAAGCATTTGAACTTTCAGGTGAAGAATTAGCATATTCACATTCAATGCATTTCAAACATGGTGGAATGAATTCTCCTAAGCAAAACTGATCTCTTGAGCAAGCAATAAATCATTTTCCTTTCGAAGATCTTCATAAGTCACCCTTAGCTTCTCAAGATCTTGCTTTGTTTGAAGAAATTCATAAGAAAGCTTCTCATGATCGTCCAAGAGGGTGTTATGATGAATCTGAAGGTTATCAAACTTAGACTGAAGTCACTGAAGATTTTCAGTCAGAGTTTGAGTTCGATCCATTTCCTCACCCAACAGGTCATCGCTTTTGTCTAACAGATTTTGAACCTTTTTCAAAAGCCTTTTGTTGTTTGATGGAAATCTTAGCAAGTTTGGAATAGCTTGGTTTGAGATTTTCATCAGATTCATCCTCACTTGATTCAGAGGAGGGATATTTGAGTACCTTGGCACCTTTTGCCATGAAGCAATAGCTGGGAGCATAGTCATCATCGCCGTCGCCAGCGGTGTTGGGGAAGACATTTTCCTCAGTGTTGAAGATGGACTTGATGACGAAAGAAGTAGCGAGGGCTAGGCTCTCCACACCAGGGTCTGCTTCCTCAGATTCCTCCTCATCCTCATTTTCCTCAGATTCAGCTTCAGAGTCCATTTCCTTGCCAATAAATGCCCGAGCCTTTTTGGAACTACTCTTCTTGTGAGATGAAGACTTTGAAGATTTTGATGTGGAAGACTTTGAAGATTTCTTCTTCTTCTTTGAGTCATCTGAGCTTTCATCCTTGTAATTCTTCTTCTTATTCTTTGATTCCTTCGCCCACTAAGGACAATCAGTAATTTAGTGGCCAGGTTTCTTGCATTTGTGGCAAGTCCTCTTCTTGTAGTCTCAGGATGAGGAATCTGATCTCATGTCATCACCTCTTGAAGATTTTCCAAAGCGACCACATATTGAGAACTTCTAAAATTTCCTCACGAGCATTGCTAGCTCCTGGCTTAGTTCTTCAGGATCACCAAGGCTGCTATCAGAATCTTCTCCTTCAAACTCGGAAACTGCCTTGGCCTTTAGTGCGCGAGATCTTGCATAGCTCGGTCCATAGAGGTCTCTCTTCTCAGCAAGTTGGAACTCATGAGTATTTAGCCTCTCGAGCATATCAGCAGGATCAAGTGACTTGTAGTCTCCTCGTTCTTGAATCATCAGTGCAAGAGTATCGAATGAGGAATGAAGCCATCTCAGCAATTTCTTCACGACCTCATGGTCGGTGATGTTAGTGGCACCAAGTGCTTGAAGCCTATTTGAAATGTCAGTGAGGCGATCGAAGGTTTCCTAAACATTTTCATTGTCGAGTCTTTTGAAGCGGTTGAAGAGATTGCGAAGAACATCAACTCGAGAGTCACACTGAGTTGAGACTCCTTCGTTGACCTTGGACAGCCTATCCTAGATAAGCTTTGCTATCTCCAAAGCACTCACTCTGTCATACTATCCTTTGCTCAGATGGCCACATATGATATTCTTCGCTTTAGAGTCGAGTTTCTTGAATCTGTTCACATCAGCCACGTTCATGGAAGGAGTGATGGAGGGAACGCCATTTCCCACAACGTACCAGAGATCGTTGTCAATTGCCTCAAGAGGCATTCACATCTTATTCTTCCAGTAGGGGTAGTCCGTCCCATCGAAGGTAGGACACCCAGCCGAGACCTCGATCATGCCTGCAGTCGACATAACTAAAAGTCCAAGTGGTTAAACCAAAATCACACATAACAAGGGACAACCTTGCCCTGATACCAATTGAAGTGCGTTATATCGACTAGTGGGGGTGAATAGGCGATATTTACAAATTCGTCACTCGGGAAATTCAACTTGAGGAATTTTCCTAAGCAACGAACTACAAAGCAGCGGAATGAGTACTCAGGTGCATCATAACAAAGCAGTAGCATAGTCATCATGATGAAATGAAACATACACATAGCACAGGTAGCGTGTAAACATGATAGGCAGGCTGAAGACAAAGTGACTAAATAATTAACATTGAGGAAATTGAGAAAGTCTTCAATCAAAGTATTCAAACAGTAACGATCAAGTGCGTCAACACATGAATGAGGAAATGAAAGGGTTGAGAAAATAGAACCAGTAGCTTGGTGAAGACGGTGATTTGGTAGACCAGTTCCAACTGGTGTGACAGTCGTACGTCTGGTTGGAGAGGCTAGGTATTAAAACGTGGGGACACACAGTCCTCACCGTATTCTCCTTGAGTTAAGATCACACTGACCTCTCTCAATCAGTCGTGGTAAGTCTTCAGGTGACTTCCAAACCTTCACAGACTTGGTCAGTCGGTGATCCGCAATTCCTCTTGGATGCTCTAGACCATGACGCCAACCGTCTAGAGGATGCACAATCCTCAAAGGTAACAAGCGTCGGTTCCACACAGGAACAATCTCTTCAGTGATGCTCAATCACTTTGGGTTTGTTGGTGTTTGGGTTTGGGTTTTTTCTCACTTATGATTTTTGCTCAAAGTCCTCGCAGGATGGGATGCTCTCAATGACAAGTGCCAGTTTCTCTCAGAGCAGCCAACCAACTAGTGGCTCTAGGGGGGTGGCTATTTATAGCCTAGGAGCAGCCCGACATCATAAGACATAAATGCCCTTCAATGATATGACCGTTTGGTGGATAGTATATTTTGGACAGCTGGCGCATAGCACAGCAACGGTCGAAAATTTGAGCTCTCAAATTCCTCAGGGCTATCATGTTCCTCACTTGTAGGCAATCCACACTGGCGAATTCCGAACTCCTTAGTCAGAACAAATTCCTAGAGACCAGAAGTACGTCGTCTCTGTCACTGAAGAAATTGACTGAACTGTATGAAATTTCCCATGGCTTCACTCGAAAGGATTGGGTAGGTGTAGGATTTTGAGATGAGCATCACTTGGAAACTTTTCCTTAGTTTTACCTCGACCCCCTTTAATAGTATGGTGTTTGCTATGACTCAAGAAAGAGAAAATGAAAGTACAAAAACAAAAGTCTTCACGCTTCGTAATCCTCGCATCAATATCGAAGTCTTCAAGGTCACACCAATTTCCTCACTTCCAAAGTCTTCAAGAAAACCAAAGTCTACAACTGAAGAAATTTATTTTTAGGGGTCGACTTTCATCATAAATATCAAACTCCTCATATACTTATAGAACCTGTGTACACTCACAAACACATTAGTCCCTTAACCTATAAGTCTTCAATACACCAAAATCACTAAGGGGCACTAGACGCATTTACAATTAGAATTAAATTCATAACCTAAGAAATTAGCATGCTATTTCAATACACTCAAAATAATATAAGTGAAGCATGAGAGTTCATCAATTTCTTCAAAGTAAAACCACCACCGTGCTCTAAAAAGATATAAGTGAAGCACTAGGGCAAATACCCAGCTCAAAAGATATAAGTGAAGAACATCGGGTATTCTAATAAATTCATGATGAATTTGCGCCCTCTCAAAAGTTGTGTACATCAAGTATGATTGTGGAAAACTAAAAGAAAAATACTCATATAATACAAGATGCTCGAAGAAAAAGCATATCATGTGGTGAATAAAAATATAGACTCAAGTAAATTTACCAATGGATTGAAGATGAAAGAGGGGATGGCATCCGGGGCATCCCCAAGCTTAGATGCTTGGTTGTTCTTGAGTATTACCTTGGGGTGCCTTGGGCATCCCCAAGTTTAGGCTCTTGCCACTCCTTATTCCATAGTCCATCAAATCTCTACCCAAAACTTGAAAACGTCACAACACAAAACTCAACAGAAAACTTATAAGATCCGTTAGTATAATAAAATAAATTACCACTTAGGTACTGTTGTAAACTCATCCTAAATTTATACTGGTGTTATATCTACTTATTCCAAATTCTCCATGGTTCATACCCTCTGATACTACCCATAGATTCATCAAAATAAGGAAACAACACAATGAAAACAGAATCTATCAAAAACAGAAAAGTCTGTAGTAATCTGAAACTTCGTATACTTCTGTAATTCCACAAATTCTGAAAAATTAGGAAAATCTAGGCATTTTGTATATCAATCTTGTGTAAAAAAAATCATATCAAAAACACGCTTCTGTGAATTTCTAAAATTCTCGCAATGAGCATAAAAGTTTCTGTTTTGCAGCAAGATCAAATCAACTATCACCATAGACCATCCCAAAGGTCTTACTTGGCGCTTTATTGAAATGAAAGCTATAAAACATGATTACTACAATAGCATAATCATGTGAACACAAAAAAAAGTAGGGGTAAATATTGGGTTGTCTCCCAACTAGCGCTTTTCTTTAATGCCATTTTAGCTAGGCATGATGATGTTAATGACGCTCACATAAAAGATAAGAGTTGAAACATAATGGGAGCATCGTGAAACATATGACTAGCATATTTAAGTCTAACTCACTTCCTATTCATAGGGATATTGTGAGAAAACAATTTATGGGAGCAAGAATTAACTAGCATAGGAAGGCAAAACAAGCAAAACTTCAAAACTTTGAACACATAGAGAGGAAACTTGATATTATTACAATATGTAGAAGCATATGTTCCTCTCTCATAATAATTTTCAGTAGTATCATGAATTAATTCAACAATATAACCATCACATAAAGCATTATTTTCATGATGCACAAGCATAGGAATTTTACTACTCTCCACATAAGCAAAATTCTTCTCATTCAAAATAGTGGGAGTGTCATAAGAAACTCGAATACTATAAATTGTTTCCATATTAAAAGAGTAATGTTCAGAAAAGTGTAATCATAATTATGACAAGTTTTATAAATATAGTCATAACTACTTTTTATAACATAAGTGTCATCACAATAATAATCATAAGTAGCAATTTTGTTCTCATCAAAATCAATTGAAGCCTCTTCCAAGATAGTGGAATCATTATTAAATAAAGTCATGACCTCAACAAATCCACTTTTATCATTATCATAAGATTCAACACCCTCCAAAATAGTGGGATAATTATTATCTAAAGTTGACACTCTTCCAACCCCACTTTAATAAATATTGCATTCATCATAAATATGAGGCATGCTATCATCATAATAAATTTGCTCATCAAAACTTGAGGGACTAAAAATATCATCTTGATCAAACATAGCATCCCCAAGCTCGGGACAAATATTAATTGCATCAAATAAATTCTCAAACATGTCATTCTCATCAAACATAGCATCCCCAAGCTTGTGGCTTTGCATATCATAAGCATAATCACTCTCATCATTAATAGTATGAATGGAACTAATAGTATAGCAATTATCATCATCATCACAATTTTCTAAGTTGGTGCAAAAAATATTTTCAAGATTATAAGAAGTATCATTATTTTCCCAATCATAATCATCACAATGAGTAATAAGCATAACAAAATCATCATCAATAGTTTCTTCAGACATTGTACCATAAGACAAAGAATAAATATCATCATCAAGTATATCATCTCCCACATTTATTTTTGATTCATTCTCAAGAGGCATAACAATAATAGGAGCAATATCATTTGGGAGGGATACCTTTGTACCTTTGCTTCTCCATCTTTTATTTTTCTTCTCCACATCATGTGTGGGTTTAATCAACCTTTTGGAGCTCCTTATTAATGATATTGGTTGCATAGGAAGCTCATTCTTGTAATTTGTTTCATCACGAGAGACATAGGAGGGAAAGTAGAGAGCTTTACCCTTTCATTGGTATTTATTTTATGTTCTATTAGTTTCGCCATCTTTCTATAGTTGGCAATATAAGCATTTTCATTGCAATTTACCATCCCATCTTTCTATAGTTGGCAATATAAGCATTTTCATTGCAATTTACCATGCAAAACATATATATTTCTTTAAGAGTAGTTTCAACATGGTCGGTGAATATGAACGCTTCAAACCAACTATTTTTGTGTGACAACTCTTCACACCCCAAAAATAAACAAAGTTCATTATAACGTTCAAGGGTGACCAAGTTATTGCTATATTTAGCCACGATTCGATCATGAAAAAGTGTGCATTGGAAATTAAGATGACCAACTCTATTGCAATGTTCACAAGTAATGGGACAAACAGACCATAATTTTGAAGAAAATTTATCTATCACCTTAAGCCACACATTGGTTTCATCATTTTTATGCTTCTTACAAAATCTATCATCCCTATAAGGCATGCGTTCACAAACTCTATGCACTCCACAAAAATGACATGCTTATAAGAAACATCTTTATCATGGCTAGGGCAATTATCATTAGTATCATGAAGATTCATAGCAAGCACACTAACAGCATTGCGATCATGTTTATCATTCAAAGATTTAATGCCAAACATTTTATTTACTTCTTCTAGCACTTGAGCACAATTTTCATTTCCATCATTTTCAGGAAAGACATTAAAAAGATGAAGCATATGAGGCAACCTCAGTTCCATTTTTTGTAGTTTTCTTTTATAGACTAAACTAGTCATAAAATAGGAAACTAAAATATTCAATTGCAAGATCAAGATATACCTTCAAGAACTCACCTCCCCGGCAACGGCGCGAGAAAAGAGCTTGATGTCTACTACGCAACCTTTTTCTTGTAGACTCGTGTTGGGCATCCAAGCGTAGAGTTTTGTAGGACTGTAGCAATTTTCCCTCAAGTGGATGACCTAAGGTTTATCAATCCATGGGAGGTTTAGGATGAAGATGGTCTCTCTCAAACAACCCTGCAAGCAAATAACAAAGAGTCTCTTATGTCCCCAACACACCCAATACAATGGTGAATTGTATACGTGCACTAGTTTGGCGAAGAGATGGTGATACAAGTGTAATGTGGATAGTATATATATGTTTTTGTAATCTGAAAACAAAAAATAGCAAGGTAACTAGTGACAAAAGTGATCAAAAACGGTATTGCAATGATTTAAAACAAGGCCTAGGGTTCTTACTTTCACTAGTGCAAAGTCTCTCAACAATGATAACATAATTAAATCATATGGCAATCCCTCAACGTGCGACAAAGAGTCACTCCAAAGTTCCTACCACGGAGAACATAATACGAAAACGTGCATCAACCCCTATGCATAGATTACCCCAATTTCATCTCGAGAATCTGCGAGTTGAGTGCCAAAACATACATCAAGTGAATCAATAGAACATCCCATTGTCACCACAGATATCCCATCGGAAGACATATATCAAGTGTTCTCAAATTCAATACTCAATCCAACATAACTAAACCTCAAAGAGCAAGACTGATGCGGAGCATCCCACATTCATCCCCATGTACACTCGGACTACTCTCCTAGCCCCAAGGATACATAAGACGAGACCTCGATTATACATCATTGGACACAAGGTGAACTCGCTCCTCTTCGAACCATCACTTTCCATATGTGAGACATGGCTACTACCTCAAATATATGTGCTATGCATGACCAGGAACAAAGAGGAAGACCATGGATAAGACGGCGAGGACACCAAGTACAAGGAGCTGCCAAAGAAGCTCCAACGAGCGGACGTCCGGCCCCCACCGGTCGACCAGCGCCTGAAGCACAGCCAACTCCAGCTACACCACCTACCAGCGAGCGGACGTCCGGCCCCCACCGGACGACCGATAATATTAATGGAAGTCCGAGGACACCGGACGTCCGGTGCCTCTTCATAGAACGTCTTTAGCAGACGTCCGGCGACTAGCGGACGACCGGTCCCTCCTGAGCCACCGGACGACCGGTACCCACCGGATGACCGGTACCTGCCTGTGCGCAGCCGGGCCTTTGGCATTGTACCCCTCTCCTACCTACCCCTTCGTGGCTCTAGACTATATATACTCCTCGACCCCCACCATTTGAGAGTTAGCATTGTGATAGCTCATATTAGAGATAGAGCCTCGCTCATCCACCTGGGATATACTCCACGAGAGAGACCGCGACCCCTCTACGAAGAAGATCCTCTTGGATCCAAGACCCCCTTTTGGGTGGCCCTCATCAAGACCTCCTTTGGAGAAGAACCGGTTACCGTGTATCGTCCCTTGTTGATCGTGGATCGTGTATCTCTCTTTGTGTTTCGAGGATCTAGCATATGTGTGATTGTTCTTGTTGGTTTGAGTGATTCTCTCATGTTTCCCCTCTTGTTTCCCCTCGTATTTCCCCTCGTGTTCTTCGTGTTCTTCACGGGATCCGCTCCTTTCATGAAAGATCGATCATCTAGGGTTCCACCCTATATTATCTTGGGATCATGAGCCACGTTGATCACGATTTCGGAGCCTCCCCTCTTCATTTTCTAGCTTGATTTTGTTGTGTTCTTCCCCAATTTTGAAAATCCCCACCAAAAATAGCCCCAATTTTTTTGTGATTTGTTGGTGTGATGAAGATTTGTTGGATTTGATCCATGGATTTGCTTGGTTTCAAGTGGATCTATCATTTCCCCAAGTTTCCCCATCTTTCATCCATGAAATCTCATCAATTTTGACCACAAAATCCCCATTTTCCACCCAAATCCGCGTCCCGGATCTGAAATTTCGCGTTGACACCGACCCACCGGACGACCGCCACTTTACGGACGTTGGGAGCCACAGGAAAGACCGGACGTCCGCAACCTTCCGGTCGACCGGAACCCCAAACCTGAGCCAAATTTACGGATTTCCGAGCCCACTAGACGTCTGGCCTCCGAACATCCGTCCATTTCTGGACGTCTGATACCTGTAGTTTCAGACTTCGGCTGATTTTTGTTTTGTCCATGACTAATTCATCCGAACTCCGATTTCGATGTTCTCTATCTTGTTGTGAAGCTATTGACATCCCCCTTCCCACAAAAATACTACCATCACCTTTGACTCCATCAAAATTTTGGAACTTTGGCATCTTTGCCCAGGGCTTCCACCACATCTTCTGCTACACCACCACGGACTTCCACAACCTAACCCATTGTGATCCTTATAGCATTAGTGGTTGCTTGAGTAGTGATTCAAGTCTCCTAAGCTGTTTCGGCTACTTAGGGACGGTTGCTTCTTCATCAACCACCACCACCACTACCGCATAGGCTTACCCAACATACACTTCCGCCAGCCCAACTTAACCCAATTTTGTTTGAGTTGTGAGTTGTGTCTCCTAAGGTGTTTTGGCTACTTAGGGATGGTGACCTTCAACTCCGTCTCACATAACCCAATAACCCTCCACTTCCGCATTGCCTACTCGCATAACCCATCATTGCATTTCTGCAATCCTTTGAGATTCCGCAACACCACCACCACATCCCACTACCACCATTTGACATTTGTCATTTGAGATTTTGAGTTCGCGTTTTTTTCTGTTTCCTAAGGTGTTTCGGCTACTTAGGGACGAGTCTCCATCATCTTGTTATCTACATAAAGAACACTGCCACTCATCACCGCCACTCACCATCATCCGTCTGTGGCTTACAAACGAGAAACCTTCGATGGTAACCTCCATATCGGTATCATCTTGGTATCGTGGTATCCCTCCATTGTATATTCCATTGCCATTGCATTGATAACCCCTAGCCTATTTTGCATCACTTGCCTATCGAGACTAGCCATTTGAGTATTGCCGTCAACGTTACTTGTGCACATTAGTGACCTACACCATCCATTGCATACATACCATATCATATTGGTATCATATCATCTTGCGTGCCTCAAGTTTGTTCCCGCATATACATAAAGCTATCTTGGTTTTTGCATTGTGCAATAGTGGCCATACACAAAAAAACGAAGAATAAGCTTTAAGAAAAATAGAAAGAGCAAAGAGCTTGTAAGCAATATCCATAGCATCATACCACATTGCATAAGATTGTCATATCCGAACATCTTGGATCATCATGTGCGAACTACTTCGACAACAAGTTTTCCGCACAAAAGAAGGATCAAGATGCAAGGATGAAGGAGATTTGGACTTTCTTGGCCAAACGTTCTTCCCCTTCATCATCCTCAAGGCAACGACGAGCAAGTCAATCATCTTCGGAGCACAAAAATGATGCAAGTCGTCCATGTCCACATCTCCATGGCGACCACCATCACGTTCATGATCCACATCGTCATGAAGGGCAAGTCACCTCCAAGCATCATGTGCACGACCACGACGAACCCCATCGAGCTCAAGTACGACAATGACACCATCATCATGAAGATGCTCGCCAAGCGCAAATGCACAAGTCCCAACAAGCCCTACTTCATGCCAAGTCCAAGCTTCGTGAGCAAAAGAGAAGACCGCGAGACGACCACAACCAAGACGGTGCTACGGCTACAACAACCACTTCGGCATCTTCGCCAAGTGCTATCAAGGCATCTTCGCCTTTGGACGTACGACATCTTCGCCTACTTCCCATGAGTACGCCTACATCGACATCATCAAGTACAAGGCGACCAACTACAAGCGAGGGCGACACTTTCATCTTCGGAAGCTCCTCAAGGAAGATGACTGAGCATGGGAAATTCCCTTCGGTCATGGAGATGAGCTACGAGGTGCCACATCATATGGGCCTCCAACAACAAGACGGTGACAAGAAGGTCGAGCAAGGGCCATCCCCTTCGACCACGGCAACAAGCATGAACCTCTTCAACTACATGAAGAAGGTTCCCCCAAAGGACTCATTCTCCGAGTCAAGCTACGTGACCGCACATGAGACATTATCTTTGGTCTTAGAGGAGAGTGATGATGTGCCATCTTCGGCCTTCATCCATGGCTATGACTACGATATGATTGAGCATGGATACATTTGCACGTACATCTCTCCGACACCCACATATGAAGAGATGCCCAATTGCCATGTGAGGAGAGCCACCACCACATGAGTGACATAAGTGACTCCACCATACGTGACATTGAGAGCATTTCCTATGAGAGGATGAGTGTGACCACCACTAGCCCCATGCTTGAGAACATGCCACACATCCTATGTGAGGTTGAGAGCCATTTGAGTGACTCCACCAACCATATGAGTGAGAGCATCCAAGAGGGAGTGAGTGAGCCACAACACTTAGTGAGTGAGGTAGTTGAGATAGCATGTGAGGCCACTTTGATTTCTAATGACTTAACCTCTACTCCTAGTGTGTTTTCTTCTTTGGTGCTAGGTCTCCTACATGATGACACGCCTATCCTCGACGAGTCCATACCTCCAATGGAGACAACGATGGCCATGGTGGAAGAAGATGCACCCCCACATGGTTCCATCAAGATGAAGATGACCACGACTTGATCTTCGACACCTCACCTACAACACATGAGTGATGATCCAAAGGTAACATAGGTGATGGTGCTTCTCTCGTCCCACTAGTGGGCTATTTTACGAATGATTGCTTGCATGATGTTGACACACCTATTCCCATGCTTCATGCTAGTACGACTTCCTCATGTCATGACTTACCTATTTATGATGAATATGATGACGAGCATGTCGATTTGCCTAGTTGTGATGTTATGCTCCATAGGATATCATGTGAAAATTCTTTTGGTCACATCATGTTTGACAATCCATTAAACTTGTCATATCCTATGAGTGAGATCTCCCATATTGCATCATTTCAATCTCAACATAGTAACTATGCATGTTCCATTAAAACAAATCCCATTTGCACTTATGGCATAGATGACAAGATGATGGTCATTGGCTTTTGTTTCTCATGTGATAATATTGCCATGCTTCCTTTACATGATTTGAGCAATTCATCTACTATGCCATGCCATGATCACAATGTTCCAAATATGCATTGTTTTGGATGTTGTCAATATTCTCCGTGCGATGTTTCCGTTAATGCTCATGAGGAGACCTCCATGGTTTCCTCATACATATTAGGAGATGTTGATGCATTCCATACATTGCATGATTCTCATAATTTCTGGCACCATATGCATTCCATCAATAACAATGCTCTAGATATTTCCTGTGATGCATTACACAATTTGAGTCTCCATTATGCTATACATAACAACAAACCTATCATGATGGATGACATGTTTCTATATCACACATCTCATTTATTTGAGCATTGGATATTTTGTGCTAACCGAAACAAGCACGTGCGCATCATGATGGATGATGTGTGCATATACCATGCACACACAATTTTCCCTTTGTCTCTGTTTTGTGTAGGTACTCAAGTATACTCCTCAGCCTCTCAATCCCAAGATGTTGGGGATATTACTATCAGTCATGACCCACCCAGGAGGGGCTGGGTCAGCCCCAATGGCGGGCTACGCAAGAAGCCCAGTAAACATTCAAGACGATAGTTCATTGTTGAGGAAATCGTTAACTGGTAACTGCTCGGTTGGCTGGCGAGTAGGGGATTAGTAGGCTAATCGGAAAGTTAATCATCCATTTAATCAATTAATCGGACGATTTATTGGTTTATCGGCTACTCGGTGACCCTACGAGTAGGGATTAATCGGCAAGTTAACTGGTTAATTGGACGAATTCTTGAACAGGGCGATAGTTTATTAAACCTTATAGAAGGCCCAAGGGCCTGGAGGCAGCTTAAGGCCCGATATTGTAAACCGCCGTATGTAAGGAAAGACTTGTAAACAAAGGCATGTAAAGGAAGCCACCGAGCTGGGCACGATTATGAGCCGGCCGGGACTCCATAGGCCACCAAGCGTCAACCCATGTATATAAGGGGACGACCCGGTGGCGGCTTAGGGCAAGAAACAACAAATCGATAACCAAGCTGCCGAGTTGAGCCTCTTGGTGATCGAAACCCCATCAATACCAATCCCAACTAGACGTAGGCTTATACCTTCATCATAAGGGGCCTAACTAGTAGAAAACCCTCTCGTGTCCTTTGTCCCGATTAACCCCTTTAAGCTTCCTAGTGCGATGGCCCTACGACTGAGTCCTTGCTCTAGGACATCTGCTGTGACAATTCCATGATAGTTGGCGCCCACTGTGGGGCCAGCATACGGTGGATTTGAGTTCTTGAAGGGAAACTTCGGAGGGCTCAAGGGATACGCTGTGGGCCGGATGACCAGGAGTCGTCGCGGAAAGCTCTACATCGACGACGAAGGCTGGGGCCCCGAGGCCGGCTCAATTGAGTACGGGTACCGGGTCCCCTTCGGTGGTATTCACGTCTTCATCGGCTAGATCGGCGAGTCCGGCCCTGAGCCGGACGTCCACACCAACCTCATCGAAATTGCTCAGCGTGCAAAGATCACTCGTGCTCAATCTGTCGTGAAGCATGCCTTCATAGGCTGCGTCCATGGCGATGAATAATCTGAAGGATCGGTGGAAGGCGGTGAGATGGCCGTCTATTCTGACACTTCATCATCAACGGGCGAGATGGACTCTTTGTACTAGCTGCAGGACGGCATGCTCGGGAGCTATTCTGATGGCAGCAGTATTCTGGACCTTCCTGAGCCGCCGAATTGGGCCGGAGTCTTCATGGCAGGGACACAGCCTGGGCAGAATTTCGCAGCAGCGGCGGCAATAGCTACCGGGTCGGCTGCAGCCGGGTCAAGAGACCCCGCGCGCCCCCGGCTCAGATTCTAATCGACCTCACGGATAAACTGACGACTCTGTTGACTGCTGCGGTAGAGCTGTCGGATAAAGCCCAGCATGACGCGGAGGTGGCACGTGTATGTGAAGAGATGGTGCAAGCTAAGGAAAATCTGGCCGCAGAGGAAGTCAGGATGGCAGAGGAACGGGCGGCTCTGGACGTTTGTGCTCAATAGCGCCAAGCAGAAACCGTCCGGCTCTCGGTGGATCTGAACGCATCAAACGAGGTCATGAGGAGAAGACATCAGAAAACTCAATCACGTCTACCTCTGATGCTTGATCCTAGGAACCTATTCCATACACCCGGAGCTGGGGGAAGCAACCCGCCGGAGGCACACCGGATTACGACACCCGGCGCGCCAGTTCAGCCGCGTGCCATGGAACCACCTCGTATAATTACCGCTCCACCTCATTACGTACCGACACCACCGCGTCACTTCTCCAACCCCTTGGAAAACCTCATCGCAGCATCGGCTTGTTTGGCGGCTCTCCCAATGGAAGGCGACTCACCGGCGGCAATTGAAACACAGAGGGTAAGAGAACTTCTTCAAACAGCTCTAGCACAGCAGGATGCGTACTCCTACAGTCGAGACATGATCCATTCAACTCCCCGACCAAGCCGAAGCCCGAGCTACAGCATATGGAGTCCGCAGACATGGCAAGCAATGCTCAACGCCACAACCGGTCACACAGGCATGAGCCGGTGCGGGCTGGAGCCCTTAACTTGGCGGATCAGGAGAGGATTCGACAAGAGGCAAAACGAGCGGTTCAAATGGCAGCAGAACAGGCGGCTCATCAAACTTTTCCGGCATATCCAGCAACCTCGGTCGAGGCAGGAGTGGCCACAAGAACCGGAGGCGTCCCTTGCTTGGTGACGGCCATACATAATGAGCGTCTGCCGAAGGACTTTAAGGGGCCCCGTAAGGTGCCTAATTACACGGCTGACTTACAGCCCGGGGCTTGGATTGAGAGTTATGAGATGGCTATGGAGTTGTTGGAGGTCAGCGATGCAGCATTGTCCAAGTATTTCACCATCATGTTGGATGGGACAACTTGTACTTGGTTGAAGGGATTGCCACCTAATTCCATCAGCTCATGGGTGGAGTTAAAGGCCCGGTTCATCCAGAACTTCAAAGACACGTGTAAGCAGCCCATGTCAATTGTGGACCTGACCAATTGCAAGAAAGGGGATGGTGAATCCACAACCCGTTGGGTGCGCCGAGTCAAGGAGATAATACATTCATCTGATAAGATGGATGCCGGCTCAGCAGTCTTAATGTTGGAGAAAAATTGCCGTTTCGAACCTCTGAAGCAGAAGCTGGGGCGGCTCAAGCGTGACTGTAATGACATGGGAACATTGATGGCGGCTCTCGTCAAGTATGCTGATTCTGATACTACCAAGGACCCGGTGTCTGATGAAGAAAAGGCAACGAAGGGAAAGAAGAACGGCGATGGCAAGGGTCACCAGCATAACCCGGCGAATCAAGGAGGTAATAAACGTAAGGCTGATGAGTTTGTTGCTAACACCAATGCACAGGGTGGCAATCAACGGCGCAAGGGCAGACAACCCCCTAGGTCGGGCGGGTCAGGTCCCACCCTTGAGCAATTATTGAATGAGCCTTGTCCAAGGCACGGCACCTAAGAGAGGCCAGCCACCCACCTGTGGAAAGATTGTACGATCATGAAGGCGTTTAAAAATTCAAACGCGTTTGATGGAGGTCACGGCCCAGGTGGCGGCTCAGGTGGAGGCGGTTTCCAAGGCCCGGGCGCCGGCTCAAGTGGAGGAGGATTCCACAGTCAGGGCCATCCTGGTAACCAAGGAGGATATAATCCGCAACTCGGCCAAGGTAATCAGCAGCAACAGTCCGGATATCAGAGCTACCCGAAGCAGCTGAATAGTGGGCAATACCATGTATTCACCACTAGCTTATGTAAGAGAGACCAGAAGCTTCACAAGAGGGCCGTCAATGCCGTTGAGCCGGCGATTCCACGTTACTTACATTGGTCAGAGCAGCCTATTGTGTGGAGCAGAGAGGATCACCCACCCCGGGTCGATAATCCGGGTCACTTGGCCTTGGTAGTGGCGCCTCAGGTTGGAGGATACAAATTCACTAAGGTACTCATGGATGGAGGCAGCAACATCAACATCCTCTACTATGAGACATTCTGCCGGATGGGATTGACTGATAAGAGTCTTAAATAATCCAACATTGTTTTTCATGGTGTGGTACCTGGCAAATCGGTGTACCCAGTTGGTAAGATTGAATTGGAAGTAGCCTTCGGAGATGAGTATGATTTCAGAGCAGAAAAACTAACGTTTGAGGTGGTTAAGATCTAAAGCCCATATCATGCTCTATTTGGACGGCCGGCTTATGCCAAGTTCATGGCCCGGCCGTGTTATGTGTATTTGCAGCTCAACATGCCAGGTTATAAGGGCGCCATTACAGTGCATGGGAGCCAGAAAATAGCCTTGGAGTGTGAAGAAGGTGATGCTACCTATGCTGAGTCTATTTGTGCAACAGAGGAGTTAAAATTTTGCAAGGATCACGTTGACCCGGCAGACATGACGTCACTAAAGAAACCAACAACAGAGCATGAGCCGGTGTTGAAGTTCAAATCAGCTGATGACACCAAGATGGTCGACTTTGTGCCTGGCGACTCATCCAAGCAGTTCATCATCGGTGCAAACTTGGATCCCAAATAGGAAAGCGCGCTCATCGAGTTCATCCATGAGAACCGGGACATCTTTGCATGGAAACCTTCTGACATACCGGGTGTCCCGAGGGAACTCACTGAGTACACTCTCAATATTGATCCAAAGTTCAAACCTGTTAGACAGTTTCTATGAAGAAAGGCGCAAAGCCATTGGAGAGGAGGTGGCCCGGCTCTTGGCGGCCGGGTTCATCGTAGAAGTCTTTCACCCAGAGTGGTTAGCCAACCCGGTGCTTGTACTAAAAAAGAATGGCACCTAGCGTATGTGTGTGGATTACACCAATCTGAACAAGGCTTGTCCGGCTGATCCTTTTGCCCTCCCCCGTATTGATCAGATCATCGATGCTACGGCGGGTTGCGCGCGTTTGAGTTTCTTGGATGCTTATTCTGGTTATCATCAGATCAAGATGGAAGTCAAAGATAAGGAGAAGACGACTTTTATCACTCCTTTTGGAGCTTTCTGCTATGTGTCTATGCCTTTTGGGCTTAAGAGTGCCCAGGCGACCTACCAACGGTGTGTGAAGAATTGTCTTCACGATCAAATTGGGCGTAATGTTCATGCTTATGTGGATTATATAGTGGTAAAATCCAGGAAAGAGGAAACCTTGGTCGCAGATCTGAAAGAGACTTTCGATAATCTCCGGGTCTACAAAATGATGCTTAACCCGGCCAAGTGTGTTTTTGGAGTCCCAGCCGGCAAGCTCTTGGGTGTTTTGGTGTCTAACCGAGGTATTGAAGCTAACCCGGAGAAAATCAAGGCAATTACATCCCTGGCTAAACCAACATGCATCAATGACATTCAATGACTGGCGGGTCGTATTGCTGCTTTGAGCCATTTCATAAGCCGGTTAGGGAGAAGGCAATGCCTCTGTATCAGATGATGAAGAAAATAGATGATTTTGTTTGGAGCGATGCTGCAAACTCTGCTTTTGAAGATCTGAAGACACAGCTTGCTGAGCCGCCGGTCCTGGCTGCTCTAGTTGAGAAAGAGCCGCTGCTGTTATACGTGGCCGCCAACTCACGAGTTGTTAGTGTGGCTATTGTGGTGGAGCGCAAGGAGGCTGGCAAGGAGCATCCGGTTCAACGGCCGGTTTACTACGTCAGTGAGGTGCTAATTGAATCCAAGCAACGATATCCACATTGGCAGAAGCTCGTATATGGGGTGTTCATGGCGAGTCGGAAGCTTAAACATTATTTTCAAGGTCATCCAATCACTGTGGTTAGCTCTTCTCCTATGGGGATATCATTCAAAACAGAGAAGCCACTGGACGACTTGCCAAGTGGGCCATTGAGCTTGGGTCTCATGGGTTGAAGTATGTACCGCATATAGCGATCAAATCTCAACCACTAGTTGACTTCATTAATGATTGGACAGAGATGCATATGCCAGAGGAGAAACCAGACAACACATATTGGACTATTCATTTTGATGGGTCCAGACAGTTGGAAGGCTCGGGGGCTGGAGTTGTTTTAACCTCTCCTCGAGGTGACAAGTATTGTTATGTGTTACGGCTGATGTTTCCTTGCACTAACAATGCATCAGAGTATGAGGCCTTGCTCCATGGTCTTCGAGTGGCAAAAGAGATGAGTTTGAGCCGGGTCAGATGTCTTGGCGATTCAGATTTAGTGGCTCAACAGGTATCAGGCAAGTGGGATTCCAAGGATCCTCTCATGGCGGCTTATCGCCGGGAGGTTGATGCCGTTGCAGGGCATTTTAAGGGTTGTCAGGTGGAGCACATTGACCGTAGAAAGAACGAAGCGGCTGATGCTTTAAGCCGGTTGGGGTCTTAGCGTAAGCCGGTACCACCTAACACCTTTTTGGATGTTTTGCATAACCCGTCTGTCAAGTTGCCCACAGAAGAAGATTTAGTTGTTCCTGACCCGGAGGCGCAGTTGGTGGCGGCTCTGAAGGAAATATGCCCTAGAGGCAATAATAAAGTTATTATTTATTTCCTTATATCATGATAAATGTTTATTATTCATGCTAGAATTGTATTAACCGGAAACATAATACATGTGTGAATACATAGACAAACAGAGTGTCACTAGTATGCCTCTACTTGACTAGCTCGTTAATCAAAGATGGTTATGTTTCCTAACCATGGACAAAGAGTTGTTATTTGATTAACGGGATCACATCATTAGGTGAATGATCTAATTGACATGACCCATTCCATTAGCTTAGTACCCGATCGTTTAGTATGTTGCTATTGCTTTCTTCATGACTTATACATGTTCCTATGACTATGAGATTATGCAACTCCTGTTTGCCAGAGGAACACTTTGTGTGCTACCAAACATCACAACGTAACTGGGTGATTATAAAGGAGCTCTACAGGTGTCTCCAAAGGTACATGTTGGGTTGGCGTATTTCGAGATTAGGATTTGTCACTCCGATTGTCGGAGAGGTATCTCTGGGCCCTCTCGGTAATGCACATCACTTAAGCCTTGCAAGCATTGCAACTAATGAGTTAGTTGCGGGATGATGTATTACAAAACGAGTAAAGAGACTTGCCGGTAACGAGATTGAACTAGGTATGGGATACCGACGATCGAATCTCGGGCAAGTAACATACCGATGACAAAGGGAACATCGTATGTTGTTATGCGGTCTGACCGATAAAAGATCTTCGTAGAATATGTAGGAGCCAATATGAGCATCCAGGTTCCGCTATTGGTTATTGACCGGAGACGTGTCTTGGTCATGTCTACATTGTTCTCGAACCCGTAGGATCCGCACGCTTAAGGTTACATTATGAGTTTATGCATTTTGATGCACCAAAGGTTGTTCGGAGTCCCGGATGTGATCACGGACATGACGAGGAGTCTCGAAATGGTCGAGACATAAAGATTGATATATTGGAAGCCTATATTTGGACATCGGAAGTGTTCCGGGTGAAATCGGGATTTTACCAGAGTACCGGGAGGTTACCGGAACCCCCCGGGAGGTATATGGGCCTTAGTGGGCCTTAGTGGAAGAGAGGAGAGGTGGCCAGAGATGGGCCGCGCGCCCCTCCCCCCCTTGGTCCGAATTGGACAAGGAGAGGGGGCCGGCCCCCCTTCCTCCTCTCTCTCCTCTTTCCCCCCCCCCCTCCACGAATCCTATTCCAACTAGGAAAGGGAGGGAGTCCTACTCCCAGAGGGAGTAGGACTCCTCCTGGCGCGCCTCTCCTGGACGGCCGGCCCCCTCCCTTGAACCTTTATATATGGAGGCAGGGGCACCCCTAGAGACACAAGTTGATCCACGTGATCATATTCTTAGCCGTGTGCGGTGCCCCCTTCCACCATAGTCCTCGATAATATTGTAGCGGTGCTTAGGCGAAGCCCTGCGACAGTAGTACATCAAGATCGTCACCACGCCGTCGTGCTGACGGAACTCTTCCCCGACACTTTGCTGGATCGGAGTCCGGGGATCGTCATCGAGCTGAACGTGTGCTAGAACTCGGAAGTGCCGTAGTTTCGGTGCTTGATCGGTTGGGCTGTGAAGATGTACGACTACATCAACCAAGTTAACGCTTCTGTTGTCGATCTACAAGGGTACGTAGATCACACTCTCCCCCTCTCGTTGCTATGCATCACCATGATCTTGCGTGTGCGTAGGAATTTTTTTTGAAATTACTACGTTCCACAAAAGTGGCATCCAAGCCTAGGTTTTATGTGTTGATGTTATATGCACGAGTAGAACACAAGTGAGTTGTGGGCGATATAAGTCATACTGCTTACCAGCATGTCATACTTTGGTTCGGCGGTATTTTTGGACGAAGCGGCCCGGACCGACATTACGCGTACGCTTACGCGAGACCGGTTCTCCCGACGTGCTTTGCACAAAGGTGGCTAGCGGGTGACAGTTTCTCCAACTTTAGTTGAACCGAGTGTGGCTACGCCCGGTCCTTGCGAAGGTTAAAACAGCACCTACTTGACAAACTATCATTGTGGTTTTGATGCGTAGGTAAGATTGGTTCTTGCTTAAGCCTGTAGCAGCCACGTAAAACTTGCAACAACAAAGTAGAGGACGTCTAACTTGTTTTTGCAGGGCATGTTGTGATGTGATATGGTCAAGACATGATGCTAAATTTTATTGTATGAGATGATCATGTTTTGTAACTGAGTTATCGGCAACTGGCAGGAGCCATATGGTTGTCGCTTTGTTGTATGCAATGCAATCGCGCTGTAATGCTTTACTTTATCACTAAGCGGTAGTGATAGTCGTGGAAGCATAAGATTGGCGAGACGACAACGATGCTACTATGGAGATCAAGGTGTCGCGCCGATGACGATGGTGATCACGACGGTGCTTCGAAGATGGAGATCACAAGCACAAGATGATGATGGCCATATCATATCACTTATATTGATTGCATGTGATGTTTATCTTTTATGCATCTTATCTTGCTTAGATTAACGGTAGCATTAAGATGATCTCTCACTAATTATCAAGAAGTGTTCTCCCTGAGTATGCACCGTTGCGAAAGTTCTTCGTGCTGAGACACCACGTGATGATCGGGTGTGATAGGCTCTATGTTCAAATACAACGGGTGCAAAACAGTTGCACACGCGGAATACTCAGGTTATACTTGACGAGCCAAGCATATACAGATATGGCCTCGGAACACGGAGACCGAAAGGTCGAGCGTGAATCATATAGTAGATATGATCAACATAGTGATGTTCACCAATGAAACTACTCCATCTCACGTGATGATCGGACATGGTTTAGTTGATTTGGATCACGTAATCACTTAGAGGATTAGAGGGATGTCTATCTAAGTGGGAGTTCTTAAGTAATATGATTAATTGAACTTAAATTTATCATGAACTTAGTCCTGGTAGTATTTTGCAAATTATGTTGTAGATCAATAGCTCGCGTTGTTGCTTCCCTGTGTTTATTTTGATATGTTCCTAGAGAAAATTGTGTTGAAAGATGTTAGTAGCAATGATGCGGATTGGATCCGTGATCTGAGGTTTATCCTCATTGCTGCACAGAAGAATTATGTCCTTGATGCACCGCTAGGTGACGGACCTATTGCAGGAGTAGATGCAGACGTTATGAACGTTTGGCTAGCTCAATATGATGACTACTTGATAGTTTAGTGCACCATGCTTAATGGCTTAGAATCAGGACTTCAAAGACGTTTTTAACGTCATGGAGCATATGAGATGTTCCAGGAGTTGAAGTTAATATTTCAAGCAAATACCCGAGTTGAGAGATATGAAGTCTCCAACAAGTTATATAGCTAAAAGATGGAGGAGAATCGCTCAACTAGTGATCATGTGCCCAGATTGTCTGAGTACTACAATCGCTTGAATCAAGTGGGAGTTAATCTTCCAGATAAGATAGTGATTGGTAGAATTCTCTAGTCACCATCACCAAGTTAGTAGAACTTCGTGATGAACTATGATATGCAAGGGATAACGGAAACGATTCCCAAGCTCTTCGTAATGTGGAAATTGACGAAGGTAGAAATCGAGAAAAACATCAAGTGTTGATGGTAGACAAGACAACTAGTTTCAAGAAAAGGGCAGAGGGAAGAAGGGGAACTTCAAGAAGAACATCAAGCAAGTTGCTGCTCAAGTGAAGAAGCCCAAGTCTGGTCCTAAGCCTGAGACTAAGTGTTTCTACTACAAAGGGACTGGTCACTGGAAGCTGAACTACCCAAGTGATTGGCAGATAAGAAGGATGGCAAAGTGAACATAAGTATATTTGATATACATGTTATTGATGTGTACTTTACTAGTGTTTATAGCAACCCCTCAGTATTTGATACTAGTTCAGTTGCTAAGATTAGTAACTCGAAACGGGAGTTGCAGAATAAACAGAGACTAGTTAAGGGTGAAGTGACGATGTGTGTTGGAAGTGGTTCCAAGATTGATATGATCATCATCGCACACTCCCTATACTTTCGGGATTAGTGTTGAACCTGAATAAGTGTTATTTGGTGTTTGCGTTAAGCATGAATATGATTTGATCATGTTTATTGTAATATGGTTATTCATTTAAGTAAGAGAATAAATTGTTGTTCTGTTTACATGAATAAAACCTTATATGGTTACACACCCAATGAAAATAGTTCGTTGGATCTCGATCGTAGTGATACACATAATCATAATATTGAAACCAAAAGATGCAAAGTTAATAATGATAGTGCAACTTATTTGTAGCACTGCCGTTTAGGTCATATTGGTGTAAAGTGCATGAAGAAACTCCATGCTGATGGGATTTTGGAATCACTTGATTATGAATCACTTGATGCTTGCGAACCATGCCTCATGGGCAAGATGACTAAGACTCCGTTCTCCGGAGCGAGCAACTGACTTATTGGAAATAATACATACTGATGTATGTGGTCTAATGAGTGTTAAGGCTCACGGAAAGTATCGTTATTTTTTGAACTTCACAGATGATTTGAGAAGATATGGGTATATCTACTTGATGAAACATAAGTCTGAAACATTTGAAAAGTTCAAAGAATTTCAGAGTGTAGTGGAAAATCATCATGACAAGAAAATAAAGTTTCTACGATCTGATCGTGGATACAAATATTTGAGTTACGAGTTTGGTCTTCAATTAAAACAATGTGGAATAGTTTCACAAACTCATGCCACATGGAACACCACAGCATAATGGTGTGTCCGAATGTCATAACCGTACTTTATTGGATATAGTGCAATCTATGATGTCTCTTACCGATCTACCACTATAGTTTTGGGTTATGCATTAGAGACAGCTGCATTCACGTTAAAAGGGCACCATCTAGATCTGTTGAGACGACACCGTATGAACTGTGGTTTGGCAAGAAACCAAAGTTGTCGTTTCTTAAAGTTTGGGGTTGCAATGCTTATGTGAAAAAGTTTCATCCTGATAAGCTCAAACCCAAATCAGAAAAGTGTGTCTTCATAGGATACCCAAAAAGTTACTGTTGGGTACACCTTCTATCACAAATCCAAAGGCAAGACATTCGTTGCTAAGAATGGATCCTTTCTAGAGAAGGAGGTTCTCTCGAAAGAAGTGAGTGGGAGGAAAGTAGAACTTGATAAGGTAATTGTACCTTCTCCTTTATTGGAAAGTAGTTCATCACAGAAATCTGTTCCTGTGACTACTACACCAATTAGTGAGGAAGCTAATGATGATGATCATGTAACTTCAGATCAAGTTACTACCGAATCTCGTAGGTAAACCAGAGTGAGATCCGCACCAGAGTGGTACGATAATCTTGTTCTGGAGGTCATGCTACTTGACCATGATGAACCTACGAACTATGAAGAAGCGATGGTGAGCCCAGATTCCGCAAAATGGCTTGAGGCCATGAAATCTAAGATGGGATCCATGTATGAGAACAAAGTATGGACTTTGGTTGACTTGCCCGATGATCGGCAAGCAATTGAGAATAAATGGATCTTCAAGAGGAAGACGGACGCTGATAGTAGTGTTACTATCTACAAAGCTAGAATTGTCGCAAAAGGTTTTCGACAAGTTCAAGGTGTTGACTACGATGAGAGTTTCTCACTCGTATCTATGCTTAAGTCTGTCCGAATCATGTTAGCAATTGCCGCATTTTATGAAATCTGGCAAATGGATAAACAAAACTGCATTCCTTAATAGATTTATTAAAGAAGAGTTGTATATGATACAACCAGAAGGTTTTGTCAATCCTAAAGGTGCTAACAAAATATGCAAGCTCCAGCGATCCATCTATGGACTGGTGCAAGCATCTCGGAGATGGAATATACGCTTTGATAAGTTGATCAAAGCATATAGTTTTATACAGACTTGCGATGAAGCCTGTATTTACAAGAAAGTGAGTGGGAGCACTACAACATTTCTGATAAGTATATGTGAATGACATATTGTTGATCGAAAATAATGTAGAATTATTCTGCAAAGCATAAAGGAGTGTTTGAAAGGAATTTTCCAAAGAAAGACCTCGGTGAAGCTGCTGACATATTGAACATCAAGATCTATAGAGATAGATCAAGATGCTTGATAAGTTTTTTTTAATGAGTACATACCTTGACAAGATTTTGAAATAGTTCAAAATAGAACAGTCAAAGAAAGAGTTCTTGTCTGTGTTACAAGGTGTGAAATTGAGTAAGACTCAAAACCCGACCACGACAGAAGATAGAAAGAGAATGAAAGTCATTCCCTATGCCTCAGCCATAGGTTCTATAAAGTATGCCATGCTATGTACCAGATCTATTGTATACCCTACACTGATTTTGGCAAGGTAGTACAATAGTGATCTAGGAGTAGATCACTGGACAGCGGTCAAAATTATCCTTAGTGGAATAAGGATATGTTTCTCGATTATGGAGGCGACAAAAAGGTTCGTCGTAAAGGGTTACGTCGATGCAAGTTTTGACACTAATCCAGATGACTCTAAGTCTCAATCTGGATACATATTGAAAGTGAGAGCAATTAGCTAGAGTAGCTCTGTGCAGAGCATTGTTGACATAGAAATTTGCAAAATACATACGGATCTGAATGTGGCAGACCCGTTGACTAAACTTCTCTCACAAGCAAAACATGATCACACCTTAGTACTCTTTGGGTGTTAATCGCATAGCGATGTGAACTAGATTACTGAATCTAGTAAACCCTTTGGGTGTTGGTCACATGAAGATGTGAACTAATCACATAAAGATGTGAACTATTAGTGTTAAATCACATGGTGATGTGAACTAGATTATTGACTCTAGTGCAAGTGGGAGACTGAAGGAAATATGCCCTAGAGGCAATAATAAAGTTATTATTTATTTCCTTATATCATGATAAATGTTTATTATTCATGCTAGAATTGTATTAACCGAAAACATAATACATGTGTGAATACATAGACAAACAGAGTGTCACTAGTATGCCTCTACTTGACTAGCTCGTTAATCAAAGATGGTTATGTTTCCTAACCATGGACAAAGAGTTGTTATTTGATTAACGGGATCACATCATTAGGTGAATGATCTGATTGACATGACCCATTCCATTAGCTTAGCATCCGATCGTTTAGTATGTTGCTATTGCTTTCTTCATGACTTATACATGTTCCTATGACTATGAGATTATGCAACTCCCGTTTGCCAGAGGAACACTTTGTGTGCTACCAAACGTCACAACGTAACTGGGTGATTATAAAGGAGCTCTACAGGTGTCTCCAAAGGTACATGTTGGGTTGGCGTATTTCGAGATTAGGATTTGTCACTCCGATTGTCGGAGAGGTATCTCTGGGCCCTCTCGGTAATGCACATCACTTAAGCCTTGCAACTAATGAGTTAGTTGCGGGATGATGTATTATAGAACGAGTAAAGAGACTTGCCGGTAACGAGATTGAACTAGGTATGGGTTACCGACGATCGAATCTCAGGCAAGTAACATATCGATGACAAAGGGAACAGCGTATGTTGTTATGCGGCCTGACCGATACAAGATCTTCGTAGAATATGTAGGAGGCAATATGAGCATCCAGGTTCTGCTATTGGTTATTGACCGGAGACGTGTCTCGGTCATATCTACATTGTTCTCGAACCCGTAGGGTCCGCACGCTTAAGGTTACGATGACAGTAATATTATGAGTTTATGCATTTTGATGTACCGAAGGTTGTTCAGAGTCCCGGATGTGATCACGGACATGACGAGGAGTCTCAAAATGGTCGAGACATAAAGATTGATATATTGGAACCCTATGTTTGGATATTGGAAGTGTTCCGGGTGAAATCGGGATTTTACCGGAGTACCGGGAGGTTACGGAAACCCCCGGGAGGTATATGGGCCTTAGTGGGCCTTAGTGGAAGAGAGGAGAGGTGGCCAGAGATGGGCCGTGCGCCCCTCCCCCCCTTGGTCCGAATTGGACAAGGATAGGGGGCCGGCCCCCCTTCCTCCTCTCTCTCCTCTCCCCCCCCTCCACGAATCCTATTCCAACTAGGAAAGGGGGGGAGTCCTACTCCCAGAGGGAGTAGGACTCCTCCTGGCGCGCCTCTCCTGGCCGGCCGGCCCCCCTCCCTTGAACCTTTATATACGGAGGCAGGGGCACCCCTAGAGACACAAGTTGATCCACGTGATCATATTCTTAGCCGTGTGCGGTGCCCCCTTCCACCATAGTCCTCGATAATATTGTAGCGGTGCTTAGGCGAAGCCCTGCGACAGTAGTACATCAAGATCGTCACCATGCCGTCGTGCTGACGGAACTCTTCCCCAACACTTTGCTGGATCGGAGTCCGGGGATCGTCATCGAGCAGAACGTGTGCTAGAACTCGGAGGTGCCGTAGTTTCGGTGCTTGATCGGTCGGGCCGTGAAGACGTACGACTACATCAACCAAGTTAATGCTTCCGTTGTCGACATACAAGGGTATGTAGATCACACTCTCCCCCTCTCGTTGCTATGCATCACCATGATCTTGCGTGTGCGTAGGAATTTTTTTGAAATTACTACGTTCCACAAAAGGCTCTTCATGTCATCCCAGATTGGACAGTGCCGTTCTTGGCTTATATGACCCGGGGAGAGTTGCCAGCGGATGAGACCCTGGCTCGACAGATAACCCGGCGGTCTAAGTCAATGACAATTTCGGATGGAGAACTATACCATCGCAACGTCTCTGGAGCGTTTCAACGGTGCGTTTCCCCTATAGAAGGCCAAGAAATACTTCGTGAGATCCATGAAGGCGATTGTGGTCATCACGCCGGGTCAAAATCTCTAGTGGCCAAAGCTTTTTGTCACGTTTTTTACTGGTTGACGGCTCATGCTGATGCAGGGGATTTGGTCAGCAGATGTGATGGATGTCAAAAAATTTCCACGATGAGCACATGTTCCGGCTCAAGAGCTCTGGATGATTCCAATCACTTGGCCATTTGCGGTCTGGGGGCTTGACATGGTGGGGCCTTTTAAAACTTCTAAGGATAAAAATACACATCTCTTAGTGGCAGTTGATAAATTCACTAAGTGGGTTGAGGCGGAGCCAGTGAGTAAGTGTGACGTGGCCACGGCGGTTCAGTTCATGAAAAAGGTGATCTTCCGTTTTGGTTTTCCACACAACATTATCACTGACAATGGCACTAATCTATCCCAAGGGGCTATGGAGGAGTTTTGTTAACGTGAGCACATCCGGCTTGATGTTTCTTCTGTAGCTCATCCTCAATCCAATGGTCAAGCCGAGAGAGCAAATCAGGAAATTTTAAAAGGTCTCAAACCCCGGCTTATGGTTCCCTTACATCGAACGCCAGGTTGTTGGGTAGAGGAATTACCCTCGGTGTTGTGGAGTATCAACACCACACCTAATAGGTCTATGGGCTACACACCTTTCTTCATGGTGTATGGAGCAGAAGCAGTGTTGCCTAGTGAACAAGCTTATGTTGAAGCTAATAATGAACAAGCTAGACAGGATGCACTTGACTTGTTGGATGAAGAAAGAGACTTAGCAGTGGCTCGGTCAGCAATTTATCAACAGGACCTGCGCCGTTATCACAACCGCTGGGTCAAATCTAGGACTTTTCAGGAAGGCGACCTGGTGCTCCAGCTCATCCAGGATCTGTCAGATGCGCACAAGCTATCCCCACCTTGGGAAGGACCCTTTGTGGTCAGCAAGAACTTAAACAACGGGTCGTATTACCTCATTGACGTTCGAGAACACAAAGATTCACGTATGTCGGAGGAGGAGACCCGTCGGCCGTGGAACATGGCCCAACTTCGTCCATACTACACCTGAGCTACCGGCTCTCATCATGTACATACTTTAACATTGTATATACCATGATAAGTAATAAAGTAAGACCATCGGTCTCTTTTCTTTTCAAAGATTATGCATCTTTGTTATTTCTTATTTTCAAATGACTATTAAGGAGTTGATCATATTTGAATCAAGTCTAACCTTTTTTGGTCCGGCTTATGATCGTATTCGAATCTAGTTGCAATTATCATGGTCACTTGGGGGCTTCCTGTTCAAACATAGGTCGTATTCAAACCAAAGAGAACATAGCTGTCGTAACACCCTTGATCGGCTCAAGGATAAACTCACTAGGGGGCTTCTTGATCATATCCGAATCATAGCTTAACCCCTTTTGGGTCCGACTTGGATCGTATTCGAATCAGGGTCGTTAAAAACATCTCAAGGTCATTTGGGGGCTTCCTGTTCAAACATAGGTCATATTCGAACCAAAGAGAACATAGCTTTCGGTACCCTCTTGATCGGCACAATGCCACAGCCACTGGGGGCTATATTGTTGTATTCGAACCTTAGCTTAACCCCTTTGGTCCGGTTTACTGATCGTATTCGAATCAGAAGCCACCAACCTTTAAATATAAGGTTAAATCATACTTGTTAACTATTATTTGCCTTTGAGTTTCTTGTTGCAAATAATTAGCAAGATCTTCTTCACCGGCTTGTCTATTTGACAACAAGGCTACCAGGGTATGACGACCATTAAAGTATTCAAAGGTATTGATTTCTCAGATAGATTGAGTTATTAGCTTCATTACCCGGGTTACTCAAGCCGGTGGTCTAAGGATCAAAGGTACAAGTATGGCTATTATTTATATATAATTGCCTGCTGCATTAACTAAAGAGTTAGTTTCAGCCCTTGTCCTTTATTTATATCTGTTTTCTGTTTTCTATTATGATAAACATATTGGATATAAGCCAACCATCTTGAGAGAGCAACGATGATTTGGGATCCCGTGGATTATCATTCCCACCATTCACTTCGCGCAAGAACTTCGTGCATCTCCTCTACTTGGCTCTCGCAAAGCTATGGGCTATATACCAATTATCACCTTATGCCCATTATATCGTGTTCACCTTGCATGTTATGCCTGTTTCAATGCCTTTGCCATGCAATCGTGACCCTTGCTTGTTGCACTTACATATGATTCACCATTATACTACGCCTATGTGTATTTGCATGCTTGGTGGAGATCCTTGTTGCTATTGCCATGTTTACCATGTGCCTCATGCTATTGTTGATTCTTGTGTTGGGGGAGTCATATTGTTCAATTGCTCTTTACATAGGACTTCTTGCCAACACCATGAACCTACTTTGCTCATATCTTCCTTTCATGCTTATGCTATGTCATGTGAATTATTCGTACACACTATTTGCACCCATGACATGCTTGACATGATTCCTTCTAGTATGTTGCATATTCGCATTACTAGCTTGCTTGACTTGATTACTATGGTTGCTTGCTTTGTCGCATCGCCCATGTTCCACTCTTACTTGCTTTCTTGGGTTGATGACATATATGTTCATGCCTCTGACATGATATATCTTGTTCATTGTCGCTTGCCTCCAATTGTTGCATCTATGCTTATTGATCTTGGAGACTTGGACATATTACTTGTCATGCATGCTTGTTTACTTGAGCCTATTGTATCTGGTTGTTCTTGCATCACATGCCTCCATACTATGAAATGCTCCCTTGTCCTTTCTTATGATGAGCATGATGCATACACTTGTTGGGTATCTTACCACATGAATGATAGGTTTTGCACTTCCGCTAACCTCATTTGTTTTTCCAAGTGGTTGTCATGTTATTTCATTTTGGAAGATTCACAAGGTGGTGCTGTTATGCGACAACTTGGTCATGCGAGGGAATACACGATGTGCAACACCAACGTTTGCGAGAATCTCCTAAAGGTGAACTATTTCCCTTTGAGCCATCTTCAAATACACATATTGGATGGGTCACTCTTTCATTGTTGTCTCCTTCTTGTTGTCTACATGATACATCTCCCGAATGGAGGAGCGACATTGGAGATTGGCTCTATGGACCTTCAAAATGAGGAGCGCTCGGACTTATTGGATGCACCTTCAAACCTCCACTCATGCCACGACATGGAGCATTGGTACACCAACACCTCCATATTTGTTGATTGTGCTCACACATGTCATGCTCGATGGACATATCATACACATGACAAATTTGCATCTTATGCATGGATTGACTCACATTATGATTGCCTTGTCGCATCTTGTATTCCCATGTCATCCATGATATATGACCTTCTTCATTTCCTTAGCAAATTTGTTGTGATCTTCCTTGATGGCATATTCTTACATCATGATCATATTGCCCACCATCAATCGCATGATCACATAGTCATGTTGAGCACCAATTACCATCTTCATGCTTTTGATAAACCGTCCCATTATGACATCATTTTGCACAATGGTTGCATTGATCACATTCGCAATACATTTGTGTGCACAATGAATGCTTTTGCTCCCATGAATGCTTTACATCTCATTCCATATCATCTTGCTAAGCTTCATGTGCCTTGTCACGAACAATCTTGCCTCACGGACTCATTATTACATGATGCACTTTGTGTGTGCTAACCATTGTATTTCCGAGTGTTGTTTGTGTTTGCTCTTTTTGCATGTATACTCCTCCAGCGACACCTTGGAGTACTTGGATTACGCCATGACTTCCACTTCGTCCAACAACAAGTCCGTCCATGACAATCATTTCCATGGCGATGAGGATCACGATCCGAGGTCGGGTCTTTCCCAAGGGGGGTGGAGATGATGCGGAGCATCCCACGTTCATCCCCATGTACACTCCGACTACTCTCCAAGCCCCAAGGATACATAAGATGAGACCTCGACTATACACCATTGGACACAAGGTGAACTCGCTCCTCTTCAAACCATCACTTTCCATATGTGAGACATGGCTACTACCTCAAATATATGTGCTATGCATGACCAGGAACAAAGAGGAAGACCATGGACAAGACGGCGAGGACACCAAGTACAAGGGGCTGCCCAAGAAGCTCTAGCGAACGGACGTCCGGCCTCCACCGGACGACCGGCCAGCGAGCAGACGTCCGGCCCCATCGGTCGACCGGCGGCTGAAGCACAGCCAACACCAGCTACAGCACCTCCCAACGAGCGGATGTCCGGCCCCCACCGGACGACTGGTAATATTAACAGAAGTCCGAGGACACCGGACATCCGGTGCCTCTTCACAGAACGTCTTCAGCGGACGTCCGGTGACTAGCGGACGACCGGTCCCTCCTGAGCCACCAGACGACCGGTACCCGTCGAACGACTGGTACCTGCCTGTGTGCAGCCAGGCCTTTGGCCTTGTATCCCTCTCCTACTTACCCCTTCGTGGCTCTAGATTAATATACTCCTCCAACCCCACCATTTGAGAGTTAGCGTTGTGATAGCTCATATTAGAGATAGACCCTCGCTCATCCACATCAGATCTACTCCACGAGAGAGACCGCGACCCCTCTACAGAGAAGATCCTCTTGGATTCAGGACCCCCTTTTGGGTGGCCCCCATCAAGACCTCCTTTGGAGAAGAACCGATTACCGTGTATCGTCCCTTGTTGATCGTGGATCATGTATCTCTCTTTGTGTTTCGAGGATCTAGCATATGTGTGATCGTTCTTGTTGGTTTGAGTGATTCTCTCGTGTTTCCCCTCGTATTTCCCCTCGTGTTCTTCGCGGGATCCGCTCCTTTCGTGAAAGATCGGCCATCTAGGTTTCCACCCTGCATCAATGACTCAATTCATCACAAGAAGGTAGAGGGGGGAGAAACACCATATGATTCAACTATAGTAACAAAGCTCGCGGTACATCAAGATCGTGCCAAATCAAGAACACGAGAGATAGAGAGATCAAACACATAGATACTGGTACATACCCTCAGCCCCAAGGGTGAACTACTCCATCCTCCTCATGGAGACCGCCGGATGATGAAGATGGCCTCTGGTGATGGTTTCCCCCTCCAGCAAGGTGCCGGAAACTTGCTTCCGATTGGTTTTTCATGGTTACAGAGGCTTGCGGTGGCAGAACTTCCGATCTAGGGTTCTTTTCAGAGGTTTCTATATTTATAAGAATTTTTGGCATCAGAGGTTTCTATATTCATAAGAACTTTCAGCATTGGAAACAAGTCAGGGGGGTGCCCGAGGGCCCCACAAACTAGGAAGGCGCGCCTTAGGGGGGCGCCCTGTAACGCCCCGAGACCGTTGCGCCAGGTGTCGTCCAGTTATTTGCTGTTGTTGCCTTGTCATTTGCTTGCGTGTTTCATCTTGCCACGTCATCATGTGCATTGCATTATCATATTTTCAAAACTTGCATTAGTCCGGGTCTCCCAGTTCCGTCCATTGTCCGTTCTCAGCCCAGACACACTTGCACGCGCCCGCGACATGTCCGTAATATTATTTTATAAGTGACCGGAAAATGTTCTCGGTTTGGGATGAAAGTTGGCGTGCGGTCTTATTATAGTGTAGATAGACCGCCTGTCAAGTTTCATCGCATTCGGAGTTCGTTTGATAGCCCAACCGTCAAACTATAGCGGCATTATAGCCGGTCTAACGTCGGACGTTTTCGGTCTCCGGAAACAGTCGCCGGGGCTCTCTCTCTTCTCTTCTCTCAGCTCGAGACCATCTATATAGTCCACTACTCACCGCCAGACCCTACCTAACCTCTCTCGTCAGCCCTCGACCCTCCTTGCACGCGCGCCCGAAAGCTGTCCCGGACCTGACTCGGGCTGTCGCTACCGTTGTGTCCGGATCATCCCCGAACATCTACAAAACGTCTCCGTTTTCCTATTTGAACTCCCTACCTTTTTTAGGAACGTCCGATTACGATCGGAGGGACCTAACCACCCTAAACTGGTATGTTTTGCTATATATAGCTCCCCTAGTCCATTTCTAGACAAACCCTAATTTCTAGGCAGTTTGTCCCATCCCGCCGCCGCTAGCATCTCCCACCTCGGGATCCGTCTCCACCCAATCCCACCACCGCCTCCATTTTCTGTGCCTGACCAACCTCCTTTGGTCACAGCCACGCGTCTCCACGCTCGTGCCCGAGCAGGAGCCCCTCAAGACGGAGCTCAATCGCAGCAGGACCCTTGCCTCCCTCGATCCACCTCGTCCCAGTGCGCGAGATCCACTCCTCCCGATCCATCCACCAAGATTGTCGCCCCGCTTCTTCGAGACCAGCCGCTGGTGATCTGCATCCATGCTGCCTCCCACCATCGGCTGCAAGCCAAGGAGCCTCCCCGTGCTCCTCCACCTCGTCTCATCTTCCGGCAACCGGCGCTGCCGCCGGCGACCCCGAGATAAGCACCGCTGGCCTTCTCCTGCTCCTGTTGTGTCCCTGCTTTCCTCGCCTCACCTCCCTGTCTCTCTTTCTCTGTTCAAACAGGAGCACCATGGCTATCGGTCCCCATCAAGCTCCGCACCCGGACCTCCTCGTTGAACCTCGCCAGAGTTACTCCATGATGTCAGTAGGAGACCCCTATCCCATCGTCTCTCTCTTCTTCCTGCCCCTGTTCCCTCTCTGAATCTCTCTCTCCTTTCTTCAGGCAACAGCAGCAGCCGCTGCAGCCTCTCGCCGGCAAGCCGCCGCCTTCCTCCATGCCTCCTCGTCGGCCTCCTCCACCTTCCCATCGCGCCAGCAGCTCCAGCCGCTCAAGTCCCAACCTCGAGTTGCGCCCCTGCCTCGCCATGGCCGCCGGCCTTGTTGTTTCCTTATTGTGAGAAACTTCCGTCTTAACCGAATCTTCTTTATTTTCCTATATCCGTTCTGGCGTGTATAGTTTATTTACAATTGCTACTCTATTTCTCCATGAGCTCAGTAGTAGCCCGACTGGTAAAAGTTCCTTTGTCCCTCCAAGAGGTGTTGGGATCTAGTCCCGGGCGCCTTAGGTTTTTCTTCTATTTTGTTTTTGTCAACGCTGTCACACGCGCTTGGGCCTAATCCGCCGGTGGTCTGCTCTGACCTTCTCAATCCGGCCCAGTTTTGTTTTTTTCTCTGCTCAACGGTTTTTCCATTTGTCCAGGAAAAATGTTTTACAGATTAGTCCCTAAAGTCATGCATCTAATAACTTTTCACCCATGCATCGGAATTAAACAAACTATATATGTAAAATGCTTAGAATTTCATCTAGTTTAATAATATGCAACTTTCATCCATGTTAAAAATGTTTAAACTGCTGTTTGTGTAATTTTGCTCCTATGTCATGTTAAAATGCTTTATTTCATAACTAAATAACCGTAGCTCCAAACCTAACAAACTTTATATGTAAATGGGGTAGAAAAATGCCTAGTTTAAGATGATGCACTCATCTAGCATGTTTAACAATTCTAAAATTATGTTTAGGGCAGAACAGTACCAAACCTAATATATGCATATGAGGAGTTTCCGGACTTGTTGTTTTGTTGTTCCGGCCTCATTTAAACTTGCCTATATTAGATAGTTTCATCATGCTTCACCTCTTGCCATGCTAACAACACTAAATATTGTTGGGTACATAAACAAGATCGACCTAAATAAGTCATGTGGCGTTTCGTCAATATGCAACGGAGTTGCATATTGAGCTCCACTTAATTTGTAGGGTTGTTTGTGCATTTTGCCATGCCATGCCTCATTAAACCGGACATGCATCATACTTGGTTGTGCATCATGCCATGTTTATGTGGTGGTTGTTTACTATGTTGTTTGCTTCTTTCCGGTGTTGCTTCTTCGGGATGGTTCCAATAACGTCGTGTGTGTGAGGATCCGTTCGACTACGTCCGTTTGTCTTCTTCATGGACTCGTTCTTCTTCCTCGCGGGATCTCAGGCAAGATGACCATACCCTCGAAATCACTTCTATCTTTGATTGCTAGTTGCTCGCTCTATTGCTATGCCTATGCTGCAATACCAACCACTTGCTTATCATGCCTCCCATATTGCCATGTCAAGCCTCTAACCCACCTTGTCCTAGCAAACCGTTGTTTGGCTATGTTACCGCTTTGCTCAGCCCCTCTTATAGTGTTGTTAGTTGTAGGTGAAGATTGGAGCTTGTTCCATGTTTGGAACATGGATATTTTTTGGGATATCACAATATCTCTTATTTAATTAATGCATCTATATACTTGGCAAAGGGTGGAAGGCTCGGCCTTATGCCTAGTGTTTTGTTCCACTCTTGCTGCCCTAGTTTTCGTCATATCGGTGTTATGTTCCCATATTTTGCGTTCCTTACACGGTTGGGTTATAATGGGAACCCCTTGACAGTTCGCTTTGAATAAAACTCCTCCAGCAAGGCCCAACCTTGGTTTTACCATTCGCCACCTAGCCTTTTTCCCTTGGGAGTCGCACATCCCGAGGGTCATCTTTATTTTAACCCCCCGGGCCAGTGCCTGTCTAAGTGGTATTCGAGTTGCTTCGAAGTCAAATGTTGATTCCATATTTTCCCTAAGTGGTGTTCTCATACTCCGATGTGAACACTAATCCTTCATGATAATCGATATTTCCATGTCAATCCTTTTTCAACCGGCGTGTCTCTCTTCAAGTGGATCCGATCATTTCAACATTCACAAGATCCAATCTCAGTTTTTCATCAATGTTGTTCGTTTCATCCGTCTTCAAGTTGACTTTGTTTTCCCTCCCACCCTTTTTCTTCAAGGACTCATGTATCTTAATAAAGTATCCATTTTATTCATGTGAAGACTCTTCATTCTTGTCTTTGAATGTTCTTATCCAGTGATTCTCATGAAGATTCTAACAGAGCCTCAAGTTCATCTTTCTTCATTCTTTTGATCTCCGGTGGTTTCAAGTCAAGCTCTGTTGATCATATCATTTTTCCTCGTTTCAAATACATTCTCATGCCAGTGCACCTCTTAATCATCCACTTTTCACTATTTAATTGTTCCGGAGTGCTCAAGATATCTTAAGGTTCGTGTTTCCACTCTACATTCGTTCAAGCTACTTCGAGATTGTTATCGCATTCAAGCCATTTAATTCAACCGGTGCAATCTATATTTTAAATAATTGTAATGGTGTATCTTTTGAGTGGGCCCTAACACACAGGTCTTTTCCCAAGATCTTACCTGACTCTTCTTATTTTCCTGGAGCTATCCTCAAATTTCTTTTCGAAGTTTCACGTAAGAGCGATTTATCATCAGTCAAATGCCTTTCTCCAAGATCTTTCAATTCTTTTCATCGTTGGTTCAACTTTTCCATTCTTCTTTATTCCGGAGTGTCTCAACAATTTGCTGGTGTGTCTCATCGTCATTCTCGACATTTGAAGACCAAAGAAGAATTTTCCTCCATATCTTGCTCCATTCTCTTCAAAATTCGTGATTCTAGCTAGATGTCATCCTCTCATAGTTATTTTTGATTGTGGGAATTCTTTTCACCTATCTGGAGCAATTCAAGATTCTGTTCAGTTTGATTATCCGGAGCCCATCATCTAAGATTTATTCATTCTCAGCTTTCAGCTATGGTTCTCCAAATCTTACCGGTGCTTTGTTCAAGTGATCTCTAATCAGTTCGTGATCCCTTCGTTCTCATGTATCTAGATTGTCTCAAGTATCTTCGTTCATTTCACAATTCTTACCCGGTGATTCATCCCTTTACTTCGTTCATTTTCAATTCTACCGGTGGTTCGTTCAAGATTTCTCTTCCTTTGTTATCGTATCAATTCATTCGTTGTTCACAAATCCTAAGGGTGGTTCGTTGAAGACCTTCCCAAGTTTGCCCTATATCTATCTAAATCCTTTCTACGAGAATAAGTAGTATGCCAAATCCGTTGCTTGTCATCAATTTAATTGCTGAAGGATACGCATAACATAATTCTTATTCTTGTTCATCCAAGTAAATTCAATTCCTGCTTTCCAGAGTGGTTCATCATATCACATTCTCGGTTCGAGATGCTTTATCTTTTCCTTCCCGGAGTTCCAAGCTCACAAAATTATATAATCACGAAGATCCATCTAATCATTGCAAGTCTCCACCTTGTGTTTTCAACTTCTCTTTCTTTTCATTATCCTTTTGTTTACCGGAGTTCTTCGTGGAGGCTCTACATGATGGTTCATCAAGAATTTAATTCCTTCTCCAAGTTTTCATCAAGATTCTTTTTAGAGGAGATAAATATTCTTCATCTTGCTATCCAGAGTGCAATTCTTTTTACCTTATATTTTGAGGTGGTGTTATGTCATTGTTGACAATTTCCCTTCATGTTTCATGATTTAGAAGTTGTCAGGAATGAGATATTTAAACCCATCAATCTCTTCTTTGGAATTATCTTGGGTTATTTTTCACCTAAAGCTTTCCCTAAGGATTGTTGCTAATTATGGTGCTTATTAACGACCCTTGTTCTTCATTTATCCTCCCGGTGAAATAAGTTTCTCGTCTTGTTGATACCAATCCAATCTATTGTTTCCGTTAGTGGCAGAATTTCACCTCAAGTTCTTGAGATGTTTTCCATAAGCCCTCAACAAGCCTGTTCTTTTCGTTGTTGATTTCCCAACAACTCCGTTAAATCCTTCTTTTTAAGGATGCTCTCTCAAATTCATTTGAGGTAGAACATGTTGTTTTCTTCTCCGTTCTTTTCATTGCATTCTCTCATTTGTTCCGGAGGCAATGTGATGCTGCTCTCTTCGACCCATCATCTTGTTTTGTCAAGATCATGTCCAATTCCTTCCATTTACAGGCGGAGTGCTGTCCAAATTATATCATTCTTATTCCTTCCCGATCTTGTTTTAACCGAAGTATTGTGCCCCTTTGCTCAAGTTCTTTTCGCCTTATCAAGCTTTGCATCTCTTTTCAACAGGAGTGCTTTCCGAATTTGTTTCTTCCTTATTACTCTTCCCTACCGGAGTTCTTTCAACTTTGTTCTTCCTCGTTCCTCTTTCCTAACGGAGTGATTTCAACTTTGCTCATCTCTTTTGTATTTTTTTCTCGAAATGGCTTAACCTTTTCAAGGTTCTTTGGTTTCACTCGTTTGTCAAAGAAGCAACTTAGTTTTACCTCTTCTCTTTCTCTTCCGTTTTCCCCTCCGGTGTCATTCTAGATCTCGGGACGAGATCCTCTCGTAGTGGTGGAGTGTTGTAACGCCCCGAGACCATTGCGCCAGGTGTCGTCCAGTTATTCGCTGTTGTTGCCTTGTCATTTGCTTGCGTGTTGAATATTGCCACGTCATCATGTGCATTACATCATCATATTTTCAAAACTTGCATTAGTCCGGGTCTCCCAATTCCGTCCATTGTCCGTTCTCAGCCCAGTCACACTTGCACGCGCCCGCGACATGTCCGTAATATTATTTTATAAGTGGCTGGAAAATGTTCTCGGTTTGGGCTGAAAGTTGGTGTGCAGTCTTATTATAGTGTAGATAGACCGCCTGTCAAGTTTCATCGCATTCGGAGTTCGTTTGATAGCCCAACCGTTAAACTATAGTGGCATTATAGCCGGTCTAACGTCGGACGTTTTCGATCTCCGGAAACAGTCGCCGGGGCTCTCTCTCTCTTCTCTTCTCTCAGCTCGAGACCGTCTACAAAGTCCACTACTCACCGCCAGACCCTACCTAACCTCTCCCGTGAGCCCGCGACCCTCCTCGCGCGCGCGCCCGAAAGCTGTCCCAGACCCGACTCGGGCTGTCGCTACCGTTGTGTCCGGATCATCCCCGAACATCTACAAAACGTCTCCGTTTTCCTATTTGAACTCCCTACCTTTTTTCAAAACGTCCGATTACGATCGGAGGAACCTAACTACCCTAAACTGGTATGTTTTGCTATATATAGCTCCCCCTAGTCCATTTCTAGACAAACCCTAATTTCTAGGCAGTTTGTCCCATCCCGCCGCCGCCAGCATCTCCCACCTCGGGATCCGTCTCCACCCAATCCCACCACCGCCTCCATTTTCCATGCCTGACCAACCTCCTTTGGTTGCAGCCCCGCGTCTCCACGCTCGTGCCCGAGCAGGAGCCCCTCAAGATGGAGCTCAATCGCAGTAGGACCCTTGCCTCCCTCGATCCACCTCGTCCCAGTGCGTGAGATCCACTCCTCCCAATCCATCCACCATGGTCGTCGCCCCGCTTCTTCGAGACCAGCCGCTGTTGATCTGCATCCATGCCGCCTCCCACCGTCGACTGCAAGCCAAGGAGCCTCCCCGTGCTCCTCCACCTCGCCTCATCGTCCGGCAACCGGCGCTGCCGCCGGCGACCCCGAGATAAGCACCGCTGGCCTTCTCCTTCTCCTGTTGTGTCCCTGCTTTCCTCGCCTCACCTCCCTGTCTCTCTTTCTCTGTTCAAACAGGAGCACCGTGGCTATCGGTCCCCATCAAGCTCCGCGCCCGGACCTCCTCGTTGAACCTCGCCGGAGTTCCTCCATGATGCCAATAGGAGACCCCTATCCCGTCGTCTCTCTCTTCTTCCTTCCCCTGTTCCCTCTCTGAATCTCTCTCTCCTTTCTTCAGGCAACAGCAGCAGCCGCTGCAGCCTCTCGCCGGCGAGCCGCCGCCTTCCTCCACGCCTCCTCGTCGGCCTCCTCCACCTTCCCATCGCGCCAGCAGATCCAGCCGCTCAAGTCCCAACCTCGAGTTGCGCCCCTGCCTTGCCATGGCCGCCGGCCTCGTTGTTTCCTTGCTGTGAAAAACTTCCGTCTTAACCGAATCTTCTTTATTTTCCTAGATCTGTTCTGGCGTGTATAGTTTATTTACAATTGACACTCTGTTTCTCCATGAGCTCAGTAGTAGCCCGACTGGTAAAAGTTCCTTTGTCCCTCCAAGAGGTGTTGGGATCGAGTCCCGGGCGCCTTAGGTTTTTCTTCTGTTTTGTTTTTGTCAACGATGTCATACGCGCTTGGGCCTAATCCGCCGGTGGTCTGCTCTGACCTTCTCAATCCGGCCTAGTTTTGTTTTTTTCTCTGCTCAACGGTTTTTCCATTTGTCAGATTAAAATGCTTAGAATTTCATCTAGTTTAATAATATGCAACTTTCATCCATGTTAATAATATGCAACGGGAAAACTGTTTTACAGATTAGTCCCTAAAGTCATGCATCTAATAACTTTTCACCCATGCATCGGAATTAAATAAACTATATATGTAAAATGCTTAGAATTTCGTCTAGTTTAATAATATGCAACTTTCATCCATGTTCAAAATGTTTAAACTGCTGTTTGTGTAATTTTGCTCCTATGTCATGTTAAAATGCTTTATTTCATAACTAAATAACCGTAGCTCCAAACCTAACAAACTTTATATGTAAATGGGGTAGAAAAATGCCTAGTTTAACATGATGCACTCATCTAGCATGTTTAACAACTCTAAAATTATGTTTAGGGCAGAACAGTACCAAACCTAATATATGCATATGAGGAGTTTCCGGACTTGTTGTTTTGTTGTTCCGGCCTCATTTAAACTTGCCTATATTTGATAGTTTCATCATGCTTCACCTCTTTCCATGCTAACAACACTTAATATTGTTGGGTACATAAACAAGATCGACCTAAATAAGTCATGTGGTGTTTCGTCAATATGCAACGGAGTTGCATATTGAGCTCCACTTAATTTGTAGGGTTGTTTGTGCATTTTGCCATGCCATGCCTCATTAAAATGGACATGCATCATACTTGGTTGTGCATCATGCCATGTTTATGTGGTGGTTGTTTACTATGTTGTTTGCTTCTTTTCGGTGTTGCTTCTTCGGGTTGGTTCCGATAACGTCGTGTGTGTGAGGATCCATTCGACTACGTCCATTTGCCTTCTTCATGGACTCGTTCTTCTTCCTTGCGGGATCTCAGGCAAGATGACCATACCCTTGAAATCACTTCTATCTTTGCTTGCTAGTTGCTCGCTCTATTGCTATGCCTATGCTGCGATACCTACCACTTGCTTATCATGCCTCCCATATTGCCATGTAGAGCCTCTAACCCACCTTGTCCTAGCAAACCATTGTTTGGCTATGTTACCGCTTTGCTCAGCCCCTCTTATAGCGTTGTTAGTTGCAGGTGAAGATTGGAGCTTGTTCCATGTTTGGAACATGGATATTTGTTGGGATATCACAATATCTCTTATTTAATTAATGCACCTATATACTTGGCAAAGGGTGGAAGGCTCGGCCTTATGCCTAGTGTTTTGTTCCACTCTTGCCACCCTAGTTTTTGTCATATCGGTGGTATGTTCCCGGATTTTGCGTTCCTTACACGGTTGGGTTATAATGGGAACCCCTTGACAGTTCGCTTTGAATAAAACTCCTCCAGCAAGGCCCAACCTTGGTTTTACCATTCGCCACCTAGCCTTTTTCCCTTGGGAGTCACACATCCCGAGGGTCATCTTTATTTTAACCCCCCCGGGCCAGTGCTTGTCTAAGTGTTGGTCCGAACCAGAGCCACTTGCGGCGCCACCTCGGGAAATTTGAGGGCTAGTTTTAGCTGTACGTAGTGTTCATTCGGTGTTGCCCTGAGAACGAGATATGTGCAGCTCCTATCAGTATGTCGGCGCATCGGGCGGTCTTGCTTGATTTTTTTACCATTGTCGAGGATGTCTTGTAACCGGGATGCCGAGTCTGATCGGATTGTCTTGGGAGAAGGAATATCCTTCGTTGACCGTGAGAGCTTGTGATGGGCTAAGTTGGGACACCCCTGAAGGGTTTTGAACTTTCGAAAGCCGTGCCCGCGGTTATGTGCAGATGGGAATTTGTTAATGTCTGGTTGTAGAAAACCTGAAACTTAACTTAATTAAAATGCATCAACCGCGTGTGTTACCATGACGGTCTCTTCTCGGCGGGGTCCGGGAAGTGAACACAGTGTTGGAGTTATGTTTGGACGTATGTTGTTTTAGGATCACTTCTTGATCATAGTTTGACGACCGTGCTTTTGCCTTCTCTTCTCGCTCTCATTTGCGTATGTTAGCCACCATATAAGCTAGTCGCTTGCTGCAGCTCCACCTCATACCTTTTACCCTACCTATAAGCTTAAATAGTCTTGATCACGAGGGTGTGAGATTGCTGAGTCCCCGTGACTCACAGATACTTCCAAAACTAGTTTGCAGGTGCCGATGATATCGTGCAGGTGACGCAACCGAGCTCAAGGAGGAGCTCGATGAAGATCTCGTTCATTTTGTTGTTTTGTTTTAGTTGATCAGTACTGGAGCCCAGATGGGACGATCGGGGATCTGTGTAGCATTTGGGGTAGTCTTCTTTATTTTGGTTCCGTAGTCGGACCTTGATTGTATCTGGATGATGTAATACTTTATTCATGTTTTCTGTGAAGTGGCGAATGTAAGCCAACTATGTATCTCTTACCTTTTATGTATTACATGGGTTGTTTGTGAATATTATTTCACTTGCGACATTGCTTTCAATGCGGTTATGCCTCTAAGTCGTGCTTTGACACATGGGAGATATAGCCGCATCGAGGGCGTTACACGCCCCCAGGCTTGTGGTCACCTCATGAATCTTCTGGCCCAACTCCATTGCTTCGGCGTCTCTTCTGGTCCATAAAAAATCACCGTAAATTTTCAGCTCGTTTGGACTCCGTTTGATATTCCTTTTCTGTAGAACTCGAAAACAAGGGAAAATAGAAACTGGCATTGGGCTCCATGTTAATAGGTTAGTCCCAAAAATAATATTTAATAGCATACTAATGCATATAAAACATCCAAAACAGATAATATATTAGCATGGAACAATAAAAATTGTAGATACGTTGAAGACGTATCACCAGACACCGGAGGAATACTTAGTGTGTATCCAAACATCACTTTGTAACTGGGTGATCATAAATGTGCTCTACAGGTATATCCAAAGGTAACTATTGGGTTGGCATAGATCAAGACTGGGATATGTCGCTCTGTCTGACGGAGAGATATCTGTGGGCCCTCTCGGTAATACAACATCTCAAAGAGCTTGCAAGCAATGTAACTAATGAGTTAGTCACGGGATTTTGTATTATGGAATGAGTAAGTAGACTTGCCGGTAACAAGATTGAACTAGGAATGGAGATACCGACGATTGAATCTTCGACAAGTAACATATCGCCGGACAAAGGGAATTGCATACTGGATTAAACGAATCCTTGACATCGTCGTTAAACCGATAAAAGATCTCCGTGAAATATGTAGGAATCAATATGGGCATCCAGGTCCCGCTATTGGTTATTGACCGGAGAGTTGTCTTGGTCATGACTGCACGATTCTCGAACCCGCAGGGTCTCAAGTTTAACGTTCGTTGACGCTGGAGTTGATGAGGACATCAATACCATTGTTACACCCACAGCCCCTGCTGCTATACATACTGGACCAATTACTAGAGCTCACGCACGCCAATTAAATTATCAGGTACTCTCGTTTCTTGGTAATGATCCTAATGTTCATGAGAATATGATGCTGCCTAAATTGGATACATTTGTTTTGCTAACAAATGAAGGGCCTGACATGGATAAGAGGGATGAACACTTGAGCAAGACCAATCATGGAGATGATGGCATGCGCATGGGGATCAAGAACGGAGTTACAAGTGATGATTTCAAGACTTTGAAGCCACCATAAGGAGTGCATGAAGCCTTGGACAAAATATACAAGATGCCACTAATAAATTTCGTCCAGAGGCTATTCTAGGTGCTGTGTCACCTTATTATTGGGCCAGGCCCATGTATTTTTGAAATACTTAAGTATAGGATGTTTTTAGAGTCCGTATGTGTGGGGAAACAAGAGATAGGGTTGGTTTCGGACCCCTCCTCTAAGGGCCATGAAATTTCCCCCTCTTCCTCCATATATACAACCCTTAGGGCGTCATTTAGACTTCGGGTTTTGTTTAGATTAAAGTTCGCCATAGCTGCAACTCTACATACTTCGTTGTGTTCAACGACCAGAAAAAGGCGTCACAGAACCCCACCTTGATCAATAAAGCTTTCCTCTTATATTCGCAATATCCATATTGCAATCTTAGTTTCTTGCTTGTTCTTTGTTTGCCTGTAGGAAACAGACCTTCGTGGTCAGGTTGATCGTGCTTCGGCGTGGTCAATAACCTCTCGGAGTTGCTTTAGCGATTGCTAAGGCGCGGCATCTTCGCACGTTCGTAGTCGGATCGTTAAAGTTGACTTCCTCCAAAATGATAGCCACTGTCTCATCGAAAGACGGGAAACCTTTGCCTCTGTCAAGTGGTATCAGATTTTTAGGTTGCTTGGTGAGATTTTATAGTTTTTTCGTAGTTTCGATCGAGTCTGTTCTTCATGCCTTTTGGGTTATATGAGTGGTTAGTCATGCCTTTTGGGTTAAATAATGCACCTAGTACTTTCATGAGACTAATGGACGAAGTTTTACGTGCTTTCATTGGACGATTTGTGGTAGTCTATTTTGATGATATACTAATTTATAGCAAATCTTTGGAAGAACATTTGGAACATTTACGTGTTGTTTTTATTGCTCTACGGGATGCACGTTTGTTTGGTAACCTTGGGAAGTGCACCTTTTGCAGCGACCGAGTATCTTTTCTTGGCTATGTTGTTACTCCACAGGGAATTGAAGTTGATAAAGCCAAGATTTAAGCTGTTGAGAGTTGGCCGCAGCCCAAAATGGTCACACAAGTGAGGAGTTTTCTTGGCCTCGCTGGATTCTATAGGCATTTGTGGGAGATTTCAGCACCATTGCTGCACCTCTCAACGAGCTTACAAAGAAGTATGTGCCTTTTGTTTGGGGTACCGCATAGGAAGAAGCCTTCATGGTATTGAAACATAAGTTGACACATGCTCCTTTACTCCAACTTCCTGATTTTAATAAGACTTTTGAGCTTGAATGTGATGCTAGTGGAATTGGATTAGGAGGTGTTTTATTACAAGATGGCAAACTTGTTGCATACTTTTCTGAAAAATTGAGTGGGCCTAGTTTGAACTATCCTACTTATGATAAAGAATCATATGCTCTTGTTCGGACCTTAGAAACATGGCAACATTATTTATGGCCCAAGGAATTTGTTATACATTCTGATCATGAATCTTTGAAGCACATTAAAAGTCAAGCAAAACTAAAACCGTAGACATGCTAAATGGGTTGAATTCATTGAGACTTTCCCTTATGTCATTAAACACAAGAAGGGTAAAGAAAATGTTATTGCTGATGCTTTGTCTCGTCGTTATACTATGCTTTGACAACTTGACTTTAAAATATTTGGTTTGGAGACCATCAAAGATCAGTATGTGCATGATGCTGAATTTAAAGATGTATTGCAGAATTGTAAGCAAGGGAGAACTTGGGACAAGTTCATTCTTAACGATGGATTTGTGTTTCGTGCTAACAAGCTATGCATTCCAGCTAGCTCCGTTCGTCTTTTGTTGTTGCAGGAGGCGCATCGAGGAGGATTAATGGGACACTTCGGCGTCAATAAGACGGAGGATATACTTGCTACACATTTCTTTTGGCCAAAGATGAGATGGGATGTTGCGTGTTTTGTTGCTCGCTGTACTACATGTCAAAAAGCTAAGTCACGACTCAATCCTCATGGTTTATATATGCCTTTGCTTGTACCTAGTGTTCCTTGGGAGGATATATCTATGGACTTTGTTTTAGGTTTACCTCGAAAGAAAGGGGAGTGATAGCATATTTGTTGTCGTGGATAGATTTTCGAAAATGGCACACTTCACACCATGTCATAAAAGCGATGATGCTGTTAATGTTGCTGATTTGTTCTTTCGTGAAATTATTCGCTTGCATGGTGTGCCAAATACTATTGTTTCAGATCATGATACTAAATTTCTTAGCCACTTTTGGAGATGTTTATGGGCTAAGTTGGGGACTAAACTGCTTTTTAGTACTACTTGTCACCACCAAACTGATGGACAAACTGAAGTAGTCAATAGAACATTGTCTACTATGCTTAGGTCTGTTTTGAAGAATAATAAGAAAATGTGGGAAGAATGCTTGCCTCATATTGAATTTGCTTATAATCGTTCATTGCATTCTACTACTAAGTTGTGCCCTTTTGAAATTGTGTATGGTTTCCTACCTCGTGCACCTATTGATTTGTTTCCTCTTCCATCTTCGGAGAAGGTTAATTTTGATGCTAAAGAATGTGCTGCATTGATTTTAAAAATGCATGAGTTAACTAAGGAAAACATTGAGCGTATGAATGCTAAATATAAACTTGTTGGAGATGAGGGAAGAAAACATGTTGTCTTTGCACCTGGAGATCTTGTTTGGTTACATTTGTGTAAGGATCGATTTCCTAATTTGCGCAAATTAAAGCTAATGCCACGTGCTGATGGTCCTTCCAAGGTGTTAGAGAAAATAAATGATAATGCATATAAACTTTAGCTGCTTGCAGATTTTGGGGTTAGTACCACTTTTAACATTGCAGATTTGAAGCCTTATTTGGGTGAGGAAGATGAGATTCCGTCGAGGACGACTTCATTTCGAGAAGGGGAGGATGCTGAGGACATCAATACCATTGTTACACCCACAGCCCCTGCTGCTATACATACTGGACCAATTACTAGAGCTCGCGCACGCTAATTAAATTATCAGGTACTTTCGTTTCTTGGTAATGATCCTAATGTTCATGAGAATATGATGCTGCCTAAATTGGATACATTTTTTTTGCTTACAAATGAAGGGCCTGTCATGGATAAGAGGGATGAACACTGGAGCAAGACCAAGCATGGAGATGATGGCATGTGCAACGGGATCAAGAACGGAGTTACAAGTGATGATTTCATGACTTTGAAGCCACCATAAGGAGTGCGTGAAGCCTTGGACGAAATATACAAGATGCCACTTCATAAATTTCGTCCATAGGCTATTCTAGGTGCTGCGTCACCTTATTATTGGGCCAGGCCCATGTATTTTCGAAGTACTTAAGTATAGGCTGTTTTTAGAGTCCGTATGTGCGGGGAAACAAGAGATAGAGTTGGTTTCGGACCCATCCTCCAAGGGCCACGGAATTTCCCCCTCTTCCTCCATATATACAGCCCTTAGGGCGTCGTCTAGACTTCGGGTTTTGTTTAGATTAAAGTTCGCCATAGCTGCAACTTCACGTAATTTGTTTGTGTTCAACGACCAGACAAAGGCGTCACAGAACCCCACCTTGATCAATAAAGATTTCCTCTTATATTCGCAATATCCAGATTGCAATCTTAGTTTCTTGCTTGTTCTTCATTTGCCTATAGGAAACAGACCTTCGTGGTCAGGTTGATCGTGCTTCAGCGTGGTCAATAACCACTCGGAGTTGCTTTAGCGATTGCTAAGGCGCGGCATCTTCGCACGTTCGTAGTCGGATCATTAAAGTTGACTTCCTCCAAAACGATAGCCACTATCTCATCGAAAGACGAGAAACCTTTGCCTCTATCAAGTGGTATCAAATTTTCAGGTTGCTCGGTGAGATTTTATAGTTTTTTCGTAGTTTCGATCGAGTCTGTTCTTCATACCTATCAAAAAGCAAAAAAAAATAGGGTTAGTTCATCCTATCCAAACCTCTGAACCTTTGCATAATCTTTTCTGTATTTGCTTTGTTGAATTTGCGGTTGCATCGTCGTGTCAAGTTGCTGGTCTTAGCGTCTAGTCCTTTAGAGTTTTGAGTTCTCTTCTCAGGTTTTCACGTCACCGCTGCCATATATATCACCACCGCATCATCATCATCGCTGCTGTCGTATACCACCGACGCACCAACTTCATCACGACTGCCATATACCACCACCACGTATTCAACACCAATCTGAGTCCATATCCGCCACCACCTATCCGCCGCCATAACGCCAATCCGAGTTCCACTAGATTCATCGCCGCCACCAGTCCGAGTTCCACCAGATTCATCTCCGCCACCAGTCCGAGTCCAGTATTTTGTTACTCTGTTTTGGATTTCCATATCACGCCATACTCCGAGTCGTGACAGAGTAGGACTCCTGAACTTTCGTGCTACCCACAGTAGAAAAATAGTTCCAGTTTAAAAAAAACTAAGTCTGGAAAATTCTGGCTAGGCAGCTTTTAGACCATTTGTAGAATTTTTCGAAAAAATTTGTTGCGGAGCAAAAAAAGAGGAAAAATGTGAAAAATGTGAAAAAAGAAAAAAAATCAGAGCATGCTCCTCCCTTGTTTACGTGCAGCGTCGCGATTTTGTTAGTGTTCTAGGCTCGCGTCTCTAGCACGGTATAGCCTAGGACCAACACAGTACCGTCGTTGAGCGTTTTTTTCAACTTTGCATCTCTGAATTGATTATTGCCGACCCTTTTTGCTACCATATTATAAGCCTTCCCAGCTCCACATACAACTACGTCATGCGTTTGACTCTCCCTGGTAATCACTCTATCCAAGCTTTGAGAGTTTTGACTATGAAGTTTGCCGATCATCGCCTGCTGCTGGGTAAGAACTGGTAAGAATTTGAGTTTTGCTTGACGGATTGGTGACACCCACCACCACCTCTTGTTAGTAGTCTATAGGATCATATTCTTGTGTGTTTCTATTGCTACAAACCATGGCAGGATCACAAGCTGACGAGACTGACTGGGAGAACATGACAAATAAGGAGTTGCATGATAAATTTCAGCAAATGATGAGTGGACAGGTGCAAGATGTGCTAAACAGATTTGAAGAGGCCATGGAGAAGATAGATGGCATGGAGAAGACGTTCGAAACAAAGCTCGATAACAAGTTTATTGAATTGCTCACGCGTCTTCCACCACCACCACCGGCTGCACCTAACGCACCTCAACAACAACAACAACAACAACAACAACGACGATGACGACTACCTCCACATCGCGAAATAGCCCTCCACCGAGCGAGCCATGTCCCTCTTGCGCCTGGCAAACTGTTGGTGCTACTGTTGATACTTCTGTGGCTCTTGCTGCTGATGTGGAGGAGGATGATTATGCGGGAGATTACGAGGATGAGGTTGATCAAAATCAGAACTACGTGCAACCATCAGCACCACAACCACCAGGTCATCCACATGTAAATAATGGCAATGGTAGGGCTCCCCCTCGGGTACGAGATCATGACCATGTCCCTAAACTGAAATTGAATATTTCACCATTTGAGGGTAGATATGTTCCTGATATATATCTTAACCGGGAGTTAGAAACTGAACAACGATTTACATGTTTACAATATCCTGAGGAGAGACGTGTGCATGCTACTGTTTGTGCTTTCACTAGCTTTGCATGTGTTTGGTGGTCTGAACGTTGTAGATTATATCCTATTCCAGCTACTTGGGCTGCTCTGAAAACTGCTATGCGTACTCGTTGGGTTCCACCATATTATCAACGTGAATTAATTCAAAAATTGCAGTGTTAAGACAAGGAAAAAAATTCTGTAGAAGAATATTATCAGGAATTACAAACTGGCATGATTAGATGTGGTATTGCTGAGGATAATGAAGCTATGCTTGCATGTTTTATGGGTGGATTAAATAGAGAGATTCAAACCATTCTAGAGTATAAGGAGTATAATAATATCACTCATTTATTCCATCTTGCTTGTAAAGCCGAACGTGAAGTGCAGGATCGACATGCATTGGCGTGAACTAACTTTTCTCTAGGTCGATCTTCATCATGGACACCACGTGCATCCTCTACTTCCACTACACCAGCACCTCCATCAAGTGCCACCTCCAGCCGTGATACAAGAAAGTAGGCATAACCACCATTATCTGCCAAGAGCACACCTGCCGGGCCTATGCAGAGCTCTTCTTCCATGGCATCAACAGGGCACACAAGTGATATTATTTGTCGTCGTTGTAAGGGAAGAGGACATTTTACGAGAGAATGCAAATCTCAGCGTGTGATGATTGCTACCGAGGATGGTGGGTATGAGTCTGCTAGTGACTATGATGAGGAGACTTTGGCTCTTATTACACATGAAGAACACGGTGGAGATGATTCTGATCATGAGACGCAATATATGGCTGCTGAAGATGCTGACATGTATGAATGTTTAGTTTCTCAACGTGTTTTGAGTGTGCATGTTACACAAGCTGAGCAAAATCAGAGGCATAATTTGTGCCATACAAAGGGAGTTGTGAAGGAACATTCTATTCACGTCAACATAGATGGAGGGAGCTGCAACAACTTGGCTAGCATGGATATGGTGGAGAAGCTCTCTCTCACCACAAGACCACATAAACATCCTTACTACATCCAATGGTTCAACAACAGCGGCAAGGTTAAGGTAACACGTACCATTCGTGTGCATTTTAGTATCTCTACATATGCTGATTATGTTGATTGTGATGTGGTACCTATGAAAGCATGTTCCTTATTACTTGGTAGACCATGGCAATTTGATAAAAATTATGTACACGATGGTAGAAACAATCAGTATACTCTTGTTCATAAGGACAAAAATATTACTTTGCTTCCTATGACTCCTGATTCCATTTTGAAAGATCATATTAATAGAGCTAATAAAGCAAAACAGGAGCAAAATAAGAGTGAAAATTATATTGTGGCAAAAGAATTTGAGCAACAACCGAAGCCTAATAATAAACCATCTAGTGTTGCTAAGAATTTGAGCAACAACTGAAGCCTGATAATAAACCATCTAGTGTTGCTTCTGAAATCAAATTGAAAAGTGCATGTTTACTTGCCACCAAATCTGATATTGATGATCTAGATTTTAGCAAATCTGTTTGCTACGCTTTTGTGTGCAAAGAGGCATTATTTTCATTCAAGGACATGCCTTCCTCTTTGCCTCCTGCTATCACTAACATTTTGCAGGAGTTCGCTGACGTCTTTCCCCAAGACGTGCCACCGAGATTACCTCCTATTCGAGGGATTGAGCACCAAATTGACTTTATTCCCAGTGCATCATTACCCAACCGTGCGACATACCATACCAATCCAGAGGAGACGAAGGAGATTATGCGTCAAGTATAGGAGCTGCTCGACAAAGGTTATATACGCGAATCCCTTAGTCCTTGTGCTGTTCCTATCATTTTAGCTCCGAAAAAGGATGGTACGCCGCGTATGTGTGTTGATTGTAGAGGCATTAATAATATTACTATTTGTTATTGTCATCCTATTCCTAGGCTAGATAATATGCTTGATGAATTGAGTGGCTCTACAATATTCTCCAAAGTTGATTTGCGTAGTGGATACCATCAAATTCGTATGAAATTGGGAGATGAATGGAAAACAGCATTTAAAACTAAGTTTGGATTATATGAGTGGTTAGTCATGCCTTTTGGGTTAAATAATGCACCTAGTACTTTCATGAGACTAATGGACGAAGTTTTACGTGCTTTCATTGGACGATTTGTGGTAGTCTATTTTGATGATATACTAATTTATAGCAAATCTTTGGAAGAACATTTGGAACATTTACGTGTTGTTTTTATTGCTCTACGGGATGCACGTTTGTTTGGTAACCTTGGGAAGTGCACCTTTTGCAGCGACCGAGTATCTTTTCTTGGCTATGTTGTTACTCCACAGGGAATTGAAGTTGATAAAGCCAAGATTGAAGCTATTGAGAGTTGGCCGCAACCCAAAATGGTCACACAAGTGAGGAGATTTCTTGGCCTCGCTGGATTCTATAGGCATTTTGTGGGAGATTTCAGCACCATTGCCGCACCTCTCAACGAGCTTACAAAGAAGGATGTGCCTTTTGTTTGGGGTACCGCACAGGAAGAAGCCTTCACGGTATTGAAACATAAGTTGACACATGCTCCTTTACTCCAACTTCCTGATTTTAATAAGACTTTTGAGCTTGAATGTGATGCTAGTGGAATTGGATTAGGAGGTGTTTTCTTACAAGATGGCAAACTTGTTGCATACTTTTCTGAAAAATTGAGTGGGCCTAGTTTGAACTATCCTACTTATGATAAAGAATTATATGCTCTTGTTCGGACCTTAGAAACATGGCAACATTATTTATGGCCCAAGGAATTTGTTATACATTCTGATCATGAATCTTTGAAGCACATTATAAGTCAAGCAAAACTAAAACCATAGACATGCTAAATGGGTTGAATTCATTGAGACTTTCCCTTATGTCATTAAACACAAGAAGGGTAAAGAAAACGTTATTGCTGATGCTTTGTCTCGTCGTTATACTACGCTTTCACAACTTGACTTTAAAATATTTGGTTTGGAGACCATCAAAGATCAGTATGTGCATGATGCTGAATTTAAAGATGTATTGCAGAATTGTAAGGAAGGGAGAACTTGGAACAAGTTCATTCTTAACGATGGATTTGTGTTTCGTGCTAACAACAGGAAACAAATCAATAGGGACTAAACTGCTTTTTAGTACTACTTGTCACCACCAAACTGATGGACAAACTGAAGTAGTCAATAGAACATTGTCTACTATGGTTAGGTCTGTTTTGAAGAATAATAAGAAAATGTGGGAAGAATGCTTGCCTCATATTGAATTTGCTTATAATCGTTCATTGCATTCTACTACTAAGTTGTGCCCTTTTGAAATTGTGTATGGTTTCCTACCTCGTGCACCTATTGATTTGTTTCCTCTTCCATCTTCGGAGAAGGTTAATTTTGATGCTAAAGAATGTGCTGCATTGGTTTTAAAAATGCATGAGTTAACTAAGGAAAACATTGAGCGTATGAATGCTAAATATAAACTTGTTGGAGATGAGGGTAGAAAACATGTTGTCTTTGCACCTGGAGATCTTGTTTGGTCACATTTGTGTAAAGATAGATTTCCTAATTTGCGCAAATTAAAGCTAATGCCACGTGCTAATGGTCCTTTCATGGTGTTAGAGAAAATAAATGATAATTCATATAAAGTTTAGCTTCTTGCAGATTTTGGGGTTAGTACCACTTTTAACATTGCAGATTTGAAGCCTTATGTGGGTGAGGAAGATGAGCTTCCGTCAAAGACGACTTCATTTCGAGAAGGGGAAGATGCTGAGGACATCAATACCATTGTTACACCCACAGCCCCTGCTGCTATACATACTGGACCAATTACTGGACCTCGCGCACGCCAATTAAATTATCAGGTACTTTCGTTTCTTGGTAATGATCCTAATGTTCATGAGAATATGATGCTGCCTAAATTGGATACATTTTTTTGCTTATAAATGAAGGGCCTGTCATGGATAAGAGGGATGAATACTGGAGCAAGACCAAGCATGGAGATGATGGCATGTGCAAGGGGATCAAGAACGGAGTTACAAGTGATGATTTCATGACTTTGAAGCCACCATAAGGAGTGCGTGAAGCCTTGGACGAAATATACAAGATGCCACTTCATAAATTTCATCCATAGGCTATTCTAGGTGCCGTGTCACCTTATTATTGGGCCAGGCCCGTGTATTTTCGAAGAACTTAAGTATAGGCTGTTTTTAGAGTCCGTATGTGCGGGGAAACAAGAGATAGGGTTGGTTTCGGACCCCTCCTTCAAGGGCCACGAAATTTCCCCCTCTTCCTCGATATATACAGCCCTTAGGGCATCGTTTAGACTTCGGGTTTTGTTTAGATTAAAGTTCGCCATAGCTGCAACTTCACGTAATTTTTTTGTGTTCAACGACCAGACAAAGGCATCACAGAGCCCCACCTTGATCAATAAAGATTTCCTCTTATATTCGCAATATCCTGATTGCAATCTTAGTTTCTTGCTTGTTCTTCGTTTGCCTGCAGGAAACAGACCTTCGTGGTCAGGTTGATCATGCTCTGGTGTGGTCAATAACCTCTCAGAGTTGGTTTAGGGATTGCTAAGGTGCGACGTCTTTGCACGTTCGTAGTCGGATCGTTAAAGTCGACTTCCTCCAAAACGATAGCCACCATCTCATGGAAAGATGGGACACGTTTGCCTCTATCGAGAGTAGTATTGGGATATTTGATAATTCATAACCAAATATTGTTTGGAGTCCTGGATGAGATCCCGGACATCACGAGGAGTCTCGGAATGGTCGCGAGGTGAAGATTTATATATTGGAAGTCATATTTTGGGTTCCGGAAAAAGATGCAGTTTTTCGATATTGTATCATGAAGCTTCTAGATGGTTCCGAAACATTCCGGAGGGGTTCGGAAGTCCACAAGTGGGGCCACCATGACCCAAGGGCTAGCATGGGCTGAGGGGAGGCGTCCTGGCCTTATTGGTCTAGGCGCACCAGGTCCTCAAAGCCCATGTGGTTAGGGAAGGGAAAAAAGGGAGTCCTAGTAGAAATAGGATTGGACTTGGAGTCCAAGTCCTCTCCCCCTTGGCTGCGCCCTAGGGCTTGGAGGGGCTGTTCCCCACGCCCCTCCACCTATATATAGAGGGGAGGGGGCACCCTAAGAGGAGACACCAAGCCCTTGGCGCCCCTCCCTCTCCCGGTACTCCGTAGTTCCTCTGTCCTCGTTCTAGTAGCGCCCGGCGAAGCCTGATGAGGGCATGACTACCTTGTATACGACCAAAAATATTGCATACATGTATATTTGTGAGGTGATTTCTAATGCAAACTATGCAATAATTTATTTATGTCATCCAGGACAAAGATACTTCACAAACTTTTGTGTCATGTTTAATTGCATCTTTATGGGACGTTTTTACAATCCACATATGAAGATAAGGGGAAAAGAGAAGTTTAGGTGATGTTCAAAAAGTCTTCTCACGTTACTTTTGGGCCAAGAGAAAATAGAGTCCAAGTCTCTCACATTTTGGAATCAGATTCGGACTGCACACACATACCTGACTCAAAACGCCAATAACTCTTTCATACGGACTCCGAATTAGGTGATTGTTTTTTGTTGCAATTAGTCCGGAGCGTTCAGTTATCGATGAAACAATCTGATGCTGCAGCAGAATCCGAGTCAAACTACAAGTCCAAAGGTGTTGCATCAACTCCACTTGGGCCCATGGGCCTTGTACGACCTAGGGTTAGTTTTATGCTGCCTTGGGACGTCCTCCCACCTCCTTGGCTGCCACCCCTTGCTCCTATATAAGTAGATCCATCTAGTAGCTTTTTCCTTGGGATTTGTTTAGTTAAAAGTTAGCCAACACAACTTCATGTACTTCGTTTGTGTCCAACGACCAGACCAAGACCGCTTTCGGATCGCCACCTTTACCAATACTTCATCTATATTCGCAATATTCAGATTGCATTATCATATTCTTGATTGTTCTTCGATTGCATGCAGGAATAGACCTTCATGGTCAGGCTGATCGAGCTTCTAGCATAGTCGATAACCTTAGGAGATTGGTTTAGCAATTGCTAAGGTGCAATGTCGTGCACATTTGTAGTCGGATCGTCGAAGTCGACTCCACCAAATCGATAGTTATCATCTCATGGAAAGATCGAGCCTCTTGCCTCTATTAAGTGATATCAATTTTCAAGTTGCTCGGTGAGAATTTCTAGTTTTTCCTAGATTAGATTTATTTTCTTACCTATTGTCCAAGAAAAAGCCACAAAAAAGTTAGATCTATTCATCCTTTGTCCAAGACAGTCTGAGCCTTTGCAATTTTCTTTTCATTGATTGCATAGTTGAATTATCGGTTGCATCTTCGTGTCGAGTTGCTGGTCTTAGTGTCTAGTTCGTTTAGAGTTTCGAGTTCTGTTCACATTACTCACACCGCCGCTGCATCGTTAGCCCTTTCGCTGTCCACCACCCATCCATCAATTTCCACCACGTGCTACCCACCATTCATTGTCATATTCATAGTTGAGATCGTTCACATCTTCGCTTGATCCAATCTGCATCTTATCTAGTTGTTTTGGAAAGAGGAAGAGAAAAAAAGATAAAGAAAAGAGAGAGAAAAAGGAGAGAAAGAAAAAAAGGAGAGAAAGAAAAATATAAAAAGCGTGAGGAAAAAAAGAAGAAAAAAACAAATTTTGGATCTACTAGAGTCAATCTCGTAGCTGAATTCGGATTGGAATCTGTTTTGTGCACTGTTCAGTAAAATAGGCATATCTTTCTCATATGAAGTCCGTTTTGGCTCCATGATCACTTAAATGAAGGCTAGCGACGAGCCGCATCTAAATAGTTGCAAAACATTGTTCAATATTTGGCACCTCAAAATCAGCTTCTAAATAGGTCTTTTTTCCCTCCGAAGTAAGCGAACACAGCTTATTCCAGATTTCAAGCCAGTTTTAGAATTTTTTGACTCCTCATATGAAGTCGGAATTGAGTGATTCTTTTTTGCTTTAAAGCTTGATTCAGTGCCATTCTTGAGAAAAAATATTATAAAATTGGCACAAACTTTTCCAGAGAAAAGTTGGAGAGAAAGTTGTTGATATATCCTGCTTGGCAGTTGTCTCACATAATTATCTTTACTACTATTGTGATCTTCACTTTTATCTTGCTGTCCAGAGCTACTTCATATCCTTTATTGATGCTCGTTGTGCTATGCCGTGACCTCATTAGTATTATAGGCTCGCGTCTCTAATCCGGTATAGCCTAGGACCAGCACAGTACCGTCGTTGAGCGTTTAATAAACAATGCATCTCTGAATTGATTATTGCTAATCTTTTTGCTATCATATATTTAAGCCTTCCAAGATCCACATTTTTCTACACCGTGTATATGTACGTTCCCCTGGCAATCGCTTTACTCAATCTTCGGAGCTATTTGACAGCGTTGGTTGCTTGTCACCACCTGTTGCATGGTAAGAATTTGTAAGATATTGATATTTGCTTTATTGTGAGCGTTTTACCACCACATCCTAGTAGTTCATAGGAACATTATTCTTAGATTTTGTTTCTTGCTTTCGACTAATTATGACAGGTTCCGGAGTTATTAGTTCTTGGGCTTCAACGATCGTGGGAGACGTGCCACCACCTAAGCAAATACTACAACCGCCATAAGAGGTACACAAACATCCAAATGCACATGATCATGTTAATGTTTCTATGCCACCATTTAATGGTCGTTTTATACCTGCTTTATATATTTCATGGGAGATCGACATAAATAATGTATTTGCTTCCCATAATTTTGCTGATTGTAAAAAAGTTAAGGTCGCGGTTGGTTCTTTCACTAGTTATGCTTTAGTTTGGTGGAATAAATATTGTCGGCTAAACCCTGATTATATACCTACTACTTGGGATGGTTTAAAACATGCCATGAGAGATAGATTCATTGATGTTTATTATACTCGTGGCATGACTGAAAAATTACAGCATTTAAAACGAGGCACTGACACGGTAACAAAATACTATGATGATTTACAAACTACATTGTTGCACTCATTTTAGAAGAAAGTGAAGAAGATTTTATGGATATATTTTGGGGAGGATTAAACCGTGGTATTCAAGAGATACTAATTCATGAAGAGTGTTATCCTATGGACCATTTTTTTCGTCTTCCTTGCAAAGCTGAACAGGAAATAAAATGACGTGTTGCCCACAAGGAGAACAAGCGCACGGTGCACATTCCAACTGTCGATACAAATGTTTCTTCAACTACTAGGCGTACTATGACAACCACATCTATTGTTGCAAAGACTACATCATCTACACCATGTGACACATCACCACTGGGAGTGCCTACATCATCTGAGTTAATCATAAGAGGTAATGACAAAGGTATAGATTTTCCACTTTCACATGAGAATGTTGCATGCCTAGTTAACTTGAATACATCATGTGTTGAGTCACCTGTTGATTTGAGCACACCACCTATTTTAGAGAATCGTGTTACTGTCATGAATGCATCATGTGATCAAAAAACTGAAATACCAACAATTTTGAGTGCATCCATTGAATTAAATGTTGATGCAAAAGAACCAATGTTTAATCATTTTGATATGACCTCTAAACTTGGTGATGATTTTGTGACCAATGACTTATTGCATGTTTGCTTATTTAAGCATGTTGTAGCATGTAAATTTGGTGCAAGTAAGGTTTATTCACCAATGTTGGGATGGTTCACAGTTTAATCCCCCCCAATCTATCCATAAAATCTTCTTCACTTTCTTCTAAAAATGAGTACAACAAGGTAGTTTTTAAATCATCATAATATTTTGATACAGTGTCAGTGCCTTGTTTTAAATGTTGTAATTTCTTAATCATGCCATGAGTATACTAAACATCAATGAATCTATCTCTCATGGCAAGTTTTAAATCATCCCAAGTAGTAGGTATAAAATCAGCGTTTAACCGACAATATTCACTCCACCAAACTAAAGCAAAGCTACTGAAAGTACTAACCGCAGCTTGAAATTTTTCATGCTCATCAAAATTATGCAAAGCAAATATAGCATTTATTTGGTACTCCCATTCAATATATAAATCAGGCCTAAACCGACCAGTAAATGGTGGCATGGAAACATTAACCTGATTATGTGCATTCTGATGTTGTTGCTCCTGTTGTGATGGTTGTTGTATTTTCTTAGGTGATGGCAAATCTCCCACGATCGATGAAGCCCAACAACTAACAACTCCGGAACCTGCCATAGTTAGTAGAAAATAAGAAACAAAATCCGAGAATAATGTTCCTATGTACTACTTGGATGTGGAGGTAAAACGCTCAAAGTATAACAAATATCAATATCTTACAAGTTCTTATGATGCAGCAGGTGGTGACAGGCAACTAGCGGTGTCAAATAACTCCGAAGATTGAGTAAAGCGATTGCCAGGGGAACATACATATACCTGGTGTAGAAATATGTGGAGCTTGGAAGGCTTAAATATTTGGTAGCAAAATATTAGCAATAATCAATTCATAGATTCAATGTTGAATAAGCGCTCAACGACAGTACTGTGTTGGTCCTAGGCTAGACCAGACTAGAGATGCGAGCCTAGAACACTAATGAGGTCACATCGTAGCACAACTAGCATCAATAAAGGACATGAAGTAGCTCTGGACAACAAGATATAAGTGAAGATCATAATAGCAGTAAAGATAATGATGCGAAACAACTGCCAAGCAGGATATACCAATAACTTTCTCTCCAACTTTCCTCATGTATACATGTGTCTTATGTGCAAAAACCAAGGAAAGTAAAAGTGGATGACATATACAAATACAACATGTATATCTTGTCTTTTTTGTTAGCCACACTTCAGATTAAGAAACGCCGTGGACGGCTTTGTTTTCAAGAAGGAGAGTATGATAAGGACATGACTACCTTGGATACGACCAAAAATATTGCATACATGTATATTTGTGAGGTGATTTCTAATGCAAACTTTGCAATAATTTATTTATGTCATCCATGACAAAGATACTTCACAAACTTTTGTGTCATGTTTAATTGTAGGTGTATGGGATGTTTTTACAGTCCACATATGAAGATAAGGGAAAAAGATAAGTTTAGGTGCTGTTCAAAAAGTCTTCTCACGTCACTTTTGGGCCAAGAGAAGATAGAAAGTCTCTCACGTTCTAGATTCAGATTCGGACTGCACAGACATACCTGACTCAAAATACCAATAACTCTTTCATACAGACTCCGAATTGGGTGCTTATTTTTTGTTGGAAAGTATATTTCGTGCTCTTTTTAACCCAATTGGATTCACCTTAAAATTTGTCCGGAGCGTTGAGTTATCGAGGAAACAATCTGACACTGCAGCATAATCTGAGTCAAACAACAAGTCCAAAGGTGTTGCATCACCTCCACTTGGGCCCATGAGCCTTGTACGTCCTAGGGTTAGTTTTAGGATGCCTTGGGATGTCCTTCGACCTCCTTGGCCGCCACCCCTTGCTCCTATATAAGTAGATCCATCTAGTAGTTTTTCCTTGGGATTTGTTTAGTTAAAAGTTAGCCAATGCAACTTCGTGTACTTTGTTTGTGTCCAATAACCAGACCAAGACCGCTTTCGGATCCCCACCTTTATCAATACTTCATCTATATTCACAATATTCAGATTGTGTTATTATATTCTTGCTTGTTCATCGATTGCATGCAGGAATAGACCTTCGTGGTCAGGCTGATCGTGCTTCTAGCATCGTCGGTAACCTCAGGAGATTGGTTAGTGATAGCTAAGGCGCAATGTAATGCACGTTTGTAGTCGGATCGTCAAAGTCCATCTCATCGAATGATCGGGCCCCTCGCCTCTATCAAAGCCCCGCTGAACTAGCTCCACCACCACCATGCCGTCGTGCTGGTTGTGATCCCTTCTACTTCTCCGCCTTCTCTTACTGGATCAAAGAGGAGGATACGTCATCGAGCCGCACATGTGCTAAACTCGGAGGTGCCATCCATTCGACACTAGATCGGATGGATCGTGATCAGATAGCAAAGAGTACAACTACATCAACCACGTTATATACGCTTCCGCTTTCGGTCTACGAGGGTACGTAGACACACTCTCCCCTCTTTTTGCTATGCTTCTCCTAGATAGATCTTGGGTGTTCGTAGGATTTTTTTATTTTCGTGCTTCGTTCCCCAGCAGTGGCATCATGAGCTAGGTCTATGCGTAGATGTATATGCAAGAGTAGAACACAAAGAGTTGTGTGTGTTGATGCTCAAATTGCTTACCTCTGTTTTCTTATTGGCCAGTGCTACACATCAACCGGATGATAATAAGCAAATATAAGCCGCCTCGCCAGCCGTTAGATTTCCCGACGCGTCGCCATTAGATCAGGTCAACGCAAAAATCGTACGCAACCGCTGGCTCTCGATCCGACCATGTCTCCTCTTAAGTGATGCTGCCCGTCGTCAATCCCACCTCACTGTGGCGCCTGCACCGGCGACATCACAACACCGAAGCCACCGGCAGAGCTCCAATGTGGCAGCGCCGTCGGTGTCCCGATGAAGCTCCATTGCAGCCCCGGCTGCTCTCCATTGTAGCCACGACGGAGCTCCATTGCAGCCCCAACCTCTCTCCGTTGCAGCCCCAACCGCGCTCCATTGCAGCCATCGGCGCGCGGTGCTCTGGTGAAGCTCCATTGCAGCTCCAGCCGCACTCCATTGCAGCCGAGATTGGGCTCCATTGCAGCCACGACGGGGTTCCATTGCAGCTAGACGCGACCATTGCAGCCACCGGTGCGCTCCATTGCAGCCCATACGGGGCTCCATTGCTATGACGCTCTCGATTCAATTGTACACTAGTCATACACGCAAATGTGTATGATCAAGACCAAGGACTCACGAGAAGATATCACAACACAACTCTAGACATAAATTAAAATGATACAAGCTTTATATTACAAGCTAGGGTCTTGAGGGCTTGAATACACAAGAGTCAGCGGAAGCAACAATATCTGAGTATAGACATAAGTTAAACAAGTCTGCCTTAAGAAGGCTAGCACAAAAGCAACAATGATCGAAAAGGCAAGGCCTCCTGCCTAGGAGCCTCCTAACTACTCCAGGTCATCAGCGGCGGTCACGTAGTAGTAGGCACCCTCGGGGTAGTAGTAGTCATCAGTGGTGTCGTCTGGCTCCTGGGATCCGTCATCTGGTCGTGCTGACTGGGCAGCCCAGTGCCACTGACATGTGGGCCCCGTGTTAATTAAGAAGGTTTTATAAATAAATAAAATGTTAATTAATCTGTTAGTTAGTTTTAATCACTAGTTAGTCACTGAATGATGGGGCCCACACCCCTAATTAACCATGTTAGATTAGTTTAATCCACTATTAAGCTAACAGAGGCTGACATGTGGGTCCAAGTGGCCCCATTGGTTAGGTTTGACCTGGTCAGCCGCTTTGTTGACTGCTGATGTCATCAACATGTCATGTTGATGTCATATTCCATTTATGTTGATATTAATAATTCTAGAATATTGTTTGAACTTTGAAAATTCATAGAAATTAAATCGTAGCTCAGATGAAAATGTTTTGTACATGATAGTTGCTCAGAAAAACGTGACGAATCTGAATACGCACTCTGTTTACTGTCAGATGCCTCTAACTAGATGAACATGGAACATTCCCCCTCTGGTCATCTGTTAGACACAGGTCTGGAACCAGGAAAATATTCCCGGTTGAATTCCGCCTTCAGCTTTAACATGTAGCCACACGTTAGGTCACACCCGGCACAACATATTGCCATGTTGTGCTTGGTGATGCTATGTTTGCTTTATATTTATTGTTTCTTCTCCCTCTTCTCTCCAGTAGACCCCGAGACCGATGCTGCCCCTGTGATAGACTACGTCTCTGACGACCCTTCTTCCTTTTCATCAGAGCTTCCAAGCAAGCAAACCCACATTGATCATTTCGATATCGCCCATTCCCTTCTCGCTTGTGCTTGCATTAGAACTGCTACTGATTTCTGTATGATCCTACTCTGATGCATAGCCTGTTTTTGGTGCCTGCTTTCATACCTTACCTGCTTATTCTAAAATGCTTAGTATAGGTTTGTTAGAGATCCATCAGTGACCCCCACTTTGTCCCAGTTGCCCCTGTTTTATGTTCGATGACTCGATCAACGTGATCGACGTCTAGGCCCCGACACCGCACATCACCCCCTTAGTTGTACGACTCTGCAGAGTTAGTATCGAGTGCCGAGGGTGGTACCTCATCAGCACTTCTAATGTTAACCATGTAGTGTAGCTATTCGGTCGTCGTCATCGAGGGTGATTCCTCCTTGACCACTCCCGATAATGACTCTGTCGTGCAACCTTCAAGTGTGAACCAACGAGGGTGATTCCTCCAAGTCCACCTTGATAGTTACATCGAGTGAGAATCCATCAAGGGTGGTTCCTCAGGTTTTCCCCTTTGCTGTTTCAGACACATGGTTACTTTGACTTACCACAGAACCATGATGACATCGGGTCGGCCCCGAGGGGTACCCGCGAGTGATGTGAAGTCGGGTTGGTCTGGAGGATACCCACAAGTTTTCCATGCGGCGTGGCCGGGCATTCTTAGCCCTTGCCGCAAGTCCGTGAGACGGGGCGACGTGACCACATATTGTGGATCATTGATCGTTACCGCACTATCAAGACACTAACGGTTTGGATATTTGATCCGAGTAGGCCTCTTGCCTTTTTCACACTAACCACCACGTGGGAATAAGTATGGGCACTCTACGTCGTATTTATCAGCCGAAAGCTCAATAGACGTCAGCGATGGAGCGGCGCGCGCCGGGTTGGACTGGAACGTCTCACCTTGTATAAGGGAGGCTAGGTCTCCTGTTACATTCGATGCTCAGACACACAGTTCGGGACCCCCTACCCGAGATCGGCCGGTTTTGACACCGACATTGGTGCTTTCATTGAGAGTTCCTCTGTGCTATCGACAGAAGGGTCAATGGCTCGCTCGATTACCTACAATGATGCCGTTTTGGAGGAGACTTTCCTCCTCGGCCAAATCTTCGTATTCGGTGGCTTCGCACTACGTGCCAACTTGATTGGCCACCTTGAGCAGATCGATAGCTATGCCCCTGGTCATCAGATCAGTTTCGGGAACCTAAACTATGTCGCTGATATCCGAGGAGACTTGATCTTCGAAGGATTCGTGGCCCCGACCGCCGCTCTGGCCTTAGATCCAGAGCGGACCACCGGGTCCGAAGACGGGAATTTAGAGTCCGCCGCCGGACTACCTGCAATTATGGAACTCGCTACCGGAGATACGGAGGAGATAACGTCATAAGCAAGCCCAAAGATGAACTAAACTCCCCTTGTCGCTAAAGCGCCGGACTCTCCCTCGGACTTTAAGGCCAAACTCTCAAGGTCCGCGAAAAGCGGGCGCGGCCAGGAGGACCTCACCCCGGTCGGCCCGACAAACTCTCGCTTCCCTGTCCAAACCTCGATCCTATGCGAGGCCCTGGACTTAATGCGATCCCTCGCCATTACAGAGGAATCGCTTCCGTATTACGCCTAGCCCGGACGGACTAGGGGCTGAGAGCGGGGAATTTTACGTCACACCCACCACCAACTTCATAGCCACTGTCGAAGATCTAACCGACATGTTGGACTACGCCTCCGAAGACATCAACGGTATGGATGATGATGCCGGAGACGATCAAGGCCAAAACCTTCATTTAACGGACGCTGGACGGCCACCTCCACATACGACGTATACATGGTGGATACACCCAAAGAGGATGACGATGACAGCAAGAAGCATCCGGTTGAGGACAAGCCTGCTGAAGCACCTCCAAAGCGTCGACGTCAGCGGCGCCACTCAAAATTGCGTCGCCAAAAAAACAGTAATACCAGCACCAAAGACAATAACACTCCGGAGAACGGCAAAGACCCTGAAGCCCCTGTCGAGCCAACATCCGAACATGATGATTGGGAGGATGGGCAAGTTAACCCCGATGATCCAATCGGGAACGAAGACTCGGAGGATAGTAACTACCTACCGATCTCCGAAGAGGACGTGAGCCTCGACAACGAAGACTTTATCGTGCCAGAGGAGCCCCTCGAGCAAGAGCTCTTTAAGCGCAGGCTAATAACAACTGCAAGAAGCCTGGAAAAGAAGCAGCATCATCTTCAAGCTGATCAGGATTTTTGCAATGACAGATGGACTAATGTCCTGGCAGCCGAGGAATATGGCCTCGAACGCCCAACTAAGAGTTACCCGAAGCGCAAGCTACTACCTCAATTCGACGACGAGGCATTTGAGCCCATACCGCCAAAGCATAAAACTGCTGACGAGCCCGACCGACCGCCATGTGGACGGGATAGACCGGCTACTCATGTCGAACACCAGCCCGTGCCACCCCACCGTCGGGGCAAGGAGGCAACGGCCCCGGGCTATACCTACGACTTACGCAAGGACCTGGACCATAGGGCCGGTCTAACAAGATCAATCTATGGATCGAGGGGGCATGCTCCAATGCGCGAGGACGGCCATCATACCTGGCGTGATAGACACAACCTCACACGGGCCGAAAACCGCATACGACCTTCGTCCGAACTACGCCGCGATATCACCCGGTACAGAGGCGCTGCACACCCCTTATGCTTCACCGTCGAAGTAATGGAACATCAGTTCCCAAAAGGGTTTAAACCCGTCAACATTGAGTCATACGACGTTACGACAGATCCCGCAGTATGGATCGAAGACTTTCTTCTCCATGTCCACATGGCACGCGGTGATGATCTCCATGCCATCAAATACCTCCCGCTCAAATTAAAGGGACCAGCTCAAGACTAGCTAAACAACCTCCCAGAGAACTCTATTGGCAACTGGGAAGACTTGGAGGATGCCTTTAGAGACAACTTCTAAGGTACCTACGTTCGGCCCCCAGACGGCGATGACCTTAGTCACATAGTCCAGCAACCCGGAGAATCAGCCCGGAAACTCTGGACCAGGTTCTTAATTAAAAAGAACCAAATTCTGGATTGTCCGGATGCCGAAGCCCTCGCGGCCTTTAAACACAACGTCCGAGACGAGTGGCTCGCCCGACACCTTGGCCAAGAAAAGCCTAAGTCCATGGCAGCCCTTGCCACACTCATAACCCGCTTTTGCACGGGAGAAGATAGCTGGCTAGCTCATAGAAGCAACAACACCAGCGACCCTGGCACCTCCGAAGCCAGGGATGGCAATGGAAAGCCACGACGCAATAAGCACAAACATCAAAACAACAACCAAGATGCTGAAGACATGGCGGTTAACGCCAGATTTAGTGGCTCTAAACCCGGTCAGCGAAAGAAGCCATTCAAAGGAAACAGAGATGGTACATCTAGTTTGGACAGAATACTCGATCGGCCTTGCCAGATTCATGGCATCCCCGATAATCCTACCAATCACACCAACAGAAATTGTTGGGTATTTAAATAGGCCAGCAAGCTCAACACCGAACACAGGGGGAAAGGGCCGCCCAGCAAGGACGATGATGAAGAGCCTCGCCTACAGAGCATAGGGGGACAGAAGAAATCCCCTCCCCCCCCCCGAGGTCAAAACAGTAAACATGATCTACATCACTCACACCCCCAAGCGGGAGCATAAGCGCGCATTAAGGGACATCTATGACTTAGAGCCAGTCGCCCCAAAATTTAATCCATGGTCCGCCTGCCCGATCACCTTCGATCGCAGAGACCATACGACCAGTATATGTCATGGGGGTTCGGCTGCATTGGTCCTCGATCCGATTATTGATGGATTTGACCTCACGTGGGTCTTTATGGACGGCGGCAGCAGTCTGAATCTGCTTTATCAGGACACCATCCGTAAAATGGGCATTTATCCATCAAGAACAAGCCCACTAAAACCACATTTAAAGGGGTAATACCCGACGTAGAGGCCTGTTGCACAGGATCCATAATGCTGGAAGTCGTCGTCGGCTCATCGGATAACTTTCGGAGCGAAGACCTGATCTTCGACATTGTCCCGTTCCGAAGTGTCTATCAAGTACTACTCGGAAGAACTGCTTTCGCCCGTTTCAACGCAGTCCTGCACTACGCTTATCTTAAGCTCAGGGTGCCTGGACCACATGGCGTTATAACAGTCAATGGAAACTTGGAGTGCTCCCTCCATACAGAGGAGCATACCGCGGCCCTGGCAGCCGAGGTGCAGGGTGGCCTCGCCAGGCCGAATATTGCACTAGCAGTCAAATCTTCGGACACTGTTAAACGAGTCCGGCCTACCCTACAGACCGACAATTCAGATCATCCAGAGCTAGATTAGCAATTCGGCCTCCGTCAGTACCCCAGCCTGACAGTGGCATACGTGCCACGCGTACATAACTACATGTTAAAAATACCATGGGCACAGACGGAGGCATACTAAACATAGGGTCCACAATACGGCTTGGCCCTTTACGGACCTACATATTGCTCCACCTTTTTCATCTTGTTTTTATTTTTTCAGGTTCTTCACAACCCGCATCAATTTTCGAAGCTAACAAGGGCCCCCCTTCTAGGCCCTTATGCTTACTTGGTCATCGGCCCTTTCAAAGGATCCTAAACCAAGGTGAAAAGCGGTGCAGACATGCGGCAGAATGTCCAAAGGATCTTCTAGATCATCTTTTCAAATTCCAGACCTGTATACAGCTTCCCCTTGTTCTCGGCATGTAAAATAGCTGTGATGCCGATTGAATCTTCTGTAAAAATAAGTTTTGACTACCAATCAGATTATAATGGAAACAGTTTCGCCCAACCTTGTTTGGCATTGGCCTCTTTTTAATCTGTGTTCCCATTTTACGTTCAAATTGGCATATACACCTTGGTATGACTTAAATCGCCAGGGGCTCTATTCAAGACATATATATCTTCAACAATAGAAAGTCTAAACACTCTCAGAGTACACTTCGGCGTCCCGAATACTGCATTATATGCATCGGCTCCGAATCATGTTTTTGGTCAATAGTTGGGTTGCCCGGCTCCTATGCTTACCACCTTACGTTCCATTTTTTCGGCTAAGGAGTAAAGGGAGAACTACTGCGATTGTGTTTCCGGCTAGCCCGGTCAAGCACCTCGGTAGAGAAAGCCAAAAACTGACTGTCGTGATGTGGCGAGAGCTGGTCAGCAATTCGATGACTTGTTCCACGAAGGTCTGTCTTTGTTCAGGCACATGCCTAAAGGCATCTATGTTCGATAGCTGCATACGCACCAGGGGCTATCTTATAACCCCGTTACCAAACTCCTATGGCTAAGTGAGAGTGGTAAAGCCGCATAGTCCGATTGCCTCGCTCGCCACACTAACACCTCCTTTACGGACCAAGATGTTAGGTCAAGAGTGATTATGTGCTATCCCCTACTATTTATGTGGGGGCTGAAGCCGACGACTAGCAAACTCTCAAAGATACAAACGGCCGCATAGGAGGAGAAGTAATTCAAGATAACATGCACAAATATATTACAAAAGCCTTGGTTTATGATAAAGTGCCTGGGTGGCTCGAATACATTTACTCGAACGTAATGTCCTTCGAGCATTGACCCTCTATCAAACAGGCACCCTCAAGGACATCGTCGAAATAGCGCTCCGGCGTGCGGTGGACCTTGTCTTCGGGCGGACCTTCAACGGCTACACTGGCGGCCTTCATCTTTGCCCAGTGCATTTTGACATGGGCAAAGGCCATCCGCGCACCCTCAATGCATGCTGAGCGCATTACTGCATCTATTCGGGGCAAAGTGTCGCTGAGTTGCTTGACTAGGCCAAAGTAGCTGCTCGGAACGAGTCCGGCTGGCCATAGCCGGACTATGATGTCCTTCATGGCCAAGCCGGACATCCTGTGTAGCTCCGCCAGCTGCATCATATGATTGTTGAGTAGCGCTGGTTGCTCCGGCGCCAAATGCTGTGACTAGATGAGCTTCTCCGTCGCGTTCCCGTCTTGGGCCCGGAAATATTGGGAGGCATCAGCAGCACTCCTCGGGAGATCCGCAAAAACGCCTGGAGCACTCCACAGTCGATTTAGCAACGCATATCTTCGACCGCCGAATATACTCTATAAAAGAAAAGGCTTACCAGCCATATCTGTCTAGCCTGCTTGATCTCCTCGCGAGCAGCATGGGACTCGGACCGCTCCTCCTTCGCATCTCCAAGAGCCTTGGTGAGTTCGGCCGCTTGGGCCTTGTTACTCTCCTCCAAGGACTCACACTTGGTGGCGGCCTCATGGAGCACTTGCTCTACTTCTGTCACGCTCGCCTCATACTTAAGGTTGGCGGCCTTTCCGGCCTCCACACCCACAACCGCCTTCTCTATGGCTGCTTTGCTAACCCTCACCTCCTTCTTGGCTTTGGCAAGGGCACTCTTGAGGGCCTCGACCTCGGTCGCGTTGCGTACAATCATTAGTGGGACATGAGCTTAAAACTCTAAGTTTACATTATAATTCAAGCTTGTAAAGGGTCTTTTAAAAGCATACCTTGGGCCTCATCGATCCGTTTGTTAATACGGTCGATCTCATCATCAGCCAGCTTCAGTTTCCGCTGGAGTTCGGAAACTTCCGCGTTATTGGCTGAAGCTGCTAGAAGTGAAGCCTATTCACCAAAATTGACAAGTATGTTACCTCCAGAATATTCGACCCTCTATCCGGCCCTTTCTTCAAAAAGCCGAACAGAGTCTGAGGGGCTACTATCTATGCACATGTGTATTCTTACACAGGCAAAAGCAACCATGGATATTGCATCACATACCTCAAAACCTGTTAGCAGGCTAGTGAATGCTTCGTTCAGTTCGCTTTTGGCGGACTGAACCTTTTCAACCACCGTACCCATCAGGGCACGGTGTTCATCCATGATGGAAGCATGGTGAAGTTGTAACGCCCTCGATGCGGCTATATCTCCCACGTGTTGAAGCACGACTTAGAGGCATAACCTCATTGAAAGCAATGTCGCAAGTGAGGTAATCTTCACAACAACCCATGTAATACAATAAGGGAAAAGGTACATATTTGGCTTACACTCGCCACGTCACACCAATAGCATAAATAAGTCATTACATTCATCCAAATACACTCAAGGTCCGACTACGGAACCAAAATGAAGATAAACCCCAAATGCAACAATGTCCTTAATCACCCCAAGTGGGCACCACTACTGATCGTCTGGAAAGGAAAAGTAGTATCGTCCTGAGTCCTCATCGAACTCCCACTTGAGCTCAGTCGAATCACCTGGAGCGGTATCATCGGTCCCTGCATCTGGTTTTGGAAGAATCTGTGAGGCACGGAGACTCAGCAATCTCACACCCTCGCGATCAAGACTATTTAAGCTTATAGGAAGGGTAAAAATATGAGGTGGAGCCGCAGCAAGTGACTAGCATATATGGTGGCTAACATACGCAAATGAGAGCGAGAAGAGAAGGCAAAGGCACGATCGATGAACTAGAACAACCTACGGTCATGCATAACACGAGACCGTGTTCTCTTCCCGGACTCCGCCGAAAAGAGACCATCAGAGCCACACACTCTGTTGATTCATTTTAATTAAGTTAAGTTTAAGGTTATCTACAACCGAACATTAACAAATTCCCATCTGCCCATAACCGCGGGCATGGCTTTCGAAAGATCAAATCCCTGCAGGGGTGTCCCAACTTAGCCCATCACAAGCTCTCATGGTCAACGAAGGATATTCCTTCTCCCAAGACAATCCGATCAGACTCGGCATCCCGGTTACAAGACATCTCGACAATGTAAAACAAGTCCAGCAACACCACCTGAATGTGCCGACAAATCCCGATAGGAGCTGCACATATCTCGTTCTTAGGGCACACCAGATAAGCAATCGGTACAACTAAAACCAGCCCTCGAGTTTCCTCGAGGTGGCACTGCAAGGGGCTATAGTTTGGAACAACACTCAGAGGAGGACTGGCCCGGGGGTTTAAATAAAGATGACCCTTGGGCTCCGGAAACCCAAGGGAAAAATAGGCTAGGTGGCGAATGGTAAAACCAATGTTGGGCATTGATGGAGGAGTTTTATTCAAGGAGAACTGTCAAGGGGTTCCCATTATAACCCAACCGTGTAAGGAACGCAAAAACAAGGAACATAACACCGGTTTGACGGAAAGTGGGGCGGCAAGAGTGGAACAAAACACCAGGCATAAGGCCAAGCCTTCCACACTTTACCAAGTATATAGGTGCATTAATAATAGACAAGGCATAATAATGATATCCCAACAATGAACATGTTCCAACAAGGAACAAACTCTAATCTTCACCTTCAACTAGCAACGCTATAAGAGGGGCTGAGCAAAGCGGTAACATAGCCAAACTACGGTTTGCTAGGACAAGGTGGGTTAGAGGTTTGACATGGCAATATGGGAGGCATGATAAGCAAGTGGTAGGTATCGTAGCATATGCATAGCAAAAGAGCGAGCATCTAGCAAGCAAAGATAGAAGTGATTTCGAGGGTATGGTCATATTGCCTGCAAAGTTCTCTGAGTTGACTGGATCCTTGTAAGCATACTCAACGGGCTCCTCAATCACGTACTCGTCTCCCAGCACTACCCAAGCAAGAACAACAAGCAAAGGGAGACACAATCAACCACGTGCAATGCACAAACAACATGATGCAAGACATGGCATGATATGCTGGATGTGATATGAGATGCATATGCATGATATGGAAAGGAATGATTGAACCTGGCCTCAACTTGGAAAACCAAGAGTGCCATTGGAAAGAGGAGTTGATTTCGGTTGAAATCGATATAAGGATCACCAGAATCGGATGCACGGTTTGGAAACGACAAGCAAAACAAATATGGCACCGGTCTGCGATTAACATCACGAGACCATCTAAATGCATCAAGAACAACATGCTACAACACTCTAACATGACAACAAAATACATGGCAGGGATTCACTCAAGATGCTTGACAAAAGATGAGCACTGAGCTACGGCTAATTCACCCAATAACAGGTTCAAACAAGCATGGCAAAAGTGCAAAAAAAATCAGGTTTTAGACTTAGTGAAATTAACATCAAGTCAGGAATTTAACATTAGGAAGCAATGTTTAGATCATGAAAACTACATGCTACAGTAACATATCATAGAAAAGTAAGGCATGGCATGAAGCTACTCAAAGCATACAACAAAAGTCCCTTACTGACCAGAAGCCAAAAGGGATCAGAAAATACAATGGCAACCATGTGAACATAGCAATTATCGTTAACATATTCAGACTTAGTGAAAAACTGGAACATGGCAAAACAGATATCAAGTAGGCATGTTTACGAGCTCAATGCACTCACCACAGGGCATTGCGTAAAAAACTAAGCATACACCCAGCAAGTAGACATGGCATAGAAGCTGAACATGGCAAGAACAACAACATAGCATGCACGGATCAATTACAACAAGCTCGGCAAAAGTGCTAAACATGTTAACAATCTAGCAGGAACATTTTGTAGCAAAAGTAGAGCTCGATTTACTCAAGCTAGGATGCTCCATAAATGCAAACAAAGACATGGATGGATATAGCACCACAATATCTACAAAACATCCTTACTAATCATGCTCAAAAGAGGCACGGATCACTAGGTAGCAACATGAACATATGGCATAAAAATAATGACAGGGCAGAGATTAAGAATATTTCTAAGTCCCTGAAATCAGCAATAATAAGTAAGCTACTTTGCATGCTTGTGCTAGTCACCACAGAGATCACAAAAATACATGGCATACACCCCTGTAAAGATGGCATGGCATACTTCAAAACTCTTGTAGAGCTCAAGTTCATAGGAGGCACACATCAATCATGGCAAAAATGACAAAAGTGCATAACCTGATAAAAATCTGAAACTAACATCACATAGCCCTCTTCCAACAGAATTTAGGGCATCAAGATGAGCTCAAATGACAATGATGCAATGATTTGAAATGGAGTACTCGTCGAGACAAACATTTCGATATGCTACACGCGCGAATCGGAGCAACGGGTGCAGAGTTATGGCATGACAAAGATAACAAAATAATTATGGTTTCAGGGAGAAAGTCAACCCCTCGTTCAGATCCAGATCGGGGGCAGCGCGTGGATCGAGGATGCTCGCCGGAGTCGCCTGTTCGCCGGAGTTCGAAGGTGGCCGGAGCTTCACCGGGGACTTGCCGGACTTGGCGCTCGCCGGAGAGGAGAGGAAGGAGCTGCAGGGCGGCGAGGTGCGGTCGGTGGCGGCGCCGGAGCAGCGAGCCAAGGCGGCGGCGTGCCTTCCGGAGCTCGTCGGCGACGAGGGCAGCAAGGTCGGCGGCGGCCGGTGACGACCTGGGCGGCGGAGACGGCGGAAGGAGGCGGCAGGGCGCGGGCGATGATGAGGCGGCGGGGCGCGACCCGGATGGGCCTCGGGGGGCCGCGCGCGGGCCTCCCGGGCTTCGGCGGCGGCGGGGACAGGCCGGGACACGTGGCGCCCGGCGATTGGCGGGGAGTGGCGGCGCTGGGTGTGTCCGGCTCCGGCGGACAAGTCCGGCGCGCGGAGGGCGGATTTTTAGGGTTTTGAAGAGGGAGAGATCCGAAAATCGGGGGAGGTCTTTATATAGAGGTAGAGGGAGCTAGGAGGCTCCAAATTGAGCACGGTTTGCGGCCACGCGATCATGATCGAACGGCCTAGGTGATGGAGGAGTTCTAGGTGGGTTTTGGGCCACTTTGGAGGGGTGTTGGTCTGCAACACACACGAGGCCTTTTCGGTCCCTCAGTTAACCGTTGGAGTATCAAACGAAGTCCAAATGGCACGAAACTTGACAGGCGGTCTACCGGTAGTAAACCAAGGCCGCATGACTAGTCCCGGACCGATCCAAAAACGTTTAACCCCCGCACACGAAAAGAGGTAGAAAGGGACACCGGAGAATATAGGAGCGCCGGAAAGCAAAACGGACAACGGGGAAAATGCTCGGATGCATGAGACGAACACGTATGCAAATGCAATGCACATGTTGGCATGATATGAGATGTAGGACAAAGACAAAAGCACATGAAGGCAAAAACCCGACAACGAGGAAATAGAATAACTTAGTGCTGAAAATGTCAAGAGTTGGAATACAAATAAGGTAGGTTACATCCGGGGTGTTACAGAAGTGCTTCCCTTAACGTGTCCAGCGCCTCCGGATTGATGGAGTTTGTCAATGGAGTCAGCACCCCCCCCCCTCATTAGAAGGATTCTTGCCTGTATTGCAAGGTGTGAAGTCGAGGAAGATTCAAAGCCTGACCACGGCAGAAGAAAGGGAAAGGATGAAAGTCATTCCTGTTAGGACCGAGATTATATCGACCAACGGTGGGGTGAATGGGAGATTCAAAAATTTCTTAAGAAAGTTTTGAACTGATGCCAAACACAGCTGCAAAAATAAGGTTCGGTAGATATCAACTCAATCAAGCATATTATTAGGGAACAAAATCTTTGATGTAGGATGTAATAATGGTTCAAACGTAATATATGACAGGCTTGATGATAACGATGGTAATGCAACATGCCAACATGTATAATATCATGACAGGGAGTTCGAAATAATTAACGATGGATAACTTATGAGAATTACCTAGGATGAGATCAATAATCAAAACACAGATGATGACGAGAACTAAGATAGCATAAAAGAGTGAGGAAGGTGCAACACTGTTGGCAACGAACAATAACTGATGGAAAGTGCTAAACATGTTAACAATCTGGCAGGAACATTTTATAGAAAAAGTAGAGCTCGATTTACTCAAGCTAGGGTGCTCCATAAATGCAAACAAAGACATGGATGGATATAGCACCACAATATCTACAAAACATCCTTACTGATCATGCTCAAAAGAGGCACGGATCACTAGGTAGCAACATGAACATATGGCATAAAAATAATGACAGGGTAGAGACTTAGAATATTTCTAAGTCCCTGAAATCAGCAACAATAAGTAAGCTACTTTGCATGCTTGTGCTAGTCACCACAGAGATCACGAAAATACAAGGCATACACCCCTGTAAAGATGGCATGGCATACTTCAAAACTCATGTAGAGCTCAAGTTCATAGGAGGCACACATCAATCATGGCAAAAATGACAAAAGTGCATAACCTGATAAAAATCTGAAACTAACATCACATAGCCCTCTTCCAACAGCATTTAGGGCATCAAGATGAGCTCAAATGACAATGTTGCAATGAGATGAAATGGAGTACTCGTCGAGACGAACATTTCGATATGCTACACACGCGAATCAGAGCAACGGGTGCAGAGTTATGGCATGACAAAGATAACAAAATAATTAGGGTTTCGGGGAGAAAGTCAACCCCTCGTTCAAATCCAGATCGGGGGCAGCACGCGGATCGAGGATGCTCGCCGGAGTCGCGTGTTCGCCGGAGTTCGAAGGTGGCCGGAGCTTCGCCGGGGACTTGCCAGACTTGGCGCTCGCCGGAGAGGAGAGGAAGGAGCTGCAGGGCAGCGAGGTGCGGTCGGTGGCAGCGCTGGAGCAGCGAGCCGAGGCGGCGGCGCGCCTCCCGGAGCTCATCGGCGACGAGGGCAGCGAGGTCGGCGGTGGCCGGCGACGACGTGGGCGGCGTAGGTGGTGGAAGGAGGCGGCAGCGCGCGGGCGATGATGAGGTGGCGGGGCGCGACCCGGATGGGCCTCGGGGGGCCGCGCGCGGGCCTCCTTGGCTTCGGCGGTGGCGGGGACAGGCCGGGACACGTGGCGCCCAGCGATTGGCGGGGAGCGGCGGCGCTGGGTGTGTCCGGCGCCGGTGGACACGTCCGGTCCGCGGAGGGCAGATTTTTAGGGTTTTGAGGAGGGAGAGATCCATAAATTGGGGGGAGGTCTTTATATAGAGGTAGAGGGAGCTAGGAGGCTCCAAATTGAGCATGGTTTGCGGCCACGCAATCGTGATCGAACTTCCTAGGTGATGGAGGAGGTTTAGGTGGGTTTTGGGCCACTTTGGAGGGGTGTTGGGCTGCAACACACACGAGGCCCTTTCGGTCCCTCGGTTAACCGTTGGAGTATCGAACGGAGTCCAAATGACACGAAACTTGACAGGCGGTCTACCGGTAGTAAACCAAGGCCGCATGACAAGTCTCGGACTGATCCGAAAACGTTTAACACCCGCACACGAAAAGAGGTAGAAAGGGACACCGGAGAACATAGGAGCGCCAGAAAGCAAAACGGACAACGGGGAAAATGCTCGGATGCATGAAACGAACACGTATGCAAATGCAATGCACATGTTGGCATGATATGAGATGCAGGACAAAGACAAAAGCACACGAAGGCAAAAACCCTACAACGAGGAAATAGAATAACTTAGTGCCGAAAATAGCAAGAGTTGGAATACAAATAAGGTAGGTTACATCCGGGGTGTTACAACACTCCACCACTACGAAAGGATCTCGTCCCGAGATCTAGGACTGGAAAAACTCTGGGTACTCAGAACGGAGGTGATCCTCGCGTTCCTAGGTGGCTTTACGGTCGGAATGATGTGACCACTTGACTTTGAGGAATTTGATAGACTTGTTGTGAGTCTTGCGCTCAGTTTCTTCTAGAATAGCAACTGGGTGCTCACAATAAGACATGTCTTCTTGGAGATTAATGTCTTCGAAGTTGATGGTGCGGTCAGGAGTCTTGAAACACTTGCGAAGCTGAGAGACATGAAACACGTCGTGCACATTTGCAAAGTTGGAGGGAAGCTCAAGTTGATAGGCGAGATCGCCTCTCTTGCTGATGATCTTGAAAGGACCCACGTATCTAGGGGCAAGCTTCCCTTTGATACCGAAGCGATGAGAACCTTTCATTGGAGAGACGCGGATGTAGACATGGTCTCCAATCTCGAAAGCCAAGTCATGATGCTTGCTATCATAGTAACTCTTCTAGCGCGATTGCGCGGCTTTGAGATTATCATGAATGAATTTGCACATTTCTTCAGCCTCTGTGATCAAGTCATTTCCAAGAAGTTGACGTTCACCAGTCTCTGACCAGTTAAGAGGAGTACGACACTTCCTGCCATAGAGAATCTCGAATGGGGCCTTGCCCAAACTCGCTTGGAAGCTGTTGTTGTAGGAGAACTCGGCATATGGAAGACAATCCTCCCACTTCATAATGAAAGAGATGACACAAGCCCTGAGCATATCTTCAAGAATCTGATTTACTCGCTCGACTTGGCCACTGGTTTGAGGATGAAAAGCTGTGTTGAAGCAAATGTTGGTGCCCATGGCCTTCTGAAAAGAATCCCAAAACTTGTAGGTGAAGATGCTGCCACGATCTGAAGATATCAATTGCGAAATGCCGTGTAGGGAGACAATCCTCGAGGTATATAGATCTGCCAACTGAGCTCCTGTGATAGATTCTTTGATAGGAAGAAAATGATCCACTTTAGTGAGTTTGTCGATGACAACAAAGATAGCATCATTGCCACGCTTGGACTTTGGAAAACCAGTCACGAAGTCCATCTCAATGTGGTCAAACTTCCATTCTAGAATGGCAAGAGGTTGGAGGAGACCAGCTGGTCGTTGGTGTTCTGCTTTCACTCTTCTGCAGACATCACATTCATTCACGAACTGAGCAATCTCACGCTTCATTCAAGTCCACCAATACGACTGCTTGAGGTCCTGGTACATCTTTGTACTTCCAGGGTGAATAGAGAGGAGTGAATTGTGAGCCTCGTTCATAATGACTTTACGAAGGTCACCTTTAGGAACAACAATGCGATCCTCGAAGAATAGAGTATCCTTGTCATCAAGACGATAGCACTTGTACTTGGGTTGACTCTTGGCAATCCCAATCTTCACCTTCTACACCATAGCATCAAGAAGTTGAGCCTCACGAATCTGATCTTCCAAAGTAGGAGAGACTTGGAGGTTGGCCAGAAATCCTTGAGGAACAACTTGTAGATTGAGTTTGCGGAAAGCTTCACAAAGCTCTGGTTGGTAAGGCTTGATAATCAGAATGTTGCCGTAAGCCTTCCTGCTCAATGCGTCAGCAATTACATTGCCCTTGCCTGGAGTATATTCGATACTCGGATTATACTCTTGAATCATCTCGACCCAACGAGTCTGCCTGCGGTTGAGGTTTGGCTGAGTGAAGATGTACTTGAGACTCTTGTGATCAGTGAAGATGTCCACTTTTCTTCCCAACAAGAGATGTCTCCAAGTTAAAAGAGCATGGACAACTGCCGCCAACTCGAGGTCATGAGTGGGGTCATTCTTTTCTTTGGGCTTCAACTGGCGAGAGGTATAGGCCACAACTTTCTTCTCTTGCATCAACACTGCACCAAGACCTTGAAGGGAAGCATCACAGAAGACCTCAAACGGTTTGGATTCCTCAGGAGGAGTCAGAACTGGAGTAGTGACTAACTTCTCTTTCAGGGTGTTGAAAGTGATGTCACATTCAGGAGACCAGACATACTTCACATGCTTCTGGAGAAGGTTGGAAATAGGCTTCGCGATCTTTGATAAGTTCTCAACGAACCTTCGACAATAGCTTGTGAGCCCAAGGAAGATGCGGAGTTGCTTCACGTTCTGAGGTGGTTCCCAATTCATAATTGCAGACACCTTCTTAGGATTACCAGCTATGCCCTTGACAGAGATGATATGTCCAAGGTAGAGAACCTCATCGAGCCAAAACTCGCACTTTGAAAATTTCGCGTAGAACTGATGTTCTCTGAGCTTATCCAGCACCAATCTCAAGTGTTTGGCATGATCCTCCTTGTTCTTGGAAAATACCAAAATGTCATCAAGGTAGACCAAGACGAAGTCATTTGTGTAGGCGTTGAAGATGAAATTCATCATGCGAGAGAATGTTGGAGGAGCATTGACGAGGCCGAAAGACATGGCAGTGTATTCATATGAACCATAGCTTGTTTTGAATGCTGTCTTGGGGATATCTTCTTCACGAATGCGAATCTGATGATTGCCCATACAAAGATCAAGCTTGGAGAATACTTGAGCACCTTTGAGTTGTTCAAACGGCTCGTTGATGTTGGGAAGTGGGTACTTGTTCTTTATGGTCTTCTTGTTCAATGGACTGTAGTCGACACAAAGTTGGTCTGTTCCATCCTTCTTCTTGACAAAAAGAACTCCACAACCCCATGGAGAAGAACTTGGTCGGATGAGACCCATACGCTCTTGAATATCGAGTTGCTTCTTCAGCTCTTTCAACTCTTCAGGTCCAAGCTTGTAAGGATGTTTGCAAACAGGTTCCGTGCCAGGCTCAAGATCGATGAAAAATTCAACTGGCTGGTGCGGAGGCATTCCTGGAAGATCTTCTGGAAAAACGTCTTGATATTCACAAACAACTGGAATCTGAGAGATGGCATCCAGCTCGCCTTTCTCATTGAGAGAAAACAGTCGAATGGTATCATCCCGAGCAGCAAAGACGATTACATCCTCAGACGAATGTGTCAATTGAATCTGCCTGGCAGCACAATCAAGCTGAGCCTTGTGCTTAGAAAGCCAGTCCATTCCAAGAATAAGATCAATATCCGAGTCACCAAGGACATTAGGAGAAGACATGAACTTATAGTCGCCCAACGTGATAGAAACATCCGGAACAAAAACTCGAGAAGTCATTTGTCGGGCCGGAGAAACAATAGCCAAAGGTTTCGGCAAAACTTGAGTAACCAATTCATTCTTAGATGCAAAAGGTCTCGAGATGAAACAATGCGATGCACCAGTGTCAAAAAGAACTTTTGCAGGAATATCGTTAACAGGAAGGTTACCCATGATGACATCTGATGAGTCCTCTGCCTGAGCGGCATTCATCACGTTTACCTTGGCGTGTTTGGGGTTATGCTTGACCACTGCGGTACTGGCAGATCTCACAGGAGGAGGAGGAGGAAGACGCCTCTGATTCAAGCATTTGTTGGCATAGTGACCCTTCTGCTGACACTTGTTGCACGTGACCTCCGAGAGCGGACGATGATACAGAGCACTTGATCTTGGAGCATGAGACAAAGTCTTGTTCTGAAAGCCTGGGTTGGGTGGATGGGAAGATCCATTGCCACCTTTGCTCTTCTGCTAATAAGGCTAACAGAACGGAGGAGGAGGCAACCAATACTTTTGCTGCTTAGTTACCACCTGAGTTGAGGAAGAAGGAGTTGCATCTCTGACTCTCTTCTTGGAAGCATCACCCTTGAGTTGAGCAGTCTCTTGTTTCAGTGCCATGTTGTAAAACTCATCATACTTCTTCGGCTCAAAGAGCACGAGAGCTAGTTGAAGATCTTCTCTGAGGCCACCTCTGAACTGATAAATCATGCTCTTCTCATGAGGGACGTCCTGCTTAGCGAAACGAGCTAGCTTCTGGAATATGATGTTATACTGGTAAACAGACAAGCTGCCTTGCTTCAGGTTGTGGAATTCCTCACGCTTGCTCTCAAGAACACTCTGAGGAATGTGGCGAGCTTTGAAGTCTTGACGGAATTCATCCCAGGTAATCACACAGCCTCCTCTGGAATCTTTGTATTGCTGAAACCATTATGCACCTTGGTCTTTGAGTTGGAACGAGGCAAACTTGACAAAGTCCTCAGGCCTGACGTTGCTACACTCCAAATGCTTGCAGATATCCACGAGCCAATCATCAGCGTCTATTGCTTCGACACAGTTACTGAAGGTCTTTGGCTGATTAGCGAGGAACTGGTTGAGTGTAGCAAACTGATTCTGATTGTTGCCATGGCCATGATTCCCTTGGTTGCACTCTTGCAGAATTTGCATGATCAATTGCGTGTTTGCATTGGTAGCGGCCATCACAGCTTGCCATGCCTCCGGAGGTGGAGGTGGTGGTGGTGGATCCAGATTCGGAGTCGTGCACGTTGGAGGAGCCATCCTGGAGAGGGTGACATCCGTTAGCATCTTGACAGACATATATTCAAGCTGAATCAAATGGATAGAAATTGCAACATATAGTCTTCACATCTGAACAAAATGAACGAATGAATTCCAATTGAAATGGTCACATTTCCATAAATTGAGAAGTCACTTAGATAGAGGTAGAAGAATAAAACAACAAGGTACGGACATGAACAAATACTTGGTGAGGATTACCAAATCACAAACCAAATATCCGCGGAAGAAATACTAGAGCTACATGAATTCCCACCTATGAAACTCCCGAACCTTTCCGCTTATGCAATCAGGTGTTGGGGATACAGGGGAAGCATAATATCTCACCCAAAGCTAGCAAATCCTACATCCAGCTGTATCCATCCTTCAACACATAACCAAGAAAACTTCGGAAATCATCTACCTCAACCTTCGAAAAGCATCCGTTATACGAGTTATGGCCATACTCCCGAACTCCCGCCCCAGTACTGGGTGGCGTCGAGGTTATGTCACCAACAACTGCATAAAAGAGATTTTCGATGTCGGCGAAACTCAGGTATTCCAGAATCTCAACGATAAAATTGTGATGACAACACCTCGGAGCTCAACTCCCCGGGACACTGCCACAACCCCTAAATGTCAGGAGGCACCAAGAACAATGTTCTCGTCACAAAACCATCAGAACGATTCCAAGATACCCGCGTGAGCCTAAATTTTTTTAGTGAAATTTGAGAAGAGAAGAGTCAAAACTCTACGTCAGAATGCCTAACCAGAGCGACGAAGGGACTAAGGAGTAAAAAGAAGTCCTACTCTCCGATATATATAATTCCTAAATGACTCAAAACATTTTTCTAGACTCAACAACGCCAACGATTCGATCAAGCAGGGGGGCTCCTAAGGTCGGGGAAGGCTCTGATTACCAACTTGTAACACCCTTGATGCGGCTATATCTCCCACGTGTTGAAGCACGACTTAGAGGCATAACCGCATTGAAAGCAAAGTCACAAGTGAGGTAATCTTCACAACAACCCATGTAATACAATAAGGGAAAAGGTACATAGTTGGCTTACACTCGCCACGTCACACAAATAGCATAAATAAGTCACTACATTCATCCAAATACACTCAAGGTCCGACTACGGAACCAAAATGAAGATAAACCCCAAATGCAACAATGTCCCCGATCGCCCCAACTGGGCACCACTATTGATCCTCTAGAAAGGAAACGTAGTATCATCCTGAGTCCTCATCGAACTCCCACTTGAGCTCAGTCGAATCACCTAGAGCAGTATCATCGGTCCCTGCATCTGGTTTTGGAAGAATCTGTGAGTCACGGGGACTCAGCAATCTCACACCCTCGCGATCAAGACGATTTAAGCTTATAGGAAGGGTAAAAGTATGAGGTGGAGCTGCAGCAAGCGACTAGCATATATGGTGGCTAACATACGCAAATGAGAGCGAGAAGAGAAGGCAAAGGCACAATCGATGAACTATGATCAAGAAGTGATCCTAGAGCAACCTACGGTCATGCATAACACGAGACCATGTTCTCTTTCCGGACTCCGCCGAAAAGAGACCATCACGGCCACACACTCTGTTGATTCATTTTAATTAAGTTAAATTTAAGGTTATCTACAACCAGACATTAACAAATTCCCATCTGCCCATAACCGCGGGCACGGCTTTCGAAAGATCAAATCCCTGCAGGGGTGTCCCAACTTAGCCCATCACAAGCTCTCACGGTCAACGAAGGATATTCCTTCTCCCAAGACAATCCGATCAGTCTCGGCATCCCGGTTACAAGACATCTCGACAATGGTAAAATAAGTCTAGCAACACCACCCGAATGTGCCGACAAATCCCGATAGGAGCTACACATATCTCGTTCTCAGGGCACACCAGATAAGCAATCTGTACAACTAAAACTAGCCCTCCAGTTTGCCCGAGGTGGCGCTGCAAGGGGCTCTAGTTTGGACCAACATCAGAGGAGCACTGGCCCGGGAGTTTAAATAAAGATGACCCTTGGGCTCCGGAAACCCAAGGGAAAAAGAGGCTAGGTGGCGAATGGTAAAACCAATGTTGGGCATTGCTGGAGGAGTTTTATTCAAGGCGAACTGTCAAGGGGTTCCCATTATAACCCAACCGTGTAAGGAATGCAAAATCAAGGAACATAACACCGGTATGACGGAAACTAGGGCGGCAAGAGTGGAACAAAACACCAGGCATAAGGTCGAGCCTTCCACCCTGTACCAAGTATATAGGTGCATTAATAATAGACAAGGCATAATAATGATATCCCAACAATGAACATGTTCCAACAAGGAACAAATTCCAATCTTCACCTGCAACTAGGAACGCTATAAGAGGGGCTGAGCAAAGCGGTAACATAGCCAAACAACGGTTTGCTAGGACAAGGTGGATTAGAGGTTTGACATGGCAATATGGGAGGCATGATAAGCAAGTGGTAGGTATCATAGCATAGGCATAGCAAAAGAGCAAGCATCTAGCAAGCAAAGATAGAAGTGATTTCGAGGGTATGGTCATCTTGCCCGCAAAGTTCTCTCAGTTGACTTGATCCTCGTAAGCATACTCAACGGGATCCTTGATCATGTACTCGTCTCCCAGCTCTACCCAAGCAAGAACAACAAGCAAAGGGAGACACAATCAACCACGTGCAATGCACAAACAACATGATGCAAGACATGGCGTGATATGCGGGATGTGATATGAGATGCATATGCATGATATGGAAAGGAATGATTGAACCTGGCCTCAACTTGGAAAACCAAGAGTGCCATTGGAGAGAGGAGTTGATTTCGGTTGAAATCGATATAAGGATCACCGGAATCGGATGCACGGTTTGGAAATGACAAGCAAAACAAATATGGCACCGGTCTGCGATTAACAGCACGAGACCATCTAAATGCATCAAGAACAACATGCTACGGCACTCTAACATGAGAAGAAAAAACATGGCAGGGATTCACTAATGATGCTTGACAAAAGATGAGCACTGAGCTACGGCTAATTCACCCAATAACAGGTTCAAACAAGCATGGCAAAAGTGCAAAAAAATATCAGGTTTTAGACTTAGTGAAATTAACATAAAGTCAGGAATTTAACATCAGGAAGCAATGTTTAGAGCATGAAAACTACATGCTACAGGAACATATCATGGCAAAGCAAGGCATGGCACGAAGCAACTCAAAGCATACAACAAAAGTCCCTTACTGACCATAAGCCAAAAGGGATCAGAAAATACAATGGCAACCATGTGAACATAGCAATTATCGTTAACAGATTCAGACTTAGTGAAAAACCGGAACATGGCAAAACAGATATCAAGTAGGCATGTTTACGAGCTCAATGCACTCACCACAGGGCATTGCGTAAAAAACTAAGCATACACCCAGCAAGTAGACATGGCATAGAAGCTGAACATGGCAAGAACAACAACATAGCATGCACGGATCAATTACAACAAGCTCGGCAAAAGTGCTAAACATGTTAACAATCTAGCAGGAACATTTTGTAGCAAAAGTAGAGCTCGATTTACTCAAGCTAGGATGCTCCATAAATGCAAACAAAGACATGGATGGATATAGCACCACAATATCTACAAAACATCCTTACTAATCATGCTCAAAAGAGGCACGGATCACTAGGTAGCAACATGAACATATGGCATAAAAATAATGACAGGGCAGAGATTAAGAATATTTCTAAGTCCCTGAAATCAGCAATAATAAGTAAGCTACTTTGCATGCTTGTGCTAGTCACCACAGAGATCACAAAAATACATGGCATACACCCCTGTAAAGATGGCATGGCATACTTCAAAACTCTTGTAGAGCTCAAGTTCATAGGAGGCACACATCAATCATGGCAAAAATGACAAAAGTGCATAACCTGATAAAAATCTGAAACTAACATCACATAGCCCTCTTCCAACAGAATTTAGGGCATCAAGATGAGCTCAAATGACAATGATGCAATGATTTGAAATGGAGTACTCGTCGAGACAAACATTTCGATATGCTACACGCGCGAATCGGAGCAACGGGTGCAGAGTTATGGCATGACAAAGATAACAAAATAATTATGGTTTCAGGGAGAAAGTCAACCCCTCGTTCAGATCCAGATCGGGGGCAGCGCGTGGATCGAGGATGCTCGCCGGAGTCGCCTGTTCGCCGGAGTTCGAAGGTGGCCGGAGCTTCACCGGGGACTTGCCGGACTTGGCGCTCGCCGGAGAGGAGAGGAAGGAGCTGCAGGGCGGCGAGGTGCGGTCGGTGGCGGCGCCGGAGCAGCGAGCCAAGGCGGCGGCGTGCCTTCCGGAGCTCGTCGGCGACGAGGGCAGCAAGGTCGGCGGCGGCCGGTGACGACCTGGGCGGCGGAGACGGCGGAAGGAGGCGGCAGGGCGCGGGCGATGATGAGGCGGCGGGGCGCGACCCGGATGGGCCTCGGGGGGCCGCGCGCGGGCCTCCCGGGCTTCGGCGGCGGCGGGGACAGGCCGGGACACGTGGCGCCCGGCGATTGGCGGGGAGTGGCGGCGCTGGGTGTGTCCGGCTCCGGCGGACAAGTCCGGCGCGCGGAGGGCGGATTTTTAGGGTTTTGAAGAGGGAGAGATCCGAAAATCGGGGGAGGTCTTTATATAGAGGTAGAGGGAGCTAGGAGGCTCCAAATTGAGCACGGTTTGCGGCCACGCGATCATGATCGAACGGCCTAGGTGATGGAGGAGTTCTAGGTGGGTTTTGGGCCACTTTGGAGGGGTGTTGGTCTGCAACACACACGAGGCCTTTTCGGTCCCTCAGTTAACCGTTGGAGTATCAAACGAAGTCCAAATGGCACGAAACTTGACAGGCGGTCTACCGGTAGTAAACCAAGGCCGCATGACTAGTCCCGGACCGATCCAAAAACGTTTAACCCCCGCACACGAAAAGAGGTAGAAAGGGACACCGGAGAATATAGGAGCGCCGGAAAGCAAAACGGACAACGGGGAAAATGCTCGGATGCATGAGACGAACACGTATGCAAATGCAATGCACATGTTGGCATGATATGAGATGTAGGACAAAGACAAAAGCACATGAAGGCAAAAACCCGACAACGAGGAAATAGAATAACTTAGTGCTGAAAATGTCAAGAGTTGGAATACAAATAAGGTAGGTTACATCCGGGGTGTTACAGAAGTGCTTCCCTTAACGTGTCCAGCGCCTCCGGATTGATGGAGTTTGTCAATGGAGTCAGCACCCCCCCCCTCATTAGAAGGATTCTTGCCTGTATTGCAAGGTGTGAAGTCGAGGAAGATTCAAAGCCTGACCACGGCAGAAGAAAGGGAAAGGATGAAAGTCATTCCTGTTAGGACCGAGATTATATCGACCAACGGTGGGGTGAATGGGAGATTCAAAAATTTCTTAAGAAAGTTTTGAACTGATGCCAAACACAGCTGCAAAAATAAGGTTCGGTAGATATCAACTCAATCAAGCATATTATTAGGGAACAAAATCTTTGATGTAGGATGTAATAATGGTTCAAACGTAATATATGACAGGCTTGATGATAACGATGGTAATGCAACATGCCAACATGTATAATATCATGACAGGGAGTTCGAAATAATTAACGATGGATAACTTATGAGAATTACCTAGGATGAGATCAATAATCAAAACACAGATGATGACGAGAACTAAGATAGCATAAAAGAGTGAGGAAGGTGCAACACTGTTGGCAACGAACAATAACTGATGGAAATGATAGACAAAATAAGGAATGATTTGCAACGAAGTATGAATGATCAGATAAACTATCGTCACTGAGCAGGAATGAAAACTGCCAAAAGCATTGTAGAGAAGTAGATATAACCAGTGGTGCTCGATGGCGACAGAGATATTTGGTAGACCAGTTCACCCTTCTGCTTAAGGGCTATGTCTGGTTGGAGGGGCTGTGACTTAACACGGAAGATAAACTCTCTTCACCCTATTCTCCTTCAACTCGAAGCTGATCAGACTCAAGTTGATTTCACTCATGGTTGATCCTTGTTGGTGATCTCCAAACCTTCAGTCGACCTTCGCGAACCACAATCACTCTTGGTTGCTGAAGATCTAGCTCAGTGAAGACAACAACTCTTCAACACTCGAGCGGAAACCTATCCATCTAGAGAGTGCACAACTCTCAAGAGTAATAGGTACAATAACTCTAACTAAGAGCTATTGTGATGCTAAACCACTATCTAAGTTTGGGTTCTTGATTTTTCTCTTGGTGGGTCTTAAACTCAAATCACTTGGAGCGGGGTCGCTCGAATCAATCTTTTCAGAAATCTTAAGCGGAGTAGCCAACAAACAATGTTGCAGCGGGGTGGCTATTTATATGCATAGCCTTCCCTGATGGGAAAATACCAAATTGGACACGAGGAGCAGCCAATGACTGAACGACATGAGTCCAACAGTCAGAATTTGAGCACAGCTGTAATATTACTTGTGGAACAAGTAATGCTAACTCCTCAGTCCGAAAGATATCTCCCGCAGCACGAAGAACAACGTCTATTGCTGCCAGGTAATCATATGGAGCATAAAGAGATTTCTCTTGCATCTTTCATAGGTTTTGGGCTAAGCATCACAGCGGATCTAAGCTTCGAGAACCTACACCCCTCTTAATAGTATGGAGGTCCTATGACGCAAATAAATGAAAGAAGAGCACCGAAATGAATACTACGTCTTCACTTTGTCTTTGACTTCCATTTTGCTGCAGTCAATTTCTTTGGACGACAGTACCGAATCATATGCTTCGCTTCAGCATTAAACCTTCGAGGGGTTAATTTCTTCACATTAATCTTCTTGCCTACATGACTTCTCTGCAACAAATATAGCTTGTTCTTCTCTGCAACACAAATATACTTTGGTGAAGTTCCTCGAACTTAGCACCGGAGTCAACATTCTCTTCGGTTCTATATGGACTAATTCTCTTTGTATGCACCAGCAAACAAATCAGTCCATACCTGTTTTTGTCAACACTCTCCAAAACAAAGGTAGGCAGATATTGCACCAATAATCTCCCCCTTTTTGGACGATTGTTGAGAATACAGGTCACATCGAAGGATAGATAATGAATGGAATGTAATGTTAAGTACAATGAAAGACGAGAGACAATTATGAAGATAAAACACGCCCCCTGAAGATATGCATCATTTGAGTGTGTAGTTAAATCGGAAGGAAGCGAGGTGAACCTTCGTATGATTTTCATTGACATATGGTCTCATTCTTGACTTCTTTCAATGCACTCGATGATGTTTGAGGTAATTCCCATCACACAATCTTTGAAAAGAATTAGATGGATAACACTTTGAAAGAATTTGTGACGAAGGATATGTCATGAAGGTTTTCTTGGAACACAATTTGAATCCACAATAGATGTACATTTCCTGCAAGTTAGATATTCGAGTATGAACAGAGAAGGGTAAACATGAGTATATTGTTGAGAGTGGATATGCTTCAGATGTGGTTTTCCTGCAATAAAGATGATATAAAGGATATGCGCAAGGAAAACACTTTGTCAGTCATATAGATAGCTTTCATAGCATAAGAGATTAGAGTTCAGGCTGGCTTTCTTTTCCTGCAAGGTTAGATAATGAAAGATAACAATCATAGCATATCCAACCATAACAAGTATAGCTCATCTGTTAGTCAATGTACCTCTCCTCATTTTGTACTATCACTAGATGATTTCCTGTCCACCTTGTAGAACAATTGCTTTCCCTACGCGATCAACAATTATCGAGGATAATCATTGAAAGGGAGACAACTTTCGATAGTACTCGCAAACATATAGTAGGAAGCAAATAATATTCCAGAGGGGGTTATTAACTACATGGAGACCGAGTATTTCAACACCACAGGTGGTGGAGTAAGTTCATCAAACAAATTGTTTGAGGGAAAACCAAAATGTTCGACTGCAAAAAGCAAATGGCGAATAAAAACACACTACAAATACCCCATTCATCTATCACTCGGTGTACTTTTCCCCCTTTTTGTCAACAAGTATCAAAAAGGAAAGAGAAAACATACGAGGAATCACTCTTCTGGAGCATCCCCAGAATCAGAATTGAAACTGCTCGACGAATAAGAATTTGCAGAGCGAATAATGGTCGAGGCCGAAGCAGGTGTTTCAGCATGGGCTTTAGAAGAAATGTTGCGATGAGCACATGGCTTGTAGATGAGAGTTCCTGTTATTGCTTCAATTTCATCATCGTGTCCGACAAACAGTAGGTAAGTTGATGCAGAACGCTGAGTAGCATAGGGGTTTGCCTTCGGATGCGAGGTACAACAAGTAAATCCAGGTAGTCATAATCCTTCATGATGCCCTTGCGAGAATAATGTTACCTTAGAAGAGTCCAAGAGCGATTCTTTGCTTCCTTCTCATGCAGAATGGTTTGATGAGCATAATTATGAAGTGAATTTAGCCCGGTCATCAATTCCAGCTTTTCTTTTCAATCAAGCTTGATGTGGCTTTCTAGTGCTTGCTGGGTGTGAATGCAAATCTCATACAGATATGGATTTTCTTCACACGGGATTTCTACCTTGGCTTTCATAACCTTCAGAGCGGTATCAGGTGCAGACACGGTGCCAACAACATCACTAGGTGCCTTCCCTTTTCCAATATCCTTCACCATACGGAGAGTGTCATGTACTGGTGGCATGAAAACTTTCGGAATATGAGCCCAGAAGAAATTTTCATTGATAAGCTGCTCAATTGCATACATGATCCACGTGGCATATGGCTTCAGTGATTGCGGGCTGTCAGCAGCGCAAGCCAAATTGCGAATGAATAAATCTGGGACATCGAATTGAATTCCTTGAGAGATGGCTGATAGTCCACAAGTAGAGGGGATCACAACAATTTTCGAGGTAGAGTATTCAACCCAAATTTATTGATTCGACATAAGGGGAGCCAAAGAATATTTGCAAGTATTAGTAGCTAAGTTGTCAATTCAACCACACCTGGAGATTAATTATCTGCAGCAAAGTGATTAGTAGCAATGTAATATGATAGTTTTGATAGTAGTAGCAACAGCAATCGTAACGATAATGGTGATAGCAATGATTTTGTAGCAAGTGTGACAATAACAATAGCAGTAGTAACTTAGCAAGAACAATATTAGAGAAATTCGTAGGCATTGGATTGGTGAATTCGTTGGATGATATTCATCATACAATAGTCATAACCTAGGGCGATACAAAACTAGCTCCAGTTCATAAATATAATGTAGGCATGTATTCCGTAAATAGTCATACGTGCTTATGGAAAGAACTTGCATGACATATTTTGTCCTACCCTCCTGTGGCAGCGGAGTCCATATGGAAACTAAGGGATATTAAGGCCTCCTTTTAATAGAGAATCGGAACAAAGCACTAACACATAGTGAATACATGAACTCCTCAAACTATGGTCATCACCGAAAAGTATACCGAATACTGTCACTCCGGGGTCTATGGATCATAACACGTAGTAGGTGAATATAACTTGCAAGATCGGATCTAGAACATAGATATAATGGTGATAACATAAATGGTTCAGATATGAAATCATGGCACAGTCATATCGACATCAATCTCATAACATAATGGATGGTAGGGATCAAGCCCTAAAAAACTAACTCGATTACATGATGAATCCCATCCAACTCCTCACCGACCAGCGAGCCTACGAAGGAATTACTCACTCCTGGTGGGGAGCATCATGGAATTGGTGATGAACGAGGGTTGGTGATGATGAAGATCGAAGATCCCCCTCTCCGGAGGCCAAAACAGACTCCAGATCTGGCCTCCCGATGAAGAACACACGGTGGCGGTGGCTCCATATCGCGAAACGAGATAATTCTTCGTCCCTGATTTTTTTCTAGAAAAATAGGTATTTATGGAGTTGGAATCAGGGTCCGCGGGGCCACCAGGTGGGCACAACCCACCTGGGGGCGCCTGAGGGGGGCGCCCTGGTGGGTTTTGCTCACCCAGGGACCCCCCCCTCTAGTGGTTCTTGGCTCCAGTATTTTTCTTTTGTTGTATAAAAATTCTCCAAAAAGTTTCGCTCCATTTCGAGAACTTCTATTTCTGCACAAAAACAACACCATGTTAGTTCTGTTGAAAACAACGCCAGTTCAGGTTAGTTTCATTCAAATCATGCAAATTAGAGTCCAAAACAAGAGGAAAAGTGTTAGTAAAAGTAGATACGATGGAGACGTATTAACTCCCCCAAGCCTAAACCTTTGCTTGACCTCAAGCAATTCAGTTGATAAACTGAAAGTGAAAAAGAAAACTTTTATGAACACTTTTGCTCTTGTTTACATAATAAACTTAAGTAGCACCCAGGTTTTCAGCAAAGATTATAACTAACCATGTCAACAATAACTCTTAAAAATTATATTAACTCATATCAATGACATAATCAACTAGCGAGCAATAATAAAATATCTCAAATGACAACACCTTGTCAAAACAATCATGATATAATATGACAATAGTGGTATCTCGCTAGCCCTTTCTAAGACAACAAAACATAAATGTAGAGCACCTCGAAAGTTCAAGAAGCTACTAAACATTGTAATTCATGGTAGAAAAGATCCAATCATGATGCATCCAACATTAACTATACAAAATGCACGAGGATGACAATAGTGCTCTCAGAATCTGGCGCTTATTTGAGAAGGTGATGGCTCAACATAAAATTAAATAGATAGTCCCTTCATACAGGGAAGCAGGGATTTCCAGCGGTGCCAGAGCTTAGTTTGTAAAACAGAGGTAAATGAAATTTTGAGAAATGCACCTTTCCTGTTTACTTCGCAACCATTAGTTATCGATATCTTCCATGCTAAACACATTAGTGGCGGTTCCCAAGCGATAAAGTAAAGATTTACTCCCTGTTGACCAACATCACACTCCATGACTAGCCAAATCCACGGGTACCGTCCATACCAACATCAATCCTAGGGGAGTTTGGTTTGATTATTTGCAATTTGATTTTGGGACTAGGAATCCCTATTACCGCCCCTCTCGTGCGAGAACGAGTGAATAAACACTCATCATGAGAATAACCCGCTTAGCATGGAATATATCGACTACCTCCTATCGCTCTATGAACAATCCAGGCACACAAAAACGGATATTTATTTGAAGTTTTTAGAGGTGGCACATGCAAATTTACTTACAGCGGTAGGGTAATACCGCGCATAGGTAGGTATGGTGGACATATCTAGAATAACTTGGGTTTTAGGATTTTGATGCACAAGTAGTACTTTCGCTTAGTACATGCAAAGGCTAGCAAATAGGTTGGGAAGCGGCAGGCTAGAGAGCGAAAACGGTCATGAACATGCATTATGCATAATGAACATTGGATACTAGCATGAGTAGGATATGAACACCATGATCATAGATATCATAGAGGCTATGTTGATTTTATTCAACTACATGCATGAACATGTGCCAAGTCAAGCCACTCGAAACATTCAAAGGAGGATACCATATCATCATACGACATCACAATCTTTTTAACGCAAATGTTGACATCCAAGATAAATCATTATCCACTCCTAGCTACTTAACCATGGCATGAGAAACTATAACCTCTAATTGTCATTGCAAACATGTTTGATCATAATATGCTGAATCATGGATACCAGGTTAAACATATTTACAAAAACAGAACAAGTTGAGTTCACACCCGCTTCTCTCTGCCACAGCCAGTTCACCAAATATTGTCGTTATTGCCTTTCACTTGCATGACCGAACGATATGAAAATAATAATAGTGTAAGAGTGTCGTGGACTAAGCTGGAATCTGCAAATATTTTATTCAAAAGAAGAAGACAAGATAATTTGGGCTCTTTGTTAGAGCAACAATAATGCATATGAGAGCCACTCAACATTTTCATCGTGGTCTTCTCCTTGGCATGCCTCAATAAACGAGAAAGAAATTCAGAGAAACACCCTGAAAATATTTTTATAGTTTTTAGTTTTTCTAGAAGAAAGCAAATTAAAGAAGGAAAACAAAAACGAGAAAAACTTTTTACACGAGAAAGCTCCCAACCAGCAAGAAGAAGAATCGAGAAATCTTTTTGGGTTTTCTTTTAATACCACAACTAATTAAATATAAAGAAAAACTGAAAAGAATCAGGAAATATTTTTGGATTTTCTCAAAGTTTTTAAACACACAAGAAAAAAGTTTGAAAATAAATCTAGCATGGATGATACAATGAAAAAGTGCGAACACCGACAACTGGAATGAAATGTGTGAACATGAATGTCATGTCAGTGGAAATACGTACTCCCCCAAGCTTAGGATTTTGGCCTACCTTGGTAATCACCATCTATAGCCTGCGTAATAATCAGAGTGATAGCTCATGGAGGCTCTTAGTGCAGCCTCCTCAACCTGCCGAGCAGCCACAACCTCTGTGATGTAGGGTAGAACCCTAGATGCCCGATCTTTCATGAAAGGAGCGGATCCTGTGATGAACACGAATAACACAAGGGGGAAACACAAGGGGAAACACAAGAGAATCACTCAAACCAACAAGATTCGGTCACACATATGCTAGATCCTTGAAACACAAAGAGGTACACGATCCGAATACAACAAAGGATGATACATAGGGTAACTAGTTCTTCTCCGTGATGAGGTATTGAGTTCTTCTGTTATGGGTCTTGAATCCACTTGGGGAATCTTCTTCGTAGAGGCCGTGAACTCCGAAGGAGAAGTAACCAAGTGGATGAGCAAAGCTCTATCTCTAAATTAAGCTAATCCTTTGCTAACCATAACTAGGAGGAGGGGGAGGAGTATATATGGTCTAAGCCACGAGGGGTAAGTGGGAAAGGGATACATGGGCCTCTGGCCCGGTTAGGCACGCGCAGGTGCCGGACGTCCAGGCTGGGGGGCGGATGTCCGGGGCTTCAGGACGAGCCAGATGTCCGGGGTCTCGGCTGGATGTGCGGGCTGAAGTGGAGGTTCGGTTGCTCTCTGGATACGTCGCTGCCAGATTTCCGAGGGAAGGGCTGGATGTCCGGGGCCTGGAGCGGGCTTGCGGCTGGTCAGCTATTGGGGCAGCTCCTATGTGGCTGCCCAGGCGCCGGATGTCCGGCCTCTGGCCCGGATGTCCGACTGCTGTAGCTTCAACATCTCCGTCTTCTTCCGTCTTCGCTTCCAGGCTTCCCTCGTGGATGGTATAGTTGTTCCTTGGCGCTTGCACTCCTCCTCATCGCCCGTGAAGCTCCGACAATACCTATGCATGCACGCAGGAGAAGTGTCAAGTAGTATACCATCCTTGAAGGGGTCAAGTGAGCACGTGTAAAGGAGATGATTCACCTTTGTATATGTGAAATAGATGTCGCACGTGTGACTCGCCGAACAGACTCTTGACATGGTGATGTCCGTAGGATGCTCCGCATAATCTCCCCCCCCCCTTGGGAAAGATCCGACCTCGGATCGAAAACCAAATCACCATGGTAAAGAGATGGCTTCGCCGTGTAGAAGTGGACGTTCACCAAGTACTCGTCATGTTGAAACTCAAAATGGGCACTCTCTAATGTCGCATCGCCTTTTGATTCCTTCAAAAGGAGTAAGGACAACAAACACTTAGAAAGACAAATGTGGTTAGTGTTAGTGCAAAACCAAGCATTCAAGAGGTGATTCAGCAAACAAGTGTCGTCATCATGCAAAGCATATGGTGTGACAAAGGATTGTGACATGGCATGTAAGTGTATCAATTGAGCACAAGCAAATCTATCATGGGGACAAGTATGCAAATGTGAGGTAGTGATGCAAATATGTGTAATAAGAGAATAAGCATCTACCCCAAAGTCAAAGAAAACATTCACAAATTGCTTAATGAAAGGTCCATGGTAGGCATATGAATCATTCACAACACCAAAAAAATGAAGTGTCTAAACACATGGGTCAAGTGCAAGACAATTCAAACATAACGTGCATATGGTGTAGTGAATATAGTGTGGCACTCAACACAATAGAAGGGGTAATTGTTCATCATGTGTGAGGCAATCAGGTCAAGCATGTGACAAGTAATGGAACATGGCGTATGTGAAGTGATGACATTGTTGCAACCAATCATATGATAGTAACAAGTAATCCAAGAATTGGATGCAACACACAAGGCATATATATCATGATGCATGGGACAGTGAAAATGAAAAGTCGAAGCAAGATCTCAAATATGTGTGCAATCAAGTGGTCCAAGATGAACAATAAGTCTCATGGGGAAAGTAACACAAGTTGTATGATCCATAATATCCATGCTCAAGAAATATGTCACATTGAAGGCGTGTCCTTGTGCATTCTTCACAATGCCGAAGCGCAAGAAAATCCAGTGTAGAAGCAAGTCATGGTAGAATGTATGAGGCTCGCTCTCCAGAGCTCAAATGGTCAACTCGCGGGAAGTGGAAGTTGACACCAAGTCGAAGTATCCTACACATGCACAAAAGAAAGAAAAGAATGTATGCGCATGGTAGATAAACACATCATCCACCATGATGGTTTTCTTCTCTTGCACATAACCATTAGAAGCACAAGTGCATGAATAATATGATGCAAAAATGGCAATATTCATGGCACTAGGTATAAGGTGCAAAGAGGTAAGACAAGCATGCTTCACAAGGAATATGTCGAAATCTCCAAATATATGTGAGAATGCTATGGGGGCAAACTCATTATCAAGACTAAGGGCATTGTTGCACTCAATGCATGTCAAATCATCTAGCATGAGAGAGGCAACATATGGAGATATATGACAAATAGCAATATGAATCATGTGCAGAGCATGTAGATGGTTGTCATCAACCGCATGAAGCGAGCAAGTATGAATCATCGGTGATGCAACAAGGCAAGCAATCATAGTAATCAAGTCGTGCAAGCTAGTAGTGCGAAGATGCAACATACTAGAGGAAATCATGGAAATCATGTCATGTGAGCAAATAATAGGCATAGGCAATGCACATGACATATCGCAAGCACGAACACAAAGAAAGATCATAGTATCATCATAGGAATGGGTCATAGGTGGAACATGTCAATAAGCAATATCTCCACCAAGCTTGCAAATACACATACAAGTACTAGAATCAATCATCATGTGTAATGCAAAGCATGGGTCACAAATGCATGTCAAAGGCATAGGAATGGGCATATCATGCAAAGAGAACATGGAAAGATGGGCATAGAATATGTATTGGACAATAACCCATAGCCAAGTGAGGGCCATGTAGAAGAAATGCGCGAAGTCTTTGCGCGAAGAGAGAGATGGGAAAGACAATCCATGGGATCCCAAGTCAGCATTGCTCTCTAGAGGTCGTTTTGTCAGCTCATGGGATTGCGAGGTTGACAAGTATTCATGGGTACCTACACAAAAGAGACACAAACCAAATAAATTGTGTGTGTGGATGTACACATCATCCATCATGATGTGTATGTGCACGTGAGAGTTACCACAAGATAAGCATAGCTCAAAGAAGTTTGAAGCATGTTATAAGAATATGTCGTCCATCATGAAAGAATAGTTGTTATGTATGACACGATGGGGACACAAATTGAGCGGGCAAGTATATGGCAAAACAATATCATTATGATTCATGGGGGCCATATTGTGCAAATAATTATTGGGATAATGCAATGGATGGGATGGATCAAACTCTCCTAAAATGTATGAGGAAACTATGGGGGTCTCCTCATGAGCAATAACGGAAACAACATATGGAGAAAATGGACAACATCCAAAACAATGCATATCCGAAGCTAGGTAGTCATGGCATCGCATATGAGATAAATGATGCAAAGGTAGCATATTAATACCATCACAAGAGAAACAAATGCCAATAACCATGGGCTTGTCATCTATGCCATATGTGCAAATTGGGTTTATTTTGATGGCATATGCATAGTCACTACAATGAGGTTGCAAATATGACATATGGTTGATCTCATGCATAGCATATGACAAGTCGAGCAGATTGTCAAACATGCTTTGACCTAAAGAATTGTCACAAGAAATCCTATGTAACATGGCATCACAACTAATAGACTCCACATGACAATCATCAAACTCGTCATAAATGGGTAAATCATCGCATGGGGAAGTCGCACTAGCATGAAGCATGGTAATAGGTTAAGCAACATCATGCAAGAAATCATTGTCAAGAATGTCCACTAGTGGGACGAGATCATCACCTTCACCTATGTTACCTTTGTCATTCCACTCATGTGGTGTAGGTGAGGTGGCAAAGACCAAATGGTGGTCATCATCATCAACTTGATGGAACCATGTGGGGGGTGCATCATATTCCACCAAGGCCATCGTCTTGTCTAAAGGAAGGATGAAGTCATCAAGTATCGGTGCGTCATCATATATGGGACCTAGCACCAAATGAGAAGACACAATGGAGGTTGAGGTTAAGTCATTAGAGTTCAAAATGTCCTCGCATGACCTATCAACTATCACACTCTCTCTATGTAGTGGTTCACTTACTCCCTCAAATTAGGTGCACTCATCTCACTCAAGTGGTGGGGGTTGTGGATCTCCTAACATGGGAATTAGGGGAACACATCATATATGGGGCTAGTGGTGAAGTCACTCTCATTCTCAATATGATGGGACAAGTCACTCAAGTCATCATACATCACCGTGGTCGAAGGGAAAATCCCATACTCAACCATATCATCGACGTCGCCTTGGATGAAGGCCGAAGATGGCACATCATCACTCTCCTCCATGACCGAAGGGAAAATCCCATGCTCGATCATCTCGTCACCGTCGCCGTGGATGAAGGCCAAAGATGGCACATCATCACTCTCCTCCATGACCGAAGGGAAAATCCCATGCTCGATCATCTCGTCACCGTCGCCGTGGATGAAGACCGAAGATGGCACATCATCACTATCGCCTCCTAAGATGGAAGCATCATCCTTGCTCGCCACCTTGTCGCTCGCCTCCAAAGCTTGGTCCTTGATGGTCTCCGTAGTCATAGTCGTCGCCGCACCATCTTGAAAAAGAGTCATGGAGGACTCGGCATCATCAATGCCACAAATAGGTATGGCGGTGAAGTCGAACTTGGGAGCATAGTCTTCGATCTCGTCGGGCTTGGACATCGTGGTGGTACTAGCCTCATGCTCGCCGTCTTGGAGCTTGGTCTTCGAGAAGTGTGCTCGGGGTGGAGAAGCCTTAGCCTTCATGAGTTCTTGTTCCTCCTTGAGAGCACCAATGTAGTTGTTGCCGAGGGACTTGTAGTTCTCAAGGAAGATAGTCTTGGAGATGTCATTGTGCAATCCCATCATGAAGTGGAACTTTGTAGAAATGGGGTTGTCCATGCTGTCTCGTCGCAAGGCATTCTTCATCTCCTTGAAGTACGCATCGATGGACTTGGATCCTTGGGTGGTGTTCTCCAATTGGAGTAGAAGTTGTTCTGTGTAGGTTGGAGGCACGAACTCTCGCCGCAAAGTTCTCCTCGTCTTGGGCCAACTCATATCGTAGATCTCCAAAGGTGTGTGAAGCCACCATGTTGATGCGTAGTCGTGGAAGTTTCTTATGGCACACTTCACTTGATCTTCGGGAGGAACTTGTTGTAGCTTGAGGTAGTCGTCCATCAAGCATTCCCACTCGAGATACTCCTCGGGTTCTAGAGTTCCATAGAAAGGAATCTCATGGTCGATGTCGAGGTCATAGTAGCTCATGGAAGTTGCGGACTTGAGCTTGGGAAGTTTCTCTTGAGCGTAGTCTTGGGGTGCTTGTTGGCGGAGGTGTCGTATGTCCGTAGGCGAAGATGCCTTGAAGTCTCTTGGCAAAGATTCCAAGGGAGATGGTGAACTCGTTGAGAGATTGTTGGTGTTGAGCACTTGACCTTCATGTTCTTGGTGGTGATTGTGTCGATGCCGATGTGACCTTGCCGGAGATGGTAGCTCGGAAGGATGTGCTCTTGAGCGTCTTCTCTGAGATGATGAAGATCTCTTGTAGGACTTGATGAGGGCTTTGATCTCCTCCATGTGACCTTGCATCTTGGCGTCGATGGAGTTTTTCGTGGCACAAAACTCATCATTGTTGTTGTAGACCGAAGGTGAAATATGATGTAGAGTGGAACCCTAGATGGCCGATCTTTCACGAAAGGAGAGGATCCCGCAAAGAACATGAAGAACATGAGGGGAAACACGAGAGAATCACTCAAACCAACAAGAACTATCACACATATGCTAGATCCATGAACACAAAGGAAGATACGTGATCCACGATCAACAAGGGATAATACAAAGGGTTACCGGTTCTTCTCCGTGAGGAGGTCTTGATGGGGCCGCCCAAAAGGGGGTCTTGAATCCAAGGTGGATCTTCTCTGTAGAGGGTCCACGGTCTCTCTCAAGGAGTAGATCCGATATGGATGACAGAGGCTCTATCTCTCAAATGAGCTCACAACGCTAACCCTAAAACGTAGGTACGAGGAGAGTATATATAGTCTAAGGGGGAGAAAGGGTACATGGGCCTCAGCCATTTACTATGCGCAGACAGACGGGGCCGAATGTCCGGGCGTCGGGCCGGATGTCCGGGCTGACAGGGCTTTTCTTCTGTCCTCTGTATGTAGCTTGTCCGGATATCTGGGCGTTGGGGCCGAATTTCTGGGCCGGGCTGGATGTCCGGGCTGGGGCTGGATGTTCGGGGCCTGTAGATGCTTGGCGGCTGGAATGTTGTTGTAGTTGATGTATCCAGCGGCCGGATGTCCGGGTCCTACAGCTGGCTTCTTCTCCTTTTGGCGTTCCTCTTCATCTATGGACTTGGCGGCTTGTCTGTCTTCACGTGCATCTTCGAAAGGGTCCTCTTGGTACCTAATCATGCACAACATCTCGGACTTAGGTAGTAGCCATGTCTCGAGAGGATCATATGTAATATCACTAAGGAGAGAAGTCACCTCGGTCTCGAGAGCTCTAGCTCTAGCTCAAGTCATAGGTCCTCTTGGCACTTCGTGAGATGATGGTAGGTCCATGGGGATGACCGTAGATGATGATGACACTCTCGGCTTGAAGTTGCTCGTTGTAGTAAGATGACTTGAGGTTGTCGAAGCTTTCTTGTAACTCGACTTGTCGAGGTTGCTTGTAGAAGGCTTGGTTGAGGTAGACGGTGTTGGAGCCGTTGAAGCTTGGGTGTTGGAGAAACCATATGACTTGGATGAGAACTTGGGATCTTGAAGTCATCTTGCACTTGACGTTCCTCTTTGGTAGCTTGATGCACTAGCTCGATGAGGTCCGAGTATGGTTGGAAGTCGGCGATCTTCTTGATGAGATGATTGAGTCCATTCAAGAAGCGTGCCATAGTTTGCTCATCATCTTCCATGACATTGGCTCGTATCATTGCAATCTCCATTTCCTTGTAGTACTCTTCAATGCTCTTGGTTCCTTGCTTGAGTAGTTGGAGTTTCTTGAAGAGGTCGCGGTTGAAGTAGGTAGGCACGAAGCGTGCTCTCATGACATCCTTCATTTGTGCCCAAGTAGTGATGGGTGGTTCACCTTTTGCCTCTCGGCACTTAATGACTTGTTCCCACCAAATGAGGACATAGTCTTGGAACTCAAGGGATGCCATCGCGATCTTCTTCTCTTCTTTATAGTTGTGCAAGCAGAAAATTTTGTCGACCTTCAATGCCCATGAAAGGTACTCTTTGGGATCATTACTTCCACTGAACTTAGGCATGGTGAACTTTAGCTTGCGGTAGCGTTGCTGTTCATTATGTTCGGGTCGGGGATGATGACGTCCTTGACGAGGAGGATCGTCCGTCACAACTTGCTCTTGTCGTGGAGGATTTCCATTGTCTTCTTGCTCTTGTTGAACTTGATGTTCTTGGCGAGCTTGTGGAGGAACTTGTCGTGCTTGACATTGCACGCGAGCTTGATATAATCGTTCTTGAACTTCTTCACGAAGTGCTTCTTGATGTTCACGAGCTTGTCGGCCTCGGTTGGCTACGGCTCGACTTGATTCTCGGAGGGCTTGTTGTGCCTCAAGTGCTTGAGCTTCTCGCAATTGTTTCTCTTGACGTTGTGCCTCAGCATCTTGTTCTTCTTGGTGTAGACGTGCGCACTCTACCTCTTCGTGTTGGTGTTGTCGTTGCCGTTCTCGTGCTTGCGCAAAGATAGCTTGGTTTTGACGATGTCGTTGTTCTTGAGAGTTGTTGTCATGTAGAGGGTTGCGGTTGGCTTTACGATCTTGGTGCGCGGCATGACGAAGAGTGTTCGATATCGGTGTACTTGAGTCGGAGATGGTGTAATCGGAGTGTCGACTTGAGAGGCTCCGTCCTGATGAGGACAAAGTGGAAGAAGAGCGGTTGGGCAACAAAGCACGAATCTCGTCCATTCTTGCATAGTTCTCTTGCTTGTGGTCGTCGAGCTTGTGGTTGAAGTAATCTCTTGTACATTGCTAGGAGAGTCGAAAGTCGGTGGTGAGGTTGTCGATGTGTTCACTCATTGCTTGTTGCTCTTGATGCAAAGCACGTTGTGCACTAAAGAGGTGGCTCTTTGTGACGTTGGAGTTCATATCGTCGTCTTGCCCGATGAAGAGTGGGTTGGTAGAAGTACTTGGCCTATCCATCATTCCAAACAAATATGTGAGCGGGAGAAGGAAAAGAACTTATACCAAATGTACCTTGACCGATGTTGAAGATGGATCAAAGATCACTCCAATGTGTAACAAGGAGATAGCACAATTGGTACCAATTCTTGTCAGTTTCTCACACCTTTTGGTGGAGCTTGGTTAGGATGGTGGCACAAAATTTGATGTAATTGTTAGTGAGCTTCAATAATGTTGGAAAAGATTCACAAGTTTGCAATGCAACAAGTAAACCAAGAAAAATATGGTACACGCAAACACACACGCAAAGAGATAAGTGGGGTCGTGCAACCAAGGATGAGCCAAAATGTGGAATCCACGAAAATGCTCTTGTTGCACAACACTAGTGAGACGCTAGCATGATTGCACAATAGGCGGATACAAAGACTTGTGCACAACCTACTAAGCAAAAATGCGACGACTTCTATCCCAAGTATGCTCTATGTATGGTATTCCGATGGTATGACCAAAGATGATCTAGTATGACAATCTTAATGTTGTGTGATGCTATCATTCTTTCTTAAAATCTCTTTGCTTATCTTTCCCTTTTTCTTAAAAGCTTGTTTGGCTCTTTGTTGTTTGAGTTCTTTTCTCATGCAATGCTTCACGAACCAAGATAGCAATTGTGTATGCGATGACAACCTTGTGACACAAGAGATGATACCAAGATATGCACCAATGATATGTATGCTATGGGAAGTATGATCACTAATGTGCACAAGTAACATTGTCGGCAATACTCAAAGGCTAGTCTCGATGGGTAAGCGACGCGAAAGAGTAAGGCTATGATGGCTAGCAATGTACTGGCAAGAATGGTGTATCACTATACCAAGACGAGTTTACCGCTTCTTGCTTACGGTATGGTGTCAAAATGTTGGAGTTGTTGTTGTCGATGACGCGTCTGTGGCAAAGATAAGCGGCGGTGATGTCGATGTCGAACCGTACCTAAATAGTCGAAACACAATAGGACACGGAATCACAACTCAAATTCTCAAAGTAAAACATGACAAAATTGTTGGAGTTGGTAGTGGTAAGTGATGGTGGTGTATATGGTATATGGCGGTGCTATGCGAAAGTGGTAGTGGTATGCAAAAGTGTATGTGGGCATCGGAACAAAATTTGGCGAAATATGGACGGAAAACGGGCGGTGGAAGGAAGTGATGCTGCCAGGGGCCGGATATCCGAGCTGTCGGGCTGGATGTCTGGGCTCTGGATCCGTGGACGAACTCGATGAACTTCGCGTGGAGAGGTCAAATCCAGGTAAAATTCGAAGGAATTTGTGGATGAAAATTGGGGAAAAGTTGATGGAAAGCTAGATCTACCTACAACAAATGAAATCCGCAGATCAAATCCGACAAAACTTCATCACACCAACAGATCACAAAAAAAATTGGGGCTATTTTCTTGGGGAATTTTCGAATTAGGGAGTAAATCAACAAAACAAGGCTAGAAAACACAACGGGGAGGCTCCGAAATCATGATCAACGTGCCTCTAGATACCAAGTTGATGTAGGGTGGAACCGTAGATGGCCGATCTTTCACGAAAGGAGTGGATCCCATGAAGAACATGAAGAACACGAGGGGAAACACGAGAGAATCACTCAAACCAATAGGAACGATCACACATATGCTAGATACATGAACACAAAGGAAGATACATGATCCATGATCAACAAGGGACGATACAAAGGGTAACCGGTTCTTCTCCGTGAGGAGGTCTTGATGGGGCCGCCCAAAAGGGGGTCTTGAATCCAAGGTGGATCTTCTCCGTAGAGGGGTCGCGGTCTCTCTCAAGGAGTAGATCCGATATGGATGAGAGAGGCTCTATCACTCAAATGAGCTATCACAACGCTAACCCTAAAACGTAGGTAGGAGGAGAGTATATATAGTCTAGGGGGGAGGGTACATGGGCCTCGGCCCTTTACTGTGCGCAGACAGATGGGGCCAGATGTCCGGGCGTCGAGCCGGATGTCCGGGCCTTCGGGAGGAGCCGGATGTCCGGGGCTGGGGCCGGATGTCCGGGCTGACGGGGCTTTTCTTCTGTCCTCTGTTTGCAGCTTGTCCAGATATCCGGGCGTCAGGGCCGGATGTCCGGGCTGGGGCCAGATGTCTGGGGCCTGTAGATGCTTGGCGGCTGGAATGCTGTTGTAGTTGATGTCTCCAGCGGCCGGATGTCCGGGTCCTGGAGCAGCCTTCTTCTCCTTTCAGTGTTGCTCTTCATCTGTGGACTTGGCGGCTTGTCTGTCTTCACATGCATCTTCGGGAGGGTCCTCTTGGTACCTAATCATGCACATCTCGGACTTAGGTAGTAGCCATGTCTCGAGAGTATCATATGTAATATCACTAAGGAGAGAAGTCACCTCGGTCTTGAGAGCTCTAGCTCTGGCTCGAGTCATAGGTCCTCTTGGCACTTTGTGAGACGATGGTAGGTCCATGGGGATGACCGTAGGATGCTCTACATCAAAATGCCTTGCCTATGCATCACAAGACTAGAGCAAATGTGAGTGGGAGAAAGGGAAGAACTAGACCAAATGTACCTTAACCAATGTTGAAGATGGATCAATGATCACTCAATAATGTAACAAGGAAATAGCACAATTGGTATCAGATCTTGTCAATTCTCACACCTACACAAGTAAGGCTTATGGAGTAGCTTGGTAAGGATAGTGGCACAAAAATTTGATGTAAAATGTTAGCAAGAGTCAATAATATTGAAAGAGATTCACAAATTTGCAAGTTAAACAACTAGACCAATAGCAATATGTGGCACATGGAAGCACAAACACAGATCGATAAATGGGGCCGTGCAACCAAGGAATGAGCTCAAAATGTGGAATCCACGGAAAATGCTCTTGTTGCACAACGCTAGAGAGACGCTAGCACGATTGCACAATAGGCGGATACGACACTTGTGCACAACCTACTAAGCAAAAATTCAACTACTTCTATCCCAAGTATGCTATGTATGTATGATTCCCGGTGTTTCTCTCATGATGATCCAAGATGATCGGATATGACAATCTTATATGCGATGTGGTATCGTTCTATGGCTATTGCTTACAAGCTCTTTGCTCTCTTTTTCTTTGCTTAAAAGCTTATTCTCTTTTTTATGGCCATGGTGCATGAACCAAGATAGCAATTGTGTATATGTGGGAACAATCTTGTGACACAAGGGATGATATGATACCAATATGATATGGTATGTATACAATGGATGGTGTAGATCACTAATGTGGACAAGTAACACTGTCAAGCAATACTCAGATGGCTAGTCTTGATAGGCAAGTGATGCAAAATAGGCTAGGGGTTATCAATGCAATTGCAAGGGGAATATACAATGGTGTCGTTGAGGTTACCGTCCTTCTGTACGATGGCAACCTCATGTCAATGATGATTGGCGGTGTTCTCAATGTCGAATCATTCCTAATTAGCCGAAACACCTTAGGAAACGGAAAAACCGCGAACTCAAAATCTCAAACATCAAAGGTCAAAATGGTGGTAGCGGGAATGCGGTGGTGGTTGCAGAAATATTGGTGGAAACCCGGTCAAAATTGGTTAAGGCGGTGTAAGGGTATGCTGGGCTATACACGGTGTTGGAGTTGGAAGCATAGTCCCTAAGTAGCCGAAACACCTTAGGAGACACAACTCACAACACAAAAACAAAATTCGGTTAAGTTGGGGTGGCAGAAGTGTATGGTGGGCAAGCCTATGCAAAAGTTGTGGTGGTGGTCGATGAAGAAGCAACCATCCCTAAGTAGCTGAAACACCTTAGGAGACTCGAATCACTACTCAAGCAACCACAAATGCTATATGGAACAAAATGGGTTAGGTTCCGGAAGGCTATGGTGGTTTTGCGGACAATATGGTGGGAGACCTAGGCAAAGATGCCAAATTCCCAAAAAAATTATGGATTCAATGGTGTTGAAACCTATCTAGATGGATAGAGGATGTCAATAGCTACTCAACGAGCTAAAGAACGCAAAAATCAGACTCCGGATGTGAAAGTTATGGGCAAAACAGTGAAACACGGGAGGCTGATGCTCCAGGGGTGGGGCCGGAAATATGGGACCTGATGTCCAGAACCTTGCACGATAATGCACTCCAGGAGCCTGATGTCAGGGCTACGGGCCGGATGTCCGGGAGGCTAGATGTCCGGAGCCACGGGCCGGATGTCCGGGCTCCAAATTCGAGGATGGACTCGAGGAACTCGATTTTGGGGGCGAAAAATGATGATTTGGGGGGCAAAATTGGAGAGGTTTCGTGGATGGAAAGTGGGGAAACTTGGGGAGATGCTAGATCCACTCGAAACCAAGCAAATCCATGTATCAAAATCAACAAAACATCATCAAACCAACAATTCACAAAAAAAATCGGGGGCTATTTTTGGTGGGGATTTTTGAATTTAGGACAAAATCAACAAAACAGGGCTAGAAAAGAAGGGTGTCGGATCACGGGTTCCGGCAGACACTTGAGGTTCGAACTCTGGGGTGCGCGCGAAGTTCTTTCCCTCCGGCCGATCTACGCCTAGCTCGCTAAGGTCTCGCAGACAAACTCGACGCACTCGCTACACAAAGATACCCGGTTTATACTGGCTCGGGCCACCGTTGTGGTGTAATACCCTACTCCAGTGTGGTGGTGGTGGATTGCCTCTTAGGCGGATGAAGAACAGTACAAGGGGAAGAACAACCTCCCGAGGTTGTGGTGTTCTTGTGCTTGGTGTGCTAAGCGTTAGGGTGAGATGCCTCTTCCTCCCTCCTCTATGGTGGTGGCTAGTTCTACTTATATAAGCCCTGGTCCTCTCCCCAAATATTGAGCGGGAAGGGAGCCAACAATGGCGGCCCATTTTGAAAGGGGACATCTAGTACAAGCTATCCTGACAAAAGGTGGTATTTGCCTGCCAAAGGTTCTGGTGGTGATGCCGTCCTGGGCTCCATGGTGAGCTCCGTCCTGCCGTCCTTCTAGTCTCGGTCTCATTGCACAAATATGGAAACCTTTGCCTGATGACTCGGTACCCCGCGCCTCTGCTTGCCTCCTTAGCATGAAAGAGGAAACAAGGACGTTGCGCGCGTTGGTGCCCGCATGGTGTCGATCGTCATGGCTCACGTCATGTGAGCCTCGCGAGGTTCGCCCCGCCTTGATATCTACGCTCCTCGCGAGCAGCCTGGTGAGGCCGCTCCTGAGGAGGTCTTGCATCATTCGCCTCGCGAGGCTTGGCCCCTTGCGAGGGTCTTGAATGCCTTGTTGATGATGATGGGCCGTACAGACCAGCCAACACAGCCATGCCATGGGCCGCAGGCAGGCAAGTCTGGGGACCCCCGTGCCCAGAACACCGACAGTAGCCCCCGGGCCCAAGGCGCGCTTGGGCTTGGCTTTGAGGCGAAGCCAAAGGATCAAGCGTGGAGCACCACGGGCCCCAAAAGCCGTCGGCCTTGGTTGACACATGGCGGTTGATTGGTCGTGGGCGTCTCCGCTTCCCCATGCCGCCTCGGCAACTGCTCGATTTGACAAGTCCCTGTGACATGCAAGGAAAGTCATCATTTCTTGTGATCGTGGGAGACGCCGGTTGGCCTTCTTCCGCTATAAATGTGGATGGGAGGCGGATCACCCATCTCCCATCTCTTTTTGGTTCATTTGCTTCTTCCTCCTTGCTCCTACGCTTGCAGCAATGGTGCCCATCTGAAGGTTCTCTGCTGAAGAGAAAGGAAAGGCCCCCTGCGATGATCCAGAGCTGCTTCCACCGAAGAAGAGGCCGGTTCACCGTCGTGACAAAGCGGCGATGCAGGTGGTGATGAGGCCCTGGTGCGAGCGGCCTCCAGGGTATCCGCTACCCTTGTACGCCAGAGCCGAGGCCTCAGGAAGGCGGAGCGATGAGCGGCGCCGCAGGCGCCGTGGCCGTGGTTGCCGCGCCACGGGGACACACACCGTCGCCCCAGGGGTCCATGTCGCGGACTCGTCGCGTGAGTTCGTGCTGTGGGTGGCGATGCCACCAAGCACCTGGATTCACCTCCCACCGTTCTTCGCCGCCGAGGTGCCGCCGAGGGGCGCTCGCGAATTTTGCCTGCAGCATGCTGACTGCAACGCCCCAGCAACCGGAGCGGAGCTTGGGACCGTCGCCTCCGGGAAGATCTTCCTGACCCGAGGCTGGGGCGAGATTGCCTGGGTCTGTCGTGCGTAGGGCGCCCTCATGATCCACTTCGAGTACGCCGGCGCCTCCGTGCTGTACTTCAAGGTTTTCGACAAGGAAGGCCGCCGCCTGGAGTGCTGCCCTGAAGGAGGTCACCAGGACAACGTCGCGGCGGGCGCGGGGCCCTCCACTGTTCCTGCCTGCAGCTCCTCTAGCGACAGCGGCGACTCGTGGTGGTCCAGTGATTCTCCTGAGCCCTTGACGCCTCCGGAGACGAGCGACGACAGCTACGTGCCGCCAAGCTCCTGCCGAGCCCGGAGCAGGGCCGCGGCAACCAGCCGCCGCCGCTGATCTGGATGGGGTCGGCGCCGGCCTCCCATGGCCCACTTTTGATGATTGCGTCCGCCACGGAAGGGTGTAGATAGGTTTCCTCTTAGTTCTCGTTCTGGTTCCCTGCGAAGAATCATGAAGTACCCCGTGGGGGCGTGTAAAGGGTCTGTAATGTCCTTTGCGTATGTACGGTCCTTGTGATGGAATTGCGTGGGTGCATATCCTACCGAGGCTCGACCTCCCCTTTCCAACCCTGTGGCGGCTTGATGCTCTACGCTGACAGGTCCTGGTCCCCAGGCAGGCTGCAGCCGTTGCTTGTATGCCAGGTCGCGATGCCGTGGTCAAGGCCAGGAGGTGAGCGGCCCGAGGTCCAGTAAGAGCTCCTGAAGCGCGATGCTCAGGAGGTCCCCTTTAGCGCCCAAGCGGCTGCCTTAGAATGGGAAAGGAAGAGAGTATCACCACAGCAGGGCAGCAGAAGGAGTAAGGCCCGCTTCGGCTCAGTCTTCCCTTTCTATCCTGTGACGGCTTGGTGCTCTACGCCGAAAGGTCCTAGTTCCCAGGCAGGCTGCAGCCGTCGCTGGTATGCCAGGTCGCGATGCCGTGGTCAAAGGCCAGGAGGTGAGCGGCCCAAAGTCCGGTAAGAGCTCCCGAGACACGATGCTCAGGAGGTCCCCCTTGGCGCTCAAGAAACCATGGAGAGGCGAGAAAGGGAGGCGACATTGCCGCAGCGGAGCCGCTGCTAAGGTCTCGTGTCGTGGCGATAGGTGGGTTCCGTGTGTGAAATTATCTGGTTTGTCTGGAGTCTACTCCTCGTGGCACGCCCGGGTTCGTACGTTGGTCGCTGTAGCGTAGCCATGCCAGGAACATGCGGGTTTCCCCCTCCCGTCCATGCTCTTCTTGGTGCTCTGCGTCCTCAGGTCCCGGCCCTCGAGCGAGCTCAGCCGCCGCTGGTATGCCAGGTTGCGATGCCGTGGTCAAGGCCAGGGAGTGAGGGCTGGAGAGCCAGTAAGAGCTCCTGAGACACGATGCTCAGGAGCCCCCCTTTTAACGTGCAAGCGAATCGCATGAGAGAAGAGGGAGAATCCATGGTACCGTCCGCCATGATCCTCTGGGAGCCCCTGCAAGTTAACGCGAAGAAGGGCGCCGGACCGCTGGTTTGCTTCTGGAGCGGGCGAGGGGACTCCCTGCTGCGGAGAGCCCCCGGGGCGTGTACAGCCCCACCCTGACACATGGCTGGCACAGTAGGGTTTAGCGAGGTGTGCCTGGGGCACTCGTGAGCCAACGCGGGACTAACGAGGTCCGACCTCAAGACGGGTTGCGCCTAGTCTCGGCCCTTCTTTTTTTTCCTTGGTCCTGCGAGATGGTCAGACAACACCAAAGGGGCCCTGAAGAAGAGTGTCGGCGTGCAACCCCCGTAGCGGGCAACAATCAAGCAAGTGATCGCCATAGGTAGGTTAAGCATGGAAGGCAAATCAGCTCAGGTAAATGCAGAAAGATACATGCCACCGGGTCAGGCCCGAGCAGCTTGGGGATGATGCGGCCCATGGGGCGCCCCCTACTACCTCTTGAGCACTACGTTGGTTTTCCCCGAAGAGGAAGGGATGATGCAGCAAAGTAGCATAAGTATTTCCCTCAGTTTTTGAGAACCAAGGTATCAATCCAGTAGGAAGCTACACGCGAGTCCCTCGTACCTGCAGAAAACAAATAAATCCTCGCAACCAACGCAAATAGGGGTTGTCAATCCCTATAAGGCACTTATGAGAGTGAGATCTGATAGATATGATAAAGATAATATTTTGGTATTTTTATGATAAAGATGCAAAGTAAAATATAGGCAAAGTAAATGGCAAAGGAAATAACTAGGTAGTAGGAGATCAATATGATAAATATAGACCCGGGGGCCATAGGTTTCACTAGTGGCTTCTCTCGAGAGCATAAGTATTCTACGGTGGGTGAACAAATTACTGTTGAGCAATTGACAGAATTGAGCATAGTTATGAGAATATCTAGGTATGTTCATGTATATAGGCATCATGTCCGAGACAAGTAGACTGACTCCTGCCTGCATCTACTACTATTACTCCACTCATCGACCGCTATCCAGCATGCATCTAGAGTATTAAGTTAAAAACAGAGTAACGCCTTAAGCAAGATGACATGATGTAGAGGGATAGACTCTTGCAATATGAAGAAAACCCCATCTTGTTATCCTCGATGGGAACAATACAATACGTGCCTTGCTGCTCCTACTGTCACTGGGAAAGGACACCGCAAGATTGAACCCAAAGCTAAGCACTTCTCCCATTGCAAGAAAGATCAATCTAGTAGGCCAAACCAAACTGATAATTCGAAGAGACTTGCAAAGATAACCAATCATACATAAAAGAATTCAGAGAAGATTCAAATATTATTCATAGATAGACTTGATCATAAACCCACAATTCATCGGTCTCAACAAACACACCGCAAAAAGAAGATTACATCGAATAGTTCTCCACATGAGAGGGGGAGAACGTTGTATTGAGATCCAAAAAGAGAGAAGAAGCCATCTAGATACTAACTATGGACCCGTAGTTCTGAGGTAAACTACTCACACTTCATCGGAGAGGCTATGGTGTTGATGTAGAAGCCCTCCGTGATCGATGCCCCCTCCGGCGGAGCTCCGGAACATGCCCCAAGATGGGATCTCGTGGATACAGAAAGTTGCGGCGATGGAATTAGGTTTTTGGCTCCGTATCTGATCGTTTGGGGGTACGTAGGTATATATAGGAGGAAGGAGTACGTCGGTGGAGCAACAGGGGGCCCACGAGGGTGGAGGGCGCGCCTGGGGGGGGGGGGTAGGCGCGCTCCCTACCTTGTGGCCTCCTGTTTCTTTACTTGACGTAGGGTCCAAGTCTCCCGGATCATAATCTTCCTAAAAATCACGTTCCCGAAGGTTTCATTCCGTTTGGACTCCGTTTGATATTCCTTTTCTTCGAAACCCTAAAACAGGCAAAAAACAACAATTCTGGGCTGGGCCTCCAGTTAATAGGTTAGTCCCAAAAATAATATAAAAGTGGATAATAAAGCCCAATAATGTCCAAAATAGTAGATAATATAGCATGGAGCAATCAAAAATTATAGATACGTTGGAGACGTATCAAGCATCCCCAAACTTAATTCCTGCTCGTCCTCGAGTAGGTAAATGATAAAAACAGAATTTTTGATGCGGAGTGCTACTTGGCATAATTTTAATATAATTCTTCTTAATTGTGGTATGAATATTCAGATTCGAGACAAAAGTTCATATTGACATAAAAATAATAATACTTCAAGCATACTAACAAAGCAATTATGTCTTCTCAAAATAACATGGCCGAAGAAAGTTATCCCTACAAAATCATATAGGCTGGCTATGCTCCATCTTCACCACACAAAATATTTAAATCATGCACAACCTCGATGACAAGCGAAACAATTGTTTCATACTTTTGACATTCTCAAAACTTTTTCAATTTTCACGCAATACATGAGCGTGAGCCATGGACATAGCACTATAGGTGGAATAGAATGGTGGTTGTGGAGAAGACAAAAAAGGGAGAAGATAGTCTCACATCAACTAGGCATATCAACGGGCTATGGAGATGCCCATCAATAGATATCAATGTGAGTGAGTAGGGATTGCCATGCAACAGATGCACTAGAGCTATAAGTATATGAAAGCTCAAAAAGAAACTAAGTGGGTGTGCATCCAACTTGCTTGCTCATGAAGACCTAGGGCCTTTTGAGGAAGCCCATCATTGGAATATACAAGCCAAGTTCTATAATGAAAATTTCCCACTAGTATATGAAAGTGATAACATGAGAGACTCTCTACTATGAAGATCATGGTGCTACTTTGAAGCACAAGTGTGGTAAAAGGATAGTAGCATTGTCCCTTCTCTCTTTTTCTCTCATTTTTTTATTTGGGCCTTTTTTTGCCTCTTTTCTTTTTTTTTCGTCCGGAGTCTCATCCCGACTTGTGGGGGAATCATAGTCTCCATCATCCTTTCCTCACTGGGACAATGCTCTAATAATGATGAACATGACACTTTTATTTTTCTTACAATTCAAGAATTACAACTCGATACTTAGAACAAAATATGACTCTATATGAATGCCTCCGGCGGTGTACCGGGATATGCAATGAATCAAGAGTGACACGTATGAAAGAATTATGAATGGTGGCTTTGCCACAAATACGATGTCAAATACATGATCATGCTAAGCAATATGATAATGATGGAGTGTGTCATAATAGACGGAACGGTGGAAAGTTGCATGGCAATATATTTCGGAATGGCTATGGAAATGCCATAATAGGTAGGTATGGTGGCTGTTTTGAGGAAGGTATATGGTGGGTGTATGATGCCGGCGAAAGGTGCGCGGTATTAGAGAGGCTAGCAAAGGTGGAAGGGTGAGAAAAGTGCGTATAATCCGTGGACTCAATATTATTCATAAAGAACTCATATACTTATTGCAAAAATCTACAAGTTATCAAAGCAAAGTATTACGCGCATGCTCCTAGGGGGATAGATTGGTAGGAAAATACCATCGCTCATCCCCGACCGCCACTCATAAGGAAGACAATAAATAAATAAATCATGCTCCGACTTCATCACATAACGGTTCACCATACGTGCATGCTACAGGAATCACAAGCTTCAACACAAGTATTTCTCAAATTCACAACTACGCAACTAGCAAAACTTTAATATTACCATCTTCATATCTCAAAACAATTATCAAGTATCAAACTTATCATAGTATTCAACACACTCATAAGAAAGTTTTGTTATTAATCTTGTGTACCAAGCATATTAGGATTTTAAGAAAATTACCAAGCTATTAAAGACTCTCAAAATAATCTAAGTGAAGCATGAGAGATCAATAGTTTCTATAAAACAAATCCACCACCGTGCTCTAAAAGATATAAGTGAAGTACTAGAGCAAAAATATATAACTCAAAAGATATAAGCGAAGCACATAGAGTATTCTAACAAATTCCAAATCATGTATGGCTCTCTCAAAAGGTGTGCACAGCAAGGATGATTGTGGTAAACTAACAAGCAAATACTCAAATCATACAAGACGCTCCAAGCAAAACACATATCATGTGGCGAATAAAAATATAGCTCCAAGTAAAGTTACCGATAGAAGTAGACGAAAGAGGGGATGCCTTCCGGGGCATCCCCAAGCTTTGGCTTTTAGGTGTCCTTAGATTATCTTTGGGGTGCCATGGGAATCCCCAAGCTTAGGCTCTTGCCACTCCTTGTTCCATAATCCATCAAATCTTTACCCAAAACTTGAAAACTTCACAACACAAAACTTAAAGTAGAAAATCTCGTGAGCTCCGTTAGAGAAAGAAAATAAAAGACCACTTCAAGGTACAGTAATGAACTCATTATTTATTTATATTGGTGTTATACCTACTGTATTCCAACTTATATATGGTTTATAAACTATTTTACTAGCCATAGATTCATGAAAATAAGCAAACAACACACGAAAAACAGAATCTGTCAAAAACAGAACAGTCTGTAGTTATCTGTAGCTAGCGCAAGATCTGGAACCCCAAAAATTCTAAAATAAATTTCTTTACGTGAGGAATTTATCTATTAATCATCTTAAAAAGAATTAACTAAATATCACTTTCCAAATACAAATGGCAGCAGTTCTCGTGAGCGCTAAAGTTCTGTTTTTACAGCAAGTTGAACAAGAATTTCCCCAAGTCTTCCCAACGGTTCTACTTGGCACAAACACTAATTAAACACAAAAAACACAACCAAAACAGAGGCTATATAAATTGTTTATTAGTAAACAGGATCAAAAAGCAAGGAATAAAAATAAAATTGGGATGCGTCCCAATAAGCGCTATCGTTTAACGCCCCTAGTTAGGCATAACAAGCAAGAATAGATCTAGGTATTGCAATATTTGGTAGGCAATCCATAAGTGGCTCTCATAATATATTCATAAGCTAATTTAATTTTCTTTCTAGGAAAGTGTTCCATGCCTTTCCTTAATGGAAATTGGAATCTAATATTTCCTTCCTTCATATCAATAATTGCACCAATCGTTCTAAGGGAAGGTCTACCAAGAATAATAGGACATGAAGGTTTGTAATCTATGTCAAGAACAATAAAATCTATGGGCACATAATTCCTATTTGCAACAATAAGAACATCATTAATTCTTCCCATAGATTTCTTAAGAGTGGAATCCGCAAGGTGCAAGTTTAGAGAGCAATCATCAAAATCATGGAAACCTAACAAATCACACAAAGTCTTTGGAATTGTGGAAACGCTAGCACCCAAATCACATAAAGCAGAGCATTCATGATATTTAATTTTAATTTTAATAGTTGGTTCCCACTCATCATAAAGTTTTCTAGGGATAGAAACTTCCAATTCAAGTTTTTCTTCATAAGATTGCATCAAGGCATCAACGATATGTTTAGTAAACGCTTTATTTTGACTATAAGCATGAGGAGAATTTAGCATGGATTGCAACAAGGAAATACTATCAATCAAAGAGAAAATTTCACAGTTAAATTGCTTGAAATCCATAATAGTGGGTTTAGCAACATCTAGGGTTTTAATTTCTTCAATCCCACTTTTATCAAATTTAGCATCAAGATCAACAAATTCCAAATTCTTAGAACGCCTTCTAGGTAAAGGTGGATCATATTCAGTCCCATCATTATCAAGATTCATATTGAAAAACAAAGATTTAATAGGGGACACATCAATAACTTTTAGATCTTCATCATTATTTTCATAGGAACTAGAAGAACACGCTCTTATAAAGGCATCTTTCTTAGCACGCATCCTAACGGTTCTTTCTTTGCACTCATCAATGGAAATTCTCATGGCTTTGAGAGACTCATTGATATCATGTTTAGGTGGAATAGCTCTAAGTTTCAAATAATCAACATCAAGAGCAATTCTATCAACGTTCCTAGCCAAATCATCAATCTTAAGCAATTTTTCTTCAATCATAGCATTAAAATTCTTTTGCGAAGTAATAAATTCTTTAATATTAGATTCAAAATCAGAGGGCATCTTATTATAACTTCCATAAGAATTGTTGTAGGAATTACCGTAATTATTAGAGGGATTACTAGGATAAGGCCTAGGATTGAAAAATCCTCTATACGCGTTGTTACCAAAATTGTTCCTACCAACAAAATTCACATCCATAGATTCATTATTATTCTCAATCAAAGTAGACAAGGGCATATCATTAGGATCAGAAGAAACACTCTTATTAGCAAATAATTTCATAAGTTCATCCATCTTTCCACTCAAAACATGAATTTCTTCTATCGCATGCACCTTTTTATTAGTAGATCTTTCAGTACGCCATTGAGAATAATTAACCATAATATTATCTAGGAGTTTAGTAGCTTCTCCTAATGTGATTTTCATAAAAGTGCCTCCTGTGGCCGAATCTAAAAGATTTATAGAAGCAAAATTCAATTCGGCATAAAAATTTTGTACAATCATCCACAAATTTAAACCATGAGTAGGGCAATTACGTATCATTAATTTCATTCTCTCCCAAGCTTGTGCAACATGTTCATGATCAAGTTGCTTAAAATTCATAATATCGTTTCTAAGAGAGATGATCTTAGCGGGAGGAAAATACTTAGAGATAAAAGCATCTTTGCACTTATTCCATGAATCAACACTATTTTTAGGCAAAGACGAAAACCAAGCTTTAGCACGATCTCTAAGCGAAAAAGGAAATAACTTCAATTTGACAATATCATTATCCACATCTTTCTTCTTTTGCATATCACATAAATCAACGAAGCTATTTAGATGGGTAGCGGCATCTTCACTAGGAAGGCCAGAAAACGGATCTTTCATGACAAGATTCAGCAAAGCAGTATTAATCTCACAAGATTCAGCATCGATAAGAGGAGCAACCAGAGTGCTAATAAAATCATTGTTGTTGGTATTGGTGAAGTCACACAATTTAGTATTATCTTGAGCCATCGTGACAAGCAAGCAAACTAACACACAAGCAAACAAAAAGCAAGCGGGCAAAAAGAGGCAAAGAGAGAAAGAGAGGGAGGATAGAGAGAGAGGGCGAAGAAAACAGCAAGGGTCAAGTGGGGGAGAGGAAAACAAGAGGCAAATGGCAAATAATGTAATGCGGGAGATAAGGGTATGTGATGGGTACTTGGTATGTCGACTTTTGCGTAGACCTCCCCGGCAACAGTGCCAGAAATCCTTCTTGCTACCTCTTGAGCACTGCGTTGGTTTTCCCCGAAGAGGAAGGGATGATGCAGCAAAGTAGCGTAAGTATTTCCCGCAGTTTTTGAGAACCAAGGTATCAATCCAGTAGGAAGCTACACGCGAGTCCCTCGTACCTGCAGAAAACAAATAAATCCTCGCAACCAACGCAAATAGGGGTTGTCAATCCCTATAAGGCACTTATGAGAGTGAGATCTGATAGATATGATAAAGATAATATTTTGGTATTTTTATGATAAAGATGCAAAGTAAAATAAAGGCAAAGTAAATGGCAAAGGAAATAACTAGGTAGTAGGAGATCAATATGATAAAGATAGACCCGGGGGCCATAGGCTTCACTAGTGGCTTCTCTCGAGAGCATAAGTATTGTACGGTGGGTGAACAAATTACTGTTGAGCAATTGACAGAATTGAGCATAGTTATGAGAATATCTAGGTATGATCATGTATATAGGCATCACGTCCGAGACAAGTAGACCGACTCCTGCCTGCATCTACTACTATTACTCCACTCATCAACCGCTATCCAGCATGCATCTAGAGTATTAAGTTAAAAACAGAGTAATGCCTAAAGCAAGATGACATGATGTAGAGGGATAGACTCATGCAATATGAAGAAAACCCCATCTTGTTATCCTCGATGGCAACAATACAATACGTGCCTTGCTGCCCCTACTGTCATTGGGGAAGGACACCGCAAGATTGAACCCAAAGCTAAGCACTTCTCCCATTGCAAGAAAGATTAATCTAGTAGGCCAAACCAAACTGATAATTCAAAGAGACTTGCAAAGATAACCAATCATACATAAAATAATTCAGAGAAGATTCAAATATTATTCATAGATAGATTTGATCATAAACCCACAATTCATCGGTCTCAACAAACACACCGCAAAAAGAAGATTACATCGAATAGTTCTCCACAAGAGAGGGGGAGAACGTTGTATTGAGATCCAAAAAGAGAGAAGAAGCCATCTAGCTACTAACTATGGACCCGTAGGTTTGAGGTAAACTACTCACACTTCATCGGAGAGGCTATGGTGTTGATGTAGAAGCCCTCCGTGATCGATGCCCCCTCCGGCGGAGCTCCGGAACAGGCCCCAAGATGGGATATTGTGGATACAGAAAGTTGCGGCGGTGGAATTATGTTTTTGGCTGCGTATCTGATAGTTTGGGGTACATAGGTATATATAGGAGGAAGGAGTACGTCGGTGGAGCAACAGGGGGCCCACGAGGGTGGAGGGCGCGCCTGGGGGGGAAGCGCGCCCCCCTACCTCGTGGCCTCCTGTTTCTTTTCTTGACATAGGGTCCAAGTCTCCCAGATCATAATCTTCCTAAAAATCACGTTCCCGAAGGTTTCATTCCGTTTGGACTCCGTTTGATATTCCTTTTCTTCGAAACCCTAAAACAGGCAAAAAAGTGCAATTCTGGGCTGGGCCTCCGGTTAATAGGTTAGTCCCAAAAATAATATAAAAGTGGATAATAAAGCCCAATAATGTCCAAAACAGTAGATAATATAGAATGGAGCAATAAAAAATTATAGATACATTGGAGACGTATCACCCCCCAACAGGGTAAACTAACGGCATGAGCAAAACAGATACATGCCATAGGGACGGTCCCATGCGGCCTGGGAATAATGCAGCCCAAGGGGCGCTCCCAGCTAAACGAACTTGGAAAATGTCACCTGGTTCTATCGATGAAGGAGAGTTGGTGCAGCTGAAGGCACGCGGCGAAAGGGTCGTTCCTCACGAGCCACCAGGGCCCTAAGCCTCCCAGGGCCCTGAGGACCGTCTCCATCTCCGCCAGGACGGCGTGGTGCCTGGCCTCCTGAGATGCCAGGACACGCTGCAAGTTGCGCTGATAGGCTGACGACACACTCGGCAAGCCGAAGGGCATGCGAACATAGCTGTGTGGTGGACCTTCGCAACAGCCCACGTGCGAAGGCCAGAAAAGCTCCTGAGATGCGGCCCTGTTGAGCCCTGGTACAACGACGCAGATGCGCAACCCGGCATCCTCGCCTGGATGTGGAGCTGCACCTTGTGAGTGGCGATCACCGCACATGGCCCTCGCGTCTTGCAGTTCCTGATTGGTTTTGCTGATGAACTCCTGAGCGGTGGGCGCTCCTTGCCCTGTTCTCCTGAGGGAAACGTGCCGCGAAACACGCCTCCAAGTGGTGCCCGAGCGCCTCCCTCGCGATGTTGGCAAGGTCTGAGGCCCTCTAGAAGAGAGGCCCCCAGCCCTGCCCGAGGAGGGCGCTGGGCGCACCTTCCTATGCGACGGAGGGAGGCGCCCCTGGAGCGGGCACTGATCCTGATGAGGTTCTAGCCGCGACGGCACCCTCCTGTGGTCCGGCACGGCGCATCCGCTTCTTCTTCTTGGGGATGGCCTCAAGAGGATCCTCGCTCTTGGGGTCGTCAATTGCGGCAGCTTGGAAGGTGCACTCGAGAGAGCATACCGCATCCCTCTCTTCGCACGGGACCGTGATGATTCCGCCGCTTCCTGGCATCTTTAGGACGTTGTAACCATGGTGAGTCACCGCCATGAACTTGGCCAGGGCTGGATATCGGAGGATGGCATTGTATGGCAGACGGATGTGCGCGACGTGGAAGTCGATGAGCTCGGTGTGGTAGTTCTTGCGTTCCCCAAAGGTGACAGGGAGGCGGACCTGCCCTATCGGCGTGGTGGAACCGCCGGTCACTCCTGAGAAAGGCTTGGTAGGCTGAAGCTGCTCATATGGCACTTGGAGGTTGTCGAACGTTTCGACGGACAGGCCGTTGAGCCCTACGCCGCCGTCGATGAGGGTCTTGGTAACTTGCACGTTGCTGACGACTGCTGAACAAAGCATCGGGAGGGCGCCAGCGGTTGCTACGCATTTGAGCTGATCTGCCAAGCAAAGGTGATGGCGCATTGGGACCACCTGAGCGGGCGCGTGGCCTCAAGCTTGGGGAGGACTGCATTCACCTCACGAGCGAACTATTTGAAGCTACGCTGCGAGGCTGGGGCATGTGCGTCGCCCAAGATGCAGGCAACTGCGCGCGGCTCCTGGAAGCCCCCATCCCCCTCGTCTTGATGGTGGTGGTCATTCCTTCTTGGCGGTGGTGGCAGCGGGGGAAGACCGGTGATGCCTTGAGGGCGATCCTCACGAGGCTGGTCCCTCCAGGTGCCCTCGCAAGGATGATCCTGCCAGCAGTCCTCGCGAGGCATGTCGCGCCACTCCTGGTGCGGACCACGGTCGCCCCAGCGTCTGCCTCCGCGTCCTCCTCCTCGGCCGTAGCCCCAGTCACTATGCTCGGGGCGTCGACCACAGCGTCCTTCGTGAATGGCTCTGAGTTCTTGACAATCACTGGTGTTGTGGGTGTTTAGGTTGTGGAAGGCGCAGAATGGTCGGCTGTTCTTGGACGACTCGGGTTGATCTCTGCCTCGCTTGGTGTCCGGCTCCGCTGTGAGCACGGCTGCTTCTTTGCGCTTCACATCCTTGGCTTTGGCCTTCTTCTCCTCTGCGCCCGTAGCTGGCAGCTCGAGGAGGGAAATGCGCCCCTCCTCAGCCCTTGCGCACTTGGTCGCCAGGTTGAACAACTCCTGATATGTGCTCAGGTCCTTGTGGATAGCGAGCTCGTCTTTCATCTTGACGTCACGGATGCCGTCAGAGAACACGGAGATGATGACCTCGTTCGTAACCTTGGGGATCTTGAGGCGAGTGTTGTTGAAGCGCTGGATGTACTTCTGGAGGGTCTCTCCCGGCTATTTCTTGATGCGGCGTAGGTCACCCGCGGCCGGCGGATGGTCACAAGTGCCCTGGAAGTTGGCGACGAAGCGGTTGCGCATCTCGTCCTAGGAGGAGATCGAGCCGTGCGGCAGGTTCAGGAAACAGGAGCGGGCACCATCCTTGAGAGCCATAGGAAACTAGTTCGCCATGACTTTCTCGTCGTCGTTGGCCGCTTCAAAGCTCAGCTCGTAGAGCTGCAGGAACTCCGCGGGGTCGGGGGTGCCGTCGTAGCGAGGAGGTAGATCCGGCTTGAACTTGCCCGGCCAGGCGACTCTACGCAGCTCGAGAGTGAAGGCGCGGCAGCCGGCCGTGGTCGCCGGGGCCCGTCTCGGAGGTGGAGCTTGGACTTGATGAGGCCCGCGCGCCGCCACCGCGGGTAGCGCGCAGGCTTGGTGAGGCGGCGCGGGGAGCGCAGGTGCAGCTTCTCGCGGCCGCGGAATCTCTTGGCGGCTTCTCTCTTCGCGCGCAGGCACCGGGCGTGGTGGATTACACGTGGGGCCGCGCGCCTTGGCGCCAGGGCACCGTCTTGGGGCAAAGGTGGTGGAGGCGCTCCACGAGCCCCGTCGCCTGTGACTGGAGGAGGGTGAGGCAGAGAGGGGGATGGCGCCGGGGAGCCCCATGCAGCGCGGACGAGCTCGACGACGCGGTCGAGCCAGTCCTCGTAGTGGTCGTCGATCGGGCGGTAGTGCAGGAGCTCGTTTGCCATGAGGAGCGCGGCCTGCGCGTCCATGGGAGCACGACGTGCATGGGACGAGGAACCGGCCGGGGTCAGCGATGGGGTGGCGGTGTGGCCGTCTTGCCGCACCGATGGGTGCAGTGAGGATGCTTGTTGCTCGTTCCCTGTCGGGCCGGTTGTGGCGTTGGTGGCCGGTGACGGGGAACGACGAGGTGGCTCGCCGACAGGAGCCATCTCAGCAACGCGGGCAGTGAGGGCAGACCGGCGTTCAGCTCAAGCACGGCGAGCATCTTGCATGGAAACGGCGGAGTGACGAAGCGCAGACCGGCGGAAGGGAAGCTACGGCGCACCCCTACCTAGCGCGCCAAATGTCGGATCACAGGTTCCGGCAGACCCTTGAGGTTCGAACTCTGGGGTGCGCACGAAGTTCTTTCCCTCCTGCCGATCTACACCCTAGCTCGCTAAGGTCTCGCAGACGAACTCGACGCACTCGCAACAGAAAGACACCAGGTTTATACTGGTTCGGGCCACTGTTGTGGTGTAATACCCTACTCCAGTGTGGTGGTGGTGGATTGCCTCTTGGGCGGATGAAGAACAGTACAAGGGGAAGAACAGCCTCCTGAGGTTGTGGTGTTCTTGTGCTTGGTGTGCTAAGGGTTAGGGTGAGATGCATCTTCCTCCCTCCTCTATGGTGGTGGCTAGTTCTACTTATATAAGCCCTGGTCCTCTCCCCAAATATTGAGCGGGAAGGGAGCCAACAATGGCGGGCCATTTTGAAAGGGGACAGCTAGTACAAGCTATCCTGACAAAAGGTGGTCTTCGCCTGCCAAAGGTTCTGGTGGTGACGCCGTCCTGGGCTCCATGGTGACCTCCATCCTGCCGTCCTTCTGGTCACGGTCTCGTTGCACAAATATGGAAACCTTTTCCTGATGCCTCGGTACCCCGCACCTACGCTTGCCTCCTTAGCACCAAAGAGGAAACAAGGACGCTGCGTGGGCTGGCGCCCGCCTGGCGCCTGCCTGATGTCGATCGTCATGGCTCACATCATGTGAGCCTCGCGATGTTCGCACCACCTTGATATCTCCGCTCCTTGCGAGGCAGCCTGGTGAGGCCGCTCCTGAGGATGCCTTGCATCGTTCGCCTCGCGAGGCTTGGCCCCTCGCAAGTGTCTTGAATGCCTTGTTGATGATGATGGGCCGTACAGACCTGCTAGCGCAGCCACGCCATGGGCCGCAGGCAGGCAAGTCTGGGGACCCCCGTTCCCAGAACGCCGACAAAGGGTGCAGGGCTCCAAATTCGTGATCAACCTTTCTCTAATCCAAGATGATGTAGGGTAGAACCCTAGATGCCTGATCTTTCATGAAAGGAGCGGATCCCGCGATGAACACGAAGAACACAAGGGGAAAGCACGAGGGGAAAGCACGAGGGGAAATATGAGAGGATCACTCAAACCAACAAGATTCGGTCACACATATGCTAGATCCTTGAAATACAAAGAGGTACATGATCCGAATCCAACAAAGGACAATACATAAGGTAACTAGTTCTTCTCCATGAGGAGGTGATGTAGGGTAGAGACCCAAATCGCCCGATCTTTCACGAAAGGAGCGGATCCCGGGGAAATCACGAAGAACACGGGGAAGAACGGAGGGAAAACACAAGAGGAAATCACTAAACCAACACGAATAAGTCACACATGGGCTAGATCCTCGAGTACATAGGTAGAGATACACGAATCCACGGACAACTAAGGACGATACACGGTAACCGGTTTTTCTCCGTGAGGAGGTCTTGAATCCACAAGGGGATCTTCCCGTAAAGGGGGCTTGAATCCGCTTGGGGGATCTTCTCCGATGGAGGCTCGAATCTCCGAGGAGAAGGTAACCAAGTGGATGAGCAAAGCTCTCTCACAAATATGAGCTAAACATTTGCTGACCCTAGAAAGGAGGTGTGAGAGGTCTATTTATAGTCTAAGTGCAAATGGGGGCGAAAGTAGGAGTACATGGGCCTTGGGCCCGAATCTGGACACAGCCAGGTGCCGGACGTCCGCTGGTGGCCGGTCGTCCGGTGTCTCAGGAGCGGCCGGTCGTCCGATGTCCTCCGGACGGCCGCTGGTTCTGCTCTGTGATGGGGGTGCCGGACGTCCGGAAACGTCGGACTTCCGCTGATGTTGGTTCGGATGTAGGTGCGCCGGTCGTCCGGTCCGGACCGAACTTACGCTCGTTTGCTTCGGGTGCTGGGGCACCAGTCGTCCGATCTGGACCGGACGTCCGCTCGCTGGGGCTCGGCTGATGCTTCAGGCGCCGGACGTCCGGTCCCGGCCGGTCGTCCGGTGGCTGGGACTTTTCCTTCAGCCCTCCTTCTTCTCTGTCTTCTCGTCCATCTTCCTCTTCTTCTTGTCTTTGCTCCTTAGCTTCTCCATGGTACTTGAGTATGCACAAAGTGTCCATATGAGGTAGTAGCCATGCTTCATGTGCATCGAAGTGGAATTGTGAGAGGAGAGATGTCACCTTGGTTTCAAGAGCTCTTGCACGTGATCGAGTCATGGGTCAACTAGGCACTTGATGAGACGATGGTAGGTCCATGGGGATGACCTTGGGATGCTCCGCATCATCTCCCCTCCCTTGGGAAAGATCCGACCTTGGATCTAAATCCTCATCACCATGGTATGGGGAGAGATCTTTGACGTTGAAGATGTCGCTCACGGAGTACATGTCACGTGGGATGTCGATCTTGTATGCGTTGTTGTTGTAGCGTGCAAGCACCTTGAATGGCCCATCGGCTTGTGGTAGTAGCTTGGACTTGCGTTCGTTGGGGAAGCGTTCCTTGCGAAGGTGTAGCCACACAAGATCTCCAATGTTGAATATCATGTGATTCTTGTTGACGATGATCTTGGTCGCGAGTCGTTGTACTTGGAGCTCAATGGTGTGCCTTGTATCTTCATGCATCTTCTTGAGGTGGTTGACTCGGTCACTCGCGTCCATGTTTGTGCACTCGTGGAGTGGTAGGGGTAGGATGTCCAATGGGGACAAAGGGTTGAAACCGTAGACAAACTCGAAGGGGGACTTGCCGGTAGTCGAATGTCTTGCGCGGTTGTAGGCGTACTCGGCGATGGGTAAGCACTCCTCCCACTCCTTGATGTTCTTCTTGATTAGCATGCAAAGAAGGGTGGAGAGCGTGCGGTTTGTCACCTCCATTTGTCCATCGGTTTGTGGATGATAGGCCGTGGAGAATAGAAGCTTGATTCCGAGCTTGGCGCATAAGGTCTTCCAAAAGTAACTCAAGAACTTGACGTCGCGGTCCGAGACAATAGTCTTTGGCACACCATGTAGATGCAATATTTCCCTACAAAAGAGATTAGCCACATGTGAAACATCGTCTATCTTGTTACAAGGAATAAAATGTGCCATTTTTGAGAAACAGTCCACAATGACAAATATAGAATCTTTCCCATTGCGAGTCCTAGGCAAACCAAGTACGAAGTCCATTCTAATGTCTTCCCATGGTTGGTATGGAATCGGTAGAGGCATATAGAGGCCATGATATTGAGCTTTGGACTTAGCTTTGCGGCATGTCGAACATCGGTTGGTGAAACGATTGACGTCCTGAAACATCTTTGGCCAAAAGTAACTCTTCGAGAGCATGGCGAATGTCTTGTCGCGTCCGAAATGTCCCATTAAGCCTCCTCCATGTGATTCCTGCAAAAGCAACAAACGAAGGGACGACTTGGGGATGCAAAGTTTGTTATCTCTCATAAGATAGCCATCTTTGATGTAATAGCGTTCCCAAGATGTATTCGACAAACACTTGGCATAAGGAGTGGCAAAAGTTTCATCATGCTCATACAATTCTTTGATATGCTCGAAGCCAATGACATCTAACTCAAGTTGTGTGACTAGCATGCATATGCGGGAAAGAGCATCCGCTATGATGTTTTCTTTACCCTTGATGTACTTGATGACGTAGGGAAAAGACTCAATATATTCACTCCATTTAGCATGACGCTTGTTCAACTTAGTTTGACCCTTAAGATACTTGAGAGTCTCATGATCGGTATGAATGATAAACTCATGGGGACGAAGGTAATGTTCCCATTCATGTAAAACGCGGACTAAAGCATATAGCTCTTTGTCATAGATGGGATAGTTGAGTTGCGCTCCGGAAAGTTTCTCACTAAACTAAGCTATGGGGCACTTCTCTTGTGTTAACACACCTCCTATGCCATTACCGCTACCATCGCAATGTCTCTCAAAAGGCTTGTCGAAGTTGGGTAAAGCAAGCACGGGAGCATGAGTAAGCAAATTCTTAAGCTCATTGAATGCGGTATCTTGGGATGGTCCCCAAACAAAAGGCGTATTCTTCTTGCTCAAAGCATGTAAAGGCGAAGCAATGGTGCTAAAATCCTTCACAAAGCGACGATAGAAACCCGCAAGACCAAGAAAACTACGCACTTGATGGAAGTTGGTTGGCTGTGGCCAAGTCTTAATAGCATTGATCTTGGACTCATCTACATGAACACCCTTAGAAGAAACCAAAAAACCCAAGAAAACGAGCTTATCAACACCAAAAAATGCATTTCTCCATATTAGCATAGAGGCGCTCTTTTCTAAGAGTTTGCAAAACGGTGCGAACATGGGTGACATGCTCTTTGATAGATTTGCTAAACACAAGAATGTCATAGAAGTAAACCACAAGAAATATACCAATGTAAGGGCGAAAGACATGATTCATAAGGCGCATAAAAGTTCCCGGTGCTTCCAAGAGACCCATAGGCATGACTAACCACTCATACAAACCAAACTTGGTTTTGAAGGCGGTTTTCCATTCATCGCCCTCTTGTATGCGGTTTGATAGTAACCACTCTTAAGATCAATTTTGGAAAATATAGTGGCACCACTAAGATCATCTAGCATATCATCTAGGCGTGGAATGAGATACCTATAACGAACGGTGATAGCATTGATAGGTCTACAATCAGAGCACATGCGAAAACTACCGTCACGTTTTGGCACAAGAATGACCGGAACGGCAGAAGGGCTCAAACTTTCACGCACATGACCATGGTCTATGAGATGCTTTACTTGCCTTTGAATTTCTTTGGTTTCTTCGGGGTTGACGCGGTAGGGAGCTTTGTTCGGAAGCGGTGCTCCGGGGATGAGGTCGATGCGGTGCTCAATGCCTCGTAGTGGAGGTAGTCTCGGAGGTAGCTCATCGGGGAAAACATCTTGAAATTCCTACAAAAGAGAAGACAGCACTAGAGGAAGAGTGTGAGAAGTGTTAGTTTGTGGTGCATTGTCCTTGCACACGAGGACGTAGTGTAGGACACTAGATGGGTTCTCACACACTTCTCTCATCTCACGTTTGGTGGCAAATAGAACTAGGTTCTTGTTTTCGCTCATCATGGAGGCACTCAATTTGGGCTTGTGGCGCTCATTCTCTTTTTGGTGGCTGACTCTCTCACCATTCTCTCCATGATGGGTGGCTTGCTTATCGGTGATCACTTGGCTTGGAGACATAGGGCGTAACACAAACTCCTTTCCTTGCATATTGAAGCTATAGTGGTTTGTATGCCCATTGTGGACGACTCCTCTATCGAATTGCCATGGCCATCCAAGGAGAAGATGAAAAACGGTCATTGGGATGACGTCGCACTCCAAGGTGTCTTCGTAGGCGCTGATCTTGTAGGAGACTTGCACTCGGTGCTCGACTTGGATGGTACCGGAGTCACTAAGCCATTGCACTTTGTATGGATGTGGATGCTTCGTCTTGGGCAATTGGAGCTTGGAGCAAAGTTCTTCACTTGCGAGATTATGACAACTCCCTCCATCGATGATGACCTTGACGGATCGTCCATTGATGCTTGGCTTGGTGTGGAATATGTGGCATCATTGGTCTTCTTCTTGGTGATGTTGGAGAGTTAAGACTTTGGAGACAACAAGTGCGGGACTTTAATCTTCATCACAAAAGACTTGTTCTTCTTCATTGTTCACTTGGCGGTGCATGGTGACTTGCTCAAGGGCTTCCATTTCTCCTTTGCTCATGGAATCATAAGTGCCATCGTCGTTGAAGATCATGGTGTGCTTGTTGGTGCACTCATAGGACTTGTGGCCTCGACCGCCGCAAGTGAAACACTTGAAGGAGCTCATCTTGACGGTCTCATCGGTAGGGGTTGATGATGATGAAGCTCTCGGCTTGAAGTTGCTCGTATTAGGATGGCTTGTAGTTGGCGAGGCTTTCTTGGAAGTCGACTTGTCGATGTTGGAAGTAGAGGATCTTGTAGTCGGTGTTGGAGTCGTTGAAGCTTGGTTATTAGAGAAGCCGTAGGACTTGGATGAGAACTTGGCATACTTGAAATCATCTTGCACTTGGCGTTCCTCTTTGGTAGCTTGGTGCACGAGCTCGATGAGATTTGAGTATGGTTGAAAGTCGGCGATCTTCTTGATAGGATGATTGAGTCCATTCAAGAACTGTGCCATTGTTTGTTCATCATATTCCGTCACATTGGCTCTTATCATAGCAATCTCCATCTCCTTGTAGTATTCTTCAACGCTCTTGGTTCCTTGCTTGAGTTGTTGGAGTTTCTTGAAGAGGTCGTGGTTGTAGTAGTTAGGCACGAAGCATGCTCTCATGACATCCTTCATTTGTACCCAAGTAGTGATGGGTGGTTCACCTCTTGCCTCGCCGCGCTCTATGATTTGTTCCCACCAAATGAGGACATAGTCTTGGAACTCAAGGGATGCCATCGCGATCTTCCTCTCTTCTTCATAATTGTGCAAACGGAAGATTTTGTCAACTTTCAATGCCCATGAAAGGTATTCTTCGGGATCGTTGCTTCCGTTGAACTTGGGCATGGTGAACTTGAGCTCGTCATAGCATTGCTCTTCATTGTGTGGGGGTTGGGGATGATGACGCCCATGTTGTAGATGATTGTTCAACCCATGGAGCTCTTGATGCAGAGGGTTGTCAACCTCGTGTTGCTCTTGTTGCAGAGGATTCCCATTGTCTTCATGCTCTTGATGAACTTGATGGTCTTGGCGAGCTTGTGGAGGAGCGCGTCGAGCTCGAGGAGGAACTAGACGATACATGCGAGCTTGACATCGTTGTTCTTGAATTTCTTCGCGAAGTGCTTCCTCTTGTTCATGGGCTTGTCGGCCTCGGTCGGCAACGGCTCGACTCGAATCGCGTAGAGCTTGTTGCGCCACAAGAGCTTGAGCGTCACGGAGTTGTTGTTCTTGACGTTGTGTCTCGGCATCTTGTGCAAGTTGGTGGAGACGCGCACGTTCTTCCTCTTCATGTTGGCGTTGTTGTTGCCGTTCACGAGCTAGCGTAAAGGCCTCTTGAGTTTGACGTCGTCGGCGCTCTTGAGAATCAGTGTCTCGAAGTGGATTGAGGTTTGCTTGACGGTCGGTGCGCGCGGCTCGACGAAGAGTGTTCGATGTCGGTGTACTTGAGCCGGAGAGGGTAAAGTCAGAATGGCGACTTGAACGGCTCCTTCTTGAAGTGGAAGAAGAGCGGTTGAGAAACAAAGCGCGAATCTCGTCCATCCTTGCGTCATTCTCTTTCTTGTGATCGTCGAGCTTGTGGTCGAAGTAGTCCTTTGTACGTTGCTCTGAAAGTCACAACTCGGCGGCAAGGTTGTCGATGTGTTCACTCATAGCTTGTTGCTCTTGATGCAAAGCACGTTGTGCACCAAAGAGGTGACTCTTGGTGACGAAGGAGTTCATGTCATCGTATTGCTCCATGAAGAGTGAGTTGGTAGAAGTACTTGGCCTATCCATCATTCCAAGACATATGTGAGTGGTAGAAAGAGAAGAACGAATACCAAATGTACCTTGACGGAAGTTGAAAGTGAATCGATGCTCACTCCAATGTAGGACAAGGAAATAGCCCAATTGGTACGAATTCTCGTCGGTTTCTCACACCTACACAACTAAAATCTTATGGTGGAGCTTGGTTAGGATGGTGGCACAATTTTTAATGTGAATGTAAGCAAGATTCAATAATGTTGGAGAAGATTCGCAAGATGCCATGTAACAAGTAGACCAAGCATATACGGTACACGGAAACACACGTGCAAGAAGATAAGTGGGGTTGTGCAACCAAGGGTGAGCCAAAATGTGGAATCCACAAAAAATGCTCGTTTTGCACAACACTAGAGAGACGCTAGCACGATTGCACGATAGGCGGATACAAGAACTTGTGCACAACCTACTTAGCAAAAATGCAACGACTTCTATCCCAAATATGTTCTATGCAAGGTGTTGCTATGATATGATCCAAGATGATCGAGTATGACAATCTTAATGTTGTATGATGCTATGGTTCTTGCTTGAAAGCTCTTTTCTTATCTTTCCTCTTTGCTTAAAAGCTTGTTTGGCTCTTTGATGTTTGAGCTCTTTTCTCATGCAATGCTTGACGAACCAAGATAGCAAGTGAGTATGCGATGACAACTTTGTGACACAAGAGATGATACCAATATAGGCAACAATGATATATGTATGCTATGGGAAGTATGATCACTAATGTGCACAAGTCTCGTTGCCGGCAATACTCAAAGGCTAGTCTTGATGGGTAAGCAACGCAAAGGAGTAAGGCTACGATGGCTATCAATGTAATGGCAAGAGTGATATGTCCAATACCAAGATGAGGTTACCGGTGTTGCTTCCGGTATGGTGTCAAAATGACGGCACGAATACCAAGTCATAGTCGAGGTGGTCGTTGTTGATGATGCATCCATGGCGAAAATGAGCGGCGGTGATGTCGATGTCGAACCGTACCTAGATAGCCGAAACACAAAAGGATACGGTACCGCAACTCAAATTCTCAAAACCAAGTGCGACAAGAAGCGTCGGAGTAGGTAGCGGGTAAGTAGTGGTGTGGGTTGGGATATTGGAAAGGTTTTGCGGAAGTCGGTGGTGGTGTAGCGGATGATGTGGTGGAAGCCTAAACAAAATTTGAGCGAAATCAGTTTTTAGAGTAGCGGTCGTCCGGAAATGGACGGATGTCCGGTCGCCGGACGTCCGGTCAGGTCGGAAATCCGCTAATTTCTGCTCGGGTTAGAGGTTCCGGTCGTCCGGTAAGGTCGGGCGTCCGATGGTTCCTGCGGCTCCGGACGTCCGGTAAGTTGCGGTCGTCCGGTGGGTCGGGGTCAAAATTGATAGGATTTCGTGGATTTTGGATGGATTTCGAGGTGGGGATGGTGGGGGATGGCTAGATCCACTTGCAACACAACAAAGTCACGGATCAAAACCAACAAAACATCATCAAAACTCACAAAACACAAGAAAAAATTTCGGGGCTATTTTTGTGGGGATTTTTGGATTAGGACGAAAAACAACAAAATTAGGCCAGAAAACACAATGGGGAGGCTCCGAAATCGTGATCAACCTTGCTCTAGATACCAAGATGATGTAGGGTAGAGACCCTAATCGCCCGATCTTTCACGAAAAGAGCGGATCCCAGGGAAATCACGAAGAACACGGGGAAGAACGGAGGGAAAACACAAGAGGAAATCACTAAACCAACACGAATAAGTCACACATGGGCTAGATCCTCGAGTACATAGGTAGCGATACACGAATCCACGGACAACTAAGGACGATACACGGTAACCGGTTCTTCTCCGTGAGGAGGTCTTGAATCCACAAGGGGATCTTCCCGTAAAGGGGGCTTGAATCCGCTTGGGGGATCTTCTCCGGTGGAGGCTCGAATCTCCAAGGAGAAGGTAACCAAGTGGAGGAGCAAAGCTCTCTCACAAATATGAGATAAACATTTGCTGGCCCTAGAAAGGAGGTGGGAGATGTCTATTTATAGTCTAAGTGCAAATGGGGGCGAAAGTAGGGGTACATGGGCCTTGGGCCCGAATCTGGATGCAGCCAGGTACCGGACGTCCGCTGGTGGCCGGTCGTCCGGTGTCTCAGGAGCAGCCGGTTGTCCGGTGTCCTCCCGACATCCGCTGGTTCTGCTCTGTGATGGGGGTGCCGGACGTCCGAAAACGTCGGACTTCCGCTGATGTTGGTTCGGATGCAGGTGCGCCGGTCGTCCGGTCCGAACCGGATGTCCGCTCGTTTGCTTCAGGTGCAGGGGCACCGGTCGTCCGGTCTGGACCGGACGTCCGCTCGCTGGGGCTCGGATGATGCTTCAGGCGCCGGACGTCCCGTCCTGGCCGGTCGTCCGGTGGCTGGGACTTTTCCTTCAGCCCTCCTTCTTCTCTGTCTTCTCGTCCATCTTCCTCTTCTTCTTGTCCTTGCTCCTTAGCATCTCCATGGTACCCGAGTATGCACAAAGTGTCCATATGAGGTAGTAGCCATGCTTCATGTGCATCGAAGTGGAATTGTGAGAGGAGAGATGTCACCTCGATTTCAAGAGCTCTTGCACGTGATCGAGTCATGGGTCCACTAGGCACTTGATGAGACGATGGTAGGTCCATGGGGATGACCTTGGGATGCTCCGCATCAGGAGGTCTTGAGTTCTTCCCGTTAGGGGTCTTGAATCCGCTTGGGGAATCTTCTTCGTAGAGGTCATGCACTCCGAAGGAGCAGTGACGAAGTGGATGAGCAAAGCTCTATCTCTAAATCGAGCTAATCCTTTGCTAACCCTAACTAGGAGGAGGGGGGAGTATATACAGTCTAAGCCACGAAGGGGTAAGTGGGGAAGGGATACATGGGCCTCTGGCCCGGTTAGGCACGCGCAGGTGGTGGACGTTCGGGCTGGGGGCTGGATGTCCAGGGCTTCAGGACGAGCCGGATGTCTAGGGTCTCGGTCGGAAGTTCGGGCTGAAGTGGAGATTTGGTTGCTCTCTGGATACATCACTGGCAAATGTTCGGGCTGGGCCGGATGTCCGGGCTGGGTGGAGGTTCGCCGAACGGACTCTTGAAATGGTGATGTCCGTAGGATGCTCCGCATCACTCTGCATTGTGTGCGTGGGCCTCGCTCTCAAGAACTTAATACCTTCCTTTGCTGTGATAATCAAAGAGAGCAGGAGCAGGCAAAACGGTGTGCATAGTGGAAGCTTTATTGAACAACTGGTTATAAATATAATTAGCGGTCTCACCCTTAAGGAACTTATGGCGCTTCACGGCCTTAAAGTCTAGGTACTGAGTGGGTAGGATAGGGTCATTAGGCCAAGGTGATACACCCAGCTCCTTTGCTAGACACGAAGCATAAATCCCACCATAAAAATATCCACTACCAGCGTTATGTTGTAGTTTGTGTGCAACAATCACTCCAAGGTTATAATATTTAATGCCGGTGAGAGCAGTGTGTATGAGGCTCAAGTCAAGAGCACAAAGTGTGATGCAATCCTGCTTGCCTATGATGCATTTGCTATTAAAGAGTGCCAAGTATTGAACTGATGGGAAATGAATGCTCTTTATTCTACCTTGTGTCACTCATGTAGTCTCACCATAACAAAGGGTAGTCAAGAATGTCTCATACTGAGGTCTTGGGGGTTCATCCAGCGAAACCCAAAATGGAATTTTGCTGAAGTTAGAAAATATCTCTAAAGGTAAGGTAAATGGATGGTCATACAGTTTAAACGACACTCTAGACGCACGAGGAAGAAATTTAAATTCTTTAGTAAACGATTTTGTGAGGCTGAGATGTTGGTTGCACTTATCTTCCATGTAGGGACCGAGCTCGGTGTTGCGAACATATTGCTCAAATTCTTCTTTAATACCTGCCCTCAACATAAAATCGTTGCATGACCATAGGCAGGATTTGGTAGTCGCTTCCCGTATCAAACTTGCGCTTGGTTCAACATAAGGTTGATGCACCGGGCCACTACTAGATAATGCCTCCAAAGACATCCTCCTCGAAGAACTCCTAAAGAAACTTATCTTATTCCTATGAACAAAATTCTGAAATTTTTAGTCCACAATTTTTTTTTCAATAGTACTTCACAAGATTGATAGCAACTACTCATAAGCATGCATAGAGGCAATATTGAGCGTTCAAACTACTTAGAAATCCAAGAATTCAACGCAGGCTCATCTATAGCAGCACCAAGAGTAGGTAATTATTCAATATATAAACCACTAAAGCAAAAAACTAATTGGACCAATGGAGGAGTCACATACCAAGTAGCAATCCCCCAAAATAGTTTCAGAAATGAAGCTTCGAGCAAAGGGATCAAAATCTGTGGGTTTGCGCGCAAGAACACAAGAGATAGAGATGGCAATGCTGAATTTTTTCTGGAGGTAGGTGGTGACATGGGCTAAATATAAGTGGGTTGTGCCCACCTGGTGCACCCCCTCTGATGTTATTTGCACTAAAAGTTCAGAAATATTCAGAAAAAATCATATTAAATTTTCAGGACATCCTGAGAACTTTTATATTTGGGACATTTTTTATTGCACGAAAAATCCAAAAAACGGGATAAACATGACATTTTATTACTAAGAAAAATAGAGAACAAAAGGCAAGGACAGAAGGTCTTCCTACTAAATTCATCAACCTCATACCTCTCAAAAGTGATCCATTAATAAGGTTGATCAAGTCTTATTAACAACCACCTTCGATTAGCATGACACCGAAGAACTTTCCTTTTATTAGTGATGATGTCTTCCATATATTTTGCATAAGGGGCCATCTTTAAAATATCAGTCAAACGAGTATGCAAAAATACAAGCCTAATCATTTCTGGAAAGCATTCAAATTCTTCATCATCTTTCTTCTTACTTGATTTAGGTGGAAAGGGAATGAGTTTTTGAACCCATGGTTCTCTTCCCCTTCCATGTTTTCAAGCAACAAAGTCTCTTTTATCATATCTTCTATTTTCGATTGTGGGTTATCAAGATCAACAACTTGTTCTATTTCAACATCATTATCTGGTTCTTTATCATTGTTTAGTTGAATGTCATCATGAACATCATCATTATCCTTTTCATTATCACTAGATGAATGACCATTACCAGATTGAGTTTCAACATCAGAAATACAAACATCATTATTAGCTTCAGGAGGTTTTTCTATATTAGGTTCACTAGAGGTATGCAAAGTCCTATCATTTTCTTTTTCTTCTTTTTAGAAGGACTAGGTGCATTAGTGTTAATTCTTTGAGAGTCTTGTTCAATTCTTTTAGGGTGTCCCTCAGTATAAAGTGGTTCCTGAGTCATTCTACCCACTCTAGTCATTACCCTAATAGCATGATCATTGATATTATTGTTCCTTTCATCAAGCAATTCTTTTTGAGATTTAACAGCTTGTTCTAACTGAGTATGAACCATAGAGGCATGTTTTCCTACACCTCAAACATCATTAGTAATTCTAAATAACAAGTCACTCAAGCGAGCAATCATATCAGAGTTGTATTTCAATTGTTTCATAACATTTGCATTGAGGTGTTCTTGTTTCCTAATATAATTATCAAACTCATAAAGGCACTGACTAGGATGAATATTATAAGGATTGTCCTTTTCATGAAATTTCATTAAAGAATTTACCTCTACCACCTTTGGTGGTGGTGTATCAAGCCCGTGTATTTCTTCAATAGGAGTTAAATCTTTGACATCCTCATATTTAATACCTTTTTCCTTCATACATTTCTTTGCCTCTTGCATATCTTCAGGATTGACATATAAGATACCCCTCTTCTTCGGAGTAGGTTTAGGCGGTGGTTCAAGAAGAGTCCAATCATCATAATTTTTCAATATATTATTCAACAGTTCTTTACCTTGTTCAATAGTTTGTTCCCTGAAAACACAACTAGCACAACTATCTAGGAAATCCCTAGAAGCATCAGTTAGTCCATTATATAAGATATCAAGTATTTCATTTTTCTTAAGAGGATGATCAGGCAAAGCATTCATCAATTAGAGAAGCCTCCCCCAAGATTGTAGGAGACTCTCTTCTTGAATTTGCACAAAGTTAAATATTTCCTATAAGGCAGCTTGTTTCTTATGTGATTGAGGCGAGGGTGTCCCGATCTTTCGATGAGATGATAACTATCGATTTGGTGGAGACGACTTTGACGATCCGACTACAAACGTGCATGATGTTGCGCCTTAGCAATCGCTAAACCAATCTCCTGAGGTTACTGACGATGCCGGAAGCACGGTCAGCCTGACCACGAAGGTCTATTATTGCAGGCAATCGAAGAACGAGCAAGAATATGATAAAGCAATCTGAATATTGCGAATATATATGAAGTATTGATAATGGTGGGGATCCGTAAGCGGTCTTGGTCTGGTCGTTGGACACAAACGAAGTACGCGAAGTTGCAATGGCTAACTTTTAACTAAACAAATCCCAAAGTCTAAACGACGCCCTAAGGGCTGTATATATGGAGGAAGAGGGGGGAATTTCTTGGCCCTTGGAGGAGGGGTCTGAAACCAACCCTAACTATTGTTTCCCCACACATATGGACTCTAAAAACAGCCTATACTTAAGTATTTCGAAAATACATGGGCCTGCCCCAATAATAAGGTGACGCAGCATCTAGAATAGCCTCTGGACAAAATTTATGAAGTGGCATCTTGTATATATAGTCCAAGGCTTCATGCACTCCTTATGGTGGCTTCAAAGTCCTGAAATCATCACTTGTAACTCCGTTCTGGATACCCTTGCGCATGCCATCATCTCCATGCTTGGTCGTGCTCCAGTGTTCATCCCTCTTATCCATGCCAGGCCCTTCATTTGTAAGCAAAACAAATGTATCCAATTTAGGAAGCATCATATTCTCATGAACATTAGAAACATTACCAAGAAATTAAGTAACTGATAATTTAATTGGCGTGTGCGAGCTCTAGTAATTGGACCAGTACGTATAGCTGCAATGGCTGTGGGTGTAACAATGGTATTGATGTCCTCATCATTATGAGCGGGAATATATTTTTCAAAGAAGTAGTAAATCATATCCTGGGGACTACGCACACAACCAGAAGCAAGAGTATTGTACCATATATTAGCATCACCCTTTAATGAGAACGGAAATAATTTGAGAATATAATAGTAGCGAATTTTCTCATCATGAGCAAATAGGGTGGCTATATCATTCAGCTTAGTAAGATGTGCCATAACAGTTTTAGTTTCATAACTATGGAAAGGATCAGATTCAACCAAAGTAATTAACTCTCGGTTGACAAAGAATTCATAATCCTTATCATCAACAAAGATAGGTGAAGTAGCAAACTTAGGATCACATTTCATTCTAGCATTCAAAGATTTCTCTTTCAGTTTGCATAATAATTTCTTAAGATCATCCCTATCATTGCAAGCAACAAAGTCTCTAGTTGTCTCCTCATCCATAACATAACCCTCGGGTATCTTTTCATTTTCAAGCACTTCATCAGTTTCAATAATTTCATCAGTTTCAGTATCCTCAATATCATTAGCTCTAACAAGTTGTTCATCGGGAAATTTACCTAATGGCACATTATCATCAAGCAAGGTACTAGCATCATTATAAGCATTATCCATAGCAGAAGTAGCATCATCCATAACTTGCAACATATTAGAATTAATAGCATGTGGTGGTGTTGCAAGTTTACTCAAAATAGAAGGTGAATCAAGTGCAGAGCAAGATGGCAATTCCTTACCTACCCTCGTCTTAGAAGGAAATATCTTAGTCTTGGTATCCTTCAGATTCTTCATAGTGATAAATAGGTAATAATTATGTCGATGCAACAAACCCTGGGTCTGTTTCCCCGACTGTGCACATGCATGGGAACAAGATTGAAGCAGCAGCCCAAGTCAGAGTTCAAGGGACTAAGAGATTTGAAGAACCAACATGTAGATCAGAGGGACCAGGATCGAACCAAAGAAGCAAGATACCACAAAGAAAAAGGCCTCCTTTGCCGGGCAGGTGCGACCGACAAAGGGCAAGGCCATGCCTAGAAGAAGACAACCAAGGCGTTCTGGCAGGGCCTGCCGGGACTCACGAAGACGAGGCCACCTCACCAACCACTCTACCACGACCCAGGTCGTTGATCAATGCGGTGTCAAGCCGCAAAATGACTAAGTGACAGCCATTCGCCACATGGCAACCTCTCTCTACAGGAAAAACCCAAAGATGACACTCGTCCTGCGACGCGTCAAGTGAGCAGGCGTGGAGCTGGCAAGATGGACCGGCAAGCCTTGCTGAGCAACCAACGATGTGACGTTAAGCAGTGCATTTAATGCGCCCTGTCAGCCCGCAGAGTTAGGTATTATAGCATTGTTTGCTACCTTATCAGTGCATAATGACTACTTTGCCATTGTGGTAACCCATTGATCTTTAAAATGAGGCCCATGGAAACCATAGACAGGGTTAGAAGGTTGGATAACTCACACCCTCATACGCGCGTAGCCACTGCCGCCCTGAGGCAACCCCTATCGGGCAAGTGTACTGCGCCCCACCACCACCTTTCCACCATCAATCCACCAAAGTAGGAGTATGGTTTTACACCTCGCGGCGGCCCGAACCTGGGTAAAAATGCCTGCGTGATCTCTGTCGTGCTACCCCACGCGACGTCCCCCTACCGAACCAGCAAGGGGGCCTCTTGTCCCATAGGTGGCCATGGTTTCCTGAGGCATCTTTGGTGCGCCAGGTAGGGGGCTCTCTTGCGCGAACCTGAAGGCATGTGCAGCGTGTCATCTTCTTCACCATCTTCGTCTTTGACAGTGCGATCAACCATGGCGCCCAAGAAGAAACCCAGCCCTTCGGCTCACCCATCCACCTCGAAGGCTCCGCCGCCTGCGGCCTCTAACGCTACTGGAGGTGAGAAGACACGCGAGGACACTGTGACAACCTGATTTTGCCCTCTCTTATTTGCCTGATTTTCATTTGGATTTATTTTGAAAGTTGGGGTTTCTGAATCTTTTCATATGGACTTAAACACTTGGGTACCCTTGGCTTTCACCCAAGTGCATCATTCCCCTCTCTAATCATCATTCCCCTTCTGATCCATCTCAAAATAATCTTGGGAATATTTTTCTTAAATGAAAAATATTCATTTTCTTCTCTAAAATCCTAGCTAGTTCAATGAGCTCCAAAGCAACCCTCATTTTTATGGCCCACAAAAATCTGAGAAAATTCCCAAATATTCTTTGAACCCTAGGGCACCTTCCTCAGAAAAAAATATTTCATCACTTTTTGGAATATTTTTGCTATAGAAAATATTTTCTATTCTGGACAGAAATGGTGGTTTCTACAGCAACTACCATTTTACTTGCTCCCCTGTGCCTGAATTTTCTTGTGCATCATCACCTTAGTAGATGATGGCTAGCCTCCAAAGCACAGCCCCCAACTCCCAGCGATTTAACCTCAGTAACATCTCAAAGTTACTGATCAGAAGCTTACCTGGCGTGTGAAATCTTCTCTACTACACCTGGAGACAAACCAAGGCGTGGTAACATTCAAAACTACCACGAACAACGTGCCAGAACATGGAGTTTGGGCTTAGGTCGGCATGAGTTCATAGTTCATGCGGTGACCGCGTTCGTCCAGGGGTGCTAGCATGCAGCCGATGCGCTCTGTGACACGCCCAAGCCTCTGTTACTCGCGTGCTCGCTTCCCCGCCTGCCTAAGCATGCCAAACCTCGCCACCATCATTGTCTCAACGCCATTTACTCCTCCCTGGCGCTCGCCGACGCCGGAGCTCGCCGCAGCGAGCACGGGCATGGTCCGGCCAACCCAACAGTGCGGTGTGCACTGTGCTCATCGCCATCTCCTCGTTCCTGTGCTCGTCCCCGCTCGCCCACAGTTCCCGCGTGAGCTGCGTCACCTTCTCCCCCTCTCACTGACGCCGCTCGTGGCGGGCATCGTGGACAGGTGTCCACTGGTGGAGCCCGAACTCCCCTCTCCGCTCTCCTATAAATGGAGCCGCCCCCATCCTCCTCGAGCACCATCCACGACTCCCACACACCCCACAAACGCGTAGGAAGACGTTGCCCGGTGGGGCAGGCCATGGGCCACCGCCCTCGAGCTCACGCTCGCCGGCGATCCCCTCTGGTCGCGGGAGTAGCTCTAGCCCCTCCCAGGCCAGGGCGATCCTTCAAGGGCCTCCGCCTCTCTCCGGAGAAGATATCCCTTCCCCCTGGAGCCCTTGGAGCTACCTCTGCTCGCCGTCTTCTTCATCTCCGGTGACCCCCGCCCTCTGGCTCCGTTTGCGAGGAAGATTCCGACGCCGTCTGACCACCCCTAGCTACGGTACGGGTACGGGAAGGTACGCCTCAACCCCCTCTCTCAATCCCTCCCTCTGGTTTTGGCCAAGGAGCCCTCGTCGCCGGTGAGAGCTCCGGCGAAGACGCGACCTTCCCCTGTTTCCTTCTCCCATCCTTCTCACCTGACTAGCGGGACCTGCTAGTCAGCCACTCTGTACGAGTTGTAGCACCCTGAGGCTTTACGCCTTCGACGTCACCCCCTAGTCTGTTTATTTAAATTCAAATTTCATTCAATTCCAGAGAGCTTCAAACAGCCATAACTTTTCAACCATAAGTCCAAATGAATAGATTCTTTTTGCATTGTGTTCTTTGCAAGGAAATCTAGCAGCTCACCAGAAATAAGATTTTTCTGAGTTGTCTAGAATTTCTGGTGATTTTCAGAAGAGTTCTTGATATTTTCTTCTTGTGTTTAAAATTATTTTCAGAGGGTGAGGCTTGTCTTGAGGATCACCAGAAGGCTTGTGAACCTCATCTGGACTAAGGCAAGCCACATCAACATTTTCATGGTGCCATTTCAACATTGATGAATTTCTTACTTGAATTGAATGATTAATCCATGCATTTTAAATAACTATTATGTTATTTATATGTTGTTAAAGTGTGTGTTGGTAAAGAGGCTAAGATCTAATTATGGTAATGATAAAATGAGTTGTTATGTGTATGAATAATTGCTTAAAGTTATTTTCTTGCATAAATAAATAGTTAAATTTGCTAGAATATATCCTGTTTAGTGCTGGTGTAACCATTTTACTTAATTTCCAGAATGTTTGAACCTAACTTGATTGGTAAAGAAATTAGGATTTGCTTGAGGTGATGATGGTAGAAACTTTCCTATGCATATGAGGAATTAATCGAAGTTATTTTCTTGCATGAGAAAATAATGTTACTTGCTGAAAAATATATTGTTAAAGTGAGACCAGGAAAGAAAGATAAGTTGTTGATGCTTATGCTTAGTGTGAATATGTTTGACAGCAGTCATTTTCGTATTATATGATGCATGTGTAGTATTGCATTTCATGGCATGCTATGACACCGGTCATTTTCATTTTAAGTTGAACCTGAATATAACTCAACTTGAATATATCGTTGACTGGGTCATGGTGCCGCTGAATCGAGATTTTCCCAGTGCAACCACATTTGCCTTTGTGGGAAGGCCTTGATTCATTCCATTGACATGTCTCTGGTCAGTGCCTCCAACTAGGGAAGGTTATGGGCGTGCTTACCTTGGCCCGGTAAGCAGGCATAACCTTGTGTGCCCATTGCTGAGATTTTGGTACCGGGTCCCCGAGTGGGATTGTTTTGGCCACGATGGTGGTCGGTGTGTCTTTGGTAGACATAGGGCTACCCAAGACTAGCCCGTTGGGGATTGGGTCGGAGTGGATGGGAGAGTGTCATGGCAATGGAAGGGTTTTGTCGAAATGTCATTGGTCCACCCAAATGGGAGTGTGAGGCCATGGGTTACGTGGTGTGGGTACAGTGTGCTACCTCTGCCGAGTGTATAATCTATCGATAGCCGAGTCCACGGTCATGGACAACTCGTAGTAGGTCCCACCATGAGTCAATGTTTAATAAACATGCACACTAAGTTATGATCATTGCACTGATGATGATGGCGGAAAGGCCATCGAGCTGTTCGAGACCCAATATGGGCCGTGGTGGTGATCGCCAAAAGGATCACGAGTTACTTTGGTTAAGACCACAATGGTGGTGTGGTGGTGATCGCCAAAGGATCACGAGTTACTCTGGTTAAGACCACGTTGGTGGTGTGGTGGTGATTGCCGTAAGGATCACAAGTTACTCTGGTTAAGACCACGATGGTGGTTTCTTTTGTGATTCGAGAACGATCACAGTTGGTAAGTTGGTCCCGAGGGACGTTTATCCCAAGAGCATGAGCACAGCATGTTGGAACATTATTGCATTATTAATTGGTTAAATATCATGATATTGTTTGTCATTATGATTATGCCTGTTGTGAGCTTGCAAGTACATTCAATGTATTGACCTGGCGTGTCATGCCAGATTTCAGGAAAGTCGCGTTGGAAAGGAGCGCTGCTCGAGTCTAGATCGTGTCCACATCGGTGTCCCTGTGCTATGGAGTTACCGCTATGACGTTGTTCTGCTGCCACATAGTTGATATGATCGAGTCCCCATTATGTTCACTAAATAATGTACATATTGTTCAGCGGCACCGTGTGTGCTGCTCGACCTCGACATCTGTTGTAATATAAACCCTGACCCGCTAGCATCAATAAAGCGGTTGTTTTCTGTACCAAGACGTTGTGTGTTGCCAGAAGACATGGTCTCTGGGCTGGCAATGCAGGGTAAGCCGGTCGCTCTGAGCCGGGGTGCCACAACGCTTGGTATCAGAGCTGCGCTGACTATAGGCCACGCTAGACTACGACGTGTTAACTGGACGTTAGATACGAGTTTTAGTTGAGTGTCGGTAGCTAATGTAGCTGATTGTTGCATTGCATGCACTTGATTTATATTTTTATGCTAACCTGCTAATGGTTGTGAGTGTAGATGGCTCCGGTGCCGTATCCGTGCCAGTTGCCGCTGATACCGTACACGTCACCGCACCTTCTTCGCAACGTGTGGCGTCGGCTGTACCCCCTCGGAGACGATCCAGTCTATTGTGTGTACCGGGAGCGTCTAGCTGATTCAGTGTATGAGTATCACGCAGTGGTTACTCTGCGCACTAGTTCCGATTCCGGCTCTTACACTCGTACTTCTCGGAGCGGTTACGCCTCTACCGCTTCTCAGGCTGTCTAGTTTGCTGCATTCGAGGTCCTTGTTGAGCTTCGCTACAATGAGATCCGAATACAAAACCATCCAGGTTTTTTTACTACCCTTCTCTGCACGACAATGGTAGTGTCTGCTTCCAGATCATTGATCCGGAGTCTGATCGTGTTGCTAGCCACCTTGCTCGTTATGTCACTGCTAGCTATCTTATGATCCACGAGCTGGCTCGAGAGCTGACTCGTGCCCGTACTGCTTTAGCCGCTGCTTTGGTCACTACTAGATCTGCCACTACTCCATCTTCTCTGGGATTTACTCCCTATATTCCAGCCAGTTCTAGTTCCCCTGTTTCACCGGTTACTCCCCCGAGTAGCTCAGGCACCTCGACGGTGAACCCTCTTAGTATTACTCCCCCGAGTAGCTCAGGCACCTTGACGGTGAACCCTCTTAGTACTCCTGCCGAGTGGGCTTCACTTCTCACCACTCCTGCAGCCCCGATGCTTCATCCTGCCCCTACCCCTAAGGGAGAGACCTCGAGCCAGCGTCGTCGTGTTACCTTTAACCTGGGGGTTTCTGTTAACCATGCAGTTCAGGATCCGAGTCCGCTTCAGGGGAGGACACCGCAGCACCAGCAGAGCAGTAGTACCTCGGAGTATTCGCAATCGTCCGGATGATGTACGGATGTAGTCGTACGAGTCATGATGTTTTGTTGCATGTATGAGAGTAGTTGAACCTGTCATGTTGTTTATCTTTCATGTATGAGCCTATGTATAATTATATTGGAACTTTATTCGCCGTATTTTCTTCGCTCTTTTGCTTTCTTCTGGGATTTGTTGTTGGCTTTTCCCCAAATTTATTCTTGGATGTTTCTCATCTCGATTGCGTTGTCTTGGGAAAAATCCACAATAGGATGACGCGGGGAGGCAATAGTAGCAATGTTCGTGAGGGAACTCCTGTTCGTTGTTCCACACGACAGGCATGACATTCTCCCAAGCCGTATGTTCCGCCACCAGCTCCACCGCCAAATCCGCCCTCCACTGAGAAAATTCTGCGTATGTTTGAGGAAAGAAGGAACAATGATCTGCTTGAAATATTAAGAAGTGTGCAAGCTATGGTTGGACAGAATGGAAATCAGAACGGTCATTACTCAAAGCTGTCAGATTTTCAAAGGACCAAGCCAGCCAATTTCAGTCAGATTGTTGACCCATTGGATGCAGACGATTTGTTGCGTACCATTGAGAAAAAGCTTGAGATTGCTCGTACTGAAGAAAATGATAAAGTTCCATTTGCAACTCATTATCTTGAAGGCGCTACTGCCATATGGTGGGAAAATACAAAAGCCATGTGGCCTGCTGATGAAGAAATCACCTGGGAAAAATTTAAGGATCAGTTCCGGAAACATCATATCCCTACTGGAGTTATGAAGGTTAAGCAGCGTGAATTTCTCGCACTCATCCAAGGAAATCAGTCTGTGGGTGAATGTTTGCAAAAATTCAATCACCTGGCCCATTACTCCCTTTATGACGTGGCCACCGCAGAAAGGAAGATTAACAGATTTCTTGGAGGCTTAAATCCGCAACTCCGGTGTACACTTAGTATGTTTGACTTCCCAGATTTCCAAACTCTAGTAAACAAGGCTTTCATTGCTGAATGAGAGCACAAGATTATATCAGATAATAGGCCTGCCAACAACGACAACAAGCGTAAGTTTGAGCCAAAGAAGGATGGGCAACCAGTGCAAAAGGATCGAACCTGGCAGCTGCCTCAGATGGAATACAAGCCCAATTGGCAACAGAATGTTAACAAGACCACCACTCAAGTCAAGAATGTCGTGACCAACCCAATACGTGAGGAGCGTCAGCGCAACAATCCGTGCTTCATTTATGGGCAGAACGGACATTATGCCAAATAGTGCCCCAAGAACAACAAGGCGGATGCCCCATTCAGGCCACAAGTCAACTTTATAGAGTCATGCCCGACCCAGCAAAACATTATAGGGCACGTGCATCATCTCTCAGCCGATGAAGCACAAGAGAACCCCGAAGTCTTCATTGGTATGTTTTCTGTTAATGACATACCTGCCGTAATTTTATTTGACTCTGGGGCTTCCCATTCTTTTATTTCTCGGAGTTTTGCTGCCCAAAATCAAATTTCCTTGTACACTTTTGGGCAAAAATATGCTGGTACAAACCCCGGTATCTCTAATCAAGAGCAACATGGTCTGCCATGATCTGGAAATCAATATCAACGGAGTCTACTTTCCAACCTCTCTAAAAATTATTGAGTCTAAAAAGTTGGATATTATATTGGGTATGAATTGGTTGACCCAATAAAAGTTTGTAGAAACTTCGCAACACGAGAAGTCACTTTGACCAGTCTAAATGGGCAGACTACCAAATTCTATGCTTGCAAGGATATATCCAAGCCAGAATTGGTTTTCACCGCTGTGGCTGAGTTGGAATTAGTTCCTGTGGTTAGCGAGTACCCTGATGTATTTCCAGAAGAACTGCCAGGCATGCCACCAGACCGAGAACTGGAATTTGCAATAGATCTTGTGCCCGGAACTACACCATTATACAAGAAGTATTACCGGATGCCTTCATCAGAATTAGTGGAGCTAAAGAAACAGCTTGATGAACTGCTCCAAAAAGGATATATTTGTCCCAGCTCTTCACCATGGGGATCACCCGCTATTTTCGTGGACAAAAAGGATGGCAGCCTCCGCATGTTCGTAGATTACCGTCAGCTTAATGAGGTCACCATCAAAAATAAATGTCCGCTGCCAAGGATTGATGATTTGTTTGATCAGCTCAGTGGGGCTAAGGTATTCTCTAAGATCGATTTACGGACCGGATATCATCAGCTCAAAATTAAAAAGGTAGATATTCCTAAGACCGCATTCACTACTCGGTACGGTCTTTATGAATATACAGTGATGTCCTTTGGTCTCACCAATGCCCCTGCTTTCTTCATGCATATGATGAACGAAGTATTCACGGACTTCCTCGACAAATTCGTGGTAGTCTTCATCGATGACATCCTCATTTACTCCAAGGGTGAAGACGAGCACAAGGATCACCTCCGAGCAGTGCTACAACGACTCCGCGACCATCAGCTTTACGCCAAATTCAGTAAATGTGAGTTTTGGCTCAAGCAAGTTGGGTTTCTCGGACATGTACTATCCGCTGAGGGTATAGCCGTGGACCCGAGCAAAGTAAAAGATGTGCTCGATTGGTTGCCGCCCACGACAGTGACACAGATCCGGTGTTTTCTCGGATTAGCTAGATATTACCATCATTCCATTAAAGGGTTTTCCAAGATTGCTAAACCCATGACGAAGCTGCTCAAAAAGGATAAGAAGTTTGAATGGACGGAGGACTGTGAGAAAAGTTTTAATGAGCTAAAGATACGGCTGACAACCGCACCTGTATTGACTCTCCCAGACATTTATCACAACTTTGATGTGTATTGTGACGCCTCCAGGCAAGGCCTCGCTTGCGTACTTATGCAAGACGGCAAGGTAGTAGCATATGCATCGCGACAGCTACGGCCCCATGAGGGAAATTATCCTACTCATGATTTGGAATTGGCTGCGGTGGTTCATGCGCTAAACATTTGGAGACACTAACTCATTGGAAAAAGGTGCCAAATTTTTACCGATCATAAAAGCCTTAAATACATATTTACTCAGCCGGATTTAAATCTCCGTCAACGAAGATGGCTAGAGTTGGTCAAGGATTATGATCTTGGAATAAATTACCACCCGGGAAAGGCCAACGTGGTTGCCGATGCCCTCAGTCGAAAGCCTGTCAGCTTAAATGTCATATCGAAATCCTTGCCTCTCAAACTCCAAGAGGAGATCGCTCACCTTAACCTGGTCATAGTGGATGCTGGCCTCAGCTTAACTTGAGGAAGAAATCCGCAAGGCCCAGCCAGCTGACATCAAACTGCAGAAGCGTGCCAAGAGCCCGATGGCAGGGAAGACCCCAAATTTCTCCAAGGACAAATTCGGTACTCTACGATTCCGTGGACGGATTTGTGTACCCAATCAGCCGGACTTAAAGAAGAAAATCCTGTCAGAAGCACATTAATCCTCATATTCCATTCATCCGGGAGGCACGAAAATGTATGAGGACCTTAGACAAATATTTTGGTGGGATGGAAGGAAGAAAGAAATTGCCTATTTTGTGGCCTGTTGCGACATATGCAACAAGGTGAAGGCAGAGCATCAGAAGCCAGTCGGACTCCTCCAACCGCTGCCGGTTTCGCAATGGAAATGGGATGACGTTTGTATGGATTTCATTACGGTATTGCCTAAGACTCAGAGAGGAAATGATGCAATCTAGGTCGTAGTGGACACTTTAACCAAGGTTGCTCACTTCATTCCGATCAGCACCAGATATCGAGCGGATCAACTTGCACAGTTGTATGTATCCAGAATCGTCAGTCTACATGGAGTACATCGAACCATCACTTCCGACCAAGGTTCCCTGTTTACCTCCGCTTTTTGGTCCCGTCTCCATCAAGCCTTGGGGACAACGCTGAAATATAGTACTGCTTATCATCCTCAGACCGATGGACAGACAGAGCGGGTAAATCAAATACTCGAAGATATGTTGTGAGCCTGTGCTTTAGCCCAAGGAACTAAATGGGAAGATTGCTTGCCATATGCCGAGTTTTCTTACAACAACAGCTTCTAGACCAATCTAAAGATGTCACCGTATGAAGCTCTGTATGGCCGTAAGTGTCGCACTCCATTAAATTGGTCTCAAACTGGAGATAGCCGTATCTTCAAAACAGATTTCATGATGGAAGCTAAGAAGCAGGTTAAGGAAATCAGAGACAGATTGCAATTGGCCAAATCTCAACAGAAAAGTTATTATGATGCAAAGCACAAACAGATCAATTTTGAACCCGGAGAACACGTATACCTCCGAGTCACCCCTATGAACGGAGTCAAGAGATTTCAGACCCGTGGAAAGTTGGCACCCAGGTTTATTGGTCCATTCCCGGTTATGTCCCGAGTGGGTACTGTTGCATATCAGTTGGAACTACCCGCTGAATTGGCAGACGTGCATAACGTGTTTCATGTTTCACAACTAAGGCGTTGCATATCCCCGCCTGAGAAAAGGACTGCTATGGTTGAGGTAGAGTTGGCAAATGATTTGACCTATGAAGAAAGACCGTATAGAATTTTGGATCAGATGGAAAGGGTCACTCACAGTAAAGTGAGAAAAATTTACAAGGTTCAGTGCGAGCATCACACAGAGTCATAATCAACTGGGAGCGGGAAGAATACCTAAGGGCTCATTATCCAGAGTGGTTTTCCCATGTAACCGAATCTCGAGGACGAGATTCATTCTAAGTGGGGGAGGTTAGTGACAGCCTGATTTTGCCCTCTCTTATTTGCCTAATTTTCATTTGGATTTATTTTGAAAGTTGGGGTTTCTGAATCTTTTCATATGGACTTAAACACTTGGGTACCCTTGGCTTTCACCCAAGTGCATCATTCCCCTATCTAATCATCATTCCCCTTCTAATCCATCTCAAAATAATCTTGGGTGAAAAATATTCATTTTCTTCCCTAAAACCCTAGCTAGTTCAATGACCTCCAAAGCAACCCTCAATTTTATGGCCCACAAAAATCTGAGAAAGCTCCCAAATATTCTTTGAACCCACGGGCACCTTCCTGAGCAAAAATATTTCATCACTTTTTGGAATATTTTGCTACAGAAAATATTTTCTGTTCTGGACAGAAATGGTGGTTTCTACATCAACTACCATTTTACTTGCTCCCATGTGCCTGAATTTTCTTGTGCATCATCACCTTAGTAGATGATGGCTAGCCTCCAAAGGACAGCCCCCAACTCCCAGCCTTTTAACCTCAGTAACACCTCAAAGTTACTGATCAGGAGTTTACCTGGCGTGTGAAATCTTCTCTACTGCACCTGGAGCCAAACCAAGGCGTGGTAACATTCAAAACTACCACGAACAACATGCCAGACATGGAGTTTGGGCTTAGGTCGACATGAGGTCATAGTTCACGCGGTGACCGTGTTCGTCCATGCGTGCTGGCATGCAGCCGACACGCTCTGCGACGCGCCCGAGCCTCTGTTGCTCGCGTGCTCGCTTCCCCGCCTGCCTAAGCGTGCCAAACCTCGCCACCATCATCGTCTCAACACCATTAACTCCTTCCTGGCGCTCGCCGATGCCGGAGCTCGCCGCAGCGAGCACGGGCACGGTCCGGCCAACCCAACAGTGCGGTGTGCACTGTGCTCGTCGACATCTCCTCATTCTTGTGCTCGTCCCCGCTCGCCCACAGTTCCCGCATGAGCTGCGTCACCTTCTCCCCCTCTCACTGACGCTGCTTGTCGCGGGCGCCGTGGACAGGTGTCCACCGGCGGAGCCCGAACCCCCCTCTCTGTTCGCCTATAAATGGAGCCGCCCCCAGCCTCCTCGAGCTCGCCGGCGATCCCCTCTGGTCGCAGCAGTAGCTGCAGCCCCTCCCAGGCCAGGGCGATCCTTCCAGGGCCCCCGCCTCTCTCCGGAGAAGCCATCCCTTCCCCTTGGAGCCCCTGGAGCTGCCTTTGCTCGCCGTCTTCTTCATCTCCCGCGGCCCCTGCCCTCTGCCTCCGTTTGCGAGGAAGATTCCGACGCCGTCCGACCGCCCTAGCTATGCTACGGGTACGGGCAGGTGCGCCTCAACCCCCTCTCTCGATCCCTCCCTATGGTTTTGGCCAAGGAGCCCTCGTCGCCGGCGAGAGCTCCGGCGATGCCGCGACCTTCACCTATTTCCTTCTCCCCTCCTTCTCACCTGACTAGCGGGGCCCGCTAGTCAGCCACTCTGTACGCGTGCGAAGCGGTACGAGTGGTGGCGCCCTGAGGCTTTACGCCTTCGACGTCACCCCCTAGTATGTTTATTTAAATTCAAATTTTATTCAATTCCAGAGAGCTTCAAACAGCCATAACTTTTCAACCATAAGTCCAAATGAATTGATTCTTTTTGCATTATGTTCTATGTAAGGAAATCTAGCAGCTCACCAAAATGAGATTTTTCTGAGCTGTCTAGAATTTCTGGTGATTTTCAGAAGAGTTCTTGATATATTATTCTTGCGTTTAAAATTATTTTTAGAGGGTGAGGCTTGTCTGGAGGATCACCAGAAGGCTTGTGAACCTCATCTGCACTAAGGCAAGCCACAGCAAAATTTCATGGTGTCATTTCAATATTGATGAAATTCTTACTTGAATTGAATGATTAATCCATGCATTTGAATAACTATTATGTTATTTATATGTTGTTAAAGTTGTCGGCATACTAGGAACCATGGTACCCAGACTTGCCTGTCTGCGGCCCACGTCGCGTTCCTGGTATGGCCCGGTAGGGCCCAGCTGATCGACCGTCTACTCAAGACCCTCTCGAGGGGGCCAGCCCTCGCGAGGAGAACAACCAAGACCCCCTCAGGGAGCGGCCTGACCTAGGCTGCTCCGGAGGGGCGACCAAGACCTCTCCCTGGAGTGGCCTCGGCTAGGCTGCTTTGGGAGGGCGGAGATCTCAAGGCAAGGGCTGCCTCAGGAGGAGGCAGTGACGCAAGCCATGATGAACCATGCCAGCGGGCGCCAGCGGGCGCAGTTTCCATATCGATGCAAAGGAGATCGCACAGGCGCAGGTTCCCGAGGGGCGAGACAAAGGTTTCCCCTTTGGTGCAACAAGACCGAAGACCGCAAGGACGGCAGGAAGGATGTCATCGCCAAGCCCACCACCACGTCACCGCCTGCCCTCTTTGCAGGCGAAGACCACCTTTTGTCAGGATAGGAGCGTCCTTGTGTTCCCGCTCAAATGGCCATTGTGGGATTCCCTTCCCGCCTAAACACTTCGGGGGGAAGAGGACCCTGGCCGCCTATATAAGTAGCTAGGGTTCCATCATAGAGAGGATGGACCCATTGGGACTTAGACTAGCAAAGGAGCAAGAACATCCGCCTCCTCACCCTTCTTGAGCTCACCTCCTGAGCTCAGGAAACCACTGTACTTGTTCATACTCGAGCCCTCGCGAGGCCAATCCACTAAAGGAGGACATAGGGTTTTACACCGCAAGGTGGCCTGAACCTGGGTAAACTCTTGTGTGCTCGACTTGTTTGCTTGCTTGCATTCCATTCCCACCACTAGGAGAAGAGCGAGGCGCTAGGTAGACGTGTAGTGGGAGAGATCTTCGTCACACCCCTGTGTTCGAATCTTAAGGGTTTTGCGGAGCCCGAAATCCAACATTTGGCGCGCCAGGTAGGGGGCGTGTCGAAATCTCGCTTCTTCGACGACCTCGCTCCGCTCTTCTTCGTCGACCTTGTTTCACCGCCATGGTGGACACTCGCCGAGCACGCGCCGCCCGCCGCGCCACCAACGTCGCTCAAACGGCGCCCGCTAGTAATGGCGCACCACTCCTCCCCGCACCCCAAGATCCAGCACCGCAGGCGGAGGGGGCAACAGCAATCATGAGCGTGGCTGGATGCCGTGCCCTAGCTCCTGAGCTACAGCACCTCGTTTGGCCCAACAAGTTCAAGCCGGATCTGCCTCCGTGTTATGATGGCACCGCCGACCCACCGGAGTTCCTCTAGCTCTACGAGCTCAGCATCGAGGCGGCGAACGGCACCGAGCAGGTCATGGCGAATTGCTTCCCCATGGCCCTCAAGGATGGTGCGCGCTCATGGCTCCAGAACCTTCCTCCAGGATCCATCTCCTCCTGGGAGGAGCTTCGCGAGCACTTCATCGCCAACTTCCAAGGTACCCGCGACCGAGCTCCAGCGGCCGCAGACCTGCGCCGCGTGAAGCAGCAGCCTGGGGAGACCCTGCAAAAGTACATCCAATGCTTCAACACCATGTGCCTCAAGATCCCCAGGGTCTCCGACGAGGCCATCATCTCGGCGTTCTCCGACGGTGTCCGTGATGTCAGGATGAAGGAGGAGCTTGCCATCCACGAGGACCTGTGCACGGCCCTCGAGATGTTCAACCTCGCCGTGAAGTGCGCCAGGGTAGAAGAAGGCCGCCTCTCCCTCATGGGACTGCCTGAGGCGGAGGCCGACGACAAGAAGGCCAAGGCCAAGGAAGCAAAGCGCAAGGGACCAGCCATGCTGGCCGTGGAACCAGAAGTGAAGCACGGCTGCGGCTACAATGACCCTCCAAGAGATAACTGTCCGTACTGCGTCTTCCATGATGTCCATAGCCATAACACCAATGACTGCCAAGAGCTTAGGGCGATGCGCGGCGGGCAGCGCCCGGAGCGCGACAACCATGGCTACGGTCGCGGAGGAGGCCGTGACGGAGGACGCTGGGACGGCACGAATTCGCGCCAAGGATGGCGTGATCAGCCTCGTGAAGACTGTTGGCAGGAGCAGCCTCGTGACGCCCCCTGGCGTGACCAGCCTCGAGAGGGTCGCCCTCAGGGCAACACGGGCCTTCCTCTGCTGCCGCCACCGCCAAGAAGGAACGACGACGACCGCCAGGGAGACGAAGCGGGGGGCTTCCAGGAGCCACGCGGGGTCGCGTGCATCCTAGGAGGAGCCCACGCTCCGGCTTCTCACCGCATCTTCAAGCAGTTCGCTGGTGAGGTGAACGCGGCGCTCCCCAGGCCCGGTGCCGCGCGCAACCTCAGGTGGGCCAAGCAGATCATCGACTTCGACCCCAAGGATCAGCTCAGGTGCACCGCCACGCCGGGCACTTTCCTGATGCTCTACACCCCGACCATTAGTAACGTTCGCGTGACCAAGACCCTCATCGACGGTGGGGCAGGGCTCAACGTCCTCTCCATCCAGATCTTCGAGACTCTTCAAGTACCCTACGATCAGCTGCACCCGACCAAGCCATTTTACGGAGTCACAGATGGCTCCACCCTCCCGATGGGGGAGGTCCCCCTCCCCGTCACCTTCGGCGACCGCGACAACTACCACACCGAGCTCTTCGACTTCAACGTCGCCAACATCAACCTCCCGTACAACACCATCCTAGGGTACCCGGCCCTCTCCAAGTTTATGGCAGTGACCCATCATGGCTACAATGTCCTCAAGATGCCTGGAAGCGGTGGAGTCATCACGATCGCCTGCGATGAGAAGGAAGCAGTGCGTTCTCTGGAGCGCGCCAACCAGACTGCGGCGATCGAGAGCTCCGACGGAGACCGAGCCATCTTCGCCGTGATGACCGCCCCCAAGAAGAAGAAGCAACTGCCCGACTCTCAGGCCTCGGGGGCTCCCGACGGCACCACTTCAAGCTCCGCCTGCTGACGAGGCGCCCTCCACCCCTGCATAGGGAGGCGCGCCTGGCGCCCCTCTCAGGACGGGCTCGGGGGCTCCCCTCAGGGGGACCCTAGACTTGGTCATGAGGGATGTGCCCGGGCACCACTCGCGGGCACGCCCCGCTGCGCGTCGTCATGAGCCCAGTGTGAGCCTCATAACGCTGGGGGCTCGGGACCCTATCGACCAAGCTATCAAGGAACCTTACCCACCTACTCAAGACCCAAGCAACCAGTTTCGCGTCTGCATCGACATCCCGAGCCTCAACAAGGCTGCCGCCCAGGGCCTCTTCCAGCCGATGGCGGTCGGCTGGAGGAGGGCCTTCCCCTCTGGCCTCCACAACGCGGCCTCCACATACTAGCACTTCGTACAACAGGCCATGGGGGCCCAGGAGGCTTAGCGGCAGGTGGTCCTGATGGAGCAGGACCAGGACCCCCGCGACCGCTGATGGCCTCCAGAGCCCCTGGGCCTTGGGAGCCCGGCTCTCCTCAGGAGCAACCTGCATGGCTCGCGTCTCCAGCTACCCCAACTCCTCTTCAGCGGCAAGTACGAGGTGATGTCTCAGGTATTCCGTCGAGGGCGCCCCTCGGGCTGCATCATCCTCGAGCTGCTGGGGGCTTACCCCCCACATCTGTCTCTTTTTGCGCATGAATCAGAACTGGTTGCTTCCTTTTGCATCATCTATATGGTTGGCACCCTCACCGCCACTAAGGTCATGAGCCCTTATGAGCCCTCCGCGACCGCCCCGTGATTAAGGACTGGCATGACGTCTGTGCTCGGGTCCGTCCCTGCAGCATCGCTAAACCCAAGGGCTGAGCTCTGTCTCACGAGCCATTCCCGTGACGTCACCTCCTGTGGTCCTTGGTGCCTTGTTCTCGCATGGGCTAATCATTGGTCGGTAAGTAGGGGCCCGTGGCAGGTGACTCGCTCCCGTGGGAACCGCGCGCCTGTTGTTTATCTTTTGGACTATAGCATGAGAAGACTGGCACGGCGACTGTGCTCGGGTCTGTCCCTGCAGCATCGATAAATCCAGCGGCTGAGCTCTGTCTTACGGGCCGGTCCCGCTAATGTCACCTCCTGGGGTTGTTGGTGCTGCGGCCTTCTCATGCAATGCCCTCTGGAGATGCATTCGGTGCAGGTCTAGGCAACCCATCTCTTTTCATGTTTTGCAGAAGAAGACTTAGGCGCAACCCGCCTCAGGCGCAACCCGCCTCAGGGTAGGGTCTCGTGAGTGATGCGTACACAAGAACTTCATCAGAGTCGTCCAGCTCGGCCTGAGGAGGGCCCATATACACCCTGGCTGTCCCGCCGTGCAAGCCACGTGTTCGGACGGGCTGTACACGCCCAGGAGTCTCTCCCGGTGGGAGGCTCCCCTCCCACAATCCAGTGGAAGCGCTTAGCTCCACGCTGGCAAGACTGAGGAGCGGTTGTGCCCACGAACCAGTGGAAGCACCAAGCTCCGCGCTGGCACGATACGACCGAGGAGCGGTTATGCCCACACTCCGCGCAAGTGTGGTAGCTCTATGCTCCGCGCTAGTTGTAAACAACTGAGGGCAGCCCCTAGCGGTCGCACCAACCTCAGGGAGCTTTTCAGCTCACGACGCTCACAACTTCTCCTTGGAAGGGTATCGTGAGGGGGGCTAGGCACAGGGGCTATGCTCAGGTCACGTCTGGCAGACGCCACCCTACCAGGTGCCCAGACACCTGGCTTTCTCGTGCCCCCATCCTAGGCGAAGGCTCATGAGCAAGGTATGGTGCTCGTTCTCCCTCATGAGAGCCATTCGTATGTCAAGGGGGACCCCTGGGCATCACGACCCAGGGGCCTCACTAGTCACGTAGCCCCTCACTCCTTGGGCCCGGTGCTCAACGGCGGTCGAGGTATGCGCGGGGCTGGGCCCTGCCGACGCAGAATGCAAACGGGTCGCTTGAGCATTAAGGGGGACCCCTGGGCATCGCGACCCAGGAGCCTCACTAGTCACGTAGCCCCCTCATTCCTTGAGCCTGCACTGGTGACCCAGAGGGCTCAATGGCGATCGAGGTATGCGCGGGGCTGGGCCCTGCCGACGCAGAGCATTTAAGCAAACATGAATGGAAGCAAGCATGAAAATCACAGAATTCAAAGCCTAGCTATTACAATAAAGCTCAAGTTCATCAAATTCAAACAAGTCTCATGCCTCCTCGAGGCACTCACATTCTCCTCAGCAGGAACAGGTCAGACATCGCCGGACGCGCCGGCATCAGCTTCCGCCTCTTCAGACGCATCAGCAGCCAGAAGGAACGCCTCCACCAGCTCTTTGACCTTCTCCGCCACACAGTCAGCAGCCGCGCCCCCCAGGCCTGTAGCCAGCGGCTGGGATAGCGTGGCCAGGTCGAAGCTTGGGTCATGAAGGAAGAAATGGCCGCACACCTGTGCTAAGGCAAAGGGACCAAGCAAAACAAAACCGTCTCTGGAGGAGTGACGCCCGAGCTCCTTCAGCGGCGACGATGGTCGGAGGATGCCGCATCCCTCTGGCGGCTTGGGCGACGGCGAGGGCGGCTCGTAGCTCTCGTCAGAGCTCGAGGCCGTCGCAGGAGAAGCGAAGCTGCTACTAGGGGAGTCGGGGGCGGAGCCAACGACGAACACTTCTCCCCAGGCCTTGGCGCCTAGGCAGCGCCGGAAATGGTCGTCGGCAAGCCCCTCCTCTTCGCTGCACGCTCATCGCCGGCCATCCTCCCCGAAGACTTTGAAGGTCAGTGAAGCCAGCCCATCCAGCCTGAAGTGAAGAACGTGCCTCCCGGCAGGGGCGCATGTGCGGCACACCACGCCCCAACCCCAGGTCATGTAGACCTGGCCGGAGGAAATCACCTCCACGTCGGCGTACGAATGGGGGAGATGGCATCCATCATGCCGAAGTTGCATCGTCACTCGTCCGCGGGCCGGAAGCACCTCCCTCAGACACGGGGGGAGGAGGATCCAAGTGTGTGGGGGAGCTCCCGCCCACACAACGAACTCACAGACGTTATCCTCGGCATGGGGCAACGGCGAGAGGCGTGGCGTCACTCGCCCCGCCGGGCGGTCACTTGCGCCGCCCCCGTTGCCGTCGCCCGCGCCACGCACGACCGTCGCCGGGGCGGCCGTACGAGACAGAAGCCCTGGTGGCGCCCGCCTACACCACGTGCGAGCATCCGCCGGCCTCCGAGGCGCCCTCGGCGAATCGCGGCGCCTCTTCTTTGGCGGGACCTGCTCAGGCTCCACCACCGGGTCCTTCCCCTTCTCTGCGGCGGAAAACCTATGAATCGGTGCCATCAAAAAGCCCTCGCCGGAGGAGCAGGAACTAGGGCTTTGGCCTGGAACAGTCAAACGAGCGGGGGTGGCGTTTTGTCCCCCATTTATAGACTGAGAAGGCAAATCGCCAGCCACTCGCGCGCGGGCACGCCGGTGCTGTCGCCTGCGCCAAGGAGTTGTCAAGTCACACAGTTACCAAGGCTGCCTAGGGAGTGGAGTCGACACATCCCATCCAACCGTCACGTGCCGGCCTGGCCCGCAGTCATTGGGGCCCGCGGCGATTCGTCCTCACCTAGGCTTCGCCCAGAAGCCAACTCTGCGCGCGCCTTGGGCCCGGGAGCTACTGTGCGCATACTTGGAACCAGGGTACCCAGACTTGCCTGTCTGCGGCCCATGTCGCGTTCCTGGTATGGCCCGGTAGGGCCCATCTGATCGACCGTCTGCTCAAGACCCTTGCGAGGGGGCCAGCCCTCGTGAGGAGAAGGACCAAGACCCCCTCAGGGAGCGGCCTCACCTATGCTCCTCCGGAGGGGCGACCAAGACCTCTCCCTAGAGTGGCCTCGGCTAGGCTGCTTCGGGAGGGCGGAGATCTCAAGGCAAGGGCTGCCTCAGGAGGAGGCGGTGACGCATGCCATGACGAACCGTGCCAGCGGGCGCCCGTGCGCGCAGTTTCCATATTGGTGCAAAGGAGACCGCACAAGCGCAGGTTCCCGAGGGGCGAGACAAAGGTTTCCCCTTTGGTGCAACAAGACCGATGACCGCAAGGACGGCAGGAAGTATGTCATCGCCGAGCCCACCACCGCGTCACCGCCTGCCCTCTTTGTAGGCGAAGACCACCTTTTGTCAGGATAGGAGCGTCCTTGTGTTCCTGCTCAAATGGCCGTTGTGGGATTCCCTTCCCGCCTAAACATTTCGGGGGGAAGAGGACCCTAGCCACCTATATAAGTAGCTAGGGTTCCATCATAGAGAGGATGGACCCATTGGGACTTAGACTAGCAAAGGAGCAAGAACATCCGCCTCCTCACCCTTCTTGAGCTCGCCTCCTAAGCTCAGGAAACCACTGTACTTGTTCATACTCGAGCCCTCGCGAGGCTAGTCCACTAAAGCAGGACGTAGGGTTTTACACCGCAAGGTGGCCTGAACCTGGGTAAATTCTTGTCTGCTCTACTTGTTTGCTTGCTTGCCTGCATTCCATTCCCACCACCAAGAGAAGAGCAAGGCGCTAGGTAGACATGTACTGGGAGAGATCTTCGTCATGCCCCTGTGTTCGAATCTTAAGGGTTTTGCAGAGCCCGAAATCTGACAAAAGTGTGTGCTGGTATTATGCTTGATTTACAGAACCTTGAAACTAGTTTAGTTGGTAAAGAGGCTAAGATCTAATTATGGTAATGATAAAATGAGTTGTTATGTGTATGAATAATTGCTTAAAGTTATTTTCTTGCATAAATAAATGGTTAAATTTGCTAGAATATATCATGTTTAGTGCTGGTATAGCCATTTTACTTAATTTCTAGAATGTTTGAACCTAACTTGATTGGTAAAGAAATTAGGATTTGCTTGAGGTGATGATGGTAGAAACTTTCCTATGCATATGAGGAATTAATCGAAGTTATTTTCTTGCATGATAAAATAATGTTACTTGCTGAAAAATATATTGTTAAAGTGAGACCAGGAAAGTAAGATAAGTTGTTGATGCTTATGCTTAGTGTGAATATGGTTGACAATAGTCATTTTCGTATTATATGATGCATGTGTAGTATTGCATTTCATGGCATGCTATGACACCGGTCATTTTCATTTTAAGTTGAACCTGAATATAACTCAACCTGAATATATCGTTGACTAGGTCATGGTGCCGCTGAATCGAGATTTTCCCAGTGCAACCACATTTGCCTTTGTGGGAAGGCCTTGATTCGGTCCATTGACATGTCTCTGGTCGGTGCGTGCAACTAGGGAAGGTTATGGGCGTGCTTACCCTGGCCCGGTAAGCAGGCATAACCTTGTGTGCTCGTTGTTGAGATTTTGGTACCGGGTCCCCGATGGGATTGTTTTGGCCATGACGGTGGTCGGTGTGTCTTTGGTAGACACAGGGCTACCCAAGACTAGCCCGTTGGGGATTAGGTCGGAGTGGATGGGAGAGTGTCATGGCAATGGAAGGGTTTTGTCGAAATGTCATTGGTCCACCCAAATGGGAGTGCGAGGCCATGGGTTACGTGATGTGGGTACAGTGTGCTACCTCTGCCGAGTGTATAATCTATCGATAGCCGAGTCCACGGTCATGGACAACTCGTAGTAGGTCCCACCATGAGTCAACGTTTAATAAACATGCACATTAAGTTATGATCATTGCACTGATGATGATGGCGGAAAGGCCATCGAGCTGTTCGAGACCTAATATGGGTCGTGGTGGTGATCGCCGAAAGGATCACGAGTTACTTTGGTTAAGACCATGATGGTGGTGTGGTGGTGATCGCCGAAAGGATCACAAGTTATTCTGGTTAAGAACACGATGGTGGTGTGGTGGTGATCGCCGTAGGGATCACAAGTTACTCTGGTTAAGACCACGATGGTGGTTTGTTTTGTGATCCGAGAACGATCACGGTTGGTAAGTTGGTCCCGAGGGACGTTTATCCCAAGAGCATGAGCATAGCATGTTGGAACATTATTGCATTATTAATTGGTTAAATATCATGATATTGTTTGTCATTATGATTATGCCTGTTGTGAGCTTGCAAGTACATTCAATGTACTGACCTGGCGTGTCATGCTAGATTTCGGGAAAGTCGCGTTGGAAAGGAGAGCTGCTCGAGTCTAGATCGTGTCCACATTGGTGTCCCTGTGCTATGGAGTTACCGCTACGACATTGTTCCGCTGCCGCATAGTTGATATGATCGAGGCCCCATTATGTTCACTAAATAATGTACATATTGTTTAGCCGCACCGTGTGTGCTGCTCGGCCTCGACATCTGTTGTAATATAAACTCCGACCCGCTAGCATCAATACAGCGGTTGTTTTCTGTACCAAGATGTTGTGTGTTGCCAGAAGACATGGTCTTTGGGCTGGCAATGCAGGGTAAACCGGTCGCTCTGAGCTGCGGTGCCACAAATGCGGACGCTGCTAGATATGTGGTCGGAGCAGGCGGCGCCGTCACCACTTCCCCCGCGGCCGATGCAGGAGCCGGAGGCATCAGAGGAGAGCAGCATAGGCAACATCCCGACGGCTATGCTCCACAAGGTACGGGCGATGGGGTTACTCCATCTATGCCCCTCTCTCCCACCGACGGGCACAGCCGCAGCAACGGCATGTGGACCAGGCCAATCGCCACCGTTCGGCCGCTCCCACCACGGGTGCGGCCGCAGTGCGTGCACCTCCCCCGGAACGGGTCGACCAAGTCGTTGCGCCCGACAGAGCCACTGGCCCTCGAGCGCCTTCACCACGCCACATCCAGGTGGTCGCCCCGCAGTAGCAGTGGGGGCGTAGTGCTACCGCCGCTGGCACCGTCAGGAGCTGAGCGACGGTGCGATCGACTTCATTATCATCCCTGCCAAGTACAGCTTCGGAGGCCATGGCATGGGCTCAACTACTGCTAAGGTTTCCGCGAGCGGCCGAGCAAATGCACGAATAGTGTGCTGCCATTCAAAGTCTGCTCGGTTTTGCTGAAGCTGGGGGCTCGCGGCGAGCTAGCTCGTCGCGACCTCCCCAAGCGACAGCAACGACTCATGCCACTGAACATACGGAAGGGGCCATCCCCACGGTGCAGTCCCTGCCATGGTAGCCAGCGCGAGCACAACAGAATCAAGACCTCGACGACGTCTTGATGGCTTCTTCTGACCCTCGAGCACATCCAGGCCAACGACGAGCCCCGAAGGATTGGTAGAGAGGAGACATGCGCGTCGTTGTCGAGCAACGCTGCGACGACCTCCGCCAGACCAACGGGTGCAACGGCCCCTACGTCGACGAGCCTGCGCTTGGTGTTGGCGGGTGCCTACCTTTTGAGGTTGGCTGCCCTACCTTCACTCGTGAGCTGCGGCAAGTCCGTTGGTCGTTCGTTCGCACGTTCAAGCCAGAGATACCTGAGAAGTACGATGGGAGGCTGAACCCGGCAGAGTTCCTGAGCGTCTACACCATCGTTGTTCAGGCTTCCGGGGGAAGAGATGAGAACGTGTTTGCCAACTACTTCCCTTTGGCCCTCAAGTCCAATGTGAGGTGTTGGCTGATGCACCTGCCGGAGAACTCCATTTCATCATGGGCTGACCTGTGCCACGAGTTCATTGGCGCCTTCACTGGCGGCCATCAAGAGCCAGGCCGACCCAGTGACTTGCAGCTTCTCCAGCAGAAGGAAGGAGAAACCTCCGTAAGTACTTATAGAGATTCATCAAGTTCATAGAAACATCCAAAATATCCATCCGGCAGCTGTGATAGCTGCCTTCCAGTCCAATGTGCGTAACCACCGGATTCATTCCAAGATAAACGTGTGGTTGCCCAAGATTGTGAAGGAGCTCTACACCCTAGTGGATAAGTGTGCTTGGATGGAAGAGGGAAGGAAGTTGCCCGGAGAGGAAGATTCCACCAATGTTGATTCGGAAGATAATGACGAATCAACCAGCCCGAAGAAGAGCAAGAAGCGTAGTACCAAGTAGAGGGATAAAGTAGTGATGAGCGTTAAAGGATCGGTACACCTAGTACCGGCAAGAAGGCCAAAGCTGAGGCCCCCAGCAAGGAAGCTGCCGCGTGCGCTGACTGTCGGGAAGCCGCTGCCGCCGAGAAAGCCGAGAAAGGTGATGGGCCGTATTGCAAGGTTCATCGGACCAAGGGCCACGACCTTCAAGAGTGTTATTAGGTTGAGCAACTCATCAAGAGACAGAGAGCAGAGTATGAGAAGCGTGACAAGGAACAAGGTCACAATGTTGCTGGCAGTAAGGGCCGAGGTGGTGAAGTAAATCACCCCGGCAAACCCTTTCAGAACCAAGGAAAACCCGCTAGAGGTCGAGAGAAGGAAGCTTGTGATGATGAGAGTGATGGAGGGGATGAATAGGAAACTGGTGAGCAAGAGTTTCAGAAGGCCAACGATGCCCTGTGCATTGACGGAGGTGCATCCCTACACACCTCTCACTGCCAACTCAAGCGGTGGGCGCGAGAGGTCAATGTCGTTGAACCAACACTAGAGGCCCGAAAGCGGCTCAAGTGGTCCCGTATGCCCATCATCTTTGACGAGGAGGATCATCCTAGCCGGACCACTATGGTAGGGTGTTTGCCATTGTTGGTCTCCTCAACAATTCGCAACCTCAAGGTCACAAAGATATTGGTGGACGGCGGGGCCGGATTGAATCTGATTTCCCAGCGGTTACCAGCAAGCTTCAGATAGCAGAGGAAGAGCTAGAGGTTACCGACACGTTTCAAGGAGTTAATCCCGGCAGGAGCCATCCTAAGGGAAAGATCACGTTGCCAGTAATGTTCGTGGGAGAACTGAACTACCGGACTGAGAGGATTGTGTTTAATGTGGTCGATCTCCCCTTGCCATATAATGGGATTCTTGGATGCCCGGCCTTGGCTAAATTCAAGGCGGCACCCCACTATGCCTACAACACCATGAAGATGCCTGGGCCACTGGGAGTCATCACCATCCCATTAGATGAGAAGGATGCAATCATTTGTGTGGACAAGACGTACCGGGACGCGGTCGCGGCAGAGGCAGCAGTAGCAGTGGTTCCTGCTAAGGAAAACAAAGGGAAAAAGAGGGATTGTAGGGCCTTCGGCAATGAGTTCGGGAAGCATGCCCCCACCGAGTGCACGACACCTGTTGACGACGTGCCAAAGTGTTCCAACAGCAAGAAATCCAAGGTCACTACACCCCAAGTGAAGAAGGTCCCGGCAGAGCTGGCTAGCATTGATGGTACTTTCACCATCAGTGCCACCCTGGGTGACAAATAGAAAACGCGCTTGTGGCCTTCCTGCAGGTGAATATCGATGTGTTTGCTTGGCAACCATCTGATATCCCCGGTGTTCCTAGGGTGGTAATCGAGCACCACCTTGCTGTCTGCCCACACGCCCGACCTGTCAAGCAGTAAGTCCGGAAGCAGGCCTTGAAGAGGCAGCAGTTCATTGCGGAAGAGATCAATAAACTTGAGGCAACTGGTTTGGTCAAAGAAGTGTTGCATCCCACGTGGTTGGCAAATCCAGTGGTAGTCCGAAAGGCTAACGGGAAGTGGAGGCTTTGCATAGATTTTATAGATCTCAACAAAGCTTGCCCAAAGGAGACATTTCCCTTGCCGCGTATTGATCAAATTGTGGATTCCACTTCAGGTTATGATCTGCTCTCCTTTCTGGATGCATATTCTGGGTATCACCAAATCTTCATGTCCAAGGAAGATGAAGAGAAGACGTCGTTCATTACTCCATGTGGTACGTACTATTTTGTCCGCATGCCATTCGGATTAAAGAGTGTCGGGTCCACTTTTGCAAGACTAGTCCAGATTGGTTTTGTGCCACAGCTGCATAGAAACATAGAAGCTTATATGGATGACATTGTGGTCAATACCAAGGATAGAGCCACCCTTATCCAGGATCTGGAGGAGACATTTGCTAATCTGTGCAAGATCAATTTGAAGCTCAACCCGGAGAAGTGTGTATTTGGTGTTCCCTCCAGCAAGTTGCTTGGGTTCTTCGTGTCCCATCACAGGATCGAGGCCAACCCCGACAAGATCAAAGCTATCGAACAAATCCAAGCGCCAATGACAGTTAAGGATGTGAGGCGCCTGACAGGATGCGTTGCCGTGCTAAGCAGATTCATCTCCAAGTCTGTTGAGCGCGCCCTGTCGTTCTTCAAAATTTTGAAGAAGGCAGGGCCTATGAGTGGACCCCGGAAGCAGATACAACTTTGCAAGAGTTGAAGGCCTACTTGTCCTCTATGCCTACATTGGTTGCTCCCAAACCCAGGAGTTGTTGCTGCTGTACTTAGCGGCAACCAACCAGGTGGTCAGTGCACCCTTGGTAGCGTAGCGAGAAGTGGATGAGGGAGAGAGTGAGTAGGGACTGGCAGAGTCAGAGAGGGATCAGGACAGCAATGGGCACGGCAACAAGAGCAACCCCAAGGACGCGGCAAGGAAGAAAGTGGTGCAGCGCTCAGTGTACTTCGTCAGCTCCCTGTTACAAGGGGGCTAGATCGAGGTACTCTAGCGTGTAGAAGTTGATCTTTGGTCTCATCATGGTCTCAAGGAAACTGCGCCACTACTTCCAAGCCCATGAGATCACGATTGTCACTCGTTTCTCGCTGCAAAGGATACTCCGAAACCGTGAGGCTACCAGCAGAATAGTTGAGTGGGCTTTGGAGTTATCCAGTTTTGGTTTGAAGTTTGAGAGCACATCAACTTTTCAAAGTGGGGCATTGGCAGAGTTTATTGCAGAATAGACGCCAACCCCTGATGACGAAGTGACAGAGACAGTTATCCCCGGCAAGGAATTGCCCCAATAATGGATTATGTATTTTGATGCTGCCTTTTTCCTACAAGGTGCAGGAGCTGGCATGCTTCTTGTTGCGCCCTCCTTGCCGGGCATAGAATTGCAGCCGAATTGGAAATTAAGAAGTTGGTCATTCGAGGAGATTCACAACTTGTGGTGAGACAAGTTAACAAGGATTACCAAAGTCCATTGATGGAGGCATACGTCGAGGAAGTGAGGAGTTGACGGATTGCAAACAAAGCATGTACCTCGTGCAGAAAACAGCATAGCTGATCATCTGTCAAAGTGTGCTGCGCAGAAGCTTCGTGTGGAACCACGAACTTTTATTCTCCATCTCACTCAGCCCTCCGTATCCCCAGCAATAGTGGCCCAAAAAAGGAGAAAGTTGGACTCCGGTAAGCCTCTCCTAGTAGAGCCGTCCGCTCCTGGCAGAGACACTACCGGACACAACTCCTCATAGCCTGCCGGACCACACCCTCTAGTCGGGTCCATGGACCCAGCAAACGAGGCATGTGCTCCCGCAGCAGAGGAGGTGCCGCTAGTCCCCGTTGCCGAGCCCCAGGCTCCAACTTGGGCAAGGCACATTGTCCACTTCCTCCAAACCGGAGAGCTTCCCCGCGACCAAGATGAAGCTGAAAAAGTAGCCCAGAGGGCTAGTATGTATTAGTTTGTTGATGACACTCTGTACAGAAGGAGGCCCAACAGTGTGAAATTGAGGTGCGTCTGCCGGGAAGAAGGAAACGAACTACTGGCTGAGATACACAAAGGCATGTGCGGCTCCCACATTGGATCAAGGGCATTAGTTGGGAAGGCATTCCGGCAAGGATTCTATTGGCTCATAGCCCGCCAAGATGTGGTCGAGCTAGTCACCAAATGTGAAGCCTGCCAGTTGCATTCCAAGAAAACCCACCTACCTGCCCAAGCTCTTCAAACAATCCCTCTATTGTGGCCATTTTCGGTCTGGGGGCTCAATATCCTCGGCCCCTACCCCCGAGCAATCAAGGGCTTTGAATTCTTGTTCGTTGCTATCGACAAGTTTACAAAGTGGCCGGAAGTGACTACCGTGACAAAGGTGACTGCTCAGTCAGCTATCAGGTTCTTGAAAGAGATGGTGAGTTGTTTTGGTGTTTCGGCAAACATCATTACTGACAACGGCACCCAATTCACGAGCCGCGCCTTCATGCAATATGTTCATGCCCTCAGATGCAAGATCTCATTTGCCTCTGTGGCACACCCTCGGAGCAATGGACAAGCTGAGAGGGTGAACGCTGAAGTGCTGTGCGGACTCAAGACAAGAACCTTTGATACGCTGTAGAAGCATGGCAGGCGGTGGATCAAGGAGTTGCAAGTAGTTCTGTGGTCCCTCAGAACGATACCAAACCGAGCTACCGGGCAGACTCCCTTCTCCTGGTTTACGGGTCCGAAGCAGTTATCCCCACATAATTCATTTATGGGTCGCCTCGAGTGCTTGCCTACGATGAAGTAGTGCAAGATCAGCACCAGCGTGAAGACGTTGTGCTACTTGAGGAGAACCGTCTGTGGGCTGCTACGCATGCTGCACGCTATCAGCAAGCCTTGCGTCGCTATCATAGCCGAGGGGTTCATGCCCGGTGTTTTGAGGAAGGTGACCTTGTCCTTAGGCGGGTTCAGTCTGCCAAGGGTACAAACAAGTTGTCACCGAAGTGGGAAGGCCCTTACCGGGTAGTACGAGTCACCAAACCTGGCGCAGTCCATCTGGAGACCGGAGATGGCATTCAGTTGCAAAACTCATGCAACATTGAGCATCTCCACCAGTGCTACCCGTAAGGCACGGCTCTTAGGCCCTGCCCGGCAGCCACCCTCTTGTACAGGCCTTGCCTCAGCTGCATGTAACCCCTTGTACAAAGATAGGGCGATGACCCTATGCAAAACCCTTGAGGTTCGAACACTGGGGTGCGCATGAAGATCTCCCCCTCCTCTAGCTCACGCTCAACATGATCTCACGGCCTAGCTCGACGAACCCAAAGAACAAGAGACACAAGATTTATACTAGTTCGAGCCACCGTTGTGGTGTAATACCCTACTCCAGTGTGGTGTGGTGGATTGCCTCTTGGGCCGCGGATGAACAACTACAGAGGAAGAACAGCCTCCTGAGGAGAAGTGCTCATGTACTTGGTGAGTGTAGTCGCTTTGGTGGAATGGATCCTGTCCAAGATGAGATGATCCCCTGCCTATGGTGGTGGCTAGTCCTATTTATACAGGCCCTGGTCCTCTTCCCAAATATTGAGAAGGAAGGCATCCCACAATGGCCAAATTCGAAGGGAGACAACTAGTACAATTTATCCTGACAAAAGTAGTCTTCGCCTGCCAAAGGCTTTGGTGGTGACGCTGTCTTGGGCTCCACTGTGACCTCCGTCCTACTGTCTTGCGGGTCTTGATCTTCTTGCACCAATATGGAAACCTTTGCCTGATGCCTCGGGACTCCTCGCTTGTGCTTGCCTCTTTAGCACCAAAGAGGAAATGAGGACACTGCGCGATGGCACCCGCCTGGCTCCAGTCGTCATGGCTTGCGTCACACAAACCTCACGAGGCGTCCCTTGCCTTTATCTCTCCGCCCCTCGCGAGCCGGCCTCGTGAGGCCGCCCCTGAGATGGTCTTGCATCGTCCGCCTTGCGAGGCTTGGCCCCTCACGACGGTCTTGAGTGTTTGCTGGTGAAGATGGGCCGTACAGGGCCGCTGGTGGAGCCATGCCGTAGGCCGTAGGCAGGCAAGTCTGGGGACCCCTGTTCCTAGAATGCTGACAGTAGCCTTTGGGCCCAAGGTGCGCTCGGACTTGGCTTCGAGGCGAAGCCAAAGGTCAAGTGCGGAGCGCCGCAGGCCCCAACAGCCCGTGGCCCTGCTTGACACGTGGCGATCGATTGGACGTGGGTGGCCCCGCTTCCCCATGCAGCCTTGGTATCACCTGGCTAGTCGGCCACGACGTCCTACATAGTTATTTCCCCCTTGCTGGCAACGCACTCCCCGATTCCTCCGCTTCTTCGAACCTCATCCTCCTCTCCATCCGACCTGAGCTCAGTCCTCTCCATCGCCATGCCGCCGAACCGGATGGAGAAAGTGATAGAGGCGAAGGTGTCCCGATGTTTCAATGAGATAGATATTGTTTTCTATGGGAGTCGACTTTGACGATCCGACTACGAACGTGCGAAGACGTCACGCCTTAGCAATCGCTAAACCAACTTCCGAGGGTTATTGACCACGCCGGAGCACGATCAACCTGATCACAAGGGTCTATTTCCTGTGAGCAAATGAAGAACAAGCAAGAAATTGAGATTGCAATCTGGATATTGCGAATAAAATAGGAAAGCTTTATTAATGAAGGTGGGGTTCTGTGACGTCTTGGTCTGGTCGTTGGACACAAACGAAGTACGCGAAGTTGCGGCTATGCCAAACTTTTAATCTAAACAAAACCCATAGTCTAAACGACGCCCTAAGGGCTGTATATATGGAGGAAGAGGGGGGAATTTCGTGGCCCTTGGGCGAGGGGTCCGAAACCAACCCTAACTCTGGTTTCCCCACACATACGGACTCTAAAAACAGCCTATACTTGAGTATTTCGAAAGTACATGGGCATGGCCCAATAATAAGGTGACGCAGCACCTAGAATAGCCTCTGGACGAGATTTATGAAGTGGCATCTTGTATATTTCTTCCAAGGCTTCATGCACTCCTTATGGTGGCTTCAAAGTCCTGAAATCATCACTTGTAACTCCGTTTTTGATCCCCTTGCGCATGCCATCATCTCCATGCTTGGTCTTGCTCCAGTGTTCATCCCTCTTATCCATGCCAGGCCCTTCATTTGTGAGCAAAACAAATGTATCCAATTTAGGCAGCATCATATTCTCATGAACATTAGAATCATTACCAGGAAACAAAAGTACCTGATAATTTAATTGGCATGCGCGAGCTCTAGTAATTGGTCCAGTATGTATAGCAGCAGGGGCTGTGGGTGTAACAATGGTATTGATGTCCTCATCATCCTCCCCTTCTTGAAATGAAGTCGTCCTCGACGGAAGCTCATCTTCCTTACCCAAATAAGGCTTCAAATCTGCAATGTTAAAAGTGGGACTAACCCCAAAATCTGCAGGCAGCTCAAGTTTATATGCATTATCATTTATTTTCTCTAACACCTTAAAAGGACTATCAGCACATGGCATTAGATTTGATTTGCGCAAATTAGGAAATCTATCCTTACGCAAATGTAACCAAACAAGATCTCCAGGTGCAAACACAACATGTTTTCTACCCTTATCTCCAGCAAGTTTATATTTAGCATTCATACGCTCAATGTTTTCCTTAGTTAACTCATGCATTTTTAAAATCAAGCACATACTTTAGCATCAAAATTAACCTTCTCCGAAGATGGAAGAGGTAACAATTCAATAGGTGCACGAGGTAGGAAACCATACACAATTTCAAAAGGGCACATCTTAGTAGTAGAATGCAATGAACGATTATAAGCAAATTCAATATGAGGCAAGCATTCTTCCCACATTTTCTTATTATTCTTCAAAACAGCCCTAAGCATAGTAGACAATGTTCTATTGACTACTTCAGTTTGTCCATCAGTTTGGGGGTGACAAGTAGTACTAAAAAGCAGTTTAGTCCCCAACTTAGCCCATAAACATCTCCAAAAGTGGCTGAGAAATTTAGTATCACGATCTGAAACAATAGTATTTGGCACACCATGCAAGCTAATAATTTCACGAAAGAACAAATCAGCAACATTAACAACATCATTGCTTTTATGACATGGTATAAAGTGTGCCATTTTCGAAAATCTATCCACGACTACAAATATGCTATCCCTCCCCTTCTTTGTTCGAGGTAAACCTAAAACAAAGTCCATAGATATATCCTCCCAAGGAACACTAGATACAGGAAAGGGCATATATAAACCATGAGGATTGAGTCGTGTCTTAGCTTTTTGACATGTAGTGCAACGAGCAACAAAACGCTCAACATCCCATCGCATCTTTGGCCAAAATAAATGTGTAGCAAGTATATCCTCCGTCTTCTTCACGCCAAAGTGTCCCATTAATCCTCCTCCATGTGCCTCCTGCAACAACAAAAGACGACCGGAGCTAGCTGGAATGCATAGCTTGTTAGCACGAAACACAAATCCATCGTTAAGAACGAACTTGTTCCAAGTTCTCCCTTCCTTACAATTCTGCAATACATCTTTAAATTCAGCATCATGCACATATTGGTCTTTAATGGTCTCCAAACCAAATATTTTAAAGTCAAGTTGTGAAAGCATAGTATAACGACGAGACAATGCATCAGCAATAACATTTTCTTTACCCTTCTTGTGCTTAATGACATAAGGGAAAGTCTCAATGAATTCAACCCATTTAGCATGTCTATGGTTCAGTTTTGCTTGACTTTTAGTGTGTTTCAAAGATTCATGATCATAATGTATAACAAATTCCTTGGGCCATAAATAATGTAGCCATGTTTCTAAGGTCCGAACAAGAGCATATAATTCTTTACCATAAGTAGAATAGTTCAAACTAGGCCCACTCAATTTTTCAGAAAAGTATGGAACAGGTTTGCCATCTTGTAATAACACACCTCCTAATCCAATTCCACTAGCATCGCATTCAAGATCAAAAGTCTTATGAAAATCAGGAAGTTGGAGTAAAGAAGCATGTGTCAACTTATCTTTCAATGCCGTGAAGGCTTCTTCCTATGCGGTACCCCAAACAAAAAGCACATCCTTCTTTGTAAGCTCGTTGAGAGGTGCAGCAATGGTGCTGAAATCTCTCACAAAACACCTATAGAAACCATCGAGGCCAACGAAACTCCTCACTTGTGTAGCCGTTTTGGGCTGCGGCCAACTCTCAATAGCTTCAATCTTGGCTTTATCAACTTCAATTCCCTCTGGAGTAACAACATAGCCAAGAAAAGATACTCGGTCAGTGCAAAAGGTGCACTTTCTAAGGTTACCAAACAAACGTACATCACGTAGAGCAATAAAAACAGCACATAAATATTCCAAATGTTCCTCCAAAATTTGCTATAAATCAATATGTCATCAAAGTAAACTACCACAAATCGTCCAATGAAAGCACGTAAAACTCCGTTCATTAATCTCATGAAAGTACTAGGTGCATTAATTAATGCAAAAGGCATGACTAACCACTCATATAATCCAAACTTAGTTTTAAATCCTGTTTTCCATTTATCTCCCAATTTCCTATGAATTTGATGGTATCCACAACGCAAATCAACTTTGGAGAAAATTGTAGAGCCACTCAATTCATCAAGCATATCATCTAGCCTAGGAATAGGATGACGATAACGAATAGTAATATTATTAATGCCTCTACAATCAACGCACATACGCGACGTGCCATCCTTTTTCGGCACTAAAATGATAGGAACAACACAAGGACTAAGGGATTCATGCATATAACCTTTGTCGAGAGCTCTTGTACTTGACGCATATTCTCCTTCGTCTCCTCTGGATTGGTACGGTATGGTGCACGGTTGGGTAATGATGCACAGGGAATTAAGTCAAATTGATGCTCAATCCCTCGAATAGGTGGTAATCCCGGTGGCACATCTTGTGGAAAGACGTCAGCGAACTCCTGCAAAATGTTAGTGACAGCAGGAGGCAAAGAGGAAGGCACGTTCTCGAATGAAAATGATGCCTATTTGCACACAAAATCATAGCAAACAGATTTGCTAAAATCTAGATCATCAATATGAGATTTGGTGGCAAGTAAACATGCACTTTTCAATTTAATTTCGGAAGCAACACTAGATGGTTTATTATTAGGCTTCATTTGTCGCTCAAATTCTGTTGCCACATTCTAATTTTCACTCTTATTTTGGTCCTGTTTTGCTTTATTAGCTCTATTAATATCATCATTCAAAATGGAATCAGGAGTCATATGAAGCAAAGTGATATTTTTGTCCTTATGAACAAGAGTATACTGATTGTTTCTACCATGGTGTACAGAATTTTTATCAAATTGCCATGGTCTACCAAGTAATAAGGAACAAGGTTGCATAGGTACCACATCACAATCAACATAATCAGCATATGTAGAGATACTAAAATGCACATGAACAGTATGTGTTACCTTAACCTTGCCGCTGTTGTTGAACCATTGGATGTAGTAAGGATGTGGATGTGGTCTTGTGGTGAGAGATAGCTTCTCCACCATCTCCATGCTAGCCAAGTTGTTGCAGCTCCCTCCATCTATGATGACGTGAACAGAACGTTCCTTCACAACTCCCTTTGTATGGAACAAATTATGCCTCTAATTTTGCTCAGCTTGTGTGACCTGCACACTCAAAACACATTGAGGAACTAAACATTCATACCTGTCAGCATCTTCAGGAGCCATGTATTTTTTCTCATGATCAGAATCATCTCCACCATGTTCTTCACGTGTAATAAGAGCCAAAGTCTCCTCGTCATAGTCACTAGCGGACTCATACCCACCATCCTCAGTAGCAATCATCACATGCTGAGATTTGCATTCTCTCGCAAAATGTCCTCTTCCCTTACAACGATGACAAATAATATCACTTGTGTGCCCTATTGATGCCATGGAAGAAGAAGAGCTCTGCACAGGCCCGGCAGGTGTGCTCTTGCCAGATAGTGGTGGTTGTGCCTGCTTTCTGTATCACGGCTGGAGGTGGCACCTGATGGAGATGCTGGTGCAGTGGAAGTAGAGGATGCACATGGTGTCCATGATGAAGGTCGACCTGCAGAAAAATTAGTTCGCGCCAATGCCTGTCGATCCTGCACTTCACGTTCAGCTTTACAAGCAAGATGGAATAAACGAGTGATATTAGTTTACTCCTTATACTCTAGAATGGTCTGAATCTCTCTATTTAATCAACCCATAAAACATGCAAGCATAGCTTCACTCTCTCCTCAACAATACCACATCTAATCATGCCAGTTTGTAATTCCTGATAATATTCTTCTACAAAAAAATTTCCTTGTCTTAAACGCTGCAATTTTTGAAGTAATTCACGTTGATAATATGGTGGAACCCAACGAGTACGCATAGCAGTTTTCAAAGCAGCCCAAGTAGCTGGAATTGGATATAATCTACAATGCTCAGACCACCAAACACATGCAAAACTAGTGAAAGCACAAACAGCAGCAGGAACACGTTTCTCCTCAGGAAATTGTAAACATGTAAATCGTTGTTCAGTTCCTAACTCCCAAGAAAGATATATATCAGGAACATATCTACCCTCAAATGATGGAATATTCAATTTCAGCTTAGGGAGATGGTCATGATCTCGTACCTGAGGGGGAGCCCTACCATCGCCATTATTTGCATGTGGATGACCTGGTGGTTGTGGTGCTGGTAGTTGCACGTAGTTCTGATTTTGATCAACCTCATCCTCGTAATCTCCCGCAAAATCATCCTCCTCTGCATCAGCAGCAGCAGCCACAAAAGTATCAACAGCAGCACCAACAGTTTGGCCAGGCGCAAGAGGGAGACGGCTCACTCGGCGGAGGGCTGTTTCACGACGTGCAGGTAGTCGTCGTCATTGTTGTTGTTGTTGTTGTTGTTGTTGTGGTGGTGGTGGTGGTGGTGGTAGAGGTGCGTTAGGTGCAGCTGGTTGTGGTGGTGGAAGACGCGTGAGCAATTCATTAAACCTGTTATCGAGCTTTGTTTCAAACGTCTTCTCCATGCCATCTATCTTCTCCTTGGCCTCTTCAAATCTATTTAGCACATCTTGCACATGTCCACTCATCATTTGCTGAAATTGATCATGCAACTCCTTATTCATCATGTTCTCCCAGTCAGTCTCGTCGGCTTGTGATCCTGCCATGGTTAGCAGCAATAGAAACACACAAGAATATGATCCTACAGACTACGAACAAGAGGTGGTGGTGGTTGCCACAAATCCGTCAAGCAAATCTCAAATTCTTACCAGTTCTTACCAAGTAGCAGGCGGTGATCAGCAACCGTCGTAGTCAAAACTCTCAAAGCTTGGATAGAGCGATTACCAGGGAGAGTCAAACGCACGACGTAGATGTATGTGGAGCTGGGAAGGCTTATAATATGCTAGCAGAAAGGGTCAGCAATAATCAATTCAGAGATGCAAAATGGAATAAATGCTCAACGACGGTACTGTGCTGGTCCTAGGCTAGACCGTGCTAGAGACGCGAGCCTAAAACACTAACAAAATCACGGCGTTGCACGTAAACAAGGGAAGAGCACACTCTAATTTTTTTCCTTTTTTCACCTTTTTGCACTTTTTTCCTCTTTGGTTTTTTTGCTCCGCAACAATTTTTTTCGAAAAAGTCGACAAATGGTCTAAAAACTGCCTAGCCAGAATTTTCCAGACTTAGTTATTTTTTTGAAACTAGAACTATTTTTCTTCTGCGGATGGCCCAGAAGTTGGTGAGTCCTACTCTGTCACGACTCGGAGTATCGCGTGATCTGGAAATTGAAAACAAAGCAACAAATACTGCACTCGGACTGGTAGTGGAGATGAATCTGGTGGAACTCGGACTTGTGGCGGCGATGAATCTGGTGGAACTCGGACTGGTGGTTGTATATGGCGATGGTATATCTAGACATGGATTGGTGGTGGTATATGGCGATGGTATATGCGAACTCGGATTGGTGGTTGTATATGGCGATGGTATATGTGGACTCGGATTGGTGGTTGTATATGGCAGCGGCAATGTATATGGTGGGGTGGTGGTATATGGCAATGATGATGACGATGGTGCGGCGGCGGCGTGACAACCTGTGTACAGAACTCGAAACTCTAAGGGACTAGACGCTAAGACCAGCAACTCAACACGACGATGCAACCGCAAATTCAACAAAGCAAAACTCTAAAAAAGACTATGCAAAGGCTCAGATTGGTTCGGATATGATGAACTAACCCTAATTTTTTTTGGGTTTTTTTGTGGACTGTAGGTATGAAGAACAGACTCGATCTAAACTACGAAAAACTGTAAAATCTCACCGAGCAACCTGGAAATCTGATACCACTTGATAGAGGCGAAGTTGTCTCGATGTTTCGATGAGATAGACATCGTTTTCTGTGGGAGTCAACTTTGACGATCCGACTATGAACGTGCGAAGACGTCACGCCTTAGCAATCGCTAAACCAACTTCCGAGGGTTATTGACCACGCCGGAGCACGATCAACCTGACCACGAGCGTCTATTTCCTGTGAGCAAACGAAGAACAAGCAAGAAACTGAGACTGCAATCTGGATATTGCGAATAAAAGAGGAAAGCTTTATTAATGAAGGTGGGGTTTTGTGACGTCTTGGTCTGGTCGTTGGACACAAACGAAGTACGTGAAGTTGCAGCTATGCCGAACTTTTAATCTAAACAAAACCCAAAGTCTAAACGACGCCCTAAGGGCTGTATATATGGAGGAAGAGGGGGGAATTTCATGGCCCTTGGACGAGGGGTCCGAACTCTGGTTTCCCCACACATACGGACTCTAAAAACAGCCTATACTTAAGTATTTCGAAATTACATGGGCCTGGCTCAATAATAAGGTGACGCAACACCTAGAATAGCCTCTGGACGAAATTTATGAAGTGGCATCTTGTATATTTCATCCAAGGCTTCATGCACTCCTTATGGTGACTTCAAAGTCCTGAAATCATCACTTGTAACTCTGTTTTTGATCCCCTTACGCATGCCATCATCTCCATGCTTGGTCTTGCTCCAGTGTTCATCCCTCTTATCCATGCCAGGCCCTTCATTTGTAAGCAAAACAAATGTATCCAATTTAGGCAGCATCATATTCTCATGAACATTAGAATCATTACCAAGAAACGAAAGTACCTGATAATTTAATTGGCGTGCGCGAGCTCTAGTAATTGGTCTAGTATGTATAGCAGCATGGGCTGTGGGTGTAACAATGGTATTGATGTCCTCATCAGAAAGGGAAGAAGCCCCTGTCCTCAGCCAGCCCGCCTTTGGCCGTCGAGCCCGCCGTCGGCCGATCGCGGGTGCTCAACGAGGAGGCCATGGACAAGGTCCGCCTTGCACTTGCCACTAGCTCCAACGAATGGGGAGGGACGGCGGCCTGGCCTACATCCTGGGCTTCTGTCGATAGAACAGCCACCGAGGTCCATTTCTTCATCGACGCCCTGTGGGCCGGTCTGGTCCCCCCCTTCTCCACCTTCTTCACACCGTGCTTTCCAATTACCAGATTCATCTACTTCACCTAGATCCCTAATCTATCGATCTTCTTGCCGTCTTTGCCTTTGTCTGCGAGGCCATGGTGGGCATTGCTCCCTCTGTGGCCCTTTTGTGCCATTTCTTCTCGCTGCACCTGAAGCCCCGACAGTGCTCGGGGTGCCTGAGCTTCCAGGCCGTGGTGGCGACACCCGGCTCAGGGATTGACTTTGAACTCCCGCCGTATGTGAGCAGGTTCTGGATGCGGTGGGTGTATGTGGATGTCGAAGTGCTCAGCCCTTTGCTCTTGCCTCCGTCTGCGCCCGCTGTCCCTAGCTCCGGCTGCTCTCATGAGAAGCTTACGAGGCCCCGCCTCGCCTTCGTCTGGCTCCAGCTGAAGAGATTGAAAGACCTTGGCTTAACCGCGCCCATGTTGATGAAGGAGTTCCTCCGACGCCGTGTCGCCCCACTCCAGCACCATTCCCAGCCGATGTGGGCCCTATTTGTCGGCCCAGATTGCATGAGGCTTCAGGAGTCAAAGCTTCGGCTTGAGGCATGAAGAACGGTGCTCGAGGTCCTGGCGGGCGACCCCTCGCCAGCCGATATGGCACCGGAGGGCTGTCTCTTGTACTGTTGCTCAAACAGGGTGGAGTTCACAGGGCAGATGCCCCCCTTTGACGAATGGGGGTTGCGTCCAGTTGGCCTTGAGGGGTCCCGTGAGAACCCAGTCACCGTGGTTCCTCTCCTTGTCGCCGGCGCCGAACTTGCCCCAAGAATGGACGCATGAGGGCAAGCACCACCGGAGGCCGGAGACGCGGGTGCCGAGGTGTCGAAGCCGCCCGCGGTTCCTGAGGCGTCATCTTCGGGAGTCCGTAACTCTTGCTCCGGGGTGGCAGTTGAGGGGGCGACGCAATCCGCTGCTCCTGAGGTGGAAGCTCCCGAGGCCTCTAGAGGCCGTCGCGAGGCAGAACTCGATGTCTCTCCCCAGCTTAGCACTCCTGAGGTCACCTCCCCGGGCGCTTCACCTGCCGCGCCCAGCGCTGGTCGCCACGTCCAACGCTTCGGTCGGCTCCATGTAGACTTCGATGCGGTCCGCAAAAGGAAGGGGTCCCCAAGCTGCAGCAGCGGCACCTTCCAGCCGTTGAAATAGAGGAAGTACATCGCCATAGATGAGTAAGTACCTTAGCTTTGTAATTCGTCAAGTGCTGCTTCCCTTCCTGACGGTGGCTCTTCAGGATCCCATCTGCTAAGGCCGTGAAGCCTCCCGGGGAGCAACCTCCTCCTGCCTCGAATCTCCCGCTGGCCTTGAGCATCCCAGGCCAGCATGCTGCCCCCGGCACGAGGTCGCCCGGAGAGGCAGACACGCTAGCCTGGCACCTCAAGCCCGCGCTCTTGCTGCCTCTGCTTCGTGGCCTCGTTGGGGGTGCGATGAGCGTGCCAAGGGCTCCTCCCCTGGTCGTAGACGGCAGTTGGATGGCTTCTGTCTTGGTTCCTTCTCCGAGTAGCGAGCCTCAACCCGACCGGGCTCCTGCCGAAGCCCAGTCAGCGACCGGGGGGGTGCCAACCCCCAACCCCCGCAGAAAGGGAGCGAGCCACTTTGGATCCCGTCGGCGGCCCCGCTGTGGAGGACGGAATCAGCCACGCGCTCAAGTTTGCGCATGAACGGAATGTCGTCCACCACAAGCTCTTTCGAGAGGCAATGGGCGCGATCAGCTGGCTTGGCAGAGAGCTCGCGGATGTAGATGCGCGCTTCGAGGCCGAGGGTCTTCGGCTAATGGAGGAGTAGCACAAACTGAAGGTGGCCATCAACCTCAAGCGCCACTAGCGCGAGCTTCATAACACGAAGGCCGAGGCGTGCAAGGCCGCCCTAGCGTCGATGAAGGGGACGCCTGCCGAGGAGGAAGAGGTCCTGAAGTGCGAGGAAGCGTTGGCACTGGAAGCCACGGAGCGCAGCCTTGAGCTTGAGCGGTTGGAGATGAGGGAGCGCCAAGTCGCCCAAGCCGAGGATGCTGTCGGTGCGCTCGAGGCCAGGGCTTAGGAGGAGGTCGACCGCCGGGTGGCCGAGGCTCGCGCGGATGTTGTGGGAAGGTACGACCTGAAGTTGAAGCTCGTCGAAGCCGAAGCTATGACTAATGCCCTCAGGTCAGGGTTGGCTGAGGTGGAACATCACGAGAAAGCCGTCGTAGCCGCCCTGACCTCAGTGCAAGCTGAGCTGGCTTTTGCTTGTGCCGAGCTGCTTTCCCTTCAGCAGTGGGTCGCCAGCGCCGAGTCCTCCCTGCAACAGAGCAGGGAGGAAGCGCTCCGGCGGCGGACGCTGGAGCGCGAGCACGCCCCCATGCTCCAAAGCCTCAGGATCAGAGCCAACGCGGCGCTGGGCGCCATCTGCGACGAAGATGCACCTCATCCCCACTCGAACGACTATGCTAGTAACCTCCTCTTCTTCACTGACGTGGTGACATGCTTGGAGAATCGATCTGAGAGGGCTCGCATGCTTGTTGAGGAGAGGAGCCGCGGCCTGCTCAAGCGCGCGTTCTCCCATGTCTTCAGCCACCTCCAGAACACCTACCCCAACTTCGATTTCGACGCTGCCATTGCCATTGTGCCCGAGGCCATCCGGGGCGACCTGGCGCGCTGGGTAGAGGACAATGTGGATGCTCTCGTCAGGGCCTTCACCTTCGAGGATGACATGGTGGTGGTCGCTGTGGATGAAGGTGACGTGGTGGAAGATGGTGAGGGCAGCACCAACAATGGTGACGGTGATGCCGCCGATGGTGATGGTGATTCCAGCGATGGTGACGGTGACGCCAGCGACGCATCTGAGGGCGGCCCGGAGGATGCGGCGAACGATATGTCCAATTGAGCCCGTGCTTCCTTGTCGTTGACCCTGCATGTGAAAGCTCGGGCACGGCCCTGAAAGTTGTAAGAGCATTTTGGGAGGGGGAGCCCCTCATGTAAACAGATTATTGCTTCTATTCCTTAGGCCAAGCCGGAGGTGTGTTTTTTTTCGTGCCCGCGAGTCCCGTCGCGAACTTACTGTTGCAGTTTGCCTTGGTCAGGGACAGTTCCCGACCAGCTTGTGAGGTCACGAACTTCTGAGGGGCCTACCAATCTGCCCGAGAGGGCCTCGTGAGGAGCAAGCGCTAGCCATGGAAGGGCGTGCACGCAGCACGTGCGTGCCGCGCCCAGCCCCTGCTCGCGAGGGGCTCGCGAGGGGGGAGGTAGCAGGTGCAATCTCCGAGTCAGGGCAAGGAACCAGATGGCAAGAAATCGAACGAACGAGAAAAGTCACCCTGGTCATACCAATGAAAATTCAACTTCAACTTAAATCCAAAGCCAGAAACATGGCTACAGAAAAGAGGTTAAAAGCAAATGGCCGCGTCCGGCACCTAGTCTAGTCTTCTTGTCTTCTCACCAGCGCGGAGCTAAGTGCTGTCACTTGGGTGTGGGAGGGAGCCCCCGAGGCCCGAGGACGGCACTCCAGAGGCTCTGGGGCATGTACAGCCCCACTCATTATTACGTGAGAGTGTCACGAGCGGAGATCTTGACAGGAACGAGCCTTACTTCATATCGCCTGATGAGGGCCCCGCCTTGCGCCGCCCTCGACCATAGTTGGTGCGACCGAAAACCAGGACGAAGACAAGTGGAAAAGGGGATGCCAGCGGCACCCTCGGTGACCACGGGTCCTATGCCGGGGGAAGGCTCACCAGCACCTCCTCGACAGAGGGCCTACCTCCGAGGAACGCCATGCTCCGCGTGATGCAGGGAGGGACCTCGCTCCTGGCCCCTCCCCTGGAGCCCCCAGTGCGCTCCTCCTAGTGGGAGGGAGGCCGTTGAGCTGGCCGCCGTCCGTCGTTGTGAACTGATCCTCCTACGACCCATGGTTAGCATAAGCTTGCTCCTGAGAGATTAGTGGTACCCTGTAGCTTTTGTCGCCGGCATGGTTGGTGAGGCTCCCGGGGGGCTCCTGGAAGGCCTCGGCTTCTAGCGCCTCCTCTTCCCAGCCTGGCTCGATGAACGAGCCAGGGTCGTCTTCCAGCGCATACTCCTGGTCCATCATGCGGGGCACATAGGCCTCCGGGGCCGTCGCCCCGAAGACCTCGCCGAAGTACCCCACGCTTCATCTTGCCAGACCCAGCGCGCCGCCCTGAGGATGGTAGGGCGGCACTCCGCTGGGGCCGCGGGTGGCAACGCTCGTGCCCGCGCTCATCGGAGGTGGTGCGGGAGCGATTGGGCGTACGGTGTTGCTTGTCGCGCCGGTGTCGATGAAGCCTCCTGGCACACCTGGGGCACGCGAGTCCGGCGAGGCCCGCCGTGCGATCCGACTACGGCCTGAAGCGTAAGCAGGGAGTAGAAGGGCAGTGCTCCCGAGGCCGCGGCGTCCAGTAGCTCGGCGACGTGCTCCAGCAATGCATCCCGGCCACACTCCATCAGTCGGCATTACAGCAGCTCCCAAGCCACCGTGAGCGCGGCCCTCATGTTCGCTTGTTCTCGTCGGGTGTGCGGCGCTATGGCCGCAGCATGGCTTGAGGCCTTTGCGGCTGCCCACACTTGTCATGGAGTAAGCTGGGCCAGCAACAGGTAGGTGGGCCGAGGTAAGTCCAGGTAACTCTCTCTCTGTTTTTGTTTTTTTGTTCTGTTTGTTTTTATTTTATCTTTGCCACTGCTTTTAAAATTCAAAACAGTTTCAAAAATAGTGTCAATTATCCTCTAATAATTTCATGTTGCAAAATGGACTTTTTCCAAATGCACATAAAATATATCAGAGGTATTTGGAGATATATCCTATATATATTTGGGTATATTTCCAAATTCAAATAGGATAGTGATCTAAATTCAGTGCCCAAAATATTCCACAAAAATGTTCCCTATTTTTGGTTTGGTCTCAAAGCCTTGCCAAAATTAACAAACATTTATGAAGGCATTTTGGAAACAATGAATGCAATTTAAAGGGTTCTTGCCCTTCTTTTAAATTAATTTCTAAGGCTTTCACTTTCCTCATTTCAAGTTTCTTGAAATTAACAGGATGCATGATGCTCACTGATGGTGTCAAGGTGGCGAGGAAATAATTGCCATGATTCTGTAACGGGGCACCTTGGAAAAAAATGACTCGTTGAACTGTTCCCTTAAGTGGCAAAAAGAATTACTTTTGATCCATTGATCATTGAAACTCTCTATACCAGCCTAAGGAAATTTACAATCGATCGTTTGAAATAGCTCGAAGAAATGGCATACTCGGACTAGGATGAATGATGTGGACTACCTTGTTGAAGACAACGCAATGGATGATTTGCTTATCATCGGAGACGGATGGGACCCATGGTAAGTCCACTTTTGAAGATGATCCTAGACAACCACTACTGGGGTGCAAGCTGGCAACAAAAAGCAAATGCTAGGAATGATTCTGGTAACTGGGGCAAAACTCAACAGTCGAGAGTGTTTCCAGTGTTTCAATAGTTATAGAATCATCGAAGAAACTGAGAGCACAAGGATCCCTAAGGAACAACTTCTATAATAAATCGCACGAAAACCTCATGGAAAGATGGGCAAAGATACTATAATGACAGATCTTCTGGCTAGGTGTGTTGGCCAGAACATCAACCCTGTCGGGACCTACATCATAGATCCTGGAAAAGTTCCAACCATCGTATCTGCCTAAGATTCAGATCTGGTTGGTAATAGGATATTTCAGACAGCATGTCTGGAAAAGAAAGTTTGCAACACAAACCGACGAGATGACGTTGCAAGATTCTCAGAAAATGAACTACGATAGTAAGCTCCAAAACATGAGCCGGTTTTGCTACAAACCTGTGAACATGCTGTCCCAGACAAGCATGACCACATAGTAGTCTTATAATAAAACACTACCGAGTCCAGATGGGGAACCATCATCGAGGATATCGAAGTCCTTGCGTAAGTCTAGCTCTTAAGAAGAAACTTCTTCTCCTTGAACAAATCAATCAGTGGCTTGGTGTGCTAGGGATTCATATAGAATGAAGGTTGCAAGTCTCCAGACCATAGAATACTTCGCACATATGCATGATTGACTTGGGATGATTCTAGAGAAAGCGAGACAAACTTTCCCAAATTCATGGCGGCAACTTGCTTCAAATGCACGTGAACTAGAGGAAGTCACTTCTTATACCAAACATATGCTTCATGAGCTAGCATGAAGAAATGCTTTCAAAGTTTCCAACACTAGCTTAATGTTCAACATGAATCATGGATAAGATGAAAATATTGTCGATGGGCTCAACAACAGGTCATCCAGATTTCTGTGAAGATGGAATTCCATAATTATGTGAACAAGGTGATAGCATTGGTCAGACCCAAAAGATATAATGGTGTATGCTCGAGGAAACAACCACGAGTAAGACAACATTATGAACATCATTGGTTCTCATTTGACTTGACGATAGCCCGCACTCAAATCAAGGTTTGGACAAGATGATAGATTCAACAACCGATCCCGAGGAACAATCGATGAAAATATCATCTTTCTTCAGCACACACACAAGGATATCCCTTTGGAATGAACTGAGCCGGACAAGCTTTCATCTTCCAACTCTCCTAGTTGTTGTTCAGCTTAACCAACTAGCTCAGGGTATCCAACACAGATTCTTGGAGAAGGGGTGGTTTACAAGAAACCAACTTGATCACGAGCTCAACATAACAGTCAGGGGGCAACCTGGTGATACTCCCGAGGAAATATTCAGAAAATCACGAACCACCGATATGTTTCTAAGCTCGGGAACAATCTTGCTTTTCAGAGCAAGACGATCTGATCAAGAGAGTGAGGGACTGACACAATCCTAACTCATTGATCGAAGAGTGCACCAGGAAAAATGGACTAGGTAGCACGATCAATCTTAGGATGATGATTCAATAACCAACACGCTAAGAAAGAAATTATTGTCCATTAGCTACCTAGCAACTAGTTGCTAGGAGTATTGATTTCACACATCATGGTTCACTTGCCGGCATTCCGGTTGCGACAACACGGGACCGAGGAATGAAAAATGATGGTAAGAAGTATCACTGCGTCAAGAATTCATGAGAGAGGGTGCAATTCTCATGACAATCCTGACATAAAGGGGGTAATACTCCAGTGTAGAACAAAGCAAAAGCTGGATTGGCATTTGATCTGCAGAACACAACTACTTTGACCCAATCCTGAATATGGATGAGGTACTGGAGTTTGTTTCTCCTAGTCATTCCAGAATAGAATGGCTTGATGGATCACATGAACAATAGGCATCGATAACACCAATGCACAACTACTCTTGACGAACAATTGACGGACGAGGGTCAGAATACAACTAAAGAGGGACAACTCAAAGGAACATATAATTTTCTGAGTTGTGTATGCATAGATTAGTATGTCGAGCAAAGCTTAACATTCCTTCCGGACAACCCATGTAGAAAGGTAGGACTGGCAGATTCACAATGAAGAATGGAGAACTCATCAAGAGCACTCTGGTTGTGATCTTTTGGTTCAAAGAACTTCTGCCATAGGCGATTCGTAGTATTTGGAAGAAGGATATACCATGGACCTCGAGGACTAATGCAAAAGTTACTAATATCCTAAAGGAACTAGCAACACTATCAACATGAGGTAAGTAGGATGAATCTCGGGTTAAAGAACCCAGGAATAGAATACCTACTACTAAATGGCATCGCGGAACGCTTTCGAGAATGGTGGCCAGAATCATCACACTGGGGATACAAAGCATTGCTAGATTACTAGGCGACTCCCTAAAACACCTATGGTCATAATAATAGCTCCAACATATATGTCGAGACAATAAATTACCTCAACGCACCGGTTAGTGTGCTTATTCTGACCATAAAGGACATCAGGAATGGAAAGAAAGGATTGCAAATGCATCAGATTATCTAGAAACCTCGGATGACTCGGACAACATAACGGCTATAAATGCTCAAAAGATTTGAGACATCCTGCAAAATGGTGGCATAACCACTCAACAACACAATATCAAGGTTCCGAGATCAACTGTCAACACACAGAAATAGTAGGAACTGAACTAAGAATTGAATCCATCAATCCTATAAGTCTTTGGATTAGTAACACGTCATCCTGATAGATAGATTAGAAGGCCTAGTTCTTAAACCCCGTAGAAGAGAAGAGGATGACTCAGATCAGAAGGCCATAAGGTAAAGGAGTAAAAAGAGCCTTACGTTCCCTTCCACAATCAACTCCCCTACATAACTAAAGCATTTCTAGACACAACTTCGACCGGTTTGGCTTGGTAATCCTACAGGCAGTCAGACTCTGATACCAACGCTGTCAGCACCCCGATTCCAAGTCACATCGATCTAGCCGGTAACACCTCATATCACTTTGCGGCCTCACGCACGGTATTCCCACGGGTGTCGCCTTACCATGGCCCGGGACCGTTTGCGCCTTTTGGCTCACGTATATGATAGTGTCGCTAGCATCAATATGACAGAGAACCCGGGCCGACAAGGCTAATCATGAACCCAAAGCGGCACTAACCTATGGGCATAGGCATACATGAATCACATCGAGCGTGTCGGTCAGCAGCGTGTGAATCCGGGCTGTAACACTGGGCTAACAGGACTCCGGGAACCCGGGCTGTAGCAGGCTAGGCAGGACTCCGGATGTCACCGCGGGACATTTCCCCGAAGGGACAGACACAGGAACGAAGTGAAACACATGCTCGCCAGTCAAGTGTCCTGAGCAGTAGTGCTGGGCTAACAGGACTCCGGTGAACCGGGCTGTAGCGGACTACTATGGCTCATGGAAGCACTAGACTACATTTCCCCATAAGAGAGGCTGCCAAGGATAAACAACTAGATTGTCGGATCCCACACATACCAAGCAATTCAATCATACACACAATATGCTCGATATGTGTAAATACAGCATGGCATCACAACATAACTCTACGACTCAAGTATTTATTCATTAGGCTCCGAGGAGCGAGATATTACAAACATGGGTCTCATTACCCAACAATCATAGCATACAAATCAAAGCACATGCGGAAGCTTAACATGTCTGAGTACAGACATCTACAAATGAAAAAGGCTGAGAAGCCTGACTATCTACCAGATCCTGCCGAGGGCACAAGATCGTAGCTGAGGTAGCAAGCTAAACGTCAAAGTCCACACAGAACTACTAGCGAGACTGACGTCTCTCTGCAAAACATAAAATAGGCAAACATGAGTACAAATGTACCCAACAAGACTTACATCAGAACTATCTACATATGCATCGGTATCAATAAAGGGGGTGGTGGAGTTTAACTGCAGCAAGCCAGCTTTGACTCAGTGGCTAAGCTGAACTACGACTGCAAGCAACTCTTTGAGGTGGCGCACACGAGTCCACATATTCACCATTCAAAACACCACTATGGATCCGCTCCCGTCTCCCTACGAGAAGGCCATCCATAGCACTCACACTATTCTTGCGAGTTTTAGAGTATCCACTTCAAGTTATCTATGAACTATGCAAGGGGTCCAAGTTTCCATATCCGAGGAATCCGGCTATTCGAATAGATAATGATAACCCTGCAGGGGTGTACTTCTTCACACACGCTCCCATCACTTACCATCGTTTACACGACATGTACTTGGCAACCTTCAAGCGGAAGCCCAACGAGGGTGTCGGCCATGGCCTACCCAAACACTCAAGTCTCTAGTCCAGGTTTATCGCCTATCCAGGTTCCATCCGCAGGGAGTCCAGCCGAGGTTTCCTCATACGGCCCCGAACGATGTGTATAGGGTTCCGAGACACCAAACGGGCGCCCGGCATGCCCGACCATGGTGTATCTACCGCATCATAGCCCACCCCTAGGGTCGGCGCTACGCACGGCCGCCAACACATATCCTATAAACACCAGAAACTAGTTGCAACTCCTGGACAGAGGACTAGGTTGATTAAGAAGCCGAGAGGGACAATTAAGGATCCCAATGAGTGGTAGTAGCTGTTCATGGATCACAGACACAGAACTCAGTTCCTAAGAACGGTTTCAATGAGACAACCCACCATGTACTCCTACATGACCTCTCACTGCTACCTTTACCAAAATGTGTTCACACACAGTAGGACATGTTCATCACCATTCCAATTCATTCCCGATGAATCAGACCCGACACAACTCTATGCAATAGCAGGCATGACAAACAAGCATGAATGAGTAGGCACATCAGGGCTCAAACAACTCCTAATCATGCTAGTGGGTTTCATCTATTTACTGTGGCAATGACAGGTCATGCAGAGGAAAGGGGTTCAACTACCATAGCATGTAACAATTGAATCGTTGTTGTCCTAATGCAGTAAAAGAGAGCAGGAGCGAGAGAGTGGGATTGTATCAGAATGAACAAGGGGTTTTTGCTTGCCTGGCACTTCTGAAGATAGTATAGTTCTTCATCGGTGTCATCGAACTCATCGTCGGAACCATGTCTATCGAGAGCGGACAAATACCGGCAAACAAAGAGGAACACAATCAATGCAATGCAACAACTATGATGCATGATAATGTCATGGCAATATGTTGTTGATTGAGCTAATGCAACTAGCAATCATATTAAATGAAGTTGGTTTGAACCAAGGGTTCAAATTCAAACTCCATATGTGCTTATTTAAATGTCAATTATGCAAATTGCCATGTACAGCAACCCTAGGTTGTTCAAACATGCATGCAAATGCCATAAACAGATTCCTTGAATTTTTCTGATAATTTTTCATATATAATTCATTTCATTCTGAGTTATAGATAATTTTCTATGAATTTTAGAAGTTTTGGGCATTTTCTGGAATTCCCTGAATTAAATTAAATCTAGAAAATAGATTATTGCGTAGGCATGACATCAGTGTGACATCAGCAGGTCAACACGCCAGGTCCAGGTCAAACCTAACCAGTGGGTCCCATTGGTCAGTCTCAAAGTGATGGCTAGGCTCACAGACATGTGGGCCCGGTCAAAGGCCACGTCAGCACGGTCAATGCTGACACGTGGGTCCACTGATTTTATTAGTTAACCTAATTATTTTGGTTATCCAGTAAACTAACAAGGCGGGTCCCACTGGTCAGTGTCTTGTGTTAAATTAACAGGGTTAGTTAGCCCCTAAACTAACGACGGCCACGTCGGCTAACCGGCGATTAGCCGCCGGCGCTAAGCAGGACACGGCGGAGGTCCTCGACCGGCCATTTCTGGCGACGAGAGGTCGTGCGGATGAGCTCGTTGGAGAGCCCTTGCCGACGCGCGTCGGATGGTGGTGGTGGTCGGGCCTATGGTGGCCGGAGTCATCGCCGGCGACGACTTTGGCGGCAGCCGGAGCTCGGGTGAGCTCGGGGCCGAGGCTACGGCGAGCAAGGCGGCGCATGCGAGGCATCAACAGGCTCTACGCGGAGCGGGGATCAAGCGGGGCACGACGGCCGGGCCATTGAGTGGCCGAGGGCACGTCGGCGACGAGCACAGGCGGTGGCGCGTTCGGTCATAGGCGAGCTAGCGGGTACGGCACGCAAACGAAGCAAATGAGAGGGGGTTAGAGGGAGGAGCTCACGGCGGATGCGAGGAGAGGCTCAGCGGGCTCGGGGAGGGGATGATGAGGTCATGCGGCCGTCGGCGGTCTCGGGGCAGAGACGACGAAGATGGCGGGGTAGAGGGCGAGGCAGGGCGTCCGGCGTCATGCGAGCTGACGGAGAGATGTGGGAGATGGAGGTGGAGCCCGTGGACTGCTCGGAGAGGCGAGGGGAGCTCGGTGGCCACGGGGACAACAGGTGGCGGCGACGGTGGTGCTCGGGCGCGAGAGGGAGAGAGGACCAGAGGAGGGGAGAGGCACGGGAGAGAGCTCGAGGGGGTCGGGGAGGTTGCGTGGCGTCGCGGGGAGGGTCCAGAGCGACGAGGGGGCAGCTAGGAAGGGTGGAGGTGGCCGCACTATGGTGCGCGCGCGTCGGGCACGCGCCCGTCATTCTGGCAGAGGAGGAAGACGACAGGGAAGGAGGCGGTGGTGGGCTGGGCCGGTGAAGCTGGGCCGGCAACAGGTAGGTGGGCCGAGGTAAGTCCAGGTAACTCTCTCTCTCTCTGTTTATGTTTTTTTGTTCTGTTTGTTTTTATTTTATCTTTGCCACTGCTTTTAAAATTCAAAACAATTTCAAAAACAGTGTCAATTATCCTCTAATAATTTCATGTTGCAAAATGGACTTTTCCAAATGCACATAAAATATATCAGAGGTATTTGGAGATATATCCTATATATATTTGGGTATATTTCCAAATTCAAATAGGATAGTGATTTAAATTCAATGCCCAAAATATTCCACAAAAATGTTCCCTAATTTTGGTTTGATCTCAAAGCCTTGCCAAAATTAACAAACATTTATGAAGGCATTTTGGAAACAATGAATGCAATTTAAAGGGTTCTTGCCCTTCTTTTAAACTGATTTCTGAGGCTTTCACTTTCCTCATTTCAAGTTTCTTGAAATTAACACGATGCATGATGCTCACTGATGCAACTATCTCCAAACAATTCTAGGGCTGTGACACCGAGATTGTGTGATGCATATCGTATAATCGTACCCATGGATACTTGAGGTGACATTGGAGTATCTAGGTGTCATTAATGTTTTGGTTGATTTGTGTCTTAAGGTGTTATTCTAGTACGAACTCTATGATAGATTGAACAGAAAGAATAGCTTCGTGTTATTTTACTACGGACTCTTGAATAGATCGATCAGAAAGGATAACTTTGAGGTGGTTTCGTACCCTACCATAATCTCTTCATTTGTTCTCCGCTATTAGTGACTTTGGAGTGACTCTTTGTTGCATGTTGAGGGATAGTTATATGATCCAATTATGTTATTATTGTTGAGAGGACTTGCACTAGTGAAAATATGAACCCTAGGCCTTGTTTCCTAGCATTGCAATACCGTTTGTGCTCACTTTTATCATTAGTTACCTTGTGGTTTTTATAATTTTAGATTACAAATACTCATATCTATCATCCATATTGCACTTGTATCACCATCTCTTCGTCGAACTAGTGCACCTATACAATTTACTATTGTATTGGGTGTGTTGGGGACACAAGAGACTCTTTGTTATTCGGTTGCAGCATTGTTTGAGAGAGACCATCTTCATCCTACGCCTCCCACGGATTGATAAACCTTAGGTCATTCACTTGAGGGAAATTTGCTACTATCCTACAAACCTCTGGACTTGGAGGCCCAACAACGTCTACAAGAAGAAGGTTGTGTAATAGACATCATGGGTATGAGTCCTCTAGTGACTATGATGAGGAGACTTTGGCTCTTATTACAAGTGAAGAACACGGTGGAGATGATTCTGATCATGAGACACAATACATGGCTGCTGAAGATGCCGACAGGTATGAATGTTTAGTTGCTCAACGTGTTTTGAGTGTGTAGGTTACACAAGTAGAGCAAAATCAGAGGCATAATTTGTTCGATACAAAAGGAGTTGTGAAGGAACGTTCTGTTCGCGTCATCATAGATTGATGGAGCTGCAACAATTTGGCTAGCATGGAGATGGTGGAGAAGCTATCCCTCACCACAAGACCACATCCACATCCTTACTACATCCAATGGTTCAACAATAGCGGCAAGGTTAAGGTAACACGTATTGTTTGTGTGCATTTTAGTATCTCTACATATGCTGATTATGTTGATTGTGATGTGGTACCTATGCAAGCATGTTTCTTATTACTTGGTAGACCATGGCAATTTGATAAAAATTATGTACACCATGGTAGAACAATCAGTATACTCTTGTCCATAAGGACAAAAATATTACTTTGTTTCCTATGAATCCTGATTCCATTTTGAAAGATGATATTAATAGAGCTAATAAAGCAAATTAGGAGAAAAATAAGAGTGAAAATCAGATTGTGGCAAAAGAATTTGAGCAACAAATGAAGCCTAATAATAAACCAGCTAGTGTTGCTTCTGAAATTACATTGAAAAGTGCATGTTTACTTGCCACCAAATCTAATATTGATGATCTAGATTTTAGCAAATCTGTTTGTTATGCTTTTGTGTGCAAAGAGGCATTATTTTCATTCGAGGATGTGCCTTCCTCTTTGCCTCCTGCTGTTACTAACATTTTATAGGAGTTCACTAATGTCTTCCACAAGACGTCCCACCGGGATTACCATCTATTGAAGGGATTCAGCATCAGATTGACTTAATTCCCGGTGCATCGCAACCCAACCGTGCACCATACTGTACCAATCCATAGGAGACGAAGGAGATTATGCGTCAAGTCCAGGAGCTGCTCGACAAAGGCTATGTACATGAATCCCTTAGTCCTTGTGTTGTTCCTATTATTCTATTGCCGAAAAAGGATGGTACATCGCGTATGTGTGTTGATTGTAGAGGCATTAATAATATTACTATTTGTTATCGTCATCCTATTCCTAGGCTAGATGATATGCTTGATGAATTGAGTGGCTCTACAATATTCTCCAAAGTTGATTTGCGTAGTGGATACCATCAAATTCGTATGAAATTGGGAGCTGAGTGGAAAACAACATTTAAAACTAAGTTTGGATTATATGAGTGGTTGGTCATGCCTTTTGGGTTAACTAATGCACCTAGTACATTCATGAGATTAATGAACGAAGTTTTATGTGCTTTCATTGGACGATTTGTGGTAGTCTATTTTGATGATATACTGATTTATAGCAGATCTTTGGAGGAACATTTAGAGCATTTACGTGCTATTTTTATTGCTCTATGTGATGCATGTTTGTTTGGTAACCTTGGGAAGTGCACCTTTTGCACCTACCGGGTATCTTTTCTTGGCTATGTTGTTACCACAGGGAATTGAAGTTGATGAATCCAAGATTGAAGATATTGAGAGTTGGCCGCAGCCCAAAACGGTCACACAAGTGAGGAGTTTTGTTGGCCTCGCTGGATTCTATAGGCGTTTTGTGAGAGATTTCAGCACCATTGCTGCACCTCTCAATGAGCTTACAAAGAAGGATGTGCCATTTGTTTGGGGTACCGCACAGGAAGAAGCCTTCACGGTTTTGAAAGATAAGTTAACACATGCTCCTTTACTCTAACTTCCTGATTTTAATAAGACTTTTTGAGCTTGAATGTGATGCTAGTGGAATTGGATTAGGAGGTGTGTTATTACAAGATGGAAAACCTGTTGCATACTTTTCTGAAAAATTGAGTGGGCCTAGTCTGAATTATTCTACTTATGGTAAAGAATTATATGCTGTTTTTCGGACTTTGGAAACATGCCAACAATATTTATGGTCCAAAGAATTTGTTATACATTCTGATCATGAATCTTTGAAACATATTAAAAGTCAAGCTAAACTGAATCGTAGACATGCTAAATGGGTTGAATTCATGGAGACTTTCCATTATGTCATTAAACACAAGAAGGGTAAAGAAATTTTTATTGCTGATGCATTGTCTCGTCGCTATACTATTCTTTCACAACTTGACTTCAAAATATTTGATTTGGAGACCATCAAAGATCAATATGTGCATGATACTAATTTTAAAGATGTAATGCAGAATTGTAAAGACGGAAGAACATGGAACAAGTTCGTCGTTAATGATGGATTTGTGTTCCGTGCTAACAAGCTATGCATTCCAGCTAACTCTGTTCGTCTTTTGTTGTTGTAGGAGGCGGATGGAGGAGGATTAATGGGACACTTTGGCGTGAAGAAGACGGAGGACGTACTCGCTACACATTTCTTTTGGCCAAATATGAGACAGGATGTTGGGAGTTTTGTTGCTCACTGCACTACATGTCAAAAAGCTAAGTCACGACTCAATCCTCATGGTTTATATATGCCTTTGCCTATACCTAGTGTTCCTTGGGAGGATGTATCTATGGACTTTGTTTTAGGGTTACCTCGAACAAAGAAGGGGAGGGATAGCATATTTTGTCGTGGATAGATTTTCGAAAATGGCACACTTTATACCATGTCATAAAAGCGATGATGTTGTTAATGTTTCTGATTTGTTCTTTCGTGAAATTATTCGCTTGCATGGTGTGACAAATACTATTGTTTCAGATCATGATACTAACTTTCTCAACCACTTTTGGAGATGGTTCTGGGCTAAGTTGGGGACTAAACTGCTTTTCAGTACTACTTGTCACCCCCAAACTGATGGACAAACTGAAGTAGTCAATAGAACATTGTCTACTATGCTTAGGGCTGTTTTAAAGAATAATTCAGAAAATGTGGGAAGAATGCTTGCCTCATATAGAATTTTCTTATAATCATTCATTGCATTCTACTACTAAGATGTGCCCTTGCGAAATTGTGTATGGTTTCCTACCTCGCGCACCTATTGATTTGTTGCCTCTTCCATCTTCGGAGAAGGTTAATATTGATGCTAAACAACATGCTGAATTGATTTTAAAAATGCATGAGTTAGCTAAGGAGAACAATGAGCGTATGAATGCTAAATATAAACTTGCTAGAGATAATGTAGCGACCAGACCTCAAACAGTCTGATCTCTGTGCTCCGGTGTCATCCCTGGATCAGTAATGCTGACACCACACAGTACTCGGAGGATTTATAGCAGAGTAGCAGTCACACACTTATTACATCGAGTGTCTCAGAAGAGAACTTATTACAATAAATATGGCTTAAGGCCATCTAATAACGATAACAGCGGAAGGCTTGGAAGATAAGTGAGTCCATCAACTCCAACGGCATCACTGAGTATAAAACCACGACCTAAAAACTCCTTAATCGTCGTCTGAAAAGTCTGCAACATTAACGTTGCAGCCCGAAAACGGGTCAGCACATGGAATATGCTGGCAAGGTAACACATAGAGAGTAATGGAATGAAACAGCTATACTATATGCATATTTGGCTGGTGGAAAGCTCTATGGTTACAGTTTTTGCGTAAAGCCAATTTTTCCCTACTTCAAAGGAATAATTTTATTTAACTATCATGGTAGTTGTTAAACATTGAGAATGGTTGACAGCATTCTCAATCCCAATTAAGCATCATCATTAAACATAACCCAACAAAATTAATTTAGAGTAACATGTTGAGATTCACATGATAATCCAAGTACTAGATACTCAAGATGTCCATAACCGGGGACACAGCTAATCATGATTAGTTTGTTACACTCTGCAGAGGTTTGCGCACTTTTCCCCACAAGACTCGATCGCCTCCGTTTGGTTTCTCGCACTACAGGGTGTTTGAGAAGACGGATGACCGAGACATAGTCTTTCAGAAGCACTAGCACCTTACGATCGGGTAGACCGTACCACCTACATCCCCTACATCTGCTAGTCTACCACTGTAAGAGTTCGCACAACTTAGTCAACTATGCTAGAGCCCATAATAGCTTGTGGCTGCACACGGAAGTTTCTAGTATGAATAGTCTTATGATCCCTTTGAGCCTGGGTGGCGGTCCAAAAGAAAACAGGCAAGTCCTGGAATACCCAGGTGCCTCAATCCACCCAGATGTGTGTTTAAGTTGCCACCTTAGATAAACCATTAATTAACAATCTCACATCTGTCAATGGATTTCACTCACCCAATCCACGTCTACTAGCATAGCATGGCATGATAAGCAAACGTAGAAGTAACTCCCAAAGGTTTGAAAAATAAACTGATAATACGTACTACCTCATCTACTTCCCATCCCACAATTTAATTAGATCCTAATCATGCAATGTGTGTGGATTGATCTAATGCAATAAAACTGGGTAGTAGAGAAGGTATGATCAAAGTGTTACTTGCCTTGCTGATGATCCGGGAAACCTAGCGATTCGAAGTAACAAGCGGCGCACTCCAGATACTCTATCGCAAACAAACAAACGAGCATACAATAAGTACTCATCTAATGCACAGGTAAAACTCAAATAAGAGATCTAACCAGAAGGTTCAACTTAAGAACTCCGGTTGGCAAAAGAATCAAATCGAACGAAGTAAGGAAAGACAAACGGCGAAAGAAAACAACTTCGTTCTAGCAATCTGGATCTAGGGCAAATTTTACAGTAGCAAAACCTTGTTTAGGTTGGTTAAACGGATAGAGGGTTTCGAGACGAATCCCTAGGCACTTAAATCGCCTGATTCCGATAAACGAGCGAAAAGTTAAACTAAAACGAAAATCGGATCAGGAATCACGATCAGAAAAATCGCGGATTTAATCCGAGAAAAGAAAAACGAAGAACAGATTAACGAACGAACGTTCATTATCTGAAACTAAATGATGAACGCGTTCGTTAAAACGAACGAATCGGTGAACGTTCACTAATTAAATAAACCAGAGAAATAAACCGATCTAGGGTTTCGAAAAAAACCGAGGTGGTTATTTTTTAAAAAAAACGAACGGCGAACGCCGGCGGCTATACCTCCGACGAGGAACTCCGGCGGGCGGGGCGGGGCTCCGGCGGCGGCGGCGGCTATGCGGGGCGGCGGGGCGGTGCAGCGGCGGCGGCGGCAGCAGCGCAGGCAGCGGGGCGGCTGCGGCTTGGCGGGCGGCAGGGCGGGGTGAGGTGAGGGCGGCAGGGCGGCTCGGTATTTAAGAGAGGGAGGGGGTGCTGCCTTGGGGGAGGGGGCACGGCGGCGGCCCCGAGCCGGACTCGGGCGGCGGTGCGGCTCCGGTCTCCTGGAGGGAGACGCAGGCCGCGGGGTGGGCCGTCGGCTGGGCCTTGGCCCAGTCGGCGCACGGCGCGTTTTTTTATATGTATATTCCGCTCGGAAGAAAAGAAAAAAAAAAGAAATACTAAACGGACTCCAAAATTTCCGAAATAAATTTTCACGGGCTTCTAAAATCAAGCCTCACAAGGTGAACATTTATTTGGGACCTAAATGCAATTTTGAAAAACGCATTTTTTTCATAATTTCAAATAAAACACCGAAAAACTCCGAAATAAAATCTTATTTGATTTTATTATTAAATCCTCAATATTTCTTTATTTTGGGAAAGTCATTTTATTCCCTCTCTTATATTTCTGTATTAGAAATAATTGATGATAAAATAAATAAAATCAAATGATCCTATTCTCAAAATTTGAGAGAACTCAAATATGAAAATATTGAAATCCCCAACTCTCTCCGTGGGTCATTGAGTTGCGTAGAATTTCTAGGATCAACCAAAATGCAAAAGAAATATGATATGCATTGATGATCTAATGTATAACTTTCCAAATTGAAAATTTCGGATGTTACAAACCTACCCCCCTTAAGATGAATCTCGCCCTCGAGATTCGGGTTGGCTAGAAAATAGGTGAGAGTGGTCCTTGAACAAATCTTCCTCTCGCTCCCAAGTGGCTTCATCGTCTGAGTGGTGGCTCCACTGAACTTTGCAAAACTTGATAACCTTGCTGCGAGTAACTCGGTTGGCAAACTCGAGGATCTTAACTGGCTTCTCCTCGTAGGTCAAATCGTTATCCAACTGAATAGTTTCCAAAGGCACTGTATCTCTCAACGGTATGTCAGCCATCACCGCGTGACACTTCTTCAGCTGAGAAACGTGGAACACATCATGAACTCCTAACAATCCTTCGGGCAATTCCAACTTGTAGGCTACTTCCCCCATACGTTCCAGTACTCGATATGGTCCTACAAATCGTGGTGCTAACTTCCCTTTAACTCCAAAACGCTTTGTTCCCCGAAGTGGAGATACTCGAAGATAAGCTCTATCTCCAACTTCGTAAACTGTCTCCTTGCGTTTAGAATCCGCATAACTCTTCTGTATGGACTGGGCTACCTTGAGCCTATCGCGAATCAACTTCACCTTCTGTTCAGACTCTTTAATCAAGTCAGGACCAAACAACTGACGGTCTCCAACTTCGTCCCATGACAACGGTGTCATGCACCTCCTTCCATACAAGGCTTCGAAAGGGGCCATCTTTAAACTGGTTTGGTAACTGTTGTTGTAAGAGAACTCTGCATATGGCAAATTGTCGTCCCAACTAGATCCATAATCTAGCGCACAAGCTCTCAGCATATCCTCCAAAATTTGATTGACTCTCTCGGTCTGTCCATCTGTCTATGGATGAAAAACTGTACTGAATTCTAGCCCGGTTCCCAAAGTTTTGTGCAACTGCTTCCAGAACTTTGAGGTAAACTGGGTTCCTCTATCTGATACGATACTCCTTGGAACTCCATGCAGACATACGGTCCTGGTCATGTATATCTTTGCCAACTTACCACTGGTGTGAGTGGTCTTTACTGGGATGAAATGAGCTACTTTCGTCAATCGATCGACTACAACCCAAATTGAGTCATAGCCTGAACGAGTCCTGGGCAATCCCGTGATAAAATCCATGCCTAGCTTATCCCACTTCCATACGGGTATCGGCAATGGTTGTAACAATCCTGCTGGCTTCTGATGCTCTGCCTTTACTCTCTGGCATACATCACAAACTGCTACAAACTCCGCAATATCCTTCTTCATTCCGGTCCACCAAAAAATATCCTTCAAATCCAAATACATCTTGGTGTTTCCTGGGTGAATCGAATATGGTGAGTCGTGTGCCTCTTGCAGTATCAACTTCCTGATCTCCGGGTCATTGGGCACGTAAACACGGTCTTCAGACCATAGGGTGTCGTGTTCATCCTCACGAAATCCTTTAGCTTTTCCTTTGCTCAGTTTCTCCTTTATAGCGGCAATCTCTTTGTCAGCTTTCTGAGCTTCTCTGATCCTAACCATCAAAGTTGACTGAATCTCCAATGCTGCTACATAGCCTCTCGGAACTATTTCCAAACATAGTTCACGAAGATTTTCTGCTAACTCCTTGGGTATTTCTCCCGTCATTAATGTATTGGCATGGCTCTTGCGGCTTAATGCGTCGGCTACTACATTAGCCTTTCCGGGGTGATAATGCAATTTCATATCATAATCCTTGATAAGCTCCAACCATCTCCTTTGTCTGAGATTCAACTCCTTCTGGGTGAAAATGTACTTCAAACTCTTATGATCCGTGTACACCTCACAATGATTACCAATGATAAAATGTCTCCATGTTTTCAACGCATGCACTACGGCTGCTAACTCCAAATCATGCATGGCATAATTCAACTCATGAGGCTTCAGTTGTCTTGAGGCATATGAAACAACTCTCCCTTCCTGCATAAGCACTGCTCCAAGTCCTCGACGTGAAGCGTTGCAGTACACCTCATAATCTTTGGTCTGGTCTGGCAAAATCAACACTGGTGAGGTAACCAAATGTTTCTTCAACTCCTGGAAACTAGCCTCACACTCCTCTGTCCATATGAACTTGGTATCCTTCTTCAACAACTCAGTCATAGGCTTCACAATCTTTGAGAAATTCTCAATAAATCTCCGGTAGTATCTTGCGAGTCCAAGAAAACTCCGGATCTCTCCAACTGTTGTTGGGGCTTCCCACGTGGTCACGGTTTCAACTTTAGCGGGATCTACTGCTATACCTTCTCCAGATATAACATGTCCGAGGAATCCTACTTCCTTCAACCAAAACTCACATTTGTTGAACTTGGCATATAATTGATGTTCTCTGAGTTTTCCAAGTACCAAACGCAAATGCTCCTTATGTTCCTCTTCATTCTTCGAATAAACCAGGATATCATCAATGAACACTACGGCGAACTTATCCAAGAACTCCATAAACACTTTGTTCATCATGTTCATAAAATAGGCAGGTGCGTTACTCAGACCAAATGACATAACGGTATACTCATACAGCCCATATCTGGTAGTAAAAGCTGTCTTCGGAATATCCTGTTCTCGTATCTTCAACTGGTGGTATCCTGATCGCAGATCGATCTTGGAAAATACCTTAGCTCCTTGCAATCGATCAAACAGATCATTGATCATTGGTAGTGGGTACTTGTTCTTGATCGTTACTTCATTCAATCCTCGATAATCAACAACCATCCTTAACGATCCATCCTTCTTCTCCACTAGAAGTACTAGCGATCCCCAAGGTGAAGAACTTGGGCGAATATATCCCTTATCTAGTAACTCCTTAATCTGCTTCTTAATTTCCACCAAATCCTTTGCTGGCATCCTATATGGTCTCTTTGATATTGGCCCTGTGCCTGGCAATAGCTCAATCAAAAACTCAATATCTCTATCCGGTGGCATGCCTGGCAACTCTTTGGGAATACATCAGGGAAATCCCTTACCACTGGTACTTCCTCCTGCACAACTCATGTTAGGCAATTTACCTGGGCCCTCTTTGGCACATGCCGGGATACATACTCGATCCTTCTCCCTTCTGAGGTAGTAAGCAAAATTGACTTACTAGCACATTCAATATTTCCTTCATACTTTGATAACCAATCCATGCCTAATATCACATCCAATCCTTGAGATTCCAATACTATTAGGTCTGAGGGAAAAACATAGTTACCAATCCTTAATGGTAACCGATCACACCATAGACTAGCCACATATTCTGCTCCGGGCGAGGTTACTAACATGGGTGACCTAAGGGCTTGGGTTGGTAGGTTATACTTATCCACAAATCCCCTTGAGATGTATGAATGCGATGCACCAATATCAAAAAGAACTAGTGCAGTAAATGACTTAACCAAAAACTTACCTATTACTGCATCGGGCTGAGCTTCAACCTCCTCCACGCTAACGTGGTTCACCTGTCCCTTGTTGAAAGGGTTCGGCTTCTTCCCAGAACTTCCATTGCCATTTTGGCCTTCAGGACATTCATTGGCATAATGTCCGGTCTTCGAACACTTATAGCAAGTGACTTGGCTCAAGTCCTTCTTGGCTGGGGTTGAGGGGTTGGTGCGGTTCTGGCCGTTGCTTCCTCCATTGCCATTACCCTTCTTGGTACCATTGTGATTATGCGAGCTACCTCCTCCATGGGTATGCTGAAAATGTCCTCCTGGTCTAGGGGTAAAACGTGGCTTCTACTGAGCTCCTGAATTGTACTTTCCTTGTCCATACTTCCTCTTGCGATTCTCAATTTGCTGCTGCTTCCCTTCAATCATAAGAGCATGATCTACCAACTCCTGGTAGTTGTTGAAGGTGGCTACCATCAACTGCATGCTCAACTCATCATTCAGTCCTTCCAGAAACTTCTCTTGCTTAGCTGCATCCGTAGCGACGTCATCTGGGGCATAACGTGCTAACTTACTAAATTCCTCCACATACTGGCCAACTGTCCGTCCTCCTTGGCGCAAGTTACGAAACTCACGCTTCTTCATGGCCATAGCTCCTGCTGAAACATGGGCAGTACGGAAAGCCTGCTGAAACTGGTCCCATGTGACAGTGTCTACTGGGAAAGTGGCTGTGAAATTCTCCCACCATGATGCTGCGGGTCCTTCTAACTGATGTGCGGCAAACTTCACCTTCTTCGCATCTGTGCATCCTGCTGTGGTCAACTCCCTAGCTTTCTTGCGGAGCCAATCATCTGCTACTATCGGCTCGGTGCTACTGGAAAACACCAGCGGATTAAGCCTAAGAAAATGGGCTAAGTGATCAACAGGTGGTGGTGGTGGTGGTGGGTTGTTGTTATTGTTCCCCTGATTCTGATTCTGTACTAGCAACTGCATCAATGTGTTCTGCTGCTGGATCAACTGGGTGAGCTCCGGTGGGAAGGCAAATCCGGGGTCACGTCTCGGAGGCATCTGAGGGTTTAGAAAAGATGAGATATAAGAATAGAGGGGGTCTAAAGAGAAAACACTACCCATATGCACATGAGGCAAAAGCAAACAATTCACTTCATTCAATCAAACAAGGGCATACAATCGATCTAACTATCGCAAAAGTGCTCGGGCTACTATATTTACATGGTGGACTACTACTACTGAGGAGGTGGTCTACTAGAAATATTCTTCGGTCGTTGACTCCATGATATCTGCTCCAGCTTCATCAACATAGTCATCATCGCTACTGTCTGGTTCCGAGTCGATGCCGTCGATGATGATGTAGTCTTCTGGGTTAATTTCCTTGGGTTCTTCGTCTTCAGCTACTGGTGTTGGGCCTCCCATAAATATTCCAATCTTCTTGATCAGGTCGTCATTCTTCTCCACCAATACTTCAATTTCTTCTTCATAATCTTCACGTGTAGCCTTGAGTTCTTCCTCCAGTTCCTTGATTCTAGTCTTAGCCTTCTTCAGATCTATCATGTCGGCACACATCTGGTTCTCCTGGCGTCGAATGTGCTGGTTTAATTCCTGGATAAAAGCTACGATTGATCTATCCTTCCTGGTGCTGATCATCTCCCAGTGTTCATGTCGGCGCCCACAAATCTGGTAGATAGTATCCTTGAGATCCTTGCGGTAGACTTCTCCAATGCGTCCCATGGCGATGTGAGCTCCCATGCTCTTTCCTAGACTCCAAGTTGGTGCATCAAAAGAAAACTCTATGGGCTCAGTGACTGGCATGAATGTCCTTCCTTGAACTTGAACTTGAATCATCCAGCGCTCTTCTTCAGGTAAAGTGGCGTTGTAGGTTCCCGTGAAGCTTGGTACTCCTATGTTCAGGTATCTAGTAACTTCCTTCAAGTGTCGTCCAAAGGGTGTATCTTCATCCGGTTGTGTGAACTTGTTCCTTGCATCCGCCATCCTAAAGAGTAGAAAATATGAGGAGTCAGAAGAGAAGAGAGTGAATACTGATCTAGGTCTTTTAGCTTAGTGGTCGTGTCCTACAGTCAGCGTGTGCTCTGATACCATCTCTGTAGCGACCAGACCTCAAACAGTCTGATCTCTGTGCTCCGGTGTCATCCCTGGATCAGTAATGCTGACACCACACAGTACTTGGAGGATTTATAGCAGAGTAGCAATCACACACTTATTACATCGAGTCTCTCAGAAGAGAACTTATTACAATAAATATGGCTTAAGGCCATCTAATAATGATAACAGCGGAAGGCTTGGAAGATAAGTGAGTCCATCAACTCCAACGGCATCACTGAGTATAGAACCACGACCTAAAAACTCCTTAATCGTCGTCTGAAAAGTCTGCAACATTAACGTTGCAGCCCGAAAACGGGTCAGCACATGGAATATGCTGGCAAGGTAACACATAGAGAGTAATGCAATGAAACAGCTATACTATATGCATATTTGGCTGGTGGAAAGCTCTATGGTTACAGTTTTTGCGTAAAGCCAATTTTTCCCTACTTCAAAGGAATAATTTTATTTAACTATCATGGTAGTTGTTAAACATTGAGAATGGTTGACAGCATTCTCAATCCCAATTAAGCATCATCATTAAACATAACCCAACAAAATTAATTTAGAGTAACATGTTGAGATTCACATGATAATCCAAGTACTAGATACTCAAGATGTCCATAACCGGGGACATGGCTAATCATGATTAGTTTGTTACACTCTGCAGAGGTTTGCGCACTTTTCCCCACAAGACTCGATCGCCTCCGTTTGGTTTCTCGCACTACAGGGTGTTTGAGAAGACGGATGACCGAGACATAGTCTTTCAGAAGCACTAGCACCTTACGATCGGGTAGACCGTACCACCTACATCCCCTACATCTGCTAGTCTACCACTGTAAGAGTTCGCACAACTTAGTCAACTATGTTAGAGCCCATAATAGCTTGTGGCTGCACACGGAAGTTTCTAGTATGAATAGTCTTATGATCCCTTTGAGCCTGGGTGGCGGTCCAAAAGAAAACAGGCAAGTCCTGGAATACCCAGGTGCCTCAATCCACCCAGATGTGTGTTTAAGTTGCCACCTTAGATAAACCATTAATTAACAATCTCACATCTGTCAATGGATTTCACTCACCCAATCCACGTCTACTAGCATAGCATGGCATGATAAGAAAACATAGAAGTAACTCCCAAAGGTTTGAAAAATAAACTGGTAATAGGTACTACCTCATCTACTTCCCATCCCACAATTTAATTAGATCCTAATCATGCAATGTGTGTGGATTGATCTAATGCAATAAAACTGGGTAGTAGAGAAGGTATGATCAAAGTGTTACTTGCCTTGCTGATGATCCGGGAAACCTAGCGATTCGAAGTAACAGGCGGCGCACTCCGGATACTCTATCGCAAACAAACAAATGAGCATACAATAAGTACTCATCTAATGCACAGGTAAAACTCAAATAATAGATCTAACCAGAAGGTTCAACTTAAGAACTCCGGTTGGCAAAAGAATCAAATCAAACGAAGCAACGAAAGACAAACGGCGAAAGAAAACAACTTCATTCTAGCAATCTGGTTCTAGGGAAAATTTTACAGTAGCAAAATCTTGTTTAGGTTGGTTAAACTGATAGAGGGTTTCGAGACGAATCCCTAGGCGCTTGAATCGCCTAATTCCGATAAATGAGCGAAAAGTTAAACTAAAACGAAAATCGGATCAGGAATCGCGATCAGAAAAATCGCGGATTTAATCCGAGAAAAGATAAATGAAGAACAGATTAACGAATGAACGTTCGTTATCTGAAACTAAACGATGAACGCGTTCGTTAAAACTAACGAATCGGTGAACGTTCACTAATTATATAAACCAGAGAAATCAACCGATCTAGGGTTTCGAAAAAAAACCGAGGCGGTTATTTTAAAAAAAACCGAACGGCGAACGGCGGTGGCTATACCTCCGGCGAGGTACTCCGGCGGGCGGGGCTCCGGTGGCGGGTCGGCGCAGCAGCGGCAGCGGCGGCGGCAGTGTGCGGCGTGCGGCGGCGGCAGCAGCGCAGGCGGCGGGGCGGCTGCGGCTTGGCAGGCGGTGGGGCGGGGTGAGGTGAGGGCGGCGGGGCGGCGGGGCGGGGTGAGGTGAGGGCGGCGGGGCGGCTCGGTATTTAAGAGAGGGAGGGGGTGCTGCCTTGGGGGAGGGGGCATGGCGGCGGCCCCGAGCCGGACTCGGGCAGCGGCGCGGCTCCGGCGTTCGGTTTGGTCGGCGCCCGGCGCGTTTATATATATATATATATATATATATATATATATATATATATATATATATATATATATATATATATATATATATATATATATATATATATATATATATATATATATATATATTCCGCTCGGAAGAAAAGAAACCAAAAAAAAGAAATACTAAACGGACTCCAAAATTTCCGAAATAAATTTTCACGGGCTTCTAAAATCAAGCCTCACAAGGTGAACATTTATTTGGGACCTAAATGCAATTGTGAAAAACGCATTTTTTCCTAATTTTAAATAAAACACCGAAAAACTCTGAAATAAAATCTTATTTGATTTTATTATTAAATCCTCAATATTTCTTTATTTTGGGAAAGTCATTTTATTCCCTCTCTCATATTTCTGTATTAGACATAATTGATGATAAAATAAATAAAATCAAATGATCCTATTCTCAAAATTTGAGAGAACTCAAATATGAAAATATCGAAATCCCCAACTCTCTCCGTGGGTCATTGAGTTGCGTAGAATTTCTAGGATCAACCAAAATGCAAAACAAATAAGATATGCATTGATGATATAATGTATAAGAAGTGCCTCAAGTGGAGTCACCGCGGAGCTACAGCGGCTGGGCATCCGGTAGGAGCACGGACATCCGGCGCCACCAACCAGAAGAAGACCAAAGAGAGACGGACGCCAGGCGACTCTACAGTGGCCGGACATCTAGCCGACCCCCAGACATCTGGCGCCCCGCGACGGACCGAACATCCGGCACCTGCCCGGAAATCCGGCGGAGGCTATCTAGAGAGCACCGAGACCAACCCCGCCAGCCCGGACATCCGACCCACAAGCCCGGACATCCGGCTCCTCACGAAGGTCCGGACATTCGGCCCTATGCCCGGACATTCCGGCTCCTCCAGTCTGCGCACAGTGAAGGGTCGAGGCCCATGTACCCCTTCGCCCACCTAGACTATATATACTCCTCCTCCTCCCTCTTTCTAGCGTTAGCATTGTGTTAGCTCATATGTGAGATAGAGCTTCGCTCATCCATCCGGATCTACTCCACCGAGAGAGAATGTAGCCTCTTCGGAGAAGATCCACCTTGGATATAAGACCCCTCACGAGAAGATCCCTCATGGATTCAAGGCCTCCTCACGGAGAAGAACTGGTTACCCTATGTATCGTCCTTTGTTGGTTTTGGATCTTGTATCTCTTTGTGTTTCGAGGATGTAGCATATGTGTGACCGTATATTGTCGGTTTGAGTGATTCTCTCATGTTTTCCCTCATGTTTCCCCTCGTGTTCCTCGTTGGGATCCGCTCCTTTCGTGAAAGATCGGCCATCTAGGGTTCCACCCTACATCATCTTGGTATCATGAGCCACGTTGATCAAGATTTAGGAGCCTCCCCTCTTCGTTTCTATCCTAATTTTGTTGATTTCGTCCCTAATTCGAAAATTCCCCACAAAAATAGCCCCCCAATTTTTTGTGTGATTTGTTGGTGTGATGAAGTTTTGATGGACTTGATCCATGGATTTGCTTGGTTTCGAGTGGATCTAGCATATCCCCAAGTTTCCCCACTTTCCATCCCCGAAATCTCTCCAATTTCACCCCCAAAATCATCAATTTCCGCCCCCAAAATCGAGCTCATCCTCAGATTTGGAGCTCGGACATCCAGCTCGTAGCACCGGACATCTGCCCCCCGGACATCCGGCCCTTAGGCCCGGACATCCAGCTCCTGGATTGCAATTCACACGCAGTTCTGGACATCTGGTCCTGGATTTCTGGCCCCGACCCCGGATGTCTGGCCCCTGGCATTTCAGCCTTCGGTGCTTCACTGTTTGACCATAACTAATTCATCCGGATTCCGTTTTTGATGTTCTTTAGCTCGTTTTGAAGCTGTTGACATCCCCCACCCCGCAAAAATACTACCAACACCATTTGACTCCATCAAATTTTTTGGAACTTTGACATCTTTGCCTAGGGCTTCCAGCATATCATACGCATAACCACCACCGACTTCCACAACCTAACCAATGTTGTTCCTTATGGTTGCTTGAGTAGTGATTCGAGTCTCCTAAGGTGTTTAGGCTACTTAGGGATAGTTGCTTCTTCATCAACCACCACCATAACATCCGCATAGGCTTGCCCACCATACACTTCCGCCACCCGGACTTAACCCAATTTTGTTTGTGTTGTGAGTTGTGTTTCCTAAGGTGTTTCGGCTACTTAGGGACCGTGCCTTCAACTCGGACACCGTGCATAGCCCATCATACCCTTCCACCTTAACCCATTTTGACCGGGTTTCACCAATACTTCCGCAACCACCACCACATTCTCGCTACCACCATTTGACATTTGCCTTTGGAGATTTTGAGTTTGCAGTTTTTTCGTTTCCTAAGGTGTTTCGGCTAATTAGGAACGGGTCGGCATCGACAACACTACCACTCATCATCGCAAGGGACGGTAACCTCGACGACATCATTGTAAATTCTCCTTGCAATTGCATTGATAACCCCTAGCCTATTTTGCGTCACTTGCCTATCGAGACTAGCCATTTGAGTATTGTCGGCAACGTTTCTTGTGCATATTAGTGATCATTGATCTACAAATTCCATTTACCATATCATATTGGTATCATCTTGGTATCGTCATATCATCTCTTGTGCCACAAGTTTGTTCCCGCATATATACAATTGCTATCTTGGTTTGTGCATTTTGCAAAGTGACCAAAAAAGAATAAGCTTTTCAGCAAAGAAAAAGAGAGCAAAGAAGCTTGTAAGCAATAGCCATAGCATCATACCACATTGCATATAAGCTCATCTTGGATCACCTTGAGAGGAACATCGGGAACCATATATACATAGCATAATTGGGATAGAAGTTGTTGCATTTTTTCTCCTATAGGTTGTGCACAAGTGTCGTATTTGCCTATTGAGCAATCATGCTAGCGTCTATCTAGAGTTGTGCAACAAGAGCATTTTTCGTGGATTCCACATTTTAAGCTCATTCCTTGGCTCCACGACCCCATTTATCTATTTGTGTGTGTGTTCCCGTGTGCCACATATTGCTATTGGTCTACTTGTTTCACTTGCGAATTTGTGAATCTCTTTCAACATTATTCACTCTTGCTAACATTTTGCATCAAATTTTTGTGCCACTATCCTCACCGAGCTCCACCATAAGCTTTATTTGTGTAGGTGTGAGAAATTGACGAGATCGGTACCAATTGTGCTATTTCCTAGTTACATCATCGAGTGATCATTGATTCATTTTCAACATCGGTCAAGGTACATTTGGTATAACTCTCTCCTTTCTTCCACTCATATTTGCTCGAATCTTGTGATGGATAGGCAAGGCATTTCATCTCCGGTCTTCCACGACAATGACGGCACGAACAACTACATCACCAAAACGTCCATCTTTAGACTACAATAGGAAATGCAAGGTGCACAATCTACCTTGCGAGAGCGCCTCGACAACCTCGCCATCAACATACAACACTCCGAAGCAAGGAAAAGGGACTACATCGACACCAAGTTGGACGAGCTAAAGGATCAACTACGAGGCATGGTGGCCGACTACAAGTCTTCTTTCCCTTCATCATCCTCAAGGCGACGGCGAGCAAGTCAACCATCTTTGGAGCGCCCATGCGATGCAAGTTTACGTCGTTCACATCCACATCTACATGGCGACCATCATCACATTCATGATCCACATCGTCATGAAGGGCAAGTCACCTCCAAGCATCTTGTGCACGACGACGATGAACGACATCTCCTACGGTCACAAGCACGACAACGACACCATCAACATGAAGATGCTCGACATGCGCAAACCTACAAGTCCCAACAAGCTCTACATCAAGCTATGACCAAGCTTCATGAGCAAAAGAGAAGACCGCAAGACAAGCACCACCAAGAGGAAGCTACGGCTACTACCACCACCACTTCGGCATCTTTGCCAAGTGCTATCAAGGCATCTTCGCCTTTGGACGTACGACATCCTCGCCTACTTCCCATGAGTTCGCCTACATCGACATCTTCAACAACAAGGCGACCACCTACAAGCGAGGGTGACACTTCCATCTTCGGAAGCCCCTCAAGGAAGATGGCCGATCATGGCAATTTCCCTTTGGTCATGGAGACGAGTTATGAGGTGCCACATCATATGGGCCTCCAACAACAATATTGTGACGAGAAGGTCAAGCTAGGGCCATCCCCTTCAACCACGGCGACCAGCGCGATCCTCTTCAACAACTTGAAGACGGCACCCATTTTGGACTCATACTCCGAGTCAAGCTACGAGACCGCACATGAGACTCTCTCTTTGGCCTCGGAGGAGAGTGATGTTTTGTCACATCCTACAACATTTATCTTTGGAGGCGTTATGGATGAGGAGGTTGAGAATGGGACTATCCCTTCAACCAAGGCGGCGATAGGAGTTGAGCATGGAGTCATTTGCACCAACATCTCTCCGACACCCACATATGAAGATATGCCCCAATTGCCATGTAAGGAGAGCCACCACCACATGAGTGAGACGAGTGACTCCACCATATATGACATTGAGTGCCTTTCCTATGAGAGGATGAGTGTGACCACCACTAGCCCCACACTTGAGAGCATGCCATACATCCTATGTGAGGTTGAGAGCAATTTGAGTGACTCCACCAACCATACGAGTGAGAGCATCCAAGAGGGAGTAAGTCGGCCACAACACTTAGTGACTGAGGTAGTTGACACGGCACGTGAAGCCACTATGATTTCTAATGACTTAACCTCTACTCCGAGTGTGTTTTCTTTGGTGCTATGTATCCTACATGACGACATGCCTATCCTCGACGAGTCCATACCTCCAATGGAGACGACGATGGCCATGGTGGAATAAGATGCACCCCCACATGGTACCATCAATATGAAGATGACAACGAGTGGATCTTCGACACCTCACCTACAACACATGAGCGATGCTCCAAAGGTAACCTAGGTGATGGTACTTCACTTGTCCCACTAGTGGACTATCTTGAAAATGATTGCTTGCATGATGATGATCACCTTATGGATTCACCACATACTATGTCTTCTACATGCTTAGATATGCCACCTATTTATGATGAATATGATGATGAGCATGTTGATTTTCTAGTTGTGATGCTATGCTCCATAGGATATCTTGTGAAAATTCTATCGGTCACGTCATGTTTGACAATCCATTAAACTTGTCATATGCTATGAGTGAGATCTCCCATATTGCATCATTTCAATCTCAACATAGTAACTATGCATGCCCCATTAAAATAAATCCCATTTGCACTTATGGCATAGATGACTAGATGATGGTTATTGGCTTTTGTTTTTCATGTGATGATATTGACATACTTCCTTTACATGCTTGGCGCAATTCATCTACTATGCCATGCCATGAACACATTGCTCCGGATATGCATTGCTTTGAATGTTGTCAATATTCTCCATGTGATGTTTCCACTAATGATGATGAGGAGACCCCCATAGTTTCCTCATACATATTAGGAGATTTTGATACATCCTATGCTTTGAATTCTTCCCATAATTGCTTGCACCATACGCATTCCACGAATAACAATGCTCTACATATTTCTCATGACGCATTACACAATTTGAGTCTCCATTATGATATACATAATAACAAACCTCTCATGATGGAGGATATGTTTCTATATCATGCATCTCATTCATTTGAGCATTGTATATTTTGTGCTAACCAGCACATGCACGTGCGCATCATGATGGATGATGTGTACATATACCATGCACACACATTTTTTCCTTTGTCTTTGTTTTGTGTAGGTACTCACTTATACTCGTCGACCTCTCAATCCCAAGAGTTGACGAAACGAGCTCTTGAGAGCAAAGATGACTTGGAATCCCGTGAACTATCCATACCACCGTTCTCTTCATGCACCGACTTCGCGTATTCTTTTTACTTGGCTCTCACACAGCTATGGGCTATTTACCACTTGCTACATTATGCCCATTATATCGTGTTCACTTTGCATGTTATGCCTATTTCTATGTCCTTGCCATGTAATTGTGACCCTTGTGTGCATTTACCCATGACCCACCATTTTACTACTATGTGCATTGCATGCTTGGTGGAGATACTTGTTGCTATTACCATGTTTACCATGTACCACATGCTATTGTTGATTCTTGTGTTGGGAGAGTCATGATGTTCCATTGCTATTTACATAGAATCTCTTGCCAATACATTGACGGTATTTTTCTCATATCTTGCTTTCATGCTTGTGATATGTCATGTGCATTATTCATGCCCACTATTTGCACACATGACATGCTTGCCATGATTCGTTCTAGTATGTTGCATCTTCACACTACTAGTTTGCTTGACTTGATCACTATGATTGCTTGCTTTGTCGCATCACCCATGTTCAACTCTTACTCGCTTTCTTGGGTTGATGACATATATGCTCGTGCCTCTCACATGATATATTTTGTTCATTGTCACTTGCCTCCACTCATGCCACGACATCGAGCATTGGTACATAATCACTCCTTTGACACATTGCACCAACACATACATATTTGTTGATTGTGCTCACACATTTCATGCTCAATGGACATACCATACTCACCACAAGTTTGCACCCCATGCGTGGATTGAGTCATATTATGATTGCCTTGTTGCATATTGTATTCCCATGTCATCCATGATATATGAGCTTGTGCATTTCCTTAGCAAATTTGTTGTGATCTTCCTTGATGGCATATTCATACATCATGATCATATTGCCTACCATCAATTCCATGATAACTTATTCATATTGAGCATCCATTGCCATATTCATGATATTGATAAACCGTCTCACTATGACATCATTTTGCACCGTGGTTGCATTGATCATATTCACAAAACATTTGTGTGCACAATGAATGTTTTTGCTCCCATGAACTGCATATCATTCTATATCATCTTGATAAGCTTCATGCGCTTTGCCATGAACAATCTTGCCACACAGTGTAACTCCCCGGACACACCTGTCGGTGGTCGTTACTCCTGGCAGGATCTAGACTGGCCCCACAGATCAATACTAGTCTTTTCTGCGCACTTTATCCTCACTCGTGCACACTCGGGAGCAACTTCCCGGTCGGTCAACCATCCTGACACTACTCCAAGCTGAGCACGCTTAACTTTGGAGTTCTGTCTAAATGGGCTCCCGGAAAAGAAGGAATTCCTTATTGGTATGAGTAGTCTATGATCCCTAATAAGCCAGGCTATCACACACGGACTCATTCTTACATGATTGACACCTTGTGTGCGCTAACCATTGTATTTCCAAGTGTCATTTGTGTTTGCTCTTTTTGCATGTGTACCACTCCGGAGATACCTTGGAGTACTTGGATTGTGCCATGTCTTCCACTTCGTCCAATTACAAGTCCGTCCACGACAACCGTTTCCATGGTGATGAGGTTTTCGGTCTGAGGTCGTATATTTCCCAAGGGAGGGGAGATGATGCGGAGCATCCAACGATCATCCCCATTAACACTAAAACTACTCCCTAAGCCCCAAGTGGACATACGACGAGACCTCAAGCATACACCATTGTACCCAAGGTGAACCCGCTCCTAAATGCTTCCCCTTTCTATTCGTGCGAGACATGGTTGCTACCACATGCAAAGACACTACATGTGCTTACGAACTGAGGAGACAACCATGGAGATGCTCGAAGCATAGGACAAGTCCACATGGAATCGGATCAAGAAGTGCCTCAAGTGGAGTCGCCGCGGAGCTACAAAGGCCGGACATCCGGCAGGAGCTCGGACATCTGGCGCCACCAACCAGAAGAAGACCAGAGAGAGACAGACGGCAGGTGACTACATCAGCCGGACATCCGACCGACCCCTGGACATCCGGCGCCCCACGATGGGCCAGACATCCGGCACCTGCCCGGAAATCTGGTGCAGGCTATCTAGAGAGCACCGAGACCAGCTCCGCCAGCCCGGACATCCGGCTCCTCACGAAGGCCCGGACATCCAGCCCGATGCCCGGACATCCGGCTCCGCCTTTCTGCGCACATTGAAGGGCCGAGGCCCATGTACCCCTTCGCCCACCTAAACTATATATACTCCTCCCTCTTTCTAGGGTTAGCGTTGTGTTAGCTCAAATGTGAGATAGAGCTTTGCTCATCCATCCGGATCCACTCCACCAAGAGAGACTGCGGCCTCTTCGGAGAAGATCCACCTTGGATACAAGACCCCTCACGGGAAGATCCCTCGTGGATTCAAGGCCTCTTCACGGAGAAGAACCGATTACCCTATGTATCGTCCTTTGTTGGATTTGGATCTTGTATCTCTTTGTGTTTCGAGGATGTAGCATATGTGTGACCGTATCTTGTTGGTTTGAGTGATTCTCTCGTGTTTTCCCTCGTGTTTCCCCTCGTGTTCTTCATGTTCCTCGTGTTCCTCATTGGGATCCGCTCCTTTCGTGAAAGATCGGCCATCTAGGGTTCCACCCTACATGAGTTACATTTGCGTAAGGATAGATTTCCTAATTTGCGCAAATCAAAGCTAATGCCATGTGCTGATGGTCCTTTTAAGGTGTTAGAGAAAATAAATGATAATGCATATAAACTTGAGCTGCCTGCAGATTTTGGGGTTAGTCCCACTTTTAACATTGCAGATTTGAAGCCTTATGTGGGTGAGGAAGATGAGCATCCGTCAAGGACAACTTCATTTTAAGAAGGGGAGGATGATGAGGACATCAATACCATTGTTACACCCACAGCCCCTACTGCTACATATACTGGACCAATTACTAGAGCTCGTGCACGCCAATTAAATTATCAGGTACTTCCGTTTCTTGGTAATGATTCTAATGTTCATGAGAATATGATGCTGCCTAAATTGGATACATTTGTTTTGCTTACAAATGAAGGTCCTGGCATGGATAAGAAGGATGAACACTGGAGCAAGACCAAGCATGGAGATGATGGCATGCGCAAGGGGAACAAGAACGGAGTTGCAAGTGATGATTTTAGGACTTTGAAGCCACCATAAGGAGTGCATGAAGCCTTGGACGGAATATACAAGATGCCACTTCATAAATTTCGTCCAGAGCCTATTCTAGGTGCTGCGTCACCTTATTATTGGGCCAGGCGCATGTAATTTCAAAATACTTAAGTATAGGTTGTTTTTAGAGTCCGTATGTGTGGGGAAACAAGAGTTAGGGTTGGTTTTGGACCCCTCCCCCAAGGGCCACGAAATTCCCCCCTCTTCCTCCATATATACAGCCCTTAGGGCGTCGTTTAGACTTTGGGTTTTTTTTAGATTAAAAGTTCGCCATAGCTGCAACTTCGCGTACTTCGTTTGTGTTCAAAGACCAAACCAAGACGTCATAGAACCCCACCTTGATCAATAAAGCTTCCATCTTATATTCGCAATATCTAGATTGCAATCTCAGTTTCTTGCTTGTTCTTCATTTGCTTGTAGGAAATAGACCCTCGTGGTTAGGTTGATCGTGCTCCGGCGTGCTCAGAACCTCTCGGAGTTGGTTCAGCGATTGGTAAGGCGCGACGTCCTCGCACGTTCGTAGTCGGGTCATCAAAGTCTACTCCACCAAAACGATAATCACCTCCTCTTTGAAAGACGGGACACTTTTGCCTCTATCAGAAGGTGTACTCCTGGCAAATGGTGGTGGCGGTGCTTGTTTTCTTGTATCTCGGTTGGAATTGGCGGCGGAAGTCAGTGGTGCCACAGTAGGACATGTAGGAGTAGAGGATGTACGTGGTGTCCATGATGAAGATCAACCTGCAGAAAAATCAGTTCGCGCCAATGCATCTCGATCCTGCACTTAACATTCAGCTTTGCAAGCAAGATGGAATAAATGAGTGATATTATTATACTCCTTATACTATAGAATGGTGTGAATCTCTTTATTTAATCCAGCCATAAAACATGCAAGCATAGCTTCATTATCCTAAACAAATACCACATCTAATCATGCCAGTTTGTAATTCCTGATAATATTCTTCTATAGAATTTTTTCCTTGTCTTAAATGCTGCAATTTTTGAAGTAATTCACGTTGATAATATGGTGGAACCCAATGAGTATGTATAGCAGCTTTCAAAGAAGCCCAAGTACTTAGAATATTATTAGGATATAATTTACGATGTTCAGACCACCACACACAACCAAAACTAGTGAATGCACAAAGAGCAGCAGCAACACGTCTCTCCTCGGGATATTGTAAACATGTCAAACGTTGTTCAGTTTCTAACTCCCAAGTAAGATATATATCTGGAACATATCTACCCTCAAATGTTGGAATATTCAGTTTTAGTTTAGGGAGATGGTCAGGCTCTTGTACCTGAGGTGGTGGTGCAGCCCTACCGTTGCGATTATTTGCATGTGGACGACCTGGTGCTGGTGGTTGCACATAGTTCTGATTTTGATGAACCTCATCCTCGTAATCGCCCGCATAATTGTCATCCTCCTCGGCACCACCAGCAGCAGGAGCAGGAGCCAAAGAAGCATCAACAGTAGGTACAGCAGCACCAGAAGTTTGGCCATCCTCAAGAGAGACACGCTTCGCTCATCCGAACTGATTCGGGAGGGGGCATTGTTGTTGTCATTGTAGAGTTGCGACAGGTGCAACCGGTGGTGGTTGGGGAAGATGCGTGAGCAATTATTTAAACTTGTTATCCAGCTTTGTCTCGAACGACTTCCCCATGCCATCTATCTTCTCCATGGCCTCTTCAAATCTGTTTAGCACATCTTCCACCTGGCCACTCATCATTTGCTGAAATTTATCATGCAACTCCTTATTCGTCATGCCCTCCTAGTCAATCTCGTTGGCTTGTGGTCCTGCCATGGTTAGCAGGAATAGAAACACACAAGAATATGATCATATAGACTACTAGAAAGTGGCGGGGTGTCACAAATCCGTCAAGCAAACCTCAAATTATTACCAGTTCTTACCCGATAGCAGGTGGTGATCGGTAACCGATGTAGTCAAAACTCTCAAAGCTTAGATAGATAAATTACCAGGGAGAGTCAAACACGCGACGTAGAGGTATGTGGAGCTGGGAAGGCTTATTATATGGTAGCAACAATGTCAGCAATAATCAAATCGGAGATGCAAAGTTGAATAAACGCTCAACGACGGTACTGTGCTTGTCCTAGGCTAGACCGTACTAGAGACGCGATCCTAGAACACTAACAAAAGCACGTAAACAAGGGAAAAGCACACTCTTGAAACTTTTATTTCGCTCTTTTTTTGCGCTCTTTTGTTAGCTCCTCTTTTTTTTTGCAAAAAATCACTATAGTTGGAACATCCCAATTTTCAATTTGGATGTTAATAATTAGATCATTCATATGCATCCATGATTTATGCATTTTTGCCCCGTTGACTTTCATTTGAATCGGATCCAAGGGACTTTATGCAACTCAAGGACCAAAAGAGAGAGTTGGAAGTTTCCCTAAATTCCACTTTTGAATTTTCAAAATTTGGATTTTTTTGATCAAATTTGGTTTCACCAAAATTCACTTCAATTATTTCAAAAATAAAATAAAGAGAGAAGATAAAAGGACTTCTTCAAAAACAGAGGGGAAATATTGGAAATTGATTTTGAAATCAAAATATATTTATTGAGTTTTGTTTGCAAGTTTTGTTTTGATACAAATTTAATTAGCGTAGCGAAAATATTTTTTTAAACTTGCATTTTAGGCCAGATAAAAGTTCACTAGGTCATATATAAGACCATATAGCTATGTGAATTTTGTGAATTTTTTTAGAATTTATTTTCATTGTCTTTTGATGCTTTAGTACTTCTGAAAAAATATAGAATGATTTTCTCTATAAAAAACCGCACGCGCCCAGCCATAGCCAGGCGCGGCCAGCCCATCAGGCCAGGCCAACTGGCCCAACCAGCAGTGGCTAGCACAGCAGGCAGCGAGGCCAGCTGCCACCCATGCTCGCTCAGCCCCACATGCTTCGAAAAAGAGAGAGAAAGGGAACGAGGCCAGCACCCCACGCCTGATCCTATCGATTGCACGTTCTCTATATCTCGTTGACCCTCTCTTACCCCTGCGCCTGGGCCCCACCTCCTCTGTCTTCTCCCCCATGAAGAAGAACAAAGTCCTACGCATACACGCACTGACGCCGCTCCACGTCCGATCTTCGTGGAAAACCTATCCTGGGTCGACCCCATCTCCAAGAATCATGTCTTATAAATAGCCTAGACCCTCCTCGACCGATTCCTCTCAAAACCCCTCGCCAAAACCCACTATTGGTGATATGACTATTGGGTATAAACCGCCCAGGAGGGGCCGGGTTATACCACTGGCGACTTACCAATGAAGATGGCGGATCATGCGAGCCTGTTAAAGACCCAAGACCCAGAGGTGACTTAAGGCCCAGTAGGATGAACCGCCACATGTGTGTGACTTGTATTGTAAGGCAAGCGTAGCTAGTCACCGAGCCGGATACGTTGTGTATGAGCCGGCCAGGACTCTATGAGCTGTCGGGTGTCAACCTGTGTATATAAAGGGACGACCCGGCGGCGGTTTAGGGCAAGAAACAAGAGATCGAAAGCTAGGTCAAGCATATTCGCTCCCTGGTAATCGAAACCCAAGCAATACCACCTCAAAGTGGATTAGGCCTTTACCTTCACCGCAAGGGGCCGAACCAGTATAAACTCCCCATGTCCTTTGTCCTTAACCCCTTTAAGCTAACCTAGTTGCGATGGCTCCACGACTAAGTCCTTCCACTAGGACATCTACTGTGACAATTCCACGAGAACTGGTGCCCACCGTGGGGCTGGTGCACGGTGGTTTTGAGTTCTTACAGGGCAGCTTCAAAGGGATCAAGGGATACGCTGCAGGTCGAATGACCAAGAGCCGTCGCAGCAAGCTCTACATCGATGATGCAGGCTGGGGCCCCGAGGCCGGATCAATTGAGTACGGGTACCGGGTCCCCTTCGGCGGAATCCACGTCTTCATCGGCAAGATCGGCGAACCGGGCGCTGAGCCGGACACCTACACCAACATCATCGAGACGGCTCAGCATGCATGACCTGCCTGGGTTCAACCTGTCGTGAAGCGTGCCTTTGTTGGATTTATCCATGGGGTGGAATTTGATGAAGGACCTGTGCCTGGCATTGAGACGATCATCTATTCTGATGGTGAGTCATCTAGGGGCGAGACCGATTCATTGTATCAACTACAAGACAGACATCTTGGGGGCTATTCCGATGGTGACAGTATTCCAGACCCCTACGAGCCGCCGAACAGGGTTGCGATCTTCATGGCTGGCACACAGCCGACGCTTGGTACAACAACCGCCGCGGATATGACCTCCAGTTCAATGGCTGAGGCGGCGGCTGGTGCTAGCGGCTCTACGCGCCCGCCGGCTCAAGTTCTCACAGAATTGTTAGAAGCTCTAGAGACTCTGATCGGGGTGGAAGTAACCCCGGACAACCAGAAGCAACACAAGGTGGACGTGGCTAAGCTGCGAGATGAGATAGCTCAAGCTAAGGAAGAGCTGGCAGCTAAAGACGCTAGGATGGTTGCAGAACGGGCTGTCTTGGATGCTCAGGCATAGTGGATCCAAGCGGATTCCTTCCGGCTCACATTGGATCAGAATGCTTCAAATGAGGTCATGAGGAGGAGACACCAGAGTCATATACCCCTGGTTTATGAGCCGAGGAACCTCTTAATACACCTGGAGCAGGGACCAGTGACCCGCCGGTGGTAAACCGGACGGTTGAAGTGCTGATTGAGCCGCACATGATGGGCTCCCCGTGTGTGAATAATACCCCACCTCAGCATGTTTCAACGCCACCGGGTCATTAATCTAACCCTTTGGACAATATGATTATTGCGGCAACGCGATTAGCGGCTCTACCGATTGAAGGCGAGTCTCCAACGGTGATTGAAACGCGGAGGGCCAGAGTACTTCTTCAAACAGCATTGGAGCAGCAAGTGGCTTATTCTTATAGTCGCGAGCAGATTCACTCAACCCCTCGTCCAAGACGGAGTTACAGCAGGCACATTGACTCACCGGCAGTTTCAAGCAGTGAACAGCGCCGTAACCAGCCTCGTGGACATGACCCAACACATGGTGGTGCCAATGCTCAGACTCTGGTGGCTCAGGGCAGAGCGCATCTGGGGGCCGAGATGGTGGCTCATCAAGTGGCTCATCAACATTCTCCGGCTTATCCGACAACTTTGGTAGAGGTAGGCGTGACTTCTAGAACCTTGGGTGTGCCATGTTTAGTGTGGGCTCTGCATAACGAGCATTTGCCCAAGGATTTCAAGGGTCCCCGTAAGCTGCCTAACTACACAGCAGATCAACCCCCTGAAGCTTGGGTGGAAAGTTATGAGATGGCAATGGAGCTGCTGGATGTTGGCGACGCCGCATGTGCTAAGTATTTCACTATGATGTTGGATGGGACGGATCGTACTTGGTTGAAAGGGTTGCCTGCCAACTCCATTGGATCATGGGCTAAGTTAAAAGCCCAGTTTATCCAGAATTTTAAAGACACGTGCAAGAAGCCTATGTCAATTGTGGATTTGGACTCCTGTGTCCAAGAAGAGGGTGAGTTGACAACACATTGGGTGTGCTGGGTCTCAGCTATCCTGCACTCATCGGATCGCATCAATGCCGGTTCAGTAGTCTTGATGTTAGAGAAGAATTGTCGTTTCATGCCCCTTAAGCAGAAATTAGGACGGCTCAAACACCACTGCAATGGCATGGGGGAGCTAATGGAGGCTCTAGTCAAGTATGCCGACTTTGATAGTACGAAGGACCCCGAGTCTGATGATGAAAAGCCGGGTAAGGAAAGAAGAGTAGCAACACCAAGGGGCAGCAACATAACCCGGCGAGTCAGGGGGGCAATGGTAAGCGCAAAGCTGATAGTAATTTGGATTTTATGGCTAAAACCAATATGCAGAATAATGACAACGTCATAAGGGAAAGCCACCTCCTCGGTTTGGAGGGCCAAATTTCAATCTTGAGGAGGTGATGAATCAGCCCTGCCCGAAAAGCCGTCTGCTCACTTTTGGAAGGATTGCTTCATTATGAAGTAGTACAGAAAGTCAAATTTTTTCTAGAACAATCATGGGCCAAACGGCGGCTCAGGTTCTGGTCCTTATGGTCCGGGTTATGGTGGTGGCGGTTCAAATTCCGGTTTTCAAGGCCAAGGCAATCAGGGTAGTTATAATCAACAGTCTAGTTAGGAGGCTCAGTAGTAGCAGTCTCATTATCAGAGTAACCTGAAGCAGTTGAATAGTGGGTAGTACCACGTCTTCACCATGAGCTTATGCAAGCGGGATCAGAAGCTCCATAAAAGGGTAGTAAACGTCATTGAGCCGGCGGTTCCCTGTTACTTACGATGGTCTAAACACCCTATTCTCTAGAGCCATGAGGATCACCCGCCCCGGGTTGATAATCCGGGTCACTTGGCTTTGGTGGTGGCACCTCAGGTTGGAGGATACAAATTCACTAAGGTGCTCATGGATGGAGGCAGTAGCATCAATATCCTTTATTATGACACTTTTCCGTCGGATGGGATTAACTGATAAAAATCTTAAGCCGTCGAACACAGTTTTTCACGGTGTGGTGCCTGGTAAGTCGGCATATCCAGTAGGCAAAATATCTTTGGAGGTTGCCTTTGGAGATGAGTACGATTCCAGATCTAAGACGTTGACCTTCGAAGTGGTTAAAATCAAGAGCCCTTATCATGCTCTGTTTGGGCGACCGGCTTATGCTAAGTTCATGGCAAGGCCTTGTTATGTTTATTTATAGCTTAAGATGGTGGGTCACAAGGGCACCATCACAGTGCATGGAAGTCGCAAGATAGCCTTGGAGTGTTAAGAAGGCGATGTTGCTTACGCTGAGTCTGTCTGTGCAATAGAGGAATTGAAATTTTACATCGATAATGTTGACCCGGCGGATATGACGTCCTTGAAGAAGCCAACCACAGAGCACGACCCCTTGTTGAAGTTTAACTCGGCAGATGACACTAAGCTAGTTGAATTCATTCCTGGCAATTCATCTAAGCAGTTCAGCATCAGTGCTAATCTGGATCTGAAATAGAAAAGCGCGCTCATCGAGTTCATCCGTGAGAACTGGGACATCTTTGCATGGAAGCCTTCAGACATGCCAGGTGTGCCGAGGGAACTCGCTGAGCACACTCTCAATATTGATCCAAAGTTTAAACCGGTCAAGCAATTTCTTCGATGTTTCAACGAAGAGAGGCGCAAGGCTATTGGTGAAGAAGTGGCATGTCTCTTGGTGGCTGGGTTCATTATTGAAGTTTTTCATCCTGAGTGGTTGGCTAACCCGGTGTTGATGCTTAAGAAAAACGACACTTGGCGCATGTGTGTGGACTACACAGACATTAATAAGGCATGTCCAGCTGATCCTTTTGCTCTCCCCCGTATTGATCAGATCATTGATGCTACGGCGGGTTGTGAACGTTTGAGTTTTTGGATGCTTATTCTGGTTATCATCAGATCAAGATGGCAGTTAAGGACTAGGAGAAGACAGCCTTCATCACTCCCTTTGGAGCCTTCTGTTACGTTTCTATGACTTTTGGGCTCAAGAGTGCACAGGCGACTTACCAGCGGTGTGTTTAAAATTGCCTTCATGATCAGATTGGGCGCAATGTTCATGCTTATGTGGATGATATCGTGGTGAAATCCAGGAAGAAGGAAACCTTGATAAATGATTTGAAGGAGACCTTTGAAAATCTCCGGGTTTACAAGCTGATGCTTAACCCGACCAAGTGTGTCTTTGGCGTACCGGCAGGCAAGCTCTTAGGGTTTCTGGTTTCAGAACGGGGTATTGAAGCTAACCCAGAGAAAATAAAGGTTATCACCTCTCTGGCTAAACCAACGTGTATCGATGATGTTCAGCGTTTGGCGGGTCGCATTGCAGCCTTAAGTCAGTTCATAAGCCGTCTGGGTGAGAAGGCTATCCCTCTACACCAGATGATGAAGAAGACAGATCACTTTGTCTGGAGTGATGCTGCTGATCAGGCATTTGAGGCCTTGAAGAAACAATTGGCTAAGCCGCCAGTTCTTGCTGCTCCCATTGATAAAGAGCCTTTGTTGTTATATGTGGCTGCCAATAGCTGAGCTGTCAGTTTAGCCATTGTGGTGGAACAGAAGGAATCAGACAAGGAGCATCCAGTTCAGCGGCCGGTTTACTACATCAGTGAGGTGCTTATTGAGTCCAAGCTGAGGTATCCGCATTGGCAGAAGCTTGTATATGGGGTGTTAATGGCTAGTCGAAAGCTCAAACAATATTTTCTGGGTCATCCCATCACTATGGTTAGTTCTGCTCCCTTAGGGGATATTATTCAAAACAGAGAAGCCACAAGTCGGGTAGCCAAGTGGGCCACTGAGCTTGGACCTCATGGTTTGAAGTATATGCCTCGAACAACCATCAAGTCTCAAGCACTTGTGGATTTCATAAATGATTGGACAGAGCTGCAGATGCCTGAGGAGAAGCCGGATAACACATATTGGACCATTAACTTTGATGGATCCAGGCAGTTGGAGGGCTCGGGGGTTGGAGTTGTCTTGACTTCCCCATGAGGTGATAAATTTTCTTACGTTCTCCGGTTGATGTTCCCTTGTACTAACAATGCAACTGAGTATGAGGCCTTGCTCCATGGTCTTTGGATGGCTAAGGAGATGAACTTAAGCCGAGTGAGGTGTTTCGGCGACTCTGATCTGGTAGCTTAGCAAGTTTCTGGCACTTGGGATTCCAAGGATCCACTCATGGCGGCTTATCGCCGAGAGGTTGATGCTATTGTTGGTCACTCCAAAGGTTATCAAGTTGAACATGTTGATTGCAGGAAAAATGAGGCGCCTGATGCTTTGATCTAGTTAGGGTCCCAGCGTAAGCCGGTGCCACCTAACACTTTCCTGGATATTCTGCATAACCCTTCAGTCAAATTGCCTACAGAGGAAGATCTAGCTATTCCTGACTCGGAAGCTCAATTGGTGGCAGCTCTTCATGTTATTCCTGATTGGACAGTTCCATATTTGGCTTATATGACCCGGGCCGAGTTACCTGAGGATGAAACTTTGGCCAGGGAGATAACCCAACGGTCTAGGTCAATGACTATTGTCAATGGAGAGTTGCATCATCGCAGTGTCACAACGGTGTTTCAATGTTGCGTTTCTCCTGAGGAAGGTTGTGAGGTTTTATGAGAGATTCATGAAGGAGATTGTGGTCATCATGCCGGCTCTAAGTCTCTCATAGCCAAGGCTTTCCGTCACTGATTTTATTGGCTGACGACTCATGCTGATGCGGAAGATTTCACTACTAGGGAAAACCTTATACACAAAACTTTAGCAGTAGCGCGTGTTAAAGAAGCACGCTAGCGCTTAGTAGCAGTAGTGCGTAGGCATAAACCATCCTACAGATACAATTGTAGCAGTAGCGCGCCTGAAGATAAAAGCGCTACTACTAAAATTCCCACTGCAAAGCCGATAGGCTACACATAGTAGTAGCGATCTACTGCGAACAGCGCTACCGCTACTTACTTTGTAGCAGCGCGTTTACGCACAAAGGCGCTACTGCTAAAGGAAATAAAATTAAATGGAAAGCAAATAGAAAAGTAAATGAAAATGAAAGAAATAGAAAAAGGAGAAAGGAAAAAAATAAAATGTAAAGATAAATAAATGAAAAGGGGGAAAAAGAGAAAGGAATAGCAATAGCGCATATCCGGGAACACGCTATAGCTAACTTAGCAGTAGCGCAATTCCTGGAACGCGCTAGTGCTACTTTTGACTTAACCATGTGGTTCGTTCTTCCCCACAGTCACTTCCCCCAAATCTCAACTCCTCCGTTGTCGCTGCCGCCGTCGCCCGTCGGCCGGTGCACGCTCTCTCGTCGCTCTCCGCACACCCTCGACGCCGCCCCCGACCCCGGATTCGACGCCGCTCCCGACCCCGACCCCGACCTCGACGTCGCCCTCCACCGCGCATCCGAGCCCCGATCCCGACCTCGACGCCTCCTGCCCCTCCCTCGCTGTAGGCACCTGAGGTGAGCACCTTGCTCCTCCCCCTTCCCTACCTCTGCCTAGGGTTCTTCAAATTTTAATTGCATCAAATTAGTTAGAGTTCATCTAGGGGTGGAAACGAATTGGATGCGGATCGGATAGTGCTCTTACCACTTTCGTTTTCATATTTACAAAACGAATACGAATGCGAATACGGATGTTATCGGATATAGATGCGGCTAGGATGTTTTCTTGATTTGGAACGGATACGATTAATAGCAACATATTTCTTAAGTGTATAAGTCAATAACTATGTGACATGAAGTATTCAACGTGTGACATGGTACTAATTAGTTAGTAAGAACTAGGTACTAATTAGGTACTAGTTTATTTTTATTTATCGTAAGTTTATTTTTAGTAAGAACTAGTTGAATTAATAGAACTAGTTGAACATGTCACATTTGTTGTTATTTTTTAGTTAAAGCAATTATTCCCACATCAACGTCGACGATGCCTATCCCGTATCCTCGTCATCGACTCGGCGGTGGACACCTGCTTGACCAGATGGGCCATGTACGGTACTAGGCCCGCCGGGCTGGTACTGGGAGGCGCTACCTACCGGGGGCGCAGCTTGGTGAGGTGTCAGCCCGTCGTTGACCCGAACCTTCTTTGGTGGCGGTCGCATGGGCCAGTGACGGTCCAGAGGCTTGACGACCCCGCGGAGGTGGTACGTCACCGTGTCAGCGAGGAGGACGCGCACGTCCATTGCTACTTGGTTGCGTTGGAGCACAGGTTCTCCAATACCCGGGAGGTTCTCCGGGGATCTCACTGGAGCTATGATCCTATGATGGTTCCTTCTCGTTGGGTGTCCACAGCCCTTTGCTAGGGTTTTAGTTGTATTAGTGATGTTATATGTATGATACTATTTGGGATGTATTAGTGATAATATTCGACGATGTACGGACGCAAGATATGATTTACTTTTGCTTATTGAATGCATGCTAATTTGAATACTTATTTATTTTACGATTTGGTTTTGCTTATTGAATGCTCATGCCAATATGAGTCCTATAAGATATTTTGAAATGTATATCTTGTGTTGCTCAAATAGGATATGTGCTTGCCCAGGTGGCCGATCATGTTTGCAAGTTACACCTCCGAGTGGCCTATGTTTTGCCGGAGTGTTGATTCATTTCCGTTCCGGCAAATTTCAGGCGCTCGATATGTCCTATTTTAGCAAAGGTCATGCCGGATTTTTCCGTGAATTTTGGCATGACTTGTGCGAGAATATGTAGGATATATCGAGTGACCCGGATTTTTTTTGACTATAAACAGTAGGGAAAAACACCCACTGCAGTTTTTATAATCAGAAGACAAGGTCCAGCAATACAAATAAACAAGATAAAAATACATCAAGGGCTTGAGGGAAGCCCCAAGATAAGAAAAAGAAAAAGAGAAGAAGAAAAGAGAAAGGCTAATGCTAGGGCTACAGCTAAAGACCTAGGCAGGAAGAAGTTACCAAGAAAGAGAAATGAAGCTATCCTTGAAGCACTTCTGCCATCTCCCAAGTTGCACCTTGCTAGGCCTTTAAACTGTGGTATTAATTGCAAGTTGGCCTTCCACCAGAAAGAACCTACTAATTCATCTCCTGGTAGTTTGTCCTCATTGTAATGTGTCTCCCAAATCAAATTCACCCAAGGAATGTCATGTCTATTGTAGAACTTGTGTAAGTTTTTCATAAGCAGTGCCTTATTCTGTGTGAAGATATCCATGACTCCTATCCATCCCTGACTTTTTGGTCTACAAACAGTGGTCCATTTTACTAAAGCTGGTCTATGGTCTTCCATATCTGGTCCTCTCCACAAGCAGTGCCTAAAATATTTCAAGATTTGCTGCTTAATAGTTACTGGTACATCCAAGTAGCTCATGAAGAAAATTGTGAGAGATGCCAGAACTGATTTAACCATTAACAATCTGCCTGCATAGGTCATGAAAGTGGCAATGTTTCAACTATGAACTGGTACATCCAAGCAGCTCATGACCCGGATTTGTGTGTTGAGTATCCTGGTAGTTGCCTTCTATCGATTTTCAATTAATGTTTCAACTATGAACATAGGAATGGTATTTGCGAATACCGCGAAGACGAGCGTGGGCTGTGCGATAGAATCTTCCTAGATGATGATAGACGCTTCAACATCAAGCTAGACGAGAACTTCAAAGTGGATACAGTAAGTCACAACGACAAGTCTTTTTCGTAATTAAGCATGACACTTGCTTCATTTGCATCAACTTACAATTACTATTTTTTACTATTCTACTAGTGTATCCCCTTCCATGCAAGAGTTTTTGTCTTGGATAAGATAGGTCTCAGTCCTATGAAAACTACTATGGAGGTAAAGAGAGTTTACTTGAAGATCGAGCATGGTTATACTTTCCACGCAAAATTATACAAATGCAGACACCTACACCTATTTTGAATGCAAAACTTGGCAAGCACTATGCAAGACTTATGAATTTAAGCCTGATATGGTTATCACCTTTGATATTCATTCGGAAGATGATATTGAAGGTAATATCGACATCTGGGTTGATGTGCAGATGCCTCCAGTTATACCATTATGTGAGTTTCTCAACCATATTTATGTCTTCGATATTGTTTATTCAAAAATAGTTGGCAACTAATTTCTATTGACAGCTTATTTCCATTCAAGCAAACATGTCCGACACTTGGTAGACATGACTGTCCACTATCCCGGGGCTGAACTAAACTTTGAGGCGATAGGTCATTCTGCTTCATGGCTTGAGGATCTTCATACTATCAAGACAAATTATTTTCCTGGACTTAAAAACCTTAGTACTCAAAACATGCAACAAATAGTGTTCGTATTGAACTACGGTCACATCTATTTAGGAAAGATGGTAAAATGTTTACTATTTGTCCTTAGTGCATCTTTTGCATACATTATTTTTAAGCTAAACTTCATTGCTAAGTATGTTACTATACGATGTTCTTCAACAGGGACTCCTGATGAATGTTGTGCCTCATTGGATCGAGACTAAAGGTCGCATGAGAATGGTTATCTTACGGCCAAGACATCCTACAATGCACTTTAGTGCATTCAGGATTTCTAAAAGCGAGGAATGCTTAATAGTGAAAGACTGGAGCAAAATTGTGAATGATCATAGAGAAGTACTAGGGGGCAGCAATCAGAAGCGCGGCCCACGATTAGGAGATAGGTTCATCTGCATGCTCCAACATGATGAAGCAGGAGTGCTACACATGTTTTATGGTATTTTACCTGAGAGAGAGCAGCAGGAGTGATTAGCTAGCTAGAAATGAGTTTGAAGATGATGATGTGCTACACTATGACTATGACGATTAAATAGCTAGTGTTGGTGGTAATGACTATGATGATGATTATTAGGTCGTGTTGTAGATAGCTACCGCAGCTAGTGTTGGTGGTTATTAGCTAGCTAGAATGAGTTTGAAGATGATGATGTGCTACACTATGACTATGATGATTATATAGCTACTGTTGGTGATAATGACTATGATGATGATTAAATAGCTTGTGTTGGCGGATTAGATTCAAGTGGAGGCAACATGTGGTGCACATCGAAAGTACTACTAGTCCAAACTAGATCAAGTTTGGATTAGTAGTATACTTTTGACATGCACCACATGTTGCCTCCACTTGAACCTAATCCACCTTCATTTGACACACTGTTATGGACATAATGATATAACAACCTCATAATTGGTATTGTACCAAAATTTGTATAACGGCGTATAAATACACTAAAAATGAAAAAAATGAAAAAAATACTAGTAGCGATGGAGAGTAAAGATGCTACTAATAGCTGTATTAGCAGTAGTGCGGGTGTGAACAAACGTTGCGGCTATATGTCTTAGCAGTAGCGTGTGTCGCATGCGCTACTACTAAGGAATAGCTGTAGCGCCTTACTAGTAGCGCGGTGTCCTGCGCTACTAGTAGGCGTTAAACCCGCGCTACTACTAGGGTTTTCCCTAGTAGTGTTTGGTCATTAAATGTGATGGTTGTCAGAAATTTTCACGACGAGCTCATGTGCCGGCTCAGGACTTGAGGATGATTCCAATTGCTTGGTTGTTTGCAGTCTGGGAGCTTGATATGGTTGGGCCTTTCAAAAGGTCCAAGGATAAAAAGACCCACCTTTTGGTGGCGGTCGACAAATTTACAAAGTGGGTTGAAGCGGAGCCGGTTAGTAAGTGTGACGCGGCGACGGCGGTACAATTCATCAAAAAGGTGATTTTCTGTTTTTGCTTTCCCCACAACATTATAACTGATAATGGCACTAATCTGTCCAAGGGTGCTATGAAAGAGTTTTGTCAACAAGAGCATATTCAACTCGATGTATCATCAGTGGCTCACCCCCAGTCCAATGGTAAGCTGAGAGAGCCAATCAAGAGATTTTGAGAGGCATCAAGCGCCGGCTTATGGTTCCTTTGCAGAGGACGTCGGGTTGTTGGGTGGAAGAGTTGCCCTTAGTGTTATGGAGAATCAATACTACCCCCAACATATCTACGGGTTACACGCCTTTCTTCATGGTTTACGGAGCAGAGGCGGTTCTCCCTAGTGACATCCGTCACGACTCACCCCGGGTGGCGGCTTATGTTGAAGCTGATAATGAAAAAGCACGTCGGGATGCACTTGACCTATTAGATGAGGAGCGTGACCTTGCAGCGGCTCGTTCGGCAATTTACCAGTAAGATTTACGCCATTATCACAGCCGCCAGGTTAAAACCAGAACCTTTCAAGAAGGCGACTTGGTGCTCTGGCTTATCCAGGATCAGACTGATATGCATAAACTATCCCCACCTTGGGAAGGGCCTTTTGTGGCCAGAAAAAATCTAAACAATGGGTCATACTCCCTTATCGATGTTCGAGGCCACAAGGACTCACACACGTCGGAGGAGGAGACCCGCCGGCCGTGGAATATTGCTCATATTTAGCCCTACTATACCCGAGCCACAGGCTCTTGTGATGTACATATTTTGGCAATATACATATTATGATAAATACAATAAAGTCGGCATCCTTGATAATTCAGGGCCTCTGTTGTTTCATTTTTGAGAATAATGAGTCTTTATTGTCACTTCATATGGTCACTTGGGGGCTTCCTGCTCCTTGAGCGTAGCTATGATTACCCTTTTTGATCCGTCTTTTACGCCATGATTGCTAAATACTTGGGGGCTTCCTGCTCATTGCGCATAGCTATGATTACCCTATTCATCTAGTTTGTACGCCTGGAATGAAATATTACTTGGGGGCTCTTTGTTCAATGAACAAGAGATTTTATGACCCTTGTAATAGGCTTGGAAGCCAAGTGTATTCACCTAAAAACCTGGTTTATCCTGCCTTTTTAAGTCTGCCACTCCGCCTAGATTGACTGGAATGACTCGTCGTACTTTTGACAATCAATCTTATACATACCCTGAACTTGTCAAAGTTAAAACGACGATTGGTCATGTGAGGCCCGGCTTATAAGGTTGCATGAAGGTTTAACTCAGCGGCTGTGCGGCCCTTTGAAAGCACCTCACTTGAAGGTTTGGCAGCCTGTGAAAGCCTTTTTTCTTTTGATTTATATTTGATTTGAACATTTTTTGAGGTTCATCTCTTGTGACATGTTAATACATGGTTGAAAACCGATGAGGGCTATGATGCCTTATGGTTAATATATGAATTTCCCCAACGTTTATTAACCCGGCCTGGCTTTGGACTATAAGTCACCAGTGTATGATGATCTTATATACTTGGAAGCGCTGTGCTCTAAGTTTTGGGATATTACCCCTTGCTGGATACAGTGTTGTAAGCCGGCGGTATATGTCAATTGAACAGGGCATTGTGCGCTCAATCTTTTGGGTTGTAACCCTTACTGCATAGGTATGATAAGCCGACAGTGTGAGCACATATCACAGGTATGATATTTTGTTATGATTATATAGAACTGGCCCTGGTTATGGGCTGCTTTTAGTCACCAATGGTTTTTATAGGGTATTTTGACCCGCCCTGGGGTAAACTTCCAGGGTACATGTGATTTGTTTGTGTGCAGGTAAAATAATAAATATGGTACACATAGTTGATGAAATCATGAGCATAAGTGGCAGATCTTCAATTGGCAGATCAGCAATATTATGTGGAACAAAACATGCACGATGGCACTGCAGATCAAAGTTAACTAGTCTATTACATGGCTCACCGAGCCTAATTGGTTAAGTGTTTTCAAAAGTAATGCTTGATGATGAACATTGTGAGCCGTCAGGCGGTTCAACTCCCCTGGTCTTGGCGGTTCGAGGCTTCCGGGTCATTCCGTGCCGGTTCTTTTTCTCCCTCCACTGTGTGGAAGTCAGGCGATGACCAATCAATGCCAGATAAGGCTTGAAATTCAGCTTCATCATCGATAAGCTCAGACGGGTCGATTTTAGGGGCAAAAGTATGCTTACGAATTGGAGGAATAAGATCTGCAATTTTGTAAGTCGGCGTGGGCATCTTCTGGTTCTCTACAATATAAGCCACCTGATATTTGGTCAGAACCGTCCTCTTTGAAACTAGGGCATCTAGTGGCTAGCTTGGCCGAGTCTAATTCCGACTGCCATGCCTTCGCCCGGCTTAAAGCCATAATGGCACCGGCTCTCGTAGCCGACCATTAGTTTTCTTGGATACAGGCAGGCAGAACAGAAAGTTGGCTTAAAACATTGTTGAGAAAATTTGGAGGTTGATTACTTGAGGAGATGGTGGCTATTGTATGCTGGACTACGGTGTATAGTTGTTCCACCAACGTGTAAACCGCCTTCAGCTTGGTCCGCATTTCTTTTCCAACATTGTTGCTTCTGGGACCTACATATGGCATATTATGATTAAATCACCTGACGATTTATAACATGGAGGGTGGAAAATCATTACAAGATAACAGGTCTTACCAAAGATAGCAAAAGCCATTTGATTGATACGATACTTCAAGCTCGTAAGTTTTGCGTTGACCTCTTCTAATGAGGCCTCAGCCTTTTCAGCTCTCTTGATCAGGGAAGCTTTTTCTTCAGCCCAAGCAACTTTTTCAATATTAAACTCAGTCTTGAGTTTCTCATTTTCTTCCAAGCTAAATTTAAACTTGGACTCAGCCTTCTGGGTCTCATATTCTTATGCTTCAAGTCGGGTTTTTAAACGAGTCAGCTGAGATTGAAATTGACTGGATGCTTCATGAAAATAGCAGGTTCAAGCAAGTATACACAGTTATGACATAATATATCTTGATAAGTCCCAAGCCATTTGCAAGCAATAGCACTTGGCACTTGGGGGCTAATGTGTGCAAAAGTTTTTCTTGTATCACATTTACATATTGCTAAGTCCCAAGCCCTTTGCAAGCATTAGCACTTGGCACTTGGGGGCTAATGCATGCGCATTTTTTATGATATGAGGACAGATGACCTCGGTTCATACTTTGTAACAAAGTTCACCTGGTTGCAAGAGGGATTAATGATCATTTGACAAATGATAAATCCCGGTTTAATTATATGGATTCAACTAGCTTTTGGTGGCTGCCACTGTAAAGTGAATCATTACAAGTCCCGGCTTATCTTTATAAGTGTAAGCCGACCCTTGGGGGCTACACGTTTGGCTTAAGGATATCTAACAAGTCTACAGTATATTCAATTCTATCATATTCAGTACACTTGGGGGCTGAAGGAATGTAACTTATGTGAAAGCAAGAAATAATACCTGATGCTTCTGGTGCATGTGGTTGGCCATGTCAATTTCCAGACCACGGCTACTGTGTATTTGACTCAAGTATCCGGAGAGGATTTCACTCATACTCAGATGAGAACAATTGGCCATGTGAAATTTGACTTTGTGCCTTTCAACCATTTCTTCCTTGGCGGAATGCTTTTCTAGAGCAATAGGATTCCCCGGTTCTTGGAAACCAGTGCCAGTGATCAATACCTCCTCAGTCTCTGGCTTCAAAGATTTGACTAGAATCGGCGGTTCGGTGCTTAAGGGGTCGACAGTTATATGATCAGTAGAGGTACCACGATCCTCTGGTGGCGGGTCATCAGCAGGTTCCTCCGGTTGTTCTATGGAAGCTTCAGAAATAGGGGCTTGCTTTTCAGGTTCATGAGTTTTGGGATCCTTTGTTGGCTTGTTTATCTTAGCCTTTTTGCTAGGCTTTGCTTTCCCACTACAAAAGGGTTAAAAAGTCAGTATGAGTTTATAGAGGATGAAAAGGTCAGAGTAAGTTGATACACACGGGTAGTCTTGAAATCCGGAAGCAGTGTCTGAGATGAATTGCCAGATGAAGAGTGAGAGGTCCCCTAGTAATTTGAGTTAGAGGGCTAAGCATTTGACAAATAAAACCTGCCTGAGAATAATCAAGAGTTGGCATTATTTGGAAGTACCTCATTCCGTCGCTTGCGTGGGACTGGCGTGTTGGGTAGGCCGGAGGAAAGCTCTCCACCAACACTGGTCCGGGTTCTGCGCCGGTTCTCATGTTGTCGTTGCTTCAAAATAACGTTGGGATCCAAGTGAGCTAAAGGGTTAGAAAACCTTACTTTCCGGATCACTTGTCGAGTTTTTTGGCTTGGCAATGGCTCTGAGTCGAAGATAATAATAGTTACCTCGTCATCACCAGTCTGGCTGGTTTCCGCATCATCCTGATAGTAATCATTGTCAATAAGATGGATGAAAAAAGAACCAAGAGAATCAAGGTCTACCTCCGACTCATCATCACCTTCGTCCAAATTGAGTAAATTAGAAGTAGTGGATTTCTTCTTGTTCTTCTTGACGGCTTTGGTCTTAATCCTGGCCCTTTTGGCGGCTTTTTCATCATACTGTTTGTCCCAAAAGGCCGATTTAGCCTGCAACAAATTACAACAAAGGTTAGGAAATTTGCAGATTTTATGAACAAAAAAGTAAGGTGTATAAACCGGAGAGACTTACATCTGGTGTAGGGCTGAGTGTGCAGAAGGGATTCAGACCCACTTGACTGCAGCTCTCCAAACTCTCATTGAGAAGAGTCCTTGTCATATCATTGATAGCTTTATTAGATAAACATGTTGAACTGTAACGTAGTGAATCTTTGGTGTCGCCGGTATATGTACACATTAAACCAGACCGGCGGCTTAAGGGTATGATCCTCTAGGCTACCCTGCACCGAACCAGGTCAATTCCGGTCAATCCATTGCCCACTTGAGCTCTGACCTTTGAGAAGGTAGGTGCAAGTTTGGTCCGCTCAACAGTGGTAAGCCGGTCGGGGAGAGGATGCTTCGGATTAAGTCATTGGTCACAAAATTCAGGCATGGGATTCTCATCAGCCGGAGATGTATCCTTGCAATAGAACCATGTTTTATTCCAATCCTTAGGATGGCTTGGAAGTTTGGCATAGGGAAAGATGGCGTCTCTCCGTCGTTGAGTCGAGATCCCTCCGAGTTCCTGACTGGGCCCATCAATGAATTCATTTTGGTGATTCAAGTAAAATACTCTCTAAAAAGTTCAACACTTGGTTCCTCTTGAAGATATACTTCATAGAATACTTGGAAGTTGCAGATGTTTGACACTGAATTGGGACCGATGTCTTGAGGATGAAGTTGAAAAAAGTGTGGAACGTCACGGAAGAACTTTGACCTGGGCGGTGAGAAGCCCCGATTCATGTGGTCAGTAAAAACGATCACTTCATTTTTCTTGGGGCTGAGGCCTGACTTCATCCGGTTTTGGAGCACACCAGTGAATGACATTCTTGGCCTGTAAAAAGCCAATCTTGACATAGTCTTGGAGCATTGTATCAGTAACGATGGACGGAACCCAATCATAGGATGTGACAGTCTTAGTCATGGTTGAATGTATAGCCTACACATGGCGGTTCAAGATATCATTAAACTAAAAGATATATGGCGAATTGCAAATTATTGTTCTCTGTACAAGGCTAATAGTTATGGAGATATAGTTCAAAACATGCAGTCGTTAAACTGGAAGGATGTTACAGAGTTAGTAATTATGAAGTAACGAATGGCGGCTTAACGGGGCCTAATGATATATAGTGGGTTGCGATCTGTGTCATAAGCCGCCATGGTAGTGTTGGTGCTTCAGATCTGTCAAATGAAAGATTTGCTAAGTGGTGGACAAACTAATTTCATAAACTAAAGATATAGTTTTGGATCTAAGACAGTTCAGAAAAGGCAATGAAATTCGAATACCTAAGGTGGCAGCAGCGGTAAGTTTTGATGCTCTCATAAGGTTTTTCTGTGGAAAGACATTACTTTGATGATGCGCATGAATGTTAAACTACTACCGCATAAAGTTTATGACTTATTCAGATTGAACGCTATTTGGAGTTGAGGAATACGAAGAACAACAAGAACACCGATGAACGGTCTGAACCCTAGCATGAATCTGAGGTTTGGATAAAAGGGTACTTACAGATGCGATGGAACGGCGACGGCGCATCGGAGTTTTTCTGGTCTGATCGGGTCGATGTGGCGGCCTGGGTTGGTGCAGCGTCGGAGGTCACGACGGCGGAGCTCGAGCGACAGATGAGACGCGCAAGGAAGACGAAGGAGGAAGCAAGGGGGAAAATGACAAAGACTCCCTACCCCTATTTATAAGGGGGTGGATACAAGGCATGCGCAGGAATCAAGGAAGCCAAAATCATCATATGGCTATATGGACGCCTCGATTCTCAGGACGTTTATTAAGGTAAAGATCAGTTAAGATGTTTTGCACCACATGTGAAGTTAATGCGAAGTGGCGTCATGGCGGTTTAAGAAAATTATGTGATCTGATGTCATGGTGGGTTGCAGCTGAGTTTATCAGACAAGTGATGCAAGATAGTGACAAGTCGGGTATTCAAGATTGATCTGAAAAGGCCTAATGTTGGGGATATGACTATTGGGTATAAACCGCCCAGGAGGGGCCGGGTTATACCACCGGTGGCTTACCAATGAAGATGGCGGATCATGCGAGCCTGTTGACGGCCCAAGACCCAGAGGTGACTTAAGGCCCAGAAGGATGAACCACCACATGTGTATGACTTGTATTGTATGGCAAGCATTGCTAGTCACCGAGCCGGATACGTTGTGTATGAGCCGGTCGGGACTCCGTGAGCCGTCGGGCGTCAACCTGTGTATATATAGGGACGACCCGACGGCAGTTTAGGGCAAGAAACAAGAGATCGAAAGGTAGGTCAAGCGTATTCACTCCCTGGTAATCGAAACCCAAGCAATACCACATCAAACTGGATTAGGCCTTTACCTTCCCCGCAAAAAAAAGGCCTTTACCTTCACCGCAAGGGGCCGAACCAGTATAAACTCCATGTGTCCTTTGTCCCGTTTAAGCCCTTTAAGCTAACCTAGTTACGATGGCTCCAAGACTGAGTCCTTCCACTAGGACATCTGCCGTGACAATTTCACGATAGTTGGCGCCCACCGTGGGGCTGGCGCATGGTGGTTTCCAGTTCTTATAGGGCAGCTTCGAAGGGATCAAGGGATACGCTGTGGGCCAGATGACCAAGAGCTGTCATGGCAAGCTCTACATCGACGATGCAGGCTGGGGCCCTGAGGCCGGGTCAATTGAGTATGGGTACCAGGTCCCCTTCGGCGGAATCCACGTCTTCATCGACAAGGTTGGCGAACCTGGCCCGGAGCCGGACACCTGCACCGACATCATCGAGATGGCTCAGCGTGCATGACCTGCCCGGGTTCAACCCGCCATGAAGCGCGCCTTTGTTGGATTTATCCATGGGGCAGAATTTGAGGAAGGATCTATGTCTGTCGGTGAGACGGTCATCTATTCTGATGGTGAGTCGCCCACGGGCAAGACTGATTCATTGTATCAACTGCTAGACGGACGGCTTGGGGGCTATTCTGATGGTGAGAGTATTTCAGACCCCTACGTGCCGCCGAACAAGGTTGCAATCTTCATGGTTGGCACACAGCCGGGGCTTGGTTCAACAACCGCCGCGGCTATGACCTCCAATTCAATGGCTGCGACGGCGGCCGGTGCTACATCATTATATTAGCCGAAGCCTTCTTGACGTCAGCGGCTGAGCGGCGCGCGCCGGGGTTGGACCGCGTAACGCAACTTCCTTTGTAATGGAGGTTGCTAGGTCTGCTCACCGGCCGCCTAGGCAACGTGCAGGTGTGCAATGGGCGATGGGCCCAGACCCCTGCGCCATAGGATTTAGACCGGCGTGCTGACCTCTCTGTTGTGCCTAGGTAGGGTTGCGACGTGTTGATCTTCCGAGGCCGGACATGACCAGAAAAGTGTGCCCGGCCAGAGGGATAGAGCGTGTTGGGTTATGTGGTGCACCCCTGTAGGGGAGTTTATCTATTCGAATAGTCATGTCCCTCGGTAAAAGGACGACCCGGAGTTGTACCTTGACCTTATGAAAACTAGAACCAAATACTTAATAAAACACACCCTTTCAAGTGCCAGATATAACCGGTGATCGCACTCTCACAAGGCGACGAGGAGAGGATCTCTAGGTAGGATTATGCTATACAATGATACTTGGTGAATTTACCATCTACTCTCTTCTATATGATTCAATACAGAGGCTGCCAGAAGCATAGTCTTAGATAGGACTGGCTATCCCCTCTTATTCTGGCATTCTGCAGTTTAGTCCACACATACAACCCATTTCATTGATACTAATGCATATGTAGTGTAGATCATTGCTTGCGAGTACTTTGGATGAGTACTCACAGTTGCTTTGCTACTTCTTTCCCCCCCCCCCTTTCCCGATTATTGCGATCATATGATGGAGTCCAGGAGCCAGAGGATCCTGAGGATGATTCTACATGGAGTTCGGCTTTGAGGAGTAGTTAGGAGGTCCCAGGCAGGAGGCCTCGCCTTTTTGATCATTGCTACTTTTATGCTATCCCTCTTAAAGCATACTTGTTTAACTTATGTCTGTACTCAGATATTGTTGCTTCCGCTGACTCGTCTGTATTCGAGCTGATGTATTCGAGCCGTCGAGGCCCCTGGCTTGTAATATAAAGCTTGTATTATTTTAATCTGTGTCTAGAGTTGTGTTGTGATATCTTCCCGTGAGTCCCTGATCTTGATCGTACACATTTGTGTGTATGATTAGTGTATGGTCAAATCGGGGGCGTCACAAGTTGGTATCAGAGTCGACTACCTGTAGGAATCCCCCTTCCAAACTCCTATGCTGAAGTCGAGTCTAGTCATTGTAAAACTTTTACTAACATGGTTGTGTGGCATACGGGCCCACGTCGCCATTGGGTGGTATTAGAATCTTTTATTCCTCGTCTATACTCTGGGACTCCTATATCTCTTCTATTCGGGTTAAATGATTTTGCTAACTCTAACACTAGGTCCTCGTAATTACTTCCTCCCTAAGAGACCCTCACTCCAGATGATTTCTTGGTGCACCAAAAGATTCTGAAGATACTCTCTGATGTTCTCTTGAGACTTTGTGCATGTCGCCTTTGCAATTCCCTACCACCAAAATATCCCTATGGATAAATACATACACCTGCCGTCCTTACTTTTATTCCCAATTGATCTTGTTATTACAAGATACCCCGAAATTCTCTCTATTGTTCCGAGAATACTTTGTGCCTACTGCCTTACAGTTCTTTGCTGCATGAATGCCCCTATGGATAATTTCTCACACTTACCGAGTATCCTCTCATCCCCAGTTTATTCATGTATTTCACAAAAGTCTTCGAAATACCATTCGATCTTCCGAAAATCCTGAGCAGCCTATTGCTCTTGAAATTCTTGCTTGCTTGCATTATGGTTAATCCCATAAGTCTCATAAGGTTATTGGCAGCCTTTGTCTTTATCATTTTTAAGTCCGTTGATTCAATATGTTGAGGATGCTCGCATTCCTTAGTCGAATGCTAGAATTCATCCTTCTGACTCAGACGCCATTTGAAACATGAGTTGGATCTCGACCAGTCAAATTGCCATCGATTATACCCCTAAGCCTACTCAATTTTCCATCCTTAATCACAGCATTTGCTTCTGATCCCTTAATTTGTAAATCATAATTCCTTTGCATCCGAGCTTTGATTTAGTCAGTTGTTTCTATAATTCAGTGGCTTTGCACTGTTTCTTCCAAGGGTTGTGTGTCGATGCTCACATCAGCTCCGTTATGGACCGTCAGATCCTTTGTTGAATTTTCATCTAACAATGTCATTTGTATACAAAAACCTCAAGAAGTTCTTTCCCTGATACATAATGCCATTGGTAAATCCTATTCTCTGAAATGACCAACGATGATCTACTTTCAAGCTTGAGTTATTTACTTCCGAACTTTGTGGTATATGTTTCGAAGATGCCCCGATGGGTTGAACCTATGCCTTCCTTAATCTGTGTGAACCCGAAATTTCACGGGTCAAACTCCTATGGTAATTAACCATGTTGGTTTTCACAATCAAATCATTTTTTAGTAGAGAAGTGAATGAAAGGTTATGCATTGAAGAAGTGGGAGTCAACCTTGAACCTTGTGTTCATGCCCATGGACACGATGTAGATCTTATCATTAAAGCTTATGTTAAATTAATTATTCCCTTGGTATAAATTCATCTTATATTTGGGATCTGGCCTTTTGCAATCGTGGTTCCGACCATGTTCTCCTTTAAATACCATTTCTCGGACAAGTTGATGTACTTGTCTTCGGCAGATCATTGCACCTGTCCAACCTTTATTTTGATCTACCGTCGAGTATTACACTCTGGTATCTCGAGAACATCATGGAACGACATAACTTCTTATGGGTTCTTCATCAACTGTTATTTCTCACCGATTCCAATTTTCTTGGGTTCTGGGTTGTCGTCAACCGAGAACACCGATATGTGAACCGATTCCGCATTCTGGTTCAATAACCCTAAGTAATTTTCGTTGCTTATGAGTTTAATAATCCTTCAAATCATTCCTAGCCTGATCGGCTATATCATAATCATGCTGATTTTAACTGTGCTACCTGGTCCTTACTCCGGGAGCACAACTTTCGATGACGAGCTAAGATTATGTCGATTTCCTCTTCTTATCATTTTACCTCAAGCAACAAACTTGATTCCGAGTTTGTGTCGTATCTGTGGTTCCATTAATTTTCCGCTGCATTAGTCCTTTTTGCTTGATGTAGTTGTTGTTCGGTTACTTCTTCATGCAGCCTCTCGACAAAATTGTAGTGATCTTCTTTAACAATTGGACTCTTTCCAGGATATCAATCGAATTCATGATGATAACTACCAACCTCGTCCCTTGGTAATCTAGGTTACCATTGATGACATCCTTACCTTCTTTTGTCACAAACTTGCTCATGTTATGGATGCAACTTGCTATCCAACTTGTAGTATGTTCTACCTTCAAGTATTACTGTCTTTTATGTCAAGGATGTTGTGAGGATTGCTCCACCTCTTAATTATTCTTGGTGTAGTGATATTTCTCACCACCAACATTCTTTCTTGGTCCCCGTGTCGATTCAAACCAGGATACCAACAAGTGAATAGTGTTGCTTGGATTATGTACTTCTAGCAACCCTATTGCTTTGAAGTTAATGGTCGACAATTCATTCTTAGACTATCGGATATGGAATCACCATTCTAACATTGATCATGCTACCTAACCCATGTTCGGGTGCACCTTTCAACCAATGTTTAATTGTGTGTGTTTTCCTATAGCATACATCATTATATCATTTGACCTGACAAATGTTATCTCCTTGTTCACATAATTGTGGAAATCCAGCTTTTTGGGAATCTCAATGAGTTGTCGCCAAGTCCATCAGCCACCTCCTCATCATCTCCTTGGTTTAATGATGAACTCCTGATTCGGGACTTGCTTCCATAGTTCATTTCCCGACAATCTGGCAGCACCATCTCGTCAAATTGTGTTGCACCCCTTCCTTCTCGGGCATCTAGAGTCCGAGGTATCCTGACACCAATCAGATCTGAATCTCACTCAGATAAGATGGTTGGAACATTTTCCAAAATGATGAGGACATCAATACCATTGTTACACCCACAACCCCTGTTGCTATACATACTGGACCAATTACTAGAGCTCGCGCACGCCAATTAAATTATCAGGTACTTTCGTTTCTTGGTAATGATTCTAATGTTCATGAGAATATGATGCTGCCTAAATTGGATACATTTATTATGCTTACAAATGAAGGGCCTGGCATGGATAAGAGGGATGAACACTGGAGCAAGACCAAGCATGGAGATGATGGCATGCACAAGGGGATCAAGAATGGAGTTACAAGTGATGATTTCAGGACTTTGAAGCCACCATAAGGAGTGCATGAAGCCCTGGGCGAAAATACAAGATGCCACTTCATAAATTTCATCCAGAGGCTATTTTAGGTGCTGCGTCACCTTATTATTGGGCCAGGCCCATGTATCTTCGAAATACTTAAGTATAGGCTATTTTTAGAGTCTGTATGTGTGGGGAAACAAGAGTTAGGGTTTGTTTCGGACCCCTCCTACAAGGGCCACGAAATTCCCCCCTCTTCATCCATATATACAGCCCTTAGGGCGTCGTTTAGACTTTGGGTTTTGTTTAGATTAAAAGTTCGCCATAGCAACAACTTCACGTACTTCGTTTGTGTTCAATGTCCAGACAAAGGCGTCATAGAACCCCACCTTGATCAATAAAGCTTTCCTCTTATATTCGCAATATCCAGATTGTAATCTTAGTTTCTTGCTTGTTCTTCGTTTGCCTGCAGGAAACAGACCTTCGTGGTCAGGTTGATCGTGCTCCGGCGTGGTCAATAACCTCTCGGAGTTGGTTTAGCGATTTCTAATGCGCGACGTCCTCGCACGTTCGTAGTCGGATCGTCAAAGTTGACTTCCTCCAAAACGATAGCCACCATCTCATCGTAATACGGGACACCCTTGCCTCTATCAAGTGGTATCAGATTTCCAGGTTGCTCGGTGAGATTTTATAGTTTTTTGTAGTTTAGATCGAGTCTGTTCTTCATACCTACAGTCCATGAAAAAAGCCAAAAAAAATTAGGGTTAGTTCATCATATCCGAACAGTCTGAGCCTTTGCATAGTCTTTTCAGTATTTTGCTTTGTTGAATTTGCGGTTACATCGTTGTGTCTAGTTGCTGGTCTTAGAGTCTAGTCTTTCAGAGTCTCGAGTTCTGGTCATAAGTTGGCACATAGCCGCCGCACCATCATCATCGCCCCTGCCATCTACCACCATCGCTTAGCCGCCACTGAGCCGTCTCCATATACCATCACCAATCCGTATCCATATACCACCACCAATCTGTATCCATATACTACCGCTAATCCATATCCATATACCACCACCACTGCCATATCCTACTACCATATATCCACCACCAATCCGAGTTCCTTTCATATTAGGTTTGTTTTCGAGATCCATCTAATTTCAGATTCGTGTTTCCTTGCCTGAGTAGGTTTTGAAAAAAAAGATTCTGGAGACCCCCGGACAGTTTTTAGGCCAAAATTTTTGCAGGCAATTTTTTTCCTATCCCATTTTTAGGCTTTTCTGAGTCTTTTGAGCCACGTGCCATCATTTTGATTTTTTGTCGCACTTTTTCGTCGCCGCTGCCCTAATTTCTGGGAAAAAGGCCAAAAAAAATGTGTGCCCATCATGTCAGTTTGACCTGGGACGAGTTTTGAGACATTTGCCATTATAGTGATTTGGGAAGAGGAGCGCAAAAAAATAGGAGCGACAAAAAATTTCCAGAGTGTGCTTTTCCCTTGTTTACATGCAACGCCGTGATTTTTTTAGTGGTCTAGGCTCGTGTCTCTAGCACGGTCTAGCCTAGGACCAGCACAGTATCGTCGTTGAGCGTTTATTCAACTTTGCATCTCTGAATTAATTATTGCTAATCTTTTTGCTACCATATTATAAGCCTTCCTGGCTCCACATAAATCTACGTCGTGCATTTGACTCTCCCTGGTAATCGCTCTATCCAAGCTTTGAGAGTTTTGACTAGATCGGTTGCCGATCACCGCCTGCTGCTGGGTAAGAACTGGTAAGAATTTGAGATCTGCTTGATGGATTTGTGACACCCACCACCACCACTTGTTAGTAGTCTGTAGGATCATATTCTTGTGTGTTTCTATTGCTGCTAACCATGGCAGGATCACAAGCCGATGACATTGACTGGGAGAACTTGACGAACAAGGAGCTTCATGATAAGTTTCAGCAAATGATGAGTGGACAGGTGCAAGATGTGCTAAACAGATTTGAAGAGGCCATGGAGAAGATAGATGGCATGGAGAAGACGTTCGAAACAAAGCTCGATAACAAGTTTACTGAATTGCTTTCACGTTTTCCACCACCACCGCCGGCTGCACCTGTCGCACCTCTACAATAACAACAACAACAACAACAACAACAACAACGTCGCCTTCCAAATCACGTGGGACGTGCACTACGCATTCCCATTGACCCTAGATAAAATTCTGGTGCTGCTGTTGATGCTTCTGTAGCTCCTGCTGCTACTGCAGAGGTGGAGGACCATTACGAGGACGAGGTTGATCAAAATCAGAACTACATGCAACCACCAGCACCACCACCACCAGGTCGTCCTCAGGTATATCATCACAATGGTAGGGCTGCACCACCACCTGAGGTACGAGATCAAGACCTTTTTCCTAAACTGAAATTGAATATTCCACCACTTGAGGGTAGATATGTTCCTAATATATATCTTTCTTGGGAGTTAGAAACTGAACAATGTTTTACATGTTTACAATATCCCGAGGAGAGATGTGTTCCTGCTGATGTTTGTGCTTTCACTAGTTTTGCATGTGTTTGGTGGTCTGAACGTTGTAGATTATATCCTATTCTAGCTACTTGGGCTGCTTTGAAAACTGCGATGCGTACTCGTTGGGTTCCACCATATTATCAACATGAATTACTTCAAAATTTGCAGCAATTCTGTAGAAGAATATTATCAGGAATTACAAATTGGCATGATTAGATGTGGTATTGTTGAGGAGAATGAAGCAATGCTTGCATGTTTTATGGGTGGATTAAATAGAGAGATTCAGACCATTCTAGACTATAAGGAGTATAATAATATCACTTATTTATTCCATCTTGCTTGTAAAGCTGAATGTGAAGTGCAGGATCGACAGGCCTTGGCGCAGACTAACTTTTCTGCAGGTTGACCTTCATTATGGACACCGCGTGCATCCTCTACTTCCACACATTCTACTGCACCGACACCTCCATCAGTTGTTACCTCCAGCCACGATACAAGGAAGCAGGCACAACCACCATTATCTACCAAGAGCACACCTATCGGGCCTGCACAGAGTTCTTCCATGGCATCAATAGGGCACACATGTGATATTATTTGTCGTCGTTGTAAGGGAAGAGGACATTTGGCGAGAGAATGCAAATCCTAGCGTGTGATGATTGCTACTGACGATGGTGGGTATGAGTCCGCTAGTGACTATGATGAGGAGACTTTGGCTCTTATTACACGTGAAGAACACGGTGGAGATGATTCTGATCATGAGACGCAATACATGGCTCCTGAAGATGCTGACAGGTATGAATGTTTAGTTGCTCAACGTGTTTTGACTGTGCAGGTCACACAAGCTGAGCAAAATCAGAGGCATAATTTGTTCCATACAAAGGGAGTTGTGAAGGAACGTTTTGTTCGCATCATCATAGATGGCTGGATCTGCAACTATTTGGCTAGCATGGAGATGGAGGAGAAGCTATCTCTCACCACAAGACCACATCCACATCCTTACTACATCCAATGGTTCAACAACAGCGGCAAGGTTAAGGTAACATGTATTGTTCGTGTGCATTTTAGTATCTCTACATATGCTAATTATGTTGATTGTGATGTGGTACCCATGCAAGCATGTTCCTTATTACTTGGTAGACCATGGCAATTTGATAAAAAATCTGTACACCATGGTAGAAATAATCAGTATACTCTTGTTCATAAGGATAGCCATAATACTTTGCTTCCTATGGCTCCTGATTCCATTTTGAAAGATGATATTAATAGAGCTAATAAAGCAAAACAGAAGAAAAATAAGAGTGAAAATTAGATTGTGGCAAAATAATTCGAGCAACAAATGAAACCTAATAATAAACCATCTAGTGTTGCTTCTGAAATTAAATTGAAAAGTGCATGTTTACTTGCCACAAAATCTGATATTGATGAGCTAGATTTCAGCAAATCAGTTTGCTATGCTTTTGTGTGCAAATAGGCATTATTGTCATTCGAGGACGTGCCTTCCTCCTTGCCCCCTACTATCACTAACATTTTGCAGGAGTTCGTTGACGTCTTCCCACAAGACGTGCCACCGGGATTACCACCTATTTGAGGGATTGAGCATCAAATTGACTTAATTCCCGGTGCATTTCTACCCAACCGTGCACCATACCGTACCAATCCAGAGGAGACGAAGGAGATTATGCGTCAAGTACAGGAGATGCTCAACAAAGGTTACATACGTGAATCTCTTAGTCCTTGTGTTGTTCCCATTATACTAGTGCCTAAAAAGGATGGTAAGTCGCGTATGTGTGTTGATTGTATAGGCATTAACAATATTACTATTCGTTATCATCATCCTATTCCTAGGTTAGATGATATGCTTGATGAATTGAGTGGCTCTACAATTTTCTCCAAAGTTGATTTGCGTAGTGGATATCATCAAATTCATATGAAATTTGGAGATGAATGGAAAACAGCATTTAAAACTAAGTTTGGTTTATATGAGTGGTTAGTCATGCCTTTTGGGTTAACTAATGCACCTAGTACTTTCATGAGACTAATGAACGAAGTTTTACGTGCTTTTATTGGACGATTTGTGTTAGTCTATTTTGATGATATACTGATTTATAGCAGATCTTTGGAGGAACATTTGGAACATTTACGTGTTGTTTTTATTGCTCTACGTGATGCACGTTTGTTCGGTAACCTTGGCAAGTGCACCTTCTGCACTGATCGAGTATCTTTTCTTGGCTATGTTGTTACTACACAGTGAATTGAAGTTCACAAAGCCAAGATTGAAGCTATTGAGAGTTGTCCACAACCCAAAACGCTCACACAAGTGAGGAGTTTTCTTGGCCTCGCTCGATTCTATGGGAGTTTTGTGAGAGATTTCAGCACCATTGCTGCACCTCTCAATGAGCTTACAAAGAATGATGTGCCTTTTGTTTGGGGTACCGCATAGGAAGAAGCCTTCACGGTACTGAAAGATAAGTTGATACATTCTCCTTTACTCCAACTTCCTGATTTTAATAAGACTTTTGAGCTTGAATGTGATGCTAGTGGAATTGGATTAGGAGGTGTGTTATTACAAGATGGCAAACCTGCTGCATACTTTTCTGAAAAATTGAGTGGGCCTAGTATGAATTATTCTACTTATGATAAAGAATTATATGCTCTTGTTCGGACTTTAGAAACATGGCAACATTATTTATGGCCCAAAGAATTTGTTATATATTCTGATCATGAATCTTTGAAACATATTAAAAGTCAAGCTAAACTGAATCATAGACATGCTAAATGGGTTGAATTCATTGAGACTTTCCCTTATGTCATTAAACACAAGAAGGGTAAAGAAAATGTTATTGTTGATGCTTTGTCTCGTCGTTATACTATGCTTTCACAACTTGACTTCAAAATATTTGGTTTGGAGACCATCAAAGATCAATATGTGCATGATGCTGATTTTAAAGATGTAATGCAGAATTGTAAAGAAGGAAGAACATGGAACAAGTTCGTCATTAATGATGGATTTGTGTCATTAATGATATATCTATGGACCTTGAACAAAGAAGGGGAGGGGTAGCATATTTGTTGTCGTGGATAGGTTCTCGAAAATGGCACACTTTACACCATGTCATAAAAGCGATGATGCTGTTAATGTTGCTGATTTGTTCTTTCGTGAAATTATTCGCTTGCATGGTGTGCCAAATACTATTGTTTCATATTGTGATACTAAATTTCTTAGCCACTTTTGGAGATGTTTATGGGCTAAGTTGGGGACTAAACTGCTTTTTAGTACTACTTGTCATCCCCAAACTGATGGACAAACTAAAGTAGTCAATAGAACATTGTCTACTATGCTTATGGCTGTTTTGAAGAATAATAAGAAAATGTGGAAAGAATGCTTGCCTCATATTGAATTTGCTTATAATCGTTCATTGCATTCTAGTACTAAGATGTGCCCTTTTGAAATTGTGTATGGTTTCCTACCTCGTGCACCTATTGATTTGTTGCCTCTTCCATCTTCGAAGAAGGTTAATTTTGATGCTAAACAACATGCTGAATTGATTTTAAAAATGCATGAGTTAACTAAGGAAAACATTGAGCGTATGAATGCTAAATATAAACTTGCTGGAGATAAGGGTAGAAAACATGTTGTGTTTGCACCTGGAGATCTTGTTTGGTTACATTTGCATAAGGATAGATTTCCTAATTTGCGCAAATCAAATCTAATGCCACGTGCTGATGGTCCTTTTAAGGTGTTAGAGAAAATAAACGATAATGCATATAAACTTGAGCTGCCTGCAGATTTTGGGGTTAGTCCCACTTTTAATATTGCAGATTTGAAGCCTTATTTGGGTGAGGAAGATGAGCTTCCATCGAGGACGACTTTGTTTCAAGAAGGGGATGATGATGAGGACATCAATACCATTGTTACACCCACGGCCCCTGATGCTATACATACTGGACCAATTACTAGAGCTTGCGCACGCCAATTAAATTATCAGGTACTTTCGTTTCTTGGTAATGATTCTAATGTTCATGAGAATGTGATGCTGCCTAAATTGGATACATTTGTTATGCTTACAAATTAAGGGCCTGACATGGATAAGAGGGATGAACACTGGAGCAAGACCAAGCATGGAGATGATGGCATGCACAAGGGGATCAAGGACGGAGTTACAAGTGATGATTTCAGGACTTTGAAGCCACCATAAGGAATGCATGAAGCCTTGGACAAAATATACAAGATGCCACTTCATAAATTTCGTCCAGAGGCTATTTTAGGTGCTGTGTCACCTTATTATTGGGCCAAGCCCATGTATTTTTGAAATACTTAAGTATAGGCTGTTTTTAGAGTCCATATGTGTCGAGAAACAAGAGTTAGGGTTGGTTTCGGACCCCTCCTACAAGGGCCACGAAATTCCCCCTATTCCTCCATATATACAGCCCTTAGGGCGTCGTTTAGACTTCGGTTTTGTTTAGATTAAAAGTTCACCTTAGCAGCAACTTCGCGTACTTCGTTTCTGTTCAATGACCAGACAAAGGCGTCACAGAACCCCACCTTGATCAATAAAGCTTTCCTCTTATATTCGCAATATCCAGATTGCAATCTTAGGTTCTTGCTTGTTCTTTGTTTGCCTGCAGGAAACAGACCTTCGTGGCCAGGCTGATCGTGCTCCGGCATGGTCAATAACCTCTCGGAGTTGGTTTAGCGGTTGCTAAGGCGCGATGTCCTCGCACGTTCGTAGTCGGATCGTCAAAGTAGACTTACTCCAAAACGATAACCACCATCTCATCGAAAGACAGGGGACCTTTACCTCTATCACAAAAGCCGTAACATTGGACTTTGTATAGCCCAGTAAGGTGATGTCATGCTTAGCGCACCGGGTCGGAGGACCCGTTGTTATAGTTTTCCTTTTTAGCAAGGTTATCCATTCTTTCATGAGGAAATTGTAACACGTATTCTATGGGTTGTTCCTGATGGATCCTTTGTGTATTCAAAGTCTGACCTTTGCTTAAAGACCATGTCAACGCTATCTCGAAGCATGTATGTGGTACTCCAATTTTCAATAAGAACATTTGAAGCACAATGCTAAAATTTCTTTATTTATTACCCCAAACACCATTGTATGGGTAATGTCATGTTATTTCTCTCCCCTTTCCTAAAGGGTTTTCTATGTTATATCATGTCATGGATATCATGCTCTCCTTGTCCTTGGGAAGGATATACCACTCGAATATGTGTTTAAACACATTTTCCTTTCCATTGTTCTATTTGATCTAATAATCGTGTTTCCTTTCCATTGTTTTGTTTAACCTTTCTTGTAATCTGACTTAACTGAGCAGTGAGAATTCCCTGCTTAGGTAAGCACCTCGTTGTACCACCCTGTCAGTAAGACCCTGTTAATATTGTTGATAACATTCCGGTAACCACCAATGGACGAGAACTTTACCTATTGGTCCGCCTCGTTCAACGAGCAGGAAGATGGTTCTCTTCATCCCTCGCCCTTGGTACCGACATTGCCGACATAATTCATAGGCTATCCTCTGACATACCTTACTTGCATGATCGTGCAAGACATCACTGCCTTCCTACTTTCAACCCACATGGTGGGCCCATAACCCACAGTTTCACATGATCAAAACCTGACTCTCCTATACACCCCCTGTTCTTAAGGTTGTTCTTCACACTTAGCCTCGTATATAATTCATGAGCCACCTTTCGATGAGATCATCAATTCTGGTATTAGACGCAACACTTATTCTCGTTGCTCTAGATCCCCTTTCACACTTTGTTCAGGCATCGAACGATTGCCTACCCGCTTGAAACTTCTCATGGTACCTTCTTACCTTGCTCTCGGCAATTTCTTAAGTTTCAATTCGAGAGTAACTTTCCGGCACCTTCCCTGATGTTATCTACCCGATAAGCAACATTGTAGCGCTCAGTTCTTCCGAAGATACCCCTTAACCTTTTTGTAAGTACGAGGGAACTTCTGAAGAAAAGATGACGACTTCATCATGATGGCCTGAAACAGAGGAATGAAGACATCGGTGTAATGGATTGACCTCTTCGAGAACAGCAACCAAGATTGAGAAGATTCGTTAGAATTTCCTAACCAGACATATCTCCCTTACTCCATCTCTTAAATCTCGAGACGAGATTTCTTGTAGTGGAGGAGAATTGTGACGCCCGAATAATTAAGATACAGTGAACCTTTGCTAATGATGCCACATCACTGTGATGACTGTTATTAATCTCGTGATGGTTCAAAAAATGATTCAAATTCAAATTTGAAATATAGGAAAATAACAAATGTTTTCAAAAATTAAAACTAAAATGTTCGATGGGTTGCAAGTATTCGCCAAGTAATTGTCATGAAGAAATCAACTCAAATTGGATTTTGATTTTGGCCATGGCAATATTTTGGTGGACCAACAACATTTAACTTGGTCGTTTAAATTCCAACATATATTCTTACTTTTCCCAAATCACAAGAAACTTTGTGTGCGGCCCTATGCTAACATACTGTATTTCTTTGTCAAGTTTCATACATGACGAAATTCGTTTGGTGAGCCAACTACGTACAAGCGGAGTAGAAATAAAAGACAGAAATAGAAAAAAAGAGAGCAATAAACTACTTATTCTATTAGTTTTCCTTTTTAGCAAGGTTATCCATTCTTTCATGAGGAAATTGTAACACTTATTCTATGGGTTGTTCCTGATGGATCCTTTGTGTATCCAAAGTCTGACCTTTGCTTAAAGACCATGTCAACGCTATCTCGAAGCATGTATGTGGTACTCCGATTTTCAATAAGAACATTTGAAGCACAATGCTAAAATTTCTTTATTAATTACCCCAAACACCGTTGTATGGGTAATGTCATGTTATTTCTCTCCTCTTTCCTAAAGAGCAAGAAACTAACCCATTGTTATAGTTTTCCTTTTTAGCAAGGTTATCCATTCTTTCATGAGGAAATTGTAACACTTATTCTATGGGTTGTTCCTGATGGATCCTTTGTGTATCCAAAGTCTGACCTTTGCTTAAAGACCATGTCAACACTATCTCGAAGCATGTATGCGGTACTCCGATTTTCAATAAGAACATTTGAAGCACAATGCTAAAATCTCTTTATTAATTACCCCAAACACCATTGTATGGGTAATATCATGTTATTTCTCTCTCCTTTCCTAAAGGGTTTTCATGGATATCATGCTCTGCTTGTCCTTGGGAAGGATATACCCCTTAAATATGTGTTTAAACACATTTTCCTTTCCATTGTTCTGTTTGATCTAAGAATCATGTTTCCTTTCCATTGTTTTGTTTAACCTTTCTTGTGATCTGACTTAACTGAGCAGTGAGAATTCCCTGCTTAGCTAAGCACCTGTAGCGATCCAACCCGGTCGAATCTTTGTGCATAAGTGTCATCCCTGGATCGGTAGTGCTGACACACACAGTACTTGAAGGATTTATAATAGAGTGCAATCACACACTTATTACATCGAATATCTCAAAGAGAGTGCTTATTACAATAATATGGCTAAAGGTCATCTAATGAAGATAACAGCGGAAGGCTTTGAAGGTAAAGTGAGTCCATCAACTCCAACGGCATAGCTGAGTGCAAAACAACGACCTAGCGCACCTTACTCTTCGTCTAAAAAGTCTGCAACATAATATGTTGCAGCCTGAAATGGGCTAGCACATGGAATATGCTAGCAAAATAACACTGTAGAGCAATGAACAAGAATAGCTGCTATAACTACATGCATATATGGCTGGTGGAGGCTCTAAGGTTGATGTTTTTGCGAAAAGCCAATTTTTTCCCTACTACAAAGGAATAAATTGTGTTTAACTATCAAGTTGGTTGGTAAAACATTGAGAAGGTTCCTCCAACTCAATCCCAATTAAGAAGTAATTAACAGCCCAACAACATTAATTAAGAGTGATGAGATCAAATCAATAATTCAAGAACCAGATACTCAAAATGTCCATAACCGGGGACACGGCTAACCATGATTAGTTTGTACACTCTGCAGAGGTTTCCGCACTTTTCCCCACAAGACTCGATCTCCTCTATTGAATTTCTCACACTACATGATGTTTGAGAAACGGATGACCGAGACACAGTCTTTCCGAAGAGGTCCCCTTAACCGATAGATAGGCCGGTACACCTACAATCCCCTACATCTGCTAGCCCATCATGGAAAGGATTCCCACAACTTACTCAACTATGCCAGAGCCCATAATTTGGCTCATGGCTGCACACGGAAGTTTCTAGCATGAATAATCTTATGATCCCTTTGAGCCTGGGTGGCGAACCATTGTATGATCACACGGGTGCTCCGGGATATCCCAGGACAGCTCTGGATTCCTCTAGGTGCCCAGACAACCACTAGGTGCTCCAGAGTGCCTCAACCAATCGACCAAGATGTGTATTAAAGTAGCCACCTTAAGTTTAACCGTTAACTATAACTCTCACATCTGTCATGGATCACTCAAACCAAACCACGTCTACGAGCATAGCATAGCAATATAAGCATAACGTAGAAGTAACTCCCAGCGTTTGATATAAAAAGGGCAATAGGTTCTACCTCATCATCTACTTCCCAAAACCCACATGTTAAGAAGATCCTACTCATGCAATGTTTAAGGGTTGAAACTAATGCGTAAAAACTGGGTTATAAGGGGTATGATCAAAGCGTTACTTGCCTTGCTGACGATCTGCAAACCCTAGAGACTCATAGTAGCACGCTTCACACTCCGGAATATCTATCGCAAACAAACAATAGCATACATAAGCACTCAAGCATATATGCAAGGGTAAAACTCAGAGGGGAAAGTCCAAACTGAAAGTTCAACTGAAGTGCTTCGATTTGCAAAAAGAATCAATCAAATCAGAGCTACGAAACTCAAACTACGATCAAAAGAAGTTCGAATTCAAATCTTCTTGAAACCAAATTTGAAATTGTCTATTCAAGTTGATTAGCTGGAAAGAGGGGTTCGAGACGAAGATTTTGGCATTGGTTTCACTGGATTTGGACGAATGGCTAAAAGGTTGCGAGGGTTTGAAGATCAGGGGCTAATCTGCGATAAAAATAATCATGGATAGGTCCCTGGATGGAAATAAAATAAAAAGCAAAACCTAAAGAATGAACGCTCATTATCTAAGACGAACGAATGTGTTCGCAAACAGAAGCGTTCAGGCGAACGTTCGCTAAATAGAGGAACCGAAAAAATGATCTAACCGAACCAAATGAAAAACCGAAAAAAATGGGCGGCGGCGGTTTTAACCAGTTCCTCGAAAAAGACCGGCGGCGGCGAGGTGGAATTCCGGCGGAGCGGGGCTCTGGCAGGGCTGCGGGTTCGGCAGGGTGGGCGACGGCGCGGCGGCGGTGACGCGTGGCTCTGGCGGCGGCGGCAAGCGGCGGTGGCTGCTACTGCTGTGGGGCGGCGGGCAGCGGTGGTGGTGAGAGGGGGCCGGGGGCCTCGGCTTTTAAAGGCCGGGGTGGTGGCTTGCGTGAGGGGGCGGGGCGCATGTCCGCCTCGGACACGGCGGCGGCGCGGCGAACCTCGGGACTCCCATCCCTAGTCGGCAGGGAGGCGGCGCGGCTGGGCCTTCGGCCCAGTCGGGCGGGAAACTTAAAAAAAAAATCCACCGAAAAGAAAATTCTTAATAAAATGTAAAAAAATTCTAAAAATGCCAAAAACAATTTTCACCGTCTAAATATAATATTTAGAACAAAGTGAGCATTTTTCTGGCCTAAAATGCATTTTTGGAAAATGTATATTTTTCTAATTCAAATAAAATCGCATATTAATTTTATTTTAACATTTTTCCTCCAATATTCCCCTCTTATTTTGGAGAAGTCATTTTATCTCCTCTCATGTATTTTAATATTGGAAATATTTCGGAGAGAAAATTATTAAAATCAAAATGATCCTCTTCTCAAATTTGAGAAAATTCAAATATGAAAATAAATGGAATCCCCAACTCTCTCCGTGGGTCCTTGAGTTGCTTAGTATTTCTAGGATCACAAACAAAATGAAAATAAAATATGACATGCATATGATGACCTATGTATAACATCCAAATTGAAATTTTGGGATGTTACAAACTGTCAGGACCCCGATTCTAAATCACACCGATCTAGCCTGTAACACCTCATATCACTTTGCGGCCTCACGCACGGTATTCCCACGGGGGTCGCCTTACCATGGCCCAGGACCGTTTGCGCCTTTTGGCTCACGTATATGATAGTGCCGCTAGCATCCATATGACAGAGAACCCGGCCCGACATGACTAGTCGTGAACCCAAAGTGGCACTAACTTACGGGAACAGGCATACATGAATCAACATCGAGCATGTCGGTCAGCAGCGTGTGAATCCGGGCTGTAGCACTGGGCTAACAGGACTCCGGTAACCCGGGCTGTAGCAGGCTAGGCAGGACTCCGGATGTCACCGCGTGACATTTCCCCGAAGGGACAGACACAGGAACGAAGTGAAACACATGCCGGCCAGTCAAGTGTCCTGAGCAGTAGTGCTGGGCTAGCAGGACTCCGGTGAACTGGGCTGTAGCGGACTACTATGGCTTATGGAAGCACAAGACTACATTTCCCCATAAGAGATGCTACCAAGGATAAACAACTAGGTTGTCGGGTCCCACACATACCAAGCATTTCAATCATACACACAATATGCTTGACATGTATAAATACAACATGGCATCACAACATAACTCTACGACTCAAGTATTTATTCATTAGGCTCCGAGGAGCGAGATATTACAAACATGGGTCTCATGACCCAACATTCAGAGCATACAAGCAACAAGCACATGCGGAAGCTTAACTTGTCTGGGTACAGACAACTACAAATGAAGAAGGCTCAGAAGCCTGACTATCTACAAGACCCTCCCAAGGGTACAAGATCGTAGCTGAGGTAACAAGCTAAACGTCGAAGTCCAAGCGGAACTACTAGTGAGACTGAAGTCTCTCTACAAAACATAAAATAAGCAAACGTGAGTACAAATGTACCCAGCAAGACTTACATCAGAACTATCTACATATGCATCGGTATCAACAAAGGGGTGGTGGAGTTAACTGCAGCAAGCCAGCTTTGACTCGGTGGCTAACCTGAACTACGACTGCAAGTAACTCTTTTGAGGTGGTGCACACGAGTCCACAAATTCACCATACCAATACACCACTATGGATCCGCTCCCGCCTCCCTGCGAGAACGCCATCCATAGCACTCACGCTTATCTTGCGAGTTTTAGAATATCCACTTTCACTTGTCTATGAACTATGCAAGGGGTCCAAGTTTCCATATCCGAGGAATCCGGCTATTCGAATAGATAATGATAACCCTGCAGGGGTGTACTTCTTCACACGCTCTCGCCACTTACCACCATGTACACATCGTGTATCTCGGCAACCTTCAAGCGGAAGCCTGGCGAGGGAGTCGGCCACGACCTGACTAACCAACAAGTCTCTAGTCCAGGTTTATCGCCTATTCGGGTTCCATCCGCAAGGAGATCCGGCCGGGGTGTCGCTCACGGCCCCAAACGATGTGAGCAGGGTTCCCAAGCCCACCATCCGGGTGCCACTTGGTACACTGGGCCACTGTGCCTAGTCTGTCCCAAGCCCACCTGTATCGGGTGCCACTTGGTAGACTAATAGCACTACCTACAAACACCAGAAACTAGTTGCAACTCCTGGACAGAGATTGAGTTGATTAATAAGTCGAGAGAGCTTGGAGCTCCTGGAGCCCAATGTGTAGTAGTAACTGTTCATGGATCACAAACACAGAACTCAGTTCCTAAGGACGGCTGCAATGAGACAACCCACCATGTACTCCTACATGGCCTCTCACCGCTACCTTTACCAAATCGTGTTCACACACTTAGCTCTCAATGGTAGGACATGTTCACCAAATTCCAATTCATCCCCGATGAATCAGACCTGACTCAACTCTAAGCAGTAGCAGTAACAGGGCTCAAACAACTCCTACTCATGCTAGTGGGTTTCATCTATTTACTGTGGCAATGACAGGTCATGCAGAGGAAAGGTTCAACTACCGCAACATGTAACAGTTGAATCGGTGTTGTCCTAATGCAGTAAAAGAGAGCAGGAGCGAGAGAGTGGGATTGTATCGGAATGAACAAGGGGGTTTTGCTTGCCTAGCACTTCTGAAGATAGAATAGCTCTTCATCGGTGTCATCGATCATGTCGTTGGAAACAACGTCTACTGAGAGGGGGCAATTACCGGCAAACAAGGAAGAATACAATCAATGCAATGCAACAATATGATGCATGATCATGACATGGCAATATGTTGTGATTTGGGCTAATGCAACAGAAAGTCATTTTAATTGAAGTGGAATTCAAAACTATATCAAATTCCAACTCCAAACCTATTATGAAATTTGCCCTAATCATGTTTCATCCTAAACAGTGAGGTTAACTTGCTCAAACATGCATGAAAATGGTACAGATGGATTCCTTGAATTTTTCTGATAATTTTTACGGTTGAATTTCATTGATTTTTAGAAGTTTAAACTGTTTTCTGGAATTTCTAGATTATTTAGAAATAAAGTAATTCCAGAAAATGCATTACTGCATCAGCACTACGTCAGCATGACGTAAGCGAGTCAATGGGGCAGCCCAGGTCAAACTGACCAGTGGGTCCCGTGTGTTAGTAGCTAAACTAGGTTTAGTTAAGCCTAATCTACATTAGTTAGCGGGGCAGCCCCACCTATCATTGAGCCAGGGGAGGTCAAACCCGTGGTCAACTAGGGCTAACGCGCCGGCGGCTCGACGCCGGCGACGACAGGTGCGGCGGATGGGCTCGGGTTCGCTCCTCTGGCGCCCAAATTGATGACGGAGAGCGTCTACGAGCTGCTGGCGATCCCGCGCATCCAACGGTGCAAACGGGGCAAGCTGGGGTGGCCGTAATCCTCGCCGGCGTCGAGCTCAGCGGCTGCCGGACCTCAGACATTGGCGGAAACGGCGCTACGGTGCACAACAGGGCGAACCCGTGGGTGTTGCAGGTTCACAGGAGCACGGCGAGCACGCTGGTGATGCTCGGGCGAGCGGACGAGCTCAGGAGCATGGAGCTCGTCGGCCGTGGCGGCGGCGAGCTTCGGCGGAGGTGGGGAACGGAGCTAGAGCAAAAACGCGAGCAGGAGAGGAGGGGGAGTCGGTCCATGAGCTCACTGTGGTTGCAAAACGCGTCTCAGTGGGCTCGGGGGAGGTCGGACGACGTCGGGGCATTGCCGGCGATCTCGGAGGCCGGAGTTGAAGACGACGGTGGTGGCGGCATTCCCGGGCACCTGGCGTTGTGTGACTCGGTGGAGAGAACGAGGACGTCGTTGCGGATCTCAGGGGCACATCTAGGGGCGTAGGGGAGGCCGGTGGCTATGCGAGCGGTGGACGGCGGCGATGGCGGTTCTCGGTCTCGCTTGGGGCCGAGAGATAGAGGAGGGGAGGAGCTCCAGGGAGAGAGGGGAAAGTGACAGGGGACCGAGGAGGGTCGCGTGGCGATGCTAGAAGGGCCGAGGCGTCGCGGTGGAAGCAGGAGGTGGTCGGGCGTGCGCCGGCGCGCGGTGGCCACGCGCCTCTGTCCTTCTGTCAAAGGAGGAAGAAGACCGGGGAGCCCCTGGTGGGCTGGGCCGGCTCTGCTGCAGGTGAGAAGCCCAGGTGAGTCCTTCTCTCTCTCTCTCTCTCTTTTATTAATTGTTCTGTTTTTCTATTTTTGCTAATATGTTTTGATTCAGTTCAAAGACCAAACCATTTTCAAAATTCATGAAAATAATTGTGTGAACTAAATGGACTTATCCAAAGCTACACAACAATTTGTAGAATTATTGAACATATATTTATTATATAATAAATATAGATCCAATTCAAATAGTTATTGAATTAATTTCAAATGACCAAAATAATATTTCTGAAACTCCAAAAATATTGGTTTGAATTTTACCTCTTGCCAATATTTTTACAGAATAACAGGAACATTTCCTTGGACTCATTTGAAAAGATTTTTAATGTTGATTATTTCTGAAGTGATTTCTGAGGGTTTTAACTAACCTCAATTCAACTTTCAGAATTTAGACATGATGCATGGATGCTCTCTTATGCAACTATTGCAAACAATTCTAGGGCTGTGACACAAACCTACCCCCCTTAAGATGAATCTCGCCCTCGAGATTCAGGTTGGCTAGAAAATGAAGGAAATATGCCCTAGAGGAAATAATAAAGTTATTATTTATTTCCTTATATCATGATAAATGTTTATTATTCATGCTAGAATTGTATTAACCGGAAACATGATACATGTGTGAATACATAGACAAACAGAGTGTCACTAGTATGCCTCTACTTGACTAGCTTGTTAATCAAAGATGGTTATGTTTCCTAACCATTGACATGAGTTGTCATTTGATTAACGGGATCACATCATTAGAAAAATGGTGTGATTTACTTGACCCATTCCGTTAGCTTAGCACTCGATCGTTTAGCTTGTTGCTATTGCTTTCTTCATGACTTATACATGTTCCTATGACTATGAGATTATGCAACTCCCGTTTACTGGAGGAACACTTCGTGTGCTACCAAACGTCACAACGTAACTGGGTGATTATAAAGGTGCTCTACAGGTGTCCCGGAAGGTACTTGTTGGGTTGGCGTATTTCAAGATTAGGATTTGTCACTCCGATTGTCGGAGAGGTATCTCTGGGCCCACTCGGTAGTGCACATCACTATAAGCCTTCCAAGCATTGCAACTAATGAGTTAGTTGTGGGATGATGTATTACGGAACGAGTAAAGAGACTTGCCGGTAACGAGATTGAATTAGGTATTGAGATACCGACGATCGAATCTCGAGCAAGTAACATACCGATGACAAAGGGAACAACGTATGTTGTAATGCGGTTTGACTGATAAAGATCTTCGTTAAAGTTTGATATGAGCATCCAGGTTCCGCTATTGGTTATTTACCGGAGATGTGTCTCGGTCATGTCTACATAGTTCTCGAACCCGTAGGGTCCGCATGCTTAAAGTTCGATGACGGTTATATATGAGTTTATGTGCTTTGATGTACCGAAGGAGTTCGGAGTCCCGGATGAGATCGGGGACATGACGAGGAGTCTCGAAATGGTCGAGACGTAAAGATCGATATATTGGATGACTATATTCGGACATCGGAAAGGTTCCGAGTGTTTCTGATATTTTCGGGAGTACCGGGGAGTTACGAGAATTCGTATTGGGCCTTAATGGGCCATAAGGGAAAGGAGAGAAAGGCCTCAAAGGGTGGCCGCACCCCTCCCCGTGGGCTGGTCCGAATTGGACTAGGGAGGGGGGGCGCCCCCTTCCTTCCTTCTCCTTTTCCCTTCCCTTTCCTTCTCTCTTACTCCTACTACTTGGAAGGGCTCCTAGTTCTACTAGGAAAGGGGGAATCCTACTCCCGGTGGGAGTAGGACTCCCCTAGGGCGCGCCATAGAGAGGGCCGACCCCTCCCCTCCTCCACTCCTTTATATACGTGGCCAGGGGCACCCATAGACACAACAATTGATCGTTTGATCTTTTAGCCGTGTGCTGTGCCCCCCTCCACCATAGTCCACCTCGATATTACTGTAGCGGTGCTTAGGCGAAGCCCTGCGTCGGTAGAACATCAACATCATCACCACGCCGTCGTGCTGACGAAACTCTCCCTCAACACTCGGCTGGATCGGAGTTCGAGGGACATCATCGGGCTAAACGTGTGTTGAACTCGGAGGTGCCACACATTCTGTACTTGATCGATCGGATCTTGAAGACGTACGACTACATCAACCGCGTTGTGCTAACGCTTCCGCTTTCGGTCTACGAGGGTACGTGGGCACCACTCTCCCCTCTCGTTGCTATGCATCACCATGATCTTGCGTGTGCGTAGGACTTTTTTGAAATTACTACGTTCCCCAACAATGGTATCCGAGCCTGGTTTTAAGCGTAGATGTTATATGCACGAGTAGAACACAAGTGAGTTGTGGGCGATACAAGTCATACTGCTTACCAGCATGTCATACTTTGGTTCAGTGGTATTGTTGGATGAAGCGGCCCGGACCGACATTACGCGTACGCTTACGCGAGACTGGTTCTACCGACGTGCTTTGCGCACAGGTGGCTGGCGGGTGTCAGTTTCTCCAACTTTAGTTGAACCGAGTATGGCTATGCCCGGTCCTTGCGAAGGTTAAAACAGCACCAACATGACAAACTATCATTGTGGTTTTGATGCGGAGGTAAGAACGGTTCTTGCTAAGCCCGTAGCAGCCACGTAAAACTTGCAACAACAAAGTAGAGGACGTCTAACTTGTTTTTGCAGGGCATGTTGTGATGTGATATGGTCAAAGCATGATGCTAAATTTTATTGTATGAGATGATCTTGTTTTGTAACCGAGTTATCGGCAACTGGCAGGAGCCATATGGTTGTCGCTTTATTGTATGCAATGCAATTGCCCTGTAATGCTTTATTTTATCACTAAGCGGTAGCGATAGTGGTAGAAGCATAAGATTGGCGAGATGACAACGATGCTACGATGGAGATCAAGGTGTCGCGCCGGTGAGATGGTGATCATGACGGTGCTTCGGAGATGGAGATCACAAGCACAAGATGATGATGGCCATATCATATCACTTATATTGATTGCATGTGATGTTTATATTTTATGCATCTTATCTTGCTTTCATTGATGGTAGCATTATAAGATGATCTCTCACTAAATTTCAAGATAAAAGTGTTCTCCCTGAGTATGCACCGTTGCCAAAGTTCGTCGTGCCCAGACACCATGTGATGATCGGGTGTGATAAGCTCTACGTCCATCTACAATGGGTGCAAGCCAGTTTTGCACACGCAGAATACTCAAGTTAAACTTGACGAACCTAGCATATGCAGATATGGCCTCGGAACATTGAGACCGAAAGGTCGAGCGTGAATCATATAGTAGATATGATCAACATAGTGATGTTCACCATTGAAAACTACTCCATTTCACGTGATGATCGGTTATGGTTTAGTTGATTTGGATCACGTGATCACTTAGATGACTAGAGGGATGTCTATCTAAGTGGGAGTTCTTAAGTAATATGATTAATTGAACTTTAATTTATCATGAACTTAGTCCTGGTAGTATTAGCATATCTATGTTGTAGATCAACTGCTCGCGTTTAGCTCCCCTATTTTATTGTTGATATGTTCCTAGAGAAAACTAAGTTGAAAGATGTTAGTAGCAATGATACGGATTGGATCCGTGATCTACGGATTATCCTCATTGCTGCACAGAAGAATTATGTCCTTGATGCACCGCTAGGTGACAGACCTATTGCAAGAGCAGATGCAGATGTTATGAACGTTTGGCTAGCTCAATATGATGACTACTTGATAGTTTAGTGCACCATGCTTAACGGCTTAGAATCGGGACTTCAAAGACGTTTTGAACGTCATGGACCATATGAGATGTTCCAGGAGTTGAAGTTAATATATCAAGCAAATACCCGAGTTGAGAGATATAAATCTCCAACAAGTTCTATAGATAAAAGATGGAGGAGAATAGCTCAAGCAGTGAGCATGTGCTCAGATTGTCTGGGTACTACAATCGCTTGAATCAAGTGGGAGTTAGTCTTCCAGATAAAATAGTGATTGAAAGAATTCTCTAGTCACAATCACCAAGTTAGTAGAACTTGGTGATGAACTATAATATGCAAGGGATAACGGAAACGATTCCCAAGCTCTTTGTGATGCTGAAATCGACGAAGGTAGAAATCAAGAAAAGCATCAAGTGTTGATGGTAAACAAAAACTACTAGTTTCAAATAAAGGGACAAAGGGAAGAAAGGGGAACTTCAAGAAGAACGGCAAGCAAATTGCTGCTCAAGTGAAAAAACCCAAGTCTGGACCTAAGCCTGAAACTGAGTGCTTCTACTGCAAAGGAACTGGTCACTGGAAGCGGAACTACCCCAAGTAATTGGTGGATAAGAAGGATGGCAAAGTGAACATAGGTATATTTTATATACATTTTATTGATGTGTACTTTACTAGTGTTTATAGCAACCCCTCAGTATTTGATACTAGTTCAGTTGCTAAGAATAGTAACTCGAAATGGGAGTTGCAGAATGAACAGAGACTAGTTAAGGGTGAAGTGACGATGTGTATTGGAAATGGTTCCAAGATTGATATGATCATCATCGCACACTCCCTATACTTTCGAGATTAGTGTTAAACCTAAAATAAATGTTATTTAGTGTTTGCGTTGAGCATGAATATGATTGGATCATGTCTATTGCAATACGGTTATTCATGTAAGTTAGAGAATAATTGTTGTTCTGTTTACGTTTACATGAATAAAACCTTCTATGGTCATACACCCAATGAAAATGGTTTGTTGGATCTCGATCATGGTGATACACATTTTCATAATATTGAAGCCAAAAGATGCAAAGTTAATAATGATAGTGCAACTTATTTGTGGCACTGCCATTTAGGTCATATTGGTGTAAAGCACATGAAGAAAATCCATGCTGATGGGCTTTTGAAATCACTTGATTATGAATCACTTGATGCTTGCGAACCATGCCTCTTGGGCAAGATGACTAAAACGCCGTTCTCCGGAAGAATGGAGCAAGCAACGGATTTGTTGGAAATCATACATACTAATGTATGTGGTCCGATGAGTGTTGAGGCTCGCGGCGGGTATCATTATCTTCTGACATTCACAGATGATTTAAGCAGATATGGGTATATCTACTTGATGAAACATAAAGTCTGAAATATTTGAAAAGTTCATATAATTTCAAGAGTGAAGTGGAAAATCATCGTAACAAGAAAATAAAGTTTCTATGATCTGATCGTGGAGGAGAATATTTGAGTTACGAGTTTGGTCTTCAATTAAAACAATGTGGAATAGTTTCATGAACTCATGCCACCTGGAACACCACAGCGTAATAATGGTGTGTCCGAACGTCATAATCGTACTTTATTGGATATAGTGCAATCTATGATGTCTCTTACCGATTTACCACTATCGTTTTGGGGTTATGCATTAGAGACAGCTGCATTCACATTAAAAAGGGCACCATCTAAATCCGTTGAGATGACACCATATGAACTGTGGTTTAGCAAGAAACCTAAGCTGTTGTTTCTTAAAGTTTGGAGTTGCGATGCTTATGTGAAAAAGTTTCATCTTGATAAACTCAAACACAAGTCGGAGAAGTGCGTCTTCATAGGATACCCAAAGGATACAGTTGGGTACACCTTCTATCACAGATCCGAAGGAAAGACATTCGTTGCTAAGAATGGATCCATTCTAGAGAAGGAGTTTCTCTCGAAAGAAGTGAGTGGGAGGAAAGTAGAACTTGATGAGGTAATTGTACCTGCTCCCTTATTGGAAAGTAGTTCATCACAGAAATCTGTTCCTGTGACTCCTACACCAATTAGTGAGGAAGCTAATGATGATGATCATGTAACTTCAGATCAAGTTACTACCTAACCTCGTAGGTAAACCAGAGTGAGATCCGCACCAGAGTGGTACAGTAATCCTGTTCTGGAGGTCATGTTACTTGACCATGACAAACCTACGAACTATGAGGAAGCGATGATGAGCCAGATTCCATGAAATGGCTTGAGGCCGTGAAATCTGAGATGGGATCCATGTATGAGAACAAAGTGTGCACTTTGATTGACTTGCCTAATGATTGGCAAGCCATAGAAAAATAAATGGATTTTCAAGAGGAAGACAGACGCTGATAGTAGTGTAACTATCTACAAAGCTAGACTTGTCGAAAAAGGTTTTGACAAAGGTCAAGGTGTTGACTATGATGAGATTTTCTCACTCGTAGCGATGCTTAAGTCTGTCCGAATCATGTTAGCAAATTCCCACATTTTATGAAATATGGCAAATGGATGTCAAAACTACATTCCTTAATGGATTTCTTAAAGAAGAGATGTATATGATGCAACCAGAAGGTTTTGTCGATCCTAAAGGTGCTAACAAAATGTGCAAGCTCCAGCGATCCATCTATGGACTGGTGCAAGCATCTCGGAGTTGGAATATACGCTTTGATGAGTTGATCAAAGCATATAGTTTTATACAGACTTGCGGTGAAGCCTGTATTTACAGGAAAGTGAGTGGGAGCACTACAACATTTCTGATAAGTATATGTGAATGACATATTGTTGATCGGAAATAATGTAGAATTATTTTGCAAAGCATAAAGGAGTGTTTGAAAGGAGTTTTTCAAAGAAAGTCCTCGGTGAAGCTACTTACATATTGAGCATCAAGATCTATAGAGATAGATCAAGACGCTTGATAAGTTTTTTCAATGAGTACATACCTTGACAAGATTTTGAAGTAGTTCAAAATGGAACAGTCAAAGAAAGAGTTCTTGCCTGTGTTACAAGGTGTGAACTTGAGTAAGACTCAAAGCCCGACCACGGCAGAAGATAGAAAGAGAATGAAAGTCATTCCCTATGCCTCAGCCATAGGTTCTATAAAGTATGACATGCTGTGTACCAGATCTATTGTATACCCTACACTGTGTTAAGCAAGGGAGTACAATAGTGATCTAAGAGTAGATCACTGGATAGCGGTCAAAATTATTCTTAGTGGAATAAGGATATGTTTCTCGATTATGGATGTGACAAAAGGTTCGTCGTAAAGGGTTACGTCGATGCAAGTTTTGACACTGATCCAGATGACTCTAAGTCTCGATCTAGATACATATTGAAAGTGGGAGCAATTAGCTAGAGTAGCTCCATACAGAGCATTGTTGACATAGAAATTTGCAAAATACATACGGATCTGAATGTGATAGACCCGTTGACTAAACTTCTCTCACAAGCAAGCATGATCACACCTTAGTACTCTTTGGGTGTTAATCACATGCTGATGTGAACTATTGGTGTTAAATCACATGGTGATGTGACCTAGATTATTGACTCTAGTGCAAGTGGGAGACTGAAGGAAATATGCCCTAGAGGCAATAATAAAGTTATTATTTATTTCCTTATATCATGATAAATGTTTATTATTCATGCTAGAATTGTATTAACCGGAAACATGATACATGTGTGAATACATAGACAAACAGAGTGTCACTAGTATGCCTCTACTTGACTAGCTCGTTAATCAAAGATGGCTATGTTTCCTAACCATTGACATGAGTTGTCATTTGATTAACGGGATCACATCATTAGAAGAATGATGTGATTGACTTGACCCATTCCGTCATCTTAGCACTCGATCGTTTAGTATGTTGCTATTGCTTTCTCCATGACTTATACATGTTCCTATGACTATGAGATTATGCAACTCCCGTTTACCGGAGGAACACTTTGTGTGCTACCAAACATCACAACGTAACTGGGTGATTATAAAGGTGCTCTACAGGTGTCTCCGAAGGTACTTGTTGGGTTGGCGTATTTCGAGATTAGGATTTGTCACTCCGATTGTCGGAGAGGTATCTCTGGGCCCACTCGGTAATGCACATCACTATAAGCCTTGCAAGCATTGCAACTAATGAGTTAGTTGCGGAATGATGTATTACGGAACGAGTAAAGAGCCTTTCCGGTAACGAGATTGAACTAGGTATTGAGATACCGACGATCGAATCTCGGGCAAGTAACATACCGATGACAAAGGGAACAACGTATGTTGTTATGCGGTTTGACCGATAAAGATCTTCCTAGAATATGTAGGAGCCAATATGAGCATCCAGGTTCCGCTATTGGTTATTGACCGGAGACGTGTCTCGGTCATGTCTACATAGTTCTCAAACCCATAGGGTCCGCATGCTTAAAGTTCGATGACGGTTATATTATGAGTTTATGTGTTTTGATGTACCGAAGGAGTTCGGAGTCCCGATGAGATCGGGGACATGACGAGGAGTCTCGAAATGGTCGAGACGTAAATATCGATATATTGGACGACTATATTCGGACATCGGAAAGGTTCCGAGTGATTTGGATATTTTTGGGAGTACCGGGGAGTTACGGGAATTCGTATTGGGCCTTAATGGGCCATACGGGAAAGGAGAGAAAGGCCTCAAAGGGTGGCCGCACCCCTCCCCATGGGCTGGTCCGAATTGGATTAGGGAGGGGGGCACCATCTTCCTTCCTTCTCCTTTTCCCTTTCCTTCTCTCTTACTCCTACTACTTGGAAGGGCTCCTAGTTCTACTAGGAAAGGGGGAATCCTACTCCCGGTGGGAGTAGGACTCCCCAAGGGTGCGCCATAGAGAGGGTCGGCCCCTCCCCTCCTCCACTCCTTTACATACGTGGCCAGGGGGCACCCATAGACACAACAATTGATTGTTTGATCTTTTAGCCATGTGGGGTGCCCCCTTCCACCATAGTCCACCTCGATATTACTGTAGTCGTGCTTAGGCGAAGCCCTGCGTCGGTAGAACATCAACATCGTCACCACGCCGTCGTGCTGACGAAACTCTCCCTCAACACTCGGCTGGATAGGAGTTCGAGGGATGTCATCGGGCTAAACGTGTGCTAAACTCGGAGGTGCCACACGTTCTGTACTTGATCGATCGGATCTTGAAGACGTACGACTACATCAACCGCGTTGTGCTAACGCTTCCGCTTTCGGTCTACGAGGGTACATGGACAACACTCTCCCCTCTCGTTGCTATGCATCACCATGATCTCTCGTGTGCGTAGGAATTTTTTTGAAATTACTACATTCCCCAACAGAAAATAGGTGCGGGTGGTCTTTTCGTAGATCTTCTCGTTCCCAGGTGGCTTCATCCTCGGTGTGGTGGCTCCACTGAACTTTGCAAAACTTGATAACCTTACCGCGCGTAACTCGGCTGGAAAACTCGAGAATTTTGACGGGCTTCTCCTCGTAGGTCAAATCACTATCTAGCTGAATTGCTTCCACGGGCATTGTATCTCTTAGTGGAGTATCGGCCATCTCTGCATGGCACTTCTTTAACTGGGAAACGTGAAACACATCATGAACTCCTGGCAGTCCTTCGGGTAATTCCAACTTGTAGGAAACCTCTCCCGTACGTTCCAGGACTCGGTATGGTCTTACAAATCTCGGGGATAACTTTCCCTTAACTCCAAATAGTTTAACTCCTCGAAGTGGTGACACTCGAAGATGCACTCTGTCTCCAATTTCGTAGACTACCTCCTTACGTTTAGTATCGGCATAACTCTTCTGCCTGGACTGAGCTATCTTCAGTCTATATTGAATCAACTTAACCTTGTCTTCAGACTCTCTGATCAAATCTGGTCCAAACAACTGACGGTCTCCAACTTCATCCCACATTAACGGTGTCCTGCACCTCCTTCCATACAAAGCTTCGAAAGGTGCCATCTTCAAACTAGCCTGATAACTGTTGTTGTATGAGAACTCTATGTAAGGCAAATTGTCATCCCAACTAGATCCATAATCTAGTGCACAAGCTCTCAACATGTCCTCCAGAATCTGATTGACTCTCTCGGTCTATCCATCTGTCTGCGGATGAAAGGCTGTACTAAACTCTAGCCTAGTACCCAAGGTCTGGTGCAGCTGATTCCAAAACTTCAAGGTAAATTGTGTTCCTCTATCTGATACAATGGTCCTCAGAACTCCATGCAGACATATGATTTTGTTCATATATATCTTGGCCAACTTCGCGCTTGTATAAGTGGTTTTCACTGGAATAAAGTGAGCTACCTTGGTTAAGCGATCAACTACTACCCAGATTGAATCATATCCCGATCGGGTCCTGGGTAATCCGGTGATAAAATCCATGCCAAGCTTGTCCCCTGTTGAAAGGGTTGGGCTTCTTACCAGAGCTTCCATTGCCATTTCCATTATTTGCTTTGGGGCATTCGGTGGCGTAGTGTCCAGTCTTCCCGCACTTGAAACAAGTAATATGACTTAAATCCTTTCGGGCGGGTGTTGCTGGGTTGGAACGGTTTTATCCGTTGCTTCCTCCTTTCCCATTCCCATTCTTGGGGCTACTGTGGTTATGAGAACTCCCTCCGTTGTGGGTATGTCCTCCATAGTTATGGGTATATCCTCCTGAGTTCGGGGTAAAGCGAGGCTTCTGCGATGCTCCAAAATTATACTTCCCTGGTCCATATTTCCTTTTGCGGCTCTCTATCTGCTGTTGCTTCCCTTCAATCATAAGAGCCCTGTCTACCAACTCCTGGTAATTTTTGAACGTTGCCACCATCAACTGCATGCCCAGCTCATCATTTAGCCCTTCCATAAACTTCTCCTACTTCTTGGCATCTGTGGCCACATCATCTGGGGCATAGCGAGCTAACTTACTGAACTCATCCATGTACTACCCCATAGTACGATTCCCCTGGCGTAAGTTGCGAAACTCACGCTTTTCATGCTCATAGCTCCAGTTGAGACATGTACGGTACGGAAAGCTTGCTGGAACTGATCCCAAGTGACATTGGCTATGGGAAAAGTGGTTGTGTAATTCTCCCACCATGAGGCTGATGGCCCATCCAATTGATGTGTGGCAAAGCGCACCTTCTCAGCACCTGTGCAACCTGCGGTGGCCAACTCCCTTCCAATCCTGCGGAGCCAGTCATCAGCAACAATCGGCTCGGTGCTACCGGAAAACACTGGCGGATTCAGCCTCAGAAAACGGGCTAAGTTGTCAACTGGAGGTGGTGGCGGTGGGTTGTTGTTGTTGTTGCCTTGGTTCTGAACTAGTAGCTGCATCAAGTGTTGGGGAACATAGTAATTTCAAAAAAGTTCCTATGCACACGCAAGATCATGGTGATGCATAGCAACGAGAGGGAAGAGTACTGTCCATGTACCCTCGTAGACCGTAAGCAGAAGCGTTATGAGAACGCGGTTGATGTAGTCGAACGTCTTTATGATCCGACCGATCCAAGTACCGAACGCATGGCACCTCCGAGTTCAGCACATGTTCAGCTCGATGACGTCCCACGAACTCTGATCCAGCAGAGCTTCACGGGAGAGTTCCGTCAGCACAATGGAGTGTTGACGGTGATGATGTTGCTACCGACGCAGGGCTTCGCCTAAGCACCGCTACGATATGATCGAGGTGGATTATGGTGGAGGGGGGCACCGCACACGGCTAAGGGATCAATGATCAACTTGTGTGTCTAGAGGTGCCCCTGCCCCGTATATAAAGGAGCAAGGGGGAGGCCGGCCGGTCCTCTATGGCGTGCCAGGAGGAGGAGTCCTCCTCCTAGTAGGAGTAGGACTCCCCTCTTTCCTACTACAAGGAGGGGGAAAGGAAGGGGGACAGGGAGAAGGAAAGGGGGGCGCCCCCCCCCTCCTAGTCCAATTAGGACCAGAGGGGGAGGGGCGTGCGGCCTGCCCTAGGCCAGCCCTCTCTCTCCACGAAGGCCCATAAGGCCCATTGTTTCTCCCGGGGGGGTCCGATAACCCTCTAGCACTCTGGTTTTCACCGAAATCACCCGGGACACTTCCGGTGTCCGAATATAGTCATCCAATATATCAATCTTTATGTCTCGACCATTTAGAGACTCCTCGTCATGTCCGTGATCATATCCGGAACTCCGAACTACCTTTGGTACATCAAAACACAAAAACTCATAATACCGATCATCACCAAACTTTAAGCGCGCGGACCCTACGGGTTCGAGAACTATGTATACATGACTGAGACACGTCTTCGGTCAATAACCAATAGCGGAACCTGGATATTCATATTGGCTCCCACATATTCTACGAAGAACTTTATCGGTCAAACCGCATAACAGCATACATTGTTCCCTTTGTCATCATTATGTTACTTGCCCGAGATTCGATCGTCGGTATCTCAATACCTAGTTCAATCTCGTTAATGGCAAGTCTCTTTACTCGTTCTATAATGCATCATCCCGCAAGTAACTCATTAGTTACAATGCTTGCAAGGCTTTATAGTGATGTGCATTACCGAGTGGGCCCAGAGATACCTCTCCGACAATCGGAGTGACAAATCCTAATCTTGATCTATGTCAACTCAACAAGTACCATCGGAGACACCTATAGAGCACCTTTATAATCACCCAGTTACATTGTGACGTTTGATAGCACACAAAGTGTTCCTCCGGTAATCGGGAGTTACATAATCTCATACTCATAGGAACATGTCTAACTCATGAAGAAAGCAATAGCAGTAAACTAAAACGTTCAAGTTCTAAGCTGATGAAATGGGTCAAGTCAATCACATCATTCTCCTAATGATGTGATCCCATTTATCAAATGACAACTGATGTCTATGGTTAGGAAACATAACCATCTTTGACCAACGATCTAGTCAAGTAGAGGCATACTAGTGACAATCTGTTTGTCTATGTATTCACACATGTATCATGTTTCCGGTTAATGCAATTCTAGCACGAATAATAAAAATTTATCATGATATAAGGAAATAAATAATAACTTTATTATTGCCTCTAGGGCATATTTCCTTCAGTCTCCCACTTGCACTAGAGTCAATAATCTAGATTACATAGTAATGATTCTAACACCCATGGAGTCTTGGTGCTGATCATGTTTTGCCCATGAGAGAGGCTTAGTCAACGGGTCTGCAACATTCAGATCCATATGCATCTTGCAAATTTCTATATCTCCCACCTGGACTTGATCGCGGATGGAATTGAAGCATCTCTTGATGTGCTTGGTTCTCTTGTGAAATCTGGATTCCTTTGCCAAGGCAATTGCACCAGTATTGTCACAAAAGATTTTCATTGGACCCGATGCACTAGGTATGACACCTAGATCGGATATGAACTCCTTCATCCAGACTCCTTAATTTGTTGCTTCCGAAGCAGCAATGTACTCCACTTCACACGTAGATCCCGCCACGATGCTTTGTTTAGAACTGCTCCAACTACCAGCTCCACCGTTCAATATAAACACGTATCCGGTTTGCGATTTAGAATCGTCTGGATCAAGGTCAAAGCTTGCATCAATGTAACCATTTACGATGAGCTATTTGTCACCTCCATATTCGAGAAACATATCCTTAGTCCTTTTTAGGTATTTCAGGATGTTCTTGACCGTTTTCCAGTGATGCACTCCTAGATTACTTTGGTACCTCCCTGCTAAACTAATAGCAAGGCACACATCAGGTCTGGTACACAGCATTGTATACATGATAGAGCCTATGGCTGAAGCATAGGGAACATCTTTCATTTTCTCTCTATATTCTGTAGTGGTCGGGCATTGAGTCTTATTCAACTTCACACCTTGTAACACAGGCAAGAATCCTTTCTTTGCCTGATCCATTTTGAACTTCTTCAAAACTTTATAAAGTTATGTGCTTTGTGAAAGTCCAATTAAGCATCTTGATCTATCTCTATAGATCTTGATGCCCAATATGTAAGCAGCTTCACCGAGGTCTTTCATCGAAAAACTCTTATTCAAGTATCTTTTTATGCTATCCAGAAATTCTATATCATTTCCAATTAACAATATGTCATCCACATATAATATTAGAATTGCTATAGAGCTCCCACTCACTTTCTTGTAAATACAGGCTTCTCCAAAATTCTGTATAAAACCATATGCTTTGATCACACTATCAAAATGTTTATTCCAACTCCGAGAGGCTTGCACCAGTCCATAAATGGATCGCTGGAGCTTGCACACTTTGTTAGCACCCTTTGGATCGATAAAACCTTCAGGTTGCATCATATACAACTCTTCTTCCAGAAATCCATTCAGGAATGCAGTCTTTATATCCATTTGCCAAATTTCATAATCATAAAATGCGGCAATAGCTAACATGATTCAGACGGACTTAAGCATCGCTATGGGTGAGAAGGTCTCATCGTAGTCAACTCCTTGAACTTGTCGAAAACCTTTCGCAACAAGTCGAGCTTTGTAGACAGTAACATTACCATCAGCGTCTGTCTTCTTCTTGAAGATCCATTTATTCTCGATTGCTTGCCGATCATCGGGAAAGTCAACCAAAGTCCACACTTTGTTCTCATACATGGATCCCATGTCAGATTTCATGGCCTCAAGCCATTTTGTGGAATCTGGGCTCATCATCGCTTCCTCATAGTTCGTAGGCTCGTCAATAGGATTACTATACCACTCTGGTGTGGATCTTACTCTGGTTGACCTACGAGGTTCGGTAGTAACTTGATCTGAAGTTTCATGGTCATCATCATTAGCTTCCTCACTAATTGGTGTAGGTGTCACAGAAACCGGTTTTTGTGATGAGATACTTTCCAATAAGGGAGCAGGTACAGTTACCTCATCAAGTTCTACTTTCCTCCCACTCACTTCTTTCGGGAGAAACTCCTTCTCTAGAAAGGATCCATTCTTAGCAACAAAAGTCTTGCCTTCGGATCCGTGATAGAAGGTGTACCCAATTGTCTCTTTTGGGTATCCTATGAAGACACATTTCTTCGATTTGGGTTCGAGCTTATCAGGTTGAAGCTTTTTCACATAAGCATCGCAGCCCCAAACTTTAAGAAACGACAACTTTGGTTTCTTGCCAAACCACAGTTCATAAGGAGTCGTCTCAACGGATTTAGATGGTGCCCTATTGAACGTGAATGCAGTCGTCTCTAAAGCATAACCCCAAAATGATAGCGGTAAATCAGTAAGAGACATCATAGATCGCACCATATCTAGTAAAGTACGATGACTATGTTCGGACACACCATTACGCTGTGGTGTTCCGGGTGGCATGAGTTGTGAAACTATTCCGCATTGTTTCAAATGAAGACCAAACTCGTAACTCAAATATTCTCCTCCATGATCAGATCGTAGAAACTTTATTTTCTTGTTATGATGATTTTCCACTTCACTCTGAAATTCTTTGAACTTTTCAAATGTTTCAGACTTATGTTTCATCAAGTAGATATACCCATATCTGCTCAAATCATCTGTGAAGGTGAGAAAATAACGATACCCGCCGCGAGCTTCAATATTCATCGGACCACATACATGAGTATGTATGATTTCCAACAAATATGTTGCTCGCTCCATAGTTCCGGAGAACGGCGTTTTAGTCATCTTGCCCACGAGGCATGGTTTGCAAGTACCAAGTGATTCATAATCAAGTGATTCCAAAAGTCCATCAGAATGGAGTTTCTTCATGCGTTTTATACCAATATGACCTAAACGGCAGTGCCACAAATAAGTTGCACTATCATTATCAACTCTGCATCTTTTAGCTTCAATACTATGAATATGTGTGTCTCCACTGTCGAGATTTTCAAAAAAATAGACCACTCTTTAAGGGTGCATGACCATAAAAGATATTACTCATATAAATAGAACAACCATTATCTTCGATTTAAATGAATAACTGTCTCGCATCAAACAAGATCCAGATATAATGTTCATGCTTAACGCTGGCACCAAATAACAATTATTCAGGTCTAATACTAACCCTAAAGGTAGATGTATAGGTAGCGTGAAGATTGCGATCACATCGACTTTGGAACCATTTCCTACGCGCATCGTCACCTTGTCCTTTGCCAATCTTCGCTTAATCCATAGTCCCTGTTTCGAGTTGCAAATATTAGCAACAGAACCAGTATCAAATACCCAGACACTACTGCGGGAATTAGTAAGGTACACATCAATAACATGTATATCACATATACATTTGTTCACCTTGCCATCCTTCTTATCCGCCAAATACTTGGGGCGGTTCCGCTTCCAGTGACCAGTCTGTTTGCAGTAGAAGCACTCAGTCTCAGGCTTAGGTCCAGACTTGGGTTTCTTCTCTTGAGAAGCAACTTGTTTGCCGTTCTTCTTGAAGTTCCATTTCTTCTTCCCTTTACCCTTTTTCTTAAAACTGGTGGTCTTGTTAACCATCAACACTTGATGCTCCTTCTTGATTTCTACCTCCGCAACCTTTAGCATTGCGAAGAGCTCGGGAATTGTTTTATTCATCCCTTGCATGTTATAGTTCATCACAAAGCTCTTGTAGCTTGGTGGCAGTGATTGAAGAACTCTGTCAATGACACTATCAATAGGAAGATTAACTCCCAGTTGAGTCAAGTGGTTATGGTACCCAGACATTCTAAGTATATGTTCACTGATAGAACTATTCTCCTCCATCTTGCAGCTGTAGAACTTATTGGAGACTTCATATCTCTCAATACGGGCATTTGCTTGAAATATTAACTTCAACTCCTGGAACATCTCATATGCTCCATGACGTTCAAAACGTCGTTGAAGTCCCGGTTCTAAGCCATAAAGCATGGCACACTAAACTATCGAGTAGTCATCAACTTTGCTTTGCCAGACATTCATAACATCTGGTGTTGTTCCTGCAGCAGGTTTGGCAGTTAGCGGTGCTTCCAGGACGTAATTCTTCCGTGCAACAATGAGGATAATCCTCAAGTTACGGACCCAGTCCGTGTAATTGCTACCATCATCTTTCAACTTTGCTTTCTCAAGGAACACATTAAAATTCAACGGAACAACAGCACGGGCCATCTATCTACAACAACATAGACATGCAAAATACTATCAGGCACTAAGTTCATGATAAATTAAGGTTCAGTTAATCAAATTATTAAAGAACTCCCACTTAGATAGACATCCCTCTAATCATCTAAGTGATCACGTGATCCATTTCAACTAAACCATGTCCGATCATCACGTGAGATGGAGTAGTTTTCAATGGTGAACATCAATATGTTGATCATATCTTCTATATGATTCACGCTCGACCTTTCGGTCTCCAGTGTTCCGAGGCCATATCTGCATATGCTAGGCTCGTCAAGTTTAACCCGAGTATTCTGCATGTGCAAAACTGGCTTGCACCCGTTGTATGTGAACGTAGAGCTTATGACACCCGATCATCATGTGGTGTCTCGGCACGATGAACTTTCGCAATGGTGCATACTCAGGGAGAACACTTGTACCTTGAAATTTAGTGAGAGATCATATTATAATGCTACCGTCGATCTAAGCAAAATAAGATGCATAAAAGATAAACATCACATGCAATCAATATAAGTGATATGATATGGCCACCATCATCTTGTGCTTGTGATCTCCATCTCCCAAGCACCGTCATGATCACCATTGTCACCGGCGCGACACCTTGATCTCCATCGTAGCATCGTTGTCGTCTCGCCAACTATTGCTTCTACGACTATCGCTACCGCTTAGTGATAAAGTAAAGCAATTGCAGAGCGATTGCATTGCATACAATAAAGCGACAACCATATGGCTCCTCCCAGTTGCCGATAACTCGGTTACAAAACATGATTAGCTCATACAACAAAATATAGTATCATGTCTTGACCATATCACATCACAACATTCCCTGCAAAAACAAGTTAGATGTCCTCTACTTTGTTGTTGCAAGTTTTACGTGGCTGCTACGGGCTGAGCAAGAACCGTTCTTACCTACGCATCAAAACCACAACGATAGTTTTTCAAGTTAGTGTTGTTTTAACCTTCTCAAGGACTGGGCGTAGCCACACTCGGTTCAACTAAAGTTGGAGAAACTGACACCCGTCAGCCACCTGTGTGCAAAGCACGTCGGTAGAACCAGTCTTGCGTAAGCGTACACGTAATGTCGGTCCGGGTCACTTCATCCAACAATACCGCCAAACCAAAGTATGACATGCTGGTAAGCAGTATGACTTCTATCACCCACAACTCACTTGTGTTCTACTTGTGCATATAACATCTACGCATAACCCTAGCTCGGATGCCACTGTTGGGGAACGTAGTAATTTCAAAAAATTCCTACGCACACGCAAGATCATGGTGATGCATAGCAACGAGAGGGAAGAGTATCGTCCACGTACCCTCGTAGCCGTAAGGGGAAGCGTTATGAGAATGCGGTTGATGTAGTCGAACGTCTTCACGATCCGACCGAGCCAAGTACCGAACGCACGGCACGTCCGAGCTCAACACACGTTCAGCTCGGTGACGTTCCACGAACTCCGATCCAGCAGAGCTTCACGGGAGAGTTCCGTTAGCACGACGGTGTGTTGACGGTGATGATATTCCTACCGACGCAGGGCTTCGCCTAAGCAGCGCTACGATATGATCGAGGTGGATTATGGTGGAGGGGGCACAACACATGGCTACGGGATTAATGATCAACTTGTGTGTCTAGAGGTGCCCTCTGCCCCCGTATATAAAGGAGCAAGGGGGAGGCCGGCCGGCCCTCTATGGCGCGCCAGGAGGAGTCCTCCTCCTAGTAGGAGTAGGACTCCCCTCTTTCCTGCTCCTACTAGGAGGGGGAAAGGAAGGGGGAGAGGGAGAAGGAAAAGGGGGCGCCTCCCCCCTCTCCTAGTCCAATTTGGACCAGAGGGGGAGGGGCACGCGGCCTGCCCTAGGCCAGCCCTCTCTCTCCACTAAGGCCCATAAGGCCCCTTATTTCTCCGGGGGGTTCCGGTAACCCTCGAGCACTCCGGTTTCCTCCGAAATCATCTGAAACACTTCCGGTGTCCGAATATAGTCGTCCAATATATCGATCTTTACGTCTCGACCATTTCGAGACTCCTCGTCATGTCCATGATCAGATCAGGGACTCCGAACTACCTTCGGTACATCAAAACACAAAAACTTATAATACCAATCGTCACCGAACTTTAAGCGTGCGGACCCTACGGGTTCGAGAACTATGTAGACATGACCGAGACACGTCTCCGGTCAATAACCAACAGTGGAACCTGGATATTCATATTGGCTCCCACATATTCTACGAAGAACTTTATCGGTCAAACCGCATAACAACATACATTGTTCCCTTTGTCATCGGTATGTTACTTGCCCGAGATTCGATCGTCAGTATCTCAATACCTAGTTCAATCTCGTTACCGGCAAGTCTCTCTAATTGTTCTATAATGCATCATCCCGCAACTAACTCATTAGTTACAATGCTTGCAAGGCTTAATAGTGATGTGCATTACCGAGTGGGCCCAGAGTTACCTCTCCGACAATCGGAGTGACAAATCCTAATCTTGATCTATGTCAACTCAACAAGTACCATCGGAGACACCTGTAGAGAACATTTATAATCACCCTATTATGTTGTGACGCTTGGTAGCACACAAAGTGTTCCTCCGGTAATCGGGAGTTACATAATCTCATAGTCATAGGAACATGTATAAGTCATGAAGAAAGCAATAGCAGTAAACTAAAACGATCAAGTGCTAAGCTGACAAAATGGTCAAGTCAATCACATCATTCTCCTAATGATGTGATCCCGTTTATCAAATGACAACTGATGTCTATGGTTAGGAAACATAACCATCTTTGATCAACGAGATAGTCAAGTAGAGGCATACTAGTGACAATTTGTTTGTCTATGTATTCACACATGTATCATGTTTCCGGATAATACAATTCTAGCATGAATAATAAACATTTATCATGTTATAAGGAAATAAATAATAACTTTATTATTGCGTCTAGGGCATATTTCCTTCATCAAGGCATTTTGCTACTGGATCAACTGAGTGAGCTCTGGTGGGAAGACAAATCTGGGGTCACGTCTCGGAGGCATCTGATGGGTTTAGAGGGAAGAGATTAGAATAGAGTGAGGTCTAGGGAGAAAATCACTTCCCATATGCACATGAGACAAACACAATCATATCACACCACTCAATTCAAACAAGGGCATACAATCGATCTGACTACCGTTACAAAACACTTGGACTATTCTACATACATGGGGGAATACTACTAATAATTGGTGGTCGACTAGAAATTTTGATCGGAAAAAAACTCCATGATATCTGCTCCAGCTTCGTCTTCATAGTTATCATCACTGTCGGGCTCAGAGTCGGTGTCGTCGATGATGATGTAGTCCACGGGATGGTCGTCATCTCCTCCTGGCGCAGAGTCTCCCATGAATACTCCTAGCATCTTCTTCAGGTCTTCATTCTTCTCCAGTAGCACTACGATTTCCTCCTCATATCCATTGCGTGTAGACTTGAGTTCTTCGTCTAGTTTCATGTTTCTGTTCATCACCTTCTTCAGATCTATCATGCTAGCGCACATCTGGTTGTCCTACCGATGAATGTGTTGGTTCAACTCCTGCATGTAGGCTGCAATGGACTTGTCCCTCCTGGTGCTGATCATCTCCCATTATTCATTTCGGCGTCCACATATCTGGTAGATGGTGTCCTTAAGATCCTTGTGGTAGACGTCGCCGATGCATCCCATGGTGATGTGAGTTGCCATGCTCTTCCCTAGACTCCAGGTTGGTGCATGAAAGGAAACTCTATGGGCTCAGTCACTGGTATGAATGTTCTTCTTGGAACTTGTACATGAATGGTCCAACGCTCTTCTTCCGGTAGAGTGGTGGTGTAGGTCCCGGTGAAGCTTGGTATTCCGATGTTCAAATATCGGGTGGCTTCCTTCAAGTGACGTTCGAAAGGGGTGTCTTCATCCAATTGAGTGAACTTGTTTCTTGGGTCTGCCATCTATGCAGTGGAAAGTGCAGAAGAGTCAGAAATGAGTAGAGAAGAGTGACCTATAGCTTATCTTAATGGTCGCGTCCTACAGTCAGCGTGTGCTCTGATACCATCTTGTAGCGATCCAACCTCAAATGGTCGAATCTCTATGCATAAGTGTCATCCCTAGATAGGTAATGCTGACACACACAATACTTGAAGGATTTATAACAAAGTGCAATCACACACTTATTACATTGAATACCTCAAAGAGAGTACTTATTACAATAATATGGCCGAAGATCATCTAATGAAGATAACAGCGGAAGGCTTCGAAGGTAAAGTGAGTCCATCAACTCCAACGGCATAGCTGACTGCAAAACAATGACCTAGCGCACCTTGCTCTTCGTCTGAAAAGTCTGCAACATAATACGTTGCAGCCCGAAACGGGTCAGCACATTGAATATGCAAGCAAAATAACACTATAGAGCAATGAACAAGAATAACTGCTATCACTACATGCATATATGGCTGGTGGAGGCTCTAAGGTTGATGTTTTGCGAAAAGCCAATTTTTTTCCTACTGCAAAGGAATAAATTTATTTAACTATCAAGTTGGTTGATAAAACATTGAGAAGGTTCCTCCAACTCAATCCCAATTAAGTAGTAATTAACAGCCCAACAACATTAATTAAGAGTGATGAGATCAAATCAATAATTCAAGAACCAGATACTCAAAATGTCCATAACCGGGGACACGGCTAACCATGTACACTCTGCAGAGGTTTGCGTACTTTTCCCCACAAGACTCGATCTGCTTCGTTGAATTTCTCGCACTACATGATGTTTGAGAAAGGGATGACCGAGACACAGTCTTTCCGAAGAGGTCCCCTTAAACGATAGATAGGCCGGTACACCTACAATCCCCTACATCCGCTAGCCCATCATGGAAAGGATTCCCACAAGTTACTCAACTATGCCAGAGCCCATAATTTGGCTCATGGCTGCACACGGAAGTTTCTAGCATGAATAATCTTATGATCCCTTTGAGCCTGGGTGGCGAACCATTGTATGATCACACGGGTGCTCCGGGATATCCCAGGACAGCTCTGGATTCCTCTAGGTGCCCAGACAACCACTAGGTGCTCCAGAGTGCCTCAACCAATCCACCCAGATGTGTATTAAAGTAGCCACCTTAAGTTTAACCATTAATTATAACTCTCACATCTTTCATGGATCACTCAAACCAAACCACGTCTACGAGCATAGTATAGCAATATAAGCATAACGTAGAAGTAACTCCCATGGTTTGATATAAAAAGAGCAATAGGTTCTACCTCATCATCTACTTCCCAAAACTCACATGTTAAGCAGATCCTACTCATGCAATGCTTGAGGGTTTAAACTAATGCGTAAAAACCGGGTAATAAGGGGTATGATCAAAGTGTTACTTGCCTTGCTGACGATCTGCAAACCCTAGAGACTCGTAGTAGCACGCTTCGCACTACGAAAATTCTATCACAAATAAACAATAACATACATAAGCACTCAAGCATAGATGCAAGGGTAAAACTCAGAGGATAAAGTCGAAACTGAAAGTTCATCTGAAGTGCTTCGATTTGCAAAAAGAATTAATCAAATCGGAGCTACAAAACTCAAACTATGATTAAAAGAAGTTTGAATTCAAATCTGCTTGAAACCAAATTTTAAATTTTCAAAATCATGTTCAAGTTGTTTAACTGGAAAGAGGGGTTCAAGACGAAGATTTTGGCGTTGGTTTCACTTGATTTGGACGAACGGTTAAAAAGTTGCGAGGGTTTGAAGATCAGGGGCTAATTTGCGATAAAAACAATCGCGAATAGGTCCCTGGCCGAAAATAAAATAAAAAGAAAAACCTAACGAACGAACGTTCGTTACCTGAGACGAACGAACGAACGCGTTCGCGAAAAGAAGCGTTCGGGCGAACGTTCGCTAAATAGCGGAACCGAAAAAACCGATCTAACCGATCCAAACGAAAAACGAAAAAAAAACGAGCGGCGGCGGTTTTTACCAGTTCCTCGAAAAAAACCTGTGGCGGCGAGCTGGGATTCTGGTGGGGCTGCGGGGTGGGCGACGGCGCAGCGGCGGCGCGGCAACCGGTGGCGGCGGCGGCTGCGGCTGCTGTGGGGCGGCGGGCGGCGGTGGTGGCGAGAGGCGGCCGGGGGCTCGGCTTTTATAGGCCGGGGTGGTGGCTTGCGCGAGGGGGCGGGGCGCGTGTCCGCCTCGGACACGGCGACGACGCGGCGAACCTCGGGACTCCCGTCCCGAGTCAGCTGGGAGGCGGTGCAGCTTGGCCGGCCTACTCGGTTGGGCCTTCGGCCAAGTCGGGCGGGAAACTTTTTTAAAAAAATTCCGCCAAAAACAAAAATCCTAATAAAATATAAAAAATTCTAAAAATGCCAAAAACAATTTTCACTGTCTAAATACAATATTTAGAACAAAGTGGGCATTTTTCTGGCCTAAAAATGCAATTTTGGAAAATGCATATTTTTCTAATTCAAATAAAATAGCAATAAAATCCCAAATAAAATATTAATTTGATATTAACATTTTTCCTCCAATATTCCCCTCTTATTTCGGAGAAGTCATTTTAACTCCTGTCATGTATTTTAATATTGGAAATATTTTGAAGAGAAAATTATTAAAATCAAAATGAGCCTCTTTTCAAATTTGAGAAAATTCAAATATGAAAATAAATGGAATCCCCAACTCTCTCCGTGGGTCCTTGAGTTGCTTAGAATTTCTAGGATCACAAACAAAATGCAAATAAAATATGACATGCATATGATGACCTATGTATAACATCCAAATTGAAATTTTGGGATGTTACATCACCTCGTTGTACCACTATGTCAATAAGACCCTGTTAATATTGTTGAAAACATTCCAGTAACTATCGATGGACGAGAACTTTACCTGTTGGTCCGCCTCGTTCAACGAGCAGGAAGATGGTTCTCTTTGTCCCTCGCCCTTGGTACCGACGTTGCCGGCATAATTCATAGGCTATCCTATGACATGCCTTACTTGCATGATCGTGCAAGACATCACCGCCTTCCTACTTTGAACTCACATGGTCGGCCCATAACCCATTGTTCCACAGGATCGAAACCTGACTCTCCTATACACCCCCTGTTCTTTAGGTTTTTCCTCGCACTTAGCCTCGTATGTAATTCACGAGCCACCTTCCGATGAGATCATCAATTCTGGTATCAGACGCAATACTTATTCTCGTTGCTCTGGACCCCCTTTCACACTTTGTTCAGGCATCGAACGATTGCCTACCCGCTCGAAACTTCTCATGGTACCTTCTTACCTTGCTCTTGGCAATTTCTTAAGTTTCAATTCGAGAGTTACTTTCCGCCACCTTCCCTGATGTTATCTACCCGATAAGGAACATTGTAGCGCTCAGTTCTTCCGAAGATACCCCTTAACCTTTTCGTAAGTACGAGGGAACTTCCGAAGAAAATATGACAACTTCATCGTGATGGCCTGAAACAGAATGAAGACATCAATGTAATGGATCGACCTCTTCGAGAAGAGCAACCAAGACTGAGAAGATTCGTTATAATTTCGTAACCAGACATATCCCCCTTACTCCATCTCTTAAATCTCGGGACGAGATTTCTTGTAGTGGAGGAGAATTGTGACGCCCGGATAACTAAGCTACAGTGAACCTTTGCTAATGACGCCGCATCACTACGATTAATGTTATTAATCTCGCGATGGTTCAAAAACGATTCCAATTCAAATTTAAAATATAGGCAAACAACAAATGTTTTCGAATATTAAAACTAAAATGTTCGATGGGTTGCAAGTATTCGCCAAGTAATTGTCATGAAGAAATCAACTCAAATTGGATTTTATTTTGGCCATGGCAATATTTTGGTGGACCAACAACATTTAACTTGGTCGTTTAAATTCCAACATATATTCTTGCTTTTCCCAAATCACAAGAAACTTTGTGTGCGGCCCTGTGGTAACATACTGTATTTATTTGCCAAGTTTCATACATGACAAAATTCGTTTGGTGGGCCAACTAAGTACAAGCGGAGTAGAAATAAGAGACAGAAATAGAAAAAAGGAGCAAGAAACTACTATGCACTTGTGCTCTATGGTTACAGGGAGGCCCAGCCAAACTCCCCCATGTTATCTCCTTCCCCCTGTTCATCCATGGAGCCGTGGCCGTTGCCCGCGCGTCCATGGCCGGATCGGCCACGTGCCGGCCATCCCGATCCTCCCAGCGCCTACTTGAGGCCGCACCCTCCCTCTTGGTCAAACCCTAGCTCCCCCAATCCCCCCTCATCTCGATCTCTCCTCCCACGCTCGAGGCCGAACCACACATCGCCATGGATCCGTCGATCTCGCGGCCACCATGCTCCCCAGCGCTTGGGGGATGTCCGTGAGCTTCACCGCCGCAGTCTCCTTCCCCTACGTGCATCGAATCGAGCAGGGAGGCCCTGTACGCTCGTTACCGCATCGTCTTCCTCCTTCGGCCTCCGTCGTCGCCACTCCGATCCACCGCCCCCCGCAGCTACTAAGCCTTTCACGGGCCTTTCTTGTGCCTCATGGTGACCTCCTCGATGATCCCCCCACTAATTTTCCTGCGCTCCGTCATCTCTAGCCGCCCCGCGCCCGCCCACTGTTGCCTACTCCCGCTGCGACCGTCCACACATGCACTCCCCTGCAGCCACCCATGTCCACGCGCCGCCGTTGCTCTCTTCGTTGTTGCTGCTGTCATCGGCGCTGCCGCTTGCTGCCACCACTGCTGCATCCTCCCCCTCTGCCCGCACCTCGCTCCTGTCGTGTTGCTGCTGCTTGCGTCCTGCCCCGCGCCGGGTCGCGCTCACCTCAGCCGCGCGCGTCGCCCCGCCCCCGGCCGCGATGTGCGCAGCTCTGCTCGCGCCCTCGCGCGCGTGCGCCCGCGCATGGCCGTGCCGCTGTTGCGCCCTGCGACCGCCCTTTCCCGTGCTCGCCAACGCCGCTACCACCCCGCAACACTTCAGTCGCCGCCTACTCTCCCTGCTACGGTTGCCAAGGGCTGCCGGTGCCCGTGCATGCCCTGCTGGTGCCCCTGCAGCCCCGCGCATGGCTGCCTGCATCTCCCCACGCCTGCCCGCGTATGGCCTCGCTTGCCGCTGCGGCTGCCCCGCCTACGCCCACCACGGCCGACCGCCCACACCATAGCTCTACCCTTTGCTGCTCTACACGTACTGCTGCTAGCTACTGTAGCTATTGCTAGCTTTTCTAATTTTACTTTGACTAACCCTCTGGACAGCCTCTAAACAGCAACAAAACGATAGTTAACAGGAGCCAAATTATTATGGGGAGGTAGTACACTTGACAAGGCTCAAATGTTTTCATTGGACCAAACTCGTTAGATGCATAGATTAAATCCTAAGAAAATCACAAAGTTCAATGTTTTGTTAACCGAAAAATGGGAACAACTTTATTTTCATAGCTAGTTTAGAGCTGTTGATGATCAAGCAAATGAACTCTAATATGGATGGAAGTGATACTAACATATAGTTCACATAAAATGCTTAAAATTGATATAAGGCAAAAAAATCATAGGATATACAGAACAATAGCTATAGCCTCCGGAAAATAGCTAAGTGATATTTAAAACTGTCGAATTCTCAAACTTAGCAAAATTTTCAGGGAGTTTTGGGATATTGCTAAACCTTTGAAAAATTATAGAAAATAATCCGTAACTCGGATGAAAAAGTTTTATACATGAAAGTTGCTCAGAACGACGAGACGAATCTGAATACGTAGCCCGTTCGTCCACCGCACATCCATAGCATGGCGAACCAGCAATTTTCCCCCTCCGGTTCATATGTCCAAAAATGGAAAATACCGGGGTTATTTTCTCGGATGTTTCCCCCCCTTTGCCGGTATCACCTCCTATGGCGTTAGGGCACACCTGGCACCGTTGCTTGTCATGTCATGCATTGATATGCATCTGTTTGCATTGTATTCATTGTTTCTTCCCCCTCTTCTCTCTGATAGACTACGAGACGGACGCCGCTGCTGGTGCCCCAGTCGACTACGTTGTTGACGACCCCTCCTTGCCAGAGCAACCAGGCAACCCCCCCCCCCCCCTGATCAACCCGATATCGCCTATTCCTTTTCTCTACTGCTTGCATTAGAGTAGGGTAGCATGTTACTGCTTTCGATTAATCATATTCTGTTGCATAGCCTATCATTGTTGATACCTTTACCTGCTATCCTAATGCTTAGTATAGGATGCTAGTATTCCATCTGTGGCCCTACATTTTTGTTCGTCTGCTATGCTATATTATCGGGTCGTGGTCACTTCGGGAGGTGATCACGGGTATATACATACTACACAATTATACATGATACATGGTGGTGACTAAAGTCGGGTCGGCTCGTAGAGTACCCACAAGTGATTCCAATGTGGGGGCTGAAAGGACAGGTGGTTCCATCCCGGTAGTGGTGGGACTGGGTTCCTGATGGCCCCCGACTGTTACTTTGTGGTAGAGCGATAGGGCAGGTTGAGACCACCTAGGTGAGAGGTGGGCCTGGCCCTGGTCGGCGTCCGCGGTTACATCAATTAACACGCTTAACGAGATCTTGGTATTTGATCTGAGTCTGGCCACTGGCCTATACGCACTAACCAAGTACACGGGAACAGTTATGGGCAGTCGACATCGTGGTATCTGCCGAAGCCTTCTTGACGTCAGTGGCTGAGCAGCACGTGCCGGGTTGGACCGCATAACACAACTTCCTTTATAATGGAGGTTGCTAGGTCTACTCACCGGCCGCCCACGCAACGTGCTGGTGTGCAGTGGGCGATGGGCCCAAACCCCTGCACCATAGGATTTAGACCGGCGTGCTGACCTCTCTGTTGTGCCTAGGTAGGGTTGCGACGTGTTGATCTTTCGAGGCCGGACATGACCCAGAAAAGTGTGCCCGGCCAGAAGGATCGAGCGTGTTGGGTTATGTGGTGCACCCGTGCAGGGAAGTTTATCTATTAGAATAGGTGTGTCCCTCGGTAAAAGAACGACATGGAGTTCTACCTTGACCTTATGACAACTAGAACCGGATACTTAATAAAACATACCCTTTCAAGTGCCAGATATAACCAGGTGATCGCTCTCTCACAGTGCGACGAGGAGAGGATCTCTGGGTAGGATTATGCTATACGATGATACTTGGTGGACTTACCATCTACTCTCTTCTATATGCTTCAAGATGGAGGCTGCTAGAAGCGTAGTCTTTGATAGGACTAGCTATCCCCTCATATTCTGGCATTCTATAGTTCAATCCACAGATACTACCCATTTCATTGATACCAATGCATATGTAATGTAGATCCTTAATTGCAAGTACTTTGGATGAGTACTCACGGTTGCTTTGCTACTTCTTTTCCCCCCTTTCCCAGTTATTGCGGTCATATGATGGAGTCCAGGAGCCAGAGGATCCCGAGGATGATTCTGCATGGAGTTCGACTTCGAGGAATAGTTAGGAGGTCCCAGACAGGAGGCCTCGCCTTTTCGATCATTGCAACTTTAGTGCTAGCCTTCTTAAGGCATACTTGTTTAACTTATGTCTGTACTCAGATATTATTGCTTCCGCTGACCGTCTGTATTTGAGCTGATGTATTCGAGCCCTCGAGGCCCCTGGCTTGTAATATAAAGCTTATATTATTTTAATTTGTGTCTACAGTTGTGTTTTGATATCTTTCCGTCAGTCTCTGATCTTGATCGTACACATTTGTGTGTATGATTAGTGTATGGTCAAATCGGGGGAATCACACCCTCATTCTGGAGGGAAAGCAGTAGCAGATGGAGAACCGCAAAAGGAAGCACAGACATGACAAGTACAACTCTGGAGCTCAACAGAAGCCTCGTACTTCATCATCTTCTTCTGGATATGACAAATATGTAAGGGACGATCCTAATGGTCACAACCATCATAACCACACTGGCCATTCTCATAATGGAAATGGACATAACAACAATGAAGGGAACACCAGTCAGTTATCCAACCATTCGACACCCATGAAGGACACGAGCGATAAAATGCTTCAATTGCCAAGAGGTAGGACATTTTGCTAGAGATTGTCCGGAGCCAAGGAATGAGAATAGAAAATTTGGAGAGGAAGCCCAACCCCTTCAAAAGAGGCCATGTGAACCACACAAGAGTGGGAAGAGCACATAACAACCCAGTCTTCGGTAAGATTTCCAGTATGATCATTTTTTGGTATTGGTACATAATTTTCATTCACATCAAGGGAGTACGGGTATCAAGCATGGTTCAAGCAGGATATTTTACATGATTTTTTTCCCGAATACCCAATCCTAACCTATTGCTAGCCAACTCGAATCTCGAGGACGAAATTCATCTTAAGGGGGGTAGGTTTGTAACATCCCAATTTTCAATTTGGATGTTAATAATTAGATCATTCATATGCATCCATGGTTTATGCATTTTTGCCCTGTTGATTTTCATTTGAATCGGATCCAAGGGACTTTATGGAACTCAAGGACCAAAAGAGAGAGTTGGAAGTTTCCCTAGATTTCACTTTTGAATTTTCAAAATTTGAATTTTTTGGATCAAATTTGGTTTCACCAAAATTCACTTCCATTATTTCAAAAATAAAATAAAGAGTGAAGATAAAAGGACTTCTTCAAAAAGAGAGGGGACATATTGGAAATTGAATTTGAAATCAAAATATATTTATTGAGTTTTATTTTGATACAAATTTTATTAGCATAGCGAAAATATTTTTTTAATCTTGCATTTTAGGCCAGATAAAAGTTCACTAGGTCATATACAAGACCATATAGCTATGTGAATTTTCTGGATTTTTTAGAAGTTATTTTCATTGTCTTTTGATGCTTTAGCACTTCTCAAAAAAAAAATAGAACGATTTTCTTTATCAAAAAAACCGCACGCGCCCAGTTGCGGCCAGGCGTAGCCGACCCATCCGGCCAGGTCCACCGGCCCAACCAGCAGCGGCCAGCGCAGTAGGCAGCGAGGCCAGTTACTCAAAAAAGCAGGCAGCGAGGCCAGCCGCCCCCCACGCTCGCTTAGCCCCACGTGCTTCAAAAAAAAGAGAGAAAGGGAACGAGGCCAGCGCCCCACGCCTGATCCCATCGATCGCACGTGCTCTCTCTCTCTCTCTCTCTCTCTCGTTGACTCTTTCTTCCCCTGCGCCTGGGCCCCACCTCCTCTATCTTCTCCCCCATGAAAAAAACAGATTCCTACTCGTACACGCACCGATGTCGCTGCGCGTCCAGTCTTCATGGAAAACCTATCCCAGGTCGACCCCAGCTCCAAGAATCGTGTCCTATAAATCGCCCAGACCCTCCTCGACCGATTCCCCTCAAAACCCCTTGCCAAAACCCACCGTAGCCCACGTCCTGGCAGTTTGGATCTCGCCTCAGAAGTCGTAGTTCATCGCCGGATTTCGACGCCGGTGAGCTATCCGAGAGTTGCCCTTTTGTATATTGACTTTCCTCGGTCCCTACAACCGTTTTGACATGATCTTGCTTTGCCTCTCCATCTACATAAGCTACCCGGACCACGTTATCTTCACTAGAGCACCCGGACCACGTTATCTTCACTAGAGCACCCGGAGCACGCGAGCTTCATCGCATGGTTTTGTTGTCATCCGTCGTCGCCGATCTTCACCGACCTCATCACCGGACGAGCCAAACTCAGCTTAATCCCCTAGACACCACAACCGCCACCGAGGATCACCAGAGCCGTCGCCACCACCACAGCCGACCGCCCCCAATTCCTCGTTCCTCTCTTCTCTATAAGTACGAGAGCTCTATTCGTTCAGTTAAAAAACGTTTTGGTTTTTTTAGATTGGTTTTCTTCGGTTTAGTTAGAACCGGGCTCTCAGTTTTTTTAAAGCCAAAACCTTTAGATAGCGAATGTCCGCCCTGAAACCCGCCGCGAACACCTGTTCATCCAACCAGAGGACGCCACTTGTCTCTGGCCAAAAATCTCTTTTTTGGGGATTTTTCCAAATTTAGATTCTATATCAATTCTTCTTTCTAGTATAACTTTTAATCTACATATCCGATTTAGTTGATTCTTTTTTTCTACGGTTTCGCTAAAATCCCCTCTATCCAAAGAACCAAATGAAAAAATAATTTTGAAAGTTTTAAAATTCGAATTCAAACATATCTGAATTCAAACTTCGATAGGCCAAAACTTGAGTTTCGTAACTCCGTTCTAGTTTATTGTTTTTGCAAAACGAAGCTTATGACGTGTACCTTCTGTTAAGTTCAAAACCATAAGATTTTACTACTATTAAAATTATGTTATGTATAGAAACTTAATTTGGTTCTTTCGGAGTTTTTCACAAGTGTTTTCATCGTTTCTTTTTGGGATCTTTGAGTGTTATGCTTATGTATGTTATTGCTTGCTCACGCTAGATTGTCCGGAGTGCCAATAGTAGAATTGTCAGGACTTTGAGTGCGGAGTACTTCATCAACTTTAACAGGCAAGCTTGCACTTTTGATCATACCAATCCTATGTTTTTACTTTGCATGTAGTGCCCTCTATCAACACAGTAGTATGCATGTGTAGGACTACTATGCTATGTTTTTACTTTGCATGTAGTGCCCTCTATAAACACAGTAGTATGCATGTGTAGGACTACTATGCTATGTTAAACCCAGATAGGATAGCCATATGTTTAGCCTGATCATGATAGTCTTTGCCACCACTTTGGGAATCGTTATAGTGTAGTTGCTTAGCCATGCTATGGTAGATGTGGATTGGGTACCGTGTGATTCATGAAAGTTGCGAGAGAACTTGAGCAATGACTATGTTAATAACTTACATGTATTGTATTTCCTCGGAGGCTCTGCAATACCAATTAATCAATCATCTGGGCGGAAAGGTTTGTCGGGACCAGTCGACAAGTATGTAACCTCCGGGAAGCTCTGCATTACTCAGGAAAAGGTGGGGAATGTCACCCAGGTTCAAAAAGGTTGGACATGTTTCATATCAAGTAGCTTTCGTGTGCAGCCACAAGCCATTATGGGCTCTGGCATAGTTGAGTAAGTTTTGGGAAGCCTTTCCATGATAGGCTAGCAGATGTAGGGAAAGTATAGGTGTACCGGCCTATCTATCAGTTAAGGGGACCTCTTCGGAAAGACTATGCCTCGATCATCCAGTTCTCAAACATCAAGCAGTGCGAGAAATTCAACGGAGGAGATCGAGTCTTGTGGGGAAAAGTGTGCAAACCTCTGCAGAGTGTACAAAATAATCATGATTAGCCGTGTCCCCGGGTACTGACAACTTTGAGCAACTGGACTTGGAACCTCTAGAAGATCTTCTCATCCCAAATAATTATTATAATGTGGGTTTAATTAAACCATGATCCCCGGGGGCTCTCATGGAAAACAATTTGGGAACCTATGATCCTCAGAGGCTCTCATAGGCGGGTTAAATTGGAGGCGGTCCAATTTAACAATAGGTGAATTAAAATGCAAGAAACAAAATTTGGCTAGTGAGTAGAAGTAGGACAAGATTGGCTTTATGCAAAATAAACCTTAGAGCTATCCACTTATTATATCCTTGCATGTACATGATAGGTCTATTTTCGTACTTTGGGTGTGACTTGCCAATACATTCAATGTATTTACCCTTTGTGGTTGCAACGTTTCATGTTGTACATATTTCAGACGAAGAGTAAGGTGCGATAGGTCGTTGTCCTGCACTCAGTTTTGCCGTGGTGTTGGATGGACTCATTTACCTTCGAAGCTTCCGCAGTTATTTTATTTAGATGGCCTTCAGCCATATTATTGTAATAAATACTCTTTTGAGGACCCCGATATAATAAAGTGTGTGATTGAACTCTGTTATGATTCCTCAAGTACTATGTGTGTCAGCATACTGATCCAGAGATGACACAGAAGCACAGAGACTCCGGTCCATTGGGATCAGGTCGCTACAATAATGACGAGTGTCTCAAAACTCTTCCCAAGTCAAAATAACAGGATAGGCACGACATTTTTTCTAACTTTTTTTTGGAAATCAGGGCAGTGACGACGAAAAAAATGTGACAGAAAATCACTATGATGGCTAGTGTCTCAAAACGCTCCCTGGGACCTAAAAACAGGATAGGTTCGCCTGCTGAAATTTTGGCCTAAAAACTGCCTGGGGGTCTCCAGACTTTTTTTTTCAAAACCTACTCACACAAGGAAACACGAATCGCAAAAATAGATGTATCTCGAAAACAAACCTAATATGAAAAGAACTCAGATCGGTGGTGGTATATGGACTCGGATTGGTGGTGGTATCTGGACTCGGACCGGTGGTGGTATATGGAGTCGGATCGGTGGTGGTATATGGACTTAGGGAAGTAGCGGATAAGGGGTGGTGGTATATGCCAGGGGCGACGATGATGGTGCGGCGGCGACGTGGCAACTTGTGAATAGAACTCGAAACTCTAAAGAACTAAACGCTAAGACCATCAAATTTTGGCCTAAAAACTGCCCGGGGTCTACAGACTCTATTTTTTCCGAAACCTACTCCGGCAAGGAAACACGAATCGGAAAATAGATGGATCTCGAAAACAAACCTAATATGAAAATAACTCGGATTGGTGGTGGATATATGGTGGTGGTATATGGATACGGATCGATGGTGGTATATGACAGGTATATGGCAGCAGTGGTGGTATAAGGATATAGATCGATGGTGGTATATGGATACGGATCGGTGGTGGTATATGGATTCGAAGCGGGGCGGTAGGATATGGCAGCGATGGTGGTATATGTCAGCGGTGGTAGGATATGGCAGCATGGTGGTATATGGTAGCGGTGGTGGTATATGGCAGCAGCGATGAAGATGGTGTGGTGGTGGCGTGACAAACTATGACAGAACTCGAAACTCTAAAGGACTAGACGCTAAGACTAGCAACTAGACACGATGATGCAACCGCAAATTCAACAAAGCAAAAACCCTAAAAAGATTATGCAAAGGCTCAGATTGGTTCGGATATGATGAACTAACCCTATTTTTTGACTTTTTCGTGGACTGTAGGTATGAAGAACAGACTCGATCTAAACTATGAAAAACTGTAAAATCTCATCGAGCAACCTCAAAATCTGATACCACTTGATAGAGGAAAAGGTGTCCTGTCTTTCGATGAGATGGTGGCTATCGTTTATGGTGGAGTAGACTTTGACGATCCGACTACGAACGTACGAGGACGCCGCGCCTTAGCAATCGCTCAACCAACTCCGAAAGGTTATTGACCATGCCGGAGCAAGATCAACCTGACCACGAGGGTCTATTTCCTGCAAGCAAACGCAGAACAAGCAAGAAACTGAAATTGCAATCTGGGCATTGCGAATAAAAGAGGAAAGCTTTATTGATCAAGTGGGGTTTTGTGATGCCTTGGTTTGGTCGTTGAACACAAACGAAGTACGCGAAGTTGTAGCTATGGCGAACTTTTAATCTAAACGAAACCCAAAGTCTAAACAACGCCCTAAGGGCTTTATATATGGAGGAAGAGGGGGGAATTTTGTGGCCCTTGGAGGAGGGGTCCGAAACCAAGCCTAACTCTTGTTTCCCCACATATACAAACTCTAAAAACATCCTATACTTAAGTATTTCGAAATTACATGGGCCTGGCCCAATAATAAGGTGACGTAATACCTAGAATAGCCTCTAGACGAAATTTATGAAGTGGCATCTTGTATATTTCGTCCAAGGCTTCATGCACTCATTATGGTGGCTTCAAAGTCCTCAAATCATCACTTGTAACTCCGTTCTTGTTCCCCTTGCGCATGCCATTATCTCCATGCTTGGTCTTGCTCCAGTATTCATCCCTCTTATCCATGCCAGGCCCTTCATTTGTAAGCAAAACAACTGTATCCAATTTAGGCAGCATCACATTCTCATGAACATTAGAATAATTACCAAGAAACGGAAGTACCTGATAATTTAATTGGCATGCGCGAGCTCTAGTAATTGGTCTAGTATATGTAGCAGTAGGGGTTGTTGGTGTAACAATGGTATTTATGTCCTCATCAACGAGCGTGCAAACCCATGAAATACTCCTTGCGTGGACTTTTTACACTTGAAAGTCAAAGAATCTCATTCGTTGCTGCTTTTCAGACAAGTTTTTTTAACCAATTTACACTTCCGTTGGAGTGAAACTCAACAGATTATGGTGGTTATACACATTTGCCCGCTTGGTAAGGACTAATGTTTCTTTGTGTACATGCTCTATGATCGGGGCAATCCCATTCGGTCGTAAATAAAAAATGTAGCAACTATAAGCCTTATTCTCCTTTTTTTTCTCCAAGTGGCCTGCCCTAAAGTATGTGCGCGACAGTAAAGAACAAGATGGTATTCCTCGCATTCATAATTACATATGTGGAAACAATATCTTCAGTATCAATGTCACAAAATTTTGGGACAATGCACCGGAACACGTCAGAGGAAAATGAAGTTCTTTCAAGGAGTGCCATATAATGGATCGGTGTTCACTAAAATGGCCATAACTTTGCCATAAGGAGTGAGTTCTGACCCACAAGTACTTAAAGTGCTCGCGACGAGTGTGAAAACCCAAGAAATATTCCCAGCTTGTGCAAGGAGCCCCGGAGGACCCTCAGATTCGGGCCCTAAGCCAGAATTTTTGCACTCGAAAGTCAAAGAATATCATTCACCGCTGCTTTTTAGACAATTTTATGAACCCATTGACACTTCCTTTGGAACGAAATTCGATAGATTGTGGTGGGTATACACATTAGCCCACTTCATAAGGACAACTGTTTCTTTGTGCACAAGCTCTATGATTGGGGCAATCCCATTTGGTCGTAAATTCAAGAAAATCTAGCGACTATAAGCCTTATTCTCCTTTTTTCACCCGGTGGCATGCCATAAAGTATGTGCGCGAAATCAAAGAACAAGAGGGTATTCCTCGCATCTATCAATACATATGTGGAAACAATATCTTTAATATCGATGTCACTAAATTTTGGGAAAACGCACCGGAAACCATCACAGAAAAATTAAGTTCTTTCGAAGAGTTCCATATGATGGACCGGTGTTCACTAAAACGGTCGTAGCTTTGCCATACAGAGTCTGTTTCTGACCAACAATTACTCAAAATGCTCGCAACGAGTGTGCAAACCAAGAAATACTCTCAGCTTGCGCCAGAAGCCTCACAGGACCCTCAAATTCGTCCCATAAGCTGGACTTTTTGCACTCGAAAATCAATGAATATCATTCACCACTACTTTTCAGACAAGTTTTTGAGCCCATTGACACTTCCTTTGGAATGAAATTCGACATATTATGGTGGGTATACACATTAGCACAGTGGCATGCCGTAAAGTATGTGCGCGACAGCAATGAACAAGAGGGTATTCCTCACATCATCAATACATATGTGGAAATAATATCCTTAGTATCGATGTCACAAAATTTTCGGACAACGCGCAGGAATGTGTCATGTGAAAATGAAGTTCTTTCAAGGGGTGCCATATAATGGACCGGTGTTCACTAAACGGTCATAACTTTGCCATACAGAGTCTATTTCTGACCCATAAGTATTGAAAATGGTCGCGATGAGCGTGCAAACCCAAGAAATACTCCCCGTGTGGGCTTTTTACACTTGAAAGTCAAAGAATCTCATTTGCCGCAGCTTTTCAGACAAGTTTTTGAATCCATTGACACTTCCTTTGGAGTGAAATTCGACAGATTATGGTGGGTGTACACATTTGCCCGCTTGGTATGGAAAAACATTTCTTTTTGCACATGCTCTATGATTGGGGCAATCCCATTTGGTTGAAAATTCAAGAAAATGTAGCGACTATAAGCCTTATCCTCCTTTTTTCTCCAAGTGGCATGTCGTAAAGTATGTGCGTGACAACAAAGAACAAGATGGTATTCCTTGCATTCATAATTACATACGTGGAAACAATATCCTTAGTATCAATGTCACAAAATGTTGGGACAACACGCGGGAACGCGTCACGAGAAAATGAAGTTCTTTCAAAGAGTGCCATATAATGGACTTGTGTTCACTAAAACGGTCATAACTTTGCCATACAGAGTCTGTTTCTGACCCATAAGTACTCAAAGTGCTCGCGACGAGTGTGCAAACCCAAGAAATACTTCCAGCTTGTGCCAGGAGCCCCAGAGGACCCTCAAATTCGGGCCCTAAGACAGAATGTTTTCACTCGAGAGTCAAAGAATATCATTCACCGTTGCTTTTCAGTTAATTTTATGAACCCATTGACACTTCCTTTGGAATGAAATTCGATAGATTGTGGTGGATATACACATTAGCCCACTTGGTATGGACAAACGTTTCTTTGTGCACATGCTCTATGATCGGGGCAATCCCATTTGGTCATAAATTCAAGAAAATCTAGCGACTATAAGTCTTCTTATCCTTTTTTCGCCCAGTGGCATACCGTAAAGTATGTGTGTGACAGCAAAGAACAAGAGGGTATTCCTCACATCACTCAATACATATGTGGAAATAATATCTTTAGTATCGATGTCACAAAATTTTGGGACAACACGCCGGAACACATCACGGGAAAATGAAGTTCTTTCAAGGAGATATAATGGACCGGTGTTCACTAAAGCGGTCATAACTTTGCCTTACAGAGTCTGTTTCTGTCCCACAAGTACTCAAAATGGTCGCGACGAGCATGCAAGCCCAAGAAATACTCCCTGCCTTGACTTTTTACACTTGAAAGACAAATAATCCCATTCATTGCTGCTTTTCAGACAAGTTTCTGAACCCATTTACACTTCCTTTGGAGTGAAATTCGACAGATTATGGTGGGTATACACATTTGCCCTCTTGGTAAGGACAAACGTTTCTTTGTGCACATGCTCTATCTTTGGGGCAATCCCATTTGGTCGCTAATTCAAGAAAATGTAGCGACTATAAGCCTTATTCTCCTTTTTTTTTCTCCAAGTGACATGTCATAAAGTATGTGTGAGATAGCAAAGAACAATTGGGTAATCCTCGCATTCAAAATTATAAATGTAGAAACAATATCCTCTGTATCGATGTCACAAAATTTTGGGTCAACGTGTCAGAACGCGTCACGGGAAAACAAAGTTCTTTCAAGATTGCCATATAATGGACCGGTTTTCACTAAAACGGTCATACCTTTGCCATATGGAATCTTTTTCTGAGCCACAAGTATTCCAAATGCTCGCGGTGAGTGTGCAAACCCAAGAAATACTCCCAGATTGCGCCAGGAGCCTCGGAGGACCGTCAAATTCGAGCCCTAAGCCAGACTTTTTGCACTGGAAAGTCAAAGGATATCATTCACCGCTACTTTTCAGATAATTTTATGAACCCATTGACACTTCCTTTGGAATGAAACTTGATAGATTGTGGTGGGTATATACATTAGCCCTCTTGGTAAGGACACACGTTTCTTTGTGTGCATGCTCGATGATCGGGGCAATCCAATATAGTTGTAAATTCAAGAAAATCTAGCGACTATAAGCCTTATTCTCCTTTTTTCGTCTAGTGGCATGTCATAAAGTATATAGGCGACAGCAAAGAACAAGAGGGTGTTCCTCACATCGATCAATACATATTAGGAAATAATATCTTCAGTATCAATGTCACAAAATTATAGGACAACGCGTCACAGGAAATGAAATTCTTTCAAGGAGTGGCATATAATGGACCGGTGTTCACTAAAATGGTTATAACTTTGCCATACAGAGTCTGTCTCTGAGCCACAAGTACTCAAAATGGTTGCGATGAGCGTGCAAACCAAATAAATATTCCCTACTTGTGCCAGGAGCCTCGGAGGACCCTCGAGTTCAGCCCCGAAGGTCAACTTTTTGCACTTGAAATTCAAAGAATCTCGTTTTTTGTGGCTTTTCAGCCCAGTTTTTGAACCCATTTACACTTCCTTTGGAGTGAAATTTGACAGATTATGGTGGGTATACACATTAGCCCTCTTGGTAAGTACAAATGTTTCTTTGTGCACATGCTCTATGATCGGGGCAATCCCATTTGGTCGTAAATTCATGAAAATTTAGCGACTATAAGCCTTATTCTACTTTTTTCGCCTGGTGGCATGCCGTAAATTATGTATGCGACAGCAAAGAACCAGACGGTATTCCTCACTTCGATCAATACATATGTGGAAATAATATCTTCAATATCGATGTCACAAAATTTTGGGACAACGCTCCGGAACGCGTCACGGGAAAATGAAGTTCTTTCAAGGAGTGCCATATAATGGACATGTGTTCACTAAAATGGTCATAACTTTGCCATTCAGAGTCTGTTTCTGAACCACAAGTACTCAAAATGCTCGCAACGAGTGTGCAAACCCAAGAAATACTCCCCATTTTCACTAGGAGCCCTGGTAGACCCTCAAATTCGACCCCTAAGGTTGAATTTTTGCACTTGAAAGTCAAAGAATCACATTCGCCGCTGCATTTCAGACAAGTTTTTTTTAACCCATTTACACTCCCTTTGGAGTGAAATTTGACAGATTATGGTGGGTATTCACATTAGCTTGCTTGGTAAGCACAAACTTTTCTTTGTCAACATTCTATATGATCAGGGCAATCCCATTTGGTTGTAAATTCAAGAAAATCTAGCAACTATTAGCCTTATTCTCCTTTTTTGCCTAGTGGCAAGCCATAAAGTGTGTGCACAACAACAAAGAACAACAGGGTATTCCTCGCATCCATAATTATATATGTGGAAACAATATCCTCTATATCGATGTCACAAAATTTTGGGACAACGCGCTGGAACACGTCATAGGGAAATGCAGTTCTATGAAGGAGTGCCATATAATGGACAAGTGTGGTCTAAAACGGTCATAACTTTGCCATACAGAGTCTGTTTCTGACCCACAAGTACTCAAAATGCTTGCGACGAGCTTGAAAACCCAAAAATACTCCCCGCTTGTGCCAGGAGCCCCAGAGGCATGTCGTATATTATGTGCGCGACAACAAAGAACTAGAGGATATTCCTCGCATTCATCAATACATATGTGGAAACAATATCTTCAATATCAATGCCACAAAATTTTGGGACAACGCGCCAGAACGCGTACCGGTAAATGAAGTTCTTTCAAGGAGTGCCATATAATGGACCGGTGTTCACTAAACGGTCATAACTTTGTCATACGAAATCTGTTTCTGACCTACATGTCGGGGTTATGATCCTGACAATGAGTACTAGGGGTGCGTATAAAGGGTAGAGACTAGCTACTGCGCAGGTGTAACACTGTGTTTAACGAGTTCATACCCCTCTCGACGAAGGTAAAAGCCCTACGTCTCGTGCCCTGAGGCTTGCTTTGATTTCATGGATATGGTTACAAAGATTGAAAGTGTCCGGCTATGGAGAGGGATGCGACTTATATAGAGTTGCATCCCCATGTCTCCCACGCCACCAAATCAATTAGTGTCATTGAATGAGACATTTACTAGTGTAATGAGCCTCTACTACAGTAGTTATATGTAATGGTAGCTATGACTCTATTTAGTGGATGACTTAGGATACCTCGACCGTTGCAGCTCCCATGATGCCCTCCTGTCCTCTATGTCTAAGTGGTGGTCCATCAGCGGACTGACATGTGACCATTCGAGTGAACCTCCTGATGTATGCATCCGAATGCTGGCATGATCCACGGACCTTCCTATGATGGTGATGGGCCCTTTGTGGGTCCCAAATGATGGGTCATTAACCCTACCTGTAATAGGCGACCACATCATCAGCCCCCCAATCGGTTGGGATTTAGTGGGACTAACAAACCGACCCTTCGGTTGAGTCTGAGTGCTACAAGGGCACTCAGAATATGTTTCTGAACTGTGATTTGTTTTTCCTTGGACGGAAACACAACGCATTTCGAACTTTAGGTTTACCCAGATGACCGGGTGTTGTCGATTGTCAAGAAAAAACCCGGTGGCATTCGTTTTGTCTCTCGGAGGAGATAGACTAGGGGCCCGAGTGAGAGCATGCCATTACAACTCGAGTGGCGACGCTGGCGCATGGTCTGACTCTCCGGTGATACGCCACTCCTTATCCCAGGGGAACACCAGCGCATGCCTCCTGCGAGTCCAGGTATACAAGTCATGCGCCTTGAAGCCTACTTAGAGGCCCAAGAGAACCCGCAGATGGGGCATTAAGCTCGTCACATATGTCATTCGGAGTCCATTTTGGACCCACAAGTACTTAAAATGCTCGCGACGAGCATGGAAATCTAGAAATACTCCCCTCTTGCGCTAGGGGGGCTGGAGGACCAACAAATTCGGTCACTAAGCATGACTTTTTGCCCCTAAAAGTCAAAGAACATCATTCGCCGCTGCTTTTCACACAAGTTTCTGAACCCATTGACACTTCCTTTGGAAGAAAATCCACGAGATTGTGGTGAGTATAAACATTAGTGAAGGAAATATTCCCTAGAGGCAATAATAATGTTATTATTTTATTTCCTTATATCATGATAAATGTTTATTATTCATGCTAGAATTGTATTATCCGGAAACATAATACTTGTGTGAATATATAGACAAACTAAACATCACTAGTATGCCTCTACTTGACTAGCTCGTTAATCAAAGATGGTTATGTTTCCTAACCATAGACATGTGTTGTCATTTGATTAACGGGATCACATTATTAGGAGAATGATGTGATTGACATGACCCATTCCATTAGCTTAGCACCCAATCGTTTAGTATGTTGCTATTGCTTTCTTCATGACTTATACATGTTCCTATGACTATGAGATTATGCAACTCCCGTTTGCCGGAGGAACACTTTGTGTGCTACCAAACGTCACAACGTAACTGGGTGATTATAAAGGAGCTCTACAGGTGCCTCCAAAGGTAAATGTTGGGTTGGCGTATTTCGAGATTAGGATTTGTCACTCCGATTGTCGGAGAGGTATCTCTAGGCCCTCTCGGCAATGCACATCACATAAGCCTTGCAAGCATTGCAAGTAATGAGTTAGTTGCGAGATGATGTATTATGAAACGAGTAAAGAGACTTGCCGGTAACGAGATTGAACTAGGTATTGAGATACCGACGGTCGAATCTCGGGCAAGTAACATACCGATGACAAAGGGAACAACGTATGTTGTTATGCGGTCTGACCGATAAAGATCTTCGTAGAATATGTGGGAGCCAATATGAGCATCCAGGTTCTGCTGTTGGTTATTGACCGGAGACATGTCTCGGTCATGTCTACATTGTTTTCGAACCCGTAGGGTCCGCACGCTTAAGGTTTCGATGATAGTTATATTATGAGTTTATGAGTTTTGATGTACCGAAGTTAGTTCGGAGTCCCAGATGTGATCAAGGACATAACGAGGAGTCTCGAAATGATCGAGACATAAAGATTGATATTTTGGACGGCTATATTCGGACACCGGAAGTGTTCCGGGTGATTTCGGAGAAAACCGAAGTACCGGAGGGTTACCAGAACCCCCCCGGGAGAAGTAATGGGCCTTATGGGCCTTAGTGGAGAGAGAGAAGGGCAGCTAGGGTGGGCCGCGCGTCTCCTCCCCCCTGGTCCGAATTGGACTAGGAGAGGGGGGGGGGGCGGCGCCCCCCTTTCCTTCTCCCTCCCCACTTCCTTCCCCCTCCTAGGAGTCCTACTCCTACTAGGAGGAGGACTCCTCCTTGGCGCGCCTATAGGGCCGGCCGGCCTCCTCCCCTTGCTCCTTTATATACGGGGGCAGGGGGCACCCCTAGACACACAAGTTTATCCACATGATCATTTTCTTAGCCGTGTGCGGTTCCCCCTTCCACCATAATCCTCGATAATATTGTAGCGGTGCTTAGGCGAAGCCCTGCGACGTTAGAACATCAAGATCGTCACCACGCCGTCGTGCTGAAGGAACTCTTCCCCGACACTTTGCTGGATCGGAGTCCGGGGATCGTCATCGAGTTGAACATGTGCTAAAACTCGGAAGTTCCTGATACTTAACGTGAAGGTTTTTTATGTCTTCAATTAAGGATTCAGATCGAGTCATTTCAGCACCCAACAGATCATCGCTTCTGTCTAACAGTTTTTGAATGTGTTCCATTGCTTTCTGTTGTTCAGTTGCAATTTTAGCAAGTGTTTTGTAGCAAGGTTTTGAATCACATTCAGAGTCATCGTCACTGGATGTTTCATAGCGAGTGGTGCGTGTGTTTACCTTGGCACCGCGTGCCATGAAGCAGTAGGTAGGAGTGGAGTCGTTCTTGTCATTTGCGTCGGTGTCGGTGATGCAATTATTGTCTTCAGTGTTGAAGATGGACTTGGCGACATATGCTGTAGCCAGACTCGCAATGCCAGAATCAGACTCCTCCTCAGATTCCACCTCTGCCTCCTCAGATGCGGATTCCTCCTCTGAATCCATCTCCTTGCCTACAAACGCACGCGCCTTGCCAGATGAGCTCTTCTTGTGTGATGAAGACTTTGATGAAGACTTGGAAGAAGACTTTGAGTTTTTCTTCTTTTTCTTGTCGTCAGAATCATATTCCTTGCTCTTCTTCTTCCTTCTATTCTCATTGTCCCACTGTGGACACACAGAGATGAAGTGCCCAGTTTTCTTGCACTTGTGACATGTTTTCTTCTTGTAGTCATGAGCAGAAGCTTCATCATTCCTTGAGCTTGATCGTGAAGATTTTCTGAAGCCTTTCTTCTTGGTGAATTTTTGAAACTTCTTCACTAGCATTGCAAGTTCTCTTCCAATGTCTTCAGGATCATCAGAACTGCAGTCAGATTCTTCTTCAGATGAGGAGACAACTTTTGCCTTCAAGGCACGAGTTCGCCCATAGTTTGGACCGTAGATATCTCTTTTCTCAGAAAGCTGAAACTCATGTGTGTTGAGCCTCTCAAGTATGTCAGACGGATCGAGTGTCTTGAAATCAGGACGTTCTTGAATCATCAGGGCCAGAATGTCAAACGAACTATCAAGTGATCTCAGCAGCGTCTTGACGATTTCATGTTTGGTGATCTCAGTAGCGTCGAGGGCTTGAAGCTCATTTGTGATGTCAGTGAGCCGATCAAAGGTGTGCTGGACATTCTCATTGTCATTTCGTTTGAAGCGGTTGAAGAGATTGCGAAGGACACTGATTCTTTGATCTCTCTGGGTTGATATGCCTTCATTAACTTTGGAGAGCCAATCCCAGACCAGTTTGGATGTCTTCAAGGCACTCACACGGCCATACTGTCCTTTGGTCAGATGACCACAGATGATATTCTTGGCAGTAGAGTCCAGTTGAATGAACTTCTTGACATCAGCAGCAGTGACACCTTCTCCAGCCTTGGGAACACCGTTTTCGACGACATACCATAGGTCGACGTCAATGGCTTCAAGATGCATGCGCATCTTATTCTTCCAGTAGGGATATTCAGTTCCATCGAAGACGGGACAAGCAGCGGAGACTTTGATTATCCCTGCAGTCGACATAGCTAAAACTCCAGGTGGTTAAACCGAATCACACAGAACAAGGGAGCACCTTGCTCTGATACCAATTGAAAGTGCGTTATATCAACTAGAGGGGGGGGTGAATAGGCGATTTTTATGAAAGTCTTCAAAACGTGAGAGTTGTGAAGACAAACATTGAAGATCATGGCTATTACTATGCAGCGGAAGTTAGATTACACTATGCCAGCCATGGTCATATATTCAATAGAGTGAAAGCGCAATGACAAACAGCTTCAATGTAATAAGGATCAGGTAGGAAGAAGTTATGAAGCCGAACAGGTCATACATTCATGTTGTGAAGACAAAAGATAAAGCAAGCATGCGATGGCTTCACAATGAATAACTGTAAGTGAAAGGAAATGAAGATGAAACCAGTGACACGTTGAAGACAATGATTTGTTGGACCAGTTCCAGTTGCTGTGACAACTGTACGTCTGGTTGGAGCGGCTAGGTATTTAAACCAAAGGACACACAATCCCGGACACCCAGTCAAGGACACTTAGTCCAAGACACCCAGTCCTCACCGTTTTCTCCTTGAGCTAAGGTCACACAGACCTCGCCCAATCACTCAGGTAAGTCTTCAAGGTAGACTCCCAAACCTTCACAGACTTTGTTCACTGGCAATCCACAATTTCTCTTGGATGCTCAGAACGCGACGCCTAACCGTCTGGAGGATGCACAGTCCTCAAGTGTAATAAGTCTTCAAATCACACAGACACGAAGACTTAAGTGATGCCCAATTTACTCTGGCTCTGGGTGGTTAGGGCTTTTCTCCTCACTGGGAATTTTTCTTTCAAAGGCTTCGAGGTGGGTTGCTCTCAAACGACAAAAGCCGTGCACTGAAATTTGAGCAGCCAACCGTTTATGGTTGTGGGGGTGGACTATTTATAGCCACTTGGCAACCCAACCTGATCTGTCCAAAATGACCCTGGGTCACTAAGGAACTGACACGTGTACCAACGGTCGAATTTTGAACTCACACGGCAACTTTACTTGGGCTACAAGTAAAGCTGACTTGTCTGGCTCTGGACAAGATTTTCTCTCAAAGTCTTCGCTCGAAGACATAGGATTTGAATTAGGCATCACTACAGTCATTCTGACTGGTTCTTTTGGACCCCACTTAATAGTACGGCGATTCCTATGACACTACATAAATGAAATAAAACTACGAAGGATCTAAGTCTTCGAGTTCCATAAGCTTCATAGGGAGTCTTCTCATGTCATTGTCTTCAATATGAATATCTTCATAAACCACCATTGTCTTCAATGTCTTCGTACATTTTTAGGGGTCATCTCTGGTAATGAAACCGAATCAATGAGGGACTTCTACCTGTGTTCTCCTGCAATTCTCACAAACACGTTAGTCCCTCAACTAGGTTTGTCGTCAATACTCCAAAACCAACTAGGGGTGGCACTAGATGCACTTACAATCTCCCCCTTTTTGGTGATTGATGACAAACTAGTTGAAGTTTTCAACGGGGAACATAATTTGTGAAATAGTAAAAGAATTTGTCTTCATAAGTTGCAAGGGCTCCCCCTGAAGATGTGCATATAAGTAATTTGCCTTTTGAATGCAAATGCACATGGCAGGTTGTACTTGTGGAGATCCACTTCAACTTATGATGACAATCCACTATGCATGTGAAAGTATATGAAGATAATGACATGCATAATGGAAAATGGACATCTGCAGTAAGAGATGAGTGCGGAATTTATCGTCGCACATGCGGAATTTATCTTCGCATAACGGAGTGACAAGCAGGTAGCAGACGGCCATCAAGGCTAAGTGTTACAACTCAAAGAAGCAAATGTAGCAAAAACGGGAGTTGTAAGCACGAAGCAAAATGTAGCAAAATATAGTGGCACCCGCCCAAAGTGACCCGCTTGAAGACTATAAACACTTGAAGACTATAAACATCATGCTTCTCCCCCTTTTGTCAGTGATGACCAAAAAGGTTTGAAGACATAGAGTTCCCTATGCGTTCCCAGGCGCAGCAGGGTCGGTGGAGTTGTTTGGTGGCGGTGCAGATGAGCTTGGTGCAGATTCGACGTGTGTTGAAGCAGGTGGAGATGATGACGCGTCGTCGTCTTCTTCAATAATCCGGGTAGACACGGTGGCAGCAGAAGAAGAGAATTCTGACTCTTCAAGTGATGGTGTGCTTCGCATCACAGCTCTTCTTGGAGGCGTGGAGTCAAATTGGAATCTCTCTCTGAAGCCATCCTCTTGCAGTTCAGCTTCATTGCTCATCATGGTGAGGCCTTTCCAAGTGCGGCGACAGGTCTCGTGTGCGACAAACGCATTCTTGGTTGCCAGATTTCTGATGCGATTGACGTCTTGCATGATGCTTCTCATCTGCCGTTTGAGCCAGTCGTGATGCCTATCTTGCTTTTGGTGAAGAGCCACAAGAAGCTCTCGGTCATTAAGTGTTCGAACGCGCTTCTTGGGTCTCTTGGCAGCTGTGCTGTCAGTGGCTTCAGTTGATGCAGGGGCACGTGTGGTGCCAGCCATTGGATACACTCAGGAGAGAGCTTCAACACCTTCAATATTTTGAGTGAAGCTCTGGTGTTCTTCATTTTGAAGACTTAATGGTTGCTTGCCAGGCTCTGGATATATTGCTTCAGCAGATGTGTCCACATATGGCAAAAATATCCTATGGTTGCGGGCTGAGGGTTGATAGGAGATTGCAGAGTGAAGCTTGATCAGCCTCATAACCCAAGGAGCATAGAACTTTAATCCAAACAGTTCTGAGGCAGACGCTGCAAAGTGACGGATGAAGAGATCCTGTGCATTGAAGCATTTGCCATGTAGAATGCAGAAGATGAGAGTCTTCATTGCACCATCAATTGTAGCATATCGAGAGTGTCCCTTTACAGGCCATAGAGTCCGCCTTATGATATGATATATTGTTCTGGGCAGGTACTCTAAGTCTTCAACGAAGAACCTAGTTGGATAGGGTGCATTCGGAGGCAGTGGCTTCATCATTGAGAGCATCTGACTCATATCTGGCTCAGGACGCTGAAATATGCTCTCAATTGCTTCAGCATGGAGTTGGCACCCTTCTTCAAAGAATTCACCAGGAGTGGGAAGGCCGGTAAGCTCAATTAGGTCGAAAGCATTGGCTTCATGATGGATATTGCCTGTCATCCACTCCAGAATCCATGTCTTCGGATCTCTGTTATAGCCTTTGATATGCACAGTGGCATAGAACTGGAGCAGAAGCTCTTCGTTCCAGTGCTCTTCATCAGTGATAAATGGCAGCAAACCCACTTGCTTGAAGCAATCCAGTGCTTCTTCCAGACCAGGCAGACCAGCAACAGCTTCAACCTCAAGGCGCTTGTGAGGAAAGATGCGGCCTTGGTTGTAAAGGATGCATGAATAATAGCTGCGCTGTTGATGGCTCCAGAACCTATCTGATACAATCCGTTCCCTTGAATAAGGGTTCTTGGAGCGGTCGAAAAACGTGTTATCTGCCCTGAAGCCGTTGATGTTGAAGGAACCAGGAGCTGATGCAGGACCTGGGAACCTTGGCAGTCGTGGGATCGGCTTCTGGACCTGGGGTCTGTACGCAATATGATAGTTGAATTGTGGTCCTGCAGCAGACTCAGGCACAGAATGTTCAGGAGCAGTAGCTTCATTGTCTTCTGAAGCTATTGTTGGGTTGGGCTCCACATTTGCTTCGGCGTTGTTTGTGGCAGCCTCAACATTTGCAGACTCAGGCACGTTCTCCTGGAGAACTGCTTCTTGTTGGTGTGGGGGAGTTGGAGCTTGTGGTATCTCTGCATGCTCTTCGGCTGATGCAGCCGGAATGTCGTCAGCAGCCTGAGCCCTTGGCCCTTTGCAAAGCCTACGGAATTTGGGCGACGCTTGTGGAGTTGCAGTGGGCTGTGGCTCATCTTCCTCCTGTGGGCGATCTGCCCATGATGCTGCTTGTGTGATTGGCGTCAAGGGACGCCCAATACTGATCAGTTCGCTTGTCTCAAGCTGAGGAAGGGCTGCATCACCTTGCACATTGTCTTGGAGACCAATGTCTTCAGCAGCGTAGGGTTCGTCTGCTGGAATGTCTTCAGTGTTGGGTTCATGCACAGTCAACTGACGATCTGTGTCAGGATAGCGGACGCAGAGGGGTTCAACTATCAGGGGCTCTGTGGGAGCAGCCCGAGATTTCTTGGTCTTGCGCTTCTTGATGATGGGTTCAGAAGGAGAGGCTTCAGAATGTTTTCTCTTCTTAGCTTCAGCCTCTGCAGTCCGTGTCTTCTTGTGCTGTGAGGCGGTTGATCGACTCTTTGGCTTCGAGCCAGTCGTTGCAGTGGGGAAGACAATCGGAGCAGTTTCTGACCTTGGCGCTTCAGGTTCGGGCACAGCCGCCTTCTTTGTCTTCTTCGCGGCCATCCTGGGGTCAATGCCGGGACGCCCAAGTGCCTTGCGCTTTTCTGCCTCATTGTAGGCTTGCACGCAGCGATCAGCCAAAGTCTTCATGCGTTCTCGCGAGCCTTGAGCTTCGGCACGCGTCTTCAGGAAGTTCTCTTTCAGCTCGTGCAACATGATCTTGAAGTTTTTCACTTCTTGCACACTGAGCTTGGCCACGTGCTTCTTGAACTGAGCCTTTTCATGATCAATTTTCTGCTTCAGTTCTACAATTCGCTGGGCTATTGCAAGTTCTGAAGCAATTGCACCTTGAAAGGCAACGCTGAGGCCTATGGGTAGCTGCAGATCATTGAAGCTTATGTCTGGTGTGTCAAACCATTCATCGATGAAGTTGTGGATGATGGCGACATCAAACAGAGGCAGATTGTTGAAGATTTCAGCCTCCTCCTTGCTCTTGATGAGCTGCTCAAGAGCATCATCTCCAAGATCTTCATCGCTTGAGAGATCAATGGCTTCACAGCGCAGAATGTCAGCAGCTGTGAGCTCTTTGCCTGTGTGTGGCTGAGGCTTCTTGGCTTCTTGGGGCTTGGACACTCGTGATAAGCCTTTTGACTGCACACTGGCTTCAGGAGGTGCAGTTGCTAAAGGCTTCACTCTTGCGATCTTGGGAGAAGCGGCTGGCTTTGAAGCTTTTGGAGCTTTTGGCTTCTTCTGCTTTGGCTTCAAAGCAGCAGGGGCGTCATCTGACTCAGTATCTGCTGGAGGGTCATTCACAGCAGTCCCTTGGACTAGGATGCGAGTGATGAGGCCTGCAAGATTGGCATACGGCCCGATGATATTGGGATCGGCGTTGCGTGTGCCATCTGCCCTTGGTGAGGAGGGACCAGGGTTGAAGTCAAGCCCAAATTTCTTCTTGTTTATCTTCGCTGACTGTTGTGCAAACTGAAAGTTGCGCTTGAAGAGATTATCATCGCGACACCAGAGAAGTGATGACGGATGTGCCTCAGCTGGCTGTGGTCCTCTCACCATGCATGGATAGAAGCCTTGAGCAATGGCTTCGACTCTGGACCTGGGTACAAGATTTTTGTATAGTACGTCTCCCCACGGTCTTTTGATGGCGCACTTCTCCGCATATTCCTGAGTGACGAAGCGGTAGTGGAACCATTGCTCTGCCCAATATCTTCGAATCCATTGGATTCATGTCTTGCGCTGACCATAGCTTTCTTCAGGATCAGTTTTGTACATCTCTGCCAATTCATCAGGCAGATCTTTGGATGTATCACCACGTCGCTGTCTGCCTCCCTTCCTTGCTGCTGTTTCTGAAGCCATGAATAACTTGGAAGGCTTCAAGATGTTCAAAGGCTTCAAAGGCTTCCTTTTGCAAGAACTGGCTTCAGGAGAGTTGATGTGATGCTGCAAGTACTCTGCAAATGAATGCAGACTATGAGAACCAAAGGATTCTCCCACGGACATGTACCTGTGACAGCATTAAGGTGCGAGGGAAGGGGAAGAGGTCATATGCATTCTCAGAAGATTTTGAAGATAAATCGGTTTAGAAGACATAGACCTCATTGTGCGAAGACATTCACTCACAGATAAGAAGTTGGTTCCAGATTTGTACGAACCCACAGATCAGTACAAGTGAGGAATCTAACTACCTTATGAAGCACAAGTGAATATACTAGGCATGTCATGAGATGTAGCGAGATAACTAACTGATGTGAAGAGAAACTCCTTATGGCAGAAAGTGACTGAACTATGGGATCAAAAGAGGCTGTAAAAAGAGGTTTTATTTACCACACTTGGAACTGCTAGACGAAGTGAGAGTTGAGGCCGAGCAGTTCGATCCTCCGTGCCCTAACTTGGCGACGGAAGACACCTACGGCGACGGCGGAGAGAGCGATGTCCGCTGTCGGCGTGAAAACCGCGTCGGAGAGGTTGCGGCAGTGAAGCGCTTTGTCGCCGGCGTCGTCGAGTGCTAGCGGTGGCGCTAGGGTTCGTGCGAGGGTGGAAGAAGGAGATAATGACCGCAGTGAATCGTATATTTATAGGGATAGAGGCGGCACTGCGCTATTACGCAGGTACCCCTGGCGGTTCGCATTTGAGGCACGCGTGGCCAGTTAGAGGACGATTGGGATTTGTTCCATGTACCACGCACGCCTAAATTGTCGGGCGGTCGTTCCTGCTTCTCCGGATCTTATGTGGAGGAATGAGCATTAAAAACGGACTTTTATAGTTGTCACTATGTCTTCAGCTGACAAGGACACAGTGAAGACATTTGACAGTTACAACAGAATGCATATGACTTGGAGAGATAGAGTTTGAGATAGAAAGCATAGATAGGTTAGGGTCCGATCACATTCACTTAGTTCAAAAGATTCAACCAAGAAGACATAGCTATAAGTGAATGCTGTAGAGGACAGAACATCAGTACATATATATTCATATAATCAACGCAGTGAAGATAATCATGAAGACATATTGAGAATGAAACCAAACCAATTGTGAAGACATTGAGAGGTAACGCCATGAGAGAAACACTTCAAAATGGAAAGTTTGGTGGTGGCGTTACCCACCGTATAGGAAGTATTAGACCCAGACACGGCGCACAATTATCGTGACGCTCCGAAGTCAAATTCCACATTAATGTATTCACACTTAGAACGTATGTCTTCATTGTTTGAAGATATACGCTACTTCGTGTGTTGCACATCTAAGTCATCAATATGCTTAAGTGTTAGGATGTGTGCCTGATCACAGGACATTTGAGGATTCCAAGATATTTAGCTCACACCGTAACTTGCAAAATCTCTTCTCATCCAAGGGCTTTGTGAAGATATCTGCCAATTGCTCTTCAGTGTTGACGTGTATGATATCGATGTCTTCCTTCACAACATGATCTCTGAGAAAGTGATGACGAATTTCAATGTGCTTTGTCTTCGAGTGCTGAACTGGGTTGTTGGCAATCTTGATGGCGCTTTCGTTGTCGCAGTAAAGTGGCACTTGCTTCAGATGAATGCCATAATCCTTGAGTGTTTGCTTCATCCACAGAAGCTGAGCGCAGCAAGATCCAGCAGCAATGTATTCAGATTCAGCAGTGGAGAGTGATACAAAGTTCTGCTTCTTTGAAGACCAACATACAAGTGATCGTCCCAGAAAGTGACATGTGCCTGATGTAGACTTGCGATCAACTTTGTCACCAGCATAATCAGCATCCGAAAATCCAACTAAATCAAACTCTGAGCCCTTTGGATACCATAATCCTAGAGTTGGGGTGTGAGCCAAATATCGAAGAATTCGCTTCACAGCTAAGTGATGCGACTCCTTTGGTGTCGCTTGAAATCGAGCACACATGCAAACACTAAGCATGATATCTGGCCTAGATGCACATAAATAAAGCAAAGACCCAATCATGGAGCGGTATACCTTTTGATCGAACTCTTTACCATTGTCGTCGGGACCCAGATGATGCTTGGCTGGCATTGGTGTTGTGATGCCTTTGCAGTCTTGCATACCGAACTTCTTCAGGCACTCTTTAAGATATTTCTCTTGAGATATGAAGATGCCGTTGCATTGTTGCCGTATTTGAAGACCGAGAAAGAACTTCAGCTCCCCCATCATGGACATCTGATATTGCTCTTGCATCATATATCCAAACTCTTCACTATACTTCTGATTGGTGCAGCCGAAGATAATGTCATCCACATATATTTGGCACACAAACAGTTCACCATCATATGTCTTCGTGAAAAGAGTGGGATCCAGGGAACCAGGTATGAAGCCTTTGCTTTTCAGAAAGTACTTGAGTGTATCATACCAGGCCCTAGGGGCTTGTTTGAGGCCATACAGTGCCTTGTTGAGCTTGTATACCATATCAGGATGTTTTGGATTTTCAAAGCCAGGTGGTTGTGCAACATACACTTCTTCTTCAATCTTGCCATTGAGAAAGGCACTTTTCACATCCATCTGATAGAGAAGTATGTTATGATGATTTGCATAGGCCAGCAGTATGCGTATGGCTTCAAGCCTAGCCACAGGAGCAAATGTTTCATCGAAGTCAATGCCCTCCACTTGAGTATATCCTTGAGCAACGAGACGAGCTTTGTTTCTGACAACTTGACCATGCTCATCTTGCTTGTTGCAGTATATCCATTTGGTGCCTATTATGTTGTGCTTCCGTGGATCAGGACGCTTAACCAGTTCCCATACATTATTCAGCTCAAACTGTTGAAGCTCTTCTTGCATAGCTTGAATCCATTCAGGTTCCATGAAGGCTTCTTCAACTTTCTTGGGTTCTGATATTGAGACGAATGCGAAATGCCCACAGAAGTTTGTTAGCTGAGTTGCCCTTGAACGAGTGAGTGGACCAGGTGCATTGATGCTGTCCAGTATTTTGTCAATTTGTACTTCATTTGCAACACGAGGGTGTGTGGGGCGAAGACTTTGCTCTTGCTGATCTATGTGGTCATTTGAAGGTATATCGTCAGGCTGAGCATTGTCTTCATGTGGATCAGGTGCTGAGATAATAAGTTCTTCTTCAGGATGAGCTTCAGAAGGTACAATTTCTCTAGTTCCCATAAGCTTGATTGATTCATTTGCTGGAACTTCATCTAGCACATTTGGCAATTGCTCTCTTTGTGATCCATTGGTTTCATCAAATCGCACATCCACTGTTTCAACCACTTTGTAGTGGAAGAGATTGAAGACTCTGTAGGAGTGCGAATCCTTTCCATATCCAAGCATGAAGCCTTCATGTGCTTTTGGTGCAAACTTTGAGGTGTGGTGTGGGTCCTTGATCCAGCATTTTGCGCCAAATACTCTGAAATAACTGACATTTGGCTTCTTGCCAGTTAGGAGTTCATAGGATGTCTTGTTCAGAAGCTTGTGAAGATAAACACGATTGATTGTATGGCATGCAGTATCAATGGCTTCAGTCCAGAACTTTCTTGGAGTCTTGTATTCATCTAGCATTGTTCTGGCCATCTCAATGAGTGTTCTGTTCTTGCGTTCGACGACACCATTCTGCTGTGGCGTGTATGGAGCTGAGAATTCATGTGTGATGCCCAAGGTATCCAGATATGTATCAAGGCCAGTGTTCTTGAATTCAGTGCCATTGTCACTTCTGATGTGCTTTATCTTGGCGCCAAAATTGTTCATAGCTCGATTTGCGAAGCGTCTGAAGACATCCTGCACTTCAGTCTTGTAAAGGATTATGTGCACCCAAGTATATCTAGAATAATCATCAACAATTACGAAGCCATAGAGGCATGCAGAAGTAGTAAAAGTTGAGTAGTGAGTGGGACTGAAAAGATCCATGTGGAGCAGTTCGAAGGGTTGAGTAGTGGTCATGATTGTCTTCGAAGGATGTTTTGCCCTTGTCATCTTCGCTACTTCACAGGCACCGCATAAGTGATCTTTCTTGAACTTGACGCCCTCGATGCCTATGACGTGCTTTTTCTTCGCAAGGGTGTGGAGGTTCCTCATGCCAGCATGCCCAAGCCTTCGATGCCAAAGCCAGCATTCTGAAGCTTTTGCAAGAAGACATACTGCAAGTTGTGGTCCTACTGAGAAATCTACCACATACAAATCACCTTTCCTATACCCTTCAAACACTAGAGATTTGTCAGATTCCATTAGCACCAGGCAGCGATATTTGCCAAACATTACAATCATATTCAAATCGCAAAGCATTGAGACAGACATTAAGTTGAAGCCAAGGGATTCAACAAGCATGACTTTATCCATGTGTTGATCCTTTGATATTGCAACTCTACCTAGACCCAATACCTTACTTTTACCAGTGTCAGCGAATGTAATGTGGCTCTTGTCGGATGGACGTAAAGTTGAGTCCATAAGAAGGCTTCTTCTGCCAGTCATGTGATTTGTACACCCACTGTCAATAATCCATTCTGAAGACTTTGAAGTCGCTGGTGTCGTACCCTACAGTGCAGTTAGGGGGATAGGCTTCACGAAGAGTGTTGTGAAGCATAAACATTTGACGAACCAGTGGGTTATGAAAACTCAGATCCAGATTAGGACTAATGGGGAGAATAGCATGTGATTCAGGAACGAAGTACATAATGATGCCATTTGGGCAGTTTATCTTGCGCCCCACAAGATTTTTATGGTCCCCAGCAATAGCGTCAGACGATTTTGTTTTTGTGCTGGAGACCTTTCCCTGCAAAAGAGAGTTAAGCTTTCTTAACCACCCACATCTTCAAGGGTGGCTTAGAAGCTATGAGTCTAAGTGCAGCATCTAAGAATTTTGGCTTTGAAGCCTTAGCAAATAGTCTAGCAGGGGGACAATAATACTCATAGGCATAAGCAGAATAATTTTTGGTCATATGAACATGACGGTTCGATGAACCGCTCTCATATTCATATGCCTGAGTGTGGTTTCCCTGCAAAACATTTGCGTTAGTGTGACTCAGGTGAGTCCTCTGTCTGTATGAAGCCTTTGGACCGAGGTTTGTCTTCTTCAAGTGAGGTGTCATGAAGACATTCACAGGAAGATTTTCCAGACATGTTTTCGGAACCCAGATCTTCTTCATAGGCGGTCCATTCCTGCAGTTAGTACCAATGTACCTGGCAAACACTTCACCATTCTGATTCTTAAACAGTTTATAGTTTGCATCAAAGGATTCATCAATGATAGTTGGGTTAGCACTAGTGAAGCCAGATAAATTGGATGGATCTGCTGAAAGTTCCTTTGCAGCAACCCATGTAGTTTTGGGGTACTGCTCAGGTTTCCAGTAAGAGCCATCTGCATTGATTTTCCTCACGAACCCAACACCCTCTTTCCTAGGGTTTCGGTTCAGAATCTGCTTCTTAAGGACATCACATAATGTTTGATGCCCTTTCAGACTTTTGTACATCCCTGTTTCAAGCAATGTCTTCAACCTAGCATTCTCATCAGCAATAGCAGTGGTATCCTCAGCAGAGGGGTTAGTTGCCACATCAACAGTTGAAGAAATTGGAACAGTAGTAGCAGTGGAACATTCAGCAACAGAATTAGCATTATTACGCTCAATGCATTTAAGACATGGTGGTTCAAATCCTTCCTGAGCGGGACTGATCTCTTCGGCGCGAAGTGACTCATTTTCCTTTTGAAGATCTTCATGAGCCACCCTCAATTTCTCAAGTTCTTGCTTCCTTTGAAGATAGTTATAGGAAAGCTTTTCATGAGTTGTTGAGAGAGTATCATGACGATCTTCAAGTTCCTGATACTTAACGTGAAGGTTTTTTATGTCTTCAATTAAGGATTCAGATCGAGTCATTTCAGCACCCAACAGATCATCGCTTCTGTCTAACAGTTTTTGAATGTGTTCCATAGCTTTCTGTTGTTCAGTTGCAATTTTAGCAAGTGTTTTGTAGCTAGCTTTTGAATCACATTCAGAGTCATCTTCACTGGATGTTTCATAGCGAGTGGTGCGTGTGTTTACCTTGGCACCGCGTGCCATGAAGCAGTAGGTAGGAGTGGAGTCGTTCTTGTCATTTGCGTCGGTGTCGGTGATGCAATTATTGTCTTCAGTGTTGAAGATGGACTTGGCGACGTATGCTGTAGCCAGACTCGCAATGCCAGAATCAGACTCCTCCTCAGATTCCACCTCTGCCTCCTCAGATGCGGATTCCTCCTCTGAATCCATCTCCTTGCCTACAAACGCACGCGCCTTGCCAGATGAGCTCTTCTTGTGTGATGAAGACTTTGATGAAGACTTGGAAGAAGACTTTGAGTTTTTCTTCTTTTTCTTGTCGTCAGAATCATATTCCTTGCTCTTCTTCTTCCTTCTATTCTCATTGTCCCACTGTGGACACTCAGAGATGAAGTGCCCAGTTTTCTTGCACTTGTGACATGTTTTCTTCTTGTAGTCATGAGCAGAAGCTTCATCATTCCTTGAGCTTGATCGTGAAGATTTTCTGAAGCCTTTCTTCTTGGTGAATTTTTGAAACTTCTTCACTAGCATTGCAAGTTCTCTTCCAATGTCTTCAGGATCATCAGAACTGCAGTCAGATTCTTCTTCAGATGAGGAGACAACTTTTGCCTTCAAGGCACGAGTTCGCCCATAGTTTGGACCGTAGATATCTCTTTTCTCAGAAAGCTGAAACTCATGTGTGTTGAGCCTCTCAAGTATGTCAGACGGATCGAGTGTCTTGAAATCAGGACGTTCTTGAATCATCAGGGCCAGAATGTCAAACGAACTATCAAGTGATCTCAGCAGCGTCTTGACGATTTCATGTTTGGTGATCTCAGTAGCGTCGAGGGCTTGAAGCTCATTTGTGATGTCAGTGAGCCGATCAAAGGTGTGCTGGACATTCTCATTGTCATTTCGTTTGAAGCGGTTGAAGAGATTGCGAAGGACACTGATTCTTTGATCTCTCTGGTTGATATGCCTTCATTAACTTTGGAGAGCCAATCCCAGACCAGTTTGGATGTCTTCAAGGCACTCACACGGCCATACTGTCCTTTGGTCAGATGACCACAGATGATATTCTTGGCAGTAGAGTCCAGTTGAACGAACTTCTTGACATCAGCAGCAGTGACACCTTCTCCAGCCTTGGGAACGCCGTTTTCAACGACATACCATAGGTCGACGTCAATGGCTTCAAGATGCATGTGCATCTTATTCTTCCAGTAGGGATATTCAGTTCCATCGAAGACGGGACAAGCAGCGGAGACTTTGATTATCCCTGCAGTCGACATAGCTAAAACTCCAGGTGGTTAAACCGAATCACACAGAACAAGGGAGCACCTTGCTCTGATACCAATTGAAAGTGCGTTATATCGACTAGAGGGGGGGTGAATAGGCGATTTTTATGAAAGTCTTCAAAACGTGAGAGTTGTGAAGACAAACATTGAAGATCATGGCTATTACTATGCAGCAGAAGTTAGATTACACTATGCCAGCCATGGTCATATATTCAATAGAGTGAAAGCGCAATGACAAACAGCTTCAGTGTAATAAGGATCAGGTAGGAAGAAGTTATGAAGCCGAACAGGTCATACATTCATGTTGTGAAGACAAAAGATAAAGCAAGCATGCGATGGCTTCACAATGAATAACTGTAAGTGAAAGGAAATGAAGATGAAACCAGTGACACGTTGAAGACAATGATTTGTTGGACCAGTTCCAGTTGCTGTGACAACTGTACGTCTGGTTGGAGCGGCTAGGTATTTAAACCAAAGGACACACAGTCCCGGACACCCAGTCAAGGACACTTAGTCCAAGACACCCAGTCCTCACCGTTTTATCCTTGAGCTAAGGTCACACAGACCTCGCCCAATCACTCAGGTAAGTCTTCAAGGTAGACTCCCAAACCTTCACAGACTTCGTTCACTGGCAATCCACAATTTCTCTTGGATGCTCAGAACGCGACGCCTAACCGTCTGGAGGATGCACAGTCCTCAAGTGTAATAAGTCTTCAAATCACACAGACACGAAGACTTAAGTGATGCCCAATTTACTCTGGCTCTGGGTGGTTAGGGCTTTTCTCCTCACTGGGAATTTTTCTTTCAAAGGCTTCGAGGTGGGTTGCTCTCAAACGACAAAAGCCGTGCACTGAAATTTGAGCAGCCAACCGTTTATGGTTGTGAGGGTGGACTATTTATAGCCACTTGGCAACCCGACCTGATCTGTCCGAAATGACCCTGGGTCACTAAGGAACTGACACGTGTACCAACGGTCGAATTTTGAACTCACACGGCAACTTTACTTGGGCTACAAGTAAAGCTGACTTGTCTGGCTCTGGACAAGATTTTCTCTCAAAGTCTTCGCTCGAAGACATAGGATTTGAATTAGGCATCACTACAGTCATTCTGACTGGTTCTTTTGGACCCCACTTAACAGTACGGCGATTCCTATGACACTACATAAATGAAATAAAACTACGAAGGATCTAAGTCTTCGAGTTCCATAAGCTTCATAGGGAGTCTTCTCATGTCATTGTCTTCAATATGAATATCTTCATAAACCACCATTGTCTTCAATGTCTTCGTACATTTTTAGGGGTCATCTCTGGTAATAAAACCGAATCAATGAGGGACTTCTACCTGTGTTTTCCTGCAATTCTCACAAACACGTTAGTCCCTCAACTAGGTTTGTCGTCAATACTCCAAAATCAACTAGGGGTGGCACTAGATGCACTTACACTTCCGCTGTCGGTCTACAAGGGTACGTAGATCACACACTCCTCTCTCGTTGCTATGCATCACCATGATCTTGCGTGTGCGTAGGAATTTTTTTGAAATTACTACGTTCCCCAACAGTGGCATCCGAGCCTAGGTTTTATGTGTTGATGTTATATGCACGAGTAGAACACAAGTGAGTTGTGGGGGATATAAGTCATACTGCGTACCAGCATGTCATACTTTGGTTCGGCGCTATTGTTGGACGAAGTGGTCCGGACCGACATTACGTGTACGCTTACGCGAGACCGGTTCTCCTGACGTGCTTTGCACAAAAGTGGCTAGCGGGTGTCAGTTTCTCCAACTTTAGTTGAACTGAGTGTGGCTATGCCCGGTCCTTGCGAAGGTTAAAACAGAACAACTTGACAAACTATCGTTGTGGTTTTGATGCGTAGGTAAGATTGGTTCTTGCTTAAGCCCGTAGCAGCCACGTAAAACTTGCAACAACAAAGTAGAGGACTTCTAACTTGTTTTTGCAGGGCATGTTGTGATGTGATATGGTCAAGACATGATGCTAAATTTTATTGTATGAGATGATCATGTTTTGTAACCAAGTTATCGGCAACTGGCAGTAGCCATATGGTTGTCGCTTTATTGTATGCAATGCAATTTCGCTGTAATGCTTTACTTTATCACTAAGCGGTAGCGATAGTCGTGGAAGCATAAGATTGGCGAGACGACAACGATGCTACGATGGTGATCAAGGTGTCGCGCCGGTGACGATGGTGATCACGACGGTGCTTCGAAGATGGAGATCACAAGCACAAGATGATGATGGCCATATGATATCACTTATATTGATAGCATGTGATGTTTATCTTTTATGCATCTTATCTTTCTTTGATTGACGGTAGCATTTTAAGATGATCTCTCACTAATTATCAAGAAGTGTTCTCCCTGATTATGCACCGTTGCGAAAGTTCTTCGTGCTGAGACACCACGTGATGATCGGGTGTGATAGGCTCTACGTTCAAATACAACGGGTGCAAAACAGTTGCACACGCGGAATACTCAGGTTATACTTGACGAGCCAAGCATATACAGATATGGCCTCGGAACACGGAGACCGAAAGGTCGAGCGTGAATCATATAGTAGATATGATCAACATAGTGATGTTCACCAATGAAACTACTCCATCTCACGTGATGATCGGACATGGTTTAGTTGATTTGGATCACGTAATCACTTAGAGGATTAGAGGGATGTCTATCTAAGTGGGAGTTATTTAGTAATATGATTAATTGAACCTAAATTTATCATGAACTTAGTACCTGATAGTATCTTGCTTGTTTATGTTTGATTGTAGATAGATGGCCCGTGCTGTTGTTCCGTTGAATTTTAATGCGTTCCTTGAGAAAGCAAAGTTGAAAGATGATGGTAGCAATTACACGGACTGGGTCCGTAACTTGAGGATTATCCTCATTGCTGCACAGAAGAATTACGTCCTGGAAGCACCGCTGGGTGCCAGGCCTGCTGCTGGAGCAACACCAAATGTTATGAATGTCTGGCAGAGCAAAGCTGATGACTACTTGATAGTTCAGTGTGCCATGCTTTATGGCTTAGAATCGGGACTTCAACGATGTTTTGAACGTCATGGAGCATATGAGATGTTCCAGGAGTTGAAGTTAATATTTCAAGCAAATGCCCGGATTGAGAGATATGAAGTCTCCAATAAGTTCTATAGCTGCAAGATGGAGGAGAACAGTTCTGTCAGTGAGCATATACTCAAAATGTCTGGGTATAATAATCACTTGATTCAATTGGGAGTTAATCTTCCAGATGATTGCGTCATTGACAGAATTCTCCAATCACTGCCACCAAGCTACAAGAGCTTCGTGATGAACTATAATATGCAAGGGATGAATAAGACTATTCCCGAGCTCTTCGCAATGCTGAAAGCTGCGGAGGTAGAAATCAAGAAGGAGCATCAAGTGTTGATGGTCAACAAGACCACTAGTTTCAAGAAAAAGGGCAAAGGAAAGAAGAAGGGGAACTTCAAAAAGAACAGCAAGCAAGTTGCTACTCAAGAGAAGAAACCCAAACCTGGACCTAAGCCTGAAACTGAGTGCTTCTACTGCAAACAGACTGGTCACTGGAAGCGGAACTGCCCCAAGTAGTTGGCGGATAAGAAGGATGGCAAGGTGAACAAAGGTATATGCGATATACATGTTATTGATGTGTACCTTACTAATGCTCGCAGTAGCACCTGGGTATTTGATACTGGTTCTGTTGCTAACATTTGCAACTCGAAACAGGGACTACGGATTAAGCGAAGATTGGCTAAGGACGAGGTGACGATGCGCGTGGGAAATGGTTCCAAAGTCGATGTGATCACGGTCGGCACGCTACCTCTACATCTACCTTCGGGATTAGTATTAGACCTAAATAATTGTTATTTGGTGCCAGCGTTAAGCATGAACATTATATCTGGATCTTGTTTGATGCGAAACGGTTATTCACTTAAATCAGAGAATAATGGTTGTTCTATTTATATGAGTAATATCTTTTATGGTCATGCACCCTTAAAGAGTGGTCTATTCTTATTAAATCTCGATAGTAGTGACACACATATTCATAATGTTGAAGCCAAAAGATGCAGAGTTGATAATGATAGTGCAACTTATTTGTGGCACTGCAGTTTGGGTCATATCGGTGTAAAGCGCATGAAGAAACTCCATACTGATGGACTTTTGGAACCACTTGAGTATGAATCACTTGGTACTTGCGAACCGTGCCTTATGGGTAAGATGACAAAAACACCATTCTCCGTTACTATGGAGAGAGCAACAGATTTGTTGGAAATCATACATACAGATGTATGTGGTCCGATGAATGTTGAGGCTCGTGGCGGATATCGTTATTTTCTCACCTTCACAGATGACTTAAGCGGTTATGGGTATATCTACTTAATGAAATATAAGTCTGAAACGTTTGAAAAGTTCAAAAAATTTCAGAGTGAAGTTGAAAATCATCATAACAAGAAAATAAAATCCTACGATCTGATCGTGGAGGAGAATATTTGAGTTACGAGTTTGGTGTACATTTGAAACAATGCGGAATAGTTTCGCAACTCACGCCACCCGGAACACCACAGCGTAATGGTGTGTCCGAACGCCGTAATCGTACTTTACTAGATATGGTGCGATCTATGATGTCTCTTACTGATTTACCGCTATCATTTTGGGGATATGCTCTAGAGACGGCCGCATTCACGTTAAATAGGGCACCATCAAAATCCGTTGAGACGACGCCTTATGAACTGTGGTTTGGCAAGAAACCAAAGTTGTCGTTTCTGAAAGTTTGGGGCTGCGATGCTTATGTGAAAAAGCTTCAACCTGATAAGCTCGAACCCAAATCGGAGAAATGTGTCTTCATAGGATATCCAAAGGAAACTATTGGATACACCTTCTATCATAGATCCGAAGGCAAGACTTTTGTTGCTAAATTCGGAAACTTTCTAGAGAAGGAGTTTCTCTCGAAAGAAGTGAGTGGGAGGAAAGTAGAACTTGACGAGGTAACTGTACCTGCTCCCTTATTGGAAAGTAGTACATCACAGAAACCAGTTTTTGTGACACCTACACCAATTAGTGAGGAAGCTAATGATAATGATCATGAAACTTCAGAACAAGATACTACTGAACCTCGTAGATCAACCAGAGTAAGATCCGCACCAGAGTGGTACCGTAATCCTGTTCTGGAAGTCATGCTACTAGATCATGATGAACCTACGAACTATGAAGAAGCGATGGTGAGCCCAGATTCTGCAAAATGGCTTGAAGCCATGAAATCTGAGATGGGATCCATGTATAAGAACAAAGTATGGACTTTGGTTGACTTGCCCAATGATCGGCAAGCAATTGAGAATAAATGGATCTTCAAGAAGAAGACTGACGCTGACGGTAATATTACTGTCTACAAAGCTCGACTTGTCGCAAAAGGTTTTCGACAAGTTCAAGGGATTGACTATGATGAGACCTTCTCACCCGTAGCGATGCTTAAGTCTGTCCAAATCATGTTAGCAATTGCCGCATTTTATATTTATGAAATTTGGCAGATGGATGTCAAAACTGCATTCCTGAATGGATTTCTGGAAGAAGAGTTGTATATGATGCAACCGGAAGGTTTTGTCGATCCAAAGGGAGCTAACAAAGTATGCAAGCTCCAGCGATCCATTTATGGACTGGTGCAAGCTTCTCGGAGTTGGAATAAACGCTTTGATAGTGTGATCAAAGCATTTGGTTTTGTATAGACTTTTGGAGAAGCCTGTATTTACAAGAAAGTGAGTGGGAGCTCTGTAGCATTTATGATATTATATGTAGATGACATATTACTAATCGGAAATGATATAGAATATCTGAATAGCATAAAGGGATACTTGAATAAGAGTTTTTCAATGAAAGACCTCGGTGAAGCTGCTTACATATTGGGCATTAAGATCTATAGAGATAGATCAAGACGCTTAATTGGACTTTCACAAAGCACATACCTTGACAAAATTTTGAAGTTCAAAATGGATCAAGCAAAGAAAGGATTCTTGCCTGTGTTACAAGGTGTGAAATTGAGTAAGACTCAATGCCCGACCAATGCAGAAGATAGAGAGAAAAATGAAAGATGTTCCCTATGCTTCAGCCATAGGCTCTATCATGTATGCAATGCTGTGTACCAAACCTTATGTGTGTCTTGCTATAAGTCTAGCAGGGAGGTACCAAAGTAATCCAGGAGTGGATCACTGGACAGCGGTCAAGAACATCCTGAAATACCTGAAAAGGACTAAGGATATGTTTCTCATATATGGAGGTGACAAAGAGCTCATCGTAAATGGTTACGTTGATGCAAGCTTTGACACTAATCCGGACGATTCTAAATCGCAAACCGGATACGTGTTTACATTAAACGGTGGAGCTGTCAGTTGGTGCAGTTCTAAACAAAGCGTTGTGGCGGGATCTACATGTGAAATGGAGTACATAGCTGCTTCGGAAGCAGCAAACGAAGGAGTCTGGATGAAGGAGTTCATATCCGATCTAGGTGTCATACCTATTGCATCGGGTCCAATGAAAAACTTTTGTGACAATACTGGTGCAATTGCCTTGGCAAAGGAATCCAGATTTCACAAGAGAACCAAGCACATCAAGAGACGCTTCAATTCCATCCGGGATCTAGTCCAGGTGGGAGACATAGAGATTTGCAAGATACATACGGATCTGAATGTTGCAGACCCGTTGAATAAGCCTCTTCCACGAGCAAAACATGATCAGCACCAAAGCTCCATGGGTGTTAGAATCATTACTGTGTAATCTAGATTATTGACTCTAGTGCAAGTGGGAGACTGAAGGAAAAATGCCCTAGAGGCAATAATAATGTTATTATTTTATTTCCTTATATCATAATAAATGTTTATTATTCATGCTAGAATTGTATTATTCGGAAACATAATACTTGTGTGAATACATAGACAAACTAAACGTCACTAGTATGCCTCTACTTGACTAGCTCGTTAATCAAAGATGGTTATGTTTCCTAACCATAGACATGTGTTGTCATTTGATTAATGGGATCACATTATTAGGAGAATGATGTGATTGACATGACCCATTCCATTAGCTTAGCACCCGATCGTTTAGTATGTTGCTATTGCTTTCTTCATGACTTATACATGTTCCTATGACTATGAGATTATGCAACTCCTGTTTGCCGGAGGAACACTTTGTGTGCTACCAAACGTCACAACGTAACTAGGTGATTATAAAGGAGCTCTACAGGTGTCTCCAAAGGTAAATGTTGGGTTGGCGTATTTCGAGATTAGGATTTGTCACTCCGATTGTCGGAGAGGTATCTCTGGGCCCTCTCAGTAATGCACATCACATAAGCCTTGCAAGCATTGCAACTAATGAGTTAGTTGCGAGATGATGTATTACGCAACGAGTAAAGAGACTTGCCGATAACGAGATTGAAATAGGTATTGAGATACCGACGATCGAATCTCGGGCAAGTAACATACCGATGACAAAGGGAACAACATATGTTGTTATGCGGTCTGACCGATAAAGATCTTCATAGAATATGTGGGAGCCAATATGAGCATCCAGGTTCCGCTATTGGTTATTGGCCGGAGACATGTCTCGGTCATGTCTACATTATTCTTGAACCCGTAGGGTCCGCACGCTTAAGGTTTCGATGACAGTTATATTATGAGTTTATGAGTTTTGATGTACCGAAGTTAGTTCGGAGTCCCGGATGTGATCAAGGACATAACGAGGAGTCTTGAAATGATCGAGACATAAAGATTGATATATTGTACGGCTATATTCGGACACCGGAAGTGTTCCGGGTGATTTCGGAGAAAACCGGAGTACCAGAGGGTTACCAGAACCCCCCCGGGAGAAGTAATGGGCCTTATGGGCCTTAGTGGAGAGAGAAGGGCAGCCAGGGTGGGCCGCGCGCCTCCTCCCCCCTGGTCCGAATTGGACTAGGAGAGGGGGGGCGGCACCCCCCTTTCCTTCTCCCTCCCCACTTCCTTCCCCCTCCTAGTAGGAGTCCTACTCCTACTAGGAGGAGGACTCCTTGGCGCGTCTATAGGGCCGGCCGGCCTCCTCCCCTTGCTCCTTTATATACGGGGGCAGGGGGCACCCCTAGACACACAAGTTGATCCACGTGATCGTTTTCTTAGCCGTGTGCGGTGCCCACTTCCACCATAATCCTCGATAATATTGTAGTGGTGCTTAGGCGAAGCCCTGCGACGGTAGAACATCAAGATCGTCACCACGCCATCGTGCTGACGGAACTCTTCCCCGACACTTTGCTGGATCGGAGTCCGGGGATAGTCATCGAGTTGAACGTGTGCTAAAACTCGGAGGTGCCGTAGTTTCGGTGCTTGATCGGTCGGGCCGTGAAGACGTACGACTACATCAACCGCGTTGTGCTAACGCTTCCGCTGTCGGTCTACAAGGGTACGTAGATCACACTCTCCTCTCTCGTTGCTATGCATCACCATGATCTTGCGTGTGCGTAGGAAATTTTTTGAAATTACTACATTCCCCAACAATTAGTCCATCAGGTAAGGAAAAACGGTGCATTCTGCACATGTTCTATGATCTGGGGAATCCCATTTGGTCGTCAATTCAAGAAAATACGGTGAGTATAAGCCTTATTCTCCTTCATTTCACCATGTTGCATGTCGTAACGTAAGTGTGTGACAGCCAAGAACAAGAGGGCATTCCTGGCATCGGTTAACAATATCTCCACAATGGAGGACACAAAATTTCGGGGTGGCGCGCAAGAATGCGTCACGGGGAAATGAAGTTCTTTCAAGGACCGGCATATAAAGGACTGGTGTTCACTAAAACGGTCATAACTTTGTCATTTGGAGTCCGTTTTGGACCCACAAGTACTCAAAATGCTCACGACGAGTGTGCGAATCTAGAAAATACCCCCTGCTTCCGCCAGGAGGCCCGGAGGACCCTCAACGGCCCCTAAGAAGGACCTTTTGCCCTTGAAATTCAAAGAGCATCATTCGCCGCTGCTTTTCAGACAAGTTTTTGAACCCATTGACACACCTTTCGAAGGAAATCCACGAGATTATGGTGAGTATAAACATGATTTCGCCTAGTAAGGACAAACATTGCATTCTATACATGCTCTATGATATGGGGAATCCCATTTGGTTGTCAGTTCAAGAACATACATTGACTATAAGCCTTATTCTCCTTCTCTTCTCCGTGTGGCATGCCATAACATACAGGTGTGACGGCCAAGAATAGGTGGGAATTCCTGGCATCGGTCAATATATATGTGGAACAATATCTCCACTATGTAGGACACAAAATTTCGGGCCGGCGCGCCATAACGCATCACGGGAAAATGAAGTTCTTTTAAGGATTGCCATATAAAGGATCAGTGTTCACTAAAACGGTCATAACTTTGTCATTCGGAGTCTGTTTCAGATCCACAAGTATGAAAAATGCTCATGAGGAGCATGGGAATATATATAAAATACTCTCTGATTGTGCTAGGAGTCCCGGAGGATCCTCAAATTCGGCCCCTAAGTAGGACTTTTTGCTCATGAAAGTCAAAGAACATCATTAGCCACTGTTTTTCACACAAGTTTTTGAACCCATTGACACTTCCTTTGGAAGGAAATCCATTAGATTATAGTGAGTATAAACATTAGTCCGCCAAGTAAGGACAAACGTTGCATTTAGCACATAGTCTATGATCCAAGGAATCCCATTTCGTTGCAATTCAAGAAAATATGGCGACTATAAACCTTACTCTACTTTGTTTTCACCGTGTGGCATGTCGTAACATAAGTGTGTGACAGCCAAGAACAAGAGGGCATTCCTGGCATCGTCAATATATATGTGGAAATAATATCTCCACTATGGAGGACACAAATTTTCAGGTCGGTGCGCCAGAACGCGTCATGGGAAAATGAAGTTCTTTCAAGGACTACCATATAAAGGACCGGTGTTCACTAAAATGGTCATAAGTTTGACATCGGAGTCCGTTTCGGACCCACAAGTATTCAAAATGCTAATAACGAGCGTGGGAATCTAGAAAATATTGCCTGCATGCACCAGGAGGCCCGATGGACCCTTAAATTCAGCCCCTAAGTAGCACTTTTTGCCCCAAAAAGTAAAAGAACATCATTCGCCGCTGCTTTTCGGAGAAGTTTCTAAATCCATTGGCACTTCTTTGGAGGAAATCCAAGAGATTATGGTGAGTATACACAATAGTCCACCTGGTAAGGACAAACATTGCATTCTATACATGCTCTATGATCCGGGGAACCCCATTTGGTTGTAAATTCAAGAAAATACGGAGACTTTAAGCCTTATTCTCCTTGTTTTCGCCATGTGGCATGCCATAGCGTACGTATGTGCCAGCCAAGAACAAGAGGGCATTCCTGTCATCGGTCAGTATATATGTGGAAACTATATCTCCACTATGGAGGACACAAAATTTCGGTTCGGCGCCTCAACGCCCCACGGGAAAATGAAGTTCTTTCAAGGACTGTCATATAAAGGACCGGTGTTCACTAAAACGGTCACAACTTTGTCATTCCGAGTCCGTTTCGGACCCAAAAGTACTCAAAATGCTCACGACGGGCATGGGAATCTAGAAAATACTCCCAGGTTGCACCAGGAAACATGGACGAACCTCAACTTTGGCCCCTAAGCACAACTTTTTGCCCATAATATTCAAAGAACATCATTCGCCGCTGCTTTTCAGACAAGTTTTTGAACCAATTGACACTTCCTTTGGAAGCAAATTCGCGAGATTATGGTGAGTATAATCATTAGTCCGCCAAGTAAGGACAACGTTGAATTCTACACATGTTCTATGATCCGGGGAATCCCATTTGGTTACAATTCAAGAAAATACGGCGACTATAAGCCTTATTCTTCTTGTTTTCACGTTGTGGAATGTCGTAACATAAGTGTGTAACAGCCAATAACAAGAGTGCATTCCTAGCATCGGTCAATATATATGTGGAAATAATATCTCCACTATGGAGGACAGAAAATTTTGGGGCAGCGCGCCAGTACGCATCATGGGAATTGAAGTTCTGCCAAGGACTGGCATACAAAGGGTCGGTGTTCACTAAAATGGTCATAACTTTGTCATTCGGATTCTGTTTTGGACCCACAACTACTCAAAATGCTCGTGACGAGGGTTGGAATCTAGAAAATACAACCAGAATGCATCAGGAGGCCCGGAGGACCCTCAAATTCTTCCCCTAAGCAGGACTTTTTGCCCTTGAGAGTCAAAGAACATCATTCGCCGCTGCTTTTCAAACAAGTTTCTAAAGCCATTGGAACTCCTTTGGAAGGAAATCCAAGAGATTATGGTGAGTATAAACATTAGTCCACCTGGTAAGGACTAACATTGCACTCTATACATGCTCTATAACCTAGATAATCCCATTTGGTTGTGAATTCAAGAAAATATGTCGACTATAAGCCTTATTCTCCTTATTTTCGCTGTGTGGGATGTCGTAATGTAAGTGTGTGATTATCAAGAGTAAGAGGGCATTCCTGGCATTGGTCAATATTTATGTGGAAACAATATATCCACTATGGAGGACTCAAAATTTCGAGTCGGCGCGCCACAACGGGTCATGGCAAAATGAAGTTCTTTCAAAGACTGCAATATAATGCACTGTTGTTCACTCAAACGATCATAAATTTGTCATTCAGAGTCGGTTTGTAATTCCTGATAATATTCTTCTACAGATTTTTTTCCTTGTCTTAAGCGCTGCAATTTTTGAAGTAATTCACGTTGATAATATGGTGGAACCCAACGAGTACGCATAACAGTTTCCAAAGCAGCCCAAGTAGCTGGAATAGGATATAATCTACAATGTTCAGACCACCAAACACATGCAAAGCTAGTGAAAGCACAAACAACAGCAGGAACACGTCTCTCCTTAGGATATTGTAAACATGTAAATCGTTGTTCAGTTTCTAACTCCCAAGTAAGATATATATCAGGAACATATCTACCCTCAAATGGTGGAATATTCAATTTTAGTTTACGAAGATGGTCATGTACCTCAGGTGGTGGTGCTGCCCTACCGTTGCGATGATATGCATGAGGACGACCTGGTGGTGGTGGTGCTGGTGGTTGCACGTAGTTCTGATTTTGATCAACCTCATCCTCGTAATGGTCCTCCACCTCTACAGTAGCAGCAGGAGCGACAGAAGCACCAACAGTAGGTATAGCAGCACCAGAAGTTTGACCAGGCTCAATGGGAACGCGTTGTGCTCATCCCACTTGATTTGGAAGACGATGTTGTTGTTGTTGTTGTAGAGGTGCGACAGGTGCAGCGGGCGGTGGAAGACATGCGAGCAATTCATTAAACTTGTTATCGAGCTTTGTTTTGAACGCCTTCTCAATGCCATCTATCTTCTCCATGGCCTCTTCAAATCTATTTAGCACATCTTCCACCTGTCCACTCATCATTTGCTGAAACTTATCATGTAACTCTTTGTTCATCATGTTCTCCCAGTCAGTCTCGTTGGCTTGTGATCCTGCCATGGTTAGCAGCAATAGAAACACACAAGAATATGATCCTACAGACTACTAGTAAGTGGTGGACTGTCACAAATCCGTCAAGCGAATCTCAAATTCTTACCAGTTCTTACCAAGCAGCAGGCGGTGATCAGCAACCGTTGTAGTCAAAACTCTCAAAGCTTGGATAGAGCGATTACCAGGGAGAGTCAAACACATGACGTAGATGTATGTGGAGCTGGGAAGGCTTATAATATGGTAGCAAAAGGGGTCAGCAATAATCAATTCAGATATGCAAAGTTGAATAAACGCTCAACGACGGTACTGTGCTGGTCCTAGGCTAGACCGTACTAGAGACGCGAGCCTAGAACACTAACAAAATCACGGCGCTGCACGTAAACAAGGGAGGAGCACACTCTGATTTTTTTTCAATTTTTTTTCACTTTTTTTGCACTTTTTTTTGCTCTCTTTTTTTGCTCCGCAACAAATTTTTCCGAAAAAGTCTACAAATGTCCTAAAAACTGCCTAGCCAGAATTTTCCAGACTTAGTTTTTTTTAGTTTGGAACTATTTTTCTTCTGCAGATGGCTCGAAAGTTGGGGAGTCCTACTCTGTCATGACTCGGAGTATCGCATGATCTGGAAATTGAAAATAAAGCAACAATTACTGGACTCGGACTAGGACAGGTGGCGGAGATGAATCTGGTGGAATCTCGGACTGGTGGCGGCGATGAATCTGGCGGAAATCGGACTGGAGGCGGATATATGTTGCACATGAACTCGGAGCGTGATGGCGGCGGATATGTGGTGAATATGTGGTGGTGAATATGGCAGCGACGATGAAGTTGGTGTGGTGGTGGTATATGGCAGCGGCGACGTGATAACCTGTGAACAGAACTCGAAACTCTAAAGGACTAGACGCTAAGACTAGCAACTTGACACGATGATGCAACCGCAAATTCAACAAAGCAAATACAGAAAAGATTATGCAAGGGTTCAGATTGGTTCGGATAGGATGAACTAACCCTAATTATTTTTTGGCTTTTTTGTGGACTATACGTATGAAGAACAGACTCGAACTAAACTATGAAAAACTGTAAAATCTCACCGAGCAACCTGGAAATCTGATACCACTTGATAGAGGCAAAGGTGTCCCGTCTTTCGATGAGATGGTGGCTATCGTTTTGGAGGAAGTCGACTTTGACGATCCGACTACGAACGTGCAAGGTCGTCGCGCCTTAGCAATCGCTAAACCAACTCCGAGAGGTTATTGACCACGCCGGAGCACGATCAACCTAACCACGAAGGTTTGTTTCCTGTAGGCAAATGAAGAACAAGCAAGAAACTGAGATTGCAATCTGGATATTGCGAATATAAGATGAAAACTTTATTGATCAAGGTGGGGTTCTGTGACGCCTTTGTCTGGTCGTTGAACACAAATGAAGTACGCGAAGTTGCAGGTATGGTGAACTTTAATCTAAACAAAACCCAAAGTCTAAACGACGCCCTAAGGGCTATATATATGGAGGAGAGAGGGGGAATTTCGTGGCCCTTGGTGGAGGGGTCCGAAACCAACCCTAACTCTTGTTTCCCCACACATACGGACTCTAAAAACAGCCTATACTTAAGTACTTCGAAAATACATGGGACTGGCCCAATAATAAGGTGACGCAGCACCTAGAATAGCCTCTGGACGAAATTTATGAAGTGGCATCTTGTATATTTTGTCCAAGGCTTCATGCACTCATAATGGTGGCTTCAAAGTCCTGGAATCATCACTTGTAACTCCGTTCTTGTTCCCCTTGCGCATGCCATCATCTCCATGCTTGAACTTGCTCCAAGGTTCATCTTTCTTGTCCAAGCTAGGCCCTTCATTTGTAAGCAAAACAAATGTATCCAATTTAGGCAGCATCATATTCTTATGAACATTAGAATCGTTACCAAGAAACGAAAGTACCTGATAATTCAATTGGCGTGCGCGAGCTCTAGTAATTGGTCTAGTATGTATAACAGCAGGGGTTGTGGGTGTAACAATGGTATTGATGTCCTCATCACTTTGTGATCGCAACCTTACCTAGACCCAATACCTGACTTTTTCCTTTGTCGGCAAAGATGATATGCTTCAGATGCGACGGTGATAATGGAGCATCCATCAATAGATTCTTGTCACCAGTCATGTGATTTGTACATCCACTATCGAGGACCCACTCAGTGGCTTTGGGTTGATCATCTTGCAGATGAATTAGTGCAACTTACGAACTCATATACTTCATTAGTGAAGAATATGACATCAATTCATCAGATCAATTTCATCAAGCAAAAGAACAAATAAAGCAGTATGAGGACATGAGAAATGAAAGTTCATTTCTTCATGATTAGCGTGCATCCTTTCAGGCATACTCAGTGTTGGGGAACGTAGTAATTTAAAAAAAATTCCTACGCACATGCAAGATCATGGTGATGCATAGCAACGAGAGGGGAGAGTGTTGTCTACGTACCCTCGTAGACCGAAAGCGGAAGCGTTATCACAACGCGGTTGATGTAGTTGTACATCTTCACGATCCGACCGATCAAGTACCAAACGTACGACACCTCTGAGTTCAACACACGTTCAGCCCGATGACGTCCCTCGAACTCCGATCTAGCCGAGTGTTGAGGGAGAGTTTCGTCAGCACGACGGCATGGTGACGATGTTGATGTTCTACCGACGCAGGGCTTCGCCTAAGCACCGCTACAGTATTATCAAGGTGGACTATGGTGGAGGGGGCACCGCACACAGCTAAGAGATCAATGATCAATTGTTGTGTCCATGGGGTGCCCCCTGCCCCCGTATATAAAGGAGCAAGGGGGGGGGGGTGCGGCCGGCCATAGGAGGAGGCGCGCAGGAGGAGTCCTACTCCTACCAGGAGTAGGATTCCCCTCCTTTTTCCTAGTTGGATTAGGACTTGGGGGAGGAGTGGAGGAGAAGGAAGGGGGGCGCTGCCCCCTTCTCCTTGTCCTATTCGTACTAGGGGGAGGGGTGTGCGGCCAGCCCTTGCCTCCTCTCCTCTCTTCCACCTAGGCCCACTAAGGCCCATTTGATTCCCGGGGGGTTCCGGTAACCTCTCGGTACTCCGGTAAAATCCCGATTTTACCTGAAACACTTCCGATATCCAAACATAGGCTTCCAATATATCAATCTTCATGTCTCGACCATTTCGAGACTCCTCGTCATGTCCATGATCACATCCGGGACTCCGAACAACCTTCGGTACATCAAAACATATAAACTCATAATATAATTGTCATCATAACGTTAAGCGTGCGGACCCTACGGGTTCGAGAACTATGTAGACATGACCGAGACACGTCTCCGGTCAATAACCAATAGCGGAACCTGGATCATTGGCTCCTACATATTCTACGAAGATCTTTATCGGTCAGACGGCATAACAACATACGTTGTTCCCTTTGTCATCGGTATGTTACTTGTCCGAGATTCGATCGTTGGTATCTCAATACCTAGTTCAATCTCGTTACCGGCAAGTCTCTTTACTCGTTCCGTAATACATCATCCCGCAACTAACTCCTTAGTTGCAAGGCTTGCAAGGCTTAAGTGATGTGCATTACCGAGAGGGCCCAGAGATACCTCTCCGACAATCGGAGTGACAAATCCTAATCTCAAAATACGCCAACCCAACAAGTACCTTTGGAGACACCTGTAGAGCACCTTTATAATCACCTAGTTACGTTGTGACGTTTGGTAGCACACAAAGTGTTCCTCCGGTAAACGGGAGTTGCATAATCTCATAGTCATAGGAACATGTATAAGTCATGAAGAAAGCAATAGCAACAAACTAAACGATCGAGTGCTAAGCTAACGGAATGGGTCAAGTCAATCACACCATTTTTCTAATGATGTGATCCCGTTAATCAAATGACAACTCATGTCAATGGTTAGGAAACATAACCATCTTTGATTAACAAGCTAGTCAAGTAGAGGCATACTAGTGACACTCTGTTTGTCTATGTATTCACACATGTATTATGTTTCTGGTTAATACAATTCTAGCATGAATAATAAACATTTATCATGATATAAGGAAATAAATAATAACTTTATTATTGCCTCTAGGGCATATTTCCTTCACTCAGGTCTCCAGCAGATTCTTCAGACGATTACGTACGTCTGGAGACCTGACCCTGTAGAAGAGATTAGTTCTTTTTCTTCACCACCCACATCTAAAGGGGTGGCAAAGAGTTCATCACTCTGCGAGCTCCATACGAGAAAGGTGGCATAGAAGCCAGTCCATTTTGTTTCACATAAGAGGAGTTAGGATAAGCATATGAATAAGCAGAGAAATTCTTCGAGGACTTATGAACATGATGATTAGAAGAATAATGCTCATATTCATAGCCCTTAGCTCTTCCCTGCGAAACAGAGTTGTTAGCACGATGATACTCATGTGAGGACTTTGATCCTTTTGAGGAATTTGGTCCATATGAAGAATTTGATCTGGGGTTTCTATCCTTCATAGGTGGTGTCCTGAGGACATTCACCTGAAGACTTTCAAGGAACCTTTTGGGAACCCAGATTCTTTTCATATGGGAACCATTCCTGCAGTTAGTGCCAACATATCTAGCAAATACTTCACCATTATGATTTTTGAATAGTTTATAGTTGGAGTCAAATGACTCATCATCAGAACGAGGAGATTCACATGCAAATCCAGATAAGTTAGATGGATCAACTGGAGGTCCCTTTGCAGCAACCCATGTTGTTTTGGGGTACTGCTCAGGCTTCCAATATGTAGCATCAGCATTGAGTTTCCTCTCAAAGGCAATACCCTCTTTCCTAGGGTTCCTGTTGAGGATTTGCTTTTTAAGCACATCACAAAGAGTCTGATGCCCTTTGAGGCTTTTGTACATTCCTGTCATGTACAATTCCTTCAGCCCTGCATCGTCAGTGATACTAGCAATGTCCTCAGATGAGGATTAGTGATAGCAGAAGCATGTGAAGAATTTGAAACATTAGAAGCATTTGAACATCCAGGTGAAGAATTAGCAGATTCACGTTCAACGAATTTCAAACAAGGAGGAACAAATTCTTCCTGAGAAGCGTTGATTTGTTGAGCAAGTAATGAATCGCGCTCCTTCTGAAGATCTTCATAACTCACTCTTAGCTTCTCAAGATCTTGCTTTCTTTGAAGAAATTCATAAGAAAGCTTCTCATGATCAGATAAGAGAGTGTTATGATGACCTTGAAGGTTGTCAAACCTAGTCTGAAGTCTGTGAAGATTTTTAGTCAAGGCTTTAGTGCGATCCATTTCTTCACCCAACATATGATCACTTTTGTCTAGCATGTTTTGAACCTTTTCAAAAGCCCTTTGTTGTTTTACAGCAATCTTAGCAAGTTTAGAATAACTAGGCTTGAGGTTTTCATCAGATTCATTCTCACTTGATTCAGAGGAGGTGTATTTGAGTACGTTGGCACCCTTTGCCATGAAGCAATAGGTGGGAGCGTAGTCATCATTGCCTTCATTAGCCTTGTTGGTGAGGTCATTTTCTTCAGAGTTGAAGATAGACTTGCTGACGGATGCAGTAGCGAGGGCTAGGCTTGCCACACCGGGTTCGGACTCCTCAGATCCCTCCTCTTCCTCATTTTCTTTACATTCAGCCTCAGAGTCCATTTCCTTGCCAATGAATGCCCGAGCCTTTTTGGAGCTGCTCTTCTTGTGAGATGAAGACTTTGAGGATTTTGATGATGAAGATTTTGTGGATTTCTTCTTTTTCTTCGCATCATCAGAACTGTAATCCTTCTATTTCTTCTTCTTTGATTCCTTTTCCCACTAAGGACAATCTTGAATGTAATGTCCAGGTTTCTTGCATTTGTGACAGAGCCTCCTCTTGTAGTCACTAGATGAGGAATCATTGCTCCTTGAGGGTCTTCCAAAGTGACCACGTCTTGAGAACTTTTGGAACTTCTTCACGAGCAGTGCTAGCTCATGGCTTAGTTCTTCAGGATCACCAAGGCTGCTACCAGAGTCTTCATCTTCGGACTCAGATACTGCCTTGGCCTTCAGTGCACGTGATCTGCCATAGCTCGAACCATAGAGATCTCTTTTTCAGCAAGTTGGAACTCATGAGTATTTAGCCTCTCGAGAATATCAGTGGGATCAAGTGACTTGTAATCAGCACATTCTTGTATCATCAATGCCAGAGTGTCGAATGAGGAATCAAGCGATCTCATCAATTTCTTCACCACCTCATGGTCGGTGATGTCAGTGGCACCAAGAGCTTGAAGCTCATTTGAGATGTCAGTGAGGCGATCGAAGGTTTGTTGAACATTTTCATTGTCGAGTCTTTTGAAGTGGTTGAAGAGATTGCGAAGAACATCAACTCGAGAGTCACGCTGTGTTGAGACTCCTTCATTCACTTTGGACAGTCTATCCCAGATAAGCTTAGCAGTTTCCAAAGCACTCACTCTTCCATACTGTCCTTTGCTCAGATGGCCACATATGATATTCTTCGCTTGAGAATCGAGTTGCTTGAATCTCTTCACATCAGCAGCATTCAGAGAAGGTGTGACTGAGGGAACACCATTTTCCACAACATACCAAAGATCGTTATCAATTGCCTCAAGATGCATTCGCATCTTATTCTTCCAGAAGGGGTAGTCCGTCCCATCGAAGGTAGGACACCCAGCAGAGACCTTGATCATACCTGTGGTTGACATAACTAGAACTCCAGGCAGTTAAACCAAAATCACACAGAACAAGGGAGTACATTGCTCTGATATCAATTGAAAGTGCGTTATATCGACTAGAGGGGGGGTGAATAGGCGATTTTTATGAATTCTTCACTGAGGAATTTGCAGGTGAGGAAATTCCTTAGCGAAGAACTGCTAGCAGTGGAATAAGTACTCAAAAGTAAACATAACAGAACACAAACATAGTCATCATGATGAAATGAAGACAGGCACAGAGTACAGGAAGCGTAAGCACAGGATAACACAGGATGAAGACCAATAGACTGAAGAAATTGAACTAAGGAAATTGAGAAAAACTTCAGTCGAAGTCTTCAAGCACAGATATGAACGAGTACACAACACAGTTATGATGAAATGAAAGAGTTGAGGAAATAGAACTAGTAAGCTTGGTGAAGACAATGATTTGGTAGACTTGTTCCAACTATTGTCTCAGTTGTACGTCTGGTTAGGGCAGCTAGGTATTTAAACCTAAGAACACACAGTCCCGGACACCCAGTCCTGAACACGCAGCTCAGGACACTCAGTCCTCACCGTATTCCCCTTGAGTTAAGGTTACACAGACCTCGCCCAATCACTCATGGTAAGTCTTCAGGTGACTTCCGAGCCTTCACAAACTTGGTCACTCGGCGATCCACAATTCCTCTTGGATGCTCTAGACCATGATGCCTGACCGTCTGGAAGAAGCACAGTCTTCAAAGGTAACAAGCGTTGGATCCATGCAGGATCAATCTCTTCAGTGATGCTCAATCACTTGGGGTTTGTAGGTGTTTGGGTTTGGGTTTTTCCTCACTTGATGATTTTCGCTCAAAGTCCTCATAGGATGGGTTGCTCTCAAATGACAAGTGTCAGTTTCTCTCGGAGCAGCCAACCAGCTAGTGGTTGTAGGGGGCGGCTATTTATAGCCTAGGGAGCATCCCGACATGACAAGACATAAATGCCCTTCAATGATATGACCGTTAGGTGGATAGATATTTTGGGACAGCTGGCTCATAGCACAGCAACGGTCGGAATTTTGAGTAGCAAAATCCTCAGGGCTATCATGTTCCTCACTGTGTAGGTAATCCGCACTGGCGAATTCCTAACTCCTCAATCAGAACAAATTCCTCAGAGACTAGAAGAACTTCGTCTCTGTCATTGAAGAATATGACTGGACTGTATGAGATTTCCAATGGCTTCACTCGAAGGGATTGGTAGGTGTAGGATTTTGAGTTGAGCATCACATGGAAATTTTTCCTTAGTATTTCCTCGACCCCCTTTAACAGTATGGTGTTTCCTATGACTCAAGAAAGAGAAAATGAAACTACAAAAACAAAATTCTTCACGCTTCATGTTCATCAAATGAATACCAAGTCTTCAAGGTCACACCAATTTCTTCACTTTCAAAGTCTTCAGAAATCCAAAGTCTTCAGTCGAAGAACTTCATTTTTAGGGGTCAACTTTCTCTGTAAATATCAAACTCCTCATATACTTATAGACCTGTGTACACTCACAAACGCATTAGTCCCTTAACCTATAAGTCTTCAATACACAAAAATCACTAAGGGGCACTAGATGCACTTACAACTAGGTTGAGCATCAACATGAACATCATCATTAACATTATCACTAGGTTCATGTTCATTACCAGATTGTGTTTCAGCATTAGAAATAGAAATATATCATTGGGATTCTCACGTGTGTCAGCAACAGGTTCACAAGAAGCATGCAAAGTCCTATCATTTTTCTTTTTCTTCTTCTTAGAAGAACTAGGTGTATCAACATTAGTTATCTGTGAATCTTGCTCAATTCTCTTAGGGTGGCCCTCAGGATACAAAGGTTCCTGAGTCGTTTTACCCCCTCTAGTCACGACTCTAACAGCATTATCATTTTTCTTATTATCTAATTCATTGAGAAAATCATTCTGAGCTTTAAGTACTTGTTCTACTTGAGTGGTAACCATAGAAGCATGCTTACTAATAAGTTTAAGTTCACCTTTAACTCTAGACATATAATCACTCAAGTGTTCAATCATATAAGCATTACGTTTCAATTGTATACCAACATAAGCATTGAAGTTTTCTTGTTTAACAATAAAATTATCAAACTCATCCAAGCACTGGCTAGAAGACTTATTAAGAGGAATATCACCTTCATCAAATCTATAGAGAGAATTTACCTTTACTACCTGTGTCGGGTTATCAAGACCATGTATTTCTTCGATAGGTGGTAAATTCTTAACATCTTCGGCTTTAATACCTTTCTCTTTCATAGATTTCTTCGCCTCTTGCATATCTTCAGGACTGAGAAATAGAATACCCCTTTTCTTCGGAGTTGGTTCAAGAAGTGCCCGATCATTTTCATTACTCAACACATTATTCAATAGCAATTCAGCTTGGTCAACAGTTTTTTCCCTGAAAACACAACCATCACAACTATCCAGGTGGTCTCTGGAAGCATCGGTTAGTCCATTATAAGTATTTCATTTTTCTTGAGAGGATGATCAGGCAATGCATTAAGTAATCGGAGAAGCCTCACCCAAGCTTGTGGGAGACTCTCTTCTTCAATTTGCACAAAATTATATATTTCCCTTAAGGCAGCTTGTTTCTTATGAGCATGGAAATATTTAGCAAAGAAGTAATAAATCATATCCTGGGGACTAGCACACAACCAGGATCAAGGGAATTAAACCATATTTTAGCATCACCCTTTAATGAGAACGGAAATAACTTAAGGATATAGTAGTAACAAATTTTCTCATCATTAGTGAACAGGGTGGCTATATCATTTAATTTAGTAAGATGTGCCACAACAGTTTCAGATTCATAGCCATAAAAAGGATCTGATTCAACCAAAGTAATTAACTCAGGATCCACAGATAAATCATAATCCTTATCATAGATACAGATAGGTGAAGTAGCAAAAGCAGGGTCATGTTTCATTCTAGCATTCAAGGATTTTTTTCAGCTTAGCTAATAGTTTCATAAGATCATATCTATCATTGCAAGCTAAAAAGTCTCTAGCAGTTTCTTCATCCATAACATAACCCTCAGGCACAACAGGCAATTCATATCTAGGGGGAGAATCTTCATCATCACTTTCATCAACATTATCAGTTTCAATAATTTCATTCTCTCTAACCCTAGCAAGTTGTTCATCAAGAAATTCACCTAGTGGCACAGTATTATCAACCATAGAAGTAGTTTCATCATAAGCATTATGCAGAGCAGAAGTGGCATCATCAATAACATGCGACATATCAGAATGAATAGCAGGAGTAGGTGTCGCAAGTTTACTCAAAACAGAAGGTGAATCAAGTGCAAAGCTAGATGGCAGTTCCTTACCTACCCTCGTAGTTGAGGGAAAAATCTTGGTTCTTTCATCTTTCAACTTCTTCGTAGTGATCAACAGATATAAATCCCAAGTGACTCAAAGAATAGAGCTATGCTCCCCGGCAACGGCGCTAGAAAAGATTCTTGATAACCCATAAGTATAGGGGACCGCAACAGTTTTCGGGGATAGAGTGTTCAACCCAAATTTATTAATTCGACACAAGGGGAGCCAAAGAATATTCTCAAGCATTAACAGTTGAGTTGTCAATTCAACCGCACATGAAAGACTTCATATCTGCAGCAAATTTTTTTAGTACCAAAGTAATATGGAAGTAACGATAACTGTGGCAAAAGTAACAATATTGGTTTTGTAGTGATTGTAACAGTGGCAACGGATAAGTAACTAAGCAAAGATCAATATGCGAAAAGCTCGTAGGCAATGGATCAGTGATGGATAATTATGTCGGGTGCGATTCCTCATGCAACAGTTATAACATAGGGTGACACAGAACTAGCTCCGGTTCATCAATGTAATGAGGCATGTATTCCGAATATAGTCATACGTGCTTATGGAAAAGAACTTGCATGACATCTTTTGTCCTACCCTCCTGTGGCAGTGGGGTCCTATTGGAAACTAAGGTATATTAAGGCCTCCTTTTAATAGAGTACCAGACCAAAGCATTAACACTTAGTGAATACATGAACTCCTCAAACTACGGTCATCACCGGGAGTGGTTCCGATTATTGTCACTTCGGGGTTACCGGATCATAACACATAGTAGGTGACTATTGACTTGCAAAATATGATCAAGAACTCACATATATTCATGGAAACATAATAGGTTCAGATCTAAAATCATGGCACTCGGGCCCTAGTGACAAGCATTAAGCATAGCAAAGTCATAGCAACATCAATCTTAGAACATAATGGATACTAGGGATCAAACCCTAACAAAACTAACTTGATTACATGATATATCTGTAACACCCCGGATGTAACTTTCCCAATTTGTACTCCAACTCTTGTCGTTTCCGGTGTTAAGTTAATTTATTTCCTCGGGTTCGGGTCTTTGTCTCCGTGTGTTGTTGTCGTTGTTATGCATCACATATCATGTCATCATGTGCATTGCATTTGCATACGTGTTCGTCTCATGCATTCGAGCTTTTTCCCCGTTGTCCGTTTTGCATTCCGGCGCTTCGTTCTCCTCCGGTGGTCATTTCTACCTTTCTTTCGTGTGTGGGGATTAAACATTTCCGGATTGTACCGAGACTTGCCAAGCGGCCTTGGTTTACTACCGTTAGACCGCCTGTCAAGTTCCGTACCATTTGGACTTCGTTTGATACTCCAACGGTTAACTGAGGGACCGAAAAGGCCTCGTGTGTGTTGCAGCCCAACACCCCTCCAATTTGGCCCAAAACCCACCTAAGCCTTCTCCATCATCTAGAGCGTTCAATCACGATCGCGTGGCCGAAAACCGCACCTCATTTGGACTCTCCTAGCTCCCTCTATGTCTATAAATAGGTCCTCTTCGAAAATCTCGGATGCCCCTCCCCGAAACCCTAAAAATCCACCTCTCGCTGCCGCCGGACACGTCCGTCCCGGACGGACGGAATCATGCCGCCGCGCCCAGCCAGTCGCAGGCCGCCACGTGGCCTCCCGGCACCGCCTCCCACCGCCGGCCCGCGAGGCCCGGGGTCGGCCCGCTCCTCCTCCCGACCGGGCCGCGCCGGGGTACCCCGCCATGCCGCCTCTTCCTTAGCTCCGGCCGCTCGCCGCCGCCTCCACGCCGCTCGCCGCCGCCACGCCGCTCCGCCGCCTCCATGCCGCTCCGCCGCCACCGCGCCGCTCCGCCGCCACCGCGCCGCCTCGCCGCCGATCCTTCCCGCCTCGCCAAGCCGCCGCGCCCGCCGCCCTCGTCACTCCGGCGACCCGCGCCGGCCGGAATCCGCTCCAGTGGCTGCCTCCCCGACAAATCCGGCGCCGGTGAACAGTGCCCGGCGAGATCCAGATCTAGATCGGGTTGATTTTTTTCTCTGAAACCCTAGCTCAAGTGCCCATGTTCTCGGCCCCGTAACTTTGCATCCGTAGCTCCGATTCATGCATATAGCATATCAAAATTTTCATCTCAGAGAGTACATCATTTCATTCCATTGCATCATTTTCATTTGAGTTCATCTTGATGCCCGAAAAGCTATTAGAAGAGGGCTACTTGAGTTAATTGTCAGATCTGCTACTCCATTTAGGATTTTGTCATTTTTGCCATGATTATTGTGTGCATGCTATGCCCTGATGCTCTACATGTGTTTTGTTAAGGGTTTTGTCATATTTCCAGAGGTGCAACCCATGTATTTTTGTGATGTGTGGGGTGACTAGTGCAAGCTTGCAAAGTGGTGCACTTGGTAATTCTGTTTTCAGGGACTTAGCATTTCCACTAAGTCCTTGATATGTTTATCTCATGATGCCATATCTTCATGTTGTTTCCTGGTGATCCGTGCCTCTTTTGAGGATGATCAGTAAGGATGTTTTGTTAATATTGTAGTGCTCTATCCATCCATGTCCTTGTTTGCAATTATGGAGCACCCTAGCTTGAGTCAATCGAGCTCTACTTTTCCTACTTTGTGAATCTGGGCAAATTGTCAACTTGTTTGCAATTTTGCCGATGATGTTGTAGTTAATCCGTGCATGCTATGCTATTGTTCTTTCCATGTCTAGCTTGCATTTTGTGTTTTCTTAATGGATGTATACTTGTCTTGCCATAACTTGCATTGTAGTGAGTGCACCGAGCTCGTAAACATGCCTACTTGAGTTATGTTTCAGCATGCTCCAGTTTTCACTAAGTCTGAAACTGATTATGTTTTTGCTATGTTCACATGCTTGCAATTGTATTTTCTGATCCCTTTTGGCTCAAGGTCACTAAGGGACTTTTGTTAATCTCTTTGAGTAGCTCCATGACATGCTTTACTTTGCCATGTTCAGGTCCTGTAGCATGTAGATTTGTTGCTCCGAAGAGTGCTACCTGATCTGAAATTCCAGACAGGTGTTAATTTCACTAAGTCTGAGATCTGTTTGTCATATGCAGTTTTGCCATGCCTGTCTGAACCTGTTAATTGATGAATTGGCCGTAGCTCAGTGCTAGACTTTTGTTAAGCATCTTGAATGCATCCCTTCCATGTATTTTTTTGTCATGTTTGGGTGCTGTAGCATGTTCATCTCATTGCATTTAGATGGCTACTTGCTATAAATCGCAGACCGGTGCCAATTTTGAATCGCTTGCCATTTCCAAACCGTAACTCCGATTCCGGCGTTCTTTATATCGTTTTCAAGCGATTTCATCTCATATTTCCAGTGGCACACTTGGATTTCCAAGTTGAGGCCAGGTTCATGCATTCCCTGTCATATCTTTCATTTTGCATCCCGCATCGCATCCCGCATAGCATATCGTTATTGCATCATCTTGTTTGGTTCTTGCACGTGGTTGATTGTATCCTTGTTGCTTGTTTGTCTTGTTTGGATAGAGCCGGGAGACGAGTTCTCTAACGAGGACCCCATTGAGTTTGCTGTCGAGGATCCAGTCAACTCTGACAACTGTGCATGCAAGATGATCATACCCTCGAAATCACTACTATCTTTGCTATGCTAGTTTGCTCGCTCTTTTGCTATGCCAATGCTACGATGCCTACCACTTGCTTTCAAGCCTCCCAAATTGCATGTCAAACCTCTAACCCACCATGTCCTAGCAAACCGTTGATTGGCTATGTTACTGCTTTGCTCAGCCCCTCTTATAGCGTTGCTAGTTGCAGGTGAAGATTGGAGGCTGTTCCTTGTTAGAACATTTATTTACTTGTTGGGATATCATTATACTGCTATGTTATCTTAATGCATCTATATACTTGGTAAAGGGTGGAAGGCTCGGCCTCTCGCCTAGTGTTTTGTTCCACTCTTGCCGCCCTAGTTTCCGTCATATCGGTGTTATGTTCCCGGATTTTGCGTTCCTTACGCGGTTGGGTTATAATGGGAACCCCTTGATAGTTCGCCTTGATTAAAGCTTTTCCAGCAATGCCCAACCTTGGTTTTACCATTTGCCACCTAGCCTTTTCTTTCCCTTGGGTTCTGCAGACTCAAGGGTCATCTTATTTTAACCCTCCCGGGCCAGTGCTCCTCTGAGTGTTGGTCCCACCGAGCGATGTCCGGGGCTACCAGGGGCAACTCTGGGCTGGCCTACCCGACGTCTGGATCATCTGAGTGTGCCCTGAGAACGAGGTATGTGCAGCTCCTATCGGGATTTGTCGGCACATTCGGGCGGTGTTGCTGGATTTGTTTTAACCTGTCAAAGTGTCTTGAAGAACCGAGATACCGAGTCTGATTGGAACGTCTTGGGAGGAGGTCTATTCCTTCGTTGACCGTGAGAGCTTGTCATGGGCTAAGTTGGGACTCCCCTGCAGGGATTTGAACTTTCGAAAGCCGTGCCCGCGGTTATGGGCAGATGGGAATTTGTTAATGTCCGGTTGTAGATAACTTGAACCTTAACTTAATTAAAATGAATCAACTGAGTGTGTTACCGTGATGGCCTCTTCTCGACGGAATCCAGGAAGTGGACACGGTGTTGGAGTAATGTTTGCGCAGGTTGTCCTCTAGTTTCTCGCTCGTGCTTCGCCTCCTCTTCTCGCTCTCTTTTGCGAATAAGTTAGCCACCATATTTGCTAATCGCTTGCTGCAGCTCCACATATTTACCTTGCCTTACCTATAAGCTTAAATAGTCTTGATCGTGAGGGTGCGAGATTGTTGAGTCCCTGTGGCTCACAGATTACTATTACACCAGATGCAGGGCCTGATGATTCCGCTCCAGGAGACACACTTGAGCTCAAGTGGGAGTTCGACGAGGACTCTCAACGTTACTATGTTTCCTTTCCTAATGATCAGTAGTGGTGCCCAGTTGGGGGTGATTGGGACCGTGTCGCATGTTGGGTTATCTTTTATTTTGGCGCCGTAGTCGGGCCATGAGTGTTTGGATGATGTAATGTTATTTATGTACTTGATTGACGTGGCGAATGTAAGCCAACTATGTTATCTCCCCTTTTATTATCATATTACATGGGATGTTGTGAAGATTGCCTAACTTGCGACATATGCCTTCAATGCGATTATGTCTCTAAGTCGTGCCTCGACACGTGGGAGCTATAGTCGCATCGAGGGTGTTACAATATCTCATCCAACCCATCATCGTCTAGCAAGCCTACGATGGAATTACTCGCGCACGGCGGTGAGCATCATGAACTTGGTGATGGAGGAAGGTTGATGATGACAATTGCGATGGATTCCCCTCTCCGGAGCCCGAACAGACTCCAGATTAGCCCTCCCGAGAGAGATTAGGGCTTGGTGGCGGCTCCGTATCGTAAAACACGATGAATCCCTCGGTCTGATTTTTTCCTCCCCGAACATGAATATATAGAGTTGGAGTTGAAGTCGGTGGAGCCTCAGGGGGCCCACGAGGCAGGGGGCGTGCCCCCACCCTCGTGGACAGGGTGTGGGCACCCTGGTGTTGATTCTTTCGCCAGTATTTTTTATATATTCCAAAAATATGCTCCATGAAGTTTCAGGTCATTCTGAGAACTTTTATTTCTGCACAAAAATAACACCATGGCAATTCTGCTGAAAACAACGTCAGTCCGGGTTAGTTCCATTCAAATCATTCAAGTTAGAGTCCAAAACAAGGTCAAAAGTGTTTGGAAAAGTAGATACGATGGAGACGTATTAGGTCCCAGCTGTCAGGGAGGATAAGGACACACTTCCTTGCGTGTGAAGATATAGCTGCTGGGTCCCAGTTGTCAAGGGGGAATCATTTTTTCCCGTAATAAGGACGCACTTCCTTGCGTGCGAAGATGTAGCTGGTGGGTCCCAGTAGTTAGGGGGGAAACGTTTTTTCGTGAAATATGGTGGCCCGGTCGGTGGGTCCCTGCTGTCAGGTGGAGGAATCATTATTTTTCGCGTAATAAAGAGGCACTTCCTTGCTGTGGCGGTGGACCCAGCTGTCAGCCTCTCCACATACAATACGCTTCCGATGGAAGTCGTTCCTTGACCACATTGACCACGCCGCGCCGGGAGCACCACGGCGGTGGACGACGGCGAGGCCTAGGAAGGGGACGACGAGGAGCGCGGGAGTACGCGGCAATGGATTCCCATGCAGAGAGGAGTACGAGGGTTGACTGGTTTGCCTGCAGTGTGAGGCAGCCGTCACCACATGGCCTGGCCAGTGATGGGGGTAGTAGGGGGTGATAACCCACAAGTATAGGGGATCGCAACAGTTTTGGAGGGTAGAGTATTCAACCCAAATTTATTGATTCGACATAAGGGGAGCCAAAGAATATTCTCAAGTATTAGAAGTTGAGTTGTCAATTCAACCACACCTGAAAGACTTAATATCTGCAGCAAAGTATTTAGTAGCAAAGTAGTATGGAATCAATGGTAATGGTGGCAAAAGTAACAATAGTAGTTTTTGTCGCAATCGTAACAGTGGCAACAGAAAAGTAACTAAGCAAAGATCAATATGTGAAAAGCTCGTAGGCAATGGATCAATGATGGATAATTACGTCGGATGCGATTCCTCATGCAATAGTTATAACATAGGTTGACACAGGACTAGCTCCAGTTCATCAATGTAATGTAGGCATGTATTCCGAATATAGTCATACGTGCTTATGGAAAAGAACGTGCATGACATATTTTGTCCTACCCTCCCGTGGGAGCGGGGTCCTATTGGAAAACTAAGGGATATTAAGGCCTCCTTTTAATAGAGTAACACACCAAAGAATTAACACTTAGTGAATACATGAACTCCTCAAACTACGGTCATCACCGGGAGTGGTCCCAATTATTGTCACTTCAGGGTGCCGGATCATAACACATAGTACGTGACTATTGACTTGCAAGATAGGATCAAGAACTCACATAGATTCATGAAAACATAATAGGTCCAGATCATAAATCATGGCACTCGGGCCCTAGTGACAAGCATTAAGCATAGAAAAGTCATAGCAACATCAATCTTAGAACATAATGGATACTAAGGATCAAACCCTATGAAAACTAACTTGATTACATGGTGAATCTCATCCAACCCATCACCATCCAGCAGGCCTACGATGGGATTACTCACGCACGGTGGAGAGCATCATGAAATTGGTGATGGAGGATGGTTGATGATGACAATGGCGACGGATTCCCCTCTCCGGAGCCCCGAATGGACTCCAGACCAGCCCTCCAGAGGTAGATTAGGGCTTGGTGGCGGCACCGTATCGTAAAACGCGATGAATCCTTCTCTCTTAATTTTTTATCCCCGAAAGCAAATATATGGAGTTGGGGTTGAGGTCGGTGGAGTCCCAGGGGGCCCATGAGGCAAGGGGCACGCCCCAGGGGGGCGCCTTCACCCTCGTGGATAGGGTGTGGGCCCCCTGATGTTGATTCTTTCGCCAATATTTTTCATTAATTACAAAACGTGTCTCCGTGGATTTTCAGCTCATTCCAAGAACTTTTATTTCTGCACATAAATAACACCATGGCAATTCTGCTGAAAACAGCGTCAGTCCGGGTTAGTTCCATTCAAATCATGCAAGTAGAGTCGAAAACAAGGGCAAAAGTGTTTGGAAAAGTAGATACGTTGGAGACGTATCAACTCCCCCAAGCTTAAACCTTTGCATCTCCTCAAGCAATTCAGTTGACAAACTGAAAGTGATAAAGAAAAACTTTTACAAAGTATGTTTGATCTTGTTGTTGCAAATATGTAAAGCCAGCATTCATGTTTTCAGCAAAGATTATGTACTAACCATATTTACAATAACATTTAGGTCTCATGTTTACTCTTACCAATGGCATAATCAACTAGCGAGCAATAATAATAAATATCGGATGACAACACTTTCTCAAAACAATCATAACATGAAATAACAAGATGGTATCTCGCTAGCCCTTTCTGAGACCGCAAAACATAAATGCAGAGCACCCCTGAAGATCAAGGACTGACTAGACATTGTAATTTATGGTAAAAGAGATCCAATCACAGTCATACTCAATGTAAATTAATAGCAATCCATGCCAATGACAGCAGTGCTCTCCAACTGGTGCTTTTTAATAAGAGGATGATGACTCAACATAAAAGTAAATGGATAGGCCCTTCACATAGGGAAGCAGGGATTTGTAGAGGTGCCAGAGCTCGAGTTTTGAAACAGAGATAAATAATATTTTGAGTGGCATACTTTCATTGTCAACATAACAACCAAGAGATCTCGATATCTTCCATGCTACACACATTATAGGCGGTTCCCAAAAAGAATGGTAAAGTTTATACTCCCCCACCACCAAAACATCAATCCATGGCTTGTCCGAAACAACGGGTGACGTCCAACTAACAACAATCCTAGGGGAGTTTTGTTTGCAATTATTTTGATTTGATTTGTGCATGGGACTGGGCATCCCGGTTACTGGCCATTTTCTCGTGAATGATGAGCGGAGTCCACTCATCGTGAGAATGACCAACCTAGCATGGAAGATATAGACATCCCTAGTTGATACATGAGCTATTCGAGCATACAAGACGGAATTTCATTCGAAGGTTTAGAGTTTGGCACATACAAATTTACTTGGAACGGCAGGTAAATACCGCATATAGGAAGGTATGGTGGACTCATATGAAAATAACTTTGGGGTTTTATGAAAGTGGATGCACAAGCAGTATTCCTGCTTAGTACAAGTGAAGGTGTAACATCCCAATTTTCAATTTGGATGTTATACATAGGTCATCTTATGCATATCCTATTTTATTTGCATTTTGGTTGCGATCCTAGAAATCTAAAGCAACTCAAGGACCCAAGGAGAGAGTTGGAGATTTCATAAATTTTCATGTTTGATTTTTTATCAAATTTGGAAAGAGGGTCAATTAGATTTTAATATTTTTCTCTCCAATTATTTTCAATAACAAAAATAAATGAGGGAAGATAATATGACTTCTTCAACAAAAGAGAAATATTGGAGAATTTTTTTAAATCAAATTATAATTTATTTGCTATTTTATCTGAATTAGAAAAAATATGCATTTTTTAAAATTGCATTTTTAGGCCAGAAAATGTTCATCTTGTCCTAAATATTAGGTTTGGATGGTGAAAATTGTTTTTTGTATTTTTAGATTTTTTTTGTTTTATTAGGATTTTTTTCTTTCGGGCGAAATTTTATTTAAAAAAATCTTCTTCGCCCGACCAGGCCGAAGGCCCATCCGAGCCAGGTCGAGCCCAGCCGCCCACCGCCTCGCCCCGACCGACTCCGGGCGGAGTCCGGCCGGCGCACTCGCCCCGCCGCCCGAGTCCGGGGAGGACTCCTCCTCCCGGCGACCCCCTCCCCAAGCCGAGTCGCCCCCCTCCTTCTAAGCTGCCCTGCCGCCGCCCCTCCTCCTCATCACCACCGTCACCCTTGCAGCCCCTCCCCAAGCCGAGCCGCACCGTCGCCACTGCCGCTGCCCCACGCCGCGCCGCCTCCCCGTGTCGTCGTCGCCCTGTCGCCGCCTGAGCCTCGCCCCCCGCTGCCAGATCACGCCGTTGACCCCGCCGTCGCGTTGACCGGTATAAACCGAACCGCCACCGTTTTTTTGGTTTATTAGGTTAGATTGGTTTTTTCTATTTATTAGGTTAATTGGCGAACGTTCATCGGTTAGTTTGTGTTGACGAACGACTTCGTTCGTTTAGATCTGTTAGCGAACGTTCGTCCGTTAGATTTTTCTTTTTCTGTTTTAATTTTTGGCCAAGGACCTATCCACGAATACTTTTATCACAGATTAGTCTCTGAACTTCAAACCCTTGCTACTTTTTACACGTTTATCCAAATCCAGTTAAACCAATGCCTAAATCTTCGTCTTGTTCCCCTCTTTCCAGATTATCAACTTGAACCTGGTTTTGACAATTTAAAATTTGGTTTTAAGCAGATTTGAATTCCAACTTGTAGTTTGAGTTTCGTAGCTCCGATTCGATTGATTGTTTTTGCAAATCGAAGCTCTTCAGTTGAACTTTCAGTTTGGATTTGTTCTTTTGAGTTTTACCTTTGCATCTTATGCTTGAGTGCTTATGTATGCTATTGCTTGTGCACGATAGAGTTTCTGAAGTGCGAGGCTTGCTACTACGAATCTCTAGGGTTTTCTGACCGTCAGCAAGGCAAGTAACACTTTGATCATATCTCTTTATTACCTAGTTTTTATGCATTAGTTTCAACCCTCAAACATTGCATGAGTCGGATTGTTAACATGTGGGAATTTGGGAAGTAGTTGATGAGGTAGGAACCTATTGCCCGTTTATTTCAAACCCTGGGTGTTACTAAGTTATGCTTATACTGCTATGCTATGCTCGTAGACGTGGTTTGGTTTTCAGAGAATTCATGAAAGATGTGAGAGTTATTAACTAAGGTTAACTTAAGGTGGCTACTTTAATACACATCTGGGTGGATTGGTTTGTGGGCACCTGGGGAATCTAGTGTTGTCCGAGGAGATACCGGGGAATCCGTGTGATCATCCTATGGTTTGCCACCCAGGCTCAAAGGGATCATTATGTTATTCATGCTGGAAACTTCCGTGTGCAGCCACAAGCCATTATGGGCTCTGGCATGGTCGAGTATGTTGTGTGACCTCTTATAGTGGTAACTAGCAGATGTAGGGGATGTAGGTGGTACTGTCTACCCGTCATAACGAGCTAACGCTTCTGAAAGACTATGCCTCGATCATCCATTTCTCGAACATCATGTAGTGCGAGAAATCGAACGGAGGAGATCGAGTCTTGTGGGGAAAAGTGCGCAAACCTCTGCAGAGTGTACAAACTAATCATGATTAGCCGTGTCACTGGTTATGGACATCTTGAGTATCTGGTGCTTGAATTATTATGTCGATCTCAACACTCTACTTAATTAATTTGTTGAGCTGTTAACTTTTAATTGGGATTGAGATGGGGTTACCATTCTCAATGTTTTCAAAAAACTTGTAGTTAAATAAAATATATTCCTTTGTTGTAGGGAAAAACTAGCTTTCTGCAAATGATAACCATAGAAACTCCACCAGCCATATATGCATGTAGTTATAGCTGTTATTTGTTCTTTGCTCTATAGTGTTATCTTGCCAGCATATTCCATGTGCTGACCTACACAGGCTGCAACGTATTATGTTGCAGAGTTTTCAAATGAAGAGTAAGGTGCGCTAGGTCATTGTCATGCACTCAGTTTTGCCGTGGAGTTGGGTGGATTCTACTACCTTCGAAGCTTCCACTATTATCGTATTTAGATGGCCTTCGGCCATATTATTGTAATTGTTCTCTATTGAGACATTCAATGTAATAAGTGTGTGATTGAACTCTGTTATAAATCAGAGCACACGCTGACTGTAGGATATGAAGAGGAAATTGCAGTACTACTAGAGAAGAATGATGACCTAAAGAAGAAGCTAAGAATATTCATGGGAGATCACGCACCTAAGGAGGACAACCACCCCGAAGACTACATCATCATCGACGATACTGACTCCGATCCCGATAGTGATGATGATTATGAAGACGAAGCTGGAGCAGATATCATGGAGTCTTCCTTTGATCAAAAATTCTAGTCGACCACCATATTATCAGTAGTATTCCCCCATGTATATAGTAGTAGTCCGAGTATTTTGTAACAATAGTTAGATTGATTGTATGCCCCTGTTTGAATTGAGTGGTGTTAAATGAATTACACAACCACTTTCCCAATAGCAAATGTCACTTGGGATCAATTTCAGCAGGCATTCCGCACAACACATGTCTCAACAGGAGCTATGAGTATGAAGATGCGTGAGTTTCGCAACTTACGCCAGCGAAATCGTACTGTGGGGCAGTAGTGGATGAGTTCAGTAAGTTAGCTCGTTATGCCTCAGATGATGTGGCCACAGATGCCGCAAAGCAGGAGAAGTTTATGGAAGGGCTGAATGATGAGCTTAGTATGCAGTTGATGGTTGCAACATTCACTAACTACCAGGAGTTGGTAGACAGGGCTCTTATGATAGAAGGCAAGTAGTAGCAGATAGAGAGCCGCAAAAGGAAGTATGGAGAGGGGAAGTACAATTTTGGAGCTCAGCAGAAGCCACATTTTACCCCAAACTCGGGAGGATACACCCATAACCATGGAGGCCATACTCACAATGGAGGAGCTCACATAACCATAGTGGCCCTAAGAATGGAAATGGGAATGGAGGAAGCAGCAACCAGAACCGTTCCAACCCAGCAACACCCGCTAAGAAGGACCTGAGCCATGTCACCTATTACAAGTGCAGGAAGACTGGACACTACGCCAATGATTGTTCAGAGTTGAAGATTGGATATAATACTAGGCATGGATTGGCTATCGAAGTACGGAGGAAACATCGATTGTGCTAGTAAGTCAATTTTACTCACCACCCCGAAGGGAAAGAGGATCAAGTATGTATCTAGGCATGCGCCAAGGAGGACCCAAGTAAATTCCCTCTCGGGAGTTGTTTAGGAAGAAGTGCCTATGGTGAAGGATTACCCGGATTTATTTCCAAAGGAACTACCAGGCATGCCGCCAGATCGAGACATAGAATTCTTAATATAGTTGTTACCAGGCACCGGACCGATATCGAAGAGACCGTACCGGATGCCCGCAAATGATCTGGAGGAAATTAAGAGCAGATTAAGGAGTTATTGGAGAAAGGTTATATTCGACCTAGTTCATCACCGCGGGGAGCCCCAGTGCTCTTGGTTGAGAAGAAGGATGGATCTTTGAGAATGGTTGTTGATTATCGTGCATTGAATGAAGTGACGATCAAGTACAAGTACCCACTGCCGATGATCAACGATTTGTTCGACCAGCTACAGGGAGCTAAAGTATTCTCCAAGATCGATTTACGATCAGGATACCACCTGTTAAAGATCCGAGAACAGGATATACCCAAGACAGCTTGTACAACAAGGTACGGGCTATATGAGTACACGGTCATGTCTTTTGGATTGACTAACACCCTGCCTATTTCATGAGTATGATGAATAATGTGTTTATGGAGTTCTTGGATGAGTTTGTTGTGGTGTTCATTGATGATATATTGGTGTACTCGAAGAATGAAGAGGAACACAAGGAACATTTGCACTTAGTTCTCAAGAAGCTCACAGAACATCAGCTATATGCTAAGTTCAGCAAACGTGAGTTTTGGTTAAAGGAAGTTGGATTTCTTGGGCATGTTATATCAGGAGAAGGTATAGTAATAGTCCCTACCAAGGTTCAGTCTGTCACTGAGTGGTTAGCACCCACCTCAGTAGGAGAGATCCGCAGTTTTCTGGGACTCACAGGATACTATAGGAGGTTCATTGAGAATTTTTCCAAGATTGCGAAGCCCATGACAGAGTTGTTGAAGAAGGATACCAAGTTCGAATGGACAGAAGAATGTGAGGAAAGTTTTCAGGAATTGAAGAAATGTTTGGTTACAGCCCCAGTGCTAATTCTTCCGGATATAAGCAAGGACTTTCAAGTGTATTGCGACACTACTCACTTGGGACTTGGAGGTGTACTTATGCAAGACGGAAGTGTTGTTTCATATGCCTCAGATCAGCTTCGACCGCATGAGTTGAACTGTGCTACACATGATTTGGAGTTAGCAGCCATAGTGCATGCGCTCAAGACCTGGAGACATTTTCTGATTGGAAACCGTTGTGATGTATACACGGATCACAAGAGTTTGAAGTATATTTTCACATAGAAGGAGTTGAATCTCAGGCAGAGAAGATGGTTGGAGATAATAAAGGATTATGATATGAAGCTACATTATCATCTAGGAAAGGCCAATGTCGTAGCAGACGCTTTGAGCCGCAAGAGTTATGTCAATACACTTGTAAGCGGAGGACGCGGGAGTTAGTCAACGATCTCAAGGAACTTCCTTTGGAGATAGTTCCAAGAGGATTTGTTGCAGCAATGGAGGTTCAGTCTACGTTATTGGGAAAGATTCGAGAAGCCTAGAAGGATGACAAAGAAATTGCTGAGATAAAGGCCAAAGGTTTTTGTGAGGATGAGGACGAAACTTTATGGTTTGAGGATTGTGTATATGTGCCCAATAATGCAGAGATCATGAAGTTAATACTTCAGGAAGCTCATGACTCGCCATACTCAATTCACCCCGTAATCACCAAGACGTACTTGGATTTGAAGGGATGTTTCTGGTGGACAGGAATGAAGAAGGATATTGCCGAGTATGTAGCCGTATGTGATGTATGTTAGAGAGTTAAGGCAGAACATCAGAAGCCAATAGGATTGCTTCATCCCATGCCGATACCCGAATGGAAGTGGGATAAGCATGGCATGGATTTCATTACTAGATTACCCAGGACAAAATCAGGTTATGACTCCATCTGGGTAGTAGTTGATCGCTTGACCAAAGTGGCTCACTTCATCCCTGTGAAAACCACTTATACGAGTGCAAAATTTGCTAAGATATATATGACCAGGATTGTATGTCTGCATGGAGTTCCGAGGACCATCGTATCAGATAGAGGGACACATCTTACTTCAAAGTTTTGGAATTAGATGCACCAGACTTTGGGTACCAGGATAGAGTTCAGTACAGCCTTTCATCCGCAGGTAGATGGACAGACCGAGAGAGTCAACCAGATTCTGGAGGACATGCTGAGAGCTTGTGCTAGATTATGGATCTAGTTGGGATGATAATTTGCCTTACGAAGAGTTCTCATATAACAACAGTTACCAGGCTAGTTTGAGGATGGCCCCTTTCGAAGCTTTGTATGGAAGAAGGTGCAGGACACCGTTGATGTGGGATGAAGTCGGTGACCATCAATTGTTTGGACCAGATTTAATCAAGGAGTCTGAAGAGAAGGTTAAGTTGATTCGTGATAGACTGAAGGCACCCCAGTCTAGGCAGAAGAGTTATGCCGATACTAAACGCAAGGAGGTAGTCTATGAAATTGGAGACAAGGCATATCTTCGTGTGTCACCGCTCCGAGGAGTTAAACGATTTGGAGTCAAAGGAAAGTTAGCACCATGATTTGTAGTACCATATCGAGTTTTGGAACGTATGGGAGAAGTGGCCTACAAGTTGGAGTTACCCGAAGGATTGTCAGGAGTTCATGATGTGTTTTACTTTTCCCAGTTAAAGAAGTACCATGCTGAGATAACCGATATTCCTCTGAGAGATACAGTGCCCCTGGAAACAATTCAGTTGGAGAGTGACCTAACCTACGAGGAGAAACCCGTCAAGATTCTCGAGTTTGCTAGCTGAGTTACACGCAACAACGTTATCAAGTTTTGTAAAGTTCAGTGGAGCCACCATACCGAGGAAGAAGTCACCTGCGAGTGAGAGGAAGACCTACGGAAAGACCACCAACACCTATTTTCTAGCCAGAATCTTGAGGGCGAGATATATCTTAACGGGGGTAGGTTTGTAACATCCCAATTTTCAATTTGGATGTTATACATAGGTCATCTTATGCATATCATATTTTATTTGCATGTTGGTGCTGATCCTAGAAATGTTAAGCAACTCAAGGACCCAAGGAGAGAGTTGGAGATTTCATAAATTTTCATATTTGATTTTTTTTTCAAATTTGAAAAGAGGATCAATTTGATTTTAATATTTTTCTCTCCAATTATTTTCAATAACAAAAATAAATGAGGGAAGATAATATGACTTCTTCAACAAAAGAGAAATTTTGGAGAAGAAATTTTAAAATCAAATTATTATTTATTTGTATTTTATTTGCTATTTTATTTGAATTGGAAAAATATGTATTTTCGAAAATTGCATTTTTAGGCCAGAAAAATGTTCATCTTGTCCTAAATATTAAGTTTGGACGGCGAAAATTGTTTCTGGTATTTTTAGATTTTTTAATATTTTATTAGGATTTTTTCCTCTCAGGCGAAATTTTGTTTTAAAAAAATCTACTTCGCCCGACCGGGTCAAAGGCCCAGTCGAGCTAGGCCGAGCCCAGCCGCCCTCCGCCTCGCCCCGGCCGGCTCCCGACGGAGTCCGGCCGGCGCATGCGCGCCGCCGCCGAGTCCGGGGAGGACTCCTCCTCCCGGCGACCCCCTCACCAAGCCGAGTCGCCCCCTCTTTTTAAGCCGCCTAGCCGCTGCCCCTCCTCCTCATCGCCACCGCCGCCGCCGCAGCCCCTCCCCAAGCCGAGCCACACCGTCGCCTGGTGCCGCTGCCGCCGCCACTGCCGCCTCCGCCCCGCGCCGCGTCGCCTCCCCGCATCGCCGTCACCCTGCCGCTGCCGGATCACGCCGTTGATCCTGCCGTCGCGTTGACCGGTATAAATCGAACCGCCGCCGTTTTTTCGGTTTATTAGGTTAGATCAGTTTTTTTATTTATTAGGTTAATTGGTGAACGTTCATCGGTTAGTTTTTGTCGATGAACGACTTCATTCGTTTAGATCTGTTAGCGAACGTCCGTTCGTTAGATTTTTCTTTTTCCGTTTTAATTTTCGGCTAGGGGCCTATCCGTGAATACTTTTATCACAAATTAGTCCCTGATCTTCAAACCCTTGCTACTTTTTACTCGTTTATCCAAATCCAGTGAAACCAATGCCTAAATCTTCGTCTCGTTCCCCTCTTTTCAGATAATCAACTTGAACCTGGTTTTGACAAATTAAAATTTGGTTTTAAGCAGATTTGAATTTGAACTTCTTTTGTTCATAGTTTGAGTTTCGTAGCTCTGGTTCGATTGATTCTTTTTGCAAATCGAAGCTCTTCAGTTGAACTTTCAGTTTGGATCTGTTCTTTTGAGTTTTACCTTTGCATCTTATGCTTGAGTGCTTATGTATGCTATGGAGTGCGAGGCTTGCTACTACGAATCTCTAGGGTTTTCAGATCGTTAGCAAGGCTAGTAACACTTTGATCATATCCCTTTATTACCCAGTTTTTATGCGTTAGTTTCAACCCTCAAACATTGCATGAGTAGGATTGTTAACATGTGGAAATTTGGGAAGTAGTTGATGAGGTAGTAACCTATTGCCTGTTTATTTCGAACCCTGGGTGTTACTACGTTATGCTTATACTGTTATGCTATGCTCGTAGACATGGTTTGGTTTTGAGAGAATTCATGAAAGATGTGAGAGTTATTATTAACTAAGGTTAACTTAAGGTGGCTACTTTAATACACATCTAGGTGGATTAGTTTGTGGGCACCTGGGGAATCCAGTGTTGTCCAAGGAGATCCCGGGGAATCCGTGTCTATGGTTTGCCACGCAGGCTCAAAGGGATCATTATGTTATTAATGCTGGAAACTTCCCTGTGCATCCACAAGTGATAGAGGTAAAGGTGTCTCATCTTTCGATGAGATGGTGGCTATCGTTTTAGAGGAAGTCGACTTTGATGATCCGACTACGAACATGTGAGGACGTCGCACCTTAGCAATCGCTAAACCAACTCCGAGGGGTTATTGACCACGCCGAAGCACGATCAACCTGACCACGAGGGCCTGATTCTTGTGAGCAAACGAAGAACAAGCAAGAAACTGAGATTGCAATCTGGATATTGCGAATATAAGATGAAAGCTTTATTGATCAAGGTGGGGTTCTGTGACGTCTTGGTCTGGTCCCTGGACACAAACGAAGTACGCGAAGTTGCAGCTATGGCAAACTTTTAATCTAAACAAAACCCAATGTCTAAATGATGCCCTAAGGGCTGTATATATGGAGGAAGAGGGGGGATTTCGTGGCCCTTGGAGGAGGGGCCTGAAACCAGCCCTAACAATTGTTTCCCCACACAGACGGACTCTAAAAACAGCCTATACTTAAGGATTTTGAAAATACATGGGCCTGACCCAATAATAAGGTGACGCAGCACCTAAAATAGCCTTTGGACGAAATTTATGAAGTGGCATCTTGTATATTTCGTCCAAGGCTTCATGCACTCCTTATGGTGGCTTCAAATTCCTGAAATCATCACTTGTAACTCCGTTCTTGATCCCCTTGCGCATGCCATCATCTCTATGCTTGAACTTGCTCCAAGGTTCATCTTTCTTGTCCAAGCTAGGCCCTTCATTGTAAGCAAAACAAATGTATCCAATTTAGGCAGCATCATATTCTCATGAACATTAGAATCGTTACCAAGAAACGAAAGTACCTGATAATTCAATTGGCATGCGCAAGCTCTAGTAATTGGTCCAGTATGTATAGTCGCAGGGGTTGTGGGTGTAACAATGGTATTGATGTCCTCATCAACAAGCCATTATGGGCTCTGGCATAGTTGAGTATGTTGTATGACCTCTTATAGTGGTAGACTAGCATATGTAGGGGATGTAGGTGGTACTGTCTACCCGTCGTAACGAGCTAATGCTTCTGAAAGACTGTGTCTCGGTCATCCGTTTCTCAAACATCATGTAGTGCAAGAAATCCAATGGAGGCGATCGAGTCTTGTGGGGAAAAGTGCGCAAACCTCTGTAGAGTGTACAAACTAATCATGATTAGTCATGTCCCCGGTTATGGACATCCTGAGTATCTGGTGCTTGAATTATTATGTTGATCTCAACACTACTTAATTAATTTGTTGGGCTGTTAACTTTTAATTAGGATTGAGATGGGGTTACCATTCTCAATGTTTTCAACAAACCTGTAGTTAAATAAAATATATTCCTTCATTGTAGGGAAAAATTATCTTTCTGCAAATGATAACCATAGAGCCTCCACCAGCCATATATGCATGTAGTTATAGATGTTATTTGTTCTTTGCTCTATAGTGTTATGTTGCCAGCATATTCCATGTGCTGACCTACACAGGCTGCAACGTATTATGTTGCAGAGTTTTCAGATGAAGAGTAAGGTGCGCTAGGTCGTTCTCATGCACTCAGTTTTGTCGTGGAGTTGGATGGACTCTACTATCTTTGAAGCTTCCGCTGTTATCGTATTTAGTTGGCCTTCGTCCATGTTATTGTAATAGTTCTCTTTTGAGACATTCGATGTAATAAGTGTGTGATTGAACTCTGTTATAAATCCTCGAGTACTATGTGTCAGCAATACTGATCCAGGAATGACACTAAACACAGAGACTTGACCGTTTGAGGTCGGGTCACTACCGAAGGCTAGAAAGAGACTAGGAAGCAACCAACTAGAGAGCGACAACAGTCATGAACATGCGTTAAGATTAATCAACAATGAGTGCGAGCATGAGTAGGATATAAATCAGCATGAACAAAAATATCGTGGAGGCTATGTTGATTTTGTTTCAATTACATGCGTAAACATGTGCCAAGTCAAGCCACTCGAATTGTTCAAAGGAGGACACCACCCTATCATACCACATTACAACCATTTTAATAGCATGTTGGCACGCAAGGTAAACCATTATAAACTCCTAGCAAATTAAGCATGGCATGAGAAACTATAATCTCTAATTGTCATTGCAAACATGTTTCATTCATAATAGGCTGAATCAGGAACGATGAACTAATCATATTTACAAAAACAAGATAAATCGAGTTCACACCAGCTTCTCTCATCTCAATCAGTCCATCATATATCGTCATTGTTGCCTTTCACTCGCACGACCGAACGATGTGTATAATAATAATAGTGCACGTGCATTGGACTAAGCTGGAATCTGCAAGCATTTAATACAAGGGAAAAGACAAGGTAATATGGGCTCTTGGTTAAATCAACAATAATGCATATGAGAGACACTCAACATTTTCATCATGGTCTTCTCCATTCGACCCCCAAAGAATAAGAAAACAAATAAAACTATTTACACGGGAAAGCTCCCAACAAGCAAAAGAAGAACGAGAAATCTTTTGGGTTTTCTTTTAATTACTACTACTACAGGCATGGAAAGTAAACTAGCTAAAAGCTACAACTAATTTTTTGGTTTTTTCTTAAGGTTTTTTTCAAACACATAAGAAGAAGGCTTAGAAAAGAAAATAAACTAGCATGGATAGTACAATGAAAAAGTATGAGCACCGACAACTAGAATGAGTGTGTGAACAAGAACGTAATGTCGGTGAGAAATACGTACTCCCCCAAGCTTAGGCTTTTGGCCTAAGTTGGTATATGCCCACGGATCGAAGCTACTCTCTCTGGTGTACTAAGGAGGGTCCTCAGGGTGCCACTGGTTGGCGATCTCCTCCAGATCCCATTGATAAACAGACTGTCGATAAGGGTCAAGTGGTGGCTCAGGCTCAGGCTCTGGAATTGTGTCAGCCTCCAGTATGCATAGATGGCCTCTGGCAAGATTAGGTACGTGCATGAAAGTATGTTAAACAAAGAGGGTGCAGGCAAGGTAATAATCTCACAATGAGTTTTATCAAATATCAAATTATACTTAAGCATCTTCTTCTTATTTTTAACAATAAATTCATGTGCTACCATACTCTTATAATCTAGAAAAACAAGGGCAACAACTTTTCCTCTTTCTCATAATGCCTAATAGGTATCTCAAAGTGATCAGCAAGGCGTGAAGCAAAGATGTCTCCGAAGATGGGGCCCTTTGTATGGTTTAGACTTAATCGTTTAGCAACAATAGCGCGTAGGCTGGAAGTTGTATCACGAAATAAAAGCATGGCACAAAATGACAAGATCAGGAGCACTAAGCTTTCCACTGTTCCCGCAACCAATTAAGCATCTACTAGCAAATATTGCAAAGTAACGTAGAACAGGAAAGTGTATACTATTAGTTCTTGCATCGGAAACTTTCCTCGTTTCTCCTACAACAATTCTCTCAATAAATCCATCCACATCACTACGGTGTGGTTCCTCGATGCTGCCCACAAAGGGTATCTTGCAGACCCGACAAAAATCATGGAGTGACATGTCCTTAAGGTGGTGATTTCTTAGCATGGAAATAAAAAATTTGCACGAAAATATTAGTGAGTAGGAGATACTGTTCGCGCTGGTCGTGGAGGAAGTCGGTGAGGCCTGCATTCTTGGCCAAGTAATAAAAGTTATCATAAATTCCGGCGGCTCTCAAGAACACATCACAAGGCCATTCGCAGGTGAACCACATCAACGTGGAGGAAGTTGAAGATCAGCCTGACGCAGTGATTGGTAAGTTTTTGATTAAGTCATTTACCGCTCTCGTTCTTTTTGACACTGGTGCATCGCATTCATACATATCAAGGGGATTTGTGGACAAGTTTAAGTTTCCAACCTTGGCCCTTAGGTCACCCATGTTAGTAAGGTCGCCAGGAGCAGAGTATATGGCCAGTCGATGCTGTGATCGGTTACCATTAACCATTGGTAGCCATGTTTTCCCCTTAGACCTAATAATTTTGGAACCACGAGGATTGGATATAATACTAGGCATGGATTGGCTATCGAAGTACGGAGGAAACATCGATTGTGCTAGTAAGTCAATTTTACTCACCACCCCGGAGGGAAAGAGGATCAAGTATGTATCTAGGCATGCGCCAAGGAGGACCCAAGTAAATTCCCTCTCGGGAGTTGTTTAGGAAGAAGTGCCTATGGTGAAGGATTACCCGGATTTATTTCCAAAGGAACTACCAGGCATGCCGCCAGATCGAGACATAGAATTCTTAATATAGTTGTTACCAGGCACCGGACCGATATCGAAGAGACTGTACCGGATGCCCGCAAATGATCTGGAGGAAATTAAGAGCAGATTAAGGAGTTATTGGAGAAAGGTTATATTCGACCTAGTTCATCACCGCGGGGAGCCCCAGTGCTCTTGGTTGAGAAGAAGGATGGATCTTTGAGAATGGTTGTTGATTATCGTGCATTGAATGAAGTGACGATCAAGTACAAGTACCCACTGCCGATGATCAACGATTTGTTCGACCAGCTACAGGGAGCTAAAGTATTCTCCAAGATCGATTTACGATCAGGATACCACCTGTTAAAGATCCGAGAACAGGATATACCCAAGACAGCTTGTACAACAAGGTACGGGCTATATGAGTACACGGTCATGTCTTTTGGATTGACTAACACCCTGCCTATTTCATGAGTATGATGAATAATGTGTTTATGGAGTTCTTGGATGAGTTTGTTGTGGTGTTCATTGATGATATATTGGTGTACTCGAAGAATGAAGAGGAACACAAGGAACATTTGCGCTTAGTTCTCAAGAAGCTCACAGAACATCAGCTATATGCTAAGTTCAGCAAATGTGAGTTTTGGTTAAAGGAAGTTGGATTTCTTGGGCATGTTATATCAGGAGAAGGTATAGCAATAGTCCCTACCAAGGTTCAGTCTGTCACTGAGTGGTTAGCACCCACCTCAGTAGGAGAGATCCGCAGTTTTCTGGGACTCACAGGATACTATAGGAGGTTCATTGAGAATTTTCCAAGATTGCGAAGCCCATGACAGAGTTGTTGAAGAAGGATACCAAGTTCGAATGGACAGAAGAATGTGAGCACAGTTTTCAGGAATTGAAGAAATGTTTGGTTACAGCCCCAGTGCTAATTCTTCCGGATATAAGCAAGGACTTTCAAGTGTATTGCGACGCTACTCACTTGGGACTTGGAGGTGTACTTATGCAAGACGGAAGTGTTGTTTCATATGCCTCAGATCAGCTTCAACCGCATGAGTTGAACTATGCTACACATGATTTGGAGTTAGCAGCCATAGTGCATGCGCTCAAGACCTGGAGACATTTTCTGATTGGAAACCGTTGTGACGTATACACGGATCACAAGAGTTTGAAGTATATTTTCACATAGAAGGAGTTGAATCTCAGGCAGAGAAGATGGTTGGAGATAATAAAGGATTATGATATGAAGCTACATTATCATCTAGGAAAGGCCAATGTCGTAGCAGACGCTTTGAGCCGCAAGAGTTATGTCAATACACTCGTAAGCGGAGGACGCGGGAGTTAGTCAACGATCTCAAGGAACTTCGTTTGGAGATAGTTCCAAGAGGATTTGTTGCAGCAATGGAGGTTCAGTCTACGTTATTGGGAAAGATTCGAGAAGCCTGGAAGGATGACAAAGAAATTGCTGAGATAAAGGCCAAAGGTTTTTGTGAGGATGAGGACGAAACTTTATGGTCACCTTAGCAATAAAAATTTGAAATAAATAAAGCACTAGAACAAAAACTAATTGGACCATTGGAGGAGTCACATACCGAAGAACAATCTCCCCAAACAGTTTTTTAATGGAGCTTTGAGCAAAGAAATCGAAAATGGCAGCAAGATGAGCTAGAACACGGGTTTGAGCTATGGGAGGATTTTTTTTCTGGAGGAAGACGAAGTGAGTGGGTGCTAGAATAAGTGGAGGGGGTCCTCGTGGGGCCCACAAGGCAGGGGCGCGCCTTGTGCCCTCGTGGTCAAATGGTGGGCCCCCTGGTGTGTTCTCAGTGCCAGAAATTCTTAAATATTCTACAAAAAATCATATTTCATTTTCAGGACGTTTGGAGAACTTTTATTTTCGAGGTATTTTTATTGCAAGGATAATTTAGAAAACAGACAGAAAATACTATTTTTTTCTTTATTTAATCTAAATAACAAAAAGTAAAAGGAGGGTAAAGAGAGTTGTGCTTTCTAACTTCATCCATCTTGTGCTCATGAAAAGGAATGCACTAACAAGGTTGATCAAGTCTTGTTAACAAACTCTTTCTGAATCGCATGAAACTGAAGAATTTTCGAATAACACTAGGTTACCTCAACGGGGATATGCATGTCCCCAACAATAAGAATATCATATTTCTTGTTGACAGTAGGAAGAGGGAATTTAAAACATCCAATAGTAATCATTGAAATTTTACCAATATAATTGATACCGTGGACTTGAGGTTGTTTCCTCGGAAAGTGTACTGTATGCTCATTACCAATAACATGAAAAGTGACATTGCCTTTGTTGCAATCAATAACAGCCCCTGCAGTATTCAAAAAGGGTCTACCAAGGATAATAGACACAATATCGTCCTCGTGAATATCAAGAATAACAAAGTCCGTTAAAATAGTAAAGTTTGCAACCATAACAGGCACATCCTCACAACTACCGACAGGTATAGAAGTTGATTTATCGGCCATTTGCAAAGATATTTCAGTAGGTGTCAACTTATTCAAATCAAGTCTACGATATAAAGAGAGAGGCATAACACTAACACCGGCTCCAAGATCACATAAATAAGTTTTAACATAGTTTATTTTAATGGAGCATGGTATAGTTGTTACTCCTGGATCTCCTAGTTTCTTAGGTATTCCACCTTTAAAAGTATAATTGGCAAGTATGGTGTTACTTTCAGCTTCCGGTATCCTTCTTTTATTTATAACAATATCTTTCATATACTTAGCATAAGGATTCATTTTCAGCATATCAGTCAAACACATACTCAAAAAGATAGGTCTAATCATTTCAGCAAAGCGCTCAAAATCCTCATCATCCTTTTTCTTGGATGGTTTAGGAGGAAAAGGCATGGGTTTCTGAACCCATGATTCTCTTTCTTTACCGTGCTTCCTAGCAATGAAGTCTCTCTTATCATAACATTGATTCTTTGATTGTGGGTTATCAAGATCAACAACACGTTCAATCTCTACATCATTGTTATTGCTAGGTTCAGCATCAATATGAACATCATCATTAACATTATCACTAGGTTCATGTTCATTACCAGATTGTGTTTCAGCATCAGAAATAGAAATATCATTGGGATTCTCAGGTGTGTCAACAACAGGTTCACTAGAAGCATGCAAAGTCCTATCGTTTTTCTTTTTCTTCTTCTTAGAAGGACTAGGTGTATCAACATTAGTTCTCTGAGAATCTTTCCCAACGCTCTTAGGGTGGCCCTCAGGATACAAAGGTTCCTGAGTCATTTTACCCCCTCTAGTCATAACTCTAACAGCATTATCATTTTTCTTATTATTTAATTCACTGAGCAAATCATCTTGAGCTTTAAGCACTTGTTCTACCTGACTGGTAACCATAGAAGCATGTTTACTGATAAGTTTAAGGTCACCTTTAACTCTAGACATATAATCACTCAAGTGTTCAACCGTACAAGCATTATGTTTCAATTGTCTACCAAAATAAGCATTGAAGTTTTCTTGTTTAACAATAAAATTATCAAACTCATCCAAGCATTGGCTAGCAGACTTATTACGAGGAATATCACCTTCATCAAATCTATAGAGATAATTTACCTTTACTACCTGTGTCGGGTTATTAAGACCATGTATTTCTTCAATAGGTGGTAAATTCTTAACATCTTTAGCTTTAATACCCTTTTCTTTTGTAGATTTATTTGCCTCTTGCATATCTTCAGGACTGAGAAATAGAATACCCCTTTTCTTCGGAGTTGGCTTAGGTGTTGGTCCAAGAAGTGTCCAATCATTATCATTACTCAATATATTATTCAATAGCAATTCAGCTTGCTCAACAGTTCTTTCCCTGAAAACACAACCAGCACAACTATCCAGGTGGTCTCTGGAAGCATCGGTTAGTCCATTATAAAAGAAATCAAGTATTTCATTTTTCTTGAGAGGATGATCAGGCAAAGCATTAAGTAATCGGAGAAGCGTCCTCCAAGCTTGTGGGAGACTCTCTTCTTCAATTTGCACAAAATTATATATTTCCCTTAAGGAAGCTTGTTTATCATGAGTGGGGAAATATTTAGCAGAGAAGTAATAAATCATATCCTGGGGACTACGCACACAACCTGGAACAAGTGAATTAAACCATGTTTTAGCATCACCCTTTAATGAGAAAGGAAATAACTTGAGGATATAGTAGTAACGAATTTTTTCCTCATGAGTGAATAGGGTGGCTATATCATTCAATTTAGTAAGATGTGCCACAACAATTTCAGATTCATAGCCATAAAAAGGACCAGATTCAACCAAAGTAATTAACTCAGGATCGACAGAGAAATCATAATCCTTATTAGAAATACAGATAGGTGAAGTAGCAAAAGCAGGGTCATATTTCATTCTAGCATTCAAAGACTTCTCTTTCAGCTTAGCTAATAGTTTCTTAAGATCATATCTATCTTTGCAAGAAAAAAGGTCTCTAGCAGTTTCTTCATCCATAACATAACCCTACGGCACATCAGGAAATTCATATCTAGGGGGAGAATCTTCATCATCACTTCCATCAATATTATCTGTTTCAATAATTTCATTCTCTCTAACCCTAGCAAGTTGTTCATCAAGAAATTCACCTAATGGCATAGTATTATCAAGCATAGAAGTAGTTTCATCATAAGCATCATGCATAGTAGAAGTGGCATCATCAATAACATGCGACATATCAGAATCAATAACAGGTGTAGCTGTCGCAAATTTACTCATAACAGAAGGTGAATCAAGTGCAGAGCTAGATGTCAGTTCCTTACCTCCCCTCGTAGTTGAGCGAAAAGTCATGGTTCTTTCATCTTTCAAGTTCCTCATAGTGATCAACAGATATAAATCCCAAGTGACTCAAAGAATAGAGTTATGCTCCCCGGCAACGGCACCAGAAAATAGTCTTGATAACCCACAAGTATAGGGGATCACAACGGTTTTTGAGGGTAGAGTATTCAACCCAAATTTATTGATTCGATACAAGGGGAGCCAAAGAATGTTCTCAAGTATTAACAGTTGAGTTGTCAATTCAACCACACCTGAAAGACATAATATCTGCAACAAAGTATTTAGTAGCAAAGTAGTATGGAAGTAACGGCAACGGTGGCAAAAGTAATAGTAGCAGTTTTTGTAGCAATCGTAACAGTGGCAACGGAAAAGTAACTAAGGAAAGATCAATATGTGAAAAGCTCGTAGGCAAGGGATCGATGATGGATAATTATGTCGGATGAGATTCCTCATGCAACAGTTATAACATAGGGTGACACAGAACTAGCTCCAGTTCATCAATGTAATGTAGGCATGTATTCCGAATATAGTCATACGTGCTTATGGAAAAGAACTTGCATGACATCTTTTGTCCTACCCTCCCGTGGCAGCGGGGTCCTATTGGAAACTAAGGGATATTAAGGCCTCCTTTTAATAGAGTACCGGACCAAAGCATTAACACTTAGTGAATACATGAACTCCTCAAACTACGGTCATCACTGGGAGTGGTCCAGATTATTGTCAGTTCGGGGTTGCCGGATCATAACACATAGTAGGTGACTATTGACTTGCAATATAGGATCAAGAACACACATATATTCATGAAAACATAATAGGTTCAGATCTGAAATCATGGCACTCGGGCCCTAGTGACAACCATTAAGCATAGAAAAGTCATAGCAACATCAATCTTAGAACATAATGGATACTAGGGATCAAACCTTAACAAAACTAACTCGATTACGTGGTAAATCTCATCCAACTCGTCACGGTCCAGCAAGCCTACGATGGGTTTACTCACGCAAGGTGGAGAGCATCATGAAATTGGTGATGGAGGATGGTTGATGATAACGATGGCGAAGGATTCCCCTCTCCAGAGCCCCGAACAGACTCCAGATCAGCCCTCCCGAGTAAGATTAAGGCTTGGCGGTGGCTTCATATCGTAAAACGTGATGAATCCTTCTCTCTTATTTTTTTCTCCCCGAAAGCGAATACATGGAGTTGGGGTTGTGGTCGGTGGAGTCCCAGGGGGGCCACGAGGCAGGGGGCGCGCCCTGCACCCTTGTGGACAGGGTGTGGGCCCCTTGATGCTGATTCTTTCGCCAATATTTTTCATTAATTCCAAAACGTGTCTGTGGATTTTCAGGTCATTCTGAGAACTTCTATTTCTGCACAAAAATAACACTATGGCAATTCTACTAAAAACAGCGTCAGTCCGGGTTAGTTGCATTCAAATCATGCAAGTTAGAGTCCAAAACAAGGGCAAACGTGTTTGGAAAAGTAGATACGTTGGAGACGTATCAGGGGGCAGTGAGGCCTCCGCGGCAGCACATCCAGCCATATGAGGCAGGAGCACGCGGCACGACCGGCGCTAGTTTGGGCAGCTGGAGCAAGAAGGCCAGAGGTTGAAGAAGCACTATGGCTGTTGGATGGACATCATATGGTCATTGGAGCTAGAATCGTTCATATTGACTAAGTTGACAAAGCCCTCCGTCCGCGTCAACTTAGTAGGCCCACAAGTTAGCCTCCCACTATGGTGGGTCCTAGCTAGCAGGGGGTATTCATTTTTTTGTGCATAATAAGGAGGCACTTCCTTGCGTGCGAAGATATAGCTGGTGGGTCTGAGCTGTCAGCGGGGGGGGGGGGGGCGTTTTTTCAAAAAATACAGATGCCCTTCCAGTGGGTCCCAGATGTCAGGTGGAGGAATCATTATTTTGCGCGTAATAAGGAGGCATTTCCTTGTGTGCGGCCGTGGACCCAGCTGTCAGCCTCTCCACGTATAGTCCACTTCCAATGGATGTCGTTCGTTGACCACGCCGCGCCGAGAGCACCAGGGCGGTGGACCATGGCGAGGCCTAGGAAGGGAACGACACGGAGCCGGGGAAGACACGGCAGTGGTTGCCCATGTGGTGGGGTGTATGAGGGTTGACTGGTTCAGTTGCCATCGCCAGAAAATAACAGGAGGTGTGGGTGAGTAGAGGGATAGCCAGGCCAGGGATGCGAGTATGGTGGGGCCGTGAGGCCTTCCCGACAGCACAGCCGGCCACGGGAGGTGGGAGTAGGCGGTGCTGCTGGCGCTGGTTTGGGAGGCTGGAGCAGGAAGATTAGAGACTAAAGAAGCACGACTGTCGTTAGATTGACATCTAACGGTCTGATGCTTGTAGAGTCGATTGTTGACTAAGTTTCTTTTTTTTTGAGAAACCTTGTGTACGCATGAACTTAGTAGGCCCACAAGTCAGCGTCCAAATCTGTGGCAGACAACATAGAGCCCATTTGCCATTTTTTAATAATTTGCAGCCCATTTGCTAATTCTGAAGTAATTTACAATTTTCTGCCCAGGACCACAGTCAAAAAGTTCAACCTTATTTTGCATATTTCGGTGGAGTCCGAACTGTTGTAATCCCGAAATGATAAACATTTATTTTTTAAGAACTTACGATTTGCCAAAAAAATTGTTTTATTTTTATAAGAAAATAAGACGCGGGAAAATTGAGTTGGTTTAAGGGAAAACTAGTGGTAAAAAATCAGCGCTGGGAGGGAAAACAACTACAAAAAATAAGGATGTAAATATGAAAAGGGAACTAAATGTATTTTCAATATAATGATACGTGTATATGAACTAGTAAAACTATAGATAGAGATTAGAAAATGGAAGTAGGACATCGCGTTTCAAGAGGAAAATAGAACTGGGCTATGTGTTTGATCAAGTAAAAAACTGCTTGCGCATGTTCGAAGACAAAATATAACTAACACTGGCGGGCCAGAGGCCAGTAGATACCTGCTGGATCTTTGTGCCCCTTTGTCGTCATGGGCTGGGTCTGTTAAAAACGAAACCAAGCCTCGGCAGTCTACAGCACAGTTGAAACTTACTCGACCTAAAAAACAATATACCTGCTCAATAAACGAGAGAATTCTGCAATTACAGACTGATAACTGGGATCCAACAAGTATATTGTTTTTTCATCGTGATAATAAGTGCATGCACTTGTTTCAAAAAAAATGGAGAACTAGGAATTCGAATGGCAGGTGCTTATGCTACCCATCAAATAAAAATCAGGTGCCTGAAAATTCGTTTCGAAACAAATGATTTAGCTTTATATCCATGTCGACCCTCGACATGATGGTTGGAAGCAAATGCCAAGTTCATACTGAAAGATCGTTAACAACAATACCAACTTGCAGATGACCAGGTAGTAAAAGTACCAATACCAAACTAACTTATAATCTTTTTAGTCCCGGCCCTAGTGTTCGCCTGGTAGAAAATCTTGTAGAGGACCAGCTCCCGCTCCTTCTCTTGCTCCAGGTCCCTGAGGTGGTACTGGTTCATCACCTAGTTGGTCCTCTACTGGTCGAAGTTCTTGTTGGTGTGCAGCACCAGAACCTTTTTGCTGCCCGTCTGCCGGCCATTGACCAACACCGACAAGGTATTGCCGGTCTTGTGCCACATCGCGTGCATGCCGCACTCCGACTGTATCTTGCGACGCGTCCACGTGCCCCTTTTGAACGCCCTGGAGTTGCGCTGGAAGAAATGCTTGCTTAGGTCACTCAGTGTGATACCCGCAGTATTGTCAACTACATGTTTTAATGTATGTAGTTGGCATTTTCATAACATCTTTGGCATGTTGCAGTCACTTCTTTCACTTTTTATTAACTGTCAAATTGTAATTTCTTCACTAGGTCTGCGTCTAAAAAGAAAAATAGAGCTATAAACAAAGGAATATGTTTGTGCAAGTAGACGACCGATCGGTGTCTTACCTGGAAGTTTCTCGGGATGGGTGTAGCATATGTCGTGCTCGTTGTCGATGGTTGGTATGAACAAATCGATGAGAGGGTGAGATCTCGCGCTGTCAGCACTCACTTTGGCCTCAAGGTGCTCAATCAGCTCCTGATCCGTGGGATCGAACTTGACGCCAGCCGACAGCACCGACCAATCCTTCTTGGACTTGCATCGGTTAATTCCAGTTATATGGTACTCAATGTATGATCAATCGACTGTTTTAACTGAATGATGGAAGATTTCGACAGATAAGTGGTACTCCAAATCTGAAGTCCACAATACGTGAACACGCCGCCGGGACTCTTGTGTCACCTCACGCGCAGCGTGTTGTCATGTAAATTCAATGTGAGTACATGATGAATAATTTGACCGACGTATACTAGTACTGCTACTGTACTACTTACTAGTCGTATTTTGGTGTCACATTTTAACCATAGGTTTAAGTAACAAAATGTCAAAGCATGTCACCGAAAATTATACCATTGGAAACTATGTTCAAATACGAATCAAATGATATAATTTTTTGTGACATGCATTAACATTTAGTTAGTGAAATTTATGGTCAAAATTTGACACAAATTACGAAGGGGACCAATGATAGAGGCGAGGGTGTCCCGATTTTTCGATGAGATGATAACTATCAATTTGGTGGAGTCGACTTTGACGATCTGACTACAAACGTGCATGATGTTGCGCCTTAGCAATCTCTATACCAATCTCCCAAGGTTACTGACAATGCTGGAAGCACGATCAGCTTGACCACGAAGGTCTATTCCTGCATGCAATCGAAGAACAAGAAAGAATATGATAATGCAATATGAATATTGAGAATATAGATGAAGTATTGATAAAGGTGGGGATCCGAAAGCGGTCTTGGTCTGGTCGTTGGACACAAACAAAGTACACGAAGTTGCAATGGCTAACTTTTAACTAAACAAATCCCAAGGGAAAAGCTACTAGATGGATCTATTTATATAGGAGCAAGGGGTGATGGCCAAGGAGGTGGGAGGACATCCCAAGGCAGCCTAAAACCAACCCTAGGTCATACAAGGCCAATGGGCCCAAGTGGAGGTGATGTAACCCCTTGACTTGTAGTTTGACTTGGATTCTGCTGCAGCATCAGATTGTTTCGTCCATAACTCAACGCTCCGTACGAATTTGAAGGTGAATCCAATTGGTTGGAAAGTGCACGAAATCTACTTTCCAGCAAAAAAGAACCACCAAATTCGGGGTCCGGATGAAAAAGTTATTGACGTTTTGAGTCAGGTATGTCTGTGCAGTCCAATCTAAGTCTAGAACGTGAGAGACTTGGACTCTATCTTCTCTTGGACCAAAAGTGACGTGAGAGAACTTTTTGAACAGAAAGTAAACATCTCTTTCTCCCTTATCTTCATATGTGGATTGTACAAATGTCCCATACACCCGCAATTAGACATGGCACAAAAGTTTGTGAAGTATTTTTGTCCTAGATGACATAAATAAATTATTACAGAGTTTGCATTAGAAATCACCTCACAAATATACATGTATGCAATATTTTGGTCGTATCCAAGGTAGTCATGTCCTCATCATCCTCCCCTCCTGGAAAACAAAGCCGTCCTCGGCGTTGCTTAATCTGAAATGTGGCTAACAAAAGAGACAAGGTGTACATGTTGTATATGTGTCATCCATTTTTACTTCCCTTAATTTTTGCACATATGACACATGAGTAACTTTCATAGTTCGTAAAATGTAAAGCCAAAATATTGTCACAAGTATTAGAAGGCATGAAAATATTGCAACTCAATTTGCACATATAAGTGAAGCTCTTATTCATATCAAAGGATTGATAATGTCCATCATTAAACCATCCCAACATTCGTGAATAAACCTTACTTGAATCAAATTGACATGCTACAACATGATTAAATAAGAAAACTTGCAATAAGTCATTTGACACAGAATCATCACCATGATTAGAGGTCATATCAAAATGATTAAACGTTGGTTCTTTTGCATCAACAATTAATTCAATGGGTGCACTCAAAATTGTTGGTATTTCATTTGTTTGATCACATGACACATTCATGATAGTAACATGATTCTCTAAAACAACTAGTGTGCTCAAATCAATAGGTAACTCAACACATGATGTATTCAAGTTAATTAGGCATGCATCATTCTCATGTGAAAGTGGAAAATATGTACCTTTGACATTACCTCTTATGATCAACTCAGACGATGAAGGCACTCTTGGTGGTGATGTGTCGCATGGTGGAGATGATGTAGTCCTTGCAACAACGGATGTGGTTGTCATAGTACGCGTAGTAGCTGAAGAAACAGTTGTATGAACTCTTGGAATGTGCACCGCGTGCTTGTTCTCCTCATGGGCAACATGTCGTTTTATTTCCTGTTCAGCTTTGCAAGCAAGACAAAACAAATGGTCCATAGGATAACACTCTTCATGAATTAGTATCTCTTGAATATCTCGGTTTAATCCTCTCCAAAATCTATCCATAAAATCTTCTTCACTTTCTTCTAAAAATGAGTGCAACAACGTAGTTTGTAAATCATCATAATATTTTGTTACCATGTCAGTGCCTTGTTTTAAATGTTGTAATTTTGTAATCATGCCACGAATATAATAAACATCAACGAATCTATCTCTCATGACAAGTTTTAAATCATCCCAAGTAGTAGGTATAAAATCAGGGTTTAACCGACAATATTCACTCCACCAAACTAAAGCAAAGCTACTGAAAGTACTAACCGCGGCTTAAAATTTTCCACGCTCATCAAAAGTATGGGAAGCAAATATAGCATTTATTTCGTACTCCCATTCAATATATTAATCAGGCCTAAAACGACCAGTAAATGGTGGCATGGAAACATTAACCTGATTATGTGCATTTTGATGTTGTTGCTCCTCTTGTGACGGTTGTTGTGTTTTCTTAGGTGTTGGCAAATCTCCCACGATCGATGAAGCCCAAGAACTAACAACTCCGGAACCTGCTATAGTTAGTAGAAAAAAGAAACAAAATCCAAGAATAATGTTCCTATGAACTACTAGGATGTGGTGGTAAAACGCTCACAGTATAACAAATATCAATATCTTACAAGTTCTTACCATGCAGCTGGTGGTGACACGCAACCAGTGGTGTTAAATAACTCCGAAGATTGAGTAAAGAGGTTGCTAGGGGAACAAACGTATACACGGTTTAGAAATATGTGGAGCTTGGAAGGCTTAAATATTTGGTAGCAAAATATTAGCAATAATCAATTCAGAGTTGCAATGTTGAAAAAACGTTCAACGGCGGTACTGTGCTGGTCCTAGGCTAGACCGGACTAGAGATGCGAGCCTAGACCACTAATGAGGTCACTGCGTAGCACCACTAGCATCAATAAAGGACATGAAGTAGCTCTAGACAGCAAGATATAAGTGAAGATCACAATACCAGTAAAGATAATGATATGAAACAACTGCCAAGCAGGATATACCAACAACTTTCTCTCCAACTTTCATATGGAAAAGTTTGTGCCAATTTTTTGATAATTTTTCTCAAGAATGGCACTAACTCAAGCTTTCAAACGCAAAAAGAATCACTCAATTCCGAGTTGATATGAGGAGCCAAAAAATTGTAAAACTGGCCCAAAAAACAGGAACAAGCTGTGTTCGTGAACTTCGGAGGGCAAAAAGACCTATTTAGAAGCCGATTTTGATGTGTCAAATATTGAACAAGCTTCTGCAACTATTTAGATGTAGCTCGTCGCTAGCTTTAATTTGAGTACTCACAGAGCCAAAATGTCGTATGGGGAAGATATCCCTATTTTACTAAATAGTACACAAAACAGACTCCAATCCGAATTCAGCTACGAGATTGACACTAGATAGATCCGAATTTTTTTTCTTCTCTCTTTTTTCTCACACTTTTTCTAACTTTTCTCTCTCTCTCTCTCTCTCTCTCTCTCTCTCTTTCTTTATCTTTTTTTCTGTCTCCCTCTTTCCAAAACAAACTAGATAAGATGCCGATTGGATCAAGCAAAGATGTGAACGACCTCAACTATGATTATGACAAAGAACGGTGGGTAACACGTAGTGGAAATTGATGGATGGGATGGTGGACAGCGGAAGGAATAACGATGTAGCGGCGGCGTGACTAATGTGAACAGAACTCGAAACTCTAAAGGAACTAGACACTAAGACCAGCAACTCGACACGACGATGCAACCGATAATACAATAGTGCAAATAATGAAAAGAAAATTGCAAAGGCACAGACTGGCTTGGACAAAGGATAAACAGATCTAAATTTTTTGTGGCCTTTTCTTGGACTATAGGTATGAAGAATATAAGCAAACTAGACTACGAAAAATTGGAAAATCTCACCGAGCAACCTGAAAAACTGATACCACTTGATAGAGGCGAGGGTGTCTCAATTTTTCAATGAGATTATAACTATAAATTTGGTGGAGTCGACTTTGATGATCCGACTACAAACGTGCATGACGTTGCGTCTTAGCAATCGCTAAACCAATCTCCCAAGGTTACTGACGATGCTGGCAGCACGATCAACCTGACCACGAAGGTCTATTCCTGCATGCAATCCAAAAACAAGCAAGAATATGATAATGCAATCTGAATATTGCGAATATAGATGAAGTATTGATAAATGTGGGGATCCGAAAGCGGTCTTGGTCTAGTAGTTGGACACAAAAGAATTACATGAAGTTGCAATGGCTAACTTTTAACTAAACAAATCCCAAGGGAAAAGCTACTAGATGGATCTATTTATATAGGAGCAACCGTGACGACCAAGGAGGTGGGAGGACGTCCCAAGGTATCCTAAAACCAACCCTAGGTCATAAAAGGCCAATGGGCCCTAGTGGAGGTGATGTAACACCTTTGGATTTGTAGTTTGACTCGGATTATGCTGCAACATCATATTGTTTCGTCCATAACTCAATGTTCCGGACGAATTTGAAGGTGAATCCAATTGGGTTGGAAAGTGCACGAAATTTACTTTCTAGAAAAAAAAGAATCATCCCATTCAAAGTCCGGATGAAAACGTTATTGACGTTTTGAGTCAGGTATGTCTGTACAGTCCGGATCTGAGTCTAGAACTTAAGAGACTTGGACTCTATCTTCTCTTGGGCCAAAAGTGACGTGAGAGAACTTTCTGAACAGCAAGTAAACATCTCTTTCTCCCTTATCTTTGTATGTGGATTTTACAAATGTCCCATACATGTGGAATTAGACATAGCACAAAAGTTTGTGAAGTATTTTTGTCCTGGATGACATAAATAAATTATTGCATAGTTTGCATTAGAAATCACCTCACAAATATACATGTATGCATTATTTTTGGTCGTATCCAAGGTTGTCATGTCCTCATCAACTAGTAAACCAGGAGGGAGGTAGTAGTACGAGTAGCGCAATATACGGTATATAAGACTACTACAAATTTAGAAATGGAGTAAGAAGTTACAAGGTTGTGCAACAGACTTTGTAGGCTACATGAGTAATACAAAATATAATTCCCATTTGACAACACTTTCTAATTGATATATATATATATATATATATATATATGGCTTCTGCACAGCATGCTTCTGCATAGCATCTCCATCATCATTGTCAGCACATCCTACGCAGGTGAGTTAGGATGCACTTGATCCCAGAAAGGTATCTATCCTTCAAACCAGAGGAGTGCTTCAAACTAAAAATAGTACATAATATCCAACAAAAGAGGGTCATGCTATAGCAGCATGATACATGGCTCAGTCTAGATATCAGTACGAATCAAGTTGTGCATATTTGCTGTTGGCATGAACCAGATCGCCGCATGTCAGGTTTGCAAAAGCCACCCATCGCATGGAAGCTTGATGTCTTTCACACACTGAAGATTATCTGGCAACAAGCTGTATCGACGAATCTCTGGATATGGTGATTCATGAAACCCATGGTATGATGTGTAAACAAAGTTCCCCCAGGCAAATGAAAGTTGCATAGCATGGTAATCATCATCGGTGATACGATCGATGATTGGTTGGATGATTGGATAATTGAGCCCGGGGAACAATACGCCTGGCCCAACAGAGCTGGGATCTTTCTCGAACACGAAGCAGCCATAGCCATCAATGTCACGAATGCCCCAGACATTGTACTCCATGTGGTTTGATGTAATGGTTTGGTCAATTTGGTACGTGCGAATGAGCATCAAATGACCGCCATCAGCTGAACGAGTAATAAACCACCACCCATCGACTGGTATGATTCCAGGTCCTGGAATCATGAAGGCCAGCGCATTTGCGTCTTCTGCAACAAATCAAATTGGAGACCAAAAGGACAATAATATACAATCATGTTCAGAGTATGTGTGGAATTAAGATTATTATAACCAATGGTGGAGCTTAGTGCATTGTTGGGGGGCTATGGCCCCCCCAAGATTGTCACATGCATGCACAAATATTTTTGAGAGAGAGTTCAGATTATGAATATTTGTGAGCTTGGCACCCCCACTAACTCATATATTGTGCGTGGCCCCCCAAACAACTCTGGCATGCTCCGCCACTGATTATAACAGTGACACATATCATAGACAGGGAATTGCAATATCGTGGTCATAATCATACCACAAGTTAAAAAAAATAAGCCAATGGCTTTCATATTCTAGTAATATGTCATGTTTCAAACATCATGTAACAATGAGAGGAAAACAGCTATGACAGGGCCTACTCATATTCTACCATAGCACTTACTACTGTTCTCATATCAACTCTAAGCAATAACATGTGTTGTTAAAAAAATCTTGGAAGTGAGAGTAACATATAGCAATCATGAGGTTATAATCATAATACCTATTCTAACAATCATTAGATGCCAATTGTACAACTCTAATAATAACATGTGTGGTCATAAAAATCTAGGAAATGAGAGGACCATATAGCAATGATGTGGTTATGGACATACTATCTATTCTAAATTTGTAACAATCAACAGGAAGTCGTATTCATAAGGTAAATATGAGATGAGATAGAACAATTACACGACGATAGACTCCACCAGTACAGTCAGCCAATCTGTGCGTCGACCGCGTAAACGATGCCATCATGCACTATAGCATCAGGCATAAATGTTGGCTCAATAGGATTGATGAAGAGCCATAACCATGTATGGCGACCGGATTCCAGATGGACTAATCCCATGTTGAATAACGCAATGAGCTTGTAATCCATGTAGTCTTCTAATGGTGTGGGCACTTCGCAGATTACAACCTTCATCAAACAGAGGTCGAGCCAAAAGCTCGACGCGTCTCGTGCGTAGTAGGCAGGAGTGTCCGGCGGGCCACGGGGCTCGATGGCGGTGGTATCCAACGATGGAAGGGTGATCTCTCGCTGGGTGTAGATATCCACGAGATGCCACAGACTACATGATTGGTGGATGAGGACGATCCAGTTGGCCTTCATGCCGCCCAATAGTGATCGTGCATGAAAGACAGGAGGACGGATAGTGGTAGCATGTCGAGGGGCACCACGGCAACCTCCGTAGGATCATCAAGTCGGTGTCTGGGCCACCTGCGAGGATCGGGCATCAGCAAGCAGGGTGTCTTGAAAAGGATCGGTCGGTTGCAGACGAGTAGATGGTACAAAGACACCGAGCAAGCGGCCAGACAGACGGTGCTGAGCAGGTCCATATGATTACAGATCTCCTCCAAGGGAATTCCAGTCGCGGCTCTGTGTCAGTCGGTTCTGCCATAGGGTTTTTTAGGGCGCTGGGTGATTGGGGTTTTCGGTGCCTGCGAGCCAGCGGGGAAGTGGATTCGGGCGGGCGAGCGGAGAAGATGGTGTGTGTGGCCGAGCAGTGAGCGGGGGGATATGGTACGCGCGAGCTACCAAGGAAGATGGCGCGGGCGGGCGAGCGGTGAGCGGGGGGAAATGGTGTGCGACCGACGATGGGGAAGAGAGGAGGAAGAAGAATGAAAGACTGGGAAGAAAGTGCATAAATCTCAATTCTACTAGTACTACTACCAGGATATACCGTCCTTTGGAGTGTAAATAGTTACGCTGATGACATGTGGGTCTACCTCAAGAGGGCCCATATGTCAGTTAATGGAGGAGAGAAGTGCGTAGGCGTATTTGTGGAAGCGTGCTCCACTTGCAAACATGATGGCAATACTGGGTAAGGCTGATTTAGTAACACCAACACGCTAGTTTAGCTTATTAATTAAGTGTCCCATCTGTTGTTGTGTGTCTTGTCACTTCACTGCGAAGACTAGTTGAATAGTTCTCTCTGACCGAGATGGGAAATAATGGATCACGAAGACTTCCTACCTGTAGTATCCCTATGCCTCTGCGCTCATCCTGTCCAACAAGATGAAACAGTGGCCAAGGCACCCAACGCCAATAATGTAGGAGTACTAGTAGGTCTCAATTCAAAAATCTCATCAACCAAGGTAGATGGTGAGTGGTGGAATAATTTTTGTAGTTTGCAAAAACACTTAATTAATGCACCCGTTTTCCTCAAAAAAATTATGTTTACCAATGCATTAATTTTTTGTCAAACTTTGACCATCTACTCCCTCCGTCCAGGTGAATAAGTCATCTTTGGCTGTGCACCGTGACCAAGGAGAGAAAAACAAGAGAGCTTAATGTTCATTTGCTAATTAATAGCATTGCATTCAATGAACTAACCACTGCATGTCGTTCTTGGTAGTATCGAGTCATTCAAAACATGCACGCCCACATCTCTTATTGGTTGATATGTCAAGAAACTAGGTGGGAGTTAATGCACCGCGCCTAAGTGTTTTGGGATTATTTGGTTTCCGTAAAGTGACTTATACACCTAGACAGAGGGAGTATTTAACTAATAAAATGTTAATGCATTTCACCAAAAATCATTTCACTGGATTCGTATTTGAACATAGTTTTTAATGGTATTGTTTTTTATGACATGCATTGACACTTTGTTAGTTAAATTTACGGTCAAAATTTTACACTAAGTATGAAGGGGACCATTAAACCAGGACGGGGGTTTATATACAGGGCAGCAAAAAATCATCAACCAATGTAGTAGTAAATGATGAGTGCCCAAAGATTTTTTTTCCAAAAGTACTCAATAATGGGCTCGTTTTCCTCAAGAAAATTGTGTTTACGAACGTATTAATTGGAATGCATGCATGAGGAACAAATGACCAGAACTTTTACATGCATTGGTGAGTTATCTCTTAATTCTTGCATGCAACGTTTTAATGAAGCTTGAAATATAAACATGTCAATGGGAGGGAGTAAAAGCCTCATGCATGCATGCAACATGCAACACTCATACGTACACATGGACGCACACAACACTCACGCACGCATGCGGCACACAACACACGACGCAACACACACGCTCACGCTCAAGTGCTCAACCTACTCCCTACGTCCGTGAAAGACTGTACATATAGAGATTTACACATTGACCAGGGCATAATTAACGCCCAAAAGTAGCAGACTTATGTGTGCATGTGACCATTGAGAGAAGAAGATTAAATGAAGGTTGTTGCATGTTGTAATTAAGGATAGACATGTAGCCTATAGCTAGAGCACAAGTTGGTGCATTAATAAATCAATATCGATTAGATTAAAGGCTAAATGCATTGGAAGTGTAGATGTACACTCTTTGTTTTTGAGCTGATGTACACTCTTTGTTGGAAGGCCGAGGGAGTACACATGCATGCACTCACATACATAGCCAGGGTGGTTCGCGCGCAAGGGTTGGACTCCTGTCGCGCTTGCGTAAAGTTTTGTTTAAATTTTTTTTGCTCTGCCAACTGACAGGTGGGACCTAGAAACCAGGTGACAATTTAACCAGTCAACAAAGTGCCACGTCGACTATGTGGCCGGTCAGTAGGGTGCAATACGATGCTCTATGATGAGCTAGTGATCGTATAATCACCACAAAACTATATAGTGACCGTAAAGAGTGTATTGTTACATACGTTGACCGCTGTGTATTTTTCTCGTTTCAAATTACGCCATATTAACCAGAAAGGACGTAGTATGGACTAGTACTAGTACTGCTTTCATGTGTCCCGTCAACTTGCCAAACGAGGAGAAGCTTGCTTACTACGCCTCTCCCTCGCCCACGCGCGCGGTGGCTCGCAGGACGAGTAGAGGGTTTTGACTACAGCGCCCTCTCCCTCTCCCTCGCTGTGATGGCCTGGCTTATTAGGGATGATAGACTACTCATATCAATAAGGAATTTCTTCTTTTCCGGTAGCCCATTTGGACAGAACTCCAAAGTTAAGCGTGCTCAGCTTGGAGTAGTGTCAGGATGGGTGACCGACCGGGAAGTTGCTCCCGGGTGCGCATGAGTGAGGACAAAGTGCGCAGAAAAGACTAGTATTGATCTGTGGGGCCAGTCTAGATCCCACCAGGAGTAACGACCACCGGCGGGTGTGTCCGGGGCGTTACAAGTTGGTATCAGAGCCGACCCTCGCGGTTACACGGATGGTTGCAGACATGTGTGCGGTCATGTTGTTCATGACGTTTGTGACCCGTCGTGGCACACGGCATGGCACATGTACCGGACTGGATGCACAGACGGTTGTGCCAAGAGGGAACGTTCCTGTGGCCCGACGAGGATGTCGGTTCCTCTGAGTGGGGGTGTATGTGATAGCCTGGCTTATTAGGGATGATAGACTACTCATATCCATAAGGAATTCCTTCTTTTCTGGTAGCCCATTCGGACAGAACTCCAAAGTTAAGCGTGCTCACCTTGGAGTAGTGTCAGGATGGGTGACCGACCGGGAAGTTGCTCCCGGGTGCGCATGAGTGAGGAAAAAGTGCGCAGAAAAGACTAGTATTGATCTGTGGGGCCAGTCTAGATCCCACCAGGAGTAACGACCACCGGCGGGTGTGTCCGGGGCGTTACACTCGCCCTCACCCTCGTGGTGGACGTGCAGCAGTTCAATTGGTGTTAGATTGCCAGAAGCATATTGTACTGTAGTATCATCATTGTTGGATCTTCCGAAGAGGCAAAGAGCCAAGTGCAAGGTTCACACGAGTATGAACTAGTGAACCTTCCGAAGAGGAAAAGAGCCAAGCGCAAGGTGTTATGTATACTACAACTATAGTGAACGATGCTACTGTATGATGCCGCCACGTCACCTATATCCAAAGTTGTGCCACCTTTTTTTCTCAAAGAGCGTGTTGGAGCCCGTGCAACAACCACACAAGTTGCACGTACACATAACACATTTACTACTAATAGATTCTAAAGGACAAATGCCAATATGCCACACAAGTTCATCTCCACTTCATGTGATAAATTTGTGCACGACTAGTCTACATATATTCACAGCGCTACCGTTCACAATTTACCATACTCCACTTACACGTTATAGATGGGCTACATGTCCTCCCCCAGGTTCCACTCCCATGTGTTCTTCATGGATGGCATGACCCATAGCGGTGGGCAACGGGAATCATTGTCACATGTTTCTAGTCTGGTTCCACACGATGGAGACTCATCCAAGCTGAAGCGGCATAAATTAGGGATAGCGTGTCCTAGCGTGTCGCTCATCTGGCGGTGCACTGAAGACACAACCATGCTTCATGAATGGCAGGCCTTCGCTGTCGTGCACAGAAGGTGGCATCCGCTTCACAATGGGGTAGCTGTCCCCAATGTAAAGCGAGTCCTCTCCAAGGGTGTTCCTCGGCACCCACGTAGCATCACGGGGGTCAAACTCGGCGCCATTCAACTGGTACACGTGGCATCTCAGATCTAGACACATGGTGACGTACGTAGTCAAGGTCCATGCATAATAATGTTGTGCTCAAATATGGCGGTCAGTAATAATGTGCAGCAAATAGTACTACTCCGGTATAGAGGAAGTAAAATAACCCGCTTATTATATATAGCCACCCTTGGCTACATGGATGAGATAGTAAGACATGGAAAACCAAAAATGGTGGGAGCTAGTCGGTTCAAGTCTTCAAGGGCCTAGCTAGCTATACGCGTCCTCCAAGGTAAAAAGTACTCCTACTAGTACTAGTAAGTAGTACAATAATGAAAGATAAGGCGAGAGGGTTAAAAAATATAATACTAAATTATACTACTAGTACAGTAAACATGTCCAAGTCAAGAAAAGAAAATAATTAACAAGTACTACTACTCTAACACACAGCAATGAGAAAATGGAATACCTGGGTAGATGGTGACGGTCCGATCGTGGTAGATTGTGTGACCATGTTGCACATCAGTGGTACCATGGGTAACGACTGCTAAGATAGTTGATCCCAATATTCCAAAGTCGTCTACAAGGTTCCAGGTTAGACCGAATCGCGGATGCAGATGCACATCCAGGATCAGCGATCTTATTTTGATCAGGGGATGACAGGTCCCTGCTAAATAGTGGAGTACCGTTAGGGATGAAAATGATGGTTTGTGCATTCCGTTTGTAATCTCACGTACTGTAGGATGGAAACCAGATGAGACAAGTCCCATGGCTTGTCACCATGAAGATGTAGCCTAGATGGCGCACGTCGTCTTTGAAAGTGTAGGAGTACAAATCTGCCGCGGCCAACATGCGCCAGCCTCTGCCGTTACTGCCTCTTGCATTGATGTCAACCCTTATGTCGAACATCACAATGAGATAGTAATCGTCATAGCCGCGTCGCTATGTCCGTGGGTCCACAATTGATATCTTCTTCGATCTCATGTAGGCATCATCATATGTATTCAAGCCAAGCTAGTCCAGAAGGCCGATCCCAATGGTGGAGAAGGGGTCTACGGGAACGGCCGCACTGCTGTGGATGTTTTGCAAAATGATGGTGGTATCCGGACGGAGGTATGCAATCCAATCTTCGTTGGCACCGACCCAGACCTATAAATAAGACAGTGGGCAGCGGAGAAATTATGGGATGAAAATGGAATAACTAAGTACTACATGATCAAACTCTATGACTGACCTGCTCATCGGACAAAATCCGACTACTCTCAACATCGGCAAGAGTCAATGTGCAACCATGGCCAGGGCACGGTGGACTGTTCGAAGGATTTTCCCATAGAAGAACCTTCTCCTCGAGGACGCATGGAAGACCAACAAGCATGGCCTTTTCCTAGGCATGTTTAAGCACCGTCTTTAAAAAGTTGGTGCAGGAAGCACCGAGTCTTGCGGCGGTGAGGACGTCGGAGCGGTGTGCGATTTCTCCCAGAGGATCATCGTCCAAGGTCTCCCAGCCCCGACGAGGAGGAGAACCACCTGGCTAATCCATGGGAGCAGTGACGAACTGCCTTCTCTTCAGGGGGAGGGGAATTGGCGAGTAAGAGATAAGAGTGTAGTAACTGAAGGGCCTCGTCCCTTCCAACTGTAGTTCCTCGATCGTTCCTTAGCGAAGGGGTGAGGCTATTATTTACTAAGTACTCGTACTGTAGCAGTACTAGTACTACTTTCTCAACTAGTAGTGCGATGTATTGTACTTCTAGTGTAGTGCACCAGTTTTGAACTCTTGAATCTCAAGGCCAAGGAGCTACAGTTGGAAGTGGAGGGTACTACTGTTCTCTAGAACCATTATTGTACTATCAATGCAGGGAAAGTACACCTGCGTAGTGGGTAATCTCGGTGCTCTATTAAAGCGCATAGCTGGCCTACTCAGCCGCTCCTCTCACGCACACACTAGCAGCCTATTTATCAGCGACAGTTACTATGGGGGCAGAACATTTGAGTTATTTGATACAGCGAGACTAGGCTTTTCGCTTCCATTTGTGGAGGTGTAATGGATCTCGTCGAACTTTGTTAGTAGTTCCTTCTTTATGAATGAGATGAGGCAAAGCTTTTGCCTCCGTTTCAAAACGAAAAAAATCACGTCAAGAGGAATTTCTTTTATAGAGCCGATAATGGAGTGAAGTCCATGCATGCAACGCCACAAGCTACAGAGTAGTAGAGTATTAGCACTTTACGTACAGACCCATATTGCACAGTTCCCAATGTCGCGCCAGGCTTTTCCAGCTCCTCCGGCTTAATTGGGAGGCGCTAGTTTAAATATGCTAGCTGATGAGGAAGCTGCAAGCGAGGTGCGGCTAGGGCGAGCACGCGAGCCACGAGCTGATCAGAGGGAAAACCCCTTCACGTGGCTGGGCTATCCGGTGCACCCAGATTGTGGTGCAACACGTCCGTTCGACTTCAAAACTCAAACTACCAGTGTCAATATTGGCTCGCAGTGAAGTTACTATTTTAAAAAAAGGTCGCCGTGCATTTGGCCGGGATCGAACCCACAAAACGAGCTATACACTCCCGCGACCACTATTAGTACTCGTTCGAGTACAACACAACCTAGAATTGCCTTTTGTTGCTAGTACATTGTTCCTCACAAGAAACCACTAATAACGCCAAGAAACCACTAATAATGCCAAGAAACTACTACCACTTGCATACATGTCAGACTTATGATAAGACTACCTTATCGACCATTGTACATGCCCTTACCAACCAGCCCTACCAAGAAATGACTACTCTACAAAGTGTCGTTATAGGCACGTTTCAACCCATGTCGCCCCTTAAGTCAACGCCTTCTATTCGACTGGCAAGTTAGGCGTTATGACTTGTGGGACGTACATGTAAGTCTGCACAAAAATCCCCGAGTGACCTCCTACCTTCGGCCTGTCCACCTAGTCATCCTCGGCCATGGGACACAGCTACCACCGTCGGCAGAAGGCGAGGTCAAAACCGCCGGCGGTGCGGAGCCCATCTTGCGGCATCCCGGATGCCAGCTCCTTCCGGCGCTTGCGGCCGCTAGCTAGCCAAGACACACACACCCTGCTAGATGCATCCAGCTGCTTTTCTGCAAGGTTTGCTAGCTAGATTGGCACGGCGGTGCGGCGGCTTACTCTCACGCGCCACGCTAAGGCTAGCCATCTGGCTCGAGCGAAGGCCAGTGCGGCGGCTTGCTCACGCGTGAGTCACGCTCGGGATGGCCTACCAACCCGTGCGGAGGCCAGCTCAGCGTCCAGCCCGTCCGGTGGAGCGGCGGCCAAGTCGCTCATCACTGGCGCCACCGATGAACACGCATCAGTACTGCTTGAAGTAATATTCAGGAAAAATAATAATTTGAGGGGGAATAACAGGATAGAAGGTCAGATGTGGGTCCCTCGTGTCAACCGTCAAACAAAATGTGTTGGTTTAAGTTGCCTCGTCAGTACGGACGTGTGGGCCAACCTTGTCTAAATGGGTATAAACGAGCCTAATCGGCACTAGGTTGTAGTTTCTGGCGCAGATTAAGGAATTTTGGGTATGTTTTTGCTATTTTTTGTACAATAGTTTCTTCCTAGGGCTGGTGGAAAGTGGTAGTTTTTTGTTAAATACTCTACATATTGTAAGTAGGAGTGAATGTTAAGCTTTGGAAGCCAATAAGCAAGGCTAGTTACATAGTGCCTATGTGTACGTGATTGAAACTAAATATCAACCATGAGTGACTAATATCTTGATGGAAAACTTGAAACTATGGAAATACTAGCATTTTTTGCATGGTTGGAAATACTAGCAATGTTCACGTGTGTTGCAACGGATCATAATTAGAAGAATACTTATTCACAAACTTGATAGAAAAAATCTAATTTTGATATACATATATCACTAGAGATATATTATGTTTCAATCAGAATATATTCCTTGGGGTGTTTTGGTGAGGGGAGGGAGGGATGTGGTTGGTTTTAAGATACTGATTATGGGTTTTTCTAGAAATTGCTAGAGAAGTGAGATGTTGGTGAGAAAAGGCAATAACTTACCTCACAGTCGTTAGATGTAGATCTAATGGTCAGAAATGATGGATGGAAGACACACCAACATTGCCAACTAAGTCTTCTGTAGGAGTACTAGCAAGATGTCCGTGCATTACACAGAACATGAAGATGCATTTTTTATAAAACACATGTTGTGATTGACCCATGCGGGAGTAATCCCATGTGTAAAAACTAATGATATCTCAAGAAAGAGGAGATAAGGTGAAGAGGAGTGGGGCATGGTGGTGATTGGTGGTCGGAATGAGCGAAGACATGGGGATGGACGACGCCGGCAGTGACCACCATGCCAGTTTGTTCCAGAGGCTTCCTTTTTTAATTGCTCAACAATGAGGTTGTTGGAGATAAGGTTGAACGAGGGAAGGCCTTGTCTACAAATGTGGAGAGAGGTGCGAGTATCTTTTAGTTTAATTTCTATCCGTCAGATATAGATCGGACGGTCTATATTGCAAGATGGCACGCGTACCATCATCACCAACTTGGTTTTTATATAAGAGAAGAAATATAAGTATGGAGATACAAACGTATTATCGATACTTGTTTCTGTAAACTAGGATCTACATTCTATTCAATGGCTCAGCATGTGGGCCTTAGCACAATGACTTCTCGACTTCGTAAAACAAAGGTTTTCCCGTCGCCGATAAGAAGGGGGTGATGGCGGCGTGCTTTCAGCTTGCTCTAGTCCTAGTAGTCATACTAGGTGGTCTACGCATGTGTAGATTTGTTCTTTTCACGTCTCGTGTTCGCCGTACTGCCACAACTGTTGATGAATAGATGGTAAGTTATTCACGGGAAAACCTTTGTTGAGCGTGTGTGCGAGAGAGAGAGAGAGAGCGTGTGTGATATGTCTAGAGACTGAGACAATGATAAGAGATTCTTTGTGTCTCTGTGTGTGGAGGATAGAGAGAGACATGTACATGGGGCTTTGTGTTGTGTAACGTGGAGACACATAGACATAATAAGAGTGTGAGTGTGTGAGATACACATGCGGACATGGGAAGAGATGTGTGAGTTAGAGAGATGGATAATTTTGGTGTGCATCTGAGCTAGAGAGAGGGGGTATATACATAGCTAGAGCTGGAGAGAATATGCAAGGGTGTGTGTGTCTTAAAAGAAGGATCCAGATAGATGGGTGTTTGTGCGTGTATGTGTGTGTTTGTGCACGCATTTGTGTGTGAGAGGGAGTGTGTGTATGTGGAGTAGAGAGACCACTAATGATGTAAAACTAGTATAGGGAAGGGGAATGGTGTGACATGTGTATCAAAGAGAGACAAAGGCATGTGTAGTAGCGGGATAGCATGGGTGCGGGCGGGGAGCAGACTATTTGGAAGAGACATCGAGTGTTTGTGGGACAGGGGTGTGTGTGTGAGAGAGAGAGAGAGAGAGAGGAAGAGAGGGGTCATTTGTATGCAAAAGTGGCGTATAGATAGGGAGACAATGTTGATGTTGTACGAAAGTGGCCTGTGTACGGAGACGCAAGGGAAGCGAGTCATCATGTGTGTGATAGGGACTTCATGAGAGATCTAGAATAGATGGTGTAGAGAAAAACATGCGAGATTGAGAATGATGATACATTAGGGAGCTATGGAAAGAGTCATGGCATATATGTATACAGGGAAGGAGCTGGGGCGGGTCCGCATGTGGGAGAGATAGAAAGAGGAGAGTGGTGCACAAGGAGACAAAGTGTGCTTGTTTGAAGTGGGGGTGGTGTGTGAGGTGAGTGTGCGAGAACCACATAACTTGGGAGATAGACGTTTGGGGGCAACATTTTATGTGTATGGGAAAGATACACTCTACATAGTGCATGTGCTTGGGAAAGACAGATGCCGGGAGACCTAGAGAGTGGGGGAAGAGATGTGTGCTTGCCCGAGAGACAAAGTGATAGAGACCTATATTGGAGTCCGGACTTTAGAAGAGAGGGGGTGTTAATGTGCTCGTGTGTTCGTGATTGGGGGAGAGAACGGCTTGTGTGTGTGGGGGGGGGGGGGTTGGCTTCAGATAAAGAGTGAGGTGTCTATATTTGAGGGACTTTAGCGTGATGAGATGTATATGGTCAATAGTGTGTGCACTCATGGTTGATCAATTTGTTTCACAGTTTGGACTATGAGATAACGATTTTGAACATGCGTGATATACCTTGAAGTACCAGAATTACAAACCTAAGATTGGAATTTTGGAATTCGACTCCAACATTAGCTTTTGTAATTCATTTAAACGGAGGTACATTTTTTAAGCCGGGATTTCATGATTTCAAATTCATATATCAATCCTAGAGATATACACATGCGGCATGTTCAAACTTTATAATCATCCACTTTATTCATACACATACACATTTTTGCTTTTGGCGTCATATTTAGGATAAACACATTTGGAATTTCATTTGAATTGGACTGTATGATGGTATTTGCTTGTACTAGATCAATGATCCATATTTGAATTGAATGGACAATCTAAGTTTCGAGTTGGAGACATTGATTTTCAAAACTTGCACTTTTTTGCATGCAAATCAAATAAATTCTCGGCCATGATATCATAGTCGGTCGTACAAGAGCAGAACACTTATAATTTCATGCTCCAAAAGCTTTCAAACTTCCCGCTCACATCAAAATATCTTGTGCCGGAAAGTTTAGCCCTGCGATATTCCTGTTTTACCCCTGCCACATGAACAAAAAAGGGCTGATTTGGTAAGTCCATTGTTTTCCCATCTTTGCCCCCAACATTATTCCCCAGAGCCCCTTCCCTTCCCCTTCCCGACCCCCCCCCCCCCCCCCGCCAACCATAGCAAGCTGCTGAATCTAGTCCTCCGCGGCAGCGGTGGACCTCACACCCCGCTGGATCTACCTTCCGCACCTTGGAACCCCCAACTGCCAACTCACCAATTCACAAGAGCCTCTTCAGCGACTGGCTTGTCCACCGCTCCACATCTCCTTGACCGCCATCATGGTCCACACACAAGATCTACTTAACCGGCGCCCTCGTCCACCACAGTTTAGGCCCTTCATTGACTCCCCCGTCCGCCCCATCGCTGGCCCTTCATACAAGCCCTCGTCCACCGCAACAGATCCGCCTCACCGAAAGCACTATACACCGCGCCCACCGACGCCTTCGTCCACTGCAGCGGACCCGCTCCACGGACGCCATATTCAACTCCACCGGCCCTGCTTTACTGACGACGCGGCCTCATCAGGTTATTTTGATTTGTACTCCTTCTGTTTTTCTCTTCTTTATCGTGGAACTGTTCACTTACAACACATGAGCTTTCTTTTATGTCGACAAGCGCCACAACCAAAGCACCGGAGCCACTTCAGGAACAGTGACAGCCGGCCCAAACTCAACCGCAACACCAGCACCATCGATGATCCTTAACAATCTGGTATGACAACGATGCCCATATGCTATCAAGAATCAGGTACTATTATCCAACGGCCGACGCATATGTTCACTTTCTTAGCATAAGCACCGCACCTTTGAATTTCTTCAGGGCATCATTCAATTTTTCATGAGACACATTATTCTGCTTGCACCTGTAGGGCCATACTTCTGGCAGTGAACATGTTACACGTGCTAAATTACAAACCAGTGCACATATAGTTACAATGCTTTTGTTTTATCGTAAGTATTACTGTACTCCCTAGACATCACTGCCTACCATTTTACTTCTTGCATGCTATATTTATGATAATGGTGTTGTTCTGATGCCACCTGTCGGTGTCAAAACCGGCGGATCTCGGGTAGGGGGTCCCGAACTGTGCGTCTAAGGCGGATGGTAACAGGAGGCAGGGGACACGATGTTTTACCCAGGTTCGGGCCCTCTTGATGGAGGTAAAACCCTACGTCCTGCTTGATTAATATTGATGATATAGGTAGTACAAGAGTAGATCTACCACGAGATCAGAGAGGATAAACCCTAGAAGCTAGCCTATGGTATGATTGTATGTTGTCCTACGGACTAAAACCCTCCGGTTTATATAGACACTGGAGGGGCTAGGGTTACACAAGGTCGGTTACAAAGGAGGAGATATACATATCCTTATTGCCTAGCTTGCCTTCCACGCCAAGTAGAGTCCCATCCGGACACGAGATGAAGTCTTCAATCTTGTACCTTCGTAGTCCAATAGTCCGGACAAAAGATATAGTCCGGCTGTCCGGATAACCCCTAATCCAGGACTCCCTCAGTAGCCCCCGAACCAGGCTTCAATGATGACGATTCCGGCGCGCAGTATTGTGTTCGGCATTGCAAGGCGGGTTCTTCTCCAATTTCCAAGTGTTTGTACATAGTATTCGGCCCCATAAATGTTGATCCTCTTGGCTTTCTGCGCCAAATAAGGGCAAGTTCTTGAACGAATATGAGGTGCCAAGGCATTTTTACATTCACCCCCCTAGCTAGATAAATAAATTGTCTATTAAAGGGATTGGGATTCTTAGATCCGATCCACACCATCTTCCCCTCAGCGAGAATCCATCAGAGTGCGTTTCAGAAAGATCCATTCCAGCATGGCCAACCTCCGCAACTCCTCCTCCCGCCCCCGTAGCCCTAAGCTTGGCGATTGGGAGAGGTGTTCAGTTCCACATAGTCAATTGGTCAAACTGTAGACCAAAGGATTTCTTCCTCCGGCATACATGGTGCCCGTTCGAGCCGGGCTCGCCACCTACAATGGCGGGGAGCAAGCAGAGAACTTTCCCTGTCCCTCCATGGGGGAATGGGTTTGCCTTGTTCCTTACTTACTAAGGGGACTCGGATTTCCAATTCATCTGTTCCTCCGCGGGCTCCTGAAGTTCTACGGCCTCCAACTACACAATCTCACCCCTGCCTCCATCCTACACATCGCCGGCTATGTTGCTCTCTGCGAGTTGTTCCTGGGTTGCGAGGCTCACTTCGAGCTGTGGAAAAGGCTATTTTGCCTCGTCCCTCGCACACAGAGGGAATCACTTTATCAAGTGGGCGAAGCCAAAGTATGGCGCATCGCCGATACCGGATATCTGTCTGGTACCCCGAAGAAGTCGTCCGAAGACTGGCTTTCAGAATGGTTTTATATGGAGGGCGTTCCCCTTCCGGACCCTGTCTGGCGGGGTCCTCCTAAGTTCAACAATGCTCCTCTGAAGAAGCGTCGAAGTTGGCGCCCGCGGAGCCCCCAGGTGGAAGACGACAGAGAAGTCCTCTATCTGATGAACCGGATTAAGGCACTGGCTCAGTCAGGTTTGACAATAACCGAAGTTATGTTGACTTGCATAATGCAGGGAGTGCAACCACTTCAATATCGTGGGCATCCCTTATGGTGTTTCAACGGGGAGCATGACGCCACCCGCTACGGGCATAAGGGTCCGGGCGATGCTGCCGCATTAGCCAAAATGTTGTCCGAACTGTTCAAATGAGAGGAGGAGGAGTTCACCCACATCAAGCCACGAGACGGATTCTCCATGTACAATCCTCCAAGCTGGGTAAGATATATCCCCTTACTTCCATCTTCCCGCGTTTTTCGTTGTAAGTATTCACCTTGCCAATTTATGGCAGGAACTGCGAAAGGCCATAAAGGAGGTCTGCAGCCCTTGTCCACAACCGGAGGACCCAGACCGGGCCCTCGACTCCGGACTCGAAGAAGATCCTGTTAGCTCCGTGGAGCTGATAAACCAGAAGTTCTATCAGTTAAGCTGCGACGACGCCATGGTGGCCATTACGGCCGACTATCCCAGACTGCTCCCTGCATCGCACGTAAGAAAAACCGAAAAGTCCCAACTCAAAAAAGTAGGATCCCCTTTTAGACACTTCCCCCACCATATTCACATGGACTTTTTACAGGGAAGGCATTCGGGACGCCTTGCAGCAACGCGCCAACAGGAGGCGTCGAGGCCAGGTAGGCCAAAAAGGAAGGCGGTTAGGACGGAGACGCCGACGCAAAGGTACAACAAACCCCGCTCCGTGGTTGTCGTCTTTCTCAAAATATAATGACGCTCGTGTTTCTTTAATAGAAAAAACGCTCGCCGGAATATGTCCGGCGATGTCGCCGATCACGCTTCCACCAGTCGGGCACTAGGACCAGACACGGAGGCAGAAGCCGATATGGGGCAGGCGCCGGATAATCCCCCTACAGAGGATGCAGATAGGTTATCTGCTACAAACTCAGAAGTGGAAAGCGCCATGGATCATAGGCTCCGCCGGGCCGTACTTCGTGACGCTTGTTTCTCACCAGAGGCGTTTGATGCCTTTAATTCTAGAGAGGCGTATCTCCGTGCCGCTCAAGATGGTCTAACTAGAGCCACGGATCAGTATGTAAAGGATGTACGGGTGAGTGAATCTGACGATTTATATGTATCAGTAGCCCCTGAGACTTGAAACAGTTAGCAGAACTGATTTAAGGATCATCTTTATTGTGCAGGTTCTTACAAAGAAGAATACTAGGCTGTCCCAGGAGCTGGAGGAATGCAAGACCCAACTGCAGGCCACTATTGCCGCATTGCAGGAATAGAAAAGGCATCCCTCTAGTAACATTTTAAAAAAATGATGGCTACCATATAGTGCGCGGCGTGGCTGCCGATCTAACAATAGATTTTGCAGATGATTCCGGAGAAAATCCGGGGGACCAACATGTTATGCGGTAGTTAGAAGCTGGCAAACGCGTGCTGACTGAGGTTTAGGCGGGAGAAAAACAATCTCCAAGACGCCAATATAAGGCTGAACATGGAACTAAAGGACGTTCGGGGCCAGCTTGCCGACTCCGAGAAGGAGAATAAGAGGCTTCGACGCGGCATTTTTAGTAAGTGCTTGAACGAATCCTTTAAAGGTATTCGGCGAAGAAACCAACTAACAACGTTATGTCTGTAGGTATGTTGACGGGTCGTCCCGCGGAGGAAATGCCCGGGTCTGCAGGTGATCTTCTATCCGAGCTGTCAAATCTGCACGAACAAGTTCGGCAGGTGATGCAGGGTGTTTGCCCAGGCTTTATGGTCGTCCGTCTCCCTGCCAGAAGGTGTTGCGGAGAAGCTCAAAGGAGCGCGGAGGTGCTTCCGATTATGGAAGATATCCGCCTGCCGACAAGGTGCCAGAGAAGCCTGGGCCATGGTGAAGACGCGGTATACCAAAGCAGAGCCAAATCACATGGCCGAGGTCGGACCTGTGGGGCCCGACGGAAAAGAAATTCCCGTTAGCTTAGTTTATGGGCAAGTAGAATTAGCCGCAAAGTATTCCCAACAGGATTGTAAGCTAGACCGCCTGTTGGATGGTATAGAAGAAGAATTTAGTCAGTCTGCACTTGTCTGATAAGAACCGGGGTATGCGTGGAGACTAGGCGTAGGGGTCATTAGTGCTTTATCAGACAAGTGCCCAACTAGTTATGTTATATTACATGGGTAGTAAGAAACATCTTCCAGGGAGAATAGTTCCGTTAAGGGTTCCTTTCCCTGGGCAAGCATGCCCTAAAGTGCATGTCCGGACTGCGATAGGAAACGCAGGAAAAACATCTAGGGGCAGATATGAAAAATAAAAATCATCTTTTGTTCACCGACCGAATATTCCCTTAAGAACGCTAGCTTTCGGCTTCACCCAGTCCGAGGTACACATCCGGCTGACCCGGCAGTAAGAATCGCAAAGGTGCTCCCCTTATGCCCTAGCCGAATTAACGGGAATGTAGGGCATAAATACAAGAGCCAGGCAACCCAGCTTCGCCAAAACTTAAGTCATATCGATGCATATAATGGTGAAAAAAGGTACATGCGGAAGTATAACACATGTGTTGGGCATGAAGCCCGGATAAATAATTTAAGCTTCTGTGAAGGAAGCCCCCAGGTATGAAGAGTGCGGCTAGCGCATCTGTAATGTGCAAACAAGGCACAAGGTGACCCTTGAAGGCCTAGAGAAATAAGAAAGAAAGAAAGAAAGGAAAACAAGACAGATAATGTATTTGTGAAAAAATGGACAAAGGGAAGGGACCAACATAGAGTCCGGTGCTAGGCGTAGAATCTTCGGAGCCTGGCCGCGTTCCATGGGTTCAGCTCGAGTCGACTAGTCGATGCATCCCGCAGTCGGTACGCTCCACCAGTCAGAACTTGGTCAATAATGAAGGGACCTTCCCATGTGGGCTCGAGCTTGTTCTTTTTCTTATCCGGCAGGCGTAGAACTATTTCGCCAATGTTATAAGTTTTGGCCCGTGCTTCTCTGCTTTGGTATCTGCGAGCATGTTGCTGGTAAAATGCGGAACGGGCTTTGGCTACATCGCGCTCCTCCTCCAAGGTGTCCAGACTGTCCTGCCGATCGAGCCCGGCTTCTCTTTCTTCATCGATGCGCACTCTAGGTGAGTCATGAATTATGTCACAGGGCAAGACTGCCTCTACACCGTACACCATAAAGAAGGGTATATATCCGGTACTACGATTCAGCGTGGTACGCAGCCCCCAGAGTACGGAGTCGAGCTCCTCTACCCAGTGCGTGTTAGACTCCATTAAGGAACGCACTAATCTAAGTTTAATGCCGCTCATTATAAGACCGTTTGCTCGCTCGACTTGACCGTTGGTTTGTGGGTGATAGACTGAGGCATAATCAAGCTTGATGCCCATTTTGCTGCACCAGAGTTTTACCTCATCGGCCGTGAAGTTCGTGCCATTATCAGTGATGATGCTGTGGGGGACGCCATAATGGTGTACAACCCCGGATATGAAATCTATCACCGGTCCGGATTCAGCTGTTTTAATTGGTTTGGCCTCTATCCATTTGGTGCATTTATCAACCATGACCAATAAGTATTTTTTCTTGTGGGCTCCCCCTTTAAGGGGTCCAACCATGTCAAGCCCCCAAACCGCAAAGGGCTGGCAACCGGCGCAACGTTGGACCGAGTCCTGTGCGTCTGCCCGGGCCGTTGGCCAATAGAATCATGTACGAAAGGCCTTGCTTACAAGGGCCCGGGCTGCGGCGTGATGACCGCCGAGTCCGGCGTGAATTTCTGCCAAAAGATTCCGCCCATCCTCTTCGGAGATGCACCTTTGAAGGACTCTGGTAGTGCTTTTCTTATACAATTCTCCCACATGGACCATGTAGGCCTTGGATCGCCGCACTATGCAGCGTGCCTCATTTTGGTCCTCCGGAAGTTCCTGTCTAGTTAGGTAGGCCAGGAATGGTTCTGTCCACGGGGCAATAATGGCCATTATTTCGTGGGCTGAAGGTGTTATTTCGGTGGCGGAGCCTCCGATTGTGTCAAACAGTTCGGTATCGGGTATTTTGGCCGGGTCCGGACTGTTGTTACCGGTGTCCCCTTCCCATGCTACGGATGGCTTGAAAAGCCTTTCCAGAAATATGTTGGGGGGGGACAGCGTCGCGTTTTGCGCCGATGCGGGCGAGGATGTCCGCCGCCTGATTGTTTTCCCGAGACACATGGTGAAATTCGAGTCCCTCGAACCGAGCTGATATTTTTAGGACGGCATTTCGATAGGCCGCCATTTTCGGATCCTTGGTGTCGAAATATCCGTTTATTTGGGATATTGCAAGATTTGAATCCCCATGCACCTCCAGGCGTTGAATGCCCATGGAGACTGCCATCCGAAGACCATGCAACAGAGCTTTGTATTCGGCTGCATTGTTGGAATCTGTATACAATATGTGCAGTATGTACTGAACGGTATCTCCAGTTGGGGACGTCAGGATGACACCAGCCCCTAGACCGGCCAGTATTTTAGAACCGTCGAAGTGCATGATCCAATTGGAGTATGCGCCGTACTCTTTAGGGAGTTCGGCCTCTATCCATTCGGCGACGAAGTCGGCCAGTACTTGCGATTTAATGGCTCGACGAGGTTTGTATGTTATGTCTAATGGGAGGAGCTCAATGGCCCATTTGGCAATCTGGCCCGTAGCGTCGCGGTTGTTGATAATATCATTAAGTGGCACTTCTGAGGCTACTGTAATCGAACACTCTTGAAAGTAGTGTCGCAGTTTCCGCGATGCCATGAATACCGCATATGCTATTTTTTGGTAATGCGGGTACCGAGGTTTGCATGGAGTGAGGACAGTGGATACATAGTATACCGGCTTTTGAAGAGGGAATTTGTGTCCATCCGCTTCCCGTTTGACAACGAGCACCGCGCTTACAACTTGACGAGTTGCCGCAATGTACAACAGCATTGGTTCGCCGATGTTTGGCGCAGCCAGGATCGGGTTGGTTGCCAGAATGGCCTTTATTTCTTTCAATCTGGCTGTGGCCGCGTCCGTCCACTCGAAGTGTTTGGTGCGCCGAAGGAGGCGGTAAAGGGGTAAATCCTTTTCTCCCAAGCGGGAGATAAAGCGGCTTAGAGCCGCCACGCATCCAGTTAGCTTCTGAATTTGTTTGAGGTCTGTTGGGGTAGCCAGCTGTGACAATGCTCGGATTTTGTCCAGATTAGCTTCGATACCTCTACTGGAGACAATGAATCCCAGGAGCTTTCCGGCTGGTACGCCGAAAACACATTTTTCCAGATTGAGCTTGATGTCATATGTTCGGAGGTTGTCGAATGTGAGCCTCAAGTCGTCTATCAAAGAGTCAACGTGTTTGGTTTTGACGACCACATCGTCTACATATGCCTCTACTGTTTTGCCAATTTGTTTCTCCAGACATGTCTGAATCATGCGCTGATATGTTGCGCCGGTGTTTTTGAGCCCAAAAGGCATTATGTTGAAACAGAAGGGGTCGTATGGTGTGATGAATGCCGTTGTGGCTTGGTCGGACTCCGCCATCTTGATTTGGTGGTAACCAGAGTAAGCGTCGAGGAAACACAATGACTCGTGTCCTGCGGTAGCATCAATGATTTGATCGATGCATGGGAGGGGGAAGGGATCCTTTGGGAAAGCTTTATTGAGGTCTTTGAAATCGATGCAAAGGCGCCAGGATTTGTCCTTCTTTGGTACCATCACCAGGTTTGCTAGCCATTTCGGATGTTTTATTCCTCTGATGAATCCGGCCTCCAATAACTTGGCTAGTTCTTCTCCCATGGCCTGTCTCTTAGGTTCGGAGAAACGCCGAAGAGCTTGCTTGACCGGCTTGAATCCCTTTAGGATATTGAGGCTATGCTCGGCCAGCCTGCGTGGGATTCCTGGCATGTCTGAGGGATGCCAGGCGAATATGTCCCAATTTTCGCGTAGGAACTCTCATAGTGCGGCGTCCACAGCGGGGTTTAACTGTGCCCCGATGGAGGCTGTTTTGGTAGGGTCCGTTGGGTGGACTTGGAATTTGACTATTTCATCCGCTGGTTTAAAAGAGGTGGACTTGGATCGCTTGTCGAGTATCACATCGTCCCTGTCCACTGTGGAGCGTAGCGTGGTTAACTCCTCGGCCGAGAGGGCTTCGGATAATGCCTCGAGGGCCAATGCCGCTGTTTTGTTTTCGGCGCGGAGTGTTGTGTCCGAATCACTGGCGAGAGTGATGATTCCGTTGGGTCCGGGCATTTTAAGCTTCATGTACCCATAATGGGGTACGGCTTGGAAGATTGTGAATGTCTCCCATCCTAAAAGAGCGTGATAGCCACTGCTGAACGGGGCCACTTGGAATGTAATTTCTTCGGACCTGTAATTGTCCGGCGTGTCGAATACCACATCTAGTGTGATTTTCCCAGCACAACGTGCTTCCCGACTGGGGATAATTTCTCTAAAGGTTGTGCTACTTTGCTCGATGCGGTTCCAGTCTATTTCCATCTTTTGAAGGGTTTCCTCATAGATGAGGTTTAGTCCGCTGCCGCTGTCCATGAGTACTTTGGTGAGTCGAAAGTCATCCACGATTGGACTGAGGACCAGTGCGGCTGGTGCTCGGGCTGTTCGGAATTTGGGTTCATCACTGGCATTGAAGGTAATAGCCATGTCACTCCATGGATTTGTTGCTGCTACATGGCAGATTTCGGCCATGCTGCGGAGTGTTCGCTTGCGCCTGTTATTTGACGCAAAGGTCTCGAACACTGTTAACACCGTATTGTTATCCACTGGATGGTGCTCTGTGGTATGTGGGATAAGAAGATCCTCACCACTTTTGGCCACCTGCCGGAGTATCCAACATGCTCTAAGGCTGTGCGTTGGTATCATATCTGTCGTGCTATGAATTTTGCAGGGTCCGTTGAGCCATCCCTCCAGTACGGTTCCTTGCCCGTAGAGGGTTTTTGCTTTTTGGTAGTTAACCCGGGTGTATTGTGATAATGCACCCTTTTATTTCGGACTGGGTTTGTGTTCAGGGCCGGATTATCCCAAAAGTTTGTTTCGGTTTTCCAGGCACATTCCATCGCACAGTACTTTCATACTATGGATGCCAAGTCAGCGAAGCGTGTTATCTCACGGCGATTTATGGCGTTAAGGATTCCCTTGTCCGTGCAATTATTGCGGAAAAATAAGATTGCGTCTTCCTCGCGGCAGTCCTTAACCTTGTTCATCGCAAGGAGGAATCTGGCCCAGTAATGATGTACTGTTTCCTGGGGCTCTTGCCTGATATGGGAAAGGTCGCTTGTGTTTAGGTGGGTGGGTGGAATTGAATCCAAACCCCTACCCGATCTGGGATCCAGGGGCCGAGGAGTTTCTAATTTTGGAAGTTCCGGTTCCGGGATGTTACCCGCTAATCCTGGTCCGCTGCCTGACTCTAAGTTCAGGGATTGGATGTTGTCCTCCCACGAACGGGCGTCCGGCTCGGAGAGCTCGGGAATCCAGACATATTTGGTCCTCAGGATAGAGGAAAGGTCGCCGCATTGTTCCTCCACCACTGCAATATGATGGGTGACCGGTGGAGAATTAATCTCCCTTTGATCGGGTTTAAGCCCAATCCAATCATAGTTCGTAGTGACTCCCAAGGCGGCGATGCGATCCAAGAGCTCGTTTAAGGAGGAGAGATCCATTGGGTCCATCTGTTCGGCGAGTGCCATTTTGACGTGGAGGCTGTTTTCGATGACCCGAGAATTCATCGTCGGCGCGGCGGCCGAACAGGTGGTCATAATGAACCCGCCTAGCCGGAGAGTTTGGCCGACAGCCAAAGCTCCCCCAACAGTAGTACCGTCTTTAAAGACGAGACGAGACATCCTTCCTTCTGGCGACGGCACAGAGGAACTCTCAATGAAAGCACCAATGTCGGTGTCAAAACTGGCGGATCTCGGGTAGGGGGTCCCGAACTATGCGTCTAAGGCGGATGGTAACAGGAGGCAGGGGACACGATGTTTTACCCAGGTTCGGGCCCTCTTGATGGAGGTAAAACCCTACGTCCTGCTTGATTAATATTGATGATATAGGTAGTACAAGAGTAGATCTACCACGAGATCAGAGAGGATAAACCCTAGAAGCTAGCCTATGGTATGATTGTACGTTGTCCTATGGACTAAAACCCTCCAGTTTATATAGACACTGGAGGGGCTAGGGTTACACAAGGTCGGTTACAAAGGAGGAGATATACATATCTGTATTTCCTAGCTTGCCTTCCACGCCAAGTAGAGTCCCATCCGGACACGAGATGAAGTCTTCAATCTTGTACCCCCTAATCCAGGACTCCCTCACCACCTGTTGGTTCCATCAGACTACTTCATGTTCTCTATGCTTAATTACACATCAGCAAACTTGCATGTGGTTCCGCTGCTTTTTGTTCGTTTTACCCTACATATTCTGATGCTAGCTATTACATCACTGGTCCAAGCCTCTGTTCACTACTTTTTTGTGCGTTCTTGATCTTCCCAAGTTGCATGACTAATTTGATGCTTCTATTAATTATGGAACTGCCAACCCCATCAAGCAAAATATTTGTTCTTTTGGGGCTGGTGATACGTCTCGAACGTATCTATAATTTCTGATTGTTCCATGCTATTATATTATCCGTTTTGGATATTTAATGGGCTTTATTATACCTTTTTATATTATTTTTGGGACTAACCAATTAACCGAAAGCCCAGTGCAAACTGCTGTTTTTTGCCTATTTCAGTGTTCCGCGGAAAAGTAATATTAAACGAAATCCAAACGGAATGAAACCTTCGCGAGGATCGTTTTTCGGACAAACTCAATCCAGGAGACTTGGAGTGGACATCAACGAAGCAGCGAGGAAGCCACGAGGTAGGAGGGCGCGCCCTAGGGGGTGGGCGTTTCCCCCGCCCTCGTGGGCCCCTCGTAGCTCCACCGACCTACTTCTTTCGCCTATATATACTCTTATACCATGAAACCTTCAGGGAGAGCCACGAAACACCTTTTCCACCGCCGCAACCTTCTGTACCCGTGAGATCCCATCTTGGGGCCTTTTCCGGCGATCTACCAGAGGGGGATTCGATCACGGAGGGCTTCTACATCAACACCACAGCCTCTCTGATGATGTGTGAGTGGTTTACCATAGACCTTTAGGTCCATAGTTATTATCTAGATGGCTTCTTCTCTCTCTTTGGATCTCAATACAAAGTTCTCCTCGATCTTCTTGGAGATCTATTTGATGTAACTCTATTTGCGGTGTGTTTGTCGAGATCCGATGAATTGTGGGTTTATGAACTTGATTATCTATGAATATTATTTGATTCTTCTCTGAATTCTTATATGCATGATTTGATATCTTTGCAAGTCTCTTCGAATTATCGGTTTAGTTTGGCCTACTAAATTGATCTTTCTTGCAATGGGAGAGGTGCTTATCTTTGGGTTCAATCTTGCGGTGCTCGATCCCAGTGACAAAAAGGGAAACGACACGTATTGTATTGTTGCCATCGAGGATAAAAAGATGGGGTTTATATCATATTGCTTGAGTTTATGCCTCTACATCATGTCATCTTGCCTAATGCGTTATTCCGTTCTTATGAACTTAATACTCTAGATGCATGCTGGATAGCGGTCGATGTGTGGAGTAATAGTAGTAGATGCAGAATCGTCTCGGTCTACTTGTCACGGACGTGATGCCTATATTCATGATCATTGCCTTAGATATCATCATAACTATGCGCTTTTTCTATCAATTGCTCGGCAGTAATTTGTTCACCCATGATAATACATGCTATCTTGAGAGAAGCCACTAGTGAAACCTATGGCCCCCGGTCTACTTTACATCATATAAGTTTCCAATCTATAATTCTAGTTTACTATTTATTTTGCAATCTTTATTTTTCAATCTATACCAAAGATATTCATCTTATTATCTTTATCAGATCTCACTTTTGCAAGTGGCCGTGAAGGGATTGACAACCCCTTTCTCGCGTTGGTTGCAAGGTTCTTATTTGTTTGTGTAGGTACTAGGCAATTTGTGTGTAGTCGCCTACTAGATTGATACCTTGGTTCTCAAAAACTGAGGGAAATACTTACGCTACTTTGCTGCATCACCCTTTCCTCTTCAAGGGAAAACCAATGCATGCTCAAGAGGTAGCAAGAAGGATTTCTGGCGCCATTGTTGGGGAGATTTTCACCAAGTCAAGTCGAGATTTGATCTCCCGTCAACTAGCCATTTCTGGCGCCGTTGCCGGGGAGATCTACGCACAAGTCAAGACATACCAAGTACCCATCACAAACTCTTATCCCTCGCATTACATTATTTGCCATTTGCCTCTCGTTTTCCTCTCCCCCACTTCACCCTTCCCATTTTATTCGCCTCTTTTCCGTTCACCTTCTGTCACTTATCTCTTGTGTGATTGCTTGTTGGATTGATTGTTTGTCATGATGGCTCAAGATAATACCAAATTATGTGAATTTTCCAATACCAACAATAATGATTTTATTAGCACTCTGATTGCTCCTATTACCGATGTTGAATCTTGTGAAATTAATACTGCTTTGTTGAATCTTGTCATGAAAGATCAATTTTCTGGCCTTCCTAGTGAAGATGTCGCTACCCATCTAAACAGCTTTGTTGATTTGTGTGATATGCAAAAGAAGAAAGATGTGGATAATGATATTGTTAAATTGAAGCTATTTCCATTTTCGCTTAGAGATCGTGCTAAAACTTGGTTCTCTTCTTGGCCTAAAAATAGTATTGATTCATGAATAAGTGCAAAGATGCTTTTTATCTCTAAGTATTTTCCTCCCGCTAAGATCATCTCTCTTAGAAACGATATTATGAATTTTAAGCAACTTGATCATGAGCATGTTGCACAAGCTTCAGAGAGGATGAAATTAATGATACGTAATTGCCCTACACATGGTTTGAATTTATGGATGATTATACAAAAAAATTATGCTGGATTGAATTTTGCTTCTAGAAATCTTTTAGATTCGGCCACGGGAGTCACTTTTATGGAAATCTCTTTAGGAGAAGCTACTAAACTCCTAGACAATATTATGGTTAAATATTACCAATGGCACACTGAAAGATCTACTCGTAAAAAGGTTCATGCGATAGAAGAGATTAATGTTTTGAGTGGAAAGATGGATTAACTTAAGAAATTGTTTGCTAATAAGAGTGTTTCTTCTGATCCTAATGATATGCCTTTGTCTACTTTGATTGAGAATAATAATGAATCTATGGATGAGAATTTTTTTGGTAGGAACAATTTTGGTAACAACGCGTACAGAGGAAACTTTAATTATAGGTCGTTCCCTAGTAACCCCTCTAATAACTATGGTAATTCCTACAACAACTCTTATGGAAATTTTAATAAGATGCCCTCTGATTTTGAGACTAGTGTTAAAGAATTTATGATTTCGCAAAAGAATTTCAATGCTTTGCTTGAAGAAAAATTGCCTAAGATTGATGAGTTGGCAAGGAACATGGATAGAATTTCTCTTGATGTTGATTCTTTGAAACTTAGATCTATTCCACCTAAGTATGATATCAATGAGTCTCCCAAAGCCATGAGAATTTCCATTGATGAGTGCAAAGAAAGAACCGCTAGGATGCGTGCTAAAAAAGATTGCTTTGTAAAAGCATGTTCTTCTAGTTTTCATGATAATAATGATGAAGATTTAAAAGTGATTGATGTGTCTCCTATTAAATTTTTGTTTTCCAATTTGAATCTTGATAAATATGGAACTGGAGATGAGTCAAACTTTAGTTAAAAGGCGCCCCAATGATTTGGAGTTTTTAGATCTTGATGCAAAAATTGGCAAAAGTGGGATTGAAGAGGTCAAAACTTTACATAGCAATGAACCCACTATTTTGGACTTCAAGGAATTTAATTATGATAATTGCTCTTTGATAGATTGTATTTCCTTGTTGCAATCCGTGTTAAATTCTCCTCATGCTTATGATCAAAACAAAGCTTTTACTAAACATATCGTTGATGCTTTAATGCAATCCTATGAAGAAAAGCTTGAATTGGAAGTTTCTATCCCTAGAAAACTTGATGATGAGTGGGCACCTACTACTAAAATTAAGATCAAAAATCATGAATGTTATGCTTTATGTGATTTGGGTGCTAGTGTTTCCACGATTCCCAAAACTTTGTGTGATGTGTTAGGTTTCCGTGAATTTGATGATTGTTCTTTAAATTTGCATCTTGCAGATTCCACCATTAAGAAACCTATGGGAAGGATTAATGATGTTCTTATTTTTTCAAAAGGAATTATGTTCCCGTAGATTTCATTGTTCTTGATATAGATTGCAATCCTACATGTCCTACTGTTCTTGGTAGACCTTTCCTTAGAACGATTGGTGCAATTATTGACATGAAAGAAGGAAATATTAGATTCCAATTTCAATTAAGGAAAGGCATGGAACACTTTCCTAGGAAGAAAATTAAATTACCTTATGAAACTATTATGAGAGCCACTTATGGATTGCATACCAAAGATGGCAATACCTAGATCTATTCTTGTTTTTATGCCTAGCTAGCGGCGTTAAACGAGAGCGCTTGTTGGGAGGCAACCCAATTTTATTTTTCTTCCTTGCTTTTTGTTCCTGTTTAGTAATAAATAAATCATCTGTCCTCTATTATGATTGTGTTTTTATTCTTTAATTAGTGTTTGTGCCAAGTAAAGCCTTTAGGATCTTCTTGGATGATTGTTATTTGATCTTGCTGAAAAAAACAGAGAGTATGCGCTCACAAGAATAATTTTCATTTTTTACCAGAGAGCGATAAAATACCAATTCCAACTGCCGTAGATTAATATACAAATTACCCTGGTCTTACTAATTTGGTAGAATTTTTGGAGTTACAGAAGTATTCGAAACCTACATTGCTACACACTTTTCTGTTTTTGACAGATTGTGTTTTTCGTGTGTTGTTTGCTTATTTTGATGAATCTATGGCTAGTATCAGGGGTTATGAACCATAGAGAAGTTGGAATACAGTAGGTTTAACACCAATATAAATAAAGAATGAGTTCATTATGGTACCTTAAGGTGGTAGTTTGTTTTCTTATACTAACGGAGCTCATGAGATTTTCTGTTGAGTTTTGTGTTGTGAATTTTTCAAGTTTTTGGGTAAAGATTTGATGGATTATGGAATAAGGAGTGGCAAGAGCCTAAGCTTGGGGATGCCCAAGGCACCTCAAGGTAAAATTCAAGTACAACCAAAAGCCTAAGCTTGGGGATGCCCCAGAAGGCATCCCCTCTTTCGTCTTCGTCTATCGGTAACTTTACTTGAGGCTATATTTTCATTCACCACATGATATGTGTTTTTCTTGGAGCGTCTTGTATGATTTGAGCTTTGCTTTTTAGTTTACCACAATCATCCTTTCTGTACACACCTTTTGGGAGAGACACACATGAATCGGAATTTATTAGAATACTCTATGTGCTTCACTTATATCTTGTGAGCTAGATAATTTTGCTCTAGTGCTTCACTTATATTATTTTTAGAGCACAGTGGTGGTTTTATTTTGTAGAAATAATTGATCTCTCATGCTTCACTTATATTATTTTGATGGTCTTTTAGAACAGCATGGTAATTTGCTTTGGATATAAAATTAGTCCTAATATGATAGGCATTCAAGATGGGTATGATAAAAACTTTCATATAGAGTGCATTGAACACTATGATACTTGATAGATGTTTTGAGATATGAAGGTGGTAATATTAGAGTCATGCTAGTTGGGCTATCGTGAAATTGGGAAATACTTGTGTTAAAGTTGGCAAGTCCCGTAGCATGCATGTATGGTAAACATTGTGTGAAAAATTTGAAGCATGGGGTGTTCTTTGAGTGCTTTCCTTATGAGTGGCGGTCGGGGACGAGCGATGTTCTTTTCCTACCAATCTATCCCTCTAGGGGCATGAGTAATAGTACTTTGCTTCGAGGGCTAATAAACTTTTGCAATAAGTATATGAGTTCTTTATGACTAATGTGAGTCCATGGATCATACGCAGTCTTACCTTTCCACAATTTGCTAGCCTCTACGGTACCGTGCATTGCCCTTTCTCACCTCGAGAGTTGGTGCAAACTTCGCCGGTGCATCCAAACCCCGTGATACGATACGCTCTATCACACATAAGCCTCATTATATCTTCCTCAAAACAGCCACCATACCTACCTATTATGGCATTTCAATAGCCATTCCGAGATATATTGCCATGCAACTTTCCACCATTTCGTTTATTATGAAATGCTCCATCATTTTCATATTGCTTTGCATGATCATATAGTTGACATCGTATGTGTGGCAAAGCCACTTTCATAATTCTTTCATACATGTTGCTCTTGATTCATCGCATATCTCGGTACACCGCCGGAGGCATTCACATAGAGTCATATTTTTGTTCTAGTATCGAGTTGTAACATTGAGTTATGAGTAAATAAAAGTGTGATGATCATCATTATTAGAGAATTGTCCCATGTGAGGTGAAATGATTCAAAAAAACAGAGGCCAAAGAAGCCAAACAAAAAAAGTGAGAGAAAAATAGAGAAGGGACAATGTTACTATCCTTTTTCCACACTTGTGCTTCAAAATAGCACCATGATCTTCATGGTAGAGAGTTTATTATTTTGTCATTTTCATATACTAGTGGGAATTTTTCATTATAGAACTTGGCTTGTATATTCCAATGATGGGCTTCCTCAAAATGCCCTAGGTCTTCGTGAGCAAGCAAGTTGGATGCACACCCACATAGTTTCTTTTGATGAGCTTTCATACACTTATGGCTCTAGTGCATCCGTTGCATGGCAATCCCTACTCCTCGCATTGACATCAATTGATGGGCATCTCCATAGCCCGTTGATTAGCTGCGTCAATGTGAGACTTTCTCCTTTTTGTCTTCTCACATAACCCCCATCATCATATGCTATTCCACCTATAGTGCTATATCCATGGCTTGCGCTCATGTATTGCGTAAGGGTTGAAAAGGCTGAAGCGCGTTAAGAAGTATGAACCAATTGCTCAGCTTGTCATCGGGGTTATGCATGATGGGAGCATTTCGTGTGATGAAAATGAAGCATGGCCAAACTATATGATTTTGTAGGGATAAGCTTTCTTTGGCTATGTTATTTTGATAAGACATAATTGCTTGGTTAGCATGCTTGAAGTATTACTATTTTATGTCAATATTAAACTTTTATCTTGAATCTTTTGGATTTAAACATTCATGCCACAATAAAGAGAATTACATTGAAAATTATGTTAGGGAGCATTCCACATCAAATATTCTGTTTTTATCATTTACCTACTCGAGGACGAGCAAGAATTAAGCTTGGGGATGCTTGATACATCTCGAACGTATCTATAATTTTTGATTGTTCCATGCTATTATATTATCTCTTTTGGATGTTTAATGGGCTTTATTATACCTTTTTATATTATTTTTGCGACTAACCTATTAACCGAAAGCCCAGTGCAAATTGTTGTTTTTTTTGCCTATTTCAGTGTTTCGCAGAAAAGGAAAATCAAATGGAATCCAAACAGAATGAAACCTTCGCGAGGATCGTTTTTGGAACAAACGCAATCCAGGAGACTTGGAGTGGACGTCAAGGAAGTAGCGAGGAAGGCACGAGGGGGGTGGGCGCGCCCCCCACCCTCGTGGGCCCCTCGCAGCTCCACCGACCTACTTCTTTTGCCTATATATACTCTTATACCCTAAAACCTTCGGGGAGAGCCACGAAACACCTTTTCCACCGCCGCAACCTTCTGTACCCGTGAGATCCCATCTTGGGGCCTTTTCCGGTGATCTGCCGGAGGGGGATTCGATCATGGAGGGCTTCTACATCAACACCATAGCCTCTCCGATGATGTGTGAGTAGTTTACCACAGACCTTCGGGTCCATAGTTATTAGCTAGATGGCTTCTTCTCTCTCTTTGGATCTCAATACAAAGTTCACCTCGATCTTCTTGGAGATCTATTTGATTTAACTTTTTTGCGGTGTGTTTGTCGAGATCCGATGAATTGTGGGTTTATGAACTTGATTATCTATGAATATTATTTGATCCTTCTCTGAATTCTTATATACATGATTTGATATCTTTGCAAGTCTCTTCAAATTATCGGTTTAGTTTGCCCTACTAAATTGATCTTTCTTGCAATGGGAGAAGTGCTTAGCCTTGGGTTCAATATTGCGGTGCTCGATACCATTGACAGAAATGGAAACGACATGTATTGTATTGTTGGAATCGAGGATAAGAAGATGGGATTTATATCATATTGCTTGAGTTTATCCCTCTACATCAAGTCATCTTGCCTAATGCGTTACTACGTTCTTATGAACTTAATACTCTAGATGCATGTTGGATAGCGGTCGATGTGTGGATTAATAGTAGTAGATGCAGAATCGTTTCGGTCTACTTGTCACGGACGTGATGCGTATATTCATGATCATTGCCTTAGATATCATCATAACTATGCGCTTTTCTATCAATTTCTCGGCAGTAATTTGTTCACCCACCGTAATGCATGCTATCTTGAGAGAAGCCACTAGTGAAACCTATGGCCCCCGGGTCTACTGTACATCATATAAGTTTCCAATCTACAATGCTAGTTTACTATTTATTTTGCAATCTTTATTTTCCAATCTATACCACAAAATTACCAAAAATAGTTATCTTATTATCTTTATCAGATCTCACTTTTGCAAGTGGCCGTGAAGGGATTGACAACCCCTTTATCGCGTTGGTTGCAAGGTTCTTATTTGTTTGTGCAGGTACTAGGCGATTTGCGTGTAGTCTCCTACTGGATTGATACCTTGGTTCTCAAAAACTGAGGGAAATACTTACGCTACTTTGCTGCATCACCCTTTCTTCTTCAAGGGAAAACCAACGCATGCTCAAGAGGTAGCGAGAGCTGGCAACTCGAACAAACATAAAAATATAGTGAAGCACATACATTGTCGTGTAAGCACACACCCAGCAGAAACCTTTTAGGATGTCGTTCACACTAGGACACAATGTACAACCCCAGAATCTATTTGTGGAAGTAGTGCGCCATCCATGTTACCAGATGGTAGCAGTTCAGAGGCAACACTGCCGGAGAGCAGTCAGAGCACATATATTGTAGTTCTTGAGGCTCTACTAGAGGCAGAAAGAGAGTGTGGCTGTCATGAATGAGGTAATATCGATCTTGAGGCTGAAAATTATGCAATTAGCTGCACGCATTATGCAAGCAACCCAAGAGTTGGAGGAAGTAAAATTGTTGCATTTGAAGTTGAAGAAGGTCCTGCTGTTTCTACTATCTGAAGCCTAGGGTAATCCCCGTTCTTCTTTAGATACCAGTTGAAATTTTCATTAGATTATTGTACTTGCATGTTATGTCATGTCTCTGAATGGATTGTGTTGTAAGACCCCCTATGATAGAGGCAAAGGTGTCCCGTCTTTCGATGAGATGGTGGCTATCGTTTTGGAGGAAGTTGACTTTGACGATCCGACTACGAACGTGCGAGGACGTCACGCCTTAGCAATCGCTAAACCAACCCCGAGAGGTTATTGACCACGCCGGAGCATGATCAACCTGACCACGAAGGTATGTTTCCTGTAGGCAAACGAAGAACAAGCAAGAAACTAATATTGCAATCTGGATATTGCGAATATAAGAGGAAAGCTTTATTGATCAAAGGTGGGGTTCTGTGACACCTTTGTCTGGTTGTTGAACACAAACGAAGTATGCGAAGTTGCTGCTATGGCAAACTTTAATCTAAACAAAACCCAAAGTCTAAATGACGCCCTAAGGGCTATATATATGGATGAAGAGGGGGGGTTCGTGGCCCTTGGAGGAGGGGTCCGAAACCAACCCTAACTCTTGTTTCCCCACACATACGGACTCTAAAAATAGCCTATACTTAAGTATTTTGAAAATACATGCAGCACCTAGAATAGCCTCTGGACGAAATTTATGAAGTGGCATCTTGTATATTTCGTCCAAGGCTTCATGCACTCCTTATGGTGGCTTCAAAGTCCTGAAATCATCAGTTGTAACTCCGTTCTTGATCCCCTTGCACATGCCATCATCTCTGTGCTTGGTCTTGCTCCAGTGTTCATCTCTCTTATCCATGACAGGCCCTTCATTTGTAAGCAAAACAAATGTATCCAATTTAGGCAGCATCATATTCTCATGAACATTAGAATCATTAACAAGAAACAGAAGTACCTGAAAATTTAATTGGCGTGCGCGAGCTCTAGTAATTGGTCTAGTATGCATAGCAGCAGGGGCTGTGGGTGTAACAATGGTATTGATGTCCTCATCATCCTCCCCTTCTTGAAATGAAGTCGTCCTTGACGGAAGCTCATCTTCCTCACCCAAATAAGGCTTCAAATATGCAATGTTAGAAGTGGGACTAACCCCTAAATCTACAGGCAGCTCAAGTTTATATGCATTATCATTTATTTTCTCTAACACCTTAAAAGGACCATCAGCACGTGGCATTAGCTTTGATTTGCACAAATTTGGAAATCTATCCTTATGCAAATGTAACCAAACAAGATCTCCAGGTGCAAACACAACATGTTTTCTACCCTTATCTCCAGCAAGTTTATATTTAGCATTCATACGCTCAATGTTTTCCTTAGTTAACTCATGCATTTTTAAAATCAATTCAGCACATTCTTTAGCATCAAAATTAACCTTCTCCGAAGATGGAAGAGGCAACAATCGATAGGTGCACGAGGTAGGAAACCATACACAATTTCAAAAGGGCACATCTTAGTAGTAGAATGCAATGAACGATTATAAGCAAATTCAATATGAGGCAAGCATTCTTCCCACATTTTCTTATTATTCTTCAAAATAGCCCTAAGCATAGTAGACAATGTTCTATTGACTACTTCAGTTTGTCCATCAGTTTGGGGGTGACAAGTAGTACTAAAAAGCAGTTTAGTCCCCAACTTAGCCCATAAACATCTCCAAAAGTGGCTAAGTTATTTAGTATCACGATCTGAAACAATAGTATTTGGCACACCATGCAAGCAAATAATTTCATGAAAGAACAAATCATCAACATTAACAGCATCATCGCTTTTATGACATGGTAGAAAGTGTGCCATTTTCGAGAATCTATCCACGACAACAAATATGCTATCCCTCCCCTTCTTTGTTCGAGGTAAACCTAAAACAAAGTCCATAGGTATGTCCTCCAAAGGAACACTAGGTATAGGCAAAGGCATATATAAACCATAAGGATTGAGTCATGACTTAGCTTTTTGACATGTAGTGCAGCGAGCAACAAAACGCTCAACATCCTGTCTCATCTTTGGCCAAAAGAAATGTGTAGCAAGTATGTCCTCCATCTTATTCACGCCAAAGTGTCCCATTAATCCTCCTCCATGCGCCTCCTGCAACAACAAAAGATGAACAGAGCTAGCTGGAATGCACAGCTTGTTAGCACAGAACACAAATCCATCATTAACGACAAACTTGTTCCACGTTCTTCCTTCTTTACAATTCTGCATTACATCTTTAAAATCAGCATCATGCACATATTGATCTTTGATGGTCTCAAACCAAATATTTTGAAGTCAAGTTGTGAAAGCATAGTATAGCGGCGAGACAATGCACTAGCAATAACATTTTCTTTACCCTTGTGTTTAATGACATAAGGGAAAGTCTCAATGAATTCAACCCATTTAGCATGTCTACGATTCAGTTTAGCTTGACTTTTAATATGTTTCAATGATCCATGATCAGAATGTATAACAAATTCTTTGGGCCATAAATAATGTTGCCATGTTTCTAAAGTCCGAACAAGAGCATATAATTATTTATCATAAGTAGAATAATTCAGACTAGGCCCACTCAATTTTTCAGAAAAGTATGCAACAGGTTTGCCATCTTGTAATAACACACCTCCTAACCCAATTCCACTAGCATCACATTCAAGCTCAAAAGTCTTGTTAAAATCAGGAAATTGGAGTAAAGGAGCATGTGTCAACTTATCTTTCAATACCGTGAAGGCTTCTCCCTATGTGGTACCCCAAACAAAAGGTACATCCTTCTTTGTAAGCTCATTGAGAGGTGCAGCAATGGTGCTAAAATCTCTCACAAAACGCCTATAGAATCCAGCGAGGCCAAGAAAACTCCTCACTTGTGTGACCGTTTTGGGCTGCGGCCAAATCTCAATAGCTTCAATATTGGCTTTATCAACTTCAATTCCCTGTGGAGTAACAACATAGCCAAGAAAAGATACCCGGTCTGTGCAAAAGGTGCACTTTCCATGGTTACCAAAAAAACGTGCATCATGTAGAGCAATAAAAACAGCACGTAAATGTTCCAAATGTTCCTCCAAAGATTTGCTATAAATCAATATGTCATCAAAGTAAACTACCACAAATCGTCCAATGAAAGCATGTAAAACTTTGTTCATTAATCTCATGAAAGTACTTGGTGCATTAGTTAACCCAAAAGGCATGACTAACCACTCATATAATCCAAACTTAGTTTTAAATGCTGTTTTCCATTCATCTCCCAATTTCATACGAATTTGATGGTATCCACTACGCAAATCAACTTTGGAGAATATTGTACAGCCACTCAATTCATCAAGCATATCATCTAGCCTAGGAAAATGATGATGATAACAAATAGTAATATTATTAATGCCTCTACAATCAACGCACATACGCGACGTACCATCCTTTTCGGCACTAAAATGATAGGAACAGCACAAGGACTAAGGGATTCGCGTATATAACCTTTGTCGAGTAGTTGTTGTACTTGTCGCATAATCTCCTTCGTCTCCTCTGGATTGGTACGGTGTGGCGCACGGTTGGGTAATGATGCACCGGGAATTAAGTCAATTTGATGCTTAATCCCTCGAATAGGTGGTAATCCCGGTGGCACGTCTTGTGGAAAGACGTCAGCGAACTCCTGCAAAATGTTAGTGACAGCAGGAGGCAAAGAGGAAGGCATGTCCTCGAATGAAAATAATGCCTCTTTGCACACAAAAGCATAGCAAACGGATTTGCTAAAATCTAGATCATCAATATTAGATTTGGTGGCAAGTAAACATGAATTTTCAATTTAATTTCAGAAGCAACACTAGATGGTTTATTATTAGGCTTCATTTGTTGCTCAAATTCTTTTGCCACAATCTAATTTTCACTCTTATTTTGCCCCTGTTCTGCTTTATTAGCTCTATTAATATCATCTTTCAAAATGGAATCAGGAGTCATAGGAAGCAAAGTAATATTTTTGTCCTTATGAACAAGAGTATACTGATTGTTTCTACCATGGTGCACAGAATTTTTTATCAAATTGCCATGGTCTACCAAGTAATAAGGAACATGCTTGCATAGGTACCACATCACAATCAACATAATCAACATATGTAGAGATACTAAAATGCACACGAACAGTATGTGTTACCTTAACCTTACCGCTGTTGTTGAACCATTGAATGTAGTGAGGATGTGGATGTGGTCTTGTGGTGAGAGATAGCTTCTCCACCATCTCCATGCTAGCCAAGTTGTTGTAGCTCCCTCCATCTATGACGACGCGAACAGAACATTCCTTCACCACCCCCTTTGTATGGAACAAATTATGCCTCTGATTTTGCTCAGCTTGTGTAACCTGCACACTCAAAACACGTTGAGCAACTAAACATTCATACCTGTCAGCATCTTCAGCAGCCATGTATTGCGTCTCATGATCGGAATCATGTCCACCGTGTTCTTCATGTGTAATAAGAGCCAAAGTCTCCTCATCATAGTCTCTAGTGGACTCATACCCACCATCCTCAGTAGCAATCATCACATGCTGAGATTTGCATTCTCTCGCAAAATGTCCTCTTCCCTTACTACAATGACAAATAATATCACTTGTGTGCCCTGTTGATGCCATGGAAGAAGAAGAGCTCTACGCAGGCCTGGCAGGTGTGCTCTTGGCAGATAGTGGTGGTTGTGCCTCCTTTCTTGTATCATGGCTGGAGGTGGTACCTGATGGAGGTGCTGGTGCAGTGGAAGTAAAGGATGCACGTGGTGTCCATGATGAAGATCGACCTGCAGAAAAGTTAGTTCGTGCCAATGCATGTCGATCCTACACTTCACGTTCAGCTTTACAAGCAAGATGGAATAAATTAGTGATATTATTATACTCCTTATACTCTAGAATGGTCTGAATCTCTCTATTTAATCCACCCATAAAACGTGCAAGCATAGCTTCATTATCCTCAACAATACCACATCTAATCATGCCAGTTTGTAATTCCGGATAATATTCCTCTACAAAAAAGTTTCCTTGTCTTAAACGCTGCAATTTTTGAAGTAATTCACGTTGATAATATGGTGGAACCCAATGAGTACACATAGCAGTTTTCAAAGCAGTCCAAGTAGTTGGAATATTATTTGGATATAACCTACGATGTTCAGACCACCACACACAAGCAAAACTAGTGAAAGCACAAAGTGCAGCAGCAACACGTCTCTCCTCGGTATATTCTAAACTTGTAAAACGTTGTTCGGTTTCTAACTCCCAAGTAAGATATATATCAGGAACGTATCTACCCTCAAATGGTGGAATCTTCAATTTCAGTTTAGGGAGATGGTCATGATCTCGTACCTGAGGGGGAGCCCTACCATTGTGATTATTTGCATGTGGACGACCTGGTGGTTGTGGTGCTAGTGGTTGCACGTAGTTCTGATTTTGATCAACCTCATCCTCGTAATCTCCCGCATAATCATCCTCCTCGCCATCAGCAGTAGGAGCCACAAAAGTATCAACAGCAGCACCAACAGTTTGGCAAGGCGCAAGAGGGACACGGCTCGCTCAGCGGAGTGCTGTTTCGCGACGTGGAGGTAGGTGTTGTTGTTGTTGTTGTTGTTGTTGTTGTTGTAGAGATGCGTTAGGTGCAGCCGGTGGTGGTGGTGGAAGACGCGCGAGCAATTCATTAAACTTGTTATCGAGTTTTGTTTCGAACATGCCATCTATCTTCTCCATGGCCTCTTCAAATCTGTTTAGCACATCTTGCACCTGTCCACTCGTCATTTGCTGAAATTTATCATGCAACTCATTATTCATCATGTTCTCCCAGTCAGTCTCGTCGGCTTGTGACCCTGCCATGGTTAGCAGCAATAGAAACACACAAGAATATGATCCTACAGACTACTAACAAGAGGTGGCGGTGGGTGTCACAAATCCATCAAGCAAATCTCAAATCTTACTAGTTCTTACCCAGCAGCAGGCGGTGATCGGCAATCGTCGTAGTCAAAACTCTCAAAGCTTCGATAGAGCGATTACTAGGGAGTGTCAAACGCACGACGTAGATGTATGTGGAGCTGGGAAGGCTTATAATATGGTAGCAAAAAGGGTCAGCAGCAATCAATTCAGAGATGCAAAGTTGAAAAAACGCTCAACGACGGTACTGTGCTGGTCCTAGGCTAGACCGTGCTAGAGATGCCAGCCTAGAACATTAACAAAATCATGGCGCTGCATGTAAACAAGGGAGGAGAACACTCTGATTTTTTTCTATTTTTTCCTTTTTTTGCTCTGCAACAATTTTTTTTGAAAAAGTCTACAAATGGTCTAAAAACCGCCTAGCCAGAATTTTCCAGACTTAGTTTTTTTAGTTTGGAACTATTTTTCTACTGCGGGTAGCACGAAATCTCGGGAGTCCTACTCTATCACGACTCAAAGTATCGCATGATCTAGAACTCGAAAACAAAGCAACAAATACTGGACTCGGACTAGGACTGGTGGCGGAGATGAATCTGGTGGAACTCGGACTGGTGGTTGTATATGGCGATGGTATATCTGGACTCGGATTGGTGATGGTATATGGTGATGGTATATGTGGACTTGGATTGGTGGTTGTATATGGCAATGGTATATGTGGACTTGGATTGGTGGTTGTATATGGCAGCGGTGATGTATATGGTAGGGTGGTGGTATATGGCAAAGATGATGACGATGGTGCGGCGGCGGCGTGACAACCTGTGAACAGAACTCGAAACTCTAAGGGACTAGACGCTAAGACCAGCAACTCGACACGACGATGCAACCGCAAATTCAACAAAGCAAAACTCTAAAAAGACTATGCAAAGGCTCAGATTGGTTCGGATATGATGAACTAACCCTAATTTTTTTGGCTTTTTCATGGACTATAGGTATGAAGAACAAACTCGACCTAAACTATGAAAAACTGTAAAATCTCACCGAGCAACCTAGAAATCTAATACCACTTGATAGAGGCAAAGGTGTCCCGTCTTTCGATGAGATGGTGGCTATCGTTTTGGAGGAAGTTGACTTTGACGATCCGACTATGAACGTGCGAGGACGTCGTGCCTTAGCAATCGCTAAACCAACTCCGAGAGGTTATTGACCACACCGGAGCACGGTCAACCTGACCATGAAGGTTTGTTTCCTGCAGGCAAACGAAGAACAAGCAAGAAACTAAGATTACAATCTGGATATTGCGAATATAAGAGGAAAGCTTTATTGATGAAACGTGGGGTTCTGTGACACCTTTGTCTGGTCGTTGAACACAAACGAAGTACGCAAAGTTGCAGCTATGGTGAACTTTAATGTAAACAAAACCCAAAGTCTAAACGAGGCCCTAAGGGCTGTATATATGGAGGAAGAGGGGGGGATTTAGTGGCCCTTAGAGGAGGGGTCCGAAACTAACCCTAACTCTTGTTTCCCCACACATACGGACTCTAAAAATAGCCTTTACTTAAGTATTTTGAATATACATGGGCCTGGCCCAATAATAAGGTGATGCAGCACCTAGAATAGCCTCTGGACGAAATTTATGAAGTGGCATATTGCATATTTCATCCAAGGCTTCATGCACTCCTTATGGTGGCTTCAAAGTCATGAAATCATCCCCTTGCGCATGCCATCATCTCTGTGCTTGGTCTTGCTCCAGTGTCCATCCCTCTTATCCATGCCAGGCCCTTCATTTGTAAGCAAAACAAATGTATCCAATTTAGGCAGCATCATGTTCTCATGAACATTAGAATCATTACCAAGAAATGAAAGTACCTGATAATTTAATTGGCGTGCACGAGCTCTCGTAATTGGTCCAGTATGTATAGCACCAGGGGCTATGGGTGTAACAATGGTATTGATGTCCTCATCACCCTATGTTGTCCATGAAGGAAATACGCCCTAGAGGCAATAATAAAGTTATTATTTATTTCCTTATATCATGATAAATGTTTATTATTCATGCTAGAATTGTTTTAACCGGAAACTTAGTACGTATGTGAATACATAGACAAACAGAGTGCCACTAGTATGCCTCTACTTGACTAGCTCATTGAATCAAAAATGGTTAAGTTTCCTAGCCATAGACATGAGTTTTCATTTGATTAACGGGATCACATCATTAGAGAATGATGTGATTGACTTGACCCATTCCGTTAGCTTAGCACGATGATCGTTTAGTTTGTTGCTACTGCTTTCTTCATGACTTATACATGTTCCTCTGACTATGATATTATGCAACTCCCGAATACCGGAGGAACACTTTGTGTGCTACCAAACGTCACAACGTAACTGGGTGATTATAAAGGTGCTCTCCAGGTGTCTCCGATGGGACTTGTTGAGTTGGCATAGATCGAGATTAGGATTCGTCACTCCGATTGTCGGAGAGGTATCTCTGGGCCCTCTCGATAATGCACATCACTATAAGCCTTGCAAGCAATTTGACTAATGAGTTAGTTGTGGGATGATGCATTATGTAATGAGTAAAGAGACTTGCCAGTAACAAGATTGAACTAGGTATTGAGAAATTGACGATCCAATCTCGGGCAAGTAACATACCCATGACAAAGGGAACAACATATACCGTTATGCGGTTTGACCCATAAAGATGTTCGTAGAATACATAGGAGCCAATATGAGCATCCATGTTTCACTATTGGTTATTGACCGGAGATGAGTCTCGGTCATGTCTACATAGTTCTCGAACCCGTAGGGTCCGCACACTTAACGTTCAGTGACGATCCGTATTATGAGTTTATGTGTTTTGATGTACCGAAGGCTGTCCAAAGTCCCGGATGAGATCAGGGACATGACGAGGAGTCTCAAAATGTTCGAGACGTAAATATCGATATATTGGAAGGCTATATTCGGACATCGGAAAGGTTCTGAGTGGTTCGGGTATTTATCGGAGTACCGGAGAGTTATGGGAATTCGACGGGGAGTATATGGGCCTTATTGGGCTTTAGGGGAAAGAGAGAGGGGAGGCTGCGCGCCCCCCAAGGCCTAGTCCGAATTGGACTAGGGGGAGGGGCGGCGCCCCCTCCTTCCTTCTCTTCTCTTTTCCCTTTCCTTCTCTCCTACTCCTACTACATGGAAGGGGGAATCCTACTCCCGGTGGGCCGGCCCTTCCCATAGTAGAGGGCCGGCCCTTCCCCTCCTCCACTCCTTTATATACGATGGAGGGGGCACCCCATGGACACACAAGTTAATCTTTTTAGCCGTGTGCGGTGCCCCCTTCCACCATAATCCACCTCGGTCATATCGTAGCTGTGCGTAGGCGAAGCCCTGTGTCGGTAGCATCATCATAACCATCATCACGCCATCGTGCTGACGGAACTCTCCCTCGAAGCTCTGCTGGATCAGAGTTCGTGGGACGTCACCGAGCTGAACGTGTGCTGAACTCGGAGGTGCCGTGTGTTCGGTACTTGGATCGGTCGGATCGTGAAGACGTACGACTACATCAACCGCATTCTCATAACACTTCCGCTTACGGTCTACAAGGGTACGTAGACGATACTTCTCACGCCCTCGATGCGGCTATATCTCCCATGTGTCGAAGCACGACTTAGAGGCATAACCGCATTGAAAGCAATGTCGCAAGTGAGGAAATCTTCACACAACCCATGTAATACATAAGGGAAAGAGATACATAGTTGGCTTACAGTCGCCACTTCACACAATTACATGAATAAAGCATTACATCAACCAAATACATACAAGGTCCGACTATGGAACCAAAATAAAAGAAGACTACCCCAAAAGCTACACAGATCCCCGATCGACCCCAACTGGGCTCCACTACTGATCAACTAGAATGAAACAACACAAAGGACAAGATCTTCATTGAGCTCCTCCTTGAGCTTGGTTGAGTCATCTGCACGGTTCAACGGAACCTGCAAGCTGGTTTTGGAAGTATCTGTGAGCCACGGGAACTCAGCAATCTCGCACCCTCGCGATCAAGACTATTTAAGCTTATGGGTAAGGTAAAGGTATGAGGTGGAGCTGCAGAAAGCGACTAGCATATATGGTGGCTAACATACGCAAATGAGAGCAAGAAGAGAAGGCAAAGCACGATCAAGAAACTATGATCAAGAAGTGATCCTAGAACAACCTACGTCAAGCATAACTCCAACACCGTGTTCACTTCCCGGACTCCGCCGGAAAGAGACCATCAAGGTAACACACGCGGTTGATGCATTTTAATTAAGGTCAACTTCAGGTTTTCTACAACCAGACGTTAACAAATTCCCATCTGCCCATAACCGCGGGCACGGCTATCTAAAGTTCAAAACCCTGCAGGGGTGTCCCAACTTAGCCCATCACAAGCTCTCACGGTCAACGAAGGATATTCCTTCTAGCGGGAAGACCTGGTCAGACTCGGAATCCCGGTTACAAGACATCCTCGACAATGGTAAAACAAGTCCAGCAAGACCACCCGCTGTGCCAACAAATCCCGATAGGAGCTGCACATATCTCGTTCTCAGGGCACACCGGATTGTCCAAACTTCCGGTAGGCCAGCCCAGAGTTGCCCCTAGTGGTCACCGGCAGCTGACGAGGTGGACCAACACTCAGAGGAGCACTGGTCCGGGGGGTTTAAATAAAGATGACCCTTGAGTCCGCGGAACCCAAGGGAAAAAGAGGCTAGGTGGCGAATGGTAAAACCAATGTTGGGCTTGCTGGAAGATTTTTACTCAAGGCGAACTGTCAAGGGGTTCCCATAATAGCCCAACCGCGTAAGGAACGCAAAATCCGGGAACATAACACCGATATGACGGAAACTAGGGCGGCAAGAGTGGAACAAAACACCAGGCATAAGGCCGAGCCTTCCACCCTTTACCAAGTATATAGATGCATTAAGTAAAATAAGATATATTGTGATATCCCAACAAGTAAACATGTTCCAACAAGGAACAACATCTCCATGTTCCAACAAGGAACGAACTTCAATCTTCACCTGCAACTAACAACGCTATAAGAGGGGCTGAGCAAAGCGGTAACATAGCCAAACAACGGTTTGCTAGGACAAGGTGGGTTAGAGGCTTGGTTCAACAATATGGGAGGCATGATAAGCAAGTGGTAGGTATCGCAGCATAGGCATAGCAAAAGAGCGAGCAACTAGCAAGCAAAGATAGAAGTGATTTCGAGGGTATGATCATCTTGCCTAAAATCCCGCAAGGAAGAAGAACGAGTCCATGAAGAAGACAAACGGGCGTAGACGAATGAATCCTCACAAATGCAACGTTATCGGAACCAACCCGAAGAAGCAACACCGGAAAGAAGCACACAACATAGTAAACAAACAACACATAGACATGGCATGATGCACAAACAAATATGATGCATGTGCGGTTTAATGAAGCATGGCATGGCAAAGTGCACAAACAACACTACAAATTAAGTGGAGCTCAATTGCAACGAGTTGCATATTGACGAAGCACCACATGCCTTATTTAGTTCTCTCTCGTTTATGTACTCAAGAAAATTAAATGTTGGTTAGCATGGCAAGGGGTGAAGCACAGCAAAACTACCTATCTAGGCAAGTTTAAATGAGGCCGGAAACAACGAACAACAATTCCGGTAAAACCCCATATCCGTATATTAGGTTTGGTACTGTTCTGCCCTAAACCATATTTTATAGTTGTTAAACATGCAAAGTGATGCCACCATGTTAAACTAGGCATTTTTCTACCCCATTTACATATAAAGATTATTTAAATCCGAGCTACGGTTATTTAGTTATGAATTAAATCATTTTAGCATGCCATATGAGAAAATTTAATCAAACATCATTTTAAGCATTTTAAACATAGATGAAAGTGACATATTATGAAACTAGATGAAAAACTAAGCATATTTCATATAAAGTTTGTTTTAATCTGATGCACGATTAAATAGTTATTAAATGCATGAACAGCAAGGGGTAATCTGTAAATGTGCAGTTTTTCTGTAAATAGCAAAATTCGTTCATAGCAGAAAAAAATATATAACGGGCCGAATCTGTTCTTGGGCCAACAGAGAGGCACTGGGGAGAAGCTCACCCCTTGGGCTTCGGCCCGGTTCGCTGGAGAGGCCAAGGCAGACCGCAGAGGGGTGCTGGCGCGCTGGGCCTTGCGTAGTGTTGGACCTCGCAGGCCGGTCCACTATGCTAGCGATGCAGGGTGTTGAGGCACTCGTCCTCCTCGTGTCAGGCATAGGCGCAGGGGCATGAGACAGGGACGGCGGCGCCCGAAGTCAACGACAGGGTGGCAGCAACTCCGGTAGGCGAGGGCGGCGAGGAGGACCGGAGAGGAACGGATCCGGGCAGATCCCGCTGTGGAGGCTCCATTCCTGGCGACGGCGAAGCAGATTGGCAGGGTACAGCTGGAGCCATATCTACCTGCGGGACAGAGAAGAACGAGAAGATTGAGAGACCGGGAGAGAGCAGGGAAAGGAAGGAGGCGAGGCAGGGGCGGCGCGACCTGGCCGGAGGCGGCCTGGTGAAGGTGCTCGCCGGCGGGAGAGGCAGCTCCGGCGAGGCGAGGCAGTGACGAGGTGGAGGCGAGGGGAGCTCGAGGCGGCTCGGGGCCTGGTGCAGCTCGGGTACAAAGGAGCTCCACGCGGGTGGGGCTGGAGGTAGCGCTCGATCCACGAGCGCTCGGGCCGACTGCAGTGGTGGATCAGGCAGGTGATGAGTGGTTGGTGCGATCTGGAAAATGAGGAGGAAAACGATGGCTTCAGTTGGTGGTTTGGATCGGGAGGGGATTGGGTGGATCGGGATGGATCCCAAGGAGGATTTGGAAAACGACGGCGGGCGACGAGACAGAAGTACTAGATTTTAGGGTTGGCTAGTTTAGGTAGGGTTTCATCTGCTATAAATAGCAGGTAGGAATTGTGTAGTGGCTAATCCGTTCCTCCGATCGTAATCGGACGGTCGGGAAAAATAGGCTAGGGAGCCCAAAAAAGAAAACGGAGACGTTTGGGGATGATCCGGACACAAAGGTGGCGACAGTCCGGGTCGGGTTCAGGACAACTTTCGGACGCGCGCGAGGGGTCGATGCACTGTGCAGAGAGGGTTAGGCTGGGTCTGGCGGATTGTGAAGAGCGGGTTGGTCTGAGAGAAGAGGGGAGAGATGCAGCCCAGCACGGTTTCTGGAGACCGAAAACGTCTGACGTTAGACCGGCTACTATTGCCGCTATATTTATCCGTTGGGACGTCAAACGGATTCCGAATGCGATGAAACTTGGCAGGCGGTGTACTGACGACAAAACAACACCGCATGCCAACTTTCAACCCATTCCGAGAACATTTTCCAGCCACTTATAAAATAATATTTCGGACATGCCATGGGCGCGTGAAAGTGTGTCTAGGCTCAGAACGGACAACGGAAAGAACGAGGAGACCGGGAAGGATGCAAGTTTTGAAAACATGATGATGCAATGCACATGATGGCATGGTATGCAATGCATGACACGCAAGCACATGACAAGGCAACAATAGCGAATAACTGGAAGACACCTGGCACAACAGTCTCGGGGCGTCACAACACTCCACCACTACGAGAGGATCTCGACCCGAGATCCTAGGGATGGCACCGGAGGGAAAAGGAAGAGGAAGGGGTGAGGTGAAACTAAGTTGCTTCTTTGACAAACGAGTGAAACCAAAGAACCTTGCGAGGTTGAAAAAATTTAAAGAAAGAATACAACAAAGATGAACAAAGTTGAAAACACTCCGTTAGACAAGAGGAACAAGGAACATTACTAGAACCTTGTAGGTTGAAGACATAAGAAAAAGGTTGCAATGAACAAGAATTACAAGCAAGCACTTCGGTTGAAACGAGAAGCACAAAGAACGATAAAGATCAATTACGGCAATACTCCGGTTGGAAATGGAAGGAATTGAACATGATCTTGACAGGATGAGAGAATACTTGAAAAGAGGACATGACACTCCGGTTGGATGGATAAGCAAGGAGAAAAAAAACATGATCTTGGCAATCAAGATGATAGGATGAAGAGAGCAACGTCACAATGCCTCCGGAATGAAAGAAAAGAAGGTAGATAATTGAAATAAAAGAATGGAGAAGAAAATGCCGACTTCTGTCACAACAGAGCTTGAAAGGCATCTTTAGGAGAAGGGTCGAATGGAGTTGTTGGAAAAACCAACAACGATAAGAATACGCTTGATATGGTCTTAAGGAATACATCTCAAATTATGAGGTGACAACCTGCCACTCACGGGAAGAAGAATTGGATTCATATGAACAAGGAGACAAGAAAGCTTATTCGCCGGAAGGATAAAAGAAGAACTTGGGTCATTTATAAGCACCATAATAGCAACAATCCTTAGAGAAAGCTTTAGGTGAAACATGACACAAGATAACTCCAACGAAGAGATTGATGGGTTTAAATATCTCATTCTTGAAGAATGATATATTACCACCTCAAAAGATAAGGGAGACACAATTCCACTATGGATTGCAAGATAAAGAATGCATGAGCTCCTCTGAAAAGAATCTCAATGAACACTAAGGGATATAAATCCTTGATGAACCATCATGTAGAACCTTCGTGAAGAACTCCGGTAAACAAAAGAATGATCAAAGGGAAGGAAAAAGAAGTTGAAAACACAAGGTGAATCCTTGCAATGATTTAGATGTATGTCCGTGATGATATAATTGCGAGAGCTTGGAACTCCGGAAAAGAAAGAAGAACAAATGAGATCAAGAATTTGATGAATCTCCGGAATAAGGAATTGAATAAACTCGATGAAACAAGAATAAGAATTACATTATGCGTATCCTTCACCAATTTAATTGATGACAAGCAACGGATTTGGCATACTACTTATTCTCGTGGAAAGGATTTAGATAGATATAGCTTCAGACTTGAGGAAGGTCTTCAACGAACCCACCGGTAGGATTGAAAACAACAAATGAATTGATATGATAACAAGGTAAGAAGAATCTTGAACGAACCACCGTAAGAATTGAAAAGGAACGAATAAAAGATAACGAATCACCGGGAAGAATTTGCAAATAAACGAAGATGCTCGAGAGAATCTAGATACATGAGAACGAAGGGATCACGAACTGATTAGAGATCACTTGAACGAAGCACCGGTAAAATTGGAGAATGATAACTGAAAGCTGAGAATGAATAAATTCTGAGATGATGGGCTCTGGATAATCAAACTGAAAAGACTCCTGAATTACTCTGGATGGGTGAAAAGAAATTCTCACAACCGAAACAATTATGGGAGAATGGCAGAGAATGGGGCAAGATTCAAAAGAAACTCTTCTTCGGCCTTCAAAATGACGACGAGAAACACCACCAAGAATTATTGAGGCACACCGGAATGAAGAATGGAAAAGTTGAGCCAACGATGAAAAGAATTTGAAAGATCTTGGAGAAAAGCATTTGACTGATGATAAATCATTCTTACGTCAAACTTTGAAAAGAACTTGAGAAGCTCCGGAAAAGAGAAGAGTCAGGTAAGATCCTGGGAAAAGACCTGTGGGTTAGGGCCCACTGAAAAGATACACCGATATAACGATTTAAAAGAGAGAAAGCACCGGTTGAATTAAATGACTTGAATGAGGGAACATCCTCGAAAGATCTTGAACGACTGTAGAGTGGAAACACGAATCTTCAAGATATCTTGCGCACTCCGGAACAAATGAATAGCGAGAAGTGAATTATTATGAGGTGCACCGGTATGAGAAGGTATTGAAACAAGGAAAAAGGGATATGAGATCAACACCGAAAGCTTGATTTGAATCCACCGGAGAAGAAAAGAATTAAGGATGATGACCTTGAGGCTCCGTTAAAATCTTCATGAGAATCACCGGATAAGAACATTGACGGAAAAAGAATTGAGAGACTTCTCATCAATAAGATGATACTAGATTAAGAAATCTTAGTCCTTGAAGAAAAAGGGTGGGTGGGTGGGAAAACAAAGGCAACTTGGAGACGGGTGAAGCAAACACCGTTGAGAAGAACTGATACTTGATCTAGCGGAAGTTGAAATTATCGGATCCACCTGAAGAGAAACCCGCCGGTTGAAAAGGTTTGACATGACAATCTCGATTATCATGAGGACTGGTATTCACATCGGAGTATGAGAACACCGTTTAGAGAAGGTATGGAATCAACATTTGACTTCGAAGCAACTTGAATACCACAACTCAAAACAAAACAAAGGATTGGCTTGCAAAATAAGCCGGAACAAACATATGATACAGATTTCGTCCGAAGTTTTCGTGGTGGGGCCTACACAGGCTCGATCGTACAGCACCATCATGTACAAGGCAGTGCACATGACATACGAAGCGTCCCCGAGTCGGCATAGCCAAGGACTCTTTAAGACACAACGAGACCACTGTAAAACCGACCGTGAATAGGCGGACCACTAGACGTCGAACCCCAATTTCATATCATACATCTGTCGGAAAGATATCCTAAGAGCTACCTGAATTCCCACTTATAAACTCCCGAAATTTTCCGGTTATGCAATCAGGTGTTGGGGATACAGGGGAAGCATAATATCTCACCCAAAACTAGCAAATCCTACATCCAGCTGTATCCATCCTTCAACACATAACCAAGAAACCTTCGGAAATCATCTACCTCAACCTTCGAAAAGCATCCGTTATACGAGTTATGGCAATACTCCTGAACTCCCGCCCCAGTACTGGGTGGCGTCGAGGTTATCTCACCAACAACTGCATAAAAGAGATTTTCGATGTCGGCGAACTAAACTCAGGTATTCCAGAACTGCAACGATAAAATTGTGACGACAACACCTCAGAGCTCAACTCCCCGGGACACTGCCACAACCCCTAAATGACAGGAGGCACCAAGAACAATGTTCTCATCACAAAACCATTGGAACGATTCCAAGATACCGCGTGATGCTAAAAAAATTTAGTGAAATTTGAGAAGAGAAGAGTCAAAACTCTACGTCAGGATGCCTCACCAGAGCGATGAAGGGACTGGGGAGTAAAAAGAATTCCTAAACTCTCCGATATATAATTCCTAAATGACTTAAAACATTTTTCTAGACTCAACTCGTCAGCTAATTCGATCAAGCAGTGGGGGCTCCTAAGGTCGGGGAAGGCTCTGATACCAACTTGTCACACCCTCGATGCGGCTATATCTCCCACATGTCGAAGCATGACTTAGAGGCATAACCGCATTGAAAGCAATGTTGCAAGTGAGGTAATCTTCACACAACCCATGTAATGCATAAGGGAAACAGATACATAGTTGGCTTACAATCGCCACTTCACACAATTACATGAATAAAGAATTACATCAACCAAATACATACAAGGTCCGACTACGGAACCAAAATAAAAGAAGACTACCCCAAAAGCTATACAGATCCCCGATCGACCCCAACTGGGCTCCACTACTGATCAACTAGAACGAAACAACACAAAGGACAAGATCTTCATCGAGCTCCTCCTTGAGCTTGGTTGAGTCATCTGCACGGTTCAACGGCACCTGCAAGCTAGTTTTGGAAGTATCTGTGAGCCACGGGGACTCAGCAATCTCGCACCCTCGCGATCAAGACTATTTAAGCTTATGGGTAAGGTAAAGGTATGAGGTGGAGCTGCAGCAAGCGACTAGCATATATGGTGGCTAACATACGCAAATGAGAGCGAGAAGAGAAGGCAAAGCACGATCGAGAAACTATGATCAAGAAGTGATCCTAGAACAACCTACGTCAAGCATAACTCCAACACCGTGTTCACTTCCCGGACTCCGCCAGAAAGAGACCATCACGGTAACACACGCGGTTGATGCATTTTAATTAAGGTCAACTTCAGGTTTTCTACAACCGGACGTTCACAAATTCCCATCTGCCCATAACCGCGGGCACGGCTTTCGAAAGTTCAAAACCCTGCAGGGGTGTCCCAACTTAGCCCATCACAAGCTCTCACGGTCAACGAAGGATATTCCTTCTAGCGGGAAGACCCGATCAGACTCGGAATCCTGGTTACAAGACATCCTCGACAATGGTAAAACAAGTCCAGCAAGACCACCCGCTGTGCCGACAAATCCCGATAGGAGCTGCACATATCTCGTTCTCAGGGCACACCGGATTGTCCAAACTTCCGGTAGGCCAGCCCAGAGTTGCCCCTGGTGGTCACCGGCGGCTGACGAGGTGGACCAACACTCAGAGGAGCACTGGCCCGGGGGGTTTAAATAAAGATGACCCTTGAGTCCGCGGAACCCAAGGGAAAAATAGGCTAGGTGGCGAATGGTAAAACCAATGTTGGGCATTGCTGGAAGAGTTTTACTCAAGGCGAACTGTCAAGGGGTTCCCATAATAACCCAACTGCGTAAGGAACGCAAAATCCGGGAACATAACACCGATATGACGGAAACTAGGGCGTCAAGAGTGGAACAAAACATCAGGCATAAGGCCGAGCCTTCCACCCTTTACCAAGTATATAGATGCATTAAGTAAAATAAGATATATTGTGATATCCCAACAAGTAAACATGTTCCAACAAGGAACAACATCTCCATGTTCCAACAAGGAACGAACTTCAATCTTCACCTGCAACTAACCACGCTATAAGAGGGGCTGAGCAAAGCGGTAACATAGTCAAACAACGGTTTGCTAGGACAAGGTGGGTTAGAGGCTTGGTTCAACAATATGGGAGGCATGATAAGCAAGTGGTAGGTATCACAGCATAGGCATAGCAAAAGAGCAAGCAACTAGCAAGCAAAGATAGAAGTGATTTCGAGGGTATGATCATCTTGCCTGAAATCCCGCAAGGAAGAAGAACGAGTCCATGAAGAAGACAAACGGGCGTAGACGAATGAATCCTCACAAACGCAACATTATCGGAACCAACCCGAAGAAGCAACACCGGAAAGAAGCACACAACATAGTAAACAAACAACACATAGGCATGGCATGATGCACAAACAATTATGATGCATGTCCGGTTTAATGAAGCATGGCATGGCAAAGTGCACAAACAATTGCATATTGACGGAGCACCACACGCCTTATTTAGTTCTCTCTTGTTTATGTACTCAACAAAATTAAATGTTGGTTAGCATGGCAAGGGGTGAAGCACAGCAAAACTACCTATCTAGGCAAGTTTAAATGAGGTCGGAAACAACGAACAACAATTCCGGTAAAACCTCATATCCATATATTAGGTTTGGTACTGTTCTGCCTTAAACCATATTTTATAGTTGTTAAACATGCAAAGTGATGCCACCATGTTAAACTAGGCATTTTTCTACCCCGTTTACATATAAAGATTATTTAAATCCGAGCTACGGTTATTTAGTTATGAATTAAATCATTTTAGCATGCCATATGAGCAAATTTAATCAAACATCATTTTAAGCATTTTAAACATAGATGAAAGTGACATATTATGAAACTAGATGAAAAACTAAGCATATTTCATATAAAGTTTGTTTTAATCCGATGCACGGTTAAATAGTTATTAAATGCATGAACAACAAGGGGTAATCTGTAAATGTGCAGTTTTTCTGTAAATAGCAAAATTCGTTCATAGCAGAAAAAAAATATAACGGGCCGAATCTGTTCTTGGGCCAACAGAGAGGCGCTGGGGAGCAGCTCACCCCTTGGGCTTCGGCCCGGTTCGCTGGAGAGGCCAAGGCAGGCCGCAGAGGGGTGCTGGCGCGCTGGGCCTTGCGTAGTGTTGGACCTCGCAGGCCGGTCCACTACTAGCAATGCAAGGTGTTGAGGCACTCGTCCTCCTTGTGTCAGGCATAGGCGCAGGGGCATGAGACAGGGACGGCGGCGCCCGAAGTCAACGACAGGGCGGCAGCGACCCCGGCAGGCGAGGGCGGCGAGGAGGACCGGAGAGGAACGGATCCGGGCAGATCCCGCTGCGGAGGCTCCATTCCCGGCAACGGCGAAGCAGATTGGTAGGGTATAGCTGGAGCCATGGCTACCTACGGGACAGAGAAGAACGAGAAGATTGAGAGACCGGGAGAGAGCAGGGAAAGGAAGGAGGCGAGGCAGGGGCGGCGCGACCTGGCCGGAGGCGGCCTGGTGAAGGTGCTCGCCGGCGGGAGAGGCAGCTCCGGCGAGGCGAGGCAGTGATGAGGTGGAGGCAAGGGGAGCCCGAGGCGGCTCGGGGCCTGGTGCAGCTCGGGTACAAAGGAGCTCCACGCGGCTGGGGCTGGAGGTAGCGCTCGATCCACGAGCGCTCGGGCCGACTGCAGTGGTGGATCGGGCAGGCGATGAGTGGTTGGTGCGATCTGGAAAACGAGGAGGAAAACGACGGCTTCGGTTGGTGGTTTGGATCGGGAGGGGATTGGGTGGATCGGGATGGATCCCGAGGAGGATTTGGAAAACGGCGGCAGACGACGAGACAGAAGTACTAGATTTTAGGGTTGGCTAGTTTAGGTAGGGTTTCATCTGCTATAAATAGCAGGTAGGAATTGGGTAGGGGCTAATCCGTCCCTCCGATCATAATCGGACGGTCGGGAAAAATAGGCTAGGGAGCCCAAAAAATAAAACGGAGACGTTTTGTAGACATTTGGGGATGACCCGGACACAAAGGTGGCGACAGTCCGGGTCGGGTTCGGGACAACTTTCGGACGCGCGTGAGGGGTCGATGCACTGTGCAGAGAGGGTTAGGCTGGGTCTGGCGGATTGTGAAGAGCGGGTTGGTCTGAGAGAAGAGGGGATAGATGCAGCCCGACACGGTTTCCGGAGACTGAAAACGTCCGACGTTAGACCGGCTACTATTGCCGCTATATTTATCCGTTGGGATGTCAAACGGACTCCGAATGCGATGAAACTTGGCAGGCGGTCTACTGACGACAAAACAACACCGCATGCCAACTTTCAACCCATTCTGAGAACATTTTCCGGCCACTTATAAAATAATATTTCGGACATGCCGCGGTCGCGTGCAAGTGTGTCTGGGCTCAGAACGGACAACGGAAAGAACGAGGAGACCGGGAAGGATGCAAGTTTTGAAAACATGATGATGCAATGCACATGATGGCATGGTATGCAATGCATGACACGCAAGCACATGACAAGGCAACAATAGCGAATAACTAGAAGACACCTGGCACAACAGTCTCGGGGCGTTACAATACTCTCCCCTCTCGTTGTTATGCATCACCATGATCTTGCGTGTGCATAGGAATTTTTTTGAAATTACTGCATTCCCCAACAGTGGCATCCGAGCCAGGTTTATGCGTAGATGTTATATGCACGAGTAGAACACAAAGGAGTTGTGGGCGTGAGTATATACATATTGCTTGCCGTTACTAGTTGATTCTTGATTCAGTGGTATTGTTGGATGAAGCGACCCAGACCGACATTATGCGTACGCTTACGCGAGACTGGTTCTACCGCCGTGCCTCACATACAGGTGGCTAGTGGGTGTCTGTTTCTCCAACTTTAGTTGAATCGGTTTCAATGAGCGGGGTTCTTTCTGAAGATCAAAAAGCAATCACTATACTACATTGTGGGTTTTGATGCTTAGGTAAGAACGATTCTTGCTCAGCCCGTAGTAGCCACAAAACTTGCAACAACAAAATAGAGGACGTCTAACTTGTTTTTGCAGGGCATTTTGTGATGTGATATGGTCAAGACATGATGAGATATAAATTGTTGTATGAGATAATCATGTTTTGTTGAAGTTATCGGCAACTGGCAGAAGCCTTATGGTTGTCTCTTTATTGCATAAGATGCAAGCGCCAAATAATTGTTTTACTTTATCGCTATGCGATAGCAATAGTTGCAAGAGCAATAGTTGGTGAGACGACCATGTGACGACACGTTGATAGAGATCAAGATGATGGAGATCATGGTGTCATGCCGGGACGATAGAGATCATGACGGTATTTGGAGATGGAGATCAAAGGCACAAGATGATCATGGCCATATCATGTCAGATATTTTGATTGCATGTGATGTTTATCCTTTATGCATCTTATTTTGCTTAGTTCGGTGGTAGCATTATAAGATGATCTCTCACTAAATTTCAAGGTATAAGTGTTCTCCCTGAGTATGCACCGTTGCGACAGTTTGACGTGTCGAGACACCACGTGATGATCAGGTGTGATAAGCTCTACGTTCACATACAACGGGTGCAAGCCAGTTTTGCACACGCGGAATACTCAGGTTAAACTTGACGAGCCTAGCATATGCAGATATGGCCTTGGAACACTGGAGACTGAAAGGTCGAGCATGAATCATATTATAGATATGATCAACATAGTGATGTTCACCATTGAAAACTTCTCCATCTTACGTGATGATCGGACATGGTTTAGTTGATTTGTATCACGTGATCATTTAGATGACTAGGGGGATGTCTATCTAAGTGTGAGTTCTTAAGTAATATGATTGATTGAACTTTATTTAATCATGAAATTAGTCCTGATAGTATTTGTATAACTATGGTGTAGATCAATAGCTCGCGATGTAGCTCCCCGTTTATTTTGATATGTTCCTAGAGAAAAACTAAGTTGAAAGATGTTAGTAGCAATGATGCAGATTGGATCCGTGATTTGAGGATTATCCTCATTGCTGCATAGAAGAATTATGTCCTTGATGCACCGCTAGGTGACAGATCGATTGCAGGAGCAGATGCAGACGTTATGAATGTTTGTCGAGCTCGATATGATGACCACTTGATAGTTTAGTGCACCATGCTTTACGGCTTAGAACCGGGGCTTCAAAGACATTTTGAACACCACAGAGCATATGAGATGTTCCAAGAGTTGAAATTAGTATTTCAGACTCATGCCCATGTCGAAAGGTATGAGACCTTTGACAAGCACTTTGCCTACAAGATGGAGGAGAATAGCTCATCTAGTGAGGATGTGCTCAGAATATCTGAGTACTACAATCACTTGAATCAAGTGGGAGGTAATCTTCCAGATAAGATAGTGATTTACAGAGTTCTCTAGTCACTATCACTAAGTTATTGGAACTTCGTGATGAACTATAATATGCAAGGGATAACGGAAACGATTCCCAAGCTCTTTGTGATGCTGAAATCGACGAAGGTAGAAATCAAGAAAAGCATCAAATGTTGATGGTTGACAAGACCACTAGTTTCAAGAAAAGGGCAAAGGGAAGAAGGGGAACTTCAAGAAGGACGGAAAGCAAGTCGCCGCTCAAGTGAAAAAGCCCAAGTCTAGACATAAGCCTGAGACTAAGTGCTTCTACTACAAAGGGACTGGTCACTGGAAGCAGAACCGCCCCAAGTATTTGACGGATAAGAAGGATGGCAAAGTAAACAAAGATATATTTGATATACATGTTATTGATGTGTACTTTACTAGTGTTTATAGCAACCCCTCAGTATTTGATACAAGTTCAGTTGCTGAGATTAGTAACTCGAAACGGGAGTTGCAGAATGAACAGATACTAGTTAAGGGTGAAGTGACGATGTGTGTTGGAAGTGGTTCCAAGATTGATATGATCATCACCGCAGTCTCCCTATACTTTCGGGATTAGTGTTGAACCTAAATAAATGCTATTTGGTGTTTGCGTTGAGCATGAATATGATTTGATCATGTTTATTGCAATATGGTTATTCATTTAAAGTCAGAGAATAATTGTTGTTCTGTTTACATGAATAAAACCTTCAATGGTCATACACCCAAGGTGAATGGTTTATTGAATCTCGATCGTAGTGATACACATATTCATAATATTGAAGCCAAAAGATGCAAAGTTAATAATGATAGTGCAACTTATTTGTGGCACTGCCGTTTAGGTCATATTGGTGTAAAGCGCATGAAGAAAATCCATGCTGATGGGCTTTTGGAATCACTTGATTATGAATCAGTTGATGCTTGCGAACCATGCCTCATGGGCAAGATGACTAAGACTCCATTCTCCGGAACAATGGAGCGAGCAACAGACTTTTTGGAAATAATACATACTGATGTATGCAGTCCGATGAGTGTTGAGGCTCGCGGCAGGTATCATTATTTTCTAACCTTCACAGATGATTTGAGTAAGATATGGGTATATCTTCTTGATGAAACATAAATCTGAAACATTTGAAAAGTTCAAATAATTTCAGAGTGAAGTGGAAAATCATTGTAAGAAGAAAATAAAGTTTCTATGTTCTGATCGTGGAGGAGAATATTTGAGTTATGAGTTTGGTCTTCATTTGAAACAATGCGGAATAGTTTCGCAACTCACGCCACCTAGAACACCACAGCGTAATGGTGTGTCTGAACATCGTAACCGTACTTTATTAGAGATGGTGCAATCTATGATGTCTCTTACCGATTTACCACTATCGTTTTGGGGTTATGCATTAGAGACAGCTGTATTCACGTTAAATAGGGCACCATCTAAATCCGTTCAGAGGACGCCATATGAACTGTGGTTTGGCAAGAAACCAAAGTGGTCATTTCTTAAAGTTTGGGGTTGCGATGCTTATGTGAAAAGGTTTCATCCCGATAAGCTCAAACCCAAATCGGAGAAATGTGTCTTCATAGGATACCCAAAGGAGACAGTTTGGTACACCTTCTATCACAAATCCGAAGGCAAGACATTCGTTGTTAAGAATGGATCCTTTCTAGAGAAGGAGTTTCTCTCAAAAGAAGTGAGTGGGAGGAAAGTAGAACTTGATGAGGTAACTATACCTGCTCCCTTATTAGAAAGTAGTTCATCAGAGAAATCTGTTCTTATGACTCCTACACCAATTAGTGAGGAAGCTAATGATGATGATCACGTAACTTCAGATCAAGTTACTACCGAACCTCGTAGGTCAACCATAGTGAGATCCGCACCAGAGTGGTACGGTAATCCTGTTCTGGATGTCATGTTACTTGACCAAGACGAACCTACGAACTATGAGGAAGCGATGATGAGCCCAGATTCCGCGAAATGGCTTGAGGCCATGAAATCTGAGATGGGATCCATGTATTAGAAAAAAGTATGGACTTTGATTGACTTGCCCGATGATCGGTGAGTCATTAAGAATAAATGGATCTTCAAGAGGAAGACGAATGCTCATAGTAGTGTTACTATCTACAAAGCTCGAATTGTCGCAAAATGTTTTCGACAAGTTCAAGGTGTTGACTATGATGAGATTTTCTCACTTGTATCGATGCTTAAAAGTCTGTCCGGATCATGTTAGCAGTTGCCGCATTTTATAAATCTGGCAAATGGATGTCAAAATTGTATTCCTTCATGGATTTCTTAAAAGAAGAGTTGTATATGATGCAACCAAAAGGTTTTGTCGATCCTAAAGGTGCTAACAAAGTGAGCAAGCTCCAACGATCCATCTATGGACTGGTGCATGCATCTCGGAGTTGGAATATCTGTTTTGATAAAGTGATCAAAGCATATGGTTTTATACAGACTTGCGGTGAATCATGTATTTACAAGAAAGTGAGTGGGAGCACTACAACATTTTTGATAAGTATATGTGAATGACATATTGTTGACCAGAAATAATGTAGAATTTTCTGGAAAGCATAAAGGAGTGTTTGAAAAGAGTTTTCCAAAGAAAGACCTCGATGAAGCTGCTTACACATTGAGCATCAAGATCTATAGAGATAGATCAAGACGCTTGATAAATTTTTTCAATGAGTACATACCATGACAAGATTTTGAAGTAGTTCAAAATGGAACGGTTAAAGAAGGAGTTCTTGCCTGTGTTGCAAGGTGTGAAGTTGAGTAAAGACTCAAAACCCGACCACAGCAGAAAAATAGAAAGAGAATGAAAAGTCATTCCCTATGCCTTAGTCATAGGTTCTATAAAGTATACTATGCTGCTTACCAGTCCTATTGTATACCTTAGCATCTTTCTGGCAAGGGAGTACAATAGTGATCTAGGAGTAGATCACTGGACAGCGGTCAAAATTATCCTTAGAGGACTAAGGAAATATTTCTTGGTTATGGAGGTGATAAAAGAGTTCATCATAAAGAGTTACGTCGATGCAAGCTTTTTACATCGATCTAGATGACTCTAAGTCTCGATCTGGATACATATTGAAAGTCGGAGCAATTAGCTAGAGTAGCTCCATGCAGAGCATTGTAGACATAGAAATTTGCGAAATACATACGGATCTGAATGTTGCAGACCCATAGGCTAAACTTCTCTCACAAGCAAAACATGATCACTCTTTGGGTGTTAATCACATAGCGATGTGAAATAGATTATTGACTCTAGTAAACCCTTTGGGTATTGGTCACATGGAGATGTGAACTAATCACATAAAGATGTGAACTAGATTATTGACTCTAGTGCAAGTGGGAGACTGAAGGAAATATGCCCTAGACGCAATAATAAAGTTATTATTTATTTCCTTATATCATGATAAATGTTTATTATTCATGCTAGAATTGTATTAACCGGAAACTTAGTACATGTGTGAATACATAGACAAACAGAGTGCCACTAGTATGCCTCTACTTGACTAGCTCGTTGAATCAAAGATGGTGAAGTTTCCTAGCCATAGACATGAGTTTTCATTTGATTAACGGGATCACATCATTAGAGAATGATGTGATTGACTTGACCCATTCCGTTAGCTTAGCACGATGATCGTTTAGTTTGTTGCTACTGCTTTCTTCATGACTTATACATGTTCCTCTGACTATGAGATTATGCAACTCCCAAATACCGGAGGAACACTTTGTGTGCTACCAAACGTCACAACGTAACTGGGTGATTATAAAGGTGCTCTACAGGTGTCTCCGATGGGACTTGTTGAGTTGGCATAGATCGAGATTAGGATTCGTCACTCCGATTGTCGGAGAGGTATCTCTGGGCCCTCTCGATAATGCACATCACTATAAGCCTTGCAAGCAATTTGACTAATGAGTTAGTTGTGGGATGATGCATTATGTAATGAGTAAAGAGACTTGCCAGTAACAAGATTGAACTAGGTATTGAGAAATCGACGATCCAATCTCGGGCAAGTAACATACCGATGACAAAGGGAACAACATATACCGTTATGCGGTTTGACCCATAAAGATGTTCGTAGAATATGTAGGAGCCAATATGAGCATCCATGTTTCACTATTGGTTATTGACCGGAGATGAGTCTCGGTCATGTCTACATAGTTCTCGAACTCGTAGGGTCCGCACGCTTAACGTTCGGTGACGATCGGTATTATGAGTTTATGTGTTTCGATGTACCGAAGGTTGTTCAGAGTCCCAGATGAGATCAGTGACATGACGAGGAGTCTCGAAATGTTCGAGACGTAAAGATTGATATATTGGAAGGCTATATTCATACATCGGAAAGGTTCTGAGTGGTTCGGGTATTTATCGGAGTACCGGAGAGTTACGGGAATTCCCCGGGGAGTATATGGGCCTTATTGGGCTTTAGGGGAAAGAGAGAGGGGAGGCTGCGCGCCCCCAAGGCCTAGTCCGAATTGGACTAGGGGGAGGGGCGGAGCCCCCTCCTTCCTTCTCTTCCCTTTTCCCTTTCCTTCTCTCCTACTCCTACTACATGGAAGGGGGGAATCCTACTCCCGATGGGAGTAGGACTCCCCAGGGTGCGCCATAGTAGAGGGCCGGCCCTCCCCCTCCTCCACTCCTTTATATATGGGGGAGGGGGCACCCCATGGACACACAAGTTGATCAATTGATCTTTTTAGCCTTGTGCGGTGCCCCCCTCCACCATAATCCACCGCGATCATATCGTAGCGGTGTTTAGGCGAAGCCCTCCGTCGGTAGTATCATCATCACCGTCAACACGCCGTCGTGCTGACGGAAATCTCCCTCGAATCTCTGCTGGATCGAAGTTCGTGGGACGTCACCGAACTGAACGTGTGCTGAACTCGGAGGTGTCGTGCGTTCGGTACTTGGATCGGTCGGATCGTGAAGACGTACGACTACATCAACCGCGTTCTCATAACGCTTCCGCTTACGGTCTACAAGGGTACGTAGATGATACTCTCCCCTCTCGTTGCTATGCATCACCATGATCTTGCGTGTGCATAGGATTTTTTTTTGAAATTACTATGTTCCCCAACAGTCCATGTGTTGTAATGATCTAAATTTTTTAGGCGAGGTAATCCTCAGTACTTGTATGATTGACATAATGTGAACTATTTTTCGTGTGAGCATATTGTATTGGATAAAGTAACTGTTTGACTCAAAGTGTATCCAACCTACTGAATTCGAAGATCACGGCATTTTCTAAATCATAATCATATATAAAGGTGGAATAAATTTTTGTCGTGGTTTTGAAGAAATAAATAACACAACGTAGAATTATCTATGGATATTCGTAATCTAATACAAATTGGATTTGAATTTAGTTGCCAGGGCCCAGGGTAAACGTGAATGCTAATTCTCCCAAGTTTTGAACGAAGCAACTAAACACCCACTATCATTTGTGGGCTTCCAGAAGCAAGTGTTTACGAGATGAAAATTAATGTCTACCCCTGACACTTGACATCCTAATCAACCGGATTTACACTGCTGTCAATAGGGGTAGACTAGTAACTTCAATCAGACGTGACACAGCCGCCTCTGAGCCCATTCAGACATAGTGGGCACCAAATGTGGACGGCAAAACACATTTGATTCAAGCTCTTCCGAAAGACATGTGTCTCTCCCTCCATTTCCCCATTCATATACGGTGGGCGGCAAAACAAACTCTCCTTGTCCGAAATCGATGTAGGCAAATATTTTAAATTGGGGCAGATGTGTAACTTTCCTCAGACATGACACAACCGCCCTACCTGTCAGCCCCGTTCATACACCATGGACGCCAACCATGGGCGGCAAAACACCCTCTCCTCGCCCGAAATCGCTACCGGAAAATATTTGGGAGATGTGAGATTACCGTCTTATCCCCAACCGACGCGATGTCCGAAATTTTAAACGGGGGATAAGTTTGTAACTTTCCCACATTTCAGACAAGCGCGTCCCAAAGTTTGAGATCCCCCTCCCCCTCCATTTCCCCATTCATACACCGTTGGCGCTCCCAACAACCTCCCCACTGCGGCCAGCCTCCTCCGTCCGCCACCCCATCCTCCACCTTGCCGGAGCTGCTACCCCTACCCCGTCGTCCACTGCAAGAGATGGGCATCTCTCATCCATGGCACCGGACCAGGATCCTTTCATCATGCCCTCTCACTTCATCGGCGCCATCGTCCACCCTGTCGTTGCCACTCCTACGACCGCCTCGTCCACGGCTACATGATTTATCCCCCGACCCAGCCGTCTGTTGTCTAAAGTCTTCTTCCGCGCCGCTGACAGCCATCACACCCGCAGCACCCTCAACATATCAGCAGGGGCCTACACGGTGTCGCAAGAGAGGTCGTACTCTTCCATATGTGCTTAAGTTATTGATTTGACCCGGAAAATAGATCGTAAATTCTTTACTGTACTTTTCTTGCCCGTACCAAATTGTAGGTGCTAGTTGAAAGCAAACATTGGTTGCGAAGTAGCTTTGTCCGGTTTGCACCTTCAGATCCGCCATGGCACGGTCACTATACTCGTAAAGCTTATGGTTTCCCCCCTTTATATTCACTACCATCATCATAGGTGCTTCGCGTCGTGCTAGCACTGCTCCTCAAGACCTCAACCCATCAACCGAAACAACATGCCACTCATAATTCCAAAGCTTAGGTCTTGAAGTACGAATCTGATATGATGCTCATATTACTAAAACAGGGAACATTTAATTGGTCACCTAATGTTCCTATATTCGTTTCGAAAAGCATGTGCGCCACCCACTGGTCCAGCTAGTTCCACTTTCCTAATTTTACTCTTGATGCTTAGGGTTTTCCCCTTTTATCTACTCTACTATTATCTGCATAGGTGCTTTCTGTCATACTAGCACTACTCCACCCTTCAAGCTAGACAACACAACACTCAAAATTCCAAAGCTTAGTTGTTCAAATATGATTGTGATATGATACTGATATTAGTTAACAGACACTTTTAATTGGTTAGCTAAAGGTCCCACTTGAGTTTCCAAATGCATGTCATGACATATAGAGAGACAGCAGAATTGCATTTCTTTGTCACTTGTTGACTGTACTTTCTTGTCCATACCAAATCTTAGTTGTTATTTCAAAGCAAACATCGGTTGCTAGCTACCCTTTGCGCGATTTGCAGCTTCAGATCTGCCATCCCACTGGCACGGTCAACACTATATCATCATTCTTACAGTTTCCCCATTTTATGATGACCCCGATCAGCCTACGTGGTTTGTGTTGTAATAGCACTGCTCCACCCATCGAGCTAAACAAGCTTAGTTGTACAAATTCAAATCTGATATTATGTTGATATTAGTAAAACTGAGAGATGTTTAATTGGTCAGCTAAATGTTCCTACTTTAGTTTTGAAATGCATGTGAGCCACATATGGAGAGACCGGAATAAATAGTATTTCTCTGTGCGCTCTGGTTCATCATGGGTGGGCAACCGATATTGTATAGAAAGACTTGTAATATCTTCAATCTACTTACTCTTCTGCTCTTCTTTAAGATGATCCTCTTCTCTTCTTTAATAAGTATGTTCCTTGTTGGGAAGAGTAGCAGAGACATTTGTGGTCGACTGGTCGGGTCAAGTTGTTCTCCCTTGGTATATTTTGAATCTGTCAGGTCAGGTCGACTTGTTCTTCTTTACTATACATTGAAGCTGTCATCTGCGAAGTATCATCACTTCTGGAGCTCTCATATTTTGAGTAGTAGGCCACATTATATTAAAGCACACACCAAATTACAGCATGCATGGCATCTCTGAGAAGAATTGCAGAGATAGCACAAAGGGGTTTACGGGGAGGCAGTATTGGATTAGAATAACTTTTGCATTACAAAGATAATCCCACTTGTTTTTATGTTTTCATGCATGTCACGTATTGAACATGATCAAAATGAATAGGAGAATGGGTGCACGAGAGGAATATTGTGGAACAATCCACTGGCTAACAAACTTGTCAAGGTGGAGGATGGCCTTCTTATTCACCCATCAAGGTGCTTTCTCTAACTTGGCAAGGTTGTATTGGTCACACATATTTTGCATATGACCTCTTGCATTACTTCTACTTTGTTACACCACCATCTGCTTAGTTCAAGCATCATATATGAGTATATGCCATACCTATCCATTTTTTGTACTTATTCCATGTGTCATCATACTATGTTTTTCTAGTCAAATGTTGCTCTTTCATAATAGATGTCCAAAAGGAAGAGGGTGAGTGCAGATCCTCAAGGAGAACAAACTAGGTATTTGGAAAAGGTAGTGATACCTATTAAATCGGATAGATCAGCAGCCACAAAAAACACAGGCCCAACTGTACCACACTTTACCCCTACTCCACTGGCCAAACCCCTATTAGAACTGCTGAGAGCCCAGCGTCAGGTACTGTCTATGATATCAATTAAAAATTTGAACTCCTAAATTTCTGCATGTGCCATACCTTCTCTCTTGTATGAAAACTAATTTCAGATGAATCTCCTTGCTCAAAGGATCATAGGATCTCACAACAATACTGGGCACTGCATTGCTCTTGTCAGTACCTCTTGCCCTTTGTCAGCATACTTACACTCATTGTTGTTTGATTATGTAGCATCATTGTAAATGTTCGCTTCTTTATCCCCCCCTTTGCTTGAAATTATAAGGTCTATATTTACTCTTAGATAAATGTAGAATTAACACAATGGTTATGAAGTTTTGGATTGCTCATGTAAGTACATGTTGTCATGTACTCCCTCTGTATCGAATTACTTGTTGATCAGTTGGTTGTACTTAGAACTTAATAGTGCTAGATACATCCATTTGAGCGACAAGTAATAACAGGGTGGTGGTATTACTGTACTTGCATCACGAGATAGTTGATTGTCTAGCATTACTCTGCATCTTATCTGCCCCGCCCTCCACTTTCTCCAAATTATCATATCTACATTTACTCTTACCAAAATGTTGAATAAAGCCAATGCCACTGCACATGTTGATGTGTGCATTCCTCTTGTCAGTACCTTTTGCCTTGTAACGTTGTACTTAATTAATTGCTATTTGATTATGTATCATCGATCTACACCTGAGCTTCATTATCCTTTGTTTCTTCCAATATTATTTGATCTATATTTACTCTTTGCAAATTGTAGATTAATGGCAATGCTTATAAAGAAGTTTCTTTGGGGCATTTATTGAATTATCCTTCCATCAACATGGAGAAGGGCTTTATCCAGCCCGTGTTAACATGTAATGTAAGTTCATCCTTCTCAAGCCTTCAAACTTTTTTCTAGTATAGATTTGGATAGGCATCATTTCCTCCACTATTGTTTACTTTGCTGTTTACATCTGATTGGATGTTTGCAACAACTACCAGTTTTAAAGTGTAGATGTAAAAACATGTTCCTTATGCAGAACATATCCATTTATTTGCTTATATAATTGTGAAACCTGTTATGTGTCTCCTTGTTTCTCTTCCAGAGTCGTATCTCTTATGCCAGGCAGAACTTTAGGGAAGATAGTGAGCTAAACCATCTTGAAGAGAGCGATATGACCCCAAGGTCCTATCTTGATGAAGACAGTGAGTTGAAGCTACTCACCAACAGTTGTGAGCCAACCTCTGTGCAGTCGCTGCCTCAATCAGTTCCACTTCTTATGTCTCAACTTAAAGCGGAAAGGCTTGCTTCAGCTCAGCTCCGACTTGAAGTCAAAGATGCAACGACGATCTCGGAGGACTGCCTTGCGCACTATGGTGCTATAAAGCTAGGGATGTAGCATCTAAGGTTGACACAACTGAGGTCTCATCAGCTTGTTCGGTTGCTTGCGGAGCCCGTCCTAGCCAAGCATAGTGCCTTCTGAAGTGCTCTCAATTTTGTGTATTCTTTTGTCGGCGCGTTCATATGCACTGGTGGCGACCTTTGATGCCCAGTGTATGTAATCCGCGGTCATGTTGCGCTTTATTATCACCGGTATCGAAATTTGATTCCCAGTGGACGTAATATGCCGTAATTTCTTTATTGTATAGTCTAGGTTCATTTTTGGTCGGTATGTTGTAATTTATGCTGGGCCAGAGAATACCATGGGCATTTAACAGGCTAAAACCTAGACTGGGCTAGCGTTGAGCCGAAAAATTCACGGCTCAATACAGGCCGAAATTGCCTAAGTCCCATGTTTGTCCCAAATAGGATGAGAAGTTAATAGGCCAAAATATATCCCGAGCCTGTTTGGCCCTATAAAATTATGGGCTTTAAGCAGGCCGGTATCCATGCTTGGCCCAAAAGTGTCACAGGCCATTATCAGATGGGTTGTAAGCAGGCAAGATTCAACGCGGGTTGTAATTAGGCCCAACTATTACACGGGCCATTAACAGGCCAATAGCCCAGTTGGGCTGAAATTTATCCACGAAGACTATGGGCCGTTAAGAGGCCTAAAGTTACTTCGGACAAGAAATAGCCCAGTTTCTGCATAGGCCGTTAAATTGCCTAAAGTTAAACTGGACAGACAACGTCCCAGATGAACCACGGGCCGCTAACAGGTCCAAACTATGCCGAACTGGTAAATGGGCATTTAACAGGCTGAAATACAAACATGTCTTAGAATGGGCCCAAAAGAACAGTGGCCTATTAACGGGCCTGATCCAATATGGGCCGTAATTTGGCCCAAAACACGGCAGGCTATGAACGGGCCTGATCTGATATGGGCCTCAATTTGACCCAAAACATGGCGGGTTGTTAACGGGCCAGCCCACTAGTATCTGAAAAAACATAGTGGGCCTTTAGCTGGGCCGGCCTTTTTACCTAAAATGGGCCACTGTTGGGCTGTGCCACATGTCGACATATCATAGGCGTCTTCCGTCCATTGTAGGAATGTCATCCGTCCCAATGATTAGCTGACACATGCATTATCCAGCGATTGAGAATTTTACACATGAAAAATCCCCATTGTAGGAACCCGATAGCTTAATGGCGACCCGTTATGGTGAGTGCCACATGTTGGTCACCCTTGACGAAAGCACTTCTATGACGCGTGATTTACCGTCACGGAAGTGGACACTTCCATGATGACAATTTTGGTAATGTCATGGAACACTTCTACGACAGCACATGTATGACTATCTTGATTCTATCATAAAATCGTCATGGATGTACATGCATGACAGAAAACGTGACACAAACATGTATCATCACGGAAGTGTATTTTTTTGTAGTTTCTGGCCCAAAAAATCCACAAAAAGTTTTGCTGCGTTCGGACTCCGCTTGATATTCATTACCTGCAATGTAAAAAACATGCAAAAAACAGCAATTGGCACTTGGCACTATGTCAATAGGTTAGTACCAAAATGATATAAAATGACTATAAAATGGTTATAAAACATCCAAGAATGATAATATAACAGCATGGAACAATCAAAAATTATAGATACGTTGGAGGCGTATCAATAGGTGGCCATGACTATTTTTATAGGGCACCGGACACACCGTTGGTGGTCGATGCTTGTTAGCCATGCTGCACCAAAGATCATTTCCAATAATGTCTCGTTAGCAAGTTCGCAAACTGAAATGTGAATAGTAGTAAGCAACGACCATTCAAATCAAACTCACCGTGGTCGCCGGAGCAATCTGGGGCATCGGCGGAGGGGCCTGACCGTTTTTCTCGCACATGGTCTGCACATTTGGTTCTCACGAGTCAGACATATTAGATAGTAATGCGAACATTACGTGCATGATTGGGCTAATATGCACGAGAAACGTACCACGATGAGCTCGTATAGGGCACGGTTAGCGTTGTTGTTCCGGTTCCTCTCCTCCTCCAATAGCTTAGCCGTCCTCTCCTCCATCTCCCTCTCCCTCTCCGCCGCCTCCCTTTTTGCCTCCCTTTTTGCCCCCTCCAAAAGCACATGCATCTTCAATCTCTCTTTCTCAAGAATAACCTGCAACACACCACTCCTCATTAGCATTGTAATCATCGACGGACGCACACACAATGTAATGGAGGAAAGGTGAGAGAGTCTGTATAACTAACCGCCATGGCGAGCTTCGCGGGCCGTGCACGAGGCGTTACCTCAGGATCAGAGCTACTCAGGCGCTTCTTGATCTGCGGGAGAGTCTTAGGACAACATATCAGTCCATCACCAATGGCTTGAGAGCCATGGGACCTCCCGCCACCAGATATCATCACCAGCTCTGTATCAAAAGGATCCTGGCTCGGGTTAAAGTCCTCCCCTTTCCTTGCCTTCCCCTCGTCTCTGTACTTCACAAGCTTGTGGTGAGAGGACTTGTTGGTGAAGCTCTCTGGATGATCTAGGTTGGCCTTCTTGTACGGGGCCATATGGGCCATGCCATAGAGGTCAAACTCGAACAGACTTGGCACATGCTTCTTGTGGTGGTGCGCCTGAGAGAGAGGAACAAAATATTAGTTAAGGGCTCAAGCTAGCATGAAGAATGATATTGCTATGTAAATAGGTCATTTTGGAGCTAAGAAAGGTTATTATGTCATTTTCGAGGAAAATAAGCTAAGTTTAGGTCATTTTCGAGGTAACCAAGATTATTATGCCATTTTTTACCAAAGTATGCTAATTATGTCATTATTGAGCTATCCAAGGTTATTATGTCATTTTAGAGCTAATTATCTCATGAATGAACTAGCTAAGATTAGTTTAGGTCGTTATTGAGCTATCGAAGGTAGTTATGCCATTTTTAGTAACCTTAGCATATTAAGTAATTTTATAGAGCTATCTAAGGTTATTATGTCATTTTATAGCTAATTATGTCATGAATGAACTAGCTAGAATTAGTGTAGGTCGTTATTGAGCTATCGAAGGTAGTTATGCCATTTTTTAACTAACTAAAGCATATAAAGTTATTTTATAGAGCTATCTAAGGTAGTTATGCCATTTTTTAACTAACTAAGCATATTAAGTCATTTTGGAAGGGATAAATGCTAGAATGAAGAATGAAATTGCATGAATCATGTAGCAAACCACATACCCAGTTATCCCCGTACTCAAACAGGTTGGAGCTTCCTTGATGGTGTGGCACACCTTCCATTTGGTCGCGCTTATCCTTGGCCCTCTGGTGTTCGACTAGCCATTCGGGAGAGCACCACGCATCCACCAATGCCTCCCAGCAGTCCATCTTATCCACACACCATCTCGGGGGCACCTAAGTTAGTCAAGAGAAATTTCAGCGCTACGCCTATGAATCAAATCAAGAAAACTAAGTTCAAGGCCTTAAGAATAGGTAATTACCTGCATGTACTTCTCCTTACTCAGAAACTTGCCGCGACACTTCGTCTTGGCCCTCCTAATACCCTTCGAGGAGTAGTAGTCTCGAACCGCCTGCACCCGAGCCTCGTGCCGTAAGTTTTGAAGTAGGCGCTTGCACTCGGTTTCGACAACCATAGAGGCGGCCTCCTGCTCTCCCTCTGAAACCATGTAGAAGGTATGCAAACCAAACAAGACAACACTGATTAGTACAATCACTAGGTAATCACTAGGTAGTGTTGACTTCTAATTCTGTAAAGGAGAAATTACCCAAAACCGACGGAACACCATGTCGGCCACAGTCTCGCACAAGACACCGCCGACCATCTCCCTCGGTGGGGCCGGGGCAACCGAGTACAGCTCCCAGCTCAGTGCTAGCTGTGGAACCTGACCCTCACCAGGAAACATGACCCACCCAAGGAAGTGCTGCTGGCAAATCACACCAACGACCTGGTTGGGCCTGCGGACACCACGGGGGTGTACTCAGCCCCTGCAGTATGACAAGGCCAACGCATTAGATATTAATTTGAAGGAACATGAAGGCAAAAGGTTAAAAAATATTAAGTGCACTTACTTCAAACCTTTAGGCGCAATCAACCACCCCTGGTCGGGGGTCGCCGGCACGGGCGGGAGCTTTGTACAGCCACGCTTGTAGACCTTCTTGCCCTTCTCAACCAGCTCGTCGTCGCTGTAGCTATCATCAGAAAAGGTGTCCTCGCTACCATCAGTAGGGCCACTAGCCTCCGGAGTCTCGTGGGAAGAAGCATCCAGGATCGGAGTCTTCTGGGACGAAGACCCCATGACCGGAGTCTTCTAGGATGAAGACTCTGGGACCAGACTCACGTGGGGCGAAGGATCGGCGACCCGAGTTAGGTGGGGCAAAGGATTAGCGACCCGAGTCTGCTGGGGCGAAGGATCGGCGACCGGAGGCTCATGGACAGGAGTCCGAGATGGGTCCACGTCAGACAGAGCAGTCCTGTGGTCGGGTGGATCAGCTGAGGGTGGCGGCGAGGAAGGCGTAGCAGCCTTCCTACATCTCCCGCTGCCACGTTCACCTCTACCAGCCTTCTTCATCCTCCCCCGACCTCTCCCTGCTGTAGAAGAAGCGCCCGCCGCAGCTGTCTGCATACTTTCTAGCAGCGCTCTCCGGAGGGGCTGGGCTGGAATAATGGAACCACCCCTCCCAGTAGCGCTCGCAGGAGGCTCGGGGCGCTCTGAACCCTTGCCCACCATCCTGTCAACACCTGCAATGACAAAAAGTAAACGAAATTAGTACAACATAAAAAAATTGGATACCTGACATGAATATAATAATATGTATATAATTTAAGTGTATCGTCATCATGAACATAGTAAAAATACACCCGATCAACACAAATATATATGATTTAAGTGTATCTTCTTCTTTCTTCTTCTTCTTTCTTCTTCTCCCTCCTCCTCTTCCTTCCTCCTCCTCCTCCTTCTTCTAAACTAAAACTAAAACTAAAACTAAAACAGAAACTAAAACTAAACTAAAACTAATCTAAAATAAACTAAAACTAAAATACTCTTCTTCTTCTTCTAAACTAAAACTAATCTTCTTCTTCTTCTAAACTAAAATACTCTTCTTCTTCTTCTAAACTAAAATGAAAACTAATCTAAAATAAACTAAAACTAAACTAAAACTAAAACTAAATTCAAACTATAACTATAACTAAAACATAAACTAAACTAAAAGAAACTAAAAAAACTAAAGTAAAAAAGGGGCGAGAACTCACCTGCAGGGATCGCCAGGGGAGGTGCGGGCGGCCGGTGGATGGGAGGGCGGCCGCTGGAGGAGGCGACGGCCTGGTGGAGGGGGAGGCCAGACGGCCGCAACTGGATGGTGCGGGGATGGCGACGCAGGGGAGGGGGCGGGGCGGCTGGACGGCCGTGGCGCGGCTGGACGACGTGGAAGGGGTGCCGGGGGCGCGGTGGAGGTCGGGGCGCCGCAGGGGAGGGGTGCAGATCGGCGGGGCGGCCGGCTATGGTGGACGGGGTTGTCAGTGGCGGCGTGGATCGGGGATGGCGACGCAGGGGAGGGAGCGAGGGGGCGGGTCGACGTGGAAGGGGCGGCGGGGGCGCGGTGGAGGTTAGGGAGGCGCAGGGGAGGGGTCCGGGGCGGCAAGGCGGCCGGCTACGGCGGACGGGGTCGGCGGCGGCGCGGGTGTGGGTCGAGGGTGTCGGGTACAGAGAGAAAAGAGAGAGAGGACGGGGCGGGATGACCGTTTACGTACCCATCTCTTTGTCGTCCGCCAACGGATGGCAAACAGTCGTTGGGTCATTATGATTTAGACCTCCACTGGACCCCACCCACCTCTTTGCCGTCCGCCAGCTGACGACAAAGAAACTTTGCCGTCAGCTGGCGGATGGCAAAGAACTAGCTGATGGCGAAGGACCTCTTCGTTGTACGCCGTATCTTTGCCGTCCGCTTCCTCAAAGCGGACGACAAAGGACCTATTTGCCGTCAGCTGGCAGACGGCAGAGGCGGTGGACGGTAAAATGCCAGATTCCAGTAGTGTATGGTGCCTTCCATGTCGCACACACGTGAGGGATTCCCGTTGTAGGGTGTTGCAATATCTTCATGATCCGCTTATAGTGGGTTGCTAGAGTGACAGAAGTTTAAACCTGAGTAAGGGGGTTGTTGCGTATGGGATAAAGGGGACTTGATACTTTAATGTTATGGCTGGGTTTTACCTTAGTGATCTTTAGTAGTTGCGGATGCTTGCTAGAGTTCTAATCATAAGTACATATGATCCAAGAAGAGAAAGTATGTTAGCTTATGCCTCTCCCTCGTATAAAATTGCAATAACGACCACCGATCTTGTGAACAATTTCCTAGGATAATTCCGCACAGTGATCCATCATTATTCCACACTCGCTATTTATAATTTATAGTAATATATTCTAACTTTATGTTAATAGCACCTATTTTGTATTTTAGTTCTCCGATACCATGCAAAGCTATCCTCTTCATACCCACAACGTAGTTGTATTTCTCGTTTCTAGATGGAAGCAAGTGTTTAGTGTACGTAGAGTCGTATCAGTGGCAGATAGGACTCGAGAGAATATTAATCTTACCTTTAGCTCCTTGTGGGTTCGACACTCCATACTTATCACTTCCACCTTTGGAAATTGCTACGATGATTCCTTGCACTTGGGGATTATCAACAGGCGCTTTAATTTACTCCACCAGCCGCCCAGCCTCGCCAATCTGGCGTCCTGGCTCCTCTAATCAAGGCACCACCACCACGACCGTCCTTCTGCATCAATTCCACGTCCTGCGCATAATCCTCGTCATGGGGAGGGGGAAGCTGCAGTAAAGGAGGGAGTGATGGCAGAGATGATAGTTACTTCAAACCGCACATGGTCGTCGGCCTGTCCAGGCCAAGCCTGGTTGTAACCCATGTATGCACGCACCCCCGGTTTGTGGTGTGGATGGCAGAAGCTGTTTAAAAGATGATAATGCCAGATGAAAACTGGGGATAGCTCAAAGTTTAGGTTAATGAAGAAGCAAAGAAAATTTCAAAACATTAGCGTCAATCCATCTGGACCAACGTTGTCTTGCCTGTGCATTGTTTGGGCCTCGCCCAATGATGCCCGACAACACGTGTGGCCAAGGCCTGAGGGCTCCTGTCAGTGTGTTAAACGTTGGTGTGTAATACGTTGACTTATGCATAGACAAGTAGTAGCTCTCCCACCAAGGGAACGCCTTAATAAAAGTTTCTAAGTCAAAGGAAGCAGCTCTTCGAGAGATCAAGGAGTGCATCAAGAAGACCTAGACAAACTACAAGAAGAAGCACTAGAAGTAGCTCTCGCCGGCAAGGCCAAACCGGCAAGACGAAGACCCGGCAAGCCCCATGGCTAGCGGATCCCCACCAATCACCAGTGCTCCACCTCAACAGACTCGTAGTTGTTCAGTGAGGTGTTGAGCCCACAGGCAGTGCGGTGGAGCTCGCATGCATGTGTCGGCTCGCCGAAGAGGAAATTACCTTTATCAACACCCGTCCTAATGGCGTGTCAAGCTAATAGGAGGTAGTTGAGCAAGCGGTGCGGCAACCTTATTGGGACTCCTCTCCTTGCGACACCAAGCGATACATTTAATGTGTTTTGTCCTAACTAGCAAAGTTAGGTATGATAGCACTGTTGCTATCGAATCATCATGTAATGACCCTTTTACCACTCTGGTAACCTCTTGAGCTATAAAAGGAGGGCCAAGCCAAACTTTACAAGGGTTGGAACCATCCTAACCCCAAGCACTCACACCTGTGTAGCAGCTTTCTCCTCATATCTTGTCGGGAGAGAGCGCTCCGTGTACTTGTGCACACATTCACCCAATACATCCAAGCATGAGTAGGGTTTTATGCTTCTCAGCGGCCTGAACCTATGTAAATATCATTGTGTCTCTTGTTGTTCTTGCTCTTTGCGTTGAGTGTGCCCCCCTTGCTGAACCAGAAGGGGCAACATTTTCCCATAGTTTGCCAGCTCCACGCCGACAATTAGTCAATCTAAATGACATGATGGTATACTCATAAATACCATACCTTGTGGTGAAATCTATTCTCAGTGTATCCTGTTCACGAATCTTCACTGATGATACCCTGATCAAAGATTGTTCTTGGAGAATACTCTGGATCGAACTAGCTGATCAAACAAATCATTAATCATTGGCAGAGGGTACTTGTTCTTGATGGTCACTTTGTTCAATGAATGATAGTCCACAACCATCCTCAAGGTTTTATCCTTCTTCTCTACCAAGAGAACCGGGGCTCCCACAGTGACAAGCTTGGGCGAATATATCCTTTCTCCAATAACTCATTAATCTGCTTCTTGATTTCTACCAAATCATTCAGGTGCATCCAATAAGGTCTCTTGGATATTGGGGTTGTGCCTGGCAATGAATCAATCATAAATTCAGTTTATCTATCATGTGGCATGCCTGGTAATTCCTCTGTGAATACATTAGGAAAATCTTGCACTACTAGCACTTCCTCCTGAACAACTCCCATGAGGGAATTTACCTGAGTATTCTTTGGTGTGTGCCTAGATACATACTTGGTCCTCTTCTGCTTCGGGGTGGTGAGCAAAATCGTCTTGCGGGCACAGTCAATGTTTCCTTCATACTTCGTCAACCAATCAATGCCTAGGATTTCGTCCAATCCCTATGACTCCAATACAATGAGGTCTACAGGAAAATCATGATTTACGATGCTGAGGTTCGAGTGGCAACCTAAGCCTGCCGTCATCTCACCTCCTGGGGAACTAACCTGAAGAGGGATCCTAAGGGTTCTAGTGGGCAACCCGTACTTTTCCAAAACTACCCTTGATATGGATGAATACGTTGCACCAGAATCAAAAAGTACCAATACTGGACGTGAATTTAATAAAAACTTATCAACCACAGTCTCTGGCTGATCGTAAACCTCCTCCACATCAATGTGGTTCACCTGAGCATGGGGAAAAGGATTGGGCTTCTTGGTTGCTGAGTTGCCGTTTCCATTTCCATTTTCCTGCTTGGCCTTCGGACAATCGGTGGCATAATGTCCCATCTTCTTGCACTTGAAATAGGTGATATGACTCAGATCCTTCTGAGCCAGAGCGGGACGGTGTTGGCTGCCATTGCCTCCATTGCCATACTTGAAGTTGTTCTTGTTGTGGCAATTGTTCCCATTCCCTCCATGGTTATGTCCTCCATGGGTGGGGTGAGTGTGTCCTCCTGAGTATGGGGTGTAGCGGGGCTTCTGTTGAGCTCCAGAGTTGTACTTCCCCTGGCCATACTTTCGCTTATGATTATCAATCTGTTGCTGGTTGCCTTCAAGGATGATGGCCTTGTCTACCAGCTCATGTTAGTTATTGAAGGTAGCCACCATCAGCTGCATACACTACTGTAGGATACTGCTAATGCGACACTATGATTAGAGACCTTTTGCCGAAACTGTGTGCGACACAATAATCGCAAACGATGGTGTAAAAACCGTCAAAAAAGGTGCACAACATTTGCGATGGCGGAGCCATCAAACATGGTTCAGATTTTAGTTGCGTGTGCGATGCAGGGCACACTGTTAATCCATTCAAGCTATTTGCAATGAGGCAGAACAACAAAAACGGGCAGCCATATCAATGTATGTGCGATGCAGGACACACAGTTAATCCATTCGAATTGTTTGCGATGAGGTAGAACAAAAGAAACGGGCAGCCATATCAATGTGTGTGCGATATACGGCATACGGTTCACTTGGACGAACTGTTTTCGATTAGGGAACACAATACAAACGGTTCAACTTAACAAGATATGTGTGATATGCGGCATACAATTCACACGGATGAACTGTTTGCGATGAGCCAAAAGAACACAAACGAGTTGTGTAAACAAGATGTGTGTGATACGTGGCAAATAGCCGACTCATATAAACTATTTGCGATGAGAAATTACAACATAGACGGTCAATACAGTTACTTCGTGTGTGATTCTGTGTGTACAAAAAACTTTGAAAAATGCAAACTAGTTGTTTGCGGTGGCTGCGAGTAATCATGTGCGATGATTAGTATGTTACACATACGTTTCCTTATGTTAACATTTGCAATATGGACAGTTAATATGCAAATGCCTTCTAGACATCGGGCACACACTTAAACTCAATGAACTGTGTACGATACTAATACTTTCCATGAAAATTTATGAACTTGGGTAACATCATTTGAGTATCATATATATATATGTATATAATGGTTACACTATTCGACAAAAAGGAGGATCTTCATAACATGGTTTTGACAACCATATGGTCCATATCTACATACTTAACATAGTAACAACTATCACATTTTAAGAGGCTAAGGGCCAACAACCATATGGTCCATATCTACATACTTAACATATATAGTAACAACTAGCTCATTTTAAGAGGCTGAGGGCCAACAACCACAACTATCCACTGGAAGCAGCTTGATCACGGCGACTTCGCATCTCGTCAATGAAAAGGAAGAGCCCTCCTCTGCCTTCGTAGAGCATGAGTAGAACAATGTCTCCAATTTTCCAATATGGATGCATTGCCACGAGAAGCGAGAACTTGTTAATTTGAATGGTTCCATTTTTGTAGGAAATGTACTACCTTGCAATCACTTTGGCGTTATTAGCAGGCACAAGTGTAATTCGACCACGCCGGGAAATCGATCCAGGAACTGCTACAGGGGCAATTTTTGTTGACATGTAGAATAAAAAACAATTGTAACATATCGTTGAAGATATATATAGTTTATGAGCATCAACATTAAAATAAGACTTTTTACCATCATTTTGTGCATATAATTGATCTTGTTCAATGTGTGCACCATATGTCTAATTAATCCCACCCAAAATCCAGCGTTCATGCGCTGTGCTATCTCTGTCAGACTATCAACAAAGTTTATGACATGCTTCAAGTCCTTCCAGTGAAATTTGGTATGCTTAGTAACATACAGATCATTCACTGTGCATCCAACATATCCTACTTAAAATGTGGAAAGGTATTACTTTTTTTAGAACATGGCAGAAGAATATATAGTGTGCATAAATTGGTAAATAGAATTTGTTACTGCCTAGGAACGGAGTCAGAATATGATATCACAATTGGATGCTTAAATAGTGATCAATTGATTACTTAAATAGTAATATGACGGCATGGAGAAAGTTGAAAGGACACTAACCTCGATCAGACTTTGATCGGCTGATGACGTTGGGGAAGTAAACATCCATGTTAATTAGACCAGGTTGTGGTGCATGCGCTAGAATTTTATTGCCAACTTTCAGTTTATAACACTTAGACATTTTTCTCCAAAGGTCCGCATTAAAATAGGAGTGACCATGTTTATCAAGTTTTATGTTAACCGTCATTGTAAATCCATGTTGCATTGTCAATATGACATCCTGGGAGTCATCAGCAAAGTAAAGCCCAAGATTTCCTTCTACTCCTGTTCTTGTAAAGCAAGGGATGTACTGCTTGAAATGAAATTAAGATCGTAAATTAGATATATTGAAATAACAGAGCAAGATGCAAATACGGGAGTAACTGATAGAACAGATCAATATATAGATGAAAGCAAAGTACAAAAATATAGAATAAAAAATAGATAATGTAACAAAGATTTGATGCAAATATATAGATAATCTAGCAATAGACGGTATATGTTCACAAATTTAGGCCATGCCGACCGTGGTAGGTTGAGATTGAACATACCGAGCGCTCCCTGAAGTCATCTGGAATGGTGAGATAGAACTTCGTTTCCGACTGGCCACGACCACAGTTGCCCGATTTGTGCTCGCACTGTGGACACATGAATGAACACCCACGAATCAGCTTGAACAAAAATGATTCCACGGCGATTTCCGCCGGTTGATTAACAGCGACGGATGGACTGCGATAAGAGATGAGTGAATATTTTGCTAATTAAGTCGATTACCTTCTCCATGAGAAAAATCCCCGGCCCAATCCCGCAGAAAATCCCAGTCGACCAGAGTCTAGAATGTCGGTGCAGATAGGCGGCGGAAAGCGGTAGGGGCAAAATCCCATGCCGTTTGGAGCGCGACCTACACCTACCGCCAATAGCCGTCGAGCTTAGGGTGTAGAGTTGCAGAGGAGTCTGCGGCGAGTGAGTGGGGACGAAGTGGGCAATGGTTTTCTTTTTCCTTTTGCATGTGTGAGTGAACACGCACGGTTCGTAGAGGCGATGGAGATGAATCGTGTGCGGTAGTAACTCACTGAGATTGAATGGGAATCCAAATTTCCTTTGTCCTTCATCCATGAGTTTTTTTCTACGATGAACATAAACCCTGCTAATCACCATGTTCAAATTTGATACTTCTCCGGGTTCATTTACAATATTTAGGGGATTATGTGCATTTTGTAGGCATTAATGCACATAATTCAAATTCAAACAATTGGTGCTTGAAAAGGTGCACAAGAACGGTCTGGAAAAACCATACTCGTGGTATTTAGTAATTTCTCAAGCCTTTTACAAGGAATGGGCAGAGATTTCAATGGAATGCGTGGCAATAGTCAACCACAAACGCGTCATTTAATGGGTCATCAACTATAGAACAATGAAATATGTGCTTGAAAAAATGACGCCTGGCATGGTGCCATGGTATGGCCTCACTGTGCCCTGGATAAAAGCTAAGAAGGTTTGATTTATGTCTTCATGCATGCCCTTCATAAATCAAACCATCACCGAGGAAGTTCAATGCTTTCGAGAGGGAAATCACCAAGATTGAAGGGGAATCCAAATTTCTGTCCTAGTTTGTCATTCAGTTTTTTCCAACGATCAACATACCGCCTCAAATGCGACGTGTTCAAATTTGACATTTTTCCGAACTCATTTACCATATTTAGGGGAGCATGTGCATTTTCTAGGCATTAATTATGCACATAATTCAAATTCGAACAATCGGTGCACGAAAAGGTGCACGAGAATGGTCTGGAAAACCATGCTCGTGCTATTTAGTACATTCTCATGCCTTTTACAAGGAATGGGCAGATATTTCAAGGAAATGTGTGGCAATAGTTAACCATAAATGCGTCGTTTACTGGGTAAACAACTATACAAAAATGAAATACATGCTTGGAAAACATGACGCCTGGTATGGTGCCATGGTATGGCCTCACCGTGCCCTGGTAAAAATGTCATCATGCACGCCTTTCATAAATCGAACCATCACTGAGGAAGTTTCATGGTTTCGAGGGGGAAATCACCAAGATTGAAGGGGGATCCAAATTTCCTTTATCCTTTGTCCACGAGTTTTTTTCCTACGATGAACATACAATCTGCAAATCACCGTGTTCAAATTTGGCACTTTTCTGGGTTCATTTGCCATATTTAGGGGATTATGTGCATTTCCTAGGCATTAATGCACATAATTCAATTTCAAACAATCGGTGCATGAAAGGGTGCACAAGAACGGCCTGGAAAACCATGCTCGTGCCATTAAGCCATTTAGTAAATTCTCATGCCTTTTACAAGGAAGGGACAAATATTTCAGTGAAATGTGTGGCAATAGTCAACCACAAACGTTTGTTTATTGGGTTTTCAACAATAGAAAAAATGAAATAAATACTTGAAAACATGACGCCTGGCATGGTGTGCCATGGTATGACCTCACCATGCACTGGTAAAAATTAGAGAAGGTTTGGCTTATGTCGTCATGCACGCCCTTCATAAATCGAACCATCACCAAAGAAGTTCGATGCTTTCGAGAGGGAAATCACCAAGATTGAAGGGGAATCCAAATTTTCTTCGTTCTTTGCCCTGGAGTTATTTTCTATGATGAACATACACCCTGCAAATCACCGTGTTCAAATTTGGCATTTTTCCGGGCTCATTTACCATATTTAGGGGATTATGTGCATTTTCTAGGCATTCAGCGCATATAAATCTAATCCAGCTACAGGTGCACTGGTGTGATGTGAGGGACGTGGATTGACGTTCAATTGCGGTGCATCCTATGGTGCACATGTGCGATCCGCGTCGCTGGGGTTCTGGCCAATCATAACGCAACACACAATAGGCTCAGCGCACACTATTTCCGGAAGCGACGGAGATGAACCGTGTGCGATAATGAACGAGCAAAATTGTAAGGGAAGCCAAAGTTTTATTGTCGTTTGTCGTTGAGCTCTTGAATACCACCACACTGTACGGCTGCGCGGCCCCTTCGTCCCAGAGCTCTCTCCAGGCGTCGTCCATGGCACCACGGCGCAAAGTAACTGGTAAGGAAGCGATGGCATCCCGCCGCGCCGCGTTCCTCACCGCCCGCGACCGCACACATGGTAAGGAAGCGATGGCATCTCGCCACGCCGAGTTCATTGCCGCCGCCGGCCAAACAGTTACATGGGCGTACTTTGAGGCTGCCATGGCCGAATAGGTGATGGATCTAGAGGCGGCCAAAGCCGCACAGAAGGAGCGGAAAAGGCAGAAAGCAGTCAAGAAAAGAGAGTCCCGCCACAGCAAGAAGAAAGAGGTCGCACGCCTGGTGAGCAGAGCTTGGCGGAGATCGAAGCAAGGTGGGCTGCCGCCTACAAGGCCGGGAAGGAGAATGCCGGCATCTGGCCAGCATGCCCCGATGGCAGCATGTGAGTAGTTTAAGTTTGTAGTATTAGAGCAAATTACCAATAGTACTTTTAAGTTTGTAGTATTAACATACAATGTCAGTAAGAGCATCCTTTGAGGGCTTTGAGCATTGATTAGCATGTGTGACCGTGTGCGTTTTTTGCGTTAATCATTAGGATATCACAAAACACACGGTTTCTATGTCGTACCCGTCTGCGTTTTTTGCGTTAATGACCCATAAGTCAGTTACCTGTGCGATGTTTCCTAATAAACCAGGCATACCATTGACTGAAAAAATCAAGTACACGTGTACATTTTTTTGGAGACGGGATCTGCCAACTTTCTTTTTTCTCGCACACGAGTATTTTACGCGCTTCGTCTGCATTGTGTGTTTTCCCCGCCCAAGTTTCAAGTTTCACAGCGAAATTTTCATTAGGCATGCGATTTCAGAATTTATTCCTCCAACCACATCCCCACCCTCAGTATCCCCCCCCCCTCGCGCCTCCCCCTACTAGCATCTCAAACCACCGCCGCCGCAACCACAGCTTCAACCACATCTACGTTCTGCTCGGATCCAGTTAGGTAACCCACCGATCTTTATCACGGCCCCGACCTGATTGCTTAAATGGCGCCTGCGAAACATCCTCATGCCTCCAAATCCCCACCGCCAGGAGCTGATGGCGGTCCATGGCGCGATGGCCACTGTGCGTGTTGACCCAGAGGAACACCTCGCCTCCGCCGCTGCCGCCGAGATGGTGCAGGCTTTGGCCCAGATGAGTCCCCCAGCGACTACCCCCCATGACTTAACATGTAAGATCTGACTAGCTAAATCTTACAAATACCACTTGCAACGGCTATGATTTGTACGGTTGATGTATTCAGCATGTTCGTACCTTGTTTATTTCAGTACTACACACTATGTGATGTTCAAATATTACCGTGTCCAGCTCAATTTCACCAATACCAGCAACAAACTTACAATACATGACTCAGGATATCACTAGAGATGTTGCCCATTTGCTATTTTTAGTGGATGCTAACCTTGTTTTACTTAACATGTCTGTCCATGTACTTATGCAGGGTCATAACGGCCGATGCTATTGTTTGCCATCGAGGTTAGCTGCATCCCATGTCTTACAATATTTAAAACATCATTTGTGCAATTATAGTTTAACTTCTACCATTTATTGGTTGCCTGTAGGTACACATGTCAGTGGCACTGATCCACGCTTCGATCCGGAGGAATAGCTCGCCTCCACCGTCGCTGACTTTGGGCGGGCTCTGGCCAAGATGAAGTGCCCCAGCAACTACCTCTCAGGACTTACCAAGTATGTACTCACCAGTTCAATCTTACCAATACCAATTGCAATTAATGGCTATGTTATGTATGGTCGATGTATTAAGCATGTTCTAGTAAACATGCCTAACACGTTTTTGCTACTTTCCCTACCTTTTTATAGACATCTGGGCCATTCTCTGCTCTGGCAGCACCTACCTTGTGATGTTTAACTATGCTAATTGCATTTTTATCAATACCAGTTTCAATGTCTATTAAGCCTATTGCAATTAACAGTTGAATCCATTTTTAAACAATTGTATTTCAATGGCTACAAACTTACAAAACATGACTTAGGATGCTGCTAAGCCTGTTGCAATTAACAGTTGTATCCTTTTTTTAATCTGTCCATTTGCTACCATGCTACTCTCTGCAATGAAGATATACTAGAGATGCTGCCCATTTACTATTTTTGGTGGATGCTAACCATGTTCTACTTAACATGCCTGTCCATGTACTTACGCAGGGTCATGAGGGCCGATGTTGTTGTTTGCCGTCGAGGTTAGCCGCATCCCATGTCTTACAGTTTTTCACATCATTTGTGCAATTGCAGTTTAACTTCTACCATTTACCGGTTTCCTGTAGGTACACATGTTAGTGGCACTGATCCATGCTTCGACCCGGAGGAACAACTTGCCTCCGCCGCCGCTGACTTTGGGCAGGCTTTGGCCAAGATGAAGTGCCCCAGCAACTACCTCTCAGGACTTACCAAGTATCTACTCACCAGTTCAATCTTACCAATACCAGTTGCAATTAATGGCTATGTTTTGTACGGTCGATGTATTAAGCATGTTGTAGTAAACATGCCTAACACGTTTTAGCTATTTTCCCTACCTTTTTATAGACAACTGGGCCATTATCTGCTTTAGCAGCGCCTGCCCTGTGATGTTTAACTCTGCCAATTGCATTTTTATCAATACCGGTTTTAATGGCCATTAAGCCTGTTGCAATTAACAGTTGTATCCATTTTTAAAGAGTTGTATTTCAATGGCTACAAACTTACAAAACATCAATTAGGATGTTGTTAAGCCTATTGCAATTAACAGTTGTATCCATTTTTAATCCGTCCCTTTGCTACCGCGCTACTCTTTCGCAATGAAGATATCACTGCTGCCGTTTTATTACCATTTGCTATTTTTGGTGGATGTTAACCCTGTTGTAGTTAACATTGGCTTTCCATGTACTTACACAGTGCTACAATGAGCGATGATGTTGTTTGCCGTCGAGGTTAGCTGCATCCCATGTCTTATACACCATCTATTCCTAAATATAAGTATTTTTAGAGATTCCAATATAGACTACATAAGGAGCAAAATGAGTGAATCTAGATTCTAATATAAACTATATCTATAATTCTATATACATCCGTATGTAGTTCATATTGAAATCTCAAAAAAATACTTGTACTTAGGAACATAGGTAGTTGTATTTTACATCATTTGTGCAATCTCAGTTTAGCTTCTAACATTTACTGGTTGCTTGTAGGTACATATATGAGCGATACTGATCCACGCTTCGATTCCTTTTGCGCATGGGGCAATGAGATATTCATGAACAAGTGTCAAGTGAGAAAACTAAGAAAGATTGTTAGGCGAAAGAAACGGGTGATTGGAATTAATCTCTTTATTTGCACTTTGTCGAAGACAACAATGAACTTTAGGACGGTAAGTAATGTGTTACCTTTTCCCCCTGCCCACAACAAGTTACTCTATTAGACCTTAGTATCTGATATTTTTCTCTTTTTAGTGGTTTCTGAAGCTATTTACTGATGATTACCTTGCAAACTACATGACCGGAGTGGAGGCAACTAAGGTTAAAGTATATAATTCATGCTACCATGATAATGCTCTAGAAGTCTTCCTGAAGGCGGTGAAGGATGGGCGGGCGATCGTCACAAGGGGTTGGACAAAACTGGTTCGTGCCTATGACATGCAGGAAGGCACATTATGGGCATTCCGCTTCTTCAACACCGTCGGCAGTCAAAATGATTTACACTTGTCTCTTCACCTTTACCGCCTTTAAATATTGTGGTTCATCATAGTTAATTGCTGCCTAATCCTGTAATTACTGAACATATTGAACTGGCAATTTTATTTATGGATTTGTTGTTGAACCATTGTGCTAAGAATTTGAATTGCATGTTTCATATTTCAAAATTTCCAATTCAAATAATAAATTACATGCAAAAATAAAAAGAGAACAGACGGTCATGGAACTTTGCAAATGGTTCTGGCAGTAAAATCGCTTGTGATGGATAGCCCAATGCCACATAGTTTTCTACATCAAATCGTGTGTGATGTAGTTCATAAAAGCAAATAGTTAACCAAGGCAGAGGGTGTGTGATAGTTACACCTTTCACACACGAGCGTATACATAAAACTGTGTGGGATGTACATACGAACAGAAACATTTTCCCTGGATTGACTGTGTGGGATGTACATAAGAAGGAAACGTATTCCCTGGATTGACTGTGTGTGATATACATACGAACGGAAATGTTTTTCTGGGATTCACCATGTGGGATGTACATACGAACGGAAATGATTGGGGTTCGATGCCTCGCCCGATCGCACACGGCCCCAGCCTGTGTCCTAGGAGGGCCTATCTCCGATGATTTCTGGGTCATGTGGAAGGACCCCCTATCACCCACACACACTTGGCGATGGTTCCAAATGTCCTCGCGGAAAGGGGTTAAAAACCGTTTGTATAGCACCGACGCGTACTAGTGATACCCAGTTCATCATTGAGCCCTTCCAGAAATGTCTCCTGCTTTGCGGCATCTATGGCCACATCATCTGGGGTATAGCGAGCTAACTAACTCAACTTGTCCATGTACTACCCCACAGTATGATTCCCCTAGCGTAAGTTGCGGAACTCGCGCTTCTTCAAACTCATTGCTCCAGCTGAGACATGAGCGGTGCGGAAGGCCTGCTGAAACTGATCCCATGTAACTGTGGCAATGGGATAGGTGGTGGTCTAATTTTCCCACCAAGAGGTTGTGGGTCCATCAAGCTAATGTGCGGCAAAGCCCACCTTCTCCGCATCCGTGCATCCAACAATTACTAGCTCCCTTCTGATCTTGTGAAGCCAATCATCAGCAACAATCAGCTCGGTGATACTAGAGAACATCGATGGATTCAACCTTAAGAAACGGGTTAGGTTGATGACAGGGGTGGTGGCGGTCTATTGTTGTTGTTGTTGTTGTTGTTGTCCTTGTTGCCTTGGTTCTGGATGAGCATCTGCATCAAGGCATTCTGCTGCTGGATCAGCTGGGTGAGCTCCGGTGGGAAGTTGAATTCGGGGTCACGTCTCGGAGGCATCTGGGGTAACGTTTTGGAGTGGATGAGAAATTAGAATATAACAAGGGTCTAAAGAAAAAATGACACTACCCATATGCATGCAACAATCATTATCACACCAATCATTCATTTATTCAACTCAATCATAGTTCAAACTTGGGATACAAGTCTTATGACAAATAAAAAACAACGGCCTAATCGATCAACAATAAAATAAAAATAACATGGCGGTCATGACTAAGTGTCCTCCTTAGATATCCTCCAGCGGTGCATCTTTCGGTGGTGCGTGCTTCGGTGGTGCGTCTCCTCTTGGTGCATCCTTCAGTGGAGCTCTCCTCTTAGTCCTCATCATTGCTCACCAAGGGTCCATCGTCACCATTCGGGTAAAGGTCTTCTCCCAGGTCCATCTTCTCCTCCATCATGGCAATATAAGTCTTCAAGTTCTGGATTCTATCCAGAAGGTTCTTGACTTCTTCTTCATGCTCATCATGGTCCTATCGTGCTTTATCCTTCAATTCTAGTTCACAGAACAGCAGCTTCCTGAACATCTTTGAGCTTCTGCGAGTCTGAACCTCTAGAGTCCTAATGTGAGTCTCCAGGTCTTGGACATGAGAGAATGGAGTCATCATCCACGGTGCACACGATCTCCCCATTTGCAGTTCTGCGGGAGATCATGGCAAGGTTTGATCCATCGAGCTCGACCCTGTACTCCTCCCGGATGTGTCCAAGTGCATGATGAATAACCATGTCCCTCTCGAGGATCCAAGTAGGGGAGGTAAACTAGAAATCAATGGACTTTGAGAAGCTTTTGAAAGTCCTCCCTGGAATGTGCTCCACAATCCTATAGCAAGTGTTCGTCAGAAGTGCATTGGTAGGAGTTCTGGTTATGGAGGGAAGAGCAATCTTCAATTTCCTAATGATCTGAACCAATTGCTTGCCGAAAGGCATCGTCTTATCCGGCTGGCAAAACTCCGGCAGCAGGACTAGGATGAACTCGGTGACCATTGATAACCCACAAGTATAGGGGACCGCAACAGCTTTCGAGGGTAGAGTATTCAACCCAAATTTATTGATTCGACACAAGGGGAGCCAAAGAATATTCTCAAGTATTAGCAGCTGAGTTGTCAATTCAATCACACCTGGAAACTTAATATCTGCAGCAAAGTGTTTAGTAGCAAAGTAATATGATAGTGATGGTAACGGTAACAGAAGAGTAACGAAAGCAAAGTAATGTTTTTGGTATTTTGTAGTGATTGTAACAATAGCAACGGGAAAGTAAATAAGCGTAAACCAGTATATGGAAAACTCATAGGCATCGGATCAATGATGGATAATTATGTCGGATGCGGTTCATCATGTAACAATCATAACATAGGGTGACACAGAACTAGCTCCAATTCGTCAATGTAATGTAGGCATGTATTCCGAATATAGTCATGCGTGCTTATGGAAAAGAACTTGCATGACATCTTTTGTCCTACCCTCCCGTGGCAGCGGGGTCCTAATGGAAACTAAGGGATATTAAGGCCTCCTTTTAATAGAGAACCGTAACAAAGCATTAGCACATAGTGAATACATGAACTCCTCAAACTACGGTCATCACCGGTAAGTATCCCGATTATTGTCACTTCGGGGTTAACGGATCATAACACATAATAGGTGACTATAGACTTGCAAGATAGGATCTAGAACTTTCATATATTGATGAAAACATAATACGTTCAGATCTGAAATCATGGCACTCGGGCCCTAGTGACAAGCATTAAGCATAGCAAAGTCATAGCAACACCAATCTCAGAAGATAGTGGATACTAGGGATCAAACCCTAACAAAACTAACTCGATTACATGATAAATCTCATCCAACCCATCACCGTCCAGCAAGCCTACGATGGAATTACTCACGCACGGCGGTGAGCATCATGAAATTGGTGATGGAGGATGGTTGATGATGACGACGGTGACGAATCCCCCTCTCCGGAGCCCCGAACGGACTCCAGATCAGCCCTCCCGAGAGGTTTTAGGGCTTGGCGGCGGCTCCATATCGTAAAACGTGATGATTTCTTCTCTCCTATTTTTTCTCCCCGAAAGCAGTTATATAGAGTTGGAGTTGGAGTCGTGAGGTCTCCAGGGGGCCCACGAGGTAGGGGGTGCCCTAGGGGGGGCGTCCCCCACCCTCGTGGCAAGGGTGTGGCCCCCTGGTCTTCATCTTTGGCGATGATTTTTTATTATTTATTGTAAGATACTTCGTGGAGTTTTAGGTCATTCCGAGAACTTTTGTTTTCTGCACATAAAACAACATCATGGCAATTCTGCTGAAAACAACGTCAGTCCGGGTTAGTTCCATTCAAATCATACAAGTTAGAGTCCAAAACAAGGGCAAAAGTGTTTGGAAAAGTAGATACGACGGAGACGTATCAGCCATCTAGAAGACTGAAATCGGAGGGAAGTCGGAAATGAACAAGGGAGAATTACGGAAAAAATAAAGACATAAAATAAAATAATTTCTTCCTATGGCTTTCCTATCCTAGGGGTTACGTCCTACAGTTAGCGTGTTCTCCGAATACCATCTCTGTAACAACCCGACCCGAAAACGGCCAAGTCTCTGTGTATTTGTACCATCCCAAGATCATGCTGGCACACACAGTACATTGATGTAAATATCAAAGTTCAATCACACCTAATTTATTACACGAATCTCATATAGTCTTTATTACATCAGAATAAATTCGGCCGAAGGCCAACTCATGAGAAAAACTAATGCGGAAGCGTAGACGATAGGCGAGCCCATCCGACTCCAAAGGGCAATCACCGAGCGTGGATCGTATCCTCACTCCTGTTCGGAATAATCCTCTGCAACATAAGACATTGCAGCCGTGTAAGTCAGCATTTTGAATATGCTGACAAGTCATAGAGGGAGAACAATAAATAAATGTTATCACTATATGCAATTTTGGCTGTGGGGCTCTAAGTTTAAGTTTTTGCAAAAAGCAATTTTTTGCTACAACAAAAGGGCTTGCTTTGAATAACTACAAAATATTTGTTATTATTGAGATGGTTCCACCAACCAATGTCTTATACCGAAATCATTAATAACCCAACAATTACTTAGTTATGTTTGGTGTTGAGATTTCCTAATAAATCCAATTCCAGAGGCTCAGGTGTCCGTAACCTGGGACACGACTAATCTATTAGATTTTCACTCTATAGAGTCTTATGCACTTTACCCGTAAGAATCATTCCCTCCTTTATGTCATCGCAATGCATGTTGTTTGAAGATGGGATGAATGAAACAAGGTCTTCCATAGAGTTCCTTTGGGCCACTATCGGTGCCCATCCATTTCTTGTCATTCTTCTACATCTACTGGCACTGTCCGTCCAGAGTCACACCTAGGGTCGACCCAGCCAGAGGCCATAGTGACTTGCGGCTGCACAAGTAAGCTTCCAGTCAAGGTATATCCATTTGTCTCTTCGTGGCTGGGTGAAGCTTTCCGCAAGATGTCATGGTGCTTCTCCATGCATCCCTCGGTCAACCACTGGGTACTCCAGGGTGCCCGTCCATCTGTCCTCTACCCGGTAGTGAATTGAAGTCCGTCTTGAGCATCTTGAAGTCTTGGGTTTGTCATCATCTTGACTCTCACAACTCCCATGTAACTCACTCAACCAATCCCATCTACGAAGCATAGAAAAATAACTATAACGTCTCGGGCATTGGTAACATGGGGATTTTGGGTTCATCCTACCACATGATACTACTCAAGAACATAACTTAATTCACCTACTTGCATGCATGGTGGGGAGGATATCAACTAATGCAATAAAACATAGGTAATAATTTTCATGATCAAATGACTTGCCTTTGCGACGATCTTTGAACTCTAAGGACTTGCAGTAACAAGCCTCACACTCTAGGTAATCTATCGAAACAAACAAGACACAAATAATCATACCATCACACAAAAATAATAACATAACAGCAAGTAAAACTTAGTTAATAAACAATCAACATAACACACAATGAAAACCAAAACTAAACCAAAGAAAACAACACAACTCAATGCAAAGCTTAACTACAAATGAAACAAGCCACTACTAAATTTTCTGCCACTAATAAACTTTTAATAGAACAAAAAAAGTTTTTGCTAAATAACAGAAAGGAAAACAACAAAGAAATGTTATGCAAAAAGAATCACATTAAAACCTCTTATAAAACTCCTATTATGCTCAAAACAATTTTCCTAGTAACAAGAAATAAACTACTAAAAATAATTTTTTACTTCAAATAAAATTGCTACTGTTAACTATACAGAAACTAATATGAATATGTCAAAAAGAACAAAGGAAAACAATTTAAAGCACTTCAAGTTAAAAAGAAATAGCACAAAAGCTATAAAATACTAAAACAATACTATTTTGTGAAAACCTAATTTTAAATAATTCTAAAATTCACCAATTTATGCCTACTAATAAACAATCTCACATAGAACCAGTAGCAAAAAGAATCACCCAAAAATATTATTCTTAGCTTAAGTTATTGCCAATCTCGTGTTTTGAACAAATTTCATGTAAATCCAAATTCAAACTTTCAAATCTAGTCAACCTTGATATCTACAGAAGCTTCATAAAAATATGGATCTAATGCAAAAAGAATCGAATTAAAATATTAAATATCCTAGGAGATATGAATTTTCTAAGATTGAAGCTTTTCTATTTTTTTAGAACATAAACGAAAATAAACTAAAAAAATCGGGCACGAGCTATGTGGCGGGCTGTCATTGGGCTAGAGGGGTGTGCAACATAAGCAAAATAGCGCTTGGCCGAGATTTAACTAAAACGTGCATGTGCGTTTAAATAACAGAAAACTGATCGGGCCGGTTCGATCTAAACCATAAAACTAAATCGATCTAAATAAAAAAAACTAATTGTTCACCGATCTAATCTAGAACATGGATTACAGATCTACCGGTGGGGAAGGACCGGCGGCTTACAACAGTGGTCGACGGCGAGGTTGGCCCGAGCATGGTCGCCGGGTTGCTCCGGTGGTCGAGGGAGACGACAGAGGTGTCGGTTGGAAGCAGCCGAGCAAGGCAAGGTCAGGGGTGGTCTGGAGATGGTTGAGGATGACGGGAATGGGCGGACATCGACGTGTAGAGCTTTGTTGCTCTGCGGCTCCGGTGGCGGACGACGATCTTCGACGTGGCGGCTCGAGTGATTCCTAGGCGGACAGATGATGTCAAACAGGTGCGCAATGAGGAGGGAAGCCGAGGTGCAGAGGAAGGGGTTCCAAGGCGGCTCACTGGCGTCGGAAACAACAACGACAACGGTGGCGGGCGGCAAGATCCGAACGGCAAGAGCGAGCTACGTGGAGGGTTTTTGCGTCGGGTCTAAGGGGGTTCGAGAGAGAAGGGGTGAGGGAATATATAGGGCATGATTCTTGGGGAGGGGGTCCATGCGGTGCGTGATCCTGGGTAGATCAGAGCGGGCGGCGCGTCGAACGTGCTCCGGTTTGATATGTCGTGGGCGAGGGGTTAGGAAAGAAAGCGGGGGCCACTTGTCGGTGTAAGAAAGAGAGGAGGCGGGTGCGGGTGAGTGGTCGGGTGGCCGAGCCGGAGTGGCTTCAGTGCGGGGCAGACCGTTGTGGTGGTGGTGGGCAGTTGCTAGTTGCGGCTGGGCTGGCTGGCTAGCTCCGGCCCTGGCGCTGGCATGTTTTTTTTTGAATTTTGACAGAAAAGAAAATAAAGAAATAAATAAAAATAAAAATACTTTTATATAGACAATATGTGTGTGTGTGTGTGTATATATATCAAAGTGACCCAAAAAATAATTCCTAAATAGTGAAATATTTTTTAGAGGCAGAATACAAACTTTATAAAGAATATTTTTTGAGAAGTCCAAATAAAACCCAAATTTGAATTCAAATTCTTTTGGCATTATTTTTCTTCCGACTTTCGGGGTGTCATGTTACCCCCTCTCATACTCTTTGATCAAAGTATTTGTCAGGAAATTTCTAATTGGAATTTCAAATGCCAATTTGAATTGAACTCAATATTCCAAAATGAAACCAAAGTGCCTTTGGAAATTTCAAATGTCCCCTCAATTCATTCAAAATGCTTAGATGCTTAATTAATATTGTAAAACTTTCCAAATTAAAAATTTGAGATGTTACAACGATAGTTGTTGTTTGTCATTATTATATATGCAAGGCACTTACAAACGCAATACAATACAAATATAATCACTTGCAAGCAATGCACTGGAAACAATTTTGGTGAAGAGGCGGAGAGTGGATCGAAAAGGCGTACGGTTGTGGATCAAGGATGTGTCGCATCGGACGCTACATTTATAGGTTAGGGCAGGTGTCATCTAGAAGGAAGATGTAGAGGCACGAGGAAAATAGTCGTGGCCGGTTAAAGGGCGAGTCTACCGGTGATGCATGCGAAACCACATGGCTTTGATTCCCTTCGTCCGACCACACATGTTCTTAATGTTCTCCCTGGTGGTAGAGCCGGCTCAATGAACATGTTTGACATGCATATAGATGGTCGGCCGTGTGGCAATGAAACACCACGTATATACACCGTTTATATGTGTTCACCCGTCTATCAAGTCTCAGAGTCTGTTCACTTATTCATGCAACTGGCTCATGTGTCGGCAAAAAAGTTAGGGTGATGGTCATTGTCAAGGAAAATATAGAAGGGAACTGCCTTTCCGACATAACCGAATTAACCTAATTGTCGGCTAATTTAGGTATCGGTCTTCAGTATAGGTTTGTTTTTCAGACAGTTCGGTCATCACGTCAGGGTTCGGTTATCAGTGTTAAAATCCCAAAAAATCTGTACTAACTGATCTACATAACTCTATGTCCATGTTGTGTCTGTGTGGCCCAGCTAAATCCAGGTCCAGGCCCAACCAGCGGTTCACAACCTAGAGAAAGACTCGCGGCCTCGCCGCTCGTAACATGCCATACTCCCTCATTCCCTTTCTTCGCTCCCTCTCGCCTCTCTGCTTCTCTCCCTAACCCTAGCTGCAGTGGTGGCCTGTGGCGCCTGCGCCGCTACTCTCAACCTCTCGCCTCTCTGCTCATGATGCGGGACACTGCTACTCTCCGCCTCTTGCCTCGCTGCATGCGGCAATGATGCCGGTTGCTGGAGCCTAGAGCTGGAGGAAAGGAGACGCGCCGGTGGTTGTTGCCTTGCTAGAGCCGGCGGATCGGATTCAACGACAGCATCAGCAAGCCAACAACGTAAATCCTCTCAGCCACTCCCCATTTCCCGTCTCCAGATCACTTTCACTTAGTCCTGAATTATTGATGCAAATGTTCAAGGAGGCGAGGATGTATGTGTATGGGGTGATGACTTATATTGTGATGTGTCTGTATGTTCGACAAGGAGACATGTGATGTTGTGATGTGTGTGTATGTTTAACAAAGAGACATCTGAATTTTTGCTACTGTGATTGTCAGGCTGTACATGCACTATATTGTCATGTTACTAGCAAATATGTTGGTTGTGCTCTACTCTGAATTTCAAAACTACCTGAATTTGCTGTAGTACATTGTTCTGAATATTTCGGTTTTTGGGTACCCGAACTACGCAAACCAAATTTTTTGGGTAATTTGGGAACGGGCAGATTAAAATTTGGTTTTCATTTTAAACTAAGCGAATTACCCGTAAACCGAACTACCCGAACCGATAAAACTGAATTACCCGAGCGCCCAGAGTGAGACGTACACAACGTGTGAGGATGGCCACAAGAAGCGACCTACAATCTAGAGTTGAAAAGGAATGATTCTCCAGACGACTCGATGGCACCACAGAACTACACATGTGATCGTCAAGTAAACAGGGCCAGACACAAGTTTGGGTATCATGTTCGACATCACAGCGTGCCTGGCCTAGCTCCTGACGCATGGTATCAATGAACAGACAAGGGCTTAACTAGATGATGTACTGTGTGGACTATCAGACTTGTGGTCTTTCTTCGATCTAGCTACAGTTCAACAACAAATCAATCGCATTTACCGGGCATGAAACGAGCCGACACCACAAGAAGCCGTGGCGAAATGGTCAAATGTTTATTATGGCAGAGAAGAATTCAACGAGCAGGTGTGTCATACACGCCATCATCCAGGTAGTAGCGCCCCAATGGCAAGAAGACATGCCAACACAACCGATCCTGGTAAACACGACGAGGAGAATCCAACACATATCCCAATACAACCCATCTGGCCAGGTTCATGTGTTGTGGGGTGTGCTCAGCCTTTCTATGACCATGTACTATGTTTCTATGGCTGGTGAAAGAAGGAGATGGACTTCTATCGTTGGTAAATAATATGCTAGGCAGATACAAACGCAATACAAACATAATCACTTACATACCATCTATGAGAGGTGTCCTCGTGCCAATGACTGCTATTCATTTCTTTAATTAGTTTATTTAACTTTTATTTTATGTTTCAAAGAGTTCACTTAACTTCTAGGTTGTAGATGGGGATGCTGACATGTCTGAAATGGGAAAGCAGATGGTTTCAAGTCGTCTCTTTTATTCCGAGTAGGAAGTTTTATCATTTTAGGTCATGTACCGTAGGGGGTACGGCCTTTCTATTGACTCGGCGTTTATGATCCCGGGCATTGGGTTGTTCTCGCCGGTGAGACCGTGTCGTTTGTAGATATACAAACGCAATCAATTGTAGATAGTTGTAATTAGTTTTTTGAAATAGTTCAATTAGCTTTCATTTTATGTTTCAAATAGTTTACTTAACTTCGTAGAATCATCTCTTAGTTTAATTTAGTTGTCTCTCTAAACTAATTCACTTAACTTCCTACTTTCTGTTTGACATGCTGCTCATGACGTTGCTTATGTTCTTGGTTGCAGATTCTATTATTTCACTTAATATCTGGGCTGTAGTCTTATGTCATCGAAAGGAAATCACAAAGTCATCTAGTTTATGTTGTTGCTTATAGCAAAACATGGGTTCCATTGACCTTATTTATATTATCACCCACAACTTATATGTGTTGAAACCCGTAGCAATCCACATAAATTTAACTTGTTTTTAGAGTTTCTTTAGAGCAACTCCAACGGGCCGACCCAAACGGACGGCGTTTTTGTCCGTTTTTTGTCCGTTTGGGTCGGCCGCCCGCCCGCCGTCCGCTCTCTTTTAGTTTTGGGTCGGCAGTGCGCCCAACGGGCTGACCCATTTTCATGACCGCGCGCGCTTAACATCGTGCCGTCGCCCTGATTTTGATGCTCCAGCATGCGGGAAAGGTTCGCGCGCGCTGGTTTTGGCGCTCCAGCGCGCGCGCCGCGGCCGACGCTCGCTATAAAAGAAGGCGCTCCCTCCACTCTGTCGGCCGCCCACTCTCGCCACCTCTGCGCCACCATGTCGATCTGCCGCCTACACGCTTCGGATTTTCGCGGAGTCCGCGAGCGCCGCTCCGGCGCCTTCTCCGCCGAGATCTGGTTTCGCGAGAAACGTCTCGTCCTTGGCACCTTCGACACCGCAGAGGAGGCGGCCCGCGCGCACGACGCGGCGGCGTGACGCCTCCTGAGGCCTCGTCGGGATATGAATTTTCCCAACGTGTCGAGCCAGCGGGCGCAGGATCTGGCGCCTCTCCCGCGGCTTTTCACCGACGAGGATCGTCGTGTCCATCGGAGGCGGCAGCGTCGCCTCGCCATCGCAGAGAAAGACGTGGAAGCCTTGGTGCTGTGGCGAGGAGGCTACCTGCAAGACATCGTCGACGAGCGCCAGTTCTATAAGCAATTGAGATCAGAGAGGGACGCGAGGAAGAAGGAGCGAGCCGCCTATCGGGAGGACAAGCGTTCGCGGAAGCAGGCAACTCAATTGAAACTGGAGCTACAAGAAACATCGGGTTGGTACTTTGAAGACGAGCAGCTTGCTGACGCCTACCTTCAAACGTCGGAGGAGGACATTACCGAGTCGGAGTCAGAAAGCGACGAGTAGTGGTCTTTTTCTTTTATCTGTGTACGCTAGAACTATCTATGTATCCATTTTAATCTGAAAAAATGGCCGGCGGCATCGGCGACGTAGCAGGCGGGCGAGTGTGTGAATCCAATGTGCCACCGACCAGCGGGCCCGGTGAGGAAAGAGGGCGAGCGCGCGCGTCTGTCTTGTGTCCGTGCTGACGCAAATCAGCCTCAAAAATGGGCCGGGAATGGGTCGGCAGGCGGACGAAAGCGGACGCGCGTCCATTTGGGTCGGCGCGTTGGGCCGGCTTTTTTGTCCGCGCCGATCCAAATAGACGGCCGCGGACGAAATGGGTCGCTCAATTGGAGTTGCTCTTAGTGGATTTTTTTCTTTGAGGGAAAAGAAATTTGTTTTCATCATTTTATATTTTTGAGGGTTTATTTTCATCATTTTGTAAAGAACCAGAAATGCTCACATAGAAACAGCCCATATACGGCCCACTGCGGTCATTGACTCACCGCGGTTGCAAAACAACGTCCATGGCTTTCTTCCGATCCCGTCCACCACCACCTGGCTCTTCTTTCTCCTCGTGCTCGTCGCCAGCGACAGCGTGCGTCCCACTCCCACCCGACGCATCTCTTCTTGCTCGGTCCTCTCATCAGGATCCTCCATCGCGGGGAGCTCCGCAGGTCAGGCCTGAATCCTGCAGCAACCGCGTTAGTCCACCGCTGAGTTTCCCTTTTATGTGTGCATTCCCGTCAGATTCCCGAATGATTAGTGTGTCTGTCGTTCCAGCTTCAGCCGATGCTTCTGGCGGACTCGGGGGTTCTTCCCAGCCATGTCACGGATCGGAGATTTGATGCCGAGGGAGCGGTGAGTTTGTAATCTCCGCCCCGTGTTACTACGATTTCTGCATCTCTGTTGGCACTTAGCTTGCCTTGATTTGGATTGGAGAAGCTTGGCTGGGGACAGATCAGATGCCTCCTTTCGGGGGAGCATTTGACTTTGTGCTCTAAGCGCCGTTTAGTTGAATTTTAAGCTGAACTTTACCAAAACATTTGGAAGCTCAAAACGCAGGGATAGGAAAAACTTACCAATATCATGTATCCGGAATTCCTACAGGAACTAAAACCACAGGATAGCTCTAGAACTGTTGTTTGGATGTCAAGCAGGAAAAACATAGATATTGTAGACACAAAGAGATGTCATGTATTCCGAAATTCTAAAATTCTACCCCCTCTGTCCCATATTAGTTGTTGCTCAAACGGATGTATCTAGACGCTAGATACATCCATTTGAGTGACAACTAACATGGATGGAGGGAGTATGGAATAGCCCATCCCAAAAAGAAACGTAGGGATAGGTAAAACAGAGGAACCAAAATTCTATGCAATAGCCCATTCCAAAGGAACGTAGAATAGCAATTCCTTTATTCCAAACGGCACAAAAACAAAATGAACATTTCCCGTAGGAATCATATCCTTCAAAATTCGTATGTTTTTCCTTTGTTCCAAACGGGGCCTTGGAAATTTACATAGCAGGATGCTTCTCTACTTATTCTCAGCCTCAAGCCAACTATATCTGGAATTTAGCAGAATGATTGCCTTGTTGAAGATCATGGGAAACAATTGGTTTGGTGTGAATCAGAGGGGAGAGAGGCTCTGAATGGTCCGCTGACTATTGCTTCACTCCTTTTCAGGTCTGTCAATTCAACAAGTCACTCAAGGAAGGCTGATGGGGATTCTGCGAATGTGGTAATGCCACGCTAGCCTGACACCCTGAATAACGTTGCTCTTGATTTCTTGGAAGTTCCATCTTTCGATATATGAACTTTTATTGCCTTGTCGCTGCCTGTTCTTCATGGATATTCAAAGCAAGTTTTCTAATTCATGCAAAGACTTTAACATCAGGAAAAAATATATAATTAAATTGATGTTGCTTTGGGCCATCATCAGGGAGGGGACACTTAATTTATGCTCACTTTATCTTTATCTCTACATTGGTAATTCTATATATTTATTGCCTTTTAGGGTGAATGTGAAGGTTGAGGTAATCGACCAATTGTTGTTTTCTAACCCACCAACAGTGTGTCTAGTGGAGATCTCTGTACCAAAATGTTATATTACTATAGAAGATAAGAAGTAGTAAGTAGAAGTTCTGTTTTTCGCTTTGGCTTAATCCATTATAAACCTTGATTCAGATTATTTTTAATCCATTATTGCAATCAATTTGAGTGGTCAGTTAGCTTCTTGGTAGTTTTGTTAATTTAGTTGCAGTCTATGCTCTATTTGAAATTTTGATTATTGATGCAGAGTGGTACACCACATGACACTGCCAAACATTGCCACGATGAAGAGTTGGGAAACATAGGTAACATGCTTTAGTGCAATGCAACTTCATTATGAAAGGGGAGGATGCTGTATTCCGAATTCTTAGGTAGTTGTATTTTGACCATCTACATATATGTTTGTCACAACTTCGGAATACAGCATCCTCCCCTTTCATATGTCTTGTATGGCAAGTTTGTTAGAGATAGAATAGAATCAATAGTGATTTGTATGAGGTATGTTCCGGCATCACTTCTATATTGATTTGTACTCCATGTTGCCAATATACTTATAGATGTATGCCCTCCGTGGCTTAAGCAACACAGTCAATTATTCCACATGTCTATCCTTCCTTCAGAAACTGTTGGCTAGCAGACCAGTTCTAGCTTTCTAAGTAAATAGTACGAAAGATTATTTATTACTCATATATATATATATATATATATATATATATATATATATATATATATATATATATATATATATATATATATTGTCCATGTGAAGCACCTTGCTTACAATGTCATACGGTTCTATCTGTACACAGAAATAGTATCCATGTGTCATGCGTGTCAACTCACACACCTTTCATGCTTCAGGAAATAAAACAGATAAAACAGCCAAGCTAATATTAGACTTGTTTCTTTGACTCATTCCATGCCCTTGACTAGCAGGGTATGGATTGGACGATCATAAGCTCACATTCCAAATCGGGTTGGGACTACGGGTGCACCATTCCTATCGTATTGTTGTTCTGTCACATGCATTCGCCTATCTCCTTCTGTTTGCACCTATGACTACCATTTGTACTGCTGTTGGTTCTGTTGGGTTATCTCCATAGAACACAATTGGAAGGATTGTTGGTTTATATTACGTTTCTCTGTTACCGAAAAAGGCTTTCGAGGACAACTTTGCAAGAATGATGGCCACTCCTTCAAGGAGAGCTGCAGTATCACAAATTCTGAAGTCCTCACCAGAGTGAAATGGTCAGAAGAGGAAAGTTATTTAGGCTAGAACTTTCATCATTTCCTGTGAATCTTGATGTCCTTCTGAACTTTATTTTCCTTCCTAATGCCTGCTGACAAACAAATTTTGATTTTCCTTCCAGGAAGATAAGGTGCTCGCTCAAATGATCAACAAACATGGGCTGAAAAACTGGCAAACGGTCGCACATGCTATACCTGGTCGAAGTGCACCGCAATGCCGACAAAGGTAAAACAAAGTGTTTGGTTGATTCCTGTGCAATTTCTAGACAGGGCACTCTTTGCTCACTCTCTATGTGAGTGAGAACTTACACTCTGCTTAAAATTCATCAATTAGTTACTCATGTTTGCTAGTTACCACAAGCTGCGATCTATCACCTCCACAGTGGTGACTTGTTTATTCTTCAGTAGCTTCATTGTCTGTTAGCCTACCTCTGTTGATACATTTGCATGTTGCGTGTACTGCTCATTTTGGACCATTTCTATTTGAAGGCCAGGAAGCCAGATTCTTGGTTGTGGCAAAATTTGTGGCTTAGTCGAGGGTATATGCACAAATTGGTTCACAATTTTCCCTAATAATTTGGTTCTGAAATCGAAGTGATTGTACCAAACTTCTGATTTGCGCTAAGTACCCTTCAGCATCAGGCTGCTTTGTGCTTCAGTTTTTGTGTGGAAAACAGTGAAAGAAACATGTCATCTTATGTCAACATACCAACTGGGAAAATGGTATTATGCAAGGAATTTTCAGTCATCGAATTATTGTAATTTAACATATTATACAGTTTTCTCAAGACTTGTGCTATCACCGCTTGAAAATAAATAAGGGCTCGAAGGTTTGTTACATTATTAGATTCTGTCAGACGGCATGCCCAGCAACTTTATTAGTTCATGTTATCAGTTAGAAGTCCGTAGGTTTGAGTATCAATGGGCATAATGGTAATAAACACAGGTGGAGATACAAAATAGACTCTGCAATAAACAAGGAGGCGTGGTCGGAACAAGAGGAGTTGAGACTGATTCGTGCTCATCAAATCTATGGAACTAAATGGCGTGAAATGGTCAAACATTTTCCTGGGAGGTAAGGTTGGATGTTTCAACAAAAATCTGAATTGATGTTGCTGTTGCATTTAATTCTTTCCATCATAATAATTCAGGATGCATTTCTTCAAAATGCTGTTGGTACGATTGAATTATTTACATTGTGTTCATCCAGGACGAATGGTGCAATCAAAGAATACTGGAGGGGTCCTATGAAAAGAAAATTGAATTCATATTTATCGTCAGGTTTGCTTGAACAATTTCCAGACATTCTGGAAAACCTGTCAGGCACACAGAATAAGAGTTTGGATATTCTGAAGGGGACTAAAGTTTCTGATATTCTGAATGACACGGAAGGTTCGTCTGAGAGAAATGAAATGTCGTCAGCTGTACCAAGAATTTCCATATCTGAAGTAGGCTTCACAGAAGTAGGTGAAAATGCTGATGTACTAGGGGGAGAAAGTGCAGATTTCATGTATGCTAGAGTGGCATCAGCCAAAGCCCCTGAAAACATAATCGCAAGATCTGAGCAGCATGCGAAAACCAGAAGGAAGTTGGATTTATTGTCAAGCCCAGTGGAACTCAAGTCATCCAGTTATGAAGTAAATTCTCAAAGGCCTCTACAGCAAAGGGAACAAATGAGTCCAGCTGTTGGTGGTGTCTCTCCATCAAATGGATGCCATGATGTTTTGCCAAAAATCCTATCAGAATGTGCAAAGCCGGTTTTATCACCAACTGGTAGCTACCAGCCGAGTGATGTTCATTCTGCGGGAACCTCAGATCCATGTTCATTAGAGTTGGACATATCAGATCTTATGGAAATGTCATACTTTGATAACTTGTTGATCTTTCCTCCTGGTTCTCCACATGATGGTAACTCAATATAAAATGAGGAAAGTGACAATGACCAAAATTTCAACCTCAGATATATTCACTCTTTTGGCAGAAAAGGTGATGAACTAAACTCACTGTTACTGCTATCGTCTTGTAAACTGACAGTTCCTGTATCATTTAGACGAAAATCTTTAGCTGAACAAAAAGTACAATGATGTTCATGTCATAGTCACTTGTTTGAAGCAGGTAACCATGTTCTTTTGTTCTGCATCTTGTTTGATACTCCCTTCGGCCTATAATATAGTGTACATTGCTTGACACTCTCTTCGTCCCATAACAGTGTAAAGTGGTTTCTGCAAAAGTGAAGTTTCACAAACTTTGACTAATTTATAGAAAACTTTATCTATACCTACATCACCTATTATATATAATATGGAAATGTTTTTGATGATGAATGTAATGGACTAATGGTACTGATTTGGTATTGTATATGTTGACATTCTATAAACTTGCTCGAAGTTTACAAACTTTGACTTGAAGGATATTTAGTTTGATTTGCGCAGTTCGGTTTTATATGTTGGCATTCTATAAAATGGATGTGCGCAATTTGATTGCGCATCTGGGTGTGGCAATAAACACATGTTTTCTTCATTTTTTTTACATTTGTAAAATCCATTTTTGGCACACAGGAGCATGTGCTCCCTAGAGCCAAAATGGAGCATGTGCTCCCTAGAGCCAAAATGGATTCCCGTGCCAGTGATTCTTATGTATCATGCACATTAAGACAAAACATGAAAAAAAAATCAAAACCTGGGGAGCAACATTGTCATGAGAAACCATGGTCACTATGGGGCCATGAGCCCCTTGTGGTTCGGCAAGGGGATGAGCACATTGCACAAAGAGCGGAGAACGTTGCGCAGCACGACAGAGATCACACGGGCAATTTGGGCAAGGGGATGAGCATATTGCACAAAGAGCGGAGAACGTCGCGCAGCACGACAGAGATCACATGGGCAATTTTATCCAGGTTCGGGTCGTCGCGAGATGTAAAACCCTATTCTTGCTTTGGTGGATTGTGGTGAAAACGCAACGCTCTAGCCTGGTAGGGTTGCCTCGGGGCGAGGTCGGCTATGCGCGTATGAGAATACATGAGTCTGAATCCTTTCTATGTTTGCCACATGCCTCCTTTTATAGATCAAGGGGTCACCATAATGATAAATCAGTCATTGTGTACTGATTAGATAGCAAACAGTGCTATCATACCTAACTCTGCAGACAGGGCAGAGCGCATTAAATGCGTTGCTTAGTGTCACATCATGGCCTGCCCGGCAAGCCTTGTCGGGCTGTTCGGCCACCTTCTCTCCTGCCCTCATGACACGTCTTTGGACGGGTGTCATTTGGAGGTGATTTCCATAGGAAGTGGTTGCCGTGTGGCAAGAAACAACCACTTATTCACCTGGTGGCTTGACACCAATGATAAATCAGTCATTGTGTACTAATTAGATAGCAAACAGTGTTATCATACATAACTCTGCAGACAGGGCAGAGCGCATTAAATGTGTTGCTTTCTGTCATATCATGGCCTGCCCGGCAAGTCTTGTCGGGCTGTTCGGCCACCTTCTCTCCTGCCCTCATGACACGTCTCTGGATGGTTGTCATTTGGAGGTGATTTCCATAGGAAGTGGCTGCCATGTGGCAAGAAACAATCACTTATTCACTTGGTGGCTTGACATCACACCGATCGATGACTTGCGTCGCTGTGAGGTGGAGTGGTGGAGCCTTGACGGGGTAGTTTGCCTTCGTAGAGCCCGACAGGCCTACCTGGACGATCTTGAGGTTTGTCTTCTTGGTAACCTTGTCCTCGCCAGGCTCCCCTGCCCGGCAAGGGAGCCTTTTCCTTGGTGATATCTTGCTTCCTTCGACTTGACTTGGTCTTCTTAATCCGCCATTTGATTCCTCAAAGAGCTGATCTCTTTGGCTTGGTCTAGTCTTGGATGTTGCAACTTTGCTCTTAGGCCTGTGCACGGTCTGGGCAACAGACCTAGGGTTTGTTGCACCGACAGGAGCCCCCGGGCCTAGTCCGAATGCGCTGCCGGGCGTTGTCCCGGTAGGCCATATCCAATGCACAGGTAAGAGGGTAGTAGTTGCTTGTACTTTGAGATCTTCTTTGCTTCTTCATTAACCTATGCTCAGGTCAGTTTTTGGTTCTCCCATGCGTCATGTAATGCCAATTGTAATGGGGTCACTTTTGTAATGGCCCATAAATGACTTTAACGGACGGGCGAGTAACTGCCAATTCACTCTTCTCATAACGATCTTATCCTTAGCCATGTATGCTACATGCATTGAGTGGGGTAGGTAACAGAGGCGCGTGGTGCGAGAGAGCGCCAAGGCAGGGGCCCGGTCTTCATGGATTGGCGGAGAAGGACGGCGATTACTCGCCGAGGGGTCAGCTCCCAGCTCGAGCCCGCCTATAAAAGAGGTGATAGAGGTGAAGGTGTCCCGATGTTTCGATGAGATGGTGGATGTCGTTTTCTGTGGGAGTTGACCTTGACAATTCGACTACAAACGTGCGAGACGTCGCGTCTTAGCAATCGCTAAACCAACTTTCAAGGGGTTATTGACCATGCCGGAGCACGATAAACTTGACCACGAGGGTCTGTTTCCTACGAGCAAATGAAGGCAAGCAAGAAATTAAGATTGCAATCTGGATATTGCGAATATAAAAGAAAAGCTTTATTAATAAAGGTGGGGTTCTGTGACGCCTTTGTCTGGTCGTTGAACACAAACAAAATACGCGGAGTTGTAGCTATGGCGAACTTTTAATCTAAACAAAACCCAAAGTCTAAATGAAGCCCTAAGGGCTGTATATATGGAGGAAGAGGGGGAATTTCATGGCCCTTGGAGGAGGGGTCTGAAACCAACCCTAACTCTTGTTTCCCCACACATACGGACTCTAAAAACAGCCTATACTTAAGTATTTCGAAATTACATGGGCATGGCCCACTAATAAGGTGACGCAGCACCTAGAATAGCCTCTGGATGAAATTTATAAGTGGCATCTTGTATATTTCGTCCAAGGCTTCATGCACTCCTTATGGTGGCTTCAAATTCCTGAAATCATCACTTGTAACTTTGTTCTTGTTCCCTTTGCGCATGCCATCATCTCCATGCTTGGTCTTACTTTAGTGTTCATCCCTCTTATCCATGCCAGGCCCTTCATTTGTAAGCAAAACAAATGTATCCAATTTAGACAGCATCATATTCTCATGAACATTAAAATCATTATCAAGAAACAAAAGTACCTGATAATTTAATTAGCGCGCGTGAGCTCTAGTAATTGGTCCAATATGTATATCAGTAGGGGTTGTGGGTGTAACAATGGTATTGATGTCCTCATCATCCTCTCCTTCTTGAAATGAAGTCGTCCTCGACGAAAGCTCATCTTCCTCACCCAAATAAGACTTCAAATCTGCAATGTTAAAAGTGGGACTAACCCCAAAATCTGCAAGCAGCTCAAGTTTATATGCATTATCGTTTATTTTCTCTAACACGTTAAAAGGACCATCAACACGTGGCATTAGCTTTTATTTGCGCAAATTAGGATATCTATCCTTACGCAAATGTAACCAAACAAGATCTCCAGGTGCAAACACAGCATGTTTTCTACCCTTATCTCCAGCAAGTTTATATTTAACATTCATACGCTCAATGTTTTCCTTAGTGAACTCATGCATTTTTGAAATCAATTCAGCACGTTCTTTAGCATCAGAATTAACCTTCTCCGAAGATGGAGGAGCCAACAAATCAATAGGTGCACGAGGTAGGAAACCATACACAATTTCAAAAGGGCACATCTTAGTAGTAGAATGCAATGAATTATTATAAGCAAATTCAATATGAGGCAAGCATTCTTCCCACATTTTCTTATTATTCTTCAAAACAACCCTAAGCATAGTAGACAATGTTCTATTGACTACTTCAGTTTGTCCATCAGTTTGGGGGTGACAAGTAGTACTAAAAAACAGTTTAGTCCCCAATTTAGCCCATAAACATCTCCAAAAGTGGCTAAGAAAGTTTGTATCATGATCTGAAACAATAGTATTTGGCACACCATGCAAGCGAATAATTTCACGAAAAAACAAATCAGCAAAATTAACAGCATCATCGCTTTTATGACATGATATAAAGTGTGCCATTTTCTAGAATCTATCCACGACAACAAATATGTTGTCCCTCTCCTTCTTTATTCAAGGTAAACCCAAAACAAAGTCCATAGATATATCCTCCCAAGAAACACTAGGTACAGGCGAAGGCATATATAAACCATAAGGATTGAGTCGTGACTTAGCTTTTTGACATGTAGTGCAACGAGCAACAAAATGCTCAACATCCCGTCTCATTTTTGGCCAAAAGAAATGTGTAGCAAATACGTCATCCGTCTTCTTCACGCCAAAGTGTCCCATTAATCCTCCTCCATGCGCCTCCTGCGACAACAAAAGACGAACAGAGCTAGCTGGAATGCATAGCTTGTTAGCATGAAACACAAATCCATCATTAATGACGAACTTGTTCCACGTTCTTCCTTCTTAACAATTCTGCATTACATCTTTCAAATTAGCATCATGCACATATTGATCATTGATGGTCTCCAAACCAAATATTTTAAAGTCAAGTTGTGAAAGCATAGTACAACGACGAGACAATGCATCAGCAATAACATTTTCTTTATCCTTCTTGTGTTTAATGACATAAGGGAAAGTCTCAATGAATTCAACCCATTTAGCATGTCTATGGTTCAGTTTTGCTTGACTTTTAATATGTTTCAAAGATTCATAATCAGAATGTATAACAAATTCTTTGGGCCATAAATAATGTTGCCATGTTTCTAAGGTCCGAAGAAGAGCATATAATTCCTTATCATAAGTAAAATAGTTCAAACTAGGCCCACTCAATTTTTCAGAAAAGTATGCAACGGGTTTGCCATCTTGTAATAACACACCTCCTAATCCAATTCCACTAGCATCACATTCAAGCTCAAAAGACTTATTAAAATCAGGAAGTTGGAGTAAAGGAGCACGTGTCAACTTATCTTTTAATACCGCGAAGGCTTCTTCCTTGGCGCTACCCCAAACAAAAGGTACATCCTTCTTTGTAAGCTCATTGAGAGGTGCAGCAATGATGCTGAAATCTCTCACAAAACGCCTATAGAATCCAGCGAGGCCAAGAAAACTCCTTACTTGTGTGACCGTTTTGGGCTGCGGCCAACTCTCAATAGCTTCAATCTTAGCCTTATCAACTTCAATTCCCTATGGAGTAACAACATAGCCAAGAAAAGATATGCCGTCAGTGCAGAAGGTGCACTTCCCAAGGTTACCAAACAAACCGTAACATCCCAAAATTCTAAATTTTGGAATGTTATAATAAATAGATAGGTTTGATTGATTGTGTGAAATTGAGTGAAATTTGAAACCTTTTTGAAAGTTAAATGAGAGGGAATAAAAGGACTTTCCCAAACTTTCATTTTGCATTCGTGATCTCCGTGAATTCAAATTCTTTTCACCACGAAACCCTGGAGAGAAGATGACATGACTTCTTCCATTTATTTAAATGACAAGGGGTGTTGAAAATATTTGAATTTCATTTGAAAATATTTTCAATTATGAAACTTTATGCAACTCAATGATTTTCACGAGAGAAGATAAAATGACTTCTTCAAACATATGAAATATGAGTTGGGAGTTTAAAAGGATCAAAATTTAAAATCCTTTTGAAATTATTTTCAATTTGGAGTTATTTGGGTTTTATTCAAATTATTTTTCTCCAAAAAAAATACATGGAAAATAGGGTAACATGATTCTCTAAAATAGAAAATTGGAGAGACTAGTAAAAATGCCAGTGCGTTGCACCGGGTATAAAATAAATCTGAGAGTTCACATGGTATTAAGCTCACGTGTTTACCTGTCATGGTGAATAATAAGTTTTCCTAATTAAATTGGTTGTAAGACTCATAAAGATTCACTTTATACAAATTTTATTGTATTCCAATAGCTCGTAATCTTTTTCTCTAAAAATAAAACATACTTCTTTAACTCACTCCAAAGAAATCGAATTATGTGTAATAAGTTGTTGTTATTGAACAACCCTATGTAAAAATCATTATGAAAATCTAACCATTTATCGATCAGCGGCTACTCCTTCGATGTGAGAGTATGCATCATTCGAATACCTGTAATAGTTTCAAATAGGTCATATATTAATTCCTATATATCGCAATCCCTATTAACACTAATTCATATTTATGCTTTCCCACATAAAATATATGATGACCAAAAAGTAAAGAATTTACAATGCGTGTAACTCTTTTGTTGACACGTTGCGGCCAGCAGTAGGAGCACACCCTCCACGCCAACATGACCACTTCCCTGGCCATTATTATCGGGCCTCGATGAGGATCAGGAATAGGGTACGCAGAGCTGCGGTGCAGATTGTACAACGGAGGGTAGTGCTCACCCTCCCAGGTGTCGTGTGAAGCGAAACAGGGCACGAACAAGATGCACCGTTGTCACACTCTCTCTATTCTTACCGATGACATCCATGACATCCAAAGTTGAGGAATATCTTGAAGGTTAGCAAGTGCAGGCGAGCTTCAAATATTTTCTCCGTTAAGAAATGTTTTTTTAATATTCCACTCACTTTTAATTATTATACTCTCTCCGTCTTAAAATAAGCGTCCCAACTTTGTATTAACTATAATACTCCCTCGATTTCTAAATATAAGTCTTTTTAAACTACATACGGAGCAAAATGAGTGAATCTACAACTTTGTATTAAATTTTTTAAAAACACTTAAATTTAGAAACGGAGGGAGTACAAAATTGTATAAAGAGACTTATTTTATGACAAAGGAAGTATGTGATAATATACTAACAACTAACAACGTCAAGTAATAGTCGGTGCTCATCCATAAAATAAATAATCGGTGCTAGCACGCATGCACCGAGTAGCTTCTATGGTGTAGCCAGTACAACATGAAGAAAAGCACCGACCGCCCACTGCTTGCCTTATCCCATCGCCACTCCTCTCCTTTCTTATCCAGATCGCCATCCCAGCGCGGGTCCTCTTTCTCTTCTCCATCCAACACAGCCAGAAGCTTGATCTGGCCGTCCGCCCCAGTCGCCGGTCCCGTGGGCTAGCAGCCTCGCCTTCACCCGATTCTGGACGATCTGCTGCTTCCTCAGTCGCGTCCTCCTCTCCAAGGCTTTCTCCGATCTGCCCACCCACCACCCCACCACGCCTCGCTCTCTCTGCCCCCTCCCTCCCCATGCAGCACGGTGGAGCAGGTCCTCCGCGGCCGCCGTCGCCCTCTGCGACTCCTCTTCTCCATGATTCGCCCTCTATGACTCCTCTCCTCCACGATTCGTGGTGGTGTTGGGGTGGCATTTTCTTCTGGCGGGAGGCCGAGTCCGCCTCGATCTGGCCCGCCCTGGGCGGATCTACGCGTATCCCCTTCTGAGACCCTGCTCCTCGACAATTCCGGCAAGATCAGCGACAGTTCCACCGGCAAGACCAGCCAGTTCTTGTTCTCTCATGTTTTTGAGGCGCCGCATCATGTCCATGGCCTTGCTGGGGCGCTGGCCGCGGCGAGGTACTTCTCCTCCATCTCGCCCCACAGGGCCCGCGGTCCCCTCCTCCGCCTCCACCCTCGGCGCCCCTCTTCCTCCCCTTCTCCACCCCCGCCCCTCTTCCTCCCCATCCCCGGCCCGTCTCTCTCCCTCCCCGCCCCTCTTCTCCCCGCCCGGCATCCGCTTCACGGAGCGGCCCCGCCCCTATTCTCCCTGCTCTGTCTTCACGGAGCGCCGCCGGAGGGGGCGACGGGCAGGAGTTGGCGAAAACTGCCACCCGACGCGCTGGAGCCTTCCAGGTCGAGATGAGATCGGGTGGCAGTTTTTTTCTTTTATCTCGCCCATACCGGTTCACTTAAGAGATGTACTGCGGGTTGAATACTATATACCATAGGGACTTTTTTGTAAAAACGCTGACGACATACGACCAGAAGCAGTAGCTGCTTTATTAGTAGGTAGAGAAATAAATTTGAATTCATTTTGGTATTTTAAAATGATTTTTAGTGGATTTTATTAGAGCAGGAGCACTGTTTGAATTATTTGAATTTTTTAAGAATTTATTTGGCATTAGTAAAATGTTCATGTCGTAGAAAATATTTTTCTGAAAATTTTGATATATTATATGCCTATATAATATTTTCATTTCTATTTGTTTTTATTTATTTTGTTTGTCTAAAAAAAGATCTTTAAAGAAAAAAAACCTTCCTCCGCCAAGTGGGCCAGGCCAAAGCCCAGCCCAGCTGCTTCACACGCGCCCGAGGCCCCGTCAAGACGGCCACCCGACCCACGCCCCTTTCCCCGCTGCCATCGACGGGTGGACCCCGCTTGTCATCCCCCTCCTCTGTCTCCTTCTTTCGTGTTCATCATGGACAGAGAGCCCCGATCCCAAATCTCTCCCGATTTGATCCGTTTGTTGCCCCTCGCGCAAGCCCCACCCCCTATAAATACTTCCCACCTCCTCCTCGTCCGATTTTTCACGAAAACCTCGATCTACCGTGCCCTAGGGAGTCCTCCCGATCTCGCCGGAGTTCGCAAAACTTCACCGAGCTCCGCCGCCTTGCCGCGCCTCCACCCTCCCCTTCCGATCACCTCCGCCACCACCATCACGTCCGCGTTGCCGCGCCGCACCTCCCCGTGCTCTCGTACGAGACGGAGGACCACCGGAGCCACCGCCTCGTCACCGTCATCCATGACCGAAGCTACCTCGCTGGAGCCACGGTACGCCTGAACTCCACCAGCGTCGCCTCCTGCCCGACCCCGTCATCCAGCGCCGCCCGACCCACGCCAGAGCCGCCGCCCCTCCCTGCCTTCGCCTGCCTTGCCGGAGTCGTTGCCTGAGCCGGCGACCATGCCCTCTGTAAGCGCCTCCCCCCGTTCGTTTCTTTTTATCTCTGTCATTGTAGCATTAGGTTTATTAGAACAGATCGGTTTAGTTTTTCTTAGGGTTTAGTTAAACCGAACCGCCCCGGTTCGTCAGTTTTTTTCGTTTCTGGTTTATTATTTAGTTTAGTTTGTTTAGTGAGCGTTCATCAGATTAGGTTCGGTAATGAACAGTTTTCGTCGGTTTTGTTTCTGTAGCGAACGTTCGTTAGATAGGTTTTTCTTTTTCTGTTTAATTTCGGCCAGGGACCCGTAGGTAATTAGTTTCTTCACAGTTTAGTCCCTGGTTTTCAATCTATCACTACTTTTTGCTTGTTTGTCCAAATCCAACGAAACCAACACCCACTTCTTTGTTACGATCTCCTCTATCCAGTAATCCAACCCAAACATGTTTTTGAAATTTTAAAATTTGAATTATACCAGATTTGAATTCAAATTTCGTTTGATCATAACTTGAGTTTCGTAGCTTCGTTTGAGTTGATTCTTTTTGCAAATCGAAGCTCTTGACCTAAACTTTCTAATAAGGCCAAATTCATATAATTTTGGTAATGTTAGAAATTTTTTTAAGTTGCAAGAGTTATTTGCTTGGTTTTGATGTTTTCTGAATTGTCTTCTTCGATCTTTCTGATATTTGAGTGATTGCTTATGTGTGGTTACTATTGCTTGTTTACGATAGATTGATCGGAGTGTGACGAGTAGATCTATCAAGAGTTATGAGTGCGAATCATCTTCATCAACATTGCAGGCAAGTTCACACTTTGATCATACCTCTTTCATACCCAGTTTTTATTGCATTAGATCAAACCTCAAACATTGCATGATTAGGATCTAATTAAATTGTGGGATGGGAAGTAGTTGAGGTAGTACCTATTACCTGTTTATTATCAAACCCTTGGGAGTTACTATTACATTATGCTTACATTGCCATGCTATGCTCGTAGACGTGGATTGGGTTTTTGAGAGTATTCATGACAGATGTGAGATTGTTAATTAATGGTTTACTTAAGGTGGCAACTTAAACACACATCTGGGTGGATTGAGGCACCTGGGTATTCCAGGATTGCCTGTCTAGGCACCTGGGTAGACCAGGATTGCCTGTTTTTTATGGACCGCCACCCAGGCTCAAAGGGATCATGAGATTATTCATACTAGAAACTTCCGTGTGCAGCCACAAGCTACTATGGGCTCTAGCATAGTTGATTAAGTCGTGCGAACTCTTACAGGGTAGACTAGCAGATGTAGGGGAAAGTAGGTGTAACGGTCTATCCATCGTAAGGTGCTAGCGCTTCTGAAAGACTATGTCTCGGTCATCCGTCCTCTCAAACACCATGTAGTGCGAGAAACCAAACGGAGGCGATCGAGTCTTGTGGGGAAAAGTGCCCAAACCTCTGCAGAGTGTATAAACCAATCATGATTAGCCGTGTCCCCGGTTATGGATGTCTTGAGTATCTAGTACCTGGATTATCATGTGAATCTCATCATGTCACTTTAAATGAATATTGTTGGGTTTTAATGATGATGCTTAATTGGGATTGAGAATGCTGTCAACCATTCTCAATGTTGAACAACCACCATGATAGTTAAATAAAATTTATTCCTTTGCAGTAGGGAAAATTGGCTTTTCGCAAAAACCTTATAACCATAGAGCTTTTCCACCAGCCAAATATGCATGTAGTGATAGCCTTTATTCATCATTCTCTATGGTGTGAATTTGCCAGTACATTCAATGTACTGACCCTTTGTGGCTGCAACGTCTCATGTTGCAGGATTATCTTACGACGAGTAAGTGATACGTTAGGGTTACGATTTCTACACTCAACTTTGCCATTGGTGTTGATGGGAATCCACAACCTTGTTACTTCCGCTATTTTGGATTGAGGTAATATTATTTACGTTAGTTTTACATGTGATTTACCTCTGTTATAAATCCTCGAGTACTGTGTGTGTCAGCATACCGATCCAGGGATGACACTTAAGCACAGAGACTTGATCCATTCGGGTCGGGTGGCTACAAGATGGTATCACATTACATGTTGACTGTAGGACATGACCCTAGAAACTGGCAAGCCCATAGCAAAGATTTTTCTCTACAACTTTCCCTTTCAAAAAGATCTTTTACCTCTCTTCTCTTCTGGGCTTATTCAAAAATTCCCTTTAGTGAGACCATACCCCTTTCCCCTTTTGACCACATGAAGATTCGACTGATGAGATCACTTCAAGAAGTACAAGATATCGGACAACCGAGATCATTCGGAATGAAGAGGATTTTACCACACATGATGACAATGGAAACTACAACTGTTGAAGACTCTGAAGACTAGGAGAATTGGAGGCTCCGAAGAAGTTCCAGATTTGTGTGACCTAGGAAGGCTACCCTTATGGAACTTGGCAGACTATGGAAGTTGTCAATACCCGAGATCAAGGTGCATCGGAGAAAGACCGAGCATGGAGAGTTAAAAACCTCAAAGTTTTGTCAAGAAAACCCTAAGGCAGGAGATATCAACTATGGAAGATAGCTCATGGCAATGACAAGGGCAGAAACACCGTTATCCGTGATGTCATCGCCGCTGATGCTATTGTCACCGTGCTGAGTTAAGGATGCATTTCTTCAGAATGGATTTGATGGGAGAAGGCTGATGGAGCACCTATTAGTAAGATGAAGTTTTAACCTTAGCCGGTGTATCGCCATGATCTGGAGTGTTACATCAAGAAGTTAAGATGGAGCTACAAGAAGCCGTATTTTGACAAGGAACATTTCGTGAAGAACTTAGGACCCAGAAGTTGAAGTAGCCAAGCTGGAGGAGCTACAACCTCGAGATACCGGAGATTTGTCAGGAACTGAAGGACAGTATGACCATGGCTCATGCCAAGGATGTTGAAACCCAGAAGTTTGGAATGCAACTCCAGAATATTCAAGGATGTCACCAGAGACTTTGCTACAGCAGAGATGGGCTGGAAAAAGGACTTGAGAAAGACAAGTATGACCGGAAGAAGCCATTGGAGGCATGAACAAGACTTGACGAGTTATACGACCTTGAAGATTTATTAACCTTTAGAAGACCAAACCCCTTTCATATGCCTACGTTAGATGCGATGATTGTGAGCTGTCATTTGTTTGATGTTTTCCGACAGCCACAATAAAATCTGTCTTTTCAAAACTTTTGTTTGTATTGTGTGTATCCCTCTCTATCTCTCTTATCTCACCCCAAAACCCTTGGACCCAATAGAGGATGAATGGAGATGAGCTTGTATTTTCTGGACCGATGAGTCAATTGGACACGGACCAATGGATTTAGAACATGGAGGATCACATGGAGAATAACCCTATAGTTGGACATGATATGACCCATCATGCTCTTGAGTGCTTTGAAAGAGGTGCTGCTACTTGATGGAGGATGTACCAAACCATGAATGGATGGCAAGGAGTAACCACTTGGAGAGAATCAAAGTTGACTCTACAAAGATCTCACCTTGTGTCCCATAAGTTCAAGCCTTATGGAAAGGATATGAAGAAACCTTGTGCATGCAAGATTTGTGGAGAAATAGGACACACCCATAAAGAACACAAGGATGAATGCCCAAATTGTGAAGGAAGCCATCCAGTTGAAGAATGTCCAACTACGTAGATTACTTGTTTCTTGTGTGAAGGGACTACCCACTATCCTGCTCAGTGTCACATTTACCCCATGGTACAATGAACCATCTAGCAGAAGAAAGAAGTAATGAAAGGAGCACTCATGGAAATTTTAGAAGAAATTGTGATGAAGGAAGAGGTGGAGGACACACCCAAAGAAGACCCGAGTAAACCCTGCACCAAGTCTTGCTATTCATGTGGAGAAGAAGGACACATCTCCCAAAATTGTTTGAATGGGGATCTAGTAGAATTCCCGACAGAGGAAGTAGAGTATGACCCACAGGAAATAGAAGCCCTAATTGGAATGGAAAAGTCCAGAAAGAGAAGCAGAATGGATTCCAGGAAGGATCTGGTTCATATCACATGTTATAGGAGCAAGGAGTCAGGGCACTACCTCAACAGTTGCCCAAAAAGGAAACCTCGATACTTGCCAGAAGTAATATGTTTTAGTTGTAATGGAGCAGGGCACTTTGCCAGAGAATGCCCCAAGGAGAAGGAAACTTGTGCTAGATAGTTGAGTTTGCAACAAAAGAAATGGAGTAGTAGAAGTGAGAACATTTTCTTTTATATTGAGGTGTTGAGTTGAGACATGTAATGGAAAAGCGAGAGATTGTAATCACTTGAGAATGAATAAAGTTAGCATCGTTGGTACTGATATAGATTTTATGAGTTGTTACTCTATGAAGAAGGATCTTGACCATTTCTAAAGATATGAGAAATATGGTCTATGGAAGATTTGTGCATTTTAAGGGTGGTAGTACCCTGTAAGAACCCTTGACCCCTGGAAAAGATAAGGATACTCCACTGAGTGGATTTCGGACAAAATGAATACGAGTTTTGTCTCGATATGTGTGATGCCCCAAGAGTATGTGGGATGAAGTTGGAGACCGTCAGTTGTTTGGACCAAATGTGATCAAGGAGTCAGAAGAGAATGTTAAGTTGATTCGAGATAGACTGAAGGTAGCTTAGTCCAGGCAGAAGAGTTATGCAGACTCAAAAAAAACTGAAGGAGGTAGTCTATGAAATTGGAGACAGAGCATGTCTTCGTGTGCCCCCTCTGCGAGGAGTTAAACGAATTGGAGTTAAGGGAAAGTTAGCCCCGAGATTTGTAGGACCATACCGAGTTTTGGAGCGTATGGGAGAAGTGGCCAACAAGTTGGAGTCATCCGAAGGACTGTCAGGAGTTCATGATGTGTTTCACGTTTCCGAGTTGAAGAAGTGCCATGCAGAGATGTCCAATATTCCCTTGTAAGGACGCTTGACCCTGGAAAGGAGAATGATATACCACGAAGTGGATTTTTGACAAAATAAGAATGAGTCTTGTTTCGGTATGTGGGATATTCTACGAGAAGGAAGAGATGAATTACTATCGGATATAAAGGAGGTATGATGGATCAATGGAAATTCCATGATGAGTCTGAGTAATCATGTAACATCCCAAATTTTCAATTTGGAATGTTATACATTAGATCATCATGCATATCATATTTTATTTTGCATTTTGGTTGATCCTAGAAATTCTACGCAACTCAATGACCCACGGAGAGAGTTGGGGATTTCGTTATTTTCATATTTGAGTTTTCTCAAATTTTGAGAATAGGATCATTTGATTTTATTTATTTTATCATCAATTATTTCTATTACAAAAATATGAGAGAGGGAATAAAATGACTTTCCCAAAATAAAGAAATATTGAAGATTTAATAAAAAAATCAAATAAGATTTTATTTCAGAGTTTTTCGGTGTTTTATTTGAATTTAGGAAAAATGTGCGTTTTTCAAAATTGCATTTAGGGCCCAAATAAATGTTCACCTTGTGCGGCTTGATTTTAGAAGCCCGTGAAAATTTATTTTGGAATTTTTGAAGTCCGTTTAGTATTTCTTTTTATTTTTCTTCCGAGCGGAATAGTTAAAAAAAACGAACCGACTTCGGGCCATACCCGAGCGGGACACCGCCCGGGGGCAGCCTTTAAATAGCGCCGCCCCGAGCCGCCCCAGCCCATCAGCTCCGCCTCGATCCGCGCGCGCTGCCGGAGCCGCCGCCGCCGCCGACGATCCCGCCGCCCGAGGTTCGTCGCGCCTCGTTTTTTCGTGCTGAAAAAAAGAGAAAAAAAATTCGGCGTTCGTCGTTTTTCTTTTTCTCGGATTAAATCCGTGATTTTTCTGATCGCGATTCCTGATCCGATTTTCGTTTTAGTTTAACTTTTTGCTCGTTTATCGGAATCAGGCGATTCAAGCGCCTAGGGATTCATCTCAAAACCTTTATTCGTTTAACCAACTTAAACAAGTTTTTGTTACTGTAAAATTTGCCCTAGATCCAGATTACTAGAATGAAGTTGTTTTCTTTCGCAGTTTGTTTTTCGTTGCTTCGTTCGATTTGATTCTTTTTGCCAACCGGAGTTCTTAAGTTGAACATTCTGGTTAGATCTCTTATTTGAGTTTTAGCTGTGCATTAGATGAGTACTTATTGTATGCTTGTTTGTTTGTCTGCGATAGAATACCCGGAGTGCGCCGCCTATTACTTCGAATTGTTAGGTTTCGCGGATCATCAGCAAGGCAAGTAACACTTTGATCATACCTTTTCTACTACCCAGTTTTATTGCATTAGATCAATCCTCACACATTGCATGATTAGGATCTAATTAAATTGTGGAATGGGAAGTAGATGAGGTAGTACCTATTACCCGTTTATTATCAAACCTTTGGGAGTTACTTCTACATTTGCTTATTATGCCATGCTATGCTAGTAGACGTGGATTGGGTGAGTGAAATCCATGACAGATGTGAGATTGTTAATTAATGGTTTATCTAAGGTGGCAACTTAAACACACATCTGGGTGGATTGAGGCACCTGGGTATTCCAGGACTTGCCTGTTTTCTTTTGGACCGCCACCCAGGCTCAAAGGGATCATGAGACTATTCATACTAGAAAACTTCCGTGTGCAGCCACAAGCTATTATGGGCTCTAGCATAGTTGACTAAGTCGTGCAAACTCTTACAGTGGTAGACTAGAAGATGTAGGGGATGTAGGTAGTACGGTCTACCCATCGTAAGGTGCTAGCGCTTCTGAAAGACTATGTCTCGGTCATCCGTCTTCTCAAACACCATGTAGTGCGAGAAACCAAACGGAGGCGATCGAGTCTTGTGGGGAAAAGTGCGCAAACCTCTGCAGAGTGTAATAAACTAATCATGGTTAGCCGTCTCCCCGGATATGGACATCTTGAGTATCTAGTACTTGGGTTTTCATGTGAATCTCAACATGTTACTCTAAATTAATTTTGTTGGGTTATGTTTAATGATGATGCTTAATTGAGATTGAGAATGCTGTCAACCATTCTCAATGTTTAACAACCACCATGATAGTAATTAAATTTTATTCCTTTTAAGTAGGGAAAAATTGGCTTTACGCAAAATTGTAACCATAGAGCTTTCCAGTAGCCAAATATGCATATAGTATAGCTGTTTCATTCCATTACCCTCTATGTGTTACATTGCCAGCATATTCCATGTGCTGACCCGTTTTCGGGCTACAACGTTAATGTTGCAGACTTTTCAGACGACGATTAAGGAGTTTTTAGGTCGTGGTTCTATACTCAGTGATGCCGTTGGAGTTGATGGACTCACTTATCTTCCAAGCCTTCCGCTGTTATAGTTATTAGATGGCCTTAAGCCATATTTATTGTAATAAGTTCTCTTTTGAGACACTCGATGTAATAAGTGTGTGATTGCTACTCTGCTATAAATCCTCCGAATACTGTGTGGTGTCAGCATTACTGATCCAGGGATGACACCAGAGCACAGAGATCAGACTGTTTGAGGTCTGGTCGCTACAGAGATGGTATCAGAGCACACGCTGACTGTAGGACACGACCACTAAGCACAAGACCTAGAACACTATTCACTCTCTTCTCTTCTGACCTCTCATCTTTTCTACTCCTTAGGATGGCGGATGCAAGGAACAAGTTCACGCAACCGGATGAAGATACACCCTTTGGACGCCACTTGAAGGAAGTCACTAGATACCTGAATATAGGAGTACCAAGCTTCACGGGAACCTACAACGCCACTTTACCTGAAGCAGAGCGCTGGATGATTCAAGTTCAAGTACCAGGAAGGACGTTCATGCCAGTCACTGAGCCCATAGATTTTTCTTTTGATGCACCAACTTGGAGTCTAGGAAAGAGCATGGCAGCTCACATCGCCATGGGACGCATTGGAGAAGTCTACCGCAAGGATCTCAAGGATACTATCTACCAGATTTGTGGGCGCCGAGATGAACACTGGGAGATGATCAGCACCAGGAAGGATAGATCAATCGCAGCTTTTATCCAGGAGTTAAACCAGCACATTCGACGACAGGAGAACCAGATGTGCGCTGACATGATAGATCTGAAGAAGGCTAAGACTAGAATCAAAGAATTGGAGGAAGAACTCAAGGCTACACGTGAAGATTATGAAGAGGAAATTGATATACTGGTGGAGAAGAATGACGACCTGATCAAGAAGATTGGAATATTTATGGGAGACTCTACGCTAGTAGATGAAGACGAAGAACCCTAGGAAATTATCCCGGAAGACTACATCATCATCGACGGCACCGACTCGGAAGCAGATAGTAGCGATGATGACGATGTTGATGAAGCTGGAGCAGATATCATGGAGTCAACGACCGTAGAATATTTCTATTAGACCACCTCATCAGTAGTAGTAGTCCACCATGTAAATATAGTAGTCCGAGCACTTTTGTGATAGTTAGATCGATTGTATGCCTTTGTTTGATTGATTGAAGTGAATTGTTTGCTTTTGCCTCATGTGCACATGGGTAGTGTTTTCTCTTTAGACCCCCTCTATTCTTATATCTCATCTTTTCTAAACCCTTAGATGCCTCCGAGACGTGACCCCGGATTTACCTTTCCACCGGAGCTCACCCAGTTGACCTAGCAGCAGAACACATTGATGCAGTTACTAGTCCAGAATCAGAACCAGGGGAACAACAACAACAACCCACCACCACCACCACCACCTGTTGACCACTTAGCCCGTTTTCTTAGGCTGAATCCGCCGGTGTTTTCCAGTAGCACCGAGCCGATAGTAGCAGATGATTGGCTCCGCAAGACAACTAGGGAGTTGACCACAGCAGGATGCACAGATGCGGAAAAGGTGAAGTTTGCCGCACATCAGCTAGAAGGACCCTCAGCATCATGGTGGGAGAATTTCACAGCCACTTTCCCAGTAGACACTGTCACATGGGACCAGTTTCAGCAGGCTTTTCGTACTGCACATGTTTCAGCAGGAGCTATGGCCATGAAGAAGCGTGAGTTTCGCAACTTGCGCCAAGGAGGAAGGACAGTTGGCCAGTATGTGGAGGAATTTAGTAAGCTAGCATGTTATGCCCCAGATGACGTCGCTACGGATGCAGCTAAGCAGGAGAAGTTTCTGGAAGGACTGAATGATGAGTTGAGCATGCAGTTGATGGTAGCAACCTTCAACAACTACCAGGAGTTGGTAGATCATGCTCTTATGATTGAAGGGAAGCAGCAGCAAATTGAGAATCACAAGAGGAAGTATGGACAAGGAAAGTACAATTCAGGAGCTCAGCAGAAGCCACGTTTTACCCCTAGATCGGGAGGACATTTTCATCATACTCATGGAGGAGGTAGCTCGCACAATCACAATGGCACCAAGAATGGTAATGGCAACGGAGGAAGCAACGGCCAGAACCGCACCAACCCCTCAACCCCAGCCAAGAAGGACCTAAGCCAAGTCCTTGCTTTAAGTGTTCGAAGACCGGACATTATGCCAATGAATGTCCTGAAGGCCAAAATGGCAATGGAAGTTCTGGGAAGAAGCCGAACCCTTTTAACAGGGGACAGGTGAACCACGTTAGCGTGGAGAAGGTTGAAGCTCAGCCCGATGCAGTAATAGTATAACCTATCAACCCAAGCCCTTAGGTCACCCATGTTAGTAACCTCGCCCGGAGCAGAGTATGTGGCTAGTCTATGGTGTGATCGGTTACCATTAAGGATTGGTAACTATGTTTTTCCCTCAGACCTAATAGTATTGGAATCTCAAGGATTGAATGTGATATTAGGCATGGATTGGTTATCAAAGTATGAAGGGAATATTGAGTGTGCTAGTAAGTCAATTTTGCTTACCACCCCAGAAGGGAGAAGGATCAAGTATGTATCCCGGCATGTGCCAAAGAGGACTCAAGTAAATTGCCTAACAGGAGTTGTGCAGGAGGAAGTACCAGTGGTAAGGGATTTCCCTGATGTATTTCCAGAGGAGTTGCCAGGCATGCCACCGGATAGAGATATTGAGTTTTTGATTGAGCTATTGCCAGGCACAGGTCCAATATCAAAGAGACCATATAGGATGCCAGCAAAGGATTTGGTGGAAATTAAGAAGCAGATTAAGGAGTTACTGGATAAGGGATATATTCGCCCAAGTTCTTCGCCTTGGGGATCGCTAGTACTACTAGTGGAGAAGAAGGATGGATCGTTAAGGATGGTTGTTGATTATCGAGGATTGAATGAAGTAATGATCAAGAACAAGTACCCACTACCTATGATCAACGATCTGTTTGATCGATTGCAAGGAGCTAAGGTATTTTCCAAGATCGATCTGCGATCAGGATACCACCAGTTGAAGATTCGAGAACAGGATATACCTAAGACATCTTTTACCACTAGGTATGGGCTGTATGAGTATACCGTTATGTCATTTGGTCTGACTAACGCACCTGCCTATTTTATGAACATGATGAACAAAGTGTTTATAGAGTTTTTGGATAAGTTCGTCGTAGTGTTCATTGATGATATTCTGGTTTACTCGAAGAATGAAGAGGAACATAAGGAGCATTTGCGTTTGGTACTTGGAAAGCTCAGAGAACATCAATTATATGCCAAGTTCAGCAAATGTGAGTTTTGGTTGAAGGAAGTAGGATTCCTCGGACATGTTATATCTGGAGAAGGTATAGCAGTAGATCCCGCTAAAGTTGAAACCGTGACCAAGTGGGAAGCCCCAACAACAGTTGGAGAGATCCGGAGTTTTCTTGGACTCGCAGGATACTACCGGAGATTTATTGAGAATTTCTCAAAGATTGCGAAGCCTATGACGGAGTTATTAAAGAAAGATACAAAGTTCATATGGACAGAGAAATGTGAGGCTAGTTTCCAGGAGTTGAAGAAACGTTTGGTTAGCTCACCAGTATTGATTTTGCCAGACCAGACCAAGGATTATGAGCTGTATTGCGACGCTTCATGTCGAGGACTTGGAGCAGTGCTTATGCAGGAAGGGAGAGTTGTTTCATATGCCTCAAGACAACTGAAGCCTCATGAGTTGAATTATGCCACACATAATTTGGAGTTAGCAGCCGTAGTGCATGCTTTGAAAACATGGAGACATTTCCTCATTGGAAATCATTGTGAGATGTACACGGATCATAAGAGTTTGAAGTACATTTTCACACAGAAGGAGTTAAACCTCAGACAAAGGAGATGGTTGGAGCTTATCAAGGATTATGATATGAAATTGCATTATCACCCCGGAAAGGCTAATGTAGTAGCTGACGCATTAAGTCGCAAGAGCCATGTCAATACATTAATGACGGGAGGAATACCAAGGGAGTTAGCCAAAAATCTTCGTGAACTATGTTTGGAAATAGTTCCGAGAGATTATGTAGCAGCAATGGAGATTCAGTCAACCTTGATGGATAAAATCAGGGAAGCTCAGAAAGCTGAAAAGAGATTGCCGCTATAAAGGAGAAACTGAGCAAAGGAAAAGCTAAAGGATTCCGTGAGGATGAGCACGACACCCTATGGTTTGAAGACCGCGTTTATGTCCCCAATGATCCGGAGATCAGGAAGTTGATTTTGCAAGAGGCACACGACTCACCGTATTCAATTCACCCAGGAAATACCAAGATGTATCTGGATTTGAAGGATATTTTTTGGTGGACCGGAATGAAGAAGAATATTGCGGAGTATGTAGCAGTTTGTGATATATGCCAGAGAGTAAAGGCAGAGCATCAGAAGCCAGCAGGATTGTTACAACCATTGCCGATACCCGAATGGAAGTGGGATAAGCTAGGCATGGATTTTATCACAAGATTGCCCAGGACTCGTTCAGGCTATGACTCGATTTGGGTTGTAGTCGATCGATTGACGAAAGTAGCTCATTTCATCCCAGTAAAGACCACTTACACCAGTGCTAAGTTGGCAAAGATATACATGACCAGGATCGTATGTCTGCATGGAGTTCCAAGGAGTATCATATCGGATAGAGGAAACCAGTTTACCTCAAAGTTCTGGAAGCAGTTGCATGAAACTGTGAGAACCAGGCTAGAATTCAGTACAGCTTTTCATCCACAGACAGATGGACAGACCGAGAGAGTAAATCAGATTTTGGAGGATATGCTGAGAGCTTGTGCGCTAGATTATGGATCTAGTTGGGACGATAATTTGCCATATGCAGAGTTCTCTTACAACAACAGTTATCAAACCAGTTTAAAGATGGCCCCTTTCGAAGCTTTGTACGGAAGGAGGTGCAGGACACCGTTGTCATGGGACGAAGTTGGAGACCGCCAGTTGTTTGGACCTGACTTGATTAAGGAGTCTGAACAGAAGGTGAAGCTGATTCGCGATAGGCTCAAGGTAGCCCAGTCCAGACAGAAAAGTTATGTAGATTCTAAACGCAAGGAGACAGTTTACGAAGTCGGAGACAGAGCTTATCTTCGAGTATCTCCACTTCGAGGAACAAAGCATTTTGGAGTTAAAGGGAAGTTAGCACCACGATTTGTAGGACCATATCAAGTTTTGGAGCGTATGGGAGAAGTGGCCTACAAGTTGGAATTGCCCGTAGGATTGTCAGGAGTACATGATGTGTTCCACGTTTCTCAGTTAAAGAAATGTCACGCGGAGATGGCTGACATACCTTTGAGAGACACAGTGCCTTTGGAAACTATTCAGTTGGATAATGATTTGACCTACGAGGAGAAACCAATTAAGATCCTCGAGTTTGCCAGCCGAGTTACTCGCAGCAAGGTTATCAAGTTTTGCAAGGTTCAGTGGAGCCACCACACGGAGGATGAAGCCACCTGGGAACGAGAGGAAGATTTGCTCAAAGACCACCCTCACCTATTTTCTAGCCAACCCGAATCTCGAGGGCGAGATTCATCTTAAGGGGGGTAGGTTTGTAACATCCCAAATTTTCAATTTGGAATGTTATACATTAGATCATCATGCATATCATATTTTATTTTGCATTTTGGTTGATCCTAGAAATTCTATGCAACTCAATGACCCATGGAGAGAGTTGGGGATTTCGTTATTTTCATATTTGAGTTTTCTCAAATTTTGAGAATAGGATCATTTCATTTTATTTATTTTCTCATCAATTATTTCTGTTACAGAAATATGAGAGAGGGAATAAAATGACTTTCCCAAAATAAAGAAATATTGAGGATTTAATAAAAAAATCAAATAAGATTTTATTTCAGAGTTTTATTTGAATTTAGGAAAAATGTGCATTTTTCAAAATTGCATTTAGGGCCCAAATAAATGTTCACCTTGTGCGGCTTGATTTTAGAAGCCCGTGAAAATTTATTTCGGAATTTTTGGAGTCCGTTTAGTATTTCTTTTTATTTTTCTTCTGAGCGGAATAATTAAAAAAGAATGAACCGACTTCGGGCCGTACCCGAGCGGGACACCGCCCGGGGGCAGCCTTTAAATAGCGCCGCCCCGAGCCGCCCCAGCCCATCAGCCCCGCCTCGATCTGCGCGCGCCGTCGGAGCCGCCACCGCCGACGATCCCGCCGCCCGAGGTTCGTCGCGCCTCATTTTCCGTGCCGAAAAAAAGAGAAAAAAAATCGGCGTTCGTCGTTTTTCTTTTTCTTGGATTAAATCCGCGATTTTTCTGATCGCGATTCCTGATCCGATTTTCATTTTAGTTTAACTTTTCGCTCGTTTATCGGAATCAGGCGATTCAAGCCCTAGGGATTCGTCTCGAAACCCTTTATCCGTTTAACCAACTTAAACAAGTTTACTGTAAAATTTGCCCTAGATCCAGATTACTAGAACGAAGTTGTTTTCTTTCGCAGTTTGTTTTTCGTTGCTTCGTTCGATTTGATTCTTTTTGCCAACTGGAGTTCTTAAGTTGAACCTTCTGGTTAGATCTCTTATTTGAGTTTTACCTGTGCATTAGATGAGTACTTATTGTATGCTTGTTTGTTTGTCTGCGATAAAATACCCGGAGTGCGCCGCCTGTTACTTCGAATCGTTAGGTTTCGCGGATCATCAGCAAGGCAAGTAACACTTTGATCATACCTTTTCTACTACCCACTTTTATTGCATTAGATCAATCCTCACACATTGCATGATTAGGATCTAATTAAATTGTGGAATGGGAAGTAGATGAGGTAGTACCTATTACCCGTTTATTATCAAACCTTTGGGAGTTACTTCTACATTTGCTTATTATGCCATGCTATGCTAGTAGACGTGGATTGGGTGAGTGAAATCCATGACAGATGTGAGATTGTTAATTAATGGTTTATCTAAGGTGGCAACTTAAACACACATCTGGGTGGATTGAGGCACCTGGGTATTCCAGGACTTGCCTGTTTTCTTTTGGACCGCCACCCAGGCTCAAAGGGATCATGAGACTATTCATACTAGAAAACTTCCGTGTGCAGCCACAAGCTATTATGGGCTCTAGCATAGTTGACTAAGTCGTGCAAACTCTTACAGTGGTAGACTAGAAGATGTAGGGGATGTAGGTAGTACGGTCTACCCATCGTAAGGTGCTAGCGCTTCTGAAAGACTATGTCTCGGTCATCCGTCTTCTCAAACACCATGTAGTGCGAGAAACCAAACGGAGGCGATCGAGTCTTGTGGGGAAAAGTGCGCAAACCTCTGCAGAGTGTAATAAACTAATCATGGTTAGCCGTCTCCCCGGATATGGACATCTTGAGTATCTAGTACTTGGGTTTTCATGTGAATCTCAACATGTTACTCTAAATTAATTTTGTTGGGTTATGTTTAATGATGATGCTTAATTGGGATTGAGAATGCTGTCAACCATTCTCAATGTTTAACAACCACCATGATAGTAATTAAATTTTATTCCTTTTAAGTAGGGAAAAATTGGCTTTACGCAAAACTGTAACCATAGAGCTTTCCACCAGCCAAATATGCATATAGTATAGCTGTTTCATTCCATTACCCTCTATGTGTTACATTGCCAGCATATTCCATGTGCTGACCCGTTTTCGGGCTGCAACGTTAATGTTGCAGATTTTTCAGACGACGATTAAGGAGTTTTTAGGTCGTGGTTCTATACTCAGTGATGCCGTTGGAGTTGATGGACTCACTTATCTTCCAAGCCTTCCACTGTTATAGTTATTAGATGGCTTTAAGCCATATTTATTGTAATAAGTTCTCTTTTGAGACACTCGATGTAATAAGTGTGTGATTGCTACTCTGCTATAAATCCTCCGAGTACTGTGTGGTGTCAGCATTACTGATCCAGGGATGACACCGGAGCACAGAGATCAGACTGTTGGAGGTCTGGTCGCTACAAATCACGTCTTAGTTTGGTACCAACAGAAGGAAGGAAGACAATACAACTGGATGGATTTTATTATACTAGGAAGCTCAAAGTTGGATGTTGGATTAGAGATCTGTTGCCCCGATGATGAGTTCAAGGTTTGCAAGTGATGAGATGGACCATAACCCACAGGCCCCAGAACCTGCCAAGAAGCAAGCACACTCTTGCTAAAGGAAAAACCCTACAGGAAGATACGACGTTTATCGGCAGATGATTTTATAGGAGTAACGCAAAACCTGAGAGTTGTGAAGGAACGATAGATGTTTGTTTGGTTTGCAGAATCAATGGATTTATCCGAACCTTGGTTCGTCGACAAGAGAAATTCTGCAATGCTTGTGAGGATGACCGGGTGTTAGAATGCGAGATTCACTAAAGCATATACAGGGTAATGATTTGGGCGCGGGATGGATTGATCACCATACCGACTTACTCTTATTTATTCGCCTTGCTATATGGGATGGTAAATCTGAGTGACTTAACTATGGTAGAGGGACGATGATCACAACCCTGTTTAAACGTTAGAATGGTATAGCAATATTCCCTTGTACAAGGCAGCTTTTGCCAACCGTAGGTTATACGGTGAGGATCAACCCAGACCCATTTCCTGCAGGAGAAACCATAAATTGTTGACCACCATGAGATATCGATAGTTGTTTAGTTTTGGCGCCAGACCCGTCAGCTAAGAAGACCCAGTCACAGAATAACCGTACCAGAATTGAGGAAAAAGGTTATGCCGCTATCGGAAGAGCCCAGAGACGGAATTTTCCCGAGAATTTGAGAAGACCGCCACTTTCGAGAATAAGGATGGAGTATATGAGTTTTGATAGAACCATAACCATGCTTCTAAGGGTGGTAGTACCCGCGACCCCGGAGACGATCGATGGATTTTTGAGGAGACCCCAAACCTAACCTATTTCTTGCTAGCCTCTCCGAATCTCGAGGACGAGATTCATTTTAAGGGTGGTAGGTTTGTAACATCCCAAAATTCTAAATTTTGGAATGCTATAATAAATAGATAGGTTTGATTGATTGTGTGAAATTGAGTGAAATTTGAAACCTTTTTGAAAGTTAAATGAGAAGGAATAAAAGGACTTTCCCAAACTTTCATTTTGCATTCGTGATCTCCGTGAATTCAGATTCTTTTCACCATGAAACCCTGGAGAGAAGATGACATGACTTCTTCCATTTATTTAAATGACACGGGGTGTTGAAAATATTTGAATTTCATTTGAAAATATTTTCAATTATGAAACTTTATGCAACTCAATGATTTTCACGAGAGAAGATAAAATGACTTTTTCAAACATATGAAATATGAGTTGGGAGTTTAAAAGGATCAAAATTTAAAATCCTTTTGAAATTATTTGGGTTTTATTCAAATTATTTTTCTCCAAAAACAAAATACATGGAAAATAGGGTAACATGATTCTCTAAAATAGAAAATTGGAGAGAAATAAATTTGAATTCATTTTGGTATTTTAAAATGATTATTAGTGGATTTTGTTAGAGCAGGAGCACTGTTTGATTTATTTGAATTTTTCTAGAATTTATTTGGCGTTAGTAAAATGTTCATGTCGTAGAAAATATTTTTCTGAAAATTTTGATATATTATATGCCTATATAGTATTTTCATTTATATTTGTTTTTATTTATTTTGTTTGTCTGAAAAAAAGATCTTTAAAGAAAAAAAACCTTCCTCCGCCGAGTGGGCCAGGCCAAAGCCCAGCCCAGCTGCTTCACACGTGCCCGAGGCCCCGTCGAGACGGCCACCCGACCCGCGCCCCTTTCCCCGCTGCCACCGATGGGTGGACCCCGCTTGTCATCCCCCCTCCTCTGTCTCCTTCTTTCGTGTTCATCATGGACAGAGAGCCCCGATCCCAAATCTCTCCCGATTCGATCCGTTTGTTGCCCCTCGCGCAAGCCCCACCCCCTATAAATACTTTCCACCTCCTCCTCGTCCGATTTTTCGCGAAAACCTCGATCTACCGTGCCCTAGGGAGTCCTCCCGATCTCGCCGGAGTTCGCAAAACTTCACCGAGCTCCGCCGCCTTGCCGCACCTCCACCCTCCCCTTCCGATCACCTCCGCCACCACCATCACGTCCGCGTTGCCGCGCCGCACCTCCCCGTGCTCTCGTACGAGACGGAGGACCACCGGAGCCACCGCCTCGTCACCGTCGTCCATGACCGAAGCTACCTCGCTGGAGCCACGGTACGCCTGAACTCCACCAGCGTCGCCTCCTGCCCGACCCCGTCATCCAGCGCCGCCCGACCCCACGCCAGAGCCGCCGCCCCTCGCCTCGCAACCCACTGCCCCTCCCTGCCTTCGCCTGCCTTGCCGGAGTCGTCGCCTGAGCCGGCGACCATGCCCTCTGTAAGCGCCTCCCTCCGTTCGTTTCTTTTTATCTCTGTCATTGTAGTGTTAGGTTTATTAGAACAGATCGGTTTAGTTTTTCTTAGGGTTTAGTTAAACCGAACCGCCCCGGTTCGCCAGTTTTTTTTTTCGTTTCTGGTTTATTATTTAGTTTAGTTTGTTTAGTGAGCGTTCATCAGATTAGGTTCGGTAATGAACGTTTTTCGTCGGTTTTGTTTCTGTAGCGAACGTTCGTTAGACAGGTTTTTCTTTTTCTGTTTAATTTTGGCCAGGGACCCATAGGTAATTAGTTTCTTCACAGTTTAGTCCCTGGTTTTCAATCTATCACTACTTTTTGCTCGTTTGTCCAAATCCAACGAAACCAACGCCCACTTCTTTGTTACGATCTCCTCTATCCAGTAATCCAACCCAAACATATTTTTGAAATTTTAAAATTTGAATTAGACCAGATTTGAATTCAAACTTCGTTTGATCATAACTTGAGTTTCGTAGCTCCGTTTGAGTTGATTCTTTTTGCAAATCGAAGCTCTTGACCTAAACTTTCTGATAAGGCCAAATTCATATAATTTTGGTACTGTTAGAAATTGTTTTAAGTTGCAAGAGTTATTTGCTTGGTTTTGATGTTTTCCGAATTGTCTTCTTCGATCTTTCTGATATTGTGAGTGATTGCTTATGTGTGGTTACTATTGCTTGCTTGCGATAGATTGACCGGAGTGTGACGAGTAGATCTATCAAGAGTTATGAGTGTGAATCATCTTCATCAACATTGTAGGAAAGTTCACACTTTGATCATACCTCTTTCATACCCAGTTTTTACTGCATTAGATCAAACCTCAAACATTGCATGATTAGGATCTAATTAAATTGTGGGATGGGAAGTAGTTGAGGTAGTACCTATTACCTGTTTATTATCAAACCCTTGGGAGTTACTATTACGTTATGCTTACATTGCCATGCTATGCTCGTCGACGTGTATTGGGTTTTTGAGAGTATTCATGATAGATGTGAGATTGTTAATTAATGGTTTACTTAAGGTGGCAACTTAAACACACATCTGGGTGGATTGAGGCACCTGGGTATTCCAGGATTGCCTGTCTAGGCACCTGGGTAAACCAGGATTACCTGTTTTTGATGGACCGCCACTCAGGCTCAAAGGGATCATGAGATTATTCATACTAGAAACTTCCGTGTGCAGCCACAAGCTACTATGGGCTCTAGCATAGTTGATTAAGTCGTGCGAACTCTTACAGGGTAGACTAGCAGATGTAGGGGAAAGTAGGTGTAACGGTCTATCCATCGTAAGGTGCTAGCGCTTCTGAAAGACTATGTCTCGGTCATCCGTCCTCTCAAACACCATGTAGTGCGAGAAACCAAACGGAGGCGATCGAGTCTTGTGGGGAAAAGTGCGCAAACCTCTGCAGAGTGTATAAACTAATCGTGATTAGCGGTGTCCCCGGTTATGGACGTCTTGAGTATCTAGTACCTGGATTATCATGTGAATCTCATCACGTCACTTTAAATGAATATTGTTGGGTTTTAATGATGATGCTTAATTGGGATTGAGAATGCTGTCAACCATTCTCAATGTTCAACAACCACCATGATAGTTAAATAAAATTTATTCCTTTGCAGTAGGGAAAAATTGGCTTTTCGCAAAAACCTTATAACCATAGAGCTTTTCCACCAGCCAAATATGCATGTAGTGATAGCCTTTATTCATCATTCTCTATGGTGTGAATTTGCCAGTACATTCAATGTACTGACCCTTTGTGGCTGCAACGTATCATGTTGCAGGATTATCTTACGACGAGTAAGTGATACGTTAGGGTTACGATTTCTACACTCAACTTTGCCGTTGGTGTTGATGGGAATCCACAACCTTGTTACTTCCGCTATTTTAGATTGAGGTAATAGTATTTACGTTACTTTTACATGCGATTTACCTCTGTTATAAATCCTCGAGTACTGTGTGTGTCAGCATACCGATCCAGGGATGACACTTAAGCACAGAGACTTGATCCATTCGGGTCGGGTCGCTACACAAACGTGCATCACGTAGAGCAATAAAATCAGCACGTAAATGTTCCAAATGTTCCTCCAAAGATCTGCTATTAATCAGTATATCATCAAAATAGACTACCACAAATCGTCCAATGAAAGCACGTAAAACTTCGTTCATTAATCTCAAGAAAGTACTAGGTGCATTAGTTAACCCAAAAGGCATAACTAACCACTCATATAATGCAAACTTAGTTTTAAATGTTGTTTTCCATTCATCTCCCAATTTCATACGAATTTGATGGTATCCACTACGCAAATCAACTTTGGAGAATATTGTAGAGCCAGTCAATTCATCAACCACGTCATCTAGCCTAGGAATAGGATGACGATAACGAATAGTAATATTATTGACGCCTCTACAATCAACACACATACACGACGTACCATCCTTTTTTGGCACTAGTATAATAGGAACAACACAAGGACTAAGAGATTCGCGTATATAACCTTTGTCGAGCAACTCCTGTAGTTGACGCATAATCTCCTTTGCCTCCTCTGGATTGGTACGGTATGGCGCATGGTTAGGCAATGAAGCACCGAGAATTAAGTCAATCTGATGCTCAATCCCTTGAACTGGTGGTAATCCCGGTGGCACGTCTTGTGGAAAGACGTCAGCGAACTCCTGCAAAATTTTAGTGACAACAGGAGGCAAAGAGGAAGGTACATCCTCGAAAGAAAATAACGCCTCTTTGCACACAAAGGCATAGCAAACAGATTTGTTGAAATCTAGATCATCAATATCTGATTTGGTGGTAAGTAAACATGCACTTTTCAATTTAATTTCAGAAGCAACACTAGATGGTTTATTATTAGGCTTCATTTGTTGCTCAAATTCTTTTGCCACAATCTGATTTTCACTCTTATTTTTCTCCTGTTTTGCTTTATTAGCTCTATTAATATCATCTTTCAAAATGGAATCAGGAGTCATAGGAAGCAAAGTAATATTTTTGTCCTTATGAACAAGAGTATACTGATTGTTTCTACCATGGTGTACAATTTTTTTTATCAAATTGCCATGGTCTACCAAGTAATAAGGAACATGCTTGCATAGGTACCAGATCACAATCAACATAATTAGCATATGTAGAGATACTAAAATGTACATGAACAATACGTGTTACCTTAACCTTGCCGCTGTTATTGAACCATTGGATGTAGTAAGGATGTGGATGTGGTCTTGTGGTGAGAGATAGCTTCCCCACCATCTCCATGCTAGCGAAGTTGTTGTAGCTCCCTCCATCTATGATGACACGAACAGAACGTTCCTTCACAACTCTCTTTGTATGGAACAAATTATGCCTCTGATTTTGCTCAGCTTGTGTAACTTGCACACTCAAAACACATTGAGCAACTAAACATTCATACCTGTCAGCATCTTCAGCAGCCATGTATTGCGTCTCATGATCAGAATCATCTCCACCGTGTTCTTCACTTGTAATAAGAGCCAAAGTCTCCTCATCATAGTCACTAGCAGACTCATACCCACCATCCTCAGTAACAATCATCACACGCTTAGATGGGCATTGTCTCACATAATGACCTCCACCCTTGCAACTACAACAAATAATATCATGTGTTTGCCCTGTTGATGCCATGGATGAAGAAGAGCTCTGTGTAGGCCTAGAAGGTGTGCTCTTGGCAGATAGTGATGTGTGTGCCTGCTTTCTTGTATCATGGTTGGCGGTGGCAGCTGACGAAGGCACCGGTGCAGCAGAATGAGTGGAAGTAGAGGATGCACGCGGTGTCCATGATGAAGGTCCACTTGCAGAAAAGTTAGTTCGCGCCAATGCGTGTCGATCCTGCACTTCACGTTCAGCTTTGCAAGCAAGATGGAATAAACAAGTGATATTATTATATTCCTTATACTCTAAAATGGCCTGAATCTCTTTATTTAATCCAACCATAAAACGTGCAAGCATAGCTTCATTATCCTCAACAATACCACATCTAATCATACTAGTTTGTAATTCCTGATAATATTCTTCTACATAATTTTTCCTTATCTCAAACGCTGCAATTTTTGAAGCAATTCACGTTGATAATATGGTGGAACCCAGCGAGTATGCATAACATTTTTCAAAGCAGCCCAAGTAGCTAGAATAGGATATAATCTACAATGTTCAGACCACCAAACACATGCAAATCTAGTGAAAGCACAAACAGCAGCAGAAACACGTCTCTCCTCAGGATATTGTAAACATGTAAATCGTTGTTCAGTTTCTAACTCCCAAGTAAGATATATATCAGGAACATATCTACCCTCAAATGGTGGAATATTCAATTTTAGTTTAGGAAGATGGTCATGGTCTCGTACCTCAGGTGGTGCAGCCCTACCGTTGCAATGATATGCATGAGGACGACCTGGTGGTGGTGGTGCTGGTGGTTGCATGTAGTTCTGATTTTGATCAACTTCATCCTCGTAATGGTCCTCCACCTCTGCAGTAACCGCAGGAGCTACAGAAGCATCAATAGTAGGTACAGTGGCACCAGAAGTTTGACCAGGCTCAAGGGGAACGCGCTGTGCTCGTCCCACTTGATTTGGAAGGCGATGTTGTTGTAGAGGTGCGACAGGTGCAGTGGGCGGTGGTTGTAGAAGAAGCGCAAGCAATTCATTAAAGTTGTTATCGGGCTTTGTTTCGAACGCCTTCTCAATGCCATCTATCTCCTCCATGGCCTCTTCAAATCTGTTTAGCACATCTTCCACCTGTCCACTCATCATTTGTTGAAACTTATCATGTAACTCTTTGTTCGTCATGTTCTCCCAGTCAATCTCATCGGCTTGTGATCCTGCCATGGTTAGCAGCAATAGAAACACACAAGAATATGATCCTACAGACTACTAGGAAGTGGTGCTGGTGTGTTACAAATCCGTCAAGCGAATCTCAAAATCTTACCAGTTCTTACCAAGCAACAGGTGGTGATCGGCAACCGTTGTAGTCAAAACTCTCAAAAGCTTGGATAGAGTGATTGCCAGGGAGAGTCAAACACACGACGTAGATGTATGTGGAGCTGGGAAGGCTTATAATATGATAGCAAAAAGGGTCAACAATAATCAATTCAGAGATGCAAAGTTGAATAAACGCTCAACGACGGTACTGTGCTAGTCCTAGGCTAGACCGTACTAGAGACGCGAGCCTAGAACATGAACGAAATCATGGCGCGGCACGTAAACAAGAGAGGATCACTCTCTGAATTTTTTTTCTTCCTTTTTTTTCACTTTTTTGCACTTCTTTCCTTTTTTTTGCTTCGCAACATTTTTTTCTCGAAAAAGTCTACAAATGGTCTAAAAACTGCCTAGCCAGAATTTTCCAGACTTAGTTTTTTTAAACTGGAATTATTTTTCTACTGCGGGTAGCACATAATTTCAGGAGTCTTACTCTGTCACGACTCAGGGTATCGCGTGATCTGGAAATCGACAACAGAGTAATAAAAACTGGACTCGGACTAGGACTGGTGGCGGAGATGAATCTGGTGGAACTCGGACTGGTGGTTGTATATGGCGATGCTATATCTGGACTCGGATTGGTGGTGGTATATGGCGATGGTATATGTGGACTCGGATTGGTGGTTGTATATGGCGATGGTATATGTGGACTCGGATTGGTGGTTGTATATGGCAGCGGCGATGTATATGGTGGGGTGGTGGTATATGGCAATGATGGTGACGATGGTGCGGCGGCGGCGTGAAAACCTATGAACAGAACTCGAAACTCTAAGGGACTAGACGCTAAGACCAGCAACTCGACACGATGATGCAACCGCAAATTCAACAAAGCAAAACTCTAAAAAAGATTACACAAAGGCTCAGATTGGTTCGGATATGATGAACTAACCCTAATTTTTTTGGCTTTTTCGTGGACTAGAGGTATGAAGAATAGACTCGACCTAAACTACGAAAAACTATAAAACCTCACTGAGCAACCTAGAAATCCGATACCACTTGATAGAGGCGAAGGTGTCCCAATGTTTCGATGAGATGGTGGATGTCATTTTCTGTGGGAGTCGACCTTGACGATCCGACTACGAACGTGCGAGACATCGCACCTTAGTAATCGCTAAACCAACTTCCGAGGGGTTATTGACGATGCCGGAGCATGATCAACCTGACCATGAGGGTCTGTTTCCTGCGAGGAAACAAAGAACAAGCAAGGAATTGAGATTGCAATCTGGATATTGCGAATATAAGAGGAAAGCTTTATTAATGAAGGTGGGGTTCTGTGACGCCTTTGTCTGCTCGTTGAACACAAACAAAGTACGCGAAGTTGCAGCTATGGCGAACTTTTAATCTAAATAAAACCTAAAGTCTAAACGAAGCCCTAAGGGCTGTATATATGGAGGAATATGGGGGAATTTCGTGGCCCTTGGAGGAGGGGTCCGAAATGAACCCTAACTCTTGTTTCCCCACACATACGGACTCTAAAAACAGCCTATACTTAAGTATTTCGAAATTACATGGGCCTGGCCCACTAATAAGGTGATGCAGCACCCTAGCCTCTGGACGGAATTTATGAAGTGGCATATTGTATTTCGTCCAAGGCTTCGTGTACTCCTTATGGTGGCTTCAAAGTCCTGAAATCATCACTTTTAACTCCGTTCTTGTTCCCCTTGCGCATGCCATCATCTCCATGCTTAGTCTTGCTCCAGTGTTCATCCCTCTTATCTATGCCAGGCCCTTCATTTGTAAGCAAAACAAATGTATCCAATTTAGGCAGCATCATATTCTCATGAATATTAGAATCATTACCAAGAAATGAAAGTACCTAATAATTTAATTGGCGTGCGCGAGCTCTAGTAATTGGTCCAGTATGTATATCAGCAGGGGTTGTGGGTGTAACAATGGTATTGATGTCCTCATGAAGAGGGGGTGGGGGAGGAGCGGTAGTACTCATCCACACACCTCTCCTCCTTCATTCCCTGGTATCTTTGGGTTATGCTGAAAGGGGAGCCCGGAGCCAGGCCTCGGGCCCTATCTTGGGGTTGATGATATCGAATGTTCATGTTGATGCTTGAGGAGGAGAAGGGTGTGGTCACGCCTTTGTTGGGATAGGACCTCTCCCGTCTTCACACATGCCTTAGGGGGGCGCGCGGGCGGTGCGGCGGTAGCGCCAGAGGTAGCGACTTCGGTGCGCTTGTCGCCGGGCCACCCATGGCTTCAACTTTAGTGAGGGGCTACACGAGTGACACCAGGTCGGGGCCCGTAATGGGTGCAAAATGTGGTAGTCGATCGTGGCCTATCTCCCCTTCTCCTGCGACGTTGAAGGGAGACTGTGGAAGTGGTTCTCCATTGGTAACTGCAGATCCCTCCCTTCGGGGTACTACCTGTCTTGTGTATGGGTGGGTCCCTTGTGCCCGTGCATGCTTCTTCAGGGAACGACATCCTTCTAGCTTCGGGTTGTTGGAGACGATCATGCTCTCTATGGAGCCATCCGGAGCGCCTGGTGCCCGCCCTGGCCGCCATGGTGGGGGCTTAAGCGACATCGCCGAGGAAGGTGGCGGCAACCCATGACGCGTCAAGAGTGAGGACGACCACTCCGACATGGCATGGTTGCCGGCAGCAGCATCATCACCGGCTGGGCCTCCGACAGTGTCACCATCCATGCCTGCCCTCCGGTTTCTTCCTCCCAGCCCGGGAACGGCGCTACCCTGATCCTGAGGAGGCACCGAATCCCAGCCAGGCCTTCCCCCCGTCTTCTTCGTCTCTCTCTGCAACTTCAAAGAGGGGGAGGATAGAGAAAAGGCATCACAGACGTTTTATCTTTTTTCTAATCTAAAATATGTAGGAATTTGCCAATCTTTATTTCAAACTATGTAATCTTCTCTACCCATGTTTGTGTTCTATAAGATCTATACTTGTTGATTAGCATATTAATGAAAAATACAAACCTTGCCGGGTACTTGTGCATGTAACGTGTCCATGCAGAGTGAAATACCTCTATACATTTAAGTAAACAAGTTTCCCCTGGCAGGCCATCCTGCTGGTACCCTCAGTTTGCTGCCGCGGAGCTAGGCCTGCCGGGCATAAATCGTAAAGAGGGACCAACCCCTCGCCAAACCTCTTTGCCAAACACCATTGCAACCACCCTGACCGAAGCAACGTTAGAGTCAAGGGATGAGAGCATCTAAGTTTCGAAGGTGGCGAGGTTTTCATATGCACAAGTCTCTACTTACAGAACACATATGGATAAGAGATAAAACTTATTTGTTTGGCTTGCCGGGGGTCGCAACGTAGGCTTGTCTTCTCTCTTCCTCTTCGAGATCGAGTCCACGGTAGGAGCCTGCAGTTTGGTGTAGATGAAGACGATGCCATATATGACTTTATCTATATGAACATGATGTGCTCATGATATGCTTATACATGCATGCAATTTGTTGGGAGCCCCCAGCGCTTCATTTATTTCTTTGTTGCTCAAGGTGTGCGCCTGGCTTTGTACAAGGGGTTATATGCAACATCGGCAAGGCCTGTATAAAAGGGCAGCTGCCGGGCAGAGCCCGACAGCCGCGCCTTACGGGTAGAATTTATGGAGATGGTCAATGTTCCATGACTTTTGCAATTGAATGCCATCTCCGGTCTCCAGACAGACTGTGCCAGGTCTGGTGACTCGTACTACCCGGTAAGGGACTTCCCACTTCGGCGTCAACTTGTTTATACCCTTGGCGGACTGAATGCGCCTAAGGACAAGGTCGTCTTCCTCAAAACTCCGGGCATGAACCCTGCGGCCGTGATAGCGACATAGGGCTTGCTGGTAGCGTGCAACACGCGTAGCAGCCCAGAGACGGTTTTCCTCGAGTAGCACAGCATCATCACGCCAGTGCTGTTCCTGCGCTACTTCATCCTAGGCAAGCACTCGAGGAGACCCGTAAATGAGTTCCATGGGGATAACTGCTTCTGCCCCATAGACTAGGAGAAGGGAGTCTGCCCGGTAGCTCAATTTGGTGTCGTCCTAATGGACCAAAGAACCACCCGCAGCTCGTTGATCCATTGCCTGCCAGACTTCTGTAGCTTATCAAATGTTCTCGTCTTGAGTCGTCGCAACACTTCAGTGTTCGCCCTCTTAGCTTGCCCGTTGCTCCTTGGATGAGCAACAGAGGCGAATGAGATCTTGCTTCAGAGGGCATGAACGTACTGCATGAAGGCGTGGCTCGTGAATTGGGTGCGATTATCAGTGATGATTCAGGCAGGGACCCCGAAGCGGCACACCAATCCTTTCAAGAACTTGATAGCCGACTGAGCAGTCATCTTTCTCACGGGCTCTACTTCCTGCCACTTTGTAAACTTGTCGATTGCAACAAACAAGAATTCAAAGCCCCCGGTAGCACGGGGGAAGGGGCCCAAGATGTCGAGCCCCCAGACAAATAACGACTATGATAAAGGGATTGTCTGAAGAGCTTGGGCAGGAAGATGGATATTCTTGGAATGGAACTGGCAGGCTTCACATTTGGTGACCAACTCAGCTGCATCTTGGAGGGCTGTGAGCCAGTAAAATCCTTCCTGGAAGGCTTTCCAACCAGAGCCCTCGATCAAATGTGTGAGCCGCACATACCCTTGTGTATCTCTGCCAACAATTTCTTTCCTTCTTCCCGACAAATGCACTTCAGTTTCACACCGTTGGGCCTTCTTCTGTACAGAGTGTCGTCAACGAACTGATACATACTGGCCCTCTGGGCTACTCTTTCAGCTTCTTCTTACTCTTCGGGAAGTTCTCTAGTTTGGAGGAAATGGACTATGTGCCGCGCCCAAGTTGGAGTCTGGGGCTCGGCAATGAAGACTAGCGGTACCTCCTCGTTCGTGGGAGCGCACCCCTCGACCGCAGGGACCAGTGGTGAGAGGGCGCAGCTCAGCGACCGAAGGGGAGTTGTTCCCGCCAAGCTCTTTGCCGGGAGCCTTGGGTGGTTCTACCGAGAGAGGCTTGCCAGAGTCCAGTTTCCTCCTCTCTCCTGCCATTGTTGCCGGGGATACGGAGGGCTGAGTCAGACGGAGAACAAAAGTCCCTGGTTCACTGGGAGTTTTTGCGCAGCGCACTTCAACAATGCTGTTTTCCGCACGAGGGACATGCACTGTTTGCAATCCGTCAAAGCTCTCCTCTAACTTTTTCACTTCCTCAACGTATGCCTCCATCAATGGACTTTGGTAATCCTTGTTTACTTGTCTCACCACAAGTTGCGAGTCTCCTCGGATGATCAGCTTCTTGAACAGTTCTGTTGCGATCCTGAGCCCGGCAAGGAGCCCTTCGTACTCTGCAGTATTGTTGGTAGCATTATCCCGGGGAAAATGCATATGGACGATGTACTTAAGGTGTTCCCCAGTGGGAGCAACGAGAAGCACATCAGCCCCTGCACCTTGTAGGGAGAAGTCACCATTGAAATACATGATCCATTCTTGGGACGCTTCCTTGCCGGGAATAACTGTCTCCAACATGATGTAGGGTAGGAACCCTAGGGGCCGATTTTTCACGAAAGGAGCGGATCCAGCGAAGAACACGAAGAACACGAGGGGAAACACGAGGGGAAACACAAGGGGAAACATGAGAGAATCACTAAACCAACAAGAAATAGTCACACATATGCTAGATCCGAGTACACATAGAGATCACATGGTCCACGGTCAACTAAGGACGATACAAGTAGCACGATCTTCTCCGTGAGGAGGTCTTGAGGTTCTTCCCGCGACGGGGTCTTGAATCTGCTTGGGGGATCTTCTCCGAGGAGGCGCGATCTCCGAGGAGAAGGTAACCAAGTGGATGAGCAAAGCTCTCACACAAATATGAGCTGATCCTTTGCTAACCCTAAAACATAGGTAGGAGAAGAGTATATATAGTCTAGGTGGGCGAAGGGGTACACGGGCCTCGGGCCCTTACACTATGCGCAAAAAGGGGAGGCCGGACATCCAGGCATCGGGCCGGATGTCCGGGCGTTCGCGGAAGGCCGGATGTCCGGGCTGGCAGGGGTACTCTTATGTCCTCTATTGCAGCTTGTCCGGATATCCGGGCGTTGGGGCCGGATTTCCAGGCCGGACCGGATGTCCGGGGCTTGTAGATGTCCAGCGGCTAGAAGGCTGTTGTCTCCAGCGGCCGGATGTCCGGGATCGGGGCCGGATGTCCGGGCTCTAGAGATGCCTTCCTCTCCTTACGTCGTTCCTCTTCATCTGTGGACTTGGCGGCTTGTCCGTCTTCACGTGCATCTTCGGGAGGGTCCTTGTCGGTGTCAAAACCGGCGGATCTCGGGTAGGGGGTCCCGAACTGTGCGTCTAAGGCGGATGGTAATAGGAGGCAGGGAACACGATGTTTTACCCAGGTTCGGGCCCTCTTGATGGAGGTAAAATCCTACGTCCTGCTTGATTAATATTGATGATATAGGTAGTACAAGAGTAGATCTACCACGAGATCAGAGAGGCTAAACCCTAGAAGCTAGCCTATGGTATGATTGTATGTTGTTGTTGTGTCCTACGGACTAAAACCCTTCGGTTTAAATAGACACCGGAGAGGGTTAGGGTTACACAAGGTCGGTTACAAAGGAGGAGATATCCATATCCGTACTACCTAGCTTGCCTTCCATGCCAAGTAGAGTCCCATCCGGACACGAGACGAAGTCTTCAATCTTGTATCTTCATAGTCTAACAGTCCGGCCAAAGGATATAATCCGGCTGTCCGGAGACCCCCTAATCCAGGACTCCCTCAGTAGCCCCTGAACCAGGCTTTCAATGACGATGAGTCCGGTGCGCAGTATTGCCTTCGGCATTGCAAGGCGGGTTCCTCCTCCGAATACATCACGAAAGAATTTGAATACAAGGATAGTGTCCGACCCTGCAAAATAAGTTCCACATACCACCGTAGAGAGAATAATATTTCCACAAATCTAATTTGCTGACTTGTTTTGGCAACACGACATTATGTCATGGCCCGATGATTATTCGAACCGTTTCCTTTAACTAGCCCCGCACATAACGCGAGGCAGTTTTTGACACGTCTTGTCAAAGCAGAGATCGTGTCCCCTTATCACGGATTCTCATCATTACGGGCATGGGTAACCCAACCGCGCCATCGATTACGGCGCTTGGGGGATAAGCGAGTTTTACCAGGCTAATGGGGACGCATAGTTTCGTCCGCCCATATAAACGGATAAGGATTCACCTCTTCATCCACGGCTCCTTCCTCCTTTGCTCATCCATTTTCGCGCACTCGAGCTCCAACACCCAAGCCCACATCCTTTCCCTCAACCTTCTCCAAACATGCCCAGAGCGGGAGGCAAATGGATGGCTTCCTCCGTTACGGAGGGACATATTAAGAAGCTGCGCGGAGCCGGATACTTAGCTGCGAATATCGCGCATCGGCTGCCCGCTGCGGGGCAGATCGTCCCTACCCCGGAACCTCACGAGAGGGCAGTTTTCCTCCACCACTTCCTCCGCGGACTGGGGTTTCCCCTCCATCCATTCGTCCGTGGTCTCATGTTCTACTACGGGCTGGACTTTCATGATATGTCCCCGAACTTTGTCCTCAACATTTCGGCGTTCATCATCGTGTGTGAGGCTTTCCTCCGCATCCGGCCCCACTTCGGCCTGTGGTTAAAGACCTTCAATATCAAGCCGAAGGTGGTGGGAGGCCAACAAGCAGAATGCGGCGGAGCCATGGTGGGCAAGATGCCCAATGTTATATGGCTTGAAGGCTCCTTTGTGGAGACCATAAAGGGGTGGTAATCGGCGTGGTTCTACATCACCGAGCCGCGCGACGCCAAATGGGTGGCGGCCCTCGAGTTTCGATCCGGATTCCCTACATGGCTCACTTCCTGGAAAGAGAAGGGCTTGTCGTGGGGTTCATCGGTGGAGCTGGATGGACTCTAGAAATGTATCCGGAGTATGGCAAGCAAGAAGCTCAAGATTGTCAACATAGTCCAGGTCATGCTCATCCGCCGGATCCTCCCGTGTCAACAACGGGATTTTAACTTGTGGGAGTTTGACCCGGCCCAGCACCAGACTCTGAGCGAGCTCTTCGATACGACGCACGAGGACGTCTGGAAGGTGCTGTTCAAGGGCGCCGAGGTCCCTCCTTCGCTCGCCGAGGACCGCGGGCTAAGCGCAAAGCGCCTAGCGCGTTCGGTGAGTTCAATACATCCCATAGGATATTTATTTCCCCTAGCTTAATCATGTGCGGGGTCTGATTTCCATGCCTTTGACAGGACTGGGTGGAGACGTCAGGGCAGATTAACTGTCCGGCCCCTTTGCCCGAAGACACTGCGGGCGCTCTCCTGACGGAGATGCTGACTCCGGCTCCTTACAAGGTGCCAGAGAAGACCAAGAAGGCCAAGGGAACCCGAAAGAGTTCCCGACGCCAGAGTTTATCGGCCTTATCGTCCGATAACTCCGCGACGCACTCCTCCCCCGAAGACGAGGAAGAAGACGAAGACACTTCCCCTCCAGTCGGGGGAGACAAGAAAAGGAAGGCCACCCTAACCGGGGGGGCCGAAGGGTCCAAGAAGGGAAGGACTCTCCTTTCGGACTACTCTACCACCGCCGCCGAAGGCGAAGATGAGTGGCTGCCCAGGGCCAAGCCCCTAGGGAAATCGTAAGTATTCGGATACCAGAGTAACTCATAGCATTCCTTTGTCGCACTTCTTCTCCTAATGCCGAATTATGACTATGCAGACCGCCACGAGCCCGTATCGACGTATCGTCGGATGGCTCCCTGGGCTCGTCGGATATGGATAGCGATCCACTTCCGACCGCCACCTCCCCTTGCCCTATGGGCAACACCGAGGTATTGTCTCAAGAGGCATCGGGTCGGGGGGAGATAGTCCTGGAGGCGCCTCAAGGCGACCTTCCGGACTCCGGGAGCAGAGGGGACAAGGCCCCCGAGGGCTCCGAGTTCGGCCCTCAGACGAACACCGCGCCGGAACCTCCAGCGGTTCCGGATTCGGACAGGCGGCCTCCTTCTAAGAGGGGCAAGACGCCTGTGCCGGTGACTTCTGTCCATCCAGAGGCACCGGACAATCTGTTGGGAGCGCTTCGCAGCGCTTCCATCGACGAGGAGCACCGCACTATTATGAGTGCGGTGGTCCAGAAGGTTCAGTCCGCCAAGAGCGGATTGACTGAAGCCTGTGCCAGCCTTCTAACAGGCTTTGAGGTAAGTGTTCGAAATATAGGAAAAATATTACCGCATAGACAGTAGCCCCTGATGCTCTGTTCGGTGTTCAAAAAAGAAAAGCCGAATAGAGGATCAAATAATACCACAGGAGTCTAACATAATTATGTCTGTATGCGTATGCAGATTTTGCTGCTGGCCTCAGCCGCACTAACTGCGGAGGTCGCCACACTGAAGCAGGACCTCAAGGGGTCCAAGAAAGAGCTCGGCCTTGCCAAGAGGCAGCTCGAGGAGAACAAGGGTAAGTAATACCCTGTCTGTAGATATGTATATAAAAAAGAAGACGCGATCACAAAATGATAGGACCATCGTATATTTGCCAGGGGCCACGACCGAGGTGGCGACCCTGAAGCAAGCGCTATCCAAGGCCGAAGACAAAGCGGCTGAGGAGCGCACCGAGCGGGAAAGGCAAGAAGCTCAGGTGGGCGAGGTGCAGCAAGAGCTCCAGGCTCTCGTGACGAAGCACGAGGCGTTGGAGCTTGACTCGAAGACACGAGAGTCTGAGCTTGCCGCGGCCCTTAAGAGCGCAAAGAGTGCCAAGGCCGAAGCCCAAAAGCCCCTCCAGGAGATTGACGCGATGAAGAAAATAGCGGCGGGTAAGGCATTCTATATGCAAAGCAAGCATGTGAAAGTAAATTACCTATTACTTACCCGAATCTAGTGCTCTCCACGAGCATTCGCAGATTTGCCCCGCAGCGTGTCGGATGCCGCACAGTTTTACCAGGCCGAGGAGCTAAGCTCAACGGAGAAGCTGTTCTGGTCTCAGTATACTGGGACCGAACACCCGGTGCCTATGAGCGACTAGCTGAAGCAGCAGGTCGAGCTACACAAGGCGGCCGAACAGGCCATGAAGGGCTTTATAGTCCGGCTGTGGCCTGGCGACGCCCTTCCAAATAGCTACTTTGGCCTGGTGAGGCGGCTTGTGGATGCCTGCCCACGGCTGGAAGTCGTCAAGCGGTCCGTCTGCATCGAAGGTGCACGCCGGGCTTTCGCCCGTGTGAAGGTGCAATGGGCCAAGCTAGACGCCGTGAAGCTGATCAAGGAAGGACCGCCGCAGGGCAAGGAGCATCGTACCCCCAAAATTTATTATGAGGGTGTCCTGAAGGGTGCCCGTCTTGTAGCGGACGAATGTCCAAAGGATGTAATATTTGAGTAAACTTGCTCGTGTGATCCTGTATGATGAAAACTTGTTTCATATGCGCTATCCAACGCTTGTTTGAATTTAAAATATTACCTTCTGTTTGGCTGTTTATCCAATCTGAGAGATGGCTAGTCCTCGGCTTCAGCCCCCATGCCGCGAGTGCTGGGGTGTTCGGGACAAACCTGAGCACTCTTGTTCCCATGTTTGGGTCCTTCGAGGGAGGTGCTCAGCACATCGAACAAGGCAACCGGACTAATAATGCTTTATCACTCTCACTTAGCCATAGAATTCTATAATTTTAAATTTTAGCGAAGCCCCTAGTATTCGGAAGGCCGAATTCGGGGTGCGATACACGCCTTTAAGCCGGACAGGACCGGCTCCTCGCTCTAAGCGGCATAAGTCTTTAGGGACTCGAAACCTCGCCGAACAGCGACCAGTCTCTCGCCTTATCATGACAGTCAGTCTTAGCTTTCTCTACTGAGGTGCTGAGCCTAGCAGAACCGGGGCACAATCGCAGTAGTTCTCCTAGCGCTACCTTAGCCGATAGAGCGGAACATAAGGTACCAAAACATAGGAGCCGGGCAAACCCAACATTTGACCAGAGACATGATTCGGAGCTGATGCATATAATGCTATAAGTTTGGGGTGCCACACTTGTGAAAGTGTTCAGACTTCTCACACCATATTGTGGGGTACTTAAGCCCCTAGTGTGTTGGCCGTACCAAAGTGTATGGTTGCAAGGTGTCATTAATGAACACATATATATATAACAAGAATGCAATAATAGTCATAATGTTATGCGTTGTTTATTCAAAGAGGTGCGTTAAAGCAGAATGATACAGATAGTGCGATAAGCAAAAAGTAGGACTATGTCCCTTCCAAGGGCAAGCTGAGGAATAGTATTAAAGCAAATATTTCACTCGTTATCGTGATCCACCTGGGAGTTCCGTGGTGTGACGTAGCTTTCTGCCTCTCTTGGTTGCTGCATCATGTGTTCGGCAATCATGCTGCCGGACAAGGTTTCCAGAGATTAAAGTCCTGAAGAGAAAAATAACAAAGCGGGAAGCCCCTAGTGCGGTTTAGGCCGCGTCTTGGAGCGTGCCATAGTTGTGCCCCCCTCCCCACCTGTGCCCATGGTATTTTTAATGCGTAATTATGTACGCATGGCACGGATTTCGCCGTTTGGCTAGGACTAGGGTGGGGGCCACATTGCAATGCGAGCTCAGATCATGCCAGGTGGTCTAGTTGCCGATTACTCCGAGCGCGCTTGAAGGTGTCCGGGTCTTGAAACACTGAACTGGTGGATTTCCTTGAGAGGCTGCTTTGCGCATCTGCTGCGAGGGCCGCAGTGTGCTCCTCCGTTCGGAGAGAGCGCTCTATGTTTCCATTAACTGTAATAACCCCACGAGGTCCTGGCATCTTGAGCTTGAGGTATGCATAATGCGGTACCGCATTGAATCTCGCAAATGCGGTTCGCCCGAGCAGTGCATGATAACCACTCCGGAACGGGACTATATCGAAGATTAATTCTTCGCTTCGGAAGTTATCCGGGGATCCAAAGACCACTTCCAGTGTAATTGAGCCTGTGCAATGGGCCTCTACACCTGGAAAGATGCCTTTAAAGGTCGTTTTTGTGGGTTTGATCCTTGAGGGGTCTATACCCATTTTGCGCACTATTTCCTGATAGAGCAGGTTCAGGCTGCTGCCGCCATCCATAAGGACTCGAGTGAGGTGAAATCCGTCAATGATTGGGTCTAGGACCAGTGCTGCGAATCCGCCATGACGGATACTAGTGGGGTGGTCCCTGCGATCGAAGGTGATCGGACAGGAGGACCATGGGTTGAACTTTGGGGCGACTGGCTCCAACGCATATATGTCCTGAAGCGCACGCTTCCGCTCCATCTTGGGGATGTGGGTTGCGTATATCATGTTCACCATTCGCACTTGTGGGGGAACCTCTTCTGTCCTCCGGTGTTTGGCTGCTGGGGCTCTTCCTCGTCATCGCTATGTGGCCCCTTATCTTTGTCTTCGGCAATTAACTTGCCGGCCTGCTTGAACACCCAACAATCCATGTTGGTGTGGTTGGCTGGCTTGTCGGGGGTGCCGTGTATTTGACACGGGCGATCGAGTATACGGTCCAAACTGGACAGGCCCGGAGTGCTTCTTTTGAATGCCTTTTTCCGCTGACCGGGTTTAGAGCCTTTGAATCCGGCATTGACTGCCGTATCTTCAGTATTATCGCTGTTAATGAGGCGCTTATGTTTGTTGTGACGTGACCTGCTATTGCCGTCCTTGGTATCCGAAGTACCATGGTTCTTTGACATATTGTTACTGCGAGCCAGCCAGCTGTCTTCTCCCGCGCAAAAGCGGGTCATGAGTGTCGTGAGGGCTGCCATAGATTTCGGCTTTTCCTGACCAAGGTGCCGGGCTAGCCACTCGTCGCGAATGTTGTGTTTGAAAGCTGCTAAGGCCTCTGCATCCGAACAATCGACGATTTGATTTTTCTTTGTTAGGAACCGAGTCCAGAATTGCCTGGCCGGTTCTTCTGGCTGCTTAATTATGTGGCTCAAGTCATCGGCATCTGGTGGTCGCACATAAGTGCCCTGAAAGTTGTCGAGGAATGCGGCTTCCAGATCTTCCCAACAGCTAATGGACTCTGCTGGCAGGCTGTTAAGCCAATGCCGCGCTGGTCCTTTGAGCTTTAGTGGGAGGTATTTGATGGCGTGTAAGTCATCACCGCATGCCATGTGGATGTGGAGGAGGTAATCCTCGATCCATACCGCAGGATCTGTTGTGCCGTCGTATGATTCAATATTTACATGTTTGAAACCTTCTGGGATTTGATGATCCATTACTTCATCTGTGAAGCATAAGGGGTGTGCGGCGCCTCAGTATTGGGCTATATCACGACGCAGCTCGAATGGGTCTTACCCGCTGTGTTCGGCCTGGCCGGATTTACTTTTACTGTATCCGATGTGACGTTTATCGTCTCGCATAGTGGCGCGCCCTCGTGATCCGTAGATCGATCTTGCATGTTTTTCTTTGTCCTCCAATACGTCTCGCAGGTCTGGTGTGTTTCCCCATGCTTTTTTATTTGAATGGCGTCGGGGTGCCGGCTGAGCTTTTGGCTGGAATGCCTCTCTATCACGGCCACGAGGTGGCCGATCAGCCGCGTCATATGCTTCTTCCTCCAGTCGAGGTAGCAACCTGCATTTTGGGTAACTCTTGGAGGGGTGCTCGAGTTTATATTCCTCGGCCGCGAGGACTTTAGTCCATCTGTCAGCTAGCAGATCTTGATCAGCTTGAAGCTGCTGCTGCTTTTTCTTAAGGCTATTTGCCGTCGCCATAAGCCGGCGCTTGAAGCGCTCTTGTTCGACGGGATCCTCTGGCACGGCAAATTCGTCATCGCTGAGGCTTGCCTCGTCTTCGGAGGGGGCATGTAATTATCATCCTCCGCTTCTCCATCTGCCACTCTCTCAGGAGGGCTGGCTCTTCCATCCTCCTGCTCTAACTCTTGCTGGAGGGGGTTATTGTTGTCTTCGGCACTATCCGGAGTGTTATTACCTCCTGTGTCGGTATCACCACATTTGCTTTGGCGGGACTTAGAGCGGCGCTGCTGACATCAGCGTTTGGGTTGCTTCTTGGAGGGGTCATCCTCTGCTATCTCGTCGCCATTGCCTTCTTTGGGTGTATCCACCATGTATATATCGTATGATGAGGTGGCTGTCCAGTGTCCTGTGGGCAGTGGTTCCTCTTCGTCTCCCGCATCGTCGTCCATACCATCGATGTCTTCGGAGTCGAAGTCGAGCATGTCGGTTAAGTCATCGACAGTGGCTACTAAGTGGGTGGTGGGTGGGCCGCGAATTTCTTCGTCGTCCGCATCCCAGTCCTGCCGGACCAGGATCCTCCTGACAAGGAGAGAGACCTTAATGAGTTCAGTATGTCGCCAAAGGGCGAGTGCTGAAAGATATCCACGGAGGTAAACTCCATGATCGGCGCCCAATCGGATTTGATAGGAACGGGCGTAGGCGGTTCGGAGTCCGTGGCCGGAGAAAGATCCGACAGTTTAACAATACGACTCTCGTGCAAGGTAAGGTCGATGTTCGGCTCGATCGCCGTTGAGGGTAAGGCCTCCGTGGCGGGGTCCATCCACCCGTCCATGGACGGCGCAACTGGCTCCGAGTTGAGGGTCGGAGCGGCTGTCGGTGCGATCTCCTGAACACTGTCTGATGGTAGAGCTAAATCGTACTCATCATGACCGTGTGACGCACAAGGCAGAGGCTCGAATTCGTCGAAGATCAAGTCTCCGCGGACATCGGCCGTGTAGTTTAAGCTTCCAAATCTAACCTGGTGGCCAGGGGCGTAGCTTTCAATCTGCTCCAGATGGCCAGCGAATTGGCCCGCAGTGCAAAACCGCCGAACACAAAGATCTGTCCGGGGAGGAAAGTCTCACCCTGGACTGCATCGCTATCGATGATAGTAGGAGCCATCAAGCCTAAAGGCGACGACACAGAGGAACTCTCAATGAAAGCACCAATGTCGGTGTCAAAACCGGTGGATCTCGGGTAGGGGGTCCCAAACTGTGTGTCTAAGGCGGATGGTAACAGGAGGCAGGGAACATGATGTTTTACCCAGGTTCGGGCCCTCTTGATGGAGGTAAAACCCTACGTCCCGCTTGATTAATATTGATGATATAGGTAGTACAAGAGTAGATCTACCACGAGATCAGAGAGGCTAAACCCTAGAAGCTAGCCTATGGTATGATTGTATGCTGTTGTTGTGTCCTACGGACTAAAACCCTCCGGTTTATATAGACACCGGAGAGGGTTAGGGTTACACAAGGTCAGTTACAAAGGAGGAGATATCCATATCCGTACTGCCTAGCTTGCCTTCCACGCCAAGTAGAGTCCCATCCGGACACGAGACGAAGTCTTCAATCTTGTATCTTCATAGTCTAACAGTCCGGCCAAAGGATATAGTCCAGCTGTCCGGAGACCCCCTAATCCAGGACTCCCTCAGTCCTCTTGGTACCTAATCATACACAACATCTCGGACTTAGGTAGTAGCCATGTCTCGAGAGGATCATATGTAATATCACTAAGGAGAGAAGTCACCTCGGTCTCGAGAGCTCTAGCTCTAGCTCGAGTCATGGGTCCTCTTGGCACTTCGTGAGATGATGGTGGGTCCATGGGGATGACCGTAGGATGCTCCACATCATCTCCCCTCCCTTGGGGAAGATCCGACCTCGGATCGAAATCCTCATCACCATGGTAGGGCGAGAGATCCTTGACGTTGAAGATGTCGCTCATGGAGTACTTGTCGCGCGGCAGGTCGATCTTGTATGCGTTGTTGTTGTAGCATTCAAGCACCTTGAAGGGTTCGTCCGTTCGTGGTCGAAGTTTGGACTTGCGTTCGTGGGGAAAGCGGTCCTTGCGAAGGTGTAGCCACACAAGATCTCCAATGTTGAATACCATGGGGTGTTGTTCGTGTTGCGCTTGGTCGCAAGTTGTTGTACTTGGCGCTTGATGGTTTGCCTTGTATCTTCATGCACCTTCTTGAGATGGTTCACACGTGCCCTTGCGTCCGTAGACGACCTCGAAGGGGGACTTGCCAGTTGTTGAGTGTCGTGCGCGGTTGTAGGAGAACTCGGCGATAGGTAGACACTCCTCCCACTCCTTGATGTTCTTCTTGATGAGCACTCGAAGTAGAGCGGATAGTGTGTGGTTGGTCACCTCCGTTTGGCCGTCGGTTTGAGGATGGTAAGCCATGGAGAAGAGTAGCTTGATTCCAAGCTTGGCACATAGGGTCTTCCAGAAGTAGCTTAGGAACTTGACGTTGCGGTCCGAGACAATCGTCTTTGGCACTCCATGTAGACGCAATATGTCCCTACAAAAGATATTCACAGCATGTGAAGCATCGTCTATCTTGTTGCAAGGAATGAAATGTGCCATCTTAGAGAAACGGTCCACAACAACAAATACCGAATCCTTTCCATTGCTAGTTCTTGGCAAACCAAGTAAAAATCCATGCTAATATCTTCCCATGGTTGATATGGAATTGGTAGAGGCATGTAAAGGCCATGGGATTGAGCTTTAGACTTAGCTTTGCGACATGTAGAGCATCGGTTGGTGAAGCGGTTGACATCGCGAAACATCTTGGGCCAATAATAGTTCTTGGAGAGCATAGCGAAAGTCTTATCGCGTCCAAAATGTCCCATTAGTCCTCCTCCATGAGATTCCTGCAAAAGCAACAAACGAAGAGAAGACTCAGGGATGCAAAGTTTGTTAGCTCTCATAAGATATCCATCTTTGATGTAATAGCGTTCCCAAGATGTATGCTTCAAACACTTGGCATAAGGAGTAGAAAAGTTGGGTCATGCGCATACAAGTCTTTTATGTGCTCAAAGCCAATGACATCCAATTCAAGTTGAGTAACAAGCATGCATATGCAGGAAAGAGCGTCCGCCATAACATTTTCCTTACCTTTGATGTACTTGATGACATAAGGAAAAGACTCAATGAATTCACTCCACTTAGCATGACGCTTGTTCAACTTGGTTTGATCCTTAAGATATTTAAGCGTTTCATGATAGGTATGAATGATAAATTCATGGGGGCGAAGATAGTGTTCCCATTTGTGCAAAAATCGCACTAAAGAATATAACTCTTTGTCATAGATGGGGTAATTGAGTTGCGCTCCGGAAAGTTTCTCACTAAAATAAGTTATGGGGCACTTCTCTTGCGTTAACACACCTCCTATGCCATTACCACCAGCATCGCAATGAATCTCAAAGGGTTTGTTCCCTTCAGGCTCCCTTCTGTCGCAACGGTGAGCACGCCTGGTGCGCGACCTCCGGAGGCTTCCGGTTCAGCCACGGTCCCAAGCCCCCCCGAAACGGACAGCCACGTGGGAGGTGGTGCTGGCCCATGAGTCGACATCGCAAATGGAGAGTCACGAGCCTGTTCTCCTGGCATCCTTCCTTCGGAGCAATCCCCGAGGCACGAAGGTCGTGTCAAGGCCCCCCATTGGTTCTCGCTGGTGGTTGGGTGCCCCACGTGACGGCTTCATCTTTGAGCGGCAGAGCCATGCCACACCGTGCCCCATCCGAGGTTCAGGAAGCTGCCGGAGGGGCTCCGGCCACCGCCCCCCTGCCGGAGACGGGTGAGTCATCCCGCACCCCTTTGGCAGACCAGGACATGGAGGAAAGGCCTGGCCGAGCGCTGGAGCTCGCGCACGGGCGCAGCGCCGTCCACCAAAACCTTTTCCAGGAAGCGACGAGCGCTCTAGGCTGGCTCGGGCAGAGCTTGGCGATGTCAACTCATGCCTCGAGGCGGAAAACCTATGCCTAGCACTTGAATGGCATCAACTGAAGGTCGCCATCAACCTTGGGCACTTGCAGCATGAGCGCGCCCACGTGGAGGCCGAGGGATCCCTTGCAGCTTCTTGGGAGGCTTGCATTGCCCTGGAGGAGGCTCGGGCCACAGACCAGCATCGTGAGGCGGTTGAGGAGTGCGAGTGGGAACTTCAAGCCTTTATTGCCGCCCTTGAATGGCAGGTCCAAGCGTGCCGAGCCACCCTTGCAGTGCTGTCGGCGTTCTGGGAACGGGGGTCCCCAGACTTGCCTGCCTGAGGCCTGCGGCGTGGCTCGAGGAGGGCCCCAGCACGGCCCATCTTCATCAACACAGACCCAAGACCCTCGCGAGGGGTCAAGCCTCGTGGGGCGGATGACACGGAGCTTCCTCAGGCACGGGCTCATCAGGCTGGCTCGCGAGGAGGCGGAGAGATCAAGGCGGGGTACCTCACGCGGTGCCCGTGACGCAAGCCATGACGACCAAGGGTGCCAGGCGGGCGCCAGCCCGCGCAGTGTCCCCCTTTCCTCTTTGGTGCAAAGGGAGCAAGCGCAGGTGAGAGCATCAAGCAAAGGCACCCGTTTCGGTGCAACGAGACCAAGACTAGTCCAACGGCAGGAAGGAAGTCATTGTGGAGCCCAAGCCAGCGTCACCACCAGAGTCTTTGGCAGGCGAGGACCAACTTTAGTCAGGATAAGTGTACCAGATGTTCCCCTCCAAAATGGCCAATTGTTGGTGCCCTTCCCGCTCAATATTTGGGAAGAGGCCCAGGGCCTTTGCCTATAAATAGGACTAGCCACCCCCAGGGTAGAGGGGATCTAGAATCGGCCAACCCAGAAACAAGCTGGGATCGAAATCGAAATCAGAGAGAGAATCGAGAAGAGAGAGAGAGAGAGAGAGAGAGGGGTGACTGAACTCCTCTTAGCAGTTCATCCCCTCAACCAAGAACAGACCCTCACGAGGCTGTTCTTCCTTGTATTGCTCATCATCATTAGCCCAGGAGGCAATCCACCACACCACATACTGGAGTAGGGTATTACACCACAACGGTGGCCCGAACCAGTATAAACCCTGTGTCTCTCATGCTGTTCTTTCCATAGCTTAGATCTTGGCGAGGCGGAGGGGTGCAGGTAGGTAGAAGGCGGAATCTCCGCGCGCACCCCAGTGTTCGAACCTCAAGGGTCTGCCGGAACCTGAAATCCGACATTTGGCGCGCCAGGTAGGGGTGCGCCGGAATTCGTCTTCCACCACCCCGTTCTCCTCCGATCATCGCGTCCATGTCTGACGCTCGTCGGGCCCGCGCCGAGCGCCGGGCCGCTCTCGCTTCCCGCGTTGCCCAGACGGCTCCTGTCGGCGGGCGTCCTCGCCGTTCCCCGTCACCTGCCGTCAACGCCTCCACCAGCACAGCGGGGGACGAGCAGCAAGCGTCGTCTCAGCATCCGTTCGTGCGGCAGGACGGCCGCACCGCTACTCCCTCGCTCACCCCAGCTGGTTCTTTGTCCCGTGCGCTCCGCGCACCCATGGAGGCTCGAGATGCGCTCATCGCGGCAAATGAGCTCCTGCGCTACCGTCCCATCGACGACGTCTATGAAGAATGGCTCGACCGCGTCGCCGAGCTCGTCCGCGCCGCAGGGGGCTCTCCTGCGCCATCCGTTCCGCTGCACCGCACCCCGCCCCGCGCGGGCGACGAAGCTCCGGCGGCGCCCCGGCCGCCTCCTCCTCAAGAAGGCGCCATGGCTCCAAGGCGCATGGCCCCTGGGCGGAACCCGCTCCATCAGGTGCCAGCGCGGCAAGAGCAGAGCTGCCAAGAAGTCCCTCGCCCGCAAGAAGCTGCCCGGGCGCTCTCTGCTCCAGCACGTCACGACCATGCTCCTGCTCCCGCACGTCAAGACCCCGTGCTGCTCCCAGCTGCAGCGCGTGGGGACATGCAAGACCAAGCTCTCCGTCACCCAAGTCCTCCCGTGGCCACAGCTGGCTGCCGTGCCTTCACCACCGAGCTATGCAGCGTTGCGTGGCCCGGCAAGTTCAAGCCAGACCTGCCTCCTCGTTACGACGGCACGGCCGACCCTGCGGAGTTCCTCCAGCTCTATGAGCTGGGCATCGAAGCTGCCAACGGAGACGAGAAGGTCATGGCGAACTGGTTTCCCATGGCGCTCAAGGACGGGGCCCGCACCTGGCTCCTGAACCTGGCTCCAGGCACGATCTCCTCCTGGGACGAGATGCGCACCCGCTTCATCGCCAACTTCCAAGGTACTCGCGACCGGCCACCCGCCGTGAGCGACATGCGCCGCATCAAGCAACAACCCGGAGAGACCCTGCAGAAGTACATCCAGCGCTTCAACAACGCACGCCTCAAGATTCCCAAGGTGACCGAGGAGGCCATCATCTCAGCCTTCTCCGACGGCGTGCGCGATGTCAAGATGAAGGAGGAGCTGGCGATGCATGAAGACCTGTGCACTTCCTTGGAGTTGTTCAACTTGGCAACCAAGTGCGCCAGGGCTGAGGAAGGGCGTTTCTCCCTCCTCGAGCTGCCTGCCGCAGACCCAGAAGAGAAGAAGCCCAAGGCCAAGGATGTGAAGCCCAAGGGGGCTGCCGTGCTCGCGGCAGAACCAGACACCAAGCGGGGCAGAGATCAGCCCGAACCTTCCAAGGGCAGTCGGTACTGTGTGTACCACGACCTCCACACCCACAACACCAACGAATGTCAAGAGCTCCGAGCCGTGCGAGAAGGAAGGATCGGCCGTCGCCCCGACCGCGGTGACCGGGGCTACGGTCGAGGAGGAGGAAGGAACGCAGGACGCCGGGAAGACCACTGCCCGCGCCAAGGGTGGCGCGATCAACCTCGCGAGGATCGCTAGCAAGACCCGCCTCGCGAGGGAGACTGGAGGGATCAGCCTCGCGAGGATCGCCCGCAAGGCAACGCAGGCCTCCCTCCGCTGCCGCTACAGCCAAGGAGAAACGAGGACCGCCATCAGGATGAGGGGGCTGGGGGCTTCGAGGAGCCGTGCGCGGTCGCCTGCATCCTGGGCGGGGCTCAAGCCCCAGCCTCTCAACGCATCTTCAAGCAGTTCGCCCGCGAAGTGAATGCAGTCCTCCCCAAGCTGGAAGCCACGCGCCCTCTCAGGTGGTCGGCGTGCGCCATCACGTTCAGCTCAGCAGATCAGCTCAAGTGTGTGGCCACAGCCGGAGTCCTCCCGATGCTTTGTTCCCCAATCATCAGCAATGTGGTGGTCACCAAGACCCTCATCGATGGTGGGGCAGGGCTCAACGTCCTGTCCGTGGAAACATTCAACAATCTCCAAGTGCCCTACAACCAGCTTCAGCCAACCAAGCCTTTCTCCGGAGTCACCGACGGCTCCACGGTCCCGATTGGGCAGGTCCGCCTCCCTGTCACCTTCGGGGCACGCGACAACTACCGCACCGAGCTCATCGACTTCGACGTCGCTCACATTCGCCTGCCGTACAATGCCATCCTTGGGTACCCAACGCTGGCCAAGTTCATGGCCGTAACTCACCACGGCTACAACGTCCTCAAGATGCCAGGAAGTGGCGGAGTCATCACGGTACCCCATGCCTCAGAAGCTCCTCCTCGCGCTACTGTTGGCCTCGCGCAAGCTACAACACTATTTTCAGGGTCACCCCATCAAGGTCGTCTCGTCATACCCCCTGGAGAGAGTGCTCAGGAGCCCTAACTCAGCTGGAAGGGTCACTGAGTGGAACATAGAACTGCAAGCATTTCAGCTCGAATTCAGCACGACCAGAGTCATCAAGGGAGCAGCATTAGCGGATTTTGTGGCAGAATGGACGGAGGCACCAGGCCTCAAGGCCGACGAGGATCGGTCCCTCTCCCCGGGAAGCGAGGCGCCAGAAGGCTGGGTCATGTACTTCGATGGGGCTTTCTCCAGGCATGGCGTTGGGGCTGGGGCGGTGCTTATATCGCCCACTCAGGACAAGCTCTACTATGCTGTACAGCTCTGTTTCCAGCAAGGTGAAAAGGTCTCCAACAACATAGCGGAGTATGAAGGTTTAATAGCGGGCTTGTAGGCCGCAGCTGTCCTGGGGGTGAAACGCCTCACCATCAAGGGCGATTCCTAGCTCCTTGTCAATTTCTCCAACAAGATGTACGAGCCGAAAGATGAGCACATGGAAGCCTACCTTGCGGAGGTCCGTAGGATGGAGAAGCAGTTCTGGGGGTTGGAGTTGCAGCATGTGCCCCGTGGCACCAATCAGGAGGCTGACGACATCGCCAAACGGGCGTCCAGGCGGTTACCTCAGGAGCCTGGCGTCTTCGAGGAGCGGCTCTTCAAGCCCTCAGCCCTGCCGTCATTGTCAAACACGGCTCAGCCTCGGGAGGAGCTCCCCCAGCTACCTGCCTCGGGAGCCCCGATCTGTGGCCCGGCCTCAGGAGCACGCCTGCTCCTGACGATGAAACCTCGGGAGGGGTGCTGGATCACAGAGCTCTGGAGTTACTTAACACAAGGGACCCTGCCGGAGAAGGAGGAGGAAGCGGAGCGTGTGGCACGGCAGGCCACGACATACTGCATCAAGGATGGAGAGCTCTACCGGAAGCGACCAAACGATGTATCCCTGTGCTGCATCTCCAGGGAGCAAGGAAAGGAACTACTGGAAGATATACACGGCGGAGACTGTGGACATCATTCATCATCACGGACCCTCGTCGGCAAGGCATTCCGCAGTGGGTTTTATTGGCCCATCGCACTCAATGACGCCGTCGAACTGGTGAAAGCTTGTGAGACCTGCCAGTTCCACGCCAAGCAGATCCATCAGCCAACAGGAGGCCTGCAGACTATACCCCTTTCGTGGCCATTCGCAGTCTGGGGGCTGGACATCCTGGGCCCGTTTCCTCGGGCGCCAGGGGGCTACCACTACCTCTACGTCGCCGTGGACAAGTTCACCAAGTGGGCTGAAGTAGAGGCCGTCCGCACCATCCCCGCGGGTTCCGCGGTCAAGTTCATCAGGGGCATCGTGAGCCGGTTCGGGGTGCTGAACCGCATCATCACAGACAACGGTCCGCAGTTCACCAATAACCTCTTCAAAACATACTGTGCTAACCTTGGAACGCAGATATGCTACACTTCGGTGGCGCACCCCCGAAGCAACGGCCAGGCCAAGCAAGCCAACGCAGAGGTCCTGAGGGGCCTCAAGACCAGGACGTTCAAGAAGAAGCTGGAGGCCTGCGATAGAGGTTGGTACGACGAGCTTCAGTCCGTGTTGTGGTCCATCTGCACAACCGCGACCAAGCTGACTGGAGAGACCCCGTTCTTCCTGGTCTACGAAGCCGAAGCGGTCCTCCCTCACGAGGTCAGACGTCGCTCCGCGCGGGTCCTGGTATTCGACGAGGCGCAGCAGGATGCCATGCGGGGGATGGACCTCGTGCTGGGGGAGGAACGTCGCCGAGAAGCCGCACTGCGAGCGGCGAGGTACCAACAAGCACTGCGACGATATCACTGCCGCAACATCCGCCCCAGAACTCTCGAGGTAGGAGACCTCGTGCTCAGGCGGGTTCTCTCCAGGGAGGGACTGCACAAGCTCTCTCCCATGTGGGAGGGCCCGTTCAAGGTTGTTCATGTTTCCAGGCCCGGCTCCGCGCGCTTGGAGACTCAGGAGGGGGTGCCGGTCCAGAACGCATGGAACATCCAGCACCTCCGGAGGTTCTACCCCTAAAAAGGCCCAGAGCCTGTGAAGAAGGCGAATGCCTGTGAAGCTGTCGCGTTTTGGAAAAGGCCCGGAGCCTGTGAAGAAGGCGAATGCCTATGAAGCCGTCGCGTTTTGGAAAAGGCCCAGAGCCTGTGAAGAAGGCGAATGCCTATGAAGCTGTCGCATTTTGGAAAAGGCCCAGAGCCTGTGAAGAAGGCCAACGCCTGTGAAGCTCGCCGCCCGTGACACTCACGTAATAATGAGTTGGGGCTGTACACGCCCCGGAGTCTCAGGAGCGCCGGCCTCAGGCCTTGGGGCTCCCTCCCACGCCCAGTGGAAGCACTTAGCTCCGCGCTGGTGAGAAGACGTCGAAGACTAGATTAGGTGCCGGACGCGGCTTTTTCATTTGCTTTCCGCAGTTGGCTTGTTCATTCTCATTCGAAGTTTTATTGAAGCTGTTGCCGTCTTTGGCTTGTGGTTCTTCGACTTTTCACTCTCCTGCCTCGATTTCTCTTATGCAAGGCCTCGCGAAGGGGGCAGCCGAGCGCCCTCGCGAGTGTTCCTGTCCTAGTCGTTCAAAGGTTTCGCGACCTGGGTCCATTACAGGAGCACCCCTCCAGGCCGTGCCCCACGGGCACCGCGACACGAACACAGGGCCTGGGTCGGTCGCCCCCCACGCTGGGGCCGGGAACTATCCACGCGCGGGCACGTAGCCGAAAGGCACGATAACGGAAGCAAAGCGATGATTAACAGCAATAACCCAAACACGCCCCCGCGGGGCTCCACGCTACTGTCTTTTTACGCAGGAAAAAGGAAAAGAAAGAACAAATCAGGCGCAGCTCGCCTCACACCGGCCTGCAGGGAAGACTCGAGCTGCCTCCGGGGCTCAGGAAGACTCCCTCTCGCGCTTCACCGAGGCGCAACGGCGGAAAGACACGCTACCACCTCCCAAGCAGGTACGACGGCGTGGAGGCTGACCGCGGCAACCGCTGGAAGAGTCGCCGCCTGAAGAAGAACCGGTGAAGCTTGGGGAAACCTGAGCGCCGCCAATCACGCGAGCGCTGTCCTCTCCATCATCACCGGGGCTGGGTTCCCGGCCGCGGTCGTCGTCCTCAGGGCAGCACCCTGAGCGACGACCATCTTCCCCAAACACCCTCACGTAGAGGGTGCCATCGCCGTCAAACTTGAAGTGCAGGGTGCACCGACGGCTCAGGCCACGCGCGCGGGCAAACGTCTGCCAACCGCGGGTCAAGGCCAGGCTCCTGGCTGCGGAGACCTCCAGTGAAGCCCATGAGGCCCGGCTGCAGCATCCGTCTGCCTGAAGCCAGAGGCCGCCCGGGGCGCCGGCCGGGAGCTCGCCGAGGAGGAAGCGAGGAAGTTGAAGCCGGGTGCTAGTCGGCTCCGCCGACCACACAACGAACTCCGGCAGCACCTCTACAGCGCGAAAGCGCGGCCTAGGGGAACGCACGACCGAAGCGTGCCCCCCGGCCGCGGTAGTCCGCCCGACACCGTGCTGGAAATCATCTCCACGGCCGCGGGGAGCTGCCATGGTGGCCACAGGATGTTTGCGAGGGCGCTCTCGGCCGCGCTTGGGCGGGGGAGAGGCAGGCTCAACCTGGCGAGCCTTCCCCTTCTCTGTGGCCGAGAACCTCCTCGACGGGGCCATGAAGAAGAAGGAGAAGCAAGGGGGGATAAACTGGAAGGGCGCGCGCTGATCCATACTTATAGCCGGCGAGGGCCAACCGTCGGCCCCCACGATCGCAGGTAATCATGACCTGCTTTGCATGCAGGGACTTGTCCAATCCATGTAGTTGCCGAGGCGCCGTGGCGAAGCGGAGACGCCCATGTCCAATCAACCGCCACGCAGCGCCCAAGGCCGCAGGCTGTTAGGGACCGCGACGCTTCGCTCTTGCCCTTTCGCCTCCCTGCATGGCCAAGTCCGGGCGCGCCTTGGGCCCGGGGGCTACTATCGGTGTTCTGGGAACGGGGGTCCCCAGACTTGCCTGGCTGCGGCCTGCGGCGTGGCTCGAGGAGGGGCCCAGCACGGCCCATATTCATCAACACAGACCCAAGACCCTCGCGAGGGGTCAAGCCTCGCGGGGCGGATGACACGGAGCTTCCTCAGGCACGGCCTCATCAGGCTGGCTCGCGAGGAGGCGGACAGATCAAGGCGGGTTTAACGCCCTCGATGCGGCTATAGCTCTCACGTGTCGAGGCACGACTTAGAGACATAACCGCATTGAAAGCAATGTCGCAAATTAGGCAATCTTCACAACATCCCATGTAATATAGATAATAAAAGGGGGGATACATAGTTGGCTTACACTCGCCACGTCAATCAAAGTACATAAATAGCATTACATCAATCAAACACTCATGGCCCGACTACGGCGCCAAAATAAAAGATAACCCAACATGCGACACGGTCCCGATCACCCCAACTGGGCACCACTACTGATCATCAGGGAAAGACACGTAGTAACGGCGTGAGTCCTCGTTGAACTCCCACTTGAGCTCAAGCGCGTCATCTGGAACGGAGTCATCAGGCCCTGCATCTGGTTTGGAAGTAATCTGTGAGCCACAGGGACTCAGCAATCTCGCACCCTCGCGGTCAAGACTATTTAAGCTCATAGGTAAGGCAAGGTAAAATATGTGGAGCTGCAGGAAGCGACTAGCATATATGGTGGCTATCCTGTTCGCAAAAGAGAGCGAGAAGAGGAGGCAAAGCGCGAACGAGTAACTAGAGGACATCCTGTGGCAAGCATTACTCCAACACCGTGTTCACTTCCCGGACTCTGCCGAGAATAGACCATCACGGTAACTCACACTGTTGATTCATTTTAATTAAATTAAGGTTCAAGTTATCTACAACCGGACATTAACAAATTCCCATCTGCCCATAACCGCGGGCACGGCTTTCAAAAGTTCAAATCCCTGCAGGGGAGTCCCAACTTAGCCCATGACAAGCTCTCACGGTCAACGAAGGAATAGACCTCCTCCCGAGCTATTCCGATCAGGCTCGGTATCTCGGTTCTACAAGACACTTCGACAAGTTAAAAAAAATCCAGCAACACCGCCCGAATGTGCCGACAAATCCAGATAGGAGCTGCACATATCTCGTTCTCAGGGCACAATCGGATAAGCAATCCATACAACTAAAACCAGCCCTCGAGTTTCCCTGAGGTGGCGCTGCAAGGGGCTCTAAGTTGGACCAACACTCAGAGGAGCACTGGCCCGAGGGGGTTTAAATAAGATGACCCTCGGGCTCTGGAAACCCAAGGGAAAAAGAGGCTAGGTGGCAAATGGTAAAACCAAGGTTGGGCATTGCTGGAAAAGCTTTAATCAAGGTGAACTATCAAGGGGTTCCCATTATAACCCAACCGCGTAAGGAACGCAAAATCCGGGAACATAACACCGATATGAAGGAAACTAGGGCGGCAAGAGTGGAACAAAACACTAGGCGAGAGGCCGAGCCTTCCACCCTTTACCAAGTATATAGATGCATTAAGATAACATGGCAATATAATGATATCCCAACAAGTAAATGATGCTCCAACAAGGAACGGTCTCCAATCTTCACTTGCAACTAGCAACGCTATAAGAGGGGCTGAGCAAAGCGGTAACATAGCCAATCAATGGTTTGCTAGGACATGGTGGGTTAGAGGTTTGACATGGCAATTTGGGAGGCATGATAAGCAAGTGGTAGGCATCGTAGCATAGGCATAGCAAAATAGCGAGCATCTAGCAAAGCAAAGATAGTAGTGATTTCGAGGGTATGATCATCTTGCCTGCAAAATTGTCAGAGTTGACTGGATCCTCGAAAGCAAACTCAACGGGCTCCTCGTTAGCGAACTCGTCTCCCGGCTCTACCCAGACAATACAAACAAGCAACAAGGACACAATCAACCGCGTGCAAGGCTCAAACAATATGATGCAAAGATGGTATGCTATGCGGGATGCAATATGTGATGCATATGCAAGATTTGACAAGGAATGCATGAACCTGGCCTCAACTTGGAAATCCAAGTGTGCCACTGGAAAGGTGAGATGAAATCTCTTGAAAACAATATAAAGAACGCCGGAATCGGAGTTACGGTTTTGAAATGGCAAGCAATTCAAATATGACCACGTTCTGCGATTTACAGCAAGTAGTCGACTAGATGCAACAAGATGAACATGCTACATCACTCAAACATGGCATCAAAATATATGGCAGGGATCCACTCATGATGCTTAACAAAAGACTGGCACTGAGCTACGGCCAATTCATCCATTAACAGGTTCAAACAAGCATGGCAAAAATGCATTTGGTAAACAGATTTCAGACTTAATGAAATTAACACTTGTCTGGAATTTCAGATCAGATAGCACTCTTTGGAGCATGAAAACTGTATGCTACAGGACCTGAACATGGCAAAGTAAAGCATGGCATGGAGCTACTCAAAGAGCTTAACAAAAGTCCCTTAGTGACCTTGAGCCAAAAGAGATCAGAAAATACATTTGCAAGCATGTGAACATGGCAAAAACATAATCAGTTGTCAGACTTAGTGAAAACTGGAGCATGCTGAAACAGATATCAAGTAGGCATGTTAACGAGCTCGATGCACTCACTACAAAGCAAGTCATGACAATCTAAGCATGCACCCATCAAGAATACACAAAATAGAAGCTAGACATGGCAAGAAAAATAACATATCATGCACGGATCAACTACAATATCCTCGGCAAAATAGCTAACAAGTAGACAATCTGCCCAGATTCACGAAATAGCAAAAGTAGAGCTCGACTGACTCAAGCTAGGTTGCTCTATAATTTCAAACAAAGACATGGATGGATAAAGCACTACAAGATTAACGAAACATCCTTACTGATCATCCTCAAAAGAGGCACAGATCACTAGGAAACGACAAGAACATATGGCATATTGAGATAAACAGCTCAAGGACTTAGTGGAAATGCTAAGTCCCTGAAATCAGCATTAACGAATGCTCCACTTTGCAAGCTTGTGCTAGTCACCACACACATCACAAAAATACATGGATTGCACCTCTGGATAGATGGCAAACCATATAACAAAACACATGTAGAGCTCAGGGGCATATCATGCACACATTAATCATGGCAAAAATGACAAATATCTAATTGGAGCAGCAGATCTGACAATTATCTTAAATAGCACTCTTCCAACAGCATTTCGGGCATCAAGATGAGCTCAAATGAAAATGACTCAATGAGATGAAATGATGTGCTCTCTGAGACGAACATTTCGATATGCTATATGCCCAAAACGGAGCAACGGATCCAAAGTTACGCATGATGAACAGGGGCAAAAAAGTTAGGGTTTCGAGCAAAAAGTCAACCCGAGAAGTTTTGGATCTGAGATCTGCACTGTAGCGGCGGCGCGTTCTTCGAGGTTCGCCGGAGAAGACGTCGGCGGACTTGCCGGGGCGGTGAAGAGGTGGTAGTGCGGCGAGATGGCGCCGAGCGATGGAGAGGCGGCGGGGCGGCGCTCGCCGGAGCTGCGCCGGCCGGCGGAGAGGCGGCGGGGCGCGGGCGGTCGCCGGAGCCAGCGTGGCGGCCCGGATCCGCCGGACTTGAGGCGAGGCGGCAGCGGACGAACGCCGGCGGGGAGGGCCGGGCGACGGCCGAGCGGAGAGGCGGCGCGGTGGAGAAGCCCGGTCGGGCGGCGGGGAGGGCCGGCGCTGGGCCTGCAGGCCCGCGTCGGTGGCGGCGGCGAAGTAGGGCGCCCGGGCCACGTGGCGGCGCCGGGTTGGTCGGCGGAGGCGGCGGACGCGTCCGGCTCTGTCCGGACGTGTCCGGTGGCGGCGGAGACGATTTTTTTTAGGGTTTGGAAGGGGAGATCCGGAATTTTGAGGAGGGGTTCTTTATATAGAGGTAGAGGGAGCTAGGAGTGTCCAAATAAGGTGCGGTTTTCGGCCACGCGATCGTGATCCAACGCTCTAGATGCTGGAGAGGGTTTTGGTGGTTTTTGGGCCAACTTGGAGGGGTTTTGGGCTGCAACACACACGAGGCCTTTTTCGGTCCCTCGGTTAACCGTTGGAGCATCAAACGAAGTCCAAATGGTACGAAACTTGACAAGCGGTCTACCGGAGTAAACCAAGGCCGCTTGGCAAGTCTCGGTCCAATCCGAAAATGTTTAATCCCCACACACAAAAGAAGAGTAGAAATGACCACTGGAGGAGAACGGAGAGCCGAAATGCAAAATGGACAACGGGGAAAATGCTCGAATGCATGAGATGAACACGTATGCAAATGCAATGCACATGATGACATGATATGAGATGCATGATAATGATAACAACACACGGAGACAAAAACCCGAACCCGAGAAAATAAAATAACTTAACGCCGGAAACGGCAAGAGTTGGAGTACATATTGGGAAAATCATATCCGGGGTGTTACAACACTCCACCACTACGAAAGGATCTCGTCCCGAGATCTAGGACTGAAAGAACACCGGATACTCAGAACGGAGGTGATCCTCGCGTTCCCAGGTAGCTTCACGGTCGGAATGGTGTGACCACTTGACTTTGAGGAATTTGATTGACTTGTTGCGAGTCTTGCGTTCAGTCTCTTCAAGAATAGCAACGGGGTGCTCACGATAAGAGAGATCTTCTTGGAGCTCAATGTCTTTGAAGTTGACGGTGCGGTGAGGAGTCTTGAAGCACTTTCGGAGCTGAGAGACATGGAACACGTCATGCACATTTGCAAAGTTTGAAGGAAGCTCGAGTTGATAGGCGAGATCGCCTCTCTTGCTGACAATCTTGAAAGGTCCCACGTATCTAGGGGCAAGCTTCCCTTTGATACCGAAGCGACGAGTACCTTTCATTGGAGAGACGCGGAGGTAAACATGATCTTCGATCTCAAAAGCCAAATCACGATGCTTACTATCATAGTAGCTCTTCTGGCGGGATTGGGCTGCTTTGAGGTTATCTCGAATGACTTTGCACATTTCCTCTGCCTCTGTGATTAAGTCATTACCCAGAAGCTGACGTTCACCGGTTTCGGACCAGTTGAGAGGGGTACGACACTTCCTACCATACATAATTTCAAATGGGGCCTTGCCCGAACTTGCTTGAAAACTATTGTTGTAGGAGAATTCAGCATAAGGAAGACAATCCTCCCACTTCATGCCGAAGGAGATCACACAAGCCCTGAGCATATCTTCAAGAATCTGGTTGACACGCTCGACTTGACCGCTAGTTTGAGGATGGAAAGCTGTGCTGAAGCGGATGTTGGTGCCCATGGCCTTCTGAAAAGAATCCCAAAACTTGGAGGTAAAGATGCTGCCACGGTCTGAAGAGATCACCTGTGGAATACTGTGCAGCGAGACAATTCGAGAGGTATAGAGTTCCGCCAATTGAGCTGCAGTGATTGACTCTTTGATAGGTAGAAAATGAGCCACTTTAGTGAGTTTGTCGATGACAACGAATATAGCATCATTGCCACATTTGGACTTTGGAAACCCAGTCACGAAGTCCATCTCAATGTGGTCAAACTTCCATTCTGGAATGGCAAGAGGTTGGAGGAGACCTGCTGGCCTTTGGTGTTCTGCCTTCACTCTTCTGCAGACATCACACTCATTCACGAACTGAGCAATCTCACACTTCATTCTAGTCCACCAATAAGCCTGCTTGAGGTCCTGATACATTTTCGTGCTCCCAGGGTGGATGGAGAGGAGAGAATTGTGAGCCTCGTTCATGATCACTTTATGAAGGTCACCTTTGGGCACAACAATACGATCCTCGAAGAAAAGAGTATCCTTGTCATCAAGGCGGTAGCACTTGTACTTGGGTTGACTCTTGGAAATCCCAATCTTCACCTTTTTCACCATAGCATCAAGAAGCTGAGCTTGGCGAATCTGGTCTTCCAAGGTAGGAGAGACTTGAAGGTTGGCGAGGAAACCTTGAGGAACAACTTGCAGATTAAGTTTGCGGAAAGCTTCACAAAGCTCGGGCTAATAAGGCTTGAGAATAAGACTGCTGCAATAAGGCTTTCTGCTCAATGCGTCAGCAATCACATTGGCCTTGCCTGGAGTATACTCGATACTAGGATTATACTCTTGAATCATTTCGACCCATCGAGTCTGTCTGAGGTTGAGATTAGGTTGAGTGAATATGTACTTGAGACTCTTGTGGTCAGTGAAAATGTCCGCTTTTCTTCCCAATAAGAGATGTCTCCAAGTCAAAAGAGCATGCACAACTGCCGCCAACTCAAGGTCATGAGTGGGGTAGTTCTTCTCGTTGGACTTCAACTGGCGAGAGGTATAAGCCACAACTTTCTTCTTTTGCATCAACACCGTGCCAAGACCTTGGAGAGAGGCATCACAAAAGACCTCGTACGGCTTGGATTCATCAGGCGGAGTCAGAACTGGAGCATTGACTAATTTCTCTTTCAAAGTGTTGAAAGCAATGTCACACTCCGGAGACCAAATGTACTTGACGTGCTTCTGGAGAAGATTTGAGAGAGGCTTCGCGATCTTAGAAAAGTTTTCAACGAATCTTCGATAGTAGCTTGCGAGACCGAGGAAGCTACGGAGTTGCTTCACGTTCTGAGGAGGTTCCCAATTCACAATTGTAGACACCTTCTCAGGATTCACCGCAATGCCCTTGGCAGAGATGATATGACCAAGATAAAGAACCTCATCAAGCCAAAATTCGCACTTGGAGAACTTGGCGTAGAACTTGTGTTCCCTGAGCTTATCAAGCACCAAACGCAAGTGCTTGGCATGATCTTCCTAGTTCTTCGAAAAGACCAGAATGTCGTCGAGATAGACCAAAACGAAGTCATTGGTGTAGGCGTTGAAGATGAAGTTCATCATGCGAGAGAACGTCGGAGGAGCGTTGATGAGGCCAAAAGACATGACAGTGTATTCATATGAACCATAGCTTGTCCTGAAAGCCGTCTTGGGAATATCTTGCTCACGGATTCGGATCTGATGATAACCCATATGGAGATCAAGCTTGGAGAATACTTGGGCACCTTTGAGTTGTTTGAACAGCTCGTTGATGTTGGGAAGTGGGTATTTGTTCTTGATGGTCTTCTTGTTCAATGGACGGTAATCAACACAAAGTCGGTCCGTTCCATCCTTCTTCTTCACAAAAAGAACACCACAACCCCACGGAGAAGAACTAGGCCGGATGAGACCCATTCTCTCTTGAATATCGAGTTGCTTCTTCAGCTCCTTCAACTCTTCAGGTCCGAGCTTGTAAGGACGCTTGCACACTGGTTCCGTGCCAGGCTCAAGATCGATGACGAATTCCACTGGCCGGTGCGGAGGCATTCCTGGAAGCTCTTCTGGAAAGACGTCTTGATATTCGCAAACGATTGGGATTTGTGAGATAGCATCCAATTCACCCTTCTCATTGAGAGAAAACAGACGGATGGTATCATCACGAGCAGCAAAGACAATTACATCCTCAGACGAATGAGTCAATTGAATCTACCTGGCTGCACAATCAAGCTGAGCCTTGTGCTTAGAAAGCCAATCCATTCTGAGAATAAGATCAATATCCGAGTCACCAAGAACGTTTGGAGAAGACAAGAACTTATAGTCACCCAAAGTGATTGTAACATCCGGAACACATACTCGAGATGTCATTTGACGGGCCAGAGAGACAATAGCCAATGGTTTCGACAACACTTGAGTAACAAAATCATGCTTAGATGCAAAAGGTCTCGACATGAAACAATGCGATGCACCAGTGTCAAAAAGAACTCTTGCAGGAATATCGTTAACAGGAAGGTTACCCATGATGACATCCGACGAGTCCTCTACCTGAGCTGCATTGACCATATTGACCTTGGTGTGCTTGGGGTTATGCTTGACCACAGCTGTACTTGCCGATCTCATAGGAGGAGGAGGAGGAAGACGCCTCTGGTTGAAGCATTTGTTGGCATAGTGACCCTTCTGTTGGCACTTGTTGCACGTGACCTCTAAAAGCGGACGGTGATACGGAGCACTCGATCTTGGAGCTTGAGACGAAGTCTTGTTCTGAAAGCCAGGGTTGGGTGGGTGGGAAGATCCACTGCCACCTTTGCTCTTCTGTTGATACGGCTGACGAAATGGAGGAGGAGGAAGCCAATACTTATGCTGCTTGGCCACTTGAGTAGAGGAAGAAGGAGTAGCATCTCTGACTCGCTTCTTGGAAGCATCACACCTTAGTTGAGCGGCCTCTTGCTTCAATGCCATGTTGTAGAACTCATCGTATCTCAAGGGCTCAAAGAGGACAAGAGCTAGCTGAATTTCTTCCCTGAGGCCACCCCTGAACTGGTATATCATGCTCTTCTCGTCGGGGACGTCCTGCTTAGCAAAGCGGGCGAGCTTCTGGAACAACTTGTTGTAGTCGTAGACAGACAAAGAGCCTTGCTTCAGGTTGCGGAATTCCTCACGCTTGCTTTCAACCATGCTCTGGGGAATATGATGAGCTTTGAAGTCTTGACGGAATTCATCCCAGGTAATCACATGGCCTCCTCTGGAATCCTTGTACTGCTGGAACCATTCTGCAGCTTGGTCTTTGAGTTGGAAGGAAGCGAACTTGACGAAGTCCTCAGGCCTGACGTTACTGCACTCGAAATGCTTGCATAGATCCACGAGCCAATCGTCAGCATCAGTTGCCTCAACACAATTGCTGAAAGTCTTTGGCCCGTTAGCAAGGAACTGGTTGAGTGTAGCAAAGTGATTCTGATTGTTGCCTTGGTTGCCTTGGTTCGCTTGATTGCGCTCTTGAAGAATTTGCATGATCAACTGTGTGTTTGCATTGGTTGCGGCCATCACAGCTTTCCATGCCTCCGGAGGAGGAGGAGGTGGTGGCGGATCCTGATTCTGATTCTGATTGGTGCTCTTAGCGGGAGCCATCCTAAAGAGGTTGACCACCGTTAGCACATAGACAGATAAAATGAAGCTGAATCAAACGGGTTGAAATTGCAACATTAAGTCTTCACATCCGAACATAAGAACGAATGCATTCCACTTGAAATGGTCACATATCCATAAATTGAGAAGCCACTTAGAATTTAGGTAGAGAAATAAATCAACGAGGTACGGATCAAGAACGAATACTCGGTAAGAAATCCCAATCTCAAACCAAATATCCGTGGAAGAAGAACTAGAGCTACAAGAATTCCCACCTATGAAACTCCCGAACCTTTCCGGTTATGCAATCAGGTGTTGGGGATACAGGGGAAGCATAATATCTCACCCAAATCTAGCAAATCCTACATCCAGCTGTATCCGTCCTTCAACACATAACCGAGAAAAACTTCGGAAACCATCTACCTCAACCTTCGAAAAGCATCCGTTATACAAGTTATGGCGATATTCCCGAACTCCCGCCCCAGTACTGGGTGGCGTCGAGGTTATCTCACCAACGAACTGCATAAAGGAGATTTTCGATGTCGGCGTACTAAAATCAGGTATTCCAGAACTGTAACGATAAAATTGTGACGACAACACCTCGGAGCTCAACTCCCCGGGACACTGCCACAACCCCTAAAGATAGGAGGCACCAAGAACAATGTTCTCGTCACAAAACCATCGGAACGATTCCAAGATACCCGCGTGATCCTAAAATTTTGTGAAATTTGAGAAGAGAAGAGTCAAAACTCTACGTCAGGATGCCTTACCAGAGCGATGAGGAGACCGGGGAGTAAAAAGAATTCCTAAACTCTCCGATATATAATTCCTAAATGACTCAAAACATTTTTGTAGACACAACTCGGCTGCTAAAAACGATCAAGCAACGGGGGCTCGTAAGGTCGGGGAAGGCTCTGATTACCAACTTGTAACGCCCTCGATGCGGCTATAGCTCCCACGTGTCGAGGCACGACTTAGAGACATAACCGCATTGAAAGCAATGTCGCAAGTTAGGCAATCTTCACAACATTCCATGTAATATAGATAATAAAAGGGGAGATACATAGTTGGCTTACACTCGCCACGTCAATCAAAGTACATAAATAGCATTACATCAATCAAACACTCATGGCCCGACTACGGCGCCAAAATAAAAGATAACCCAACATGCGACACGGTCCCGATCACCCCAACTGGGCACCACTACTGATCATCAGGGAAAGACACGTAGTAACGGCGTGAGTCCTCGTCGAAATCCCACTTGAGCTCAAGCGCGTCATCTGGAACGGAGTCATCAGACCCTGCATCTGGTTTGGAAGTAATCTGTGAGCCACAGGGACTCAGCAATCTCGCACCCTCGCGATCAAGACTATTTAAGCTCATAGGTAAGGCAAGGTAAAATATGTGGAGCTGCAGCAAGCGACTAGCATATATGGTGGCTATCCTGTTCACAAAAGAGAGCGAGAAGAGGAGGCAAAGCGCGAACGAGTAACTAGAGGACATCCTGCGGCAAGCATTACTCCAACACCGTGTTCACTTCCCGGACTCCGCCGAGAAGAGACCATCACGGTAACTCACACTGTTGATTCATTTTAATTAAATTAAGGTTCAAGTTATCTACAACCGGACATTAACAAATTCCCGTCTGCCCATAACCGCGGGCACGGCTTTCAAAAGTTCAAATCCCTGCAGGGGAGTCCCAACTTAGCCCATGACAAGCTCTCATGGTCAACGAAGGAATAGACCTCCTCCCGAGACATTCCGATCAGGCTCGATATCTCGGTTCTACAACACTTCGACTAGTTAAAACAAATCCAGCAACACCGCCCGAATGTGCCGACAAATCCCAATAGGAGCTGCACATATCTCGTTCTCAGGGCACAATCGGATAAGCAATCCGTACAACTAAAACCAGCCATCGAGTTTCCCCGAGGTGGCGCTGCAAGGGGCTCTAGGTTGGACCAACACTCAGAGGAGCACTGGCCCGGGGGGGTTTAAATAAGATGACCCTCGGGCTCCGGAAACCCAAGGGAAAAAGAGGCTAGGTGGAAAATGGTAAAACCAAGGTTGGGCATTGCTGGAAAAGCTTTAATCAAGGCGAACTATCAAGGGGTTCCCATTATAACCCAACCGCGTAAGGAACGCAAAATCCTGGAACATAACACCGATATGACGGAAACTAGGGCGGCAAGAGTGGAACAAAACACTAGGCGAGAGGCCGAGCCTTCCACCCTTTACAAAGTATATAGATGCATTAAGATAACATGGCAATATAATGATATCCCAACAAGTAAATTATGCTCCAACAAGGAACGGTCTCCAATCTTCACCTGCAACTAGCAACGCTATAAGAGGGGCTGAGCAAAGCGGTAACATAGCCAATCAACGGTTTGCTAGGACATGGTGGGTTAGAGGTTTGACATGGCAATTTGGGAGGCATGATAAGCAAGTGGTAGGCATCGTAGCATAGGCATAGCAAAAGAGCGAGAATCTAGCAAAGCAAAGATAGTAGTGATTTCGAGGGTATGATCATCTTGCCTGCAAAGTTGTCAGAGTTGACTGGATCCTCGAAAGCAAACTCAACGGGCTCCTCGTTAGCGAACTCGTCTCCCGGCTCTACCCAAACAAGACAAACAAGCAACAAGGACACAATCAACCGCGTGCAAGGCTCAAACAATATGATGCAAAGATGGTATGCTATGCGGGATGCAATATGTGATGCATATGCAAGATTTGACAAGGAATGCACGAACCTGGCCTCAACTTGGAAATCCAAGTGCGCCACTGGAAAGGTGAGATGAAATCTCTTGAAAACGATATAAAGAACGCCGGAATCGGAGTTACGGTTTGGAAATGGCAAGCAATTCAAATATGACCACGTTCTGCGATTTATAGCAAGTAGTCGACTAGATGCAACAAGATGAACATGCTACAGCACTCAAACATGGCATCAAAATACATGGCAGGGATCCACTCATGATGCTTAACAAAAGACTAGCACTGAGCTACGGCCAATTCATCCATTAACAGGTTCAAACAAGCATGGCAAAAATGCATTTGGTAAACAGATTTCAGACTTAGTGAAATTAACACTTGTCTGGAATTTCAGATCAGATAGCACTCTTTGGAGCATGAAAACTGTATGCTACAGGACCTGAACATGGCAAAGTAAAGCATGGCATGTAGCTACTCAAAGAGATTAACAAAAGTCCCTTAGTGACCTTGAGCCAAAAGAGATCAGAAAATACATTTGCAAGCATGTGAACATGGCAAAAACATAATCAGTTCTCAGACTTTGTGAAAACTGGAGCATGCTGAAACAGATATCAAGTAGGCATGTTAACGAGCTCGATGCACTCACTACAGAGCAAGTCATGACAATCTAAGCATGCAACCATCAAGAATACACAAAATAGAAGCTAGACATGGCAAGAACAATAACATAGCATGCACGGATCAACTATAACATCCTCGGCAAAATCGCTAACAAGTAGCTAATCTGCCCAGATTCACTAAATAGCAAAAATAGAGCTCGACTGACTCAAGCTAGGGTGCTCCATAATTGCAAACAAAGACATGGGTGGATATAGCACTACAAGATTAACAAAACATCCTTACTGATCATCCTCAAAAGAGGCATGGATCACTAGGAAACGACAAGAACATATGGCATATTGAGATAAACAGCTCAAGGACTTAGTGGAAATGCTAAGTCCCTGAAATCAGCATTAACGAAAGCTCCACTTTGCAAGCTTGTGCTAGTCACCACACACATCACAAAAATACATGGATTGCACCTTTGGATAGATGGCAAAACATATAACAAAACACATGTAGAGCTCAGGGGCATATCATGCACACATTAATCATAGCAAAAATGACAAATATCTAATTGGAGCAGCAGATCTGACAATTATCTCAAATAGCACTCTTCCAACAACATTTCGGGCATCAAGATGAGCTCAAATGAAAATGATGCAATGAGATTAAATGATGTGCTCTCTAAGACGAACATTTTGATATGCTATATGCCCAAAACGGAGCAACGGATGCAAAGTTACGGCATGATGAACAGGGGCAAAATAGTTAGGGTTTCGGGCAAAAAGTCAACCCTAGAAGTTTTGGATCTGAGATCTGCACTGTAGCGGCAGCGCGTTCTTCGAGGTTCGCTGGAGAAGACGTCAGCGGACTTGCCGGGGCGGTGAGGAGGTGGTAGTGCGGCGAGATGGCGCCGGGCGGTGGAGAGGCGGCGGGGCGGCGCTCGCCGGAGCTGCGCCGGCCGGTGGAGAGGCGGCGGGGCGCGGGCGGTCGCCGGAGCCGGCGTGGCGGCCCGGATCTGCCGGACTTGAGGCGAGGCGGCGGCGGACGAACGCCGGCGCGGAGGGCCGGGCGACGGCCAAGCGGAGAGGCGGCGCGGTGGAGAGGCCCGGTCCTGGCGGCGGGGAGGGCCGGCGCTGGGCCTGCGGGCCCGCGTCGGTGGCAGCGGCGAAGTGGGGCGCCCGGGCCACGTGGCGGCGCCGGGTTGGTCAGCGGAGGCGGCGGACGCGTCCGGCTCCGTCCGGACGTGTCCGATGGCGGCGGAGACGATTTTTTTTAGGGTTTGGAAGGGGAGATCCGGAATTTTGAGGAGGGGTTCTTTATATAGAGGTAGAGGGAGCTAGGAGTGTCCAAATAAGGTGCGGTTTTCGGCCACGCGATCGTGATCGAACGCTCTAGATGATGGAGAGGGTTTTGGTGGGTTTTGGGCCAACTTGGAGGGGTTTTGGGCTGCAACACACACGAGGCCTTTTCGGTCCCTCGGTTAACCGTTGGAGCATCAAACGAAGTCCAAATGGTACGAAACTTGACAGGCGGTCTACCGGTAGTAAACCAAGGCCGCTTGGCAAGTCTCGGTCCAATCCGGAAATGTTTAATCCCCACACACGAAAGAAAAGTAGAAATGACCACCGGAGGAGAACGGAGAGCCGGAATGCAAAACGGACAACGGGGAAAATGCTCGAATGCATGAGATGAACACGTATGCAAATGCAATGCACATGATGACATGATATGAGATGCATGACAACGATAACAACACATGGAGACAAAAACCCGAACCCGAGAAAATAAAATAACTTAACGCCGGAAACGGCAAGAGTTGGAGTACATATTGGGAAAATCATATCCGGGGTGTTACAGCGGGGTAACTCATGCGGTGCCCGTGACGCAAGCCATGACGACCAAGGGTGCCAGGCGGGCGCCAGCCCGCGCAGTGTCCCCCTTTCCTCTTTGGTGCAAAGGGAGCAAGCGCAGGCGAGAGCATCAAGCAAAGGAACCCGTTTCGGTGCAACGAGACCAAGACCAGTCCAACGGCAGGGAGGAAGTCATTGTGGAGCCAAGCCAGCGTCACCACCAGAGTCTTTGGTAGGCGAGGACCAACTTTAGTCAGGATAAGTGTACCAGATATTCCCCTCCAAAATGGCCAATTGTTGGTGCCCTTCCCGCTCAAAATTTGGGAAGAGGCCTAGGGCCTTTGCCTATAAATAGGACTAGCCACCCCCAGGGTAGAGGGGATCTAGAATCGGCCAACCCAGAAACAAGCTAGGGTCGAAATCGAAATCAGAGAGAGAATCGAGAAGAGAGAGAGAGAGAGAGAGAGAGAGGGGTGACTGAACTCCTCCTAGCAGTTCATCCCCTCAGCCAAGAACAGACCCTCGCGAGGCTGTTCTTCCTTGTATTGCTCATCATCATCAGCCCAGGAGGCAATCCACCACACCACATACTGGAGTAGGGTATTACACCACAACGGTGGCCCGAACCAGTATAAACCCTGTGTCTCTTGTGCTGTTCTTTCCATAGCTTAGATCTTGGTGAGGCGGAGGGGTGCAGGTAGGTAGAAGGCGAAATCTCCGCACGCACCCCAGTGTTTGAACCTCAAGGGTCTGCCGGAACCCGAAATCCGACAAGCGCCACCAGGCGGGACCCCCATAGACGCGGCTGGGATTCGGGCTCAAGAGGAGGCGCTGGCGCTCGAGGTGTTGGAGCACAGCTTGGAGCCCGAGCGACTGGAGGTGATGGAGCGCCAAGTAGCCACGGCCGAGGACGCCCTTGCTTCTCGAGAGGCGAGAATTCAGCTGGAGGTCGACCAGAAGGTGGCGGGGATCTGCATGGCCCTCGTTGAAGAATACCGCCGAAAGCTAGGGTTCCAGGAGACTCGCTTCAAACAGTGGCAGGTCAAGCTACAGGGCAAGGACGATGCTCTCAAGGTGGAGCTAGTCGCGGTAGAGCGGCGCGGGAAGGCCGCCGAAGAAGCCCGGGTCGCCTCCGAGGCTGACCTGTCCTCGCTTCAGTAGAAGGTCGTGGGTGTCACGTCCCTTGCGGAAAGGGCTACGGACGACGCGAGCCGTCGCGATGCTGCGGCGCGAGCGCTCCTTGATGCTCGAAGACCTCAGGATCAGGGCCAACTGGGCCTTGGACACCATCTGTGAGGGGAACGTCACCTGCCCGTACGAAGCCGACAATGCTGGCTACCTCCTCTTCTTCACCCATGTCGTGGCCTACCTTGAAGGCAGGGCTGCGAGGGCATGCCAGCTCGTCGAAGAGAAGAGCCGGGATCTCCTTGGGCGCCCGTTCTTGCGCATCTTCATCTATCTTCTTAGCCTCCATCCGTATTTCAATTTCAATGCCGCGATAGACCCCGTAACCAGGGTAACCCAGGGTGACCTGGCGAGCTGGGTGGATGACCCGATCAAGGTATTTTCCCTTGCCAACGGCGTGACTACACTCGCGACTGAACAGGATGGAGCAGATGACGATGACAATGACGGCGATAGCACACCCCGCTGGGTTTGTACTTCCCTGCTTTCCTACAAAGTTTTTGGGAACGGTCCCTTGGCGTGAAACAATTTTTTGGAGTGAGTTCTCCTATAATGTATGGAACAATGATAGGCCCTCTAGGTTAATTTCGAAATGTGTCGCCATGAGCCGGAGGGCTCCCGACTAGAGTAGTTGGCGTGACTTATCTTTTGTGTTTGTGACCTTGGGCGGGTCCTTGTATCGCAGAGACGCATTCCTCATGAGGCATGCCCTCCGAGGGATCGCGAGATCCTAAGGCCTCCTGGCGTGCCTACTGGCCTGCTCGAGGGTGCCACGCGAGGAGCTAGACGCCAACGCTTTGGCTAGGTGTGCGCGTAGGCGGGCCTGCTGCAGTTATGCCCTAGGCCCTGAGGGGGCCTTGACGTGCTCAGGCTAGCCTAGATGCGCACACCACATCCAGCCCCCACTCACGGAGGGAGTAGCAGGAGGAGCCATGCCTTCCAAACATAAATAAAAGAGCAGAGAACACCGCCAATCAAAAAATTTCCACCGTTTTCTTTTAATAAGCACGTGAAACTCCAAACCAAAGACAACAAATTGGGTTACAGAATAAGGGCAAAGGAAACAGTCGCGTCCAGCGCCTATGCTAGTATTCTCACCTGCGCGGAGCTCAGTGCTTCCACTAGGCGTGGGCATAGTCATTGGGGGATAGTGTCGACTGCCAGCACGGAGAGTGGGGCTTCCACTTGGACATGGGTCGGAGCCCCCGTGAGGCCCGAGGGCGGAGCTCAGGGGACTCTGGGGCGTGTACAACCCCACTCATTATTACATGAGAGTGTCACGGGCGGCGATTTGAGGGGCACTCCTTGCTCCTGGCTGGGACCCCGCCCTGCGCATCCCCCGACCACCGCTGGGGCGTCCGGAAACCAAGGATGAGACCAAGGGGCTACACTGGCGGTGGTCAGGCGATCACAGGCCCTCTACCTGGGGAAGGGCTTGTCGGTGCCTTCCTCGGCGGAGAACCTACCTCTAGACGGCGCACGCCACCGTCGTGGTGCCGCCCTGCGTTGTGCAGCCCAGGGGAAGCTCTGGCGCCAGGCTCCCCCCGCGCAGCCCTAGTGTGTTTTGCCATGCATGGGGCAGGGCCAACGTCCTGAGGTGTGTGGCGTGGTTCACCTGCGATTCAAGGTTAGCGCAATCATGTCCTAAGGATATTGGTTGTAACCATTGGCTGTTGTCGTCGAAGGTGCTGGCAGGGCGCTGAGTTTGCTTGTAAGGGGTCCCTACTCCACGTGACCTTGGCGATCTTGATGTCCGGGCTGGCGGGGGGAACGCGTATGAGCTTCTCCTTTGCTCGTACGACGTGCCCTCCAACGGTAGTACAGAGGCACCAAGGGCCATTACCCTGAAATCAGCCCCAGCCCCTCTGCTCTGTTGTCCGCCATCTCCGATATCCTACCTCACCAGCCTGGGAGCAGCTCCTCATTGTTGTCGCGGTGGAGGCCGCCTGCCCTGGCTGCCTCCTGGTGGCGCGCCTCTTGGGTCAGGAGGGCGGCACCGTATGCCGAGCTGCCTCCGCGGGGTCCTCCAGTCTCCTCCTGAGGGGACGAGCAGACGCAACAGGGGCGTGCGTGGGTGCCCGGAGGCGTCTGTGAAGCCAACATGATGCAAAAAGGCGCCGCACCCTCACAAGCAGCGTCGAGCAGCTGAGTGACGTGAGAGAGCAAGGCATGATGGCCGCCTTTAGCTAACATGCACCGCAGCAGCTCACGCGCTACGACAAGCACGGCTCGCGTGTTCACGTGCTCCCGGCGAGCGTGCAGGGATGACTATCAGTGTCAAAACTGGCGGATCTCGTAGTAGGGATCCTAAGCTAGGCGTCTTGGAGTGATGGTAACATGGACACAGGATTTTACCCAGGTTCGGGCTCTCTCAAGGAGATAATACCCTACGTCCTGCTTTTGATTGTATTGATATGAGGATAGTACATAGTACCTGTATTTACCATGAGATTGTAATAATGAATCTCCGATTGTCTATTGACTAGCCTAGCCTCGGTTTATATATGCACCGTAGGCCTAGGGTTTAGAGGAATCCTTGTTTTGTGTGCCAAGCATTGTGGAATCCTCCTTGTATTGGACATGGGCACCCGAAGTGGCCCATTAGTGAATCATCATGGGGGTCCTCGGCCCGACCCACTGGTCAGGAGACGACGTGGTGAGTACCCCCTAGTCCAGGACACCGTTAGTAGCCCCCTAAACCGGTCTTCAAGTTGAGGACGCTCCACGGTTCTTCCGAATAATTCTTCTTCTTCAATCGTCGGTCTTGAAAACTGGTTCAATAAATCTTCCCATGTCCGATCTTGACGATCACTGAGCTGAATCCGAAGAGTTTACATGTCAGGCATCCGAGGAGCCCCTCTAAGCTACCGGCCTTTATCAATGCCTTGTAAGTGTTTCCCGTGCGATGACGTCCTCTTGTGTCCAAGCTCTAATGCCGAACTAAATTCGAGGCATATTTTCACAGCCGAGCTCCAACACTATTCGGCATTCAAGGTATCTGTCGCATTTCAGGTTCCGGCAAAACCCTTGAGGTTCGAACACTAGGGTGCGCACGAAGATCTCTCCCCCCTCTAGTTCGCACACACCATGATCTCAAGGCCTAGCTCGACAAACCCAAAGAACACGAGACACAAGAGTTCATACTTGTTCGGGCCACTGATGTGGTGTAATACCTTACTCCAGTGTGGTGTGGTGGATTGCCTCTTGGGCTGAGGATGAACAGTTACAAGGGAAGAACGACCTCCTAAGGAGAGGTGCTCTTGTGCTTGGTGAGTGTGGTGGCTTTGGTGGAATGGATCTGGTCCAAGATCATCTGAGATCTCTGATCTCCCTCTACGGTGGTGGCTAGTCCTATATATAGAGGCCCGGGTCCTCTTCCCAAATATTAGGTGGGAAGGGATCCCACAACGGCCAATTTGAATGGACACAACTTGTACAAGCTATCCTGACAAAAGTTGGTCTTCGCCTGCCAAAGGCTCTGGTGGTGACGCCATCTTGGGCTCCACGGTGACCTCTGTCCTGCTATCCTGCTGGTCTTGGTCTTGTTGCACCGATATGGAAACCTTTGCCTGATGCCTCAGGACTCCTCGCCCGCGCTTGCCTCTTTAACACCAAAGAGGAAATGAGGACACAGCGTGTGCTGGTGCCCGCCTGGTTCCAGTGGTCACGGCATGCGTCACACAAACCTCGCGAGGTGTCCCTTGCCTTGATCCCTCCGCCCCTCGCGAGCCGGCCTGGTGAGGCCGCCGCTGAGGAGGTCTTGTGTCGTCGGCCTCGTGAGGTTTGGCCCCTCGCGAGGGTCTTGAGTGTTTGCTGGTGAAGATGGGTTGTACACGGCCGCTGGTGGAGCCACGCTGCGGACCGCGAGCAGGCAAGTCTGGGGACCCCCGTTCCCAGAACGCCGACAGTAGACCCCGGGCCCAAGGCGCGCTCGGGCTTAGCTTCGAGGCGAAGCCAAAGGGCAAGTGCGGAGCGCCGCAGGCCCCAACAGCTTGCGACCACGGATTGGTGTGGGGCTACTGATTGGACGTGGGCGTCTCCACTTCCCCACGATGCCTCGGCAACTGACTGACTTGACGAGTCCTTGCTGCATGCATAAAAAGATCATTATTATCTTAGATCGTGGAGGCCGGTGGTGGGCCTCCCCTTGGCTATAAATGGGAAGAGGGGGCGGAGCCCCTGTCGCCCATCTCTTCCCTTTTATTCTCCCGCTCCTTCTTCTTCCTCGCTTCATCGCTTGTTACATCGACCATGGCGCCGATACGGAGGTTCTCGACCGCGGAGAAGGGCAAGACTCCCCTCGACGAGCCCGAGCCACTTCCGCCGAAGAAGAGGCTGTCTCATCGTCGAGACATTGTCATGAGGCCGGAAGTGTCGCGGCCATAGTACGAGCGGCCACCTCCAGGGTATCCATTGCCCTTGTATGCCCAACATGCGGGTTTCGGAGGGAGGGGCGACGAACGCCATCGCCCGCACCAGGGCCATGGTCGCCGCGCCGCGGTGACGCATGCCGTCGCCCAGGGGTCCATGCCATGGACTCCTCGCATGAGTTCATGCTGTGGGTGGCAATGCATCCACGCACTTGGATTCGTTTCCCGCGGTTCTTCACCGCCGAGATGCCGCCGAGGGGCCCCCTCGAGCTTTGGTTTCAGCAAGCCGACTGCGATGCCCCGGTGACTGGAGTGGAGGTTGAAGCCGTATCCTCTGGGAAGATCTTCATGGCTCGCGGGTGGGGCGAGCTCGCCCGAGTCTGCCGTTCAGAAGGCGCCCTCGCCATCCACTTCAAGTATGACGGCGCCTCCATGATGTTATTCAAGGTCTTCGACAAGGAAGGCCGCCGCTTGGAGTGCTGTGCTGAAGGGGGGTCGTCAGGACGACGCAGCGGCCAATGCCGAGCCTGCCGCTGGGCTCACCAGCAGCTCCTCCAGCGACAGTGGTGAATGCTGGTGGTCCAATGACTCTCCCGAGCTTGTCGAGACTCTGGAGACAAGCGACAACAGGTACATGCCCCCGAGCTCTCGCCGGTCCTGGAGCAAGGCTGCAGCGTCCGGACGCCGCCGTCGCTGATCTGGATGGGGTTGGCGCCGGCGTCCGGAGGCCCACTGTTGATGATGGCGTCGGCGATGTTAGGAGCGTGTAGATAGGAACTCCCTTCTTTTTGTTCCATGTGAGGAATTCAAACGGACCCTATGGGGGCGTGTAAATGGTCTGCGATGTCTTTTGTTGATATTATCCTTTATATGAAAATTTGCGAACGCATGTCCTGCTAAGGCTCGGTTTCCCCTTTCCAATCCCGCGGAAGCTTGGTGTTCTACGCCGACAGGTCCCGGTCCCCAGGCAGGCTACAGCTGTCGCTAGTATGCCAGGTCGCGATGACGTGGTCAAGGCCAGGAGGTGAGCGGCCCGAGGTCCAGTAAGAGCTCCTGAGGCGCGATGCTCAAAAGGTCCCCTTGAGCGCGCAAGCAGCTACCTGAGGATGGGAAAGGGAGGCAACGCTGCCACAGTAGGGCAGCGAAAGGCGAGTATCTTATTTTGTAGCGCTGGGTTGATCCATGCGCGAGACTTATCTTGGCATTTCAGAGCTGGTTCCTCGTGTTGTGCCAGACTTGTGCATCGACCGCTGTCGAGTAGCTAGGTTAGGCCCGTGCGAGCCTCCCCCTTCTCCATGCTCTTTTGTGTTCTCTACGTCCTCAGGTCCCGGCCCTCGAGCAAGCTCAGCTGCCGCTGGTATGCCAGGTCGCGATGTCATGGTCAAGGCCAGGGGGTGAGGGCTGGAGAGCCAGTAAAAGCTCCTGAGTCGCGATGCTCAGGAGCCCCCTTTTAACACGCAAGCGAATTGCATGGGAGAAGAGAGAGAGAGAGAGAGCCTGCGGTACCGCCTGCTTTAGTCCTTAGGAGGTTCCTGCAAGTTAGCGCGAGGAAGGGCACAAATTGCCATGATGATCATCGGTCCGCCACTGGTTGCTTCGCAAGGAGGTGAAGACACTAAGGGCCAGCTGAGGTGACGTGCGCGGGCGTGCCACGAGCCAAAGCTCGACCGCTCAGATTTGTCAGCGTTGCAGGGACGCACCCGAGCACAAGCGCCGTGCCAGCATGAGAGATTCCCGTGGCGGGCGATAATCAAGCAAGCCGTGATGACCATAGATAGATTATGCATGAAAAGCGAACTGGCTTAGGTAAATGCAAGAATGATACATGCCACTGGGTCAGGCCCGAGCGGCTTGGGGATGATGCAGCCCGAGGGGTGCCCCCAGCAGGGTGAATTAAAGATGCAGGTGGACACATGCCGCAAGGACAGACCCACGCGGCCTGGGAATAATGCAGCCTAGGGGGCGCTCCCAGCTAAATAAACTTGGAAAATGTCACCTGGTTTGGTTGTCGAAGGAGTGTTAGGGTAGCTGAAGACACGTGGTGAAGAAGTCGCTCCTCACAAGCCGTCGAGACCCAGAGCCTCGGGAGGCTCTGGAGGCTCAGGTGGCCTCCTGAGGACCGTCTCCATCTCCGCCAGGACTGCGTGGTGCCTGGCCTCCTGACCTGCCAGGATGCTCCGCAGATCACGCTAGAAGGCGGCTGTCATGCTCGGCAGGCCGAACAGCATGCAAACGTAGCTGTGAGGTGGTCCCTCACACCGGCCATCACGCGAGGGCCAGAAACGCTCCTGAGATGCGGCCTTGTTGAGCCCCAGGATGTCGATGCAAACGCGCAGCTCTCCACCCTCGTCTGGATGGGGAGCAGCGCCAGGTGGGTGGCGGTCGCCGCGTATTGCCCTTGCTTCCTGAAGCTCCTGAGTGGTCCTGACGATGAACTCCTAAGCGCCGGGCGCTCCTCACTTGGTGTCCTCCCGAGGGAAACGTGTCGCGAAGCACGCCTCCACGAGGTGCCCGAGCGCTTCCTTCGTGATGTTGGTCAGGTCCGATGCCCTCCAGAAGAGAGCCCCCGAGCCCTGCCCGAGGATGGCGCTGGGTGCGCCTCCCTATGCAAGGGAGGGAGCCACCACATGCACGGGCGCAGATCCTGAGGTGGCGCCGCTCCCTTGAGGCCTGGTGCGGAGTAGCTTCTTCTTCTTGGGGTTGGCCTCAGGAGGGTACTGCACATATGCGCTACCAGGGTCTTCGACTGCTGCAGCTTGGAAGGCGCGCTGGAGGGAGCACACCGTGTCTCTTTCCTCGCAGGAGACTGTGATGATTCCGCCGCTTCCCGGCATCTTGAGGACGTTGTAGCCATGGTGGGTGACTGCCATGAATTTGGCTAGGGCTGGATACCCGAGGATGGCATTGTACGGTAGGCGGATGTGGGCGACGTCGAAGTCGACGAGCTCGGTGTGGTAGTTGTCGCGCTGACCGAAGGTGACAAGGAGACGGACTTGCGCTATCGGGGTGGTGGAGCCGTCAGTCACTCCTGAGAAAGGCTTGGTGGGCTGGAGCTGATCGTATGGCACTTGAAGGCTGTCGAACATCTCGATGGACAGGACACTGAGCCCTGCTCCGCCGTCGGTGAGGGTCTTGGTGACTTGGATATTGCTGATGACGGGCAAACAGAGCATCGGGAGAATGCCGGCAGTTGCTGCGCATTTGAGATGGTCCGCCGATCTAAAGGCAGTGGCGTACTTGGACCATCTGAGCGGGCGCGTAGCCCCGAGCTTGGGGAGGGCTCCATTCACCTCGCGAGAGAACTACTTGAAGATGCGCTGGGAAGCTGGGGATTGAGCGCCACCCAAGATGCAGGCGATGGCGCGTGGCTCCTGGAAGCCCCCAGCCCCTTCGTCCTTCTGGTGGTCGTCATTCCTCCTTGGCGGCGGCGGCAACAGAGGGAGACCAGGGTTTCCCTGAGGACGGTCCTCACGAGGCGGATCCCTCCAGGCGCCATCACAAGGCCGATCCTGCCAGCAGTCCTCGCGAGGCTGGCCGCGCCACTCCTGGCGTGGCCCACGATCATCCCAACGTCCTCCACCTCGTCCACCTCCTCGGCCGTAGACCTGGTCATTGTGCTTGGGGCGTCGACCGAAGCGTCCATCTCGAATGGCCCCGAGCTCTTGACAATCGTTGGTGTTGTGGTTGCGGCCGTTGTGGAAGGCGCAGAACATACGACTGCCCTTGGATGACTTGGGGAGGCCTCGGCCGCGCTTGGTATCTGGTTCTGCCGCGAGTACGGCCACCCCTTTGCACTTCACGTCCTTGACCTTGACCTTCTTCTCCTCCGGATCCACAGCAAGGAGCTCGAGGAGGGAGAGACGCCCCTCCTCGGCTCTTGCACACTTGGTTGCTATGTTGAACAGCTCCAAAGTCATGCATAGCTCCTCATGGATGGCGAGCTCCTCCTTGATCTTGACATCGCGGACACCGTCGAAAAACATTAAGATGATGGCCTCGTCTATCACCTTGGGGATCTTGAGGCGCATGCTGTTGAAGCGCTGGATGTACTTCTGTAGGGTCTCTCCCGGCTGTTGCTTCATGCGGCGCAAGTCACCCGCAGCTAGCGGGCGGTCGCGAGTGCCTTGGAAGTTGGCGACGAAGCTGTCGCACATCTGGTCCCAGAAGGAGATCGAGCCCGAGGGCAGGTTCAGGAGCCACGAGCGAGCGCCGTCCTTAAGAGCCACGGGAAACCAGTTCGCCATGACCTTTTCATCGCTGTTGGCCTCCTCGATGCTCAGCTCGTAGAGCTGCAAGAACTCCGCAGGGTTAGTGGTGCCGTCGTAGCGAGGAGGCAGGTCCGGCTTGTACTTGCCTGGCCAGACAACGCTACGCAGCTCAGGAGTGAAGGCGCGACAGCCTGCCATGGCCACCAGGGCCCGTCATGGAGGTGGAGCTTGATCTTGGCGCCCGTGCGCCGCCACGGCAAGTGGCGCATGGAGCTGCCGCGTCAAGCGGTCCTGACGTGGTGGTGCTGGGAGTGGTGGAGCATTTTCTTGCAGACGGGGAACCTCTTGGCAGCTTCTTTTTCGTGCGCAGGCACACGGCACGGTGGATCACACCGCGGGACCGCACATCTTGGAGCGAGGACGCCATCTTGACACGGAGGAGGCGGAGGCGCTCCATGAGCCGCACGTCTCGGCGCGAGGGCGCCATCTTGGTGCGGACGGGGCGAAGGCGCTCCGTGAGCCACATCGCCAGCAGCCGAGGGCGGGCGAGGCAGCGAGAGGGATGGTGCAGGAGAGCCCCCCACGGCGCTGACGAGCTCGGCGATGCGGTCCAACCAGTCCTCGTAGAGGTCGTCGACCTGGCGGTAGCGCAGAAGCTCGCGTGCCATGAGCAGTGCGGCTTGCACGTCCGAGGGCGCGTGGCAAGCGTGAGACGATGAGCCGGCTGGAGTCAGTGACGGGGTGGCGGTGCCGCCGTCTCGCCGCACGGAGGGGTGAAGCAAGGAAGCTTGCTGCTCGTTTTCCACCGGGCCGGTGGCGGCGTTGGCGGCGGGTGGCGGAGAACGACGGGGAGGCCCGCCGACAGGGGCTGTCTAAGCGACACGGGCAGCGAGGGCGGCCTGGCGCTCAGTGCGGGCCTGGCGAGCATCGGCCATGAACTCAGTGGAGTGGCGAAGCGCGGATTGATGAAGGGGAAGGCTTCAGCGCACCCCTACCTAGCGCGCCAAATGTCGGATTTCGGGTTCCGGCAAAACCCTTGAGGTTCGAACACTGGGGTGCGCACGAAGATCTCTCCCCCCTCTAGTTCGCACATACCATGATCTCACGGCCTAGCTCGACAAACTCAAAGAACACGAGACTCAAGAGTTTATACTGGTTCGGGCCACCGATGTGGTGTAATACCTTACTCCGGTGTGGTGTGGTGGATTGCCTCTTGGGCTGAGGATGAATAGTTACAAGGGAAGAACAGCCTCCTGAGGAGAGGTGCTCTTGTGCTTGGTGAGTGTGGTGGCTTTGGTGGAATGGATCTGGTCCAAGATCATCTGAGATCTCCGATCTCCGGTTTCCCTCTACGGTGGTGGCTAGTCCTATATATAGAGGCCCGGGTCCTCTTCCCAAATATTAGGCGGGAAGGGATCCCACAACGGCCAATTTGAAGGGGGGCAGCTAGTACAAACTATCCTGACAAAAGGTGGTGTTCGCCTGCCAAAGGCTCTGGTGGTGACTCCGTCTTGTGCTCCACGGTGACCTCCGTCCCATTGTCTTGCTGGTCTTGGTCTTGTTGCACCGATACGGAAACCTTTGCCTGATGCCTCAGGACTCCTCGCCCGCGCTTGCCTCTTTAGCACCAAAGAGGAAACAAGGACACTGGGTGCGTTGGCGCCCGCCTGGCACCCGCCTGGCTCCAGTCGTCGTGGCATGCATCACACAAACCTTGCGAGGTATCCCTTGCCTTGATCTCTCTGCCCCTCGCGATCCGGCCTGGTGAGGCCGCCCCTAAGGAGGTCTTGCGTCGTTCGCCTCGCGAGGCTTGGGTCTTGAGTGTTTGTTGGTGAACATGGGCCGTACAGGGCTGCTGGTGGAGCCACGCTGTGGGCCGCAAGCAGGCAAGTCTGGGGACCCCCGTTCCCACAACGCCGACAGTATCCTCTTGCGTGTGAGCTCCAACACGAACTAAATCCGAAGCGTGTTTTCACAGCCAAGCGCCGACGATGGTCGGCATCCAAGGTATCATAGATTACCTTGGCCTCTGAAAATTTGAGTGAGTTTATCCGAGCTTAAATGCTGGAGTAGTCTTCCATAGAACGAGCCATTCAAATCCGAGCTTTATGCCGGACCGCTTCCGATCTCCAATGCCAGACTGCATCCGAGCTCTAACAATGGTCAATGTCTGAGGTGTCATAAACTACCTCAGTCCTTAAAAGATTGAACGAATTCAGCCGGGCTTAACGCCGGAAATGCCCTCTATGGAGCCAACCACTGGCACCCGAGCTTTATGCCGGACTGCTTCCGAGGTGGTGCACCACCCCGACTGTGGGCTGATTTTTTGTGAATATTTTCGATTGGTGCAATTTACTCTCTGCCAAGATATATAGCCAGTAGCCCTTAACGTGTGTGTAGGTCTAAAACCCGAGATGCACCTGAAGGATGAAATAGGACTGCTGATCCCAGTAGCCCCTGAGACTTAGGTTGATTCACAAAATCGGCCTGAGAATCAACTCCTAGCTCAGCAGAATACTTTGGGACACAAAAAGCGGTGTGCCTAATCCTCGAGACTCAGGTTGGGTGCGGCCGACCAACCTGACGATCGTAATCTCCTCGGAAACTATATTGCACTTAAGTTTTCTGCATTGGATTGTCAATGCAGTAGCCCCCCAGAATTGGGTTGGGCAACATAGCCGACCCTAGGATCGTACCTCCTCGGGAACTAGTTCAACTGTCATGTATGTTTTGACAATACTGAGGTGGTGTTCAGCAAGAAAGATGCAGAACTATAGTCTTTTAGAAAATATTTTCATGCCGAACACCTCAACCCAGAGAATGTCTCGCCTGAAAGGAAAACATAAAATAGGTGAAAGATGTTATAAGCTCAAAAGACCAAAAAACATGCGTAAAAAACTTTACGTCTAGATTGAATCAAGTTGTTTTGGTGCCAATACTAAATAGGTCTTAAAGTTGTACTTCTGTGGTGCTTTGACATGACACATCCAATATCTAGACTTCAAGTGGGTCAGCCTTCGGCTTCAACCTCCCTATCCCGAAGGTGGAGTGTTTCTCAGGCTAGTTTAGCGAACTAAACGTGAGAGACTTTAGAGAGAAACCAGGCTACCCGGCTATTGATCATACATCTGAGTCGAAAAAGGAGTGGTAGAAAAGACTTTGTAGCGACTAAGAAGAAAACAACTATTATAAAACAACTCATATTAATTTAAGAGCCCCCAAGTGACTTGGGTAAAAGAATTTTATGTACAATGATTGTACATATTGAAGTACTTTATATAATATCTGCATTCGCCTGAACTTTGAAAGTGTCTTAACGGACTGTCGGCTTCTCCCTCTTTGTCCAAGGGCCGAAAAGTGTTATCTACTCCGCCTACCGAGAATATCAGTGATGTTTCGGGTAACCAGGCAGTTAGGCCATGAGGCTATAACAGATAAAGCACGCCCAAGGAACTTATGCTATAGTACTTATGTAACGTAAGAAGTATCTTCAAAGAAAATAGTGCCCCCAATGGTACCTTTCCTTGGTCGCTCATGATTACTATGGTACTTGTGCAATAGATTTGTGTACGCGTGAGTTTCGTCGTGTGCCGACCATAGTTGAAAACAATAAGAGCGCTAGCTTTCGGCTTCACCCATCCGAGGTACGAGCTTGGATGACCTGGTCGTAACAATCGCAGAGGTGCTCCCTTTACTCTCTAGCCGAACAATCGGGAACGTAGAGGTAAGCACAGGAGCCAGGCAACCTAGCTTTGCGGAATACTTAAGTCAACATGATGCATATTTTGGCATAATACATGAGCAAGGAATGGTGCGCTACATTAATAATCATATGCAAGAAGAAAGGCTTCATAAAAGAAGCCCCCAAGTAAACGGGGAATTTGATTTTTTTGTGACAAACAAGGTTTTGACAAAGAAAGTTTTTCGTAAATGACTTTTTGTCAAAAAAGTATAACGCTTGGTCCAACCGAACAAAATTCAAAACTGAAAGTTTTTTAGCATGAAAGTGACTTAACTGGTTAATGTGCTCGGTGTGATGTGGGACGAGCTTATAGCAGCTCAAGGTCCCAACCCCCAAGCCGGTCTTGACATACCCGAGCGAAGAGCTTGATTGATGAAGTGATAGCATGACAGTGCCGAAGTGCCGAGGTGAATCCCCTGGTCCAGCTAAGGAGACAGAGTAGTTTGGCAGCATGACAATGAAGCCCCCCGTCACTCATCGTGTCGAAACAGGTTGGCATGGTGGACGTCAGTTTGATGAAGCGACGATGCGATAATGGCGACACAGGGTATCACACCATGGTGACGGTGGAATTTGGTTGATAGAGGCGAGAGGACGACTCCGTACGCCGAGGTGACTATGTGACGCAGCAAAAATTAATTATGTGCACACATAAAATAGTGCAAGGCAGAAGTAATAATAATAAAGTAAAAAAATCATTGCATAATCAATAATTTAAGCAAAGCGAATAATAATAGAAATATGCCCCGCCGAACACCCGCCGAGGTAGAGCTCTTTTGGTGATACCGAAGTCCTCGAGGCAACCGAACATGTCGGTATGGCAATTCCACCAACAAGGTGATCACGCGAGCCAATTTAGGCTGATTGGGACGATGACGCCTGCTTGCCGAATTGACCGCGTGACGTAGTCGAAGTCGATCATCTACACACGTAAAATAGTGCAGTCCAAAAATAATAATATAATGCTGGAATTTGATGGTTTTTATGAAACTGTCATACAATGCTGGAATAAGAACCAACAGTTGTTAAATTCTGCTCAAGATGTTGCTGGTAGATTCAAATTTCTTAGAATGGGTCTCAAGAAATGGAGTAAGAACTTGTCCAAACTCAATACCAACATCTCTGCTTGTAATTATGTTTTATCTATGCTGGATGGCATTGAAGATCAAAGAATACTCAGCACTATGGAAGCCAACTTCTGGATTATATTGAGGAAGCACATTTCCAAATTAATGGAAGTGAAAAGAATATATTGGAAAACAAGATTTAAAATGAGATGCGTGAAACTGGATGATGAAAATACTGATTTTTTCCATGCCATGGCTACCCAGAGTTACAGGAAAAACTACATTACTTTTATCAATGATGAAGATGGTAATCCTGTCCAAAATCATGATCATAAGGCTACTATCATATGGAAATCTTTCAAATACATACTGGGCAAGTCAATTGAGCCTCATATGTTATTTAACCTGGAAGAAATTATTCAGCCATCTGACCTATCTGCACTTGAAGCCCCTTTCACTATGGAGGAGATTGACCAGGTGATTAAGGATATACCATCTGATAGAGCTCTAGGACCTGATGGCTTCAATGGTGCATTCCTAAAAAAATGCTGGGATATTATTAAACAAGATATTTACACTATGATTTGGGATTTTTTTGAAGGGAACAGTGACATTCAAAGTACCAATACTGCCTTCATTACTCTTATTCCAAAGATATCAAACCCTACCAACATGAATGATTTTAGACCTATTTCTCTGGTCAGTCTTCCTTTAAAGATTATTACTAAGCTTATGGCTAACAGAGCTCATAAAATTATTACCTCAGTTATACATCAGAATCAGTATGGGTTTATCAAAGGTAGAAATATTCAAGATTGTTTGGGTTATGCTTTTGAATATCTCCATTTATGCCATCAATCCAAAGAACCCATCATCATTCTAAAATTAGACTTTGAAAAGGCATTTGATAAGGTGGAGTACAAGACCATTACTGCTATGCTCAAAGCAAAAGGGTTTGGGCCTAGATGGATCAAGTGGGTAGAAAATATTCTCCGAACTGCATCTACTTCTGTCCTACTTAATGGAGTGGCTGGGAAAAAGATCATCTGTAAAAGAGGGGTCAGACAAGGGGATCCTCATTCACCTCTATTATATGTTATTACTGCTGATCTCTTACAATCTGTTATTAATGCTGCTTGGTCAAATGGGGAATTATCACTTCCTAAAAATCATGCATATGGGCAAGATTATCCAATCATTCAATATGCTGATGATACTCTATTGATTATGTCTGCCAATGAAGACCAGTTAAATCATCTCAAATACCTTCTGAATCTGTTTAGTCTGTCCACTGGTCTCTTTGTTAATTTTAGCAAATCCTCAATGATTCCCATCAATGTTAATCATCAAGAGGTCACCAGACTTGCCATAGTATTTGGATGTAAAGTTGAAAGCCTTCCTTTCACCTATCTAGGTCTACCCATGGGCACCACAAAGCCAACAGTACAGGATCTCATCCCTGCCATATCCAGAATTGACAAAAGATTATCTGGGGTTGCTAGATTCATGAATTATTCTGGCAGACTAACTTACATCAATTCTGTTGTTGCTTCGATGCCAATATTTGCCATGTGCTCTCTCAAAGTACATATTACCATTCTGGATCATGTTGATAAATCAAGCAGAAATTTCTTATGGTATGGAAATGATATTAACAAAGGAGGCAAATGTTTGGCAAACTGGCAGATGATATGCAAGCCAAAAAATCAAGGGGGTCTTGGTGTTTTGAATCTGAGAGAACAAAACAAAGCTTTGCTTATTAAGCATCTTTACAAATTTTACAACAAGATGGATGTACCCTGGGTTAAACTAATCTGGGAGGCTCACTATCAGAATAATGAGGTCCCTCATGCCAACAGAAACAAAGGATCTTTCTGGTGGAGAGATTGCATGAAAATGTATGATGACTTTAAAGATATGACCATATGTGATATTAAAACTGGGGATACCAATATGCTATGGGAAGATAAATGGAATGATGACATTATGAAGATAAAGTTTCCAGAATTACATTCCTTTACCTACAAAGAAAATATATCTGTCAAGGATGCCAAGGATATGGATAATTTGTATAGTTTATTCCAGCTACCCCTATCCATTCAAGCACATCAAAAATTTCATCAACTTTCTGATGAATTAAATAATATCAGGCACATCCAAGAGCATGACAGTTGGAATTTCAATTGGAGCAGCAACAAGAGCATGACCAAGATGATTTATCAACACCTTATGAGGGGTGAAGATGCTGCTGATACATTTAAATGGATATGGAAATCATGCTGCCTTCCTAAACATAAATTTTTCTGCTGGCTTATGCTTAATGACATGATAAACACATGTGACCTTTTAACTAGAAAGAGCATGCATCTTGATTCCACTACTTGTGTATTATGCAATGCTGAAGACATGGAAGACAGAATGCATCTCCTATTCACCTGCCCATTTAGTCAAGGTTTCTGGTGGGATATTGAAATTGAATGGAACTCAGATTTGGACATTCACAATATGATCATGGATGCCAATCACAGATATAAAATCAAACATTTTATGGAGATTATGATAGTGGGCTGTTGGAGCATTTGGAATCAAAGAAATGGAAGGATATTTGAGGGGATTCCTTGCTCAATTAATGAATGCAAGTATGATTTCATCAGATCATTCAAAATTACCATGATGAGAGCTAAACCATCTCTGAAGGATGGCATGTCATCTTGGATTGATAACATTTAGTCTCAATAATTTAGATTTCCCTTCTTTTCTTATTGTATTTCTTTCATTATTCTGGTTGTACCCCCAACAACCATTGTAAAGACTTCTTTATTTTATCCTTTATAAATGAAAATGACATACAGTAGGGTTGTTGCCCTACTGTTCTTTGGTCAAAAAAAATAAAAATAATATAAATATATAAAAAATTCTCGCATAATTAACTTAAGAAAAATGTTTTTTAAAGAGATGTGGCCTGACGCCGAATTCAATGTCGATGCAGGGCATCGGCGTGATGCGGTAAAGGCGTGACAAAGCCTGAATTCATAGGTCGGTCCGTGTTCCGGGTGCGGCGTTCACCGACCTGTGTACGGAAACTGACCAAACCACCACGCGACCGTCGTTAATGCGGCCACCATTTGACCCTGTGTGTAGAGAATGGAACAGACCAGGGTAATAATTCATCGGGGAAAAATAAACCCACACAAGCAAAACTTACTAGGGTTAATAGCACCTGGTTTATTTTTTGTAGTGATCCAAAGAGACACATGCGGGCGTTCATGGATTTGCATCTAGTAGTAGTACTAGTGCCAGCGCTAGCTTGATATTGTGTGCGCGTGCTCGACTGGGACGCATCCGTTCAGGATCTCCCACGATGCGCAGCATGTCCTCACAAGTCGCGTATGCTGCTAGTCCGTCATAACGGACCTCAGATACAATGTGTAACCAGGCGGCACACACTGCTGCCACTGCTGAAATTTTCTTGATAAACAGAATAGCATGACCCAGCGGCAGTGATTTGCGAAAAAGATAGTTTATGTAAAACTGATCTAATTGAAAAAGTCGACAAAATACCTCCACAAAAATAATGCAAACCAACAAATAATATTCTATAATAATTTTACGTGCTAAAGGAAAAATTTAGAAAAATAAAACCTGAAATTATTCTGTGTGATTATAGTAGTTGGAGACATAACTCCTGTATGGCAGCCAAATCAATTAGGTGTGAGAACACTTTGGTACATGTGGACGGAGGAAGATTTCGGAGCCCAATGCTTGATGCCCTCGCACATGGGGGGACAACAGCAGTATGCCAGGCCTCGGCCGATCTCGGGTCACACTGGGACGACGGATCAAGTTGACCTAAAACGCCATATACTTGTGCTGCCCCAAAATATGCCTACAAAAAAATGCCATGCACACCAAAAGAAAAAAAGAAAAAATATACTGGATTCTCCGATGGAGCACGCAGGAGTGATATTCTTAGAGGGATATCACCTGAGTTGGGTTTACGCAAGGAACCGCCCTTAACTGTTTACTAGACATCGGTAAGCGTTCCCAAGTACTAGTACTAATTGTGGTAGTATAACCATCCTCACGTGCACATGAGTGAGCCCATGCAATTTACGATGCCTTGATATTATTTGCATGCTTTGATGCCTATGATCGCCAGGTCTCTGCGTGGGCCTCGGGTGCTACTGCCGCCCGATGGACCACCACGTTGATCCAATCAACGGACCGAATAGTAACCGGCGAAAAAACTACATAGAAAAACTCATGCAAACCAACAAGAGAATATCTGGTTCATATTTAATATATATATATATATACACACACACACATCCACACTACAAGTAGCTAGAAAGATAAAACCTGGAGGGAGGTGTTGAAATCCAAGGTAAAAAGCCAGGTGAAAGTGCAACTATCCCTAGGTGGTTTTGGTAATTCATAACAACATATAGCTCATTGAGCTAATGCTATTCCAAGATGACTATTTCAGGAAAGCTCAATGATTGGCATGGCATGGACGTGAAAGTGGAACCCTTAAAATGCTAAGGACAAAGGATTGGCTCAAGCTCAAAAGCTCAAGACTCTTCATTTTATATTTTAGTGATCCAAGATCACATTGAGTCTTTAGGAAAAGCCAATACTATCAAGGAGGGATTAGGTGTTGCTTAATGAGCCTCTTGCTTCATGTGCTTAGTGATATGCTCCAAAACCCTCAACTACTTTCCCATATCCACATTTGACCTAAACCCTAAGCCAAACTCGGTCCTACCGATTCTTTCTATCCGGCGCCACCGAGTTTCACTTGTCATAGCCATTGCCAAACCCTAAGCAAATCGGTTCTACCGATAGGGATCTCGGTCTCACCGAAATGGGATTGCAAACTCTCTATTTCCCTTTCGTAACTTTTCGGTCTCACCGAAAGAGCAGATCGGTCCCACCGAGATTGCAATGTAAATTCAGTGTTTCCTTTTTGTAACTTTTCGGTCTCACCGAAAGAGCAAATCGGTCCCACCGAGTTTGCCTGACCAACTCTCTGGTTAGCTAATTACCAAAATCGGTCTCACCGAGTTTGTGTAATCGGTCTCACCGAGATTACGTTATGCCCAAACCCTAACCATATCGGTCCTACCGCGTTGCATGTCAGTCCCACCGAAAATCTCTAACGGTCACTAGGTTTACCTTTTCGGTCTGACCGAGTTTGTTGATTCGGTCCCACCGAGATTGGAAAACTGTGTGTAACGGTTGGATTTTGTGTGGAGGCTATATATACCCCTCCACCTCCTCTTCATTCGTGGAGAGAGCCATCAGAACACATACACAATTCCAACTCATATGTTCTGAGAGAGAACCACCTACTCATGTGTTGAGACCAAGATATTCCTTTCCTACCATATGAATCTTGATCTCTAGCCTTCCCCAAGTTGCTTTCCACTCAAATCTTCTTTCCACAAAATCCAAATCCTATGAGAGAGAGTTGAGTGTTGGGGAGACTATCATTTGAAGCACAAGAGCAAGGAGTTCATTACCTACACACCATTTGTTACTTCTTGGAGAGTGGTGTCTCCTAGATTGGCTAGGTGTCACTTGGGAGCCTCCGACAAGATTGTGGAGTTGAACCAAGGAGTTTGTAAGGGCAAGGAGATCGCCTACTTCGTGAAGATCTACCGCTAGTGAGGCAAGTCCTTCATGGGCGATGGCCATGGTGGGATAGACAAGGTTGCTTCTTCGTGGACCCTTCGTGGGTGGTTGCTTCTTCGTGGACCCTTCGTGGGTGGAGCCCTCCGTGGACTCGCGCAACCATTACCCTTCATGGGTGGAGCCCTCCGTGGACTCGCGCAGCCGTTACCCTTCGTGGGTTGAAGTCTCCATCAACGTGGATGTAGGATAGCACCACCTATCCGAACCACGGGAAAAACATCCGTGTCTCCAATTGCGTTTGAATTCTCCAAACCCTTCCCTTTACATTCTTGCAAGTTGCATGCTTTACTTTCTGCTGCCAATATACTCTTTGCATGCTTGCTTGAATTGTGTGATGATTGCTTGACTTGTCCTACAATAGCTAAAATCTGCCAAGAACTAAAATTGGGAAAAGGTTAAGTTTTTATTTGGTCAAGTAGTCTAATCACCCCCCCTCTAGACATACTTTCAATCCTACAAGTGGTATCAAAGCTTTGGTCTCCATTTGCTTTGATCTCCATAGCTTTTGTTGGTCATAGCCTTGGTTTCACAACCTAGGAGAGTATGGCGTCTAGCGAGGGAAATTATCACCGTAGAGGTCCTTACTTTGATGGTACTAATTTTGCTAGTTGGAAGCATAAAATGAAAATGCATATTCTTGGACATAACCCCGCCGTTTGGGCTATTGTGTGTGTTGGTTTGCAAGGTGACTTCTTTGATGGGAAAGAACCAAACCGTGAAGCTACCGCGGATGAGTTGAAGATGTTGCAATACAATGCTCAAGCTTGTGATATTCTCTTCAACGGATTGTGCCCCGAAGAATTCAACAAAAGCAGCCGTCTTGAGAATGCAAAGGAAATTTGGGACACTTTGATTGATATGCACGAAGGTACCGACTCCGTCAAGGAATCCAAGTTGGATGTGCTTCAAAGTCAACTTGACAAGTTCAAAATGAAGGATGGTGAAGGTGTCGCTGAAATGTACTCTAGGCTTGCTCTCATCACAAATGAGATTGCCGGCTTAGGAAGTGAAGAGATGACCGATAGATTCATCATCAAGAAGATTCTAAGAGCCTTGGATGGAAAATATGATACTGTGTGCACATTGATCCAAATGATGCCCAATTACAAAGATCTCAAGCCAACGGAGGCGATTGGAAGAATTGTTGCTCATGAGATGTCACTTAAGGATAAAGAGGAACTTCACAACAAATCAAGTGGTGCCTACAAAGCCTCATGTGAAGCCCCTACATCATCAAGTGAGAAACAAAACTTCAATGAAGAATTGAGCTTAATGGTGAAGAGCTTCAACAAGTTCTACAAGAGTAGAAGCAAAGATAGAAGCTTCAAGTCAAGGTCCTACAATGACAAAAGATCTTCTAGTCGAGAGCGAAACTGCTACAGTTGTGGAAGACCCGGACACTATTCCAATGAGTGTACGGCTCCCTACAAGAGAAGAGAAGATTCTCCAAAAAGAAGAAGCAAAGAATCACCACCAAGAGAGAGAAGGAGTAGAGATGATCGTTATGAACGAAGATACTCACGGAGAAGCAAGGATTCGGAAAGGAAGGAAAAATCATCAAGGAGCTACACAAAACGAAGACATCAAGCTCATGTTGGTGAATGGGTATCTAGCTCCGACTCCGACAGCCACTCCGAGAGAAGTTATCACTCCGACTCCGGAGATACTCAAGATGAAGGTGTTGCCGGTCTAGCACTTGTGTCAACCAACTCCTACGACATATTTGACTCACCAAATGAAGGAATTGGAAGATGCTTCATGGCCAAAGGTCCTAAGGTAACACACCCCGAGTATGTTGATTTCAATAGTGATGAAGATGACTTGTTAGGTGATGATTTGCTTGTTGACAACTCTAGTGATGAATACTATGATGAAACATCAATTAATCATGCTAATCAAGATAAAACGAATGACAATGATAAGGAGAAGATTGAGGCTCTAACTAAAGAACTAAACACTCTTAAGTTAGCTCATGAAACTATCTTCAAAGATTATCGAGGACTTTTAAGAGCTCATGAGAAATTACGCTTTGAAAAGCTCAATCTTGAGCAAGAGCATGAGTTCTTAAAAGCAATCAATGATGATCTCCGCAAGAAAAGTTCTTCTTACATTGCCAAGCGTTTACTCTTATCCACTTACATGCCTCAAGTCAAGTCTAGTAACAAGAACAAGAAAGATTCTTCCTCTAGCAGTAACAATGATCATGCTAAATCCAATATTGTTGCTTCTAGTAGTTCTCTTGATTCCACTAATGATTCTCTTAGCCAAGTTACACTTGAGCAAGAAAATAGCTTATTGAAGGGAATTATAGAGAAAGGAGTGTACAAAAGCCTTGCCGGGAGTAAGCATCGAGGAAATTGTGCGCAAGCAAGGAATGCACCGGAAGAATCAAGGTGTTGGTTTTGAACGAAAGTTCAATGCCAATGGAGTTGAGTGGGAAGAAGATCAATACCCCAAGACAAAGTTTGTTCCTCAACAAGAGAAGTATGATACTTCTTTCAAGGGGACACAAGCTCAAGATGATCTTCCACCACAAGACTACAAGCAAAAAGGCAAGGACAAGCTTCAAGAGGAAATTGATGCATTTGAAGAAGCTCCTAAGACCTTAGTCAAGTGGATTCCCAAGACTACTTCAAGTTCCACTTCATCAAGTACGACTACAACTCCAAGGATTCCCATCAAGATGGTGTGGATCCAAAAGAAGAAGAACTAGAGAGTTCTTGAGGGTGACTCCGCCAACATACTTCACTCTTATCATTTTGGCAAGAACAAGTGCAATCAACTTCCACATCTTGCACTAGTTCAAGGAGTCACAAACCCTCTTGTTGGTAAGACAACAGACAAGGTAACCTAAAAGTTTTCATGGACATCATCTTGTGTGTGCATCACTCTATGTCTATGGATATCCGTGTTTGTTCCTTGTGGGACTAACCCATGTAGGTATTGAAAGTGCAATTCACTCAAATGGATAGCTCCAAGTGATCTACATCAACATTGAGCATCCACATCTTCAACATCTACATGAAGTCATCATCGACAAAACCCGAGGTTAGTTCATCCCTCTAAGGGGGGATATCACATCTAGGGGGAGCTTTACTCTAAGACTTGAGCTAAAGCAACTCTAAAGATGTGAACACAACAATGCTTTATGTAAAAGTGGTAACCCCACTTGAGCTTAAACAATGAGTATGACCTATGATCAAGTGTTCTCACTTGACTCCTAAGCCAATATACTCATATATAGATGACCTTGTCATCGCAAATTGCTTGATAGATGCTAGAATTGGTTGTGCATGCCTTGTCACATATTTCATTTGCCATCTTATTGTGTGAGCATGCTGGTTGCATATTTTACTCATTCGAGGACATCCACTTGTTGTTTTGATTGTTTGGTTTTATTTCCTTTTGCCAAGTGGATGGACAAGAATGCCTAAGAACCTCCTCTAGCTATCTATGCTTTTCTCGTCTCAAACTCTATTCATGCTACATCACAAAATTTGATCAAGTCAGATTCGAACCACTCTGTGTGAGGAGCGCTCGGAGTCCCCGATTCGTCATAGACTTAAACTTCCAAAACCTCTTTATGATTCTCGGTCTGACCGATACCCCACTTTCGGTCCTACCGAGATCATTAAGTTGATCTAGGTTTTCGATCTCGGTCCAACCGATTTGAACCATTCGGTCACAGCGAGTTGCAACAACTGTATACAGTTTTGCATCTCGGTGCCACCGAGTTGTTCCACTCGGTCACACCGACAGGGTCGGGCTATATATAGTCACGGGCAAAAAAATTGGAAATTTCTCCGAACCCCTTCGCCCGCGCGATAGCCTGCTCTGCCAACTTGGTCTCCGGATCGTCTCCTCGCCGCCAGCTGCCTCCAGTCGCTGGTCTCCGTCACCGTCAACGGGAATTCTACCCCGTCGTTGCCGCCGTAGCGAGTCTCCGCCGAACTAGGGTATGGACTCGATCTTTGTCCTATTCTCCAATCCGATTCTTAGCACATTATGATCATCATGATTCTTTCCACGATTGAAACACTCCTATCCAGTCAATGCGCTTGTAGAATAGGTTTGATTCGAAAATTTTAGGGTTAGGTTTCCGCCGAAACCATCTCGGACCCACCGAGTTGAAAAACTCGGTCCCACCGATTTGGCTTATGCCATTGCACAAGTGAGACTCGGTCTGACCGAGAATTACTTATTGGTGTGACCGATTTTGGAACTCTGTGAAACCCTAGCAGTCCCGGTGCCACCGAACTGTGACTCGGTCTGACCGAGTTCACTAGTTTAGGTGCCAAAACTGCTTCAGTATCACCGAGTTTAAAAATCGGTAGATCCGAGATGATTTCAGTGGGAAACTAAAACTAAGTTTTTGGATCATTCTTTTGCAAAAATCTCTGCATTTTGTGATGCTCATCCACTCTATCTCATCTATAATCTATTCACAGGGTCAGCAGTCAGAGTTTGCAACATGTCTGATCAGAGTGACAGCCAGAACATGTCAGAACAGCAAGTGCAGATGAGTGAGGGCACTAGTCCCTCAAGTTCTTCAGATGATGGCAGCAGAAGTACTCCTAGCAATCTGCCTAAAGCTGCCACCAGACAGAGAAAGAAGAGAACCTCAGAATCAGAGGATGAGGACTATGTGGCAGAAGAGGAAGCAACTTCCAAGAGAGTTGAGCCAGCACAGGGCACAAAGCCAGGGTTAAAGATCAAAAGGCCAGCAGGCAGGCAGCCTATGTCAAAGGCCAGAGCTTCAACTGAGAAGCTCACTCCCATAGAGCCAGTTGCTGCTGAAGGCAAGAAAAGAAAGGAAAGGGTGAAGAAAACCGTAGCCAGAGTGCTTGGCAAGGCTTCCATCATGGAAGATGAGGAGGAAGAAGAAGAGGTAGCTGCACCAGCACCTAAGGCACCCAAGCTGATGGGTGATGCCATAAGATCAGGGGCAGTTGCTTCCAAGGCCAAGCCAGCTCCAAAGCCAAAACCAAAGAGGAATACAAGAAGCATCCCAGCTGCTGAGAAGAATAAGGCCCCAGTGCTTGACACTTTAGAAGATGATGAAGAGCAAGTTCTCAAAAAACTCAAGCCCAAGATCCCAGACCACAACGATGCTCATCCTGTAGCTGAGGATATGAAGCTCAGGAAAGACTCAGGGCTGAGGAAGTGGAGAGAAGCAGATCCGTATGCTTCAAGGAGGAGGACTGCTGTTGACTACAGGTTCCACACTAAGGAATAGCAGGACTTCTATGAGATAGTCTTATTGGACAAGAAGCCAATTGTATGTGATATGAGATGGGTTGATTGGCAATACATCAAGGACAACGAAGAGTACTACCCTGGAGTGCAGGAAAGCTTCAAGGCATGTGGAGTAGAGGACTTTGTTGGGCAGAAGCTCACAAAGTGGAACGAGGAGCTTATCATGCAGTTCTACTCCACAACACATTTTTATCCAGATGGTAGGATAATTTGGATGTCAGAAGGTACGAGGTACCAGTCTACAGTTGCTGAATGGGCACAGCTCATCAATGCCGCAGAGGAGCATGAGGATGACTTGGATATCTATGCCAAGAAGAAGATGGACCACAACTCTATGTCCAATATGTACAAGGAAATTCCAAACGAGGCTCTTGAAACTTTCAAATTTGGCTCAGTGCATTATCTTTTGTCAGGGCTGCCAACTATTAATTGGATTTTGAGGCACACTCTCTTGCCCAAGTCAGGTGATCACAAGATGATCAGAGGCCATGCAATCAATTTGCTTCATGTATTTGATGTACCTCAGAAATTCAAGGTCATGAGCCTCATAGTAGAGACTATCAAGAGGACTGCAGCAGATCAGAAGAGGAGCCTTGTTTATTCCATCTTGCTTGCAAAGCTGAACATGAAGTGCAGGATCGACAGACATTGGTGCGAACTAATTTTTCTGCAGGTCCTACAACATCACCACTGACTTCAGCCGCCAATTCCAACCGAGATACAAGAAAACAGGCACCACCACCACCATCTGCTAGGAGTACACCTTCTGGGCCTGCCCAGAGCTCTTCTTCGTCCATGGCATCAACAAGGCACACACATGATATTATTTGTCGTCGTTGTAAGGGAAGAGGTCATTATGCGAGAGAATGCTAATCTCCGCATGTTATGATTGCTACTGAGGATGGTGGGTATGAGTCCGCTAGTGACTATGATGAGGAGACTTTGGCTCTTATTACAAGTGAAGAACACGACGGAGATGATTCTGATCATGAGACGCAATACATGGCTGCTGAAGATGATGATAGGTATGAAAGTTTAGTTCCTAAACGTGTATTGAGTGTGCAGGTCACACAAGCTGAGCAAAATCAGAGACATAATTTGTTCCATACAAAGGGAGTTCTAAAGGAACGTTCTGTTCACGTCATCATAGATGGAGGGAGTTGCAACAACTTGGCTAGCATGGAGATGGTGGAGAAGCTCTCTCTCACCACAAGACCACATCCACATCCTTACTACATTCAATGGTTCAACAACAGCGGCAAGGTTAAAGTAACATGTACTATTCGTGTGTATTTTAGTATCTCGACATATGCTGATTATGTTGATTGTGATGTGGTACCCATGCAAGCACTATGGTAGAAACAATCAGTATACTCTTGTTCATAAGGATAAACATATTACTTTGCTACCTATTACTCATGATTCCATTTTGAAAGATGATATTAATAGAGCTAATAGAGCAAAATTAGAGAAAAATAAGATTGAAAATCAGATTGTGGCAAAAGAATTTGAGCAACAAATGAAGCCTAATAATAAACCATCTAGTGTTACTTTTGAAATTAAATTGAAAAGTGCATGTTTACTTGCCACCAAATCTAACATTGATGAGGTAGATTTCAGCAAATCTGTTTGCTATGCTTTTGTGAGCAAAGAGGCATTATTTTCATTCGAAGACGCGCCTTCCTCTTTGCCTCCTGCTGTCACTAACATTTTGCAGGAGTTTGCTGACATCTTTCCACAAGACGTGCCACCGGGATTACCACCTATTCGCGGGATTGAGCATCAAAATGACTTAATTCCCGGTGCTTCGCTGCCAAGCCATGTGCCATACCGTACCAATGCAGAGGAGACGAAGGAGATTATGCGTCAAGTACAATAGCTGCTGGACAAAGGTTATATACGTGATTCTCATAGTCCTTGTGGTGTTTCTATTATACTATTGCCAAAAAAGGATGGTACGTCACGTATGTGTGTTGATTGCAGAGGCATAAATAATATTACTATTCATTATCGTCATCCTATTCCTGGGCTAGATGATATGCTTGATGAATTGAGTGGCTCTACAATATTCTCCAAAGTTGATTTGCGTAGTGGATACCATCAAATTCGTATGAAATTGGGAGATGAATGGAAAACAACATTTCAAACTAATTTTGGTTTATATGAGTGGTTAGTCATGCCTTTTGGGTTAACTAATGCACCTAGTACTTTCACGAGAGTAATGAATGAAGTTTTATGTTCTTTTATTGGACGATTTGTGGTAGTCTATTTTGATGATATATTGATTTATAGCAAATCTTTGCAAGAACATTTGGAACATTTACGTGTTGTTTTTATTGCTCTACGTGATGCATGTTTGTTTGGTAACCTTGGGAAGTGCACCTTTTGCACCGACCGAGTATCTTCTCTTGGCTATGTTGTTACTCCACGGGGAATTGAAGTTGACAAAGCCAAGATTGAAGCTATCGAGAGTTTGCCGCAGCCCAAAACGGTCACAAAAGTGAGCAGTTTTCTTGGACTCGATGGTTTCTATAGGCATTTTGTGAGAGATTTTAGCACCATTGCTGCACCTCTCAAGGAGCTTACAAAGAAGGATGTGTCTTTTTTTTGGGGTACCGCACAGGAAGAAGCCTTCACGATGTTGACACATGCTCCTTTACTCCAACTTCCTGATTTTAATAAGACTTTTGAGCTTGAATGTGATGCTAGTGGAATTGGATTAGGAGGTGTGTTATTACAAGATGGCAAACCTATTGCATACTTTTCTGAAAAATTGAGTGGGCCTAGTCTGAACTATTCTACTTATGATAAAGAATTATATGCTCTTGTTCTGACCTTAGAAACATGGCAACATTATTTATGGCCCAAAGAATTTTTTATACATTCTGATCATGAATCTTTGAGACACATTAAAAGTCAAGCAAAACTGAACCGTAGACATGCTAAATGGGTTGAATTCATTGAGACTTTCCCTTATGTCATTAAACACAAGAAGGGTAAAGAAAAGGTTATTGCTGATGCATTGTCTCGTTGTTATACTATGCTTTCACAACTTGACTTTAAAATATTTGGTTTGGATACCATCAAAGATCAATATGTGCATGATGCTGAATTTAAAGATGTATTTCAAAATTGTAAAGAAGGGGGAACATGGAACAAGTTCGTCGTTTACGATGGATTTGTGTTTCGTGCTAACAAGCTATGCATTCCAGCTAGCTACGTTCGTCTTTTGTTGTTGCAGGAGGCGCTTGGAGGAGGATTAATGGGACACTTTGGCGTGAAGAAGACGGAGGATATACTTGCTACACATTTCTTTTGGCCAAAGATGAGACGGGATGTTGAACGTTTTGTTGCTCGCTACACTACATGTCAAAAAGCTAAGTCATGACTCAATCCTCATGGTTTATATATGCCTTTGCCTATTCCTAGTGTTCCTTGGGAGGATATATCTATGGATTTTGTTTTAGGATTACCTCGAACAAAGAAGGGGAGATATAGCATATTTGTTGTCGTGGATTGATTTTCGAAAATGGCACACTTCATACCATGTTATAAAAGCGATGATGCTGCTAATGTTGCTGATTTGTTCTTTTGTGAAATTATTCGCTTGCATGGTGTGCCAAATACTATTTTTTCAGATCGTGATACTAAATTTCTTAGCCACTTCTGGAGATGTTTATGGGCTAAGTTGGGGACTAAATTGCTTTTTAGTACTACTTGCCACCCCCAAACTGATGGACAAACTGAAGTAGTCAATAGAACATTGTCTACTATGGTTAGGGCTGTTTTGAAGAATAACAAGCAAATGTGGGAAGAATGCTTGACTCATATTGAATTTTCTTACAATCTTTCGCTGCATTCTACTACTAAGATGTGCCCTTTTGAAATTGTATATGGTTTCCTACCTCGTGCACCTATTGATTTGTTGCCTCTTCCATCTTCAAAGAAGGTTAATTTTGATGCAAAACAACATGCTGAATTGAACTTAAAAATGCATTAGTTAACTAAGGAAAACATTGAGCGAATGAATGCTAAATATAAACTTGCTGGAGATAAGGGTAGAAAACGTGTTGTGTTTGCACCTGGATATCTTGTTTGGTTACATTTGCGTAAGGATAGATTTCCTAATTTGCGCAAATACAAGCTAATGCCATGTGTTGATGGTCCTTTTAAGGTGTTAGAGAAAATAAATGATAATGCATATAAACTTGAGCTGCCTGCAGATTTTGGGGTTAGTCTCACTTTTAGCATTGCAGATTTGATGCCTTATTTGGGTGAGGAAGATGAGCTTCTGCCGAGGACAACTTCATTTCAAGAAGGGGAGGATGATGAGGACATCACTACCATTGTTACACCCACAACCCCTGCTGCTATACATACTGGAACAATTACTAGAGCTCGCGCATGCCAATTGAATTACCAGGCATTTCTGTTTCTTGGTAACGATTCTAATGTTCATGAGAGTATGATGCTGCCTAAATTGGATACATTTATTTTGCTTACAAATGAAGGGCCTAGCTTGGATAAGAAAGATGACCTGGGAGCAAGTTCAAGCATGGAGATGATGGCATGCGCAAGGGGAACAAGAACAGAGTTACAAGTGATGATTTCAGGACTGGGAAGCCACCAGAATGAGTGCATGAAGCCTTGGATGAAATATAGAAGATGCCTCTTCATAAATTTCGTCCAGAGGCTATTCTAGGTCCCGTGTCACCTTATTATTGGGCCAGGCCCATGTAATTTCAAAATACTTGAGTATAGGCTGGTTTTAGAGTCTGTATGTGTGGGGAAACAAGAGTTAGGGTTGGTATCGGACCCCTCCTCCAAGGGCCACGAAATTCCCCCCTCTTCCTCCATATATACAGCCCTTAGGGCATCGTTTAGAATTTGGGTTTTGTTTAGATTAAAAGTTCGCCATAGCTGCAACTTCGCGTACTTCGTTTGTGTTCAATGACTATACCAAGACGTCACAGAACCCCACTTGATCAATAAAGCTTTCCTCTTTTATTCGCAATATCCACATTGCAATTTTATTTTATTGCTTGTTCTTCGTTTGCTTGCAGGAAATAGACCCTCGTGGTCCGGTTGATCGTGCTCCGGCGTGGTCAATAACTTCTCAGAGTTGGTTTAGCGATTGCTAAGGCGTGACATCCTCGCACATTCGTAGTCGGATCATCAAAGTCTACTCCACCAAGAATGATAGACACCATCTGATTGAAAAACGGGACACCTTTTCCTCTATCACTTATTCAAATGAATCAATCTCCTATTGAAGCTTGTCCTTGCCTTTTAGCTTGTGGTCTAGTGGTTGAAGATCATCTTGAGCTTGTGTTCCCTTGAAAGAAGTGGGGTCATACTTCTCTTGTTGAGGAATAAACTTTGTCTTGGGGTATTGAACTTCTTCCCACTCAACTCCATTGGCATTGAACTTTTGTTCAAAGCCAATACCTTGATTCTTCCGGGGCTTTCCTTTCTTGCGTACAATTTCCTCAAATTGCTTACTTCTGGCAAGGCTCTTGTAGACACTGCTACTTCTTGAGATTGCATTGGTTTTCCCTGGAAGAGAAAATGGTGATGCAGCAAAGTAGAGATAAGTATTTCCCTCAGTTAAGAACTAAGGTATCAATCCAGTAGGAGACAACGCACAAATCATCAATACCTGCACAAACAATCAAACACTTGCACCCAACGCGATAAAGGGGTTGTCAATCCCTTCACGGTCACTTGCAAATGTGAGATCTGATAGAGATAGATAAATAAAACTAAACAAAAGATAAAATATTTTTGGGTTTTTTGGTTTACAGATCTGAAAGTAAAAGATTGCAAAATAGTAGATCGGAAACTAATATGATAGAAAATAGACCCGGGGGCCATAGGTTTCACTAGAGGCTTCTCTCATGATAACAAATAATACGGTGGGTGAAAAAATTATCAAACCAGTAGGAGACAATGCACAAATCACCAATACCTACACAAACAATCAAACACTTGCACCCAACGCGATAAAGGGGTTGTCAATCCCGTGACGGTCACTTGCAAAGGTGAGATCTGATAGAGATAGATAAATAAAACTAAACAAAAGATAAAATATTTTTGGGTTTTTGGGTTTATAGATCTGAAAGTAAAAGATTGCAAAATAGTAGATCGGAAACTAATATGATGGAAAATAGACCCGGGGCCATAGGTTTCACTAGAGGCTTCTCTCATGATAGCAAATAATACGGTGCGTGCTCGCCTGCAGGATCGGTGCTGGACGGCTGATCGCCTCGCCCGCCGTGGCTTACCTCATAACGACCGGTGCGTGCTCTGCGACCAGGCCACAGAGGACATGCACCATCTTTTCACCCCTTGCCACTTCTCCCGCCAAATTTGGCACGAGGTTCTATCTTGGTGCAGATCAACCGCTACGATCCCGGACCCGGACATGCCCTTTGCGGATTGGTGGATCGACGCGTGCTCCGCATCGCCCGCTGCTCTACGCAAGGGACTAAACTCCATCATTGCCCTCACCACCTGGGATCTCTAAAAACACCGGAATGGGTGTGTCTTCGACCAGAGGCACCCCTCCATCGCGAGCTTGCTTCGGTCTATTTAGGAAGACGCTCACCTATGGGCTAGCGCCGGCGCCAACGGCTTGGCGACGATGATCTCTAAGAGATAGGCTCTAGCTTGATGTATCGGGGTTGAGCAGCCCCCACCCCAACTGCTCCTGCTACTTAAGCCCGTGCCAACTTGTGTATGCGTGGCTGATGTAGCATACACCCTTTGTATTTTTCACCCCTCCTATCAATGCAATGATACACAATCTTTGCATATTCGCGAAAAAAGCAAATAATACGGTGGGTGAACAAATTACTGTTGAGTAACTGGTAGAAAAGCAAATAAAACGTGTTGTGTTTGCACCTGGATATCTTGTTTGGTTACATTTGCGTAAGGATAGATTTCCTAATTTGCACAAATACAAGCTAATGCCACGTGTTGATGGTCCTTTTAAGGTGTTAGAGAAAATAAATGATAATGCATATAAACTTGAGCTGCCTGCAGATTTTGGGGTTAGTCTCACTTTTAACATTGCAGATTTGATGCCTTATTTGGGTGAGGAAGATGAGCTTCTGCCGAGGACAACTTCATTTCAAGAAGGGGAGGATGATGAGGACATCACTACCATTGTTACACCCACAACCCCTGCTGCTATACATACTGGAACAATTACTAGAGCTCGCGCACGCCAATTGAATTACCAGGCACTTCTGTTTCTTGGTAACGATTCTAATGTTCATGAGAATATGATGCTGCCTAAATTGGATACATTTATTTTGCTTACAAATGAAGGGCCTAGCTTGGATAAGAAAGATGACCTAGGAGCAAGTTCAAGCATGGAGATGATGGCATGCGCAAGGGGAACAAGAACAGAGTTACAAGTGATGATTTCAGGACTGAGAAGCCACCAGAATGAGTGCATGAAGCCTTGGATGAAATATAGAAGATGCCTCTTCATAAATTTCGTCCAGAGGCTATTCTAGGTGCCGTGTCACCTTATTATTGGGCCAGGCCCATGTAATTTCATAATACTTGAGTATAGGCTGGTTTTAGAGTCTATATGTGTGGGGAAACAAGAGTTAGGGTTGGTATCGGACCCCTCCTCCAAGGGCCATGAAATTCCCCCCTCTTCCTCCATATATACAACCCTTAGGGCATCGTTTAGAATTTGGGTTTTGTTTAGATTAAAAGTTCGCCATAGCTGCAACTTCGCGTACTTCATTTGTGTTCAATGACTATACCAAGACGTCACAGAACCCCACTTGATCAATAAAGCTTTCCTCTTTTATTCGCAATATCCACATTGCAATTTTATTTTATTGCTTGTTCTTTGTTTGCTTGCAGGAAATAGACCCTCGTGGTCCGGTTGATCGTGCTCCGGCGTGGTCAATAACTTCTCAGAGTTGGTTTAGCGATTGCTAAGGCGTGACATCCTCGCACATTCGTAGTCAGATCATCAAAGTCTACTCCACCAAGAATGATAGACACCATCTGATCAAAAAACGGGACACCTTTTCCTCTATCACTTATTCAAATGAATCAATCTCCTATTGAAGCTTGTCCTTGCCTTTTAGCTTGTGGTCTAGTGGTGGTAGATCATCTTGAGCTTGTGTTCCCTTGAAAGAAGTGGGGTCATACTTCTCTTGTTGAGGAATAAACTTCGTCTTGGGGTATTGAACTTCTTCCCACTCAACTCCATTGGCATTGAACTTTTGTTCAAAGCCAAGACCTTGATTCTTCCGGGGCTTTCCTTTCTTGCGTACAATTTCCTCAAATTGCTTACTTCTGGCAAGGCTCTTGTAGACACTGCTACTTCTTGAGATTGCATTGGTTTTCCCTGGAAGAGGAAATGGTGATGCAGCAAAGTAGAGATAAGTATTTCCCTCAGTTAAGAACCAAGGTATCAATCCAGTAGGAGACAACGCACAAATTATCAATACCTGCACAAACAATCAAACACTTGCACCCAACGCGATAAAGGGGTTGTCAATCCCTTCACGGTCACTTGCAAATGTGAGATCTGATAGAGATAGATAAATAAAACTAAACAAAAGATAAAATATTTTTGGGTTTTTTGGTTTACAGATCTGAAAGTAAAAGATTGCAAAATAGTAGATCGGAAACTAATATGATAGAAAATAGACCCGGGGGCCATAGGTTTCACTAGAGGCTTCTCTCATGATAACAAATAATACGGTGGGTGAACAAATTATCAAACCAGTAGGAGACAACGCACAAATCACCAATACCTACACAAACAATCAAACACTTGCACCCAACGCGATAAAGGGGTTGTCAATCCCGTCACGGTCACTTGCAAAGGTGAGATCTGATAGAGATAGATAAATAAAACTAAACAAAAGATAAAATATTTTTGGGTTTTTGGGTTTATAGATCTGAAAGTAAAAGATTGCAAAATAGTAGATCGGAAACTAATATGATGGAAAATAGACCCGGGGCCATAGGTTTCACTAGAGGCTTCTCTCATGATAGCAAATAATATGGTGCGTGCTCGCCTGCAGGATCGGTGCTGGACGGCTGATCGCCTCGCCCGCCGTGGCTTACCTCATAACGACCGGTGCGTGCTCTGCGACCAGGCCACAGAGGACATGCACCATCTTTTCACTCCTTGCCACTTCTCCCGCCAAATTTGGCACGAGGCTCTATCTTGGTGCAGATCAACCGCTACGATCCCGGACCCGGACATGCCCTTTGCGGATTGGTGGATCGACGCGTGCTCCGCATCGCCCGCTGCTCTACGCAAGGGACTAAACTCCATCATTGCCCTCACCACCTGGGATCTCTAAAAACACCGGAATGGGTGTGTCTTCGACCAGAGGCACCCCTCCATCGCGAGCTTGCTTCGGTCTATTTAGGAAGACACTCGCCTATGGGCTAGCGCCGGCGCCAACGGCTTGGCGACGATGATCTCTAAGAGATAGGCTCTAGCTTGATGTATTGGGGTTGAGCAGCCCCCACCCCAACTGCTCCTACTACTTAAGCCCGTGCCAACTTGTGTATGCGTGGCTGATGTAGCATACACGCTCTGTATTTTTCACCCCTCCTATCAATGCAATGATACACAATCTTTGCATATTCGCGAAAAAGGCAAATAATACGGTGGGTGAACAAATTACTGTTGAGCAACTGGTAGAAAAGCGCAAAGTTATGACGATATCTAAGGTAATGATTATGTAATATAGGCATCACGTCCGTGTCAAGTAGACCGACTCCTGCCTGCATCTACTACTATTACTCCACACATCAACCGCTATCCAGCATGCATATAGAGTATTAAGTTCATAAAGGATGGAGTAACACCTTAAGTAAGGTGACATGATGTAGAGGAATAAACTCAAGCAATATGATGTAAAACCCATCTTTTTATCCTCGATGGCAACAATCCAATACGTGCCTCACTAACCCTACTGTCACTGGGTGAGGACACCGCAAGATTGAACCCAAAGCTAAGCACTTCTCCCATTGCAAGAAAAAGGAATCTAGTTGGCCAAACCAAACCAATAATTCGAAGAGAAATACAAAGATATCAAATCATCCATATAAGAATTCATAGAATATTCAAATAATATTCATAGATAAGCTGATCATAAATCCACATCGGATCTCGACAAACACACCGCAAAAGAAGATTGCATTAGATAGATATCCAAGAACATCGAGGAGAACATGCTATTGAGAATCAAAGAGAGAGAAGAAGCCATCTAGCTACTAGCTATGGACCCATAGATCCGAGGTAAACTATTCACACTTCATTGGAAGGGCAATAGAGTTGATGTGGATGCCCTTTATGATCGAATCCCCCTCCGACAGGATGCCGGAAAAGGCCCCAAGATGGGATCTCACGGGAACAAAAGGTTGCGGCGGTGGAAAAGTGTTTTTGTGGATGCTTCCGGTGGTTTGGGAATATATGTGAATATATATGATGCAGAACTAGGTCAGGGGGTAACCGAGGTGCCCACAAGGCAGGGGGTGCGACCTACCCCTGGACGCGCCCTCCCCCCTTGTCGCCACCTCGTGGCTCTTCTGACTTGAACTCCAAGCCCTCCCCCCTGGACGCGCCCTCCCCCCTTGTCGCCATCACGAAGGTTTTATTCCGTTTGGACTCCGTTTAGTATTTCCTTTTTGCGAAGCTCAAAAACAAGGAAAAAACAGAAACTAACACTGGGCTCTAGGTTAACATGTTAGTCCCAAAAATAATATAAATAGCATATTAATGCATATAAAACATCCAAAACAGATAATATAATAGCATGGAACAATAAAAAAATATAGATACGTTGGAGACGTATCAAGCATCCCCAAGCTTAATTCTTGCTCGTCCTCAAGTAGGTAAATGATAAAAACAAAAAAATTGATGTGGAATGCTACCTAACATATTTATCCACGTAATTTTGTTTATTGTGACATGAATGTTCAGATCCATAAGATTCAAAACAAAAGTTTAGTATTGACATAAAAACGATAATACTTCAAGCATACTAACAATGCAATCATGTCTTCTCAAAATAACATGGCCAAAGAAAGCTCTCCCTACAAAATCATATAGTCTGGCTATGCTCCATCTTCATCAGACAAAGTATTTAAATCATGCACAACCCTGAAGACAAGCCAAGCAATTGTTTCATACTTGATGTTCTCAAACTTTTTCAACTTTCACGCAATACATGAGCATGAGCCATGGACATAGAGCTATAGATGGAATAGAATATGGTGGTTGTGGAGAAGAAAAAAAGAAGGAGATAGTCTCACATCAACTAGGCGTATCAACGAGCTATGGGGATGCCCATCAATAGATACCAATGTGCGTGAGTAGGGATTGCCATGCAACAGATGCACTAGAGCTAAAAGTTTATGAAAGCTCAAAAAGAAACTAAGTAGGTGTGCATCCAACTTGCTTGCTCATGAAGACCTAGGGAAATTTGAGGAAGCCCATCACCGGAATATACAAGCCAAGTTCTATAATAAAAAAATCCCACTAGTATATGAAAGTGACAATATAGGAGACTCTCTATCATGAACATCATGGTGCTACTTTGAAGCACAAGTGTGGAAAAAGGATAGTAACATTGCCCCTTCTCTCTTTTCTCTCATTTTTTTCTTTTTTTCCTTTTTTGTGGGCTTCTTTGGCCTCTTTTATTTTTTTGTAAAGTCCAGAGACTCATCCCGACTTGTGGGGGAATCATAGCTTCCATCATCCTTTCCTCACATGGTACAATGCTCTAATAATGAAGATCATCACACTTTTATTTACTTACAACTCAAGAATTACAACTCGATACTTAGAACAAAATATGACTCTATATGAATGCCTCCGACGGTGTACCGGGATGTGCAATGAATCAAGAGCGACATGCATGAAAAATGATGAATGGTGGGTTTGCCATAAATACGATGTCAAATACATGATCATGCAAAGCAATATGACAATGATGAAACATGTCATAATAAACGGAACGGTGGAAAGTTGCATGGTAATATATCTCGGAATGGCTATGGAAATGCCATAATAGGTAGGTATGGTGGCTGTTTTGAGGAAGGTATATGGTGGGTGTATGGTACCGGCGAAAGTTGCCCAGTACTAGAGAGGCTAGCAATGGTGGAAGGGTGAGAGTGCTTATAATCCTTGGACTCAACATTAGTCATAAAGAACTCACATACTTACTGCAAAACTCTATTAGTCATTGAAACAAAGTACTACGTGCATGCTCCTTGGGGATAGATTGGTAGGAAAAGACCATCGCTCGTTCCCGACCGCCATTCATAAGGAAGACAATCAATAAATAAATCATGCTCCGACTTCATCACATAACGGTTCACCATACGTGCATGCTACAGGAATCACAAACTTTAACACAAGTATTTCTACAATTCACAATTACTCACTAGCATGACTCTAATATCACCATCCTCATATCTCAAAACAATCATAAGGAATCAAACTGCTCATAGTATTCAATGCACTTTATATGAAAGTTTTTATTGTATCCCTCTTAGATGCCTATCATATTAGGACTAAATTCACAACCAAAGCAAATTACCATGCTGTTTAGGTACTCTCAAAATAATATAAGTGAAGTGTGAGAGTTCAATAGTTTCTATAAAATAAAGCCACCGCCGTGCTCAAAAAGATATAAGTGAAGCACAGGAGCAAAATTGCCTAGCTCAAAAGATATAAGTGAAGCACATAGAGTATTCTAATAAATCACGACGTGTCCCTCTCAAAAGGTATGTACAGCAAGGATGACTGTGGCAAACTTAAAAGAAAAGACTCATATCATACAAGACGCTCCAAGCAAAACACATATCATGTGGTGAATAAGAATATAACCTCAAATAAAGTTACCTATAGATGAAGACGAAAGAGGGGATGCCTTCCATGGCATCCCCAAGCTTACGCTCTTGCCACTCCATATTCCATAGTCCATCAAATCCTTACCCAAAACTTGAAAACTTCACAACACAAAACTCAACAGAAAATCCCATAAGCTCCGTTAGTATAAGAAAATAAATCACCACTTTTGGTAATATTGTGAATTCATTCTTTAGTTATATTGGTGTAATATCTACTGTATTACAACTTTTCCATGGTTCATACCCCTTGATTCTACCCATAGACTCATCAAAATAAGCAAACAACACATATAAAACAGAATCTGTCAAAAACAGAAAAGTCCGCAGTAATCTGTAACTCCCGAATACTTCTGTAACTCCAAAAATTCTGAAACATTAGGACAACCTGGGAAATTTGTGTATAAATCTTGTTCAAAAATAATTGGATCAAAAGCACGCTTCTGTAAAAAATGAGAATTATTTTCCTGGGTGCAAAAGTTTCTATTTTTCAGCAAGATCAAAACAACTATCACAGTAAGCCATCCCAAAGGTCTTACTTGGCGCAAAAACTAATTAAAACACCAAAACACAATTACTACTAAGGTAGTAATGTGTATTTTATTCAAAAACATAAGAAAAATAAAATACTCAAAAATAAAATTAGGTTGCCTCCCAACAAGCGCTATTGTTTAACGCCCTTTGCTGCATACAAACAGAAACAGATCTAGGTATTGTCATCTTTGGTATGCAATCCATAAGTAGCTCTCATAATAGAGTTAATTTTCTTTCTAGGAAAGTGTTCCATGCCCTTCCTTAACAGAAATTGAAATCTAATGTTTCCTTCTTTCCTATCAATAATTGCACCAATCGTTCTAAGGAAAGGTCTACCAAGAATAATAGGACATGTAGGATTGCAATCTATATCAAGAACAATGAAATCTACGGGCACATAATTCCTATTTGCAACAAGAAGAACATCATTAATACTTCCCATTGGTTTCTTAATAGTGGAATCCGCAAGATGCAAATTTAAAGAACAATCATCAAATTCATGGAAACCTAACACATCACATAAATTTTTTGGAATCATGGAAACACTAGCACCCAAATCACACAAAGCATGACACTCATAATGTTTAATATTATTCTTAATAGTAGGTTCCCACTCATCATAAAGTTTCTAGGGATAGAAACTTCCAATTCAAGCTTTTCTTCAAAAGATTTCATCACATCATCAACGATATGTTTAGTAAAAGCTTTATTTTGATTATAAGCATGAGGAGAATTCAACATGGATTGCAACAAGGAAATACAATCTATTAAAGAACAATTAACATAATTAAATTCCTTGAAATCCAAAATAGTGGGTTCATTGCTACTTAAAGTTTTGACCTCTCCAATCCCACTTTTATCAAATTTTGCATCCAGATCTAAAAGCTCCGAATCATTGGGACGCCTTTTAGCTAAAGTTTAATCATCTCCAGTCCCATCTTTATCAAGATTTATATTGGAAATCAAAGATTCAATAGGAGTCACATCAAGCACTTTAAGATCTTCATCATTATTTTCATAAAAACTAGAAGAACACGCTTTTACAAACCAATCTCACTTAGCACGCATCTTAGCGGTTCTTTATTTGCACTCATCAATGGAGATTGTCATAGCCTTTAGATATTCATTGATATCATGCTTGGGTGGAATAGATCTAATTTTTAAAGAATCAACATCAAGAGAAATTCTATCCATGTTCCTAGCCAAATAATCAATCTTAAGCAATTTTTCTTCAACCAAAGCATTGAAATTCTTTTGCGAACTCATAAATTATTTAACACTATTATAAAAATAATAGGGCATCTTATTATAATTTCCATAAGAATTGTTGTAGGAATTACCATAATTATTAGAGGAATTACTAGGAAATGGCCATGGATTAAAATTACCACTATATGTGTTATTACCAAAATTGTTCCTACCAACAAAATTCACATCCATAGATTCATTGTAGTTTTCAATCAAAGTAGATAAAGGAATATAATTAGGATCAATAGAATCACTCTTGCTAGCAAATAATTTCATAAGCTCATCAATCTTTCCACTCAAAACATTAATATCTTCGATCGCATGCACTTTTTTTACTAGAAGAAGATCTTTCGGTATGTCATTGCGAATAATTAACCATAATATTATCTAGGAGTTAGTATCTTCTCCTAAATTAATTTCTGTAAAATACCTCCCGCGGCCAAATCTAAAAGATTTCTAGAAGCAAAATTCAATCCAGCATAATTTTTTTGTATAATCATCCACAAATTCAAACCATGAGTAGGGCAATTTCATATCATCAATTTCATCCTCTCCCAAGATTGTGCAACTTGTTCATGGTCAAGTTTCTTAAAATTCACAATATCGTTCCTAAGGGAGATGATCTTAGTGGGAGGAAAATACTTAGAAATAAAAGCATCTTTACACTTATTCCATGAATCAATACTATTTTTCGGCAAAGATGAAAACCAAGTTTTAGCACAATCTCGAAGTGGGAACGGAAATAACTTCAATTTAACAATATCATTATCCACATCTTTCTTCTTTTGCATATCACACAACACAACAAAATAATTAAGATGGGATGCGGCATCTTCACTAGGAAGGCCGGAAAATTGATCTTTCATAACAAGATTCAGCAAAGCGACATTAATTTCATAAGATTCCACACTAGTGGCGGGAGCAATCGGGGTACTAATAAAATCATTGTTATTAGTATTGTAAAAGTCACAGAATTTGGTATTCTCTTGAGCCATCATGACAAAGCAAGCAATCTAAGACATGAGCAAACAAAAAAGATGAACGTAAGAAGGGCGAGGAAAAAGGCAAATCTTTTCGCAAATCATTTTAGAAGTGGGGAAGAGTAAAACAAGATGCGAATGGCAAATAATGTAATGCAAAAAATGAGAGTTTATGATGGGTACTTGGTATGTATTAACTTGGCGTAGATCTCCCCAGCAACGGCTCCAGAAATTCTTCCTGCTACTTCTTGAGCTTGCGTTGGTTTTTCCCTTAAAGACGAAAGGGTGATGCAGCAAAGTGGAGATAAGTATTTCCCTCAGTTAAGAACCAAGGTATCAATATAGTAGGAGATAACACACAAACCACCAATAACTGGACAAACAATCAAACACTTGCACCCAACAGGATAAAGGGGTTGTCAATCCCTTCACGGTCACTTGCAAAGGTGAGATCTGATAGAGATAGCTAAATAAAACTAAACAAAAGATAAAAATTTTGGGTTTTTTTGGTTTATAGATCTGAAAGTAAAAGATTGCAAAATAGTAGATTGGAAACTAATATGATAGAAAATAGACCCGGGGGCCATAGGTTTCACTAGAGGCTTCTCTCATGATAGCAAATAATACAATGGGTGAACAAATTACTGTCGAGCAATTGATAGAAGCACAAAGTTATGACGATATCCAAGGCAATGATTAGGTAATATAGTGTCATGAGAAACCATGACCACCTATGGGGCCAAGGGCCCCTTGCTGATTCGGCAGGGGGGGTGTCACGTTGCACAAAGAGCAGAAGAGCAAGGGGCAGCATGGTAGAAATCACACGGGCAATTTTACCCAGGTTCAGCCACCGCAAGGCATAAAACTGTACTCCTGCTTTGGTCGATTGATGGTGGAAGAATGGTGGTGGAGCGTAGTACACTTCCCGGCAGGGTTGCCTTAGGGCGATAGTGGCTACACGCGTATGAATGTGTGGGTTGCCTTGTGACGGTTGCCATGGGCCTCCTTTTATAGGTTAAGGGGTCACCACAATGGCAAAGTAGTCATTGTGCACTGATAAGATAGCAAATAGTGCTATCATACCTAACCCTGCAGGCTGACATGGTGCATTAAATGTGCCGCTTAACGTCACATCGTCGCTTGCCCGGCAAGCCTTGCCGGTCTGTTTTGCCAGGTTCACGCCTGCTTGCTTGACACGTCGCAGGACGGGTGTCGTTCGTAGGCATTTCCCGTAGAAAGAGGTTGCCATGTGGTGAGTGACTGCCAATTAGTCACTTTGCGGCTCGACACCGCATTGATTGATGATGTGGGACGTGGTGGAGTGGTTGGGTGAAGTGGTTTTGACTCCGTGAGTCCCGGCAGGCCCTACCGGGATGTCTTGGACGTTCTCTTTCGGGGGTGACCCCGCCCTCGCCGAGCTCGCCTGATCGGCATGGGAGGCTTTTCTCTTGGTGGTATCTTGCTTCTCTGGCTTGATCTTGGTCCTCTTGATCTGCATGTTGGTCCTTCGAAGATCTTGATCTCTTGTACTATCGCATGGTCTGGCGCTGGAATCTTGTTCCCGTGCCTGTGCACAGTCTAGGCAACACACCCCGGGTTTGTTGCACCGATAGAAGCCCCCGGGCCTCCCCCGAATGCGCTGTCGAGCGTTGTTGGGGTAGGCCCTAATAAGTGCGGGCGGGCCTCTTGTAACATCCCAAAATTTCAATTTGGAATGTTATACATAGGTCATCCATGCATATCATAGGACTCCTGGCCCGGCCAGCATTTATAAGCCGGGAGGCCCGACCTCAGCAGCCCAGCGCCCCGCCCGAAACCCTAAGCCGCCGCCGCCCTAGCGCCACCGCCGCACCAGCCGCCGTCGCCGCCTCGCTGCCGCGCCGCCGCCCCGCCGCTGTGCCGCTCGCCAGAGTTCGCCGCTGCCGCCGCCGGTTTTCTTCGCCGGTTCGGTTTTTCCGGTAAAAACCCTAGATCCTTTTTTATTAGATTGGTTTGGTTTTTATTTTTTTCTGGTTTAGTTATTTAACGAACGCCCATTCGTACGTTCATTTTAACGAATGGTTTTCACCCGTTAACCGCAGACAGCGAACGTTCGTTTGTTTGCCTGTTCGTCAGTTTTCTTTTTCCAGGATTTTTCCGCGATTATTTTCGATCGCAATTTCTACCCTGTTTTTCGTTTTAGTTTATCTTTGCGCTCGCTTATCGGAATCAGGCGATTCAAGCGCCTAGATCTTCGTCTCGAACCCCTCTTTCTATTTAACCAACTTGAACAAGATTTTGGTACTGTAAAATTTGATTTAGTCCAGATTAGTAATCAGATCTTGTTGCTTTCGCTGTTTGAGTTTCGTTGCTCCATTTGATTTGATTCTTTTTGCAAATCAGAGTTCTTCAGTTGAACTTTCTGGTTAGATTTTCTTGTTTGAGATTTACCCGTGCATATTTGCTTGATTGATTATGTATGCTATTGTTTGTTCGCGATTGAACACCCGGAGTGCGAAGCGTGCTACTATGAGTCTTTAGGATTTGCAGATCGTCAGCAAGGCAAGTAACACTTTGATCATACCCCTTTTATCACCCAGTTTTTATGCATTAGTTTCAACCTTCAGACATTGCATGAGTAGGATCTCTTAACATGTGTGTCTGGGAAGTAGATAATGACGTAGCACCTATTACCTATTTTATTATCAAACCCTTGGGAGTTACTTCTACGTTATGCTTATATTGCCATGGTATGCTCGTAGACGTGGTTTGGGTTTGAGTGTATCCATGATAGAAGTGAGTTGTTAATTAATGGTTCAACTTAAGGTGGCAACTTTAATACACATCTGGGTGGATTGCTTGTGGGCACCTGGAGAATCCAGTGTTGTCCTAAGATATCCCGGAGTACCCGCCGTGTGATCATCCTACGGTCCGCCACCCAGGCTCAAAGGGATCATAAGACTATTCATGATAGAAACTTCCGTGTGCAGCCACAAGCCATTATGGGCTCTAGCATAATTGAGTAAGTTGCGTGAGTCCTTGAAGAGGTGTACTAGCAGATGTAGGGGATTGTAGGTGTACAGGTCCGCCCGGAGTAAAGAGCAAATGCTTCTGAAATATTTTGTCTCAGTCATCCGTTTCTCAAACACCCGGTAGTGCGAAAAATCCAACAGAGGAGATCGAGTCTTGTGGGGAAAAGTGTGCAAACCTATGCAGAGTGTACAAACTAATCATGGTTAGCGGTTATGGACATCTTGAGTATCCGGTTCTTGGATTATCATATGGATCTCATCACTCTAAATTAATTTGTTGGGTTGATAATTACTTTTAATTGGGATTGAGTTGGAGGAACCTTCTCAATATTTTTCAACCACCATGATAGTTAAATAAAATATATTCCTTTGTTGTAGGGAAAAATTGGCTTTTCGCAAAACATATTAACCATACAGCCTCCACCATCCATATATGCATATAGTGATAGCTTTTATCTATTCATTACTCTCCTGCGTTGCATTGCCAGCATATTCCATGTGCTGACCCATTTTCGGGATGCAACGTATCATGTTGCAGACTTTTCAGACGAGGAGTAAGGTGTGGTAGGTCGTTTGTCATGCACTCAGCTATGCCGTTGGAGTTGATGGACTCACTTTATCTTCCAAGCCTTCCGTTGTTATTGTATTAGATGGCCTTAAGCCATATTTATTGTAATAAGTTCTCTCTTGAGACATTCGATGTAATAAGTGTGTGATTGCCACTCTGTTATAAAACCTTTGAGTACTGTGTGTGTCAGCATTACCGATCCAGAGATGACACTGAAGCACAGAGACTTGACCGTTTGAGGTCGGGTCGCTACACCTCTTAAGGTCTTCTTTGCTTCTTCATTAATCTTGAGTCCGGGCCAGTTTTCCGGTTTTTCCATCGCGTCGTGCGTAATGTCACAAAAAATGACTCAGATCGTGGCCTGCGGGCGGCCCATGCCCCACGATCACGGGGCAGAAACTGCTATCCCACTTGCTTCCGCTTTATGCGCTTCCACCACATGTACCTGATGTGTTGGGATGGGTAGGTGGTGGATGCGGAGAGCGCGGGGACGAGTGCCATGGCAGAAAACCAGGCGCCGATGGTTGGAGCAGGGGGTCGATCTTGATTCCCAAAGCTGCCGAAGGCGCAACGAGGCCGTATTGGGGGAGCGGGGCGGCCGCTTCCTTCAAGAGAGGGCAGCCCCCTCCCTTATCCCTTTATAAAAGGGGGTTAGAGTAGTGCGTCTGCTCACACACGTACTGTTGGAAGTGCATTTGAATTTTGAATTAAGTTACGTACTTTATTTATGCAACTTCGGTTGTGATGTAGTAAGATCTTACAACTTTGGTTGTGATCTAATAAGATTTAAGACAAGAATACTACTATGAGACTATTTGAGTTGTTAACTTGTCGTTGTGTGGTCTAATGCTTTTAATGGAATAAGATAAGATTGAAGACAAGTTTTTTACTATCGACCATTTGAGTTGTCATTGTGTGTGTGGACAATGTTTGAACAGTGTATTTGCTGCCTACTTGTGCTTATACCTTATGTTGTCATCTGTGAATGAACGATGATGAGTTAGTTTGATGGATGGGTAGAAGGTAGGAAGATGGGTCATGGGTTGTATTTGACCAGCTCCACCCGTGCCAAACCTGACCCATTGCCACCCTATTCATCATCCTTGTTGCCCCTCTGATGATGCATGAGTAGTTTACCACAGACCTACAGTCCATAGCTACTTTCTAGATGGCTTCTTCTCTCTTTTTGATCTTCAATACAATCTTGTCCTCGATGTTATTGGAGATCTATTTGATGTAATTCTTTTTTGTGGTTTGTTTGTTGGGATCTAATGAATTGTGAGTTTATGATCAGTTCTATCCATGAATATTATTTGTGTCTTCTTTGAACTCTTTTATGCATGATTATTATAGTCTCGTATTTCTTCTTCGATTTATTGGTTTGGTTTGGCCGACTAGATTGATTTATCTTGCCATGGGAAGAGGTGCTTTTTATGGGTTCGATCTTGCGGTGCTCAATCTCAGTGACAGAGTGAGACATGACATGCATGTATCATTGCTATTAAGGGTAACAAGATGGGGTTTATTCATACATGAGTTTATCTTGTCTACATCATGTCAGCGTTCTTATTGCATTACTCCATTTTCCCATGAACTTAATACACTAGATGCATGCTGGATAGCTGTCGATGTGTGGAGTAATAGTAGTAGATGGATGCAGGAGTCGATCTAGTAATCTTGGATGTGATGCCTATATATATGATCATTGCCTTGGATATCGTCATAATTATTTTCTTTTCTACCAATTGCCCAATAGTAATTTGTTTACCCACCGTATGCTATTTTCTCGAGAGAAGCCTCTAGTGAAAACTATGCCCCCGGGTCTATTTCCTATCATATATTAAACCAAAAATACCTTGCTGTAATTTTTCTTTATTTATTTTATTTTTTAGTTTTATTAGATCTATTTACCAAAACCTATACAATTTAATCTATCTCAATACAGTTGAGGGATTGATAACCCCTCTTACGCGTTGCGTTGCAAGTATTTGTTTTGTGTGTGCAGGTGATGTTTACATAGTGTTGCCCGTTTCTCCTACTGGATTGATAACCTTGGGTTCATAACTGAGGGAAATACTTATCTCTGTTGTGCTGCATCATCCTCTCCTCCTCAGGGAAATACCAATGCAAGTCACAAGTAGCAGGAAGAATTTCTAGCGCCGTTGCGGAGGAGACATCATCAACATCTATCAAGTACCTACGCATAAACTCTCATCTCCATGCAATTACTTTATTTGCCATTTGCCTCTCATTTTCAGCTCCTCACTTCTAAAAAGTTTTTGCAAAAATACAAAAATATTTTTCGTTGGCCTTTTTCTTGTTTGATCTTTTGTTTGCTTGTGATCTTGTTTGCGTAGTAACTATGTCTCAAGAAAATACTGAATTGTGTGATTTTTTCAATACTAATAATGATGATTTTATTAGTACTCTTATTGCTCCTCCCACCGCTAGTGCGGAGTCTTATGATATTAATGTCACTTTGTTGAATCTTGTTATCAAAGAGCAATTTTACGGTAATCCTAATGAGGATGTCAAGTCCCATCTAAACACGTTCATAGAATTGTGCGATATGCAAAAGAAAAAAAGATGCGGATAATGATATTGTGAAATTAAAATTATTTCCTTTCTCTTTGCAGGATCATGCAAAAATTTGTTTTCCATCTTTTCCATGAAATAGTATCGATTCTTGGGATAAGTGCAAAGATGTTTTTATTACTAAGTAGTTTCCTCCCGCGAAAATTATTTCGCTTAGAAACCAAATTATGAATTTCAAGCAATTTGATCATGAACATGTTGCACAATCTTGGGCAAGAATGAAATTAATGCTAAAAATTGTCCTACTCATGGTTTAAATCTATAGATGATTATACAAAAAATTATGCGGGATTGAATTTTGTTTCTACAAATCTTTTAGATTCTGCCGCGGGTGGTACTTTTATGGAGATTAATTTGGGTGAAGCCACTGAATTACTTGATACTATCATGGAAAATTATTCACAAATGGCATACTGAAAGAGGACCTACTAGTAAAAAGGTTAATTCTGTTGAAGAAATTAGTACTTTAAGTCAAAAAGTTGATGCACTTATGAAATTGGTTGCTAGTAAAAAATGCTCCTATTGATCTTAATGATGTGCCTTTGTCTACTTTGATTGAGCTAACTAATGACCCCATAGATGTGAATTTTGTCTCAGAAACGATTTTAATAACAATGCCTATCGGGATAATTTTAATCCTAAGTCGTTTCCTAGAAATTCCTCTAATAATTATAGCAATCCCTATGGTAATTCTAATAATAATAATAATAATAATAATAATAATAATAGGATGCCCTCTTATCTTGAGAGTAATATTAATGAATTTATCAATTCTCAAAAAGATTTCAGCACTATGATAGAAGAGAAATTGAAAAAGATTGATGATATATCTAGGAGCATTGATAGAATTACACATGATGTAGAAAATCTCAAGATTAAAATTTTTCCACACAAGGTTGATGTCAATGAATCAATTAAAGCTTTATATTTTTCATGGATGAGAGTAAGAAGAGAACCGCTATGCTAAGAGCTAAAAGAGAATTTTTAGTAAAAGCAATTCCACCTGATTTTTTCGTAGTAACGATGAAGATGTCAAGATGATTGGTGTTTCTTCTATTGCTTCCTTTTTTAGTAATGTTTAAATTGATGATAATAGGACTTAAGATGAGTTAACTTTAGCTAGAAGGTGTCCTCATAATTCGGAGGGTGAAAATCATGTTGAAAAATTTGATAAAATTGGGTTTGAAGAGGTAAAAACTTTAACTAGTGATGTGCCCACTCTTTTGGATTACAAAGATTTTAATTATGATAGTTTTTCTCTGATTGAGTGTATTTCTTTGTTGCAATCCATGCTAAACTCACCCTATGCATATGAACAAAATAAAGCTACTAAACATATTGTAGAATCGATGATGAAAGCTTTAGAAGAAAAGTTAGAATTAGATATTTCAATCCTAGAAAAATATATGATGAATGGGAACCTACCATTAAAGTCAAGATATAAAATTATGAGTGCAATGCTTTGTATGATTTGGGTGCTAGTGTTTCCACAACTTTGAAATCTCTATGTGATGTGCTAGGTTTTACCAACTTGGAAGAATGTTCTCTTAATTTGCAATTGGCGGATTCTACTATTAAAAAGCCTTTGGGAAGAATTAATGATGTTCTTATTCTTGCAAATAGGAACTATGTGCCCATAGATTTTATTGTTCTTGATATTGACTGCAATCCATCTTGTCCCATAATACTTGGTAGACCATTTTTAAGATCTATAGGTGACGTGATTGATATGACAGAAAGGAATATTAAATTTTAGTTTCTGTTGAGAAAGGGTATGGAACACTTCCCTAGAACTATAATTAAGCCACCATATGAGTCAATCATGAGGGCAACCTATGAAGCAAAAACTAAAGATGACAATACTTGAATATATGCATTATGCCTAGCTAGGGGCGTAAAACAATAGCGCTCATTGGGAGGCAACCCAATAGTTACCCTTTAAATTTTTGTTTCTTTATGCTTTTGTTATGATTGTGTTTTTTATGTTTTAGTTAGTGTTTTTGCCAAGTAATGCCTTTAGGATGGCTTGGGTGATAGTTGATTTGATCCTGTTGGAAAACAAAGACTTTTATGTCCAGTAGCAGAATTATCAAAAATCACTGGAGCAACGAAAACTTCTGAATTGTTTAGACAAGATTGATATACAAATTGCCTACATTAAGTACAGATTACTACAAACTGCTATGTTTTTGACAGATTCTTTTTTGTTGCATTGTGTGCTTATTTCGATGAATCTATGGATTCTATCGGGGGTTATAAGCCTTGGTAAAGTTAGAATATAGTAGGTATAATGACATAATAAAATCTGAATGGGTTTGCAACAGTACTTAAAGTGGTGATTTGCTTTATTATACTAGCGGATCTCAAGAAGGTTTTGTTAAGTTTTGTGTGATTGAAGTTTTCAAGTTTTGGGTGAGATCACGATGGATGAAGGAATAAGGAGTGGAAAGATCCTAAGCTTGGGGATGCCAATGGCACCCCAAGGAAATATTCAAGGACTCCCAATCAACTAGTCTTGGGGATGCCCCGGAAGGCATCCCCTCTTTCTTCTAACGACCATCGATAATTTTACGTGGAGCTATATTTCTATTCGTCAGATATCATGACTTTTGGTTGGAGCGTCTTGTATTATATGAGTCATTGCTTGTTTTACTTTTTAGTTTGTCACAATCATCCTTACTGGATACACCTATTTGAGAAAGCCATAATGATGCCATGATTTGTTAGAATTGCTCTGTGTGCTTCACTTCAATTTTTTGAGCTAGGGAATTGCTCTAGTACTTCACTTATATCTTTTTGACCACATCGGTGGTTTAGTTTTTGAAGAAATTCTCTCATGCTTCACATAGATTATTTTGAGAGTTAGCAAATTTTGAAGAAATGCTCTCATGCTTCACTTAGATTATTTTAAGAGTTGGTAAATGTCGGATTCAGGGCTCCACAGACCCTAGAAGGTTCGAACTTAGGGGCGTGTGCGGAGAACTCAACCTCTCCAGCCAACGAACGCGTCGCTCTCACGGCCTAGCTCAATGAACGGAAAAGGGAAGGGACTCGGCAGTTTACCCAGGTTCGGGCCACCTTGCGGTGTAAGACCCTACTCTTGCTTTGGGTGGATTAGCCTCGAGAGGGGCTGAGGATGAACTAGTATAGAGGAAGAACAAGCTCAGGAGGTCAGTTCTAGTGTGGGTGTGAACTAGTGAGGGTTCGGGTTCCGGATCCCCTCCTATGGTGGTGGCTAAGCTATATTTATAGTGGCCTCGGTCCTCTTCCTCCAAAACATAGGCGGGAAGCGATCCCACACTGGCCAAGTTTGAAGGGAGACAAGTAGTACATCTTATCCCGACGAACGGTGGTCTTCGCCTACAAAGCTTTTTCTCATGACGCCATGGTGGGCTCGGTGATGACATCTGTCCTGCCGTTCTGGTGGTCTTGGTCTCGTTGCATGGGAAGGGAAACCTTTGGCTAATTCCTCGAGACCCCGCGCCTGCGCGTGCCTCCTTATCACCAAAGAGGAAACTTGATGCTCTGTGCCTACTGGCGCCCGCCTGGCCTTGGTCCTCATGGCTTGCATCACCTCAACCTCATGAGGTGACCGCCTACATAGGAATCTCCACTCCTCAGGAGGCTGCCTGGGGAGGCCGCTCCCTCCGGAGGTCTTGGCATCGTCCTCCTCACGAGGCTTGGCCCCTCACGAGGGTCTTGTCTTGTCGATGCTGAAGATGGGTTGTACCAGGACGCTGATGGAGCCACACTATTGGCCGTAGGCAGGTAAGTCTGGGTGCTTGGTTCTTAGAACACTGACAGTAGCCCCCGAGCCCAAGGCGTGCTCGGACTTAGCTTCGAGGCGAAGGCAAAGGGCAAGGGCAAAGCGCCGCAGGCCCCAATCACCTACGGATCGAGTCGACGCGTGGCGCCTAATGGGACGTGGGCGTCTCCACTTCCCCACACCGCCTCAGTAACCGTCTGACTTGACAACTGCCTGTTGCAAACATCATTACCCTCCAAACTCGTCCTCTGCTCCCCCTCTTTCCTGTGAGCTCGTACCTCCTTCTCTAGATTCCGCGCCAGCACCAATCTGCTTCCGTTGCCATGCCTCCATGGTTGAAGAAGAAAGGGACAGCTTGCGCGCCAGCGGAGTCCTCGCCGGGGTTGGAGCCCGCGCTGGGCCGGTCGATGGTGGTCAACCAGGAGGGGCTGAACAAGGTTCGGCAGGCCCTCGCCGCTGATTCCAATGAGTGGAAGGCGACGATGGTCTGGCCTGCCTCCCGGGCCTTTATCGACATGGAGGCCATCGAAATCACCTTCATCTCCATGCCCTCCAGGCCGGCCTGATCCCCCCTTTCTCTGATTTCTTCAATATTGTGCTTTCGCATTACCAAATCCAAGCGCTGAATCTGGATCCCGGATCCATTGTCCTCCTCTCCGCCTTTGCCTTCCCGTGCGAGGCTCTCGTGCGCATTGCCCCGTCCATGGCCTTGTTCCGCTATTTCTTCTCGCTCCGCCTGGTTGATAGCAGATGATGCTCAGGGTGCGTGTCATTCCAGGCGGTGTCGGCAACAGCTGGCTCCCGCATCAATTTCACGCTCCGTCCCAAATGTAAGAGGATTCCAAAAGCAATGGGTCTATGTGGACGCCACCGTGCTCAGCCCCCTGCTCCACCTCCCATGGGCGCCAGTGGTGCCAAGCTCTGTCTGGGGACATGTGGAGCTCATTGACCGACGGCTTGCGCATGTCTTGTCCAGGCTGGCCAAGCTGAAGGAGGTAGGGGTGACGGTGTCGATGGTGGTGAGGGAGTTCGTCCGGCGGCGCATCGCCCCGCTCCAGCGCCATTCTCGCCCAATGTGGGCCTTCACTGGCCCCAACGATCCCATGAGGCTCCAGGTTCCTTCGCTCCCCTCCAAGACGTTGCGCATAATGCTTGAGCTCGTGATGGGTGACCCAGCGCCTACTGCGCTCCCCGCCGAGGGGTGCCTCTTGTACAACTGCTCAATCGGAGAGGCCTTGGTCGAGAAGATCCCGTGCTTCAATGAGTGGAGGTTTCTCCCCGAGGGTCACATGGGGCCTCGCGAAAACCCTGTCTTGGTGGCTCCCATGCTCGCTGGCCCGGTGGTGCGCGCCCCTAAGGTGCTTCCTAGGGTGGGGGCGAGCATCGCCGATTGCTCCTGAGATGGCCCCTGGAGGCAGGCACCACCAAATGCTCCTGAGGTGGCCGCTGGAGGGCAGGTGCCACCAAATGCTGCTGAGGTGGCCGCTAGAGGGCAGGTGCCATCATGTGCTCCTGAGGTTGCCGCTGGAGGGCAGGTGCCACCAAGTGCTCCTAAGGTGGCCGCCCGCAGCCCTGCAGACAGCACGTGGGGGAGCCTTGGCCACGGCTGTGACTACCGCCCCCGCCACCAGGGGCAGCGTGTCATCCTTCAGTGTAACCCTTCTGAACGTTGAGGTATGCCACAAGAGGAAGGGGTTCGGGAGTTGCCGTGGCATCGCCCCATCGTCCCTGAAATAGAGGAAATGGATAGCCGTGGATGAGTAAGTACCATGCCCTTCTAGATTATTACATGATGCGTCCCCCCTCTAACACTTTCCCTTTAGGGTCCCTTCTGTCGCAATGGTGAGCCCGCCTGGTGCGTGACCTCCGGAGGCTTCCGGTTCAGCCGCGGTCCCAAGCCCCCCCTGAAACGGACAGCCGCGCGGGAGGTGGTGCTGGCCCATTAGTCGAGATCGCAGATGGAGAGTCACGAGCCTATTCTCCCAGCATCCTTCCTCTGGAGCAACCCCCGAGGCACGAAGGTCGTGTCGAGCCCCCCCCCATTGGTTCTCGCTGGTGGTTGGGTGCCCCATGCGACGGCTTCATCTTTGAGCGGCAGAACCGTGCCACACCGTGCCCCATCCTAGGTTTGGGAAGCTGCCGGAGGGGCTCCGGCCACCGTCCCCCTGCCGGAGACGGGTGAGTCATCCCGCACCCCTTCGGTGGACCAGGACATGGAGGAAAGGCCTGACCGAGCGCTGGAGCTCGCACGCGGGCGCAATGCCGTCCACCACAGCCTTTTCCAGGAAGCGACGAGCGCGCTAGGCCGGCTCGGGCAGAGCTTGGCGACGTCAACTCATGCCTCGAGGCGGAAAACCTCTGCCTAGCACTCGAATGGCATCAACTGAAGGTCGCCATCAACCTTGGGTACTTGCAGCATGAGCGCGCCCATGCGGAGGCCAAGGGATCCCTTGTAGCTTCTCGGGAGGCTTGCACTGCCCTGGAGGAGGCTCGGGCCGCAGACCAGCATCATGAGGCAGCTCAGGAGCGCGAGTGGGAACTTCAAGCCTTTATTGCCGCCCTTGAATGGCAGGTCCAAGCATGCCGAGCCACCCTTGCAGCGCCACCAGGAGGGACCCCCATAGACGCGACTGGGATTCGGGCTCACGAGGAGGCGCTGGCGCTCGAGGCGTTGGAGCACAGCTTGGAGCCCGAGCAACAGGAGGTGATGGAGCGCCAAGTAGCCACGGCCGAGGACGCCCTTGCCTCTCGAGAGGCGAGAATTCGGCTGGAGGTCGACCAGAAGGTGGCGGGGATCCGCAAGGCCCTCGTTGAAGAATACCGCCGAAAGCTAGGGTTACAGGAGACTCGCTTCAAACAGCGGCAGGTCGAGCTGCAGGGCAAGGCCGATGCTCTCAAGGTGGAGCTAGTTGCGGTAGAGCGGCACGGGAAGGCCGCCGAAGAAGCCCGAGTCACCGCCGAGGCTGAGCTGTCCTCGCTTCAGTAGCAGGTCATGGGTGTCACGTCCCTTGTGGAAAGGGCTACAGATGATGCGAGCCATCGTGACGCTGCGGCGCGAGCGCTCCTTGATGCTCGGAGACCTCAGCATCAGGGCCAACCGGGCCTTGGACACCATCTGCGAGGGGAACGTCGCCCGCCCGTATGAAGCCGACAATGATGGCTACCTCCTCTTCTTCACCCAAGTCGTGGCCTTCCTTGAAGGCAGGGCTGCGAGGGCATGCCAGCTCGTCGAAGAGAAGAGCCGGGATCTCCTTGGGCGCACGTTCTTGCGCATCTTCATCTATCTTCTTAGCCTCAATCCGTATTTCAATTTCAATGCCACGATAGCCCCCGTAACCAGGGTAACCCAGGGTGACCTGGCGAGCTGGGTGGACAACCATGTGGACGACCTGATCAAGGTATTTTCCCTTGCTGACAACGTGACTGCACTCGCGACTGAACATGATGGAGCAGATGACGATGATGATGACGGCGATAGCACACCCCGCTGGGTTTGTACTTCCCTGCTTTCCTATGAAGTTTTTGGGAACGGTACCTTGGCGTGGAAGCATTTTTTGGAGTGAGCTCCCCTATAATGTGTGGAACAATGATAGGCCCTCTAGGTTAAGGATGGCAATGGGTAGGGTATGGGCAGGGTAGAGCAATACCATACCCATACCCGTATAGTCAGTGGGTACAAAATTCTACCCATACCCGTACCCATGGGTATGAAACTTTACCCATACCCATACTCGACGGGTACCCGTACCCATTGGGTACCCAGCGGGTAGAACAAATAGTACATAAACTGTTCACAATTTTACACTCAATGATAGCACATTTGACAAAAATATCAGTTATCTCAGCTCAATGACAAGGCAGATGTGTACATGACCACTCTCAAACTATAAAAATCACAAACATACTCATAAGTCAATAGGAGTAGATGAGTCACATGACTAATTGACGATATGTTAACATTAGTTCACAACTAGGCAGGGTATGGGTATACCCGTGGGTACAAGGCTATACCCGTACCCTACCCATGACTTAACGGGTAGGGTATGGGTACTACCCATGGGTATAAAAGTGTACCCATACCCTACCCATGCGGGCACGGTACCCGCGGGTACCCGTACCCATGGGTAAAACTGCCATCCTTACTCTAGATTAATTTCAAAATGTGTCGACGTGAGCCAGAGGGCTCCCGACTAGAGTAGTTGTCGTGACTTATCTTTTGTGTTTGTGACCTTGGGCGGGTCCTTGTATCGCAGAGACGCATTCTTCATGAGGCGAGCCCTCCGAGGGCTCGCAAGAGCCTAAGGCCTCCTGGCGTGCCTACAGGCCTGCTCAAGGGCGCCACGCGAGGAGCTAGACGCCAACGCTTTGGCTAGGTGTGCGCGCAGGCGGGCCTGCTGCAGTTTATGCCCTTGGCCCTGAGGGGGCCTTGACGTGCTCACGCTATCCTAGATGCGCACACCACATCCGGCCCCCGCTCACGGAGGGAGCAGCAGGAGGAGCCATGCCTTCCAAACATAAATCAAAGAGCAGAGAACACCGCCAATCGAAAAATTTCCACCGTTTTCTTTTAATAAGCACGTGAAACTCCAAATTTCATTCCAAAGACAACAAATTGGGTTACAGAATAAGGGCAAAGGAAACAGTCGCGTCCGGCGCCTACGCTAGTCTTCTCACCAGCTCCCAGCTCAGTGCTTCCACTAGGTGTGGGCATAGTCATTGGGGGATAGTGTCGACTGCCAGCACGGAGCGTGGGGCCTCCACTTGGACATGGGTCGGAGCCCCTGTGAGGCCCGAGGGCGGCGCTCAAGGGACTCCGGGGCGTGTACAACCCCACTCATTATTACATGAGAGTGTCACGAGCGGCGATTTGATGGGCACTCCTTGCTCCTGGCGGGGACCCCGCCCTACGCATCCCCCGACCACCGCTGGGGCATCCGGAAACCAAGTATGAGACCAAGGGGCTACGCTGGCGGTGGTCAGGCGATCGCGGGCCCTCTACCTGGGGAAGGGCTCGTCTGTGCCTTCCTCGGCGGAGGACCTACCTCTAGACGGCGCGCGCCACCGTCGTGGTTCCGCCCTGCGTTGTGCGGCCTAGGGGAAGCTCTAGCGCCGGGCTCCCCCCCGCGCAGCCCCCAGTGTGTTTTGCCTTGCATAGGGAAGGGCCAACGTCCTGAGGTGTGTGGAGTGGTTCACCTGTGATTCAAGGTTAGCACAATCATGTCCTAAGGATATTGGTTGTAACCATTGGCTGTTGTTGTCGAAGGTGCTGGCAGGGCGCTGAGTTGGCTCGTAAGGGGTCCCTACTCCACGTGACCTTGGCGACCTTGACGTCCGGGCTGGCGGGGGGAACGCGTACGAGCTTCTCCTTCGCTCGTATGACGTGCCCGCCAACGGTAGTATAGAGGCACCACGGGCCATTACCCTGAAATCAGCCTCCAGCCCCTCTGCTCCGTTGTGCGCCATCTTCGATATCCTACCTCACTAGCCTGGGAGCAACTCCTCATTGTTGTCACAGTGGAGGCCGCCTGCCCTGGCTGCCTCCTGGGGGCGCGCCTCTTGGGTCAGGCGGGTGGCACCGTACACCGAGCTGCCTCCGCGGGGTCCTCCAGTCTCCTCCTCAGGGAACGAGCAGACGCAACAGGGGCGTGCATGGGTCCCCGAAGGCGTTCGTGAAGCCAGCATGATGCAAAAAGGCACCACGCCCTCGCAAGCAGCGTCGAACAGCTGAGCGACGCGAGAGAGCAAGGCATGATGGCCGTTTTCAGCTAGCATGCACCGCAGCAGCTCACGCGCTACAACAAGCACGGCTCGCGTGTTCGCATCCTCCCGGCGAGCATGCAAGGATGTCTGTCAGTGTCAAAAACGGCGGATCTTGTAGTAGGGATCCTAAGCTAGGCATCTTGGAGTGATGGTAACATGGACATAGGATTTTACCCAGGTTCGGGCTCTCTCAAGGAGATAATACCCTGCGTCCTGCTTTCGATTGTATTGATATGAGGATAGTACATAGTACATGTATTCACCATGAGATTGTAATAATGAATCTCCGATTGTCTATTGACTAGCCTAGCCTTGGTTTATATATGCACCGCAGGCCTAGGGTTTAGAGTAGTCCTTGTCTTCTGTGCCAAGCCTTGTGGAATCCTCCTTGTATTGGACATGAGCACCCGAAGTGGCCCATTAGTGAATCATCATGGGGGTCCTCGGCCCGACCCACTGGTTAGGAGACGACGTGGTGAGTACCCCCTAGTCCAGGACACCATCAGTAGCCCCCTAAACCGGTCTTCAAGTTGAGGATGCTCCACGGTTCTTCCGAATAATTCTTCTTCTTCAATCGTCGGTCTTGAAAACTGGTTCAATAAATCTTCCCATGTCCGATCTTGACGATCACCGAGCTGAATCCGAAGAGTTTACATGTCAGGCATCCGAGGAGCCCCTCTAAGCTACCGTCCTTTATCATTGCCTTGTAAGTGTTTCCCGTGCGATGACGTCCTCTTGCGTCCGAGCTCTAATGCCGAACTAAATTCGAGGCATATTTTCACAGCCGAGCTCGAACACTATTCAGCATTCAAGGTATCTGTCGGATTTCAGGTTCCGGCAAAACCCTTGAGGTTCGAACACTAGGGTACGCATGAAGATCTCTCCCCCTCTAGTTCGCACACACCATGATCTCAAGGCCTAGCTCGACAAACCCAAAGAACACGAGACACAAGAGTTCATACTTACTCGAGCCACCGATGTGGTGTAATACCTTACTCCAGTGTGGTGTGGTGGATTGCCTCTTGGGGTGAGGATGAACAGTTACAAGGGAAGAACGACCTCCTGAGGAGAGGTGCTCTTGTGCTTGGTTAGTGTGGTGGCTTTGGTGGAATGGATCTGGTCCAAGATCATCTGAGATCTCTGATCTCCGATCTCCCTCTACGGTGGTGGCTAGTCCTATATATAGAGGCACGGGTCCTCTTCCCAAATATTAGGCAGAAAGGGATCCCACAAAGGCCAATTTGAAGGGAGACAACTAGTACAAGCTATCCTGACAAAAGTTGGTCTTCGCCTGCCAAAGGCTGTGGTGGTGACGCCGTCTTGGGCTCCACGGTGACCTCCATCCTGTTGTCCTGCTGGTCTTGGTCTTGTTGCACCGATATGGAAACCTTTACCTGATGCCTCGGGACTCCTCACCCGCGCTTGCCTCTTTAGCACCAAAGAGGAAATGAGGATACAGCGCGTGCTGGCGCCCGCCTGGCTCCAGTCGTCATGGCATGCGTCACACAAACCTTGCGAGGTGTCCCTTGCCTTGATCTCTCCGCCCCTCGTAAGCCAGCCTGGTGAGGCCGCCGCTGAGGAGGTCTTGTGTCATCGGCCTCACGAGGCTTGGCCCCTCGCGAGGGTCTTGAGTGTTTGCTGGTGAAGATGGGCCGTACACGGCCGCTGGTGGAACCACGCTACGGACCGCGAGCAGGCAAGTCTGGGGACCCCCATTCCTAGAACGCCGACAGTAGCCCCCGGGCCCAAGGTGCGCTCAGGCTTGCCTTCAAGGCGAAGCCAAAGGGTAAGTGCGGAGCGCCTCGGGCCCCAACAGCCTGCGACCATGGATTGGCGTGTGGCGACTGATTGGACGTGGGCGTCTCCGCTTCCCCACGCTGCCTTGGCAACTGCCCGACTTGATGAGTCCTTGCTGCATGAAGAAAAAGATCATTATTATCTTAGATCGTGGAGGCCGACGGTTTGCCTCCCCTTGGCTATAAATGAGAAGAGGGGGCGGAGCCCCTGTCACCCATCTCTTCCCTTGATTCTCCCGCTCCTTCTTCTTCCTTGCTTCATCGCTTGTTGCATCGACCATGGCGCCGATACGGAGGTTCTCAGCCGAGGAGAAGGGAAAGACTCCCCCCGACGAGCCCGAGCCACTTCTGCCGAAGAAGAGGCTGTCTCATTGTCGAGACATTGTATGAGGCCGGAAGTATCGCGGCCATGGTACGAGCGGACACCTCCAGGGTATCCATTGCCCTTGTATGCCCAACCTGCGGGTTCCAGAGGGAGCGGCGACGAACGTCGTTGCCCGCGCCAGGGCCATGGTCGCCGCGCCACGTTGACGCATGCCGTCGCCCCAGGGGTCCATGCCGTGGACTCCTCGCACGAGTTCATGCTGTGGGCGGCGATGCCTCCGCGCACTTGGATTCGTTTCCCGCGGTTCTTCGCCGCCGAGATGCCGCCGAGGGGCCCCCTCAAGCTTTCGTTGCAGCATGCCGACTGCGATGCCCCGGTGACTGGAGTGGAGGTTGAAGCCGTATCCTCTGGGAAGATCTTCATGGCTCATGGGTGGGGCGAGGTCGCCCGACTCTGCCATGCGGAAGGCGCCCTCGCCATTCACTTCAAGTACGACGGCGCCTCCATGATGTTCTTCAAGGTCTTCGACGAGGAAGGCCGCCGCTTGGAGTGCTGCCCTGAAGGGGGTCGTCATGATGATGCAGCAGCTAACGCCGAGCCTGCCGCTGGGCTCGCCAGCTGCTCCTCCAGCGACAGTGGTGAATGCTGGTGGTCCAGTGACTCTCCCGAGCTCGTCGAGACTTTGGAGACAAGCGACGATAGCTACGTGCCCCCGAGCTCTCGCCGGTCCCGGAGCAAGGCTGCAGCGTCCGGCCGCCGTCGTCGCTGATCTGGATGGGGTTGGCGCCGGCCTCCGGAGGCCCACTGTTGATGATGGCGTCGGCGATGTTAGGCGCGTGTAGATAGGAACTCCCTTCTTTTTTTTCCATGTGATGAATTCAAACGGACCCCATGGGGGCGTGTAAAGGGTATGCGATGTCTTTTGTTGATATTATCCTTTATATGAAAATTTGCAAACGCATGTCCTGCTAAGGCTCGGTCTCCCCTTTCCAATCCCACGGCAGCTTGGTGTTCTACGCCGACAGGTCCCGGTCCCCAGGCAGGCTGCAGCTGTCGCTAGTATGCCAGGTCGCGATTCCGTGGTCAAGGCCAGGAGGTGAGCGGCCCGAGGTCCAGTAAGAGCTCCTGAGGTGCGATGCTCAAGAGGCCCCCTTTAGCGCGCAAGCAGCTACCTGAGGATGGGAAAGGGAGGCGACGCTACCGCAGCAGGGCAGCGAAAGGCGAGTACCTTATTCCGTAGCGCTGGGTTGATCCAGGCGCGAGACTTATCTTGGCATTCCGAAGCTGGTTCCTCGTGTTGCGCCAAACTTGTGCATCGGCCGCTGTCAAGTAGCTAGGTTAGGCCCGTGCGAGCCTCCCCCTTCTCCATGCTCTTCTGTGTTCTCTACGTCCTCAGGTCCCGGCCCTCGAGCAAGCTCAGCCGCTGCTGGTATGCTAGGTTGCGATGCCGTGGTCAAGGCCAGGGAGTGAGGGCTGGACAGCCAGTAAAAGCCCCTGAGTCGCGATGCTCAAGAGCCCCCCTTTTAACGCGCAAGCGAATTGCATGGGAGAAGAGAGAGAGAGCCTGCGGTACCGCCCACTTTAGTCCTCAAGAGGTTCCTGCAAGTTAGCGCGAGGAAGGGCACAAATTGCCATGATGATCGCCGGTCCGCCACTGGTTGATTCGCAAGGAGGTGAAGACACTAAGGGCCAGGTGAGGTGAGGTGATGTGCACGGGTGTCCCACGAGCCAGAGCTCGACCGCTCAGATTTCTCAGCGTTGCAGGGACAGACCCGAGCACAAGCGTTGTGCCAGCATGAGAGATTCCCGTGGCGCGCGATAATCAAGCAGGCCGTGATGACCATAGATAGATTACGCATGAAAAGCGAACTGGCTTAGGTAAATGCAAGAATGATACATGCCACTGGGTCAGGCCCGAGCGGCTTGGGGATGATGCAGCCTGAGGGGCACCCCCAGCAGGGTGAATTAAAGATGCAGGTGGACACATGCCGCAGGGACAGACCCGCGCGGCCTGGGAATAATGTAGCCCAGGCGGCTCCCAGCTAAATAAACTTGGAAAATGTCACCTGGTTTGGTTGTCGAAGGAGTGTTAGGGTAGTTGAAGACACATGGCGAAGAAGTCGCTCCTCACAAGCCATCGAGACCCAGAGCCTCGGGAGGCTCTGGAGGCTCAGGTGGCCTCCTGAGGACCGTCTCCATCTCCGCCAGGACTACGTGGTGCCTGGCCTCCTGACCTGCCAGGATGCTCCGCAGATCACGCTAGAAGGCGGCTGCCACGCTTGGCAGGACGAACGGCATGCAAACGTAGCTGTGAGGCGGTCCCTCACACCGGCCAGCACGCGAGGGCCGGAAGCGCTCCTGAGATGCGGCCCTGTTGAGCCCAAGGATGTTGATGCAAACGCGCAGCTCTCCACCCTCGCCTGGATGGGGAGTAGCGTGAGGTGGGTGGCGGTCGCCGCGTATTGCCCTTGCTTCCTGAAGCTCTTGAGTGGTCCTGACGATGAACTCCTGAGCGCCGGGCACTCCTCACCTGGTGTCCTCCCGAGGGAAACATGCCACGAAGCACGCCTGCATGACGTGCCCGAGCGCTTCCCTCATGATGTTGGTCAGGTCCGAGGCCCTCCAGAAGAGAGCGCCCGAGCCCTGCCCGAGGATGGCGCCGGGCGCGCCTCCCTATGTGAGGGAGGGAGGCACCACAGGCGCGGGCACAGATCCTGAGGTGGCGCCGCTCCCTTTAGGCCCGGTGCGGAGTAGCTGCTTCTTCTTGGGGTTGGCCTCAGGAGGGTACTGCACATATGCGCTGCCAGGGTCTTCGATTGCTACAGCTTGGAAGGCGCGCTCGAGGGAGCTCACCGCGTCTGTTTCCTCGCAGGGGACTGTGATGATTCCGCCGCTTCCCGGCATCTTGAGGACGTTGTAGCCATGGTGGGTGACTGCCATGAATTTGGCTAGCGCTGGGTACCCGAGGATGCCATTCTACGGCAGGCGGATGTGGGCGACGTCGAAGTCGACGAGCTCGGTGTGGTAGTTTTCGCGCTGACCGAAGGTGATAGGGAGACAAACTTGCCCTATCGGGGTGGTGGAGCCATCAGTCACTCCTGAGAAAGGCTTGGTGGGCTGGAGCTGATCGTATGGCACTTGAACGCTGTCGAACGTCTCGATGGACAGGACACTGAGCCGTGCGCCGCCGTCGATGAGGGTCTTGGTGACTTGGACATTGTTGATGACGGGCGAACAGAGCATCGGTAGAAGGCTGGCGGTTTCCGTGCATTTGAGATGGTCTGACGAGCTATAGGCGGTGGCATACTTGGACCATCTGAGCGGGCGCGTGGCCCTGAGCTTAGGGAGGGCTGCATTCATGTCGCGAGAGAACTGCTTGAAGATGCGCTGGGAAGCTGGGACTTGAGCGCCACCCAAGATGCAGGCAATGGCGCGCGGCTCCTGGAAGCCCCCAGCTCGTCCTGCTGGTGGTCGTCGTTCCTCCTTGGTGGCGGCGGCAATGGAGGGAGACCAGGGTTTCCCTGAGGACGGTCCTCGCGAGGCGGATCCCTCCAGGCGCCCTCACGAGGCCGATCCTGCCAGCAGTCCTCGCGAGGCTGGACGCGCCACTCCTGGCATGTCCCACGATCATCCCAACGTCTTCCACCTCATCCACCTCCTCGGCCGTTACCCCGGTCATTGTGCTTGGGGCGTCAACTGAAGCGTCCATCTCGAATGGCCCTGAGCTCTTGACAATCGTTGGTGTTGTGGCTGCGGCCGTTGTGGAAGGCGCAGAACGTACGACTTCCCCTGGACGACTCGGGGAGGTCTCAGCCGCGCTTGGTATCTGGTTCTGCCGCGAGTATGGCCACCCCTTTGCACTTCATGTCCTTGACCTTGGCCTTCTTCTCCTCCGGATCCACAACAGGGAGCTCGAGGAGGGAGAGACGCCCCTCCTCAGCTCTTGCACACTTGGTTGCTATGTTGAACAGCTCCAAAGTCATGCACAACTCCTCATGGATGGCGATCTCCTCCTTGATCTTGACGTCGCAGATGCTGTCGAAAAACACTGAGATGATGGCCTCGTCTATCACCTTGGGGATCTTGAGGCGCACGCTATTGAAGCGCTGGATGTACTTCTGCAGGGTCTCTCCCGGCTATTGCTTCATGCTGCGCAAGTCACCCACAGCCGGCGGGCGGTCGCGAGTGCCCTGGAAGTTGGCGACGAAGCTGTCGCACATTTGGTCCCGAAGGAGATCAAGCCCGGGGGCAGGTTCAGGAGCCACGAGCGAGCGTCGTCCTTAAGAGCCATGGGAAACCAGTTCACCATGACCTTTTCGTCGCCGTTGGCCGCCTCGATGCTCAGCTCGTAGAGCTGCAAGAACTCCGAAGGGTCAGTGGTGCCCTCGTAGCGAGGAGGCAGGTCCGGCTTGAACTTTCCTGGCCAGACGAAGCTACGCAGCTCAAGAGTGAAGGCACGACAGCCTGCCATGGCCATCGGGGCCCGTCATGGAGGTGGAGCTTGATCTTGGTGCCCCTGCGCCGCCACGGCAAGTGGCACATGGAGCTGCCGCGGTAAGCGGTCCTGGCATGGTGGTGCTGGGAGCGGTGGAGCATTTTCTTGCGGACGGGGAACCTCTTGGCAGCTTCTTTCTTCGTGCGCGGGCACACGGCGCGGTGGATCACGCCGCAGGACCGCACATCTTGGAGCGAGGACGCCGTCTTGACGCGGAGGAGGTGGAGGCGCTCCATGAGCCGCATGTCTCGGCGCGAGGGCGCCATCTTGGTGCGGAGGGGGCAGAGGCGCTCCGTGAGCCACATCGCTCGCAGCCGAGGACGGGCGAGGCAGCGAGAGGAATGGTGCAGGGGAGTCCCCCACGGCGGTGACGAGCTCGGCGATGCGGTCCCACCAGGCCTCATAGAGGTCGTCGACCAGGTGGTAGCGCAGAAGCTCACGTGCCATGAGCAGTGTGGCCTGCACGTCCGTGGGCGTGCGGCAAGCGTGAGACGATGAGTCGGCTGGAGTCAGTGATGGGGTGGCGGTGTCGCCGTCTTGTCGCAAGGAGGGGTGCAGCGAGGAAGCTTGCTGCTCGTTTGCCGCCGGGCTGATGGCGGCGTTGGTGGCGGGTGGCAGAGAACGATGGGAGGCCCGCCGACAGGGGCTGTCTGAGCGACACGGGCGGCGAGGGCGGCCTAGCGCTCAGTGCGGGCCCGGCGAGCGTCGGCCATAAACTCGGTGGAGTGGCGAAGCGCGGATTAACGAAGGGGACGGCTTCAGCGCACCCCTACCTAGCGCGCCAAATGTCGGATTTCGGGTTCCGGCAAAACCCTTGAGGTTCGAACACTGGGGTGCGCATGAAGATCTCTCCCCCCTCTAGTTCGCACATACCATGATCTCACGGCCTAGCTCGATGAATCCAAAGAACACGAGACTCAAGAGTTTATACTGGTTTGGGCCACCGATGTGGTGTAACACCTTACTCCAGTGTGGTGTGGTGGATTGCCTCTTGGGCTGAGGATGAATAGTTACAAGGGAAGAACAGCCTCCTGAGGAGAGGTGCTCTTGTGCTTGGTGAGTGTGGTGGCTTTGGTGGAATGGATCTGGTCCAAGATCATCTGAGATCTCCGATCTCCGATTTCCCTCTATGGTGGTGGCTAGTCCTATATATAGAGGCCCGGGTCCTCTACCCAAATATTATGCGGGAAGGGATCCCACAACGGCCAATTTGAAGGGGGACAGCTAGTACAAGCTATCCTGACAAAAGGTGGTCTTCGCCTGCCAAAGGCTCTGGTGGTGACGTTGTCTTGTGCTCCATGGTGACCTCCATCCCATTGTCCTACTGGTCTTGGTCTTGTTGCACCGATATGGAAACCTTTGCCTGATGCCTCGAGACTCCTCGTCTGCGCTTGCCTCTTTAGCACAAAAGAGGAAACAAGGACACTGGGTGTGCTGGCGCCCGCCTGGCTCCAGTCGTCATGGCATGCATCACACAAACCTCGCGAGGTGTCCCTTGCCTTGATCTCTCTGCCCCTCGCGAGCCGGCCTGGTGAGGCCGCCCCTGAGGAGGTCTTGAATCGTTCGCCTCGTGAGGCTTGGGTCTTGAGTGTTTGTTGGTGAACATGGGCCATACAGGGCCGCTGGTGGAGCCACGCCGTGGGCCTCAAGCAGGCAAGTCTGGGGACCCCCGTTCCCACAACGCTAACAGTATCCTCTTGCGTCTGAGCTCTAATGCCGAACTAAATCCGAAGCGTCTTTTCACAGCCGAGCGCCAACGATGGTCGGCATCCAAGGTATCATAGATTACCTTGGCCTCTGAAAATTTGAGTGAGTTTATCTGAGCTTAAATGCTGGAGTAGTCTTCCATAGAACAAGCCATTCAAATCCGAGCTTTATGCCGGACCGCTTCCGATCTCCAATGCCAGACTGCATCCGAGCTCTAACAATGGTCAACGTCTGAGGTGTCATAAACTACCTCAGTCTATAAAAGATTGAACGAATTCAGCCGGGCTTAACACCGGAAATGCCCTCTATGGAGCCAGCCACTGGCGCCTAAGCTTTAGCCAAACTGCTTCCGAGGTGGTGCACCACTCTGACTCTGGGCTGATTTTTTGTGAGTATTTTCGATTGGTGCAATTTAATCTCTGCCGAGATATATAGCCAGTAGCCCTTAAGATGTGTGTAGGTCTAAAACCCGAGATGCACCAAAAGGATGACATAGGACCGCTGATCCCAGTAGCCCCTGAGACTCAGGTTTATTCACAAAATCGGCCTGAGAATCAACTCCTAGCTCAGCAGATACTTTGGGACACAAAAAGAGGTGTGCACAATCCTCGAGACTCAGGTTGGGTGCGGCCGACCAACCTGATGAACGTAATCTCCTCAGAAACTATATTGCACTTAAGTTTTCTGTATTGGATTGTCAATGAAGTAGCCCCCCAGAATTGGGTTGGGCAACATAGCCGACCCTAGGATCGTACCTCCTCGGGAACTAGTTCAACTGTCATGTATGTTTTGACAATACCGAGGTGGTGTTTAGCAGGAAAGATGCAGAACTATAGTCTTTTAAAAAGATTTTCACGCCGAACACCTCAACCAAGAGAATGTCCCGCCTGAAAGGAAAACATAAAATAGGTGAAAGATGTTATAAGCTCAAAATACCAAAAAACATGCGTAAAAAACTTCACGTCTAGATTGAATCAAGCTGTTTTGGTGCCAATACAAAATTGGTCTCAAAATTGTACTTCCGTGGTGCTTTGACATGACACATCCGATCTCTAGACTTCAAGTGGGTCAGCCTTCGGCTTCAACCTCCCTATCCCGAAGGTGGAGTGTTTCTCAGGCCAGTTTAGCAAACTAAACGTGAGAGACTTTAGAGAGAAACCAGGCTACCCGGCTATTGATCATACATCTGAGTCGAGAAAGGAGTGGTAGAAAAGACTTTGTAGCGACTAAGAACAAAACATCTATTATAAAATGGCTCATATTAATTTAAGAGCCCCCAAGTGACTTGGGTAAAAGAATTTTATGTACAATAATTGTACGTATCGAAGTACTTTATATAATATCTACGTTCGCCCGAACTTTGAAAGTGTCTTAACGGACTGTTGGCTTCTCCCTCTTCGTCCAAGGGCCGAAAAGTGTTATCTACTCCGCCTACCAAGAATATCGGCGATGTTTTGGGTAACCAGGCAGTCAGGCCATGACGCTATAATAGATAAAGCGTGCCCAAGGAGCTTATGCTATATTACTTATGTAACGTAAGAAGTATCTTCAAAGAAAATAGTGCCCCCAATGGTACCTTTCCTTGGTCGCTCATGATTACTATGGTACTTGTGCAATAGATTTGTGTATGCGTGAGTTTCGTCGTGTGCCGACCATAGTTGAAAATAATAAGAGCGCTAGCTTTCGGCTTCACCCATCCGAGGTACGAGCTTGGATGACCTGGTCATAACAATCGCAGAGGTGCTCCCTTTACTCCCTAGCCGAACAATCGGGAACATAGAGGTAAGCACAGGAGCCAGGCAACCCATCTTTGCGGAATACTTAAGTCAACATGATGCATATTTTGGCATAATACACGAACAAGGAATGGTGCGATACATTAATAATCATATCCAAGAAGAAAGGCTTCATAAAATAAGCCCCCAAGTAAACGGGGTATTTTAATTTGTTTGTAACAAACAAGGTTTTGACAAAGAAAGTTTTTCGCAAATGACTTTTTGTCAAAAAAGTATAATGCTTGGTCCAACCAAACAAAATTCAAAACTGAAAGTTTTTTAGCATGAAAGTGACTTAGCTGATTAATGTGCTCGGTGTGACGTGGGCCGAGCTTATAGCAGCTCAAGGTCCCAACCCCCAAGCCGGTCTTGACATACCCGAGCGAAGAGCTCGACTGATGAAGTGATAGCACGACAATGCTGAAGTGCCGAGGCGAAGCCCCTGGTCCAGCTGAGGAGACAGAGTAGTTCGGCAGCATGACAATGAAGCCCCCCGTCACTCATCGTGTCAAAACAGGTCGGCATGGTTGACGTCAGTTTGATGAAGCGACGACGCGATAATGGCGACACAGGGTATCACACCATGGTGATGGTGGAATTTGGTTGATGGAGGCGAGAGGACGACTCCGTACGCCGAGGTGACTATGTGACGCTACAAAAATTAATTATCTGCACACATAAAATAGTGCAAGGTAGAAGTAATAATAATAAAGTAAAAAATTCGTTGCATAATTAATAATTTAAGCAAAGCGAATAATAGTAGAAATATGGCCCGTGCGTCGAACACCCGCCGAAGTAGAGTTCTTTTGGTGATACTGAAGTCCTCAAGGCAACCGAACATGTCGGTATGGCAATTCCACCAACAAGGTGATCACGCGAGCCAATTTAGGCCGATTGGGACAGTGACGCCGGCTTGCCGAATTGACCGCGTGACGTAGTCGAAGTCGATTACCTACACACGTAAAATAGTGCAGTCCAAAAATAATAATATAAATATAAAAAAATTCTCGCATAATTAATTTAAGAAAAAATATATTTTAAAGAGATGTGGCCAGGCGCCGAATTCAATGTCGATGCAGGGCATCGGCGTGATGCGGTAAAGGCGTGACAAAGCCTGAATTCACAGGTCGGTCCGTGTTCCGGATGCGGCGTTCACCGACCTGTGTACGGAAACTGACCGAACCACCACGCGACCGTCGTTAATGCGGCCACCATTTGACCCTGTGTGTAGAGAATGGAACATACCAGGGTAATAATTCATCGGGAAAAAATAAATCCACACAAGCAAAAATTACTAGGATTAATAGCACCTGGTTTATTTTTTGTAGTGATCCAAAGAGACACATGCGGGCGTTCATGAATTTGCATCTAGTAGTAGTACTAGTGACAGCGCTAGCTTGATGTTGTGTGCGCGTGCTCGACTGGGACGCAGCCGTTCAGGATCTCCCACGATGCGCAGCTTGTCCTCACAAGTCACGCATGCTGCTAGTCCGTCATAACGGACCTCAGATCCAATGTGTAACCAGGCAGTGTCATGGTTCTAACTCTGACAGTGATGTAGGGGGGTACGTATGGAGAGGCTAGATCTTAGCTATGGAGGAGTTGTAAGCACACGAGGATTACGAGTTCAGGCCCTCCTCGGAGGAAGTAACAGCCCTATGTCTCGGTGCCCGGAGGCGGTCGACTGAATTATGTGTGTATGAATAACAGGGGTGCCCACCCTTGATACTGAGGAGGGGGTGGCTTATATAGAGTTCGCCAGGCCCCTCCAGCCCTCTGTAATGCAAGGTTTAAAGTACATTAAGACTGGGGGTTACTGGTAACGCCCCTAATAAAGTGCTATGATGACCATAAAAGCTACTTAATGACCGACCGTTAGCGTGCGGAGTGACTTTAGGTCTCCTGGCCGTCGAGTGGTTGGATCTTGGTTGAGTAATTGCTTCTTGGTCGAATGTCTTCGAGTCTGTCGAGTGGAACACCTCCAAGTCGATTGAAAGGTGATTTATTCTAGAGGTGTCCTTGGGTAGGGTAGTTAGGACAGGTCCGTGACCCTACCCTAGGTACATAGCTTCATCATTAGCCCCCGAATGGGTCGAGGTTTGAGTGGAGAAGGAGTTGAGGACTTCTCCGACTCGTTTTCTATGTCGTGAGCATATCTTGTTTCGGATCAACGGACCTGAGTGATGACAGCAACTCCCTTTTCAGTCGCCTTGATCCATTCTTAATTCTTCGCCGAGTGAGTTTCTTTACTTGTAAGGCTCCGAGTGACGGTGCGGAGGAGATCTTTGGTTTGACAAGTTATTTGCTGCCCGCAGATTTAGTGGGATCCGAATTTTGGGAAGCGCGCGGGACGTGGGAGGCCGCAGTAATCGGACGAGATAGAGCGGAGCCGCCTCGATCCCTGCGCCACCTTTTTCGCCACGTATCGCTCGTGCGGTCGTTACGGGTTTTGACAGAGCCATCTGGGCCTACCTGTCAGCCACTCGGAAGCGGCCTCATATAAGGCGTTGGACCGGAATCTCCCGAACAGTGTGCCCCATTATCTCTTCTCCTCCTCACGCCTCTTCTCTGCGCTCGCTCTCGCTCCAGCGCCACTGCGCCACACGCGTCTCGTCGGCGACAATGGTGAAGGAGAAGATAGCGGCTCTGGAGCGGGCAAAGAAGGCGACGGTGAGGTCAAAGGGGAAGGCGACGAGCCGGGGCGGATCTTCCTCGCGGACTGGCCTGCCGAAGGGTTGGATCCAGGGCGACTGGATCCACTCGAGGATCTCCCAAGAAGACCTCGACGACCTGGACGAGGGAGGGCTGATCCCCTACGACTCGGCGCGGCTTCCGGGGAAGGAATCCGAGCCGCAACCCCGGGAGGGTGAGCGCGTTCTTCTTGCCACCCACGTCGACCGTGGGTTTTCCTTGCCTCCTCATCCTTTCTTCCGAGGGTTTCTGAACTTCTTTGGGGCTTAACTCCACCATTTTACCCCCAACTCAATCGTTTATCTTACCGCGTTCATTTCCTTGTGTGAGAACTTCTTGGGTTGTCGACCTCACTGGGGTCTTTTCAAGCATATTTTCACTTGTCGCTCCCAGACAGTGAAAAAGGCTAATCCGAGAGACGAGAGGACCCAAGTGATCCAGATGTGTGGGGGTCTTGGCATCCAGACGAGGGGAAAAAGCTCCTTTCCAGCCATGATTCTTCCCGATTCAGTTCGCGGATGGCAGTCGACCTGGTTCTACTGCAAAGACCAGTCGGCGCCAGGGCAATCGACTGGCCTCCCTCCCTTTACCATGGACCAAGTGGAAAAACCCTCCCCTTTGAAGGTGCTCCCGGAGGAGAAGGCGCACGTGAAGGTGTTGGTAAACCGAGTGGTCCAGCTCATTCGTGATGGGGTCACTGGTATGGATCTCTTGGAGGTCTTCCTTCAGCGGCGCATCCAGCCTCTCCAAGCCCGAGACCACCCGATGTGGATGTATTCGGGTCTAGAAGACTCCACTCGGATCTACCCGGAGGAGGTCGATGACGACACACTGGAGAAGTGGCTGTCGAGCATTACCGGGGACAAGGACAATCCCAGAGGAGCCAGGAGAGTTCCCCCATTCGACCAGTCGTGTGCACCAGAGCAGGTCTGATTCTGAGTTTTTGCTTGTAATCCGAATTCACTCGCGCAGCTGTCTGTATTGCGTCGACTAACTTTGTTCTCCCTGCTTTCTTTCAGGCCATTACTGAAATGTATTCGATGCCCAACGGGGAGCAAGAGCAAGCTCTGGAAGGCGAGGCGAGTGGTGGCGAAAGTGGCGAGTGGACTTCTGATGGTGAAGGGGATGGTGGAAGTGATGACTCAAGTGATGGGGAAGAAGTCAAGTCACCTCCTCGCATAGAGAGACGATCCAAGCTTGACCAAGAACGGCCGAGTGCCCGCGACAAGGCAACTGCTCAGGCTGGCCAGTCTGCGAAGCGTCCCCGGGTCTCTTCACCAACCCCGATTGAGAAGGCGCCAAAGCACCCCAAAGTTGCAGAGCCGAAGACTCGGAAGGCGCTGCCAAAGATCAAGATCGATATCCCTGTCGCCTCCGCGTGAGTGTCTCTCCTTGTATTCACTCGACGCTCCGCGCTGTTTGTTTTTCTTGTTTTAACTGGACGAACTTTGGAATTGTTAGCGCTGCCACTTCCGGGACCTCAGCTTACAGGGATGATGATGAGGTGATGGAGGATGCAGTCACTTCTAATCCAGGTATGATTTCTGCCATACTATCTTTCTTTGGTCGATTCTACTACATCGTGCATCACTGGGTGACGTGATTTTGGCAATTTGAACTTTGCACAACTCCCAACATTATTGACCTCCCTGATGATGATGAAGAGCCCGAGAGGTCTTTGACGAGGAAGAGTAGGCGAGCTCCTGCAAGTGAGGCGCTACAGTTGACGCCGAGGGCGGAACCAGTCGTTCAGGACACTGGTGACGTCAATCGGGGTTCTGTTACCTTCGCGGAGCCCCTGTCGAGTGCCTTTCCTTCTTCTTCGACTGCTCAGGCCCCTGTCGACCCACCTTCAGTTTTTGTGACCCATCATGTCCCAGAGGACGAGGTGAATGCTGCTAGGGAAGCCATACGCCAGGCGGGCATTATGATGGAGAAGATGAAGATGGTGCGGGACGCCAGCCAAGCCGCCTATGATGCCAGCTCGGCTCTCCAGAGAAACGTTCAGGTTAGTCGGCTATCTGAAGATTCTTTCCGAAAATCTTTGTGTCTGTACACCCACTGGGTGCGTCGATTGAAGTTTTGGACTAGTGGAGACTATGGTGGACTGCTGGCAGTCGACTGTAGTCTTTGTATTTTGCCGAATGTATAAACCAAACTGGTAGTTTGTCTCTTCCACTCGACTTCGGCGGGCCGGTCGAGTGGGATCAGAACCGGTGGGGGCACGCTAAGTGCACCCACTAGGTGTAGTCCCCCAGACTATGGTGGACTGCTGGCAGTCGACTGTAGTCTGAGTTCTACTTTCTTTCTCTCTTTTTTTTGAACTCGACTTCGGCGGGCCGGTCGAGTGGGATCAGAACCGGTGGGGGCACGCTAAGTGCACCCACTGGGTGTAGTCCCCGAGACTATGGTGGACTGCTGGCAGTCGATCGTAGTCTTAGTATTTATTGCCTTTGTTGTTGTTTTTTTTTGCTGTAACGATAACTTCTCCCCTTTGATTTCAGAAATCTTGCGATCTTGGAGCTCGCTTTGCTGACTTGGAGAAGCAGCAGGTTCAACTGAACCTTGATTTGGAGCTGGCCAGGACAAAGCTGCAAAAGGTCAGAGATGGCGCCGCAGGTAAGACGATTTTGTTGACTAGTTAGTTTTTAGGCTTGAGTACCCTTCTGCTATTTTCGAATCAATCATCATTTCTTTGCAGAAAAACTGAGAGAAGCTCTGGCGAAGAAGGATCAGGACTTGGCTGCTGCCCGTAAGGAGGCTGACGACAAGACCGCTCTGGCCGAACAGAAGCTGGCTTCGGTCGGCCAGTTAGAAGAAGAGAATACCAGGCTGAAGACCGCTCTGAATGAAGCCAACAGGGAGTGTACACGTTGGAAGAAGGATAACCTCAACCTGAACGAAAAGATGGAAGGCATCGCTCGCAGGAGGGATGATCTGGAGAGCTACTTGAGGAGCCTCGCCAAGAAGTTGTACATCAAGCTTGAAGGTGCACATTCAGTTCCGACTGGTGTTTTTTTGTGTCGACTCAGTGTATGAAAATTGACTTATCCTTGGATCGTGAATGCATAGTTTTGCCAGAACTTTGAAGAGGAGACTGGGCGGATCGAACCAGGTTTGGATCCAATCAACTCTCCCGTGAAAGATGAAACTGCCATGAATCTGCTCCGACTGGAATCTCGCATCAACGGTGCCGTGGACTACTTGGCTCGACTGAAGGTTGCCATGTCACGGATCGACTCGGCACTTTGGCCAGAGGCTACGCTCCAAAACGATCTCGAGTCTCTGATGACTCGACTTAACGGAATCCCTGACCGAGTGCAGGAGTGGAAGAAGTCTTCTACTCGGTGTGGCGCTGATGTGGCTCTGTCCTTGGTTCGTGTCCACTGCAAGGAGGTGCGACAAGACAAGCTGGCAGCAATCAAGGTCGCCAACACCCAGAAGCATGACTTCCGAACCTTTATGGAGACTTTCATTGCTGCAGCCACTCGGATAGCCGACGGCGTTGACCTGGATGAGTTCGTCGAGCCTGCCAGCCCTCCTCCCGTGGAGCGAACAAACTCTTATGTCCCACCTTAAATTTGCCTCGGAATGCCAAGTGTTTTTTGTAACCGTTAAACTTTTTTGGGCTGCATGCCCGAGTACTTCGATCTGTGGTTTGGAACCTTTAGAATTTATCTGAACTTAGTTTACCATTGAATATCTTTATGAATCTCCTGCTGAGTGAACCCATTCTTCATTCGAGACAACTTTTGCACTCGTAGCGCAGTTCCGAAGGAGAGGGAAGCAGTCGACCCATGTCTTGTATTTGTGGTGCAGCTCCGAAGGAGAAGGTAGCAGTCGATTTGCACCTCGTCGTCCTTGCGGGTTGGGATGCGTTCCGTACTTAGGCGAGCACTGGGCTGCAGCTAAGCCCCCGAGTGGAAGGTCTGCTCTCCACTCGGTAGGATTTTTAAAAACTTAGGCGAGTACTGGACTGCAGCTAAGCCCCCGAGTGGGAGGTCTGCTCTCCACTTGGTAGGATTTTTTTCAAATTTAGGCGAGTATTGGACTGCAGCTAAGCCCCCGAGTGGGAGGTCTGCTCTCCACTCGGTAGGATTGATGAGGACATCAATACCATTGTTACACCCACAGCCCCTACTGTTACATATACTGGACCAATTACTAGAGCTCGCGCACGCCAATTAAATTACCAGGTACTTTCGTTTCTTGGTAATGATTCTAATGTTCATGAGATTATGATGCTGCCTAAATTGGATACATTTGTTTTGCTTACAAATGAAGGGCCTAGCTTGGAGAAGGATGAACATTGGAGCAAGAACACGCATGGAGTTGATGGCATGCGCAAGGGGATCAAGAACGGAGTTACAAGTGATGATTTCAGGACTTTGAAGCCGCCATAAGGAGTGCATGAAGCCTTGGACGAAATATACAAGATGCCACTTCATAATATTCGTCCATAGGCTATTCTAGGTGCTGCGTCACCTTATTAATGGGCCAGGCCCATGTAATTTTGAAATACTTAAGTATAGGCTCTTTTTAGAGTCCGTATGTGCAGGGAAACAAGAGTTAGGGTTGGTTTCGGACCCCACCCTCAAGGGCCACGAAATTCCCCCCTCTTCCTCCATATATACAGCCCTTAGGGCGTCGTTTAGACTTTGGGGGTTTTGTTTAGATTAAAAGTTCGCCATAGCTGCAACTTCTCGTACTTCGTTTGTGTCCAACGACCAGACCAAGACATCACAGAACCCCACCTTGATCAATAAAGCTTTCATCTTATATTCGCAATATCCAGATTGCAATCTCAGTTTCTTGCTTGTTCTTCGTTTGCTCGCAGGAAACAGACCCTCGTGGTCAGGTTGATCGTGCTCCGGCATGGTTAATAACCCCTTGGAAGTTGGTTTAGCGATTGCTAAGGCGCGACGTCTCGCACGTTCGTAGTTGGATCGTCAAGGTCGACTCCCACAGAAAATGATAGCCACCATCTCATCGAAACATCAGGACACCTTTGCCTCTATCATGTGGTATCAGATTTCCAGGTTGCTCGGTGAGATTTTACAGTTTTTCGTAGATTAGATCGAGTCTGTTCTTCATACCTACAGTCCATGAAAAAGCCACAAAAAAATTAGGGTTAGTTCATCATATCCGAACCAATCTGAGCCTTTGCATAATCTTTTTAGGGTTTTTGCTTTGTTGAATTTGCGGTTGCATCGTCGTGTCAAGTTGCTGGTCTTAGAGTCTAGTCTTTTAGAGTTTCGAGTTCTGGTCATAAGTTGTCACGCCGCCGCCGCACCATCATCATCACCCATCTACCACTTTTGCTTATCCGCCACTGCTCTGAATCCATATCCATATACCACCACCAATCCGTATCCATATACCACCACCAATCTGTATCCATATACCTCCACCGCTACCATATACCACCACCGCTGCCATATACCGCAACCATATATCCACCACCAATCCGAGTTCTTCTCATATTAGGTTTGTTCTTGAGATCAATCTAAATTCCGATTCGTGTTTCCTTGCCTGCGTAGGTCTCGGAAAAAAGAGTCTGGAGACCCCCGGGCAGTTTTTAGGCCAAAATTTTCACGGGCAAATTTTCTTCCATATCCTATTCTAGGCTTTTCTGAGTCTTTTGAGCCACGTGCCATCATAGTGATTTTTTGTCACACTTTTTCGTCGTCGCTGCCCTGATTTCTGAAAAAAAAGTGAATTTTTTTTTTCGTGCCCATCCTATCAGTTTGACGAGGGTAGATTTTGAGACACTCGCCATTATAGTGATTTTTCGCAAAAAAAAGAGGAGCGCAAAAAAAAGGAGCGAAAAAAAAGCGAAAAAAAGAGAGTTCCAGAGTGTGCTTTTCCCTTATTTACGTGCAGCGCCGTGATTTTGTTAGTGTTCTAGGCTCGCGTCTCTAGCACGGTCTAGCCTAGGACCAGCACAGTACCATCGTTGAGCGTTTATTCAACTTTGCATCTCTGAATTGATTATTGCTGACCCTTTTTGCTACCATACTATAAGCCTTCCCAGCTCCACATACATCTACTCGTGCGTTTGACTGTCCCTGGCAATCGCTCTATCCAAGCTTTTGAGAGTTTTGACTACAACAGTTGCCGATCACCGCCTGCTGCTGGGTAAGAACTGGTAAGAATTTGTGATTTGCTTGACGGATTTGTGACACCCGCCACCACCACCACTTGTTAGTAGTCTGTAGGATCATATTCTTGTGTGTTTCTATTGCTGCTAACCATGCCAGGATCACAAGCCGACGAGACTGACTGGGAGAACTTGACGAACAAGGAGCTTCATGATACGTTTCAGCAAATGATGAGTGGACAGGTGCAAGATGTGCTAAACAGATTTGAAGAGGCCATAGAGAAGATAGATGGCATGGAGAAGACGTTTGAAACAAAGCTCGATAACAAGTTTGCTGAATTGCTTTCGCGTTTTCCACCACCACCACCAGCTGCTCCTGCCGCACCTCTACAACAACAGCAACAACTACCTCCACGTCGGGAAATAGCCCTCCGCCGAGCGAGCCGTGTCCCTCTTCAGTCGGGCCAAACTGCTGGTGCTGCTATTGATACTTCTGTGGCTCCTACTGCTGATGTGGAGGAGGATGATTATGTGGGAGATTATGAGGATGAGGTTGATCAAAATCAGAACTACGTGCCACCACCAGCACAGCAACCACCAGGTCGTCCACATGCAAATAATGGCAATGGTAGGGCTCACCCTCAGGTACGAGATCATGACCATCTCCCTAAACTAAAATTGAATATTCCACCATTTGAGGGTAGATATGTTCCTGATATATATCTTACTTGGGAGTTAGAAACTGAACAACGATTTACATGTTTACAATATCCCGAGGAGAGACGTGTTCCTGCTGCTGTTTGTGCATTCACTAGTTTTGCATGTGTTTGGTGGTCTGAGCATTGTAGATTATATTCTATTCCGGCTACTTGGGCTGCTTTGAAAACTGCTATGCGTACTCGTTGGGTTCCACCATATTATCAACGTGAATTACTTCAAAAATTACAGTGCTTAAGACAGGGAAAAAATTCTGTAGAAGAATATTATCAGGAATTACAAACTGGCATGATTAGATGTGGTATTGTTGAGGAGAATGAAGCTATGCTTGCATGTTTTATGGGTGGATTAAATAGAGAGATTCAGACGATTCTAGAGTATAAGGAGTATACTAATATCACTCGTTTATTCCATCTTGCTTGTAAAGCTGAACGTGAAGTGCGGGATCGACAGGCATTGGCGCAGACTAACTTTTCTGCAGGTCGACCTTCATCATGGACACCACGTGCATCATCTACTTCCACACGTTCTGCTACACCGGCGCCTCTGTCGGCTGCCACCTCCAACCGTGATACAATAAAGCAGGCACAATCACCACTATCTACCAAGAGCACACCTTCTGGGCCTGCAAAGAGCTCTTCTTCATCCATGGCATCAACAGGGCAAACACATGATATTATTTGTCGACATTGCAAGGGTGGAGGTCATTATGCGAGAGAATGCCCATCTAAGCGTGTGATGATTGTTACTGAGGATGGTGGGTATGAGTCCGCTAGTGACTATGATGAGGAGACTTTGGCTCTTATTACACGTGACGAACACGGTGGAGACGATTCTGATCATGAGACGCAATACATGGCTCCTGAAGATGCTGACAGGTATGAATGTTTAGTTGCTCAACGTGTTTTGAGTGTGCAGGTTACACAAGCTGAGCAAAATCAGAGGCATAATTTGTTCCATACAAAGGGAGTTGTGAAGGAACGTTCTGTTCGTGTGATCATGGATGGAGGGAGTTGCAACAACTTGGCTAGCATGGAGATTGTGGAGAAGCTATCTCTCACCACAAGACCACATCCACATCCTTACTACATCCAATGGTTCAACAACAGCGGCAAGGTTAAGGTAACACGTACTGTTCGTGTGCATTTTAGTATCTCTACATATGCTGATTATGTTGATTGCGATGTGGTACCTATGCAAGCATGTTCCTTATTACTTGGTAGACCATGGCAATTTGATAAAAATTCTGTACACCATGGTAGAAACAATCAGTATACTCTTGTTCATAACGATAAAAATATTACTTTGCTTCCTATGACTCCTGATTCCATTTTGAAAGATGATATTAATAGAGCTAATAAAGCAAAATAGGAGACAAATAAGAGTGAAAATCAGATTGTGGCAAAAGAATTTGAGCACCAAATGAAGCCTAATAATAAACCATCTACTGTTGTTTCTGAAATTAAATTGAAAAGTGCATGTTTAGTTGCCACCAAATCTGATATTGATGAGCTAGATTTTAGCAAATCTGTTTGCTATGCTTTTGTGTGCAAAGAGGCATTATTTTCATTCGAGGACGTGCCTTCCTCTTTGCCCCCTGCTGTCACTAACATTTTGCAGGAGTTCGCTGACGTCTTTCCACAAGACGTGCCACCGGGATTACCACCTATTCGAGGGATTGAGCATCAAATTGACTTAATTCCCGGTGCTTCGCTACCCAACCGTGCACCATACCGTACCAATCCAGAGGAGACGAAGGAGATTATGCGTCAAGTACAGGAGCTGCTCGACAAAGGTTATATACGCGAATCTCTTAGTCCTTGTGCTGTTCCTATTATACTAGTGCCTAAAAAGGATGGTACGTCGCGTATGTGTGTTGATTGTAGAGGCATTAATAATATTACTATTCGTTATCGTCATCCTATTCCTAGGCTTGATGATATGCTTGATGAATTGAGTGGCTCTACAATATTCTCCAAAGTTGATTTGCGTAGTGGATACCATCAAATTCGTATGAAATTGGGAGATGAATGGAAAACAGCATTTAAAACTAAGTTTGGTTTATATGAGTGGTTAGTCATGCCTTTTGGGTTAACTAATGCGCCTAGTACTTTTATGAGATTAATGAACGAAGTTTTACGTGCTTTCATTGGACGATTTGTGGTAGTCTATTTTGATGATATACTGATTTATAGCAAATCTTTGGAAGCACATTTGGAACATTTACGTGTTGTTTTTATCACTCTACGTGATGCATGTTTGTTTGGTAACCTTGGGAAGTGCACCTTTTGCACCGACCGAGTATCTTTTCTTGGCTATGTTGTTACTCCACAGGGAATTGAAGTTGATAAAGCCAAGATTGAAGCTATTGAGAGTTGGCCGCAGCCCAAAACGGTCACACAAGTGAGGAGTTTCCTTGGCCTCGCTGGTTTCTATAGGCGTTTTGTGAGAGATTTCAGCACCATTGCTGCACCTCTCAACGAGCTTACAAAGAAGGATGTGCCTTTTGTTTGGGGTACCGCACAGTAAGACGCCTTCACGGTATTGAAAGATAAGTTGACACATGCTCCTTTACTCCAACTTCCTGATTTTAATAAGACTTTTGAGCTTGAATGTGATGCTAGTGGAATTGGATTAGGAGGTGTGTTATTACAAGATGGCAAACCTGTTGCATATTTTTCTGAAAAATTGAGTGGGCCTAGTCTGAACTATTTTACTTATGATAAAGAATTATATGCTCTTGTTCGGACTTTAGAAACATGGCAACATTATTTGTGGCCCAAAGAAAGATTTGTTATACATTCTGAACATGAATCATTGAAACACATTAAAATTCAAGCAAAACTGAACCGTAGACATGCTAAATGGGTTGAATTCATTGAGACTTTCCCTTATGTCATTAAACAGAAGAAGGGTAAAGAAAATTTTATTGCTGATGCATTGTCTTGTTGTTATACTATGCTTTCACAACTTGACTTTAAAATATTTGGTTTGGAGACCATCAAAGATCAACATGTGCGTGATGCTGAATTTAAAGATATATTGCAGAATTGTAAAGAAGGTAGAACATGGAACAAGTTCGTTGTTAATGATGGATTTGTGTTTCGTTCTAACAAGCTATGCATTCCAGCTAGCTCCGTTCGTCTTTTGTTGTTGCAGGAGGCGCATGGAGGAGGACTAATGGGACACTTTGGCGTGAAGAAGACGGAGGATATACTTGCTACACATTTCTTTTGGCCAAAGATGAGACGGGATGTTGAGCATTTTGTTGCTCGCTGCACTACATGTCAAAAAGCTAAGTCACGACTCAATCCTCATGGTTTATATATGCCTTTGCCTGTACCTAGTGTTCCTTGGGAGGATATATCTATGGACTTTGTTTTAGGTTTACCTCGAACATAGAAGGGGAGGGATAGCATATTTGTTGTCGTGGATAGATTCTCGAAAATGGCACACTTTATACCATGTCATAAAAGCGATGATGCTGTTAATGTTGCTGATTTGTTCTTTCGTGAAATTATTCGCTTGCATGGTGTGCCAAATACTATTGTTTCAGATCGTGATACTAAATTTCTTAGCCACTTTTGGAGATGTTTATGGGCTAAGTTGGGGACTAAACTGCTTTTTAGTACTACTTGTCACCCCCAAACTGATGGACAAACTGAAGTAGTCAATAGAACATTGTCTACTCTGCTTAGGGCTGTTTTGAAGAATAATAAGAAAAATGTGTGAAGAATGCTTGCCTCATATTGAATTTGCTTATAATCGTTCATTGCATTCTACTACTAAGATGTGCCCTTTTGAAATTGTGTATGGTTTCCTACCTCGTGCACCTATTGATTTGTTGCCTCTTCCATCTTCAGAGAAGGTTAATTTTGATGCTAAAGAACGTTCTGAATTGATTTTAAAAATGCATGAGTTAACTAAGGAAAACATTGAGCGTATGAATGCTAAATATAATCTTGCTGGAGATAAGGGTAGAAAACATGTTGTGTTTGCGCCTGGAGATCTTGTTTGGTTAGATTTGCGTAAAGATTGATTTCCTAATCTGCGCAAATCAAAGCTAATGCCACGTGCTGATGGTCCTTTTAAGGTGTTAGAGAAAATAAATGATAATGCATATAAACTTGAGCTACCTGCAGATTTTGGGGTTAGTCCCACTTTTAACATTGCAGATTTGAAGCCTTATTTGGGTGAGGAAGATGAGCTTCCGTCGAGGACGACTTCATTTCAAGAAGGGGAGGATGATGAGGACATCAATACCATTGTTACACCCACAGCCCCTACTGTTACATATACTGGACCAATTACTAGAGCTCGCGCACGCCAATTAAATTACTAGGTACTTTCGTTTCTTGGTAATGATTCTAATGTTCATGAGATTATGATGCTGCCTAAATTGGATACATTTGTTTGCTTACAAATGAAGGGCCTAGCTTGGAGAAGGATGAACATTGGAGCAAGAACACGCATGGAGTTGATGGCATGCGCAAGGGGATCAAGAACGGAGTTACAAGTGATGATTTCAGGACTTTGAAGCCGCCATAAGGAGTGCATGAAGCCTTGGACGAAATATACAAGATGCCACTTCATAATATTCGTCCATAGGCTATTCTAGGTGCTGCGTCACCTTATTAATGGGCCAGGCCCATGTAATTTCGAAATAATTAAGTATAGGCTATTTTTAGAGTCCGTATGTGTGGGGAAACAAGAGTTAGGGTTGGTTTCGGACCCCACCCTCAAGGGCCACGAAATTCCCCCCTCTTCCTCCATATATACAGCCCTTAGGGCGTCGTTTAGACTTTGGGGGTTTTGTTTAGATTAAAAGTTCGCCATAGCTGCAACTTCTCGTACTTCGTTTCTGTCCAACGACCAGACCAAGACGTCACAGAACCCCACCTTGATCAATAAAGCTTTCATCTTATATTCGCAATATCCACATTGCAATCTCAGTTTCTTGCTTGTTCAAAACAGGAAACGATAGGCGCGACGTCTCGCATGTTCGTAGTCGGATCGTCAAGGTCGACTCCCACAGAAAACGATAGCCACCATCTCATCGAAACATCGGGACACCTTTGCCTCTATCAAGGATTTTTTTCAAACTTAGGCGAGTACTGGACTGCAGCTAAGCCCCCGAGTGGGAGGTCTGCTCTTCACTCGGTAGGATTTTTTCAAACTTACGCGAGTACTGGACTGCAGCTAAGCCCCCAAGTGGGAGGTCTGCTCTTCACTCGGTAGGATTTTTTCAAACTTAGGCGAGTACTGGACTGCAGCTAAGCCCCCGAGTGGGAGGTCTGTTCTCCACTCGATAGGATTTTTTTCAAACTTAGGCGAGTACTGGACTGCAGCTAAGCCCCCGAGTGGGAGGTCTGCTCTCCACTCGGTAGGATTTTTTCAAACTTGGGCGAGTACTGGACTGCAGCTAAGCCCCCCGAGTGGGAGGTCTGCTCACCACTCGGTAGGATTTTTAAATACTTAGGCGAGCACTGGGCTGCAGCTAAGCCTCCGAGTGGGAGGTTTGCTCTCCACTCGGTAGGATTTTTAAACACTTAGGAGAGCACTGGGCTGCATCTAAGCCTCCGAGTGGGAGTCTGGCTCACCACTCGGTATGATTTTTAAACACTTAGGCGAGCACTGGGCTGCAGCTAAGACTCCGAGTGGGAGTGTGGCTCACCACTCGGTAGGATTTTTAAACACTTAGGCGAGCACTGGGCTGCAGCTAAGCCTCCGAGTGGGAGTCTGGCTCATCACTCGGTAGGATTTTTAAACACTTAGGTGAGCACTGGGCTGCAGCTAAGCCTCCGAGTGGGAGGTTTGCTCTCCACTCGGTAGGATTTTTAAACACTTAGGCGAGCACTGGGCTGCAGCTAAGCCTCCGAGTGGGAGTCTGGATGACCACTCGGTAGGATTTTTAAACACTTAGGCGAGCACTGGGCTGCAGCTAAGCCTCCGAGTGGGAGTCTGGCTGACCACTCGGTAGGATTTTTAAACACTTAGGCGAGCACTGGGCTGCAGCTAAGCCTCCGAGTGGGAGTCTGGCTCACCACTCGGTAGGATTTTTAAACACTTAGGAGAGCACTGGGCTGCAGCTAAGCCTCCGAGTGGGAGTCTGGCTCGCCACTCGGTTGGATTTTTAAACACTTAGGCGAGCACTGAGCTGTAGCTAAGCCTTTCAGTGGGAGTCTGGCTCGCCACTCGGTACGATTTTTTTTACAAACTTAGGCAAAACGGATTCGTAGCTAAGCCACCCACTGGGGGATTTCACACGCAAACAAAAGCAACAACAATTATAGGAAAATTTGTAACACTCTTGTCTTTGATAAATAGACTACAGAAGTTTTTCTTATTACATCTCATCCGAGTGAGAATTCAAGTGTGGAAGGGGCGGAGCAGTTCTGCATTCCAAGCTCGTGGCTCATCGATCTGGCGATCGACATTGTAAAGGTGATACGCTCCATTGTGGAGGACTCTGGTGACGATGAAGGGACCTTCCCAAGTAGGAGCGAGCTTGTGTGGTTTCTGTTGATCCACTCGGAGGACCAAATCTCCTTCTTGGAAGGCTCGACTCTTCACATTTCTGGCATGGAATCGACGCAAGTCTTGCTGATAAATGGTCGATCGGATCATAGCCATTTCTCTTTCTTCTTCCAGGAGGTCGACTGCGTCTTGCCGGGCTTGTTCTGCTTCATCTTCGGTATAAAGCTCGACTCGGTGTGCATTGTGAAGTAGATCACTCGGCAGGACTGCTTCCGCTCTGTAAACCAGAAAGAACGGAGTTCTTCCAGTCGACCGATTTGGGGTAGTCCTCAATCCCCACAGAACTGACGGAAGCTCGTCGACCCAAGCGCCTGCTGCGTGCTTGAGATCACGCATCAGCCGAGGCTTTAGTCCTTTGAGAATCAGACCATTTGCCCTTTCTGCTTGTCCATTCGACTGGGGGTGGGCGACCGATGCATAGTCGACTCGTGTGCCTTGAGAGGCGCAAAAAGCTCTGAACTTGTCTGAATCAAAGATTGACCCATTGTCGGTGATGATGCTATGCGGGACTCCATATCTGAATATTAACTCTCTGACGAAACTGATAGCAGTGCAAGCATCAAGATTCTTGATAGGCTTAGCTTCAATCCATTTGGTAAACTTGTCAACTGCCACAAGCACATGTGTGAAACCGCTCCTGCCTGTTCTCAATGGTCCAACCATGTCCAGTCCCCAAACAGCGAAGGGCCAGATGAGTGGAATGGTCTTCAGGGCTGATGCAGGCTTGTGCGACATGTTGGAGTAGAACTGGCACCCTTCACACTTGTCGACTATCTCTTTTGCCATTTCATTCGCTCTTGGCCAGTAAAATCCCGCTCGGTATGCTTTAGCCACAATGGTCCGAGAGGACGCATGATGACCACAGGTCCCCGAGTGGATATCATCAAGGATTATCTGACCTTCTTCTGGTGTTATACACTTCTGACCGACTCCAGTCACGCTTTCTCTATACAACTGTCCCTTTATGACTGTAAAGGCCTTGGATCGACGGACGATCTGTCGAGCCTCTTCTTCGTCCTCCGGGAGTTCCTTTCTCAGGATATACGCGATGTACGGTATCATCCAGTCAGGGGTGATTGCCAAAACTTCCATGATTAGGTCGACCACTGCCGGAATTTCAACTTCAGTCGGACCTGTGGCACTCTTTGGCTGCGGGGCTTCATCTGTAAAAGGATCTCCTTGGACTGATGGCGAGTGGATGTGTTCCAAAAACACATTGCTGGGGATGGCTTCTCTCTTGGAGCCTATCTTTGCCAAATCATCAGCCGCTTGATTTTTCAGTCGGGGGATGTGATGAAGCTCTAACCCCTCGAATTTCTTCTCTAACTTTCTCACTGCATTGCAATAACCAGTCATAGCTGGACTTCTGACGTCCCATTCTTTCATCACCTGATTAACCACCAAATCTGAGTCGCCATAGACCATGAGGCGACGGACGCCGAGTGAAATGGCCATGCGCAACCCATACAAAAGTGCTTCATATTCTGCTTCGTTATTGGAGGAATCAAAGTGAATCTGGAGAACATATCTGAGCTTATCTCCTCGGGGGGAAACCAATACTACCCCAGCACCGGAACCATTCAGCATCTTAGATCCATCGAAGAACATGGTCCAGTGCTACGAGTGAACTTGAGTCGGAAGTTGCTGTTCGATCCACTCGGCGATGAAATCTGCAATTGCTTGGGACTTGATAGCTTTCTTTGCCTCAAACTTGATATCTAGGGGAAGAAGTTTAATCGCCCATTTGGCCACTCAACCAGTTGCATCTCTGTTGTGCAAAATCTCTGATAGTGGAGCGTCGCTGACGACTGTAATGGAATGATCAGAGAAGTAATGTGCAACCTTCTTCGTGGTCATATAAATGCCATATACAAGCTTCTGGTAATGAGGATATCTTTGCTTTGAAGGGCAGAACTTCAGAAACATAATATACTGGGCGCTGAACTTTGAAGGCCTTTCCTTCTTCTTCCCGCTCGACCGTAAGTACTGTACTGACAACTTGTCCTGTGGCTGCAATGTAAATCAGCAAAGGCTCCTTGCTGATTGGGGCAGCAAGCACCGGCTGGGTGGAGAGCAGAGCTTTGAGCTCTTTAAACGCTGCATCAGCTTCTGGAGTCCACTAGAACTTGTAGGACTTCTTCATCAGTCGGTAAAGAGGCCATGCCTTTTCACCGAGGCGAGAGATGAATCGACTTAAAGCGCCAAGCATCCTGTAAGCTTCTGGACGTCATGCACATGCATAGGACGTTTCATTCAGAGTATAGTACCAATTTTTTCAGGATTGGCGTCGATTCCCCGTTCGGAAATGAGAAAACCGAGTAACTTCCCACCTGGAACTCCGAACGTGCACTTTGACGGATTGAGCTTGATATCATACCTCCTGAGGTTGGCAAAGGTTTCAGCAAGGTCAGTCAGCAGGTCGGAACCCTTCCATGACTTGACCACAATATCATCCATGTATGCCTCCACATTCCGACTGATTTGAGTGAGCAAACACTTCTGAATCATCCTCATGAAAGTGGCTCCGGCATTCTTGAGGCCGAACGACATGGTGACATAACAGAAGCACCCGAATGCAGTGATGAAAGCTGTTTTGATCTTGTCGGGCCCGTACAAACGGATCTGATGGTACCCAGAATAGGCGTCTAGGAAAGACAAACGCTCACATCCCGCAGTCGAGTCGACTATCTGGTCGATGCGGGGGAGAGGAAAATGATCTTTCGGGCAGGCCTGATTGATATGCTTGAAATCAATGCACATGCGAAGTGACTTGTCCTTCTTGGGGATCATGACCACATTGGCGAGCCACTCGGAGTGGTAAATTTCTCGGATGAACTCCGCTGCTAAGAGCCAAGCCACCTCCTCGCCAATGGCCTTCCTCTTCTGGACGACGGACCGTCGAAGATGTTCTTTCACAGGTTTAAATTTTGGGTCGACTCGTAGATGGTGCTCAGCCAGCCCCCTGGGAACTCCAGGCATGTCAGCAGGCTTCCATGCGAAGATGTCCCAGTTCTCACGGAGGAACTGGATGAGCGCTTCTTCCTATTTGGAGTCGACCGTCGTGGAGATGTGAGTCGGAGCAGCGTTTGGATCGGTCGGGTGAATGTGAACTGCCTTCGTTTCACCGGACGACTGAAAAGCTGATTCTGAAGCAGGCTTCTTAGCTCGTAGCAACTCACTCGGATCTGCAGTCTTCTGATACTCTTGCAGCTCGACCACCGCCATCTGAGCGTCAGCAATCTTTGAGCCTTTCTGAAAACACTCTTCTGCTTTCTTCCAATTGCCTGTAACAGTGATCACACCTTTGGGACCAGGCATCTTCAATTTGAGATACACATAACATGGTCGAGCCATGAAGCGTGCATAAGCTGGCCTGCCCAAAATAGCGTGATAAGCACTTTGGAAATCCACAACTTCGAATGTCAACTTTTCCTTGCGGTAATTCTTGGAATCACCGAAAACCACATCAAGAGCAATTTGGCCAAGTGACTCGGCTTTCTTCCCAGGAATGACTCCATGGAAACTCATGTTACTGGTGCTGAGCCTGGACATCGGAATGCCCATCCCTTTCAATGTTTCTGCATACAATATGTTCAAACCGCTGCCTCCATCCATCAGGACTTTGGTTAGTCGAGTGCCTTCGACAACTGGGTCGACCACCAGAGCTTGCCTCCCAGGGGTGGCAATGTGCGTAGGGTGATCAGACTAGTCGAATGTGATGGCAGTCTGGGACCACTTCAGATAATTGGGTGTTGCCGGAGCAACCATATTTACCTCATGATTAATAACCTTCAGTCGACTTTTGCCCTCAACATCAGCAAAAATCATCAGGGTGGAATTGACCTGGGGGTACCCATCGTCACTATCTTCCTTGTCCTCAACTTTGTCCGACTCCTTTTCCTTATCTTTGGTCTGCTTGCCCTGAAACTGCTGGATCAGAAGCCGACACTGTCGAGTGGTATGCTTTGGGTAAATGAGTTTACCCTCTTCATCTTTCTTGGTGTGGATGTGACACGGTAGATCCAAAACATCATTTCCATCATGGTCTTTAACTTTCTTGGGGTTCCAAGGTCCTTTGGGTTTTCCCTTAAATTTTCCCTGGGTTACGGCCAGGGCCTCCCCAAGAGCGGCTGGCTCGGCTTTCCGCTTCTGTTTTCGACTGGAATTTCCTCCGGTTTCCTGGGCGACTGCTTTATGCTTGCCACTCCGGAGTCGATCCTCATCTTCACCATTAGCGTATTTGGTGGCAATCTCCATCATCCGATTCAGAGACATCTCTCCGGTTCGACCGAACTTCAGATTCAATTCTCTGTACTTAACGCCTTCTTTAAAGGCACAAACTGCTTGATGATCTGGTACATTTTCAACTGTGTGATGCAATGTGATCCACCTCTGGATGTAATCCCTCAGAGTTTCATTCGGTTTCTGCACGCAAGACCGCAATTCCGTAAGGCCTGCAGGTCGCTTGCATGTTCCTTCAAATGTGGTGACAAACACTCGGGAGAGATCCTCCCAAGTGTAAATGCTGCTGGGTGCTAACTGATTCAGCCACGCTCTGGCCGAGCCTTCTAACATGAGAGGTAGGTGCTTCATGGCTACCTCATCGTTCCCATCGCCAATCTGGACAGCCACTCGGTAATCTTCGAGCCAAGTATCGGGCTTGGACTCACCGGTGAACTTACTAACTCCAGTCGCGAACCTGAAGTTGGGAGGAATTACAGCGGCTCTGATGGCTCGACTGAAACACTCCGGCCCTGAAACATGTACTCTGCTACTGGTAGGCGCATCTCTGTCGTGGCCTTCTCGGTGAGCTCTATTCCTGTCGACCAAACCTTGAACGAGAATGGATCTCGCATCAAAGCCTGGTTCCCTGGGGTCGACTGGAATTCTCCACCCAACACTATGAGGGCGTCGGTCCACCTGCTGTCGAGGCACATATGATCCACTCCTCAAGGGAGGGGTTGGCACTCGACGTCGATCATCACGATCGAATCGGTGAGCATACTGCTCATTCCTTCTGTACTGATCACGCCGGTCTCCACGTCCCTCACGCCTCGGAGGCGATCTTGGGCTGTGAGCCGACTGGACTATATCCGCTGCAACGGATCGACTGTGGATCCTATTCCGCGACTGAGAAACAGCGGAATTCTGGTCTGCCACTGCCCGGAGCAACGCTCTGATTTGCAACAAGCCTCTGCCAGCCTCTGACTGGGAGGGCGGAATTCTGAATCGGAGTACGATATACCTGCGGGGGCGGAAAGAGTTGACGTCGACTGGCTTCTGGAGCCCGTTGACGCGCTCGCCCGTCGAGTATTCGCTGGAGATTCTCCAGTCGAGTGCGCTCGGCCAAGTTAGCCAAGCGCGCGTCCTCCAAGGCTCGGGCCTCGGGGGTTTCTCCAACGATAGGAGTGTGGAGTGCATCCATGTTCCGGCGGCGAAGTTCCTCCCGCTGCAACGACGTGAGAGGCTCGGGGAGATACTCCTCGTGAGGACGCGACGGGTCGCCCCCATCCACGCCTCCGTCAGCGCGGGGGAAATCGGGAGGACTGTGTGGCCCATCGATCACCAGAACCTCTGCAGCTAGGTCGCTGCTGTCGCATTCGGATGCGGTCTCTGCGGAGCCAGTTGACAGGTCGAACAGGCCGTAGAGGGTTTCGTCGGGCTCGATTGCCGCGACTTGTGGGGTGGCCGACTGGCGGGCCACCGCATGCCTCACCCACCTCTGAAGCCTCGACCGACCGGAGCGCTTGCACCGGCGAGAAACGGGGCGGGGAGATGCCACGGGAGCCGACCGATACAGGGTCGACGGCTGCCGCAGGAGGACACCACGGACGCATGCGCGAAAGTGCGTCGCCCCGCGGACGAGGAGCGCGTCGACGTCGAGTGGAGCCTCCTGAAGCCAAGCGGAGTCGTCGGCGATGAACGTGAGCGCGCCGAGACAGATCTCGCGGCCCTCCACCAAAGCTCCGCTCGAAACCATGATCAAGGAGATCGGAAAAAATCGTAACTTCTCAAACTAGGCGCTAAGACTCCTGGCCCCAAGGTGGGCGCCAACTATCGTGGTTCTAACTCTGACAGTGATGTAGGGGGGTACGTATGGAGAGGCTAGATCTTAGCTATGGAGGAGTTGTAAGCACACGAGGATTACGAGTTCAGGCCCTTCTCGGAGGAAGTAACAGCCCTACGTCTCGGTGCCCGGAGGCGGTCGACTGAATTATGTGTGTATGAATAACAGGGGTGCCCACCCTTGATACTGAGGAGGGGGTGGCTTATATAGAGTTCGCCAGGCCCCTCCAGCCCTCAGTAATGCAAAGTTTAAAGTACATTAAGACTGGGGGTTACTGGTAACGCCCCTAATAAAGTGCTATGATGACCATAAAAGCTACTTAATGACCGACCGTTAGCGTGCGGAGTGACTTTAGGTCTCCTGGCCGTCGAGTGGTTGGATCTTGGTCGAGTAATTGCTTCTTGGTCGAATGTCTTCGAGTCTGTCGAGTGGAACACCTCCAAGTCGATTGAAAGGTGATTTATTCTAGAGGTGTCCTTGGGTAGGGCAGTTAGGACAGGTCCGTGACCCTACCCTAGGTACATAGCTTCATCAGGCGGCACACACTGCTGCCACCGTTGAAATTTTCTTGATAAATAGAATAGCATGACCCAGCGGCAGTGATTTGCGAAAAAGATAGTTTATGTAAAACTGATCTAATTGAAAAAGTCGATAAAATACCTCTGCAAAAATAATGCAAACCAACAAAAAATATTCTATAATAATACGTGCTAAAGGAAAAGTTTAGAAAAATAAAACCTGAAATTATTCTGTGTGATTATAGTAGTTGGAGACATAAGTCCTGTATGGCAGCCAAATCAATTAGTTGTGAGAACACTTTGGTACATGTGGACAGAGGAAGATTTCCACGGAGCCCAATGCTTGATGCCCTCGCACATGGGGGGACAACAGCAGTATGCCAGGCCTCGGCTAATCTCGGGACACACTGGGACGATGGATCAAGTTGACCTAAAACGCCATATACTTGTGCTGCCCCAAAATATGCCTACAAAAAAAATGCCATGCCCACCAAAATAAAAAATAAAAAATATACTGGATTCTCCGATGGAGCATGCAGGAGAGATATTCTTAGAGGGATATCACCTGAGTTGGGTTTACGCAAGGAACTGCCCTTAACTATTTACCAAACATCGGTAAGCGTTCCCAAGTACTAGTACTGATTGTGGTAGTATAGCCATCCTCACGTGCACATGACTGAGCCCATGCAATTTATGATGCCTTGATATTCTTTGCATGCTTTGATGCCTACTATCTCCAGGTCTCTGCATGGGCCTCGGGTGCTGCCGCCGCACAATGGACCACCACGTTGATCCAATCAACGGACCAAATAGTAACCGACTAAAAATCTACATAGAAAAACTCATGCAAACCAACAAGAGAATATCCGGTTCATATTTAATATATATATATACACATACACACTACAAGTAGCTAGAAAGATAAAACCTGGAGCGAGGCCTTGAAATCCAAGGTAAAAAGCCAGGTCTAGTGCCTTGCAGGAAGACCAATCAGTCCTCAAAAGACGTGCTGACCAATTGGTATTTTTTGAGTGGAGTCCGGAATGTGGACTTCCTAATGGAGTTTTAGTGCTTGTAGTCTTCATGTATTTTAAGCTCTCCAAGGAGTAGTGCTCCATGTGCTAGCCCAGATCGAAGGTGGCAGGCTTGGACTAATCAAACATTGCTGCATGCCCGTTGGCCGAACAAGGCAATTTGTGCTTTACGGGTTCTTCGAGACAGGGGACTGCACATGGCTTGATGCCAGTGCATATTGCTTTGCTTCGGACGCCGCCCCCGCACGGTCCTTAGCCATGCAGGCATTTTGATGCTCGATGGCGGCCGACGCATAAATTCTCTTGATTTGATCTAAGATCAAAATTGACATCGGGAAAACCTGCGGAATAAAATAGCATCTAAGAACAATAATTCTCAAAGCAATTAATTCGTAAAGAACAGAACTAACTAAAAATATCACCTGATCATCCCATCAATCCATGACGAACGCCGAGCAGGCTCTCAATGAAAGCACCAATGTCGGTGTCAAAACCGGTAGATCTCGTAGTAGGGGTCCTAAGCTAGGCATCTTGGAGTGATGGTCATAGACATAGGATTTTACCCAGGTTCAGGCTCTCTCAAGGAGATAATACCCTATGTCCTGCTTTTGATTGTATTGATATGAGGATAGTACATAGAAAAGGTATCTACCATGAGATTGTAATAATGAATCTCCAATTGTCTATTGACTAGCCTGGCCTCAGTTTATATATGCACCGTAGGCCTAGGGTTTAGAGGAATCCTTGTCTTGTGCGCCAAGCCTTGTGGAATCCTCCTTGTATTCGGCATGAGCTCCCGAAGTGGCGCATTAGTGAATCATCATGGGGGTCCTCGGCCCGACCCACTGGTCGGGAGAGGACATGGTGAGTACTCCCTAGTCCAGGACACCGTGAGCGACACCACGACATAGCGGGAGGATCGCGCGCTGGCTCCATTGTGATGCCAGGCAGGAAGAGGCGAGAGCGGCCCATGCCGCCAATGGTGGTTGGCATCAGCATCCGCACCAGCTGTGGGGAGCAAGGGGTGATGACGAACTCCATGGCCGAGAGGGGCCACCTGGGTGGTGTGAGCGACCCAATGCTTAACACAAGCTTGAGGGACTTCCGCCATGGAGACAACGGATGCGGGGCGGGGACAGAAGGAGAGCTTCGACACGCCCCTACCCAGCGCGCCAAATGTCGGATTCGGGGCTCCACGGACCCAAGAAAGGTTCGAACTCATGGGCGTGTGCGAAGAACTTAACCTCTCCAGAGAACGAACGCGTCGCTCTCATGGCCTACCTTGATGAACAGAGAAGGGAAGGGACTCAGCAGTTTACCCAAGTTCGGGCCACCTTGCGGTGTAAGACCCTACTCCTTCTTTGGGGTGGATTAGCCTTGCGAGGGCCTGTGGATGAACTAGTATAGAGGAAGAACAACCTCATGAGGTCAGTTCTTGTGTTGGTGTGAACTAGTGAGGGTTCGGGTTCCGGATCTCCTCCTATGGTGGTGGCTAAGCTATATTTATAGTGGCCTCGGTCCTCTTCCTCCAAAACGAAGGCGGGAAGGAATACCACAATGGCCAAGTTTGAAGGGAGCCAAGTAGTACATCTTATCCTAACGAAAGGTGGTGTTCGCCTGTGAAGTCTCTGCTCATGACATCGTGGTGGACACAGTGATGACATCCGTCCTAGCGGTCTTGGTCTTGTTGCATGGGAAGGGAAACCTTTGGTTGATTCCTTGGGACCCCACACCTGCACGTGCCTCCTTAGCACCAAATAGGAAACCTGCTGCTCTAAGCCCGCTGTCGCCCACCTGGCCTTGGTCATCATGGCTTACGTCAGCTCAACCTCATGACGCCAGTGCCTGCATAGGAATCTCCGCTCCTCAGGAGGGCGCATGGGGAGGCCGCTCCCTCCAGAGGTCTTCGCGTCATCTGCCTCGCGAGGCTTGGCCCCTCATGAGGGTCTTGTCTTGTCAATGCTGAAGATCGGCCGTACGAGGCAGCTGATGGAGCCACGCCATGGGCCATAGGCAGGCAAGTCTGGGTACCCTGGTTCCCAGAATGTCGACAGTAAACTTTGAAGAAATATGCTCTCATGCTTCACTTATATTATTTTGACGGTTGAAAAAGGAAATTATTGTGAAGAAATTTATGCTCTCTTGCTTCACTTAAATTTATTTGAGAGCTTGTTAGTAGCAATGGTAATATATGAAAATAGTCCCAAAGTGATAGATATTCAAGTGGGATATAACAAACACTTTCATGAAGATCGCTGCATATTATAAACTTGATTCCTTGCAATAGTTTTGAGATATGGAGATAGGAATATGTGAGTCACGTTGGTGAGTAATTATGCTTTACTAAGAATATTGGTGTTAAGTTTTGTGATTCCCTATGCAAGCACGAAAGTCAATAGTGAGGCAATGAAGTTACATCCTACTTGTGGTGCATTATTCAGTGTTAGTTATGTGTAATTCTCGTTTATTATCATTTTCGTTTCTTGGTTGGTCGCTTCTCAATCTATTTGCTAGCCTTCATTTATACTAAGAGGGAATACTGCTTGTGCACCCAACTCCTTAAAGCCAAAGTTGTGCCAAATGAGTCCACCATACCTACCTATATATAGTATTTCCATGTCGTTCCAAGTAAATTTGTATGTACTAATTCTAATTTTCAAAATTAATTTCCTTTTTGTGTGCCTGTACTGCTCATGAAGCAGCAGGGGGTGGCCAATATTTTCCATGCTAGATATATTTATTCTCAAGATGAATGTTTATTCACTTGTCATTGCATGAGAGTGTGGCAGGTAATAGGGATGCCTAGTCCCGAAATGGAAAAAAAATATTTATATGTTGTCAATAATAAATTCCTTGGGAAGTGTTGGTATGTGAAAGTGTGTTATATCGACTAGAGGGGGGATGAATAGGTGATTTTAATAAATTCGACACTGAGGAAGAACTACTTGAGGAATTAGCTAAGTGATAAAATACAAGCAGCGGATAAAGTACTCAAATGCATGCATAAAAAGCAGTAGCATAGTCATCATGATGAAATGAAACATGCCCAGAGCATATGTAGTGTGCAAACAGGATAACCAGGCAGAAGACAAGGTGACTGAAGAATTTGGGTTGAGGAAATTGAGAAAGTTTTCAGTTGAAGTCTTCAAACAGAAACGGTCAATTTCATCAACAAGTAAACGAGGAGATGAAAGGGTTCAGGAAATAGAACCAGTAGCTCGGTGGAAACAGTGATTTGGTAGACCAGTTCCAACTATTGTGACAATTGTACGTCTGGTTGGAGCGGCTTGGTATTTAAACCAAAAGACACACAGTCCTTACCGTATTATCGTTGAGCTAGGGTCACACAGACCTCACCCAATCACTCGTCGTAAGTCTTCAAGGTGACTTCCAGACCTTCACAAACTCGGTCACCCGGCGATCCACAATTCCTCTTGGATGCTCTAGACCATGATGCCTAACCGCCTAGAAGATGAATAGTCTTCAAAGGTAAAAATCATCGGCTCCACACAGGAACAATCTCTCCCGTAATGCTCAATCACTTTCGGTTTTAGTGTTGGGGTTTTGGGTTTTTTCCTCACTGATGATTTCTCTCAAAGTCCTCGAAGGACGCGATGCTCTAAATGGCACTTGTCAATCTCTCTCGGAGCAGCCAACCAGCTAGTGGTTGTGGGGGTGGCTATTTATAGCTAGGGTGCAACCGACATGATTCCTCCTCTTCCTCATTTTCTTCAGATTCAGCTTCAGAATTCATTTCCTTGCAAATAAATGCCCAAGCCTTTCTGGAACTGCTCTTCTTGTGATATGAAGACTTTGAAGACTTTGACGATGAGGACTTTGAAGATTTCTTATTTTTCTTTGAGTCGTATGAACTGTCATCCTTGTACTTCTTCTTCTTTGATTCCTTCACCCAGTGAGGACAATCAGCAATGTAGTGACCAGACTTCCTGCATTTGTGGCAAGTCCTTTTCTTTTGGTCGCGGGATGAAGAATTTGATCTGATGTCATCACCTCTTGAAGATTTTCCAACTCGGACACGTTTTGAGAACTTCTGAAATTTCCTCACGAGCATTGCTAGCTCCTAACTTAGTGCTTCAGCATCACCAAGGCTATTGTCAGAGTCTTCTCCTTCAAATGAGGAAATTGCCTTGGCCTTCAGTGCACGTGATCTTCCATAGCTTAGCCCGTAGAGGTCTCTCTTCTCAACTTGTTGGAATTCATGAGTGTTTGGTCTCTCCAGAATATCAGTAGGATCTAGTGACTTGTAATCTCCACGTTCTTGATGCATCAGTACCAGTGTATCGAATGAGGATTCAAGAGATCTCGGCAGTTTCTTCACCAACTCGTGCTCGGCGATGTCAGTGGAACCAAGAGCTTGGAGCTCATTGGAGATATCAGTAGGACGATCAAAAGTTTGCTGAACATTTTCGTAGTCGAGTCTTTTGAATCAGTTGAAGAGATTGTGAAGAACGTTAACTCGAGAATCACGTTGGTTTGAGATTCCTTCGTTCACCTTGGATAGCCTATCCTAGATAAGCTTTGCAGTCTCCAAAGCACTCACTCTGTCGTACTATCCTTTGCTCAAATGGCCACATATGATATTCTTCAATTGGGAGACAAGTTTCTTGAATCTCTTCACATCAGCAGCGTTTACAAAGGGAGTGATGGAGGGAATGCCATTTTCCACAACATACCAGAGATCATTGTCAATCGCATCAAGATGCATGCGCATCGTGTTCTTCTAGTAGGGGTAGTCCATCCCATCGAAGGTAGGACACCCAGCTGAGACCTTGATCATACCTGCAGTCGACATAACTATAACTCTAGGTAGTTAAACCAAAATCACACAGAACAAGAGAGACCTTGCTCTGATTCCAATTGAAAGTGCATTATATCGACTAGAGGGGGTGAATAGGCGATTTTTACAAATTCATGAGTGAGGAATTACTACTTGAGGAATTAGCTAAGTGACGCAATACAAGCAGCAGATAAAGTAATCAAATGCAAGCATAACAAGGCAGTAGCATAGTCGTCATGATGGAATGAAACATACATAGAGCACAAGTAGCATGTAAATAGGATAAGCATGCAGAAGTCAAGGTGACTGAGGAATTTGGGTTGAGGAAATTAAGAAAGTCTTCAGTCAAAGTCTTCAAACAGAAACAATCAATTTCATCAACAAGTAAACGAGGAAATGAAAGGGTTGAGGAAATAGAACCAGTAGCTCAGTGGAGACAGTGATTTGGTAGACCAATTCCAACTGTTGTGACAATTGTATGTCTGGTTGGAGCGGCTTGGTATTTAAACCAAAGGACACCAAGTCCTTACTGTATTCTCCTTGAGCCAATGTCACACAGATCTCGCCCAATCACTCGTGATAAGTCTTCAAGGTGACTTCCAAACCTTCGCAAAGTCGGTCACCTGCCGATCCACAGTTCCTCTTGCACTGGTGCGTGTCGGTCCTAAACAAATGGTTTTAACCCCTTTCCGCGATGGCATTTGGAACAGTCGCCAAGTGAGTGTGTGCGATAGGGGGTCCTTCCCACACGACCCAGAAACCGTCACGGATAGGGAGCCTTCATGCATACAGTTGTCCCTATATAACCATTTTCGATATCTCGAATATCCCAAACGCTTAATCCTTGCTAATCGTTTGTGCTCGCATTGCGGTCGCAGTCGAAGTTTTGTGGTTCTGCCTAAAACCAGGCAGATTCCAGGCACGGGAGTTTTCCAACCAGATTCTAAGCATGAGAGTTTTACGATGCCTGGCACATCACAAATAGTTCATGATTATAAACCGTGTACGATAGGTAGACAATAACACACATTTAGTTTTCCCACACCGCATGTGATAGTGTCTGACATCACACACGCTTTGCAAACGGCAACTGTGTGCATGCTTGCATACATTTCCTCTTTGTGAACCGTCTCAGATTATGGTGTATACCGCAAACGTTTGTGTTTTACCCATTGTGTATGCCGTAATGACCCGCACAACATAATTTCTCCCTAATTTAATTGCTGCTGTTTGAAATTGTACCTAATTTAAACTTGAAAGTAGGCTATAGCATTATTCATATCCATCGGGTTCAAACAACCAATGCATTATTCGACTCATAGGTACATATGTTTAAGAATTACATAAACACCAAATAAAGAATGATGTAATAGGGTTCTATACTTGTACTATTACAGATGGTAAAGAAAGAGGCGACAGACATTCCAGTTGCTGAACAAGGTGAAGCGGAATGGCCCTATTGTGCTCTCCTGGATGCAGAAGGCATGCATGACTCTAGTCCAGCCCCTTGTGATGGCCGGCTGGCAATCATGTAGTTTGGGAGGTAATCTTGAGTAAACTGCTTCAGGATCCACTGCAAAAGAAAAAAGCTTCAGATATTGTCATCTAACACAACTCATTACGGGCAGTAAAAAGAAGGCTACAGGGTTCTTACTTACCATCCTGTAGTTCACTATTGTCTTGCATAAAGTGTAAACAAATAGTTTGATTGACATCTTTTGACCCATTTTAATAGCAATCTTTATCAGTTTTCTCACTTGATGCTGGTTCATGAATATCTCATTGCCCCATACGCAAAAAGGGTCGAAGTGTGGATCTTTGGCAATGATATATGTACCTAAAAGCACCAAGTTATTATTAGAAGCTAAACAACAATTGAAAAATGATGTAGTACCACACTCCATCCATCCCATTATATAAGATTTTATTACATGTATGTCTAGACATCATCAGAACATTAAGGTAACACTCTTCCTTGTTGCTATGTAGCCTAGGATTGCATATTTAGTCATTTAGTACAATGCATGTTGCTAAACAACAATTGAAAAACGAAAAGGCATGTTAACTGCAATATCCTTAACAGCAACCAAATATCGTAATTCATAGTGGTATTGTTCAAACCGTTATTGATGAAATTGAACTGCACGGCAAATAGTTGCACATATAGAGCATCACATTGTGAAGAACAGAAATAAACAAGTCATAAGGACATCTCTAGGCGATCCTTAAAAAGTTAAAGGACTAAAACCCTTAGTGGATATATATATACTCCAACAATTTTTGGCCTTTTCTAGTCGATCCCCTAAACTTAAGGTTGTAAACTTCAATTTGATCAAGTTCAAAGCAGGTTCAACCGAAAGTAGCATGCATTCAAACATAAACATAGATAGTTTTGCATAACCGAACATAAAACATAAATTTAAACTAAGCACCACTACTTTTGGTCGAAGTAGAGGTCGACCACTCCTTCCTCGTCATGTACGGTGTGCCGCGAGTCGGGTCCGAGCCAGTACCATCGTTGGGGAAGGCACTCCTCCACTCCTTGACGTCGATCTCCTCGTCCTCGGGGCCCTCCTCGATGCCCGCCATGCCGCCGTCCCCGTCGCCTTCAACCTTGTCATCAGAGGAGAGAGCGATAGCCTCGCCGCCCTCTGCGCCATCGTCCTCGCCGCCTTCAACCTCTTCATTGGAGGAGAGCATGATAAACTCGCCGCCCTCTGTGCTGGCAAAGATCACCCGCTCCGCCTCCATGAGCTCCGGGTGCTGCCGGCAGAGCTCTTGCATGTAGTCCCCGTCGACGGCCTCGGCTTTGAGGCGCTCCCATGCCTCGCAGTCCTCTCGCGCCATAGCCAAGCTCACCACCCCTGGCTCCAGCAGAACCAGGTGACCGAACGTATGCCGAAGGGGAAATTGAGCCTAGCCGCCGCACCGTGGTAGCGGACCTGCCAGTGGTCGTACTCCATGGCTGCGAGCTCGGCCGTGTGGAAGCTACTGAGCCACTGGCGGGTGTGGGTGTCTAGATTTGTAATCTCGGTGACCCGTGTCCCCCACCGCCACTGCTGGACCCCGAGGTAGGACTTCGTCGGCTGCTGGTTCTGGGCGAGGACGGGGAAGTCCTCTAACTGGTGTAGGGGCGCGGTGGAGGGCGGATCGGGGGACCGGTGACAGCGGATCAGGCCCGCGGAGGATGACGGGGACACCTCGGCGGCCACCTCGCGTGGCGTCGGGCGAAAAGGCCGTGATAAACCTCTTTTTGGCCATTGGCTCCCCGAGCTCCCCGGCACACAGGCAGAGGTTGAGGATGGAGGCCCCAGCGATGGCGGCGACCAACCAATGGTTTCGAGGGTTGTGTGTGTCTGTGTGAGCGGAGGTTGTGTTTGAGTAAATACTGCGGCAACTGAAAATTTTACTAGGCGGGAGTAACAAGGCGGGGCTACTAAAAATTTGGATCAAGGGCGAGCAGATATTTTTGAGATTGCGAGGGATGCAGAGGCGGGTGTAAAATGTCGGGGCTACTGAAAATTTGAATCTAGGGACTGAAGCAGAGCGGGAGTAACAGACATCACACATGGTCTGCACATACTAATCGTGTGCTATCAAACATTAAAACATTCCAGGCAGTTGATATTTTCGAGAGTGCGAGGGATGTAGAGGCGGGAGTTTTTGGGGAGCGAGCTAGTGTACTTGACACGCCGACTGTGGACTATAACCGATGCACCTTCTCGCGTAAGCCATAGGCATACTATACACCAACGGTGCTCCAAGATATTTTGTACTACATCTCACACAGTTTGTGATAATAAACTGTGTGGGATCTACTTGATTTGAATTACAAAATGGGGTCACAGCGGCAATGGGCACTGTTTGAATTGCTAGAACTTTTATCTGAAGTGAACATGCAACTATATGTGTGTCGTAAAAGAACTGGAATTATTCAGGGTTCGTTTGGACATTTTATACATTAAACTGGTTTTCTAGCCATTTCAGGTGCAAATTCAAAATTAAACTACATGCACATGCTCCGGTGCATACAAATTGGTTGAAAAATCAAATATGTGTCCTTCAGCGCATGCTTAGGTCCCATGCAAGAAATGGGAATGAATTTTTTGGGGTTCGTTTGGCCTTTTTTGTACATTACCTAGGTTTTCTAGGCATTTTAAGTGCATAATTCAAATTCGAACTACAAGCACAGGCTCCAATGCACTAAAGTTGGTTGAAAAATCACATGTGTGTCCTTGGGTGAATTTCTAGGTCCCATGCAAGAGATGGGAATAAATTTCAGACACCAGGGAACTGTTGATTGCTGGCAAAATGTTGAGATACCTGGTTTTTAAATTCTAGTAAATCCAAAATTCATCTAAAATTCATGAAACTTAGAATGCTATCGTGGAGTGGCCTCAACATGCCGTGGTGAAATTTTTGTCCCATTTGTGGCTAGTTTGGGTATAAGCTTCTCACAAACCAGAGCTTCCCACAACAAGCATGATGGTTTCGATAGGGAACGTACCACCTTTCGGGACAGGACGATATCCATTGCCTCTTATTGATTTCAAGATTTTTCTAGTGTCAACATAGAACAACAGTAGTGTTGTGTTTAATCTTGGAATTTTTCGGTGTTTGTTTGGCCTTTTTATATATTAACTTGGTTTTCTAGGCATTTTATGTGCATAATTCAAATTTGAACTACAAGCACATGCTCAAATGCACCAAAGTTGGTTGAAAAATCACATTCGCGTCCTTGGGTGAATTTCTAGGTCCCATGCAAGAGATGGGAATGAATTTCAAACACTAGGGCACCGTTGATTGCCGGAAAAACATTCAGATACTTGGTTTTTAAATTCTAGTATATCCAAAACTCTTCTGAAATTCACGAAACTTGGCATTCTATCATGGAGCGGCATCAACATGCCATGGTGAATATTTTGTCCCATTTGGGGTAGGTTTGGGTATAGGTTTCTCACAAACCAAAGCTTCTCACAACAAGCATGATGGTTTCGATAGGGAACATACCACCTTTAGGGACGGGACGATATCTGTTGCCTCTTATTGCTTTCAAAAGTTTTCTAGTGTCAACATAGAACAACAGGAGTGTTGTGTTTAATCTTGGAATTTTTTGGGGTTCGTTTGGCCTTTTTTATACATTAACTGGTTTTTCTAGGCATTTTATGTGCATAATTCAAATTTGAACTACAAGCACATGCTCCAATGCACCAAAGTTGGTTGAAAAACCACATGTGTGTCCTTGGGTGAATTTCTAAGTCCCATGCAAGAGATGGGAATGAAATTCAAACACCATGGCACTTTTGATTGCTGGCAAAACATTGAGATACCTGGTTTTAAATTCTAGTAAATCCAAAACTCGTCTGAAATTCATGAAACTTGGCCTGCTATCATGATGCGGCGTCAACATGTCGTGGTAAAAAAATTGTCCCATTTGGGGCAGGTTCGGGTATAAGCTTCTCACAATAAGCATGATGATTTCGATAAGGAACGTACCACCTTTGTGGACGGGACGATATCCGTTGCCTCTTATTGCTTTCAAAAAATTTCCAGTGTCAACATAGAACAACAGGAGTGTTGTGTTTAATCTTGGAATTTTTCGGGGTTCATTTGGCCTTTTTTACACATTAACTGGGTTTTCTAGGCATTTTATGTGCATAATTCAAATTTGAACTACAAGCACATGATCTAATGCATTGAAGTTGGTTGAAAAATCACATGTGTGTCCTTGGGTGAATTTCTCGGTCCCATGCAAGAGATGGGAATGAAATTCAAATAGCAGGGCACTGTTGATTGCCGGCAAAACATTGAGATGCCTGGTTTTTAAATTCCCGTAAATCCTAAACTCGTCTGAAATTCATGAAACTTGGCATGCTACAATGGAGCAGCATCAACATGCCGTGGTAAAAAATTTGTCCCATTTGGGGCAGGTTCGGGTATAAGCTTCTCATAGACCAGAGCTTCTCACAACAAGCATGATGGTTTCGACTGGGAACGTCCCACATTTGGGGACGAAACGATATCCATTGCCTCTTATTGCTTTCAAAAATTTTCTAGTGTCAACCTAGAACAACAGGAGTGTTGTGTCAATATTTGTGATTTTTCGGGGTTCATTTGGACATTTTAGGCATTAACTGGGTTTTCTAGGCATTTTATGTGCATAATTCAAATTTGAACTACAAGCACATGCTCCAATGCAATAAGGTTGGTTGAAAAATCTAATATGTGTCCTTGGGTGAATTTCTAGGTCTCATGTAAGAGATGGGAATGAAATTTAAACACTAGGGCACTATTGATTGCCAGCAAAATGTTGAGATGCTTGGTTTTTAAATTCTAGTAAATCCAAATCTCGTCCGAAATTCATGAAACTTGGCATGCTATCATGGAGCGGCATCAACATGCCGTGTTAAAAAATTTGTCCCATTTGGGGCAGATTCAGGTATATGCTTCTCACAACAAGCATGATGGTTTCGGTAGGGAACGTCCCACCTTTGGGGACAAAACGATATCCATTGCCTCTTATTGCTTTCAAAAAAATTCTCATGTTAACATAGAACAGCAGGAGTGTTGTGTCAATTGTTGGGATTTTTGGGGGTTCGTTTGGACATTTTTATGCATTAACTGAGTTTTCAATGCATTTATGTGCTTAATTCAAATTTGAACTACATGCACATGCTCCAGTGCATATAAATTGGTTGAAAAATCAAATCTGTGTCCTTCAGTGCATACTTAGGTCCCATGCAAGAAATGGGAATGAATTTCAAACACCAGGGAGCCGTTGATTGCCGGCAAAACTTTGAGATGCCTGGTTTTTAAATTCTAGTAAATCCAAAACTGGTCTGATATTCATGAAACTTGGCATGCTATCATGGAATGGCACCCGACATGCTGTGGCATTTTTCGTGTCCATTTTGGGAGAAGGCACACTAGAATAATGACAACCAATAAAGGCATTTTGAAAAAATAGCTGCCACTTTAATATCTCAAGTGTTTGTATAATACAAACCGTGTGTGTTCTGTTAACCATTCATGTGATGCCACGTGTCTTGGTTTTAATGGCTGTAGGAGGTGCTGTGTGGACAACTGCTTGACCATGACTGAATGGGAGGCGTGCGAGTGCAGTCCGGTGCGCAGGCTGACTGAGAGGCGTGCAAGCTATCCTCCAATGCGCAGGCTCTCTGAGAAGGGTGCGAGCTGTATGCTCCACAGGCTCACTAGGAAAGGGGGACCTTTGAATTCCATGGCCGCCCGCCTTCCTCTCCATTAATGGCACCCGAGCCGCTTTTTAATACGGCCGGCCTTACTGTTTGCCTCCCATTCCCCTCCCTCCCGCAGACCTCCACCAACACCATGGAGCAGAATGATCATCTACCACTAGTCTTCAAGTTTGTTGAAGTCGACCTCGAGCCAGAGGAGATAGAAAATAAGGGGGAATGGGGCCTCATGGACATGGCCCGGAATGAGATGGCTACGGCGGTTGCTGCCCCCACTCTAGTCCTAGCTCCCATCCCCGCGCCCGCCCCAGCGACCATCCCCGTAGCATTGACGGGCTGGTTGCCGAGCACTATCGCAAAGCTGGAAGCCGCGAGCGTCAGCGAGGCCTCCACGGACCCGCGCGAGCTCATGTACATGCCAGAGCCAGCGCCCCTGCCCATGCGCGCCCCTCCACCCACCGTGGCACCGGCCCCCGTGCGTTTGGCTGCACCCGCCGCGCCCGTGCCCCTGCCCGTGCGCGCCCCTGAACCCACCACGGCGCCGGTCCCCGTGCGTTTGGCTGCACGCGCCACGCCCGTGCTCGTGCGCGCGCCTCCCTCAGCGGCATGGGACGCTGTCGTCGACCGCTACCTCTCAGCGGCGCCAGTTGCCGTCCTCCCGCGCCCCGTGCGACGACATGATGTTTGATTTACAAGTGAAGAACATTTTGTGCTGCCTTGAAGACTTCAACAACGACGTCTGGGAGGACGACAACGACAACGACGATCTGATACGTCTCCGTCGTATGTACTTTTCCAAACACTTTTGCCCTTGTTTTAGACTCTAACTTGCATGATTTGAATGGAACTAACCCAGACTGACGCTGTTTTTAGCAGAATTGCCATGGTGTTATTTTTGTGCAGAAATAAAAGTTCTCGGAATGACCTGAAATCAACAGAGAATTATATTGGAATATATAAAAAATACTGGAAGAAGAGTCCACGCCAGGGGGGCCTCCACCTGTCCACGAGGGTGGGGGCGTGCCCTCCCACCTGGGCGCGCCCCCTGCCTCGTGGGCCCCCTGACGCTTCACTAACCTCAACCTTGACTCCATATATTCACTTTCGGAGAGAAAAAAACCAGAGAGAAGGATTCATCGCGTTTTACAACACCGAGCCGCCGCCAAGCCCTAAACTCTCTCGGGAGGGATGATCTGGAGTCCGTTCAAGGCTCCGGAGAGGGGAATCTGTCTCCATTGTCATCATCAACTATCCTCCATTACCAATTTCATGATGCTCACCACTGTGCATGAGTAACTCCATCGTAGGCTTGCTGCACGGTGGTGGGTTGGATGAGATTTATCATGTAATCGAGTTAGTTTTGTTAGGGTTGATCCCTAGCATCCACTATGTTCTGAGATTGATGTTGCTATGACTTTGCTATGCTTAATGCTTGTCACTAGGGCCCGAGTGCCATGATTTCGGATCTGAACCTATTATGTTTTCATCAATATATGAGAGTTCTTGATCCTATCTTGCAAGTTTATAGTCACCTACTATGTGTTATGATCCGGCAACCCCGAAGTGACAATAGTCGGGACCACTCCCGGTGATGACCGTAGTTTGAGGAGTCCATGTATTCACTATGTGTTAATGCTTTGGTCCGGTACTCTATTAAAAGGAGGCCTTAATATCCCTTAGTTTCCATTAGGACCCCGCTGCCACGGGAGGGTAGGACAAAAGATGTCATGCAAGTTCTTTTCCATAAGCATGTATGACTATATTCGGAATACATGCCTACATTACATTGATGAACTAGAGCTAGTTCTGTGTCACCCTAGGTTATGACTGTTACACGATCGATCGCATCCGGCATAATTCTCTATCACCGATCCATTGCCTACGAGCTTTTGCATATATTGTTCTCCACTTATTTACTTTTCCGTTGCTATTGTTGTCCTCACTATAAAACACCAAAAATATTACTTTTGCTACCGTTACCTTTTACCACTGTTACCACTACTATCATATTACTTTGCTACTAAATACCTTGCTGCAGATATTAAGTTTCCAGGTGTGGTTGAATTGACAACTCAGCTTCTAATACTTGAGAATATTCTTTGGCTCCCATTGTGTCGAATCAGTAAATTTGGGTTGAATACTCTACCCTCGGAAACTGTTGCGATCCCCTATACTTGTAGGTTATCAAGACTATTTTTTGGTGCCTTTGCCGTGGAGCATAGCTCTATTCTTTGAGTCACCTGGGATTTATATCTTCTTACCATTATGAAGAACTTGAAAGATCCAAGAACCAAGATTTATCCCTCAACTACGAGGGGATGTATGGAACTGCCATCTAGCTCTGCACTTGATACACCTTCTGTTTTGAGTAAACTTGCGACACCTAAACCTGCTTCTGCTATTAATTCTGATATGTTGCATGTTATTGATGATGCCACTTCTGCTATGCATGACACTTATGATGAAACTACTTCTATGCTTGATACTACTGTGCCAGTTGGTGAATTTCTTGATGAACAACTTGCTAGGGCTAGAGAGAATGAAATTATTGAAATTGATAATATTGATGAAAGTGATGATGAAGATTCTCCCCCTAGATATAAATTACCTGTTGTGCCTCAGGGCTATGTTATGGATGAAGAAACTGCTAGATATTTTCTTGCTTGCAATGATAGGAGTGATCTTAAGAAATTATTAGCTAAGCTGAAACAAAAAACTCTGAATGCTAGAATGAAATATGATCCTGCTTATCCTACTTCACCTATCTTTGTTACTGATAAGGATTATGAATTCTCTGTCGACCCTGATAATGACTTTGGTTGAATCTGATCCTTTCTATGGCTATGAATCTGAAACTGTTGTGGCACATCTTACAAAATTAAATGATATAGCCACCCTATTCACTAATGATGAGAAAAGTCGTTACTATTATATCCTTAAGATATTTCTGTTCTCATTAATGGGTGATTCTAAGATATAGTTTAATTCTCTCTATCCTGGTTGTGTGCGTAGTCCCCATGATATGATTTATTACTTCTCTGCTAAATATTTCCCCGCTCATAAGAAACAAGCTGCTTTAAGGAAAATATATAATTTCGTGCAAATTGAAGAAGAGAGTCTCCCACAAGCTTGGGGGAGGCTTCTCCAATTACTTAACGCTTTGCCTGATCATCCTCTTAAGAAAAATGAAATACTTGATATATTTTATAATGGACTAACCGATGCCTCCAGAGACCACCTGGATAGTTGTGTTGGTTTTGTTTTCAGGGAAAGAACACCAGATGAAGCTGAAATTTTATTGAATAATATGTTGACCAATGAAAATAATTGGACACTTCCTGAGCCAACTCCAAAGAAAAGGGGTGTTCTATTTCTCAGTCCTGAAGAAATGCAAGAGGCAAAGAAATCTAGGAAAGAAAAAGGTATTAAAGCTGAAAATGTGAAGAATTTACCTCCTGTTGAAGAAATACATGGTCTTCATTTACCGCCTGTTGAAGAAATACATGGTCTTGATAACCCGACACAGGTAGTAAAGGTAAATTCTCTCTATAGATATGATAAAGCTGAAATTCCTCCTACTAAGTTTGCTAGCCAATGTTTGGATGAATTTGATAACTTTATGGTTAAGCAAGAAGATTTTAATGCTTATGTTGGTAGACAATTGAAACATCATGCTTATATGATTGAACACTTGAGTGATTATATGGCTAATGTTAAAGGTGAACTAAAACTTATCAGTAAACATGCTTCTATGGTTACCACTCAAGTAGAACAAGTACTTAAAGCTCAGAATGATTTGCTCCATGAATTAAATAGTAAGAAAATTGATAATGCTGTTAGAGTTATGACTAGAGGTGGTAAAATGACTTAGGAACCTTAATCCTTCTAAGAGGAAGAAAAAGAAAAAAATGATAGGACTTTGCATGCTTCTAGTGAACCTGTTGTAGACACACCTGAGAATCCCAATGATATCTCTATTTCTGATGCTGAAACACAATCTGGTAATGAACATGAACCTAGTGATAATGTTAATGATGATGTTCATGTTGATGCTCAACCTAGTAATGATAATGATGTAGAGATTGAACCTGTTGTTGATCTTGATAACCCACAATCAAAAAATCAATGTTATGATAATGGAGACTTTGTTGCTAGGAAGCACGGTAAAGAAAGAGAACCATGGGTTCAAAAACCCATGCCTTTTCCTCCTAAACCATCCAAGAAAAAGGATGATGAGGATTTTGAGCGCTTTGCTGAAATGATTAGACCTATCTTTTTGCGTATGCGTTTGACGGATATGCTTAAAATGAATCATTATGCTAAGTACATGAAAGATATTGTTACTAATAAAAGAAAGATACCGAAAGTTGAAATTTCCACCATGCTTGCTAATTATACTTTTAAGGGTGGAATACCTAAGAAACTAGGATATCCCGGCACTACTAGGAAAAGGGCTATAGATGAAATTGACACTAATGGCGCACCAGACAAGTGGTGCGCCACTACTATATACTAATGGCGCACCATGTGCTGATGCGCCATTAGTGTGGAATGCACCAGACACACGGTGTGCCACTAGTAACAATTTTTTTTCATTTTTCCAAACATACTAATTGCGCATCCAGGCAAAGTGTGCCATTACTAGTTCTAACTAGTAATGGCGCACCAGCCACACAGTGCGCCACTACTGTATTTTTTTTATTCTTTTTTTTGCAAAACTACTAATAGCGCACCATGGCATAGTGCACCATTACTAGTTTAAACTAGTAATGGCGCACTACGCAATGGTGCGCCATTAGTATATATATATATATATATATATATATATATATTTTTATTTTTTTGCAAAACTACTAATGGCGCACGGCCAGCAGGTGCGCCATTAGTATGTTGGGTTACTAATGGCGCATGGGTGGATGGTGCGCCATTAGTAACCTGGGACCAGCTAGATATTTTGGACAGCCACACCTACACACTCACTTTCCGCACTTCATTCCCTCCACCTCCTTCTCCAAGCTTGTCGGCTGCCTCCTCCTCCTCACCTCATTTGCACCATAGATTCATCAAAATTAAGTGGTTAAATTACCTTTTTTGATAGGTAAGTAAGGGGAAAGCTATCTTTATGTTGTAGATCTACTTTTTTTCTCCCTAGCTCGCTCCAACAACGTGCACATGCACTTTTTGTGGCCTAGCTAGATCTATGTATGTTTGTGGTGTTGCATATGTTTGTGGTGTTGCATATATGTTTGTGTTTGCAGGAACAGGTATTTGAAATGCGATAGTTGAAATATTTTGCCGGAATGTTGATTCATTTCCGTTTCAGCGAGAACTTTGGCACTATGCATTCTTTTTGGTCCTATTTTTAGGGAAAGTCATGCCAAATTTTTTCTTGGTTCTAAAATATCGTTTTGCTCTACCCCGCAGGCGACCATGGTCCGCACGATGACCGAAGGCATCGTGAATAGGTTTTTGAGCTCTGGGAAGGCCGAGATGCTTCAAAAGAACGAGACGGAGATAAGATGTCCGTGTCGAAGATGCAAGCTGAAGAGCCTTATTGCGGACCCGGATTCCGGGCAGGTGCAGGACCACCTGCTCTTGCGTGGTTTCATGGATGGCTATCGGTGGCAAGGTGATGAAGATGACTATGAAGTCGTCCATGGGGGCCGGGCAAGAAATGAGGAAGGGCAGCAAGACAACCACCGTGGCTCGGGCGGGCGGGAAGACGAAGAATCTCCAGGACATGATCACGACGGTGATGCTGTACACAGTCATCATGTAGAAGATGCCGGACATGATGATGAGGAAGATCAAGACGAAGGGCATGATCATGAAGATGAAGATGCCGGAGCAGACGACGATGGAGGCTAGGTGCAGGACCCTCATATTCAAGAGCTGCTTCTCAAGCAGACGGATAACGCAAGAGCTGCCGCCCGAGAGAAAGCCAAGCTGGATCAACTGGAGATAGACATGGTTACTCCATTGTATGAAGGATGCAGGCCCGGGGATACCCACCTGAAAGTAACGCTCATGGCTCTAGAGATGAAGGTAAAACACAAAATGACTGACCCATGCTTCGACGAGAACATGTCATTCTGGCACGAACGTCTTCCCAAGGGGAACAAGTGCCCTACCAGTTTCGAGGAGGCGAACAAAATCGTGTGTCCTCTGGATTTACTGCATGTGAAATACCACGTGTGCATGAACAATTGCATCATTTATCGGGACGAGCACGCGGAGTCTACCATATGTCCAGTGTGCGGCGTCACTCGATACAAGAAGAGGAAGAAAGCTCCTCGAAAAGTGGTGTGGTACTTTCCGATCACTCCTCGTCTGCAGCGGTATTTCGCGGACCCTAAGGTAGCAAAGCTCCTGCGTTGGCACGCGGATAGGGAGGAGAAGAAGCGGGAAGATGACGGAAATGATCCGGAGATAAGTAAAAAGACAAGATGCCGAGTCACCCTAAGGATGCGAGCCAGTGGCAAGCATTGAACTTCGAAGATCTAGAATTTGGGAATGATCCAAGGAACATCATGCTGGGCGCGAGCACCGATGGAGTCAATCCGTTTGGCAGCCAGAGAAGCACACATAGCACCTGGAATGTGTTTGTGTGGATGTACAACCTCCCCCTGGTTGTGCATGAAGAGGAAGTACATTCACATGAGTATGCTAATTGAAGGGACGAAACAACCAGGGAACGACATCAATCTGTATCTGGGGCTGCTGAAAGAGGAGCTAGACACGCTGTGGAAAATGCCAGCCAATACGTGGGACGCCGCAGAGAAAGAATATTTCCCTATGAGAGCCGCACTGCTCACGACGGTGCACGACTATCTCGGTTACGGATATCTCGCGGGGTAGGTGGTCCACGGATTTTCTGGATGCGTCAGGTGCATGGATGACACAATGTATTGCCAGCTAGATAGAGATCCCGGGTCTTCGAAAACCGTGTTCATGGGACATCGAAGGTTGCTTCGCGACGATGACCCGTGGAGGAAACGCAAGGATCTGTTCGATGGTGAAACCAAACCCCGAAGACGCCCGTGTACGAGGAGCGGCGAGGAAATAGACGAGCTGTTGAAAAATTGGAAAGATTGCCCACTGCCGGGAAAGAAGCAAAAGGCGCTAGAGCCGGGGAAGAAGCGAAAGGCGCCAGAGCCGCTGCTGAAGGTATAGAAAACGAGGTCTATTTTCCGGGACTTGCCATACTGGAAGATCCACCGTGTGCCTCACAGCCTTGATGTCATGCATATCACGAAGAACGTGTGCGAGAGTCTGCTTGGTACCCTGCTCAACATGCCAGAGAGGACCAAAGATGGGCCGATAGCAAGGGCAGACTTGAAATCAATGGGCATCAGGCAGGAGCTTCACGCTAATGATGATGAGGCGAAGCAGGACACAGAAAGTCGTCGCAAAGGAAAAAAGGCCAAGAAGACCAGAAATGACTACCCTCCCGCGTGCTTCACTCTAAGTCAGGAGGAGATCGAGCAGTTTTTCACCTGCCTCGTAGGAGTAAAACTTCCTTATGGTTACACGGGGAAGATAAGCAGATACCTAGACCCAACGAAGCAGAAGTTCAGCGGGATGAAGTCTCACGACTGTCACGTGCTGATGACGCAGATACTTCCAGTTGCAATCCGTGGGATCATCGCCGCGCACATCCGTGAAACGCTATTTGTCCTATGCAACTTTTTCGACGATATCTCTCGGAAGTCGGTTGGCGTGAGGCAACTCAGAAGGCTACAGGAAGAGATCGTGGTGATACTATGCGAGCTTGAGATGTACTTCCGCCCGCATTCTTCGACTTTATGGTGCATCTGCTGGTCCATATCGTGGAGGATATCATCCAACTCGGGCCGACGTTCCTGCACAGCATGATGCCGTTCGAAAGGATGAATGGTGTCATCAAAGGATACGTTCACAACATGTCACGTCAAGGTGGAAGTATAGCCAGGGGCTTTCTGACCGAAGAGTGCATCTCCTACTGCACAGATCATCTAGGCATCGAGAACCCCGTTGGTCTGCCCGTCAACAGGCACCTCGGCAGGCTCGCTGGATGGGGTCACCGTGAGGGTCGCCGCGAAATGCATGTTGACTTCGAGGGTCGACTCGCCGACTTTGAAAGAGCAAACCTAGTCGCGCTACAACACATAGACATGGTCGATCCTTGGGTGGTAGAGCATAAAACCTTTATTGAGAAGACGTACAATGACCGAGGCCAACAGAGGACGGATGGAGATATGATCAAAGAGCACAACACATGTTTCATGCGTTGGTTCAAGCAGAAGCTTCCGTCGTACCCTTTACATGAGGATTCTTCCGCGGAAGAACAACTCATATTCGCCTTGTCACAGGGCGCCGAGCACAACCTGATGACCTATGAGGCGTACGATATCAACGGCTACACATTCTACACTGAGGACAAGGACATGAAGAGCGATGGTTATCAGAACTCCAGGGTAATTATGGAATCCTACACCGGTAACGACAAGGACAGATACGACGGAAGGATCGAGGAGATCTGGGAGTTGAGCTACGCTGGAGAGAAGGTCCCGATGTTCCGTGTCAGATGGGCCAAGAGCGTCCTAAAAGAAGACCGGTATTTCACCATCATGGTTATACCCGAAGCCAAATCCAAGACCACGGGCGCAAGCGTCACCGCAAAAAACTGAGCCATGGGTATTGTCTTCCCAAGTGGACCAATGCTTCTTCATTACCGACCCGTCAAAGCCCAGTCGTGTTGTCGTGAGGAGAGGCAAAAGGAAGATCATCAGAATGGATGGAGTAGCCAATGAGCAAGACTTCGACAAGTACGGTGACTCGAAGATCGAACATGACGACGACGATGAAGTAGCAGCATACACCACAAGAAGAAGCAGGACCACCGCACCTAAAGGACGCCCATTCCACAGAAGAACTCCATTTGCGAAAAAGAAGGGCAAGAAGATTGTGAACAGATAGCTAGCTAGCTAAGATCGATTGTATTTAAATTGTAGTCTTCATTTCTCGATTGTATTTCATGGGCACTTTTTGAACTATCATGAATATTTTTAAATTTCATGGGCACTTTTTGAATTCATGAAAAAATATTGAATATTCATGAGGACACTCGATCTCGACCCCCCTCCATCTCGATCGCTATCCCCCCTCGCCAGATCCCCCTTGCCAGATCCCCCTCGCCGCCGAACACCCCCCGCACCCTCCCCCGCTCCACCACCGCCGACGACCCCCGCACCCTCCCCCGCTCCACCGTCACAAATGAATGCAACTAAAAATAAAAAAACAAATTTGATTATATTTTCAAAAAACAAATTTGATTATATTTTCAAGTAACAAATTTGATCATATTTTTTTATATTCATAAATAATTTCAAATAACAAATCTGATGATATTTTTTAAAAAATTATTACTGTTTTTATAAAAATTTATTACTGTTTCATATTCATATTCATTTTCTAAAAAATTATTAGATGCAACAAAATAATAATAAAAAATCTTACTTATGGCGCACGGCTGGCTGGTGCGCCATTGCTATCTAAAAAAAGAATACTTATGGCGCACGGTCCCTCTGGTGCGCCATTGCTATCTAAAAGAAAAGAATACTTATGGCGCACGGTCCCGCTGGTGCGCCATTGCTATGAAAAAAGCATTCTAATGGCGCACCACCAGGGGGTGCGCCATTAGTAATCCTCCCCCATCCATACACTTCATCCCTCCCTCGTCCCTCCCTCTCGCCAAACACTTCGTCCCTCTCCCTCCACCGCGCCGCTCCCTCCCTCGTCCCTCCCTCCACCACGCCGCCGCCGCCGCTGCCCCGACCCACTGCGCTGCAGCCGCCCACGCGCCCCCGCTGCCTCCTTCTCCCCTTCCTCCCCCTCGAGCGCCGCCTCCCCCCCGAGCCCCGCCTCCCCCCCCCCCCCCCCCGAGTGCCGCCTCCCTCGCCTCCCTCGAAACCCTAGAAACCCGCCGGAGATTTGGAGCCTCGGAGCCGCCGAAGACTTGGAGCCTCGGAGCCGCCCCACGTCCACCAGGAGAGGAGGCCCGCGACCTCCCCGCCGTCTATCCCCGCCTCCCCCAAGCTCGCCGTCTCCGCCCTCCGTCGTCTCCGCTCCGGCCACCACCTCATCGTGGTCAGGTAACCCTCCTCCCTCTGCCTCTCTTATCCTCTCTTCCTCCTCTCCTCCCTCCCGGCCATGCCCTCTTCTTCTCTCTTTTGCTAGGTTTAGGTCAAATCCCTCTGTTGCTTTAATTGTACACCATTAGATATAGACATTTGAATCAAATTTGTGATCATCAAACATCAAAATTGCAGGGGAGAGGTTGGTGCCTGGATTGCATTCGTTGTAGTCATCCTGTTTGGGGTTGGAGCTGGGAAAGAGAGACAGAGGGATAGGAGGGGGGGAGGGGAAAGAGAAATGTTTATTTTAGGGTTTGGTTAGGGCAGTGGAATGGTGCCCAGCCCAGGTGATATGACTATCAATGCATGTTCATGTTCATGTTGAGAACCTGTCACAATGCTTGACTTGACTATGTTCTCATATGTGCTTCTATATGATTTTGTTTCTTTTTTCTCCTGTTGTTCTATTAATAACCAGATCTGATACCAGTGAGTTAGATGCCCATGCATGCATGAGCTGGCTGACAGACAAAGACAAGTAAGCCAGGCCTCAAGAGAATGCAGCTTAATCAAATTAAACTCAAGATTCTAGTGTTTAACCCTGTTGTGTTGCTTCTAGAAATAATATAAAAGCTGTGAAAAAGAAATCTGTGGAGTTGGCACTTTACAAAAGGTTGTAGATCATTGTAGTGTCCTAATGTCTAAGACTGTTACGTTGGAGGTTCATCTTGCAAACATATCAGAACTTGCAAACATTTTATTACTTGTTGCATTGGAGGTTCATCTTGTCTTGAGGCAAACAAATCAGCATTGGAGGCTCATCTTTATTACATATCAGAACTTCCAAACAAATCTGTGAAAGACTTGTAAAGTTGCTGGGTTTTGTCTCTAACTGTTGTGTCGTGATGAATTTGTAGGTACCCCGAGAAGCCCTTGAGTTTGCCGGAATGTCGTTTAACTTCCGTTCCGGCAAATTCGGGTACTCCATATGTCCTATTTTCAGCAAAGGTCATGCTGAAATTTTCCATGAATTTTAGCATGACTTTGCTAAAAATAGGACATATGGGGTACTTGCGACTAATGCATGGGCCGGGGTATCTTAGTACTTAGTTAACTAGGATCAACTGCCCCGCCATTCTTGCTGCATTAAACCATAGGTGGCAATAGAGCCAAGTAATTAGGCCCAACTTAGAATTCTCCTTAGCATCGATAAACCGTAGATGATAAACCCAACATAGGTGGCAATAGAGCCAAGTGATTAGGCCCAACCTAGGGTGCCTCGACATCGATAAACCCTAAATGATGAAAACTTAACTGGGCTTCTATAGGGTGCCTCGGTGTCGATGAGAACCTAAATGATGTACTCTTAGGCTTTTAGGGTGCCTCGGCGTCGACAAACCCTAAATGATAAAAGCTTAGCTTTTAGGATGCCTCGGTGTCGAAAAACCCTAAATGATGAGACCATGATCTTGTTCCTTGACAATAACCAACTTTTTGACCAAACTTTTTTCCTATTTAGAGTGAAATATGGCCCACAACGATGAGGCCGGCGGTTCGGGCGGCAAGCAATTCTAGGAGCTGTCCCAGGAGTTGGAGGAAGAACCTCACCGCTATGAGGACGCCGCAGAAGACACCGATCCTGACTACATAACCCCTAGTGGCATCGGGGATGACACCACTGATGATGGCGCCGCGGATGCCACCATTGTTGATGGCGGCGCACACACAGATGGCAGCCAACCGAAGAGGCAACGGAAGGACCGGCGCCTGAGCATGCTCGGCACCGTGAGGGAGGAATTTAATGAAGTGAACTCCGACGGGCATCCGACGGCGCCCAAAGAAGTAGTCAAGGGGTACTCGGTTCAGCTCGGGTGCATTCTCCGGAGCACCGTCTCGATCAACACCGAGAACCTAAGGCATAAGGACCAAGGGAATTTGCGCAGCCTCCTCTTCACGAAGTTGCACGAACGATACAAGTTCCTCGCTGAGTTTGCAAACACACGCCTCTCAGGGAATAAACTGAACGGTGCCGCCCTCACGAGGATGAGCACGGCCCTGTCTACTTGGAAAAGCATGGTCAAGGCAATGATTGAAAAAGTTGATAGTTATGAGAAGATCAAGGCAAAATATCCTTTGATGAGCGAAGATGACTACAAGGAGTTCAAGATCAAGTGCGAGAGTAGCGCAACCTCCGAATCAAGTCAGTGGGGGAAAGAAATGCGGAAGTTGAACTTAGGGGTCCACCAACTCGGTCCCGGTGGTTACAGAGTGGCGGATCCTATATGGGACAAGGAGGACGTGGAGCGTGCCGAGCAAGGCCTACCGTCCCGCTTCGAGAAATACCGTGACAAGCAGACCAGGAACTTTCTTAGGGCCCGGTACAAGGAGGGCCCGATAACAAAGGAGCTTACCACGGATCCGAAGACCAGGGCGCTTGAGCTTGTTCTGGTAAGGAATACATCCCCCGCATAATTAGATTCATATGGTTGCATTCTAATTAATCCCCAATATTTCTAAATGGTTCACATTCCTTCCGCAGGACAATGAAAGCAGTATCGCGGGGTCGTCTCAGAGCTCCCCTTTCGACACCCCTTTAAATAGGGCGTTGAACATAATGAAAAACAAGGATAAGCTCAGTAAGCCGACGTCAGATGGTCGTGTGGCCGGCAAAGGCTTGTCCAAAAAATGGTCGTCATTCTATACCGCTGGTGGGCGAAAGGAGAAAAAGACTAGCTCGAAAAGCCAGTCGCGCGAGGTTGAAGCACTCAAGGCACAAGTGGCGCGGATTCCGGAGATTTTCCAAGAGCAAGTGCAACAACAACTGGGAACGACGCTCAACGCCATGGTGCCTACGTTGATTCATGGGCTGACGACGTGGATTGCGGGCGGCCAACAGGGGCCTCCATGGTTCCCAGCTTCATGGCCAGCAACTCGCACAACGCGCAGGCGGCGCCATTGGTGTCTCCGGCGGAGGCAGTATTCGTGTCTCCAGCACCGGCACGGGCATTGGAGCTTAATGCACGCGAGTGTACGCCGGCCGGCACCTCGCCAGCAAGCGGCCCCTCCGTCAGTTGCATGCCCGCCGTTGGCGATGCCTCGACATTAGCCGAGCTCGACGGCATCACGGTAACTAAGCCTCTTGGCCGATGACTTGATCTCCTTGCCTTTGACTGGGCATCCCTGACGCCCTACATGTTTTCGCAGAGCGCCGCCGACGTTCCTTGCACTCTCCTGCACTTCGTGGGCGGCGAGTTGGTCGATGTCGCTAAGGGCAGAACTGTTCAATTGGGCAACCCCGTGTTCCACGGTAATCCAATGCCACCCACAGTGTATAGGGTTGAAGTGGTTCGGGTGCTGCCAGGCTGCGACGAGCTGTTACCTCCGATTCGACCTGCTGGGGCCGACGAAGAAGATGACATGACCCTCAGCGCCTGCATAAGCTGGCCCCTGCTTTGGCCAAAGAGCCAGACTCGTTTGGGGGCGGGGGACACCACCCCACAGACAAGACCACCAGTCGTGCCGGCGCCAAGCCATGGCAAGAACGCCGCAACGCTACCGGACATGCCGGACATCCCTATGGCACAGGATCCGGGCATGCATATGGCACAGGATCCGGACGATGATGACGACGATACATTTACCAACGTCGATAAGTACTTTGCCAAACATGGGTACGGTGACGAGTTCCGCGGGCCTCCTTCTCAAGAACCCAACCAAGACAACCGCGATCTAGCTGGTACGGCGGAGAAACCCAATTGCAACAGGTGTCGTCTGGCGTTCAGTTCTCAGGAGACGCCTCCAGCTGCCGCCTTCACCGAGCCTCAGATAGCTGAGGTGCGAAATATTATCAGCCCCAACACGCTCAAGAAGGCGGTCTGTGAGCAGAACTCGGTCCCATTACAAGAAATCAATAAGAAGGGACGGAAACGAAAGGCTAAAAAGGGTGCAGGTGCGAGCCAGCCGACACCGAGTATGATCCGTGCTCAGGACGGGCCACCTTCACCTAAGGATATCTCGAGGAGGGTGCATGTGGCAGGTAGGGCGATGCTACCGACAAATATGCTCACTGATGCAACCGGTGCTATGCGGAGTCTGCATGACAGTGTTCTTTCTTTGGAGAAGCGCCGTCTCAGAGAGAACGATGTGGCATACCCGGTTTTCATGGCCAAGGTGCCAGAGGGCAAGGGCTTTGTGGATGGCGGCATCGGGGGTACGACTTTCCTGCGGTTTGATGACATCTTTGCTATGTTTAACCTTCATCCGTTGCACTACACCTTCGTTTGGCTGTTTTCGCTGAGTATGGAGATGCGGATCATTAGAGCCAAGACCCCGAACATCGTGATAGTCGACCCCTTCTACATGCGTGCCAAGCTCTTGGGCAGCGCTGGGGACCGCCAAGTCGTGAGTTCACACCTCGAAGGCGTCATTCTGGCAAACCCAGATAAGGATAACTTCCTCGTGTCTTACTTTCCCGAGTAAGTCATCCCTTAACCGCCCCGAAACAAATGATTTTTTAGATTTCGATCGTTCCTTCTTTTTTCTAACATTCCGTGTTCTGTGCAGTGACACACATTGCACACTCGTCCTCTTAAGCCCGAAATATTCCATGGCCACGTATTTCGACCCGAACCGTGACTCCAAGATAGACTACACAAATATCAAGAAAGTTCTTGATGATGTTCTCCCCGGCTACGCCAAATCTGGAGGCACCTTCACCAAGCCAGTTCGTAGGTACGGCAGGCACGTGTTCGCCCACAATACTAAGTTCTGCTGCGTCAACCAGCCGCCTGGCGGTTAGAAGGATGCCTACTACGCCCTCCATCACATGCGGGTGATCGTACGGGACCATCATCACCTTCTGCTACCAGATAATCTCAAAGATTGGGCCGCAAGCTTGTCGGCAATCCAGGACGCGGACATCAGACAAGAATTCTTTCGCATCCAGTCAGAGTTAGCGGAAATCATCCATCAAGATGTCCTTCATAACTCGGGGCAGTTCTACCTCAGATATCAACCGTCCAACGGTGAGATAGACACAACGCTACAAATGCAGGCTGACAACGCCCGCGATTTCATGACCATCACGACAGACGGCGGCTTCATCGACGCTCCGATCCCATGAGTCGAGTTGAAAGTAGTGATGCTATGTGTAGTTCTGAAACATTGATTGGCTCATGTTGTAATTAAACTTTAATGAATTGTATGTCTCTTTGGTTTGGACAGTCGTTCAACTTAGATGTAATCGATGCTATTTATTAGTAGGACCATGAATCGTGCTATTAATGTCTTGCTTTTCTCCTCCGATCATTTTGTTGCATACTTATATATTGCTTATGTATTGTCTATTGTTTGGCTTGTGCATAGAGATGTCGTCGTATGTCGTGTACAAGGGTAAGGTTCCCGGAGTCTACGACGACTGGGAGGAGTGTCGGAGACAGGTTCACCATTTCAGCGGTAACAGTTACAAAGGGTACACCACTAGGGCGGAGGTGGAATCTAGATACGCCTGCTATCTAGCGGGAGGGAGGAGGGAGCATTGGAGGAACCGGATGAAGACCAGTTTCATCGTGATGATGCTCATCGTGATGACCGCAGCTCTCTTCTATGTGATGGTAGTTTAGATGATCGATATCGACTTGTAATGTAAAGACAAACTCGCTACTCGCGGTCTCGAGACTTGTAATGTTTTATCTTTGTTCGGTCTTTTGAATTCGTAGACTAATATGATGAATTTTATTCGGAGACTAATCTTCTATTGTATTCGATGAATCTGCTGTTGCTGTGTGCTGCTGTCTATATTCTGTCCAATAATATATTTTGTAACCTATGCAAAAATCAGAAAAGTAAAAAAAATAAAACCTAATATTCATACTAATGGCGCATCACCTCAAAGTGTGCCATTAGTATGCCAAAGGATACTAATGGCGCATCACTACACAGTGTGCCATTAGTATGCCAAAGGATACTAATGGTGCATCACCCCATAGTGCGCCATTAGTATGCCAAAGCACGTGGGTAAATATGGCCCCCTGGGAGGCATACTAATGGCGCATGGTGGTCTATACTAATGGCGCATGGCGTGGTGTGCCATTAGTATACCAGATACTAATGGCGCACCAGTGGTGCGCCATTAGTAAAAAATACTAGTGGCATGGTACTAGTGGCGCACCAGTAGTGCGCCATTAGTAGGCAAAACTGGTGCGCCACTAGTAGGCATTTTCCTAGTAGTGCGGAGTACCAACTATACCATGCTCCATTAAAAGAAACTATGTTAAAACTGCTTTATGTGATCTTGGAGCCGGTGTTAGTGTTATGCCTCTCTCTTTATATCGTAGACTTGATTTGAATAAGTTGACACCTACCGAAATATCTTTGCAAATGGTTGATAAATCAACTGCTATACCTGTCGGTATTTGTGAGGATGTGCTTGTCGGTATTTATTCTTGGAAGACCCTTTTTGAATACTGCAGAGGCTGTTATTGATTGCACCAAAGGCAATGTCACTTTTCATGTTAATGGTAATGAGCATACGGTACACTTTCCGAGGAAACAACCTCATGTCCACAGTATCAATTCTATTGGAAAAATTTCAACAATTACTATTGGAGGTTTAGAATTTCCTCTTCCTATTGTCAAGAAGAAATATGATATTCTTATTGTTGGGGATGTGCATATCCCCTAGTGTTATTCGAAAATTCTCCGGTTTCATGCAATTCGGAATGAATTTGTTAACAAGACTTGATCAACCTTGTTAGTGGATTCCTTTTGATGAGCATAAGATGGATGAATTTAGAAAACACAACTCTCTGTACCCTCTTTTTACTTTCTGTTATTTATATTAAATAAAGCAAAACTAGTAATTTCTGTCTGTTCTCTGAATTATCCATGCAATAAAAAATACCCCAAAAATAAAAGTTCTCCAAATGCCCTGAAATTTAAATATGATTTTTCTAGAATATTTGAGAATATCCGGCACTGAGAACACAGCATAGGGAGCAAGCACCTGGCAACGAGGGTCCAGGGCGCGCCCTACCCCCTGGGCGCGCCCCCCTGCCTTGTGGGCCCATGGTGGCTCCCCTCCACTTATTCGAGCTACCACACACTCCTTCCTCCCAAAAACATCACTAGCCAGCTCAAACCCGAGCCCAAGCTCATTTTGCTGCCATTTTCGATCTCCTTGCTCAAAGCTCTATTCAAAAAACAGCTTTGGTGGATTGTTCCTTGGTATGTGACCCCTCCAATGGTCCAATTAGTTTTTGTTCTAGTGCTTTATTCATTGCATATTTTTGCTATTTAGGTGACCCCGTTCTTGAGCTTGCATGCCAAATTTATATGGTCAAAAGTAGTTTTAATGCATGATATATCCTCTAGGCACTTGTGGGAGTAGCTGCTATCAATATTGTTGAGTTTGGTTAACTTTTATTTTGAAGTTACTAAAAATTTTAGAAATTTTTCAGAGGAAGAAATTGGTTTAGGAAAATGTACCAAGGTGGTCTTCAAGGAAGTAAGGACCCAAGCTCGCAATACGCGAAGCCGATGATGAACCACCAAGGGAAGCTCAGGTGCGGGCTTGTGAATGGCCGTCAGAGGACTTCATGGATCGAGCAGGAATCAAGGAAGAATTTAACGCGTATGTGTGTAATGCCGATCTTGAGAGCTTTGAGGCAGATAAGTGCCGCCAATACCACTATCTCACTGATTCCTTTGTGAGAAGGTTTGAATTTTCATCATCACGCAATTCTCAAACTGTCCTATTTGATCTTTATGAAAATTCTTATACTATGGACTTAGAGGATTTTAATACTGCTTGCAAACTTCCACAATGGGGCAGCACTAGTGAGCCTCGCAAATCTGAGTTTAGAGATTTTCTTGCTAGTATAACTGTGGGGGAATCTAGAGATATAACACAAGCTACCATAGGGAGCATTCATTTTCCTGCTATACATTATTTTGCTCTCTTCATAGGTAGGTGCATAAATGGTAAAGATGAAGCATGTCACATGTGTGTCCCTGACCTTGGTGTTCTCAGGAGTGCTCTGTTAGGAGATAAACATTATAATTTGGGAGCTATTGTTGCATGTAGGTTGCATAAAAATCGTATTCATGGAGATTTCTTTGGTGGAATTTATGCAACCCGTCTAGCTAATTTTCTTGATATACCCATACATGGGTATGATATTGAGTTGCCTCCTGTTTATTTAGATTATGAGGCTATAGTTCGTCATCAGTTTGTTTAGAAGAACGATCAGTTTCTCCAGTACCGACTAAACTTTGACAGACGACGAACCTATCACGTCGCTCTCCCTGCCCCTACTTTCTTTGACTTTCAGGTAAAGGGGAGATATGTTATAACCAGGGAGGAGGCGACCGAGTACGAGAGGATGGAGGAGACAGCTCGCCTCCAAGCTGCAGCTCATCAGCCAATTGCCGCTGCATCTCAGTACGACCCCGGCTACTACTTTGGATATCCGCCAGCCCAGCCGTGGCCATAGACCAACTTAGGCCAAAAGCCTAAGCTTGGGGGAGTATGTATTTCTCACCGACATTACATTCATGTTCACACACTCATTGCTAGTTGTCGGTGCTGATACTTTTTCATTGTATCATCCATCCTAGTTTATTTTCCTTTTTATGCTTTCTTCTTGTGTGTTTGATAAACCTTAAGAAAAAAAACAAAAAAAAATTAGTTGTAGCTTTTTAGCTAGTTTACTTTCCATGCTTGTAGTAGTAGTTAAAAAGAAAACCCAAAAGATTTCTCGTTCTTCTTTTGCTTGTTGGGAGCTTTCCCATGTGAATATTTTTATTTATTTTCTTGTTCTCTGGGGGTCGAGAGGAGAAGACCATAATTAAAATGTTAAAGTGGCTCTTATATGCATTATTGTTGATCTGACAACGAGCCCATATTACCTTGTCTTCTCTCCTGAATTGAATGCTTGCAGATTCTGGCTTAGTCCAATGCATGTGCACTATTATTATTATTATTCACATCGTTCGGTCGTGCAAGTGAAAGGCAATAATGATGATTATACGATGAACTTATTTAGATGAGAAAAGCTGGTATGAACTCGACCTCTCTTGTTTTTGTAAATATGATTAGTCCATCGTTCATGATTCAGCCTATTATGAATAAACATGTTTGCAATGACAATTAGAGATTATAGTTGCTTATGCCATGCTTAATTAGCTAGGAGCTTATAATGGTTTACCTTGCGTGCCAACATGCTATTAAAATGGTTGTGATGTGGTATGATAGGGTGGTATCCTCTTTTGAACGATTTGAGTGGCTTGACTTGGCACATGTCCACGCATGTAGTTGAAACAAAATCAACATAGCCTCTACGATATTTATGTTCATGGTGTATTATATCCTACTCATGCTTGCAATCGGTGTTGATTAATTTTAATGCATGTTCATGACTGTTGTCGCTCTCTAGCTGGCCGCTTCCCAGTCTTCTTCTAGCCTTCACTTTTACTAAGCGGGAATACTGCTTGTGCATCCAATTCCATAAACCCCAAAGTTGTTCCATATGAGTCCACCATACCTACCTATATACGATATCTACCTGCCGTCCCAAGTAAATTTGTATGTGCCAAACTCTAAACCTTCAAATAAACATTATGTTTTGTATACTCGAATAGCTCATGTATCAACTAGGGCTGTCTGTATCTTCCATGCTAGGCGGGTTATTCTCAAGAGTAGTGGACTCCGCTCCTCACTCACAAGAAAATGGCTGGTCACCGGGATGCCCAGTCCCATGCTTTATGCAAATGAAATCAAAATAACTGCAAACAAAACTCCCCCGAGACTCTTGTTAGTTGGAGGCACTCGTTGTTTCGAGCAAGCCATGGATTGATGCTTGTTAGTGGAGGGGGAGTAGAAACTTTACCATTCTGTTTGGGAACCACCTATAATGTGTGTAGCATGGAAGATATCGCCATCTCTTGGTTGTTATATTGACAATGAAAGTATACCGCTCAAAATATTATTCATATCTATTTCAAAATTGAGCTCTGGGACCTCTACAAATCCCCGCTTCCCTCTGCGAAGGGCCTATCTATTTACTTTTACGTTGAGTCATCATCCTCTTATTAAAAAGCACCAGTTGGAGAGCACCACTATCATTTGCATCCATTACTGTCAGTTTACATTGAGTATGACTTGACTGGATCTCTTTTACCATGAATTACAATGTCTAGTCAGTCCTTGATCTTTAAAGGTGCTCTGCATTTATGTTTTGCGGTCTCAGAAAGGGCTAGCGAGATACCATCTCGTTATATCATATCATGATTGTTTTGAGAAAGTGTTGTCATCCGAGATTTATTATTATTGCTCGCTAGTTGATTATGCCATTGATATGAGTAAACATGAGACCTAAGTGTTATTGCAAATATGGTTAGTTCATAATATTTGCTGAAAACTTGAATGCTGGCTTTACATATTTACAACAACAAGAGCAAACAGAGTTTGTAAAAGTTTTTCTTTATCACTTTCAGTTTATCAACTGAATTGCTTGAGGACAAGCAAAGGTTTAAGCTTGGGGAGTTGACATGTCTCCATCGTATCTACTTTTCCAAACACTTTTGCCCTTGTTTTGGACTCTAACTTGCATGATTTGAATGGAACTAACCCGGACTGATGTTGTTTTCAGGAGAGTTGCCATGGTGTAATTTTTGTGCAGAAATAAAAGTTCTCAGAATGACCTGAAAATCAACGAAGAATTATTTTGGAATGTATAAAAAATACTGGAAGAAGAGTCCACGTCAGGGGCCTCCACATGTCCATTAGGGTGGGGGCGTGCCTGCCCGCCTGGGTGCGCCCCCTGCCTCATGGGCCCCCTGACGCTCCACCGACCTCAACCTTGACTCCATATATTCACTTTCAGGGGGGGACCAGAGAGAAGGATTCATCGCGTTTTACAATATGGAGCCGCCGCCAAGCCCTAAACTCTCTCGGGAGGGCTGATCTGGAGTCCGTTCAAGGCTCCGGAGAGGGGAATCTGTCTCCATTGTCATCATCAACTATCCTCCATTACCAATTTCATGATGCTCACCACCGTGCATGAGTAATTCCATTGTAGGCTTGCTGCACGGTGGTGGGTTGGATGAGATTTATCATGTAATCGAGTTAGTTTTGTTAGGGTTTGATCCCTAGCATCCACTATGTTCTGAGATTGATGTTGCTATGACTTTGCTATGCTTAATGCTTGTCACTAGGGCCCGAGTGCCATGATTTCGGATCTGAACCTATTATGTTTTCATCAATATATGAGAGTTCTTGATCCTATCTTGCAAGTTTATAGTCACCTACTATGTGTTATGATCCGGCAACCCCGAAGTGACAATAGTCGGGACCACTCCCGGTGATGACCGTAGTTTGAGGAGTCCATGTATTCACTATGTGTTAATGCTTTGGTCCGGTACTCTATTAAAAGGAGGCCTTGATATCCCTTAGTTTCCATTAGGACCCCGCTGCCACGGGAGGGTAGGACAAAAGATGTCATGCAAGTTCTTTTCCATAAGCATGTATGACTATATTCGGAATACATGCCTACATTACATTGATGAACTAGAGCTAGTTCTGTGTCACCCTAGGTTATGACTGTTACACGATCGATCGCATCCGGCATAATTCTCTATCACCGATCCATTGCCTACGAGCTTTTGCATATATTGTTCTCCACTTATTTACTTTTCCGTTGCTATTGTTGTCCTCACTATAAAACACCAAAAATATTACTTTTGCTACTATTACCTTTTACCACTGTTACCACTACTATCATATTACTTTGCTACTAAATACCTTGCTGCAGATATTAAGTTTCCAGGTGTGGTTGAATTGACAACTCAGCTTCTAATACTTGAGAATATTCTTTGGCTCCCCTTGTGTCGAATCAGTAAATTTGGGTTGAATACTCTACCCTCGGAAACTGTTGCGATCCCCTATACTTGTAGGTTATCACGGTGCGGCATGCCACCTCCGCGGCCGCTGGAAATAGTTTTTTGGGGTTTAATACTGTATCTGGAATTCTTGATCATATTAATATAAATTCACAGTGTGACCGAATGAAAGATATGGTTTGAACAAACTTGCGGTTTTCTCTCTTAATGTACAGACTTATCAAACGATTTTATTTTGAAAAAAAATGTCAATGGTTTTTAAATATGAAACACTCATCGCAAACGTTTTAGTTAGAACACCCGTATGCAAACCGACAGCTTCCGTAGGAAGCCAAGGGAAAATGTGCCGAGCAGGATTTCTACATCCCTTCAACGCAAACGGTTGTTTTGCATGACCCGTGTGCAAGCACGTACAAACAATTGGGTAAAATTTGCATATCTATCATTTTGGGTATGTTGCCATTTGTCAAACTGGAAAGATTGACATTTGTTTATCTAGTAACATTGCCATTTGTCAACCTTGTAACACCACGATTTGTTAATATATGCAGCTACAAATCACTAGCACTATCTAATTTTTGCAACTAAAATCACTAGCACTGTTCATATGGACACCACTAGCAGGTGTGAGTTGATGGACGCATATGCAAATGTACCATTGATTACATACAACAAGTTATCAACCCACAACGACAACGAGGATACACGTTGGATTATAGATCATTTCCAACAAAACATTCTAGTAAAGTTTTTCTCACACAACAAATAACAAAGCGATGAAATGAACTTCAGCTCAACCACTCGTCGGCGTTGGAAACACTTGCTTTGAACAAGAAGTGATTCACTGGGAAGGGCCAGCTACTGTCAATCTCGAGACCAACGCAGGACTAATCATCGAGGCTAAAGCGGCCTATGTCAGGACCCATCTTGGGATAGTAGGGAAGCATAGTAATGTCCAAGGTATATATATACAGTTGCTTCTCATAAATGGTAGCAACGTTGTGTCAACAGCAGCTGGATCGCCTTCCACCATCATTGGATAGTTTTGTCCAAGGGAGAGCGAGTTTCCTCCAATAATTTCAGTACTGAACCAGGGAGAAGGTGTTGGCGCTAGTACACTAGTATCCATCCCGAATACCCTGCAATGGATTTTGGAATAGGTCCGGAGACTGCGACCATGCAAGACAACACATGCTTCCTTAGTAACATCAGCAGTGCCCTGTATACAGACAAGAAGAGGTGATCCATCAGAATAAGTTGCCAGGCGCCACTGAGTATATGGGTCTTGCTTGTCCTCATGCTCGTAAAAATTTCAAGTATTGGTGGTGGAATGTTCACAGGACCTTGGAAACACAAGAAGGTTAATTAGTAAAGGGAAACTAGCTAACCCGCATGCATGTGGATGAAACAATTATAATTACGGTGGAAGACAAACATACCGAAAGCATCAGGATTCCATGCAAAAATAGTGCCACGAGTGGTGGCAGCAAACACAAGACCCTCGTATTGAATTGCATCACAGTACCCATCCATGTACAGAAATTGATTTTTGAGCAATATCCATTGAGGCGTGGAAGTAAGGACGACAACAAGCTTGTCAAAGATAGCAACAACTTCATAGTTTGTGTAATCCCAAGAGCGGTTGCGAACTCAAAAAATTGCTATCTTCCGTAGAAGACAATCAGCATGATCGTATTTGAACTCACGTAGAATACCGGTGTACTGAACCTCTGGGCGGTCGTTTGAGATTTTTGGAAGAGGAACCCGGTGACGAGTGTACACATTCACAAGTTCCCACTCGCAGTTGTACCCAATATGAACAACCCAATCTCCATTTGCGCCTGCCCAAGCCTTACTCTCAAGCGATGGCATCTTAACATCATACGTATCATTATCAAGCGACATCAACTTACACAAGGCGAGGCTTCTCTCGTCCCCGTGCCAGTCAGCAGGGTCACGACGAAGAAGATAGGGGAGATCAAACCGCTCCTGGACCCTTCGGTTCCTTGTAATGATGTTATTAGTTGAGTCGAGAATGGTCTTGAACGAACCTGCCATGCTAGCCGAGGTGATGACATCGCACCGATCAATGAGTTCCTCCACCGCATCATCATTCAGATCGGGGCAAGAATAACGGGGTCGTTCCGGCCTGTTCCCTCCATGGAGAAGATGATCTAACAATGGCAGAAGGAAGGGTGAAGGAAAACGGAGGAGGGAGGAAGAGCTAGCGTGCGACAACGGTTGCCACAGAGGTCACACACTAACGACAAGGACCGAGTGAACCGCATGCGTATATCGCACACACCATGATCTAGCTGACCATTTCTTTTGTGTTCCCTAATCACAAACAGTTCATCCGAGTGAACCGTATGTTGTATATCACACACACCTTCATCTGGCTGCCTGTTTTTTTGTTCCTCCTCATCACAAACAGTTCATCCGAGTGAACCGTATGATGTGTATCGCACATGCCTTCATCTGGCTACCCGTTTGTTTTGTGCCTCCTCATCGCAAACAGTTAATTGAACTGAACCGTATGCCCTTCATCGCACACGCAACTAAAATCTGAACCGTGTTTGATGCACCCGTCATTGCAAATGTTTTACACATTTTTTACGGTTTTCATACACCACTGTTTGTGATTATTGCATCGCACACAGTTTCTCGAAGGGTCTCTAATCGTAGTGTCATGTTAGTAGCATCCTGCAGTAGTGTTGGATGCTCTAGATCATGACGCCTAGCCGTCTGGAAGATGCACAATCTTCAAAGGTAAAATGTGTCGGCTCCACACGGGAACAATCTCTTCAGTGATGCTCAATCACTTTGGGTTTTAAGTGTTTGGGTTTTGGGTTTTTCCTCACTCATGATTTTCTCTCAAAGCCCTCGGAGAATGGGATGCTCTAAATGACACTTGTCAATCTCTCTCGGAGCAGCCAACCAGGTAGTGTTGTGGGGGCGGCTATTTATCGCCAGGGTGCAACCCGACATGATAAGACAAATATGCCCCTAATGATATGACCGTTGGATGGATAAGATATTTGGACAGCTGGCGCAAAGCACAACAACGATCGGAAATTCGAACCACGAAATTCCCTAGGGCTATCATGTTCCTCACTGTAGGCAATTCGCACCGGCGAATTCCTAACTCCTCAATTAGAACAAATTCTTCGGAGACCAGAAGAACTTCGTCTCTGTCACTGAAGAAATTGACTAAAGTAGAAGATATTTCCAAAGGCTTCACTCGAAGGATTGGGTATGTGTAGGCTTTGAGATGGGCATCGCTTGGAAATTTTTCCTTAGTATTACCTCGCCCCCCTTTAACAGTATAGTGTTTCATATGACTCAAAAGAAGCAAATTAAACTATGAAAACAAAAGTCTTCACACTTTGTAATCCTTGTATCAATATCTTCAAGGTCACACCAATTTCCTCATTTTCAAAGTCTTCAAGAAAACCACAAAGTCTTCAGATCAAGACATTCATTTTTAGGGGTCGACATTCATCAGATTTATCAAACTCTTCAGAGACTTATAAGACATGTGTACACTCAGAAACACATTAGTCCCTTAACCTATAAGTCTTCAATACACCAAAATAAAGAAGGGACACTAGATGAACTTACAATCCCCCCCTTTTTGGTGATTGATGGCATATAGGTTAAGTTTTGAATGGGGATAAACATAGGAAGTGTAAATACTGATTTTGAGGAATTTGATTGCAAGATATAGAAGAATTCCCCTGAATATGTGCATATTTAGGGAATTTGCTTTGAACTGCAAATGCACAAGGTAGGATAAAATCATGGAGATCTCCCCCTATATCTTGTAATCCATTCACGCATTTAACATATACTATGAAGAATTTGAAATGCACGATAGAAAATGGTGTTTGACGAAATTCAACATGCGTGCATTAAGTAACTTGAGGAAATAAGCATGCAGAAAGTAGTTCAAAAGTGTCAGACCACCATCAGACTTAAGTTCACAACTCAACAAACAAACACTTCATAAGTGTGAGAGTTGTAACTTAAACAAAAACAACCCTGATATAGAAACCCGCTTGAAGACTAACTCAAATTTATCCTCCTTTGTCACCAAGTGACCAAAAAGGACGAAAATTGAGGACTAACTCCACTGAAGAATATCAGCTTGAAGGTGGTGGAGGAGTGCCAGTGTTGTCGGGGCCGTTTGTTGGTGTAGGGCCTGCTGCAGTGTCGGCAAGATCCTCAGCTTCATCCGTCGCACACAATAAAGAAAATTAACTTGTGACCAACTAAGGAACTTGAACTTTCTTGAATTTCTTCGAGGGAGGATGAGACCAGTCAAAGTTCTGCTAAAATTCCATCTTCTTGAGGTCTTTAAGAGTATAAAGATTTGAGAGTATGGCCCAAGTGCGGTCGAAGATTTCATGCACATAGTAGTGATTTTTCTTTGCACTATTCTATGTGACAGTCATGTTCGGAAGAATTGAGCCAAATTGACGCTTGACCCACTTGTGATTTTGATCGAATTTCTGGTGAAGACTTAGAAGAAGTTCACGATCAGTCATCACACGCGGCGCAGAGGCTTGAGGATTTTTCCATGTGTCTTTTGCAGCAGAGTCATCATTGGTGGAGTAAGATGCAGCCTTGCAAGATTGGCCATCCAATGGACGAGTGCCTTCATCAATGACAGTTGTCTTTCCTTTTTCATCAACTGAGGAAATTATCTTTTTGAGCACTTCAATCAGAGGCAGAAAACTAAAGTGATTCTGAAAGTCAGCCTTGTATGTAATTGAAGACATGGTTCTGATGAACCTCATAATCCAGGGAGCATAAGGCTTCAAGTCAAAAGGTGACAGTGCAACATTAGCCAAAGTCCTCATGAAGAAATCATGATAGTTTATGGGAATCCCATGAATGATGTTGAACAATGGATTCTTCATGATGCCAACAACTTCTTCTTCAGAATGTGGCCTTTGATAGGACTGAGGGTTTTGGTCAGAATGCGATAGACTGTCCTGAGCACATACAACAAATCCTTCACAAGGAAGGTGGTTCTTGGAGCTTGGCCTGGATGCAAAGGCTTCATCAACACTTGCATGACATGATTTGGAAGTTCAGATTCCTCATAAATGAGCCTTGCACTTTCTGATGGAGGACTAACTGGAATAGCATGAAGCAATTCAGAGGCTGAAGCTTTGTAGTGATTATTGTCAGCCACCTAGTCCAGTACCCATGAGTTGATTTCTGAGACATTTCCAGGTGCAGAGTTGCATAGACTTGAAGAGTTAGCTCTTCATTCCAATCAAATATATCAGCACATAATGAAAGGATTCTAGCCTCGTGAAGAGCACTCAATACGGGGATGAAGCATGGAATGGACTCCATATCCACATGAGGAATTTGCATGTGTTGGAAGACTTTGTCCTTCCCAAATAGAACTAAGGCATAGAAATTCATCTGACTTACAGTCCAGAACCTCTTGCACCTTAACCTTGCTGAGTCATAAGGATTCTCATGAGTGAAGAAATGATGCTCAGCAAAGAAATTGGCATTGTTGAATTTCGGCCTGTTTGTGCTAGAGTGGGGATTTATGGGCTTGGGCTGAAGATTTGAAGTAATAGGCCCCACAACCTCTTGAGGCACAACTTCGGGTGCATCAGCCTGAGGAATTTGAGCGACAGGTTCTTCAACAGTAGTATGGCTATTGATTTCTTCAGCTGTTGTAGCTGGAGTTTCTTCAGGAATGGATTTGAGAGGAGTTGGACATCCTTCAGATCCAGTCAGTATTTCTTCTGTTTGTGTCGGGGACTGAGGAATTTGATTGAGAGGTGTGGAAATTGGTGAATTTGGGTGAATTGTTTCCCAATATTCATCATTGATGAGTGGAGTGGTTGAACCAATGTCCACATCCTCATCAATTTCTTCAACACTAGCCTCTTCAGCAGTGAACTAATGCTGGGGTCATGATACCTGTGGGGTTGAAGCATTTGCTTCCATCTCAATATCTTCATCAATCTGCTCTCAGGAAGCAGCAAAATGAGTTTCTTCACCACTTTCGTCATCTGGATGACATATTCTTCACAAAATGGAACTATCTCTTTTGAGGGGACAACATAAATAGGAATTGCATCAATTGGTTCACTTGAGTAACTTGTCAAAATCCTCAATTTCTTGGGAGTTGAGGATTCTGCAGATGTTGATGCTTTCCTTTTCTTCGTAGCTTCCTTCTCCACAGCCTTTGTTTTCTTCACTTCTGATGCAAAATGAAGTGTGATTTTCTTCACCCTTGAAGATTTTGCGGGAGGAGCAGAGGATGAAGTAGGTGCAGTTTCTTTAGGCACGAGTGATGTAGTTTCCCTGGTGTTCTAAGATTCTTTAGGCACAATAGATTCCTTAGCTGGCCTGGGTTGTTCTTTAGGCGCAACATTGGGTGTTGGCCTGGCAATTTATTCAGGAGCAGGAATTTCTTCAGCTGCCCTGGTAGATGCTCCAGCAGCCTGAATTTCTTCAGCTGCACTTGTAGATTCTTTGCAGACTGTGCAGATGTTCCAGCCTGAGGAATTTGTGGTTGTGATTGAGCAGCAACACTTGTGTTGTGGTCCTTGATGGTTTTGTTGGCAATGTTGACGAATCTGACCTTGGCACCTAGCCTATCACTACTGCAGGATGCTGCTAACGCGACACTACGATCAGAGACCCTTCGACGAAATTGTGTGCGATGCAATAATCGCAAACGGTGGTGTAAAAAACCGTCAAAAAGGTGCAAAACATTTGCGATGGAGGATGCATCAAACACGGTTCAAATTTTAGTTGCGTGTGCGATGCAGGGCACATGATTCAGTTCAATTAACTGTTTGCGATGAGGAGGAACAAATGAAACGGGCAGCCAGATGAAGGTGTGTGCGATATACATCATACGGTTCACTCGGATGAACTGTTTGTGATTCGGCAACACAAAAGAAACGATCATCCAGATCAAGGTGCGTGCGATATACATCATGCGGTTCCCTCAGATGAACTGTTTGCATTGAGACAAGAGAACAAAAATGGTTCAATATATCAAGATGTGTGTGATGCGCGGCAAACAGGTCTGTAATCAGAAATATGTGCGAAGACCGATAATAACACAAACGATTGCTTCTAATAAGACGTATGTGATATGCTCTATCTACAAAGCAACTATTGGCCATTGGAGAATGGGCGGTCATTCGGATACGCCACAAGGATGTGAAAGGCATCCTATATCAGCAAGGACTAGCTGTTCCACAAGTAGTTCATGTAAGAGAACTCTCAAGTTAAGTGTGCTTAGGCTGGAGCAGCCATCAGATGGGTGACTGGATGGGAAGTTGTGTTGATGGAGCAGCCATGAGTTAATTTAACCTCGAGGTCCCTGTTTTTAACACATGTTAAAGAAGGTCTACCACATTACTTTTTGACAATGTGCGATACGTGGCATACGGTTGATCCATCCGACCTGTTTGTGATGGAATAAGCCGTGTGTGTTGTGGGAAAACACTTGCTAGTATTCAACCGTTTGCGATTGATGAATTCATCACCGATGGGTTCCCTAGTGTGGTCCGTGTTCATCTGATCATCATCTACTTCTTGTGCTGGTTTAATGTTCCTTCTATGCTAAGTTTCCATTAATTTATGGTGTTTTATGAACACGCCACGATTTCCCACCATTTCCTCACCTATTTCCTGCCACCCAGTGATATTGCGCATAAACCTAGGCGGTGCGTGACGCACGGAGGCGACAAGCGTAGCCTGTAGCACATCCACCTTTTCCAAGCATGCCAACCCACCAAAGCGTCGCCTCTACCATCAACCTCGTCGACAAGGAAAACGAGCAAGCGCCACAGCCCGTCGAGGCCGAGGCTCTCCCCGGCAATGCGATGGACGACATCGTGATGCGCATATTTGCTAGGGTTGAGCAGACCTTTGGTGCATGGCGCTTGAGCGCCGCGGATCAAGATAGGCATGTCAGCGCCGACAGGTTGCAGCTCGCCGCACAACATGGTTGATGGCGCGCAGCAGAGCAAGCTAGGCGTGTCCGCGCTGATAAGCTGCGGCTCGCCAGACGGCGAGACCGTTGGAGCGCCGCAGAGCGAGAGGCGTGGCGCGCCGCACAGCAAGAGCAGATCCATCAGCACTTGTCTACTGTCGACACGGTGTCGCAGCTGGGTACACGTCCCGTTAGTACCCCCATTCCTCGCTAGGAGTGGTCAAAGGCCCTCAATGCCGTATTTGCACTAGAGGCTGGCCGTGCCGTACTTGCACCAGACGCCCGCCGTGCCGTTCGCATGGGTGGCGTCGTCCGCCTTGTCTGCGGCCCGCTGGATGCCAACGCGCTGGTCCATAGGCTCGAAACCTCCTTGGCCTAGATGTCCACCTGGGAGCAGTAGAGGAACATGGCCATCCCATTCTCGAGTTGGTGATCTCCGATCAAATATCCAACTTGGATATCGAGATCGCGCTCTAGATGTACCGCGAGCGTGTCGACTGCTTGGACGAATGCCTGCACGAGTTTAGGCAGAGCCAAGAGCTACCGTACGCAAGGGCTGCTGGTCATAGTCTCATGGACGCGTTTTACTTTGTTGAGTCGTTTTGACGTGGATAGCTATGTATTCACAGCAATCATAGTATTGCTCTGTTTATTCCTCTGTTTCAATGTGTGTACTCTATTTTTCGTTCTTATATGTTCCATTTCAATGTGTGTATATACGCTTTCTGTTCTGTATATGTGGATGATAACAGCTAGATTCAAATTAGTATACAAAAACAGATAGAAAATGGAATTCATAATATATATATATTAATTGTTCATAGCTCATCACAGAATATATGTATAATATCATCACATATGCGTGATGATACTTAACTACTATGTACAATGCATAAAATTGAAAACAAACAATACTAAAACTAATAATCCCTCCTGGGGCCAGTATTCCGGCAGCCCCTCACCAGCGGCTCCCTGGTGCGCAGCGTCTTCCTAGTGCGGAGGTAGTACTCCGCCTCCTCCGCCTTGCAGCGCTTAACGTACCAATCTGCCTCTTGTTGGCAGACGCATGCGAACGATCTTGGCATTTCGTTGGGCACCCACCGAAGCTCCTCGTCGGTGCCACGCTGGAGCTTATCGGCCCACGTCCACGCAGCGATGAGGCGCCTAGCGCCTATGACCTTCCTCGCGAAGTACCCATCTTCGTACACCTCCTCAGCACAACGACGCGCCCGCCCCCAAAGCTCCACTGCCTCCTTTTTCCAGGCGGCATCACGGGCTTCACAGGCCTCCTGGTACATGGCTTCCTCCTCCGCCATCTCCTTCTTGAACGCCACTTGCCTGGCTTTCTCAGCCGGCGGCAGCGACTTCCACAGGCAAAGATTGTACTGGCCCCAAAACCAGTCCAAAGTTGGGGGTCCAGTGCAACCTCGTCCGGCGGCACATAGGGGTCCTCATCGCTGCTATTCGAGTGAGCGTCCTCGGGGCGGCGACTCCTCGTCGGTGCGTGGGCAGACCGAAAGCGCCATGGCAGAGATTTGAGAGAGAGAGAGGGCGAGCGAGGGGGGATGTAGATGAGAATGCAGGTGGGACGACGTGAGCAAGGTAGTATTTATTGGCGGCCGGAATGAAGATCGACAGGGACAGTACACACGCCGGTCGCCAGAATTTACGAGTACTGTAGTTTAAATTACACATGATTCCCGCAGCAAAATCCGTGTGTGAACATAATAGCCAAAATCCGTGTGTGAACATAATAGCTGACTGTTTCCAATGTAGAACCGCCTCTGATTAATGATCCCCACCACTCACCTACCAAACCTCGAGCCGCGAGATAGAGTGCCAATCATGTGGGGGTCGGTTGTCTTGCCACATCTTTACATTTTCTTTTTTGAACAACAGATATTTACATCGTCCGATGATTTTTTAACTCGCACACAAGTACCCAAAAATATGATTTTTCAAACAGTTATGGTTAGGCGTTGCATGTAGATGTAGTTCAAATTTGAATTACGGTCATTAAATGGTTGGAAAATCACTTAAATGTCTTCAAAAGGTCAAGTGACCCCTGAAATTTTCAAAATTTTCACATGACAGTTGTATTAGTGCACATTAAACATAGACAAAAAAATTGAAGGCCATAAGAGGAAGCTATCTCCTGTTCGTCACCAAACATGCATTGTTCCCTCTTGGAACCACGAACCTTTTAATGAGTTGCTGTGGTTTGTCAGGGGTGTGTGTCCAAACTTTCGTCAAATAGGCCAATTTTTTTACCACATCATCTTGGTGGCATGACATTACATCAAGCAAGGTTTCAGCTTTTTCTAATCAATTTCTAATTTTTTGGAATTAAAATGCCATGGCACTCCATGCATGTGCCCATGCCGTGAGACCAATATGTTTGAAAATTCCTTCTAATTTACTGCACATGGAATTAACTCGCACACAAGTACACAAATATGATTTTGCAAACTGTTTTGGTTAGGCGTTGCATGTAGATGTAGTTCAAATTTGAATTACGGTCATTAAATGGTTGGAAAATCACTTAAGTGTCTTTTAAAGGTCAAATGACCCCTAGAATTTTCCAAAATTTCACATTACAGTTGTAGTAGTGCATGTTAGATGTAGAAAAAATTGAAGGCCGTAAGAGGAAGCTATCTCCCATTCGTCATCAAACATGCATTGTTCCCTCTCGAAACCACGAGCCTTCTAGTGAGTTGCTCCGGTTTGTGAAGGGTGTGTGTCCAAACTTTCATCAAACAGGCCAAATTTTTTACCACATCATCTTGGTGGCATGACATTACATCAAGCAAGGTTTCATGTGTTTATGATTTTTTTGGAATTAAAATGCCATGTCACTCAATGCATCATATGCATCTGTCCATGTCGTGAGACAAATATGTTTGAAAATTCCTTCTAATTTACTACACATGCAATTAACTCACACACAAGTACACAAATATGATTTTTCAAACCGTTTTGGTTTGGCGTTGCATGTAGATGTAGTTCAAATTTGAATTACGGTCATTAAATGGTTGGAAAATCACTTAAGTGTCTTTTAAAGGTCAAATGACCCCTGAAATTTTCCAATTTTTCACATGACAGTTGTATTAGTGCACGTTAAACATAGACAAAAAAATTGAAGGCCGTAAGAGGAAGCTATCTCCTATTCGTCAGCAAACATGCATTGTTCCCTCTTGGAACCACGAACCTTTTAATGAGTTGCTATGGTTTGTGAGGGGTGTGTGTCCAAACTTTCGTCAAATAGGCCAATTTTTTTACCACATCATCTTGGTGGCATGACATTACATCAAGCAAGGTTTCAACTTTTTCTAATCAATTTCTAATTTTTTGGAATTAAAATGCCATGGCACTCCATGCATGTGCCCATGCCGTGAGACCAATATGTTTGAAAATTCCTTCTAATTTACTGCACATGGAATTAACTCGCACACAAGTACACAAATATGTTTTGCAAACCGTTTTGGTTAGGTGTTGCATGTAGATGTAGTTCAAATTTTAATTACGATCATTACATGGCTAGAAAATCACTTAATTTCTTAAAAGATCAAATGACCCCTAGAATTTTCCAAAATTTCACATTACAGTTGTAGTAGTGCACGTTAGACATAGAAAAAAAATTGAAGGCCGTAAGAGGAAGCTATGTCCCATTCGTCATCAAACATGCATTGTTCCCTCTCGGAACCATGAGCCTTCTAGTGAGTTGCTCTGGTTTGTGAAGCGTGTGTGTCCAAACTTCCATCAAACAGGCCAATTTTTTTACCACATCATCTTGGTGGCATGACATTACATCAAGCAAGGTTTCATGTGTTTCTGTTTTTTTTCGAATTAAAATGCCATGTCACTCCATGCATCATATGCATCTGTCCATGTCGTGAGACAAATATGTCTGAAAATTCCTTCTAATTTACTACACATGGAATTAACTCACACACAAGTACACAAATATGATTTTTCAAACCGTTTTGGTTTGGCGTTGCATGTAGATGTAGTTAGAATTTGAATTACGGTCATTAAATGGCAAAAAATCACTTAAATGTCTTTAAATGGTCAAATGGCCCCTAGAATTTTCCAAAATTTCACATTACAGTTGTAGTAGTGTATGTTAGACGTATAAAAAAATTGAAGGCCGTAAGAGGAAGCTATCTCTCGTTCGTCCTCAAACATGCATTGTTCCATCTCGGAACCACGAGCCTTCTAGTGAGTTGCTCCGGTTTGTGAGGGGTGTGTGTCCAAACTTTCGTCAAACATGCCAAGTTTTTTACCACATCATCTTGGTGGCATCACATTACATCAAGCAAGGTTTCGTGTGTTTCCGATATTTTTTTCATTTTTTGTAACTAAAATGCCCTGTCACTCCATGCATACATATCCATGTGTCCATGTCGTGAGAAAAATATGTTTGAAAATTCCTTCTAATTTACTGGACATGGAATTAACTCGCACACAAGTACAAAAATATGATTTTTCAAACTGTTTTGGTTAGGCGTTGCATGTAGATGTAGTTCAAAGTCGAATTACGGTCATTAAGTGGCTAGAAAATCACTTAAATGTCTTTAAAAGGTCAACTGACCCCTAGAATTTCCCAAAAGTTCACATTACAGTTGTAGTAGTGCACGTTAGATGTAGAAAAAAAATGAAGGTCGTAAGAGGAAGCTATCTCTCATTCGTCATCAAACATGCATTATTCCCTCTCGAAACCACGAGCCATCCAGTGAGTTGCTCCGGTTCGTGAGCGGTGTGTGTCCAAACTTTCGTCAAACATGTCAATTTTTTTACCACATCATCTTGGTGGCATCACATTACATCAACCAAGGTTTCATGTGTTTCTGACATTTTTTTAATTTTTTGGAATTAAAATGCCATGCCACTCCATGCGTACATATGCATGTGTCCATGTTGTGAGACAAATATGTTCGAAAATTCCTTCTAATTTACTACACATGGAATTAACTCGCACACAAGTACAAAAATATGATTTTTCAAACCGTTATGGTTAGCCGTTGCATGTAGATGTAGTTCAAATTTGAATTGTGGTCATTAAATGGCTAGAAAATCACTTAAATGTCTTTAAAAGGTCAAATGACCCCTAGAATTTTCCAAAAATTCACATTATAGTTGTAGTAGTGCATGTTACACGCAGAAAAAATTGAAGGTCGTAAGAGGAAGCTATATATCTTCCGTTCGTCATCAAACATGCATTGTTCCCTCTCAGAATCATGAGCCTTCTAGTGAGTTGTTCCGGTTTGTGAGGGGTGTGTCCAAACTTTCCTCAAACATGCCAAATTTTTTACCACATCATCTTGGTGGCATGACATTACGTTAACCAAGGTTTCATGTGTTTCTGATATTTTTTAATTTTTTGGAATTAAAATGCCATGTCACTCCATGCATACATATGCATGTGTCCATGTCGTGCGACAAATATGTTTGAAAATTCCTTCTAATTTACTGCACATGGAATTAACTCGCACAAAGTACACAAATATGATTTTTCAAACCGTTATGGTTAGCTGTTGCATGTAGATGTAGTTCAAATTTGAATTATGGTCACTAAATGGCTAGAAAATCACTCAAATGTCTTTAAAAGGTCAAGTAACCCCTAGAATTTTCCAAAAATTCATATTACAGTTGTAGTAGTGCACGTTAAACGTAGAAAAAAATTGAAGTTCGTAAGAGGAAGCTATCTCCCGTTCGTCATCAAACATGCATTGTTCTCTCTCTCGGAACCACGAGCCTTCTAGTGAGTTGCTCCTGTTTGTGAGGGGTGTGTGTCCAAAGTTTCGTAAAACATGCCAAATTTTTTACCACATCATCTTGGTGGCATGACATTACATCAACCAAGGTTTCCTATGTTTCTGATTTTTTTAATTTTTTGGAATTAAAATACCATGTCACTCTCTGCTTAATTGTGTCATAGCAGTTAGACCAATATGTTTGAAAATTCCTTCCAATTTACTGCGCGTGGAATTAAATCGCACACAAGTACACAAAATATGAGTTTTGAAACCGTTATGGTTAGCTGTTGCATGTACATGTAGTTCAAATTTCAATTACGGTCATTACTTAAATGTCTTAAAAGGTCAAATGACCCCTGAAATTTTCCAAAATTTGACATGATAGTTGTATTATTACTACAAAATTTCTCGTACATTTAAAACACCTTCTGTTGCCACTTTACTCCAAATTCGTCTTTCACAGCTAATAAAAAATATCTACAACATCACACACAGTTGTTTTCTAAGAACCGTTTGCGATGAAAATATCTGGGTTTATTTAAGTCTCCCTCCTTATCCTTCGCCGGCTCATCTGCTCCAGTGCCGGCAACCCTCGAATCTACGAATCTCGATCCCCTTTCCTGCACCCCCTTCTTGCAAAGATGACGCCGTGGAAACGCTTCGTGAAGGCCCGTACGATGGCCGCGCCCCCCCCCGAGCGCCGCCGCCTGCGCTGAGAGCGCGAGCACCTACGCCGAGAGTGCCACCATATATGCATTGAGCGCAGCCGCTTCCGCCAGAAGGGCGTCTGCGGCAGCCGACAGGGCAACTGCAGCAGCCGAGACGACTGCAGCTGCTGCTACGATGGTGGCTGCAAACGCCGAGAGTGCTCGATCTGCCGTCTGTGCCACCGATGTCGCCCTGGCCCGGGTCGAGGCCATCCACGCCAAGATCAAGGGTGCACACGCCAAGATATTCCATGCCACCTCGGACTCCAGCATGCAACCCACATCCAAAAAGGCGGCGGTGGCCATGGAGCACCTGCTTCCTCATGAGGTCGCCAAATGGGAGCTGGAGATGCAGGAGGCGGCGGAGACGAGGAGTGCTAGGAGGAGGAGTTGCGCGTGGCCGAGGTTGAGGTAGAGAAGAGTCTGTCCGTCGAGGAATCGGCGGTGGAGTACCAACGCGAGCTCTGGTGCAGCCACTACTACGAGTACTACAACCTTGAGGGCAACGCCGAGGACGAGGATGAGGACGAGGACGAGGACGCGGTCGACTTCAGCAGGGGGGACGCAGAGTCCACCAACGACGGCATGTTGCCAGGACAAGTCATCGACGTCTCATCTCACACCGGCAATCCATAGGCCGGCGTGGTGGCGGATTTGTTAAAATTATGCGTACTTAGGCTTTGTTTTTAATGTTGGTGTTTTGTTAGAGCAATGTTTAGCTCAACGGGATCTGTTTAATTACTAAAATTGCTTGATCCAGTTAGTGTGGTCTATCTGTTGTATGCTCTTCTGTGTGCCCAAATTAGCAAGCGATGTTAAATTATGCAATGATGTACCCGAGGAAATTTCCGCCAGAATTAGAATTATCAAACTCATCCCATGCATGTAAAGCAGAAGAATCTTTTGTGATGCACACAATCGTTCAAAGTGAATGGTCCGGTGGCACCGCGCGCAAAGTTTCCCTCCACAATTCCAAAATTTTGGCCTACCGCCAAAATATCCACCCCCGCCCCTCCCCCCTTCCCCACCCCCTTTTATCCCCGACCACAAGTCACATTTCCCCTGTTTCCTCCTTCCTTCCTAAGCTATAGCCACTTCCTCGCTCTCACCGTCTCGCATCCTAGCGCTGGGGTCGCCATGGTCTTCTTCAAAGACCTCTCCAACGGTTCCTCCTCCAACGACGACTCCTTCACCACCCGGGTATGCCTCTCTTCTCTCTCTCAGGCTATGACTTGGAATGAAGGATTTTTACCCGATGGTCAATTGAGTCATTTCTTCCTCTTGTAGCTCCCTAGGACCATAAGTGGCAACGAATGGAGCGGGTGGCTGAAGATCTATCTGCTCGTTGTCACCATCAATCTCCATGCGTCAAGCTAGTTGCGTTTGAATCTGTGGACGGTGGGAGGAAGTTTCTGGTATGTGCAGAGAAGGTTAGGCCCTCTTTCGTTGTTACAAATCATTTGTTAGATGTGATTCAGACACTGTCACGGTCCCAACCCATTCATATCACACCTTCAACCAAACCCATCCTAAGACAGTGTCACAGTTTGTACCTAGTATCTTAAATTGTTGCCATCTCATCAGTGGTGCCATTAGAAAATTATTTGGCACCGCTTCAACAGTTTGTGCAGCCAACTTTGGTCCACACATCTGAGCAGCCAAGTAGTAAAACACTAAATCTTTATGGCACGAAGGAACGGGGCATTGGAGCAACTACGTGCTCCGGCGTCCGGGTCCCTGATTTTTTTCGCTGCATCGGCTCGCCACTGCAAGGCACTGGTGCGAGATGTAGCAACAGTTGACTTTACCCCAGTTTTGGCATACATAGTGGACGACCTTAGTGCTATTTGTTCTATGTTACTAAATTTGTGCATGTACACACCTGTTAGTATCAATTTGCTGTCATCCAAACACTGTCGCTATGCTGTTGCAGTTATATTTACCTTCCTCATAAAATGTTCAATTTGTTATTCATTGTACATGAGTAAGAACTTGTAGCGTTGTTGTAGTTAATTATAGCTTCTGATGTTCCAGAATTTGGTTGTTGTCTCAGTAGCAATTAATTCATTTACACATTGATCTTTTTGAGAAATGTCATAATTAACATGTTTCTTCAGTTTTTCAGAATAAGCATTGGTGATTTTCTATGTTGCTAAACCCATTTCCCCTACAATTGTTACTGATCTAGTTTTAAATATTATAGGATGAACGAAAGTGTTCTTACCTGGAGTGGGTTGATCAAAAGTGGCCACAGTCTTTGAAGATGTGCCAAGCGAAGCTCTGGAGCATGTATGAGGAAGAGAACAGACGTAGGCTTAGAGAAACTATTGTCAACACTAAAGTATATTTGAAGATGCGGGATAAAAAGTTGAAGGTCATAACACCCACGATGCGGCTATATCTCCCACGTGTCGAAGCACGACTTAGAGGCATAACTGCATAGTAGGCATGTCGCAAGAGGGGTAATCTTTACACATCCCATGTACTGAATAAGAAGGGATAAAGAGTTGGCTTACAATCGCCACTTCACACAATACATAAATATAGGATTACATCACCCAGAATACAGTCAAGGTCCGACTACGGAACCAAATAAAGAAAGACCACCCCAAATGCTAGATCCCTGATCGCCCCAACTGGGCTCCACTACTGATCGAAAGGAAATGAAAACAACCCAACGAACACGATCTTGATCGAGCTCCCACTTGAGCTCAGCTCCGTCATCTGCACTGGTATCAACGGCACCTACAACTGGTTTTGGAGGTAATCTGTGAGTCACGGGGACTTAGCAATCTCACACCCTTGCGATCAAGACTATTTAAGCTTAATGGGTAGGAAAAGGTAGTGAGGTGAAGCTGTGGCAAGCACTAGCATATATGGTGGCTAACTTACGCAAATGAGAGCGAGAAGAGAAGCAAAGCACGGTCGATAAGCTATCATGATCAAGAAGTGATCCTGAAACTACCTACGATCAAGCATAACACGAGATCATGTTCTCTTCCCAGACTCCGCCGAAAAGAGACCATCACGGCTACACACACGGTTGATGCATTTTAATTAAGTTAAGTGTCAAGTTTGCTACAACTGGATATTAACAAATTTCCATCTGCCCATAACCGTGGGCACGGCTTTCGAAAGTTCAAACCCTGCAGGGGTGTCCCAACTTAGCCCATCACAAGATCTCACGGTCAACGAAGGATATTCCTTCTCCCAGGAAGACCCGATCAGACTCGGAATCCCAGTTACAAGACATTTCGACAATGGTAAAACAAGACCAGCAAAGCCGCCCGAATGTGCCGACAAATCCCGATAGGAGCTGCACATATCTCATTCTCAGGGCACACCGGATGGGCAATACGTTGGGTTGGCATAGACCCTGGTTGCCCAGGGGGGGCCGGACATCGCCCAATTTTGACCAACACTTAGAGAAGCACTGGCCCGAGGGGGGGGTTAAAATAAAGATGACCCTCGAGAGTGCGACTCCCAAGGGAAAAGTAGGTGCTGGTGAGGCAAATGGTAAAACCAAGGTTGGGCCTTGCGGGAGGAGTTTTATTCAAAGCGAACTGGCAAGGGGTCCCCATAACACCGAACCATGTAAGGAACGCGAAATCAAGGAACATAACACTGGTATGACGGAAACTAGGGCGGCAAGAGTGGAACAAAACACCAGGCATAAGGCCGAGCCTTCCACCCTTTACCAAGTATATAGATGTATTAATTAAATAAGAGATATTGTGATATCCCAACATATCCATGTTCCAACATGGAACAAACTCCAACTTCACCTGCACTAGCAACGCTATAAGAGGGACTGAGCAAAGTGGTAACATAGCCAAACAACGGTTTGCTAGGAAAGGTGGGTTAGAGGCTTGACATGGCAATATGGGAGGCATGATAAAGCAAGTGGTAGGTATCACGGCAGAGCAATAGATCGAGCAACTAGCAAGCAAAGATAGAAGTGATTTCGAGGGTATGGTCATCTTTCCTAAGATCCTGCAAGGAAGAAGAACGAGTCCGTGAATAAGACAAGCGGACGAAGTCGAACGAATCCTCACAAACGCGACGTTAATGGAACCAACCCGAAGAAGCAACACCGGAAAGAAGCAAACAACATAGTAAACAACCATCACATAATCATGGCATGATGCAGAACCAAGTATGATGAATGTCCGGTTTAATGATACATGGCATGGCATGGCATGGCATGGCAAAGTGCACAAGCAAACCTACAAATTAAGTGGAGCTCCATATGCAACGAGTTGCATATTGACGAAACACCACATTAGTTATTTAGTTCTCTCCCGTTTATGTACTCAACAATATTAAATGTTGATTATCATGGCAATAGGTGGAGCAAATGAAAACTACCTATCTAGGCAAGTTTAAATGAGGCCGGAACAACAAACAAAAAGTCCGGAGAATCCTCATGTGCATATTTTTGGATTAGGTACTGTTCTGCCCTAAACGAAACTTTAGAGTTATTAAACATGCAAAGTAAGGACACCATGATAATCTATGCATTTTTCTACCCCATTTACATATAAAGTTTATTTAAATCCGAGCTATGGTTGATTAGTTATGAATTAAAACATTTTAACATCGCAATAGGCAAATTATATGCAAACATCAGTATAAACATTTTTAACATGGCTGAAAGTTGAAAATTATTGATCTACACAAAATTCTAAGCATTTTACATATAAAGTTTATTGGGTTCTGATGCACGGGTGAAAAGTTATTATATGCATGATGTTGGAGGGTTTTCCGGTAAAACCGCAGTCTCTGGAAAAAGGCAAATCGCAGATGAAAAAAAACAGAGATGGGCCGAATCGGACTGGGCTAAAAGTGCACAGGGGGGTTTGCTCACATCGCTCCAGGGAGCTGGGCCTTGGCGCCTTGGTGCTGGGCCGGCCTTGCTGGAGGAAGCTCTCGGCCGGGGCGAGGCAAGAGGAGGCCCACGCGTGGTCAACGCTCGGGACGAACGAGACGCTGCTGCTCTCGTTTCCGAAGGACAGGAACAGTAGCAGGGGATGCAATGGCGGCTTGGAGCGGCACAAGACTTGTCACGGACATAGGCAGCGGCGGATCTGGAGCGAGGAGCTTGCCGGGGTGGTCGCTGGTCTCCTGTGGCGCGCGGGGAAGCCGATGCACGGAGCTTGGTGGCGAGGACGATGTAGGGGTGCGCGCGAGGTGCTCGTCATCCTGATCAATCAGGAGCAAAACAGGGAGGTGGCGCGGGACTCCGGCGGCGCTCGAGGTAGGCGGAGGAAGCGGATCCGGGCAGCGAGGTCGGGCTGGGACGGATCTGGCCGCCGGAGGTCCATTCCGGCAGGATCCGGGTGAGTCCTGCAGGAAACACACCCTGTTGCAGAGAGAGAGAAGGTTTAGGGAGGGAGAGACATGGAGAAGAAGAAGATGGGCGGCGCGACTGGCCTGGTTCGGGCGCGGATGCGCTGCGTCGGCAGCGGTTTGGCCCGGGGTGGGCCCGATCTAGGTTCTGTGGATCGCGGGAGGTGGACGGAGGCAAAGGCTGAGGTGGCGCACGGCGGTTGGCTGCACCTAGCGTAGATGGCAGCGAGGGCGAATGGCGGCGCGCCAAGTGGTGGCGGCAGGTTAGGCCGGCGCGAAATGCAAGGTGGAGGTGGGAGGAGGCTGGCGGCGCGCTGATTTTGAGGAGGGATCTGTCTGCTGCCAAAAATGGAAGGGGAGGCTTCCTTTTATAGGCAGGGTTAGGGTTTGAGGGGTTAGGAGGGGTTTTCGGACCGTGCGATCGTCATCGGACGGCTCCCGACACGAGAAGGGGTAGGTGGGCGGCCGACGCAGATAGTGGGTTGTGTAGAGAGGAGGTGGTCTGCGAGGAAAGAGGAGGAATGCAGCCCGGTGGCTGTTTTCGGAGACCGAAAATGTCCGATGTAAGACCGACTATATTGTCGCTATAGTTATCCGTTGGAGCATCAAATGGACTCCAAATGCGATGAAACTTGGCAGGCGGCCTACTGACAACATAACAACACTACATGCCAACTTTCAACCCATTCCGAGAACATTTTCCATCCACTTATAAAATAATATTTCGGAGGTGCCGCGGGCGCGTGCAAGTGTGTCTGGGCTCACAACGGACAAAGGAAAGAATTGGGGGAACCCGGACGGATGCAAGTTTCGAAAACGTGCAGATGCAATGCGGATGATGACATGTCAAGATGCAAAATGCAAGCAAATGACATGGCAAAGACAGCGAATAACTGGAAGACACCTGGCGCAACGGTCTCGGGGTGTCACAACACTCCACCACTACAAGAGGATCTCGTCCCGAGATCTAGAATGGCACCAGAGAGAAACGGAAGAGGAAGAGGTAAAACAAAGTTGCTTCTTTGACAACCGAGTGAAACCAACAAACCTTGCGATGTTGAATAAATTGAAAGAAAGAAATACAACGAAGATGAACAAAGTTGAAAACACTCCGTTAGAACAGAGGAACAAGGAACAATAAAGGTCAATTACGACCACACTCCTGTTGGAAATGGAAGGTAAAGAATATCAGCTTGGCAAAATGAAAGCACTTGGATGAGACTCCGGTTAGAAGAGGAATTATAGACACAACACTCCGGTTAAAACAAGATAAGGACAGAATAAGAATGACATAATTTGGACAGCACTCCGACTGTAAGTGGAAGGAATCGAACATGATCTTGGGAAAATTGGATGATACTTGATGAAATCAACAACACACTACCTCTGGAACTATTGAAAGAATGGCACAAGGGGTAAGCAAGGTTTCAGACAGCACTCCGGTTGAGAAGGAAGGCAAAACTTGATAAGATGAGAGAACTTGAAAAGAGGGCATGACACTCCGGTTAAATGGATAAGCACGAAAAGAACATGGTCCTGACAATCCGAGATGATGAGTGAAGAGAGCAACATCACAATGCCTCCGAATCAAATGAATGGAAAACTAGATGGTTGGAAAGAAAAAGAACGGAGAAGACGAATGACGACTCTCGCAAATAAAATTGAAAGAGCATGCTTATGACGAAAAGGTTGAACGGAGTTGTTGGAAAAACCAACAACGAAAGAGTAAGCTTGTTGTGGGCTTATGGAAAACATCTTGAAAACTTGAGGTGAAATTCTGCTACTAACGGAAACAATTGCTTGCTTGAGAGCGACGGAGAGATGAAAACATCTTTCATTGCGAGAATAGGAGGAAACTTGGATAATTGATAAGCACCCCAATAGCAACATTCCTTAGGGAAGGTTTTACGTGAAATATAACCCAAGATAACTCCAATGAAGAGATTAATGGATTTAAGATACCTCATTCTTGATAACATTTGAATCATGAAACATGAACCAAAATTATGAAGAATGACATAGCACCACCTCAAATGATACGGTAGAAAGAATTGCACTTCGGAATGCAAGATGAAGAAGGCTTGAACTCCTCAAACAAAACATGTGTTGGCATCATGTTTATTTTAGAGTATATCTTGGCGGATCTTAGCTCCGAGAGAAATCTTGAAGAACAATTGAAGAATGAAAGGAATCCTTAATGAACCACCATGTGACCTCCATGAAGAACTCCGGTAATAAAAAGATGATAAAAAAAGAGAGGTTGAGAACACAAGGTGAAGCCTTGCGATGATTAGATGGATCTTTGTAATGATGAGAGCTTGGAAGTCCGGGAAAAGAAAAAAATGAAACGATAGAAAAAGAGAATTTATTCATCATGAACAAACTCTGAAGGAAGGAATTAATCACTGGGATGAAAGAAGAATAAGAATTATGTTATGCGTATCCTTCACCAATTTAGATTGATGAGAAGCAACGGATTTGGCATACTACTTATTCTCGTAAAAAAGGATTAAGATAGATATAGCGCAAACTTGAGGAAAGACTTCAACGATCCGCCGGTAAGATTGGAAAGAACGAATGAATTGATATGATAACCAAGGAATAGAACTCTTGAACGAACCACCGTAAGAATTGAAAATGAACGTAGCAAAGGCACAATTCACCGGGAAGAATTGGAAAACGAATGAAGATACTTGAGAGAGTTTAGATACAAGTGAACGAAGAGATCAGGAGATGATTGGAGAATAATTGAATGATGCACCGGTAAGATTTGGAGGATAATAGTTTAAAGCTGAGGATGAATAAACCCGAAATGATGGCCTTCGGAGAATCAAACTGAAAAGAATCTTTAATTGCTCCGGATTGGTGAAAAGAATTTTTCACAATCAAAAACAATCATGAGAGGATGGCAACAAGCTAGAATCACGAATCTTTGAGAGAACGAACCAAGATTTGAGAGAAAAAATTTCTTCGGTCTTCAAATGTTGAGAGTGATGACGAGAAACACCACCAAGAATTGTTGAGACACTCCGGAATAATGAAAAGAGAAGAGGTTGAGCCAACAATGAAAAGAATATAAAAGATCTTGGAGCAATACAAATGACTGATGATGATTCATTCTTACGTCAATTTTGAAAGAATTTAGGTTAGCTCCGGGAAAATAAGAAGGGTCAGGTAAGATCCTGGGAAAAGACCTGTGGGTTAGGGCCCACTCAAGAAAAACACCGTTGAACGATTGCTCGAAAAGAGAGATTGCACCGGTCGAACTAAATGGCTTGCATGAGATAACATCCTCGAAAGAGCTTGAATGAATGCAGAGTGGAAACACGAATCTTTGAGATATCTACAGCACTCCGGAACAATTGAATAGTGAGAAATGGATGATCAAGAGGTGCAATGGCATGAGAAAACATTTGAAACGAGGAAAAGATATGATCGAAAAAGCTTGAGTTGAATCCATCGTAGAAAAAGAATGAAGAATGATGAACTTGTAGAGCATCTTCATGAGAACCACCGGGTAAGAACATTGACGGAAAAGAATGGAGAGACTTCCCATCAATAAAATGGATACTAGATTAAGAAATCTGATTTCTTGAAGGAAAAGGGTGGGAGGGTGGGTAAAACAAAGGCAACTTGGGGACAGATGAAGCGAACAACTTGGGGAAACCGAGAGGTGATCTTGCGGATGTTGAAATGATCAGATCCACTTGAAGAGAAACATGTCGGTTGAAAAGGATTGACATAACAATCTGATGATCAGGAAGGATTAGTATTCGCATAGGAGTATGAGAACGCCGCTTAGGAAAAATATGGAATCAACACTTGACATTGAAGCAACTCGAATACCACAACTCAAAACAAAACAAAGGATTGGCTTGCAGAATAAGCCGGAACAAACATATGATAGAGATTTCGTCCGAAGTTTTCGTGGTGGGGCCCACACGGGCTCGATCATACAACACCATCATGTACAAGGTAGTGCACATGACATACGAAGCGTCCCCGAGTCAGCATAGCCAAAGACTCTTTAAGACACAACGAGACCACTGTAAAACCAACCGTGGATGGGCGGACCACTAGACGTTGAACCCCAATCTCATATCATGCATCTGTCAGAAAGATATCCTAGGAGCTACTTGAATTCCCACTTATAAACTCCCGAAACTTTCTAGTTATGCAATCAGGTGTTGGGCATACAGGGGAAGCATAATATCTCACCCAAAACTAACAAATCCTACATCCAGTTGTATCCATCCTTCAACACATAACCAAGAAACCTTCGGAAATCATTTACCTCAACCTTCGAAAAGCATCTGTTATACGACTTATGTCAATACTCCTGAACTCCCGGCCCAGTACTGGGTGGCGTCGAGTTTATCTCACCAACAACTGCATAAAAGAGATTTTCGATGTCGGCGAACTCAGGTATTCCAGAACTACAACGATAAAATTGTGACGACAACACCTCGGAGCTCAACTCCCTGGGACACTGCCACAACCGCTAAATGTCAGGAGGCACCAAGAACAATGTTCCCATCACAAAACCATCAGAACGATTCCAAGATACCCACGTGATCCTAAACTTTTTTTAGTGAAATTTGAGGAGAGAAGAGTCAAAACTCTACGTCAGGAGGCCTCACCAGAGCGACGAAGGGGCTGAGGAGTAAAAAGAATCCTACTCTCCGATATATATAATACTAAGACTCAAAACATTTTCTTCTAGACTCAACAACGCTAGCGATTCGATCAAGCAGGGGGCTCCTAAGTCGGGGATGGTTCTGATACCAACTTGTAACACCCACGATGCGGCTATATCTCCCACGTGTCGGAGCACGACTTAGAGGCATAACCGCATAGTAGGCATGTCGCAAGAGGGGTAATCTTTACACATCCCATGTACTGAATGAGAAGGGATAAAGAGTTGGCTTACAATCGCCACTTCACACAATACATAAATATAGCAATACATCACCCAGAATACAATCAAGGTCCGACTATGGAACCAAATAAAGAAAGACCACCCCAAATGCTAGATCCCTGATCGCCCCAACTGGGCTCCGCTACTGATCGAAAGGAAACGAAAACAACCCAACGAACACGATCTTCATCGAGCTCCCACTTGATCTCAGCTACGTCATCTACACTGGTATCAACGGCACCTGCAACTGGTTTTGGAGGTAATCTGTGAGTCACGGGGACTCAGAAATCTCACACCCTCGCGGTCAAGACTATTTAAGCTTAATGGGTAGGAAAAGGTAGTGAGGTGGAGCTGCGGCAAGCACTAGCATATATGGTGGCTAACTTACGCAAATGAGAGCGAGAAGAGAAGCAAAGCACGGTCGATAAGCTATCATGATCAAGAAGTGATCCTGAAACTACCTACGATCAAGCATAACACGAGACCGTGTTCTCTTCCCGGACTCCGCCGAAAAGAGACCATTATGGCTACACACGCATTGATGCATTTTAATTAAGTTAAGTGTCAAGTTTGCTACAACCGGATATTAACAAATTCCCATCTGCCCATAACCGTGTAAGGAACGCGAAATCAAGGAACATAACTGTCAGGACCCCGATCCTAAGCCACATCGATCTAGCATGTAACACATCATATCACTTTGCAGCCTCACGCACGGTATTCCCACGGGTGCCACCTTACCTGGCCCGGGACCATTTGCGCCCTTTTGGCTCACGTATATGATAGTGTCGCTAGCATCCATATGACAGAGAACCCGGGCCGACATGGCTAGTCGTGAACCCAAAGCGGCGCTAACCCATGAGGACAGGCATACATGAATCACATCGAGCATGTCGGTCATCAACGTGTGAATCCGGGCTATAGCACTGGGCTAACAGGACTCCGGTAACCCAGGCTGTAGCAGGCTAGGCAGGACTCCGGAAGTCACCGCGTGACATTTCCCCGAAGGGACAGACACAGGAACGAAGTGAAACACATGCCGGCCAGTCAAGTGTTCCGAGCAGTAGTGCTGGGCTAGCAGGACTCCGGTGAACCGGGTTGTAGCGGACTACTATCGCTCAGAAAGCACTAGACTACATTTCCCCATATGATAGGCTGCCAAGGATAAACAACTAGATTGTCGGATCCCACTCATACCAAGAATTTCAATCATACACACAATATGCCCGATATGAGTACATACAACATGGCATCACAACAAGACTCTACGACTCAAGTATTTATTCATTAGGCTCCGAGGAGCGAGATATTACAAGCATGGGTCTCATCACCCAACAAACATAGCATACAAATCAAGGCACAAGCGGAAGCTTAACATGTCTGAGTACAGACATGTACAAATTAAAAAGGCTAAGAAGCCTAACTATCTACCAGATCCTGCCGAGGGCACAAGATCGTCGCTGAGGTATCAAGCTAACGTCGAAGTCCACGCGAAACTACTAGCGAGACTGGAGTCTCTCTGCAAAACATAAATTAAGCAAACGTGAGTACAAAGGTACTCAGCAAGACTTACATCAGAACTAGCTACATATGCATCGGTATCAACAAGGGGGGTGGAGTTTAACTGCAGCAAGCCAGCTTTGACTCAGTGGCTAACCTGAACTACGACTGCAAGCAACTCTTTTGAGGTGGTGCACACGAGTCCACATATTCACCATCCAATACACCACTATGGAACCGCTCCCGTCTCCCTACGAGAAGGCCATCCATAGCACTCACACTTGTCTTGCGTGTTTTAAAGTATCCACTTTCACTTGTCTATGAACTGTTATAGGCAACCCAGAAGTCCATTACCGCGGACACGGCTATTCGAATACATGATGTTAACCCTGCAGGGGTGTACTTCTTCACACACGCTCTCACCACTTACCGTCGTTTACACGACATGTACTCGGCAACCTTCAAGCGGAAGCCCAACGAGGGTGTCGGCCACGGCCTACCTAAACACTCAAGTCTCTAGTCCAGGTTTATCGCCTATCCAGGTTCCATCCGCAGGGAGTCCGGCCGAGGTTTCCACATACGGCCCCGAACGATGTGTACAGGGTTCCGAGACACCAAACGGGCACCCGGCATGCCCGGCCACGGTGTATCTACCGCAACATAGCCCACCCCTGGGGTCAGCGCTATGCATGGCTGCCAACACATAACCTACAAACACCAAAAACTAGTTGCAACTCCTGGACAGAGTACTAGGGTGATTAAGAAGCCGAGGGGGTCCATTGGTTTCGGGCCCAATGCGTGGTAGTAACTGTTTCATGGATCACAAACACAGAACTCAGTTCCTAAGGACAGCTTCAATGAGACAACCCACCATGTACTCCTACATGGCCTCTCACCGCTACCTTTACCAAATCGTGTTCACACACTTAGCTCACACACAGTAGGACATGTTCAACACTGTTCCAATTCACCCCCGATGAATCAAACCTGACTCAACTCTAAGTAGTAGCAGGCATGATAAACAAGCATGAATGAGTAGGCACATTAGGGCTCAAACAACTCCTACTCATGCTAGTGGGTTTCATCTATTTACTGTGGCAATGACAGGTCATGCAGAGGATAAGGGGTTCAACTACCGCAACAAGTAATAGATGAATCGTTGTTGTCCTAATGTAGTAAAAGAGAGCAGGAGCGAGAGAGTGGGATTGTATCGGAATGAACAAGGGGGTTTTGCTTGCGTGGCACTTCTGAAGATAACATTGAGTCTTCATCAGTGTCAACGATCACAGCGTCGGAGCAGCGTCTACCGAGAGGGGACAATTACCGGCAAACAAGGAAGAACACAATCAATGCGATGCAACAATATGATGCATGATCATGACATGGCAATATGTTGCTGATTGAGCTAATGCAACTAATAACAAGTTAAATGGAGTTGGTTTGAACACTAGGTTCAAATTCAAATTCAAACTATGAATTCAAATAGTGCATTATCATGTTTTGGACTAAACAGTGAGGTTAAGTTGTTCAAACATGCATGAAAATGCCATATTCAGATTCCTTGGATTTTTCTGATCATTTTTCATATATAATTTATTTCATTTGGAGTTACGGTTGAATTTCTATGATTTTTAGAAGTTTAGGAAATTTTCTAGAATTTCCTGAATAGAAATAAATCCAGAGATTACATTATTGCATCAGCATTACGTCATGCTGACCTCAGCAGGTCAACAGGGCTGCCCCGGGTCAAACCTGACCAGTGGGGTCCACTAGTCAGTGAACTAGTGCTGGTTAGGGTCGCTGACGTGTGGGCCCGGTCAACTGCCTCGTCAGCAAAGTTAACTTGACATGTGGGGTCGGTCAACGTGTGACATGGCAAAGTCAAAATGATAGGTGGGGCCCTCCTGAGATCGGTGCTAATCTAATAGAGTAGTTAACTAACTAATTAGGCACTAGGGCCCACATGGCAGTGGCTCTAGAGGGGTTGGTTAGTGGGATGTTTAACCGCTAATGACGGCCATGTCAGCTACCGGTGTTTAGCCGCCGACGACCAAATCCGCGGCGGAGGGAGTCGGGATTTCGCTGTAGGGCCCTATTTGGCGCGCGGGGAGCATCTACGTGAAGCTGGGGGGCTGCCGCGTCGAGTGGTGGTGCTGTTTGGGCTCGGGGTGGTCGAAAAAGACGCCGACGACGACGTTGGCGGCTGCCGAAGCTCGAGCGAGCTCGGGGTCGTCGCTAGGAGGCACAGCAGGAGGTGCGGAGGGGTGTTGTGGGCTCCTGGGGACACAGCGAGTGCGGTGAAGTGCTCGGTTGCGAGCTTGCGCGGGTGTGGCCATGGCTACGCCATGGCCGGCGGCGAGATGCTCTCGGGCTCGAAGAGGGCGGCGACTACACGGTGCAAACGAGCAGGGTGGAGTGGGGATCGAAGGAGAAGCTCACGGGGAGTGCAGCGGTGGTCTTAGGGAGCTCGGGGAAGCAACGGAGCGGGCGCACGGTCGCCGGCGATCTCGGCGGACCGAGGTTGAAGAAGACGGCGATGGCGGTGCTGCGGTGCGTCTCGGCTTGCTTGACTTGGCGGAGAGGTCGGGGACGATGTGGCGGAGCGCCTGGACTGGTCGGGGAAGCGAGGGGGAGGCGGTGGACACGGCAACGACAAGCGGCGGCGATGGCTCCGCTCGGCTTTGGGAGAGAGAGCGAGAGAGAGCGAGGCAGGGAGAGAGCGAGAGCGTCAAGGGGGTCCAGGGGGTAGCGTGGCGTCACAGAGGGAGTCCAGGGCGATGAGGGGGCAGCCAGGCAGGCAGCTGCCGGCGTGGCACGCCGCGGCGCCGTGGCTATCTTCTCCTCTGCCTTCTCGCAGGAGGAAGAAGACGCCCCTGCCCTCGGTGGGCCGGCCAGGTGGCTAGGCCTAGCGCAGGGGAGGCCCAGGTTTGTTTCCTTCTCTCTCTCTTTTATTTAGTTTCTGTTTTCTATTTTTCTGTAATTGTTTTGACTTAATTAAAATGCTAAGGCATTTTCTAAAACCCTAAAAATAATTGTGGGCTCTATATGGAATATTTCCAACAGCCCTCACTTAAGTTCAGAATTATTTGGACATTTAAGATATTATATAGCATTTAATTGTCCAAATTCAAATACGTATGAATTAACTCCAAAATCCAGAAATTCCTAGAAATGTGTGCATCATTTTTGGAAGAAGTTTTCACCCATTCCAAAATTGATGAACTTTTCTAAAAGCCATTTTGGGTAGATGGAAAAGTTTTAATTTGACCCTAGTTGTATTTCACTTGCTGCTAGGGTTTATCAGTCCCCATTTCAAAATTAATAGAATTTAGACATGATGCATGGAGGCTAATGCAAAGGCAGGCAAGGCCTGAACTGGGGCTGTGACAGCTCACCCCCACTAAACAAGAATCTCGCCCCGAGATTCAGGTGTAGGGTAAGATGAAGGGGAAACACAAACTAACATAATCTTCACGATCCAGGTTGCACCTCTTAGGGTTGTTGATTCGTTGCATACGTTGACTCTGACATCCCTGCCTTTGAGATCTTCATCCATGCGATGTCGAGAAGAAAAGAAACTCTCGAAGAATCGATCTTCTTGAAGATCGAGCAACCGACGATCAACTCACAGAACGAGACATAGCGACATCTGTCGAGATGAGACACAATACACACATCAAGAATGATGGAAATGAGCATATGACAAGGTTTACGTAAGTAGCGGAATTCCCACACCTAGGAGGGTGGTGAATGGTGTCAACGTAGCGAGGGGTTGGGTTGCCATGATACCATAGCGAGACATCTTAAGGAAGGTGACTCGCAGAAATATTCCCTTAAGTGGCAAAAAGAATTACTTTTGATACAAAGATCATTGAAACTCTTTATAACGGCCTGAGGTAATCACAATCGATCGTTGGAAGGGGTTTGAAAGAATGGCATACTCCGACTAGGATGGATGATGTGGACTATATTGTTGAAGACAACGCAATGGATGATTTTTGCTTATCATCGGAAATGGATGGGACCCATGGTAAGTCCACTTTTGAAGATGATCCTGAACAACAACTACTAAGGTGCAGGCTGGGAACAAAATGCAAATGTTGGGAATGATTCTGGTAACTGGGGAAGAAACCCAACAGTAGAGAGAGATTCCGCTGTTTGAAAGGTTATGGCATAATTGAAGAAACTTAGAATGGATCCCAGTTAATGCCGACGATAAATCCTAGTGCTTACGCGTGCTCTCAAGAACTTGAGCATTTCCGTATTAATCAAGGTTTTACCAATATCTGTGTCAAGGATCCTGGCAACACAACATGCTACCATGATGAATAATGGTGGAAGATGCAGATGCAAAGAAAGATAACACTTTCTCAGATTTCACCTTAGCGAGGCCAAGGGATCAAAATCTGGATGATCGACCGAGAGACATTTAGCACTCCGCTTCTAATGTTCTCCTTGATGTGCTAGCCTAACCCATTCATTGAAATGGTTTGGTATCTAGAACATCAAGTAGCAGGTCAGACTCCGGGAGCTCAGGATCCATAAGGAATAACTACTGGAGTAAATCCTACGTAATCCTTATGGGGAGGTGGCCAACTTACTCAATCAAGATACTACAATAATAGGTCTTCCGGCTGGGTGTGTTGGCCACGACATCCACTTTACCGGGTTACAGAGAGACCAATATTATAGCTCTTGGGAAAATGTCCCAACCATCACATCTGCCTGAGATTCAGATCTGGTTGGTGTCAGGATATTACAGACTCATCGGGTCTAGAAAGAAATGAAAGTTTACAACACAAATCGACGAGATGACAATGCGAGATTCTCAGGAAATGGACTATGGTAGTAAGCTCCAAAACATGAGCTGGTTCTGCTAAACACATGTGAACATGCTGTCCCAGACAAGCATGACCACATGGTGGTCTTACAATGAAACACTACCGAGTCCTGGTTGGGAACCATCATCAAGGATATCGAAGTCCTTGCATAAGTCATATGATTAGCTCTTATGGAGAACTTCTTCTCCCTAAACAAGTCAATCAGTGGCTTGGTGTGCTAGGGATACGTATGGAATGAAGATGATTAGTCTATCAGACCATAGAGTACTTCGCACGTGCATGACTGACTTGGGATGATTCCAGAGGAAGCAAAACAAACTTTCCCGAATTCACAGCGGCAACTTACATCAAATGCACGTGAATCAAAGGAAGTCACTTCTTTCATCCAAACATATACTTCATGAACGGGGCGTGAAGAAAATGCTTACACGAGTCTCCAACACTAGCTGGATGTTCAACACAATCATGGAGGAGACAAAATGCCGCCGATGGGCTCAACAGCAACTCATCGGGATTTCCATATCACTGGACTTCCACCATTATGTGTACAATGTGATAGTATTGGTCAGACCAAAATATAACGGTGTATGCTCGAGGGACAACCGCAAGTAAGACAACATTACGAACATCGTTGGTTCTGATTTGATTTGACGATAGCCCACACTCAAATCAAGGTTTGGACAAGATAATATATTCAACAGCTGATCACGGGGATCAGTCGATGAAGATATCATCTTTCTTCAACACACACACACACACAAGGATACCCCTTAGTGATGAACTAAGTCAGACAAGTTTTCATCTTCCAACTCTCCAAGTTGTTGTTTAGCTTAACCAACTAGCTCAGAGTATCCAACACAGATTCTTGGAGAATGGGTGGTTTGGAGGAAAACCAACATGATCACGAACTCAACATAGCGATCAGGTGACAGCCGGGTGATACCTCCGAGAAGATATTTGGAAAATCACGAACCACCGATATGTTATTAAGCTCGAGAACAATCTTGCTTTTCAGGGCAAGACGATATGATCAAGGAGTGAGGGATTCACAATCCTAACTCATTGGTCGATGAGTGCACCCGGAAATATGGACTAGGTAGCACGATCAATCTTAGGATGGTGATTTAATTACCAGCACACTAAGAATGAGAGTATTGTCCATTAACTACCAAGCAATGGAGTTGCTAGGAATATTGCTTTCACACATCATGGTTCACTTGTCGGCATTTCGGTTATAATAACACGAAACTGAGGAATGAACAATGATGGCAAGAAGCATTACTGCGTCAAGAATTCATAAGAGGTGGTGCAATTCTCATGACAGTCCTGACATAAAAGGGGTAATACTCCAGGGTAGAATAGAGCAAAAGCTGGATGGCATTTGATCTGTAGAACACAACTACTTTGACCCAATCCTGGATATGGATGAGGTACTGGAGTTTGTTTCTCCTAGTCATTCTGAAATAGAATGGCTCGACGGACCACGAGAAAAATAAGCATCGATAACACAAATGCACAACTAAAGAGGGACAACTCAAAGGAACATATAACTTTCTGAGTTGTGGATGCATAGATTAGTATGTCGAATCAAGTTCAACAGGTTTCTTCCGGATAACCCATGCAGAAAGGTAGAACTGACAGAATCACAATTATGAATGGAGAACTCCTCAAGAGTACTCTGATTGTGATATTTTGGTTCAAAGAACTTCTGCCTTAACGGTTCATGGTATTTGGAAGGAAGAAATACCACGGACCTCGAGGGCTGTCGCAAGGTTACTAATATCCTAAAGGAACTATCAAACACTATCAACATGAGGTAAGTAGGGTGAATCTCGGGTTCAAGAACCCATGAATAGAATACCTACCACTACATGGCATCACGGGATGCTTTTGAGAATAATGGCCAGAATCACACACTGGGGATACAAAACATGGCTAGATCACTAGGTGACTCCCTAAAACACCTAGGGTCATAGTAATAGCTCCAACATATATGTCGAGGCAACAAAGTACCTCAACTCACCGATTAGTGTGATTAATCTGGCCCAAATGGACATCAGGAACAGGAGGAAGGGGTTTGCAATGCATCAGACTACTTAGAAACTTGGGATGACTCGGACAGCATAACGGCAGCAAATGCTCAAAAAATTTGAGACATCAATTCAATATTACAATATCAAGGTTCTGAGACCAATTACGAACATATGGAAGTAGTAGGAACTGAACTGAGGCTTGAAACTATCAATTCTATAAGTCTATGGATTAGTAACACGTCATCTTGATAGATAGATGAGAAGGCCTAGTTCTTAATCACCATAGAAAAGAAGAGGTTGACTCAGATCAGAAGGCATAGGGTAAAGGAGTAAACAGAGCCTTACGTTCCCTTCCACAATCAATTCCCTTACATAACTAAAGCATTTCTAGACACGACTTCGACCAGTTTGGCTTGGTAATCCTACAGGCAGTCAGGCTCTGATACCAACGCTGTCAGGACCCTGATCCTAAGCCACATCGATCTAGCATGTAACACATCATATCACTTTGCGGCCTCACGCACGGTATTCCCACGGGTGCCACCTTACCTGGCCCGGGACCATTTGCTCCCTTTTGGCTCACGTATATGATAGTGTCGCTAGCATCCATATGACAGAGAACCCGGGCCGACATGGCTAGTCGTGAACCCAAAGCGGCGCTAACCCATGAGGACAGGCATACATGAATCACATCGAGCATGTCGGTCATCAACGTGTGAATCCGGGCTGTAGCACTGGGATAACAGGACTCCGGTAACCCGGGCTGTAGCAGGCTAGGCAGGACTCCGGAAGTCACCGCGTGACATTTCCCCGAAGGGACATACACAGGAACAAAGTGAAACACATGCCGGCCAGTCAAGTGTTCCGAGCAGTAGTGCTGGGCTAGCAGGACTCTGGTGAACCGGGCTGTAGCGGACTACTATCACTTAGAAAGCACTAGACTACATTTCCCCATATGATAGGCTGCCAAGGATAAACAACTAGATTGTCGGATCCCACTCATACCAAGAATTTCAATCATACACACAATATGCCCGATATGAGTACATACAACATGGCATCACAACAAGACTCTACGACTCAAGTATTTATTCATTAGGCTCCGAGGAGCGAGATATTACAAGCATGGGTCTCATCACCCAACAAACATAGCATACAAATCAAGGCACAAGCGGAAGCTTAACATGTCTGAGTACAGACATGTACAAATGAAAAAGGCTAAGAAGCCTAACTATCTACCAGATCCTGCCGAGGGCACAAGATCGTAGCTGAGGTATCAAGCTAACGTCGAAGTCCACGCGAAACTACTAGCGAGACTGGAGTCTCTCTGCAAAACATAAATTAAGCAAACGTGAGTACAAAGGTACTCAGCAAGACTTACATCAGAACTAGCTACATATGCATCGGTATCAACAAGGGGGGTGGAGTTTAACTGCAGCAAGCCAGCTTTGACTCAGTGGCTAACCTGAACTACGACTGCAAGCAACTCTTTTGAGGTGGTGCACACGAGTCCACATATTCACCATCCAATACACCACTATGGAACCGCTCCCGTCTCCCTACGAGAAGGCCATCCATAGCACTCACACTTGTCTTGCGTGTTTTAAAGTATCCACTTTCACTTGTCTATGAACTGTTATAGGCAACCCAGAAGTCCATTACCGCGGACACGGCTATTCGAATAGATGATGTTAACCCTGCAGGGGTGTACTTCTTCACACACGCTCTCACCACTTACCGTCGTTTACACGACATGTACTCGGCAACCTTTAAGCGGAAGCCCAACGAGGGTGTCGGCCACGGCCTACCTAAACACTCAAGTCTCTAGTCCAGGTTTATCGCCTATCCAGGTTCCATCCGCAGGGAGTCCGGCCGAGGTTTCCACATACGGCCCCGAACGATGTGTACAGGGTTCCGAGACACCAAACGGGCACCCGGCATTCCCGGCCACGGTGTATCTACCGCAACATAGCCCACCCCTGGGGTCAGCGCTATGCACGGCTGCCAACACATAACCTACAAACACCAAAAACTAGTTGCAACTCCTGGACAGAGTACTAGGGTGATTAAGAAGCCGAGGGGGTCCATTGGTTTCAGGCCCAATGCGTGGTAGTAACTGTTTCATGGATCACAAACACAGAACTCAGTTCCTAAGGACGGCTTCAATGAGACAACCCACCATGTACTCCTACATGGCCTCTCAACGCTACCTTTACCAAATCGTGTTCACACACTTAGCTCACACACAATAGGACATGTTCAACACTGTTCCAATTCACCCCCGATGAATCAGACCTGACTCAACTCTAAGTAGTAGCAGGCATGACAAACAAGCATGAATGAGTAGGCACATTAGGGCTCAAACAACTCCTACTCATGCTAGTGGGTTTCATCTATTTACGGTGGCAATGACAGGTCATGCAGAGGATAAGGGGTTCAACTACCGCAACAAGTAACAGATGAATCGTTGTTTTCCTAATGCGGTAAAAGAGAGCAGAAGCAAGAGAGTGGGATTGTATCGGAATGAACAAGGGGGTTTTGCTTGCGTGGCACTTCTGAAGATAACATTGAGTCTTCATCAGTGTCAACGATCACAGCGTCGGAGCAGCGTCTACCGAGAGGGGACAATTACCGACAAACAAGGAAGAACACAATCAATGCGATGCAACAATATGATGCATGATCATGACATGGCAATATGTTGTTGATTGAGATAATGCAACTAACAACAAGTTAAATGGAGTTGGTTTGAACACTAGGTTCAAATTCAAATTCAAACTATGAATTCAAATAGTGCATTATCATGTTTTGGACTAAACAGTGAGGTTAAGTTGTTCAAACATGCATGAAAATGCCATATTCAAATTCCTTGGATTTTTCTGATCATTTTTCATATATAATTTATTTCATTTGGAGTTACGGTTGAATTTCTATGATTTTTAGAAGTTTAGGCAATTTTCTGGAATTTCCTGAATAGAAATAAATCCAGAGATTACATTATTGCATCAGCATTACGTCATGCTGACCTCAGCAGGTCAACAGGGCTGCCCCGGGTCAAACCTGACCAGTGGGGTCCACTAGTCAGTGAACTAGTGCTGGTTAGGGTCGCTGATGTGTGGGCCCGGTCAACTGCCTCGTCAGCAAAGTCAACCTGACATGTGGGGTCGGTCAACGTGTGACGTGGCAAAGTCAAAATGACAGGTGGGGCCCTCCTGAGATTGGTGCTAATCTAACAGAGTAGTTAACTAACTAATTAGCCACTAGGGCCCACATCGCAGTGGCTCTAGAGGGGTTGGTTAGTGGGATGTTTAACCGCTAATGACGGCCACGTCAGCTACCGGCGTTTAGCCGCCGGCGACCAAATCCACGGCGGAGGGAGTCGGGATTTCGCTGTAGGGCCCTATTTGGCGCGCGGGGAGCATCTACGTGAAGCTGGGGGCTGCCGCGTCGAGTGGTGGTGGTGTTTGGGCTCGGGGTGGTCGAAAAAGACGCCGACGACGACGTTGGCGGCTGCCGGAGCTCGGGCGAGCTCGGGGTCGTCGCTAGGAGGCACAGCAGGAGGTGCGGAGGGGTGTTGCGGGCTCCTGGGGACACAGCGAGTGCGGTGAAGTGCTCGGTTGCGAGCTTGCGCGGGTGTGGCCATGGCTACGCCATGGCCGGCGGCGAGATGCTCTCGGGCTCGAAGAGGGCGGCGACTACACGGCGCAAACGAGCAGGGGGGAGTGGGGATCGAAGGAGAAGCTCAAGGGGAGTGCAGCGGTGGTCTTAGGGAGCTCGGGGAAGCAACGGAGCGGGCGCACGGTCGCCGGCGATCTCGGCGGACCGAGGTTGAAGAAGACGGCGATGGCGATGCTGCGGTGCGTCCCTGCTTGCTTGACTTGGCGGAGAGGTCGGGGACGATGTGGCGGAGCGCCTGGACTGGTCGGGGAAGCGAGGGGGAGGCGGTGGACACGGCAACGACGAGCGGCGGCGATGGCTCCACTCGGCTTTGGGAGAGAGAGCGAGAGAGAGCGAGGCAGGGAGAGAGCGAGAGCGTCAAGGGGGTCCAGGGGGTAGCGTGGCGTCGCAGAGGGAGTCCAGGGCGACGAGGGGGCAGCCAGGCAGGCAGCTGCCGGCGTGGCACGCCGCGGCGCCGTGGCTGTCTTCTCCTCTGCCTTCTGGCAGGAGGAAGAAGACGCCCCTGCCCTCGGTGGGCCGGCCAGGTGGCTGGGCCTAGCATAGGGGAGGCCCAGGTTTGTTTCCTTCTCTCTCTCTCTCTCTCTTTTATTTAGTTTCTGTTTTCTATTTTTCTGTAATTGTTTTGACTTAATTAAAATGCTAAGGCATTTTCTAAAACCCTGAAAATAATTGTGGGCTCTGTATGGAATATTTCCAACAGCCCTCACTTAAGTTCACAATTATTTGGACATTTAAGATATTGTATAGCATTTAATTGTCCAAATTCAAATACGTACGAATTAACTCCCAAATCCAGAAATGTCCTAGAAATGTGTGCATCATTTTTGGAAGAAGTTTTCACCCATTCCAAAATTGATGAACTCTTCTAAAAGCCATTTTGGGTAGATGGAAAAGATTTAATTTGACCCTAGTTGTATTTCATATGCTGCTAGGGTTTATGAGTCCCCATTTCAAAATTAATAGAATTTAGACATGATGCATGGAGGCTAATGCAAAGGCAGGCAAGGCCTGAACTGGGGCTGTGACAATAACACCGGTATGACGGAAACTAGGGCGGCAAGAGTGGAACAAAACACCAGGCATAAGGCCGAGCCTTCCACCCTTTACCAAGTATATAGATGCATTAATTAAATAAGAGATATTGGGATATCCCAACATATCCATGTTCCAACATGGAACAAACTCCAACTTCACCTGCAACTAGCAACACTATAAGAGGGGCTGAGCAAAGCGGTAACATAGCCAAACAACAGTTTGCTAGGAAAGGTGGGTTAGAGGCTTAACATGGCAATATGGGAGGCATGATAATGCAAGTGGTAGGTATCGCGGCATAGCAATAGAACGAGCAACTAGCAAGCAAAGATAGAAGTGATTTCAAGGGTATGGTCATCTTGCCTGAGATCCCGCAAGGAAGAAGAACGAGTCCGTGAAGAAGACAAGCGGACGAAGTCGAATGAATCCTCACAAACGCGATGTTAACGGAACCAACCCGAAGAAGCAACACCAGAAAGAAGCAAACAACATAGTAAACAACCATCACATAATCATGGCATGATGCACAACCAAGTATGATGCATGTCCGGTTTAATGATACATGGCATGGCATGGCAAAGTGCACAGGTAAACCTACAAATTAAGTGGAGCTCCATATGCAACGAGTTGCATATTGACAAAACACCACATGACTTATTTAGTTCTCTCCTGTTTATGTACTCAACAATATTAAATGTTGATTATCATGGCAAGAGGTGGGGCAAATGAAAACTACCTATCTAGGCAAGTTTAAATGAGGCCGGAACAACAAACAACAAGTCCGGAGAATCCTCATGTGCATATTTATGGATTAGGTACTGTTCTGCCCTAAACGCAATTTTAGAGTTATTAAACTTGCAAAGTAAGGTCACCATGATAATCTATGCATTTTTCTACCCCATTTACATATAAAGTTTATTTAAATCCGAGATACGGTTGATTAGTTATGAATTAAAACATTTTAACATGGCAATAGGCAAATTATATGCAAACAGCAGTATAAACATTTTTAACATGGATGAAAGTTGCAAATTATTGACCTACAAAAAATTCTAAGCATTTTACATATAAATTTTATTGGGTTCCGATGCACGGGTGAAAAGTTATTATATGCAGATGAAGGGTTTTTCTGTAAAACCGTAGTCTCTGGAAAAAGACAAATCGCAGATGAAAAAAACAAAAGATGGGCCGAATCGGACTGGGCTAAAAGTGCACAGGGGGGTTTGCTCACATCGCTCCAGGGAGCTGGGCCTTGGCGCCTTGGTGCTGGGCCGGCCTTGTTGGAGGAAGCTCTGGGCCGGGGCAAGGCAAGAGGAGGCCCACGTGCGGTCAACGCTCGGGACGAACAAGATGATGCTGCTCTCGTTTCTGAAGGACAGGAACAACAGCAGGGGATGCAGCGACGGCTTGGAGCGGCGCAGGACTTGTCACGGACGTAGGCAGCGACGGAGCTAGAGCAAGGGGAGGCGACGGAGCTTGCCGGGGTGGTCGCTGGTCTCCTGCGGCGCGCGGGGAAGCCGATGCACGGAGCTTGGTGGCGAGGACGATGCAGGGGTGCGTGAGAGGTGCTCGTCGTCTTGCTCGGTCAGGAGCAAAACAAGGAGGTGGCGCGGGACTCCGGCGGTGCTCGAGGTAGGTGGAGGAAGCGGATCCAGGCAGCGAGGTCGGGCTGGGACGGATCTGGCCGCCGGAGGTCCATTCCGGCAGGATCGGGGCGAGTCCTGCAGGCAACACACCCTGTTGAAGAGAGAGAGAGAGAGAGAGAGAGAGAGAGAGAGAGAGAGAAGGTTCAGGGAGGGAGAGACACGGAGAAGAAGAAGAGGGGCGGCGCGACTGGCCTGGTTCGGGATCGGATGCGCTGCGTCGGCGGCGGTTGGGCCCGGGGCGGGCCCGATCTGGGTTCTGCAAGCCGTGAGAGGTGGACGGAGGCAAAGGCTGAGGTGGCGCGTGGCGGTTGGCTGCACCCAGCGCAGATGGCGGCGGGGGCGAATGGCGGCACGCCAAGTGGCGGCGGCGGGTTAGGCCGGCACGAAATGCAAGGTGGAGGTGGGAGGAAGCTGGTGGCGCGCTGATTTTGAGGAGGGAGCTGTCTGCTACCAAAAATGGAAGGAGAGGCTTCCTTTTATAGGCAGGGTTAGGGTTTGAGGGGTTAGGAGGGGTTTCCGGACCGTGCGATCATCATCAGACGGCTCCGGACGCGAGAAGGGGTATGTGGGCTGCCGACGGGGATAGTGGGTTGTGTAGAGAGGAGGTGGTCTGCGAGGAAAGAGGAGGAATGCAGCCCGGCAGCTGTTTCCGAAGACCGAAAACGTCCGACGTAAGACCGACTATATTGTCGCTATAGTTATCCGTTGGGGCATCAAATGGACTCCGAATGCGATGAAACTTGGCAGGCGGCCTACTGACAACGTAACAACACTGCATGCCAACTTTCAACCCATTCCAAGAACATTTTCCGGCCACTTATAAAATAATATTTCAGAGGTGCCGCAGGCGCGTGCAAGTGTGTCTGGGCTCAGAACGGACAAAGGAAAGAACTGGGGGAACCCGGACAGATGCAAGTTTCGAAAACATGCAGATGCAATGCGGATGATGACATGGCAAGATGCAACACGCAAGGAAATGACATGGCAAAGACAGCGAATAACTGGAAGACACCTGGCGCAACGGTCTCGGGGTGTCACAAAGGTGGAGAATGAGCTCAGATTTTTTAAATCAGACTTTGCTAAAATAGTGTTGGCAAAGGAGGAGGCACTTTCCCAGTTGGCCCATGCAAAATAGGTTCTTACTGAACTGAAAGCAAAGGTGGATAAGACGAGCCTGGATGATCTTGATTAGGGAAATGAATATATTGTTCTTATGAAGTTGAACTGGCTATTTGTTGTACTGTGATGTTTTCATGTAGCTCTCTTACTATGATGTTATGATATATTTATGTGCCTGATATGAAATTGGCAAACAGTTGTTCGATAGGAAATGTGAATTTGTGTAACACTGGAATTATTAATTATAAACTAATAAACCTGCCAAATGTGTCATGGACCTTTGCAAACGGTTCTAGCAGTAAAAGCGCATGCGATGGATAGCCCAATGCCACATAGTTTTCTTCTTCAAATCATGTAGGATGTAGTTGATAAAAGCAAACAGTTAACCAAGGCAGACCGTGTGTGATAGTTACACCTTTCACACACGAGCCTACACATAAAACTATGTGGGATGTACATACGAACGGAAATGTTTTCCCTGGGTTGACTATGTGGGATGTACATAAGAACGGAAACGTATTCCTTGGATTGACTGTGTGTGATATACATACCTACAGAAATGTTTTTTGGGGATTCACCGTGTGGGATGTACATACCTACGGAAATGTTTTTTCTGGGATTCACCGTGTCGGATGTACATACCTAAGGAAATGTTTTTTCTAGGATTCACCGTGTGGGATGTACATACCTACGAAAATGATTGGGTTTCAATGCCTCGCCCGATCGCACACGGCCCCAGCCTGTGTCCCAGGAGGGCCTATCCCCAATGATTTCTTGGTCGTGTGGGAAGGACCACCTTATCGCCCACACTCACTTGGTGACGGTTCCAAATGCTATTGCGGAAAGGGGCTAAAAACCGTTTGTATAGCACCGACGCATACGAGTGAATCAGCATGATAGCGGTCAAATTCTTCACTGAGGCCTTTGATCTCCTGTTGCACTGTGACAAGTTCTTCAGGAGACATGTTTAGAATGTTGTTCCTCAGAAAGCGCTCTTTCTTGTACTAGTCCTTCTTGACCTTTCTGGCCTTTTCAAACTTCCATTTCTCTTCGCCTATGAAGGCAGTCGGCATATGACTTTGACCAGGAGTCAGATTCAGGTCAGGAAGTGGGGTATTTGGATCCTTATGCCAAATATCAATGAAATCATGGATCTTCCTTGGATCCAGTAGACGAGGAATGTTAGTGCACTTTGCCTGAGCAACTCTTTTTTGCTTGTTTCTGATGATTTCAGCAAGTTCTTCATCATCGGCCTCATCATCATCAGCTTCATCATCTGATGGTTCTTTGAAAGCCACTTGCTTCTTATGAGGACTTGGCCTCTTACCATGCCCAGCAGAGATCTTCACCTTCAGCAATGTAGGACCACCTGAGGAATGCGGATGGGTTGAGGAAGTAGCAGATGCCCCTGAGGCAATTCAAAATCTAGCAGTCCGCTAACATGTTGCAAGATGCACGGGTGTTGAGGACATTGTGGCAACGGTTGAGGATTGTGCAGCAACAAAGAGATTTGGAGCTGCCCTTGAGGAAGTTGCATAAGGAATTTGCTCTGAGGACTTTGCAGTTGAGGAACTTGGCCGTGAGGGCCTAGATCTTGAAGACTTCAGCTTCACTACAGATTTCTTCAGCATAGCCTTCTTCAGTGCTGTTCTACTGGTAGAGGCCTCAGTAGCAGCATCAGCACGTGAGAATCCTCGTTGAATTACGTCACTGCCTCAGCTGCAATTTTGTTCAGTTTAGCTTGACATTTTCCCCATTCCTTGGGAAATTCCTCACCACGCCTGATGCTAGTAGGATCAGCTATTTGGCCAGCAGCTAAAGGTGGTCTTGGGCATGGAGGATTTACTACAAATTTCTTCATGTACTTGGGAGTAACATAATGATATTCCTTCCATTCTTTAGACCATCTCCTCTCAATTCTCTAAATGCCCATTTTGCGCTGCTTCTTGGTCTCTTTCCCATAAGTACCCTCATCAGGAGTACAATAATCATCATATATATCCTCAGGGATTTCAAAGGTTGTGTTAGTCCCAAGATTCTTTCCTCCTTTCTGAGGTCGTTTCCCTTCTGCCAATTTCCTCACTTGAGGATTTTGAACTTTGGAAGATTTGAGGAAGTGTGCAATTTTTCTTCAAGGAACGCTACAAACAAGTTAAGTTGATCAGAACCTATGATAGAGGCAAAGGTGTCCCGTCTTTCGATGAGAAGCTGATTATCATTTTCTATGGGAGTAGAGTTTGACGATCCGACTACGAACGTGCGAGACGTCATGCCTTAGCAATCGCTAAACTAACTTCCGAGGGTTATTGACCACGCCGGAGCACGATCAACCTGACCACGAAGGTCTATTTCCTGCAAGCTAACAAAGAACAAGTAAGAAACTAAGATTGCAATCTGGATATTGCAAATATAAGATGAAAGCTTTATTGATCAAGGTGGGGTTTGGTGATGTCTTGGTCTGGTCATTGAACACAAACGAAGTACGCGAAGTTGTAGCTATGGCGAACTTCTAATATAAACAAAACCAAAAGTATAAACGATGCCCTAAGGGCTGTATATATGGGGGAAGAGGGGGAATTCCGTGGCCCCTTGGAGGAGGGGTCTGAAACCAACCCTAACTCTGTTTTCCCCATACACGCGGACTCTAAAAACAGCCTATACTTCAGTATTTTGAAATTACATGGGCCTGGCCCAATAATAAGGTGACACAACACCTATAATAGCCTCTCAATGAAATTTATGAAGTGGTGTCATGTATATTTTTTTCCAATGCTTCATGCACTCAATATGGTGGCTTCAAAGTCCTGAAATCATCACTTGTAACTCCGTTCTTGTTCCCGTTGTGCATGCCATCATCTCCATGCTTGATCTTGCTCCAAGGTTCACCCTTCTTGTCCAAGCTAGGCCCTTCATTTGTAAGCAACACAAATGTATCCAATTTAGGCGGCATCATACTCTCATGAACATTACAATCATTACCAAGAAACAAAAGTACCTGGTAATTTAATTGGCGTGCGCGAGCTCTAGTAATTGGTCCAGTATGTATAGCAGCAGGGGTTGTGGGTGTAACAATGGTATTGATGTCCTCATCATCCTCCCCTTCTTGAAATGAAGTTGTCCTCGGCGGAAGCTCATCTTCCTCACCCAAATAAGGCATCAAATATGCAATGTTAAAAGTGACACTAACCCCAAAATCTACAGGCAGCTCAAGTTTATATGCATTACCATATATTTTCTCTGACACCTTAAAAGGACCATCAACACATGGCATTAGCTTTGATTTGTGCCACTCAGGAAACCTATCCTCACGCAAATATAACCAAACAAGATCTCCACGTGCAAAATACAACATTTTTTCTACCTTTATCTCCAGCAAGTTTATATTTAGCATTCATACGCTCAATGTTTTCCTTAGTTAACTCATGCATTTTTTAGAACAATTTAGCACGTCGTTTAGCAACAAAATTAACCTTTTCCGAAGATGTGAGAGGCAACAAATCAATAGGTGCACGAGGTAGGAAACCATATACAATTTCAAAAGGGCACATCTTAGTAGTAGAATGCGATGAACGATTATAAGCAAATTTAATATGAGGAAAGCATTCTTTCCACATTTTCTTGTTATTTTTCAAAATATCCCTAAGCATAGTAGACAAAGTTTGTCCATCAGTTTGGGGGTGAAGAATAGTACTAAAAAGCAGTTTAGTCCCCAACTTAGCCCATAAACATCTCCAAAAGTGGCTAAGAAGTTTAGTATCTTGATCTGAAACAATAGTATTTGGCACACCATGCAAGCAAATAATTTCATGAAAGAACAAATCAGCAACGTTAACAACATCTTCGCTTTTATGACATGGTATAAAGTTTGCCATTTTTGAGAACCTATCCACGAGAACAAATTTGCTATCTGTCCCCTTCTTTGTTCGAGGTAAACCCAAAACAAAGTCCATAGATATATCCTCCCATGGAATACTAGGTACAGGCAAATGCATATATAAACCATGAGGATTGAGTCATCACTTAACTTTTTGACATGTAGTGGAGCGAGCAACAAAGCGCTCAACATCCCGTGTCATCTTTGGCCAAAAGAAATGTGTAGCAAGTACATCCTCTATCTACTTCATGCCAAAGTGTCCCATTAATCATCCTCCATGCGCCTCCTGCAACAACAAAAGATGAACAGAGCTAGTTGGAATGCATACCTTGTTAGCAAGGAACACAAATCCATCGTTAACGACGAACTTGTTCCATGTTCTCCCTTCTTTACAATTCCACAATACATCTTTAAATTCAGGATCATGCACATATTGATCTTTGATGGTCTCCAAACCAAATATTTTAAAGTCAAGTTGTGAAAGCAAAGTATAACGACGAGACAATGCATTAACAATAACATTTTCTTTACCCTTCTTGTGTTCAATGACATAAGGGAAAGTCTCAATGAATTCAACCCATTTAGCATGTCTACAGTTCAGTTTTGCTTGACTTTTAATATGTTTCAAAGATTCATGATCAGAATAAATAACAAATTCTTTGGGCCATAAATAATGTTGCCATGTTTCCAAAGTCTGAACAAGAGCATATAATTCTTTATCATAAGTAGAGTAATTCAGACTAGGCCCACTCAATTTTTCAGAAAAGTATGCAACAGGTTTCCCATCTTGTAATAACACACCTCCTAATCCAATTCCACTAGCATCACATTGTAGCGACCCGATCCCAATGGATCGAAGACTCTGTGCTTAAGTGTCATCCCTGGATCGGTATGCTGACACACGCAGTACTCGAGGAATTATAACAGAGTTCAATCATAGAATTTATTACATTGAGGTCCTCAAAAGAGTATTTATTACATAAATATGGCTGAAGGACATCTAAATAAAATAACTGTGAAAGCTTCGAAGGTAAATGAGTCCATCAACTCCACAGCAAAACTAAGTGCAGAACAACGACCTATCTCACCTTACTCTTCGTCGAAAAAATCTCCAGCATGAAACGTTGCAGCCATAAAGGGTCAATACATTGAATGTATTGGCAAGTCACACCCAAAGTATGAAAACAGACCTATCATCTACATGCAAGGATATCAACATAACAAGTGGAAAGCTCTAAGGTTTATTTTGCATAAAGCCAATTTTGTCTTACTTCTACTCACTAGCCAAATTTTGTTTCCTTTTCATTTTTATTAACCTATTGTTAAATTGGACCGCCTCCAATTTAAACCACCTATGAGAGCCTCTGAAGATGAGAGGTTCCCAAATTGTTATTTCCATGAGAGACCCCAGAGATCATGGTTTAACTAAACCCACATCACAATAATTATTTGGGATGAGAAGATCTTCCAGAGGTTTCAAGTCCAGTTGCTAAAAGTTGTCCGTAACCGGGGACACAGGTAATCATGATTAGTTTGTACGCTCTGTAGAGGTTTGTGCACTTTTTCCCACAAGAATCGATCCCTCCCTTCACGTCCTCGCACTTCCTGGTGTTTGAGAATGGGATGAACGAAACATGTTCTTCCAAAGAGTTCCTCTGGGCCACTGGCGGTGCCCATCCAATCCTACCGTTCTTCTACATCTCGTAGCACCGTCCGGCCAAAGTCATAACTAGAGTTAACCAAGCCAGAGCCCATAATGGCTTGTGGATGTGCACGAAAGCTACTTGATATGAAAAATGTCCAACCTTTTTGAACCTGGGCGGCATTCCCCACCCTTTTCCTGATTAATGCAGAGCCTCCTGGAGGATACATACTTGTCGACTGGTCCCAAAAAACCTTTATGTCCAGATGATTGATTAATAGGTATTGCAGAGCCTCCGAGGAAATACAATACATGTAAGTTGTTAATGTAGTCATTTCTTAAGTTCTCTCACAACTTTCATGAATCACAAGGTACCCAATCCACGTCTACCATAGCATTGCTAAGAAATGACTACACTATAACGATTCCCAATGTGGCGGTGAAGACTATCAGGATTAGGCTAAACATATGGCTATCCTATCTGGGTTTAACATAGCATAGTAGTCCTACACATGCATACTACTGTGTTGATAGAGGGTACATGCATAATAAAAACATAGGGTGCGTATGATCAAACTGAAACTTTCTTGTTAAAGTTGATGAAGTAATCCGCACTCAAAGTCCTGACAATTCTACTCTTGGCACTCCGGACAATCTAGCATGAGCAAGCAATAACATACATAAGCATCACACTCAAAGATCCCAAAAAGAAACGATGAAAACACTTGTGAAAAACTCCAAAAGAACCAAATAAAGCTTCTGTGCAGAACATATTTTTTAAAAGTAGTGAACATATATGATTTTGGTTTTAATAGAAAGTACATGTCACAAGCTTCGATTTGCAAAAATAACCGCTCAAAACGGAGTTATGAAACTCAAGTTATGGCCTATCGAAGTTTGAATTCAGATCTATTTGAATTTCAAAATTTAAAACATTCAAAAATACTTTTCATTTGGTTATCTGGATAGAGGGGATTTTATGAAACCGTAGGAAAAAGAATCAACTAAATCAGATCTATAGATTAAAAGTTATACTAGAAAGAAGATTTGATAGAGAATCTGAGATTGGAAAAATTCCTAGAAAAAGAAAACAATTCAGCCAGAGACAAGTGGCGCTCTCTGATTGGTTGGGCAGGTGTTTGTTGTGTGTGTGTACGAGCGCACGACCTATCCGTAAGAAAACCGAATCGTGGTGACTAAAAAGCAAAATCGAGAACGGATCGATCTACTGACGAAAGCCGATCTAACTGAACCAAATGGTTTTTTTAACTGAACAAAGCGAGCAGGTGTTCGTGTGCTTATAGAGAGGTACGTGAGGAGATGGAGGCGATGGGGCGGCTCGGGTCCGGTGGTTCTGGTGGTCGTGGGCCGCGAAGGAAGTGTCTAGAGGATGCACTGATGAGTGGCTCGTCCGGTGGTGGACTCGGAGATGGTCGGCAATGACGAATGGTGACAAAACGAAGCGGTGAAGCCCGGTGCTCCGAGTGCTCCGGCGAAGACAACAAGGTTGGTACGGCTGCTGTAGATGTAGAGGGATGACAACACCATGTCAAAATGGTTGTAGGGATCGAGTGAAGTCGACATACAAAAGAAGGAGGCTCGGGATGGCTCACCAGCGTCGAAATCCGATGATGAACCGCATCTTCTCGGGCGAGATTGGAACGGCGAGGGCATCGACTAGAGGTGGTCTTGGGCATCGGGGTTTGGGGGAATCGGTCGAGAAGGGTCGTGGCTATTTATAGGACATCTTTCTTGGACGAGAGCTTGACTCAGGATAGGATTTTCAAGAACTTGAACCGTAGTCGGCATCGTGTACGTGTACGTGTGGGACTCCTCTGTTCTGTTCTGTTCGTGAGGAAGAAGAAAAGAGAGGTGGGGTACATGCGGCAGGGGAAGAGAAGTCAACGAGAGAGAGAGAGGGAGTCAGGCGGGCGAGTGGATCAGGAGAGCGTGGGCGCCCGGCCTCCTTTTTTAAGTATGTGAGGCGTTGTTGCTGGCTGGTTGCAGGTAGGGTGATCGGCCTGGCTGGGCCATGGGCTTGCTAGCTGGGTCGGTTAGCCTTTCCTCTTTTTTTGAAAAAAACATTTTTTCTGTTTTGTTTTTACAGAAGCATTAAAGCATCAGAAATACAAATAAATATAAGTCTAAAAATTTCCAAAACATTCACATAGTTATATGGTCTTATATATGACCTTGTGAACTTTTATCCGGCCTAAAATGCAAATTTTAAAAATAACATTTTCTCTATGCTAATAAAATTTGCATCAAAATAATTTGCAAAAAAACCCAATAAATATTTTTTTGATTTCAAATTCAATTTCCAATATTTCCCCTCTATTTTTGAAGAAGTCCTTTTATCTTCTCTCTTTATTTTAGTTTTTTTGAAATAACGGAAATGAATTTTTGTGAAACCAAATTTGATCCAAATTCCCAACTTTGAAATTTTCAAAATGGTTTTTAGGGAAAACTTCCAACTCCCTCTTTTGGTCCTTGAGTTGCTGAAAGTCCGTTGGATTTGATTCAACGAAAGTCAATGGGGGCAAAAATGCATAAATCATGGATGCATATCAATGATCTAATTATTAACATCCAAATTGAAAATTGGGATGTTACACACATTCAGGCTCAAAAGTCTTATAAAAATTAGGAAGTTGGAGTAGAGGAGCATGTGTCGACTTATCTTTCAATACCGTGAAGGCTTCTTCCCTTGCGATACCCCAAACAAAAGGCACATTCTTCTTTGTAAGCTCATTCAGAGGTGCAGCAGTGATACTGAAATCTCTCACAAAATGCCTATAGAAAACTAGTGAGGCCAAGAAAACTCCTCACTTGTGTGACCGTTTTGGGCAACGGCCAACTCTCAATAGCTTCCCAAGGTTACCAAAAGGTGCACTTCCCAAGGTTACCAAACGAACGTGCATCACGCAGAGTAATAAAAACAACACGTAAATGTTCCAAATGTTCCTTCAAAGATCTGCTATAAATCAATATATCATCAAAGTAAACTACCACAAATCATCCAATGAAAGCACGTAAAATTTCATATGAATTTGATGCTATCCACTACGCAAATCAACTTTGGAGAATATTGTAGAGCCACTCAATTCATCAAGCGTATCATCTAGCCTAGGAATGGGATGACGATAACGAATAGTAATATTACCGATGCCTCTACTATCAACAAACATGCGATGTACCATCCTTTTTTGGCACTACTATAATAGGAACAATGCAAGGACTAAGAGATTCGCGTATATAACCTTTGTCGAGCAGCTCCTGTACTTGACACATAATCTCCTTCATCTCCTCTGGATTGGTACGGTATGGCGCATGGTTTGGCAGTGAAGCACCAGGAATTAAGTCAATCTAGTGATAAATCCCTCGAATAGGTGGTAATCCCGGTGGCACGTCTTGTGGAAAGACATCATCGAACTCCTAAAAAATGTTAGTGACAGCAGGAGGCAAAGAGGAAGGCATGTCCTCGAATCAAAATAATGCCTCTTTGCACACAAAAGCATAGCAAACAGATTTGCTGAAATCTAGCTCATCAATATCAGATTTGGTGTCAAGTAAACATGCACTTTTCAATTTAATTTTGGAAGCAACACTAGATGGTTTATTATTAGGCTTCATTTGTTGCTCAAATTCTTTTTCCACAATCTGATTTTCATTCTTATTTTTCTCCTATTTTGCTTTATTAGCTCTACTAATATCATCTTTCAAAATGGAATCAGGAGACATAGGAAGCAAGGTAATATGTTTATCCTTATGAACAAGAGTATACTAATTGTTTCTACCATGGTGTATAGAATTTTTATCAAATTGCCATGGTCTACCAAGTAATAAGGAACATGCTTGCATGGGTACCACACCACAATCAACATAATCAGCATATGTAGAGATACTAAAATGCACACGAACAATACGTGTTACCTTAACCTTGCCAGTGTTGTTGAACCATTGGATGTTGTAAGGATGTGGATGTGATCTTGTGGTGAGAGATAGCTTCTCCACCATCTCCATGCTAGCCAAGTTGTTACAGCTCCCTCCATCTATGATGACGCAAACAGAACGTTCCTTCACAACTCCCTTTGTATGGAACAAATTATGCCTTTGTTTTTGCTCAACTTGTGTGACCTGCACACTTAGAACACATTGAGCAACTAAACTTTCATACTTGTCAGCATCTTCAGCAGCCATGTATTGCGTCTCATGATAAGAATAATCTCCACCATGTTCTTCACATGTAATAAGAGCCAAACTCTCATCATCATAGTCACTAGCGAACTCATACCCACCATCCTCAGTAGCAATCATCACATGCGGAGATTTGCATTCTCTCGTACAATGACCTCTTCCCTTGCAACGACGACAAATAATATCATGTGTGTGCCCTGTTGATGCCATGGATGAAGAAGAGCTCTGGGCAGGCCCAGAAGGTGTACTCCTAGTAGATGGTGGTGGTGGGGCTTGTTTTCTTGTATCTTGGTTGGAATTGGCGGCTGAAGTCAGTGGTGCCGCAGTAGGACGTCTGGGAGTAGATGATGTAAGTGGTGTCCATGATGAAGATCGACCTGCAGAAAAATTAGTTCGCGCCAATGCCTATCGATCTTGCACTTCACGTTCTGCTTGCAAGCAAGATAGAATAAATGAGTGATATTATTGTACTCCTTATACTCTAGAATGGTCGGAATCTCTTTATTCAATCCACCCATAAAACATGCAAGCATAGCTTCATTATTCTCAACAATACCATGTCTAATCATGCCAGTTTGTAATTCCTGATAATATTCTTCTACAGAAATTTTTTCCTTGTCTTAAATGCTGCAATTTTTAAAGTAATTCATGTTGATTATATGGTGGAACCCAACGAGTATGCATAGTTGTTTTCAACACAGCCCAAGTAGCTGGAATAGGATATAATCTACAATGTACAGACCACCAAACACATGCAAATATAGTGAAAGCACAAAACAGCAGCAGGAACACGTCTCTCCTCGGGATATTGTAAACATGTACAATGTTGTTCAGTTTCTAACACCCAAGTAAGATATATATCAGGAACATATCTACCCTCAAATGGTGGAATATTCAATTTTAGTTAAGGAAGATGGTCATGATCTCGTACATGAGGTGGTGGTGCAGCCCTACGTTGTGATGATATGCATGAGGACGACCTGGTGGTGGTGCTGGTGGTTGCACGTAGTTCTGATTTTGATCAACATCGTCCTCGTAATGGTCCTCCACCTCTGCAATAAAAGCAGGAGCTACAGAAGCATCAACGACAGTAGCAGCGGCACCACAAGTTTCTCTTGGCTGAAGAGGAACATGCTGCGCTCGTCCTGCTAGATCACGATGTGGAGGTGGTTGTTGATGTTGTTGCAACGGAGCAGCAAAGGCGGCTGGTGGTTGTGATAGACGTGCTAGCACTTCATCGAACTTGGCGTCCAACTTAGTGTCAATTGTCTTCTCAATGTCATCAATCCTCTCCATTGCCTTTCCAAAGCTGGCCATCACGTCTTCCACCTGTTGACCCACCATTTGCTAAAATTTATCATGAAGCTCCTTCTTCGTCATCTTCTCCCAGTCAATCTCATCAGCTTGTGATCCTGTCATGGTTACCAGCAATAGAAACACACAAGAATATGATCCTATAGACTACTAGAAACTGGTGGTGTGGTGGGTGTCACAAATCTGTCAAGCAAATCGCAAATTCTTACTAGTTCTTACCCAGCAGCACGCGGTGATCAGCAATCGTTGTAGCCATAACTCTCAGAGCTTGGATAGAGTGATTGCCAGGGAGAGTCAAACGCACGACGACATAGATGTATGTGGAGCAGGGATGGCTTATAATATGGTAGCAAAATGGTCAGAAATTATCAATTCAGAGATGCAAAATTCAATAAACGCTCAACAACGATACTGTGCTGGTCCTAGGTTGGACCGTGCTAGAGATGCGAGCCTAGAACACTAAAAAAATCATGGCATGGCACGGAAACCGGGGAAAATCACACTCTGGAATTTTTTACGCTCCTTTTTGCCAAAAATCACTCTAATTGCGAGTGTCTCAAAAATCGTCCCAAGTCAAAATAATAGGATAGGCACGAAATTTTTTGACTATTTTTTCGGAAATCAGGGCAGCGACGGCCAAAAAGTGTGATAAAAATCACTATGATGGCACGTGTCTCAAAAGACTCAGAAAAGCCTAAAACATGATAGGGAAAAATATTTTTCACCTGTAGAAAATATTGGCCTAAAAATTGCCCGGAGGTCTCCAGACTCTTTTTTCCGAAACCTACTAAGGCAAGGAAACACGAATCGGAAAATGGATGGATCTCGAAAACAAACCTAATATGAAGAGAACTCGGATTGATGGTGGATATATGGTGGTAGGATATGGCAGCGTTGGTGATATATGGCAGCGGTTGTGGTATATGGCAACGGTGGTGGTATATGGATACAAATTGGTGGTGGTATATGGATTCAGAGTAGTGGCGGATAATTGATTGTGGTAGATGGCAGGGGCGATGATGATGGTGCGGCGGCGGCGTGACAACTTATGACCAGAACTTGAAACTCTAAAAGACTAGACGCTAAGACCTACAACTTGACACGACGATGCAACCGCAAATTCAACAAAGAAAAATACTGAAAAGACTATGCAAAGGCTTAGACTGGTTCGAATATGATGAACTAACCCTAATTTTTTTGTGGCTTTTTCGTCGACTGTAGGTATGAAGAACAGACTCGATCTAAACTACGAAAAACTATAAAATCTCATCGAGCAACCTGGAATCTGATACCACTAGATAGAGGCAAAGGTGTCCCATCTTTTGATGAGAAGGTGATTGTCGTTTTTTGTGGGAGTAGACTTTGACGATCCGATTACGAACATGCGAGATGTCGCGCCTTAGCAATCACTAAACTAAAAGTGCAAGTAATCCTCAGGTGGTTTTGGTAATTCATAACAATATATAGCTCATTAAACTAATATCCATTCAAGTCTAATATTTCAGAAAGTTCAATGAATGGCATGGCATGGACTAGAGATGTGGACCCCTCAAAATGGTAAGGACACATATTGGCAAAAGCTCAAGACTCTTCATTTATATTTTAGTGATCCAAGATCACATTGAGTCCATAGGAAAGCCAATACTATCAAAAGGGGATGAGGTGTTGCTTAATGGTCTACTTCCTCAAAATGCTTAGTGATATTGCTCCAAAGCTCTCAACCACTTTCTCATTCCAAATATGTCCAAAACCCAAAGTCAAACTCGGCCCCACCGAAATCTTCTATCCAGCGCCATGATACGTCCATTTTGCATCATGCTTTTATATTGATATTTATTGCATTATGGGCTGTTATTACACATTATGTCAAAACAATTATGCCTATTCTCTCTTATTTTACAAGGTTTACATGAAGAGGGAGAATGCCAGCAGCTGGGATTCTGGGCTGGAAAAGGAGCAAATATTAGAGACCTATTATGCACAGCTCCGAAAGTCCTGAAACTTCACGGAAGATATTTCCATAATATATAAAAAATACTAAGCACAAGAAGTACCAGAGGGGGGCCACCCACCAGCCACGAGGGTGGGGGCGCCCTACCCCCCTAGGCACGCCCCCTGCCTTGTGGGCCCCCCGGTGGCCCTCCGATGCCCATCTTCTGCTATATGGAGTCTTTCATCGAGGAAAAAATCATAAGCAAGCTTTCGGGACGAGACTCCGCCGCCACGAGGCGGAACCTTGGCAGAACCAATCTAGGGCTCCGGCAGAGGTGTTCTGCCGGGGACACTTCCCTCCGGGAGGGGGAAATCATCACCATCGTCATCACCAACGATCCTCTCATCGAGAGGGGGTCAATCTCCATCAACATCTTCACCAGCACCATCTCATCTCAAACCCTAGTTCATCTCTTGTATCGAATCTTTGTATCCAAACCTCAGATTGGTACCTGTGTGTTGCTAGTAGTGTTGATTACTCCTTGTAGTTGATGCTAGTTGGTTTACTTGGTGGAAGATCATATGTTCAGATCCATTATGCATATTGATACCCCTCTGATTATGAACATGAATATGCTTTGTGAGTAGTTACGTTTGTTCCTGAGGACATGGGAGAAGTTTTGCTATTAGTAGTCATGTGAATTTGGTATTCGTTCGATATTTTGATGAGATGTATGTTGTCATCCCTCTAGTGGTGTTATGTGAACGTCGGCTACATGACACTTCACCATTGTTTGGGCCTAGAGGGAGGCATTGGGAAGTAATAAGTAGATGATGGGTTGCTAGAGTGACAGAAGCTTAAACCCTAGTTTATGCGTTGCTTCGTAAGGGGCTGATTTGGATCCATATGTTTCATGATATGGTTAGGTTTACCTTAATACTTCTGTTGTAGTTGCTGATGCTTGCAATGGGGGTTAATCATAAGTGGGATGCTTGTCCAAGTAAGGACAGCACCCAAGCACTGGTCCACCCACATATCAAATTATCAATGTACCGAACGTGAATCATATGATCGTGATGAAAACTAGCTTGATGATAATTCCCATGTGTCCTCGGGAGCGCTTTCCTTCATATAAGAGTTTGTCCTGGCTTGTCCTTTGCTACAAAAAGGATTGGGCCATCTTGCTACACCTTATTTACTTTTATTACTTGCTACTCGTTACCAATTACCTTATCACAAAACTATCTGTTACCGATAATTTCAGTGCTTGCAGAGAATACCTTGCTGAAAACCGCTTATCATTTCCTTCTGCTCCTCGTTGGGTTCGACACTCTTACTTATCGAAACGACTACTATAGATACCCTATACTTGTGGGTCATCAAGACTCTTTTTTGGCGCCGTTGCTGGGGAGTGAAGTGCCTTTGGTAGGTGGAATTTGGTAAGGAAATATATATATATATAGTGTGCTGAAATTTACTGTCACTTGTTACTATGGAAAGTAATCCTTTGAGGGGCCTGTTCGAGGTATCTTCACCCCAACCGGTAGAGCAAATAGTTGCTCCTCAACCTACTGGACCTACTGAAAATGAAAATGTTAACTTTGAAATTCCTTCGGGTATGATAGAGAAACTGCTAGCTAATCCTTTTATTGGAGATGGAACATTGCATCCCGACTTACAATTAATCTATGTGGATGAAGTTTGTGGATTATTTAAGCTTGCAGGTATGCCCGATGTTGTTATCAAGAAGAAGGTCTTCCATTTATCTTTGAAGGGAGATGCATTGACATGTTATAGGCTATGTGATGATATGGGATCATGGGACTACAAACGGTTGAAAGTGGAATTCCATCAGAAGTTTTATCCTATGCATCCTGTTCATCGTGATCGTAATTATATATATAATTTTTGGCCTCGCGAAGGAGAAAGCATCGCTCAAGCTTGGGGGAGGCTTAATTCAATGTTGTATTCATGCCCCAATCATGAGCTCTCAAGAGAAATGATTATTCAAAATTTTTATGCTCGGCTTTCTGACAACAATCGCTCGATGCTCGATACTTCTTGTTCTGTTTCCTTTATGATGAAGACTATTGAATTCAAATGGAATTTATTGGAGAGAATTAAATGCAACTCTGAAAATTGGGATCTCGACAAAGGTAAGGAGTCAGGTATAACACCTAAGTTTGATTGTGTTAAATATTTTATGGATATCGATGTTTTCCGTAAATTTAGCACTAAATATGGACTTGACTCTGAGATAGTAGCTTCTTTCTGTGAATCCTTTGCTACTCATGTTGATCTCCCTAAGATGAAGTGGTTTAAATATAATCCTCCCATTGAAACAAAAGTAGTTGCACCTATTAAAGTTGAAGAAAAGACTATCACTTATAATGATCCTGTTGTTCCTACTGCTTATATTGAGAAACCACCTTTCCCTGTTAGAATAAAGGATCATGCTAAAGTTTCAACTGTAGTCAACAAAAGTAATATTAGGACACACAAACCCCCTGAGAAAGTTAAAGGTGAACCTAATATTGCTATGGTTAAAGATCTCTTGGCCGATAATATTGATGGGCATGTTATTTACTTCTGTGATGAAGCTGCTAGAATTGCTAGGCCTGATACTAAAAATTAACATAGACCTGTTGTAGGCATGCATGTTATTTCTGTTAAAATATGATACCATTGCTATCATGGCTTATGTGATATGGGTGCTAGTGCAAGTGCAATACCTCATTTCTTATACAAAGAAATTATGCATGATATTGCACCTGCTGAGATAGAAGAGATTGATGTCACAATTAAGCTTGCCAATAGAGACACTATTTCACCAGTTGGGATTGTTAGAGATGTTGAAGTCTTGTGTGGGAAAGTTACATATCCTGCTGATTTTCTTGTTCTTGGTTCCCCTCAATATAGCTTTTGTCCCATTATATTTGGTAGACCCTTCTTGAATACTATTAATGCTAAGATAGATTGCAAGAACGATGTTGTTACTATTGGTTTGGATGATATGTCTCATGAGTTTAAATTTTCTAAATTTCGTAGACAACCCCATGATGAAGAATTGCCTAGTAAAGATGAAATTATTGGTCTTGCTTCTATTGTTGTGCCTCCTAATGATCCTTTAGAACAATATTTGCTAGACCATGAGAATGATATGTTTATGAATGAAAGAAGGGAAGTAGATGAAGTATTCTTTAAACAAGGACCCATTCTGAAACACAATTTGCCTGTTGAAATCCTAGGGGATCCTCCTCCACCCAAGGGTGATCCCGTGTTTAAGGTTAAACCATTGCCTGATACTCTTAAATATGCTTATCTTGATGAAAAGAAGATATACCCTGTTATTATTAGTGCTAACCTTTCAGAGCATGAAGAAGAGAGATTAGTGAAAACTCTGAAGAAGCACCGTGTTGCTATTGGATATACTCTTGATGATCTTAAGGGCATTAGTCCCACTCTATGTCAACACAAAATAAATTTGGAGAAAGACGCCAAACCAGTTATTGATCACCAACGACGGCTGAATCCTAAATTGAAAGAGGTGGTAAGAAAGGAAATATTAAAGCTCCTTGAGGCAGGTATAATTTATCCCGTTGCTGATAGTCAGTGGGTAAGTCCTGTCCATTGTGTCCCTAAGAAAGGAGGTATCACTGTTGTTCCTAATGATAAAGATGAATTGATTCCGCAAAGAATTATTACAGGTTATAGGATGGTAATTGATTTCCGCAAATTAAATAAGGCTACTAAAAAGATCATTACCCCTTGCCTTTTATTGATCAAATGCTAGAAATATTATCCAAACAAACACATTTTTGCTTTCTAGATGGTTACTCTGGTTTCTCTCAAATACCTGTGTCAGCTGATGATCAAGCAAAGACCACTTTTACTTGCCCTTTCGGTACTTTTGCTTATAGGCGTATGCCTTTTGGTTTATGTAATGCACCTGCTACCTTTCAAAGATGCATGATGGCTATATTTTCTGACTTTCATGAAAAGATATGTGAGGTTTTCATGGACGATTTCTCCATTTATGGATCCTCTTTTGATGATTGCTTGAGCAACCTTGATCGAGTTTTGCAGAGATGTGAAGAAACTAATCTTTTTCTGAATTGGGAGAAATGCAACTTTATGGTTAATGAAGGAATTGTCTTGGGTCCTAAAATTTCTGAAAGAGGCATTGAAGTTGATAAAGCTAAATTTGATGCTATTGAAAAGATGCCATGTCCCAGGGACATTAAAGGTATAAGAAGCTTCCTCGGTCACGCCGGTTTTTATAGGAGGTTCATTAAGGACTTCTCAAAAAAATCAGCCTATGACTAACCTATTACAAAAAGATATTCCTTTTGTCTTTGATGATGATTGTGTAGAATCATTTGAAATACTTAAGAAAGCGTTAATGTCTGCACCTATTGTTCAGCCACCTGATTGGAATTTACCCTTTGAAATTATGTGTGATACTAGTGATTATGCTGTAGGTGATGTTCTAGGGCAAAGAGTTGATAAGAAATTAAATGCTATTCAATATGCTAGTAAAACTCTAGACAATGCCTAGAGAAATTATGCTATCACTGAAAAAGAATTTTTAGCAGTTGTTTTTGCTTGTGATAAGTTCATACTTTATATTGTTGATTCTAAAGTAACTATTCACACTGATCATGCTGCTATTAAATACATTATGGAAAAGAAAGATGCTAAACCTAAACTTATTAGATGGGTTCTCTTGCTACAAGAATTTGATTTGCATATTATTGATAGGAAGGGAGCTGAGAACCCCGTTGTAGACAACTTGTCTAGATTAGAAAATGTTCTTGATGACCCACTACCTATTGATGATAGCTTTCCTGATGAACAATTAAATGTCATAAATGCTTCTCGTACTGCTCCATGGTATGCTGATTATGCTAATTATATTGTTGCTAAATTTATAACACCTAGTTTCACAGACCAGCAAAAGAAAAAGTTCTTCTATGATTTGAGACATTACTTTTGGGATGACCCACATCTGTATGAATAAGGAGTATATGGTATTATTAGACGTTGTGTACCTGAGCATGAACAGGAACAGATCCTATGCAAGTGTCACTCCGAGGCTTATGAAGGACACCATGCTGGAGATATAACTACACATAAGGTATTGCAATCCGGTTTTTATTGGCCTACTCTCTTCAAGGATGCTCGTAAGTTTGTATTGTCTTGTGATGAATGTCAAAGAATTGGTAATATTAGTAGACGTCAAGAAATGCCTATGAATTATTCACTTGTTATTGAACCATTTGATGTTTGGGGCTTTGATTATATGGGACCTTTTCCTTCCTCTAACGGGTATACACATATTTTAGTTGTTGTTGATTACGTTACTAAGTGGGTAGAAGCTATTCCAAATAGTAGTGCTGATCATAACACCTATATTAATATGCTTAAAGAAGTTATTTTCCCGAGGTTTGGAGTCCCTAGATATTTAATGACTGATGGTGGTTCACATTTTATTCATGGTGTCTTTCGTAAAATGCTTGCTAAGTATGACGTTAATCATAGAATTGCATCTCCTTATCACCCACAATCTAGTGGTGAAGTAGAATTGAGTAACAGAGAGCTCAAATTAATTTTGCAAAAGAATGCTAATAGATCTAGAAAGAATTAGTCCAAGAGACTTGAGGATGCATCATGTGCCTATAGAACTGCATACAAAAATCCTATGGGTATGTCTCCGTATAAAATGGTTTATGGTAAAGCATGTCATTTACCTCTTGAGCAAGAACATAAGGCATATTGGGCCATTAAAGAGCTCAATTATGATTTCAAACTTGCCGGTGAGAAGAGTTTATTTGACATTAGCTCACTTGATGAATGGAGAACCCAGGCTTATGAAAATGCCAAGTTGTTTAAAGAAAAAGTTAAAAGATGGCATGACAAAAGGATACAAAAGCGTGAGTTTAATGTAGGTGATTATGTATTGCTATACAACTCTTGTTTAAGATTTTTTGCAGGCAAACTTCTCTCTAAATGGGAAGGTCCTTACGTTATCGAGGAGGTCTATCGTTCCGGTGCCATGAAAATCAACAACTTCGAAGGCACAAATCCGAGGGTGGTGAACGGTCAAAGGATCAAACATTATATCTCAGGTAATCCTATAAATGTTGAAACTAATATTATTGAAACTGTAACCCCGGAGGAATACATAAGGGACACTTTCCAGAATGTTTCAGACTCCGAAAAGGAATAGGTATGTGGTACGGTAAGTAAACCGACTCCAAAACAATTCTAATAGCAATTTTTCTCCGTTTTGGAATACTTAGAAAAATAGGAAAATAAGAAGCAGACCAAAAAGGACACGAGGCTTCCACAAGGGTGGAGGGCGCGCCCTACCCCCCTGGGCGTGCCCCCTGCCTCGTGGGCACCTCGTGAGCTCTCTGGACTCTGTTTTCTTGCACGATACTTCTTTTAGTCGGTAAAAATTCAGTATATAATCTCCCGAAGGTTTTAACCACCGTATCACGCAAATATCTCTTATGTTTGTTTCAAGCTGTTTTTCTGACAAATCTAGGTCGTCATGTTGTCTTCAAGTGCCCCCAAGGACAAGTTCTTAGAGAAGGTCTTCAACCCCTACCTCGCGGAGGTGCTGCAACACCCACAAACCATTGAGATGCATGAGGGGTTGTTGCACATCCACGATGTTGAGGGACCAAGGAGGACCGGAAGCACAGAGGCAAGGCTCGAGGCATTGGAGCAACATGTTTTCAAGTGTCAGGAGATGGTGGAGCGTGGACTCGACTCCAATCACATTATGACCACGGAGTTCACCAACAACCACAAGCTGGACGTCAAGGACATTGGGGAGGCCATCTTCAAGCTTCATGAGAAAATCGAGCACCTCCAAGCCCAGATCTATGACCTGCAAAATCAAAACTGTGAGTATGAATATAGATTCAAGAGGATGAGTTTGGTTGTAGATTTGAGGATTCAGGAGACTCGATCATCCTTCTATGATGGTGAGCCTATGCCTTGGAAGAGGGACGGCAATCCTACATCATCAACAACTCCACCTTCTTCATCGAGAAAGAAGGAGATATAAACACATGGGTATGGGCACTCCCCTTGGCAACTGCCAAGCTTGGGGGAGTGCCCCGGTATCATATCACCATCACTTTTATCTTTACCATTTTTATTAGTTCGGTCCTTTTGATAATATCTTGATCTAGTAGAATAAAGTTTTAGTATGATCTAGTTGTGAGTTTTGCTTTATGATCCCTCTATGTAATCAAGTCCGTGAGCTATATACAATAAAGATTAGTGTTGAGTCAAGGGCTTGCTGATTTTGCTATGATCTTGAGGGAATAAAATAAAAGAGAAGAAATAAAAAGAAATAAAGAGATCATATGGATCTTATGGAGAGTAATGAGCTCACATATAAAGAGTATGATGAATAAAAGTTGTTGAGAGTTGACAAACATAGTTTTGGTCATCGTTGCAATTAATAGGAATTAATAAAGAAAGAGAGGTTCACATATAAATATACTATCTTGGACATCTTTTATGATTGTGATAACTCATTAAAGTATGACATGCTAAGCGTTGACGTTGGACAAGGAAGACAACGTAATGGGTTATGTTTTCTTCCATCTGAGATACATTATATTGTCATCGATCATCCAACATGTTGAGCTTGCCTTTCCCTCTCATGCTAGCCAATTTCTTTGCACCAAGTAGAAATACTACTTGTGCTTCCAAATATCCCTAAACCCGTTTCTGCCTTGAGAGTCCACCATACCTACCTATGGATTGAGTAAGATCCTTCAAGTAAGTTGTCATCGGTGCAAGCAATAAAAATTGCTCTCTAAATATGTATGACTTATTAGTGTGGGAGAAAATAAGATTTATACGATCTTGTGATGTGGAAGAAATAAAAGCGACGGACTGCATAATAAAGGTCCATATCACAAGTGGCAATAGAAAGTGATGTTCTTTCGCATTAAGATTTTGTGCATCGAACCATAAAAGCGCATGACAACCTCTGCTTCCCTCTGCGAAGGGCCTATCTTTTACTTTTATCTTCTACCTTACATAAGAGTCATGGTGACCTTCACCTTTCCTTTTTACATTTTATCCTTTGGCAAGCACAATATGTTGGAAAGATCCTGATATATATAGCTAATTGGATGTGAGTCTTCATGAACTATTATTGTTGACATTACCCTTGAGGTAAAACATTGGGAGGCAAAACTATAAGCCCCTATCTTTCTCTGTGTCCGATTAAAACTTCATACCCATAAATATTGCGTGAGTGTTAGCAATTGTGAAAGACTAAAAGATGGTTGAGTATGTGGACTTGCTGAAAAGCTCTTATATTGACTCTTTCCTATGTTATGATAAATTGCAATTGCCTCAATGACCGAGATTAGAGTTTGTTGGTTCTCAATGAAGTTTATGATTCATACTTGGAATTGTGATTGAATTTTTACTTTAGCATAAGAGATCATATGACAATATATATATGTTGCTGTTCTAAGAATGATCATGATGCCCTCATGTCCGTATTTTATTTTTATCGACACCTCTATCTCTAAACGTGTGGACATATTTTTCGATTTTGGCTTTCGCTTGAGGATAAGCTAGGTCTAAGCTTGGGGGAGTTGATACGTCCATTTTGCATCGTGCTTTTATATCGATATTTATTGCATTATGGGCTGTTATTACACATTATGTCACAATACTTATGCCTATTCTCCCTTATTTTACACGGTTTACATGAAGAGGGAGAATGTCGGCAGCTGGGATTCTAGGCTAGAAAAGGAGCAAATATTAGAGACCTATTCTGCACAGTTCCAAAAGTCCTGAAACTTCACGGAAGTTATTTCCAGAATATATAAAAAATACAGAGGGCAAGAAGTACCAGAGGGGGGCCACCCACCAGCCACGATGGTGGGGGCGTGCCCTACCCCCTGGGCGCGCCCTCTACCTCGTGGGCCCCCAGTGGCCCTCTGATGCCCATCTTCTGCTATATGGAGTCTTTCATCGAGGAAAAAATCATAAGCAAGCTTTCAGGACGAGACTCCGCCGCCACGAGGCGAAACCTTGGCGGAACCAAACAAGGGCTCCGGCAGAGGTGTTCTGTCGGGGACACTTCCCTCCGGGAGGGGGAAATCATCACCATCGTCATCACCAACGATCCTCTCATCAAGAGGGGGTCAATCTCCATCAACATCTTCACCTGCACCATCTCATCTCAAACCCTAGTTCATCTCTTGTATTGAATCTTTGTATCCAAACCTCAGATTGGTACCTGTGGGTTGCTAGTAGTGTTGATTACTCCTTGTAGTTGATGCTAGTTGGTTTACTTGGTGGAAGATCATATGTTCAGATCCATTATGCATATTGATACCCCTCTGATTATGAACATGAATATGCTTTGTGAGTAGTTACGTTTGTTCCTGAGGACATGGGAGAAGTTTTGCTATTAGTAGTCATGTGAATTTGGTATTCGTTCGATATTTTGATGAGATGTATGTTGTCATCCCTCTAGTGGTGTTATGTGAACGTCGACTACATGACACTTCACCATTGTTTGGGCCTAGAGGGAGGCATTGGGAAGTAATAAGTAGATGATGGGTTGCTAGAGTGACAGAAGCTTAAACCCTAGTTTATGCGTTGCTTCGTAAGGGGCTGATTTGGATCCATATGTTTCATGCTATGGTTAGGTTTACCTTAATACTTCTGTTGTAGTTGCTGATGCTTGCAATGGGGGTTAATCATAAGTGGGATGCTTGTCCAAGTAAGGACAGCACCCAAGCACCGGTCCACCCACATATCAAATTATCAATGTACCGAACGTGAATCATATGATCGTGATGAAAACTAGCTTGACGATAATTCCCATGTGTCCTCGGGAGCGCTTTTATTCATATAAGAGTTTGTCCAGGCTTGTCCTTTGCTACAAAAAGGATTGGGCCATCTTGCTGCACCTTACTTACTTTTATTACTTGCTACTCGTTACCAATTACCTTATCACAAAACTATTTGTTACCGATAATTTCAGTGCTTGCAGAGAATACCTTGCTGAAAACCGCATATCATTTCCTTCTGCTCCTCGTTGGGTTTGACACTCTTATTTATCGAAAGGACTATGATAGATCCCCTATACTTGTGGGTCATCACGCCACCGAGTTCATTTGACATAGCCACTGCCAGAAATGCTAACACTTCAGTCACAATGATACGGATCTCGGTCTCACCGAGATGACCTTGCAAACTCTCTGTTGCCTATTGAATTTATTTCGATCTCACAAAATTTTCGATCAGTCACACCGAGTTGGCTTGATAACTTCTATGTTGCCCTATTGCTTCACTTCGGTCTCACCGAGTTGGTGTTTTCCCTAAGCCCTAGCACATCGGTCCCACCAAGTTGTTCCAGTCGGTCCCACCAAGATTCCTAACGTTCACATTTTGAACTGAATCGATCTCACCGAGTTTTTCTATTCAGTCTGACCGAGTTGGGTAAAATGTGTGTAACAGTTGAATTTTGTGTGGAGACTATATGTGCCCCTCCATCCCCTTCTCCATATGTGAGAGAGCCATCAGAATGTGCCTACACTTCCAGCTTACCTTTTCTGAGAGAGAACCACCACTCATGTGTTGAGATCAAGACATTCCAATCCAACCACAAGATTCTTGATTTCTAGCCTTCCCCAAGTTGCTTTCCTCTCAAATCATCTTTCCACCATATCCAAATCTATGAGAGAGAGAGAGTTAAGTGTTGAGGAGACTATCATTTGAAGCACAAGAGAAACGAGTTCATCATCAACACAAATCTTACCTTTTGGAGAGTGGTGTCTCCCAGATTGGTTAGGTGTCGCTTTGGAGCCTCCGACAAGATTGTGGAGTTGAACCAAGAAGTTTGTAAGGGCAAGGAGATCGCCTACTATGTGAAGATCTACCCGAGTGAGGCAAGTCCTTCGTGGGCGATGGCCATGGTGGCATAGACAAGGTTGCTTCTTCCTAGACCCTTTGTGGGTGGATCCCTCTGTGGACTCATGCAACCATTACTTTTCGTGGGTTGAAGTCTCCATCAACGTGGATGTACGATAGCACCACTGTCGGTGTCAAAACCGGCGGATCTCGGGTAGGGGGGTTCCGAACTGTGCATATAGGCCGGATGGTAACAGGAGGCAGGGGACATGATGTTTTACCCAGGTTCGGGCCCTCTTGATGGAGGTAAAACCCTACGTCCTGCTTGATTAATATTGATGATATGGGTAGTACAAGAGTAGATCTACCACGAGATCGGAGAGGCTAAACCCTAGAAGCTAGCCTATGGTATGATTGTATGTTGTGGTTGTTGTCCTACGGACTAAAACCCTTCGGTTTATATAGACACCGGAGAGGGTTAGGGTTACACAAGGTCGGTTATAAAGGAGGAGATATCCATATCCGTATTGCCTAGCTTGCCTTCCATGCCAAGTAGAGTCCCGCCCGGACATGAGACGAAGTCTTCAATCTTGTATCTTCATAGTCTAACAGTCCGGCCAATAGAGATAGTCCGGCTGTCCGGAGACCCCCTAATCCAGGACTCCCTCAGTAGCCCCTGAACTAGGCTTCAATGACGATGAGTCCGGCGTGCAGTATTGTCTTCGGCATTGCAAGGAGAGTTCCTTCTCCGAATACATCACAGAAGAATTTGAATACGAGGATAGTGTCCGACCCTGCAAAATAAGTTTCACATTCCACCGTAGAGAGAATAATATTTTCACAGATCTAGTTTGCTGGCTTGTTTTGGTAGCATGACGTTATGTCATGGCCCGGTGATTATTCGAACCATTTCCTTTAACCGGCCCCGCACATAACGCGAGGCGGTTTTTCGACATGTCTTATCAAAGCAGAGATCGTGTCCCCTAATTATGGGATTCTCATTAATACGGTCGTGGGTAACCCAACGGTGTCTAGGACTCCTAGATTATAGGCAAGCCCCAAACGGCTACGGAGAGGACGCTTGATATTCATCCTCTTTATAAAGGGACAAGGTTTTCGCTTTTTCCCTCTCGTGCTCAATCGAACCCCTCCCCCACCTTGAGTTCTAACACCCAAAGCCCAGGTCAGGTGCTCCGGATCTTCAATCATGTCCGGATCTAGCCTTCAAGGCCGGTGGATTCCGTCCTCCTTTACGGAAGAGGATATCAAGAAGTTGAGGGAGGCCAGCTACCTGACCGCCGAGGTTTCGCACTGGCTGCCTGCTCGAGGGCAGGTTGTCCCTACTCCCGAACCCAACGAGAACGTCGTGTTCGTCTCCCACTTCCTCCGAGGCCTAGGCCTCACTCTGGATCCCTTCGTCAGGGATTTGATGTTCTATTACGGGCTAGATTTCTACGATCTAGCTCCGGACTCCTTTCTCCACATCTCGACATTTATTGTCGTGTGTGAGGCCTTCCTCCGCATTACCCCTCACTTCGGCCTGTGGCTCAAGACCTTTGAAGTGAAGCCAAAGATGATCGAGGGGCAACATGCAGCGTGCGGAGGCGCATCAATAGGCAAGATGGCAGGAGCTCCATGGCTGAAAGGTTCCTTTCCAGAGGTGTCCGAATTATGGCAATGGGAGTGGTTTTACTTTACGGCTCCCAGAAGTGCCAAGTGGGCGGCTTCCCCCGCCTTCCGCTCGGGCCCCCCACCACAACTGATGTCATGGATTAGTAGAGGTCTGAGCTGGGGTCCAGCCAAGGACGTGCCTATACTGCAAAGCCGCATTCAAAATCTCTTCGAGGGAGATTTTAATTTGGTTGTGGTAATGCAAGTTATGCTGGTTCGTCAAGTCCTGCCTTGCAAACGCCGGCCCCTTCACTTGTGGGAGTTCAACCCAGAAGGGCCGCGTGCCATTCAAAGTTTCCTCGGCCTGACGCACGAGGAGATGTACAAGTCATTCTTCGGACTTAAAATAGAGTGTCCGGATACTACCGAGGACGTGGGCCTGAGCAGTAACCGCGCCGCCGAACAAGTAAGAAATCATCTAGCCGAACACACCATCTTTTATTCATCATGAAGTTATTTCTGAGAGTTCTCTCTTGGACCAGGACTGGCTAACAAAGGCGAAGATGATTCGGTGTTTGGCCCCCCTCCCTGAGGGTTTGGAAAATCCGGTATTGGAAAAGATGCTCGAGCTCGCACCTTGCCCGGAGCCCTCGAAGGAAGATACAGGGGGGAATGATACAAGCAGACGCGGGCCCCCATCGCTACCAGTTCCAACCGAGGGAACGAGCGCCTCCATGAAGGAGGATAACTGGGGGAGGAAGAGGACTGCTTCCGTGGATCCGGAAGTCGAGGCCTCCAAACGGGAGAAGAAGTCTCCAACAGAAGGTCCTGCCTCGGGGGGTGCTCTTGCCGCACAAAGTCCGCGGGGGGATCAGCCCTCCAACGAGTCGTAAGTGATCCAGAAAATACTTTAATAGTGAAGGTATACCATCTTTCTTCTGAGAAAATAACCGCCGCATATATCTTGCAGTTCGGGCCTTAGCCCCTCTCAGCTAAGCTCGTCTTCGGGGGATCTTCTTCCAGAGATGATGGAGAGCGAAACGCCTCCCCCGGACTCCTCCGCTCAAGAAGCGGGCGACCCCAAAGTGTCGTCACGGAGGGCCTCTTTGGATCCGGTGAGGCCAGAAGATAATCCCATAGACCCCCGAAGTCCCCAGCGTCCGGCTCTTGAAGAGAGCAAACAAAAGAGTCCGGCACCGTCTGGTATGCGGTCGGACGTTCTGAGGGAGCTGGTGGGGCAAGCGGCCATCTCAGAAGAACACCGTATGCTGATGGGTACGGTGATGGAGAGAATTTCATCCACCGAAAGTGGATTACATGAAGCCTTTACGAGTCTACTGACAGGCTTTGAGGTACGTGAGATAATATGTGATAGTACGGCACATGTTACATGTGCCCTGTGTAGATAGTAGCCCCTGAGACTCTGGTTGTCGTCGAGAACGGCGGCAAACAGAGGATCATAGTCCCAGGCAATAACCATACTGCCTTTATGTGCAGGTGGTGGAAGCTTCGGTGGCTAGCCGGACTAGTGAGTTTGCCGAATTAAAACGGCAACTGGATGCGGCAGACGCCAACATCGAGCTTGTTAACAAGAGGCTTGACGAGGCACAGGGTAAGTGTTATTTTCTGGTGAATGCCACGTAGTAAGAGCAGCATGATGCCAGTATCTTTAATATGTTGTGACTGCAGATGGAGCTGCCACCGTGGAAACCTTGCGGGCCGAACTTGCCCGAGCCAAAGAACAAGCGAGGATTAGTAATGCGGCTGCTTTGAAGGCGGCCGAAGAGTTGAAAGCCGAGAAGGCCGCACATTGCGAGAGCAAAGAGAAGATGGCCAAGATGGTCGTAGAATTAAAAGACACTACCGGCCATTGCCGGCTCCATGAAAGAGAAAACCGAGCGAAGGCAATGGACCTTGAGAAGGCCACGATGGCGGACAAAGACACCCGCTCTGCTATGAGAGCAAAAAAGGAGGAGCTGCGGGAAGCCGGGGATATTGCGGCTGGGAAGCCCTTCATGCTACGGAGGAAGTTCAGATATCCACGGTATGCCCCTCTGGATCAGCTGTAGACTTCGGGAGATGCATATATGGACTTGGCGGCGAGCGCTGCCGATGCGGCCAAATACTTCCAAGGTCAAACAGATCATGAGGTGGACAAGCTGTTCTGGTCGCAATTCAACGTTCCAGAGCGTCTGCTTTCATTGACTGACCAGCTAGCTGAATGGGCCGAACTGAATAGGTTGTCCGGACTCGCCATGAGGTCTGTCGTGGATCAGCTATGGCTGGAAAAGCCAAAGCCGAACAGCTATTTCAGCTTAGTGCAGCAGGTCCTTGGGGCGGTGCCGCACATTAATGCGATGAAGAGGTCGGCATGCATAGAAGGCTCGCGAATGGACCTTGCCCGTGTTAAAGCATACTGGGCGGAGATGGACGCTACCATTGTTGCGGCGCAGGGTTCGGCCATAGGCCGAGTGGCTGCCGAGCACTATTTCGAGGAGGTTCTCAAGGGTGCTCGTTTGATAGAGGCCCAGTGCTCAAAGAATATTATGTTTGAGTGACATGTATTCCCATTGTAAACACAATGTTTTTATGAAATTTTATAAGGCTGTGTTTATACTTTTGCCTGAAAGTAATATGATGCCTCCTGTGCGGCCGTTTATGTATACATGTGTATAACCTGAAAGATTGCAGTCGTCGGCTTCAGCCCCCACGCATATAATGCGGAGGTGCTCGAAAAAAACGCGTGTTCACACTTAACCCAACGTCTTGGTCCTATTAAGGAGGTGATAGCGCAGCGAACGAGGCAACCGGACTATAATGCTTTAACACTTTCACTTAGCCATAGGAGTTTGACAGTGGGGCTACTAGATAGCCCCTGGTGGCTCCGCACTCTCCTGATCTCGGGGTGTGTACATGCCTGGCCGGGAAACGGCCCTTTGTTAAGGCGGAGGAATTCTAACATTCCGATAGGTCATTGATTGGTTGGCCAGTCTCACGCTATATCATGACAGTCAGTTTTCGGCTTTCTCTACTGAGGTGCTCGTCCGGGTGAACCAGGGCACAATCGCAGTAGTTCTCCTGGTGCTGCCTTAGCCGATAAAGCGGAACGTAAGGCACCAAAACACAGGAGTGGGGCAAACCCAACATTTGACCAAAGACAATGATTCGGAGCTGATGCATATAAGGCCAAACTCGCGATGCCGAACACTCCCTAAGGTATTCGGTCTTTATGGTATAAACCGGGCCTAAATAGTGCCCTTTGTAAGAAGCCCCTTGTGTCTAGGTACGTGCATTATTCTGACGTGGCCACATGCCAAGACGTCAGCATCCTTCTCAATTGTGTTGAGAATTCGGTGGATGTGTATCAACAAGAGACAGTAAAAAAGGTTTACGCAGGGTCTTAATCTAAAAAGAATCTTTGGAACGGGTCCCTGTTGCACGTCTGCGCCTGTGTCTCCGTTGTGCCGTATCCTGGACGGGTGTAGCACGATGGTCATCTATAAAAGAGAGGAACTTAGGTGAAAAAGTTGTCGTGCAAAAAGTTGGTTTTTTAAAAAAAACCATGTATAACTAGAAATGAGTAGAAATTGCCACTTCTCTACGCGTGTTGAGCCCCTTGTATTTGTAGTGGGGGTGGCCATCAATCCGGTACAAATTACATATAGCAGCGCTGGACTCATCTAACCGCGTCCGTGGTCTTGACGACCTATCAAATGCTTTAGTTGGTGAGGCCGTTTTTAGTGTGCGGCTGCCAAGGCAGTCGCATTCTCTTCTGCACGCAAAGATCGCTTAATACTTCCATTCACTGTAATGATGCCACGTGGCCTGGGCATCTTGAGCGTGAGGGAAGCGTAATGCGGTATTGCATTAAAGTGAGCAAAAGCTTCGCGTCCTAGTAGTGCTTGATAACCGCATTGGAACAGAGCAATGTGGAAGGTTAAGTGTTCGCTACGGGGGTTATCGGGGAAGCCGAATATAACCTTTAGTAGCAGGGAGCCCGCGCAGTGAGCCCCTGGGCCTGGCATTACTCCTTTAAAGGTAGTGTTGCTATGGAAAATTTTCGTTGGGTCTATCCCCATGTCGCAGATTGTATCCTGGTATATCAGGTTTAAACTGCTGCCACCGTCCATCAGGACTCGTGCAAAGTGGTATCCGTCAATTATTGGGTCTAATACCAGGGGAGCCCATCCTGCCTGCCGGATACTTGCTGAGTAGTCATGATGGTCGAAAGTGATCGGTTGAGACGACCAGTGACAGGGTTTCGTGGTGATAGGCCCTTGGGCATATTTATCTGGGAGGGCCGCTTTGCTTCCCTTGATCACGTGTAATACGTTGACTGTTTTGACTTCTGATGGAAACTTCTTTTGTTCCCTAGTGTCTTGCTTGAGAGGCTCATCCTCATCTTCGCTTGGTGTATCCTCCCCCTTGTGTACGGCGTTGAGCTTGCCGGACTGCTTGAAGACCCAACATTCTCTGTGGGTATGATTAGCGGGTTTACCAGGGGTGCTATGGATCTGACATACTTGGTCCAGAATTTTGTTCAAGCTGGACAGTTCATCTCTAGCGCCTTTAAAGGGCGGCTTTTGCTGACCTGGCCGAGAGCTTCGGAATCCAGCGTGTACCGCTGTGCTCTTCGGGTTGTCTTCTTTATTCCAACGCTTATTATTTTTGCTGCGTCGGGATTTCCCGTTTTCATCTCTAACTTCGGATGTGCTTGGGTCGCTGGTGCTGCATCTGGCTAGTCAGCTGTCCTCACCCGCGCAAAAGCAGGTCATGAGGCTTGTTAATGCTGCCATTGTTCTCGGCTTTTCTTGGCCGAGGTGTCTGGCAAGCCATTCGTCGCGGACGCTATGCTTAAAAGCTGCCAAGGCTTCAGTGTCCGGGCAGTCAACAATTTGGTTCTTCTTAATAAGAAACCTGTTCCAAAGCTTTCAGGCTGACTCTCCGGGCTATTGAGTTACATGACTCAGATCGTCCGCATCCGGGGGTTGGACATAAGTCCCTTGAAAATTTGCCCGAAAAGCGTCTTCGAGCTCTTCCCAGCTTCCAATGAAGTTTTCGGGGAGGCTTTTAAGCCAGTGCCGAGCTGGCCCTTTGAGCCTGAGGGGTAAGTACTTGATGTCGTGGAGATCATCTCCTCGAGCCATATGGATATGGAGGATGTAGTCCTCAATCCATACCCCAGGGTCTGTTGTTCTGTCGTATGCTTCCATGTTTACGGGTTTGAATCCCTCTGGAAATTCATGGTCCAGCACCTCATCGGTGAAACATAGGGGGTGTGCGGCACCCCTGTATCTGGGTGTACTGCATTGTTCTGATGTTTGTTGTGTTACATCATATGCTGGGGCGGGCTTGCGTGGTCCATAGATGGATCTGGTTGCGTCGTCCTTTTGGTGCGAGCCTTCGTGTGGATCACTTATTGGCTCGTGAGTGGAGTTGTTTGCCGCTCCATGTTGGCCGTGAGGTCATCTATCCGGTCAGGTGGCCGTTTTGATTTTTGGTTGTGGGGGATCTAGGGCCTCCTCATTGAATTCGGGTAGCAACTTCCGCTTCGGGTAGCTCTCGGTGGGGCGATTACCACCATACTTCGCTGCTGTGTTGAGTACTTTACTCCATCTAATTTGGAGTGTGTCCTGCGCAGCCTTGAGCCTTTACTTCTGCTTTTTCAGACTCCTCGCGGTGGCAACAAGCCTTCGTTGCGTCCTTCCGTTCCTCGTTGTCGTCTTCTTTTGGTGCATCCATCATGTATACGTCATGTGATGAGGTGGACGTCCAGCGCCCTGTGGGCGGTGATTCCTCTTCGCCTCCCGCATCGTCGTCCATACCGTCGATGTTTTCGGAGTCAAAATCAAGCATGTCGGTTGAGTTGTCGGCAGTGGCTACCAAGTGGGTGGTGGGTGGGCCTCGAATTTCTTCGTCGTCCGCATCCCAGTCCTGCCAGACATAGTTCAGCCAAGATTCTCCTGACAAGGAGAGAGACCTTAATGAGTTCGGTATGTCGCCAAAGGGCGAGTGCTGAAAAATATCCGTGGAGGTAAACTCCATGATCAGCGCCCAATCGGATTCGATAGGAACAGGCGCAGGCGGTTCGGAGTCCGTGGCCGGAGAAAGATCCGGCAGTTTAACAACTCGTGCAAGGCAAGGTCGATGTTCGGCTCGATCGCCGCTGAGGGTAAGGCCTCCATGGCGGGGTCCATCCACCCGTCCGCGGAAGGCGTGACTGGCTCTGAATTGAGGGTCGGAGCGGTTGCCGGTGCGATCTCCTTAACACTGTCCGATGGGAGAGCTAAGTCATGCTCATCGTGACCACGTGGCGCATAAGGCAGAGGCTCAAATCCGTCGAAGATCAAATCTCCACGGATATCGGCTGTGTAGTTTAAGCTTCCAAACCTGACCAGGTGGCTAGGGGCGTAACTTTCCATCTGCTCCAGATGGCCAAGCAAATTGGCCCACAATGCAAAGCCGCCGAGCACGAAGATCTGTCCGGGGGGGAAAAGTCTCACCCTGGACCGCATCGCTATCGAGGATAGTAGGAGCCATCAGGACTAACGGCGATGGCACACAGGAACTCTCAATGAAAGCACCAATGTCGGTGTCAAAACCGGCGGATCTCGGGTAGGGGGTCCCGAACTGTGCGTCTAGGCCGGATGGTAACAGGAGGCAGGGGACACGATGTTTTACCTAGGTTCGGGCCCTCTTGATGGAGGTAAAACCCTACGTCCTGCTTGATTAATATTGATGATATGGGTAGTACAAGAGTAGATCTACCACGAGATCGGAGAGGCTAAACCCTAGAAGCTAGCCTATGGTATGATTGTATGTTGTGGTTGTTGTCCTACAGACTAAAACCCTTCGGTTTATATAGACACCGGAGAGGGTTAGGGTTACACAAGGTCGGTTACAAAGGAGGAGATATCCATATCCGTATTGCCTAGCTTGCCTTCCACGCCAAGTAGAGTCCCGCCCGGACACGAGATGAAGTCTTCAATATTGTATCTTCATAGTCTAACAGTCCGGCCAATAGAGATAGTCCGGCTGTCCGGAGACCCCCTAATCCAGGACTCCCTCAACCACCTATCGGAACCACACCAAAAATCTCCATGTCACCATTGCGTTTGCACTCTCCTAACCCTTCCCTTTACCTTCATATGAAATGTTTTTTTCCGCTGCTACGCTCTTAGAATTGCATGTGTTGGTTGATTGCTTGACTTGTGTTAACTACTAAAATCTGCTCACAACTAAAATTGGGAAAAGGTTAGATTTTTATTTGGTCAAGTAGTCTAATCACCCCCCTGTAGACCTACTTTCGATACTACAAGTGGTATCAGAGCTTTGGTCTCCATTTGCCTTGATTTCCATTGCTTTGGTGATCATAGCCTTGGTTTCACAACCTAGGAGAGTATGGCGTCTAGCAAGGGAAATTGACACCGTAGAGGTCCTTCATTTGTTGGTACTAATTTTGCTAGTTGGAAGCATAAGATTAAAATGCATATTCTTGGTCGTAACCCCGCCGTTTGGGATATTTTGCACATTGGTTTGCAAGATGATTTCTTCGAGGATGGAAAAGAACCGGATTGTGAAGCGTCCGCAGAAGAAATGAAGATGTTGCAATACAATGCTCAAGCTTGCGATATTCTCTTCAATGGATTGTGCCCCGAAGAATTCAACAAAATCAGCCGTCTTGAAAATGCAAAGGAAATTTGAGATACTTTTGTTGATATGCACGAAGGTACCGAGTCCGTCAAGGAATCAAAACTGGATGTGCTTCAAAATCAACTTGAAAAGTTCAAGATGAAGGATGGTGAAGGATTCGCTGAGATGTACTCTAGGATTGCTCTCATCCCAAATGAGATTGCCGCTTAGGAAGCGAAGAGATGACCGAAAAATTCATCATCAAGAAGATCCTAAGAGCCTTGGATAGAAAATACGATACCATGTGCACGTTGATCCAAATGATGCCTAGTTACAAAGATCTCGAGCCCACTGAAGTCATTGCCAAAATTGTTGCTCATGAGATGTCACTCAAGGATAAGGAAGAGTTCCATAACAAGTCAAGCGGTGCTTACAAAGTGATAGAGGCAAAGGTGTCCCGTATTTCGATGAGATGGTGATTATTGTTTTCGGAGGAGTAGACTTTAACGACCTCACTACAAACGTGCGAGGACATTGCGCCTTAGCAATCGCTAAACCAACTCCGAGAGGTTATTGACCACACCGGAGCACAATCAACCTGACCACAAGAGTCTATCTCCTGCAAGCAAATGAAGAACAAGAAAGAAATTGAGATTGCAATCTAGATATTGCGAGTATAAGATGAAAGCTTTATTGATCAAGGTGGGGTTCTGTGACGTCTTGGTCTAGTCGTTCAATACAAACGAAGTACGCAAAGTTGCAGGTTTGGCAAACTTTTAGTCTAAACAAAACTCAAAGTCTAAACGGTGCCCTAAGGGATGTATATATGGAGGAAGAGGGGGGAATTTCGTGGCCCTAGGAGGAGAGGTCCGAAACCAACCCTATTTCTTGTTTCCCCCACACATACAGACTCTAAAAACTGCCTATACTCAAGTATTTCGAAATTACATCGGCCTGGCCCAAAAATAAGGCGACACAACACCTATAATAGCCTCTAGACGAAATTTAGGAAGTGGCATCTTGTATATTTCGTCCAAGCCTTCATACACTCATTAGGGTGGCTTCAAAGTCCTGAAATCATCACTTGAAACTCCAGTGTTCTTCCCCTTGCGCATGCCATCATCACCATGCTTGATCTTGCTCCAGTGTTCATCCCTCTTGTCCATCTTAGGCCCTTCATTTGTAAGCAAGACAAATGTATCCAACTTAGGCAACATCATATTCTCATGAACATTTGAATCATTACCAATAAACGAAAGTACCAGGTAATTTAATTGGCGTGCGTGAGCTCTAGTAATTGGTTGAGCATGTCTAGTGGCAGGGGCTGTGGGTGTAACAATGGTATTGATGTCCTCATCATCCTCCCCTTCTTGAAATGAAGTCATCCTCGACGGAAGCTCATATTCCTCACCCAAATAAGGCTTCAAATTTGCAATGTGAAAAGTGGGACTAACCCCAAAATCTACAGGCAGCTCAAGTTTATATGCATTATCATTTATTTTCTCTAACACCTTAAAAGGACCATCAGCACGTGGAATTAGCTTTGATTTGCGAAAATCAGGAAATCTATCCTTACGCAAATGTAACCAAACAAGATCCCCAGGTGCAGACACAACATGCTTTCTACCCTTATCTCCAGCAATATTATATTTAGCATTCATACGCTCAATGTTATTCTTAATTAACTCATGCATTTTTAAGATGAATTCAGCATGTTGTTAGCATCAAAATTAACCTTCTCCGGAGATGGAAGAGGCAACAAATCAATAGGTGCACGAGGTAGGAAACCATATAGAATTTTGAAAGGGCACATCTTAGTAGTAGAATGCAGTGAACGATTATAAGCAAATTCAAATATGAGGCAAGCATTCTTCCCACATTTTCTTGTTATTTTTCAAAACAGCCCTAAGCATAGTAGACAACGTCCTATTGACTACTTCCGTTTGTCCATCAATTTGGGGATGGCAAGTAGTACTAAAAAGCAGTTTAGTCCCCAACTTACCCATAAACATCTCCAAAAATGGCTAATAAATTTAGTATCACGATCTGAAACAATAGTATTTGGCACACCATGCAAGCGAATAATTTCACGAAAGAATAAATCAGCAATATTAACAGCATCATCGCTTTTCTGGCATGGTATGAAGTGCGACATTTTTCAAAATCTATCCAGGTAATCCTAAAACAAAATCCATAGATATATCCTCCCAAGGAACACTAGGTACAGGCAAAGGCATATATAAACCATGAGGATTGAGTCGTGACTTAGCTTTTTGACATGTAGGGCAGCGAGCAACAAAACGCTCAACATCTTGTCCCATCTTTGGCCAAAAGAAATGTGTAGCAAGTATATCCTCCGTCTTCAACATGCCAAAGTGTCCCATTAATCCTCCTCCATGCGCCTCCTGCAACAACAAAAGACGAACGGAGCTAGCTGGAATGCATTGCTTGTTACCACGAAACAGAAATCCATCATTAACGATGAACTTGTTCCATGTTCTCCCTTCTTTACAATTCTGCAATACATCTTTAAATTCAGCATCATGCACATATTGATCTTTGATGGTCTCGAAACCAAATATTTTAAAGTCAGATTGTGAAAGCATAGTATAAGGATGAGACAATGCATTAGCAATAACATTTTCTTTACCCTTATTGTGTATAATGACATAAGGGGAAGTCTCAATGAATTCAACCCATTTAGCATGTCTATGATTCAGTTTTGCTTGACTTTTAATGTGTTTCAAAGATTCATGATCAGAATGTATAACAAATTCTTTGGGCCATAAATAATGTTGCCATGTTTCTAAGGTCCGAACAAGAGCATATAATTCTTTATCATAAGTAGAATAGTTTAGACTAAGCCCACCCATTTTTCAGAAAAGTATGCAACATGTTTGCCATCTTGTAATAACACACCTCCTAATCCAGTTCCACTAGCATCACATTCAAGCTCAAAAGTCTTATTAAAATCTGGAAGTTGGAGTAAAGGAGCATGTGTCAACTTATCTTTCAATACTGAAGGCTTCCTCCTGTGCGTTACCCCAAACAAAAGGCACATCCTTCTTTGTAAGCTCATTGAGAGGTGCAGCAATGATGCTAAAATCTCGCACGAAATGCCTATAGAAACCAGCGAGTCCAAGAAAACTCCTCACTTGTGTGACCGTTTTGGGCCGCGATCAACTCTCAATCGCTTTGATCTTGGCTTTATCAACTTCAATTCCTAGTGGAGTAACAACATAGCCAAGAAAAGATACTCGGTCGGTGCAAAAGGTGCACTTCCCAAGGTTACCAAACAAACATGCATCACATAAAGCAATCAAGACAACACGTAAATGTTCTAAATGTTCTTCCAAAGATTTGCTATAAATCGGTATATCATCAAAATAGACTACCACAAATCGTCCAATGAAAGCACGTAAAACTTCGTTCATTTATCTCATTAAAGTACTAGGTGCATTGGTTAACCCAAAAGACATGACTAACCATTCATATAAACTACACTTAGTTTTAAATGTTGTTTTCCATTCATCTCCCAATTTCATACGAATTTGATGGTATCCACTATGCAAATAAACTTTGGAGAATATTGTAGAGCCACTCAATTCATCAAGCATATCATCTAGCTAGGAATAGGATGGCGATAGCAAATAGTAATATTATTAATGCCTCTACAATCAACACACATATGCGACGAACCATCCTTTTTGGCACTAGTATAATAGGAACAGCACAAGGACTAAGAGATTCGTGTATATAACCTTTGTCGAGCAGCTCTTGTACTTGACGCATAGTCTCCTTAAGCACCTCTGGATTGGTACGGTATGGCGCACGGTTTGGCAGCGAAGCACCAGGAATTTAGTCAATCTGATGCTCAATCTCGCAAATAGGTGGTAATCCCGGTGGCACGTCTTGTGGAAAGACGTCAACGAACTCCTGCAAAATGTTAGTGATAGCAGGAGGCAAAGAGGAAGGCACTTCCTTGAATGAACATAATGCCTCTTTGCACACAAAAGCATAGCAAATAGATTCACTGAAATCTAGATCATCAATATCATATTTGGTGGCCAGTAAACATGCACTTTCAATTTAATTTCAGAAGCAATACTAGATGGTTTATCATAAGGCTTCTCTTGCTCAAATTCTTTTGCCACAATCTGATTTTCACTCTTATTTTTATCCTGTTTTGCTTTGTTAGCTCTGTTAATATCATCTTTTAAAATGGAATCAGGAGTCATAGGAAGAAAAGTAATATGTTTATCCTTCTGAACAAGAGTATACTGATTGTTTCTACCATGATGTACAAAATTATTATCAAATTGCCATGGTCTACCAAGTAATAAGGAACATGCTTGCATGGGTACCACGTCACAATCAACATAATCAGCATATGTAGAGACACTAAAATGCACATGAACAGTATGTGTTACCTTAATCTTGCCAATGTTGTTGAACCATTAGATGTAGTATGGATGTGGATGTGGTCTTGTGGTGAGAGATAGCTTCTCCACCATCTCCATGCTAACGAAGTTGTTGCAGCTCCCTCCATCTATGATGACACGAACAGAACATTCCTTCACAACTCCCTTTGTATGGAACAAATTATGCCTCTGATTTTTCTCAGCTTGTGTGACCTGCACACTCAAAACACGTTGAGAAACTAAACTTTCATACCTGTCAGCATCTTCAGCAGCCATGTATTGCGTCTCATGATCAGAATCATCTCCGTCGTGTTCTTCACTTGTAATAAGAGCCAAGGTCTCCTCACCATAGTCAGTAGCAGACTCATACCCACCATCCTCAAAAGCAATCATAACGCGCGGAGATTGGCATTCTCTCGCAATGACCTCTTCCCTTACAGCGATGATAAATAATATCATGTGTGTGCCCTGTTGATGCCATGGATGAAGAAGAGCTATGGGCAAACCCAAATGGTGTATTCCTGGCAGGTGGTGGTGGTGCCTGTTTTCTTGTATCTCGGCTGGAATAGGTGGCTGAACTCAGTGGTGCTGCAGTAGGACGTGTGGGAGTAGAGTATGTACATGGCGTCCATGATGAAGATCGACCTGCAGAAAAATTAGTTCATGCCAATGTCTGTCGATCCTGCACTTCACATTCAACTTTGCAAGCAAGATGGAATAAATGAGTGATATTATTACACTCCTTATACTCTAGAATGTTCTGGATCTCTTTATTTAATCCACCCATAAAACATGCAAGCATAGCTTCATTATCCTCAACAATACCACATCTAATCATGCCACTTTGTAATTCCTGATAATATTCTTCTACAGAATTTTTTCCTTGTCTTAAATGCTGCAATTTTTGAAGTAATTCACGTTGATAATCTGGTGGATCCCAATGAGTACGCATATTAGTTTTCAAAGCAGCCTAAGTAGTAGGGGTATTATCATGATATAATCCACAATGTTCAGACCACCAAATAGAAGCAAAACTAGTGAATTCACAAACAGCAGCAGCAACACGTCTAACCCCAGGATATTGTAAGCATGTGAAACATTGTTCAATTTCTAACTCCCAAGTAAGATATACATCAGGAATGTATCTACCCTCAAACGCTAGAATATTCAATTTTAGTTTAGGAATATCGTCATAATATATTACCTGAGGTGGTGGTGCAGCCCTACCGTTGTGATGATATGCATGAGGATGACCTGGTGGTGCTACTGGTGGTTGCACATAGTTCTAATTTTGATCAACCTCATCCTCGTAATGGTCCTGCTGGATCACGACATGGATGTGGTTGATGTTGTTTTTGCAATGGTGAAGTTGATGCGGGTGGTGGTTGTGGTAGACGCGCGAGTACTTCATCGAACTTGGCGTCCAACTTGGTGTCAATTGTCTTCTCAATATCATCTATCCTCTCAAGTGCATGCCAAAGCTGGCCATCATGTCTTCCACCTGTTAACCCAACATTTGCTAAAATTTGTCATGAAGCTCCTTCTTTGTCATGTTCTCCCAGTCAATCTCGTCGACTTGTGATCCTTCCATGGTTAGCGACAATAGAAACATACAAGAATATGATCCTACAAACTAATAAAAGGTGGTGGTGATGGGGTGTCACAAATCCGTCAAGCAAATCTCAAATTCTTACCAGATTTTACCCATCAGCAGGTAGTGATTAGGAACCGTTGTAGTCAAAACTCTCGAAGCTTGGGTAGACCGATTGCCAGGTGGTGTCAAACGCACGATATAGATGTCTGTGGAGCTGGGAAGGCTTATGATATGTTAGCAAAAATGTCAACAATAATCAATTCAGAGATGCAAAATTGAACAAACGCCCAACGACTGTACCATGCTGGTCCTAGGCTAGACCGTGCTAGAGATGCGAGCCTAGAACACTAACAAAATCACGGCGTTGCACGGAAACAAGGGAGGAGCACACTTTGAGTCTCTTTTTTTTCACTTTTTTGCACTTTTTTTGCTCCGCAGCAAAGTTTTTTCGGAAAAGTCTACAAATGGTCTAAAAACTTCCTAGCCAAAATTTTCCGGACTTAGTTTTTTTAAAACAGGAACTATTTTTCTTGTATTGGTAGCACGAAAGTTGGGGAATCCGACTTGGTCACGACTTGGAGTATGGCGTAATCTGGAAATCGAAAACAAAGAAACAAATACTGGACTCGTACAAGGACTGGTGGCAGAGAGGAATTTTGTGGCAACTCGGACTGGTGGCGGATATATGTAGGGCGATGGAACATGGACTGGTGGCGAATCTGTGATGGAGGTGGACTCGGATTATCATGATGGAGGTGGATATGTGGTATATGGCAGCGGTGATGACGATGGTGGTATATGGCAGTGGTGATGACGATGGTGGTATATGGCAGCGGGGATGGCGATGGTGATATATGGCAGTGGTGATGACGATGGTGGTATATGGCAGCGGTGATGACGATGGTGCAGCAGCGGCGTGACAACCTGTGAACAGAACTCGAAACTCTAAGAGACTAGACGCTAAGACCAGTAACTCTACATGATGATGCAACCGCTAACTCAACAAAGCATAACTCTAAAAAGATTATGCAAAGGCTCAGATTGGTACAGATATGATGAACTAACCCTAATTTTTTTTTGCTTTTTTGTGGACTGTAGGTATGAAGAACAGACTCAATCTGAACTACGAAAAACTAGAAAGTCTCACCAAGTAACATGGAAATCTAGTACCACTTGATAGAGGCAAAGGTATCCCGTCTTTCGATGAGATGGTGATTATCATTGTCGGAGGAGTAGACTTTGACGATCTGACTATGAACGTTTGAGGATGTCGTGCCTTAGCAATCGCTAAACCAACTCTAAGAGGTTATTGACCACGCTGGAGCACGATCAACCTGACCACGAGGGTCTATTTCCTGCAAGCAAATGAAGAACAAGCAAGAAACTAAGATTGCAACCAGGATATTGCGAATATAAGATGAAAGCTTTATTGATCAAGGTGGGGTTCTATGACGTCTTTGTAACACCCCGGATGTAACTTTCCCAATTTGTACTCCAACTCTTGCCGTTTTGGCGTTAAGTTATTTTACTTTCTCGGGTTCGGGTTTTTGTCTCCGTGTGTTGTTATCGTTGTCATGCATCTCATATCATGTCATCATGTGCATTGCATTTGCATACGTGTTCGTCTCATGCATTCGAGCATTTTCCCCGTTGTCCGTTTTGCATTCCAGCGCTTCGTTCCCCTCCGGTGGTCATTTCTACCTTTGTTTCATGTGTGGGGATTAAAAGTTTCCAGATTGGACCGAGACTTGCCAAGCGGCCTTGGTTTACTATCGGTAGACCGCCTTTCAAGTTTCGTATCATTTGGACTTCGTTTGATACTCCAACGGTTAACCGAGGGACCGAAAAGGCCTCGTGTGTGTTGCAGCCCAACACCCCTCCAATTTGGCCCAAAACCCACCTAAACCTGCTCCATCATCTAGAGCGTTCGATCATGATTGCGTGGCCGAAAACCGCACCTCATTTGGACTCTCCTAGCTCCCTCTATGCCTATAAATAGACCCCCCCCGAAATTCGGATCTCCTTCTCTCCCAAACCCTAAAAATCCCCTCGCCGCCGCCGGACGAAATCCCGCCGACAGACGTGTCCGCCCCTCTCCCCCCGGCCTGTCTCCGCCTGCCACGTGGCACTCGGCGCTCGCCGCCGCCGCGGCCCGCACGGGCCCGAGGCCGGCCCTCCCGCGCCGCCTCCCGGGCCGCGCCCCGCGCCGCCGTCCTCCTCCAGCCCGCGCCGCCCCTCTCCTCGGCCGCCGCCCGCCGGATCTCCGCCGGCGCCGACCTCCGTTGCCGCCCGGCCCACTCCGCCGCCCGGCCGGCCTCACCTCCACGCCGCCGCCCGAGCTCCGGTGGTCGCGGCCCCCTCCTCACCGCCTCGCCCTCGCCTTCTCCTCGCCGGCCCCGGCCACCAACGAGCTCGCCGGAGCTACAATGCGTGTCGCCGCCTCGGTTCGCGCACCGGGTCAAACCCTAGATCCGGAGGTCGATTTCTTCCAAGTCCCTGATATTTTCCGTTCCAACTGCTCCTGTTCATGGCCCCGTAACTTTGCATCCGTAGCTCCGATTCATGCATATAGCATATCAAAATGTTCATATCAGAGAGTACATCATTTCATTCCATTGCATCATTTTCATTTGAGTTCATCTTGATTCCCTAAATGCTGTTAGAAGAGGGCTACTTGAGATAATTGTCAGATCTGCTGCTCCATTTAGCCTTTTGTCATTTTTGCCATGATTAATGTGTGCATGATATGCCCTGATGTTCTACATATGTTTTGTTAAGGGTTTTGTCATCTTTCTAGAGGTGCAAACCATGTATTTTTGTGATGTGTGTGGTGACTAGTGCAAGCTTGCAAAGTGGTGCACTTGTTAATTCTGTTTTCAGGGACTTAGCAATTCCACTAAGTCCTTGATCTGTTTATCTCATGATGCCATATGTTCATGTTGTTTCCTAGTGATCCGTGCCTCTTTTGAGGATGATCAGTAAGGATATTTTGTTAATATTGTAGTGCTCTATCCATCCATGTCTTTTTTTGCAATTATGGAGCACCCTAGCTTGAGTCAATCGAGCTCTACTTTTGCTACTTTGTGAATCTGGGCAGATTGTCAACTTGTTTGCAATTTTGCCGATGATGTTGTAGTTGATCCGTGCATGCTATGCTATTGTTCTTGCCATGTCTAGCTTGCATTTTGTGTATGCTTTATGGGTGTATGCTTAGCTTGTCATGACTTGCACCGTAGTGAGTGCATCGAGCTCGTAAACATGCCTACTTGAGTTATGTTTCAGCATGTGTCAGTTTTCACTAAGTCTGAAAACTGATTATGTTTTTGCTATGTTCACATGCTTGCAATTGTATTTTCTGATCCCCTTTGGCTCAAGGTCACTACTGGAATTTTGTTAAGCTCTTTGAGTAGCTCCATGCCATGCTTTACTTTGCCATGTTCAGGTCCTGTAGCATGTAGTTTTGTGGCTCCGAAGAGTGCTACCTGATCTGAAATTCCAGACAAGTGTTAATTTCACAAAGTCTGAGATCTGTTTGCCATATGCATTTTTGCCATGCTTGTTTGAACCTGTTAATGGATGAATTGGCCGTATCTCAGTGCTAGACTTTTGTTAAGAATCTTGAATGCATCCCTGCCATGTATTTTGTTGTCATGTTTGGGTGCTGTAGCATGTTCATCTCATTGCATTTAGTTGGCTACTTGCTGTAAATCGCAGACCGGTGCCATATTGGAATCGCTTGTCATTTCCAAACCGCAACTCCGATTCCGGCGTTCTTTATATCTTTTTCAAGAGATTTCATCTCATCTTTCCAGTGGCACACTTGGAATTCCAAGTTGAGGCCAGGTTCATGCGTTTCCTGTCATATCTTGCATTTTGCATCCCGCATCGCATCCCGCATAGCATATCATCTTTGCATCATCTTGTTTGGTCCTTGCACATGGTTGATTGTATCCTTGTTGCTTGTTTGTCTTGTTTGGGTAGAGCTAGGAGACGAGTTCGCTTAACGAGGAGCCCGTTGAGTTTGCTTTCGAGGATCCAGTCAACTCTGACAACTATGCAGGCAAGATGATCATACCCTCGAAATCACTACTATCTTTGCTATGCTAGTTTGCTCGCTCTTTTGCTATGCCAATGCTACGATGCCTACCACTTGCTTTCAAGCCTCCCAAATTTCCATGTCAAACCTCTAACCCACCATGTCCTAGCAAACCGTTGATTGGCTATGTTACCGCTTTTGCTCAGCCCCTCTTATAGCGTTGCTAGTTGCAGGTGAAGATTGGAGGTCGTTCCTTGTTGGAACATTTATTTACTTGTTGGGATATCATTATATTGCTATGTTATCTTAATGCATCTATATACTTGGTAAAGGGTGGAAGGCTCGGCCTCTCACCTAGTGTTTTGTTCCACTCTTGCCGCCCTAGTTTCCGTCATATCGGTGTTATGTTCCCGGATTTTGCGTTCCTTACGCGGTTGGGTTATAATGGGAACCCCTTGATAGTTCGCCTTGATTAAAGCTTTTCCAGCAATGCCCAACCTTGGTTTTACCATTTGCCACCTAGCCTCTTTTTCCCTTGGGTTTCCGGAGCCCGAGGGTCATCTTATTTAACCCCCCCGGGCCAATGCTCCTCTGAGTGTTGGTCCGAACCAGGCAGCCTGCGGGGCCACCTCGGGGAAACTCGAGGGTTGGTTTTACTCGTAGCTTGACCTATCTGAGTGTGCCCTGAGAAAGAGATATGTGCAGCTCCTATCGGGATTTGTCGGCACATTCGGGCGGTGTTGCTGGTCTTGTTTTAACCCATCGAAGTGTCTTGAATAACCGAGATACCGAGTCTGTTCGGAACGTCTTGGGAGGAGCTCTATTCCTTCGTTGACCGTGAGAGCTTGTCATGGGCTAAGTTGGGACTCCCCTGCAGGGATTTGAACTTTCGAAAGCCGTGCCCGCAGTTATGGGCAGATGGGAATTTGTTAATGTCCGGTTGTAGATAAGTTGAACCTTAACTTAATTAAAATGAATCAACCGAGTGTGTTACCGTGATGGCCTCTTCTCGGCGGAGTCCGGGAAGCGGACATGGTGTTGGAGTTATGTTTGCGCAGGTTGCTCTCTAGTTTCTCGCTCGCGCTTTGCTTCCTCTTCTCGCTCTCTTTTGCGAATAAGTTAGCCACCATATTTGCTAGTCGCTTGCTGCAGCTCCACTCATATTTACCTTGCCATACCTATAAGCTTAAATAGTCTTGATCGCGAGGGTGCGAGATTGCTGAGTCCCTGTGGCTCACAGATTACTATTACACCAGATGCAGGGCCTGATGATTCCACTCTAGGAGACGCGCTTGAGCTCAAGTGGGAGTTCGACGAGGACTCTCAACGTTACTATGTTTCCTTTCCCGATGATCAGTAGTGGTGCCCAGTTGGGGGTGATTGGGACCGTGTCGCATGTTGGGTTATCTTTTATTTTGGCGCCGTAGTCGGGCCATGAGTGTTTGGATGATGTAATGTTATTTATGTACTTGATTGACGTGGCGAGTGTAAGCCAACTATGTTATCTCCCCTTTTATTATCATATTACATGGGATGTTGTGAAGATTGCCAAACTTGCGACATATGCCTTCAATGCGATTATGCCTCTAAGTCGTTCCTCGACACGTGGGAGATATAGTCGCATCGAGGGTGTTACAGTCATGGTCTGGTCGTTGAACACAAACGAAGTATGCGAAGTTGCAGCTGTGGTGAACTTTTAATCTAAACAAAACCAAAAGTCAAAACGGTGCCCTAAGGGCTGTATATATGGAGGAAGAGGGGGGAATTTCGTGGCTGTTGGAGGAGGGGTCCAAAACCAACCCTATTTCTTGTTTCCCGACACATACGGGCTCTTAAAACTGCCTATACTCAAGCATTTCCAAATTACATGGGCCTCGCCCCAAAATAAGGCGACACAGCACCTATAATAGCCTCTGGACGAAATTTAGAAACCGGCATCTTGTATATTTCGTCCAAGCCTTCATACACTCATTAGTGTGGCTTCAAAGTCCTGAAATCATCAATTGAAATTCCAGTGTTGTTCCCCTTGCGCATGCCATCATCACCAAGTTTGATATTGCTCTAGTGTTCATCCCTCTTGTCCATGCTAGGCCCTTCATTTGTAAGCAAGACAAATGTATCCAACTTAGGCAGCATCATGTTCTCATGAACATTAGAATCATTACCAAGAAACGAAAGTACCTGGTAATTTAATTGGTGTGCGCGAGCTCTAGTAATTGGTCCAGTATGTATAGCAGCAGGGGCTGTGGGTATAACAATGGTATTGATGTCCTCATCACAAAGCTTCAAGTGATGCTCCTACAACATCAAGTGAGAAACAAGATTCCAATATAGAATTGTGCTGAATGGTCAAGAACTTCAACAAGTTCTACAAGAATAGAAGCAAATAGAGAAGCTCCAAGTCAAGATCCTACAATGACAAAAGATCTTATAGTCATGATCGTAATTACTACAATTGTGGAAGACCTGGACACTACTCCAATGAGTGTACGGCTCCCTACAAGAAAAGAGAAGATTCACCAAAAAGGAGAAGTAAAAGAGATGAATCGCCACCAAGAGAGAGAAGGAGTAGAGATGATCGTTATGAACGAAGACCCTCTCTTAGAAGCAAGGATTCGGATAGGAAGGACAAATCATCAAAGAGATACACAAGACGAAGACATCAATCTCACGTTGGTGAATGGGCTTCCGGTTCCGACTCCGACAACTACTCTGAGAGAAGCCATTACTCCGACTCCGAATATACTCAAGATGAAGGTGTTTCCGGTCTTGCACTTGTGTCATCCAACTCCTACGACATATTTGACTCACCAAATGAAGGAATTGGAAGATGATTCATGGCTAAAGGCCCTAAGGTATCACACCCCGAGTATGTTGATTTCAATAGTGATGACGATGATTTGCTAGGTGATGATGATTTACTTGTTGACAACACTAGTGATGAAAACTATGATGAAATTGCTAGTTTTCATGCTAATCAAGATGAAATGAATGACAATGATAAGAAGGAGATTGAGCGTCTAACTAAAGAACTAAACACTCTTAAGTTAGCTCATGAAACAACTCTAGAGGATCATAGAGAGCTCCTAAAGACTCATGAGAAGCTATGCTTCGAGAAGGTAAATTTAGAGCAAGAGCATGAGTACTTAAAAGCTATCAATGATGATCTTCAAAAGAAGAGTTCTTATCTTGCCAAACGTCTCCCCTTGTCTACTTATACGACACAAGTAAAATCTAGCAATAAGAACAAGAAAGATTCTTCCTCTAGTAGTAACAATAATCATGTTAAATCCAATATTGTCGCTTCTAGTAGTTCTCTTGATTCCACTAATGAGACTCTTAGCCAAGTTACAATTAAGCAAGAAAATAGCTTATTGAAGGGAATTATAGAGAAAGGTGTTTACAAGAGCCTTGCCGGAAGTAAGCAATTTGAGGAAATTGTACACAAGCAAGGAAGGCACCGGAAGAATCAAGGTGTTGGTTTTGAATGAAAGTTCAATGCCAATGGAGTTGAGTAGGAAGAAGATCGATACCCCAAGACGAAGTTTGTTCCTCAACAAGAGAGGTATGACCCCGCTTGTTTCAAGGGAACACAATCTCAAGATGATCTTCCACCACAAGACCACAAGCTAAAAGGAAAGGACAAGCTTCAAGAAGAGATTGATTCATTTGAAGAAGCTCCTAAGGCCATGGTCAAGTGAGTTCCCAAGACTACATCAACTTCTACTTCATCAAGTACGACTACAACTCCAAGGATTCCCATCAAGTTGATGTGGATCCCAAAGAAGAAGAACTAGAGAGTCTTTGAGGGTGACTCCGCCAACATACTTGACTCATATTCACTTTGGCGAGGACAAGTGCAATCAACTTTCATATCTTGCACTAGTTCATGGAGTCACAAACCCTCTTGTTGGTAAGTCAAGGGACAGGGTAATCTAATGGTTTCATGGACATCATCATAAGTGTGTTTCACTCTATGTCTATGGATATCCTTGTATGTTCCTTATGGGACTAACCCATGTAGGTATTGAAAGTACAACACTCTAATGGATTGCTCCAAATGATCTACATCAACATTGAGCATCGACATCTTCAACATCTCCATGAAGTCATCGTCGACAAAACCCAAGGTTAGTTCATCCCTCTTGGGGGGATATCACATCTAGGGGGAGCTTTGCTCTAAAAATTGAGCTAAAGCAACTCTAATGATGTGAACACAACAATGCTTTATGTAAAATTGGTAACCCCACTTGTGCTTAAACGACGAGTATGACCTATGATCATATGTTCTCATTTGACTGCTCGGTCAATATACTCGTATATAGATGACCTAGTCATCGCCAATTGCTTGATAGATGCTAGAGTGTATTTATATGCTTCGCCACATGTTTTATTTGCTATCTTATCGTGTGAGCATGTTGGTTGCATAATTTTCTCCATTCGAGGACATCCATTTGTTGTTTTGATTGTTTGGTTTTTCTTTTGCCAAATGTATGTACAAGAATGCCTAAGTACTCCCTCTAGCTACCTATGTTTTTTCTCGTCTCATACTCTCTTCATGCTATATCACAAAATTTGAACAAGTCACTTTCGGACCCTCTAGGTGAGGAGCACTCGAAGCCACCGATCCGTCAAGGGCTAACTTCCAAACCCTCTTAGTGATTCTCGGTCAGACCAACTTATCCAACTCAGTCTCACCAAAATCAGTAAGTTGATCTAGGTTTTCATCTCAGTTCCACCGATTAGAACGATTCGGTCTCACATAGTTGCAGCAACTGCTAACAATTTTGCATCTCGGTGCCACCGAGACGTTCCACTCGGCGCTACCGACAGCGCCTAGGTATATATACCGCGACTCGAAGTTTGGAAATTTCTTTAAAAGACTCGCACACGCCTCCCCAGCACTGCCGCCTCTAGGTCTCGGCTAGTGAGCCCCCTCCGCTGGTCTCCGCCGCCGTCAACGGGTATCTTCACCGCCGTTGCTGCCGTAGCGAATCATCACCGAGTTAGGCTACGGATTCGACCCTTTGTGCTATCCTTTACTCCGATTCTTGCACAAAGTATAGTGCCTTTATTATTCCCATGTATGAGATCAATCTATCTAGCAAAGAAATCCTTTAGAATAGATTTTATGCAAAAACTTAGGGTTAAGTTTCCGCCGAACCCATCTAGGACCGATCGATCTGAGGATTTCGGTCACACCAATTGGCCCTGGCCAATGCACTAAGTACAACTTGGTCTTACCGAAGTGTACTAATCGGTGAGACCGGAGTCACTTTCTTTGTGAAACCCTAGCACCTTAGAGTCACCAAACAGCATCTCGGTCTGACCGTAACTGCATTTTTAGACTCTGGTAGTTCTTCGGTGTCAGCGAGTTTGTCAAATCGGTAGCTCCAAAATGCTATCTGCAAAAAACTAAAGTGAATTTTTTGTTTCAATTTTTGCAAAAACAAGTTGTATTTTGTGATGCTCATCTACTCTATCCACACCCATCTATTCACAGGGTCAGTTGCAGCTATGTCAGAAGCCAGTGACAGTCAGAATAAGTCTGAAGAGCAGGTCAATCTCAGTCAAGGCACTAGTCCCTCTAGTAGCTATGATGAGGGAAGCGGAAGCACTCCCAACAACTTGCCTAAGGCAACTACTAGGAAAAGGAAGAAAAGAACTTCTGAGAGTGAAGATGAAGACTTTGTGATTGAGGAGGAAGTGACCTCGAAGAAAAAGGTGCTCAAGAAAGAGTATGCTACTACTACTGCCACAAAGCCAGGCCTTTCCAAGAAGGGTCCTGCTAAGAGGACTACAATGTCCAAGGCCAGAGCTTCAACTCAAGAAACAATGCAGTTTACTATTGAGCCCAGGGAGGATGAAGAAGCTGCTAGTGGTGGAAAGAAGAGGAAGGAAAGGGTCAGGAAGACCATTTCTAGAGTGATTGGTGGACCATCCATGATGAGGTATGAGGAGGAAGAAGAGGAGGAGGAGGAAGAGCATGGTGTACCTCCTCCCAAGACATAGAAGCTGGTGGGAGATGCTATCAAGACTGGGGCTGCTCCTTCAAAGCCCAAGTCTTCCCCTAAGCCTACAGCTCCAGCTCAATCCCCCAAATCAATAACACCAAAGAGATCAACAAGGAATATCTTAGCTGCAGATAAGAACAAGGCCCTAGTGCCTGAAGTTTAGGAAGATGATGAGCCACTAGTGCTCAAAAAACTGAAGCCCAAGATCCTAGATCATAATGATGATCATCCTGTGGCAGAGAATATGAAGTTGAGAAAGGATCACGGTCTGAAACTGTGGAGGCAGAATGATCCTTATGCCACAAGGAGAAGGACTATTGTGGACTATCGTTTTCATACCAGAGAACAATAGGACTTCTATGAGTCTGTCTTGTTCGACAAGAAGCCCATTGTTTGTGACACGAAATAGGTTGATTGGGAATATATTGATGAGAGTGAAGATTACTTTCCCCATGTGCATGAGAGCTTCAGGATGAATGGTGTTAAAAAGTTTGTTGGACAAGAACCGACAAAGTGGAACGATGAGATGATCATGCAGTTCTACACCACTGCCCACTTCTACCCTGATGGTAAGATAGTGTGGATGACAGAGGGCACCAGATATCAGTCAACAATCTCTGAATGGGCCAAGCTGATCAATGCGCCAAAGGAAGAAGAGAATGATATTGATTTTTATGGCAAGCCTAGGAAGGATCACAACTCCATGGCTAACATGTACAAGCCAATCCCTGACAAAGCTTTGGAGACTCACAAACTTGGATCTATATATTATCTGCTTCCTGGCTTGACCACGATGAACACCATCTTGAGGCACACTCTATTGCCCAAGTCTGGATATCACAGGATGATACGTGGTCACTCCATCAATTCTCTCCATTTTTTGATGTCCCACAAAAATTTAAAGTCATGAGTTTGATTTTTGAGACAGTGAAGAGGACAACAGCCGACCAGAAGAGGTCTTTTGGATATGCCCCACACATCCAGACATTGATCAATTCCAAGATGGGAACACCTGGGACATATCTGCTGGACAGAGAGCATCTACCCTTAAGGCCAGACTTTGAGGACAACTAGGTTGTCATGGATGCTTCACATCCTACTTGTCTTGATGCCCAGGAGAAGATTGAGAGAGCTAAGGCTGCAAAAGTAGCAAAGGCAGCAAGTGCCCCAGATGCTTCAGTTTTGAACCTCAAGACCAAGCAAGATCAACTTAGTTATCTGCTTGAGGCTACCGTGAGAATTGAGAAGAGGTTGGCCACCTTGTCTCAAAATCATAAAAGTCTTGAAAGGATCATTGAGACAAACATACATGACCTAGATGTGAAGGTCACAGACAATTGTGGAGAAGCTTAGGGATGATGCTGAGGATCGTGATGATAGAGCCACAATGAATACATTCTAGAGAGTGCCAAGGGCACAAAAATCATTAGTTGTGTCAGTTGCTAGAGACTCCAGGACTACCATCTCAGCACCTGCAGCCACTGCCGCAGTTGCCATTCCAGTGTCAACTCCTCCAGCTCCACAGACTTCCTCAGAGCATTTTGCAGATGGACTCCTCTCCATGTCATCTATGCACACCGGAGCAGCAAACTAGATGACCCCTTCAGGAGATCCCGGAGATCGTGCTTAGAGTGTCGTATAGCAGTATTCGTTTTTGAACTTTTTGGTACCTTGTTGCCAAAGGGGGATAAAGTGTATGGATCATAGGCTTCAAGAGAGAGTGCCTCTTGCTCTTTTGTTGGTTTCATTTGCCTTGCTACTCTTGCTAATTTGGTTGTTTGGTTGTCTTCCTATGCTACAATTTGTGTTATGCTCGTGAGATACTTATGTGATCATGTGTTTGATCATATTATGCTTAATGTGTGCTTTCATGACTATATCCATAAATGTTTGTGTATGATCAATCACTTGTATCCTTGGTGATGAGTACATGTTATTCAATTCTTATCATTTTGAGCGCTCCACCAAGATGTATGTGACATGGAAGAGTGACCCATGTTCCTAATTGATTGTGCGTTTGCATTCAAAAACAAATTTTAAATAATGCACAAATTTATGGGGAGCTCTTGCTTATCACATACTTCTCAAAGCAACGATGTATTTCATTCATATTATAATTTGTCTAAGCTTTGATCTATATGTTGTCATCAATTACAAAAACAGTAGGAGACTGAAAGTGCAACTAATCCCCGGGTGGTTTTGGTAATTCATAACAACATATAGATCATTAAAATAAAATCCATTCAAGTCTAATATTTTAGAAAGTTCAGTGAATGGCATGGCGTGGAATGGAGATGTGGACCCCTCAAAATGCTAAGGACACATATTGGCAAAAGCTCAAGACTCTTCATTTATATTTTAGTGATCCAAGATCCCATTGCGTCCATAGGAAAGCCAATACTATTAAAAGGGGATGAGGTGTTGCTTAATGGTCTACTTGCTCAAAATGCTTAGCGATATTGCTCCAAAGCCCTCAACCACTTTCTCATTCCAAATATGTCCAAAACCCAAAGTCAAGCTTGGCCCCACCAAAATCTTCTATCCAGCGCCAATGAGTTCATTTGACATAGCCATTGCCAGAAACGCTAACACTTCGGTCACACCGATACAAATCTCGGTCTCACCAAGATGGCCTTGCAAACTTGCTGTTGCATGTTGCATTTATTTTGGTCTCACAGAATTTGCGATCGATCACACCAAGTTGTCTTGACAACTTCTCTGTTGCACTATTGCTTCACTTTGGTCTCGCTCAGTTGATGCAATCGGTGCCACCGAGTTGGTGTTTTCCCTAAGCCCTTGCACATCGGTCCCACTGAGTTGTTCCAATTGGTCCCACCGAGATTCCTCACGTTCACATTTTGAACTGAATTGGTCTCACCGAGTTCTTCTATTCGATCTGACCGAGTTGGGTCAAATGTGTGTAACGGTTGGATTTCGTATGGAGGCTATATATACCCCTCCACCCCCTTCTCCATATGTGAGAGAGCCATCAGAACATGCCTACACTTAATGCTTACATTTTTTGAGAGAGAACCACCTACTCATGTGTTGAGATCAAGACATTCCAATCCAACCACAAGATTCTTGATTTCTAGCCTTCCCCAAGTTGCTTTCCACTCAAATCATCTTTCCACCATATCCAAATCTGTGTTAGAGAGTTGAGTATTGGGGAGACTATCACTTGAAGCACAAGAGCAAGGAGTTCATCATCAGCACAATATCTACTACCGTTTGGAGAGCGGTGTCTCCTAGATTGGTTATGTGTCGCTTGGGAGCCTCCGACAAGATTGTGGAGTTGAACCAAGAAGTTTGTAAGGGCAAGGAGATTGCCTACTTCATGAAGATCTACCCGAGTGAGGCAAGTCCTTAATGGGCGATGGCCATGGTGGGATAGACAGGGTTGCTTCTTCGTGGACCCTTTGTGGGTGGAGCCCTTCGTGGACTCGCGCAACCGTTGCCCTTCGTAGGTTGTAGTCTCCATCAACATGGATGTATGATAGCACCACCTAACGGAACCACGCCGAAAATCTCTACGTCATCATTGCGTTTGCACTCTCCAAACCCTTCCCTTTACCTTCATATGCAATGTTTTATTTTCTACTACTACACTCTTAGAATTGGATGTATTGGCTGACTGCTTAACTTGTGTTAACTGCTAAAATCTGCCCATAACTAAAATTGGAAAAAGGTTAGATTTTTATTTGGTCAAGTAGACTAATCACCCCCCCTCTAGTCCTACTTTTGATCCTACATAAACCAACTTCCGAGGGTTATTGACCATGCCGGAGCATGATCAACCTGACCATGAAGGTCTATTTCCTGCAAGCAAACAAAGAAAAAGCAAGAAACTAAGATTGCAATTTGGATATTGCGAATATAAGATGAAAGCTTTATTGATCAAGGTGCGGTTATGTAGCATCTTGTCTGGTCGTCGAACACAAACGAAGTACGCGAAGTTGTAGCTATGGCGAACTTTCAATCTAAACAAAAAGCGAAGTCTAAATGACGCCCTCAGGGCTGTATATATGGAGGAAGAGGGGGGAATTTCGTGGACCCTTGGAGGAGGGGTCCGAAACCAACCCTAACTTTATTTTTCCCATACATACGAACTCTAAAAACAGCCTATACTTCAGTATTTCAAAATTACATGGGTCTGGCCCAATAATAAGGTAACGCAACACCTATAATAGCCATTGGACGAAATTTAGGAAGTGACATCTTGTATATTTCGTCCAAGGCTTCATGCACTCATTATGGTGTCTTCAAAGTCCTGAAATCATCACTTGTAACTCTGTTCTTGTCCCCCTTGCACATGCCATCATCTCCATGCTTGATCTTGCTCCAATGTTCATCCTTCTTGTCCAAGCTAGGCCCTTCATTTGTAAGCATGACCAATATATCCAATTTAGGCAGCATCATATTCTCATGAACATTAGAATCATTACCAAGAAACGAAAGTACTTGGTAATTTAATTGGCGTGCACGAGCTCTAGTAATTGATGCAGTATGTATTGAAGTGGGGGTTGTGGCTGTAACGATGGTATTGATGTCCTCGTCAACCTAGAGATTCATCAGCAGACATTTTGTAGCTGTAAACGGAGTATAGGTGCAAAGAATTTGAAGAGGTAATATGCGTTCTCAGAAATTTTTCAAAAATATCAAGTTGAGGAATGTCTTGAGGAATTTCACTAAGTGTTCTTGACTCAGGTTCCAGAATTCTACAGATTTGATAATCCACACAATTGAGGAATCTTGAGGAAAATCATAGCTTAGAGAAATAAATCAAGGGATAGAAGTTTTGCGGTGTTTAAGTGATAGATTGTTGTAGAATATAAACACCTTTTGAGGATTTTGTGAAAATCATAAGGATCAAAATAGGGCAGTAAAATCAGATTTTAATTACACATTATGAAGAACACAACGAACTGGAGTTAGAATGGAGAAGTTCGTCAGTCCAGATCTCCCGCGCCCTAACTCGGCGGAGGAAGACAGCTACGGCGGCGGCGGAGTGAAGATTTCCATGGCCGACGCGAGTACGATGGCGAGGTGGTCAAGACAGTGAAGCTCTTCCTTTTCGGTGATGATGAAGCTTAGCGGCGGTGCTAGGTAAAAGCTAGAGCGAGGAGAAGTGGGTCGAGCGGAGTGAATGAAGGCAGCGAAAGGGGAGGGGTATTTATAGGGAAGGTGAAAAACTGAACGCCCGAAGAGTTTGGACATTCATACCCCTGACCCTTGCTATCCTTTCGACATGTGTCACACTTGTACTGACTACTTGAGATCATGGGGATCGTGGGTGAATATTATAATCTAGCTGTGGGAAGTGGGATAGGTTTGAGCGGCAACTGCTAAAAGTTAGATAGGAAAATTTTAATATTTCGTTCGCAAATTCTTTAGCTATCAAGGATACAGTGAAAATTTTGAACAAGTTTCAAATAGAACACATATGAAGAATTTATGTATAGACTGGGTTAAGTTTAGCATCAAAGGGAAATGGGTCCGATCACATTCACTTAAAGGAAAAAAACCAACTTAAAGAATTAGTAATAAATGAATGCTGTTGAGGATTGAAAACTCACATATATAGAGTTATTCTGATCACACCGTGCGTATACAGGGAGGATCGAGTTGTTCCCGAGATTCTTTCAGCAAAACCAGAAACTGCCCCCACCTTGGGGGAAAAAAAGAAACTGCCCCCACCTCCCGCATCTTTCTCCCCAACCCCAATCCACCTCTGCCGCCGCACTAGGCCACCCACCCACCGCACTCCACCACCCCGCACCGCCATCCACCTAGCCACCACCGCCCCCGCACCGCCATCCACCTGGCCGCCGCCGCCCCCGTGCCGACCTCCAACCGCACCGCTGCGGAGTCGGGTCACCAACCGCGCTGCCGCTAGAGCCCGGTCCACCAACCGCGCCGCCGCCGGAGTCCCGACCTTCAAGCACGCTACTGCCGAGCCTCGACCACCAATGGCGCCACCGCCGGAGCCCCAACCTCAAACCCCAACGTTGCCAGGCCACGATAACAAAAGCGTGCCATCACCACCCCCATGACCCATGTCATTGGCGCCCCTCCTCCGCGGCCGGCGCTCTCCTAGCCCATGGTCGACATCTATCCTCCTCCGCGGCCAGCGCCCTCCCTCCCCGCGGCCGGCGCGCTCCTTCTCCGCGGCCGACTAGCCTCCAACTCCGTGGCCGACGCGGTCCCTCCTTGCAGCAGCTTGCCCCTCCTCCATGGATGGCCTGCACCAGCTGCCAGAACTCATTGAGGTGGTACCCTTCATCCTCGACCTTCAATTACAGGTCACCAACGACGCTACAAAGAGAAAGGTCAGCATCTGGCCCTCTAGAAGTTCAGTTTATTGATTCTCTGAAGTTTTTACATTCTGGACTACGTCCGAAGGAATGGCAAGTAGGCGTGGCTCTCTCTCAGGGGCGTCGTCCTCTTCACCATAGGCACGTACTCCAACTTCAGTCAGATGATGCCATTCTTTCTCTTTCTTTATACTGATCGTTTCCTTGCGCAACGTACGTACTCCTGCAGGCACGGAGGCCATGTTTGCTGACCTTGGCCATTTCAACATCAAGGCCATTCAGGTTCGCCACTAGCTACCAGTTTTTCACTCCATTATTTGTACTATTGACCTGTAATACATTAATTCAGAGCAGTTCCATATGCATGGACTGAATGTTTCTTCATTGTCTGGGCTCTTGCAGCTGAGCTTCAGCTTCATCACCTTCCCATCTGTGGTGCTATGCTACATGGGCCAGGCATCCTACCTGCACAAATTCCCACAAGACGTCGGCGAGACCTTCTTCAAATCTATCCCAGGTACTACCACTGTTTTTTATAGCTACAAGAAAATCATTTTATTCTGTAAATCTCCTGCATATGTATGGTGCCAGACTGATTATAACCGTGTATCTTTTGCAGGGCCCTGCGAAGTTTAGTTTTTTGATTTTCTGAAGTTTAGTTTGTTGATTTTCTGAAGAAATAGGTTGCGACGTGCTTGGTCCGGTGGTGGTACATGGTCCGGACTGTGATGTGTTGAGCTAATCTCCAGTAGCTTGTGAAGCATGATGCTAACAAAAAATGTATAGTAGTTTATGAACCATGATGTTAACTAAATATTTTTGCAGCTCAGTGTATTGCTGCTGGAGCTGGTTTCCGTGCAAGAGCCTGCTTCAGGGATTCCTTCCTTGTTGACACCAGCGGAGGCGCTCATGACACTGGCGCTGTAGTACATGACCAATGACCATGCGGCGCCTGACATGTCTTCGGTCATCGCCAAGGTCTACAATCTCTTCCTGGAGGTGTAGGATTGCACCGACAAAGTTCCACATCCTCGCCAACATCTCCATCTCCATGGCCCCAGGTGAATTCAGTTTAATTGCTTGCTGGCGAACTTGTGTGGTTGCTCATCGTAGCATTTGGAAGTGACATGGAATTGTTGGTAGATTAGTTGGTTACCCCTCTCATGGCTATCACATGTTTCTGATGCTAATAAACAGATGAGTGCTCCTCAACTCATGTAGGCTGCAAACACCTACCAGGAAGCTTCGCCGCCCTGCTGCTAGCACAAGAAGCGCTCGTGAGCATATCCTGGTGCGTTGCAATTTGGTGCAAAATTGAACCGAGGGAGCACCAACCGTCCAAAAATGTGTATTTCTACCTTTTTTTCTTTCAGCTTATGGTGAGAACAAAAGAGAGATACAATATGAGTTCTTTTATATTAATGAAATGTTCGTATGGCAACAAGCTGAGAGAATATTTGAAAGTATTTCTTTTTCTTGTTCGATTGCTTTCGTATTTATCATATGAAAATATTGACTTGACGTTCGTCCAGATATCCCCCGTTTGCAACAAGTTGAGGAAATGATTATTTTTCTTGAAGTTCAAAATTGCGAACTCAGCTGTTCAACGATGCGAACCCATGTCGTTCAACTCCCGTGACCTCTATTGTTTCTAAAAAAGATTTTTCCTGTTTTTGATTTGAAGTTATAAAAAAAGGATTTCCCCTATTTCTAAAAAACCTAGAAGGTCAAATTTAAATAACGGAGTGGTTCGATGTTTTTTTATTTATTACAAAACTTGGATTGTTTTGCACTAATTGAAAATAAAACCAAGAAGTCCAAATTAAAAGATGAAGCAGTTCGATATTTTAAAAAAGACCATTTTCCTCGTTACTATAAAAAAACCAAGAAGTCCAAATTAATAAAATGGAGCAATTTGATGTCTATAAAAAACTTAGATTCTTGTTTCTTGGAAAATAAAAGTAAGACGTTGAAATTTAAATAAAAAAGCAGCACATTATTTATTTTTTCAAAATGAAAATTTATGTTTCTTAAATAACACTAAAGTAGTTGAAATAAAAACAACAGAGGATAATAAACGGGTTGAGGATCTAAGGACAAGTTGACATAATTAAAGTAAAGAATGAAATTTAAAAATAAAACATGTGGTGAGTAGTATAATCTTGATTGCTTATAAACATCGAATTCTCCCCATTCTAAAAAACCTAGAAGTTCAAAGTAAAAGGAGTGATTCAATGTTGATTACAGAACTCGAAATTTCCCGTTAAAAGGAATAAACCAAGATGTTTAAATTGAAAAAATAGTCAAATTTTATCTTTATTTGAAAATCAAAAACAACTCTTTACTCAAAATAAAGAAATGCAAAGTTCAAATTAAAATAACATAGACGTTCAGAGTTTATTAAAACCTAGGATTTACATGTTTAAAAAACAAAAAACACAACACCATTTTTGGCAATTTTAAAAACAACTCTTAAACGGAAAAATGTTCTTAGAAGTTCAAGTCCCATCCAGGGAAAGTTCAAAAATTCTTGTGAGAGAGGTTCACCTTGTATTTAGATGTTCAAATCACATAAAGAGAGGTTCACCTGGTATTTAGATGTTCAAAACACATAAAAATATGGTGTTTTGTTTTAAAATAGTTCTCTTAATCTAGAGAGCAGTGCAAAGTTATAACAACTGGAAGTCCACGTACTACATGGTGTGTGTTTCATATGAAAAAGTAGAATAAAAAGGCTAAGTCTAAAAAATTTGTTGCTAAAACTTCAAGTGCTCGGTCCGGGAAAGTTTAAAAGTTCTTGTGAGAGACATTCACCATGTATTTACATGATCAATAACACAAAAAATGTTTTTTGGTGTTTTAAAATAATTCTCACAAACCACTATAATTTTGAAACAAAATGTTATGCATGAAAAAAATTCTGTCATTCAACAACTTCCAAAAAAGGGTATATCGTATGCTCTATTCCAAAATAAACGGTTAAAATAAATTGTTGTATGTTGTCCAAAACAACAGTTTAACCGTATTGGAAAAAATGTGAATTTTCAACAGGTTTCAAAAAGGTATATAATTTGTGTAACTCCAATGAATGGATGAGAAATTATGAAAAAACATGGTAGAAGTTCAAAGTGAAAACAACGGGAAGTTCAACTACTACACATAATGCGTTTCAGATGAGAATAAAAAAGTTAGAACAGTTCGATGTTTATAAAAAACTCAGATTTTGTATATTACTAAAGCGAAACAGAGAGAAGTTCAAATTGATAATAGCCAGAAGTTCACGTACTACATGATGTGTGTTTCATACTAGAAAAAAAAAGTAAAAAGGCGAAGTCTAAATTTTTTCTTGCTAGAAGTTCAAGTGCTCTTCCTTCGGAAGTTCAAAAATTCTTGTTAGAAAGGGCCAGAGTGTGTTTACATGTTCAAAAAACACAAAAAAGATGTTGTGCCTCATGTTTTAAAATAATTTTGTCAATCCATTACAAATTTGGAACAAAAATACTCTTTGTAGGGCACGGGGCGGGAGCAGTTTTGAAAATTTGGAAAGTTTTCAGAAAATTCCGCATGCACGGTCCGGCAGTGGTTGAGTGCATTGGCCACCTTGTCTGCGACTACCAACCTCGACGGCAAGGAGCCAAGGATAGTGAGTTGTCAACCCTGACGACACCCCGATGGAAGCCGAGTCGATTGTAGCCGATGCAAGGAGGGATTAGTATAGCGGTCTGTAGTGCTAAAATCTACACATGCGTGTTCTGGTGGAATTGGTCAATGTTGTTCCCTGTAGTTGTATAGTATCCAGATCATATCATCGATTCCTATTCTCTAAGTGATTTTCATGTCTGAAGTTCAACTGTATATGCAGGCGCAAAAAACACACACCATGTAGTACATGAACTTGGTAGTTCTTTTATTACGTATTATATTTTCATTTAAAAGTGTGTGGCTGCTTATAGTTCTTTTATGTCTATGTGCTAGTGGTGAGTGCCTGCATTGTACTAGTGGTGTGTGCGTGTGGTGTGCATGCATAAACCAGTGCACATGCGTGTTGTGCACACACACAATGAATATAGATTCATAGTTTTTAGCCAGCTCGTGTGCACCACAAGTGTTCGTGTTTACGCCCCAAAGAAGAATATTACTTTTGTACAAAGCTATAAAAATATAAACAATTTTTTTATCGTTTCTAAAGAATAAAAATGATGAAGTTCAAATTAAAATAGAGAAGTAGTTCGATGTATACGGGAAACTCAAATTATTACCGTTTCTAAGAAAAATAAAACTATGAAGTTCAATTTACAAAAAAATGTTTGATGCTTATTTAAAAACATATTTCCTTTCTAAGAATATGACTAAGAAGTTGAAACTAAAATAATAGAGAAGTTCGAAGTATATAAAAAACTCAGATTTGTTGCAAGAAATTCACGTGCACCTCCGTGCATGGTTCAGGATTTATATTGCGGGACGTCCAACCTCCAATTACATGTTTTAAAATGGCCAAAAATGACGTCCGACCTTCAATTGCGTGTAATTCGACGTATACACAAATATGTGACAAAAGTTCATAGTGAAAACAACGAGAAGTTCAAGTACTGCAAGGAATGCATTTCAGGTGAGAATAAAAGTATAGAAAAATAAAAGATTAAAATGTTTGTTGAAAGATGTTCAAGTGCTATGTCCGGGGAAGTTCAAAAATTCTTGCGAGAGAAGTTTACCTTGTATTTCCATGTTCGAAAACACAAAAAAGAAATTGTTTTTTGTGTTTTAAAATAGTTCTCTCAATCCACAAAGAAGTTCAGTTATTATTTGGGAGCAATTTTATTTCAAAAATAAAATAAAATTGAAATTATAAAAATGGAAAAAGTTCATGTACTACATGGTGTGTGTTTAATATGAGAAAAATGAATTAAAAGGCAAGGTCTATTTTTTTGTTATAAGTTCAAGTCCTGCGTCAGAGAAAGTAAAAATTATTGTGAGTGAGGTTTGTACAAAAGTAATATCATTTGTGTAACACTAACGAATGGATAAGAAAATTACAAATGAAAATACATCACAGAAGTTCAACATGAAAATAGCAGGAAGTTCACCTACTACATTGAATGAATTTCAGATGAAAAACTTCTAAAATCATCGCGAGTATGAAAAAAATGATAAACACAGGAAAATTGCGTATTTACAACAGCTTTCTATTAGTATATCACCTGCTCAATTCCGGTGAGTGGATGAAGAGCTACGAGCAAAAAAAGTACGTGAAAAAACAGAGTGAAGTTCAAGTAGACATGCCAAGAAGTTCAAGTTCTTCACGTGGTACATTATTGAAGAATCTGTTTTGCGATAAAGGTAGAATGAATGATCTTGCCATTTTCGAACTTACTTGAAAACGGCTAGGAATCAGATAAAACCATAAACATGAAAAAGTTTAGCATTTTCCGTAGCTTTTCATTCGTATATTATTTGTCCCATTCTGATAAAGTTTGTAGAAATTACGGCGAAAATATGTTTTAGCCATTTTTGGAATTTACTTAAAACTGTAAAGAATTGGGAGAAACAATATATACCAAAAAGTTTTGCATTTCCTCAAGCTTTCCAACGCCATATCATTTGCTGCATTCAGATGTACGGTTAAAAATTAGCTCGAAAATACGAACTCAGTGGAACTTGTATCATTTTCTAAATTACTTTTAAACCGTTCAAAACTAGAAAAAACTTTCAACATGAAAAAGTAGCGCATTTTCATACGCTTTCCAATGCCATATCATTTGCCTCAATTGGATTAGCCATTTAGAAATGGCATCGAAAATACAAACTCGGCTATTCGGTTTGCGAAATTTTATGATTTTCCAAATTACTCTTTAACCATAGGGAATTAGAGAAAACTTTTAACATGTGGAAGGAGCGGTTTTGCAGCAGCTTGCCAACGCCATATTATTTGTCTCATTCTGATAAATGGTTTAGAAATGCGATCGAAAATATGATTCACGTTTTTTGTAAGAAGAAAAATGGTTTTCAAAACTACTCTTAAACTGCTTACATTTTGCCAAAATTTTAACTTGGGTCATGATACTCGTGTACATAGCTTTCCAACGGTGTATCGCAAGCCCCATTTGGGCAACGTTCGCGGAAGTTCAACCTAGCACTCGGGGAAGTTTAGGTCGAACAACTCAGGCAGTGAAATTGCAATAGAGGCATATTCATCACGACCCAAGAGAAAATCCTCCAATGAGCAAGATTCCTATTTAAAATGGGCATTTCGTTTCTAAAATGGACGTGTGCCGCCGCACCCCACTGGCCACGCGCGCCACCCCACCCCGCCGGCCATGCGCGCTGCCCCACCTCGCTAGCCACAAGCGCCGCCACACCCCGCCAGCCCCGCACCTCGCCCCACCCCGCCGGCCCGTGTACCGCCAAACCCCGCCGCCTCCGACCCAACCCTTCGATCCCCAACCCCTGGGAAACGATGGCTTCTCCCGCTGCATCTCGCGCCCCCACCAGCTGCAAGTGGCGGGGGCTCGTTCCGTCACATTGCGTCGAGGCAATCCAACCCTGCTGCCTTAGGCCGTTCGCCACTGTTGTGCTCACGCTATTTGTGTCACGCCCCCAGCTCCCATGTGTGGCCTGAGTGCACGGCATGTATTTGCTAAAATGTATTAGTGCACTGGACTACTAGTTTTGTTGTGTTCATGTGCATTTGTAGCTGCCGTCTTGCTTGCTAATTGCTATAGCTTACAATGCTTAGAGCATTTTTCATGCGTGATCTGTACTTTAGGTGTTAACCAAAGAATAGGCATGGTTATTCAGATTGAGGATCTTAACTAATCATGTTAATGGTTGGTCTTGCTCCCTGTGCATTTTCACTCACCGAGAGCGACTACTCCAGAAAAAAAAAGCCAAGGGAACATGCTGCCCTCAGTCCTCTCTCGACAAATCTAGCAGTGCAGGTTCTCCTATGCGCCAAGTATTGCCAGCGGCGATGCCTCCATCATAGCACACTGAGGAAATGCTGCTTTTTCGTATGCATATTTATATGCTTTGTTTTCTGGCAAGAAGGCACACCCCACACCATTGTTCTCATGCAACCATCTCCAAACAAAACGTCCAAAACTTTTATGGACTTCAGTTCACTCAACCAAGCCCTAGATGGTGAGTGTTCTCTCTTGCATGCTGCTTGAAATATTAATGCAATTTTACTTTGCTATCTGATTGTGCATGTGTTGTCGAAAATAAGGTTATCATGGGATTCTGAACGTATGATAATATTGTTTTGCATATGTATTATAGTTCATTAGTTCATCTATTCCTTGCTTCAGTTCTATAGACATAGTCATCAGCCATCGTCATCTTGTACCACTTGTACTGAACATTCAGGAATTCGATTTATAATGTTGTTTACTGTCCTAATTTTTTGGTACCAGTAACCTTCCTATATACATGTGCAGCAGCAGTTCAGCCGCTGTTATGGTAATAAGTAGTTTAGTAACTAGAAAAACAACAAAAAGTTGGTTCATTTTTTTCTCAGAAGCTTTTCCGGTTCACCTTGTATATGCCTTTTCAGTTCATCGTACATGTTTCAAAAGGAGCTCCCTTAGTTTCAGTAGATGTGGAGATGGGTAAAATCTAAAGTTCAACTTTTCTGATGGGGTACTTCATAAAGCAAAGGAAAAAAGAAAAGCAGAGCAGAAGTGAAGAAAAAGAAAAAGAAAACCAAAGTGGTTTTGAGAAGAAAATGCCTACCGTCCAGTAATACATTCTCTTGTTAGTCTATGGTTATTTGTTCATGAGAACGAAAAAAATAGTGGTACAATACATATTACGTGAGCTGTTCACATATTATGGTTATTTGTTTGTGAGCCGCATGCAGGAAGTTCAGTGGCACAATCCCCGGCCGTTCAGTCTCGCTGTTATGGGCGTGCCCCGCCACTACAAAAAACCCACTTCCGTGATGATACGTGTTTGTCATAGTAGGTCACATTTTTTGTCATGCATGTATATCCATGACGATTTTATGACAGAATCAAGATAGTCATACCTGTGATGTCGTAGAAGATTTCCATGACATTACCAAAATTATCATCACGGTAGTGTCCACTTCCATGACAATAAATCACGCGCCATAGAATTGCTTTCGTCAAGGGTAACCGACATGTGGCATCCACCGTAACGGGTCACCGTTAAGCTATCGGGTTCCGGTTTCGATCCGATAACCCGATAATAGCCCGGACCAGTGGGATTTTCTATGTGTAAAATTCTGAATGGCCAGAGGAACCACGTGTCGGATCACCGTTGCGACATATGTCATCCACTCATTGGACAGAAGGCGCCTATGATACGTTGACAGATGGCACGGCCCAACAGAGGCCCATTCCGGTGAAAAGGCCGACCTGTTTGACTTGGTTAAAAGGTAGCGGGCCGGCCCACGGAAAGCCTGTTAACGGTATGTTCGCATATATCCCATTTACAGCCCGCTGAGTCACGACCGGTTATGGCTTATCCGAATTAGGCCCAGTAGTGTCATCTGGGCTGTCCAATATGATTCCAGCTCGTTGTAACTTCCGGCACATGTATGGCCCATGACGTCTTTCGGCCCATATGAGGCCCTTTGTAACTCATGGCCCATTAACGGCCCGTGGTGAAATGGCCCGTAATGAACAGCGTATCGCTTTATACCCATTAACGGACCATTAGTCCGTCGGACGTTTCCAGCCCGTGTTAACTTTTGGCCTTCTAAGGGCCCATTTATTCTTGGGCTCATTCCTAGAATTCGATTACTTACGGTCCGTTACTGGCATGTTCCGCTTGTGGGCCAAATTCAGCCTGTGGTGACAGTTGGCCTGTTTGTGGCCCGTTAACTAGTTGGGCTGTTTTCATAGCATCATCAAATACGGCCTATTAACGGCCCGTTATGGTTGGGCCATAAAACAAACTATTTACACTCTAGCCCGTTTACGGCCCATTTTGCGCTCCTTTATTGGTCCACGAATAGTACGGCCCATGGTTTACGAAATGATTATACGGCTCATACAAGGCTCGTAGCAGGCCCATGGATCCTACGGCCCGTAGAAGGCCCATGGATCCTATGGCCCATAGAAGGCCCATGGATCGTACAGCACGTGGAGGGTCATGGTCACTACAGCAGGTAGCAGGACCATGGTCACAACAGTTCGTGTGTTGCCATGGTTATTGTGGCCACTAGAAAAACACGGAAAATAACTACAATGACTACAAGGAAACAACTAAACAAGACAATAGGGAAATAAATAAGCAAGCAACTAACACTTGGCTATTACGGCTATTACACATATTACATCCACTGGGCATCAAAGTTCGCCACCAGTGCAAATATAGGGAACAAAGGAGCATATTACATACACTGGCCGTCTAAATTGGCCACCAGTGCAAAACAAGTCTGTAGCTGAAACAACTTCAGAAGAGCTCCAGAAACACTATCTTGGGTATCCACCATGCTGGCAATAAGATTAGCAATCTTATTAGCTATGTCCTGTTTGGCGCTAAAATCCTCCAACGCTTGTTGTTGCACTAGAAAGTATGCATTTGAATGCTCCAAGCACTTCTGCATTCCTTCGGCTTCTTGTCGCAGCACAGCTGCTCAATGTCTTTTAGCTTGTAGCTGGGACTCAAGAAACTGAACTGATTTAGACAGTGAGTTTGAATAGCTTGTGCAAGCGATAGTGGCCAGTAACTCGAACACTAAACCAAGACAGGACTTTGGGGTTGTCTCACTGTCTTCAAGATAGTTTTCTTTAGCTGTTTTATCAACTTTGTTGGAGACCAACAAGGATGTCTCACTATCTTGAACCTTATCTGCATTACTTCCTTTAGCATTGCTTAATAAGGCACTCTTCCCCAATATTCTTCCAGCATTCTAAAAGAAGAAACAAGCATACACATAACAGGTTTAGCATGTACTAGTATATGAAACTCATTTCGGTGAACCAGTTCATTAGTAAGGTGGACAGGATTAAACTACCAAGTCTTCTATTGCCTAGTAGTACATAATAAAAGCATCGGACAAACATATATCTATGTCCTATAGTCACTGCATTGTCTTGCCAAATGAAAATAGAGACACGGTTCAAATCATATCAGTTCAAGACAAAGCAGCACTGAAAGAATACAAAGCGTGGGAAACTACACGGCACAACAAGATTTCAGATGGGTACCACAGGTCTACATGTACAACAACACTATTGGCTCTGTTGTGATGCTAGTAATGTGCATGATATGAGAAGTCAACTGTATACACAATTGAGATTGAAATCAACAGAGCTATTTATAAGAGTAAACCTGTTAAAGAAACATGTGTAAACATACGGATTGTGCCATTGGAGTTTCGGTTGGATCCTTTAATTTAAAAATAAGTTTGTATGAGTAAATACAGTGATACAAGAGCAAAGTAGTATGTACGATAGCAATGGAATCTTAAATGAGAACATTTGTTATTCAGGTTTAAGCACTTGTTCTACATGAATAGAGTACAGTAAAACTCAAGAATATAGTACTTAAAAATAGAAAATGAGCTCATAGACCTTACCACATTGTTGGTTCGGGACCAGTACAGACCAAGGCGTTCCCAGTCATCATCCAGCAAATGTGTCTCAGGAGAACGTAGGGGAATTTGATGAGTTTCTTTGCCAGTGAAGTACATTTTATTCAGGCAATTCGAATACTGTCACCAAGCATTCTTGAAGATAGCGGAGGTATTGGCACATGTTACCTCATCCTGAGTTTCCAAATCGGTCCTTCTCAATAGAAAAAAATGGGAAAATTTGTTGTATTATAACCATCATTGAGGTAGAATGTATGGGACAAAGCAAAGTAACTGCCATGAATAACATTACTTACACATAACTCCTGGACAAACACCTACAACTAGCATTTTCCTTCATCTTCAATATAATATTTCCATGATGGGAAGATACGCACATAGGATTTAACAACATCAAATGTGATAGATGCTAAACTATGACTGGTTGGTTGTGCTTCCTCCACAGGAATAGGCGTACTAACTGGCGGAGTTGGGGTTCACCGTGGTAGTACTGGCGCTTTAGGTGTAACATCCCAAAATTCTAAATTTTGGAATGTTATAATAAATAAATATATTGATTGTTTGTTTGATTGTGTGAAATTGAGTGACATTGGAAAACTTTTTGAAAGTTAAATGAGAGGGAATAAAAGGACTTTCCCAAACTTTCATTTTGCATTTATGATCTCCATGAATTCAAATTATTTTCAAATACAAAGCCCTAGAGAGAAGATGATATGACTTCTTCCGTTTAATTAAATAAAAAAGGGTTTTTGAAAATATTTGAATTCTATTTGGAAATATTTTAAATTCAGAAACTCTAAGCAACTCAATGATTTTCATGAGAGAAGATCAAATGACTTCTTCAAAACATATGAAATATGAGTTGGGAGTTTCAAAGAATCAAATTTAGAGTCCCTTTGGGGATTATTTTCAATTTGGAGTTATTTGGGTTTTATTCAAATTATTTTTCTCCAAAAATAAAATATATGAAAAATAGGGTAAAATGATTCCCTACATCATAAAATTGGAGAGAAATAAATTTGAAAGTATTTTGGTATTTTTTAAAAATGATTTTTACTAGGTTTTATTGTAGATGTAGCACTCTTTGTTTCATTGAAATTTTTGTTGATTTGATTTGACATTAGAAAAATGTTCCAGTTGTAGGAAATCTTTTTCTGAAAATTTTGATATATTATATGCCTATATAATGTTCTTATTTTTTTCTTTGTCTAGAAAAATGTCTTTCATAAAAAAAATAGGACCGACCGGACCGGGCCGGCCCAGTTCGCCAGGCCGCGGCCCAGCCGGCCCAGCGCCGCGCCACCGCCCCCATCTCCGGCTCAGGACAGAGTCCCGAGCGAAACCGCCGTCGCTGGCGACTCGTGCCGCCGCCGGACTTCTCCTCTCTTGCCCCCTCCTCCACGCACCCAAGGCCGACCCCCCCATATAAGTCGGAGCCCCGCCTCCCTCTCTCTCTCTCCCTCCCGCATCTCGCCGCATCTAAGCCACCACCGCCGCCGTCGAAAGCTGCCGCTGCCGCCGCCCGCCACCGACTCCACCTCCAGACGCGCCTCGCCGAGCCGCCCCACCCTGTCTACTCCGCCGGTGTCGCCGAGCCCCGGAGCCATCACCCCGTCCCCGTCTGAAGCCGCCGCCGCCGTCTTCCCGAACTCCGGCGATCGCTGCAGTAACCGCCGCCTCCCTTGCTGTCGGATCTGGATCCAACGATCCAGATCGTTTTGTTTTTTTCCACGAAAAGTTTTCTTTAATTAGTAAACGTCTGCAACGTTAGTTTCTGTAATGAAGGAGTTCGCTGGTTAGGTTTAGAAAACAAGCATTCATTATATAGATATTTTTATTTTTCTTTTTAATTTCGGCCAGGGACCCATACATGAATATTTTATTTACAAATTAGTCCATGATCTTCAAACGGTCACAACTTTTTACCCGTTTGTCCAAATCTAACGAAACCAACGCCCACTTCTTCGTTACGATCTCCCCTACCTAGTAAAATAAATTGAACATGTTTTTGAAAGTTTTAAAATTTGAATTCAAACAGATTTGTTTTGAATCTTCTTTTGTTCGTAACTTGAGTTTTATAACTCCATTTGAGTTGATTCTTTTTGCAAATCAAAGCTCTTGACCTCAACTTTCTGTTAAGGCCAAATTCACTTAATTTGGTACTGTTAGAAATTGTTTTATGTTGCAAGAGTTATTTGCTTGGTTTAGATGTTTTCCGAATTGTTTTTCTTTGTTCTTTCCAATCTTTGGAGTGATTGCTTATGTGTGGTTACTATTGCTTGCTCGTGATAGATTGACCGGAGTGTGTCGAGTAGAACTATCAGGAGTTATGAGTGCGAACCATCTTCATCATCAGTACAAGGAAAGTTCACACTTTGATCATATTCTTTCATTACCCAGTTTTTTGTGCATTAGTTTCAACCCTCAAACATTGCATGAGTAGGATTGATAACATGTGGGGGTATTGGGAAGTAGTTGATGAGGTAGGAACCTATTGTCCTGCATTCAAACCTTGGGAGTTACTTTTATGTTATGCTCATACTGCTATGCTATGCTCGTAGATGTGGATTGGTTTGAGACAATTCATGAAAGATGTGAGAGATTATTGTTAACTAAGGTTTAACTTAAGGTGGCTACTTTAATACACATCTGGGTGGATTGGTTGGGGCACCCTACGGATTTACCAGTGTTGTCCTAGGAGATCCCAGGGTTACCGTGTGATCATCCTATGGTTTTCCACCCAGGCTCAAAGGGATCATAAGATTATTCATGCTAGAAAATTTAGTGTGCAGCCACAAGCTATTATGGGCTCTAGCATAGTTGAGTAAGTTGCATGACCTCTTCCAGTGGTAGGCTAGCAGATGTAGGTGATGTAGGTTGGTATGGTCTACCCGGGGTTAGAGTTAATGCTTCTAAAAAACTGTGTCTCGGTCATCCGTTTCTCAAACACCATGTAGTGCGAGAAATCCAAAGGAGGAGATCGAGTCTTGTGGGGAAAAGTGCGCAAACCTCTGCAGAGTGTTCAAACTAATAATGGCTAGTCATGTCACCGGTTATGGACATCTTGAGTATCTGGTTCTTGAATTATCGTGTTGATCTCATCACTCTAATCTAATTAATTTGTTGGGTTGATGATTATTTTAATTTGGGATTGAGATGGGGTTACCATTCTCAATGTTTTAAACCAACTTGGTAGTTAAATAAAATATATTCATTTGTTGTAGGAAAAAATTAGCTTTTCTACAAAAATAACCATAGAGCCTCCACCAGCCAAATATACATGTAGTGATAGCTATTATTTCCTCATTGTCCTATGGTGTGAATTTTCCAGTACATTCAATGTACTGACCCTTTGTGGCTGCAACATCTCATTTTGCAGGATTTCTTACGACAAGTAAGTGATACGTTAGGGTTACGATTTCTACACTCAACTTTGCCTTTGGTGTTGCTGGGAATCCCCAACCTTGTTGTTACTTCTGCTACTTGGATTGAGGTAATAGTATTTATGTTACTTTGTACATGTGATTTACCTCTGTTATAAATCCTTGAGTACTGTGTGTGTCAGCATACCGATCCAAGGATGACACTTAAGCACAGAGACTTGACCGTCTGAGGCCCGGTCGCTACAAGATGGTATCAGAGCACATGTTGACTATAGGACGTGACCCCTAGAAACTAGCAAGCTCATAGGAAAGATTTTCTCTACAACTTCATTTTCAAAAGGATCTTTTACCTCTCCTCTTTTCTGATCTTTGTCAAATATTTCCTTTTAGTGAGACTATACCCCTTTCCCCTCTTGAGCACACGATGATTCGACTGATGAGACCACTTCAAGAAGTACAAGATATCGGACAACAAAGACCACTTCTGAATGAAGTGGATTTTACGGAGCATTATAATAATGGAAACTACAACGGTTGATGACTCCGAAGACTAGGAGAATTTGAAGGCTTTGTAGAATTTCCAGATTTGTATGACCTAGGAAAGCTACCCTTATGGAACTTGTCACACTATTGAAGCTGTCAATACCCGAGATCAAGGTGTCGGAGAGAGATCGGAACATGGAGAGTTAAAGACTCAAAGTTTTGCTCAAGAAAACCCTAAGGCAGGAGATATCAATTATGGAATGATAGCTCATGGCAATGACAAGAGCAGAAACACGGTTATCCATGATGTCATCGCCACTGATGCTATGGTCACCATGCTGAGTTAAACATACGTTTCTTTAGAATGATTGGATAGTAGAAGGCTAATGGAGCATTTGTCAGCAAAGGATGCAGATTTAGCCTTAGCCGGCGTATCACCAGGATCTAGAGTATTACATCAAGAGTTTTAAGATGGACCTTCAGGAAGCCGTATTTTGACAAGAAAGCAGTTCGTGGAGAACACGGGACCCAGAAGCTGAAAGTAGCCAAGCTGGAGGAGCAAAACCTCGAGATAGCAGAGATTCGTCAGGAACTGAAGGACAGTAGGATCATGGTTTGTGCCAAGGATGTTGAAATCCAGAAATTTGGGACGCAACTCCATAAATGTTAAAGGACGTCACGAGACACTTCGCGTCAACAGAGATGATCTGGAGAAAGGACTTGAGAAAGACAAGCATGATCGGAAGAACCCATTGGAGGCATGAACAAGACATGAAGATTTTGATGACTTTGAAGATATATTGACCTTTATAAGACCAAACCCCTATTATATACCTATGTTAGATGCGACGTTTGTGAGCTGTCATTTGTTTGATGTTTTTCGACAGACACAAATAAAATCTGTCTTTTCAAAACTATTGCTTGTATTGTGTGTATCCCTCTCTGTCTATCTTATCTCACCCCAAAACCCGTGGACCCAATAGAGGATGAATGGAGAAGAACTCATGTTTCCTGGACCAATAAGTCAATTGGAGACGGACCGATGGATTCAGAACATGGAAGATCACATGAAGAATAACCCTATAGTCGGAAAGGATATGACCCAGCATGCTCTTCAGCGCTTTGAAAGAGGTTCTGCTACTTGGTGGAGGATGTACCAAACCATGAATGTATGGAAGGGAGTAACCACTTGGAAATAATTTAAGTTAACTCTGCAAAAGTCTCGGCCTGTGTCCCAGAAATTGAAGCCTTATGGAAATGATATGAAGGAACCCTGTGCCTGCAAGCTTTGTGGAGAAATAGGACACACCCATAAGGAACACAAGGATGAATTCCCTAATTGTGAATAAAGTCACTCGACTGAAGAATGCCAAACTAGGCAGATTACTTGTTTCTTGTGTGAAGGAACTACCCACTACCCTGCTCAGTGTCACATTTACCCCATGTTAGAAAGAACTGTACATCAGAAGAAAGAAGCGATGATGGAGGAAGAGGTGGAGGACAGACCTAAAGAAGAACCAATTAGACCTTGCACCAAGTCTTGCTATTCATGTGGGGAAGAAGGACACATCTCCCAGAGTTGTCTGAATGGGGACATAGTAGAATTCCCGACAGTGGAAGTAGAGTATGACCCATAGGAAATAGAAGCCCTAGTTGGCACGGAAAAGTCCAGGAAGAGAAATAGATTGGATTCTAGGAACAACCAAATTTCTACAAAGAAGGATCTGAGTCATATCACTTGTTTCAGGTGCAAGAAGTTAGGGCACTACTTCAGCGGTTGCCCAAAAAGGAAACCTCGAGACTTGTCAAAAGTAATATGTTTCCGTTGTAATGAAGTACGGCACTTTTCCAGAGATTGTCCCAATGAGAAGGAGACTTGTGATAATTAGTTGTGTTTGTGAGAAGTATATAGTAGTAGTGAGAACATTTTCCTTTATATTGAGGCGATGAGTTGAGGCATGTAATGGAAATGCAAGAGATTGTAGTCATTGGAGAATCAATAAAGTTAGCTTTGTTGGTACTTATTTGGATTTTATGAGCAGTGCCTCTATGAAGGAAGATTTTGACCATTTTCGAGGATATGAGAAATATGGTCTATGGAAGAATTTGTGCATTTCAAGGATGATAGTACCCTGTGAGGACCCTTGACCCTTGGAAAAGATAATGATATTCCACGAAGTGGACTTCGGACAAAATAAGTACGAGTTTTGTCTCGATATGTGGGATACCCCAAGAGTATGAAAGGATGAAGTACCATTGGAATATAAAGGAGGTATAATGTTGGTAATATGGAGCAATCGTAACTCCATGATGACTCTGAGTAATCATGTCTTAGTTTGGTACCAATAGAAGGAAGAGAGACAGTACAATTGGACGGATTTAAGAATGATAGGAAGCTGGATGTTGGAATAATGATCAGTTGCCCGATGATGATTTCAAGGTTTGCAAGTGATGAGATGGGCCATAACCCACAGGCCCCAGGACTTGCCAAGAAGCAAGCACACTCTTGCTGAAGGAAAAACCCTGGAAGAAGCTACGATTTTAGAAACTAAAGACCTTATAGGAGTTGATGTAAAATCTGAGAGATGTGAAGGAATGATAGATGTTTGTTTGGCTTGTAGAATCAATGGATTTATCTGAACCTAGTTCATGGACAAGAGAAAATTCTACAATGCTTGTGAGGATGACCGAGTGTTAGAATGATAGATTCGCTAAACCGTATACAAGGTAATGATTTGGGTGTGGGATGGATTGATCACCATACCGACTTACTCTTATTATTCGCCTTGCTATATGGGATGGTAAATCTGAGTGACTTGCCTATAGTAGAGAGACGACGATCAAAACCTTGTTTAAACCCTAGAATGGCATAAGTATTTTCCCTTGTACAAGGCAGTTGTTGCCAATCGTATGTCATACGGTGAGAATGAAGCCCAGACCCATTTCCTGCAGGAGAAACCATAAATTGATGACTACCATGAGATATCGATAGTTGTTTAGTATTGGCGCCAGACCCGTCAGCTAAGAAGACCCGATCATAGAAGAACCGTACCAAGATAAAAGGACACAAGAATTGAGGTAAAGGTTATGCCACTACTAGAAGAGCCCAGAGAAGGAATTTTCCCGAGAATCTGAGAAGACCGACCCTGCCGACAATAAAGGATGCAGTATATGAGTTTTTGGTCGAACTGTAACAATGCTTCTAAGCGTGGTAGCACCCCAGACCCCCTATGACAATCGATGGATTTTGAGAAGACCCCCCAAACCTAACCTATTTCTATCTAGCCTCTCCGAATCTCGAGGACGAGATTCATTTTAAGGGTGGTAGGTTTGTAACATCCCAAAATTCTAAATTTTGGAATGTTATAATAAATAAATAGATTGATTGTTTGTTTGATTGTTGTGTGATTGATTGTGTGAAATTGAGTGAAATTCGAAAACTTTTTGAAAGTTAAATGAGAGGGAATAAAAGGACTTTCCTAAACTTTCATTTTGCATTTATGATCTCCATGAATTCAAATTATTTTCAAATACAAAACCCTAGAGAGAAGATTATATGACTTCTTCCATTTAATTAAATGAAAAAGGGGTTTTTGAAAATATTTGAATTCTATTTGGAAATATTTCAAATTCAGAAACTCTAAGCAACTCAATGATTTTCATGAGAGAAGATAAAATGACTTCTTCAAAACATATGAAATATGAGTTGGGAGTTTCAAAGAATCAAATTTAGAGTCCCTTTGGGGATTATTTTCAATTTGGAGTTATTTGGGTTTTATTCAAATTATTTTTCTCCAAAAATAAAATATATGGAAAATAGGGTAAAATGATTCCCTACATCATAAAATTGGAGAGAAATAAATTTGAAAGTATTTTGGTATTTTCTAAAAATGATTTTTACTAGGTTTTATTGTAGCTGTAGCACTCTTTGTTTTATTTAAATTTTTGTTGATTTTATTTGACGTAGAAAAATGTTCCAGTTCTAGGAAATCTTTTTCTGAAAATTTTGATATATTATATGCCTATCTAATGTTCTTATTTATTTTGTTTTTATTATTTTTCTTTGTCTGGAAAAATGTCTTTCAAAAAAAATATAGGACCGACCGGCCCGGGCCGGCCCAGTTCGCCAGGCCGCGACCCAGCCGGCCCAGCGCCGCGCCACCGCCCCCTTCTCCGGCTCGGGACAGAGTCCCAAGCGAAGCCGCCGTCGCTGGCGACTCGTGCCGCCGCCAGATTTCTCATCTCTTGCCCCCTCCTCCACGCACCGAACGCCGACTCCCCCCATATAAGTCGGAGCCCCGCCGCCCTCTCTCTCTCTCTCTCCCGCATCTCGCCGCCGCCGTCGCCCGGCTCGCTCTCTCCGCCGTCGACCCCACCTCCAGACACGCCTCGCCGAGCCGCCCCACCCCGTCTACTCCGCCGGTGTCGCCGAGCCCCGAAGCCACTGCCCCGTCCCCGTCCGAAGCCGCCGCCGCCATCTTCCCGAACTCCGGCGATCGCCGCGGTAACCGCTGCCTCCCTCACCGTCGGATCTAGATCCAACAATCCAGATCGTTTTGTTTTTTTTCCAGGAAACGTTTTGATAGAGGCGAGGGTGTCCCGATATTTCGATGAGATGGTAACTATCGATTTGGTGTGGAGTCGACTTTGATGATCCGACTACAAACGTGCACGACATTGCGCCTTAGCAATCGCTAAACCAATCTCCCGAGGTTACCGACAATGCTGGAAGCACGATCAGCCTGACCACGAAGGTCTATTCCTGCACGCAATCAAAGAACAAGCAAGAATATGATAATACAATCTGTATATTGCGATTATAGATGAAGTATTGATAAAGGTGGGGATCAGTAAGCGGTCTTGGTCTGGTCGTTGGACACAAACAAAGTACACGAAGTTGCAATGGCTAACTTTTAACTAAACAAATCCCTAAGGAAAAAGCTACTAGATGGATCTACTTATATAGGCGCAAGGGGTGGCGGCCAAGGAGGTGGAAGGATGTCCCAAGGCAGCCTAAAACTAAGCCTAGGTCATACAAGGCTCATGGGCCAAAGTGTAGGTGGTGCAACACCTTTGGACTTGTTGCTTGACTCAGATTCTACTGCAGCGTCATACTGTTTTGTCGATAACTCAATGCTCCAGACGAATTTGAAGGTGATTCCAATTGGGTTGGAAAGAGCATGAAATCTACTTTCCAACAAAAAAAGAATCACCCAATTCGGAGCCCGTATAAAAAGTTGTTGACATTTTGAGTCAGGTATGTCTGTGCAGTCCGAATCTGAATGCAGAATGTGAGAGACTTGGACTCTCTCTTCTGTTGGCCCAAAAGTGACGTGAGAGGACTTTTTGAACAGAACCTAAACTTCTTCTTTTCCCTTATCTTCATATGTGGATTGTACAAATGTCCCATACACATGCAATTAGACAAAACACAAAAGTGTGTGAAGTATTTTTGTTCTGGATGACATAAATAAATTATTGCATAGTTTGCATTAGAAATCACCTCACAAATTTACATGTATGCAATATTTTTGTCGTATCCAAGGTAGTCATGTCCTCATCACATTTTCTTTAATTAATAAATGTTCACAATGTTAGTTTCTGTAATGAATGAGTTCGCTAGTTAGGTTTAGCAAATGAGTGTTCATTAGATAGATTTTTTTCTTTTTCTTTTTAATTTTGGCCAGTGACCCATCCATGAATATTTTATTTACAGATTAGTCCTTGATCTTCAAACGGTCACAACTTCTTACCTGTTTGTCCAAGTCCAACGAAACCAATGCCCACTTCTTAGTTATGATCTCCCCTATCCAGTAAAATAACTTGAACATGTTTTTGAAAGTTTTAAAATTTGAATTCAAAAAGATTTGTTTTGAATCTTCTTTTGTTCGTAACTTGAGTTTTATAACTTCGTTTGAGTTGATTCTTTTTGCAAATCGAAGCTCTTGACCTAAACTTTCTGATAAGGCCAAATTCACTTAATTTTGGTACTATTGAAAAAAAATTGTTGCAACAGTTATTTTCTTGGTTTAGATGTTTTCCGAATTGTTTTTCTTCGTTCTTTCTGATCTTTGGAGTGATTTCTTATGTGTGGTTACTATTGCTTGCTCATGATAGATTGACCGGAGTGTGATGAGTAGAACTATCAGGAGTTATGAGTGCAAATCATCTTCATCATCGGTACAAGGCAAGTTCACACTTTGATCATATTCTTTGGTTACCCAGTTTTTATGCATTAGTTTCAACCCTCAAACATTGCATGAGTAGGATTGATAACATGTGGAGGTATTGGGAAGTAGTTGATGAGGTAGGAACCTATTGTCCCGCATTCACGCTTTTGGAGTTACTTTTACATTATGCTCATACTTCTATGCTATGCTCGTAGACATGGATTGGTTTGAGAGAATTCATGAAAGATGTGAGAGATTATTGTTAACTAAGGTTTAACTTAAGGTGGCTACTTTAATACACATCTGGGTGGATTGGTTGGGGCACCCTGGGGATATACCAGTGGACTTGCCCGGACACCCGGGGATTTACCAATGTTGTCCTAGGAGATCCCGGGGTTACTGTCGTGGTTTTGTCATGGCAGATGTCCTAGAGAAAGGACTTAGTCGTGGAGCCATCGCGACGGGTTAGCTTGAAGGGGTTAAAGCGGACACAGGGACGCAAGAGAGTTTATACTAGTTCGGCCCCTTCAATGAAGGTAAAAGCCTACGTCTAGTTGTGATGGAATTGATGGGGTTTCGATGACTAGGGAGCAAACAAGCTTCGCCTATGTCTCGAGTTGTTGTCTGTTGTCCTTGAACCGCCGCTGGGTCGTCCCCTTATATACACGGGTGACGCCCGTCGGTTCACAGATTCCCAATACCGGCTCATAGATGTGTCCAGTTTGGTCTCTACTTATTCCTAACTTACAATACAAGTTAAATACCAACACCGGCTTACGGCTATAGGCCTTAAACCGATTATGGGCCTTGAACCCTCATCTGCCTTCTTGGGCTTTAACATACTTGACTACTGATGAAGTTAACCCGGCCCAGATAGGCCGGTTTACGCCCAGTAGTGATATCCCCAACAGTTACCTTGTGATCATCCTATGGTTTGCCACCCAGGCTCAAAGGAATCATAAGATTATTCATGCTAGAAACTTCCGTTTGTAGCCACAAGCTATTATGGGCTCTAGCATAGTTGAGTAAGTTGCATGATCTCTTCCAGTGGTAGGCTAGCAGATGTAGGGGATGTAGGTTGGTATGGTCTACCCGGGGTTAGAGTTAATGCTTCTGAAAACTGTGTCTCCATCATCCGTTTCTCAAACACCATGTAGTGCGAGAAATCCAATGGAGGAGATCGAGTCTTGTGGGGAAAAGCGCAGAAACCTCTGCAGAGTGTACAAACTAACCATGGTTAGCCATGTCCCCGGTTATGGACATCTTGAGTATCTGGTTCTTGAATTATCATGTTGATCTCATCACTCTAATCTAATTAATTTGTTGGTTGATGATTATTTTAATTTGGGATTGAGATGGGGTTACCATTCTCAATGGTTTCAACCAACTTGGTAGTTAAATAAAATATATTCCTTTGTTGTAGGGAAAAGTTGGCTTTTCTGCAATAATAACCATAGAGCCTCCACCAGCCAAATATGCATGTCGTGATAGCTATTATTTCCTCATTGTCCTATGGTGTGAATTTGCGAGTACATTCAATGTACTGACCCTTTGTGGCTACAATGTCTCATGTTGTAGGATTTCTTACGACGAGTAAGTGATACGTTAGGGTTACGATTTCTACACTCAACTTTGCCATTGGTGTTGATGGGAATCCCCAACCTTGTTGTTACTTCCGCTATTTGGATTGAGGTAATAGTATTTATGTTACTTTATAGATGTGATTTTCCTCTGTTATAAATCCTCAAGTACTGTGTGTGTCAGCATACCGATCTAGGGATGACACTTAAGCACAGAGACTTGACCATATAGGTCGGGTCGCTACATTGGGCATTGGAGCTGCCTTACTATCTGCTCTTGTTTGGAAGCTCTGTGGTAGAGATGGTGCTATGTCAACAGGAACTGGGTTACTATCTGTTGGGGTTAGATTGGGTGAAGCTGGTTCTCTATCCATCGCAGCAGGGATACAATCTGCGAGAGTCTAGGGTATGTGTGGTAGCGCTGGTTCCCATGCATGCACAACCGGGGTGCTATCTCCACCAAGAGGTAGCACTGTTTTATTTGAAGACCGTGTTTTTACTCCACTAGATACTGCCATCACTCGCTCCAATTCAAATGGCTGATAAACAGGAAACATAGTTGAATGTACAGACATTGTATGAGAGACAGAAGCAATAGATAGTGTGGAAAAAAGAGGGCATGAAATAGTTTACATGTATATTGTTTAACTAAAAAGGATAGCATGACATAATTTCACATATATGTTGTCTATATAAACTGGATAGCATAGCATGACATAATTCAAAGATATGATGACTAACTAAACACGATGTCATGAGATATTATATGATGTCTTCAGTAAACAGGTTTGCATGCATGACATAATTCACATACATGTTATCTAAGTAATCAGGATCGCATGATTTAATTCACATATGTGATTTATATGCTAAGCAGAGGGCATTCGCATATATGATGTCTGAACTAAAACATGGTGTTGAATATTGTGTATATGATGTCTAAACTATGCAATACAAGACACCATATGCATGATATGAGCAGTATAACTATGCCAAGTTAGAGCATACACCTCGGTGGGGGAATAGGACTAGTCATCTATCCCTGAATCCATCTCGGAGGAGCTATCGGGACCCAGCAAAAGATCTGCTTCGATAGTGTAGCGACCCAACCTCAGACGGTCAAGTCCATGTGCTTCAGTGTCATCCCTGGATCGGTAATAATGACACACACAGTACTCGAATGGTTTTATAACAGAGTAGCAATCACACACTTATTACATTGATAGTCTCAAAGAGAGAACTTATTACAATAAATATGGCTTAAGGCCATCTAAGTAAGATAACAGCAGAAGGCTTGGAAGATAAAGTGAGTCCATCAACTCCAACGGCATAGCTAAGTGCACGACAAACGACCTAGCGCACCTTACTATTCGTTTGAAAAGTCTGCAACATGATACGTTGAAGCCCGAAACGGGATAGCACATGGAATATGCTGGCAATATAACACAGTAGAGTAATGAACAGATAAATGCTATCACTACATGCATATATGGCTGGTGGAGGCTCTATGGTTATAATGTTTTTGCGAAAAGCCAATTTTTTTCCTACAACAAAGGAATATGATTTATTTAACTATCATGGTGGTTGAAACATTGAGAAGGTTCCTCCAACTCAATCCCAATTAAAGTAATCATTATCGACCCAACAAATTCATTTAGAGTGATGAGATCAAATCAATAATTCAAGTACCAGATACTCAAGTTGTCCATAACCTAGGACACGGCTAACCATGATTGGTTTGCACACTCTGTAGAGGTTTGCGCACTTTTCCCCACAAGACTCGATCTCCTCCATTGGATTTCTCGCACTACATGGTGTTTGAGAAACGAATGACCGAGACACAGTCTTTCGGAAGCATTAACTCTAACCCTGGGTAGACAGTACAACCTACCTCCCCTACATCTACTAGCCTACCACTGGAAGAGGTCATGCAACCTACTGAACTATGCTAGAGCCCATAATAGCTTGTGGCTGCACATGGAAGTTTCTAGCATGTATGATCTTATGATCCCTTTGAGCCTGGGTGGCGAACTGTAGGATGATCACACGGGTACTCCGGGATATCCTAGGACAACACTGGATTCTCTAGGTGCCCGCAACCAATCCACCCAGATGTCTATTTAAGTAGCCACCTTAAATAAACCATTAATTAATGATCTCACATCTGTCATGGATACTCTCAAACCCAAACCATGTCTACGAGCATAGCATGGCAATAAATAGCATAACATAGAAGTAACTCCCAGGGTTTGTTAATAAAAGGTTAATAGGTTCTACCTCATCATCTACTTCCCAAACGCACATGTTAAGAGATCTTACACATGCAATGTTTGAGGGTTGAAACTAATGCATAAAAACTGGGTAAAAGGTATATGATCAAAGTGTTACTTGCCTTGCTGACGATCCGCAAAACCTAGAGACTCGTAGTAGCACGCTTTGCACTACGGGAATTCTATCGCAAACAAACAATAGCATACATAAGCACTCAACTAAAAGCATGGATAAAACTCAATTAAGAAGATCTAAACAGAAAGTTCAACTGAAGAACTCCGGTTTGCAAAAAGAATCAAATCAAAGGGAGCAACGAAACTCAAACTACAAAAGAAACAAGATCCGTTTACTAATCTAGACTAAAGTCAAATTTTACACTACCAAAATCTTGTTCAAGTTGGTTAAACATAAAGAGGGCTTCGAGACAAAGATCTAGGCGCTTGTTTCACCTGATTTGGATAAACGAGCGAAAAGATAAACTAAAACGAAGATCAGGGCAGAAATCACGATCAAAAATAATCGCGGAAAAACCCTAGAAAAAAAACATGACGAACAGGCTAATGAACGAACGTTCGCTGTCTGCGGCTAATTGACGAACAGCGTTCGTTAAAACGAACGTACGGACGAACGCCCACTATTTAACTAAACCAAAAAACCCGAACCGAAACGAAAAAAACTAGATCTAGGGTTTCAAAAAATGACGGTTTTCCCGAGAAAACCGAGTCGGCGGCGGCGGCTACCTCGGCAACGGCGGGATCAGTGGCGGTGGGCGGCGGCTCTCGCGGCAGCGAGGCGACGGGGTGGCGGCGGTGACGGGCGGCGGCTTCGCGCGGCAGCGGCGGTGGGGAACGACGGCGGTGGCGCTAGGGTTTGCGACGGCGGGGCGAGGCCTCGGCCTTTAAAGGGCCGGCCGGGGCAAGGTGTCCGGGACGGACACGGCCCGTTAGGTCGGTTTACTTTTTTTAAATAATCCCAACGCGGAAAAACTAATAAATTAAATACTAAACGGAGTCAAAAAATCCTGAAATAAATTTTCGCAGTCCTCTAATAATATTGCGGACAAAGTGAACATTTATTTGGGCCTCTAATGCAATTTTGAAAAACGCATATTTTTCCTAATTCAAATAAAATAGCAATAAAAGTCCAAATAAAATACTTATTTGATTTTAATATTTGTCCTCCAATATTCTTTATTTGGAGAAGTCATTTTATCCCCTCTCATATATTTTTAATATTGGAAATATTATTTGGAGAGAAAAAATAATTAAAACCAAAGTGACCCCCTTTGAGAAAATTCAAATATGAAAATAATAAAATCCCCAACTCTCTCCGTGGGTCCTTGAGTTCTTAGAATTTCTAGGATCAACCAAAATGCAATAAAATATGATCTGCAATGATGACCTATGTATAACATTCCAAATTGAAAATTTGGGATGTTACAAACCTACCCCCTTAAGATGAATCTCGTCCTCAAGATTCGGGTTGGCTAGAAAATAGGTGTGGGTGGTCCTTGCGTAGGTCTTCCTCTCGTTCCCAGGTGGCTTCATCCTCGGCATGGTGGCTCCACTAAACTTTGCAAAATTTGATAACCTTGCTGCGTGTAACTCGGCTGGCAAACTCGAGAATCTTGACTGGTTTCTCCTCATAGGTCAGATCAGTATCCAACTGAATTGCTTCCAGGGGCACTTTATCTCTCAGAGGAATATCGGCCATCTCAGCATGACACTTCTTCAACTGGGAAACATGAAACACATCATGAACTCCTGACAGCCCTTCAGGTAACTCCAACTTGTAGGCAACTTCTCCCATACATTCCAAAACTTGGTATGGTCCTACGAATCTTGGGGCTAGCATTCCCTTATCTCCAAAACGTTTAACTCCTCGCAGGGGTGACACTCGAAGATATGCTTTGTCTTCGATTTCGTAGACTACCTCCTTGCGTTTTGAGTCTGCATAACTTTTCTGCCTGGACTGAGCTACCTTCAGTCTGTCTCGAATCAGCTTAACCTTCTCTTCTGACTCTTTGATCAAATCTGGTCCAAACAACTGGCGGTCTCCAACTTCATCCCACATCAACGGCGTCCTGCACCTTCTTCCATACAAAGCTTCAAAAGGTGCCATCTTCAAACTGGCCTGGTAGCTGTTGTTGTATGAGAACTCCGCGTAGGGCAAGTTATCATCCCAACTAGATCCATAATCTAGCGCACAAGCTCCCAACATGTCCTTCAGAATCTGATTGACTCTCTAGGTCTATCCATCTGTCTGCGGATGAAAAGTTGTACTGAATTCTAGCCTAGTTCCCAAAGTCTGGTGCAGCTGGTGTCAAAACTTTGAAGTAAACTGTGTTCCTTTATCTGATACTATAGTCCTCGGAACTCCATGCAAACATACGATACTCGTCATGTATATCTTGGACAACTTCGCACTGGTATAGGTGGTTTTCACTGGGATAAAGTGAGCCACTTTGGTCAAGCGATCCACTACTACCCACATAGAATCATATCTCAATCGGGTCCTGGGTAATCCGATGATAAAATCCATGCCAAGCTTATCCCACTTCAATTCGGATATCGGCATAGGCTACAGTAATCCTGCTGGCTTCTGATGTTCTGCCTTCACTCTCTAACATACATCACATACGGCTACATACTCGGCAATGTCCTTCTTCATACCCGTCCACTAGAAACGCTCCTTCAAATCCAAATACATCTTGGTGTTTCCGGGGTGTATCGAGTATGGCGAGTCATGAGCCTCCTGAAGTATCAACATCCTGATCTCCGCATTATTGGGCACGTAAACACGGTTCTCAAACCACAAGGTGTCGTGCTCATCCTCACAAAAACCTTTGGCCTTTCCTTTGCTCATCTTCTCCTTTATCTCAGCAATTTCCTTATCATCCTTCTGAGCTTCTCGATTTTTTCCCAATAATGTCGACTGAACCTCCAATGCTGCAACAAAACCTCCAGGGACTATCTCCATATGTAGCTCCCTGAGATCTTCAGCTAACTTCGTTGGCAATCCTCCGCTTATGAGGGTATTGGCGTAACTCTTCCGGCTCAAAGCGGCTGCTACGACATTGGCCTTGCCTGGGTGATAGTGCAACTTCATATCAAAATCATTTATGAGCTCCAACCATCTCCTTTGCCTGAGATTCAACTCCTTCTGTGTGAAAATGTACTTCAAACTCTTATGATCCGTGTACACATCACAATGGTTCCCAATAAGAAAATGTCTCCAGGTTTTGAGTGCATGCACTACGGCTGCTAACTCCAAATCATGTGTGGCATAATTTAATTCATGCGGTCGAAGCTGTCATGAGGCATACGGAACAACTCTTCCGTCTAGCATAAGTACACTTCCAAGTCCTAAGCAAGACGCGTTGCAATACACTTGGAAATCCTTAAGTATATCTGGCAGAATCAGCACTGGGGCTATAGTCAACGTTTCTTCAACTCCTGAAGGCTTGCCTCACATTCATCTGTCCATTTGAACTTAGTGTCCTTCTTCAACAGCTCTGTCATGGGCTTTGCAATCTTAGAGAAATTCTCAATGAATCTCCGATAATATCCCGCGAGTCCTAGAAAACTGCGGATCTGACTGAACCTTAGTAGGGTCTGCTGCTATACCTTCTCCTAATATAACATGTCCAAGGAATCCAACTTCCTTCAACCAAAACTCACATTTGCTAAACTTGGCGTATAACTGATGTTCCCTGAGCTTCTCGAGAACTAAATGCAAATGCTCCTTATGCTCCTCTTCATTCTTCGAGTATACCAAAATGTCATCAATGAACACCACAACAAACTTATCCAAGAACTCCATGAACACATTGTTCATCATACTCATGAAATAGGCAGAGGCGTTAGTCAATCCGAATGACATAACCGTGTACTCATACAGCCCGTACCTTGTGGTGAAAGCTGTCTTAGGTATATCTTGTTCTCAAATCTTCAGTTGGTGGTACCCTGATCATAAATCGATCTTGACTTTAGCTCCTTGCAACTGGTAAAACAAATCATTGATCAACGGCAGTGGGTACTTGTTCTTGATCTTCACTTCATTCAATGCGCGATAATCAACAACCATTCTCAGAGATTTATCCTTCTTCTCAACCAAGAGCACTGGGGCTCCCCATGGTGACGAACTTCGTCGAATGTAACATTTCTCCAATAACTCCTTAATTTGTTTCTTAATCTCCTCCAGATCATTTGCGGGCATCCGGTATGGTCTCTTTGATATTGGTCCGGTGCCTGACAATAACTCTATCAAAAACTCAATGTCTCGATCCGGGGGCATGCCTGGTAGTTCCTCTGGAAATACATCCGGGTAATCCTTCACTATAGGCACTTCTTCCTGAACAACTCCCGTGAGGGAATTTATGTGAGTACTCTTAGGAGTATGCCTAGATACATACTTAATCCTTTGTCCCTCCGGTGTGGTGAGTAGAATTGACCTACTGGCGCAATCGATGTTTCCTCCATACTTAGATAGCCAATCCATACCGAGTATCACATCCAATCCTTGTGAATCCAAAATTATAAGGTCTGAGGGGAAAACATGGCTACCAATGGTTAAGGGTAACCGACCGCACCATCGGCTGGCCATATACTCTGCACCGGGTGAGCTCAGTAGCAAAGGTGTCCTAAGGGCTAGGGTGGGTAGCTTAAACTTGCCCACAAATCCGCTTGAAATGTATGAATGCAATGCACCAGTATCAAAAAGAATGAGAGCAGTAAATGACTTAACCAAACACTTACCGATGACTGCATCTGGCTGCTCTTCCACCTCCTCCACGTTCACATGGTTCACTTGTCCCCTGTTGAAAGGGTTGGGCTTCTTCCCAGAGCTTCCATTGCCATTACCATTCTTTGCTTCAGAACATTCAGTGGCGTAATGTCCAATCTTCATGCACTTGAAACAAGTAATGTGACTTAGATCCTTCTTGGCGGGCGTTGCTGGGTTAGAGCGGTTCTGATTGTTGCCTGCTCCATTCCTGTTTCCGTTCTTGGAGCCACTGTGGTTATGCGAACTTCCTCCATTGTGAGTGTGGCCTCCATGGTTATGGGTAAATCCTCCCGAGTTCGGGGTGAAACGGGGTTTCTGCTGAGCTCCTGAATTCTATTTCCCTTGCCCATACTTCCTTTTGTGGCTCTCAATCTGCTGTTGCTTCCCTTCAAACATAAGAGCCTTGTCTACCAACTCCTGGTAGTTGTTGAATGCTGCCACCATCAACTGCATACTCATCTCATCATTCAACCCTTATATAAACTTCTCCTGTTTCATGGCATCGATGGCCACATCATCTGTGGCATAACAGGCTAGCTTGCTAAACTCCTCCACGTACTGCCCTGCAGTACGGTTGCCCTGGCGTAAGTTGCGAAACTCACGCTTCTTCATGCTCATAGCTCCAGTCAAGACATGAGCAATGCGGAATTCTTGCTAAAACTGCTGCCAAGTAGCATTGGCTATGGGGAAAGTGGCTGTGCAATTCTCCCACCATGCGGCTGCGGGTCCATCCAATTGGTGTGCGGCAAAACACACCTTCTCAGCATCTGTGCAACCGGCAGTGGTTAACTCCCTTCCAATCCTACGTAGCCAGTCATCTGCAACTATGGGCTCGGTGCTACTGGAAAACACCGGTGGTTGTAACCTCAGAAAACGGGCTAAGTTGTCAACTGGAGGTGGTGGCGGTGGGTTGTTGTTATTGTTGTTGTTGTTGTTGCCCTGATTCTGAACTAGCAACTGCATCAGTGTATTTTGCTGCTGGATCAACTGAGTGAGCTCCGATGGGAAGGCAAATCCTGGGTCATGTCTCGGAGGCATCTGATGGGTTTAGAGGGGAGAGATTAGAATAGAATGAGGTCTAATGAGAAAGCACTACCCATATGCACATGAGACAAACACAATCAATATCACTCCAAAAAAAATCAATCAAGGGAATACAGTCGATCTAACTATCGTTATAGTGCTCAGACTACTAATATATACATGGGGGAATACTACTAATAATATGGTGGTCTACTAGAAATTTTGATCGGTAGAAGACTCCATGATATATGCTCCAGCTTTGCCTTCATAATCGTCATCACTTGTGTTAGAGTCGGTGTTGTCGATGATGATGTAGTCCTTGGGGTGGTCATCATCTCCTCCTGGCGCAGGGTCTCCCATAAATACTCCTAGCTTCCTTGTCAGGTCGTCATTCTTCTCCACTAGTATGATGATTTCATCCTCGTATCCGTTGCGTGTAGACTTCGGTTCCTCTTCCAGCTCCATGTTCCTAGTCATCAACTTCTTCAGATCTATCATGCTTGTGCACATCTGATTCTCTTGTCGACGAATGTGTTGGTTTAGCTCCTGGACGAAAGCTGCAATGGACATGTCCCTCCTGGTGCTGACTATCTCCCATTGCTCATCTCGCCGCCCACATATCTGATAGATGGTGTCCTTAAGTTCCTTGTGATAAACTTCACCAATGCGTCCCATGGCGATGTGGGCTGCCATGCTCTTTCCTAGACTCCAGCTTGGTGAATCAAAGGAAAACTCTATGGGCTCCGTTACTGGTGTGAATGTCCTTCCTGGAACTTGAACTCGAATCATCCAACGCTCTTCTTCTGGTAGTGTGGCGGTGTAGGTCCCGGTGAAGCTTGGTATCCCAATGTTCAGGTACCTAGTGACTTCCTTCAAGTGTCGTCCAAAAGGCGTGTCTTCATCTGGCTGTGTAAACGTATTCCTCGTGTCCGCCATCCTATGGTGTAGAAAATGGAGAGGAGTCGGAAATGACTAGAGAAGAGTGACCTATGGCTCATCTTAGTGGTCGTGTCCTACATTCAGTGTGTGCTCTGGTACCATCTTGTAGCGACCCGGCCTCAGACGGTCAAGTCTCTGTGCTTCAGTGTCATCCCTGGATTGGTAATGCTGACACACACAATACTCGAATGATCTTATAATAGAGTAGCAATCACACACTTATTACATTGATAGTCCCAAAGAGAGAAATTATTACAATAAATAAGGCTTAAGGCCATCTAAGTAAGATAACAGTGGAAGGCTTGGAAGATAAAGTGAGTCCATCAACTCCAACGGCATAGCTGAGTGCACGACAAACGACCTAGCGCACCTTACTCTTCGTCTGAAAAGTCTGCAACATGATATGTTGCAGCCCGAAACGGGTTAGCACATGGAATATGCTGGCAATATAACACAGTAGAGCAATGAACAGATAAATGCTATCACTACATGCATATATGGCTTGTGGAGGCTCTATGGGTATAATGTTTTTGCGAAAAGCCATTTTTCCCCTACAACAAAGGAATATGATTTATTTATCTATCATGGTGGTTGAAACATTGAGAAGGTTCCTCCAATTCAATCCAAAATAAATTAATCATTATCAACCCAACAAATTAATTTAGAGTGATGAGGTCAAATCAATAATTCAAGTACCAGATACTCAAGTTTTCCATAACCAGGGACACGGCTAACCATGATTAGTTTGTACACTCTGTAGAGGTTTGCGCACTTTTCCCCACAAGACTCGATCTCCTCCGTTGGACTTCTCGCACTACATGGTGTTTGAGAAACAGATGACCGAGACACAGTCTCTCGGAAGCATTAACTCTAGCCCTGGGTAGACAGTACCAACCTACACCCCCTATATCTACTAGCCTACCACTGGAAGTGGTCATGCAACCTACTCAACTATGCTAGAGCCCATAATAGCTTGTGGCTGCACACAGAAGTTTCTAGCATTAATAATCTTATGATTACTTTGAGCCTGGGTGGCGAACCATAGGATGATCACAGGGTACTCCGGGATATCCTAGGACAACACTAGATTCTCCAGGTGCCCGCAACCAATCCACCTAGATGTGTATTTAAGTAGCCACCTTACATAAATCATTAATTAATGATCTCACATCTGTCATGGATACTCTCAACCCCAAACCACGCCTACGAGCATAGCATGGCAATAAGTAGCATAACGTAGAAGTAACTCCCAGGGTTTGATAATAAAAGGGTAATAGGTTCTGCCTCATCATCTACTTCCCAAACCCACAAGTTAAGAGATCCTACTCATGCAATGTTTGAGGGTTGAAACTAATGCATAAAAACTGGGTAAAAGGGATACATAAGCGCTCAACTAAAACTCAAATAAGAAGATCTAACCAGAAACTCAAACTACGAAAGAAGAAGATCTAACCAGAAAGTTCAACTGAAGAACTCCGGTTTGCAAAAAGAATCAAATCAAAGGGAGCAACGAAACTCAAACTACGAGAGAAACAATATCCGTTTACTAATCTGGACTAAAGTCGAATTTTATAGAACCAAAATCTTGTTCAAGTTGGTTAAAAAGAAAGAGGGCTTGGAGACGAAGATCTAAGCGCTTGTTTCACCTGATTTGGCCAAACAAGCGAAAAGATAAAATAAAACGAAGATCAGGGAAGAAATCGCGATCGAAAATAATCGCGGAAAAACCTTGGAAAAAAACGCGATGAACAAGCTAACAAACGAACGTTCGCTGTCTGTGGCTAACTAATGAACAGTGTTCGTTAAAATGAACGTACGGACGAACATCTGCTATTTAACTAAACCGAAAAAACCGAACCGAAACTAAAAAAACTAGATCTAGGGTTTCGAAAAAAATCGACAATTTTCCTGAGAAAACCGAGTCGGCGGCGGCGACTACCTAGGCAGCGGCGGGATTGGTGGCGGTGGGCGGCGGAAACGGCGGTGGCGAGGCGACGGGGTGGCGGCGGCGACGGGCGGCGGCTCCACGGGGCGCCGGCGTCGCGGTGGTGGCTTCGCGCGGCGACGGCGGTGGGGAACGGCGGCGGCGGCGCTAGGATTTGCGGGGGCGGGGCTGGCGGGGCGAGACCGCGGCCTTTAAAGGGCCGGCCGGGGCAAGGTGTCCAGGACGGACATGGCCCGTTTGGTCGGTTCACTTTTTTTAAATAATCACGACGCGGAAAAACTAATAAAATAAATACTAAACGGAGTCCAAAAATCCTGAAATAATTTTTCACGGTCCTTTAATAATATTGCGGACAAAGTGAACATTTATTTGGGCCTGTACTGCAATTTTGAAAAACGCATATTTTTCCTAATTCAAATAAAATAGCAATAAAAGTCTAAATAAAATACTTATTTGATTTTAATATTTTACCTCCAATATTTCTTTATTTGGAGAAGTCATTTTATCTCCTCTCATATATTTTTAATATTGGAAATATTATTTGGACAAAAAAATAATTAAAACCAAAGTGATCCCCTTTTCAATATTTGAGAAAATTCAAATATGAAAATAATAAAATCTCCAACTCTCTCCGTGGGTCCTTGAGTTGCTTAAAATTTCTAGGATCAACCAAAATGCAATAAAATATGATATGCAATGATGACCTATGTATAACATTCCAAATTGAAAATTTGGGATGTTACAGATAGGTAGCACTGTTTGCTCAGAAGACCTTGTTTTCACTCCAGATTTTTCCATTACCCACTCAAATGGCTGATTCACAGGAAGAGTAGTTTAATGTACAAACATTGTCCACAAATGGAAATGTAATGAAGAAAAGGATGGGCAAGATATCATTCAAATATATGATGCCTGGTTAAACAGTATGGCATTGCTTATTTCACATATATTATGGCTGACAAAAAGATATGAGACTGCATAATTCCCATATATGATATAAAAACTAAACATGTGGCATTATAGAACATGTCTAAACTAACCAGATGACATATATGATGTCGAAAGTAGGCACTGCAAGGAAACATATGCATGATATGACCAACATAATCATGCCAAGTTAGAGCAAACACCTTGGGGGGTAAATAGGAGTGGTCAGCTGTGTCTTAATCCGCCTCAGAACATATATCTTCCTCTGGATTACAATCTGGAGAGGGGGGAGGGTTTGCCATTGAACCCACCATGGAGCGATGTCTGCATGACATTGTATTGCCACACAAAACTCTTCTCTTTTTCTCTACATGTTCAACATGACTGTGTACAATATCTGACATGCATACGAAAAAAATATAGTGAGATTATGTAAGGAGAGCATGCAGAAATCTAGAGTGATGGTAACAACCAGTGGATGTATCCAAAAATAATGATAGCATGCTGATGATAACTTTAATTTAATAAAAAGACAGATGATGATTGCTTTACTATTTGTTTCCCACCCAAGATGAACAACATAGGCATACCATAGGTGAACCAGATAATAGAGAGAGATACAATTCATAGTTGCCTCGATATGTGCCTCACAAGTAATTTTAAAACTCAGGTTTGATCATTAATTTGGATCTGACTTGGAGTCTAAGAGGTGAACCAGGCGATAAAGTAGAAGGTAATATTAAGCAATGCATAACATAAGGAGAAACAAAAGAGTGCGACCTCTCTTGTGGACCCGTGTACTCCTCAGATTCATCTATTGAGTCGATGATGGTGATGCAGTTGCAGTGGGTGCCGGCCACAGGGAAGGAGATCTGAGGCGGTGAAAGACGGTCATGAGTCATGATGTCTGGTCTGGTGGTTGCTTCTGTCGATGGAGCAGCTCAAGTGAGATGGACGACATCGCGGCAGGAGTAGGACAAACCACACAAAGTTTTCTTAGACACCTACATGTAACTGAAGTAATACTATAAGGGCTCCTTTGGCTTGCAGGATTCTAAAAACTCAGTGATAGGAAAAACACCAAAATATGATAGGAATGCACGTGCAAAACATATCGTTTGTAAACATGGGATTTCTGTCAACTTGGGTGTTTGGTTCACAGTAATTGGAAGAGTAGAGGAATGGAAAGAAACATGGCCAAATTAAAGTGAAACCATATGAAAGCGTGTACAGTTAGAATGTTATTCTACCACTAATGCACTTGGTCTTGTTTTCATGCATAGGATTTTGGAAAGTACATCCAGGTGGATGTTTTGCTCCATTCCTTTCAACAAAATGCATGAATAATTGAATAGTAGAGTGACATAGGAAAAATTCCTATTACTATGATTTTCCTTTGAACCAAAATAGCCCTAATGGATCGACATGAATGTAGAGTAATAAGTGATGCAACAAGTGTACAACCTCTTTGCCATAGCCATGTCGACCTCGGCATCATTGGGTTGGTTGCTGAAGAAGTTGAGGCGGAGGTGGTTGTCGGAGGTGTGGAGGAAGATCCGAGGAATCTGTGGACGGCGTCCAGGGCACTGCTTTGTTGTGATGGATGGTTCCATCATTGGAGCAGCTCCGGCGAGCCGCAAGACATCAAGGCTGAAGCAGTACAAGACAGACATTGCAAATCTCAAGTGGGATTCTAATAGCATCTCCAATAGATGATGTAAAATACATTATCAAAAGGTGATAGATGCAAAATTTACATCACCAAAAAACATCTGAATACAACAGATGAGGTAAAAACTGTTGACTCTGAACTTAACTATCGAAACTGAAATTTACCATGGAATCTGAATGTTATTGTCGAAACTGAACGCAATGGTAGCAGAGAGGTACTTCATATGTAGTTTAGGGATGGCCTGCAGTTCATCTTTAACCTGCACCCCCCTAAGCCGCCAGCCACCATCGGCCAAACCGCCGACCCCCGCCGCCCGCGGGTGGCGGTGCTCGCGTGCCGCCTCGCCGCCCCGAAACCACTCCCCACCGCCAGTCCGCCGCTGCCTCGGCCAGCCCTCTAGACCCCCCCGGTGCCGAGGTTTTTCTATGGCGATCCCCATGCCACTGCCCCACCACCGCGCCCCCACCGCCTCCACCCTGAACCCTAACATAGATAGTGGGGTACCTCTCCGGCGAGTCCCCCTCCCCGATGTGGGTGGTTCTTCCTTAAATCCAGTGAGCTCCCCCACCCCCTAAAAATCGACTGACCCAAAAGTCGATTCAGTCAACTGAGGTGTAACTAAATCAGAGCAGAGTAGCAGCATGAGCGAGGGGGAGAGAAGCAGCAGCAGTGCAAGGGAGCGAGAGCCGAAGCAGCAGTAGCAATGCGAGCGAGTGAGAGCTAGAGCAGTAGCAGCAGCGCGAGTGAGAGCCGGAGTAGCAATAGCAATGCGAGCGAGAGCTGGAGCAGCAGCAATAGATCCGGCTAGTACGGACGTCGTCGCCGAAGGGGCCTTGCACTGGGGGGGTAGCCATCATAGAGATGTCGCCCGCGGCGCTGGCTTTGAGGTAGCCGCGCCATGGGGGTGTGGGATGGAGCACCATCGGCGCCGAGAAGTCAATTTAAGGAGAAGGTGCGATGCGATGAGTGTACAACCTCTTTGGTGGCGTCAAGTAGGCCTCAGCTTCGTCCGAGGAGTCGGTGAGGATGTTTCGGTTCCGATGGAGCAGGTTAAGGCAACCCTGTGGGGATGGAGCGGCCGCGATAGTCGAGGCGATCGTTAGAGAAGCTCCTTGGAGGTGGAGGACAAGGCGGCTGAACCGGTGAGACGACGAGATGGATGACGGATCCTCATCCGGGGAGGTGGATGAGGGATGTTGAGCTGTTGCGGTGGACGACCTCATCAGGGAAGAGGCTCCGGCTGGGCAGCGTTGAGGTGGCGGACGGAGGAGGGTGGGGTTTCGCAGCTGGAGCAGAGAGGTTATGGCGGCCTGGGATTTCGAATGGCGAAATGGAGGCAATGGGAGGGGGGAACCATGACTTATCGACGCTCTTTTCCAAAATGTAGGGTGTGTTAAAGAAGTACCCCTGTCGATTTGAACTAGCGGCGCTTTTGGCTCAGGGTTAGAAGGGGGCTTTCACGTGTCAGGATTTGGCAGCTGGAGGGAGTTTCACGGCGTTGTAATTTCAGGATAGCAAGGCGCCGGTGAAGGCGCGAGTTTTGGGAGCATGATATCTGATTTTTTGGGATATAACAAGGCGTGGGTTGAATTTTAGGGACAAGCCTAACGTGTAATATTGTACTTGTACGTGCCAAATCAATTCGCACTTCCCTCAATGAAAAAACGAAAAAAATAAAACTATTCACAGCACACAAAGAGAGAGTCTTGTCCCGTTTAGTGCATTCAACTTTTAGTTCGTCTTTTACACCTTCACAATCATCTTCTCTTTGTAGCTAGCTAGCTCTAACTTTCTATCGTGCATGCACACGCCCACCCCTCTCTCACCCTCCCTCAACGTCCCCTCCGTCGTGCACATTCGTTATTTCTCTTTAGGTCGTTCACCCTCGGTGTGTGTAGGCCCCCCGACTCCTTCTTTTCGGCACATACAGGTCGATATACCTGTAACACCCTCGATGCGACTATAGCTCCCACGTGTCGAGGCACGACTTAGAGACATAATCGCATTGAAGGCATATGTCGCAAGTTAGGCAATCTTCACAACATCCCATGTTATATGAATAATAAAGGGGAGAACATAGTTGGCTTACACTCGCCACGTTAATCAAGAACACAAATAACATTACATCATCCAAACACTCATGGCCCGACTACGGCGCCAAAATAAAAGAGAACCCAACATGCGACACGGTCCCAATCACCCCCAATTGGGCACCACTACTGATCATCGGGAAAGGAAACGTAGTAACGTTGAGAGTCTTCGTCGAACTCCCACTTGAGCTCGTACGCGTCTCCTGGAGCGGAATCATCGGGCCCTGCATCTGGTGATATAGTAATCTGTGAGCCACAGGGACTCAACAATCTCGCACCCTCGCGATCAAAACTATTTGAGCTTAAGGGTAAGGCAAGGTAAAATATGAGTGGAGCTGCAGCAAGTGACTAGCAAGTATGGTGGCTAACTTATTCGCAAAGGAGAGCGAGAAGAGGAAGCAAAGCACGAGCGAGAAACTAGAGTGCAACCTGCGCAAAAATTACTCCAATACCGTGTCCACTTCCCGGACTCCGCCGAGAAGAGGCCATCACGGCAACACACTCAGTTGATTCATTTTAATTTAATTAAGGTTCAAGTTATCTACAACCGGACATTAACAAATTCCCATCTGCCCATAACCGCGGGCATGGCTTTCAAAAGTTCAATCCCTGCAGGGGAGTCCCAACTTAGCCCATGACAAGCTCTCACGGTCAACGAAGGAATAGACCTCCTCCCAAGACGTTCCGATCAGACTCGGTATCTCGGTAACTCAAGACACTTCGACAGGTTAAAACAAGACCAGCAACACCGCCCGAATGTGCCGACAAATCCCGATAGGAGCTGCACATAGGGCACACTCAGATGAGCCAGACGTCAGGTAGGCCAGCCCAGAGTTGCCCCTGGTAGCCCCGGACATCGCTCAATTGGACCAACACTCAGAGGAGCACTGGCCCGGGGGGGGGGGGTTAAAATAAGATGACCCTTGAGTCTGCAGAACCCAAGGGAAAGAAAAGGCTAGGTGGAAAATGGTAAAACCAATGTTGGGCATTGCTGGAAAAGCTTTAATCAAGGCGAAATATCAAGGGGTTCCCATTATAACCCAACCGCGTAAGGAACGCAACAATCCGGGAACATAACACCGATATGACGGAAACTAGGGCAGCAAGAGTGGAACAAAACACTAGGCGAGAGGCCAAGCCTTCCACCCTTTACCAAGTATATAGATGCATTAAGATAACATAGCAATATAATGATATCCCAACAAGTAATAAAAGATGTTCCAACAAGGAACGGCCTCCAATCTTCACCTGCAACTAGCAATGCTATAAGAGGGGCTGAGCAAAGCGGTAACATAGCCAATCAACGGTTTGCTAGCACAAGGTGGGTTAGAGGTTTGACATGGAAATTGGGAGGATGACAAGCAAATGGTAGGCATCGTAGCATTGGCATAGCAAAGAGCGAGCAAACTAGCATAGCAAAGATAGTAGTGATTTCGAGGGTATGATCATCTTGCCTGCAAAGCTGTCAGAGTTGACTAGATCCTCAAAAGCAAACTCAACGGGCTCCTCGTTAGCGAACTCGTCTCCCGGCTCTACCCAAACAAGACAAACAAGCAACAAGGATACAATCAACCACGTGCAAGCTCAAACAATAAGATGCAATGATGGTATGCTATGCGGGATGCGATGCGGGATGCAAAATGCAAGATATGACAGGAAATGCATGAACCTGGCCTCAACTTGGAAAACTAAGTGTGCCACTGGAAATATGGGATGAAATCGCTTGAAAACGATATAAAGAACGCCGGAATCGGAGTTACGGTTTGGAAATGGCAAGCGATTCAAAAATGACACCGGTCTGCAATTTACAGCAAGTAGGCATCTAAATGCAATGAAATGAACATGCTACTGCACCCAAACATGACAAAAAAATACATGGCAGGGATGCACACAATATGCTTAACAAAAGTCTAGCACTGAGCTACGGCCAATTCATCCATTAGGATGTTCAAACAAGCATGACAAAAACGCAAATGGTAAAACAGATCTCAGACTTAGTGAAATTAACACTTGTCTGGAATTTCAGATCATATAGCCCTCTTCGGAGCAATGAAACAATATGCTACAGGACCTGAACATGACAAAGAAAGACATGGCATGGAGCTACTCAACAATATTAACAAAAGTCCCTTAGTGACCTTGAGCCAAAAGGGATCACAAAATATACTAACAAGCACACGAACATAGCAAAAACATATTCAGTTTTCAGACTTGGTGAAAACTGGGACATGCTGAAACATAACTCACGAAGGCATGTTTACGAGCTCGATGCACTCACTACGGTGCAAGTCATGGCAAGACAATCATACATCCCTTAATAAGGCACAAAATTCAAGATAGACATGGCAAGAACAATAGCATAGCATGCACGGATCAACTACAATAACATCGGCAAAATCGCAAACAAGTTGACGATCTGCCCAGATTCACAACGAAGCAAAAGTAGAGCTCGATTGACTCAAGCTAGATTGCTCCATAATTGCAAACAAAGACATGGATGGATAAAACACTACAAGGTTAACAAAACTCCCTTACTGGTCATCCTCAAAAGAGGCACGGATCACTAGGAAACAACAAGAACATATGGCATCATGAACTAAATAATCCCAGACTTAGTGAAAACTACTAAGTCCCTGAAAACAGATTTACCGGGTGCCTCACTTTGCAAGATTGCACAAGTCACCACACACATCACAAAAATGCATGGGTTGCACCTCTGGAAATATAACAAAATCCTTAACAAAACATATGAAGGACTCATAGGCATATCATGCACACAACAATCATGGCAAAAATGACAAAAGTCTAATATGAACTAGCAGATCTGACAATTAACTCACGAAGCCTCCTAACAGAATTTTGGGCATCAAGATGAGCTCAAATTAAAATGATGCAATGGAACAAAATGATGTACTCTCTGAGATGAACATTTTGATATGCTATATGCCCAAATCGGAGCTACGGATGCAAAGTTACAGAGACGCGAACATGTGCATATGAGCTAAAATCCTGAGGACTTAGACGAAAAATGACCTAGGGTTAGGATTTCAGATCTGAGATCTGCGCGGATTACGAGGCCGCCGGAGTTACTGTTCACCGCCGGAATGTCAAGGGCGGCGGCGGCCGGGGTTGGGGATGCCGGATCCGGCGAGGTCGCCGGTGGCCGGGCCAGAGCTGGGGCCGGCCGGGGCGAGGGGCGGCGCGGCGCGGCGTCCCGGCCGCGGCGGAGCGGGCGGCGGCGGCGCGTGGAGGAGGGCGGCGGCTCGGGGCGCGGCCCGGGAGGCGGCGCGGGAGGGCCGGCCTCGGGCCTCTGCGGGCCGGCTGGGGCGGCGAGTGGCGCGGCGGATCTGAGATTTTAGGGTTTCGGGGGAGGAGAGGATCCGCGAATTGGAATGGGGGGTGTATATAGAGGCATAGGAGGAGCTAGGAGAGTCCAAATGAGGTGCGGTTTTCGGCCACGCGATCGTGATCGAACGCTCTAGGACATGGAGCAGAGTTTGGTGGGTTTTGGGCCAAATTGGAGGGGTGTTGGGCTGTAACACACACGAGGCCTTTTCGGTCCCTCGGTTAACCGTTGGAGTATCAAACGAAGTCCAAATGATACGAAACTTGACAGGCGGTCTACCGGTAGTAAACCAAGGCCGCTTGGCAAGTCTCGGTCCAATCCGGAAATGTTTAATCCCCACACACGAAAGAAAGGTAGAAATGACCACCGGAGGAGAACGAAGCGCCGGAATGCAAAACGGACAACGGGGAAAATGCTCGAATGCATGAGATGAACATGTATGCAAATGCAATGCACATGATGACATGATATGAGATGCATGACAACGACAACAACACACGGAGACAAAAAACCCGAACCCGAGGAAATAAATATAACTTAACGCCGGAAACGGCAAGAGTTGGAGTACAAATAGGGAAAGTTACATCCGGGGTGTTACAATACCTCTCTAGCCAAGTGTGCCTACGACAAACACACACTTCCCCTCTTCTCTTCTCACTGTCCATGCCCCTATGTCCAATACGGTTCCACGCAGGTGCACACTCCCGCCCCTCTTTTTATCAATCTCATACTCGCACACACCTCCCCCCTCGACATAGTAGGCCTCGCGCACCACCTCCTAGCCGCACCCCTCTCCCCCTATCAGTCTCTCTGGACCTTATTGCTTCTAACACATGCATGCATGTATACGTACTGATCTCCCTACATATATATAGCTAGGTCGACTATAATTCTTTTTCCCCACGCATCGATAGACTTACCCCGCTAGTTGTGTCTCTCCCTTTCTCGGACACACGACGGTTGATCTTCCTATGTAGTTACGTCTGCTTACCACAACCATATCGCCCCCCTCAACATCCTTGCATACCTCTTGACCCGTTTCTCACACGCACGTGCATAGACAGGCAAACATCCCCAGCCCTCTCTTATTGATATTGCACTCGTAGCCTCCATTTGTCTAGCAGGCCTCTCCCACCATTTGTGAGAAGCAACTCCACCACCAACCCTCTGACACTCTACCATTGTCTTTCTCCCAACCTTATCCTCTGCTACACATATGCATGGATGCCGACCAATCTCCCTCAATACATAGCTAGGTCTCTCTCCTTCTCCACACATACGCTAGTCGATCTACCTCTCTATAGTTAGGTCTCTGCCCCTCCCCCCCCACACACACCGATAGTCGAACGTTGTATGTAGGTATACATGCCATAGAGAAAAATTGCACCTCTGCACTCTCAAATTCCAGTAGGCCAGCCGTCCTGTATCTTTGACGTGGGCAAACACAAATTTGATGGCACTCTTTATCGATCGCGCAGCCACACACTTCATCCCCGTTTTCAATTCTTTCGGTATCTCACGTCGATGATCCCTCCACTCTCTTCACACGGATGGCTCCCTCTATATATGATATATCCATGACACTGTTTCACACACATTGCATATGTTATGTTTTTTTGTTTGAGATATCATCGACACATTGCCTCTGTTTCGCACAAACCATCTCTCTCACACCCACCCATGTACGTACCTGCACCTAAAGAAGAGGTGCACTCACAACACACATACTCACGTCTCGTTCCCGACTACACCCGCGTGGGTACATGGCGGAGTTCATTTCTGTACGAAAAGGTAGCTCACGTGATAATATGACGCGTGTAGCGGTTGTTTACTCAAAGGAGGGTTGTGTACCATTCGTAGACGAAACAAGGTTCGACTTGACATGTTAGTATTAAATAAAGTTATATTCCTCAATGGCACGTACAAAATATAGAATGATTGTTGTAGGGGAAAAAGAAAAATCCGCTCAACTATATACAATGGAGCCTGCCTGCCGGGGTTTGTCTCTTGTCACACCATCTCACACAAGGCGGCGGTGGCCTCTCTTTCTCACCATTGGTCATTGATCCGGCCGCATCCCGTCCGCTGGTGGAAAGGGATGATGTGCATTGTTTCTCTGTTTGATGGTGTTGAGGCAGCACGTCCCGATCTGCGGTACCCACCGTTCTCTCTGACCAAGCACCGACGCGGTAGGGCCTTTGCCACTTGCTCGCTGTTGCAGTATGGGAAGATCCCGGCAGCCGGCGCCCTCCTAGTTACATCCCGACGACTCAGGTACAACTTCCTCCGGCCTTGCTCCACTGCCCATCTTCCCATGTTGTTGCATGTGGATCTTCTCTAGTTGTTTGCTCAAAACGTATCTCGGCCAGCGTACTTTCCATCTTGCAATCTCGTCCTCAGACCATTTTTGATAAACCACCATGCTGGTATCTTTCCCTTATTACATGGAATATGCTTCTTTTTTGTCAGCGTATGTGTCTTCAACTCGTGTTATTGGGCAGTAATTGTTTCCTTTCTACCTCCTTCTGCAAATAGGGCTATCCATTTCACCTCGTTTCTATTGCGACCTTTTAGTGAACTGCACAAATCACTTTTTTCTTAAGAGTGTTTTGTGTAGTTCCGCCAAAATGTCACATGGGCAATGTTTTTACATTCTTGTGTGACTATAGAAAGGGAGATTGGTTTTGCTATCCCCCTCATCCAACTCTGTGGCTGATCTTCTCCAACAAGTAGTTAGTCCTAAAGAGAGATCGCAGAGGTGATCGGCTTCTATTTGTGTGTGTTATGTTTCATCATCTAGTTCCACTATTATTGTAATCACACTGACTAAATATCTTTGCAAATAGGGATGATCAGCTCGATTTTAGTGGAGCTGCACAAAATGATCGGATTGTGATGTCCTCATACACCTGTTTTTAAGCTACGGAGCTGGGTGAAACTAGCTGCTAACCAATGAACATTGTGCCCAGGAAATGGAGCCATGCCTACGAACAACATTGATCAATTATATATTTTTCTTTATTTGTACACCTTCTGACAACTTTGTCTTCAGTTGTGATGTGAGTATTGGCGCTGATCTGTGAACCATTGAGATGCATTAGCAGCCATGGTAGTTTCATTTGTATTTGATGGAATGTTGTAACGAGACAATCTTGAGGCAAGAGGAAACATGAATCCTAAGTTGAAACCTTTTTTTCCCGCGGGGACCAAAGTTTAAACCTTCATAGCATCATAGTACAATTTCATTAAAATTATGCGTACATATAAACAAATCCTGAAGGATTGATATCAATGCCAGAAACAATTCAACTTCATTTCATCGACATGTGGGACATCCTTCATCCGGCTCCACCTGCCATGCAGCAATATTGAGTGCACAACTACAGGGAAAGATTCACCCCGGTCGTTGCGCCACAGTAGTAATGACTACTGAGCAGTCAAATCACAGAGCCCCACCTTCACTACAGTAAGTTGCTCGGACGAAGCAACCATCATTTCTCTGTTCGTTGAATCCGCTTGTACTCCCATATTCCTAGAGTAATAAGTTGCTCGGGCGAAGCAACCATCATTTCACCTTTCCCGCAGTAAGTACTACCTCCTTTTTTATTATTCTAGAAACAACCACACATGAATATTGGACGGTAGCAGCACATCAAATGAATCAAAAATCGAAACCAACCAATGAACTACTACTGATGGTGAGCGTTTGCTAGTATCATGTACTCCGTCTGTCCATGTATATAGGGCTTAATGTGTTTTCAGAGACTAACTTTGGCCCTAATTGGATCCATGGGTTAGAGTTAGTTTGAGCTAGTTGGGTCTCAAATAGCCCTAAAGTATCCAAACATGAGGGTTAAATTGGAGCAAGTTGCACCGAACCCACCAAAAAAACTATCCCACCCAAGAGGTGCTAATTGGAGATAGTTCTCATTGGGCCCACTGAAAAATCACTTTTCTCTCTCTATCCCACCAGCCAAGTGGTGCCAATTCGAGCTAGCTATCATGGGGCCCACTGAAAAATCACTTTTCTCTCTCCATCAAGTGCATTTATTGCCAATCTAACCCTTTCATCCAAACACCTCTTTGGCTACAGTTAGTTCAGGGTTATGTGGCACCCCGGCACAGAGAAACCGAAAAGCTCCATATTCTAGCCCAGAGATCGAGGAGAAGTCTTCTGGAATATGACACTTCTTAGCATAGAACAAATCAGCTCTTTATTACAGAATATGTGGGTACAAGGGGATTACATCGGCACCACGACACTACGCATGCCACAGTTGCTCCATGCAAGCAGCAGAACAATATGAAGCAGTGGAATAACTCTAGCAGCGGAACAACGACGACGGTGGTGAACTCCATTCCGCAGGGACTCTGGCTGGAACGCTTATCCTAGCTCGCAAACAAGGGATCCACGGCAAACATGCAATCAAATCCGGCATGACATGCAAAATGGCATGACATGCCAGGTCAGTACATTGAATGTACTTGCAAGCTCATAGAAACCAAGAGCAATCAAGACAGACAACAGCATTGCAATTACAGGTTAACAAGGATTAACATGATACTATCAGATCAATCTTAGCATGTACAACATGATACATCTAGAACAATACGAGCATGGCATGAATATATGAACATCATGATACTAACATGCAACATGATGAAGCTATCATGCATCGACTTACTCTGCTCGGGTTACCTCGTAAGCAATACATGCATGAACTTACCATCGCAGACATCACACGATAATCTCAGGATCCAATCAAGCTTGGTATTACAATACCGCAGTAATCATTACATGACCACCAGGAGCTTGATCTTAACCCTTGACTCTCGCATAATACCACAAATATCCACCTACTCGGTATCCATGATACCACTGTGATCCTCTAATGATCACATAAATATCAACCAACTCCTTTCCTCATCGAACTAGGTTTTCATTAATCACATTATCATTATTACTGTTGACTCACGGTGTGACCGACTACGAACTGGGCCCTTATCCGCGGGCGCGGCTATCGATAGATTTAAACACACACTCTGCAGAGGTTAGCACACTGTACCCACACCACGGAACCCATGGCCTCGCACTCCCATTCGGGTGGACCAACGACGTTCCGACAAAACCAATCTACTACCATGACACTCTCCCGACCACTCCGACCAACTCCCCTTTGGGCTAAGTCATGGGTGGCCCCATGCCTACCAAAGGCATCAACGGCCACCATCGTGGCAAAACAAAAACAGTCCCGAACGGGGACAATGGTATACCAATCACAACAATGGGCACACAAGGCTTATGTCGTCCTACCTGATCAGGGTAGCACCCATGCATAACCTTCCCTCGTTGGAGGCGCCGGTGAGAGGCATGACAATAAACCCAATTAGGACCTTCCCATAAAAGGTAAATGTGGCTGCACTAGTCAACTCGATATGGTGGCACCATGACTCAGCCAACAGTTGTTCAAGTTCATTTAAGTCCGGTGAAACTTGAATGTAATAAGCTGAGCCATATTAAAATAACATGATGCAACTACAATACATGAGCATGACATCAACATAAGCATGGTTGTGCATCATTACTTCTTAACAATACAACAACAAATCATATATCTAAATGAGCATGGCATACTAACTATCATGAGCATCACAAGTATACACTTCTCAGAAACATAGCATGACCACTAGCATCAAAAATAAATATCATGCAAGAATATATCAACAATGCTACCATGCAAGCATTTAACCAAATGGATGCAATGGGATATGCATAATGACGGCACTCGGAACAGACGATAGTCATGCACCGAAGACCATCACCAACATCAACATGTACTACTAGCAAGCATCAACAATATGAAAGTAATACTAGCAAGTAGAACATGATAATCAGGTACAAGAAAGCAAAGCATATCGGTGAACACCGATCCATAAGCATAACTGAAATAACGATAACAGTAGCAAAACAAACAGACAGATTATTAAAGATTCAAGTTGAAAACCAGTGCTACTGCATGGCTATCATGCAAATGGTGGTTGTGGCTTGCCTAGGGACGAAGGATGCTCCAGGAAGAGGTGCGGTGAAGCTGTGGAAAGATTCGCCGGAAAAGATTCTCTCTCGGAGGGGGCTGATTAGGGCAAGGGCATAAAGGTCATTTTCAACATGTGAACACATAATGAAAGTGACACCAACAGAACGGGCTTGACGAGACGAAGAAGTGGGCATTGGATTCACCTCAATCGGAGTCTCGAGCAAAAAGTTGTGAAGTGTTTTATGCCAGGGACCTATCTATAATGAAAATATTTGCAAACAGGGCCTGGACAGAAAAGCTGAAAGCGCATTAGAAGGGAATACGTTTTAGAGAAGTCAAAACCTATTTTTGGCCGAGGAAGAAGGTAATACGGTTTCTTACGTGGAAAACATATTCCTGGGAATACGCCTCCACTTAAATGACGTGGTGGGGCAGGGTCAACACCGTGCGGCTGACTGGTGGGGATGGGGGCGATGCGGGGCCCGCCTGGCAGGTCTTCTTCTTCCTCCCGCCTGGACGCACCGGGCCGAGCAGGGGAGCTCACCCCGATTGATGAGGACATCAATACCATTGTTACACCCACAGCCCCTGCTACTATACATACTGGACCAATTACTAGAGCTCGCGCACGCCAATTGAATTATCAGGTACTTTCATTTCTTGGTAACGATTATAATGTTCATGAGAATATGATGCTGCCTAAATTGGATACATTTGTTTTGCTTACAAATGAAGGGCCTAGCTTGGACAAGAAAGATGATCCTTGGAACAAGTTCAAGCATGGAGATGATGGCATGCACAACGGGATCAAGAACGGAGTTACAAGTGATGATTTCAGGACTTTGAAGCCACCATAAGGAGTGCATGAAGCCTTGGACGAAATATAAAAGATGCCACTTAATAAATTTCGTTCAGAGGCTATTTTAGGTGCTGCGTCACCTTATTATTGGGCCAGGCCCATGTATTTTCGAAATACTTAAGTATAGGCTGTTTTTAGAGTCTGTATGTGTGGGGAAACAAGAGTTAGGGTTGGTTTCGGACCGCTCCACCAAGGGCCACGAAATCCCCCCCTCTTCCTCCATATATACAGTCCTTAGGGCGTCGTTTAGAATTTGGGTTTTGTTTAGATCAAAAGTTCGCCATAGCTGCAACTTCGCGTACTTCGTTTGTGTCCAATGACCAGACCAAGACGTCACAGAACCCCACCTTGATCAATAAAGCTTTCATCTTATATTCGCAATATACAAATTGCAATCTCAGTTTCTTGCTTGTTCTTCGTTTGCTCGCAGGAAACAAACCCTCGTGGTCAGGTTGATCATGCTCCGGCATGGTCAATAACCCCTCAGAAGTTGGTTTAGCGATTGCTAAGGCGCGATGTCTCGCACGTTCGTAGTTGGATCGTCAAGGTCGACTCCCACAGAAACGATAGCCACCATCTCATCGAAACATCGGGACACCTTCGCCTCTATCAAGTGGTATCAGATTTCCAGGTTGCTCGGTGAGATTTTACAGTTTTTCATAGTTTAGATCGAGTCTGTTCTTCATACCTACAGTCCACGAAAAAAAGCCAAAAAAGTTTAGGGTTAGTTCATCATAATCCGAACCAATCTGAGCCTTTGCATAGTCTTTTCAGTATTTTGCTTTGTTGAATTTGCGGTTGCATCGTCGTGTCTAGTTGCTGGTCTTAGAGTCTAGTCTTTTAGAGTTTCGAGTTCTGGTCATAAGTTGTCACGCCACCGCCGCACCATCATCATCGCCCCTGCTATATACCACCACCAATCCGTCTCCATATACCATCACCAATCCGTATCCATATACCACCACCAATCTGTTTCCATATACCAGCACTGCTGCCATATCCTACCATCATATTAGGCTTGTTTTCGAGTTCCGTCTAATTTCTGATTCATGTTTCCTTGCCTGAGTAGGTTTCGAAAAAAAAAGAGTCTGGAGACCCCCGGGCAGTTTTTAGGCCAAAATTTTCGCAGGCAAAAATATTTTCCCTAGCCTATTTTTAGGCTTTTCTGAGTCTTTTGAGCCACATGCCATCATAGTGATTTTTTGTCGCACTTTTTCGTCGTCGCTGCCCTGATTTCCGAAAAAAATAGTCAAAAAAATTGCGTGCCCATCCTATCAGTTTGACGAGGGAAGAGTTTTGAGACACTCACCATTATAGTGATTTTTCGCAAAAAAAGAGGAGCGCAAAAAAAAAGAGGAGCGCAAAAAAAAACAGAGTGAAAAAAATCCAGAGTGTGCTTTTCCCTTGTTTGCGTGCAGCGCCGTGATTTTGTTAGTGTTCTAGGCTCGCGTCTCTAGCCCGGTCTAGCCTAGGACCAGCACAGTACCGTCGTTGAGCGTTTATTCAACATTGCATCCCTGAATTGATTATTGCTGACCCTTTTTGCTACCATATTATAAGCCTTCCCAGCTCCACGTACATCTACGTCGTGCGTTTGACTCTCCCTCATAATCCCTCTATCCAAGCTTTGAGAGTTTTGACTACGACGGTTGCTAATCACCGCCTGTTGCTGGGTAAGAACTGGTAAGAATTTGAGATTTGCTTGACAGATTTGTGACATCCACCACCACCTCTTGTTAGTAGTCTGTAGGATCATATTCTTGTGTGTTTCTATTGCTGCTAACCATGGCAGGATCACAAGCCGACAAGACTGACTGGGAGAACATGACGAATAAGGAGTTGCATGATAAATTTCAGCAAATGATGAGTGGACAGGTGCAAGATGTGCTAAACAGATTTGAAGAGACCATGGAGAAGATAGATGGAACGGAGAAGACGTTCAAAACAAAGCTCGATAACAAGTTTAATGAATTGCTCGCACGTCTTCCACCACCACCACCGGCTGCCCCTAACGCACCTCTCCAACAACAACAACAACAACAACAACAACAATGTCGCTTTCCAAAATCAAGTGGGACGAGCACAACGCGTTCCCATTGACCCTGGGCAAAATTTTGGTGCCGCTGTTGATGCTTCTGCCGCTCCTCCTGCTACTGCAGAGGTGGAGGACCATTACGAGGATGAGGTTGACCAAAATCAAAACTACGTGCAACCACCAGCACCATCACCACCAGGTCGTCCTCATGCATATCATCGCAACGGTAGGGCTGCACCACCACCTGAGGTACACGACCATCTTCCTAAACTAAAATTGAATATTTCACCATTTGAGGGTAGATATGTTCCTGATATATATCTTACTTGGGAGTTAGAAACTGAACAATGATTTACATGTTTACAATATCCTGAGGAGAGACGTGTTCCTGCTGCTGTTTGTGCTTTCACTAGCTTTGCATGTGTTTGGTGGTCTGAATATTGTAGATTATATCCTATTCCAGCTACTTCGGCTGCTTTGAAAACTGTTATGCGTACTCGTTGGGTTCCACCATATTATCAACGTGAATTACTTCAAAAATTGCAGCGTTTAAGACAAGGAAAAAATTCTGTAGAAGAATATTATCAGGAATTACAAACTGGCATGATTAGATGTGGTATTATTGAGGAGAATGAAGCTATGCTTGCAAGTTTTATGGGTGGATTAAATAGAGAGATTCAGACCATTCTAGAGTATAAGGAGTATACTAATATCACTCGTTTATTCCATCTTGCTTGTAAAGCTGAACGTGAAGTGCAGGATCGACAGGCATTGGCACGAACTAACTTTTCTGTAGGTCGATCTTCATCATGGACACCACATGCATCCTCTACTTCCACTCCACCAGCACCTCCATCAGGTGCCACCTCCAGCCGTGATACAAGAAAGCAGGCACAACCACCACTATCTGCCAAGAGCACACCTGCCGGACCTGTGCAGAGCTCTTCTTCTTCCATGGCATCAACAGGGCACACAAGTGATATTATTTGTTGTTATTGTAAGGGAAGAGGACATTTTGTGAGAGAATGCCAATCTCAGCGTGTGATGATTGCTACTGAGGATGGTGGGTATGAGTCCGCTAGTGACTATGATGAGGAGAATTTGGCTCTTATTACACATGAAGAACATGGTGGAGAGGATTCTGATCATGAGACACAATACATGGCTGCTGAAGATGCTGATAGGTATGAATGCTTAGTTGCTCAACATGTTTTGAGTGTGCAGGTTACACAAGCTGAGCAAAATCAGAGGCATAATTTGTTCCATACAAAGGGAGTTGTGAAGGAACGTTCTGTTCTCGTCATCATAGATGGAGGGAGCTGCAATAACTTGGCTTGCATGGAGATGGTGGAGAAGCTATCTCTCACCAAAAGACCACATCCACATCCTTACTACATCCAATGGTTCAACAACAGTGGCAAGGTTAAGGTAACACATACTGTTCATGTGCATTTTAGTATCTCTACATATGCTGATTATGTTGATTGTGATGTGGTACCTATGCAAGCATGTTCTTTATTACTTGGTAGACCATGGCAATTTGATAAAAAATCTATACACCATGGTAGAAACAATCAATATACTCTTGTTCATAAGGATAAAAATATTACTTTGCTTCCTATAACTCCTGATTCCATTTTGAAAGATGATATTAATAGAGCTAATAAAGCAAAATAGGAGAAAAATGAAAGTGAAAATCAGATTGTGGCAAAAGAATTTGAGCAACAAATGCAGCCTAATAATAAACCATCTAGTGTTGCTTCTGAAATTAAATTGAAAAGTGCATGTTTACTTGCCACAAAATCAGATATTGATGATTTAGATTTTAGCAAATCTGTTTGCTATGCTTTTGTGTGCAAAGAGGCATTATTTTCATTCGAGGACGTGCCTTCCTCTTTGCCTCCTGCTGCCATTGACATTTTGCAGGAGTTCGCTGACGTCTTTCCACAAGACGTGCCACCGGGATTACCACCTATTCGAGGGATTGAGCATCAAATTGACTTAATTCCCAGTGCATCATTACCCAACCATGCACCATACCGTACCAATCCATTGGAGACGAAGGAGATTATGCGTCAAGTACAAGAACTGCTCGACGAAGGTTGTATACGCGAATCCCTTAGTCCTTGTGCTGTTCCTATCATTTTAGTGCCGAAAAAGGATGGTACGTCACGTATGTGCGTTGATTGTAGAGGCATTATTATATTACTATTCATTATCGTCATCCTATTCCTAGGCTAGATGATATGCTTGATGAATTCAGTGGCTGTACAATATTCTCCAAAGTTGATTTGCGTAGTGGATACCATCAAATTCGTATGAAATTGGGAGATGAATGGAAAACAACATTTAAAACTAAGTTTGGATTATATGAGTGGTTAGTCATGCCTTTTGGGTTAACTAATGCACCTAGTACTTTCATGAGGTTAATGAATGAATTTTTACGTGCTTTCATTGGACGATTTGTGGTAGTTTACTTTGATGACATATTGATTTATAGCAAATCTTTGGAGGAACATTTGGAACATTTACGTGATGTTTTTATTGCTCTACATGATGCACGTTTGTTTGGTAACCTTGGAAAGTGCACCTTTTGAACCGACTGAGTATCTTTTCTTGGCTATGTTGTTACTCCACAGGGAATTGAAGTTGATAAAGCCAAGATTGAAGCTATTGAGAGTTGGCCGCAGCCCAAAACGGTCACACAAGTGAGGAGTTTCCTTGGCCTTGCTGGTTTCTATAGGCGTTTTGTGAGAGATTTCAGCACCATTGCTGCACCTCTCAACGAGCTTACAAAGAAGGATGTGCCTTTTGTTTAGGGACGAGTGTAGAGAGAGGGAGAAGAAGACAAAGGCGCTAGAGCTCATGTTTGGAGGGCATGACCCGCGGTCACCGCTTGAGCTGGCGTGCGCGGGGCACAGCGATCGGCCAAATCATGTCTGCTGAAGGACCCTGCTATCCTTAGTCCAAAGGATGCAACAACATGGTCCAAGGGCAAAGAAGAGAAAAACAGAAGGCACCAAACCAGCTCGACAACAAGGTGTTTGATGCCTTTTGTAGAAGATTGGCCGGGAGGGTTAGACTGAGGTTTGACTGGGGTTGATCACTCACTAAGGTGAGTAAGATGGCAGGGTCTCAGCTCAATAGGAGGGGTTTAGCTAGTATTTGCTGTAGAAAGTGCCACACTGTCCAGAAATGTAGATATAGAAGTAGCACTCACATAGTGCATCCACTTGGGATGAAATTTGGCATGGAAGGGTTATTTAGTCACATGAAGACGTTGTATAAATTTCATACCAAATGGATGAACCAAACTGGTACTTGCTTCACACACATCCTCTCTGGACAGAAACTTGCAAAAATTCTATAGGAATATTGGCTTGATTGAATATTCCCAAATTTGGTGGAAATATGTTATATGGATAGGAGAAGGTCCAGGAAAATTTTCAGCTTAATTGAAGCAATATAACATATACTTGCTTCACAAACTGAAAATTTGGACATAATCAAAGAATTGAAGATGAGCTCACAAGAATGCATGACATGAGCTCAAATTTGGTGGAGGGCTATGATATGATTATATTGAGGTCATGCATAAATTTCAACTCATTTGGATATGCCTAGCTTGTACCTCCTTCACAAAGTTTCTTTCTAGACAGAAACATTGCAAAATCATTGATAAATAATCACTAGGCAAATGATGTTAAATTTTGGCATGTGGCAATTATATGGACATGAAAATATGTCCAAGAAGTTTGGAGTCAATTGGGCAAAGATAAATAGCACTTGCTTCACAATGTGCTATTTAGAACAGAATAGAGAATGAATTATTTGAGCATGATGGAAAACATGGCAAGTGAAATATTTTGCCATATTTGAGGAAGATATGACCAAAATAAATTATGAGAATTATTTGGGAATTTTAGGAGTGATGGAAATATAGGTTGCTTCACAACCTAGGGCAAATTGAGTTATTCCTTTGACAGAAAAAGGAATATTCTCAAGAAAAAGATTATTGGGGTTGGCCCAAGATGGAAATGGCAAGGTCTAGGGATGGATATGAGGATGACAAGCCACTCTGGAAGGAAAGAATAGGTTATCTTCTTCATTTTCCAAACCACATAGCCATAGAAAAAGAAAACCTAGGAAAAAATCTCAAAAAAAACCAAAGAAAAAGAAAGGGCCAAGAATCAGGCTGTCACAAAGCTTCCCCCCTTAAAGAAATCTCGTCCTCGAGATTTGGTTGCTCAAGGAACAAGTATGAATATATCTGACTTAAGGAAACCGTTTCCAACTCGGGTATCCTTTTTCCTTATTGATTGTTCCTCACTGGATTTTATCTGACTAGTTGTCTGTCTCTGGGGTGGTTTGCTTCACAGTATCCTCATCCTGACACATCTCACCTTGCTTGCTCATGCTTATACTGGCTCCAATTATTTTCATATCTGTTGACTTAGCTGAGATTAGCATGACTGAAATATGTGTGTGTCTCACAAATCCAGGAGTGATTTCCGATGGGTGCGTCATCCAACACTGACAACCTTTCACGAAGTTGTGGCCAAATTTTCCTAGTAGGCACCCAATATTTTTACTCCCTTCTTTGGGTTTATTTAATAAAATATGGGTTCTCCAGGTCCAAAATAGTGCTGTGGATCATAACTGTTCTTCTGACTAATACTGATTTTCTCGCGGGAGGTTCTGAATCATTTTGACTGGCTCCACTGTCTTGAGTATCAAATCTGTACCAAACATTTGATTGTCTCCTGTCGTGGTCAACATGAAGGGCTGCCTTATGTGATGGTATCCACGGATTTGACTGACTGTGGATCTTGCAGCAAAAAATTCGTTCATGACAGGGTATCCTTTGATGATTCTCATGCTTTAGGGCACATGCTTCCAGACTGTTATTCCACATACTGATTATTCATTCTGTCGGCATACCCATAATAGGTTGTGTGATGCTTTACCATCATTGTTGGTGTCGAACTGTTGAATTGTCCTTTGGTCTGGCTTCACAGACGCGGATATCTGATACTGACAAATCTGAGCATATACTATTGGCTGAGCGGGTTGTCTGGTTATGGAGTCCTTACCAAATTGAGTAGACCCCTTTGATGAATATCCATGGTGATCAATATTGACTCATACTGTCTGGGGTATCTGCACCATGTGGGTCTTGCAACAATTCTCATACCCGCATCATCGGTCTTGCTCCTCCATTACTGTTTTCCTTCTCTGGATCCTTGGCTGAAGGAGCGGGGTCATATTGTTTTTCCGTGTGACGATAGGTTCTATCGGGTGCAATATTCTGATAGGCATACTCTTATCCGCATCTTCTAACATGGTGATATCATTTAAATGGCAGGTTCATCACCTCTCAAGTTCTGACCATAGGGAAATGATCGTCCGAACCCTTGCAAGAAATCGGCAAATAAATCAGTAGCCACCAAAACGGTCTTTACAACTCAGATCTGGGACATTACTAAAATACCTCAACCACGGCTCAAGACGGGTAAATTGAGTTATTCCTTTAATAGAAAAAGGAATATTCTCAAGGAAAATATTATTGGGATTGGTCCAAGATGGAAATGGCAAGGTCTAGGGATGGATATGAGGATGACAAGCCACTATGGAAGGAAACAAGAGGTCACCTTCTTCATTTTCCAAACCACATAACCACGGAAAAAGAAAACTCAGGCAAAAATCTCAGAAAAACAAAAGAAAAAGAAAGGGCCAAAAATCAGGCTGTCACAGGTTAGTCATGAGTTAGTCTGACCTCTAGCTAAGTTAGAGTATCCAAACAGGAGCAATATAGGACATGCAAGTTTCTCAAAGCATGCCGTCAAATTCATACGTGAAAGGATCATATTTTTTGAAATGAAACATGAAAGGATCTTCGAATGATATAGTTTTCAAATTATATAAAATCTTATCAATAGTCAAAGGCAACCTTGAAGAAAACATTAGGCCCTGTATAAAATCTTACAAATAGTCAAAACCAAGTGTTACTACTACACCAAACAAGTTCAAAACGAGAAACTAGACCCACTCACAGAACGGCACGCCTGTCTCGTTTGGTTCGTCGATCAAAGCGCTTCCTCTTCTTGGCATAACAATAGAGTAAAGTAATTTTTTTAGAATGCTCTTGGCATGTCGCTAACATGTGATGAGTTAACCGACCTCAATAAACGGCAAAATCGCCAGCCTGCCGCACTTTGAGAGAGTCGAGGAGCGAGAAGCGATACAGGCTGGTGGATTACTAGAGCTAGGTGTCGCACGGAGGCCAAGAAATATGGTGATAGCATGGGTTGGCCATGTATGATGTAACTACACTAGGCTACCGGGTTTTGGACTCTTCTGGTCTACTGTGGAGAAGATAGGGTAGATTTTATATCTCCGAATAATAAAGAGTCCAGATGCTCCATCGCGAGGTTTCTTGCTCCTTCTCAGTTGTCGGAAAGCATTCTTCTAAGTTGTGCCGACACGTGGGACATCCAGCATCCAGGTCCATGTGTCATGCAAGCAAATGGAGTTAAATATAGTAGGAGAGACTCACCAACGGTCACAAACGTAGGTGGAGTACGTGCACGAATCACCCGAAAAAAGGAATACGAGCACGAAGAGAAGAGGTGCAGGCACCGACGGATGTACTCTTTGCCTCTTTCCCTAATACTCACGTGCAGGTACACGGTGAGCTCATTTGTGTACGAAGAGGCAGCTCACCAGATAATTTGGCGAGTGTAGTACGTAGTTGTTCATGGGAACCACACATGGACGAATCAAAGTTCGATCATGACGCGGTGGCATGTTTTTTATAAATTAAGTTATTCAATTCGATGGCACATATGCAACATTATTTTCTCAATGGAACATGAATCGTGCATGCACTGAATGATGGAGGACGAGGAGAAGCTTTTGCTTTACGATAGTGTATAGGCGGTGGACATGCAACAGTTCATTCGGTGTCAGATTGCGAGAAGTATCTATACTGTAGTACCATCATCATTGTTCGACTTCCGGAAGAGGCGAAGAGCCAAGTGCACGGTCACCTACTCCCAGTATAACCGGTCGTGTTTGCATGAATTTTTTAACGTAGTACAATCTGAGTGGATTGCTCCAGTGCTCATCACACATGAGCCAATCAATTCGCACCCTTCCGTGCTCCATTTTGTCTTGTGTTCCTTCCTCCGTCCAGCATGCTGACAAGTGGGCCCCATGCTCATGTATGACAAATGTGGTAGTCAATTATTTTGCCAGAGTCAGCTATCACACCCTTTCGATGCCACGTCAATGTACCCACTAAAAACAAGTTAGACTTGTTTGGTTCAACCGCCTCCCTAGGTGTTTGGAGAGGAATTGGCCGTCGCGCGGCAGTTCTGTAGGTTGGCAGGTGGCAAAAAACAGGGGAAAATGTGTGAACCAGCTAGACGAGAGATTTGGTTGATTTTATATCACTGAATAATATAAAATATTATGAGTATAGACGCTCTATCGCGAGGTTCCTTGCTCCTTCTCGGTCGTCGGGAATCTATGAGGATGTTTGGTTCATGGCTAACTTTGGAGTTGTTTGGTTGTGACTGTTTGGTTCAAGCCACACCTTAGTCACACCTAAGGTTAGGCAAGTTTGACAAACTTAGGTGAGTGTTTGGTTCAAGCCACACCTTAGTCAAGCAACACTTGGACCCCACATGGCTTACACACAAAAAATGGCAAGATTCCCTTAGGCTTGCCAACTTGTGGCTCTCATTTTGATGAACTAACCTTAGGCAAGCTTCGCAAAAATGTGTGCCAAAGTGTGGCAATGCTAGTCCTAGAACCAAACAGCCCATTTGCCACAACTAACCTTAGGCAAAGTGTGGCTGCCACAAAAAGTGTGGCTATGGCCAACACAAGTGTGGCAAGATTTGGCAAAAAATTGAGCCTATGACATGTGGACTATATAACTAGAGAAGTGTGGCAAGCCACAAGTGTGGCAATGAACCAAACACATGTCTAAGATGTTGTGGCATGACTAAGGTTAGACGTGGCAACCTTAGGCTGGGAACCAAACAGGCCCTATGTTCTTCCACTCTTTTTTTTGACGTGAGCTTTGTTCATCCTTTTGCCAACACGCGGGACATCTGGCATCAAGGTGCATGTGTCATGCAAGAAAATGGAGATAAGGAATGCGTAAGTGAGTCATGCACTTCAATGGCACCTAGTACTACGCAATATTTTTTCTCCTCGATGGCACGTGAATAGTGCATGTACTCAATGACGGAGCACGGGGTGGTAGCCATGGACATGGTCGGCCCTTTTTGGAGATATTACTAAACAACTTTGATGTGTCCCGTCAACTCCAGAACCAGGAGAAGCTGCTTACTACGCCTTCTCCCTCTGCCATCGCCAACGCATGCGTGGTGGCTCGCAGCACGAGGAGAAACTTTTGCTTACAACCGATGGACGTGCAGAAGTTCATTTGGTGTCAGATTGCTAGAAGTACTACTGTAGTACCATCATTATTGTTCGACTTCTGGAAGAGGAGAAGAGCCAAGCGCAAGGTCACCTACTAACCTAGTACTACTAGTATACTATAGCCAAAGCTGGTGCACCCTTTTAGAGCATGGTTAATTAATATAGGCGGCTCTTGCAGCGGCACATCATTAGCACAGTGCTCTTGCAGCAGCAAGTACTCTCTTCGTAAGGAAAAATAAAGGATTTGAGTGGCATGTCCACTTGAATCCCATAGCATTAACACAGTGTTCCCCTAAAAAACCAGTGTTTGATACAGGAAAAACAAAGTAAGTGAAAAAGTTGGGTGGATGCTAGATTGCCAATTAACACATGATTACATAGGAAAAAAATCTTATAGCATTCTATCCTATGAATCAAACAACCAATGTAGGGAGCACGGTGCTGCCTCTCATCGACCTCCTCTGCATGAGTTTTCTTGTAGTAGTGGCGGAGCTTAGGCCAAGGACACATTTGATTTTCAAGTAGGGCTCGATTAACTCAATTGTGTCTCCTAGCTAGCAGCGCCCACCTGCAAATGAGCACCACCATAAGCTGTGCGACAATGATAGAGGCTCTGGGAGGACTAGAGGTAGGCGGGCGACGAGCCGACGAGGTAGCCCAACGACCCCTTGAGCTTGAAAGGCACCCGCATGATCTCGTCTCCTCGTAGGGAAGGTCGGGGTCCATTGGGTACATCTTCGATGATATCCATGGCTTCCAACAGCGTCGTTGCCATTTCATTAGTGTAGATAATTAGGAAACTCCTAGTCAAAAATCAAAACCACCTAAACTCTAACATGTGAACACTAAAACCGCTCAAGGGGGTGATATACCCGGTTTTAGAGATTTCAGGGTAAAAATCATACCAAAATTGACTTTGGGGGGTTATTTGTCCGTCAACTTACATTTGAGGGTGAAAAATATACTTGTTTCAATGGTCCGCCGGTCAGAGTATCTCTACTCTTATAAAAAACCAAGTTGGTGATGATGGTGGGTCTGCCATCTTGTAATATAGACCGTTCGATATATATCCGACGGATAGAAAGCAAACTATGACAATTTTACAAAAGATACCCGCACCTCTCTCGACATTTACAGATAAGGCCTTGCCTCGTTCATCCTTATCTCCCACAACCTCATTGCTGAGAAATTAAAAAAGGAAGTCTCTGGAACAATCTAGCATGGTGGCCGCTGCCGCCTGCCGGTGTCGTCCATCCCCATGCCTCCGCCCAGTCCGACCACTAGTCACCACCACGCCCCACTCCTCCTCACCTTATCTCTCATCTTTCATATTTTCGATGAAATTCTTGAGATTCCTCACCTTATCTCTCATCTTTCATATTTTCGATGAAATTCTCGAGATACCAATTTTCCGATAAAATTCTCGAGATATCATTAGTTTTTACACATGGGATTACTCCTGCATGGGTCAATCACAACATGTCTTTTGTAAAAAATGCATATTGATGTTCCGTGCAATGCACAAGCATCTTGCTAGTTATTTTTGATTTATAACATGTGGGACCGAGTGTGAGCGAACCGACCTCAATGACGGCAAAATCGCCTGCCAGACACACTTCGAGAGAGATGAGGAGCTAGAAGCGATATGGCTGGTTGTGTCATGCAAGAAAATGGTTGGTCTCATGTTTAAAACTTGATGTACTATAGTAGAGGTAGATATAGATGCAGATGTAGATGTAGTGTAGACGTAGATGCAGATGTAGATGTACGTGTTGAGATGTAGAGATAAGTGAGACTCACCAATGGTCACCAACGTAGGCCGAGTACGTGCATGAATAACCCACAAAAAAAGGGTACGTGCACGAAGAGAAAAGTTACACGCACAGACACACGTACTCTGTGCCTCATTCCCTAACACACACGCGCGGGTACACGATGGAGCTCATTTCTGGATGAAGAGGTAGCTCACGTGATAATTTGACGCGTTTAGTAGTTGTTCACTTAGTAGAGGGTCAGGAACCACGCATGGATGAATCAAAGTTCGACCATGATGCGGTGGCATGTTTGTTTTTAATTTTTTTTCTTCAATGGCACGTATGCAGTTTTTTTTCTTGAATGGCACGTGAATCATGCACATACTCAATGACGGAGCACGGGATGGGATGGTAGCCATGGACATGGTCGGCCCTTTTTGGAGACTACTACACTGGTACTTTGATGTACATTTTGAAAAAAAACTACTACTTTGATGTGTCCTGTCAACTCGCAGAATGATGAGAAGCTTGCTTACTACGCCCTCTACATAGCCCACACTTTGTACGGCTAGTTATAGTGGGAGTAACTTAGCGCACTCCAAGAAAACTTTGCTTATGTGGCAAGTAGTTAATGAGAAGTGGTAACATAATATGTTACTGTAACATAGCGTTTCCCAAGATAAGATGAGTCTACATGCTAATAAATGAAGCCATCTATAACATTACTACTATGTTACTTTGCACTATGAAGGTAGTAACATAGACTAGTGTCATATGCATGAAACTAGTGAGTATGGGGGCACATGATATTTCCACGTCCGGACTGATCCCGGGTTGGCTTCTCACCTTCCTGCCCACCAAAAACCCCTCCCCCTCTCGCACGCGCTTCCTGCCTGGCGCCAGCTGAGCCTACCGCTCCACATTGATGGCAAGTCAGGGCGACGCGACCTCACTGCTTCCGCTGTTGAAGCGGCGCACCGATCGAGGGCACCGCCCACTGCACGTCCGACATTTCAGACTACTCATAGTGGAGAGTAACTTTAGAGCAAGTACTACAATTAGGTGACATAAGCAGGCTATAAGGATTTAAATATAGTATTTGTGCTTAGTTGAAGGAGAGAGAAGAGGAGAGAGAAGAGAAGCGGGCTGTAAACCTGTAGCCGGTTGTAGCACGAGCTCCAACATAATTTATGAGACAAAAGGTGGGGCCATGGGCCTATTTGGTTTGTGACTAACTTTGCCACAACTAAGCTTAGGCAAAGTGTGGCTGCCACAAAAAGTGAGGCTAACAAAATGACCACCACAAGTGGAAAGATTTGGCAAAAGATTGAGCCTATGACATGTGGACCATGTTGCTAGAAAAGTGTGGCAAGCCACAAGTGTGGCAATGAACCAAACACCTAAGATGTTGTGGCCCGACTAAGGTTAGGCGTGGCAACCTTAGGATGTAAACCAAACAGGCCCATGTATTAATGATATAGTACTATACTAAAGGGACTAACTATTGTACTAGCAGGCTATTAGGTTTGCTCTAGATGATGTGTCAACTTCATATAGCCGGATGTTGGCTATACTATTAACCATGCTCTAAGTGTGGTGTGAGTGGGACCAAAGTTTAGTCCCATACTGCTAGGTGAGTGTGAGTTGCACCACTTTATAATGTGATCTATTCTAGAATTTGCATGAGCATGATAATAGGAAACCTACACGTGCGCTCTTTGGGAATGAGCCTGTCCAAGGACAAAAGCTATGCACGTGGTCTATATTTTTGTTGGTCGGAAAATTTATTAAGTCATTAATTAATAATTAACAGATGCCTTAATTACTCAGTCGTTTCTGATTCTCTTGGATAGTGGGGCTATTATTGACTTGGACGTGGGGTTTGGGCCAAAGGCCTACTATTATACTTGGTCTTACTCGCATGACCGACCTGACAGGCTCTACCCTAGCTGCTGTTGTATCATATGGTTATGCACCATTCCAGATCATAGCGCTGCCATGCAATTCTTCTCCATCCCTCCTTCCGGCATGCACCACGAGGAGGGACAGCAATCCTCCGAACCCCGCCTTTCGTGATCCTGTACGAGAGAGAGGCAATCAGGTCTTTGGGGAGCACACTCCTGCGATGTGACGCCCCCGATTCAATCATACACTAATCATACACGCAAACGTGTACGATCAAGATCAGGGACTCATGGGAAGATATCACAACACAACTCTACAAATAAAATAAGTCATAGAAGCATCATATTACAAGCCAGGGGCCTCGAGGGCTCGAATACAAGAGCTCGATCATAGACGAGTCAGCGGAAGCAAACAATATCTGAGTACAGACATAAGTTAAACAAGTATGTCTTCAGAAGGCTAGCACAAACTGGGATACAGATCGAAAGAGGCGCAAGCCTCCTGCCTGGATCCTCCTAAACTACTCCTGGTCGTCGTCAGCGGGCTACACTTAGTAGTAGGCACCTCCCGAGTAGTAGTAGTAGTCGTCATCGACAGTGGCATCTGGCTCCTGGGCTCCATCGTCTGGTCGCAGCAATTGGGTATAGAAAAGGGGAAAAGAGGGAGCACAGCAACCGTGAGTACTCATCCAAAGTACTCGCAAGCAAGGAGCTACACTACATATGTATGCATTGGTATCAAATGGAAAAGGCTATCATATATGGACTGAACTGCAGAATGCCAGAATAAGAGGGGGATAGCTAGTCCTATCGAAGACTACGCTTCTGGTAACATCCATCTTGCAGCAGGAGAAGAGAGTAGATGGTAAGTTCACCAAGTAACATCGCATAGCATAATCCTAACCGATGGTCCTCTCCTCGTCGCCCTGTTAGAGAGCGACCGCCGGGTTGTATCTGGCACTTGGAAGGGTGTGTTCTATTAAGTATCCGGTTCTAGTTGTCATAAGGTCAAGGTACAACTCCAAGTCATCCTGTTACCGAAGATCACGACTATTCGAATAGATTAACTTCCCTGTAGGGGTGCATCACATATCCCAACATGCTCGATCCCATTTGGCCGGACACACTTTCCTTGGTAATGCCCAGCCTCGGAAGATCAACACGTCGCAACCCTACCTAGGCACAACAGAGAGGTCAGCACACCAGTCTAAATCCTATGTGCGCAGGGGGTCTGGGCCCTTCGCCCATTGCACACCTGCACATTGCGAGGGCGGCCGGAAGCAGACCTAGCCTAGCAGGCGTTCCAGTCCAATCCGGCGCGCGCTGCTCAGTCGCTGACGTCACGAAGGCTTCGGCTGATACCACGACGTCGAGTACCCATAACTGTCCCCGCGTAAATGGTTAGTGCGTATAGGCCAGTGCCAGACTCAGATCAAATACCAAGATCTCGTTAAACGTGTTATCTTGAAATAATCGCGAATACCGACCAGGGCCAGGCCCACCTCTCTCTTAGGTGGCCTCAACCTGCCCTATTGCTCCGCCTCAAAGTAACAGTCGGGGGCCATCGGGAACTCAGGCCCACCACTATCTGGATGGAGCCACCTGCCCCTTCAGCCCCCATCTCCAAACAGTATCACCGGTAATGTAACAGTGTAAAGTATATAGTATATGCCCGTGATCACCTCCTGAAGTGATCATGGCCCAGTAGTATAGCATGGCAGACAGACAAGAGTGTAGGGCCACTGATGATAATCTAGCATCCTATACTAAGCATTTAGGATTGCAGGTAAGGTATCAACAGTTGTAGCAACAATGACAGACTATGCATCAGAATAGGATTAACAGAAAGTAGTAACATGCTACACTACTCTAATGCAAGCAGTATAGAGAAGAGTAGGCGATATCTGGTGATCAAGGGGGGGGGGCTTGCCTGGTTGCTCTGGCAAGAGAGAGGGGTCGTCAACACCGTAGTCGTACTGGGTAGCCGAGGCGTCGGTCTCGGTGTCTAGCGAGAGAAGAGGGGGAAGAAACAATAAATATTAAGCAAACAGATGAATAGTGATGCATGGCATGACAAGTATCGGTGCTAGGGGTGCCCTAACGCGGTACGAGGTGGTACCGGTGAAGGGGGAAAACATCCGGGAAAGTATTCCCGGTGTTTCGCGTTTTCAGGGAAGTTGCGTGTTCGCTATGCTAGGGATGTGTGGCGGACGAACGGGATACGTATCCGGATTCGTCTCGTCGTTCTGAGCAACTTTCATGTACAAAGTTTTTTCATCCGAGCTACGGTTTATTTTATATTAATTTTAAGAGATTTAAATCATTTTTAGGATTTATTTAATTAATTAAATCAACATTATCTAGAATAGTGTTTGCTGACGTCAGCAGTTGACTTGGTCAACCTGACATGTGGGTCCCGTTCGTCATTGACTGTTTAGTCTAATTAGGGTTTAATTAACTTAACTAATTGATTAGATTAATTAAACAGGATTGATTAACTTAATTAATTAATTAATTATCATTTACTGTATTTATTTTTTATTTTATTTTTTTATTTATTTTCGTTCTCAGGGGGTGGGCCCCCTTTGTCATTGGCACTAGGGGCCTTAGCGGTTACGGGCGTGCGGGCGCTGCAGGACGGGGCGGACCCGTGCGGGGCCAGCAAGGGGGCCGCGGCGGCGCCGGCCACCAGTGGCCGGAGCAGGAGGGGTGGGAGGCGCCAGAGCGGGGTAGGGCGAGGCCGGGCCGGGGCACCAGAGGCAGCAAGCGGCGCAAGCGCGTGGTGCCATGTGCAGGCGGGCGGCGCGGGACGGCATGCAGCGAGCGGCGGAGTAGAGGCCGTGGGTGGGGGCAAGGCCACGGGAGATGCGGGCGACGGAGTCGGGAGCAGAGAGGCTGCAGCGAAGGGAGGCAGCAGGCGGCAGCAGGCGAGGCGGGGCTTACGGCACGAGCAGGGTGGTGTTGGGTGCGGGCGGGACCGTGCGCGCGCACCACGAGGAGGCCGGGGCGCGCGAAGACGCGAACGCGGTGTGCGTGTACAGGGGCGCGGACGACCACGGCGAGGCGCGGGGCGAGCGCCGTCGTGAGGGCACGGGAAGAGGAGGACCAGGGTCCTCACCAGAGTTGTAGGGAAAATGGCAGCGGTTGTCGTGGCGGAGGACGGGGACGACTTCCCGACGATGAGAGGGTTGAGGAAGCGAGGAGGCAGGCCGGCGTGGTGGCCGTCGAGGGGCGGCGTTGTCGTGCCCGATCCAGATTGGATCGGGGGAGGAGACGAGGGAGCAAGAGGGGGAGAGATCGGGGGGAGAGTGGGGAACGTGGGGAGTGGACCGGTTAGGGTTTCGGTCGGGGTGGGGGTGGCCTATAGGCCAGGGGGTGGCCAGCTGGGCCATGGCCTAGTTGGGCCAAGGGGTCCAGTGGGGCGGGGGGGGGGGGGGGGTTCTCTTTCTCCTTTTCTTTTTTTGCTAGTTTTGTTTTTCTGGTTTTGTATTTTCTTTTTCTTTTGTTTATTTTATTTCCTTTCTGTTTTAGCTTAGTTTCCTTTTATTTTTGATTTAGCAAAATACCAAAATGGCACCTAACTTGATGTTACCAAATATGTCACAACCAAAAAAAAGGTTTCAACCTAAAATAATTTAGTTTAGTAATTTTCAAAACAGAAAAGGCATTTAATTAATGGTTTTAGCTAATGATTTAATTAGGTTAGTGCATTTAAACATTTTGTAAAGAGTTGGTTTCTCCACTAATATGTCTTATGAATTACTTGTCATATCAAGAACATTTTAGTTTTGACTTTTGAAAACTTTAATTGTTTGATTTTTTTGAATTTGGTTTTTGAATCGGTTTTTGAACTAACGCGAGATTAGCGATAGTAATCGAAGTGACGTGGCATCATTAGCAGAGAATTACTGTAGCTTAATTATCCGGGCTTCACAATTCTCCTCCACTACAAGAAATCTCGTCCTGAGATTTAAGAGGGGAGTAAGGGGGAAGGGATTTGGTTACGAAATTCTAACAAGTGTTCTCGGTCTTGGTTGCTCTTCCTGAAGTAGTTGATCCTCCTCGTTGATGTCTTTATTTCTCTGCTTCAGGTCATCATGGTGAAGTCGGCATCCTTTCTTCGGAAACTCCATCGTACTTACGAAAGAATAAAGGGGGAGTATTCCGGGAGAACGGACCTTTGCATGGTTGTCTATCTGGTTGATAACATCAGGGGAGGTGGCGGACAGCATCTCTCAAATTGAAACTTAATAATATATCGAGAGCAAAGTAGGAAGGTCGCATGAGAAGTTCCGAGCGGGCATGCAATCGCTCATTGCCTGAAGCGGAGTGTGAAAAGGGGTTCAGAGTAACGAGAATAAGTATTGCGTCCGATACCAGAATGGATCACTAGGAAGGTGGCTCATGAATTACATACGAAGTCAAACATGAGGAATAACTTTGACAATCGGGGTGTACATGAGAGTCAGGTTTCGATCATGTGTAACTGTGGGTTATGGGCCCACCATGTGGTTAAAAGTAGGAAGGTCGGTGACATCTTGCACGATCATGTAAGTAAGGCATGTCAGAGGATAGTCTGTCGGTTATTTTGGCAACAACATCGGTACCAAGGGCGAGGGACGAAGAGAACCATTTTCCTGCTCGTTGAACGAGGCGGGCCAATAGGCAAGGTTCTCGTCCATCGGTGGTTACCGGAATGTCATCAACAATAGTAACAGGTTCTTACTGACAGAGTTGTACACCGAGGTGCTTACCAAAGCAGTGACTTATTACTGCTTAGATCATATAAACCGCAAGAAGGTTAAACAAAACAATGGAAAGGAAAATGTGATTATCAGACTAAACAGAACAATGGAAAGGAAAATGTGTTTAAACACACATTCAGGGGTATATCCTTCCCAAGGACAAGAAGAACATGATATCTATGACAGGATATAACGTAGAAAACCCTTTAGGTAAGGGGGGGGGGTCTCATGACATTACCCATACAGTGGTGTTTGGGTAATTGAGCAGGAAACATTTAGCATTGGGCTTCAAATGTTTTCTTTGAAAATCGGAGTACCACAGACATGCTTCGAGATTGCATTGACATGGTCTTCAATCAAAGGTTGGACTCTGGATACACGAAGGGATTCATCATTAAGCCAAGGAGAGGATGAGGAGGTGGCTGATGGACTCAGCAATAATTCAACAAGGTATCCAAAAAGATGGATTTCCATAGTTATGTGGACAAGGAGATAATATTTGTCGGATCAAATGATATAATGATGTATGCTCAAGGAAAAACATACACAATTAAACATTAGTTGAAAAGGGTGCCCAAAGTATGGCCTTAGGTAGCATGATCAAATGTTAGAATGGTGATTCAGTGATCAATAGTCTAAGAATGAACGTTCGACCATTAACTTCAAAGCAATAGGGTTGCTAGAAGGGTAGAATCCAAACAGCACCGTTCACCTGTTGGTATCCCAGTTAGAACCAACACGGGGACCAAGAAAGAAAGGTGATGGTGAGAAGTATTACCTGTATCAAGAATCCTTAAGAGGTGGTGAAATTCTCACGACTTTCTTGACATTAAAGATGGTAATACTCCAAGGTAAAGAAGAACAAATGCTAGATAGCAAGGAACTCAAGGTATAACACAAAACACGAACAAGTTTGTGTTGGAGGGAAGTCAATAAAGTGGTCGATGGTAACACAAATCATCGAGGGCAAGGATGGTATTTCTCATCATGAACTCAATTGATATCTTGGAAGAGCTCTGAATGCTGATGATGATCACGACACATTTGTCAAGAGATTTCATGAAGATGTAATCAATCAGTGATGACATCTAGTCAAACGAATGATAAGCAGAAAGTTATTGGAACCATGGTTACGACACAAACTCGAAATCAAGCTTGCGGATCAATCCGAAATGATATGATGAGGAAAATCGACGTAAGCTTAGCTCATCGTCGAGAATTGTGCTCCATGAAGAAGGACCAGGTAGCACAGTTAAAATTTAGCACAATGATGATATAGCCGATCAGGCTAGGAATGACTTAAATGATTATTAACTCGTAAGCAACAACAATTACTTAAGAGTTATTGAATCAGAGTGCGGAATCGATTCACTTATTGGTGTCCTTGGTTGATGACAACCCAGAACCCAGGAAAATTGGAATCGGTGAGAAATAATAGTTGATGAAGAACCCATAAGAAGTTATGCAGTTCTATGATATTCTTGAGATACCAGAGTGTAATACACGACGGTAGATGAAAGTGAAGGTTGGTCGGGTGCAATGATCTCTAGAAGACAATTACTTCAACTTGTCCGAGAAATGGTATTTAAAGGAGAACATGGTCGGAACCACGTCCACGGATACAAGATGAACTTATAACAAGGGGATAATTATTTTAAGAGAAGCTTCCATGATAAGGTATACATCGGGTCCATGGGCATGAACACAGGGTTTAAGGTCGACTCCCACTTTTTCAACGTATAACCTTTCATTGACCTCTCGCTTTTCAAAAATGACATTAGTTGTTGAAAGTTTTACCTGGTGCAATACTAGATGATTATGACCCGTGGAATCTTTCAGGTTTACACAGAGTAAGGAAGACATAGGTTTAATCCATCGGGGCATCTTATGAACACATACCCCCAACTTCAGGAGCGAATAATTCAAGCTCGGGAGCAGAGCATGGTTGACAAAAGTAGGGGATACAATTTACCAAAGGCATTATGTATCCGACGAAAGGCTCACAAGTTTAATGAATATGAAGGACGGTGTCGGACAAAATCCAACAAAGGATCTGGTGGTCCATAAGGGATCTGATGTGAGTATCGGTACTCAACCAGAGGAAGAAGGAATGCAAGGAGATCAGATTATAGAAACAACTGACTAACTCAAAGCTCAAATGCAAAGGAATTATGAATTCCAAGACAAGGGATCAAAAGCAACACTCTAATTAGGGATGGATAAGTCGAATAGCCGTAGGGGTACAATCGACGGCAATTTGATTAGCCAAGAGCCAGCTCCTGTTTAAAATGACGTCTGAGCCGAAGGGATGAATCCTCAGATCTAATTGAGGAATTGCGAGCATTCACAACATATTGATTCAACAGTCTCAAACTGATAATGACTAAGGATGCCAATAATATTACGGGACTTATGAGGTAAATCATAATGCAAGTAAGCAAGAATTTCAAGAGCAATAGGCTGTTGAGGATTTTTGAAAGATCAAATAGTATTTCGAAGTCTTTGCGGAGCACAAGAACAACTGGGAATGAGTGGATACTCGATAAGTCCGAGGAATTATCCGTAGAGGTATCTCTGCGGCAAGGAACTACAAGGCAGTGGTACAAGGGATTCTTAAAAGTCGGAGGGCAATTCGATGCATCTCGTAATAACAAGAGAAACTCAGAGTAATTGTATGAACAACAAGTGTATGTCATTATCCATATGGATGTATCGGTAGTAGGGAATTGAAAAGGCAGATGGCACAAGGGCCTCGGGAATGATCAAAGAGTATCTTCAAAAACTTCGGGTGCAGTAGGCGATCATCTATGATAAGGGGCTCTTTGGGAGAAGTAGTTACGAGAACCTAGAGTCAGATTTAGTTAAATCATTTAAACCGAATAGAAGAGAGATCGGAGTCCCAGAGTATAGACGAGGAGTAAAAGATCCTAATACCACCCAATGGCGACGTGGGCCCGTAAGCCGCACAGCCAAGTTAGTAAAAACTTTTTCAATGACTAGACTCAACTTCGGCCAAGGAGTTTGGAAATGGGATTCCTACAGGCAATCGGCTCTGATACCAACTTGTGATGCCCCTGATTCAATCGTACACTACTCATACACGCAAACATGTACGATCAAGATCAGGGACTCACGGGAAGATATCACAACACAACTCGACAAATAAAATAAGTCATACAAGCATCATATTACAAGCCAGGGGCCTCGAGGGCTCGAATACAAGAGCTCGATCATAGACGAGTCAGCGGAATCAAACAATATCTGAGTACAGACATAAGTTAAACAAGTATGTCTTAAGAAGGCTAGCACAAACTGGGATACAGATCGAAAGAGGCGCAGGCCTCCTGCCTGGGATCCTCCTAAACTACTCCTGGTCGTCGTCAGCGGGCTGCACGTAGTAGTAGGCACCTCCCGAGTAGAAGTAGTCTTCATCGACAGTGGTGTCTGGCTCCTGGGCTCCATCGTCTGGTCGCAGCAATCGGGTATAGAAAAGGGGAAAAGAGGGAGCACAGCAACCGTGAGTACTCATCCAAAGTACTCGCAAGCAAGGAGCTACACTACATATGTATGCATTGGTATCAAATGGAAAAGGCTATCATATGTGAACTGAACTGCAGAATGCCGGAATAAGAGGGGGATAGCTAGTCCTATCGAAGACTATGCTTCTGGTAACCTCCATCTTGCAGTAGGAGAAGAGAGTAGATGGTAAGTTCACCAAGTAACATCGCATAGCATAATCCTAACCGATGGTCCTCTCCTCGTAGCCCAATTAGAGAGCGACCACCGGGTTGTATCAGGCACATGGAAGGGTGTGTTTTATTAAGTATCTGGTTCTAGTTGTCATAAGGTCAAGGTACAACTCCAAGTCGTCCTGTTACCGAAGATCACGGCTATTCGAATAGATTAACTTCCCTGCAGGGGTGCACCACATAGCCCAACACACTCGATCCCATTTGGCTGGACACACTTTCCTGGGTCATGCACGGCCTCGGAAGATCAACACATCGCAGCCCTACCTAGGCACAACAGAGAGGTCAGCACGCTGGTCTAAATCCTATGCGCGCAGGGGTCTGGGCCCATCGCCCATTGTCGGTGTCAAAACCAGCGGATCTTGGGTAGGGGGTCCCGAACTGTGCGTCTAGGCCGGATGGTAACAGGAGACAAGGGAGACGAAGTTTTACCCAGGTTCGGGCCCTCTCAATGGAGGTAAAACCCTACGTCCTGCTTGATTAATATTGATGATATGGGTAGTACAAGAGTAGATCTATGTAACGCCCTCGATGCGGCTATATCTCCTACGTGTCGAAGCACGACTTAGAGGCATAACCGCATTGAAAGCAATGTCGCAAGTAAGGCAATCTTCACAACATCCCATGTAATATAGATAATAAAATGGGAAGGTACATAGTTGGCTTACACTCGCCTCGTCAAACAAAGTACATAAATAGCATTACATCATCCAATCACTCATGGCCTGACTACGGTGCCAAAATAAAAGACCAACCCAGCATGCGACACGGTCCCGATCGCCCCAACTGGGCACCACTACTGATCATCAGGGAAAGACACATAGTAACGGCGTGAGTCCTCGTCGAAGTCCCACTTGAGCTCAAGCGCGTCATCTGGAACGGAGTTGTCTGGCCCTGCATCTGGTTTGGAAGTAATCTGTGAGCCACAGGGACTCAGCAATCTCGCACCCTCGTGATCAAGACTATTTAAGCTTATAGGTAAGGCAAGGTAATATGTGGAGCTGCAGCAAGCGACTAGCATATATGGTGACTAACCTATTCGCAAATGAGAGCGAGAAGAGAAGGAAATGCACGATCGAATAACTAGAGAACAACCTATGGCAAGCATTACACCAACACCGTGTTCGCTTCCCGGACTCCGCCGAGAAGAGACCATCACGGTAACACACTCAGTTGATTCATTTTAATTAAGTTAAGGTTCAAGTTTTCTACAACCGGACATTAACAAATTCCCATCTACCCACAACCGCGGGCACGGCTTTCGAAAGTTCAAATCCCTGCAGGGGAGTCCCAACTTAGCCCATGACAAGCTCTCACGGTCAACGAAGGATATAACCTTCTCCCGAGACATTCCGATCAGCCTCGGTATCCCGGTTCTACATGACACTTCGACAAGTTAAAACAAATCCAGCAACACCGCCTGAATGTGCTGACAAATCCCGATAGGAGCTGCACATATCTCGTTCTCAGGGCACAATCGGATAAGCAATCCGTACAACTAAAACCAGCCCTCGAATTTCCCTGAGGTGGCGCTGCAAGGGGCTCTAGGTTGGACCAACACTCAGAGGAGCACTGCCCCGGGGGGGTTTAAATAAGATGACCCTCGGGCTCCGGAAACCCAAGGGAAAAAGAGGCTAGGTGGCAAATGGTAAAACCAAGGTTGGGCATTGCTGGATAAGCTTTATTCAAGGCGAACTGTCAAGGGGTTCCCATTATCACCCAACCGCGTAACGAACGCAAAATCCGGGAACATAACACCGATATGACGGAAACTAGGGCGGCGAGAGTGGAACAAAACACTAGGAGAGAGGCCGAGCCTTCCACCCTTTACCAAGTATATAGATGCATTAAGATAACAAGATAATATAATGATATCCCAACAGTAAATAATGTTCCAACAAGGAACGGTCTCCGATCTTCACCTGCAACTAGCAACGCTATAAGAGGGGTTGAGCAAAGCAGTAACATAGCCAATCAACGGTTTGCTAGGACATGGTGGGTTAGAGGTTTGACATGACAATTTGGGAGGCATGATAAGAAAGTGGTAGGCATCCTAGCATAGGCATAGCAAAAGAGCGAGCATCTAGCAAAGCAAAGATAGAAGTGATTTCGAGGGTATGATCATCTTGCCTGCAAAGTTGTCAGAGTTGACTGGATCCTCAAAAGCAAACTCAACGGGCTCATCGTTAGCGAACTCGTCTCCCGGCTCTACCCAAACAAGACAAACAAGCAAAAAGGACACAATCAACCACGTGCAAAGCTCAAACAACATGATGCAAACATGGTATGCTATGCGGGATGCGATATGTGATGCATATGCAAGATTTGACAAGGAATGAATGAACCTGGCCACAAATTGGAAATCCAAGTGTTCCACTGTAAAGGTGAGATGATTTCGCTTGAAAATGATATAAAGAACGCCGGAATCGGAGACACGGTTTGGAAATGGCAAGCAATTCAAATATGGTCCCGGTCTGCGATAAACAACAAGTAGCCATCTAAATGCAACAAGCTAAACATGCTACAGCACCCAAACATGGCAACAAAATACATGGAAGGGATCCATTCATGAAGCTTAACAAAAGATGAACACTGAGTTACAGCCAATTCATTCATTAACAGGTTCAAACAAGCATGGTAAAAGAGCAATTGGTAAACATATTTCAGACTTAGTGAAATTAACACTTGTCTGGAATTTCAGATCAGATAGCACACTTTGGAGCAAGAAAACTATAAGCTACAGGGCCTGAACATGGCAAAGTAAAGCATGGCATGGAGCTACTCAAAGAGCTTAACGAAAGTACCTTAGTGACCTTGAGCCAAAATGGATCAGAAAAAACAATTGCAAGCATGTGAACATGGCAAAAACATAAACAGATCACAGAGGTCCTGATACTCTTCTGCAGACATCACACTCGTTCACGAACTGAGCAATCTCGCGCTTCATTCGAGTCCACCAATAAGCCTGCTTGAGGTCCTGATACAACTTCGTGCTCCCAGGGTGGATGGAGAGGAGTGAATTGTGAGCCTTGTTCAGGATAACTTTACGAAGATCACCTTTGGGCACAACAATACGATCCTCGATGAAGAGAGTATCCTTGTCATCAAGGCGGTAGCACTTGTACTTGGGTTGACTCTTGGCAATCCCAACCTTCACCTTCTTCCCCATAGCATCAAGAAGTTGGGCTTGGTGAATCTAGTCTTCTAAGGTAGGAGAGACTTGAAGGTTGGCGAGGAAACCTTGAGGAACAACTTGCAGATTGAGTTTGCGGAAAGCTTCACAAAGCTCGGGTTGATAAGGCTTGAGAATCAGACTGTTGCAATAAGCCTTCCTGCTCAATGCGTCAACAATCACATTGGCCTTGCCTGGAGTATACTCGATACTCGGATTATACTCTTGAATCATTTCGACCCATCGAGTCTGCCTGAGGTTGAGATTAGGCTGAGTGAAGATGTACTTGAGACTCTTGTGGTCAGTGAAAATGTCCACTTTCCTTCCCAATAAGAGATGTCTCCAAGTCAAAAGAGCATGCACAACTGCCGCCAACTCGAGGTCATGAGTGGGGTAGTTCTTCTCGTTGGGCTTCAACTGGCGAGATGTATAAGCCACAACTTTCTTCTCTTGCATCAACACTGCACCAAGACCTTGGAGAGAGGCATCGCAAAAGACCTCGAACGGTTTGGATTCATCAGGAGGAGTCAGAACTGGAGCAGTGACCAATTTCTTTTTCAAAGTGTTGAAAGCAATGTCACACTTCGGAGACCAAACGTACTTGAAGTGCTTCTGGAGAAGATTTGAGAGAGGCTTCACGATCTTTGAAAAGTTCTCAACGAACCTTTGACAATAGCTTGCGAGACCGAGGAAGCTACGGAGTTGCTTCACGTTCTGAGATGGTTCCCAATTCACAATTGCAGACACCTTCTCAGGACTCACCGCAATGCCCTTGGCAGAGATGATATGCCCAAGATAAAGAACCTCATCGAGCCAGAATTTGCACTTTGAGAACTTGGCGTATAACTGGTGTTCCCTGAGCTTATCGAGTACCAAAGACAAGTGCTTGGCATGATCTTCCTTGTTCTTCGAAAAGACCAGAATGTCGTTGAGATAGACCAAAACGAAGTCATTGGTGTAGGTGTTGAAGATGAAGTTCATCATGCGAGAGAAAGTCGGAGGAGCGTTGACGAGGCCAAAAGACATGACAGTGTATTCATATGAACCATAGCTTGTTCTAAAAGCCGTCTTGGGAATATCTTGCTCACGGATTCGAATCTGGTGATAACCCATACGGAGATCAAGCCTGGAGAATACTTGGGCACCTTTGAGTTGTTCGAATAGCTCGTTGATGTTGGGAAGTGGGTATTTGTTCTTGATAGTCTTCTTGTTCAATGGACGGTAGTCAACACAAAGTCGGTCCGTTCTATCCTTCTTCTTCACAAAAGAACTCCACAACCCCACGGAGAAGAACTAGGTCGGATGAGGCCCATTCGCTCTTGAATATCGAGTTGCTTCTTCAGCTCCTTCAACTCTTCAGGTCCGAGCTTATAAGGACGTTTGCACAGTAGTTCCGTGCCAGGCTCAAGATCGATGACGAATTCAACTGGCCGGTGCGGAGGCATTCCTGGAAGCTCTTCTGGAAAGACGTCTTGATATTCGCAAACGACTGGAATTTGCGAGATGGCATCCAGTTCACCCTTCTCATTGAGAGAAAACAGACGGATGGTATCATCATGAGCGGCAAAGACAATTACATCCTCAGACGAATGAGTCAATTGAATCTGCCTGGCTGCACAATCAAGCTGAGCCTTGTGCTTAGAAAGCCAATCCATTCCGAGAATAAGATCAATATCCGAGTCACCAAGAACATTTGGAGAAGACAAGAACTTGTAGTCACCCAAAGTGATTGTAACATCCGGAACGCATACTCGAGATGTCATTTGACGGGCCGGAGAGACAATAGCCAACGGTTTCGGCAACACTTGAGTAACAAAATCATGCTTAGATGCAAAAGGTCTCGAGATGAAACAATGCGATGCACCAGTGTCAAAAAGAACTTCTGCAAGAATATCATTAACAGGAAGGTTACCCATGATGATATCTGACGAGTCCTCTGCCTGAGCTGCATTCATCAAATTGACCTTGGCGTGCTTGGGGTTATGCTTGACCACAGCTGTACTTGCCAATCTCATAGGAGGAGGAGGAGGGAGACACCTCTGGTTGAAGCACTTGTTGGCATAGTGACCCTTCTGTTGGCACTTGTTGCACGTGACCTCTGAAAGTGGACGGTGATACGGAGCACTCGATCTTGGAGCTTGAGACGAAGTCTTGTTCTGAAAGCCAGGGTTGGGTGGGTGGGAAGATCCACTGCCACCTTTGCTCTTCTGATACGGCTGACGGAACGGAGGAGGAGGAAGCCAATACTTCTGCTTCTTGGCCACTTGAGTAGAGGAAGAAGGAGTAGCATCTCTGACTCGCTTCTTGGAAGCATCACACCTCAGTTGAGCAGCCTCTTGCTTCAATGCCATGTTGTAGAACTCATCGTACCTCAAGGGCTCAAAGAGGACAAGAGCTAGCTGGATTTCTTCTCTGAGACCACCCCTGAACTGGTATATCATGCTCTTCTCATCAGGAACGTCCTGCTTAGCAAAGCGGGTGAGCTTCTGAAACAACTTGTTGTAGTCATAGACAGACAAAGAGCCTTGCTTCAGGTTGCGGAATTCCTCACGCTTGCTTTCAACCATGCTTTGAGGAATATGATGAGCTTTGAAGTCTTGACGGAATTCATCCCAGGTAATCACACGGCCTCCTCTGGAATCCTTGTACTGCTGGAACCATTCTGCAGCTTGGTCTTTGAGTTGGAAGGAAGCGAACTTGACAAAGTCCTCAGGCCTAACATTACTGCACTCGAAATGCTTGCATAAGTCCACGAGCCAATCGTCAGCAATAGTTGCCTCAACACAATTGCTGAAGGTCTTTGGCCCGTTAGCAAGGAACTGGTTGAGTGTAGCAAAGTGATTCTGATTGTTGCCTTGGTTCGCTTGGTTGCGCTCTTGAAGAATTTGCATGATCAACTACGTGTTTGCATTGGTAGCGGCCATCACAGCTTGCCATGCCTCCGGAGGAGGAGGAGGTGGCGGCGGATCCTGATTCTGATTCTGATTTTGATTGCTGCTCTTAGCGGGAGCCATCCTGAAGAGGGTGACATCAGTTAGCACATTGACAGATAAAATGAAGCTGAATCAAGCGGGATGAAATTGCAACATATAGTCTTCACATCCGAACAAAATGAACGAATGTATTCCACTTGAAATGGTCTCATATCCATAAATTGAGAAGCCACTTAGAATTTAGGTAGAGGAATAAATCAACAAGGTACGGATCAAGAACGAATACTCGGTAAGAAATCCCAATCTCAAACCAAATATCCGTGGAAGAAGAGCTAGAGCTACAAGAATTCCCACCTATGAAACTCCCGAACCTTTCCGGTTATGCAATCAGGTGTTGGGGATACAGGGGAAGCATAATATCTCACCCAAATCTAGCAAATCCTACATCCAGCTGTATCCATCCTTCAACACATAACCGAGAAAAACTTTGGAAACCATCTACCTCAACCTTCGAAAAGCATCCGTTATACAAGTTATGGCAATACTCCTGAACTCCCGCCCCAGTACTGGGTGGCGTTGAGGTTATCTCACCAACAACTGCATAAAAGAGATTTTCGATGTCGACGTACTAAACTCAGGTATTCCAGAACTGCAACAATAAAATTGTGACGACAACACCTCGGAACTCAACTCCCCGGGACACTGCCACAACCCCTAAATGACAGGAGGCACCAAGAACAATGTTCTCGTCACAAATCCATCGGAACGATTCCAAGATACCCGCGTGATCCTAAAGTTTTTTTAGTAAAATTTGAGAAGAGAAGAGTCAAAACTCTACATCAGGATGCCTTACCAGAGCGATGAGGAGACTGGGGAGTAAAAAGAATTCCTAAACTCTCCGATATATAATTCCTAAATGACTCAAAACATTTTTCTAGACTCAACAACGGCTGCTAAAAACGATCAAGCAGTGGGGGCTCCTAAGGTCGGGGAAGGCTCTGATTACCAACTTGTAACGCCCTCGATGCGGCTATATCTCCTACGTGTAGAAGCATGACTTAGAGGCATAACCGCATTGAAAGCAATGTCGCAAGTAAGGCAATCTTCACAACATCCCATGTGTTATAGATAATAAAAGGGGAAGGTACATAGTTGGCTTACACTCGCCACGTCAAACAAAGTACGTAAATAGCATTACATCATCCAATCACTCATGGCCCGACTATGGTGCCAAAATAAAAGACCAACCCAACATGCGACACGGTCCCAATCGCCCCAACTGGGCACCACTACTGATCATCAGGGAAAGACACATAGTAACGGCGTGAGTCCTCATTGAACTCCCACTTGAGCTCAAGCGCGTCATCTGGAACGGAGTCGTCTGGCCCTGCATCTGGTTTGGAAGTAATCTGTGAGCCACAGGGACTCAGCAATCTCGCACCCTCGCGATCAAGACTATTTAAGCTTATAGGTAAGGCAAGGTAATATGTGGAGCTGCAGCAAGCGACTTGCATATATGGTGGCTAACCTATTCGCAAATGAGAGCGAGAAGAGAAGGCAATGCACGATCGAATAACTAGAGAACAACCTGCGGCAAGCATTACTCCAACACCGTGTTCGCTTCCCGGACTCCGCCGAGAAGAGACCATCATGGTAACACACTCAGTTGATTCATTTTAATTAAGTTAAGGTTCAAGTTTTCTACAACCGGACATTAACAAATTCCCATCTGCCCATAACCGCGGGCACGGCTTTCGAAAGTTCAAATCCTTGCAGGGGAGTCCCAACTTAGCCCATGACAAGCTCTCACGGTCAACGAAGGATATAACCTTCTCCCGAGACATTCCGATCAGCCTCGGTATCCTGGTTCTACAAGACACTTCGACAAGTTAAAACAAATCCAGCAACACCGCCCGAATGTGCCGACAAATCCCGATAGGAGCTGCACATATCTCGTTTTTAGGGTACAATCGGATAAGCAATCCGTACAACTAAAACCAGCCCTCGAGTTTCCCCGAGGTGGCGCTGCAAGGGGCTCTAGGTTGGACCAACACTCAGAGGAGCACTGGCCCGGGGGGGTTTAAATAAGATGACCCTCGGGCTCCGGAAACCCAAGGGAAAAAGAGGCTAGGTGGCAAATGGTAAAACCAAGGTTGGGCATTGCTGGAGAAGCTTTATTCAAGGCGAACTGCCAAGGGGTTCCCATTATCACCCAACCGCGTAAGGAACGCAAAATTCGGGAACATAACACCGATATGACGGAAACTAGGGCGGCGAGAGTGGAACAAAACACTAGGCGAGAGGCCGAGCCTTCCACCCTTTACCAAGTATATAGATGCATTAAGATAACAAGATAATATAATGATATCCCAACAGTAAATAATGTTCCAACAAGGAACGGTCTCCGATCTTCACCTGCAACTAGCAATGCTATAAGTGGGGCTGAGCAAAGCGGTAACATAGCCAATCAATGGTTTGCTAGGACATGGTGGGTTAGAGGTTTGACATGGCAATTTGGGAGGCATGATAAGCAAGTGGTAGGCATCGTAGCATAGGCATAGCAAAAGATCGAGCATCTAGCAAAGCAAAGATAGAAGTGATTTCGAGGGTATGATCATCTTGCCTGCAAAGTTGTCAGAGTTGACTGGATCCTCGAAAGCAAACTCAACGGGCTCCTCTTAGCGAACTCGTCTCCCGGCTCTACCCAAACAAGACAAACAAGCAAAAAGGACACAATCAACCACGTGCAAAGCTCAAACAACATGATGCAAACATGGTATGCTATGCGGGATGCGATATGTGATGCATATGCAAGATTTGATAAGGAATGAATGAACCTGGCCTCAACTTGGAAATCCAAGTGTGCCACTGGAAAGGTGAGATGATTTGGCTTGAAAATGATATAAAGAACGCCGGAATCGGAGATACGGTTTGGAAATGGCAAGCAATTCAAATATGGCCCCGGTCTGCGATAAACAGCAAGTAGCCATCTAAATGCAACAAGCTAAACATGCTACAACACCCAAACATGGCAACAAAATACATGGCAGGGATCCATTCATGAAGCTTAACAAAATATGAACACTGAGCTACGGCCAATTCATCCATTAACAGGTTCAAACAAGCATGGCAAAAGAGCAATTGGTAAACAGATTTCAGACTTAGTGAAATTAACACTTGTCTGGAATTTCATATCAGATAGCACACTTTGGAGCAAGAACACTATAAGCTACAGGGCCTGAAAATGGCAAAGTAAAGCGTGGCATGGAGCTACTCAAAGAGCTTAACAAAAGCCCTTAGTGACCTTGAGCCAAAAGGGATCAGAAAAAAACAATTGCAAGCATGTGAACATAGCAAAAACATAAACAGATCACAGACTTTGTGAAAAACTGGAGCATGCAAATCAGATATCAAGTAGGCATGTTTACGAGCTCGATGCACTCACTATAGAGCAAGGCATGACAATCTAAGCATACACCCATCAAGAATACACATTATACAAGCTAGACATGGCAAGAACAATAGCATAGCATCCACGGATCAAGTACAACATCCTCGACAAAATCGCTAAAAAGTAGACAATCTGCCAGGATTCATGAAATAGCAAAAATAGAGCTCAATTGACTCAAGCTAGGGTGCTCCATAATTGCAAACAAAGACACAGATGGATACAGCACTAAAAGATTAACAAATCATCCTTACTGATCATCTTCAAAAGAGGCATGGATCACTAGGAAACAATATGAACATATGGCATATTGATAAAAACAGATCAAGGACTTAGTGGAATTGCTAAGTCCCTGAAAACAGCGTTAACGAATGCACCACTTTGCAAGCTTGTGCTAGTCACCACACACATCACAAAAATACAAGGTTGGCACCTCTGGAAAGATAACAAAGCATATAACAAAACATATGTAGAGCACAGGGGCATATCATGCACACATTAATCATGGCAAAAATGACAAATAGCTATTTGGAACAGCAGATCTGACAATTATCTCAAATAGCACTCTTCCAACAGCATTTCGGGCATCAAGATGAACTCAAATGAAAATGATGCAATGAGATGAAATGATGTGCTCTCGGAGACGAACATTTTGATATGTTGTATGCCCAAAACGGAGCTACGGATGCAAAGTTATGATGCGATGAACATAGCAAAATAATTAGGGTTAGGGACGAAAAAGTCAACCCCGAGATTTCGGATCACAGATCCAGATCCGGGCTGCACGGAAAACGAGGTTCGCCGGACTTGGAGCTCGAGCTTGCCGGAGTTGTAGGGGACGCCAGAGTTGTACTTGCCGTGGGGAAGGGAGCCGGTCGGGGTCGCGGACGGGCGCGGACGGAGCGCCGCGGCGTCGGCCGGCGGGAGTGGCGCGGCGGGGCGGCGCCGGAGCGAGGCGCCGGCGTCGGCATCGAAGGCGGCCGCGGCGGCGCGGTGGCGCCGGCCGGCGAGAGCGGGCTCGGCCGCAGGGAAGAAGGCACGGGGCGCGCGGGGAGCTACGGGCTGGGGAGGGCCCGATCCGGGCTCTCCGGGCCGCGGCGGCGCGGACTGTGCAGGGTGCCACATGGCACTCTGTCAATGGACGCGGGCGGCGGCGTGGCGTGTCCGGCGGCAGACGGACATGTCCGGCACGGAGAGAGGGGATTTTTAGGGTTACGGGGAAGGGGAACCGCGGATTTTGGAGGGGGGCTATATATAGGCATAGGAGGAGCTAGGAGAGTCCAAATGAGGTGCGGTTTTCGGCCACGCGATCGTGATCGAACACTCTAGATGATGGAGAGGGTTTTGGTCCAAATTGGAGGGGTGTTGGGCTGCAACACACACGACGCCTTTTCGGTCCCTCGGTTAACCGTTGGAGCATCAAACGAAGTCCAAATGGTACGAAACTTGACAGGCGGTCTACTGGTAGTAAACCAAGGCCGCTTGGCAAGTCTCAGTCCAATCCGGAAATGTTTAATCCCCACACACGAAAGAAAGGTAGAAATGACCACCGGAGGAGAACGGAGCACCGGAATGCAAAACGGACAACGGGGAAAAAGCTCGGATGCATGAGACGAACACGTATGCAAATGCAATGCACATGATGACATGATATGAGATGCAAGACAACAACAACAACACACGGAGACAAAAACCCAAAAGCGAGAAAATAAAATAACTTAACGCCGGAAACGGCAAGAGTTGGATTACATATTGGGTAAATCATATCCGGGGTGTTACAATCTACCACGAGATCGAGGAGGCTAAACCCTAGAAGCTAGCCTATGGTATGATTGTTGATGTATATGTTGTTCTACGGACTAAAACCCTCCGGTTTATATAGACACCGGATAGGGTTAGGGTTACATGGAGTCGGTTACAATGGTAGGAGATCTTCATATCCGTATCGCCAAGATTGCCTTCCACGCCAAGGAAAGTCCCTTCCGGACACGGGACGGAGTCTTCAATCTTGTATCTTCATAGTCCTGGAGTCCGGCTGAAGGTATAGTCCGGCTATCCGAACACCCCCTAATCCAGGACTCCCTCAGTAGCCCCTGAACCAGGCTTCAATGACGACGAGTCCGGCGCGCAGATTGTCTTCGGTATTGCAAGGCGGGTTCCTCCTCCAAGTACTTCATAGAAGATTTTGAACACAAAGATAGTGTCCGGCTCTGAAAAATAAGTTTCCACATATTGCCATAGGGAGAATAATATTTACACAAATCTAATCTGCTGACGTATTCCGTAGTGTGACATCACACCACGGCCAAGCCTTTATTCGAACTGTTTTACTGTCCCATCTCAGCGCGTTATGCGAGGCGGTTTCCCTGGCACATCTTGTTAAAGCAGAGATCATGTCCCCTTATTCCGGGATTCTCATCAATACGGGCGTTGGTAACCCAACCGCGCCATCGATTACGGCGCTTGGAGATAAGCGAGTTTTATCAGGCTGGTGGGGTCATGTAGCTGCGTCCACCCATATAAGGGGATAAAGATCCACCTTTTCACCTACGCCTTCTTCCTCCTTCGCCTATCCATTCTTGCGCACTCGAGCTCCAGCGCCAAAGTACGCACTCCCAACCTCAACCTTCTCCAGTCATGTCCGGAGCGGGAGGCAAGTGGATGGTCTCTATCATGGAGGGACATATCAAAAAGCTGAGGAAGGCCAGGTACCTGTCTAACGACATCGCGTACCGGCTCCTTAAAAGGGGTAGCTCATCCCCACCCCTAGGCCCCATGAGAGGGTGGTGTTCCTCCCCCATTTCCTCCGTGGACTGGGCTTCCCTCTCCACCCATTTGTCCGGTGGCTCATGTTCTACTACGGCCTGGATTTCCACGATCTGGCCCTGAACTTCGTCCTCAACATCTCGGCGTTTATCGTCGTGTGCGAGGCCTTCCTCCGCATCCGCCCCCCATTTCGGGCTCTGGCTCAAGACTTTCAACGTCAAGCCGAAGGTGGTGCGTGGCAGCCAGGCGGAGTGCGGAGGCGCCATGGTGGGCAAGATGGCCAACGTCCTCTGGCTCGAGGGCTCCTTTGTGGAGACCCTGAAGGGGTGGCAATCGGGGTGGTTTTACATCACCGAGCCGCGCGACGCCGAATGGGTCGCGCCCCCTGAGTTCCGTCCGGACCCCCAACGTGGCTCACGTCCTGGAAAGAGACGGGCCTGTCGTGGGGTAAAAAAGGAGAGCTGACCGGACTCCAAACATGCGTCAAAACCCTAGTGGACAAGAAGCTAAAACTTGTCAACGTAGTCCAGGTTATGCTCATCCGCTTGATCCTCTCGTGCCAACAACGGGCTTTTAACCTGTGCGAGTTCGACCCGGCGCGGCACCAGACTCTGAGCAGGCTCTTCGACACGATGTACGAAGATGCCTGGAAGATGCTTTTAAAGGGCGCCGAGGCTCCCGCATCCGCTACTGAGGATCGTGGATTCAGTGCGCAGCGTCACGCTCTCGCGGTAAGCTGTTTTTTCCTTTTACAGGGTATCAGTTTTTCATAGTTTGACTCCATGCGGGATCTAAACTCCCTTACCTTTGACAGGATTGGCAGGTGACATCCGGACAGATCAACTGTCCAGCTCCTTTGCCCAAAGGCCCAGCGGATGCTTGCTTGGCGAAACTGCTGGTTCCGGCACCCTATGTGGTGCCGGAGAAGAAGGTAAAGAAGAAGACCACAGGGACTTGAAAGAGTGCCCAACGCCCGGAGGTGTCGGATTCGCCGACGAATCCAAGACGCACTCCTCCCGTGAAGACGAGGAGGAGGAAGAAGAGACCCGTCCCCCTCCAGCGGGGGAAGGGAAGAAAAGGAAGGCCGCCCCAACTGGGGAGGCCGAAGGGTCCAAGAAGGGGAAAACCCTTCCTCCAGACCGCTCCACCGACGCCGACGGCGGCGGAGAGGAGTGGGTGCCTAGGGCCAAGCCCCTGGCAAAATCGTAAGTATCCGGATACCAGAGCAATTCATAGTATTCGTTTATTGCACAGCTTTCCCTTACGTCGAATATGTTTATGCAGCCCACCCAAAGACCGGCTCGACGCATCGTCGAGCGGCTCACTGGACTCGTCGGATGTGAACTCGCTTCCGACGGCTTCCTCCCCCCGCCCTACGAATGACACCGAAGTGTTGTCTCAACAGGTTCCAAGCCAGGAGGAGGTAGTCCTGGAAGCGCCGCAAGGCGACCTCCCGGACTCCAGGAGTAGAGGGGATGAGACACCTCAGGGTTCCAAGTCCGGCTCTAGGCCGGACACCGCTCCGGAACCTTCAAAGGTTCCAGAGTCCGGTGGGGGACTCCTTCCAGGAGGAGCAAGTCCGCCGTGCCGGTGGCCCCCATCCAACCGGAGGCACCGGACAATATGTTGGAGGCGCTCCAAGGCGCATCCATCGACGAGGAGCACCGCGCCATTATGAGTGCAGTGGTCCAGAAGGTTCAGTCGGCCAAGAGCGAAATGACTGAAGCTTGTACTAGCCTTTTGACGGGCTTTGAGGTAAGTAAAGAATGTGTAAATAATAGTACCGCATACACGGTAGCCCCTGATGCTCTGTTTGGCGTTCGGGAAGAAAAGCCGAATAGAGGATCAAATAGAATTCGCAGGAGTCTAACAAAAATGAGTCAATATGCGTATGCAGGCTTCCCTGCTTGCGTCCGCCGCATTGACTGCGGAAGTGGACACGCTAAAGCAGAACCTCGAGCGGTCCGAGCAAGAGCTCGAGTGTTCCAAGAAGCAGCTCGAGGATAATGAAGGTAAGAAATACCTTGTTAAAAATATATATAAAAAGGTGCAATTGAAAAGAATGACAGGATTATCGTGACTATTGTAGGGGCCACGTCCGAGGTGGCGACCCTTAAGCAAGAGCTGGACGAGGCTGAGAAGAGGGCAGCCTCGGAGCGCACCGAGCGGGAGAAGTATGAGGCCGAAGTTGGCAAGGTGCGGCAAGAGCTCCAGTCTCGCATGGAAAAGCATGAGAGTTTGGAGCTTGACTCAAAGACGCGAGCGGGTAAGGCTATTGAAAATGCCAAGTCTGCCAAGGCCGAATCCCAGAAGACCCTCCAGGAGTTGGATGAGGTGAAGAAGATAGCGGCGGGTAAGGCATTCTTTATGCAAAGCAAACACATAAATGTGAGTTACTTGTTACTTACCCGAATCCGGAGCTCTCCAGGAGCGTTTGCAGATCTTCCCCGGAGTGTATCCGATGCCGCCGCATTTTATCGAGCCGAGGAGGGCAGCTCGACGGAGAAGGTGTTCTGGTCTCAGTACGCTGAGGCCGGACACCCCGTGCCCCTGAGCGACCAGCTGAAGCAACTGGTCGAGCTCCACAAGGCGGCCGAACAGGCCATGAAGGGCCTTATTATTCGGCTGTGGCCCGGAGGGGCTCTGGCTGGGAGCTATTTCGGGCTGGCGGCGGTTGGTGGAGGCTTGTCCAAGGCTTGAAGTCATCAAGCGCTCCGTCTGCATTGAAGGTGCCCGTAGGGCCCTTGCCCGTGCTAAGGTGCACTGGGGCAAGCTGGATGCTGAGAAGCTGGTGAAGGACGGGCCACCGCCGGGGAAAGAGCATCGCAAGCCCGAGAATTACTATAAGGATGTTCTGAAGGGTGCCCGCCTTGTGGAGGATGAATGTTCTAGGGATGTAATTTTCGAATGAAACTTGCTCGTTTTGTCCTGTGCGCTGAAAACTTGTTTATATGCGCTAAGCAATGCTGTTGGAATTTAAAATATTACCATCTGTGCAGCTGTTTATCAATTCTGAGAGATAGCGAGTCGTCGGCTTCTGCCCCCGTGCTGCTAGTGCTGGGGTGTTCGGGGATAAACCTGAGCGCTCTTTTTCCCATGTTTGGGTCCTTCGAGGGAGGCGCTCATCCCAACGAACAAGGCAATCAGACTATAATGCGTGAACACTCTCACTTAGCCATAGAATTCTATAATTTTAAATTTCGGCGAAGCCCCTGGCACTCGGAAGACCGAGTTCGGGGCGCTATCCACACCTTGGCCGGACAGAGCCGGCTCCTCGCCCTAATCGGCATAAGTCTTTAGGGACTCGAAAAAACCTCTCGAACAGCGACCAGCTCTCGCTTCATCATGACATTCAGTTTTAGCTTTCTCCACTGAGGTGCTCGACCCAGCTCAATTGGGGCACAATCGCAGTGGTTCTCCTAGTGCTACCTTAGCCGATATAGCGGAACGTAAGGCACCAAAACATAGGAGCCGGGCAAACCCAACTATTGACCCAAGACATGATTCGGAGCCGATGCATATAATGCTATAAGTTCGGGGTGCTGCACTTGTGAAAGTGTTTGGACTTCTCACACCATATTGAGGGGTACTAAAGCCCCTGGCGTATTTTGGCCGTACCAACGTGTACGGGTGCAACATGTCGTTAAGGAACACATATAAAGAAAAAAGGTAATGCAAAAATAGACAAAAGCTATGCATTGTTCATTAAAAAGGGCCGCGATCAAAGTAGAACGATACAGATAATGCGATAAGTGGAAGGTTGGACTAGTTAACATGTCCGTTCCAGGGGCAAGCTGCGGAATAGTATGCGGAACGGGTATACTTCTCGTGATAGAGACCACCTGGGAGTTCCGTAGTGCGGCGTGGCTTGTCTGCTTCCCTGGTTCCTGCATTGTTTGTGCGGCAATTGAACTGCCGAACAGGCCTTCCGAAGGATGAAGTCCTAAAAGTAAGAGGAAATTAAAAAATCGGCAGCCCCTGGTACGGTTTAAGCCGTGTATTGGGCGTGCCGTGATGGTGCCCCTCCCCCTGTGCCCATGGTATCTCTAGAGCGTAGTTATGTACGAGAAGTACTGGCATCGCCTTTTTGCGAGGGTTGGGGTTGGGGCTGCATTGCTACGCCTACTCGGATCGTGCCAGGCGGTCTTGTTGTAGATTACTCCGGGCGGGCTTGACAGTGTCTGGTCGTTTAGTGGCCGGACTGGAGAACTGCCTGGAGAGGCTGCTTTGAACTTCCGCTGCAAGGGCCGCCGTGTGCTCCTCCGTTCGGAGGGTTCGGTGTTTCCATTGACCGTAATTACTCCTCGAGGGCCTGGCATCTTGAGCTTAAGGTATGCGTAATGCGGTACCGCATTGAACTTAGCGAATGCGGTTCGCCCGAGCAGTGCGTGATAGCCACTACGAAATGGGACTATGTCGAAGATTAACTCCTCGCTTTGGAAATTATCCGGAGATCCGAAGACCACTTCAAGCGTGACTGAGCCTGTACAGTTGGCCTCTACACCTGGTATTACGCCTTTAAAGGTCGTTTTGGTGGGCTTAATCCTCGAGGGATCTATGCCCATTTTCCGCACTGTATCCTGGTAAAGCAGGTTCAGGCTCCTGCCGCCGTCCATAAGGACTCTAGTGAGATGAAATTCGTCAATAATTGGGTCTAGAACCAATGCGGCAAATCCGCCATGACGGATGCTAGTGGGATGGTCCCTTCGATCAAAGGTGATCGGGCAGGAGGACCATGGGTTGAACTTTGGGGCGACTGGCTCTACTGCGTATACGTCCCTTAACGCACGCTTTCGCTCCCTTTTGGGGACATGGGTTGCGTATATCATGTTCACCGTCCGCACTTGTGGGGGAAAACCCTTCTGTCCACTGTTGTTCGGCGGTCGGGGCTCCTCGTCGTCATCTCTATGCAGCCCCTTGTCTTCATTTTCGGCGTTTATCTTGCCTGCCTGCTTGAACACCCAACAATCCCTGTTGGTGTGATTGGCTGGCTTTTCGGGGGTGCCCTGTATCTGGCACGAGCGGTCGAGTATTGGGTCCAAACTGGACGGGCCCCTAGGATTCCTTTTGAATGGCTTTTTTCGCTGACCGGATTTAGAGCCACTGAATCCGGCATTAACTGCCGTATCATCAGCATTGTCGCCGTTAATGCGGCGCTTCTGCTTGTTGCAACGCGACCTGCCACTACTGTCCCTGGTGTCTGAATTACCAGGGTTCTTGGTCATATTGTTGCTACGAGCAAGCCAGCTGTCTTCTCCCGCGCAAAAGCGGGTCATGAATGTCGTGAGTGCTGCCATAGATTTCGGCTTTTCCTGTCCAAGGTGCCGGGCCAGCCACTCGTCACGGATATTGTGTTTGAAGGCTGCTAGGGCCTCAGCATCCGGACAGTTGACTATTTGATTTTTCTTTGTTAGGAACCGTGTCCAGAATTGCCTAGCCGATTCCTTTGGCTGCTGAATTACGTGACTTAGGTCATCGGCGTCTGGGGGTCGCACATAAGTGCCCTGAAAATTGTCGAGGAATGCAGCTTCCAGGTCCTCCCAACAACTGATTGATCCTGTTGGCAAGCTGTTAAGCCAATGCCGAGCTGGTCCTTTAAGATTGAGTGGGAGGTATTTGATGGCGTGGAAATCATCGCCACGAGCCATGTGGATATGAAGGAGATAATCCTCGATCCATACCGCAGGATCTGTTGTGCCATCATATGATTCGATGTTTACGGGTTTGAAACCCTCGAGGATTTGATGATCCATTATTTCGTCTGTAAAGCAGAGTGGGTGTGCGGCGCCTCTCTATTGGGCTATATCATGACGTAGCTCCAATGAGCCTTGTCTACTGTGTTCGGCCCCGCCGAATTTGTGGCCGGCGTGACGGTTACCGTCTCGAGCCGTGGGGCACCCACGCGATCCGTAGATCGATCTTGTTTGCCTTGCCTTGTCCTCCAACATGTCTCGTAAGTCCGGCGCATATTCCCGTGCCTTGGTACGGGGTGCAGCTTGAGTGGAGGGCCGAGAGGCCTCTTTGTCGCAACCACGAGGTGGCCGGTCGGCCGCATCAAGTGCTTCCTCCTCTAATTGGGGTAGCAACCTGTGCTTTGGGTAGCTCTTGGAGGGGCGTTCGAGTTTATGCTCTTCGGCCACAAGGACTTCAGTCCATCTGTCAACTAGCAAATCTTGATCAGCCCTAAGCTGTTGCTGTTTTTTCTTGAGGCTTCTTGCCGTGGCCATAAGCCTGCGTTGAAAACGCTTTTGCTCGACGGGATCCTCTGGCACGATGAATTCGTCATCGTCGAGGCTTGCCTTGTCTTCGGAGGGAGGCATATAATTATCGTCCTCGACCTCTTTGTCTACCGCTCTCTTGTGAGGGCTGGTTTCTCCATCCTCCTGTGCTAAATCTTGCTGGAGGGGGTTTTCTTCGGCGCTTTCCGAAGTATTATTATCTCCCGTGCTGGAATCACCTTGTTTGTTTTGGCAGGATTTTGAGCGGCGCCGTTGACACCGGCGCTTAGGCTGTTTCTTGGAGGGGTCGTCCTCCGCTGTTCCATCGCCATCTCCCTCTTTTGGGGTGTCCACCATGTATATGTCATACGATGAGGTGGCTTTCCAGGGCCTAGTTGGCGCTGGTTCTTCATCATCTCCTTCATCGGTGTCCATACCGTCGATGTCTTCGGAGTCGAAGTTGAGCATGTCGGTTAAGTCATCGACAGTGGCTACAAAGTGGGTGGTGGGTGGGCTTTGAATTTCTTCATCGTCTGTACCCCAACCTTGCTGACCATAGTCCGGCCAGGGCTCTCCTTATAAAGAGAGAGAGACTTCAGTGACTTCAGGATATCGCCGAAAGGCGAGTGCTGAAAGATGTCCGCGGCAGTGAACTCCATGATCGGCGCCTAATCGAATTCGATTGGTAGGGGCGCGGAGGGTTCGGAGTCCGGCTCCTTGGAGTCACGAGTCTCGCAGAGTATGGGGCTGGTGCTTGGCTCAATCGCCGTTGGGGTCGCAGCCCCTGAGGTGGCGTCCAACCGCCCATCCTCGATCGGTGCAGTTGGCTCCGAATTAAAGGTCGGAGCGGATGCGGGTGCGGCCTCCAGGGCACTGTTCGGCGGCAGAGCTAGATCGTGCTTGTCGTGACAGTGCGGCGCGCTCGGCAGTAGCTCGAATCCATCGAAGATCAAGTCCCCGCAGATGTCAGCCGTGTAGTTAAAACTTCCAAATCTGACCTGACGGCCAGGGGCGTAGCTTTCGATCTTCTCCAGACGGCCAAGCGAATTGGCCCGCAGTGCGAAGCCCCCGAAGACGAAGATCTGTCCGGGGAGGAAGGTCTCACCCTGGACTGCATCGCTTTCGATGATCGTAGGAGCCATCGAGCCTGACGGCGACGACACAAAGGAACTCTCAATGAAAGCACCAATGTCGGTGTCAAAACCGGCGGATCTCGGGTAGGGGGTCCCGAACTGTGCGTCTAGGCCGGATGGTAACAGGAGACAAGGGACACGAAGTTTTACCCAGGTTCGGGCCCTCTCGATGGAGGTAAAACCCTACGTCCTGCTTGATTAATATTGATGATATGGGTAGTACAAGAGTAGATCTACCACGAGATCGAGGAGGCTAAACCGTAGAAGCTAGCCTATGGTATGATTGTTGATGTGTATGTTGTCCTACGGACTAAAATCCTCCGGTTTATATAGACACTGGATAGGGTTAGGGTTACATGGAGTCGGTTACAATGGTAGGGGATCTTCATATCCGTATCGCCAAGCTTGCCTTCCACGCCAAGGAAAGTCCCTTCCGGACACGGGACGAAGTCTTCAATCTTGTATCTTCATAGTCCAGGAGTCCGGCTGAAGGTATAGTCCAGCTATCCGAACACCCCCTAATCCAGGACTCCCTCACCCATTGCACACCTGCACGTTGCGAGGGCGGCCGAAAGCAGACCTAGCCTAGCAGGCGTTCCAGTACAATCCGGCGCGCGCCGCTCAGTCGCTGACGTCACGAAGGCTTCGGCTGATACCACGACGTCGAGTGCCCATAACTGTCCCCGCGCAGATGGTTAGTGCGTATAGGCCAGTGGCCAGACTCAGATCAAATAACAAGATCTCGTTAAACGTGTTATCTTGAAATAACTGTGAACGCCGACCAGGGCCAGGCCCACCTCTCTCCTAGGTGGCCTCAACCTGCCATGTCGCTCCGCCTCAAAGTAACAGTCGGGGGCCGTCGAGAACTCAGGCCCACCGCTACCTGGATGGAGCCACCTGCCCCTTCAGCCCCCATCTCCAAACAGTATCATCGGTAATGTAACAGTGTAAAGTATATAGTATATGCCCGTGATCACCTCCCGAAGTGATCACGGCCCAGTAGTATAGCATGGCAGACGGACAAGAGTGTAGGGCCACTGATGATAATCTAGCATCCTATACTAAGCATTTAGGATTGCAGGTAAGGTATCAACAGTTGTAGCAACAACGACAGGCTATGCATCAGAATAGGATTAACGGAAAGCAGTAACATGCTCTACTCTAATGCAAGCAGTATAGAGAAGAGTAGGCGATATCTGGTGATCAAGGGGGGGGGGCTTGCCTGGTTGCTCTGGCAAGAGAGAGGGGTCGTCAACACCGTAGTCATACTGGGTAGCAGCGGCGTCGATCTCGGTGTCTAGCAAGAGAAGAGGGGGAAGAAACAATAAATATTAAGCAAACAGATGCATAGCGATGCATGACATGACAAGTATCGGTGCTAGGGGTGCCCTAACGCGGTACGAGGTGGTACCGGTGAAGGGGGAAAACATCCGGGAAAGTATTGCAGGTGTTTCGCATTTTCGGACAGATGAACCGGAAGGGGAAAGTTGCGTGTTCACTATGCTAGGGATGCATGGCGGACCAACGGGCTGCGTATCCGGATTCGTCTCGTCGTTTTGAGCAACTTTCATGTACAAAGTTTTTTCATCCGAGGTACGGTTTATTTTATATTAATTTTAAAAGATTTAAATCATTTTTAGGATTTATTTAATTAATTAAATCAACATTATCCAGAATAGTGCTTGCTGACGTCATCATGACGTCAGCAGTTGACTTGGTCAACCTGACATGTGGGTCCCGTTCGTCATTGACTGTTTAGTCTAATTAGGGTTTAATTAACTTAACTAATTGATTAGATTAATTAAACATGATTGATTAACTTAATTAATTAATTAATTAATTATCATTTATTGTATTTATTTTTTTTTATTTTATTTTTTTGTTCTCGGGGGGTGGGCCCCCTTTGTCATTGGCACTAGGGGCCTTAGCGGTTACGGGCGTGCGGGCGCTGCAGGACGGGGCGGACCCGTGCGGTGGCCAGGGAGGGGGCCGTGGCGGCGCCGGCCGCCAGTGGCCGGAGCGGGAGAGATGGGAGGAGCGCCGGGCGGCGCCGGAGCGGGGTAGGGCGAGGCCGGGCCGGGGCACCAGAGCCAGCAAGCGGCGCAAGCGCGTGGTGCCATGTGCGGGCGAGCGGCGCGGGACGGCATGCAGCGAGCGGCGGAGTAGAGGCCGTGGGTGGGGGCAAGGCCTCGGGAGATGCGGGCGAGGGAGTCGGGAGCAGGGAGGCTGCGGCGGAGGGAGGCAGCAGGCGGCAGCAGGCGAGGCGGGGCTTACGGCGAAGGGCGCGGGGGACGGGAGGCCGTTCGGAGCTCGGGCGCGAGGCGTACGGGGGAATGGGGGGTGCGCGCGGCACGAGCAGGGTGGTGTTGGGCGCGGGCGGGGCCGTGCGCACGCACCGCGAGGAGGCCGGGGCGCGCGAAGACGCGGACGCGGTGTGCGTGTACGGGGGCGCGGACGAACACGGCGAGGCGCGGGGCGAGCGCCGTCGTGAGGGCACGGGAGGAGGAGGACCGGGGTCCTCACCGAAGTTGTAGGGAAAATGGCAGCGGTTGTCGTGGCGGAGGACGGGGACGACTTCCCGGCGATGAGAGGGTTGAGGAAACGAGGAGGCAGGCCGGCGTGGTGGCCGGCGACGGCGGCGTTGTGGTGGTGGCGACGGTCGTCGAGGTCGAGCAGCGGGCGGCGACTCGAGGTATCGCGTCGGGGGCGAGGCGGTGAGGAGAGAAGGTCCGGCGAGGGCGGCGTTGTCGTGCCCGATCCAGATTGGATCGTGGGAGGAGACGAGGGAGCGAGAGGGGGAGAGATCGGGGGGAGAGTGGGGAACGTGGGGAGTGGACCGGTTAGGGTTTCGGTCGGGGTGGGGTGGCCGGCTGGGCAATGGCCTAGTTGGGCCAAGGGGTCCAGTGGGGGGTTCTCTTTCTCCTTTTTTTTGCTAGTTTTGTTTTTCTGGCTTTGTATTTTCTTTTTCTTTTGTTTATTTTACTTCCTTTCTGTTTTAGCTTAGTTTCCTTTTATTTTTGATTTAGCAAAATACCAAAATGGCACCTAATTTGATGTTACCAAATATGTCACAACCAAAAAAAGGTTTCAACCTAAAATAATTTAGTTTAGTAATTTTCAAAACACAAAAGGCATTTAATTAATGGTTTTAGCTAATGATTTAATCAGGTTAGTGCATTTAAACATTTTGTAAAGAGTTGGTTTCTCCACGAATATGTCTTATGAATTACTTGTCATATTAAGAACATTTTAGTTTTGACTTTTGAAAACTTTAATTGTTTGATTTTTTTGAGTTTGGTTTTTGAACTAATGCGAGATTAGCGATAGTAATCGAAGTGACGTGGCATCATTAGCAGAGAATTACTTTAGCTTAATTATCCAGGCGTCACATGCGACTGCTGCCAGCGGTGACTTCCTCAACGACAACCTTCTTCCCCGACCTCGGTAACCTCTTCATCAACGACATGAGTGACAACATCAACCACAGTGGTTCTGCTCCCGCTGTATAGTATGTGATTTTGTCCTCCTGGTTTAGTCCGCATCATTACTTGTCGTCATGATCTATTTACTGTTGATTGGGATTAAATCTCATAGTAAATTGCTCATATATTCAACAATCCAATCCAAAAACCTGATTATAGGCAATTTACCCCGAGTGGTTTTGCTGTGCTTTTGAAGTCGCCTACCTTTAAGGGGGTGCAATATAAAAGGTGGCGCACAAGAGCAGTATATTGGTTTTAGATCATGTACTGCTATGACGCGACTAAGGGTAATCCTGAGGGCGATCTTAATCCTACACATCAGGAAGCTTTTGAGAACATGGATACCCTCTTCAAAGCCGCCCTGCTGAATGTTCTTGATGATTCGATCATGGATTCATATATGTCGTTTGACAGCGGCAAAGACATGTGGGCTGCACTCGAGGCCCCGTTTGGGGCCTCTGGTGCTGGCAACGAGTTGTACGTCATGGAGCAATTATGTGACTACAAGATGACTGATGATCGCTCTGTTGTTCAGCAGACTCATGAGATACAGTCACTTGCTAAGGAACTTGAGTACTTTAAGTGTGTGTTGCCAGACCAATTTGTTGCTGGGACCATCGTTGCCAAGCTTCCACCTTCGTGGAACAATTTTGCTACTTCTCTGAAAAGCAAGAGACATGAGTTTTCCGTTTCGGATCTCATTAGCACTCTTGATTTTGAAGACAAGGCGAGAGCAAAAGACACACGAGCTCGAGTCGTTGAGGGAGCTTCTAGTGCCCACATGGTACACGAGAAGAACTTCCAGCCCAACAAGCCCCAAAACAACAAGAACAAATCTCAGGGGAAAGGCAAGTTTGATGCAAAGAACAAGTCGTAACATTCTACCAACTTCAAGAAGAATACTCATAACGGGAAGGGACACAAACCTCAATTTTGGTAGCACCACACAAAATTATATGGCTGCATCTACCTACTGTCAACTAAACTCATGGTGCTCCAGGTATTCCTACATTTGTAACTAGGTACAATGACCACGGCAAGATGGAATAAGCTTATTCGTACATTGACTTGCCGATTGCAGTGCGGAACGATCTTGTCATGTGTGGAGGAGAAAACAAGCAGTTCAGCCGAAGGTGGAAATCAACTAAGGACTTATGAAATTATATATAATCTTCCTCAGGCAGGTCAGTATCCCCTTCGTCTAGATGATCGTGTTTTGTCATGCCGAGCTATTGATATGTGCTACTGTTTTGCACCACTGTTTAAGTATAGCTATTGTTTTCCTACCTTTTCAGATTCAGGAAAATGAAGATGATTTCAGTGGAACTGCACAATATGGACTGATGTTGAGTCATCTCTATTGCCTCATGTGTTTGCTGCAAATGTGTCAGTATCAATTGCAAGATGAGGCAGCTAGCTAGTTGTGGAGTTGCCAACATGCTCAAAGTGCTCGCGACATTGAGAAGAAACAAGCATGCCCAGGAAATTAATGCGTGCGCAGGGAGGCCCTTTGCTCAGAGAAGCATCGACCGATTTTCTTTATTTCCACACCTTCTCCAGCTTTGTATTGGTTATAGTATGGTGAATCATTGAGATGCATAAACATGCTAAACTTTTGTTCTTCTAAATGTTAGTATGCATACCATATCTTCTGAAGCTTAGTTTAATGTGGATGTTGACTAGCCTGTGAACCTGCGCAATCTAGTAAGTATTTTGTAGGCATGTTATTTGACACCTCACTTTTCCGCGCTACGCGACCAGTGTGAGTGTCTGCATCCATTACCACGTCCTCTAATTTTTTGGATGCCAAGTTGAAAAAGGTTACTGATGAGTAGCCATAAGCTGGAGGCGTCTATTTTTTTCTTTCAAATGGGCAATAAGCTGGAGAGTGTCTCGGGCTGCCTCTAGCACAAGGCCCTCCAGTATGAAACACGGGAAGCCGATTGGCCGATACAAAAGCCTATCCATCTTAAAGCCCATTTGTTTTTTTGCGAGGAGAAGCCCATATTTCTTGAAGAGGGGGCGATCCCAGAAAAACCCTCCTTCCTCCTCGCTTCCACTTATACTGCAGCTCGACTCTCCCGCTTCCATCTCCCCCCAATTCCCCCCACTCCTCATCTTCCTCACTCGTCCAGAAAACCCCCGCTCACCTTCTTCCTCACTCGTACAGAAAACGCCTGCTCCTCTTCTTCCACTCGTACAGAAAAACCCAGTCCTCCTTCCCCACTCGCACTGCCACTAGGCTCGTCTCTGGCTACTCTGCTCAAACCCGTGAACTCAGTGTGAAGCCCGCAAGGAAAATGGAGTCGGCTGGCCACAGTGCCAAGAAGATGAGGATCCCGCCAGCAGCGACGCCGGTTGCAGATCCCGCACCCGACAGCGCGGGGAGAAGCGGTGAGCCCCCCCCCCCCCACCCGGATCTGAGGAATCGGTAGAAGCTCCGATGGACCACATCAGCGATCTCCCGGACCTCATCCTTGAGGAGATCATCTTGCTTCTCCCCACCAAGGATTGCTGCCACACACAAGTCCTCTCAACTCGGTGGCACTCTCTATGGCGCACCACGCCCCTCAATCTCGACTGTCATCAGATATCTGTCCTTCTTGAATTTGATCTCCTTAGAGCCATCGTCTCATCTCACCAGTAGGGCCCCATTCAACGCCTCTGCATCCCGACACGCTACCTGCTATCCATACCCGGCATGATGAACGCTTGGCTAACATCCCCTGAATTCGAAAAACTCTAGCAATTTGAGTTATACGAATACCATGAAGCCGAACACCAAGAATTTGTGTCCACGCCACTGTTGTCCATATCGTGCTCCTCCCTCCACACCGCTACCTTTGCCCAGTGCCATCTACTAGACGATCTGGTACAAATGGTTCGACTCCGGCCGCTAAAAAAACTTTTGCTTGTGCTGGTTTATCTGTCGGAAGCCTCACTGCACAGCATCATCCACTCCAGTTGCCCTGCCCTGGAGCGCTTGCTGATTGTTTTGGGAGTAGAAATCCCTATCAGTTGTCTCCAAATAAAGTCGCCTCACCTTAAAAGCATTGGAATTTGTTTTGAAGGACAACAGCTCATCGTCGAAGATGCCCCTTCACTTCAAAGGTTGCTCCTTCATTATTGTTATAAACCTTCGCAAATAACTGTCGTCTCTGCGCCCAAACTGGAGACCTTGGGTGTAATTCATGATCCGTTTAATGATCACAAGAAGTTAGTGTTTGGCTCCTCACTTTTTCATGTACCGTATATTATCATCTACACATTTGTAATCATAAGCTGCATTTTTCTTTTGTGCGCATAAGTTTTATATCATCTTGGAGTACACTTTGGGTACTAATATTATGTTATATGCTCAATGAAGAGTTCGTCCATGGATAGCCTACCAATGTTGTTGGATTCTTTCAAGATCTTATATATCAGAATGTTTAGTTATGATCTGAACATAATTATTAGATTGTTGCGATGCTTTCGATCTCTGGAGAATGTATAGATAAAGGTGATGATTTCATGCACATTCAAAGACCGTATATATTGTACTAGAATTAACCATTCAGTTGTTGCTCTTTCGACATACTCTTTTTTCAGACCTTACCTGTTTTCAAATCTTCATGTCTACTTAGGCACTGCGACCACATGGAGAAAAACATATAACCAATCGGTGGTGTAATAAGCACCAGGATTTTCTCAGTTCTCATGACATTCGTATGAGTACAATAACGATGGAAGGATATGCATCCAACCAGGCAAATAGAAGGTTTGTCACATTCTTCCTATTGAATGCGAGGTTACTATTGTCCATGAGGCTTAAGTTTTACAGCAAGAGATTTATCACAGATGGACACATTGAATAGCAAAAAAAGTTTCAGTTGGACAAATGGGCTTCTAAACGTGCTCGACTTCTATTTACAACAAATTGTAGCCATCCTGCAATAATTTTTTTGGTACAGGATGTTGATTTTATGGATCAGATCGATCCATTTGTTTGTGACTGCGAAAAAGAGTGGTTGGGTTAGATGTTACTGCCATGTTCAATCTGGGTTTTGTCTAAATTTGATGAACAATTAATCCTTGGGCTTTTTGTACCGTTTGTAAGCTTGATTTGCATGTTGTTGCCCTCGTACTCCCCTCCGCCTGCCACTACACTGCTGCATCTTCCACGACTCCTGTTCATTCCCGATCGAGCGGATAACACCAGGGACCCAGCAGCTCGCCCAGTTGTTTTTTAGTTTCTGATACTGAGCTCAACTGCGTGTTGTGCGGGGGCTGTGGCCCATCTAGCCCATGCTTACGCTTTCATTTAAGCACATGACGAGCCGAGTTGATATATTTTTCCTTTCTGAAAATGGCTAGCCCAGTTCTTTTTTGGAGAATACCAAAACCGAGGCCTACTTGCTTTTCTCAGCCCTGCTGGGCTGCAAATCTTTCAAGACAAGGAGGGATGTAAGTAGTTGAAATGGGCTTCCCGATAAAATGGGCTACAAATTGTAAGAAATGGGTTGTAAATTTTTAAACCAAAGCCAACCGGCAATTACATTAAAATATCGTTTTTTTATTTATCTACTCTTATAAAAAGCAGAGTTGGTGATGATGGTGTGCCTGCCATCCTGCAATAAATGCCTCCTTATTACGCGCAAAATAATGATTCCTCCACCTGATAGCTGGGACCCACCGGAAGGGCCTCTGTCTTTCGCGAAAAAAACGTCTCCCCCACCCCCCGCTGTCAGCTCGGACCCGCCAACAATATCTTCGCACGCAAGGAACTGCCTCCTTATTACGCACAAAAAAATGAATACTCCCCCTGCTAGCTGGGACCCACCATAGTGGGAGGCTGACTTGTGGGCCTACTAAGTTGACGGGACGGAGGGCTTTGTCAACTAAGTCAATATGAATGATTCTAGCTCTAGTGACCGTACGATGTGCATCCAACAGCCGTAGTGCTTCTTCAACCTCTGGTCTTCTTGCTCCAGCCACCCAAACGAGCACCAGTCGTGCGGCCTGCTCTTGCCTCCCGTGGCCGGCTGTGCTGCCGCGAAGGCCTCACTGCCCCTACTACTCCCACCGCTAGCTAGGCCATCCCTTTACTCACCCACCCCCCTGTTATTCTGCGGTGATGACAACCTCACACCACAGCCGAATCAGTGAACCCTCGTACTCCTCTCCGCATGGGCATCCACTGCCGCGTCTTCCCCGGCTCCGCGTCGTCCCCTTCCTAGGCCTCGTCGTCGCCCACTGCCTTGGTGCTCTCGGCATGGTGTGGTCAATGTGGTCAAGGAACGACTTCCATCGGACAGCTGGAGATGCTGACAGCTGGGTCCACGGCCACAGCAAGGAAGTGCCTCCTTATTACGCGCAAAATAATGATTCCTCCACCTAACAGCCGGGACCCACCGGACGGGCCACCATATTTCACGAAAAAACATTTCCCCCATGACTGCTGGGACCCACCAGCTACATCTTCACACGCAAGGAAGTGCCTCCTTATCCTGCCTGACAATCAGGACCCACCTAGTCGAAGCGTATGTACCGTTGTCATTCTGGTCACGAACGTGTATGTACATATGATTGGTTTGTCTGCAAGCTACAACGATGAACCGTGGCCGAGTAAGGAAGGGCACGTGTCGTAGTATAGGCACGCACGTGTCGTAGTAGAGGCGCGCACGTAGCATGTCACGCAGTGCCGTTAATATCGTGTACACGTACGCACAGCTAGGGTGCAAGAAAGTAAATACGGCCACGTGCGTATTTTCAAGCGGGGTCTCGAACGCCTACTCGCGCATATGTACGGCCAGGGCTTCTGTACATGGAGAGGCAACGACGACGTCATGTTCATCGGTAGCCAACCGGCTAGGCCGGAATGGAGAAACTGCGTCATCATGTTCATCAGGAGGCAACGAAATGTGTCATGTTCATCGGGAGCCAACCGGCTTGGACGGAATAGCCGATCAAAACGAGGCCTAGCATGCCGCAGAATAGAGGAAACGGTCTTGTGTTCGACCGGCCACGGTCGAAACGGGGTCTTGTTCATTGGGAGGGGTCTGGCGTATCGCAAAACAGAGGAAACTAACTTCTCTCGGACCTCCTACGGTCGAAACGGGGTCCTGTTGATCGGGAGGGGTGTGGCGTACCGCAAAACGGAGGAAACAGACTTGTGTTGGAGCACTATGGTCGAAATGGGGGTCCTGTTCATCGGGGGGGGGGGGGGGGTGTGGGGTACCGCAAAACGGGACTCCACGGGCTACTCTTCATCTCCACCGTCGACCTCCTCCAGCCTCCACGGGCTACTGTTCATCCACCATCGACCTCCTCCAGTCTCCACCTGCGACTTTTCATCCACGGGCTCCTATTCATCCAGCCTCCACTGCTCCTCCACCGGCTACTATTCAACCAGCCCTCTCCACGGGGTCCTGTTCAACCACCCCTCCACGGGCTACTGTTCATCCAGCCCTCCACGGGGTCATCCTGTTCGTCCAGCCCTCCACGGGGTCCTGTTCATCCACCCCAACTGGCTCGATCGATCGGGGTCCTATTCATCCAGCAGAAACAGCCTCTACTACCACGGGGTCCTGTTCATCCAACCCCCCTCCAAGAACTATTCATCCAACCCCCCAAGAATGCTCACTATTCATCAAGGGAAGGAGGCAGAAGGTTCAATTGGCTTCAGTTAGTAGCAGTTGCGAAGGAATCGCTTGATCGGGTTCAGTTAACAGCCAGATCGATCGATCGCTCGGGTTTAGTAACGCGTAGCCTGCAGTGCAATCGCTCGGGTTTAGTAGGTGAATGCCTCGCTCGAGTTCAGTTAGTGCCCAACGCCTCGCACCCACGTGTGTACATGTACGAGAGAAACGCGCATCGCTCGGCCCCCGACCACCCACCGTAACCGGGAACACCCCGATATTTTCCTCGCCCTCGCTTCTACCACGGTTTTTTCCATCATGGACGCCCCAAAGAATGTCATGCAGCTGCGTCTCCAGCCCGCCCAGGACGAAAGTCCCATTATCTGTCATGATTTTTTGTGATAGAAGTAGGAGCCCACCACATCTATGATGATACCGGGGTTTTTCACAATTATCATCATAGAAGTGTCATAAGCATGACAGAAAAAAAATGTTTGGCCCAAAATGTCACGGATGTGTCTTTTTTTTGTAGTGTGCTCCAACTCCATCACCTCTGCTTCACTGGTGAAACAATGCAACCTCAGGAACCATGGGGGTCGAGGACGTATAGCTCCGCAGTCCAACTCGGTGTGATTCACGTCATCGATAGCCCCCATATAGCAGCCCAATATGTATTTTATCATCAGTTCGTAAAAGGAAAGCTGAATTAGTGCAGTGTGCATGTTAAAAAATAATTCAGTTTTATATTTTATGGTAGTTAATTATATAGAAAATTTGTAATAGTTCCTGCTTTTCAGTCCATCTACTTCCCGGTCACAAGTCCAATTACTAGAAATTCAAACATGAAAATAACATCCATCTTGTTCTGGTAATCATCTTCAACCAATTTCGTATGTATCAGACTTGCATATGTTTATTAGTAGGGTAGATCTCTATTGTATAAGACGCTAGATGTTGATTTTCAATTATGTTGTGACAAAATTTTCAGTCATCTTGAGTCTGTTGCCTATATCACTTCAGATCCTTTTTCTTGTTGGTCCAGTGCATGTCCTGCAATGAGCCAGGACAAGGAAGTTGTTGCACACTACCATCTTCATTGTCCGTCACGCTATGAGTGGCTATGGCCATTGGTCACCGTTGGTCGTCGGTCGTTCTTCTTCGCCACCTCCTGAAGGTTAGCTTCTAGTACACGGGAATGAAACACCAGACGAAGCAAAATTGATTTATCACGGGGATGGAACACCCACAACCGTAACTACAACTCTCTTTGTCTTCTCAAAGATTGAGTGTATTTGTGCTGTTACGTCTCTCTCTCTCTACCAATTGATGTGATTAAATTTATATTTTGATCGTTGGATCCTCGTTTGTTAAATCGAGCATGCACAAAGTTTAGAAAAGAGGCTCGAACGAATTGGGTGCACTCTACCTTTTTGTTCTTATGCTTGGTAAACCTTGTTCAGTTTGCATTGGAGAACTTGTATTGTTCCTATTGCTCTCAAGCTATATGTTTATATGCCTAAAAAGAACTTAAACCATCCTTTTTATGTTTCTTTGTTGTCAAATAGAAGCTAAATAGTTTGGACATATGCAGTAATAACATTTCTAATGGAGTAGTACACATATTTAGAACTTTAATGTAGTTACAAAACATGAATTCTCATTCCCAAAAACCTGCAAAAAACATCAATTTATATATTGACATCTGCTACCGGTCCTTTTCTTGTGTATGTTCAGCTCGACATATGGTGGTTCTTCAGATCAACATTGTGTGCTTTTTCAATTCATCTTGCAGGTGAAAAAAAGGAGCTCCCTTTTAGTTCAAATGGATCCAAAAAGTGGTTGCTGCATTACATTTTAAGACCATTATGTTGGTTTAGTCTATATCTTGCTAGTTTGGCAAACATATTTTGCATCTACTTCTGGATGGCTTCCATTTTGTGCTCCATGGGTGTTTGTTCTAATTCATGAAAGAAAGAAAATAATCTATTGCATGTGATAAGTTCATTAGATTTGTATGATTTTTTTACCTATTTTGCTCCATCTTTTTCCTTGTAGATCATGATCTTGAGAGGCTCGCTATCGAGACTGAAGGTAAATTCCATTTTCCAATGGTTCTTTCAGTAGTACTGTTTTAGTCCAAGTTTAATAGGATAATGAGGATCAGTGAACTTCCAATGGTTACTTCTTATAGTTGTTCTTTGTATTACTTCATGGGTGATAGGGAGATGCACAAGTCGTTGCCGTCCACATCATCGCCACAAGGAAACACCAGCATCGCTACCAGATACACGCACATCTTTGGCACATAGGTTTTTGCACTAAAATGTTTGAACTATTGCACTGAAAGTTGTGGCCATTTAATGAAAAATCTTTTCTATAGAACCAGTTTCTAAAGTTGTCGCCGCGTGGACGCGTCCCACTCCAATGGCATGGCTTATGCTTCAGTGGCAAATAGTGGATCCCGCTGGAGGAGTCACGAGGTCGAGGACCCCCTGTTCAACAATACAACTTCTTGTTTTGTGGCCGGTCACTCAAGGAGCTGAGTGCAGGCCGCAGTAGGTACATGAGTACTAGTATTAGGATATGTGCGGTCCCAGTAAGTACATGAGTACTAATTAGCAAGTTTGATTGCTTCTGGAAAGTGAAAATGTCATCTTGTACCGATGCATTCCAAAAATGTGTTGTGTGTTTTTAGGAAAAAAGATTGTCGGGTTTTTGGTGGCCAAGTATTATTGATATGGAGATGAATAACTATGCGGATGAACTCCTATTGTTTTTCTAGAAAAAACAAGATGCCATGTTTTACTTTATGAGCTTTGCAATTTGCATACTTCAAGTTGCTCCTACTTTATGAGCTTTGCAATTTGCATACTTCAAGTTGCTGCTTGCTCCCACCCGTGAATTGCGCAATTTCAATGGGTGTCGTTGAGCATGTTCGGAAGTATGCCCTTCGAGCAAAAGTGCGAAGTGTTGTCAGTATTTTGTATATTTCAATTGGCAGAGGCTTCATGTGATCTTATGGAGCTTTATAGATGTATTGTCATTACACTTTTAAGGCCCTATAGTTCATTATATCATACATGTGGCCATTCAATATGTATTACATGATCAGTTACTGGGATTTGGGAAAGAAGAACACAATAGTTTGGGCAAAAACAATGATCAGTTCAATAGTGCTCTCTCCTGCCTATTTTGGTTGATGTCCACCAACGGACAAAAATTGCATGGGAAATGTTCTATTATTACTAGCATATAAGTACAGAAAAAAGTATAACACAACGTCCCACATAAGTTTGGAAAAAAAGCCCAAACAAAAAAAACCGTGGAAATTGAAAATGGTAAACGTTCAAGTGGTAAAATGAGAGAAGTCCAGAATATCTCCGCAAAACAATGTTGAGCTCAAAAGAAAACACAAAACATTTTCGTTTTATTAAAAATATCATTCAGTTCAACAGTATAAACTATGCAAGTTCGTGCATGATGATACCATTGAGAAGTTACGAGGAAAGTTGTACCGAAAATACAGAGTAAAGCCTAGTATGTGAAAACACGCTCAGCACAAAACCACACAGATATTCGTTCAAGTACTCTTTTTTTGGAATCATTCAAAACTATTGTGTAAAATACCTCAGTACAAACACACAAATAGATCAGTACGAGCACTGGTACAGCGACGTCCTAAACAAATTGTTTAAAACCCCTTTCTGCGACGGCATTTGTAACCATCGCCAAGTGAGTGTGGGTAATAGGGGGGTCCTTCCCACCCGACCTAGAAATCGTCGGGGATAGACCCTCGTGGGAACCAGGCTGGGGCCGTGTGCGATTGGGTGAGGCATGGAAACCCAATCATTTCCGTAGGTATGTACTCCCACACGGTGAATCCCAGAAATCATTTCCGTAGGTATGTACATCCCACACGGTGAATCCCAGAAATCATTTTCATAGGTATGTACATCCCACACGGTGAATCCCAGAAATCATTTCTGTAGGTATGTACATCCCACACGGTGAATCCCAGAAATCATTTCCATAAGTATGTACATCCCACACGGTGAATCCCAGAAAATCATTTCCGTAGGTATGTACATCCCACACAGTCCTTTGTGTGGAAACATTTGTGCAAGGTGGCCTAATGCAAACAGTTCACTGCCGGAAGCCATGTGTGATTGTTAGTTGATCGAACACACCTACTTTCTAGAAACCGTGTGGGTTGTTTGAGTTCATCGCCCACGGTGTCGTCTGAGTAACCGTTTGCAATAGTAAACCCCAATAAGCAAGGTAATTAGCCTATCATTGATAATCCATGTACTAATCAAACTGATTTTTCTTATAAAACACGCCAGATATTTCATATCCATATAAAAGCAACTAGGATTTCATAATCGAATTACATCAGATAGCTTCGGCACTCAGTTACGCCATTACACAACAGCACCAAGTTTCACATGCAGCATCAAAACCTTTGGAAAGTAGCATCATACACGGTAAATAGACAGATGAATCTCATCTGGGAAACTGCAGAAGCGGAAGGCAAATATTGAGCCTTCAGTGATGTTGAAGGTCCTTGCAACTTAGGCCAGTGCCTATGGATAATTGCCCGCCCAACCTTCATCCTCTTCAGCAAGACTTCAATATTGTACCGTGGGTGTTGAATGAATACCTTCCTCGCCTCTTGACCATGCAGGTGGTTTGAGAGGTAATCATCGGGGAACTGCTTTGAAAAGTAATGAAAACAAAGCTATGCATAAATCGTTGTTGTAAATTTTGAAATGGCGCAAGGGGTAAAAACAAGGTAAAAGAGTTGGTACCATCCTATAGTTGACTAATGTCTTCTTCATTGTGCAAATAAAGATCTTACTGTTATTCGTCGCAAGTTTCTTCATCCTAACAATCTTTCTAAGTTTCTTGAATTGACTAATATTCATGGACATCTCATTTCCCCATATGCAAAATGGGTTGAACAGTGGGTCTAAGCCTCTCACAGTGGGACCAACATGTGCAAGACCAAATTGTAAGAAACCTAAATATTAGAATGATTCCTGCAACTGCACAATAATGTGCTATTAGCTAAAGGACCCTGCTTGAACAAACCTGGATGGTAAACCGCAGTGTCTCCCATTGTTTCCCTACAGCACACATAAGGAAGATCTTGATCAGGTTAACTGAGAGTTGCCATACTATCAGTAGAATATGTATTGAGTACAGCCAAATTCGATTGGTGTCAGATGCATAACCATATAAAATTGTACCCACAGCAAATGAAAATCAAATTGTAGAACTGAACCAAACAGTTAAATGGATAGCAGCCAAATGAACCAAAATAGTTAACTAAGCACGAGATTGCAGAATAGAAACATGTACTAGAAGATAAGACAGTTAACAAAACAAAGGATGGTTGAGAATAGTACTACGAAATCTAGTAATTGTTGGACCAAAGTGTTAACTGAACATTACATTTCAGAGGACCAAACTGTTAACTAAACATCAGATTGCATATTAACATTACAGAGGACAAATCATTAGAAGGCACTGGCGGTGGCCTCGAGAAAACATCATGAACTGTATTTTAAAGTAGACAACCGCACGGCGGTGTCAACGGTGGCCACGAAGATGAGGTGCTCCTCCAAGATATGGCGGTCGACATGCATGTCAGCCATAGAGACCTCATGCTACTCAGCTCCATGTTATACTGCATGTAAAATGGCTGTGGGCGGCGCTTAATTGGAGGGGGGCAGTGAATTCGGTGGAAGGTGTCGCTCCGTCAGTCGGGGCATGTGGGATGGGAAAGGAGGAGGATGGTGTGGGTGGGGTGTGGATTACCTGACCATACCGACGAGGCCGCGCAGCAAGAAGAAGGGTCGTCGGTGAGGAGGCCACGCAGCAAGAAGAAGGGTCGCCGACGAGGAGGCGGCGGTGCAAGAAGAAGGGTCGTCAGCGAGGAGGCGGCGCTTCAAGAAGAAGGGTCGTCGGCGAGGAGGCTGAGCTGCCAGTAAGCAGCAGGGAAGGTTTGAACTTGGAAAGCAATGAGGAACAGTGGAAATGTGGCTTTTGGTAGGAGGGAGGGGGCGGCAAGTTTGACATTTCCACGGTGGCAAAAAAAATTCGCTCGGTGCCATGAGAAACTGGCGCGCAAGTGTGGTTCAATCGGGGGCGGTGGACTATAGACAACGAAGCTTCCTGCGTAAGCCAGACAAGACGGTGCGCCAAGATATTTTATATCGCATCCCACACGATTCTTTCTAGTAAACTGTTTGTGGTATTCCTGATTTTTTTCATTATGTTCTGAAAGACAAAATGGTGTTACGGAGGGAAAGGATGGTGTTGGAATTGCTAGAACATTTACTTACAGTGAACATGCAACTAATACATGAGTGTCGTGTTTAAATTTGGAATTATTCCGGGTTTGTTTGGATTTTTATGCATTAATTGAGTTTCTAGGCATTTAATGTGCATAATTCAAATTTGAACTACAAGCACATGCTCCAATGCACCAAAGTTTGCTGAAAAATCACATGTGTGTCTTTGGGTGAATTTATAGGTCCCATGCAAGAAATGGGAATAAAATTCAAACATCTGGGTGTCGTGGCTCGGCCGGAATGATTGAGAAACTTGGTTTTTTAATTCCTGTAAATCCAAAACATGACTGAAAATCATGAAACTTGGCATGGTGTCATGACATGGCACCAACATGTTGCAGTAAATTTTTTGGCTGAATTGGGACAAGCTTTGGTGGAAGCGTCTTGCAAACCGGAGCTTCCCTCAAGAAGGATCGTGGTTCCGAGAGGGAACATGTCACCTCCGTGTGTGAAACGACATACGTACACTGCCTTCTCCCGCCTTAATTTTTTTACACAGGCAGATTAGACCAAATAGAAGTACTGTGCTAAATTTTGGAATTATTCCGGGTTCGTTTGGCCTTTTTATACATTAATTGAGTTTCTGGGCATTTAATGTGCATAATTCAAATTTGAAATACAAGCACGGGCTCCAGTGCACCAAAGTTGTTTGAAAAATCACATGTGTTTCCTTGGGTGAATTTCTAGGTCCCATGTAAGAGATGGGACTGAAATTCAAACATTTGCGCGTCATGGCTCGGTCGGAAAGATTGAGAAACTTGGTTTTTTAATTCCTGTAATTCCAAAACATGCCTGAAAATCATGAAACTTGGCATGGTCTCATGACATGGCACCACCATGCCGCGGTAAGTTTTTTGGCCGAATTGGGACAAGCTTTTGTGTAGGCTTCTTGCAAACCGGAGCTTCCCTCAAGAAGGCTCGTGGTTCTGAGAGGGGACGTGTCACCTCCGTGTGCGAAACGACATACGTACACTGCCTTCTCCCGCCTTAATTTTTTTACACATCCAGATTTGACTAAATAGAAGTATCGTGCTAAACTTTGGAATTATTCTGGGTTTGTTTAGCCTTTTTTATATATTAATTGAGTTTCTGGGCATTTAATGTGCATAATTCAAATTTGAACTACAAGCACAGGCTCAAGTGCACCAAAGTTGTTCGAAAAATCACATGTGTGTCCTTGGGTGAATTTCTAGGTCCCATGCAAGAGATTGGAGTGAAATTCAAACATCTGGGCATCGTGGCTCGGCCGGTAAGATTGAGAAACTTGGTTTTTTAATTCGTGTAATTCCAAAGCACGCCTGAAAATCATGAAACTTGGCATGGTGTCATGACATGGCACGAACATGCTGTGGTAATTTTTTTGGCCGAATTGGGACAAGCTTTGGTGTAAGCTTCTTGTAAATCGGAGCTTCCCTCAAGAAGGCTCGTGGTTCTAAGAGGGAATGTGTCACCTCCGTGTGTGAAACGACATACGTACACTGCCTTCTCCCTCCATTTTTTTACACAGCCGGATTAGACCAAATAGAAGTACCATGCTAAATTTTGGAATTATTCCGGGCTCGTTTCGCCTTTTATACATTAATTGAGTTTATGGGCATTTAATGTGCATAATTCAAATTTGAACTACAAGCACAGGCTCCACTGCACCAAAGTTGTTTGAAAAATCACATGTGTGTCCTTGGGTGAATTTCTAGGTCCCATGCAAGAGATGGGAGTGAAATTCAAACATTTGGGCGCCGTGGCTCGGCCGGAAAGATTGAGAAACTTGGTTTTTTAATTCCTGTAATTCCAAAACACGCCTCAAAATCTTGAAACTTGGCATGGTCTCATGACATGGCACCAACATGTTGTGGTAATTTTTCTGTCCGATTTGCGAAGGCGCACACATTAACAATCAAAAAAGTCATTTTGGAACAAGTGATGTCATGTTACAAATCGGAAACACAAGTATTATTGAAACCGTGGGCGTTCGAATTACCAATTACGTGCGGCCACGCGTCCCCTTTTTTTATTGGCTAGGAGGTGTCGTGCGGGGTAGCTATTTGAGTACGGGAGGCGTGCGAGCAGACCCCTGCGCGTGCTCATCGGGAGGAGAGCCTTTTTAACCGCTACCCGCCGCGCACCTCCATCCCAACGTCTCCATTAATGGCGCCCGAAGACTTGTTCTACGGCGTGGCCATATGTCTCACTGGACTGAGATTTAAGAGAGAAAAATGATAATCTGAAAAGAAAGTTTTGCACGGATCTCGATGTAAGATCCAACAGACCAATATAGCATCGACTGTGACTTATAGCAAGCATGATGAATATATATAAGGACGATGACATTGGATAATAATTGTATTACATATTCATAAACATAATTAAAAAAATCGACATGCGGCAACGCCCGATATACACAAGGGCAAAAGAAGAAGGAAGACAACTAGTGTCCGCGGCGGGCGGCGATGAGCTCTTTCTTATCCTCAAGATGACAGTTGAGAGCATTCACGGATTCCTCCATCAGCCTTCTGCGCTTGATGCGCAGCATGGCATTCTCGTCCATAAGTTTCTCGATGATGACGCCAGTCCTCTTCAACAAGGCAGTGGTCTACTCCTGCTGCTCCGCAATTCCAACGATCTTCACCCACAGCAGGTCGCGCTCGGCCCGGAGCTTTGCAATGCTCTCACTTAGTTGTCGGATGACGTTGGTAGACTATTCAAACGAGGCTTGCAGGTCATCCTGCAACCTTGCCCACCAGGAGATCTGATCCATCTGCCTAAGGACGAGGGCACGCATGCGCCTGTAAGAGTCCTCGCCTGCCCGCGAGGCATTTTCCCAGGCCGTCACAGCAAGTGAGGACATCTCTACTGCATTCGCGGCGCGGCGGGACATCTCTTCTGCTTCCGCGGCACGGCCGGACCAGTCTGCTGCATCGACGGCGCGGCGGATCCTCTGTGCTGCTTCAGCGGCATGGCGGGACCTCTCTCCTGCTAAGGCCGTGCGGCGGGACATGTTGGCTGCTATTGTGGCGAGGCGGGACATCTCTCGTGCTCCCGCTTCCAGGCTCGCCTCTCCTTGGTGGCGATCTCTCGACCCAGAACTCACGCTAGCCATGGCGGACGCAAGGGAACGATGATGAGTGACTTGTTTGTTTTTGACTTTTTGTGGATGAGGAGTTGAGGAGGAATGTGCAGTCATCTTGGAGTAGTAGTATTTATAACCGCGTAGTAATACGCTCCAAAGTGGGAAACCGTTTAGGTTTTGATCTATGTGAACATGTTTGCAATTTGGAATGTGACGGGACACATGCTCAAAATTTACTGACGGCTATAAGTGGGGAACTATTCCGGGAAGGCGTAACGTTGGCACGTATGCCTTCTCGGCCGCGTACGTGGCATTTGCACCATAGGGTGCACTGCAATACGCAATGTCAGCACACGTCATGTTCCAACAACCGTGCGCGCTCGTTATTACCATCGTGCACGTTTCTTTTAATTAGAATTGGTGTGCCCGCCTAGCGCACACACGTTGATCTATCTAATTGTTTCAGTTTGTTGTGGCTAATCGCAAACAGTTCATCCATGTGAAGTGTATGCCATCAATTGTAGACACTTTTATCTAGCTTACCCATTTCTGTTATGTTGCCTAATCGCAAACAGTTAATCCTTCTGAAGCGTATGCCCTCAATCACACACACCATGATCTGGCTGACCGTTTCTTTTGTGTTGCCTAATCACAAACAGTTCATGTAGCGACCAGACCTCAAACAGTCTGATCTCTGTGCTCCGGTGTCATCCCTGGATCAGTAATGCTGACACCACACAGTACTCGGAGGATTTATAACAGAGTAGCAATCACACACTTATTACATCGAGTGTCTCAAAAGAGAACTTATTACAATAAGTATGGCTTAAGGCCGTCTAATAACGATAACAGCCGAAGGCTTGGAAGATAAGTGAGTCCATCAACTCCAACGGCATCACTGAGTATAGGACCACGACCTAAAAACTCCTTAATCATCGTCTGAAAAGTCTGCAACATTAACGTTGCAACCCGAAAACGGGTCAGCACATGGAATATGCTGGCAATGTAACACATAGAGGGTAATGGAATGAAACAGCAATACTATATGCATATTTGGCTGGTGGAAAGCTCTATGGTTACAGTTTTGCGTAAAGCCAATTTTTCCCTACTTCAAAGGAATAAAATTTAGTTACTATAATGGTAGTTTTTAAACATTGAGAATGGTTGACAGCATTCTCAATCCCAATTAAGCATCATCATTAAACATAACCCAACAAAATTAATTTAGAGTAACATGTTGAGATTCACATGAAAATCCAAGTACTAGATACTCAAGATGTCCATAACCGGGGACACGGCTAACCATGATTAGTTTATTACACTCTGTAGAGGTATGCGCACTTTTCCCCACAAGACTCGATCGCCTCCGTTTGGTTTCTCGCACTATAAGGTGTTTGAGAAGACGGATGACCGAGACATAGTCTTTCAGAAGCGCTAGCACCTTACGATCGGGTAGACCGTACCACCTACATCCGCTACATCTTCTAGTCTACCACTGTAAGAGTTCGCACAACTTAGTCAACTATGCTAGAGCCCATAATAGCTTGTGGCTGCACACAGAAGTTTCTAGTATGAATAGTCTCATGATCCCTTTGAGCCTGGGTGGCGGTCCGAAAGAAAACAGGCAAGTCCTGGAATACCCAGGTGCCTCAATCCACCCAGATGTGTGTTTAAGTTGCCACCTTAGATAAACCATTAAATTAACAATCTCACATCTGTCATGGATATCACTCACCCAATCCACGTCTACTAGCATAGCATGGCATAATAAGCAAATGTAGAAGTAACTCCCAAAGGTTTGATAATAAACAGGTAATAGGTACTACCTCATCTACTTCCCATCCCACAATTTAATTAGATCCTAACCATGCAATGTGTGAGGATTGATCTAATGCAATAAAACTGGGTACTAGAAAAGGTATGATCAAAGTGTTACTTGCCTTGCTGATGATCCGTGAAACCTAACGATTCGAAGTAACAGGCGGCGCACTTCGGGTATTCTATCGCAGACAAACAAACAAGCATACAATAAGTACTCATCTAATGCACAGGTAAAACTCAAATAAGAGATCTAACCAGAAGGTTCAACTTAAGAACTCCGGTTGGCAAAAAGAATCAAATCGAACGAAGCAACAAAAGACGAACGGCGAAAGAAAACAACTTCGTTCTAGCAATCTGGATCGAGGGCAAATTTTACAGTAGAAAAATCTTGTTTAAGTTGGTTAAATGGATAGAGGGTTTTGAGACGAAACTCTAGGCGCTTGAATCGCCTGATTCCGATAAACGAGCGAAAAGTTAAACTAAAATGAAAATCGGATCAGGAATCGCGATCAGAAAAATCGCGGATTTAATCCGAGAAAAAGAAAAACGACGAACGCCGAATTTTTTTTCTCTTTTTTTCGGCATGGAAATCGAGGCACGACGAACCTCAGGCGGCAGGATCGTCGGCGGCGGCTCAGGCGGCGCGCGCGGATCGAGGCGAGGCTGATGGGCTGGGGCGGCTCGGGGCGGCGCTATTTAAAGGCTGCCCCCGGGCGGTGTCCCACTCGGGTATGGCCCGAAGTCGGTTCATTTTTTTAATTATTCCGCTCAGAAGAAAAATAAAAAGAAATACTAAACGTACTCCAAAAATTCCGAAATAAATTTTCACGGGCTTCTAAAATCAAGCCGCACAAGGTGAACATTTATTTGGGCCCTAAATGCAATTTTGAAAAACGCACATTTTTTCTAAATTCAAATAAAACACTGAAAAACTCCGAAATAAAATCTTATTTGATTTTATTATTAAATCCTGAATATTTCTTTATTTTGGGAAAGTCATTTTATTCCCTCTCTCATATTTTTGTAATAGAAATAATTGATGATAAAATAAATAAAATCAAATGATCCTATTCTCAAAATTTGAGAAAACTCAAATATGAAAATAGCGAAATCCCCAACTCTCTCCGTGGGTCATTGAGTTGCGTAGAATCTCTAGGATCAACCAAAATGCCAAATAAAATATGATATGCATGATGATCTAATGTATAACATTCCAAATTGAAAATTTGGGATGTTGTAGTTCATCCAAGTGAACCGTATGCTGTATATCGCACACACCTTCATCTGGCTGTCCGTTTCTTTTGTGTTGTCTAATCACAAACAGTTCATCCGAGTGAACCATAAGTTGTGTATCGCACACGCCTTCATCTGGCTGCCCGTTTCTTTTGTTTCTCCTCATCGCAAACAGTTAATTAAACTGAACCGTATGCCCTTCATCGCACATGCAACTAAAATCTGGACTGTGTTTGATGCATCCTCCATCGCAAATGTTTTCACCTTTTTTGACGGTTTTCATACAGCACCGTTTGCGATTATTGCATCGCACACAATTTCTTGTAGGGTCTCTGATCGTAGTGCCGCGTTAGCAGCATCCTGCAGTAGTGGAGTACTCTGTTTTTTGACCCAAAAAACAATATGATGGGTCTCACCATATTCAAAATTACTCTTCAACCGAATTAGAGAAAATATTCAACATGACTAAGTTTCGCATTTTCGATACCTTTCCAACGGTATATTATTTGCCCCACTTCGACAACCTTTTAAAAAATCATGTTCAAAATCAAATTTGATCATATTTGAATTCGAGTTTAAACTGTAAGGAATTAGAAAAACATTTCTACACAAAAAGTTGTGTGTTTTCCATAGCTTTCCAATGTCTTATCGTTTGCGTCAATCCGACAAGCCATTTGCAAAAAAATGCGAAAATACGTTTCGGCCAGAATTTCACTGTTTTTCAAATTACTTTTAAATTGTATAGAATTTTAAAAAATAATAGATACATGGGAGAAGAGGATTTTCACCAGCTTTCCAATGCCATCTTATTTGCTCAATTCCGACAAACCTTTTGAAAATTAAATCCAAAATACGATTCACGTTTTCGGTTTTGAAAAAAAAACAGGATTTTCAAAACTGCTCTTAAACTATGATGATTTTGCAACAAAAAAATCCTATATATTTGTAATATAGATGTCAAGAGCTTTCCAATGATATATTACACGCCCTATTCCAAGGAAAAAATCGCAATTTTTTTGAGCTAGAGAGGACGATGAGTTCGATGAGATGAAAATCATCAGTACAACCGCCTGGAACCGTCAGTTCAAGTAGGGTAACAGAATAATATTCTGTTACGCAAAACATAATAGCCCAGATGTGTGTGTATATACATATATAGTCAATGAAGAACACCAAATGTAAAGTTTGAAGAAATTGCAAACTTGAGGAATTTGCAAATTTGAAGAATTTGCAAAATGACGAAAAACTCAATTTTGAAGATTTTCAACTATGGTTGGTGGCGTGACCCGCCGTATAAGAATGATGATTTCAGACACCGCGTACAATTGTCATAGGGCTCTGAGAATCAAATTCTTCATTAATTTCTTCACACTTAGAGGGTTAGTCTTCATTGATTGAAGAAAAACGTTACTTCATGTGTTGCACATCAAAGTCATCAATTTTGCATAAGTGTTAGGATGTGTGTCCTTTCAAAGAACATTCAAAGATTGTAAGATATTTAGCTCATAGCGCACCTTGCAAAATCTCTTTTCATCCAAGGGCTTTGTGAAGATATCAGTCAATCGTTCTTCAGTCTTCACGTGGTCGATGAAGATGTCGCCCTTCAACACATGATCTTGAAGAAAATGATGATGAATCTAGATGTTCTTAGTCTTCGAGTGCTGAACTAGGTTGTGAGAAATCTTGATGGCACTCTCGTTGTCGCAGTAGAGAGGCATGTTCTTCACATTGATGCCATAATCCTTGAGGGTTTTCTTCATCCACAACAACTGAGCACAGCAGGAATGTACTCAGCTTCAACATTAGAAAGTGACACGCAGTTCTGCTTCTTCGAGGACCAACATACTAAGGATCATCCAAGGAAATGGCATGTGCCTGATGTTGACTTGCAATCCACCCGATCACCAGCATAGTCAGAGGTCCATGTGAAGCAATTCAAAAGGACGGGTAGTAGTCATGACAGTCTTTGAGGGATGATTGGATCTAGTTATCTTTCCAGCCTCACAAGCCCCACAGAGATGATCTCTGAGGAATTTGACACACTCGATGCCAAGGGTGTGCTTCTTGTTCACAAGTGTGTGCAAGTTCCTCATGCCAACATCACCAAGTTGTCGATGCCATAGCCAGCCTTCTGAAACTTTTGCAAGTAGACATCTAGCAGGCTGTGGTCCTGCAGAGAAATCAACAATATACAAGTTTCCTCTCCTAGAGCCTTCGAAGACTTTGGATTTGTCGGATTCCATGAGTACTATGCAACGATATTTGCCAAAGATGACAACCATATCAAGATCACAAAGCATTGAGATGGACAGGAGGTTGAATCTAAGAGATTCAACAAGCATGACTTTGTCCATGTGTCGACCCTTTGAGATTGCAACCCTACCTAGACCCACTGCCTCGCTTTTTTCCTTTGTCAGTGTAGGTGATATGCTTCAGATGTGATGGAGATAGAGCAGAGCCCATCAATAAGTTCTTGGCACCAGTCATGTGATTCGTGCATCCACTATCAAGCACCCACTCAGTAGCTTTGAGCGATTCATCATGCAGACGAATTACTGCATCTTACGAACTCATATACTTCAGAGTGAAGCATACGACATCAAATTTGTCAGATAGAATTTCATCAAGCAGTATAATAGATACAACAATATGAGGACGTGAGAAATGAGCAATTCATTTCTTCATGATTAGTTTGCCTCCTTCCAAACACTCTCAGGTCTCCAGCAAATTCTTCAGCCATTCAAGTCCGTCTGGAGACCTGACCCTGCATAAGATAATAGTTTTTTCTTCACTACCCACACCTGGAGGGGTGGCAAAGAGTTCATCATTCTGCGAGCTCCATATGATAAAGCTGGCATTGAAGCCAGTGCACCTTCTTTCATAGAAGAGGGGTTAGAGTATGCATATGAATAAGCAGATAAATTCTTAGAGGACTTATGAACATAATGGTTTGAAGAATAATGCACATATTGATGACCCTTAGATTTTCCCTGTGAAACAGAAGCATTAGCACGAGAATAAGTGTACTTTTGACCATATGAGGAATTTGATCCATCTGAAGAGTTTGGTCCATATGAAGAATTTGCTATGGGGTCCATGTTCTTCACGGGTGGTATCATGAGGACATTCACCTGAAGACTTTCAAGATACCTTTTGGGAACCTAGACTTTCTTCATAGGAGGATTGTTCCTGCAGTTAGTTCCAACATATCTGGCAAATACTTCGCCATTCTGATTTTTCAACAGTTTATAGTTGAAGTCAAATGACTCATCACATGAACATGAAGATTCACATGTAAAGCCAGATAAAATAGATGGATGCACAAGAGGTCCTTTTGCAGCAACCCATGAGGTTTTGGGATACTGCTCAGGTTTCCAGTAGGATCCATCGGCATGGAGTTTCCTCTCAAATGCAATACCCTCTTTCCTAGGGTTCCTGTTCAGAATCTGCTTTTTAAGCACATCGCAAAGGGTTTGATACCCTTTGAGGCTTTTGTACATGCATGTCACATACAATTCCTTCAACCCTTCATTTTCATCAGTGATACTTGTGGTATCCTCAGATGAGGAAGCTGTGACCACAAAAACAGTTGAAGAAATTGCAGCAATAGAAGCATTTGAAGTTTTAGGTGAAGAATTAGCAGTTTGTCGTTTGATGCATTTCGAACAGGGTGGAATGAATTCTTCCTGAGCGGAACTGATTTGTTGAGAAAGCAAAGAATCATTTTCTCACCCTTAGTTTCTTAAGATCTTGCTTTCTTTGAAGAAATTCATATGAAAGCTTCTCATGATTGGCTAAGAGAGTTTCATGGCGACCTTGAAGGTTATCAAACTTACACTGAAGATGTTGAAAATCATCAGTTAGAGTTTGAGTTCAATCAATTTCCTCACTCAATAGGTCATCTCTTTTCTCTAGCAAGTCCTGAACCTTTTCCAAAGATTTTTCTTGTTTCCTGGCAATTTTAGCAAGTTTGGAATAACTAGGTTTGAGATTTTCATCAGATTCACCTTCACTAGATTCAGAGGAGGAAGAATATTTGAGTACCATGGCACCTTTTGCCATGAAGCAATAGGTGGGAGCAAAGTCATTGATGTTGTCGTTAGTGGTGTTGGGGTTGCCATTTTCCTCGCAGTTGAAGATGGACTTGCTGACGAAAGCAGTAGCGAGAGCTAGGCTCGCCACACCAGAGTCTAACTCCTCAAATTCCTCATTTTCTTCAGATTTAGCTTCAGAATCCATTTCCTAACCAATAAATGCACAAGCCTTTCTAGAGCTGCTCTTCTTGTGAGATGAAGACTTTGACGATGAGGACTTTGAAGATTTCTTCTTTCTCTTCGAGTTGTCCGAACTGTCATCCTTGTACTTCTTCTTCTTTGATTCCTTCACCTCCTGAGGACAATCAGCAATGTAGTGACTAGACTTCTTGCATTTGTGGCAAGTCCTTTTCTTGTGGTCGCGGGATGAAGAATCTGATCTCATGTCATCACCTCTTGAAGATTTTCCAAAACGGGCACGTTTTGAGAACTTCTCAAATTTTCTCAGGAGTTGCTAGCTCCTGACTTAGTTCTTTAGGATCACCAAGTCTACTATCAGAGTCTTCTCCTTCAGATGAGGAAATTGTCTTGGCCTTCAGTGCACGTGATCTTCCATAGCTTGGCTCGTAGAGGTTTCTCTTTTCAGCCTATTGGAATTCATCAGTATTCAGTCTCTCGAGAATATCAGTAGGATCCAGTGACTTGTAATCTCCACGTTCTTGAATCATCAGCACCAGTATATCGAATGAGGAATCAAGAGATCTCAGCAGTTCCTTCACCACCTCGTGCTCGGTGATGTCAGTGGCATCGAGAGCTTGGAGCTCATTGGAGATATCGGTAAGACGATCGAAAGTTTGCTAAAAAATTTCAGTGTCGGGTCTTTTAAAGCGGTTGAAGAGATCACGAAGAATGTCAACTTGAGAATCACATTGGGTTGAGATTCCTTTGTTGACCTTGGGACAGCCTATCCCAGATAAGTTTTGTAGTCTCCAAAGAACTCACTCTGTCGTACTGTCCTTTGCTCTGATGACCATATATGATATTCTTCGACTGGGAGTCGAGTTGCTTGAATGTCATGTGGTTAAACCCATAACTAGAACTCCATGTGGTTAAACCCATATCACATAGAAAAAGAAAGTACCTTGCTCTGAAACCAATTGAAAGTGGGTTATATCGACTAGAGGGGGGGTGAATAGGTGATATTTACAAATTTGCCAGTAAGGAATTACTACTTGAGGAATTAACTAAGTGAAGAAACACAAGTAGCGGATAAAGTACTCAAATGCATGCATAACAAGGTAGTACACAGTCATCGTGATGGAATGAAACATACACAGAGCACAAGTAGCGTGTAAACAGGATAAGCACGCAGAAGACAAGAGAAATAATCAATTTCTTAAACAAGTAAATGAGGAAATGAAAGGGTTGAGGAAATAGAACCAGTAGCTCGGTGAAGATAGTGATTTGGTAGACCAGTTCCAACTGTTGTGACAATTGTATGTCTGGTTGGAGATGCTTGGTATTCAAACCAAAGGACACACAGTCCCAGGATACACAGTCCTTAATGTATTCTCCTCAGCTAAGGTCACACAGAGCTTGCCCAATCACTCATGGCAAGTCTTCAAGGTGACTTCCAAACCTTCACAAACTCGGTCACCCGGTGATCCACAATTCCTCTTGGATGCTCTAGACCATGACGCCTAACCATCTGGAAGATGCACAATCTTCAAAGATAAAAAACGTCGGCTCCACACAAGAATAATCTCGCCAGTGATGCTCAATCACTTTGGGTTTGAGGTGTTGGGGTTTTGGGTTTTTCCTCACTGGTGATTTTCTCTCAAAGTCCTCAAAGGATGGGATGCTCTAAATGACACTTGTCAATCTCTCTCAGAGCAGCCAACTAGCTAGTGGTTGTGGGGGCGGCTATTTATAGCCAGGGTGCAACCCGACATCATAAGACATAAATGCCCCTAATGATATGACCGTTGGATGGATAAGATATTTGGACAGGTGGTGTGAAGCACAGCGACGGTCGGAAATCCGAACCATGAAATTCCTCAGGGCTATCGTGTTCCTCACTATGGGAAATTCGCACTGGTGAATTCCTAACTCCCCAGTCAGAACAAATTCCTTAGAGACCAGCAGAACTTCGTCCCTGTCGCTGAAGAAATTTATTGGACTATAAGAAATTTCCAAAGGCTTCACTCGAAGGATTGGGTATGTGCAGACTTTGAGATGAACATCACTTGGAATTTTTTCCTAAGTATTGCCTTGACACCCTTTAACAGTACAGTGTTTCCTATGACTCAAAAGAAGGAAATGAAACTATGTAAACAAAAGTCTTCACGCTTCATATTCCTCGCATCAATATCTTCAAGGTCACACCAATTTCCTCATTTTCAAAGTCTTCAAGAAAACCACAAAGTCTTCATATGAAGACATTCATTTTTAGGGGTCAACATTCGTCGAATTTATCAAACTCCTTAGAGACTTATAAGACATGTGTACACTCACAAACACATTAGACCCTTAACCTATAAGTCTTTAGTACACCAAAATCACTAAGGGGCACTAGATGCACTTACAGTATGGAAGGCACCCATGGATACGGCTAGCCATGAATTGTGAAAGAATGGTGGAATAGGAAATGAACTTTATTTTATGTTTGGGAACCTCCTATGATTTATCTAGCATGGAAGATATTGGGAATTCTCGGTCGTTTTGGTTGACACGAAAAGCATGCCTCTCAAAACAATTTTATCTCTCAATTTAAGCTATGAGCTTTGGCACCTCTAAAATCTCTGCTTCCCTCTGCGAAGGGCCTATCTATTTACTTTTATGCATTTTTTATTTTATTGAGTCTCCATCTTCTCTTATAAAGCACCAACTAGGGAATATTATTATCATACTTTTGCATTGGATGTAGCTAATATTTCAGTGTGTTTCATCAATGGATCAATGATTGAGCATAATGGGCGAGGGGTAGCTTTGTTTAGCGTTCATATTTTGAAAGACATGGTTGCTTGTTGACATGCTTGAGTATTGATGTCCTCATGTCAAATTATAGACTATTGCTCTGAATCGTCTAAAGTCCAAATGTCCATGCTACAAAAGGAAAGAGTATGTGATGAACATGATAGGCAACATTCTACATCAAACATTCTGTTTTTATCAGCTCATGCAACTCCCAGATACCAGAGGAATACCTTGTGTGCTATTAGACATCACAACATAACTGGGTGATCATAAAGATGCTCTACAGGTATCTCCGAAGGTGTCTGTTGAGTTGGCATGGATCGAAATTGGGATTTGTCACTCCGTGTATTGGAGAGGTATCTCTAGGCCCTCTCAGTAATACAGCATCATAAGAAGCTTGGAAGCAAAATGACTACGGAGTTAGTTACGAGATGATGTATTACCGAACGAGTAAAGAGACTTTCCGGTAACGAGATTGAACTAGGTATGGAGATGCCAACGATCGAATCTCTGGAAAGTAACATACCGACAGACAAAGGGAACTATCTATGTTGTCATAAGGGTTCGACCGATAAAGATCTTCGTAGAATATGTAGGAACTAATATGGGCATCCAGGTCCCTCTATTGGTTATTGACTGGAGATGCGTCTCAGTCATGGCTACATCATTCTCGAACCCATAGGGTCTGCATGCTTAATGTTCGTTGACGATATAGTATTATATGAGTTATGTGAAATAGTGACTGAATGTTGTTCAGAGTCCCGGATGAGATCACGGACATGACGAAGAGCTCCGGAATGGTCCGGAGGTAAAGATCGATATAGAAGACAATACTATTTGGTCTTCGAAAAGGTTTCGGAATGCACCGAGTATTTATCGGATCACCAGAAGGGGTTTCGGGAGGTCACAGGAAGTTGCTCGGCCTAATGGGCCAAGGGGAGGGGAGCACACCAGCCCACAAGGCGCTGACGCACCCCCAACCAGACCGCCGGCCTTGTAAAGGAAAGGTAGGGGTTGGCCCATTCCCGCCTTTCCCCACGTAAGGGAGAAAGGGAAGGGGAGATGCCCTAGGGCAGCCGGCCCCCCTTTCCTTTCCTCCACACACCAAAGAAGCAAGGGGAATGCGCCTAGGCAGGCACCCAGGGTGGACGCCGGCCCCCTTGGGGCACGCCCTAGGGCATCCCCTCCTACCCAACCTATATATATGAGAGGAGGGAGAGGGGCAACACACACCATGATCCCCAAGCCATGTGCAGCACCCCGTCTCCCTCTAGTTCTAGTTCCTCCTCCATCCACATCCGTTGTGCTTGGCGAAGCCCTGCGGATAGCCTCACCACCTCCGTCACCATGCAGTCGTGCTACCGGAACTCATCTACAACTTCACCTCTCTTGCTGGATCGAGAAGGCGAGGATGTCATCGAGTTGAACGTGTGCTAAACGCGGAGGTGTCGTATGTTTGGTACTTGATTAGGATGGATTGTGAAGGTGTACGACTACATCAACTACGTTGATAAACACTTCCGCTTAGCGATCTACAAGGGTATGTAGATGCTCTCCCCCTCATAGCTATGCATCTCCATGGATAGATCTTGCGCGTGCGTAGAATTTTTTGTTTGCCATGCAACATTCCCCAACAGTGGCATCATGAGCTAGGTCTATGCATAGATGATATGCACGAGTAGAACACAAAAGAGTTGTGGGCGGTGATGTTCATACTGCGTACCACCAATGTCTTATTTTGATTCGGTGGTATTGTGGGATGAAGCAGCCCAGACCAACCTTACATGTCCACGTACATGAGACTGGTTCCACCGACTAACATGCAACTTGTTTTGCATAAAGGTGGTTGGCGGGTGTCTATTTCTCCTACTTTAGTTGAATCGAATTTGACTACGGCCAGTCCTTGGAGAAGGATAAAACAGCAAACTTGATAATCACTGTTGTAGTTTTGCGTAGGTAAGAACGGTTCTTGCTAGTTGCCCGTAGCAGCCACGTAAAACTTGCAACAACAAAATAGAGGACGCCTAACTTGTTCTTGCAGGGCATGCTATGATGTGATATGGTCAAGATATGATGTGATATATGTTGATGTATGAGATGATCATGTTTTGTAATAAATTCATGACTTGCATGTCAATGAGTAAGACAACCGGCAGGAGCCTTAGGGTTGTGTTTTATTATTGTATGGCATGTGTTTCAATCACTCAGCGCCGTGTAATTGCTTTACTTTATCGCTATGCATTAGCAATTGTTGTAGAAGCAATAGTTGGTGAGACAATCCCGACGCTACAATGGAGATGAAGGTGTTGTGACAGTGACGATGGAGATCATGTCGATGCGTTGGAGATGGAGATCAAAAGCACAAGAAGAAGAAGATGGCCATATCATGTCACATATTTTGATTGCATGTGATGTTTATCCTTTATGCATCTTATTTTGATTAGAACAACAGTAGCATTATAAGATGATCCCTTCACTTAGTTTCAAGATAGAAGTGTTCTCCCTGAGTATGCACCATTGCCAGAGTTCGTCGTTTCGAAGCACCTCGTGATGATCGGGTGTGATAGACTCTATATGTTCACATACAATGGGTGTAAGCCAGTTTTACACATGCAGAATACTTGTATTAAACTTGACGAGCCTAGCATGTACAAACATGGTCTCGGAACACTGGAGACCGAAAGGTCGAATGTGAATCATATAGTAGATATGATCAACATAGAGATGTTCACCATTGAAGAGTACCCCATCTCACGTGATGATCAGACATGGGTTAGTTGATATGGATCATGTATCAGTTAGACAACTTGAGGGATGTTGATAAGTGGGAGTTCATTGGTAATTTGATTATTCGAACTAAAATTTATCATGAACTTAGTCTTAATAGTTTTTGCATATCTATGTTGTAGATCAGTGTCCGTGCTACCATTCCCTTGAATTTTAATGCGTTCCTAGATAAAGCTAAGTTGAAAGATGATGGTAGAAACTACACGGGCTGGGTCCGTAATTTGAGGATTATCCTTGTTGCTGCAGAGAAGAATTATGTCCTTGATGCACCGCTAGGTGACAGACCTGCTGCAGGAGCTACTACAGATGTTATGAACGTCTGGTGGACTCGATCTGATCACTACTTAATAGTTCAGTGTGCCATGCTTTACGACTTAGAACTTGGACTTCAAAGACGTTTTGAATGCCATGGAGCATGTGAGATGTTCCAAGAGCTGAAGTTGATATTTCAAGCTAATGCCCGGGTTGAGAGATATGAAGTCTCCAACAAGTTATATAGATGTAAGATGGAGGAGAACAATTGTATCAGTGAACACATACTTAAAATGTTTGGCTATCATAACCACTTGAACCAGTTGGGAATTAATCTTCCAGTTGAGAGTGTGACAGAGTTCTTCAGACATTTCCACTAAGCTACAAAGGCTTCATGATGAACTATAATATGCAAGGGATGACAAAATCGATTCCCGAGCTCTTCGCGATGCTGAAATCGGCGGAGGTAGAAATCAAGAAGGAGCGTCAAGTGTTGATGGTTTACAAGACCACTAGTTTCAACAAAAAGGGAAAGGGGAAGAAAGGGAACTTCAAGAAGAATGGCAAGCAAGTTGCCGCTCCTGTGAAGAAGCCCAAAGCTGGACCCAAGCGTGAAACTGAGTGCTTCTACTACAAGGTAAATGGTCACTTGATGTGGAATTGCCCTAAATACTTGGCAGATAAGAAGGATGGCAAAGTGAACAAAGGCATATTTGATATACATGTTATTGTGTACCTTACTAATGCTCATAGTAGCGCCTGGGTATTTGATACTGGTTCGGTTACTCATATTTGTAACTCGAAATAGGAGCTGCGAAATAAATAAAGATTGACTAAGGACCAGGTGACGATGCGCGTTGGTAATGGTTCCAAGGGCGATGTGATCGCCGTTGGCACATTACCTCTACATCTACCTTCGGGAGTAGTTTTAGACCTCAATAATTGTTATTTGGTGCCAGCGTTGAGCATGAACATTATATCTGGATCTTGTTTATTACGAGACGGTTATTCATTTAAGCCAGAGAATATGGTTGTTCTGTTTATATGAGTAATATCTTTTATGGTCATGCACCTTTGATGAATGGTCTATTGTTGTTGAATCTCGATCGTAGTGATACACATATTCATAATATTGATGCCAAAAGATGCAAAGTTGATAATGATAGTGCGACATACCTGTGGCACTGCCGTTTAAGGTCATATTGGTGTAAAGCATGAAGGAAATATGCCCTAGAGGCAATAATAAAGTTGTAATTTTATATTTCCTTGTTCATGATAATGGTTTATTATTCATGCTAGAATTGTATTGATTAGAAACTTAAATACATGTGTGAATACATAAAAACATACTGTGTCCCTAGTAAGCCACTACTAGACTAGCTCGTAGATAAAAAATGGTTAAGGTTTCCTAACCATAGACATGTGTTGTCATTTGATAACAGGATCACATCATTAGGAGAATGATGTGATGGACAAGTCCCATCCGTTAGCTTAGCATTTTGATCATTCAGTTTATTGCTATTGCTTTCTTAATGTCAAATACATATTCCTTTGACTATGAGATTATGCAACTCTCGATACCGGAGGAATACCTTGTGTGCTATCAAAAGTCACAACGTAACTGGGTGATCATAAAGATGCTCTACAGGTATCTCCGAAGGTGTTTGTTGAGTTGGCATAGATCGAGATTAGGATTTGTCACTCCGAGTATCGGAGAGGTATCTCTGGGCCCTCTTAGTAATACACATCATAAGAAGTTGATACGTCTCCAACGTATCTATAATTTATGAAGTATTCATGTTGTTATATTACCATTTTTGGATGTTTTACAATCATTTTATAGCAACTTTATATCATTTTTGGGACTAACCTATTGACCCAGTGCCAAGTGCCAGTTGCTGTTTTTTGCTTGTTTTTTTACATCACGGGAAATCAATATCAAACGGAGTCCAAACACCGCGAAACTTTTTGTGGATTTTTTATGGACCAGAAGACATCCATTAGGCCAGAGCAGCACCTGCGGGGGGTGCCCCGAGGGGGGCACAACACACCAGGGCACGCCTGGGGGCCCAGGCGCGCCCAGGTGGGTTGTGCCCACCTCGGTGGCCTCCCGCACCCCCTCTTTACCCTATAAATTCCCAAAAATTCCAGAAACCCTCGGGGTTAACCTAGATCAGAAGTTATGCCGCCTCAAGGCTCTATAGTCATCGAAAACCAATCTAGACCCTTTCCGGCACCCTGCCGGAGGGGGGAATCATCTCCAGTGGCCATCTTCATCATCCCGGCGGCCACCATGATGAGGAGGGAGTAGTCCACCCTCGGGGCTGAGGGTTTGTACCAGTAGCTATGTGTTTAATATATCTCTCTCTCGTGTTCTTGAGATGTCACAATCTTGATGTATCGCAGGCTTTGTTAATATAGTTGGATCATATGGTGTTTTCCCCTCTCTATCTTGTTGTGATGAATTGAGTTTTTCCCTTTGAGATTTCGTCATTATCGGATTGAATACTTTTATGGATTCGAGAACACTTGATATATGTCTTGCAATTGAATACTCATGGTGACAATGGGATATCCTATTGATTCACTTGATATATGTTTTGGCAGTCAACTCGCAGATTCCCGAGGTGACATTGGGGTAATCCATGCATAGGGGTTGATGCACGTTCTTGTCTTTGTTTCTCCGATATAAATATTTGGGAACTCTTTGGAGTTCTTTGTGTTGGATTGAATATTATGAATCTGAATTTGCTTTGGTGTTATTTTAATACGAAGTCTTGGTTAGATCAATTGGAAAGAATAACTTCATGTTATTTTAGTACGAACTCTAGGATAGATTGATTGGAAAGAATATCTTTGAGGTGGTTTCATACCCTACAAACTATTTCGTCTTATGTTCTCCGATAGATAGGAACTTTGGAGTGATTCTTCATTGCACGTCGAGGGAGGGTTATATGATCCAATTATATTAGCACTGCTGAGAGATTGCACTAGTGAAAGTACAGACCCTAGGCCTCATTTTCAAGCATTGCAATACTGTTTTTGTGCCCGTTTTCTATTTGCTACCTTGCTATTTTATTTATTCAGATTATGCAAATATATTTCTACCATCCATATTACACTTTTATCACCATCTCTTCGCTGAACTAGTGCACCTATATAGTTTGCCATTGTATTGGGTGTGTTGGGGACACAAGAGCTTTCTTGTATTTGGTTGCAAGGTCGTTTGAGAGAGGTCATCCACTTGATGGAAAATTGCTACTGTCCTACAAAACTCTGCGCTTGGAGGCCCAACATGTGTCTACAAGAATAAAGTTCTGTAGTAGACATCAGAAGCCTTGCAAGCAAAGTGACTAATGAGTTAGTTATGGTATGACGTATTACGGAACGAGTAAAGAGACTTGTCGGTAACGAGATTGACCTAGGTATGAAGATATCGACGATCAAATCTCGGGCAAGTAACATACCGATGGACAAATGGAATTACATATGTTGTCATAACGGTTCGACTAATAAAGATCTTCGTAGAATATGTTGGAGGCAATATGGGCATCCAGGTTCCTCTATTGGTTATTTACTGGAGAGGTGTCTCAGTCATGTCTACATAGTTGTCGAACCCATAGGGTTCTCACACTTAACGTTCGTTGACGATATAGTGTTATATGGATTATATGATTTGGTGATCGAATGTTGTTCTGAGTCCCGGATGAGATCACAAACATGACGAGGAGTCTCAAAATGGTCGAGAGGTAAAGATTGATATATACGACGATGGTATTCGGACACCGGAAGAGTTTTGGTATGGAAGGGACCCCACTCCCTGGTTGGCCAGCCCTAGGGAAGGAAAGGGGGAGGGCTAGCCCCTCCTGCCTTCCCGTTCTCATGGGAGAAAGGAAAGGGGGGGGCGCCTCCCTCCCGTGCCTTTCCCCTGCACCTAAACATGGCATGGGGCGCTGATACGTCTCCAACATATCTATATTTTTTTATTTTTCCCGCTGTTATATTATCAATCTTGGATGTTTTATAATCATTTTATAGTCATTTTATATCATTTTTTGGTACTAACCTATTGACATAGTGCCATGTGCCAGTTGTTTTTTGCATGTTTTTACATCGCAGAAAATCAATACCAAACGGAGTCCAAATGCAACGAAACTTTACGGAGATTTTTTATGGACCAGAAGACACCTAATGGGCCAAGGCTGTGCCTGGGGGGTGCTCCGAGGAGAGCACAACCCACGGCACACCAGGAGGCCCAAGTGCACCCTGGTGGGTTGTGCCCACCTCGGGTGCCCCCGGACCGCCTCTTTGCTCTATAAATACCCCAATATTCCAAAAACCCTAGGGGAGTCGACGAAAATCAATTCCAGCCACTCCAGAGTCCAGAACCATCAGATCCAATCTAGACACCATCACGGAGGGGTGCCTCTCCGATGATGCGTGAGTAGTTCTTTGTAGACCTTCGGGTCCGTAGTTAGTAGCTAGATGGATTCCTCTCTCTCATTTGATTCTCAATACAATGGTCTCTTGGAGATCCATATGATGTAACTCTTTTTGCGGTGTGTTTGTTGGGATCGGGTGAACTTTGAGTTTATGATCAGATCTATCTTTTTATATCCATGAAAGTATTTGACTTTCTTTGATCTCTTTTATGCATGATTGCTTATAGCCTCCTATTTCTTCTCCGATATTTGGGTTTTGTTTGGCCAACTTGATCTATTTATCTTGCAATGGGAAGAGGTGCTTTGTAGTGGGTTTGATCTTGCGGTGCTTGATCCCAGTGACAGAAGGGAAGCGACGCGTATGTATCGTTGCTACTAAGGATAAAATGATGGGGTCTATCTCTACATAGATAGATCTTGTCTACATCATGTCATCATTCTTATTGCATTACTCCGTTTCTCCATGAACTTAATACACTAGATGCATGCTGGATAGCTGTCGATGTGTGGAGTAATAGTAGTAGATGCAGGCAGGAGTTGGTCTACTAATCTTGGACGTGATGCCTATATAATGATCATTACCTGGATATCATCATGAGTATGTGAAGTTCTATCAATTGCCCAACAGTAATTTGTTTACCCACCGTTTGCTATTTTTCTCGAGAGAAGCCACTAGTGAAACCTACGGCCCTCGGGTCTCTTGCTCATACTATTTGCCTTTGCGATCTATTTTCGTTTGCTTTTATTTTCATATCTACTAAACCAAAAACACAAAAATACCTTTCTGCAATTTATTTTATTTGGTGTTCGATCTATAAATATTTACAACTTTCTCCCGTCCACGTGCAAATTTCTGGAGTCGTTACCTGAAAGGGATTGGCAACCCCTTTAACACGTCGGGTTGCGAGTATTTGTTATTTGTGTGAAGGTGATGTTTAAGTTGTGTTGCTTGGTTCTCCTACTGGTTCGATAACCTTGGTTTCACATCTGAGGGAAATACCTACCACCATTGTGCTGCATCATCCCTTCCTCTTTGGGGAAATATGACGTAGCTTCAAGCGACATCAAAAGGAATTCCTGGCGCCGTTGCGGGGGAGGATCTTCAACATATACCAGGTTCCTAATGACAAATCTCATCTCCTCGCAATTTAAATTATTTGCCATTTGCCTCTCGTTTTCCTCTCCCCCACTTCACAAAAATTTGCCGTTTTATTCGCCCCTCTTTTTCGTTCGCCGTTTTCTCGTTGGATCTATCCTTTGCTTGCAACCATGAGTGACTCTAGTATGGCACCAATAGATGATGGCCTTACTCTTAAGATTGGACATATGGGTTGTCTGATGCTAAAACTTTTATCCTAGGACAAGGGAACGTTATGGGAAAGGAACGTATCCAAGAATTTTTCAATTGTGTGGGAAATCTAAGTCTTGATGATGCTCCTATACTTAGAACTACTAGATCTTATGCGGATGCTATTTCAGCACTAGTTCTGAAACTCGAAAGTAAATTTATCCGTACTCATCCTACTTTGCGAAGATTGTTTTTTGAGCTTCCCGTTATAAAGAATCCTAAAGATAAAAAGTTAGCCACTCTGGTACTTATGAATGAATTTGACTACATAATACGGGAAGCTAGGGTAATCTTTGATTTTTATGGTATGAATCGTGAAAAGCCCGTGATAGATGAAATTCTTTACAATAGCGATTATGCGTTAAGACATTTTCTTGGGGACAATAATATGTTTGATGAGAACCTTAAAAAGGAAGTCCTGATCCTAGATGTAATTCAACAAGTTTTTAATAATGTTAATGAACATTATTCTTGGATTGCTGCCGGAAATCAACGGGGTTATGACAATGGGCAACTTAATAATGCTAAGGTTTCTATGGACAATATGTTTTATGTTGTTTTTACAAAGCCCCATGATGAAAATACCTCTAAGGGAATTATGAAGAAGGATGACAAAACATAGATCCTTGCTTTATGCCTAGCTAAGGGCGTAAAACTATAGCGCTTGTTGAGAGGCAACCCAATGAATAAAATTTATTTTTTCTTTTTTCTTTCTGTTTTTGAGTGTTAGCACAGTTATGCTACTGTTATGATTGTGTTTTTTATGTTTTAATTAGTGTTTGTGCCAAGTAAAGCCTTTAGGATCTTCTTGGTTGATAGTTGTTTGATCTTGCTGAAAAAATAGAAACTTTTTCCCTCGCAAAAATAATTATCATTTTTAACTAGAGAGCGATAAAATACCCATTCCTTTTGCAGTAGTTAAATATACAAATTTCTCAGGTCGTCCTAATTTTTCAGAGTTTTTAAAGTTACGAAGTATTCAAAAAACCCATATTACTACAGACTGTTTTGTTTTTGAAAGATTCTGTTTTCTTTGCATTGTGTGCTTGTTTTGATGGCTCTATGGTTTTCTTTGATGGGTTTTTTCCATAGAAAAGTTGGAATACAGTATATATAATGCAAAAAAATATTAATTGGTCCGATACAGTACTTATAGTAGTGATTTATTTTCTTATACTAACGGATCTCACGAAGACTTTTGTTGAGTTTTGTGTGACTGAAGTTTTCAAGTTTTGGGTTATCTTACGATGGATGAAGGAATAAGGAGTAAGAAGAGCCTAATCTTGGGGATGCCCCGGCATCCCAAGCTATTATCCAAAATAGAGCAAGCAACTAAGCTTGGGGATGCCCCCGAGTGGCATGCCCTCTTTCTTCTAGCGACCATCGGTATTTTACTCAAAGCTATATTTTTATTCGTCACATACTATGTGTTTTTCTTGTAGCGTCTTGTATGATATGAGTCTTTGCTTGTTTTATTTTGTGTTTTAAGTCTTTATTCCTTGCTGGACATACCTATTTGAGAGAGCCAAAATTATGCCATGACTTGTTAGAATTGCTCTCTATGCTTCACTTAAATTTTTATGAGCTATGGACTTGCTCTAGTGCTTCACTTATATCTTTTTGAGCATGGTGTGCTTTAGTATTTTTGAAGAAATGCTCTCTTGCTTCACTTAGATTTATTTGAGATTTAGTAAAAATTTCAAGAAATTCTCTCTTGCTTCACTTAAATTAATTTGAGAGAAAGAAAGAAAAATTATGCTCATGATCTTCACTTATATTTGTTTGAGCTTGTCAAAAGCAACATATGAAAATTAGTTCCAAAGTGATAGATATCCAAGAAGGATATAATAAAAACTTTCATGAAGATCATTGGACAAAATAAACTTGATCCTTAGTAATAGTTTTGAGATATGATGACGTGACATGTGAGTTATGTTGATGAGTAATTATGCTTTAGTAAGAATATCGGTGTTAAGGTTTGTGATTCCCTATGCAAGCACGAAAGTCAATAATTATGCAATGAAATTATATCCTACTTGTGGTAAATTATTCAGTGTTAATTATGCTTAATGCTTGCGTATGAAATTATTCCTTTCTTGGTTTTTCGCTTCTAAATCTTTTGCTAGCCTTCATTTTGCACTAAGTATGATTTCTACTTGTGCATCCAAAAACCATTAAACCAGTTTTGCCACATGAGTCCACTATATCTACCTATATGCGGTATTCTTTTGCTGTTCTAAGCAAATTTGTATGTGCCATCTCTAATTTTCAAAATAAACTTCTCTTTTGTGTGTTCGTTTTGCTCGCGGAGCAGTGAGGGATGGCTAATATTTTCCATGCTAGATGTGTTATTCTCACGATGAGTGTTTATTCACTTGTCATTGCACGAGACTAAGGCAAAGGTATTAGGGATGCCCAGTCCTGAAATGAAAAATGAATCTACTTTATGTTGTCAAATAATAAATTCCTTGGGAAGTGTTGGTATGGAGGGCAACCGTGGATACGGCTAGCCATGGAAAGTGAAAGTATGGTTTAAAAAGGAATAAACTTTATTTTCTATTTGGGAACCGCCTATGATATACCTAGCATGGAAAGTGTTGGGAACTCTAAATCTTTTTCGTTGGTGGGAAGGACACACCTCCCAAAATGTTTTTATCTCTAATTTTTCGCTTTGAGCTCTGGCACCTCTACAAATCCCTACTTCCCTTTGCGAAGGGCCTTTCTTTTACTTTATGCAATTCCTATTATGAATTTGAGTCTCCATCTTCTCTTATAAAAGCACCAACTAGGAGGCACTATGATCGTACTTGAGCATTGGGTGTAGTTAATATCGAGTGTGTTACATGAATGGATCAATGATTGAGCATGATGGGCTAGGGATAGCTTATTTTAGCATTGACATTTTGAAAGACATGGTTGCTTGTTGATATGCTTGAGTATTTAAGTTGTCATGTCAAAACTAGACTATTGCTTTGAAGTTTGAACAATATAAAAGTCAAAATGTCCATGCTATAAAGAAAAGAATATGATATGACATGATAGGCAGCATTCCACATCAAAAAATTTGTTTTTATCACTTACCTACTCGAGGATGAGTAGGAGTTAAGCTTGGGGATGCTGATACGACTCCAACGTATCTATATTTTTTTATTGTTCCATGCTATTATATTATCAATCTTGGTTGTTTTATAATCATTTTATATCATTTTTTGGTACTAACCTATTGACATAGTGCCAAGTCCTAGTTGCTGCTTTTTACATATTTTTTACATCGCAGAAAATCAATACTAAACGGAGTCCAAATGCAAGGAAACTTTATAGAGATTTTTTATGGACCAGAAGACACCTAATGGGCCAAGGTTGCGCCTGGGAGGTGCTCCGAGGAGAGCGCAACCCACCAGGGCGCCCCGGGAGGCCCAAGCGCGCCCTGGTGGGTTGTGCCCACCTCGGGTGCCCTCCGGACTGCCTCTTTGCTCTATAAATACCCCAATATTCCAGAAACCCTAGGGGAGTCGACGAAAATCAATTCCAGCCACCGCAGAGTCCAGAACCACCAGGTCCAATCTATACACCATCACGGAGGGGTTCACCACCTCCATTGGTGCCTCTCTGATGATGCGTGAGTAGTTCTTTGTAGACCTTCGGGTATGTAGTTAGTAGCTAGATGGCTTCCTCTCTCTCGTTTGATTCTCAATACAATGGTTTCTTGGAGATCCATATGATGTAACTCTTTTTGCGGTGTGTTTGTTGGGATCAGATGAACTTTGAGTTTATGATCCGATCTATCTTTTTATATCCATGAATGTATTTGAGTTTCTTTGATCTCTTTTGTGCATGATTTCTTATAGCCTCGTATTTATTCTTCGATATTTTGGTTTTGTTTGGCCAACTTGATCTATTTATCTTGCAATGGGAAGAGGTGCCTTGTAGTGGGTTCGATCTTGTGGTGCTTGATCCCAATGACAGAAGGAGAACCGACCCGTATGTATCATTGCTACTAAGGATAAAACAATGGGGTCTATCTCTACATAGATAGATCTTGTCTACATAATGTCATTGTTCTTATTGTATTACTCTGTTTCTCCATGAACTTAATACACTCGATGCATGCTGGATAGCGGTCGATGTGTGGAGTAATAGTAGTAGATGCAGGCAGGAGTTGGTCTACTAATCTTGGACGTGATGCCTATATAATGATCATTTCCTGGATATTGTTATGAGTATTTGAAGTTCTATCAATTGCCCAAAAGTAATTTGTTTACCCACTGTTTGTTATTTTTCTCGAGAGAAGCCACTAGTGAAACCTACGGCCCCCGGTTCTCTTTCTCATATTATTTGCCTTTGCGATCTTTTTTCCTTTGCTTTTATTTTCATATCTACTAAACCAAAAACACAAAAATACCTTGCTGCAATTTAATTAATTTGGCAATCGATCTATCAATATTTACAACTTTCTCCCGTCCCCGTACCAATTTATGGCGCTATTACCCGAAAGGGATTGACAAGCCCTTTAACACGTCGGGTTGCGAGTATTTGTTATTTGTGTGCAGGTGTTGTTTGCATTGTGTTGCTTGGTTCTCCTACTGGTTCGATAACCTTGGTTTCACATCTGAGGGAAATACCTACTGCCGTTGTGCTGCATCAGGCGTCACTTGGGAGGGGACCCCAAGTAGGATTCGGCCTACTTGGGGCGCCCTCTTGGCTGCTCCCTCCTCCCCCACCTATATATATGTGGGAGGGGCGCCTAGCACACCAGAACATTGTCTTAGCCATGTGTGGCACCCCCTCCACCGTTTACAACCCTGGTCATATTTTCGTACTGCTTAGGCGAAGCCCTGCGGAGATAGCTTCACCATCACCGTCACACCACGCCGTCGTGCTGCCGGAACTCATCCACTACCTCGCAGTCTTGCTGGATCAAGAAGGCGGAGGACGTCATCGAGCTGAATGTGTGCTGAACACGGAGGTGCCGTATGTTCGGTGCTCGATCGGTTGGAAAGCGAAGAAGTTTGACTACATAAACTATGTTGTCAAATGCTTCCGCTTACGGTCTATGAGGGTACATAGACACACTCTCCCCTCTCGTTGCTATGCATCTCCATGGATAGATCTTGTGTGTGCATAGAATTTTTTTTGTTTTCCATGCAACGTTTCCCAACTGTGGCATCAGAGCCAGGTCTATGCATAGATGATATGCAGGAGTAGAACACAAAGAGTTGTGGACGATGATAGTCATACTGCTTACCACCAAAGTCTTATTTTGATTCGGCGGTATTGTGGGATGAAGCGACCCGGACCAATCTTACATGTCCACACACATGAGACCAGTTCCACCAAATGACATGCAACTAGTTTTGCATAAAAGGTGGCTAGCGGGTGTCTATTTCTCCTACTTTAGTTGAATCAAATTTGACTACGGCCGGTCCTTGAAGAAGGTTAAAACAACAAACTTGATGAATCACCGTTGTGGTTTTTTGCGTAGTTAAGAACGGTTCTTGCTAGAAGCCCGTTGCAGACACGTAAAACCTGCAACAACAAAGTAGATGATGTCTAACTTGTTTTTTCATGGCATGTTGTGATGTGATATGGTCAAGATATGATGTGATATATGTTGATGTATGAGATGATCATGTTTCATAATATCAACAACCGGCAGGAGCCTTAGGGTTATCTCTTTATTGTATGAAGTGCAAGCACCATGTAATTGCTTTACTTTATCACTATGCATTAGGGATAGTTGTAGAAGCAATAGTTGGCGCGATGACCTTGGCGCAATGACGCTACGATGGAGATCAAGATGTCGAGCAGGTGACAATGGAGATCATGACAATGCTTTGGAGATGGAGATCAAAAGCACAAGATGATGATGGCCATATCATGTCACATATTTTGATTGCATGTGATGTTTATCCTTTATGCATCTTATTTTTCTTAGAATGGCGGTAGCATTATAAGATGATCCCTTCACTAAATTTCTAGATAAAAGTGTTCTCCTCGAGTATGCACCGTTGCCAAAGTTCGTCGTTTCGAAGCACCACGTGATGATCGGGTGTGATAGACTCTACGTTCACATATAACGGGTGTAAGGCAGTTTTGCACATGCAGAATACTTGGGTTAAACTTGTGGATCCTAGCATGTACATACATGGTCTTGAAACACTGGAGACCGAAAGGTCGAACATGAGTCATATAGTAGATATGATCAACATAGAGATGTTCACCATTGATGACTACCCCATCTCACATGATGATCGGACATGGGTTATGTAAGTGCATCTAGTACCCCTTAGTGATATTGGTGTATTGAAGACTTATAGGTTAAGGGACTAATGTGGTTGTGCGTGTACATAGGTTCTGTAAGTCTATGGGGAGTTTGATATTTACGAAGAAAGTCGACCCCTAAAAATGAATGTCTTCATACTTCAAAAATGAGGAAATTGGTGTGACCATGAAGATTTTGATATCAATGCGAGGATTATGAAGCGTGAAGACTTTTGTTTTCGTAGTTTCATTTTCTCTTTCTTGAGTCATAGGAAACACCATGCTGTTAAAGGGGGTCGATGTAAAACTAAGGAAAAATTTCCAAGTGATTCTCATCTCAAATCCTACACCTACACAATCCTTCGAGTGAAGCCTTTAGATATCTCATACAGTTCAATCAATTTCCTCAGTGACAGAGATGAAGATCTTCTGGTCTCTTAGGAATTTGTTCTGGCTAAGGAGTTAGGAATTCGCCAGTGCGGATTGCCTATAAGTGAGGAACATGATAGCCCTGAGGAATATGAGAGCTCAAATTTCCGACCGCTGTTGTCCTACGCGCTAGCTGTCCCAAATATCTTATCCACCTAACGGTCATATCATTGAAGGGCATTTATGACTTATCATGTGAGGCTGCTCCCCGGCTATAAATAGCCACCCCCTACAACCACTAGTTGGTTGGCTGCTCCCAGAGAAATTGACACTTGTCATTTAGAGCATCCCATCCTCCGAGGACTTTGAGAGAAAATCATCAGTGAGGAAAACCCCAAAACCCAAACACCTACAACCCAAAGTGATTGCGCATCACTGAAGAGATTGTTCCTGTGTGAAATTGATGCTTGTTACCTTTGAAGACTGTGCATCTTCCAGACGGTTAGGTGTCATAGTCTAGAATATCCAAGAGGAATTATGGATCACCGAGTGACCAAGTCTGTGAAGGTTTGGAAGTCACCTGAAGACTTACCATGAGTGATTGGGTGAGGTCTGTGTGACCTTGGCTCAAGGAGAATACAGTAAGGACTATGTGTCCTGGGACTGTGTGTCCTTTGGTTTAAATACCAAGCTGCTCCAACCAGACGTACAACTGTCACAACAGTTGGAATTGGTCTACCAAATCATTGTCTTCACCAAGCTACTAGTTCTATTTCCTCAAACCTTTCATTTCCCCATTCATGTGTTGATGAAATAGATCGTTACTGTTTGAAGACTTTGACTGAAGACTTTCTCAATTTCCTCAATCCTATTTCTTCAGTCATCTTGTCTTCTTCCTACTTATCATGTTTACACGCTACATGTGCTCTCTGTATGTTTCATTTCATCATGATGACTACGCTATTGTCTTGTTATGCATGCACCTGAGTACTTATTCCATTGCTTGTAGTTAGTCACTTAGCAAATCCCTCAAGTAGTATTTCCTCAGTGAAGAATTTGTAAAAATCGCCTATTCACCACCCCCTCTAGTCGATATAATGCACTTTCAGGTTAGTTGATTTGGATCACGTATCACTTAGATGACTTGAGGGATGTTTATATAAGTGGGAGCTAATTAGTAATTTGATTAATTGTACTTAATTTATCATGAACTTAGTCTTATAGTTTTGCATATCTATGTTGTAGATCAATGGCCCGAGCTACCGTTCCCTTGAATTTTAATGCGTTCCTAGAGAAAGCTAAGTTGAAAGATGATGGTAGCAACTACACGAACTGGGTCCGTAACTTGAGGATTATCCTCATTACCGCATAGAAGAATTATGTCCTTGATGCACCGCCAGGTGAATGGCCTGCTACAGGAGCCGAAGCTGATGTTATGAATGTCTGGCAAGCTTGATCTGATAACTACTCAATAGTTCAGTGTGCCATGCTTTACGGCTTAGAACCGGGACTTCAAAGAAGTTTTGAACGTCCTGGAGCATATGAGATGTTCCAAGAGTTGAAGTTAATATTTCAAGAAAATGCCCGGGTTGAGAGATATGAAGTCTCCAACAAGTTCTATAGCTGCAAGATGGAGGAGAACAGTTATGTCAGTGAACACATACTCAAAATGTCTGGGTATCATAACCACTTGACTCGGCTAGGAGTAGAACTTCCAGTCAATAGTGTTATTGACAGAGTTCTTCAATCACTGCCACCAAGCTACAAAGGCTTCGTGATGAACTATAATATGCAAGGGATGAATAAAATGATTCTTGAGCTCTTTGCAATACTTAATGCCAGGGAGGTAGAAATCAAGAAGGGGCATCAAGTGTTGATGGTTAACAAGACCACTAGTTTCAAGAAAAAGGCAAGGGAAAGAAAGGGAACTTCAAGAAGAATGGCAAGCAAGTTGCCACTCCCGGGAAGAAACCAAAAGTTGGACCCACGCTTGAAACTGAGTGCTTCTACTGCAAAGGGACTGGTCACTGGAAGCGGAACTGCCCCAAATACTTGGCCGATAAGAAGGATGGCAAAGTGAACAAAGGTATATTTGATATACATGTTATCGATGTGTACCTTACTAATGCTCATAGCAGTGCCTAGGTATTTAATACTAGTTTGGTTGCTCATATTTGTAACTCAAAATAGGAGCTACAGAATAAACGAAGATTGGCTAAGGCCGAGGTGACGATGCGCGCCAGAAATGGTTCTAAGGTCGATATGATCGCCATCGGCACGCTTCCTCTACATCTACCTTCAGGATTAGTTTTAGATCTGAATCATTGTTATTTGGTGCTAGCGTTGAGCATGAACATTATATCTAGATCTTGTTTATTGCGAGATGGTTATTCATTTAAACCGGAGAATAATGGTTGTTCTATTTATATGAGTAATATCTTTTATGGTCATGCACCCTTGATGAATGGTCTATTCTTGTTAAATATCGATCGTAGTGATACACATATTCATAATATTGATGCCAAAAGATGCAAAGTTGGTAATGATAGTGCAACATATTTGTGGTACTGCTGTTTAGGTCATATTGGTGTAAAGCGCATGAAGAAACTCCATGTGGATGGACTTTTGGAATCACTTGATTACGAATCATTTGATACTTGCGAACCATGCCTCATGGGCAAGATGACTAAAACTCCGTTCTCCGAAACAATGGAGCGAGCTAATGACTTATTGGAAATAATACATACCGATGTATGCGGTCCAATGAGTATTGAGAACGCGGCGGGTATCGTTATTTTCTAACCTTGACAGATGATTTGAGTAGGTATGGGTATATCTACTTGATGAAACACAAGTCTGAAACATTTGAAAAGTTCAAAGAATTTCAGAGTGAAGTGGAGAATTATTATAACAAGAAAATAAAGTTTCTACAATCTGATCGCGAAGGCGAATATTTGAGTTACGAGTTTGGCCTTCATTTAAAACAATGTGGAATTGTTTCACAACTCACGCCACCTGGAACACCACAGCGTAATGAGTGTGTTCGAATGTCGTTGTCGGTGTCAAAACCGGCGGATCTTGGGTAGGGGGTCCCAAAATGTGCGTCTAAGGCGGATGGTAACAGGAGGCAGGGGACACAATGTTTTACCCAGGTTTGGGCCCTCTTGATGGAGGTAAAACCCTACGTCCTGCTTGATTAATATTGATGATATGGGTAGTACAAGAGTAGATCTACCACGAGATTAGAGAGGCTAAACCCTAGAAGCTAGCCTATGGTATGATTGTATGTTGTCCTACGGACTAAAATCCTCCGGTTTTATATAGACACCGGAGAGGTTAGGGTTACACAAGGTCGGTTACAAAGGAGGAGATACACATATCCGTATTGCCTAGCCTGCCTTCCACGCAAAGTAGAGTCCCATCCGGACACGAGACGAAGTCTTCAATCTTGTATCTTCATAGTCTAACAGTCCGGCCAAAGAATATAGTCCGGCTGTCCGGAGACCCCCTAATCCAGGACTCCCTCAGTAGCCCCTGAACCAGGCTTCAATGACGATGAGTCTGGCGCGTAGTATTTTCTTCGGCATTGCAAGGCAGGTTCCTCCTCCGAATACATCACGGAAGGGTTTGAATACAAGGATAGTGTCCGACCCTGCAAAACAAGTTCCACATACCACTGTAGAGAGAATAATATTTCCACAAATCTAATCCACTGACACGTTTCGGCAACACGACATTATGCCACGGCCCGGTAATTATTCGAACCATTTTTCTTCAACCAGCCTCACACATAACGCGAGGCGGTTTCTTGACACGTCTTATCAAAGTAGAGATCGTGCTCCCCTAATTACGGGATTCTAATCAATACGGTCGTGGGTAACCCAACCGTATCTAGGACTCCTAGATTATAGGAAAGTCCCAAACGGCTACGGAGAGGACGCTTGATATTCACCCTCTTTATAAAGGGACAAGGCTTTTACTTTTTTCCCTCCCGTGCTCAATTGAATCCTTCCCCCGCCTCGAGTTCCAACACCCAAAGCCCAGGTCAGGTACTCCGGATCTTCAATCATGTCCGGATCTAGCCTTCAAGGCCGGTGGATGCCCTCCTCCGTTGCGGAAGAAGACATCAAGAAGTTGAGGGAGGCCAGATACCTGACCGCCGAGGTTTCGCATCGGCTGCCTGCTCGAGGGCAGGTCGTCCCTACTCCTGAACCCAACGAAGACGTCGTGTTCATCTCCCACTTCCTCCGAGGTCGAGGCCTCACTCTGGATCCCTTTGTCAGGGGGCTGATGTTTTATTACGGGCTAGATTTCCACGATCTGGCCCCAGACTCGTTTCTCCACATCTCATCAGTTATTGTCATATGTGAGGCCTTTCTCCGCATTACCCCTCACTTCGGCCTATGGCTCAAGACCTTTGACGTGAAGCCGAAGATGGTCGAGGGGCAGCATGTAGCGTGCGGAGGCACATCAATAAGCAGGATTGCCGGAGCTCCATGGCCAAAGGGTTCTATTCCAGAGGTGTCCGGATTATGGCAATGGGAGTGGTTTTACATCACACCTCCCAGAAGTGCCAAGTGGGTGGCTGCCCCTGCTTTCCGCTCAGGCCCTCCACCACAACTGATGTCATGGATTAGCAGAGGGCTGAGATGGGATCCCGCCAAGGATGTGCCTGTACTGCAAAGCCGCATTCAAAATCTCTTCGAAGGAGATTTCAGTTTGATTATGGTAATGCAAGTCATGCTGGTTCGACGAATCCAGCCATGCAAATGCCGGCCTCTTCGCATGTGGGAGTTCAACCCAGAAGGACCGCGCGCTATTCAGGATTTCCTCGGCCTGACGCACGAGGAGATGTATAGATAATTCTTTGGACCCCACATAGAGTGTCCGGATACTACCGAGGATGTGAGCCTGAGCAGCAACTGCACCGCCGACCAAGTAAGTTATCCTCTAGCCGAACACACCGTCTTTCATTTATCATGACGTTCTTCTGAGAAATCGCTCTTTGACCAGGACTGGATAACAAAGGCGAAGATGATTCAGTGTTCGGCCCCCCTTCCTGAGGGTTTGGAAAATCCGGTACTGGAAAAGATGCTCGAGCTAGCACCTTGCCCAGAGCCCTCAAAGGAAGACAAAGGGGGGAATAATGAGGGTGAAAGCGGGCCTCCATCGCTACCTATTCCGACCGAGGGACCGAGCGCCTCCGTGAGGGAGGATAACCGAGGGGAGGAATTGGAATTCTCTCACCCCGGGGGAGGAAGAGGACTACCTCTGAAGATCCGGAAACCAAGGTTTCCAAGCGGGAGAAGAAATCTCCACCAGAGGGTCCTGCTTTGGAGGGTGCTCTTGCCGCACTAAGTCCGCGCGGGGATCAGCCCTCTAATGAGCTGTAAGTAATTAAAAATTACTTTAATAGTGAAGATATATTACCTTACCTCTGAGGAAAATAACCGAAGTATTTATCTTGCAGTTCAGATCTTTGCCCTTCTCAGCAGAGCTCGTCTTCGGGGGATCTTCTTCCGGAGATGATGGAGAGCGAAATGCCTCCCCCGGACTCCTCCGCTCAAGAAGCAGGCGACCTTGAAGTGTTGTCATGGAGGGCCTCTCCGGATCCAGTGAGGCCAGAAGATAATCCTATAGTCACCCAAAGTCCCCAGCGTCCGGCTCTCGAAGAGAGCAAACAGAAAAGTCCGGCACCGACTGGTATGCGGTCTGACGTACTGAGAGAGCTGTTGGAGAGAGCGGCCATCTCAGAAGAACACCATACATTGATGGGTACGGTGATGGAAAGGATCTCATCCGCCGAAAGCGGGTTGCATGATGCCTTTATGAGTCTACTGACGGGCTTTGAGGTACGTAAAATGATGTACATTTGTGATGGTACCGCACATTTTTAGGTGTGCCCTGTGTAGATAGTAGCCCCTGAGACTCTGGTTGTCGCCGAGAATGGCGGCAAACAGAGGATCGTAGTACCAGGCAATAACCATACCGCTTTAATGTGCAGGTAGTGGGAGCTCCGGTGGCTAGCCGGACTCATGAGTTTGCCGAACTGAAGCGGCAACTGGATGCGGCGGATGCCGACATCGAGCTTGTTAACAAGAGGCTTGACGAGGCATAGGGTAAGTGTTATTTTCTGGTGAATGCCACATAGTAAGAGCAACATGATGCTAGTATCTTTAATATGTTGTGACTGCAGATGGAGCTGCCACCGTGGAAACCCTGTGGGTGGAACTTGCCCGAGCTAAAGAACAAGCAAGGATTAGTAATGCGGCTGTTTGGAAGGCGGCTGAAGAGTTGAAAGCTGAGAAGGCCGCGCATTGCGAGAGCAAAGAGAAGATGGCCAATATGGTCGTAAAGTTAAAAGACACTGCTGACCGTTGCCAGTTCCTTGAAAAAGAAAACCGAGCGAAGGCAACGGACCTTGAAAAGGCCACGATGGCGAACAAAGACACCCGCTCTGCTATGAGAGCGAAGAAGGAGGAGCCTGGGACGCCCTTCATGCTACGGAGAAAGTTCGGAGATCCACGGTATGCCCCTCTGGATCGGTTGTGGAGTTCGGCAGACGCATATATGGACTTGGCGGTGAGCGCTGCCGATGCGGCCAAATACTTCTAAGGTCAAACAGATCGTGAAGTGGACAAGCTGTTCTGGTCGCAATTCAACATTCCAGAGCATCCGCTACCATTGACTGATCAGCTAGCCGAATGGGCCGAACTAAATAGGTTGTCCGGACTCGCCATGAGGTCTGTCGTGGATCAGCTGTGGCCGGAAAAGCCGAAGCCGAACAGCTATTTCATCTCAGTGCAGCAGTTCCTTGGTGCGGTGCCGCGCATCAATGCGATGACGAGGTCGGCGTGCATAGAAGGCTCGCGAATGGCCCTTGCCCGTGTTAAAGCATACTGGGCGGAGATGGATGCTACCACTGTTGTGGCGCAGGGTTCGGCCATAGGCCGAGTGGCTGCCGAGCACTATTTCGAAGAGGTTCTCGAGGGTGCTCGTTTGATAGAGGCCCAGTGCTCGAAGAATATTATGTTTGAGTGACATGTATTCCCATTGTAAACACAACGTTTTTATGAAATTTATTAAGGTTGTGTTTATACTTTTGCCTAAAAGTAATACGATGCCTCCTGTGTGGCCGTTTATGTATACATGTGTATAACCTGAAAGATTGCAGTCGTCGGCTTCAGCCCCCATGCATATAATGCGGAGGTGTTTGCAGAAGACACGTGTTCACACTTAACCCAACGTCTTGGTCCTATTAAGGAGGTGATAGCGCAGCGAACGAGGCAACCGGACTATAATGCTTTAACACTTTCACTTAGCCATAGGAGTTTGACAGTGGGGCTACTATATAGCCCATGTTGGCTCCGCATTCTCCCGAATTCGGGGTGCGTACATGCCTGACCGGGAAACGGCCCTTCGTTAAGGCGGAGGAATTCTAACATTCCGATAGGTCATTGAGTGGTTGACCAGTCTCACGCTATATCATGACAGTCAGTTTTCGGCTTTCTCTACTCAGGTGCTCGTCCGGATGACCCGGGGCACAATCGTAGTAGTTCTCCTAGTGCTACCTTAGCCGATAGAGCGGAACGTAAGGTACCAAAACATAGGAGCCGGGCAAACCCAAAATTTGACCAAAGACATGATTCAGAGCTGATGCATATAAGGCCAAACTCGCGACGCCGAACACTCCCTAAGGTATTCGGTCTTTATGGTATAAACCGGGCCTAAATAGTGCCCTTTGTAAGAAGCCCCTGGTGTCCAGGTACGTGCATTATTCTGACGTGGCCACATGCCAAGACGCCAGCATCCTTCTCAATTGTACTGAGAATCCGAGGGATGTGTATCAACAAGAGACAGTAAAAAAGGTTGACGCAGGGTCTTAATCTAAAAAGAATCCTTGGGACGGGTCCCTGCTGCATGTCTGCGCCTATGTCTCCATTGTGCCGTATCCTGGACGGGTGTAGCATGATGGTCATCTGTAAAAGAGAGAAACTTAGGTGAAAAGTTGTCGTGCAAAAAGGTAGGTTTGAAGAAACCATGTATAATTCAAGATGAGTAAAAATTGCCACTTGTCTGCGTGCGTTGAGCCCCTTGTATTTGTAATAGGGGTGTGGCTTATCAAACCTGTGTGAGTTACATATAGCTGCGCCGGACTCGTCTAACCATGTCCTGGTCTTGACGACCTATCAAATGCTTTAGCTGGTGAGGCCCTTTTTAGTGTGCGACTGCCAAGGCAGTCGCACTCTCTTCGGTGCGCAGGGATCGCTTAATATTTCCATTCATTGTAATGATGCCACGTGGACCGGGCATCTTCAGCGTAAGGGAAGCGTAATGCGGTATTGCATTAAAGCGAGCGAAAGCTTCGCGTCCAAGTAGTGCTTGAAAGCCACTTTGGAACGGAGCAATGTGGAATGTTAAATTTTCGCTACGGAAGTTATCGGGGAAGCCGAATATAACCTCTAGTAGCAGGGAGCCCGTGCAATGAGCCCCTGGGCCTGGCGTTACTCCTTTAAGGGTAGTGTTGCTGTGGCAAATTTTCGCTGGGTCTATCCCCATTTTGCGGATTGTATCCTGGTATATCAGGTTTAAACTGCTACCACCGTCCATCAGGACTCGTGTAAATTGGTATCCGTCAATTATTGGGTCTAATACCAGGGGAGCCCATCCTGCACGCAGGATACTTGCTGAGTAATCACGATGGTCGAAAGTGATCGGTTGAGACGACCAGTGGCAGGACTCCACGGTGATAGGCCCTTGGAGTGCCATTTTGTTTCTCCCCTTGATCACGTGTAACACGTTGACTGTTTTGACTTCTGGTGGAAACTTATTTTGTTCCCAGTGTCTTGCTTGGGAGGCTCATCCTCGTCTTCGCTTGGTGTATCCTCCCACTTGTGTACGGCGTTGAGCTTGCCGGACTGCTTGAAGACCCAACATTCTCGGTGGGTATGATTAGCGGGTTTACCATGGGTGCTATGGATCTGACATACTTTGTCCAGCATTTTATTTAGGCTGGACAGTTCGTCTCTGGCGCCTTTAGAGGGCGGCTTTTGCTGACTTGGACGAGAGCTTTTGAATCCGGCGTTTACTTCCGTGCTCTTCATGTTGTCTTCTTTATTCCGACGCTTATTATTTTTGCTGCATCGTGATTTCCCGTTTTCATCTCTAACTTCGGATGTACTTGGGTCGATGCTGCTGCATTTGGCTAGCCAGTTGTCCTCACCCGCGCAAAAGCGGGTCATGAGGCTTGTTAATGCTGCCATTGTACTCGGCTTTTCTTGGCCGAGGTGTCTGGCAAGCCATTCGTCGCGGACGCTATGCTTAAAAGCTGCCAAGGCTTCGGCGTCCGGACAGTCGACTATTTGGTTCTTTTTAGTAAGAAACATGTTCCAAAGCTTTCGGGCTGACTCTCTGGGCTGTTGAGTTATATGACTTAAATCGTCCACATCCGGAGGTCGGACATAAGTCCCTTGAAAATTTGCCCAAAAAGCGTCTTCGAGCTCTTCCCAGCTTCTAGTGGAGCTTAAGGGGAGGCTTTTAAGCCAGTGCCGAGCTGGCCCTTTGAGTTTGAGGGGTAAATACTTAATGGCGTGGAGATCATCTCCTCGAGCCATATGGATATGGAGGATATAGTCCTCAATCCAGACCCCAGGGTTTGTTGTTCCGTCGTATGCCTCTATGTTTACGGGTTTGAATCCCTCTGGAAATTCATGGTCCAGCACCTCGTCGGTGAAACATAGGGGGTGTGCGGCACCCCTGTATCTGGGTGTACCGCGTTGTTCGGATGTTTGTTGTGTTGCATCGTATGCTGGAGCGCGCTTGCGTGGTCCATAGATGGATCTGGTTGTGCCGTCCTTTTGATGCGAGCCCTCACGTCGATCGTGTATTGGCTTATGTGCGGCGTTGTTTGCCGCTCTATGTTGGCTGTGCGGTCGTCTATCAAATTCAGGTAGAAACTTCCGCTTTGGGTAGCTCTTGGTGGGGCGATTCCACCGTACTTCGCTGCTGTGTTGAGTACTTACTCCATCTGATTCTGAGTGTTTCTTGTGCAGCCTTGAGCCTTTGCTTCTGCTTTTTTAGACTCCTCGCGGTGGCAACAAGCCTTTGACGGGCATTCTGTTGCTCCGGGTGTCTGTCCGGTGTGATGTCGTCCGGACTATTATCTTTGACAGAGTCGGGTTGTTCGGTTTGATTCTCCGTGTTGCCGTGGTCCGGCGATGGTTCACCCTGCTCTAACGCTGGGTCTATATGATCGTTGTTTCTACCGAGGCGGGATTTGGAGCGGCGCTTACGCCGCCATTTTGACTGCTTCTCGAGGGAACAATCCTTCGTTGCGTCCTTCCGTTCCTCGTCGTCGTTTTCCTTTGGTGTGTCCACCATGTATACGTCATGTGGTGAAGTGGGCGTCCAGTGCCCTGGGGGCAGTGGTTCCCGTTCGTCTCCTGCATCGTCGTCCATACCATTGATGTCTTCGGAGTCGAGGTCGAGCATGTCGGTTAAGTCATCGACAGTGGCTACTAAGTGGGTGGTGGGTGGGCAGCGAATTTCTTCGTCATCCGCATCCCAAACCTGTCAGTCATAGTTCGACCAGGATCCTCCTGACAAGGAGAGAGAACTTAATGAGTTCAGTATGTCGCCAAAGGGCGAGTGCTGAAAAATATCCGCGGAGGTAAACTCCATGATCGGTGCCCAATCGGATTCGATAGGAACGGGCGCAGGCGGCTCGGAGTCCATGGCCGGAGAAGGATCCGGCAGTTTAACAACACGGCTCTTGTGCAAGGTAAGGTCGATGTTTGGCTCAATCGCCACTGAGGTTAAGGCCTCCGTGGCGGGGTCCATCCACCCGTCCATGGACGGCGTAACTGGCTCCGAATTGAGGGTCGGAGCAGCTACCTGTGTGATCTCTTGAACACTATCCGATGGTAGAGCTAAATCGTACTCATCGTGACCGCGTGACACACAAGGCAGAGGCTCGAATCCGTCGAAGATCAAGTCTCCACGGATATCGGCCGTGTAGTTTAAGCTTCCAAACCTGACCTGGTGGCCAGGGGCGTAACTTTCAATCTGCTCCAGATGGCCAAGCGAATTGGCGCGCAGTGCAAAGCCGCCGAACACGAAGATCTGTCCGGGGAGAAAAGTCTCACCCTGGACTGCATCACTATCGATGATAGTAGGAGCCATCAAGCCTGACGGCGGCGACACAGAGGAACTCTCAATGAAAGCACCAATGTCGGTGTCAAAACCGGCGGATCTCGGGTAGGGGGTCCCGAACTGTGCGTCTAAGGCGAATGGTAACAGGAGGCAGGGGACATAATGTTTTACCCAGGTCCGGGCCCTCTTGATGGAGGTAAAACCCTACGTCCTGCTTGATTAATATTGATGATATGGGTAGTACAAGAGTAGATCTACCATGAGATCAGAGAGGCTAAACCCTAGAAGCTAGCCTATGGTATGATTGTATGTTGTCCTACGGACTAAAATCCTCCGGTTTATATAGACACCAGAGAGGTTAGGGTTACACAAGGTCGGTTACAAAGGAGGAGATACACATATCCGTATTGCCTAGCCTGCCTTCCACGCCAAGTAGAGTCCCATCCGGACACGAGACGAAGTCTTCAATCTTGTATCTTCATAGTCTAACAGTCCGGCCAAAGAATATAGTCTGGCTGTCCGGAGACCCCCTAATCCAGGACTCCCTCAGTCGTAATCGTACTTTATTAGATATCGTGCGATCTATGATGTCTCTTGCCGATTTACCACTATCATTTTGGGGTTATGCATTAGAGACTGCCGCATTCATGTTAAATAGGGTACCGTATAAATCTGTTAAGATGACACCGTATGAACTATGGTTTGCAAAGAAACCAAAGTTGTCACTTCTTAAATTTTGGGGTTGCGACACTTATATCAAAAGGCTTCAACCTGATAAGCTCGAACCCAAATCGGAGAAGTGTGTCTTCATAGGATACCCTAAGGAAACAATTGGGTACACCTTCTACCGCAGATCCGAAGGCAAGATCTTTGTTGCCAAGAATGGAACCTTTCTAGAGAAGGAGTTTCTCTGGAAAGAAGTAAGTGGGAGGAAAGTAGAACTTGATGAGGTAATTGTACCTTCTCTCAATTTGGAAAGTAGTACATCAGAGAAATCTGTTCCCGTGATGCCTACACCAACTAGAGAGGAAGTTAATCATGATGATCATGAAACTTTAGATCAAGTTACTACTGGACCTCGTAGGTCAAACAGAGCACGTTCCGCACTAGAGTGGTACGGTAATCCTGTCCTGGAAATCATGTTACTAGACCATGGCAAACCTATGAACTATGAAGAAGGTATGATGAGCCCAGATTCCGATAAATAGCTTGAGGCCATGAAATCTGAGCTAGGATCCATGTATGAGAACAAAGTGTCGACTTTCATGGACTTGCTCGATGATCGGCCAACCATTGACAATAAATCGATCTTCAAGAAGAAGACAGACGCTAATGGTAAAGTCACCATCTACAAAGCTCCACTTGTCGCAAAAGGTTTTTGACAAGTTCAAGGGGTTGGATAAGATGAGACCTTCTCACCCGTAGTGATTCTTAAGTCAGTCCAAATCATGTTAGCAACTGCCGCATTTTATAATTATGAAATCTAGCAAATGGAAGGCAAAACTGCATTCCTTAATGGATATCTTAAAGAAGAGTTGTATATGGTGCAACCAGAAGGTTTTTTCGATCCTAAAGGTGCTAACGAAGTGTGCTAGCTCTACTGATCCATTTATGGACTAGTGCAAGCATCTTGGAGTTGGAATATACGCTTTGATGAAGTGATCAATGCATATGGTTTATACAGACTTATGGTGAAGCCTGTATTTACAAGAAAGTGAGTGGGAGCTCTATAGCATTTCTGATATTATATGTGGATGACATATTATTGATTGGAAATGATATATAATTTCTGGATAGCATAAAAGGATACTTGAATAAGAATTTTTCAATGAAAGACCTCAGTGAAGCTGCTTATATATTGGGCATCAAGATCTATAGGGAAAGATCGAGACGCTTGATAGGACATTCACAAAACATATACCTTGATAAAGTTTTGAAGAAGTTCAAAATGGGCCAGTCAAAGAAAGGGTTCTTGCTTGTGTTACAAGATGTGAAATTGAGTCAGACTCAAAGCCCGACCACTGCAGAAGATAGAGAGAAAATGAAAGTCATTCCCTATGCTTCAGCCATAGGTTCTATCATGTATGGTATGGTGTGTATCAGACCTGATGTGTGCATTGCCATAAGTTTGGCAGGGAGGTACCAAAGTAATCCAGGAGTGGATCACTGGACAGCGGTCCAGAACATCCTGAAGTACCTGAAAAGGACCAAGGATATGTTTCTCGTTTATGGAGGTGACAAAGAGCTCGTCGTAAATGGTTACGTTCATGCTAGCTTCGACACTGCTTCGGATGACTCTAAGTCACAAACCGGATACGTATTTTTATTGAATGCTGGAGCTGTCAATTGGTGCAATTCCAAGCAAAGTGACATGGTGCGATCTACGTGTGAAGCACAGCACATAGCTACTTCGGAAGCAGCACATGAAGGAGTCATGATGAAGGAGTTCATATCCGATCTAGGTGTAATACCTAGTGCATCGGGTCCAATGAAAATCTTATGTGACAACACTGGAGCAATTGCCTTGGCGAAGGAATCCAGGTTTCACAAGAAAACCAAACACATCAAGAGACGCTTCAACTCCATTCGTAAAAGGTAAAGGATGGAGACATAGAAATTTGCAAAGTACATACAGATCTGAATGTGGCAGACCCATTGACTAAGCCTCTTCCACGAGCAAAACATGATCAACGCCAAGACTCCATGGGTGTTAGATTCATCACAATGTAATCTAGATTATTGACTCTAGTGCAAGTGGGAGACGGAAGGAAATATGCCCTAGAGGCAATAATAAAGTTGTTATTTTATATTTCCATATTCTTGATAAAGGTTTATTATTCATGCTAGAATTTTATTGATCGGAAACTTAAATACATGTGTGAATACATAAACAAATAATGTGACCCTAGTAAGCCTCTACTACAATAGCTCGTTGATCAAAGATGATCAAGGTTTCCTAACCATAGACATGTGTTGTCATTTGATAATGAGATCACATCATTAGGAGAATGATGTGATGGACAAGACCCATCCGTTAGCTTAGCATTTTGATCATTCAGTTTATTGCTATTGCTTTCTTAATGTCAAATAGATATTCCTTCGACTATGAGATTATGCCACTCTGAGATACCGGAGGAATGCCTTGTGTGCTATCAAACGTCACAACGTAACTCGGTGATCATAAAGATGCTCTACAGGTATCTTCGAAGATGTTTGTTGAGTTGGCATAGATCAAGATTAGGATTTGTCACTCCGAGTATCGGAGAGGTATCTCTAGGCCCTCCCGGTAATACACATCATAAGAAGCCTTGCAAGCAAAGTGACTAATGAGTTAGTTATGGCATGATGTATTACAGAACAAGTAAAGAGACTTGCCGTTAACGAGATTGAACTAGGTATGAAGATACAGACGATCAAGTCTTGGGCAAGTAACAAACCTATGAACAAAGGGAATTACATATTGAGGGAGTCCTAGATTAGGGGGTATCCGGACGGCCGGACTATATCTTTTGGCCGGACTGTCGGACTATGATGATACCAGATTGAAGACTTCGTCCCGTGTCCGAATGGGACTCTCCTTGGCGTGGAAGGCAAGCTTGGCAATTCGGATATGTAGATATCCTTCCTTGTAACCGACTCTGTGTAACCCTAGCCCCCTTCGGTGTCTATATAAACCAGAGGGTTTAGTCCATAGAGAGGACACACAATCATACCATAGGCTAGCTTCTAGGGTTTAGCCTCTTCGATATCATGGTAGATCAACTCTTGTAACACTCATATCATCAAGATCAATCCAGCAGGAGTAGGGTTTTACCTCCATCGAGAGGGCCCGAACCTGGATAAAAACATTGTGTCCCCCGTCTCCTATTACCATCCGCCTAGACGCACAGTTCGGGACCCCCTACCCAAGATCCACCGGTTTTGACACCGACATTGGTGCTTTCATTGAGAGTTCCACTGTGCCGTCAGCATAAGGAAGGATGGCTCATCTCGTTGTTAAAAACAACATTACCGCCAGGGGAGCCCTGGCTGTCGGCCAAACTCTCCGGCTAGGCAGTTTCATCATGACCGCCCGTTCGGCTACTGCACCGACGATGACTTGTCGGGTCATCGAAAACAGCCTCCACGTCAGCTCGGAATTTGCCGAGCAGATGGATCCAATGGAGCTCTCATCCCTAAACGAGCTCTTGGATCGCATCGCCGCCTTGGGAGTCGCTACGGACTATGATCGGATTGGGCTTAAACCCGATCAAAGGGAGATTAACTATCCACCGGTCACCAATCATATTGCGGTGGTGGAGGAACAATGCAACGATTCTTCCTCTATCTTGAGGACTGACTATGTCTGGATTCCTGAGCTCTCCGAGCCGGATACCCGTTTACGGGAGGACATCACCCAAGCCCTGAACCCAGAGCCAGGCAGCGGGCGAGACTTATCGGGAAACATCCTGGAACCCGAACTTCCAAGATTGGAAACTCCTCAGCCCCTAGGTCTCAGATCGGGTATGGGTTCGGACTCAAATCCACCAACCCACCCAAACATAAACGATCTTTCCCACATGAGGCAAGCGCCCCAGGAAACAGTACATCATTATTGGGCCATATTCCTCCTTGTGATGAACAAGGTTAAGGACTGTCGCGAGGAAGACGCAATCTCATTTTTTCGCAATAATTGCACGGATAAGGGAATCCTTAACGCCATAAGTCACCGTGACATATCATGCTTCGCTGACTTGGCGTCCATAGTACGAAAGTACTGTGCGATGGAAAGCGCCTGGAAAACTGAAACGAAATTTTGGGATAATCCGGCTCCAAATATACACCCAGTCTGAAGTAAAAGGGTGCACTATCATAAGACACCCGAGTTAATTACAAAGAAGCAAAAACCCTCTACAGGGCGTGGAACCGTATTGGAGGGATGGCTCAACGGACCCTGCAAAATTCATAGTACAATGGATACCATACCAACACACAGCCTTAGAGCATGTTGGGTACTCCGGCAGGTGGCCAAAATTGGTGAGGATCTTCTCATCCCAGATGCCACAGAGCACCATCCCAGGGATAACAATATGGTATTAACAGTCTTTGAAACCTTCACATCAGATAATAGGCGCAAGCGAACACTCCGCAGCCTTGCCGAAATTTGCCACGTGGCAGCAATAAATCCACGGAGTGACACGGCTATTACCTTCAATGCCAGTGACGAACCTAAATTCCGAACAGCCCGAGCACCAGCTGCACTAGTCCTCAATCCAATTGTGGACGGATTTCGACTCACCAAAGTACTCATGGACGGCGGCAGTGGATTAAACCTCATCTGAGGAAACTCTTCAAAAAAATGGAAATAGACTGGAACCGCATTGAGCAAAGCAGCACAACCTTCAGAGGAATCATCCCCAGTCGGGAAGCACGCTGTGCTGGGAAAATCACACTAGATGTGGTATTCGGCATGCCGGAGAACTATAGGTCCGAAGAAATTACATTCCAAGTGGCCCCGTTCAGTAGTGGATACCACGCCCTTTTAGGGCGGGAGGCGTTCACGATCTTCCAAGCCATACCCCATTACAGGTACATGAAGCTCAAAATGCCTGGGCCCAACGGAATCATCACTCTCGCTAGTGATCCAGATACAGCACTCTGCGCTGAAAACAAAACAGCCGTATTGGCCCTTGAGGCATTATTCGAAGCCCTTTCGGCCGAGGAATTAACTGCGCTACGCTCCACAGTGGACAGGGACGACGTGATACTCGACAAGAGATCCAAGTCCACCTCTTTTAAACCAGCGGATGAAATAGTCAAATTCCAAGTCCACCCAACGGACCCTACAAAAACAGCCTCCATCGGGGCATAGTTAAACCCCGCCGTGGACGCCACACTACGAGAGTTCCTGCGCGAGAATTGGGACATATTTGCCTGGCACCCCTTAGACTTGCCAGGAATCCCACGCATGCTGGCCGAGCACAACCTTAATATTCTAAAGGGATTCAAGCCGGTCAAGCAGACTCTTTGGCATTTCTCTGAACCTAAGAGACAAGCTATGGGAGAGGAACTAGCCAAGTTATTGGAGGCCGGATTCATTAGAGAAATAAAACACCCGGACTGGCTAGCAAACCTGGTGATGGTACCAAAGAAGGACAAATCCTGGTGCCTATGTGTCGATTTCAAGGACCTCAACCAGGCTTGCCCAAAGGATCCCTTCCCCCTCCCCCGCATCGATCAAATTATCGATGCTACCACAGGACACGATTCATTGTGTTTCCTCGACGCATACTCCGGCTACCACAAAATCAAGATGGCGGAGTCCGACCAAGCCGCAACGGCATTTATCACACCATACGGCCCCTTCTGTTTCAACACAATGCCTTTTGGGCTCAAAAACGCCGGTGCAACATATCAGCGCATGATTCAGACATGTCTGGAGAAATAGATCGGCAAAACAGTAGAGGCATATGTACATGATGTGGTCGTCAAAACCAAACACGTCGAATCTCTAATAGACGACTTGAGGCTCACATTCGACAACCTCCGAACATACGACATCAAGCTCAATCCGGAAAAATTCGTTTTCGGTGTACCAGCCAGAAAGCTCCTGGGTTTCATTGTCTCCAGTAGAGGAATTGAAGCAAATCCGGCCAAAATCCGAGCTCTGTCACAGTTGGCTATCCCAACGGACCTCAAACAAATCCATAAATTAACCGAATGTGTGGCGGCTCTAAGCCGCTTTATCTCCCGCTTATGAGAAAAGGCATTACCCCTTTATCGCCTCCTTCGGCGCACCGAACACTTCGAGTGGACGGACGCTGCCACAGCCGGATTGGAAGAAATAAAAGCCATACTGGCAACCAACCCAATCCTGGCCACGCCAAACATCGGCGAACAAATGCTGTTGTACATTGCGGCAACTCATCAGGTTGTAAGCGCAGTGCTCGTCGTCGAACGAGAAACGGACGGACATAAATTGCCCCTTCAAAAGTCGGTATATTATGTATCCACTGTCCTCTCCCCATGCAAATCACAGTACCCACATTATCAAAAGATAGCCTATGCGGTATTCATGGCATCCCGAAAGCTGCGACACTACTTTCAAGAGTGTTCAATTACAGTAGCCTCGGAAGTGCCACTTAATGATATTATAAACAACCGCGATGCCACGGGCTGGATTGCCAAATGGGCCATTGAGCTCCTCCCGTTCAACATAACATACAAACCCCGGCGAGCCATTAAATCGCAAGTAATGGCCGACTTTATCACCGAATGGACGGAAGCCGAACTCCCTAAAGAGTACGGCGCATACTCCAATTGGATCATGCACTTCGACGGCTCCAAAATGCTAGCTAGTCTGGGGGCTGGCGTCGTCCTGACGTCCCCAACCGGAGATACAGTTCAATACGTACTACAAATACTGTATACAGACTCCAACAACACAGCCGAATACGAAGCCCTATTACATGGTCTTCGGATGGCAGTTTCCATGGGCATTCAACGCCTGGAGGTGCGTGGGGATTCGAACCTCGCAATATCCCAAATAAACGGAGACTTCGATGCCAAGGATTCGAAGATGGCGGCCTATCGCAATGCCGTCCTAAAGATGTCAGCTCGGTTCGAGGGGCTCGAATTTCACCATGTGGCTCGGGAAAACAATCAGGCGGCGGATATCCTCGCCCGCATCGGCGCAAAACGCGATGCGGTCCCCCCAACATATTTTTAGAGAGGTTGTTTAAGCCATCCATGGTATGGGAAGGGGACACCGGTAATAATAGTCCGGACCCGACCAAAATGCCCGATACCGAACACTCTGACATAATCGGAGGCTCTGCCACCGAAATAACACCTTCAGCCCACGTAATAATGGCCATCATCGCCCCGTGGACAGAACCATTCCTGGCCTACTAACTAGGCAGGAACTTCCTGAGGACCAAAATGAGGCACGCTGCATAGTGCGGCAATCTAAAGCCTACAGGGTCCACGAGGGAGAGCTGCATAAAAAAAGCACTATCGGAGTCCTTTAAAGGTGCATCTCCGAAGAGGAAGGCGGAAGCTTTTGGCAGAAATTCACGCCGGACTCGGCGGCCACCACGCCGCAGCCCGGGCCCTTGTAAGCAAGGCCTTCCGTACAGGTTTTTATTGGCCGACGGCCCGGGTAGATGCACAGGACTTGATCCAACAATGCGTCAGTTGCCAGCTTTTTGCAAACCAAAGCCACATGCCACCCACCGCCCTCCAAACAATCCCCATTACCTGGCCCTTCGCAGTCTGGGGCCTTGACATGGTTGGACCCCTTAAAGGGGGAACCCATAAGAAAAAATACTTACTGGTCATGGTGGATAAATTCACCAAATGGATAGAAGCCAAACCTGTTAAAACGGTCGAATCTGGACCGATGATAGACTTCATATCCAGGGTTATACACCGTTATGGTGTCCCCCACAGCATCATCACTGACAATGGCACGAACTTCATGGTCGACGAGGGAAAACTCTGGTGCAGCAACATGGGCATTAAGCTCGATTATGCCTCTGTCTATCACCCACAAACTAACGGCCAAGTTGAGCGAGCAAATGGTCTTATCATGAGCGGCATCAAACCCAGATTAGTGCAGTCCTTAAAGGAGTCTAACACGCACTGAGTAGAGGAGCTCGACTCCGTACTCTCGGGGCTGCGGACCACGCCGAATCGTACTACCGGATACACACCCTTCTTTATGGTGTACGGCGCAGAGGCGGTTCTGCCCTGCGAAATAATTCATGACTCACCTCGAGTGCGCATGTACAAAGAAAGAGAAGCCGAGCTCGATCGGCAGGACAGTCTGGACACCCTGGAGGAGGAGCGCGACGTGGCAAAAGCCTGTTCCGCATTCTATCAGCAACAGGCTTGCAGATACCAAAGTAGAAAAGTACGGGCCAAAACTTATAACGTTGGTGAGCTAGTTCTACGCCTGTCGGAGAAGAAAAAGACCAAGCTCGAGCCCAAATGGGAAGGTCCCTTCATTATTGACCAAGTTCTGATCGGTGGAGCGTACCATCTGCGGGATGCATCGAATAATCGACTTGAGCTGAACCCATGGAATGCAGCCAAGCTATGAAGATTCTACGCCTAGTGCCGGACTCTATGTTCGTCTCCTTCCTTTGTCCATTTTTTGCATATACATTATCTGTCTTTTTCTCTTTCTTTCTATTATTATTTCTCAAGGCCTTCAAGGGCCAACTTGTGCCTTGCTTGCACAATATTGACGTGCTAACCGCACTCATTATACCTGGGGGCTTCTTACACAGAAGCTTAATTATTTATCTGGGCTTCATGCCCCGCACATGTGTTATTCTTCCGCATGTACCTTTTCTTTGCCATTATATGCATCTATATGACTTATGTTTTGGCCAAGATGGGTTGCCTGGCCCTTGTATTTATGCCCTACGTTCCCGTTAATTCAGCTAGGGCATAAGGGGAGCACCTCTGCGATTGTTACTGCCGGGTCAGCCGGATGTGTACCTCAGACTGGGTGAAGCCGAAAGCTAGCGTTCTTAAGGGAATATTCGGTCGGTGAACAAAACATGATTTTTATTTATTTTCCATATGCGCCCCCAGATGTTTTTGCCTGCGTCTCCTCTCGCAGTCCGGACATGCACTTTAGGGCATGCGTACCCAGGGAAAGGAACCCTTAACGGAACTATTCTCCCTGGAAGATGTTTCTTACTACCCATGTAATATAACATAACTAGTTGGGTACTTGTTTGTTCAAGCACTAATGACCCCTATGCCTGGTTTCCACACATACCCCGGTTCTTATATAACTTAGCGGGTATTTGGATACACTCCGGACTATAGGGTCCCGAGGTTGAAGCAAAAAGGTCCGCCATGACAAATGATTTACAATCTAGCTAGAAGGCATTATACATGTCACTTTAATTACATAGTCATGTAGACTGACTAAATTCCTCTTCTATACCATCCAACAGGCTGTCTAGCATACAATCCTGTTTGGAATACTTTGCGGCTAATTCTACTTGCCCATACACTAAGCTAACGGGCTGTAACACCCCGGATGTAACTTTCCCAATTTGTACTCCAACTCTTGCCATTTCCGGCGTTAAGTTATATTTATTTCCTCGGGTTCGGGTTTCGTCTCCGTGTGTTGTTGTCATTGTCATGCATCTCATATCATGTCATCATGTGCATTGCATTTGCATACGTGTTCGTCTCATGCATTCGAGCATTTTCCCCGTTGTCCGTTTTGCATTCCGGCGTTTCGTTCTCCTCCGGTGGTCATTTCTAGCTTTCTTTCGTGTGTGGGGATTAAACATTTCCGGATTGGACCGAGACTTGCCAAGCGGCCTTGGTTTACTACTGGTAGACCGCCTGTCAAGTTTCGTATCATTTGGACTTCGTTTGATACTCCAACGGTTAACCGAGGGACCGAAAAGGCCTCGTGTGTGTTGCAGCCCAACACCCCTCCAATTTGGCCCAAAACCCACCAAACTCTGCTCCATCATCTAGAGCGTTCGATCACGATCGCGTGGGCGAAAACCGCACCTCATTTGGACTCTCCTAGCTCCCTCTGTGCCTATATATAGCCTCCCCGAAAATCTCGGATCATTTTCCCCCTAACCCTAGTCTCCTTCCACCTCGCGCCACTGGACAAGTCCGCCCGCGCCGGACGTGTCCGCCGGACGCGTCATCCCGGCCAATCCCCCGCCGCCACGTCGCCACCCGGAGCTGCCGCTCTACGAGTCACCCGCGCGGGCCCGCTGGAGCCCGTCCGCGGCCCTCCCGGCCCGGTGCAGCGCACCCCGCCGCCAGAGGCGCCTGCCTCCTCGCGCCCGCATCCCTCCGCCGCCTAGCCCGTCGTCCGCCGCCCCGGTCGCCAGCGCGCGCCGCCCCGGCCACCGGGGCCTGCCGCTCCGGCCGCCGCGTCCGCGGCCACCTCGCCGCCGACGTCCGCCGCCCTCCGCCGCCTTCCTCCCGCGCCGGCGAGCGCCGCCAAGTCCGGCCACCGCGCTGCCCCTCCCCTCCGGCGAGCTACAGTTGCAACGGCGGCGAACCTCGGGATCCGTTTCGGCCGGATCCAGATCTGGATCTGAAACTTCTCGGTTGACCTTTTTACCCCCGAACCCTAATCCATATGCCCATGTTCATCGTGCCGTAACTTTGCATCTGTAGCTCCGTTTTGGGCATATAGCATATCAAAATGTTCATCTCAGAGAGTACATCATTTCATTCCATTGCATCATTTTCATTTGAGCTCATCTTGATGCCCGAAATGCTATTAGAATAGGGATACTTGAGTTAATTGTCAGATTTGCTACTCCGTTTAGCACTTTTGTCATTTTTGCCATGATTAATGTGTGCATGATATGCCCTGATGCTCTACATGTGTTTTGTTAAGGCTTTTTTCATCTTTCCAGAGGTGCAACCCATGTATTTCTGTGATGTGTGTGGTGACTTGTGCAAGCTTGCAAAGTGGTGCACTTGCTAATTCTGTTTTCCAGGACTTAGTGATTTCACCAAGTCCTGGAGCTGTTTATCTCATGATGCCATATGTTCATGTTGTTTCCTAGTGATCCGTGCCTCTTTTGAGGATGATCAGTAAGGGAGTTTTGTTAATATTATAGTGATCTATCCATCCATGTCTTTGTTTGCAATTATGGAGCACCCTAGCTTGAGTCAACGAGCTCTACTTTTGCTACTTTGTGAATCTGGGCAGATTGTCAACTTGTTTGCAATTTTGCCCGTGTTGTTGTAGTTGATCCGTGCATGCTATGCTATTGTTATTGCCATGTCTAGCTTAAATTTTGTGCCTTCTTGATGGGTGAATGCTTTTCTTGCCATGACCTGCACCGTAGTGAGTGCATTGAGCTCGTAAACATGCCTACTTGAGTTATATTTCGGCATGTGTCAGTTTTTCACTAAGTCTGAAAACTGATTATGTTTTTGCTATGTTCACATGCTTGCAATTGTATTTTCTGATCCCTTTTGGCTCAAGGTCACTAAGGGACTTTTGTTAAGATCTTTGAGTAGCTCCATGCCATGCTTTACTTTGCCATGTTCAGGTCCTGTAGCATGTAGTTTTGTTGCTCCGAAGAGGGCTACCTGATCTGAAATTCCAGACAAGTGTTAATTTCACTAAGTCTGAGATCTGTTTGCCATATGCATTTTTGCCATGCTTGTTTGAACCTGTTAATGGATGAATTGGCCATAGCTCAGTGCTATACTTTTGTTAAGCATCTTGTGTGCATCCCTGCCATGTATTTTGTTGTCATGTTTGAGTGCTGTAGCATATTCATTTCTTTGCATTTAGATGCCTACTTGCTGTAAATCGCAGACCGGTGTCATTTTTGAATCGCTTGCCATTTCCAAACCGTAACTCCGATTCCGGCGTTCTTTATATCGTTTTCAAGCGATTTCATCTCATCTTTCCAGTGGCACACTTGGATTTTCAAGTTGAGGCCAGGTTAATGCATTTCCTGTCATATCTTGCATTTTGCATCCCGCATCGCATCCCGCATAGCATATCCTCTTTGCATTGTGTTGTTTGAGTTTGCACGTGGTTGATTTTATCCTTGTTGCTTGTTTGTCTTGTTTGGGTAGAGCCGGGAGACGAGTTCGCTAACGAGAAGCCCGTTGAGTTTGCTTTTGAGGATCCAGTCAACTCTGACAACTGTGCAGGCAAGATGATCATACCCTCGAAATCACTACTATCTTTGCTATGCTAGTTTGCTCGCTCTTTTGCTATGCCAATGCTACGATGCCTACCACTTGCTTGCAAGCCTCCCAAATTGCCATGTCAAACATCTAACCCACCATTGTCCTAGCAAACCATTGATTGGCTATGTTACCGCTTTGCTCAGCCCCTCTTATAGCGTTGCTAGTTGCAGGTGAAGATTGGAGGCCGTTCCTTGTTGGAACATCATTTATTTACTTGTTGGGATATCATTATATTATCTTGTTATCTTAATGCATCTATATACTTGGTAAAGGGTGGAAGGCTCGTCCTTTCGCCTAGTGTTTTGTTCCACTCTTGCCGCCCTAGTTTCCGTCATATCGGTGTTATGTTCCCGGATTTTGCGTTCCTTACGCGGTTGGGTTATAATGGGAACCCCTTAATAGTTCGCCTTGATTAAAGATTTTCTAGCAATGCCTAACCTTGGTTTTACCATTCGCCACCTAGCCTCTTTTTCCCTTGGGTTACCGGAGCCCAATGGTCATCTTATTTTACCCCCCCCCCTCGGGCCAGTGCTCCCTCTGAGTGTTGGTCCGAACTGAGCTGCCTGCGGGGCCACCTCGGGGAAACTTGAGGGTTGGTTTTATTCGTAGCTAGTCTCATCTGAGTGTGCCTTGAGAAAGAGATATGTGCAGCTCCTATCGGGATTTGTCGGCACATTTGGGCGGTGTTGCTGGTCTTGTTTTAACCTGTCGAAGTGTCTTGAATTACCGAGATACCAAGTCTGATCGAAACGTCTTGGGAGGAGGTCTATTCCTTCGTTGACCGTGAGAGCTTGTCATGGGCTAAGTTGGGACTCCCCTGCAGGGATTTGAACTTTCGAAAGCCATGCCCGTGCTTATGGGCAGATGGGAATTTGTTAATGTCCGGTTGTAGATAACTTGAACCTTAATTATTTAAAATGAATCAACTGAGTGTGTTACCGTTATGGCCCCTTCTCGGCAGAGTCCGGGAAGTGGACACGGTGTTGGAGTAATGTTTGCGCAGGTTGCTCTCTAGTTTCTCGCTCGCGCTTTGCCTCCTCTTCTCGCTCTCTTTTGCGGATAAGTTAGCCACCATACTTGCTAGTCGCTTGCTGCAGCTCCACCTATATTTTACCTTGCCTTACCTACAAGCTTAAATAGTCTTGATCGCGAGGGTGCGAGATTGCTGAGTCCCTGTGGCTCACAGATTACTATTACACCAGATGCAGGGCCTGATGATTCCGCTCCAGGAGACGCGTATGAGCTCAAGTGGGAGTTCGACGAAGACTCTCAACATTACTATGTTTCCTTTCCCGATGATCAGTAGTGGTGCCCAGTTGGGGGTGAACGGGACCGTTGTCGCTTGTTGGGTTTCTCTTTTATTTTGGCGCCGTAGTCGGGCCATGAGTGTTTGGATGATGTAATGTTATTCATGTACTTGATTGACGTGGCGAGTGTAAGCCAACTATGTTATCTCCCCTTTATTAATCATATTACATGGGATGTTGTGAATATTGCCTAACTTGCTACATATGCCTTCAATGCGATTATGTCTCTAAGTCGTGCCTCGACACGTGGGAGCTATAGTCGCATCGAGGGTGTTACACGGGGATCTCTTTCCCATCGGGCCCCACAGGTCCGACCTCGGCCATGTGGTTTGGGTCAGCCTTGGTATACCGCGTCTTCACCATGGCCCAGGCTTCCCTGGCACCTTGACGGCAGGCCGATATCTTCCATAATCGGAAGCGCCGCCGTGCTCCCTTGAGCTTCTCCGCAAGCTCTCCAATGCCTGCTGGCAGGGAGACGGATGGCCACAAGGCCTGAGCAATACCTTGCATCACCTGCCGAACTTGTTCGTGTAGTTGTGAGAGCTCGGGTAGAAGATCACCCGCAGACCCAGGCATCTCCTCCGCGGGACAACCCGTCAGCATACCTGCAGACATAACTCTGTTAGCCGGCTTCTCCGCCGCACTCTTTTAAGGGTTCGCTCAAGCACTTACTGAAAATGCTGCGTCGAAGCCGCTTATTCTCCTTCACGGAGTCCGCAAGCTGGGCTCGAACATCTTTCAGTTCCATGCTCAGCTTGGTATTGGCATCTTGGAGATTGTTTTTCTCCCGCATGACCTTAGTCAGCACGCGTTCGCCAGCCTTTAGCTGTCGTACGACATGCTGGTCCTCCATATTCTCTCCGGAGTCATCTGCAATATCTATTGTTAGATCTGCAGCCATGCCGCACACTATATGGTACCTATCATTCTTTGAAACAAATGTTACCAGCTGGGGACTTTTCAGGTTCCTTCAATGCGGCAACGGCGGCCCGAAGTTGGGTCTTGCATTCCTCCAGCTCCTGTGACAGTCGAGTATTCTTCTCTGTAAGAACCTGCACAATAAATGATCCTTAAATCAGTTGTGCCAACTGTTTCAAGTGTTAGGGGCTACTGATATATATACTCATCAAATTTTCTTACCCATACATACTTTACATACTAGTCTGTGGCTTTGGCTAGACCATTTTGAGTAGCACGGATGTACGCATCTCCCGAGTTGAATGCATCAAACACCTCTCGGGAGAAACAAGCGTCACGGAGTACGGCTCGGCGACGCCTGTGATTCATGGTGCTCTCCACTTCGGAATTCATAGCGGATATCTTATCCGCATCCTCTGTAGAAGGAGCATCCGGCGTGTACCTCGTGTTATTTTCCGCCTCTGTGTCCGGCCCTAGAGCCCGACTAGTAGAGGCGTGATCGGCGACCTCTCTGGATATTGTCCGGCGAGCGTTCTTCCTTCTAGGAAACACGGGTGTTATTATGTTTTTAAAAACGACAACCATGGAGTGAGGTGTTGCATCATACCTCTCCGTCGGCGTCTCCGTTCGAACCGCCTTCCTTTTTGGCCTGTCCGGCTTTGAACCCCCTTGTTGGCAAGTCATCGCGGGCTCGGCATGGCGTCCCGAGGGCCTTCCCTATAAAACACCGTTTGTATACGGTAGGTGAAGTGCATAAAAGTAAATCCTTTTCAAAGGTTGGGACTCCGGTCTCATTTACCTGCGAGGCTGGGAGTAGCCCAGGGTAGTCGGCTATAATGGCCACCATGGCATCATCACAGCTTAGCTGATAGAAAATCCTATCAATCAGCTCCACGAGTATCTCTGGATCCTCTTTCAGGCCGGGGTCGAGGACCCACTCAGGATCCTCCGGTTGTGGAGGTGGGCTATTGATGTCCCTTACCGCCTTACGCAGTTCCTGTGATGAAACGGCAAGGTAAATATTTATCACGAAAACAAGGGTAGGATGGAAGTAAAAAGAGCGAAAGCTCACCCAGCTTCGAGGGTTGTTCATCGAGAATCCATCCCGTGGCTTGATGCGGAGGAACTCCTCTTCTTCCCCCTTATACAGATCGGATAGAATTTTTGCTAGAGCAGCAACTGAGTCCGGTCCCTTGCTCCCGTAGCGAGTGGCATCATCTTCCCCGTTGAAGTGCCACATGGGGTGGCCTCGATATTGAAGTGGCTGCACCCCTCTCATAATGCATATTGCCATAACCTCGGTTATGGTCGGTCCTGATTTGGCCAGCAACTTTATCCGGCCCATCAGATAAAATACGTCTCTATCATCTTCCTCCTGTGGGCTCCGTGGGTGCCAGCTTAGGTGTTTCTTCAAAGGGGCGTTGTCGAACTCAGGAAGACCAATCCGGATAGGATCCGGGAAAGGAACATCCTCCATATAAAACCACTCCTAAGGCCAGTCCTCGGACGTCTTCTTCGGGCTACCGGATAGGTATCCGGTCCCGGCGATGCGCCATACTTCGGCTCCGCCCACTTGATATATTGATCCCCTATGTGTACGGGGCACAAGGAAGAACAACTTCTTCCACAGCGCGAAGTGAGCTTCGCAACCCATAAACAGCTCGCAAAGGGCTACGTAACCAGCAATGTGCAGTATGGAGGCAGGGGTGAGGTTGTGCAACTGGAGGCCGTAGAACTCCAAGGGCTCTTGGAGAAATGGATGCATTGGAAATCCGAGTCCCCTTAACAAATAAGGGACAAGGCATACCCGCTCTCCCTTAGAGGGGTTGGGAAAGCTCTCCGCTTGCTCCCCGCAATTATAGGTGGCGAGCCCGTCTCGAACCAAGGCCATATACGCTGGAGGGAGGAATCCCTAGGTCTGTAGCTTCACTAATTGGCTGTGCGGGACGGAACACTTCTCCCAGTCTCCGGGCTTGGGGCTGCGGGAGCGAGAGGAGGAGCTATGCTGGCCGGCCATGTTGGGATGGATTTTTTGGGCGCACTCCGATGAAAGCTCGCTGAGGGAGGATGGTGTGGTCTGGATCTGAGGATCCTCGTCTCTTTAATAGACAGTTCATTCACATAGATGGGGTGGTAAATGTAAAAACACCCTGGCTCCTCACATTCGCTTGACACGTGGAAGATGGCCATTATTGGACGCAGAAGCCAAGAAGCGCAACATTTATGAGAAGCCGGACACTATTTAACAATTACTCGGAGTTTGAAGAAGAACCCGCCTTGTAATGCTGAAGACAATCTGCGCGCCGGACTCGTCATCATTGAAGCCTGGTTCAGGGGCTACTCAGGGAGTCCTAGATTAGGGGGTATCCGGACGGCCGGACTATATCCTTTGGCCGGACTGTCGGACTATGAAGAAACAAGATTGAAGACTTCGTCCCGTGTCCGGATGGGACTCTCCCTGGCGTGGAAGGCAAGCTTGGCAATTCGGATATGTAGATCTCCTTCCTTGTAACCGACTCTGTGTAACCCTAGCCCCCTCCGGTGTCTATATAAACCAGAGGGTTTAGTCCGTAGAGAGGACGCACAATCATACCATAGGCTAGCTTCTAGGGTTTAGCCTCTTCGATCTCGTGGTAGATCAACTCTTGTAATACTCATATCATCAAGATCAATCCAGCAGGAGTAGGGTTTGACCTCCATCAAGAGGGCCCAAACCTAGGTAAAAACATCGTGTCCCCCGTCTCCTGTTACCATCCGCCTAGACGCATAGTTCGGAACCCCTTACCCGAGATCTGCCGGTTTTGACACCGGCACGTATGTTGTCATAACGGTTCGACCGATAAAAATCTTCACAGAATATGTAGGAGCCAATATGGGCATCCAGGTTCTGCTATTGGTTATTGACCGGAGAGGTGTCTCGGTCATGTCTACATAGTTCTCAAACCCGTAGGGTCCGCACGATTAGTGTTCGTTGACGATATAGTGTTACATGAGTTATATGATTTGCTGACCGAATGTTGTTCGGGGTCCCGAATGAGACACAAACATGACGAGGAGTCTTGAAATCGTCGAGAGTAAAGATTGCTATATAGGACGATGGTATTCGGGAACCAGAAGAGTTTTGGGATGCACCGGGTAGTCATCAGGTCACGGAAGGGGTTCCGGACACCCCCCCCCCCCCCCGTAGGTGTATGGGCTTAATGGGCCAAGGAGGGGACAGACCAGCCCACAAGGGGCTGGTGCACCCCTCTCCCCGGCCGGCCAGCCCTAGGGAAGGATAGGTGGAGGGCCAGCCCTTCCGCGTTCCCCTTCTCATGGGAGAAAGGAAAGGGGGGCGCCTCCCTCCCCTGCCTTTCCCCGCACCTAAACATGGCAGAGGGGCACCAATTGGGAGGAGACCCCAAGTAGGATTCGGCCTACTTGGGGCGCCCTCTTGGCTGCTCCCTCCTCCCCCACCTATATATATGTGGGAGGGGGCGCCTAGCACACCAGAACATTGTCTTAGCCGTGTGTGGCGTCCCCTCCACCATTGACACCCCCGGTCATATTTGCGTAGTGCTTAGGAGAAGCCCTACGGAGATAGCTTCACCATCACCGTCACCATGTCGTCGTGCTGCCAGAACTCATCCACTACCTCATCATCTTGCTGGATCAACAAGGCGGAGGACATCATCAAGATAAACATGTGCTGAACACGGAGGTGACGTACGTTTGGTGCTCGATCGGTTGGAACGCGAAGAAGTTTGACTACATCAACTGCATTGTTAAACGCTTCTGCTTACGATCTATGCGGGTACGTAGACACACTCTCCCCTCTCGTTGCTATGCAACTCCATGGATAGATCTTGCGTGTGCGTAGAATTTTTTGTGTTTTCCATGCAACGTTTCCCCTATGTGTACGGGGCACAAGGCACATGAAGAAACCCCATGAGGATGGACTTTTGGAATCACTTGATTATGAATCATTTGATACTTGCGAACCATGCCTCATGGGTAATATGACTAAAACTCCGTTCTTCGAAACAATGGAGCGAGCTAATGACTTATTGGAAATAATACATACCGATGTATGTGGTCCGATGAGTGTTGAGGCACGCGGTGGGTATCGTTATTTTCTAACCTTCACACATGATTTAAGTGGGTATGGGTATGTTGAGCTGATGAAACACAAGTATGAAAACATTTTGAAAATTTCAAAGAATTTCAGAGTGAAGTGGAGAATCATCGTAACAAGAAAATAAAGTTTCTACGATCTGGTCGCGGAGGCGAATATTTGAGTTACGAGTTTGGCCTTCATTTAAAACAATGTGGAATTGTTTCACAACTCACGCCACATGGAAGGCCACAACGTAATGGTGTGTCTGAATGTCGTAACCATACTTTATTAGATATGGTGCGTTCTATGATGTCTCTTACTGATTGGCCTATATCATTTTGGGGTTATGTATTAGAGAGAACCACATTCACATTAAATAAGGCACCGTCTAAATCTGTTGAGACGACACCGTATGAACTATCATTTGGCAAGAAACCTAAGTTGTCGTTTCTTAAAGTTTGGGGATGCGATGCTTATGTCAAAAGGCTAGAGCCTGATAAGCTAGAACCAAAATCTGAGAAGTGCCTCTTCATAGGATACCCTAAAGACACTATTGGGTACACTTTCTACATCAGATCCAAAGGCAAGGTCTGTGTTGCTAAGAATGGGTCATTTATAGAGAAGGAGTTTCTCTCGAAAGAAGTGAGTGGGAGGAAAGTATAATTTGATGAGGCAATGTACCTTCTCTCAAATTGGAAAGTAGCACATCAGAGAAAACCGTTCTCGTGGTGCCTACACCAACTAGACAGGAAACTAATGATGATGATCATGAAACTTCAGATCAAGTTACTACCGAACATCGTAGGTCGACCAGAACACATACCGCACTAGAGTGGCACGGTGATCCTATCCTAGAAGTCATGTTGTTAGACAACGGCAAACCTATGAACTATGAAGAAGCTATGATGAGCCCAGATTCCAACAAATGGCTTGAGGCCATGAAATATGAGATAGGATCCATGTATGAGAACAAAGTATGGACTTTGGTGGACTTGCCTGATGATCGGCAATCCATTGAGAATAAATGGATCTTCAAGAAGAAGACATAAGGTGATCATAACATCACTTTCTATAAAGCTCGACTTGTCGCGAAAGGTTTTTGATAATTTCAACGGGTTTATGTTGGAAATATGCCCTAGAGGCAATAATAAAAGCATTATTATTATATTTCCTTGTTCATGATAATTGTCTTTATTCATGCTATAATTGTGTTATCCGGAAATCGTAATACATGTGTGAATAATAGACACCAACATGTCCCTAGTAAGCCTCTAGTTGACTAGCTCGTTGATCAACAGATGGTCATGGTTTCCTGACTATGGACATTGGATGTCATTGATAATGAGATCACATCATTAGGAGAATGATGTGATGGACAAGACCCAATCCTAAACATAGCATAAGATCGTATAGTTCGTTTGCTAGAGTTTTTCCAATGTCAAGTATCTTTTCCTTAGACCATGAGATCGTGTAACTCCCGGAATTCCGTAGGAGTGCTTTGGGTGTACCAAACATCACAACGTAACTGGGTGACTATAAAGGTATACTACGGGTATCTCCGAAAGTGTCTGTTGGGTTGACACGGATCAAGACTGGGATTTGTCACTCCGTATGACGGAGAGGTATCACTGGGCCCACTCGGTAATACATCATCATTATGAGCTCAAAGTGACCAAGTGTCTGGTCACGGGATCATGCATTACGGTATGAGTAAAGTGACTTGCCGGTAACGAGATTGAACAAGGTATTGGGATACCGACGATCGAATCTCAGGCAAGTAGCATACCGATTGACAAAGGGAATTATATACGAGGTTGCTTGAATCCTCGACATCGTGGTTCATCTGATGAGATCATCGAGGAGCATGTGGGAGACAACATGGGTATTCAGATCCCGCTGTTGGTTATTGACCGGAGAGCGATCTTGGTCATGTCTACATGTCTCCCGAACCCGTAGGGTCTACACACTTAAGGTTCGGTGACGCTAGGGTTGTAGGGATATGTATATGCAGTAACCCGAATGTTGTTCGGAGTCCCGGATGAGATCCCGTCGTCACAAGGAGTTCTGGAATGGTCCAGAGGTAAAGAATTATATATAGGAAGTGCTATTTCGGCCGTCGGGACAAGTTTCGGGGTCACCGGTATTGTACCGGGACCACCGGAAGGGTCCCGGGGGACCACCGGGTGGGGCCACCTGCCCCGGGGGGCCACATGGGCTGTAGGGGTGTGCGCCTTAGCCTATATGGGCCAAGGGCACCAGCCCCAAGAGGCCCATGCCCTAGGAGATCAAGAAAGGAAGAGTCCTAAAGGGGGAAGGCACCTCCTAGGTGCCTTGGGGAGGAGGGATTCCTCCCTTGGCCGCCGCCCCCTAGGAGATTGCATCTCCTAGGGCCAGCGCCCCCCCTAGGCTCCCTATATATAGTGGGGGAAGGAGGGCCTCTCACACCACGCCTTTGGTGCCTCCCTCTCCCTCTCCAACACATCCTCCTCCTCCATAGAGCTTGGCGAAGCCCTGCCGGAGTACTGCAGCTCCATCACCACCACGCCGTCGTGCTGCTGCTAGAGCCATCTTCCTCAACCTCTTCTCCCCCTTGCTGGATCAAGAAGGAGGAGACGTTACGCTGACCGTACGTGTGTTGAACGCGGAGGTGCCGTCCGTTCGGCGCTAGGATCTCCGGTGATTTGGATCACGTCGAGTACGCCTTCCTCATCCCCGTTCTTTGAACGCTTCCGCGCGTGATCTACAAAGGTATGTAGATGCAATCCGATCACTCGTTGCTATATGAACTCCTAGATGGATCTTGGTGAAACCGTAGGAAATTTTTTGTTTTCTGCAACGTTCCCCAACAGTGGCATCATGAGCTAGGTCTATGCGTAGTTCTCTTGCACGAGTAGAACACAATTTGTTGTGGGCGTTGATGTTGTCAACTTTCTTGCCGCTACTAGTCTTATCTTGCTTCAACGGTATTGTGGGATGGAGCGGCCCGGACCAACCTTACACGTACGCTTACGTGAGACCGGTTCCACCGACTAACATGCACAAGTTGCATAAGGTGGCTGGCGGGTGTCTGTCTCTCCCACTTTAGTTGGAGCGGATTCGATGAAAAGGGTCCTTATGAAGGGTAAATAGAAGTTGACAAATCACGTTGTGGCTTTCACGTATGTAAGAAAACATTCTTGCTAGAACCCTATTTCAGCCACGTAAAACTTGCAACAACAATTAGAGGACGTCTAACTTGTTTTTGCAGCAAGTGCTTTGTGATATGATATGGCCAAAGTTGTGATTAATGATGAATGATATATATGTGATGTATGAGATGTTCATGCTATTGTAATAGGAATCACGACCTGCATGTCGATGAGTATGACAACCGGCAGGAGCCATAGGAGTTGTCTTTATTTTTTGTATGACCTGCGTGTCATTGAGAAACGCCATGTAAATTACTTTACTTTATTGCTAAACCTGTTAGCCATAGTAGTAGAAGTAATAGTTGGCGAGCAACTTCATGGAGACACGATGATGGAGATCATGGTGTCATGCCGGTGACAAGATGATCATGGAGCCCCAAGATGGAGATCAAAGGACCTATGTGATATTGGCCATATCATGTCACTATTATTATTTGATTGCATGTGATGTTTATCATGTTTTTGCATCTTGTTTGCTTAGAACGACGGTAGTAAATAAGATGATCCCTCATAATAATTTCAAGAAAGTGTTCCCCCTAACTATGCACCGTTGCAACAGTTCGTTGTTTCGAGGCACCACGTGATGATCGGGTGTGATAGATTCCAACGTTCACATACAACGGGTGTAAGACAGATTTACACGTGCAAACACTTAGGTTGACTTGACGAGCCTAGCATGTACAGACATGGCCTCGGAACACAGAAGACCGAAAGGTCGAGCATGAGTCGTATAGAAGATACGATCAACATGAAGATGTTCACCGATGTTGACTAGTCCGTCTCACGTGATGATCGGACATGGCCTAGTTAACTCGGATCATGTTATACTTAGATTACAGGAGGGATGTCTATCTAAGTGGGAGTTCATTGAATAATTTGATTAGATGAACTTAATTATCATGAACTTAGTCTAAAATCTTTACAATATGTCTTGTAGATCGAATGGCCAACGTAGTCCTCAACTTCAACGCGTTCCTAGAGAAAACCAAGCTGAAAGACGATGGCAGCAACTACACGGACTGGGTCCGGAACCTGAGGATCATCCTCATAGCTGCCAAGAAAGATTATGTCCTACAAGCACCGCTGGGTGACGCACCTGTTCTCCCTGCAGAACAAGACGTTATGAATGCTTGGCAGGCACGTACCGATGACTACTCCCTCGTTCAGTGCGGCATGCTTTACAGCTTAGAGCCGGGGCTCCAAAAGCGTTTTGAGAGACACGGAGCATATGAGATGTTCGAAGAGCTGAAAATGGTTTTCCAAGCTCATGCCCGGGTCGAGAGATATGAAGTCTCCAAAAAATTCTTCAGCTGTAAGATGGAGGAAAATAGTTCTGTCAGTGAGCACATACTCACAATGTCTGGGTTACATAACCGCTTGACTCAGCTAGGAGTTAATCTCCCGGATGACGCGGTCATTGACAGAATCCTTCAGTCGCTTCCACCGAGCTACAAGAGCTTTGTGATGAACTTCAATATGCAGGGGATGGAAAAGACCATTCCTGAAGTATTTGCAATGCTGAAATCAGCAGAGGTAGAAGTCAAAAAGGAACATCAAGTGTTGATGGTGAATAAAACCACTAAGTTCAAGAAAGGCAAGGGTAAGAAAACCTTCAAGAAGGACGGCAAGGGAGTTGCCACGCCCGGCAAGCAAGCTGCCGGGAAGAAGCCAAAGAATGGACCCAAGCCCGAGACTGAGTGCTTTTATTGTAAGGAAAGTGGTCATTGGAAGCGGAACTGCCCCAAATACTTAGCGGACAAGAAGGCCGGCAAAACGAAAGGTATATGTGATATACATGTAATTGATGTGTACCTTACCAGTACTCGTAGTAGCTCCTGGGTATTTGATACCGGTGCAGTTTCTCACATTTGTAACTTAAAGCAGGAGCTGCGGAATAAGCAGAGACTGGCGAAGGACGAGGTGACGATGCGCGTCGGGAATGGTTCCAAGGTCGATGTGATCGCCGTCGGCACGCTACCTCTACATTTACCTACGGGATTAGTTTTGAACCTCAATAATTGTTATTTAGTGCCAAGTTTAAGCATGAACATTGTATCAGGATCTCGTTTAATTCGAGATGGCTACTCATTTAAATCCGAGAATAATGGTTGTTCTATTTATATGAGAGATATGTTTTATGGTCATGCTCCGATGGTGAATGGTTTATTCTTAATGAATCTCGAGCGTAATGCTATACATGTTCATAGTGTGAGTACTAAAAGATGTAAGATTGATAATGATAGTCCCACATACTTGTGGCACTGCCGCCTTGGTCACATTGGTGTCAAACGCATGAAGAAGCTCCATGTTGATGGACTTTTAGAGTCTCTTGATTACGAATCATTTGACACGTGCGAACCATGCCTCATGGGTAAAATGACCAAGACTCCGTTCTCAGGAACAATGGAGCGAGCAACTAACTTACTGGAAATCATACATACTGATGTGTGCGGTCCAATGAGTGTTGAGGCTCGCGGTGGCTATCGTTATGTTCTCACCCTCAGTGATGACTTGAGTAGATATGGTTATGTCTACTTAATGAAACACAAGTCTGAGACCTTTGAAAAGTTCAAGGAATTTAAGAGTGAGGTTGAGAATCAACGTGACAGGAAAATCAAGTTCCTGCGATCAGATCGTGGAGGAGAATACTTGAGTCATGAGTTTGGCACACACTTAAGAAAATGTGGAATAGTTTCACAGCTCACGCCGCCTGGAACACCTCAGCGTAATGGTGTGTCCGAACGTCGTAATCGCACTCTATTAGATATGGTGCGATCTATGATGTCTCTTGCCGATTTACCGCTATCTTTTTGGGGGTATGCTTTAGAGATTGCCGCATTCACTTTAAATAGGGCTCCGTCGAAATCCGTTGAGACGACACCGTATGAATTATGGTTTGGGAAGAAACCTAAGCTGTCGTTTCTGAAAGTTTGGGGATGCGATGCTTATGTCAAGAAACTTCAACCTGAAAAGCTCGAACCCAAGTCAGAAAAATGCGTCTTCATAGGATACCCTAAAGAAACTATTGGGTATACCTTCTACCTCAGATCCGAAGGCAAGATCTTTGTTGCCAAGAATGGATCCTTTCTAGAGAAGGAGTTTCTCTCGAAAGAAGTAAGTGGGAGGAAAGTAGAACTTGATGAAGTATTACCTCTTGAACCGGAAAATGGCGCAACTCAAGAAAATGTTCCTGAGGTGCCTGCACCGACTAGAGAGGAAGTTAATGATGATGATCATGAAACTTCAGATCAAGTTGCTACTGAACTTCGTAGGTCCACAAGGACACGTTCCGCACCAGAGTGGTACGGCAACCCTGTCTTGGAAATCATGTTGTTAAACAACGGTGAACCTTCGAACTATGAAGAAGCGATGGCGGGCCCGGATTCTGACAAATGGCTAGAAGCCATGAAATCCGAGATAGGATCCATGTATGAAAACAAAGTTTGGACTTTGACTGACTTGCCTGTTGAGCGGCGAGCCATAGAAAATAAATGGATCTTTAAGAAGAAGACAGACGCGGATGGTAATGTGACCATCTATAAAGCTCGGCTTGTCGCTAAGGGTTATCGACAAGTTCAAGGGGTTGACTACGATGAGACTTTCTCACCGGTAGCGAAGCTAAAGTCCGTCCGAATCATGTTAGCAATTGCCGCATTCTATGATTATGAGATATGGCAAATGGACGTCAAAACGGCATTCCTTAATGGTTTCCTTAAGGAAGAATTGTATATGATGCAGCCGGAAGGTTTTGTCGATCCTAAGAATGCTAACAACGTGTGCAAGCTCCAACGCTCGATTTATGGGCTGGTGCAAGCATCTCGGAGTTGGAACATTCGCTTTGATGAGATTATCAAAGCGTTTGGGTTTACGCAGACTTATGGAGAAGCCTGCGTTTACAAGAAAGTGAGTGGGATCTCTGTAGCATTTCTCATATTATATGTAGATGACATACTTTTGATGGGAAATTATATAGAGCTTTTGGACAGCATTAAGGCCTACTTGAATAAGATTTTTTCAATGAAGGACCTTGGAGAAGCTGCTTATATATTAGGCATCAAGATCTATAGAGACAGATCAAGACGCCTCATAGGTCTTTCACAAAGCACATACCTTGATAAGATATTGAAGAAGTTCAATATGGATCAGTCTAAGAAGGGGTTCTTGCCTGTGTTGCAAGGTGTGAAATTGAGCTCAGCTCAATGTCCGACCACGGCAGAACATATAGAAGAGATGAGTGTCATCCCCTATGCCTCAGCCATAGGTTCTATTATGTATGCCATGCTGTGTACCAGACCTGATGTAAACCTTGCCGTAAGTTTGGTAGGTAGGTACCAAAGTAATCCCGGCAAGGAACACTGGACAGCGGTCAAGAATATCCTGAAGTACCTGAAAAGGACTAAGGAAATGTTTCTCGTCTATGGAGGTGACGAAGAGCTCGTCGTAAAGGGTTACGTCGACGCTAGCTTCGACACAGATCTGGATGACTCAAAGTCACAAACCGGATACGTGTATATTTTGAATGGTGGGGCAGTAAGCTGGTGCAGTTGCAAGCAGAGCGTCGTGGCGGGATCTACATGTGAAGCGGAGTACATGGCAGCCTCGGAGGCAGCACATGAAGCAATTTTGGTGAAGGAGTTCATCACCGACCTAGGAGTCATACCCAATGCGTTGGGGCCAATCAAGCTCTTCTGTGACAACACTGGAGCTATTGCACTTGCCAAGGAGCCCAGGTTTCACAAGAAGACCAGGCACATCAAGCATCGCTTCAACTCCATTCGTGAAAATGTTCAAGATGGAGACATAGATATTTGTAAAGTACATACGGACCTGAATGTAGCAGATCCATTGACTAAACCTCTCCCTAGAGCAAAACATGATCAACACCAGAATTCCATGGGTGTTCGATTCATCACAATGTAACTAGATTACTGACTCTAGTGCAAGTGGGAGACTGTTGGAAATATGCCCTAGAGGCAATAATAAAAGCATTATTATTATATTTCCTTGTTCATGATAATTGTCTTTATTCATGCCATAATTGTGTTATCCGGAAATCGTAATACATGTGCGAATAATAGACACCAACATGTCCCTAGTAAGCCTCTAGTTGACTAGCTCGTTGATCAACACATAGTCATGGTTTCCTGACTATGGACATTGGATGTCATTGGTAACGAGATCACATCATTAGGAGAATGATGTGATGGACAAGACCCAATCCTAAACATAGCATAAGATCGTATAGTTCGTTTGCTAGAGTTTTTCCAATGTCAAGTATCTTTTCCTTAGACCATGAGATCGTGTAACTCCCGGATACCGTAGGAGTGCTTTGGGTGTACCAAACATCACAACGTAACTGGGTGACTATAAAGGTATACTACGGGTATCTCCGAAAGTGTCTGTTGGGTTGACACGGATCAAGACTGGGATTTGTCACTCCGTATGACGGAGAGGTATCACTAGGCCCACTCGGTAATACATCATCATTATGAGCTCAAAGTGACCAAGTGTCTGGTCACGGGATCATGCATTACGGTACGAGTAAAGTGACTTGCCGGTAACGAGATTGAACAAGGTATTGGGATACCGTCGATCGAATCTCGGGCAAGTAGCATACCGATTGACAAAGGGAATTGTATACGGGGTTGCTTGAATCCTCGACATCGTGGTTCATCCGATGAGATCATCAAGGAGCATGTGGGAGCCAACATGGGTATCCAGATCCCGTTGTTGGTTATTGACCGGAGAGCGATCTCGGTCATGTCTACATGTCTCCCGAACCCGTAGGGTCTACACACTTAAGGTTCGGTGAAGCTAGGGTTGTAGGGATATGTATATGCAGTAACCCGAATGTTGTTCGGAGTCCCGGATGAGATCCCGGACGTCACGAGGAGTTCCGGAATGGTCCGGAGGTAAAGAATTATATATAGGAAGTGCTATTTCGGCCGTCGGGACAAGTTTCGGGGTCACCGGTATTGTACCGGGACAACCGGAAGGGTCCCGGGGGTCCACCGGGTGGGGCCACCTGCCCCGGGGGGCTACATGGGCTATAGGGGTGTGCGCCTTGGCCTATATGGGGCAAGGGCACCAGCCCCAAGAGGCCCATGCGCCAGGAGATCAAGAAAGGAAGAATCCTAAAGGGGGAAGGCACCTCCTAGGTGCCTTGGGGAGGAGGGATTCCTCCCTTGGCCGCCGCCCCCCTAGGAGATTGCATCTCCTAGGGCCGGCGCCCCCCTAGGCTCCCTATATATAGTGGGGGAAGGAGGGCCTCTCACACCACGCCTTTGGTGCCTCCCTCTCCCTCTCCAACACATCCTCCTCCTCCATAGATCTTGGCGAAGCCCTGCCGGAGTACTGCAGCTCCATCACCACCACGCCGTCGTGCTGCTGCTGGAGCCATCTTCCTCAACCTCTTCTCCCCCTTGCTGGATCAAGAAGGAGGAGATGTTACGCTGACCGTATGTGTGTTGAACGCGGAGGTGCCGTCCGTTCGGCGCTAGGATCTCCGGTGATTTGGATCACGTCGAGTACGCCTTCCTCATCCCCGTTCTTTGAACGCTTCCGCGCGTGATCTACAAAGGTATGTAGATGCAATCCGATCACTCGTTGCTAGATGAACTCCTAGATGGATCTTAGTGAAACCGTAGGAAAATTTTTGTTTTCTGCAACGTTCCCCAACAGTTTACTATGATGAGACTTTCTCACCCGTAGCGATGCTTCGGTCTATCCAAATCATGTTAGCAATTGCCGCATTTTATGATTATGAAATCAGGCAAATGGATGTCAAAACTGCATTCCTTAACGGGTTTCTTAAAGAAGAGTTGTATATGATGCAACCATAAGGTTTTGTCGATCCTAAAGGTGCTAATAAAGTGTGCAAGCTCCAGCAATCCACTTATGGACTGGTGCAAGCATATCGGAGTTGGAATATATGCTTTGATGATGTGATCAAAGCATATGGTTTTATCCAGACTTATGGAGAAGCCTGTATTTACAAGAAAGTGAGTGGAAGCTTTGTAGCATTTCTAATATTATATGTGGATGGCATATTATTGATTGGAAATGATATAGAATTTTTGGATAGCATAAAAGGATACTTGAATAAGAATTTTAAATGAAAGACCTCAGTGAAGCTACTTGTATATTGGGCATCAAGATATATAGGGATAGATCGAGACGCTTAATAGGACTTTCACAAAGCACATACCTTGACAAAGTTTTGAAGTAGTTCAAAATGGATCAGTCAAAGAAAGGGTTCTTGCCTGTATTGCACGGTGTGAAGTTGAGTAAGACTCAAAGCCCGACCACAGTAGAAGATAAAGAGAGAATAAAAGTCATTCCCTATGCCTCAACCATAAGTTCTATAAATTATGCCATGCTGTGTACCAAACCTATTGTGTGCGTTGTCATGAGTCTGGCAAGGGGGTACAATAGTGATTCAGGAGTGGATCACTTGACAACGGTCAAAAATTATCCTTAGGTACCTAAATAGTACTAAGGAAATGTTTCTCGGTTATGGAGGTGATAAAGAGTTCATCGTAAAGGGTTATGTCGATTCAAGCTTTGACACCGATCCGGATGTCTGGGTCTCAATCTGGATGCGTATTAAAAGTGGGAGCAATTAGCTAGAGTAGCTCCATGCAGAGCATTGTAGACATAGATATTTGCGAAGTACGCATGGATCTGAATGTTGCAGACCCTTTGACTAAACCTCTTCCATGAGCAAATGATGATCACACCTTAGAACTTATTGGGTGTTAATCACATGGCGATGTGAACTACATTATCGACTCTAGTGCAAGTGGGACACTGTTGGAAATATGCCTTAGAGGCAATAATAAAGTAGTTATAATTATATTTCCTTAATCATGATAAAGGTTTATTATTCATGTTAGAATTGTATTGAACGGAAACTTAAATACATGCGTTGATACATAAACAAATATTGTGTCCCTAGTGAGCCTCCACTAGACTAGCTCGTTGATCAAAAGATGGTTAAGGTTTCCTAACCATAGACATGTGTTGTCACTTGATAACGGGATCACATCATTAGGAGAATGATGTGATGGACAAGACCCATCTATTAGCTTATCATACAACCGTTCGGTTTATTGCTACTGCTTTCTTAATGTCAAATACATATTCCTTTGACCATGAGATCATGCAACTCCCGGATATCGGAGGAATACCTTTTGTGCTATCAAACGTCACAACGTAACTGGGTGATTATAAAGATGGTCTACAGGTATCTCTAAAGGTGTCTATTGAGTTACCATGGATCGAGATTGGGATTTGTTGGTCCGTGTATCAGAGAGATATCTTTGGGCCCTCTCGGTAATACAGCATTACAAGAAGCTTGCAAGCAAAATGACTAAGGAGTTAGTTACGAGATGATGTATTATGGAACGAGTAAAGAGACTTGCTGGTAACGATATTGAACTAGGTATGGAGATGTCGATGATCAAATCTCGGGCAAGTGACATACCGACAGACAAAGGGAACTATGTATGTTGTCATAAAGGTTTGACCGATAAAGATCTTCATATAATATGTAGGAACCAATATGGGCATCCAGGTCCCGCTATAAGTTATTGACCAGAGAAGCGTCTCGGTCATGTCTACATCATTCTTGAACTCGTAGGGTCCGCACGCTAAATGTTCGTTGATGATATTATATTATATGAGTTATGTGAAATAGTGACCGAATGTTGTTCGGAGTCCCGGATGAGATCACAGACATGAAGAGGAGCTCCGGAATGGTTCGGAGGTAAAGATCGATATACAGGACGATACTATTTGGTCTCCGGAAAGGTTTCAGAATGCACCGGGTATTTATTAGATCACTGGAAGGGGTTCTGAGAGGCCATGGGAAGTTACTGCACGTAACGTGCCAAGGGGAGGGGAGCACACCAGCCCACAAGAGGCTGCGCGCCCCCAACCTGGGCGTCGGCCTTGTAAAGGAAATGGAGGGGCTGGCCCCCTCCTGCCTTTCCCCACGCAAGGGAGAAAGGGAAGGGGAGGCGCCCTAGGGCAGCCGACCCCTCGCACCTTTCCCCAAGGAAGGGAGAAAGGGAAGGTGAGGTGCCCTAGGGCAGCCCCCCTTTCCTTTACCCCACACACCAAAGAAGGAGGGAGGGAGGCTGTAAGTGCATCTAGTGCCACCCCTAGTTGGTTTTGGAGTATTGACGACAAACTTGGTTGAGGGACTAATGTGTTTGTGCGATTTGTAGGATAACACAGGTAGTAGTCCTTTATTGATTCGGTTTACATACCAGAGATGACCCCTAAAAATGTGTGAAGACATTGAAGACAATGGTGGTTGGTGAAGACATTCACAATGAAGATTATGACATGTGAAGACATTCACTTGAAGACTATGTAGTGCGAAGACATAGTTGTTTCGTAGTTTCCTTTTCTTCTATATTGAGTCATAGGAACCACCGGACTGTTAAGTGGGGTCCAAGTGAACAAAGTCAGAGTGACTGATGTGATGCTCAATCAAAATCCTATGTCTTCGAGCAAATATAATGAGAGCAAATCTTATCCAGAGCTGGATGAGTCATCTTTGCTTGTAGCCCAAGTAAAGCTATCGCGTGTGTTTGAAATCCGACCGTTGGACACGTGTCGGTTCCTTAGTGACCCAGGGTCATTTCGGACATATCAGGTCGGGTTGCCTTGTGGCTATAAATAGCCCACCCTCTACACCATAAATTGGTGGCTGCTCAGAGTTAGTGCATAGCTTTTGTCGTTTGAGAGCAACCCACCTCCGAAGCCTTTGAGAGAGATCCTTGCGAGGACAAAGCCCAAAACACCCAGAGCCAAAGAGTGTTAGGCATCACTGAAGTCTTTCTGTCCACGTGATCTAAAGACTTGTTACACTTGAGGACTGTGAATTCTCCAGCCAGTTAGGCGTCGCGTTTTGAGCATCCAAGAACCATTGTAGATCGCCGGTGAACGAAGTCTCTGAAGGTTTGGAAGTCTACCTTGAAGACTTACCAGAGTCATTGGGCGAGGATTGGGTGTCCTTAGCTCAAGGGGAATAAGGTGAAGATGCAGTCTTATGAGTTCAATCTCAGCCTCCCTAACCAGATGTACAATTGTCACAGCAACTGGAATTGGTCTACCAAATCCTTGTCTTCACCAACCTACTGGTTCTATCCCCTACTTCCCTTTACTTTTCAATTTGTCTTCATGAAGTCATTTCTTACCTATCTAATCTGATCGACTTCACTGTGTGAAGACTATTACCTGTTTGCTTCATACTGTCTTCCATTCTGATCCATACTACCTAGCTGTTGATAGTCTTCGTACTTTCACTACATTGCTTATGTGACTATGGCGTGTCTAGTATAGTCTATCTTCTGCTGCATATCAATAGGTTCATTTCATCTATTTGTCTTCAAAGACCTCGTGTTTTGAAAGCTTTCATAAAAATTGCCTATTCACCCCCCTCTAGTTGATAACTAGCACTTTCAATTGGTATCAGAGCAAGGTGCTCCCTTGTTGTATGTGATTCAGTTTAACCACCTGGAGTTTTAGCTATCTCGACTACAGGGATAATCAAGGTCTCCGCTGCGTGCCCAGTATTCGATGGCACTGATTACCCCTACTGGAAGAATAAGATGCGCGTGCATCTTGAAGCCATTGATGTCGACCTCTGGTATGTCGTCAAGACAGGCGTTTCCAAGGTCGGTGAAGGTGTCACCACTGCTGATGTCAAGAGGTTCATTCACCTAGATTCGACTGCCAAGAACATCATTTGTTGTCATCTGACCAAAGGACAGTATGGCTGTGTGAGTGCACTGGAAACTGCGAAGCTGGTCTGGGACTGGTTGTCCAAGGTCAAGGAAGGCGTATCAACTCAGAGAGACTCAAGGATTGATGTTCTTCGCAACCTCTTCAAGAGCAACGGCAATGAGAATGTCCAGTTCACATTTGATCACCTCACTGATATCACAAATGAGCTTCACGCTCTTGGCGCCACTGAGATCACCAAGCATCAAATCGTGAAGAAGCTTCTGAGATCACTTGACAACTCATTTGACACCCTAGCCCTAATGATACAAGAGCGCCCTGACTTCAAAGATCTTGATCCTTCTGACATACTTGAGAGACTCAACACACACGAGTTCCAGCTATCTGAGAAGAGAGACATTTATGGCCCCAACTATGGTCGAACCCGTGCCTTGAAGGCAAAGGTTGTTTCCTCATCTGAAGAAGAATTTGACTGCAATTCTGAGGATCCTGAAGACATTGGAAAGGAGCTTGCTATGCTCGTGAACAAGTTCCAAAAGTTCTCCAAAAAGAATCACTTTGGAAAGTCTTCAAGATCCAGCTCAAGAAATGATGAGGCTTCCACTCATGACCACAAGAAGAGAACATGCCACAAATGCAAGAAACTTGGCCACTACATATCTATGTGTCCTCAATGGGACAAGGAATCTAAGAAGAAGAAGAAGAAGAAGAAGAAGAAGAAGAGCAAGGAATATGATTCTGGCGACAAGAAAAAGAAGGAATCCTCAAAGTCTTCTTCAAAATCTTCGTCAAAGTCTTCATCTCATAAGAAGAGCTCATCCAGCAAGGCTCGTGCGTTTGTTGGCAAGGAGATGGATTCAGAGGACGAGTCTGCTTCTGAGGAGGCGGAGGTGGAGTCTGAGGAGGAGTCTGATTCAGGTGTGGCAAGCCTGGCTCTAGCTTAGGCATTCATCGCCAAGTCCCTCTTCAACACTGAAGACAATGGTCACGTCACCGACGCTAAAGACGATGATGAGGATGACTCTGCTCCGACCTACTGCTTCATGGCACGTTGTGCCAAGGTAAACACACACGATGATTACTTTCAAACATCCAGTGAAGATGAATTTGAATGTGAATCCAAACCTAGTTACAAGACACTTGCTAAAATTGCAACTGAACAACAAGCTGCTATGGAACATATTCAAAAGTTGCTAGACAAAAGCGATGACCTGTTGGATAGGGAAATGAATCAAACTCAGTCCTTAATTGAAGACATTAAAAATCTTCACGTTAAATACGAGGAACTTGAAAGTCGTCAAGAAACACTCCCAGCTACTCATGAGAAGCTTTCCTATGATTATATTCAAAGGAAGCAAGAACTTGAGAATCTGATAGCGTCTCATGAAGATCTTCAAAAGGAGAACGATTCACTTTGCGCTCAACAGATCAGTTCCGCTCAGGAAGACTTTGAGCCACCCAATTTAAAAGGTCTTGAGCATGATAATGGTGTCTCTGTTGCTGAATGTTCTACTGCTGCCACTGTTGCAATATCTTCAGCTGCTGATGTGGTGACTAACACCTCTTCTGAGGATACCACTACTATTGCTGATGAGAATGCCAGGTTGAAGACTTTGCTTGAAATAGGCATGTACAAAAGCCTCAAAGGGCATCAGACACTATGTGATGTCCTCAAGAAACAGATTCTAAACTGAAACCCTAGGAAAGAGGGTGTTGGGTTTGAGAGGAAAATGAACATTGATGGTTCATACTGGAAGCCTGAGTAGTACCCCAAAACCACATGGGTTGATGCAAAGGGACCTTCATTGGATCCATCTACCTTATCTAGCTTCACTTGTGCTAAGCCTATTATCATTGCTGAATCCTTGATGCAAATTATAAGTTGTTTAAGAATCAAAATGGTGAAGTGTTTGCCAATTTTATTGGTACTAACTGTAGGAATAGACCACCTATGAAGAAGATCTAGGTGCCCAAAAGCTGTCTTGAGAAGCTTCCTGTGAATGCCATCATGACACCACATGGGAAGAAGACAAACCCCATACCAAAGTCTTCATACGGTCCAAAGGCTTCATACAGACCAAGGATCCCTCATGGTCACCCTAACGCCAATGTTTTGCAGGGAAACCATACTTAGACTTATGAATATGAGTGTGTTCCATCAAACCGCTATGTTCATAAGACCAAGAACTTTTCTACTTATCCATATGAGTATTATTCACCTCTTGCAAGGCTATTTGCTGGGGCTCCAAAGCCAAAGTTCTCGGATGCTGCACTTAGACTCATTGCTTCCAAGCCACCCTTGAAGATGTGGGTGGTTAAGAAGAATTAACTCTCTTTTGCAAGGAAAGGTCTCCAGACGGAAATCAAAAGCTTCAAGCACTAATGCTAGGGACCAAAAACATCTTGTGGGATGTAAGATAAAGTGCCAAAATGCTCTTACTATGTATTTCGTCCCAGAGTTTCTTGACAATCATCCTATCTACCCTAACAAGGATCTAAACTTTGATAGTATGCTTGTTCGTCAAATGTTTATGCTTCACACTTCTCTTTGTGAAGCCTATCCCCCAAACTAAACTGTAGGGTACAGCTCCGAAGGATACTGAGTGGATTATGGATAGTGGATGCACTAACCACATGACTGGTGATCGAAGTCTTCTTATGGATTTGAAAGTGCGTTATATCGACTATAGGGGGGTGAATAGGCGATTTTATGGAAGTCTTCAATACATGGAAGTTTTGAAGACAAATGATAGAAATGAACCTATTACCATGCAGCGGAAGGTAGACTACACTAGGCAGACCATAGTCAAGTATTCAATGAAGTGAAAGCACAATGACTAATAGAAGCTAGGCAGTAAAGATCAGGTACACAGTGAAGAAAAATGGATGATGCAAATAGGCACTGACTTCACAAGAGCCAACTGTAAATAAAGAGATGGGAAGGATAGAACCAGTGTGCGTGATGAAGACAAAGGTTTGGTAGACCAGTTCCAACTGCGCTGACAGTTGTACGTCTGGTTAGGGCGGATAGGTATTTAAACCTGAGGACACTCAGTCCCGGACACCTAGTCCTGAACACGTAGCTCAGGACACTTAGTTCTCACTGTATTCCCCTTGAGCTAAGGTCACACAAACCTCGTCCAATCACTCTGGTAAGTCTTCAAGGTAGACTTCCAAACCTTCACAGACTTCGTTCACCGGCGATCCACAATGACTCTTGGATGCTCAGAACGCGACGCCTAACCGGCTGGAGGATTCACAGTCCTCAAGTGTAATAAGTCTTCAGATCACACAGACAGGAAGACTTAAGTGATGCCTAACTCTCTTTGCTCTGGGTGTTTAGGGCTTTATCCTCGCAAGGAATTCACTCTCAAAGGCTTCGAGGTGGGTTGCTCTCAAACGACAAAAGCCGTGCTTTAACTCTGAGCAGCCAACAGTTTATGGTTGTAGGGGGTGGGCTATTTATAGCCATTACGCAACCCGACCTGATTTGTCCGAAATGACCCTGGGTCACTAAGGAACTGACACGTGTTCCAACGGTCAGATTTCAAACACACACGGCAACTTTACTTGGGCTACAAGCAAAGCTGACTTATCTAACTCTAGACAAGATTTGCTCTCATAGTCTTCACTCGAAGACATAGGATTTTGGTTAAGCATCACTTTAGTCATTCTGACTGGTTCTCTTGGACCCCACTTAACAGTACGGTGGTTCCTATGACTCAACAATGAAATACACAGAATGACGAAACTGCTAAGTGTAAGTGCATCTAGTGCCACCCCTAGTTGGTTTTGGAGTATTGACGACAAACCTAGTTGAGGGACTAATGTGTTTGTGAGAATTGCAGGATAACACAGGTAGAAGTCCCTCATTGATTCGGTTTTACTACCAGAGATGACCCCTAAAAATGTATGAAGACATTGAAGTCAAAGGTGGTATATGAAGATATTCACATTGAAGACTATGACAAAAGAAGACACGTTATGAAGCCTATGGAGCTCGAAGACTTAGATCTTTCATAGTTCTTTTTCTTTTGTCTTGAGTCATAGGAACCACCGTACTGTTAAGTGGGGTCCAGGAGAACCAGTTAGAATGACTGAAGTGATGCCTAAACCAAAAACCTATGTCTTCGAGTGAAGACAATGAGAGCGAATCTTGTCCAGAGCCGGACAAGTCAGCTTTGCTTGTAGCCCAAGTAAAGTTGCCATGAGAGTTTGAAATCTTACCGTTGAGACACGTGTCAGTTCCTTAGTGACCCAGGGTCATTTCGGACAAATCAGGTCGGGTTGCCAAGTGGCTATAAATAGCCCACCCCCTACAACCATAAACGGTTGGCTGCTCAGATTGAGAGTATGGCTTTTGTCGTTTCAGAGCAACCCACCTCGAAGCCTTTGAGAGAGAGAATTCCTTGCGAGGATAAAGCCCTAACCACCTAGAGCCATGTAACATCCCAAAATTCTAAATTTTGGAATGTTGTAATAAATAGATAGATTTGATTGATTGTTTGATTGATTGTCTGAAAGTGAGTGAATTCGAAACTTTTGAAAGTTAAATGAGAGGGAATAAAAGGACTTTCCCAAACTTTCATATTTGCTTTCTGATCTCCATGAATTCAAATTCCTTTCAAATACAAAACCCTTGAGCGAAGATGATATGACTTCTTCCATTTAATTAAATGAAAGGGTATTTGAAAATAATTGGATTTCATTTGGAAATATTTCAATTCATAAACTTCATGCAGCTCAATGATTTTCATAAGAGAAGATAAAAGGACTTCTTCAAATTATATGAAATATGAGTTGGGAGTTTCAAAGAATTAAATTCAAAGTTCTTTTGAATTTATTTTCAATTTGGAGTTATTCGAGTTTTATTCAAATTATTTTTCTCCAAAAATAAAATACATGGAAATTAGGGTAACATGATTCCCTACAATAGAAAATTGGAGAAAAATTTATTTGAAATCATTTTTGGAATTTTTAAAATGATTTTTGTTGGATTCTATTAGACCGGTAGCACTCTTTGAATTATTAGAATTGGTGTGTATTTTATTTAATGCTAGAATAATGTTCATGTCGTAGAAAATCTTTTTCTGAAAATTTTGATATACTATATGCCTATATAATATTTTTAGTTATTTTGTTTTCATTATTTTAGTTCTCTGAAAAAAAGGTTTATAAAAAGAACCATTCCCGCCAACCGGGCCGGCCCAGCTCCCAGGCCAGGCCGCGGCCCAGCCCACGCCGCCGCCATCCCCGAGCTCTCGAGCGGGAGACCGGCCGCCGCACGCCTCCCGAGCGCCGGCCTCGACGGCCGTGACCGCCCCGGCCTCTCCTTGGCCCCTTCCCCGAGGCCGCCGCCCCTTCTTATAAAGCTGCTGCCGCCGCCCCGGCTTATCTCTCCTCGCCGCACCGCTTCTCGTCGCGCCGCTGCCACCGCATCACGCCGCCCGCGCCGCCAGAGCTCGCCGCCACTGCTGCCTCGCCTGCGCCGTCCCTCACCGCCGCTCGCCGCTGCCCGCGCCGCCGCCCGCGCCGCCCTCCGCCGCATCAGCCGCTCGCCGCCTCTCCTCGCCGCTCCCTGCGCCTCGCCCTGCCTCGCCGGAGAGCCGCCGTCGCCGAACTGCCGGTCCGAAATGCCGTTGCGGTTTTTTTTCGCGAACTGGTAAAACCCCGAACCCAGTCCGATCCGGTTTTCCTTTTAAGTTTGTTTTTTTCTTAAAAAAACCCTAGACTAGATCTGTTTTTTTTCTTTCTAGGTTTTATTAAATAGCGAACATTCGTTTGTTTAGATCGATAGCGAACGATTTTCGTCCCTTAAGCGTTCTGTAGCGAACGTTCGTTCGGTAGCATTTCTCTTTTTCTTTTTCTTTTAGATTTTCGGCCAGGGACCTGGATGTGAATACTTTATTTACAGAATAGTCCCTGTTCTTCAAACAAGCACAACTTCTTACTCGTTAGTCCAAATCCAACGAAACCAACGCTCACGTCTTGGTTAGGATCTCCTCTATCCAGTAAAACAACTCAAACATGTTTTTGAAAAGTTTAAAATTTGAATTAGATCGGATTTGAATTCAAACTTCGTTTGATCATAACTTGAGTTTCGTAGCTCCGTTTGAGTTGATTCTTTTTGCAAATCGAAGCTCTTGACCTAAACCTTCTAATAAGGCCATATTCACATAATTTTGGTACTGTTAGAAATAGTTTTATGTTGCAAGAGTTATTTGCTTGGTTTGATGTTTTCCGAATCGTCTTCTTTGTTCTTTCTAATCTTTTGAATGATTGCTTATGTGTGGTTACTATTGCTTGCTTACGATAGATTGACCGGAGTGTGACGAGTAGATCTATCAAGAGTTTTGAGTGCGAATCATCTTCATCAACATTGCAGGCAAGTAACACTTTGATCATACCTTTTCTACAACCCAGTTTTATTGCATTAGATCAATCCTCACACATTGCATGATTAGGATCTAATTAAATTGTGGGATGGGAAGTAGATGAGGTAGTACCTATTACCAGTTTATTATCAAACCTTTGGGATTTACTTCTACGTTTGCTTATTATGCCATGCTATGCTAGTAGACGTGGATTGGGTGAGTGATATCCATGACAGATGTGAGATTGTTAATTAATGGTTTATCTAAGGTGGCAACCTAACACACATCTGGGTGGATTGAGGCACCTGGGGTTTCCAGGACTTGCCTGTTTCCTTTGGACCGCCACCCAGGCTCAAAGGGATCATGAGATTATTCATACTAGAAACTTCCGTGTGCAGCCACAAGCCATTATGGGCTCTGGCATAGTTGACTAAGTTGTGCGAACTCTTACAGTGGTAGACTAGCAGATGTAGGGGATGTAGGTGGTACGGTCTACCCGATCGTAAGGTGCTAGCGCTTCTAAAATACTATGTCTCGGTCATCCGTCTTCTCAAACACCCTGTAGTGCGAGAAACCAAACGAAGGCGATCGAGTCTTGTGGGGAAAAGTGCACAAACCTCTGCAGAGTGTAACAAACTAATCATGGTTAGCCGTGTCCCCGGTTATGGACATCTTGAGTATCTAGTTCTTGGATTATCCTGTTGATCTCATCATGTTACTTTAAATTAATTTTGTTGGGTTTAATGATGTTACTTAATTGGGATTGAGAATGCTGTCAACCATTCTCAATGTTCAACAACCACCATGATAGTTAAATAAAATTTATTCCTTTGCAGTAGGGAAAAATTGGCTTTACGCAAAACCTTATAACCATAGATCTTTTCCACCAGCCATATATGCATCTAGTGATAGCCATTGTTCATCATTTTCTCTATGGTGTGAATTTGCCAGTACATTCAATGTACTGACCTGTTTCGGGCTGCAACGTCTCATTTGCAGGTTTCTTACGACGAGTAAGTGATACGTTAGGGTTACGATTTCTACACTCAACTTTGCCGTTGGTGTTGATGGGAATCCACAACCTTGTTGCTTCCGCTATATGGATTGAGGTAATAGTATTTACGTTACTTTATACATGTGATTTACCTCTGTTATAAATCCTTCGAGTACTGTGTGTGTCAGCATACCGATCCAGGGATGACACTTAAGCACAGAGACTTGACCCATTCGGGTCAGGTCGCTACAAGATGGTATCAGAGCACATGTTGACTGTAGGACGTGACCCTAGAAACTGGCAAGCCCATAGCAAAGATTTTTCTCTACAACTTTCCCTTTCAAAAAGATATTTTACCTCTCTTCTCTTCTGAGCTTATTCAAAAAAATTCTCTTTAGTGAGACTATACCCCTTTCCCCTTTTGACCACACGAAGATTTGACTGATGGGACCTCTCCAAGAAGTACAAGATATCGGAACACTAAGACCACTTCGGAATGAAGAGTATTTTCCGTGCATCCGAATAATGGAAACTACAACGGTTGAAGACCGAAGACAAGTGGAATTTGAAGGCTCTGAAGAATTCCCAGATTTGTATGACCTAGGAAGGCTACCCTGATGGAACTTAACAGATTATGGAAGTTGTCAATACCCGAGATCAAGGTGTATTGGAGAAAGACTGAAACAAAGAGTTGAGAACTCAAAGTTTTGTCAAGAAAACCCTAAGGCAGGGGATATCAATTATGGAAGATAGCTCATGGCAATGACAAGGGCAGAAACACAGTTATCCGTGATGCCATCGCCGCTGATGCTATTGTCACCGTGCTAAGTTAAGGATGCATTTCCTCAAAATGGATTTGATGGAAGAAGGCTGATGAAGCACCTATTAGTAAGAAGAAGTTTTAACCTTAGCCGGTGTATCGCCATGATTTGGAGAATTACATCAAGAAGTTAAGAGGGATCTGCAGGAAGCAATATTTTATGAGGAAGCGTTTCGTGAAGAACTCAGGACCCAAGAGCTGAAAGTAGCCAAGCTGGAGGAGCTACAACCTCGAGATACAGGAGATTCATCAGGAACTGAAGGGTAGTAGTACCATGTTTCATGCCAATGTTGAAACCCAGAAGTTTGGAATGCCACTCCAGAAATATTAAAGGACGTCACAAGAAACTTTTTGTCAACAGAGAGGATCTGGCAGAAGAGCTTGAGAAAGACAAGCATGATCGGGAGAAGCCATTGGAGGCACGAACAAGGCTTGAAGAGTTTGGAGACGTTGAAGATTTATTGAGCTTTAGAAGACCAAACCCCTGTTATATACCTACGTTAGATGCGATTGTGAGCTGTCATTTGTTTGATGTTTTTCTACAGCCACAACAAAAATCTATCTTTTCAAAACTTTTCTTTATGTTGTGTGTATCCCTCTCTATCTCTCTTATCTCACCTCAAACCCATGGACCCAATAGAGGATGAATGAAGATGAGCTTGTATTTTCTGGACCGATGAGTCAATTGGAGACAGACCGATGGATACAGAACATGGAGGATCATATGGAGAACAACCCTATAGCCGAAAAGGATATGGCCCAGCATGCTCTTCAATGCTTTGAAAGAGGTGTTGCTACTTGGTGGAGGATGTACCAAACCATCAATGGATGGCAAGGAGTAACCACTTGGAAAGAATTTAAGTTGACTTTGCTAAAGTCTCAGTTTGTGTCCCAGAAGTTGAAGCCTTATGGAAAGGACATGAAGAAACCTTGTGCATGCAAGATTTGTGGAGAAATCGGACACACCCATAAAGAACACAAGGATGAATGCCCTAATTGTGAAGGAAGTCACCCAGTTGAAGAATGCCCAACTAGGCAAATTACTTGTTTCTTGTGTGAAGGGACTACCCACTATCCTGCTTAGTGTCACATTTACCCCATGGTACAACGAACCATCCAGCAGAAGAAAGAAGAAATGAAAGGAGCCCTCATGGAAATTTTAGAAGAAACTGTGATGAAGGAGGACACATCTAAAGAGGACTCGAGTAAACCATGCACTAAGTCTTTCTATTCATGTGGAGAAGAAGGACACATCTCCCAAAATTGTTTGAATGGGGATCTAGTAGAATTCCCGACAGAGGAAGTAGAATATGACCCACAGGAGATAGAAGCCCTGATTGGAATGGAAAAGTCCAGGAAGAGAAGCAGATTGGATTCCAGGAAGGACCTGAGTCATATCATCTGTTACAGGTGCAAGGAGTCAGGGCACTACCTCAACAGTTGCCCAAAAAGAAAACCTCGAGACTTGCCGGAAGTAATATGTTTTCGTTGTAATGAAGCAGGGCACTTTGCCAGAGAATGCCCTAAGGAGAAGGAGACTTGTGCTAGATAGTTGAGTTTGCAACAAAAGAAATGGAGTAGTAGAAGTGAGAACATTTTTTTATATTGAGGTGTTGAGTTGAGGCATGTAATGGAAAAACAGGAGATTGTAATAATTGAGAATCAATAAAGATAGCAGTGTTGGTACTGATTTGGATTTTATGAGTTACTCTATGAGGAAAGATGTTGACCATTTTCGAGGATATGAGAAATATGGTCTATGGAATATTGGAGCATTTTAAGGGTGGTAGTACCCTGTAAGAACCGTTGACCCCTAGAAAAGATAAGGATACTCCACTGAGTGGATTTCGGACAAAATGAATACAAGTTTTGTCTCAATGTGTGTGATGCCCCAAGAGTATGTGGGATGATGTTGGAGACCGTCGGTTGTTTGGACCAAATGTGATCAGGGAGTCAGAAAAGAATGTTAAGTTGATTCGAGATAGACTGAAGGTAGCTCAGTCCAGGAAGAAGAGTTATTCAGACTCAAAAACACAAGGAGGTAGTCTATGAAATTGAAGACAGAGCATGTCTTCGTGTGACCCCTCTGTGAGGAGTTAAACGATTTGGAGTTAAGGTAAAGATAGCCCCAAGATTTGTAGGACCATACCGAGTCTTGGAGCGTATGGGAGAAGTGGCCAACAAGTTGGAGTCACCCGAAGGACTGTCAGGAGTTCAGGATGTGTTTCACGTTTCCCAGTTGAAGAAGTGCCATGCAGAGATGGCCAATATTCCCCTGTAAGGATGCTTGACCGCGGAAAGGATAATGATGTTCCACGAAGTGGAATATGGACTTCATAAGTATAAGTTTTTATCTCGGTATGAGGGATACCCCACGAGGATGAAGAGATGAAGTACTATTGGATATAAAGGAGGTATGATGTTGGAAATATGGATCAATGGAAATTCCATGATGAGTCTGAGTAATCATGTCCTAGTTTGGTGCCGATAGACGGAAGGAAGACAGTACAATTGGATGGATTTAAGAATACTAGGAAGTTGGAAGTTGGAATAATGATAAGTTGCCCGATGATAAGTTCAAGGACTACAAGTGATGAGGTGTGCCATAACCCACAGGCCCCAGGACCTGCCAAGAAGCAAGCACATTCTTGCTGAAGGAAAAACCTTGGAAGTGGATATACCTTTGTCGACAGACGATCTTATAGGAGTAACGCAAAACCTGAGAGTTGTGAAGAAACGATAGATGTTTGTCTGGCTTGCAGAATCAGTGGATTTTTCTGAACTTGGTTCGTCGACGAGGGAAATTCTGCAATGCTTGTGAGGATGCCCGAGTGTTAGAATGCGAGATTCGCTAAACTGTATACAAGGTAATGATTTGGGTGCGGGATGGATTGATCACCATACCGACTTACTCTTATTATTCGCCTTGCTATATGAGATGGTAAATCTGAGTGACTTGCCGATAGTAGAGAGACGACGATCAAAACCTTGTTTGAGCCCTAGAATGGTATAGGTATTTTCCCCTGTACACAGCAGCTTTTTGCCAACCGTAGGTTATACGGTGAGGATCAACCCAGACCCATTTCCTGCAGGAGAAACCATAAATTGTTGACCACCATGAGATATCGATAGTTGTTTAGTTTTGGCGCCCGACCCGTTAGCTAAGAAGACCCAATCTCGGAATAACCTTACCAAGAGGAAAGGACAGAAGAATTGAGGAAAAGGTTATGCCACTACCGGAAGAGCCAGAGAAGGAATTTTCCGAGGATTTGAGAAGACCGACACTGTTAACAATAAGGATGAAGTATATGAGTTTCGATGGAGCTGTAACCATGCTTCTAAGGGTGGTAGCACCCCAGACCCCGGAGACGATTGATGGATTTTTTAGGAGACCCCAACCCTAACCTATTTCTTTCTAGCCTCTCCGAATCTCGAGGACGAGATTCATTTAAGGGTGGTAGGTTTGTAACATCCCAAAATTCTAAATTTTGGAATGTTATAATAAATAGATAGATTTGATTGATTGTTTGATTGATTGTCTGAAAGTGAGTGAATTCGAAACTTTTGAAAGTTAAATGAGAGGGAATAAAAGGACTTTCCCAAACTTTCATATTTGCTTTCTGATCTCCATGAATTCAAATTCCTTTCAAATACAAAAACCTTGAGCGAAGATGATATGACTTCTTCCATTTAATTAAATGAAAGGGTATTTGAAAATAATTGGATTTCATTTGGAAATATTTCAATTCATAAACTTCATGCAGCTCAATGATTTTCATGAGAGAAGATAAAAGGACTTCTTCAAATTATATGAAATATGAGTTGGGAGTTTCAAAGAATTAAATTCAAAGTTCTTTTGAATTTATTTTCAATTTGGAGTTATTCGAGTTTTATTCAAATTATTTTTCTCCAAAAATAAAATACATGGAAATTAGGGTAACATGATTCCCTACAATAGAAAATTGGAGAAAAATTTATTTGAAATCATTTTTGGAATTTTTAAAATGATTTTTGTTGGATTCTATTAGACCGGTAGCACTCTTTGAATTATTAGAATTGGTGTATATTTTATTTAATGCTAGAATAATGTTCTTGTCGTAGAAAATCTTTTTCTGAAAATTTTGATATATTATATGCCTATATAATATTTTTAGTTATTTTGTTTTTATTATTTTAGTTCTCTGAAAAAAAAGGTTTATAAAAAAAACCCTTCCCGCCAACCGGGCCGGCCCAGCTCCCAGGCCAGGCCGCGGCCCAGCCCACGCCGCCGCCATCCCCGAGCTCTCGAGCGGGAGACCGGCCGCCGCACGCCTCCCGAGCGCCGGCCTCGACGGCCGTGACCGCCCCGGCCTCTCCTTGGCCCCTTCCCCAAGGTCGCCGCCCCTTCTTATAAAGCCGCCGCCGCCCCGGCTTCTCTCTCCTCGCCGCACCGCTTCTCGTCGCGCCGCCGCCACCGCATCACGCCGCCCGCGCCGCCGGAGCTCGCCGCGGCTGCTGCCTCGCCTGCGCCGTCCCTCACCGCCGCTCGCCGCTGCCCGCGCCGCCGCTCGCTGCCGCCCGCGCCGCCCTCCGCCGCATCAGCCGCTCGCCGCCTCCCCTCGCCGCTCCCTGCGCCTCACCCTGCCTCGCCGGAGAGCCGCCGTCACCGAACTGCCGGTCCGAAACGCCGTTGCGGTTTTTTTCGCGAACCGGTAAAACCCCGAACCCGGTCTGATCCAGTTTTCCTTTTAAGTTTGTTTTTTTCTTAAAAAAAACCCTAGACTAGATCTGTTTTTTTTCTTTCTAGGTTTTATTAAATAGCGAACATTCGTTCGTTTAGATCGATAGCGAACGATTTTCGTCCCTTAAGCGTTCTGTAGCGAACGTTCGTTCGGTAGCGTTTCTCTTTTTCTTTTTATTTTAGATTTTCGGCCAGGGACCTGGATGTGAATACTTTATTTACAGAATAGTCCCTGTTCTTCAAACAAGCACAACTTCTTACTCGTTAGTCCAAATCCAACGAAACCAACGCTCACGTCTTGGTTAGGATCTCCTCTATCCAGTAAAACAACTCAAACATGTTTTTGAAAAGTTTAAAATTTGAATTAGATCGGATTTGAATTCAAACTTCGTTTGATCATAACTTGAGTTTCGTAGCTCCGTTTGAGTTGATTCTTTTTGCAAATCGAAGCTCTTGACCTAAACCTTCTAATAAGGCCATATTCACATAATTTTGGTACTGTTAGAAATAGTTTTATGTTGCAAGAGTTATTTGCTTGGTTTGATGTTTTCCGAATCGTCTTCTTTGTTCTTTCTGATCTTTTGAATGATTGCTTATGTGTGGTTACTATTGCTTGCTTACGATAGATTGACCGGAGTGTGACGAGTAGATCTATCAAGAGTTTTGAGTGCGAATCATCTTCATCAACATTGCAGGCAAGTAACACTTTGATCATACCTTTTCTACAACCCAGTTTTATTGCATTAGATCAATCCTCACACATTGCATGATTAGGATCTAATTAAATTGTGGGATGGGAAGTAGATGAGGTAGTACCTATTACCAGTTTATTATCAAACCTTTGGGATTTACTTCTACGTTTGCTTATTATGCCATGCTATGCTAGTAGACGTGGATTGGGTGAGTGATATCCATGACAGATGTGAGATTGTTAATTAATGGTTTATCTAAGGTGGCAACCTAACACACATCTGGGTGGATTGAGGCACCTGGGGTTTCCAGGACTTGCCTGTTTCCTTTGGACCGCCACCCAGGCTCAAAGGGATCATGAGATTATTCATACTAGAAACTTCCGTGTGCAGCCACAAGCCATTATGGGCTCTGGCATAGTTGACTAAGTTGTGCGAACTCTTACAGTGGTAGACTAGCAGATGTAGGGGATGTAGGTGGTACGGTCTACCCGATCGTAAGGTGCTAGCGCTTCTAAAATACTATGTCTCGGTCATCCGTCTTCTCAAACACCCTGTAGTGCGAGAAACCAAACGAAGGCGATCGAGTCTTGTGGGGAAAAGTGCACAAACCTCTGCAGAGTGTAACAAACTAATCATGGTTAGCCGTGTCCCCGGTTATGGACATCTTGAGTATCTAGTTCTTGGATTATCCTGTTGATCTCATCATGTTACTTTAAATTAATTTTGTTGGGTTTAATGATGTTACTTAATTGGGATTGAGAATGCTGTCAACCATTCTCAATGTTCAACAACCACCATGATAGTTAAATAAAATTTATTCCTTTGCAGTAGGGAAAAATTGGCTTTACGCAAAACCTTATAACCATAGAGCTTTTCCACCAGCCATATATGCATGTAGTGATAGCCATTGTTCATCATTTTCTCTATGGTGTGAATTTGCCAGTACATTCAATGTACTGACCTGTTTCGGGCTGCAACGTCTCATTTGCAGGTTTCTTACGACGAGTAAGTGATACGTTAGGGTTACGATTTCTACACTCAACTTTGCCGTTGGTGTTGATGGGAATCCACAACCTTGTTGCTTCCGCTATATGGATTGAGGTAATAGTATTTACGTTACTTTATACATGTGATTTACCTCTGTTATAAATCCTTCGAGTACTGTGTGTGTCAGCATACCGATCCAGGGATGACACTTAAGCACAGAGACTTGACCCATTCGGGTCAGGTCGATACAAGCCAGAGAACATTGGGCATCACTTAAGTCTTCTTGTCTGTGTGATCTGAAGACTTATTACACTTGAGGACTGTGCATCCCCAGACGGTTAGGCGTCGCGTTCAGAGCATCCAAGAGACATTGTGGATTGCCAGTGAACGAAGTCTGTGAAGGTTTGGGAGTCTACCTTGAAGACTTACCAGAGTGATTGGGCGAGGACTATGTGACCTTAGCTCAAGGAGAATACGGTGAGGACTTGGTGTCCTGAGCTGCGTGTTCAGGACTGGGTGTCCGGGACTGTGTGTCCTAAGGTTTAAATACCTAGCCGCTCGAACCAGACGTACAGTTGTCACAGCAACTGGAACTGGTCCAACACATCATTGTCTTCAACGAGTCACTGGTTTCATCTTCACTTCCTTTTACTTACTGATCACTCATTGTGAAGTCATTGCGTGTCTGTTCTATCTTTTGTCTTCACAACGCGAGTGTATGATCTGTTTGGCTTCATAGTATCTTCCTACCTGATCCCAATTACACTACAGCTATTTGTCACTGTGCTTTCACTCTGTTGATACTTGACCATGGCTTGCCTAGTGTAGTCTAACTTCCGCTGCATAGTAATAGGCATATCTCTACTGTTTGTCTTCATAACTTCCACGTTTTGAAGACTTTCATAAAAATCGCCTATTCACCCCCCCTCTAGTCGATATAACGCACTTTCAATTGGTATCAGAGCAAGGTGCTCCCTTGTTCTGTGTGATTCGGTTTAACCGCCTGGAGTTTTAGCTATGTCGACTGCAGGGATAATTAAAGTCTCTACTGCGTGCCCTATCTTCGATGGAGCTGAATATCCCTACTGGAAGAATAAGATGTGCATGCATCTTGAAGCCATCAATGTCGACCTCTGGTATGTCATCAAGAATGACGTTCCCAAGGCTGGTGAAGGTGTTACCGCTGCTGATGTCAAGAAGTTCGTTCAACTGGATTCCACTGCGAAGAATATCATCAGTGGTCATCTGACCAAAGGACAGTATGGCCGTGTGAGTGCTCTGGAAACATCCAAGAAAGTCTGGGACTGGCTCTCCAAGGTCAACGAAGGTGTCTCAACCCAGAGAGATCAAAGAATCAGTGTCCTTCGCAACCTCTTCAACCGCTTCAAGAGAAACGACAATGAGATTGTACAGCTCACGTTTGACCGCCTCACTGACATCACAAATGAGCTTCGAGCTCTCGGCGCTACCGAGATCACCAAGCATGAAATCGTCAAGACACTCCCGAGATCACTTGACACCTTGTTTGACACCCTAGCCCTGATGATTCAAGAACGTCCTGACTTCAAGACACTCGATCCGTCTGACATACTTGAAAGGCTCAACACACATCGATCCGTCTGAATAAGATGCGTATGCATCTTGAAGCTATTGACGTCGACCTATGGTATGTCGTCGAGAACGGCATTCCCAAGGCTAGAGAAGGTGTCACTGCTGCTGATGTCAAGAAATTCGTTCAACTGGACTCTACTGCCAAGAACATCATCTGTGGTCATCTGATCAAAGGACAGTATGGCCGTGTGAGTGCTTTGAAGACATCCAAGCTGGTCTGGGACTGGCTCTCCAAGGTCAATGAAGGCATCTCAACCCAGAGAGATCAAAGAATCAGTGTCCTTCGCAATCTCTTCAACCGCTTCAAGCGAAATGACAATGAGAATGTCCAGCACACATTTGACAGACTCACTGACATCACAAATGAGCTTCAAGCCCTCGGGGCTACTGAGATCACCAAACATGAAGTCGTCAAGACGCTGCTGAGATCACTTGATAGTTCGTTTGACATCCTAGCCCTGATGATTCAAGAACGTCCTGATTTCAATACACTCGATCCATCTGACATACTTGAGAGGGTCAACACACATGAGTTTCAGCTTTTTGAGAAAAGAGATATCTACGGTCCAAACTATGGGCAAACTCATGCCTTGAAGGTAAAAGATGTTTCCTCATCTGAAGAAGAATCTGACAGCAGTTCTGATGATCCTGAAGAAATTGGAAGGGAACTTGCAATGCTAGTGAAGAAGTTCCAAAAATTCACCAAGAAGAAAGGCTTCAGAAAGTCTTCACGATCAAGCTCAAGGAATGATGAAGCTTCTGCTCATGACTACAAGAAGAAAACATGCCACAAGTGTAAGAAAACTGGACACTTCATCTCTGAGTGTCCACAGTGGGACAATGAGAATAGAAAGAAGAAGAAGAGCAAGGAATATGACTCTGACGACAAGAAGAAGAAGAAATACACAAAGTATTCTTCCAAGTCTTCCTCAAAGTCTTCATCACACAAGAAGAGCTCATCTGGCAAGGCACGTGCGTTTGTTGGCAAGGAAATGGATTCAGAGGAGGAGTCCGCTTCTGAGGAGGCAGAGGTGGAGTCTGAGGAGGAGTCTGATTCTGGCATTGCAAGTCTGGCTACAGCATACGTCGCCAAGTCCATCTTCAACACTGAAGACAATGATTTGTTCACCGACACCGATGCAAATGACAAGGACTACTCCACTCCTACCTACTGCTTCATGGCACGCGGTGCCAAGGTAAACAAACGCACTACTCACTATCAAACATCTAGTGACGATGACTCTGATTGTGATTCAAAACCCAGTTACAAAGCACTTGCTAAAATTGCAACTGGACAACAGAAAGCCATGGAACATATTCAAAAACTGTTAGACAGAAGCGATGATCTGTTGGGTGCTGAAATGACTCGATCTGAATCCTTAATTGAAGACATAAAAAATCTTCACATTAAGTATCAGGAACTTGACGATCGTCATGATACTCTCTCAACAACTCATGAAAAGCTTTCCTATGATTATCTTCAAAGGAAGCAAGAACTTGAAAAATTGAGAGCGGCTCATGAAGATCTTCAAAAGGAAAACGAGTCACTTCGCGCCGAACAGATCAGTTCCGCTCAGGAAGGATTTGAACCACCATGTCTTAAATGCATTGAGCGTGATAATGCTACTTCTGTTGCTGAATGTGCCACTGCTACTGCTGTTGCAATATCTTCAACTGTTGATGTGGTAACTAACCCCTCTGCTGAGGATACCACTGCTATTGCTGATGAGAATGCTAGGTTGAAGACATTGCTTGAAACAGGGATGTACAAAAGTCTTAAAGGACATCAGACATTATGTGATGTCCTCAAGAAGCAGATTCTGAACCGAAACCCTAGGAAAGAGGGTGTTGGGTTTGTAAGGAAAATAAATGCAGATGGCTCTTACTGGAAACCTGAGCAGTACCCCAAAACCAAGTGGGTTGCTGCAAAGGAACCTTCAGCAGATCCATCCAATTTATCTGGCTTCACTTGTGCTAACCCAATTATCATTGATGAATCCTTTGATGCAAACTATATACTGTTTAAGAATCAGAATGGTGAAGTGTTTGCCAGGTACATTGGTACTAACTGCAGGAATGGACCGCCTATGAAGAAGATCTGGGTTGCGAAAAAGTGTCTGGAAAATCTTCCTGTGAATGTCTTCATGACACCTCACTTGAAGAAGACAAACCACAGACCAAAGGCTTCATACGGTCCAAAGGCTTCATACAAATAGAGGACTCACTTGAGTCACACTAACGCAAATGTTTTGCAGCGAAACCATACTCAGGCATATGAATATGAGAGCGGTTCATCAAACCGTCATGTTCATATGACCAAAAATTATTCTGCTTATTCTTATGAGTACTATTGTCCACCTGCAAGACTGTTTGCTAAGGCTTCAAAGCCAAAATTCTCAGATGCTGCACTTAGACTTATCGCTTCTAAGCCACCCTTGAAGATGTGGGTGGTTAAGAAGGCTTAACTCTCTTTTGCAGGGAAAGGTCTCCAGCAGAAAACCAAAATCTTCTGACGCTATTGCTGGGGACCTTAAAAATCTTGTAGGGCGCAAGATAAAATGCCCGAATGGCATCATTATGTACTTCGTTCCTGAATCGCATGCTACTCTCCCTATTAGTCCTAATCTGGATCTAAGTTTTCATAACCCACTGGTTCGTCAAATGTTTTTGCTTCACAATTCTCTTCATGAAGCCTATCCCCCTAACTGCACTGTAGGGTACGACACCAGCGTCTTCAAAGTCTTCAGAATGGATTATTGACAGTGGGTGTACAAATCACATGACTGGCAAAAGAAGCCTTCTTATGGACTCAACCTTACGTCCATCCGACAAGAGCCACATCACATTTGCTGACACTAGTAAAAGTAAGGTATTGGGTCTAGGTAGAGTTGCAATCTCAAAGGATCAACACATGGATAAAGTCATGCTTGTTGAATCCCTTGGTTTCAACTTAATGTCTGTCTCAATGCTTTGCGATTTGAACATGGTCGTAATATTTGGAAAATATCGTTGCCTGGTACTAATGGAATCTGACAAGTCTCTAGTGTTTGAAGGGTATCGGAAAGATGATTTGTATGTGGTAGATTTCTCAGCAGGGCCACAACTTGCAGTATGTCTTCTTGCAAAAGCTTCAGAATGCTGGCTTTGGCATCGAAGGCTTGGGCATGCTGGCATGAGGAACCTCCACACCCTTGCGAAGAAGAAACATGTCATAGGCATCGAGGGCGTCAAGTTCAAGAAAGATCACTTATGCGGTGCCTGTGAAGCAGGGAAGATGACGAGGGAAAAACATCCCTCGAAGACAATCATGACCACTACTCGACCCTTCGAACTGCTTCACATGGATCTTTTTGGTCCCACTCACTACTCAACTTTTACTACTACTACTTGCCTCTATGGCTTCGTTATTGTTGATGATTATTCTAGATATACTTGGGTGCACATAATTCTTTACAAGACTGAAGTGCAGGATGTCTTCAGACGCTTCGCCAATCGTGCTATGAACAATTTTGGCACCAAGATAAAGCACATCAGAAGTGACAATGGCACTGAATTCAAGAACACTGGCCTTGATACATATCTTGATACCTTGGGCATCACACATGAATTCTCAGCTCCGTACACGCCACAGCAGAATGGCATCGTCGAACGCAAGAACAGAACACTCATTGAGATGGCCAGAACGATGCTAGATGAATACAAGACTCCAAGAAAATTCTGGACTGAAGCCATTGACACTGCATGCCATACAATCAATCGTGTTTATCTTCACAAGCTTCTGAACAAGACATCTTATGAGCTCCTTACTGGCAAAAAGCCAAATGTCAGTTACTTCAGAGTATTTGGCGCAAGGTGCTGGATCAAGGACCCACATCACACCTCAAAATTTGCACCAAAAGCACATGAGGGTTTTATGCTTGGATATGGAAAACATTCGCACTCCTACAGAGTCTTCAATCTCTTTCATTACAAAGTGGTTGAAACAGTGGATGTGCGGTTCGATGAGACCAACGGATCACAAAGAGAGCAGCTGCCAAGTGTGCTAGATGAAGTTCCATCCAGTGAATCAATCAAGCTAATGGGAACTGGAGAGATTATACCTTCTGAAGCTCATCCTAAAGAAGAACTTATGATTTCAGCACCTGATCAACATGAAGACATTGCTCAGCCTGAAGACATTCCTTCCAACAACGACAATGAACAGCAAGAGCAAAGTCTTCGCCCTGTACATCCTCGCGTTGCCAATGAAGTGCAGATTGAACGAATAATTGATAGCATCAATGCACCCGGTCCACTCACTCGTTCAAGGGCAACTCAGCTAGCAAATTTCTGTGGGCACTTCGCATTCGTCTCAATATCAGAACCCAAGAAAGTTGAAGAAGCCTTCATGGAACCTGAATGGATTCAAGCTATGCAAGAAGAGCTTCAACAGTTTGAGCTGAATAATGTATGGGAACTGGTTAAGCGTCCTGATCCACGGAAGCACAACATAATAGGCACCAAATGGATATACCGCAACAAGCAAGATGAGCATGGTCAAGTTGTCAGAAACAAAGCTCGTCTCGTTGCTCAAGGATATACTCAAGTGGAAGGCATTGACTTCGATGAAACATTTGCTCCTGTGGCTAGGCTTGAAGCCATACGCATACTGTTGGCCTATGCAAATCATCATAACATACTTCTATATCAAATGGATGTGAAGAGTGCCTTTCTCAATGGCAAGATTGAAGAAGAAGTGTATGTTGCACAACCGCCTGGCTTTGAAAATCCAAAACATCCTGACATGGTATACAAGCTCAACAAGGCGCTGTATGGCCTCAAACAAGCCCCTAGGGCCTGGTATGACACACTCAAATACTTCCTGAAGAGCAAAGGCTTCATACCTGGTTCCCTAGATCCCACTCTTTTCACAAAGACATATGATGGTGAACTGTTTGTGTGCCAAATATATGTGGATGACATTATCTTCAGCTGCACAAATCAGAAGTACAGTGAAGAGTTTGGATATATGATGCAAGAGCAATATCAGATGTCCATGATGGGGGAGCTGAAGTTCTTCCTTTGTCTTCAAATACGTCAGCAACGCAACGGCATCTTCATATCTCAAGAGAAGTATCTCAAAGATTGCCTGAAGAAGTTCGGTATGCAAGACTGCAAAGGCTTCACAACACCAATGCCAGCCAAACATCATCTGGGTCCTGACGACAATGGTAAAGAGTTCGATCAAAAGGTATACCGCTCCATGATTGGTTCTTTACTTTATCTATGTGCATCTAGGCCAGATATTATGCTTAGTGTTTGCATGTGTGCTCGATTTCAAGTGGCACCAAAGGAGTCGCATCACTTAACTGTGAAGCGAATTCTTCGATATTTGGCTCACACCCCAACTCTAGGATTATGGTATCCAAAGGGCTCAGAGTTTGATTTGGTTGGATTTTCGGATGCTGATTATGCTGGTGACAAAGTTGATCGCAAGTCTACATCAGGCACATGTCACTTTCTGGGACGATCACTTGTATGTTGGTCTTCAAAGAAGCAGAACTGTGTATCTCTCTCCGCTACTGAATCTGAATACATTGCTACTGGATCTTGCTGTGCTCAGCTTCTGTGGATGAAGCAAACACTCAAGGACTATGGCATTCATCTGAAGCAAGTGCCACTTTACTGCGACAACGAAAGCGCCATCAAGATTGCCAACAACCCAGTTCTGCACTCGAAGACAAAGCACATTGAAATTCGTCATCACTTTCTCAGAGATCATGTTGTGAAGGAAGACATTGATATCATACACGTCAACACTGAAGAGCAATTGGCAGATATCTTCACCAAGCCCTTGGATGAGAAGAGGTTTTGCAAGTTACGGTGTGAGCTAAATATCCTGGTCCTCAAATGTCCTGTGATCAGGCACACATCCTAACACTTATGCATATGATGACTTAGATGTGCAACACACAAAGTAAAGTATATCTTCAATCAATGAACACATACATTCTAAGTGTGAATACATTAATGTGGAATTTGACTTCGGAGCGCCATGATAATTGTGCGCCGTGTCTGGGTCTAATACTTCCTCTACGGTGGGTAACGCCACCACCAAACGTTCTATTTTGAAGTGTTTCACTCATGGCGTTACCTTGCAATGTCTTCACATTTGGTTTGGCTTCGAACTCAACACATTTTCATGATTATCTTCACTATGTTGATTATAGATATATATATATATATATATATATATATATGCTAGTGTTCTATCCTCTACAGCATTCACTTATAGCTATATCTTCGTGTTGAATCTTTTGAACTAAGTGAATGTGATCGGACCCAAACTTCTCTATGCTTTCTATCTCAAACTCTATCTCTCTAAGTCATATGCATTCTATTGAAACTGTCGAATGTCTTCACTGCGTCCTTGTCAGCAGAAGATATAGAGACAACCATAAAGTCCGTTTTCAATGCTCATTCCTCCACATAAAATCCGGAGAAGCAGGAACGACCGCCCGACAATCCAGACGTGCGTGGGACGTGGAACAAACCCCAAACTTCCGCAAACTGGCCACGCGTTCCTCAGATGCGAATCGCCAGGGGCACCTGTGTAATAGCACAGTGCCGCCCCTATGCCTATAAATACACACTTACAGCGGTAACTATCTCTTCTTCCACCCTCGCACGAACCCTAGCGCCACCGCTAGCTCTCGACGACGCCGGCGACGAAGCGCTTCGCTGCCGCAACCTCTCCGACGCTGTCTTCACGCCGATCACGGACATCGTCCTCTCCGCCGTCGCCGTAGGTGTCTTCCGTCGCCAAGTTGGGGCACGGAGGATTGAACTGCTCGGCATCATCTCCCACTCCGTCTAGCAGTTCCAAGTGTGGTAAATAAAACTCCTTTTTACAGCCCCTTTTGATCTCATGGTTTTGTCACTTTCTACCATAAGAAGTTTCTCTTCACACAAGTTAGATCTCTCAATCTGCATCTCATAACATGCCTAGTATATTCACGTGTGCTTCATGAAATAGTTAGATTCCTCACTTGTACTGATCTGTGGGTTCATACAAATCTGGAGCCAACTTCTTATCTATGAGTGAATGTCTTCGCACGATGAGGTCAATGTCTTCTAAACTGATTAATCTTCAAAACCTTCTGAGAATGCATATGACCTCTTCTCCTTCCCTCGCACCTTAATGCTGTCACAGGTACATGTCCGTGGGAGAATCCTTTGGTTCTCATAGTCTGCATTCATTTGCAGAGTTCTTACAGCATCACATAAATTCTCCTGAAGCTAGTTCCTATTGGTCCAGCAAAAGAAAGCCTTTGAAGCCTTTGAACGTCTTGAAGCCTTCCAAGTTAAGGTTTATGGCTTCAGAAATAGCAGCAAGGAAGGGGGGCAGACAGAGACGTGGAGGAACATCCAAAGATCTGCCTGATGAACTGGCAGAAATGTACAAAACAGATCCTGAAGAGAATTATGGTCAGCGCAAGACCCGAATCCAATGGATTCGACGCTATTGGGCAGAACAATGGTTCCAATACCGCTTCGTCACCCAGAAGTATGCTGAGAAAAGTGCCATCAAGAGACCGTGGGGGGACATCCTTTACAAGAACCTCATACCCAGGACCAGAGATGAAGCCATTGCTCAAAGCTTCTACCCATGCATGGCCCGAGGACCACAGCCTGCTGAAGCACATCTGTCGTCACTACTCTGGTGTCGTGACGACAATCTGTTCAAGCGCAACTTCCAGTTTGCCCAGAACTCAGCGAAGCAGAACAAGAAGAAGTTGGGGTTAGACTTCAACCCTGGCCCCTCCGCACCAAGGGCAGCTGGCACACGCGACGCAGAACCCAATATCATCGGTCCGTATGCCAACCTTGAGGGCCTCATCACCCGCATCTTAGTCCAAGGGACTGCCGTGAATGACCCTCCAACTGACTCTGAGTCTGATGAAGCTCCTGCTGTACCGAAGACAAAGCAGTCGAAGAAGCCAAAAGCTTCAAAGCCGGCCCCTTCACCAAAAATCTCAAGGGCGAAGCCATTGGCAACTGCACCTCCTGAAGACAGTGTGCAGTCTGAAGACGTATCCCGCGTCTCCAAGCCCCAGAAGGCCAAGATGCCTCAGCCACACACCGGCAAAGAGCTCACAGCTGCTGCCATTTTGCGCAGCGAAGCCATTGATCTGTCAAGTGATGAAGATCTTGGAGATGACGCTCTCGAGCAGCTCATCAAGAGCAAAGAAGAAGCTGAAATCTTCAACAATTTGCCTCTCTTTGATGTAGCCATCATCCACAACTTCATCGACGAATGGTTTGCCACACCAAACATCAGCTTCGAAGATCTGCAGCTGCCCGTTGGCCTCAGCGTCGCCTTCCAAGGCGCTATTGCTTCAGAACTTGCAATTGCCCAGCGCACTGAACTGAAGCAGAAAATTGATCATGAAAAGGCTCAGTTCAAGAAGCATATGGCCAAGCTCAGCGCGCAAGAAGTGAAGAGCTTCAAGATCATGTTGCATGAACTAAAGGAAAACTTTCTGAAGAAGCATGCAGAAGCTCAAGGTTCGCGGGAGCGAATGAAGACTCTGGCAGACAGATGTGTGCAGGCCTACAATGAGGCTGAGAAGCGCAAGGCACTTGGGCGTCCTGGCATCGACCCCAAGATGGCCTCAAAGAAAAAGAAGAAGACTATTCCAGCGGAACAAGAGGCACCAAGGCAGGAAGCAGTTCCACTTGTCTTCCCAACTGCAACGACTGTCTCGAAGCCAAAGAGCCGGTCAACAGCTTCAAAGCTCAAGAAGACAAGAACTGCTGAGGCTGAAGCTAGGAAGAGGAAAAGCTCTGAAGCCTCTCCTACTGCCCCCAGCAAGAAAAAGAGAAAGACCAAGAAATCTCGGGCTGCTCCCACAGAGCCCTTGATAGTTGAACCTATTTCTATGGTTCACCCTGACGCAGAACGTCAACTGACGGTGCATGAGCCTGCTTGCACAGAGGCTCCTGTTCCTGAAGACATTCCAGCAGCTGATCCCATCGCTGCTGAAGACATTGGTCATCGTGACAATGTAGAAGATGATGCAGCCCTTCCTCAATTAGAACACAGCGAACTCATCAGCATTGGTCGTCCACTGACGCCAATTGCACAGGATGCTTCATGGGCGGATCGCCCTCAAGAGGAAGAAGACAATGAGGCCCAGCCCACTACAACCCCACAGGCGTCATCTGTATTCCGCAGGCTTCGCAAAGGTCCAAGGCCTCAAGTCTATGCTGAAGACATTCCGGCTGCATCAGCCACAGAAGAAGCACCACAAGAGTCCACTCCTATGCTCCACCAAGAAGCAGTTCTCCAGGAGAACGTGCTTTTGACCGACCCTCCAGCTAGTCAAGTAGAGACTGAAAATATTGAGGCTGCCACAACCAACACTGAAGCCAATGTGGAGCCCTCCCCACCAAAAGCTTCAGAAGACAGCGAAGCTACTGATCCATACACTTCTGTTCCTGAGTCTGCTGCAGGTCCTCAATTTGATTACCATGTTGAGCACAGGCCTCATGTCCAGAAGCCAGTCCCAAGGCTGCCGAGGTTCCCAGGTCCTGCATCGGCACCTGGCTCCTTTAACATCAATAGCTTCAAGGAAGATAATACGTTCTTCAACAGCTCCAAGAACCCCTATTCAAGGGAAAGGATCTCATCAGATAGGTTCTGGAGCTATCCTCAGCGCAGCTACTATTCATGCATCCTATACAACCAAGGTCGCATCTTCCCGCACAAGCGCCTTGATGTTGAAGCCATTGCTGGTCTGCCCTGTTTAGAGGAAGCGTTGGATTGCTTCAAGCAAGTGGGTCTGCTGCAGTTTGTAACTGATGAAGAGCACTGGAATGAAGAGCTTCTGCTGCAATTCTATGCCACCCTCCACATCACGAAGATCCGAAGAGATCCGAAGACTTGGGCCCTGGAGTGGATGACCGGCAATGTCCATCACGAAGCCAATGCATTTGATATCATTGAGCTCACCGGCCTGCCCACTCCTGGCGAATTCTTCGAGGAAGGCTGTCCACTACACACTGAAGCTCTTGAGAGCATATTCCAGAGGCCTGAACCGAATATGAGTCAGATGCTCTCCATGATGAAGCCATTGCCCCACGATGCTCCTTATCCAACAGAGTTCTTCATTGAATACTTTGAGTACCTTCCCAGAACCATCTATCACATTATTCGGCAGACTCTCTGGCCTATCAAAGGGCACTCTCCAAATGCCAAGATCGAGGGTGCAATGAAGACTCTGATATTTTGTATCCTTCATGGCAAATGCTTCAACGCACAGGACTTCTTCATACGCCAACTTGCTGCATCAGGCTCAGATTTACTTGGTTTGAAGTTTTATGCTCCTTGGGTAATGAGACTGATCAAGCTTCACTCTGGGATCTCATATCAGCCCTCAGCCCGCAACCATCGGATCTTCTTGCCAGATGTGGATACCTCTGCTGAAGCTATATATCCTGAGCCTGCCAAGCAACCTTTGAGTCTTCAGAATGCAGAACACCAGAGCTTCACTCAGAACGTTGAAGGTGTTGAAGCCATCTCCAGGGTGTATCCTTTGGCTGGCACTACACGTGCACCACACCCTGCTTCAACTGAAGCCACTGACAGTGCCACTGCTTCAAGACCCAAGAAGCGCACTCGTGTTCTCAACGACCGAGAGCTTCTTGTGGCCCTTCATCAAAAGCAGGATAGGCATCATGACTGGTTGAAGAGACAGATGAAGAGCCTCTTGGTGGATGTAAATCGCATCCGAAATCTTGCCACCAAGAACGCTTTAGTTGCCCATGAAACCTGTCGCCGCACATGGAAAGGGCTAACGATGATGCTTTCTGAAGCTGATCTTCAAGAGGATGGCTTCACTGAGAGATTCAAGTTTGACTCCACACCTCCTCGAAGAGATGTGCTACCGGGGACTCCATCTCTTGAAGACTCTGAGTTTTCTTCCTCTGCTGCCACAGTCACTGCCAGAATCATTGAGGAAGAAGACGATGCTACCTCACCGCCAGCTACTTCAGCACCTCCAAGCTCTTCTGCAGCCAAACAACACCAACAACCCTGCTACTTCATCTACTCCTCATGGGAACGAGTAGAGGCTCTATGTCTTCAAACCTTTTTGGTCATTACTGACAAAAGGGGGAGAAGCATATGAGATTGATAGTCTTCAAGCGGGTTCATATGGGCAGGTGCCTTATATTTTGCTTCGTGCTTACAACTCTCATTTTTTTGCTACATTTGGTTCTTATGAGTTGTAACACTTAAACCAAATGGTCGTCTGCTACTTGTTTGCCACCCTGTTTTGCGAAGATAAATTCCGCATGTGCGACGATAAATTCCGCACTTATCTCATTCTGCAGATGTCCATTTTCCATTATGCATGTCATTATCTTCATATATCTTCACATGCATAGTGGATTCTCATCATAAGCTGAAGTGGATCTCTACAAGTACAACCTGCCATGTGCATTTGCATTCCAAAAGCAAATTAACTTGTACGCACATCTTCAGGGGGATCCCTTGCAACTTATGAAGACAATTCCTTATCCTTTACAATTTCACAGACTATATTCCCCGTTGAAAACTTCAACTAGTTTGTCATGAATCACCAGAAAGGGGGAGATTGTAAGTGCATCTAGTGCCACCCCTAGTTGGTTTTGGAGTATTGATGACAAACCTAGTTGAGGGACTAATGTGTTTGTGAGAATTGCAGGATAACACAAGTAGAAGTCCCTCATTGATTCGGTTTTACTACCAGAGATGACCCCTAAAAATGTATGAAGACATTGAAGTCAAAGGTGGTATATGAAGATATTCACATTGAAGACTATGACAAAAGAAGACACGTTATGAAGCCTATGGAGCTCGAAGACTTAGATCTTTCGTAGTTCTTTTTCTTTTGTGTTGAGTCATAGGAACCACCGTACTGTTAAGTGGGGTCCAGGAGAACCAGTTGGAATGACTAAAGTGATGCCTAAACCAAAAACCTATGTCTTCGAGTGAAGACAATGAGAGCGAATCTTGTCCAGAGCCGGACAAGTCAGCTTTGCTTATAGCCCAAGTAAAGTTGCCATGAGAGTTTGAAATCTGACCATTGAGACACATGTCAGTTCCTTAGTGACCCAGGGTCATTTCGGACAAATCAGGTCGGGTTGCCAAGTGGCTATAAATAGCCCACCCCCTACAACCATAAACGGTTAGCTGCTCAGATTGAGAGTACGGCTTTTGTCGTTTGAGAGCAACCCACCTCGAAGCCTTTGAGAGAGAGAATTCCTTGCGAGGTTAAAGCCCTAACCACCCAGAGCCAGAGAACATTGGGCATCACTTAAGTCTTCTTGTCTGTGTGATCTGAAGACTTATTACACTTGAGGACTGTGCATCCCCAGACGGTTAGGCGTCGCGTTTAGAGCATCCAAGAGACATTGTGGATTGCCAGTGAACAAAGTCTATGAAGGTTTGGGAGTCTACCTTGAAGACTTACCAAAGTGATTGGGCGAGGACTATGTGACCTTAGCTCAAGTAGAATACGGTGAGGACTTGGTGTCCTGAGCTGCGTGTTCAGGACTGGGTGTCCGGGACTGTGTGTCCTAAGGTTTAAATACCTAGCCGCTCCAACCAGACGTACACTTGTCACAGCAACTGGAACTGGTCCAACACATCATTGTCTTCAACGAGTCACTGGTTTCATCTTCACTTCCTTTTACTTACTGATCACTCATTGTGAAGTCATTGTGTGTCTGTTCTATCTTTTGTCTTCACAACGCGAGTGTATGATCTGTTTGGCTTCATAGTATCTTCCTACCTGATCCCAATTACACTACAGCTATTTGTCACTATGCTTTCACTCTGTTGATACTTGACCATGGCTTGCCTAGTGTAGTCTAACTTCCGCTGCATAGTAATAGGCATATCTCTACTGTTTGTCTTCATAACTTCCACGTTTTGAAGACTTTCATAAAAATCGCCTATTCACCCCCCTCTAGTCGATATAATGCACTTTCACTAAGTCTTCGCGCTCCATAGTCTTCACGCGATGTCTTCTCTTGTCATAGTCTTCAATGTGAATGTCTTCACATACCACCTTAGTCTTCAATGTCTTCTTACATTTTTAGGGGTCATCTCTGGTAGGAAAACCGAATCAATGAGGGACTTCTACCTGTGTTATCCTGCAATTCTCACAAACACATTAGTCCCTCAACTAGTTTTGTCGTCAATACTCCAAAACCAACTAGGGGTGGCACTAGATGCACTTACAATCTCCCCCTTTTTGGTGATTGATGACAAACTAGTTGAAGTTTTCAACGGGGAATATAATATGTGAAATTGTAAAGGATAGGTTATTGTCTTCATAAGTGGCAAAGGCTCCCCCTGAAGATGTGCATATAAGTAATTTGCGTTTGGTATGCAAATGCACATGGCAGGTTGTACTTGTGGAGATCCTCTTCAACTTATGATGACAATTCATCATGCATGAAAAAGTATGTGAAGATAATGACATGCATAATGAAAAATGGACGTCTGCAAAATGATCTAAGTGCGGAATTTATCATCGCACATGCGGAATTTATCATCGCACATGCGGAATTTATCATCGCATCTCAGAATAGCAAATAAGTAGCAGACAACCATCGAGTTTTAAGTGTTACAACTCAAAGAACCAAATGTATCAAAATGAGAGTTGTAAACACTAGGCAAAATATAAAGCAACCGCCCATATGGACCCGCTTGAAGACTATCAAACTCATATGCTTCTCCCCCTTTTGTCAGTAAGGACCAAAAAGGTTTGAAGACATAGAGCGTCTACTCGTTCCCATGCGGAGTAGGTGAAGTAGCAAGGTCGTCGGTGTTGTTAGGCGGTGCAGACGAACTCGGGGCAGTGTCGATGCGTGTAGAAGTAGGGGACGGTGAAGTAGCATCATCTTCGTCATCGATCACTCTGGCATTCACAGTTGCCGCGGAGGAAGAGAACTCAGAGTCTTCAAGAGACGGAGTTCGTCGCAGCACAGTCCTTCTTGGAGGTGTGGAGTCAAACTTGAAGCGTTCAGAGAAGCCATCCTCTTGAAGATCATCCTCAGAACACATAAGCGTCAGCCCTTTCCATGTACGCCGACAGGTTTCATGGGAAACAAAGGCATTCTTGGTGGCAATATTGCGAATGCGGTTGACATCCACCAAGAGGCTTTGCATCTGACGCTTAAGCCAGTCATGATGCTTATCCTGTTTCTGATGCAGCGCGATGAGAAGCTCTCGGTCATTGAGGACACGAGATCGTCTTTGAGGCCTTTGCGCAATAGTGCTACCAGTGGCGTCAGTTTGAGCACGCGGGGCACGTGTGTTTCCAGCAAGGGGATAAACACGAGACACTACTGAAATTCCTTCAATGGGCTGGGTGAAGCTTTGGTGATCAGCATTATGAAGATAAATGGGATCCTTAGCAGGCTCTGGGTAAATGGCTTCAACTTACAGATCAACCTCGGGCAAGAATATAAGATGATTGCGCGCAGACGGCTGATAGTTGAAGGCTGAGTGACGCTTGATCAGACGCATGACCCATGGAGCATAGAATTTCAACCCAAAGATGTCGGAGCCAGACGCAGCCAACTTCCTGATGAAGAAGTCTTGAGCATTGAAGCTGATGCCATTGAAGATATAGAAAACCAAAGTCTTCATTGCTCCTTCAAGCTTTGCTGCAGATGAGTGTCCTTTGACAGGCCATAGAGTCTTCCTGATGATGTGGTAGATGGTGCGAGGCAGGTACTCTAGGTCTTCAACAAAGAACTCCTTAGGATATTCAGCATCTGGAGGCAAAGGCTTCATCATGCTCAGCATTTGACTCATGTTGGGTTCTGGCTTCTGAAAGATGCATTGCAAGGCATTTTGATGTTGTTGACAACCTGGTTCATAGTATTCACCAGGAGTGTGCAGGCCTGTGAGCTCAATGATATCAAGAGATTTAGCTTCGTTATGGACATTGCCTGTCATCCACTCAAGGACCCAAGTCTTCGGATCCCTGTTGTAGCCTCAAATATGAAGAGTGGCATAGAATTGAAGCAACAATTCCTCATTCCAGTGCTCCTTGTCGGTGATGAACTGCGGCAGACCAGCATCTCTAAAATGGTCCAATGCTTCTTCGAGGCAGGGCAGACTAGTCATAGCTTCAGAGTCGAGGCGCATATGTGGAAATATGCGCCCTTGATTGTATAGGACACAGGAATAGTAGCTGCGCAGCTGATAGCTCCAGAACTGATCTGAAGAAATGCGCAGTTTGGTATAAGGGTTCTTGGAGCTGTTGAAGAAGGTATTATGTGCCACGAAGCCATTCGCATTGAAGACCCCAGGTGAAGTGGCAGTGCCTGGGAATCGTGGAAGTCTTGGCTTGGGCTTTTGGACATGAGGCCTGTGCTCGACGTGGTACTCAAATTATGGACCAGCAGCAGGCGGAGGAGTCAGAATGGGCCATCGAACCATAACCGGCTGACCATGATCAAATGCCAGCTCCATTGTGTGAGGTCTTGGAGGGGGAACAGGGGCATTGGCATTGTCTTCATGGGCTTCAGGGGCCACATTGACTTCAGGTGCAGGCTCCACATTTGCTTCTGCCATGACTACGTCATTGGCTTCATTGGTGTTGGTGGTGGCAGCCTCAGGATTCTCAACCTCCACTTCAGAAGCTAGAGGGTCGGTCACGTTCTCCTTGAGAACAACATCTTGGTGAGACGGGGGTGTAGCAACTCTTGGGGCTTCTTCTTCATCGGCTGATGCAGCCAGAACATCTTCAGCCAGTTTGGCTTCGAATTCAGTCACAGTAGGAGTGGCATCTGGAAACACTTGACGTGCAACAGATTGGTGGTGCACTTCTCCTTCTGGAACGCTCGATAGAGGGACTTGAGGCCTTGGTCCTTTGCGAAGCCTACGCAACGCTGGCGACGCCTTTGGAGATGGAGTTTGCTGGGCCTCAAAGTCATCTTCTTCTTCTTGCCGGGGTGGTGTGTCTTGTTGTTGTTGAGTACTTGGAGTGTCTTGTTGTTGTGGGTGATCAGCCAATGATGCATCCTGAGCAATTGGCGTCAGAGGACGACCAATGCTGATGAGTTCGCTGTTCGTGAGAACAGGCGATGATACCAAGTTGTGCTTGATCTGAGGAAGAACTACATCATCTTCAACATTGTCATGGTGACCAATGTCTTCAGCGGCGGTGGGACCAACTGTTGGAATGTCTTCAGCTTCATGAGCCTCTGTGGAAGCAGGCTCATGGACAATCAGTTGGCGCTCTTGGTGTGCAAATGCAGGGCGAACCATTGAGATAGGTTCAACAACTAAGGGCTCTGTGGGAGCAGCCCGATCCTTCTTGGTTTTGCGCTTCTTCTTGGAGGGAGCAGCATCAGAGGCTTCAGGATGTTTCCTCTTTCTGGCTTCAGCCTTAGCAGTCCGTGTCTTCTTCAGTTCTGAAGCGGTTGACCTGACCTTTGGCTTCGAGGCAGTCATGCTGGCTGGGAAGACAATGGGATGTGCTTCCTGCCTTGGTGCTTCAGGTTCGGCCACAGCTGGCTTCTTCTTCTTCTTTGCAGCCATCCTGGGATCGATGCCAGGACGACCGGGAGCCTTGCGGTTCTCAGCCTCATTGTAGGTTTGCACACACTTGTCTCCCAGGCTCTTCATGCGCTCATGAGAGCCTTTAGCTTCTTCACGCTTCTTGAGAAAGGCTTCCTTGAGCTCGTGCAGCATGATCTGGAAGTTTTGACATCTTGCACGCTGAGCTTGGCCATGTGCTTCTTGAACTGAGCTTTCTCGTAGTCGATCTTTTGCTTCAGTTCAACGATGCGCTGAGCTAGAGTTAGCTCAGAAGCAATGGCGCCAGTGAAGGCGACACTGAGGCCAATTGGAAGTTACAGATCTTCAAAGCTGAGGTTGGGCGTGTCAAACCACTCATCAATGAAGTTATGGATGATTGCCACATCAAAGAGAGGCAAATCATTGAAGATTTCTGCTTCTTCTTTGCTCTTGATCAGTTGCTCAAGAGCGTCATCTGCAAGATCTTCATCGCTGGACAGATCAATGGCGTCGTTGCGTAGAATAGCAGCAGTAGTCAGTTCTTGGCTGGTGTGTTGCAAAGGCATCTTTACTTTCGAGGGCTTGGAGATGCGTGACAAATCTTCAGACTGCACACTGTCTTCAGGAGGTGCAGTAGCCAGTGGCTTCGCCCGTGAGATTTTTGGTGCTGAGGCAGGCTTTGAAGCTTTAGGCTTCTTTAGTTTCTTTGGCTTCGGTGGTGCAGGCGCTTCATCAGATTCAGCGTCATCTGCAGGCTCATCCACGGTTGTCCCTTGAACCTTGATATGAGTGATGAGACCTTCCAGGTTGTAGAAGGGCCCAACAAGATTGGGTTCAGCTTCGTGGATGCCATCGGCACAGGGAGCAGAAGGGCCAGGGTTGAAGTCAAGTCCCCATGACTTCTTGTTTTGCTTGGCCGAATTCTTGGCAAACTGGAAGTTGCGCTTGAACAGATTGTCGTCACGACACCATAGCAATGACGATGGGTGTGCATCCGCAGGCTGTGGTCCACGGACCATGCAGGGATAGAAGCCTTGTTCAATGGCTTCATCTCTGGACCTGGGTTGAAGATTTCTGTATAGGATGTCTCCCCATGGTCGTTTGATGGCATTTTTTAGCATATTCCTGGGTCACAAACCTGTACTTGAACCATTGTTCTGCCCAATATCTTCGAATCCATTGGATTCGGGTCTTGCGCTGATTGTAATCCTCTTCAGGATCTGTTTTGTAAAGCTCTAAGAGGTCATCAGGCAAATCTCTTGACGTTCCCCCACGACGCTATCTGCCACCCTTCCTTACTGATTTCTCTGCAGCCATGAACTTCAAACTGAATGGCTTCACCACGTTCAAAGGCTTCAAGGGCTTTCGCTTGCTGGACAAACAGGAACTGGCTTCGGGAGAGTTAATGTGATGCTGTAAGAATTCTGCAAACGAATGCAGACTATGAGAACCAAGGGATTCTCCCACGGACATGTACCTGTGACAGCATTAGAGATGCGAGGGAAGGGGAAGAGGTCATATGCATTCTCAGAAGATTTTGAAGATAAATCAGTTTAGGAGACATTGACCTCATCGTGCGAAGACATTCACTTATATGTTGAGAGTTGGTTCCAGATTTGTACGAATCCGCGAATAAGTACAAGTGAGGAATCTAACTAGATATGAAGCTTAAGTGAATATTCTAGGCAGTATGAGATGCAGACAGGATAGATCCAACATTGTATAGGCAGAAACTTATTTTGGCAAACAGGATGAATCTTTGAGGATCAAAAAGATGGTAAAAATAGAGTTATATTTACCACGCGAAGAACTGCTAGATGGGAAGAGTAGGAGACCAAGCAGTTCAATCCACCGTGCCCTATCTTGGCGACGGAGAACACCTACGGCGGCAGCGGAGAAGATGATGTCCGCGGCCGGCGTGAGGACGGTGTCGGAGAAGTCGCGGTAGCTAAGCGCTTCGTCGCCAGCGTCGTCGAGAGCTAGCGGGACGCTAGGGTTTGACGAGGTGGAGAGGTGGAAGAAGGTTTTGTTGACCGCAGGGGACATGTATTTATAAGGGAGTGTGCAGCACAGCGCAATTACGCAGGTGCCCCTGGCGGTTCACATCTGAGGAACACGTGGCAAACATGCAACATACTTGGAGTTGTCCCACGTTCCCACGCACACCTGGATTGTCGGGTGGTCGTTCCCACTTCTCCGGGTTTCAGGTGAAGGAATTAGCATTGAAAACGGAATTAATGTTTGTCTCTGTATCTTCTGCTGACAAGGACGCAGAGAGGATATTCGACAGTTTCAATAGAATGCATATGATTTGGAGAGATAGAGTTTGAGATAGAAAGCATAGAGAGGTTAGGGTCCGATCACATTCACTTAGTTCAAAAGATTCAACAAGAATACATAGCTATAAGTGAATGATGTAGAGGACAGAACACTAGTATATATATATATATAATCAACATAGTGAAGACAATCATGAAGACAGGTTGAGATCGAAGCCAAACCAAATGTGAAGACATACCAAACGTAACGCCATGAGTGAAACACTTCAAACAGAAAATTTTGGTGGTGGCGCTACCCACCGTATAGGAAGTATTAGACCCAGACACGGCGCACAATTATCGTGGCACTCCGAAGTCAAATTCCACATTAATGTATTCACACTTAGAATGTAAGTCTTCATTGATTGAAGATATACCTTACTTCGTGTGTTGCACATCTAAGTCATCAATATGCATAAGTGTTAGGATGTGTGCCTGATGACAGGGCATTTGAGGATTCCAAGATATTTAGCTCACACCGTAACTTGCAAAACCTCTTCTCATCCAAGGGCTTGGTGAAGATATCCGCCAATTGCTCTTCAGTGTTGATGTGTATGATATCAATATCTTCCTTCACAACATGATTTCTGAGAAAGTGATGACGAATTTCAATGTGCTTTGTCTTCGAGTGCTGAACTGGGTTGTTGGCAATCTTGATGGCGCTTTCGTTGTCGCAATAGAGTGGCACTTGCTTCAGATGAATGCCATAATCTTTAAGTGTTTGCTTCATCCATAGAAGCTGAGCGCAACAAGATCCAGCAGCAATGTATTCAGATTCAGCAGTGGAGAGAGATACACAGTTATGCTTCTTTGAAGACCAACATACAAGTGATCGTCCCAGAAAATGACATGTGCCTGATGTAGACTTGCGATCCACCTTGTCACCAGCATAATCAGCATCCGAGAATCCAACCAGATCAAACTCTGAGCCCTTTGGATACCATAATCCTAATGTTGGGGTGTGAGCCAAATATCGAAGAATTCGCTTCACAGCTAAGTGATACGATTCCTTTGGTGCCGCTTGGAATCAAGCACACATGCAAACACTAAGCATAATATCTGGCCTAGATGCACATAGATAAAGTAAAGAACCAATCATGGAGCGGTATACCTTTTGATCAAACTCTTTACCATTGTCGTCGGGACCCAGATGATGTTTGGCTGGCATTGGAGTCGTGAAGCCTTTGCAGTCTTGCATCCCAAATTTCTTCAGGCAATCTTTGAGATACTTCTCTTGAGATATGAAGATGCCGTTGCGTTGCTGACGTATTTGAAGACAAAGGAAGAACTTCAGCTCACCCATCATGGACATCTGATATTGCTCTTGCATCATATATCCAAAGTCGTCAGTGTATTTCTGATTGGTGCAGCCGAAGATAATGTCATCCACATATATTTCGCACACAAACAGTTCACCATCATATGTCTTCATGAAGAGAGTGGGGTCGAGGGAACCAGGTTTGAAGCCTTTGCTCTTCAGGAAGTATTTGAGTGTGTCATACCAAGCCCGAGGGGCTTGTTTGAGGCCGTACAGTGCCTTGTTGAGCTTGTACACCATGTCAGGATGTTTTGGATCTTCAAAGCCAGGCGGTTGTGCAACATACACTTCTTCTTCAATCTTGCCATTGAGAAAGGCGCTCTTCACATCCACTTGATACAGAAGAATGTTATGATGATTTGCATAGGCCAACAGTATGCGTATGGCTTCAAGTCTAGCCACAGGAGCAAATGTTTCATCGAAGTCAATCCCTTCAACTTGAGTGTACCCTTGAGCAACGAGACGAGCTTTGTTTTTGACAACTTGACCATGCTCATCTTGCTTGTTGCGATATATCCATTTGGTGCCTATTATATTGTGCTTGCGAGGATCACGACGCTTAACCAGTTCCCATACATTATTCAGCTCAAATTGTTGAAGCTCTTCTTGCATAGCTTGAATCCATTCAGGTTCCAAGAAGGCTTCTTCAACTTTCTTGGGTTCAGATATTGAGACAAATGCGAAGTGCCCACAGAAATTTGCTAGCTGTGTTGCCCTTGAATGAGTGAGTGGACCTGGTGCATTGATGCTATCAATTATTCTCTCAATCTCTACTTCATTTGCAACACGAGGATGTATATGACGAAGATTTTGCTCTTGCTGATCATTGTCATCGTTAGAAGTATTGTCTTCAGGCTGAGCATTGTCTTCAGGTTGATCATTGTTTTCAGGTTGATCAAGTGCGGAGATGATAAGTTCCTCTTCAGGCTAAGCTTCAGAAGGTACAATTTCTCCAGTTCCCATAAGTTTGATTGATTCACTGGATGGAACTTCATCTAGCACATTTGGCAGGTGCTCTCTTTGTGAGCCGTTAGTCTCATCGAACCGCACATCCACTGTTTCAACCACTTTATAATGAAAGAGGTTGAAGACTCTGTAGGAGTGCGAATCCTTTCCATATCCAAGCATAAAACCTTCATGTGCTTTTGGCACAAATTTTGAAGTGTGATGTGGATCCCTGATCCAGCACCTGGCACCAAACACTCTGAAGTAACTGCCATTTGGCTTCTTGCCAGTAAGGAGCTCATAGGATGTCGGATTTCGGGTTCCGGCAGACCCTGGAGGTTCGAACACTGGGGTGCGCGCGGAGATTTCGCCTCCTACCTACCTGCACTCCTCCGCCTTGCTAGGATCTGAACTAAGGAAAGAACAACACAAGAGACGCAGGGTTTATACTGGTTCGGGCCACCATTGTGGTGTAATACCCTACTCCAGTGTGTGGTGTGGTGGATTGCCTCTTGGGCTGATGATGATGAAAAATACAAGGAAGAACAGCCTCGCGAGGGTCTGTTCTTGGCTGGGGCGATGAACTACTGGGAGGAGCTCAGTCACCTTTCTCTCTCTCTCTCTTTCTGATCTTCTCTATCCTTCGATCCCCCCGGCCCCGCTCTCTTGGCTCTGTGGGTGGCCGGTCCTATTTATAGAGGCCCTGGTCCTCTTCCCAAATATCGAGCGGGAAGGGAGCCAACAATGGCGGGCTAATTTGAAGGGGGACAGCTAGTATCAACTATCCTGACAAAAGTAGTCTTCGCCTGCGCAAAGCTCTGGTGATGACGCCGTCTTGGGCTCCACGGTGACCTCCATCTCGTAGTCCTCCTGGTCTTGGTCTCGTTGCACCGAAATGGCAACCTTTGCCTGATGCCTCGATACTCCGTGGCTGCGCTTGCCCCCTTTGCACCAAAGAGGAAGGGAGGACACTGCGCGGGCTGGCACCCGCCTGGCGCCCCCGGTCGTCATGGCTTGCGTCATGGGCACCTCGTGAGGTACCCCGCCTTGATCTCTCCACCTCCTCGTGAGACAGCCTGCCGAGGCCGTGCCTGAGGAAGCTCCGCGTCGTCCGCCCCGCGAGGCTTGGCCCCTCGCGAGGGTCTTGGGTTTGTGTTGGTGAGGATGGGCCGCGCTGGGCCCCCCTTTGAGCCACGCCGCAGGCCGTAGGCAGGCAAGTCTGGGGACCCCCATTCCCAGAACGCCAACAGTAGCCCCCGAGCCCATGGCGCGCCCGGACTTGGCCGTGCAGGGAGGCGGAAGGGCAAGAGCGAAGCGCCGCGGGCCCTAACAGCCTGCGGCCTTGGGCACCGCGTGGCGGTTGACTGGACGTGGGCGTCTCCACTTCCCCATGGCGCCTCAGCAACTGCATGGATTGGACAAGTCCCTGCATGCAAAGCGGGTCATGATTACCTGCAATCGTGGAGGTAGGCGGTTGGCCTTCGTCGGCCATAAGTACGGAACATCGCGCGCTCTTCCAGTCCATCCCTCCTTGCTTCTCCTTCTTCCCGATCCTTGCTCCGTCTTGCTGTGATGGCTCCGATCTGCCGGTTCTCGACGGCAGAGAAGGGAAAGGCTCCCCGAGGAGAACCAGACCCACTCCCGCTGAAGAAACGGCTCACCCCCCGTGGCTCGGACGAGGGGGCCCTTCAGGTGGTGTCGAGGCCTTGGTGCGAGCGGGTGCCGCCACGGTTCCCGCTGCCATTGTACACCCACATCGAGGGCCCCGAAGGAGCTGACGCTGACCGCCATGGGCGGTGCCGCCGTCGGCGCCGACGGGTCACGAAGGTGTGGGTCGTCCCCCCTGGGGTCCACACCAAGGGCTCCTCTCAAGAGTTCGTGCTCCACGTCGCCATTCCTCTTCAGTCTTGGATCTGCCTTCCTTCCTTCTTCGCCTCCATCGTCCCGCAGGGGGAGCCCCTGGAGCTCTGGCTGCAGCACGCCGGCTACAGCACCCTCGCGACCGAGGCAGAGGTCGCGGTCGTTGCCCCGGGCGAGGTCTTCATGACTCGGGGCTGGAGAGAGATCGCCCGGGTTTGCAGGGTAAGGGGCGTCTTCGCGGTCCACTTGGATTACGATGGTGCTTCGGTGATGCTCTTCAAGGTCTTCGATGCGAGCGGGCGCCGGCTGGAGTGCTGCCCCGGGGAAGGTGGCCCGAACCCTGCCGCAACGAGGACTGGGCCCGCCAACCGCTCCCTTGGCGGCTCCTCAGGCGGTGGAGGCGTCGGAGGCTCCAACGACTCCGGCGAGCTCTTCGTGACTCCGGAGACGAGCGACGACAGCTACGAGCCCCCGAGCCGGCGCCGCTCCTAGAGCAGGGCGGGCTCGTCAGGCCGCCGCCGACTCTGATCTGGATGGGGTTGGCGTCGGTGCTTGATGGCCCACTGTTGATGATGGCGTCTTTTGTAGGGTCGCACGTAGTTTGTGTCCCTTTAGGATCTGTTCCCTGCGAGGAATCAAAAACGCACCCCGTGGGGGCTTGTAAGGTGCCTGTGATCCTGTTTTGTTAATATAACCCTTGTCGTAGAATTGCGCGAGTTGCTCATTCCGCCTTAGCTCGGTCCTCCCTTTCGAGCCTCATGAGGGCTTGGTGCTCTGCGCCGACAGGTCCCAGTCCCAAGGCTGCTTCAGCCATCGCTGGTATGCCAGGTCGTGATGCCGTGGTCAAGGCTAGGAGGTGAGCAACCCGGAGTCCGGTAAGAGCCCCTGAGTCGCGATGCTCAGGAGGTCCCCTTTGGCGCCCAAGCAGCCATCGTTTGGTGAGAAAGGAGAGCGGCGTCGCTAAAACGGGATAGCATTAGGTGCGGGGATGGTGCCACGGCAGCTGGCGCTTCCGGGTGATGACTTATCTCGAGGATCAGGGGCCGCTCTCTGGTGTGTCGCCGGGTCCTTGCATCGGCACGCGCGAGGTTGCTCGGTGAGGTCCTCGTGTGTCTCTCCCCTCTTGCCTTTGCTCCCCTTTCTGCTCTACGTCCTCGGGTCCCGGCCCTCGAGCGAGTCTCAGCCGTCGCTGGTATGCCAGGTCGCGATGCCGTGGTCAAGGACAGAGGGTGAGGGCTGGAGAGCCAGTAGGAGCCCTGAGTCGCGATGCTCATGTACCCCCCCTTTAACGTGCAAGCGGTTCGCACGGACGAGAGCGAAGGAGACACCGCAAGGGCCTCGCTTGACGCAGCTCCTTCAGGAGGTCCTGCAGGTCCATCATAGAAAAAACAAGGGGTTGCCATGACAATTGACAGTCAGCCGTTGGTTGCTTCCGAGGGGTAGTGAGGCACTGAAGGCTTGACGAGGTGACGCTATGCGGGGCTGCCGCGGCCAGAGCTCAGCCATCCAGGTTTGTCGGCATTGCAGGGACGGACCCATGCGCAAGCGTCGTGCCGTTTGGGAGCAGCTCCATTAGTTGGGTCAGCTGAGCAGGCAACTAGGTAAAACACATTAGCCGCGAAGGAGTGGATTCGTTCAAATAGATGCTGGGAATGCGGACATCACTGGGTCAGGCCCGAGCGACTTGTGGGGTCATGCAGCCCAAGGGGCGCCCCCAACAAGGTAAGCTAACAACATGGAATAAAAAGGGGATACACGCCGCAGGGACGGACCCACGCGGCCTGGGAATAATGCAGCCCTGGGGGGCGCTCCCAGCTGGAAAATAAAACTCGAAAGACGTCACCTGATGATGTCGAGGACGAAGGAGCGTTGATGTAGCAGGCTCGGTGGGCTGCGGGAGCCGATCCTCATGAGCCCCCAAGCCCAGGGGCCTCGGGAGGCTCCGGAGGTGCTGGCGGCTCCTCATGGGCCATCTCCATCCCTGCCAGGGCTGCGGAACACCTGGCCTCTCATGCCCCCGTGATGTCCCTCATGAGGCGCTGGTACGTGTCAGCCGCGTTCGGCAAGCCGTAAGGCATGCGAACGTAGCTGTGGGGTGGGCCTCCGCAGCGCCCCACTCGCGAGGGCCAGAGGCGCTCCAGAGAGGCGACTCGGTTGAGCCCTGGTATGTCGATGCAGACGCGCAGCCCATCATCCTCGCCTGGATGGGGAGCCACTGGTGGTAGGCGGCGGCCACCTTTCATGACTCTTGACTCCTGTAGCTCCTGAATGGCCTTGCTGACGAACTCCTGAGGGTTTGGGTCTCCTTGCCTTGCTCCTTCTTGAGGGAAACGTGCTTCGAAACACGCCTCCATGTGGTGCCCAAGCGCCTCCCTCGTGATCCTAGCTAGGTCGGTGGCCCTCCAGGGGAGAGCCCCCGAGCCCTGCCTAAGGAGGGCGCCGGGCGCGCTTTCCTATGCGATGGAAGGAGGTTCCCCCTGGGCAGGCGCAGGCCCAGAGGGGCCTGCCTCCTGAGTGGTCGGGCCGGACGATGTCTTCTTCTTCTTAGGGGCGGTCTCGGGAGGCCTCCTGCTTCCACGATCCGGGTCTTCCAGTGACGCGGCCTGAAAGGCTCGTTCCAGGGAACACACCGCGTCCTTTTCTTCACATGGCACCGTGATGACTCCGCCGCTTCCTGGCACCTTGAGGACGTTGTAGCCGTGGTGAGTTACGGCCATGAACTTGGCCAGCGCTGGGTACCCAAGGATGGCGTTTTACGGCAGGCGAATGTGAGCGATGTCGAATTCGATGAGCTCAGTGCGGTAGTTGTCGCGTGCCCCGAAGGTGACAGGGAGGCGGACCTGCCCAATCGGGACCGTGGAGCCGTCGGTGATACCAGAGAAAGGCTTGGTTGGCTGAAGCTGGCTGCAGGGCACTTGGAGGTTGTTGAATGTTTCCACGGACAGGACCTTGAGCCCTGCCCCGCCATCGATGAGGGTCTTGGTGACCACCATGTTGCTGACGATCGGGGAGCAAAGCATCGGGAGAACTCCGGCTGTAGCCGCACACTTGAGCTGATCTGCTGAGCTGAACGTGATGGCGCACGCCGACCACCTGAGAGGGCGCGTGGCTTCGAGCCTGGGGAGGACTGCATTCACTTCACGGGCGAACTGCTTGAAGATGCGCTGAGAGGCTGGGGCTTGTGCCCCGCCCAGGATGCAGGCGATCGCGCGCGGCTCCTGGAAGCCCCCAGCCCCCTCGTCCTGGTGGCGGTCCTTGTTTCACCTTGGCTGCGGCGGCAGCGGTGGGAGGCATGCGTTGCCTTGCGGGTGATCCTCGCGAGGCTGATCGCGCCACCCTTGGCACGGGCCATGGTCTTCCCAGCGTCCTGCATTCCTTCCTCCTCCTCGGTCGTAGCCCCGGTCACTGCGGTGAGGGCGACGGCCGATCCTTCCTTCTCGCACGGCTTGGAGCTCTTGACATTCGTTGGTGTTGTGGGTGTGGAGGTCGTGGTACACATAGTACCGGCTGCCCTTGGAAGGTTCGGGCTGATCTCTGCCCCGCTTGGTGTCTGGTTCTGCCGTGAGCACAGCAGCCCCCTTGCGCTTCACATCCTTGGCCTTGGGCTTCTTCTCTTCTGGGTCTACGGCAGGCAGCTCGAGGAGGGAGAGACACCCTTCCTCGGCCCTGGTGCATTTGGTTGCTAGGTTGAACAGTTCCAAGGAAGTGCACAGGTCTTCATGCATCGCCAGCTCCTCCTTCATCTTGACGTGGCGCACGCCGTCGGAGAAGGCCGAGATGATGGCCTCCTCAGTCACCTTGGGAATCTTGAGGCGTGCGTTGTTGAAGCGCTGGATGTACTTCTGCAGGGTCTCCCCGGGCTGTTGCTTGATGCGGCGCATGTCGCTCACGGCGGGTGGCCGGTCGTGAGTGCCTTGGAAGTTGGCGATGAAGCGGGTGCGCATCTCGTCCCAGGAGGAGATTGTGCCTGGAGCCAGTTTCAGGAGCCAGGTGCGGTCCCCGTCCTTGAGTGCCATGGGGAACCAGTTCGCCATGACCTTCTTGTCTCTGTTGGCAGCTTCGATGCCCAGCTCGTAGAGCTGGAGGAACTCCACAGGGTCAGTCGTGCCGTCGTAGCAAGGAGGCAAGCCTGGCTTGAACTTGCCGGGCCACGCGACGTTGCGTAGCTCGGCGGTGAAGGCGCGGCAGCCTACTGTGGCCACGGGAGGCCTTGGATGACGGGGAGCTTGGTCTTGCATGTCCCCACGCGCTGCAGCTGGGAGCAGCGCGGGGTCTTGACGCGCGGGAGCAGGAGCATGGTCGCGGCGTGCTGGAGCAGGGAGCGCCCGAGCAGCTTCTTGCAGGCGAGGGACTTCTTGACAGCTCTGCTCTTGCTGCACTGGCGCCTGACGGAGCGGGTTCCGCCCAGGGGCCACGCGCCTTGGAGCCATGGCGCCTTCCTGAGGAGGAGGCGGCCGGGGCGTCGCCGGAGCTTCATTGCCCGTGCGGGGCGGGGTGCGGTGCAGCGGAACGGACGGTGCAGGAGAGCCCCCTGCCGCGCAGACGAGCTCGGCAACGCGGTCGAGCCATTCTTCATAGACGTCGTCGACGGGACGGTAGTGCAAGAGCTCGTTCGCCGCGATCAGTGCAGCCCGAGCCTCCATGGGTGCGCGGAGCACGCGGGACGAAGAACTAGCTGGGGTGAGCGAGGAGTTGCGGTGCGGCCGGCTTGCTGCACGGACGGATGCAGGGACGATGCTTGCTGCTCGTCCCCCGCTGGGCTGGTGGCGGCATTGACGGCAGGTGATGGGGAACGGCGAGGACGCCCGCCGACAGGGGCCGTCTGGGCGACGCGGGAAGCGAGTGCGGGCCGGCGCTCAGCGCGGGCCCGACGAGCGTCAGACATGGGCGTGATGGTCGGAGGAGAATGGGGTGGTGGAAGATGAATCCCGGCGCACCCCTACCTGGCGCGCCAAATGTCAGATTTCGGGTTCCGATAGACCCTTGAGGCTCGAACACTGGGGTGCGCATGGAGATTTCGCCTCCTACCTACCTGCACTCCTCCGCCTTGCTAGGATCTAAACTAAGGAAAGAACAACACAAGAGACGCAGGGTTTATACTAGTTCGGGCCACCGTTGTGGTGTAATACCCTACTCCAGTGTGTGGTGTGGTGGATTGCCTCTTGGGTTGATGATGATGAACAATACAAGGAAGAACAGCCTCGAGAGGGTCTGTTCTTGGCTGGGGCGATGAACTACTGGGAGGAGCTCAGTCACCTTTCTCTCTCTCTCTCTCTCTTTCTGATCTTCTCTATCCTTCGATCCCCCTGGCCCCGCTCTCTTGGCTCTGTGGGTGGCCGGTCCTATTTATAGAGGCCCTGGTCCTCTCCCCAAATATCGAGCGGGAAGGGAGCCAACAATGGCGGGCTAATTTGAAGGGGGACAGCTAGTATCAACTATCCTGACAAAAGTAGTCTTCGCCTGCGCAAAGCTCTGGTGATGACGCCATCTTGGGCTCCACGGTGACCTCTATCTCGTAGTCCTCCTGGTCTTGGTCTCGTTGCACCGAAATGGCAACCTTTTCCTGATGCCTCGGTACTCCGCGGCTGCGCTTGCCCCCTTTGCACCAAAGAGGAAGGGAGGACACTGCGCAGGCTGGCACCCGCCTGGCGCCCCCGGTCGTCATGGCTTGCGTCACGGGCACCTCATGAGGTACCCCGCCTTGATCTCTCCGCCTCCTCGTGAGCCAGCCTACCGAGGCCATGCCTGAGGAAGCTCCGCGTCGTCCACCCCGCAAGGCTTGGCCCCTCGCGAGGGTCTTGGGTTTGTGTTGGTGAAGATGGGCCGCGCTGGGCCCCCCTTTGAGCCACGCCGCAGGCCACAGGCAGGCAAGTCTGGGGACCCCCGTTCCCAGAACGCCGACATAGGATGTCTTGTTCAGAAGCTTGTGAAGATAAACACGGTTGATGATATGGCATGCAGTATCAATGGTTTCGGGCCAGAACTTTCTTGGAGTCCTGTATTCATCAAGCATCGTCTGGGCGATCTCAATAAGTGTTCTGTTCTTGCGTTCCACGACGCCATTCTGCTGTGGTGTGTACGGAGCTGAGAATTCATGTGTAATGCCCAAAGTATCAAGATAAGTGTCTAGACCAGTGTTCTTGAATTTAGTGCCGTTATCACTTCTGATGTGCTTGATCTTGATGCCATAGTTGTTCATGGCTCGATTGGCGAAGCGTCTGAAGACATCCTGCACTTCAGTCTTGTAGAGGATTATATGCACCCAAGTATATCTTGAATAATCATCAACAATGACAAAGCCATAGAGACAGGCAGTAGTAGTAAGAGTTGAGTAATGAGTGGGACCGAAAAGATCCATGTGGAGCAGTTCGAAGGGTTGAGTCGTTGTCATGATTGTCTTCGAGGGATGCTTGGCCCTCGTCATCTCCCCTGCTTCACAGGCACCGCATAAGTGATCCTTCTTGAACTTGACGCCCTCGATGCCTATGACATGCTTCTTCCTTGCAAGGGTGTGGAGGTTCCTCATGCCAGCATGTCCTAGCCTCCGATGCCAGAGCCAGCATTCAGAAGCTTTAGCTAGAAGACATACGGCAAGTTGTGGTCCTGCTGAGAAATCTACCATGTACAGATCATCTTTCTGATACCCTTCAAACATTAGAGACTTGTCAGATTCCATTAGTACAAGGCAACGATATTTTCCAAACATCACAATCATGTTTAAATCCCAAAGCATTGAGACAGACATTAAGTTGAAACCAAGGGATTCAACAAGCATGACTTTATCCATGTGTTGATCCTTTGAGATTGCAACTCTACCTAGACCCAATACCTTGCTTTTACCAGTGTCAGCAAATGTGATGTGACTTTTGTCAGATGGACGTAAGGTTGAGTCCATGAGAAGGCTTTGCTTTCCTGTCATGTGATTGGTACACCCACTATCAATAATCCATTCTGAAGCTGCTGGTGTCGTACCCTACAGTGCAGTTAGGGGGATAGGCTTCACAAAGAGAATTGTGAAGCATAAACATTTGACGAGCAAGTGGATTATGAAAGCTTAGATCACGGTTAGGACTGATAGGGTAAGTAGCAAGCGACTCAGGAACAAAATACATAATAAGACCATTTGGGCATTTGATCTGGCGCCCTACAAGATGTTTAAGGTCCCCAGCAATAGCGTCAGACGATTTTGGTTTTCGGCTGGAGACCTTTCCCTGCAAAAGAGAGTTAAGCTTTCTTAGCCACCCACATCTTCAAGGGTGGCTTTGAAGCAATGAGTCTAAGTGCAGCATCTGAGAACTTTGGCTTTGGAGCCCTAGCAAAAAGTCTTGCAGGTGGACAATAGTACTCATAAGAATAAGCAGAATAGTTCTTGGTCTTATGAACATGGCGGTTTGATGAAACGCGCTCATATTCACAGGCCTGAGTATGGTTTCCCTGCAAAACATTTGTGTTAGTGCGACTCAGGTGAGTCCTCTGTCTGTATGAAGCCTTTGGACCATATGAAGCCTGTGGTCTGGGGTTTGTCTTCTTCACCTGTGGTGTCATGATGACATTCACAGGAAGATTCTCCAAACACCTTTTCGGCACCCAGACCTTCTTCATAGGTGGCCCATTCCTGCAGTTAGTACCAATATACCTGGAAAACACTTCACCATTCTGATCCTTAAACAGTTTATAGTTTGCATCAAAGGATTCATCAATAACAAAGGGATTAGCACAAGTGAAGCCAGATAGGGTGAATGGATCTGCTGAAGGTTCCTTTGCAGCAACCCATGTGGTTTTGCGGTACTGCTCAGGTTTCCAGTAAGAGCCATCAGCATTCATTTTCCTTTCGAATCCAACACCCTCTTTCCTAGGGTTTCGGTTCAGGATCTGCCTTTTGAGGACATCACAAAGTGTTTGATGCCCTTTGAGACTTTTGTACATCCCTGTTTCAAGCAATGTCTTCAACCTAGCATTCTCATCAGCAATAGCAGTGGTATCCACAGCAGAGGGGTTAGTTACCACATCAACAGTTGAAGATATTGCAACAGTAGCAGCAGTAGAACATTCAGCAACAGAAGTAGCGTTATCACGCTCAAGGCATTTAAGACATGGTGGTTCAAATCCTTCCTGAGCGGGACTGATCTGTTCAGCGCGAAGTGACTCGTTTTCCTTTTGAAGATCTTCATGAGCCACTCTCAATTTCTCGAGTTCTTGCTTCCTTTGAAGATAATCATAGGAAAGCTTTTCATGAGTTGTTGAGAGCGTTTCATGATGACTTTCAAGTTCCTCATACTTAACATGAAGATTTTTTATGTCTTGAATTAAGGACTGAGATCGAGTCATTTCAGCGTCCAACAGGTCATCGCTTTTGTCTAACAGTTTTTGAATATGTTCTATAGCTTTCTGTTGTTTAGTGGCAAGGGAAGCAAGTTTTGCATAGCTGGGTCCAAATTCATCACCAGATTCATCATCACTGGATTCAGATAGATAGCATTCAATTACCTTAGCATCTTTTGCCATAAGGCATGATGCAGAAGATGATGATTCTGGTTCGAATGTCATCGCTTTGCGAGATTCCTTAAAGTCCTCAAACCAAGGATCATGACGAGTTCAATGACCTTCATAGACCTCAGAGAGACGGTCCCAGATAAGCTTCGCATGATCGAGATGCATGATATTCCTAAACTGATTTTGAGACAGATAGGAGCAGATGACGTCCTTCGCCGTGAGGTTGAGAAGAGTGTACTTGCGAATGTCATTAGCTTCCGCCATCTTGCACAGATCGGTCAGACCAATCTCAGTGACGGTCCACAGCTTGCTGTTTGTCGCGATGAGGCGCTTCTTCATCATGGCCTTCCACTTGGGATACTCGTGACGGTCAAAGATGGGGCATGACACAGTCTTCATTCCTGTGGTCGACATAACTAAAACTCCAGGCGGTTAAACCAAAATCACACAGAACAAGGGAGTACCTTGCTCTGATACCAATTGAAAGTGCGTTATATCGACTATAGGGGGGGTGAATAGGTGATTTTTATGTAAGTCTTCAATACATGGAAGTTTCGAAGACAAATGATAGAAATGAACCTATTACCATGCAGCGGAAGGTAGACTACACTAGGCAGACCATAGTCAAGTATTCAATGAAGTGAAAGCACAATGACTAATAGCAGCTAGGCAGTAAAGATCAGGTACACAGTGAAGACAAATGGATAATGCAAATAGGCACTGACTTCACAAGAGCCAACTGTAAATAAAGAGATGGGAAGGATAGAACCAGTGTGCGTGATGAAGACAAAGGTTTGGTAGACCAGTTCCAACTGCGGTGACAGTTGTATGTCTGGTTAGGGCGGATAGGTATTTAAACCTGAGGACACTCAGTCCCGGACACCTAGTCCTGAACACGCAGCTCAGGACACTTAGTCCTCACAGTATTCCCCTTGAGCTAAGGTCACACAGACCTCGCCCAATCACTCTGGTAAGTCTTCAGGGTAGACTTCCAAACCTTCACAGACTTCGTTCACCGGCGATCCACAATGACTCTTGGATGCTCAGAACGCGACGCCTAACCGGCTGGAGGATTCACAGTCCTCAAGTGTAATAAGTCTTCAGATCACACAGACAGGAAGACTTTAGTGATGCCTAACACTCTTTGGCTCTGGGTGTTTAGGGCTTTATCCTCGCAAGAAATTCTCTCTCTCAAAGGCTTCGAGGTGGGTTGCTCTCAAACGACAAAAGCCGTGCTTTAACTCTGAGCAGCCAACCGTTTATGGTTGTAGGGGGTGGGCTATTTATAGCCACTAGGCAACCCGACTTGATTTGTCCGCAATGACCCTGGGTCACTAAGGAACTGACACGTGTTCCAACGGTCAGATTTCAAACACACATGGCAACTTTACTTGGGCTACAAGCAAAACTGACTTATCCAACTCTGGACAAGACTTGCTCTCATAGTCTTCACTCGAAGACATAGGATTTTGGTTAAGCATCACTTCAGTCATTCTGACTGGTTCTCTTGGACCCCACTTAACAGTACGGTGGTTCCTATGACTCAACAACGAAAAACATAGAACGACAAAACTGCAAAGTCTTCGCGCTCCATAGTCTTCACGCGATGTCTTCTCTTGTCATAGTCTTCAATGTGAATGTCTTCACATACCACCTTAGTCTTCAATGTCTTCTTACATTTTTAGGGGTCATCTCTGGTAGGAAAACCGAATCAATGAGGGACTTCTACCTGTGTTATCATGCAATTCTCACAAACACATTAGTCCCTCAACTAGGTTTGTCGTCAATACTCCTGTGACGCCCCGAGACCATTGCGCCAGGTGTCCTCCAGTTATTCACTGTTGTTGCCTTGTCATTTGCTTGCGTGTTGCATTTCATCATGTCATCATGTGCATTGCAGAATCATGTTTTTCAAAACCTGCATCCGTCCGGTTTCCCCCAGTGCCATCCGTTGTCCGTTCTGAGCCCAACCACACTTGCACGCGCCCGCGGCATGTCCGAAATATTATTTTATAAGTGTCCAGAAAATGTTCTCGGAATGGGTTGAAATTTGGCGTGCGGTCTTATTATAGTGTAGATAGACCGCCTGTCAAGTTTCATCGCATTCAGAGTTCGTTTGATAGCCCAACCGTTAAACTATAGCGATAATATAGTCGGTCAAATCGTCGGACGTTTCGGTCTCGAAACAGTCGCCGGGTCTCTCTCTCTTTTCTCTCCCTTCAGCCCGAGGCCTCTCAGCAACCCACCTACAACACACTTGACCTCATTCGCCTAACCCCTCCTTGCACAGTGCATCGACCCCCTCGCGCGCGCATCCGAAAGTTGTCCGGAACCCGACCCGGACTGTCGCCACCATTGTGTTCGGATCATCCCAAAACATCTACAAAATATCTCCGTTTTGTTAATTGGACTCCCTAGCTATTTATTCGCGACCGTCCGTTTCCGATTAGAGGGACCGAGGTAGCCCCTAACCTAATCTGTGAGGTATATATAGTCCACCCTTAGTCATTTTGGACAAACCCTAAAATCTAGGGACTTTGTCCCATCGCGCCGCCACCTACCTTTCTTCCTCGGGATCCCCTCATTTCCCCGATCCAATCCCACCAACCAGCTCCACCCCTCAATTTCATCACCGAGCCAACCGGCGGCCTCCCTGCGCAGCCGCACCGATCCCCTCTCCTCCCTCCATGAAGTCGTCATAGCCGGCGAACCCAGCCACCAGGATCGGCCTCCTCCCTGTCCTTCCTCCTCCTTCCCGAGGTTTCTTCTCCTCTAACCTCTCTCTCCCTCCCGTTCCTCTCGCAGGACCTTGCCGCCGCTGTCGTGGATTTGGAGCAGCGCCGCCATTGAGCTTAGTCCGCGGCCGCCGTTGCCCGGATCCAGTGATGGTTGACTTGTTTCACTCGTTTCGCCGCCTGCCGGACCTCCCTCTGTGCTGCTCCCGTCCCAGGTTGCCAAGCCACGCCATGGATGCCACCACCAGGACCTTCGCCTGCGCTGCCGCCATGGATTGGATCCGGCCGGAGCGACTCATCCACCTCACCTCCCGTCCTCTGCTGCCTTCCTCCCCCATGCCTGGATCCGCCGCCGAGCCATCCCGGAGTCACGCGCCAAGTCTGCCGCCCGGCGCTCCTTGCTGCCTCGCTCGTCGGGGAGATAACAAGTACATGGCTCGTCAACGCTCCAACCCTTGACCGTGCCAAGGCCCAGTCGCCCGATCCCCTTCCTACGTTGACTCGCCCCTCGACCGCACGCGAAGGGACCGGTCTCGCCTGCCCAGATCCGTGCCTGGGCCACTTCTTGCACAAGGCCCAGCGCCACCCAGCGATCTAGCCGGCCCACTTCTCCATCGTCCGGGGCCGAAGCCCATGGGTGAGGCCAGCTCCAGCACCTCCCCTGTGCACTTCTGGGCTTGTTAGTTTCGGCCCGTTCATTTTTTTCTCTGGTCTACGAATTTAGCTAATTTCCAGTAAACTGCTATTTTACAGAAAACCCCTTGTAGATCATGCATATAATAACTTAATAGCCGTGCATCGGATTAAAACAAACTTAATATGAAAGTTGCTTAAAATTTTGTCTAGTTTAATAATATGCAAATTTCATCTATGTTTAAAATGTCTAAAATGCTGTTTGTTTAAATTTGCTCCTATGCCATGCTAAAATGATTTAATTCATAACTAAATAACCGTAGCTCCAAACCTAATAAACTTTATATGTAAATGGGGTAGAATTTTGCCTAGTTTAACATGGTGGCATCATCTTGCATGTTTAACAACTCAAAAATAATGTTTAGGGCAGAACAGTACCAAATCTATAATATGCTCATGAGGTTTTTCCGGAATTGTTGTTCGTTACTTCCGGCCTCATTTAAACTTGACTAGATAGGTAGTTTTACTTTGCTTCACCCTCTTGCCATGCTAATAACATTTAATCTTGTTGGGTACATAAACGAGAGATAACTAAATAAGTCATGTGGTGTTTTCTTCAATATGCAACTCCGTTGCATAATGAGCTCCACTTAATTTGTAGGATTGTTTGTGCACTTTGCCATGCCATGCATATTTAAACCGGAAATGCATCATACTTGATTGTGCATCATGCCATGATTATGTGATGGTTGTTTACTATGTTGTTTGTTTTTCTTTCCGGTGTACTTCATCTCGGTAATCCGGTAACGTCGCGTTTGTGAGGACCCGTTTGACTACGTCTGTTTGTCTTCTTCATGGACTCGTTCTTCTTCCTTGCGGGATCTCAGGCAAGATGACCATACCCTCGAAATCACTTCTATCTTTGCTTGCTAGTTGCTCGCTCTTTTGCTATGCCTATGCTGCGATACCTACCACTTGCTTATCATGCCTCCCATATTGTTGAGCCAAGCCTCTAACCCACCTTGTCCTAGCAAACCGTTGTTTGGCTATGTTACCGCTTTGCTCAGCCCCTCTTATAGCGTTGTTAGTTGCAGGTGAAGATTGAAGTTTGTTCCTTGTTGGAACATGGAGATCGTTCCTTGTTGGAACATTGTTTACTTGTTGGGATATCACAATATCTCTTATTTAATTAATGCATCTATATACTTGGTAAAGGGTGGAAGGCTCGGCCTTACGCCTGGTGTTTTGTTCCACTCTTGCCGCCCTAGTTTCCGTCATATCGGTGTTATGTTGCTGGTTTTTGCGTTCCTTACGCGGTTGGGTTATAATGGGAACCCCTTGACAGTTCGCCTTGAATAAAACTCCTCCAGCAAGGCCCAACCTTGGTTTTACCATTCGCCACCTAGCCTTTTCCCTTGGGAGTCGCGCATCCCGAGGGTCATCTTTATTTTAACCCCCCCGGGCCAGTGCTTGTCTAAGTGTTGGTCCAAAACAGAGCCACTTGCGGCGCCACCTCGGGGAAACTTGAGGGATGGTTTTAGCTGTACGTAGTGTTCATCCAGTGTTGCCCTGAGAATGAGATATGTGCAGCTCCCATCAGGATGTCGGCGCATTGGGCGGTCTTGCTGGACTTGTTTTACCATTGTCGAGGATGTCTTGTAACCGGGATTCCGAGCCTGATCGGGTGTTCCCGCTAGAAGGAATATCCTTGTTGACCGTGAGAGCTTGTGATGGGCTAAGTTGGGACACCCCTGCAGGGATTTGAAATTTCGAAAGCCGTGCCCGCGGTTAGGGGCAGATGGGAATTTGTTAATATCCGGTTGTAGAAAACCTGAACTTGATCTTAATTAAAATACACCAACCGCGTGTGTAACCGTGATGGTCTCTTTCCGGCGTAGTCCGGGAAGTGAACACGGTGTTGGAGTTATGCTTGACGTAGGTTGTTTTAGGATCACTTCTTGATCATAGATTTCTCGACCATGCTTTGCCTTCTCTTCTCGCTCTCATTTGCGTATGTTAGCCACCATATATGCTAGTCGCTTGCTGCAGCTCCACCTCATACCTTTTACCTTACCCATAAGCTTAAATAGTCTTGATCACGAGGGTGTGAGATTGCTGAGTCCCTGTGACTCACAGATACTCCCAAAACCAGCTTGCAGGTGCCGTTGAACCATGCAGATGACGCAACCAAGCTCAAAGGAGGAGCTCGTTGAAGATCGTGTTCTTTATGTTGTTCCGTTTTCTAGTTGATCAGTAGTGGAGCCCAGTTGGGGTCGATTGAGGATCTGTGTAGCATTTGGGATAGTCTTCTTTTATTTTGGTTCCGTAGTCGGACCTTGATTGTATTTGGATGATGTAATTCTTTATTCATGTAATTGTGTGAATTGGCGATTGTAAGCCAACTATGTATCTTTTTCCCCTATTGTATTACATGGGTTGTGTGAAGATTACCTCACTTGCGACATTGCTTTCAATGCGGTTATGCCTCTAAGTCGTGCTTCGACACATGGGAGATATAGCCGCATCGAGGGCGTTACAACTCCAAAACCAACTAGGGGTGGCACTAGATGCACTTACAGGATTCAACCCTATGTCCCTCTGACAAAAGTCACATCACATTTACTGACACTGGTAAAAGCAAGGTATTGGGCCTAGGTAGAGTTGCTATCTCAAAGGATCAGCACATGGATAAAGTGATGCTTGTTGAATCTCTTGGTTTCAACTTAATGTCTGTCTCACTGCTTTGTGATCTAAACATGATCGTGATATTTGGAAAATATCATTGCCTTGTGCTTATGGAATCTGACAAATCTCTAGTCTTCGAAGGGTATCAAAGAGACGATCTGTATATGGTAGATTTCTCCGCAGGACCACGGGTTGTCGTATGTCTTCTAGGAAAAGCTTCAGAGTGCTGGCTCTAGCATAGGAGGGTAGGTCATGCGAGCATGAGGAACTTGCACACTCTCGCGAAGAAGAAGCATGTCATTGGCATCGAGGGTGTCAAGTTCAAGAAGGATCATCTGTGTGGTGCCTGCAAAGCCAGAAAAATGACTAGGGCCAAGCATCCCTCGAAGACAATCATGACAACAACATGTCCCTTCGAGCTGCTTCACATGGACTTATTTGGCCCTACTCACTACTCTACCCTTGCTACCACCGCATGCCTCTATGGCTTTGTCATTGTTGTTGATTACTCAAGATATACATGGGTGCACATAATTATCTACAAGACTGAAGTGCAGGATGTCTTCAGACGATTCGCCAATCGTGCCATGACCAACTATGGCATCAAGATCAAACACATCAGAAGTGAGAACGGCATAGAATTCAAGAACACCGGCCTCGACACTTATCTTGATACATTGGGCATCACACATGAGTTCTCTACTCCATACACACCTCAGCAGAATGGCATTGTGGAGCACAAGAACAGAACCCTCATTGAGATGGCACGTATGATCCTTGATGAGTACAAGACTCCAAGGAAATTTTGGCCTGAATTCATTGATACTGCTTGCCACTTCATCAACCATGTTTATCTTCACAAGTTCCTAAAGAAGACATCATATGAGCTCTTGACTGGTAAGAAGCCAAACGTCTGCTACTTCAGACTCTTTGGTGCTATGGCTGGATCAAGGGTCTAGATCACACTTCAAAATTTGCACTGAAAGCACATGAAGGTTTTATGCTTGGTTACATAAAGGATTCACACTCCTACAGAATCTTCAACCTATTTCACTACAAAGTGGTTGAAACTGTGGACGTGCAGTTTGATGAGACTAACAGCTCGCAAAGAGAGCATCTGCCAAATGTGCTAGATGAAGCTACACCAACTGAATCTATCAAGCTAATGGGTACTAGAGAAATCATACCAATAGATGTACAGGCTGAAGTGGAAATCATCATTTCTGCACCTAATCAGCATGAAGACACTGCTCATCCTGAAGCCAATGCTGAAGATGAAGACAATGATTAGCAAGGGAAAAATCTTCGTCTAGTTCATCCTCATGTTGCAAATGAAGTCCATATTGAGAAGATAATTGATAGCATAAATGCACCTGGTCCACTCACTCATTCCAGAGCAACACAGCTAGCAAATTTATATGGGCTCTTTGCATTTGTATCTATATCTGAGCCCAAGAAAGTTGATGAAGCATTCATGGAACCCGAATGGATTCAAGCTATGCAAGAAGAGCTTCAACAGTTTGAGCTGAGCAATGTATGGGAGCTATTAAAGCGTCCTAGTCCTCACAAGCACAATATCATCGGCACCAAATGGATCGATCGCAACAAACAAGATGAGCATGGTCAAGTTGTCAGAAACAAAGCTCGTCTCATTGCTCAAGGTTACACACAAGTTGAAGGGATTGATTTTGATGAAACCTTTGCTCCTATGGCTAGGTTTGAAGCCATTTGCATACTATTAGCCTATGCCAACCACAACAACATTCTTCTATACCAAATGGATGTAAAGAGTACTTTCCTCAATAGCAAAATTGAAGAAGAAGTGTATGTTGCACAACCACCTGGTTTTGAAGACCCAAAGTGTCCTGGCATGGTATACAAGCTCAACAAGGCACTGTATGGCCTCAAATAAGCACCTCGCGCTTGGTATGACACACTCAAAGACTTCCTGAAGAGAAAAGGCTTCAAACCTAGTTCTCTAGATCCCGCTCTCTTCATGAAGACATATGATGGTGAACTGCCTGTATGCCAAATCTACGTGGATGACATTATCGGCTGCACTGACAAGAGATACAGTGATGAGTTTGGGCATATGATGCAAGAGCAATATCAGATGTCCATGATGGGTGAGCTGAAGTTCTTCCTTGGTCTTCAAATCCGTCAGCAGAGAAATGGCATCTTCATATCTCAAGAGAAATACCTGAAAGATTGCCTGGACAAGTTTGGAATGCAAGACTGCAAAGGGTACACGATGCCAATGCCAACCAAAGGCCAATTGGGCCCCGACGACAATGGTAAAGAGTTTGATCAGAAGGTATACCGCTCCATGATTGGTTCTTTACTCTACTTATGTGCATCTAGGCCTGATATAATGCTTAGCGCTTGTATGTGTGCCTGATTCCAAGCGGCACCAAAGGAATCGCATCACTTAGCGATGAAGCGAATTCTTCGATATTTGGCTTACACCCCAACACTAGGATTATGGTATCCAAAGGGCTCAGAGTTTGATCTAGTTGGATTCTCATATGCTGATTATGATGGTTAGAAGGTTGATCGCAAGTCTACATCAGGAACATGTCACTTTCTTGGACGATCTCTTGTTTGTTGGTCTTCAAAGAAGCAGAACTGTGTATCACTCTCCACTTCTGAATCTGAATACATTGCTGCGGGATCTTGCTGCGCTCAGCTTCTCTAGATGAAGCAAACTATGAAGGACTATGGCATCCACCTGAAGCATGTGCCACTCTACTGTGACAATGAAAGCGCCATCAAGATTGCTAACAATCCAGTTCAGCATTCGAAGACAAAGCACATTTAGATCCATCATCACTTTCTCAGAGATCATGTTATGAAGGAAGACATTGATATCATTCACATCAACATGGAAGAGCAATTTGCAGATATCTTCACAATGCCCTTGGATGAAAAAAGGTTTTGGAAGCTGCGGTGTGAGCTAAATATCTTAGAATCTTCGAATGTCCAATGAATGAACACACATCCTAACGCTTATGCATGTTGATGACTTAGATGAGCAACACACAAAGTAACGTATATCTTCAATTAATGAAGACTTACCCTCTAAGTGTGAATACCTTAACGCAGAATTTGACTTCGGAGCGCCATGATAATTGTGCCCAGTGTCTCGGTCTAATACTTCCTATACGGTGGGTAACGCCACCACCAAACTTTCTCAAAGATTTTCATTTGGCGTCATGATTGCATTATCTTCATATTTGGTTTGTCTTCAACATTGATTTGACTTCAGAGTTTATCTTCGCAATGTTGATTTGGTCTTTTCATATATATATATATATATATATATATATATATATTCTGATCACAGGATGAGAATATTATGCAGTACTATGTTGAACTTCCCTCAGTGCTAGGTTGACCTTCCGCAAACATTGCCCAAATGGAGCTTGCGATATACCGTTGAAAAGCTATGGACACGAGTATCATGATCCAAGTTAAATTTTTGGCAAAATGCAAGCAGTTTAAGAGCAGTTTTGAAAACCGTTTTTTCTTCACACAAAAAATGTGAATCGTATTGAAAGTTTTCTTCACACAAGCAGTTCGATCGCATTTCTAAACCGTTTATCGGAATGAGACAAAAAATATGGCATTGGAAAGCTGCTGCAAAACTGCTCCTTCCACATGTTGAAAGTTTTCTCTAATTCCCTATGGATAAAGAGTAATTTGGGAAATCATAGAATTTCACAGACCGAAAAGCCGAGTTCGTATTTTCGAAGCCATTTCTAAACGGCTAATCCAATACAGGCAAATGATATGGCGTTAGAAAGCTTATGAAAATGCGCTACGTTTTCATGTTAAAAGGTTTTTCTAGTTTTGAACAGTTTAAAAATAATTTAGAAAATGATACAAGTTCCACTGAGTTCGTATTTTCGATCTAATTTTTTAACCGTACGTCCGAATGTGGCAAATCATATGGCATTGGAAAGCTTGAGGAAATACGAAACTTTTGGTATATATTGTTTCTCCCAATTCCTTACAGTTTTAAGTCAATTTTGAAAATGGCTAAAAACGTATTTTCGCCGTAATTTCTACAAACTTTATCGGAATTGGGCAAATAATGTACCACTAGAAAGCTATGGAAAATGCAAAACTTTTTCATGTTGATGGTTTTCTCTAATTCCTAGCCATTTTCAAGTAATTTCGAAAATGGTGAGATCATTCATTCTGCCTCTATCGCGAAACAGATTATTCGAAAATGCACCGCGTGAAGAACATGAACTTCTGGGCATGTTGATAGCCCACAAGTATAGGTGATCAATTGTAGCCTCTTTCGATAAGTAAGAGTGTCGAACCCAACGAGGAGCTAAAGGTAGAACAAATATTCCCTCAAGTTCTATCGACCACCGATACAACTCTACGCACGCTTAACGTTCGCTTTACCTAGAACGAGTATGAAACTAGAAGTATTGTGTAGGTGTTGTTGGATAGGTTTGCAATATAATAAAGAGCACGTAAATAAAAAGTAGGGGCTGTTTAGATGAAGACACAGCTAAATTAGTTTTATTAGAGAGCTTGTTGTCACACAAGAAAGTTATTTGTCCCTAGGAAATCGATAACTAGACCGGTAATCATTATTGCAATTTTATTTGAGGGAGAGGCATAAGCTAACATACTTTCTCTTCTTGGATCATATGCACTTATGATTGGAACTCTAGCAAGCATCCGCAACTACTAAAGATCATTAAGGTAAAACCCAACCATAGCATTATAAGGCACTTTATTCCCATACGCAAACAAACTACTTACTCGGGTCTGTGTTTCTATCAATGTTGGGGATATCGCTTATCGTGAACTTATTGGTCGACCCATGATAAGGGGTAAATCGGCCAGTTTATCGGCATATCGGCCGATTTATCACCATATCGGCTGATTTATCGGATGATTTATCTTATCGATCAGACAACGGTCAGCGATAAATCGGCCGATTTATCGGCATACCGGAAGATATCTTGAACAGTGGTTTCTATCACTCATGCCACCCACCATAAGAAAATCATGAACATATTGCAAACCCTATAGCGGGGATCCCTCACGCTTGCGCGACACGGAGAGCACCATAGGACAACACCAATAATAAAACATGCAACTCAAACCAATCACGATCATCAATTAACCCATAGGACAAAATGGATCTACTCAAACATCATAGGATAGCCATACATCATTGGAAAATAATATATAGCGTTGAGCACCATGTTTAAGTAGAGATTACAGCAGGTAAAAGAGGCATTACACCGCTGCATAGGGGGGGAAGAGTTGGTTGAAAGTGCTAGTTATCGACTGTAACATCCCAAATTTTCAATTTGGAATGTTATACACTAGATCATCATGCATATCATATTTTCTTGCATTTTGGTTGATCCTAGAAATTTCACGCAACTCAAGGACCTTCGGAGAGAGTTGGAGATTTCGTTATTTTCATATTTGAGAGTTTTCTCGAATTTGAAAAGAGGATCATTTGATTTATTTATTTCATCTTCAAACAATTTTCCGATATCAAAAAAAATATAAGAGAGGGAATAATATGACTTTCCCAAAATTGAGGAAAAATGAAGATTTAATAAATAGATCAAGTTTTGGTTTTGCCGGAGTTTTATTTGCATTTTATTTGGATAGGGAAAAATGCGCGTTTTCGAAAATTGCATTGTAGGTCCGGAGTAAAGTTCATTTTGTTCGACTCATTTTTAGGAGTCGGGGAAAATTTACTTGAGTAATTTTGGAGCTCGTTTAGATTTTCTTTTATGTATTTTTCTGCAAGCGAAACCGTTTAAAAAAAACCCGCAGGCCAGCTGGGCCAAGGCCCAGCCAGCCGCCGCCCCCAGCAGCGCGCGCGCCAGCGCTAGGCAGGCAGCCAGGCAGCCGCTGCCTCGCCTCTTAGCCGAATCCTAGTAGGATTCTTAGCCCCCTTTTCCTTTGTTTCGTTTTCCTATTCCTATTCCTACTCTATTTCTTGTCCCCTACCCCAAGTAAACCCCCCCTCACCTATATAAATACCCCAACACCCCCCCTCTAAACCCATCAAATCAAACCCCAAGCCCTCCACCGCACCCCACCCCGCGCCCTACACCGCCACCGCGTCACCCCACACCCGCGCCGCCGCCGCACCTTGCCCACGCCGCCGCCCTACGCCACGCCGCCCGAGCCCCTCGCCGGAGACCTCGCCGGAGGTTGCCCCGCGTCTCTTTTCCTCGGATTGTTTTCTTCTAATCGTTCCGATTCTTTTCTTCTCTTCCGATTCATTTTCTAGATCGGTTTTTCGTTTCGGTTTTCTTCTCCGAAACCCTAGACCGGATTCGTTTTCTTATCCGATTTAGTTGCCTTTGGACCGTTCGCCGGACTGTTCGTCCTAACAAACGTGATCACTGGATTCTTCTAGGTTAACGAACATCCGTTCGTTTAACCGTTCTTCTTTTTCTTTTCGTCGGATTTATTCCGCGATCGCGATCACACATCCGATCTTCGTTCTAGTTTATCTTCTCACTCGTTTATCGGAATCAGGTGATTCAAGCGCCTGGAGTTTCGTCTTGAAACCGTCGTTCCGTCTAATCAACTTGAACAAGTTTTTTCTATGGTAAAATTTGACCTAGTTTCAACTTGCTAGAACCGAGTTGTTTTCTTCCGCCGTCTGTTTTCCGTTTCTTTGTTCGGTTCGTTCTTTCTGTGCAACCGGAGTTCTTAAGTTGAACTACCTGGTTCGATCTCTTGTTCGAGTTTTACCTGTGCATTAGATGATTACTTATAGTATGCTTGTTGTTTGTCTGCGATAGATCACCCGGATTGCGCCGCTTGTTACTTCGAAACCCTAGGTCTCGCGGATCATCAGCAAGGCAAGTTCACACTTTGATCATACTTTTTCTACAACCCAGTTTTATTGCATTAGATCAATCCTCACACATTGCATGAATAGGATCTAATTAAATTGTGGGATGGGAAGTAGATGAGGTAGTACCTATTACCTGTTTATTATCAAACCTTTGGGAGTTACTTCTACGTTTGCTTATTATGCCATGCTATGCTAGTAGACGTGGATTGGGTGAGTGAAATCCATGACAGATGTGAGATTGTTAATTAATGGTTTATCTAAGGTGGCAACCTAACACACATCTGGGTGGATTGAGGCACCTGGGGTTTCCAGGACTTGCCTGTTTTTCTTTTGGACCGCCACCCAGGCTCAAAGGGATCATGAGATTATTCATACTAGAAACTTCCGTGTGCAGCCACAAGCCATTATGGGCTCTGGCATAGTTGACTAAGTTGTGCGAACTCTTACAGTGGTAGACTAGCAGATGTAGGGGTTGTAGGTGGTACGGTCTACCCGATCGTAAGGTGCTAGCGCTTCTGAAAGACTATGTCTCGGTCATCCGTTTCTCAAACACCATGTAGTGCGAGAAATCCAACGGAGGCGATCGAGTCTTGTGGGGAAAAGTGCGCAAACCTCTGCAGAGTGTACAAACTAATCATGATTAGTCGTGTCCCCGGTTATGGACAACTTGAGTATCTAGTACTTGAATATCATGTGAATCCCAACATGTTACTTCTAATTAATGTTGTTGGGTTTTAATTGTTCACTTAATTGGGATTGAGAATGCTGTCAAGCATTCTCAATGTTCAACAACCACCATGATAGTTAATTAAAATGTATTCCTTTGCTGTAGGGAAAAATTGGCTTTACGCAAAAACCTTGTAACCATAGAGCTTTTCCACCAGCCAAATATGCATGTAGTGATAGCCATTGTTCATCATTTTCTCTATGGTGTGAATTTGCCAGTACATTCAATGTACTGACCCGTTTTTGGGCTGCAACGTCTCATGTTGTAGGATTATCTTACGACGAGTAAGTGATACGTTAGGGTTACGATTTCTACACTCAACTTTGCCGTTGGTGTTGATGGGAATCCACAACCTTGTTGCTTCCGCTATTTGGATTGAGGTAATAGTATTTACGTTACTTTATACATGTGATTTACCTCTGTTATAAATCCTTCGAGTACTGTGTGTGTCAGCATACTGATCCAGGGATGACACATAAGCACAGAGACTTGATCCATTCGGGTCGGGTCGCTACAGGTGAATAGGCGATTTTTATGGAAGTCTTCAAAACATGGAAGTTTCGAAGACAACCGATAGAAACAAACCAATTACCATGTAGCGGAAGGTAGACTACACTAAGCAAACCATAGTCAAGTATTCAATGAGGAGAAAGCACAAAGACTAATAGCAGCTAGGCGGTATAGATCAGGATGGAAGATAGTATGAAGCCAATCAGAATAGCAGTCACACAGTGAAGATAAATAGATAATGCAGACAGGCAATGACTTCACAAGTACCAATCTGAAAGTAAAGAGATGGGAAGGATGGAACCAGTGGCTCGTTGAAGACAATGATTTGTTGGACCAGTTCCAGTTGCTGTGACAACTGTACGTCTGGTTAGGGAGGCTGAGATTCAACTCAGAAGACCACGTCTTCACCTTATTCCCCTTGAGCTAAGGACACCCAGTCCTCGCCCAATCACTATGGTAAGTCTTCAAGGTAGACTTCCAAACCTTCACAGACTTCGTTCACCGGCGATCCACAATGACTCTTGGATGCTCAGATTGCGACGCCTAACCGGCAGGAGGATTCACAGTCCTCAAGTGTAATAAGTCTTCAAATCACACAGACAGGAAGACTTCAGTGATGCCTAACACTCTTTGACTTTGGTGTTTCAGGCTTTGTCCTCGCAAGGAATTCTCTCTCAAAGGCTTCGAGGTGGGTTGCTATCAAACGACAAAAGCCGTACACTAACTCTGAGCAGCCAATCATTTATGGTTGTAGGGGTGGGCTATTTATAGCCACTAGGCAACCCGAACTCATTTGTCCAAAATGACCCTGGGTCACTAAGGAACTGACACGTGTTCCAACGGTCAGATTTCAAACACACACGGCAACTTTACTTGGGCTACAAGAAAAGCTTACTTATCCACCTCTGGATAAGATTTGCTCTCATTGTCTTCGCTCGAAGACATAGGATTTTGGTTAAGCATCACTTCAGTCATTCTGACTGGTTCTCTTGGACCCCACTTAACAGTATGGTGGTTCCTATGACTCAACAAAGAAGAAAAAGAACGACGAAACAACTAAGTCTTCACGCTCCATAGTCTTCACGCAATGTCTTCTCTTGTCATAGTCTTCAATGTGAATGTCTTCACATACCACCTTTGACTTCAATGTCTTCATACATTTTTAGGGGTCATCTCTGGTAGGAAAACTGAATCAATGAGGGACTTCTACCTGTGTTATCCTGCAATTATCACAAACACATTAGTCCCTCAACCAGGTTTGTCGTTAATACTCCAAAACCAACTAGGGGTGGCTCTAGATGCACTTACAATCTCCCCCTTTTTGGTGATTGATGACAAACTGGTTGAAGTTTTCAATGGGGAATAAAATATGTGAAATTGTAAAGGATAGGGTATTGTCTTCATAAGTGGCAAAGGCTCCCCCTGAAGATGTGCATATAAGTAATTTGCTTTTGGAATGCAAATGCACATGGCAGGTTGTACTTGTGGAGATCCTCTTCAACTTATGATGACAATTCATCATGCATGAAAAAGTATGTGAAGATAATGACATGCATAATGAAAAATAGACGTCTGCAAAATGATCTAAGTGCGGAATTTATCATCGCACATGCGGAATTTATCATCGCATCACAGAATAGCAAATAAGTAGCAGACGACCATCGAGTTTAAGTGTTACAACTCAAAGAACCAAATGTATCGAAAAGCGAGAGTTGTAAGCACTTGGCAAAAGTAGCAAAAAGTAAAGCAACCACCAATATGGACCCGCTTGAAGACTATCAACTCATATGCTTGATACGTCTCCGTCGTATCTATAATTTTTGATTATTCCATGCCAATATTATTCAACTTTCATATACTTTTTGGCAACTTTTTATATTATTTTTGGGACTAACATATTGATCCAGTGCCCAGTGCCAGTTCCTGTCTGTTGCATGTTTTTGGTTTTGCAAAATATCCATATCAAACGGAGTCCAAATGGGATAAAAGGGACGGAGCTTATTTGTGGAAAATGTTGAAAATTCGGAAGGAAAATCAACGTGAACCAGTGCCCGAGGTGGTCACGAGGCAGGGGGCTCCCCCCCTAGGGCGCGCCCCCTACCCTCATGAGCCCACCGTAAGGCGGTTGACGCTCTTATTTTGCCGCAAGAAACCTAATATTTGAAAAAAATCACGGCGAAGGTTTCAGGCCAATCGGAGTTATGGATCTCCATATATATACGAAACGGTGAAACAGAGCCAGAACAGAACGCAAAAACAGAGAGAGGCAGAGAGACAGATCCAATCTCGGAGGGGCTCTCGCCCCTCCCGTGCCATGGAGGCCATGGACCAGAGGGGAAACCCTTCTCCCATCTAGGGAGGAGGTCAAGGAAGAAGAAGAAGGAGGGGGGCTCTCTCCCCCTCGCTTCTGGTGGCACTGGAGTGCCACCGGGGTCCATCATCATCACCGCGATCTACACCAACACCTCCGCCATCTTCACCAACATCTCCATCACCTTCCTCCCTCTATCTACAGCGGTCCACTCTCCCGCAACCCGCTGTACCCTCTACTTGAACATGGTGCTTTATGCTTCATATTATTATCCAATGATGTGTTGCCATCCTATGATGTCTGAGTAGATTTTCGTTGTCCTATTGGTGGTTGATGAATTGCTATGATTGATTTAATTTACTTGTGGTTATGTTGTTGTCCTTTGGTGCCCATCATATGATTGCGCGCGTGGATCACACCCTAGGGTTAGTTGTATGTTGATAGGACTATGTATTGGAGGGCAAGAGTGACAGAAGCTTCAACCTAGCATAGAAATTGATGCATACGGGATTGAAGGGGGACCAATATATCTTAATGCTATGGTTGGGTTTTACCTTAATGAATGTTAGTAGTTGCGGATGCTTGCTAATAGTTCCAATCATAAGTGCATAGAATTCCAAGTCAGGGATGACATGCTAGCAGTGGCCTCTCCCACATAATACTTGCTATCGGTCTAGTAAAGTAGTCAATTGCTTAGGGGCAATTTCGCAACTCCTACCACCACTTTTCCACACTCGCTATATTTACTTTATTGTTTCTTTATCTAAACAGCCCCTACTTTTTATTTACTTGCTCTTTATTATCTTGCAAACCTATCCAACAACACCTGCAAAGTACTTCTAGTTTCATACTTGTTCTTGGTAAAGCGAACGTCAAGCGTGCGTAGAGTTGTATCGGTGGTCGATAGAACTTGAGGGAATATTTGTTCTACCTTTAGCTCCTCGTTGGGTTCGACACTCTTACTTATTGAAAACTGTTGTGATCCCCTATACTTGTGGGTTATCAATGCTTCTCCCCCTTTTGTCAGTAAGGACCAAAAAGGAGGAAGAGCGGATTAGCTACCCGTGCCCACCTTCTAATGAGAGTAACCCTCCAACTCATACATTGTTTAATTTCCCTTCGTGCTTACCGAAGGATGATTGCTATGACGATTGTTATGATCCCGTTGATTATTTTGAAATATCCCTTTTTGGTGATACTTGCTATGCTTGTGGCCAAGATGCCAATATGAATTATGCTTATGGAGATGAACTTGCTATAGTTCCTTATGTTAAACATGAAATTGTTGCTATTGCACCCACGCATGATAGTCGTATTATCTTTTTGAATTCTCCCGACTACACTATATCGGAGAAGTTTGCATTTATTAAGGATTATATTGATGGGTTGCCTTTTACCGTTGCACATGATGATTTTGATGAATATAATATGCATGTGCTTGCTGCTCCTACTTGCAATTATTATGAGAGAGGAACTATATCTCCACCTCTCTGTGTTTCCAATATGATAAACTTGCAAGAAACTGTTTATACTATGCATTGGCCTTTACTTTGTGTGCATGAATTGTCCTTTTATGACATACCGATGCATAGGAAGAGAGTTAGACTTCGTCATTACATGATATATGTTACCTTGTGCTCACCACTAAATTACAAATCATTGTTAATTAAAATTGGCTTTGATATACCCTGGGATCCGGGTGGATCCATTACTTGAGCACTATATGCCTAGCTTAATGGCTTTAAAGAAAGCGCTGCCAGGGAGACAACCCGGAAGTTTTAGAGAGTCATTTATTTCTGTTGAGTGCTTTCATATAGTTTAGAAACAACAAAAATAAAGAGGGGAACCCAAAACTTTTTCTAAAACAAAAGTGAAAGTGAGAGAGACGATCATTGTGAAAATGGGGACGTCCTTGAACTTTGTTCATGCCCATGGGAACTTTGTGAATCTTAATTACAGAAACCTTTCAACAAAAATAATTATCCCCTTGTACAATTCCATTGTATTATAAAAATAATGTGCCAAGGTTTGCCTTTAGGATGTTTACATTTGCTTGATGGTTTGTCCGGTGTAGGACAGAAACTTTGGTTGTAGTGCGCGATTTTACATTTTTAGCTGGAACGTCAAATGGTTCTGATTATTTCAGCACTGTCTTCCTATAGAAATTTTTTATTTTTCCTAATTTTTTAGAATTTATCAAGTATCAGAAGTATGGTGAATGTTCAGATTACTACAGACTGTTCTGTTTTAGACAGATTCTGTTTTTGATGCATAGTTTGCTTGTTTTGATGAAACTATCAATTTATATCAGTGGATTAAGCCATGAAAAAGTTATATTACAGTAGACACAATGCAAAAAAAATAGGAATTGGTTTGCAACAGTACTTAGAGTAGTGAGTTGCTTTATTATACTAACGGATCTTACTGAGTTTTCTGTTGAAGTTTTGTGTGGATGAAGTGCTCGATGATTGAGAAGGTCTCAATGTGAGAAGAAGGAAGAGAGGCAAGAGCTCAAGCTTGGGGATGCCCGAGGCACCCCAAGTAAATATTCAAGGATACTCAAGCGTCTAAGCTTGGGGATGCTGGGGAGGCATCCCCTCTTTCTTCAACAAATATCGGTATCTTTTCGGATTCGTTTCGTTCATGCGATATGTGCAAGTCTTGGAGCGTCTTTTGCATTTAGGTTTTTATTTTTCTTTTTATGCACCATGCTGGTATGAGATAGTCCTTGGTTGATTTATAGAATGCTCATTGCACTTCACTTATATCTTTTGAGTATGGCTTTATAGAATGCTTCATGTGCTTCACTTATATCATTTGAAGTTTGGATTGCCTGTTTCTCTTCACTTAGAAAACCGCCATTTGTAGAATGCTCTTTTGCTTCACTTATATTTGTTAGAGTGTGGGCATATCTTTTGTAGAAAGAATTAAACTCTCTTGCTTCACTTATATCTATTTAGAGAGATGACAGGAATTGGTCATTCACATGGTTAGTCATAAAATCCTACATAAAACTTGTAGATCAATGAATATGATGTGTTTGATTCCTTGCAATAGTTTTGCGATATAAAGATGGTGATATTAGAGTCATGCTAGTGGGTAGTTGTGGATTGTAGAAATAATTGTGTTGAGGTTTGTGATTCCCGTAGCATGCACGTATGGTGAACCGTTATGTAACGAAGTCGGAACATGATTTATTTATTGATTGTCTTCCTTATGAGTGGCGGTCGGGGACGAGCGATGGTCTTTTCCTACCAATCTATCCCCCTAGGAGCATGCACATAGTACTTTGTTTCGATGACTAATAGATTTTTGCAATTAGTATGTGAGTTCTTTATGAGTAATGTTGAGTCCATGGATTATACGCACTCTCACCCTTCCATCATTGCTAGCCTCTCTAGTACCGTGCAACTTTCGCCGGTACCATAAACCCACCATATACCTTCCTCAAAACAGCCACCATACCTACCTATCATGGCATTTCCATAGCCATTCCGAGATATATTGCCATGCAACTTTCATCATCATCATATACATGACTTGAGCATTCATTGTCATATTGCTTTGCATGATCGTAAGATAGCTAGCATGATGTTTTCATGGCTTTTCCGTTTTTTGATGTCATTGCTACGCTAGATCATTGCACATCCCGGTACACCGCCGGAGGCATTCATATAGAGTCATATCTTTGTTCTAGATCTCAAGTTGTAATATCGAGTTGTAAGTAAATAAAAGTGTGATGATCATCATTATTAGAGCATTGCCCCAGTGAGGAAAGGATGATGGAGACTATGATTCCCCCACAAGTCGGGATGAGACTCCGGACGAAAAAATAAAAAAATAAAAAAGAGAAAGGCCAAAAAAAAGAGAAGGCCCAAAAAAATAAGAAAAATATGAGAGAAAAAGAGAAGGGGCAATGTTACTATCCTTTTACCACTGAAAGTGCTAGTGGTCGACTAGAGGGGGGGTGAATAGGCGATTTTTATGAAAGTCTTCAAAACATCGAAGTTTCGAAGACAAACGATAGAAATAAATCTATTACCATGCAACGGAAGGTAGACTACACTAAGCAAGCCATAGTCAAGTATTCAATGAAGTGAAAGCACAATGACTAATAGCAGCTAGGCAGTATAGATCAGGTAGGAAGATAGTGTGAAGCCAATCAGAAAAATCAGTTACTCAGTGAAGACAAAAGATAATGCAATGACTTCACCAGGACCAACAGTAAGTAAAGGAATGGGAAGGACGAAACCAGTGACTCGTTGAAGACAATGATTTGTTGGACCAGTTCCAGTTGCTGTGACAACTGTACGTCTGGTTAGGGAGGCTGAGATTCAACTCAGAAGACCGCGTCTTCACCATATTCCCCTTGAGCTAAGGACACCCAGTCCTCGCCCAATCACTCTGGTAAGTCTTCAAGGTAGACTTCCAAACCTTCACAGACTTCGTTCACCGGCGATCCACAATGACTCTTGGATGCTCAGATTGCGACGCCTAACCGGCAGGAGGATTCACAGTCCTCAAGTGTAATAAGTCTTCAAATCACACAGACAGGAAGACTTCAGTGATGCCTAACACTCTTTGACTTTGGTGTTTCAGGCTTTGTCCTCGCAAGGAATTCTCTCTCAAAGGCTTCGAGGTGGGTTGCTATCAAACGACAAAAGCCGTACACTAACTCTGAGCAGCCAATCATTTATGGTTGTAGGGGTGGGCTATTTATAGCCACTAGGCAACCCGAACTCATTTGTCCAAAATGACCCTGGGTCACTAAGGAACTGACACGTGTTCCAACGGTCAGATTTCAAACACACACGGCAACTTTACTTGGGCTACAAGAAAAGCTTACTTATCCACCTCTGGATAAGATTTGCTCTCATTGTCTTCGCTCGAAGACATAGGATTTTGGTTAAGCATCACTTCAGTCATTCTGACTGGTTCTCTTGGACCCCACTTAACAGTATGGTGGTTCCTATGACTCAACAAAGAAGAAAAAGAACGACGAAACAACTAAGTCTTCACGCTCCATAGTCTTCACGCAATGTCTTCTCTTGTCATAGTCTTCAATGTGAATGTCTTCACATACCACCTTTGACTTCAATGTCTTCATACATTTTTAGGGGTCATCTCTGGTAGGAAAACTGAATCAATGAGGGACTTCTACCTGTGTTATCCTGCAATTATCACAAACACATTAGTCCCTCAACCAGGTTTGTCGTTAATACTCCAAAACCAACTAGGGGTGGCTCTAGATGCACTTACAATCTCCCCCTTTTTGGTGATTGATGACAAACTGGTTGAAGTTTTCAATGGGGAATAAAATATGTGAAATTTTAAAGGATTTAGGTATTGTCTTCATAAGTGGCAAAGGCTCCCCCTGAAGATGTGCATATAAGTAATTTGCTTTTGGAATGCAAATGCACATGGAAGGTTGTACTTGTGGAGATCCTCTTCAACTTATGACGACAATTCATCATGCATGAAAAGTATGTGAAGATAATGACATGCATAATGAAAAATGGACGTCTGCAAAATGACCTAAGTGCGGAATTTATCATCGCACATGCGGAATTTATCATCGCATCACAGAATAGCAAATAAGTAGCAGGCGACCATCGAGTTTAAGTGTTACAACTCAAAGAACCAAATGTATCAAAAAGCGAGAGTTGTAAACACTAGGCAAAATATAAAACCACTGCCCATATGGATCCGCTTGAAGACTATCAAACTCATATGCTTCTCCCCCTTTTGTTAGTAACGACCAAAAAGGTTTGAAGACATAGAGCACCTACTCGTTCCCATGAGGAGTTGGTGAAGCAACAGGGTTGTCGGTGTTGGTTGGCGTTGCAGATGAACTTGGTGCAGTGTTGATTCGCGCTGAAGGTGGTGAAGTAGCATCGTCTTCATCATCGTTGAGACGTGCATTCATTGTTGCAGCAGAGGAGGAGAACTCAGAGTCTTCAAGAGACGGAGTACGCCGCAGCACAGTCCTTCTCGGAGGTGTTGAGTCAAACTTGAAGCGTTCAGAGAAGCCATCATCTTGAAGATCATCTTTAGAACACATGAGCATCAGCCCTTTCCATGTACGCCGATAAGTTTCATGGGCGACAAAGGCATTCTTGGTGGCAAGGTTGCGAATTCTGTTTACGTCCACCAAGAGGCTTTGCATTTGGCGCTTCAGCCAGTCATGATGCTTATCCTGTTTTTGATGAAGGGCAACCAGAAGCTCTCGGTCATTGAGAACATGAGATCGCTTCTTAGGCCGTTGTGCAATGGTGCTTTCAATGGCTTCAGTGAGGGAATGATGAGGTGCACTGGTAGTACCAGCTAGAGGATAAACACGAGTGACTGCTAGGACTCCTTCAATGTGTTGTGAGAAGCTTTGATTATCAGCATTTTGAAGACTCAGGGGCTCCTTGGCAGGCTCTGGATAGATGGCTTCAACCGACATATCGACGTCAGGTAGAAAAATCAGATGATTGCGAGCAGAGGGCTGATAGGTGACAGCTGAGTATAGTTTGATCAGACGCATAATCCATGGAGCGTAAAACTTCAAGCCAAAGAGATCAGATCCTGATGTAGCAAGTTGGCGGATGAAGAAGTCTTGAGCATTGAAGCTTTTGCCGTGAAGAATACGGAAGACCAAAGTCTTCATTGCACCTTCAAGCTTTGCGTGTGGAGAATGTCCTTTGATGGGCCAAAGAGTTCGCCTTATAATGTGATAGATAGTACGTGGCAGATAATCAAGGTCTTCAACAAAGAACTCCTTAGGATATTCAGCATCGGGGGGCAAAGGCTTCATCATGCTAAGCATCTGACTCATGTTGGGTTCAGGCTTGTGAAAAATGCTTTCCATAGCAGCACTGTGAAGCTGACAACCAGGTTCATAAAGATCACCTGGAGTGGGCAGGCCAGTGAGCTCGATGACATCAAAGGCTTTGGCTTCATGATGAACATTGCCTATCATCCACTCAAGGACCCAAGTCTTCGGATCCCTGTTGTAGCCACGAATATGAAGAGTGGCATAGAATTGGAGCAGCAATTCTTTGTTCCAGTGCTCCTTGTCAGTGACGAACTGCAACAAGCCAGACTCTCTGAAGCAATCCAGCGCTTCTTCCAAATAGGGCAGACCAATTATGGCTTCAGTGTCAAGACGCATATGTGGAAAAATGCGACCTTGATTGTATAAGATGCATGAGTAATAACTGCGCTGCTGATAGCTCCAAAACCGATCAGAAGATATTCTTGCCTTAGAGTAGGGGTTCTTGGCGCTATTAAAGAAGGTGTTGTGTGCTTTGAGGCCATTGATATTGAATGATCCAGGTGCAGATGCAGTGCCTGGAAACCTAGGCAGCCTTGGCATTGGCTTCTAAACCTGAGGCCTGCGCTCGACGTGATAGTCAAATTGGGGACCAGCAGCAGGTGGAGGAACAAGAAGAGGCCATTTGACAGTGATAAGCTGGCCATAGTTGTATGCTTGCTCGATAGTATGTGGCCTTGGTGGCGGAACAGGAGCAGTGGTATCAACAGAGGCGTCAGGTTGCACATCTATTGTAGGTGCGTCATTGGCTTCATTGGCTTCTGGCACACTGTTTGGTGCAGGCTCCACATTGTCTTCAGCCATGACCACGTCATTGGCTTCAGTGGTGTTAGTGGTGGCAGCCTCAGGATTCTCAATCTCCACTTGAGGAGCTGGAGGGTCGGGCACCGACATGTTCACTTTAGGAACAGCTTCTTCAGTGATGGGGGAGTAGGGACACGTTCTTCTGCTTGTTTTCCTTCGGCTGATGCAGCCGGATTGTCTTCAGCAACTTTAGCTTCAGACTCGGAGATATTCACAGTAGGAGTGGCTTCTGGGAACACCTGACGTGCAACAGATTGGTGGCGCACTTCTCCTTCTGGAACGCTCGAAAGAGGAACTTGGGGCCTTGGTCCTTTGCGAAGCCTATGTAACACTGGCGACGCCTGTGGAGATGGAGTTGGCTGGGCCTCAAAGTCATTTTCTTCTTCTTGCACTGGTGGGGTGACTTGTTGTTGGGGAGTACTCAGGGTGTCTTGTTGTTGTGGGTGATCAGCCCATGATGCATCCTGAGCAATTGGCGTCAGAGGACGACCAATGCTGATGAGTTCGCTGTTTGTGAGAACAGGCGATGATACCAAGTTGTGCTCGATCTGAGGAAGAACTACATCATCTTCAACATTGTCATGGTGACCAATGTCTTCAGCAGCGGTGGGGTCAACTGCTGGAAAGACTTCAGCTTCAGGAGCCTCTGTGGAAGCAGGCTCATGAACTATCATCCGTCGTTCTTGATGCGAAGATTCAGGACGAGCAACCGAGATGGGCTCGACAACAAGGGGCTCTGTGGGAGCAGCCCGATCTTTCTTGGTTTTGCGCTTCTTCTTGGAGGGAGCGACATCAGAAGCTTCAGGATTTTTCCTCTTTCTGGCTTCAGCCTCGGCAGCCCTTGTCTTCTTCAGTTCTGAAGCGGTTGACTTGACCTTTGGCTTCGAGCCGGACATGCTGCTTGGGAAGACAATGCAAGGTTCTTCCCGCCTTGAAGGTGCAGATTTGTCAGTCGATGGCTTCTTCTTCTTTGCAGCCATTCTGGGGTCGATGCCAGGACGCCCAAGAGCCTTGCGCTTCTCAGCTTCATTGTAGGCTTGCACGCACTTGTCAGCCAGACTCTTCATGCGCTCACGAGAACCTTTAGCTTCTTATCGTTTCTTGAGAAAAGCTTCCTTGAGCTCATGCAGCATAACCTTGAAGTTTTTGACATCTTGCACGCTGAGCTTTGCCATGTGCTTCTTGAACTAAGCTTTCTCATAGTCGATCTTTTGCTTCAGTTCAACGATGCGCTGAGCTAGAGCTAGCTCAGAAGCAATGGCGCCAGTGAAAGAGACGCTGAGGCCAATTGGAAGTTGCAGATCGTCAAAGCTGAGATTGGGGGTTTCAAACCACTCATCAATGAAGTTGTGGATGATTGCCACGTCAAAGAGAGGCAAATCATTGAAGATTTCTGCTTATTCCTTGCTCTTAATCAGTTGCTCAAGAGCGTCATCTGCCAAATCTTCATCACTGGACAAATCAATGTGTTCGTCTCGCAGAATGGCAGCAGGGGTCAATGCCTGATCAGTATTCTTTTTCATCTCTGTCTTCTTGGAGATACGTGATAGATCTTTAGACTGCACACTGTCTTCAGGAGGTGCAGTAGCCAGTGGCTTCGCACGTGAAGCTTTTGGAGGAGCACCTGACTTTGAAGCTTTAGCCTTCTTTTGCTTCTGCGGCTTTGGAGTAGGAGCTGGGGCTTCATCAGTGTCGACATCATCATCAGAATGATCCACTTTGGCACCTTGAATAGAAATGTGAGTGATAAGGCCATCAAGGTTGTAGAAAGGTCCGATGATATTGGGTTCAGCATCGCGTGTGCCGTCAGCCCGGGGAGCAGAAGGACCAGGGTTGAAGTCTAGTCCCAATGACTTCTTGTTTTCATTGGCCGATGCATTTGCGTGCTGGAAGTTGCGCTTGAAGAGATTATCGTCACGACACCAGAGCAGTGATGATGGGTCGGCATTTTCAGGCTGTGGTCCACGGACCATACAGGGATAGAAACCCTGAGCAATAGCTTCAGCTCTGGTCTTGGGTAGAAGGCTTCGGAAGAGAATGTCACCCCGAGGACTCTTGATGGCATTCTTCTCAGCATACTCCTGGGTCACAAACTTGTATTTAAACCATTGTTCGACCCAATATCTTCGAATCCACTGGATTCGTGTCTTGCGCTGATTGTAATCCTCTTCTGGATCTGTCTTGTACAGCTCTGAGAGGTCATCAGGCAGATCTCTTGATGTTCCCCCTCGATGCTGTCTGCCACCCTTCCTTGCTAATTTCTCTGTAGCCATGAACTTCAAACTGAATGGCTTCAACACATTCAAAGGCTTCAAAGGCTTCCGCTTGCTGGTCAAACAGGAACTGGCTTTGGGAGAGTTAATGTGATGCTGTAAGAATTCTGCAAACGAATGCAGACTATGAGAACCAAGGGATTCTCCCACAGACATGTACCTCTGACAGCATTAGAGATGCGAGGGAAGGGGAGAGGTCATATGCATTCTCAGAAGATTTTGAAGATAAATCAGTTTGAAGACATTGACCTCATGGTGCGAAGACATTCACTTATGTGTTTGAAGTTGGTTCCAGATTTGTACGAATCCAGGAATAGGTACAAGTGAGGAATCTAACTCGTTATGAAGCTTAAGTGAATATACTAGGCATTATATGAGATGCATACAGGATAGATCTAACATTAAGTAGGCAGAAACCACTTTCGGTAAACAGGATGAATCTTTTAGGATCAAAAAAGATGGTAAAAAGAGAGTTTTATTTACCACACGATGAACTGCTAGATGGGAAGAGTAGGAGACCGAGCAGTTCAATCCACCGTGCCCTAACTTGGCGACGGAGGACACCTACGGCGGCGGCGGAGAGGACGATGACCGCGGCCGGCGTGAGGACGGCGTCGGTGAAGTCGCGGCAGCTAAGTGCTTCGTCATCGGCGTCGTCGAGAGCTAGTGGTGGCGCTAGGGTTTTGACGAGGTGGAGAGGTGGAAGAAGGTTTTCTTGACCGTAGGGGACATGTATTTATAAGGAAGTATGCGGCACAGCGTAATTACGCAGGTGCCCCTGGCGGTTCACATCTGAGGGACACGTGGCAAGCATGCAACATACTCAGAGTTGTCACACGTTCTCACGCCCGCCCGAACCGTCGGATGGTCATTCTGGCTTCTCCGGATTTCAGGCAATAAGGATAGAGCATTCAAAATAGACTTAATGTTTGTCTCTGTATCTTCTGCTGACAAGGACGCAGAGAAGACATTCGACAGTTTCAATAGAATGCATATGATTTGGACAGATGGAGTTTGAGATAGAAAGCATAGAGAGATTAGGGTCTGATCACATTCACTTAGTTCAAAAGATTCAACAAGGAAGACGTAGCTATAAGTGAATGTTGTAGAGGACATAACACTAATATGTATATATCAGAAGACAATCAAATCAACATAGTGAAGATAATCATGAAGACAAGTTGAAATTGAAGACAAACCAAATGTGAAGACATAGAAAATGTAACGCCATGAGTAAAACAGTTCAAACAGAAGAATTTGGTGGTGGCGTTACCCACCGTATAGGAAGTATTATACCCAGACACGGCGCACAATCATCGTGGTGCTCCGAAGTCAAATTCCACGTTAATGTATTCACAATCAGAATGTAAGTCTTCATTGATTGAAGATATACTTTACTTCGTGTGTTGCACATCTATGTCATCAATATGCTTAAGTGTTAGGATGTGTGCTGATCACAGGACATTTGAGGATTCCAAGATATTTAGCTCACATTGTAACTTACAAAACCTCTTCTCATCCAAGGTCTTGGTGAAGATATCTACCAATTGCTCTTCAGTATTGATGTGTATGATATCAATATCTTCCTTCATAACATGATCTCTGAGAAAGTGATGACGAATTTCAATGTGCTTTGTCTTTGAGTGCTGAACTAGGTTGTTGGCAATCTTGATGGTGCTTTCGTTGTCGCAGTAGAGTGGCACTTGCTTCAGATGAATGCCATAGTCTTTGAGTGTTTGCTTCATCCATAGAAGCTGAGCGCAGCAAGATCCAGCAACAATGTATTCAGATTCAGCAGTGGAGAGAGATACACAGTTATGCTTCTTTGAAGACCAACATACAAGTGATCGTCCCAGAAAATGACATGTGCCTGATGTAGACTTGCGATCCACCTTGTCACCAGCATAATCAGCATCCGAGAATCCAACCAGATCAAACTCTGAGCCCTTTGGATACCATAATCCTAATGTTGGGGTGTGAGCCAAATATCGAAGAATTCGCTTCACAGCTAAGTGATACGATTCCTTTGGTGCCGCTTGGAATCAAGCACACATGCAAACACTAAGCATAATATCTGGCCTAGATGCACATAGATAAAGTAAAGAACCAATCATGGAGCGGTATACCTTTTGATCGAACTCTTTACCATTGTCGTCGAGACCCAGATGATGTTTGGCTAGCATTGGCATCGTGAAGCCTTTGCAATCTTGCATCCCAAATTTCTTCAGGCAACCTTTGAGGTATTTCTCTTGAGATATGAAGATGCCGTTGCGTTGCTGGCGTATTTGAAGAGCAAGGAAGAACTTCAGCTCACCCATCATGGACATTTGATATTGCTCTTGCATCATATATCCAAACTCGTCACTGTATTTCTGATAGGTGCAGCCGAAGATAATGTCATCCACATATATTTGGCACACAAACAGTTCACCATCATATTTCTTCGTGAAGAGAGTGGGGTCGAGGGAACCAGGTTTGAAGCCTTTCCTCTTCAGGAAGTCTTTGAGTGTGTCATACCAAGCCCGAGGGGCTTGTTTGAGGCCATACAGTGCCTTGTTGAGCTTGTACACCATGTCAGGATGTTTTGGATCCTCAAAGCCAGGCGGTTGTGCAACATACACTTCTTCTTCAATCTTGCCATTGAGAAAAGCGCTCTTCACATCCATTTGATACAGAAGAATGTTATGATGATTTGCATAGGCCAGCAGTATGCGTATGGCTTCAAGCCTAGCCACAGGAGCAAATGTTTCATCAAAGTCAATCCCTTCAACTTGAGTGTATCCTTGAGCAACGAGACGAGCTTTGTTTCTGACAACTTGACCATGCTCATCTTGCTTGTTGCGATATATCCATTTAGTGCCTATTATATTGTGCTTACGAGGATCAGGACGCTTAACCAGTTCCCATACATTATTCAGATCAAAATGTTGAAGCTCTTCTTGCATAGCTTGAATCCATTCAGGTTCCATGAAGGCTTCATCAACTTTCTTGGGTTCAGATATTGAGAAGAATGCGAAGTGCCCATAGAAATTTGCTAGCTGTGTTACCCTTAAATGAACGAGTGGACCTAGTGCATTGATGCTATCAATTATTCTCTCAATCTGTACTTCATTTGCAACACGAGGATGTACAGGACGAAGATTTTGCTCTTGCCGATCATTGTCATCGTTAGAAGGACTGTCTTCAGGCTGAGCATTGTCTTCAGGTTGATCAGGTGTGGAGATGATAAGTTCCTCTTTAGGCTGAGCTTCAGATGGTATGATTTCTCTAGTTCCCATAAGTTTGATTGATTCACTGGATGGAACTTCATCTAGCACATTTGGCAGGTGCTCTCTTTGCGAGCCGTTAGTCTCATCGGACCGCACATCCACAGTTTCAACCACTTTATAGTGAAACAGGTTGAAGACTCTGTAGGAGTGCGAATCCTTTCCATATCCAAGCATAAAACCTTCATGTGCTTTCGGTGCAAATTTTGAAGTGTGTTGTGGATCCTTGATCCAGCACCTGGCACCAAATACTCTGAAGTAACTGACATTTGGCTTCTTGCCTGTAAGGAGCTCATAGGATGTCTTGTTGAGAAGCTTGTGAAGATAAACACGGTTGATGATATGGCATGCAGTATCAATGGCTTCAGGCCAGAATTTTCTTGGAGTCTTGTATTCATCAAGCATCGTCCGGGCCATCTCAATAAGTGTTCTGTTCTTGCGTTCCACGATGCCATTTTGCTGCGGCGTGTACAGAGCTGAGAATTCATGTGTGATGCCCAAAGTATCTAGATACCTATCTAGGCCAGTGTTCTTGAATTTAGTGCCATTGTCACTTCTGATGTGCTTTATCTTGACGCCATAGTTGTTCATGGCTCGATTGGCGAAGCGTCTGAAGACATCCTGCACTTCAGTCTTGTAGAGGATTATATGCACCCAAGTATATCTTGAATAATCATCAACAATGACAAAGCCATAGAGACAAGCAGTAGTAGTAAGAGTTGAGTAATGAGTGGGACCGAAAAGGTCCATGTGGAGCAGTTCGAAGGGTTGAGTCGTTGTCATGATTGTCTTCGAGGGATGCTTGGCCCTCGTCATCTTTCCTGCTTCACAGGCACCGCATAAGTGATACTTCTTGAACTTGACGCCCTCGATGCCTATGACATGCTTCTTTCTTGCAAGAGTGTGCAAGTTTCTCATGCCAGCATGCCCTAGCCTCCGATGCCAGAGCCAGCATTCTGACGCTTTTGCTAGAAGACATACGGCAAGTTGTGGTCCTACTGAGAAATCTACCATGTACAAATCATCTTTCCGATACCCTTCAAAAACTAGAGACTTGTCAGATTCCATTAGAACAAGGCAATGATATTTTTCAAACATCACAATCATGTTTAAGTCGCAAAGCATTGAGACAAACATTAATTTGAAACCAAGGGATTCAACAAGCATGACTTTATCCATGTGTTGATCCCTTGAGATTGCAACTCTACCTAGACCCAATACCTTGCTTTTACCAGTGTCAGCAAATGTGATGCGAATTTTGTCAGATGGACGTAAGGTTGAGTCCATAAGAAGACTTCGCTTGCCAGTCATGTGATTAGTACACCCACTATCAATAATCCATTCTGAAGCAGCTGGTGTCATACCCTATAGTGCAGTTAGGGGATAGGCTTCATGAAGAGAATTGTGAAGCATAAACATTTGACGAGCAAGTGTATTATGAAAGCTTAGATCAAGGTTAGGACTGATAGGGCAAGTAGCAATCGACTCAGGAACAAAATACATAATAAGACCATTTGGGCATTTGATCTTGCGCCCTACAAGGTGTTTAAGGTCCCCAGCAATAGCTTCAGACGATTTTGGTTTTCGGCTGGAGACCTTTCCTTGCAAAAAGAGAGTTAAGCTTTCTTAGCCACCCACATCTTCAAGGGTGGCTAAGAAGCAATGAGTCTAAGTGCAGCATCTGAGAACTTTGGCTTTGGAGCCCTAGCAAAAAGTCTTGCAGGTGGACAATAGTACTGATAAGAATAAGCAGAGTAGTTCTTAGTCTTATGAACATGGCGGTTTGATGAAACATGCTCATATTCATAGGCCTGAGTAAGGTTTCCCTGCAAAACATTTGTGTTAGTGCGACTCAGGTGAGTCCTCTGTCTGTATGAAGCCTTTGGACCGTATGAAGCCTGTGGTCTGGGGTTTGTCTTCTTCATGTGTGGTGTCATGACAACATTCACAGGAAGATTCTCCAAACATCTTTTCGGCACCCAAACTAGCTTCATAGGCGGCCCATTCCTGCAGTTAGTACCAATATACCTGGCAAACACTTCACCATTCTGATTCTTAAACAGTTTATAGTTTGCATCAAAGGATTCATCAATAAAAATGGGATTAGCACAAGTGAAGCCAGATAGGGTGGATAGATCCGCTGAAGGTTCCTTTGCAATATCCCATGTGGTTTTGGGGTACTGCTCAGGTTTCCAGTAAGAGCCATCAGCATTCATTTTCCTTTCGAATCCAACACCCTCTTTCCTAGGATTTCGGTTCAGGATCTGCCTTTTGAGGACATCACATAGTGTCTGATGCCCTTTAAGACTTTTGAACATCCCTGTTTCAAGCAATGTCTTCAACCTAGCATTTTCATCAGCAATAGCAGTGGCATCCTCAGCAGAGGGGTTAGTTACCACATCAGCAGTTGAAGATATTGCAACAGTAGCAGCAGTAGAACATTTAGCAACAGAAGTAGCCTTATCACGCTCAATGCATTTAAGACATGGTGGTTCAAATCCTTCCTGAGCGGAGCTGATCTGTTTGGCGCGAAGTGACTCGTTTTCCTTTTGAAGATCTTCATGAGCCGCTCTCAATTTCTCAAGATCTTGCTTCCTTTGAAGATAATCATAGGAAAGCTTTTCATGAGTTGTTGAGAGCGTTTCATGACGACTTTCAAGTTCCTCATACTTAACATGAAGATTTTTTATGTCTTCAATTAAGGACTGAGATCGAGTCATTTTAGTGTCTAACAGGTCATCGCTTTTGTCTAATAGTTTTTGAATATGTTCCATAGCTTTCTGTTGTTCAGTTGCAATTTTAGCAAGTGTTTTGTAGCTGGGTTTGGAACCATAATCAGAGTCATCTTCACTTGATGTTTGATAGTGAGTGGCGCGTGAGTTTACCTTGGCACCGCATGCCATGAAGCAGTAGGTGGGAGTGGAGTTGTCCTTGTCATTAGCATCGGCGTTGGTGACGGAGTCATTGTCTTCAGTGTTGAAGATGGACTTGGCAACATAGGCTGTAGCCAGACTTGCAACGCCAGAATCGGACTCCTCCTCAGACTCCACCTCTACCTCCTCAGAAGTAGACTCCTCCTCTGAATCCATTTCCTTACCGACAAACGCGCGGGCCTTGCCAGATGAGCTCTTCTTGTGTGATGAAGACTTTGAGGAAGACTTGGAAGAAGACTTTGAGTATTTCTTCTTCTTCTTGTCGTCAGAATCATACTCCTTGCTCTTCTTCTTCTTCTTCTTGTTCTCATTGTCCCACTGCGGACACTCAGAGATGTAGTGACCAGGTTTCTTGCACTTGTGGCATGTTCTCTTCTTGTAGTCATGAGCAGAGGCTTCATCATTTCTTGAGATGGATCATGAAGACTTTCTGAAGTCTTTCTTCTTGGTGAATCTCTGGAACTTCTTCACAAGCATAGCAAGCTCCCTTCCAATGTCTTCAGGATCATCAGAACTGCAGTCAGATTCTTGATCAGATGAGGAAACAGCTTTTGCCTTCAAGGCGCGAGTTCGCCCATAGTTGGGACCGTAGATGTCTCTTTTCTCAGAAAGCTGAAACTCATGTGTGTTGAGCCTTTCAAGTATGTCAGACGGATCGAGTGTCTTGAAGTAAGGACGTTCTTGAATCATCAGGGCTAGGGTGTCAAACAAGGTGTCAAGTGATCTCGGGAGTGTCTTGACGATTTCATGCTTGGTGATCTCGGTAGCGCCGAGAGCTCGAAGCTCATTTGTGATGTCAGTGAGGCGGTCAAACGTGAGCTGTACAATCTCATTGTCATTTCTCTTGAAGCGGTCGAAGAGGTTGCGAAGGACACTGATTATTTGATCTCTCTGGGTTGAGACGCCTTCGTTGACCTTGGAGAGCCAGTCCCAGACTTTCTTGGATGTTTCCAGAGCACTCACACGGCCATACTGTCCTTTGGTCAGATGACCACTGATGATATTCTTGGCAGTGGAATCCAGTTGAACGAACTTCTTGACATCAGCAGCAGTAACACCTTCACCAGCCTTGGGAACGCCATTCTTGACGACATACCAGAGGTCGACTTCGATGGCTTCAAGATGCATGCGCATCTTATTCTTCCAGTAGGGATATTCAGTTCCATCGAAGACGGGGCACGCAGCGGAGACTTTGATTATCCCTACAGTCGACATAGCTAAAACTCGAGGTGGTTAAACCGAATCACACAGAACAAGGGAGTACCTAGCTCTGATACCAATTGAAAGTGCTAGATATCGACTAGAGGGGGTGAATAGGCGATTTTTATGGAAGTCTTCAAAACATGGAAGTTTCGAAGACAAACGATAGAAATAAACCTATTACCATGCAGCGGAAGGTAGACTACACTAAGCAAGCCATAGTCAAGTATTCAATGAAGTGAAAGCACAATGGCTGATAGCAGCTAGGCAGTATAGATCAGGTACGAAGATAGTGTGAAGCCAATCAGAACAATCAGTTACTCGGTGAAGACAAAAGATAATGCAATGACTTCACCAGGACCAACAGTAAGTAAAGGAATGGGAAGGACGAAATCAGTGACTCGTTGAAGACAATGATTTGTTGGACCAGTTCCAGTTGCTATGACAACTGTACGTCTGGTTAGGGAGGCTGAGATTCAACTCAGAAGACCGCGTCTTCACCTTATTCCCCTTGAGCTAAGGACACCCAGTCCTCGCCCATTCACTCTGGTAAGTCTTCAAGGTAGACTCCCAAACCTTAACAGACTTTGTTCACCGGTAATCCACAATGACTCTTGGATGCTCAGATCGCCACGCCTAACTGATGAGGACATCAATTCCATTGTTACACCCACAGCCCCTGCTGCTATACACACTGGACCGATTACTAGAGCTCGCGCACGCCAATTGAATTATCAGGTACTTTCGTTTCTTGGTAACGATTCTAATGTTCATGAGAATATGATGCTTTCTAAATTGGATACATTTGTTTTGCTTACAAATGAAGGGCCTAGCTTGGACAAGAAAGATGAACCTTGGAGCAAGTTCAAGCATGGAGATGATGGCATGCGCAAGGGGAACAAGAACGGAGTTACAAGTGATGATTCCAGGACTCTGAAGCCACCATAATGAGTGCATGAAGCATGGGACGAAATATACAAGATGCCACTTCATAAATTTCGTCCAGAGGCTATTTTAGGTGCTGCGTCACCTTATTATTGGGCCAGGCCCATGTATTTTTGAAGTACTTCAGTATAGGCTGTTTTTAGAGTCCGTATGTGTGGGGAAACAAGAGTTAGGGTTGGTTTCAGACCCCTCCACCAAGGGCCACGAAATTCCCCCTCTCTCCTCCATATATACAGCCCTTAGGGCATCATTTAGGCTTTGGGTTTTGTTTAGATTAAAAGTTCGCCATAGCTGCAACTTCGCGTACTTCGTTTGTGTCCAACCACCAGACCAAGATGTCACAGAACCCCACCTTGATCAATAAAGCTTTCATCTTATATTCGCAATATCCAGATTGCAATCTCAGTTTCTTGCTTGTTCTTCGTTTGCTCGCAGGAAACAGACCCTCGTGGTCAGGTTGATCATGCTCCGGCGTGGTCAATAACCCTCGGAAGTTGGTTTAGCGATTGCTAAGGCGCGACGTCTCGCACGTTCGTAGTCGGATCGTCAAGGTCGACTCCCACAGAAAACGATAGCCACCATCTCATTGAAACATCGGGACACCTTTGCCTCTATCAAGTGGTATCAGATTTTCAGGTTGCTCGGTGAGATTTTACAGTTTTTCGTAGATTAGATCGAGTTTGTTCTTCATACCTACAGTCCACGAAAAAGCCAAAAAAAATTAGGGTTAGTTCGTCCTATCCGAACCAATCTGAGCCTTTGCATAATCTTTTCTGTATTTGCTTTGTTGAATTTGCGGTTGCATCGTCATGTCAAGTTGCTAGTCTTAGCGTCTAGTCCTTTAGAGTTTCGAGTTCTGTTCACAGGTTGTCACGCCGCCGCCGCACCATCGTCATCATCATTACCATATACCACCACCCCACCATATACATCACCGCTGCCATATACAACCACCAATCCGAGTCCACATATACCATCGCCATATACCACCACCAATCTGAGTCCAGATATACCATCGCCATATACCACCACCAATCCGAGTCCAGATACACCACCACAGTCCGACTTCCACCAGATTCATCTCCGCCACCAGTCCTAGTCCGTGTCCAGTATTTGTTGCTTTGTTTTCGAGTTCTAGATCACGCCATACTACGAGTCGTGAGAGAATAGGACTCCTGAGATTCCGTGCTACCCACATAAGAAAAATAGTTCCAAACCCAAAAAACAACTAAGTCTGGAAAATTCTGGCTAGGCAGTTTTTAGACCATTTGTAGACTTATTCGAAAAAAAATTGTTGCAGAGCAAAAAATAAAAAGAGAGGAAAAAAAGTGCAAAAAAAGTGAAAAAAAGAGAAAAAAAATTCAGAGTGTGTTCCTCCATTGTTTACGTGCAGCGCCGTGATTTTGTTGGTGTTCTAGGCTCGTGTCTCTAGCACGGTCTAGCCTAGGACCAGCACAGTACCGTCGTTGAGCGTTTATTGACCTTTGCATCTCTGAATTGATTATTGCTGACCCTTTTTGCTACCATATTATAAGCCTTCCCAGCTCCACATACATCTACGTCGTGCGTTTGACTCTCCCTGGTAATCGCTTTATCCAAGCTTTGAGAGTTTTGACTACGACGGTTGCCGATCACCGCCTGCTGCTGGGTAAGAACTGGTAAGAATTTGAGATTGGCTTGACGGATTTGTGACACCACCACCACCTCTTGTTAGTATTCTGTAGGATCATATTCTTGTGTGTTTCTATTGTTGCTAACCATGGTAGGATCACAAGCCGACGAGACTGACTGGGAGAACATGATGAATAAGGAGTTGCATGATAAATTTCAGCAAATGATGAGTGGACAGGTGCAAGATGTGCTAAACAGATTTGAAGAGGCCATGGAGAAGATAGATGGCATGGAGAAGATGTTCGAAACAAAGCTCGATAACAGGTTTAATGAATTGCTCGCGCGTCTTCCACCACCACCACCGGCTGCACCTAACGCACCTCTACAACAAGAATAACAACGACTACCTACACATCGTGAAACAGCCCTCCGTCGAGCGAGCCGTCTGCCTCTTGCACGTGGCCAAACTATTGGTGCTACTGTTGATACTTCTGTGGCTCCTGCTGCTGATGCGGAGGAGGATGATTTTGCCGGCGATTACGAGGATGAGGTTGATCAAAATCAGAACTACGTGCCACCACCAGCACAGCAACCACCAGGTCGTCCACATGCAAATAATGGCAATGGTAGGGCTCACCCTCAGGTACGAGATCATGACCATCTCCCTAAACTAAAATTGAATATTCCACCATTTGAGGGTAGATATGTTCCTGATATATATCTTACTTGGGAGTTAGAAACTGAACAACGATTTACGTGTTTACAATATCCTGAGGAGAGACGTGTTCCTGCTGCTGTTTGTGCATTCACTAATTTTGCATGTGTTTGGTGGTCTGAGCATTGTAGATTATATCCTATTCCTGCTACTTGGGCTGCTATGAAAACTGCTATGCGTACTCGTTGGGTTCCACCATATTATCAACGTGAATTACTTCAAAAATTGCAGTGTTTAAGACAAGGAAAAAATTCTGTAGAAGAATATTATCAGGAATTACAAACTGGCATGATTAGATGTGGTATTGTTGAGGAGAATGAAGCTATGCTTGCACGTTTTATGGGTGGATTAAATAGAGAGATTCAGACCATCCTAGAGTATAAGGAGTATAATAATATCACTCGTTTATTCCATCTTGCTTGTAAAGCTGAACGTGAAGTGCAGGATAGACAGGCATTGGCGCGAACTAACTTTTCTGCAGGTCGATCTTCATCATGGACACCACGTGCATCCTCTACTTCCACTCCACCAGCACCTCCATCAGGTGCCACCTCCAGCCGTGATACAAGAAAGCAGGCACAACCACCACTATCTACCAAGAGCACACCTGCTGGACCTGCGCAGAGCTCTTCTTCTTCCATGGCATCAACAGGGCACACAAGTGATATTATTTGTCGTCATTGTAAGGGAAGAGGACATTTTGCGAGAGAATGCCAATCTCAGCATGTGATGATTGCTACTGAGGATGGTGGGTATGAGTCCGCCAGTGACTATGATGAGGAGACTTTGACTCTTATTACACGTGAAGAACACGGTGGAGATGATCCTGATCATGAGACGCAATACATGGCTGCTGAAGATGCTGACAGGTATGAATGTTTAGTTGCTCAACGTGTTTTGAGTGTGCAGGTTACACAAGCTGAGCAAAATCAGAGGCATAATTTGTTCCATACAAAGGGAGTTGTGAAGGAACGTTCTGTTCGCGTCATCATAGATGGAGGGAGCTGCAATAACTTGGCTAGCATGGAGATGGTGGAGAAGCTATCTCTCACCACAAGACCACATCCACATCCTTACTACATCCAATGGTTCAACAACAGCGGCAAGGTTAAGGTAACACGTACTGTCCGTGTGCATTTTAGTATCTCTACATATGCTGATTATGTTGATTGTGATGTGGTACCTATGCAAGCATGTTCCTTATTACTTGGTAGACCATGGCAATTTGATAAAAATTCTGTACACCATGGTAGAAACAATCAGTATACTCTTGTTCATAAGGATAAAAATATTACTTTGCTTCCTATGACTCCTGATTCCATTTTGAAAGATGATATTAATAGAGCTAATAAAGCAAAACAGGAGAAAAATAAGAGTGAAAATCAGATTGTGGCAAAAGAATTTGAGCAACAAATGCAGCCCAATAATAATAAACAATCTAGTGTTGCTTCTGAAATTAAATTGAAAAGTGCATGTTTACTTGCCACCAAATCTGATATTGATGATCTAGATTTTAGCAAATCTGTTTGCTATGCTTTTGTGTGCAAAGAGGCATTATTTTCATTTGAGGACGTGCCTTCCTCTTTGCCTCCTGCTGTCACTAACATTTTGCAGGAGTTCGCTGACGTCTTTCCACAAGACGTGCCACCGGGATTACCACCTATTCGAGGGATTGAGCATCAAATTGACTTAATTCCCGGTGCATCATTACCCAACCGTGCACCATACCGTACCAATCCAGAGGAGACGAAGGAGATTATGCGTCAAGTACAAGAACTGCTCGACAAAGGTTATATACGCGAATCCCTTAGTCCTTGTGCTGTTCCTATCATTTTAGTGCCGAAAAAGGATGGTACGTCGCGTATGTGCGTTGATTGTGGAGGCATTAATAATATTACTATTCGTTATCGTCATCCTATTCATAGGCTAGATGATATGCTTGATGAATTGAGTGGCTCTACAATATTCTCCAAAGTTGATTTGCGTAGTGGATACCATCAAATTCGTATGAAATTGGGAGATGAATGGAAAACAACATTTAAAACTAAGTTTGGATTATATGAGTGGTTAGTCATGCCTTTTGGGTTAACTAATGCACCTAGTACTTTCATGAGGTTAATGAACGAAGTTTTACGTGCTTTCATTGGATGATTTGTGGTAGTTTACTTTGATGACATATTGATTTATAGCAAATCTTTGGAGGAACATTTGGAACATTTACGTGCTGTTTTTATTGCTCTACGTGATGCACGTTTGTTTGGTAACCTTGGAAAGTGCACCTTTTGCACCGACCGAGTATCTTTTCTTGGCTATGTTGTTACTCCACAGGGAATTGAAGTTGATAAAGCCAAGATTGAAGCTATTGAGAGTTGGCCGCAGCCCAAAACGGTCACACAAGTGAGGAGTTTCCTTGGCCTCGCTTGTTTCTATAGGCGTTTTGTGAGAGATTTCAGCACCATTGCTGCACCTCTCAAGGAGCTTACAAAGAAGGATGTGCCTTTTGTTTGGGGTACCTCACAGGAAGAAGCCTTCATGGTATTGAAAGATAAGTTGACACATGCTCCTTTACTCCAACTTCCTGATTTCAGTAAGACTTTTGAGCTTGAATGTGATGCTAGTGGAATTGGATTAGGAGGTGTGTTATTACAAGATGGAAAACCTGTTGCGTACTTTTCTGAAAAATTGAGTGGGCCTAGTCTGAACTATTCTACTTATGATAGAGAATTATATGCTCTTGTTCGGACCCTAGAAACATGGCAACATTATTTATGGCCCAAGGAATTTGTTATACATTCTGATCATGAATCTTTGAAACACATTAAAAGTCAAGCAAAACTGAACCGTAGACATGCTAAATGGGTTGAATTCATTGTGACTTTCCCTTATGTCATTAAACACAAGAAGGGTAAAGAAAATATTATTGCTGATGCCTTGTCTCGTCGTTATACTATGCTTTCACAACTTGACTTTAAAATATTTGGTTTGCAGACCATCAATGATCAATATGTTCATGATGCTGAATTTAAAGATGTATTGCAGAATTGTAAGGGAGGGAGAACTTGGAACAAGTTCATTCTTAACGATGGATTTGTGTTTCGTGCTAACAAGCTATGCATTCCAGCTAGCTCCGTTCGTCTTTTGTTGTTGCAGGAGGCGCATGGAGGAGGATTAATGGGACACTTTGGCGTCAAGTAGACGGAGGATATACTAGCTACACATTTCTTTTGGCCAAAGATGAGATAGGATGTTGAGCGGTTTGTTGCTCGCTGCACTACATGTCAAAGAGCTAAGTCACGACTCAGTCCTCATGGTTTATATATGCCTTTTCCTGTACCTAGTGTTCCTTAGGAGGATATATCTATGGACTTTGTTTTAGGTTTACCTCGAACAAAGAAGGGGAGGGATAGCATATTTGTTGTCGTGGATAGGTTCTCGAAAATGGCACACTTTATACCATGTCATAAAAGCGATGATGCTATTAATGTTGTTGATTTGTTCTTTCGTGAAATTATTCGCTTACATGGTGTGCCAAATACTATTGTTTCAGATCATGATACTAAATTTCTTAGCCACTTTTGGAGATGTTTATGGGCTAAGTTGGGGACTAAGCTGCTTTTTAGTACTACTTGTCACCCCCAAACTGATGGACAAACTGAAGTAGTCAATAGATTCATCTCCGCCACCAGTCCTAGTCCGTGTCCAGTATTTGTTGCTTTGTTTTCGAGTTCTAGATCACGCCATACTCCGAGTCGTGAGAGAATAGGACTCCTGAGATTCCGTGCTACCCGCAGAAGAAAAATAGTTCCAAACTCAAAAAAAACTAAGTCTGTAAAATTCTGGCTAGGCAGTTTTTAGACCATTTGTAGACTTTTTCGAAAAAAAATTGTTGCGGAGCAAAAAATAAAAAGAGAGGAAAAAAGTGAAAAAAAGTGAAAAAAAGAGAAAAAAATCCAGAGTGTGCTCCTCCATTGTTTACGTGCAGCGCCGTTATTTTGTTAGTGTTCTAGGCTCGCGTCTCTAGCACGGTCTAGCCTAGGACCAGCACAGTACCATCGTTGAGCGTTTATTCAACTTTGCATCTCTAAATTGATTATTGCTGACCCTTTTTGCTACCATATTATAAGCCTTCCCAGCTCCACATACATCTACGTCGTGCGTTTGACTCTCCCTGGTAATCGCTTTATCCAAGCTTTGAGAGTTTTGACTACGACGGTTGCCGATCACCACCTGCTGCTGGGTAAGAACTGGTAAGAATTTGAGATTGGCTTGACGGATTTGTGACACCACCACCACCTGTTTTTAGTTTTCTGTAGGATCATATTCTTGTGTGTTTCTATTGTTGCTAACCATGGCAGGATCACAAGCCGACGAGACTGACTGGGAGAACATGACGAATAAGGAGTTGCATGATAAATTTCAGCAAATGATGAGTAGATAGGTGCAAGATGTGCTAAACAGATTTGAAGAGGCCATGGAGAAGATAGATGGCATGGAGAAGACGTTCGAAACAAAGCTCGATAACAGGTTTAATGAATTGCTCGCGCGTCTTCCACCACCACCACCGGCTGCACCTAACGCACCTCTACAACAACAACAACAACAACGACTACCTACACATCGTGAAACAGCCCTCCGCCGAGCGAGCCGTCTGCCTCTTGCACCTGGCCAAACTGTTGGTGCTGCTGTTGATACTTCTGTGGCTCCTGCTGCTGATGCGGAGGAGGATGATTTTTCCGGCGATTACGAGGATGAGGTTGATCAAAATCAGAACTACGTGCCACCACCAGCACAGCAACCACTAGGTCGTCCACATGCAAATAATGGCAATGGTAGGGCTCACCCTCAGGTACAAGATCATGACCATCTCCCTAAACTAAAATTGAATATTCCACCATTTGAGGGTAGATATGTTCCTGATATATATCTTACTTGGGAGTTAGAAACTGAACAACGATTTACATGTTTACAATATCTTGAGGAGAGACGTGTTCCTACTGCTGTTTGTGCATTCACTAGTTTTGCATGTGTTTGGTGGTCTAAGCATTGTAGATTATATCCTATTCCTGCTACTTGGGCTGCTTTGAAAACTGCTATGCGTACTCGTTGGGTTCCACCATATTATCAACGTGAATTACTTCAAAAATTGCAGCGTTTAAGACAAGGAAAAAATTCTGTAGAAGAATATTATCAGGAATTACAAACTGGCATGATTAGATGTGGTATTGTTGAGGAGAATGAAGCTATGCTTGCACATTTTATGGGTGGATTAAATAGAGAGATTCAGACCATCCTAGAGTATAAGGAGTATAATAATATCACTCGTTTATTCCATCTTGCTTGTAAAGCTGAACGTGAAGTGCAGGATCGACAGGCATTGGCGCGAACTAACTTTTCTGCAGGTCGATCTTCATCATGGACACCACGTGCATCCTCTACTTCCACTCCACCAGCACCTACATCAGGTGCCACCTCCAGCCGTGATACAATAAAGCAGGCACAACCACCACTATCTGCCAGGAGCACACCTGCTGGACCTGCGCAGAGCTCTTCTTCTTCCATGGCATCAACAGGGCACACAAGTGATATTATTTGTTGTTGTTGTAAGGGAAGAGGACATTTTGCGAGAGAATGCCAATCTCAGCGTGTGATGATTGCTACTGAGGATGGTGGGTATGAGTCCGCTAGTGACTATGATGAGCAGACTTTGACTCTTATTACACGTGAAGAACACGGTGGAGATGATTCTGATCATGAGACGCAATACATGGCTGCTGAAGATGCTAACAGGTATGAATGTTTAGTTGCTCAACGTGTTTTGAGTGTGTAGGTTACACGAGCTGAGCAAAATCAGAGGCATAATTTGTTCCATACAAAGGGAGTTGTGAAGGAACGTTCTGTTCGCGTCATCATAGATGGAGGGAGCTCCAATAACTTGGCTAGCATGGAGATGGTGGAGAAGCTATCTCTCACCACAAGACCACATCCACATCCTTACTACATCCAATGGTTCAACAACAGCGGCAAGGTTAAGGTAACACGTATTGTCCGTGTGCATTTTAGTATCTCTACATATGCTGATTATGTTGATTTTGGTGTGGTACGTATGCAAGCATGTTCCTTATTACTTGGTAGACCATGGCAATTTGATAAAAATTCTGTACACCATGGTAGAAACAATCAGTATACTCTTGTTCATAAGGATAAAAATATTACTTTGCTTCCTATGACTCCTGATTCCATTTTGAAAGATGATATTAATAGAGCTAATAAAGCAAAACAGGAGAAAAATAAGAGTGAAAATCAGATTGTGGCAAAAGAATTTGAGCAACAAATGCAGCCCAATAATAATAAACAATCTAGTGTTGCTTCTGAAATTAAATTGAAAAGTGCATGTTTACTTGCCACCAAATCTGATATTGATGATCTAGATTTTAGCAAATCTGTTTGCTATGCTTTTGTGTGCAAAGAGGCATTATTTTCATTCGAGGACGTGCCTTCCTCTTTGCCTCCTGCTGTCACTAACATTTTGCAGGAGTTCACTGACGTATTTCCACAAGACGTGCCACCGGGATTAGCACCTATTCGAGGGATTGAGCATCAAATTGACTTAATTCCCGGTGCATCATTACCCAACCGTGCACCATACCGTACCAATCCAGAGGAGACGAAGGAGATTATGCGTCAAGTACAAGAACTGCTCGACAAAGGTTATATACGCGAATCCCTTAGTCCTTGTGCTGTTCTTATCATTTTAGTGCCGAAAAAGGATGGTACGTCGCGTGTGTGCGTTGATTGTAGAGGCATTAATAATATTACTATTCGTTATCGTCATCCTATTCATAGGCTAGATGATATGCTTGATGAATTGAGTGGCTCTACAATATTCTCCAAAGTTGATTTGCGTAGTGGATACCATCAAATTCGTATGAAATTGGGAGATGAATGGAAAACAGCATTTAAAACTAAGTTTGGATTACATGAGTAGTTAGTCATGCCTTTTGGGTTAACTAATGCACCTAGTACTTTCATGAGGTTAATGAACGAAGTTTTACGTGCTTTCATTGGACGATTTGTGGTAGTTTACTTTGATGACATATTGATTTATAGCAAATCTTTGGAGGAACATTTGGAACATTTATGTGCTGTTTTTATTCGTCTACGTGATGAACGTTTGTTTGGTAACCTTGGAAAGTGCACATTTTGCACCGACCGAGTATCTTTTCTTGGCTATGTTGTTACTCCACAGGGAATTGAAGTTGATAAAGCCAAGATTGAAGCTATTGAGTGTTGGCCGCAGTCCAAAATGGTCACACAAGTGAGGAGTTTCCTTGGCCTCGCTGGTTTCTAGAGACGTTTTGTGAGAGAATTTAGCACCATTGATGCACCTCTCAACGAGCTTACAAAGAAGGATGTGCCTTTTGTTTGGGGTACCGCACCGGAAGAAGCCTTCATGGTATTGAAAGATAAGTTGACACATGCTCCTTTACTCCAACTTCCTAATTTCAATAATACTTTTGAGCTTGAATGTGATGCTAGTGGAATTGGATTAGGAGGTGTGTTATTACAAGATGGAAAACCTGTTGCCTACTTTACTGAAAAATTGAGTGGGCCTAGTCTGAACTATTCTACTTATGATAAAGTATTATATGCTCTTGTTCGGACCCTAGAAACATGGCAACATTATTTATGGCCCAAGGAATTTGTTATACATTCTGATCATGAATCTTTGAAACACAATAAAAGTGAAGCAAAACTGAACCGTAGACATGCTAAATGGGTTGAATTCATTGAGACTTTCCCTTATGTCATTAAACACAAGAAGGGTAAAGAAAATGTTATTGCTGATGCCTTGTCTCGTCGTTATACTATGCTTTCACAACTTGACTTTAAAATATTTGGTTTGGAGACCATCAAAGATCAATATGTTCATGATGCTGAATTTAAAGATGTATTGCAGAATTGTAAGGAAGGGAAAACTTGGAACAAGTTCGTTCTTAATGATGGATTTGTGTTTCGTGCTAACAAGCTATGCATTCCAGCTAGCTCCGTTCATCTTTTGTTGTTGCAGGAGGCGCATGGAGGAGGATTAATGGGACACTTTGGCGTCAAGAAGACGGAGGATATACTTGCTACACATTTCTTTTGGCCAAAGATGAGACAGGATGTTGAGCGGTTTGTTGCTCGCTGCACTACATGTCAAAGAGCTAAGTCATGACTCAATCCTCATGGTTTATATATGCCTTTGCCTGTACCTAGTGTTCCTTGGGAGGATATATCTATGGACTTTGTTTTAGGTTTACCTCGAACAAAGAAGGGGAGGGATAGCATATTTGTTGTCGTGGATAGGTTCTCGAAAATGGCACACTTTATACCATGTCATAAAAGCGATGATGCTGTTAATGTTGCTGATTTGTTCTTTCGTGAAATTATTCGGTTACATGGTGTGCCAAATACTATTGTTTCAAATCATGATACTAAATTTCTTAGCCACTTTTGGAGATGTTTATGGGCTAAGTTGGGGACTAAGCTGCTTTTTAGTACTACTTGTCACCCCCAAACTGATGGATAAACTGAAGTAGTCAATAGAACATTGTCTACTATGCTTAGGGCTGTTTTGAAGAATAACAAGAAAATGTGGGAAGAATGCTTGCCTCATATTGAATTTGCTTATAATCGTTCATTGCATTCTACTACTAAGATGTGCTCTTTTGAAATTGTGTATGGTTTCCTACCTCGTGCACCTATTGATTTGTTGCATCTTCCATCTTCAGAGAAGGTTAATTTTGATGCTAAAGAACATGCTGAATTTATATTAAAAATGCATGAGTTAACTAAGGAAAATATTGAGTGTATGAATGCTAAATATAAACTTGCTAGAGATAAGGGTAGAAAACATGTTGTGTTTGCACCTGGAGATCTTGTTTGGTTACATTTGCGTAAGGATAGATTTCCTAATTTGCACAAATCAAAGCTAATGCCACGTGATGATGGTCCTTTTAAGGTGTTAGAGAAAATAAATGATAATGCATATAAACTTGAGCTGCCTGCAGATTTTCGGGTTAGTCCCACTTTTAACATTGCAGATTTGAAGCCTTATTTGGGTGAGGACGATGAACTTTCGTCAAGGACGACTTCATTTCAAGAAGGGGAGGATGATGAGGACATCAATACCATTGTTACACCACAGCCCCTGCTGCTATACACACTGGACCGATTACTAGAGCTCGCGCACGCCAATTGAATTATCAGGTACTTTCGTTTCTTGGTAACGATTCTAATGTTCATGAGAATATGATGCTGCCTAAATTGGATACATTTGTTTTGCTTACAAATGAAGGGCCTAGCTTGGACAAGAAAGATGAACCTTGGAGCAAGTTCAAGCATGGAGATGATGGCATGCGCAAGGGGAACAAGAACGGAGTTACAAGTGATGATTCCAGGACTCTGAAGCCACCATAATGAGTGCATGAAGCATGGGACGAAATATACAAGATGCCACTTCATAAATTTCGTCCAGAGGCTATTTTAGGTGCTGCGTCACCTTATTATTGGGACAGGCCCATGTATTTTCGAAGTACTTAAGTATAGGATGTTTTTACAGTCCGTATGTGTGGGGAAACAAGAGTTAGGGTTGGTTTCGGACCCCTCCACCAAGGGCCACGAAATTCCCCCTCTCTCCTCCATATATACAGCCCTTAGGGCATCGTTTAGGCTTTGGGTTTTGTTTAGATTAAAAGTTCGCCATAGTTGCAACTTCGCGTACTTCGTTTGTGTCCAATGACTAGACCAAGACATCACAGAACCCCACCTTGATCAATAAAGCTTTCATCTTATATTCGCAATATCCAGATTGCAATCTCAGTTTCTTGCTTGTTCTTCGTTTGCTCGCAGGAAACAGACCCTCGTGGTCAGGTTGATCGTGCTCCGGCGTGGTCAATAACCCTCGGAAGTTGGTTTAGCGATTGCTAAGGCGCGACGTCTCGCACGTTCGTAGTCGGATCGTCAAGGTCGACTCCCACAGAAAATGATAGCCACCATCTCATGGAAACATCGGGACACCTTTGCATCTATCAAGTGGTATCAGATTTTTAGGTTGCTCGGTGAGATTTTACAGTTTTTCGTGGATTAGATCGAGTCTGTTCTTCATACCCAAAGTCCACGAAAAAGCCAAAAAAAATTAGGGTTAGTTCGTCCTATCCGAACCAATCTGAGCCTTTGCATAATCTTTTCTGTATTTGCTTTATTGAATTTGTGGTTGCATCGTCGTGTCAAGTTGCTGGTCTTAGCGTCTAGTCCTTTAGAGTTTCGAGTTCTGTTCATGGGTTGTCACGCCGCCGCCGCACCATCGTCATCATCATTACCATATACCACCACCCCACCATATACATCGCCGCTGCCATATACAACCACCAATCCGAGTCCACATAGACCATCGCCATATACCACCACCAATCCGAGTCCAGATATACCATCGCCATATACCACCACCAATCCGAGTCCAGATATACCACCACAGTCCGAGTTCCACCAGATTCATCTCCGCCACCAGTCCTAGTCCGTGTCCAGTATTTGTTGCTTTGTTTTCGAGTTCTAGATCACGCCATACTCCGAGTCATGAGAGAATAGGACTCCTGAGATTCCGTGCTACCCGCAGAAGAAAAATAGTTCCAAACTCAAAAAAAAAAAAGTCTGGAAAATTATGGCTAGGCAGTTTTTAGATCATTTGTAGACTTTTTCGAAAAAAATTTGTTGCAGAGCAAAAAAAGAGGAAAAAAGTGAAAAAAAGAGAAAAAAAATTCAGAGTGTGCTCCTCCATTGTTTACGTGCAGCGCCGTGATTTTGTTAGTGTTCTAGGCTCGCGTCTCTAGCACGGTCTAGCCTAGGACCAGCACAGTACCGTCGTTGAGTGTTTATTCAACTTTGCATCTCTGAATTGATTATTGCTGACCCTTTTTGCTACCATATTATAAGCCTTCCCAGCTCCACATACATCTACGTCATGCGTTTGACTCTCCCTGGTAATCGCTTTATCCAAGCTTTGAGAGTTTTGACTACGACGGTTGCCGATCACCGCCTGCTGTTGGGTAAGAACTGGTAAGTATTTGAGATTGGCTTGACGGATTTGTGACACCACAACCACCTCTTGTTAGTATTCTGTACGATCATATTCTTGTGTGTTTCTATTGTTGCTAACCATGGCAGGATCACAAGCCGACGAGACTGACTGGGAGAACATGACGAATAAGGAGTTGCATGATAAATTTCAGCAAATGATGAGTGGACAGGTGCAAGATGTGCTAAACAGATTTGAAGAGGCCATGGAGAAGATAGATGGCATGGAGAAGACGTTTGAAACAAAGCTCGATAACAGGTTTAATGAATTGCTCGCGCATCTTCCACCACCACCACCTGCTGCACCTAACGCACCTCTACAACAACAACAACAACAACAACAACAACAACAACAACAACAACAACAACAACAACAACAACAACGACCACCTACACATCGTGAAACAGCCCTCCACCGAGCGAGCCGTCTGCCTCTTGCACCTGGCCAAACTGTTGGTGCTGCTGTTGATACTTCTGTGGCTCCTGCTGCTGATGCGGAGGAGGATGATTTTGCCGGCGATTACGAGGATGAGGTTGATCAAAATCAGAACTACGTGCCACCACCAGCACAGCAACCACCAGGTCGTCCACATGCAGATAATGGCAATGGTAGGGCTCACCCTCAGGTACGAGATCATGACCATCTCCCTAAACTAAAATTGAATATTCCACCATATGAGGGTAGATATGTTCCTGATATATATCTTACTTGGGAGTTAGAAACTGAACAACGATTTACATGTTTACAATATCCTGAGCAGAGACGTGTTCCTGCTGCTGTTTGTGCATTCACTAGTTTTGCATGTGTTTGGTGGTCTGAGCATTGTAGATTATATCCTATTCCTGCTACTTGGGCTGCTTTGAAAACTACTATGCGTACTCGTTGGGTTCCACCATATTATCAACGTGAATTACTTCAAAAATTGCAGCGTTTAAGACAAGGAAAAAATTCTGTAGAAGAATATTATCAGGAATTCCAAACTGGCATGATTAGATGTGGTATTGTTGAGGAGAATGAAGCTATGCTTGCACGTTTTATGGGTGGATTAAATAGAGAGATTCAGACCATCCTAGAGTATAAGGAGTATAATAATATCACTCGTTTATTCCATCTTGCTTGTAAAGCTGAACGTGAAGTGCAGGATCGATAGGCATTGGCGCGAACTAACTTTTCTGCAGGTCGATCTTCATCATGGACACCACGTGCATCCTCTACTTCCACTCCACCAGCACCTCCATCAGGTGCCACCTCCAGCCGTGATACAAGAAAGCAGGCACAACCACCACTATCTACCAAGAGCACACCTGCTGGACCTGCGCAGAGCTCTTCTTCTTCCATGGCATCAACAGGGCACACAAGTGATATTATTTGTCATCGTTGTAAGGGAAGATGACATTTTGTGAGAGAATGCCAATCTCAGCGTGTGATGATTGCTACTGAGGATGGTGGGTATGAGTCCGCCAGTGACTATGATGAGGAGACTTTGACTCTTATTACACGTGAAGAACACGGTGGAGATGATCCTGATCATGAGACGCAATACATGGCTGCTGAAGATGCTGACAGGTATGAATGTTTAGTTGCTCAACATGTTTTGAGTGTGCAGGTTACACGAGCTGAGTAAAATCAGAGGCATAATTTGTTCCATACGAAGGGAGTTGTGAAGGAATGTTCTGTTCGCGTCATCATAGATGGAGTGAGCTGCAATAACTTGGCTAGCATGGAGATGGTGGAGAAGCTATCTCTCACCACAAGACCACATCCACATCCTTACTACATCCAATGGTTCAACAACAGCGGCAAGGTTAAGGTAACACGTACTATTCGTGTGCACTTTAGTATCTCTACATATGTTGATTATGTTGATTGCGATGTGGTACCTATGCAAGCATGTTCCTTATTACTTGGTAGACCAGGGCAATGATAAAAATTCTGTACACCATGGTAGAAACAATCAGTATACTCTTGTTCATAAGGATAAAAATATTACTTTGCTTCCTATGACTCCTGATTCCATTTTGAAAGATGATATTAATAGAGCTAATAAAGCAAAACAGGAGAAAAATAAGAGTGAAAATCAGATTGTGGCAAAAGAATTTGAGCAACAAATGCAGCCCAATAATAATAAACAATCTAGTGTTGCTTCTGAAATTAAATTGAAAAGTGCATGTTTACTTGCCACCAAATCTGATATTGATGATCTAGATTTTAGCAAATCTGTTTGCTATGCTTTTGTGTGCAAAGAGGCATTATTTTCATTCGAGGACGTGCCTTCCTCTTTGCCCCCTGCTGTCACTAACATTTTGCAGGAGTTCGCTGACGTCTTTCCACAAGACGTGCCACCGGGATTACCACCTATTCGAGGGATTGAGCATCAAATTGACTTAATTCCTGGTGCATCATTACCCAACCGTGCACCATACTGTACCAATCCAGAGGAGACGAAGGAGATTATGCGTCAAGTACAAGAACTGCTCGACAAAGGTTATATACGCGAATCCCTTAGTCCTTGTGTTGTTCCTATCATTTTAGTGCTGAAAATGGATGGTACGTCGCGTATGTGCGTTGATTGTAGAGGCATTAATAATATTACTATTCGTTATCGTCATCCTATTCCTAGGCTAGATGATATGATTGATGAATTGAGTGGCTCTACAATATTCTCCAAAGTTGATTTGCGTAGTGGATACCATCAAATTCGTATGAAATTGGGAGATGAATGGAAAACAGCATTTAAAACTAAGTTTGGATTATATGAGTGGTTAGTCATGCCTTTTGGGTTAACTAATGCACCTAGTACTTTCATGAGGTTAATGAACGAAGTTTTACGTGCTTTCATTGGACGATTTGTGGTAGTTTACTTTGATGACATATTGATTTATAGCAAATCTTTGGAGGAACATTTGGAACATTTACGTGCTGTTTTTATTGCTCTACGTGATGCACGTTTGTTTGGTAACCTTGGAAAGTGCACCTTTTGCACCGACCGAGTATCTTTTCTTGGCTATGTTGTTACTCCATAGGGAATTGAAGTTGATAAAGCCAAGATTGAAGCTATTGAGAGTTGGCCGCAGCCCAAAACGGTCACACAAGTGAGGAGTTTCCTTGGCCTCGCTGGTTTCTATAGGCGTTTTGTGAGAGATTTCAGCACCATTGCTGCACCTCTCAACGAGCTTACAAAGAAGGATGTGCCTTTTGTTTGGGGTACCGCACAGGAAGAAGCCTTCACGGTATTGAAAGATAAGTTGACACATGCTCCTTTACTCCAACTTCCTAATTTGAATAAGACTTTTGAGCTTGAATGTGATGCTAGTGGAATTGGATTAGGAGGTGTGTTATTACAAGATGGAAAAGTTGTTGCATACTTTTCTGAAAAATTGAGTGGGCCTAGTCTGAACTATTCTACTTATGATAAAGAATTATATGCTCTTGTTCGGACTCTAGAAACATGGCAACATTATTTATGGCCCAAGGAATTTGTTATACATTCTGATCATGAATCTTTGAAACACACTAAAAGTCAAGCAAAACTGAACCGTAGACATGCTAAATGGGTTGAATTCATTGAGACTTTCCCTTATGTCATTAAACACAAGAAGGGTAAAGAAAATGTTATTTCTGATGCCTTGTCTCGTCGTTATACTATGCTTTCACAACTTGACTTTAAAATATTTGGTTTGGAGACCATCAAAGATCAATATGTTCATGATGCTGAATTTAAAGATGTATTGCAGAATTGTAAGGAAGGGAAAACTTGGAACAAGTTCATTCTTAATGATGGATTTGTGTTTCGTGCTAACAAGCTATGCATTCCAGCTAGCTCCGTTCGTATTTTGTTATTGCAGGAGGCGCATGGAGGAGGATTAATGGGACAATTTGGCGTCAAGAAGACGGAGGATATACTTGCTACACATTTCTTTTGGCCAAAGATGAGACGGGATGTTGAGCGGTTTGTTGCTCGCTGCACTACATGTCAAAGAGCTAAGTCACAACTCAATCCTCATGGTTTATATATGCCTTTGCCTGTACCTAGTGTTCCTTGGGAGGATATATCTATGGACTTTGTTTTAGATTTACCTCGAACAAAGAAGGGGAGGGATAGCATATTTGTTGTCGTGGATAGGTTCTCAAAAATTGCACACTTTATACCATGTCATAAAAGCGATGATGCTGTTAATGTTGCTGATTTGTTCTTTCGTGAAATTATTCGCTTACATGGTGTGCCAAATAATATTGTTTCAGATCGTGATACTAAATTTCTTAGCCACTTTTGGAGATGTTTATGGGCTAAGTTGGGGACTAAGCTGCTTTTTAGTACTACTTGTCACCCCCAAACTGATGGACAAACTGAAGTAGTCAATAGAACATTGTCTACTATGCTTAGGGCTATTTTGAAGAATAACAAGAAAATGTGGGAAGAATGCTTGCCTCATATTGAATTTGCTTATAATCGTTCATTGCATTCTACTACTAAGATGTGCCCTTTTGAAATTGTGTATGGTTTCCTACCTTGGGCACCTATTGATTTGTTGCCTCATCCATCTTCAGAGAAGGTTAATTTTGATGCTAAAGAACGTGCTGAATTTATTTTTAAAATGCATGAGTTAACTAAGGAAAACATTGAGCGTATGAATGCTAAATATAAACTTGCTGGAGATAAGGGTAGAAAACATGTTGTGTTTGCACCTGGAGATCTTGTTTGGTTACATTTGCGTAAGGATAGATTTCCTAATTTGCGCAAATCAAAGCTAATGCCACGTGATGATGGTCCTTTTAAGGTGTTAGAGAAAATAAATGATAATGCATATAAACTTGAGCTGCCTGCAGATTTTGGGGTTAGTCCCACTTATAACATTGCAGATTTGAAGCCTTATTTGGGTGAGGACGATGAACTTTTGTCGAGGATGACTTCATTTCAAGTAGGGGAGGATGATGAGGACATCAATACCATTGTTACACCCACAGCCCCTGCTGCTATACACACTGGACCGATTACTAGAACTCGCGCACGCCAATTGAATTATCAGGTACTTTCGTTTCTTGGTAACGATTCAAATGTTCATGAGAATATGATGCTGTCTAAATTGGATACATTTTTTTGCTTACAAATGAAGGGCCTAGCTTGGACAAGAAAGATGAACCTTGGAGCAAGTTCAAGCACGGAGATGATGGCATGCGCAAGGGGAACAAGAACGGAGTTACAAGTGATGATTCCAGGACTCTGAAGCCACCATAATGAGTGCATGAAGCATGGGACGAAATATACAAGATGCCACTTCATAAATTTCGTCCAGAGGCTATTTTAGGTGCTGCATCACCTTATTATTGGGCCAGGCCCATGTATTTTCGAAGTACTTAAGTATAGGCTGTTTTTAGAGTCCGTATGTGTGGGGAAACAAGAGTTAGGGTTGGTTTCGGACCCCTCCACCAAGGGCCACGAAATTCCCCCTCTCTCCTCCATATATACAGCCCTTAGGGCATCGTTTAGGCTTTGGGTTTTGTTTAGATTAAAATTTCGCCATAGCTGCAACTTCACGTACTTCGTTTGTGTCCAACGACCAGACCAAGACGTCACCGAACCCCACCTTGATCAATAAAGATTTCATCTTATATTCGCAATATCCAGATAGCAATCTCAGTTTCTTGCTTGTTCTTCATTTGCTCGCAGGAAACAGACCCTCGTGGTCAGGTTGATCGTGCTCCGGCGTGATCAATAACCCTCGGAAGTTGGTTTAGCGATTGCTAAGGCGCGACGTCTCGCACGTTCGTAGTCGGATCGTCAAGGTCGACTCCCACAGAAAACGATAGCCACCATCTCATCGAAACATCGGGACACCTTTGCCTCTATCACTAACCGGCTGGAGGATTCACAGTCCTCAAGTGTAAAAGTCTTCATATCACACAGACAGGAAGACTTCAGTGATGCCTAACACTCTTTGGCTCTGGGTGGTTAGGGCTTTATCCTCGCAAGGAATTATCTCTCAAAGGCTTCCAGGTGGGTTGCTCTCAAACGACAAAAGCCGTACACTAACTCTGAGCAGCCAACTGTTTATGGTTGTAGGGGGTGGGCTATTTATAGCCACTAGGCAACCCGACCTGATTTGTCCGAAATGACTCTGGGTCACTAAGGAACTGACATGTGTTCCAATGGTCAGATTTCAAACACACACAACAACTTTACTTGGGCTACAAGCAAAGCTGACTTATCCAACTCTGGATAAGATTTGCTCTCATTGTCTTCGCTCGAAGACATAGGATTTTGGTTAAGCATCACTTCAGTCATTCTGACTGGTTCTCTTGGACCCCACTTAACAGTACGGTGGTTCTTACGACTCAACAGAGAAGAAAAAGAACGACGAAACAACTAAGTCTTCGCGCTCCATAGTCTTCACACAATGTCTTCTCTTGTCATAGTCTTCAATGTGAATGTCTTCACATACCACCTTTGACTTCAATGTCTACATACATTTTTAGGGGTCATCTCTGGTAGGAAAACCGAATCAATGAGGGACTTCTACCTGTGTTATCCTACAATTCTCACAAACACATTAGTCCCTCAACCAGGTTTGTCGTCAATACTCCAAAACCAACTAGGGGTGGCACTAGATGCACTTACAACCACACTTGTGCTTCAATAGATGCACTTACAACCACACTTGTGCTTCAAAGTATCACCATGTTCTTCATATAGAGAGTCTCTTGAGTTATCACTTTCATATACTAGTGGGAATATTCATTATAGAACTTGGCTTGTATATTCCGATGATGGGCTTCCTCAAATGCCCGAGGTCTTCATGAGCAAGCAAGTTGGATGCACACCCACTTAGTTTTAGTTGGAGCTTTCATATACTTATAGCTCTAGTGCATCCATTGCATGGCAATCCCTACTCAGTCACATTGATATCTATTGATGGGCATCTCCATAGCCCGTTGATATGCCTAGTTGATGTGAGACTATCTTCTCCTTTTTGTCTCCTCCACCATCATATTCTATTCCACCTATAGTGCTATGTCCATGGCTCACGCTCATGTATTGCGTGAAAGTTGAAAAGGTTTGAGAACGTCAAAAGTATGAAACAATTGCTTGGCTTGTCATCGGGGTTGTGCATGATTTGAATATTTTGTGTGGTGAAGATGGAGCATAGCCAGACTATATGATTTTGTAGGGATAACTTTCTTTGGCCATGTTATTTTGAAAATACATGATTGCTTTATTAGTATGCTTGAAGTATTATTGTCTTAATGTCAAAGGATAGACTATTGCTTTGAATCACTCGTGTCTTAATATTCATGCCATGATTAGACATATGGTCAAGATTATGCTAGGTAGCATTCCACATCAAAAATTATCTTTTTTTTATCATTTACCTACTCGAGGACGAGCAGGAATTAAGCTTGGGGATGCTGATACGTCTCTGTCGTATCTATAATTTTTGATTGTTCCATGCCAACATTATTCAACTTTCATATACTTTTTGGCAACTTTTTTATATTATTTTTGGGACTAACATATTGATCCAGTGCCCAGTGTCAGTTCCTGTCTGTTGCATGTTTTTGGTTTCGCAGAATATCCATATCAAACGGGGTCCAAACGGGATAAAAACGGACGGAGCTTATTTTTGGAAAATATGGAAAATTTGGAAGGAAAATCAACGTGAACCAGTGCCTGAGGTGGTCACGAGGCAGGGGGCGCCCCCCTAGGGCGCGCCCCTACCCTCGTGAGCCCACCGTAAGGTGGTTGACGCTCTTCTTTTGCCGCAAGAAAGCTAATATTCGGGAAAAAAATCACGGCGAAGGTTTCAGGCCAATCAGAGTTACGGATCTCCATATATATACGAAATGGTGAAACAGAGCCAGAACAGAATGCAGAAACAGAGAGAGACAGATCCAATCATGGAGGGGCTCTCGCCCCTCCCGTGCCATGGAGGCCATGGACCAGAGGGGAAACCCTTCTCCCATCTAGGGAGGAGGTCAAGGAAGAATAAGAAGGAGGGGGGCTCTCTCCCCCTCGCTTCCGGTGGCACCGGAGTGCCACCGGGGGCCATCATCATCACCGCAATCTACACCAACACCTTTGCCATCTTCACAAACAACTCCATCACCTTCCTCCCTCTATCTACAGCGGTCCACTCTCCCGCAACCTGTTGTACCCTCTACTTGAACATGGTGCTTTATGCTTCATATTATTATCCAATGATGTGTTGCCATCCTATGATGTCTGAGTAGATTTTTGTTGTCCTATTGGTGGTTGATGAATTGCTATGATTGATTTAATTTGCTTGTGGTTATGTTTTTGTCCTTTGGTGCCCATCATATGATTGCGCGTGTGGATCACACCCTAGGGTTAGTTGTATGTTGATAGGACTATGTATTGGAGGGCAAGAGTGACAGAAGCTTCAACCTAGCATAGAAATTGATGCATACGGGATTGAAGGGGGACCAATATATCTTAATGCTACGGTTGGGTTTTACCTTAATGAACGTTAGTAGTTGCGGATGCTTTCTAATAGTTCCAATCATAAGCGCATAGAATTCTAGGTCAGGGATGACATGCTAGCAGTGGCCTCTCCCACATAATACTTGCTATCGGTCTAGTAAAGTTGTCAATTGCTTAGGGGAAATTTCGCAACTCCTACGACCACTTTTCCACACTCGCTATATTTACTTTATTGTTTCTTTATCTAGACAGCCCCTACTTTTTATTTACTTGCTCTTTATTATCTCGCAAACCTATCCAACAACACCTACAAAGTACTTCTAGTTTCATACTTGTTCTAGGTAAAGCGAACGTCAAGCGTGCGTAGAGTTGTATCGGTGGTCGGTAGAACTTGAGGGAATATTTGTTCTACCTTTAGCTCCTTGTTGGGTTCAACACTCTTACTTATCGAAAACTGTTGCGATCCCCTATACTTGTGGGTTATCAATGCTTCTCCCCCTTTTGTCAGTAAGGACCAAAAAGGTTTGAAGACATAGAGCGCCTACTCGTTCCCATGAGGTGCAGGCGAGGCAGCAGGGTCGTCGTTGAGGTCCGGTGGTGCAGAAGAACTTGGTGCAGTGTCGACATGCGCTGAAGTTGGAAGAGGTGAAGTTGCATCATCTTGGTCATCGATGACTCTGGCATTCACTGTCGCAGCTGGGGACGAATAGTCAAAGTCTTCAAGTGAGGGAGTCCGACGCAAGTGAGCATTCCTTGGAGGAGTTGAGTCAAACTTGAATCTTTCGGTGAAGCCATCGTCCTGCAGATCAGCTTCAGCACTAAGCAATGTCAAACTCTTCCAAGACCTCCGACAGGTTTCATGAGTAACAAAGGCATTCTTGGTGGCAAGATTGCGAATGCGATTGACATCCACCAAGAGGCTTTGCATCTGACGCTTAAGCCAGTTGTGATGCTTGTCCTGTTTCTGGTGTAGCACGACGAGAAGCTCTTGGTCATTGAGAACACGAGATCGCCTCCGAGGCCTTTGGGCAATGGTGCTTCCAGTGGCGTCAGTTTGAGCGCGAGGGGCACATGTATTGCCAGCCAAGGGATAAACACGCGAGACTGCCTGAACTCCTTCAATGGGCTGGGTGAAGCTTTGGTGATCAGCATTGTGAAGATAAATGGGATCCTTAGCAGGCTCTGGGTAAATAGCTTCAACAGACAAATCAACCTCTGGCAAGAATACAAGATGATTGCGCGTAGACGGCTGATAGTTGATGGCAGAGTGAAGCTTGATAAGGCGCATTACCCATGGAGCATAGAACTTCAGACCAAAAATGTCGGAGCCAGATGCAGCCAACTGCCTGATGAAGATGTCTTGAGCATTGAAGATGATGCCATTGAAGATATAGAAAACCAAAGTCTTCATTGCTCCTTCAAGCTTCGCTGCAGATGAATGTCCTTTGACAGGCCATAGAGTTTTTCTGATGATATGATAAATGGTGCGAGGCAAATACTCTAGGTCTTCAACAAAGAATTCAGATGGGTAGTCAGCGTCGTGAGGCAAAGGCTTCATCATGCTCAACATTTGGCTCATGTTGGGTTCTGGCTTCTGAAAAATGCTCTCCAAATCATTCTGGTGTTGTTGACAACCTAGTTCATAGTATTCACCAGGAGTGGGCAGGCATGTGAGCTCAACGATATCAAGAGCTTTGGCTTCATGATGGACATTGCATGTCATCCACTCAAGGAACCAAGTCTTTGGATCCCTGTTGTAGCCTCGAATGTGAAGAGTTGCATAGAACTATAGCAGAAGCTCTTCATTCCAGTGTTCCTTGTCTGTGACAAACTGCAGGAGTCCAGCGTCTCTGAAGCAATCCAACGCTTCTTCTAGACAGGGCAGGCCAGCTATAGCTTCAGTATCAAGACGCATATGGGGAAATATGCGCCCTTGATTGTATAAGACGCAGGAATAGTAGCTGCGCTGCTGATAGCTCCAGAACCGATCCGATGAAATGCGAGGTTTGGTGTAAGGGTTCTTGGCGCTGTTGAAGAAGGTGTTATGTGCCACGAAGCCATTCACATTGAAGATTCAAGAGAGGTTGCAGTGCCTGGGAATCTAGGAAGTCTTGGCTTGGGCTTCTGGACATGAGGTCTGTGCTCGACATGATAGTCAAATTGTGGACCCGCAGCAGGTGGAGGAACCAGAATGGGCCATCGGACCATAACAGGCTGACCACGATCAAATGCCAGCTCAATTGTATGAGGTCTTGGAGGGGGTACAGAAGCATTGGCATTGGCGTTGACATGGGCTTCAGGGTCCACATTGGCTTCAGGAGCTTTAGTATTGGCTTTGGGCGCTGCAGTGGCTTCAGGTGCATGCACTTCTGGCACCGCATGAGCTTCAGGCGCCACATTAGCTTCAACCATGACAATGTCATTGGCTTCAGTGTTGATGTTGGTGGCCGCCTCAGGATTGTTAACCTCCACTTTAGGAGCTGGAGGGTAGGACACGTTCTCCTCGAGAACAACATCTTGGTGGGACGGGGGTGTAACAACTCTTTCTACTTCAACTCGTGGTTCTTCTCCTTCATCGGCTGGTGCAGCCGGAATATCTTCAGCCGTTTTGGCTTCAGACTCAGAAACGTGCACAGTAGAAGGGACTTGGGGCCCTGGTCCTTTGCGAAGCCTGCGTAATGCTGGCGACACTGGTGGAGATGGAGTCGTCTGGGCCTCAAAGTCATCATCATCTTGTGGTTGGGGGGCACTTGGGGTGTCTTGGTGTTGTGGGTGATCAGCCCATGATGCATCCTGAGAAGTTGGCGTCAGAGGACGACCAATGCTGATGAGTTCGTTGTGCGTGAGCATAGGAGATGATACCAAATTGTGCTCGATCTGAGGAAGGACTTCATCATCTTCAACATTGTCGTGAGGACCAATGTCTTCAGCTGTGGTGGGGTCAACAGCTGGATTGTCTTCAGCTTCAGGAGCCTCTGTGGAAGCAGGCTCATGAACTATCACTTGGCGCTCTTGATGTTCAGACGCAGGACGAGCCACTGAGATTGGCTCGACATCAAGGGGCTCTGTGGGAGCAGCCCGATCTCTCTTCTTGGTTTTCCATTTCTTGGTTGGGGGAGCATCATCAGTGGTGGCCTTGGTCTTGCGTTTTCTTGCATCGGCTTCAGCTGCCCTTGTTTTCTTGAGTTCTGAAGCCACTGTGGGGACCTTAGGCTTCGAGCTTGTCATACTGGTTGGGAAAACAATTGGATGTATTTCTTACCTTGGTGCTTCGGGTTCTACCACAGCTGGCTTCTTCTTCTTCTTGGCCGCCATTCAGGGGTCGATGCCCGGACGCCCCAAAGCCTTGCGCTTTTCAGCTTCATTGTATCCTTGAACACATTTAGCAGCAAGATCCTTCATGCGCTCACGAGAACCTTTGGTTTCTTCGCGTTTCGTGCGGAATGCTTCCTTGAGCTCATGCATCATGACCTGGAAGTTCTGAATGTCTTCAACATTGAGCTTGGCCATATGCTTCTTGAACTGAGCCTTTTCTTAATCTATCTTATGCTTCAGCTCAACAATTTTCTGAGCTAGAGCCAGCTCAGCAGCAATGGCTCCGTGGAAGGAGACGCTGAGGCCAATGGGAAGCTGAAGATCATCAAAACTGACATTTGGGCTGTCAAACCACTCATCAATGAACTTGTTTAAGATTTCCACATCAAAGAGAGGAAGGTCATTGAAGATTTCCGCCTCTTGCTTGCTCTTGATCAGCTGCTCAAGAACATCATCGCCAAGATCGTCGTCGCTGGACAGATCAATGGTGTCATTCTCGTTGCGCAGAACAGCAGCAGGGGTCAGTGCTTGGCTAGTGGGTTGCATGGGCATCTTCACTTTGGCGGGCTTGGAGATACGTGAAAAATCTTCAGACTGCACACTGTCTTTAGGAGGTGCAGTGGCTAGAGGCTTCGCCCGTGAAACCTTTGGTGCAGGGGAAGGCTTCGAAGCTTTAGGTTTCTTCAGCTTCTTTGGCTTCGGTGGTGCAGGCGCTTTGTCAGAATCAGCGTCGTCTGCAGGTTCATCCATGGCTGTCCCTTGAACCATAATATGAGAGATGAGACCATCTAGGTTGTAGAAGGGCCCAACAAGATTGGGTTCAGCTTCGCGAGTGCCATCGGCACGAGGAGCAGAGGGACCTGGATTGAAGTCTAATCCCCGCGACTTCTTGTTTTCTTTGGCCGAGTTCTTGGCAAACTGGAAGTTGCACTTGAACAGATTATTGTCACGGCACCATAGTAATGAAGATGGGTCTGCATCTGCAGGCTGTGGTCCATGGACCATGCAAGGATAGAAGCCTTGTTCAATGGCTTCAGATCTGGACCTCGATTGAAGATTTCTGTACAAGATGTCTCCCCACGGTCGCTTGATGGCATTCTTCTCAGCATATTCTTGGGTCACGAACCTGTACTTGTACCATTGTTCTGCCCAATATCTTCGAATCCATTGGATTCGGGTTTTCCGCTGATTGTAGTCCTCCTCTGGATCTGTCTTGTACAGCTCATAGAGGTCAGGAGGAAAATCTCTTGAGGTGTTTCCACGGCGTTGTCTGCCACCTTCCTTGCAGATTTCTCTGGTGCCATGAAGTTTAGACTGAAAGGCTTCAAAACTGTCAAAGTCTTCCGTCTACTGGTCAGACAAGAACTGGCTTCAGGAGAATTTATATGATGCTGTAAGAACTCTACAAATGAATGCAGACTATGAGAACCAAGGGATTCTCCCATGGACATGTACCTGTGACAGCATTAAAGGTGCGAGGGAAGGGGAAGAGGTCATATGCATTCTCAGAAGATTTTGAAGATAAATCAGTTTAGAAGACATTGACCTCATAGTGCGAAGACATTCACTCATAGGTAGAGAGTTGGTTCCAGATTTGTACGAATCCATGAATAAGTACAAGTGAGGAATCTAACTACTTTGTGAAGCATAAGTGAACATACTATGCATGTTATGAGATGCAGTATGAGATAGATCCAACTTGTGTGAACAGAAACTACTTGTGGTGGAAAAGGATGAATCTATCGGATCAAAAAGACTGTAAAAAGGAGGTTTTATTTACCACACGAGGAACTTCTAGACGGAGTGGGAGAGGAGGCCGAGCAGTTCGATCTTCTGTGCCCTAACTTGGCGATGGAGGACACCTACAGTGACGACGGAGAAGACGATGTCCGCGGCCGGCGTGAGGACGGCGTCAGTGAGGTCGCGGCAGCTAAGGGCTTCGTCGCCAGCGTCGTCAAGGGCTAGCGGTGGCGCTAGGGTTTGTGCGGGAGTGGAAGAAGAGATAATGACTGGGGTGAGGCTTGTATTTATAGGGACAGGGACGACACAGTGTTATTACACAGGTACCCCTGGCAATTCGCATCTGAAGGACACGTGGCGATCATGCAACACGTGAGAGGTTGTTCCACATTCCCACGCACGCCTGGATTGTCGGGTGGTCGTTCCCACTTCTCCGGGATTCAGGCAGAAGGGATTTAGCATTGAAAACAGATTAATGTTTGTCTCCATGTCTTCTACTGACAAGGATGCAGAGAAGACGTTTTGACAGTTTCAATAGAATGCATATGATTTGGATAGATAGACTTAAGACAGGAGCATAGAAAGGTTAGGGTCCGATCACATTCACTTAGTTCAAAATATTCAACAAGAAGACATAGCTATAAGTGAATGCTGTAGAGGACAGAAACAAAATCAGTACACTGAAGATAAACAAGAAGCCATGTTGACATTGAAGAAAAACGAAATGCGAAGACTTTGCAATGTAATACCAACAGAGAGTATTCCAAACAGGAGTTTGGTGGTGGCGTTACCCACCGTATAGGAAATATTAGACCCAGACACGGCGCACAATTATCGTGGCGCTCCGAAGTCAAATTCCATGTTAATGTATTCACACTCAGAATGTAAGTCTTCATTGATTGAAGACATACTTTACTTCGTGCGTTGCTCATCTAAGTCATCATCATGCATAAGTGTTAGGATGTGTGCCTGATCACATGACATTTGAGGATTCCAAGATATTTAGGTCACACCGTAACTTGCAAAACCTCTTCTCATCCAAGGGCTTTGTGAAGATATCTGCCAGTTGCTCTTCAGTGTTGACGTGTATGATATCAATATCTTCCTTCATGACATGATCTCTGAGAAAGTGATGACGAATTTCAATGTGCTTTGTCTTTGAGTGCTGAACTGGGTTATTAGCAATCTTGATGGCGCTTTCGTTGTCGCAGTAGAGTGGCACTTGCTTCAAATGAATGCCATAGTCTTGAGTGTTTGCTTCATCCATAGAAGCTGAGCGCAGTAAGATCCAGCAGCAATGTATTCAGATTCAGCAGTGGAGAGAGATACACAGTTCTGCTTCTTTGAAGACCAACATACAAGTGATCGTCCCAGAAAGTGACATGTGCCTGATGTAGACTTGCGATCCACCTTTTCACCAGCATAATCAGCATCCGAGAATCCAACTAGATCAAACTCTGAGCCCTTTGGATACCATAATCTTAGTGTTCGGGTGTGAGCCAAATATCGAAGAATTCGCTTCACAGCTAAGTGATGCGATTCCTTTGGTGCCGCTTGGAATCGGGCACACATGCAAACACTAAGCATGATATCTGGCCTAGATGCACATAAATAAAGCAAATAACCAATCATGGAGCGGTATACCTTTTGATCGAACTCTTTACCATTGTTGCCAGGACCCAAATGGTGTTTAGCTGGCATTGGTGTAGTGTAACCTTTGCAGTCTTGCATTCCAAACTTCTTCAGGCAATCTTTGAGGTATTTCTCTTGAGATATGAAGATGTCGTTGCATTGCTGTCGTATTTGAAGACCAAGGAAGAACTTCAGTTCACCCATCATGGACATCTGATATTGCTCTTGCATCATATATCCAAACTCATCACTGTATTTCTGGTTGGTGCAGCCGAAAATAATGTCATCCACATATATTTAGCACACAAACAGTTCACCATCTTATGTCTTCGTGAAGAGTGTGGGATCCAAAGAACCAGGTTTGAAGCCTTTGCTCTCCAGGAAGTCCTTGAGTGTGTCATACCAAGCACGAGGGGCTTGTTTGAGTCCATATAGTGCCTTGTTGAGCTTATAAACCATGTCAGGATGTTTTGGATCTTCAAAGCCAGGCGGTTGTGCAACATACACTTCTTCTTCAATCTTTCCATTGAGAAAAGCGCTCTTCACATCCATTTGATACAGAAGAATGTTATGATGATTTGCATAGGCCAATAGTATGCGTATAGCTTCAAGCCTAGCCACAGGAGCAAATGTTTCATCGAAGTCAATTCCTTCAACTTGAGTGTATCCTTGAGCAACGAGACGAGCTTTGTTTCTGACAACTTAACCATGCTCATCTTGCTTGTTGCGATATATCCATTTAGTGCCTATGATATTGTGCTTACAAAGATCGGGACACTTGACCAGTTCCCATACATTATTTAGTTCAAATTGTTGAAGCTCTTCTTGAATAGCTTGAATCCATTCAGGTTCCATGAAGGCTTCATCAACTTTCTTGGGTTCAGATATTGAGAGGAATGCGAAGTGCCCATAGAAATTTGCTAGTTGTGTTGCCCTTGAACGAGTGAGTGGGCCAGGTGCATTAATGTTGTCAATTATTCTCTCAATCTGTACTTCATTTGCAACACGAGGATGAACTGGACGAAGATTTTGCTCTTGCTGATCATTGTCATAGTTGGAATGATTGTCTTCAGGCTGAGCATTGTCTTCAGGATGATTAGGTGCAGAGATGATGAGTTCCTCTTCAGGCTGAGCTTCAGATGGTATGATTTCTCCGGTTCCCATAAGCTTGATGGTTTCACTGGATGGAACTTCATCTAGCACATTTGGCAGGTGCTCTCTTTGCGAGCCGTTAGTCTCATCGAACCGTGCATCCACAGTTTCAACCACTTTATAGTGAAAGAGGTTGAAGACTCTGTAGGAGTGCGAATCCTTTCCGTATCCAAGCATAAAACCTTCATGTGCTTTCGGTGCAAATTTTGAAGTGTGATGTGGATCCTTGATCCAGCACCTGGCACCAAATACTCTGAAGTAGATGACATTTGGCTTCTTACCAGTGAGGAGCTCATAGGATGTTTTGTTCAGAAGCTTGTGAAGATAAACACGGTTGATAATATGGCATGCAGTATCAATGGCTTCAGGCCAGAACTTTCTTGGAGTCTTGTATTCATCGAGCATCGTCCGAGCCATCTCAATAAGTGTTCTGTTCTTGCGTTCCACGACGCCATTCTGCTACGGCGTGTACGGAGCTGAGAACTCATGAGTGATGCCCAAAGTATCAAGATAAGTGTCGAGGCCAGTGTTCTTGAATTCAGTGCCATTGTCACTTCTGATGTGCTTGATCTTGACGCCATAGTTGTTCATGGCTCGATTGTCGAAGCGTCTGAAGACATCCTGCACTTCAGTCTTCACAGGCACCGCATAGGTGATCCTTCTTGAACTTGATGCCCTCGATGCCTATAACATGCTTCTTCTTTGCAAGAGTGTGCAAATTCCTCATGCCAGCATGCCCTAGCCTCCGATGCCAGAGCCAGCATTCTGAAGCTTTTGCTAGAAGGCATACGGCAAGTTGTGGTCCTGCTGAGAAATCTACCACGTACAAATCATCTTTCCGATACCCTTCAAAGACTAGAGACTTGTCAGATTCCATTAGAACAAGGCAACGATATTTTCCAAATATCACAATCATGTTCAAATCACAAAGCATTGAGACAGACATTAAGTTGAAACCAAGGGATTCAACAAGCATCACTTTATTCATGTGTTGATCCCTTGAGATTGCAACTCTGCCTAGACCCAATACCTTGCTTTTACCCGTATCAGCAAATGTGATGTGACTCTTGTCATATGGATGTAAAGTTGAGTCCATGAGAAGACTTCGCTTGCCAGTCATGTGATTAGTACACCCACTATCAATAATCCATTCTAAAGCAGCTGGCGTCATACCCTACAGTGCAGTTAGGGGGATAGGCTTCACGAAGAGAATTGTGAAGCATAAACATTTGACGAGCAAGTGGATTCTGAAAGCTTAGATCGAGGTTAGGACTGATAGGGCAGGTAGCAAGCGACTCAGGAACAATATACATAATAAGACCATTTGGGCATTTGATCTTGCACCCTACAAGATGTTTAAGGTCCCCAGCAATAGCTTCAGACGAATTTGATTTTCGGCAGGAGACCCTTCCCTGCAAAAGAGAGTTAAGATTTCTTAGCCACCCACATCTTCAAGGGTGGCTTCGAAGCAATGAGTCTAAGTGTAGCATCTGAGAACTTTGGCTTTGAAGCCCTAGCAAATAGTCTTGCATGAGGGCAATAGTACTCATAAGAATAAGCAGAGTAGTTCTTGGTCTTATGAACATGGAGATTTGATGAAACGTGCTCATATTCATAGGCCTGAGTATGGTTTCCCTGCAAAACATTTGCGTTAGTGCGACTCAGGTGAGCCCTCTGTCTGTATGAAGCCTTTGGACCATATGAAGCATGTGGTCTCGGGTTTGTCTTCTTCACTTGTGGTGTCATGATTACATTCACAGGAAGTTTCTCCAGACACCTTTTCGGCACCCAGACTTTCTTCAAGGTGGCCCATTCCTGCAGTTAGTACCAATATACCTGGCAAACACTTCACCATTCTGATTCTTAAATAGTTTATAGTTTGCACCAAAGGATTCATCAATAACAATGGGATTAGCACAAGTGAAGCCAGATAGGGTGGATGGATCCACTGAAGATTCCTTTGCACCAACCCATGTGGTTTTGGGGTACTGCTCAGGTTTCCAGTAAGAGCCATCAGCATTCATTTTCCTTTCGAACCCAACACCCTCTTTCCTAGGGTTTCGGTTCAGGGTCTGCCTTTTGAGGACATCACATAGTGTCTGATGTCCTTTGAGACTTTTGTACATCCCTGTTTCAAGCAATGTCTTCAACCTAGCATTTTCATCAGCAATAGCAGTGGCATCCTCAGCAGAGGGGTTAGTTACCACATCAACAGTTGAAGATATTGCAACAGTAGCAGCAGTAGAACATCCAGCAACAGAAGTAGCGTTATCACGCTTAATGCATTTAAGACATGGTGGTTCAAATCCTTCCTGAGCGGGACTGATCTGTTTGGCGTGAAGTGACTCGTTTTCCTTTTGAAGATCTTCATGAGCCGCTCTCAATTTCTCAAGATCTTGCTTCCTTTGAAGATAATCATAGGAGAGCTTTTCATGAGTTGTTGAGAGCGTTTCATGACGACTTTCAAGTTCCTCATACTTAACATGAAGATTTTTTATGTCTTCAATTAAGGACTGAGATCGAGTCATTTCAGCATCTAACAGGCCATCGCTTTTGTCTAACAGTTTTTGAATATGTTCCATAGCTTTCTGTTGTTCAGTTGCAATTTTAGCAAGTGTTTTGTAGCTGGGTTTGGAACCACAATCAGACTCATCTTCACTAGATGTTTGATAGTGAGTAGTGCGTGAGTTTACCTTGGCACCGCGTGCCATGAAGCAGTAGGTGGGAGCGGAGTCATCCTGGTCATCAGCATCGGCGTCGGTGATGTGGTCATTGTCTTCAATGTTGAAGATGGACTTGGCAACGTAGGTTGTAGCCAGACTCGCAATGCCAGAATCGGACTCCTCCTCAGACTCCACTTCCGCCTCCTCAGAAGCAGACTCCTCCTCTGAATCCATTTCCTTGCCAACAAATGCACGAGCCTTGCCAGATGAGCTCTTCTTGTGTGATGAAGACTTGGAAGATGACTTTGAGTATTTCTTCTTCTTCTTGTCGTCAGAATCATATTCCTTGCTTTTCTTCTTCTTGTTGTTCTCATTGTCCCACTAAGGACACTCAGAGATGTAGTGGCCAGATTTCTTGCACTTGTGGCATGTTCTCTTCTTGTAGTCATGAGCAGAAGCTTCATCATTCCTTGAGCTAGATCGCGAGGACTTTCTGAAGCCTTTCTTATTGGTGAATTTTTGGAAGTTCTTCACAAGCATAGCAAGCTCCTTTCCAATGTCTTCAGGATCATCAGAACTGCAATCAGATTCTTCTTCAGATGAGGAAATAGCTTTTCCCTTCAAAGCATGAGTTCGCCCATAGTTGGGACCATAGATGTCTCTTTTCTCAGAAAGCTGAAACTCATGTGTGTTAAGCCTTTCCAGTATGTCAGACGGATCGAGTGTCTTGAAGTCAGGGCGTTCTTGAATCATCAGGGCTAGGGTGTCAAACGAGCTGTCAAGTGATCTCAGGAGTGTCTTGACGACTTCATGCTTGGTGATCTCAGTAGCGCTGAGGGCTTGAAGCTCATTTGTGATGTCAGTGAGTCGATCAAACATAAGCTGAACATTCTCATTGTCGTTTCTCTTGAAGCGGTTGCGAAGGACACTAATTCTTTGACCTCTCTGGGTTGATACGCCTTCGTTGACCTTGGAGAGCCAGTCCCAGACTAGCTTGGATGTTTCCACAGCACTCACACGGCCATATTGTCCTTTGGTCAGATGACCACAGATGATGTTCTTGGCAGTGGAATCCAGTTGAACGAACTTCTTGACATCAGCAGTGATGACACCTTCACCAGCCTTGGGGACGCCATTCTTGATGACATACCAGAGGTCGACATCGATGGCTTCAAGATGCATGCGCATCTTATTCTTCCAGTAGGGATATTTAGTTCCATCAAAGACTGGGCATGCAGCAGAGACTTTGATTATCCCTGCAATCGACATAGCTAAAACTCCAGGTGGTTAAACCGAATCACACAGAACAAGGGAGTACCTTGCTCTGATACCAATTGAAAGTGCTAGTTATCGACTAGAGGGGGGTGAATAGGCGATTTTTATGAAAGTCTTCAAAACATGGAAGTTTCGAAGACAACCGATAGAAACAAACCTATTACCATGCAGCGGAAGGTAGACTACACTAAGAAAACCATAGTCAAGTATTCAATGAGGAGACAACACAAAGACTAATAGCAGCTAGGCAGTATAGATCAGGATGGAAGATAGTATGAAGCCAATCAAAACAGCAGTCACATAGTGAAGATAAATAGATAATGCAGACAGGCAATGACTTCACAAGGACCAATCTGAAAGTAAAGAGATAGGAAGGATGGAACCGTAGCTCGTTGAAGACAATGATTTGTTGGACCAGTTCCAGTTGCTGTGACAACTGTACATCTGGTTAGGGAGGCTGAGATTCAACTCAGAAGACCACGTCTTCACCTTATTCTCCTTGAGCTAAGGACACACAGTCCTCGCCCAATCACTCTGGTAAGTCTTCAAGGTAGACTTCCAAACCTTCACAGACTTCGTTCACCGGTGATCCACAATGACTCTTGGATGCTCAGAACGCGATGCCTAACCGGCTGGAGGATTCACAGTCCTCAAGTGTAATAAGTCTTCAGATCACACAGACAAGAAGACTTAAGTGATGCCTAACACTCTTTGGCTCTGGGTGTTTAGGGCTTTATCCTCGCAAGGAATTCTCTCTCAAAGGCTTCGAGGTGGGTTGCTCTCAAACGACAAAAGCCATACACTAACTCTGAGCAGCCAACCGTTTATGGTTGTAGGGGGTGCGCTATTTATAGCCACCAGGCAACCCGACCTGATTTGTCCGAAATGACCCTGGGTCACTAAGGAACTGACACGTGTTCCAACGGTCAGATTTCAAACACACACGGCAACTTTACTTGGGCTACAACCAAAGCTGACTTATCCAGCTCTGGATAAGATTTGCTCTCATTGTCTTCGCTCGAAGACATAGGATTTTGGTTAAGCATCACTTCAGTCATTCTGACCGGTTCACTTGGACCCCACTTAACAGTACGGTGGTTCCTATGACTCAAGAAAGAAGAAAAAGAACGACGAAACAACTAAGTCTTCGTGCTCCATAGTCTTCACGCAATGTCTTCTCTTGTCATAGTCTTCAATGTGAATGTCTTCACATACCACCTTTGACTTCAATGTCTTCATACATTTTTAGGGGTCATCTCTGGTAGGAAAACCGATTCAATGAGGGACTTCTACCTGTGTTATCCTGCAATTCTCACAAACACATTAGTCCCTCAACCAGGTTTGTCGTCAATACTCCAAAACCAACTAGGGGTGGCACTAGATGCACTTACATTGGTGATGATGGCGGTGAAGTTGTTGGTGTAGATTGCGGTGATGATGACGGCCCCAACGGCGTTCCGGCGCCACCGAGAGAGAGGGGGAGAGAGCCCCCCTTCTTATTCTTCTTCCTTGACCTTCACCCTAGATGGGAGAAGGGTTTCCCCTCTGGTCCATGATCTCCATGACGTGGGAGGGGCGAGAGCCCCTCCGAGATTGAATCAGTCTCTCTGTCTCTCTCTGTTTCTGCGTTCCATATTCTGCCCCTTCACCGTTTCTTAAATTCCCGGAGATCCGTAACTCCGACTGGGCTGAAATTTGGACACTGTTTTGATCTAGATATTAGCTTTCTTGGGGCGAAAGAAGGGCACCAACCGCCTTACAGGCTGGCCACAAGGGCCCGGGGCGCGCCTGACCCCCTGGGGCACACCCCCTGCCTCGTGGCCCCTCGGGCATCGTCTCGCGTTGATTCTACTTCCCAAAAATCACATATATTCCAAAAAAAATCTCCATCAGTTTTTATCCTGTTTGGACTCCGTTTGATATGGATTTTCTGTGAAAAAAACATGCAACAAACAGAAACTGGCACTAGGCACTGGATCTATATGTTAGTCCAAAAAATAGTATAAAAAGTTTCCAAAAGTATATGAAAGTTGTATAATATTGGCATGGAACAATAAAAAATTATAGATATGACGGAGATGTATCAGCATCCCCAAGCTTAATTCCTGCTCGTCCTCGAGTAGGTAAATGATAAAAAGATAATTTTTGATGTGGAATGCTACCTAGAATAATCTTGACCATATGTCTAATCATGGCATGAATATTAAGACACGAGTGATTCAAAGCAATAGTCTATCATTTGACATTAAGACAATAATACTTCAAGCATACTAATAAAGCAATCATGTTTTTTCAAAATAACATGGCCAAAGAAAGTTATCCCTACAAAATTATATGGTCTGGCTATGCTCCATCTTCACCACACAAAATATTCAAATCATGCACAACCCCGATGATAAGCCAAGCAATTGTTTCATACTTTTGACGTTCTCAAACCTTTTCAACTTTCACGCAATACATGAGCGTGAGCCATGGATATAGCACTATGGGTGGAATAGAATATTATGGTGGAGGTTGTGTGGAGAAGACAAAAAGGAGAAAGTCTCAAATCGACGCGGCTAATCAACGGGCTATGGAGATGCCCATCAATTGATGTCCATGTGAGGAGTAGGGATTGCCATGCAACGGACGCACTAAGAGCTATAAGTGTATGAAAGCTCAAACTGAAACTAAGTGGGTGTGCATCCAACTTGCTTGCTCATGAAGACCTAGGGCATTTGAGGAAGCCCGTCGTTGGAATATACAAGCCAAGTTCTATAATGAAAATTCCCACTAGTATATGAAAGTGATAACTCAAGAGACTCTCTATATGAAGAACATGGCGCTACTCTAAAGCACAAGTGTGGTAAAAGGATAGTAACATTGTCCCTTCTCTCTTTTCTCTCATTTTTTTATTTTTTTCTCTTTTTTTCTTTTTTTTCTTTTTTTGTAGGCTTCTTTGGCCTCTCTCTTTTTTTTGGGGGGGGGGCTTCTTTGGCCACTTTTATATTGATAACCTCACATGGGACAATGTTCTAATAATGATGATCATCACACTTTTATTTACTTACAACTCAATATTACAACTCGATACTAGAACAAAGATATGACTCAATATGAATGCCTCCAGCGGTGTACCGGGATGTGCAATGATCTAGCGTAGCAATGACATCAAAAAACGGACAAGCCATGAAAACATCATGCTAGCTATCTTACGATCATGCAAAGCAATATGACAATAAATGCTCAAGTCATGTATATGATGATGATGGAATTTGCATGGCAATATATCTCGTAATGGCTATGGAAATGCCATGATAGGTAGGTACGGTGGCTGTTTTGAGGAAGATATAAGGAGGCTTATGTGTGATAGAGCGTATCGTATCACGGGGTTTGGATGCACTGGTGAAGTTTGCACCAACTCTCGAGGTGATAAAGGGCAATGCACGGTACCGAAGAGGCTAGCAATGATGGAAGGGTGAGAGTACGTATAATCCATGGACTCAACATTAGTCATAAAGAACTCACATAATTATTACAAAAATCTATTAGTCATCGAAACAAAGTACTACGCGCATGCTCCTAGGGGGAGAGATTGGTAGGACAAGACCATCGCTTGTCCCCGACCGCCACTCATAAGGAAGACTATCATAAATACCTCATGCTCCAACTTCGTTACATAACGGTTCACCATACGTGCACGCTAAGGGAATCACAAACTTCAACACAAGTATTTCTAAAATCCACAACTACCCACTAGCATGACTCTAATATCACCATCTTTATATCTCAAAACTATTGCTAGGAATCAAACATATCATATTCAATGATCTACAAGTTTTATGTAGGATTTTATGACTAACCATGTGAATGACCAATTCCTATCATCTCTCTGAATAGATATAAGTGAAGCAAGAGAGTTTAATTCTTTCTACAAAAGATATTCCCACGCTCTAACAAATATAAGTGAAGCAAAAAGAGCATTCTACAAATGGCGGTTTTCTATTGAAGAGAAACAGGCAATCCAAACTTCAAATGATATAAGTGAAGAACATCAAGCATTCTATAAAGCCATACTCAAAAGATATAAGTGAAGTGCAATGAGCATTCTATAAATCAACCAAGGACTATCTCATACCAGCATGGTGCATCAAAGAAAAGTGAAAACTAAATGCAAAAGATGCTCGAAGATTTACGCATATCATGTGACGAATAAAAATATAGCTCCAAGTAAAATTACCGATGATTGTTAGAAGAAAGAGGGGATGCCTTCTGGGGCATCCCCAAGCTTGGTTGCTTGGGAGTCCTTGAATATTTCCTTGGGGTGCATTGGGCATCCCCAAGCTTTGGCTCTTGCCACTCCTTATTCCTTCATCCATCGTGATCTCTCCCAAAACTTGAAAACTTCAATCACACAAAACTCAACAGAAAGCTCGGTAAGATCCGTTAGTATAATAAAGCAAATCACTGCTCTAAGTACTCTTGCAAACCAATTCATATTTTGTTTTTGCATTGTAGCTACTGTAATATAACTTTTCCATGGCTTTTGCATTGTAGCTACTATAACAAACAAGTATACGGGATCAATTGTAGCCTATTTCGATAAGTAAGAGTGTCGAACCCAACAAGGAGCTAAAGGTAGAACAAATATTCCCTGAAGTTCTATCGACCATCGATACAACTCTACGCATGCTTAACATTCGCTTTACCTAGAACAAGTATGAAACGAGAAGTATTATGTAGGTGTTGTTGGATAGGTTTGCAAGATAATAAAGAGCGCGTAAATAAAAAGTAGGGGCTGTTTAGATGAAGACACAGCTAAGTTAGTTTTATTAGAGAGCTTGTTGTCACACAAGAAAGTTATTTGTCCCTAGGAAATCGATAACTAGACCGGTAATCATTATTGCAATTTTATTTGAGGGAGAGGCATAAGCTAACATACTTTCTCTTCTTGGATCATATGCACTTATGATTGGAACTCTAGCAAGCATCCGCAACTACTAAAGATCATTAAGGTAAAGCCCAACCATAGCATTATAAGGCATCAAGTCCTCTTTATTCCCATACGCAAACAACCTACTTACTCGGGTATGTGTTTCTATCACTCACGCCACCCACCATAAGCAAATCATGAACATATTGCAAACCCTACAGCGGGGATCCCTCATGCTTGCGCAACACGGAGAGCACCATAGGACAACACCAATAATAAAACATACAACTCAAACCAATCACGATCATCAATTAACCCATAGGACAAAATGGATCTACTCAAACATCATAGGATAGCCATACATCATTGGGAAATAATATATAACGTTGAGCACCATGTTTAAGTAGAGATTACAGCGGGTAAAAGAAGGGTTACACCGCTGGATAGAGGGGGGAAGAGTTGGTGATGATGGCGGTGATGATGATGGCCCCGGCGGCGTTCCGGCGCCACCGGGAGAGAGGGGGGAGAGTCCTTCTTCTTCTTCCTTGACCTTCTCCCTAGATGGGAGAAGGGTTTCCCCTCTGGTCCATGGTCTCCATGGCATGCGAGGGGCGAGAGCCCCTCCGAGATTGGATATGTCTCTCTGTCTCTCTCTGTTTCCGCGTTCCAGATTCTGTCCCTTCACCGTTTCTTAAGTTCCCAGAGATCCGTAACTTCGATTGGGCTGAAATTTGGAGGTGCCGTACGTTCGGTGCTTGGATCGGTTGGATCGCGAAGACGTTCAACTACATCAACTGTGTTACTAAAGGCTTCTGCTTTAGGTCTATGAGGGTACATGGACACACTCTCCCCTCTCGTTGCTATGCATCTCCTAGATAGATCTTGCGTGATCGTAGGTAATTTTTTTGAAATATTGTGTTCCCCAACAGTGGCATCCGAGCCAGGTCTATGCATATATGTTATATGCATGAGTAGAACACAAAGAGTTGTGGACGATAATAGTCATACTGCTTACCACCAACGTTTTACTTTGATTCAGCAGTATTGTTGGATGAAGCAGTGATGTCTACTACACAACCTTCTTCTTGTAGACGTTATTGGGCCTCAAAGTGCAGAGGTTTGTTGGACAGTAGCAAATTTCCCTCAAGTGGATGACCTAAGGTTTATCAATCTGTGGGAGGCGTAGGATGAAGATGGTCTCTCTCAAACAACCCTACAACCAAATAACAAAGAGTCTCTTGTGTCCCCAACACACCCAATACAATGGTAAATTGTATAGGTGCACTAGTTCGGCGAAGAGATGGTGATACAAGTGCAATATGGATGGTAGATATAGGTTTTTGTAATCTGAAAATATAAAAACAGCAAGGTAGCAAGTGGTAAAAGTGAGCGTAAATGGTATTGCAATGCTAGGAAACAAGGCCTAGGGTTCATACTTTCACTAGTGCAAGTTCTCTCAACAATAATAACATGATTGGATCATATAACTATCCCTCAACATGCAACAAAGGGCCACTCCAAAGTCACTAATGCGGAGAACAAACGAAGAGATTATGGTAGGGTACGAAACCACCTCAAAGTTATCCTTTCTGATAGATCTATTCAAGAGTCCGTAGTAAAATAACACGAAGCTATTCTTTCCGTTCAATCTAACCTAGAGTTCGTACTAGAATAACACCTTAAGACACAAATCAACCAAAACCCTAATGTCACCTAGATACTCCAATGTCACCTCAAGTATCTGTGGGTATGATTATACGATATGCATTACACAATCTCAGATTCATCTATTCAACCAACACAAAGAACTTCAAAGAGTGCCCCAAAGTTTCTACCGGAGAGTCAAGACGAAAACGTGTGCCAACCCGTATGCATAAGTTCACAAGGTCACTGAACCCGCAAGTTGATCACCAAAACATACATCAAGTAGATCACGTGATATCCCATTGTCACCACAGATAAGCACATGCAAGACATACATCAAGTGTTCTCAAATCCTTAAAGACTCAATCCGATAAGACAACTTCAAAGGGAAAACTCAATTCATCACAAGAAAGTAGAGGGGGAGAAACATCATAAGATCCAACTATAATAGCAAAGCTCGCGATACATCAAGATCATTCCGAATCAAGAACACCAGAGAGAGAGAGAGAGAAAGAGAGAGACCAAACACATAGCTACTGGTACATACCCTCAGCGCCGAGGGTAAACTACTCCCTCCTTGTCATGGAAAGCATCGGGATGATGAAGATGGCCATCGGAGAGGGATTCCCCCCTCCGGCAGGGTGTCGGAACAGGTCTAGATTGGTTTTCGGTGGCTACAGAGGCTTCTGGCGGTAGAACTCCCGATCTAGGTTATTCTCTGGAGGTTTTTGTATTTATAGGAATTTTTGGCGCCGGTCTCACGTCGGGGGGGGGGGGGGTCTCCGAGTCATCCACGAGGGTGGAGGGCGCGCCCTCCTATCTCGTGGATGGCTCGAGACTCTTCTGGCCCAACTATTTTACTCTGGGGGCTTCTTTTGGTCCAAAAAAATCATCAAAAATTCGCACGTCAATTGGACTCCGTTTGGTATTCCTTTTCTGTAAAACTCAAAAACAAGGAAAAAACAGAAATTGGCACTGGGCTCTAGGTTAATAGGTTAGTCCCAAAAATCATATAAAATAGCATATAAAACATCCAAGGTTGATAATATAATAGCATGGAACAATAAAAAATTATAGATACGTTGGAGACGTATCAAGCGGCCCGGACCGCCATTACATGACCGCGTTCATGAGACTGGTTCCACCGATGTGCTTCGCACACAGGTGGCTGGCGGGTGTCTGTTTCTCCAACTTTAGTTGAATCGAGTTTGACTACGACCGGTCCTTGTTGAAGGTTAAAACAGCACAATTGATGAAAAATTGTTGTGGTTTTGATGCGTAGGTAAGAACGGTTCTTACTAGAAGCCCGTAGCAGCCACGTAAAACTTGCAACAACAAAGTAGAGGGCGTCTAACTTGTTTTTGCAGGGCATGTTGTGATGTGATATGGTCAAGACATGATGTGATATAATTTGTTGTATGAGATGATCACAAATGGCAGGAGCCTGATGGTTGTCTCTTTATTGCATAAGATGCAAGCACCATATAATTGCTTTACTTTATTGCTATGCGATAGCAATAGTTGGAAAGGCAATAATTGGCGAGACAACCATGTGACGACACGTTGATAGAGATCAAGATGATGGAGATCATGGTGTCATGCCGGTGACGATGGAGGTCATGACGGTACTTTGGAGATGGAAATCAAAGGCACAAGATGATGATGGCCATATCATGTCACATATTTTTTGATTGCATGTGATGTTTATCTTTTAACATCTTATTTTGCTTAGTTCGACGGTACCTTTATAAGATGATCCCTTACTAAAATTTCAAGGTATAAGTGTTCTCCCTGAGTATGCACCATTGCGATAGTTCGTCGTGCCGAGACACCACGTGATGATCGGGTGTGATAAGCTCTACGTTCACATACAATGGGTGCAAGCCAATTTTGCACATGCAGAATACTTGGGTTAAACTTGACGAGCCTAGCATATGCAGATATGGCCTCGGAACACTGAGACCGAAAGGTCGAACGTGAATCATATAGTAGATATGATCAACATAGTGATGTTCATCATTGAAAACTACTCCATCTCACGTGATGATCGGACATGGTTTAGTTGATATGGATCACGTGATCATTTAGATGACTAGAGAGATTTATATCTAGGTGGAAGTTCTTAAGTAATATGATTAATTGAACTTTAATTTATCATGAACTTGGTCCTGATAGTATTTGCAAATTATGTTGTAGATCAATAGCTCGCGTTATAGCTCCCCGTTTATTTTTGATATGTTCCTAGAGAAAAATAAGTTGAAAGATGATAGTAGCAATGATGTGAACTGGATCCGTGATCTGAGGATTATCCTCATTGCTGCACAGATTAATTATGTCCTTGATGCACCGCTAGGTGACAGACCTATTGCAGGAGCAGATGCAGACGTTATGAACGTTTGGCAACCTCGATGATGACTACTTGATAGTTTAGTGCGCCATGCTTTACGGCTTAGAACCGGGACTCCAAAAATGTTTTGAACGCCATAGAGCTTATAAGATGTTCCAAGAGCTAAAACTGGTATTTCAGACTCATGTGTCGGCGTCCTGGGAACGGGGGTACCCAGACTTGCCTGCCTGCGGCCCACGGCGTGGCTCTACCGGTGGCCCGGTACAGCCCATCTTCATCGGCAACCACTCAAGACCCTCGCGAGGGGCCAAGCCTCACGAGGCGGCTGACGCAAGACCTCCTCAGGGGCAGTCTCACTAGGCTGGCTCCCAAGGAGCGGAGATATCAAGGCGGGGGGGAGGCACCTCACGAGGTTCGGTGACGTGAGTCATGACGACCGAAGCCAGGCGGGCGCTAGTGGGCGCAGAGTGCCAGTTTCCTCTTCGGTGTTAAAGAGGCAGGAGCAGGTGAGGAGTCCCGAGGCATCAGGCAAAGGTTTCCATATCGGTGCAACAAGACCAAGACCAGCAGGACGGAGGTCACCGCGGAGCCCATAGGTGCATCACCACCAGAACCTTTGGCAGGCGAAGACCACCTTTTGTCAGGATAACTTGTACTAGTTGTCTCCCTTCGAAATTGGTCGTTGTGGGATCCCTTCCCGCCTAACATTTGGGAAGAGGACCAGGGCCTCTATAAATAGGACTAGCCACCACTGTAGTCATGATCGACTCATCTTGGATTGGATCCACTCCACCAAGGCCATCTCACCAGCTCAATGAGCGCAAGAACACCTCTCCTCAGGAGGCTGTTCATCCACTGTAGTGGTTCATCCTTAGCCCACGAGGCAATCCACCACACCACACTTGAGTAGGGTATTACACCACAATGGTGGCCCGAACCAGTATAAACCCTCGTGTCTCTTGTTCCTTGGGTTCGGTGAGCTAGGCCTTGAGAATCGTTGCGAGAGTGAGCAAAGATGATAGAGGCGGGTGTCCCGATGTTTCGATGAGATGGTGGTTATTGTTTTCTGTGGGAGTCGACCTTGATGATCCGACTATGAACGTGCGAGACGTCGCGCCTTAGCAATCACTAAACCAACTTCCGAGGGGTTATTGACCACACGGGAGCACGATCAACCTGACCACGAGGGCCGGTTTCCTGTGAGCAAACGAAGAACAATCAAGAAACTAAGATTGCAATCTGGATATTGCGAATATAAGAGGAAAGCTTTATTAATGAAGGTGGGGTTCTGTGACGCCTTTGTCTGGTCGTTGAACACAAAAGAAGTACACGAAGTTGCAGCTATGGCGAACTTTTAATCTAAACAAAACCCAAAGTCTAAACGATGCCCTAAGGGCTGTATATATGGAGGAAGAGGGGGAATTTCGTGTCCCATGGAGGAGGGGTCCGAAACCAACCCTAACTCTTGTTTCCCCACACATACGAACTCTAAAAACATCCTATACTTGACTATTTCCAAATTACATGGGCCTGGCCCAAAAATAAGGTGACGCGGCACCTATAATAGCCTCTGGACAAAATTTATGAAGTGGCATCTTGTATATTCCGTCCAAGTCTTCATGCACTCATTATGATGGCTTCAAAGTCCTGAAATCATCACTTGTAACTTCGTTCTTGTTCCCCTTGTGCATGCTATCATCTCCACGCTTAATCTTGCTCCAATGTTCATCCCTCTTGTCCAAGCTAGGCCCTTCATTTGTAAGCAAGAAAAATGTATCCAATTTAGGCAGCATCATATTCTCATGAACATTAGAATCATTACCAAGAAACAAAAGTACCTGATAATTTAATTGGCGTGCACAAGCTCTAGTAATTGGTCCAGTATGTATAGCAACAGGGGCTGTGGGTGTAACAATGGTATTGATGTCCTCATCATCCTCCCCTTCTAGAAATGAAGTCGTCCTCAACGGAAGCTCATCTTCCTCACCCAAATAAGGCTTAAAATTTGCAATGTTAAAAGTGGGACTAACCCCAAAATCTGTAGGTAGCTCAAGTTTATATGCATTATTATTTATTTTCTCTAACGCCTTAAAAGGACCATTAGCACGTGGCATTAGCTTTGATTTGTGCAAATCAGGAAATCTATCCTTACGCAAATGTAACCAAAAAAGATCTCCAGGTGCAAACACAACATGTTTTCTACCCTTATCTCCGGCAAGTTTATATTTAGCATTCATACACTCAATGTTTTCCTTAGTTAACTCATGCATTTTTAAAATCAATTCAGCACGTTTTTTAGCATCAAAATTAACCTTCTCCGAAGATGGAAGAGGCAACAAATCAATAGGTGCACGAGGTTGGAAACCATACACAACTTCAAAAGGGCACATCTTATTAGTAGAATGCAATGAACGATTATAAGCAAATTCAATTTTTGGCAAGCATTCTTCCCACATTTTCTTATTATTCTTCAAAACAGCCCTAAGCATAGTAGACAATGTTTTATTTACTACTTCAATTTGACCATCAGTTTGGGGGTGACAAGTAGTACTAAAAAGCAGTTTAGTCCCCAACTTAGCCCATAAACATCTCCAAAAGTGGCTAAGAAATTTAGTATCACGATCTGAAACAATAGTATTTGGCACACCATGCAAGCGAATAATTTCATGAAAGAACAAATCAGCAACATTAACAACATCATCGCTTTTATGACATGGCAGAAATTGTGCCATTTTTGAGAACCTATCCACGACAACAAATATGCTATCCCTCACCTTCTTTGTTCGAGGTAAACCTAAAACAAAGTCCATAGATATATCCTCCCAAGGAACACTAGGTACAGGCAAAGGCATATATAAACCATGAGGATTGAGTCGTGACTTAGCTTTTTGACATGTAGTGCAGCGAGCAACAAAACGCTCAACATCCCGTCTCATCTTTGGCCAAAAGAAATGTGTAGCAAGTATATCCTCTGTCTTCTTCGCGCCAAAGTGTCCCATTAGTCCTCCTCCATGCGCCTCCTGCAACAACAAAAGAAGAACGGAACTAGCTGGAATGCATAGCTTGTTAGCACGAAACACAAATCCATCGTTAACGATGAACTTGTTCCATGTTCTACCTTCTTTACAATTCTGCAATACATCTTTAAATTCAGCATCATGCACGTATTGGTCTTTGATGGTCTCCAAACCAAATATTTTGAAGTCAAGTTGTGAAAGCATAGTATAACGACGAGACAATGCATCAGCAATAACATTTTCTTTACCCTTCTTGTGTTTAATGACATAAGGGAAAGTCTCAATGAATTCAACCCATTTAGCATGTCTACGGTTCAGTTTTGCTTGACTTTTAATATGTTTCAAAGATTGATGAGCAGAATGTATAACAAATTCCTTGGGCCATAAATAATGTTGCCATGTTTCTAAGGTCCGAACAAGAGCATATAATTCTTTATCATAAGTAGAATAGTTCAGACTGGGCCCACTCAATTTTTCAGAAAAGTATGAAACAAGCTTGCCATCTTGTATTAACACACCTCCTAATCCAATTCCACTAGCATCACATTCAAGCTCAAAAGTCTTATTAAAATAAGGAAGTTGGAGTAAAGAGCATGTGTCAACTTATCTTTCAATACCATGACGGCTTCTTCCTGTGCGGTACCCCAAACAAAAGGCACATCCTTCTTTGTAAGCTCATTGAGAGGTGCAACAATGGTGCTAAAATCTCTCACAAAACGGCTATAGAAACCAGCAAGGCCAAGGAAACTCCTTGCTTGTGTGACCATTTTGGGCCGTGGCCAACTCTCAATAGCTTCAATCTTGGCTTTATCAACTTCAATTCCCTGTGGAGTAACAACATAACCAAGAAAAGATACTCGGTTGGTGCAAAAGGTGCACTTCCCAAGGTTACCAAACAAATGTGCATCACGTAGAGCAATAAAAACATCACATAAATGTTCCAAATGTTCCTCCAAAGATTTGCTATAAATCAGTATATCATTGAAATAGACTACCACAAATCGTCCAATGAAAGCACGTAAAACTTCGTTCATTAATCTCATGAAAGTACTAGGTGCATTAGTTAACCCAAAAGGCATGACTAACCACTCATATAAACCAAACTTAGTTTTAAATGTTTTTTTCCATTCATCTCCCAATTTCATACGAATTTGATGGTATCCACTATGCAAATCAACTTTGGAGAATATTGTAGAGCCACTCAATTCATCAAGCATATCATATAGCCTAGGAATAGGATGGCGATAACGAATAGTAATATTATTAATGCCTCTACAATCAACACACATACGCGACGTACCATCCTTTTTAGGCACTAGTATAATAGGAACAACACAAGGACTAAGAGATTCGCGTATATAACCTTTGTCGGTCAGCTCCTATACTTGACGCATAATCTCCTTCATCTCCTCTGGATTGGTACGGTATGGTGCACGGTTGGGTAGCGATGCACCGGGAATTAAGTCAATTTGATGCTCAATCCCTCGAATAGGTGGTAATCCCGGTGGCACCTCTTATGGGAAGACGTCAGCGAACTCCTGCAAAATGTTAGTGACAGCAGGGGGCAAAGAGGAAGGCATGTCCTCGAATGAAAATAATGCCTCTTTGCACACAAAAGCATAGCAAACATATTTGCTAAAATCTATCTCATCAATATCAGATTTGGTGGCAAGTAAACATGCACTTTTCAATTTAATTTCAGAAACAACACTAGATGGTTTAGTATTAGGCTTCATTTGTTACTCAAATTCTTTTGCCACAATCTGATTTTCACTCTTATTTTTCTCCTGTTTTGCTTTATTAGCTCTATTAATATCATCTTTCAAAATGGAATTAGGAGTCATAGGAAGCAAAGTAATATTTTTATCCTTACGAACAAGAGTATACTGATTGTTTCTACCATGGTGTACATAATTTTTATCAAATTGCCATGGTCTACCAAGTAATAAGGAACATGTTTGCATAGGTCAAACATCACAATCAACACATGCAGCATATGTAGAGATACTAAAATGCACACGAACAGTACATGTAACCTTAACCATTGGATGTAGTAAGGATGTGGATGTGGTCTTATGGTGAGAGATAGCTTCTCCACCATCTCCATGCTAGCCAAGTTGTTGCAGCTCCCTCCATCTATGATGACGCGAACAGAATGTTCCTTCACAAATCCCTTTGTATGGAACAAATTATGCGTCTGATTTTTTTCAGCTTGCATGACCAGATGTAGGTCTATAAGTCTATGATGAGTTTGATATTTACAGAGAAAGTCGACCCCTAAAAATGAATGTCTTCAATTGAAAACTTTGGTTTTCTGAAGACTTTGAAAGTGAAGAAATTGGTCTGATCCTAAAGACTTGGTATTTATGCGAGGAACATGAAGCGTGAAGACTTTTGTTTTTGTAGTTTCATTTTCTCCTTCTTGAGTCATAGGAAACACCGTACTGTTAAAGGGGGTCGAGGAAAAACTAAGGAAAAAATTCCACGTGATGCTCAACTCAAAATCCTACACCTACCAATCCCTTCGAGTGAAGCCGTTGGAAATCTCATACAGTTCAGTCAAGTTCTTCAGTGACAGAGACGAAGCTCTTCTGGTCTCTGAGGAATTTGTCTTGCCTGAGGAGTTAGGAATTCGCTAGTGCGGATTGCCTACAAGTGAGGAACATGATAGCCCTGAGGAATTTGAACCTCAAATTTCCGACCGTTGTTGTGCTATGCGCCAGCTGTCCCAAAATATCTTATCCACCTAACGGTCATATCATTGAAGGGCATTTATGTCTTATCATGTCGGGCTGCTCCTTAGGCTATAAATAGCCGCCCCCTACAACCACTAGCTAGTTGGCTACTCCAATAGAAACCGACACTTGTCACTGAGAGCATCCCATCTTCCGAGGACTTTGAGCGAAAATCATCAAGTGAGGAAAGCCCAAACCCAAACACCTACAAACCCAAAGTGATCAAGCATCACTGAAGAGATTGTTCCTGTGTGGAACTGACCCTTGTTACCTTTGAGGACTGTGCATCCTCCATACAGTTAGGCATCATGGTCTAGAGCATCGAAGAGGAAATTGTGGATCACCGAGTGACCGAGTCTGTGAAGGTTTGGAAGTCACCTGAAGACTTACCACGAGTGATTGGACGGGGTCTGTGTGACCTTAGTTCAAGGAGAATATGGTGAGGACTGTGTGTCCTCAGGTTTAAATACCTAGCCGCTCCAACCAGACGTACGATTGTCACAACAGTTGGAACTACTCTACCAAATCATTGTCTTCACCGAGCTAACTGGTTCTATTTCCTCAACCCTTTCATTTTATCATTACTGTGTTGTGTGCTTGTTCATATCTGTTTGAAGGCTTTGATTGAAGACTTTCTCAATTTCCTCAGTTCAATTTCTTCAGTCTATTCATCTTCACCCTGTTTTATCCTATGCTTACGCTTTTCGTACTCTATGTTTGTTTTCATTTCATCATGATGTCCATGCTTATGTTATGTCATGTCTGCATCTGAGTACTTATTTCGCTGCAAGTAGTTCTTCGCTTAGGAATTTCCTCACCCTGAAATTCCTCAGTGAAGAATTCATAAAAATCGCCTATTCACCCCCCCCCCTCTTGTTGACTTAACGCACTTTCAATTGGTATCAGAGCAATGTACTCCCTTGTTCTGTGTGATTTTGGTTTAACCGCCTGGAGTTTTAGTTATGTTGACCACAGGAATGAAGACAGTGACATGCCCCATCTTTGACGGTCATGATTATTCCAAGTGAAGGCCATGATGAAGAAGCGCCTCATGATGATGAACAACGAACTGTGGACCGTCACTGATATTGGTCTTATCGATCTCTGCAAGATGGCGAAGGTTGATGATATTCGTAAGTACACTCTACTTAACCTCGCGGCGAAGGACATCATCTGCTCCGTCTTGTCTCAAAATCAATTCAAGAACATTATGCATCTCATTCATGCGAAGCTCATCTAGGACCATCTATCTGAGGTCTATGAAGGTCATTGAACTCATCATGATCCCTGGTTTGGGGATTGCATGGAATCACGCAAGGCTATGACTTCTAATCCGGAATCATCATCTTCTTCACCATGCCTTATGGCAAAAGGTGCCAAGGTAACTGAATGCTACCTAGATGAGTCTAGTGATGATGAATCTGGTGATGAATTTATACCCAGCTATACCAAACTTGCTTCCCTTGCCACTAAACAACAAAGAGCTTTGGAAAAAGTTCAAAACATGCTAGATGAGAGCGATGATATGTTGGGTGAAGAAATGGACCGTTCAAAAGCTTTGGCTGAAAGTCTTCAGAGACTTCAGACTAAGTTTGATAATCTTCAGAGTCATCATAACACTCTATTATCTGATCATGAGAAGCTTTCTTATGAATTTCTTCAAAGAAATCAAGACCTTGAGCAGCTAAGGGGGAGTTATGAAGATCTTCAGAAGGAGCGTGATTCATTACTTGCTCAACAAATCAGTGCTACTCAGGAAGAATTTAATCCTCAATGTTTGAAGTGCATTGAACATGAATCTGCTAATTCTTCACCTGAAAGTTCAAGTGCTTCTATTGCTGCAAATTCTTCAACTATCTCTGCTATCACTAATTCCTCATCTGAGGATGCTGCTAGTATCACTGACCATGCAGGGCTAAAGGAATTGTATGTGATAGGCATGTACAAAAGGCTCAAAGGACATCAGGCTCTTTGTGATGTGCTTGAGAAGCAGATCCTCAACAGGAACCCTAGGACAGAGGGTATTGCCTTTGAGAGGAAACTCAATGCTGATGGAACCCACTAGAAGCCTGAGAAGTATCCCAAAACCTCATGGGTTGCTGCAAAGGGACCTTAAGTGGATCCATCTACTTTATCTGGCTTTACCTGTGAATCTTCCTATTCTTCTGATGAGTCATTTGACTCCAATTATAAGCTGTTCAAAAATCAGAATGGTGAAGTATTTGCTAGATATATTGGCACTAACTGCAGGAACGGTCCTCCTATGAAGAAAATCTGGGTTCCCAAAAGGTGCCTTCACTACAAAAAAAACACTTCCGTGATGATACGTGTTTGTCACAGTAGGTCACGTTTTCTGTCATGCATGTACATCCATGACAATTTTATGACAGAATCAAGATAGTCATACCTGTGATGTCGTAGAAGTGTTACATGACATTACCAAAATTATCATCACGGAAGTGTCCACTTCCATGCCGTTAAATCGCGCATCACAGAAGTGCTTTCGTCAAGGGTGACCGACACGTGGCATCCACCGTAACGGAACCTCGTTAAGCTATCAGGTCTGGTTTTGGATCCGATAACCCGTTAACAACCAGGACCAATGGGGATTTTCCACGTGTAAAATTCTGATTGGCTGACGGAAACACGTGTCAGCTCCGCGTTGGCACAGGTGTCACTCATCCAATGGGCGAGATGTGCCTATGATACGTTGACACGTGGACCGGCCCAAAAGTGGCCCATAAAGGTTAAATGGGCCAACCCAACTAAAGGCCCGCAAGATTTTGCGGACCATAATGGGCCAGCCCAGCTAAATGCCCACGAGATTTTGCGAGCCATAATGGGCTGGCCCAGCTAAAGGCCCACAAGATTTTGCGGGCCATAATGGGCCGACCTAGGTAAAGGCCCACAAGATTTTGCGGGCCATAATGGGCCGGCCCAGGTGAAGGCCCACAAGATTTTTGCGGGCCATAATGGGCCGGCCCAGCTAAAGGCCCATGAGATTTCGCCGACATTAATGGGCCGGCCTTGGTTGTACAACTGAAAACTTAAATTGAGAAGGACAAACTTTTGTTTATGAACTACATAATAAACTTTAAACATGCAATTTAATGCAAACACCAAAAATAAATAGCTGTTGCAGTCATGCCTAACCAAATATACACAACAAAGTTTGAAGGCTTGAGAAGGACAAACTTACATTATTGGTGAAGGCAGGCTCTATAAAGCCCTTGTCCAGCTGATGGGGGGGGGCAATTCAAGAAGTTTACCACCGAATCTTCTTCATAAGCATTGCCTTTATTCTACATTTTGTTAAGAGTAAATATAGATGTGACAATATAAGAAAAATGGAGAATATTTAAGATAAGATGAAGAGTGATGCTACATAACCAAGTAGCTATAAATGTAAGTACGACGATACAGGCAAAACGTACAGCCAAGAGCAATGCAGAGCTAAACTTCTTCAGTGCCATTCGTGTTATCCAACCTTATGGTAAGAGTAAATATAGATCTTATGTGTAGAAAATGGAGGGCAAAGGAAAATAAGCTGCAGAGTGATGGTACATAAACAACTACCCGTCAATATAAGTACACTGATAAAGGACAACAGGTGCTTACAAGAACAATGCAGAGCTAAAAAAATTCATTGGCATTGGATATATTCTACATTAATGTAACCATTCATACAGATAAGATAATTTGGAGCGAACAATTGATAAGCAAGCTATCATGCATACTGTTGTCACATAATGAACCAGGTATGTATGCAAGTACAGTGATACAGGACAATGGGTACTAACAAGAGCAAAGCAGCGGGCAACATATTTGCGATATCCTGTCGTTCTTTTCAAACCGAAATTCTTTTTCGAGCATATTTCCTGCAAAAAAGATCCGTAAGGCACATGCAGAAAAGTAGAAGTTCAAATTGTCATGTGATATCATAGACAATACCTCATCCTCGGAACGAGACCAGTGCATAACAAGGTTTTTCCATTCAATGTCTTCTAAATTTAGCACATGAGACTTCACCAGAAATTCGTTTATAGACTTGCCATCAAAGTGTGATTTCCTCAGGTAACACCAATGCTGCTGCAATGCTTCCTTGAAAAGCACAAGCAAGCTTTGCTCATCATGACTATCCAGATTGACCCTTGCCTACTTACAACAATGTAATGTAAATCATTGATGTGTTCAATCAGCAGAAAACAGGAAAATAATCACCATGAATAATAGCACTTACACGTAAGTGGGACAGGAAGATGTGAAAATGGTGTTTGTCTTCACTATAATATTCCCATGATGGGAATATATGCACGTAGTCCCTAACAACATTGAAAGCATTGTCTTTTAAATTGGGAATAACTGGAATGGGGTTCCAATCTGCAGGAATTGGCCGTGTCTGCAGTTGGGATAGGTCTTCGGCCGGTGGACTTGCTATACTTTTTGCTGGAGTGAGATTTTTTTGTGGTACGGCTGGTGCTATGGCAACTGAAATCGACATACTTTTTGCTGGAGTGCAGGTCCTGTGTGGCGCGGTTAGTGGTGTGGCCAGTGAAGTATGGGTACAGTCTGCTGGAGTCGGTCCTACGTTTTGTGTCACTGGTTGTACAACCAATATAAGTGGGGTGTTGTCTGATTTCTCCGGCACAACCACGTTTTTCAACGACTTTGCTGGTGGTCCTTCAGGTTCGGCAATCACCCTCTTCCTTTTTGATGTCCGATGCACAAGAACAACATTTGAGTGGAAAAACATGGTATGATGACAGATGGAAAATGTATTGATAATGGATGGGCATGGCATCTCGACATATATGATGAGTAAACTAAGCAGATGGCGGTGCAACAAAGTAGAGGAAATGCAAGACAACATATGCAAGATACACGAAATCAATAAAACCTTGCCAAATTAGAACATGCACCTTGATGGGTGAATAGGACAGGCCATCTGCCTTTGACTCCTCGAGGTTAGAATAGTCATTAGGATCATATTCTGAACAAGAATCAACAGGTGGGTAGCGTATGAGTTTCACTGCATCCAGAATGGCATTCAATGCCTTGGTGCCAATTTTGTAAGTCATTGCGGTGTTTAGCTTCAAGAGTGGACTGCTGCTAGTGCGACACAAAGCAGCGACACAGATCATAGTGTAGATATAACGGGAAAACCGTAAGCATAAGAGTAAAATCAGCAAAGTGGAACTTGCTGGAATATATGTGCTAGTATTGTCGGTACGGCTAGAAAGGCTTCAGATACCAACTCTCTTCAACTGAAGGTGCGGTACTGTTAATCTCAGTGTAACTCTCAAAGGCGACACAGCTCCCCACATTTCCATGCTATTCTTATAGGATTCAAGTGGGCAGGCCACTACAAATCCTATTCCCATGTTTACAAAATCCTACGAATCAAAGAGGCCCGAAGACTTCAAATTGTCCATACCAACCGACTGTATAGACCTCTACACTACAAATGTCCCTGCTCATCTTCACTACAAGGAACATACTGTACTACTATCATACTCCCTCCATTCCAAAATATAAGTCTTGGTAGAGATTTCCACTATGGATCACATACAGATGTATCCAGATACATTTTAGAGTCTAGATTCACTCATTTTGCTCCATATGTAGTCCATGGTGGAATCTATACAAAGACTTGTATTTAGGAACGGACAGAGTACTTATTAGAGAAGAACGGAAGAGGAACATGCTAAAGAAGAGCAAGTAGATTTTGGATAATAAAATGTTCGTTGCCCAGTGCCCACAGATGATGAACCAGAGCGCATTAAGAAAGCAACTCCCTGCTGTCTCTCTATATGTGGTGCACGTGCTTTTTCGAAAGTAAATTAGGAACATTAGCTGACCAATTAAATGTTATCTGTTTTAGTAATATCAACATCATATCAGATTCGTACTTGAGCAACAAGTTTGGAATTATGAGTGGCACGTTGTTTAGTTTGATGGATTCAGGAGCAGTGCTAAGCAGGTACGATGATGGTACTAAATATAGAGGCATGTCTGCATGCAAGTCGCGTGAGTTTTGTCATTTGGGTCAGTCGACCATTTCAGGCGGTTGGATGAAGATCCTACGTCTCCTAACCCTTCTTCTTCCTTGTCTCTGATTCTTCCCATACAGAACACCGCACAGGCCGCCGGCCGGACCACCGGCCCCCACCGCCTGTGTTCCTTCGCCACCCCCACCCCCACCCCCACCTGTGTGGAGTTTTCTTTGTTCGGCGAGGCCCCACCATCGCCCCCAACCAAAATCCCCACCCGAGCCCCTTCGTTCGCACCAGCGAACTCCGGCGAGCTCTAAAAAATCGACTGACCCAATTTTGAAATTTAGTCTACTATGATTTAACTAGTGTGGAATATAAAAGGGGAAAACCATAAGCATTGGGAGTATAGTGTTGAGCGTGCCATGGAGGATCTGAAGGTGCAAATCGGACAAAGGCAACTTCGCAACCAATGTTTGCTTTCAACTAGCAAGTAAGTGATGGACAAGAAATCAGAGTAAAGAAGTGGCGATCTATTTTCTTGCTGTGATAAATAAGTTGAGCAGATACGAAAGAGTACTGCCTCTGGTGCGGCGCCGTGTATGCATCTGCTGAGAATTTGACGGTGCTGTGGTAGCGATGGCTGTCGGCGGCGTGGAAGCAGATCTAGGGGGTAGACAGTGGCGGCGGGGCGCGGTGGACGAGACGGTCGTAGGAGCGGCGCCGGCAAGGTGGACGACGGCGGGGATGAAGCGAGAGGACGGGATGCAAGGATCCTGGTCTGAAGCCGTGGATGAGAGAGGTCAATCTCTTGTAATGGACGGCGACGTCGGGGTATCAGCTCCGGCATGGTGGAGGAGGACGGCGGTGGATGGGGTGGCGGACGGAGGAGGCTGGGGTAGAGAGGGTGTTTTGGTGCCCACGGAGTACGATGGGGAAATGGAGGTGGAGAGGAAGGGGGAACCATGTCTTCAGGGTGCGCTTGTCTCAAATGCGAGGAAATTTACAAACTTAGCCCCCGTTTCAAATTTCCTACATCACAGCAATATTAGTCGGTTGGGGATAGGACGGCAATCTCACATACATTGAATATTTGCCGAAGAGAGTTTGTTTTTGGGGCCCATCGTGTATGAATCGGGGAGGGAGTCGATTTCGGCCGAGGACACACTGTGTTTTGGCGCCCACCGTGTATGAATCTGGGTGAGAGGCGGTTATGTCACGTTTGAGTGAAATTACAAACCTACCCCTATCAAAACCTATAGAAATCGAGCAGATAGGCTTTCAATGGCAGGGATAGGTAGTAGTAATTTCCATCTCGCATATTTTGGTTTCGGGCGGTTACTGCGACTTTCCCCGCTTCGTTCAAATTTTGTAGAGTGCATGTTTATCGTGCCAACTCAATTCGAATCCCGTTTGTATTCTATTTTTTTGGGGCGGGATCCATTTTCGATTGGAATAAAATTATATATACATCATTTATATATATATATACTTTCAAAAGCACAACAAAGAATTCTGCTCCTTTATATGTATAATATGATTTACAAATACAATTATCTCAAAATCATAAGGTTGAATTCAAAAAATTAAACCAAATTATGTTCTACAAAAATGTATGGATCAGTAATATCTACATATTAAATAACATAGATGCGCGTGAATTCATATGAGTATGCATGTTTGATAGATCAATTTTGGTTCGACTATGGATTACATGTATCATCATCTCGAATTGAAATATTTGAATCCCTTTTATGTTCACTCCTTTCACGCACATCTCTCTCGCATGCATGCTCCCTCATGTAGCTGTAATATCCCAAATTTTCAATTTGGAATGTTATACACTAGATCATCATTGCATATCATATTTATTGCATTTTGGTTGATCCTAGAAATTTCACACAACTCAAGGACCCTCGGAGAGAGTTGGGGATTTCGTTATTTTCATATTTGAGTTGTCTCAAATTTTGAAAATAGGATCTTTTGATTTTATTTATTTTATCTTCAATTATTTATATTACAAAAATATGAGAGAGGGAATAAAATGACTTTCCCAAAATAAAGAAATATTGAGGATTTAATAAAAAATCAAATAAGAATTATTTTGGTTTTATTTGTTATTTTATTTGAATTTAGGAAAAATGCGTGTTTTTCAAAATTGCATTTAGGCCCCAAATAAATGTTCATCCTGTGCGGCTTGATTTTAGAAGCCGGGGAAAATTTATTTCGGGATTTTTGGAGTCCGTTTAGTATTCCTTTTGTTTTTTTTTCTGAGCGTAACTATTTATATAAAAAACACAACCGACTTAACGGCCCGTGTCCGACCCGGACACTAGGCCCGTCCGGCTTTATAAGCCGGGGAGCCCAGCCCGAGACCTCCCAAACCCTAGCGCCACAGCCCCGCCGCCCTAGCGCCGCCGCCGCCGCCGCGCTGCGCCGCCGCCTCGCCGCCGCTGACCGCCGCCCCCGCCGGAGCACCGCCGCCGCCCGCCGGATCCGTGGCCGGAGGTAGACCTCGCCGCCGACGGTTTTTCCCGAAAAACCGTTCAGTTTTTCCGACGGTTTTGTTCATTTTTTTGTTTCGCTTTTTTTAAATAGATCGGTTTTTCTGGTTTATTTAAATAGCGAGCGTTCGTCCGTTCGTTCGTTTTAACGAACATTCATCGTTTTTCTTTTTCTCGGATTAAATCCGTGTTTTTTTTAGATTGCGATTTCTGATCCGATTTTCGTTTTAGTCTAACTTTTCGCTCGTTTATCGGAATCAGGCGATTCAAGCGCGTGGAGTTTCGTCTCGAAACCCTATTTCCGTTTAACCAACTCAAACAAGTTTTTGTCACTGTAAAAAATTTCGTAGATCCAGAATAGTAAACAAAGCTTGTTTCTTTTGCCGTTTGTCTTTCGTTGCTTCATTCGATTTGATTCTTTTTGCCAACCAGAGTTTTTAAATTGAACTTTCTGGTTAGATCTCTTATTTGAGGTTTACCTGTGCATTACTTGAGTACTTATTGTATGCTTGTTTGTTTGCGATAGAGTACCCGGAGTGCGCCGCTTGCTACTTCGAATCGCTAGGTTTCCCAGATCACCAGCAAGGCAAGTAACACTTTGATCATGTTTTCCCACTACCCAGTTTTATTGCATTAGATCAATCCTCACACATTGAATGATTAGGATCTAATTAAATTGTGGGTTTGGGAAGTAGTTGAGGTAGTACCTATTACCTGTTTATTATCAAACCTTTGGGAGTTACTTCTATGTTTGCTTATTATGCCATGCTATGCTAGTAGACGTGGATGGGGTGAGTGTATCCATGATAGATGTGAGATTGTTAATTAATGGTTTTAAGGTGGCAACTTAAACACACATCTGGGTGGATTGAGGTACCTGGGTATTCCAGGATTGCCTGTTTTCTTTATGGACCGCCACCCAGGCTCAAAGGGATCATGAGATTATTCATGCTAGAAACTTCCGTGTGGAGCCAAAAGCTATTATGGGATCTAGCATAGTTGATTAAGTTGTGCGAACTCTTACAGTGGTAGACTAGCAGATGTAGGGGAAAGTAGGTGTAACGGTCTACCCGATCGTAAGGTGCTAGCACTTCTGAAAGACTATGTCTCGGCCATCCGTCTTCTCAAACACCATGCAATGCGAGAAACCAAACGGAGGCGATCGAGTCTTGTGGGGAAAAGTGCGCAAACCTCTGCAGAGTGTATAAACTAATCATGATTAGCCGTGTCCCCGGTTATGGACATCTTGAGTATCTAGTACTTGGATTATCATGTGAATCTCAACATGTTACTCTAAAATTTAATTTGTTGGGTTTTGTTTAATGATGATGCTTAATTGGGATTGAGAATGCTGTCAACCATTCTCAATGTTTAACAACTACCATTATAGTTAAATAAAATTTATTCCTTTGCAGTATGGAAAAATTGGCTTTACGCAAAACTGTAACCATAGAGCTTTCCACCAGCCGAATATGCATATAGAATAGCTGTTTCATTCCATTACTCTCTATATGTTACTTTGCCAGCATATTCCATGTGCTGACCCGTTTCGGGCTGCAACGTTCATGTTGCAGACTTTTCAGACGATGATTAAGGAGTTTTTAGGTCGTGGTTCTATACTCAGTGATGCCGTTGGAGTTGATGGACTCACTTATCTTCCAAGCCTTCCGCTGTTATCATTATTAGATGGCCTTAAGCCATATTTATTGTAATAAGTTCTCTTTTGAGACACTCGATGTAATAAGTGTGTGATTGCTACTCTGTTATAAATCCTTCAAGTACTGTGTGGTGTCAGCATTACTGATCCAGGGATGACACCTGAGCACAGAGATTGGACCGTTTGAGGTCTGGTCGCTACAAGATGGTATCAGAGCACACGCTGACTGTAGGACACGACCACTAAGCTAAAGACCTAGATCACTAATCACTCTCTTCTCTTTCTGTCTTCTCATCTTCTCTACTCTTTTAGGATGGCGGGTGCAAGGAACAAGTTCACTCAACCGGATGAAGATACACCCTTTGGACATCATTTGAAGGAAGTCACTAGATATATGAACATAGGAGTACCAAGCTTCACCGGAACCTACAACGCCAATTTACCTGAAGAAGGGCGCTGGATGATTCAAGTTCAAGTTCCAGGAAGGACGTTCATGCCAGTCACTGAGCCCATAGAGTTTTCTTTTGATGCACCAACTTGGAGTCTAGGAAAGAGCATGGCAGCTCACATCGCCATGGGACGCATTGGAGAAGTCTACCGCAGTGATCCCAAGGATACTATCTACCAGATTTGTGGGTGTTAAGATGAGCACTGGGAGATGATCAGCACCAGAAAGGATAGATCAATTGCAGCTTTTATCCAGGAGTTAAACCAGCACATTCGACGTCAGGAGAACCAGATGTGCGCCGACATGATAGATCTGAAGAAGGCAAGGACAAGAATAAAGGAACTAGAGGAAGAACTCAAGGCTACATGTGAAGATTATGAAGAGGAAATTGGAGTATTAGTGGATAAGAATGCCGACCTAACAATGAAGATTGGAATATTTATGGGAGGCCCTACACCAGTAGAAGAAGACGAAGAACCCAAGGAGATTCGCCCGGAAGACTACATCATCATCGACGACACCGACTCGGATCCAGATGATAGCGATGATGACTATGTTGATGAAGCCGGAGCAGATATAATGGAGTCTCCAACCGAAGAATATTTCTAGTAGACCACCTCATCAGTAGTAGTAGTCCACCATGTAAATATAGTAGCCCGAGCACTTTTGCGATAGTTAGACCGATTGTATGCCCTTGTTTGATTGATTGAATGAAGTGAATTGTTTGCTTTTGCCTCATGTGCATATGGGTAGTGTTTTCTCTTTAGACCCCCTCTATTTTTAAATCTCATCTTTTCTAAAACCCACAGATGCCTCCGAGACGTGACCTCGGATTTACCTTCCCACCGGAGCTCACCCTGTTGATCCAGCAGCAGAACACATTGATGCAGTTGCTAGTCCAGAATCAGAATCAAGGGAACAACAACAACAACCCACCACCACCACCACCACCTGTTGATAACTTAGCCCATTTTCTTAGGCTGAATCCGCCGGTGTTTTCCAGTAGCACTGAGCCGATAGTAGCAGATGATTGGCTCCGCAAGACAGCTAGAGAGTTGACCACAGCAGGATGCATGGATGCGGAAAAGGTGAAGTTTGCCACGCATCAGCTTGAAGGACCCGCAGCATCATGGTGGGAGAATTTCACAGCCACTTTCCCTGTCGACACTGTCACGTGGGACCAGTTTCAGCAGGCTTTTCGAACTGCCCATATTTCAACAGGAGCTATGGCCATGAAGAAGCGAGAGTTTCGCAACTTGCGCCAAGGAGGACGGACAGTTGACCAGTATGTGGAGGACTTTAGTAAATTAGCACGTTACGCCCCAGATGACGTTGCTACGGATGCAGCTAAGCAGGAGAAGTTTCTGGAAGGGCTGAATGATGAGTTGAGCATGCAGTTGATGGTAGCCACCTTCAACAACTACCAGGAGTTGGTAGACCGTGCTCTCATGATTGAAGGGAAGCAGCAGCAGATTGAGAACCGCAAGAGGAAGTATGGACAAGGGAAGCACACTTCAGGAGCTCAGCAGAAGCCACGTTTTACCCCTAGACCGGGAGGACATTTTCAGCATACCCATGGAGGAGGTAGCTCGCACAATCACAATGGCACCAAGAATGGTAATGGGAATGGAGGAAGTAACGGCCAGAACCGCACCAACCCATCGACCCCAGCCAAGAGAGACCTGAGCCAAGTCACTTGCTTTAAGTGCCAGAAGACCGGACATTATGCCAATGAATGTCCAGAATCATAGAATGGAAATGGCAATGGAAGCTCTGGGAAGAAGTCGAACCCTTTCAATAGGGGACAGGTGAACCACATTAACGTGGAGGAGGTTGAAGAGCAGTCGGATGTAGTAATCGGTAAGTTTTTGGTTAAGTCATTTACTGCACTTGTTCTTTTCGATACCGGTGCATCGCATTCATACATATCAAGGGGATTTGTGGATAAGTATAACCTGCCCACCAAAGTACTTAGAACACCTATGTTAGTAAGCTCACCAGGAGCGGAATATATGGCTAGCCAAGGATGTTTTCAGGTGCCATTAAGTATAGGTAGGCATGTGTTCCCCTCAGATTTGATAATATTGGAATCACAAGGTTTGGATGTAATTCTGGGTATGGATTGGTTGTCGATGTATGGAGGAAACATCGATTGCGCCGGTAAGTCGATCTTGCTTACCACCCCAGTAGGGAGAAGGATCAAGTATGTATCCCAGCATGTGTCGAAGAGGACTCAAGTAAATTGTTTAACAGGAGTTGTGTAGGAGGAAGTACCAGTAGTGAAGGATTTCCCTGATGTATTTCTAGAAGAATTGCCAGGCATGCCACCGGATAGAGATATTGAGTTTTTGATTGAGCTTTTGCCAGGCACCGGGCCAATATCAAAGAGACCATATAGGATGCCCGCAAAGGATTTGGTGGAAATTAAGAAGCAAATTAAGGAGTTACTGGATAAAGGATACATTCGCCCAAGTTCATCACCTTGGGGATCACCAGTACTTCTAGTGGAGAAGAAGGATGGATCGTAAAGGATGGTTGTTGATTATCGAGGATTGAATGAAGTAACCATCAAGAACAAGTATCCACTACCGATGATCAATGATCTATTTGATCGATTGCAAGGATATAAGGTGTTTTCCAAGATTGATCTGCGATCAGGATACCACCAGTTGAAGATTCGAGAACAGGATATACCCAAGACGGCTTTTACCACCAGGTATGGGCTGTACGAGTATACCGTTATGTCATTTGGTCTGACTAACGCACTTGAATATTTTATGAACATGATGAACAAAGTGTTTATGGAGTTCTTGGATAAGTTCGTCGTAGTGTTCATTGATGATATCCTGATTTACTCGAAGAATGAAGAGGAACATAAGGAGCATTTGCGTTTGGTTCTTGGAAAGCTCAAAGAACATCAATTATATGACAAATTTAGCATATGTGAGTTTTGGTTGAAAGAAGTTGGATTTCTCGGACACGTTATATTCGGAGAAGGTATAGCAGTAGATCCCACTAAAGTTGATATTGTGACCAAGTGGGAAGCGCCAACCACAGTTGGAGAGATCCGGAGTTTTCTTGGACTCGCAGGATACTACCAGAGGTTTATTGAGAATTTCTCAAAGATTGCGAAGCCTATGATGGAGTTGTTGAAGAAGGATACCAAGTTCATATGGACTGAGGAATGTCAGGCTAGTTTTCAGGAGTTGAAGAAACGTTTGGTTACCTCACCAGTGTTGATTTTGCCAGACCAGACCAAGGATTATGAGGTGTATTGTGACGCTTCACGTCGAGGACTTGGAGCAGTACTTATGCAGGAAGGAAGAGTTGTTTCATATGCCTCACGACAACTTAAGCCTCATGAGTTGAATTATGCTGTGCATGATTTGGAGTTAGCAGCCGTAGTGCATGCACTGAAGACTTGGAGACATTTTCTGATTGGAAACCATTGTGAGGTGTACACGGATCATAAGAGTTTGAAGTATATTTTCACACAAAAGGAGTTGAATCTCAGACAAAGGAGATGGTTGGAGCTCATCAAGGATTATGATATGAAATTGCATTATCACCCCAGAAAGGCTAACGTAGTAGCTGACGCGTTGAGCCATAAGAGCCACGTCAACACCTTGATGATGGGAGATTTACCAAGGGAGTTAGCCGAAAATCTTCAAGAGCTTTGTTTGGAAATAGTTCCGAGAGGCTATGTAGCAGCATTGGAGATTCAGTCTACGTTGATGGATAGGATCAGAGAAGCCCAAAAGACTGATAAGGAGATTGCCGAGATAAAGGAGAAAATGAGCAAAGGAAAAGCTAAGGGATTTCGTGAGGATGAGCACGATACCTTATGGTTTGAAGACCGTGTTTATGTGCCGAATGATCCGGAGATCAGGAAGTTAATTTTTCAAGAGGCCCATGATTCACCATATTCGATTCACCCAGGGAATACCAAGATGTATTTGGATTTGAAGGATATTTTCTGGTGGACTAGAATGAAGAAGGATATTGCGAAATATGTAGCAGTTTGTGATGTATGTCAGAGAGTAAAGGCAGAACATCAGAAGCCAGCCGGATTGCTACAGCCATTGCCCATACCCGAATGGAAGTGGGATAAGTTAGGCATGGATTTTATTACAGGATTGCCCAGAACACGTTCAGGCTATGACTCGATATGGGTTGTAGTCGGTCGCTTGACAAAGGTAGCTCATTTCATTCCAGTGAAGACTACCTATACCAGTGCAAAGTTGGCAAAGATATACATGACTAGAATCATTTGTCTGCATGGAGTTCCAAGGAGTATAGTATCAGATAGAGGAACCCAGTTTACCTCAAAGTTCTGGAATCAGTTGCATGAAACTTTGGGAACCAGACTGGAGTTTAGCACAGCTTTCCACCCGCAGACAGATGGACAGACTGAGAGAGTCAATCAGATTTTGGAGGATATGCTAAGAGCTTGTGCACTAGATTACAGATCTAGTTGAGACGAGAATTTGCCGTATGCAGAGTTCTCTTACAACAACAGCTATCAATCCAGTTTGAAGATGGCCCCTTTCGAAGCCTTGTACAGAAGGAGGTGCAGGACCCCATTGTCCTGGGATGAAGTTGGAGACCGCCAGTTGTTTGGACCGGATCTGATAAAGGAATCTGAACAGAAAGTGAAATTAATTCGCGATAGGCTGAAGGTAGCTCAATCCAGGCAGAAGAGTTACGCAGATTCTAAACGCAAGGAGACAGTTTACAAAGCCGGAGACCGAGTTTATCTTCGAGTATCACCACTTCGAGGAGTTAAGCGCTTTGGAGTTAAGGGAAAATTAGCGCCACGTTTTGTAGGCCCATACATAGTTTTGGAGCGTATGGGAGAAGTAGCCTACAAGTTGGAATTGCCCAAAGGATTGTCGGGAGTTCACGACGTGTTCCATGTATCCCAGTTGAAGAAGTGCCACACAGAGATGGCTGACATACCGCTGAGAGATACGGTACCACTAGAAGCAATTCAGTTGGACAGTGATTTGACCTATGAGGAGAAACCAGTTAAGATTCTAGAGTATGCTAGTCGAGTCACCCGCAGCAAGCTTATCAAGTTTTGCAAGGTTCAGTGGAGCCACCACACGGAGGATGAAGCCACCTGGGAACGAGAGGAAGATTTGCTGAAAGACCACCCTCACCTATTTTCTAGCCAACTCGAATCTCGAGGGCGAGATTCATCTTAAGGGGGGTAGGTTTGTAACATCCCAAATTTTCAATTTGGAATGTTATACACTAGATCATCATTGCATATCATATTTATTCCATTTTGGTTGATCCTAGAAATTTCACGCAACTCAAGGACCCTCGGAGAGAGTTGGGGATTTCGTTATTTTCATATTTGAGTTGTCTCAAATTTTGAAAATAGGATCTTTTGATTTTATTTATTTTATCTTCAATTATTTCTATTACAAAAATATGAGAGAGGGAATAAAATGACCTTCCCAAAATAAAGAAATATTGAGGATTTAATAAAAAAATCAAATAAGATTTATTTTGGTTTCATTTGTTATTTTATTTGAATTTAGGAAAAATGTGTGTTTTTCAAAATTGCATTTAGGCCCCAAATAAATGTTCATCCTGTGCGGCTTGATTTTAGAAGCCGGGGAAAATTTATTTCGGGATTTTTGGAGTCTGTTTAGTATTTCTTTTGTTTTTTTCTGAGCGTAATTATTTATAAAAAAACGCAACCGACCTAACAGGCCGTGTCCGACCCGGACACTAGGCCCGTCCGGCTTTATAAGCCGGGGAGCCGAGCCCGGGACCTCCCAAACCCTAGCGCCCCAGCCCCGCCGCCCTAGCGCCGCCGCCGCCGCTGCCTTCGCCGCCGCCTAGCGCCGCCGCCGCCTAGCGTCGCCGCCGCGCTGCGCCGCCGCCGCCGCTGCCCGCCGGATCCGTTGCCGGAGGTAGACCTCGCCGCCGCCGGTTTTTCCAATGGTTTTGTTTGTTTTTTTGTTTCAGTTTCTTTAAATAGATCAGTTTTTCCGGTTTATTTAAATAGAGAGCGTTCGTCCGTTCGTTCGTTTTAACGAATGTTTGTCGTTTTTCTTTTTCTCGGATTAAATCCGCGTTTTTTTCAGATTGCGATTTCTGATCCAATTTTCGTTTTAGTCTAAATTTTCGCTCGTTTATCGGAATCAGGCGATTCAAGCGCCTGGAGTTTCGTCTCGAAACCATCTTTCCGTTTAACCAACTCCAACAAGTTTTTGTCACTGTAAAAATAGCCCTAGATCCAGAATAGTAAACGAAGCTTGTTTCTTTTGCCGTTTGTCTTTCGTTGCTTCGTTCGATTTGATTCTTTTTGCCAACCAGAGTTCTTAAGTTGAACTTTCTGGTTAGATCTCTTATTTGAGTTTTACCTGTGCATTAGTTGAGTACTTATTGTATGCTTGTTTGTTTGCGATAGAGTACCCGGAGTGCGCCGCTTGCTACTTCGAATCGCTAGGTTTCCCAGATCACCAGCAAGGCAAGTAACACTTTGATCATGTTTTCCCACTACCTAGTTTTATTGCATTAGATCAATCCTCACACATTGCAAGATTAGGATCTAATTAAATTGTGGGTTTGGGAAGTAGTTGAGGTAGTACCTATTACCTGTTTATTATCAAACCTTTGGGAGTTACTTCTACGTTTGCTTATTATGCCATGCTATGCTAGTAGACGTGGATTGGGTGAGTGTATCCATGACAGATGTGAGATTGTTAATTAATGGTTTATTTAAGGTGGCAACTTAAACACACATCTGGGTGGATTGAGGTACCTGGGTATTCCAGGATTGCCTGTTTTCTTTATGGACCGCCACCCAGGCTCAAAGGGATCATGAGATTATTCATGCTAGAAACTTCCGTGTGCAGCCACAAGCTATTATGGGCTCTAGCGTAGTTGATTAAGTTGTGAGAACTCTTACAGTGGTAGACTAGCAGATGTAGGGGAAAGTAGGTGTAATGGTCTACCCGATCGTAAGGTGCTAGCGCTTCTGAAAGACTATGTCTCGGTCATCCGTCTTCTCAAACACCACGCAGTGCGAGAAACCAAACGGAGGCGATCGAGTCTTGTGGGGAAAAGTGCGCAAACCTCTGTAGAGTGTATAAAGTAATCATGATTAGCCGTGTCCCCGGTTATGGACATCTCGAGTATCTAGTACTTGGATTATCATGTGAATCTCAACATGTTACTCTAAAATTTAATTTGTTGGGTTTTGTTTAATGATGATGCTTAATTGGGATTGAGAATGCTGGCAACCATTCTCAATGTTTAACAACTACCATGATAGTTAAATAAAATTTATTCCTTTGCAGTAGGGAAAAATTGGCTTTACGCAAAACTGTAACCATGGAGCTTTCCACCAGCCAAATATGCATATAGAATAGCTGTTTCATTGCATTACTCTCTATGTGTTACTTTGCCAGCATATTCCATGTGCTAACCCGTTTCGGGCTGCAACGTTCATGTTGCAGACTTTTCAGACGATGATTAAGGAGTTTTTAGGTCGTGGTTCTATACTCAGTGATGCCGTTGGAGTTGATGGACTCACTTATCTTCCAAGCCTTCCGATGTTATCGTTATTAGATGGCCTTAAGCCATATTTATTGTAATAAGTTCTCTTTTGAGACACTCGATGTAATAAGTGTGTGATTGCTAATCTGTTATAAATCCTTCAAGTACTGTGTGGTGTCAGCATTACTGATCCAGCGATGACACCTGAGCACAGAGATTGGACCATTTGAGGTCTGGTCGCTACAGTAGCTATCACTCTCTTTTTTTCCAGCTCACCCGCACGCTCACATCATGTTTCTCCTATCCTCACAAACATGGTCTCTCGACATCTCCCTTGAGAAGTGTCACACTCTCCCTATCATTATACATTACACGGTTTTCATTATCTCTCACGTCTCTACCATTCTCTCGTATCACTAGGTACCTAAGCTTTCTTTTTCACCACCACACACACAGTCTCCACTCATCTTTCACTTTGTCTTTCTCTCTATGGGATTATCTCACACACCCTATATGTCTCTAGATATGAATCATACCACTAAAATTACTCTATATCTCTCTTCTGTAGACACAACATTTGTTGCGGTCTCCTTTTCGTCTCCATCCCAGACTGACATTATTCATTTGTTTACCGATCAGACAAACTCCCCCCTCTCTCTCTCACACACACACACAACTCCTGCTTCCACTCCCCTTCCCAACTACCGTCTCTCTCTCTCTCACACACACACAACTCCTGCTTCCACTCCCCTTCCCAACTACCATCTCTCTCTCTCTCACACAAAACTCTCGCTTTCGCACCCCCGACTCATATTTCTCTCACAAACATTTGTCGACTAGCCTACACCTGCACACTCATGCTTCCACTATCGCATACATGTCTCTGTCCCTCTCCTTGTATCTGTGTAGATTTTTATTACCTTCTTGAGACACGCCCTCTCAATCATGCACACACACACTATCGCCTCATTTTAAGCTGATACCTCTCGCACACACACTCTTTGTGTCTTTGTCGCACATGCACTCTATCCTCCTCCTCTCTCCCTCTCTCTCTCACACACATGGGCTTTTTGCAACAACTAGCAAGATGCCCATGCGTTGCACGGAACATGAAGATGCATTTGTATGAGTAGTTTATCTTGTGGGAGAAAAGGATGAACAAGGGAAGGCCTCATTTGCAAGTGTGGAGCGGGGTGTGGGTATCTTTTTGCAAAATTGCCATAGTTTCCTTCCTATCCGTCAGATATAGATCGGACGGCCTATATTGCAGGATGGCAGGCACATGATCATCACCGACTATGCTTTTTATAAGAGTAGGGATAAAAAACAGAGTTGGTGATGATGGTGGGCCTGCCATCCTGCAATATAGGCCGTCCGATTTATATCTGACGGATAAGAATGAAACTATGGCAATTTACCCGCACTCCTCTCCACATTTGCAGATAAGGCCTTCCCTCGTTCATCCTTTTCTCCCACAAGATCTTGATGTTCCGTGCAACGCACGGGCATCTTGCTAGTAAGAGTAGAAATTAGACATATACTACTTCTCGAATCTTGAAACCAACAACATTCCTCCCTTATCTCATCAAAACTGCCAAAGGAATATATTTTGAGTGAAACATAACATTTTCTTAGTGATATACGTATTTCAAAACACACACAACTCCTGCTTCCACTCCCCTTCCCAACTACTGTCTCTCTCTCTCACACAAAACTCTCGCTTTCGCACCCCCGACTCGTATTTCTCTCACAAACATTTGTCGACTAGCCTACACCCGCACACTCGTGCTTCCACTATCGCATACATGTCTCTCTCCCTCTCCTTGTATCTATGTAGATTTTTCTTACCTTCTTGAGACACGCCCTCTCAATCGTGCACACACACACTATCGCCTCATTTTAAGCTGATACCTCTCGCACACACACTCTTTGTGTCTTTGTCGCACATGCACTCTATCCTCCTCCTCTATCCCTCTCTCTCTCACACACATGGGCTTTTTGCAACAACTAGCAAGATTCCCATGTGTTGCACGGAACATGAAGATGCATTTGTATGAGTAGTTTATCTTGTGGGAGAAAAGGATGAACAAGGGAAGGCCTCATTTGCAAGTGTGGAGCGGGGTGTGGGTATCTTTTTGCAAAATTGCCATAGTTTCCTTCCTATCCGTCAGATATAGATCGGACGGCCTATATTGCAGGATGGCAGGTACACGATCATCACCGACTATGCTTTTTATAAGAGTAGGGATAAAAGCAGAGTTGGTGATGATGGTGGGCCTGCCATCCTGCAATATAGGCCGTCTGATTTATATCTGACGGATAAGAACGAAACTATGGCAATTTACCCGCACTCCTCTCCACATTTGCAGATAAGGCCTTCCCTCGTTCATCCTTTTCTCCCACAAGATCTTGATGTTCCATGCAACGCACGGGCATCTTGCTAGTAAGAGTAGAAATTAGACATATACTACTTTTCAAATCTTGAAACCAACAACATTCCTCCCTTATCTCATCAAAACCGCCAAAGGAATATATTTTGAGTGAAACATAACATTTTTTTAGTGATATACGTATTTCAAAACACACACAACTCCTGCTTCCACTCCCCTTCCCAACTACCGTCTCTCTCTCACACACAAAACTCTCGCTTTCGCACCCCCGACTCGTATTTCTCTCACAAACATTTGTCAACTAGCCTACACCCGCACACTCGTGCTTCCACTATCGCATACATGTCTCTCTCCCTCTCCTTGTATCTATGTAGATTTTTCTTACCTTCTTGAGACACGCCCTCTCAATCGTGCACACACACACACACTATCGCCTCATTTTAAGCTGATACCTCTCGCACACACACTCTTTGTGTCTTTGTCGCACATGCACTCTATCCTCCTCTCTCCCTCTCTCTCTCACACATGGGCTTTTTGCAACAACTAGCAAGATGCCCATGCGTTGCACGGAACATGAAGATGCATTTGTATGAGTAGTTTATCTTGTGGGAGAAAAGGATGAACAAGGGAAGGCCTCATTTGCAAGTGTGGAGCGGGGTGTGGGTATCTTTTTGCAAATTTCCATAGTTTCCTTCCTATCCGTCAGATATAGATCGGACGGCCTATATTGCAGGATGGCAGGCACACGATCATCACCGACTATGCTTTTTATAAGAGTAGGGATAAAAAACAGAGTTGGTGATGATGGTGGGCCTGCCATCCTGCAATATAGGCCGTCCGTTTTATATCTGATGGATAAGAACGAAACTATGGCAATTTACCCGCACTCCTCTCCACATTTGCAGATAAGGCCTTCCCTCGTTCATCCTTTTCTCCCACAAGATCTTGATGTTCCGTGCAACGCACGGGCATCTTGCTAGTAAGAGTAGAAATTAGACATATACTACTTCCCGAATCTTGAAACCAACAACATTCCTCCCTTATCTCATCAAAACCGCCAAAGGAATATATTTTGAGTGAAACATAACATTTTTTTTAGTGATATAGGTATTTCAAAACTAGACCTTTTTTCTATCAAATTGGTGAATATGTATTAATCTACTCTGATCGTGTGGTAGCGCATTGGCACATTGCTAGTAGTTATTATAATTTTTTGGACACCAGACAAATGGTGGAGTACATATACAAAGAGAAGAGGTGCACGCACATAGTCGGTCTCTCGCTGTCTCGCACACATGAGTGTTACGTAAAGGCAATGTTAAAAAATAAACCCTAAAACCCTAGGTGCATGATTGCTGCATTCGCGGGTACCGGGTACGTGGTGGAGTGCACCTTTGTAGGAATAGTCAGCTCGCGTGATAATTTGATCCATAGGAGTTGATGGTCGGGACCACAAGTGAATGACTTGGAGGCGGTGGCTCGCCAGTTGCCACAAATCGAGTAGCCACGTTTAAAATATCATTTTTAGCGGGGTTAAGAGTTCTGATTTTCAATGGCGCGTTATAAGTACTAAGTAGTTTTTAGAACGATTGGTATGGAGCGAAACTGGAATTCATAGTACTACGTACCTCCTTGGCGTATGGTTGTATGGGTTTATGTTGCGAGATGTTGAACCTGGTAGTTCTAGGGCAAATACTATGGTTTAGATTTAGATGTTGGTTTTCAGTAATGAAAATCGGAAGGGGGAAACCCTTCTTTGATTAAAAAAACTACTATCTCCATTCTAGTTTACTAGTCCCCATTGTATTTTGGGTCAAAGTTTGTCCACGAATTTTACTTGTAAAATGTGAATGGAAAACGAGATTTTGTTATACGCAAACAAAAAAGGACTGGAGGGAGTGATTGCTCTGACACGGATGCGACCTCTCATAGCGCAGGCATTGAACCGGCGCGCCGGCCAAGAGGGCCCCACTCGCTGCAGGCCCGGCTGAACACGCCTCCTCGCCGCATGCAACTGGCTTCAGACTGCCCCGCCTGCCTTCATTGAATCCGCGTGTGTGCCAGCAACACGTCCTTCCGCGAGCCGGCCGGCATTTTTGAACACAAAAAATGACCAAAATATAATTAATTATGCATGGTCTTGACTTATTGTGCTTGCACTGGTAGCAGGAACTAGAGGTTTTTCTTTATTCATAACTCTCCTCAATTTTTTTGGCTTTGAAGTGAATCATGGTTGTGGACATTATGTATGAATGTGGAGATATCTGTGAACATGAGTTTGATGTGGAAGTTGAACTTGGAATGCCGGGCTTGCGCGTGAACTATACCATGTCCAATGCTTCGTTTATTATTGTTTGGAAAGTAATTGTTGTTATTACATGACCCGAAAAAATTGTGCCACGTCAGTAGATGCACGGACATCACAACAGGCATGTTGATTGGATAAACATTTGGACCTAGTTACTATGAAGGAAATTTTGTATTGACAATAGTTTTAGATAGCAAGAGATGCCTAGCCTGCTCTGCCTCTGCTAGCTTATTTCTGGCTTCTTCCATCTTTTCTTTGGCATGGGTGAAGATAGCATCTAATTGCTCTTTTCGCTTCTTCAGGAACTCAGCTACATTCTCAAGGGCTGCTGCATGCTTTCTTTCAGCCTTTACTAGAGCCATGAGGACACGAACAGTTGACGACTCCACCTGGCTTGTGTGTAATCCAGCATCATCTGGGAATTTGCACCTTGTGTCTAATCCAGCATCATTAGGGAACTGGCACCTTGTGTGTAATCCAGACTCATTCTGGAAACATGATCTCGAGGTTGACCATACTTCCCTCCTCGCAGGAACTACATCCTGACATGAAGTTACTTCTTTTTTAGATCAATACTCAGAGCAACCCAGATCCATTTAGTAGAAGCCAGATAAACAGAACTGGTAGAAGTGAATTCAAAAGGAAAAAAAATTATAAAAATAGACTACAAGGTGAGAAAACCCACTTCCTACATCAAGCTAAAAACGAAAGCATTAGGATGATTAAGACTCTTCTTATGAAACATAGAAGAACACGAGGCTTAAGAGAAACATAAACTACAACATATACACATCGAAGAACACGAGGCTAAACGAAAGTAATTGAAAGGGTGTTACTTACCAAAGCTCGTTTTACAGGTTCGGTGCAACTCCTCTTTAACTTGCCACGTTCCTTGAAGATGTCCCCAATATCCCGTGTTTGGTCTTCATTGCTCATCTGCATGTTCGCACTCGTGGTTTTAAAATCTCAACATGGCAATAAAAATGGAGGCTATAACCAATTACTTTTACGGGAACAATAGCACCCAGGAAATTTGAAGGGTAGGTATGAACAAAATTGGAACTGCACATGTACTGCTAAGTGATTCAATACACACATTACCAATCAAGGAGGAGAACGATGGTCGCGGCGGCCTCTGTGAGTCATGGTCGGCAACGGGAGTCAGTTCATTGTCCACGACGGTGGTGCTTCTGCGCTTGGCGTCAGCTTCCGGGAAGCAGATCCGAGACCATGGAAGACGGTGCCGGGGGAGAGGCTCCATGTACGATGACGATGGTGGACCGGCTCCAGTGCGGCGTATGAGGTCGTCGATGAGGCAGATGCGCTGTGGTGGACGAGTGCACCAATGTAGAAGGGGAGGAGCACGAAGGCTGCGGTGCCGTGGAGAAGTCTATTTTGCGGTGGGGATAGAAAATGGGGAGTATTCAGGTGTACTACTCTGGGTGCCGGGGTGGGGTTGGCTGGGTAGGGTGAACCTGAAGTTACGAAAACAGCCCCCTACCAACCGTCATCCGTAGGTCTGTTCCGAAGGCTATGATGGTAACTTCCCACTGCTCGAATCAGGGTCACGGGAGATTTTCCCGCCGACCTCAAAATTTTGTGACACTGAACTCCCCGTGTGGCATGTTGGGTGATTCAGCTAAGCAACTAGCGAGTAGTACTAGTAAACTCTGCATATTTGGTTTGACCGAAGTTAAACTTCCTAAAGTTTGACCAAGTTTATAGAAAAATATAAACATTTACCATAATAGATATGTATGGTGTGAAAGTACATTCAATAATGAATCTAATGGTATTTATTTGTTATTGTATATGTTAATATTTTTTGTTATAAACTTTCTGAGAGTTTACAAAACTTGACTTTGACCAATGCTAATACGCGGACTTAAATAAAAACGGAGGGTGTACACATTTATTTTCTTAGTATGTAGTGAATTAATCATTTGTTGAAACTGTGAAATAAATATATTAGGCTACTGACTTCGAATGTAATGGTCAATACAATTCAATAGTTACAATCATTCTCGAATTCCAAGATGTATACAAGGTCTATAGTACTTCACAACATGCTCAAACTCGCATAATCCCAGTCAAATGACAATCAAAATGCATTTCATAGTTATTATTTTGTAGGATGCAACAAAACCAACAATAACTCTACATCAGCCATTATAGAAGCAACATTTTGAACATATCCCAATGTGTGAATGAAACATGCAGAGAGTGAAAGTGCGTTATATCGACTAGAGGGGGGTGAATAGGCGATTTTTATGACATTCTTCACTGAGGAATTTGCTGGTGAGGAAATTCCTTAGCGAAGAACTACTAGCAGCGGAATGAGTACTCAAAAGTAAACATAACAGAATACAAGCATAGTCATCATGATGAAATGAAGACAGACTCAGAGTACAGGAAGCGTAAGCACAGGATAACACAGGATGAAGACAAACAGACTGAAGAAATTGAGCTGAGGAAATTGAGAAAGTTTTCAGTCAAAGTCTTTAAACACAGATATGAACAAGCACACAACACAGTTATGAGGAAATGAAAGAGTTGAGGGAATAGAACCAGTAAGCTTGGTGAAGACAATGATTTGGTAGACCAGTTCCAACTGCTGTCTCAGTTGTACGTCTGGTTGGAGCGGCTGAGTATTTAAACTCGAGGACACACAGTCCCAGACACCCAGTCCTGAGCACGCAGCTCAGGACACCATGTGCTCACCGTATTCTCCTTGAGCTAAGGTCACACAGACCTCGCCCAATCACTCGTGGTAAGTCTTCAGGTGACTTCCGGACCTTCACAAACTTGGTCACTCGGCGATCCACAATTCATCTTGGATGCTCTAGACCATGACGCCTAACCGTCTGGAAGAAGCACATTCTTTAAAGGTAGCAAGCGTCGGATCCACGCAGGATCAATCTCTTCAGTGATGCTCAATCACTTAGGGTTTGTAGGTGTTTGGGTTTTGGGTTTTTCCTCACATTCTTCAAAGGTAACAAGCGTCGGATCCACGCAGGATCAATCTCTTCAGTGATGCTTAAAGTCCTCAGAGGATGGGTTGCTCTCAAATGACAAGTGTCAGTTTCTCTTGGAGTAGCCAACCAGCTAGTGGTTGTAGGGGGCGGCTATTTATAGCCTAGGGAGCAGCCCAACATGATAAGACATAAATGCCCTTCAATGATATGACCGTTAGGTGGATAGATATTTTGGGACAGCTGGTGCATAGCACAGCAACGGTCAGAATTTTGAGTAGCAAAATCCTCAGGGCTATCATGTTCCTCAGTATGTAGGTAATCCGCACTGGCGAATTCCTAACTCCTCAGTCAGAACAAATTCCTCAGAGACCAGAAGAACTTCGTCTCTGTCACTGAAGAATATGACTGGATTGTATGAGATTTCCAATGGCTTCACTCAAAGGGATTGGTAGGTGTAGGATTTTGAGTTGAGCATCACATGGAAATTTTTTCTTAGTATTTCCTCGACCCCCTTTAATAGTATGGTGTTTCCTATGACTCAAGAAAGAGAAAATGAAACTACGAAAACAAAAGTCTTCACGCTTCATGTTCCTCGAATGAATACCAAGTCTTCAAGGTCACACCAATTTCTTCACTTTCAAAGTCTTCAGAAAGTCTTCAGAGATTTAAAGTCTTCAGTCGAAGAACTTCATTTTTAGGGGTCGACTTTCTCTATAAATATCAAACTCCTCATAGACTTATAGATCTGTGTACACTCACAAACGCATTAGTCCCTTAACCTATAAGTCTTCAATACACTAAAATCACTAAGGGGCACTAGATGCACTTACAACCTCCCCCTTTTTGGTGATTGATGACAATATAGGTTAAGTTTTCAACGGGGATAAACATATGAAGTGTAAATACTGATATTGAGGAATTTGATTGCAATATATAGAAGAACTCCCCCTGAAGATGTGCATAGTGAGGAATTTGCTTTTGAAGCAATGCACACTTGAATAGTTGAATCATGGAGATCCCCCCTATATCTTGTAATTCATACACGCATTTTACATATAATAGTGAAGAATTTGAAATGCATGATGAAATATGGTGACTGATGTAATTCAGCATGCGTGCAATAACATATATGAGGAATAAGCATGCAGAAAAACATATCAAAAGTATCAGAGCACCATCGGGTTTAAGTTTACAACTCGATCCAATAAAGTCTCAGAAGAACGAGAGTTGTAACTTGCAAAAAAAACGCCCATATAGAAGGACCCGCTTGAAGACTAACTCAAAATTCTCCCCCTTTATCATCAAAGGACCAAAAGGATCGAATATGAGGACTAACGCCCCTGAAGAATATCAAGTTGATGAAGGAGCGCCAGCGTTGTTGGGGTCATTTGTTGTAGTAGGGCATGCCGCAGTGTCGTCCAAGTCTTCATTTTCATCAGTGTCGCGTGATGAAGAATATGAGCTGGCCACCAGAGAACGAACCTTGACCTTCTTGAATTTCTTCGGTGGAGGTGCAGACCAGTCAAAATCTTCCTTGAGACCCATTTTCTTCAGATCGTCTTCACCATACATGTAACGCCCCGAGACCGATGTGCCAGGTGTCGTCCAGTTATTCGCTGTTGTTTACCTTGTCATTTCTTGCGTGTCATGCATTGCATATCATGTCATCATGTGCTTTTCATTTGCATACGTGTTCGTCTCATGCATCCGAGCATTTTCCCCGTTGTCCGTTTCGCATTCCGGCGCTCCGTCCTCCTCCGGTGGTCATTTCTATCTTCTTCTCGTGTGTGGGGATTAAACATTTCCGGATTGGACCGAGACTTGTCATGCGGCCTTGGTTTACTACCGGTAGACCGCCTATCATGTTTCGTGCCATTTCGACTTCGTTTGATATTCCAACGGTTAACCGAGGGACCGAAAAGGCCTCGTGTGTGTTGCAGCCCAACACCCTTCCATTTTGGCCCAAAACCCACCTAAACCTGCTCCATCATCTCGGTCGTTCGATCACGATCGCGTGGCCGAAAATCGCACCTCATTTGGAGCTTCCTAGCTCTCTCTACCTCTATAAATAGACCCCTTCATTTTCGATTGCGGATCTTTTCCCCGAAACCCTAGATCTTCCTCCTCCGCGCGCCGGACACGTCCACTCCGCCGCCGGACATGTCCGCCGGCCAGCTCACCCCGGCCAATCGCGTTGTGCCACGTCATCGCCTCCTCCGCCTCAGCCACTCAGCGCACGCCACCTCATCCCTCCGCCGCCCTCTCTCTCCTCAGCCCCGCCGCCGGCCCGCGCGGCCCGGATCGGGCCCGCGGGGCCCGTCTAGCCAGCGCCGCTGTTCAACCGCCGCCGCCGCCCCTGTCTCCCCGAATCCAGGCGGGATCGGGACGACGACCTCGCGCCGGCCATGTGGGCCGCGGCCCAGCTCCGCCCCCGCCGGCCCATTTTCCCTCCGGCCCGGTGTATTTTTTTCCTCTCGCAAGGGTATATTTCTACTAAGTCACTGAATTTCCCAGATCCATTTGCTCCTGTTCATCGCCTCGTAACTTTGCATCCATAGCTCCGATTCATGCATATAGCATATCAAAATGTTCGTCTCAGAGAGTACATCATTTCATATCATTGCATCATTTTCATTTGAGCTCATCTTGATGCCCGAAATGCTGTTAGAAGAATGCTACTTGAGATAATTGTCAGATCTGCTGCTCCATTTAGATATTTGTCATTTTTGCCATGATTATTGTGTGCATGGTATGCCCATGAGCTCTACATGTGTTTTGTTATATGTTTTTCCATCTATCCAGAGGTGCAACCCATGTATTTTTGTGATGTGTGTGGTGATTAGCACAAGCTTGCAAAGTGGTGCACTTGTTAATGCTGATTTCAGGGACTTAGCTTTCCACCAAGTCCTTGGTCTGTTTATCTCATTATGCCATATGTTCATGTTGTTTCCTAGTGATCTGTGCCTCTTTTGAGGATCATCAGTAAGGATGTTTTGTTAATCTTGTAGTTCTCTATCCATCCATGTCTTTGTTTGCAATTATGGAGCACCCTAGCTTGAGTCAATCGAGCTCTACTTTTGCTATTTCGTGAATCTGGGCAGATTGTCTACTTGTTAGCGATTTTGCCAAGGATGTTGTAGGTGATCCGTGCATGCTATGTTATTGTTCTTGCCATTTCTAGCTTGAATAATGTGTATTATTGATGGGTGTATGCTTAGATTGTCCTGACTTGCTCTGTAGTGAGTGCATCGAGCTCGTAAACATGCCTACTTGATATCTGTTTCAGCATGCTCCAGTTTTCACTAAGTCTGTGAGCTGATTATGTTTTTGCCATGTTCACATGCTTGCAATTGTATTTTCTGATCCCTTTTGGCTCAAGGGCACTAAGGGACTTTTGTTAAGCTCTTTGAGTAGCTCCATGCCATGCTTTACTTTGCCATGTTCAGGTCCTGTAGCATATAGTTTTCATGCTCCAAAGAGTGCTATCTGATCTGAAATTCCAGACAAGTGTTAATTTCACTAAGTCTGAAATCTGTTTACCAAATGCATTTTTGCCATGCTTGTTTGAACCTGTTAATGGATGAATTAGCCGTAGCTCAGTGCTAGACTTTTGTTAAGCATCATGAATGCATCCCTTCCATGTATTTCGTTACCATGTTTGGGTGCTGTAGCTTGTTCATATCATTGCATTTAGATGGCTACTTGCTGTAAATCGCAGATCATAGTCATATTTGAATTGCTTGCCATTTCCAAACCGTAACTCCAATTCCAGTGATCTTTATATTGTTTTCAAGCGATTTCATCTCACCTTTCCAGTGGAACACTTGGATTTCCATGTTGAGGCCAGGTTCATTCATTCCTTGTCAAATTATGCATATGCATCGCATACCGCATCCCGCATATCATACCATGTTCATGTGTTGGTTGTTTACTATGTTGTGTGCTTCTTTTCCGGTGTTTGCTTCTTCGGGTTGGTTCCGATGAAGCCGCGTTGTGAGGACCCGTTCATCTACGTCCGTTTGTCTTCTTCATGGACTTGTTCTTCTTCCTTGCGGGATTTCAGGCAAGATGACCATACCCTCGAAATCACTTCTATCTTTGCTTGCTAGTTGCTCACTCTTTTGCTATGCCTATGCCGCGATACCTACCGCTTGCTTATCATGCCTCCCATATTGTTAAACCAAGCCTCTAACCCACCTTGTCCTAGCAAACTGTTGATTGGCTATGTTACCGCTTTGCTCAGCCCCTCTTATAGCGTTGTTAGTTGCAGGTGAAGATTGAAGTTTGTTCCTCGTTGGAACATGGAGATGTTGTTCCTTGTTGGAACATGTTTACTTGTTGGGATATCACTATATATCTTATTTAATTAATGCATCTATATACTTGGTAAAGGGTGGAAGGCTCGGCCTTATGCCTGGTGTTTTGTTCCACTCTTGCCGCCCTAGTTTCCGTCATATCGGTGTTATGTTCCCGGATTTTGCGTTCCTTACGCGGTTGGGCTATTATGGGAACCCCTTGACAGTTCGCTTTGAATAAAACTCCTCCAGCAATGCCCAACATTGGTTTTACCATTTGCCACCAGCCTTTTCTTTTCCCATGGGAGTCGCGCTCCTGAGGGTCATCATTATTTTACCCCCTCCCCCGGGCTAGTGCTCCTCTGAGTGTTGGTCCAAACTAGAGTCCTGTGCAGCGTCCCCTCGGGGAAACTCGAGGTTTGGTTTTAGTTGTATGGAGAGCTCATCTGAGTGTGCCCTGAGAACGAGATATGTGCAGCTCCTATCGGGATTTTTCGGCACATTCGGGCGGTGTTGCTGGATTTGTTTTACCATTGTCGAAATGTCTTGTAACCGGGATTCCGAGTCTGATCGGGTCTTCGCGCTAGAAGGAATATCCTTCGTTGACCGTGAGAGCTTGTGATGGGCTAAGTTGGGACACCCCTGCAGGGATTTGAACTTTTGAAAGCCGTGCCCGCGGTTATGGGCAGATGGGAATTTGTTAACGTCCAGTTGTAGAAAACCTGAAGTTAACCTTAATTAAAATGCGTCAACCGCGTGTGTAACCGTGATGGTCTCTTTCTGGCAGAGTCCGGGAAGTGAACACGGTTGTTGGAGTTATGCTTGACGTAGGTTGTTTTAGGATCACTTCTTGATCATACTTTTATCGACCGTGCTTTGCCTTCTCTTCTCACTCTCATTTGCGTATGTTAGCCACCATATATGCTAGTCGCTTGCTGCAGCTCCACCTCATACCTTTACCTTACCCATAAGCTTAAATAGTCTTGATCGCGAGGGTGCGAGATTGCTGAGTCCCCGTGACTCACAGATACTTCCAAACCAGTTTGCAGGTGCCGATGAGTCCTTGCAGATGACGCAACCAAGCTCAGGAGGAGCTCGATGAAGATCTTGTCCTTTGTGTTGTTTTGTTCTAGTTGATCAGTAGTGGAGCCCAGTTGGGGTCGATCGGGGACCTTGTCGCATTTGGGGTTCTTCTTTTATTTTGGTTCCGTAGTCGGACCTTGTGTGTATCTGGTTGATGTAATGCTTTATTCATGTATTTGTGTGAAGTGGCGATTGTAAGCCAACTATGTATCTTTTCCCTTATTGTATTACATGGGTTGTTTGCGAAGATTACCCCACTTGCGACATTGCTATCAATGCGGTTATGCCTCTAAGTCGTGCTTCGACACGTGGGAGATATAGCCGCATCGAGGGTGTTTCAATACAGATGTGACAGTATTGCCCAGGTGCGACCGAAGACTTCATGGAGGTAGTAATGGTTTTTCTTCACTACATTGTGGGTAGCAGTCATGTTGTGAAGAAATGAACCAAACTGACACTTAAACCATTTATGATTCCGATCCACCTTCTGGTGAAGACTAAGCAGAAGCTCACGATCAGTCATCACACGAGGAGCAGTGGCTTGAGGAGTAGACTTGGGTGCATTGGCAGAGTCATGTGTGGCAGAGTCATCATTGGTGGAATAAGAGGCAGGTTTGCGAAACTGGCATCCAATGGACGAATGCCTTCATCTATAACAGTTGGTGCCTTGCCCTTTCCATCAACTAAGATATAAGTCTGCTTGAGGACTTCAATCGGGGGCAAGTATCTGAGGTGATTCTGAAAATCAGCTTTGTAGTTGAGTGAAGACCTTGTCCTGACGAATCTCATAATCCAAGGTGCGTAAGGCTTCAGCTCAAATGGAGACAGTGCAACATTTGCCAGAGTCCTCATGAAGAAATCGTGATAATTGACAGGAATGCCATGAACGATATTGAATACCAGATTCTTCATGATGCCAACAATTTCCTCATCAGATGAGTCGTGGCCTTTGATAGGACTCATTGTCCTCGTAAGAATACGATAGACAGTTCTGGGCACATAAAGCAATTCCTTCACGAGGAATTTGGTTCTTGGTGCCTGACCTGACTTCAAAGGTTTCATCAGAACCTGCATGTAGTGATTTGTAAGCTCAGGTTCATTGTAGATGCAACCAGCTTCTTCAAGTGGAGGACTGAGTGGTAAGGCACGAAGCAATTCAGAAGCTGGTGCAGTGTAGTGAGTGTTTTTAGACATCCAGTCCAGCACCCATGAATTCACATCTTCAGAATCTCCTGTGATGTGCAGTGTTGCATAGAATTGAAGAATCAGTTCTTCATTGCAATCCCAGATGTCAGAACAAAAGTTTAACAGTCCAGCGTCATGAAGAACACTAAGGACTGGTGTGAAGCACGGCAGAGATTCCATATCCACGTGAGGAATATGCTCATGGTAGAAGATTTTCTCTTTGTTGAACAACACTGAGGAATAGAAATTTGCTTGACTAGCAGTCCAGAAACGCCTCTTCCTAATGCGAGCAGAGTTATAAGGGTTGTAGTCTTCGAAGAATACATGCTCGCCGAAGAAATCATCAGCCTTGAACTTTTGCTTTCGTGAGAATGGATCCTTTGGCTTGGGCAGAGGAGTGTCAGTGAGTTGCATCACGACCTCAGGAATCACAATCTCAGGTTCTTCAGGCTGAGGAATTTCTGGTTCCTCTTTAGTGGCAATTTGTGTCTTCAGATGTTCAGCAGCAGCAGTTTCTTCAGCACTAGTGGCTGGAATTTCTTCATGCACAGATGACGTGGGGTGCGTTTCTTCAGAGCCCATTTGAACAGTTGGTGCAGGCGACTGAGGTATTTGCTGCAACGGTGTGAACATTGGAGAGTTTGGATGCTGACTTTCCCAGAATTCATCACTGATTACAGGTGTGGAGCACCCAACGTCCACATCTTCATCTTCCATTTCTTCAACGCCAGCCTCTTCAGCTGTGAACTGAGGCATAGGCGAGGAGATGATCGGTGTTGAAGGGATCGCATCCACTTCAATTTCTTCATCAATCTTCTCTGACGAAGCAGCAGAATGATTTTCTTCATCAGATCCGCTAGGGATCTCATATTCTTCACCAAAAGGAACAAGGTCCTTTGATGGCCTGGTTGAGATGGGAAGAGCATCAATGGGATTAGCAAATGAACTTGACATGGGCTTCATCTTCTTTGGAGCTGAAGAATCTGAAGCACCTGATGCTTTCCTTTTCTTCACTGCTGCATGCTCCGCAGGCTTGGTCTTCTTCACATCTGATGCAGATGGAAGGATTGGAGTTGGTGTAGGCACAGGAGGAGCAGAGGAATTTGGTTGATTTTCTTCAAGCACAACTGATGTAGTTGCCCTGATTTCTTCAGTTTCTTCAGGCGCACCACTAGTGGATGCCCTGGCAATTTCTTCAGCGGCTGGAATGCATTCATCAGCCCTAGAAATCACATTTTCTTCAGCAGCCGGATTGTCATCAGCGGTGCTGGCATTTTTATTCAGTAGCCTGAGCAGATGCTTCAGCCTGAGGAATTTCCTATTGCGTTGGGGCTGCAACACTGGAGGTGAACTGTTCTGTGATCTTTACAAATCTGATTTTGGCTCCCAGCTAGTCAGCATAATAGCAATCAAATTCATCACTCAGTTTCTTGATTTCAGATTGGAGAGCAACAAGTTCTTCAGGTGAAAGCTTCAGAACGTTTTGCTTCAGAAAGCGCTCTTTCTTGTACTGCGCTTTCTTCACTCTCCTCCCCTGTTCAAATTTCCACTTCTCTTCTTGTATGAAGTGAGTCAGCATGTGACTTTGACCAGGAGTCAGCTTGAAATCGGGCATGGGAGTGTTGGGGTCCTTGTGCCAAACATCAATGTATTCGAGGATCAACTTGGGATCCAAAAGCAGTGGCACATTTGTTCCCTTGGCTCTAGCGGCCCTGACTTGCCTATCTCTGATGATTTCTGGAAGTTCATCATCATCCGCTTTGTCTTCATTGGATGACACTTGGAAGGCGACTTGCTTCTTCTGAGGAATAGGGCAAGGACCTTGTCCAGCAGTGGCCTTAGTCTTCAGTAGAGAGGGTCACGTTGAGGAAGTTGGTGCAGCTGAGGAACTAGCTGAAGCTCCTGAGGCAATGGACATGCATGTAGTCCTTTGGCACGAGGCAAGATGCACAGGTGCTGGGGACTTTGTTGGAACAACTGAGGACTTTGGAGGAGCTGAGTATTTTGAGGGAGCAGGAGCAGCATGAGGAATTTGCCGTGAGGGCTTTGAGGATTCTGGCCGTGAGGGCATTGCTGAGGAGCTTGGCCTTGAGGGCATTGTTGGTGAAGCACTTGGCTTGCGTGTAGGCTTCTTTGACATAGCCTTCTTTGGCTTGACAGCAGAGGCAGCAGCAGCAGAGTCTTCATTGAATTTCCTCATTGCTTCTCTGGCTTGCTTAGCCAACTTGGCTTGGTGCTTGGCCCATTCGTCAGGATAGTCCTCACCGCGCTTGAGGCTGGTGGGATCAGCTATTTGTCCAGGTGCCAATGGAGGTCTTGGGCATGGAGGATTGAGTGAGAATTTCTTCATATACTTGGGAGTGACATATCTGTACTCCCTCCACTCTCTAGCCCATCTCCTCTCTATCTTCTGAATGCGCACTTTGCGCTCATTCTTGGTTTCCTCAGTAGGTGTGCAGTACCCAACATATATTTCATTAGGGATCTCAAACGTTGTATTGACCTCAGGCCTCTTTCCTCCTTTCTGTGGCTTCTTACCATCAGCCATTTTCTTCAGTTGAGGAATTTGGACAATTGAATTCTCTGAAGAAGTATGTAACTTTTCTTCGAGGAACGCTGCAAATGAGTTAAGTTGATGAGAACCTAGTGATTCAGCAGCTGACATGAGTACCTGTGAACATAGTATAGTTGCGAGGAATTTGGAGAGGTCATATGCGTTCTCAGAAGGTTTTTCAAAAAGAACAAGTTTGAGGAACTTGACCAGATGAGTCTTGAAGAATTTCACTAAGCGTTCTTTGTCTTAGGTTCCAGAGTTGTATAGATCGAAGATCCACACAATTGAGGAATCTTGGGGGCATTGTTGGTGAAGCACTTGGCTTGCGTGTAGGCTTCTTTGACATAGCCTTCTTTGGCTTGACAGCAGAGGCAGCAGCAGCAGAGTCTTCATTGAATTTCCTCATTGCTTCTCTGGCTTGCTTAGCCAACTTGGCTTGGTGCTTGGCCCATTCGTCAGGATAGTCCTCACCGCGCTTGAGGCTGGTGGGATCAGCTATTTGTCCAGGTGCCAATGGAGGTCTTGGGCATGGAGGATTGAGTGAGAATTTCTTCATATACTTGGGAGTGACATATCTGTACTCCCTCCACTCTCTAGCCCATCTCCTCTCTATCTTCTGAATGCGCACTTTGCGCTCATTCTTGGTTTCCTCAGTAGGTGTGCAGTACCCAACATATATTTCATTAGGGATCTCAAACGTTGTATTGACCTCAGGCCTCTTTCCTCCTTTCTGTGGCTTCTTACCATCAGCCATTTTCTTCAGTTGAGGAATTTGGACAATTGAATTCTCTGAAGAAGTATGTAACTTTTCTTCGAGGAACGCTGCAAATGAGTTAAGTTGATGAGAACCTAGTGATTCAGCAGCTGACATGAGTACCTGTGAACATAGTATAGTTAAAATGATGCTTAGAGAAACGAATCAAGAACAGATGACTTGTGAGGTGTTTAGTGTGTGAAGATATGAATAAAAACACCTTTAAAGATTTTGTAGATAATCATTCGAATCAACGAGGGCAGTAAAAGTAACTTTTAATTACCCTGGATAAAGAACACGACGAACAGTGAAGAGGAGAGGTGAAGTTCGTTTGTGTAGATCTTCCACGCCCTAACTCGGCGGAGGAAAATGGCTACGGCGGCGGCGGAGTGAAGATTTCCGCGATCGGCACGAGTACGTCGGCGACAAGGTCGAGGCAGTGAAGCTCTTCCTCACCGGCGACGATGAAGTAGCGGCGGCGCTAGGGTTTGAGAAGCTCGAGCTGGAGAGAGATCGAGCGGAGTAAAAGAAGTGAGGAAGGGAAGGAGGGGTATTTATAGCCACGGTGAAAAACTGCTCGCCCGAAGAAATTGGACGAACGTGCCCCTGACCCTTCTCATTCGCATGACATGTGTCACCCACGTACTGAGAGGTGGAGATCGTGTGCGATCGTGGGTGAATGGATAAGTGTATCGTGGGATGCGGAATGGTTTGAGCGGCAAAGCCGAAAATTTAGATAAGATAGGATTTAAAGTTTCGTTCGCAATTTCTTCAGCTGACAAGGACACGGTGAAGATTTTGAACGAGTTTCAAATAGAACGCACATGAAGAATTTGTGAACAGATTGGGTTGAGTATAGCATAGATGGGGAAGCGTCCGATCACATTCACTTAGCAGAAAAAAACCAACTTGAAGAATTAGCAATAAGTGAATGCTGTAGAGGACATAAACTTATATATATATAGCCAATGAAGAAAAACGACGGAAACAATGAAGACAATGCAAAGTTGAAGAATATGATTAATTGAGGAATTTCAACTTTTGGTGGTGGCGTGACCCACCGTATAAAAATGATGATTTCAGACACCGCGTACAATTATCGTAGGGTTCTGAGAATCAAATTCTTCGTTAATTTCTTCACACTAAGAGTGTTATTCTTCATTGATTGAAGAAAAACGTTTTCTTCATGTGTTGCACATCTAAGTCATCAATTTTGCATAAGTGTTAGGATGAGTGTCTTTTTCAAAGAACATTCGAAGGTTCTAGGATATTTAGCTCACACCGCAACTTGCTAAATCTCTTCTCATCCAAGGGCTTTGCGAAGATATCGGCTAGTTGTTCTTCAGTCTTCACATGCTCAATAGAAATGTCGCCCTTCAACACATGATCACGAAGAAAATGATGACGAATCTGAATGTGCTTTGTCTTCGAGTGCTAAACTGGGTTGTGAGCAATCTTGATGGCACTCTCATTGTCACAAAAGAGAGGCACATTCTTCATGTTGACGCCGTAGTCCTTGAGAGTTTGCTTCATCCATAGCAATTGAGCACAGCAAGAACCAGCGGCAATGTACTCAGCTTCAGCAGTAGATAGTGATACGCAGTTCTGTTTCTTCGAGGACCAACAAACCAAAGATCGTCCAAGGAAATGACATGTATCAGATGTTGACTTGTGGTCCACACGATCACCAGCATAGTCAGAGTCAGAATATCCAATGAGATCAAAAGCCGAGCCCTTGGGGTACCATAATCCAAGTGTTGGTGTGTGAGCTAGATATCGAAGAATATGCTTCATAGCCTTATGGTGTGATTCCTTCGGTGTAGCTTGAAATCGGGCACACATGCAAACACTAAGCATTATATCTGGCCTAGCTGCACATAAGTACAATAAAGAGCCAATCATGGAGCGGTATACCTTATGATCAAAGTCGATACCATTTTCATCAGTGCACAGATGGCCATTTGTGGGCATAGGAATTTTGACGCCTTTGCAATCTTGCATGCCGGATTTCCTCAGTACATCCTTGAGGTATTTCTCCTGAGATATGAATATGCCATTGTGTTGTTGGCGAATTTGAAGACCTAAGAAGAATTTCAACTCTCCCATCATAGACATTTGATATTCTTCACTCATCATATAGGCAAATTCATCGCTATAACGTTGGTCAGTACAACCAAAGATAATATCATCAACATATATTTGGCACACAAACAATTCACCATCATAGGATTTAGTGAAAAGAGTAGGGTGGAGTGAACCGGGTTTGAAGCCTTTCTTCATGAGGAATTCCTTCAAGGTATCATACCACGCCTGTGGGGCCTGCTTGAGGCCATAGAGGGCCTTGTTGAGTCTGAAGACTTTGTCAGGATTCTTTGAATCTTCAAAACCTGGGGGTTGAGCAACATATACTTCTTCCTCAAGCTTACCATTGAGGAATGCACTTTTCACATCCATTTGATATAAAGTGATATCAGGATGGTTAGCATAAGCAAGTAATATGTGAATAGCCTCAAGTCTAGCAACAGGTGCAAAAGTTTCATCGAAATCAATTCCTTCAACCTGTGTGTAGCCTTGAGCTACAAGCCGTGCCTTATTCCTCACCACAAGGCCATTTTCATCTTGCTTGTTGCGGTAGATCCACTTTGTGCCAATGATATTGTGCTTGCGAGGATCTGGACGTTTGACCAGTTCCCAGACATTGTTGAGCTCAAACTGATGTAATTCTTCTTGCATGGCTTGAATCCACTCAGGCTCCAGAAATGCTTCATCTACCTTAGTGGGCTCTGTGATAGAGACAAAAGCATAGTGCCCACAAAAGTTAGATAAACATGAAGCTTTTGAGCATGTGAGAGGACCTGGTGCTTTGATGTCATTGATGATCTTTTCAACTTGCACTTCTTTTGCAATGCGAGGATGAGCTGGTTGTCATTGAGAAATTTGATCAGCATTCTCTTCAGCACCATTTTCTTCAGTATTTTCTTCAGGTGCATTAGCTCGACGTTCTTCATGTTCTGGAACGAATGCTTCAGCAGATTCTTCAGTGGGAATGACATCCTCAGTAGCCTTGAACTTGATAGTTTCCTCGGGTGCTGGTTCATCTATCACAGTAGGTAGGTGCTCTCTTTGCGAGACATTAGTTTCATCGAACCGCACATCTACAGTTTCAACAACCTTGTGAAGAACGTTGTTGAAGACTCTGTAGGTGTGCGAGTCCTTTCCATAACCAAGCATAAAACCTTCATGTGCTTTTGGTGCAAATTTTGAGTTGTGATGAGGATCTCTTATCCAACATTTAGCACCGAAGACTTTGAAATAACTTACATTGTGTTTCTTATCAGTGAGGAGTTCATAGGCAGTCTTCTTGAAGAATTTGTGAAGATATACTCTTTTGATGATGTGGCACACAGTATCAATTGCCTCAGTCCAGAAACGATGAGGCGTTTTGTATTCATCAAGCATAGTGCGAGCCATCTCAGCAAGAGTCCTGTTCTTGCGCTCCACGACGCCGTTCTGCTGAGGAGTATAAGGAGCAGATAACTCATGAGTAATACCAAGTTCATCAAGATAGTCATCGAGACCAGAATTCTTGAACTCAGTGCCATTGTCACTTATGATGTGCTTGATCTTCACACCAAAGTTGGTTGAAGCCCTTGAGGAAAATCATTTGAAGACTTCCTGCACTTCATGTTTGTAAGTAACAAGGTGTACCCATGTGTAACGAGAGTAATCATCAAAAATAACAAAGCCATATTGAGATGCTTCATTTGAAATAGCAGAATAATGATTAGGACCAAAGAGATCCATGTGAAGCAATTCAAATGGGCGAGTGGTGGTCATGACAGTCTTCGCTGGATGCTTGGCCTTCGTCATCTTCACAGCTTCACAGGCTCCGCATAGGTGATCCTTGAGGAATTTGACATTCTCGATGCCACTGACATGCTTCTTCTTCGCAAGCATGTGCAAATTCCTCATGCCTGCATGACCAAGTCATTGATGCCAGAGCCAGCCTTCTAAAGCTTTTGCAAGTAGACACACGGCTGGTTGTGGTCCTGTAGAGAAATCAACAATATACATGTCTCCTCTCCTAAAGCCTTCGAAGACTTTGGAATTGTCAGCTTCCATAACCACAACACAACGGTACTTGTCAAAGACAACAACCATATCAAGATCACAAAGCATTGAGACAGACATAAGGTTGTATCCTAGGGACTCAACAAGCATGACTTTGTCCATGTGTCGATCCTTTGTGATCGTAACCTTACCTAGACCCAATACCTGACTTTTGCCTTTGTCAGCAAAGATGATATGCTTCAGATGCGACGGAGATAATGGAGCATCCATCAATAGTTTCTTGTCACCAGTCATGTGATTTGTACATACACTATCGAGGACCCACTCAGTGGCTTTGGGTTGATCATCCTGCAGATGAATTAGTGCAGCTTACAAACTCATATACTTCATCAGTGAAGAATATGACATCAATTCATTAGATCAATTTCATCAAGCAAGAGAACAGATAAAGCAATATGAGGACGTGAGAAATGAAAGTTCATTTCTTCATGATTAGCCTGCATCCTATCACGCATGCTCAGGTCTCCAGCAAATTCTAGACGATTACGTACGTCTGGAGACCTGACCCTGCAGAAGAGATTAGTTCTTTTTCTTCACCACCCACATCTGAAGGGGTGGCAAAGAGTTCATCATTCTGCGAGCTCCATACGAGAAGGATGGCATAGAAGCCAGTCCATTTCGTTTCACATAAGAGGGGTTAGAATAAGCATAAGAGTAAGCAGAGAAATTCTTCGAGGACTTATGGACATAATAATTTGAAGAATAATGCACATATCCATAATCCTTAGATCTTCCCTGCGAAACAGATGGGTTAGCACGATGATGTTCATATGAGGACTTTGATCCTTTTGAGGAATTTGATCCATGTGAGGAGTTTGGTCCGTATGAGGACTTGGATCCATATGAAGAATTTGGTCCATATGAATAATTTGAACTGGGGTTCCTATTCTTCACAGGTGGTGTCATGATGACATTCACCTGAAGATTTTCAAGGCATCTTTTGGGAACCCAGATTTTCTTCATAGGGGGACCGTTCCTGCAGTTAGTGCCAACATATCTAGCAAATACTTCACCATTCTGATTTTTGAACAGTTTGTAGTTGGAGTCAAATGACTCATCATCAGAATGAGGAGATTCACATGCATATCCAGATAGGTTAGATGGATCAACTGGAGGTCCCTTTGCAGCAACCCATGTAGTTTTGGGGTACTGCTTAGGCTTCCAATATGTACCATCAGCATTGAGTTTCCTCTCAAAAGCAATACCCTCTTTCCTAGGGTTCCTATTGAGGATCTGCTTTTTAAGCACATCACAAAGAGTCTGATGCCCTTTGAGGCTTTTGTACATGCCTGTCATGTACAATTCCTTCAACCCTGCATCATCAGTGATACTAGCAATGTCCTCAGATGAGGAATTAGTGATACCAGAGGAATGTGAAGAATTTGAAACATTAGCAGCATTTGAACATTCAGGTGAAGAAATAGCAGATTCACGTTCAATGCATTTCAAACAAGGAGGAACAAATTCTTCCTGAGATGCGCTGATTTGTTGAGCAAGTAATGAATCGCGCTCCTTCTGGAGATCTTCATAGCTCACTCTTAGCTTCTCAAGGTCTTGCTTTCTTTGAAGTAATTCATAAGAAAGCTTCTCATGATCGGATAAGAGAGTTTTATGATGACCTTGAAGATTGTCAAACCTAGTCTGAAGTCTCTGAAGATTTTCAGTCAAGGCTTTAGTATTTAAACTCGAGGACACACAGTAGGTGTTTGGGTTTTGGGTTTTTCCTCACTCGATGATTTTTGCTCAAAGTCCTCACAGGATGGGTTGAGTATTTAAACTCGAGGATACACAGTCTCTGGAGATTGTCAACCCATTCCTCTTGGATGCTCTAGACCATGGCGCCTAACCGTCTGGAAGAAGCATAGTCTTCAAAGGTAACAAGCGTCGGATCCACGCAGGATCAATCTCTTCAGTGATGCTCAATCACTTGGGGTTTGTAGGTGTTTGGGTTTTGGGTTTTTCCTCACTCGATGATTTTCGCTCAAAGTCCTCAGAGGATGGGTTGCTCTCAAATGACAAGTGTCAGTTTCTCTCGGAGCAGCCAACCAGCTAGTGGTTGTAGGGGGCGGCTATTTATATCCTAGGGAGTAGCCCGACATGATAAGACATAAATGCCCTCCAATGATATGACCGTTAGGTGGATAGATATTTTGAGACAGCTGGCGCATAGCACAACAACGGTCGGAATTTTTAGTAGCAAAATCCTCAGGGCTATCATGTTCCTCACTGTGTAGGTAATCCGCACTGGCGAATTCCTAACCCCTCAGTCAGAACAAATTCCTCAGAGACCAGAAGAACTTTGTCTCTGTCACTGAAGAATATGACTGGATTGTATGAGATTTCCAATGGCTTCACTCGAAGGGATTGGTAGGTGTAGGATTTTGAGTTGAGCATCACATGGAAATTTTTCCTTAGTATTTCCTCGACCCCCTTTAACAGTATGGTGTTTCCTATGACTCAAGAAAGAGAAAATGAAACTATGAAAACAAAAGTCTTCACGCTTCATGTTCCTCAAATGAATACCGGGTCTTCAAGGTCACACCAATTTCTTCACTTTCAAAGTCTTCAGAAAGTTTTCAGAGATTTAAAGTCTTCAGTCGAAGAACTTCATTTTTAGGGGTCGACTTTCTCTGTAAATATCAAACTCCTCATAGACTTATAGATCTGTGTACACTCACAAACGCATTAGTCCCTTAACCTATAAGTCTTCAATACACCAAAATCACTAAGGGGCACTAGATGCACTTACAGAGAGAGCTTGCGAAGATGGAGCAGATAGGGCAGGAAAGACTGTATGTATGTGGACAAGAGAGTAGGAGACAAACCTAAGAAACAGAGAGAGGGAGATTGAGAGAGAAAGAGAAAGGAAGAGAGAGGAAGAAGTTCGGTCTGTGAGAAAGATGGAGACATGTAATATACGTGAGATGCGTGTGCATCCGGATTCTGTACACGTGGAAGGAGAAGAGACAACAGGTTTGATGAGAGAGCTAGAAAACATGGACGAGAGGGGAAGGATCTCGTGGGTTGAGGGATTGATAAATTTGTGCGGGGGAGAGAGGGATTGGTAATTTTGTGCGAAAGAGAGAGGGTGGGGGGAGGAGTCAGTCAGCCATCGTCACATCATCCTGCTTCCAAATGGCCCCGCATTCTCTAGCGCAGTGTGGTCGTCGTCTTCGATCTCCTCGATGCCCTCTTTGAAGATTGAGGTGTTGTGCATGCTCGGGTGCAGAGAAGCACAAGCAAGAGTGGTCGCCATATAACCTTGGATGGGGATGAATTGTGTGCTCGGGGGAGTGGGTGTGTGTGTGCTGTGTGCTGTGTGCTGTGTGTGTGTCAGATATTGAGAGAAAACAAACCTAAGGAGAGAAATGTGTGTGTGTGTGATGGAAAGCTACATGCTAAGCAGGGTATTCATGAAGAGATTGTGCGTGCGAGATAGAGAGTGATGTGTGGGCCTTGAGGTGGGCAGGGGCGGGTGAGGGTGTCAAAATGTGCGCGTTGATGCATGTGTTACGTGCGATCGTGCAAGGGACGAACTCGAGAGAGATGGTTGTTGTGTTACGGATGCTTCTCTCTCTCACACACACACACAAAAGTAAAATAGAAGACCGTTCTCTCATGTATACACAAGTACACAACGTATAGGCATCTGTCTATGTCTCACTCATGCATGATCATTTTCGCATTCACACCTCTCTATGCCTCTATCACACGCACACCGTCTCCACATTGCCCTTCCGCCACAACACACATATGGAGACATACACATGTTCTCTCTCAGTCACACACACAAAATCAGTATTAAAAAAACTAGGGCGCACCTAAAACGTCCAAATCCAAATAAACACGAACTGGAGCTAAATTCAAATATATGGAAATATTGTAGCGTCAAGAACTTTTCTAGGAAAAAAAGTTGAGTAATATTTGGGGATTGTTTTCACACACACAAAAAGGTTCGGTGGATGTCCTGCGAGCGCGACACGGTGACGCACCGGTCGATCGCCCGCGCAGTCGCGGTTCACGCGCTTGCACAGGCTTCCGTATCGTGGCTCTGGTAACTAATAAAAGCGTGCTTAAGTCTAATGTTTACATGTACTAGTACTATTTTATTTTAAGTTTGACCAACCCTATATAAAACTAAACAAAGCTCCCATACACGCACTCATCAATATGCCGCCGACGCTGTTGCGCATGCCAGCGCCCGCCTGCTCTGGCCAACAATTTCTCGCCCATCACCGCCGTGTCGCCGCCAATCGAAGGCTTGCCCGCTCATGTCGTTTGCAGTCCCTCCTCACGATGCCGCCGCGCTGCCAAGCACGCGAGCAGCTGGTGGAGCCGCGTCTATGCACGCAGTGTACGAAGAGGAGGACGAGCGCGTGCTTCAGCACGCCGGCGAGGAGGAACTAACGTGTCATTGTCGTCTCCACCCGGGCGGAGGAGGCGCGCATGGTGGCTATCGCGGCGGAAGCCGGTCGCGCGCGCGTCGAGCCTGCAAACCGGGTGCGGACACGGAATCTACCTTCGAGACCTTGAATGCCACGTGGATCCTGCAATCTGAAGGAGCAATTTGGGTCAGTCGACTCTTGTGAGCCGTTTGATGCAACATGGATGGCTAGAAGGGCTTCTTCAACCTCCGAAATTGATGCACGGTTCATCTTCTCAGCCCGCCACACGCCTAACCGCCTGCCGCCGCCGCGCCCTCCCCTGAACTGCCATGCTCCCCCCACCCCCGCCATCTGTTTAATCCCGGGCACGATCCATTTTTTTCGGCGAACTGCATTCCACACCCAACACTCATAAGATAGATCATGGGCACCCTGCCACCCTAATATAGATACTAGGGTAGCTTCTTTGCCATCTTCTTCCTTCGCTCCGTCGAACTTCTTTCACAAATCGACTGACCCAAATTATACTACTAGTACGAATGTATTAAGTATAGTAGGAACACGAAGATACGAGCAGTAGTACCAACTGCAAGAAGAACAGTAGTAAGACATGGTACTAGTACTATTGTACGTACTAAAGAGTTCAAATAATGAGAAAGAACATAAACATAGTTCTCCTGGGGCCTTAGCACAACACACCCTTGGAAATAAACTAAGCAACTAGTCCGCTTGACACTGCAGTAGAACCAGCATGAGCGACGACACTGCCACCTACTCGGAGTCCGAGTCCACATCCTCGACTTCGTCCTCGTCCCTCTTCCTCTTCCTCTTCACCGACGCTTCTTTGCTTGAACCGGACACTGGGTTCTGCTTCTTCATCCAACCCTTATAGATATTTAAACAAAGGTAGGCATCCATTCCTGTGTACAGGATGTGATGTTCATCTAATGTCTTCGACTCCCATGCATGATGAAACTCGTGGTGAGGTTTCTTCAGTTTAGCGTACGAAGGATCAATCATGGCTGCTGCCAGGGTCAGCATTGAAGGCTGAGAGGAGGACACCAGGCTTGCCCTCTAGAGATCGAAGGGCTGGCCTACAACGAGGCATGTCCGACCCAGGACATCCCTGTCGTTCCTAAAGTCTACAGTAACGAATTTCACTCTCCCATCCTTGAGGAAGTTCTTAAAATCCTGGCACTCAACGTCGGCATGGCATATGTGGTAGACCAAGCACACATTATGTACGCAAACCTGGATCATGGCGGGCTTCTTCTTCTCTGCCTCCTTTAGTTTCTTCTCTCTTTGCAGGAATATGGTGTACTCAACATCTAGCCCAGCGACCCACTCATCCGTTGAACTGTTGAACATGCGTAGGAAGCGAGCAAGGCATGCTTTCACTGTCGCAGATCCACGTGTGTAGATGACGAAGAACTCATCGCGCAGCCCCGCGGCATGACACGCCACGCCGGGCGCCCGCGCGCGAAGAAGGAAGCTGCCAAGTAGTCCCAAGGCCGCCAGAAAATGCTCCTACGCTCCCAGCACCACTACGTCAAGACCGGGTGCCGCCTGCGGCGGCGGCGCGTGGATATCAGGATCAGGCTCCGCCTCCGCGACGGGCTACGGTGACCACAGCAGGCCGTCGTGCCTTCACTCCCGAGCTGCGCAGCGTCGTCTAGCCCGACAAGTTCAAGCCAGAGCTGCCTCCGCGCTACGACGGCACCCCCGACCTCGCAGAGTTCTTGCAACTCTAGGAGCTGAGCATCGAGGCAGCCAACGGTGACGAGAAGGTCATGGTGAACTGGTTTCCCATGGCCCTCAAAGATGGCGCGCGCTCGTGCCTCCTGAACTTGCCCGCGGGATCGATCTTCTCCTGGGCGAAATGCGCGAGCGTTTTGTCGCCAACTTCCAGGGCACTCGCGACCGCCCGCCGGCCGCGGGTGACCTGCGACGCATCAAGCAGCAGTCAGGGGAAACCTTGCAGAAGTACATCCAGCACTTCAACAGCGTTCGCCTCAAGATCCCCAAGGTGACGGACGAGGCCATCATCTCCGCGTTCTCCGACGGCATCCGCGACGTCAAGATGAAGGAGGAGCTCGCCATCCACGAGGAACTATGCACGACCCTGGAGATGTTCAACATGGCGACCAAGAGCGCAAGAGCTGAGGGAGGGCGCCTCTCCCTCCTCGAGCTTCGAGCCGCTGACCCGGAAGACAAGAAGGCCAAGGCCAAAGACGTGAAGCGTAAGGGGGTAGTCATGCTCGCGGCTGAGCCAGAGACAAAGCGCGACCAAGACCACCCTGAGTCGTCCAAGAGCAGCCGTCCGTTCTGTGCCTTCCACAACATACACAACCACAACACCAATGACTGTCAAGAGCTCAGGGCCATCCGCGACGGGCGCTTCGGTCGACGCCCTGAGCACAGTGACCGAGGCTACGACCGAGGAGGAGGATGAAGTGGAGGACGTTGGGATGATAGCGGCCCCCACTAGGAGTGGCGCGACTGACATCGTGAGGATCGCTGGCAGGACCAACCTCGCGAGGGTGCCTGGAGGGAGCATCCTCGTGAGGACCGACCTCAGGGCAACACCGGCCTCCCTCCGCTGCCACCGCTGCCAAGGAGAAACGATGACCACCATCAAGATGAGGGGGTTGGGGGCTTTCAGGAGCCCCGTGCCATCGCCTGCATCTTGGGTGGTGCTCAGGCCCCAGCCTCCCAGTGCATCTTCAAGCAGCTCGCCCGTGAGGTGAACGCGGCTCTCCCTTGGCTCAAGGCCACGCGCTTGCTCAGGTGGTCCAAGTGCGCCATCACCTTCAGCTCATTCGACCAGCTCAAGTGTGCGGCAACTACCGACGCCCTCCTGATGCTCTGCTCCCCCATCATCAGCAACGTCCAAGTCACCAAGACCCTCATCGACGGCGGCGCAGGGCTCAATATCCTGTCCGTCGAGACGTTTGATCGCCTCTAGGTGCCATATGATCAGCTGCAGCCTACCAAGCCCTTCTCAGGAGTGATAGATGGCTCCACCACCCCAATAGGGCAGGTCCGCCTCCCTGTCATCTTCGGCAAGCGCGATAACTACCGCACCGAGCTCATCTACTTCGACATCGCCCACATCCGCTTGCCGTACAACGCCATCCTCGGGTATCTAGCCCTGGCCAAGTTTATGGCAGTGACCCATCATGGCTACAATGTCCTTAAGATGCCAGGGACCAGCGGCGTCATCACGGTCGCCTATGAAGAGAAGGATGCAGTGTGCTCCCTCGAGCGTGCTTACCAAGCTGCAGCAGCTAAAGACCCAGATAACGAAGGCGCCATCTACCCTCCCGAGGCCATCCCCAAGAAGAAGAAGCAGCTGCTCCACCAGGGGCCTCAAGAAAGCAGAATTTCTAGCGGCACCACCTCAGGATCTGCGCCCACAGCTGGGGTGCCTCCTTCCCTCCTCGGGCTGGGCTCGGGGGCTCTCTTCTCGAGGGCCTCAGACCTAGCCAACGTCACGAGGGAGGCGCTCGGGCACCACATGGAGGCGTGCTTCGCCGCACGTTTCCCTCAAGAGGGCACAAGGCGTGGAGTGCCTAGTGCCCAAGATTCCATCACCAAGGCGACTAAGGAGCACCAAGAAGCAAGGGCCATGTGTGGCGGCCGCTGCCTACCCTTGGCGCAGCTCCGTGTCCTGGCAAGAACGACGAGCTGCGCATCTGCGTCGACATCCTAGGGCTACATCTCAGGAGCATTTCTGGCCTTCGTGTGTTGGCCGGTGCGAGGGTCCACCTCAAAACTACGTTCACATGCCATTCGGCTTGCCGAACGCGGCTGTCACCTTCCAACGCCACTTACGGAGCGTTCTGGCAGCTCAGGAGGCCAGGCACCATGCAGTCCTGGTGGAGATGGTGACGGTTCTTCAAGAACCACTCGAGCCCCCAGAGCCTCCTGAGGCTCAGGGCCCTGGCGGCTCGTGAGGAGCGACCTCCCCAGCATACATCTTCAGCTGCTTCAACACCTCTTCAGCAATGGTACCAGGTGACTTTTTCTGGTTCGTTCAGCTGGGGGCGCCCCTCGGGCTACATCATCCCCATGTCGCATGGGCCTGTCCCTGCGACGTGTATCCTTTTGCATCTTTAGCTTACTCTGTTGGGAGCGACTCACGGGCTGCATCATCCCCAGGCTGCTCGGTTCTGTCCCAGTGGCAAGTATCATTCTTGCATCTATCTGAACTAGCTTGCTCTCTTGCATGGATTACCTTCTAATCACCACATGTTTACTTGTCGCCCCTCGCGGCCACCGCATTGCTGACCAGCTTCCTGCTCATCCCGCAATGGGGGCTACACATGCTGGCACGGCGCTTGTGCTCAGGTCCGTCCCTGCAATGCTGACAAACCTGAGTGGTCAAGCTCTAGCTCGCGGCACGCCCGCGCACGTCACCTGAAAGTGCAATATTGCACTAAAGTGTTTTTTTGACATTGATGACAACTTCATTTGTGTTTCTAACCACATGCTCTAAGTGTTAACAGCCCCGATTAAGCTAAAAGTGAAGCATGGATGGTTATTTCCTCTCTTATTGAAAAAAAGGAAAAGCGGTGCACTCAAGAAAAGAAGAGTACCTTAAAGTGTTCTTATTTCTTGAGTCCTTAGGGCAGCCGCACTATTAAGAGGGGGTGCATCATAAAAAAATCCGGGGAATCAACTTACCTTCTCACATTGATCTGAAAATCCTAATGCCAAGTTTCTGTTCAAGCCGGAACTTCCGAGACGGCCGGAACTTTCGGGGACCGGAATGTCCGGGCGGGGTTCGGGAAGCTTCCGGGTACCCAGAGAAACTGCACTTTTTCGTGCAATCTTTCAGTGTAGCCCGGAACCTCGCCGGAACCTGGTCGGAACTTCCGTCGGCCGGAACTTCCGGGCACCGGAATTTCCGTCTCCTGTTTCAGTAGCTTTCGGGGTACTACTGAGTGGTGCAAACTCTCTGTGTAGCCCGGAACATGTCCTTAACTTGCCCGGAACTTCCGGGGTCCAGAACTTCCGTCTGTAGCCGGAACTTCCGGGCTACGCAGAAATCTGCCTCCAACGGCCAGATTTCATCCTCACCTATAAATAGTCCTCTTCTTCCTCATGAAGGAGTCGACAACTCCATTTCTCTCACCTCCATTTTCAGACCTCAATTTCTTGGAGATCTCCCTCCTTAGCCAACCAAAGCTCTTGATCTTTTGAGAAGTGAAGGAGAAGTGCTTGATCTACACATTCACCAAAGAGAAAGTTGATTCCCCCTTGTTTTTGTGGTGCTTCTTGTTACTCTTGGAGGTTGGAGACTCCTAGGCGGTAGGAGTGCTCTGGCGAGGAATAGACCATTGTGATTTCCCCCGGAAAGTTTGTGAGGGTTTGGAGACCACCCCAAGGTCTACCACTAGTGGTTGAGAAATGCCTTCGTGTTGTTGTCTCAAGGAGAGAATAGGGTGAGCCTTCATGGCTTTGGTGTGCCTTCGTGGTAACATCCACCTCTCTAAACGGTGATGTAGCTTCCCTCCAAGGAAGTGAACATCGGCATACATCCTCGTCTCTCGGAGTTGTGGTTATTCCTAACCCTAACTCTCTACTTGTGGTTACTTGTCTCTTAGCACTTACTTATATCATCCTGTGATTGCTTACTCATATATTTGTGTCACTTGTTTATCTTGCTTAGCTCATTAGTATCATACTTACAATTGTTAGGCTCACTTTCACTTTCCTCATTATTGCCTAAAATTGCTCAGTAACAATTAAAATTTGTAATTGTACCTATTCACCCCCCCTCTAGGTCCATCTCGATCCTTTCAATTGGTATCAAAGCCTCGTGCTCTATTCTTGTGGCTTAACCGCCCTAGAGTGAGATGAACCCCGATGGGACTCCTCTTATTGTTGATCCAAAGGATAAAGGTGAGGCTTCTTCTGAAGTCAAGTCCTTTACTTCTGAGGATCTGGAACGGGCCCTTGCTAAGCAAAAACAGGAACATGATGCTTCTCTTGAGGCCTTGGTCCAAATGAGACTAGCCACGTTGTCCACGGTGCTTGCACCACTTTTGGGCGGTACGTCTTCGAGGCCAACTGTGCCTACTCCGTCACTTGGTCAACAACCTCCTAGCAATGAACACTCCAGTGTTCCTTGGCTTTATTCAAGACCCCAAGTTGAGAAACCGAAATATAACCCTCAAGGCAAACCTCCTTTACTTGATGCCACTTCCGATTTTTCCTTGTGGAGAGTTGCTATGCAGGATCATCTTCGATATGGAAATGATGAGATGCTAGAGATCTTGGAGTATGGTTACCATGTGGTTGATCCAAAGAATCCTACACCAAGAGAAATTTATGACAAGAATCTCAATGACACTGCAACCATGTGTATAAGGAGAGGTATGGTTGAAAAGCAAAGGAGACCTTTCATACACATCACAAGTGCCAAGGAACTACGAGAAAGTATTATAAGATCCAAGACCGGTACCTCCACCCTTCGGAGTGCTCAATATGAAATTGCCAAGGGGCAATTGCAAAACTTTTGTATGGAGAAAGGTGAAGCTCCAAATCAACTCCTTGAGCGTCTCATGACTCTCACCGCTGATATTGAGTCATGTGAGTGTGACAAGACACAAGATGGATTCAACATGACTAAGCGATTCCTTATGGACAAGTTGCTCCATGCTCTTGCACCATATCACCATCAAATGGTATGGGACATAAGACAACACCATGCCTTCAAGGAAATGACTACAGATGACATCATATCCACTTTCCAACTATTTGAAGAGTCAAAGGCAAATGCTACAAAACATCTTGCCATGCATGGTACTCCATCATCAAAGATCAATCTTGCATTGAAGGCCAAGCATGTATGTGAAGATGAGCAAAGTGAAGAAGAAGAAGAAGAAGAAGAAGAAGATGATGATGATGATGATGATGATGATGATGATGAAGATGGTGATGAGGTTGAATCCGATGAGGGCCCTTCATATGAAGACATGGCTCTCTTTGTCAAGAAGTTTAGCGCGGGAAAATTCAAGGGAAGATTTCAAAAGAAGAAAGTAAGAAAATGCTACAACTGTGAAGAAACCAACCACTTCTCCAACGAGTGCCCTTATGAGAAGAGAGAAGATAAGCCAAGGTTTCCCAAGACCTTTCCCAAGAAGAAGTTGCCAAATCCTTTGAACTCCAAGCTCAAGAAGAGAGATGGGAAAGCAATGGTTGCTCAAGAAGAATCCGATCTGGATGATGTTAGTGGTGTTGCCGGAGTTTCTCAAGATTCTCAAAACACATTGAGGCTAGTCAACAAAAGTGGTGATGTTGTCACCTACAACTACATGAAGGACTACAAGGGCAACGCTCACAAGTGTCTCATGGCAAAGGCTGTGGTAGAAGATGGAGAGGACCAACACTCTCCTGACAAGGTCAAGGTAACCCCACGATCAAACCCTCCTCTTTTCACTCCTCCTACTCCTAGTGATGAGTATCTTGATGCGGAGGATAGTTATGAGGATGATGAGATAGATGATCCTATGCTTTCTAAACTAAATAAGTTCATGTGCTCCCTTAAAGGAAAGAAGCTCACTATGTTTCGTATGCTTATGGAGATGGTGAGTAAGCACACCATCTCCATTAAGGAACTCGAAACCCTCGTCGCCGAGGAAAAGGAAAAATATGAAATCCTTGAGCAGAAAGTCCAATATGCGGAAGCACGAAATGATGAACTATGCTTAAAAATTGGGTCAAACATTGATGTCCATACTAAAGATCTTGCCTCCTTGAAAAAGGCTATTGACACTTGCAAAGAGTTGATGAAGAATAAAAGTAAGCTTGTGAAGTCTAATGCTTCTCTCTCTAAGGATTGTGAGCTCCTATCCGTGTCCCTCAAGACTAAGGAAGAAGAGCTCACCCTTCTTACAAAGAGCTTTGAGACACTCAAGCTCACTTATCTTTAAACTCTAGCCAAGGCTTACTCTCTCCTATTATCAATGTTGATGCTTGTACTACTAACTCTAGTAGTGATCTAGCATCTATTCTTGAGGAGAATCGCTTTCTCAAGGCTCAAATCGAGAAAGGGCTCATGACATGTGCTCAAGGGTAAAAGAACCTTAATGAGGTATTGAGCCAACACAATGAAGTGTTTGCCAAAGAGGGACTCGGGTTTGACCCAAGCATAAGCAAGAAGAAGACGTCCTCCCAAAAGTGCACCACCCCTCTAAAAGAAACTTTTGTACGAGAAGGGCACAAGGAGAAAGGTAAGGTTGTTAGTGGGAAGGCCACAAGGGGCATGCCCACTCTCAACAAGCCAAAAGAGCTCATGCCTCCATCCTATGTACTTCATAAGACTACGAATGGAGAGGTTTATGCAAATTTTGTTGGTTCTCGAAATGCATTCCGGTTTTATGCTATTTGGGTCCCTAAGACCCTTGTGACTAACCTGAGAGGTCTCATTGCAAAATGGGTGCCTCTAACCAAGTCATAATTGTGTGTAGGTTGCTTTCTCCGATGGACTAAAATGGGTGATTGACAGTGGATGTACCAATCATATGACCGGAGATAGCAAGTTGCTCTACGATTTCATGGAAGCTATTCAACCATTTATGAGCATTATGTTTGGTGGAGGATCAAAAGGACAGGTACTCGGGTTGGGCAAGGTGGCTATCACAAATGACATGTCTCTTGCAAATGTCATGCTTGTCCAATCCCTTAAATACCATTTGCTTTGTGTTCGCCAATTGGCTTCTATTGGTTACGATACACTCTTTGGACTAACGGATGTGAAAGTCTTTAAGAGAGATACTCTCGAAGTGGCCTTTGTTGGAGAGTTGGATGGCAACCTTTACATGGTTGATTTCTCGAAAGAGATCACATTCCATGCAACTTCTCTAATGGCCAAGGCCGACAAGGGGTGGCTATGGTATCGCCGGCTAGCCCATGTCAGCATGAGAAATCTTCAAGATCTCTTAAAGGGTAATCACATCCTTGGACTAACCAATGTCTCTTTTAAGAAAGATCGTGTGTGTAGTGCATGCATAGCTGGGAAGCAACATCAACCAAAGCGCCCACCCAAGAATATTGTGTCTACTTCAAGGCCTCTGGAGCCCCTTCATGTGGATCTTTTTGGGCCTCCTTCATGGGATAGTCTTGGTGGGAAAAAGTATGGGCTTGTCATTGTTGATGATTACTCAAGATATACATGGGTCTTCTTCCTCAAGTCCAAGGACGAGACAAAGATCACCTTCATTGACTTTGCCAAGCAAGCTCAACGCAAGTTTGACAAAGAAATCTTGGCAATAAGAAGTGATAATGGCTCTAAGTTCAAGAACTACACTTTGGAAGAATTTCTTAGTGATGAACGGATTGAACATCAATATTCAGCTCCATACACTCCCCAACAAAATGGTGTAGCAGAAAGGAAGAACCGCACACTTGTGGAGATGGCAAGGTCCATGTTGGATGAATACAAGTCGCCACATAGTTTTTGGGCTGAGGCTGTCAACACCGCATGTCATGCATCAAACCGGCTCTTCCTCCGCACTATATTGGAAAAGACTCCATATGAGCTCCTAACTAGGAACAAGCCAAATGTCAAGTACTTTCGTGTTTTGGGTGCAAATGTTACATCCTCAACAAAAGAGAACGGTTAGGAAAATTTCAATCTAAAACCATTGAGGGCATATTTGTTGGGTATGGATCAAACTCTCACGCCTATAGAGTATACAACAAATCCAATGGATGTGTTGTAGAAACTTGTGACGTGGTGTTTGATGAATTTAATGGCTCCCATGGGGAGCAAGTTGATCTAAGTGATGTATGTGAAGAAGACTCTTCTCAAGATATCTTGACCATGGGTGTTGGCGCACTTATTCCAATGGAACAAGAACCTCATGATGATGAAGAAGAAGATGGAAGCTTCGCACATCATAAAACTACTTCAACACCCATACCACCACAAGCTCCTATTGCTCAACCAATGACCGTGGACCAAGTACGAGATGATGATCAAGTTCCTCTTCATGATAATCATCAAGAACAAGATCATCCTCAAGGGCAAGAACAAGAAAGTGCAATCATTGACAATGAACCTCAACCAATGCGAGATGAAGAAGAAGATCTTCCACCACACATTCATGATCCATATGTTGAGGATGTGGATGATGGACATGAAGTTGAACCTCGTGAAACACTTACCTCCATCATGCCTCGAGTGGCCGTTCGTGTTGATGTTGATAAAATCCTCACTGGCATATCGGAAGTTAGAGTCACTCATAAACAATTAACAAACTTTTGTGCTCACTTCTCGTTTGTGTCTAGTGTTGAGCCTCTCAAGGTACAAGATGCATTGATGGACAATGATTGGCTTGTTGTTATGCAAGAAGAATTGAACAGTTTTGAACGCAACCAAGTGTGGTCATTAGTCAAGAAGCCTACTACCGAGCACAACGTCATTGGAACAAAATGGATTTTCAAGAACAAGCAAGATGAGAATGGTGTAATCATCTGTAACAAGGCAAGGTTAGTGGCACAAGGGTACTCACAAGTTGAAGGTTTGGACTTTGGTGAGACCTTTGCTCCCGTTTCTCGTCTTGAATCCATTTGCATCTTACTTGCTTATGCTGCTTTCGATGGCTTTACTTTACATCAAATGGATGTGAAGAGTGCTTTCCTTAACGGTCCTCTACAAGAAGAAGTATATGTGTCACAACCACCTGGGTTCGTTGATCCCGATCACAAAGACTATGTGTATAAACTTCACAAGGCCTTGTATGGCCTCAAACAAGCACCTCGTGCTTGGTATGATCATCTTAAGAAGTTTTTACTCGATGATGGTTTTGTGAGAGGGGTGATCGATCCCACTCTTTTTACTAAGAGGGACAAGGGTGATTTGATCTTATGCCAAATCTATGTAGATGATATCATTTTTGGTTCTCCTAACATTCATTTGTGCAAGAAGTTTGTGGCTTCCATGACCAAGAATTTTGAAATGTCACTCAATGCGGATTTGAAGGTCTTCCTCGGATTTCAAATTCAACAATTTCAAGAAGGAATTTTCTTGTCTCGAGCAAAATACCTCAAGGATATCCTAGAGAAGTTTGGCATGTCTAATGCTGGTCCATGTAAGACACCCATGCCAACAAAAATTGTACTCACCGAAGACACAAACGGTATCCCTTTCGACCCATCTAAATACCGCTCTATGATTGGATCATTGCTTTATCTTTGTGCATCTAGACCAGACATCATGTTTAGTGTCTGCATGTGTGCTAGATTTCAAGCTTCCCCTAGGGAAAGTCATCATAAGGCGGTTAAGATATTCTTAGATACCTTGTTCACACCCCAAAGTTGGGTCTATGGTACCCCAAGGATGCTAAGTTTGATCTTATTGGGTACACGGATGCAGATTGGGCCGGAGACAAAGTGATCGTAATTCCACCTCCGGCGCATGTCAGTTTCTTGGACGCTCCTTGGTAAGTTGGTCCTCAAAGAAACAAAATTGTATTGCCCTCTCTACCGTAGAAGCAGAATACATTGCAACCGCCAGTTGTGCAACTCAATTACTATGGATGAGGCAAAATTTGAAGGATTACGCTATCACCTATAGACATGTGCCTCTTCTATGTGACAATGAAAGTGCCATTGTAACACCCCGGATGTAACTTTCCCAATTTGTACTCCAACTCTTGTCGTTTCCGGCGTTAAGTTATTTTATTTTCTCGGGTTCGGGTCTTTGTCTCCGTGTGTTGTGGTCGTTGTCATGCATCTCATATCATGTCATCATGTGCTTTGCATTTGCATACGTGTTCGTCTCATGCATCCGTGCACTTTCCCCGTTGTCCATTTTGCATTCCGGCGCTTCGTTCTCCTCCGGTGGTCATTTCTAGCTTTCTTTCGTGTGTGGGGATTAAACATTTCCGGATTGGACCGAGACTTGCCAAGCGGCCTTGGTTTACTACCGGTAGACCGCCTGTCAAGTTTCGTATCATTTGGACTTCGTTTGATACTCCGATGGTTAACCGAGGGACCGAAAAGTCCTCGTGTGTGTTGCAGCCCAACACCCCTCCAATTTGGCCCAAAACCCACCTAAACCTGCTCCATCATCTAGAGCGTTCGATCACGATCGCGTGGCCGAAAACCGCACCTCATTTGGACTCTCCTAGCTCCCTCTATGCATATTTAAATACCACCCCGCCGCCGCGCGCCATCTCCGGTGAGGGCGACCGCCGCCACCATCACCGCGCCCTCAAGCCGCCGCCACTCTAGCCGCCGCCATCCTCGTCGCCTCCTCGTCTCCGGCCGCCGACCACCACCGCCACCTCGGTCCCCGCGCCACCCCGCACCATCCTCGCCGTCTCCGGCCTACTCCAGCCACCGCGACGCCACTCCGGCCAGATCCCGGCGATCCTCGGTTTGCGCGCCGGGTCAAACCCTAGATCCGCGCGGGGTAAATTTCTTCTAAGTCCCGGAAAATCACAGATCCAAGTGCTCCTGTTCACAGCCCCGTAACTTTGCATCCGTAGCTCCGATTCATGCATATAGCATATCAAAATGTTCATCTCAGAGAGGACATCATTTCATTCCATTGCATCATTTTCATTTGAGTTCATCTTAATGCCTGAAATGCTGTTAGAAGAGGGCTACTTGAGATAATTGTTAGACCTGCTGCTCCATTTAGGTTTTTGTCATTTTTGCCATGATTAATGTGTGCATGATATGCCCTGATGCTCTACATATGTTTTGTTAAGGGTTTTGTCATATTTCCAGAGGTGCAACCCATGCATTTTTGTGATGTGTGTGGTGACTAGTGCAAGCTTGCAAAGTGGTGCACTTAGTAATTCTGTTTTCAGGGACTTAGCAATTCCACTAAGTCCTTGACCTGTTTATCTCATGATGCCATATGTTCATGTTGTTTCCTAGTGATCCATGCCTCTTTTGAGGATGATCAGTAAGGATGTTTTGTTAATATTGTAGTGCTCTATCCATCCATGTCTTTGTTTGCAATTATGGAGCACCCTAGCTTGAGTCAATCGAGCTCTACTTTTGCTACTTTGTGAATCTAGGCAGATTGTCAACTTGTTTGCAATTTTGCCGATGATGTTGTAGTTGATCCGTGCATGCTATGCTATTGTTCTTGACATGTCTAGCTTGCATTTTGTGCATTCTTGATGGGTGTATGCTTATATTGTCATGACCTGCTCCGTAGTGAGTGCATCGAGCTCATAAACATGCCTACTTGATATCTGTTTCAGCATGCACCAGTTTTCACTAAGTCTGGAAACTGATTATGCTTTTGCTATGTTCACATGCTTGCAAATGTATTTTCTGATCCCTTTTGGCTCAAGGTCACTAAGGGACTTTTGTTAAGCTCTTTGAGTATCTCCATTCCATGCTTTACTTTGCCAATTTCAGGTCCTGTAGCATATAGTTTTGTTGCTCCGAAGTGTGCTATCTGATCTGAATTCCAGACAAGTGTTAATTTCACTAAGTCTGAGATCTGTTTTCCATATGCATTTTTGCCATGCTTGTTTGAACCTGTTAATGGATGATTTGGCTGTAGCTCAGTGCTAGACTTTTGTTAAGCTTCTTGAATGCATCCCTGCCATGTATTTGTTGTCATGTTTGAGTGCTGTAGCATGTTCATCTCGTTGCATTTAGATGGCTACTTGCTGTAAATCGCAGACCGGTGTCATATTTGAATCGCTTGCCATTTCCAAACCGTAACTCCGATTCTGGCGTTCTTTATATTGTTTTCAAGCGATTTCATCTCATCTTTCCAGTGGCACGCTTGGATTTCCATGTTGAGGCCAGGTTCATGCATCCCTTGTCAAATCTTGCATATGCATCCCGCATCGCATCCCGCATAGCATACCATCTTTGCATCTTATTGTTTGAGCTTGCACGTGGTTGATTGTGTTCCATTTGCTTGTTTGTCTTGTTTGGGTAGAGCCGGGAGACGAGTTCGCTAACGAGGAGCCCGTTGAGTTTGCTTTCGAGGATCCAGTCAACTCTGACAACTTTGCAGGCAAGATGATCATACCCTCGAAATCACTACTATCTTTGCTTCGCTAGTTTGCTCGCTCTTTTGCTATGCCATTGCTACGATGCCTACCACTTGCTTTCAAGCCTCCCAAATTGCCATGTCAAACCCCTAACACACCATGTCCTAGCAAACCGTTGATTGGCTATGTTACCGCTTTGCTCAGCCCCTCTTATAGCGTTGCTAGTTGCAGGTGAAGATTGGAGGCCGTTCCTTGTTGGAACATTTATTTACTTGTTGGGATATCATTATATTGCTATGTTATATTAATGCATCTATATACTTGGTAAAGGGTGGAAGGCTCGGCCTCTCGCCTAGTGTTTTGTTCCACTCTTGCCGCCCTAGTTTCCGTCATATCGGTGTTATGTTCCTGGATTTTGCGTTCCTTACGCGGTTGGGTTATAATGGGAACCCCTTGATAGTTCGCCTTGTTTAAAGATTTTCCAGCAATGCCCAACTTTGGTCTTACCATTTGCCACCTAGCCTCTTTTTCCCTTTGGTTTCCGGAGCCCGAGGGTCATCTTATTTTAACCCCCCCCCCCGGGCCAGTGCTCCTCTGAGTGTTGGTCCAAACTAGAGTCCTGTGCAGCGCTCCCTCGGGGAAACTCGAGATTTGGTTTTAGTTGTATGGAGCGCTCATCCGAGTGTGCCCTGAGAAAGAGATATGTGCAGCTCCTATCGGGATTTGTCGGCACATTCGGGCGGTGTTGCTGGTCTTGTTTTAACCTGTCGAAGTGTCTTGAAGAACCGAGATACCGAGTCTGATCGGAACGTCTTGGGAGGAGGTCTATTCCTTCGTTGACCGTGAGAGCTTGTCATGGGCTAAGTTGGGACTCCCCTGCAGGGATTGAACTTTCGAAAGCCGTGCCCGCGGTTATGGGCAGATTGGAATTTGTTAATGTTCGGTTGTAGATAACTTGAACCTTAACTTAATTAAAATGAATCAACTGAGTGTGTTACCGTGATGGCCTCTTCTCGGCGGAGTCCGGGAAGTGGACACGGTGTTGGAGTAATGTTTGCGCAGGTTGCTCTCTAGTTTCTCGCTCACGGTTTGCCTCCTCTTCTCGCTCTCTTTTGCGAATAAGTTAGCCACCATACTCGCTAGTCGCTTGCTGCAGCTCCACATATAATTACCTTGCCTTACCTATAAGCTTAAATAGTCTTGATCGCGAGGGTGCGAGATTGCTGAGTCCCTGTGGCTCACAGATTACTATTACACCAAATGCAGGGCCTGATGATTCCGCTCCAGGAGACGCGTGTGAGCTCAAGTGGGAGTTCGACGAGGACTCTCAACGTTACTATGTTTCCTTTCCTGATGATCAGTAGTGGTGCCCAGTTGGGGGTGATTGGGACCGTGTCGCATGTTGGGTTCTCTTTTATTTTGGCGCCGTAGTCAGGCCATGAGTGTTTGGATGATGTGATGTTATTTATGTACTTGATTGACGTGGTGAGTGTAAGCCAACTATGTTATCTCCCCTTTATGATTTATATTACATGGGATGTTGTGAAGATTGCCTAACTTGCGACATATGCCTTCAATGCGATTATGCCTCTAAGTCGTGCCTCGACACGTGGGAGCTATAGTCGCATCGAGGGTGTTACAGCCATCAATATTGTCGAGAACCCCAAAGATCATACCCGCACCAAGCATATTGGTATTAGGTATCACTTCTTGAGAGATCATGTGGAGAAGGGTGATATTGACATTTCTCATGTTGGCACAGATAAGCAACTTGCAGATATTTTCACCCAGCCATTGGACGAAGCAAGGTTTTGTCAACTTAGGTGTGAACTTGGTATCTTGGAGCTTGACAATATTATGTGAAATCTAGTACCCATTCATGCATTTTCATAATGTCGTGTCTAGATGTAGCCATGTATTTAGGGGGAGACATTCAACCCATGAGTTATCTCACCCTATATGATGCATAAATAAACCAAACACTCTCAAAGTTACTATGTTATCACTTTGTGACTTAGTACTTTAAATGATGGAGTTGTGATGTTGGGCTCAAGGTTAAAATCTTCGCAGTACCAAGTCACACATACTCAAACATGGTGGACTCGTCCACCGCCCTCTCTTAGAGAGGCTGGACTTATTCTTCATTTCTTTTGTTGTGTGTTTGTCCGGTGTTCTTTCTCTATTTGAGTGTTCTTGTTGTTGCTCTTGTGTTTTGCCCCTAGCTCAGGTTCTACCCAAGCCCCTCTCATCTCGAAACCATCTGATATTTATCTAGTGCACAAGCTTCAAATCATCACCACATAAATGTTGATGTGGTGTGTGGTGTCTTGGGAGCTTCCGGACCCCCTCCCTCTAGTTCTCAGGAGTTCAGAGAGACTGTAATCTCTCAGGATATCCCAGAACTTCTGGGGGTGGGCCCGGAACTTTCGGCCGTTGGAACTTCCGGCCTTGCTCGGAACTTCTGGGCGTCGTGGGTAGTGGGCACATATTATGGGCAGGGGATAACAAAGGGGTTCCTTTTGTTTTCCTCCTTCTCCTCTATTCCACTGCTCTCTCTCTCTCCCTGCGGCGCCCCTCACCCATCAGCGACTTCCAGGCAAGCTGTCGGCCCCCGGAACCTCCGGCCCCTTCTTCCCTTTCATCGTGCTTGGAGGGAATCTGTCCTCTCCACCATCTCCATGGAGGAAGGTAACCTAAGCTTCTCTCTGCTCTCTCTAGATTCCTAGGGATTGTAGGCTACGCTTATGGTTCTAGGATAAACACAAACTTCACATTCTCAAGCCCTGCATCCACTTTAGATCTGCAGTGCTCCATGACTTCCATTTCTCAATTGGTCGATCCATGTCTGTCCCCTGCTGAGATTCGGAAGGAACCTTGCGACCATGCTGCTGCTCGGAACTTCCGGGCAGGCCGGACCTTCTGGTCTCGCTAGGGTTTCCATGTTTGGGCTGGGCCGGTACTTCCATTGGCCAGAACTTCCGGGCTCCCCAGAACTTTCGGCTTCTGAAACTTCTGTCCTCCCCCGGAACTTCCGGCCCAAGCAGAGTTCTGTCAAATTTTCGACCAGTGAGATTCTTTGATTTTCTTTTTTTGAGGCTTGTGTACTTATTCTATCCCTATGCTATTCTCTATCTCTGTTAGCAGGAGGGTCCGGTTCGCGTGCTCACTCATCCAAGGTGTATGAACGGAAAACCAAAGTTAGGGTCAAGAAGACAACGGCTGTTGTTTTGGGGCGTGAGAACATGTTTGACTGCCATCCTGAGGAAGATGCTGTGGCTGAAGACAGTGCATCTCCTCCTGCTGCTACCGCCCACTCCAAGAAGTGGAAGACCACTTCCAAGAAGGCCAAAGCACAAAATGTACAACCTCCTCCTCCTGAGCCAGTCACCATGAAGGAAATTCCCGCACCGGAGTGGATTGCTCTGCGCCGTGTCAATCCCTATCGTCAAGACCGTGATCATGTAGCTGATTCCAAGTTTTGGACACTTTTCCAGCAACGCAACTATGAAGAGATTTTTTCTCAGTTCGTCAACAAGTGTGTCATTTAGAAGAATATCAACATTGCTCACTTTGACAAGACTCCAACAAACTCTGCTTACTTTGAGGGGATCCAGAACATGTGTGTGAAGCTCAACCTCCTTCCACTCATGCGCTTTCAACATGATGTGTCTCCGCCTCTTGTGGCTCAATTATATGCCACTGTGCATTTTGGGACTGATATGCAGCGCACTCTTACTTGGATGAGTGGTAATGAGAAGTTCTCTGCTCCGTTCTCCGTGCTAGCCGGTCTTCTGGGCTATGAGTATACTGACATTACTGCTGACCGTGGCTACAAGATTCACGACAAAGGGGTCTTCCAAGCTATTCACTTGGCTGATTTGTATCCTCCATCCGGAAAGGTTGGATCTATTGGTGATCTTCTGCCTTTTTATGACATCATGCACCGTATCTTTCGAGAGATCCTTGCGGTCAAGGTGGGTGACAAGAACAAGATTCGTGGCCACCTCATCAACCTTCTTCACTACACTTGTCACAACTCCGAGCAGGGACCCATTGATGTGATGGACTTTATGTGGCATGAGCTATACAGTGTGGTAATGAACCGCAAGGTTCCTATCTATGCTCCATATATTACTGCTTTGATTGCTGAGATTGCTCCTGATGCACTTGCGGGTCGGCGTCTGACTGGCCACTCCAGTGTTAACTTGCTTATTAAGAAGGGCAAGGCAACTGCTCATGAGGGTGAAGATAAGGAGGCAGAGGAGCTACATGCTGGAAATCCACACCACTTTGAGCTTCGTCTCTGCTCACATACTTTTCATCATGGGGAGCCTAGTGACTCCGGGTCCAAGAAGAGCAACAAAATTTGGCGTCTTCTCAAGAACATGTTTTGTCTTCAGCAAGATATGCATAAGAAGCAGTGGGATGAGCACAAGTCTAGGAAGGAGAGCATGAAGGCTCTTAAGGATGGTATGCGTGCATCTGGTATGGACATTGCTCACGGCTCCAAGTCTCATGCGACTTCTTTTGAGAAATACTAGTCCAAATTTGCTCGGTTTGATGTTGAAGCCGGCGATGAAGCCTCTTCTCACCGCCCTCATGGCTCAGAATCTTCTGGAGAGTCGTCTGATGACCCTTCTGCGTCCCTCTCCTAGGGGCTATTTATGGATTCCTCCATCTTTCCTTTTTTCCATCTAGGTGACAACAGGGGGAGATGTTGTGGTGCTTGATATAGGGCTTATCGTTTATCCTTGTTTATCTGCCTATTTACCGTTGATCCTTGAACCTTTGCTTTTATTTGCCTCCATTTGGATCTTAGCTTGCTATTTGAACCTATTTATGTTCCGTTAATTAATCTATCTGTGTGTGAGAAACTTATGGCAAGGAGGGTACATGGCATATTCTAATTGCTCATATTGTAAGAGAGATCTATCACGCTATGATTATATCTATATTTGTACCCTCACTATGAAGAACAAAGGTTAGTAAAGTGTTCTATGTTGATATATCATTCTTGTGTGGGTATGCATAGTGATAGGGGGAGAATCCTCTAACCATGTCATTTCATTTCAAATGCAATCTTAAAATAAGGCATGGGTTGTGGGGGAGTACCTTCCTGTCATTAAAGTTGCTTAATTCTGTATATACTTTATGAGTTTACCCTCTCAAGCATTGTTGTCATCTATGTCAAAAAGGGGGAGATTGAAAGTGCAATATTGCACTAAAGTGTTCTTTTGACATTGATGACAACTTCATTTGTGTTTCTAACCACATGCTCTAAGTGTTAACAGCCCCGATTAAGCTAAAAGTGAAGCATGGATGGTTATTTCCTCTCTTACTGAAAAAAAGGAAAAGCGGTGCACTCAAGAAAAGAAGAGTACCTTAAAGTTTTCTTATTTCTTGAGTCCTTAGGGCAGCCGCACTATTAAGAGGGGGATGCATCATAAAAACATCACGGGAATCAACTTACCTTCTCACATTGATTTGAAAATCCTAGTGCCAAGTTTCTGTTCAGGCCAGAACTTCCGAGACGGCCAGAACTTCCGGGGACCGGAATGTCCGGGCGGGGTCCGGGAAGCTTCCGGTTACCCAGAGAAACTGCACTTTTTCGTGCAATCTTTCAGTGTAGCCCGGAACCTCGCCGGAACCTGGTCGGAACTTCCGTCAACCGAAACTTCTGGGGCGGCCGGAACTTCCGGGCACCAGAATTTCCGTCCCCTGTTTCAGCAGCTTCCGGGGTACTACTGAGTGGTGCAAACTCTCTGTGTAGCCCGGAACCTGTCCAGAACTTGCCCGGAACTTCCGGGGTCCGGAACTTCCGTCTGTAGCTGGAACTTCCGGGCTACGCAGAAATCTCCTCCAACGGCCAGATTTCATCCCCACCTATAAATAGTCCTCTTCTTCCTCATGAAGGAGTCGACGACTCCATTTTGTCTCACCTCCATTTTCAGACCTCAATTTCTTGGAGATCTCCCTCCTTAGCCAACCAAAGCTCTTGATCTTTTGAGAAGTGAAGGAGAAGTGCTCGATCTACACATTCACCAAAGCGAAAGTTGATTCCCCCTTGTTTTTGTGGTGCTTCTTGTTACTCTTGGAGGTTGGAGACTCCTAGGCGGTAGGAGTGCTCCGGCGAGGAATCGACCATTGTGATTTCCCCCGGAAAGTTTGTGAGGGTTTGGAGACCACCCCAAGGTCTACCACTAGTGGTTGAGAAATGCCATCGTGGTGTTGTCTCAAGGAGAGAATAGGGTGAGCCTTCGTGGCGTTGGTGTGCCTTCGTGGTAACATCCACCTCTCTAAACGGTGACGTAGCTTCCCTCCAAGGAAGTGAACATCGGCATACATCCTCGTCTCTCGGAGTTGCGGTTATTCCTAACCCTAACTCTCTACTTGTGGTTACTTGTCTCTTAGCACTTACTTATATCATCTCGTGCTTGCTTACTCATATATTTGTGTCACTTGTTTATCTTGCTTAGCTCATTAGTATCATACTTACAATTGTTAGGATCACTTTCACTTTCCGCATGATTGCCTAAAATTGCTCAGTAACAATTAAAATTTGTAATTGTACCTATTCACCCCCCCCCTCTAGGTCCATCTTGATCCTTTCAGTCACCTCACCAGACCCTCAGTGCCTTCATCTTCTTGTGGAACGACTAGCGGCAGGACAACAAAATGAGATTACAAGCTATATTCCCCTCTCGAACTAACCCGCAGGAATCTCTGGAGCTTGACTATGGGTGGCCCCGCCAGCTGCATCCTTTCTCATGCAATTCGCTTGCGTGTTAAAGGGGGGCTCCTGAGAATCGCGCCTCAGGAGCTCTTACTGACTCTCCAGCCCTCACCCCCTGGCCTTGACCACGGCATCGCGACCTGGCATACCAGCGGCGGCTGAGCTTCGCTCGAAGGTCAGGACCCGAGGACGCAGAGCACTTAGAGGAGTGTGAAAAGGGGGGAGATGGCGCGGGCCTAACCCAGTCGTACCACCATGGCTGACGCGCAAATCGGGCACTGTGCAAGGGATCAACCCAGGATCGCTAAGATAAGTCACGCACTCAAGCCAGCCCAACGCTGTGACACAGGATTTCCAGCTGTTGCAGCATTTCTTCCTGCCTTCAAGGAGTTGCTTGCATGCTAAAGGGGACCTCTTGATCATCACGCCTCGGGAGCTCTCACCGGACCTCGGGCCGCTCACCTCCTGGCCTTGACCACGGCATCGCAGCCTGGCATACCAGCGACGGCTGAAGCCTGCCTAGGGACTGGGACATGTCGGTGTAGAGCGCTAAGCTACCGCGAGGTTGGAAAGGGGGGACCAAGCCAAAGCAAGAAACGCAATCCTAAATTTTCGTAATAAGGATGATATTGACACAATAGGCACTACAGATTCTTTAGACACCCCCGAAGGGTTCATCTCGATTCCTTCCAGGGAATAAAAGGAGAAGTCTATCAGAAGTCGTATCTACCGGCGTCGCCGCCGACGCCATCATCAACAGTGGGCCATGGGAGGCCGGTGCCAACCCCATCCTGATCAACGATGACGATGGGCGGACGCTGTCGGCGTTCTGGGAATGGGGGTCCCCAGACTTGCCTGTCTGCGGCCTGCGGCATGGCTCAAAGGGGGCCCGGCACGGCCCATCTTCACCAACACAAGACTCAAGACCCTCGCGAGGGGCCAAGCCTCGCAGGGCGGACGATGCGGAGCTTCCTCAGGCGCGGCCTCATCAGGCTGGCTCACGAGGAGGCAGAGAAATCAAGGCGGGGTACCTCGCGAGGTGCCCGTGACGCAAGCCATGACGACTCAGGGCGCCAGGCGGGTGCCAGCCCGCGTAGCATCCTCCTTTCCTCTTTGGTGCAAAGGGAGCAAGCGCAGCCGCGGAGTACCGAGGCATCAGGCAAAGGTTGCCATTTTGGTGCAACGAGACCAAGACCAGGAGGACTACAAGACGGAGGTCACTGTGGAGCCCAAGACGGCGTCATCACTAGAGCTTTGTGCAGGCGAAGACTACTTTTGTCAGGATAGCTGATACTTGCTGTCCCCCTTCGAATTAGCCCTCCATTGTTGGCTCCCTTCCCGCTCAATATTTGGGAAGAGGACCAGGGCCTCTATAAATAGGACCAGCCGCCCACAGAGCAACGGGGTTGGAAACAAGGAAGGGGAGGCTCGATAGAGAGGTTGGAAGCATAGAGAGAGAGAGAGAGAGAAAGGTGGCTGAACTCCTCCCAGCAGTTCATTGCCCCAGCCAAGAGCAGACCCTCGCGAGGTTGTTCTTCCTTGTATTGTTCATCATCATCAGCCCCAAGAGGCAATCCACCCACCACACACTGGAGTAGGGTATTACACCACAACGGTGGCCTGAACTAGTATAAACCTTGTGCCTCTTGTGCAGTTCTTTCAGTAGTCTAGATCCTTGCGAAACGGAGAGGTAGAAGACGTAACCTTCGCGCGCACCCCAGAGTTCGAACCTTAAGGGTCTGCCGGAACCCGAAATCCGACATTTGGCGCGCCAGGTAGGGGTGCGCTGGAATTAGTCTTCCACCTCTCCGTGCCCCGTCGCGTCGTCATCACCATGCCTGGCGACCAGGAGGGCAACCCCGCCCCATGGGCTGCGTGGCCCGCCCGCGCGGAACCGCTCGCCTCGGGCGACCCCATGCCCCAGGCAGCTCGCGGTCCGCAGGGCGCTGTGGGCCGCGGGCGACGCGGACAGACTTCGACAACTCTTACACCGCGACAGGCACGGTCGGCAGCAAGGGCCTCCAATCACGCCGCGACCACGACGCCGTACACCCGCCGGGAGCAGGCGAACTCGAGGGCCGCGCTCACGGTGGCCCGAGAGCTGTTGCAGTGCAGACTGCTGGAGGGCGGCCATGACGTGCTGCTGGAGCGAGTGGCGGAGCTCCTGGGCTTCGCCGCCTCGGGGGCTCACCCCTTCTCCACCCAGCTCCCATCTCAAGCCCAGGGCGACCCACGCGCGCCCGCGGGCTCCAAGGCTACTCCGACGCCAGCGAAGCTGTCAGCGCCGGACCGGCGGCGGCACTGCCCCCGCCCCCGGCCCGCGAAGAAGAAGGACTCAACGCGACCCGCGGCCCCAGTGGGCGGCCGCGCTGCCACCCCGTAGTGGGCGTGACAGGCAGGACCGCGTGGCATGCGGGGCATTACGGCGTAGCATTCGGGATGACGGCGCCGGAGGAATACGTGCCCCTCATGATGGACCAAGGACACCCTCACGAGAACGGACAAGGCTTGCTCCTCAGCCCAAGCTGGGGGGACGAGGCACTAGAAGCTGGGCCTTTTCAGGAGCCCCGGAACGGTCCCACTGACCACGCTGGAGGCAACGATTATCGGGCACCGCTAATTCCTCAGGAGCAGGTATACGCTAACCATGGATCGCAGGAGGTGCAGGTCGCCGCAGCAAGCAGCTGCCCCGCTCCCACGGTTTCCTACCCCTCGGGAGGAGGGCGCAGGGGGCTGCAGGAGAGGGGCCGAGATCTGACATCACCACCGCGGCGTTCGGAGCAAGGTGTTCTCAGGAGGTAGGCCCTCTGCTGGGGAGGTGCCTCAGGGCCTGCCCCTGGCGGAGGACCCATGGTCATCAGGGGAACCGCTGGCGACCGCTCTACCCCATCGGGCGGCGTCCTGGGTTCCGGTTGTTGCTGATGGCACTAGAGTGTGGCGCAAGGCGGGGCCCTCGTCTGGCGATATGAAGCAAGGCCAGTACCTGTGAAGAAGGCCCAGTGCCTGTGAAGCTCGCCGCCCCGTGACACTCTCACGTAATAATGAGTGGGGTTGTACACGCCCCGGAGTCTCAGGGGTGCCGGCCTCAGGCCCTGGGGCTCCCTCCCACGCCCAGTGGACAGCACTTAGCTCCGCGCTGGTGAGAAGATGTCCAAGACTAGATTAGGTGCCAGACGCGGCCTTTTGTCTGCTTTCATTGCCTTTCCCTTTGGATGTATCTTTTCCCCCACTGGATTTAAGTTGGATTCGAATTTGAGATTTGCGTGTGTTCGGGGAAGGGGTGCTTATTCTCGTTCGAGCCATTTCTCGCGTTCTGGTTACCGCTTCGCCACAGCTGCCTCCCCTCGTGAGCCCCTCGCGAGTCGGGTCAGGCCTGGCTCGTGCACAACCCAAACTGCCGCTGTTGCTCCCTCTCGGGAGGATATTCAAACGCCTGTGAAGCTGTCGCGTTCAGAAAAAAGGCCCAGAGCCTGTGAAGAAGGCAAACGCCTGTGAAGCTGTCGCATTCAGGAAAAGGCCCAGAGCCTGTGAAGAAGGCAAATGCCTGTGAAGCTGTCGCGTTCAGGAAAAGGCCCAGAGCCTGTGAAGAAGGCAAATGCCTGTGGAGCTGTCGCGTTCAGGAAAAGGCCCGGAGCCTGTGAAGAAGGCAAATGCCTGTGAAGCCGTCGCATTTGGGAAAAGGCCCGGAGCCTGTGAAAAAGGCCAATGCCTGTGAAGCTCCCCGCCAGCGACACTCTCGTACCCTACGGATTCAACTAAAGAACACCCAAGACGTCACAGGCTGCTTCGGGGCTTGCGTGAAACAAAGGTAAACCAGCCAACCACCAGGCGCGGGCGCTCGTGCAATATGACAACTGCCAATACGATGAACACAGGTTTTACATGAGGGGCTTCCCCTCCCAAAATGCTCTCACGGCCATCAGGTCAAAAACCTGAGTTCTATTCATGCAGGGTAAAAAAGACAGGAGCAATACACACTCAGTCGGACCAATCCCCCAATGCGTCCTCAGAAGCACCTCCCGGGCCGTCGCTGGCGTCGCCGGACTCGCCATCGTCATCTGCGTCGCCACCAACGGCGTCAGGACCGTTCACCGCACCGCCCTCGTCAGCAGCCACGATCACGTCGTCATCGTCCGAAGCGAAGGCCCTGACAAGGGCGTCCACGTTGTCTTCCACCCAGTGCGCCAGGTCGCCTCGGACGGCCTGGGGAACTGGGGCGATGGCGGCGTCAAAATCGAAGTGGGAATCCATGTTCAGGAGATGGCTGAAGACACAGGAAAAGGCGCGCCCGAGCAGAGCGCGGCTCCTCTCTTCCACCAACCTGTCGGCCCTGGCCGACCACGCCTCCAGCTGCGTCACCACGGCGGTGAAAAACTAAAGGTTGCCGGCATAGTTGACTATGTGCAGCTCGCCGACGGCCGCCTCACAGATGTTGCCCAAGTCTGTGCTAGCTCTCTCCCGGAGCGTTGCGAGCATGGGGCCATGCATGTGCTCCAGGACCTGCCGCTGACATATCTCATCCGCGTTCTGGCGTGCGACGCCCTCAGCCTCCTCCACCCACTGGCGAAGACGGAGCATCTCGGCCTGGGAGGCGGCTAACTCCCCTTGCGCTTCCTCAAGGGCAGCCCGGGAGGCGTCGTCCAGCCGCGTCGCCTCCTCCCGCTTGGCCCTCAAGGCTACGGTCCTCCCTTTAGCTTCGGCCCGGATCAACTCCAGCCTCCCCTCGAACTCACGCTCGAGGTCTTGGCGCACCATCGCCACTCGGCGCCCGACCTCCTCCAGGACACGAGCTTCCTTCGCGGCGACATCGTCCTCCGCCTGCGTCACCAAGTGCTCCCTTGTCTCCAACCGCTCGTACTCGCGGGTGCGTTCGGCGGCCTCCAGCGTCAATGCTTCCTCACGCTTCTGGAGCTCAGTTGGGTCGCTGGAGGCCACCCGCATCGACGCAAGGGCCAACTCACGCAGCTCCACTTGCTCCTCCAGTGAGTGGCACCGGGCCAGGAGCTCCCGAGCCCGCTCCTCCGCCGCCTCTCGCCATCGGTCAGCTCCCCGGGCCTCCTCGGCAGCCTGGGATCGGGCCACCCGAGAGGCCTCTAGCGATGCCTTCGCCTCTTCATCGTCAAGATCACGCTGACAGCGCGCGAGGACGATGGCGGCCTCCAGCTCGCGCCTCCCTGCAGCCAGGCGCAGGCCCTCGGCCTCCAGGCGTGCGTCTTCGTCGGCAAGCTCCTCCCCAAGCAGGTTCACCGCGTCAGTCGCCCTTCGAAGGAACCCTTGGCGGCGAGCGCGGCGTTCCCGGGCACGCTCGAGCACGTCTTCCACACCATCATTAGCCCCAAGCAAGCGCCGGGGGCCATGAATCATCGTTCCCCTTCGGGCAGGGGGCTGGGGGCTGGCACCCTCGCGACGGCCGGGCACGCCGCACCAGAAGCCCAGCCTGGAGCCAGCCCGTCTCCAGATGAAGGGCGCAGGGGGCGCCTCAACCAGTCGCAGTCCACGACCAGACGAGAAGGCCACGGCAGGCTGGCTATGCCTCGAGAGGGCCCGCGAAGGAAAATCGGGGGGGATGAAGGGCCGCGGTGCACCTCGGGGAGGTCCACCCCTTCGATCGCCCTCACCACAAGGGCAGAGCGGCTCGGAGACTTGAGGACGGTAGAGGGGGCGAAACCAAAGGAGGCGGCACCTCGGCTACTTCCGCGAGCTCGGCCGGAAGGGGCTTGCGGATCAAGGATCAGTGAAAGCAACAAGAGGATCAGGAACCAGAAAGGGAGAAGACTTACTCATCAGTGGCGAAGTACTTCCTACGCTTCAGTGCGCGACAAGGAAAGTCATCACCCAGGGCCTCCCTTTTCCTCCGGAGGGCCTCAAAGTCCACGCGGAAGCGGCCCAAGAGAAGAGCGCAAGGATCAACCTGCGACGAAGATGGAGCATCGAAGCGATCCGCGTCAGGGGCGTCTGCCTGGCGCGTGCCGCCAATCACCTCGCCAGAAGATGTGGCTGGGGCCTCAGAGGCCTTAGCCCCGGGCACTGGGAGCGGCTGCTTGCCACCCTCAGCCTCAGCGGCATGGGTCCCAGGAGCTGTCCCCTCGAGAGCATCACCCGGCGCTGTCACCTCATCGGGAGCCCCCTCGGCCTCCGGCGCCGCATGCCTCCCTGCTCCGCCACTTGAGGAGGAGTCGCCTTGGCCGATTGGAAGGGCAGTCACCACCACTGGATTCTCACGAGGTCCCTGGAGGCCGGCGGGACGCAGCCCCCACTCATCGAAGACGGGCATCTGCTTCACGAAGTCGACCCTGCTCTGGCAGAGATACAACAAGGCCCCTTCCTGTCGGACGCTGCCGGGGTTGGGGTCCCCGGCCAAGGTCAAGAGCGCTGTCTTCAGCACCTCAGGAGCCAGGTCCTCTTCCTGGAGCCTTATGTTATCCTCGCGCCCACAGAAGGCCCACATCCGGCGAGAGTGGCGCTGAAGGGGAGCAACACGGCATAACAGAAACTCCTTCACCACCTTGGGCGCTGTCACGCCAAGCGACCTCAAGAGCGCGAAGCAGCGCCAGACGAAGACGAGTCGGGGGCTCTCGAGCGTCTCCTGTCCCCAACCCGAATTGGGGACCGCACGCGAGACCGGCTCCGATAGCAGGGGGCTGGGCACCCCTGCGTCCACATACAGCCACCGCTCGCGGAACCCAACCGCGGGCAGGGGTGCTTGAAGTCGATCCCAGAGGCCGCAGTCTCAGGCTCGGCAGCGAAGCTCACGCACGCCCAGCATTGGGTAGGGTCAACAAGATGCAGCGAGAAGAAGTGGCGCAGCAAGGCAACCGAAGGAGGGATGCCCACCATGGCTTCGCAAACGAAGGCGAAGACCGAAAGGAGGGTGATGGACTCAGGACTTAGGTGCATCATGTGGATCTGATAATGGGAGAGCACGGTATTGAAGAAATCGGAAAAGGGGGGAACCAGACCCGCCCACAGGGCATCGTCAAAACATGGGACCTCGGTAGCTATCCTGTCGATGGAGAAGTGGGGCGCGGGCCAGGCCGTCGTCCTCCCGCACTCATTGAAGATGGTGGCCAGAGCCAAGCTGACCTTGCCCAGGCACTCTCGATCGAGTATGGTCGATCGGCCGACGGCGGGGGCCACCGATGGTGGCACACAAGACGGAGGCATGGGTTTCTTCCCTCTCTCCTTCTTCGTCGGAGCCATGGCGATGGGAAGAAGGGGGAAGATTCGAGATTGGATTGGAAGCAGGAGCTGGCGTTCGAAGGGAGGAAGAACAGGGGACGCTCGAGCAACAGGAAGGGGAGCGGCTGTGTACAACTACAAGTCCGCCTAGCAGGGCGCAGAATAAGGGGGCGTGGGGGAACAATGCCGCCCACGTCCAATCAACCGCCACGCGGCGCCCAAGGCCGCAGGTTGTTAGGGCCCGCGGCGCTTCGCCCTTGCCCTTTCGCCTCTCAGCACGGCCAAGTCTGGACGCGCCTTGGGCCCGGGGGCTACTGTCGGCGTTCTGGGAACGGGGGTCCCCAGACTTGCCTACCTGTGGCCTGCGGCGTGGCTCAAAGGGGGCCCGGCACGGCCCATCTTCACCAACACAAGACTCAAGACCCTCGCGAGGGGCCAAGCCTCGCGGGGCGGACGACGCGGAGCTTCCTCAGGCGCGGCCTCATCAGGCTGGCTCACGAGGAGGCGGAGAAATCAAGGCGGGGTACCTCGCGAGGTGCCCGTGACGCAAGCCATGACGACTCAGGGCGCTAGGCGGGTGCCAGCCCGCGCAGCGTCCTCCTTTCCTCTTTGGTGCAAAGGGAGCAAGCACAGCCGCGGAGTACCGAGGCATCAGGCAAAGGTTGCCATTTCGGTGCAACGAGACCAAGACCAGGAGGACTACGAGATGGAGGTCACCGTGGAGCCCAAGACGGTGTCATCACCAGAGCTTTGTGCAGGCGAAGACTACTTTTGTCAGGATAGCTGATACTTGCTGTCCCCCTTCGAATTAGCCCGCCATTGTTGGCTCCCTTCCTGCTCAATATTTGGGAAGAGGACCAGGGCCTCTATAAATAGGACCAGCCGCCCACAGAGCAACGGGGTTGGAAAAAAGGAAGGAGAGGCTCGATAGAGAGGTTGGAAGCATAGAGAGAGAGAGAGAGAGAAAGGTGGCTGAACTCCTCCCAGCAGTTCATTGCCCCAGCCAAGAGCAGACCCTCGCGAGGTTGTTCTTCCTTGTATTGTTCATCATCATCAGCCCCAAGAGGCAATCCACCCACCACACACTGGAGTAGGGTATTACACCACAACGGTGGCCTGAACTAGTATAAACCTTGTGCCTCTTGTGCAGTTCTTTCAGTAGTCTAGATCCTTGCAAAACGGAGAGGTAGAAGACGTAACCTTCGCGCGCACCCCAGAGTTCGAACCTTAAGGGTCTGCCGGAACCCAAAATCCGACAGACGCTGCGGCGGCACTCTGGTCACGGCGAGAGCTCGGGGCGTGTAGCTGTCTTCGCTCGTCTCCGGAGACTCGTCGGGCTCGGGAGAGTCGCTGGACTCCCGGGCGTCATCGCTGCTGCTGGAGGAACTACCGGCAGGACCAAGGGCGGGCCCAGCGCCAGCCGCTGCGCCATCCCGGCGACCCCCTCCAGGGCAGCATTCCAGGCGGCGGCCTTCCTTGTCGAAGACCTTGAAGAACAGCGTGGATGTGCCGTCGTACTCGAAATGGATGACGAGGGCCCCCTCCGCGCAGCAGACACGGGTGACCTCACCCCATCCGCGGGTCATAAAGATCTTGCCCGGGGAGACGACCTCGACCTCTGCTCCCGTCGCCGGGGTGTCGCACTCAGCGTGCTGCAGCCACAGCAAGAGTGGCCCCCTCGGCGGCATCTCTTCAACATACAATTGCAGGAATCGGATCCACGTGCGCGGAGGCATCGCCGCCCACACCACGAGTTCAAGCGAGGAGCCCTCGGCGTGAGTTCGTGGGGCAGCGGCACGCACCGCCATAGCATGTTCACCGCGGCCAAGGCGCGAGCGGCGCGGGCCGCTGCCCCCTCTCCGGAGCCTAGCGCCTGGGCATACAAGGGCAACGGGTAGCCGGGGGGAGGCCGCTCGTACCAAGGCCTCGTCACCTCTGGCCTCACGGCAACATCGTGAGAGCAGGCCAGCCTCTTCTTCGGTGGGAGTGGCCCAAGCTCTTCGAGGGGGGTTTTCCCTTCTCGGCGGCGAAGAACCTCCGTATCTGTGCCATGAGTGTCGTAGCAAGGAAGAGGAAGAAGAAGCAGGCGGATGGAGGAAGAGATGAGAAACGGGGGCTCCGCCCCCCTCCTCATTTATAGCCAGATGGAGGCCAACCGTCGACCTCCACGATTGCAGGTAATGATGGTTTTTTCTGCATGCAGCAGGGACTCGTCAAGGTGAACGGTTGCCGAGGCAGCGTGGGGGGCGGAGACGCACGCGTCCTGTCAATCGCCAAACATCAATCAAGGCTGCAGGTGGTTGGGGCTGGCGGCGCTCCGCACTTGCCCTTTGGCTTCGCCTCGAAGCCAAGTCCGAGCACGCCTGGGGCCTGGGGCCTACTGTCGGCGTCCTGGGAACGGGGGTACCCAGACTTGCCTGCCCGCGGCCCATGGCATGGCTCTACCGGCGGCCCGGTACGGCCCATATTCATCGGCAACCACTCAAGACCCTCGCAAGGGGCCAAGCCTCACGAGGCGGGTGATGCAAGACCTCCTCAGGGGCAGCCTCGCTAGGCTGGCTCCCGAGGAGCAAAGATATCAAGGCGGGGGGCACCTCGCGAGGTTCGCATGACGTGAGCCGTGATGACTGAAGCGAGGCGGGCGCCAGCGGGCGCAGAGTGCCAGTTTCCTCTTTGGTGCTAAAGAGGCAAGCGCGGGCGAGGAGTCCCGAGGCATCAGGCAAAGGTTTCCATATCGATGCAACAAGACCAGCAGGACGGCAGGACGGAGGTTGATACGTCTCCGTCGTATCTACTTTTCCAAACACTTTCGCCCTTGTTTTGAACTCTAACTTGTATGATTTGAATGGAACTAACCCGGACTGATGCTATTTTCAGCAGAATTACCATGATGTTGTTTTATGTGCAGAAAACAAATATTCTCGGAATGACCTGAAACTCCACGGGAGGTCTTAGAAAAAATAATAAAAAATCCTCGCCAAATATGAAGACCAGGGGCCCACACCCTTCTCACGAGGGTGGGGGGCGCCCCCCCCCTAGGGCGCGCCCCCTACCTCGTGGGCCCCCTGGAGACCCTCCGACGCCAACTCCAACTCTATATATTTGCTTTCGGGGAGAAAAAAATAGGAGAGAAGAAATCATCGCGTTTTACGATACGGAGCCGCCGCCAAGCCCTAAAACCTCTCGGGAGGGCTGATCTGGAGTCCGTTCGGGGCTCCGAAGAGGGGGATTCGTCGCCGTCGTCATCATCAACCATCCTCCATCACCAATTTCATGATCCTCACCGCCGTGCGTGAGTAATTGCATCGTAGGCTTGCTGGACGGTGATGGGTTGGATGAGATTTATCATGTAATCGATTTAGTTTTGTTAGGGTTTGATCCCTAGTATCCATTATGTTCTGAGATTGATGTTGCTATGACTTTGCTATGCTTAATGCTTGTCACTAGGGCCCGAGTGCCATGATTTCAGATCTGAACCTATTATGTTTTCATGAATATATGTGAGTTCTTGATCCTATCTTGCAAGTCTATAGTCACCTACTATGTGTTATGATCCGGCAACCCCGAAGTGACAATAATCGGGACCACTCCCGGTGATGACCATAGTTCGAGGAGTTCATGTATTCACTATGTGCTAATGCTTTGCTCCGGTTCTCTATTAAAAGGAGGCCTTAATATCCCTAAGTTTCCAATAGGACCCCGCTGCCACGGGAGGGTAGGACAAAAGATGTCATGCAAGTTCTTTTCCATAAGCACGTATGACTATATACGGAATACATGCCCACGTTACATTGATGAATTGGAGCTATTTCTGTGTCACCCTATGTTATGGCTGTTACATGATGAACCGCATCCGGCATAATTATTCATCACTGATCCGGTGCCTACGAGTTTTCCATATACTGGTTTACGCTTATTTACTTTTCCGCTGCTACTGTTACAATCACTACAAAATACCAAAAATATTACTTTTGCTGTCTTTACTTTTGTTGCCGCTACCATCACTATCATATTACTTTGCTACTAAACACTTTGCTGCAGATACTAAGTTTCCAGGTGTGGTTGAATTGACAACTCAGCTGCTAATACTTGAGAATATTCTTTGGCTCCCCTTGTGTCGAATCAATAAATTTGGGTTGAATACTCTACCCTCGAAAGCTGTTGCGAACCCCTATACTTGTGGGTTATCAAGACCTTTTTCTGGCGCCGTTGCCGGGGAGCATAGCTCTATTCTTTGAGTCATTGGGATTTATATCTGCTTATCACTATGAAGAACTTGAGAGATCCAAAAACCACGATCTATCCCTCAACTACGAGGGGAGGTAAGGAACTGCCATCTAGCTCTGCACTTGATTCACCTTCTGTTATGAGTAAGTTTGCGACACCTACACCTGCTTCTGCTATTCGTTCTGATATGTCGCATGTTATTGATGATGCCACTTCTGCTATGCATGATACTTATGATGAAACTGCTTCTATGCCTGATACTACTGTGCCCATTAGTGAATTTCTTGATGAACAAATTGCTAGGGCTAGAGAAAAAGAAATTATTGAATCTGAATATGATGATGATAGTGATGATGAAAATATGCCTGTTATTCCTGAGGGTTATCTTTTTGATATGGAATCTTCTGCTGCTATTTCTGCTTGCAAAGATAGATATGAGCTTAAGAGGTTATTAATTAAATGGAACAAAGAATCACTTAGAGATAAAATGAGACCTGGCCCTGCTTTTGCTACTTCACCTATATGTGTTCCTGATAAATATTATGAATTCTCTGTTGATCCTGATATAATTACTTTGGTTGAATCTGATCCGTTTTATGGCTATGAATCTAAAAGTGTTGTGGCACATCTTACTAAGTTAAATGATATAGCTACACTGTTCACTAATGATGAGAGATCGTGTTACTTTGATATACTCAAAATATTTCCGTTCTCATTAAAGGGTGATGCTAAGATATGGTTTAATTCTCTTGATCCTGGTTGTGTGTGTAGTCCCCAGGATATGATTTATTACTTCTCTGCTAAATATTTCCCTGCTCATAAGAAACAAGCTGCTTTGAGGGAAATATACAACTTTGTGCAAATTAAAGAAGAGAGTCTCCCACAAGCTTGGGGGAGGCTTCTCAAGTTACTTAATGCTTTGCCTGATCATCCTCTTAAGAAACCTGAAATACTTGATATCTTTTATAATGGACTAACCGATCCTTCCAGAGATTACCTGGATAGTTGTGATGGTTCTCTTTTCAGGGAAAGAACACCGGATGAAGCTGAAATTCTATTGAATAATATGTTGACAAATGAAAATAATTGGGCACTTCCTGAGCCAGCTCCTGAGCCAACTCCTACTCCAATTACTGAGCCTATTCCTAAATCAACTCCGAAGAAGAGAGGTATTTTATTTCTTAGTCCCAAAGATATGCAAGAGGCAAATAAATCTATGAAAGAGAAAGGTATTAAAGTTGAAGACGTTAAGAATTTACCTCCTATTGAAGAAATACATGGTCTTAATATACCGCCTGTTGAAGAAACATATGATCTTAATTATTTATTTACTGAAGAACCTCCTGATCCCGATATCCCGACACAGGTAGTCAAGGTAAATTCTCTCTATAGATATGATAAAGCTGAAGTCCCTCCTACTAAAATTGCTAGTCAATGCTTGGATGAGTTTGATAACTTTATGTATAAACAAGATGACTTCAATGCTTATTTTTATAGACAATTAAAAGAAAATGCTTATATGATTAGACGCTTGGGTGATTATATGGCTGATATTAAAGGTGAACTTAAACTTGTTAGTAAACATGCTTCTATGGTTACCACCCAAGTAGAACAAGTACTTAAAGCTCAAAAAGTAGTGCTTGATGAAATGAATAGTAAGAAAATGATTATGCTGTTAGAGTGGCTACTAGAACTGGTAGAATGGCTCAGGAACCTTTGTATCCTGAAGGCCACCCTAAGAGAATCGAGCAAGATTCTCAAAGAAATAATATTGATATTCCTAGTTCATCTAAAAAGAAGAAGAAAAATGATAGAACTGTGCAAACTTCTAGTGAACCTATTACTGAACCACCTGATAATCCAAATGATATATCTATGTCTGATGCTGAAACACAATCTGGTAATGAACATGAACCTAGTAAAAATATTAATGATAATGTTCATGATGATGCTCAACCTAGTAATGACAATGATGTAGAAATTGAACCTGCTGTTGATCTTGATAACCCACAATCAAAGAATCAACGTTATGATAAAAGAGACTTTGTTGCTAGGAAACTTGGTAAAGAAAGAGAACCTTGGGTTCAGAAACCCATGCCTTTTCCTCCGAAACCATCCAAGAAAAAGGATGATGAGGATTTTGAGCGCTTTGCTGAAATGATTAGGCCTATCTTTTTGCGTATGAGATTAACTGATGTGCTCAAAACAAATCCTTATGCTAAATATATGAAGGATATCATTACTAATAAAAGAAACATACCGGAAGCTGAGATTTCCAGCATGCTTGCTAATTATACTTTTAAGGGTGGAATACCAAAGAAACTTGGAGACCCCGGAGTACCTACTATACCTTGCTCCATTAAAAGAAATTATATTAAAACTGCTTTATGTGATCTTCGAGACGGTGTTAGTGTTATGCCTCTCTCTTTATATCATAGACTTGACTTGAATAAGCTGACACCTACCGAAATATCTTTGCAAATGGCTAATAAATCAACTGCTATACATGTCGGTATTTGTGAGGATGTGCCTGTTGTGGTTGCAAACGTTACTATTTTAATGGACTTTGTTATTCTTGATATTCCCGAGGATGATAGTATGTCTATTATTCTTGGAAGACCTTTTCTTAATACTGCAGGGGCTATTATTGATTGCAACAAAGGCAATGTCACTTTTCATGTTAATGGTAATGAGCATACGGTACACTTTCCGAGGAAACAACCTCAAGTTCATAGTATCAATTCTATTGGAAAAATTCCATCGATTATATTTGGAGGTTTTGAATTTCCCCTTCCTACTGTCAAGAAGAAATATGATATTCTTATTATTGGGGATGTGCATATCCCCGTTGAGGTAACTTAGTGTTATTCGAAATTTATCCGGTTTCATGATTATCGGAATGAGTTTGTTAACAAGACTTGATCAACCTTGTTAGTGGATTCTTTTTGATGAGCATGAGATGGATGAAACTAGAAGCACAAACTTCTGTACCCCACTTTTACTTTCTGCTATTTATATTAAATAAAGTAAAAGTAGTATTTTCTGTCTGTTTCCTAACTTATCCGTGCAATATAAAAATATCCCGAAAATAAAAGTCCTCAGAATGCCATGCCAATTTAATATGATTTTTTCGGAATATTTGAGGATTTACTGTGCAAAAATTACCGCGGGAGGAGCTGCCACCTGGTCACAAGGGTGGTGGGCGCCCCCCCCCTATAGGGTGCGCCCCCTGCCTCGTGGGCCCATGGTGGCCCTCCTCCACTTATCCCAGCACCCATCTTCTTCCTCTGTCTCACACAAACCCGAAAAACCAACTCAAGCACGAGTTCCAGCCACTTTTGCTATGATTTTCGATCTCCTTGCTCAAAGCACCTCTCGCAAAAATGCTTGGGGAGATTGTTCCTTGGTATGTGACTCCTCCATTGGTCCAATTAGTTTTTGTTCTAGTGCTTTATTCATTGCAAATTTGTGCTGCATAGGTGACCATGTTCTTGAGCTTGCATGTCAAATTTATATGGTTCCAAGTAGTTCTAATGCTTGATATAGGCTCTAGGCACTTGTAGTAGATGTTACTATCAGTTTTATTGAAGTTGGTTCATTTTTGTTTGAAGTTACTAAAAATTTCAGATTGTTTTAGAAAAATGATGAGCAGATTATTGAGGGGCTCATCAAGCCAAAGCTCAAAGGAAAAGGCACCGAAGCCTAAGTATAATTTGCCACGCACCGCGGAGATTCGGGCGTGTGAATGGCCTTCTGAAGATTTCTTGAGAGCAGCTGGTATCTATGAAGATTTTCATGAATTGGCCCACAATGCAGGCCTCACCGCTTTCCTCCACGACCAATGCGATCGGTATCTCTTACTCACAAATACCTTTGTGCAAAACTTTTATTTTCATCCTAGGAACTCACCACCTACGGTGGAATTTCATTTATATGATGAGCCTAAGGAGATGTCACTTTATGATTTCTGTTGGATTTGTTTAGTCCCTTTTGAGGGCAAGACAAAAGAACCACATCATGATGATGTGGCTGGGTTTATTGATAATATCACTGTAGGAGAAACCAGGAAGGTTACCGATGCACGAATCACTAGCATACATTTTCCTGTTTTGCGTTACTTTGCATTATTTGCTAGTCGTTGTTTAATTGGACGTGGAAACTCTGGAAACCTTAGTGTCCCTGATTTAATTATTCTGCTCCAAGGTTTATATAGTGATAACACTTTTAGTTTGGGCGGTATTATTGCTAGACGGTTAAATATGAACCGTACTAAGGGTCCCATCTTTGGAGGCATTTATGCTACACGCCTAGCCGCACATTTTAGCATACCTATTAGGCATGTTGAGAAGGAAGAAAAAGTGCTACCCCGTGTTTATCTAGATCATAAAAGTATGGTGGCACATGATTTTATTGTTAAGAATAGGGTAGGGGAGCTTAGATATCAATTGTTCTTTAATAAACATCATCCTGAGACTATTACCTTGCCTGCTCCTTCTTTGTTTGATTTGACTGTAGGCACGTACCTTGTTCCGTTGACGGCTATTCATGCCTACCGAAACCCTACACCAGTCGAGGAGCCAGAACAGGAACCACAAGATGAGCCTCCACGACAATCTGTTTATTCTTGGGATCCAGATATGACTGTCGGCCAGTGGCAGTCAGAGTCTTCTTCTTCATCACAGTATGATCCCAACTATTCCTCCTCATCACAGTACGACCCCAACCATTCCTCCTCATCACAGTACGACCCCAACAACTATTATTATGGATATCCGCCAGGCCAGCCGTGGCCATAGACCAACTTAGGCCAAAAGCCTAAGCTTGGGGGAGTACGTATTTCTCACCGACATTACATTTATGTTCACACACACTCATTGCTAGATGTCGATGCTCATACTTTTTCATTGTATCATCCATACTAGTTTATTTTCTTTTTCCTGCTTTCTTCTCGTGTGTTTAGTAAACCTTAAGAAAAACCAAAAAAAATTAGTAGTAGTTTATTTTTCTGCTGTAGTAGTAATAACTAAAAAGAAAACCCAAAAATATTTCCCGTTCTTCTTCTGCTTGTTGGGAGTTTTCCCGTGTAAATAGTTTTATTTCTTTTCTTTTCTTTTCTTTGGGGGTCAGTAGGAGAAGACCATAATTAAATTGTTGAAGTGGCTCTTATATGCATTATTGTTGATTTAACCCAAAGAGCCCATATTGCCTTGTCTTCTCCTGTTTATTGAATGCTCGCAGATTCCAGCTCAGTCCAATGCACGTGCACTCTTATTATTATTCACACCGTTCGGTCGTGCAAGTGAAAGGCAATTATGATGATATATGATGGACTGACTGAGATGAGAAAAGCTGGTATGAACTCGACCTCTTTTGTTTTTGTAAATATGATAAGTCCCTCGTTCTTGATTCAGCTTATTATGAATAAACATGTTTGCAATGACAATTAGAGATCATAGTTGCTTGTGCCATGCTTGATTAGCTATGAGTTATAATGATTTACCTTGTGTGCCAACATGCTATTGAGATGATTATGATGTGGTATAATGGGGTGGCATCCTCCTTTGAATGATTTAAGTGACTTGACTTGGCACATGTTCACGCATGTAGTTGAAACAAAATCAACATAGCCTTCACGATATTTATGTTCATGGTGGATTATATCCTACTCATGCTTGCATACAATGTTTATTAATTTTAATGCATGTACATGGCTGTTGTCGCTCTCTAGTTGGTTGCTTCCCAGTCTTTTGCTAGCCTTCACTTGTACTAAGCAGGAATGCTGCTTGTGCATCCAATCCCTTAAACCCCAAAGTTATTCCAGATGAGTCCACCATACCTTCCTATATGCGGTATCTACCTGCCGTTCCAAGTAAATTTGTATGTGCCAAACTCTAAACCTTCAAATAAACATTCTGTTTTGTATGCTCGAATAGTCATGTATCAACCAAGGTTGTCCTTATCTTCCGTGTTAGGCGGGTTATTCTCAAGAGGAGTGGACTCCGCTCCTCACTCATGAGAAAATGGCTGGTCACCGGGATGCCTAGTCCCATGCTTTATGCAAACTAAATCAAAATTAATTGCAAACAAAACTCCCCCTGGGACCTGATTTATGTTGGAGGCACTCGTTGTTTCGAGCAAGCCATGGATTGATGCTTGTTGGTGGAGGGGGAGTATAAACTTCACCATTCTGTTTGGGAACCGCCTACAATGTGTTTAGCATGGAAGATATCGCCATCTCTTAGTTGTTACGTTGACAATCAAAGTATACCGCTCAAAATACAATTTATCTCTATTTCAAAACCGAGCTCTGGCACCTCTACAAATCCCTGCTTCCCTCTGCGAAGGGCCTATCCATTTACTTTTATGTTGAGTCATCACCCTCTTATTAAAAAGCACTAGCTGGAGAGCACAGCCGTCATTTGCATTCATCACTATTAATCTATGTTGGGTATGGCTATGATTGGATCTCTTTTACCATGAATTACAATGTCTAGTCAGTCCTTGATCTTTAAAGGTGCTCTGCATTTATGTTTTGCGGTCTCAGAAAGGGCTAGCGAGATACCATCTTGTTATATCATATTATGATTGTTTTGAGAAAGTGTTGTCATCTGAGATTTATTATTATGACTTGCTAGTTGATTATGCTATTGATATAAGTAATTGTGAGACCTGAGATTATTGCAAATGTGGTTAGTTATGATTTATGCTAAAAACCTGAATGCTGGCTTGACATAGTTACAACAACAAGAGCAAACAGAGTTTGTAAAAGTTTTTCTTTCTTTCTTTCAGTTTGTCAACTGAATTGCTTGAGGACAAGCAAGGGTTTAAGCTTGGGGGAGTTGATACGTCTCCGTCGTATCTACTTTTCACACTTTTGCCCTTGTTTTGGACTCTAACTTGGATGATTTGAATGGAACTAACCCGGGCAGACGCTGTTTTCAGCAGAATTACCATGATGTTGTTTTATGTGCAGAAAACAAATATTCTCGAAATGACCTGAAACTCCACGGGAGGTCTTAGAAAAAATAATAAAAAATCCTCGCCAAATATGAAGACCAGGGGGGCCACACCCTTCTCACGAGGGTCCCCTAGGGCGCGCCCCCCTACCTCGTGGGCCCCTGTAGACCCTCTGATGCCAACTCCAACTCTATATATTTGCTTTCGGAGAGGAAAAAATAGGAAAGAAGAAATCATCGCGTTTTACGATACGGAGCCGTCGCCAAGCCCTAAAACCTCTCGGGAGAGCTAATCTGGAGTCCGTTCGGGGCTCCGGAGAGGGGGATTCGTCGCCGTCGTCATCATCAACCAACCTCCATCACCAATTTCATGATGCTCACCGCCGTGCGTGAGTAATTGCATCGTAGGCTTGCTGGACGGTGATGGGTTGGATGAGATTTATCATGTAATCGAGTTAGTTTTGTTAGGGTTTGATCCCTAGTATCCATTATGTTCTGAGATTGATGTTGCTATGACTTTGCTATGCTTAATGCTTGTCACTAGGGCCCGAGTGCCATGATTTCAGATCTAAACCTATTATGTTTTCATGAATATATGTGAGTTCTTGATCCTCTCTTGCAAGTCTATAGTCACCTACTATGTGTTATGATCCGGCAACCACGAAGTGACAATAATCGGGACCACTCCCGGTGATGACCATAGTTTGAGGAGTCCATGTATTCACTATGTGCTAATGCTTTGTTCCAGTTCTCTATTAAAAGGAGGCCTTAATATCCCTTAGTTTCCAATAGGACCCCGCTGCCACGGGAGGGTAGGACAAAAGATGCCATGCAAGTTCTTTTCCATAAGCACGTATGACTATATACAGAATACATGCCTACATTACATTGATGAATTTGAGCTAGTTCTGTGTCACCCTATGTTATGACTGTTACATGATGAACCGCATCCGGCATAATTATCCATCACTGATCCGGTGCCTATGAGTTTTCCATATACTGGTTTACGCTTATTTACTTTTCCACTGCTACTGTTACAATCACTACAAAATACCAAAAATATTACTTTTGCTATCTTTACTTTTGTTGCCGCTACCATCACTATCATATTACTTTGCTACTAAACACTTTGCTGCAGATACTAAGTTTCCAGGTGTGGTTGAATTGATAACTCAGCTGCTAATACTTGAGAATATTCTTTGGCTCCCCTTGTGTCGAATCAATAAATTTGGGTTGAATACTCTACCCTCGAAAGCTGTTGCGATCCCCTATACTTGTGGGTTATCAGAGGTCAGCGCGGAGCCCACAGCTGCATCACCACCATAACCTTTGGCACGCGAAGACCACCTTTTGTCAGGATAACTTGTACTAGTTGTCTCCCTTCAAAATTGGCCGTTGTGGGATCCCTTCCCGCCTAACATTTGGGAAGAGGACCAGGGCCTCTATAAATAGGACTAGCCACCACCATAGTCATGATCGGCTCATCTTGGATCGAATCCACTCCACCAAGGCCATCTCACCAACTCATCGAGCGCAAGAACACCTCTCCTCAGGAGGCTGTTCATCCATTGTGCTGGTTCATCCTTAGCCCACGAGGCAATCCACCACACCACACTGGAGCAGGGTATTACACCACAACGGTGGCCCGAACCAGTATAAACCCTCGTGTCTCTTGTTCCTTGGGTTCGGCGATCTAGGCCTTGAGAATCATTGCGAGAGTGAGCTAGGAAGAGAGAGATCTTCGCGCGCACCCCAAAGTTCGAACCTCAAGGGTTTGCCGGAACCCCGAATCCGACATCGTGCCCGAGTCGAGAGGTATGAGACCTTTGCAAGTATTTTGCCTACAAGATGGAGGAGAACAGCTCAACCAGTGAGCATGTGCTTAGAATGTCTGAGTACTACAATCACTTGAATCAGGTGGGAGTTAATCTTCCAGATAAGATAGTGATTGACAGAGTTTTCTAGTCACTATCACCAAGTTACTGGAACTTCGTGATGAACTATAATATGCAAGGGATGACGAAAACGATTCCCCGAGCTCTTCGCGATGCTGAAATCGGCGAAGGTGGAAATCAAGAAAAGCATCAAGTGTTCATGGTTGACAAGACCACTAGTTTCAAGTAAAAGGGCAAGGGAAAGAAAGGGAACTTCAAGAAGAATGGCAAGCAAGTTGCCACTCACATGAAGAAGCCCAAAGCTAGACCCAAGCCTGAAACCAAGTGCTTCTACTGCAAAGGAAATGGTCACTGGAAGCGGAACTGCCCCAAATACTTGGAAGATAAGAAGGATGGCAAAGTGAACAAAAGTATATATGATATACATGTGATTGATGTGTACTTTACTAGTGTTCATAGTAGCCCTGGGTATTTGATACCGGTTCAATTGGTATGATTAGTAACTCAAAACAGGAATTACAAAATGAACAGAGACTAGTTGAGGGCGAGGTGACGATGTGTGTTGGAAATGATTCCAAGATTGATAAGATCACCATCGCATACTCCCTCTACCTTCGGGATTAGTGTTGAACCTAAATAAATGTTATTTGGTGTTTGCGTTGAGCATGAATATGATTGGATCATGTTCATTGCAATAAGTTTATTCATTTAAGTCAGAGAATATTTGTTGTTCTATTTACATGAATAAAACCTTCTATGGTCATACACCCAATGTGAATGGTTTATTGAATCTCGATGGTGGTGACACACATATTCATAATATTGATGCCAAAAGATGCAAAGTTGACAATGATAGTGCAACATATTTGTGGCACTGCCAATTAGTCATATTGGTGTAAAGCGCATGAAGAAATTGCATGCTTGTGGGATTTTGGAATCACTTGATGCTTGCGAACCATGCCTCATGGGCAAGATGACTAAGACTCCGTTCTCCGGAACAATGGAGCGAGCCACTGACTTATTGGAAACAATACATACTGATGTATACAATCCAATGAGTGTTGAGGCTCGCGTCGGGTATCGTTATTTTCTAACCTTCACAAATGATTTGAGCAGATACGGGTATATCTACTTAATGAAACATAAGTCTGAAACATTTGAAAAGTTAAAAGAATTTCAGAGTGAAGTGGAAAATCATGATAACAAGAAAATGAAGTTTCTACAATCTAATCGCAAAGGCGAATATTTGAGTTACGAGTTTGGCCTACATTTAAAACAATGTGGAATAGTTTCACAACTCACGCCACCTGGAACACCACAGTGTAATGGTGTGTTCGAACATCGTGACCGTACTTTATAAGATATGGTGCGATCTATGATGTCTCTTATCGATTTACCACTATCGTTTTGGTGTTATGCATTAGAGACGACTGCGTTCACGTTAAATAGGGCACCATCTAATCTGTTGAGATGACACTGTATGAACTATGGTTTGGCAAGAAACCTAAGCTGTCGTTTCTTAAAGTTTTGGGTTGCGATGCTTATGTGAAAAAGCTTTAGCCTGGTAAGCTCAAACCCAAATCATAGAAGTGCGTCTTCATAGGATACCCAAAAGAAATAGTTGGGTACACCTTCTATAACATATCCAAATGCAAGATCTTTGTTGCTAAGAATGGGTCCTTTCCAGAGCAGGAGTTTCTCTCGAAATAAGTGAGTGGGAGGAAAGTAGAACTTAATGAGGTAATTGTACCTATCTTGAATTAGAAAGTAGTTTCATCACAGGAATCAGTTCCAGTGATTCCTACACCAATTAGTCAGGAAGCTAATGATGATGATCATGAAACTTCAGATCAAGTTACTATCGAACCTCGTAGGTCAACCAGAGTACGTTCCGCACCAGAGTGGTAATCCTATTCTGGAAGTCATGTTACTAGACCATGACGAACCTATGAACTATGAGGAAGCGATGATGAGCCCAGATTCCGATAAATGGCTTGAGGCCATGAAATCTGAGATAGGATCCATGTATGAGAACAAAGTATGGACTTTGATTGACTTGCCCGATGGTCGGCGAGCCATTGAGAATAAATGGATCTTCAAGAGGAAGACGGACACTGATAGTAGTGTTACTATCTACAAAGCTCGAATTGTTGCAAAAGGTTTTCGACCAGTTCAAGGTGTTGACTATGATGAGATTTTCTCACTCATATCGATGCTTAAAGTCTGTTTGAATCATCTTAGCAACTGTCGCATTTTATGATTATGAAATTTGGCAAATGGATGTCAAAACTGCATTCCTTAATGGATTTCTTAAAGAAGAGTTGTATATGTTGCAACCAGAAGGTTTTGTCAATACTAAAGGTGCTAACAAAGTCTGTAAGCTCCAGTGATCCATTTATGGACTGGTGCAAGGATCTCGGAGTTGGAATGTACGCTTTGATAGTGTGATCAAAGCATATAGTTTTATACAGACTTGCGGTGAAGCCTGTATTTACAAGAAAGTGAGTGGGAGCACTACAGCCTTTCTGATAAGTATATGTTAATGACATATTTTTGATAGGAAATGGTGTAGAATTTTCTAGGAAGCATAAAGGAGTGTTCGAAAGGAGTTTTTCAAAGGAAGACCTCGGTGAAGCTGCTTACATATTGGGCATCAAGATCTATAAAGATAGATCAAGACGCTTGATAAGTTTTTTCAATAAGTACATACCTTGACAAGTTTTTGAAGTGGTTCAAAATGGAACAGTCAAAGAAGGAGTTCTTGCCTGTGTTGCAAGGTTTGAAGTTGAGTAAAGACTCAAAACCCGACCATGGCAGAAAATAGAAAGAGAATGAAAAGGCATTCCCTATGCCTCAGTCATAGGTTCTATAAAGTATGTTGTGTACCATACCTATTGTATACCTTAGCATGATTTTGGCAAGGGAGTACAATAGTGATCTAGGAGTAGATCACTGGACAACGGTCAAAATTATCCTTAGAGGACTAAGGAAATATTTCTCGGTTATGGAGGTGATAAAAGAGTTCATCGTAAAGAGTTATGTTGATGCAAGCTTTGACACCAATCTGGATGACTCTGAGTCTCGATCTGGATACATATTGAAAGTAGGAGCAATTAGCTAGAGTAGCTCCGTGCAAAGCATTGTAGACATAGAAATTTGCAAAATACATACGAATCTGAATGTGCCAGACCCGTAGACTAAAACTTCTCTCACAAGCAAAACATGATCACACCTTATTACTCTTGGGTGTTAATCGCATAGTGATGTGAACCAGATTATTAACTCTAGTAGAACCCTTTGAGTTTTGGTCACATGGGGATGTGAACTATGGGTAAAGATGTGAACTATTGGTGTTAAATTAGATGGAGATGTGAACTAGATTATTGACTCTAGTGTAAGTGGGAGACTGAAGGAAATATGCCCTAGAGGCGATAATAAACTTATTATTTTATTTCCTTATATCATGATAAATGTTTATTATTCATGATAGAATTGTATTAACCGGAAACTTGATACATGTGTGAATACATAGACAAAACAAAGTGTCCCTAGTATGCCTCTACTAGACTAGCTCGTTAATCAAAGATGGTTAAGTTCTCTGACCATAGACATGTGTTGTCATTTCATGAACGGGATCACATCATTAGAGAATGATGTGATGGACAAGACCCGTCCATTAGCTTAGCATTATGATCGTTGAGTTTTATTGCTATTGCTTTCTTCATGACTTATACATGTTCCTCTGACTATGAGATTATGCAACTCCCGAATACCGGAGGAACACCTTGTGTGCTATAAAACATCACAACGTAACTGGGTGATTATAAAGATGATCTACAGGTGTCTCCGATGGTGTTTGTTGAGTTGGCATAGATCAAGATTAGGATTTGTCACTCCGAGTATCGGAGAGGTATCTCTGGGCCCTCTCGGTAATGCACATCACTATAAGCCTTGCAAGCAATGTGACTAATGAGTTAGTTACAGGATGATGCATTATGGAACGAGTAAAGAGACTTCCTAGTAACGAGATTGAACTAGGTATGATGATACCGACGATCGAATCTCAGGCAAGTAACATACCGATGACAAAGGGAACAACATATGTTGTTATGCGGTTCGACCGATAAAGATCTTCGTAGAATATGTAGGACCCAATATGAGCATCTAGGTTTCGCTATTGGTTATTGACCGGAGATGTGTCTCGGTCATGTCTACATAGTTCTCGAACCCATAGGGTCTACACGCTTAACATTCGATGACGATTTGTATTATGAGTTATGTGATTTGATGACCGAAGTTTGTTTGAAGTCCCAGATGAGATCACTGACATGACGAGGAGTCTCGAAATGGTTGAGAGGTAAAGACCGATATATTGGAAGGTTATATTCGGACATCAGAATGGTTCCTAGTGATTCGGGTATTTTTCAGAGTACCGTAGAGTTACGGGAATTCGCCGGGGGAAGTTAATGGGCCTTATTGGGATTTAGTGTAGAGAGGGAAGAAGCGCCTCCCCCCTGCCCAAACCGAATTGGACAAGGGGTGGGGGCGCCCCCCTTTCCTTCTCCCTCTCCCTCCTTTCCTTCTTTCCTACTCCGAAAAGGAAAGTGAATCCTACTAGGACTTGGAAGTCCTAGTAGGACGCCCTACACTTGGTGCGCCCCTAGGAGGGCCGGCCTCTCTCCCTCCCTCCTTTATATACGTGCGCAGGGGGCACCCCAAAGGCACACGAGTTTCTCTTAACCGTGTGTGGTGCCCCCCTCCATGGTTACACACCTCGGTCATATCGTCGTAGTGCTTAGGTGAAGCCATGCACCGGTAAATTCATCATCACCATCGCCACACCGTCGTGCTAACAGAACTCTCCCTCGTCCTCAACTGGATCAAGAGATCGAGGGACATCAGCTAGCTGAACGTGTGCTGAATGCAGAGGTGCCATACGTTCGGTGCTTGGATCGGTTGGATCGCGAAGATGTTCGACTAAATCAACTGTGTTACTAAATACTTCCGCTTTCGGTCTACAAGGGTACGTGGACACACTCTCCCCTCTTGTTAGCATGATGGTGTGGCGAAGGTGCTGATGATGTGATCCGCGCAGGGCTTTGCCAAAGCACTATGACAATATGACCGAGGTGGAGAACTGTGGAGGGGGCACCGCACATGGCTGAGGAACAATTGATCTACCTTTGGGGTGCCCCCTGCCCCGTATATAAAGGAGGAGGGGAGAGGCTGTCGGATTCAGGGCTCCGCAGACCCTTGAGAGGTTCGAACACTGGGGTGCGTACGAAGGACTCCTTCTCGCCAACCTACCGGCCCAACGATTCCATAGCCTAGCTCGACGAACCCAAGGGACAAGAGATACATTAGTTTATCCTAGTTCGGGCCACCTTGCGATGTAATACCCTACTCTAGCTTTGTGGATTGCCTCGAGGGGCTGAGGATGAACTAGTACAGTGGTTGAGCAGCCTCAGGAGGTGAGGTGTTCTTGTAGCGACCTGACCCAAATGGATCAAGTCTCTGTGCTTAAGTGTCATCCCTGGATCGGTATGCTGACACACACAGTACTCGAAGGGTTTATAACAGAGGTAAATCACATGTATAAAGTAACGTAAATACTATTACCTCAATCCATAAAGCGGAAGCAACAAGGTTGTGGATTCCCATCAACACCAACGGCAAAGTTGAGTGCAGAAATCGTAACCCTAACGTATCACTTACTCGTCATAAGAAACCTGCAACATGAGACGTTGCAACCCGAAATGGGTCAGTACATTGTATGTACTGGCAAATTCACACCATAGAGAATGATGAATAAAGACTATCACTACATGCATATTTGGCTGGTGGAAAAGCTCTATGGTTATAAGGTTTTTGCGAAAAGCCAATTTTTCCCTACTGCAAAGGAATAAATTTTATTTACTATCATGGTGGTTGTTGAACATTGAGAATGGTTGACAGCATTCTCAATCCCAATTAAGCAACATCATTAAACCCAACAATATTCATTTAAAGTAACATGATGAGATTCACATGATATTCAAGTACTAGATACTCAAGTTGTCCATAACCGGGGACACGGCTAATCATGATTAGTTTGTACACTCTGCAGAGGTTTGCGCACTTTTCCCCACATGACTCGATCGCCTCCGTTTGTTTTCTCGCACTACATGGTGTTTGAGAAACGGATGACCGAGACATAGTCTTTCAGAAGCGCTAGCACCTTACATGTGGGGTAGACCATACCACCTACAACCCCTACATCTGCTAGTCCACCCCGTAAGAGTTCGCACAACTTAGTCAACTATGCCAGAGCCCATAGTAGCATGTGGCTGCACACGGAAGTTTCTAGCATGAATTATCTTATGATCCCTTTGAGCCTGGGTGGCGGTCCAAAATAAAAACAGGCAAGTCCTGATAGACATCAGGTGCCTCAATCCACCCAGATGTGTGTTTAAGTTGCCACCTTAGATAAACCATTAAAATTACCAACTCACATCTGTCATGGATATCACTCACCCAATCCACGTCTACTAGCATAGCATGGCATAAATAGCAAACGTAGAAGTAACTCCCAAAGGTTTCATAATAATACAGGTAATAGGTACTACCTCATCTACTTCCCATCCCACAATTTAATTAGATCCTAATCATGCAATGTGAGAGGATTGATCTAATGCAATAAAACATGGGTTGTAGAAAAGGTATGATCAAAGTGTGAACTTGCCTGCAATGTTGATGAAGATGATTCGCACTTAAAACTCTTGATAGATCTACTCGTCACACTCCGGTCAATCTATCGTAAGCAAACAATAGTAACCACACAATAAGTACTCATCTAATGCACAAGTAAAACTCGAACGAGAGAACGAACCAGAAAGTTCAACTTAAGAACTCCGGTTGCAAAGAAAGAATGAACCGAACAAACGACGGAAAACAAACGGCAGAAGAAAACAACTCGGTTCTAGCAAGTTGAAACTAGGTCAAATTTTACCATAGCAAAAACTTGTTCAAGTTGATTAGATGGAACGGCGGTTTCGATACGAAACTCCAGGCGCTTGAATCACCTGATTCCGATAAACGGGCGAGAAGATAAACTAGAACGAAGATCGGATCTGAGATCGCGATCGCGGAATAAATCCGACGAAAAGAAAGAGAAGAACGGTTAAATGAACGGGCGTCGTTAACCGGGAATAATCGGTGATCACGTTCGTTGAGACGAACGGTCCGAAAGAAGAATGAAAACCGATCTAGGGTTTTCGGAAAAGAAACCAAAAAAGAAAACGGAAAACCGATCTAGGGTTTCGGAAAAGAAACCGAAACGAAGAATCAGAGAGAAAAACCGGAAAAGAAAACCGGAACGGTTTCTTTTAAAAGAACCGAACCGCGGGGAAGAAAAAGAGAGGCGCGGGGCTACCTCCGGCGAGGCGGGGCGAACGGTGGCGACGGCGGCGTGCTAGGGCGGCGGCGGCGGCGGGTGAGGGGCGCGGGGTGGGGCGCGGCTTGGGGAGGAGAGGGGGTTTGGGTTTTTGGTGTGAGGAGAGGGGGGGTCTATGGGGGTATTTATATAGGAGAGGGGAGAGATTACTTGGGGTAGGGGACAAGAAATAGAGTAGGAAAAGGAAAAACGAAACAAGGAAAAGGGGCTAGCCTAGAATCCTAATAGGATTCGGCCAGGGAAGAGGCGGCGGCTGGCCTGGCGCCTGGCGCCTGGCGCTGCGCGCGGCTGGGGTGGAGCGGCGGCTGGCTGGGCCTTTGGCCCGGCTGGCCTGCGGAATTTTTTTTAACTGGTTCCGCGCGCAGAAAAACAAGAAAAATAAAAACTAAACGGGCTCCAAAAACCCTAAAGTAAATTTTCCCCGACTCCTAAAAATGAGTCGAACAAAATGAACTTTTCTACGGACCTAAAATGCAATTTTCGAAAACGCGCATTTTTCCCTATCCAAAGAAAAACAAACAAACACCGGAAAACGAAATTTGATCTATTTATTAAATCTTCATTTTTCCTATATTTTGGGAAAGTCGTATTATTCCCTCTCTCATATTTTGATATCGGAAAAATAATTGAAGATGAAATAAATAAATCAAATGATCCTCTTTTCAAATTCGAGAAAACTCTCAAATATGAAAATAACGAAATCTCTAACTCTCTCCGAAGGTCCTTGAGTTGCGTGAAATTTCTAGGATCGACCAAAATGCAAGAAAATAAGATATTCATGATGATCTAATGTATAACATTCCAAATTGAAAATTTGGGATGTTACAGTTCTTGAGCTCGGTGAGCTGGTGGGTCTGAGGATGGCCTGAATGATCCGATCCCCCTCTCTGGTGGTGGCTAAGTCCTATTTATAGTGGCCTTGGTCCTCTTCCCAAATATAGGCGGGAAGGGATCCCACAACGGCCAAATTCAAAGGCAGACAACTAGTACAAGTTATCCTGACAAAAGTAGTCTTCGCCTGCAAAGGCTCTGGTGGTGACGCTGTAATGGGCTCCGCGATGACCTATGTCCTGTCATCTTGGCGGTCTTGGTCTTGTTGCACCAATATGGAAACCTTTGCCTGATTCCTCGGGACTCCGTGCCTGCGCTTGGCCCCATGGCACCAAAGGGGAAACTGGTACGCTGCGCCCGCCTGGCCTTGGTCATCATGGCTCACGTCATGTGAACCTCGCGAGGTGCACCTTGCCTTGATATCTCCACTCCTCGGGAGGTAGCCTAGTGAGGCTGCTCCTCGGGGAGGTCTTTGTGTCGTCCGCCTCATGAGGCTTGGTCCCTCGCGAGGGTCTTGAGTCGTTGTTGCCCATACTAGGCCGTATCGGGCCACTGATGGAGCCACGCCGTGGGCCACAGGCAGGCAAGTCTGGGTACCCCCGTTCCCAGGACGCCGACAGTAGCCCCCAGGCCCAAGGCGTGCTCGAGCTTGGCTTCGAGGCGACACCAAAGGTCAAGCGCGGAGCACCGCGGGCCCCAATCGCCTGTCCATAAAACTAGACGATCATAATGCTAAGCTAACAAAGTCTTGTCCATCACATCATTCTCTAATGATGTGATCCCGTTCATCAAATGACAACACATGTCCATGGTCAGGAAACTTAACCATCTTTGATTAATGAGCTAGTTAAGTAGAGGCATACTAGGGACACTCTGTTTGTCTATGTATTCACACATGTACTAAGTTTCCGGTTAATACAATTCTAGCATGAATAATAAACATTTATCATGATATAAATAAATATAAATAACAACTGTATTATTGCCTCTAGGGCATATTTCCTTTAGTCTCCCACTTGTACTAGAGTCAATAATCTAGATTACATAGTGATGATTCTAACACCCATGGATTCTTGGTGCTGGTCATGTTTTGCTCGTGAGAGAGGCTTAGTCAACGGATCTTCAACATTCAGATCCGTATGTATCTTGCAAATCTCTATGTCTCCCTCCTTGACTTGATCGCACATGGAATTTAAGCGTCTCTTGATGTGTTTGGTTCTCTTGTGAAATCTGTATTCATTCGCCAAGGCAATTGCTCCAGTATTGTCACAAAAGATTTTCATTGGACCCGATGCACTAGGTATTACACCTAGATCGGATATGAACTCCTTCATCCAGACTCCTTCATTTGCTGCTTCCGAAGCAGCTATGTACTCTGCTTCACACGTAGATCCCGCCACGATGCTCTATTTGGAACTGCACCTACATACAGCTCCACCATTCAATATAAATACGTATCTAGTTTGTGACTTAGAGTCATCCGGATCAGTGTCAAAGCTTGCATCGACGTAACCATTTACGACAAGCTCTTTGTAACCTCCATAAACGAGAAATATATCCTTAGTACTTTTCAGGTATTTCGGGATGTTCTTGACCATTGTCTAGTGATCTACTCCTGGATTACTTTTGTACCTCCCTGCTAAACTTATAGCAAGGCACACATCAGGTCTGGTACACAGCATTGCATACATGATAGAACCTATGGTTGAGGCATAGGGAATGACCTTCATTTTCTCTCTATCTTCTATAGTGGTCGGGCATTGAGTCTGACTCAACTTCACACCTTATAACACAGGCAAGAACCCTTTCTTTGACTGATCCATTTTGAACTTCTTTAAAACTTTATCAAGGTATGTGCTTTGTGAAAGTCCAATTAAGCATCTTGATCTATCTCTATAGATTTTGATGCCCAATATATAAGCAACTTCACCGAGGACTTTCATTGAAAAACTCTTATTCAAGTATCCTTTTATGCTATCCAGAAATTCTATATCATTTCCAATCAACAATATGTTATCCACATATAATATTAGAAATGCTACAGAGCTCCCATTCACTTTGTTGTAAATAAAGGCTTCTCCAAAAGTCTGTATAAAACCATATGCTTTGATTACACTATCAAAGCATATATTCCAACTCCGAGAGGCTTGCACCAGTCCATAAATGGATCGCTGGAGCTTGCACACTTTGTTAGCACCTATAGGATCGACTAAACCTTCTGGTTGCATCATATACAACTCTTCTTTAAGATATCCATTGAGGAATGCGGTTTTGACATCTATTTGCCAAATTTCATAATCATAAAATGCGGCAATTGCTAACATGATTTGGACAGACTTAAGCATCGCTATGGGTGAGAAGGTCTCATCTTAGTCAACTCCTTGAACTTGTCGAAAACCTTTCGCAACAAGTCGAGCTTTGTAGACAGCAACCTTACCTTCAGCGTCAGTCTTCTTCTTGAAGATCAGTTTATTCTCTATGCCTTGCCAATCATTGGGCAAGTCAACCAAAGTCCACACTTTGTTCTCATACATGGATCCCATCTCAGATTTCATGGCTTTAAGCCATTTCACGGAATCTGGGCTCACCATCGCTTCCTCATAGTTCGTAGGTTCGTCATGGTCAAGAAACATGACCTCCAGAACAGGATTACCGTACCACTCTGGTGCGGATCATACTCTGGTTGACCTACGAGGTTCGGTAGTAATTTGATCTGAAGTTTCATGATCATCATTATTAGCTTCCTCACTAATTGGTGCAGGAATCACTGGAACTGATTTCTATGATGAACTACTTTACAATTCGGGAGAAGGTACAATTACCTCATCAATTTCTACTTTCCTCCCACTCACTTCTTTCGAGAGAAACTCCTTCTCTAGAAAGGATCCATTCTTAGCAACAAATATCTTGCCTTCGGATCTGTGATAGAAGGTGTACCCAATAGTCTCCTTTGGGTATCCTATGAAGACACATTTCTTCGCTTTGGGTTCGAGCTTATCAGGTTGAAGCTTTTTCACATAAGCATCGTAGCCCCAAACTTTAAGAAATGACAGCTTAGGTTTCTTGCTAAATCACAGTTCATATGGTGTCATCTCAACGGATTCAAATGGTGCCCTATTTAACATGAATGCAGCCGTCTCTAAAGAATAACCAAAAAACGATAGCGGTAAATCGGTAAGAGACATCATAGATCGCACCATATCTAATAAAGTATGGTTATGACGTTCGGACACACCATTACGCTATGGTGTTCCAGGTGGCGTGAGTTGTGAGACTATCCCACATTGTTTCAAATGAAGACCACTCATAACTCAAATATTCAGCTCTATGATCAGATTGTAGAAACTTTATTTTCTTGTTACGCTGATTTTCCACTTCACTCTGAAATTCTTTGAAGTTTCAAATGTTTCAGACTAATATTTCATTAAGTAGATATACCCATATCTGCTCAAATCATGAGTGAAGGTTAGAAAATAACGATACCCGCCGCGAGCCTCAACACTCATCGGACCGCATACATCAGTATGTATTATTTCCAATAAGTCAGTTGCTCGCTCTATTGTTCCGGAGAACGGGGTCTTAGTCATCTTGCCCATGAGGCATGGTTCACAAGCATCAAGTGATTCCAAAAGCCCACAACATGGAGTTTCTTCATGCATTTTACACCAATATGACCTAAACAGCAGTGCCACAAATAAGTTGCACTATCATTATTAACTTTGCATCTTTTGGCTTCAATATTATGTATATGTGTATCACTACAATCGAGGTTCAACAAAAACAGACCACTCATCAAGGGTGCATGACCATAAAAGATATTACTCATATAAATAGAATAACCATTATTCTCTAATTTCAATGAATAACCGTCTCGCATCAAGCAAGATCCAGATATAATGTGCATGCTCAACGCTAGCACCAAATAACAATTATCCAGGTCTAAAACTAATCCCGGCGATAGATGTAGAGGTAGCATGCCGACGGCGATCACATCAACCATGGAACCATTTCCCACGCACATCGTCACCTCATCCTTAGCGAATCTTCGTTTAATCGGTAGCCCCTGTTTTGAGTTGCAAATATGAGCAACAGAACCAGTATCAAATACCCAGGCGCTACTACGAGCATTAGTAAGGTACACATCAATAACATGTATATCAAATATACCTTTCACTTTGCCATCCTTCTTATCCGCCAAATACTTGAGGCAATTATGCTTCCAATGACCAGATGATAACCCACAAGTATAGGGGATCGCAACAGTTTTCGAGGGTAGAGTATTCAACCCAAATTTATTGATTCGACACAAGGGGAGCCAAAGAATATTCTCAAGTATTAGCAGCTGAGTTGTCAATTCAACCACACCTGGAAACTTAATATCTGCAGCAAAGTATTTAGTAGCAAAGTAGTATGATAGCAGTGGTAACGATAGCAAAAGTAACGGTAGCAAAAGTAATGTTTTTGGTATTTTGTAGTGATTGTAACAGTAGCAACGGAAAAGTAAATAAGCGAAGAACAATATATGGAAAGCTCGTAGGCAATGGATCAGTGATAGAGAATTATGCCAGATGCGGTTCATCATGCAACAGTCATAACCTAGGGTGACACAAAACTAGCTCCAATTCATCAATGTAATGTAGGCATGTATTCCGAATATAGTCATACGTGCTTATGGAAAAGAACTTGCATGACATCTTTTGTCCTACCCTCCCGTGGCAGCGGGGTCCTAGTGGAAACTAAGGGATATTAAGGCCTCCTTTTAATAGAGTACCGGACCAAAGCATTAACACATAGTGAATACATCACTAGTAGAAAAAGGGTTAAACGTGAAGCACATTAGTGCCGGTTTGAATTTGATCCGGCACTAATGTGTACATTGGTGCCGATTCCAATGGCTAGCCGGGCCGCTCTCATTAGTACCGGTTCGTGGCGAACCTTTAGCACCGGTTCGTGCCACGAACCGGTACTAAAGTGAGTGGTGGCAGGATGTTGTTAGTCCGGGGCCCTCCAGCACCTTTAGTAACGGGTCGTATCATGAACCGGTACTAAAGGTCGTCCTACATAGACCCTTCGTCCACCCGAGCTCGCTCTGTTCTTCCCCTTTCCCCTCTCCTCTCTGTTCTTTTCCCTCTTCCTCTCAAGCTCATCACACATTTTGCCCAAGATTTGAAGGCCCCCATCCATTCAAATGATCACAAAGGTTAGCAACTTTTTCCTTTCATCTCTCATTGCTAGATTAGCTCGTGCAATGCTTTATATAGTGATTGATTTTTTAGTTTATTAATTTGGGAGGAATTGTATATATGTGCTAGTATTTGATTTATATGCAATTTGAGGTCAAAAATAACACTTAGTTTTGCATATGTAGGTGTGGTTTACTTAGTACCTTCTAAATCTCCGTCGTAACCACCGTCGATCGCTCGCAACGTCCTGTCGCCGGCACCACCTTGTGGTGAGCCTCTTGTTCATGAAGTTTTATATAAAAAATGATGTTTGTGTGATTTGGATATATAGTTACTCGTATAATTATCTTACCCATACGTTGTTTGTTATGCATAGTGCCATGGTTTTGATATCCGTCCCCGTCGTCCCTCGTCCGGGTTATGATTCGGATGTGGTATATTCTCTTTTAAAACTATTCATTGCATTTCGTGTTTATGACAAATTATGCCCATCAAGTTGACATAGATATTTGTATGTAGGAGGTAGTTGAACCCGAAATTCCAACCGACCCTATTGTCGAGAGGTTAAATTTAGTTGAAAGAGAAAACGAGGATTTGAAGGAAAAATTGAAAAGAATTGAGGGGGAGAAGATGCAATTGGAGTTGCATGTTGCCGATGTCGTCAATGATCACAAGATTAAGATGGATAAAATGCGCTTGAAGATTAGAAAGATTAGAAAATATGCCATTCATAGTGAGGCTTGGTATCATTATGTTGTTGGATCAATTGTTACCTTAGTTGCGATCTTGATCGCATTTGTTGTTGCATTTAAATTCTTTAGCTAGAGAGTTATTTGTTTGTTGCATTGAAGTGTTGTATGATCTTTATGTATGAACTTTATGTATTGTATTAATTTGATGTTTTCGGTGCTATGTATTGAAGATGAGCCGGCAATGGATGTACGATGACCGATGCTCTCCCGAGTTCATTAATGGCGTGCGTACTTTTATGCTTGCGGCTGAGTCAAACAAGCGAGCGGATGGTTTTATGCATTGTCCATGTGCTGGCTGTAAGAATGGTCGCAATTACTCTACGTCAAGAACCATTCATGTCCACCTGTTTGAGTCCAGTTTCATGCCCCACTATAATGTTTGGACCAAGCATGGAGAAAGAGGGGTTATGATGGAAGACAATGAAGAAGAAGAGGACGACGACAGCTATCCTGGCCATGGGTTCCCTGAATACGATGATACAACAATGAGGGAAGAAGCTGAGCCGGTAATGCGGGAAGAAGCTGAGCCGGCAATGCGGGAAGAAGCTGAAGAAGAGGCATCGGATGAGCCCGTTGATGATCTAGGTCGGGCCATTGCCAATGCAAAGAGAAACTGTGCAAGTGATTTGGAGAAGAAGAAGTTGCAGCGCATGTTAGAGGATCACAAAAAATTGTTGTACCCGAATTGCGTAGGTGACAAGAAAAAGCTGGGCACCACACTGGAATTGTTGCAATGGAAGGCAGAGAATGGTGTATCTGACAAGGGATTTGGAAAGTTGCTGGTAATGATAAAGGATATGCTTCCAAAGGACAACGAATTGCCCGAGAGTACGTACCAAGCAAAGAAGGTTGTCTGCCCTCTAGGGTTAGAGGTGCAGAAGATACATGCATGCCCTAATGATTGCATCCTCTACCGCGGTGAGTACGAGGATTTGAACGCTTGCCCGGTATGCGGTGCATTGCGCTATAAGATCAGCCGCGATGACCCTGGTGATGTCGAGGGCGAGCGCCCTAGGAAGAAGATTCCTGCCAAGGTGATGTGGTATGCTCCTATAATACCACGGTTGAAACGTTTGTTCCAAAACAAAGAGCATGCCAAGGCGATGTGATGGCACAGAGAAGACCATAAGAAAGACGGAAAGTTGAGAGTACCCGCTGACGGGTCGCAGTGGAGAAAAATCGAAAGAAAGTACGGGAAGGAGTTTGCAGATGACGCAAGAAACGTATGGTTTGGTCTAAGCACAGATGGCATTAATCCTTCTGGGGAGCAGAGCAGCAACCATAGCACCTGGCCTGTGACTCTATGTTTGTATAACCTTCCTCCTTGGTTGTGCATGAAGCGGAAGTTCATTATGATGCCAGTGCTCATCCAAGGCCCTAAGCAACCCGGCAACGACATTGATGTGTACCTAAGGCCATTAGTTGAAGAACTCTTACAACTTTGGAATGGAACAGGTGTACATGCGTGGGATGAGCACATGGGGGAAGAATTTGACCTAAAGGCGTTGTTGTTCGTGACCATCAATGATTGGCCTGCTCTCAGTAACCTTTCAGGACAGACAAACAAGGGATACCACGCATGCACGCACTGTTTGGATGATACCGACAGTATATATTTGGCTAATTGTAAGAAGAATGTGTACCTGGGACATCGTCGATTTCTTCCGAGCAGGCATCTCGTAAGAAAGAAAGGCAAGCATTTCAAAGGTGAGGCGGATCACCGGACGAAGCCTCGCCACCGTACTGGTGCTGATGTACATGATATGGTCAAGGATTTGAAGGTGGTCTTTGGAAAGGGTCCTGGTGGACAACCTGTTCCAAATGACGCTGACGGACGCGCACCCATGTGGAAGAAGAAATCTATATTTTGGGACCTGCCCTATTGGAAAGACCTAGAGGTCCGCTCCGCAATCGACGTGATGCACGTGACGAAGAATCTTTGTGTGACCCTACCTGGCTTCTTGGGCGTGTATGGGAAGACAAAAGATACACCTGAGGCACGGGAGGACCAGCAACGTATGCACGGAAAAGACGGCATACATCAGGGTCATGCAAGCTACGCTCTTACCAAAGAAAAGAAGGAAATCTTCTTTGAATGCCTGCTTAGTATTAAGGTACCGTCTGGCTTCTCGTCAAATATAAAGGGAATAATAAACATGGCAGAGAAAAAGTTCCAGAACCTAAAGTCTCATGACTGCCATGTGATTATGACGCAACTGCTTCCGGTTGCATTGAGGGGGCTTCTACCGGAAAACGTTCGATTAGCCATTGTGAAGCTATGTGCATTTCTCAATGCAATCTCTCAGAAGGTAATCGATCCAGAAATCATACTAAGGTTAGAGAATGATTTGGTGCAATGTCTTGTCAGTTTTGAGTTGGTGTTCCCACCATCCTTCTTCAACATCATGACGCACATCCTAGTTCACCTATGCGAAGAGATTAACGTTTTGGGTCCTGTATTTCTACACAATATGTTCCCCTTTGAGAGGTTCATGGGAGTCTTAAAGAAATAAGTTCATAACCGTGCTAGGCCAGAAGGAAGCATCTCCAAGGGCCATGAAAATGAGGAGGTCATTGAGTTTTGTATTGACTTTATTCCTGACCTTAAGCCGATTGGTGTTCCTGAATCACGGCATAAGGGCAGACTGGATGGAAAAGGCATGCTAGGAGGGGAACAAATAATATGTATGGACGGACATTCTCTCACTGAAGCACACTACATAGTTCTGCAGAATTCCACCTTGGTGGCTCCGTATATGGATGAACACAAGAATTTGCTACGCTCCAAACACCCGAAGCGGTCTGATGACTGGATTACACGTGAACAAACCAGGAGTTTCGCCAGCTTGTTGCAGACACGTACCATGCATGACACCTCTATTGAAGATGACCTGTACTTGCTGTCCCAGTTACCATCTTCGAATATAATGACTTTCAAAGGGTACGAGATAAATGGTAATACATTTTACACGATCGCCCAAGATAAGAAGAGCACCAACCAAAACAGTGGTGTCCGCTTTGATGCAGAAACCAAGACAGGAAAGGAAACATATTATGGTTATATACAAGACATATGGGAACTTGACTATCGACGTGGTTTCAAGGTCCCTTTGTTTTGATGCAAATGGGTAAATATGACACGAGGCGGGGTAACGGAAGACCCGCAGTACGGAATGACAACAGTGGATCTCAACAATCTTGCGTATGCAGACGAACCATTCGTCCTAGCCAATGATGTGGCACAGGTTTTCTATATGAAGGACATGTCTACCAAGCCAAGAAAAAGAAAAGATAAGGAAGCGAATGCATCGTACGATGAGCCAAAGCGGCACATAGTTCTTTTTGGGAAGAGAAACATCGTGGGAGTGGATGACAAGACAGACATGTCAGAAGATTATGAAAAGTTTGATGAAATTGCTCCATTCACAGTGAATATTGACCCGAGCATCCCGTTAAATGATGAAGATTTTCCATGGTTACGGCGCAAAGGGACACACGCGAAGAAAAAGTTTCACACCCAAAGATCTGGGATGTGATCGGCTTCACTATCATCACTTTCTTCTGTGTTTCACACCCAGGAGGGAATCTCTGTAATAGTTAGGGTAGTTATGTGTTTTGGCATTTGAAACGCGAAGAAATTTTATGTGCAAACAAATTCTTTCATGCCTTTACTGATTTTAAAGTTAAGTTATTCACAAACTAGTGATTCACACTAATTTCAAATAATTCAAAATTTAAACTATTCAAATTTGAAAACTACGGGCACTAACAGAAAGTTTGTAATTTTTTGTACCTAAAGCAAAAATATTCACAAAGAAACTCTAAATACACAAAAAACAACTCAAAAATAAATAAAGCAAAAAAAATAAAAAAGCCCGCCTACTGGGCCAGAGCGGCCTGCATACGGCTAGAAACCCAACCTGTTGTTGGGCCAGGATGCAGGCCCACAAAGGCCCAGTAGGCCCACAGGGCAGCACAGAACATGTAGGCCCAGTAGCCTGCTTTGGAGAGGAGCTCGAGAGAGCTACCGCACGGGGGTTTATAAACCAGTGCGGACGCCCCTCGTCTAGTGAGGTGGGACTAAACTTGCCGCACAGCACCTTGCCAGCGCACCCCCTTTAGTACCGGGTGGTGACTCCAACCGGTACTAAAGGCCCCCCCCTTTAGTACCGGTTGGAGCCACCACCCGGTACTAAAGGGTGTGCGGTTCCCGCCGCTTGGCCTGGCCAAAACAGGCCTTTAGTACCGGTTGGTGGCTCCAACCGGTACTAAAGGTCCATCCTATATAACTAAACACTTCAAAAATTTCAGTTTCTCATCTGCTTCTTCTCCTCTGCCCTGTCGCCCGCCGCCCCCGTCTCCATATCCCTCGTCGCCGCCCCCGTCGCCGCCCCATCCCCGTCGTCGCCGCCCCGTCGTCCCCGTCCCCGTCGTCACCGCCGCGCCGTCCCGGCCCGTCCCGCGTCGTCCCCGTCCCCGTCATCGCCGCCCCGTCCCCGTCGTCGCTGCCCTGGCCCGTCCCCGTCGTCGCCGCCCCAGCCCGTCCCCGTCGTCGCCGCCCCGTCCCTGTCCCCGTCGTCGCCATCCCCGTCGTCGCCGCGCCCGTCGCCGCCCCCCGTCGCCTCTCGCCTCGCCGGTGAGCACACACACACATACATTTTTTTTAGTTTTTTAGTTATAGAAATAGTTATAAAAATGTTAGAATTTTTTCTTTTTTTAGTTATAGAAATAGTTAGTTATATAGCATTGTTATAAATGTTATAGAAAAGTTAGAATTGTTAGGAATTTTTCTGTTTTTTAGTTATAGAAATAGTTATAAAAAAGTTAGAATTTTTTCTTTTTTTAGTTATAGAAATAGTTAGTTATATAGCATTGTTAGAAATGTTATAGAAAAGTTAGAATTGTTAGGAATTTTTCTGATTTTTAGTTATAGAAATAGTTATAAAAAAGTCAGGAATATTTCTTTTTTTTAGTTATAGAAATATTAGAAATGCTATACAAATGTTAGTTATATATATATATATAGAAATGTTATAGTTTTTTTTCTGTTTTTTAGTTATAGAAATATTAGAAATGTTATAGGAATGTTAGTTATATAGAAATGTTAGAAATTTTAGTTATCAAAATCCAATCATTAAAAAAATGTTACTTTTTGCGGGCATATAGCTAGTATTTGTTCTCGACGATGCCCGGCCCGCATCCTCGCCGTCGACCCGTCCGCGACGACGTCCGGCTGACCCATGTCCGGGACTGGGCTCCGTCGAGCTGGCACTGGGAGGTGCTTCCTGGAGGGGCGCGCCGCTTGATGAGGAACCCGGCCCCGGTCGTCGACCCTGATCTCGTTTGGTGGCGTTCGCGTGGGCCAGTTTCGGTGTGGAGGGAGCCGGCCCCGCCGGAGGTGGTACGTCGCCGTGTCAGGGAGGAGGACGAGCATGTCCATCGCTACATGGTTGCGTTAGAGGGCGGCAGGTTCTCCAATACCTGGTAGTTTCTTCAGGGATCTCACTTCAGCTATGATCCTGTGAGGGTTCCTTCTCTTTGGGTGTCCACCGCCTGCGCCACATGATCCGACGATGTATTCGAGATTATATCTATTATTCGAGACGATGTATTCGAGATTATATCTATTATTCAAGACGATGTATTCGAGATTATATCTATTATTCGAGACGATGTATTCGAGATTATATTCGATGATGCTTATTATGTACTATGATTGATTCAGTTTTTCCTTATTAATTGATTGCATCCATGCATTGTAATTTGAATATATTTCTTTTGGATTAGTTAAACAAAACCCATGGCGGACAATACCGGTAGAGAGGGAGAAGAGGCCCTGTTCAATATCATACGCAATCTTCGCGGGCCAGATGATGATCAGAATGAAGAAGATTATGACGGCTCTGAATATCTAAACAACACCGGGGAGGGTGATATGATATTCGATCGCGACGACCGAATTGATGAAGTCATGAACTATGAACATGACAAAGAAAATGTTGATCTTGAAACAACAAAGACTGGCGAGGTATATATATTTATATAAGCAGGCATCTGGTGATCATCACATGTTTTGAATGACTTGAAGATATATTAACGAATCGATCTTTCTTCTTTCAGCCATCCAGATCGAGCAAATCTTCAGGCAACAGGACGAAACGAGGCCTGAACAAAAAGTTGAAGGAGGGCGTAAAGTACAATATCGAGGCAATCAGACCTAATGGCGAACCATTCGCGCCTAAGAAGATTGCGGACAAGTTCGTTTGTCAGTGCGGAGTTCTTGTGAAGGACCAACTCCCGATCTCCCTTCAAGAATGGAGAGAGCCAGCAAAGCCACGTCCAGGAGTTACTTTTGTCGACGACAGACAAAAACATTTGCTTTGGGAAACGCTCATGGAACATTTCACCCTACCAGATCATTTCACAGATGCAGATGTGGAGAAAGTCAAGGACGCTTCTCTTAGGAAGATGGCAGTTGCATTCAAGAACCACAAGATTCGTGAATGGGCCGAGTACGTCAACGGAGGAAGGAAGACTCCAGTATTCGAGGGAACACTAGAGAACCAAAGTGCTCATTGGGACGATTTTGTGAAATTCAAGGATTCGGAATTATCTAAGGAACGGTCGAGAATAAACAAGGCCAATACCGCAAAAAAGGATAAGTTCCATAAGCTGGGGCCAGGTGGCTATGCGGTGGGAATGCCTAAGTGGGATAAGTCTGAGAAAGAGATGTTGGATGCAGGTGTCACTCCAGAAACATTGAGCTAGCCCCCCAGGTGCAGGACTTGGTTCTATGCGCATGGGGGGGAGTTGGACCCGAAGACAGGCAAAGTTTCGAAGAAGGCATGTCTGGACGGAGCCGAAGATAAGCTACTTGTTGCAATAGAAGAGGCTCGATCTAGGTTGTTCGAGTCCAACAGAGAGAACGACGAGCTTACGCGTGCCCTGGGAAATCCTGAACACCCGGGAAGAACACGAGGCATGGGCGCTATTCCGTGGTATGAGGGGTTTTCGGACTGGAACGCCGACTACAGAACCCGTGCGAGAAAGAAGATTGCGGAGGAGAAGAAGAGGAAGATGGAGGAGGAGCATAGGAAGCTAGACTATGAACGCCTTCAAGGCCTAGAATCAGCGCACGCGGACTTGGCAATCAAATTCCAGCGGCAGCAGGAGCAGATCGACTCACTTAGCCAGCAAAGGGGGTCTCAGCAGCTAGCGGATGATCCACCAATGGATAGCACCGTCCCATCCATGCCGAGAAGCAGCGTGGGTTCCGCCCCGGGCGATGCATTAATGGATAGCTACCCAATGGATGACATCATGGAGAACACTAACTGCGAGCTACACTTCAAAATGAAGAACATATCCATGAAGGTGGCGGACGCCCTTGCTTTTACAAATCCCCCCAAGGCAACCTTCCATTGCAACCCGATTCCAGCTGGCTATGCTCGTGTCTTGGTTGATGAGGTGGTTGACCAATATTCGGGGCTAGAGCTTGACATTCCTGGAGGTGACAATGAGCACACACTAGGAGAGGCCAACCATCGTATCATCCTATGGAGAAAGGATTGCATCATCTTTCGAAGGCCACCGACACCGCGTCATCCGACTCCTCGTCGTAGTCCGCCATCGAGTCAGCAGACTCCCGCTCCTCCAAGTCCACCAACGCGTCAGGCCACTCCTCCTCCAAGTCCGGCACAGCTTCAGGCCACTCCTCCTCCAAGTCCGTCAAAGCGTCAGGCCACTCCTCCTCCAAGTCCGGCACAGCTTCAGGCCACTCCTCCTCCAAGTCTGGCATAGCTTCAGGCCACTCCTCCTCCAACTCAGCCACGTCATCCGTCTTCGCCACCTCAGCAATCACGGAAGAGAGCCGCCTCAGCTATGGTGCGTAGCGGTACAAGTCGAGGTAGTACTGCAGGTACAGGCGGAGGCAAGCGATTTCAATATGGTCCAAGCCTCGTGCCTCTTCCGCAGAAGCCTTACGACAAGTCTGAGGAGGAAAACGTAGCCATATCGAAGGCCGAGGTGGAAGCCCATTTTGCACCGAAACCGCCATAGCTGCCAAGGGAGAAAGTGCCTGTGGAAATGATTGACCACTTCATTCGTATGGCTAGACCACCAGCTCCCAAGCCTGTTGACACAGACTATGAGCGCCACCTCAGGAAGTTAAATCGAGCACGTCTACAGAAAGAGGCGAGCTCGAGCTCGAGCAAATCAGTTGGCAAAAGGAGTGGTAAAACCGTTCCCCAGCTGGGAGAACAGGCGGCGCAATCAATCCCCCCGCTTGTTGTGCCAACAACACATGAGAGTAGGCGCGCCCAATATTATTGTGGGCAAACCATTAACGTTCCCGGGGTGGGCGATGTGGTAATAACCGAGGAGCATATTGCGCAGGCTGAATCGATCGGGATCACTGTTGGACAACTCCTTGATATCGAGCCCATGTCTCCGACTAGAGAGGAGGAAATAAAACGGAAATATGCCCGGGGCCAACCTTTGGTCGAGCCAGAGGAGGTCAATAAGCTCCCAACGAGAATGTATGAATTGCATCAATGGTACATGGACATTACCAAGATTTCCAATCGAGAGTCCCTCATGGTGAATGTCAACGAGGAGCATTACTACCATAAGAAAGCTGTGACCGTTGAGTATTCAGAACTATTTCAGCTATACAATAAAGACGCACTTGACAAATCTATCGTCAGTTGCTATTGTCTGTAAGTGATTTCTTTCTGTAATTTAAGTCTCAAGCTAGCTGATCATTTTGATCAATCATTACCTGTAATTATCCTCACTATATTCTTTTCTGTGTTATTATGTAGGATGAAGATTTATGAAATGAAAGAAGGTGGACGCTATGGCATTGGGTTCATTGACCCAAATACCATTAATGAATACACATGGAAAATAGATCCATATCACGAAAAATGTGTAGAGGAAAGCATGCTACAGTTCTTCAAGGAACTCAAATACAATGAAGATATACTACTTCCTTACAACTTCTAGTGAGTCACATTGTCTTGTACTACAAATCTATTTTTCCCCACTAGCTATAGCTACATGTTTTTGCTTACATATGCCCGCTTAATTAAGACATGCAAATGTGTGTGCATGCAGATTTCACTAGATCTTGTTAATCATTAAAGTTGATGAAGGAACAGTTGAAGTACTAGACTCGCTACTTAAGAAAGCAAGTGACTACACCATCGTGAAGGGGATAGTCAACAGGTAATTTCAATCATTATTAACTATATCTCGGCCTATTTAATTAGTTTGTCATTTCCTGATAACAACTATTTAATAACCCATTTATTCATTTTCTTTGTCGGCGGGGAAGGGCTTGGGCAAAGTTCATCAGGGCCACTCCAGGCGCATGGAAACAAAAGCTGAAATGGTATCGACCCAAGGTAAGTAATTAAGTAGTACTAGCTAGCTGCCATCTCTTTAATTATCATGCTTGATTAATTATTATCTGATCAAATTTCATTCTCGTAAAGGCCCTGAGGCAGGCGTCGGGGAATGATCTATGTGCATACTACGTTTGCGAGAACATTCGCATGATGGCGTCCGAAAGGAGCAAATCTCAAAGACAGGAGTGGGTACGATATCGATTGTCAGAACACTATTCACAATTTTTACACCATTATCGATATCTAGTCACACAATTAATACACATGCATATTGATCTCCTTCTTAACAGTTCAAAGAGGTGCGGGACAAGCTCCTAGCACAGGACCGCATAGAAGCAATTCAAGAGGACATAGCGGGATTTTTGCTCGACTAGGTCATAGATCCCAAAGGAGAATACTATTACCCGCTACCGCCCCCATGAACCACTTCCAATTGTTATCGTGCTCCGAAGGCACCAATTAGCTAGGCTAATGCCACTGGCTCCGAAGGCACCAACTAGGAGAAATTGTATATATATATATACATGTGTGTATATATGTGTGAATTAATTAATGGTGGTTGTGTGAGACATTCGATGATATATATATATATATATATATTATGATCGGTTCTACTAGAAATTCTATTTATATATGTGCATAACGTGTACAATATGTAGTATCGTAAAATACCAGCAAACGAAAAAGAATTAAATGGAAAACACAAAAATAAATGAAAAAGAAATCATAAACCCAACCCCCCCCCCAACATTTTAATACCGGTTGGTGACACCAACCGGTACTAAAGGGCTCCCTACCCCTGAAGCTGGCTCGTGCCACGTGGTTGCCCTTTAGCACCAGTTCGTGCTGAGCCGGTACTAAAGGGGGGGGGCCTTTAGTGCCTACATTTTAGCGCCGGTTACCAAACCGACACTAAAGGGCCTTACGAACCGGTGCTATTGCCCGGTTCTGCACTAGTGCATGAACTCCTCAAACTACGGTCATCACTAGGAGTGGTCCCGATTATTGTCACTTCGGGGTTACCGGATCATAACACATAGTAGGTGACTATAGACTTGCAAGATAGGATCAAGAACTCTCATATATTGATGAAAACATAATAGGTTCAGATCTGAAATCATGGCACTCGGGCCCTAGTGACAAGCATTACGCATAGCAAAGTCATAGCAACATCAATCTCAGAACATAGTGGATACAAGGGATCAAACCCTAACAAAACTAACTCGATTACATGATAAATCTCATCCAACCCATCACCATCCAGCAAGCCTACGATGGAATTACTCACGCACGACAGTAAGCATCATGAAATTGGTGATGGAGGAAGGTTGATGATGATGATGATGATGATGATGGCGACAGATTCCCCTCTCCGGAGCCCCGAACGGACTCCAGATCAGCCCTCCCGAGAGGTTTTAGGGCTTGGCGGCGGCTCCGCATCGTAAAATGCAATGAATCCTTCTCTCTTATTTTTTCTCCCTGAAAGCAAATATATAGAGTTGGAGTTGAGGTCGGAGGAGCTCCAGGGGGCCCACGAGGTAGGGGGCACGCCCCCCACCCTTGTGGCTAGGGTGTGGGCCCCCTGGTCTTCATCTTTTGCAAGGATTTTTTATTATTTCCAAGAAGACATTCCGTGAAGTTTCAGGTCATTCCGAGAACTTTTGTTTCTGCACATAAATAACACCATGGCAATTCTGCTGAAAACAACGTCAGTCCAGGTTAGTTCCATTCAAATCGTGCAAGTTAGAGTCCAAAACAAGGGCAAAAGTGTTTGGAAAAGTATATACGACGGAGACGTATCAACTCCCCCAAGCTTAAACCTTTGCTTGTCCTCAAGCAATTCAGTTGACAAACTGAAAGTGATAAAGAAAAACTTTTACAAACTCTGTTTGCTCTTGTTGTTGTAAATATGTAAAGCCAGCATTCAAGTTTTCAGCAAAGATTATAAACTAACCATATTCACAATAATGCTTAGGTCTCATGTTTACTCATATCAATGGCATAATCAACTAGCGAGCAATAATAATAAATCTCGGATGACAACACTTCCTCAAAACAATCATAATATGATATAACAAGATGGTATCTCGCTAGCCCTTTCTGAGACCGCAAAACATAAATGCGGAGCACCTTTAAAGACCAAGGACTGACTAGACATTGTAATTCATGGTAAAAGAGATCCAGTCAAGTCATACTCAATGTAAACTAACAGTAATGAATGCAAATGATAGCGGTGCTCTCCAACTGGTGCTTTTAAATAAGAGGATGATGACTCAACATAAAAGTAAATAGATAGGCCCTTCACAGAGGGAAGCAGGGATTTGTAGAGGTGCCAGAGCTCGGTTTTGAAATAGAGGTGAATAATATTTTGAGCGGTATACTTTCATTGTCAACATAACAACCAAGAGATGGCGATATCTTCCATGCTACACACATTATAGGCGGTTCCCAAACAGAATGGTAAAGTTTATACTCCCCCTCCACCAACAAGCATCAATCCATGGCTTGCTCGAAACAACGAGTGCCTCAAACTAACAAGAGTCCCAGGGGGAGTTTTGTTTGCAATTATTTTGATTTAGTTTGCATAAAGCATGGGACTGGGCATCCCGGTGACCAGCCATTTTCTCGTGAGTGAGGAGCGGAGTCCACTCCTCTTGAGGATAACCCACCTAACATGGAAGATACGGATAACCCTAGTTGATACATGAGCTATTCGAGCATACAAAACAGGATATTTATTTGAAGGTTTAGAGTTTGGCACATACAAATTTACTTGGAATGGGAGGTAGATACCGTATATAGGTAGGTATGGTGGACTCATATGGAATAACTTTGGGGTTTATGGGATTGGATGCACAAGCAGTATTCCCGCTTAGTACAGGTGAAGGCTAGAAAAAGACTGGGAAGCGACCAGCTAGAGAGCGACAACAGTCATGAACATGCATTAAAATTAATCAACACCGAATGCAAGCATGAGTAGGATATAATCCACCATGAACATAAATATCGTGAAGGCTATGTTGATTTTGTATCAACTACATGCGTGAACATGTGCCAAGTCAAGTCACTTAAATCATTCAGAGGAGGATACCACCCTATCATACCACATCACAACCATTTTAATAGCATGTTGGCACGCAAGGTAAACCATTATAAGCTCCTAGCTAATTAAGCATGGCACAAGAAACTATGATCCCTAATTGTCATTGCAAACATGTTTATTCATAATAGGCTGAATCAGGAACGATGAACTAATCATATTTACAAAAACAAGAGAGGTCGAGCTCATACCGGCTTTTCTCATCTCAATAAGTTCATCATATAATCATCATTATTGCCTTTCACTTGCACGATCGAACGATGTGGATAATAATAATAGTGCACGTGCATTGGACTAAGCTGGAATCTGCAAGCATTCAATAAACAGGAGAAGACAAGGCTATATGGGCTCTTTGTCAGATCAACAATAATGCATATAAGAGCCACTTCAACAATTTAATTATGGTCTTCTCCTATAGACCCCCAAAGAAAAGAAAAGAAATAAAACTATTTACACGAGAAAGCTCCCAACAAGCAAAAGAAGAACAGGAAATCTTTTTGGGTTTTCTTTTTAATTACTACTACAAGCATGGAAATTAAAACTAGCTAAAAGCTACAAGCAATTTTTTTTGTTTTTCTTAAGGTTTATTAAACACACAAGAAGAAAGCATAAAAAGGAAATAAACTAGCATGGATGATACAATGAAAAAGTATGAGCACCGACATCTAGCAATAAGTGTGTGAACATGAATGTAATGTCGGTGGGAAATACGTACTCCCCCAAGCTTAGGCTTTTGGCCTAAGTTGGTCTAATGCCATAGATGATTCAGATAACAGACAGAAAATACTATTTTTTATTTAATTTAATATAAATAACAGAAATCAAAAGGAGGGTACAGAGAGTTGTGTTTTCTAAATTCATCCATCTCATGATCATCAAAAGGAATCCACTAACAAGGTTGATCAGGTCTTGTTAACAAACTCGTTCGGAATGACATGGAACCGAAGAATTTTCGAATAACACTAGGTTACCTCAACGGGGATATGCACATCCCCAACAATGAGAATATCATATTTCTTCTTGACAGTAGGAAGAGGAAATTCAAAATCTCCAAAAATAATCGATGGAATTTTTCCAATAGAATTGATACTGTGGACTTGAGGTTGTTTCCTCGGAAAGTGTACTGTATGCTCATTACCATTAACATGGAAAGTGACATTGCCTTTGTTGCAATCAATAACAGCCCCTGTAGTATTTAAAAAGGGTCTTCCAAGAATAATAGACATACTATCGTCCTCGGGAATATCAAGAATAACAAAGTCCGTTAAAATAGTAACGTTTGCAACCACAACAGGCACATCCTCACAAATACTGACAGGTATAGCAGTTGATTTATCAGCCATTTGCAAAGATATTTCAGTAGGTGTCAACTTATTCAAATCAAGTCTATGATATAAAGAGAGAGGCATAACACTAACACCGGCTCCAAGATCACATAAAACAGTTTTAACATAGTTTCTTTTAATGGAGCATGGTATAGTGGGTACTCCTGGATCTCCAAGTTTCTTTGGTATTCCACCCTTAAAAGTATAATTAGCAAGAATGGTGGAAATTTCAGCTTCCGGTATCTTTCTTTTATTAGTAACAATTTCTTTCATGTACTTAGCATAAGGATTCATTTTAAGCATATCAGTTAATCGCATACGCAAAAATATAGGTCTAATCATTTCAGCAAAGCGCTCAAAATCCTCATCATCCTTTTTCTTGGATGGTTTGGGAGGGAAAGGCATGGGTTTCTGAACCCATGGTTCTCTTTCTTTACCATGTTTCCTAGCAACAAAGACTTTCTTATCATAACATTGATTCTTTGATTGTGGGTTATCAAGATCAACAGCAGGTTCAATTTCTATATCATTATCATTGCTAGGTTGAGCATCAACATGAACATTATCATTAACATTATCACTGGTTTCAGGTTCATTACCAGATTGTATTTCAGCATCAGAAATAGAAATATCATTTGGATTCTCAGGTGTTTCAGTAATAGGTTCACTAGAAGCATGCAAAGTCCTATCATTTTTCTTTTTCTTCCTTTTAGAAGGACTAGGTGCATCTATATTATTTCTCTGAGAATCTTGCTCAATTCTCTTAGGGTGGCCTTCAGGATACAAAGGTTCCTGAGTCATTTTACCAGTTCTAGTAGCCACTCTAATAGCAAAATCATTATTCTTACTATTCAATTCATTGAGCAAATCATTTTGAGCTTTAAGTACTTGTTCTACTTGAGTGGTAACCATAGAAGCATGTTTACTAATAAGTTTAAGTTCACCTTTGACATTAGCCATATAATCACCCAAGTGTTCAAGCATATCAGCACTGCATTTTAATTCTCTACCAAAATAAGCATGGAAGTCTTCTTGCTTAACCATAAACTTGTCAAACTCATCTAAGTATGGGCTAGCAAACTTAGTAAATGGGATTTCAGCTTTATCATATCTATACAGAGAATTTACCTTTAATACCTGTGTCGGGTTATCAAGACCATGTGTTTCTTCAATAGGAGATGGATTAAAATTATGCATTTCTTCGACAGGAGGTAAATTAACCATGTATTTATTCAATAGGAGGTAAATTCTTAACATCTTCAGCTTTAATACCCTTTTCTTTCATGGATTTCTTTGCCTCTTGCGTATCTTCAGGACTGAGAAATAGAACACCTCTCTTCTTCGGAGTTGGTTTAGGAATAGGCTCATGAGTTGGCTCAGGAAGTGTCCAATTATTTTCATTAGTCAACATATTATTCAATAGAATTTCAGCTTCATCCGGTGTTCTTTCCCTGAAAACAGAACCAGCACAACTATCCAGGTAATCTCTGGAAGCATAGGTTAGTCCATTATAAAAGATATCAAGTATTTCATTTTTCTTAAGAGGATGATCAGGCAAAGCATTAAGTAATTGGAGAAGCCTCCCCCAAGCTTGTGGGAGACTCTCTTCTTCAATGTGCACACAAATATATATAAACCTTAAAGCAGCTTGTTTCTTATGAGTAGGGAAATATTTAGCAGAGAAGTAATAAATCATATCCTGGGGACTATGCACACAACCAGGATCAAGAGAATTAAACCATATCTTAGCATCACCCTTTAATGAGAACGAAAATATTTTAAGGATATAAAAGTAGCGAGTTCTCTCATCATTAGTGAATAGGGTGGCTATATCATTTAATTTAATAAGATGTGCCACAACAGTTTCAGATTCATAGCCATAAAAAGGATCAGATTCAACCAAAGTAATTATATCAGGATCAATAGAGAATTCATAATCCTTATCAGTAACACAGATAGGTGAAGTAGCAAAAGCAGGGTCAGGTTTCATTCTAGCATTAAGGGATTGAAGCTTCCATTTAGCTAATAACCTCTTTAGATCATATCTATCATTGCAAGCAAGAATAGCTCTAGCAGATTCTTCATCCACAACATAACCCTCAGGAACAACAGGCAATTCATATTTATTAGGGGGAGAGTCTTCATCATCACTTTCATCAATATTATCAGTTTCAATAATTTCATTCTCTCTAGCCCTAGCAAGTTGTTCATCAAGAAATTCACCAAGTGGCATAGTAGTATCAAGCATAGAAGTAGTTTCGTTATAAGTATCATGCATAGCAGAAGTGGCATCATCAATAACATGCAACATATCAGTATGAATAGCAGAAGCAGGTTTAGGTGTCGCAAGCTTACTTAAAACAGAAGGTGAATCAAGTGCAGAGCTAGATGGCAGTTCCTTACCTCCCCTCGTAGTTGAGGGATAAATCTTGGTTCTTGGATCTTTCAAGTTCTTCATAATGATAAGCATATATAAATCCCAAGTGACTCAAAGAATAGAGCTATGCTCCCCGGCAACGGCGCCATAAAATAGTCTTGATAACCCACAAGTATAGGGGATCGCAACAGTTTTCGGGGGTAGAGTATTCAACCCAAATTTATTGATTCGACACAAGGGGAGCCAAAGAATATTCTCAAGTATTAGCAGCTGAGTTGTCAATTCAACCACACCTGGAAACTTAATATCTGCAGCAAAGTATTTAGTAGCAAAGTAGTCTGATAGCAGTGGTAATGATAGGAAAAGTAATGGTAGCAAAAGTAATGTTTTTGGTATTTTGTAGTGATTGTAACAGTAGCAACGGAAAAGTAAATAAGCGAAGAACAATATATGGAAAGCTCGTAGGCAATGGATCGGTGATAGAGAATTATGCCGGATGCGGTTCATCATGCAACAGTCATAACCTAGGGTGACACAGAACTAGCTCCAATTCATCAATGTAATGTAGGCATGTATTCCGAATATAGTCATACGTGCTTATGGAAAAGAACTTGCATGACATCTTTTATCCTACCCTCCCGTGGCAGAGGGGTCCTAGTGGAAACTAAGGGATATTAAGGCCTCCTTTTAATAGAGTACCGGACCAAAGCATTAACACATAGTGAATACATGAACTCCTCAAACTACGGTCATCACCGGGAGTGGTCCCGATTATTGTCACTTCGGGGTTGCCGGATCATAACACATAGTAGGTGACTATAGACTTGCAAGATAGGATCAAGAACTCTCATATATTGATGAAAACATAATAGGTTCAGATCTGAAATCATGGCACTCGGGCCCTAGTGACAAGCATTAAGCATAGCAAAGTCATAGCAACATCAATCTCAGAACATAGTGCATACTAGGGATCAAACCCTAACAAAACTAACTCGATTACATGATAAATCTCATCCAACCCATCACCGTCCAGCAAGCCTACGATGGAATTACTCACACACGGCGGTGAGCATCATGAAATTGGTGATGGAGGAAGGTTGATGATGACGATGGCGACGGATTCCCCTCTCCGGAGCCCCGAACAGACTCCAGATCAGCCCTCCCGAGAGGTTTTAGGGCTTGGCGGCGGCTCCATATCATAAAACGTGATGAATCCTTCTCTCCTATTTTTTCTCCCCGAAAGCAAATATATAGAGTTGGAGTTGATGTCGGAGGAGCTCTAGGGGGCCCACGAGGTAGGGGGCGCGCCCAGGGGTGGCAGGCGCGCCCCCACCCTCGTGGCTAGGGTGTGGGCCCCCTGGTCTTCATCTTTTGCAAGGATTTTTTTATTATTTACAAAAGGATGTTTCGTGAAGTTTCAGGTCATTCCGAGAACTTTTGTTTCTGCACATAAATAACACTATGGCAATTCTGCTGAAAATAGCGTCAATCCGGGTTAGTTCCATTCAAATCATGCAAGTTAGAGTCCAAAACAAGGGCAAAAGTGTTTGGAAAAGTAGATACGACAGAGACGTATCACCAGACCCTTTGCAGTAGAAGCACACAATCTCAGGCTTAGGTCCAGACTTGGGTTTCTTCCCTTGAGCAGCAACTCGCTTGTTGTTCTTCTTGAAGTTCCCCTTCTTCCCTTTGCCCTTTTTCTTGAAACTAGTGGTCTTGTTAACCATCAACACTTGATGCTCCTTCTTGATTTCTACCTCCGCAGCCTTTAGCATCGCGAAGAGCTCGGGAATTGTCTTGTCCATCCCTTGCATATTATAGTTCATCACGAAGCCTTTATAGCTTGGTGGCAGTGATTGAAGAACTCTGTCAATGACACTATCATCAGGAAGCTTAACTCCCAGCTGAGTCAAGTGGTTGTGGTACCCAGACATTCTGGGTATGTCTTCACTGATAGAACTATTCTCCTCCATTTTGCAGCTATAGAACTTGTTGGAGACTTCATATCTCTCAACTCGGGCATTTGCTTGAAATATTAACTCCAACTCCTGGAACATCTCATATGCTCCATGACGTTCAAAATGTCTTTGAAGTCCCGATTCTAAGCCATAAAGCATGGCACACTGAACTATCGAGTAGTCATCAGCTTTGCTCTGCCAGATGTTCATAACGTCCGAAGTTGCTCCTATAGCGGGTATTGCACCTAGCGGTGCTTTCAGGACGTAATTCTTCTATGTAGCAATGAGGATAATCCTCAAGTTAAGGACCCAGTCCGTGTAGTTGCTACTATCATCTTTAAACTTAGCTTTCTCTAGGAATGCGTTAAAATTCAAGGGAACGGTAGCACGGGCCATTGATCTACAACAACATAGATATGCAAAAAACTATCAGGACTAAGTTCATGATAAATTAAAGTTCAATTAATCATATTACTTAAGAACTCCCACTTAGATTGACATCCCTCTAGTCATCTAAATGAACACGTGATCCATATCAACTAAACCATGTGCGATCATCACGTGAGATGGAGTAGTTTTCAATGGTGAACATCACTATGTTGATCATATCTAATATATGATTCACGTTCGACCTTTCGGTCTCAGTGTTCTGAGGCCATATCTGCATATGCTAGGCTCGTCAAGTTTAACCCGAGTGCAAAACTGGCTTGCACCCGTTGTATGTGAACGTAGAGCTTATCACACCCGATCATCACGTGGTGTCTCGGCACGACGAACTGTAGCAACGGTGCATACTCAGGGAGAACACTTGTACCTTGAAATTTTAGTGAGGGATCATCTTATAATGCTACCGCCGTACTAAGCAAAATAAGATGCATAAAAGATAAACAGCACATGCAATCAAAATATGTGACATGATATGGCCATCATCATATTGTACCTTTGATCTCCATCTCCAAAGCACCGTCATGATCTCCATCGTCACTGGCTTGACACCTTGATCTCCATCGTAGCATCGTTGTCGTCTCGCCAACTATTGCTTCTATGACTATTGCTACCGCTTAGTGATAAAGTAAAGCAATTACATGGCGACTGCACTTCATACAATAAAGCGACAACCATAAGGCTCCTGCCAGTTGTCGATAACTTCTACAAAACATGATCATCTCATACAACAATTTATATCTCATCACGTCTTGACCATATCACATCACAACATGCCCTGCAAAAACAAGTTAGACGTCCTCTACTTTGTTGTTGCAAGTTTTACGTGGCTGCTATGGGCTTCTAGCAAGATCCGTTCTTACCTACGCATCAAAACCACAACGATTTTTCATCAAGTGTGTTGTTTTAACCTTCAACAAGGATCGGCCGTAGTCAAACTCGATTCAACTAAAGTTGGAGAAACAGACACCCGCTAGCCACATGTGTGTGAAGCACGTTGGTAGAACCAGTCTCATGAACGCGGTCATGTAATGTTGGTTCAGGCCGCTTCATCCAACAATACCGCCAAATCAAAGTAAGACATTGGTAGTAAGCAGTATGACTATCATCGCCCACAACTCATTGTGTTCTACTCGTGCATATATCATCTACACATAGACCTGGCTCGGATGCCACTATTGGGGAACGTAGTAATTCAAAAAAAATCCTACGATCATGCAAGATATATCTAGGAGAAGCATAGCAACAAGACGGGAGAGTGTGTCCACATACCATCGTAGACCGAAAGCGGAAGCATTTAGTAACGTGGTTGATGTAGTCGAACGTCTTCACGATCTAACCGATCCAAGTACTGAACATACGGCACCTCCGTGTTCAGCACACGTTCAGCATGATGACGTCCCTCGAGCTCTTGATCCAGTAGAGGGTCCAGGGAGAGTTATGTCAGCACGACGGCGTGGCGACAGTGTTGGTGATGTGATCCGCGCAGGGCTTCGCCTAAGCACTACAACAATATGACCGAGGTGGTAAACTATGGAGAGGGGCACCGCACACGGCTGAGGAACAATTCATGTACCCTAGGGGGCGCGCCAAAGGGGGGAGTCCAACTAGGACTCCCAATCCTAGTTGGACACCCTTTCCTTTTCCGGAGCGGGAAAAGAGGGAAGCGAGAGGAAGAGGAGAAGGAAAGGGGGGCACGGCCCCCTCCCTAGTCTAATTCGGACTCTCTATAGGGAGGGGGCGTGGCTACCCCTTGTGGGCTGCCTCCCCTCTCCCCTATGGCCCATGTAGGCCGAATATTCCCCCGGGGGGTTCCGGTAACCCCTCGGTACTCCGGAAAAATCCCTGAATCACACGGAACCATTCCGATGTCCGAATACAACCTTCCAATATATGAATCTTTACCTCTCGACCATTCCGAGACTCCTCGTCATGTCCATGATCTCATCCGGGACTCCAAAAAACTTCAATCACCAAAACACATAACTCATAATACAAATCGTCATCGAACGTTAAGCGTGCGGACCCTACGGGTTCAAGAACTATGTAGACATGACCGAGACATATCTCCAGTCAATAACCAATAGAGGAACCTGGATGCTCATATTGGCTCCTACATATTCTACGAAGATCTTTATCGGTCAAACCGCATAACAACATACGTTATTCCCTTTGTCATCGGTATGTTTCTTGCTCGAGATTCGATCATCGGTATCATCATACCTAGTTCAATCTCATTACCGCCAAGTCTCTTTACTCATTCCGTAATGCATCATCCCGCAACTAACTCATTAGTTACATTGCTTGCAAGGCTTATAGTGATGTGCATTACCGAGAGGGCCCAAAGATACCTCTCCGATACACGGAGTGACAAATCCTAATCTCGATCTATGCCAACTCAACAAACACCTTCGAAGACACCTGTAGAGCATCTTTATAATCACCCAGTTATGTTGTGACGTTTGATAGCACACAGGGTGTTCCTCCGGTATTCGGGAGTTGCATAATCTCATAGTCAAAGGAATATGTATAAGTCATGAAGAAAGCAATAGCAATAAAACTAGACGATCATAATGCTAAGCTAACGGATGGGTCTTGTCCATCACATCATTCTCTAATGATGTGATCTCGTTCATCAAATGACAACACATGTCTATGGTCAGGAAACTTAACCATCTTTGATTAACGAGCTAGTCAAGTAGAGGCATACTAGGGACACTCTGTTTGTCTATGTATTCACACATGTACTAAGTTTCCAGTTAATACAATTCTAGCATGAATAATAAACATTTATCATGATATAAGGAAATATAAATAACAACTTTATTATTGCCTCTAGGGCATATTTCCTTCAGGGTTGAGCAACAACAACAAGACACCCCCTGCAAGATGAGATCTGACGTACTCCACCAGCTGAAGTCACCACTCCAGTGCTTGATGATGATAACTTCACGGAACAGACCACTCCCTCTCCAAAGGCGTCGCCAACATTCTGTAGGCTTCGCAAAGGCCTCGGTTCTCAGGTCTCCATGTCAAGCATTCCAGAAGAGGATGTGCAACACACAAGCTCAGTAGCACGTCAAGTGTTCCCTGAAGCCATCCCTTCCATGTCTGCTTCTGAGTCTGAAGCTAAAGTTGCTGAATACATTCCGGCTGCATCAGCCGATGAAGAAGAGAAAGAAGAAGAGAGAGAAGCTACTCCCTCTGCCAGTGATCCAGTCCAACCCGAAGAGAATGTGATTGTGCCCGCCCCTCTAGTTGTTGAAGAGATGGAGGTTGAAAACAATGAGGCTGCCACAACCAACACCACTGAAGCCAATGACACTTTCATGGCTGATGACAATGTGGAGCCCGAAGCCAATGCTGCGATTGACACCATTGAGCAGCCAATCACTTCTGATGACGCCGTTCCTCCACCAAGGCCTCATACTATGGAACGTGCATTCAATTGGCGTGAGTTGGTGACTGTCAGATGGCCTATCATGGTTCCACCCACGGCTCCCGGCCCACAATATGATTATCACATGGAGCAGAGGCCTCAGGTTCAGAAGCCAAAGCCAAGATTGCCAAGGCTTCCAAGTGTTGCAATGACTCAAGGCTCATTCAGTGTGCTCAGCTTAAGAGAGCACAACACATTCTTTGACAACGCCAAGAACCCATACAAGAAGCCCAAGATCTCCTCTGGCAGGTTTTGGAGCCATCAGCAGCGAAGCTACTACTCCTGCATCCTATACAACCAAGACTAGATTTTTCCTCATAACCGTCTGGATTGTGATGCTATGGATGGACTGCCATGCCTTGAGGAGGCCCTTGACTACTTCAGGGACGTTGGGCTGCTGTCGTTTGTGACTGACAAGGAGCACTGGAACGAAGAACTTCTGTTATAGTTCTATGCCACACTGCACATTCGAGGCTACAACAGGGATCCGAAGACTTGAATCCTTGAGTGGATGACAGGTGACGTTCATCATGAAGCCAAAGCTGAGGACATCATTGAGCTTACTTCCCTGCCCACTCCAGGTGAGTTGTATGAACCTGGTTGCCAGCTTCATCAGAACAAACTGCAGAGCATATTCCAAAAGCTAGAGCCCAACATGAGCCAAATGCTGAGAATGATGAAGCCATTGCCCCATGACGCTGAATACCTCAAGGAATTCTTTGTTAAGGACCTTGAGTACTTACCACGCATAGTGTATCACATTTTGAGGCGTACTCTCTGGCCAATCAAAGGCAATTCTTTTGAAGCTAAACTCGAATGCTCCATGAAGACATTGGTGTTGTATATCATCAATGGCATTAGATTCAACACTCAGGATTTCTTCATCCGACAGCTTGCAGCCTCTGGGATTGATCTTTTTGGCCTGAAATTTTATGCTCCGTGCGTGATGCGTTTGATCAAGCTTCATTCAACCATCAACTATCAACCTTCAGCGAGCAACCACATTGTATTTTTGCCTGATGCTGATATGTCCATTGAAGACATCTACCCCGAGCCAGCAAAAAAGCCACTCCATCTTCAAAATGCTGAATTCCAAAGCTTCATACAGCCAATTGAAGGGATTCATGTGCCAAATTCTGTTACTCCTGCTTATCCTCTGGCTGGCAACCTGCGTCTCCCGCACCATGCCAATACTGAAGCCACTGCCAGCAGCATTACTCAAAGGCCTCAGAAGCGTCCTCGTGTCCTCAACGACCGTGAGCTTCTGGTTTCTCTACATCAAAAGCGGGCATCATGACTGGCTGAAGTGTCAAATGTAGAATCTCTTGTGGATGTTAACCGCATTCGCAACTTGGCCACCAAGAACACATTCGTTGCGCATGAAGCCTATAGGCGGTCCTGGAAGAGCCTCACATTGCTCAGCTCTGAAGACGATCTTTGCGAAGATGGATTCACCAAGAGCTTCAAGTTTGACTCCAGGCCTCCGCAATCTGCAAGCTGGCGTCGCAAACCTTCAATTGAAAATTCTGAACATTCGTCTTCGGCTGCAGCTATTGCTGTGAGAGTCATCGATGAATAAGATGACGCCACTTCACCAACTCTGGCTGCAATGCACCACGATTCTGCTTCCGGCCCGTCTGCACCGCCCAGCTCCAACGTCGACCCTGCTCTAACACCTACTCCAACTGGGAATGAGTAGATCCTCTATGTCTTCAAACCTTTTTGGTCCTTACTGACAAAAGGGGGAGAAGCATATGAGGTTGATAGTCTTCAAGAGGGTCCATATGGGGTGGTTGCATTATTTTTGCTAAGTTCTTACAGCTCTCATTTTGAAACTATTTGACTCTTGAGTTGTAACACTTAAACTTGATGGTCTTCTGCTACCTTTGCTGCTATTTTGTGATGCAATGATAAATTCCGCATGAAGTCATTCTGCAGACGCCCATTTTTCATTATGCATGTCATTATCTCCGCTACTCTGATATATGCATGATGAATTGTCTTCGTAAGTTGAAGAGGATCTCCACAAAGTAAAACCTGCCATGTGCATTTTCATTCAAGAGCAAACTACTTATATGCACATCTTCAAGGGGAGCCTTTTGCAACTTATGAAGAGAATGACTTTGATCTTTTACTTTCACATACTTTTATCCCCATTGAAAACTTCAACCAGTTTGTCATCAATCACCAAAAAGGGGGGATTGTAAGTGCATCTAGTGCCACCCCTAGTTGGTTTTGAAGTATTGATGACAAACTTGGTTGAGGGACTAATGTGTTTGTGAGATTTGCAGGATAACACAGGTAGTAGTCCCTTATTGATTCAGTTTACCTACCAGAGATGACCCCTAAAAATGTGTGAAGACATTGAAGACAATGGTAGTTCGTGAAGACATTCACGATGAATATTATGACATGTGAAGACATTCACTTGAAGACTATGGAGTGAGAAGACATAGTTGTTTTGTAGTTTCCGTTTCTTCTATATTGAGTCATAGGAACCACCATATTGTTAAGTGGGGTCCAAGTGAACAAAGTCAGAGTGAGTGATGTGATGCTCAACCACAATCCTATGTCTTCGAGCGAAGACAATGAGAGTAAATCTTATCCAGAGCTGGATGAGTTGGCTTTGCTTGTATCCCAAGTAAAGCTGTCGCGTGTGTTTGAAATCCGACCGTTGGACATGTGTCGGTTCCTTAGTGACCCAGGGTCATTTCGGACATATCAGGTCGGGTTGCCTCGTGGCTATAAATAGCCCCCCCTACACCATAAATTGGTGGCTGCTCGGAGTTAGTGCACGGCTTTTGTCGTTTGAGAGCAACCCACCTCCGAAGCCTTTGAGAGAGATCCTTGCGAGGACAAAGCCCAAAATAGAGCTAAAGAGTGTTAGGCATCATTGAAGTATTTCTGTCCGCGTGACCTGAAGACTTATTACACTTGAGGACTATGAACCCTCCAGCCGGTTAGGCGTCGCATTCTGAGCATCCAAGAGCCATTGTGGATCACCGATGAACGAAGTCTGTGAAGGTTTGGAAGTCTACCTTGAAGACTTACCAGAGTGATAGGGTGAGGACTGGGTGTCCTTAGCTCAAGGGGAATAAGGTGAAGATGCAGTCTTCTGAGTTCAATCGCAGCCTCCCTAACCATATGTACGGTTGTCATAGCAATTGGAACTAGTCTACCAAATCCTTGTCTTAACCAAGCTACTGGTTCTATCCCCTACTTCCCTTTACTTTCCAGTTTGTCTTTGTGAAGTCATTGCTTACCCATCTGATCTGATTGACCTCACTGTGTGAAGACTATTACCTGTTTGGCTTCATACTGTGTTCCATTCTGATCCATACTACCTAGCTACTGATAGTCTTCGTACTTTCACTAAATTGCTTATGTGACTATGGCGTGTCTAGTATAGTCTATCTTCCGCTGCATATCAATAGGTTCATTTCATCTGCTTGTCTTCAAAGACCTCATGTTTTTAAGACTTTCATAAAAACCGCCTATTCAACCCCCTCCAGTCGATAACTAGCACTTTCAGAGGCGCCTAGGCAGGCGCTCAGGGTGGCCTTCGCCCCCCTTGGGGCGCGCCCTAGGGCAGCCCCTCCTCTCCCCACCTATATATGAGAGGAAGGAGAGGGGAAACACACACCATGATCCCCAAGACGTGTGCGGCGCCCCGTCTCCCTCTAGTTCTAGTTCCTCCTCCGGCCATGTCTGTTGTGCTTGGGGAAGCCATGCGGATAGTTTCACCACTTCCATCGCCACGCCGTCTGCTACCTCGTGAGCACTACGTTGGTTTTCCCTTGAAGAGGAAAGGGTGATGCAGCAAAGTAGCGTAAGTATTTCCCTCAGTTTTTGAGAACCAAGGTATCAATCCAGTAGGAGGCCATGCACGAGTCCCTCGCACCTACACAAACAAATAAAATCCTCGCAACCAACGCAATAAAGGGGTTGTCAATCCCTTCACGGTCACTTGCGAAATGAGATCTGATAGATATGATAAGATAATATTTTTGGTATTTTTATGATAAAGATGCAAAGTAAATAAAGCAAAATAAAAATGGTGCAAGAAATAGCTTGTTGATGGAAGATTAATATGATAGAAAATAGACCCGGGGGCCATAGGTTTCACTAGTGGCTTCTCTCGAGAGCATAAATATTACAGTGGGTAAACAAATTACTGTTGAGCAATTGACAGAATTGAGCATAGTTATGAGAATATCTAGGTATGATCATGTCTATAGGCATCACGTCCAAGTAGACCGACTCCTGCCTGCATCTACTACTATTACTCCATACATCGACCGCTATCCAGCATGCATCTAGAGTATTAAGTTCAAAAGAACAGAGTAACGCTTTAAGCAAGATGACATGATGTAGAGGGATAAACTCATGTAATACGTGCCTTGCTGCCCCTACTGTCACTGGGAAAGGACATCGCAAGATTGAACCCAAAGCTAAGCACTTCTCCCATTGCAAGAAACATCAATCTAGTAGGCCAAACCAAACTGATAATTCGAAAAGACTTGCAAAGATAACCAATCATACATAAAAGGATTCAGAGAAGATTCAAATATTGTTCATAGATAAACTTGATCATAAACCCACAATTCATCAGTCTCAACAAACACACCGCAAAAGAAGATTACATCGAATAGATCTCCACAAGAGAGGGGGAGAACATTGTATTAAGATCCAAAAAAGAGAGAAGAAGCCAACTAGCTAATAACTATGGACCGAAGGTCTGAGGTAAACTACTCACACATCATCGGAGAGCCTGTGGTGTTGATGTAGAAGCCCTCCGTGATCGATGCCCCCTCCGGCGGAGCTCCGGAAAAGGCCCCAAGATGGGATCTCACAGGTACAGAAGGTTGCGGCGGTGGAATTAGGGTTCTGGCTCCGTATCTGGTAGTTTGGGGGTACGTAGGTATATATAGGAGGAAGAAGTACGTCGGTGGAGCAACGTGGTCCCCACGAGGGTGGAGGGCGCGCCTGGGGGGTAGGCACGCCCCCTACCTCGTGCCTTCCTGGTTGCTTTCTTGACGTAGGGTCCAAGTCCTCTGGATCATGTTCATTCCAAAAATCACGTTCCCAAAGGTTTCATTCCGTTTGGACTCCATTTGATATTCTTTTTCTACGAAACTCTGAAATAGGCGAAAAACAGCAATTCTGGGCTGGGCCTCCGGTTAATAGGTTAGTCCCAAAAATAATATAAAAGTGTATAATAAAGCCCAATAATGTCCAAAACAGAATATAATATAGCATGGAACAATCAAAAATTATAGATACGTTGGAGACGTATCAAGCATCCCCAAGCTTAATTCCTGCTCGTCCTCGGGTAGGTAAATGATAAAAACAGAATTTTTGATGTGGAATGCTACTTGGCATAATTTCAATGTAATTCTCTTAATTGTGGTATGAATATTCAGATCTGAAAGATTCAAGACAGAAGTTCAATATTGACATAGAAATAATAATACTTCAAGCATACTAACTAAGCAATTATGTCTTCTTAAAATAACATGGCCAAAGAAAATTATCCCTACAAAATCATATAGTGTGGCTATGCTCCATCTTCACCACACAAAGTATTTAAATCATGCAAAACCCCGATGACAAGCCAAGCAATTCTTTCATACTTTTGGTGTTCTCAAACGTTTTCAATCTTCACGCAATACATGAGTGTGAGCCATGGACATAACACTATATGTGGAAAGAATGCTGGTTGTGGAGAAGACAAAAAGGGAGAAGATAGTCTCACATCAACTAGGCGTATCAACGAGCTATGGAAATGCCCATTAATAGATATCAATGTGAGTGAATAGGGATTGCCATGCAACGGATGCACTAGAGCTATAAGTATATGAAAGCTCAACAAAAGTAACTAAGTGGATGTGCATCCACCTCGCTTGCTCACGAAGACCTAGGGCATTTTGAGGAAGCCCATCATTGGAATATACAAGCCAAGTTCTATAATGAAAAATTCCCACTAGTATATGAAAGTGATACCATAGGATACTCTCTATCATGAAGATCATGGTGCTACTTTGAAGCACAAGTGTGAAAAATGATAGTAGTATTGTCCCTTTTTTCTCTCTTTTTTGGGCCTCCCTTTTTTGGCCTTTCTCTTTTTCTTTTTTTGGGACAATACTCTATGAATGATGATCATCACACTTCTATTTATTTACAACTCAATGATTACAACTCGATACTAGAACAAAGTATGACTCTATATGAATGCTTCCGACGGTATACCGGGATAGCAATGATGCATGAGTGACATGTATGAAAGAATTATGAACGGTGGCTTTGCCACAAATACAATGTCAACTATATGATCATGCAAAGCAATGTGACAATGATGGAGCGTGTCATAGTAAACGGAACGGTGGAAAGTTGCATGGCAATATATCTCGTGATGTCTATGGAAATGCCATGATAGATAGGTATGGTATGGTAGCTTTTTTGAGGAAGGTAAATGGTGGGTGTATGATATCGGCGAAAGGTGCGCGGTATTAGAGAGGCTAGCAATAGTGGAAGGGTGAGAGTGCGTATAATCCATGGACTCAACATTAGTCATAAAGAACTCACATACTTATTGCAAAAATCTATTAGTTATCGGAACAAAGTATTATGCGCATGCTCCTAGGGGATAGATTGGTAGGAAAAGACCATCGCTCGTCCCCGACCGCCACTCATAAGGAAGACAATCAATAAATAAATCATGCTCCGACTTCGTCACATAACGGTTCACCATACGTGCATGCTACGGGAATCACAAACTTCAACACAAGTATTTCTCAAATTCACAACTACTCAACTAGCATGACTCTAATATCACCATCTCCATATATCAAAACAATTATCAAGTATCAAACTTCTCTTAGTATTCAGCACACTCATAAGAATTTTTTTACTAATCTTGAATGCCTAGCATATTAGGATTAATTTCCTAATTTAAGTAAATTATCATGCTGTTTAAGACTCTCAAAATAATATAAGTGAAGCACGAGAGAATAATAGTTTCTATAGAACAAATCCACCACCATGCTCTAAAAGATATAAGTGAAGTACTAGAGCAAAAACTATATAACTCAAAAGATATAAGTGAAGCACATAGAGTATTCTAATAATGTTCAAATCATGTGTGTTTCTCTCAAAAGGTGTGTGCAGCAAAGATTATTGTGTCAAACTAACAAATAAAGACTCAAATAATACAAGACGCTCCAAGCAAAACACATATCATGCGGTGAATAAAAATATAGCTCCAAGTAAAGTTACCGATGGAAGTAGACGAAAGAGAGGATGCCTTCCGGGGCATCCCCAAGCTTTGGCTTTTAGGTTTCCTTAGATTATCTTGGGGTGCCATGGGCATCCCCAAGCTTAGGATCTTTCCACTCCTTGTTCCATAATCCATCAAATCTTTTACCCAAAACTTGAAAACTTCACAACACAAAACTTAAAGTAGAAAATCTTGTGAGCTCCGTTAGCGAAAAAAACAAAACACACTTCAAGGTACTATAATAAACTAATTATTTATTTATATTTGTGTTAAAACTACTGTATTCCGACTTCTATATGGTTTATAAACTATTTTACTAGCCATAGATTCATCAAGATAAGCAAACAACACACGAAAAACAGAATCTGTAAAAAACAGAACAGTCTGTAGTAATCTGTAGCTAACGCAAGTTCTGGAACTCCAAAAATTCTAAAATAAATTGCTGGACGTGAGGAATTTATCTATTAATCATATGCAAAAACAATTAACTAAATAGCACTTTCCAAATAAAAATCGCAGCAATTCTCATGAGCGCTAAAGTTTCTGTTTTTTATAGCAAGATCAAAAAGACTTTTCCCAAGTCTTCCCAACGGTTCTACTTGGCACAAACACTAATTAAACACAAAAAACACAACCAAAACAGTCTAGATAAATTATTTATTACTAAACAGGAGCAAAAATCAAGGAATAAAAATAAAATTGGGTTGCCTCCCAACAAGCGCTATCGTTTAACGCCCCTAGCTGGGCATAAAAGCGAAGATAGATCTAGGTATTGCCATCTTTTAATTTTTTAGCAGATTCATGCTTGAATCAGGGAGGTTCTTTACGTTTCCCTTCATATTCGGAAATTTTTAAACCTAAAGAGTCCAACCGCTTATTACAAAGAGTGATCAACATATTCATGCAGTGAAGATTCCCGCTAACAATCTTAAGAGGTTCAAGAGATTTTTGTAATATTTTCGTTACTTCTCAAATTTTCTCAAAAACTTGGGTTTCTTCCTGGGTATGATGAGGCCCCTTTTGTTGAGGTAGTGTTCCCACTATCCCCTCTATAATTTCATGCGCAATACTGGGATCGATTTCGATAAAATTTCCTTTGGCAACGCAGTCCAAGAGTTGTCTATGAGACATATTTAGTCCAACATAAAAATTGCAAAGCAAAATTCTAAAATGCACCTCTAGGGTGCAATTACGATAAGATCCCATCATCCTAAACCAACCATCTTTTAATTTTTCTCCTTGTCTTTGTTTGAAGTGAAGAACCTCAAACTCGGGAGACAAGGGAGCGGATAAAGGACTAGCCATAACGACAAGCAAGCAATCCAACACACGAGCAAACAAGAAACGGGAAAAAAGAGGCAAAAGGGGAAGAGAAGGAGGACGGAGAGAGAGGGCAAATAAAACGGCAAGGGTGAAGTGGGGGAGAGAAAAACGAGAGGCAAATGACAAATAATGTAATGCAGGAGATAAGGGTTTGTGATGGGTACTTGATATGTTGACTTTTGCGCAGACTCCCCGGCAACGGCGCCAGAAATCCTTCTTGCTACCTCTTGAGCATTGCGTTGGTTTTCCCTTGAAGAGGAAAGGGTGATGTAGCAAAGTAGCATAAGTATTTCCCTCAGTTTTTGAGAACCAAGGTATCAATCTAGTAGGAGGCCACGCACGAGTCCCTCGCACCTACACAAACAAATAAAATCCTCACAACCAATGCAATAAAGGGGTTGTCATCCCTTCACGGTCACTTGCGAAAGTGAGATCTGATAGATATGATAAGATAATATTTTTGGTATTTTTATGATAAAGATGCAAAGTAAATAAAGCAAAATAAAAACGATGCAAGAAATAGCTTGTTGATGGAAGATTAATATGATAGAAAATAGACCCGGGGGCCATAGGTTTCACTAATGGCTTCTCTCGAGAGCATAAGTATTATGGTGGGTAAACAAATTATTGTTGAGCAATTGACAGAATTGAGCATAGTTATGAGAATATCTAGGTATGATCATGTATATAGGCATCACGTCCGGGACAAGTAGACCGACTCCTGCCTGCATCTACTACTATTACGCCACACATCGACCGCTATCCAGCATGCATCTAGAGTATTAAGTTCAAAAGAACAGAGTAATGCTTTAAGCAAGATAACATGATGTAGAGGGATAAACTCATGCAATATGATATAAACCCCATCTTGTTATCCTCGATGGCAACAATACAATACGTGCCTTGCTGCCCCTACTGTCACTGGGAAAGGACACCGCAAGATTGAACCCAAAGCTAAGCACTTCTCCCATTGCAAGAAAGATCAATCTAGTAGGCCAAACCAAACTGGTAATTCGAAGAGACTTGCAAAGATAACCAATCATACATAAAAGAATTCAGAGAAAATTCAAATATTGTTCATAGATAAACTTGATCATAAACCCACAATTCATCGGTCTCAACAAACACACCGCAAAAGAAGATTACATCGGATAGATCTCCACAAGAGAGGGGGAGAACATTGTATTGAGATCCAAAAAAGAGAGAAGAAGTCAACTAGCTAATAACTATGGACCCGAAGGTCTGAGGTAAACTACTCACACATCATCGGAGAGGCTATGGTGTTGATGTAGAAGCCCTTCGTGATCGATGCCCCCTCCGGCGGAGCTCCGGAAAAGGCCCCAAGATGGGATCTCACGGGTATAGAAGGTTGCGGCAGTGGAATTAGGGTTTTGGCTCCGTATCTGGTAGTTTGGGGGTACGTAGGTATATATAGGAGGAAGAAGTATGTCGGTGGAGCAACATGGGCCCCACGAGGGTGGAGGGCGCGCCTGGGGGGGTAGGCGCGCCCCCTACCTCGTGCCTTCCTGGTTGCTTTCTTGACGTAGGGTCCAAGTCTTTTGGATCATGTTCGTTCCAAAAATCACGTTCTAGAAGATTTCATTCCGTTTGGACTCCATTTGATATTATTTTTCCGCGAAACTCTGAAATAGGCAAAAAACAGCCTGGGTTGGGCCTCCGGTTAATAGGTTAGTCCCAAAAATAATATAAAAGTGTATAATAAAGCCCAATAATGTCCAAAACAGAATATAATATAGCATGAAACAATCAAAAATTATAGATACGTTGGAGACGTATCACCGTCGTGCTGCCAGAACTCATCTACTACTTCGCCTCTCTTGCTGGATCGAGAAGGCGAGGACGTCATTGAGCTGAACGCGGAGGTGCCGTACATTCGGTACTTGACCGGGACGGATCATGAAGGTGTACGGCTACATCAACTGCGTTGATAAACGCTTCCGCTTAGCGATCTACAAGGGTATGTAGATGCTCTCCCTCTCTCGTAGCTATGCATCTCCATGGCTAGATCTTGCGTGTGCGTAGATTTTTTTTCTGTTTTCCATGCAACGTTCCCCAACATGACCTACCTCCGCCTCTATAAATACTCTAAATCCCAAAAGCCCTAGGAGAGTTGACGAAATACTTTTTCCACCGCCGCAAGTTCCAGAACCACGAGATCCAATCTAGAGTCCTTTTCTGGCACTCTACCGAAGGGGGCAACGATCACAGAGGGGTTCTTCATCATCCTTGTTGCCCCTCCGATGATGCGTGAGTAGTTTACCATAGACCTACGGGTCTGTAGTTAGTAGCTAGATGGCTTTTCTCCCTTTTTGATCTTTAATACAATGTTCGCCTCGATGTTCTTGGAGATCTATTTGATGTAACTCTTTTTTGCGATGTGTTTGTTGGGATCCGATGAATTGTGAGTTTATGATCAATTCTATCCATGAATATTATTTGAGTCTTATTTGAACTCTTTTATGCATAATTGGCATAGCCTCGTATTTCTTGTCCGATTTATTGGTTTGGTTTGGCCAACTAGATTGATTTATCTTGCCATGGGAAGAGGTGCTTTGTGATGGGTTCGATCTTGTGGTGCTCAATCTCAGTGACAGAAAGCGACATGACATGCATGTATCATTGCTATTAAGGGTAACAAGTTGAGGTTTATTGATACATCTCCGCCGTATCTACTTTTCCAAACACTTTTCCCCTTGTTTTGGACTCTAACTTGCATGATTTGAATGGAACTAACCCGGACTGACGCTGTTTTCAGCAGAATTGCCATGGTGTTACTTTTGTGCAGAAATAAGAGTTCTCGGAATGACCTGAAAATCAACAGAGAATTATTTTGGAATATATAAAAAATATTGGAAGAAAGATCCGCGTCAGGGGGGCCACCACCTGTCCACAAGGGTGGGGGCGCGCCCTACCCCCATGGGAGCGCCCCCTGCCTCGTGGGCCCCCTGACGCTCCACCGACCTCAACCTTGACTCCATATATTCACTTTCGGGGAGAAAAAACCCGGAGAGAAGGATTTATCACGTTTTACGATACGGAGCCGCCGCCAAGCCCTAAACTCTCTCGGGAGGGCTGATCTAGAGTCCGTTCGGGGCTCCGGAGAGGGGAATCCGTCGCCATCATCATCATCATCAACCTTTGTAACGCTCCGAGACCGATGTGCTAGGTGTCCTCCGGGTATTCGCTGTTGTTGCATTGTCATTGCTTGCGTGTCATGCATTGCATATCATGTCATCATGTGCATTTCATTTGCATACATGTTTGTCTCATGCATCCGAGCATTTTCCCCGTTGTCCGTTTTGCATTCCGGCGCTCCTATGTCCCCCGGTGTCCCTTTCTACCTCTTTTTGTGTGCGGGTGTTAAACGTTCTCGGATTGGACCGAGACTTGTCATGCGGCCTTGGTTCACTACCGGTAGACCGCCTGTCAAGTTTTGTGCCATTTGAACTTCGTTTGATACTCCAACGGTTAACCGAGGAACCGTAAAGGCCTCGGGTGTGTTGCAGCCCAACACCCTTCCAAAGTGGCCCAAAACCCATCCAAACCCCCTCCATCATCTAGAGCGTTCGATCATGATCGCGTGGCCGCAAACCGCACCTCATTTGGACTCTCCTAGCTCCCTCTACCTCTATAAATAGATCCCTCCATTTCAATCCCGGGTCTATTTCGCCCCTAACCCTAGATCCCTTCGTCCTCGCACCACCAGAAAATTATTCCTCCGTCCGGACATGTCCAGCCGCCGCGCCGGACCAATCCCACCTCGCCACGTCACCGCCGCCGGGCCTCTCTCTCCACCGCGCCGCCGGGCCCGCGGGCCCATCGCCGGCCCGCCCCCGGGCCGCACCCGGGCCGTGCCTCGCGCCGCCGCCCGAGAGCTGCGCCGCCCGTGTCCGCCGTTCGCCGTCGCTGCCAACCGTCGACCACCGTCGCGCGCTCCCACGCCCCGATGCGCCGTCACCCGTTCGCCCTCGCCGGACCCAGCCGCCGCTCCTCCACCCCGCCGCGCGCGCCCCTGCCGTCGCCTGCTCATGTGCCGCCTCCCTGCTGCACTGCCGTCCCCGCGCCACCAGGGCTCGCCGCCGTCCTCCCTGCCGCCTCTCCTTCGCCGCTGCGTGCTCCGGCAGCCGCGCCGGCATGCGTCGCCGGAACCCTAGCCGGCCCTCTCCTCCGCGGATCGGGATCAGATCCACCACCTCGCCGATCCAAACACCCGCGCCCGTCCCCGGATCTCTCCGTCCCGGATATCCTCATCCCGCATTGACTTTTCGCGGAGGTAAAATTTCACTAAGTCCCCGAAGTTTCCAGATTCATGTGCCCATGTTCATCATGTCATAACTTTGCATCCGTAGCTCCGTTTTGTGCGTGTAGCATATCAAAATGTTCGTCTCGACGAGTACATCATTCCATCTCATTGCATCATTTTAATTTGAGCTCATCTTGATGCACGAAATGCTGTTGGAAGAGGGCTATGTGAGGAATATTTTAGATCTGTTTCAGCAAATGGCCTTTTGTCATTTTTGCCATGATTAATGTGTGCATGCTATGACCCTGAGCTCTACATGTGTTTTGTAGAATGCCATGTCATATTTACAAGGGTGTATGCCATGTATTTTTGTGATCTTTTTGGTGACTAGCACAGGCATGCAAAGTAGCTTACTCAATGATGCTGATTTCAGGGACTTAGAATTTCACTAAGTCCTTGTCCTGATCTTGTTTTTATGCCATATGTTCATGTCGTTACCTAGTGATCCGTGCCTCTTTTGAGGATGATCGGTAAGGATGTTTTGTTAATATTGTGGTGCTCTATCCATCCATGTCTTTGTTTGCAATTATGGAGCACCCTAGCTTGATTCAATCGAGCTCTACTTTTGCTATAAAATGATCCTGGCAGATTGTTGACATATTTAGCGATTTTGCCGAGGATGTTGCTATTGATCTGTGCATGCTATGTTATTGTTCTTGCCATGTCTACCTTCTATGCCATGTCTTCTTCATGGGTGTATGCTTAGTTTGTCATGCCATGCTCTATAGCGAGTCCATCGAGCTCGTAAATATGCCTACTCGTTAACTGTTTTGCATGCTCCAGTTTTTCACTAAGTCTGGATTTGTTTGTGTTTTTGCCATGTTCACATGCTTGCAATTGTATTTTATGATCCCTTTTGGCTCATGGTCATTGAGGGACTTTTGTTATATGCTTAGAGTAGCTTCATGCCATGCCTGCTTTGCCATGTTATGTTCCTGTAGCATATAGTTATCATGCTCTAAACATTGCTTCCTGATGATAAATTCCTGACATGCTGTTAATTTCACGAAGTCTGAAACCTGTTATCATTTGCACTTTTGCCATGCTTGTTTGAACCTGTTAATGAATGAATTATCTGTAGCTCAATGTTCATCTTTTGTCAAGCATCTTGAGTGGATAACGACCATCTATTTTGTTGCCATGTTTGAGTGTTGTAGCATATTTATCTTGATGCATTTAGAAGGCTACTTGCTATTTATCACAGACTGGTGCCATATTTGTTTTGCTTGCCATTTCCGAACCGTGCATCCGATTCCGGTGATCTTTATATCGATTTCAACCGAAATCATCTCACCTTTCCAGTGGCACTCTTGGATTTCCAAGTTGAGGCCAGGTTTAATCATTCCTTTCCAAATCATGCATATGCATCACATACCGCATCCCGCATATCATGCCATGTTCTTGTGTTGGTTGTTTACTATGTTGTGTGCTTCTTTCCGGTGTTGCTTCTTCGGGTTGGTTCCGATAACGTCGCGTTTGTGAGGACCCGTTCGACTACGTCTGTTTGTCTTCTTCCTGGACTCGTTCTTCTTCCTTGCGGGATTTCAGGAAAGATGACCATACCCTTGAAATCACTTCTATCTTTGCTTGCTAGTTGCTCGCTCTTTTGCTATGCCTATACTGCGATACCTACCACTTGCTTACCATGCCTCCCATATTGTTAAACCAAGCCTCTAACCCACCTTGTCCTAGCAAACCGTTGTTTGGCTATGTTACCGCTTTGCTCAGCCCCTCTTAAAGCGTTGCTAGTTGCAGGTGAAGATTGGAGTTTGTTCCTTGTTGGAACATGGATATTTTATTGGGATATCACAATATCTCTTATTTTAATTAATTCATCTATATACTTGGTAAAGGGTGGAAGGCTCGGCCTTATGCCTGGTGTTTTGTTCCACTCTTGCCACCCTAGTTTCCATCATATCGGTGTTATGTTCCCGGTTTTGCGTTCCTTACACGGTTGGGTTATAATGGGAACCCCTTGACAGTTCGCCTAGAATAAAACTCCTCCAGCAATGCCCAACATTGGTTTTACCATTCGCCACCTAGCCTTTTCTTTCCCTTGGGTTCTGCAGACTCAAGGGTCATCTTTATTTAACCCCCCTGGGCCAGTGCTCCTCTGAGTGTTGGTACGACCGAGTAGAATGTGGGTTCACCTCGGGGCAACTTGAGGGTTGGTTTTACTCATAGGATGTCTCATCTGAGTGTGCCCTGAGAACGAGATATGTGCAGCTCCTATCGAGATTTGTCGGCACATTCGGGCGGTGTTGCTGGACTTGTTTTACCATTGTCGAGGATGTCTTGTAACCGGGATGCCGAGTCTGATCGGATTGTCTTGGGAGAAGGAATATCCTTCGTTGACCATGAGAGCTTGTGATGGGCTAAGTTGGGACTCCCCTGCAGGGATTTGAACTTTCGAAAGCCGTGCCTGCGGTTATGGGCAGATGGGAATTTGTTAATGTCCGGTTGTAGAAAACCTGAAGTTGACCTTAATTAAAATACATCAATCGCGTGTGTAACTGTGATGGTCTCTTCTCAGCGGAGTCCGGGAAGTGAACATGGTGTTGGAGTTATGCTTGACGTAGGTTGTTCTAGGATCACTTCTTGATCATAGTTGTTCGACCGTGCTTTTGCCTTCTCTTCTCACTCTCATTTGCGTATGTTAGCCACCATATATACTAGTCGATTGCTGCAGATCCACCTCATACCTTTTACCTTACCCATATGCTTAAATAGTCTTGATCGCGAGGGTGTGAGATTGCTGAGTCCCCGTGACTCACAGATACTTCCAAAACCAATTCGCAGGTGCCGATGATACCGTGCAAGTGATGCAACCGAGCTCAAGGAGGAGCTCGATGAAGATCTCGTTCATTATGTTGTTCCGTTTTCCAGTTGATCACTAGTGGAGCCCGGTTGGGACGATCGGGGATCTGTGTAGCATTTGGGGTAGTCTTCTTTTATTTTGGTTCCGTAGTCGGACCTTGATTGTATCTGGATGATGTAATGCTTTATTCATGTATTGTGTGAAGTGGCGATTGTAAGCCAACTATGTATCTCTTTTCCTTATGTATTACATGGGTTGTGTGAAGATTACCTCACTTGCGACATTGCTTTCAATGCGGTTATGCCTCTAAGTCATGCTTCGACACATGGGAGATATAGCCGCATCGAGGGCGTTACAACCTTCCTCCATCACCAATTTCATGATGCTCACCGCCGTGTGTGAGTAATTCCATCATAGACTTGCTGGACGGTGATGGGTTGGATGAGATTTACCATATAATCGAGTTAGTTTTGTTAGGGTTTGATCCCTAGTATCCACTATGTTCTGAGATTGATGTTGCTATGACTTTGCTATGCTTAATGCTTGTCACTAGGGCCCGAGTGCCATGATTTCAGGTTTGAACCTATTATGTTTTCATCAATATATGAGAGTTCTTGATCCTATCTTGCAAGTCTATAGTCACCTATTATGTGTTATGATCCGTTAACCCCGAAGTGACAATAATCGGGATACTTACCAGTGATGACCGTAGTTTGAGGAGTTCATGTATTCACTATGTGTTAATGCTTTGGTCCGGTACTCTATTAAAAGGAGGCCTTAATATACCTTAGTTTCCAATAGGACCCCGCTGCCACAGGAGGGTAGGACAAAAGATGTCATGCAAGTTCTTTTCCATAAGCACGTATGACTATATTCGGAATACATGCCTACATTACATTGATGAACTGGAGCTATTTCTGTGTCACCCTATGTTATGACTGTTACATGATCGATCGTATCCGACATAATTCTCTATCGCCGATCCAATGCCTACGAGCTTTTCCTATATTATTCTTCGCTTATTTATGTTTCCACTGCTACTGTTACAATCACTACAAAACCCAAAAATATTACTTTTGCTACCATTATCTTTTGCCACCGTTACCACTACTATCATATTACTTTGCTACTAAACACTTTGCTATAGATATTAAGTTTCCAGGTGTGGTTAAATTGACAACTCAACTGCTAATACTTGAGAATATTATTTGGCTCCCCTTGTGTCGAATCAATAAATTTGGGTTGAATACTTTACCCTGGAAAACTGTTGCGATCCCCTATACTTGTTGGTTATCATTTATCCATACATGAGTTTATCTTGTCTACATCATGTCAACATTCTTATTGCATTACTCCATTTTTTCATGAACTTAATACACTAGATGCATACTGGATAGCGGTCGATGCATGGAGTAATAGTAGTAGATGCAGGCAAGAGTCGGTCTACTAATCTTGGACATGATGCCTATATATATGATCATTGCCTTGGATATCTTCATAATTATTTGTTTTTCTATCAATTGCCCAACAATAATTTATTTACCCACCGTATGCTATTTTCTTGAGAGAAGCCTCTAGTGAAAACTATGGCCCCCGGGTCTATTTCCTACCATATATTAAACCAAAAATACCTTACTGCAATTTTTATTTATTTATTTATTTATTTTGTATTTTTGTTAGATCTACTTATTAAAACCTATACAATTTAATCTATCTCAATACCGTTGAGGGATTGACAACCCCTCTTACGCATTGGGTTGCAAGTATTTTTTTCAGGTGCTATTTACAAAGTGTTGCTTGGTTTTTCTATTGGATTGATAATCTTGGTTTCATAACTGAGGGAAATACTTACCTCTGCTGTGCTGCATCATCTTCTCCTTTTCGGGGAAATACCAACGCGAATCACAAGTAGCAGCCGTCCCCGTGTACAACAACTTGAAGCAGGTATCCTCCACCTCCTTCGCCTTCTGTCCCCTCCATTTGGTTTCTTGGATGCAAAGAATATCAACACCTCTTCTTGCCACTACATCAACTAACTCCTGAAGCTTCCGTGTCAGAGACCCTACGTTCCAGCTACCTAAGCGAATCCTCCGAGGCTCGGCTAACTTCCTTACCCTTCGCACTCGTCGAGTCAAATGCGAAGACCCTTGCTCATTTTCCACTACATCCAGGCGCCAATGCAGCACGCCACTAAGGATGCGACGACACAATCCTCGCTCACTTGCCATCGTATCCATATCAAGACACAACGCGCCACAAGAGGGTGACGGCCTGACCCTTGCCCATTTGACACCCCACCTGGGTTCCGATGTGGCGTGTCGCTGAGAGGGTTATACCCTAATGAAAATTTTTTGGGTTTCATCTCCATAAGAGTGGCTGAGTTTTTACGTTGGCTCGCCAAGTCTATCACAACTCTCCTTCTTTACCCGGGCTTGAGACTGGCTATGTTGAGACAACCTAGGCAGAGTTTTGAGCAAGACCAAAAACAGAAAAGCATGTGATCATGTAGTGATAATGTAGATTTTGAAAACTTGTGGATAACTTTTTGAAGGGAGACGTGCGTTGCACATGCATACTAACTAGTACTCCCTCCGTTCCTAAATATTTGTCTTTTTAGAGATTTTAAATGGACCACCGCATACGGATGTATATAAACATACTTTAGAGTGCAGATTCACTCATTTTGCTTCGTATGTAGTCACTTGTTGAAATCTTTAGGAAGACAAATTTTTAGGTACGGAGAGAGTGTAAAACAAAACCTATTTGGGAAAAAAAACTAAACGGTACGCATAACAGCACTCCAGAAAGTTAAAAGAACTGGGCTTAAGAAGCCCTTCACACGGGCTGTATCGGCCTGCGCAATTAGCCCACACTACATGAAGATATCTAGCGTTCCACCACCGCACACGTATAAATGAGCGACCAAAACCCTAGTCCATTCTTCCCACCGCCGCCTGGCCCGTTGCCGCTCCGCGTCCACCGAAGAATCACCAATGGCTCCGATGTCGAAGATGGCGCTCGGCATAAAGCGGGCGTCGAGATCGCACACCTACCACCGCCGCGGGCTTTGGGCCATCAAGGCCAAGCACGGCGGCGCCTTCCCCAAGGCCGAGAAGCCGGCCGCCGTCGCCGAGCCCAAGTTCTATCCCGCTGATGATGTCAAGCCACGCACCGTCAGCACACGCAAACCCCATCCCACCAAGCTCAGGTCCGTCCCTCCCCGGTTCTCCGGCAACTCCGCGCGCTTGGCTTCTTCCTCTCCCGATCCCGTGCGGAGTTTTACAGCGAGATCGATTCGGTTGTTGCAGATCGACCATCACACCGGGCACGGTGCTGATCCTGCTCGCGGGGAGGTACATGGGGAAGCGCGTGGTGTTCCTCAAGCAGCTCAAGTCCGGCCTTCTCCTCATCACTGGTAAACCTCGTTGCTTCGTATGATAGGCTAACGTGACGGGTCGGAGGGCGTCGTTTTTTTATGTGACATTTTGGTAGATCTGTTGCTTTACCCATGGAGAGCTGCTGATTGCGAACACATTTTTAGGTTGTATATGGCTATTTGAGAAGGGTTGTTGCATTGTTGAATCCTTGGATGTTTTTTTTGGCTTGTTTAGTGGTGTACCTCTAGCACCTTGGTTAAGTTTTTGTATGAATGTGAGATTGAATAATAGCTCAACGGGTTATTGTGTTAACCATTCATAAGTCTTCATTGTATTTAGTAATGTGATTTTGAAATTGCACTAAGAACATTGCTTGCGTTACATGATTTCGTGTTCTGTAAATGCCCTCAAATTTCCGTACTTGTGGACTAGGTATTTATTTTAGTTAGCACTTGTCCCTGTCTCATTGGTATCCCGGATTCAAAGTTACGTAAATTCCCTCTGCTGTTGTCCCGCTCCTATTTTTTTGTTGGCAGTCCCACTTCTATTTCTCATGTGAGATGACTTATTTTGGAACTTAGATTCATGATTCGGATGACTTATTTTGGATCTTAGATTCGTGATTCAGAGTTGGAGTTGTTTGCTGATAATCGGTCTACTGTTTTTTACGTTAATCTGTATTCTCAAGCACTGGGCTTTCCCCCAGATGAGTCATAATTTGTAATGTCTATAATCTTAAATTTTGCTATTCTTTAGGACCTTTCAAGATCAATGGCGTGCCAATCCGCAGAGTGAACCAGACTTACGTCATTGCCACATCCACAAAGGTCGACATCTCTAAGGTTAATGTGCAGAAGTTTGATGACAAGTACTTTGCTAGGGAGAAGAAGACTAGGGCAAAGAAGACTGAGGGCGAGCTATTTGAGTCGGAGAAGGAGGTACATTCATGCATCATTATCCTTTTAGATGCCTTTTACCCGTCTTGTTCCAATACCTTATTTTATATCTTCTCTGTTACCCTGCAGGCAACCAAGAATTTGCCAGACTTCAAGAAGGATGACCAGAAGGTCATTGATGCCGAGTTGATCAAGGCTATCGTTGCTGTCCCAGACCTTAAAAATTATCTTGGTGCCCGGTTCTCTCTCAGGGATGGTGACAAGCCGCATGAGATGACCTTCTAAGTTACCTGGTACAAGTTTCAAGATCTGTCGAAGTATTTTTTGTCTAGTGTGTGTTCTGGTTCTGTACTTCTGATTTCTTTTGCCTGGTTGGTGAATATTTGATTTCCACTGAAGTCTGCCTGCCAAATATTTTGAGAAGATAACTAGAAGTACCATCCCCTTTGTTGGCTTGTTGCGACATTTTTTTGATCCGTCGTCGTATTATTCAGGCTGCAATTCCAGTCAATGTTTTATCTTCTGATCATTGTGCATGACGCCATGCTTTGACTCAGGTGTTGTGGTATGTATTTGCAACTAGGTCAACATTACTACGGTGGTCCTTATTTGCAGAGCTTGGACAGTGTTGTGATTTCGTTGGGGCATGTCAGTAGTCTGCAACAATCCGTTCCCCTAAAAGTGCTCCAGCAGATCTTGTAAACGTGGGTAATTTCTGGTTTAGGGAAAGTTGGGCCAAAAAAGAGCTCCAACAGATCTTGTAATCTTGGTACTAGTATCAACAGCCACACTTATTCTGGCAGAGTGCGTACAATCTGATACTCCCTCTTATGTGAAATATGTTTTGTGGTTTAAGTTCTTTGAACTAAAACCGCAACACTTATGTTGGCACTTATGGAAGCATCGTAACGGATTGGTATTTGGACCGACGAGGGTAAGCTTGACAGTGCCCATCTTCACTAGTCAGGTCTTTGATGAGCTTCGAGCATCTCTAGCCGTTGAGCCCTTCACAAGTCATTTTTTTTGCCCCCTGGTGGGCTGCCGGTGAAAAATTAAGCCTCGGGGTGGAAAAATATCCATTCGCTGCCCCTACGCACCTACCCAGCCACCACCACCACGCGAACTGCCCATGTGGCTAGCGGAGCCGTATGGAGCGGGGCGGCGAGCAGACCCGGCCGGGGGTGGAGTAGATCGGGCGAGCGGGCGGAGCCGGCCGGCGCGAACCGACCAGCCAGCGTGCGGGAGGCCGGGCGACACGGCGAGCGGGTGGAGGAGCCGACACGTGGGGAGGAGGCGGATGGGGCCGGACTTGGCGTCGCGGGTGGGGACGGTGACGAGCGGCGCGGCCCGCCGCGGGCAGAGTCGAGGACGAGGCGGCGAGATGCTGCTGGAGTCGAGGCCCTCGGGCGCGCCGCGACGCAGCTTGGGCTCCGACACGCCCGGGCCGGCGCGCGACGAGCAGGCGGCGATGGTGGCGCGCGGTGAGTAGAGTGAAGCGCAGGGTGGCGACGGTGGCGCGCGGTGAGCAGAGTGAGGCGGTGAGGAGGCAGCATGGTTAGCAGAGTGGCGGTGAGGAGGCAGAGGTCGACGCGCGGCGAGGAGGCGGCCGCGACCAGCGGCGGTGAGGAGGCAGAGGCCGGCGCGCGGCGAGGAGGCGGCCGCGACCAGCGGCGGTGAGGAGGCAGAGGCCGGCGCGCGGCGAGGAGGCGGCCGCGACCAGCGGCGGTGAGGAGGCAGAGGCCGGTTGCCGCGTCGAGCAGCAGCAAGGTGAGCCGGCCGCGCCCACGGGATCCGGCCGGAGAGGCGGCGAGCTCGGGTGGCGCGGTGGAGCGTGGAGGAGAAGGGGCGGCGGGCATGCGGGAGAAAAAGGAGATCCGGCCGGAGATGCGGCGAGCTTCGGTGGCGCGGTCAGCGCCCGCTCGCCGGCCGTACTCGCCCGTCCGGAGCCGGCGCAGGCAGTGACGATGGATGAGGGCGTGGTGGAGCGTGGAGGAGAAAGAGAAGATTCTTGCATGCACTGGCACTGCACGTGGTGGGCTAGTTAGAAAAAGGAAGGAGAGAGAGATTAAAGACTGACAGTGGGCCTTTTGTAGCTAAAAACTAGTGCCGGTGCTTCAGCTGCCCCCGATTCTCTGGAATTGCCTTGCGAGCGCGGGTCGTAGATTTCGTAAATTCCGACGTAAAACGAGCCTGTGGGGGTGTGATTGGGACACTTTTTTAATGCCTGTGCTAAAAAAAACTCCTAGGGCTGTTATGGAGGCGCGTCTGGAGATGTTCTTAGGTCCTGGGTTAGAGTGAGAGCACAAGGAGTTAGCATATTTTGTGAGTAGTGGTCGAGTAGGAGTGGAGGTAACTGGGCGGCTGGTGCTTGTGCGTGCTGCTAGAGCCTTGCTGTAATCATACTCTTTACATATTTCTGCCTCGAGTTAAGAAATTGCGTACTCTTAATTTTTTTTATTTTTTGGATCATAGGCAGTACTTTTTAAGGAGCCCATATTACCTGTTGAACTTGCCATCTAGGCGCAAGGTGCTGCCAAGGCTGCTCTTCCAAGCGCGGGCCGTCAGATGACGGTATGGATCAAAGGAATCCTCCTATCTTGGACTGAACACCCTTTTACTGGGATTTCGCATTCCTATTCCGATTGGCAGAAGCCTTTCTTTCTGGTGGGGGGGGGGGGGGGGGGGGGGGTGATGAGAACATCAATATCATTGTTACAGCCATAAACCTCTACTGCTACATATATTGGACCAATTACTAGAGCTCGCGCATGCTAATTAAATTATCAGGTATTTTCGTTTCTTGGTAATGCTTCTAATGTTCATGAGAATATGATGCTGTCTAAATTGGATATATTTGTTTTGCTTACAAATGAAGGGCCTGACATGGACAAGAGAGATGAACACTGGAGCAAGACCAAGCATGGAGATGATGGCATGCACAAGGGAAACAAGAACGGAGTTGTAAGTGATGCTTTCAAGACTTTGAAGCCATCATAAGGAGTGCATAAAGCTTTGGACGAAATAAACAAGAGACCACTTCATAAATTTCGTCCAGAGGCTGTTCTAGGTGCTGCGTCACCTTATTATTGGGCCAGACCCATGTAATTTCAAAATACTCAAGTATAGACTATTTTTAGAGTTCGTATGTGTGAGGAAACAAGAGTTAGGGTTGGTTTTGGACCCCCTTTCCAAGGGCCACGGAATTCTCCCCTCTTCCTTCATATATACAGCCCTTAGGGTGTTGTTTAGACTTTGAGTTTTGTTTAGATTAAAAGTTTGCCATAGCTGCAACTTCGCGTACTTCATTTGTGTTCAACGACCAGACCAATACGTTACAGAACCCCACCTTGATCAATAAAGCTTTCCTCTTATATTCGCAATATCTAGATTGCAATCTTAGTTTCTTACTTGTTCTTTGTTTGCCTCCAGAAAACAGACCTTCGTGGTCAGGTTGATCATGCTCCGGCGTGGTCAATAACCTCTCGGAGTTGGTTTAGCGATTGCCAAGGCCGGACGTCCTCGCATGTTCGTAGTCGGATCATCAAAGTCGACTTCCTCCAAAACGATAGCTACCATCTCATCGAAAGATGAGACACTTTTGCCTCTATCAACTGGGGGAGGTGCAGCCAAGGCTGCTCCTCCATGCTATCGTCAGCGAGCTTCACTCCGACCCTGCATGCGTCCTTTATGCAGATGCCACCGACTATCTCTACCTACTCTGTGGTCGATGATGACTTCAGCATGTATAGTGCCAATGAGGTGTATCATGAAAGGGATAGGCAAAAATAATTGGTTAGTTTTGATAGTATACGATTGTAATTTTATATGAAAATTTGTAGCGCACATTAGTTTATAATTACGATAATGTAGTCAGCAATCAGGAGAATGGTGAACGAGGCAGTAGGCAGAGGATATGTCTTTATAAACTTCGTTTGAGGATGACGATAATCAAGGTGATGTTGCTTTCGAAACAAAGTAGAGGGAGAGAAATTTCATGTAAGCATTGATCCAATAGAAGGGACCAATCAAAGCCTGAAGACCTATTAGAAGCGCATTGCATGACACTATCATGGCATTGTATCTGTTTTGATAAACCGTGCCAAACCTAGTTGAGTGACAAAGGGCATGGCGGGGGGGGGGGGGGGGGTGGGGTGGGGTGGTATTTATTGATTTATTGTTCAAACAGTTTTATGAACTATTTACACCCAAGTTTTCGATGTGAAATTTTGAACTTGATAGCTCAACTAAATAAACGAGTTGTATGAGCGTAGGTATCCAAAAAACAGGTCTTTTGTCATGTTCCCTTGTTGACGCAACAATGATTCAACAAATAGGAACAATGAGCACAATAAGTGGAGATGTAGGAAGGCTAAACCATCGTAGGCTGCACAAGTGCACAACAATGACGATACGGACGATGATATTGATGAAGTCCAAATCCCAGTCCCACCACAACTTCAAGCATCATTGCAAAGAAGTCGCATCGAAGAAGAGGTGAGAGAGACAAACAAAAGATGGAGGAGATGAAGTTATGTTCAAGACTGCAGTCAAAGAGATCATAGCTAGCAAAAGCAAGTTGGAGGAAGTAAAAACAAGGACTTAAGGTGGTTTGAGGTCAATGGAGAAGTGCAAAGTGGCAATCAAGGAGCACAAGGCGGCAATCCAAGAAGAGAAGTTGAGAGTTCTTGCCGACAAAGCACACATGAAGAAAATGGATCAAGAATACAAGGTAATGTTCACAAGCCCCGCATGTCTGACTCCTAATTGCAATATCATGAGTGGATGAAGGCAAAAATTCTAGCATCAAAGAAGCGTGGATAGCCATGGAAGTGGAAATAGGAATGGTCATGGAAGTAGGAGTGATACTCTATGATTTATCATCTTGTTTATGCTTTCATTACTAGGGAAAACTTTATACGTAGAGGCTTAACAGGCACTAATATCTCCTTTTTATTGATCTGGTATTGGAACTAAAAGGAGTATCCCGCACCTTTTTTCCCAGAGGTGACCCTGGGTTATCGAACCCACGAGAGGAAGATTCCCTTGAAAGAATGGGGTCTCTAGCAATCTTTTGCCAAAGTGTCAAATCCAACTTTTGACCGGATCAACAAGCAAATAGTGATTCAAACACTTATAATAAAAAGAAGGTACGGGGATGAGGTCTTAATGCTATGTATTGGTGTTGGGATAAAAAAATGATATTAGTTTGTGCTCGAGAAGTCACCCATTAAGAGGTGCTTGCTTCATTTGGAATGGGGGATGTGTCCAAATAACATCCTGACCGACATGAGTCCTGCATCAAGAATCAGTTGTCCTACCGAAGGCCCTATCCGTCTCGCGGGGTTGCCCCGATAATTAAGATAATAATATCAGACAAAGCTTTGGACGTTCAATGACTACACCTCATGAATCCCCAAGGTTATGATCCATGTTACCCTACTAAATCTTACTTCATCGGTGTTTGATACAACATTTCATGGTCCCCTTGCTCCTAACCTCTCCGGCGCTCGATCTCCATGATTCTGGGTACCTGCATGGATGAAGATCGCGGACAAGACAAGACATACTTCATGATGTAATTTTATTTCACACATACAAGACGTTGTGTCAAAGACTTCCATTGGTCCCTTCACCAAATACATGCGGCTGCAAGGCTCATGCTTCACCCCATACCTTACCGGACTACTCACACATGGAGATTAGTTCACGAGAAGAAATCATTGAAGGACTCATCTTGAGATTGATTGATTGATTGCAATATGTCTTACAATGGATGCTTTGTGCGATGCATGATTACAAGTATGAACTAGATGAGAGAGGGCTATGTGGTGGAGATGGCTATGGAGGGGAAAATGGCGGCGACTAGGGTTTGTGGATGGAGATGATGTTGAATGGGTTGTGGTTGTGCTTGACGCTCCTTCTCTGATAGTTCTGTTAATATTTCGATGGGGTCCCCTTCATAAAAGTTGTTTAGGTGGACGAGCTGCCTCAGTTTCCACATCAACGGCCACTCACGTGAGCGCGTGTTGCTCTAGAGGCCTTCTGGTGCCTCCTGATGATTTATTTCTCCCCATTTCCTTCCCTTTACTTTCTCCACGTGATATCTTCCCTTTTTAGCCCATTTCTAGTGGAAAAAATATTAAAGAGAGGATTTGTGAAATCATTTGCATTCATTAGTCATTAGTGACAATATTGAAGCAAAATTTCTCTCTTTTAATGAAATATCTTGGTTTAAACAAGGTTGAAATGAGTGTAAAGATATCACTCAATAACCCCCCAAAGGATAAACTTGATCGTCCTCGAGCAACATAGAGAGACATTCGAATCATAAGGAACTCAGTTGTTTAAACCGAAATAACGAGAAGGTTTTGGCTCACTTACGATCGGTATGCCTAGATAGCCCTCTGCTTCTTGACTTGAAAACTTATCATAGATATACTGGTGGCATGGTTATAGTGTAAGTGTTAGTGAAGTAATGATAATCAACACAAAGTTTATGATCTACTAGATAAAACAACTTTGCAACACTTCATTTCTTTTAATCTAGAAAACACTTGCTTGCCGGGAATGCATGGAAGAGTTTCTTAAGATAGAGCCATGAAAACATAAGTTAGGGAGTAGAAAGCATATAGTAAAACATGATGCTCAAGTGCTCTTGAAAACACCCATAATTGTGTCCTCCTCTAGGCTCTTAAACACTTTGTTTCAATCATTGTTTGCTGGAACTTCACGTGAAGGAGATTATGCCAAATAAGTGATCATGCATAGGTTTTCGCTGTGGCTTAATATTTGGGAACTATGGACCTTTAGCAAGAATGTCTCTTTCAAGCTCTTTTGACCAGTCCCCTTTATTTACCACATACACACCCATTCAAGAGAAAGCCGAATAATATTCGTTTGTAGTGTTGCTACTACGTACAGTAACAAACTCATAGCCGAAATCTATCGGGGAAGGATCAGTGATAAACAATACGGCTGGACAGAATATAAAGGAAAAAGATCAGAATTCCCTTACTTCTGGAACCGGGTTAAATTTACAGAAGGGATTTAACCCAATGACACTGCAGTCTTCATACTTCGCATTCACCAGAACATTTGACATTGCGACAACATCTTCCTCGGTTAGTTGAACCGGGGTATGACGGAGAGAGTCATCCGGGTCTCCACCATATACATACATCAACTTTGAGCGACGGCTTAATGGAATAATCCGCCATGAGATCCAGCAGCGGGTTAGATCAACTCCGGTTAAACCGTTCCCCAACAAGCCATTGATTCTTCTGATAGATGGAAGCAGCTTCTTGCGTTCAGCAACGGTAAGTTTATCCGGCAGGGCGAACTTGGTGTCAAGACGATCGGGGCGGTAACCCAGCAGTGGCTTCTCTTTGGCGGGTGAGATGTCGTGACAGTAAAACCAAGTTTGGTTCCAGTCCTTTGGGTGACTTGGTAAAACTATGAGGGGAAAAACCGCACCCTGCCGGCGCTGAATTGAGATACCTCCAAGTTCTAAGCTAAGGCCATTGGTACACTCATTCTGCCGGTTCAGATAGAAGTACTCTCTAAATAGTTCCACAGTCGGCTCTTGCTGAAGATATACCTCACAGAGCACTTGAAAGTTACAAATATTGGATATGGAATTGGTGTTGGAAATATGCCCTAGAGGCAATAATAGATTAGTTATTATTATATTTCCTTGTTCATGATAATCGTTTATTATCCATGCTATAATTGTATTGATAGGAAACTCAGATACATGTGTGGATACATAGACAACACCATGTCCCTAGTAAGCCTCTAGTTGACTAGCTCGTTGATCAATAGATGGTTACGGTTTCCTGACCATGGACATTGGATGTCATTGATAACGGGATCACATCATTAGGAGAATGATGTGATGGACAAGACCCAATCCTAAGCCTAGCACAAAGATCGTGTAGTTCATATGCTAAAGCTTTTTTAATGTCAAGTATCATTTCCTTAGACCATGAGATTGTGCAACTCCTGGATACCGTAGGAATGCTTTGGGTGTATCAAACGTCACAACGTAACTGGGTGACTATAAAGGTGCATTACAGGTATCTCCGAAAGTGTCTGTTGGGTTGGCACGAATCGAGACTGGGATTTGTCACTCCGTGTAAACGGAGAGGTATCTCTGGGCCCACTCGGTAGGACATCATCATAATGTGCACAATGTGATCAAGGAGTTGATCACGGGATGATGTGTTACGGAACGAGTAAAGAGACTTGCCGGTAACGAGATTGAACAAGGTATCGGTATACCGACGATCGAATCTCGGGCAAGTACAATACCGATAGACAAAGGGAATTGTATACGGGATTGATTAAGTCCTTGACATCGTGGTTCATCCGATGAGATCATCGTGGAACATGTGGGAGCCAACATGGGTATCCAGATCCCGCTGTTGGTTATTGACCGGAGAACGTCTCGGTCATGTCTGCATGTCTCCCGAACCTGTAGGGTCTACACACTTAAGGTTCGATGACGCTAGGGTTGCAAAGGAAGTTTGTATGTGGTTACCGAATGTTGTTCGGAGTCCCGGATGAGATCTCGGACGTCATGAGGAGTTCCGGAATGGTCCGGAGGTAAAGATTTATATATAGGAAGTCCTATTTCGGCCATCGGGACGAGTTTCGGGGTCATCGGTATTGTACCGGGACCACCGGAAGGGTCCCGGGGGCCCACCGGGTGGGGCCACCTATCCCGGAGGGTCCCATGGGCTGAATTGGGAAGGGATCCAGCCCAAAGTGGGCTGGGGCGCCACTTCCCCCTAGGGCCCATGCGCCTAGGGTGGGGGGGAACCCTAAGGAAGAGTCCCAAGGGGGTAAGGCACCTCCTAGGTGCCTTGGGGGGGGAGGGAAACCTCCCTTGGCCGCCCACCCCCTAGGAGATTGGATCTCCTAGGGCCGGCGCCCCCCCCCTTGGCCCTCCTATATATAGTGGGGGAAGGAGGGCTCTTTCATCCATGCCTTTGGTTGCCTCCTTCTCCCTTCTCCAACATCTCCTCCTCTCTCGTGGTGCTTGGCGAAGCCCTGCAGGATAGCCACGCTCCTCCACCACCACCACGTCGTTGTGCTGCTGCTGGATGGAGTCTTCCTCAACCTCTCCCTCTCTCCTTGCTGGATCAAGGCATGGGAGACGTCACCGGGCTGTACGTGTGTTGAACGCGGAGGTGCCGTCCGTTCGGCACTAGGATCTCCGGTGATTTGGATCACGACGAGTACGACTCCATCAACCCCGTTCTCTTGAACGCTTCCGCTTAGCGATCTACAAGGGTATGTAGATGCACTCTCCTTCCCCTCGTTGCTGGTTTCTCCATAGATAGATCTTGGTGATACGTAGGAAAATTTTGAATTTCTGCTACGTTCCCCAACAGTGGCATCATGAGCTAGGTCTATGCGTAGTTTCTATGCACGAGTAGAACACAAAGTAGTTGTGGGCGTTGATTTTGTTCAATATGCTTGCCGTTACTAGTCTTATCTTGATTCGGCGGCATCGTGGGATGAAGCGGCCCGGACCAACCTTACACGTATGCTTACGTGAGACCGGTTCCACCGACAAACATGCACTAGTTGCATAAGGTGGCTGGCGGGTGTCTGTCTCTCCCGCTTTAGTCGGATCGGATTCAATGAAAAGGGTCCTTATGAAGGGTAAATAGCAATTGGAATATCACGTTGTGGTCTTTGCGTAGGTAAGAAACGTTCTTGCGAGAAACCCATAGCAGCCACGTAAAACATGCAAACAACAATTAGAGGACGTCTAACTTGTTTTTGTAGGGTATGCTATGTGATGTGATATGGCCAAAAGGATGTGATGAATGATATATGTGATGTATGAGATTGATCATGCTCTTGTAATAGGAATCACGACTTGCATGTCGATGAGTATGACAACCGGCAGGAGCCATAGGAGTTGTCTTAATTTATTTATGACCTGTGTGTCAACATAAACGTCATGTAATTACTTTACTTTATTGCTAACCGTTAGCTGTAGTAGTAGAAGTAATAGTTGACGTGACAACTTCATGGAGACACGATGATGGAGATCATGATGATGGAGATCATGGTGTCATGCCGGTGACAAGATGATCATGGAGCCCCAAGATGGAGATCAAAGGAGCTATATGATATTGGCCATATCATGTCACTATTATTTGATTGCATGTGATGTTTATCATGTTTATACATCTTATTTGCTTAGAACGACGGTAGTAAATAAGATGATCCCTTACAACAATTTCAAGAAGTGTTCTCCCCTAACTGTGCACCGTTGCTAAAGTTCGTCGTTTCGAAGCACCACGTGATGATCGGGTGTGATAGATCCTTACGTTCACATACAATGGGTGTAAGACAGTTTTACACATGCAAAACACTTAGGGTTAACTTGACGAGCCTAGCATGTGTATAGACATGGCCTCGGAACACAGAAGACCGAAAGGTCGAGCATGAGTCGTATAGAAGATACGATCAACATGAAGATGTTCATCGATGTTGACTAGTCCGTCTCACGTGATGATCGGACACGGCCTAGTTGACTCGGATCATGTAATCACTTAGATGACTAGAGGGATGTCTATCTGAGTGGGAGTTCATAAGATGAACTTAATTATCCTGAACATAGTCAAAAGGTTTTTGCAAATTATGTCGTAGCTCGCGCTTCAGTTCTACTGTTTAGATATGTTCCTAGAGAAAATTTAGTTGAAAGTTGATAGTAGCAATTATGCGGACTAGGTCCGTAAACTGAGGATTGTCCTCATTGCTTCATAGAAGGCTTATGTCCTTAATGCACCGCTCAGTGTGCTGAACCTCGAACGTTGTCTGTGGATGTTGCGAACATCTGACATACACGTTTTAATAACTACGTGATAGTTCAGTTAAACGGTTTAGAGTTGAGGCACCAAAGACGGTTTTTGAAACGTCGCGAAACATATGAGATGTTTCGAGGACTGAAATTGGGATTTCAGGCTCGTGCCCATGTCAAGAGGTATAAGACCTCCGACGATTTTCTTAGCCTGCAAACTAAGGGAGAAAAGCTCAATTGTTGAGCTTGTGCTCAGATTGTCTGAGTACAACAATCATTTGAATCGAGTGGGAGTTGATCTTCCAGATGAGATAGTGATGTTTCTCCGAAGTCATTACCACCAAGCTGCTTGAGCTTCGTGATGAACTATAATATATCAGGGACATATATGATGATCCTTGAGATATTCGCGATGTTTGACACCACAAAAGTAGAAATCAAGAAGGAGCATCAATTGTTGATGGTTGGTGAAACCACTAGTTTCAAGAAGGGCAAGGGCACGAAGGGATACTTCATGAAACGGCAATTCAACTGCTGCTCTAGTGAAGAAACCCAAGGTTGAACCCAGACCCGAGACTGAGTGCTTCTGTAATAAGGGGAACAGCCGCTGGAGCAGAATTACCCTAGATACTTGGTAGATTAGAAGGCTGGCAAGGTCGATAGAAGTATATTGGATATACATTGTGTTGATGTGTACTTTACTAGTACTCCTAGTAGCACCAGGGTATTAGATACCGGTTCGGTTGCTAAGTGTTAGTAACTCGAAATAAAAGCTACGGAATAAACGGAGACTAGCTAAAGGTGAGCTGACGATATGTGTTGGAAGTGTTTCCAATGTTGATATGATCAATCATCACACGCTCCCTCTACCATCGAGTTTGGTGTTTGCGTTGAGCATAGACATGATTGGATTATGTCTATCGCAATACGGTTATTCATTTAAGGAGAATAATGGTTACTCTGTTTATTTGAATAATACCTTCAATGGTCTTGCACCTAAAATGAATGGTTTATTGAATCTCGATCGTAGTGTTACACATGTTCATGCCAAAAGATAGTAATGATAGTACCACCTACTTGTGGCACTGCCACTTAAGTCATATCGGTATAAAACGCATGAAGAAGCTCCATGTTGATGGATCTTTGGGCTCACTCGTTTTTGAAAAGTTTGAGACATGCGAACCATGTCTATTGGTGTATATGCATGAAGAAACTCCATGCAAATGGACCGTTTGACTCATTTGATTTTGAATCACTTAAGACATGCAAATCATACCACATGGGCAAGATGACTGAAAGCCTCGTTTTCAGTAAAATGGAACTAGAAAGCAACTTGTTGGAAGTAATACATTTTGATGTGTGCAGTCCAATTAGTGCTGAGGCGTGTAGTGGATATCGTTATGTTCTTAATTCACAGATGATTTGAGTAGATGTTGAGTACATTTATTTGATAAATCACGAGTCTGAATTATTGAAAGGTTCAAGTAATTTCAGGGTGAAGTTGAAAGATCGTCGTGACAAGAGGATAAAATATCTATGATATGATCATAGAGATGAATATCTGAATTACGAGTTTGGCACAGAATTAAGACATTGTGGAAATTGTTTCACAGCTAATATAGCCTGGAACACCGTAGTGTGATGGTGTGTCCGAACATCATAACTGCACTCTATTGGATATGATGCATACCATGATGTCTCTTGTCGAATTACCACGATAGTTTATGGGTTAGGCATTAGAGACAACCACATTCACTTTAAATAGGGCACCACGTAATTTCGATGAGATGACACCATATGAACTATGGTTTAGAGAAACCTAAGCTGTCATTTCTTAAAAGTTTGGGGCTGCGACGCTTATGTGAAAAGGTTTCAGGCTGATAAGCTCGAACCCAAAGCGGATAAATGCATCTTCATAGGACACCCAAAACAGTTGGGTATACCTCCTGTCTCAGATTCGAAAGCAATAAGGGATTGTTTCTAGAATCGGGTCCTTTCTCGAGTAAAAGTTTCTCTCGAAAGAATTGAGTGGGAGGATGGTGGAGACTTGATAAGGTTGTTGAACCGTCTCTTCAACTAGTGTGTGGCAGGGCACAGGAAGTTGTTCCTGTGGCACCTACACCAATTGAAGTGGAAGCTTGTGATAGTGATCATGAAACTTCAGATCAAGTCACTACCAAACCTCGTGGGATGACAAGGATGCGTACTACTTCAGAGTGGTACGTAATCCTGTCTTGGAAGTCATGTTGCTAGACAACAATGAACCTACGAGCTATGGAGAAGCGATGGTGGGCCCGGATTCCGATAAATGGCTCGAGGCCATAAAATCCGAGAGAGGATCCATGTATGAAAACAAAGTGTAGACTTTGGAAGAACTACTTGATGGTCGTAAGGCTATTAGGTACATATGGATTTTAAAAGGAAGACGGACAATGATGGTAAGTATCACCATTAAGAAATCTCGACTTGTCGTTAAGATGTTTTCCGACAAGTTCAAGGAGTTGACTACGATGAGACTTTCTCACTCGTAGCGATGCTAAGAGTCTGTTGGAATTATATTAGCGATTACTGCATTATTTATGAAATCTTGCAGATAGGATGTCAAAACATTGTTTCCTCGATGATTTTCTTGAGGAAAGGTTGTATGTGATACAACCGGAAGGTTTTGTCAATCCTAAAAGATGCTGATAAGTATGCAAAGCTCTACCAATCCTTCTAAGGACTGGAGTAAGCATCTCGGAGTTGGAATGTATGCTTTGATGAGATGATCAAAGATTTTGGGTTTATACAAAGTTTATGAGAAACTTGTATTTCCAAAGAAGTGAGTGGGAGCACTATAGAATTTCTGATGAGTATATGTTGTTGACATATTATGGATCAGAAATGACATAGAATTTCTGGAAAGCATATAGGGTTATTTGGAAAGTGTTTTTCAATGGAAAGCCTGGATTAAGCTGCTTGAGCATTGAGCATCAAGATCTATAAGGATAGATCAAAACGCTTAATGGAACTTTAAAATGAGCACATACCTTGACATGATCTTGAAGGTGTTCAAGATGGATCAGTCAAAGAAGGAGTTCTTGCCTGAGTAGTAAGGTATGAAGTTGAGACTTAAAGCTCAACCACGACAGAAGAAAGAGGAAGGACGAAGGTCGTCCCCTATGCTTAAGACATAGGCTCTACAGTATGCTATGCTGTGTACCGCATCTGAAGTGTGCCTTGCCATGAGTCAGTCAAGGGGTACAAGAGTGATCCAAGAATGGATCACAGGACAGCGGTCAAAGTTATCCTTAGTAACTAGTGGACTAAGGAATTTTCTCGATTATGGAGGTGGTAAAAGAGTTCGTCGTAAAGGGTTACATCGATGCAAGCTTAACACCTATCTGGATAGCTCTGAGTAGAGATACCGGATACGTATAATGGAGCAACAATTTAGAATAGCTCCAAGTAGAACAGTTATTTGGAATAGCTCCAAATAGAACGTGGTAGCTACATCTAGGAGATGACATAGAGATTTGTAAAGCACACACGGATCTGAAAGGTTCAGACCCGTTGACTAAAACCTCTCTCACAAGCAACATGATCAAACCCAGAACTCATTGAGTGCTAATCACATAGTGATGTGAACTAGATTATTGACTCTAGTAAACTCTTTGGATGTTGGTCACATGGCGATGTGACCTGTGAGTGTAAATCACATGGCGATGTGAACTAGATTATTGACTCTAGTGCAAGTGGGAGACTGTTGGAAATATGCCCTAGAGGCAATAATAAATTAGTTATTATTATATTTCCTTGTTCATGATAATCGTTTATTATCCATGCTATAATTGTATTGATAGGAAACTCAGATACATGTGTGGATACATAGACAACACCATGTCCCTAGTAAGCCTCTAGTTGACTAGCTCGTTGATCAATAGATGGTTACGGTTTCCTGACCATGGACATTGGATGTCATTGATAACGGGATCACATCATTAGGAGAATGATGTGATGGACAAGACCCAATCCTAAGCCTAGCACAAAGATCGTGTAGTTCGTATGCTAAAGCTTTTTTAATGTCAAGTATCATTTCCTTAGACCATGAGATTGTGCAACTCCCGGATACTATAGGAATGCTTTGGGTGTATCAAACGTCACAACGTAACTGGGTGACTATAAAGGTGCATTACAGGTATCTCCGAAAGTGTCTGTTGGGTTGGCACGAATCGAGACTGGGATTTGTCACTCCGTGTAAACGGAGAGGTATCTCTGGGCCCACTCGATAGGACATCATCATAATGTGCACAATGTGATCAAGGAGTTGATCACGGGATGATGTGTTATGGAACGAGTAAAGAGACTTGCCGGTAACGAGATTGAACAAGGTATCGGTATACCGACGATCGAATCTCGGGCAAGTACAATACCGATAGACAAAGGGAATTGTATACGGGATTGATTAAGTCCTTGACATCGTGGTTCATCCGATGAGATCATCGTGGAACATGTGGGAGCCAACATGGGTATCCATATCCCGCTGTTGGTTATTGACCGGAGAACGTCTCGGTCATGTCTGCATGTCTCTCGAACCCGTAGGGTCTACACACTTAAGGTTCGATGACGCTAGGGTTGCAAAGGAAGTTTGTATGTGGTTACCGAATGTTGTTCGGAGTCCCGGATGAGATCTCGGACGTCATGAGGAGTTCCGGAATGGTCCGGAGGTAAAGATATATAGGAAGTCCTATTTCGGCCATCGGGACGAGTTTCGGGGTCATCGGTATTGTACCGGGACCACCGGAAGGGTCCCGGGGGCCCACCGGGTGGGGCCACCTATCCCGGAGGGTCCCATGGGCTGAATTGGGAAGGGATCCAGCCCAAAGTGGGCTGGGGCGCCACTCCCCCCTAGGGCCCATGCGCCTAGGGTGGGGGGGGGGAACCCTAAGGAAGAGTCCCAAGGGGGTAAGGCACCTCCTAGGTGCCTTGGGGGGGGAGGGAAACCTCCCTTGGCCGCCCACCCCCTAGGAGATTGGATCTCCTAGGGCCGGCGCCCCCCCTTGGCCCTCCTATATATAGTGGGGGAAGGAGGGCTCTTTCATCCATGCCTTTGGTTGCCTCCTTCTCCCTTCTCCAACATCTCCTCCTCTCCCGTGGTGCTTGGCGAAGCCCTGCAGGATAGCCACGCTCCTCCACCACCACCACGTCGTTGTGCTGCTGCTGGATGGAGTCTTCCTCAACCTCTCCCTCTCTCCTTGCTGGATCAAGGCATGGGAGAGGTCACCGGGCTGTACGTGTGTTGAACGCGGAGGTGCCGTCCGTTCGGCACTAGGATCTCCGGTGATTTGGATCACGACGAGTACGACTCCATCAACCCCGTTCTCTTGAACGCTTCCGCTTAGCGATCTACAAGGGTATGTAGATGCACTCTCCTTCCCCTCGTTGCTGGTTTCTCCATAGATAGATCTTGGTGATACGTAGGAAAATTTTGAATTTCTGCTACGTTCCCCAACAATTGGGCCCGATATCCTGAGGATGGAGTTTGAAAAAGTGAAGAACTTCTCTGAAATTTTTTGAGTCGGGTGGTGAGAAGCCCCGGTTCATGTGATCATTAAAGACGATCACTTCACCGTCTTTTGGATTGGGTCGTTCTTCTTCCGGATCAGGAGCACGATAAGACATGATGTTTCTTGAGGGCAGAAATCCAATGAGGAAGAACTCTTTCAGACACTCCTCAGTTATGGTTGAGGGGACCCAATTGCAGATGGTGGGTGTCTTTGACGACATGATGTACAAAGGACTGGAAAAGGAAAAACAACATACCGGTTCAATTAACAGTTAAAGGTTGAAGTTGTAAAACAAGTAACGGCGGCTTAACTAAGGGCTAATGACATATAAGGAAAAGAAAGCCGGAATAGTAAGCCGCCATGTAACACCCTCGATGCGACTATAGCTCCCACGTGTCGAGGCACGACTTAGAGGCATAATCGCATTGAAGGCATATGTCGCAAGTGAGGTAATCTTCACACAACCCATGTAATACATAAGGGAAAGAGATACATAGTTGGCTTACAATCGCCACTTCACACAATTACATAAATAAAGCATTACATCATCCAAATACACTCAAGGTCCGAGTACGGAACCAAAATAAAAGAAGAACCCCAAATGCGACAAAGGTCCACGATCGACCCCAACTGGGCTCCACTACTGATCAACTAGAACGAAACAAAGTAAAGGACAAGATCTTCATCGAGCTCCTCCTGAGCTTGGTTGCGTCAACTGCACGGTCTCATCGGCACCTGCAAGCTGGTTTTGGAAGTATCTGTGAGCCACGGGGACTCAGCAATCTCGCACCCTCGCGATCAAGACTATTTAAGCTTATGGGTAAGGTAAAGGTATGAAGTGGAGTTGCAGCAAGCGACTAGCATATATGGTGGCTAACATGCGCAAAAGAGAGCGAGAAGAGAAAGCAAAGCACGTTCGAGAATCTATGATCAAGAAGTGATCCTAGAACAACCGACGTCAAGCATAACTCCAACAACCGTGTTCACTTCCCGGACTCCGCCGGAAAGAGACCATCACGGTCACACACGCGGTTGATTCATTTTAATTAAGGTCAACTTCAGGTTTTCTATAACCGGACGTTAACAAATTCCCATCTGCCCATAACCGCGGGCACGACTTTCAAAAGTTCAAATCCCTGCAGGGGTGTCCCAACTTAGCCCATCACAAGCTCTCACGGTCAACGAAGGAATAGACCTCCTCCCGAGACATTCTGATCAGACTCGGTATCCCGGTACAACAAGAAATTTCGACAGGGTAAAACTAAACCAGCAACACCACCCGAATGTGCCAACAAATCCCGATAGGAGCTGCACATATCTCTTTCTCAGGGCACACCGGATCGTCCAAACTTCCGGTAGGCCAGCCCAGAGTTGCCCCTGGTGGCCACCGGCAGCTGACAAGTTGGACCAACACTCAGAGGAGCACTGGCCCGGGGGGGGGGTAAAATAATGATGACCCTCAGGAGCGCGACTCCCAAGGGAAAAGAAAAGGCTAGGTGGCAAATGGTAAAACAAATGTTGGGCATTGCTGGAAGAGCTTTACTTAAGGCGAACTGTCAAGGGGTTCCCATAATAGCCCAACCGTGTAAGGAACGCAAAATCCGGGAACATAACACCGATATGACGGAAACTAGGGCGGCAAGAGTGGAACAAAACACCAGGCATAAGGCCGAGACTTCCACCCTTTACCAAGTATATAGATGCATTAAATAAATAAGATATATAGTGATATCCCAACAAGTAAACATGTTCCAACAAGGAACGGTATCTCCATGTTCCAACAAGGAACAAACTTCAATCTTCACCTGCAACTAACAACGCTATAAGAGGGGCTGAGCAAAGCGGTAACATAGCCAAACAATGGTTTGCTAGGACAAGGTGGGTTAGAGGCTTGGTTTAACAATATGGGTGGCATGACAAGCAAGTGGTAGGTATCGCAGCATAGGCATAGCAAAAGAGCGAGCATCTAGCAAAGCAAAGATAGTAGTGATTTCGAGGGTATGATCATCTTGCCTGAAATCCCGCAAGGAAGAAGAACGAGTCCATGAAGCAGACAAACAGACGTAGTCGAACGGTTCCTCACAAACGCGACGTTACCGGAAACAACCCGAAGAAGCACACCGGAAAGAAGCAGACAACATAGTAAACAACCACCACATAGACATGGCATGATGCACAAACAATTATGATGCATGTACGGATTAAAGAGGCATGGCAAAGTGCACAAACAATCCTACAAATTAAGTGGAGCTCAATATGCAACGAGTTGCATATTGACGGAACACCACATCAATTTTATTTAGTTCGATCTCGGTTATGTACCCAACAATATTAAATGTTGTTAAGCATGGCAAGAGGTGAAACATAAAGGGATTATCTATCTAACCAATTTAAATGGGGCCGGATATAGCAAACAACAAATCCGGTAAATCCCCATATGCATTAGTAAATTAATGCAAACAACAATTTAAACATTTTAATTGTTGTTATCATGATGCGGATGACATGAACAAGTTTTATGCAATTTTTATTAAGAGTTGACATGAGCATTATGAAGCATTTGGTCGTCATGGCGGAACGAAAGGGGTGCCACGGCAACATTCCGGTGATCCGACAACTAGTTGATACCGGTGCAAGAAACAAATGTGAGATGTGCGGAATGTGAAAGAGGTACGGGGAGTGATCCCGGATACCGGGTTTCCCACATATCGGTGGCAAGGAAAATGAGTGACAAAACGGACACGGTGCGAACATGGCCAAACAGGAGCATATCATGCGACACATCACAAGCATTAGTCCACGGGCGTCGTCTCGAGGTTATACCTATGAAGCGTGCGGTATTGCGGCGGTTCGAGTTCGTAGTGGAAGTAGTGGTACTCGCGGATCATAGTGGAAGTAGAGGTTCATGAGTCGAAGAGGAAGTAGACGTTCACGGATCGTCGAGGGAAGTAGTGGTACTTGTCGAAGTGCACGTCAATGATTTTCGAACTTGACGTTTTTGGTTCGTGGGTCTTCGGCGTCGGTAGTTGCTCTTGGCGTCGGGCGTCGGGCGTCGAGGTACTTGGCGTTCTTCGGACTTGCTGGTCTCGTCGAAACGAAGGGGTACTTGGTACAATCCTCGTAGTCGTGCACTTGTCGTCGAGGGACTTGATGGTCTTGACAAAACGAAGGGGTACTCGGCAAAACCCTGTTCTTCGGAGGTCGACGGTAGTGGTACATGTTAACGGACATTGTGGTACTTGGTCTTCGCATTGCAGTTGCACAAAAACATCGTCGGACTTGGACGAATCCAGAGGCGTGCACGAGCGGTGGTGGTCGTCCATGGAGGAGCGCTAGTTGCTGGAGAAGAGCCACGACACGGGGCTCGGCGAGGAAGGCGGCGCGCAGCAAGAGCAGCTGCAGCAGGGCAGCGCCGCTGCACGCACGGGAGGAGGAAGGCCCTGGCAGAGGCAGGTGCTGGGTGCTTGGGGCGCCGATGGCGGTCTCCGCAAGGAGAAGGGCGCGACGGGGGCCTGGAGGTCAAGGAGGCAGGCAGGAGGGGATCGGGTCGAGGCGCCAGGGTATGGAACGACCAGGCAGGAAGGAATTCCTGTGGCGGAGCTCCATGGGAGGCGAGGCCATGCGCGACTGCCATAGCTTCTCATGCAGAGGAGAAGCCGGCGGTGTCTAGGCATCGGGGAACCACAGCGAGGAGGAGAAGGGAGCAGGGGCGCGCGACTGGGGAAGGCAGGCGGTGGCGGCTTGCTCTGGCGCGGGGAAGGTAAGGAAGAAGGGCGCGGCGCTCGAGCACTGCGGGCGCGCGACGACGGCAGTAACGCCATTGACGGCGACGTCCTTGGCACACCACAGGGGAGGCGGAGCAGAGGAACAGAATGGCCGGCTGCTCGAGGTCGAGCTCGCGCATGAGGGGAGAGGGTGAGGGCTCCTCCTTGACGGCGTTGGAGGGAGGATGAGAGGGAGAGGTATCGAGCAGAGGGGTCGAGGGAGATGGGGATGGCGCGGTCCTGGGAATCGAGAGGGAGATCGAGGAGAGGGAGATGGGATCGAGCAGAGGGCGCGTGCGTTGGCGGCGCTAGAGGAGGAGGCGAGGGAGAGTGGGGGTTGGGCTAGGGTTAGAGCAGTTAGGTGGGCCGGTGCTGGATGGGCCTAGTGGCACGCAGTTGATGGGCTTTTTCTCTCCCTTCTTCAAATCTCTTCCAAAAACAGAAAAGCAAAGAAAGAAAGGGAGAGAAAATAAATGAGTGGACAAGAATTTGGACATGGGGATAATTTTCACGGACTCGGAAAAATTTTGCGCGGTCCGGGAAAATAGAAAAGGTCAAGTTTGAATGATTAAATTCAAATTCCTTTGAATTTAATTCAAAAGGTTTGAACTAGGACAGGTTTTTCAAAGTGCCCAAAAATGTTGAGAATTTAGGTGGAGCTCCGGAAAATGACGAAAAGACATATGGCAAAGTTAAAGGCCAAGAGACGTGATGACTAAAGCATTGGGATTTTGCAAGTGTGTTAAGGTGAATTCCAAAAGAATGGAATATTTATTATAGCTCCCTAATAATATTGGGAGTATATGTTATATAGAGAAATCACCAGGTGAACTCCCTCGATTTAAATGGACTGAAAATTCATATGATTTATTTATTTGATTTGAGATGCAAAGATTAAATACATGATGACATGATGCAAATGCTCATGATGCAAAGATGAAAATGATGAACCAAACAAATCACACGACGAAACCCGGAAACATGGAAGGCATCTGAAGCTCCGGTCTTGGGGCGTTACAACACTCCACCACTACGAGAGGATCTCGTCCCGAGATCTAGAATGGCACCGGAGGGAAACGGAAGAGGAAGAGGAGAGGTAAAACTAAGTTGCTTCTTTGACAAACGAGTGAAACCACGAACCTTGAAGAGGTTAATCCACTTCGAGAAAAGAATACAACGGAGATAAATGAAGTTGAAAGCACTCCATTAGCAAAGAGGAACAAGGAAGAACAACTTCGGTCAGCACTCCGGTTGAAAAGTGATACAAGACTTGATAAGATGAAAAGAACTTGAGCAGAGGACACGACACTCCGGTTACAAGGATAAGCATGAAAAGATCATGATCTTCACAACTCGAGATGATGACTGAAAAGGGTAACAACACAATGCCTCCGGAACAAAATAATAGAAGATAGATAATTGAAAGAAAGGAATGGAGAAGAAAATGCCAGCTTCTGCCACAAAAGAGATTGAAAATGCATCCTTAGGAGAAGGGTCGAACGGAGTTGTTGGAAAAAACCAACAACGAAAAGAGTAAGCTTGAAGTGGGCTTATGGAGAACAACTCAAAACTATGAGGTGAAATTCTGCCACTCACGGAAAAAGAATTGGATTGGTAAGAACAAGGGGATGAGAAACTTATTTCACCGGGAGGATAAATGAAGAACTTGGGTCATTTATAAGCACCATAACTAGCAACAATCCTTAGGAAAGGCTTTGGTGAAATATAACCCAAGATAACTCCAAAGAAGAGATTGATGGATTTAAAAATACCTCATTCTTAATAACATGTGAAACATGAACTTAAATTATCAAGAATGATGTAAAAACCACCTCCAAAGATACGGTAGAAAGAAATGCACTCCGGATTACAATATGAAGAATGCTTGAGCTTCTTAGAAAAAAATGTCGATGAACACTTCGAGAAGGAATTAAATCCTTGATGAACCCATCATGAAGAACCTCCATGAAGAACTCCGGAAATAAAAAAATGATCAATCGAAATGGAGGATGAAAAGAATAAGGTTGAATCCTTGCAATGATTTAAATGGATCTCGCGATGAAATAATTGAGAGAACTTGGAACTCCGGGAAAGAAAGAAGAGCACTTGAAACCGAGAATAAGTATGATGAACCACTCCGGAAAAACAGGAATTGAACAAACTCGATGAAACAAGAATAAGAATTATATTATGCGTATCCTTCACCAATTCGAATTGATGACAAGCAACGGATTTGGCATATTACTAATTCTCGTAGAAAGGATTTAGATAGATATAGCGCAAACTTAATGGACCACCGGTAGGATTGAAACAACGAATGAATATATACGATAACAAATGACGAGAACTCTTGGACGAACCACCGTAAGAATTGAAAAAGAACGAATAAAAGATAACGAATCACCGGAAAGAATTAGCAAAAACACGAAGATGCTAGAGAGGATTTAGATACATGAGAACGAAGAGATCACGAGCCGATTAAAGATCACTTGCACGAAGCACTGATAAGATTTGGAGAACGATAGCTGAAAGATGAGAATGAATAAACCTGAATTGATGGACTCTGAATAATCAAACTGAGAAAACTCTTGAATTACTCCGGATAGGTGAAAAGAATTCTCACGATCAAAATAATTACGAGAGGATGGCAACAAGCTAGAATCACGAATCTTGAAGAGAATAGAGCAAGATTAAAGAGAAACTCTTCTTCCGTCTTCAAAATCCGAGAATGACGATGGGAAACACCACCAAGAATTGTTGAGATACTCCGGGATGAAGAAGAATGGAAAAGTTGAACCCACGATGAAAGAATTTGAAAGATCTTGGAGAAACCCTCTGGCTGATGAAAATCATTCTTACGTCAAACTTCGAAAAGAAATTTGCGGATAGCTTCGGAAAAATAAGAAGAGTCAGGTAAGATCCTGGGAAAAGACCTGTGGGTTAGGGCCCACACAAAAGAAACACCGTATAACGATTTAAAAGGGGGAATGCACCGGTTGAATTAAATGGCTTGAATGAGGGAACATCCTCGAAAGAACTTGAACGAAAGTAGAGTGGAAACACGAATCTTCGAGATATCTTGAGCACTCCGGAACAATTGAATAGCGAGAAGTGAATTATTATGAGGTGCACCGGTATGAGAATGTATTTGAAACGAGGAGAAAGATATGATCAATAACGCTTGAATTTAACCACCGACGAAGAAAAATGAGTGAAGAGTGACGAACTTGAAGATCCGTTAGAATCTTCATGAGAATCACCGGATACGAACATTGAAAGAAAAGAATGGAGGGACTTCCATCGATGGATACTTGACTAAGAAATCTGAATCCTTGATGAAAAAGGGTGGGTGGGCGGGAAAACAAATGCAACTTGGGATGGATAAGAACACCGTAGAGAAAGCTGAGATTGCAACTTGCGGATGTTGCAATGATCGGATCCATTTGAAGAGAAGCACACCGGTTGAGAAGAGGATTGACATGACAGTCTCAATTATCAAGAAGGACTAGTATTCACATAGGAATATGAGAACACCATTTGGAGGAAGGTATGTGATCAACATTTGACTTCGAAGCAACTCGAATACCACAACTCAAAACAAAACAAAGGATTGACTTGCAGAATAAGCCAGAACAAACATATGATAGAGATTTCGTCCGAAGTTTTCGTGGTGGGGCCTACACGGGCTCGATCGTACAGCACCATCATGTACAAAGCAGTGCACATGACATATGAAGCGTCCCCGAGTCGGCATAGCCAAGGACTCTTTAAGACACAACGAGACCACTGTAAAACCGACGGTGAATAGGCGGACCACTAGACGTCGAACCCCAATTTCATATCATACATCTGTCGGAAAGATATCCTAAGAGCTACTTGAATTCCCACCTATGAAACTCCCGAACCTTTCCGGTTATGCAATCAGGTGTTGGGGATACAGGGGAAGCATAATATCTCACCCAAAACTAGCAAATCCTACATCCAGCTGTATCCATCCTTCAACACATAACCAAGAAACCTTCGAAAATCATCTACCTCAACCTTCGAAAAGCATCCGTTATACAAGTTATGGCAATACTCCCGAACTCCCGCCCCAGTACTGGGTGGCGTCGAGGTTATCTCACCAACGAACTGCATAAAAGAGATTTTCGATGTCGGCGTACTAAACTCAGGTATTCCAGAACTGCAACGATAAAATTATGACGACAACACCTCAGAGCTCAACTCCCCGGGACACTTCCACAAAACCCCTAACAGGAGGCACCAAGACAAAGTTCTCATCATAAAACCATCGGAACGATTCCAAGATACCCGCGTGATCCTAAATTTTTTTTTAGTGAAATTTGAGAAGAGAAGAGTCAAAACTCTACGTCAGGATGCCTTACCAGAGCGATGAGGAGACTGGGAAGTAAAAAGAATTCCTAAACTCTCCGATATATAATTCCTAAGACTCAAAACATTTTTCTAGACACAACTCGACTGCTAATAACGATCAAGCAATGGGGCTCCTAAGGTCGGGGAAGGCTCTGATTACCAACTTGTAACACCCTCGATGCGACTATAGCTCCCACGTGTCGAGGCACGACTTAGAGGCATAATCGCATTGAAGGCATATGTCGCAAGTGAGGTAATCTTCACACAACCCTTGTAATACATAAGGGAAAGAGATACATAGTTGGCTTACAATCGCCACTTCACACAATTACATAAATAAAGCATTACATCATCCAAATACAGTCAAGGTCCGACTACGGAACCAAAATAAAAGAAGAACCCCAAGTGCGACACGGTCCTCGATCGACCCCAACTGGGCTCCACTACTGATCAACTAGAACGAAACAACACAAAGGACAAGATCTTCATCGAGCTCCTCCTCAGCTTGGTTGCGTCATCTGCATGGACTCATCGGCACCTGCAAGCTGGTTTTGGAAGTATCTGTGAGTCACGGGGACTCAGCAATCTCGCACCCTCGCGATCAAGACTATTTAAGCTTATGGGTAAGGTAAAAGGTATGAGGTGGAGCTGCAGCAAGCGACTAGCATATATGGTGGCTAACATACGCAAATGAGAGCGAGAAGAGAAGGCAAAGCACGTTCGAACAACTAAGATCAAGAAGTGATCCTGGAACAACCTACGTCAAGCATAACTCCAACAACTGTGTTCACTTCCCGGACTCCGCCGGAAAGAGACCATCACGGTTACACACGCGGTTGATTCATTTTAATTAAGGTCAACTTCAGGTTTTCTACAACCGGACGTTAACAAATTCCCATCTGCCCATAATCACGGGCACAGCTTTCGAAAGTTCAAATCCCTGCAGGGGTGTCCCAACTTAGCCCATCACAAGCTCTCACGGTCAACGAAGGAATAGACCTCCTCCCGAGACATTCCGATCAGACTCGGTATCCCGGTACAACAAGACATTTCGACAGGGTAAAACTAAACCAGCAACACCACCCGAATGTGCCGACAAATCCCGATAGGAGCTGCACATATCTCTTTCTCAGGGCACACCGGATCGTCCAAACTTCCGGTAGGCCAGCCCAGAGTTGCCCCTGGTGGCCACCGGCGGCTGACAAGTTGGACCAACACTCAGAGGAGCACTGGCCCGGGGGGGGGGGGGTAAAATAATGATGACCCTCAGGAGCGCGACTCCCAAGGGAAAAGAAAAGGCTAGGTGGCAAATGGTAAAACCAATGTTGGGCATTGCTGGAAGAGCTTTACTTAAGGCAAACTGTCAAGGGGTTCCCATAATAGCCCAACCGTGTAAGGAATGCAAAATCCGGGAACATAACACCGATATGACGGAAACTAGGGCGGCAAGAGTGGAACAAAACACCAGGCATAAGGCCGAGCCTTCCACCCTTTACCAAGTATATAGATGCATTAAATAAATAAGATATATAGTGATATCCCAACAAGTAAACATGTTCCAACAAGGAACGGTATCTCCATGTTCCAACAAGGAACAAACTTCAATCTTCACCTGCAACTAACAACGCTATAAGAGGGGCTGAGCAAATCGGTAACATAGCCAAACAACGGTTTGCTAGGACAAGGTGGGTTAGAGGCTTGGTTTAACAATATGGGTGGCATGACAAGCAAGTGGTAGGTATAGCAGCATAGGCATAGCAAAAGAGCGAGCATCTAGCAAAGCAAAGATAGTAGTGATTTCGAGGGTATGATCATCTTGCCTGAAATCCCGCAAGGAAGAAGAACGAGTCCATGAAGCAGACAAACGGACGTAGTCGAACGGTTCCTCACAAATGCGACGTTACCGGAAACAACCCGAAGAAGCACACCGGAAAGAAGCAGACAACATAGTAAACAACCACCACATAGACATGGCATGATGCACAAACAATTATGATGCATGTACGGATTAAAGAGGCATGGCAAAGTGCACAAACAATCCTACAAATTAAGTGGAGCTCAATATGCAACGAGTTGCATATTGACGGAACACCACATCAATTTTATTTAGTTCGATCTCGTTTATGTACCCAACAATATTAAATGTTGTTAAGCATGGCAAGAGGTGAAACATAAAGGGATTATCTATCTAACCAATTTAAATGGGGCCGGATATAGCAAACAACAAATCCGGTAAATCCCCATATGCATTAGTAAATTAATGCAAACAACAATTTAAATATTTTAATTGTTGTTATCATGATGCGGATGACATGAACAAGTTTTATGCAATTTTTATTAAGAGTTGCCATGAGCATTATGAAGCATTTGGTCGTCATGGCGGAACAAAAGGGGTGCCACGGCAACATTCCGGTGATCCGACAACTAGTTGATATACCGGTGCAAGAAACAAATGTGAGATGTGCGGAATGTGAAAGAGGTACGGGGAGTGATCCCGGATACCGGGTTTCCCACATATCGGTGGCAAGGAAAATGAGTGACAAAACGGACACGGTGCGAACATGGCCAAACAGGAGCATAACATGCAACACATCACAAGCATTAGTCCACGGGCGTCGTCTCGAGGTTATACCTTTGAAGCGTGCGGTATTGCGGCGGTTCGAGTTCGTAGTGGAAGTAGTGGTACTCGCGGATCATAGTGGAAGTAGAGGTTCACGAGTCGAAGAGGAAGTATACATTCACGGATCGTCGAGGGAAGTAGTGGTACTTGTCGAAGTGCACGTCAATGATTGTCGAACTTGAAGTTTTTGGTTCGTGGGTCTTCGGCGTCGGTAGTTGCTCTTGGCGTCGGGCGTCGAGCGTCGAGGTACTTGGCGTTCTTCGGACTTGCTGGTCTCGTCGAAACGAAGGGGTACTTGGTACAATCCTCGTAGTCGTGCACTTGTCGTCGAGGGACTTGATGGTCTTGACAAAATGGAGGGGTACTCGGCAAAACCCTGTTCTTCGGAGGTCGGCGGTAGTGGTACATGTTAACGGACATTGTGGTACTTGGTCTTCGCATTGCAGTTGCACAAAAACATCGTCGGACTTGGACGAATCCAGAGGCGTGCATGAGCGGTGGTGGTCATCCATGGAGGAGCGCTAGGTGCCGGAGAAGAGCCACGACACGGGGCTCGGCGAGGAAGGCGGCGCGCAGCAAGAGCAGCTGCAGCAGGGCAGCGTCGCTGCATGCACGGGAGGAGGAAGGCCCTGGCAGAGGCAGGTGCTGGGTGCTTGGGGCGCCGGTGGCGGTCTCCGCAAGGAGAAGGGCGCGACGGGGGCCTGGAGGTCAAGGAGGCAGGCAGGAGGGGATCGGGTCGAGGCGCCAGGGTATGGAACGACCAGGCAGGAAGGAATTCCCGTGGCGGAGCTCCATGGGAGGCGAGGCCATGCGCGGCTGCCATAGCTTCTCATGCAGAGGAGAAGCCGGCGGTGTCTAGGCATCGGGGAACCACAGCGAGGAGGAGAAGGGAGCAGGGGCGCGCGACTGGGGAAGGCAGGCGGTGGCGGCTTGCTCTGGCGCGGGGAAGGTAAGGAAGAAGGGCGCGGCGCTCGAGCACTGCGGGCGCGCGACAACGGCAGTAACGCCATTGCCGGCGACGTCCTTGGCACACCACAGGGGAGGCGGAGCAGAGGAACGGAATGGCCGGCTGCTCGAGGTCGAGCTCGCGCATGAGGGGAGAGGGTGAGGGCTCCTCCTTGACGGCGCTGGAGGGAGGATGAGAGGGAGAGGTATCGAGCAGAGGGGTCGAGGGAGATGGGGATGGCGCGGTCCTGGGAATCGAGAGGGAGATCGAGGAGAGGGAGATGGGATCGAGCAGAGGGCGCGTGCGTTGGCGGCGCTAGAGGAGGAGGCGAGGGAGAGTGGGGGTTGGGCTAGGGTTAGAGCAGTTAGGTGGGCCGGTGCTGGATGGGCTTTTTCTCTCCCTTCTTCAAATCTCTTCCAAAAACAGAAAAGCAAAGAAAGAAAGGGAGAGAAAATAAATGAGTGGACAAGAATTTGGACATGGGGATAATTTTCACGGACTCGGAAAAATGTGCGCGTTCCGGGAAAATAGAAAAGGTCAAGTTTGAATGATTAAATTCAAATTCCTTTGAACTTAATTCAAAAGGTTTGAACTAGGACAGGTTTTTCAAAGTGCCCAAAAATGTTGAGAATTTAGGTGGAGCTCCGGAAAATGACGAAAAGACATATGGCAAAGTTAAAGGCCAAGAGACGTGATGACTAAAGCATTGGGATTTTGCAAGTGTGTTAAGGTGAATTCCAAAAGAATGGAATATTTATTATAGCTCCCTAATAATATTGGGAGTATATGTTATATAGAGAAATCACCAGGTGAACTCCCTCGATTTAAATGGACTGAAAATCCATATGATTTATTTATTTGATTTGAGATGCAAAGATTAAAGACATGATGACATGATGCAAATGCTCATGATGCAAAGATGAAAATGATGAACCAAACAAATCACACGACGAAACCCGGAAACATGGAAGGCATCTGAAGCTCCGGTCTTGGGGCGTTACACGCCATGACTATGGAATTTCGCAGAAAGCAACTACAGCTAAGTGTTGGCATAAACAAGTTTCACCAATCTATCATTATTATTTTGGATCAAATGGTTGTTCTGAAAATAAAAATATTCTAGACCTAAATATCTAGTACAGGTTAGTTCATCAGTTCTAAACAAAACCTCTGAACAGGAAAAGGAATTTGTTTGCATTTGAAGTGGGTGCGAAATAACTACCGCATCGGTTTTATACTATCCAAAGATCAAGAAATGGCGATGGTGATGAAATCTATGAAGAGTTCATGACGAACAGCGAAGAACACCAAGGAACTCGAAGGTCCTAATGCGGATCTGATGTCGAGGAAGAAAGAGACTTACAGATGCAGAGTGGCAGTAGAGGTTCGCTGCGTTTTCTTTTGGTCGAATCAGGTTGATGCGGTGGCCTGAGTCGATGAAGACAAGATCTGCAGCGGCGGCGGCGGAGCTCGAGCGGAAGAGAAGCAGTGAGAGGAAGAAGACGACCGAAGGGGGAGAATGGAAAAGACCTAGGTCGTGCCTATTTATAAGGAAAAGACTGATAAGTGGGCGCGAGAAACGAGGAGACCAAAACATGGTCATCCAGCTACCCAGGTGCCTCGATTTTCAGAAAGGCATAAAAGATAAAGATCCGTTAAAAGATGACGTGGTGGCAGGTTTCCGAAAAATCCGGGGATGATGTCATGGCGGGTTACAAGGAAATTTCCGTAAAGATAAGAAGATGGATTTTTTTGGCTAAGTATGGAAGATTGACAAAGAACAAATTTCAAGGTCAACCTGGGGCCTAATGTTGGGGATATTACTATCAGTTGAGACCCGCCCAGGAGGGGCCGGGTCAGCTTCAATGGCGGGTCATGCAAGAAGCCCAATAAACATTCAAGATTGTAGTTTATTTAGTCTTATAGAAGGCCCAAAAGCCTGGGGCCGGCTTAAGGCCCGATATTATAAGTAAACCGCCATATGTAAGGAAAGACTTGTAAAGAAAGGCATGTAAAGGAAGTCACCGAGCCGGACACGATTATAAGCCGGCCGGGACTCTGTAGGCCATCGGGTGTCAACCCATGTATATAAGGGGACGACCCGGTGGCGGCTTAGGGCAAGAAACAACCAAGTCGATAACCAAGCCGGCGAGTTGAGCCTCTTGGAGATCGAAACCTCAGCAATACCAATCCCAACTAGACGTAGGCTTTTACCTTCATCGTAAGGGGCCGAACTAGTATAAAAACTCTCTCGTGTCCTTTGTCCCGATTAACCCCTTTAAGATTCCTAGTGCGATGGTCCTACGACTAAGTCCTTGCTCTAGGACATCTGCCGTGACAATTGCACGACAAAATCCGAGCTATCGCTCTTGGTGGATCGTTCATTGGCTAGCGGACTCCTCAGCATAACATCAAGAAGGGTGACGAAGCCACATTTGCACATGTAAACGCGCATTTAGTAGAAAAGGCCATAGTACCAGCCGGAAGCTGTAACACCATGTTGAGATATACAACACTGATTTTTTGCATAATCTCACCCACCTTTCAACTAAGTTCCTACAGATAATTTAATCCGCAAGTGCTATCAGGTCTATTAAAATTAACAACATGAGGTTGAGCACGTTTAAACATCACTTCCCTACAATTTCTCAACTCCCAAGTTTTGAAAGACTTTCTCTTGTGCAAAGTTATACTTGGTTAATTTCATTTCATTTTCAAAACTGCCCATGACAAGCCTTAGTTGTCTAAACTAAAGGAAACAAAGGCTACAAAATTATTTTAGCTACCAGAGGAAACAAAACCTTTGCATCAACTATCAAGACTCACTCCTATCCACACATACTACACTCTAAGTATCCAAGTGCAAAAGACGGGGGGGGGGGTCGTAGCACATACCTTCACGATTGCGAATTTACACACTTCTCTTCTTTATTCTTGCATTCCTTATTGTCCTGGAATAGATCAACTCCGAAAACAAAATGCAAATGAACTCCAAGGGGCTAAATAATAACAAGAGCAAATCAAAGCTTATTCTTTTTTTTGGTTTTTGGTTTTTTGAAAACTAACTTGCAACCGAAAAATCGCAAAGGAAAAAACAAATCAAAAGCAAATAAAAGCAAAAGTAAATAAAAAGTGAAGTGTTGGAACAGACCAACACGAGTGTTTTGAAGCTCTTTGAGCTTAAGTACAGTCTCATTACAATTTATTGATATATCGCCACATCTTGATGTAGAAGTGGTGATAACCTCCCCCAAGCTTAGGTGAAAGCACAAGTGCTCCCTGGGTGGTTTTGGTAATTAATGTCAACATATCTCTTGTTGGACTAACACTTTTACCTAGTATGTTTCAGATAAGTTCAACAATGGAGTGGCATGGACTAGAGGATGTGGAACCCCTTCAAGATGCTAAGGACAAAGGATTGGCTCAAGCTTCAAGATCAAGACTCTAAATTTTCTATTTTAGTGATCCAAGATCACATTGAGTCTATAGGAAAAGCCAATACTATCAAGAGGGGATGAGGTGTTGCTTAATGGCTTGCTTGCTCAAAATGCTTAGTGATATGCTCCAAACCCTCAACTACCTTCCCACATCCACATATGACCTAAACCAAAAGTCAAACTCGGCCCCACCGATTCTTTCTATCCGGAGCCACCGAGTTCAGTTAACATAGCCACTGCCAGAAACCCTAATCAGTTCGGTCTCACCGATGGGATCTCGGTCTCACCGAGATGGGCTTGCAAACTCTCTATTACCTGCTGCAATATTTTCGGTCCCACCGAGATATGCAATCGGCCCCACCGAGTTTGCTTGGCCAACTCTCTGTTTCACTTATTACCCAAATCGGTCCCACCAAGTTTGAGTAATCGGTCAAACCGAGTTTTGGTTTTACCCTAACCCTAGCACATCGGTTCCACTGAGTTGAACTAGTCGGTCCCACCAAAAACCCTAAAGGTCACTAGGTTTACTAAATCGGTCCGACCGAGTTTTTCTCTTTGGTCTCACCGAGATTGGTAAATTGAGTGTAACGGTTAGATTTTGTGGGGAGGCTATATATACCCCTCCACCCACTCTTCATTCGTGGAGAGAGCCATCAGAACATACCTACACTTCCAATACACAGTTTTTGAGAGAGAGAACCGCCTACACTTGTGTTGAAGTCAAGATATTCCATTCCAACCATATGAATCTTGATCTCTAGCCTTCCCCAAGTTGCTTTCCACTCAAATCTTCTTTCCACCAAATCCAAATCCTGTGAGAGAGAGTTGAGTGTTGGGGAGACTATCATTTAAAGCACAAGAGCAAGGAGTTCATCATCAACACACCATTTGTTACTTCTTGGAGAGTGGTGTCTCCTAGATTGGCTAGGTGTCACTTGGGAGCCTCCGACAAGATTGTGGAGTTGAACCAAGGAGTTTGTAAGGGCAAGGAGATCACCTACTTCGTGAAGATCTACCGCTAGTGAGGCAAGTCCTTCGTGGGCGACGGCCGTGATGGAATAGACAAGGTTGCTTCTTCGTGGACCCTTCGTGGGTGGAGCCCTCCGTGGACTCGCGCAACCGTTACCCTCCGTGGGTTGAAGTCTCCATCAACGTGGATGTACGATAGCACCACCTATCGGAACCATGACAAAAACCTCCGTGTCTCCAATTGCGTTTGAATACTCCAAACCCTTGTCTTTACATTCTTGCAAGTTGCATGCTTTACTTCCCGCTGCTCATATACTCATTGCATGCTTGCTTGACATGTATTGTGTTTGTTAAACTTGTTCTTAAACTCCACTTAAACTTAAGAATATTAAAAACTGCAACTTTTGGCACTTAGTGTCTAATCACCCCCCTCTAGACACCTCTTCTCGATCCTTTCAATTGGTATCAGAGCATTGGTCTCCATTGCCTTGGTTTAAACACCATTGGAGGAAGATGGATGTGTCTACTTTGGGGAGTCTTAGTCATAGAGTGCCTATTCTTGATGGAGAGTATTTTCATGAGTGGAAAAATGAAATGCTTGAGTTTTTTAATGAATATCATTTGAACAAGTACATTACTAGCCCTTGTGCACCTCATGTTGATCCTTTGCACCCTACCCTAGCTGAAGATATTGACATGATTCACAATCTTAGAACTGTTAATCTTATCACTAGAGGCTTGCCTAGAAACTTGATTGGATGTTTGCCGACTCTTAAGTGTGCCTACACCATATGGAAATTCCTTGAGGAACTCTTTCCTAATTACTCCTTGAAAGATCTAGATGAAATCCTCCATAAGTCTATTGCTTTGACTAAGATGAGTTCCAATGATCCCAAATTTGGTGACTGCTTATTTGAGCTTACTAATCTTACGAGTGCCAAAGGAGATGTTGGAATCATTAGCAACATCATTTCCAGAGCTATTAGAATTCATAAAGATAACTATAGAAATGATCATTTATCTAATGAATTGCCCTCTCTAGGAATTGATCAATCACAAGATGATGTTGAACATGAATACTCGGATGATGATGATGATGATGATGATAGTGACTATGATCTTGATGATGCGATGAGACACTTTGGTCTTATGGCAAATCTTCGCGGCTACATGGCTGGAGGAAAGGAATGGGTCCTTGATAGTGGATGTACTGATCATATGACCGGAGATAAAGACATGTTCCGTGAGCTTGCTGAAAATGACGGCCCTCGAAAGTATGTCACTTTTGGTGATAATTCAAAGGGTAAGGTGGTTGGCCTTGGTAAGGTGGCCATCTCACATGATAGCTCCATACAAAATGTCATGCTCGTTGAATCTCTTGGCTACAACTTACTTTCAGTATCTAAACTTGCTGATTTCGGTTTCAATGTCCTATTTACTGAAGTAGACTGCCAAGTGTTTCGTAGAGATAATCATAAAATGGTCTTTACCGGTATACGTAGAGGAGATCTTTACATTGTTGATTTCACTAAAAAGGCTCAACCTAAAACGTGCTTAATTGCCAAATCTTCTAAAGGCTGGTTGTGGCATAGAAGACTAGGTCATGTTGGTATGCGAAATCTTGATAAGCTTATTAAAGGTGATCATATCCTTGGAATAAAACATGTCATATTTGACAAGGATAGACTTTGTAGTGCTTGTCAAGCAGGGAAACAAGTTGGAGGAAGTCATCGCGCGAAGAACATCATGACCACAAGAAGACCACTCGAGATACTTCACATGGATCTCTTTGGTCCAAATGCCTACAAGAGTCTCGGTGGTAACTCATTTGGTCTAGTCATAGTTGATGATTTTTCAAGATTTACGTGGGTGTTCTTTCTTGATGACAAATCACAGGTCCAAAAGATCTTCAAAAACTTCACTAGGAAGGCCCAAAATCAGTTTGATGTGAAGATCAAGAAGGTTCGGAGTGACAACGAAACGGAGTTCAAGAACGCAAATGTGGACACCTTTCTTGACGAAGAAGGGATCTCACACGAGTTCTCGGCTACGTACACACCTCAACAAAATGGAGTTGTTGAAAGGAAGAACCGGACTCTTATCGAGATGGCAAGAACGATGCTTGATGAGTACAAAACGCCAAAGCACTTTTGGGCGGAAGCGGTTGAGACAGCTTGTCATGCAACAAATCGCTTGTACCTTCACAAGCTACTCAACAAGACGGTATACGAGATCCTCATCGGTAACAAACCCCAAGTTGGATACTTTCGAGTATTCGGCTCAAAGTTGTAACATCCCGGATGTAACTTTCCCTATTTGTACTCCAACTCTTGTCGTTTCCGGCGTTAAGTTATATTTATTTCTCGGGTTCGGGTTTTTGTCTCCGTGTGTTGTTTTCGTTTTCATGCATCTCATATCATGTCATCATGTGCATTGCATTTGCATACGTGTTCGTCTCATGCATTCGAGCATGTTCCCCGTTGTCCGTTTTGCATTCCGGCGCTCCGTTCTCCTCCGGTGGCCATTTCTAGCTTTTTTTCGTGTGTGGGGATTAAACATTTCCGGATTGGACCGAGACTTGCCAAGCGGCCTTGGTTTTACTACCGGTAGACCGCCTGTCAAGTTTCGTATCATTTGGACTTCGTTTGATACTCCAACGGTTAACCGCGGGACCGAAAAGGCCTCGTGTGTGTTGCAGCCCAACACCCCTCCAATTTGGCCCAAAACCCACCAAACTCTGCTCCATATCCTAGAGCGTTCGATCACGATCGCGTGGCCGAAAACCGCACCTCATTTGGACTCTCCTAGCTCCACTTATGCCTATAAATAGCCCCCCGTTTTTTGGATCTCTCTCCCCCTCGAAACCCTAATTTTTCCAGATCCGCCGCTCCCCCCGCCGACGGACACGTCCGAATCAGGCCGGACGTGTCCGCCCTGCCGCGCCCAGCCATCCGCCGCCTGCCACGTGTTGCCCTCCGCCGCCTCCGCCGCCGCGGCCCGGGAGGCCCAAGCCGGGCCCCCGCGAGCCCGAGGGCCCCCGCGCCCCGCGCCTCCACCTCGCCGCCGCCTCTCCTACCTCCTGCGACCGGCGCACCGCCGCGGGACGCCTCCCCGCCACCGCGGGCCGTCTCCCCGCCGCCCGGCCGGCCGCCCCTCGCCGCCTCCTTGCCGCCCCGGGCCGGCGCCGCCCCGCCGCCTCCATGCCGACGAACTCCGGCGACCGGGCCGGATCCGGCTACCCCGGCGAGCCCCGGCCTCTCCTTCCTCTCCGGCGACGTCGAGCACTCCGGCGAGCTACAGTGTTGTGGGTCAACCTCGGGATCCGTGCCGCCAGATGCAGATCCAAAATACCCTAGCCGGTTGACTTTTCCCCTCTCCCCCTAATTTTTTATGCCTACTTTGACCGGCCGTATCTCCGCATCTGTAGCTCCGATTTGGGCATATATTATATCAAAATGTTCGTCTCGACGAGTAAATCTTTTCGTTCCATTGCGTCATTTTCATTTGAGTTCATCTTGATGCCCGAAATGCTGTTATAAGGAGGCTTCGTGAGTTAATTGTCAAATCTGCTAGTTCATCTTAGACTTTTGTCATTTTTGCCATGATTATTGTGTGCATGCTATGCCTGTGAGTCCTTCATATGTTTTGTTAAGAATTTTGTAATATTTCCAGAGGTGCAACCCATGCATTTTTAGGATGTGTGTGGTGACTTGTGCAAGCTTGCAAAGTGAGGCACCCGGTAAATCTGTTTTCAGGGACTTAGTAGTTTTCACTAAGTCTGGGATTATTTAGTTCATGATGCCATATGTTCAGCTTGTTTCCTAGTGATCTGTGCCTCTTTTGAGGATGATCAGTAAAGGAGTTTTGTTAATCATGTTATGATCTATCCATCCATGTCTTTACTTGCAATTATGGAGCACCCTAGCTTGAGTCAATCGAGATCTACTTTTGCTTCATGGTGAATCTGGGCAGATCGTCAACTCGTTTGCGATTTTGCCGATGCTATTGTAGTTGATCCGTGCATGCTATGCCATTGTTATTGCCATGTATAGCTTGTATTTTGTGCCTTATTAAAGGATGTATGCTTGTCTTGCCATTACTTGCACCGTGGTGAGTGCATCGAGCTCGTAAACATGCCTTCATGAGTAATGTTTCAGCATGTCTCAGTTTTCACTAAGTCTGAAAACTGATTGTCTTTTAGCTATGTTCGTGTGCCCGTTAGTATATTTTGTGAACCCTTTTGGCCCCAGGTCACTTTGGGTATTTTGTTAATCTTGTTGAGTAGCTCCATGCCATGTTCTTACTTGTCTTAATCAGGTCATGTATCATGTTGTTTTGCTGCTCCGAAGAGGGCTTCGTGATCTGAAATTTCAGACAAGTGTTAATTTCACTAAGTCTGAGATCTGTTTTGCATTTGCGTTTTTGCCATGCTTGTTTGAACCTTATAATGGATGAATTGGCTGTGGCTCAGTGCTAGTCTTTTGTTAAGCATCTTGTGTGCATCCCTTCCATGTATTTTGTTGTCATGTTTGGTGGCTGTAGCATGTTTGTTTCGTTGACTTTAGATGCCTACTTGCTGTAAATCGCAGACCGGTGTCATTCTTAAAACGCTTGCCATTCCCAAACCGTAACTCCGATTCCGGCGTTCTTTATATCATTTTCAAGCGATTTCATCTCATCTTTCCAGTGGCACCCTTGGAATTCCAAGTTGAGGCCAGGTTCATGCATTTCCTGTCATATCTTGCATTTTGCATCCCGCATCGCATCCCGCATAGCATATCATCATTGCATCATAACGCTTGATCCTTGCACGTGGTTGATTGTGTCCTTGTTGCTTGTTTGTCTTGTTTGGGTAGAGCCGGGAGACGAGTTCGCTACCGAGGAGCCCGTTGAGTTTGCTTGTGAGGATCCAGTCAACTCTGACAACTGTGCAGGCAAGATGATCATACCCTTGAAATCACTACTATCTTTGCTATGCTAGTTTGCTCGCTCTTTTGCTATGCCAATGCTACGATGCCTACCTTTTGCTTGTCAGCCTCCCAAATTTCCATGTCAACCTCTAACCCACCATTGTCCTAGCAAACCGTTGATTGGCTATGTTACCGCTTTGCTCAGCCCCTCTTATAGCGTTGCTAGTTGCAGGTGAAGATTGGAGGCCGTTCCTTGTTGGAACATCTTTTATTACTTGTTGGGATATCATTATATTGCCATGTTATCTTAATGCATCTATATACTTGGTAAAGGGTGGAAGGCTCGGCCTCTCGCCTAGTGTTTTGTTCCACTCTTGCCGCCCTAGTTCCCGTCATATCGGTGTTATGTTCCCGGATTTTGCGTTCCTTACGCGGTTGGGTTATAATGGGAACCCCTTGATATTTCGCCTTGATTAAAGCTTTTCCAGCAATGCCCAACATTGATTTTACCATTCGCCACCTAGCCCTTTTCTTTTCCTTGGGTTCTGCAGACTCAAGGGTCATCTTATTTTACCCCCCCGGGCCAGTGCTCCTCTGAGTGTTGGTCCACCTGTCAGCTACCGGTGGCCACCAGGGGCAACTCTGGGCTGGCCTACCCGTACCTAGGACAATCTGAGTGTGCCCTGAGAAAGAGATATGTGCAGCTCCTATCGGGATTTGTCGGCACATTCGGGCGGTGTTGCTGGTCTTGTTTTAACCTGTCGAAGTGTCTTTAGTTACCGAGATACCGAGTCTGATCGGAATGTCTTGGGAGGAGGTCTATTCCTTCATTGACCGTGAGAGCTTGTCATGGGCTAAGTTGGGACTCCCCTGCAGGGATTGAACTTTCGAAAGCCGTGCCCGTGGTTATGGGCAGATGGGAATTTGTTAATGTCCGGTTGTAGATAACTTGAACCTTAATTAATTAAAATGAATCAACTGAGTGTGTTACCGTGATGGCCTCTTCTCGGCGGAGTCCGGGAAGTGGACACGGTGTTGGAGTAATGTTTGCGCAGGTTGCTCTCTAGGTTCTCGCTCGTTCTTTGCCTCCTCTTCTCGCTCTCTTTTGCGAATAAGATAGCCACCATATATGCTAGTCGCTTGCTGCAGCTCCACATATATATTTGCCTTACCCTTCCTATAAGCTTAAATAGTCTTGATCGCGAGGGTGCGAGATTGCTGAGTCCCTGTGGCTCACAGATACTATAACTCCAGATGCAGGTCCAGGTGATTCCGCTCCAGGTGACGAGTACGAGCTCAAGTGGGAGTTCGACGAAGACTCTCAGCGTTACTACGTGTCTCTTCCTGATGATCAGTAGTGGTGCCTAGTTGGGGTTTGATTCGGGGCCTTGTCGCATGTTGGGTTCTTTTCTATTTTGGCGCCGTAGTCGGGCCATGAGTGTTTGAATGATGGATGTTATTTATGTACTTTGATGTGATGTGGCGAGTGTAAGCCAACTATGTATCTCCCCCTTTTATTATACATCACATGGGATGTTGTGATGATTGCCTAACTTGCGACATTGCTTTCAATGCGGTTATGTCTCTAAGTCGTGCCTCGACATGTGGGAGCTATAGCCGCATCGAGGGCGTTACAAAAGTGCTACATTCTTGATAAGCATCGTCGTTCTAAATTTGCTCCTAAATCTCATGAAGGTTTCCTACTTGGTTATGGCTCAAACTCTCACACTTACCGTGTCTACAACAATTTCACCTGAAAGGTTGAAGAGACGGTAGATGTGAAGTTTGATGAATCTAACGGCTCGCAAGTAGAGCAATTGCCAATTGATGTAGGAGACAAAGACCCTTCGGAAGCAATTCAAGACTTGTCCATTGGCAAGATTCGTCCAACGGAAGTGAAGGAGAGTACCTCGTCCGTCCAAGTGGAAGCTTCTACCTCACGACAAGGCGAACCAAGAGTTGATACAGAAGCATCCACAAGTGGGACACGCCAAGATGAAGAAAACGAGGAAGTGCACCAAGATGAACATCAAGAACCTCCTTCTCCATCACGACAAGAGAACGACAACGTCAACAATGAAGAAGGCCAACAAGAAGCACAAGATGAAGAGGATGTTCCACCCCGACCCAAGCAAAATCTTTCACGAGTTCGAGCAAGAATTGCTAAGGATCATCCCGTCGAGCAAATCTACAATGATATCCAAACCGGGAGAATCACTCGCTCTAAAACTCGTTTAGCTAACTTTTGTGAACATTACTCATTCATCTCTAGCATTGAACCTATGAAGGTTGAAGAAGCATTGGAGGATCCAGATTGGATAAACGCTATGCATGAAGAGCTACACAACTTTGAGAGAAATCAAGTGTGGACTTTGGTCGAGAAGCCCGACAACAACCACAACATCATTGGTACCAAATGGGTGTTTCGCAACAAGCAAGATGAAGATGGACAAGTGGTTCGTAACAAAGCACGTCTCGTCGCCCAAGGGTACACAAAAGTTGAAGGTATGGACTATGGTGAGACATATGCTCCCGTTGCTAGACTTGAGTCCATTTGCATCTTACTTGCTTATGCTAATCACCATGATATCACCTTGTACCAAATGGACATTAAAAATGCTTTTCTAAATGGCAAAATCGAAGAGGAAGTTTATGTTAAGAAACCTCCCGGCTTCGTCAATCCTAAGAAACCTAATCATGTTTACAAACTTCACAAAGCCCTTTATGGTCTTAAACAAGCTCCTAGAGCATGGTATAAATGCTTGACCAAGTTCCTTATTGAAAAAGGCTTTGAAATTGGTAAAGTTGATTCTACTCTTTTTACTAAAAGGGTTAATGGAGAACTATTTGTGTGCCAAATTTATGTTGATGATATCATATTTGGTTCAACTAACCCTCATTTTAGTGAGAAGTTTGGAAAGCTAATGTTGGAGAAGTTTGAGATGTCTATGATGAGTGAACTCAAATTCTTTCTCGGTCTGCAAATCAAGCAAACTAAGGAAGGTACCTTTGTCTCTCAAACGAAGTACACCAATGACTTATTCAAGAAGTTCAATATGCAAGAATGCAAAGGTATGACTACACCCATGCCTACTAGTGGACATCTTGATTTAACCAAAGATGGTGAACCGGTTGATCAAAAGGTTTATCGCCCTATGATTGGTTCATTGTTATATCTATGTGCCTCTCATCCCGATATTATGCTAAGTGTGTGCATGTGTGCACGATATCAAGCTGCTCCTAAAGAATGTCATCTTAAGGCTGTGAAAAGGATAGTGAGATACCTAATCCATACACCAAATTTTGGCATTTGGTATCCTAAGAGGTCCTCTTTTGATCTTGTTGTCTACTCCGATTCGTACTATGCCGGAGACAAGGTTGATAGAAAATCCACTTCGGGTACTTGTCAATTCCTTGGTAGATCTCCTGTGTCTTGGTATTCCAAGAAACAAAACTCGGTATCCTTATCCACGGCCGAAGCGGAATACATTGCCGCTGGTTCATGTTGTGCTCAATTACTTTGGATGACCCAAACTCTTAAAGATTATGGGATATATGTGAAACATGTTCCATTTCTATGTGACAATGAAAGTTCTATTAAGATTGCTCACAATCCCGTGCAACATTCTCGAACTAAGCATATTGAAGTTCGTCATCATTTCATTCGATATCATGTTGAAAAAGGGGACATTAACCTTAAGCATGTTCGCACCGATAAGCAATTGGCGGATATATTCACTAAACCACTTGATTAGAAAGTGTTTTGTAGGTTGAGAGGTGAATTGAACATCATTGATGCTTCAAACTTGGAGTAGGAACTCCATTTGATACATGCGAGGCATGAGCCTATGACTAATCCTCGATATTTCTCCTATGATGCTATTCATATGTCTTGGATATATTTGTACCTTGCATGTTATCTAACCCGTGTAGGTACTTGGTTGAATCTAAATCTATGAGATTGCGACTCACTCACATCTTGAGCAATCTCTACATCATCAAGTCTCTACACAATGGTGGTTGAAGACAAGGAAGCACGAAACCATTCAAACATATCCTTTAGCAAATTCCATGTTGAGTCTCATGATTGTCATTTTGGATACACAAGTGCTCTTCCTTGCAAAGCTAACCCATGTAGGTAGATGAACTCAAACTCCAAGTGGTGCTCCCAACCCTTGATGAACTACATCAACCTTGAGCAACCCACACAAGTTCAACTACATGAACAAGATCAACACCACCACCCAAGGTATGTTATTCCATCTTAGAGAGGCTTTACTCCAAGTCATGAGTCAAAGAAACTCGACAAGATGTGAATACATCAAAAGGCTTAAACGAAAAATGGTAACCCCATTTTGAGCTTAAACGATGAGTATGATCTATGATCAAGTGCTCTCACTTGACTCCTAAGTCAATATACTCTAACATAGGTGACTTTGTCACCGACCATTTCTAGATGAAGTTCTCTAGTGTTTCTCCGTGCTTTTGCATTTGCATATTTGTTTCCCCTTTCAAAAAAACTTCATCTAGAACTTTTAGTTTCTTTTCTTTCCTTTTTGTTCTGCATTTTCTGCATCCAATTCATTGCAAATCTTTCAGTAAATTCCTTGCATATCCTTGTGAGATCTTACTTGTCTAGTGAGCCGAGGTGACAAGTGGTTTCACTCTGATAAACTCGGTCACAACGGTTTGTTCTCTTCGGCCCAACCGAAATCCTTCGGTGCAACCGAAGCCCACAACTCGGAGTCACCGATTTCATCACAGGAAAACCAACTTGCCACTTATTCCTGATTTTTGTTTGCTCCAGCTCCACTCAATGATTCTTGTCCTCTGCCTGCATCATATTAGACATGCTGCTTTGCTCTGTGACTCAAGGACCAACCCATTTGTATCACATGTCCAGAAGAGCCCTTCTCGGAAATTGATGTCAAAGGGGGAGAGAGAGATCACATCAAAGCTTAATCCTTCCTATAGGGGGAGAAAGAGAGAATACTTAGGGGGAGAGAGTTTCTCAACTAGGAGAAAGTAATATCATCAAAGACCCTAGATGCTTGGTGTTCAAGAGGAGAGATGTCACATGTCTTTAAGAGGGGAAAGACATGTTTGGTTGGTTGCTTTAGCTCAAGCTCTGTTGTTTCTTTTTTGTTGCTTTGATTTTCTGTTCCCTATCTTCTCCCAATATCCCATGCAGATTCAGGGGGAGCAAGACATCTAAGGGAAGGAAATCTCTGATTTTATTGCATATCTTTACCTTTGGGGGCATGTCTATCTTCAATGTAGTACTTAGTACTCACTCTACATGTCATCCCAGTCTTGGTTCTCTTGTGGTTTCTCTTGTTTGCTCTGCTCAGCAGGTGTATCTGTGTTATTTAACCTTGTTTGCGCAGGTTCATCCCATCCTAAGCCAACTCAAGACCACAAGGTAAGTATATGCATCACAGTCATGTGAATGAGAAGTTCTTGCTGATGTACATACTGTTTGCAAGAAGGACTCATGAGCATGAAGGTACATTTCTCACATTCACATCATTTGCTCTGATGCATATAGCCAAGATACATGTAACACATCGCTTACTCTGTCATGTTTATGCATTCACATGCTCCTATATTCAATATTCACATGATTGCATACATGTAGGGGGATCCTATGCATGTTACATGTCTTTCCAAAGCTTTACTTGCTATTCTCTATATCTTTATCTAAAGCTTTGATGTATGTTGTCATCAATTACCAAAAAGGGGGAGATTGAAAGCACAAGTGCTCCCTGGGTGGTTTTGGTAATTAATATCAACATATCTCTTGTTGGACTAACACTTTTACCTAGTATGTTTCAGATAAGTTCAACAATGGAGTGGCATGGACTAGAGGATGTGGAACCCCTTCAAGATGCTAAGGACAAAGGATTGGCTCAAGCTTCAAGATCAAGACTCTACATTTTCTATTTTAGTGATCCAAGATCACATTGAGTCTATAGGAAAAGCCAATACTATCAAGAGGGGATGAGGTGTTGCTTAATGGCTTGCTTGCTCAAAGTGCTTAGTGATATGCTCCAAAACCCTCAACTACCTTCCCACATCCACATATGACCTAAACCAAAAGTCAAACTCGGCCCCACCGATTCTTTCTATCCGGAGCCACCGAGTTCAGTTAACATAGCCACTGCCAGAAACCCTAGTCAGTTCGGTCTCACCGATGGGATCTCGGTCTCACCGAGATGGGCTTGCAAACTCTTTGTTACCTGCTGCAATATTTTCGGTCCCACCGAGATATGCAATCGGCCCCACCGAGTTTGCTTGGCCAACTCTCTGTTTCACTTATTACCCAAATCGGTCCCACCGAGTTTGAGTAATCGGTCAAACCGAGTTGGTTTTACCCTAACCCTAGCACATCGGTTCCACCGAGTTGAACTAGTCGGTCCCACCGAAAACCCTAACGGTCACTAGGTTTACTAAATCGGTCTGACCGAGTTTTTCCTTCGGTCTCATCGAGATTGGTAAATTGAGTGTAATGGTTAGATTTTGTGTGGAGGCTATATATACCCCTTCACCCACTCTTCATTCGTGGAGAGAGCCATCAGAACATACCTACACTTCCAATACACACTTTCTAAGAGAGAGAACCACCTACACTTGTGTTGAGGTCAAGATATTCCATTCCAACCATATGAATCTTGATCTTTAGCCTTCCCCAAGTTGCTTTCCACTCAAATCTTCTTTCCACCAAATCCAAATCCTGTGAGAGAGAGTTGAGTGTTGGGGAGACTATCATTTGAAGCACAAGAGCAAGGAGTTCATCATCAACACACCATTTGTTACTTCTTGGAGAGTGGTGTCTCCTAGATTGGCTAGGTGTCACTTGGGAGCCTCTGACAAGATTGTGGAGTTGAACCAAGGAGTTTGTAAGGGCAAGGAGATCGCCTACTTCATGAAGATCTACCGCTAGTGAGGCAAGTCCTTCGTGGGCGACGGCCGTGATGGAATAGACAAGGTTGCTTCTTCGTGGACCCTTCGTGGGTGGAGCCCTCCGTGGACTCGCGCAACCGTTACCCTCCGTGGGTTGAAGTCCGCATCAACGTGGATGTACGATAGCACCACCTATCGGAACCACGACAAAAACCTCCGTGTCTCCAATTGCGTTTGAATACTCCAAACCCTTCTCTTTACATTCTTGCAAGTTGCATGCTTTACTTCCCACTGCTCATATACTCATTGCATGGTTGCTTGACATGTATTGTGTTTGTTAAACTTGTTCTTAAACTCCACTTAAACTTAAGAATATTAAAAACTGCAACTTTTGGCACTTAGTGTCTAATCACCCCCCTCTAGACACCTCTTCTCGATCCTTTCATTAGGCTCTTGCAAGCCCAAACTGACGAGATCATTGCGGCGGTTGGTCAGGAGCCCACTCTTGGCTCCAATTGGAGAAGTTCATGTTCATGTAGGCGGACATGCTCCTCAGGGATGACGCGTGGTTGCTCATATAATCAATAGAGCCCCGAAGGTTGTTGAGGTCCGTGTAGGTGGTGTAGTCTTGCTGGGGCTGCTCTTCCTCTTCGTCAGTGGCGAGTTACTTGTTCAGGTTCTGGCCCTTCTTGATCAAAAGTTGCATCTCCTTCCTGTGCAACATAATGCAATTATCCATTCTCGATGGAGAAACAGTTAGGCATAGGTGTGGGTAAAAAGTATGCCACTCCAGGAAACTGATAAAATGGCGGCCATTACGAACTACTACCATACCAGTGCTAGTAAGAACACATATGTTAACAAGGGTGTTACCAACAATGGGGCGGAGATGACTGTAGTCAAGGCTAAGGGAGTTGGCAAACATGGTGATCACTCCTCCACACATGATATCTCCTTGTGCACGATTTGCTTGATGCGCGAGGTGTAGAAAAGGTATTCCCCTAAGTTGGGTGAATAACCGACGTCCAGGTTTGCTGCTTTCCTGAGAACTAGCATGTTCTCATCATTCACCTTATGTAACGCCTGGATAATTAAACTACAGTGAAACTCTGCTAATGATGCCACGTCACCTCCGTTACCGTTTCTAATATCGCGTTAGTTCAAAACCGGTTCAAAAATCAAATTCAAAATATGGCAAACGATAAAAGTTTTCAAGCGTTAAAACAAAAATGTCCGATTAGTGCCAAATATTACATAGGTAATTATTGTAAAGAAAACACTTGTTTATAAAATACTAAAATGCTCTAAAATAAATAAAATAGAAAAAGGAAAATACAAAATAGAAAAAAAAATGAAAAGCCCCCCTCCACTGGGCCGAATGGCCCAGCTGGCCAAAGCCGGCCCAATTGCCCTGGCCTATAAGGCCCTCCCCACACCCGAAACCCTAACCGGTCGCCCCACTCCCCCACCCACTCCCTTGATCCACCTCTCCCCTCCTCTGCCCCCTCGATTGGATCGGGGGAATGAACCACGCCGCCTGCCGCCCGACGCTGCCTAGACCTCGCCGGAGCCCCTCCTCACCGGACTGCCTCCTCGTACCGTTGCCCCAAACCCTACAAACCCACCGCGAGGACCACACCTCCCTCCCTCTTCTCCTCTGCCGCGCGCTCGCGCTTGCGGCGCCCCGCCCGCGCGGCCCCGCTCCGCCCTGCCATCCGCTTCCCCTACTGTAGCTACGCCCCGTGCCGCTCGCCGCTGCCTCGCGCACGCGCTCGCGCCACCCGCCACCTCGCGCATGCGCTCACGCCAATCGCCGCCTCCCGCTACTGCCGCACCACCCCGCGTCCGCCCGCCTCCTCTGCTGTGCTCGCTAGCGCCGCCTCGCTCCCCGCCTCAGCGCATGGCCTCGCCCGCCGGCCGCCCTCTCCTCCTCCCGCGGCCGCTCCACCGCACCCGCTCGCGCGCCCCTAGCCGCCCCCGCCCCTTCTGCTGCCTGCGGCTGCACCTGCACTGCCGCGCCGCTGTTGGGGCAGCTTCTGTTGGCTTGCGCGCCGCTAGTGGCGCCGAGCTGCCCTCCCACCGGCGCCCCCCTCCAGCGACCGCCCGGCCTCGCCGGCCTCGTCCGCCACGGTGTCCCTGGGCGTGCGCCCGCTCGGACCGCACCCGAAACCCGTCGCTCGCACCCGTTAGGCCCCTGGGGCCTATGACAAATGGGCCCCACTACCCAGAATGCTTTGAAAAATAAATAAATGAAATAAATAAATAAAATTAAATATTAATTAATTAATTAATTAACTTAATTAATTCTATTTAAACTAACTAAATTAATTAACTTAATTAATTGTGTTTAATTAGCCTAATAAACAGTTAACTAATGTTAATTAGCTAAACAGTCCCTGACAGGTGGGACCCACGTGTCAGGTTGACTAGGTCAACGGTCAACATTGACTGCTGACGTCATGCTGAAATCATGTTGGCGTCATAATTATATTTTCTAATTAAATTAATCTTGTTAATTCTAGAAAAAAATAAAATACTTTTAAAATTAATATAAAATAAACCGTAGCTCGAATGGGAAAACTTTGTACATGAAAGTTGCTCGGAACGACGAGACGAATTCGGATACGCAGCCCGTTCGTCCACCACACATCCCTAGCATAGCGAACACGCAACCTTCCCCCTCCGGTTCATCTGTCCGAAAACGCAAAACACCAGGGATACTTTGGCGGTTGTTTTCCCCCTTCGCCGCTATCGCCTCCTACTGCGATAGGTCACACCTGGCACCATTACTTGTCATGTCATGCATCGATATGCATCTGTTTGCATCTGTTTGCATTGTTTCCTCCCCCTCTTCTCTCAGGTAGACTACGAGACTGATGCCGCTGCTGGTGCCCCGATCGACTACGTTGTTGACGACCCCTACTTGCCAGAGCAACCAGGCAAGCCCGCCCTTGATCACTAGATATCTCCTATTCTTCTCTCTACTGCTTGCATTAGAGTAGTGTAGCATGTTACTGCTTTCCGTTAATCCCATTCTAATGCATAGCCTGTCCTTGCTACTACTGTTGTTACCTTTACCTACAATCCTAAATATTCAGTATAGGATGCTAGTATTCCATCAGTGGCCCTACATTCCTGTTCGTTTGCCATGCTATACTATCGGGCCGTGATCACTCGGAAGGTGATCACGGGTATATACTTATACATAATATATGATATATGTGGTGACTAAAGTCGGGTCGGCTCGTAGAGTACCCGCAAGTGATTCACGGATTGGGACCGAAAGGACGTTTGTCCTGACGGCCCTCTGAGTGAACCTTTGTGGCGGAGCGACAGGGTAGGTTGAGACCACCTGATAGAGCCGAAGGTGTCCCGATGTTTCGATGAGATGGTGGCTATCGTTTTCTGATGGAGTCGACCTTGACGATCCAACTACGAACGTGCGAGACGTCGCACCTTAGCAATCGCTAAACCAACTTCCGAGGGGTTATTGACCACGCCGGAGCACGATCAACCTGACCACGAGGGTCTGTTTCCTGCGAGCAAACGAAGAACAAGCAAGAAACTGAGATTGCAATCTGGATATTGCGAATATAAGATGAAAACTTTATCGATCAAGGTGGGGTTCTGTGACGCCTTGGTCTGGTCGTTGAACACAAACGAAGTACGCGAAGTTGCAGCTATGCCGAACTTTTAATCTAAACAAAACCCAAAGTCAAAATGATGCCCTAAGGGCTGTATATATGGAGGAAGAGGGGGGAATTTCATGGCCCTTGGAGGAGGGGTCTGAAACCAACCCTAACTCCTGTTTCCCCACACATACGGACTCTAAAAACAGCCTATACTTAAGTATTTCAAAAATACATGGGCCTGGCCCAATAATAAGGTGACGCAACACCTAAAATAGTCTCTGGACGAAGTTTATGAAGTGGCATCTTGTATATTTCGTCCAAGGCTTCATGCACTCCTTATGGTGGCTTCAAAGTCCTGAAATCATCACTTGTAACTCTATTCTTGATCCCCTTGCGCATGCCATCATCTCCATGCTTGAACTTGCTCCAAGGTTCATCTTTCTTGTCCAAGCTAGGCCCTTCATTTGTAAGCAAAACAAATGTATCCAATTTAGGCAGCATCATATTCTCATGAACATTAGAATCGTTACCAAGAAACGGAAGTATCCGATAATTCAATTGGCGTGCGCGAGCTCTAGTAATTGGTCCAGTATATATAGTAGCAGGGGCTGTGGGTGTAACAATGGTATTGATGTCCTCATGATCCTCCCTTTCTTGAAATGAAGTCGTCCTCGACGGAAGCTCATCTTCCTCACCCAAATAAGGCTTCAAATCTGCAATGTTAAAAGTGGGACTAACCCCAAAATCCGCAGGCAACTCAAGTTTATATGCATTATCATTTATTTTCTCTAACACCTTAAAAGGACCATCAACACGTTGCATTAGCTTTGATTTGTGCAAATTAGGAAATCTATCCCTACGCAAATGTAACCAAACAAGATCTCCAGGTGCAAACATAACATGTTTTCTACCCTTATCTCCAGCAAGTTTATATTTAGCATTCATACGCTCAATGTTTTCCTTAGTTAACTCATGCATTTTTAAAAATCAACTCAGCACGTTCTTTAGCATCAAAATTAACCTTCTCCGAAGATGGAAGAGGCAACAAATCAATAGGTGCACGAGGTAGGAAACCATACACAATTTCAAAAGGGCACATCTTAGTAGTAGAATGCAATGAACAATTATAAGCAAATTCAATATGAGGCAAGCATTCTTCCCACATTTTCTTATTATTCTTCAAAACAGCCCTAAGCATAGTAGACAATGTTCTATTAACTACTTCAGTTTGTCCATCAGTTTGGGGGTGACAAGTAGTACTAAAAAGCAGTTTAGTCCCCAACTTAGCCCATAAACATCTCCAAAAGTGGCTAAGAAATTTAGTATCACGATTTGAAACAATAGTATTTGGCACACCATGCAAGCGAATAATTTCACGAAAGAACAAATCAACAACATTAACAACATCATCGCTTTTATGACATGGTATAAAGTGTGCCATTTTCGAGAACCTATCCACGACAACAAATATGCTATCCCTCCCCTTCTTTGTTCGAGGTAAACCTAAAACAAAATCCATAGATATATCCTCCCAAGGAACACTAGGTACAGGAAAAGGCATATATAACCCATAAGGATTGAGTCGTGACTTAGCTTTTTGACATGTAGTGCAGCGAGCAACAAAACGCTCAACATCCCGTCTCATCTTTGGCCAAAAGAAATGTGTAGCAAGTATATCCTCCATCTTCTTGACGCCAAAGTGTCCCATTAGTCCTCCTCCATGTGCCTCCTGCAACAAAAGACGAACGGAGCTAGCTGGAATGCATAGCTTGTTAGCACGAAACACAAATCCATCATTAAGAACGAACTTGTTCCAAGTTCTCCCTTCCTTACAATCCTTTAATACATCTTTAAATTCAGCATCATGCACATATTGATCTTTGATGGTCTCCAAACCAAATATTTTAAAGTCAAGTTGTGAAATCATAGTATAACGATGAGACAATGCATCATCAATAACATTTTCTTTACCCTTCTTGTGTTTAATGACATAAGGGAAAGTCTCAATGAATTCAACCCATTTAGCATGTCTACGATTCAGTTTTGCTTGACTTTTAATGTGTTTCAATGATTCATGATCAGAATGTATAACAAATTCCTTGGGCCATAAATAATGTTGCCATGTTTCTAAGGTCCAAAGAAGAGCATATAATTCTTTATCATAAGTAGAATAGTTCAGACTAGGCCCACTCAATTTTTCAGAAAAGTATGCAACAGGTTTGCCATCTTGTAATAACACACCTCCTAATCCAATTCCACTAGCATCACATTCAAGCTCAAATGTCTTATTAAAATCAGGAAGTTGGAGTAAAGGAGCATGTGTCAACTTATCTTTCAATACCGTGAAGGCTTCTTCCTGTGCGGTACCCCAAACAAAAGGCACATCCTTCTTTGTAAGCTTGTTGAGAGGTGCAACAATGGTGCTGAAATCTCTCACAAAACGCCTATAGAAACCAGCGAGGCCAAGGAAACTCCTCACTTGTGTGACCGTTTTGGGCTGCGGCCAACTCTCAATAGCTTCAATCTTGGCTTTATCAACTTCAATTCCCTGTGGAGTAACAACATAGCCCAGAAAAGATACTCGGTCGGTGTAGAAGGTGCACTTTCCAAGGTTACCAAACAAACGTGCATCACGTAGAGCAATAAAAACAGCACGTAAATGTTCCAAATGATCCTCCAAAGATTTGCTATAAACCAATATGTCATCAAAGTAAACTACCACAAATCGTCCAATGAAAGCACGTAAAACTTTGTTCATTAACCTCATGAAAGTACTAGGTGCATTAGTTAACCCAAAAGGCATGACTAACCACTCATATAATCCAAACTTAGTTTTAAATGTTGTTTTCCATTCATCTCCCAATTTCATACGAATTTGATGGTACCCACTACGCAAATCAACTTTGGAGAATATTGTAGAGCCACTCAATTCATCAAGCATATCATCTAGACTAGGAATAGGATGACGATAATGAATAGTAATATTATTAATGCCTCTACAATCAACGCACATACGCGACATACCATCCTTTTTCGGCACTAAAATGATATGAACAACACAAGGACTAAGGGATTCACGTATATAACCTTTGTCGAGCAGTTCTTGTACTTGACGCATAATCCCCTTCGTCTCCTCTGGATTGGTATGGTATGGTGCACGGTTGGGTAATGATGCACCGGGAATTAAGTCAATTTGATGCTCAATCCCTCGAATAGGTGGTAATCCCGGTGGCACATCTTGTGGAAAGACGTCAGCAAAGTCCTGCAAAATGTTAGTGATAGCAGGAGGCAAAGAGGAAGGCACGTCCTCGAATGAAAATAATGCCTCTTTGCACACAAAAGCAAAGCAAAAAGATTTGCTAAAATCTAGATCTTCAATATTAGATTTGGTGGCAAGTAAACATGCACTTTTCAATTTAATTTCAGAAGCAACACTAGATGGTTTATTGCTAGGCTTCATTTGTTGCTCAATTTCGTTTGCCACAATCTGATTTTCACTCTTATTTTTCTCCTGTTTTGCTTTAGTAGCTCTATTAATATCATCTTTCAAAATGGAATCGGGAGTCATAGGAAGCAAAGTAATATGGCTATCCTTATGAACAAGAGTATACTGATTATTTCGACCATGGTGTACAGAATTTTTATCAAATTGCCATGGTCTACCAAGTAATAAGGAACATGCTTGCATGGGTACCACATCACAGTCAACATAATCAACATATGTCGAGATACTAAAATGCACACGAACAGTACGTGTTACCTTAACCTTGCCGCTGTTGTTGAACCATTGGATGTAGTAAGGATGTGGATGTGGTCGTGTGGTGAGAGAGACCTTCTCCACCATCTCCATGCTAGCCAAGTTGTTGCAGCTCCCTCCATCTATGATGACGCGAACAGAACGTTCCTTCACAACTCCCTTTGTATAGAACAAATTATGCCTCTGATTTTGCTCAGCTTGTGTAACCTGCACACTCAAAACACGTTGAGCAACTAAACATTCATACTTGACAACATCTTTAGGAGACATGTATTGCGTCTCATAATCAGAATCATCTCCACCGTGTTCTTCATGTGTAATAAGAGCCAAAGTCTCCTCATCATAGTCACTAGCGGACTCATACCCACCATCCTCAGTAATAATCATCACACGCTGAGATTTGCATTCTCTCGCAAAATGTCCTCTTCCCTTACAACAATGACAAATAATATCACTTGTGTGCGCCGTTGATGCCATGGAAGAAGAAGAACTCTGTGCAGGACCAGCAGGTGTGCTCTTGGCAGATAGTGGTGGTTGTGCTTGCTTTCTTGTATCACGGCTGGAGGTGGCACCTGATGGAGGTGCTGGTGCAGTGGAAATAGAGGATGCACGTGGTGTCCATGATGAAGATCGACCTGTAGAAAAGTTAGTTCACGCCAATGCCTGTTGATCCTGCACTTCACGTTCAGCTTTACAAGCAAGATGGAATAAACGAGTGATATTAGTATACTCCTTATACTCTAGAATGGTCTGAATCTCTCTATTTAATCCACCCATAAAACGTGCAAGCATAGCTTCATTCTCCTCAACAATACCACATCTAATCATGCCAGTTTGTAATTCCTGATAATATTCTTCTACATAATTTTTTCCTTGTCTTAAACGATGCAATTTTTGAAGTAATTCACGTTGATAATATGGTGGAACCCAACGAGTACGCATAGCAGTTTTCAAAGCAGCCCAAGTAGCTGGAATAGGATATAATCTACAATCTTCAGACCACCAAATACATGCAAAGCTAGTGAAAGCACAAATAGCAGCAGGAACACGTCTCTCCTTAGGATATTGTAAACATGTAAATCGTTGTTCAGTTTCTAACTCCCAAGTAAGATATATATATATATATCAGGAACATATCTGCCCTCAAATGGTGGAATGTTCAATTTCAGTTTAGGGAGATGGTCATGATCACGTACCTGAGGTGGTTGTGCAACCCTACCATTGCGATGATATGCATGAGGACGACCTGGTGGCGGTGGTGCTGGTGGTTGCACGTAGTTCTGATTTTGATCAACCTCATCCACGTAATGGTCCTCCACCTCTGCAGTAGCAGCAGGAGCTACAGAAGCATCAACAGCGGCACCAGAATTTTGACCAGGCTCAAGGGGAATGCGAAGTGCCCGTCCCACTTGATTTGGAAGGCGATGTTGTTGTTGTTGTTGTGGTTGTTGTTGTTGTAGAGGTGCGTTAGGTGCAGCCGGTGGTGGTGGTGGAAGACGCGTGAGCAATTCATTAAACTTGTTATCGAGCTTTGTTTCGAACGTCTTATCCATGCCATCTATATTCTCCATGGCCTCTTCAAATCTGTTTAGCACATCTTGCACCTGTCCACTCATCATTTGCTGAAATTTATCATGTAGCTCTTTGTTCGTCATGTTCTCCCAATCCGTCTCATCGGCTTGTGATCCTGCCATGGTTAGAAGCAATAGAAACACACAAGAATATGATCCTACAGACTACTAGGAAGTGGTGGTGGTGTATCACAAATCCAGCAAGCGAATCTCAAATTCTTACCAGTTCTTACCCAGTAGCAGGTGGTGATCGGCAATCGTTGTAGTCAAAACTCTTAGAGCTTGGATAGAGCGATTACCAGGGAGAGTCAAACGCATGACGTAGATGTATGTGGAGCTGGGAAGGCTTATAATATGGTAGCAAAAAGGGTCAACAATAATCAATTCAGAGATGCAAAGTTGAAGAAACGCTCAACGACGGTACTGTGCTGGTCCTAGGCTAGACCGTGCTAGAGACGCGAGCCTAGAACACTAACAAAATCACGGCGCTGCTCGTAAACAAGGGAAAAGCACACTCTGGAACTGTTTTTTCGCTTTGTTTTTTTTGCGCTCCTCCTTTTTTTTGGCGCTCCTTTTTTAGGTGCTCCTTTTTTTGCGGAAAATCACTATAATGGCGAGTGTCTCAAAACTCTTCCCTCGTCAAACTGATAGGATGGGCACGAAATTTTTTTGACTGTTTTTTCGGAAATCAGGGCAGCGGCGATGAAAAAGTGCGACAAAAAATCACTATGATGGCACGTGGCTCAAAAGACTCAGAAAAGCCTAAAAATAAGATAGGGAAAAAAAATTTGCCTGCGAAAATTTTGGCCTAAAAACTGCCGGGGGTCTCCAGACTTTTTTTCCCGAGACCTACTCAGGCAAGGAAACACGAAACGGAAATTAGATGGATCTCGAAAACAAACCTAATATGAAAGGAACTCGGATTGGTGGTGGATATATGGTGGTAGGATATGGCAGCGGTGGTTGTATATGGATACAGATTGGTGGTGGTATATGGATATGGATTGGTGGTGGTATATGGATACGGATTGGAGGTGGTATATGGATACAGATTGGTGATGGTATATGGAGACAGATCGGTGGCAGATAAGCGGTGGTGGTAGATTGCAGGGGCGATGATGATGGTGTGGCGGCGACGTGGTAACTTATGACCAGAACTCGAAACTCTAAAAGACTAGACTCTAAGAACAGCAACTAGACACGACGATGCAACGCAAATTCAACAAAGCAAACTACTGAAAAGACTATGCAAAGGCTCAGACTGGTTCGGATATGATTAACTAACCCTAATTTTTCTTGGCTTTTTCGTGGACTGTAGGTATGAAGAACAGACTCGATCTAAACTAGGAAAAACTGTAAAATCTCACCGAGCAACCCGAAAATCTGATACCACTTGATAGAGGCGAAGGTGTCCCGATGTTTCGATGAGATGGTGGCTATCTTTTTCTGATGGAGTCGACCTTGACGATCCGACTACGAACGTGCGAGACATCGCGCCTTATCAATCGCTAAACCAACTTCCGAGGGGTTATTGACCACGCTGGAGCACGATCAACTTGACCACGAGGGTCTGTTTCCTTCGAGCAAACGAAGAACAAGCAAGAGACTGAGATTGCAATCTGGATATTGTGAATATAAGATGAAAACTTTATTGATCAAGGTGGGGTTCTGTGACGCCTTGGTCTGGTCGTTGAACACAAACGAAGTACGCGAAGTTGCAGCTATGCCGAACTTTTAATCTAAACAAAACCCAAAGTCTAAACAATGCCCTAAGGGCTGTATATATGGAGGAAGAGGGGGGAATTACGTGGCCCTTGGAGGAGGGGTCCGAAACCAACCCTAACTCCTGTTTCCCCACACATACAGACTCTAAAAACAGCCTATACTTAAGTATTTCGAAAATACATGGGCCTGGCCCAATAATAAGGTGACGCAACACCTAAAATAGTCTCTGGACAAAGTTTATGAAGTGGCATCTTGTATATTTCGTCCAAGGCTTCATGCACTCCTTATGGTGGCTTCAAAGTCCTGAAATCATCACTTGTAACTCCATTCTTGATCCCCTTGCGCATGCCATCATCTCCATGCTTGAACTTGCTCCAAGGTTCATCTTTCTTGTCCAAGCTAGGCTCTTCATTTGTAAGCAAAACAAATGTATCCAATTTAGGCAACATCATATTCTCATGAACATTAGAATCGTTACCAAGAAACGAAAGTACCTAATAATTCAATTGGCTTGCGCGAGCTCTAGTAATTGGTCCAGTATGTATAGCAGCAGGGGCTGTGGGTATAACAATGGTATTGATGTCCTCATCACCACCTAGGAGGGAGGTAGGCCTGGCCCTGGTCGGCGTCCGCGGTTAATTTAATTAACATGCTTAACGAGATCTGGGTATTTGATCTGAGTCTGGTCACTGGCCTAGACACACTAACCAATTACGCGGGAATAGTTATGGGCACTTGACGTCGTGGTATCAGTCAAAGCTCTCTTGACGTCAGCGACTGAGTGGCGCGCGCCGGATTGGGCTGGAACGCCTGCTCTTGTATTAGGGAGGCTAGGTCTGTTTTCGGCCGCGTTCGCAATGTGCAGGTGTGCAATGGGCGATGGGCCCAGACCCCTGCGCCATAGGATTTAGACCGGCGTGCTGACCTCTCTTTTGTGCCTAGGTAGGGCTGGGACGTGTTGATCTTCCGAGGCCGGGCATGACCCAGGAAAGTGTGTTCGGCCAAAGGGGATCGAGCGTGTTGGGAAATGTGGTGCACCCCTGCAGGGAATTTGATCTATTCAAATAGCCGTGTCCCTCGGTAAAAGGATGACCCGGAGTTGTGCCTTGACCTTATGACAACTAGAACCAGATACTTAATAAAATACACCCTTCCAAGTGCCATATACAACCCGGCAATCGCTCTCTCACAGGGCGACGAGGGGAGGATCACCGGGTAGGAATATGCTATGCGATGATACTTGGTAACTTATCATCTACTCTCTTCTTCTGCTTCAAGATGGAGGCTGCCAGAAGCGTAGTCTTCGATAGGACTAGCTATCCCCGTCTTATTCTGGCATTATGTAGTTCAGTCCACATATAATACCCCTTTCATTGATACCAATGCATATGTAGTGTAGTTCCTTGCTTGTGAGTACTTTGGATGAGTACTCATGGTTGCTTTGCTCCCCCCTTTTCCCCCTTCCTATATCTGGTTGTTGCGACCAGATGTTGGAGCCCAGGAGCCAGACGCCACCGTCGATGATGACTCCTACTTCACTGGAGGTGCCTACTACTACGTGTAGGCCGCCGATGACGGCCAGGAGTAGTTTAGGAGGATCCCAGGCAGGAGGTCGGCGCCTCTTTCGATTTGTATCCCAGTTTGTACTAGCCATCTTATGGCAACTTGTTTAACTTATGTCTGTACTCAGATATTGTTGCTTCTGCTGACTCGTCTATGATCGAGCTCTTGTATTCGAGCCCTCAAGGCCCTTGGCTTGTAATATGATGCTTGTATGAGTTGCTTTATTTTTAGAGTTGTGTTTTGATATCTTCCCGTGAGTCCCTGATCTTGATCGTACACATTTGCGTGTATGATTAGTGTACGATTGAATCGGGGGCGTCAAACCTTAGAAACTTCTCCTAGTGTCTGCAAGGAGTTAGTGATAATATAGTAGAAATAACGTATATCAGGACATTCAATGCAACTGGCTCTTTTCTTGGAGCCACGACGACTCATCCTAAAAAGGATTGCCTCGGGTGCGGGTCAGTGAAATCATAAACATATCTAATTTCAGCATCATTGTTGGGGAAGCCAAAATAGTTACACCACTCAACAAAAGTGATATTTAAGTCTTGGTCAAGGAGATGGAAAGTGATCCTCCCCTCCTCATATACATTTGGCACTAATCCAACATTGTGCAAGAGAGTACTAAGAAACTCAAGCGTCAATCGTTCATAGGTCTCACACCCTTGATAAACAAAATGGTGCAACCCGGCATTATGACAAAGCAAAATAAAATCATGAGTAATACCTAGCTTGGCGAGAGTACTCGCACAAGCCCCTTTGGTTGCTTTGATCTTCCTTGTAGTGAGCTTTTGGAACTTCTTCCTTGCTCCACAGTCGGTGAAGATGATCCCTGAGTGAAAACTTGTTGCGGTTGCGCGGCGGATGAACTCGCATCACCGCGTATGCGAGAAGACCTCAGTGTAAACATCTACAAAACAATTTTTCAGTCCAACATAATGAAACAATAATGATCCTATGGTACTCACATCATCATACTCCACTAAAAACATCAACAAATCCATGCCAAACTCAAGTTTGAATAAAAAATATTCATCTCCTAGACATGGCAATGCTAGGCGTGTAGAACATGGATTTGCGAAAAATAAGTTGGGGATCGGAGGAGAAACATACTGTAGATCGATCACACGGTAAGATTCAAACAGAAAACGAACGAGTAAAGAGATCGAGCGAAGTTTTGCTAGGGTTTCGAGGAAGAAGAAGAAAAGAGAGATGGGGGCGAAATACCTCCTTTCTCGGGCTTATTAGAGCCGCCGGTGTGCATAACGACCGCTCATACGGGTGCAAGAGTCTGCATGGAACGCCGTATTTAACTTGGTTAGACTCACCTTTGCGTGTGCGCATATGAAACGACCACCGAAATAGGCGTCGACGTCTGTTTCAAATGGCTTTGTTCGTTCTGTTCTTCTTGTGCTTCTGGTCGAAGATGTTAAACGACCGCTCGGACAGGCGTGTGCGCCCATTTGGAACCGTCAAATGCTCTGGACTCGTTCGTTGTTTCTTTAAAGAATCAAGACGACCACAAATACAAGCGTGTGCACTAGTTTGAAATGCCGTCCTTCAATTGTTTTGCGCTTGAACCTCCTGCAGGTCAAGCAACCGCCCACGCGACCGCTACGGTCGTAGGAAAGGCCGTCTTCTTGTTTGTTTCTTCCAAAACTTATATTTTTATTCTTTTCCCTGCGGTGTTAGTTCCATAGAAATACATAGAAACATATCTGGGCATTCAAACATCAATCTAGCATATAAATTATCTTGCACAAGGCTAAGCCTTCATTAGAACAACTCTTCTAAACTCACTTCTTCACATGGAACTGTTGGGGAACGTAGTAATTTCAAAATTTTCCTATGCACACGCAAGATCATGGTGATGTATAGCAACGAGAGGGGAGAGTGTCGTCCACGTACCCTCGTAGACCATTAAGCGGAAGCGTTATGACAACGCAATTGATGTAGTCGTACGTATTCACGATCGACCGATCCTCAGTACCGAACGTACGACACCTCCGCGTTCAGCACACGTTCAACTCGGTGACGTCTCGCGAACTCACGATCCAGTAGATCTCGGGGAAGAGTTTCTTAAGCACGACGGTGTGGTGACCATGTTGATGAAGCTACCGTCGCAGGGCTTCGCCTAAGCACCACTACGATATAACCGAGGTGGATTATGGTGGAGGGGGGCACCGCACACGGCTAAGAGATCAACAGATCAATTGTTGTGTCTATGGGGTGCCCCTGCCCCTGTATATAAAGGAGCTAGGGGGAGGCGGCCGGCCAAGGAGGAGGTCGCGCCAAGGACTCCCTCTTTTCCTAGTTGGAGTAGGAGAGGAGAAGGAAGGGAGAGAAGAGAGAAGGAAAGGGGGGCCCCCTCCTTGTCCAATTCGGACTAGAGGGGGAGGGGGCGTGCGGCTGCCCTTGGCCGCCCCTCCTCTTCTCCCACTAAGGCGTATTAGGCCCAATATACTCCTCGGGGGGTTCCGGTAACCCCCCGGTACTCTGGTAAATGTCCGAAACCTTTCCGGTATCCGAACATAGTCATCCATTATATCGATGTTCACGTCTCGACCATTTCGAGACTCCTCGTCATGTTCGTGATCATATCCGGGACTCCAAACTACCTTCGGTACATCAAAACACAAAAACTCATAATACCGATCATCACAGAACTTTAAGCGTGCGGACCCTAAGGGTTCGAGAACTATGTAGACAAGACCGAGACATGTCTCCGGTCAATAACCAATAGCGGAACCTGGATGCTCATATTGGTTCCTACATATTCTACGAAGATCTTTATCAGTCAAACCGCATAACAACATACGTTGTTCCCTTTGTCATCGGTATGTTACTTGCCCGAGATTCGATCGTCGGTATCTCAATACCTAGTTCAATCTCGTTACCGGCAAGTCTCTTTACTCATTCCGTAATGCAACATCCCGCAACTAACTCATTAGCCACATTGCTTGCAAGGCTTATAGTGATGTGCATTACCGAGAGGGCCCAAAGATACCTCTCCGACAATCAGAGTGACAAATCCTATTCTTGATCTATGCCAACTCCACGAACACCATAGGAGACACCTGTAGAGCACCTTTATAATCACCCAGTTACGTTGTGATGTTTGGTAGCACACAAAGTGTTCCTCCGTTATTTGGGAGTTTCATAATCTCATAGTCATAGGAACATGTATAAGTCATGAAGAAAGCAATAACAGTAAACTTAAATGATCAAGTGCTAAGCTAACGAAATGGGTCAAGTCAATCACATCATTCTCCTAATGATGCGATCCCATTGATCAAATGACAACTCATGTCTATGGCTAGGAAAATTAACCATCTTTGATCAATGAGCTAGTCAAGTAGAGGCATACTAGTGACACTATGTTTGTCTATGTATTCACACATGTATTATGTTTCCTGTTAATACAATTCTAGCATGAATAATAAATATTTATCATGAAATAAGGAAATAAATAATAACTTTATTATTGCCTCTAGGGCATATTTCCTTCAGTCTCCCACTTGCACTAGAGGCAATAATCTAGATTACATAGTAATGATTCTAACACCCATGGAGTCTTGGTGTTGATCATGTTTTGCTCGTGGAAGAGGCTTAGTCAGCGGGTCTGCAACATTCAGATCCGTATGTGTCTTGCATATCTCTATGTCTGCCACCTGGACTTGATCCCGGATGGCATTGAAGCGTCTCTTGATGTGATTGGTTCTCTTGTGAAATCTAGATTCCTTTGCCAAGGCAATTGCACCAGTATTGTCACAAAAGATTTTCATTGGACCCGATGCACTAGGTATAGCACCGAGATCGGATATGAACTCCTTCATCCAGACTCCTTCATTTGCTGCTTCCGAAGTAGCTATATACCCCGCTTCACACGTAGATCATGCCACGACGCTTTGTTTAGAACTGCTCCAACTGACAGCTCCACCGTTCAATATAAACACGTATTTAGTCTGCGATTTAGAATCGTACGAATTTAGAATCGTCCGGATCAGTGTCAAAGCTTGCATCGACGTAACCATTTACGACGAGCTCTTTGTCACCTCCATAAACGAGAAACATATCCTTAGTCCTTTTCAGGTATTTTAGGATGTTCTTGACCGCTGTCCAGTGATCCACTCCTGGATTACTTTGGTACCTCACTGCTAAACTAATAGCAAGGCACACATCAGGTCTGGTACACAACATTGCATACATGATAGAGCCTATGGCTGAAGCATAGGGAACACTTTTCATTTTCTCTCTATCTTCTACAGTGGTTGGGCATTGAGTCTTACTCAACTTCAAACCTTGTAACACAGGCAAGAACCCTTTCTTTGCTTGATCCATTTTGAACTTCTTCAAAACTTTATCAAGGTATGTGCTTTGTGAAAGTCCAATTAAGCGTCTTGATCTATCTCTATAAATCTTGATGCCTAATATATAAGCAGCTTCACCGAGGTCTTTCATTGAAAAACTCTTATTCAAGTATCCTTTTATGCTATCCAGAAATTCTATATCATTTCCAATCAACAATATGTCACCAACATATAATATTAGAAATGCTACAGAGCTCCCACTCACTTTCTTGTAAATACAGGCTTCTCCAAAAGTCTGTATAAAACCATATGCTTTGATCACACTATCAAAACGTTTATTTCAACTCCGAGAGGCTTGCACCAGTCCATAAATGGATCGCTGGAGCTTGCACACTTTGTTAGTACCCTTTGGATCGATAAAACCTTCAGGTTGCATCATATACAACTCTTCTTCCAGAAAACCATTCAGGAATGCAGTCTTTACATCCATTTGCCAAATTTCATAATCGTAAAATGCGGCAATTGCTAACATGATTCAGACAGACTTAAGCATCGCTACGGGTGAGAAGGTCTCATCGTAGTCAACTCCTTGAATTTGTCGAAAACCTTTCGCAACAAGTCGAGCTTTGTAGACAGTAACATTACCATCAGCGTCAGTCTTCTTCTTGAAGATCCATTTATTCTCGATGGCTTGCCGATCATCGGGCAAGTCAACCAAAGTACACACTTTGTTCTCATACATGGATCCCATCTCAGATTTCATGGCTTCAAGCCATTTTGCGGAATCTGGGCTCATCATCGCTTCCTCATAGTTCGTAGGTTCGTCATGGTCAAGTAACATGACCTCCAGAACAGGATTACCGTACCACTCTGGTGCGGATCTTGCTCTAGTTGACCTACGAGGTTTAGTAGTAACTTGATCTGAAGTTTCATGATCATCATCATTAGCTTGCTCACTAATTAGTGTAGGTGTCACAAGAACCGGTTTCTATGATGAACTACTTTCCAATAAGGGAGCAGGTACAGTTACCTCATCAAGTTCTACTTTCCTCCCACTCACTTCTTTCGAGAGGAACTCCTTCTCTAGAAAGGATCCATTCTTAGAAATGAATGTCTTGCCTTCGGATCTGTGATAGAAGGTGTACCCAACAGTTTCCTTTGGGTATCCTATGAAGACACATTTCTCTGATTTGGGTTCGAGCTTATCAGCTTGAAGCTTTTTCACATAAGCATCGCAGCCCGAAACTTTAAGAAACGACAACTTTGGTTTCTTGCCAAACCACAGTTCATAAGGCGTCGTCTCAACGGATTTCGATGGTACCCTATTTAATGTGAATGCAGCTGTCTCTAAAGCATAACCCCAAAATGATAGCGGTAAATCAGTAAGAGACATCATAGATCGCACCATATCTAGTAAAGTACGATTACGGCGTTTGGACACACCATTACACTGTGGTGTTCCGGGTGGCATGAGTTGCGAAACTATTCCACATTGTTTCAAATGTAAACCAAACTCATAACTCAAATATTCTCCTCCACGACCAGATCGTAGAAAAATCATTTTCTTGTTATGATGATTTTCCACTTCACTTTGAAATTCTTTGAACTTTTCAAATGTTTCAGACTTGTGTTTCATTAAGTAGATATACCCATATCTGCTCAAATCATCTGTGAATGTGAGAAAATAACGATACCCACCGCGAGCCTCAACATTCATTGGACCACATAAATGAGTATGTATGATTTCCAATAAATCTGTTGCTCGCTCCATTGTTCCGGAGAACGGCGTTTTAGTCATCTTGCCCATGTGGCATGGTTCGCAAGTACCAAGTGATTCATAATCAAGTGATTCCAGAAGTCCATCAATATGGAGTTTCTTCATGCGCTTTACACAAATATGACCCAAATGGCAGTGCCACAAATAAGTTGCACTATCATTATCAACTCTACATCTTTTGGCTTGAACATTATGAATATGTGTATCACTACTATCGAGATTCAACACAAATAGACCACTCTTCAAGGGTGCATGACCATAAAAGATATTACCATATAAATAGAACAACCATTATTCTCAGATTTAAATGAATAACTGTCTCGCATTAAACAAGATCCAGATATAATGTTCATGCTTAACGTTGGCACCAAATAACAATTATTTAGGTCTAAAACTAATCCCGAAGGTAGATGTAGAGGTAGCATGCCGACGGCGATCACATCGACTTTGGAACCATTTCCCACACGCATCGTCACCTCATCCTTAGCCAGTCTTTGCTTAATCCGTAGTCCTTGTTTCGAGTTGCAGATATTAGCAATGGAACCAGTATCAAATACCCAGGTGCTACTGCGAGCTCTAGTAAGGTACACATCAATAACATGTATATCACATATACCTTTGTTCACCTTGCCATCCTTCTTATCCGCCAAATACTTGGGGCAGTTCCGCTTCCAGTGACTAGTCCCTTTGCAGTAGAAGCACTAAGTCTCAGGCTTAGGTCCAGACTTGGGTTTCTTCTCTTGAGCAGCAACTTGTTTGTCGTTCTTCTTGAAGTTCCCTTTCTTCTTCCCTTTACCCTTTTTCTTGAAACTGGTGGTCTTGTTGACCATCAACACTTGATGCACCTTCTTGATTTCTACCTCCGCAGCCTTTAGCATTGCAAAGAGCTCGGGAATCGGCTTATCCATCCCTTGCATATTATAGTTCATCTGGAAGCTCTTGTATCTTGGTAGCAGTGATTGAATAACTCTGTCAATGACACTATCAACCGGAAGATTAACTCCCAGCTGAGTCAAGTGATTATGGTACCCGGACATTTTGAGTATATGTTCACTGACAGAACTATTCTCCTCCATCTTGAAGCTGTAGAACTTATTGGAGACTTCATGTGACGCCCCGAGACCGTTGCGCCAGGTGTCTTCCAGTTATTCGCTGTTGTTGCCTTGTCTTTTGCTTGCGTGTCATGCATCCCATATCATGTCATCATGTGCATCGCATTTGCGTACGTGTCCGTCTCATGCATCCGATCATTTTCCCCGTTGTCCGTTTTGCATTCCGACACTCCTATGTACTCCGGTGCCCCCCTTTTGCCTCTTTTCGTGTGCGGGTGTTAAACTGTCTCGAAATGGACCGAGTTTAGCCAAGCGGCCTTGGTACACCACCGGTAGACCGCCTGTCAAGTTTCGTGCCATTTGGAGTTCGTTTGATACTCCAACGGTTAACCTGGGAACCGTAAAGGCCTCATGTGTGTTGCAGCCCAACACCCCTCCAAAGTGGCCCAAAACCCATCCAAACCCCCTCCATCTTCTCGGTCGTTCGATCACGATCGCGTGGCCGAAAACCGCACTCCATTTGGACTCTCCTAGCTCCCTCTACCTATATATATGTGCCTTCCCCCCGAAATTTCGCAGTCTAAAACCTAGATCCACTCCTCCCCGCGCCACCGGACGCGTCCGCGCTGCACCGGACTTGTCCACTGCCACCGCCACGTCGCTCCGACCAATGGGAGCATGACACGTCACCCCGCCGCCGCTCCCCCTCCACTCACTGCGCGCCACGTCAGCGCCCGCGCCGCCCCACTTCGCCGCCGGCCCGCGGGGCCCAGATCTGGCCCGCGCGAGCCCGACCGCGCCGCCACCTGGCCCGAGCATCGCCCGTCGCCAGCGCCTCGCGCCTCGCTGTCCTTGCTCCGCCGCCGTCTTCGCGCGTCGCCGGCGGCCAACTCCGGCGACCGGAACCCCACCGCTGCTCTTCGCTGCCTCGCCTCCACGTCACCTGCGCCGCCCCGCCGCCTCACTCCCGCGCAACCGAGTCAGCCCCGCCGCCCACTCAATAGAGTGCCGCCCGCGCCGCCCGCCATTGAGCTCGCCGGCCGGAGCCGCCGTGTGCCGCACACCGCCGGACCTCCGCAGCCTCGCCCTGGCTGGATCCGGCGCCATCCTCCCCGGATCCGTGCGCCCCGAGCCCCTCCAGGCCCATTCCTGTCCGTCCCTACCTTCCCCGCTCCTGATGCCGGCCGCCGTCGCCGGATCGAGCCACCACCACCGCCGCCTTGCCTCCTGCTCGAGGAGATGATGATCCGTGGGCCCGGGCCCCGCTGCAGGCCCAGCAACGCCAAGGCCGGCCCATCTCCGCCTCCCCCTCAGGCCGCTCCGATCCGGCCCAAGGGCCCTAGGTGAGCACCGCTCGTCTATCCTCCGCCCGTGCGCCGTTTAGTTATCGAGCGCTCATTTTGAACTTGTCTGTTTTTTTTCTCTAAGTCCTCAGTTCCATAAATTTTCAAGCTCTGTTCATCATGCCATAACTCCATGTCCGTAGCTCCGTTTCATGCGCATGATATATCAAAATGTTCGTTAGGATGTCCACTTCATTTTGTTCCATTTCACCATGCTTGTTTGAGTCCATCTTGATGCCCAAATGACTGTTGCAAGACTGCTATAAAATGTTAGTTCCTGATTCTTATCAGTTTATGAGCATTTGTCATTTTTGCCATGATTATTGTGTCCTGCATATGAGCATGAGCTCTACATGTGTTTTGTTATATGCCATGCCATCTTTACAGTGGTGTAGCCATGTATTTTTGTGATCAATATGGTGACTAGCACATGCATGCAAAGTAGCTCTCGTGATATCGCTGATTTCAAGGACTTAGAATTCTACTAAGTCTTTGTCTGCTGTTATTTTTATGCCATGTATTCATGTTGTTTCAGAGAGATCCATGCTTCTTTTGAGCATGTTCAATAAGGATGATTTGGGAATATGGTTGTGCTCTACCCATCCATGTCCTTGTTTGCATTTATGGAGTGCCCTAGCATGACTAAATCATGCTCTACTTTTGCTATAAAATGTTCCTGGCAGATTGTTTACATGTTATTCAATTTTGCCAAGGTTGTTGTAGTTGATCCATGCATGCTATGAGCTTGTTCTTGCCATGGTTAGCTTCTTGATCATGACTTTTTGCTGGTAGTATGCTTAGTTTGTCATGCAATGCCTTGTGTTGAGTGCATCGAGCTCGCAAACATGCCTACGTAATTCTGTTTATGCCATGTCCAGTTTTCTGCTAAGTCTGAATCTGTTAACGAAACTTGCTATGTTTATATGGGTGCCATCATATTTTCTGTGCCCTTTTGGATTATGGTCAGTAAGGGACTTTTGTTATATGCTTTGAGTAGATTCACGACATGCCTTTGTTTGCTATGTCCTGTTCCTGTAGTATGTTGATATCTCGCTCTAAATTGCCTCCTGATGTTAATTCCTGACATGTTAGTATTTTCACTAAGTCTGTGATGCTGATATCTTTTGCACTTTTGCCATGCTTGTTTGAACCTATCTTGTGTGATTTAGCTGTAGCTCAGTGTTCATATTTTGTCAAGCATCTTGAGTAGATCACTGCCATGTGCTTTGTTGCTATGTTGGAGTGCAGTAGCTTAGTTTCTTGTTGCATTATAGATGGCATCGTGCTGTTAATCGCAGAATTGTGCCATTTTTGTTTTGCTTGCCATTTGCAAACCGTGCATCCGATTCCGGTGATCTTTATATTGATTTCGAGCGAAATCAACTCATCTTTCCAGCGACACTCTTGTTTTGCCAAGTTGAGGCCTGGTTCAATATTTTCCTTCCGGAGCACGCATAGGCATTGCATATTACATCCCGCATATCATGCCATGTTTTGCATCATGTTGCTTGCGCATTGCACTGTGGTTGATTGTGGTTTCTTTTGCTTGTGTTCTTGCCTTGGGTAGAGTCGGGAGACGAGTTTGTGATCGAGGAACCCGTTGAGTACACTTACGAGGATCAATCTTACGTCAACTCGGAGAACTTTACAGGCAAGATGACCATACCCTTGAAATCACTTCTATCTTTGCTTGCTAGTTGCTCGCTCTTTTGCTATGCCGCGATACCTACCACTTGCTATATCATGCCTCCCATATTGCCATGTCAAACCTCTAACCCACCTTGTCCTAGCAAACCGTTGTTTGGCTATGTTACCGCTTTGCTCAGCCCCTCTTATAGCGTTGCTAGTTGCAGGTGAAGATGGAGTTTGTTCCATGTTGGAACATGGTTTTTGTTGGGATATCATTATTATCATATATTGTTTACATTAATGCACCTATATACTTGGTAAAGGGTGGAAGGCTCGGCCTTATGCCTGGTGTTTTGTTCCACTCTTGCCGCCCTAGTTTCCGTCATACCGGTGTTATGTTCCTTGATTTTGCGTTCCTTACGCGGTTGGGTGTTATGGGAACCCCTTGACAGTTCGCTTTGAATAAAACTCCTCCAGCAAGGCCCAACTTTGGTTTTACCATTTGCCACCTAGCCTTTTCCCTTGGGTTCTGCAGACTCAAGGGTCATCTTTATTTTAACCCCCTGGGCCAGTGCTTGTCTAAGTGTTGGTCCGAACCTGTCAGCAGCCGGTGGCCACCAGGGGCAACTCTACGCTGGCCTACCGGAATCTTGGACAATCCGGTGTTGCCCTGAGAACGAGATATGTGCAGCTCCTATCAGGATGTCGGCACATAGGGCAGCTTTGCTGGTCTTGTTTTACCATTGTCGAGATGTCTTGTAACCGGGATTCCGAGACTGATCGGGTCTTCCTGGGAGAAGGAATATCCTTCGTTGACTGTGAGAGCTTGTGATAGGCTAAGTTGGGACACCCTGTAGGGTTTTGAACTTTCGAAAGCCGTGCCCGCGGTTATGGGCAGATGGGAATTTGTTAATATCCGGTTGTAGAAAACCTGACACTTAACTTAACTAAAATGAATCAACAACGTGTGTAGCCATGATGGTCTCTTTTCGGCGGAGTCCGGGAAGAGAACACGGTCTCGTGTTATGCTTGAACGTAAGTAGTTTTAGGATCACTTCTTGATCTTTGTAGCTTCACTACCGTGCTTTGCTTCTCTTCTCGCTCTCATTTGCGTAAGTTAGCCACCATATATGCTAGTGTTTGCTGCAGCTCCACATCACTACCTTTTCCTACCCATAAGCTTAAATAGTCTTGATCGCGAGGGTGTGAGATTGCTGAGTCCCCGTGACTCACAGATTACTTCCAAAACCAATTGTAGGTTCCGATGATACCAGTGCAGGTGACGCAACCCAGCTCAAGTGGGAGCTCGATGAAGATCGTGTTCGTTGTGTTGTTTCGTTTCTAGTTGATCAGTAGTGGAGCCCAGTCGGGGCGATTGGGGATCTAGCGTTAGGGGTGGTCTTCTTTTATTTTGGTTCCGTAGTCGGACCTTGATTGTATTCTGGATGATGTAATACTATTATTATGTATTGTGTGAAGTGGCGATTGTAAGCCAACTCTTTATCCCTTTCTTATTCAGTACATAGGATGTGTAAAGATTACCGCTCTTGCGACATGCCTACTATGCGGTTATGCCTCTAAGTCGTGCTCCGACACGTGGGAGATATAACCACATCGGGGTGTTACACTTCATGTCTCTCAATCCGCGCACTTGCTTGAAATATTAACTTCGACTCCTGGAACATCTCATATGCTCCATGACGTTCAAAACGACGTTGAAGTCCCGGTTCTAAGCCATAAAGCATGACACACTGAACTATTGAGTAGTCATCAGCTTTGCTCTGCCAGATGTTCATAACATCTGGCGTTGCTCCTGCAGCGGGTTTGGCACCCAGCGGTGCTTCTAGGACGTAATTCTTTTGTGTAGCAATGAGGATAATTCTGAAGTTACGGACCCAGTCCGTGTAATTGCTACCATCATCTTTCAACTTTGCTTTCTCAAGGAACGCATTAAAATTCAACGGAACAACAACACAAGCCATCTATCTACAATAACATAGACAAGCAAAATACTATCAGGTACTAAGTTCATGATAAATTTAAGTTCAATTAATCATATTACTTAAGAACTCCCACTTAGATAGACATCCCTCTAATCATCTAAGTGATCACGTGATCCATATCAACTAAACCATATCTGATCATCACGTGAAATTGAGTAGTTTTGAATGGTGAACATCACTATGTTGATCATATCTACTATATGATTCACGCTCGACCTTTCGGTCTCAGTGTTCCGAGGCCATATCTGCATATGCTAGGCTCATCAAGTTTAACCCGAGTATTCTGCGTGTGTAAAACTGTCTTACACCCGTTGTAGATGAACGTTCAGCTTATCACACCCGATCATCATGTGGTGTCTCGACACGATGAACTTTGGCAACGTTGCATACTCAGGGAGAACACTTTTACCTTGAAATTTAGTGAGAGATCATCTTATAATGCTACCGTCAAACAAAGTAGAATAAGATGCATAAAGGATAAACATCACATGCAATCAATATAAGTGATATGATATGGTCATCACCATCTTGTGCCTTTGATCTCCATCTCCAAAGCACCGTCATGATCACCATCGTCATTGGCACGACACCTTGATCTCCATCGTAGCATCATTGTCGTCTCGCCAACTATTGCTTCTACGACTATCGCTACCGCTTAGTGACAAAGTAAAGCAATTACAGGGCGATTGCATTGCATACAATAAAGCAACAACCATATGGCTCCTGCCAGTTGCCGATAACTCAGTTACAAAACATGATCATCTCATACAATAAATATAGCATCATGTCTTAACCATATCACAGCACAACATGCCCTGCAAAAACAAGTTAGACATCCTCTACTTTGTTGTTGCAAGTTTTACGTGGCTGCTACGGGCTGAGCAAGAACCGTTCTTACCTACGCATCAAAGCCACAACGATAGTTCGTCAAGTTAGTGTTGTTTTAACCTTCTCAAGGACCGGGTGTAGCCACACTCGGTTCAACTAAACTTGGAGAAACTGACACCCGCCAGCCACCTGTGTGCAAAGCACGTCGGTAGAACCAGTCTCGTGTAACCGTACGCGTAATGTAGGTCCGGGCCGCTTCATCCAACAGTACCGCCGAACCAAAGTATGACATGCTGGTAAGCAGTATGACTTGTATCGCCCACTACTCACTTGTGTTCTACTCGTGCATATAACATCTACGCATAAACCAGGCTCAGATGCCACTGTTGTGGAACGTAGTAGTTTCAAAATTTTCCTACGCACACGCAAGATCATGGTGATGCATAGCAACGATAGGGGAGAGTGTCATCCACGTACCCTCGTAGACCGTTAAGCGGAAGCATTATGACAACGCGGTTGATGTAGTCGTACATCTTCACGATCGACCGATCCTCAGTACCAAACATACGGCACCTCCGCGTTCAGCACATGTTCAGCTCGGTGACGTCCCACGAACTCACGGTCCAGTAGAGCTCGGGGAAGAGTTTCGTCAGCACGACGGCATGGTGACAATGTTGATGAAACTACCATCGCAAGGCTTCTCCTAAGCACCGGTACGATATAACCGAGGTGGATTATGGTGGAGGGGGGCACCGCACATGGCTAAGAGATCAACAGATCAATTGTTGTGTCTATGGGGTGCCCCTGCCCCCGTACATAAAGGAGCTAGGGGGAGGCGGCCGGCCAAGGAGGATGGCGCGCCAAGGGGGGAGTCCTACTCCCACCGGGAGTAGGACTCCCTCTTTTCCTAGTTGGAGTAGGAGAGGAGAAGGAAGGGAGAGAAGAGAGAAGGAAAGGGGGGCGACGCCCCCCTCCTTGTCAAATTTGGACTAGAGGGGGAGGGGGCGCGCGGCTGCCCTTGGCCGCCCATCCTCTTCTCCCACTAAGGCCCATTAGGCCCAATATACTCCCCGGGTGGTTCGGGTAACCCCCTGGTACTCCAATAAATGTTTGAAACCTCCCGGAACCTTTCCGGTATCCGAACGTAGTCATCCAATATATCGATCTTTATGTATCGACCATTTCGAGACTCCTCATCATGTCCGTGATCATATCCGGGACTCCGAACTACCTTAGGTACATCAAAACACAAAAACTCATAATACCGATCATCACAGAACTTTAAGCATGCAGACCCTACGGGTTCGAGAACTATGTAGACATGATCGAGAGATGTCTCCGGTCAATAACCAATAGCGGAACCTGGATGCTCATATTGGTTCCTACATATTCTACGAAGATCTTTATCGGTCAAACCTCATAACAACATACGTTGTTCCCTTTGTCATCGGTATGTTACTTGCCCGAGATTCGATCGTCGGTATCTCAATACCTAGTTCGATCTCGTTACCAGTAAGTCTCTTTACTCGTTCCGTAATGCAACATCTTGCAACTAACTCATTAGCCACATTGCTTGCAAGGCTTATAGTGATGTGCATTACCGAGAGGGCCCAGAGATACCTCTCCGACAATCGGAGTGACAAATCCTATTCTTGATCTATGCCAACTCCATGAACACCATCGGAGACACATGTAGAGCACCTTTATAATCACCCAGTTATGTTCTGACGTTTGGTAGCACACAAAGTGTTCCTCCAGTATTTGGGAGTTGCATAATCTCATAGTCATAGGAACATGTATAAGTCATGAAGAAAGCAATAACAGTAAACTTAAACGATCAAGTGCTAATCTAACGAAATGGGTCAAGTCAATCACATCATTCTCCTAATGATGTGATCCCGTTGATCAAATGACAACTCATGTCTATGGCTAGGAAACTTAACCATCTTTGATCAATGAGCTAGTCAAGTAGAGACATACTAGTGACACTATGTTTGTCTATGTATTCACACATGTATTATGTTTCCGGTTAATACAATTCTAGCATGAATAATAAACATTTATCATGAAATAAGGAAATAAATAATAACTTTATTATTGCCTCTAGGGCATATTTCCTTCAGGAACTTCAATCACCCTTTTATTTAAAACAAAACAAAAAACTTACTTGTGTACTTTATTCACGTGGGCTACCTCCCACGAAGCGTTTGTTTTCAGTCGGATAGCTCGACCGTAGTGGCGATCAAGGTGGTGCTAGAACACCGAGACCATAGCTTCTGGCATTCAGAATGATGCCTTCTCCTGGGGTCTTCAATTTCTTTTTCCCGGGGAAATGACTTCTAAAGGGATCTTTAGCTGTTAAATCAAAACAAATATTTCCCTCAAACACATTTATCAGAGCTTTGATAGTCCTTAGAAAATGTCTGCCGAGGATTATAGGAGCAATTGGATCTTCAGGCATATCTACTATAACAAGATCAATCATGACAAGGCAATCATTAATTGGAACTATAACTCCATGCTTAATGCCCACTGCCCGAGTAAAAGTAGAATTAGCCATATTAAATATAATCTCAGTACTAGCATAAGGACCAAGATTGAGTCTATCATACACAGATTTAGGGATAGTGGAAACACTTTCCCCTAGATCACATAAAGCACTGAACTTATTAAGTTCTATCTCAATCTCTATGCTTGGTTCAAAAGCACCCTCTTGCTTAGTTGGTAACTTACTGAATAATTTTTCTTTCATTATCAAGTTCATGTACCTTGGCTGCAACATGTTTAACAAAGAAATTATATGCCTCATCGTTAGTTACCTCCGGTAGTGGATACTTCATGGATATCATTTTGAAAAAATCTGCAATGGTATAATTGTACTCTGGCACATGACTTGTGTCAAGTACGTCAGCTTTTTCTTTCTTGCTTCTTACCATTTTAACTTCTTCAACTGTGTTAGGCTCCGGTTTCCCTAGAAACTCGGCCAAAATCAAGGTTTGGCTCTCTGCTATCTTTGCCACTTGTGCCTCCATATTCTTCGATCTGGCTTCAAGTATCCACACATCATTTGTTAGTCGAACAACCTTACCGGTCAATTAACCGAGTAAGTTATCATGATTCTTCAAGATATTCTTGAAGTTTTCATCCTGCTCAGTCTGGCTAGCAATAAAACTTTAAAGAGTTTCTTCAAGAGTATTTCTATTGCTACCATTAGCTCCATTAAAATTATTTGATGCTCCTCCATTATTAGGATAGGGAAGTTTAGGAGCACAACTATTATTTTTCCAATTGTGATTTTAGCTATTACGAGCAATAAAATTCATATCACTAATATCTTCATCAGTGATGGCATTGACATTTACCTCCTCTTTACCTTTCATCAAAGAGATAAGTTCTTCTAGATTGGTTGTTAACTATGAGCTATTTTTATCTATGAGATTCACCTTCTTGGCGGTGGTTCTCTCAACGCGCCATTGGGTATGGTTCTCTTGCATCTCATCTAGTATCTTCTTGACATCTTCTATGTGTTTCCCCACGATTGTTCCTCCTACAGTTGTATCAAGCATAGTTTTGACATATGGTTCAAGCCATTATAAAAGATATGACGGATTAACCACTCCTCCATTCCATGATTGGGGCAGTTTCTTATTGCTTCTTTCATTCTATCCCACGCAAGCGCTAGTGGCTCACGTTCTTCTTGCTTGAAACTTGTAATATGAGAACGTAATTGCATAAGTTTTGCAGGTGGACAAAACTTAGGTAAAAAAATCACCGCAACAGGCATCCCAAGAAGTTATACTGCCTTTAGGCATAGCTGAAAGCCATTCTTTAGCTTTTCCTCTCAAAGAGAAAGGAAATAAGCGAAGTTTCAGAGCATCTGGGTCATAATCCTTTATGCGTGTCATGTTGCACAATTCAGTAAAATTATGTAAATGCATACCCGCATTCTCAGAAGGAGAGCCTCCAAATTGGTCTTGTTGAACCATGGAAACTAAGTTTGGTTTGATCTCATATTCTGAAGCTGCAACATCAGGTTATGCTATTGGTTCACGCATGAAATTTCTGCTAGGAGTAGCAAACTCCCAAGATTACGAGCCATAGTAACTTTTTGGATTTTTCTACTAACAAGACTTGCAACAAAATAAGACTTAAATTAAAACTGAAAAAGTAAAGACAAAAAATGAAAATTAACTTTAACAAAACCTCTAAACAGAAAGACTAGGAATGCTAAACTCCTCCCGTGCAACGGCGCCAGAAAAATGGCTTGATATCTCCTTTTTATAGCTCCCGTATTGGAACTAAAAAGAGTATCCCACACCTATTCTCGCAGAGGTGACCCCAGATTATCAAACCCATGAGAGGAAGATTCTCTTGAAGCAATGGTCTCTAGCAAGCTTTTGCCAAAGTGTCAAATCCAGCTTTTGACGAGATCAACAAGCAAATAGTGATTCAAACACTTATAATAAAAAGAAGGTACCAGGATGAGGTCTTAATGCTCACAACCATATATTTGTGTTGGGCTAAAAATGATATCAATTTGTGCTCAGGAAGTCACCATCAAGAGGTGCTTGGTTCGTTTGTAATGGGGGATGTGTCCAAATAACATCCTGACCGGCAGAAGTCCTGCATCAAGAATCAGTTGTCCTACCAAAGGCCCTATCCGTCTCACTGGGTTGCCCTGATAATTAAGATAATAATATCAGTCAAAAGCTTTGGACCTTCAATGACTACACCTCATGAATCCCCAAGGTTATGATCCATGTTACCCTACTAAATGTTACTATCATCGATGTTCGGTATAAAACTTCACGGTTCCCTTGCTGCTAACCTCACTGGTGCTTGATCTCCATGATCCTGGGTACCCGCAGGGATGAAGATCGCGAACAAGACAAGAGATACTTCACGATGCAATTTTATTTCACACATACAAGACGTTGTGTCAAAGACTTCCATTGATCCCTCCACCAAGTACCTGGGGCTGCAAGGCTCATGCCTCACCCCATACGTTACCGGACTAGTCACACATGGAGATCAGATCGCGAGAAGAAATCATTGAAGAAAACATCTTGAGATTGATTGGTTGAATATGTCTTACAATGGATGCCTTGTGCGATTGTAACATCCCAAATTTTCAATTTGGAATGTTATACACTAGATCATCATTGCATATCATATTTATTGCATTTTGGTTGATCCTAGAAATTTTTCGCAACTCAAGGACCCTCGGAGAGAGTTGGGGATTTCGTTATTTTCATATTTGAGTTGTCTCAAATTTTGAAAATAGGATCATTTGATTTTATTTATTTTATCTTCAATAATTTCCATTTGCAAAAATATGAGAGAGGGAATAAAATGACTTTCCCAAAATAAATAAATATTGAGGATTTAATAAAAAAATAAAAAAATATTTTATTTGGTTTTATTTGCTATTTTATTTGAATTTAGGAAAAATGCGCGTTTTTCAAAATTTCATTTAGGCCCCAAATAAATGTTCATCCTGTGCGGCTTGATTTTATAAGCCGGGGAAAATTTATTTCAGGATTTTTAGAGTCCCTTTAGTATTTCTTTTATTTGTTTTTCTGCGCGTTATTATTTAAAAAAACGCGAACCGACTTCGGGCCGTACCCGAGCGGGACTCCGCCCGGGGCAGCCTTTATAAGGCGCCCGCCCGAGCCGGCCAGCCCACCAGCGCCCCAGCCTGCCTCGAGCCCTGCGCCGCGCCCTAACCCTAGCCCTAGGTCGCCGCCGCCGCCGCTGCCGCGCGCCGCCCCACCGCCTCGCCGCCGCCCCGCGCCGCCAGCGCCGCCGCCGCTGCCGCGCGCCGCCCCGCGTCGCCCCACCGCCTCGCCGCCGCCCCGCGCCGCCCCGCGCCGCCAGCGCCGCCGCCTCGCCGCCCCGCGCCGCCAGCGCCGCCTCCTCGCCGCCCCGCGCCGCCTCGCCGGGCCCGCCGCCGAGGTAATCGCCGTCGCCGGCGGTTTTCTTTAGAAAACCGCCCGGTTTTTTTAAAGTCGCGGTTTATTTTTTTAGATTCGTTTTGTTTTTTTAGAACGGTTTTTTTCGGTTTAGGCTAATTAGCGAGCGTTCGCTCGTTTGTTCGTTTTAACGAACGTGTTCGTCGTTTAGATCCAGTTAACAAACGTTCATTTGTTAAACTGTTCGTCGTTTTTCTTTTTCTCGGATTAAATCCGCGATTTTTCTGACCGCGATTTCTGATCCGATTTTCGTTTTAGTATAACTTTTTGCTCGTTTATCGGAATCAGGCGATTCAAGCGCCTGGAGTTTCGTCTCGAAACCCTCTTTTCGTTTAACCAACTCAGACAAGTTTTTGCCACTGTAAAAATTGCCCTAGATCCAGAATAGTAATCAAAGCCTGTTTCTTTTGCCGTTTGTCTTTCGTTGCTTCATTCGATTTGATTCTTTTTGCTAACGGGAGCTCTTAAGTTGAACTTTCTGGTTAGATCTCTTATTTGAGTTTTACCTATGCATTAGTTGAGTACTTATTGTATGCATGTTTGTTTGCGATAGAGTACCCGGAGTGCGCCGCTTGTTACTTCGAATCACTAAGTTTCACGGATCATCAGCAAGGCAAGTAACACTTTGATCATACCTTCTACTACCCAGTTTTATTGCATTAGATCAATCCCCACACATTGCATGATTAGGATCTAATTAAATTGTGGGTTTGGGAAGTAGTTGAGGTAGTACCTATTACTTCTATGTTTGCTTATTATTGCTATGCTATGCTAGTAGACATGGATTGGGTGAGAGATATCCATGACAGATGTGAGATTTTTAAATCAATGGTTTATCTAAGGTGGCAACTTAAATACACATCTGGGTGGATTGAGGTACCTGGGTATTCCAGGATTGCCTGTTTTTTTATGGACCGCCACCCAGGCTCAAAGGGATCATGAGATTTTTCATGCTAGAAACTTCCGTGTGCAGCCACAAGCTATTATGGGCTCTAGCATAGTTGACTAAGTCGTGCGAACTCTTACAGTGGTAGACTAGCAGATGTAGGGGATGTAGGTGGTACGATCTACCCATCGTAAGGTCCTAGCGCTTCTGAAAGACTATGTCTCGGTCATCCGTTTCTCAAACACCATGTAGTGCGAGAATTCCAACGGAGGAGATTGAGTCTTGTGGGGAAAAGTGCGCAAACCTCTGCAGAGTGTATAAAATAATCATGGTTAGCCGTGTCCCCGGTTATGGACATCTTGAGTATCTAGTACCTGGTTTATCATGTGAATCTCAACATGTTACTATAAAATTTAATTTGATGGGTTTGTTTAATGATGTTACTTAATTGGGATTGAGGATGCTGCCAACCATTCTCAATGTTCAACAACCACCATAATAGTTAAATAAAATTTATTCCTTTGCAGTAGGGAAAAATTGGCTTTTCGCAAAACTGTAACCATATAGCTTTCCACCAGCCAAATATGCATATAGTATAGCTGTTTCATTCCATTACTCTCTATGTGTTACATTGCCAGCATATTCCATGTGCTGACCCGATTTCGGGATGCAACGTTAATGTTGCAGACTTTTCGGACGACGATTAAGGAGTTTTAGGTCGTGGTTCTATACTCAGTGATGCCGTTGGAGTTGATGGACTCACTTATCTTCCAAGCCTTCCGCTGTTATCGTTATTAGATGACCTTAAGCCATATTTATTGTAATAAGATCTCTTTTGAGACACTCGATGTAATAAGTGTGTGATTGCTACTCTGTTATAAATCCTCCGAGTACTGTGTGGTGTCAGCATTACTGATCCAGGGATGACACCGGAGCACAGAGATCAGACTGTTTGAGGTCTGGTCGCTACATGAACTGTTATGCGTGGCGGTCGGAGCTTGATTTATTTATTGATTGCCTTCCTTATGAGTGGCGGTCGGGGACGAGCGATGGTTTTTTCCTACCAATCTATCCCCCTAGGAGCATGCGCGTAATACTTTGTTTCGATAACTAATAGATTTTTGCAATAAGTATGTGAGTTATTTATGACTAATGTTGACTCCATGGATTATACACACTCTCACCCTTCCACCATTGCTAGCCTCTCTAGTACCACGCAACTTTCGCCGGTACCACAAACCCACCATTTACCTTCCTCAAAACAGCCACCATACCTACCTATTATGGCATTTCCATAGCCATTCCGAGATATATTGCCATGCAACTTTCCACCGTTCCATTTATTATGACACGCTCCATCGTTGTCATATTGCTTTGCATGATCATGTAGTTGACATCGTATTTGTGGCAAAGCCATCATTCATAATTCTTTCATACATGTCACTCCTGATTCATTGCACATCTCGGTACACCGCCAGAGGCATTCATATAGAGTCATATTTTGTTCTAAGTATCGAGTTGTAATTCTTGAGTTGTAAGTAAATAAAAGTGTGATGATCATCATTATTAGAGCATTGTCCCAGTGAGGAAAGGATGATGGAGGCTATGACTCCCCCACAAGTCGGGATGAGACTCCGGACGAAAAAAAGAGAAAGGCCATAAAAAAAGAGAAGGCCCAAAAAAGAGAGAAAAACAGAGAAGGGCAATGCTACTATCCTTTTACCACACTTGGATGCACACACACTAGTTTCTTTTGTTGAGCTTTCATACACTTATAGCTCTAGTGCATCTGTTGCATGGCAATCCCTATTCACTCACATTGATATCTATTGATGGGCATCTCCATAGCCCGTTTATACGCCTAGTTGATGTGAGACTATCTTCTCCCTTTTTGTCTTCTCCACAACCACCATTCTATTCCACATATAGTGCTATGTCCATGGCTCACGCTCATGTATTGCGTGAAGATTGAAAAAGTTTGAGAACACCAAAAGTGTGAAACAATTGCTTGGCTTGTCATCGGGGTTGTGCATGATTTAAATATGTTGTGTGGTGAAGATGGAGCATAGCCAGACTATATGATTTTGTAGGGATATCTTTCTTTGGCCATGTTATTTTGAGAAGACATGATTACTTTGTTAGTATGCTTGAAGTATTATTATTTTTATGTCAATATTAAACTTTTGTCTTGAATCTTATGGATCTGAATATTCTTTCCACAATAAAGAGAATTACATGGATAAATATGTTAGGTAGCATTCCACATCAAAAATTCTGTTTTTATTATTTACCTACTCGAGGACGAGCAGGAATTAAGCTTGGGGATGCTGATACGTCTCCAATGTATCTATAATTTTTTATTGTTCCATGCTATTATATTATATATTTGGATGTTTATGGGCTTATTATACACTTTTATATTATTTTCGTGACTAACCTATTAACCCAGAGCCCAGTGCTAGTTTCTGTTTTTTTCCTTGTTTTAGAGTATCGTAGAAAAGGAAAATCAAATGGAGTCCAATTGACCTGAAACTTCACGGAACTTATTTTTGGACCAAAAGAAGCCCACGGAGTATCGGAGATGGACCAGGAGAGTCCCGGGCTACCCACGAGGGTGGGGGGCACGCCCACCCCCCTGGGCGCGCCCCCTGCCTCGTGGACAGCCCGAAGATCCACCGACGTACTTCTTCCTCCTATATATACCCATATACCCCAAAAACTCCGAGGACGACAATAGATCGGGAGTTCCGTCGCCAGAAGCCTCCGTAGCCACCGAAAACCAATCTAGACCCGTTTTGGCACCCTGCGGAAGGGGGGAATCCCTCTCCGGTGGCCATCTTCATCATCCCAGCGCTCTCCATGATGAGGAGGGAGTAGTTCTCCCTCAGGGCTGAGGGTATGTACCAGTAGCTATGTGTTTGATCTCTCTCTCTCTCTCTCGTGTTCTTGAGGTGATATGATCTTGATGTATCGCGAGCTTTGCTGTTATAGTTGGATCTTATGATGTTTCTCCCCCTCTACTCTCTTGTAATGGATTGAGTTTTCCCTTTGAAGTTATCTTATCGGATTCAGTCTTTAAGGATTTGAGAACACTTGATGTATGTCTTGCGTGGGATACCCGTGGTGACAATGGGGTATTCTATTGATCCACTTGATGTATGTTTTGGTGATCAACTTGCGAGTTCCGCCCATGAACCTATGCATAGGGGTTGGCACACGTTTTCGTATTGACTCTCCTGTAGAAACTTTGGGGCACTCTTTGAAGTACTTTGTGTTGGTTTGAATAGATGAATCTGTGATTGTGTGATGCATATCTTATAATCATACCCGCGGATACTTGAGGTGACATTGGAGTATCTAGGTGACATTAGGGTTTTGGTTGATTTGTGTCTTAAGGTGTTATTCTAGTACGGACTCTATGACAGATTGAACGAAAAGAATAGCTTCATGTTATTGTACTACGGACTCTTGAATAGATCGATCAGAAAGGATAACTTTGAGGTGGTTTCGTACGCTACCATAATCTCTTCGTTTGTTCTCCGCTATTAGTGACTTTGGAGTGACTCTTTGTTGCATGTTGAGGGAAAGTTATATGATCCAATTATGTTATTATTGTTGAGAGAACTTTCACTAGTGAAAGTATGAACCCTAGTCCTTGTTTCAACGCATTGCAATACCGTTTGTGCTCACTTTTATCATTAGTTACCTTGCTGTGTTTTATATTTTTCAGATTACAAAAACCTATATCTACCATCCATATTGCACTTGTATCATCATCTCTTCGCCGAACTAGTGCACCTATACAATTTACCATTGTATTGGGTGTGTTGGGGACACAAGAGACTCTTTGTTATTTGGTTGCAGGGTTGCTTGAGAGAGACCATCTTCATCCTACGCTTCCCACGGATTGATAAACCTTAGGTCATCCACTTGAGGGAAATTTGCTACTGTCCTACAAACCTCTGCACTTGGAGGCCCAACAACGTCTACAAGAAGAAGGTTGTGTAGTAGACATTAGTGCCCCCTTCACCATCTCCATTAATGCACTCCTGTCTATCCTCCTCACTTTTCTCTCCTCCCTCCACTAGTTAGAGCCATATCCTCCCCAACTAGCTAGATCTACCCATTTAATGAAGTGTAACCTATCTACCTCCCCAACTTGATCTATCCATTTAATGAAGTAAAGCCATCTTTGTCCACTTTCGATCCCCAGGTGTGTAGCGACACCAACCTCATCACCGTGCTCGATGTCTCTCGAGATATGTGAGTAAAAAATTGTGCTTTGCAAGAATGGAAATATGTGTGTGCGCGCGATATGACTGAATCAGGCGATATGATGGAAATTGTGCGTGTGGCATGAGTTGCCACCTATATGTGTATTTGCTGAATTGTGCGTGACATGAGAGTTGCTTATGTTTTGCCAAAATGTCGATTTGTTTCCGTTCCGGCGGATTTTGGGCAAACTCGATATGTACTTTTTAGGGAAGGTCATGCTGAATTTTGGTACGACTTTGATGCATGCATACGTGATAATCCTTTTCCTTATTATACCGTGCAGGAGATCAAGAAGGTCGTTAGTGGAAGGGTGGTAGAAAGAAGTTGCGATCTGTGATGCGCGACATGTACGAAAATAACCGGAAGGAGATTTTATGTCTGTGTCAAAGATGCGAAGGAGGAGTCTAGCTCGACCCCTATAAGGATGGACGTTTGAAGGCGCACCTGCTCATGATTGGTTTCATGGATGGCTATACTTGGGGGATAAGTGAAGATGATGATGATGAGGACATCGGCGGGGCAGCCAATGATGACATGGGGCCAGACGAAGAGATGGCGGATAATGGCGGCGAAGAAGAGGCCGGAGATGGTGGTGGAAAAGAGACCCGACATGGCGGAGAAGAGGCCAGACATGACGGAGAAGCAATGTTGAGGAAATTGTTAACCGATAGCTGCTCACTGATAACCCACAAGTATAGGGGATCGTAGCAGTTGTCGAGGGTAGAGTATTCAACCCAAATTTATTGATTCGACACAAGGGGAGCCAAAGAATATTCACAAGTATTAGTAGTTGAGTTGTCAATTCAACCACAGTAGGAGACTAAATATCTACATCAGAGTGATCGGTAGCACAATAGTATGGTAATTTGATAGTAATAGTAACGAATGCAATGGTAACAGTAACAACAATAGCAATAGTTTTGTAGCAATTGTAACAATAGTAACAACAGTAGTAGTAATAGTAATTTAGCAAGAACAATATGTGAAAATCTCGTAGGCATTGGATCAGTGATAATGTTGGATAATGTTCATCATATAACAGTCATAACCTAGGGCGACACAGGACTAGCTCCAATTCATCAACGTAATGTAGGTATGTATTCTGTATATAGTCATACGTGTTATAGGAAAAGAACTTGCATGACATCTTTTGTCCTACCCTCCCATGGCAGCAGGGTCCATAAGGAAACTAAGGGATATTAAGGCCTCCTTTCAATACAGAACCAAAACAAAGCATTAACACATAGTGAATACATGAACTCCTCAAACTACATAATCACCGGAAAGAATCCCAATTATTGTCACCTTGGGGTATGCTCATCATAACATGTAGTAGGTGCATACAACTTGCAAGATCGAATCAAGAACAGAAATATATTCATGAAAACATATAGGGTTCAGATCTGAAATCATGGCACTCGGGCCCTAGTGACAAGCATTATGCATAGCAAAGTCATAGCAACATCAATCTCAGAACATAGTGGATCCTAGGGATCAAGCCCTAACAAAACTAACTCGATTACATGATGAATCTCATCCAACCCATCACCGTCCAGCAAGCCTACGAAGAAATTACTCATTGCCGGGGCGAGCATCATGAAGTTGGTGACGGAGGATGGTTGATGATGACGAAGACGGAAGGTCCCCCTCTTCGGAGCCTCGAACGGACTCTAGATGTGGCCTCTCGATGAAGAACAGGAGGTAGCAGCGGCTCCGTATCATAAAATGCGATGAACCTTCCTCTCTTATTTTTACTTAGGAAATAGGAATTTATAGTGCTGAGATTAAGTTCAGCGGAGCCACGTGTGCCCCACAAGCCACCAAGGCGCTCCCTAGGGGTGGGGCGTGCCCTGGTGCCTTGTGGGCATAGGGTGACCCCCTCCATCGGTCTTTGCTCTAGTATTTTTTATATATATTTCATAAAAAATCTCCAAAATAATCCGTCCAATTCCGAGAACCTTTATTTCTGCACAAAAAGAACACCATGGTAGTTCTGCTGAAAACATCATCAGTCCAGTTTAGTTTCATTCAAATCATGCAAATTAGAGTCTAAAACAAGAGCAGAAGTGTTCGGAAAGTAGATCCGATGGAGACATATCAACTCCCCCAAGCTTAACTCATTGCTTGTCCTCACGCAATTCAGTTGACAAATTGAAAGTGATAAAGAAATTTTTTTACGAACTCTTTTGTTCTTGTGTCTATATATATGCTTAAATAATACCCAGGTTTTTTAGCAAACATTATAACCAACCATGCAAGTGATAACTCTTAGAAACTATATTCACTCATATCAATGGCATAATCAACTAGTGAGCAATAATAAAATGTCTCAAATTCCAACACTTTGTCAAAACAATCATGATATAATATGACAGTAATGGTACCTCGCTAGCCCTTTCTAAGACTGCAAAACATAAATGCAGAGCACCTCCAAAGTTCAAGAAACGACTAGACATTGTAATTCATGGTAGAAGAGATCTAGTCATGATGCACACAACATTACCTATACACAATGCATGAGAATGACAATAGTGCTCTCAGGTCTGGTGCTTGCTTGAAAAGGTGATGACTCAACAATAAAAGTAAAATAATATAAAATTAAATGGATAGGACCTTCGTAGAGGGACGCAAGGATTTGCAGAGGTGCCAGAGCTCAAAGCTTAAATCAGAGATAAATATAATTTTGGGAGGTATGCCTTTCCTGTCAACGTCATGATATGTCTCCAACGTATCTATAATGTTTGATTGTTCCATGCTATTATATTATCCATCTAGGAGGTTTTATATGCATTTATATGCTATTTTATATGATTTTTGGGACTAACCTATTAACCTAGAGCCCAGTGCCAGTTTCTGTTTTTCCTTGTTTTTGAGTTTTACAGAAAAGGAATACCAAACGGAGTCCAATTGACTTGCCAATTTTTGATGATTTTTTATGGACCAAAAGAAGCCCTCAGAGTAAAAGAGTTGGGCCAGAAGAGTCCCAAGCCATCCATGAGGGTGGAGGGTGCGCCCTACCCCCTGGGCGCGCCCCCCTATATCATGGACGACTCGGAGACCCCCATGACGTGAGACCTACGCCAAAAATTCCTATAAATAAAGAAACCTCCAGAAAATAACCTAGATCGGGAGTTCCGCCGCCGCAAGCCTCCGTAGCCATTGAAAACCAATCTAGACCCATTCTGGCACCCTGTCGGAGGGGGGAATCCATCACCGGTGGCCATCTTCATCATCCCGACGCTCTCCATTACGAGGAGGGAGTAGTTCACCCTCGGGGCTGAGGGTATGTACCAGTAGCTATGTGTTTGATCTCTCTCTCTCTCTCTCTCTCTCTCTCTCTCGTGTTTTTGATATGGCACGATCTTGATGTATCGTGAGGTTTGCTATTATAGTTGGTTCTTATGATGTTTCTCCCCCTCTACTCTCTTGTAATGGATTGCGTTTCCCTTTAGAAGTTATCTTATCAGATTGAGTCTTTAAGGATTTGAGAACACTTGATGTATGTCTTGCACGTGCTTATCTGTAGTGACAATGGCATATTCACATGAGCCACTTGATGTATGTTTTGGTGATCAACTTGTGAGTTCCGTGACCTTGTGAACTTATGCATAGGGGTTGGCACACGTTTTCGTATTGACTCTCCTGTAGAAACTTTGGGGCACTCTTTGAAGTACTTTGTGTTGGTTTGAATAGATGAATCTGTGATTGTGTGATGCATATCTTATAATCATACCCGCGGATACTTGAGGTGACATTGGAGTATCTAGGTGACATTAGGGTTTTGGTTGATTTGTGTCTTAAGGTGTTATTCTAGTACGGACTCTATGACAGATTGAACGAAAAGAATAGCTTCATGTTATTGTACTACGGACTCTTGAATAGATCGATCAGAAAGGATAACTTTGAGGTGGTTTCGTACGCTACCATAATCTCTTCGTTTGTTCTCCGCTATTAGTGACTTTGGAGTGACTCTTTGTTGCATGTTGAGGGAAAGTTATATGATCCAATTATGTTATTATTGTTGAGAGAACTTTCACTAGTGAAAGTATGAACCCTAGTCCTTGTTTCAACGCATTGCAATACCGTTTGTGCTCACTTTTATCATTAGTTACCTTGCTGTGTTTTATATTTTTCAGATTACAAAAACCTATATCTACCATCCATATTGCACTTGTATCATCATCTCTTCGCCGAACTAGTGCACCTATACAATTTACCATTGTATTGGGTGTGTTGGGGACACAAGAGACTCTTTGTTATTTGGTTGCAGGGTTGCTTGAGAGAGACCATCTTCATCCTACGCTTCCCACGGATTGATAAACCTTAGGTCATCCACTTGAGGGAAATTTGCTACTGTCCTACAAACCTCCGCACTTGGAGACCCAACAACATCTACAAGCAGAAGGTTGTGTAGTAGACATCAAGCTCTTTTCTGGCGCCGTTGCCGGGGAGGTTAGTGCTTGAAGGTATATCTTTAAATCTTGCAACTGAATCTTTAATTTCTTGTTTTATCACTAGTCTATAAAAGAAAACTACAAAAAATGGAATTAAGGTTGCCTCATATGCTTCATCTTTTTAATATATTTTGTGAAAATAAGGATTCCGATAATTGTGCCAAAGTGTTAGAATAAGAATGTATTAAAATGTTTGGCACTAAATCTTTGGATGATGAGCATGATTGCAATGTTGTTAGTATGAATTCTTTGAATATCCATGATGCTAATGATATGCAAAGCCACAAGCTTGGGTATTGTAACATCCCAAATTTCCAATTTGGAATGTTATGCATTAGATCATCATTGCATATCATATTTCATTGCATTTTGGTTTGATCCTAGAAATTCTACGCAACTCAAGGACCCACGGAGAGAGTTCGGGATTTCGTTATTTTCATATTTGAGTTTTCTCAAATTTTGAAAAAAGAGGATCGTTTGATTTTAATTATTTTATCTTCGAATATTTCTTTTATGACAATAAAAAGAGAGGGGATAAAATGACTTCCCCAAAATAAAGAAATATTGGAGATTTAATATTAAAATCAAATAAGATTTTATTTGGAGTTTTTATCACTATTTTATTTGAATTAGGAAAAATATGTGTTATTCAAAATTGCATTAGAGGCCCAAATAAATGTTCATCTTGTCCGTTATATTTTTAGAGGACGGGAAAAATTTATTTCAGGGTTTTTGGAGTCCGTTTAGTATTTCTTTTCTTTGTTTTTCCGAGCAGATTTTTTTTAAAAAGTCAACCGACCTAACCGGGCCGTGTCCGACCTGGACACTAGCCCGGCCGTCCCTTATAAGCCGCCGAGGCCCGAGCCACAGCCACCCCGCCCGAAAAACCTAGCCGCCGCCCGAACCCGTCGCCGCCGCCAGAGCCTCGCCGCGCCGCCGCCCCGCAGCGCGCCTCCGCCCGCCCCGCCGCGCCGCCCGTCCCGATCCCCGCCGCCGCCGTTGCCCCTCGCCGCCGATGCCGGAGCCGCCACAGACCTCGCCGCCGATCTCGCCGAGGTAGTTGCCGCCGCCGCCGGTTTTCTTCGGAAAACCGATCGGTTTATTTTTTGAAACCCTAGTTTTTTAGATCTTTTTTCCCGGTTTATTTATTTACCGAACGCCCGTTCGTACGTTCGTTTTAACGAACGGTTTTCACTCATTAACCGTAGACAACGAACGTTCCTTCGTTAGCCTGTTTGCCAGTTTTCTTTTGCCAGGGTTTTTCCGCGATTATTTTCGATCGTGATTTCTTCCCTAATCTTTGTTCTAGTATAACTTTTTGCTCGTTAGTCGGAATCAGGCGATTCATGCCCCTAGATCTTCGTCTTGAAGCCCTCTTTCTGTTTAACCAACTTGAACAAGTTTTTGCTACTGTAAAATTTGACTTAATTTCAGATTAGTAAACGGATCTTGTTTCTTTCACAGTTTGAGTTTCGTTGCTTCGTTTGATTTGATTCTTTTTGCAAACCGGAGTTCCTAAGTTGAACTTTCTGGTTAGATCTTTTATTTGAGTTTTACCCGTGCTTCTAGTTGAGTGCTTATTGTATGCTTGTTGTTTGCGATAGAGTACCCGGAGTGCGAAGCGTGCTACTACGAGTCTCTAGGTTTCACGGATCATCAGCAAGGCAAGTAACACTTTGATCATACCCTTTTACTACCCAGTTTTATTGCATTAGATCAATCCTCAAACATTTGCATGATTAGGATCTGATTAAATTGTGGGTTTTGGGAAGTAGGTGAGGTAGTACCTATTCACCTGTTTATTTTTCAAACCTTGGGAGTTACTTCTATGTTGCTTATATTGCTATGCTATGCTCGTAGACATGGATTGGGTTTGAGAGTATTCATGACAGATGTGAGTTATATATTAATGGTTCAACTTAAGGTGGCAACTTGAATACACATCTGGGTGGATTGCTTGTGGGCACCTGGAGAACCCAGTGTTGTCCTAGGATATCCTGGAGGACCCGTGTGATCATCCTACGGCCTGCCACCCAGGCTCAAAGGGATCAAAAGATTATTCATGCTAGAAACTTCCGTGCGCAGCCACAAGCTATTATGGGCTCTAGCATAGTTGAGTAAGTTGCGTGAAGTTCTTGAAGAGGTAGACTAGCAGATGTAGTGGGTTGTAGGTGGTATAGTCTACCCAGAGTAAAGAGTTAATGCTTCAGAAAGACCGTTTCTTGAATCTCCGACCATGGATGTATTCGAGTATTGTAGGGAAAAGTGCGCAAACCTCTGTAGAGTGTATAAACTAATCATGGTTAGCCATGTCCCCGGTTATGGACATCTTGAGTATCTGGTTCTTGGATTATCATGATTGATCTCATCACTCTTAATATAATTTGATTGGGGTTTAATGATGATGTTTAATTGGGATTGAGTTGGAGGAACCTTCTCCATGTTTAACAACTGCCATGATAGTTAAATAAATGTATTCGTCTGTTGTAGGGAAAAATTGGCTTTTCACAAAAACATATTAACCATACAGCCTCCACCAACCATATATGCATGTAGTGATAGCAATTATTCTGTTCGTTATTCTCTTGTGTTACTTAGCTAGCATATTCCATGTGCTGACCCGTTTCGGGCTGCAACGTTCATGTTGCAGACTTTTCAGACGACGAGTAAGGAGCTATAGGTCGTTGTCTTTCACTCAGTGATGCCGTTGGAGTTGATGGACTCATTTTATCTTCCAAGCCTTCCGCTGTTATCCATTTAGATGGCCTTAAGACATATTTATTGTTTTATGTTCTCTTTTGAGACATTCGATGTAATAAGTGTGTGATTGCTACTCTGTTATAAATCCTCAAGTACTATGCGTGTCAGCATTACCGATCCAGGAATGACACTGATGCACAGAGATCGGACTATCTGAGGTCTGGTCGCTACAAGATGGTATCAGAGCACACGCTGACTGTAGGACACGACCACTAAGCTAAAACCCTAGATCACTACTCTCTTCTCATTTCCGACTCTTCCCCTTTTTCTACACTTTAGGATGGCGGGCACGAGGAACAAGTTTGCACAATCGGATGAAGACACACCCTTTGGACGTCACTTGAAGGAAGTCACTAAGTACCTGAACATCGGAATACCAAGCTTCACCGGGACCTACAACGCCACTTTACCAGAAGAGGAGCGCTGGATGATCCAAGTTCAAGTTCCAGGAAGGACGTTCATGCCAGTCACTGAGCCCATAGAGTTTTCCTTTGATGCACCCACCCGGAGTCTAGGCAAGAGCATGGCAGCCCACATCACCATGGGACGCATTGGAGAAGTTTACCACAAGGATATCAAGGATACTATCTATCAGATTTGTGGGCGCCGAGATGATCGATGGGAGATGATCAGCACCAGGAAGGATAGATCTATTGCCGCTTTCATGCAGGAGTTAAACCAGCACATTCACCGCCAGGAGAACCAGATGTGTGCAGGCATGATAGATCTGAAGAAGGCAATGACAAGGATCATCGAGCTTGAAGAGGAACTCAAGGCTACACACGACGATTACGAGGAGGAAATCATCGTGCTAGTGGAGAAGAATGATGATCTGACAAAGAAGCTAGGAGTATTCATGGGAGACCCCGCACCAAGAGGAGAAGATGACGATTCCACTTGCCCGGAGAACTACATCATCATTGATGACACCGACTCGGATCCTGACGATAGCGATGATGTCTTTGTTGATGAAGCTGGAGCAGATATTATGGAGTCTTCCACTGATCAATATTTCCAGTCGGCCACCATATCAATAGTAGAATTCCCCCATGTAAATAGTATAGCCCGAGCACGTTTGTAACGATAGCTAGATTGATTGTATGCCCTTGTTTGAATTGATTGAAGTGATATGTTTGTGTTTGTCTCATGTGCATATGGGTAGTATTTCCCCCCTAGACCCCATTCTACTCTGTTTTCTCATCTTTTCTAAACCCATCAGATGCCTCTGAGACGCGACAATGGATTTGCTTTCCCACCGGAGCTCACCCTGTTGATCCAGCAGTAGAATGCATTGATGTAGATACTAGTCCATAATCAGAATCAGGGGAACAACAACAATAACAACAACCCACCACCACCACCACCTGTTGATCACTTAGCTCATTTTCTAAGGCTGAATCCGCTGGTGTTCTCCAGTAGCACCGAGCCGATAGTTGCAGATGATTAGCTCCGCAAGATTGGAAGGGAGTTGACCACTACAGGATGCACAGATGCAGAAAGAGTGCGTTTTGCCTCACATCAGCTTGATGGACCCGCAGCAGCATGGTGGGAGAATTACACTGTCACCTATCCCATCGACACTGTTACATGGGACCAGTTTCAGTAGGCTTTTCACACTGCCCATGTATCAACAGGAGCTATGGCCATGAAGAAGCATGAGTTTCACAACTTACGCCAAGGAGGACGCACCGTTGGCCAGTATGTGGATGACTTTAGTAAGCTAGCACGTTATGCCCCAGATGACGTTGCTACGGATGTAGCTAAACAAGAGAAGTTTCTGGAGGGACTGAATGATGAGATGAGCATGCAGTTGATGGTAGCAACCTTTAATAACTACCAACAGTTGGTAGATAGAGCTCTCATGATTGAAGGGAAGCAACAACAGATTGACAACCGTAAGAGGAAGTATGGACACGGGAAGTATAATTCTGGAGCTCAGCAGGGACCCCGTTTTACCCCAAACTTGGGAGGACCCCTTCAGCATAACCATGGAGGTCACAACCACAATGGAGGGATTACGCACAACCATAGTGGCCCCAGGAATGGAAATGGTAATGGAGGAAGCAACGGTCAAAACCATACCAACCCTGCAACGCCTGCCAAGAAGGATCTAAGTCACATTACTTGTTTCAAGTGCGGGAAGAACGGACATTATGCCACAAAATGTTCTGAAGCAAACAATGGAAATGGCAATGGAAGCTCTAGGAAGAAGCCCAACCCTTTCAACAGGGGACAAGTGAACCACGTTAGCATGGAGGAGATTGAAGCACAACCCGATGCAGTAATAGGTAAGTTTATGATTAAGTCATTTACTACAATTGTTCTTTTTGATACTGGTGCATCGCATTCATACATATCAAGGGGATTTGTGGATAAGTTTAAACTGCCAACCCAAACCCTTAGGACACTCATGTTAGTAACCTCGCCAGGAGCAGAATATATGGCCGACCTTTGGTGTGTTCGGTTACCATTAAGGATTGGTAACTACCTATTTCCCTCAGACCTAATAGTATTGGAGTCACAATGAATGGATGTGATATTAGGCATGGATTGGTTATCGAAGTATGGAGGGAACATTGACTGCGCCGGTAAGTCGATTTTGCTTACCACCCCAGAAGGAAGAAGGATCAAGTATGTATCCCGGCATGTGCCGAATAGGACTCAAGTGAACTCCTTATCAGGAGTTGTACAGGAGGAAGTACCAGTGGTGAAGGATTTCACGGATGTATTTCCAGAAGAGTTGCCAGGCATGCCACCAGATAGAGACATTGAGTTTCTGATTGAGCTTTTGCCAGGCACAGGGCCAATATCTAAGAGACCATACAGGATGCCCGCTAAGGATTTAGAGGAAATTAAGAAGCAGATTAAGGAGTTATTGGATAAAGGTTATATTCGCCCAAGCTCGTCACCTTGGGGATCACCAGTACTTCTAGTGGAGAAGAAAGATGGATCATTGAGGATGGTTGTTGATTATCGAGACTGAATGAGGTGACGATCAAGAACAAGTACCCACTGCCGATGATCAATGACTTGTTTGACCAACTCCAAGGAGCTAAGGTATTTTCCAAGATCGATCTGCGGTCAGGGTACCACCAGCTGAAGATTCGAGAGCAGGATATACCTAAGACAGCTTTTACCACAAGGTACGGGCTATATGATTATACCGTTATGTCATTTGGTCTAACTAACGCACCTGCCTATTTTATGAACATGATGAACAAGGTGTTTATGGAGTTTTTGGATAAGTTCGTCATGGTGTTCATTGATGATATTTTGGTTTATTCGAAGAATGAATAGGAGCATAAGGAGCATTTGCATTCGGTACTTGGAAATCTCAGAGAACATCAGCTATACGCCAAGTTCAGCAAGTGTGAGTTTTGGTTGAAGGAAGTTGGACTCCTAGGACATGTTATATCCGGAGAAGGAATAGCCGTAGACCCTACCAAGGTCATCACTGTGACAAATTGGGAAGCACCCACGTCAGTTGGAGAGATCCGGAGTTTTCTTGGACTCACAGGATACTACCGGAGGTTCATCGAGAATTTCTCGAAGATTCCAAAACCCATGATGGAGTTGTTGAAGAAGGACACCAAGTTCAAATGGACTGAGGAATGTGAGGCCAGTTTTCAGGAGTTGAAGAAATGCTTGGTTACAGCTCCAGTATTGATTCTTCCAGATCAACACAAAGATTACTAGGTGTATTGCGATGCTTCTCGTCGAGGACTTGGAGTAGTGCTTATGCAGGAAGGAAGAGTTGTATCTTATGCCTCACGACAGCTTAAACCCCATGAGTTAAATTATGCTATCCATGATTTGGAGTTAGTAGCCGTAGTGCATGCATTGAAGACGTGGAGACATTTTCTCATCGGAAATCATTGTGAGGTGTACACGGATCACAAGAGTTTGAAGTATATCTTCACGCAGAAGGAGTTGAATCTCAGGCAAAGGAGATGGTTGGAGCTCATCAAGGATTATGATATGAAGTTACATTATCATCCCGGAAAGGCTAACGTAGTAGCCAATGTGTTGAGCCGCAAGAGCCATGTCAATACACTCATGACCGGAGAGTTACCCAAGGAGTTAGCAGAGGATCTTCGTGAGCTATGCTTGGAAATAGTTCCGAGGGGTTATGTAACAACATTGGAGATTCAGTCTACTTTGATGGATAAGATCAGAGAAGCTCAGAAGACGGACAAGGAGATTGCTGAGATAAAAGAGAGGATGAGAAAAGGAAAAGCTAAAGGATTTCGTGAGGATGAGCACGATACCCTATGGTTTGAAGACCGCGTATATGTGCCAAATGATCTGGAGATCAGGAAGTTGATTCTGCAAGAGGCCCACGATTTGCCATATTCGATTCACCCAGGAAATACCAAGATGTATCTGGATTTGAAGGATAGTTTCTGGTGGACCAGAATGAAGAAGGATATTGTGGAGTATGTAGCAGTTTGTGATGTATGTCAGAGAGTGAAGGCAGAACATTGGAAGCCAGCGGGATTGTTACAGCCATTGCCGATACCCGAATGGAAGTGGGATAAACTAGGCATGTGCTTTATCACGGGATTGCCTAGAACTCGTTCAGGCTATGACTCGATATGGGTTGTAGTCGATCATTTGACGAAAGTAGCTCATTTCATCCCAGTGAAGACCACATACACCAGTGCTAAGTTGGCAAAGCTTTACATGACCAGAATCGTTTGTCACACCCTAGCTAGTTCAAGCATTAGAATGTGCATCATGTTTAAATTCCTCTTAAATTTGAATTGGGGAAGACAGAACCCCCAACACACCCCCCCTTGGAAACAACTAGGGTTTACTAAAAATATTTTCAATGAACCTGAAATGCCCTTCTAAAAAGTTCACCCTCTTTGTCTTAGGTTAGAACCTTTGGCAAAATTGGTGCACAATTTTCTAGGTCAACAGAAGGTCATTGAATTAAATCATAAGTATTTGAATTTGGGCATTTAAATGCTATAAAATAATCTAAATGCTCAAATAATTCTGGGAATAAATGTTTCCTGTTGGAAATAATCTAAACAGAGGCCACATTTATTTTCAGGATTTTTGGAAATATTTTAGTATTTTATTTAAAGCTAAACAGTTGCAGTTAAATAGAAAACAGAAACTAAATAAAAAAAAGAGAAGAAAGAAGCCCACCTGGGCCTTACCTGTGCTGGCCCAGCCACCTGGCTCGGCCCAGCCTGCTGGCGCTGCCAGTCGTCATCCTCCTCGCACCAGAAGGACGTGGAGCGCGTGGCCGGCGCCCGCGGCCACACGCCGGCCACCTCCTGCTTCCGCCGACGCCCGGGAGACGCCCTGAAGTGCTATGCGACCCCCCACGTCTCCCTCTCGCACTCGCTCACTCTCCCCCTCGTCTCCCTCTCTCTCTCCCGCGACGGCCGAGCGCGTACCTCGCCGCCGATCGTCGTAGTTGCCACCACAGACACCCCCTCACCCCTCCGACGAGCCCATTAGCTCCGCCTCGACTCCCTCGTCCTCCCCACCGAGCCACGCATCGCCGGAGGCCCTGCATCGCCGCCTTCGCCCTCGTCTTCAACCTCGGGCACCCGAGCCATCTCCGGTCAAATTCGCCGCCGCCAGGACCTCCCCGAGCCCGCTGACCCCCTCTCCGACTCCGCTGTGAGCTCCTCTTCCTTTCCCCCTAGTTCCCGTGCTTGATTACGCCTCGTAGCCACCGCCCCCTCCGAGCCCGAGTGCTCCTCGCCGCCGGCCATGCCGCCATCGTGGCTACGGCCGTGCAAGCACGCGTCCGAGCGCCTCACCGTGCTCAGCGCAGCACCAGGGACCCGTAGCCACCACCAGTTCTTCCTCCCATGCACCGTAGCCTCGAAACCGACCTCGCCCGAACTCCGGCCGCCGCCACGAGCTCGATTCCGGCGAGCTCGCTCCACCCCAGCTCCTCCCACTTGCCCCACTAGATGCGCACAAGCATTAGCTACGCGTAGCACGTCTCCGCCGTCAATTTGGTCACCGGAGGACCAAATCCGAAGCCCTCCGCCGTCTCGGGCCTCGCCGGCGTCGAGCCGCCGGCGAGCTGACCCAGTTTGACCCTTGGGTGGTCCCAGGAAGACCCCCTGAGTCTATGACAGGTGGGGCCGGTCGGCTAACTAAATTAGGATTAATCTTAATTAATTTTAATTAAATCAGTCACTGACATGTGGGCCCAGGCCCCACTGACAACTAATTAGTGTTAATCTAATTTTGCTAATTAGCTGAGAGGCTGACAGAAGGGGCCCACCAGTCAGGTTTGACCTGGGCTGGCGCCTTTGACCTGCTAACGTCACCCTGACGCAATGCTGACGCAGTAATTGATTTTCTGGATTTATTCTTATTCAGGAAATTCCAGAAAATAGTTCAAACTTCAAAAATTCATAGAAATTCAACCATAGCTCCAAATGAGATAAATTATATATGAAAAATTATCAGAAAAATTCAATCTATCCAACTGTAATGGTTTCATGCATGACAAAACAAGTTACCTTGCTGTTTAGGCAGAATAAGGAAAAGCACTATTAAGGCCATGTTTAATGAGCTAATATTTGAATCTTTGATTCAAATGAGTTCATTCCTTTCTAATATAACTTGCATTAGGCCAAGACACATTCATATTGCCATGTCATAGCATGCATCATATTGTTGCATATCGTCATGTGTTGATTGTATTACGATGTGTTCTTCGTGGTAGGTTCTGCCTCCGAGGATATCCACGAGTATCCAACTAAAGGGCAGTATCCCACTACCACTCCATCAGGCAAGCAACCATTGATCATTCCGATACAAACCCATGTTCTCGCTTCTGCTCTTGTTTACTGCATTAAGACAACGCGATTCAAACTGCTGTGTGCTACGGTAGTTGAAACCTTATCCTCTGCATGACCTGTCATTGCCACAGTAACTAGATGAAACCCACTAGCATGTGTAGGAGTTGATTGAGCCATGTATGTGATTCTTACCTTGCTATGCCTGCTATGCTTAGAGTTGTGTCAGGTCTGGTTCATCTGGGAGATGGGCTAGAGTGAAATGCTTATGCCGGTAATGTGAGGGATGCGTTGAACATGTTTTGGTAAAGGTATCGATGAGAGGCCATGTAGGAGTACATGGTGGGTTGTTTCATTGAGGCCGTCCCTAAGCACTGAGATCTGTATGCGTGATTTAAGATTCAGCTACTACCACACATTGGGCCCTGAAATATGACCCCGCTCGACTTACTGACCCCTCTCGCCTCTGTCCAGGAGTTGCAACTAGTTTCTGGTGTTTGTAGGACACGTGTTGGCGGCCGTGCGTAGCGCTGACCCTAGGGGTGGGCTATGTTGCGGTAGATACACCATGGCACGGTGTACCGAGTCACCCGTTTGGTGTCGCGGGAACCCTATTCACATCGTTTGGGGCCGTTGAGGACACCCCGGCCGGATTTCCTTGCGGATGGAACCTGAATAGGCGATAAACCTGGACTAGAGACTTGTGAGGTTAGTCAGGTCGTGGTCTACACCCACGTCGGTTTTCGCTTGAAGTCTGCCGAGCACATGTCGTGTGCAGACGCTAAGTGGTGGAAACATGTGTGACGAAGTACACCCCTGCAGGGTATAAAACTATTCGAATAGCCGCGTCCGCGGTAAAGGACTACTTGGTTGCATATACAGTTCATAGACAAGTTAATGGATACTACTAAAAGACTCAAGATAAAGTGTGAGTACCGAGGATGGCCCTCTCGTAGGATGACGAGGGAGGATCCCCGGTGGAGTATTGTGTTGGTGAGTAGTGGACTCGTGTGCGAAAACTATTTTACTGGTGAAGTTCCGTAGGATAGCTTAGCCAAGAGTCAAAGCTGGCTTGCTGCATCAACCCCACCGCCTTCTTGAGAATAAGCATGTATAGTAGGTTCTGATGTAAGACTTGCTGAGTACCTTTGTACTCATGTTTTGCTTATTTATTGTTTTCAGACGACAACACTGCCCCCTACGATGGGTTCTATGTAGACCTTGACGTCGACGAGTGACTAGCCACCCAGGTGGTGACCCTGGCCATGGAGGGCCTATGTAGATAGACAGGCTTCGAGATGCCTTCTTTCTTTCTAGAGTCTGTACCCAGACTAGTTGCTTCCGCATGTGCTTGTATGTTTGTATGACTTGAGTGTCGGGTCATGTGACCCCTATCTGTATGAACATGTTATGTATGGCTCTCTGGAGCCTTTAAATAAAGTACTTGAGTTGTAGAGTTTTGTTGTGATGCCATGTTGTATGTACTCATATCAGGCATATTGTGTGTATGATTGAAATGCGTGGTATGAGTGGGATCCGACAATCTAGTTGTTTATCCTTGACAGCCTTTCTTATGGGGAAATGTAGTCTAGTGTTCCTCGAGCCATAGTAGTCTGCTATAGCCCGGTTCATCGGAGTCCTGCTAGCCCAGCACTACTGCTCAGGACACTTGACTGGCCGGCATGTGTTTCACTTCGTCCCTATGTCTGTCCCTTCGGGGAAATGTCACACGGTGACTTCCGGAGTCCTGCCTAGCCTGCTACAGCCTGGGGTTCCCCAGAGTCCTGTTAGCCCAGTGCTACAGCCCGGAATCACTCGTTGATGACCGACATGTTCGATGTGATTCATGTATGCCTGTCTCCATAGGTCTGTGCCGCTTTGGGTTCACGACTAGCCATGTCGGCCCGGGTTCTCTGTCATATGGATGCTAGCGACACTGTCATATACGTGAGCCAAAAGGCGCAAACGGTCCCGGGCCATGGTAAGGCGTCACCCGTGGGATACCGTGCGTGAGGCCGCAAAGTGATATGAGGTGTTACCGGCTAGATCGATGTGACTTGGAATCGGGGTCCTGACATCGTTTGTTTGCATGGAGTTCCGAGGACCATTGTATCAGATAGAGGAACCCAATTTACCTCAAAGTTTTGGAATCAGTTGCATGAGACTTTGGGAACCATGCTAGAGTTCAGTACAACTTTTCATCCGCAAACAGATGGACAGACTGAGAGAGTCAATCTGATTTTGGAGGATATGTTGAGAGCTTGTGCGCTAGACTATGGATCTAGTTGGGGCAACAATTTGCCTTATGCAGAGTTCTCTTACAACAACAACTATCAAGCCAGTTTGAAGATGGCCCCTTTCGAAGCATTGTATGGAAGGAGGTGCAGGACACCACTGTTGTGGGATGAAGTTGGAGACCGTTAGTTGTTTGGACCAGATTTGATTAAAGAGTCTGAAGAGAAGGTTAAACGGATACGCGATAGACTCAAAGTAGCCCAGTCCAGGCAGAAGAGCTATGCGGATTCTAAGCGCAAGGAGATAGTTTACGAAGTCGGAGATAGAGTGTATCTTCGAGTATCACCACTTCGAGGAGTGAAGCGTTTTGGAGTTAAGGGAAAGTTAGCGCCACGTTTTGTGGGACCATACAAAGTTTTGGAACGTATGGGAGAAGTTGTGTACAAGTTGGAATTGCCCGAAGGATTGTCAGGAGTTCACGATGTGTTCCACGTTTCTCAGTTGAAGAAGTGCCACGCAGAGATGGCTGATATTCCTTTGAGAGATACAGTGCCACTGGAAGCGATTCGGTTGGATAGCGACTTGACCTACAGGGAGAAACCTGTCAAGATTCTTGATTTTGCCAGCTGAGTCACACGCAACAAGGTTATCAAGTTCTGTAAAGTTCATTGGAGCCACCATACTGAGGATGAAGCCTGGGAACGAGAGGAAGACCTATGGAAGGATCACCCTCACCTATTTTCTAGCCAACCCGAATCTCGAGGGCGAGATTCATCTTAAGGGGGGTAGGTTTGTAACATCCCAAATTTCCAATTTGGAATGTTATGCATTAGATCATCATTGCATATCATATTTCATTGCACTCTGGTTTGATCCTAGAAATTCTACGCAACTCAAGGACCCACAGAGAGAGTTGGGAATTTCGTTATTTTCATATTTGAGTTTTCTCATATTTTGAAAAAAGAGGATCGTTTGATTTTAATTATTTTATCTTCGAATATTTCTTTTATGAAAATAAAAAGAGAGGGGATAAAATGACTTCCCCAGAATAAAGAAATACTGGAGATTTAATGTTAAAATCAAATAAGATTTTATTCGGAGTTTTTATCGCTATTTTATTTGAATTAGGAAAAAATATGTGTTTTTCAAAATTGCATTAGTGTCCCAAATAAAAGTTCACCTTGTCCGTTAGATTTTTAGAGGACGGGGATGATACATCCATTTTGCATCATGCTTTTATATCATTATTTATTGCATCATGGGCTATTATTACACATTATGTCACAATACTTATGCCTATTCTCACTTATTTTACAAGGTTTACATAAAGAGGGAGAATGCCGACAACTGGGATTCTGGATGGAAAAGGAGCAAATATTAGAGACCTATTCTGCACAGCTCCAAAAGTACTGAAACTCCACGGAAGACGTTTTCCAAATATACAAAAAATACTGAGAGCAAGAACTTCACCAGGGGGCCACACCCTGCCCACGAGGGTGGGGGGCGCGCCCTACCCCCTTGGCGCGCCCCCTACCTCGTGGGCCCCCTGGTGGCCCTCCGGTGACCATCTTCTGCTATATGAAGTCTTTCGATGGGAAAAAATAACAAGCCATCTTCTCGGACAAAACTCCGCCGCCATGAGGCGGAACCTTGGCGGAACCAATCTAGGGCTCTGGCGGAGCTGTTCTGCCGGGGAAACTTCCCTCCCGGAGGGGGAAATCATCACCATCGTCATCACCAACGCTCCTCTCATTAGGAGAGGGCAATCTCCATCAACATCTTCATCAGCACCATCTCCTCTCAAAACCCTAGTTCATCTCTTGTATCCAATTCTTGTCTCCAAGTCCGGGATTGGTGCTAGTAGGTTGCTAGTAGTGTTAATTACTCCTTGTAGTTGACGCTAGTTGGTTTAATTGGTGGAAGATCATATGTTCAGATCCTATATGCATATTAATACCCCTATGATTATGAACATGTTTATGCTTTGTGAGTAGTTACTTTTGTTCCTGAGGACATGGGAGAAGTCTTGCTATTAGTAGTCATGTGAATTTGGTATTCATTTGATATTTTGATGAGATGTATGTTGTCTCTCCTCTAGTGGTGTTATGTGAATGTCGACTACATGACACTACACCATTGTTTGGGCCTAGAGGAAGGCATTGGGGAGTAATAAATAGATGATGGGTTACTAGAGTGACAGAAGCTTAAACCCTAGTTTATGCGTTGCTTCGTAAGGGGCTAATTTGGATCCATATGTTTCATGCTATGGTTAGGTTTACCTTAATACTTTTGTTGTAGTTGCGGATGCTTGCAATAGAGGTTAATCATAAGTGGGATGCTTGTCCAAGTAAGGGCAGTACCCAAGCACGGGTCCACCCACATGCCAAATTACCAAAGTACCGAATGCGAATCATATGAGTGTGATGAAAACTAGCTTGACGATATTCCCATGTGTCCTCGGGAGCGCTTTTCTCTATATAAGAGTTTCTCCAGGCTTGTCCTTTGCTACAAAAAGGATTGGGCCACCTTGCTGCACTTTATTTACTTTTGTTACTTGTTGCTCGTTACAAATTATCCTATCACAAAACTATCTGTTACCACTTATTTCAGTACTTGCAGAGGATACCTTGCTAGAAACCGCTTATCATTTCCTTCTACTCCTCGTTGGGTTCGACACTCTTACTTATCGAAAGGACTATGACAGATCCCCTATACTTGTGGGTCATCAGGGGAAATTTATTTCAGGATTTTTGGAGTCCGTTTAGTATTTCTTTTTTTTGTTTTTCCGAGCGGAATTTTTTTTAAGTCAACTGACCTAACCGGGCCTTGTCCGACCTGGACACTAGCCCGGCCGACCCTTATAATCCGCGGAGGCCCAAGCTGCAGCCACCCTGCCCGAAAACCCTAGCCGCCGCCCGAACCCACCGCCACCGCCGGAGCCTCGCTGCGCCGCCGCCCGCAATGCTGCCCCGCAGCGCGCCGCCGCCCGCGACGCCGCCCCGCCGCGCCGCCCCCAGCGCCACCGCCGCCCGTCCCGAGCTCCACCGCCGCCGTTGCCCCTCGCCGCCGACGCCAGAGCCGCTGCCGATCTCACCGAGGTAGTTGCCACCACCGCCGGTTTTCTTCAGAAAACTGATCGGTTTATTTTTTTGAAACCCTAGTTTTTTAGATCGGGTTTTCCCGGTTTATTTATTTAGCGAACGCCCATTTGTACGTTCGTTTTAACGAACGGTTTTCACTTGTTAACCGCCAGACAACGAACGTTCGTTCGTTAGCCTGTTCGTCAGTTTTCTTTTTCCAGGGTTTTTCTGCGATTATTTTCGATTGCGATTTCTACCCTAATCTTCCTTCTAGTATAACTTTTCGCTCGTTAGTCGGAATCAGGCGATTCAAGCGCCTAGATCTTCGTCTTGAAGCCCTCTTTCTGCTTAACCAACTTGAACAAGTTTTTGCTACTATAAAATTTTATTTAAGTTCATATTAGTAAACGGATCTTGTTTCTTTCGTAGTTTGAGTTTTGTTGCTTTTTTTGATTTGATTCTTTTTGCAAACCGGAGTTCCTAAGATGAACTTTCTGGTTAGATCTTTTATTTGAGTTTTACTCGTGCTTCTAGTTGAGTGCTTATTGTATGCTTTTTGTTTGCAATAGAGTACCCGGAGTGCGAAGCGTGCTACTACGAGTCTCTATGTTTCACGGATCATCAGCAAGGCAAGTAACACTATGATCATACCCTTTTACTACCCAGTTTTATTGCATTAGATCAATCCTCAAACATTTGCATGATTAGGATCTGATTAAATTGTGGATTTTGGGAAGTAGTTGAGGTAGTACCTATTCACCTGTTTATTTTTCAAACCTTGGGAGTTACTTCTACGTTGCTTATATTGCTATGCTATGCTCGTAGACGTGGATTGGGTTTGAGAGTATTCATGACAGATGTGAGTTATATATTAATGGTTCAACTTAAGGTGGCAACTTGAATACACATCTGGGTGGATTGCTTGTGGGCACCTGGAGAACCCAGTGTTGTCCTAGGATATCCCGGAGGACCCGTGTGATCATCCTACGGCCCGCCACCCAGGCTCAAAGGGATCAAAAGATTATTCATGCTAGAAACTTCCGTGTGCAGCCACAAGCTATTATGGGCTCTAGCATAGTTGAGTAAGTTGCGTGAAGCTCTTGAAGAGGTAGACTAGCAGATGTAGTGGGTTGTAGGTGGTATAGTCTACCCAGAGTAAAGAGTTAATGCTTCAGAAAGACTGTGTCTCGAATCTCCGACCATGATGTATTCTAGTATTGTGGGGAAAAGTGCACAAACCTCTGCAGAGTGTATAAACTAATCATAGTTAGCCGTGTCCCCGGTTATGGACATCTTGAGTATCTGGTTCTTGGATTATCATGATTGATCTCATCACTCTTAATATTATTTGATTGGGGTTTAATGATGATGTTTAATTGGGATTGAGTTGGAGGAACCTTCTCAATGTTTAACAACTACCATGATAGTTAAATAAATTTATTCCTCTGTTGTAGGAAAAATTGGCTTTTCGCAAAAACATATTAACCATACAGCCTCCACCAGCCATATATGCATGTAGTGATATCAATTATTCTGTTCGTTATTCTCTTGTGTTACTTTGCCAGCATATTCCATGTGCTGACCCGTTTCGGGCTGCAACGTTCATGTTGCAGACTTTTCAGACGACGAGTAAGGAGCTATAGGTCGTTGTCTTTCACTCAGTGATGCCGTTGGAGTTGATGGACTCATTTTATCTTCCAAGCCTTCCGCTGTTATCGATTTAGATGGCCTTAAGCCATATTTATTGTTTTATGTTCTCCTTTGAGACATTCGATGTAATAAGTGTGTGATTGCTACCCTATTATAAATCCTCAAGTACTGTGCGTGTCAGCATTACCGATCTACGGATGACACTGATGCACAGAGATCGGACTGTTTGAGGTCTAGTCGCTACAGGTATGCTATGTTTGATGAAGATGATATTTTTTGTCCCCCAAGTTTTGATGAGCAAATTTATTTTGATGAAAGCATCCCTCCTATCTATGATGATTATTTTGATGACATGTATGCTATAAAGAATAATGATATCCATGAAACTTGTCATCATGATTTTAATTTTCAATTGGATTATGCCTCACATGATAATGCTCCCACTACTATTCATGAGAAGAAATTTGCTTATGTGGAGAGTAATAAAACTTCTATGCTTGTAGATCATGAAAACAATGCTTTATGTGATAGTTATATTGTTGAATTCATTTATGATGCTACTGAAAATTATTATGAGGGAGGAATATATGCTTGTAGGAATTGCAATAATATAAAGTTCCCTCTCTATGTGCTTAAAATCTTGAAGTTATGCTTGTTTTGCTTTCCTATGCTAGTTGATTCTTGTTCCCATAAATTGTTTGCTCACAAAATCCTTATGAATAGGAAGTGGGTTAGACTTAAATATGCTAGTCATATTCTTCAATATGCTCTCTTTATGTTTCAATTCTTATCTTTTATGTGAGCATCATTGAAATCATCATGCCTAGCTAGGGGCGTTAAACGATAGCGCTTGTTGGGAGGCAACCCAATTTTATTGTTTGCTGTTTGCTTTTTGTTCCTGTTTAGTAATAAATAATTCATCTAGCTTCTGTTATGATTGTTTTTTATATTTTAATTAGCGTTTGTGCCAAGTAAAGCCTTTAGGATCTTCTTGGGTGACTATTGTTTGATCTTGCTGATAAAAATAGAAAGTATGCGCTCATGAAAATAATTATTGTTTTTTACCAGAGAGCGATAAAATACCAATTCCAACTGCAATAGGTCAATATACTTTTTACCCCGATCGTCCTAATTTTTCAGAATTTTCGGAGTTACGGAAGTATTTCGAATCTCCAGATTACTATAGACTATTTTGTTTTTGACATGTTCTGTTTTCATTGTGTTGTTTGCTTACTTTGATGAATCTATGAGTAGTATCGGAGGGTATGAACCATAGAGAAGTTGGAATACAATAGATATTACACCAATATGAATTTAGAATGAGTTTATAACAGTACCAAAAGTGGTGATTTATTTTCATATACTAACGGAGCTTACGAGTTTTCTGTTAAGTTTTGTGTTGTGAAGTTTTCATGTTTTGAGTAAAGATTTGATGGACTATGGAATAAGGAGTGGAAAGAGCCTAAGATTGGGGATGTCCAAGGCACCCCAAGGTAATATTCAAGGAAAACCAAGAGCCTAAGCTTGGGGATGCCCCGGATGGCATCCCCTCTTTCGTCTTCGTTCATCGGTAACCTTACTTGGAGCTATATTTTTATTCACCAGATGATATGAGTTTTACTTGGAGCGTCAATTTATTTTGTTAGTATTTGCTTGATGTTATTTAGAATAATGTGTTGCATCTTTTATTTCAGTAAAAGTGGCAATGATAGCCTTTGTCATGCTTATTTTGCAAGTATACATGTTGCTGTTTGAAAACAGAAAGTTTACCACTATTGCAAAAATTCCTTAGAAAAGTCACAATGTGATAATATATTGAAACCTTTTGCAAAATGAGCTATCATATATTTTCTTCAGTATGGTAAATTTTCATAATGTTTGGAGTTGAATAAGTATTGATACTCTTGCATTCTTTACAGACTGTACTGTTTTGGCAGATTGCTGTTATGTTTGCATTGTTTGCATATGTTTGCTTGTTAATTGATTCTATTTGAGGATAGGAGTATTAAATATGAAGAGGCACTTAGTATGCAATGTTGAATAATAATTTTAGTGATTTTATACAGTAGAGAATGATAAGGTTTTTGCATTGGTTTATACTAACTTATCACACGAGTTCTTGTTGAGTTTTGTGTGGATGAAGCTTTTGAGATTTAGGAAAACCTTGATATGAGAAGAATTAAGGAGACACAAAATCTCAAGCTTGGGGATGCCCAAGGCACCCTAGGATAATATTTCAAGAAGTCTCAAGCATCTAAGCTTGAGGATGCCCCGATAGGCATCCCACCTTTTCTCTTCAACAATTATCGATTAGTATTGGTTGAGCCTAAGTTTTTGCTTCTTCACATGATGTGTGCTATTATTAGGATGTCATTTTATTTTATTTTGCTTGCTGGTTGATATACCAAGATATGAAATTCTTAAATGTCAGAGAGTCTTCACATAGTTGCGTAAGTATTCAACTACTCATTGATCTTCACTTATATCTTTCGGCGTAGTTTGTTGTTTGCTCTAGTGCTTCACTTATATCATTTAGAAAACGAAAATGGTTTTATTTTGAAGAAATTAATGAACTCTCATGCTTCACTTATATTTGTAGCGACCCGACCCAAATGGATCAAGTGCTCTGTGCTCAGGTGTCATCCCTGGATCAGTAATGCTGACACCACACAGTACATCGAAGGATTTATAGCAGAGTGGCAATCACACACTTATTACATCGTTGTCTCAAAGAGAACTTATTACAATAAAAATGGCTTAAGGCCAACTAATAACGATAACAGCGGAAGACTCGGAAGATAAATGGGTCCATCAACTCCAACGGCATCACTGAGTATAGAACCACGACCTAAAAGCACCTTACTCGTCGTCTGAAAAGTCTGCAACATGAGAAGTTGCAGCCCGAAAACAGGTCAGCACATGGAATATGCTGGCAAGGTAACACATAGAGAGTAATGGAATGAAACAGCTATACTACATGCATATATGGCTGGTGGAAAGCTCTATGGTTACAGTTTTGCGTAAAGCCAGTTTTTCCCTACTGCAAAGGAATAAATTTATTTAACTATCATGGTAGTTGTTAAACATCGAGAATGGTTGACAGGATTCCGATCCCAGTTAAGTGAACAATTAAACCCAACAACATTAATTAGAAGTAACATGTTGAGATTCACATGATATTCAAGTACTAGATACTCAAGTTGTCCATAACCGGGGACACGGCTAATCATGATTAGTTTGTACACTCTGCAGAGGTTTGCGCACTTTTCCCCACAAGACTCGATCGCCTCCGTTTGGTTTCTCGCACTACATGGTGTTTGAGAAGACGGATGACCGAGACATAGTCTTTCAGAAGCGCTAGCACCTTACGATCGGGTAGACCGGTACACCTACATCCCCTACATCTGCTAGTCTACCACTGTAAGAGTTCGCACAATTTAGTCAACTATGCCAAAGCCCATAATGGCTTGTGGCTGCACACGGAAGTTACTAGCATGAATGATCTTATGATCCCTTTGAGCCTGGGTGGCGGTCCAAAAAAAACAGGCAAGTCCTGATAGACATCAGGTGCCTCAATCCACCCAGATGTGTGTTTAAGTTGCCACCTTGGATAAACCATTAAAATTATCAACTCACATCTGTCATGGATATCACTCACCCAATCCACGTCTACTAGCATAGCATGGCATAATAAGCAAACATAGAAGTAACTCCCAAAGGTTTCATAATAATACAGGTGATAGGTACTACCTCATCTACTTCCCATCCCACAATTTAATTAGATCCTAATCATGCAATGTGAGAGGATTGATCTAATGCAATAAAACATGGGTTGTAGAAAAGGTATGATCAAAGTGTTACTTGCCTTGCTGATGATCCGCGAGACCTAGGGTTTCGAAGTAACAAGCGGCGCAATCCGGGTGATCTATCGCAGACAAACAACAAGCACACAATAAGTACTCATCTAATGCACAGGTAAAACTCGAACAAGAGAACGAACCAGAAGTTCAACTTAAGAACTCCGGTTGCAAAGAAAGAAAGAACCGAACAAAGAAACGGAAAACAACCGGTGGAAGAAAACAACTCGGTTCGAGCAAGTTAAATCTAGGTCAAATTTTACCGGGGCAAAAACTTGTTTAAGTTGATTAGATGGAATGGCGGTTTCGAAACGAAACTCCAGGCGCTTGAATCACCTGATTCCGATAAATGAGCGAGAAGAAAGACTAGAACGAAGATCGGATCTGAGATCACGATCGCGGAATAAATCCGACGAAAAGAAAGAGACGAACGGTTAAACGAACGGGCGTCGTTAATCGGGAAAAATCGGTGATCACATTCGTTGAGACGAACGGTCCGAAAGAAGAACGAAAACCGATCTAGGGTTTCGGAAAAGACCGAAACAAAGAACGAAAGAAAACCGGAACGGTTAAGAAAGAACCGGAACGGTTTAGAAAAAAAACTGAACCGAGGGGAGAAAAAGAGACGCGGCATGGGACAACCTCGGCGAGGCTCCGGCGAACGGCGGCGACGGTGGCTATAGGGCGGCGGCGGCGGGTGAGGGGCGCGGGGTGGGGCGCGGCTAAGGAGGAGAGGGGCTTGGGATTGATGTGAGGAGAGGGGGGGGTTTGGGGTGTATTTATTTAGGTGGGGGGATTACTTGGGGTAGGGGGCAAGCAAAAGAGGGAAAACAAAACAAGGAAAGGGGGGGCTAACCGGCCTAGAGTCCCTCAGGGACTCGGCCTAGAGCGAGGGAGGCGGCGGCCTGGCGCTGCGCCTGGCGCGCGCGCTGGCTGGGGAGGCGGCCGGCTGGCTGGGCCTTTGGCCCGGCTGGCCTTGGTCCTTTTTTTTAACTGAATTCACACGCAGAAAAACAAAAGAGAACTAAACTAAACGAACTCCAAAATTACTAAAGTAAATTTTCCCCGACTCCTAAAAATGAGTCGAACAAAATGAACTTTACTCCGGACCTAGAATGCAATTTTTGAAAACACGCATTTTCCCTATCCAAATAAAATGCGAATAAACACCGGAAAATCCAAAATTTGACTTATTCATTAAATCTTCATTTTTCCTAAGGTTGGGAAAGTCATATTATTCCCTCTCTCATATTTTTTTGATATTGGAAAAATAATTGAAGATGAAATAAATAAATCAAATGATCCTCTTTTCAAATTTGAGAAAACTCAAATATGAAAATAACGAAATCTCCAACTCTCTCTGAGGGTCCTTGAGTTGCGTGAAATTTCTAGGATCAGGCAAAATGCAAGAAAATATGACATGCATGATGATCTAATGTATAACATTCCAAATTGAAAATTTGGGATGTTACAAACCTACCCCCCTTAAGATGAATCTCGCCCTCGAGATTCGGGTTGGCTAGAAAATAGGTGAGGGTGGTCCTTGAGCAAATCTTCTTCTCTTTCCCAGGTGGCTTCATCCTCTGAGTGGTGGTTCCACTGAAGTTTGCAAAACTTGATAACCTTGCTGCGGGTAACTCTGCTGGCATAATCGAGAATCTTGACTGGCTTCTCCTCATACGTTAAGTCGTCCTTCAACTGAATCCCTTCGAGTGGCACGGTATCTCTTAGCGGTACCTCCGCCATCTCGGCATGACATTTCTTCAGCTGAGAAACATGGAATACATCATGAACTCCTGACAGCTCCTCTGGTAATTCCAACTTATAAGCGACTTCTCCCATACGTTGCAAGATCCTATACGGTCCAACGAAACGCGGTGCTAACTTTCCCTTAACTCCAAAGCGCGGTGCTAGCTTTTCCGGGATGGTAATGCAATCTCATGTCATAATCCTTGATGAGCTCCAACCATCTCCTTTGTCTGAGGTTCAACTCCTTCTGCGTGAAAATGTACTTCAAACTCTTGTGATCCATGTACATCTCACAATGATTTCCAATGAGGAAATGTCTCCACGTTTTCAATGCATGCACTACGGCTGCTAACTCCAAGTCATGCGTGGCATAATTCAACTCATGAGGCTTCAGTTGCCGTGAAGCATACGAAGCAACTCTCCCTTCCTGCATAAGCACTGCTCCAAGTCGTCGACGTGAAGCGTCGCAATACACCTCATAATCCTTGGTCTGATCTGGCAAAATCAATACTGGTGAGGTAACCAAACGTTCCTTCAATTCCTGGAAACTAGCCTCACATTCCTCAGTCCAATTGAACTTAGTATCCTTCTTCAACAATTCAGTCATAGGCTTTGCAATCTTTGAAAAGTTCTCAATGAACCTCCGGTAGTATCCTGCGAGTCCAAGAAAACTCCGGATCTCTCCAACTGTTGTTGGTGCTTCCCATTCGGTTACGGTCTCAACCTTTGTGGGGTCAACTGCTATACCTTCTCCGGATATAACGTGTCCGAGGAATCCAACTTCCTTCAACCAAAACTCACATTTGCTGAATTTGGCATATAACTGATGTTCCCTTAGTTTCTCCAAAACCAAACGCAAATGTTCCTTATGCTCCTCTTCATTCTTTGAATAAACCAGAATGTCATCAATGAACACTACGACGAACTTATCCAAAAACTCCATAAACACTTTGTTCATCAGGTTCATAAAATAGGCAGGTGCGTTAGTTAATCCAAATGACATAACGGTATACTCATACAGTCCATATCTCGTGGTGAATGCTGTCTTAGGTATGTCCTGCTCTCGAATCTTCAATTGATGGTACCCTGATCGCAAATCGATCTTGGAAAACACTTAGCTCCTTGCAACCGATCAAACAGATCGTTGATCATTGGCAGTGGGTACTTGTTCTTGATGGTTACTTCATTCAATCCCCGATAATCTACAACCATCCTTAATGATCCATCCTTCTTTTCCACTAGAAGTATGGGTGATCCCCAAGGCGAAGAACTTGGGCGAATGTAACCTTTATCCAATAACTCCTTAATCTGATTCTTAATTTCCACCAAATCCTTTGCTGGCATCCGGTACGGTCGCTTCGATATTGGGCCTGTACCTGGCAATAACTCAATCAAAAACTCAATGTCTCTATCCGGTGGCATGCCTGGCAATTCCTCAGGAAACACATCAGGAAAATCCTTCACCACTGGTACTTCCTCTTGCACAACTCCTGTTAGGCAGTTTACTTGTGTCCTGTTTGGCACATGCCGGGATACATACTTGATCCTTCTTCCTTCTGGTGTGGTAAGCAAAATTGTCTTATTGACGCAATCAATGTTTCCTCCATACATCGACAGCCAATCCATACCAAGAATCACATCCAGACCTTGGGACTCCAGAATAATTAAATCCGTTGGGAAAACTTGCCTTCCTATACTTAATGGCACTTGGAAACATCCTTGTCTGGCCATGTACTCTGCTCCTGGCGAGCTTACTAGCATAGGCGTTTTAAGAATCCTAGTGGGCAGGCTATACTTTTCCACAAATCCCCTTGATATGTATGAATGCGATGCACCAGTATCAAAAAGAACGAGTGCGGTAAATGACTTAACCAAAAACTTACCGATTACTGCATCAGGCTGATCTTCAACCTCCTCCACATTAACGTGGTTCACCTGTCCCCTATTGAAAGGGTTCGGCTTCTTCCCAGAGCTTCCATTGCCATTTCCATTCTGGCCTTCGGGACATTCATTGGCATAATGTCCGGTCTTGGAACACTTATAGCAAGTGACGTGGCTCAAATCCTTCTTGGCGGGGGTTGATGGGGTGGTCCGGTTCTGACCGTTGCTTCCTCCATTCCCATTACCATTCTTGTGGCCATTATGGTTGTGCGAGCTACCTCCTCCATGGGTGTGCTGAAACTGAAATCCCGGTTTAGGGGTAAAACGGGGCTTCTGCTGGGCTCCAGAGTTATACTTCCCCTGTCCATATTTCCTCTTGCGGTTCTCAATCTGCTGTTGCTTCCCTTCAATCATGATCGCACGATCTACCAACTCCTGGTAGTTGTTGAAACTCACTACCATCAACTGCATGCTTAGTTCATCATTCAGTCCTTCCAGAAACTTCTCCTGCTTAGCTGTATCCGTAGCAACGTCATCTGGGGCATAACGTGCTAACTTGCTGAAATCGTCAACGTACTGGCCAACTGTCCTTCCTCCTTGGCGTAAGTTGCGAAACTCACGCTTCTTTATGGCCATAGCTCCTGCTGAAACATGGGCAGTGTAGAAAGCTTGCTGAAACTGATCCCACGTGACAGTGTCAACTGGGTAAGTGGCTGTGAAATTCTCCCACCATGCTGCCGCGGGTCCGTCAAGCTGGTGAGCGGCAAACTTCACTTTCTCACCATCCGTGCATCCTGCAGTGGTCAACTCCCTTCCTATCTTGCGGAGCCAATCGTCTGCTACTATTGGCTCGGTGCTACTGGAAAACACCGACGGATTCAGCCTAAGGAAACGGGCTAAGTGGTCAACAGGTGGTGGTGGTGGTGGTGGGTTGTTGTTGTTGTTCTGCTGGTTCTGGACTAACATCTGCATCAATTGATTCTGCTGCTGGATCAACTGAGTGAGCTCCGGTGGGAATCCATTGTCACGTCTCGGAGGCATCTGAGGGTTTAGAAAAGACAAGAATTAAGAATAGAGTGTGGTCTAAAGGGAAAACACTACCCCAATGCACATGAGCAAATGCACATATAATCACTTCATTCAATCAAACAAGGGCTTACAGTCGGTCTAAAACTATCGCAAACGTGCTCGAACTATAATGTTTACATGGGGGAATACTACTACTATATGGTGGTCATCTAGAAATTTGAACTGGTGGAAGACTCCATGATATCTGCTCCAGCTTCGTCTTCAAAGTCGGGTTCACTTGGATCCGAATCGGTGCTGTCGATGATGATGTAGTTGTTCGGACATGCGACGTACTCGTCGTCCTCCTTGGATGCTAACTTCCTCTTGAGTTCTTCAATCTCCTGCTTAAGATCGCCATTGTGTCTTGCTAGAGCTACGATCTCGTCCATGTAGTCCTTGCGTGTAGACTTCAGTTCTCCTTCTAGCTCGATGATCCTTGCCTTTGCATTCTTCAACTCTATCATATCATTGCACATCTGGTTCTCGTGGCGTCGAATGTGCTGGTTTAACTCCTGGATGAAAGATGCAATGGATCTATCCTTCTTGGTGCTGACTAACTCCCATTGTTCATCTCGGCGTCCGCAAATCTGGTAGATAGTGTCCTTGAGGTCTCCTTGATAAACTTCTCCAATGCGTCCCATGGTGATATGAGCTGCCATGCTCCTTCCCAGACTCCAGGTTGGTGCATTGAAAACACTATCTATAGGCTTCGTGATTGGCGTGAATGTCCTTCCCAGAACGTGAGCTTGAATCTTCCAGCGCTCCTCTTCAGGCAGAGTGGCGTTGAAGGTTCCCGTGAAGCTTGGTAATCCAATGTTCAGGTACTTGGTGACTTCCTTCAGGTGAAATCCAAATGGTGTGCCTTCATCCGGTTGAGCGTACTTAATCTTCGCGTTCATCATCCTAAAAGAGTAGAAAAGATGAGGAGTTAGAAAATGAGAAGAGAATGGTGATCTATGGCTTTAACTTAGTGGTCGTGTCCTACAGTCAGCGTGTGCTTTGATACCATCTCTGTAGCGACCCGACCCGAATGGATCAAGTGCTCTGTGCTCAGGTGTCATCCCTGGATCAGTAATGCTGACACCACACAGTACATCGAAGGATTTATAGCAGAGTGGCAATCACACACTTATTACATCGTTGTCTCAAAGAGAACTTATTACAATAAAAATGGCTTAAGGCCAACTAATAACGATAACAGCGGAAGACTCGGAAGATAAATGGGTCCATCAACTCCAACGGCATCACTGAGTATAGAACCACGGCCTAAAAGCACCTTACTCATCGTCTGAAAAGTCTGCAACATGAGAAGTTGCAGCCCGAAAACGGGTCAGCACATGGAATATGCTGGCAAGGTAACACATAGAGAGTAATGGAATGAAACAGCTATACTACATGCATATATGGCTGGTGGAAAGCTCTATGGTTACAGTTTTGTGTAAAGCCAGTTTTTCCCTACTGCAAAGGAATAAATTTATTTAACTATCATGGTAGTTGTTAAACATCGAGAATGGTTGACAGCATTCCGATCCCAGTTAAGTGAACAATTAAACCCAACAACATTAATTAGAAGTAACATGTTGAGATTCACATGATATTCAAGTACTAGATACTCAAGTTGTCCATAACCGGGGACACGGCTAATCATGATTAGTTTGTACACTCTGCAGAGGTTTGCGCACTTTTCCCCACAAGACTCGATCGCCTCCGTTTGGTTTCTCGCACTACATGGTGTTTGAGAAGACGGATGACCGAGACATAGTCTTTCAGAAGCGCTAGCACCTTACGATCGGGTAGACCAGTACACCTACATCCCCTACATCTGCTAGTCTACCAGTGTAAGAGTTCGCACAACTTAGTCAACTATGCCAGAGCCCATAATGGCTTGTGGCTGCACACGGAAGTTACTAGCATGAATGATCTTATGATCCCTTTGAGCCTGGGTGGCGGTCCAAAAAAAACAGGCAAGTCCTGATAGACATCAGGTGCCTCAATCCACCCAGATGTGTGTTTAAGTTGCCACCTTAGATAAACCATTAAAATTATCAACTCACATATGTCATGGATATCACTCACCCAATCCACGTCTACTAGCATAGCATGGCATAATAAGCAAACGTAGAAGTAACTCCCAAAGGTTTCATAATAATACAGGTGATAGGTACTACCTCATCTACTTCCCATCCCACAATTTAATTAGATCCTAATCATGCAATGTGAGAGGATTGATCTAATGCAATAAAACATGGGTTGTAGAAAAGGTATGATCAAAGTGTTACTTGCCTTGCTGATGATCCGCGAGACCTAGGGTTTCGAAGTAACAAGCGGTGCAATCCGGGTGATCTATCGCAGACAAACAACAAGCACACAATAAGTACTCATCTAATGCACAGGTAAAACTCGAACAAGAGAACGAACTAGAAGTTCAACTTAAGAACTCCGGTTGCAAAGAAAGAAAGAACCGAACAAAGAAACGGAAAACAACTGGCGGAAGAAACCAACTCGGTTCTAGCAAGTTAAATCTAGGTCAAATTTTACCGGGGAAAAAACTTGTTTAAGTTGATTAGACGGAACGGCGGTTTCGAAACGAAACTCCAGGCGCTTGAATCACCTGATTCCGATAAACGAGCGAGAAGAAAGACTAGAACGAAGATCGGATCTGAGATCACGATCGCGGAATAAATCCGATGAAAAGAAAGAGACGAACGGTTAAACGAATGGGCGTCGTTAACCGGGAAAAATCGGTGATCACGTTCGTTGAGACGAACGGTCCGAAAGAAGAACGAAAACCGATCTAGGGTTTCGAAAAAGACCGAAACAAAGAACGAAAGAAAACCGGAACGGTTAAGAAAGAACCGGAACGGTTTAGAAAAAAAACTGAACCGAGGGGAGAAAAAGAGACGCGGCGCGGGACAACCTCGGCGAGGCTCCGGCGAACGGCGGCGACGGCGGCTATAGGGCGGCGGCGGCGGCTATAGGGCGGCGGCGGCGGGTGAGGGGCGCGGGGTGGGGCGCGGCTAAGGAGGAGAGGGGCTTGGGATTGATGTGAGGAGAGGGGGGGGTTTGGGGTGTATTTATATAGGTGGGGGGGGATTACTTGGGGTAGGGGGCAAGCAAAAGAGGGAAAACAAAACAAGGAAAGGGGGGATAACCGGCTTAGAGTCCCTCTGGGACTCGGCCTAGAGCGAGGGAGGCGGCAGCCTGGCGCTGCGCCTGGCGCGCGCGCTGGCTAGGGAGGCGGCCGGCTGGCTGGGCCTTTGGCCCGGCTGGCCTGGGTCCTTCTTTTTAACTGAATTCGCGCGCAGAAAAACAAAAGAGAACTAAACTAAACGAAGTCCAAAATTACTAAAGTAAATTTTCCCCGACTCCTAAAAATGAGTCGAACAAAATGAACTTCACTCCGGACCTAGAATGCAATTTTTGAAAACACGCATTTTTCCCTATCCAAATAAAATGCGAATAAACACCGGAAAATCCAAAATTTGACTTATTCATTAAATCTTCATTTTTCCTAAGGTTGGGAAAGTCATATTATTCCCTCTCTCATATTTTTTTGATATTGGAAAAATAATTGAAGATGAAATAAATAAATCAAATTATCCTCTTTTCAAATTTGAGAAAACTCAAATATGAAAATAACGAAATCTCCAACTCTCTCCGAGGGTCCTTGAGTTGCGTGAAATTTCTAGGATCGGGCAAAATGCAAGAAAATATGACATGCATGATGATCTAATGTATAACATTCCAAATTGAAAATTTGGGATGTTACAATATTATTTTGAGAGTCTTAAACATCATGGTAATTTGCTTTGGTTATGAATTTAGTCCAAATATGATAGGCATCCAAGAGGGATATAATAAAAACTTTCATATAAAGTGCATTGCATACTATGAGAAGTTTGATTCTTTATGATTGTTTTGAGATATGAAGATGGTGATATTAGAGTCATGCTAGTGGAGCAATTGTGAATTTGAGAAATACTTGTGTTGAGCTTTGCAAGTCCCGTAGCATGCACGTATGATAACCGTTGTGTAACAAATTTGAAGCATGAGGTATTTCTTTGATTGTCTACCTTATGAGTGGCGGTCGGGGATGAGCGATAGTCTTTTCCTACCAATCTATCCCCTAGGAGCATGCGTGTAGTGCTTGGTTTTTGATGACTTGTAGATTTTTGCAATAAGTATGTGAGTTCTTTATGACTAATGTTGAGTCCATGGATTATACACACTCTCACCCTTCCACCGTTGCTACCCTCTCTAGTACCGCGCAACTTTCGCCGGTACCATAAACCCACCACTTACCTTCCTCAAAACAGCCACCATACCTACCTATTATGGAATTTCCATAGCCATTCCGAGATATATTGCCATGCAACCTTCCACCGTTCCATTTATTATGACACACTCCATCATTGTCATATCGCCTTGCATGATCATGTAGTTTACATCGTATTTGTGGCAAAGCCACCATTCATAATTTTTTCATACATGTCACTCTTGATTCATTGCACATCCCGGTACACAGCCGGAGGCATTCATATAGAGTCATATTTTGTTCTAAGTATCGAGTTGTAAGTAAATAAAAGTGTGATGATCTTCATTATTAGACCATTGTCCCATGTGAGGAAAAAAAGAAGAGAAAGGCCAAAAAAAAGAGAAGGCAAAAAAAACAAAAAAATGAGAGAAAAAGAGAAGGGGCAATGCTACTATCCTTTTACCACACTTGTGCTTCAAAGTAGCACCATGATCTTCATGATAGAGAGTCTCCTATGTTGTCACTTTCATATACTAGTGGGAATTTTTCATTATAGAACTTGGCTTGTATATTCCAACGATGGGCTTCCTCAAATGCCATAGGTCTTCATGAGCAAGCAAGTTGAATGCACACCCACTTAGTTTTCTTGTTGAGCTTTCATATATTTATAGCTCTAGTGTATCCATTGCATGCCAATCCCTACTCACTCACATTGATATCTATTGATGGGCATATCCATAGCCCATTGATACGCCTAGTTGATGTGAGACCATCTTCCTCCTTTTTGTCTTCTCCACGACCACCATTCTATTCCACCTATAGTGCTATGTCCATGGCTCACGCTCATGTATTGCATGAAATTTGAAAAAGTTTGAGAATACTAAAGTATGAAACAATTGCTTGGCTTGTCATCGGGGTTGTGCATGATTTGGATATTTTGTGTGACGAAGATGGAGCATAACCAAACTATATGATTTTGTAGGGATGAACTTTCTTTGGCCATGTTATTTTGAGAAGACATAACTACTTTGTTAGTATGCTTGAAGTATTATTATTTTTATCTCAATATTAAACTTTTGACTTGAATCTTTCGGATCTGAACATTCATGCCACAATAAAGAAAATTACATTGATAAATATGTTAGGTAGCATTCCACATAAAAAAATATGTTTTTATCATTTACCTACTCGACGACGAGCAGGAATTAAGCTTGGGGATGCTTGATACGTCTCCAACGTATATATAATTTTTGATTGTTCCATGCTATTATATTATACATCTAGGAGGTTTTATATGCATTTATATGCTATTTTATATGATTTTTGGGACTAACCTATTAACCTAGAGCCAAGTGCTAGTTTTTGTTTTTCCTTGTTCTTGAGTTCTACAGAAAAGGAATACCAAACGGAGTCCAATTGACGTGCCAATTTTTGATGATTTTTTATGGACCAAAAGAAGCACCCGGAGTAAAAGAGTTGGGCCAGAAGAGTCCCGAGCCATCCACGAGGGTGGAGGGCGCGTCCTACCCCCCTGGGCGCATCCCCCTATCTCGTGGATGACTCAAAGATCCCTCTAATGTGAGACCTGTGCCAAAAATTCCTATAAATACAGAAACCTCCAGAAAATAACCTAGATCGGGAGTTCCGCCGCCGCAAGCCTCCGTAGCCACCAAAAACCAATCTAGACCCGTTCCACACCCTGTCAGAGGGGGGAATCCATCACCGGTGGCCATCTTCATCATCCCGGCGCTCTCCATGATGAGGAGGGAGTAGTTCACCCTCGGGGCTGAGGGTATGTACCAGTAGCTATGTGTTTGATCTCTCCCTCTCTCTCTCTTGTGTTCTTAATATGGCACGATCTTGATGTATCGCGAGTTTTGCTATTATAGTTGGATCTTATGATGTTTCTCCCCCTATGCTCTCTTGTAATGGATTGAGTTTTCCCTTTGAAGTTATCTTATCGGATTGAGTCTTGAAGGATTTGAGAACACTTGATGTATGTCTTGCATGTGCTTATCTCTGGTGACAATGGGATATTCACGTGATCCACTTGATGTATGTTTTGGTGATCAACTTGCGAGTTCCGTGACCTTGTGAACTTATGCATAGGCGTTGGCACACGTTCTCGTCTTGACTCTCTGGTAGAAACTTTGGGGCACTCTTTGAAGTTCTTTGTGTTGGTTGAATAGATGAATCTGAGATTGTGTGATGCATATCGTATAATCATACCCACGGATACTTGAGGTGACATTGGAGTATCTAGGTGATATTAGTGTTTTGGTTGATTTGTGTCTTAAGGTGTTATTCTAGTATGAACTCTAGGATAGATTGAACGGAAATAATAGCTTCGTGTTATTTTACTACGGACTCTTGAATAGATCGATCAGAAAGGATAACTTTGAGGTGGTTTCATACCCTACAATAATCTCTTCGTTTGTTCTCTGCTATTAGTGACTTTGGAGTGACTCTTTGTTGCATGTTGAGGGATAGTTATATGATCTAATTATGTTATTATTGTTGAGATAACTTGCACTAGTGAAAGTATGAACCCTAGGCCTTGTTTCAACGCATTGCAATACCGTTTTCGCTCACTTTTATCATTTGTTACCTTGCTGTTTTTATATTTTCAGATTACAAAAACCTATATCTACCATCCATATTGCACTTGTATCACCATCTCTTCGCCGAACTAGTGCACCTATACAATTTACCATTGTATTGGGTGTGTTGGGGACATAAGAGACTCTTTGTTATTTGGTTGCAGGGTTGTTTGAGAGAGACCATCTTCATCCTACGCCTCCCACGGATTGATAAACCTTAGGTCATCCACTTGAGGGAAATTTGCTACTGTGCTACAAACCTTTGCACTTGGAGGCCCAACAACGTCTACAAGAAGAAGGTTGTGTAGTAGACATCACGTCACGACCGAGAGTTTTCAATATCTTCCATGCTAAACAAATTAGTGGTAGTTCCCAAGCGGTAAGTAAAGTTTACTCCCACTCAACCAAGAAACACAAGGCATGGCTAGTCGAATCCTCGGGTGACCTCCATACCAACAACTTTCTGGGGGAGTTTGTTTTATTATTTTGCAATTTGATCATGGGGCTGGGCATCCCTATTACTAGCCTCTCTCGTGTAAGGACAAGTGAATAAACACTCATCAGGAGAATAACCCGCTTAGCATGGAAGATACTGACCGCCCCCTGTCGCTCCATGAGCGATACGGGCACATAATACAGAAGTTTATTTGAATATTTAAAGGTGGCACATGCAAATTTACTTGGAATGATAGATTAGTACCGCATATAGGTAGATAGTGGACTCATCCGGAATAACTTTGGTTTAGGGATTTGGATGCACAAGAAATATTCCCGCTTAGTACAGGCGAAGACTAGCAAATAGATTGAGAAGTGACCAGTTAGAGAGCGAAAACGGTCATAATCATGCATTATGAATAATCAACATTGAATACTAGCATGAATAGGATATAAACACCATGAACATAAATGTGGTGGAGGCTATGTTGGTTTTTGAATCAACTACATGCGTGAACACGCGCCAAGTCAAGCCACTTGAAACATTCAGAGGAGGATACCATATCATCATACTACATCATAATCATTTTAATGCATGTTGACACCCAAGATAAATCATTATCCACTCCTAGCTACTTAAGCATCGCATGAGCAACTATAGTCTCTAATTGTCATCATAAATATGTTTAATCATAATATGATGAATCATGGATATTGAGTTAAACATATTTACAAAAACAAAAACAAGTTGAGTTCATACCCGCTTTTCCTTGCCACAGCCACTTCATCAAATATCATCATTATTGCCTTTCACTTGCACGACCGAATGATATGAAAATAACAATAGTGCAAGTGTGTCGTGGACTAAGCTAGAATCTGAAACAATTTATTCAAAGGAGAAGACAAGGTAAACCTAGATTTTTGTTAGATCAACAATAATGCATATGAGAGCCACTCAACATTTTCATCGTGGTCTTCTCCTCAGAATGACTCAACAAAAGAAAAGAATTTCAGAGAAACACACTGGAATATTTTGGAGTTTTTGATTTTTCTTGAAGGAAGCAAACTAAAGAAGAAAAAGATGAGAAAAACTATTTACACGGGAAAGCTCCCAACAAGCAAAAGAAGAAACTGAAATATTTTGGGGTTTTCTTTTAATACTACAACTAATTTAAATTAGAAAGAAAAACTGAAAAGAAGCGAGAAATATTTTTGGATTTTCTCAAAGTTTTTCAAACACACAAGAAGAAAACGAGAAAATACAAAACTAACATGGATTATACAATGAAAAAGGATGAACACCGACAACTGGAATCAAATGTGTGAACATGAATGTAATGTCGGTGAGAACGCGTACTTCCCCAAGCTTAGGCTTTCGCCTAGCTTGGTAAACACTATCCATAGTAGCCATCTGGTCCGATGTGAAAGTGCTGAGGCGGGGGCACCTTAGCGTCCCACTCCTGGACCTCATCCTCTGTCGCTGCCAACACATTCCGGTAAGCAACGATATCCTCTAGTAGGTTGGTGTATCTGTTCCCAGCGTGAGAGTCAAACAAAGGAGGTGCATGCAAAAAAAATAATATCACGAGTTTGCTCGCTAAAACTAAGTTATAACGAATATGGTGAGGATGCTCATGAGCATCAATAAAGTGGTTGTTCTCCATCGACTGGTGATCTAGATAAACTTTGGGCAACAATTAATCATGGGGGCGTATCGGAACCTTAAAGTGTCTCGCTAGGCGAGCAGCATAAATACCACCATGAATTTTGCCCTTCATCTTGTTAGTGTGCAGGTGTCATGCAACGATAGCACCCATGCTATAAGTGTTATCCTTGTGAAGTGCGTGACGTAAAATGGCGAGGTCGGGGGCACATAGTATACCACCTTGCTCTCTAGTGGCCAGGCATTTCCCTATGGATAAAGCAAAGTAATGAATAGAAGGAAAATGCAAACTAGTGGCTCCGGCTTTTGACACGTCCCTTTCCTCACCCAGAGTTAAAGTGCGGAGGAAACCCTCAAACTTCGCTGGTCTAGGCTCTCTAATTTCCCCATCAAAGGGAATCAAGCATATCTCGCAAAACTCAGTAAGCGGTATCTGGTGATGCTCAGCATATAAATCAAAGCGTACCTCAGGAGGTTCAAGCCTATTCAAGAAATGAAAGTTTTGCACAAAAGAATTTGTAAGGATGTGGTATTGGTCACACTCATCTACAAGGAAGTCGGTAAGTCCAACATTTGCAACAAATTGAGCGAACTCTTGATAGAATCCGACCTCATTCCTGAAGGTAATGTGCGTCCATTCACACGGCCGGACATCCGTCCTACGTGGAATGTCAAGGTCACTATGCGAGGATTCCTCAAGAACTCCCTTGGCATTCCGCTTCGAGGAACTCCTTCGGAAGATATTCATTTCTCCTATGAACCAATTTCTAAAAAATTTGGGCCACAAAATGATGTCGAGAAAACTTCACAAGATTGATAGCAACTACCCATATGGATGTCTAGAGGCTATATCAAGCATTCAAACTACTTGGAACTAAAAGAATTCAACATGCAAGCTCATTTTCAGTAGCACCAAGAGCAGCAATTATGCAAAATATAGTCCACTAAAAAAACTAATTGGATTAATAGAGGAGTTACATACCAAGTAGCAATCCCCTAAAACAATTTCAGAAACGGAGCTTCGAGCAAAGAGATCAAAAATCATAGGTTTGGGAGCAAGAACACGCGAGAGAGAACCAGAGAGATTTTTTTTCTGGAGATGAGTGACAAAGTGAGCTAATGATGAGGACATGACTACCTTGGATACAACCAAAAATATTGCATACATGTATATTTGTGAGGTGATTTCTAATGCAAACTATGCAATAATTTATTTATGTCATCTAGGACAAAAATACTTCACAAACTTTTGTGCCATGTCTAATTGCAGGTGTATGGGACATTTGTACAATCCACATATGAAGATAAGGGAAAAAGATAAGTTTAGGTACTGTTCAAAAAGTCCTCTCATGTCACTTTTGGGCCAAGAGAAGATAGAGTCCAAGTCTCTCACGTTCTGGATTCAGATTCGGACTGCACAGACATACCTGACTCAAAACGCCAACAACTTTTTCATACGGACTCCGAATTGGGTGATTCTTTTTTGTTTGAAAGTAGCTTTCGTGCTCTTTCCAGCACAATTGTATTCACCTTAAAATTCGTCCAGAGCATTGAGTTATGGACGAAACAATCTGACGTTGCAGCCGAATCCGAGTCAAACTACAAGCCCAAAGGTGTTGCATCACCTCCACTTGGGCCCATGAGCCTTGTATGACTTAGGGTTAGTTTTAGGCTTCCTTGGGACGTCCTCCCACCTCCTTGGCCGCCACCCCTTGCTCCTATATAAGTAGATCCATCTAGTAGCTTTTTCCTTGGGATTTGTTTAGTTAAAAGTTAGCCATTGCAACTTCGTGTACTTCGTTTGTGTCCAACGACCAGACCAAGACCGCTTACGGATCCCCACCATTATCAATACTTCATATATATTCGCAATATTCTGATTGCTTTATCATATTCTTGCTCGTTCTTTGATTGCTTGCAGGAATAGACCTTCGTGGTCAGGCTGACCGTGCTTCCGGCATCGTCAGTAACCTCAGGAGATTGGTTTAGCGATTGCTAAGGCGCAACGTCATGCACGTTTGTAGTCGGATCGTCAAAGTCGTCTCCAACAAGTCAATAGTTATCATCTCATCGAAAGATCGGGACCCTCACCTCTATCAAGTGGTATCAGTTTTTAGGTTGCTCGGTGAGAATTTCCAGTTTTTCCTAGATTAGATTTATTTTCTTACCTATTGTCCAAGAAAAATCCACAAAAAGTTAGATCTATTCATCCTTTGTCCAAGCCAGTTCGAGCCTTTGCAATTTTCTTTTCATTGCTTGCATAGTTGAATTATTGGTTGCATCGTCGTGTCGAGTTGCTGGTCTTAGTGTCTAGATCGTTTAGAGTTTCGAGTTCTTTTCACATCAGTCACGCCGCCACTACATCATTATCCCTTCCGCTGTCCACCACCCATCCATCAATTTCCACCACATGCTACCCACTGTTCATTGTCATAATCATAGTTGAGATCGTTCACATCTTCGCTTGATCCAATCTACATCTTATCTAGTTTGTTTTGGAAAGAGGGAGAGAGAAAAAAAAAGTCAGAGAAAAAAACAAGAGAAAAAAGAAAGAAAAAAAGTCAGAGAAGAAAAAAAAGTGTGATAAAAAAAGAGAGAAGAAAAAATAATTCGGATCTATCTAGACTGAATCTCGTAGTTGAATTTGGATTGGAATCTGTTTTGTGCACTATTCAGTAAAACAGACATAACTTCCTCATAGGAAGTCCGTTTTGGCTCCGCGAGTACTCAAATGAAAGCTAGCGACGAGCCCCATCTAAATAGTTGCAGAAGCTTATTCAATATTTGGCACCTAAAAATCGGCTTCTAAATAGGTCCTTTTGTCCTCCGAAGTTCACAAACACAGCTTATTCTAGTTTTTCACGCCAGTTTTAGAATTTTTTGACTCCTCATATCAACTCCGAATTGAGTGATTCCTTTTGCGTTTGAAAGCTTGAGTCAGTACCATTCTTGCAAAAAATTATCAAAAGATTGGCACAAATGTTTCTAGAGGAAAGTTGGAGAGAAAGTTGTTGATATATCCTGCTTGGCTGTTGTTTCACATCATTATCTTCACTGCTATTGTGATCTTCACTTATATCTTGTTGTCCAGAGCTACTTCTTATCCTTTATTAATGCTAGTTGTGCTACGGCGTGACCTCATTAGTGTTCTAGGCTCGCATCTCTAGTTCGGTCTAGCCTAGGACCAGCACAATACCGTAGTTGAACATTTATTCAACATTGCATCTCTGAATTGATTATTGTTAATCTTTTGCTACCATATATACCCAACCCAGCTCCACATATTTCTACACCGTGCATATTTACGTTCACCAGGCAATCACTTTTTCAATCTTTGGAGTTATTTGACACCGCTGGTTACCTGTCACCACCTGCTGCATGGTAAGAACTTGTAAGATATTGATATTTGCTTTAATGTGAGCGCTTTACCACCACACCCTAGTAGTTCATAGGAACATTATTCTTGAATTTTGTTTCTTGTTTCTACTAATCATGACAGGGTCCGAAGATAGAAGTTCTTGGACGACGGATATATCTTCACCATCATGAAAGGTGGGACAACACACACAAGCATATGGTCAGGTTATCTCTTTACCATCATTTGAGGGTAGTTTTAATCCTTCTATTTATCTAGCTTGGGAGCTTGAAGTAGAACAAGTTTTTAGTCACCATGATTTTTCTGAACTTGAGAGAGTATGAGCTACCACTAGAGCATTTACTGGTTTTGCTTCTGTTTGGTGGAGTGTACATTGTAAGAAAAACATTGATAACCAACCCACAACTTGGAAAGTTTTGAAAGCTGTAATGAGACAACAATTTTTTCCTCCTTACTATCGTCGTGAATTGCTTCGCAAATTGGAACAATTAAAACAAGGCAGTAACACTGTTCATGCTTACTACCAAGAGTTCAAATCTTATATGCATCATTGTGACATAGAAGAATCTGAGGATGATAGAATGAATAGATTTTTTGGTGGTTTGAACCATTATATCCATGCAAGATTTCAGTATATTCCTCGTTGCATTATTGGTATGTATGTTTGCACTTGTACCTTTGAGAGACAGATACAGGATGATGCATTGGGTGACTACAACAACTACTATTCCAGTTCATGCTCACCACCACCGGTTGGTTCCTCCACCGTTGCACCTACTAGAGCAGCCCCACCTCGGATTGTGAGCGTGACATCATCGAGTATGGTACATTTTCAACGTCCATACCTACATCAGCTACGTCTTTGCGACAAGGTAATAATAAAGGTATTGATGATATAACTTCACATGAGAATGATGCATGCCTAGTTAACTTGAATGCATCATGTGTTGAGTTACCTCTTGATTTGAGCACACCACCTATTTTAGAGAATCTTGTTACTGTCATGAATGCATCATGTGATCAAACAACTGGAATACCAACAATTTTAAGTGCACCCATTGAATTAACTATTGATGCAAAAGAACCAATGTTTAATCATTTTGATATGACCTCTAATCTTGGTGATGATTCTGTGTCAAATGACTTATTGCATGTTTTCTTATTTAAGCATGTTGTAGCATGTAAATTTGATGCATGTAAGGTTTATTCACCAATGTTGGGATGGTTTAATGATGAACATTGTCAATCCTTTGATATGAATAAGAGCTTCACTTATATGTGCAAACTGAGTTACAATATTTTAATGTCTTCTACTTCTTGTGATAATATTTCGGCTTCAGATTTTATGAGCTAGTAAAGTTACTGATGTATACATGTGTCATTTGTGCAAAAACCAAGGGAAGTAAAAATGGATGACATATACATATACAACATGTACACCTTGTCTCTTTTGTTAGCCACATTTCAGATTAAGCAACACCGAGGACGGCTTTGTTTTCAAGAAGGGGAGGATGATGAGGACATGACTACCTTGGATACGACCAAAAATATTGCATACATGTATATTTGTGAGGTGATTTCTAATGCAAACTATGCAATAATTTATTTATGTCATCTAGGACAAAAAATACTTCACAAACTTTTGTGCCATGTCAAATTGCAGGTGTATGGGACATTTGTACAATCCACATATGAAGATAAGGGAAAAAGAGAAGTTTAGGTGTTGTTCAAAAAGTCCTCTCATGTCACTTTTGGGCCAAGAGAAGACAGAGTCCAAGTCTCTCACGTTCTGGATTCAGATTCGGACTGCATAGACATACCCGACTCAAAACGCCAACAACTTTTTCATACGGACTCCGAATTGGGTGATTCTTTTTTTGTTTGAAAGTAGCTTTTGTGCTCTTTCCAACACAATTGTATTCACCTTCAAATTCATCCGGAGCATTGAGTTATGGACGAAACGATATGACGTTGCAGCAGAATCCGAGTCAAACTACAAACCTAAAGGTGTTGCATCACCTCCACTTGGGCCCATGAGCCTTGTACGACTTAGGGTTAGTTTTAGGCTGCCTTGGGATGTCCTCCCACCTCCTTGGAGGGCCACTCCTTGCTCCTATATAAGTAGATCCATCTAGTAGCTTTTTCCTTGGGATTTGTTTAGTTAAAAGTTAGGCATTGCAACTTCATGTACTTCATTTGTGTCCAACGACCAGACCAAGACCGCTTACGGATCCCCACCATTATCAATACTTCTTATATATTCACAATATTCAGATTGCTTTATCATATTCTTGCTCGTTCTTCGATTGCTTGTAGGAATAGACCTTCGTGGTCAGGCTGACCGTGCTTCCAGCATCATCAGTAACCTTAGGAGATTGGTTTAGCGATTGCTAAGGCGCAACGTCATGCACGTTTGTAGTCGGATCGTCAAAGTCATCTCCACCAAATCGATAGTTATCATCTCATCGAAAGATCGGGATCCTCACCTCTATCAACTAAAGGGATAAGTGAGGGGGTCCCTGTGGGGCCCACAAGCCACCTAGGCGCGCCCTAGGGGTGGGGCACACCCTGGTGTCTTGTGGGCACTTGGGGCATCCCCGTGGGATGATTTAAGTGCCAAAAACTCTTAAATATTAAATAAAAAATCATGTAAAATTTTCAGGTCATTTTGAGCACTTTTTTATTGCACGGATAATTCAAAAAAAGGATATTCATTTCATTTTATTGTATTTAAGTAAAAAAACAGAAAATATCAAGTGAGTACAGAAGGTTGTGCCTACTAAATTCATCGATCACATGCCTCTAAAAAACAATCCATTAATAAGGTTGATCAAGTCTTATTAACAAACCATTTTGGATTAGCCTGAAACTGAAGAATCTTCATATAACACTAGGTTACCTCAACGGGGATATGCATCTCCCCAATAGTAAGTGTTTTATATTTCTTTTTAACAGTAGGGAGAGGAATTTGAAAAATTCCAATAGTAATTATTAGAGTTTTTTCAATAACATGAATACCATTCACTTGAAATTGCCTCTTCGGAAAGTGCACCTTATGTTCATTACCATTGATATGAAAAGTGACATTGCTTTTGCTGCAATCAATAACAGCCCCTGCAGTGTTCAAAAAGGGTCTACCAAGGATAATCGGCATGTTTACGTCCTCGGGCATATCAAGTATAACAAAGTCTGTTAAGATAGTAACATTTGCAACTACAATGGGCACATCCTCACAAACAACGATAAGTATGGCGGTTGATTTGTCAGCCATTTGCAATGATATTTCAGTGGGAGTGAGTTTATTCAAATCAAGTCTTTTATACAAAGAGAAAGGCATAACACTAACAGGCCCGACCCTGAGGGGGGGGGGCGGAAGGGGCGTCCGCCCCGGGCCCCCGAGTACAAAGGGGCCCCCGACTACACTCTGCTCAACTGTCTCTAGGTTGCAGCCTGCTACTACGTGTTCGGCCATATAAGAAATATAAAAAACGTTGGGCCTTATCCAAGTAGTAGCACAAGAACGGTCAATTAGCGGAGATTGTCTCAAAATAAAATGAATTAACAGAGATCGCATTTTGTCCGCTGGTTTGGTTTCCTAATCCTAAAAAACTTAGCGATCGTTTGTTTCGAGTCGAGCTCAACAGGCGGCTAGGTAGGAGCTCACCTTTTCATCTTTTTCCTCTCCTCCCGATTGCACTCTTGGCTGATCGCCAAATCGCCACCACCTCATAATCTTCTTCTAGGAACGACAGCGACGGCAAGGTGGAGGCTGTGTGCGCAACCTTATGGAGAGGTAGCACGACATAAGCAGCAGTGGAGGTATTCTGAATCGTGGGCGAAGCAAACTAGGGTTCTACTGCTAGAAGGTATACGCATGTGCGATGCTTATCTACTTGATCTAGGGCATTCTTCTCCACGGATTGACTGTAGGACTCGGTTTTCTTGAAAAAGCCAGTATATGACACACAACTATACCTTTTTAAATCACCTATATATTACCACGGTGTTTAGTCTACATGCTCGATTTGGTTGCATATTACAACAATGTAGAATCAATAACCTCGTATTATCTGGAAATGATCTATCACCAAATTTATGAAGACTTGCCGCTTGCTCCAACAGTAGAACTACTGCTGGTTATCATTTGTAACTAGGGATGCAAGTGGCACGCCACACCTATCCGCTTCTTGTGTTTCGCTACCCAAATCAGTTGAAATAGACTTTAGAGATAATTAGTACTCCCTCTATATAAGAGTGTTTAGATTACTACTTGAGTGATCTAAACACTCTTATATTTATTTATGGAGGGAGTAAAGTTTACTGTGAGAGTTGTTTCGCGAATTGTGGCGGCTGCACCGCTTACATCCTTATTTGTTATAGAACCTAAAGAAAATTGTATATGCCACCCTTGGTTGATATCTCTTCACTCATCTTTCTGATACAAATATGTATATAAAGGGACCTGAATTCTTGGTTTGCCCCGGTCCCCAAAAATCTCAGGACCGGCCATGAACACTAACACCGACTCCTAAATCACACAAAGCAGTTTTGAAATAATTTCTTTTAATGGAGCATGGCATAGTTGGTATTCCTGGATCTCCTAGTTTCTTAGGTACTACATTCTTAAAAGAATAGTTTGCAAGCATGGTGGAGATTTCAGCTTCATGTATTTTTCTTTTATTAGTCACAATATCTTTCATATATTTAGCATTAGGGGACATCTTTAAAATATAAGTCAAGCGAGTACGCAAAAAGATTGGCCTAAGCATTTTAGTGAAGCATTCAAATTCTTCCTCATCTTTATTCTTGTATGATTTAGGTGGGAAAGGCATGGGTTTCTGAACCCATGGTTCTCTTTCTTTACTATGTTTTCTAGCAACCAAATCTCTCTTATCATAACATTTATTTTTAGAGGGTGGGTTATCAAGATCATCAAAAGATTCTATTTCAACATCATTATCTGGTTCCTTATCATTGTTTGGTTGAGCATCTACATGAACATCGTCATTGTCATTATCATCATCACTAGGTGAATGTTCATTACCAGTTTGAGTTTCAGCATCAGAAATAGAAATATCATTACTATCTTCAGAAGGTTTTTCGACCTTAGGTTCACTAGAAGTATGCAAAGTCCTACCATTTTTCTTTTCCTTTTTCTTTTTGGAAGGACTAGGTGAATAAACATTAATTCTTTGAGAATCTTGTTCAATTCTTTTAGGGTGACCTTCAGGATAAAGTGGTTCCTGAGTCATTCAACCTCCTCTAGTCATTACTCTAACAACATGATCATTCATATTATTATTCATTTCATTGAGCAATTCACTTTGAGATTTAGCAACTTGTTCTAACCGAGTTGGAACCAAAGAAGCATGTTTACCTACACCTTTGACATCATTAATAATTCTAAATAATAAGTCGCTGAAGCGATCCATCATGTAGGCATTTTGTTTCAATTGTTTCATAACATTTGCATTGAAATGATCTTGCTTAATAACGTAATTGTAAAATTCATATAAGCATTGACTAGGAGATTTTTTATAAGGGACATCGCATTCATCACACTTTATAAGAGAATTTACCTCTACCACCTATGGTGGTGTATCAAGGCCATGTGTTTCTTCAATAGGTGGTAAATTCTTAACATCTTCAGCTTTAAACCTTTTTCCTTCATACATTTCTTTGCTTCTTGCATATCTTCAGGATTGAGAAATAAAATACCCCTCTTCTTCGGAGTGGGTTTAGGCGGTGGTTCAGGAAGAGTCCAATCATTATCATTCTTCAATATATTATTCAATGATTCCTCAGCTTGTTCAATAGTGCGTTCCCTGAAAACACAACCAACACAATATCTAGGTAGTCCCTAGAAGCATTAGCTAGTCTATTATAGAAGATATCAATTATTTCATTTTTCTTAAGAGGATGATCAGGAAAAGCATTAAGTAAATGGAGAAGCCTCCCCCAAGTTTGAGGGAGATTCTCTTCTTCAAAATTTGCACAAAGTTAAATATTTCCTGTAAGGCAGCTTGTTTCTTATGAACAGGAAAATATTTTTTAGAGTAGTAATAAATCATATCTTGGGGACTACGCACACAACCAGGAGTAAGAGTATTATACCCTATCTTAGCATCACCATTTAACGAGAAAGGAAATACCTTGAGAATATAGTAATAGCGATTTTTTCCTCATGAGCAAATAGGGTGGCTATATAATTTTATTTATTAAGATGTGCCACAATGGTTTCAATTTCATAGCCATGGAAAGGATTAGATTCAACCAAAGTAATTTACCTTGGGTCGACACATAATTCATAATCCTTATCAGTAATAGAGATAGGTGAAGTAGCAAACACATGATCATATTTAATTCCAGCAATTTTTCTTTGAACTTGTGTAGTAATTTCTTAAGATCATCTCTACCCTTACAAGCAAGAAAATCCCTAGCTACCTCTCCTTCCATAACATAACCCTCGAGTATCTTAGGCAATTCATATCTAGGAGAGCTAGGTCGAATAGGTGTTTCATAATTTCCAGTTTCAATAAATTCACCAGTTTTAGTAATTTCATCAGTTTCAACATTCTTGATTTCTTTAGCTTTAGCAAGTTGTTCATCAAGAAATTCACCTAGTGGCACATTCTTATCAAGCAAAGTACTAGAATCATCAATAGCATCATTCATAGTAGAAGTAGCATGATCGATTACTTGGAACATATCATAATTAATAGCAGATGGTGGTGTTGAAAGCTTACTCAAATCAGAAGGTGTATCAAGTGCAGAGCTAGATAACAGTTCCTTACCTCCCCTCGTCTTAGAGGGAACGATCTAGGTTCTAGCATCTTTAAGATTCTTCACAGTGATCAACAGATATAAATCCCAATTGACTTAGCAAATATTACTATGCTCTCGGCAACAGTGCCAGAAAAAGGTCTTGATAACCCACAAGTATAGGGGATCACAACAGTATTCGAGGGTAGAGTATTCAACCCTAATTTATTGATTCAACACAAGGGGAGCCAAAGAATATTCGCAAGTATTAGTAGTTGAGTTGTCAATTCAACCACACTGGGAGACTAAATATCTGCAACATAGTGATCGGTAGCACAGTAGTATCGTAATTGGATAGTAATAGTAATGAAAGCAATGGTAATGGTAACCGAAGTAGCAATAGTTTTGTAGCAGTTGTAACAATAGTAACAATAGTAGTAGTGATAGTAACTTAGCAAGAAAAATATGTGAAAAGCTTGTAGGCATTGGATCAATGATAACGTTGGATAATATTCATCATATAATAGTCCTAACCTAGGGCGACATAGAACTAGCTCCAATTCATCAATGTAATGTAGGCATTTATTCCGTATATAGTCATACGTGCTTTTGGAAAAGAACTTGCATGACATTTTTTGTTCTACCCTCCTGTAGCAACAGTGTCCATAAGGAAACTAAGGGAATATTAAGGCCTCCTTTTAATAGAGAACCGGGAAAAAGCATTAACACATAGTGAATACATGAACTCCTCAAACTACGGTAATCACCGGAAAGAATCCCAATTATTGTCACCTTGGGGTATGCGGATCATAACACCTAGCAAGTGCATACAACTTGCAACATCGTATCAAGAACACAAATATATTCATGAAACATAAAGGGTTCAGATCTGAAATCATGGCACCCGGGCCCTAGTGTCATGCATTATTCATAGCAAAGTCATAACAATATCAGTCTCAGAACATAGTGGATACTAGGTATCAAGCCCTAACAAAACTAACTCGATTACATGCTGAGTCTCATCCAACCCATCACCGTCAAGCAAGGTTACAAAGAAATTACTCACTCCCAGCGGTGAGCATCATGAAATTGGTGATGGAGGATGGTTAATGATGATGAAGATGGAAGACCCCCCTCTCCCGAGCCCCGAACGGACTCCAGATCTAGCCTCCGGATGAATAACATGAGGTGGCAGCGGCTTCGTAGCTTAAAATGTGATGAAACTTCCTCTCTTATTTTTTTCCTGGGAAATAGGAATTTATAGTGCTGAGATTAGGGTCAGCGGAGCCACATGGGCCCCATGGCATAGGGTGGCCCCCCCTCTAGTGGGTCTTTTCTCCAGTATATTTTACATATTACATAAAAAATCTCCAAAAAGTTTCGTCCAATTCTGAGAACTTTTATTTCAGAACAAAAACAACACCATGGTAGTTCTGCTGAAAACAACGTCAGTCCGGGTTAGTTTCATTCAAATCATGCAAATTAGAGTCCAAAACAAGAGCAAAAGTGTTTGGAAAAGTAGATAGGATGGAGAGATATCACTCACTCAGCTTGGGAGTAGATATTAATCGGTGAATCGGCCTACTAACTGGATTAATCATCTAACCATCAATCGCTGGAATTTTAAACTCATTAGGCATAATTTTTGTATGGAGATAATATAACTTGAATGCTATAAAGGATCTCTGTTGTAAATATGAATCAAATGGCACTGTTTTCTTTTCTAAATAGATCACAAACGTGTATACAACAATAATCATCAACAAACATCCATGTGGATGTTAAAATGATCAACAAACATGTTACAACAACATTTTTTTGCTTATTTAGTTTCTGCCTCGGCCGAAACTTCGAGAGATGGCTGCCATGCGACAGTGACACCTAGACGGAAGGTGACGGAAGCCACGCATGGTGTCTGAAAGGCACCGGTTGCGGGGGGTGGTAGGTCGCAATGGAGAAGGGGAAGTAGTGACGCGTAGAGGAAGGAGCGGAAGCATCGACACATAGGGGAGTGGGGGAAGCGGTGGCGAGCCAACAAGGACCTAGCCAGCCGCCATCTAGGCCGGGAAGGGATGATAGGAGCGGGAGTGGAGGGAGGAGATCCAAGACCTAGCTATTTACGAGCAAGAGAGGGCTAGGAGGGATTACATGTGATAGAGGTGAGGGTGTCCCGATGTTTCATGAGATGGTGGCTATCGTTTTCTGTGGGAGTCGACCTTGACGATCCTACTAAGAACGTGTGAGACGTCGCGCCTTAGCAATCGCTAAACCAACTTTCGAGGGTTATTAACCACGCCGGAGCACGATCAACATGACCACGAGGGTCTGTTTCCTGCGAGCAAATGAAGAACAAGCAAGAAACTAAGATTGCAATCTGGATATTGCGAATATAAGATGAAAGCTTTATTGATCAAGGTGGGGTTCTGTGACACGTTGGTCTGGTCATTGAACACAAACGAAGTACGCGAAGTTGCAGCTATGGCGAACTTTTAATCTAAACAAAACCCGAAGTCTAAACAACGCCCTAAGGTCTGTATATATGGAGGAAGAGGGGGGAATTTCGTGGCCCTTGGAGGAGGGGTCCGAAACCAACCCTAACTCTTGTTTCCCCACACATACGGACTCTAAAAACAGCCTATACTTAAGTATATCGAAAATACATGGGCCTGGCCAAATAATAAGGTGACGCAGCACCTAAAATAGCCTCTGGACGAAATTTATGAAGTGGCATCTTGTATATTTCGTCTAGGGCTTCATGCACTACTTATGGTGGCTTCAAAGTCCTGAAATCATCACTTGTAACTCCGTTCTTGATCCCCTTGCGCATGCCATCATCTCCATGCTTGAACTTGCTCCAAGGTACATCTTTCTTGTCCAAGCTAGGCCCTTCATTTGTAAGCAAAACAAATGTATCCAATTTAGGCAGCATCATATTCTCATGAACATTAGAATCGTTGCCAAGAAACGAAAGTACCTGATAATTCAATTGGCATGCGCGAGCTCTAGTAATTGGTCCAGTATGTATAGTAGCAGGGGCTGTGGGTGTAACAACGGTATTGATGTCCTCATCATCCTCCCCTTGTTGAAATGAAGTCGTCCTCGATGAAAGTTCATCCTCCTCACCCAAATAAGGCTTCAAATCTGCAATGTTAAAAGTGGGACTAACCCCAAAATCTGCAGGCAGCTCAAGTTTATATGCATTATCATTTATTTTTGAAAGTGCAACTATCCCTGGGTGGTTTTGGTAATTCCTAACAACATATAGCTCATTGAGCTAACATTATTCCAAGATTAATATTTCGGGAAAAGCTCAATGAATGGCATGGCATGGATGAGGAAAGTGGACCCCTCAAAATTCTAAGGACAAAAAGTTTGGCTCAAGCTTCAAGATCAAGACTCTACATTTTATATTTTAGTGATCCAAGATCACATTGAGTCTATAGGAAAAGCCAATACTATCAAGGAGGGATGAGGTGTTGCTTAATGGCTTGCTTGCTCAAAATGCTTAGTGATATGCTCCAAAACCCTCAACTACCTTCCCACATCCACATATGACCTAAACCAAAAGTCAAACTCGGCCCCACCGATTCTTTCTATCCGACGCCACCGAGTTTCAACTGTCATAGCCACTGCCACAAACCCTAGGAAAATCGGTCTCGCCGATAGGGATCTCGGTCTCACCGAGATGGGATTGTAATCTCTCTGTTTCCCTTCGTAACGTTTCGGTCCTACCGAGATGAGCGATCGGTCCCACTGAGATTGCAATGTAAACTCTTTGTTTCCCTTTTGTAACACTTCGGTCTCACCGAGATGAGCGAATCGGTCCCACCGAGTTTACCTGACCAACTCTCTGGTTAGCTTATTACCAAAATCGGTCCCACCGAGTTTGTGTAATCGGTCACACCGAGATTACGTTATGCCCAAACCCTAACCATATCGGTCCTACCGAGTTGCATCTCAGTCCCACCGAAAATCCTAACGGTCACTAGGTTTGCTGAATCGGTCCGACCGAGTTTAACCATTCGGTCCCACCGAGTTTGGCAAATTGTGTGTAATGGTTAGATTTTGTGTGGAGGCTATATATACCCCTCCACCCACTCTTCATTCGTGGAGAGAGCCATCAGAACATACCTACACTTCCAATACACATTTTTTGAGAGAGAACCACCTACACTTGTGTTGAGGTCAAGATATTCCATTCCAACCATATGAATCTTGATCTCTGGCCTTCCCCAAGTTGCTTTCCACTCAAATCTTCTTTCCACCAAATCCAAATCCTGTGAGAGAGAGTTGAGTGTTGGGGAGACTATCATTTGAAGCACAAGAGCAAGGAGTTCATCATCAACACACCATTTGTTACTTCTTGGAGAGTGGTGTCTCCTAGATTGGCTAGGTGTCACTTGGGAGCCTCCGACAAGATTGTGGAGTTGAACCAAGGAGTTTGTAAGGGCAAGGAGATCGCCTACTTCGTGAAGATCTACCGCTAGTGAGGCAAGCCCTTTGTGGGCGACGACCGTGATGGAATAGACAAGGTTGCTTCTTCGTGGACCCTCCATGGGTGGAGCCCTCCATGGACTCGCGCAACCGTTACCCTCCGTGGGTTGAAGTCTCCATCAACGTGGATGTACGATAGCACCACCTATCGGAACCACGACAAAAACATCTGTGTCTCCAATTGCGTTTGAATCCTCCAAACCCTTCCCTTTACATTCTTGCAAGTTGCATGCTTTGCTTTCCGCTGCTCATATACTCTTTTGCATGCTTGCTTGAATTGTGTGGAGATTTCTTGACTTGTGCTAAGATAGCTAAAATCTGCCAAGAACTAAAATTGGGAAAAGGCTAGATTTTTATTTGGTCAAGTAGTCTAATCACCCCCCTCTAGACATACTTTCGATCCTACAAGTGGTATCAGAGCTTTGGTCTCCATTTGCTTTGATTTCCATAGCTTTTGGTGGTCATAGCCTTGGTTTCACAACCTAGGAGAGTATGGCGTCTAGCGAGGGAAATTATCACCGTAGAGGTCCTTACTTTGATGGCACTAATTTTGCTAGTTGGAAGCATAAGATGAAAATGCATATTCTTGGACATAACCCCGCCGTTTGGGCTATTATGTGTATTGGCTTGCAAGGTGAATTCTTTGATGGGAAAGAACCGAACCGTGAAGCTACCGCGGAAGAGTTGAAGATGCTGCAATACAACGCTCAAGCTTGTGATATCCTCTTCAACGGATTGTGCCCCGAAGAATTCAACAAAATCAGCCGTCTTGAGAATGCAAAGGAAATTTGGGATACTTTGATTGATATGCACGAAGGTACTGACTCCGTCAAGGAATCCAAATTGGATGTGCTTCAAAGTCAACTTGACAAGTTCAAAATGAAGGATGGTGAAGGTGTCGCTGAAATGTACTCTAGGCTTGCTCTTATCACAAATGAGATTGCCGGCTTAGGGAGTGAAGAGATGACCGATAGATTCATCATCAAGAAGATCCTAAGAGCCTTGGATGGAAAATATGATACCGTGTGCACATTGATCCAAATGATGCCCAATTACAAAGATCTCAAGCCAACGGAAGTCATCGGAAGAATTGTTGCTCATGAGATGTCACTCAAGGATAAAGAGGAACTTCACAACAAATCAAGTGGTTCTTACAAAGCCTCATGTGAAGCCCCCACATCATCGAGTGAGAAACAAACCTTCAATGAAGAATTGAGCTTAATGGTGAAGAACTTCAACAAGTTCTACAAGAGTAGAAGCAAAGAGAGAAGCTCCAAGTCAAGGTCCTACAATGACAAAAGATCTTCTAGTCGAGAGCGAAATTGCTACAATTGTGGAAGGCCCGGACACTATTCCAATGAGTGTACGACCCCCTACAAGAGAAGAGAAGACTCTCCCAAGAGAAGAAGTAGAAGAGAAGAATCACCATCTAGAGAAAGAAGGAGTAGAGATGATCGTTATGAACGAAGACCCTCATGGAGAAGCAAGGATTCGGAAAGAAAGGACAAGTCATCAAGGAGCTGCACAAAACGAAGACATCAAGCTCATGTTGGTGAATGGGTATCCGACTCCGACTCCGACAACCACTCCGAGAGAAGCTATCACTCCGACTCCGAATATACTCAAGATGAAGGTGTTGCCGGTCTAGCACTCGTGACAACCAACTCCTATGACATATTTGACTCACCAAATGAAGAAGTTGGAACATGCTTCATGGCTAAAGGCCCAAAGGTATCACACCCCGAGTATGTTGATTTCAATAGTGATGAAGATGACTTGCTAGGTGATGATGATTTACTTGTTGACAACTCTAGTGATGAATACTATGATGAAACGTCAATTAATCATGCTAATCAAGATAAAACGAATGACAATGATAAGGAGAAGATTGAGTCTCTAACTAAAGAACTAAACACTCTTAAGTTAGCTCATGAAACTATCTTAGGAGATCATCGAGAACTTTTAAGGGCTCATGAGAAATTACGCTTTGAAAAGCTCAACCTTGAGCAAGAGCACGAGTTCTTAAAAGCAATCAATGATGATCTTCGTAAGAAAAGTTCTTCTTACATTGCCAAGCGTTTACTCTTATCCACTTACATGCCTCAAGTCAAGTCTAGTAACAAGAACAAGAAAGATTCTTCCTCTAGTAGTAACAATAATCATGCTAAATCCAATATTGTTGCTTCTAGTAGTTCTCTTGATTCCACTAATGATTCTCTTAGCCAAGTTACACTTGAGCAAGAAAATAGCTTATTGAAGGGAATTATAGAGAAAGGTGTTCACAAGAGCCTTGCCGGAAGTAAGCAATTCGAGGAAATTGTTCGCAAGCAAGGAAGGCACCGGAAGAATCAAGGTGTTGGTTTTGAATGAAAGTTCAATGCCAATGGAGTTGAGTGGGAAGAAGATCAATACCCCAAGCCGAAGTTTGTTCCTCAACAAGAGAAGTATGATCCTACTTCTCTCAAAGGGACACAAGCTCGAGATGATCTTCCACCACAAGACCACAAGCAAAAAGGCAAGGACAAGCTTCAAGAGGAAATTGATGCATTTGAAGAAGCTCCTAAGGCCTTGGTCAAGTGGGTTCCCAAGACTACTTCAAGTTCCACTTCATCAAGTATAACTACAACACCGAGGATTCCCATCAAGATGGTGTGGATCCCGAAGAAGAACTAGAGAGTTCTTGAGGGTGACTCCGCCAACATACTTCACTCTTATCATCTTGGCAAGAACAAGTGCAATCAACTTCCACATCTTGCACTAGTTCAAGGAGTCACAAACCCTCTTGTTGGTAAGACAAGGGACAAGGTAACCTAAAAGCTTTCATAGACATCATCTTGTGTGTGCATCACTTTATGTCTATGGATATCCTTGTTTGTTCCTTGTGGGACTAACCCGTGTAGGTATTGAAAGTGCAACTCACTCCAATGGATAGCTCCAAATGATCTACATCAACATTGAGCATCCACATCTTCAACATCTACATGAAGTCATCATCGACAAAACCCAAGGTTAGTTCATCCCTCTTAGGGGGGATCTCACATCTAGGGTGAGCTTTACTCTAAGAATTGAGCTAAAGCAACTCTAATGGTGTGAACACAACAAATGCTTCATGTAAAAGTGGTAACCCCACTTGTGCTTAAACGATGAGTATGACCTATGATCAAATGTTCTCATTTGACTCCTAAGTCAATATACTCATATATAGATGACCTAGTCATCGCAAATTTTTGATAGATGCTAGAATTGGTTGTGCATGCTTTGCCACATATTTCAATTGCCATTTTATTGTGTGAGCATGTTGATTGCATATTTCACTCATTCGAGGACATCCACTTGTTGTTTTGATTGATTGTTTTTCTTTTCTTTTGCCAACTGGATGGACAAGAATGCCTAAGAACCCTCTCTAGCTATCTATGCTTTTCTCGTCTCAAACTCTTTTCATGCTACATCAAAAAATTTGATCAAGTTAGATTCGAACCACTCTGTGTGAGGAGCACTCAGAGTCCCCGATTCGTCATAGACTTAAACTTCCAAAACTTCTTTGTGCATTTTGGTCTGACCGATTCCTCCATTTCGGTCATACCGAGATCACTAAGTCGATCTAGGTTTTCAATCTCGGTGCAACCGATTTGAACCTTTCGGTCACACTGAGTTTTAGTAACTGCTTGCAGTTATGAATCTCGGTGCCACCGAGTTGTTCCACTCGGTCACACCGACAGGGTCAGGCTATATATACTCACGGGAATTTTTTTGGAAATTTCTCCGAAACCCCTTCGCCCGCGCATAGCTCGCTCTGCCTCCTGGGTCTCCGGATCGTCCTCCTTGTCGCCAGTCGCCTCCTGTCGCTGGTCTTCGCTGCCGTCAACGGAATTCTTCCCCGCCGTTGCCGCCGTGGCGAGTTCATCGCCGAACTAGGGTATGGACTCGATCACAGTGCTATCCCCGTCTGATTCCTAGCACATTGTGTTCATTATGATTCTTACCACGATTGAAACGATCTTATCCATTCAAAACACTCCGTAGATTAGAGTTGAATTGAAAATTTAGGGTTAGGTTTCTGCCGAAACCATCTCGGACCATCCGAGTTGTGGAACTCGGTACCACCGATTCGGCTCAGGCCATTGCAGATGTAATTTTCGGTCTGACCGAGAATTGCAAATCAGTGTGACCAAGTTCCGGACTTTTAGCAGTCTCGGTGCCACCGAACTGTGACTCGGTCTGACGGAGTTCACTATTTTAGGTTCCAACAGCTGCTTCGGTATCACCGAGTTTACAAATCGGTTGATCCGAAATGCTTTCTGTGGAAAACTAAAACTAACTTTTTGACTCATTCTTTTGCAAAAACCTCTGCATTCTGTGATGCTCGTCCACTCTATATCATCTATATCTATTCACAGGGTCTGCTGTCAGGGCCGCCTACAATCAATTGGATCCTTAGGCACACTCTCTTGCCCAAGTCTGGTGATCACAGAATGATCAGAGGCCATGCAATTAACTTGCTACATAATTTGATGTGCCACAGCAGTTCAAGGTCATGAGCCTTATAGTTGAGACTATCAAGAGGACTGCAGCTGACCAGAAAAGAAGTTGTGGATATGCCCCACAAATCCAGGAGTTGATAAACTCAAAGATGGGCACAAGCACATACTTGTTGGATAAGGAACACTTGCCTATCTATCCTGACTTTGAGGACAATCAAGTTGTGATGAATGAGAATGAACCATCATCAGTACAAGCTCAAGAGAAGGAGAAAGCAAAGAAAGAGAAGGCTGCCAAGATGCCAACTCAAGAGGAGGCATCTGAGTACTTTTTGAAAAGCAAGCAAGATCAGCTTGGCTACCTGATTGCATCCACTCTAAGGATTGAGAAGGGACTGGCCACCCTGACTCAAAACCAGGAGAGCTTGGAAAGAATCATGGAGCAAAAATTCTATGACTTGGATGTGAAGGTAACTGAGATTCAGTCTGTTGTGGAGCAACTTCAAGATGATATGCAGGAGAGGAAGGGCAAGACAACCACTGATGCATTTGCCAGAGTGCCTCGAGCTCAGAGATCAACTACAGTGCCCGTTCCAGACACTAGAGCCACTTCATCTGCACCAGCTACAGCTTGAGTGCCACCAGCTCCAGCACCTACCCCAGCAGCTCCATCTACTTCGACTGAAGCCTTCGTTCTTGGAGTTCTCCGGACACCACCACCTGAAGACCAAGCCTGAGAGACGTTTTAGTGCTATGCATTTTCTATGAAATTTTGGGTAACTTGTTGCCAAAGGGGGAGAAAAATGTATAGATCATAGGCTTCGAGAGAAAGAGTTTGCTTTTTTCTCTCTCTTGCTTTGCTGGTTGAACTTTGTTTGTCTTTTGATTGCTTGAGATACTATGCTATTATCTGTGAGACATTGATGATCATGTGGTTGATCATAAGCTACACTTATGCTTGTTAGATGATACTATCTTACTTATCCTTATATGATCATTCACTTTGCTTGGTGATGAGTGCATGTATTTAATTCTTATCATTTTGAGCGCTCCACCAAGATGTATGTGACATGGAAGAGTAACCCATGATCCTAACTCATTGTGCATTTGCAGTCCAAAGCAAATCTTAAGATATGCACAAATTTAGGGGGAGCTCTTGCTTTTCACATACTTCTCAAAGTGACAATATCTTTCACTCTTATTATCATTTGTCGAAGCTTTGATCTATATGTTTTCATCAATTACCAAAAAGGGGGAGATTGAAAGTGCAACTATCCCTGGGTGGTTTTGGTAATTCCTAACAACATATAGCTCATTGAGCTAACATTATTCCAAGATTAATATTTCAAGAAAAGCTCAATGAATGGCATGGCATGGATGAGGAAAGTGGATCCCTCAAAATTCTAAGGACAAAAAGTTTGGCTCAAGCTTCAAGATCAAGACTCTACATTTTATATTTTAGTGATCCAAGATCACATTGAGTCTATAGGAAAAGCCAATACTATCAAGGAGGGATGAGGTGTTGCTTAATGGCTTGCTTGCTCAAAATGCTTAGTGATATGCTCCAAAACCCTCAACTACCATCCCACATCCACATATAACCTAAACCAAAAGTCAAACTCGGCCCCACTGATTCTTTCTATCCGGCGCCACCGAGTTTCAAATGTCATAGCCACTGCCACAAACCCTAGGCAAATCGGTCTCACTGATAGGGATCTCGGTCTCACCGAGATGGGATTGTAATCTCTCTATTTCCCTTCGTAACGTTTCGGTCCTACCGAGATGAGCGATCGGTCCCACCGAGATTGCAATGTAAACTCTCTGTTTCCCTTTTGTAACACTTTGGTCTCACCGAGATGAGCGAATCGGTCCCACCGAGTTTACCTAACCAACTCTCTGGTTAGCTTATTACCAAAATCGGTCCCACCGAGTTTGTGTAATCGGTCACACCGAGTTTACGTTATGCCCTAACCCTAACCATATCGGTCCCCGAGTTGCATCTCAGTCCCACTGAAAATCCTAACGGTCACTAGGTTTGCTGAATCGGTCCGACCGAGTTTAACCATTCGGTCCCACCGAGTTTGGCAAATTGTGTGTAACGGTTAGATTTTGTGTGGAGGCTATATATACCCCTCCACCCACTCTTCATTCATGGAGAGAGCCATCAGAACATACCTACACTTCCAATACACATTTTCTGAGAGAGAACCACCTACACTTGTGTTGAGGTCAAGATATTCCATTCCAACCATATGAATCTTGATCTCTAGCCTTCCCCAAGTTGCTTTCCACTCAAATCTTCTTTCCACCAAATCCAAATCTTGTGAGATAGAGTTGAGTGTTGGGGAGACTATCATTTGAAGCACAAGAGCAAGGAGTTCATCATCAACACACCATTTGTTACTTCTTGGAGAGTGGTGTCTCCTAGATTGGCTAGGTGTCACTTGGGAGCCTCCAACAAGATTGTGGAGTTGAACTAAGGAGTTTGTAAGGGCAAGGAGATCGCCTACTTCGTGAAGATCTACCGCTAGTGAGGCAAGTCCTTCATGGGCAACGGCCGTGATGGAATAGACAAGGTTGCTTCTTCATGGACCCTCCGTGGGTGGAGCCCTTCGTGGACTCGCGCAACCGTTACCCTCTGTGGGTTGAAGTCTCCATCGACGTGGATGTACGATAGCACCACCTATCGGAACCACGACAAAAACATCCGTGTCTCCAATTGCGTTTGAATCCTCCAAACCCTCCCCTTTACATTCTTGCAAGTTTCATGCTTTACTTTCCGTTGCTCATATACTCTAATCACCCCCTCTAGACATACTTTCGATCCTAGAATTTTCTCTAACACCTTAAAAGGACCATCAGCACGTGGCATTAGCTTTGATTTGCGCAAATAAGGAAATCTATCCTTACGCAAATGTAACCAAACAAGATCTCCAGGTGCAAACGCAACATGTTTTCTACCCTTATCTCCAGCAAGTTTATATTTAGCATTCATACGCTCAATGTTTTCCTTAGTTAACTCATGCATTTTTAAAATCAATTCAGCACGTTCTTCAGCAACAAAATTAACCTTCTCCGAAGATGGAAGAGGCAACAAATCAATAGGTGCACGAGGTAGGAAACCATACACAATTACAAAAGGGCACATCTTAGTAGTAGAATGCAATGAACGATTATAAGGAAATTCAATATGAGGCAAGTATTCTTCCCACATTTTCTTGTTATTCTTCAAAACAGCCCTAAGCATAGTAGACAATGTTCTATTGACTACTTCAGTTTGTCCATCAGTTTGGGGGTGACAAGTAGTACTAAAAAGCAGTTTAGTCCCCAACTTAGCCCATAAACATCTCCAAAAGTGGCTAAGAAATTTAGTATCACGATCTGAAACAATAGTATTTGGTACAGCATGCAAGCGAATAATTTTACGAAAGAACAAACCAGCAACATTAACACCATCATTGCTTTTATGACATGGAATAAAGTGTGCCATTTTCGAGAACCTATCCACGACAACAAATATGCTATCCCTCCCCTTCTTTGTTCGAGGTAAACCTAAAACAAAGTCCATAGATATATCCTCCCAAGGAACACTAGGTACAGGCAAAGGCATATATAAACCATGAGGATTGAGTCGTGACTTAGCTTTTTGACATGTAGTGCAGCGAGCAACAAAACGCTCAACATCCCGTCTCATCTTTGGCCAAAATAAATGTGTAGCAAGTATATCCTCCGTCTTCTTAACGCCAAAGTGTCCCATTAATCCTCCTCCATGCACCTCCTGCAACAACAAAAGACGAACGGAGCTAGCTAGAATGCATAGCTTGTTAGCACGAAACACAAATCCATCGTTAAGAACGAAATTGTTCCAAGTTCTCCCTTCCTTACAATTCTGCAATACATCTTTAAATCCAGCATCATGCACATATTGATCTTTGATGGTCTCCAAACCAAATATTTTAAAGTCAAGTTGTGAAAGCATAGTATAACGACGAGACAATGCACCAGCAATAACATTTTCTTTACCCTTCTTGTGTTTAATGACATAAGGGAAAGTCTCAATGAATTCAACCCATTTAGCATGTCTACGGTTCAGTTTTGCTTGACTTACAATGTGTTTCAAAGATTCATGATCAAAATGTATAACAAAATCCTTGGGCCATAAATAATGTTGCCACGTTTCTAAGGTCCGAACAAGAGCATATAATTCTTTATCATAAGTAGAATAGTTCAGACTAGGCCCACTCAATTTTTCAGAAAAGTATGCAATAGGTTTGCCATCTTGTAATAACACACCTCCTAATCCAATTCCACTAGCATCACATTCAAGCTCAAAAGTCTTATTAAAATCAGGAAGTTGGAGTAAAGGAGCATGTGTCAACTTATCTTTCAATACTGTGAAGGCTTCTTCCTGTGCGGTACCCCAAACAAAAGGCACATCCTTCTTTGTAAGCTCGTTGAGAGGTGCAGCAATGGTGCTGAAATCTCTCACAAAACGCCTATAGAAACCAGCGAGGCCAAGGAAACTCGTCACTCGTGTGACCGTTTTGGGCTGCGGCCAACTCTCAATAGCTTCAATCTTTGCTTTATCAACTTCAATTCCCTGTGGAGTAAGAAGATAGCCAAGAAAAGATACTCGATCGGTGCAAAAGGTGCACTTTCCAAGGTTACCAAACAAACATGCATCACGTAGAGCAATAAAAACAACACGTAAATGTTCCAAATGTTCCTCCAAAGATTTGCTATAAATCAATATTTCATCAAAGTAAACTACCACAAATCGTCCAATGAAAGCACGTAAAACTTTGTTCATTAACCTCATGAAAGTACTAGGTGCATTAGTTAACCCAAAAGGCATGACTAACCACTCATATAATCCAAACTTAGTTTTAAATGCTGTTTTCCATTCATCTCCCAATTTCATACGAATTTGATGGAATCCACTACACAAATCAACTTTGGAGAATATTGTAGAGCCACTCAATTCATCAAGCATATCATCTAGCCTAGGAATAGGATGACGATAATGAATAGTAATATTATTAATGCCTCTTCAGTCAACACACATACGCGACATACCATCCTTTTTAGGCACTAGTATAATAGGAACATCACAAGGACTAAGAGATTCGCGTATGTAACCTTTGTCGAGTAGCTCCTATACTTGACGCATAATCTCCTTCATCTCCTCTAGATTGGTACGGTATGGTGCACGGTTGGGTAGCGATGCACCGGGAATTAAGTCAATTTGATGCTCAATCCCTCGAATAGGTGGTAATCCCGGTGGCACGTCTTGTGGAAAGACGTCAGCGAACTCCTGCAAAATGTTAGTGACAGTAGGAGGCAAAGAGGAAGGCACGTCCTCGAATGAAAATAATGCCTCTTTGCACACAAAAGCATAGCAAACAGATTTGCTAAAATCTAAATCATCAATATCAGATTTGGTGGCAAGTAAACATGCACTTTTCAATTTAATTTCAGAAGCAACACTAGATGGTTTATTATTAGGCTGCATTTGTTGCTCAAATTCTTTTGCCACAATCTGATTTTCACTTTTATTTTTCTCCCGTTTTGCTTTATTAGCTCTATTAATATCATCTTTCAAAATGGAATTAGGAGTCATAGGAAGCAAAGTATTATTGTATCCTTATGAACAAGAGAATACTGATTGTTTCTACCATGGTGTACAGAATTTTTATCAAATTGCCATGGTCTACCAAGTAATAAGGAACATGCTTGCATAGGTACCACATCACAATCAACATAATCAACATATGTAGAGATACTAAAATGCACATGAACAGTACGTGTTACCTTAACCTTGCCACTGTTGTTGAACCATTGGATGTAGTAAGGATGTGGATGTGGTCTTGTGGTGAGAGATAGCTTCTCCACCATGTCCATGCTAGCCAAGTTATTGCAGCTCCCTCCATCTATGATGACGCGAACAGAACGTTCCTTCACCACTCCCTTTGTATGGAACAAATTATGCCTCTGATTTTGCTCAGCTTGTGTAACCTGCACACTCAACACATGTTGAGCAACTAAACATTCATACCTGTCAGCATCTTCAGCAGCCATGTATTGCGTCTCATGATCAGAATCCTCTCCGCCGTGTTCTTCATGTGTAATAAGAGCCAAAGTCTCCTCATCATAGTCACTAGCGGACTCATACCCACCATCCTCAGTAGCAATCATCACACGCTGAGATTGACATTTTCTCGCAAAATGTCCTCTTCACTTTCAACGATGACAAATAATATCACTTGTGTGCCCTGTTGATGCCATGGAAGAAGAAGAGCTCTGCGCACGTCCGACAGGTGTGCTCTTGGCAGATAGTGGTGGTTGTGCCTGCTTTCTTGTATCACGGCTAGAGGTGGCACCTGATGGAGGTGCTGGTGGAGTGGAAGTAGAGGATGCACATGGTTTCCATGATGAAGCTCGACCTGCAGAAAAGTTAGTTCGCACCAATGCCTTTCGATCCTGCACTTCACGTTCAGCTTTACAAGCAAGATGGAATAAACGAGTGATATTAGTATACTCCTTATACTCTAGAATGGTCTGAATCTCTTTATTTAATCCACCCATAAAACGTGCAAGCCTAGCTTCATTCTCCTCAACAATACCACATCTAATCATGCCAGTTTGTAATTCCTGTCAATATTCTTCTACGGAATTTTTTCCTTGTCTTAAACGCTGCAATTTTTGAAGTAATTCACATTGATAATATGGTGGAACCCAACGAGTACGCATAGCAGTTTTCAAAGCAGCCCAAGTAGCTGGAATAAGATATAATCTACAATGTTTAGACCACCAAACACAAGCAAAGCTAGTGAAAGCACAAACAGCAGCAGGAACACGTCTCTCCTCAGGATATTGTAAACATGTAAATCGTTGTTCTGTTTCTAACTCCCAAGTAAGATATATATCAGGAACATATCTACCCTCAAATGGTGAAATTTCAATTTTAGTTTAGGAAGATGGCCATGTACCTCAGGTGGTGGTGCAGCCCTACCATTGCGATGATATGCATGAGGATGACCTGGTGGTGGTGGTGCTGGTGGTTGCACGTAGATCTGATTTTGGTCAACCTCATCCTCGTAATGGTCCTCCACCTCTGCAGTAGCAGCAGGAGTGGCAGAAGCATCAACAGCGGCACCAGAATTTTGCCCAGGGTCAATGGGAATGCGTTGTGCTCGTCCCACTTGATTTGGAAAGCGACGTTGTTGTTGTTGTTGTTGTTGTTGTTGTTGTTGTTGTAGAGGTGCGTTAGGGGCAGACCGTGGTGGTGGTGGAAGACGCGCGAGCAATTCATTAAACTTGTTGTTGAGCTTTGTTTCGAACGTCTTCTCCATGCCATCTATCTTCTGCATGGCCTCTTCAAATCTGTTTAGCACATCTTGCACCTGTCCACTCATCATTTGCTGAAATTTATCATGCAACTCCTTATTCGTCATGTTCTCCCAGTCAGTCTCATCGGCTTGTGATCCTGCCATGGTTAGCAGCAATGGAAACACACAAGAATATGATCCTACAGACTACTAACAAGAGGTGGTGGTAGATGTCACAAATCCGTCAAGCAAATCTCAAATTCTTACCAGTTCTTACCCAGCATCAGGCGGTGATCAACAACCGTCGTAGTCAAAACTCTCAATGCTTGGATAGAGCGATTACCAGGGAGAGTCAAACGCACGACGTACATGTATGTGGAGCTAGGAAGGCTTATAATATGGTAGCAAAAAGGTCAGCAATAATCAATTCAGAGATGCAAAGTTGAATAAACGCTCAACGATGGTACTGTGCTGGTCCTAGGCTAGACCGTACTAGAGACGCGAGCCTAGAACACGAACAAAATCACGGCGCGGCACGTAAACAAGGGAGGAGCACTCTCTGATTTTTTTCCTTTCTTTACTTTTTTTGCACTTTTTTTGAGTTTGGAACTATTTTTCTTCTGCGGGTAGCACGGAATCTCAGGAGTCCTACTCTGTCATGACTCGAAGTATCGCGTGATCTAGAACTCGAAAACAAAGCAACAAATACTGGACTTGGACTGGTAGCGGAGATAAATCTGGTGGAACTCGGACTGTTGGCGGCGATGAATCTGGTGGAACTCGGACTGGTGGTGGTATATGGCGATGGTATATGCGGACTCGGATTGGTGGTTGTATATGGCGATGGTATATGTGGACTCGGATTGGTGGTTGTATATGGAAGCAGCGATGTATATGGTGGGGTGGTGGTATATGGCAATGATGATGACGATGGTGCGGCGGCGGCATGACAACCTGTGAACAGAACTCGAAACTCTAAGGGACTAGACGCAAAGACCAGCAACTCGACATGACGATGCAACCACAAATTCAACAAAGCAAAACTCTAAAAAGACCATGCAAAGGCGCAGATTGGTTCGGATATGATTAACTAACCCTAATTTTTTTGGCTTTTTTCGTGGACTGTAGGTATGAAGAACAGACTCGATCTAAACTATGAAAAACTGTAAAATCTCATCGAGCAACCTGAAAATCTGATACCACTTGATAGAGGCGAGGGTGTCCCGATGTTTCGATGAGATGGTGGCTATCGTTTTCTGTGGGAGTCGACCTTGACGATCCGACTACGAACGTGCGAGACGTCGCGCCTTAGCAATCGCTAAACCAACTTCCGAGGGTTATTGACCACGCCGGAGCACGATCAACCTGACCACGAGGGTCTGTTTCCTGCGAGCAAACGAAGAACAAGCAAGAAACTGAGATTGCAATCTGGATATTGCGAATATAAGATGAAAGCTTTATTGATCAAGGTGGGGTTCTGTGACACCTTGGTCTGGTCATCGAACACAAACGAAGTACGCGAAGTTGCAGCTATGGCGAACTTTTAATCTAAACAAAACCCAAAGTCTAAACGACGCCCTAAGGGCTGTATATATGGAGGAAGAGGGGGGAATTTCGTGGCCCTTGGAGGAGGGGTCCGAAACCAACCCTAACTCTTGTTTCCCCACACATACGGACTCTAAAAACAGCCTATACTTAAGTATATCGAAAATACATGGGCCTGGCCAAATAATAAGGTGACGCAGCACCTAAAATAACCTCTGGATGAAATTTATGAAGTGGCATCTTGTATATTTCGTCCAAGGCTTCATGCACTCCTTGTGGTGGCTTCAAAGTCCTGAAATCATCACTTGTAACTCCGTTCTTGATCCCCTTGCACATGCCATCATCTCCATGCTTGAACTTGCTCCAAGGTACATCTTTCTTGTCCAAGCTAGGCCCTTCATTTGTAAGCAAAACAATTGTATCCAATTTAGGCAGCATCATATTCTCATGAACATTAGAATCGTTGCCAAGAAACGAAAGTACCTACTAATTCAATTGGCGTGCGCGAGCTCTAGTAATTGGTCCAGTATGTATAGCAGCAGGGGCTGTGGGTGTAACAATGGTATTGATGTCCTCATCAACAGGACAAATAATAGGGCTTTGTTTGCCGACCAGTTAATGTGCCAGCAGTAATTAATCGACCCAACAACCAATTAATCGGTCTGACAGGCCATTTAATTGGCCTCACAAGGTACACGGTGAATAGGTGTTATTCGAGTCGGTCATGCTACGAGTAGTGATTAACTGGCCCATTAACTGATTAATCAGACGAATTCTTGAATAGTGCGAAGAAGACGTGGAGTCGCTCTAGCCTACTACTTGTGAGGTGCGTTGGGATTTCCTCGAAGAGGAGAGGATAATGCAGTACATTAGAGATAAGTATTTCCCTCAGTTAAGAACCAAGGTAATCAATCCAGTAGGAGAATCACACAAAGCCTCGTGAACAACACATACACACACAAAAGCAAATACTTGCACTCAACGCGAACAAGGAGGTTGTCAATCCCCTCGACGGTTACTTGCAAGGATTAAATCTTGTAGTGGTAGACAGATGAATTACAAATATATAATAAAATAAAATAAAAATTACAACAAGGTATTTTTGTGTTTTTATATATGATAAAAGTAGACCCGAGGCCATAGTTTCACTAGAGGTTTCTCTCTCGAACACATAGCATAAGGTGGGTGAATAAATTACTGCTGGACAATCGATGGAAAAGCACATAGTTATGACGATATTCAAGGCAATCATCATGTATATATGCATTACGTCTGAGACAAGTAGACCGACTCATGCCTGCATCTACTACTATTACTTCACCCATCGTCCGCTATCCAGCATGCGTCTACGGTATTAAGTATAAACAGAGTAAAACCTTAAGCAAGATGACATGATGTAGACAAAGTAAACCCAATCAATGTGAATAAACCCCACCGTTTTACCCTTAATGGAAACAATACAAATACGTGTCTTGCCCCTTTCTGTCACCGGGATAGAGTACCACAAGGTTGAACCCATCACAAAGCACCTCTCCCACTGAAGATAAATCAATCTACTTGGCAAAACCAAACGGATAGATCGGAGAGAAATACAAAGCTATAACAATCATGCATAATAAAGTTCAGAGAACACTCCACTAATATTCATAAATAATTTGATCATAAACCCACAATTCATCAGATCCAACAAATACACTGAAAAAGAAGATTACATCGAATAGAACTCCAAGAACATCGAGGGGAATGTTGTATTGAAGAACAAAGAGACAGAAGTGGCCTAGCTATGGACAAGTAGGTCTGTGCTGAGCTACTCACGCATCACCGGAAGGCAACAAGGATGATGTAGAAGCCCTCCGTGATCGATTCCTCCTCCGGTAGAGTACTGGAAAAGGCCTCCAGATGGGATCGCGGAAGAACAGAAGCTTGCAGTGGTGGAAAGAGCGTTTCAGATGGCTTTCTAGTATATTGGGAATATCTGGGAATTTATAGATGTGTAATTAGGTCAAGAGGTGCCACGAGGGGCCCACGAGCTTAGGAGCGCCCCCTGAAGCGCGCCTAGTGAGCTTGTCGCTCCCTCGTGGCTCTTCTGGTCTTCTCCCGAGCCTTCATGGGTCCCTTCTGGTCCATAAAAAACACCATACATTTTCATCGTGTTTGGATTCCATTTGATATATATTTTCTGATAAACCAAAAACAATAAAAATCAACAACTGACACTGGGCACTAGGTTAATAGGTTAATCCCAAAAAATGATATAAAATAGCATATACATGCATATAAAACATCCAAGATTGATCCTATAATAGCATGGAACAATACAAAATTACAGATGCCTTGGAGACGTATCAAGCATCCCCAAGCTTAATTCCTACCCTTCCCCGAGTATGTAAATGATAAAGACAAAATTTTTGATGTGGAATGCTACCTAACATGTCTATCATGTCATATTTCTTTTAGGGTATGAATAAAAATCCAAATGATTGAAAGCAATAGTCTATAATTAAAAAACAGTATAACACAGATAGCTATGAGCCTCCACAGCGATTTGACTATCACAGCCATCGGATCCCTGAACGTGCGATACAGATCGAAGTCAGGCGTTCCTGGTCGCTCGGGCGCGTCGCATACCGTCTCGCAGGCCACTGCTCCATGGAGCAACCTCCTGTTACTGTCAGTAATTGGGCCGTGAAGGTCTAGTTATTCCCTCTTGTACACTAACAGCCCAAGTAGCCCAGGTTTTTCAGCTGTATCCCACCCCGAATGACAGCTCCTCTGTTCCTCCCTGCTGCCCCTCCTTCCTCCTCTCGATGCAGTGGTGTTCCTCACTCCTCGATGCGCCGGCGATCCGCCATGGGCATGCGTGACTGCCCCTGTGATGTCTACTACACAACCTTCTTCTTGTAGATGTTGTTGGGCCTCCAAGTGCAGAGGTTTGTAGGACAGTAGCAAATTTCCCTCAAGTGGATGACCTAAGGTTTATCAATCCGTAGGAGGCGTAGGATGAAGATGGTCTCTCTCAAGCAACCCTGCAACCAAATAACAAAGAGTCTCTTGTGTCCCCAACACACCCAATACAATGGTAAATTGCATAGGTGCACTAGTTCGGCGAAGAGATGGTGATACAAGTGGTATATGGATGGTAGATAAAGGTTTTTGTAATCTGAAAATATAAAAACAGCAAGGTAACTAATGATAAAAGTGAGCGTAAACGGTATTGCAATGCGTTGAAACAAGGCCCAGGGTTCATACTTTCACCAGTGCAAGTTCTCTCAACAATAATAACATAATTGGATCACAAAACTATCCCTCAACATGCAACAAAGAGTCACTCCAAAGTCACTAATAGCGGAGAACAAACGAAGAGATTATGGTAGGGTACGAAACCACCTCAAAGTTATTCTTTCCAATCAATCCATTGGGCTATTCCTATAAGTGTCACAAACAGCCCTAGAGTTCGTACTAGAATAACACCTTAAGACACAAATCAACAAAACCCTAATGTCACCTAGATACTCCAATGTCACCTCAAGTATCCGTGGGTATGATTATATGATATGCATCACACAATCTCAGATTGATCTATTCAACCAACTCAAAGTACTTCAAAGAGTGCCCCAAAGTTTCTACCGGAGAATCAAGACGAAAGCGTGTGCCAACCCCTATGCATAAGTTCATGGGCGGAAACCGCAAGTTGGTCACCAAAACATACATCAAGTGAATGACGTGATATCCCATTGTCACCACAGATACGCACGGCAAGACATACATCAAGTGTTGTCAAATCATTAAAGACTCAATCTGATAAGATAACTTCAAAGGGAAAACTCAATCCATTACAAGAGAGTAGAGGGGGGAGAAAACATCATAAGATCCAACTATAATAGCAAAGCTCGCGATACGTCAAGATCGTACCGCCTCAAGAACACGAGAGAGAGAGAGAGAGAGAGATCAAACACATAGCTACTGGTACATACCCTCAGGCCCGAGGGAGAACAACTCCCTCCTCGTCATGGAGAGCACCGGGATGATGAAGATGGCCACCAGAGAGGGATCCCCCCTCCGGCAGGGTGCTGGAACTGGTCTATATTGGTTTTCGGTGGCTACAGAGGCTTCTGGCAGCGGAACTCCCGATCTATTGTGTTCCCTAATCGTTTTAGGGTATATGGAGATATATAGGAGGAAGAAGTACGTCAGGGGAGCCACGAGGGTGGAGGGCGCGCCCAGGGGGGTGGGCGCGCCCCCTACCTCGTGGCTTCCTCGAAGCTTCCTTGACGTGGACTCCAAGTCTCCCGGGTTGCTTTCCTTCCAAAAATAACTTCTCCAGAAGGTTTCATTCCGTTTCGACTCCGTTTGATATTCCTTTTCTTCGAAACACCGAAACAAGGGAAAAACAGGAACTGTCACTCAGCTCTGGGTCAATAGGTTAGTCCCAAAAATAATATAAAAGTGTTTAATAAAGCCCATAAACATCCAAAACACATAATATAATAGCATGGAACAATAAAAAATTATAGATACGTTGGAGACGTATCAACATCTCCAAGCTTAATTCCTGCTCGTCCTCGAGTAGGTAAATGATAAAAACAGAATTTTTGATGTGGAATGCTACTTGGCATAATTTCAATGTAATTCTTCTTAATTGTGGTATGAATATTCAGATCCGAAAGATTCAAGATAAAAGTTCATATTGACATGAAAATAATAATACTTCAAGCATACTAACTAAGCAATTATGTCTTCTCAAAATAACATGGCCAAATAAAGTTCATCCCTACAAAATCATATAGTTTGGTCATGCTCCATTTTCGTCACACAAGAATGCTCTCATCATGCACAACCCCGATGACAAGCCAAGCAATTGTTTCATACTTTAGTGATCTCAAACCTATAAACTTTCACGCAATATATGAGCGCGAGCCATGGACATAGCACTATGGGTGGAATAGAATATGATGATGGGGGTTATGTGGAGAAGACAAAAAAGGAGAAAGTCTCACATGAACGAGGCTAATCAATGAGCTATGGAGATGCCCATCGATTGATGTTAATGCAAGGAGTAGGGATTGCCATGCAACGGATTCACTAGAGCTATAAATGTACGAAAGCCCAACAAAAGAAACTAAGTGGGTGTGCATCCAACTTTCTTGCTCACGAAGACCTAAGGCACTTGAGGAGGCCCATTATTGGAATATACAAGCCAAGTTCTATAATGAAAAATTCCCACTAGTATATGAAAGTGACTAAACAAGAGACTCTCTATCATGAGGATTATGGTGCTACTTTGAAGCACAAGTGTGGCAAAGGATAGTAGCATTGTCCCTTCTCTATTTTTCTCTCATTTTTTGGGCCTTCTCTTTTTTTATGGCCTTTCTCTTTTTTTATTCCTCACTTGGGACAATGCTCTAGAAAATGATGATCATCACACTTCTATTTATTTACAACTCAATGATTACAAATCAATACTAGAACAAAGTATGACTCTATATGAATGCCTCCGGCAGTGTACCGGGATTGCGATGAATCAAGAGTGACATGTATGAGAAATTATGAACGGTGGCTTTGCCACAAATACGATGTCAACTACATGATCATGCAAAGCAATATCGCAATGATGATGCGTGTCATAATAAATGGAACGGTGGAAAGTTGCATGGCAATATATCTCGGAATGGGTATGGAAATGCCATAATAGGTAGGTATGGTGGCTGTTTTTAGGAAGATATAAGGAGGTTTATGTGTGAAAGAGCGTATCATATCACGGGGTTTGGATGCACCGGCGAAGTTTGCACCAACTCTCAATGTGAGAAAGAGCAATGCACGGTACCGAAGAGGCTAGCAATGATGGAAGGGTGAGAGTGCGTATAATCCATGGACTCAACATTAGTCATAAAGAACTCACATACTTATTGCAAAAATCTACAAGTCATCAAAAACCAAGCACTACGCGCATGCTCCTAGGGGGATAGATTGGTAGGAAAAGACCATTGCTCGTCCCAGACCGCCACTCATAAGGAAGACAATCAAATAACACCTCATATTTCAAATTTGTTACACAACGTTTACCATACATGCATGCTATGGGACTTGCAAACTTCAACACAAGTATTCCTCAAATTCACGACTACCCAACTAGCACAACTTTTATATCACTATCTCCATATCTCAAAAAAATCATCGAGTATCAAACTTCTCTTATTATTCAATGCACTTATATGAAAGTTTTTATTATATCCCTCTTGGATGCCCATCATTTAGGACTAAATTCATAGCCAAAGCAAACTACCATGCTGTTCTAAAGGACTCTCAAAATAATATGAGTGAAGCATGAGAGATCAATAATTTCTATAAAATAAAACCACCACCGTGCTCTAAAAGGATATAAGTGAAGCACTAGAGCAAATGACAAACTACTCCGAAAGATATAAGTGAAGATCAATGAGCAGTTGAATAATCATGCAACTATGTGAAGACTATCTAACATTTAAGAATTTCAGATCTTGGTATTTTATTCAAACAGCAAGCAAAACTAAATAAAATGACATGACGCTCCAAGAAAAACACATATCATGTGGCGAATAAAAATATAGCTCCAAGTAAAGTTACCGATGAACGAAGACGAAAGAGGGGATGCCATCCGCGGCATCCCCAAGCTTAGGATCTTGTTTGTCCTTGAATATTACTTTGGGGTGCCTTGGGCATCCCCAAGCTTAGGCTCTTGCCACTCCTTATTCCATAGTCCTTCGAATCTTTACCGAAAACTTCACAACACAAAACTTAACAGAAAACTCGTAAGCTCCGTTAGTATAAGAAAATAAATCACCACTTAGGTACTGTTGTGAACTCATTATAAATTCATATTTGTGTAATATGTACTGTACTCCAACTTATCTATGGTTCATACCCTCCGATACTACTCATAGATTCATCAAAATAAGCAAACAACACATCGAAAACAGAATAGTCTGTAGTAATCTGTAGGTTTCGACCACTTCTGGAACTCATAAAATTCTAAAATAAATTGGTGGACCTGAGGAATTTTTATATTAATCATCTTCAAAAATAATTAACTACATAGCACTCTCCAATAAAAAATGGCAGCAATTCTCATGAGCGCTAAAGTTTCGGTTTTTTACAGCATGATCATAAAGACTTCACCCAAGTCTTCCCAAAGGTTCTACTTGGCACAAACACTAATTAAAACATAAAACCACATCTAAACAGAGGCTAGATGAATTATTTATTGCTAAAAAGGAGCAAAAAAAGCAAAGAACAAGAATAAAATTGGGTTGCCTCCCAACAAGCGCTATCGTTTAACGCCCCTAGCTAGGCATGATGATTTCAACGATGCTCACATAAAAGATAGGAATTGTAACATAAAGAGAGCATCATGAAGAATATGACTAGCACATTTAAGTCTAACCCACTTCCTATGCATAGGGATTTTGTGAGAAAACAACTTATGGGAACAATAATCAACTAGCATAGGAAGGCAAAACAAGCATAACTTCAAAACTTTAAGCACATAGAGAGGAAACTTGATATTATTACAATTCCTACAAGCATATATTCACCCCCTCATAATAATTTTCAGTAGCATCATGAATGAATTCAACAATATAACTAGCACCTAAAGCATTCTTTTCATGATCTACGAGCATAGAAATTTACTACTCTCCACATAAGCAAAATTCTTCTCATTCGGGATAGTGGGAGTATCATAAGAGACTTGAATACTATAAATTTTTTCCACATTAAAAGAGTAATGTTCAGAAAAAGGGTAATCATATTCATGACAAGTTTTATAAATACAATCATCACTACTTTTTATAGCATAAGTATCATCATAATAATCATCATAGGTAGGAGGCATGCTATCATCATTATAAATTTGCATATCAAAACTTGGGAGACTAAAAATATCATCTTCATTAAACGTAGCATCCCCAAGCTTGGGACAAACATTAATTGCAGCAAATATATTCTCAAAAACATCATCTTCATCAAACATAGCATCCCCAAGCTTGGGACTTTTCATATCATAAGAATAGTCACTCTCATCATTAATAGTATGGATAGCACCAATAGTATAGCAATTATCATATTCTTCCAAGAAAGTGCCAAAAAGATTTTCAAGATCATAAGAAGTATCATTATCTTCCACAATTATATTTTCATGAGGCACAATAGTAATAGGAGCAGCATTATTTGGGGGAGATATCTTTTTACCTCTCTTCCTTTTTATTTTTCTTTTCTTCTTCTTCACCACATCATGTGTGGGTTCAATCCTCTTTTTGGAGCTCCTTATTAATGAGATTGGTTGAATAGGAGGCTCCTCCTCGTTACCTGATTCATCATAAAAAATAATAGGAGGGTATTGGGAAGTCTCTTCTCTTTCGTTAGCATTCTCTTCATCTTCTATTTGTTTTATTTTCTTTATGTAATTGGTAATATAAGGATTTTCAATGCAATTCACCGCACAATACATATAAATTTCCTCTAGATAAAAATGAAGAACTCTATCAAGGGCAAATTTTGGAATATCCTTAGTTATACGTTTCATTTCTTCATAACCCAAGAGCAAACTAAGTTCATTATGGTGTGCAAGGGAAATCAAATCATTACAATTTTTGGACACAATACGTTCATGAAACAATTTGCATTGGGTACTAAAATGATCACGTTCATAGCAAAGTTCACAAGTATGGCTAATAAAATTTAAATTTTCAGCACAAGCATCTAGCCTTTCTTGCAACCATTTAGTTTCCAAGTATTTATGCCCCTTGCAATATCTATCTTCCCTGTTTGGTGTGTACTTTCAAACCCAATATACTCCACAAAAATCGACATGCTTATAAGAGATATTTTCATCATGACTAGTGCAATCATCATTAGTACCATGGATATTCAAGGAGTTCATACTAACAACATTGCAATCATGCTCATCATTCAAAGATTTAGTGCCAAACATTTTAATGCATTCTTCTTCTAACACTTTGGCACAATTTTCCTTTCCATCATACTCACGAAAGATATTAAAAAGATGAAGCATATGAGGCAAACTTAATTCCATTTTTTGGTAATTTTCTTTTATAAACTAAACTAGTGATAAAACAAGAAACTAAAAGACTTGATTGCAAGATCTAAAGATATACCTTCAAGCACTCACCTCCCCGGCAACGGCGCCAGAAAAGAGCTTGATGTCTACTACACAACCTTCTTCTTGTAGACGTTGTTGGGCCTCCAAGTGCATAGGTTTGTAGAACAGTAGCAAATTTCCCTCAAGTGGATGACCTAAGGTTTATCAATCCGTAGGAGGTGTAGGATGAAGATGGTCTCTCTCAAGCAACCCTGCAACCAAATAACAAAGAGTCTCTTGTGTCCCCAACACACCCAATACAATGGTAAATTGTATAGGTGCACTAGTTCGGCGAAGAGATGGTGATACAAGTGGTATATGGATGGTAGATAAAGGTTTTTGTAATATGAAAATATAAAAACAGCAAGGTAACTAATGATAAAAGTGAGCGTAAACGGTATTGCAATGCGTTGAAACAAGGCCTAGGGTTCATACTTTCACTAGTGCAAGTTCTCTCAACAATAATAACATAATTGGATCATAAAACTATCCCTCAACATGCAACAAAGAGTCACTCCAAAGTCACTAATAGCGAAGAACAAACGAAGAGATTATGGTAGGGTACGAAACCATCTCAAAATTATTCTTTCCAATCAATCCGTTGGGCTATTCCTATAAGTGTCACAAACAGCCCTAGAGTTCGTACTAGAATAACACCTTAAGACACAAATCAACCAAAACCCTAATGTCACCTAGATACTCCAATGTCACCTCAAGTATCCGTGGGTATGATTATACGATATGCATCACACAATCTCAGATTCATCTATTCAACCAACACAGAGTACTTCAAAGAGTGCCCCAAAGTTTCTACCGGAGAATCAAGACGAAAACGTGTGCCAACCCCTATGCATAAGTTCATGGGCGGAACCCGCAAGTTGGTCACCAAAACATACATCAAGTGAATCACGTGATATCCCATTGTCACCACAGATACGCATGGCAAGACATACATCAAGTGTTCTCAAATCATTAAAGACTCAATCCGATAAGATAACTTCAAAGGGAAAACTCAATCCATTACAAGAGAGTAGAGGGGGGGAGAAAACATCATAAGATCCAACTATAATAGCAAAGCTCGCGATACATCAAGATCGTACCACCTCAAGAACACGAGAGAGAGAAATCAAACACATAGCTACTGGTAAATACCCTCAGCCCCGAGGGAGAACTACTCCCTCCTCGTCATGGGGAGCACCGGGATGATGAAGATGGCCACCGGAGAGGGATTCCCCCTCCAGCAGGGTGCTGGAACGGGTCTAGATTGGTTTTCGGTGGCTACGGAGGCTTCTGGCGGCGGAACTCCCGATCTATTTTGTTCCCCGATCGTTTTAGGGTATATGGAGATATATAGGAGGAAGAAGTACGTCAGGGGAGCCATGAGGGGACCACAACGGTGGAGGGCGCGCCCAGGGGGTGGGCGCGCCCCCCTACCTCGTGGCTTCCTCGAAGCTTCCTTGACGTGGACTCCAAGTCTCCCGGGTTGCTTTCCTTCCAAAAATAACTTCTCCAGAAGGTTTCATTCCGTTTTGACTCTGTTTGGTATTCCTTTTCTTCAAAACACTAAAACAAGGGAAAAAACAGGAACTGGCACTGGGCTCTGGGTCAATAGGTTAGTCCCAAAAATAATATAAAAGTGTTTAATAAAGCCCGTAAACATCTAAAACACACAATATAATAGCATGGAACAATCAAAAATTATAGATACGTTGGAGACGTATCACCCCGCAACGGTACGGTCCACCCCTCCTAAACTTCTTCCTTAGCCCCTTTCTTGCTGATTAATTTCCTGTCTTGCAGCGTCCGTCTATTGCGGCTACAACATCCGGCGGCCCCATCGGCTTCCACCATCGGCTGTCGTCGTACTACATCGTCCTCCATGCCTTGCAGCTCTACCTGACGCCCCTTGCCCCTCCCATAACCGAAGCTGAAACTGCCACCTTAAAGGTCCACTGTCCGCCTCCTAACATAATGGTGATGATGGTAGTCAACCTGAGGGGCGATGATGGTGATTAATTTGCAGTCTTCGTGTGTTACCCCAGTCTCCCATTCTTCCTTCTATATTATGCCTTGTAGCATCCCTTCTTTCCTACCATCTTTGTTGTCTCTTCACCATGCCTATTACCTAGGTCTGTTATTGATGTCTTAGGATGCTTTTGATTGTCATGTAGCTTTGCGGATTTGCGTACCTTCAACAATATCACATACAGTACATCTAAAGAGCTTGTGCATCTCGGTGGCTATTAGATGAAGAAATAGAATGGTGCACTGCATTTGATGAGGCATCAACTCATGTATCTTTTCATTACAATCATTTTGCATTGCAGTGTAGAGGATGAGCGTGCATTTTATAACAAATACTACTATTACATGACTAATGATATCCAACACAGGCGCCACATTAATGAGAAAAGCCTTCATCACGGGGAGCTACCCTTCCAGGTCAACAACATGACCACGGTGCACCAAAAAACAAGTGTCTTTGAGTTCAACCAACTTTCTTCCAGTTCAAACAAAATCATACGGAATGAAGTACACCTAACCTATCATCAATACCAACCCGCGAGGTAAATATTCCCTTGTAATGCAAGTATTTAGATTTTCATACATGTCATGTCACTATCGCAAAAATGATTTTTCATCGGAAAGAGGTCTAGGAAGACTTTTGGGATATTACAGAAGAACATTCTGCATGAGTTGCACTGAAAACAACAAGCTGGTCAGTATTCCATTGGTATTTGCCTCATATGTCTACTTGCAAAATAGAGTAAACCGGAAACTGGCGAAAAATCCAACCTCATTCAAACTGATGAAATCTCAGTCCACTCCCCAGCTGCCACTGCACACATATCTTCACTCTAACCATGGTATCTAAATTTTATCCTATATAGTATCATCCTCGGCTTTCCATGTTGTAGTACCTTACAATATTCTCATGTAACTATTAGACTCCTGAGGTACAAATGCCCCTGATTAGACAATCCCCAGAAACTCTAACAATAGTGGAACCAAGGGAAAGAGAAATTCTACCAAGAGGTTTGTTCCTAGCTGCCAATTCATCTCATTACTGATTCCTGTAATATCTGCAAAATGACTTGAACTCACACTTCACGTGCCAACTGCAGGACATCAATAGATGGTAAGAAGTCTGCTTCCCAGAAGAAACTGAACATGGGTGCCCCGGAACAGAATGCCACTTGAAGACATAAGATTCAAAAATAAATAAAGGAAGAGAACAAGCATCTTCGTGCCTTCGCAGATCAAAAGATTAATGTTTGCCTGAATAAGAAAACCTGTGGTTGTCGTCCTTAGGATCCACTTTAGTGTTTGCCATCCGCCCAATGACCTGCACAAGTCTACCAGACATGTTTTCTTCTTTTGTGCTAATAACAGTATGTATGATGCACTGATAACGACCTTCATGTAATCAACAACTGTACTCTGCTCTTCTTCCATAAATCTTAAGAATTTCATCCAAAATTACCTTCAGATGGATACGGACAATCTCCAAGTTATATGCGAATTTGCAGCCAATGTATACACAAAGTTTAGAAATAAGAATCGACAAAATGGCAAATAATGTAATCACGTCAAATCAATTACCTCTTGCCACCGCAGCCATGGATCTATCTTGCTTTGTCTCACATTAACCGACAAGGGACTTGCAAGAAGTATATATACCACCAATCAGGTCATTATAAAGAGCAAACCAACTCACCATTTTAAATTGAATTCATTAACTTCCCACTACTATTCAAGTAATAGTTACGGTTAGGACAACCTTTTGCATTCATCTTTAATAAAACTACATAATAGGATTTTATATCTACTCCCTCCGTTCCTAAATATTTGTCTTTCTAGAGATTTCAATAAGTGACTACATAAAGAGAAAAATGAGTGAATCTACACTCTAAAATATGTCTATATACATCTGTATGTGGTAGTCCATTTGAAATCTCTAAAAATATAAATATTTAGGAATGGAGGGAGTATGTATTAAAGATTGACAAATCACACCAACCACCGAGTTGGCATGTTTTTCACAGTATAAAGCATCATCATTCGTTGTAAACCCATCCAAATGACTTTTTACACAATTAAGGTCCATTATCAAAGCCCATAAAATATATTTATCGGTTCTTTCAATGTAAAAATAATACTCACCCGTCTACAACAAAAAGCAAATTTACAAAAATATTTATTTGTAGACACAAATATTTCAGAAAAAGGCTATTTAGGAACCAAATTGAAAGGATCCTGGTTTGAACCCCTTGTTGAGCAAAAACTTCTCCAGGGTGTCATACCAAGCTCTGGGGGCTTGCTTTAGCCCATATAAAGCTTTCTTCAACCTGAAAACTTTGTTAGGAAACTCAGGGTATTCAAAGCCAGGTGGCTATCTAACATAAACTTTCTCATCAATTTCACCATTGAGGAAAGCACTTTGCACATCTGTTTGATATAGCAGGATATCATTATAATTTGCATAAGCAAGTAGAATGCGAATTATCTCAAGGCGTGCAACAGGAGCATATGTTTCACCAAAATCAGTGCCTTCTACCTGTGTGTACCCTTGAGAAACAAGTCGTGCTTTGTTTCTTACCACAATATCATTTTTCATCTTGCTTGTTGCGGAAGATTCATTTTGTGCCGATGATATTGTGCTTCTTGGGATTCAGTTTGTCAACCAATTCCCATACATCATTTAATTCGAATTGCACCAATTCCTCTTGCATGGCATTCATCCAATCTGGATCATTCATGGCTTCTTCATATTTGGTAGCTTCTGCCAATGAAACAAAGGAGAAAATGCCACAATAGTTAGCCAAACGAGTACGCGAACGAGTTGTGGGTCTATAACCTAGATTCTCAAGTTCATCGAGAATTAGAGAGGGATCAACTTGATTTGCCACTCATGGATGAGCATTTTCTTTGTGATGGTCATTATCACCAGCATCTGCATTTGGATCATCATTCCCTTCAGAATTGCTATTTTGATCGGCATTTGTATTCTCATTGCCATTTCCATTCAGAGGAGTTTGCTTCGGCAGAGGCTTGATGTGTTCTGCTTCGAGTCATGGGAGTATCATCATCAGATGACTCAGGTTCATTTCCTTCAACAGGCTTGACACTCCCAATGGCCATTTGCCGAATTGCGTCCGGTATCAGCGATTCATCTATCATATTTGGCAAGTGCTCCTTCTAAGAGCCGTTAGATTCATCACACTGCACATTTACCATTTCCATAACTTTGTGGTGAGAGTTATAGACTCGATATGTATGCAAGTTTGAGCCATAACCAAGAAGAAAACCTTCATGTGCCTTAGGTACAAACTTGGAAGAATGATTCATATCAAGAATATAGTTGGGTGCCCCCAAAACACGAAGATAAGAAACATTTGGTTTCTTGTCAGTGATAAGCTCATATGAAGTTTTCTTAAGGAACTTGTGAAGATAAACACGATTGATAAAATGACAAGCAGTGTTAATGGCATCAACCCATAAGCGAATGGGAGTTTTATACTCACTAAGCATTGTTCTTGCCATTTCAATGAGAGTTCTGTTCTTCTATTCAACAACTCCATTTTGTTGAGGAGTGGAAGCAGCAGAGAACTCATGAGTGATACCATGATCATCGATAAATTCAGCAATGTGAGTATTTATAAACTCAGTTCCATTATCACTTCTGACATGCTTAATTCGCACATCATATTCATTCTGGGCCTTCTTAGTGAAACTTTTGAAGATATCTTGAGTAAAAGTCTTGTCTTGGAGGAAGAATACCCAAGTGTATCGAGAGAAATCATCAAAAATAACTAGACCATAATGACTGCCACCAGAGCTTGCATAATTTTGAGGACCGAATAAATCCATATGAAGAATTTCTAGTGGTCTTGTTGTGGTCATGACTATCTTGGATGAATGATGTTTCTTAGCCAATTTACCAGCTTCACAAGCAGCACATAGACGATTCTTATCAAATTTCACATCAGGAGTGCCACGAAGATGCTTTTTCTTCACCAGATTCTGCAAGTTTCTCATACCTGCATGACCAAATCTACAGTGCCACGACCATCCTCCGGTTGCTTTTGCAAGAAAACAAATTTGGAGTGAGGGACCCTTAATGGAATCGACAATATAAAGATCACCCTTTCTAATTCCCTTAAAGACGAAGGAATGGTCAGAGGCCATGAAGACAATGCATTTGGATATAGAGAATAATACTAGCATACCTAAATCACACAACTTGCCAACTGACATAAGACTGAATCCAAGGGATTGAACAAGTAGCACATCATCAATCAATTTGTCCTTGGAAATAGTAATTTTACCTAAGCCAATTACCTTCCCTTTGTTATTGTCGGCAAAATTTATATACTTCAGAGGAGAAGCAGTTAAGTTGGGGTCGACAAACAACAACTTGTCTCCGGTCATATGACTAGTGCATCCACTGTCCATAATCCATTTAGTACACTAGGAGATATAGTCCCGCAGAAGAATTAGGCTTTATTAACCACCCACATCTTTGCAGGTGGCTTCGAAACAAATTAACGAGAAGGATATGATTTCCTTCGATAAGCATAGTTGTCTCTTTATGAGGAGCGAGAGTAATTGAAGGAATAAGCATTGAAATTCCTTCCAGATGAATGAGCATAGTGATTGTATCCTATATGCATATATTCATTCTGTCGAATTCTTTGCTCCTGCATGGCTAGATGAGCAGAAATAGGTAGGGCATCAACCGTTTTCTTAGGCACCCAAATGGTTTTTTGGGGGGTCATTTCCGTTGTTCGGTCCAACATAGCGAGCAATTGTTTCACCATGTTGATCTTTGAACAACTTATAGTTGTCTAGGTAAACATCATCAGGATATTCAGGAACGGGAGAGTTATATCCTGAAAGAAATGCATGGTTGAGCGTTTTGCTCTTTGCAGGAACCCACACAGTCTGTGGATATTGATGTCGTTCCTAGTAAGTGCCATTGTCATTTAGTTTCCTTTTGAAACCAATCCCTTCCTTTCGGTGATTTTTGTGAAGAATAGATTTCTTCAAAACATCACAAAGGGTTTGATGCCCTTTGAGAGCTTTGAACATTCTTGTCTGAAGAAGACCCTTCAACCTAGCATTTTCATCAGAAACATAACTATTTTCCTCGATTGAGGGGTTAGCACTCACAGATGATTCCGCAATAGATTCAACATTGTTTCATTCAAGACATTTTAAACATGGTGGCTCAAACACTTCAGGTTTCTCCTTGAGTTGTTGGGTGGGAAGAGAATTTTCTCTCAACAAGTCTTCATGAGCCTCTCTCAGTGCCTCGAGTTCTTGTTTCCTTTTCAGGAAATCATAGGTCAATCTCTTGTGGTCTGTTGAGAGAAAATCGTGACAAGTTGTGAGTTCATCCATTCGTGACTTGAGAGTAGCATACTCTTCGGTCAGCGGCTGAATATTTTCCATCTCCTCAACCAACAACCCTTCAGACTTCCTGAGGGTTTTCTTAGTTTTCTCAAGAGAGTTTTGTTGAATGTTGGCAATTTTGAACAACTTAGCATGGTCATCCTCATCAGAAGAATATTGATCACTGGAGTGAACCTTGTGATGTTTGACTGGTACCTTTTCTTTCAAGGCTTTGGCCATGAAGCATAAGGCAAGAGTTTCATCATTGCTTGATGGGTTCCCAAATAAATTCATTGCCGGGGAAGATGCGCATGCTATGCGAGCCATGCCTGAGTCAAAATCCTCATCAGACTCATTTTCTTCTTCGGAAGTAGATGATTCTTCTTCTTTAGAATCCGTCTCCTTGCTGATGCATGCCTTGGCCTTGCGATAGGTACTCTTGCAGTTGGAGGAGGACTTGGAAGGATTCTTTGAGGAAGATCTTGATGAAGATTTTGAGGTGGAGCTGTCCTTGTTTCTAAAAAACTTAGTTTTCTTCTCATCATCGGAGTCATAGTTCTTGCTCTTGCCTTTGCTTCGATAGTTGCTTGAGTCATATCTCCCACTCACACGGATTTCAGCTTCCCAGAGAGGGCAGTCCAAAATGAAGTGTCCTCGCTTTTTGCACTTGAAACATGTAACACCCTGGTTTTTGGCCCTTTCCTTTTTCTTTTGATTTATTTGATTTTTGCTCTGTTTTTCTTTTTGGAGTCGATCTGTGGACTTGAAACCTGGGAGACCTTCATTTCTTCTCCTCCCAAGTGGCTTATCACTCTCAAATATTTCCCAATATCATGTCATTTCCATTCTAGCCCAACCCTAAAATTCTTCTCTAAGGAATATTCATTTTTCTATTAAAGGAATAGTCCTGATTGCCCTAGCTTGCGAAGCAACCTATATTTCCGTCACTCCCAAAATTCCCAAATAATTATCATAATTTATTTGGGTCATATGTTGCTCAAATATTCCCAAACATTCCTTTCCTAGCCCAAAAATAATTCCCCAATATATATTCTTCATTTTTGTCTAGTGTGGTTTTCTACGAAGGAAGTGCCACCTATCTTTTCTGCATTGCTCCCAAACTTTTTGGGCATGCTATCTCATCCAAATCATCGCTCCATGCCAAAATTCAGCTCCATTTGCCTAGTGAATCTTCCTCAACAATTTTTCAAAGTTTTTGTCAAACAGAAGCCATTGTGAAGGAAGTACTAGCTAGGAGTACCCAAATGAGTTGACATTTTGCACACTCCTTCATGTGCTCATATTATCACACTCCTCCAATTTTTATCTCCATCCAATCATCTATGCGAGCACATCATCAAATCTATGATTCTGTCAATATTTTCAGGCTGTGAAACAAGTATATTTTATATTGCTTCATTAATTCTGCGAAATTACCAGATCATGATCCTACCAATATCACTTCTCTCCACAAAATTTGGGGCCACTTCAACAAGCCATTTTCTCCCCAATATTATTGCAAGTTTTTGGACAGAGAGGATGTTTGTGAAGCAAGTACCATTTTGGCAAGTCATTTGGTATAGAATTTTTACAGAATATTCATATGTCCATATCATGAGGCTTTGACAAGTTTCATCTCATTTCAACACTCCATGTGAGTGCGTCATCCAAATCTTGATTCTGGACTATATTTGCAGTGGTAAAGCAACTATGCTTAATTTTGGTCCATTTCCTTCCAAAAACCCCCAGGATCATAGTCCTTCCTATGCCAAACACCCCAGACATCAATTTTGGCTCCAATCAATTCTCTATTGAGCACAACATTGCAACCAAACTTTCAACAGTGCCTCCATTCGCTACAGAGCCTCTCCTATCGATATTTCACTTTCCACAGCCCCACTGATGTAGAGACAACACGACAGACAAGGTTTGACAGCCCATTGTGTCCTCCCCGTGACATATCACGTGGTGAACGCATTGGCGACATGCCTGTGTACGCGCTCTGCAGGTCGGGGGTGCGTCCAACGCTCTGTCCAGCTCGATTCACTCCTCCCCTCGTCATCTTTGCGTGTGTGAGCGTGTCTAGTAGCATCCCCAAAATTATGCCTCTGATTTTGCTCTGCTTGTGTGACCTGCACACTCAAAACACGTTGATCAACTAAACATTAATACCTGTCAGCATCTTCAGGAGCCATGTATTGCGTCTCATTTTCAGGATCATCTCCACCGTGTTCTTCACGTGTAATAAGAGCCAAAGTCTCCTCATCATAGTCACTAGCGGACACATAACCACCATCCTCAGTAGCAATCATCACACGCTGAGATTTGCATTCTCTTGCATAATGACCTCTTCCCTTACAACGATGACAAATAATATCACTTGTGTACCCTGTTGATGCCATGGAAGAAGAAGAGGTCTGTACAGGCCCGACAAGGGTGCTCTTGGTAGATAATGGTAGTTGTGCCTGCTTTCTTATATCATGACTGGAGGTGGAAGCTGATGGAGGTGCTGATGCAGTAGAATGTGTGGAAGTAGAGGATGCATGAGGTGTCCATGAGGAAGGTCGACCTGCAGAATAGTTAGTTCATGCCAATGTCTGTCGATCCTGCACTTCACGTTCAGCTTTACAAGCAAGATGGAATAAATGAGTGATATTGTTATAGTCCTTGTACTCTAGAATGGTCTGAATCTCTCTATTTAATCCACCCATAAAACATGCAAGCATAGCTTCATTATCCTCAACAATACCACATCTAATCATTCCAGTTTGTAATTCCTGATAATATTCCTCTACAGAATTTTTTCCTTGTCTTAAACGCTACAATTTTTGAAGAAATTCACGTTGATAATATGGTGGAACCCAACGAGTACACATAGCAGTTTTCAAAGAAGCCCAAGTACTTGGAATATTATTCGGATATAATCTACGATGTTCAGACCACCATACACAAGCAAAACTAGTGAAAGCACAAAGTGCAGCAGCAACACGTCTCTCCTCGGGATATTCTAAACATGTAAAACGTTGTTCGTTTTCTAAATCCCAAGTAAAATATATATCAGGAACATATCTACCCTCAAATGGTGGAATATTAAATTTTAGTTTAGGGAGATGGTCATGATCTCATACCTGAGGGGAGCCCTACCATTGCGATTATTTGCATGTGGACGACCTGGTGGTTGTGGTGCTGGTGGTTGCATGTAGTTCTGATTTTGATCAACCTCATCCTCCTCCGCATCAGCAGCAGGAGCCAAAGAAGTATCAACAGCAACACCAACAGTTTGGCCAGGCTCAAGAGGCACACGGCTCACTCGACGGAGGGCTATTTCGCGACATGGAGGTAGTCGTCGTCGTCGTTGTCGTCGTTGTCGTTGTTGTTATTGTTGTCGTTGTCGTCGTCGTCGTTGTCGTTGTTGTTATTGTTGTCGTTGTCGTCGTCGTCGTCGTCGTCGTTGTTGTTGTTGTTGTTGTTGTTGTTGTTGCTATTGTTGTTTTTGTCGTTGTTATTGTCGTTGTTGTCGTTGTTGGTTGTTGTTGTTGTCGTCGTCGTCGTCGTTGTTGTCGTCGTTGTTGTCGTTGTTGTTGTTGTTGTTGTTGTTGTTGTTGTTGTTGTTGTTGTTGTTGTTGTTGTTGTTGTTGTTGCTGTTGCTGTTGCTGTTGTTGTTGTTGTTGTTGTTGTTGTTATTGTTGTTGTTGTTGTTGTTGTTGTTGTTGTTGTTGTTGTTGTTGTTGTTGTTGTTGTTGGTTGTTGTTGTTGTCGTCGTCGTCGTCGTTGTTGTCGTCGTCGTCGTTGTCGTCGTCGACGATCGTCGTCGTCGTCGTCGTCGTCGTCGTCGTTGTTGTTGTTGTTGTTGTTGTTATTGTTGTTGTTGTTGAGCTTTGTTTCGAACGTCTTGTCAAAGCCAGTTATCTTATCCATGGCCTCTTCAAAATTGTTCAGCACATCTTGCACCTGTTTAGTCATCATTTTCTGAAATTTATCATGCAACTCCTTATTCGTCATGTTCTCCCAATCAGTCTCATCGACTTGTGATCCTGCCATGGTTAGCAGAAATAGAAACACACAAGAATATGATCCTACAGACTACTAGAAAATGGTGGTGGTGGGGCGTCACAAATCCGTCAAGTGATAACCCACAAGTATAGGGGATCGCAACAGTTTTCGAGGGTAGAGTATTCAACCCAAATTTATTGATTCGACACAAGGGGAGCCAAAGAATATTCTCTAGTATTAGCAACTGAGTTGTCAATTCAACCACACCTGGAAACTTAATATTTGTAGCAAGGTATTTAGTAGCAAAGTAATATGATATTAGTGGTAATGGTGGCAAAAGGTAACGGTAACAAAAGTAATATTTTTGGGTTTTGTAATGATTGTAACAGTAGCAGCGGAAAAGTAAATAAGCGAAGAACAATATATGAAAAGCTCATAGGCATTGGATCGGTGATGGAGAATTATGCCGGATGCGATCGATCATGTAATAGTCATAACATAGGGTGACACAGAACTAGCTCCAGTTGATCAATGTAATGTAGGCATGTATTCCGAATATAGTCATACGTGCTTATGGAAAAGAACTTGCATGACATCTTTTGTCCTACCCTCCCGTGGCAGCAGGGTCCTATTGGAAACTAAGGAATATTAAGGCCTCCTTTTAATAGAGTACCGGACCAAAGCATTAACACATAGTGAATACATGAACTCCTCAAACTACGGGCATCACCGGTAAGTATCCCGATTATTGTCACTTCGGGGTTAACGGATCATAACACATAATAGGTGACTATAGACTTGCAAGATAGGATAAAGAACTCTCATATATTGATGAAAACATAATAGGTTCAGATCTGAAATCATGGCACTCTGGCCCTAGTGACAAGCATTAATCATAGCAAAGTCATAGCGACATCAATCTCAGAACATAGTGGATACTAGGGATCAAACCCTAACAAAACTAACTCGATTACATGATAAATCTCATCCAACCCATCACCGTCCAGCAAGCCTACGATGGAATTACTCACGCATGGCGGTGAGCATCATGCAATTGGTGATGGAGGAAGGTTGATGATGACGATGGCGTTGGATTCCCCTCTCCGGAGCCCCGAACGGACTCCAGATCAGCCCTCCCGAGAGATTTTAGGGCTTGGCAGTGGCTCCGTATCGTAAAACGCAATGAATCCTTCTCTCTGATTTTTTTCAACCCGAAAGTGAATATATGGAGTCAAGGTTGAGGTCGGTCGAGCGTCAGGGGGCCCACGAGGCAGGGGGTGCGCCCAGGGGGTAGGGCGCGCCCCCACCCTCATGGATAGGTGGTGGGCCCCCTGACGTGGATATTTCTTCCAGTATTTTTTATATATTCCAAAAATAATTCTCTGTTGATTTTTAGGTCATTCCGAGAACTTTTATTTCTGCACAAAAATAACACCATGGCAATTCTGCAGAAAACAACGTCAGTCTGGGTTAGTTCCATTCAAATCATGCAAGTTAGAGTCCAAAACAAGGGCAAAAGTGTTTGGAAAAGTATATACGATGGAGACGTATCAACTCCCCCAAGCTTAAACCTTTGCTTGTCCTCAAGCAATTCAGTTGATAAACTGAAAGTGATAAAGAAGAACTTTTACAAACTCTGTTTGCTGTTGTTGTTGTAAATATGTAAAGCCAGCATTCAAGTTTTCAGCAAATATTATGAACTAACCATATTCACAATAACACTTTGGTCCCATGTTTACTCATATCAATGGTATAATCAACTAGCGAGCAATAATAATAAATCTCGGATGACAACACTTTCTCAAAATAATCATAATATGATATAACATGATGGTATCTCGCTAGCCCTTTCTGAGACCGCAAAACATAAATGCAGAGCACCTTTAAAGATCAAGGACTGACTAGACATTGTCATTCATTGTAAAAGAGATCCAGTCAAGTCATACTCAATGTAAACTAATAGTAATGGACGCAAATGACAGTGGTGATCTCCAACTGGTGCTTTTTAATAAGAGGATGACGACTCAACATAAAAGTAAATAGATAAGCCCTTCACAGAGGGAAGTAGGGATTTGTAGAGGTGCCAAAGCTCGGTTTTGAAATAGATATGAATAATATGTTGAGCGGTATACTTTCATTGTCAACATAACAACCGAGAGATCTCGATATCTTCCATGCTACACACATTATAGGCGGTTCCCAAACTAAATGGTAAAGTTTATGCTCCCTCTCCACCAACAAGCATCAATCCATGGCTTGCTTGAAACAACGAGTGCCTCCAACTAACAAGAGTCCCGGGGGAGTTTTGTTTGCAGTTATTTTGATTTGATTTGCATAAAGCATGGGACTGGGCATCCCGGTGACCAGCCATTTTCTCATGACTAAGGAGCGGAGTCCACTCCTCTTGAGAATAACCCTCCTAGCATGGAAGATACATACAACCCTAGTTGATACATGAGCTATTCGAGCATACAAAACAGAATGTTTATTTGAAGGTTTAGAGTTTGGCACATACAAATTTACTTGGAGCGGAAGATAGATACCGTATATAGGTAGGTATGGTGGACTCATGTGGAATAACTTTGGGGTTTATGGAATTGGATGCACAAGCAGTATTCCCGCTTAGTACAAGTGAAGGCTAGAAAGAGACTGGGAAGTGACCAGCTAGAGAGCGACAATAGTCATGAACATGCATTAAAATTAATCAACACCGAATGCAAGCATGAGTAGGATATAATGCACCATGAACATAAATATCGTAGAGGCTATGTTGACTTTGTTTGAACTACATGCGTGAACATGTGCCAAGTCAAGCCACTCGAATCGTTCAAAAGAGGATACCACCCTATCATACCACATCACAACCATTTTAATATCATGTTGGCACGCAAGATAAACCATTATAAACTCCTAGCTAATTAAACATGCATAAGCAACTACAATCTCTAATTTTCATTGCAAATATGTTTCTTTCATAATAGGCTGAATCAGGAACGATGGACTGGTCATATTTACAAAAACAAGAGAGGTCGAGTTCATACCAGCTTTTCTCATCTCAATAAGTTCATCATATAATCACCATTATTGCCTTTCACTTGCACGACCGAATAGTGTGGATAATAATAATAGTGCACGTGCATTGGACTAAGCTGGAATCTGCAAGCATTCAATTCAAGAGAGAAGACAAGGTAATGTGGGATCTTTGTTAGATCATAATGCATATGAGAGCCACTCAACATTTTCATTATGGTCTTCTCCTCTCGAACCCCAAAGAAAAGAAACAAAACTATTTACATGGGAAAGATCCCAACAAGCAAAAGAAGAACGAGAAATATTTTTGGGTTTTCTTTTTAATTACTACTACTACATCATGAAAAGTAAACTAACTAAAAGCTACAACTAATTTTTTTGGTTTTCTTAAGGTTTATCAAACACACAAGAAGAAAGCATAAAAAGGAAAATAAACTAGCATGGATATTACAATGAAAAAGTATGAGCACCGACAACTAGCATGAGTGTGTGAACAGGAATGTAATGTCAGTGAGAAATACGTACTCCCCCAAGCTTAGGATTTTGGCCTAAGTTGGTCTATGGCCATGGCTGGCCTGGCGGATATCCAAAATAATAGTTGGGGTCGTACTGAGAAGAATCCCCCTGGTGCCACTGGTTGGTGATCTCTTCCGGATTCAACTGATAAACAGACTGCCGGTGAGGATCAAATTGTGATTCCGGCACTGGCTTTGTAGCTGGAGTGGGGTTTTGGTAGGCGTGAATGGCCTCCGGCGGAACAAGGTACTTGCCTACAGATAGGTCAAACAAAGAAGGAGCAGGCAAAGTAATAGTCTCAGGGTGATTTTTATCAAATATCAGCTTGTACTTAAGCATCGTCTCCTTATTCTTAACAATAAAATCATGTGCTACCATACTCTTATAGTCTAGAAAAACAGGAGGCAACAACTTTTCCTCTTTCTCATAATGCCTAATAGGTATGTTAAAGTGTGCAGCGAGGCGCGAGGCAAAGATACCTCCCAAGATGGGGCCCTTAGTACGGTTAAGATTTAACCGCTTTGCAACAATAGCGCCCATACTAAATGTGTCATCAGGGAACAAGGCATGGCACAAAATAGCAATATCAGGGGCACTAAGGGTGCAACAGTTTCCGCGACCAATTAAGCATCTACTAGCAAATATTGCGAAGTAACGTAAAACAGGAAAATGTATGCTAGTAATTCTTGCATCGGAAACTTTCCTCGTTTCCCCTACAGCAATTGTATCAATAAACCCTTCCACATCGTCACGATGTGGTTCCTCTACGCTGCCCTTGAAAGGTATCAAACAAACCCAACAAAAATCACGAAGTGACATCTCCTTATGCCCATCATATAAATAAAATTCCACCATAGATGGTGAGCTCCTAGCATGGAAATGAAAGTTTTGCACAAAGATATTGGTAAGTAAGAGATACTGTTCGTGTTGGTCGTGGAGGAAGGCGGTGAGGCCTGCATTCTCAGCCAATTCATAGAAATCATCATAAATCCCAGTTGCTCTCAAGAAATCATCACAAGGCCATTCACACGGCCGAACCTCCGTTGTGCGAGGGAGATTATACTTGGGCTTCTTGTTCTCTCCACTTTGTTTATCCTTCGAGCTTCGGCTCGATGAGCCCCTCAAAAATCTCTTCATCTTTTTCTGAAAATTTCTGAAATTTTTAGTAACTTCAAAATAAAAGTGAACCAAACTCAACAATATTGATAGCAACTACTCCTACAAGTGCCTAGAGACTATATCATGCATTAAAACTACTTTTGACCATATAAATTTGACATGTAAGCTCAAGAACAGGGTCACCTAAGCAGCAAAAATTTGCAATGAATAAAGCACTAGAACAAAAACTAATTGGACCATTGGAGGAGTTACATACCAAGGAACAATCCCCCAAAGCAGTTTTGTGAATGGAGCTTTGAGCAAGGAGATCAAAAATGGCAGCAAGATGAGCTTGAACTCGGGTTTGAGCTGGTTGGTGATTTTTGTGGGAGGAAGAAGGAGTGTGTGGTAGCTGTAATAAGTGGAGGGGAGCCACCATGGGCCCACGAGGCAGGGGGGCGCACATAGGGGGGTAGGGCGCGCCCTCCACCCTCGTGGGCACGTGGCTGCTCCCCCTGCTGTGTTCTCAGTGCCAGATATTCTAAAATATTCTAGAAAAAATCATATTTAATTTTCAGGGCATTTGGAGAACTTTTATTTTTGGAGTATTTTTTATTGCATTGATAATTCAGAAAACAGACAGAAAAATACTATTTTTGCTTTATTTAATATAAATAAAAGAAAGTAAAAAAAGGGTACAAAATGTTGTGTTTTCTAAATTCATCCATCTCATGCTCATCAAAATGAATCCACTGACAAGGTTGATCAGGTCTTGTTAACAAACTCATTTCGAATAACATGAAACCGGAAAATTTTCGAATAACACTAGGTTACCTCAACGGGGATATGCATGTCCCCAACAATAAGAATATCATATTTCTTCTTGACAGTAGGAAGAGGAAATTCAAAACCTCCAATAGTAATTGTTGAAATTTTTCCAATAGAATTGATACTGTGGACTTGAGGTTTTTTCCTCGGAAAGTGTACCATATGCTCATTACCATTAACATGAAAAGTGACATTGCCTTTGGTGCAATCAATAACAGCCCCTGCAGTATTCAAAAAGGGTCTTCCAAGAATAATAGACATACTATTGTCCTCGGGAATATCAAGAATAACAAAGTCCGTTAAAATAGTAACGTTTGCAACCACAATAGGCACATCCTCACAAATACCGACAGGTATAGCAGTTGATTTATCAGCCATTTGCAAAGATATTTCAGTAGGTGTCAACTTATTCAAATCAAGTCTATGATATAAAGAGGCATAACACTAACACTGGCTCCAAGATCATATAAAGCAGTTTTAACATAGTTTCTTTTAATGGAGCATGGTATAGTTGGTACTCCTGGATCTCCAAGTTTCTTTGGTATTCCACCCTTAAAAGTATAATTAGCAAGCATGGTGGAAATTTCAGCTTCCAGTATCTTTCTCTTATTAGTAACTATATCTTTCATATATTTAGCATAAGGATTCATTTTAAGCATATCGGTCAAACGCATACGCAAAAAGATAAGTCTGATCATTTCAGCAAAGCGCTCAAAATCCTCATCATCCTTTTTCTGGAATGGTTTAGGAGGAAAAGGCATGGGTTTCTGAACCCATGGTTCTCTTTCTTTACCGTGCTTCCTAGCAACAAAGTCTCTCTTATCATAACGTTGATTCTTTGATTGTGGGTTATCAAGATCAACAACAGGTTCAATTTCTACATCATTATCATTGCTAGGTTGAGCATCAGCATGAACATCATCATTAACATTATCACTAGGTTCATGTTCATTACCAACTTGTGTTTCAGCATCAGAAATAGAAATATCATTAGGATTCTCGGGTGTGTCTACAACAGGTTCACTAGAAGCATGCAAAGTCCTATCATTTTTCTTTTTCTTCCTCTTAGAAGGACTAGGTGCATCTACATTAGTTCTCTGAGAATCTTGCTCAATTCTCTTAGGATGGCCCTCGGGATACAAAGGTTCCTGAGTCACTTTACCTCCTCTAGTTGCAACTCTAACAGCAAATCCATTATTCTTATTATTCAATTCATTGAGCAAATCATTTTGAGCTTTAAGTACTTATTCTACTTGAGTGGTGCCCATAGAAGTATGTTTACTAATAAGTTTAAGTTCACCTTTAACATTAGCCATATAATCACTCAAGTGTCCAATCATATAAGCATTATGTTTCAATTGTCTACCAACATAAGCATTAAAATTTTCTTGTTTAACAATCAAATTATCAAACTCATCTAAGCATTGGCTAGCAGACTTATTACGAGGAATATCACCTTCATAAAATCTATACAGAGAATTTACCTTTACTACCTGTGCCGGGTTATCGAGACCGTGTGTTTCTTCAATAAGTGATGAATTAAGACCATGTATTTCTTCAACAGGAGGTAAATTCTTGACATCTTCAGCTTTTATACCTTTTTCTTTCATAGATTTCTTTGCCTCTTGCATATCTTCAGGACTGAGAAATAGAATACCCCTTTTCTTCGGAGTTGGCTTAGGAGTTGGTTCAGGAAGTGTCCAATTATTTTCATTAGTCAACATATTATTCAATAGAATTTCAGCTTGATCAACTATTCTTTCCCTGAAAACACAACCAGCACAACTATCCAGGTAATATCTAGAAGCATCGATTAGTCAATTATAAAGGATATCAAGTATTTGATTTTTCTTGAGAGGATGATCAGGCAAAGCATTAAGTAATTGGAGAAGCCTCCCCCAAGCTTGTGGGAGACTCTCTTCTTCAATTTGCACAAAATTATATATTTCCCTTAAAGCAGCTTGTTTCGTATGAGCGGGGAACTATTTAGCAGAGAAGTAGTAAATCATATCCTGGGGACTACGCACACAACCAAGATCAAGAGAATTAAATCATATCTTAGCATCACCCTTTAATGAGAACGGAAATAATTTAAGGATATAATACTAGCGAGTTTTCTCATCATTAGTGAACAGGGTAGCTATATCATTTAATTTAGTAAGATGTGCCACAACAATTTCAGATTCATAGCCATAGAAAGGATCAGATTCAACCAAAGTAATTAACTCAGGATTAACAAAGAAATCATAATCCTTATCAGTAATAAAGATAGGTGAAGTAGCATAAGCAGGATCATATTTCATCCTAGCATTCAAAGACTTTTCTTTAAGCTTAGCTAATAATTTCTTAAGATCACTTCTATCGTTGCAAGCAAGAAAGTCTATAGCAGTTTCTTCATCCATAACATAACCCTCAGGAACAACATGCAATTCATATCTAGGGGGAGAATCTTCATCATCACTTTCATCAATATTACCAGTTTCAATAATTTCATTCTCTCTAGCCCTATCAAGTTGTTCATCAAGAAATTCACCTAGTGGCACAATAGTATCAAGCATAGAAGTAGTTTCATCATAAGTATCATGCATAGCAGAAGTGGCATCATCAATAACATGCGACATATCAGAATTAATAGCAGAAGCAGGTTTAGGTGTCGCAAGCTTACTCAAAACAGAAGGTGAATCAAGTGCAGAGCTAGATGGCAGTTCCTTACCTCCCCTCGTAGTTGAGGGAAAAATCTTGGTTCTTTGATCTTTCAAGTTCTTCATAATGATAAGTAGATATAAATCCCAAGTGACTCAAAGAATAGAGCTATGCTCCCCGGCAACGGTGCCAGAAAATGTTCTTGATAACCCACAAGTATAGGGGATCGCAACAGTTTTCGAGGGTAGAGTATTCAACCCTAATTTATTGATTCGACACAAGGGGAGCCAAAGAATATTCTCAAGTATTAGCAGCTGAGTTGTCAATTCAACCACACCTGGAAAATTAATATCTGCAGCAAGGTATTTAGTAGCAAAGTAATATGATAGTAGTGGTAACGGTGGCAAAAGGTAACGGTAACAAAAGTAATATTTTTGGGTTTTGTAATGATTGTAACAGTAGCAGCGGAAAAGTAAATAAGCGAAGAACAATATATGAAAAGCTCATAGGCATTGGATCGGTGATGGAGAATTATGCCGGATGCGATCGATCATGTAACAATCATAACATAGGGTGACATAGAACTAGCTCCAGTTCATCAATGTAATGTAGGCATGTATTCCGAATATAGTCATACGTGCTTATGGAAAAGAACTTGCATGACATCTTTTGTCCTACCCTCCCATGGCAGCGGGTTCCTATTGGAAACTAAGGGATATTAAGGCCTCCTTTTAATAGAGTACCGGACCAAAGCATTAACACATAGTGAATACATGAACTCCTCAAACTATGGTCATCACCGGTAAGTATCCGATTATTCTCACTTCAGGGTTAACGGATCATAACACATAATAGGTGAATAGACTTGCAAGATAGGATCAAGAACTCTCATATATTGATGAAAACATAATAGGTTCAGATATGAAATCATGGCACTCGGGCCCTAGTGACAAGCATTAAGCATAGCAAAGTCATAGAAACATCAATCTCAGAACAATGTGGATACTAGGGATCAAACCCTAACAAAACTAACTCAATTACATGATAAATCTCATCCAACCCATCACCGTCCAGCAAGCCTACGATGGAATTACTTACGCACGGCGGTGATCATCATGACATTGGTGATGGAGGAAGGTTGATGATGACGATGGCAACGGATTCCCCTCTCCAGAGCCCCGAACGGACTCCAGATCGGCCCTCCTGAGAGAGTTTAGCGTTTGGCGGCGGCTCCGTATCATAAAATGCGATGAATCCTTCTCTCTGATTTTTGTCTCCCCGAAAGTGAATATATGGAGTCAAGGTTGAGGTCAGTGGAGCATCAGGGGGCCCACGAGGTAGGGGGCGCGCCCAGGGGGGTAGGGCGTGCCCCCACCCTCGTGGACAGGTGGTGGGCTGATGATGCGGAGCATCCCACGACCATCCCCATGGATGCCACCTCAACTATCCAAGCTCCAAGTGGGCCCATGATAAGGGCTAGGGGACGTGCTATTCAATCCAAGGTGACATCACTCCTACTTGAGTTTCCCCCCTCTTCAAGTGAGACATGGCTACTGCCTAAGTTCGAGATGCTATGTGTGATCAGGTACAATGCTCAAGACTCGGAGCCGAGGGATGTAGAAGAAGAGACAGGCGTCAACACTCTGGACAGGCTGGAACCTCCGGCCGAGCCCGGAACTTCCGGCCCCCGGACCTTCCGGCCGACCCAGAGCTTCCGGCCTCTGACGACTTCGCCCAGCCCAGGCGTGCCAACTCTCGGGTTAGCCCGGAACCCGTCCCGGACCTGCCGGCGCCCGGACCTTCCGGCCCTCGGATGCCAATCCAGCTCCACCCGCGCCAACTCTCGGGCTAGGCCGGACCTTCCCTGGAACCTCCGGTGCCCGGAACTTCCGGCCTCGCTCGGAACTTCCGGCCCTGCCTACGCGCAGCCACTTGGGCTAAGGCCCGTGTACCCTTTCGCCACCTAGACTATAAGTACTCTTCTCCTACCTACGTTTTAGGGTTAGCAAAGAGATAGCTCATGATTGTGTGAGAGCTTTGCTCATCCACTTGGTTACCTTCTCCTCAGAGATCGCACCTCCTCGGAGAAGATTCCCCAAGTGGATTCAAGACCCCTCTTTAGGGAAGAACATCAAGACCTCCTCACGGAGAAGACCGGTTACCGTGTATCGTCCCTAGTTGATTGTGGATCATGTATCTTACTTTATGTACTCGAGGATCTAGAACATGTGTGACTATTTCTTGTTGGTTGAGTGATTCTCTCGTGTTTCCCCTCATGATTTCCCTCATTTTCCCCTCGTGTTCCTCGTGTTCTTCGCGGGATCCGCTCCTTTCGTGAAAGATCGGGCGATTAGGGTTCTACCCTACATCATCTTGGTATCATGAGCCACGTTGATCACAATTTCGGAGCCTCCCCGTTGTGTTTCCAGCCTAATTTTGTTGTTTTTCATCCTAATCCGAAAATCCCCACCAAAAATAGCCCCCAATTTTTTTTGTGATTTGTTGGTGTGTTGAAGTTTTGTTGGATTTGATCCGTGAATTTTGTGTGTGGCTCGTAGATCTAGCCTCCCCACCCTTCTTTTCCTCCAATTTCCTTGCTTTTCCCCTGCGAATTTTGGTTTTTCCTCAAGTTTTTCCGCCCAAGTCCACGATCCCCACTTCTCTGTTCTTGCCAGTTTCGCGACCCTCGAACCTTCCGGCCAGGCCCGGACCTTCCGGCCGCACCAGAACCTCCGGACCCCGGACCTTCCGTCTTGCCCGGACCTTCCAGCTTAGACAGAAAGTTCGCACCTCTTCGACGATTTCCGCTACTTCGACAACTCCGCCCACAGTGCAGCGGCATCTGCACCAACGTACTGAAGACCGCGCACTACAACACCGACTACAATCTCATCCTTTTGAAAGCTTCAACCATAAGCAAGAACGGTAACCTCATCTTGGTTTTGGACATATCACTCTTGCCATTACATTGATAGCCTTCATAGCCTCACTCCTTTGCGTTGCTTACCCATCGAGACTAGTCTTTGAGTATTGCCGGCAACGAGACTTGTGCACATTAGTGATCATACCTCCCATCGCATACATACATCATTGTTGCATATATTGGTATCATCCCTTGTGTCACAAAGTTGTTTCCGCATACACAATCGCTATCTTGGTTTGTCAAGCATTGTATGAGAAAAGAGCTCAAACATCAAAGAGCCAAACAAGCTTTTAAGCAAAAAGGAAAGATAAGCAAAGAGCTTTTAAGCAAGAACCATAGCATCTTACAACATTAAGATTGTCATAGTCGATCATCTTGGATCATATCATAGCAACACCTTGCATAGAACATATTTGGAATAGAAGTCGTTGCATTTTTGCTAAGTAGGTTGTGCACAAGTTCTTGTATCCGCCTATTGTGCAATCGTGCTAGCGTCTCTCTTGTGTTGTGCAACAAGAGAATTTTTGTGGATTCCACATTTTGGCTCACCCTTGGTTGCACAACCCCACTTATCTTTTTGCGTGTGTGTTTCCGTGTACCTTATATGCTTGGTATAGTTGTTACATTGCATCTTGCGAATCTTTTCCAACATTATTGAAGCTCACTTACAATTGCATCAAATTTTTGTGCCACCATCCTAACCAAGCTCCACCAAAAGCTTTTACTTGTGTAGGTGTGAGAAACCGACAAGAGCTAGTACCAATTGTGCTATTTCCTTGTCCTACATTGGAGTGATCCTCGATCCACTTTCAACTTCAGTCAAGGTACATTTGGTACTTGTTCTTCTCTTTCTACCACTCACTTTTGTCTTGGAATGATGGATACGCCAAGTACTTCTACCAACCCACTCTTCATGGAGCAAGACGACGGCATGAACTCCTTCGTCACCAAGAGTCATCTCTTTGGTGCACAACGTGCTTTGCATCAAGAGCAACAAGCTATGAGTGAACGCATCGACAACCTTGCCACCGACTTGCGACTTTCCGAGCAGCATACAAGGGACTACTTCGACCACAAGCTCTACGATCACAAGCAAGAGAATGACGCAAGGATGGACGAAATTCGTGCTTTGTTGCTTGACCTCTCGTCTTCCACTTCAAGAAGGAGCCGTTCAAGCCGCCACTCCGACTTCACCCTCTCCCGCTCAAGTACACCGACATCGAACACTCTTCGTCGGGCCGCGCGCATCGATCGTCAAGCAAGCCTCAATCCGCTACGCGACATCGACTCTCAAGAGCGCCGACAACGTCAAACTCAAGAGGCCTTTGCGCTAGCCCGAGAACGGCAATGACAACGCCAACATGAAGAGGAAGGGCAAGTGCGTATACACCAAAATGCTCAAGATGCCGAGGCACAACGTCAAGAACAACAACTCCGTGACGCTCAAGCACTTGCGGCGCAACAAGCTCTACGCGATTCGAGTCGAGCCGTTGCCAACCGAAGCCGACAAGCTCGTCAACAAGAGGAAGCACTTCGCAAAGAAATTCAAGAACGAAGATTTCAAGCTTGCGTGCATCGTCAAGTTCCTCCTCGAGCTCGACAAGCTCCTCCACAAGCTCGCCAAGAACAACAAGTCAATCAAGAGCATGAAGACAATGGAGATCCTCCACGACAAGAACAACATGACGATAACTACCCCCCGCGCCAAGAGCACCACGAGTTGCACAATCATCGACAACATGGGCGTCATCATCCCCGACCCCAACACAATGAAGATCAATGTTATGGCAAACTCAAGTTCACCATGCCCACGTTCAACGGAAGCAACGATCCCGAAGAGTACCTTTCATGGGCATTGAAGGTTGACAAGATCTTCCGTTTACAAAATTTTGAAGAAGAGAAGAAGATCGCGATGGCATCCCTTGAGTTCCAAGATTATGTCCTCATTTGGTGGGAACAAATCATAGAGTGCCGAGAGGCAAGAGGTGAACCACCCATCACTACTTGGGCGCAAATGAAGGATGTCATGAGAGCATGCTTCGTACCTACCTACTACAACCGCGACCTCTTCAAGAAACTCCAACAACTCAAGCAAGGAACAAAGAGCGTTGAAGAATACTACAAGGAGATGGAGATTGCAATGATAAGAGCCAATGTCACGGAAGATGATGAGCAAACAATGGCACGTTTCTTGAATGGACTCAATCATCCCATCAAGAAGATCGCCGACTTCCAACCATACTCAAATCTCATCGAGCTGGTGCACCAAGCTACCAAAGCGGAACGCCAAGTGCAAGATGATTTCAAGTATGCCAAGTTCTCATCCAAGTCCTACGGTTTCTCCAACAACCAAGCTTCAACGACTCCAACATCGACTACAAAGCCTTCTACTTCCAACATCAACAAGTTGACTTCCAAGAGAGCTTCGTCAACTACAAGCCATCCTCCTATGAGCAACTTCAAGCCGAGAGCTCCATCATCATCAACCCCAACCGATGAGACCATCAAGACAAGTTCTTTCAAGTGTTTCACTTGCGGAGGCCGAGGCCACAAGTCCTACGAGTGCACCAACAAGCGAACCATGGTCTTCAACGACGATGGCACTTATGACTCCATGAGAGAAGGCGAAATGGAAGCCCTCGAGCAAGTCGCCATGCACCGCCAAGTGAACAATGAAGAAGAACAAGTCTTTTGTGATGAAGACTCAAGTCCCGCACTTGTTGGCTCCAAAGTCTTGACTCTCCAACATCACAAGAAGAAGACCAACGATGCCACATATTCCACACCAAGGCCGGCATCAATGGACGATCCGTCAAGGTCATCATCGATGCAGGGAGTTGTCATAATCTCGCAAGTGAAGAACTTTGCTCCAAGCTCCAATTGCCCAAGACGAAGCATCCACATCCATACAAAGTGCAATGGCTAAGTGACTCCGACACCATCCAAGTTGAGCACCGAGTACAAGTCTCCTTCAAAATCGGCGCCTACGAAGACACCTTGGAGTGCGACGTCGTTCCTATGACCGTTTGTCATCTTCTCCTTGGATGGCCATGGCAATTCGATAGAGGAGTTGTCCACAACGGCCGAACGAACCACTACATCTTCAAGATGAAGGGCAAGGAGTACGTCCTCCGTCCTATGTCGCCAAGTCAAGTGATCGCCGACAAGCAAGCCACCCATCGTGGAGATCATAGTGAGAGAGCGAGCCACCAAAAAGAGAGTGAGCGCCACAAGCCAAAATCGAGTGCCTCCACGATGAGCGAAAACAAGAACCTAGTTCTATTTGCCACCAAACATGAGATACAAGAAGTGTGTGAGAACCCATCTAGTGTCCTACACTACGTCCTCGTGTGCAAGGACAATGCACCACAAACTAACACTTCTCACACTCTTCCTCTAGTGTTGTCTTCTCTTTTGCAGGAATTTCAAGATGTTTTCCCCGATGAGCTACCTCCGGGTCTACCTCCTCTACGAGGCATTGAGCACCGAATCGACCTCATCCCCGGAGCACCTCTTCCGAACAAAGCTCCATACCATATCAACCCCGACGAAACAAAAGAAATACAAAGGCAAGTAAAGCATCTCATAGACTATGGACATGTGCGTGAAAGTTTGAGCCCTTGTGTCATTCCAGTCATTCTTGTGCCAAAACGTGATGGTAGTTTTTGCATGTGCTCCGATTGTAGACCTATCAATGCTATCACCGTTCGCTATAAGTATCCCATTCCATGCCTAGATGATATGCTTGATGAGCTTAGCAGTGCCACTATATTTTCCAAAATTGATCTTAAGAGTGGTTACTATCAAATCCGCATACAAGAGGGTGATGAATGGAAAACCGCCTTCAAAACCAAGTTTGGTTTGTATGAGTGGTTAGTCATGCCTATGGGTCTTTCGGAAGCACCGGGCACTTTTATGAGCCTTATGAATCATGTCTTTCGCTGTTACATTGGTATATTTGTTGTGGTCTACTTTGATGACATTCTTGTGTTTAGCAAATCTATCAAAGAGCATGTCACCCATGTCCGCACCGTTTTGCAAACTCTTAGAAAAGAGCGCCTCTATGCTAATATGGAGAAATGCCTTTTTGGTGTTGATAAGCTCGTTTTCTTGGGTTTTGTTGTTTCTTCTAACGATGTTCATGTTGATGAGTCCAAGATCAATGCTATTAAGACTTGGCCGCAACCAACCAACTTGCATCAAGTGCGTAGTTTTCTTGGTCTTGCAGGTTTCTATCATCGCTTTGTGAAGGATTTTAGCACCATTGCTTCGCCTTTGCATGCTTTGAGCAAGAAGAATGCGCCTTTTATTTGGGGACCGTCCCAAGATATCGCATTAAATGAGCTTAAGAATTTGCTTACTCATGCTCCCGTGCTTGCTTTAGCCAACTTCGATAAACCTTTTGAAATTCATTGCAATGCTAGTGGTGATGGCATAGGAGGTGTGTTAACACAAGAGAAGCGCCCCATAGCTTACTTTAGTGAGAAACTTTCCGGAGCGCAACTCAATTACCCCATCTATGACAAAGAGCTATATGCTTTAGTCCACGTTTTGCATGAATGGGAACATTACCTTCGTCCCCATGAGTTTATCATTCATACCGATCATGAGACTCTCAAGTACCTTAAGGGATAAACAAAGTTGAACAAGCGTCATGCTAAATGGAGTGAATTTATTGAGTCTTTTCCCTATGTCATAAAGTACATCAAGGGAAAAGAAAACATCGTAGCGGATGCTCTTTCCCGCATATGCATGCTTGTCATGGAACTTGAGTTAGATGGCATTGGCTTCGAGCATATCAAAGACATGTATGAGCATGATGCAACTTTTGCTACTCCTTATGCCAAGTATTTGTAACATACATCTTGGGAACGCTATTACATAAAAGACGAATATCTTATGAGAGCTAACAAACTTTGCATTCCCGAGTCCTCTCTTCGTTTGTTGCTTTTGCAGGAATCTCATGGAGGAGGCTTAATGGGACAGTTCGGACGCGACAAGACGTTCGCCACGCTCTCGAAGAGCTACTTTTGGCCAAAGATGTTTCGGGACGTCAATCATTTCACCAACTGGTGTTCTACATGTCGTAAAGCTAAGTCCAAAGCTCAATCTCATGGTCTGTATATGCCTTTACCAATTCCATACCAACCTTGGGAAGACATTAGCATGGACTTTGTACTTGGTTTGCCTAGAACTTGAAATGGGAAAGATTCCATATTTGTCGTTGTGGACCATTTCTCCAAAATGGCACATTTTATTCCTTGCCACAAGATAGACGATGCTTCACATGTTGCTAATCTCTTTTGTAGGGAAATATTGCATCTCCATGGTGTGCCAAAGACCATCGTCTCGGACCGCGACGTCAAGTTCCTTAGCTACTTTTGGAAGACCCTATGCGCCAAGCTCGGAATCAAGCTACTCTTCTCCACGGCGTACCATCCTCAAACCGACGGCCAAACGGAGGTGACAAACCGCACACTCTCCTCTCTACTTTGAGTACTCATGAAGAAGAACATCAAGGAGTGGGAGGAGTGTCTACCCATCGCCGAGTTCGCCTACAACCGAGCAAGACACTCAACAACCGGCAAGTCCCCTTTCGAGGTCGTCTACGGATTCAACCCTTTGTCACCATTGGACATTCTTCCTCTACCACTCCAAGAGCGCATCAATTTAGACGCAAGTGCACGAGCGACACATCTCAAGAAGGTGCATGAAGATACAAGAAACACCATCGAGCGCCAAGTACAACACCTTGCGACAAAGCTCAACGTCAACAAGCAATCTATGGTCTTCAACATTGGTGATCTCGTGTGGCCACACCTTCGCAAGAAGCTCTTTCCACAAGAACTCAAGTCTAAGCTTCGACCACGAGCAGATGGACCCTTCAAGGTGCTCGCATGCTACAACGACAATGCTTACAAGATCGACCTCCCGTGCGACAAATACAGCGTGAGCGACATCTTCAACATCAAAGATCTCTCTCCCTTCCATGGTGATGAAGAATTCGATCCGAGGACGGATCTTCCCCAAGGGAGGGGAGATGATACGGAGCATCCCACGACCATCCCCATGGATGCCACCTCAACTATCCAGGCTCCAAGTGGGCCCATGACAAGGGCCAGGGCACGTGCTATTCAATCCGAGGTGACATCACTCCTACTTGAGTTTTCCCCCTCTTTAAGTGAGACATGGCTACTGCCTAAGTCCGAGATGCTATGTGTGATCAGGTACAATGCTCAAGACTCGGAGCCGAGGGCTATAGAAGAAGAGACAGGCGTCAACACTCTGGACATCCCGGAACCTTCGGCCAGAGCCCGGAACTTCTGGCCCCCGGACCTTCCAGCCAACCCGGAGCTTTCGGCCTCCAACGACTTTGCCCAGCCCAGGCGTGCCAACTCTCGGGTTAGCCCGGAACCCGTCCCGGACCTTCCGGCGCCCGGAACTTCCGGCCAGCCCGGACCTTTCGGCCCCCGAATGCCAATCTAGCTCCACCTGCACCAACTCTCGGGTTAGGCCAGACCTTCCCCAAAACCTCCGGCGCCCGAAACTTCCGGCCTTGCCTGCGCGTAGCCACTTGGGCCGAGGCCCGCGTACCCTTTTGTCACCTAGACTATAAGTACTCTTCTCCTACCTACGTTTTAGGGTTAGCAAAGAGATAGCTCATGATTGTGTGAGAACTTTGCTCATCACTTGGTTACCTTCTCCTCGGAGATCGCACCTCCTCGGAGAATATTCCCCAAGCGGATTCAAGACCCCTCTTTAGGGAAGAACATCAAGACCTCCTCACGGAGAAGACCGGTTACCGTGTATCGTCCCTAGTTGATTGTGGATCATTATCTTACTTTATGTACTCGAGGATCTAGCACATGTGTGACTATTTCTTGTTGGTTGAGTGATTCTCTCGTGTTTCCCCTCGTGATTTCCCTCGTTTTCCCCTCATGTTCCTCGTGTTCTTCGCGGGATCCGCTCCTTTCATGAAAGATCGGGCGATTAGGGTTCTACTCTACATCAGCTGATGACCCACAAGTATAGGGGATCTATCATAGTCCTTTTGATAAGTAAGAGTGTCGAACCCAACGTGGAGCAGAAGGAAATGATAAGCGGTTTACAACAAGGTATTCTCTACAAGTACTAAAATAAGTGGTAACAGATAGTTTTGTGATAGGATAATTTATAACGAGCAACAAGTAACAAAAGTAAATCAAGTGCAGCAAAGTGGCCCAATCCTTTTGTAGCAAAGGACAAGCCTGGACAAACTCTTATATGATGTTAAGTGCTCCCGAGGACACATGGGAATATCGTCAAGCTAGTTTTCATCACGTTCATATGATTCGCATTCGGTACTTTGATAATTTGGTATGTGGGTGGACCGGTGCTTGGGTACTGTCCTTACTTGGACAAGCATCCCACTTATGATTAACCTCTATTGCAAGCATCCACAACTACAACAAAAGTATTAAGGTAAACCTAACCATAGCATGAAACATATGGATCCAAATCAGCCCCTTACAAAGCAACACATAAACTAGGGTTTAAGCTTCTGTCACTCTAGCAACCCATCATCTACTTATTACTTCCCAATGCCTTCCTCTAGGACCAAATAATGGTGAAGTGTCATGTAGTCGACGTTCACATAACACCACTAGAGGAGAGACAACATACATCTCATCAAAATATCGAACGAATACCAAATTCACATGACTACTAATAGGAAGACTTCTCCCATGTCCTCAGGAACAAAAGTAACTACTCACAAAGCATAAACATGTTCATAATCAGAGGGGTATTAATATGCATATAGGATCTGAACATATGATCTTCCACCAATTAAACCAACTAGCACCAACTACAAGGAGTAATTAACACTACTAGCAACCTACTAGCACCAATCCCGAACTTGGAGACAAGAATTGGATACAAGAGATGAACTAGGGTTTTGAGATGAGATGGTGCTGATGAAGATGTTGATGGAGATTGCCCTCTCCCGATGAGAGGAGCGTTGGTGATGACAATGGCGTTGATTTCCCCCTCCGGGAGGGAAGTTTCCCCGGCAGAACAACTTCGCGAGAGCCCTAGATTGGTTCCGCCAAGGTTCTGCCTCGTGGCGGCGGAGTTTCGTCCGAGAAGATGGCTTATGATTTTTTTTTCCATCGAAAGACTCCATATAGCAGAAGATGGCCACCGGAGGGCCACCAGGGGGCCCACGAGGTAGGGGGCGCGCCCAGGGGGGTAGGGCGCGCCCCCACCCTCTTGGGCAGGGTGTGCCCCCTGGTGAAATTCTTGCTCTCAGTATTTTTTATATATTTGGAAAACATCTTCCGTGAAGTTTTAGGACTTTTGGAGCTATGCAGAATAGGTCTCAAATATTTGCTCCTTTTCCAGCCCAGAATCACAGCTGCCGGCATTCTCCCTCTTTATGTAAACCTTGTAAAATAAGAGACAATAGGCATAAGTATTGTGACATAATGTGTAATAACAGCCCATAATGCAATAAATATTTATATAAAATCATGATGCAAAATGGACGTATCAACTCCCCCAAGCTTAGACCTCGCTTGTCCTCAAGAGAAAAGCCGAAATCGAAAAATATATCCACATGTTTAGAGATAGAGGTGTCGATAAAAAGAAAATACGGACATGAGGGCAGCATGATCATTCTTAGAACAACAAGTTATATAATTCTTGTCATATAATCTATTATGCTAGAGTAATAATTCAATCACAATATCAAGTATGAATAGTAAACTTCATTGAAAACTAACAAACTACAATCTCAGTCATTGAAGCAATTGCAATTTATCATAACATAGGAAAGAGTCAATGTATAAGAGCTTTTCAGCAAGTCCACATACTCAACTATCATATAGTCTTTCACAATTGCTGACACTCACGCAATACTGATGGGTATGGAGTTTTAATCAGACACAGAGAAAGATAGGGGCTTATAGTTTTGCCTCCCAACGTTTTACCTCAAGGGTAATGTCAACAGTGATAGTTCATGAAAACTCACATCCAATTAGCCATATATACCAGGATCTTTCCAACATATTGTGCTTGCCAAAGGATAAAATGTAAAAAAGGAAGGGTGAAGATCACCATGACTCTTATGCAATGTAGGAGATAAAAGTAAAAGATAGGCCCTTCGCAGAGGGCAACAGAGGTTGTCATGCGCTTTTATGGTTTGATGCACAAAATCTTAATGCGAAAGAACGTCACTTTATATTGCCACTTGTGATATGGACCTTTATTATGCAGTCTGTCACTTTTATTACTTCCATATCACATGATCGTATAAAGATTATTTCCTCCACACCAATCAATCGTACATATTTAGAGAGCAATTTTTATTGCTTGCACCGATGACAACTTACTTGATGGATCTTACTCAATCCATAGGTAGATATGGTGGACTCTTATGGCAAGACTGGTTTAAGGGTATTTGGAAGCACAAGTAGTATCTCTACTTGCTGCAATGAATTTGGCTAGCATGAGGGGGAAAAGCAAGCTTATCATGTTGGAAGATCCAAGACAATATAATTCATCTCAGATGTAAGAAAACATAATCCATTACGTTGTCTTCCTTGTCCAGTGTCAACTCTTTAGCATGTCATATTTTAATGAGTGCTCACAATCATAAAAGATGTCCAAGATAGTATATTTATATGTGAAGACCTCTCTTTCTTTATTACTTCCTATTAATTGCAAGGATGACCAAAACTGTGTTTGTCAACCCTCAACAACTTTTATTCATCATACTCTTTCTATGTGAGCTCATTACTCTCCATAAGACTCACATGATCTCTTTGTTTCTTTTTATTTCTTTCTCTTTTCTTTTATTCCCTTAAGATCATGGCAAAATAATCAAGCCCTTGACTCAACACTAATCTTTATTATATAGCTCACAGACTCGATTACATAGAAGGATTATAAAGCAAAACTCACAACTAGATCATACTAAGGACTTTTATTCTACTAGATCAAGATATTACCAAAAGGATCGAACTAAGAAAAACGGTAAAGATAAAAGTGATGGTGATACGATACCGGGGCACTCCCCCAAGCTTGGCAGTTGCCAATTGGAGTGCCCATACCAGATACTCAATTCTTCTTTGTTGGTGGAGACGGTGGTGATTTTGTTGATGGTGTAGCCTTGTTCCTTAATTTGCATTTGAGGACAAAATTTTGGTCCCTTAGGTCCTCAATCTCCTGTTCTAGGCTCAATATCTTTTTGCATAGTTCCTGCTTGTTTTCCTGCAAGAGGCGAAAAGGGATGAACTCAATCTTAGGTTTCTTTACTCTATCTGGGAGACTTGACTTTTATCATGCAACTTAATCAACAACTTCGAAGGCACAAATCCGAAGGTGGTGAACGGTCAAAGAATCAAACATTATATCTCAGGTAATCCGGAATGGGAAGGTCCTCAATAACGCAAGGACCTTCCCATTTAGAGAGAAGTTTTCCTGCAAAAAATCTTAAACGAGAGTTGTATAGCAATACATAATCACCTACATTAAACTCACGCTTTTGTATCCTTTTATCATGCCATCTTTTAACTTTTTCTTTAAACAACTTGGCATTTCGTAGGCTTGGGTTCTCCATTCATCAAGTGAGCTAATATCAAATAACCTCTTCTCACCGGCAAGTTTAAAATCATAATTAAGTTCTTTAATAGCCCAATAAGCCTTGTGTTTTGGTTCGAGAGGTAAGTGACATGCTTTTCCATAGACCATTTTATACGGAGACATACCCATAGGATTTTTATATGCTGTTCTATAGGCCCATAATGCATCATCAAGTTTCTTGGACCAATTCTTTCTAGACCTATTAACAGTCTTTTGCAAAATTAATTTGAGTTCTCTATTACTCAATTCTACTTGACCACTAGACTGAGGGTGATAAGGAGACACAATTCTATGATTAACATCATATTTAGCAAGCATTTTACGGAAAGCACCATGAATAAAATGTGAACCACCATCAGTCATTAAATATCTAGGGACTCCAAATCTTGGAAAAATAACTTCTTTAAGCATTTTAATAGAAGTGTTATGATCAGCACTACTAGTTGGAATAACTTCTACCCACTTAGTAACGTAAACAACGGCAACTAAAATATGTGTATAACCATTAGAGGAAGGAAAAGGTCCCATATAGTTAAAGCCCCAAACATCAAATGGTTCAATAACAAGCGAATAATTCATAGGCATTTCTTGATGTCTACTAATATTACCGATTCTTTGACATTCATCACAAGATAAAACAAACTTCAGGCATCCTTGAAGAGAGTAGGCCAATAAAAACTAGATTGCAGTACCTTATGTGCAGTTCTATCTCCAGCATGGTGTCGTCCATAAGCTTCGGAGTGACACTTGCATAGGATCTGTTCCTGTTCATGCTCAGGTACACAACGTCTAATAACACCATCCACTCCTTCTTTATAAAGATGTGGGTCATCCCAAAAGTAATGCCTCAAATCATAGAAGAACTTTTTATTTTGCTAGTATGTGAAACTAGGTGGTATAAACTTAGCAACAATGTAATTAGCATAATCAGCATACCATGGAGCAGTATGAGAAGCATTTATGACATTTAATTGCTCATCAAGAAAGCTATCATCAATAGGTAGTGGGTCATCAAGCACATTTTCTAACCTAGACAAGTTGTCTGCAACGGGGTTCTCAGCTCCTTTTCTATCAACAATATGCAAATCAAATTCTTGTAGCAAGAGAACCCATCTAATAAGTCTAGGTTTAGCATCTTTCTTTTCCGTAAGATATTTAATAGCAGTGTGATCAGTGTGAATAATTACTTTAGAATCAACAATATAAGGTCTGAACTTATCACAAGCAAATACAACTGCTAAGAATTCTTTTTCAGTGGTAGCATAATTTGTTTGAGCATTGTCAAGGGTTTTACTAGCATATTGGATAACATTTAGTTTCTTATCAACTCTTTGTCCTAGAACAACACCTACAACATAATCACTAGCATCACACATAATTTCAAAGGGTAAATTCCAATCAGGTGGCTAAACAATAGGTGCAGAAATCAATGCTTTCTTAAGTATTTCAAATGCTTCTACACAATCATCATCAAAGACAAATGGTATATCTTTTTGTAATAAATTAGTCAGAGGCCGAGAAATTTTTGAGAAGTCCTTAATGAACCTCCTATAAAAACCGGCATGACCAAGGAAACTTCTTATACCTTTGACGTCCTTGGGACATGGCATCTTTTCAATAGCATCAACCTTGGCTTTATCAACTTCAATACCTCTTTCAGAAACTTTATTCCCCAAGACAATACCTTCATTAACCATAAAGTGGCACTTTTCCCAATTCAAGACAAGATTAGTTTCTTCACATCTCTACAAAACTCGATCAAGGTTGCTCAATCAATCATCAAAAGAAGATCCATAGACAGAAAAGTCGTCCATGAAAACCTCACAAATCTTTTCAGAAAAGTCAGAGAATATAGCCATCATGCATCTTTGAAGGTAGCATGTGCATTACATAAACCAAAAGGCATACGTCTATAAGCAAAAGTACCAAAAGGGCATGTAAAAGTAGTCTTTGATTGATCTTTGGCTGACACAGGAATTTGAGAGAAACCAGAATAACCATCTAGAAAGCAAAATTGTGTATGTTTGGACAATCTTTCTAGCATTTGATCGATAAAAGGTAAGGGGTAATGATCCTTTTTAGTAGCCTTATTTAATTTGCGGAAATCGATTACCATCCTATAACCTGTAATAATTCTTTGAGGAATCAGTTCATCTTTATGATTAGGAACAACAGTAATACCTCCCTTCTTAGGGACACAATGGACATGGCTTACCCACTGACTATTAGCAATGGGATAAATTATACCTGCTTTAAGGAGCTTTAGTATCTCCTTTCTTACCACTTCTTTCATTTTAGGATTCAGCCGGCGTTGATGATCACGAACTGGTTTAGCATCTTCTTCCAAATTAATTTTATGTTGGCAGAGAGTGGGACTAATGCCCTTAAGATCATCAAGAGTATACCCAATAGTAGCACGGTGCTTCTTCAGAGTTTTCAATAATCTCTCTTCCTCATGCTCTGAAAGGCTAGCACTAATAATAACAGGATATATCTTTTTCTCATCAAGATAAGCATATTTAAGAGTATCAGGTAACGGTTTAAGCTCAAACACGGGATCACCCTTGGGTGGAGGAGGATCCTCTAGGATTTCAATAGGTAAATTATTTTTCAGAATAGGTTCCTGTTTAAAGAATACCTCATCTAAGTCCCTTCTTTCATTCATAAACATATCATTTTAATGGTCTAGCAAATAATGTTCTAAAGGATCACTAGGAGGTACGACAATAGAAGAAAGACCAATAATTTCATCCTTACTAGGTAATTATTCTTCACGGTGTTGTCTACTTAATTTAGAGAAATTAAATTCATGAGTCATACCATCTAAACTGACAGTAACAACATCTCTTTTGCAATCTATGGTAGCATTAACAGTGTTTAAGAAGGGTCTACCAAATATAATGGGGCAAAAGCTATCTTGTGGGGAACCAAGAACAAGAAAATCAGCAGGATATTTAGTTTTCCCACACAAGACTTCAACATCTCTAACAATTCCCATTGGTGAAATAGTATCTCTATTGGCAAGTTTAATTGTGACATCAATATCTTCTATTTCAGCAGGTGCAATATCATGCATAATTTCTTTGTATAAGGAATGAGGTATTGCGCTAGCACTAGCACCCATATCACATAAGCCATGATAACAATGATCTCCTATTTTAACAGAAATAACAGGCATGCCTACCACAGGTCTAGGTTTATCTTTAGCACATGGTTTAGCAATTCTAGCAGTTTCATCACAGAAATAAATAACATGCCCATCAATATTATCAGACAAGAGATCTTTAACAATAGCAATATTAGGTTCAACTTTAACTTGCTCAGGAGGTGTATATGTTTTAATATTTCTTTTACGAACCATAGTTGAAGCTTTAGCATGATCCTTTATCCTAACAGGGAAAGGTGGTTTCTCAACATAAGAAGTAGGAACAATAGTATCATTATAAGTGATAGTCTTTTCTTCAACTTTAATAGGTGCAGCTACTTTTACTTCTATGGGAGGATGATATTTAAACCACTTCTCCTTGGGGAGATCAACATAGGCATCAAAAGATTCATAGAAAGAAGCCACTATCTCAGAGTCTAGTCCATATTTAGTGCTAAATTTACGAAAAATATCGGTATCCATAAAAGATTAACACAATCAAAACTAGGTGTCATACCTGACTCCTTACCATTGTCGAGGTCCCAATCTTCAGAGTTGCGTTTAATTCTTTCCAATAAATCCCATTTGAATGCAATAGTCTTCATCATAAAAGAGCCAGCACAAGAAGTATCAAGCATGGTGCGATTGTTACCAGAAAGCCGAGCATAAATTTTTTGAATAGTCATTTCTCTTGAGAGCTCATGATTGGGGCATGAATATAACATTGATTTAAGCCTCCCCCAAGCTTGAGCGATGCTTCCTCCTTCGCGAGGCCAAAAATTATATATGTAATAACAATCACGATGAACAAGGTGCATAGGATAAAACTTCTGATGAAATTCCAATTTCAATCGTTTGTAATTCCAAGACCCCATATCATCACATAGCCTATACCATGTCGATGCATCTCCCCTCAAAGATAAAGGGAAGACCTTCTTCATAACAACATCTCCGGGTACACCTGCAAGCTTAAATAATCCACAAACTTCATCCACATATATCAGATGTTCATCAGGATGTTTTGTTCCATCTCCTAAAAAAGGATTAGCTAGCAGTTTTTCTACCATACCGCAGGAACTTCAAAGCAAGCATTTTCATTTTCATTTTCAGTAGGTTCAGTAGGTTGAGGAGCAACTCTTTGCTCTACTGGTCAGGGTGAATATACCCCGAACAAGCCCCTCAGAGGATTACTTTCCATGGTAACAAGTGACAGTAAATTTCAGCACACTATATAAAATTTTCCTTACCAAATTCCACCTACCAAAGGTGCTTCACTCCCCGGCAACGGCGCCAGAAAAGAGTCTTGATGACCCACAAATATAGGGGATCTATCGTAGTCATTTCGAAAAGTAAGAGTGTCGAACCCAATGAGGAGCAGAAGGAAATGATAAGCGGTTTCCAGCAAGGTATTCTCTGCAAGTACTGAAATAAGTGGTAACAGATAGTTTTGTGATAGGATAATTTGTAATGAGCAACAAGTAACAAAAGTAAATAAGGTGCAGCAAGGTGGCCCAATCCTTTTGTAGCAAAGGACAAGCCTGGACAAACTCTTATATGATGTAAAGCGCTCCTGAGGACACATGGGAATATCGTCAAGCTAGTTTTCATCATGTTCATATGATTCGCGTTCGGTACTTTGATAATTTGGTATGTGGGTGGACCGGTGCTTGGGTACTGTCCTTACATGGACAAGCATCCCACTTATGATTAACCTCTATTGCAAGCATCCACAACTACAACAAAAGTATTAAGGTAAACCTAACCATAGCATGAAACATATGGATCCAAATCAGCCCCTTACGAAGCAACACATAAACTAGGGTTTAAGCTTCTGTCACTCTAGCAACCCATAATCTACTTATTACTTCCCAATGCCTTCCTCTAGGCCCAAATAATGGTGAAGTGTCATGTAGTCGACGTTCACATAACACCACTAGAGGAGAGACAACATACATCTCATCAAAATATCGAACGAATACCAAATTCACATGACTACTAATAGCAAGACTTCTCCCATGTCCTCAGGAACAAAAGTAAATACTCAAAAAGCATAAACATGTTCATAATCAGAGGGGTATTAATATGCATATAGGATCTGAACATATGATCTTCCACCAATTAAACGAACTAGCATCAACTACAAGGAGTAATTAACACTACTAGCAACCTACTAGCACCAATCCCGGACTCGGAGACAAGAATTGGATACAAGAGATGAACTAGGGTTTTGAGATGAGATGGTGCTGATGAAGATGTTGATGGAGATTGCCCTCTACCGATGAGAGGAGCGTTGGTGATGACGATGGCGATGATTTCCCCCTCCGGGAGGGAAGTTTCCCCGGCAGAACAGCTCCGCCAGAGCCCTAGATTGGTTCCGCCAAGGTTCCGCCTCGTGGCGGTGGAGTTTCGTCCGAGAAGATGGCTTATGATTTTTCCCATCGAAGACTCCATATAGAAGAAGATGGCCACCGGAGGGCCACGAGGGGGCCCACGAGGTAGGGGCGTGCCCATGGGGGTAGGGCGCGCCCCCACCCTCGTGGGCAGGGTGTGGCCCCCCTGGTGAAGTTCTTGCTCTCAGTATTTTTTATATATTTGGAAAAGATCTTCCGTGAAGTTGCAGGACTTTTGGAGATGTGCAGAATAGGTCTATAATATTTGCTCCTTTTCCAGCCCAGAATCCCAGCTGCCGGCATTCTCCCTCTTTATGTAAACCTTGTAAAATAAGAGAGAATAGGCATAAGTATTGTGACATAATGTGTAATAACAGCCCATAATGCAATAAATATTGATATAAAAGCATGATGCAAAATGGACATATCATGGGCCCCCTGACATGGATCTTTCTTCCAGTATTTTTTATATATTCCAAAATAATTCTCCGTTGATTTTCAGGTCATTCCGAGAACTTTTATTTCTGCACAAAAATAACACCATGGCAATTCTGTTGAAAACTGCGTCAGTCCGGGTTAGTTCCATTAAAATCATGCAAGTTAGAGTCCAAAACAAGGGCAAAAGTGTTTGGAAAAGTAGATACAACGGAGACGTATCATCAAGAAAATCTCAAATTCTTACCAGTTCTTACCCAGTAGCAGGCGGTGATCGGCAACCGTCGTAGTCAAAACTCTCAAAGCTTGGATAGAGCGATTTCCAGGAAGAGTCAAACACACGACGTAGATGTCTGTGGAGATGGGAAGGCTTGTAATATGGTAGCAAAAGGGTCAGCAATAATCAATTCAGAGATGAAAAGTTGAATAAATGCTCAACGACGGTACTGTACTGGTCCTAGGCGAGATCGTGCTAGAGACGCGAGCCTAGAACACTAACAAAATCATGGCGCTACACGTAAAAAGGGAGGAGCACACTCTGCTTTTATTTATTTATTTTTCTCTTTTTTTGCTCCGCAACATTTTTTTGAAAAGGTCTACAAATGGTCTAAAAACTACCTAGCCAGAATTTTCCAGACTTAGTTTTTTTTTGAAACTGGAACTATTTTTCTACTGCGGGTATCACGAAAGTTCTGGAGTCCTACTCTGTCACGACTCGGAGTATGGTGTAATTTGGAAATCCAAAACAGAGTAACAAAATACTGGACTCGGACTGGTGGCGGAGATGAATCTGGTGGAACTCGGACTGGTGGCGGCGATGAATCTGGTGGAACTTGGACTAGTGGCGGATACATGTTGCAGGTGGACTCGGATTGGCGTGATGGCGGTGGATAGGTGGTAGCGTATATGGACTCGGATTGGCGGTGAATATGCAGTGGTGATATATGGCAGCGGCGACGTGAAAACCCGTGAATAGAACTCGAAACTCTAAAGGACTAGACACTAAGACCAGCAACTTGACACGATGATGCAACTGCAAATTCAACAAAGCAAATACAGAAAAGATTATGCAAAGGCTCAGATTTGTTCGGATAGGATGAACTAACCCTAATTTTTTGGCTTTTTCATGGACTATAGGTATCAAGAACAGACTCGATCTCAACTACGAAAAAACTGTAAAATCTCACCGAGCAACCTGGAAATCTGATACCACTTGATAGAGGCGAAGGTGTCCCGATGTTTCCATGAGATGGTGGCTATCGTTTTCTGTGGGGGTTGACCTTGACGATCCGACTACCAACGTGCGAGACATCGCGCCTTAGCAATCACTAAACCAACTTCCGAGCGTTATTGATAGAGGCGAGGGGCCCGATCTTTCGATGAGCTGGTGGCTATCATTTTGGTGGAAGTCGACTTTGATGATCCGACTACGAACATGTGAGGATGTCGCGCCTTAGCAATCGCTAAACCAACTCCGAGAGGTTATTGACCACGCCGGAGCACGATTGACCTGACCACGAGGGTCTATTTCCTGCAAGCAACGAAGAACAAGCAAGAAGTTGAAATTGCAATCTGGATATTGCGAATATAAGAGGAAAGCTTTATTGATGAAGGTGGGGTTCTGTGATGTCTTTGTCTGGTCGTTGAACACAAACGAAGTACGCGAAGTTGCAGCTATGCTGAACTTTTAATATAAACAAAACCCAAAGTCTAAACGACGCCCTCAGGGCTGTATATATGGAGGAAGAGGGGGGAATTTCGTGGCCCTTGGAGGAGGGGTCCGAAACTAACCCTATCTATTGTTTCCCCACACATACAGACTCTAAAAACAACCTATACTTAAGTATTTCAAAAATACATGGGCCTGGCCCAATAATAAGGTGACACAGCACCTAGAATAGCCTCTAGACGAAATTTATGAAGTAGCATCTTGTATATTTCATCCAAGGCTTCATGCACTCCTTATGGTGGCTTCAAAGTCCTGAAATCATCACTTGTAACTCCATTCTTGATCCCCTTGTGCATGCCATCATCTCCATGCTTGGTCTTGCTTAAGTGTTCATCCCTCTTATCCATGCCAGGCCCTTCATTTGTAAGCAAAACAAATGTATCCAATTTAGGCAGCATCATATTCTCATGAACATTATAATCATTACCAAGAAATGAAAGTACCTGATAATTTAATTGGCGTGCGCGAGCTCTAGTAATTGGGTCCAGTATGTATAGCATTAGGGGCTGTGGGTGTAACAATGGTATTGATGTCTTCATCAGTTATTGACCACGCCAGAGCATGATCAACCTGACCACGAGGGTCTATTTCCTGCAAGCAAAACGAAGAACCAGAAAGAAACTGAGATTGCAATTTGGATATTGCAAATATAAGATGAAAGCTTTATTGATCAAGGTGGGGTTCTGTGGCGTCTTGGTCTAGTCGTTGAACACAAACGAAGTATGTGAAGTTGCAGTTATGGCGAACTTTTAATGTAAACAAAACCCAAAGTCTAAACGACGCCCTAAGGGCTGTATATATGGAGGAAGAGGGGGGAATTTCGTGGCCCTTGGAGGAGGGGTCTGAAACCGACCCTAACACTTGTTTCCCCACACATACAGACTCTAAAAACAGCCTATACTCAAGTATTTCAAAATTACATGGGCTTGGCCCAATAATAAGGTGATGCAACACCTATAATAGCCTCTGGACAAAATTTATGAAGTGGCATCTTGTATATTTCGTCCAAGGCTTCACGCACTCATTATGGTGGCTTCAAAGTCCTGAAATCATCACTTGTAACTCCGTTCTTATTCCCCTTGCGCATGCCATCATCTCCATGCTTGAACTTGCTCCAAGGTTCATCTTTCTTGTCCAAGCTAGGCCCTTCAGTTGTAAGTAAAGCAAATGTATCCAATTTAGGCAACATCATATTCTCATGAACATTAGAATCGTTACCAAGAAACGGAAGTACCTGGTAATTTAATTGGCGTGTGCGAGCTCTAGTAATTGGCCCTGTATATGTATCAGTAGGGGCTGTGGGTGTAACTTTGTTAGTGATGTCCTCATTAGCTAGGCACTCCACGACGAGAACTCCGGCGGTCCAAGATCCGCCGGAGGTGGCCGGAGCTGCCGGGGCGAGCGCCGGGGCCACGCCCCTCCCTTTGCTCCATCGGGCGCTGATGGAGGAAGAAGGAGATGAAGGCCAGGCGGCCCCCACCTCCCATGGGACCACACGTCAGCCGCACGGGGTGTTGACCCCGGGCGCGGACATGGACAAGTTGACATGACTTTCGTGGAATACATTTTCCTCTGGTGAAAGCGTATGTTGCTGCTCCTCGAACGAAAATGTGCTTTCAGTTCTGGAAAGTGTATTTGCTGGTATGCGCTTTTTGTTTTTCCAGCCAGGGGCCTCTTTGTGAAGGTTCTTTTATAGATTGGTCCCTGCACTTCATCCACTCATATCTTTTTGCTCACAACTCCGATTCATGTGATTACAAATCCCACTTCTTCATCTCGTCGAGCCCGTTCTGTTGGTATCATTTTCATGATGTTGTCACATTCTGAAAATTCCTATTATGCTCTTGCCCTTATTCAGCCCCCTCCGGGAGAGAAAGATTTCCGGCGATTCTTTTCGTGAGCTTCTCGCACTTCTTCCCGGTGAATCTCTCCACCCTAGGAAAGCCACACCCTCCATTTGCATGATTGCAATGCAATGCCATGGTTTTAATTATTTAAACTTATTTAAAATATTGCATTAGCTATGTATGCTTTGTTCATGGAATTTCTTGGAGTTGTTTTGATCTTGCTATTGCCGTGATGTTGCTTGGACTTCTAGGACTAATATTTTGCAGTTTATGAGGATGACATGTTGCCATTGGATTATTAGTGGCTATTATGATTATTTTCATGATGGTATTTGATATTATGCTCTGGAGTATTATTTTGGATATGATGTTATCATGTGGATCTTAGGTTAATACTTTGATCTTGTTATTCGATTAGTAGTGTCATGTTTCTTGGATTCATCATGATCTTAGTTGATATGCTACCCTCGGAGTATTAGGTTATGACTATATATGGATTATTTGTTGGATATTGCTATGACTTGGATTACAGGTTGATAGATGATATTGAAGTATCAATTATCGCAGATCTATCGTGGGGATAAATTCTGTCATTTCGTTGGTCAAGTGCCACCGAACCAGGCTTTTCCAGTGCAACCACATTTGCCTCTATGGGAGGGCCCTAATATAGTCTATTGTTATGCCTCTCGCCAGTGCCTCCAACTAGGGAAGGTTATACGCGTGCGCTATCCTGATTAGGTAGGCCGATATAAGCCTTGTGTGTCCATAGTTTATAGGGCCCTTTGTCCCCGTTTGGGACCATTTTTGTTTTGCCACAATGGTGGCTGTTGGGGGTTAGGAGGTGACATCGAGGCCACCCAGGACTGATCCTCAAGGGGAGTTGGTCGGAGTGGCCGGGAGAGTGTCATTGCAGTAGACTGGTTTTGTCGGAACGCCGTTGGTTCACCCGAATGGGAGCACGAGGCCATGGGTTCTGTGATGTGTGTACAGTGTACTAACCTCTGCAGAGTGTGTGTTTAATCTATCGATAGCCGCGTCCTCGGTCATGGGCACAAGTTCGTACTATGTCACACCGTTCGATCAACACTCACATGACAGAATGACTTATAAGTGATTTATATGTTGATATATTTGAGAAGTACAATTTGGCAGAATGACGATGAGGATATTGGGATGATCTCGAGGATGATCATTCAGTTTGTGATGTGGTCACGCAATGATCACATGGAGGTATTGATCACGAGGTGATCGAGGTGATTTATTGCTTGGCCAGATAGCTAAGAGTGAGATGGTTCTTGAGATGGTGTTTCAACAGTAATTCTAGTAGTATCATATCATGCTTAGTTATTGCTTCCACATCATAGTATTTGTTAATAACTTAACCTATTAAATGCTATGTTATTTCTTGCCTTGATGCTTTTGGTTGTTGTGAGCTTGCAAGTACATTCAATGTACTGACCTGGCGTGTCATGCCAGATTGCAGGTGATGCCGTGATTGATTGTTTGTCGTGGTTTCCGTTTGTGTGAGCTAGATCGTGTCCCATCCAGAGTCCCTGCGGAGTGGAGTTCACCACCTTCGTCGTTGTTCCACTACTAGAACTAATTCCACTGATAGCATAGAGCTACCTTAGCAGGCGTAGTGTCGTCGTGCTGATGTGATCCTTTGTAATATTAGACCCTTCTACCTTATCCTTTGTAATAAGAGCTGATTTGTTCTATGCTGAGCAGTGTCGTATTCCAGAAGACTTACCTCGATCTCTGGGTTGGAATATGGGGTGTTCTGGTTCCTCTCAGCCGGGGTGCCACAAAACAGGTCTATTCTCCGGTAGGTTTTGAAGATTTTGAACCTCCAGAGTTGCTTGAACTTCTTTTCTGGAACTGTCTCTTCTTATGGAAATGTTGGAATCCCTTTGTGATCAGTGTGAGATCCTTGCCGAGTCGTTCTGGATCATCTGAATCTTCTTTGGCATTTCCATCAGAGGAGGAATCAGCCACAACCTTGAGAGCATGGTTTTTGCGTTGACAGATCTCTCTTTTATTATTCTTGTTCTTCGTGAGTGTTCAATCTTTCCATAACATCAGTAGAGTTGAGGCTCTTGAAATCGGGGCATTCACGAATCATCAGAACAAGCGTGTCAAATGATCTGTCAAGGGAGCGAAGCAGTTTCTTTACAACTTCATGGTCAGTGATTTATTTGGCGCCCAGTCCTTGAAGTTCATTTTCCATGTCACTGAGGCGATCAAAGGTTTGCTGACAATTTTCATTTCCAATGCACTTGAAGCGATTGAACTTCGCCTGACGAGTATCAATTCAAGCTTCCTTTTGAGTTGGCACTCCTTCATTGATCTTTTCGAGGACATCCCATAGTTCTTTTGCAGTCTCACACTGTCGGTACCGAAGGAATTGAGCTCGAGAGACATGGCCACCAATTTCATCTTTGGCTTGAGCGTCTAGCTGAATGAGCTTCTTTTCTTCATTGGTAGGTGCTTGAGGAATAAGAACTGTGAACCCATTGTGCACGACATTCCACATATCATCATCTATAGCTCGAAAACGGATCTTCATTTTCTCCTTCCAGAAGGGATAATCCGTCCCATCAAATATTGGAATCTTGAGATGCGACTTGTAGTTCACTGAAGACATACTTAAACTCCAAAGTCATTAGACTAAAATGAGCAGAGTCAAGGAGTACCTTGCTCTGATACCAATTGTAGGAATGAAGCATGTCTACCAAAGGGGGGCGGGGTGAATGGGAGTTTTAAATTTTCTTCGGAAAACTTAAATCTCTCAGAACCCAGAAGTGGAATAAACAACAGACAGACTAATAAGAACTACAACAAATGACCGAAGGGAAACTAAAGCATGCATTAAAGTAAAATACATGAATAAAATGCATTGAAGGTAAACTTGAGTAACAGAGGTAATCGAAGGTGCTCGATGGCGACAAGGTATTTGTTCGACCAGTTCGTCCTTCTGCACAAGGACTACATCTGATCGGAGGGGTTATGACTTAACACGGAAGATAAACTCTCTTCACCCTATTCTCCTCGACAATCAATTCGTCAACTAATGTCGATCACTTGTGGTAGATACTAGAAGGCGAAATCCAAACCTTTACAGACTTCTTCTTCGAGAACCACAATTACTCTTTGTCTCTGAAGAAATTGGCACCTAACCGTCTAAAGAGTTTGCAGCTCTCAAGAGTAATAGGCGAACCGTACTAAACTTAGATTCCAGTGATGCTGAACCACTATCTAATTCTTCGGCTCTAGGTTTTTTCTCTCAATGGATTTTAAACTCAAATCGCTCAGAGAGAGGGTTTCTCAACAATCTTCTCAGAAATCAAACGGAGCAGCCGCCAGACAAAGCCGGCGTGGGGTGGCTATTTATAGCTGCATCCAAGCTGTCGGGACCCCGATCCTAAGTTACACCGATCTAGCATGTAACACATCACATCACTTTGCGGCCTCACACACGGTATTCCCATGATTGCAGGCTTACCTAGGCCCGGACCATTTGCGCCTTTTGGCTCACGTATATGATTGTGTCGCTAGCATCCATATGACAGAAAACCCATGCCGACATGACTAGTCGTGAATCCAAGGTGGCACAAATTTACAGGGACATGCATACGTAGCCCAACAATGAACGTGCCGGTCATCAACATATGAACCCAAGTCGTAGCAAGCTACAAGGACTTAAAGGAACAACGTGTGACATTTCCCCGGAGGGATAGACACAAGAACAAAGAAGGATACATGCCGACCAACCTAAGTGTGTTCTAGAGCAATAGTGAACTACCATGGCTCAGTGGAAGCACTAGGAGACATTTCGCCATAAGGAAGGCTACCAAGAATAAACAACTAGGTGTCGGATCCCACACATACTAAGCATTTCAATAACATACACATAATATGCTCGATATGTGTAACTACAACATGGCATCACAACAAAACCATATGACTCAAAGTATTTATTCAGTAGGCTCCGAGGAGCCATATATTACAAACATGGGTCTCATGACCGAGCATTCAAGTCATACAAGCAACAAGCACAAGCGGAAGCATAAACATGTCTGAGTACAGACATATGAAAAGAGACAAGGCTAGAAAGCATGTCTATCTACAAGACCCTCCAAAGGAACCAGACCTCTGTCTGGGATTCCCAAGCTAATCATCGAAGCCCACGTGACACTACTAGTGAGACTGAAGTCTCTCTGCAAAACATAAATTAAGCAAACATGAGTACAAATGTACCCAACAAGACTTACATCAGAACTAGCTACATATGGGGTGGTGGAGTTTAACTGCAGCAAACCAACTTTGACTCGGTGGCTATCCTAAACTACGATTGCCAGTAACTTCTTTGAGGTGGCGCACCATAACGATACACCACTATGGATCCGCTCCCGTCTCCCTACGGGAAGGCCATCCATAGCACTCATGCTTATCTTGTGCATTTTAGAGTATCCACTTCCAGTAATCTATGAACAATGTAAGCGTTGTAAATAGTCCATATCCGCGGACGCGGCTATTCGAATAGATCATTTATAACCCTGCAGGGGTGTACTTCTTCACACAGGCTCTCACCACTTACCACCGTTTGCACGACTTGTACTCGGCAACCTTCAAGCGGAAGCCCAGCGCGGGTGTCAGCCATGACCTGACTAACCACACAAGTCTCTAGTCTAGGTTTATCGCCTATTTGAGTTCCATCCGCATGGAAGTCCGGCCGAGGTTTCCACTACGAACCCAAACGATGAGAGCAGGGTTACCAAGAGCACCATTTGTGTGTCATCCCGGTACACTGTGCCTCGTGTCTCTACCACATCATAGCCCACCCCTAGGGTCAGCGCTACGCACGACCTGCAACACATATCCTACAAACACCAGAAACTAGTTGCAACTCCTGGACAGAGATCAAGGTGATTAATAAGTCGAGAGAGTCAATTACGTATCCCAATGCGTGGTAGTAATTGTCTTGGATGACAAACTCGGAACTCAGTTCTTGAGGACGATTTCAATGAGACAACCCACCATGTACTCCTAGATGGCCCCTCATTGCTACCTTTACCAAATCATTTTCACACTCTTAAATCTCAACAACAGGACATGTTTACAACCATTCCAATCCATCCCAGTGAATTAGACCCGACACGACTCTAAGCATAGCAGGCATAAAAACAAGCATGAATGAGTAGGCACATCATGACTCAAACAACTCCTACTCAAGATAGTGGGTTTCATCTATTTACTGTGGCGAAGATAGGACATGCAAAGCAATGGGTTCAACTACCGCAACATGTAATAGTTGAATCGCTGTTGTCCTAATGCAATAAAAGAGATCAGGAGCGAGATAGTGGGATTGTATCAGAATGCCCAAAGGGGGTTTTCTTGCCTGGCACTTCTGAAGATAACACTGCTCTTCATCAGTGACAACGATCACAACGTCGAAAATATCGACTATCGAGAGGGAACAACATCGACTAGCAAAGAATGAACACAATCAATGCAATGCACATTCACATGAATGACATGTCATGTTAAGGTACTGAATTCACCTAATGCAATATTTAGCCGAGTTAATTGAAGTGGAATTCAAACAAGATCAAATTCTAACTCCAAATGTTATTTCATAAATTGCCCTAATCATCATTTGTCCTACTCAATGAGGTTAAGTTGTTCAAAAATGCATTAAAATGCCATAAACAGATTCTTCATATTTTTCTAATCATTTTTCATATATAAATTATTTCCATCTGACTTATGGTTGAACTACTATGAATTTTTGAAGTTTAAACCATTTTCTAGTTTTTTCTGGTCATTTAGAATTAAATCAAATCTAGTAAATGATTTACCGCATCATCATGACATCATGTGGATGTGAGCATGTCAATGGAGCGGCCCAGGTCAATCTGGCAGTGGGCCCCGTGTGTCAATCTCAAAGTGGCTAAACCAGTTCAATTAACCCTAAACTAAACTAATTAACAGGGGGTTGACTCACATGTCAAAGACTCGGTGAGGTCAAACCTAGGTCAAATGGGGTCAACCCTGCCGGAGTTGACCTGCGGCTCGTCACCGGTGAGGCCAGAGACGGCGGAGGGCTTCGTGATTGGCCTCCGTCGACCAAATGGAAGACGGGGAGCCATGGAGCTAGTGCTCGTTCGCGTCCAACGGAGCAGCCAGCAGCAACCAGGGCGGCATGTGGTAGCGGAGGTATGGACAATGGCGATGGCCGGAGCAATGGCGGCACGAGCGTGAGGGCTGCAGCGCGTTATCAAGTGAACAGAGGGTGCGTCGGGATCCTGGGGACCCGAAGAGCACGTGGGAGCTACTGGAGCAAGCAGAAGAGCTCTGGGGCGCGATGTTCGCCGGTCATGGCGATGGCCAGAGCTTAGTGCTCACGGGGACGACATCTAGGGCACGAGCATGAGAAAATGGGCAGGGGAAAGATCAGTAGCTCATGGCGAGGAGGATGGTGTAGACGGCAGGGCTAGGGAAGTGTTGGTTGTCGCGAATTGACGGTGAGGAGCTCCGGGCACCGGCGGCGAAGACGACGATGTTGGTGATGCGGCGGAGCCCTCCGACTCGTTTCCTTCCATGTGAAGACAAGGTGCTCGACGGCGGAGCTCCCGTACATAGAGAGAAGGCACAGGGGTGGCTGTGGTCACGACGGCTTTGGGCGGTGGTGGGTGGGCGCTCTCGGGCATCTCGGGGAAAAGGCTAGAGGAGGGGGAAGACGACCAAGGAGGGGGAGAATGGAAGAGGGCTCCAGGGCAACTCCACAACGCGGAATAGGGGTGAAGGAGGGCTTAACATAGCGAAGTAGGAGGTGGCGTGCTCGCCGTGTGCGCTGTCTCTCCCTCTGCCTACTAACAGAGGTTGAAGACAGCCGCTTCGCCCTGGTGGGCTGGGCCTTTGCTATAGTAGCAGGCCGCAGGTAAGTCATGTAAGGTTTTCCCTCTTTTCCATTTTAGTTTCTATTTTCTATTTTTGCTATTCTGTTTTGATTTAGTTCGAATACCAAACCATTTTTTTGCTTCTGAAAGTTATCATGTGGCTAGATATAATATATTTAGAGCCACTCACCATTTTTCAGAATTATTGGATTCATATACTAGTTATTATGAATATAAATCCAATTCAAATACCATAGGATTTAACTCAAAGGCACAAGATAAATACTTTTGAACCTCCAAAAATATTGCCAACTTTTTTCAAAGCTAAAAAGGAACATTTCCTTGGGAACATTTGAAGAAATTTTGGTTGATCATTTCAGAATATTTTCTGAGGCTTCTGGAAATTACTCATTTCAAATTTCTTTGAAACAAACATGATGCATGATGATCAACGATGCAACTAATTACAAGCAATTTCTAGGGATGTGACACTTCCTAGATGGGAAATGACCACTTTGGACATGAGGTCCAGCCAATGGCCAACCAACACACTCTCAATGGTCGGATTTTGTAGCAACAGTAACATTACTTGAGGAAGAAGTAATGCTAACTCCTCGGTCCGAGGCAAATCTCTCGCAGCGAAGAAGATCACAATCTCTTGCTGGCAAGTATTTGCTCAGAGCACAAAGAGATTTCTCTCACAAATTTCATAGGTTTGGGTTTAGCATCAGAGAATCAAAGCTTCAAAACGCTATACCCCTCTTAATAGCACGGTGGTCCTATGACTCAATGAAAGAAGAAGAACAAGGAAATAAATGCTACATCTTCACTTCATCTTCATTCTTCCTCGAACGGAGTTATTTGCTTTGAACAACCACCAAACCACTTGCTTAGACTTCATCAATTTTTAGGGGTCACTCTTGTTAGCTTTATCTTCGGTGATAACCTTCACTGCTGCGCAGGGAGATTATCTTCATCGTATTCATCAAACTCTTGATTACTCCAGGGACCTGTTACTCTATGTGCACTAGCAAACACATAAGTCCCAAACTGTTTATGTCAACCAACTCCAAAACATAAGGGGCATATCATTGCACCAACACATATAATTAAACATGTGAATTGACAAGAGTTGTGAAACACTTAGCTTTATTTCACTTATGCATAGGGTCTATTCCTGGCTTTGTACAAAGGATTACATGCTTTGCCAGGAAACTTGTACAAAAGGTGGTTGCCGGGCAGCCCGGCAACTTGCGCCTTACGGGTAAAACTTGCGAAGATGCTCAATATTCGATGAGTTATGCACTGGAGTGCCATCTTCGGTCTCTAGGTGGACTGCGCCAGGCCTAGTGACTCATATAATCCAGTAAGGGCCTTCCCACTTCGGCGTCAACTTGTTTGAATTCTTGGCGAACTGAACTAGCCGAAGAACAAGGTTGCCTTCCTGAAGGCTCCTAGCATTAACCTTGCGGGTGTGATAGCAGCACAAAGCTTGTTGGTATCGTACATCACGTATAACAGCCTCAAGACAATCTTCCTCAAGGAGCATGGCATCATCTTGACGCAGCTACTCTTTCTCAAGCTCATCATAACCGAGCACTCGAGGTGACCCGTATATGAGTTCCGTGGGGAGCACTGTTTCTGCTCCAAATACTAGGGAGAATGGTGTCTGGCTTGTGGCTCGATTTGGTGTCATCCTGATTGACCAAAGAATCGCCGACAACTCATCAATCCAGTGTGTTCCACAGTTTTGCATCTTGTCGAAGGTTCTTGTCTTGAGCCCATGCAACACTCCACCATTTGCCCTGTCGTCCTGGCCGTTGCTCCTTGGGTGAGCAACTAATGCAAAATAGATCTTGCTGCCAAGGTCGTGAAGGTACTGCATGAAGGTGCGGCTTGTGAACTGTGTGCCGTTGTTGGTGATGACCCTGTTGGGCACTCCAAAACGGCAAGCTAGTCCTTTGAAGAGCTTGATGGCTAACTGTGCAGCCACCTTCCTCACTGGCTCTACTTTTGGCCACTTTGTGAACTTGTCGATTGCAACGTACAAGTACTCAAAGCCCCTGACAACGTGTGGGAATGGGCCCAGTATGTCGAGCCCCAGACCATGAAGGGCCAGGAGAGAGGTATTGTTTGAAGAGTTTGAGCTGGCTGATGTGACTGCTTTGAATCAAACTGACATGCTTTACACTTGATTACTAGCTCAATTGCATCCTGGAATGCCGTGGGCTAAAAGAAACCTTGCTGCAAAGCTTTGCTGACAAGGGCCCTTGATCTTATGTGTGAGCCACATATCCTCCCCAGTTATCTTAGCCAACAACTTCTGTCCATCTTCCCAATAAATACCACTTCAATTTCGACTCATTTGGTCTCTTTATGTACAGGTCGTTGCCGACAAACTGATACATACTTGATTGACGGACTACTCTTTCAGCTTCATCTTGATCTACGAGAAGTTCTCTTGTCTGAAGGAATTTGACAATTCTCTTTGCCATGCCGGATCCTGCAACTCAATAACAAGGACTAAAGGCCTTTCTTCAGCTGCGGGAGCGCTTGTCTCGATGGCAAGAACCTGGTTCCTTCCACGAGCTTGCTGCTTACCGGCAAGCTTGTCATTGTCCCCGACAACATCCTTGCCAGTAGCTTCTGGGAGCTCGGCAGGAAAATACTTGTTGGAGTTCAACGTTCTTAACTTGTTCCGTCCAAGTAATGGTGTTAAGGATGGTTGAGTCAAGTGGAGCACAAAAGTTCCTTGTTCCACACGTAGCTTGAGCGTGTCATGCTTTGTTAGATCATCTGCAATGTTGTTCTCTACACGAGGAATGTGCTCTGTTTGCAATCCGTCAAAATGCTCTTCCAATTTTCTCACTTCATAAACATATGCCTCCATCAGTGGGTTCCGATAATCTTTATTGACTTGCTTCACAAGCAACTGTGAGTCGCCTCTGAAAATAAGATTTCTGATCCCAAGGTCTGCCGCTATCTTGGGACTGGCAAGCAGTCCTTCATACTCAGTAGTGTTTTTTGTTGCCTTCTCCCTGAAGAAGTGCATCTGAATCACATACTTGAGGTGCTCTCTGGTGGGTGCGACAAGAAGCACTCTAGCGCCAGCGCCTTGCAGCGAGAAGGCCCCATCATAGTACATAATCCAATCTTGATTTGTTTCCTTGCCGAGGAGAGAGGTTTCTGGAATTTCTTCGTCTAGTGTTGGCGTCCATTCTACAATGAACTCTGCCAAGGCTCTACCCTGAATTATTGATGTGCTTTCAAACTTGAGATCAAAGATTGACAATTCCAATGCCCACTCAACAATCGTGCCTGTTGCATCTGGATTTCTCAAAATTCTTTGCATCGGAAAGCGAGTGGCCACGGTGATGGTGTGCTTGAAAGTAGTGGCACAGCTTCCTTGACGCCATAAGGAGACCAGAAAGCAATTTCTGCATTCTAGAATATCTTATCTAGCCCCGTGGAGAAGGGAACTGACAAAATAGACTAGGCGCTGTACCAACTTCTTCTGCACAACTTGTTGCTCTGATTCATTTACTTGCTATGCGCTTGACTTGTCGGCACCAGGACTTGCTGGAGATGATTCAAACTTATCACTTAATGGGCTTGCATCCGCCGCTTCTTCACTTTCTGCTTCTCTCTCTGCCACCAGTGCAACACTGACCACTTGATTCGTTGCCGCCAAGTATAACAACAATAGCTCTTGTGGTCTTAGCGCAACCAGTGTTGGCACAGAGGAGAGTTACTTCTTCAAGTCTTGCATCGCTGCCTCCGCTTCCAGAGTCCATTTCATTGGACCCGCCTTCTCAAAATTTTGAAAACCGACAGGGCGCACTCAGCAGACTTGGAGATGAACCTCCTTAGTGGAGCAATGCAATCGGCGAGGCGACGCACATGCTTGACGTGCCTGGATGCTTCAATCTGCTCAATTGCTTTGATCTTGCCGAGATTGGCTTCAATTCTGCGTTGATAAACAAGGGACCCGAGAAGCTTGCCGGATGGAATAACAATCATAAACTTCTCAGGATTGAGCTTCAGGTTGATCCTACGTAGATTAGCAAATGTTTCTTCTAAGTCTTGTATTAATGTTGTCTTGTCCTTGGTTTTGACCACTACGTCGTCCATATATGCTTCCACATTTCTGTGTAGCTCAGGTTCAAAACCAATCTGGACCGCTCTTGCAAATGTTGAACCAGCACTCTTCAATCCGAAAGGCATACGTATCATGCAGTACGTGCCACATGGAGTGATGAATGTGGTCTTCTCTTCGTCTTCTTTTGACATGAATATCTGATGATACCCAGAGTAGGCATCAAGGAATGATAGCAGATCATATCCAGCATTGGAGTCAACAATTTGGTTGACGCGCGATCCTTCGAGCAAGCTTTATTGATGTCTACATAATCAATGCAAAGCCGCCACTTGCCGTTCAACTTGCGCACAACAACTGGATTAGCCAACCACGTGGGATGGAGTACACCTCTGACCAAACCTGCTACTTCCATCTTCTTGATCTATTTGGTAATGAATTGTTGCTGCTCCAAAGCCTGCTTCCTCACCTTTTGCTTGACGGGCCGCACGTGCGGACAAATGGCAAGGTGGTGCTCAATTACCTCCTTGGCAACACCGGGGATGTTAGATGGTTGCCATGCAAACACATCAACATTCGCCCGCAGGAAGGCAATGTGTGTGCTTTCCTATTTATCATCAAGGGTGGAACTTATGATGAAAGTTCCCCCAGAGTTGTCCTCCTTGGTGGACACCTTCTTGGTTTTTGGTGGAGCAATTTTGCTCTTCTTGCTCTTGCCGGCAGAGCTCTTTGGCACATCCTCGACGGGAGCGCAACACTCCGAAGAGGCGCGCTTGCGGGAGTTAGTGGTCATGCCGGTCTTCTTCCTCTTCTTCCCCCCAAGATCTTGGTTGGCAGGAGCAAGTGTGTCGTGGGAAACCACAGCCACCTATGGGGCAATGAGCCCCTTTGTGGTTCGGTAGGGGGATGGGCACATTGCACAAAGAGAAGAGAAGCATAACACAGCATGATAGAGATCACACAGGAAGTTTTACCCAGTTTGGGCCACCGCGAGGTGTAAAACCCTACTCCTGCTTCGGTGTATTAATGGTGGATTATGGTGGAAAACGCAATGCTCCTGCCCGGCAGGGTTGCCTCGGGGTGAGAGTGACTACGCGCGTATGAGTATGCGAGGGTCCGAATCCTTTCTACGGTTACCATGGGCCTCCTTTTATAGATCAAGGGGTCACCACAGTGGCAAATCAGTCATTACACACTGATTAGATAGCAAACATTGCTATCATACCTAACTCTACATGCGGACAGAGGATCACCCTGATCGCACCACTGCGGTAGGGTGTTTGCCATTGTTGGTCTCCACGACAATTCGCAACCTCAAGGTCACAAAGATGCTAGTGGACGGCGGGGTCGGGTTGAATCTGATTTCCCCAGCAGTTATCAGCAAGCTTCAGATAGGATAAGAAGAGCTAGAGGCCACCAACACCTTCCAAGGAGTTAATCCTGGCAGGAGTCATCCTAAGGGGAAGATTACGTTGCCGGTGACGTTTGGGGGAGAACTGAACTATCAGACCAAGAAGATTGAGTTTGATGTGGTTGATCTCTCCCTGCCGTACAATGGGATTCTTGGACGACCAGCCCTGGCCAAGTTCATGGCAGCATCCCACTATGCTTACAACACCCTAAAAATGTCTGGGCCACTAGGGGTCCTCACTATCTGTAACGCCCTCGATGCGGCTATATCTCCCACGTGTCGAAGCACGACTTAGAGGCATAACCGCATTGAAAGCAATGTCGCAAGTGAGGTAATCTTCACAACAATCCATGCAATGAATAAGGAAAAGAGGTACAATAGTTGGTTTACACTCGCCACGTCACACAATAGCATAAATATCATTACATTCATCCAGATACACTCAAGGTCCGACTATGGAACCAAAATAAAGATAAACCCCAAATGCAACAATGTCCCCGATCGCCCCAACTGGGCACCACTACTGATCGTCTGGAAAGGAAATGTAGTATCGTCTTGAGTCCTCATCGAACTACCACTTGAGCTCAGTCGAATCACCTGGAGCGGTATCATCGGTCCCTGCATCTGGTTTTGGAAGTAATCTGTGAGTCATGGGGGACTCAGCAATCTCACACCCTCGCGATCAAGACTATTTAACCTTATAGGAAGGGTAAAAGGTATGATGTGGAGCTGCAGCAAGCGACTAGCATATTTGGTGGCTAACATACGGAAATGAGAGCGAGAAGAGAAGGCAAAGGCACGGTCGAGAATCTATGATCAAGAAGTGATCCTAGAACAACCTATGTTCAAGCATAACCGGAGACCGTGTTCTCTTCCCGGACTCTGCCGAAAAGAGACCATCACGGCCACACACTCTGTTGATTCATTTTAATTAAGTTAAGTTTCGGGTTTTCTACAACCAGACATTAACAAATTCCCATCTGCCCATAACCGCGGGCACGGCTTTCGAAAGTTCAAATCCCTGCAGGGGTGTTCCAACTTAGCCCATCACAAGCTCTCACGACCAACGAAGGATATTCCTTCTCCCAAGACAATCCGATCAGACTCGGAATCCCGGTTACAAGACATCTCGACAATGGTAAAACTAAACCAGAAAAGCCACCCGAATGTGCCGACAAATCCCGATAGGAGCTGCACATATCTCATTCTCAGGGCACAACGGATGAGCAAGATGTCGGGTAGGCCAGCCCAGAGTTGCCCCTGGTAGCCCCGGACATCACTCAGTTTGGACCAACACTTAGAGAAGCACTGGCCCGGGGGCGGGGTTAAAATAAAGATGACCCTTGAGTCCACGAAACCCAAGGGAAAAAGGCTAGGTGGCGAATGGTAAAACAAATGTTGGGCATTGCTGGAGGAGTTTTATTCAAGGCGAACTGTCAAGGGGTTCCCATTATAACCCAACCGTGTAAGGAACACAAAATCAAGGAACATAACACCGGTATGACGGAAACTAGGGCGGCAAGAGTGGAACAAAACACCAGGCATAAGGTTGAGCCTTCCATCCTTTACCAAGTATATAGGTGCATTAAAAAAATAGACAAGATATAATAATTATATCCCAACAATAAACATGTTCCAACAAGGAACAAACTCCAATCTTCACCTACAACTAGCAACACTATAAGAGGGGCTGAGCAAAGCGGTAACAAAGCCAAACAATGGTTTGCTAGGACAAGGTGGGTTAGAGGTTTGACATGGCAATATGGGAGGCATGATAAGCAAGTGGTAGGTATTGTAGCATACGCATAGCAAAAGGGCGAGCATCTAGCAAGCTAAGATAGAAGTGATTTTGAGGGTATGGTCATCTTGCCTGCAAAGTTCTCCGAGTTGACTTGATCCTCGTAAACGTACTCAACAGGATCCTTGATCACGTACTCGTCTCCCATATCTACCCAAAGCAATAAACACAAGCAAAGGGAGAACAATCAACCACGTGCAATGCACAAACAACATGATGCAAAACATGTCATGATATGCGGGATGCGGTATGTGATGCATATGCATGATTTGGAAAGGAATGATTGAACCTGGCCTAAACTTGGAAATCCAAGAGTGCCACTCTAAAGAGTAGTTGATTTCGGTCGAAATCGATATAAAGATCACCGGAGTCGGATGCACGGTTTGGAAATGGCAAGCAAAACAAAAATGGCACAAGGCTGCGATTAACAGCATGAGGTCCTCTAAATGCATCAAGAACAACATGCTACAACACTCTAACATAGCAACAAAATACATGGCAGGATCCACTCATGATGCTTGACAAAAGATGAACACTGAGCTATGGCTAATTCACTCAATAACAGGTTCAAACAAGCATGGCTAAAGTGCAAAAGATTACAGGTTACAGACTTAGTGAAAATAACATGTCAGGAATTTAACATCAGGAAGCAATGTTTAGAGCAAGATAACTACATGCTACATGAACATATCATGACAAATCAAGGAACAACATGAAGCTACTCAAAGCATACAACAAAAGTCCCTTACTGACCATAAGCCAAAAGGGATCAGAAAATACAATGGCAACCACGTGAACATAGCAATTATCATTAACAGATTCAGACTTAGTGAAAAACTGGAACATGGCAAAACAGATATTAAGTAGGCATGTTTACGAGCTCGATGCACTCACCACAAAGCAAAGCATGACAAACTAAGCATACACCCAGCAAGTAGACATGGCATAGAAGCTAAACATGGCAAGAACAACAACATAGCATGCATTGATCAACTACAACAAGCTCGGCAAAAATGCTTAACATGTAAACATTCTGCCAGGAACATTTTATAGCAAAAGTAGAGCTCGATTGACTCAAGATAGGGTGCTCCATAAATGCAAACCAAAACATGGATGGATAGAGCACCGCAATATCTACAAAACATCCTTACTGATGATGCTCAAAAGAGGCATGGATCACTCGGTAGCAACATGAACACATGGCATAAAAATATTGACAGGGCAAAGACTTAGAATATTTCCAAGTCCCTGAAATTAGCAACATTGAGAGGGCTACTTTGCATGCTTGTGCTAGTCACCACAGAGATCACAAAAATACATGGCATACACCCCTGTAAAGATGGCATGGCATATTTCAAAAATCATGTAGAGCTCAAGATCATAGGAGGCACACAACAGTCATGGCAAAAATGACAAAAGTGCATTTGCTGATAAGAATCTGAAACTAACATAAACTAGCACTCTTCCAACAGCATTTAGGGCATCAAGATGAGCTCCAATGAACATGATGCAATAAGACAAAATGAAGTACTCGTCGAGACGAACATTTCGATATGCTACCCGCCCAAAACGGAGCCACGGTTGTGGAGAAATGATGCCATGAAAAGTGCATAAAAAATTAGGGTTAGGGCAGATTAGGTCAACCGAGATCCAGATAGGGATCGGGCGTGGACCTCGAGGATGGTCGGCACCGGAGTTACTGTAGCCGCCGGAGTTCGTCGCGACCGTAGGAGGACGCCGGAGAGGAGAGGCTCGCCGGACCCGAGGTGCGCCGGCGACGAGGAGGCTCCGGGCGACGGCGGAGGACTTGGCAGTGCCGGTGAGAGGCTAGATGGCGGCGAGGCGCCTCGGCCGGTGAGCAGCTCCGGCCGGCGCGGGTGGCGGCGCGGCGGAGGGAGAGAAGCAGCGCGGCGAGGAGCGGAGTCGGGCGGCGTTGGGCTCGGGGGCCCGACTCGGGCCGAGCGGTCCTCGGCGGCGGCGGTGGCCGGCCAGGGACACGTGGCACCGCGCGATTGGCGCGGAGGCGGCGGCGGACGCGTCCGGTCCGCTCTGGACGTGTCCGACGGCGCGGGGAGTGGAATTTTATGGTTTTGGACCCAGATTTGGACGGGGAGGCACATATATATAGGCATAGGGAGCTAGGAGACTCCAAATGAGGTGCGGTTTTCGACCACGCGATCGTGATCGAACGACCTAGATGATGGAAGGGGTTTTGGTGGGTTTTGGGACACTTTGGAGGGGTGTTGGGCTGCAACACACACGAGGCCTTTTCGGTCCCTCGGTTAACCGTTGGAGTATCAAACGAAGTCCAAATGGCATGAAACTTGACAGGCGGTCTACCGGTAGTAAACCAAGGCCGCATGACAAGTCTTAGTCCAATCCGAGAACGTTTGTTACCCGCACACGAAAAGAGGTAGAAAGGGACACCGGAGGACATAGGAGCGCCGGAATGCTAAACGGACAACGGGGAAAATGCTCGGATGCATGAGGCGAACACGTATGCAAATGCAATGCACATGATGACATGATATGAGATGCAAGACAAAGACAAAACAACACAAAGACGAAAACCCGACAACGAGGAAATAAAATAACTTAGTGCCGGAAATGGCAAGAGTTGGAATACAAATATGGCAGGTTACATACGGGGTGTTACAACACTCCACCACTACGAAAGGATCTCGTCCCAAGATCTAGGACTGGAAAAACTCCGGGTACTCAGAACAGAGGTGATCCTCGCATTCCCAGGTGGCTTCACGGTCGGAATGATGTGACCACTTGACTTTCAGGAATTTGATAGACTTGTTGCGAGTCTTGCGCTCAGTTTCTTCAAGAATAGCAACTGGGTGCTGATGATAAGACAAGTCTTCTTGGAGATCAATCTCTTCGAAGTTGATGGTGCGGTCAGGAGTCTTGAAACACTTGCGGAGTTGAGACACGTTAAAGACATTGTGCACGTTTGCAAAGTTGGACGAAAGCTAAAGTTGATAGGCGAGATCGCCTCTTTTGCCAATGATCTTGAAAGGACCCACGTATCTTGGGGCAAGCTTCCCTTTGATACCAAAGCGACGAGTACCTTTCATTGTAAAGACACGGAGGTAGACATGGTCTCCGATCTCGAAAGCCAAGTCATGATGCTTGCTATCATAGTAACTCTTCTGGCGCGATTGCACGGCTTTGAGATTTTCACGAATGACTTTGCACATTTCTTCAGCCTCTGTGATCAAGTCATTGCCAAGAAGTTGGCGTTCACCTGTCTCTGACCAGTTAAGAGGAGTACGACACTTCCTGCCATAGAGAATCTTGAATGGGGCCTTGCCCGAACTTGCTTGGAAGCTATTGTTGTAGGAGAACTCGGCATAAGGAAGACAATCTTCCCACTTCATACCAAAAGAAATGACACATGCCCTGAGCATATCTTCAAGAATTTGATTGACTCGCTCGACTTGGCCACTGGTTTGAGGATGAAAAGCTGTGCTGAAGCGAATGTTGGTGCCCATGGCCTTCTAAAAAGAATCCCAGAACTTAGAGGTGAAGATACTCCCACGATCTGAAGATATCAACTGCGGAATGCCGTGCAGCGAGACAATCCTGGAGGTATATAGCTCTGCCAACTGAGCTGCTGCGATAGATTCTTTGATAGGAAGAAAATGAGCCACTTTAGTGAGTTTGTCGATGACAACAAAGATAACATCATTGCCACGCTTGGACTTTGGAAATCCAGTCACGAAGTCCATCTCAATGTGGTCAAACTTCCATTCTGGAATGGCAAGAGGTTGGAGGAGACCAGCTGGTCGTTGGTGTTCTGCGTTCACTCTTCTGCAGACATCACATTCATTCATGAACTGAGCAATCTCGCGCTTCATTCGAGTCCACCAATATGACTGCTTGAGGTCATGGTACATCTTTGTACTTCCAGGGTGAATAGAGAGGAGTGAATTGTGAGCCTCGTTCATAATGACTTTACGAAGGTCACCTTTAAGCACAACAATGTGATCCTTGAAGAATAGAGTATCCTTGTCATCAAGACGATAGCACTTGTACTTGGGTTGACTCTTGGCAATCCCAATCTTCACCTTCTTCACCATAGCATCAAGAAGTTGAGCCTCACGAATATGATGTTCCAAAGTAGGAGAGACATGCAGGTTGGCAAGAAATCCTTGAGGAACAACTTGAAGATTAAGTTTGCGGAAAGCTTCACAAAGCTCTGGTTGATAAGGCTTGATAATCAGACTATTGCAGTAAGCCTTCCTGCTCAATGCGTCAGCAATTACATTGGCCTTGCCTAGAGTATATTCGATACTCGGATTATACTCTTGAATCATTTCGACCCAACAAGTCTGCCTGAGGTTGAGGTTTGGCTGAGTGAAGATATACTTGAGACTCTTGTGATCGGTGAAGATGTCCACTTTTCTTCCCAATAAGAGATGTCTCCAAGTTAAAAGAGCATGGACAACTGCCACCAACTCGAGGTCATGAGTGGGGTAGTTCTTTTCGTTGGGCTTCAACTGGCGAGAGGTATAGGCCACAACTTTCTTCTCTTGCATCAACACTGCACCAAGACCTTGAAGGGAAGCATCACAGAAGACCTCAAACGGTTTGGATTCATCAGGAGGAGTCAGAAATGGAGCAGTGACTAACTTCTCTTTCAGGGTGTTGAAAGCGATGTCACATTCAGGCGACCAGACGTACTTCACATGCTTCTAGAGAAGGTTGGAAAGAGGCTTCGCAATCTTAGAGAAGTTCTCAACGAACCTTCGACAATAACTTGCGAGCCCAAGGAAGCTGCAGAGTTGCTTCACATTCTGAGGTGGTTCCCAATTCACAATTGCAGACACCTTCTCAGGATTAATAGCTATGCCCTTGGTGGAGATGATATGCCCAAGGTAGAGAACCTCATCGAGCCAAAACTCGCACTTTGAAAACTTCGCATAGAACTGATGTTCTCTGAGTTTATCCAGCACCAATCTCAAGTGCTTGGCATGATCCTCCTTGTTCTTGGAAAAGACCAAAATGTCATCGAGGTAGACCAAGACGAAGTCATTTGTGTAGGCGTTGAAGATGAAGTTCATCATGCGAGAGAAAGTTGGAGGGGCATTGACGAGGCCGAAAGACATGACAGTGTATTCATATGAACCATAGCTTGTTCTGAATGCTGTCTTGGGGATATCTTCTTCACGAATGTGAATCTGATGATAGCCCATACGGAGATCAAGCTTGGAGAATACTTGAGCACCTTTGAGTTGTTCAAATAGCTCATTGATGTTGGGAAGTGGGTACTTGTTCTTTATTGTCTTCTTGTTCAATGGACGGTAGTCGACACAGAGTTGGTCCTTTACATCCTTCTTCTTGACGAAAAGAACACCACAACCCCATGGGGAAGAACTTGGTCGGATGAGACCCATACGCTCTTGAATATTGAGTTGCTTCTTCAGCTCCTTCAACTCTTCAGGTCCAAGCTTGTAAGGACGTTTGCAAATAGGTTCTGCGCCAGGCTCAAGATCGATGATGAATTCAACTGGCCGGTGCGGAGGCATTCCTGGAAGCTCTTCTGGAAAGACGTCTTGATATTCACAAATGACTGGAATCTGAGAGATGGCATCCAGCTCGCCCTTCTCATTGAGAGAAAACAGACGAATGGTATCATCACGAGCGGCAAAGACGATTACATCCTCAGACAAATGTGTCAATTGAATCTGCCTAGCAGCACAATCAAGCTGAGCCTTGTGCTTATAAAGCCAGTCCATTCCGAGAATAAGATCAATATCCGAGCTACCAAGGACCATTGGAGAAGAAAGAAACTTATAGTCACCCAACATGATAGAAACATCCGGAGCCATCATTTTGGTGTTCATGAAAGAACCCGGAGAAGAAACCGCTATCGGCTTAGGCAAATCAACAGTATGCAAATCATGCATGGATGAAAAAGGCTTCGATATGAATGACAAAGATGCACCAGTATCAAAAAGAACTCTTGCAGGGATATCGTTAACAGGAAGGTTACCTATAATCACATCTGACGAGTCCTCTGCCTGAGATGCGTTCATCATGTTGATCTTATCAGACTTGGGGTTATGCTTGACCACTGCAGTGCTAGCAGATCTCACATGAGGAGGAGGAGGAGGAGGAGGAAGACGCCTCTGATTGAAGCATTTGTTGGCATAGTGACCCTTCTGCTGACACTTGTTGCACGTGACCTCTGAAAGCGGACGGTGATACGGAGCACCTGATCTTGGAGCATGAGACGAAGTCTTGTTCTGAAAGCCAGAGTTGGGTGGGTGGGAAGATCCATTGCCACCTTTGCTCTTCTGCTGATAAGGCTGACAGAACAGAGGAGGAGGAGGCAACCAATACTTTTGCTGCTTAGTTGCCACTTGAGTTGAGGAAGAATGAGTTGCATCTCTGACTCGCTTCTTGGAAGCATCGCACTTGAGTTGAGCAGTCTCTTGTTTCAGTGCCATGTTGTAAAACTCATCGTACTTTTGAGGCTCAAAAAGCACAAGAGCAAGTTGGAGATCTTCTCTAAGGCCACCTCTGAACTGATAAATCATGCTCTTCTCGTCAGGGATGTCTTGCTTGGCGAAACGAGCGAGCTTCTGGAACATGATGTTATACTGGTAAACAGACAAGCTGCGTTGCTTCAGGTTGCGGAATTCCTCACGCTTGCTCTCAACAACACTCTGAAGAATGTGGTGAGTTTTGAAGTCTTGACGGAATTCATCCCAAGTAATCACACGGCCTCCTCTGGAATCTTTGTATTGCTGATACCACTCAGCAGCTTGGTCTTTGAGTTGGAAAGAAGCAAACTTGACAAAGTCCTCAGGCCTGACGTTGCTGCACTCAAAATGCTTGCAGATATCCAGAAGCCAATCATCAGCGTCTGTTCCTTCGACAGAGTTACTGAAGGTCTTTGGCTGGTTAGCGAGGAACTGGTTGAGTGTAGCAAACTGATTCTGATTGTTGCCATGACCTTGGTTCCCTTGGTTGCGCTCTTGCAAAATTTGCATGATCAGCTGCGTGTTTGCATTGGTAGCGGCCATCACAGCTTGCCATGCCTCCGGAGGTGGAGGTGGTGGTGGCGGACCAGGATTCGAACGCGTTGGGGGAGCCATCCTGAAGAGGGTGACATCCGTTAGCATCTTGACAGACATATATTCAAGCTGAATCAAATGGATTGAATTCGCAACATATAGTCTTAACATCCGAACAAAATGAACGAATGCATTCCAATTGAAATGGTCACACTTCCATAAATTGAGAAGCCACTTAGATAGAGGCAGAAGAATAAAATAACAAGGTATGGACAAGAAGAAATACTTGGTAAGGATTACCCAATCACAAACCAAATATCCACGGAAGAAATACTAGAGCTACAAGAATTCCCACCTATGAAACTCCCGAACCTTTCCGGTTATGCAATCAGGTGTTGGGGATACAGGGGAAGCATAATATCTCACCAAAAGCTAGCAAATCCTACATCCAGCTGTATCCATCCTTCAACACATGACCAAGAAACCTTCGGAAATCATTTACCTCAACCTTCAAAAATCATCCGTTATACGAGTTATGGCAATACTCCCGAACTCCCGCCCCAGTACTGGGTGGTGTCGAGGTTATCTCACCAACAACTGCATAAAAGAGATTTTCGATGTCGGCGAAACTCAGGTATTCCAGAATTGCAATGATAAAATTGTGACGACAACACCTCGGAGCTCAACTCCCCGGGACACTGCCACAACCCCTAAATGTCAGGAGGCACCAAGAACAATGTTCTCGTCACAAAACCATCGAAATGATTCCAAGATACCCGCGTGATCCTAAATTTTTTTTAGTGAAATTAGAGAAGACAAGAGTCAAAACTCTATGTCAGGATGCCTCAACAGAGCGACGAAGGGACTGAGGAGTAAAAAGAATCCTACTCTCTGATATATATAATCCTAAATAACTTAAAACATTTTTCTAGACTCAACAACGCCAACGATTCGATCAACCATGGGGCTCCTAAGGTCGGGGAAGGCTCTGATTACCAACTTGTAATGCCCTCGATGCGGCTATATCTCCCACGTGTCGAAGCACGACACAGAGGCATAACCGCATTGAAAGCAATGTCGCAAGTGAGGTAATCTTCACAACAACCCATGTAATGAATAAGGAAAAGAGGTACAATAGTTGGCTTGCACTCGCCACATCACACAATAGCATAAATATCATTACATTCATCCAGATACACTCAAGGTCCGACTACGGAACCAAAATAAAGATAAACCCCAAATGCAACAATGTCCCCGATCGCCCCAACTAGGCTCCACTACTGATCGTCTGGAAAGGAAACGTAGTATCGTCCTGAGTCCTCATCGAACTCCCACTTGAGCTCAGTCGAATCACCTGGAGCGGTATCATCGGTCCCTGCATCTGGTTTTGGAAGTAATCTGTGAGTCATGGGGGACTCAGCAATCTCACACCCTCGCGATCAAGACTATTTAACCTTATAGGAAGGGTAAAAGGTATGATGTGGAGCTGCAGCAAGCGACTAGCATATTTGGTGGCTAACATACGCAAATGAGAGCGAGAAGAGAAGGCAAAGGCACGGTCGAGAATCTATGATCAAGAAGTGATCCTAGAACAACCTACATTCAAGCATAACCCGAGACCGTGTTCTCTTCCCGAACTCCGCCGAAAAGAGACCATCACGGCCACACACTCTGTTGATTCATTTTAAATAAGTTAAGTTTTAGGTTTTCTACAACCGGACATTAACAAATTCCCATCTACCCATAACCGCGGGCACGGCTTTTGAAAGTTCAAATCCCTGCAGGGGTGTTCCAACTTAGCCCATCACAAGCTCTCGCGACCAACGAAGGATATACCTTCTCCCAAGACAATCCGATCAGACTAGGAGTCCCGGTTACAAGACATCTCGACAATGGTAAAACTAAACCAGCAAAGCCACCCGAATGTGCCGACAAATCCCGATAGGAGCTGCACATATCTCGTTCTCAGGGCACAACGGATGAGCAAGACGTCGGGTAGGCCAGCCCAGAGTTGCCCCTGGTAGCCCCGGACATCGCTCAGTTTGGACCAACACTTAGAGAAGCACTGGCCCGGGGGGGTTAAAATAAAGATGACCCTTGAGTCCGCGAAACCCAAGGGAAAAAGGCTAGGTGGCGAATGGTAAAACAAATGTTGGGCATTGCTGGAGCAGTTTTATTCAAGGTGAACTGTCAAGGGGTTCCCATTATAACCCAACCGTGTAAGGAACGCAAAATCAAGGAACATAACACCGGTATGACGGAAACTAGGGCGGCAAGAGTGGAACAAAACACCAGGCATAAGGCTGAGCCTTCCATCCTTTACCAGGTATATAGGTGCATTAAAAAATAGACAAGATATAATAATGATATCCCAACAATAAACATGTTCCAACAAGGAACAAACTCCAATCTTCACCTACAACTAGCAACGCTATAAGAGGGGCTGAGCAAAGAGGTAACAAAGCCAAACAACGGTTTGCTAGGACAAGGTGGGTTAGAGGTTTGACATGGCAATATGGGAGGCATGATAAGCAAGTGGTAGGTATCGTAGCATACGCATAGCAAAAGGGCAAGCATCTAGCAAGCTAAGATAGAAGTGATTTCGAGGGTATGGTCATCTTGCCTGCAAAGTTCTCCAAGTTGACTTGATCCTCGTAAACGTACTCAACAGGATCCTCGATCAGGTACTCGTCTCCCGTCTCTACCCAAAGCAAGAAACACAAGCAAAGGGAGAACAATCAACCACGTGCAATGCACAAACAACATGATGCAAAACATGTCATGATATGCGGATGCGGTATGTGATGCATATGCATGATTTGGAAAGGAATGATTGAACCTGGCCTAAACATGGAAATCCAAGAGTGCCACTCGAAAGAGTAGTTGATTTCGGTCGAAATCGATATAAAGATCACTGGAATCGGATGCACGGTTTGGAAATGGCAAGCCAAACAAAAATGGCACAAGGCTGCGATTAACAGCACGAGGCCCTCTAAATGCATCAAGAACAACATGCTACAGCACTCTAACATAGCAACAAAATACATGGCAGGATCCACTCATGATGCTTGACAAAAGATGAACACTGAGCTACGGCTAATTCACTCAATAACAGGTTCAAACAAGCATGGCAAAAGTGCAAAAGATTACAGGTTACAGACTTAGTGAAAATAACATGTCAGGAATTTAACATCAGGAAGCAATGTTTAGAGCAAGATAACTACATGCTACAGGAACATATCATCGCAAATCAAGGAACGACATGAAGCTACTCAAAGCATACAACAAAAGTCCCTTACTGACCATAAGCCAAAAGGGATCATAAAATACAATGGCAACCACGTGAACATAGCAATTATCGTTAACAGATTCAGACTTAGTGAAAAACTGGAACATGGCAAAACAGATATTAAGTAGGCATGTTTACGAGCTTGATGCACTCACCACAAAGCAAAGCATGACAAACTAAGCATACACCCAGAAAGTAGACATGGCATAGAAGCTAAACATGGCAAGAACAACAACATAACATGCATTGATCAACTACAACAAGCTCGGCAAAAATGCTTAACATGTAAACATTCTGCCAGGAACATTTTATAGCAAAAGTAGAGCTCGATTGACTCAAGATAGGGTGCTCCATAAATGCAAACCAAAACATGGATGGATAGAGCACCACAATATCTACAAAAAATCCTTACTGATGATGCTCAAAAGAGGCATGGATCACTCGGTAGCAACATGAACACATGGCATAAAAATATTGACAGGGCAAAGACTTAGAATATTTCTAAGTCCCTGAAATTAGCAACATTGAGAGGGCTACTTTGCATGCTTGTGCTAGTCACCACAGAGATCACAAAAATACATGGCATACACCCCTGTAAAGATGGCATGGCATATTTCAAAACTCATGTAGAGCTCAAGATCATAGGAGGCACACAACAGTCATGGCAAAAATGACAAAAGTGCATTTGCTGATAAGAATCTGAAACTAACAGAAACTAGCACTCTTCCAACAACATTTAGGGCATCAAGATGAGCTCAAATGAACATGATGCAATGAGAAGAAATGAAGTACTCGTCGAGACGAACATTTCGATATGCTACACGCCCAAAACGGAGCCACGGTTGTGGAGAAATGATGCGATGAAAAGTGCATAAAAATTAGGGTTAGGGCAGATTAGGTCAACCGAGATCCAAATCCAGATCGGGATCGGGCGTGGACCTCGAGGATGGTCGGCACCGGAGTTATTGTAGCCGCCGGAGTTCATCGTGGCCGTAGGAGGATGCCAGAGAGGAGGGGCTCGCCGGACCCGGGGTGCGCCGGCGACGAGGAGGCTCCAGGCGGCGGCGGAGGACTTGGCAGCGCCTGCGAGAGGCGAGATGGCGGCGAGGCGCCTCGGCCGGTGAGCAGCTCCGGCCGGCGCGGGTGGCGGCGCGGCGGAGGGAGAGAAGCGGCACGGCGAGGAGCGGAGTCTGGCGGCGTCGCGGGAGGCGTTGGGCTCGGGGGCCCGACTCAGGCCGAGCGGTCCTCGGCGGCGGCGGCGGCCGGCCAGGGACACGTGGCACCGCGCGATTGGCGCGGAGGCGGCGGCGGACGCGTCCGGTCTGCTCCGGACGTGTCCGGCGGCGCGGGGAGCGGAATTTTAGGGTTTTGGACCCGGATTTGGACGGGGAGGCACATATATATAGGCATAGGGAGCTAGGAGACTCCAAATGAGTGCGGTTTTCGGCCACGCGATCATGATCGAATGGCCTAGATGATGGAAGGAGTTTTGGTGGGTTTTGGGACACTTTGGAGGGGTGTTGGGCTGCAACACACACGAGGCCTTTTCGGTCCCTCGGTTAATCATTGCAGAATCAAACGAAGTCCAAATGGAACGAAACTTGACATGCGGTCTACTGGTAGTAAACCAAGGCCGCATGACAAGTCTCAGTCCAATCCGAGAACGTTTGATACCCGCACATGAAAAGAGGTTGAAAGGGACACCGGAGGACATAGGAGCGCCGGAATGCAAAACGGACAATGGGGAAAAATGCTGGGATGCATGAGACGAACACATATGCAAATGCAATGCACATGATGACATGATATGAGATGCAAGACAAAGACAAAACAACACGAAGACGAAAACCCGACAACGAGGAAATAAAATAACTTAGTGTCGGAAATGGCAAGAGTTGGAATACAAATATGGCAGGTTACATACGGGGTGTTACACTATCCCATCTGATGAGAAGGATGCAATTATCTATGTGGACAAGATGTATCGGGATGCAGTTGCAGCGGAAGCGGCAGCAGCGGCAGTCCCCGCCAAGGAAAGCAAAGGAAAGAAGAGGGATTGTAGGACCTACAACAAGGAGTCCGGGAAGCATGCCCCCTCCGAGTGCACGGCACCCATTGACGACGTGCCGGAGTGTTCCAACAGCAAGAGATCCAAGGTTAATGCACCCCAAGTGAAGAAGGTCCCGGTAGGGCTGGCTGGCGTTGATGGTACTTTCACTATCAACGCCACCCTTGATGACAAATAGGAAAGTGCGCTTGTTGCCTTCCTGCGGGAGAATATCGATGTGTTTGCTTGGCAACCATCTGATATCCCATGTGTTCCCAGGGAGGTAATTGAGCACCACCTTGCTGTGTGCCCACATGCCCGACCCGTCAAGCTGAAAGTATGAAAGCAGGCCTTGGAGAGGCAGTAGTTCATTGCTGAAGAGATCAAGAAATTGGAGGTAGCTGGTTTGGTTAGAGGAGTACTGCATCCTACATGGTTGGCAAATCCAGCAGTGGTCCGGAAGGCTAATGGGAAGTGGTGGCTTTGCATCGATTTCACATACCTCAACAAGGCTTGCCCGAAGGACCCATTTCCCTTACCACGCATCGACCAGATCATGGATTCTACTTCGGGGTGTGATTTTCTCTCCTTTCTGGACGCATACTCCGGATATCATCAGATCTTCATATCCAAGGAAGATGAAGAGAAGACGTCGTTCATTACTCCATGTGGTACGTACTGCTTTGTCCGCATGCCGTTCGGATTAAAGAGTGTCGGGTCCACTTTTGCAAGGGCAGTCCAGATCGGTTTTGAGCCACAGTTGCACAGAAATATAGAAGCCTATATGGATGATATCATGGTCAAAACCAAGGATAAGACCACCCTTGTCCAGGATTTGGAAGAGACATTTGCTAATCTACGCAAGATCAATCCGAAGCTTAATCCGGAGAAGTGTGTATTCGGTGTTCCCTCCGGCAAGCTACTTGAGTTCTTCGTGTCCCATCGGGAGATCGAAGCCAACCCCGACAAGATCAAGGCCATTGAGCAGATCGAAGCGCCAAGGACAATTAAGGATGTGAGGCGCTTGACGGGATGCATTGCCACGTTGAGCAGAGTCATCTGCAAGTCTGCCGAGCGTGCCCTGCCATTCTTCAAGGTTTTGAAGAAGGCAGGGCCTATGAAGTGGACCCCGGAAGCAGATGCAACTCTGCAAGAGTTAAAAGCCTACCTATCGTCCGTACCCACCTTGGTTGCACCCAAACCCAAGAACCATTGTTGCTATACTTGGCGGAAACCAACCAGGTGGTCAGTGCAGCCTTGGTAGCACAGTTAGAGGTGGATGAGACAGAAACTGAACAGAGAACAACAGAGTCAGAGAAGGATCAGGACAGCAGTGAGCACGGCAACGAAAACAACCCCAGGGAGACGGCAAGGAAGAAAATGGTGCAGCGCCCGGTGTACTTCTTCCGCTCCTTGTTACAGGGGGCTAGATCGAGGTACTCTGGCATGCAAAAGTTGATCTTTGGTCTTATTATGGCCTCAAGGAAACTGCACTACTACTTCCAAGCCCATGAGATCACGGTTGTTACTCATTTTCCGTTACAAAGGATACTCCGAAACCCTGAGGCAACTGGCAGAATAGTGGAATGAGCTTTGGAGCTGTCCAGCTTTGCTTTGAAGTTTGAGAGCACTTCAACTATTCAGAGCAGGGCATTGGCAGAGTTCATTGTAGAACAGACGCCAACCCCTGATGAGGAAAGGACAGAGACAGCCATCCCCGGCAAGGAATCACCCCAAGAGTGGATCATGTATTTTAATGGTGCTTTTACCCTACAAGATGCAGGGGCTGGCGTGCTTCTTGTTGCCCCCTCTGGGGAGCACTTGAAGTACGTCGTTCAGATGCACTTTGCCCGGGAAGAATCCACCAACAATACAACAGAGTATGAAGGGCTCCTTGCCGGGTTCAGGATTGAAGCAGAATTTGGAATTAAGAAGTTGATCATTCGAGGAGATTCACAGCTTATGGTGATACAAGTCAACAAGGATTACCAAAGCCCATTGATGGAAGCATACTTCGAGGAAGTAAGGAGATTGGAGGAGCACTTTGACGGGTTGCAAACAAAGCATGTATCCCATGTGGAAAACAGCATAGCTGATCATCTGTCAAAGTGTGCTGCGCAGAAGCTTCCTGTGGAACCAGGAACTTTTGTTCTCCATCTCTCTCAACCTGCCGTATCACCAGCCACAATGGCCCGAAAGAAGAGAAAGTTGGACTACGGTAATCCTCTCTCGGTAGAGCCATCCTCTCCCGGCAGAGACCCTGCCGGAAACAACTCCTCACAGCCTGCCGGACCACCTCCTCCAGCCGGGCCTATGGACCCCGCGAACGAGGCTGGTGCTCCCGCAGTGGAGGAGGTGCCGCCAATCCTCGTTGCCAAGCCCCAGGCTCCAACTTGGGCAAGGCACATTGTCCACTTCCTCCAAACCGGAGAACTCCCCGGCAACCAAGATGAAGATGAAAGAGTAGCCTGGAGGGCCAATATGTATCAGTTTGTCGACGACACTCTATACAGAAGGAGGCCCAATGGTGTGAAATTGAAGTGTGTTTGCTGGGAGGATGGAAAGGAACTGTTGGCTGAGATTCACAGAGGAATGTGCGGCTCCCGCATTGGATGAAGGGCATTAGTTGGGAAATCATTCTGGCAACGATTCTATTGGCCCACAACCCTCCAAGATGCGGTTGAGTTAGTCAAGAAATGTGAAGCCTGTTAGTTCCATTCCAAGAAAATACACTTGCCTGCCCAAGCTCCTTAGACAATCCCTCTATCATGGCCATTTTTGGTCTGGGGATTCGATATCCTCGGCCCCTTCCCCCGAGCATGTGGGGCTTTGAATTCTTGTTCGTTGCCATCGACAAGTTTACAAAGTGGCCAGAAGTGACTACTGTGAGAAAGGTGACTGCTCAATCAGCTATCAAGTTCTTGAAAGAATTGGTGTGTCGTTTCGGAGTTCCGGCAAGGATCATCACGGACAATGGCACCCAATTCACGAGCCACGCCTTCATGCAATACGTTCATACCCTCGGATGCAAAATCTCATTCGCTTCTGTGGCACACCCCTGGAGCAATGGACATGCTGAGAGGGTGAAGACTGAAGTGCTTCGTGGACTCAAGACACGAACTTTTGATATGCTACAAAATCACGGCAGGCGGTGGATCAAGGAGCTGCCGGTAGTTATCTGGTCCCTCAGAACGACACCTAACTGAGCTACCGGGCAGACTCCCTTCTCCCTGGTCTACAGGGCAGAAGTAGTTATCCCCACGGAACTCATTTATGGGTCCCCTCGAGTACTTGCCTATGATGAAGTAGCGCAAGATCAACACTAGCGTGATGACGCAGTGCTACTCGAGGAAAACCGTCTCCGGGCTACTACACGTGCTGCACGCTACCAGCAAGCCCTGCGTCACTATCATAGCCGCAGGGTTCATGCCCGGTGTTTTGAGGAAGGTGACCTTGTCCTTAGGCGCGTTCATTCCACCAAGGGTACAAACAAGCTATCACCAAAGTGGGAAGGCCCTTACTAGGTGGTACGAGTCACCAGACCTGGCGCAGTCTGTCTGGAGACCAGGGATGGCACACAGTTGCAAAACTCGTGGAATATTGAGCATCTCCGTAAGTACTACCCGTAAGGTGTGAGGCTGTCGGGCACGGCCCGGCTGGCACCCTTTTGTAGAGGCCTTGCCTCAGTTGCATGTAACCCCTTGTACAAAGCCGGGGCGATGACCCCGTGCAAGAGAAAATAAAGAAGCACTGTGGAGGCCCCCGATCAAGATCGCATGCATGCATGAGCACACCCAGATCACTGCATAAGCATTTCATGAGCATTTGCATATGCATATAGATAGGATTGCATCCTGCATTCATTCCCATCTACATGGAGTTGCAGGTTCTTGCCGTGAACTTGACCCCGACAAGGAACGAGAAGATTACACGACATAGTGATACCCGGCAAGCCAAATAGATAAGTTTACCTCTTGTCCATTAGTGTTCTGTAAGCTATAACTTGTGCATAGAGAAACCTCACCACTCTCTTGGAACCAGGATGCTCCCATCCTTGGCTCGAACGCCGCTTCAGCCTGGATGGTTGCAGTGGCCCTTGGTAAAAAGGGAGTGGGCGGGGGGCTGGCACCTCAGTCAGTTCCCCAGCAGACATGGTTCTCCGGCAGACGAAAAGGGTGCCGACAGGATATCCTGCCAGGGAAAGCTCATTTAATTACAGTAAAGAGGCACTCCACCTCTGCATGGACATATACATGCACGGGTTCCTGGCAAGGTTTATCTCTTTCATTGACATGTAGCTACAAGTACAAGTGTTACAGAACACAAAGATGGACTCGAAAGATTACATTATTTGAATTAAAATTTGGCTATTGCCTACAAGTTTATGATTGAAAAAAGATAAGTACCCAGTGACCCCTCTTTTCATTTCTCTGCTCCTCCTCCCCCAGGATATTGGAACGAGAGGGAAAGGAGAATAAAAGGAGCGCATGGGAGAAGGAGGCGAGGAGGGGACCGGTGGGGAGGTCACCCACTGTGATCCGAAGGTGGTGTGCACCCAGGAGCTGCACAAGGTGACGAGCAAGGCCCGTCACCCCTCCTAAAAAGAAGAAATGGTAGTGACATTGCCCACAACGGACATGCAGCGCTACCATCGCTTTGGCGGACTAGGAGGGGGCGTCTTGTTTGATGTCGGCCCATGACTCCGCTCCAAAGGGGGCCCGAGCCGCGTCGTGCACCACCTTGGCGGGCAGGAAGACGCGCCTCTCGTCGACGTCGGCCCCAAGACCTCCGGGAGGGGCAGTGCTGGGATTCCTAATGATCTCCAGCCCCTCCTCCCGGACAAGCATCGAAGATACCAAAAGACTCGCCACGCCAAGGACCACGCTCACTCCCCAAGCATCAGCACAAGCATAAGGCAACGATAACCCCAAACAGGAGCTCGGAAGCTGGCCCCGGGCTTCCTTCTCCAACATGACCAGCAGAAACAGAAGATGAGGAGAGAAGGACTACGAAGGTGGGTGACTCCTCCCTCCTCTGCCCTCCCTTTTATAGGCCGTATGGGGAAGGGCAGCGGCTTCATCCACGGGTGATCACCGCCCTCCTCCGCCAATTCAAGATGGGCGGGACCTTTCCAAGGTACTCTCCCACGCCACGCACCTCCATTACCTACGCTGCGCGATGCATGTTGCATACTGATAACCCACAAGTATAGGGAATCGCAACAACTTTCAAGGGTAGAGTATTCAACCCAAATTTATTGATTAGACACAAGGGGAGCCAAAGAATATTCTCAAGTATTAGCAGCTGAGTTGTTAATTCAACCACACCTGGAAACTTAGTATCTGCAGTAAAGTGTTTAGTAGCAAAATAATATGATAGTGGTGGTAGCAGCAGCAAAAGTAAAGACAGCAAAAGTAATGTTTTTGGTATTTTGTAGTGATTGTAACAGTAGCAGCGGAAAAGTAAATAAGCGAGAACCAGTATATGGAAAACTCATAGGCACCGGGTCAATGATGGATAATTATGCCATATGTGGTTCATCATGTAACAGTCATAACATAGGGTGACACAGAACTAGCTCCAATTCATCAATGTAATGTAGGCATGTATTCCGTATATAGTCATACATGCTTATGGAAAAGAACTTGCATGACATCTTTTGTCCTACCCTCCTGTGGCAACGGGGTCCTATTGGAAACTAAGGGATATTAAGGCCTCCTTTCAATAGAGAACCGGAACAAAGCATTAGCACATAGTGAATACATGAACTCCTCAAACTATGGTCATCACCGGGAGTGGTCCCGATTATTGTCACTTCGGGGTTGCCGGGTCATAACACATAGTAGGTGACTATAGACTTGCAAGATAGGATCAAGAACTCACATATATTCATGAAAACATAATAGGTTCAGATCTGAAATCATGGCACTCGGGCCCTAGTGACAAGCATTAAGCATAGCAAAGTCATAGCAACATCAATCTCAGAACATAATGGATACTAGGGATCAAACCCTAACAAAACTAACTCGATTACATGATAAATCTCATCCAACCCATCACCGTCCAGCAAGCCTACGATGGAATTACTCACGCACGGCGGTGAGCATCATGAAATTGGTGATGGAGGATGGTTGATGATGACGACGGCGACGAATACCCCTCTCCGGAGCCCTGAACGGACTCCAGATCAGCCCTCCCGAGAGGTTTTAGGGCTTGGTGGAGGCTCCGTATCGTAAAACGCGATGATTTCTTCTCCCTGATTTTTTTTCTCTCCGAAAGCAAATATATAGAGTTGGAGTTGGCGTCGGAGGGTTTCCATGGGGCCCACGAGGTAGGGGGCGCGCCCTAGGGGGGGCGCCCCCACCCTCGTGAGAAGGGTGTGGGCCCCCTGGTCTTCATATTTGGTGAGGATTTTTTATTGTTTTTTCTAAGATGTTCCATGGAGTTTCAGGTCATTCCGAGAATATTTGTTTTCTGCACATAAAACAGCACCATGGCAATTCTGCTGAAAACAGCGTTAGTCCGGGTTAGTTCCATTCAAATCATACAAGTCAGAGTCCAAAACAAGGGCAAAAGTTTTTGGAAAAGTAGATACGCCGGAGACGTATCAACTCCCCTAAGCTTAAACCCTTGCTTGTCCTCAAGCAATTCAGTTGACAAACTGAAAGAAAGAAAGAAAAACTTTTACAAACTCTGTTTGCTCTTGTTGTTGTAACGATGTCAAGCTAGCATTCAAGTTTTCATCATAGATCATAACTAACCACATTTGCAATAATTCTCAGTTCTCATAATTACTCGTATCAATAGCATAATCAACTAGCGAGTCATAATAATAAATCTCGGATGACAACACTTCCTCAAAACAATCATAATATGATATAACAAGATGGTATCTCGCTAGCCCTTTCTGAGACCGCAAAACATAAATGCAGAGCACCTTTAAAGATCAAGGACTGACTAGACATTGTAATTCATGGTAAAAGAGATCCAATCATAGTCATACCCAATATAAATTAACAGTGATGAATGCAAGTGACGGTTGTGCTCTCCAGCTAGTGCTTTTTAATAAGAGGGTGATGACTCAACACAAAAGTAAATGGATAGGCCCTTCGTAGAGGGATGCAGGGATTTGTAGAGGTTCTAGAGCTCGGTTTTGAAATAGAGATAAATTGTATTTTGAGCGGTATACTTTCATTGTCAACGTAACAACTAAGAGATGGCGATATCTTCCATGCTAAACACATTATAGGCGGTTCCCAAATAGAATGGTAAAGTTTATACTCCCCCTCCACCAACAAGCATTAATCCATGGCTTGCTCGAAACAACGAGTGCTTCCAACATACATCAGGTCCCAGGGGGAGTTTTGTTTGCAATTAATTTTGATTTAGTTTGCATAAAGCATGGGACTGGGCATCCCGGTGACCAGCCATTTTCTTGTGAGTGAGGAGCGGAGTCCACTCCTCTTGAGAATAACCTGCCTAACACGGAAGATAAGGACAGCCTTGGTTGATACATGAGCTATTCGAGCATACAAAACAGAATGTTTATTTGAAGGTTTAGAGTTTGGCACATACAAATTTACTTGGAACGGCAGGTAGATACCGCATATAGGAAGGTATGGTGGACTCATCTGGAATAACTTGGGGTTTAAGGGATTGGATGCACAAGCAGTATTCCCGCTTAGTACAGGTGAAGGCTAGCAAAAGACTGGGAAACGACCAACTAGAGAGCAACAACAGCCATGCACATGCATTAAAATTAATAAACATTGGTTGCAAGCATGAGTAGGATATAATCTACCACTGACATAAATATCGTGAAGGCTATGTTGATTTTGTTTCAACTACATGCGTGAACATGTGCCAAGTCAAGTCACTTAAATCATTCAAAGGAGGATACCACCCCATCATACCACATCATAATCATCTCAATAGCATATTGGCACACAAGGTAAATCATTATAACTCATAGCTAATCAAGCATGGCACAAGCAACTATGATCTCTAATTGTCATTGCAAACATGTTTATTCATAATAAGTTGAATCAAGAATGAGGGACTCATCATATTTACAAAAACAAAAGAGGTCGAGTTCATACCAGCTTTTCTCATCTCAGTCAGTCCATCATATATCATCATAATTGCCTTTCACTTGCACGACGGAATGGTGTGAATAATAATAAGAGTGCACGTGCATTGGACTAAGCTGGAATCTACGAGCATTCAATAAACAGGAGAAGGCAAGGCAATATGGGCTCTTGGTTAAATCAACAATAATGCATATAAGAGCCACTTCAACAATTTAATTATGGTCTTCTCCTACTGACCCCCAAATAAAAGAAAAGAAATAAAACTATTTACACGGGAAAGCTCCCAACAAGCAAAAGAACAGTGGGAAATATTTTTGGGTTTTCTTTCTAATTATTACTACTACAGCAGAAAAATAAACTACTACTAATTTTTTGGTTTTTCTTAAGGTTTAACAAACACACAAGAAGAAAACAGGAAAAAGAAAATAAACTAGCATGGATATTACAGTGAAAGAGTATGAGCACCGACATCTAGCAATGAGTGTGTGTGAACATAAATGTAATGTCGGTGAGAAATACGTACTCCCCCAAGCTTAGGCTTTTGGCCTAAGTTGGTCTATGGCCACGGCTGGCCTGCCGGATATCCATAATAATAGTTGTTGGGGTCGTACTGTGATGAGGAGGAATAGTTGGGATCATACTGTGATGAAGAAGAAGACTCTGACTGCCACTGGCTGACAGTCATCTCTGGATCCCAAGAATAAACAGATTGTCGTGGAGGCTCATCTTGTGGTTCCTGTTCCGGGGCTGGTGCAGGATTCTTGTAAGCTTGCACGGCAGCCCACGTAACGAGGTAGGGTCCTACAAAATTAAATAAAGAGGGAGCAAACAGGATAATAGTCTCAGATGATGTTTGTTAAAGAACAATTGATACTTAAGCTCTCCTGCCCTATTCTTAACAATAAAATCATGTGCCACCATACTTTTATGATCTAGATAAACATGGGGCAGCACCTTTTCTTCCTTCTCAGCATGCCTAATAGGTATGTTAAAATGTGCAGCTATGCGTGTGGCATAGATGCCTCCAATGATGGGACCCTTAGTACGGTTCATACTTAACCGTCTAGCAATAATACCACCCATACTAAAAGTGTTATCACACTATAAACCGTGGTGCAGAATAATTATATCAGGGATACTAAGGTTTCCACTGTTTCCGCGTCCAATTAAACAACGACTAGCAAATAATGCAAAGTAACATAAAACAGGAAAATGTATGCTAGTGATTCGTGCATCGGAAACCTTTCTAGTTTCTCCTACAGTGATAATATCAATAAACCCAGCCACATCATCATGATGTGGTTCTTCTGTCTTGCCCTCAAAAGGGATTAAACAAATCCGACAGAAATCATAAAGTGACATCTCCTTATGCTCATCATATAAATGAAACTCCACCGTAGGTGGTGAGTTCCTAGAATGAAAATGAAAGTTTTGCACAAAGGTATTTGTGAGTAAGAGATACTGATCGCATTGGTCGTGAAGGAAAGGGGTGAGGCCTGCATTGTGAGCCAATTCATGAAAAATCTTCATAGATACCGACTGCTCTCAAGAAATCTTCAGAACGCCATTCACACGCCCGAATCTCTGCGGTGCACGGCAAATTATACTTAGGCTTCGGTGCCTTTTCCTTCGAGCTTTGGCTCGACGAGCCCCTCAAAAATCTCCTCATTATTTTTCTAAAACAATCTGAAATTTTTAGTAACTTCAAACAAAAATGAACCAACTTCAATAATATTGATAGCAACTACTCCTACAAGTGCCTAGAGCCTAAATCAAGCATTAGAACTACTTGGAACCATATAAATTTGACATGCAAGCTCAAGAACATGGTCACCTATGCAGCACAAATTTGCAAAGAATAGAGCACTAGAACAAAAACTAATTGGACCAATGGAGGAGTCACATACCAAGGAACAATCTCCCCAAGCAGTTTTGCGAGAGGTGCTTTGAGCAAGGAGATCGAAAATCACAGCAAAAGTGGCTGGAAGTCGTGCTTGAGTTGGTTTTTCGGGTCTGTGTGAGATAGAGGAAGAAGATGGGTGCTGGGATAACTAGAGGAGGGCCACCATGGGCCCACGAGGCAGGGGGCGCCCACCACCCTCGTGACCAGGTGGCAGCTCCTCCCGCGGTAATTTTTCCACAGTAAATCCTCAAATATTCCCGAAAAAATTATATTAAATTGGCATGGCATTCTGAGGATTTTTATTTTCGGGATATTTTTATATTGCACGGATAAGTCAGGAAACAGACTGAGAATACTATTTTTACTTTATTTAATATAAATAAAAGAAAGTAAAAGTGGGGTGCAGAAGTTTGTGCTTCTAGTTTCATCCATCTCGTGCTCATCAAAAAGAATCCACTAACAAGGTTGATCAAGTCTTGTTAACAAACTCATTTCGATAATCATGAAATCGGAGAAATTTCGAATAGCACTAAGTTACCTCAACGGGGATATGCACATCCCCAATAACAAGTATATCATATTTCTTCTTTAATGTAGGGAGAGGAAATTCAAAACCTCCAAATATAATCGATGGAATTTTTCCAATAGAGTTGATACTATGAACTTGAGGTTGTTTCCTCAGAAAGTGTACCGTATGCTCATTACCATTAACATGAAAAGTGACATTGCCTTTGTTGCAATCAATAACAGCCCCTGCAGTATTAAGAAAAGGTCTTCCAAGAATAATAGACATACTATCATCCTCGGGAATATCAAGAATAACAAAGTCCGTTAAAATAGTAACGTTTGCAACCTCAACAGGCACATCCTCACGAATACCGATAGGTATAGCAGTTGATTTGTTAGCCATTTGCAAAGATATTTCAGTAGGTGTCAACTTATTCAAGTTAAGTCTACGATATAAAGAGAGAGGCATAACACTAACACCGGCTCCAAGATCACATAAAGCAGTTTTAATATAATTTCTTTTAATGGAGCAAGATATAGTAGGTACTCCGGGGTTTCCAAGTATCTTTGGTATTCCACCCTTAAAAGTATAATTAGCAAGCATGGTGGAAATTTCAGCTTCCGGTATCTTTCTTCTATTAGTAATGATATCCTTCATATATTTAGCATAAGGATATGTTTTGAGCACATCAGTTAATCTCATACGCAAAAAGATAGGCCTAATCATTTTAGCAAAGTGCTCAAAATCCTCATCATCCTTTTTCTTGGATGGTTTCGGAGGAAAAGGCATGGGTTTATGAACCCAAGGTTCCCTTTCTTTACCATGTTTCCTAGCAACAAAGTCTCTTTTATCATAACGTTGATTCTTTGATTGTGGGTTATCAAGATCAACAGCAGGTTCAATTTCTACATCATTATCATTACTAGGTTGAGCATCATCATGAACATCATCATTAATATTTTTACTAGGTTCATGTTCATTACCAGATTGTGTTTCAGCATCAGACATAGAAATATCATTTGGATTATCAGGTGGTTCAGCAATAGGTTCACTAGAAGTTTGCACAGTTCTATCTTTTTTCTTCTTCTTCTTTTTAGAAGAACTAGGAACATCAATATTATTTCTTTGAGAATCTTGCTCGATTCTCTTAGGGTGGCCTTCAGGACGCAAAGGTTCCTGAGTCATTCTACCAGTTCTAGTAGCCACTCTAACAACATAATCATTTTTCTTACTATTCATTTCATCAAGCACTTCTTTTTGAGCCTTAAGTACTTGTTCTACTTGAGTGGTAACCATAGAAGCATGTTTGCTAACAAGTTTAAGTTCACCTTTAATATTAGCCATATAATCACCCAAGCGTCTAATCATATAAGCATTTTCTTTTAATTGTCTACCAAAATAAGCATTTAAGTCGTCTTGCTTAAACATAAAGTTATCAAACTCATCCAAGCACTGACTAGCAATTTTAGTAGGAGGGACTTCAGCTTTATCATATCAATAGAGAGAATTTACCTTGACTACCTGTCTCGGGATATCGGGATCAGGAGGTTCTTCAGTAAATAAAGAATTAAGATCATATGTTTCTTCAACAGGCGGTGAATTTTTAAGACCATGTATTTCTTCAATAGGAGGTAAATTCTAACGTCTTCAGCTTTAATACCTTTTTCTTTCATAGATTTCTTTGCCTCTTGCATATCTTCGGGACTGAGAAATAGAACACCTCTGTTCTTCAGAGTTGGTTTAAGAATAGGTTCAGTAATTGGAGCAGGAGATGGCTCAGGAGGTGGCTCAGGAGGTGCCCAATTATTTTCATTTGTCAACATATTATTCAATAGAATTTCAGCTTCATCCGGTGTTCTTTCCCTGAAAAGAGAACCAGCACAACTATCCAGGTAATCTCTGGAAGCATCGGTTAGTCCATTATAAAAGATATCAAGTATTTCAGGTTTCTTAAGAGGATGATCAGGCAAAGCATTAAGTAACTTGAGAAGCCTCCCCCAAGCTTGTGGGAGACTCTGTTCTTTAATTTGCACGAAGTTGTATATTTCCCTCAAAGCAGCTTGTTTCTTATGAGTAGGGAAGTATTTAGCAGAGAAGTAATAAATCATATCCTGGGGACTACGCACACAACCAGGATCAAGAGAATTAAACCATATCTTAGCATCACCCTTTAATGAGAACGGAAATATTTTGAGTATATAGAAGTAACGCGATCTCTCATCATTAGTAAACAGGGCAGCTATATCATTTAACTTTGTAAGATGTGCCACAATAGTTTCAGATTCATAGCCATAAAACGGATCAGATTCAACCAAAGTAATTATATCAGGATCAACAGAGAATTCATAATCCTTATCAGGAACGCATATAGGTGAAGTAGCAAAAGCAGGGTCGGGTTTCATTTTATCACTAAGTGATTCTTTGTTCCATTTAATTAATAACCTCTTAAGCTCATATATATCTTTGCAAGCTAAAATAGTGGCAGAAGATTCGGCGGACCAGCTCAAATGTGCAGCAACCGCTGGCATCCTCCCAATGCTCTATTCACCCGTCATCGGCAATGTCCAAGTTACCAAGACCCTCATTGACGACGGCACAGGACTCAGTGTCCTGTCCATCGAGATGTTCGACAGCCTCCAAGTACCATATGATCATCTCCAGCCCACCAAGCCTTTCTCAGGAGTGACAGATAGCTCCACCACCCTTATAGGGCAAGTTCGCCTCCCTGTCACCTTCGGGCAGCGTGACAACTACCACACCGAGCTCGTCGACTTCGATGTTTCCCACATCCGCCTGCCGTATAATGCCATCCTCGGGTATCCAACACTGGCCAAATTCATGGCAGTAACCCACCATGGCTACAACGTCCTCAAGATGCCGGGAAGCGGCGGAATCATCACAGTCCCTTGCGAAGAAAGAGACGCGGTGTGCTCCCGCGAGTGTGCCTTCCAAGCTGCATCGATCGAAGACCCTGATGGCACGGGTGCGCAGTACCCTCCTGAGGCCAACCCCAAGAAGAAGAAGAAGCTGCACCGCCCTGGGACTCAAGGGAGCGGCACCTACAGCGGCGCCACTTCAGGATCTGCGCCAGCGCCTGGGGCGCCTCCCTCCCTCGCATAGGGAGACGCGCCCGGTGCCCTCCTTGGGCAGAGCTCGGCGGCTCTCTTCTGGAGGGCCTCGGACCTGGCCAACATCACGAGGGAGGCCCTCGGGCACCACATGGAGGCGTGCTTCGCGGCCCATTTCCCTCAGGAGGACACTGGGCGAGGAGCGCCCGGCGTTCAGGAGTTCATCACCAAGGCATCTCAGGAGCTTCAGGAAGCAAGAGCGATACGCGGCAACCGCCACCCACCTAGTGTTGCTCCCCACCCAAGTGAGGGTGGTGAGCTGCGCATCTGCGTCGACATCCCAGGGCTCAACAGGGCCGCATCTCAGGAGCGCTTCTGGCCTTCGCGTGCTGGCCGGTGTGAGGGCCCCCCTCACAGCTACATTCGCGTGCTGTTCGGCCTGCCGAGCGTGGCTGCCGCCTTCCAGCGCAGTCTGCGGAGCATCCTGGCAGGTCAGGAGGCCAGGCACCCCGCGGTCCTGACGGAGATGGACACGGTCCTCCGGAGGCCACCCGAGCCTCCAGAGCCTCCCGAGGCTCAAGGTCTCGGCGGCTCGTGAGAAGCATCTTCTTTGCTACGTGTCTTTAGCTACCCCGACACTGCTTCGGCAACCAAACCAGGTGACATTTTTCCAAGTTCATTCTACTGGGAGCGCCCCCTGGGCTGCATCATCCGCAAACCGTGTGGGTCCATCCCTGCGGGATGTATCCTCTTGCATCTTTAGTTCATTCTGCTGGGAGCGCCCCTCGGGCTGCATCAACCCCAGGCCGCTCGGGTCCAACCCAGTGGCATGTATTGTTCTCGCTTTTACCTAAGCTAGTTGCTTTTTATGCATAATCTATCTATGGTTATCAACTGCTTGATTGTCACCCACCAAGGGAGCCGCGTGCAATTGTCTTTCTTTAGGATCCTTGGCATAAGAATGCTAGGGATGGTGTTTGTGCTCAGGCCCGTCCCTGTAGCATCGATAAATCCAACGGCTGAGCTCTGTCTGGCGGGTCGACCCCATTCACGTCACCTCCTGGGGTCGTTGGTTCTTGACCTTCTCGCGCGATAGCCACAGGAAATCCACTCGGTGCAGGTCGTCTAACCATCTCGCAGGAACGCCGCAGCCATAAAAAACCAAGAGCAGGCGCAACCCACCTTGAGGTAGGGCCTCGGGAGTCCCGCACTGGCTCACGAGTGCCCAGATACACCTCGTCTAGCCCTACCGTGCAAGCCACATGTCAGGGTGGGACTGTACACGCCCTGGGGGCTCTCCGCAGTAGGGAATCCCCTCCTACGTACCAGTGGAAGCACCATGCTCCGCGCTGGCAGTCGACATTGCCGAGGAGCGGCTATGCCCATGCAAGTGAGGAAGCGCCATGGTCCGTCCTGGTGATAAACAACTGAGGGCAGCCTCACGGCCGTATCAACCTCAGGGAGCCCCCAAGCTCCGTGTCCGGCCTCATCTCAACACCTCCCCTCGGAAGAGTCGCGCGAGGGGACTGGGCACGGGGGCTGCGCTCGGGTCACGCCCAAGCGTACGTCACCTTGCCATGTCCCTCGAACATGGTCGTCGCACGCCCTCCCAAGCGGAGCCAAGGTACGAAGGTCATTTGAACGTCAAGGGGACTCCTGAGCATCGTGACTCAGGAGCCTAACTGACCACTTAGCCCCTCACTCCTTGGTTCATCCTGGTGATCCGGTCGGCTCAATGGCGGCTAAGGTATGCGCGTGATAGGGCCCTGCTGACGTAGAACACTAGACCTACTCCCGGATCTCCTTTCTATAAGCTATTTGCGCATCAAGGGGGACTCCTGAGCATCGGGACTCAGGATCCTAACTGATCACGTATCCCCTCAGTCCTTGGTCCGTCCTGGTGACCCGGTCGGCCCAATGGCGGCTGAGGTATGCGCGGGGTCGGGCCCTGCCGACATAGAACATAAAGCAAATAGAAAGGAAGTCACAGAATTTCAGAGCAAATATTTCAAGACATATTGTTACCCTGATATCAAACGCGATTTTAACGCCTCCACGAGGAATGGTGCATATTGCAGAAGTTAAAACAGGAAAGGAGCCACCAGCAGTGTCGTGGTTTTGTCACGGCAAATGTCCTAGAGAAAGGACTTAGTCGTGGAGCCATCGCAACGGGTTAGCTTGAAGGGGTTAAAGCGGACACAGGGACGCAAGAGAGTTTATACTAGTTCGGCCCCTTCGATGAAGGTAAAAGCCTACGTCTAGTTGTGATGGAATTGATGGGGTTTCGATGACTAGGGAGCAAACAAGCTTCGCCTAAGTCTCGAGTTGTTGTCTGTTGTCCTTGAACCGCCGCTGGGTCGTCCCCTTATATACACGGGTGACGCCCGTCGATTCACAGAGTCCCAATACCGGCTCATAGATGTGTCCGGTTTGGTCTCTACTTATTCCTAACTTACAATACAAGTTACATACCAACACCGGTTTACGGCTACAGGCCTTGAACCGACTATGGGCCTTGAGCCCTCATCTGCCTTCTTGGGTTTTAACATAGTTAACTACTGACGAAGTTAACCCGGCCCAGATAGGCCGGTTTACGCCCAGTAGTGATATCCCCAACATTAGGCCCCAGATTGATTTGAACAGGTTCATGTCAATCCTTAGCAAAAATCTTCATCTTCAACATCTTCTTGTAGTTTGTTGAACCGCCATGATGTCATCTTCTCCAGTCGTTGTAAACCGGCGTGACGTCACCTGTTATAAAGAACCTTATCCATGATACCTTTTTTGTTTAATAGGTCTGCGACAATTGAGGCGACAGCTTCGTTTCCAAACCCACGGTCCCTCGATTTTCGCGCCTGACACATGTCCCTTGCCTTATATATAGGACCGAAGGGTCATTTCTTTTTCCCCTTCGTGCCCTTCTGCTTCGTCTTCCCCGCGTCGTCCAGCTTCGGAGCTCCGCCGCCGTCGACGACCTCTGCTCCAACCTTGGCCGCTGCATCACCCTGATTGTACCAGAGCATCGCGGCGACCTTCTGTTTCTTCCTCGGCTCCGGTGAGTTCTTCACCTTTTCCTCCGTAGATCCGTTCTAGGGTTTCCAAGTTCTTCAGTGTTCATCGTCTGCTTCGTACTCATATGATAGATCTTTTAGACGAGTCTGTGAATCTTTGCTTTTGTGTAGCGGTAGTTTTTACCCTCTGTTTTCACTTTTGCATATTAAGACCATAGATCTTATCCATAGTGATGGCTCATTGATTCGGCACTGCTCCTTTTGGGCCTTGAATTTTTATCTCTTTTATGAACATGTTCCAGATCCAACGCTGTAGTATAATCTTGTGAAACCTGTTCTTGCATACTTACTCATCTGCAATCTCGACTGTTTTAATGTTTAGACCAAGCGGTTTAACTTTGTAGAAAAAACTGCCAAACCGGTATATACCATTAGTCCCCTTGTTGAACCGCCAGATGTTGTTGCTTCATAAAACTCCGGTTTAGATAGAGCTGTCTCCGGTTTAACATTGTACATACCAGTGTACTTTAATCAATGCATTCTTGAACCAGAATCACCTATCTTGTAGATTTCATCATGGCCAAGCAAGTATATGAGTGCAACTGGGTTCCTTCTCGCGTCACAGAGACTCAACTGAACGATTTAGTCCTGATCGGCGCCTTAGGCAGCAAAGATACCATCCATTGGAGGGTCCCTGGCAAAGAATGCCCTCCCACACCTCAAGAAGGAGAGGTCATCGTTTTCGTAGATCACTTAGCCCGGGGTTTTAAGCCGCCCGGTTCTAAATTTTACCGGGACGTTTTAGCCAATTTTCAACTCCGCCCACAAGACACTGGCCCCAACTCTGTTACAAACATGTGTCACTTCCAAGTGCTCTGTGAGGTGTTCTTTCAAGAGGAGCCCACAATTGAGTTGTTCAGAGACTGTTTCCATCTAAACCGCCGTACTGAGTTTACTGACGGTTCCAATACGGAATTGGGTGGTGTGGCGATTCAGAAAAGGAAAGAGGTCACATACCCTCACGCCAAACTGCACAGCCACCCCAAAGAGTGGAATCAAACATGGTTCTATTGCAAAGACACCTCCCCTGCTGGTGAAAATCCTTTGCCTGGCTTTTGTCCGAAGCGGCTTAGCAATACACACCCCTTTCCACAAAGGTTGACTGCCAAAGAGAGAAGCAAATACGCTCCTCAACTGTCCAAGCTCAGAGCCTTTATGGCCAACGGTTTAACAGGGGTTGATCTCGCTCGCTGTTGGATATCGTGGAGCATACTGCCCCTTAGTCAGCGCTCCGGTTTGATGTGCGAGTATACTGGCAGTGTTGATGACCCACTACGACATGCTAACATCCAGCTCACCGACGAAGAAATCACAGAGGCTGTGAATAAAATGTTGAATGAACCGGAACACGTCTGTGCTCGAACCAGCCTGCTTCCCTTCTGTGCCACCAACAAACCGCCAGCTGTAAGAGTTTGATTTTTCTTTTTACTGAACCTGTTATTGATATATATGGTCATTGTTTAATATCAATGTCTGTTTAAACAGGGTAATGATCTGTTTTGGAGCAAGAAACTTCCACAGGAGAAGCCAGAAAAAACAGACAAACCGGAACGACCAACCCGGCCAAAGACTAAAGTCGTGAAACGGCCTGCTCATAAGAAGAAAACCACTGCATCTTCTGATCTGGCCCCTGATGATGATGTGGGTAATCCGGACCTTGAGGTAGAGCTTGACTCACTTGGCTTATTTTTCATGCGCCTTATTGATGATGATATTTGTCAGGATGATGCCAAAGCCAGCCATGTTGATGCTGCAGAGGTAATTACTCTCTCTTCCGATTCAGACCCTTTGCCTTCACTAAAAATCCGTCAGGCAAACCGGAAGGTTAAATTTTCTCATCCTCTTGCTTACTTGGATCCCAAATTTCTTATGAAGACCCAACGGCACGAAGCTCGCCGCACAACCCGGCACAGCGGCCAGGTAGTTACCTCCGCCGGTTTACCGAACAGTCCGGTTCGGAAACGCCGTTCAGAGGTCTCTAATTTTCTTATCAGTGCTTGTCCTAAAGAGGGCTGTTTTCGTCAACCTCTTAATCCATCTGACTCCGATTATCAGGTTACTTCCCACTCATCCTCTGGCGAGTCATCGGCTACTCAGCTACCACCGCTCAAAACGGTGTTTGGGTAAGCTATACTTATCACAATATTTCCGGTACATCACCTTGGAACATATGCTGTATTTGACTTTGTTATTCCTTTGAGGGCCAAGCCTAGGCCAAGCAAGAAAGCTCGCCTGGATAAAGCGGCCGAGGAGGATGCCGTCCCTGAACCGGGTAAAACACCAGATCTTGAAGCGGCTATTCCTGAAGATATACCCAATGATCCACCACAGCAAGATGATGATTTTATTGCTGAAGAAAGGCCTATTGATACCTCAAGTCCTGTCAACCAGCCCACAAGCCCCATCCGGTTTGGAAGATCCACCAGTCCATCCCAGCTTGCTGACAAACCGACTGCGCCAGTGCAAACCGGTGATGCTAAGGATGATGAAGTTGTAATTACTGGCATTGGCCGTACAGAGCCCAGCAACCCTGTTGTTTTATCCAAGCATACCGCCAAAGAAGAATTTGCTGCCATGGGCGAAGGCAAGTGGAATGTTGACTTGGCAACCTATGCTGCTCTGAATGCCCAAGATCTTCATTCTGGCTACCTGAACCGGCTGTATACCAGCCGTGATTATGAAGCTGGTCTGGTGAATATGATGAAAGAGAAATTTGAGGTAACTTTCATGTACTTTTTCCTGTTTGGATATTTCAATCTTGTTAACTCTCCTAGCCCCCAAGGGCCGGTTTAGAATCTTCATCCAAACCGGGACTTGCTAATATAAATCCCAATGCTTCGGAATTCGCTGATGTAGCCCCCAAGGGCCGGTTCAACTTAGTGTAGTTAAACCGGGACTTTAAGTAATTGAGATCGCAGCATCAGAATTTATTCGAGCAAATAGCCATTAGCCCCCAAGTGCCAAGTTGAATACTTGTATTGATCTTGGGACTTTATAATCGAGTGAAATATGAAAATCAAATAGGCATTAGCCCCCAAGCGCCAAGTGCATAACTTGTTATGTGGTTGGTGCTTCAATTCTTGCACTGCTTGCTGAATCATATAACTGTCTGTATGCAGGCTGAGCTGAAGACAAAAGAAAACCAAGTCGCCGATCTCCAAGAAAATCTGAAGTCTCAACAAGCTGAAACCTCCAAAGCAAAAGAGGAATTAACCAGTGCTTTAAGCGCCATGGAACAGCTTAAGGAGGGCTTCAAGAAAGAGCGGGCGGATTGGGCCACTGAAAAAATCCGCTTTAACCAAACAAGCAGAAGATGTCGAGGCTGCACTGAAACCGGTGGTGGACGAACTGACCAGCATAAAGCGGCATGTGCATGCCATGACCGCTGCTATCTTTGGTAAGATGGTTTGATTTCTGGATTGATTCGGCCGTCTTATAGAGCTGCCGGTTTGTTAACCCTTTGTAATATTTCAGGGACACGCATTGGTCACTTGGGGTCAGATGTGCGGAAGAAATTGAAAGCCGCCTACACATTGATCGAACAACTGTACACTGGTGCACAGCGGATCATCTGTACTGCATCCCACAACAATCCGGTGCCCACTTTGATACAGGACACTCTGAAGAGACTGTCGATGCTTCCTGCCCGGGTTGAAGAGCTAAAGAAATCTGCTGCTCAAACCGGTGCGATTAACGCCTTAATCCAGGCAAAAGCTTGGGTGCCGGATTTTGATCATGTTGAAGCGGCTCAGGGCTATCCCAGCTTGAAGGAAGACGGGTCAGAGTTTAGTGAAGCGGATCTGCGAGCAATAAACCGGGAGGTGCGTCCGCTAGCTTGTCAATTGGTTGAAGAAGCAGACTTGTCTCATTATCAAGCCCAATATGACAACCAAAACAAGCGAGTAGCTGCACCAATTCCTGAAGCGGAAAATCTTATCCCTCCAATCCGTAAGCATACTTATGCTCCTGATATTGAACCGTTGTTGCTGATCCATGATGAAGCTGTCTTTCGAGCATTAATGGGAATCGACTGGACAACTGTTGATTTCCAGCCGCTGGGTAGAGAAGCTGAAGTTGAAGCGGCACGGGATGACCCACAACCATCAGGCCAGGCTGGTGACCAAGCTTGAACCGGAATCCGGTTTAAACTGCTTCTCCTTTGCGAAAAAACAATGATCTTATTTTGGGCACCGTGTTGCCTTGTAATAGGCTAGCCGATACTCTTGATTTTGATATGCCTTCGTGCATAATTACTGCAACTTGTTCTTCCTTTGGGTGATGAACTTTCCAAAGTATTTTCTGCAATACAAAAAATCTTAAAGTGCCACCGCGGTTGTACCGTTAGGCGGAGTATGATGTCTGCATATATGAAACCAAAATATCTGAAATTTAAGCATATGATCAAATCTTTGGGATACATAATACCTGCCATCGTTGGGCATGAGGTTGGCTTGGCCAATCTTGAAGCGGAGGGTTATAAACCCACACTGTTGGAGGAAATAGCAGCTCTTGTATATATATAATGCCAGTTTACCATGTAAACCATGCGGGTTATAACAAAACACCGTGTTACTCCGTAATAGGATGTTAATAAAAAATCAAACCGGGCAAATAGTCTCCGGATTAAAAATGGACCGTGTTCCATCAATTGACAGTTTGAACCGGCTGAAAACTTTGTCGGTTTTAAAAACGTCACAAAAAGAAAGAAATATCTATCAAAGAAAATTGTGAAGCAAAAGGCAATGATAAAACCGTTTGCAAAAGGAGGCTTTATTTGAGCTGATCAGATGGCGTTACCATGGTCGGACACGACCAAGCTCCCGATAGGTGTAGCTATGGTTCAAGTCAGCCAGGTCCCCAAATGAAACCGGGGCATTTATGCCGATCAAGAGGCGTGGCAATGGTTCGGGTTCGACCAAGCCCCCAAGTGATTCTGTGGCCTTAGGCCGATCAAGAGGCGTGACTGGTTCAGACGTGACCAAGTCCCCAAGTGATCTGGTGGCTTTCTCCTATCAAGAGGTGTTGCATTGGTTCGGACACGACCAAGCCCCCAAGTGATATAACATGATGCTTTGAAAAGCTAACTCAAGGGGTAAACCGGAGGCCGCTTTAGAACAACTCCGTGTAACCACACATGATGTAAAAGAACAGATACCCCGCTTTAGCTGAGGTTCCGGTTTATTATATTTAATCATAATATATACATTGTCGTAATATGTACATAAGTAGAGCCAATGGCTCAGGTATAGTAAGGCCGAAGATGAGCTATGTTCCATGGCCTGTTGGTCTCCTCCTCTGATGTACGTGAGTCTTTATGCTCTCGAATATCGATCAGACAGTATGACCCGTTGTGCAGATTCTTGCTCACCACGAAAGGTCCCTCCCAAGGTGGGGATAGCTTATGCATATCAGTCTGATCTTGGATGAGCCGAAGCACCAAATCTCCTTCCTGAAAGGTTCTGGTTCTGACTCGGCGACTGTGATAACGACGAAGATCCTGTTGGTAAATCGCCGAGCGGGCGGCTGCTATGTCACGTTCTTCATCCAACAGGTCCAAAGCGTCTTGCCGTGCTATCTTGTTTTCCGCTTCAACATAAGCCGCCACACGAGGTGAGTCATGACGGATATCACTTGGGAGAACCGCCTCTGCTCCGTAGACCATGAAGAACGGTGTGTATCCTGTTGCTCTGTTGGGTGTGGTATTGATGCTCCATAACACAGATGGTAACTCTTCTACCCAACAACCCGGTGTTCTCTGCAAAGGAACCATAAGCCGGGGCTTGATGCCTCTCAAGATCTCTTGATTAGCCCTTTCCGCTTGACCATTGGACTGTGGGTGTGCTACGGATGAAACGTCAAGCCGGATGTGCTCCCGTTCACAGAACTCCTTCATGGCACCCTTGGACAAATTGGTACCATTATCTGTGATGATACTGTGTGGAAAGCCAAACCGGAAAATCACTTTTTTGATGAACTAAACCGATGTGGCCGCATCACACTTGCTAACAGGTTCTGCCTCCACCCACTTTGTAAACTTGTCAACCGCCACCAGGAGGTGGGTCTTCTTATCCTTGGCCTTTTGAAAGGCCCAACCATATCCAGCCCCCAAGTCGCAAACGGCCAAGTAATTGGAATCATTCTCAATTCTTGAGTCGGCACATGAGCACGTCTTGAAAACTTTTGGCAACCGTCACATCGTCGGACCAGATCCTCCGCATCAGCATGAGCAGTTAACCAATAGAAGCCATGGCGAAACGCTTAGCCACCAAAGATTTTGAACCGGCGTGGTGACCACAATCTCCTTCGTGGATTTCACGCAAAATTTCACAGCCTTCTTCAGGAGACACACAGCGTTGAAACGCCCCTGATACACTGCAATGATGCAACTCGCCATTGACAATAGTCATGGACTTGGACCGCCGGATTATCTGTCGGGCCAGAGTCTCATCCTCTGGTAACTTGCCCCGGTTCATGTACGCCATGTAAGGAAGCGTCCAATCCGGAATGACATGAAGAGCTGCCACCAATTGAGCCTCCGGATCAGGAATAGCCAAATCCGCTTCACCGGGGAGCTTGACCGACGGGTTGTGCAGCACATCCAGAAAAACATTGGGCGGGACCGGTTTGCGCTGAGAGCCCAGCCGGCTTAAAGCGTCCGCCGCTTCATTCTTCCGTCGGTCGACATGGTCCACCTGATAGCCTTTAAGGTGACCTGCAACAATATCCACCTCATGACGATATGCTGCCATGAGTGGGTCCTTGGAATCCCAAGTGCCAGATACTTGTTGAGCCATGAGGTCCGAGTCATCGAAGCACTTAACTCGACTTAGATTCATCTCCTTAGCCATCCGGAGACCGTGGAGCAAGGCTTCATTACTCAGCTGCATTGTTAGTACAAGGGAACATTAAGCGGAGAACATAACAAAACTTATCACCTTGTGGGGAAGTTAATACGACTCCAGCCCCCGAGCCTTCCAATTGCCCGGATCCGTCAAAATGGATGGTCCAATATGTGTGATCCGGCTTTTCTTCAGGTGCTTGCAGTTCTGTCCAATCATTGATGAAATCAACAAGTACTTGAGACTTGACCGCCGTACGAGGCGCATACTTCAACCCGTGCGGCCCAAGCTCTATAGCCCACTTGGCAATCCGGCCAGTCGCTTCCCGGTTCTGGATGATATCCCCCAAGGGAGCAGAACTGACCACCATAATGGGGTGCCCTTGGAAGTATTGCTTAAGCTTCCGGCTTGCCATAAAAACTCCATATACCAGCTTCTGCCAATGCGGATACCTTTGCTTGGACTCAATGAGTACCTTGCTGATATAATAGACCGGACGTTGAACCGGATACTCCTTGCCTGCCTCTTTTCGCTCCACCACAATAGCCACACTGACCGCACGAGCATTAGCAGCAACATATAGTAGCAACGGCTCCTTGTCAATGGGAGCGGCAAGCCCAGGCGGATTGGCCAATTGCCGCTTTAAGTCCTCAAATGCTTTATCAACAGCAGAACTCCAGACGAATTGATCCGTCTTCTTCAACATCTGATACAAAGGGATTGCCTTCTCACCAAGGCGGCTGATAAACCGGCTTAACGCGGCAATCCGGCCTGCCAGGCGTTGAACATCATTCATACGCTTCGGTTTAGCCAGGGAGGTGATGGCTGTGATCTTCTCCGGATTAGCCTCGATTCCCCTGTTGGACACCAGAAAACCCAATAACTTGCCTGCCGGTACACCAAAGACACACTTGGCCGGATTAAGCATCATCTTGTACGTCCTCGGGTTATCAAAGGTTTCCTTCAAGTCGTCCACCAGAGTCTCCTTCTCCCTTGACTTAACCACAATATCATCCACGTAAGCATGTACATTACGGCCAATCTGCTTGTGAAGACAATTTTGTACACACCGTTGATAAGTTGCCTGGGCACTCTTGAGCCCAAAGGGCATAGACACATAGCAGAAGGCTCCAAAGGGAGTTATGAATGCCGTCTTCTCCTGGTCCTTAACTGCCATTTTGATCTGATGATAGCCAGAATATGCATCCAAAAAACTTAAACGCTCACAACCCGCTGTAGCATCAATAATTTGATCAATACGGGAGAGGGCAAAAGGATCTGCTGGACAAGCCTTATTAAGATCTATGTAATCCACACACATGCGCCAGGTGCCGTTTTTCTTAAGGACCAGCACCGGATTGGCAAGCCACTCAGGGTGGAAAACTTCAACAATAAAGCCAGCTGCTAAGAGCCTGGCTACCTCTTCTCCAATCGCCTTGCGTCTTTCTTCGTTAAACCGGCGGAGGAACTGTTTCACCGGATTGTATTTAGGATCCACATTAAGGGTGTGCTCAGCGAGTTGCCTCGGTACACCTGGCATGTCAGAGGGCTTCCATGCAAAAATGTCCCGATTCTCATGGATGAACTCGATGAGCGCGCTTTCCTATTTCGGATCCAAGTTGGCACTGATGCTGAACTGCTTGGACGAATCGCCAGGCACGAAGTCAACAAGCTTAGTTTCAGCTGCCGATTTGAACTTCAGGGTCGGATCATGCTCTGTAGTTGGCTTCTTTGATGGAGTCATGTCCGCCGGATCAACATTGTCCTTATAATACTTCAGCTCCTCGGTGGCACAAACCGACTCTGCATAGGCCGCATCTCCTTCCTCGCACTCCAAAGTGATTTTACGGCTTCCGTGAACCGTTATTGTCCCCTTGTGACCCGGCATCTTGAGCTGCAAATACACATAACAGGGCCGTGCCATAAACTTGGCGTAGGCCGGTCGCCCAAACAAGGCATGATATGGACTTTGGATTTTTACCACTTCAAACGTCAATGTCTCTGACCTGGAATCATGATCATCTCCGAAAGCCACTTCCAGAGTTATCTTACCAACAGGATATGCTGACTTGCCAGGTACCACACCATGGAACACCATATTGGACGGTTTGAGATGTTTATCTGTTAGTCCCATACGACGGAAGGTCTCATAGTACAAGATATTGATGCTGCTCCCTCCATCCATGAGCACCTTGGTAAACTTGTATCCTCCCACCTGAGGCGCCACCACCAGAGCCAACTGACCCGGATTATCAACCTGGGGAGGGTGATCCTCTCTGCTCCATATGATTGGCTGTTCAGACCAGCGTAGATAACGGGGCATGGCCGGTTCAATAGAGTTGACTGCCCGCCTCTGGACCTTCCGGTCTCGCTTGTCCAAGCTAGTGGTGAAGACATGGTACTGCCCACTATTCAACTGCTTTGGGTTGCTCTGGTAACCGGACTGTTGCTGCTGCTGGTTGTAACCGCCCTGGTTGTTCTGATTATTTTGATTGTTATGTCCGCCCGGATTACCATTAAATCCTGAACCGGAATTTCCTCCACCGTATCCCGGCCCGGATCCTGAACCGCCGCCAGAGCTGTGATCATACCGGAAAGCATTAGAATTCTTGAACTCCTGCATAATGAAGCAATCCTTCCAAAGGTGGTTTGCTGGCACCTCCTTCGTCCCATGCTTTGGGCAGGGCTGGTTCAGTAGATAATTTAGGCGGTCCGGGTTAGGGTTGGGCGCCCCACTGCGATTCGGCGGTTTACCCTTGCGTCGCTGGCCCTTGTCCTGTGCGTTGGTATTAGCCACAAAGTCCATGTTGCCATCCGCTTTACACTTGCCTCCGCTACCATTGCATGCCGAGTGATGCTGCTGACCCTTGGAGTTGTTGTTCCTTTTTCCCTTCCCTGCCTTGTCATCATCAGATTCGGGATCCTTGTTACTATCAGAATCAGCATACTTTACCAAAGCAGCCATGAGGGTCCCATGTCAGTGCAATGGCACTTCATCCGTCCCAACTTCAGCTTTAGGGGCCCAAACCGGCAGTTGCCTTCTAGGGTTATGACTGCAGTGTCAGCATTGATGCGGTCTGATGAATGCAACACTTGTGAGACCCGGCGCACCCAATGAGTCGTCGATTCTCCTTCCTCCTGGACGCAGGCAGCTAAGTCCACTATCAACATAGGCTGCTTACATGTATCCTTGAAGTTACTGATAAACCGGGCTCGTAATTGGGCCCATGAGCTGATAGAATTGGCCGGTAAGCTTTTTAGCCAAGTGCGGGCCATTCCTTCGAGCATCATGGTGAAGTATTTCGCACATTCCGCATCATCCACATCAAGCATCTCCATGGCCATCTCATAGCTCTCCACCCATGTCTCTGGAGGTTGATCCGCCGTGTAATTTGGTACCTTGCGCGGGCCTTTGAAATCCTTGGGCAGGCGCACATTGCGTAAAGAGGGGACAAGGCAAGGCACCCCCAAAGAACTAGAAGTAACACCAGGTTCAACCGAGATAGTTGGACGAACCGGCATAAGCTGCCGAGCCTGATACTGTGCGGCTAACTCGGCCTCCCTGCACGCTCGAGCCCGGTCCACCACTTCCTGAGCGTTATCAGCACCACCCGCTGGGTTGTTGCCACGGGGTGCTCCACGTCGTTCATTACTTGATACTGCCGGTTCATCCATATGCCTGCTATAGCTCTGGCTTGGACGAGGGGTCGAGTGGATCCGGTCGCGGCTGTACGAGTATGCTTCCTGTTGGACCAAAGCTGTCCTAAGAAGCTCCTTGACCCGTCGCGTCTCTACCGCCTGCGGCGAGTCACCTTCAATTGGAATGGCCTCCAGCCGTGCAGCAGCGGCAACGAGATTGTCCATTGGGTTGGAGTAGTGACCCGGAGGTGTTGAAACAGCCTGAGGTATAACAGTGTTTCGACGAGGCAGATCCATCAGACGGGGCTGAACCGGCGGGCCGGTCCCAGGAGCTTCTGCCCGGTTTACCTCCAGCGGATTACCGGTTCCTGCTCCTGGGGTGTTGAAAAGGTCTCTGGCCTCGAAAACCAAAGGCAAACGGGATCGGTACTTCCTCTTCATGACTTCATGCGACGCGTTCTGGTCCAACATGAGCCTGTAGGCTTGTGCGTCTAAAGCGGCCCGCTCCGTGGTCATCCTGGCATACTCAGCTACCAGGTCCGCCTTGGCCTGGGTGATTTGTTCCCTCACCTTTGCAATCTCCGCGTTGTGGACTTCCTGATCCGCCGGGTTAGCTTCTGCCATAAGCACAACCAATGCATCAAATAGATCTGATAGAACTTGAGCCGGCGGGCGTACAGAGCCTCCTGCCCCGGCAGCCGTCACCGCTACTGAACCGGAGGTTACTGGCGCAGCGTTCGAAGAATGAAGCGCTGCTTGTGTGCCGTCCATGAATATTCCAACTCGGTTGGGTAGATCAGAGGGGTTCGGAATACTATCGCCATCGAAACAGCCCCCAATTCGGCCATCTTGTAGCTGATATAGAGATTCGGTTTCTCCGGTTGATGACTCGTCGCCGGAATAAACGACGGTCTCGCCGCGAGATTCTGATCCATCCTCATAGCTTCCTCCATGGATGACTCCCACCAAGGCACGCTTCACGGCCGGTTTAACCCGGGCGGATCGCGCACGCTGAGCCGTTTCGACGGGGTCGGTGCAGATGTCCGGCTCAAGGCCCGGTTCACCGATCTTGCCGATGAAGACGTGTATGCCACCAAAGGGGACCCGGTACCCGTACTCAACTGAGCCGGCCTCGGGGCCCCAGCCTGCATCGTTGATGTAGAGCTTGCCGCGACGACTCTTATCATCCGGCCCACAGCGTAGCCCTCGAGTCCTTCAAAGCGGCCCTCCAAGAACTTGAAACCATCGTGCGATAGCCCCACGGTGGGCGCCAACTGTTGTGGTTTTGTCACGGCAGATGTCCTAGAGAAAGGACTTAGTCGTGGAGCCATCGCAACGGGTTAGCTTGAAGGGGTTAAAGCGGACACAGGGACGCAAGAGAGTTTATACTAGTTCGGCCCCTTCGATGAAGGTAAAAGCCTACGTCTAGTTGTGATGGAATTGATGGGGTTTCGATGACTAGGGAGCAAACAAGCTTCGCCTAAGTCTCGAGTTGTTGTCTGTTGTCCTTGAACCGCCGTCGGGCCGTCCCCTTATATACACGGGTGACGCCCGTCGATTCACAGAGTCCCAATACCGGCTCATAGATGTGTCCGGTTTGGTCTCTACTTATTCCTAACTTACAATACAAGTTACATACCAACGCCGGTTTACGGCTACAGGCCTTGAACCGACTATGGGCCTTGAGCCCTCATCTGCCTTCTTGGGTTTTAACATAGTTAACTACTGACGAAGTTAACCCGGCCCAGATAGGCCGGTTTACGCCCAGTAGTGATATCCCCAACAAGCAGGTTGCCTCATCATCCCTGGACACCGTCGTCGCCTGCAAGGGATTCCTCTCCTCCAACGGCGTCGCCTTCACCTGCACCACCAGCCGGAGTTGCGGGATCGGTAGCACCGCCGGTCGGCGGTGCGGGAGCGAAGGCGTGGAACCTCTTCAGCAGGGCCTCCACTGACCCTTCACAGCTACAGTAGCGGCCTCGTAATGCTCGTCTTTCACATGCTCCAGTAGCTCGTCAAGGCAGGCAGCGGGATCGCGAAGGTGGAGGTGGCTAAAGACGCGCGTCACCGTAGCTAAGGAGAGAACGTGGGGTTCTCCCTCCGCCATGGGACCGATGCCGCTCATGACGTCCTCAAGCGCATCAACCAGAAAAGGAACCAGCTAGTTGGGGCCCTCGTCATCAGCAACCAGCGGCTCCTCCAAGCCCTTCTCATAGAGCGACTTCATCGCCGTTCGAGCCTTCTCTTCAAGGAGCTCGAAGGCCGCACGGTCCTCAGTCAGGACCTTCGCCTTGGCGTCAAGCTCGGCCTTCTCCGCCTTCAGCTTCTGCTCCAGCTCTTCCAGCCGGTCGCGCTTCGTGGCCTGCGCCTTCGCCAAGTGCTCCAGTTCGGCGTCGTGATCCTTGACGGCGTCCTCTCGGGCTTTCATCTTCTCCTCCTCCGCCTTGCGGTCTCGGGCTTCCTTCACGTGCCCCCTCTGCACGATCTCCAGCTCGTCCACCAGCGATCCTGGGTGGCTTCAGCATCCTTCAGCCCCACCTCACGGGCGGCCACAGCTTGGGCAACGGCCTCCCTGTCCTTCCCGAAGTCAGCAGCAACTTGGCTCAGTGCCACCCGGACGGATGCGTCGGAATGCAGCCAGCCGGAAACCAGTTCCAGGCGTCCGGCCACCAGGCAACGGTCGGAGCCCTGAAGGTCTTCTTGCAGCAGGGCCATCACAGAAAGAGCCTGCTCCAGGACGTCAGGAGAGGCGTGATATGTCTCCAACGTATCTATAATTTTTGATTGTTTCATGCTATAATATTATCAACCTTGGATGTTTTATATGCATTTATATGCTATTTTATATGATTTTTGGGACTAACCTATTAACCCAGAACCCAGTGCCAGTTTCCGTTTTTCCCTTGTTTCAGTGTTTCACAGAGAAAGAATATCAAACGGAGTCCAAACGGAATGAAACCTTCGGAAAAGTTATTTTTGGAAAGAAAGCAATATAGGAGACTTGGAGTGCATGTCAGGGGATCAACAAGGAGAGCACGAGGCAAGGGGGCACACCCACCCCCCTGGGCGCACCCTCCACCCTCGTGGTCCCCTCGTGGCTCCACTGATGTATTTCTTCCGCCTATATATATCCATATACCCTAAAACTATCGACGATGAGAATATATCGGGAGTTTCGCCGTCAGAAGCCTCCGTAGCCATCGAAAGCCAATCTAGACCCGTTCCGGCACCCTGCCGGAGGGGGAATCCCTCTCCGGTGGCCATCTTCATCATCCCGATGCTCTCCATGACAAGGAGGGAGTAGTTCTCCCTCAGGGCTGACGGTATGTACGAGTAGCTATGTGTTTGATCTCTCTCTCTCTCTCTCTCTCTCTCTCGTGTTCTTGAGGTGATACGATCTTGATGTATCGCGAGCTTTGCTATTATAGTTGTATCTTATAATGTTTCTCCCCCTCTACTCTCTTGTAATGGATTGAGTTTTCCCTTTGAAGTTATCTTATCGGATTGAGTCTTTAAGGATTTGAGAACACTTGATGTATGTCTTGCGTGGGATACCCGTGGTGACAATGGGGTATTCTATTGATCCACTTGATGTATGTTTTGGTGATCAACTTGCGGGTTCCACCCATGAACCTATGCATAGGGGTTGGCACACATTTTCGTCTTGACTCTCCGGTAGAAACTTTGGGGCACTCTTTGAGGTTCTATGTGTTGGTTGAATAGATGAATATGAGATTGTGTGATGCATATCGTATAATCATACCCACGGATACTTGAGGTGACATTGGAGTATCTAGGTGACATTAGGGTTTTGGTTGATCTGTGTCTTAAGGTGTTATTCTAGTACGAACTCTAGGGCTGTTTGTGACACTTATAGGAATAGCCCAACGGATTGATTGGAAAGAATAACTTTGAGGTGGTTTCGTACCCTACCATAATCTCTTCGTTTGTTCTCCGGTATTAGTGACTTTGGAGTGACTCTTTGTTGCATGTTGAGGGATAGTTATATGATCAAATTATGTTATTATTGTTGAGAGGACTTGCACTAGTGAAAGTATGAACCCTAGGCCTTGTTTCAACGCGTTGCAATACCGTTTACGCTCACTTTTATCATTAGTTACCTTGCTGTTTTTATATTTTCAGATTACAAAAACCTATATCTACTAACCATATTGCACTTGTATCACCATCTCTTCGCCGAACTAGTGCACCTATACAATTTACTATTGTATTGGGTGTGTTGGGGACACAAGAGACTCTTTGTTATTTGGTTGCAGGGTTGCTTGAGAGAGACCATCTTCATCCTAAGCCTCCTACGGATTGATAAACCTTAGGTCATCCACTTGAGGGAAATTTGCTACTGTCCTATAAACCTCTGCACTTGGAGGCCCAACAACGTCTACAAGAAGAAGGTTGTGTAGTAGACATCAAGCTCTTTTCTGGCGCCTTTGCCGGGGAGGTTAGCGCTTGAAGATATATCTTTAGATCTTGCAATCGAATATTTTTGTTTCTTGTTTTATCACTAGTTTAGTTTATAAAAGAAGATTATAAAAAAATATGGAATTATGGGTACCTCATATGCTTCATCTTTTTAATATCTATCGTCAGTATAAGGATTCCGATAATTGTGGTCAAGTGCTAGAAGAAGAATGCATTAGAATGTTTGGCACTAAATTTTGAATGATGAGCATGATTGCAATGTTGTTAGTATGAATTCCTTGAATATCCATGATGCTAATGATATGCAAAGCCACAAGCTTGGGGAAGCTATGTTTGATGAAGATGATATTTTTTGTCCCCCAAGTTTTGATGAGCAAATTTATTATGATGAAAGCATGCCTCCTATTTATGATGATTATATTGATGAAAGTTGTTTCGGAGAGGTCATGACTTTATTTAGTGATGAATCCACTATTTCGGAAGAGGTCCAATTGATTATGAGAACAAAGTTGCTATCTATGATGATTATTGTGATGACATGTATGCTATAAAGAACAATGATATCCATGAAACTTGTCATCATGATTTTAGTTTTCAATTGGATTATGCCTCACATGATAATTATTTTGTTGGGTTTGCTCCCACTATTATTCATGAGAAGAATTTTGCTTGTGTGGAGAGTAATAAAATGTATGCTTGTAGATCATGAAAAGAATGCTTTAGGTGCTGGTTATATTGTTGAATTCATTCATGATGCTACTGAAAATTATTATGAGGGAGGAATATATACTTGTAGGAATTGCAATAATATCAAATTTCCTCCCTATGTGCTTAAAGTTTCAAAGTTATGCTTGTTTTGCCTTCCTATGCTAGTTGGTTATCGTCCCCATAAATTTTTTGCTCACAAAATTCCTATGCATAGGAAGTGGGTTAGACTTAAATGCTATTCATATTCTTCATGATGCTCTCTTTATGTTTCAATTCTTATCCTTTATGTGAGCATCATTGAAATCATCATGCCTAGCTAGGGGTGTTAAACGTTAGCGCTTGTTGGGAGGTAACCCAATTTTATTTTTGTTCCTTGCATTTTGTTCCTGTTTAGTAATAAATAATTCATCTAGCCTCTGTTTAGATGTGGTTTTATATTTTAATTAGTGTTTGTGCCAAGTAGAACATTTGGGAAGACTTGGGGAAAGTCTTTGCGATCATGCTGTAAAAAACAGAAACTTTAGCGCTCACGAGATTTGCTGCCATTTTTTATTAGAGAGTGATATTTAGTTAATTATTTTTGCAGATGATTAATAGATAAATTCCTCACGTCCAGAAATTTATTTTAGAATTTTTGGGGTTTCATAAGTATATTTTTGATCCAGATTACTGTAGACTGTTCTGTTTTTGACAGATTCTATTTTCTATGTGTTGTTTGCTTATTTTGGTGAATCTATGAGTAGTATCGGAGGGTATGAACCATAGAGGAGTTGGAATACAGTAGATATTAAACCAATATGAATTTATAATGAGTTCACAACAGTACCTAAGTGGTGATTTATTTTCTTATACTAACGGAGCTTACGAGTTTTCTGTTAAGTTTTGTGTTGTGAAGTTTTCAAGTTTTGGGTAAAGATTCGACGGACTATGGAATAAGGAGTGGAAAGAGCCTAAGCTTGGGGATGCCCAAGGCACACCAAGGTAATATTAAAGGACAACCAAGAGCCTAAGCTTGGGGATGCCCTGGAAGGCATCCCCTCTTTCGTCTTAGTTCATAGGTAACTTTACTTGGAGCTATATTTTTATTTACCACATGATATGTGTTTTGCTTGGAGCGTCATTTTATTTTATTTAGTTTTGCTTGATGTTTGAATAAAATACCAAGATCCGAAATTCTTAAATGTTAGAGAGTCTTCACATAGTTTCATAATTATTCGACTACTCATTGATCTTCACTTATATCTTTTGGAGTAGTTTGTCATTTGCTCTAGGGCTTCACTTATATCTTTCTAGAGCACGGTGGTGGTTTTATTTTATAGAAATAGATGAACTCTCGTGGCTCACTTATATTATTTTGAGAGTCTTTTAGAACAGCATGATAATTTGCTTTGGTTATGAAACTAGTGCTAATATGATGGGCATCCAAGAGGGATATAATAAAAACTTTCATATAAGTGCATTGAATACTAAGAGAAGTTTGATACTTGATGATTGTTTTGAGATATGGATATAGTGATATCAAAGTTGTGCTAGTTGGGTAGTTGTGAATTTGAGAAATACTTGTGTTGAAGTTTGCAAGTCCCGTAGCATGCACGTATGGTAAACGTTATGTAACAAATTTGAAACATGAGGTGTTATTTGATCGTCTTCCTTATGAGTGGCGGTCAGGGATGAGCGATGGTCTTTTCCTACCAATCTATCCCCCTAGGAGCATGCGCGTAATGCTTGGTTTTTGATGACTTGTAGATTTTTGCAATAAGTATGTGAGTTCTTTATGACTAATGTTGAGTCCATGGATTATACGCACTCTCACCCTTCCATCATTGCTAGCCTCTTCGGTACCGTGCATTGCCCTTTCTCACCTTGAGAGTTGGTGCAAACTTCGCCGGTGCATACAAACCCCGTGATATGATACGCTCTATCACACATAAACCTCCTTATATCTTCCTCAAAACAGCCACCATACCTACCTATTATGGCATTTCCATAGCCATTCCGAGATATATTGCCATGCAACTTTCCACCGTTCCGTTTATTACGACACGCATCATCATTGTCATATTGCTTTGCATGATCATGTAGTCGACATCGTATTTGTGGCAAAGCCACCGTTCATATTTTTTCATACATGTCACTCTTGATTCATTGCTATCCCGGTATACCGCCGTAGGCATTCATATAGAGTCGTACTTTGTTCTAGTATCGAGTTGTAATCATTGAGATGTAAATAAATAGATGTGTGATGATCATCATTCATAGAGCATTGTCCCAAAAAAAGGCAAAAAAAGAAAGTCCAAATAAAAAAAGGTGAAAGGCCAAATAAAAAAATAAAAAAATAAAAGGGACAATGCTACTATCCTTTTTCTACACTTGTGCTTCAAAGTAGCACCATGATCTTTATGATAGAGAGTCTATTGTTTTGTCACTTCCATATACTAGTGGGAATTTTTCATTATAGAACTTGGCTTGTATATTCCAACAATGGGCCACCTCAAGTGCCCTAGGTCTTCGTGAGCAAGCAAGTTGGATGCACACCCACTTAGTTTCTTTTGTTGAGCTTTCATACATTTATAGCTCTAGTGCATCCGTTGCATGTCAATCCCTACTCCTTTCATTGACATCACTTGATGGGAATCTCCCTAGACCATTGATTAGCCGCGTTGATGTGAGACTTTCTCCTTTTTGTCTTCTCCACATAACCCCCATCATTATATTCTATTCCACCCATAGTGCTATATCCATGGCTCATGCTCATGTATTGCATGAAAGTTGAAAAAAGTTTGAGATTACTAAAGTATGAAACAATTGCTTGGCTTGTCATCAGGGTTGTGCATGATGAGAGCATTCTTGTGTGATGAAAATGGAGCATGACCAAACTATATTATTTTATAGGGATGAACTTTCTTTGGCCATGTTATTTTGAGAAGACATGATTGCTTAGTTAGTATGCTTAAAGTATTATTATTTTTATGTCAATATTAAACTTTTGTCTTGAATCTTATGGATCTGAATATTCTTGCTACAATAAAGAGAAATAGATGATGAATATGTTAGGTAGCATTCCACATCAAAAATTCTGTTTTTATCATTTACCTACTCGAGGACGAGCAGGAATTAAGCTTGGGGATGCTGATACGTCTCCAACATATCTATAATTTTTTATTGTTCCATGCTATTATATTATCAACCTTGGATGTTTTATATGCATTTATATGCTATTTTATAAGATTTTTAGGACTAACCTATTAACCCAGAGCCCAGTGCCAGTTTCTGTTTTTTCCCTTGTTTCAGTGTTTCACAGAAAAGGAATATCAAACGGAGTCCAAACAGAATGAAACCTTCAGAAAAGTTATTTTTGGAAAGAAAGCAATACAGGAGACTTGGAGTGCACGTCAGGGGATCAACGAGGAGAGCACGAGGCAGGGGGCGCGCCCACCCCCCTGGGCGCGCCCTCCACCCTCGTGGGCCCCTCGTGGCTCCCCTGATGTATTTCTTCCGCCTATATATATCCATATACCCTAAAACTATCGAAGACGAGAATAGATTGGGAGTTCCGCCGCCAGAAGCCTCCGTAGCCATCGAAAGCCAATTTAGACCCGTTCTGACACCCTGTCGGAGGGGGAATTCCTCTCCGGTGGCCATCTTCATCATCCCAGTGCTCTCCATGACGAGGAGGGAGTAGTTCTCCCTCGGGGCTGAGGGTATGTACCAGTAGCTATGTGTTTGATCTCTCTCTCGCTTGTGTTCTTGAGATGATATGATCTTGATGTATCGCGAGCTTTGCTATTATAGTTGGATCTTATAATGTTTCTCCCCCTCTACTCTCTTGTAATGGATTGAGTTTTCCCTTTGAAGTTATCTTATCGGATTGAGTCTTTAAGGATTTGAGAACACTTGATGTATGTCTTGCGTGGGATACCCATGGTGACAATGGGGTATTCTATTGATCCACTTGATGTATGTTTTGGTGATCAACTTGCGGGTTCCACCCATGTACCAATGCATAGGGGTTGGCACACGTTTTCATCTTGACTCTCCGGTAGAAACTTTGGGGCACTCTTTGAGGTTCTATGTGTTGGTTGAATAGATGAATCTGAGATTGTGTGATGCATATCGTATAATCATACCCACGGATACTTGAGGTGACATTGAAGTATCTAGGGGACATTAGGGTTTTGGTTGATCTGTGTCTTAAGGTGTTATTCTAGTACGAACTCTAGGGCTGTTTGTGACACTTATAGGAATAGCCCAACGGATTGATTGGAAAGAATAACTTTGAGGTGGTTTCGTACCCTACCATAATCTCTTCGTTTGTTCTCCGGTATTAGTGACTTTGGAGTGACTCTTTGTTGCATGTTGAGGGATAGTTATATGATCAAATTATGTTATTATTGTTGAGAGGACTTGCACTAGTGAAAGTATGAACCCTAGGCCTTGTTTCAACGCGTTGCAATACCGTTTACGCTCACTTTTATCATTAGTTACCTTGCTGTTTTTATATTTTCAGATTACAAAAACCTATATCTACTAACCATATTGCACTTGTATCACCATCTCTTCGCCGAACTAGTGCACCTATACAATTTACCATTGTATTGGGTGTGTTGGGGACACAAGAGACTCTTTGTTATTTGGTTGCAGGGTTGCTTGAGAGAGACCATCTTCATCCTACGGCTCCTACGGATTGATAAACCTTAGGTCATCCACTTGAGGGAAATTTTCTACTATCCTACAAACCTCTGCACTTGGAGGCCCAACAAAGTCTAAAAGAAGAAGGTTGTGTAGTAGACATCAAGGCGGAGGAACCTGGGATCAGCAGCGCATCAGAAGGGGGAAGAGGCGACGTCATCACCATGGCCTGGGAGGCCAGAGGCTCCTGAGCCTCGGGGAACCCAACACCCGAGCCGCACGTTGGCACCTCCAGAGCCAGCGGGGCCTCGGGGGCTAACTCCTCCCGAGGATGCTCCACCCAGCCTCGTGAAGATGATCGGGCTGGAGAAGCACGAGCGCCATCTCCACCTCTACTCATGGAGAGGGGTGCGGCCGTAGGAGGCGATCTGGGCTCAAGCAGCACCACCTCGCCCTCCCTTCTCCTCTTCGCCGCAGGCGTCGGCCTAGTTGCCCAACAAAGAAGAAGAATCAAGGACAAGCACCAGAAGCAAGAACAAGGCAGGGCGAGAACACTTACTGGTCCACCGCGTCATAGTCCCTCCGCTTTGGGAGCTTGAAGCCGGAGAGCTTCGCGGCCCAGGCGCGGGCGCGCCAGCTCCAGGAGCAGAAGCAGGGGCAGCAGCTGGGCCGGAAGCAGCTCCAGGCGGCGGTGAGGCGGGAACGTCGTCCCGGGAAAGCAGCGCCAACCTACCCTTCTTCGGAACTACAGGCGGCTCCCCCTTCTCTGGGAGGATGTCGGCCTTGCCATCATCGTTAGGCAGGAGGCGGAGGATGTCAGCCTTGCGCAAGGGGAGGTCTCCCCCGTCTCCTCGGGGGCTGCCTCTGAGTCGCGCTCCTCGTCCTCCTCCTCCTCTTCGTCCCTGCGGGAATCAGCAGAAGACACGTCCACCGTCGCCGTCACCACAGGAACTTCAGAAGGCGCTGGCGGAACTAGGCCGCGCCCGTCAAAGGTGGGCATGGAGGCTACAGCCTCCGCCCCGTCCTTCCGGAGAAACAACGAAGTGTGGGGATTCGGCAGATACTCTTGGTCGTCTCCGACCAGGAGATGAAGGGCCACGACCAGCTCCTCGTCGGACAAGGCCTCCGGACTCAAGCACAGCTTGTCTTCTCCATCCACAAGCATCCACAAGGGGCGCATGCGTGCCTGGAGAGGAGCCACCCGCAGCGCCAAGAATTCCCTCAGGAGCATAGTCCCCGTCAGCTTCACCGCCCTCGCGTTGCCGGGCCTCAGGTCGGCATTCATCTTCTCCAGCACCAGCTTCGCCCGGTCGTCGGTAACTTCGCGCAGGACCACCCCTCATCAGGCCGGGGCATCCCCGTCGGCAGCTTCAGCCGTGGGTGGACACACTTGGCATCCATCATAACCCACTTGCTCCTGAAGCCATTGGCCTTCTTCCCGGTCTTGGAAATCGCATTAACCTTGCCGGCTGCGATGAAGTTGGTGCATCCCGTGGTGTGGCCGTCGTCAATCCTGAGGTAGAAGAAGTGGCGCAGCAGTGCCACAGACGGCATCACCCCGACGTACGCCTCACAATAAAAGGCAAAGATGGACAAGAGAAGAACGGAGTTGGGATGGAGATGAAGAGCCTATAACCCGTAGTGATGGAGGACCGCATAGAAGAAGTCGGAGAAGGGGGGAATGAGGCCGGCGACGATGCTGCTCATGAAGAAGGGGTAGAAGGAGCTCTTCGAAGCCTCGGGCATGGTGGAGCCAGCTCGAAGCTCAGTCTCACCCTTTTCGTTGTTCTCCCCTACCATCAGCAAGCGCGTGACGGCAAGGTTCTTCGCCGAGACATTGGGCGCCTCCAGAGCCGGCTCGTACCAGGCAGGCAACGAATCAACCTTGGGCTGTTGGGGCGCCATTGGTCGGAAGCTCAGAAGGAGATCAGAGCAGATCTGGAGATTTTGGAAGCGAGGAGCGAGATAGGGGATCTGGAGCAAGGCAAAGGAAGGCAATGAAGGCAACCATTCCCCGCACCGGCCTTTTGTCAGTCGGGCAGTTGTCGAGGCTGCGTGGGGAAGCGGAGACGCCCATGTCCAATCAATCGCCATGCGCCAGCCGTAGCCGCAGGCTGATGGGGCCCGCGGCGCTCCGTCCTTGCCCTTTGGCTTCGCCTCGAAGCCAAGCCCGAGCGCGCCATGGGCCCGGGGGCTACTGTCGGTGTTCTGGGAACTTGCCTGCCTAAGGCCCATCTTCACCAGCAAACATTAAAGACCCTTGCGAGGGGTCAAGCCTTGCGAGGCAGACGACGCAAGATATCTCCAGGGGCGGCCTCACCAGGCTGGCTTGCGATGGGCGGAGAGATCAAGGCAAGGAGCACCTCACGAGGTTTTTGTGATGCAAGCCATGACGACTGGTGCCAGGCAGGCGCCAGCGCATAGTGTCCTCATTTCCTCTTTGGTGCTAAAGGGGCAAGCGCAGACGAGGAGTCCCGAGGCATCATGCAAAGGTTTCCATATCGGTGCAACAAGACCAAGACCAGCAGGATGGCAGGACAGAGGTCACCATGGAGCCCAAGACGGCGTCTCCACAAGAGCCTTTGGCAGGCGAAGACTACTTTTGTCAGGATAGCTTGTACTAGTTGTCTCCCTTCGAATTTGGCCGTTGTGGGTTCCCTTCCCGCTCAATATTTGGGAAGAGGACCAGGGCCTCTATAAATAGGACTAGCCACCACCATAGGGGGACATCTCATCTTGGACGCATCTCATCTCGAAGACATCTCATCTTGGACTTGATCCATTCAACAAAGGCCACTAGACAAGCTCACCGAGCTCAAGAACACCTCTCCTCGCGAGGCTGTTCTTCCTTTGTAACTGTTCATCCTCAGCCTAAGAGGCAATCCACCACACCACACTGGAGTAGGGTATGACACCACAATGGTGGCCCGAACCAGTATAAATCTTGTGTCTCATGTTCTTTGGGTTCATCGAGCTAGGCCATGAGATCATAGAGTGTGCGAGCTAGAGAGGGGGAGAGATCTTTGTGCGCACCCTAGTGTTCGAACCTCAAGGGTTTTGCCGGAACTCGAAATCCGACACCACTCACCTCCAGAAAAAATCACTCTAGCTCTCTCTCTCATGTTCTTGCTCCTAGAGCATAGATTTTCGATCTCTTTGCTCGGAGCTCCGTTTCTGAAACCGATTTGGGGGATTGCTACTTGGTATGTGACTCCTCCATTGCTCCAATTAGTCCTTGCTTTAGTGGTTTATATTTTGAGTAGTTAGCTACTCTTGGTGCTACTGAAAATGAGCTTGCATGTTGAATTCTTTGAGTTCCAAGTAGTTTGAATGCTTGATATAGCCTCTAGACATCCATATGAGTAGTTGCTATCAATCTTGTGAAGTTTTGTTGACATCATTTTGTGGCCCAAAAATTTCAGAAATTTCAGAAATTTGCACCTCTTTAGGAGGAGTTCTTCGAGGAGGAGGTCCTCGGAGGCATGGTCGAGTGAGAGCTCGATACGACGTTCCTATGTTGAGCCAAGGGCAAGATCAATATGGGATGCCAATACCAAATCATGCCTCTGACCGTGTGACGAGTTCATGATAGGTGCGGGTATTAAAGAAGAATTTGATCAGTATGTTCATAACACTGAGCTCGCTCCCTTCATCTCACATAAGTGTACTCAGTACTACAATCTTACCCACTCGTTCACCAAAAAAAATTAATTATCATTCTCGTGAATCTAGAGTCTCATTTTGCCTCTATGATAGAACCTTTAGTATCCCTTTAGAAGAATTTTGTGATGCATGCAAAATTCCTTACTGAGGTTCGCAGGACGAATCACCAAAATTAGAATATGAGATGTTCCTGAGTAGCCTCTGTTGTGGTGAGCATAGAGGAGTTGCACAAGCTAGAATAAAAAGTACACAATTCCCATCCATCCGTTACTTTGCACCTTTTAATGGCGAATGCATCGTGGGTAAACAAGATTGCAATGCACTCTGCGCCCCGAACTTGTGCCTCATACACACTGCTTTAACAGGCACTAAACGATATAATCTTGGAGCAATTGTTGCACGGAGGCTGCAACACAATGCTGATAGCGGTCATTTATATGGAGGAATTTATGCCTCCCGCTTGCACCTTTGCCTAATGATCCCATTTTACCTAATAGATATTTATATTTTGATGCAATGCAACATCATAAGTTCATTAAGTATGCAGCCACGAATTACAATTATAACTTGGTGTTCGATAAAAAAACCTATTGTACCTCTTATTTTGACTGCACCTACTCTCTTTGATTACCAGAGTAAAGGAAGATACTACATCTATGAGAGAGAGAGGCGCGTGAGCACAACACAGCAGTAGAGGCTTCTCGCCTGGCTAAGGAGGCCGTACCGAGAGCCTCCATGAGCTATCAATCAGACTATTACACAGGTTACGGATGGTGATTTCCAAGCTAGGCGAAAGCCTATGCTTGGGGGAATATGTATTCCCCACCAACATTACATTCATGTTCACATGTTTCATTCCAGTTGTCTGTGTTCATACTTTTTCATTGTATAATCCATGTTATTTTTATTTTCTCGCTTTCTTCTGTGTGTTTCAAAATCTTTGAAAAAATTGAAAAATATTCTTGCTTCTTTTTGATTTTTCTTTCTAGTCTAAATTAGTTGTAGTATTAAAAGAAAACCCAGAAAGATTCCCCATTTCTTCTTTTGCTTGTTGGGAGCTTTCCCGTGTAAATAGTTTTTCTCGTTTTTGTTTTTCCTTCTTTGATTTGCTTTCTTAAAAAATCAAAAACTCCAAAAATACTTTAATGTGTTTCTCTGAAATTCTTTTCTTTGGTTGACTCATACTGAGGAGAAGACCACGATGAACATATGCATTATTGTTGAGCTCACAAAGAGCCCATATTATTTTGTCTTCTCCTTTGAATAAAATGTTGCATCTTCAAGCTTAGTCCACGACACTCTTGCACTATTATTATTTTCATATCATTCAGTTGTGCAAATGAAAGGCAATAATGATGATATTTGATGAAGTGACCATGGCAAGGAAAAGCGAGTATGAACTCAACTTGGTTTTGTCTTGTAAATATGTTTAACTCACTATCCATGATTCAACATATTTTGATTAAACATGGTTATGATGACAATTAGAGATTATAGTTGCTCATGCCATTCTTAAGTAGCTAGGAGTGGATAATGATTTATTTTAGATATCAACATGCATTAAAATGATAATATGGTATCCTCCTATGAATTTTTCGAGTGGCTTGACTTGGCACATGTTCACACATGTAGTTGATTCGAAACCAACATAGCCTCCACAATATTTATGTTCATTGTTGTCGGCGTTCTGGGAATGGGGGTCCCTAGACTTGCCGTCCTGCGGCCCACAGCGTGGCTCCATCAGCGGCCCTGTACGGCCCATCTTCGCCGCAAACACTCACGACCCTCACGAGGGGTCGAGCCTCGCGAGGCGGACGACGCAAGACCTCCTCAGGGGCAAGCCTCACCAGGCTGGCTCGTGAGGGGCGGAGAGATCAAGGCAAGGGACACCTCGCGAGGTTCCTGTGATGCAAGCCATGACGACTGGAGCCAGGCGGGCGCCAGCGCGCAGTGTCCTCGTTTCCTCTTTGGTGCTAAAGAGGCAAGCGTAGGCGAGGAGTTCCGAGGCATTAGGCAAAGGTTTCCACATCGGTGCAACAAGACCAAGACCAGCAGGACCGCAAGACAGAGGTCACCGTGGAGCCAGCGGGGCCTCGGGGGCTGACTCCTCCCGAGGATGCTCCACCCAGCCTCGCGAAGATGATTGGGCTGGAGAAGCACGAGCGCCATCTCCACCTCTACTCATGGAGAGGGGTGCGGCCGCAGGAGGCGATCTGGGCTCAAGCAGCACCACCTCGCCCTCCCTTCTCCTCTTCGCCGCAGGCGTCGGCCTAGTTGCCCAACAAAGAAGAAGAGTCAAGGACAAGCACCAAAAGCAAGAACAAGGCAGGGCGAGAACACTTACTGGTCCACCGCGGCATAGTCCCTCCGCTTCGGGAGCTTGAAGCCGGAGAGCTTCCCGGCCCGAGCCACGGGCGCGCCAGCTCCAGGAGCAGAAGCAGGGGCAGCAGCTGAGCCGGAAGCAGCTCCAGGCGGCGGTGAGGCAGGAACGTCGTCCCGGGAAAGCAGCGCAGACCTACCCTTCGTCGGAACCACGGGCGGCTCCCCCTTCTCCAGGGGGATGTCGCCCTTGCCATCGTCGTCAGGCAGGAGGCGGAGGATGTCGGCCTTGCGCAAGGAGGTCTCCGCCATCTCCTTGGGGGCTGCCTCTGAGTCGCGCTCCTCGTCCTCCTCCTCCTCTTCGTCCCTGCGGGAATCAGCAGAAGACACATCCACTGTCGCCGTCACCACAGGAACTTCAGAAGCCGCTGGCGGCACTAGGCCGGCCCGTCAAAGGTGGGCATGGAGGCTACGGCCTCCGCCCCGTCCTTCCGGAGAAACCAGGAAGTGTGGGGATTCGGCAGATACTCTGGGTCGTCTCCGACCAGGAGACGGAGGGCCACAACCAGCTCCTCATCGCACAAGGCCTTCGGACTCAAGGAGAGCTTGTCTTCTCCATCCAGAAGCGTCCACAAGGGGCGCGTGCGTGCCTGGAGAGGAGCCACCCGCAGCGCCAAGAATTCCCTCAGGAGCATAGCCCCCGTCAGCTTCGCCGCCTTCGTGTTGCCCGGCCTCAAGTCGGCGTTCATCTTCTCCAGCACCAGCTTTGCCCGGTCGTCGGTAAGCTTCGCGCAGGAACACCCCTCATCAGGCCGGGGCATCCCTGTCGGCAGCTCCAGCCGTGGGTAGACACACTTGGCATCCATCATAACCCACTTTCTCCTGAAGCCATCGACCTTCTTCCCGGTCTTGGAAATCATGTTAACCTTGCCGGCTGCGATGAAGTTGGCGCACCCCGTGGTGTGGCCGTCGTCAATCTGGAGGTAGAAGAAGTGGCGCAGCAGTGCCACGGACGGCATCACCCCGACGTACGCCTCACAGTAAAAGGTAAAGATGGACAAGAGAAGAACGGAGTTGGGATGGAGATGAAGAGCCTATAACCCATAGTGATCGAGGACCGCATGGAAGAAGTCGGAGAAGGGGGGAACGAGGCCGGCGACGCTGCTGCTCATGAAGAAGGCGTAGAAGGAGTTCTTCGAAGCCTCGGGCATGGTGGAGCCAGCTCGAAGCTCGATCTCACCCTTCTCATTGTTCTCCCCTGCCGTCAGCAAGCGCGTGACGGCGAGGTTCTTCGCCGAGACATTGGGCGCCTCCAGAGCCGGCTAGTACCAGGCAGGCGGCGAATCAACCTTGGGCTTTTGGGGCGCCATTGGTCGGAAGCTCAGAAGGAGATCGGAGAAGATCTGGAGATTTTGGAAGCGAGGAGCGAGAGAGGGGATCTGGAGCAAGGCGAGGGAAGGCAATGAAGGCAACCGTTCCCCGCACCGGCCTTTTGTCAGTCGGGCAGTTGCCGAGGCTGCATGGGGAAGCGGAGACGCCCATGTCCAATCAATCGCCACGCGCCAGCCGTAGCCACAGGCTGATGGGGCCCGCGGCGCTCCGTCCTTGCCCTTTGGCTTCGCCTCGAAGCCAAGCCCGAGCGCGCCTTGGGCCCGGGGGCTACTGTTGGCGTTCTGGGAACGGGGGTCCCCAGACTTGCCTGCCTAAGGCCCATCTTCACCAGCAAACATTCAAGACCCTTGCGAGGGGTCAAGCCTTGCGAGGCGGACGACGCAAGATATCTCTAGGGGCGGCCTCACCAGGCTGGCTCACGATGGGCGGAGAGATCAAGGCAAGGAGCACCTCACGAGGTTTCTATGATGCAAGCCATGACGACTGGTGCCAGGCAGGCGCCAGCGCGCAGTGTCCTCATTTCCTCTTTGGTGCTAAAGGGGCAAGCGCAGACGAGGAGTCCCGAGGCATCAGGCAAAGGTTTCCATATCGGTGCAACAAGACCAAGACCAGCAGGACGGCAGGACAGAGGTCACCATGGAGCCCAAGATGGCGTCTCCACCAGAGCCTTTGGCAGGCGAAGACTACTTTTGTCAGGATACCTTGTACTAGTTGTCTCCCTTCGAATTTGGCCGTTGTGGGTTCCCTTCCTGCTCAATATTTGGGAAGAGGAACAGGGCCTCTATAAATAGGACTAGCCACCACCATAGGGGGACATCTCATCTCGAAGACATCTCATCTTGGACTAGATCCATTCCACCAAGGCCACCAGACAAGCTCACCAGGCTCAAGAACACCTCTCCTCGCGAGGCTGTTCTTTCTCTGTAAGTGTTCATCCTCAGCCAAGAGGCAATCCACCACACCACACTGGAGTAGGGTATGACACCACAATGGTGGCCCGAACCAGCATAAATCTTGTGTCTCATGTTCTTTGGGTTCGTTGAGCTAGGCCGTGAGATCATAGGGTGTGCGAGCTAGAGAGGGGGAGAGATCTTTGTGCGCACCCTAGTGTTCGAACCTCAAGGGTTTTGCCGGAACCCGAAATCCGACACCACTCACCTCCAGAAAAAATCAATCTAGCTCTCTCTCTCTCTCGTGTTCTTGCTCCCAGAGCATAGATTTTCGATCTCTTTGCTCGGAGCTCCGTTTCTGAAACTGATTTGGGGGATTGCTACTTGGTATGTGACTCCTCCATTGCTCCAATTAGTCTTTGCTTTAGTGGTTTATATTTTGAGTAGTTAGCTACTCTTGGTGCTACTGAAACTGAGCTTGCATGTTGAATTCTTTGAGTTCCAAGTAGTTTGAATGCTTGATATAGCCTCTAGACATCCCTATGAGTCGTTGCTATCAATCTTGTGAAGTTTTGTTGACATCATTTTGTGGCCCAAAAATTTCAGAAATTTGTTCGTAAAAAATGCACCTCTTTAGGAGGAGTTCTTCTAGGAGGAGGTCCTCGGAGACATCATCGAGTGAGAGCTCGATACGACGTGCCTATGTTGAGCCAAGGGCAAGATCAATACGGGATGCCGATACCAAAACATGCCTCTGACTGTGTGACGAGTTCATGATAGGTGCGGGTATTAAAGAAGAATTTGATCAGTATGTTCATAACACTGAGCTCGCTCCCTTCATCTCAGATAAGTGCACTCAGTACTACAATCTTACCCACTCGTTCACCAAAAAAATTATCATTCTCGTGAATCTAGAGTCTCATTTTGCCTCTATGATAGAACCTTTAGTATCCCTTTAGAAGAATTCTATGATGCATGCAAAATTCCTTACTGAGGTTCGCTGGACGAATCACCAAAATTAGATTATGAGATGTTCCTGAGTAGCCTCGGTTGTGGTGAGCATAGAGGAGTTGCACAAGCTAGAATAAAAAGTACACAATTCCCATCCATCTGTTACTTCGCACCTTTTAATGGCGAATGCATCGTGGGTAAACAAGATTGCAGTGCACTCTGTGCCCCGAACTTGTGCCTCATACACACTGCTTTAACAGGCACTAAACGATATAATCTTGGAGAAATTGTTGCACGGAGGCTGCAAAACAATGCTGATAGCGGTCATTTATATGGAGGAATTTATGCCTCCTGCTTGCACCTTTACCCAATGATCCCGTTTTACCCAATAGATATTTATATTTTGATGCAATGCAACATCATAAGTTCATTAAGTATGCAGCCACGAATTACAATTATAACCTGGTGTTCGATAAAAAAACCTATTGTACCTCTTATTTTGACTGCACCTACTCTCTTTGATTACCAGAGTAAAGGAAGATACTACATCTATGAGAGAGAGAGGCGCGTGAGCACAACACAGCAGTAGAGGCTTCTCGCCTGGCTAAGGAGGCCGTACCGAGAGCCTCCATGAGCTATCACTCGGACTATTACACAGGTTACGGATGGTGATTTCCAAGCTAGGCGAAAGCCTATGCTTGGGGGAATATGTATTCCCCACCAACATTACATTCATGTTCACATGTTTCATTCCAGTTGTCTGTGTTCATACTTTTTCATTGTATAATCCATGTTATTTTTATTTTCTCGCTTTCTTCTGTGTGTTTCAAAATCTTTGAAAAAATTGAAAAATATTTCTTGCTTCTTTTTGATTTTTCTTTCTAGTCTAAATTAGTTGTAGTATTAAAAGAAAACCCAGAAAGATTCCCCATTTCTTCTTTTGCTTGTTGGGTGCTTTCCCGTGTAAATAGTTTTTATTATTTTTGTTTTTCCTTCTTTGATTTGCTTTTAACTCCAAAAATACTTTAATGTGTTTCTCTGAAATTCTTTTCTTTGGTTGAGTCATACTGAGGAGAAGACCAGGATGAACATATGCATTATTGTTGAGCTCACAAAGATCCCATATTATTTTGTCTTCTCCTTTGAATAAAATGTTGCATCTTCAAGCTTAGTCCACGACACTCTTGCACTATTATTATTTTCATATCATTCAGTTGTGCAAGTGAAAGGCAATAATGACGATATTTGATGAAGTGATCGTGGCAAGGAAAAGTGAGTATGAACTCAACTTGGTTTTGTCTTTGTAAATATGTTTAACTCAGTATCCATGATTCAACATATTTTGATTAAACATGTTTATGATGACAATTAGAGATTATAGTTGCTCATGCCATTCTTAAGTAGCTAGGAGTGGATAATGATTTATTTTACGTATCAACATGCATTAAAATGATAATATGGTATCCTCCTCTGAATGTTTCAAGTGGCTTGACTTGGCACATGTTCATACATGTAGTTGATTCGAAACCAACATAGCCTCCATGATATTTATGTTCATGGTTGTCAGCATTCTGGGAACGAGGGTCCCCAGACTTGCCTGTCTGCGGCCCACAACGTGGCTCCACCAGCGGCCCTATACGACCCATCTTTGCCGCAAACACTCACGACCCTAGCGAGGGGTCGAGCCTCGCGAGGCGGACGACGCAAGACCTCCTCAGGGGCAAGCCTCACTAGGCTGGCTCGTGAGGGGCGGAGAGATCAAGTCAAGGGACACCTCGCGAGGTTCCTGTGATGCAAGCCATGACGACCTGATCCAGGCGGGCGCCAGCGCGCAGTGTCCTCGTTTCCTCTTTGGTGCTAAAGAGGCAAGCGCAGGCGAGGAGTTCCGAGGCATTAGGCAAAGGTTTCCACATCGGTGCAACAAGACCAAGACTAGTAGGACCGCAGGACGGAGGTCACCGTGGAGCCCAAGACGGTGTCACCGCCAGAGCCTTTGGTAGGCGAAGACTGCTTTTGTCAGGATAACTTGTACTAGTTATCTCCCTTCTAATTTGGCCGTTGTGGGATCCATTCCCGCTCAATATTTGGGAAGAGGACTAGGGCCTCTATATATAGGACTAGCCACCACCATAGAGAGGGGATCATCTCATCCAGATCATCCCCAACCACACAAGTTCACCAAGCACAAGAACACCTCTCCTCAGGAGGATGTTCTTCCCTTGTAACTGTTCATCCTCAGCCCAAGAGGCAATCCACCACACCACACTGGAGTAGGGTATTACACCACAACGATGGCCCGAACCAGTATAAATCTTGTGTCTCATGTTCTTTGGGTTCGTCGAGCTAGGCCGTGAGATCGTGTCAAGTGCGAGCTAGAGAGGGGGAGAGATCTTTGTGCGCACCCCAGTGTTCGAACCTTAAGGGTTTTGCCGGAACCCGAAATTTGACATTTGGCGCGCTAGGTAGGGGTGCGCCGAAGCTTCGCCTCCCCGACCGGCTCCCATGAATGCCGCCGCTTCTCCGACTGGATCGACAGGCACCCTCCGCAGCGCCGGGGGGCTCCGGGCCTTCACTCCCGCCTTGCGGCGGGTGGGGTGTCCGCACAAGTTCAAGCCGGAGATGTCGCCCCGGTACGATGGTTGGGTGGACCCGACGGCCTTTCTGCTAGCATACGAGGAGTCTGTCCTGGAGGCCGAGGCGACGATAAAGTCATGGCCAACTGGCTCCCAACGGCCCTCGCTGGCGTGTCGTGCGCCTGGCTTCTCAATTTGCTGGAATCTTTTGTGGCCTCCTGGGAGGAGCTGCGCGACCTCTTCATCGTGCGTTTCGAGGGACCAGAACCCCCCGTCGTCGCGGCTCTCCTCTATGGCTCGTAGGCGCCGCCCTCGGACCGTCACGTCAAGCCGTTCTTTCGTCATATCGGCGCCGCCTCAGTGCGGCAGGGGGCTCCCCCGGGTTGGGTGGCGCCCAAGGCCGACCTGGCCTTCGACTCAAGGGATCACCCAGTCACCACCGTCGGTTTGGGCGTGCTTTCGATGCTTTGCAAGCTGACCATCTGCAGCGTAGCCATTACCAAGACCCTCATCGACGGCGGCGCCGGCCTCACCGTGCTCTCCGTGGAGGCTTTCGGCCTCGTTCACGTACCACTTAAGCGGCTCCACCCCAGCAAACCTTTCTTCGGGGTCGGCGGCAACTCCTCCAACCCCTGGGGCAGATCCGTCTCCCCGTGACCTTCAGCACACGCGATAACTACCGCACCGAGCTAATCGACTTCGACATCGCCTGCATCAGCTTGCTGTACAACGCCATCCTCGGGTACCCGGCGCTGGCCCAGTTCATGGCAGCAACCCATCCTGCCTACAACCTCATGAAGAAGCCAGGAAGCAAGGGCGTCCTCACCGTGCCCGGAGACACCAAGGAAGCCGTGGCGGCCCTCAAGCTAGCCTTCAGGGCCATGGCGGCAGCTTGCCCCGCTGACAAGGCCGTGTCCAGAACCAAGGAGGCTGCGCCGACCAAGAAGAAGCAGTTATCCACTCAAGGTCAAGCCAAGACGAAGCAGATACCGGTCGACGCGGACGAAGCCTCTGATGCTACCTTTACCACTACACCACTACACCAGTGCAACGGCATGTAATCTATCGGGAGAAAGCCCTTTAGAGGGCAGAGAAACTGCCGGGATAGCATTTCTTCCGGCAGATAGAACTGCCACGAGAACGGCTGCCGGGGATTACTTGTCCTGGCAGATAAACTATTCCCGGCAGTTTTTCTGCCCTGGCACATGTATTTCCCAACAGTTAATATTCTCTCGGCAGATTGGTCAAGGCACGAGAGACTACAAATATCGGCAGTGGAACTGCCTGCAGAAGCTTGTTTGCCCGCCAATTAATATGCCATCATGTTAGTTTCACTAGCAAAGGGAAACATATCTCCCAGTTTAGCATCCATTCGCTATGTTCAAGCAATCAGGACGTATCATGCAATTTATATATACATCTCAATTGAAGTTACGTAAAGTCCTCGTCAAAAGTATTGAACTTCATTCAATAATCATAGCAATCATATACAAAGACGTTGTGCCACAAAAGAAGTGCTTCCATTTGTTTTTAGATGTGCCACACAACCAAGCTGAAGTTGTGCCAAAAAAGGAGAAACACATTTATTTCGTGATGCACCACACAACCAACATGAGCATACATTGACTTAACAACCACCAAAATGAGCAGAGCAAGTCTCCAGGTTCAACAAACAAGGCATATTCCATTGTCACTACACTGACTTAATCGTAGGCGTTCATAATCTTCATCAACCTGTAGATCTTCCAAACCTCAATCAACTTGTCAATCTTTGAGAAACCTGCACCAAATCGAAAACTCAAAATGGATCTCTTGTTTCACATTTTCAATTAACACATTAAAGATTTTGACATGCTGCAGTTTAACTGATCCGCATAAATAAAACTCTTCTGAATGTGCAACACTTCATCATCACAGCAAGCAATATTACATAATTAGATCAAGCAGGGAATTATTTGAACTGCGCATACAAAAACTTCCCAAAAGGATTATATACTGCTTGGTTCGAATGCGAAGTTACAACTTACTCCGTACTAGTGAAAACTATGATTAGGGATATGGAATTAATTTGCAAATGGAGTATATACTGCTCAGATTTGTGTCTAGTGTTCACAGAAAGATATTATTATCTTCGGGTAATATACATTGATTGGATGCCAAGTTACAACTTACTAGTATAAGGCTTATTTATTCTTACGAGTGACATAGGATTTAAATGATAGAGAACTATCCTACAAAGAAGTTGCTATAGGATTTGAATGGGATGTAATTTAATTTGGATCAGTGGCCGAGCTACAACAAAATAGCTGGGCGGGCCAGCTTAAAGAAAAACATAGGAAAAAAATTCAAAATTTGAATCATGGTAGTACTAAGGCATTAGTCAACACTCAGTTATTTTGGAAACACATCATCTCAGGCTTGCTGGTCTGCTGTTCTCATAGACTGGGCTGCAGTGGGTTGTGCATTCGGTCTTTGAGCAACAGCTAGGCTCTCATGCATTCAGGCGGGCTGGCAAGAATAGAAGTATCTCATCCAGTGGCGAGTCTAGTAGGGGGGCTACAACAGGCTCTAGCCTACCGTCCAAAAATATTAAAAAAAATAGTACTACACATCGCAGCTCAGCAACCCAATATCTTATTCTCTGCCGAACAACACCAACACTCCAACAGCCCACACGCAAGTGGCACACAGGATATCGAGTATGGACATAGCGAGATGACAGAGCCTCACGCTCCACGGCTCAAGACAAGTATATCGATATTTGTTTGCTGTAAAAAATCATATCAATATTTGTCTGTTTAAGTAGGAAAATATGAAATATATAATCAAATTTTCTACTTTTCAAAAACTTCAGAACAACTATAGTAAATACTACATGTTTCCAATACTAATCTGGCTAATTTTGAGCTTATTTGAAGAAAAAGGATTAAGTGATAATGGCTATATTTTGCTAACTAATTCATATTTTGGTGAAAATTTTGATTTTTTAAATCTATCAAATACTACATGTTTCTAGTAGTAATCTAAGGAAGTTTCAGCTTGTTTGGAGCGAAAGGACTGGAGATAATGACTATTTAGCTAGACAGATATAAATTTCCGTTCAAAATTTGATATTTTCAGAAAACCATAAGATGACAGTAATAAGACATATATTTTCAGTAGCATTCTGGCAAATATTAGCTTATTTGGATAAAAAATTAGGAGATAATGCCCTTTTCTCTTTAATTAAAATGATGCTTAGTTCTCGTTGTTAAGTTTGAGCCCACCCTTCATTGTCTTCCTGGATTCGCCACTGATCTCATCTATGCTGCTCACGGAGTATCACTATTTATTTAGGACCTAAGATGAGTTACTTTAACAGTAGGATTTTCTACATTGCTCTACAAATAAGCAACAAGATAATGTGCAAACTTAACATCAACATGCACCTAATATGTGCATGACAAAGTGAACTGCAAAAAGCATGAATTAATATGCATGACAAAGTGAACTCGACAAAGCATGAATTAATGTGCATGACAAAGTGAGCTGCGCAAAGCATGTAACAAGATGTAGTATTATGATAGATGCAATTGTACAATAGATGCAGTAACCAAAGAGATCACCTTCTTTCTTTTACTTTGTCGCTGACTGGCTCGTCCTCCAAAATCATCTTTTAGATTTGAGAATGTAAAGGACCCAAATCGTTCAAAATCATCACTATTCCTTGCTTTAAGTAAAGCTAGCCTCTCATGCTCTTGTGCTTCAGCATTGTCTTCTTCTATTCCTTTTCCATTCTTTTTCCTAAAACGAGAATTCGTGGCACATTAGGATTGACACATTAGGTGTCACGCAGATAAGCATGTAACTGAAAACTGGAAAGAAAGGCACAAACTTTAGTTGCTGAATATCATCATCTATATTATAAAAACATAGCACTTGTTTTTTCCGTCGGATTTTGCAGAACACAAACAGAGAAGCTACTATCAAAATTAGCAGAAAAAACTAGTATGGACGCCTTGCGGATCTTGCCCAACCTCCAACACCTTCAAGATTGTGTCAAACCTTTCAAGACCTAGGTTATAATGCCGAGCTGAAATTTGAGGTTAGTCTAAAACATGAATTCTAAGTTGGTACAAAGCAGAGCAACATCACTCTGACATAGTATTGTCACTTACTGCATGACTATCATTACGACAGGAAAAATAGAATATTCGAAATAAAACAGAGAAAGTTGAACATCACAGCAAGATGGAGGACAATTAACTTCAAGGTCATCTTTAGCTAGAATGAAGACATCCAACAAAAAATCATAAAGTACCTGTTTGGACTGGTTTTAATTTCTTCTTGCATCAGTCTACAAGACCCTATACTTGCTCTAGGTACAAGTCTACCAGTAAGTACAGTTGTCAGTTTTTACTTTTCACTAATGTCACTTTATTGAGCACAGGCATGAAAGTGGGTGATATCTTGTATTATCTTTCTTGCGCACACAGCTGCTACACAGAAATACCATTTACTAGTCAAACATATTTAAAAGGAGATCATTGCTTCATGTTTTTAGTAAATTGAATATGAACCTTCCATAAATGTAATTCTACATCCTCGTGGAGATGATTCAAAGCATATTTCTCTTACCAATATACAACAAGAGCTCAGTAAGAGGTAGATTTTTATATACTACACCGTTCCTAAATATAAGATGTTTTGGCAGTCTAATTTAAACTTCCAAAACATCTTATATTTAGAAACAGAGGGAGTATATCCTAGTGCATGGAGCACCTGCAGCTAAGAAAGAAGAGGATGTAGCTTGACATGGCATGTAGAATAGGGACATAAAATCATAGGAGAGGAGAAAGAGCAGCATTAGCAGCCAGATATCATAGCAAGCACAGGCAGCGGAGGGAGCACGGTAGGAGCAACTTGTACCTTGCAGAACTGTACAGTCTGACGGCTTGTGGAAGCGGCGGAGAGAGCATCGATGGAGGTGACCTTCCAGCATCTTGGGGAGGCAGCAGAAACACTTCCAGCAGACTGGAACAGGGTAAGAAACTGCTTCATTGTTCTAGTTTTATCAGACTTCACAGAAGTTTGCAACACTTATGTTCATAGAATAAATAAATATCCACATACAGAAACAAAAATGTACTAGTGAACAAAGGGACTTCAGACCCAGACAGCTCACATGAAACATCTAGTAATTCATGAATCTGGTCTGATGATCAAGATAAAATTCAAGCAATACTTTTTTCCCAGGAACAGAACCGTTATTCTAAACCAATAAGACGATACCTGCGACCTAAACAATGTATAGAAGATTTGCATAAATCGGATCTTATCACTAGATTGAAAATAGTTACGAGATCAAGATAATTCATTGAATGAAGAGAGCCCCATCAATTAGGTGGACAAGAATAAGGGCTTACAAGCTAGCATAGGCCATCGTCAACCTGGTTGTTGACGAGGAGCCATCACACCAAGGCAGACCGTTGAATCAGTCGAGCTTGCACCCTTAGTGAAGAAGGCTTGAAGCCACCGTGAGCGGCGGGTTGGGAAAAAGGCTTGAAGCCCCCTGCCCCCATATATAAATGAGCCATAAAATTGTGCCTCTAGGGCCAGTTGGGAACAAGGCTTGAAGCCACCGTGAGCGGCGGGTACTCCTCCAAATCTCCGTCCAGAAGCGGAACTGCAAGGCGGGGGCGCAACGGATAAAGGCGGCCGTGGAAAGGAGGGAGGAGGAGATGCGAATCCACGTCGTCTCAGCCGGCGCTTGTGGAGAAGAGGTGGAACCGCGCCATCCCATCCGCCGCTGGTGGAGGAGAGCCAGATCCGTGGTCACAGGCGGCTCCAAGCAGGAGAGGGAGGAGCGGTGGGAGGAGCCATATCCGTGTTCACAGGGTTCGGAAGGAGGGTAGAAGCCGTTTCCTCTAGAGACCAACCGGAGGACGACCAGGAGGGACGGCGGCGTCAAACCCTAGCCCGCCAAGGTAGTCAGGAAGGAAGCCAGGTGCGGTAGGGGTCGGGGGTGGCGAAGGGTGAGGCCAGGGTCGGGGACGGCGGAGGGTTATCGACTGCCGCTGTGGTTAGGAGCGGCGAAGGTTGGTCGGCGGCGGATGGGATCGGGGGTGGAAGGCTGCCTGATTTGGTGGCGTGACTTGGGGGAATAGAAGAAGTGAGGGTGAGGTGCGAGGGCTATTTCTTTTATCTTTTGGCTGAAATGTCTCGACACACACAGTACCGGCAGATAAAAAGTCGGGTTCAGTTCTCCTGGCAGATAAGGTGACCTAAAACGTGGACATCGTTGCCGGCAGTTTATATGCCTGTGTTGCTCAACTTCTACCGACAGTTCACCCGCCCTTAAGTATTTCTGCCGGCAGTAATGAGATTCCTAGTAGATAGTTTGCCGTTCACCTGGTATTTCTCTCGGCAGTTGATTTCCCCCAATTAAGTGATGTGGTGTAGTCTACCATAGGTGCCGACCTCGTCCTAGATCAAGAAAAGGAGTTGGTGGACTTCTTGCGAGTGAACAAGGAAGTATTCGCCTGGGAGCCCAAGCAGCTAGTTGGGGTTCCGAGAGGAGTAATTGAGCATCATCTGAGGGTGCGCCCCAATGTGTGCCCTGTGAAGCAGAAGGCGAGGCGACAATCCACGGAGAAGCAGTCTTTCATCGTTCAGGAAACCCGCAAGCTGGAGGTAGCAGGTGTCATTCGCGAGGTCCGATACCCAAAGTGGCTGGCAAACCCAGTCATCATGCCAAAGAAAGGAGGGAAGGAATGCATGTGTGTCGACTTCACCAACCTCAACAAGGCTTGCCCTCAAGATCCGTTCCCGCTGCCGCGCATCGACCAGATTGTTGACTCCACCATGGAGTGTGATCTGCTGTCCTTCCTGGATGCGTTCGCAGGCTACCACCATATCAAGATGGTAGTGGAAGACGTGGAGAAGACGACTTTCTTGGCCCCATGCGGGGTATACTGCTACACTTGCATGCCATTCGGACAGCGCAACGCAGGAGCGACCTTTCAGCGGCTGATGCACATCGCCTTGGGGCAGCAGCTCGGGAGAAACGCTGAGGCCTACATCGACGACATTGTGGTGAAGTCTTGGGAGGTGAGAACTTTGATTCAAGACCCGGAGGAGACCTTCGCGAGCATGCGCCAGGTGGACTTGCGGCTCACCCGAAAAAAGTGCGTGTTTGGTGTCCCTTCCGGCAAGCTGCTTGGCTTCCTCATGTCCTACAGGGGGGATGGAGGCCAACCCGGAGAAGGTCAAGGCAATCGAAGACATGAGCCCACCACAAAACCTCAAGGAGATGCAGAAGCTTGTAGGCTACGTGACTTCGCTGGGGCGCTTCATCTCCAAGTTGGGGGAGCGCGCCTTGCCGTTCTTCAAGATGATGAAGAAGAAGGGTCCGTTCGAGTGGACCCCCGAGGCCGACCTGGCATTCCAAGACCTTAAGAGATACTTGACCAGCCCGTCGGTGATGGTGGTGCCTCGTCCTCGTGAGTCCTTGGTACTCTACTTGTCTACCACACCCCATTCTGCCAGCGCGGTGCTGCTGGCCTTCAGAGAGGAGCCCCAAGTCAAGGGCAAGCCAAATGAAGCCGCCAAGCCGGATGAGGCTGCACAACACCAAGGCGATGCTCCTGAGACAGCGGCTGCCCTAGCTAGTCATCAAGCCCCAGGAGCTGGTGATCCGCAGGAAACACCTCAGTCCCTGGGAGCCAAAAACTTCGTCAGCTCTCACACCCCTGTCGAGCACCCAGTGTACTTCGTCAGCACAACGCTACAAGATGTGAGAGGATGGTACCCCATGCCTCAGAAGCTCTTGCTCGTGCTCTTGGCAGCCTCTCGTAAGCTGCACCACTACTTCCAGGGTCACCCCATCAAGGTCATCTCAGCTTACCCATTGGAGAGAGTGCTCCGAAGCCCCAATTCTGCAGGAAGGGTCGCTGAATGGAATATCGAGCTGCAAGCGTTTGACCTGGAGTTCAGCACAACTAGGGTCGTCAAGGGGGTTGTGCTCGCTGACTTTGTGGCAGAATGGACCGATAACCCAGAGCTCGAAGCAGGCGAGAACCGATCCCTCTCGCCAGGGAATGAAGCACCAGACGGCTGGGTCATGTACTTCGATGGCGCGTTCGCGCGCCAGGGTGCATGGGCTGGAGCCGTGCTCATCTCGCCCACTCAGGACAAACTTTACTACTACGCCGTGCAGCTCTGCTTCAAGCGGGGTGAGAAGGTCTCCAACAACATCGCAGAGTAGGAGGGTCTCATCGCCGGCCTCAAGGCTGCGGTTGCCCTGGGGGTGAAACGCCTCACCATCAAGGGAGGCTCGCCACTCCTCGTCAACTTCTCCAACAAGGTGTATGAGCCAAAGGATGAGCAGATGGTGGCATACCTCGCAGAGGTACACAAGATGGAAAAGCAGTTCCTAAACCTGGAGCTGCAGCATGTGCCTCGTGGCACCAACAAGGAGGCCGACGACATCGCCAAAAGAGCATCCAAGCGGCTACCCCATGAGCCTGGCGTCTTCAAGGAGCGGCTCTTCAATCCTTCGGCAGCACCTCCGCCTGCAGAGCCGACGCCACCTCAGGAGGAACTCCCCCAGCCACCAGCCTCGGGAGCCCCTATCTGCGGCCAGACCTCAGGAGCGCGCCTCCTCTTAGCGCTCGAGCCTTAGGAGGGGTGCTGGATCAAGAAGTTAAAGGTGTATCCGACGCAAGGCACGTTGCCGGAGAAGCAGGAAGTCGCAGAACGTGTGGCCCGGTAGGCTACGGCGTACTGCATTCAAGACGGTGAGCTATACAGGAAGCGGCCGAATGATGTTTCTCTACGATGCATTTCCAGGAAACAGGGGGTGAGCTGTTGGCTGACATACACGGAGGAGACTGCGGGGACCACTTGTCGTCGTGCACCCTAGTCGGCAAGGCTTTCCGCAGCGGGTTCTACTGGCCCACGGCACTCAACGACGCGACCGAGCTGGTGAAATCCTGCGAGGCCTGCCAATTCCACGCCAAGCAGATCCACCAGCCTGCTCAGGACCTCCAGATATCCCGCTCTCATGGCCGTTCATGGTCTGGGGGCTGGATATCCTGGGCCCATTTCCTCGAGCACCTGGAGGCTACCGCTACCTCTATGTCGCCATCGACAAATTCACCAAGTGGGCAAAAGTGGAAGCCGTCCGCACCATCTCAGCCGGGTCAGCGGTCAAGTTCATCAAGGGCCTCGTAAGCCAATTTGGAGTCCCTAATCGTATCATCACTGACAATGGCTCACATTTCACCAGCAATCTCTTCAAAACATACTGTGCTAACCTTGGAACGCAGATCTGCTACGCCTCCGTGGCGCACCCCAAGAGCAACGGCCAGGCTGAACGCGCCAATGCAGAGGTCCTGAGGGGTCTCAAGACCAGGACCATCAAGAAGAAGCAATACAAAGCAATATTAATCAGTTGGGGCCACCAGTTGGCGACAAGCTTAGAGGGAACACCCTAGGGGTGGGCAGGCTTGTGGGCCCTCTGATGCTCCTCTAACCCTAATCTTTGTTCTATAAATACCCAAATATTCCCCATATACCAAGGGGCACACCAAAAATACTTTTATGTCGCTGCAAGTTTCTGTCCTCATGAGATCCCATCTGGAGGCCTGTTCCGGTACTCTCCCGGTGGGGGATTTGACCATGGAGGGCTTCTACATCAACCTTTTTCTCCCTCCGATGAAGTGTGAGTAGCTTACCAGAGACCTACGGGTCCATAGCTCATAGCTAGATAGCTTCTTCTCTCTCTTTGATCTTTAATACAATGTTATCCCTGATGTTCTTGGAGATCTATTCGTTGTAATCTTCTTTTGCAGTGCGTTTATTGAGATCCGATGAATTGTGGGTTTATGATCAGATTATCTATGAATATTATTTGAGTCTTCCCTGAACTCTTTTATGCTTGATTAATATTGCTTTGTATTTCTCTATGATCTATTGATTTGGTTTGGCCAGCTAGATTGATTTTTTTTGCCATGGGAGAGGTGCTTTGTAATGGGTTCAATCTTGTGGTGCTTATTCCCAATGACAGAAAGGGACATGACACATATTTGTGTTCTTGCCATTAAGAATAAAAATGTGGGGTTTATTCATATTGATTGGATCTATCCCTCTACATCATGTCATCTTGCTTAAGGCGTTAATATGTTCTTGTTAACTTAACACACTAGATGCATGTTGGATAGGGGTCGATGTGTGGAGTAATAGTAGTAGATGCAGGCAGGAGTCGGTCTACTTGTCACGGATGTGATGCCCATATTCATGATCATTGCCTTACTATCATCATAATTATTTGCTTTTCTATCAATTACTGAATAATAATTTGTTTACCCACCGTATGCGTTCTTTCAAGAGAGAAGCCTCTAGTGAAAACTATGACCCTCGGGTCTATTTTTATCATATTATTTTCATATCTATAAAACCAAGAACCCAAAAATACATTGCTGCAATTTATTCACCTTTACTTTATGTTGTACTTTTATTTATCTTTTATACATATCTCTATCAGATCCCATTGTTGCAAGTAACCGTGAAGGAATTGACAACCCCTTTATCGCGCTAGTGCAAGTATTTCTTTGTTTGTGTAGGTGAAATCATAGGAGACTTGTGTGTTCACTAGATTGATACATTGGTTCTTAATTGAGGGATATACCTATCTCTACTTTACTGCATCGCGCTTTCCTCTTCAAGGGAAAAACCAACGCAAGCTCAGGAAGTAGCAGGAAGAATTTTGGGCACCGTTGCCGGGGAGGATGTACATCAAGCCTACCAAGTACCCATCATAAACTCTCATCTCTTGCATTTACATTATTTGCCATTTTCCTCTCGTTTTCCTCTACCCAACTTCTAAAACATTTTTAGAAAAATACAAAAATATTTGCCTTCTTTCTGTTTGCCTTTATGTCTTACTTGCTTTGTTTGCTTGTTCGATTGGCATAATTGTGTGTTTATTGAAAATCAGGAAAAAAACTTATGGATCCTCATCCACTTGCTAATATTTTTAAAATATGCAATTATGACGAACCAATTGCTAGTGAATTGAGTGCACTAGATTATCTTTATGAAATTTTTCTTGAGATCCGTGAATCTGAAAATTGTGACGAAGTGTTAAAAGAGAAAATTTATGAAGTGATTCACGATAGCTCCTTGAATGAAAAGCCGATTGCAATGGTGTTATTATAAATTCTATTAATGTAAATTGTGCTAATAATATGCAAAACGCCAAGCTTGGGGATGTTAATTTTGCTATGTCCACTACTTATTGTAATGATCATGATCGAGGTGATTCTTGTTTTGATCTTGAAAATTTATTCAAGCCTCATGATGAATATGTTTGCGATAATATTGAAAGTGGGTTTGTAAGAGTGTCAATTCTAGTCAGTAATGATCCCATTACTTTGGAGAATGATCAACCCTATGAGATTTTTGATAAAAGTGGGCTTGGAGAGGTCATGACTTTATTTGATAATAATCCCACTATATTGGAAGAGTGTTAACTTTGCATGCATGTGGATCATGTAGAGAATTTGTTATGTGATAGCTATATTGTTGAATTTAAATATCCCACATGTAATTATTATGATAGAGGGAAAATGGTTGTTGAAATTCTCATATTACTAAATTACCTCTCGTTATGTTGAGATTGCCACTGCTTCTTTCTTCTTCCTTGCATATGCTAGTTTTTGCTTGCCTTAATAATTTGTTTGCTTATGAAATGCCTATGCATAGTAAGTATGTTAGACTTAAATATGTTCATCACATTTTTATGATGGTCGCTTTGTGTTTCAATTATTATTTCGTGTGAGCATCATCGAAATCTCAATGCCTAGTTAAAAGGCTTTAAAGAAAATCACTTGTTGGGAGACAACCCAATACTTTTCCTTTCCGTTTTGGTGAGTTTATGCAATTATACTTCTGTTATGTTGTTTTAATTAGTGTTTGTGCCAAGTAAGACCTTTGGGATGGTTCAGAAGATTGTTGATTTGATTCTGTGGAAAAAGAAGAAACTTTTGCGCCTAGTTCTGGAGTTTTTTAAATTCATAGAAACATGTTTTTGCTCTGAATTTTTTTACACAAGATTGATGTAAAAATTGCCCAGACCATCCTAACTTGTCAGAATTTTTTGAGTTACAGAACTATGAGCAATATTTGGATCATTACAGACTGTCTGTTTTTTGACAGATTCTGTTTTCGTTGTGTTGTTTGCTTATTTTAATGAATCTATGGGTAGTATTGGGTGGGGGGGGTATGAGCAATAGATAAGTTAGAATATAGTAGATATAATAACAATATAAAATTGGAATGAGTTTACAATAGTACCTAAAAGTGGTGATTTGCTTTATTATACTAAAGGATCTCATGAGTTTTCTGTTGTGAAGTTTTCATGTTTTGGGTGAAGTTTCGATGGACTAGAATAGGGAGTAGAAAGAGCCTAAGATTGGGGATGCCCAAGGCACCCCTAGGTAATATTCAAGGACAACCAATCATCTAAGGTTGGGGATGCCCCGGATGGCATCCCCTCTTTTGTCTACAATCGATCGATAAATTACTTGAGGCTATCTTTTTATTTACCACATGATATGTGTTTTGCTTGGAGCGTCTTGTATTATATGATTCTTTGCTTTTTAGTTTGCCACGATTATCCTTGCTCTACATACCTTTGAGAGGGACACACATTAATCATGAATTTATTAGAATACTCTATGTGCTTCACTTATATGTTTTTAGAGCGCGGCGGTGGTTTTATTTTGAATAAATTGATGAACTCTCATGCTTCACTTATATTATTTTGAGAGTCTTATCAATAGTATGGCAATTTGCTTGTGTTATGAATTTAGTCCTAATATGATAAGGTATTCAAGAGGGATATAATAAAAACTTTCATGAAGATTATTGAATATATGAGAATTTTGATTCCTTGCATTTGTTTTGAGATATAATGATGGTGATATCATAGTCATGCTAGTGAGTAATTGTGGTTTAGTAAGAACATTTGTGTTAAGGTTTGTGATTCCCGAAGTATGCATGTATGGTCTCTCGTTATGCGATGATATTGGAGCAGGATTTATTATTGATTGTCTTCCTTATGAGTGGCGGTCAAGGACGAGCAATGGTCTTTTCCAACCAATCTACCCCCCCTAGGAGCATGCGTAGTAGTACTTTGCCTCGAGGGCTAATAAATTTTTGCAATAAGTATGTGATTTCTTTATGACTAATGTTGAGTCCATGGATTATACAAACTCTCACCCTTCCGGAATTTGCTAGCCTCTTCGGTACCGTCCATTGCCCTTTCTCACCTTGGGAGATGGTGCAAACTTCGCCGGTGCATCCAAATCTCATGATATGATACGCCCTTTCACACATAAGCCACCTTATACCTTCCTCAAAACAGACACCATACCTACCTATTATGGCATTTCCATAGACATTCCAAGATATATTTCCTTGCAACTTCCACCATTTCATTTTATTATGACATATACCATCATTGTCATATTGCCTTGCATGACCATATAGTTGGCATAGTATTTGTGGCTTGACCACCATTCATATTTTTTATACATGTCACTCTAGATCATTGCACTACTGGAGGCATTCATATAGAGTCATATCATTGTTCTAGTATCGAGTTGTAATTCTTGAGTTGTAAGTAAGTAAAAGTGTGATCATCATCATTATTAGAGCATTGTGTCATGTGAGGAAAGGATGATGGAGACTATGATTCCCCCACAAGTCGGGATGCGACTCTAGACTAAAATAAATAAACAAGGCCAAAGAGCCAAAAAAGAGAGGCCAAAGAGCCCAAAATAAAAAATAAAAAAGGTTAAAAAAGAGAGAAGGGACAATGTACAATCCTTTCTCACACTTGTGCCTCAAATTAGCACTATGTTCTTCAAGATAGAGAGTCTCCTATTTTTTCACTTTCATATATTACTAGTTGGAATTTTTCATTATAGAACTTGGCTTGTATATTCCAATGATGGGCTTCCTCAAATGCCCTAGGTCTTCGTGAGCAAGCAAGTTGGATGCACACCCACTTAGTTTTGTTTTTCAGCTTTCATACACTTATAGATCTAGTGCATCCGTTGCATGGCAATCCTTACTCCTTGCATTGACATCAATTGATGGGCATCTTCATAGCCCATTGATTAGCCTCGTCAATGTGAGACTTTGTCCTTTTTTCTTCTCCACACAACCTCCAACATCATATTCTATTCCACCCATAGTGCTATATCCATGGCTCAAGCTCATATATTGCGTGTGAGTATAAAAAGCTGAAGCATGTTAACTAGTATGAACCAATTGCTTGGCTTGTCATCGGGGTTGTGCATGATAAATACTTTGTGTTAAGAAGATGGAGCATGACAAGACTATATGATTTTGAAGGGATAACTTTATTTAGCCATTATATTTTGAAAAGATATGATTGCTCTTTCGTATGCTTGAAGTATTATTGTTTTATGTCAATATTAAACTTTTGTTTTGAATCTTACGGATCTGAATATTCATGCCACATAAAGAAAGGTTACATGATAAGCATGTTAGGTAGCATTCCATATCTAACATTCTGTTTTTATCATTTACCTACTCGAGGACGAGCAGTAATTAAGCTTGGGGATGCTTGATACGTCTCCAACGTATCTATAATTTTTTATTTTTCCTTGCTATTATATTATCCATCTTGGATGTTTTATATGCATTATTATGCTACTTTATATCATTTTGTGGGACTAACTTATTAACCTAGTGCCAAGTGCCAATTGCTCTTTTCCCTTGTTTTTGTCTTTTACTGAAAATCAATACCAAACAGAGTCCAAATGGAACGAAACTTTTTGAGGATTTTTTTGGACCAGAAGACACCCAGGAACCTTTGGCAGGAGGTCAGAGGGGTCACCAATTGGCGACAAGCTCGGAGGGCGCGCCCTAGGGGGGCGCCCCCAGGCTTGTGGCCCCCCTGATGCTCCTCTAACCCTAATCTTTGTTCTATAAATACCCAAATATTCCCCGTATACCAGCAGGCACAGCAAAAATAATTTTCCGCCACCGCAAGTTTCTGTCCTTGTGAGAGCCCATTTGGAGGCATGTTCCAGTACTCTGCCGGAGGGGGATTCGACCATGGAGGGCTTCAACATCAACCTTTCTACCCTTATGATGATGTGTGAGTAGTTTACCATAGACCTATGGGTCCATATCTAGTATCTACATGGCTTGTTCTGTGACGCCCGGGTAATTAAGCTACAGTGATCCTTTGCTAATGATGCCACGTCACCTCGTTTATAGTTGCTAATCTCGAGTTAGTTCAAAACCGATTCAAATTCAAATTCAAAAATAGGCAGACAATAAAAGTTTTCAAATGTTAAAACTAAAATGTTCGAAGTGAATCAAATAATGCATAGGTAAATATGGTGGAGAAACCACACTTTTATAAAATATTTAAATGCCCAAATGGGAATGAAACAACAACATAACAAATTTATTAAATGCCTTTTGTTAATTATAAAATGTTAAAATATTTTACTTAGGGGTTTAAACTTTTTGTAGTAGAGGTATAATTAGTGATACAAATTTAGGCACAACTGTTGTGATTTATATAACTAAAATAAAACAAATAAGAACTAAAAGAATAAATAAAAGAAAAGAGAAAATAAACAACAAAAAAATAAAAGAGACAGAGACCCCCCCCTCCCCTGAGCTGGGCCTCGGCCCAGCAGGCTACCGGGCCGCCAGGCCGGCCCAACCGCGCTCGCTACTAATCCCCTCGGGCGCCAGAAACCCTAACCCATCCACCCCGTCACCCCCCACTCCCTACGCCTCTCCTCTCCCCTTCCCGATCCGATCTGGATCGGGGACGAGCCCGCTCCCCCCCACCTCGCGACGCCAGCGCCCCAACCCAGTCGCCGGGCAACCCATCGCCTCGACCCCGCGTCGGCCCCCCCTCCTCTCTCCCGATCTGGGTCGGGATCCAGAGGAGGCCACCGCCGCCCGGAACCCCCTTCGCCGGACCACCTCGCCGGCCTGCTCCACCACGCCGGACGCCATCGCCGCTCCTCCCCTGCGTCGCCGCGTCCCCGTCCTCCTCCCCAAAGGCTCCACCGAGCCTCGCCGACCCTCGTCTCTGCAACGCCGGTGAGGCCACGGCCTCCTCTTCCTCTTTGCGCCCTCTCTGCACGTCTCCCCGTTGCCAACCGCACCGGCCTCCCCTGCTCGACGCGCCACCGCGCGCGCCCGGCGCTCGTCGCCGCGGCCACCGCGCGCGTGCGCCCCGTGCACGCCTCGCCATCCCACTCGTCGCGCCCGAACGCCCGCAACCCCGCGCTCTCCGTGCGCTCACCGCAACCGCCGCCCTCACTCCCCTGCTTGGCCGCACGCACTCGCGCGCGCGCCCTCGCCGCGGCCCCCCTGTACCGCCCCAGTCATCGCCCCCCAATCACCGCGGCTAACGCCCGCCTTCCCTCTTCCCTGCCTGTGGTGATTGACCAAGGCCGGTCGTCGTTCGGTCCGGCCGCACCTCTCCACGGCCCCGGCGCCCTCCTCCGGTGGCCGCCGCTTCACCACGGCACCGCTCCGCCCGTGGCCTCCCCATGGCCACCGGCCCCCCTGCTCCGGCGCCCTGCTGGGAACGCCCGCTCGGGCCACGTCCAGCACCCGTTAGCCCGAACCGCTGTGGCCCCTTTGGCCCAATGACACAGGGGCCCACGCCCCAGAACTTTATAAAAAAAAGAATTAAAAATAAATAAATAAATAATAATTACATTAATTAATTAATCAATAAGTGATTTAATTAAGTTAATTAATCATGCTTAATTAATCTAATTAACTAGTTAGTTTAATTAAATAGTAATTAGTTTAACTAAGACCTAATTAACCTAAGCAGTGTATGACAGGTGGGTCCCACTGGACCCACATGTCAGTTTGACCCAGTCAACTCTGTTGACTGCTGACGTCAGCATGACATCATGCTGATGTCATTAATTTATTTTCGAATTAATTTAAATAATTGATTAAATACCATAAATTAATAAAATCTTTAGAAAATCATATCTTTTAATCCGTAACTCGGATTAAAATATTTTCAACATGAAAGTTGCTCAGAATGTCGAGACGAATTTGAATACGCAGCCCGTTTATCCGCCACGCATCCCTAACATAGCGAACACGCAACTTTCCCCCTCCGTTTTATCTGTCCGAGAACGCGAAACACCGGGAATACTTTTCCGGATGTTTTCCCCCTTCACCGGTACCCCCTCGTACCGCGTTAGGGCACACCTAGCATCACGTTTTGTCATGTCATGCATCTTTATGCATCTGTTTGCATTATATTTATTGTTTCTTCCCCCTCTTCTCTTGCTAGACACCGAGACCGACGCCGCTGCTACCCAGTACGACTACGGTGTTGACGACCCCTCTCTCTTGCCAGAGCAACCAGGCAAGCCCCCCCTTTGATCACCAGATATCGCCTACTCTTCTCTATACTGCTTGCATTAGAGTAGTGTAGCATGTTACTGCTTCCCGTTAATCCTATCCTGATGCATAGCCTATCCTTGCTACTACTGTTGTTACCTTTACCTGCAATCCTAATGCTTAGTATAGGATGCTAGTTTATCATCAGTGGCCCTACATCCTTGTCCGTCTGCCATGCTATACTATCGAGCCGTGATCACTCGGGAGTTGATCACGGGTATATACTATATACTTTATACATGATACATGTGGTGACTAAAGACGGGTCGGCTTGAGGAGCACCCGCGAGTGGAGTTTTGAGGCGGAGCGGCAGGGCAGGTTCCGACCACCTAGGAGAGAGGTGGGCCTGGCCCTGGTCGGCGTTCGTGGATACTTAACACGCTTAACGAGATCTGGGTATTTGATCTGAGTCTGGCCATTTGGTCTATACGCACTAACCATCTACGCGGGAGTAGTTATGGGTATCCCGGCGTCGTGGTATCAGCCGAAGCCTTTGTGACGTCAGCGACTGAGTGGTGCGCGCCGGATTGGACTGGAAGGCCACTAGGCTAGGTCTGCTTTCGGCCGCGTTCGCAACGTGCAGGTGTGCTAAGGGCGATGGGCCCAGACCCCTGGGCGCTTAGGTTTAGACCGGCGTGCTGACCTCTCTGTTGGTCTAGGTGGGGCTGCGACGTGTTGATCTTCCGAGGCCGGGCATGACCCAGGAAAGTGTGTCCGGCCAAATGGGATCGAGCGTGTTGGGGTATGTGGTGCACCCCTGCAGGGAAGTTAATCTATTCGAGTAGCCGTGATCTTCGGTAACAGGACGATTTGGAGTTGTACCTTGACCTTATGACAACTAGAACCGGATACTTAATAAAACACACCCTTCCAAGTGCCAGATACAACCGGTGATCGCTCTCTCACAGGGCGACGAGGGGAGGATCAGCGGTTAGGGTTATGCTATGCGATGCTACTTGGAGGACTTCCGTCTACTCTCTTCTACATGCTGCAAGATGGAGGTTGCCAGAAGCGTAGTCTTCGAAAGGACTAGCTATCCCCCTCTTATTCTGGCATTCTGCAGTTCAGTCCACATATGATACCCTTATTCCATTTGATACCCATGCATATATAGTGTAGCTCCTTGCTTGCGAGTACTTTGGATGAGTACTCACGGTTGCTTTCTCCCTCTTTTCCCCCTATCCCTTCTACCTGGTTGTCGCAACCAGATGCTGGAGTCCAGGAGCCAGACGCCACCTTCGACGACGACTCCTACTACACCGGAGGTGCCTACTACTACGTGGTGCCCGCTGACGACGACCAGGAGTAGTTAGGAGGATCCCAGGCAGGAGGCCTGCGCCTCTTTCGATCTGTATCCCAGTTTGTGCTAGCCTTCTTAAGGCAAACTTGTTTAACTTATGTCTGTACTCAGATATTGTTGTTTCCGCTGACTCGTCTATGATCGAGTTCTTGTATTCGAGCCCTCGAGGCCCCTGGCTGTAATATGATGCTTGTATGACTTATTTTATTTGTAGAGTTGTGTTGTGATATCTTCCCGTGAGTCCCTGATCTTGATCATACACGTTTGCGTGTATGATTAGTGTACGGTCAAATCGGGGGCATCATAAGTTGGTATCAGAGCCGACTGCCTGTAGGAACCCCCCTTCCACACTCCTTGGCCGAAGTTGAGTCTAGACATTACAAAAACTTTTACTAACTTGGCTGTGTGCCTTACGGGCCCACGTCGCCATCGGGTGGTATTAGGATCTTTTACTCCTCGATCCTTACTCTGGGACTCTGAACTCTCTTCTACTCGGGTTAAATGAATTTTGCTAAATCTAACATTAGGATCTCGTTATCACTTTCACCTGGAGAGCCCCTTATTACTGATGATCGTCTGCTGCACGTGAAGACCCTGAAGATACTCTACGCTGTTAACCCGAGAACTTGTGTTCATCGCGTTTGCAATTCCCCTTCCACCATCAACCCTTATGGATAACTACTTGCAGTTGTTATTCTTACATTCATCCCCAGTTGGTCTTGTTATTACAAGATACCCCGAAATACTCGTCGATGTTTCAATAATCCTTTAAGCTTACTGCCTTGCAGTTATTTGTCACCTGAATACCCCTATGGAAAATTCTCACACTTATCGAGTATCCGCTCATCCCCCAGTTGTTCATGTGTTTCACAATGGTCTTCGAAATACTATTCGATCTTCCAAAAATCCCGAGCAGCCTATTGCTCTTGAAATTCTCGCTTTCTTAAATTGTGGTTAATCCGATAAGTTTCGTAATCTTATTGGCCTCCCTTGTCTTTATCATTTTAAGTCCGTTGATTCAATATGTTGAGGATGCCCGCATTCCTCAGTCGAATCCTAGGATTCATCCTTCCGGCTCAGACGTCACTTGGATATGAGTTGGTTCTTGACCAATCAATGCCTTGGTCGTTTATGCTTCTAAGTCTATTGAACTTATTCATTTTTGATCAGAACGGTTGCTTCTGATCCCTTGATTTGGGAATCATAAAATTTCTTTACATTAAGCTTTGAATTAGTCAGTTGTTTCTATAATCCGATGCCTTGGCATTCCTTCTTCCTTTGATTGAGTACCGATACTCACATCAGCCTCGTTGTGGACCGCCATACCCATTGCCGGGTTATCTACCGACAGCGTCCTTCATATTCAATAACCTTGTGAGCCTTCCCTCGGATACATAATGCCTTTGGTAAATTGTATCATCTGCTTTTGAACATGCTCTACCATCGAGTTTGTGTTATTTACTCCTGAAGTTCGTGGTATATGTTCTAAGGAGCCCCGATGGCTTGAACCTATGCCTTCCTTAATCTGTGCAAACCCGGAAGATTTCACGGGTCATACTTATCTGGTATTGCACCAGGTAAAACTTTCAACAACTAATGTCATTTTCAAAATACAAGAGGTGAATGAAAGGTTATGCGTTGAACAAGTGGGAGCCGACCTTGAACCCTGTGTTCATGCCCATGGACACGACGTATACCTGATCATGGGAGCTTCTCTTATAATAATTATCCCCTTGTTACAAGATCATCTTGTATCCTTGGATGTGGTTTCGACCAAAATTTCTTCCTTTGATCCCTTTCTTGGACAAGTTAAAGTACTTGTCTTCTGCAGTTCATTATACCTGTCCAATCCTTATTCCGATCTACCTTCGAGTATTACCCTCTGGTGTCTCGAGAATAACATGGAACTACATAACTTCTTACGAGTTCTTCATCAACTATTATTCTCGTCGATTCCTTTTTTTCCAACGGGTTCTGAGTTGTTAGAACCCCTCAAGGACACCGACAAGTGAATCAATTCCGCACTCCGACTCAATAAGTTAATCTCCGTTGCTTATGAGTTTAATAATCCTTCAAGTCACTCCTAGCCTGATCGGCTATATCATTACCATGTTAAATTTTAACTGTGCTACCCGGTCCTTCTTCCCGTAGCACAATTATCTGACAATGAGCTAGCTTACGTCGATTTTCCTCATCATATCATTTTGCCTTGAACAACAAGCTTGATTTCGAGTTGTGCCGTACCCATGGTTCCAATAACCTTTCGCTTCATCATTCCTTTGAATTGATGTCGTCGCTGGTTGCTTACATCTTCATGAAACCTCTTGACAAAAGTGTCGTGGTCATCATCAACATCCCGAGCTCTTCCAAGATATATATCGAATTCTTGATGAGAAATACCATCCTCGCCCCTCAATGGTTTGTGCTATCACCGACCACTTTATTGCCTTCCGTTCAACACAAACTTATTCGTGTTTGGTGTTATACCTTGAGATCCTTGCTATCCAGCATTTGTTCTTCTTTACCTTGGGATATTACCACCTTTTATGTCAAGAATGTCGTGGTAATTTTACCACCTCTTGAGAATTCTTGATATAGTAATGTCTCTCGCCTTTTGCGTTCATTTCTTGGTCTCCGTGTTAATTCTAACCGGAATACCGACAAATGGTCTGTGATGTGTAAATTCTAAACTTCTAGCAACCCTATTGCTTTGAAGTTATTGGTCTACAGTTCCATTCTAAGTCTATGGCTTATTGAATCATCATTCGAACATTGATCGTACTACCTAGTCCAGATTCCTGGGTGCACCCTTCTATCATTGTTCAGTTGTGTATGTTTCCCTCGAGCATACATCATTATATCATTTGATCCGACAAATGATATTTCCTTGTTCACATAATTGTGGAAATCAATCCTTTGGAAATCTCGATGAGTTGTCGCCGAGTCCATCAGCCACATCCTCATCCTCTCCTTGATTTAATGATGAACTCTTGCTGTGGAACTCTCTTCCATAGTTCAATTCTCGAGATTCTTACAATGTCATTTCGACAATTTGTGTTGCACCTTTCTTCTCAGGCATCCTAAGTCTGAGTTATCCTGACATCAATCAGATCTGAATCTCGGTCAGATATGATGGTTGGAACATATTTCCAGGAGTTATAACATCTTTATATGACTCGGTAAGGTGATATCATGCCTAGCACACCTGGCCGGAGGACCTATTGTTATAGTTTTCTTCTTGGCAAGGTTAGTCATTCTTCCGTGAGGAAATTGTAAGACTTATTCTATAAGTTGTTCCTGATGGATCCTTTTTGTCTCCAAAGTCTGATCTTCACCTGTTGACCATGTCAATGCTATCTCAAAGCATGTCTGTGGTACTCTAATTTTCAACAAGAACATTTGAAGCCTAATGCTAAATGTTACTTTCTCAATTATCCAAACACCGTTGTATGGGCAATGTCATGAAAATTCTCTCCCGTACCTAAAGAGTTTTCTACATTATATCCTATCATGGATATCATGCTCTACCTGTCCTTGAGAAGGATATACCTTTCAATTGTGTGTTTAAACCCATTTTCCTTTCCATTGTTCTGTTTAATCTGATAATCATATTTGCCTTTCCATTGGTTGGTTTAACACGTCTTGTGATCTATATGATCTAAGCGGTAATATTCTCCTGCTTATGTAAACACCTCGGTGTACAATTCTGTCAGCAAGACCCTGTTACTATTGTTGATGACATTTCGGTAGCCACCGATGGACGAGAACCTTGCCTATTGGCTCGCCTCGTTCAATGAGCAGGAAAATGGTTCTCTTAGTCCCTCGCCCTTGGTACCGATGTTGTTGCCGACATAATCGACAGACTATCCTCTAACATGCCTTGCTTTCATGATCGTGCAATACGTCACCGCCCTTCCTGCTTCTAACCCACATGGTGGGCCCATAACCCACAGTTCCTCAGGATCGAAACCTGACTCTCCTGTACACCCCCTGTTCCCAAAGTTATTCCTCGCGCTTGGCTTCGTATTTAATTCACAGGCCACCTTCCTAATGCTCTATTCTGGTATCAGACGCAATACTTACTCTCGCTGCTCTGAAACCCTTTCTCACTCTGGTTCAGATTTCGAGCAACTATCTATCCACTTGGAACCTCTTATTGTACCTTGTACCTTACTCTTGATGTATTCAATATGTTCAACTCGAGAGATAATCTTATGCTCATTCATGGGTTAACCCCCAGACTGTTTCCCTCATAAGCATTATGTCGTAGCCGAGCTGCCCCTTACCTATTCGTAAGTACGTTGGAGTTCCCGAGAAAAGAACGACATCACCATGATGGCCTGAAGCAGAGAAGTGAAGACAACAATGTAATGGATCGACCTCCTCGAGAAGAGTAACCAAGACCAACAAGACCCGTTAGAAATTCGCAACCTAATCCCTTCCCCGCTTAAATCTCGGGACGAGATTTCTCGTAGTGGAGGAGAATTGTGACGCCCGGGTAATTAAGCTACAGTGATCCTTTGCTAATGATGCCACGTCACCTCGTTTATAGTTGCTAATCTCGAGTTAGTTCAAAACTGATTCAAATTCAAATTCAAAATAGGCAGACAATAAAAGTTTTCAAATGTTAAAACTAAAATGTTTGAAGTGAATCAAATAATGCATAGGTAAATATGGTGGAGAAACCACACTTCTATAAAATATTTAAATGCCCAAATGGGAATGAAACAACAACATAACAAATTTATTAAATGCCTTTTGTTAATTATAAAATGTTAAAATATTTTACTTAGGGGTTTAAACTTTTTGTAGTAGAGGTATAATTAGTGATACAAATTTAGGCACAACTGTTGTGATTTATATAACTAAAATAAAACAAATAAGAACTAAAAGAATAAATAAAAGAAAAGAGAAAATAAACAACAAAAAAAATAAAAGAGACAGAGACCCCCCCCCTCCCCCGAGCTGGGCCTCGGCCCAGCAGGCTACCGGGCCGCCAGGCCGGCCCAACCGCGCCCGCTACTAATCCCCTCGGGCGCCAGAAACCCTAACCCATCCACCCCGTCACCCCCCACTCCCTACGCCTCTCCTCTCCCCTTCCCGATCCGATCTGGATCGGGGACGAGCCCGCTCCCCCCCACCTCGCGACGCCAGCGCCCCAACCCAGTCGCCGGGCACCCCATCGCCTCGACCCCGTGTCGGCCCCCCCTCCTCTCTCCCGATCTGGGTCGGGATCCAGAGGAGGCCACCGCCGCCCGAAACCCCCTTCGCCGGACCACCTCGCCGGCCTGCTCCACCACGCCGGACGCCATCGCCGCTCCTCCCCTGCGTCGCCGCGTCCCCGTCCTCCTCCCCAAAGGCTCCACCGAGCCTCGCCGACCCTCGTCTCTGCAACGCCGGTGAGGCCACGGCCTCCTCTTCCTCTTTGCGCCCTCTCTGCACGTCTCCCCGTCGCCAACCGCACCGGCCTCCCCTGCTCGACGCGCCACCGCGCGCGCCCGGCGCTCGTCGCCGCGGCCACCGCGCGCGTGCGCCCCGTGCACGCCTCGCCATCCCACTCGTCGCGCCCGAACGCCCGCAACCCCGCGCTCTCCGTGCGCTCACCACAACCGTCGCCCTCACTCCCCTGCTTGGCCGCACGCACTCGCGCGCGCGCCCTCGCCGCGGCCCCCCTGTACCGCCCCAGTCATCGCCCCCCAGTCACCGCGGCTAACGCCCGCCTTCCCTCTTCCCTGCCTGTGGTGATTGACCAAGGCCGGTCGCCGTTCGGTCCGGCCGCACCTCTCCACGGCCCCGGCGCCCTCCTCCGGTGGCCGCCGCTTCACCACGGCACCGCTCCGCCCGTGGCCTCCCCATGGCCACCGGCCCCCCTGCTCCGGCGCCCTGCTGGGAATGCCCGCTCGGGCCGCGTCCAGCACCCGTTAGCCCGAACCGCTGTGGCCCCTTTGGCCCAATGACACAGGGGCCCACGCCCCAGAACTTTATAAAAAAAGAATTAAAAATAAATAAATAAATAATAATTACATTAATTAATCAATCAATAAGTGATTTAATTAAGTTAATTAATCATGCTTAATTAATCTAATTAACTAGTTAGTTTAATTAAATAGTAATTAGTTTAACTAAGACCTAATTAACCTAAGCAGTGTATGACAGGTGGGTCCCACTGGACCCACATGTCAGTTTGACCCAGTCAACTCTGTTGACTGCTGACGTCAGCATGACATCATGCTGATGTCATTAATTTATTTTCGAATTAATTTAAATAATTGATTAAATACCAGAAATTAATAAAATCTTTAGAAAATCATATCTTTTAATCCGTAACTCGGATTAAAATATTTTCAACATGAAAGTTGCTCAGAATGTCGAGACGAATTTGAATACGCAGCCCGTTTATCCGCCACGCATCCCTAGCATAGCGAACACGCAACTTTCCCCCTCCGTTTCATTTGTCCGAGAACGCGAAACACCGGAAATACTTTTCCGGATGTTTTCCCCCTTCACCGGTACCCCCTCGTACCGCGTTAGGGCACACCTAGCATCACGTTTTGTCATGTCATGCATCTTTATGCATCTGTTTGCATTATATTTATTGTTTCTTCCCCCTCTTCTCTCGCTAGACACCGAGACCGACGCCGCTGCTACCCAGTACGACTATGGTGTTGACGACCCCTCTCTCTTGCCAGAGCAACCAGGCAAGCCCCCCCTTTGATCACCAGATATCGCCTACTCTTCTCTATACTGCTTGCATTAGAGTAGTGTAGCATGTTACTGCTTCCCGTTAATCCTATCCTGATGCATAGCCTATCCTTGCTACTACTGTTGTTACCTTTACCTGCAATCCTAATGCTTAGTATAGGATGCTAGTTTATCATCAGTGGCCCTACATCCTTGTCCGTCTGCCATGCTATACTATCGAGCCGTGATCACTCGGGAGTTGATCACGGGTATATACTATATACTTTATACATGATACATGTGGTGACTAAAGACGGGTCGGCTTGAGGAGCACCCGCGAGTGGAGTTTTGAGGCGGAGCGGCAGGGCAGGTTCCGACCACCTAGGAGAGAGGTGGGCCTGGCCCTGGTCGGCGTTCGCGGATACTTAACACGCTTAACGAGATCTAGGTATTTGATCTGAGTCTGGCCATTTGGTCTATACGCACTAACCATCTACGCGGGAGTAGTTATGGGTATCCCGGCGTCGTGGTATCAGTCGAAGCCTTCGTGACGTCAGCGACTGAGTGGCGCGTGCCAGATTGGACTGGAAGGCCACTAGGCTAGGTCTGCTTTCGGCCGCGTTCGCAACGTGCAGGTGTGCTAAGGGCGATGGGCCCAGACCCCTGGGCGCTTAGGTTTAGACCGGCGTGCTGACCTCTCTGTTGGTCTAGGTGGGGCTGCGACGTGTTGATCTTCCGAGGCCGGGCATGACCCAGGAAAGTGTGTCCGGCCAAATGGGATCGAGCGTGTTGGGGTATGTGGTGCACCCCTGCAGGGAAGTTAATCTATTCGAGTAGCCGTGATCTTCGGTAACAGGACGATTTGGAGTTGTACCTTGACCTTATGACAACTAGAACCGGATACTTAATAAAACACACCCTTCCAAGTGCCAGATACAACCGGTGATCGCTCTCTCACAGGGCGACGAGGGGAGGATCAGCGGTTAGGGTTATGCTATGCGATGCTACTTGGAGGACTTCCGTCTACTCTCTTCTACATGCTGCAAGATGGAGGTTGCCAGAAGCGTAGTCTTCGAAAGGACTAGCTATCCCCCTCTTATTCTGGCATTCTGCAGTTCAGTCCACATATGATACCCTTATTCCATTTGATACCCATGCATATATAGTGTAGCTCCTTGCTTGCGAGTACTTTGGATGAGTACTCACGGTTGCTTTCTCCCTCTTTTCCCCCTATCCCTTCTACCTGGTTGTCGCAACCAGATGCTGGAGTCCAGGAGCCAGACGCCACCTTCGACGACGACTCCTACTACACCGGAGGTGCCTACTACTACGTGGTGCCCGCTGACGACGACCAGGAGTAGTTAGGAGGATCCCAGGCAGGAGGCCTGCGCCTCTTTCGATCTGTATCCCAGTTTGTGCTAGCCTTCTTAAGGCAAACTTGTTTAACTTATGTCTGTACTCAGATATTATTGCTTCCGCTGACTCGTCTATGATCGAGTTCTTGTATTCGAGCCCTCGAGGCCCCTGGCTGTAATATGATGCTTGTATGACTTATTTTATTTGTAGAGTTGTGTTGTGATATCTTCCCGTGAGTCCCTGATCTTGATCGTACACGTTTGCGTGTATGATTAGTGTACGGTCAAATCGGGGGCGTCACATGTTCTCTCTCTTTGATCTTCAATACAATGTTCTGCTCTGTGTTCTTGGAGATCTATTCGGTGTAATCTTGTTTTACGATGCGTTTGTTGAGATCCGATGAATTGTGGGTTTATGATCAGATTATATATGAATATTATTTGAGTCTTTTCTGAACTCTTTTATGCATGATTAACATAGCTTTGTATTTCCCTCCAATCTATTGATTTGGTTTGGCCAACTAGATTGATTTTTCTTGCCATGGGACAGGTGCTTTGTAATGGGTTCAATCTTGCGGTGCTTATTCCTAGTGACAGAAACACTACTAGAAAAAAGGCTGTTAGTGGCACACCAATTTTTGCTATTAATGGCGCACTATAGGTGCGCCATTATTAACACGCCACTAGTAACAAATAGTAATGGCGCACCTCTGGTGCGCCATTAGTATCCCAGATAATAGTGGCGCACCACATAGTGCGCCATTACTATGCCTAGAAGTGCGCCATTACTATCTGACTTAGTAATGGCGCACCACATAGAAGTGCGCCATTACTATCTGACTTAGTAATGGCGCACCACATAGAAGTGCGCCATTACTAACAATTTTTTTCAAAAAACAAATTCAGAAAATATTTTTTCAATTTTTTCAGAATTTTTTTTTTCTGCTTTTTTCTTAATCTCGGGTCACTATGGCTTAATCTCGGGTCAATATGCTTAATCTCAAGTCAAATCACACTCCGTGGTCAAACTTCCCGGAAGGTCACCCATCCTCACACTACTCCAGCCCGAGCATGCTTAACTTCACAGTTCTATCCAACCCCAGCACCAGCTCACTTAACAGGCACTTGTTGATATATCTATCATATCAATCCTATTAAACCTTGTTGATGTCTAGGACTTTGTTCATGTTCATGAGTGTGATGAAATTTTGAAAAAATATTTCAAACTTCCCGATCATATTACGTATCATATTTTGAACATTTTTCCCAAAAAATTTGAAACCAATTTTTTTTGTTACTAGTGGCGCACCTAGCAAATGGTGCGCCATTACTAAGTTTGATTTTTTTTCATTTTCCCCCTCTAGATCTTAAAAGCCCTGTATATTTTATTCTGTTAGGTTTTTGGGGATTCTAAAAATCTTCAATGGGGTTCCCCCTGGTTGAATTCAGATGTAACTTTTCGAGTAGATGATTTTTCATGTAGAAACTTTTTAATCCGAGTTCGTATGCAAAAGTTATGCCCATTTTACTAAATTCCAGAGAGACTTTGCAAATAAAGTTGAAATTCATATTTGTAAATTTTCCCAACAACTAGACCACATATCACATGGGAAACTTATTTTCTTTTATTTTTTTGACATTTCCATCATTTTCTTTTATTTTTTAAAAAACTGAAAAGGCGGTCCACCGGGGGGGTGGGTGGGTGGTGGAGTTAGTAATGGCGCACCTTCACAAAGTGCGCCATTACTATGTGTATGACTGGGTCAAACCTTACTAAGTTTGACCAAGGTTTGACCCAGTCATACACATAGTAATGGCGCACTTTGTGAAGGTGTGCCATTACTTTGTCAACTTAGTAATGGCGCACCTATACAAAGTGCGCCGTTACTATGTGTATGGCTGGGTCAAACCTTGGTCAAACTTAGTAATGGCGCACTTTTCACATGGTGCGCTATTACTGTTTTGGTTACTAATGGCGCACCTATATCTGGTGCGCCACTGCTATATCGCAGTGGCGCACCACATACATGGTGCGCCATTAATGTCCATATTAGCTATAGCCATTTTTCTAGTAGTGAAAGGGACATGACATGTATTTTTATTCTTGCCATTAAGGAAAAACGCGGGGTTTATTCATATTGATGGGATCTATCCCTATACATCATGTCATCTTGCTTAAGGCGTTACTCCGTTCTTGTTTACTTAATACACTAGATGCATGTTGGATAGTGCTCAATGTCTGGAGTAATAGTAGTAGATGCAGGCATGAGTCGGTCTACTTGTCACGGATGTGATGCCTATTGAGGGAGTCCTAGAGTAGGGGGTCCTCGGGATGTTGGCCTATCTCACATGGGCTGGACTGGTGGGCCGCACAGTATCTGGACCGTAGACCTTTGTTCCCTATTACAGAGTCAAGATGGAAGAACCGGCGTTTCCTTGATGTAGGGACTATCTATAAAACCTAGTACCCCTGGTGTCTATATAAACCAGGGTTTAGTACATAGATGCTATGAGAACAATCTCCATCCTACTAGTTAGGGTAAAGTTCCTCCGATCTCGTGGTAGATCGACTCTGTAATCCCCATATACACAAGCAATATAATCAAGCAGGATGTAGGGTTTTACCTCTTAGAGAGGGCCCAAACCTGGGTAAAATCGTGTCCTGCGTCCCTTGTTCCCCATTGATCGAAGATCCATAGTTCGGGGCCCCTACCCAGGATCTACCGGTTTTGACACCGACATTGGTGCTTTCATTGAGAGTTCTGCTGTCGGATCGGCGGAAGGATCGATGGCCACCTACGTCAGGGACGTCTCATCCCCTGGCCAGGATCTTCTGCCCAGCGGCATCAAGCCACATACTGACCCATCTAGCCATCCAGGCCAGGATGGAATCTTCGTCCTCAGTCAGAAAATCAGGTTCGGGAGCCTAGAGTTCACCGCCGATTCTCGGGGAGATCTTACTCTTGTTGAACCACCAGTTCCCCTCATGGAACCCGCCGATCCCGACGTTTTGACTTCGAAGACGGAAACTGATGATATGCGAAACCTAGCATTAGACTCGGATTCCATCAATTCATCGTCCGTAAGCCGTCCAGAGATTGTCTCAAACAAACCCGGAGCAGCCACACTTTGAGTCAGCCACGAACACTTGGGCAGCAAGGACCTGGCGGACCTCACGTCCACAAACAATATGCTAGATTGGATTTGGGCCATGGGAGTCTCTAATGGTCAATCCTCGGTCTATGACGGATCGGGCTCAAACCCGACAACAAGGAAATTCACACCCCGCCTGTCACACACCTCGTCACCGCCATTGAAGAATTTGCCGAAGGTTCGCTATCGCCGAAGCTTAAAACAACCTATGTCCGGATCAATGATCGAGCTTGAAGCCCCGAAGAAGGTTCGGAGCGAAGCTCTAACCTAAAACATGACTTTAAGTCCCCTTCACCATCCGCTAACAGTGCGGACGCCAGATTCAATACGTCAAGTGCTTCAGGGGTCGCGGATACCGATGTTAGAGTTCCGGAGACACGACCTGGGGAAATACGAAATTTTCTCCCACCCACCCCCATGTAGCATATTCGCCAGACAATTCGGATCTTCCGGACATCTGGGATTTGATGTACATGAAGAAACAGCCTAGAGAGACGGCCCACCACTACTAGGCTAGATTCCTCTTGGTAAAAGAAAAACTCACAAGCTATTGTGACCAAGACATAATTATGACCTTTTAGTCTAACTACCGAGACGAATGGATCCTGAATACCCTCGCCCATCGCCACGTACAAAGCCTCACTGAGTTATCGGGCCTGGTTCGCAAATACTGCACCATGGAGAGCACCTGGAAGGAACAACAAATGCGCGTGGAGTCAAACCATGCCGAACAGTCAGGTACAATCTGGGACAAGCGTGCATATGCACAGCGGTCGCCCGAACATGAGCCCGCTGAAAAAAGAAACAGATCCATTGCCAGACCCAGATCGGTCGTGGATGGCTGCTAGACAAACCATGCCCCATACACTCAGCCTTGTTAAACACAAATCCAATTCAGAGGCTTCGAGCTTGTTGGGTTGTTAGACAGGTCGCCAAGAGTGGCAAAGCAATAGTTCGCCTTCAAACTCCTAGTAGAGAATCAGAAACACCCTCATCCAATGACCATAATGTCTTAACCATCTACGAAACCTTCCCCTTGAACAATCAGAGGAAAAGAGCCCTTCGAGAGCTCAGTCAAGTCCACCAAGTCACAGCAGCAAGCTCCTGGACGGACACCCCGACCACCTTTGACACGGAGGATGAATCAAGGGTGTGACCCATCCGACCACCCGCCGCACTAGTCCTCGACCCCATCGTGGATGACTTTACATTAAGCAATGTGCTTATGGATGGAGGCAGTGGCCTAAACCTCATTTACGAGGATACCCTCGACAAGATGCAATTCGCCAGATCTCGAGTTGAACAAAGTTACACTATGTTTCGGGGAATCATCCCCGGCGAAGAGGCACTCTGCTCCGGACGAGTCACTCTGGACGTAGTGTTCGGCACTCTGGTGAACTATAGGACCAAAGAACTAATCTTCCACACCGTGCCCTTCCATAGATGATACCATGCCCTATTGGGGTGTGACACATTTTCAAAGTTTCAGGCTATACCCCTTTACGGGTACATGAAACACAAAATGCCAGGGCCCAATGGTGTGATCACAATAGCCCGTGACCCAGATAAAGCCCTCCGAGCCGAAAAAAAACAGCATCCTTGGTGAAAGTGCATTATATCGACTAGAGGGGGGTGAATAGGCAATTTTTATGAAAGTCTTCAAAACGTGGAAGTTTCGAAGACAAACGATAGAAATAAACTGATTACCATGCAGCGGAAGGTAGACTACACTAGGCAAATCATAGTCAAGTATTCAATGAAGTGAAAGCACAAAGACTAATAGCAGCTAGGTAGTAAGGATCATGTAGGAAGATATTATGAAGCCAAATAGAACATGCAGTCACTCAGTGAAGACAAAAGATAGTGCAATCATACAATGACTTCACAAGGAGTAACAGTAAGTAAAGGGAAGGGAAGATGAAACCAGTGACACGCTGAAGACAATGATTTGTTGGACCAGTTCCAGTTGCTGTGACAACTGTACGTCTGGTTGGAGCGGCTAGGTATTTAAACCATAGGACACACAGTCCCGGACACCCAGTCCTGAACACACAGCTCAGGACACCCAGTCCTCACCGTATTCTCCTTGAGCTAAGGTCACACAGACCTCGCCCAATCACTCTGGTAAGTCTTCAAGGTAGACTCCCAAACCTTCACAGACTTCGTTCACCGGCAATCCACAATGTCTCTTGGATGCTCAGAACGCGATGCCTAACCGGCTGGAGGATGCACAGTCCTCAAGTGTAATAAGTCTTCAGATCACACAGACAAGAAGACTTAAGTGATGCCCAATTCTCTCTGGCTCTGGGTGGTTAGGGCTTTATCCTCGCAAGGAATTCTCTCTCAAAGGCTTCAAGGTGGGTTGCTCTCAAACGACAAAAGCCGTACTCTCAATCTGAGCAGCCAACCGTTTATGGTTGTAGGGGGTGGGCTATTTATAGCCACTTGGCAACCCGACCTGATTTGTCCTAAATGACCCTGGGTCACTAAGGAACTGACACGTGTTCCAACGGTCAGATTTCAAACTCACACGGCAACTTTACTTGGGCTACAAGTAAAGCTGACTTGTCCGACTCTGGACAAGATTCGCTCTCAAAGTCTTCACTCGAAGACATAGGTTTTGGTTAGGCATCACTTCAGTCATTTTGACTGGTTCTCTTGGACCCCACTTAACAGTACGGTGGTTCCTATGACTCAACACAAAAGAAAAGAACTACGAAAGATCTAAGTCTTCGAGCTCCATAGTCTTCATGTGGTGCCTTCTCTTGTCATAGTCTTCAATGTGAATATCTTCATATACCACCTTTGACTTCAATGTCTTCATACATTTTTAGGGGCATCTCTGGTAGGAAAACCGAATCAATGAGGGACTTCTACCTGTGTTATCCTGCAATTCTCACAAACACATTAGTCCCTCAACTAGGTTTGTCGTCAATACTCCAAAACCAACTAGGGGGGCACTAGATGCACTTACAATCTCCCCCCTTTTGGTGTTTGATGACAAACTAGTTGAAGTTTTCAATGGGGAATATAATCTGTGAAATTGTAAAGGATAAGGAATTGTCTTCATAAGTTGCAAGGGCTCCCCCTGAAGTTGTGCATATAAGTTAATTTGCTTTTGGAATGCAAATGCACATGGCAGGTTGTACTTGTGGAGATCCACTTCAACTTATGATAACAATCCACTATGCATGTGAAAGTATATGAAGATTATGACATGCATAATGGAAAATGGACGTCCGCAGAATGATCTAAGTGCGGAATTTATCATCGCACATGCGGAATTTATCTTCGCAAAACAAGGTGGCAAATAAGTAGCAGACGACCATCTAGTTTAAGTGTTACAACTCATAAGAACCGAATGTAGCAAAAACGAGAGTTGTAAGCACGAAGCAAAATATAAAGCACCCGCCCATATGGACCCGCTTGAAGACTATCAACCTCATATGCTTCTCCCCCTTTTGTCAGCAAGGACCAAAAAGGTTTGAAGACATAGAGCATCTACTCGTTCCCATGCGGAGTAGTTGTAGTAGCAGGGTCGTCGGTGGTGTTTGGCGGTGCTGAAGAGCTTGGCGGTGCTGAAGGAGGTGGCGGTGAAGTAGCATCGTCTTCATCTTCGATAATTCTGGCAGTCACTGTTGCAGCTGAGGAAGAGAACTCAGTCTTCAAGGGATGGAGTTCCTAGCAGCACAGCTCTTCGAGGAGGTGTGGAGTCAAACTTGAATCGCTCAGTGAATCCATCCTCTTGAAGATCAGCTTCAGAACACATCATCGTGAGCCCTTTCCATGTGCGGCGACAGGTTTCATGGGCAACGAAAGCATTCTTGGTGGCAAGATTTCGAATGCGATTAACATCCACCAAGAGGCTTTTCATCTGACGCTTCAGCCAGTCATGATGCCTATCCTGTTTCTGATGTAGAGCCACAAGAAGCTCTCGGTCGTTGAGAACACGAGTGCGCTTCTTGGGTCTTGGAGCAGTTGTACTATCAGTGGCTTCAGTGGAAGCAGGGTGTGGTGCACATGTAGTGCCAGCCAAAGGATACACCCGAGAGACTGCTTCAACACCTTCAATGTTCTGAGTGAAGCTCTGATGTTCTGCATTCTGAAGACTTAGAGGTTCCTTGGCAAGCTCAGAATATATGGCTTCAGTAGACATATCCACATCAGGCAAGAAGATCCGATGGTTGCGGGCTGAGGGCTGATACGAGATAGCAGAGTGCAGCTTGATCAGCCACATGACCCAAGGGGCGTAGAATTTCAAACCAAACAGATCAGTGCCTGATGCAGCAAGTTGGCGTATGAAGAAGTCCTGTGCATTGAAGCATTTTCCATGAAGTATATAGAAGACCAAAGTCTTCATTGCACCCTGAAGCTTGACATTTGGAGAGTGCCCTTTGATGGGCCAGAGAGTTCGTATGATGATGTGATAGATGGTTCTTGGCAGATACTCAAGGTCTTCAACGAAGAACTCTGTGGGATAAGCAGCATCTTGGGGCAATGGCTTCATCATGATGAGCATCTGACTCATATCAGGTTCAGGCCTCTGAAAGATGCTTTCAATAGCTTCAGTATGCAGCTGACAGCCTTGCTCGAAGAGATCGCCAGGAGTGGGCAAGCCAGTGAGCTCAATGATGTCAAATGCATTGGCTTCGTGATGAACGTTGCCTGTCATCCACTCCAGGACCCAAGTCTTCGGATCTCTGCTGTACCCGCGGATGTGTAATGTGGCATAGAATTGGAGCAGCAGCTCTTCATTCCAATACTCCTGGTCAGTAATGAACGGCAGCAGTCCAACTTGCTTGAAGCAATCCAAAGCTTCTTCCAGACAGGGCAGACCAGCTATAGCTTCAATGTCAAGGCGCTTGTATGGGAAGATGCGACCTTGGTTGTAAAGAATGCATGAGTAATAGCTTCGCTGAGGATAGCTCCAGAACCGATCAGATGATATCCTTTCCCTTGAGTAGGGGTTCCTGGAGCTATTGAAGAAAGTGTTGTCTACCCTGAAGCCATTGATGTTGAAGGAGCCAGGTGCTGATACAGGACCTGGGAACCTTGGCAATCTTGGGATTGGCTTCTGTACCTGAGGCCTGTGCTCCACATGATAGTCGAACTGGGGACCTGCAGCAGACTCAGGAACAGAAGTGGCAGGGTCAGTGGCTTCGCTGTCTTCTGAAGCTTTTGTTGGGGAGGGCTCCACATTAGCTTCATTGGTGGTTGTGGCAGCCGCAGGATTTTCAAGCACGTTCTCCTGGAGAACTGCTTCTTGGTGGGACGGGGAAGTGGCAACTTGTGGTACTTCTTCTTCCGCGGCTGATGCAGCCGGAATGTCTTCAGCAGAGACTTGAGGCCTTGGACCTTTGCGAAGCCTGCGGAACGCAGACGACGCCTGTGGAGTTGGAGTGGGCTGGGCCTCATTGTCTTCTTCCTCTTGTGGGCGATCCGCCCAAGAAGCATCCTGTGCGATTGGCGTCAGTGGACGACCAATGCTGATGAGTTCGCTATTTTCAAGCTGAGGAAGGACTGCACCATCTGCTACATTGTCATGTTGACCAATGTCTTCAGCAGCAATGGGATCAACTGCTGGAATGTCTTCAGCTTCATGAGCCTCTGTGGAAGCAGGCTCATGGATTGTCAGTTGACGTTCAGCTTCAGGATAGACCATAGAAATGGGTTCAACTATCAAGGGCTCTGTGGGAGCAGCCCGATCTTTCTTGGTCTTCCTCTTCTTCTTGGTGGGGACAGTAGGAGAGGCTTCAGAGTGTTTCCTCTTCCTGGTTTCAGCCTCAGCAATCCTTGTCTTCTTGAGCTCTGAAGCGGTTGACCGGCTTTTTGGCTTCGAGCCAGTCAGTCTAGTTGGGAAGACATCAGAACTGCTTCCTGCCTTGGCGCATCAGGTTCAGCCGTAGCAGGCTTCTTCTTCTTCTTCTTCTTCTTCTTCTTCTTCTTCTTCTTCTTCTTCTTCTTCTTCTTCTTCTTCTTCTTCTTCTTCTTTGCGGCCATCCTGGGGTCGATGCCAGGACGCCCAAGTGCCTTGCGCTTCTCAGCCTCATTATAGGCTTGCACACATCTGTCAGCCAAAGTCTTCATGCGCTCACGCGAACCCTGAGCTTCTGCACGTTTCTTCAGAAAGGCTTCTTTGAGCTCGTGCATCATGATCTTGAAGTTCTTCACTTCTTGCACACTGAGCTTGGCCATATGCTTCTTGAACTGAGCCTTTTCATAGTCAATCTTTTGCTTCAGTTCAACAATGCGCTGGGTAATAGCGAGCTCTGAAGCAATGGCGCCTTGGAAGGCGACACTAAGGCCAATGGGTAGCTGCAGATCTTCAAAGCTGATGTTTGGCGTGTCAAACCACTCGTCAATGAAGTTGTGGATGATGGTCACATCAAAGAGAGGCAGATCATTGAAGATTTCTGCTTCTTCTTTGCTCTTGATTAGTTGCTCAAGAGTGTCATCTGCAAGATCTTCATCACTTGACAGATCAATGTCGTCATTGCGCAGAATGGCAGCAGCTGTTAGCTCTTGGCCGGTGTGTGGCAGAGGCATCCTGACCTTCTGGGGCTTGGAGATGCGAGATAAGTCTTCGGACTGCACACTGTCTTCAGGAGGTGCAGTTGCCAGTGGCTTCGCCCGTGAGATCTTTGGTGAAGGGGCAGGCTTTGAAGCTTTAGGCTTCTTCAGCTTCTTTGTCTTCAGCGCTGCAGGAGCTTCTTCTGATTCAGCTTCAGCTGCAGGCTCATTCACTGCAGTCCCTTGAGCTAGGATGCGGGTGGTGAGGCCTTCAAGGTTGTCGAAAGGACCGATGACATTTGGTTCTGCATCTCGTGTGCCATCTGCCCTTGGTGCTGAGGGACCAGGGTTGAAGTCTAACCCGAAAGTCTTCTTGTTCTGCTTCGCAGAGTTCTGGGCAAATTGGAAATTGCGCTTGAACAGATTGTCGTCATGACACCATAGTAGTGACGATGGGTGTGCATCAGCTGGCTGTGGCCCACAGACCATGCATGGATAGAAGCCTTGAGCAATGGCTTCATCTCTGGACCTGGGTAGAAGATTCTTGTATAGGATATCTCCCCATGGTCTCTTGATGGCGTTTTTCTCAGCATATTCCTGGGTAACAAATCTATATTTGAACCATTGTTCTGCCCAATATCTTCGAATCCATTGGATTCGGGTCTTGCGCTGATTGTAATCCTCTTCAGGATCTGTCTTGTACATTTCTAAGAGTTCATCTGGCAGATCTCTGGATGTTTCACCATGACGCTTTCTGCCACCCTTCCTTGCTGCTTTCTCTGAAGCCATAAACTTTAACTTGAAAGGCTTCAAGACGTTCAAAGGCTTCAAAGGTTTTCGCTTGCTGGACCAATAGGAACTGGCTTCGGGAGAATTTATGTGATGCTGTAAGAATTCTGCAAATGAATGCAGACTATGAGAACCAAAGGATTCTCCCACGGACATGTACCTGTGACAGCATTAAGGTGCGAGGGAAGGGGAAGAGGTCATATGCATTCTCAGAAGATTTTGAAGATAAATCAGTTTAGAAGACATTGACCTCATCGTGCGAAGACATTCACTCATAGATAAGAAGTTGGTTCCAGATTTGTACGAATCCATAGATCAGTACAAGTGAGGAATCTAACTACTTTGTGAAGCACAAGTGAATATACTAGGCATGTTATGAGATGCAGTATGAGAGAGATCTAACTTGTGTGAACAGAAACTGCTTGTGGTAGAAAGTGACAAATCCATAGGATCAACGGTGCTGTAAAAAGGAAGTTTTATTTACCACACTAAGAACTGCTAGACGGAGTTGAAGATGAGGCCGAGCAGTTCGATCTTCCGTGCCCTAACTTGGCGACGGAGGACACCTACGGCGACGGCGGAGAGGACGATGTCCGCGGTCGGCGTGAAGACGGCGTCGGAGAGGTTGCGGCAGCGAAGCGCTTCGTCGCCCGCGTCGTCGAGGGCTAGCGGTGGCGCTAGGGTTCGTGCAAGGGTGGAAGAAGAGACAATGACCGTTGTGAGTGTGTATTTATAGGTACAGGGGTGGCACTGTGCTATTACACAGGTGCCCCTGGCGATTCGCATCTAAGGAACACGTGGCCATTATGCGGAATTTTGGGGTTTGTTCCATGTCCCACACACGCCTGGATTGTAGGGTGGTCGTTCCTACTTCTCCGGATTTCATGTGGATGAATGAGCATTGAAAACGGACTTAATGGTTGTCTGTGTATCTTCTGCTGACAAGGACGCAGAGAAGACATTCGACAGTTTCAATAGAATGCATATGACTTGGAGAGATAGAGTTTGAGATAGAAAGCATAGAGAGGTTAGGGTCCGATCACATTCACTTAGTTCAAAAGATTCAACACGAAGACATAGCTATAAGTGAATGCTGTAGAGGACAGAACACTAGTAGATATATATATATATATATAATCAACATAGTGAAGATAATCATGAAGATATGTTGAGATCGAAGCCAAACCAAATGTGAAGACATTGCAAGGTAACGCCATGAGTGAAACACTTCAGAATAGAACGTTTGGTGGTGGCGTTACCCACCGTATAGGAAGTATTAGACCCAGACACGGCGCACAATTATCGTGGCGCTCTGAAGTCAAATTCCACATTAATGTATTCACACTTAGAATGTATGTCTTCATTGATTGAAGATATACTTTACTTCGTGTGTTGCACATCTAAGTCATCAATATGCATAAGGGTTAGGATGTGTGCCTGATCATAGGACATTTGAGGATTCCAGGATATTTAGCTCACACCGTAATTTGCAAAATCTCTTCTCATCCAAGGGCTTGGTGAAGATATCTGCCAGTTGCTCTTCAGTGTTGACGTGTATGATATCAATGTCTTCCTTCACAACATGATCTCTGAGAAAGTGATGACGAATTTCAATGTGCTTTGTCTTCGAGTGCTGAACTGGGTTGTTGGCAATCTTGATGGCGCTTTCGTTGTCGCAGTAAAGTGGCACTTGCTTCAGATGAATTCCATAGTCCTTGAGTGTTTGCTTCATCCACAGAAGCTGAGCGCAGCAAGATCCAGCAGCAATGTATTCAGATTCAGCAGTGGAGAGAGATACACAGTTCTGCTTCTTTGAAGACCAACATACAAGTGATCGTCCCAGAAAGTGACATGTGCCTGATGTAGACTTGCGATCAACTTTGTCACCAGCATAATCAGCATCCGAGAATCCAACCAGATCAAACTCTGCGCCCTTTGAATACCATAATCCTAGAGTTGAGGTGTGAGCCAAATATCGAAGAATTCGCTTCATAGCTAAGTGATGCGACTCCTTTGGTGCCGCTTGAAATCGAGCACACATGCAAACACTAAGCATAATATCTGGCCTAGATGCACATAGATAAAGTAAAGAACCAATCATGGAGCGGTATACCTTTTGATCGAACTCTTTACCATTGTCGTCGGGACCCAGATGATGTTTGGCTGGCATTGGTGTTGTGAAGCCTTTGCAGTCTTGCATACCAAACTTCTTCCGGCAATCTTTGAGATACTTCTCTTGAGATATGAAGATGCCGTTGCGTTGTTGTCGTATTTGAAGACCGAGGAAGAACTTCAGCTCCCCCATCATGGACATCTGATATTGCTCTTGCATCATATATCCAAACTCTTCAGTGTACTTTTGATTGGTGCAGCCGAAGATGATGTCATCCACATATATTTGGCACACAAACAGTTCACCATCATATGTCTTCATGAAAGAGTGGGATCTAGGGAACCAGGTATGAAGCCTTTGCTCTTCAGGAAGTATTTGAGTGTGTCATACCAGGCCCGAGGGGCTTGTTTGAGGCCATACAGTGCCTTGTTGAGCTTGTATACCATGTCAGGATGTTTTGGATCTTCAAAGCCAGGCGGTTGTGCAACATACACTTCTTCTTCAATCTTGCCATTGAGAAAAGCACTCTTCACATCCATTTGATATAGAAGTATGTTATGATGATTTGCATAGGCCAGCAGTATGCGTATGGCTTCAAGTCTAGCCACAGGAGCAAATGTTTCATCGAAGTCAATTCCTTCCACTTGAGTATATCCTTGAGCAACGAGACGAGCTTTGTTTCTGACAACTTGACCATGCTCATCTTGCTTGTTGCGATATATCCATTTGGTGCCTATTATATTGTGCTTCCGTGGATCAGGACGCTTAACTAGTTCCCATACATTATTCAGCTCAAACTGTTGAAGCTCTTCTTGCATAGCTTGAATCCATTCAGGTTCCATGAAGGCTTCTTCAACTTTCTTGGGTTCTGTTATTGAGACGAATGCGAAGTGCCCACAGAAATTTGCTAGCTGAGTTGCCCTTGAACGAGTGAGTGGACCAGGTGCATTGATGCTATCAATTATTCTTTCAGTCTGCACTTCATTGGCAACGCGAGGATGTACAGGGCGAAGACTTTGCTCTTGCTGTTCATTGTCGTTGTTAGAAGGAATGCCTTCAGGCTGAGCATTGTCTTCATGTTGATCAGGTGCTGAGATGATAAGTTCCTCTTCAGGATGAGCTTCAGAAGGTATAATTTCTCTAGTTCCCATTAGCTTGATTGATTCACTGGATGGAACTTCATCTAGCACATTTGGCAGTTGCTCTCTTTGTGAACCGTTGGTCTCATCGAACCGCACATCCACTGTTTCAACCACTTTGTAATGAAAGAGATTGAAGACTCTGTAGGAGTGTGAATCCTTTCCATATCCAAGCATAAAACCCTCATGTGCTTTTGGTGCAAACTTTGAGGTGTGATGTGGGTCCTTGATCCAGCACCTTGCGCCAAATACTCTGAAGTAACTGACATTTGGCTTCTTGCCAGTAAGGAGCTCATAAGATGTCTTGTTCAGAAGCTTGTGAAGATAAACACGATTGATTGTATGGCATGCAGTATCAATGGCTTCAGGCCAGAATTTTCTTGGGGTCTTGTATTCATCTAGCATCGTTCTGGCCATCTCAATTAGTGTTCTGTTCTTGCGTTCGACGACGCCATTCTGCTGTGGCGTGTACGGGGCTGAGAATTCATGTGTGATGCCCAAGGTATCAAGATATGTATCAAGGCCAGTGTTCTTGAATTCAGTGCCATTGTCACTTCTGATGTGCTTTATCTTGGCGCCAAAATTGTTCATAGCTCGATTGGCGAAGCATCTGAAGACATCCTGCACTTCAGTCTTGTAAAGGATTATGTGCACCCAAGTATATCTAGAATAATCATCAACAATAATGAAGCCATAGAGACAAGCAGTAGTAGTAAGAGTTGAGTAATGAGTGGGACCGAAAAGATCCATGTGAAGTAGTTCGAAGGGTCGAGTAGTGGTCATGATTGTCTTCGAGGGATGTTTGGCCCTCGTCATCTTCCCTGCTTCACAGGCACCACATAAGTGATCTTTCTTGAACTTGACGCCCTCGATGCCTATGACATGCTTCTTCTTCGCAAGGGTGTGGAGGTTCCTCATGCCAGCATGCCCAAGCCTCCGATGCCAGAGCCAGCATTCTGAAGCCTTTGCTAGAAGACACACTGCAAGCTTGGCCCTGCTGAGAAATCTACCGCGTACAAATCATCCTTTCGATACCCTTCAAACACTAGAGACTTGTCAGATTCCATTAGTACAAGGCAACGATATTTTCCAAATATTACGATCATGTTCAAATCGCAAAGCATTGAGACAGACATTAAGTTGAAGCCAAGGGATTCAACAAGCATGACTTTATCCATGTGTTGATCCCTTGAGATTGCAACTCTACCTAGACCCAATACCTTACTTTTACCAGTGTCAGCAAATGTGATGTGACTCTTGTCGGATGGACGTAAGGTTGAGTCCATAAGAAGACTTCTTTTGCCAGTCATGTGATTTGTACACCCACTATCAATAATCCATTCTGAAGACGCTGGTGTCGTACCCTACAGTGCACTTAGGGGGATAGGCTTCACCAAGAGCATTGTGAAGCAAAAACATTTGACGAACCAGTGGGTTATGAAAGCTTAGATCCAGATTAGGACTAATAGGGAGAGTAGCAAGCGATTCAGGTACGAAGTACATAGTAAGACCATTTGGGCATTTGATCTTGCGCCCTACAAGATGTTTAAGGTCCCCAGCAATAGCGTCAGACGATTTTGGTTTTCTGCTGGAGACCTTCCCCTGCAAAAGAGAGTTAAGCTTTCTTAGCCACCCACATCTTCAAGGGTGGCTTAGAAGCAATAAGTCTAAGTGCAGCATCTGAGAATTTTGGCCTTGAAGCCCTAGCAAACAGTCTTGCAAGCGGACAATAGTACTCATAAGAATAAGCAGAATAGTTCTTGGTCTTATGAACATGGCGGTTTGATGAACCGCTCTCATATTCATATGCCTGAGTATGGTTTCCCTGCAAAACATTTGCGTTAGTGCGACTCAGGTGAGTCCTCTGTCTGTATGAAGCCTTTGGACCGTATGAAGCCTTCGGTCTGAGGTTTGTCTTCTTCATGTGAGGTGTCATGATGACATTCACAGGAAGATTCTCCAGACACCTTTTCAGAACCCAGATCTTCTTCATAGGCGGTTCATTCCTGCAGTTAGTACCAATGTACCTGGCAAACACTTCACCATTCTGATTCTTAAACAGTATATAGTTTGCATCAAAGGATTCATCAATGATAATGGGGTTAGCACAAGTGAAGCCAGATAGATTGGATGGATCTGCTGAAGGTTCCTTTGCAACAACCCACATGGTTTTGGGGGTACTGCTCAGGTTTCCAGTAAGAGCCATCTGCATTCATTTTTCTTACGAACCCAACACCCTCTTTCCTAGGGTTTCGGTTCAGAATCTGCTTTTTGAGGACATCACATAGCGTCTGATGCCCTTTAAGACTTTTGTACATCCCTATTTCAAGCAATGTCTTCAACCTGGCATTCTCATCAGCAATAGCGGTGGTGTCCTCAGCAGAGGGGTTAGTTACCACATCAACAGTTGAAGATATCGCAACAGCAGTAGGAGTAGAACATTCAGCAACAGAAGTAGCATTATCACGCTCAATGCATTTAAGACATGGTGGTTCAAATCCTTCCTGAGCGGGACTGATCTGTTTGGCGTGAAGTGACTCGTTTTCCTTTTGAAGATCTTCATGAACCGCTCTCAATTTCTCAAGATCTTGCTTCCTTTGAAGATAATCATAGGAAAGCCTTTCATGAGTTGTTGAGAGAGTTTCATGACGACTTTCAAGTTCCTGATACTTAACATGAAGATTTTTTATGTCTTCAATTAAGGATTCAGATCGAGTCATTTCAGCACCTAACAGATCATCGCTTCTGTCTAACAGTTTTTGAATATGTTCCATAGCTTTCTGTTGTTCAGTTGCAATTTTAGCAAGTGTTTTGTAGCTGGGTTTTGAATCACAATCAGAGTCATCGTCACTAGATGTTTGATAGTGAGTAGTGCGTGTGTTTACCTTGGCACCGCGTGCCATGAAGCAGTAGGTAGAAGCGGAGTAGTCCTTGTCATTTGCATCGGTGTCGGTGATGAAGTCATTGTCTTCAGTGTTGAAGATGGACTTGGCAACGTATGCTGTAGCCAGACTTGCGACGCCTGAATCGGACTCCTCCTCAGACTCCACCTCCGCCTCCTCAGAAGCAGACTCCTCCTCTGAATCCATTTCCTTGCCAACAAACGCACGTGCCTTGCCAGATGAGCTCTTCTTGTGTGATGAAGACTTTGATGAAGACTTGGAAGAAGACTTTGAGTATTTCTTCTTCTTCTTCTTGTCGTCAGAGTCATATTCCTTGCTCTTCTTCTTCTTTTTGTTCTCATTGTCCCACTGTGGACACTCAGAGATGAAGTGGCCAAGTTTCTTGCACTTGTGACATGTTTTCTTCTTGTAGTCATGAGCAGAAGCTTCATCATTCCTTGAGCTTGATCGGGAAGACTTTCTGAAGCCTTTCTTCTTGGTGAATTTTTGGAACTTCTTGACAAGCATAGCAAGTTCCCTTCCAATGTCTTCAGGATCATCAGAACTGCTGTCAGATTCTTCTTCAGATGAGGAGACAGCTTTTGCCTTCAAGGCACGAGTTCGCCCATAGTTTGGACCGTAGATATCTCTTTTCTCAGAAAGCTGAAACTCATGTGTGTTGAGCCTCTCAAGTATGTCAGACGGATCGAGTGTCTTGAAATCAGGACGTTCTTGAATCATCAGGGCTAGAATGTCAAACGAGCTATCAAGTGATCTCAGTAGTGTCTTGACGACTTCATGTTTGGTGATCTCAGTAGCGCCGAGGGCTTGAAGCTCATTTGTGATGTCAGTGAGTCGGTCAAATGTGTGCTGGACATTCTCATTGTCATTTTGCTTGAAGCGATTGAAGAGGTTGTGAAGGACACTGATTCTCTGATCTCTCTGGGTTGAGACGCCTTCATTGACCTTGGAGAGCCAGTCCCAGACCATCTTAGATGTCTTCAAAGCACTCACACGCCCATACTGTCCTTTGGTCAGATGACCACAGATGATATTCTTGGCAGTAGAGTCCAGTTGAATGAATTTCTTGACATCAGCAGCAGTGACACCTTCTCCAGCCTTGGGAACGCCGTTTTCGATGACATACCATAGGTCGACGTCAATGGCTTCAAGATGCATGCGCATCTTATTCTTCCAGTAGGGATATTCAGTTCCATCGAAGACGGGGCACGCAGCGGAGACCTTAATTATCCCTGCAGTCGACATAGCTAAAACTCCAGGTGGTTAAACCGAATCACACAGAACAAGGGAGCACCTTGCTCTGATACCAATTGAAAGTGCGTTATATCGACTAGAGGGGGGGTGAATAGGCGATTTTTATGAAAGTCTTCAAAACGTGGAAGTTTCAAAGACAAACGATAGAAATAAACCGATTACCATGCAGCGGAAGGTAGACTACACTAGGCAAATCATAGTCAAGTATTCAATGAAGTGAAAGCACAAAGACTAATAGCAGCTAGGTAGTAAGGATCAGGTAGGAAGATATTATGAAGCCAAACAGAACATGCAGTCACTCAGTGAAGACAAAAGATAGTGCAATCATACAATGACTTCACAAGGAGTAACAGTAAGTAAAGGGAAGGGAAGATGAAACCAGTGACACGCTGAAGACAATGATTTGTTGGACCAGTTCCAGTTGCTGTGACAACTGTACGTCTGGTTGGAGCGGCTAGGTATTTAAACCATAGGACACACAGTCCCGGACACCCAGTCCTGAACACGCAGCTCAGGGCACCCAGTCCTCACCGTATTCTCCTTGAGCTAAGGTCACACAGACCTCGCCCAATCACTCTGGTAAGTCTTCAAGGTAGACTCCCAAACCTTCACAGACTTCGTTCACCGGCAATCCACAATGTCTCTTGGATGCTCAGAACGCGACGCCTAACCGGCTGGAGGATGCACAGTCCTCAAGTGTAATAAGTCTTCAGATCACACAGACAAGAAGACTTAAGTGATGCCCAATTCTATCTAGCTCTGGGTGGTTAGGGCTTTATCCTCGCAAGGAATTCTCTCTCAAAGGCTTCGAGGTGGGTTGCTCTCAAACGACAAAAGTCGTACTCTCAATCTGAGCAGCCAACCGTTTATGGTTGTAGGGGGTGGGCTATTTATAGCCACTTGGCAACCCGACCTGATTTGTCCGAAATGACCCTGGGTCACTAAGGAACTGACACGTGTTCCAACGGTCAGATTTCAAACTCACACGGCAACTTTACTTGGGCTACAAGTAAAGCTGACTTGTCCGACTCTGGACAAGATTCGCTCTCAAAGTCTTCACTCGAAGACATAGGTTTTGGTTAGGCATCACTTCAGTCATTCTGACTGGTTCTCTTGGACCCCACTTAACAGTACGGTGGTTCCTATGACTCAACACAAAAGAAAAGAACTACGAAAGATCTAAGTCTTCGAGCTCCATAGTCTTCATGTGGTGCCTTCTCTTGTCATAGTCTTCAATGTGAATATCTTCATATACCACTTTTGACTTCAATGTCTTCATACATTTTTAGGGGCCATCTCTGGTAGGAAAACCGAATCAATGAGGGACTTCTACCTATGTTATCCTGCAATTCTCACAAACACATTAGTCCCTCAACTAGGTTTGTCGTCAATACTCCAAAACCAACTAGGGGTGGCACTAGATGCACTTACACTTGGCCATTGAGGCACTATCTAAAGCTCTCACAGCCGAAGAGTTGACCACAGTACATAAAGTAGTGGACAGGGATGATGTCACCCTCGGTAAAAGACCCAAGTCTGCATCCTTCAAGCCAGCTGAAGAAACTGTGAAGTTCCAAGTGCACCCGACGGACACTAATAAGACATCGACCATTGGAGCGTAGCTGGACCCGGAGATCGGCGAGGCACTGCACGCATTCTTGCATGAAAATTGGGACATGTTTGCCTGACACCCTTCAGACATGCCAGGTATCCCACACAGGCGAGCAGAACACAGTCTGAACATAATTGAGGGCTTCAAGTCAGTTAAACAGATGTTGCGCCAATTATCCGAACCCAAGCGTCAAGCCACGGGAGAATAATCAGCCAAATTACTCGAAGCCGGATTCATCAGAGAAATCAAACACCCCGAGTGGCTAGCAAATCTGGTCATGGTACCCAAAAAGACAAATCGTGGCGGTTATACATGGACTTCAAAGACCACAACAAGGCTTACCCCAAGGATTCCGTTCCTTTGCCCCGAACAGACCAGATCATTGACGCCACCGCTGGACATGACTCGCTATGCTTCCTCGACGCTTACTCGGGGTATCACCAAATCAAGATGAAGGAATTCCATCAACCAGCAACCGCATTTATTACACCCTACAGACCATTCTGCTTTAACACAATGCCCTTCGTGTTGAAAAACATAGGTGCAACATATCAGTGCATGATTCAAACATGTCTGGAAACCAAAATTGGTAAAATAGTCGAGGCATATGTGGACGATGTGGTCATCAAGACCAAACACGTTAGCTAGTTGGTCGACGACCTCCGCTCGACCTTTGAAAACTGGAGAACATACGATATATGGCTAAACCCGGATAAGTGTGTGTTCGGGGTTCCCGCCGGAAAACTGCTCGAATTCATTGTCTCCCATAGAGGGATAGAGGCCAATCCGGCTATAATTCAAGCTCTGTCCTAGTTGGCCGTACCCACCGTGCTCAAACACGTCCAGAAGCTGGCCGATTGTGTTGCTGCCCTAAGCTATTTCATCTCCCATCTCGGTGAAAAGGCCCTGCCGCTCCACAAACTACTGAAGAAGACAAAAAAATCAAATGGGCAGATGAGGCAACCTCCACTCTAGAGGAAATAAAAACTCTACTAGCAGGCAATCCCATCTTGACAACACCAGGTTTGGGCGAGCCTATGTTGCTATACATCTCAGCCACGAACCAGGTCATGAGCACTGTCCTTGTGGCGGAACAAGAGGCGGAAGGACATAAGTTCAGGGTGCAGAAACATGTCTATTACGTATCAGAAGTGCTCACCCCGTGTAAATCCTGATATCCGCACTATCAGAAGGTTGCCTACACAGTTTTTATGGCACCCCGCAAGCTCCGACACTAGTTTCAAGGTGTTCGGTCGCAGTGGTATCCGAAGTACCCTTAAATGACATCATCAATAATAGGGATGCCATGGGTTGCTGAAAGTGCAACTAATCCCCGGGTGGTTTTGGTAATTCATAACAACATATAGCTCATTGAACTAATATCCATTCAAGTTAAATATTTCAGAAAGTTCATTGGCATGGCATGGACTAGAGATGTGGATCCCTCAAAATGCTAAGGACAAAGATTGGCAAAAGCTCAAGACACTTCATTTCTATTTTAGTGATCCAAGATCACATTGAGTCCATAGGAAAGCCAATACTATTAAAAGGAGATGCGGTGTTGCTTAATGGTCTACTTGCTCAAAGTGCGTAGTGATATTGCTCCAAAACACACAACCACTTTCTCATTTCCACATATGTCCAAAACTCAAAGTCAAACTCGGCCCCACCGATTTGACCTATCCGGCGCCACTGAGTTCATTTGACATAGCCACTGCCAAAAACCCGACAATTTGGTCACACCGACACGGATATCGTTCTCACTGAGATGGCCCTGCAAACTCTCTGTTGACTGTTGTAACTATTTCGGTCTCACCGAAATGTGCAATCGGTCCCATAGAGTTTGCTCTACCAACTCTTTGTTTGCTCTTTGGTGAAATCGTTCTCACCGATTTCAAGCAATCGGTCTCACCGAGATGAGGTTTTGCCCTAGCCCTAGCACATCAGTCCCACCGAGATTCCAAATGTTCACATTTTGAACTAAATCGGTCTCACCAAATTCTTCTATTCGGTATGACCGAGTTGGGTCAAATGTGTGTAACGGCTGGATTTTGTGTGGTGGCTATATATACCCATCCATCCCCTTCTCCATTTAAGAGAGAGCCATCAGAACGTGCCTACACTTCCACTACTCATTTTCTAAGAGAGAGCCACCTACTCATGTGTTGAGACCAAGACATTCCAATCCAACCACAAGAATCTTGATCTCTAGCCTTCGCCAAGTTGCTTTCCAATCAAAATCATCTTTCCACCATAGCCAAATCTGTGTGAGAGAGTTGAGTGTTGGGGAGACTATCATTTGAAGCACAAGAGCAAGGAGTTCATCATCAACACACCGTCTATTACATTTTGGAGAGTGGTGTCTCCTAGATTGGTTAGGTGTCGCTTGGGAGCCTCCGACAAGATTGTGGAGTTGAACCAATAAGTTTGTAAGGGCAAGGAGATCGCCTACTTCATGAAGATCTACCCGAGTGAGGCAAGTCCTTCATGGGCGATGGACATGGTGGGATAGACAAGGTTGCTTCTTTATGGACCCTTCGTGGGTGGAGCCCTACGCGGACTCGTGCAACCGTTACCATTCGTGGGTTGAAGTTTCCATCAACGTGCATGTACGATAGCACCACCTATCTGAACCACGCCAAAAAATCTCCATGTCTACATTGCGTTTGCCTTCTCCAAACCCTTCCCTTTACCTTCATATGCAATGCTTTACTTTCGATCTGTGCATGTGTAGGTTGATTGCTTGACTTGAGCTAAGTTGCTAAAAATCCGCCAACACTTAAAATTGGGAAAAGGTTAGATTTTTATTGGGTCAAGTAGTCTAATCACCCCCCTCTAGACCTACTTTCGATCCTACAAGTGGTATCAGAGCTTTGGTCTCCATTTGCCTTGATTTCCATACTTTGGTGATCATAGCCTTGGTTTCACAACCTAGGAGAGTATGGCGTCTAGCTAGAGAAATTACCACCATAGAGGTCCTTACTTTGATGGTACTAATTTTGCTAGTTGGAAGCATAAGATGAAAATGCATATTCTTGGCCATAACCTCGCTATTTGGGCTATTGTGCGTATTGGCTTGCAAGGTGAATAATTTGAGGATGGAACATAACCGGATCGTGAAGCGTTTGCGGAAGAATTGAAGATGTTGCAATACAACGCGCAAGCTTGCGATATTCTCTTCAACGGATTGTGCCCGAAAGAATTCAACAAAATCAGTTGCCTTGAGAATGCAAAGGAAATTTGGGATACTTTGGTTGATATGCACAAAGGTACCAAGTCCGTCAAGGAATCCAAATTGTATGTGCTTCAAAGTCAACTTGACAAGTTCAAAATGAAGGATGGTGAAGGAGTCGCCGAGATGTACTCTAGGCTTGCTCTCATCACAAATGAGATTGCCGGCTTAGGAAGCGAAGAGAGGACCAACAAATTCATCATCAAGAAGACCCTAAGAGCCTTGGATGGAAAATATGATACTGTGTGCACCTTGATCCAAATGATGCCCAATTACAAAGATCTCAAGCCAACAGAAGTCATTGGTAGAATTGTTGCTCATGAGATGTCACTCAAGGGTAAGGAAGAGCTCCACAACAAGTATAGTGGTGCTTATAAAGCTTCATGTGATGCTCCTACAACATCAAGTGAGAAACAAGTCTTCAATGAAGAACTGAGCTTAGTGGTAAAGAACTTCAACAAATTCTACAAGAACAGAAGCAAAGAGAGAAGTTCAAGTCAAGGTCCTACAATGACAAAGGATTTTCTAGTCGTGATCGCAATTGCTACAATTGTGGAAGAACCGGACACTACTCCAATGAGTGTACGGCTCCCTACAAGAGAAGAGAAGATTCACCTAAAAGGAGATGTAAAATAGATGAATCACCACCAAGAGAGAGAAGGAGTAGAGATGATCATTATGAATGAAGACCCTCTCGTAGAAGCAAGGATTCGAAAAGGAAGGACATGTCACCAAAGAGCTAGACAAGACGAAGACATTAAGCTCACGTTGGTGAATGGGTATCCGGTTCTGACTCCGAAAACTACTCCGAGAGAAGCTATCACTCCGACTCCCAATATACTCAAGATGAAGGTGTTGCCGGGCTTGCACTTGTGTCATCCAACTCCTACGACATATTTGACTCACCAAATGAAGGAATTGGAAGATGCTTCACGGCTAAAGGTCGTAAGGTATCACACCTCGAGTATGTTGATTTCAATAGTGATGAAGATGATTTGCTAGGTGACGATGATTTACTTGTTGACAACACTAGTGATGAAAACTAAGATGAAATTGCTATTAATCATGATAATCAAGTTGAAACGAATGACAATGATAAGGATATTGAGCGTGTAACTAAAGAACTAAACACTCTTAAGTTAGCTCATGAAACAACTCTAGAGGATCATCGAGAGCTTCTAATGACTCATGAGAAGCTACGCTTCGAGAAGCTAAATTTAGAGCAAGAACATGGGTTCTTAAAAGCAATCAATGATGATCTTTAAAGAAAGGTTCTTCTTACATTGCCAAGCGTTCACTCTTGTCTACTTATATGCTACAAGTAAAATCTAGCAACAAGAGCAAGAAAGGTTCTTCTTCTAGTAGTAACAATAAACATGTTAAATCCAATATTGTTGCTTCTAGTAGTTCTCTTGATTCCACTAATGATTCTCCTAGCCAAGTTACACTTGAGCAAGAAAATAGCTTATTGAAGGGAATTATAGATTTTTACAAGATCCTTGCCGGAAGTAAGCAATTTGAGGAAATTGTACACCAGCAAGGAAGGCACTGGAAGAATCAAGGTGTTGGTTTTGAACGAAAGTTCAATGCCAATGGAGTTGAGTGGGAAGAAGATCAATACCCCAAGATGAAGTTTATTCATCAACAAGAGAAGTATGACACCACTTATTTCAATGGAACACAAGCTCAAGATGATCTTCCACCACAAGACCACAAGCTAAAAGGCAAGGAGAAGCTTCAATAAGAGATTGATTCATTTGAAGAAGCTCCTAAGGCCTTGGTCAAGTGGGTTCCCAAGACTACATCAAGTTCTACTTCATCAAGTACGACTACAAGTCCAAGGATTCCCAGCAAGTTGATGTGGATCCCAAAGAAGAAGAACTAGAGAGTTCTTGAGGGTGACTCCACCGACATACTTCACTCATATTCATTTTGGCAAGAACAAGTGCAACCAACTTCCATATCACTAGTTCATGGAGTCACAAACCCTCTTGTTGGTAAGAAAAGGGACAAGGTAACGAAATGCTTTCATGGACATCATCATATGTGTGCTTTACTCTATGTCTATGGATATCCTTGTGTGTTCCTTATGGGACTAACCCATGTAGGTATCGGAAGTGCAACTCACTCCAATGGATTGCTCCAAATGATCTACATCAACATTGAGCATCCACATCTTCAACACCTACATGAAGTCATCATCGACAAAACACAAGGTTAGTTCATCCCTCTAAGGGGGGATATCACATCTAGGGGGAGCTTGGCTCTAAGAATTGAGCGAAAGCAACTCTAATGGTGTGAACACAACAATGCTTTATGTAAAACTGGCAACCCCACTTGTGCTTAAACGATGAGTATGACCTATGATCAAATGTTTGCATTTGACTCCTCAGTCAATATACTCATATATAGATGACCTAGTCATCACCAATTGCTTGATAGATGCTAGTGTTTGTGCATGCTTTGCCACATGTTTTATTTGCCATCTTATTATGTGAGCATGTTGGTTGCATAACTTTCTCCATTCGAGGACATCCATTTGTTGCTTGGATTGTTTGGTTTTTCTTTTTGACAAATGGACGGACAAGAATGCCTAAGTACTCCCTCTATCTATGCTTTTTCTCGTCTCAAACTCTATTCATGCTACATCACAAAGTTTGGACAAGTTGAATTCGGACCCTCCAAGTGAGGAGCACTCGGAGCCACCGATCCGTCAAGGGCTTAACTTCCAAAACGTCTTAATGCCTTTTGGTTATACCAACTCACTCCTACTCGGTCTCACCGAACTCATTAAGTTGATCTAGGTTTTCATCCCAGTGCAACCGATTTGAATAATTCGGTCACAATGAGTTGCAACAACTGCTAGCGGTTTTCCATCTCGGTGCCACCGAGTCATACCACTCGGTCACACCGACAACGTCTGGGTATATATACCATGGGTTGAAACTTTGGAAACTCCTCCAAACACTCGATTGCGCCTCCCAGCACTGCCGCCCCCTTGGCCCTTGGATTTTCGCCAGTGACCTCCTGCCGCTAGTCTCCGCCGCCGTCAACAGAATCCTCACCGTCGTTGCCGCCGTAGGAAGTCCGTCGCCAAGTTAGGGTATGAATTTGACCCTTTGTGCTTTTCCATAATTTCGATTCTTGCACAAAATTCATTGCCTATGTTCTTTCCATGTATGAGATTGATCTATCCACCAAAAGAATTCCAAAGAATAGATTTGATGCAAAAAATTAGGGTTAGGTTTCTATCGAACTTATCTCGGACCGACCGATCTGAGGATCTCGGTCACACCAATTAGCCCTGGCCATTGCACAAGTACAACTCGGTCTGACCGAAGTGTACTGATCGGTGCGAACGAAATCACTTTCTCTGTGAAACCCTAGCATCTTGGAGTCACCTAACTGCATTTTGGTCTGACTGAAATTGTGTGTTTAGACTCTGTTAATGCTTCGGTGTCATCGAGTTTGTCAAATCGGTAGCTCCGAAATGCTTTCTGCAGAAAACTAAAATTATATTTTTGTCGCAATATTTTTGCAAAATAAGCTGCACTTCGTGATGCTCATCCACTTTGTCTATACCCAACTATTCACAGGGCCATTTTCAACAATGTCAAAGGGCAGTGTGGCACCCCGACTGAGAGAAACCGGAACGCCCCGTATTCCAGCCCAGAGATCGAGGTGAAGTCTTCTGGAATACGGCACTTCTTAGCATAGAACAAACCAACTCTCTATTACAACACGAATGCGAATACAAGGTCTCCGATATTATAATGAAAAACACCGACATGGCGACGCTACGCCAACCACAGTTGCTCTATGCAAGCAGCATAACAACTCGAGGCAACAGAACCTCTACTGGCAGCGGAACAGTGAACAACGATGATGGACTCCAATCCACAAGGACTCTGGCTGGAACGTTTATCCTAGCTCGCGAACACAGGAACCACACCAAACAAGCAAGCAACTAGGCACGACATGCAAACTGGCATGACATGCCAGGTTAGTACATTGAATGTACTTGCAAGCTCACAATTAACCAAAAGCAGTCAAGACAAAAAATAGCATGGCATTAGCAGGTTAAAGCAATCATGAACATGATACATGGCATACACAAACTGAACATGATACAGCTAAAACAACATTAGCATGGCATGAGCATCTGAACATGATGATACTACATGCAACAGGTAAACCATATCATGCACCAACTTACTCTTATTTGGCGGTTACCTCGTAACCATCTCATGCATCAACTTACCAACATCGGTATCCACGATACCTCCCTGATCATCTCAAGATCACATAAAGATGAACCAACTTTGGTATCCACGATAACTCCGTGATCCTCTCTCGATCACAACCAACCTCTTTCTCATCATCGAACCGGGGTTATTATTATTCAAGTTATTGTTATAGTTGTCTCATAGTGTGACCGACTACAAACTGGGCCCTATCCGCAGGCGCGGCTATCGATAGATTTAAACACACACTTTGTAGAGGTTAGTACATTATACCTACACCATGGAACCCATGGCCTTGTGCTCCCATTCGGGCAGACCAACGGCATTCCGATAAAAACTATCTATTGCCATCACACTCTCCCAGCCACTCCGGCAAACTCCCCTTTGGGCTAAGTCCTGGGTGGCCCCGATGTCAACTTGTGACATCCAACGGCCACCATCGTGGCAAAACATAAACGGTCCCAAACGGGGACAAGGATCCTTACAACAACAACGGGCACACAAGGTTTATGTCCGCCTACCTGATCAGGGTAGCGCGCGCCCATAACCTTCCCTTTTTGGAGGCACCAGCGAGATGCATGACAATAGAACACATTAGGGCCTTCCCATAAAAGGCAAATGTGGCTGCACTAGTTAGCTCAATTTGGTGGCACCATGACTCAACCAACAATTGTTCAAGTTCATTATTATCCGGTTAAACTTGAATGCAATGAGCTGAGCCATAATAAAATATGATGCAACTATCACTACAAAAAAAGACACATTCGTGACATTTTGGGCCGAACGGATTTTTTTCTGTCATGCTTATGACACTTCTATGACGATAATTGTGACAAAACCCGGTATCATCATAGATGTGGTGGGCTCCTACTTCTATGACAGAAAATCATGAAAAAATGGGCTTTTCGTCCTGGGCGGGCCGCAGATGCAGCTACATGACATTCTTTGGGCCGTCCATGATGGAAAAAAAATCATGGTAGAAGCGAGGGCGAGGAAAATATCGAGGAGTTCCCGGTTATGGTGGGTGGTCAAGGCCGAGCGATGCATGGAGGTTTGCACGATTCTCTCGTACACGTATGTGCGTGTGTGCGAGGCATTGCGCTCTAACTGAACCTGAGCGAGGCATTGGGCTCTAACTGAACCTAAGAGATTGCACTAGCTATGTTACTGAACCCCGATCAATTCCTTGTTGTTAACTAAACCCGAGTGATTCCTTCGCTACTACTGCTAACTGAAGCCAATCGAAGCTGCCTCTTGATGAATAGTTCCCGGTAGGGGTTGGATGAACAGTTCCCAGTGGGGATTGGATGAACAGGATCCCGTGGTAGTAAAGGCCGTTGCCGCTGGATGAACGGTACATCGATCGAAGAGGCGTGGGGGTGGATGAATAGTAGCCGGTGGAGGCACCCCATATGTGGAGGGCTGGTTGAACAGGACCCCGTGGAGGGGCTGGTTGAATAGGACCCCGTGGAGGGCTGGTTGAACAGTAGGCGGTGGAGGCTGGATGAACAGGACCCCGTGGAGGGCTGGATGAACAGTAGCTGGGGAGGCTGGATGAACAGGACCCCGTGGATGAACAGTAGATGGTGGAGGCTGGAGGAAGTCGATGGTGGATGAACAGTAGCAGGTGGAGGCTGGAGGAAGTAGACGGTGGATGAACAGTAGCCCATGGAGTCCCATTTTGAGGTACGCCACACCCCTCTCGATCAACAAGACCCCGTTTCGACCGTAGGCGCTCCAACACTAGTCTGTTTCCTTTGTTTTGCGGTATGCCACACCCCTCCCGATCATCATGACCCCATTTCAACCATACGTGGTCGAACACAAGTCCGTTTCCTCCATTTTGCGGTACGCCTGGCCCTTCCCGATGAACAGGACCCCGTTTTGATCATACGCGGTCGAACAGAAGGCTTGTTTCCTCCGTTCTGCGGTACGCCAGACCTTGTTTCGGCTATTCCGTCCAAGCCGGTTGGCTCCCAATGAACACGACGTATTCCGTTGCCTCTCGATAAACACGACGCATTACGTTGCCTCCCCATGAACATGATGCGGGTTTTCCATTCTGACCTAGCCGGTTGGCTTCCGATGAACAGGACGTCGTTGCTGTCGTCCGTGGCCTCTCCATGTACACGATCCCTAGCCGTACGTATGAGCGAGTACGCGTTCGAGACCCGGCCCGTATGTACGTACGTGGCCGTATTTTCTGCATCTGGCTATAGGTACGTGTACACAGTTTTGGCTGGACTATCTAAACTGCTGCCGCTCGTTACTCGGCCACGGTTCATTGTGGCAGACAGACCGATCGACCGGTATGGACACAGACAATGCTACGTACGCTTCGACCGGGTGGGTCCCAGCCGTTAGGGAGGATAAGGATGCACTTCCTTGCATGCGAAGATATAGCTGGTGGGTCCCAGCTATCAGGGGGAACAATCATTTTTTGCTCGTAATAAGGACACACTTCCTTGCATGCGAAGATGTAGCTGGTCGGTCCTACCTGTCAGGGGGAGAATTTTTTTTAGTGTAAAAAGGATGTAGTTGCATTTATGAGTCCATGGGCATGGTGTGTCCCCACTGTCAGCCTATCCACGTACAGTCATCTTCCGATGACTCTCATTTGTTGACCACGTTGACCACACCCCAAACCAAGCCGATGGACGAAGGTGAGGCCCCAGACTAGAACGCCACGGAGATGGGAAAGATGCGGCAGTGCAGTCACAGACGGAGAGGAGTGGGAAACTTGACTGGTTCGGGTGCAGGGTGGGCCTACACTCGGCAAAGAATAACAAGAGGTGCGGAGGAGTGGAGGGATGGCCTGGCCGTCGGCAAGGTAGCGTTTCGCTACGAGGCGCGCAAAACAGCGCCGCTGGACACCGGAGGCTGGAGCAGGCGGTCCCGACAGCGCTGGGGAAAGAAGACGAGAGATTGAAGAAGAATGCCGGCCGTTGGATGTAAATCCAACGCCTTGCTTAGGCTTCGACCTTTGTATTTTTATTTTTTGCGGAGGTGTTTAGGCTTCGACCTACTGGCCCACATGTCAGCCAGTCCATTTGGTGGGCTGGATGAAACAATGATGTAGCATCTATGCAGCCCGTTTATATATAATGGTAGAATTTAAAACCCATTTGCATTTTTCTCGAAATCCACGGACTTGCTGGGCTGGGTGAAAATATCATGTTGGCATGGACGGAGAAATGTTACAAAAACATATACACATGATTGCACGTCTATTACTGCATTGGTCAGTAAAATCTTTGCAAGCTTATGTATGCAATCACTAGGAGTTTACTTGCCAAGTTATATATAAACAATTATTATTATTATTTTGCAAGAACTTTCGATTTACGAAATAAAATATATATTTAATTTGATGAGTTAATAGGACGTGGGGTATTATTATTTTCTAGGCCAGACATGGGATAGTTGAGTTGGTTCTAGGGAAAAGTACTGGGAGAAAACTCAGATTACATCGAAAAAGAATGTGCGACAAAATTCAGATATAGGATTAATGAAAACGAAAAATAAAGGAAGTGGGAAGGTCTATAAAATGGTTGGACGAACGACAAGTTTAATGGAACCTTATGTTGTTTCTATTATATATGTATATATATGTAATAAAATAAGATATAAATATATGTATATATACTATTATAGAAGGGAAATTATAGGTTCTGTTTTGCATTCTTATAGAAATATAGAACTGAGCTGTGCATCGTCTTGAAAAAACAAACATAACTTGGGCTGCTGATGTTGTAGACAAGCTAGGCTGGGAGGCCCAGAGGCCACTTGTTACCTGCTGGATCCATAAAAATTTGAAACATGTTGTGGGCTGCCCATGTTGAACAACAAAAACCTAGGTCATGGCCCTGGTGGGCCCGGGACTGCCAGCCTCTCGACGAACAGTCGTCTCCCGATTCCTCTTGTTTTGCTGACCATGTTGGGAACGACTTACGGCGGCGCCGCAGCGAGAGCACCAAGGCGTAGGACGACTCGAGACCTCGGACCGAACAAACCAGAGCGGGTGAAGACACAGGCGGAGGGGAGTACGAGGATTGACTTGTTTGGGTGTAGGGTGGGCCGGTGGAGCTGCCACCGCTGGACAATGTGTGGGAGTAGAGGGATGGCCTGGCCAACACCGTAGGCTATGATGGGTCACCGAGGCGTGCGCCGCCAGCCGCTGTATAGGAAGACGACGAAAGATTGAACAAAATAAAGAAATACAAATAGATAGGTGGTTGGTCCCATATGTCTGTGTACGAGACCTGCTGGGTCCACCTGAGAAGGGGAATATGTTGGGAGGAAGGAGATTCAAAGCACGGCAACCGAGTGAACTAGTTACATACATAAGCAAATAGCCACTAAAAAAAGCAAACGGGTTAATGGGTTCTTACAAGAAATATTTCGGACAAAACAGATAATTACGACACATAGGCTAATGTATGAAACACTCAGATGATAAAGGTGCTTAAACAGATAAAGTACAACATCTGGACCTTCCTGGCACACTTGATCATGACGCTGAGGCTGTCCATGTAGTCGTCGGTTACGGGAAGCAGACACGCCCTCATGTCCAAGATCTGTCTATACATGTCGTAGCATGCATATGCGTCCTTGGCTGCGTAGGTTATGTAGGCTAGATTCAGAGGTACCTCCCACGTGTTCAGGTCCTTGGTATCGTTGTCTTCTTTCATGTTGGCATAGCAGGGGTCGATGATGGTCTCGGTGAGCTCAACCACGGAGTCCTTCTCCATCCCGTTGCTGATGATCTTGTATTGCTTCTGGATGTCGATAAGCTTGTTTCACCAGATGGCCGAATCTTCGCGTTCTTCCTTCTCTCCACCGTAGTGAAGGTGCAGTTGGCGCTGCCGATGAAACGGGCGAATGCTCCAGAACCTCTAATGGCCCTACAGCAGTGGTAGACGAGAACCTCGTCCCGCACGCATACCTGGGCCTAGGCGATCCGCTGGTCCCTACCGGGAGACGAATGGATGCGCACAAGGTCTAGTCCTACGACCTTGTGCTTTCTCATCCTGTAGGTACTGCTTGAACTCGGCGAGGCAGAGCTTCACCGAGTCCGGATCGTTGGTGTACAGCACATTCAACTTGGTGCAGCCATGGGACAAAACGGAAAACTCAAAGGTGAACTCCATGCTGAAGTGCATATCTAGAAGGCTCACCCCTCGGATCGCCATTGGAGTCTCTTCAAGTGAACGACTGGGTAGGCGGCGACAACAGTTCATTTTTCAGCTCCTGGGGAACTGGATTCAGCCATAAACTGAGTGTATACATGCGACAACAGTTACTACCCCTCCCTCGCCTGCTGCACTCCCCGCAGAACATGCACCCTCGGCGCATTCAAACGCCTCCATTAAGAAACCTATTCCGGCCACATGTCGGTTCACGAGAGGGTCTATATTTGTACTATAATAACAAGTGTTAGTGGTCACTTTACTTAAATTTAATTAGCTTTAATAGAAATTTATTCTTAAAACAAGAAATGCATTGGCTCGTTCAATCAGTGCCACAGGATCAACATGCACAACAATTAGAATTATAATTCTCAGGAAGCACACGATCAACACATTTGTCGCACTTTCACACAGATAACACTACCAAGTTTGAACTGTTTGTTATGGTTGCTGTCCTCTGCATCGTCATGCCATGTTTCCCAGCTTGCAAGATTCAGAACCAACAAATAATATTCAAATAATAAGTACAACAAAGATGCCTACACATCGCATTGATTCCCAGCTTGCAAGATTCAGAACCAACAAATAAGATTCAAATAATAAGTACAACAAAGGTGCCTACACATATAATTGATTCCCAGCTTGCAAGATTCAGAACCAACCCATTAGAGCCTTTTGATAAAGTGAATATCGGGATTAAATCCATCTTGGCTAGTCGTGTCATACAACCCAAGAACTTGGCGAATGCTCTTGACCATCACAACATCTATAGTTGTGTATTCCTGTTTGCACAGCACAGAGATAATAAAGAGCATGATTACTATAGTAGTGGCACTAGTGGAAGTCAACCTGCAGCTCCACTCGATGATTCAATTCATGCCACTTTTTCTGCAGTTCACCTAAAATGAAGCAAAGATTGCATCATTCATCTAGCAAGAAGTACTTGCTCTCGCGAGCTAGCATGTTCTTCTTTACTAGTTGCACAAAAATTGAGCAACATTAAGGTTGGCTGTTCTGCTCATGTAAGGTGCAACTATAATTTGCTTATCCTTTTGTACAGTTCCACCAAAATAAAGTGTCATTGTGGTGACAGTGACGGCTCATCTTGCAAAGGCTAATAAAATGTTGCACGAGATTACCAACAGAATTTGACGGAGATTTTGGAAACTCCAATCACCATTTTGTCCAGTTTCACCAAAATTGAGAGATGTTGCCCACATGACATTTTAGTTGGACTGCACAAGAAAATCATTCCAAAAAAGTGTTTTGTGCAGTTCACCAAAAGGTCACAATAGCAACAAGGTGAAATGGATATCCCTATCTGCAGAAAAAGATAGAGTGTAAACAGTTGCTGGTCAATAAGAAGATACGAAACATACACGAAATGAAAAGAAGCATCTTAATTATGTTCATGGCAATCATGCAAGGACAGTAGGAATTTTAAAACATCAGCAATGTTTCATGTTACCAGAAGCATTATGATCAACAATGACCTTCGTCAAATATGGGATTACTTTAATTATGGCATTGCTTGTTTACCAAATACAATAAATCAACAGCAGCTAAAGAGTTGGTTTAAGGGCATGGGACTATGGGGACACCAGGACACTCAGCAGCGTAAAGAAGCAACTTACTTATCATACTGGGGAAAATAGCAGGAGTACCATTTCTAACACAGTTTGATTGCATCATATCACTGGAGGCATTGGATTAACCATAACACTGGTTAGACATGTCCTCAAGGTAACAGTGTGATCATTTCACTTTACATGCACCCTTACATTAACAACAGGAAAATGTTCGTATTAGGACATGCGATAGTGGACGCATGCGACAGTGGACGCATCAGCACAATGTACCTACAAGGAGGCATAAAGTGGTGATGCCGAGTTTGTTCGTGCTCTGTAAGGTAGCAAATCTAATCCTGGAGACCTTTTACTATGTGAGGGCAGCAAATCTAATCCTGGACATACTCTGTTGACTTGTCCACTAGCCGCCACTTTCTATCCTTTTTTCAACCAATAATAGATATGTTCCTTATCTAGTTTGTATTGTGTTTTCCCATTATTTCCCTTTTCGACCAAGATACCAGTTGGGTATCCGGTCTCTACTACTTTCCCCCTGTTATTTCCTCTTTGAATCAAGTCCTAGATTAGTGCTACGACTTCCCCCCTTTCTTCATTGTTTGAACCAAGTCCTAGATTCGAATGCATGAAGTAGCTTTACCTCTAATAAAACTAAAAATTTAGGTGGCTTTGGAAGAGCTGATGGAAGTAGAAAAAGATGCACATGCAGACACGTGGGGATCTGGGGTAGTAGAGCAAGGCCACTTTCAAAGAACTTATACCTAAGGGTCATCGGGATGTCGGCGGCGGCAGGTCGGATCTGCGCACAATACGGCAGGGAGGAAGAAGGGTCGAAGGACCTCCCGAGCCAGTGCTGTGTCGGAGAGAATGGCACTGGCAGAGGATCGGGCCCCGCCGGCAGCTGTGGTTGTCCTTCCTCGCCGGGGATGACCGCGTGAATGATGCACCTAGTCCTCTACACACACCGGCCGAAGGGATCCGGACGGATCTGTGACCAGTGGTGAGCAGAGAGAAAATGTCGCTACCGCTTTCTTGTTTAGATCTGGAGAGGATGGGAGAATGAAGAGAGCAACCCTATTAAAAGCAAGCGCTCAGGCCCCTGCCTACATATATAGTGGAGTGATTATCTTTTTCTCACCACAACAAGCGTTTCAATTTGTGTATGGCATTAAAGAAAAGAAACTCTCTATTTAACGTGACTAATTGTATGACTCCTACTTACTAGTAGTAGTATTGTTCACTTGTGCTCCCCAGCCCACCATTCATTGAACAACCCCATGGGTGAATAAACATACAGTACTAGTATTTATATAGAACGAACAAGCTCGAACTATTTTCACGTAGTTAAAAGTTGATGGCGGGGCTTTTCCCGTGCAGTACGCGCGGCAGTTTTCGCGTATGCGTTTAGATAGAGAGGCGAGGAGGGTGAGGGTGTAGCGGATTCAACTTACTTACTGCTGGAAAGGTCGGGCTGTGCGATTTGACGCTTGTTACTGCTGGAAAGACATGTGATATGACTACTCACTATAGTCATGAATTACTGGCGCTACGACCGGGATGACACGTCGACCCGGATGCTGGCTCTCCCACATGTCGGTGAAGTACATAAGAAGGAGCAAAGAATCATCCGGTATATATAGTGTATATACCAATACAACTACTCGCATTGAAGGAGTGTGAACCACGGCAGCCCAGTGAACAAGCAGGCGATAGGCCATACTTCTCTTTGTTTGGATCCCTGAGTGAACCAGCAGTGCAAACCACGGCAGCCCAGTGAACTAGAAGTAGAAAACAATGTGGTGATAGGGCCATGATGACCGACAAGTATAGGGGATCTATCGTAGTCCTTTCGATAAGTAAGAGTGTCGAACCCAACAAGGAGCAGAAGGAAATGATAAGCAGTTTCCAGCAAGGTATTCTCTGCAAGTACTGAAATAAGTGGTAACAGATAGTTTTGTGATAAGATAATTTGTAACGAGCAACAAGTAACAAAAGTAAATGAAGTGCAGCAAGGTGGCCCAATCCTTTTGTAGCAAAGGACAAGCCTGGACAAACTCTTTTATAGAGAAAAGTGCTCCCGGGGACACATGGGAATATCGTCAAGCTAGTTTTCATCGCACTCATATGATTCGCGTTCGGTACTTTGATAATTTGGTATGTGGGTGGACCGGTGCTTGGGTACTACCCTTACTTGGACAAGCATCCAACTTATGATTAACCTCTATTGCAAGCATCCGTAACTACAACAAAAGTATTAAGGTAAACCTAACCATAGCATGAAACATATGGATCCAAATCAGCGCCTTACGAAGCAACACATAAACTAGGGTTTAAGCTTCTGTCAGTCTAGCAACCCATCATCTACTTATTACTCCCCGGTGCCTTCCTCTAGGCCCAAACAATGGTGAAGTGTCATGTAGTCGACGTTCACATAACACCACTAGAGGAGAGACAACATACATCTCATCAAAATATCGAACGAATACCAAATTCACATGACTAATAATAGCAAGGCTTCTCCCATGTCCTCAGGAACAGACATAACTACTCACAAAGCATAAACATGTTCATAATAAGAGGGGTATGAATATGCATATAGGATCTGAACATATGATCTTCCACCAATTAAACCAACTAGCATCAACTACAAGGAGTAATTAACACTACTAGCAACCTACTAGCACCAATCCCGGACTTGGAGACAAGAATTGGATACAAGAGATGAACTAGGGTTTTGAGAGGAGATGGTGCTGATGAAGATGTTGATGGAGATTGCCCTCTCCCTATGAGAGGAGCGTTGGTGATGACGATGGCGATGATTTCCCCCTCCGAGAGGGAAGTTTTCCCGGCAGAACAGCTCCGCCAGAGCCCTAGATTGGTTCCGCCAAGGTTCCGCCTCGTGGCGGCGGAGTTTCGTCCGAGAAGAAGGCTTATGATTTTTTCCCATCGAAAGACTTCATATAGCAGAAGAGGGCCACCAGGGGGCCCACGAGGTAGGGGGCGCGCCCCCACCCTCGTCGGTAGGGTGTGGCCCCCCTGGTGTGTTTCTTCCGCTGAGTATTTTTTATATATTCTGAAAACGTCTTCTGTGAAGTTTCAGGACTTTTGGAGCTGTGCAAAATAGGTCTCTAATATTTGCTCCTTTTCCAGCCCAGAATCCCAGCTGCTGGCATTCTCCCTCTTCATGTAAACCTTGTAAAATAAGAGAGAATAGGCATAAGTATCGTGACATAACTTGTAATAACAGCCCATAATGCAATAAATATCGATATAAAAGCATGATGCAAAATGGACGTATCAACTCCCCCAAGCTTAGACCTCGCTTGTCCTCAAGCGATAGCCGAAATTGAAAACTATGTCCACATGTTTAGAGATAGAGGTGTCGATAAAAATAAAATACGGGCATGAGGGCATCATGATCATTCTTAGAACAACAACTTATATAATTCTTGTCATATAGTTTCTTATGCTAGAGTAATAATTCAATCACAATTTCAAGTATGAATCATAAACTTCATTGAAAACTAACAAACTACCCGGCTCTCCCCGACTGACTCTTGCAAAGACATCTTGCTCTAATCTGCAGCAGCAACAGCTCGAAACACAAAACAGAGGATATTTGCGTGATATGGGAGTCAAAACCTCCGGGATATTATATAATGATTTTTTACTGACCAAAATATGTGTCGTGTACGAAAACAGAGTCCGTAGAGCACACGAGGTGCCCACGAGGTAGGGGGCGCGCCCTCCACCCTCGTGGGGCCCTCGTGTCCTTCCTGGACTGCTTCTTATTTTTCTATTTTTCTAAATATTCCAAAACGGAGAAATATTGCCTTAGAAACTGTTTTGGAGTCGGTTTACTTACGTACCACATACCTATTCCTTTTCGGAGTCTGAAACGTTCCGGAAAGTGTCCCTTATGTATTCCTCCGGGGTTACGGTTTCAATAATATTTGTTTCAACATTTATGGGATTACCTAAGATATAATGTTTGATTCTTTAACCGTTCACCACCTTCGGATTTGTGCCTTCGAAGTTGTTGATTTTTATGGCACCGGAACGATAGACCTCCTCAATAACGCAAGGACCTTCCCATTTAGAGAGAAGTTTTCATGCAAAAAATCTTAAATGAGAGTTGTATAGCAATACATAATCACCTACATTAAACTCACGCTTTTGTATTCTTTTGTCATGCCATCTTTTAAATTTCTCTTTAAACAACTTGGCATTTTCATATGCTTGGGCTCTCCATTTATCAAGTGAGCTAATATCAAATAACCTCTTCTCACCGGCAAGTTTGAAATCATAATTGAGTTCTTTAATAGCCCAATATGCCTTGTGTTCTAGTTCGAGAGGTAAGTGACATGCTTTTCCATAAACCATTTTATACGGAGACATACCCATAGGATTTTTATATGCAGTTCTATAGGCCCATAATGCATCATCAAGTTTCTTGGACCAATTCTTTCTAGATCTATTAACAGTCTTTTGCAAAATTAATTTGAGTTCTCTATTACTCAATTCTACTTGACCACTAGACTGAGGGTGATAAGAGATGCAATTCTATAGTTAACATCGTATTTAGCTAGCATTTTACGGAAAGCACCATGAATAAAATGTGAACCACCATCAGTCATTAAATATCTAGGTAGTCCAAATCTTGGAAAAATAACTTCTTTAAGCATTTTAATAGAAGTGTTATGATCAGCACTACTAGTTGGAATAGCTTCTACCCACTTAGTAACGTAATCAACAGCAACTAAAATATGTGTATATCCATTAGAGGAAGGAAAAGGTCCCATATAATCAAAGCCCCAAACATCAAATGGTTCGATAACGAGTGAATAGTTCATAGGCATTTCTTGACGTCTACTAATATTAGCAATTCTTTGACATTCACCACAAGATAAGACAAACTTACGGGCATCCTTGAAGAGAGTAGGCCAATAAAAACCAGATTGCAATACCTTATGTGCAGTTCTATCTCCAGCATGGTGTCCTCCATAAGCTTCGGAGTGACACTTGCGTAGGATCTGTTCCTGTTCATGCTCAGGTACACAACATCTGATAACACCATCTACTCCTTCTTTATAAAGATATGGGTCATCCCAAAAGTAATGCCTCAAATCATAGAAGAACTTTTTCTTTTGCCGGTATGTGAAACTAGGTGGTATAAACTTAGAAACAATGTAATTAGCATAATCAGCATACCATGGAGCAGTATGAGAAGCATTTACGACATTTAATTGCTCATCAGGAAAGCTATCATCAATAGGAAGTGGGTCATCAAGCACATTTTCTAACCTAGACAAGTTGTCTGCAACGGGTTTCTCGGCTCCCTTTCTATCAACAATATGCAAATCAAATTCTTGTAGCAAGAGAACCCATCTAATAAGTCTAATTTTAGCATCTTTCTTTTCCATAAGATATTTAATAGCAGCATGATCAGTGTGAATAGTTACTTTAGAATCAACAATATAAGGTCTGAACTTATCACAAGCAAATACAGTGCTAAGAATTCTTTTTCAGCGGTAGCATAATTTCTTTGAGCATTGTCTAGGGTTTTACTAGCATATTGAATAACATTTAATTTTTTATCAACTCCTTGTCCTAGAACAACACCTACAACATAATCACTAGCATCACACATAATTTCGAAGGGTAAATTCCAATCAGGTGGCTGAACAATAGGTGCAGAGATTAATGCTTTCTTAAGTATTTCAAATGCTTCTAAATAATCATCATCAAAAACAAATGGTATATCTTTTTGTAATAAATTAGTCAGAGGCCGGGAAATTATTGAGAAGTCCTTAATGAACCTCCTATAAAATCCGGCATGACCAAGGAAACTTCTTATACCTTTGATGTCCTTGGGACATGGCATCTTTTCAATAGCATCAACCTTGGCTTTATCAACTTCAATACCTCTTTCAGAAAATTTATGCCCCAATACCTTCATTAACCATAAAGTGGCACTTTTCCCAATTCAAGACAAGATTAGTTTCTTCACATCTCTGCAAAACTCGATCAAGGTTGCTCAAGCAATCATCAAAATAAGATCCATAGACAGAGAAATCATCCATGAAAACCTCACAAATCTTTTCACAAAAGTCAGAGAATATAGCCATCATGCATCTTTGAAAGGTAGCAGGTGCATTACATAAACCAAAAGGCATACGTCTATAAGCAAAAGTACCAAAAGGGCATGTAAAAGTAGTCTTTGATTGATCTTTGGCTGACACAGGTATTTGAGAGAAACCAGAATAACCATCTAGAAAGCAAAAATGTGTATGTTTGGATAATCTTTCTAGCATTTGATCGATACAAGGTAAGGGGTAATGATCCTTTTTAGTTGCCTTATTTAATTTGCGGAAATCAATTACCATCCTATAACCTGTAATAATTCTTTGAGGAATCAATTCATCTTTATCATTAGGAACAACGGTAATACCTCCCTTCTTAGGGACACAATGGACATGACTTACCCACTGACTATCAGCAACAGGATAGATTATACCTCCCTCAAGGAGCTTTAGTATTTCCTTTCTTACCACTTCTTTCATTTTAGGATTCAACCGTCGTTGATGATCACGAACTGGTTTAGCATCTTCTTCCAAATTAATTTTATGTTGACATAGAGTGGGACTAATGACCTTAAGATCATCAAGAGTATACCCAATAGCAGCCCGGTGCTTCTTCAGAGTTTTCAATAATCTCTCTTCCTCATGCTCTAAAAGGTTAGCACTAATAATAACAGGATATATTTTTTCTCATCAAGATATTTAAGAGTATCAGGTAACAGTTTAAGCTCAAACACGGGATCACCCTTGGGTGGAGGAGGATCCCCTAGGATTTGAATAGGTAAATTGTTTTTCAGAATAGGTTCCTGTTTAAAGAATACTTCATCTATTTCCCTTCTTTCATGCATAAACATATCATTTTCATGGTCTAGCAAATAATGTTCTAAAGGATCACTAGGAGGTACGGCAATAGAAGCAAGACCAATAATTTCATCCTTACTAGGTAATTCTTCTTCATGGTGTTGTCTACTAAATTTAGAAAAATTAAATTCATGAGTCATATCATCGAAACTGATAGTAACAACATCCCTTTTGCAATCTATGGTAGAATTAATAGTGTTTAATAATGGTCTACAAATATAATGGGACAAAAGCTATCTTGTGGGGAACCTAGAACAAGAAAATCAGCAGGATATTTAGTTTTCCCAGATAAGACTTCAACATCTCTAACAATTCCCATTGGTGAAATAGTATCTCTATTGGCAAGTTTAATCGTGACATCAATATCTTCTATTTCAGCAGGTGCAATATCATGCATAATTTCTTTGTATAAGGAATGAGGTATTATGCTAGCGCTATCACCCATATCACATAAGCCATGCTAACAATGATCACCTATTTCAACAAAAATAACAGGCATGCCTACCACATGTCTAGGTTTATCTTTAGCACAAGGTTTAGTAATTCTAGCAGTTTCATCAAAGAAATAAATAATATGCCCATCAATATTATCAGACAAGAGATCTTTAATAATAGCAATATTAGGTTCAACTTTAACTTGCTCAGGAGGTGTATATGTTTTAATATTGCTTTTACGAACCACAGTTGAAGCTTTAGCATGATCCTTTATCCTAACAAGGAAAGGTGGTTTCTCAACATACAGAGTAGGAACAATAGGATCATTATAAGTGACAATCTTTTCTTCAACTTTAATAGGTGCAGATACTTTTACTTCTATGGGAGGATGATCTTTAAACCACTTCTCCTCGGGGAGATCAACATAAGTAGCAAAAGATTCACAGAAAGAAGCTACTATCTCAGAGTCAAGTCCATATTTAGTGCTAAATTTACAAAAAATATCGGTATCCATAAAGGATTTAATACAATCAAAACTAGGTGTCATACCTGTCTCCTTACCTTTGTCGAGGTCCCAATCTTCAGAGTTGCATTTAATTGTTTCCAATAAATCCCATTTGAGTTCAATAGTCTTCATCATAAAAGAGCCAGCACAAGAAGTATCAAGCATGGTGCGATTGTTATCAGAAAGCCGAGCATAAATTTTTTGAATAATCATTTCTCTTGAGAGCTCATGATTGGGGCATGAATATAACATTGATTTAAGCCTCCCCCAAGCTTGAGCGATGCTTTCTCCTTCGTGAGGCCAAAAATTATATATATAATTGCGATCACGATGAACAAGATGCATAGGATAAAACTTCTGATGAAATTCCAATTTCAATCGTTTGTAATTCCAAGACCCCATATCATCACATAGCCTATACCATGTCGATGCATCTCCCTTCAAAGATAAAGGGAATACCTTCTTCTTAACAACATCTCCGGGTACACCTGCAAGCTTAAATAATACACAAACTTCATCCACATATATTAAATGCTCATCAGGATGTTTTGTTCCATCTCCTAAAAAGGGATTAGCTAGCACTTTTTCTATCATACCCGAAGGAATTTCAAAGCAGAAATTTTCATTTTCAGTAGGTTCAATAGGTTGAGGTGCAACTCTTTGCTCTACTAGTCGGGGTGAAGATACCCCGAACAAGCCCCTCAGAGGATTAGTTTCCATAGTAACAAGTGATAGTAAATTTCAGCACACTATATAAATTTTTCCTTACCAAATTCCACCTACCAAAGGCACTTCACTCCCTGGAAACGACGCCAGAAAAGAGTCTTGATGACCCACAAGTATAGGGGATCTATCGTAGTCCTTTCGATAAGTAAGAGTGTTGAACCCACCGAGGAGCAGAAGGAAATGATAAGCAGTTTCCAGCAAGGTATTCTCTGCAAGTACTGAAATAAGTGGTAACAGATAGTTTTGTGATAAGATAATTTTTAACGAGCAACAAGTAACAAAAGTAAATAAAGTGCAGCAAGGTGGCCCAATCCTTTTGTAGCAAAGTACAAGCCTGGTCAAACTCTTATATCGAGAAAAGCGCTCCCGAGGACACATGGGAATATCATCAAGCTAGTTTTCATCACACTCATATGATTCGTGTTCGGTACTTTGATAATTTGGTATGTGGGTGGACCGGTGCTTGGGTACTGCCCTTACTTGGACAAGCATCTCACTTATGATTAACCTCTATTGCAAGCATCCGCAACTACAACAAAAGTATTAAGGTAAACCTAACCATAGCATGAAACATATGGATCCAAATCAGCCCCTTACGAAGCAACGCATAAACTAGGGTTTAAGCTTCTGTCACTCTAGCAACCCATCATCTACGTATTACTCCCCAATGCCTTCCTCTAGGACCAAACAATGGTGAAGTGTCATGTAGTCGACGTTCACATAACACAACTAGAGTAGAGACAACATACATCTCATCAAAATATCGAACGAATACCAAATTCACATGACTACTAATAGCAAGACTTCTCCCATGTCCTCAGGAACAAACGTAACTACTCACAAAGCATAAACATGTTCATAATCAGAGGGGTATTAATATGCATATAGGATCTGAACATATGATCTTCCACCAATTAAACCAACTAGCATCAACTACAAGGAGTAATTAACACTACTAGCAACCTACTAGCACCAATCCTGGACTTGGAGACAAGAATTGGATACAAGAGATGAACTAGGGTTTTGAGAGGAGATGGTGCTGATGAAGATGTTGATGGAGATTGCCCTCTCCCGATCATAGGAGCATTGGTGATGACGATGGCGATGATTTCCCCCTTCGGGAGGGAAGTTTCCCCAGCAGAATAGCTCCGCCAGAGCCCTAGATTGGTTCCGCAAGGTTCCGCCTCGTGGCGGCGAAGTTTCGTCCGAGAAGAAGGCTTATGATTTTTTCCCCATTGAAAGACTTCATATAGCAGAAGATGGCCACCGAAGGGCCACCAAGGGGCCCATGAGGTAGGGGGGCGCGCCCAGAGGGGTAGGGCTTGCCCCCCGCCCTCGTGGGCAGGGTGTGCCCCCCCTAGTGAGTTTCTTCCACTGAGTATTTTTTATATATTCTGAAAACGTCTTCCGTGAAGTTTCAGGACTTTTGGAGCTGTGCAGAATAGGTCTCTAATATTGGCTCCTTTTCCAGCCCAGAATCCCAGCTACCGGCATTCTCCCTCTTCATGTAAACCTTGTAAAATAAGAGAGAGTAGGCATAAGTATTGTGACATAACGTGTAATAACAGCACATAATGCAATAAATTTCGATATAAAAGCATGATGCAAAATGGACGTATCAGGCCATAAAAACAATGTGCTACAGTCCAGTCTGTAGCTTATACAGTACTACACCCTTTGTTTGGACCCCTGAGTTAGAGCTAGTGTGGGTTGAAATAGCCTCAAAGTATCCAAACAGGAGGGGTTAGTTTGAGCTAGTTTTCTCTAACCCAGCTAAAAAACTAGCCCGATGGAGAGGTTCTAATTGGGTTAGTTCTCCTCGGGCCCACTACAAGAGAACTAAAAAATATATACCCTGCCCACACCAGATCGGTCCCTCTGACCCCCCCCCCTCGCACGACTCCTCTCTGTTCCCCATCGCGCCACCCGCCCAAGTGCCGCTTGCCCTCTCCCTTCTCCGGCCGCCCTCTCCCTCCGGCCTCCCACACCATCCTTCGGCCACCCTCCGAAGCTCGCCCACTCCCCCTTCACCGGTCATTTTTCTCCTTCTGTCGTGCGCAGCGGCATCGCATCTATTAGGGAGGACGCGAGAGGGGTGAGTTTGTTCATTCATTCTCTGTCTCACAGCCATATCATTGATCTTGCTCGCTCTAGCGCCAATTCTAGTTTGGAAAAGTAGATCCAGATTAAACTTGGTATAGATTTGTGGTGCACACATGGAATTGTTTGATGCTGCTTGAGGAGGTAATAAATCTTTCTAGAGGCCCAAAGATTCAGTTCACCTTTCTAAGTATTTCAGTTTCAGGCTTGCATTATTTCTAGAGGCCCAAAGATTCAGTTCACCTTTCTATGTATTTTAGTTTCAGGCTTGCATTATTTCTAGAGGCCCAAAGATTCGGTTCACAGTCATCGGCAAGCGGCCCTGCTACCCATGCCGGTATCGACCTCAACTCGAAAGTGCCAGCGTCGGAGGGGTTCCCGGGGCTTGGGATCTACAGAGCCTTCCTCTAGAGCGACGATGACGAGCTCCTCCCTAGGCACGTGAGGGGCTCCGGGCTCCCTCCCTATCGTGAATGACTTCCGTGATGAGTTAGCTCATGATTTGTTTCATGGAGTGTAATTTTTTTATGAAGCTTGATTGAAGACGTGTATGTTTAAGTGGGATATCTCATTTGTATGGACAAAATAAAATTATCATGTTTTGCATGCTTGATTTGTAAACATGATTCGTTTATGTCAATTTTGAGCGGGAGGAGGCCACACCAAATCCGGCTGGAAATAGGGTCCAAAGTAGTCAAATGATTGAGAAAGAGCATTTATTGTCAATCTAACCCTGCCATCCAAACACCTCTTTGGTTAGAGTTAGTTCAGGGTTAGAATCTAACTCTAACCTCTAACCGAGTTAGAGTTTTCCTCGTCTCGGTTCATCGCCATCATACTTTCCCCATTCCTATGTTTTCAGTATCCTGTGAATCAAAGAGGCACTTAGACTGGTTTAGGTCCGGTCGTTTTTTATAAACGTGTTATGTCCAAAATTTAATGAACATGCTCCGGTTTCTACAAAAATATTCCGGTTTCAAGTAGTCATTCATTCATTCATTCATTTATTTATTCTTCTGCAGGGGGTTTGCATCTAATTCGTGAGGTCTGAAATGTAAAGTACCTCATCATGGTTGCATATGCTCTGAGTCGTGCATGCACTACGACCCAGATGCTCTATCTCCTACATGTTGGCGAAAGAGAGCACATGGAAATAGCCTAGGAGTACATATAGGAGGATAAATGCATGAAAAAATATCTACTATGAAGCGTAACTGCGGTTCGAAAAGGAGAGCTAAAGTGATGACAGGTATAGGTCGCACGCACCCAAGTAGTGGTACTAGACGTACGACTACTTTTTCCCTAAAAGAAGAGGTACGAGTGCTCAGTACTCCTATTCTATCAACACGAGTCCCATCTGACAACAGCGTCCGTGCTACAGCTAGCTCTTCTCCCTCGTCTCTCTCTTCTAATTCTAAACTCAGCCGACGCGCGGTGGGCGGGCTCGGGATTTGCCGATGGTCGGTTTGCTCAACTACGGCCCCACCTCAAAGTGAAAACGTTATGACTAGAATAAAAATGCCATATACTACTAATAAAATATTAAGGCCACAAGGCGATGCAGTACTGGTTACATGAGGCAAGAAGAAAGATGCATCCATCGACAACGTCCACCTCCTCGGCTCAGCGCGCCGGCCCACCGAACGTCGACTAAGTAGCAACGACTTTTGTGGCCAGGTCGACGTGCTTCTGAACAATGGCGTCCAAAGATTCCAGCCGCTGGAAGAAGGCCAACATCTTTCTATCCTCACTGGCCCTGTAGTGGCGTATGTAGACAATTTCCACGAAGACGTGGATGTGCAGGTCGATGGTTTCTTGCTTGCCGAGGCGCTGCGTGGCGAGCGCGGCCTCAAGGTGCACATTCTTCGTCGCTACCTCTGGAACCTGCAGCGCCACAAGAGCTTGAAAGAGTTCATCACCATGGAGGCAGATGAGGGTGGCAGGCAATGAGGATCCTCCATGCGCGGGCTGGAGTAGTACGGCAAGGTCGTCCGCGCGCTTCTTGATGGCGGTGAACTTGCGGATGGAGTGGACCATCATGCCGTTCATGCGAGAAGCGAAGCCAGCGTAGGCGAGAGCTACGATGCTAGCGGTCGCTAGCACCATCTGGAAACGCTGCATGGTGCGGGGCCGTAGGCCGGTGTCTTGGATGACCTGGCACAGCCGACTGCTGCTCGCATCCATCGCCTCCATAGGTGCTTGTGGCTTCTGGTCACTTGGTCTTGGATTGGAGTGAGCAGTGTTGCGCAGAGACTAAGAGTATATGGATTGGAGTGGTGGGGGTACCTTTATATGAGAGTCCAAACTCTGTTGCATTCACATCATGCTGGATCTATTCTTCTTCTCCAATTAATTCCCTCTGGATGCTAATTGAGGATGCATCATTGACCGTTCAATGTCTCGGGAACCTCTACCCTCTCCCTCCTTGGCATTCAAGTCGTATCAATGTAAATGCGGGTCAAGAAGAGACTAGTTGCTACATTGTGCACCGCGACCGTGTGGGGGTGCGACGCGAATGGCACGGGCATGTTGTACTTGTTCCACTTTCTCATTTTGAACTCGTGACTTGTAGTAATAAACTAGGACCTAGGTAGTACAACAGGTCGATACAGTGATACTACATATAATTAACGCCAAATAAGAGCAAGGGATCACACATGTCATTTACGACTGGGGAATAAAAATGCATACACTAATAAAACATTAAGGCCACAAGGCGATGCGGTGCTGGTTACAGGAGGCAAGAAGAAAGATGCTTCCATCGACGACGTCCACCTCCTTGACTCAGGGCGCCGGCCCACCGAACGGCGGCTAAGTAGCAGCAGCTGTCGTGGCTAGGTCGACGTGCTTCTGAACAATGGCGTCTAAAGATTCGAGCCCCTAGAAGAAGGCCAACGTCTTTCTGTCCTCGCTGGCCTTGTAGTGGCCTATGTAGACGATTTCCTCATACACGTGGATGTGCAGATCGACGGTTTCTTGCATGGCGAAGCGCTGCGCGGCAAGCGCGGCCTCGAGGTGCACATTCTTCGTCGTGACCTCCGGCAGCTGTAGGGCCACCAGTGCTTCAAAGAGTTCGTCACCTTGGAGGCCGATGAGGGCGGCAGGCAACAAGGTGCCTGGGTGCGCGGGTTGGAGTAGTACGGCAAGGTCGTCGTCACGCTTCTTGACGGCGGTGAACCTGCGGATGGAGTTAACAATCATCTGGCGCATGCGAGAGGCGAAGCCGGCGTCGACGAGGGCTATGACGCTGGCGGTCGCCAGCACTGTCTAGAAAAGCTGCGCGGTGCGGAGCCGTAGGTCGGCATCTTGGACGACCTAGCGTAGCCGACTTCCGCACGCATCCATTGACGCTATGGGTGCTTGTGGCTTCTGGTCACTTGGTCTTGGTCTTGGTCTTGGATTGGAGTGAGTAGTGTTGCATAGAGACTAGGAGTAGATGGATTGGAGTGGTGGGGCGCCTTTGTATGAGAGTCCAAACTGCGTTGCATTCACATCGTGCTGGCTCCATTCTGCTTCTCCAATTACTTACTCCTACCTCTGCATGCTAATTGAATGTGGTGGCATCATTAATCGTTCAACATTTCGGGAACCACTACCCTCTGTGTCGTTGGCATTCAAGCCGTATCAACATAAATGTGTGTCAAAAGAGACTAGTCAGTAGATTCACTCATTTGGCTCCATATGTACTCATTTAGGGTACTCAATATTGTGCACCGCGACCAAGGCAGAGAGGGAAACGAGAGAACTACGTATTTATTTACGGTGTAGATTCACTCATTTGGCTCCATATGTACTCATTTAGGGTGTAGTCACTTGTTGAAATCTCTAGAAAGGAAAATACTTCTTTCTGGCTTACAGGTCTATACTAGCAAGTACTCCAATAGTGGGCTTATAGCCTGCTTACATAGCAATTTTGACTCATGCAAGAGCCTGGCTATATGCGTGCTCCAAGGCTCCGCACCACGCACCACGCCCCACCCCTACACAAAGACTGCCACGCGAGCGTTCGCAACTGCCACGTTCGGGTTGCGCTTGGATCTTCGCCTCTTTGAGAAGACGAACAATGATGTTCCTACTTCTACAGTATCTAATCAACTGTTGCATGTCCGTCCACCGCGTGCGGGAGGGATAACTTGTTGTAGTAAGAAAAAGCCTGTCCTCGTCTTTGAGCACCGCGCGCATGGGAGAGGGAGAAGGTGTGTAGTAGTAAAATCAAGCTTCTCCTCATTATCCGAGTTGACGCGACACATCATAGCACTGGCCCCACATCTTGCCTCTAAACTTTGCTAAAAGACCCGCAGTGTACAATAAATTTGCTGCAACATCTAACATTTACCCCATCATAAGTTAAAATATATATTCCTGTCTTGACTAGATGAGCGTGCAAACTACAATCACCAGGATGACAGGTAGGGCCATAAGATTATTTTAATGAAAATGCTTCGAGATGGCCTCATAGCATGGAGCCGACCCCAACGATTTTAGAGCATGATTAATAATGAAGCTAGCTACCGGCTACAAAGAGATGACATGTCATCTATAGCCTTCAAAAAACACACTCATATAATAAGTTGGCTATATATTAGCTACTAATTAACTGTAGCATTTAATGTGTGCATGTGAAAGGAGACATGTGATTGGCAGGGAGGAGCTAGCGCAGGCTGCATGCAAACTTTTACCTCGTTTATGCTGCTGCCCTCTCTCTCCTTCTTTCTCTTTCTTCCACCTAGGATTTTGATGACACGGCATCTGCTATAGCCTGCTGACTAGACCTTAATATACTTGCTCTTAAGCTTAGAGGCACGGTACACGCTATCCTAGACTATTCTACACATGAAACTGCCACACGAGCGTCCGGGCTGCGCTTGGCTCTTCGCCTCTTCGGGAAGTCAAACAATGATGGTACTACTACAGTGGAGTACTACAGTATGCTTCTGGCCATCTGACACCGAATGAACTGCTGCATGTCCACCGCATGTGGGAGGGAGAGTGTGTAGCGAAAGCTTCTCCTAGTCCTGTGAGCCACCACGCTCATGGGTGAGGGAGAGGGCGTTGTAATAAAACTTCTTGTTGTTGTACGAGTTGACGCGACACATCAAAGCAGTACACTCGATATATTTCCATAATTTGCGTTTACCAATGCATTAATTACAACGCATGCGTGCATGCCGTGACTTTCCTTTTGATACTTGCATGTGTTGACTTAATGCACCTTGAAGTAGTATGAATATGTGACGGCAAAGCTTTGTAATGCCCCGGCCCTAAAGCGAGAGATGGTTGTACACGAGGAGGGCGAGATCATGTCGACGGAAGAGGACCTGACGATGGAGCTCTCTATGGTCTCTATGGACCTCACCTTGCTCCACTGCCCCTTGTGCCTCTGCCCCTTGAAGCCTCCAGTGTATGAGGTTCGAGTACACCTTGTCTGTTCGGCTGATCGAGCAAGGTGCAGGTTTCTTCATTGATGTGCTGTTCGATTGATTTGTGCAGTGCAAAGGAGGGCACCTGCCCTGCATGGACTGCCGCGACAAGCACCCCGGGAACCAGCGGCAGTGCCAAAAGTGTGAGCACGGTGGTGGCTTCGACGTGCGGAACACGGCGGTGGACGTCGTCCTCTCCTTGATGAGGGCGGAGTGCCCGCACGAAGGTTGTGGGCTCTACGTCACTTACCACAAGATCGATGATCACCAGAGCATGTGTCTGCTCATGCCCTGCAAATGCCCCGTGCCCGTCTGCGGCTACGAGGCCCGCCGCCGGTGCTCTCCCACCACATCAGCACCTTGCATCCCATGCACGTGCACAGGATCCAGTACGGCAAGGTGCTCCAGCTGCAAGTGCCACTGTCGGAGCCACAACTCGTGCTATTCACGGAGGAGGACGGTTGCGCATTTTTCTTGGTCGGCGGCTTGCTTTACATCGACGCGCCTATCGCTGTGTCGGTCGTCGGCATCAGAGCAGGGGCGTCCCCATTGCCGCACTACGTGGCCAAGCTGTGGGCAAACGCACCGTCGAGGGAGCCCAAAGGTAGGACCGACACCGTCAAGGTGGAAATGGAGGTGACAAGCAGCAAGGATCCTGACGACGGTGCCGCACATGAGCTAACCTTCTTCAAAGTTCCACCGAAGCAATTCGCCAGGGCTGGGTTGTTGAGGACGGTGTCCCTCCACATTCAGATTGGCAAGCTCACCTCCTAAATGTTTCTACAGTGCCTTCTGTTTATCTTAGTAATATGCTAATATATGGGTTAGCTCGGTCTACTTTAGCTTAAGAGATGGTGGGTTTTGGTGGCGATGCAGCAATTACTTCGACATCAAATCAACAGTTAATGTAATTTCCAACAGTCGAACGGATATTTTGTGTTTGTTGGATATAAAGATCCTTTGGGTAAGAAGTATAACATCTTATATGCTTGTTTGTTCAAGAAGTGCTGCGTACTTGTGCGAGTTGATGCGACACATCAAAGTAGTACTACTACTAGTAGTACTCCCTCCGACCCTAATTTCTCTGCACATAAGTCGAGGCACAGATACCAAGGAGGGCCTGGTTGTGTCTATACTTGGACAACTCACCTGACCGCGCACCAGGCAGACGAAGCTCGTGTCATGTTAGTGCCGTGTGCGGCCCGCACATTAACCAAAACCTTGCGCCTCCATCTTAGCCTCCGCGTTTTAAACTTCTCAATCTCAAGGCCAAGGAGCAACGAGAAACCTATGATAGAGCCAATCGGATGGTTGAGAACACTACAATTCGTAGCTACAGATGCATGTGTGAGAGAGGAGGAGTGCGTGCGTGCACCTCTTCTCTTCCTGTATAACGTACTAAACTTAGAGTACAAGTGTATGTGGGTGGCATCGACCTAGGGAGCTAGAGATGGTGCGTGCGAGAAGTACCGAGAGATAGGTGTGTGCGTGGGAAAGAGGGAGAGAGATGATATGTGTCGATGTAATGCGTGTGAAAAAAAGACTAGTCTATAGCTCGCCACAAGGCTATTCCTGTCGAACACCCCAATAGTGGTGCCAGTTATTGCACGTACACAACAGTAGAAAAAGAAGTACCAAGGCATATGCTACACCATGACTGAGAATACGTGCCCACGTTACGCCATCCAGGAATAGTGCCACACTTCGAAACTAGAACCGTCAATAAATTTTGAGCTTGCGTCTCATCACATTCAAAATTACTACCATGCTATATTTAATTTCAAACCTGTTCACACCGATCACAACCTAAACGGTTTCCCACTTAGGGCATCTTCAATGGTTGTAAGATAGTTGTTGGTAGATTTTGCCACATAGGATTTTTGATGATGTATCATATAATAAATGAGGAAAGAGAGGAAGGTTGCATGTACATGAACCAACACCCCTTGCACAAGTATGAGAGAGCACCTTATTTATTATTTCACATCTCATTGGGCAAACTAGATACAACCCATTGAAGTTGTTGTATGTTAAGGTGTTTATTGATGACATGGCATATTTTACCAACAAGCTAACATACAAACTGTTGGAGATGCCCTTAGGAGCGTATTAGTACTCGGTTATAAATACTACTATGCCAAGATGACTGCACACTCCTCCTCAACTCCTCATCCACAAAAACAAACAAGTCATTCAGCATCCTTCCCTTGCGTCTGCCATGGCCAGCGTAAGTTCTGGGTTGAGACATTACCACCAGGGAGAGGCAAGCATGGAAGCGTAAGAACGAGAGATGTCCCGCCTCGCCGCAAAAGCAGCCGACATGTCCGCCACACAGAAGTAGCAGCACGGAGGTCCCGCCGCGCCGTTGACGCAGGACGGAAGTCCCGTCGCACCATCGACGCAGCAGACTGGTCCGTCCGTGTCGCGGAAGCAGCAAAGATGTCCCGCCGCGCCGCGGGGGCCTGGAAAAATGCCTCGCGGGCACGCGACGACTGTTACAAGCGCAAGCATGCGATCGTCCATAGCCAGAAGGATCAGATCTCCGGCTAGGCAAGGTTGCAGGACTACATGAAAGCCTCGTTTGAACAGACTACCTGCGTCATTCGGCAACTAAGGGAGGGCAATGAGAAGCTCCGAGCTGAGCGCGACCTGCTGAGGGCGAAGATCGTTGGAAGTGCAGAGCAGCAGGAGGAGACCAGTGCCTTGTTGAAGAGGACCGACGTCATCGTCAAGAAACTTATGGACGAGAATGACATGCTCCGCATAGAGCGCCAAAGGCTGGTGGATGAATCAGTGGATGCTCTCAAGCAGGGTGTTGAGGACACGAAAGAGCTCATCGCCGCTCGCCGCGGAGACTAGTTCCCGCGGCCTGTAGCAACGCATCAAGAAAGTAGAGATCGGTGAGCCAGATCGTTGTCTTCCTTTTTCTTTTGCCCTTGTGTATTTTGGGCGTAGCCGCATGTGGCTTTTTAAATTATCTTCGTAATTATGTAAGACAATTATTATCCATTGTCGTCCTTATATATTCATCAGTCTTTCTATAAGTTGCAGTAGATGCTATATAGGTCCGTTGGATCTTACATCAAGATCCGTGCAAAATTTTCTTTTCAGGTTTTCTTTTCTCTCTCTTAAATCTCAATCGAGTGAGACATAGCCACGCCATTAAACAGGGGCTCGGGCGCCATTAATGGAGGCCTTGGGAGAGAGTTGGGTGGTAGATGGAGGTCAAAGGGCTCTCCTCCCGATAAGCACGCGCAGGGGTCTGATCGCACGCCTCCCGTACTCAAATAACTACCCTGCACGGTGCCTCCGAGCTAATAAAAAAGGGGACGCGTGGTGGCACGTAGATGGTAAGTAGAATGCCCACGGTTTCAATAATACTTGTGTTTTCGATTGTAACATGACAACACTTGTTCAAAAATGACTTTGTTGATTGTTAATCTGTGTGCCTTCGCAAATCGGACAGCAAAATTACAACAACATGTTGGTGCCATGTCATGACACCAAGCCATGTTTCATGACTTTCATGCATGTTTTCAATTTACAGGAATTGAAAAACCAAGTTTCTCAATGTTTTCGGCCGAGCCACGACGCCCAGATGTTTGAATTTCATTCACATTTCTTGCATCGGACCTACAAATTTATTCGAGGACACACATGTGATTTTCAACCAACTTTGGTGCACTGGAACATGTGCTTGTTGTTCAAATTTGAATTATGCACATTAAATGACCAGCAACTCAATTAATGTATAAAAAAGGCCAAACGAACCCGGAATAATTCCAAAATTTAACATGACACACATATAGTTCTATGTTGCCTCTATAAAGAAAATCAAGGGGGGGCAGCGTATATCGTTTCATACACAAAGGTGACACGTTCCCTCTCAGAACCACGAGCATTGTTGAGAGAAGCTATGGTTTGCAAGAAGCTTATACCAAAATTTGTTCCAATTAGGCCAATTTTTTTACCACAGCATGTTAGGACCATGGCATGACACCATGGCAAGTTTCATGATTTTCAAGCATGGTTTGGATTTACAAGAATTTTAAAACCAAGTTTCTCAATGTTCTCGGCCGAGCCACGATGCCCAGATGTTTGAATTTCATTCCCATTTCTTGCATGGGACCTAGAAATTCACCCGAGGACACACATGTTATTTTTCAACCAACTTTGGTGCATTGGAGCATGTGCTTGTAGTTCAAAATTGAATTATGCACATTAAACGACAAGAAACTCAATTAATGTATATAAAAGGCCAAACAAACCCGGACTAATCACAAAATTTAACACGACACTCATATAGTTCTATGTTGCCTCTATAAAGAAAATTGTGGGGGGGGCAGCGTATATCGCTTTGCACACAAAGGTGACATGTTCCCTCTCAAAACCACGAGCCTTCTTGAGAGAAGCTCCAGTCTGCAAGAAGCTTATACCAAAACTTGTCCCAATTCGGCCAAGTTTTTTACCACAACATGTTAGTGCCATGACATGACACCTTGCCAAGTTTCATGATTTCCAAGCGAGTTTAGGATTTACAGGCATTTAAAAACCAAGTTTCTCAATGTTCTCGGCCGAGTCACGACGCTGAGATGTTTGAATTTCATTCCCATTTCTTGCATGGGACCTAGAAATTCACCCATGGACACACATGTGATTTTTCAACCAACTTTTGTGCACCGGAGCATGTGCTTGCAGTTCAAATTTGAATTATGCACATTAAATGTCCTGAAACTTAATTAATATATAAAAAAGGTCAAAGTAACCCGGAATGTAAACTTAATTAATATCTTATCTATGTGGGGCATTTAATAAATGTCTATTATATGTTTTCTACCCTATTCAAATTTAGTAGATATGACAGTTAGATGCTCTCACATAATCTATTATTGGCACTATAGGGGATGCTGATTCCCATCAACTACCATATCCTAAAGGTTAAAACAGGTACATAATCATCTTCTCTGTTATGCACAGTACACTACCAACCCCTGTACGATGATGCACATTAAACTATTGATACGAGTTTTATGTAAACCAGAGGCTTAAAGTTGATTTTCATATTGTTTGAAATTGTGTCAATAAAGATTTTTTAGAATATTGTTTGCTGATGTTGTCGCATGTGTGTACGAAAATGTTTTTTTCCTCCCGTTGCAATGCACGGGCATGTTTTGCTAGTGTATAAAAAAGGCCTAACGAACCCGGAATAATTCCAAAATTTAATGGGGCACTCATATAGTTCTATGTTGCCTCTGTAAAGAAAATCAGGGGGAGGCAACGTATATCGTTTGAGGTGACATGTCCCTCCCGGAACCACGAGGCTTGTTGAGAGAATCTTCGGTTTTGCAAGAAGCTTATACCCAAACTTGTCCCAATTCAACCAAAAATTATACATATGAAAACAGGGTTTAGATTATCCCGAACATCTCGCTACCTAGACCAATGTACTGTGATTTGAATTCAACATAAAATGGATACAAGTATTTGAATTGGAGACTGTATGGTACATGTAGTTCATAGTGAAATATGATTACTGCTATATCCATGTTTTTTGTTATCAAGATAATATTTAAATGATGGTATAAGTTGACAACAATCGTGTAACATCCCAAAATTCTAAATTTTGGAATGTTATAATAAATAGATAGATTTGATTGATTGTTTGATTGATTGGGTGAAATTGAGTGAAATTCGAAACCTTTTTGAAAGTTAAATGAGAGGGAATAAAAGGACTTTCCCAAACTTTCATTTTGCACTTATGATCTCCGTGAATTCAAATTCTTTTCACCACGAAACCCTCGAGAGAAGATAACATGACTTCTTACATTTATTTAAATGACAAGGGTTTTTTGAAAACATTTGAAATTCATTTGGAAAATATTTCCAATTCAGAAACTTCATGCAGCTCAATGATTTTCATGAGAGAAGATAAAATGACTTCTTCAAATTATATGAAATATGAGTTGGGAGTTTCAAAGAATTAAATTCAAAGTTCTTTTGAATTTATTTTCAATTTAGAGTTATTTGAGTTTTATTCAAATTATTTTTCTCCAAAAATAAAATATATAGAAAATAGGGTAACATGATTCCCTACATTAGAAAATTGGAGAAAAATTAAATTGAAATCATTTTGGTATTTTTAAAATGATTTTTGCTGGATTTTAATAGACCAGTAGCACTCTTTGATTTATCTGAATTTATGTGTATTTCATTTAATGTTAGGAAAATGTTCATGTCGTAGAAAATCTTTTTCTGAAAATTTTGATATATTATATGCCTATATAATATTATTTTTCTGTTTGTTTTTATTTGTTTTGTTGTCTGGAAAAAAATCTTAAAAAAAATCCCCCGACTGGGCCGGCCCAGCTCCTGCCAGGCCGCGGCCCAGCCCAGCTCGCCGTCGCCCCGTCCCTGATCTCCCGCGGGAGACCGACTCCCGCATGGGAGCGCCGCCGCCGGAGTCCGGCCGGACTCCGCGTCCTCCTCCTTTCCCCTCGCCCACGCCATTGCCTCGCCCCCCTATAAATCCCGTCGCCGCCGCCTCTCTCCTCCCCGCTACTCGCATCCTCGCCGCCCGCTGTCGCCGTCCTCGCAGATCGCCGCCGCCGCTTGACCCAGCCGCCGCCGCCGCATCACACCCCGCCGCCTCTCGCCTCGCGCCGCCGCCGCTAGCTCCGCCGCCCCGCGCCGCCTTCCCCTGCCGCACAGCTACCGCCCCACCCCGCCGTCGTTGCGGACCTCGCCGGAGATCGCCGGAAACAGCCGCTGCTGGTTTTCCGCCGTAAACCGTTTTCCCTCGCCCGAACCGGTATAACCCGAGAAAAACCGCCCGGTTCGCCGGTTTTTCTTTTAGTTTAGTTTTCGTCTTAAACCGGTTTTGTTTAGGTTTAATTATATAGAGAACGTCCGCTGTTTAGATCTTATAAACGAATGTTCGCTTTTTAGTCTTTTTCTTTTTCTGTTATTTTCGGCCAGGGACCTATTTGTGATAGTTTTTCTTATAGATTAGTCCCTCGGTCTCAAACGACTATAACTTTTTACTCGTTAGTCCAAATTCAACGAAAACAACGCCCACGTCTTTGTTATGATCTCCTCTCTCCAGATAAACAACTTAAACATGTTTTTGAAAAGTTTAAAATTTGAATTACATCAGATTGAATTCAAACTTCGTTTGATCATAACTTGAGTTTCGTAGCTCCGTTTGAGTTGATTCTTTTTGCAAATCGAAGCTCTTGACCTAAACTTTCTGATAAGGCCAAATTCATATAATTTTGGTACTGTTAGAAATTGTTTTATGTTGCAAGAGTTATTTTCTTGGTTTTGATGTTTTCCGAATTGTCTTCTTCGATCTTTCTGATCTTTTGAGTGATTGCTTATGTGTGGTTACTATTGCTTGCTTACGATAGATTGACTGGAGTGTGACGAGTAGAGCTATCAAGAGTTTTTGAGTGTGAATCATCTTCATCAACATTGCAGGCAAGTTCACACTTTGATCATATCCCTTTTCATACCCAGTTTTTATGCATTAGTTACAACCCTCAAACATTGCATGAGTAGGATTAATAACATGTGGGTATTGGGAAGTAGTTGATGAGGTAGTACCTATTACCTGTTTATTATCAAACCCTTGGGAGTTACTATTACGTTATGCTTATAGTTCCATGCTATGCTCGTAGACGTGGATTGGGTTTTGAGAGTATTCATGACAGATGTGAGATTGTTAATTAATGGTTTACTTAAGGTGGCAACTTAAACACACATCTGGGTGGATTGAGGCACCTGGTTATTCTAGGATTGCCTGTCTAGGCACCTGGGTAGACCAGGATTGCCTGTTTTTTTTGGACCACCACCCAGGCTCAAAGGGATCATGAGATTATTCATGCTAGAAACTTCCGTGTGCAGCCACAAGTTATTATGGGCTCTAGCATAGTTGACTAAGTCATGCGAACTCTTATAGTGGTAGACTAGCAGATGTAGGGGATGTAGGTGGTACGGTCTACCCGATCGTAAGGTGCTAGCACTTCTGAAAGACTATGTCTCGGTCATCCGTCTTCTCAAACACCATGTAGTGCGAGATACCAAACGGAGGCGATCGAGTCTTGTGGGGAAAAGTGCGCAAACCTCTGCAGAGTGTATAAACTAACCATGATTAGCCGTGTCCCCGGTTATGGACGTCTTGAGTATCTAGTACCTGGATTATCATGTGAATCTCATCATGTTACTTTAAATGAATATTGTTGGGTTTTAATGATGTTACTTAATTGGGATTGAGAATGCTATCAACCATTCTCAATGTTCAACAACCACCATGATAGTTAAGTAAAATTTATTCCTTTGCAGTAGGGAAAAATTGGCTTTTCGCAAAAACTATAACCATAGAGCTTTTCCACCAGCCAAATATGCATGTAGTGATAGCCATTGTTCATCATTTCTCTCTATGGTGTGAATTTGCCAGTACATTCAATGTACTGACCCTTTGTGGCTGCAACGTCTCATGTTGCAGGATTATCTTACGACGAGTAAGTGATACGTTAGGGTTACAATTTCTACACTCAACTTTACCGTTGGTGTTGATGGGAATCCACAACCTTGTTACTTCCGCTATTTTGGATTGAGGTAATAGTATTTACGTTACTTTACACATGTGATTTACCTCTGTTATAAATCCTCGAGTACTGTGTGTGTCAGCATACCGATCCAGGGATGACACTTAAGCACAGAGACTTGATCCATTCGGGTCGGGTCGCTACAAATCGTATTCAAATAAGGAAAATTGATTCAAATTTAGTCCATATGGTAGATGACAATATATATATATATATATGTTCATAGTGTGGAGTAAAATGTTCATATACGATGGAAGATAAAAATGTAGGACTACATCCATTATAAACCGCAAGGTCACCTAACAATATATTTGAATTCAACATAACGTGGATTCAAAAATTGAAAGAAATCCTGGCATTTGTAATCATATAAAAGGGACATGATTATTTCTTGTGGTGGGAATTGATTTGTTTTTTGTTGTTGTTGAGGGAAGTGCGAATTGATTTGGTACTATACAGGGTAATCTTGTTCTCCCGGTTTTTTTACATTTTTCTTGTAGTTTCTTCAATGGCATTTATTGCAATGTAGTAAAAGGGGACATGACTCTCTTGTGTCTTGTATGAATTGTTTTTTTGTACACGTTAAGTTTGTTCCGCTGAACATGCAATCCGCACCTTGTTATCCTAGATTTTTCAAGCTCGAGTATCTTTTGTCTCGTCTACTGTGAAACTCCCGCTTCTTCAACCCGCGTCGCGCCTTGTTATCTTGAAATTCCGTCGCGTGTGAAAAATCCCTCCTCATCCGAAATCAGTCCCGCAGCCCAGCACGCGAAATCCTTCTACCCCTCAGCCAGAAATGCCGACTCGACGTCGTGTGGTCAAAACCGGTGGGGGTACGCTGGTAACTTACCCTACATTTCGGACAAGCGCATCCCTAAGCCATGGCTCCCCCCTACCTTCCCCTTCGCCCCCATTCGTACACCGAGGCCGCCAAAACCCGCGAAACCCCACGCTCCTCTGTCGGCCTGCCAACCGCCGCCCAGCCGGAGACTCTTCCCCGACGACATCTTCCACCGCAACAGCTCGACATTCCTCTCCACCGCATCGTATGAGGATCCGTCGTTGATCTCGTCGTCCCGCCAGATCAGCCGCCCCATCCTCCACCTCCAAGGAGCTACCCCGACATTCGCCTCGTCTATCCCGCCGCCTCCATCCCCACATCGCCGTCTTGAGCTGCCCCACCGGAACCGCAGCACCCTCACCAATTCCTCCGATGAAGCCGACGCCTACTCGATACCACCAAGGAGGTTCTGCACTCACCGTTGCATTTTATCTTTTATTCAATCTCAAGGGGTTGTCGGTGCTCGATACCGAGCAGCCATAGCGGGTCTCTGTCGACGACGCCGTCGCCGACCACTTCATCCACGGCGTCTCTCCCCCATGTCATTGCTTCCTCGGCGGCGACTTCCACACCGGCACTAGCGGCAGCTGCTCCAACTCTCGCTCGTGCTCCTGCTGCTACTCCGGCTCTCGCTCGCGCTGCGGCTCTGTTCTTGCTGTTGGTCGCGCTCCTGCACTGCTCTTGGTTTCATTCGTGCTGCTGCTCTGCTCTGCTATTGCTGTCAGTCACACTGCTGCTCCGCTCTTGCTCTCGTTCGTGCTGCTGCTCTGCTCTTGCTCTCACTCGCGCTACTGCTGCTGCTGCACAACCTCCAGCAGCTACAGGAGTTGCTACTTTAGCACTCGCTCGCGGTGCTGCTGCACGACTTGCTCTCTACTAGTGCGTTCCCTTCTTGAGAGGCGGCTAATTTAGATCACCGCTTCTCTGCAACTAGTGCTCGAACGCCCTAAACATCTATTGCAATGCTCTGCTACTAGTTCAATCAGTTTCAACAGTAAAATTCAGTTTCGATTGTAAAGTTTAGTTTCTTCAGTTAAGTTTAGAGTGAATAGTATTTACAACATCTGTCGGAGCGGCCGTGCCGTGGCTGATGCATTTTACATCTAGCACTTTTTGGTGATGTATTTTACATCATCTATTGCAGATGATATTCGAGTCCCACTTCAGATTAACATTGTCTGTCTTGTCCTGCTTCAACCTCGCCACCGTACACCTCACCGGAGCTGCTCCAATGACAAAACCGTCCATCATAGCGGAGCAGTACCCTCGGCGTCATTTCTAGAGGCCTCAGATCTTCTTCCCCGCCTCCGAAAGTCACACCAGCATCACCATCCTCCATGTCCAACCCAATGATGTTGAGTTCAACAAGGCTATGCCAAAGAGGTTGTACACTCATCGCATCACTTTGTTACTCTGCATTCATGTCAATCCCTCAGGGATCCTTTGCTATGGAACTACTATGGTACTACTATTCATGCATTTGGTTAGAAGGAGTGGAGCAAAGCAAAACTGTAGTATTTTTTTCCTTTGGTGTCTCTTTCAAAGCAAAAACGTAGGAATTTTAACATCCACTTGGACGTCCTTTTTAAATTAATATGCATGAACATGACTAATTGCATTACTGACATAATAAGATTCTTATTTTTTTTTTCATTTTCACGTGGTTTGACTTTCATTTGACCATGTTTCTCCATTCCCGTGTTCTTCCAATTCATGTGAACCAAACACCCAGGTTGACAGAAATCCTATGTTTCCAAATGCTATGTTTTGCACGTGCATTCCTATCCTATTCTGGTGTTTTTCCTGTCCCTGCATTTATAAAATCCTCAAATTCTAAGGAGCCCTTACAGGTATACTTCATTTTCAGATAGGCGTCAAAGAAAACTATGTGTGTTATGTCCTGCTCCTGCCGTGCCGTCATCCACCCCACCTGAGGTGCACCATCGACGGAAGCATTCACTGCATCAGAGATTCCCCCTGCAGACTTTCTTTCGCCACCTCAGATCATCTTCCCCGTTGTCGGCAGCCACGCCAACCGCATTACCATCATTGACTGAGAAGATGAACCTGAGGACCCCATAGTTCTGGAAGAGAGGTCGCACTCTTTCATGTTTGCTTACGTTATACATCGGTTATTATTACCTACTACTTTATCGTTCAAACTTGAGTTTTAAAATGCCCGTGGGGCATGTATCGAGGCAGCAACGAATAGTATATGTCTACTATCTGGCTCATCTGGGGTCTTCTATGTGGTTCATGTTGGGTGGGCAACAAACAGTAGATGATCCATTGTCTATCTTTTTAAACTGAAGCTATAATCTACCTTCTATCATTAGTGTTGGATCTATCCACTCGTTTTCTACCATCAGTCTTGATCTCTGCATGCACCCCTTAGGCCTTACATAATATAACTATGTTTTTTATTATGCATGGCAGTTATTGTACACAATCGTACTGAACATGTAGAGAAAAAGAGAAGACCGTTGAGTGGGAATATAATGTCATGCAGACGCCGCTCCATGGTGGGCGAAGTGGGCCCCCTCCCGCCATTCTAGATTGTATTCCAGAGGAAGATAACTGTTCAGATGGGGATTCAAAGGGAGTCGACCACTCCTATTTACCACCTAAGGTGTTTGCTCTAACCTTGCATGCTGATGTTGGTCATATCATGCATATGGCGCCTCACATTGCTTACATTATACATCTTATATGTCATCAGCTTAGTTTAGATTTGGTTTATGTGAATGCCACCTGTTTGGTTTGTATGTCATACTCCCACCATTCCTAAATATTTGTCTTTTTAGAGATTTCAACAAGTGACTACATACAAAGCAAAATGAGTGAATCTACACTCTAAAATATGTCTATATACATCTGTATGTGGTAGTCCATTTGAAATCTCTAAAAAGACAAATATTTAGGAACGGATGGAGTATATGGGAATTATGCAATGCCATCTTCTTTAGCCAGGCATCATATACGTGAATCATGCAATGCCATCCTATTTAGCTAGTCATCGTATATGTGAATTGTATCGTGCCATATTTTTTCATAACATATTCCATTTGTCAACAATGTTTATACATTCATCTACTCTTCCTATTCATCAGCCATTTGAGTCGGTCATGGGAAAATCTGGAGTGAAAACAAGGTCTTCTGAGTAGTCAGTGCTACACGTTGATGCAGATTTCTTGCTGGTTACATATAGCTCCTCAGAGGAGTATTCAGAGACAGTTGACCAGTCATATTCCCCCCTCCCCCCCGAGGTGCATGATATAACTTGGCAGGGTTATATTGCTCATATCATGCATAGGGTGTCTTGCATTGCCATGCCATCTGCTTAGATTAGACATGCTTTGTGTGAAGGCCTCCTGTTTGCTTTCTATATCAGATATGTGAATTATGCAATGCCATGTTTTTCATCCGGTTATCATATATGTGAATTATGCACCGCCATGTAGCCAGGCATCATACATGTGAATTATCTCATGCCATATTTTTTTCATTACGTATTCCATTTGTCGACAATCTATGTATATTGAACTACTCTTCATGTGTATCACCCATTTGAGCCGGTTATGAAAAAATCAGGAGTGAAAACAAGGTCTTCAGAGCACGCAATGGTACCTATTGAAGCATATATCTTGATGGTTATAGGTATCTCCTCAGAGGAGGATTTAGAGACAGATGACCAGTCCTATATCCCACCTGAGGTGTATGCTCTAAGTTGCAATGTTTATATTTCTCATAGCATGCATATGGTGTCGTGCATTGCTTAGTTTAGACATCATATGCACAATATTGAATTCCGTCTGCTTAGTTTAGAGATCATACATGCGAGTGCCATCTGCTTAGTATATGAATCAATTATGTCAATTGTATCATGCCATCATGTATACTTAGACAACATGTATGTGAATTATTTCGTCCCAACGTATTTTAGAAAGACATCATATAGTTTTGTCATGTCATCATGTTTAGATACTCAACATATGTTGAATTACGCCATTATATTCTGTTAAGTTATCTATCATATATATGAAACTATGTCATGCTATCCTGTTTAGTTAGGCATCATATATGTGAAATTGTGTCATGCTGTCCTGTTTGGTTAGACAACATATATGTGAATTACCACATCTGTCTATCATCCAATGTCTGTACGTTCAATTTCTTTTCTTGTTTATCAGCCATTTGAATTGGAGGGGGTGATGGCAGTATCTAAGGGAGCGAAAACCCATTCTTCACAAAAGACGGTGCTACCCGTCGATGCAGATAGAACCATGGTTGTACTGGCCCACGAACTAGCCGGACCACACATACTCTTCCAGATTGCACACTTACACCGTTGGACAGAGAACCAGCTACAACCCATCTAACCCCAACCCCAGCGGATAGTAACCCACTTCTAGTTGACACAACACCATGTACACCACAGAGTACCCCCACGCGAGCAGTTTGTAAAGCAACTGCAGTGCCCAAAGCATGAAGACCAACACAGCGAACCAAAACTCCTTGTTTAAAGCAAAAGAGCAACTGTTCTCACGTCAGATTCCGTAGCTATGTTCTAGACTCCTTTGCAATTGCATCACTGTATTTACTCATACCAACTACTTTCGAATTTGAAGGATCCAATTGAAACTCCAATGGCGCAACAGGTATGTTTTAAACCTATTTCTTTAACTGGATTGTTGTTCTAACTTGTTCCTCTATGTTGATTTCAGTTTTAGTTGTATAAACAGTTATGTTCTCATGTGATGCACATTACAAGTGTTGCCAATGCTGGGTAGTTTCTCACACTTATATTCTGTCTATGCTGCCGTGTCTTAAAAATATATGAGTTGAGCTGTGTCTCTATCTTGATTTGGCAACATAAACTATAATGATATGGACAATACAATGACCATAGTACATAGATATATGTTTGTTTGATGTTGTTATCCTGTCCACCTTACTACTGAACCGGTTTAAAATGAGTTTTGTATACTACATGCTAAACATGTGATGTGTCTGCTTGTTTCTCTTGTAGTATTCGAACAAAATATTGGAGAAGAGCACCCCAGTATGCAACGGTAGAGAAAGTAATGCAGATAAGGTTCAAGATAGTGAGACAACCATGTTGGTGTCCAAGAAAGGTGATAAAAACGATCTTGTAGACAGTGAGAAAACCCCACAGTCCAGCGTTGATGTAGTGTTCGAGTTACTGGCCAGTACCGCTGGCACAAGTTCCTCCCTGAATCACTTAGGCTTCTTCAATCTCAACTACAAGCTGAAAGGCATTAGTCAGTTGTGCTGCAGCAAGAATCCGAAGGACTGAGGAAGTCCCTAGAGAATTCAGATGCATACTTTCTTGTACAACAACAAGTGCTGGAGGATTTGAGCACCAAACAAGAGAAAGTTAATAAGCTTACTAAGCATCTTGCCAGCATTATGGGTACCAGGATATTTTTTTCTTGAGCTCTTCTGAAGTGGTTTCAGTTCTGGACTTGTTTTGCTGCAGCATTTATTTGCACTGGTCACCAACTTTGACAACAAGAGTATGTGATATGCTGCTTTGTTCCCTATATTTGCACTGGTGGCGAACATTGATGCCCAGTGGATGTAATATGTGTAATAGCCGTGATAGCCTAGCTTAAGTTGCTTGCTTATTTATTTCCTTGTTTTCTTGTTTATTTGTTTGGTTGTAGTCAGTGCAGTTTTTTTCCACGGTTAGCTAGTGGCCGCAATAACCTATTTTTAAAAACTAGGCCACAATAACCATGGGCTACATATTTACTGTAGTGACCCTTGGCCTCCTACGGGCCGTAGAAACAATGGGCCTTCTACGGGCCGTAGCATCAATGGGCCTTCTACGGGCTGTATCATCGATTGGCCAAACATGGGCAAATAACGGACCACGTTATGGGCCTTAAATGGGCTAAAGTTGGAATCGTCCGTTCATGGGCCGACCATAACGGGCAGTCGTTAATCGACCGTATTTGATGACGCTATGATAACGGCCCAATGGATTAACGGGCCACAAACAGGCCGACTGTAACCACAGGATGAATTTGGCCCATAATCAGAAAAGGCCAGTAACATGCCGTAAGTAACCGAATGCTGGAAATGAGCCCAAGAATAAATGGGCCCTAAGAAGGCTGAAAGATAACATGGGTTAGAAATGGCCCAATGGAATAATGGGCCATTAATGGGTATAAAGCGATATACTGTTCATTACGGGCCAGTTTCACCACGGGCCTTTAATGGGCCAAGAGTTACAAAGTGCCTCATATGGGCCGAAAGATGTCATGGGCCGTACATGGGTTGGAAACATATTGGATAGCCTAGATGACACTACTGGGCCTAATTCGGATAGGCCGTAATGGGCCCTGGGTTAGTGGGCTGTAAGTGGGTTATGTGCGAACAGGCCGTTAACAGGCTTTCTGTGGGCTGGCCTGCTATCTTTTGACCAAGTCAAACGGGCCGACCTTTTCACAGGGATGGGTGTCAGTTTTATATTCGGCATATCTCGTAGTAGGGGTCCTAAGCTAGGCCTCTTGTAGCGATGGTAACATGGACACAGGATTTTACCTAGGTTCGGGCTCTCTTGAAGAGATAATATCCTACGTCCTGCTTTTGATTGTATTGATATGAGGATAGTACATAGTACAGGTATCTACCATGAGATTGTAGTAATGAATATGAGATGATCTATTGACTAGCCTTGCCTCAGTTTATATAACACACCAGAGGCCTAGGGTTTAGAAGAGTCCATGTCTTGGGCGCCAAGTCTTCTGGAATCCTCCTTCTATGCGGCATGGGCTGCCCGAACTGGCCCATAAGTGAACTGCCATGGGGTTCCTCGGCCCGATACAGCTAGTCGGGAGATGACGTGGTGAGTACCCTCTAGTCCAGCACACCGTCAGTAGCCCCCCTGAACTGGTCTTCAAGTTGGGGACGCTCCTTGATTCTTCCGATCTGTTCTTCATCTTCGGTCATCGGTCTTGAAAACAGGTTCAACAAATCTTCTCATCTTTGATCTTGAGGATCTCCGAAGTGAATCCGAAGAGTCTATATGTCGGGTATCCGAGGAGCCCCTTTAAGTTTTCGACCTTTTGCAATGCCTTGTTATTTTCTATGCCACACCTCGGGTTTGAAGTTGTTCCCGTGCGGCGGTGTCCTCTTGCGTCCGAGCTCCAACGCCGCACTGCACCCTAGACATCTTTTGCAGCCGAGCACCAACGCCGGACTGCTTCCGAGCTCCAATGCCTGAATGTATTCGAGCTCCAACGCCGGACTGTATCCGAAGTGTCATAGATTACCTCGGTCTTGAAAAAAGGGTAGAACCGAGCTTAATGCCGGAGATGCCCTCTATGGAGCCAGCCACTTGCAACCGAGCTTTATGCCGGACTGCTTCCGAGGTATCCTTTGCAGTCAAGCACCAACACCGGACTGTATCCGAGCTCCAATGTCGGACTATATCTGAGGTGGTGCACCACTTCAGCCATGGGCTGATTTATATGAATTTAATTCTGATTTGTGGAATGTATTCTCTGCTGAGATGTATAGCCAGTAGCCCTCAAGGTGCATGTTGGCCTAATATCTAGGATGCACCTGAAGGATAAAATCAAACCACTGGCCCCAGTAGCCCCTGAGACTCAGGTCCATTCATGAAATCGGCCTGAGGATCAATTCCCAGCTCGGCAACATACTTAGGAATAGAAACGCAGTGTAATATATTAGAGGAAATAGTGATCGGCAAACAGGCCCTTGAGAGAGGGTTTTGAGAAGTCGCTGTAATATATTAGCTTGATGCTGGATAAGTCCTAGATGGTACCTATTGTTGTCCAAAGACGCGTTTGCCCATAGTTTGGTAAGCCGAACACTGAGCACTTTGAATTTTCTGTATTGAATAGGCAATGCAGTAGCCCCCAAGACACTGGTTGGGTTGAAACACCAGATCAGGGGATCAATGTGCCCCTTTAATATTAGTAACTTATAAGCCCAAAGCCTAGTAGCGATCCTTAATGTGGGCATGGGTGGCCAAATTAAGGATTAATATCCAGAGTAAAATCACAAATTATGTGTAATGATTCTACGTATCCACGTACTCTACATTATTAATGCTCGGATCCGCACTGTACAAAAGTTTGTTGACCAACCATCGGCTTCAACCTCCTCGGCCAGTAGCCAGGGAGTGTTTGTCGCACTTTATAAAGCCTTTATGAGGGCAAACATTTACGACAAACAAGGTAATCCGGCCATACGGTTTTATAAACAAAGGTATGTGGGGAGAATGTTATATTACTATGTAATGTAAAAAAACATCTTCCAAAGAAAATAGTCCTGCTATCGGTTCCTTTCTTTGGGTTGTCATGCCGACTATGATCATGAAACCTCACCTCCGATCAATGCGGGAGAAAAATATTGAGGATTTAGTTTGGGTAAAGTTCCCGAACTATGTGGTCTTTAGTGAACCAAAATTTTCACATCCGTCGTTGCCGACCAATTATATCCTTTAAGATCGCTAGCTTTCAGCTTCACCCAGTCTGAGGTACTAACTCGGTTGACCCAGTAGTAACAATCACAGAGGTGCTCCCTTTACCGCCTAGCCGAACAATCGGGAACATACGGTTAAGCACAGGGGCCAGGCAACCCAGTTTGGCCAAAATCTTAAGTCAAATTGATGCATATTTATGGCTTTATAACGATAATTACGGAAGGCAGTGCTTGTATACTAAATACGAACACTGATGATATATGTTTATTTTGACTCCATTGCGACTGTTTATCAGTTGAAAGTGGCCCATCGTCGGCTTCTACCCCTTTGTAGATACTACACATGGTGTTTTTGCAGTAACAAGACAACCCTTAGCCTACGTCTCAGTGCCCGGAGGCGGTTGTGTTAGCGGAAACAAGGCAATCAGATATGCGGGCTTTATAACTTTCACTTAGTCATAGGAGCTTTAAATTAGGGAAGCTAGCTACGAGCCCCTGGTTAGTGTTCGGCACCGACCGAAGTCTAGCCAGTAACACTTTGGCCAATGTTATGAAAGGCCCATCATTTAACACGGGGTAATCGGTATCGATCTATAGTTTGACACCGTCATCGGATCGCTGACCAATTTACGCCCATTGTGACAGTTAGTTTTCGGCTTTCTCCACTAAGGTGCTTAACCATTTGAGGTGGAAGCACAATCGCAGTGGTTCTCCCTTTGCACACCTAGCCGAACAAAGCGAAACGTAGGAGACAAGCACAGGAGCCGGGCAACCCAACTATTGACCGAAGACACAATTCAAAACTGATGCATATATAGCAATATCTGAGAGTGTTTTTGCTGAACCTATAAAGGTGTCCGGCGTTGCATTGCGAGAATTCTGTTGGAAACACACAAATAGTTTAAAAGTGCCATAGGCTTGGAAAACCAAAAACTTCAGTAAAAACTTTACGCCCGAACTAAATCAAGTCATTTGGTGCCAATCCGAAAATTGGTCTTATTTTTGTGCATCTGTCGTGCATTAATATGACACATCCGATCTCAAGACTTCAAGCGGGTCAGCATACGGCTGCAACCTCCTATCCCAAAGGCGGAGTACTGCTCGTTAGGCCAGTTTAGCGAACTAAACTCAAGCGGCATTAGAGAGAAAATAGGCTATCCGGCTATTGACCACACACTCGAGTCGAGAAAGGAGTGGTAGAGAAAGACTTTGCAACGACTAGGAAGAAAATTTTTATTATAGAACGGCTCATACAAATTTAAGAGCCCCTAGTTAACTTGGGTAAAGGAAGTGTTTTTAACAGATAACGTTTTTAATAAACTAAGTTTTTTGTTTAACCTAAATATAAAGTTTGGTCGAACCGAACGAGAATTAAAAAAACTGAGCATGGAAGCGACTTAGCAGGTTAATGAGCTCGGTGTCGATGCGCAGCCTGAGCTTACAACGGGACGAGGTCCCAACCTCCAAGCCGGTCCAGAGGTGGTGGAGCAAACAGTCCAGCATTCCGAAGTGGTGACATAGCAGGACCAATGTGGTGAGGTGGAACCCCCAGTCCGACCGACGCGGCGGAGCAGGCCGACAGTATGACGCCGAAGTCCCCGGCGTGGTTTAATAAACTGATGACGAAGCCACCGGTCCAACCGAGGTGGCGTGGTACGTCGATATGCCGAGGTGACAACGTTGCCCAACCCAGATCATTTACCTGTGCATAGAAAATAGTGCAAGCCAAATATAATAGTAATAATAATAAATTAAAAAATTCATTGCATAATTAATAATTTATGCAAAGCGAGTAATAAAATAAATATGGCCCATGTGCCGAACAATCGATGAGTTAGATCTCTCTCAGCGATGCCGAAATCCCCAAGGCAACTGAACATGTCGGTATGGGAATTCGACCAACAAGGTGATCATGCGAGCTGATTTATGCCGATTGGGACGACGGCGTCGGCTTGCCGAAGTGACCGCATGACGCAGTTGAAGTCGATTACCTACATGTGTAAAATAGTGCAGTACAAAAAATAATAATATAAAAAATCCTCGCATAGTTAATTTACACAAATTAATTTTTAAAGAGATGTGGCCTGGCGTCGAAGCCAATGTTGATGCGGGGCGGGGCGTCGGCGTGGCAAAGCCAGAATTCATAGGGCGGTCCTAGTTCCCAATGTGGCGTTTGCCGAATTGCGGACGGGAAAATGACCGAACCATCACCCAACCATCGTTAATGCAGCCAGCATTTGATAGTCCTATGTATAGAGGATGGAACAAACAAGTGTAATATTCCTCGGGAAAAATAAGCCCATGCGAGCAAAAAATTAGTAGGAATAATAGCACCTGGTTTATTTGTTGTAGCTATCCAAAGAGACACATGCGAGCATTCATGGATTTGCATCTAGTAATACTACTAGTGCCAGCGCTAGCTTGATGTTGTGTGCACATGCTCGGCCAGGACACGGCGAAGCGAAGCCCCCATTCCAGCTAATGTGACGAAGCTGGTCGGCTAGTGACGCCGGAGTCTCCGAAGTAGGTTGATGAAGAGATGGCGAAGCTCCTGGTCCAGCCGAGGTGATGGAGCAGGTCGGTAAGGTGACGTTGCAGCCGCCATGCCATCCGAGATGTTGAAGTGGTTCGGCATGGCATACCTCGGTTTGAAGAAGCTATAACTCGGCCATGCTGACACTGGTCATAACTTGTGACGCGGTCAATACCGGATTGATGAAGTGACCGAGCGGCCATGTCGGCGCGCCTAACCCGTGCCATCCGTGGGGCGATGGTGTTGGTGATGATTTAGCCTTCGTGATGCCGAACTCTCGTTCTACTTGCCGAGCAGTGTAACATCCCAAAATTCTAAATTTTGGAATGTTATATTAAATAGATAGTTATGATTGATTGTTTGATTGATTGTGTGAAATTGAGTGAAATTCGAAACTTTTTTGAAAGTTAAATGAGAGGGAATAAAAGGACATTCCCAAACTTTCATTTTTGTAATTATGATCTCCGTGAATTCAAATTCTTTTCATTTGGAAGTATTTTCAAATTCAGAGACTTTATGCAACTCGATGATTTTCACGAGAGAAGATAAAATGACTTCTTCAAATTATATGAAATATGAGTTGGAAGTTTCAAAGAACCCAAATTTAACGCCCCTTTGAAATCATTTTCAATTTGGAGTTATTTTGGTTTTTTATTCAAATTATTTTTCTCCAAAAATAAAATAAAAGGAAATTAGGGTAAAATGATTCCCTACAGTAGAAAATTGGAGAGAAATAAATTTGAAATTATTTTGGCATTTTTAAAATGATTTTTATGGGATTTTATTAGAGCAGTAGCACTGTTTGATTTATTTGATTTTTTGTAGATTTTATTTGACTACGGAAAAATGTTCATGTTTTAGAAAATCTTTTTCTGAAAAATTTGATATATTATATGCCTATATAATATTTTTATTTTCTTTTGTTATTTTCCTTGTCTGTGTTAAAAAAACTTACCCCGCCGCCGACTGGGCCGGCCCAAGGCCCGACCGCAGCCGCGGCCCAGCCCAGCCAGCGCGTCGCTGCCTTCCTCCTCCTGAGCGGGAGACCGACCGTCGCACGCCTCATCGCAGCGCCGTGCCCGACCCGGCGACCTCCCGCCACCTTGCCCCTCGCGCAAGCCGCACCTCCTCTCCCCTCCTATAAAGCCGCCGCCCCTCTCTCTCCCCCTCCACGCATCGCGCCGCAGCCGCCGCCGCACTCGTCGGAACCCGCCACCGCCGGCGAGATCCGCTAGCCGCTCCCACACCGTTCTGACGCTGAATTCGAGCGCCCCAGCACCATCGGCTTCGACACCGCGCGCCGCTCCTCCCCGGTTACTCCGCCGCCGTTGCCGACCCCAGATTCGCCTCCCTGCTCACAGCCGACGCCGCTGCCGCCGTCTCCCTCGTCGCCGGCGACTTCCACCGCCGCGGTACACCCCGGAGCACCCCCGACTGTCCGATCTTGATCCTACGGTTAGGATTAGATCGCGTTTTTTTAAAATGGTATTCGTTTAATAGTGAGCGTTCACTAGTTACGCCTCTGGAGCGAACGTGTTCATAGTTTAGGGTTCAGTAGTGAACGTTCATTGTTTAGATCTTTCTTTTTCTTTTTATTTTCACCAAGGACCTATCCGTGAATATTTTATTTACAGATTAGCCCCTGGTTTTCAATCTAGCGTTACTTTTTACTCGATTGTCCAAATCCAAAGAAACCAACACCCACTTCTTCATTATGATCCCCTCTATCTAGATAATCAACTTAAACATATTTTTTGAAGATTTTAAAATTTGAATTCAAACAGATTTGTATTTGAACTTTGTTTGATCGTAACTTGAGTTTCGTAGCTCTGTTTGAGTTGATTCCTTTTGCAAATCGAAGCTCTTGACCTAAAATTTCTCATAAGGCCAAATTCACATCATTTTGGTACTATTAGAAATTGTTTTATGTTGCAAGAGTTATTTGCTTGGTTTTGATGCTTTCTGAATTGTCTTCTTCATTATTTTCGATCTTTTGCATGATTGCTTATGTGTGGTTACTATTGCTTGCTTACGATAGATTGACCAGAGTGTGACGAGTAGAACTATCAGGAGTTATGAGTGTGAATCATCTTCATCAACAGTACGAGGCAAGTTCACACTTTGATCATATCCCATTATTACCCAGTTTTTATGCATTAGTTTCAACCCTCAAACATTGCATGAGTAGGATTGATAACATGTGGGTATTGGGGAGTAGCTGATGAGGTAGGAACCTACTGTCCTGCGTTCAAACCTTGGGAGTTACTTCTACGTTATGCTCATACTTGTATGCTATGCTTGTAGACGTGGATCGGTTGGAGAGAATTCACGAAAGTTGCGAGAGTAATTGTTAACTAAGGTTTAACTTAAGGTGTCTACTTTAATACACATCTGGGTGGATTGGTTGGGGCACCCTGGGGATATACCAGTGGACTTTCTTGGACACGTGGGGATCTACCAGTGTTGTCCTAGTAGATCCCGGGGTACCCGTGTGATCATCCTATGGTTCGCCACCCAGGCTCAAAGGGATCATAAGATTATTCATGCTACAAAACTTCCGTGTGCAGCCACAAGCTATTATGGGCTCTAGCATAGTGGAGTAAGTTGCATGACCTCTTCTAGTGGTAGGCTAGCAGATGTAGGGGATGTGGGTTGGTAAGGTCTACCCGGGGTTAGAGTTAATGCTTCTGAAAGACTGTGTGTCGGTCATCCGTTTCTCCAACACCATGTAGTGTGAGAAATCCAATGGAGGAGATCGAGTCTTGTGGGGAAAAGTGCGCAAACCTCTGCAGAGTGTACAAACTAATCATGATTAGCCGTGTCCTCGGTTATGGACATCTTGAGTATCTGGTTCTTGGATTATCATGTTGATCTCATCACTTTACTTAATTAATTTGTTGGGTTATAAATATTATTTTAGGATTGAGTTGGGGATATACCTTCTCAATAATTTTTTTCAACAAACTTTGTAGTTAAATAAAGTATATTCCTTTGCAGTAGGGAAAAATTGGCTTTTCGCAAAAACATGATAACCGTAGAGCTTTTCAACCAGCCAAATATGCATGTAGTGATAGCTATTATTCATCATTATCCTATGGTGTGAATTTGCCAGTACATTCAATGTACCGACCCTTTGTGGCTGCAACGTCTCATGTTGCAGGATTTCTTACGACGAGTAAGTGATACGTTAGGGTTACGATTTCTACACTCAACCCTTGCTATTGGTGTTGGTGGGAATCCACAACCTTGTTGTTACTTCCGCTATTTGGATTGAGGTAATAGTATTTATGTTACTTTATACATATGATTTACCTCTGTTATAAATCCTCGAGTACTGTGTGTGCCAGCATACCGATCCAGGGATGACACTTAAGCATAGAGACTTGACCGTCTGAGGTCGGGTCGCTACAAGATGGTATCAGAGCACATGTTGACTGTAGGACGTGCCCCCTAGAAACTGGCAAGCCCATAGGAATGATTTTCTCTACAACTTTATTTTCAAAAGGATCTTTTACCTCTCTTCCCTTCTAGATTGTATCAAATATTCCCTTTTAGTTAGACTATACCCCTTTCCCCTTTTGACTAGACGAGGATTTGACTGATGAGACCACTCCAAGAAGTACAAGATATCGGACAACTAAGATCATTTCAGAATGAAGAGGATTTTACCCTGCATTATAATAATGGAAACGACAACGGTTGAAGACTCTGAAGACTAGGAGAATTTTAAGGCTCTGAAGAATTCCTAGATTTGTATGACCTAGGAAGATTACCCTTATGGAACTTGAGAGACTATTAGAGTTGTCAATATCCAAGATCAAGGTGTATCAGAGAAAGATCGGAACATGGAGCATTAGAACCCAAAGTTTTGTCAAGAAAACCCTAAGGCGGGAGATATTGACTATGGAATGATAGCTCATGGCAATGAAAATAAAGAAACACGGCTATCCATGATGTTATCGCCCGCTTATGCTATTGTCACCGTGCTGATTTAAGAATGCATTTCTTCAGAAGGATTGGATGACAAGAAGGCTGATGGAGCACATATCAGCAAAGGATGCAGTTTTGACCATAGCTGGTGTATCACCAGGATCTGGAGTATTACATCAAGAAGTTTAGGGTGGACCTCTAGGAAGTCATATTTGACAAGGAAGCATTTCGTGAAGAGCTCGGGACCCAGAAGCAGAAAGTAGCCAAGCTGGAGGAGTAAAACCTCGAGATACAGGAGATTCGTCAGGAACTAAAGAACAGTAGGACCATGGTTCATGACAAGGAAGTTGAAACCCAGAAGTGTGGAACACAACTCTAGAAATATTAAAGGACGTCACGAGATACTTCATGTCGACAGAGATGAACTTGAGCAGGACAAGCACGGTCTGAAGAAGCCATCAGAGACATGAACAAGACTTGAAGATTTTGGCGACCTTGGAGATTTATTGACCTTTAGAAGACCAAACCCCTGTTATATACCTATGTTAGATGCGACAATTGTGAGCTGTCATTTTGTTTGATGTTTTCCGACAGCCACAATAAAATATATCTTTTCAAAACCATTGTTTGTATTGTGTGTATCCCTCTCTATCTCTCTTATCCCACCCCAAAACCCCTGGACCCAATAGAGGATGAATGGAGATGAACTCACATTTCCGGGACCGATAAGCCAATTGGAGACAGGCCGATGGATTGAGAACATGGGAGATCATATGAAGAATAACCCTATAGTCGAAAAGAATATGACCCAGCATGCTCTCCAGTGCTTTGAAAGAGGTGATGCTACTTGGTGGAGGATGTACCAAACCATCAATGGATGGCAAGGAGTAACCACTTGGAAGGAATTTAAGTTAACTTTGCTAAAGTATCGTCTTGTGTCCCCGAATTTGAAGCCTTATGGAAATGATATGAAGAAACCTTGTTCTTGCAAGCTCTGTGGAGAAATAGGACATGACCATAAAGAGCACAAGGATGAATGCCCCCATTGTGAAGAAAGTCACCCAGATGAAGAATGCCCAACTAGGCAGATTACTTGTTTCTTGTGTGAAGGGACTACCCACTACCCTGCTCAGTATCACATTTACCCTATGGTACAAAGAACCATCCAGCAGAAGAAAGAAGCAATTAAAGGAACCCTCATGGAAAGTTTAGATGAACCTGTGATGAAGGAAGAAGTGGAGGACACACCCGAAGAATACCCAAGTAAACCCTGCACCAAGTCATGCTATTCATGTGGAGAAGAAGGACACATCTCCCAGAATTGTTTGAATGGGGATCTAGTAGAATTCCCGACAGAGGAAGTAGAGTATGACCCATAGGAAATAGAAGCCCTGATTGGAACGAAAAAGTCCAGGAAGAGAAGTAGATTGGATACCAGGAAGGACCTGAGTCATATCACTTGTTTCAGGTGCAAGGAGTCAGGGCACTACTTCAGCGGTTGCCCAAAAAGGAAACCTCGACACATGTCACAAGTAATATGTTTCTGTTGTAATGAAGCAGGGCACTTTGCCAGAGATTGTCCCAAGGAGAAGGAGACTTGTGATAATTAGTTGTGTCTATGAGGAGTATAGTACTAGTAGTGAGAACATTTCCTTTATATTTAGTTGTGTCTGCGATGAGTTAAGGCATGTAATGGAAAAGCAAGAGATTGTAATCGTTGGAGAATCAATAAATTTAGCATCGTGGGTACTAAATTGGATTTTATGAGTTGTTACTCTATGAAGAAAAGATTTTTGACCATTTTTGAGGCTATGAGAAATATGGTGCATGGATGAAATTGTGCATTTTAAGGGTGGTGGTACCCTGTGAGGACACTTACCTCTGGAAAGGATTATGATATTCCACAGAGTGGACTTTGGACAAAATAAGTATGAGTTTTATCTGAATATGTGGAATATCCCAAGAATATGAAGGGATGAAGTATTATTGGACGTAAAGGAGGTATAATGTTGCTAATATGGAGCAATTGTAACTCCATGATGAGTCTGAGTAAACACGTCTTAGTTTGGTACCAATAGAAGGAAGGAAGACAACATAATTGGATGGATTTAAGAATGCTAGGAAGCTGGATGTTGGAATAATGATCAGTTGCCCCCGATGATGATTTCATGGTTCGCAAGTGATAAAATGGACCATAACCTGTAGGCCCCAGGACCTACCAAGAAGCAAGCACACTCTTGCTGAAGGAAAAACCGTGGAAGAAGTTACAACCCTATCAACAGACGACCTTATAGGAGTTTACGCAAAACCTGAGAGTTATGAAGGAATGATAGATGTTTGTTTGACTTGTAGAATCAATGGATTTATCCAAACTTCGTTCGTTGACTAAAAAAATTCTGCAATGCTTGTGAGGATGACCGAGTGTTAGAATGCGAGATTCGCTAAACTATATACAAGGTAATGATTTGGGTGCGGGATGGATTGATCACCATACCGACTTACTCTTTTTATTCGCCTTGCTGTATGGGATGGTAAATCTGAGTGACTTACCCATAGTAGAGCGACGATGATCAAAACCTTGTTTAAACCTTAGAATGGTATGACAATTTTCCCTTGTACAAGGCAGCTATTGCCAATCGTAGGTCATACGGTGAGGTTTAACCCAGACCCATTCCCTGCAGGGACTTAGTCAAATTGTTTGATGACCACCATGAGATATCAATAATTGTTTAGTATTGGCGCCACACCCTGTCAGCTAAGAAGAACCAGTCATAGAAAACCCTTACCAAGAAGAAAGGACAGAAGAATTACGGTAAAGGTTATGCCACTACCGAAAGAGCCCAGAGAAGGATTTTTTCCGAAAATCTGAGAAGACCGACACTGTCAAGAATAAGGATGAAGTATATGAGTTTTGATGGAACCATAACCATGCTTCTAAGGGTGGTAGTACCCGAGATCCCGGAGACGATCGATAGATTTTGAGAAGTCCCCCAAACCTAATCTATTTCTTTCTAGCCTCTATGAATCTCGAGGACGAGATTCATTTTAAGGGTGGTAGGTTTGTAACATCCCAAAATTCTAAATTTTGGAATGTTATATTAAATAGATAGTTATGATTGATTGTTTGATTGATTGTGTGAAATTGATAGTTATGATTGACACATGAGTGAAGCTTGATGAGGTGCATTACCCATGGAGCATAAAGCTTTAGACCAAAGAGATCAGAGCCAGATGCAGCCAATTGCCCGATGAAGAAGTCTTGAGCATTAAAGTTGATGCCATTGAAGATATAGAAAACCAATGTCTTACTGCTCCTTCAAGCTTCGCTGCAGGAGAATGTCCTTTGACAGGCCAGAGAGTTTGCCTGATAATATGATAAATAGTGCGGGGCAGATACTCTAGGTCTTCAACAAAGAACTCCTTTGGATATTCAGCGTCTTGGAACAGTGGCTTCATCATGCTCAGCATTTGGCTCATGTTTGGCTCTGACTTCTGAAAGATGCTCTCCAAAGCATTATGGTGCAGCTGACAACCTGGTTCATAGTGTTCACCATGAGTGGGCAGGGCAGTAAGCTCAATGATATCTTGGGCTTTGGCATCATGGTGTACATCACCTGTCATCCACTCAAGGACCCAAGTCTTCGGATCCCTGTAGTAGCCGCGAATGTGGAGAGTTGCATGGAATTGTAGTAGAATATCTTCATTGCAATGCTTTTTATCGGTCACAAACTATAGAAGGCCAGCATCTCTGAAGCAATCAAAGAAGGTGTTGTGTGCTGTGAAGCCATTCACATTAAATGATCCTGGGGAAGTTGTAGTACATGGAAACCTTGGCAGCCTTGGCTTTGGCTTCTGGACCTGAGGCCTGTGCTCCACATGATAGTCAAATTGAGGTCCGGGAGCAGGAGGAGGAACTAGAATAGGCCAACGAACCATGATAGGTTGGCCAAGATTGAATGCCAGCTCAATTTTATGAGGCCTTGGAGGTGGTACAGGAGCATCGGCATTGACATGAGGTTGAAGTTGCACAATGGTTTCAGGTGCAACATTGGCTTCAGGGGTAGTATTGGCTTCAGGCACCACATTCACTTCAAGCGCCACATGAGCTTCAGCCATGACAACGTCACTGGCTTCAGTGTTGTTGTTTGTGGCCACCTCATTATTGTCAACCTCCACTTGAGTAGCTGGAGGGTCTGGCACAGACTCATTCTCCTCGAGAACAACTTCTTGGTTGGTAGGGGGTGTGGCAACTCACTCTTCTTCTTGATGGGGTTCTGGTGGTTCTTATTGATCATCGGCCGATGCAGCCGGAATGTCTTCACCACCTTTTGCTTCGGACTCATAGACGTTCACAGTTGGAGTGGCGTCAGGGAACACTTGTCGTGCCACTGAGTTGTGTTGCTCTTCTCCTTATGGAACGCTCGATAGAGTGAGTTGTGGCTTTGGTCCTTTACGAAGCCTGCGGAATGCAGGCGACGCCTTTGGAGAGGGAGTCGGCTGGACCACAAAGTCATCATCTTCAAGCACCAGAGTCGTGCCTTGAGGTGGGGGAGTAAATGGGAAGTCTTGAGGGCGATCAGCCCAAGAATCCTAAGCAATTGGCGTCAGAGGACGACCAATCCGGATGAGTTCGTTGTTCGTGAGAACAGGCGATGATACCATTTGGTGCTAAATCTAAGGAAGGACTTCATCATCTTCTACATTGTCGTGATGACCAATGTCTTCAGCTTCAGGAGTTGGAATGTCTTCAGTTTTAGGAGCCTCTATGGAAGCAGGCTCATGAACTATTAACTAATGCTCTCGGTGTTCGGACGCAGGACAAGCAACTGAGATTAGCTCGACGACAAGGGGCTCTGTGGGAGCATCCCGATCTTTCTTCTTTGTCTTCCTCTCCTGGGTCAGTGGAGCATCGTTAGTGGTGTTCTTGGTCTTGTGCTTTCGGGCTTCGGCTTCACCTGCCCTTGTTTTCTTGAGTTATGAAGCAAGTGTGGGGGCCTTAGGCTTCGAGCCTGTCATACTGGCAGGGAAGACAATGTGAGGATCTTCCTGCATTGATGCTTCAGCTTGGGTCATAGCAGGCTTCTTCTTCTTCTTGGCAGCCATTCTGGGGTCGATGCCAGGGCGCCCCGGTGCCTTACGCTTCTCAGCCTCATTGTGTGCTTGCACATTTTTCTCAGCAAAATATTTCATTCTTTCTCTTGAACCTTTTGCTTCCTGGCGTTTCTCGTGAAACTGCTCCTTGAGCTCATAAGTGTCTGCTTGAAGCTTTGAACATCCGCCACACTGAGATTTTCCATGTTCCTCTTGAACTGAGCTTTCTCATGATCAATCTTGTTCTTCAGTTCAACAATCTTCTGAGCCAGAGCCAGCTCAGTAGCAATGGCACTATGGAAGGAGACACTGATGCCAATTGGAAGCTCAAGATCATCGAGGTTGATGTTGGGGTTCTCAAACCATTCATCAATGAAATTTTTCAAGATGTCTACGTCAAAAAGGGGTAGATCATTGAAGATCTCCGCCTCTTCCTTGCTCTTTATCAATAGCTCAAGAGCATGATCGCCAAGATCGTCTCCACTTGACAGATCAATGGCTTCATCTTCGTTCCTTAGAATGGTAGCTGGGTTCAGTGCTTGACCAGAAATCTGGATGGGCTTCTTTTTCTTCTAAGTCTTGGAGATGCGAGAGAGATCTTCAAACTGCACACTGGCTTCAGGAGGTGCAGTGGCCAGAGGCTTCACACGCGAAGCTTTTGGTGCAGTGGAGAGCTTTGAAGCCTTGGGTTTCTTCTGCTTGGGTGGCTTGGGAGGAGCAGGCACTTCATCAGAATCAGCGCCGTCCGCAGAGTGAGCCATCGCAGCCCCTTGGACAGCAATGTGAGAGATGAGACCTTCAAGGTTGTAGAAGGGGCCAACTTCATTGGGTTCGGCCTCACGTGTCCCGTCAGCCTGTGGAGCAGATGGACCAGGGTTGAAGTCGAGGCCAAACTACTTCTTGTTTTTCTTGGAAGATTCCTTGGCAAACTAAAAGTTGCGCTTGAACAGATTGTAGTCACGACACCATAACAAAGAAGATGCGACGGCATTAGCAGGCTGAGGTCCACGGACCATGCAAGGGTAGAAGCCTTGAGCAATGGCTTCGGACTTGGACTTGGACTTGGGTTGCAGACCTTTGTATATGATATCTCCCCATGGTCTATTGATGGCATTCTTCTTAGCATACTCAGCAGTGACAAATCTGTATCTTTACCATTCCTTTGCCCAATATCTTTGAATCCACTGGATTCTAGTCTTGCGTTCACCATAGGTTTCTTCTGGGTCAGTCTTGTACATTTCCTACAGATCAGGTGGCAAATCTTTGGATGTATTCCAACGACACTGTCTGCCGCCCTTCCTGACTGATTTCTCTGTCGTCATGATGTGCAAACTGAATGGCTTCAGAACTTGCAAAGGCTTCCGTTTGCTGGTCAGACAGGAGCTTGCTTCAGGAGAATTGATGTGACACTGTAAGAACTCTGCAAATGAATGCAAACTATGAGATCCAAGGGATTCTCCCATGGACATGTACCCGTGACAACATTAGAGATGCGAGGGAAGGGGAAGAGGTCATATGCATTCTTAGAAGATTTTGAAGATAAATTAGTTTGAAGACATTGACCTCATGACGCGAAGACATTCACTTATATGTTGAGAGTTGGTTCCAGATTTGTACGAATCCAAGAATAGGCACAAGTGAGGAATCTAACTACTTTGTGAAGCATAAGTGAATATACTAGGCATGTTATGAGATGCAGAACATGATAGATCCAAATTTGTAGGGACAGAAACCACTTGTGGTTCAAAAGGATGAATTCATCGGATCAAAAAGACAGTAAAAAGGAGGTTTAATTTACCACACGAAGAACTGCTAGACGGAGTAGAGAGCAAGCCGAGCAGTTCGATCTTCCATGCCCTAACTTGGCGACGGAAGACACCTACGGTGGCGGCGGAGGAGACGAGGTCCGCGGCGGCATGAGGACAGTGTCGGTGAGGTCGCGGTAGCTAAGCGCTTCGTCGCGAGCGTCGTCAAGAGCTAGCGGTGGGGCTAGGGTTTGTGGAGAGATGGAAGAAAAGATAATGACTGGGTGAGGTGTGTATTTATAAGGACAGGGACAACACAGCATTATTACGCAGGTGCCCCTGGCGGTTCACATCTGAGGGACATGTGGCGAACATGCAACACATTGGAAGTTGTTCCATGTTCCCATGCACACCTGGATTGTCGGGTGGTCGTTCCCTCTTCTCTGGTTTTCAAGCAAAAAGGATAGAGCATTAAAACAGATTCAATTTTGTCTCTGCGTCTTCTGCTGACAAGGATTCAGAGAAGACAATCGACAGATTCAATAGAATGCATATGATTTGGATAGATAGAATCTGAGATAGGAGCATAGAGGGGGTTAGGGTCCGATCACATTCACTTAGGTCAAAAGATTCGAACATGAAGACATAGCTATAAGTGAATGTTGTAGAGGACAGAACACTAATATAAGTATATACCAATATGATTTGGATAGATAGAATCTGAGATAGGAGCATAGAGGGGGTTAGGGTCCGATTACATTCACTTAGGTCAAAAGATTCGAACATGAAGACATAGCTATAAGTGAATGTTGTAGAGGACAGAACACTAATATAAGTATATACCAATATGATACCAAATCAACATTGTGAAGATAAACACGAAGATGAATCAATGTTGATGACAAACCAAATGCGAAGACTATGCAAATGAGACGTCAAATGAAAAACACTTCAAACAAGAGTTTGGTGGTGGCGTTACCCATCGTATAGGAAGTATTAGACCCAGACACAGCGCACAATTATCGTGGCGCTCCGAAGTCAATTTCCGCATTAATGTATTCACACTTAGAGTGTATGTCTTCATTGTTTGAAGATATACGTTACTTCATGTGTTGCACATCTAAGTCATCACATGCATAAGCGTTAGGATGTGTGTCCAATTACAGGACATTTGAGGATTCTAAGATATTTAGCTCACACCGCAACTTGCAAAACCTTTTCTCATCCAAGGGCTTTGTGAAGATATCTGCCAATTGCTCTTCAGTTTTGACGTGAATGATATCAATATCTTCCTTTATGACATGATCTCTGAGAAAGTGACGACGGATCTGAATGTGCTTTGTCTTCGAATGCTGAACTGGGTTGTTGGCAATCTTGATGGTGCTTTCATTGTCGCAGTAGAGTGGCACATGCTTCAGATGGATGCCATAGTCCTTGAGAGTTTGCTTCATCCACAGAAGCTGAGCGCAGCAAGATCTAGCAGTAATGTATTCAGATTCAAAAGTGGAGAGAGATACATAGTTCTGCTACTTTGAAGACCAACAAACAAGAGATCGTCCAAGAAAGTGACACATCTCCCAGAATTGTTTGAATGGGGATCTAGTAGAATTCGCGACAGAGGAAGTAGAGTATGACCCACAGGAAATAGAAGCCCTGGTTGGAACGAAAAAGTCCAGGAAGAGAAGTAGATTGGATACCAGGAAGGACCTGAGTCATATCACTTGTTTCAGGTGCAAGGAGTCAGGGCACTACTTCAGCGGTTTCCCAAAAAGGAAGCCTCGACACATGTCACAAGTAATATGTTTCTGTTGTAATGAAGCAGGGCACTTTGCTAGAGATTGTCCCAAGGAGAAGGAGACTTGTGATAATTAGTTGTGTGTGTGAGGAGTATAGTACTAGTAGTGAGAACATTTCCTTTATATTGAGGTGATGAGTTAAGGCATGTAATGGAAAAGCAAGAGATTGTAATCGTTGGAGAATCAATAAATTTAGCATCGTGGGTACTTAATTGGATTTTATGAGTTGTTACTCTATGAAGAAAAGATTTTTGACCATTTTTAGGCTATGAGAAATATGGTGCATGGATGAAATTGTGCATTTTAAGGGTGGTAGTACCCTGTGAGGACACTTACCTCTGGAAAGGATTATGATATTCCACGGAGTGGACTTTGGATGAAATAAGTATGAGTTTTATCTGAATATGTGGAATATCCCAAGAATATGAAGGGATGAAGTATTATTGGACGTAAAGGAGGTATAATGTTGGTAATATGGAGCAATTGTAACTCCATGATGAGTCTGAGTAAACACGTCTTAGTTTGGTACCAATAGAAGGAAGGAAGACAGCATAATTGGATGGATTTAAGAATGCTAGGAAGCTGGATGTTGGAGTAATGATCAGTTGCCCCCGATGATGATTTCATGGTTCGCAAGTGATAAAATGGACCATAACCCGCAGGCCCCAGGACCTGCCAAGAAGCAAGCACACTCTTGCTGAAGGAAAAACCGTGGAAGAAGTTACGACCCTATCAACAGACGACCTTATAGTAGTTTACGCAAAACCTGAGAGTTATGAAGGAACGATAGATGTTTGTTTAACTTGCAGAATCAATGGATTTATCCAAACTTGGTTCGTTGACAAAAAAAATTCTGTAATGCTTGTGAGGATGACCGAGAGTTAGAATGCGAGATTCGCTAAACCATATACAAGGTAATGATTTGGGTGCGGGATGTATTGATAACCATACCGACTTACTCTTTTTATTCGCCTTGCTATATGGGATGGTAAATCTGAGTGACTTACCCATAGTAGAGCGACGATGATCAAAACCTTGTTTAAACCTTAGAATGGTATGACAATTTTCCCTTGTACAAGGCAGCTATTGCCAATCGTAGGCCATACGGTGAGGTTTAACCCAGACCCATTCCCTGCAGGGACTTAGTCAAATTGTTTGATGACCACCATGAGATATCGATAATTGTTTAGTATTGGCGCCAGACCCTGTCAGCTAAGAAGACCCAATCACAGAAAACCCTTACCAAGATGAAAGGACAGAAGAATTACGGTAAAGGTTATGCCACTACCGGAAGATCCCAGAGAAGGAATTTTTCCGAAAATCTAAGAAGACCGACACTGTCAAGAATAAGGATGAAGTATATGAGTTTTGATGGAACCATAACCATGCTTCTATGTGTGGTAGTACCCGAGATCCCGGAGACGATCGATGGATTTTGAGAAGTCCCCCAAACCTAATCTATTTCTTTCTAGCCTCTCTGAATCTCGAGGACGAGATTCATTTTAAGGGTGGTAGGTTTGTAACATCCCAAAATTCTAAATTTTGGAATGTTATATTAAATAGATAGTTATGATTGATTGTTTGATTGATTGTGTGAAATTGAGTGAAATTCGAAACTTTTTTGAAAGTTAAATGAGAGGGAATAGAAGGACTTTCCAAAACTTTCAATTTTGCATTTATGATCTCCGTGAATTCAAATTCTTTTATCAGATCATCTCTGTCAACACGAAGTCTCTCATGACGCCCTTTAATATTTCTGGAGTTGCGTTCCAAACTTCTGGGTTTCAACTTCCTTTTCATGAACCATGGTCCTACTGTTCTTTAGTTACTAACAAATCTCCTGTATCTCGAGGTTTTACTCCTCCAGCTTGGCTACTTTCTGCTTATGGGTCCCGAGCTCTTCACGAAATGCTTCCTTGTCAAATATGACTTCCTAGAGGTCCACCCTAAACTTCTTGATGTAATACTCCAGATCCTGGTGATACACTAGCTAAGGTCAAAACTGCATCCTTTGCTGATAGGTGCTCCACCAGCCTTCTTGTCATCCAATCCTTCCAAAGAAATGCATTCTTAACTCAGCACGGTGACAATAGCATAAGCGGGCGATAACATCATGCTTAGCCGTGTCCCCGATTATGGATATCTTGAGTATCTAGTTCTTGGATTATCATGTTGATCTCATCACTCTAATCTAATTAATTTGTTGGGTTGAGGATTATTTTAATTTGGGATTGAGATGGGGTTACCATTCTCAATGTTTTCAACCAACTTGGTAGTTAAAGAAAATATATTCCTTTGTTGTAGGGAAAAATTGGCTTTATGCAAAACATTATAACCACAGAGCCTCCACCAGCCTTATATGCATGTAGTGATAGCATTTATCTTGTTCATTGCTCTACTGTGTTATATTGCCAGCATATTCCTTGTGCTGACCCGTTTTCGGGCTGCAACATATCATGTTGCAGACTTTTTAGACGAAGTGTAAGGTGCGCTAGGTCGTTTGTCATGCACTCAGCTATGTCGTTGGAGTTGATGGACTCACTTTATCTTCCAAGCCTTCCGCTGTTATATTTTAGATGGCCTTAAGCCATATTTATTGTAATAAGTTCTATATTGAGACTATCGATGTAATAAGTGTGTGATTGCTACTCTGTTTCCATTCAAGTACTGTGTGTGTCAGCATACCGATCCAAGGAGGACACTTAAGCACAAAGACTTGATCCATTCGGGTCGGGTCGCTACAAGCAGATGATCCGGCAAGGTTAGTGAAAGTGCTAGTTATCGACTAGAGGGGGGTGAATAGGCGATTATTATGAAAGTCTTCAAAACACGGGGGCTTTGAAGACAAAAAGTAGAAATGAACCTATTTATATGCAGCGGAAGGTAGACTACACTAGACAAGCCATAGTCAAGTCAGCAATGAAGTGAAAGCATGAAGACTATCAGCAGCTGGTAGTATGGATCAAGATGGAAGAAAGTATGAAACAAATCAGCAACAGTCTTCACATAGTGAAGTCAATCATATCATGCAAGCATGCAATGACTTCATGAAGACAAACTGGATGTAAAGAGAGAGGTAAGGATGGAACTAGTTGCTTGGTGAGGACAGGTATTTGTTGGACCAGTTCTAGTTGCTGTGACAACTGTACGTCTGGTTAGGGAGGCTGAGATTCAACTCAGAAGACCGCGTCTTCACCTTATTCCCCTTGAGCTAAGGACACAGTCCTCGCCCAATCACTCTGGTAAGTCTTCAAGGTAGACTTCCAAACCTTCACAGACTTCGTTCACCGGCGATCCACAATGACTCTTGGATGCTCAGAACACGACACCTAACCGGCTAGAGGATTCACAGCCCTCAAGTATAACAAGTCTTCAGATCACGCAGACAAAAGGACTTCACTGATGCCTAACACTCTTCGGGTCTGGTTGTTTAAGGCTTTTTCCTCGCAAGGATTTCTCTCTCAAAGGCTTCGAGGTGGGTTGCTCTCAAACGACAAAAGCCGTGCACTAACTCTGAGCAGCCACAAATTTATGGTGTAGGGGTGGGCTATTTATAGTGACTAGGCAACCCAACCTGATTTGTACGAAATGACCCTGGGTCACTAAGGAACTGACACATGTTCCAATGGTCAGATTTCAAACACATGCGTCAGCTTAATTTGGGCTACAAGTAAAGCTGACCCATCTTGCTCTGGATAAGATTTTCTCTCATTGTCTTCGCTCGAAGACTTAGGATTTGTTTGAGCATCACTTTAGTCACTCTGACTTTGTTCACTTGGACCACACTTAATAGTACGGTGGCTCCTATGACTCAATAAAGAAGAAAACAAAACTACGAAACAGCTATGTCTTCGCACTCCATAGTCTTCACGTGAATGTCTTCTCGAGTCACAATCTTCGTTGTGAATATCTTCACATACCACCATTGTCTTCAATGTCTTCACACATTTTTAGGGGTCATCTCCAGTAGGTAAATCGAGTCAATGAGGGACTACTACCTGTGTTATCCTGCAATTCTCACAAACACATTAGTCCCTCAACCAGATTTGTCGTCAATATTCCAAAACCAACTAGGGGTGGCACTAGATGCACTTACAATCTCCCCCTTTTTGGTGATTGATGACAAACTGGTTGAAGTTTTCAACGGGGATAAAAGTATGTGAAATTGTAAAGGATTAAGGTATTGTCTTCATAAGTAGCAAAAGGCCCTCCTGAAGATGTGCATATAAGTATTTTGCTTTTGAATGCAAATGCACATGGCAGGTTGTATTTGTGGAGATCGTCTTCAACATATGATGACAATTCATCATGCATGAAAAGATATAATGAAGATAATTACATGCATAATGATAAATGGACGTCTGCAAAATGACTTTGTGCGGAATTTATCATCGCACATGCGGAATTTATCATCGCATCACATAGTTGACAGAAAAGGTAGCAGACGGCCATCAGGTTTAAGTGTGACAACTCAAAAGAACCAAATGTATCGAAAGCGAGAGTCGTAAGCACTTGGCAAAAATATAGAAACCACCCTTATGGACCCACTTGAAGACTATCAACTCATATGCTTCTCCCTCTTTTGTCAGTGAGGACCAAAAAGGTTTGAAGACATAGAGCTTCTACTCTTTCCCATGAGGAGTAGGCGAAGCAGCAGGGTCGTCGTTGAGGTGTGGTGGTGGAGAAGAACTTGGGGCAGTGTCGATACGCGACAACGTTGTAGTTGGTGAAGTAGCATCATCTTCGTCATCAATGACTCTGGCATTGACAGTTGCCGCTGAGGAGGAGTAGTCAGAGTCTTCGAGTGAGGGAGTCCGACGCAAGTGAGCGTTCCGGGGAGGAGTGGAATCAAACTTGAATCTCTCAGTGAAGCCATCCTGTTGAAGATCATCTTTAGAGCTCAGCAAAGTCAGACTCTTCCACGATCGCCGACAGGTTTCATGACTGACAAATGCATTCTTGGTGGTAAGGTTGCGAATGCGATTAACATCCACCAAGAGGCTCTGCATCTGACACTTGAGCCAGTCATGATGCTTATCCTGTTTTTGATGCAGGGCAACGAGAAGCTCTCGGTCATTGAGAACATGAGATTGCTTACGAGGCCTTTGGCCAATTATTCTTTCAGTTGCTTCAGTATGGGCACGAGGTGCACTTGTATTTCCAGCCAAAGGATAAACACGAGAGGCAGCAAGAACTCCTTCTATGGGTTGAGTGAAGCTTTGGTGATCGGCATTGCGAAGATATAGTGGCTCCTTGGCAGGTTCAGGGTAGATGGCTTCGACAGACATATCAACCTCTGGCAGGAAGACGAGATGATTGCGTGCAGAGGGATGATATTTAACACATGAGTGAAGCTTGATGAGGTGCATTACCCATGGAGCATAAAGCTTTAGACCAAAGATATCAGAGCCAGATGTAGCCAATTGCCTGATGAAGAAGTCTTGAGCATTGAAGCTGATGCCATTGAAGATATAGAAAGCCAATGTCTTCATTGCTCCTTCAAGCTTCACTGCGGGAGAATGTCCTTTGACAGGGCAGAGAGTTCGCCTGATAATATGATAAATAGTGCGGGGCAGATACTCTAGGTCTTCAACAAAGAACTCCTTTAGATATTCAGCGTCTTGGGGCAGTGGCTTCATCATGCTCAGCATTTGGCTCATGTTTGGCTCTGGCTTCTGGAAGATGCTCTCCAAAGCATTATGGTGTAGCTGACAACCTGGTTCATAGTGTTCACCATGAGTGGGCAGGGCAGTAAGCTCAATGATATCTTAGGCTTTGGCTTCATGGTGTACATCACCTGTCATCCACTCAAGGACCCAAGTCTTCGGATCCCTGTAGTAGCCACGAATGTGGAGAGTTGCATAGAATTGCAGTAGAAGATCTTCATTGCAATGCTTTTTATCGGTCACAAACTATAGAAGGCCAGCATCTCTGAAGCAGTCAAGGGCTTCTTCCAGGCAGGGCGGGCCAGCCATGGCTTCGCAGTCTAGGCGCATATGAGGAAAAATGCGCCCCTGATTGTATAGTATGCGGCAACTGATAACTCCAGAACCTATCAGATGATATTCTTGCCTTGGAATATGGGTTCTTGGCGCAATCAAAGAAGGTGTTGTGTGCTATGAAGCCATTCACATTAAATGATCCTGGGGAAGTTGTAGTACATGGAAACCTTGGCAGCCTTGGCTTTGGCTTCTGGACCTGAGGCATGTGCTCCACATGATAGTCAAATTGAGGTCCGGGAGCAGGAGGAGGAACTAGAATAGGCCAACGAACCATGACAGGTTGGCCAAGATTGAATGCCAGCTCAATTTTATGAGGCCTTGGAGGTGGTACAGGAGCATCGGCATTGACATGAGGTTGAAGTTGCACAATGGTTTCAGGTGCAACATTGGCTTCGGGGTAGTATTGGCTTCAGGCACCGCATTCACTTCAGGCGCCACATGAGCTTCAGCCATGACAACGTCATTGGCTTCAGTGTTGTTGTTTGTGGCCGCCTCATTATTGTCAACCTCCACTTGAGTAGCTGGAGGGTCTGGCACAGACTCGTTCTCCTCGAGAACAACTTCTTGGTTGGTAGGGGGTGTGGCAACTCGCTCTTCTTCTTGATGGGGTTCTGGTGGTTCTTATTGATCATCGGCTGATGCAGTCGGAATGTCTTCAGCACCTTTTGCTTCGGACTCATAGACGTTCACAGTTGGAGTGGCATCAGGGAACACTTGTCATGCCACTAAGTTGTGTTGCTCTTCTCCTTATGGAATGCTCGATAGAGTGACTTGTGGCTTTGGTCCTTTACGAAGCCTGTGGAATGCAGGCGACGCCTTTGGAGAGGGAGTCGGCTGGACCACAAAGTCATCATCTTCAAGCAACAGAGTGGTGCCTTGAGGTGGGGGAGTACTTGGGGAGTCTTGAGGGCGATCAGCCCAAGAATCATCCTAAGCAATTGGCGTCAGAGGACGACCAATGCTAATGTGTTCGTTGTTCGTGAGAACACGCGATGATACCATCTGGTGCTCAATATAAGGAAGGACTTCATCATCTTCTACATTATCGTGATGACCAATGTCTTCAGCTTCAGGAGTTGGAATGTCTTCAGTTTTAGGAGCCTCTGTGGAAACAGGCTCATGAACTATTAACCGATGCTCTCGGTGTTCGGACGCAGGACGAGCAACTGAGATTGGCTCGACGACAAGGGGCTCTGTGGGAGCATCCCGATCTTTCTTCTTTGTCTTCCTCTTCTGGGTCGGTGGAGCATTGTTAGTGGTGTTCTTGGTCTTGCACTTTCGGGCTTCGGCTTCACCTGCCCTTGTTTTCTTTCGTTATGAAGCAGGTGTGGGGGCCTTAGGCTTCGAGCCTATCATACTGGCAGGGAATACAATGTGAGGTTCTTCCTGCCCTGATGCTTCAGCTTGGGCCATAGTAGGCTTCTTCTTCTTCTCGGCAGCCATTCTGGGGTTGATGCCAGGGCGCCCCGGTGCCTTACGCATCTCAGCCTCATTGTGTGCTTGCACACTTTTCTCAGCAAAATATTTCATTCTTTCTCTTGAACCTTTTGCTTCCTGGCGTTTCTCGTGAAACTGCTCCTTGAGCTCATGAAGTGTCTGCTTGAAGCTTTGAACATCCGCCACACTGAGATTTGCCATGTTCCTCTTGAATTGAGCTTTCTCATGATCAATCTTGTTCTTTAGTTCAACAATCTTCTGAGCCAGAGCTAGCTCAGTAGCAATGGCATTGTGGAAGGAGACACTGATGCCAATTGGAAGCTCAAGATCATCGAGGTTGATGTTGGGGTTCTCAAACCATTCATCAATGAAATTGTTCAAGATGTCTACGTCAAAAAGGGGTAGATCATTGAAGATCTCTGCCTCTTCCTTGCTCTTTATCAACAGCTCAAGAGCATGATCGCCAAGATCGTCGTCACTTGACAGATCAATGGCTTCATCTTCGTTCCTCAAAACGGCAGCTGGGTTCAGTGCTTGACCAAAAATATGGATGGGCTTCTTCTTCTTCTCAGTCTTGGAGATGCGAGAGAGATCTCCAGACTGCACACTGGCTTCAGGAGGTGCAGTTGCCAGAGGCTTCACACGCGAAGCTTTTGGTGCAATGGAGAGCTTTGAAGCCTTGGGTTTCTTCTGCTTGGTTGGCTTGGGAGGAGCAGGCACTTCATCAGAATCAGCACCGTCCGTAGAGTGAGCCATCGCAGCCCCTTGGACAGCAATGTGAGAGATGAGACCTTCAAGGTTGTAGAAGGGGCAAACTTCATTGGGTTCGGCCTCACGTGTCCCGTCAGCCTGTGGAGCAGATGGACCAGGGTTGAAGTCGAGGCCAAACTGCTTCTTGTTTTTCTTGGCAGATTCCTTGGCAAACTAAAAGTTGCGCTTGAACAGATTGTCGTCACGACACCATAACAAAGAAGATGGGTCGGCATTAGCAGGCTGAGGTCCACAGACCATGCAAGGGTAGAAGCCTTGAGCAATGGCTTCGGACTTGGACTTGGGTTGCAGACCTTTGTATATGATATCTCCCCATGGTCTCTTGATGGCATTCTTCTTAGCATACTCAGTAGTGACAAATCTGTATCTTTACCATTCCTTTGCCCAATATCTTTGAATCCGCTGGATTCTAGTCTTGCGTTCACCATAGGTTTCTTCTGGGTCAGTCTTGTACATTTCATACAGATCAGGTGGCAAATCTTTGGATGTATTCCCACGACACTGTGTGCCGCCCTTCCTGACTGATTCCTCTGTTTGCTGGTCAGACATGAGCTTGCTTTAGGAGAATTGATGTGACGCTGTAAGAACTCTGCAAATGAATGCAAATTATGAGAACCAAGGGATTCTCCCATGGACATGTACCTGTGACAACATTAGAGATGCGAGGGAAGGGGAAGAGGTCATATGCATTCTTAGAAGATTTTGAAGATAAATTAGTTTGAAGACTTTGACCTCATGACGCGAAGACATTCACTTATATGTTGAGAGTTGGTTCCAGATTTGTACGAATCCATGAATAGGCACAAGTGAGGAATCTAACTACTTTGTGAAGCATAAGTGAATATACTAGGCATTTTATGAGATGCAGAACAGGATAGATCCAAATTTGTAGGGACAGAAACCACTTGTGGTTGAAAAGGATGAATCTAGCGGATCAAAAAGACAGTAAAAAGGAGCTTTTATTTACCACATGAGGAACTGCTAGACGGAGTAGAGAGCAAGCCGAGCAGTTCGATCTTCCATGCCCTAACTTGGCGACGGAAGACACCTACGGCGGTGGCGGAGGAGATGAGGTCCGCGGCCGGCGTGAGGATGGTGTCAGTGAGGTCGCGGCAGCTAAGCGCTTCATCGCCAGCGTCGTCGAGAGCTAGCGGTGGGGCTAGGGTTTGTGGAGAGATGGAAGAAAAGATAATGACTGGGTGTGGTGTGTATTTATAAGGACATGGACGGCACAGCGTTATTACACTGGTGCCCCTAGCGGTTCACATCTGAGGGACATGTGGCGAACATGCAACACATTCGAAGTTGTTCCATGTTCCCACGCACACCTGGATTGTCGGGTGGTTGTTCCCTCTTCTCCGGTTTTCAAGCAAAAAGGATAGAACATTAAAATAGATTCAATTTTGTCTCTGCGTCTTCTGCTGACAAGGATTCAGAGAAGACAATCGACAGATTCAATAGAATGCATATGATTTGGATAGATAGAATCTGAGATAGGAGCATAGAGGGGGTTAGGGCCGATCACATTCACTTAGGTCAAAATATTCGAGCATGAAGACATAGCTATAAGTGAATGTTGTAGAGGACAGAACACTAATATAAGTATATACCAATATGATACCAAATCAACATTGTGAAAATAAACACGAAGATGAATCAATGTTGAAGACAAACCAAATGTGAAGACTATGCAAATGAGACGTCAAATGAAAAACACTTCAAACAAGAGTTTGGTGGTGGCGTTACCCATCGTATAGGAAGTACTAGACCCAGACACGGCGCACAATTATTGTGGCGCTCCGAAGTTAATTTCCGCATTAATGTATTCACACTTAGAGTGTATGTCTTCATTGTTTGAAGATATACTTTACTTAGTGTGTTGCACATCTAAGTCATCACATGCATAAGCGTTAGGATGTGTGTCCAATTACAGGACATTTGAGGATTCTAAGATATTTAGCTCACACCGCTACTTGCAAAACCTGTCCTCATCCAAGGGCTTTGTGAAGATATCTACCAATTGCTCTTCAGTGTTGACGTGAATGATATCAATATCTTCCTTCATGACATGATCTCTGAGAAAGTGACGATGGATCTGAATGTGCTTTGTCTTCGAATGCTGAACTGGGTTGTTGGCTGCGTTCATTTGCCTCAAACTTTAGAGGGGCTCATTTAAGACTTAATCGAATGATTACCCAACAGGTAAAAAGATCTTTTGTTTCCTCTCATCGAGATAGAGGTAGGCAAAATAGGGATTTTCATCGTTTGTGGATCACTCGGATAAACGCAGCAACGCGGGTATATAAAGTATTCGATAGTTATAGTAAATTAATACACAACCTGTACAAGAAGAAATTGGTTCTTAATCGTAAAATGCTTGCACAAGTAGCTATATCAAATCCAAATAATCTTTACACGATTTACAATAAAATAAAGATCATCAATTAAAGGTATAAATAAAGTAATATACTGGAATAATAAAAGATGAATTCCCGGAGTTCTTCATGGTGCTTTCATTGTCGCAGTAGAGTGGCACATGCTTCATATGGATGACATAGTCCTTGAGAGTTTGCTTCATCCATAGAAGCTGAGCGCAGCAAGATCCAGCAGCAATGTATTCAGATTCAAAAGTGGATACACAGTTCTGCTTCTTTGAAGACCAACAGACAAGAGATCATTCAAGAAAGTGACATGTGCCTGATGTAGACTTGCGATCAACCTTGTCACCAGCATATTCAGCATATAAGAATCCAACTAGATAAAACTCTGAGCCCTTTGGATACCATAATCCTAATGTTGGGGTGTAAGCCAAATATCGAAGAATTCGCTTCACAGCTAAGTGATGCGATTCCTTTGGTGCCGCTTGGAATCAGGCACACATGCAAACGCTAAGCATGACATCTGGCCTAGATGCACACAAATAGAGTAAAGAACCAATCATGGAGCGGTATACCTTCTGATCAAATTCTTTACCATTGTCGTCAGGACCCAGATGACTTTTGGTTGGCATTGGCGTCGTGTAACCTTTGCAGTCTTGCATTCCAAACTTCTTCAGGCAGTCTTTGAGGTATTTCTCTTGAGATATGAAGATGTTGTTGCTTTGCTGACGGATTTGAATACCAAGAAAGAACTTCAGCTCACCCATCATGGACATCTGATATTGCTCTTGCATCATGTATCCAAACTCATCACTGTATCTTTTGTCAGTGCAGCTGAAGATAATGTCATCCACATAGATCTGGCACACAAACAGTTCACCATCGTATGTCTTCATGAAGAGAGTGGGATCCAGTGAACCGGGTTTGAAGCCTTTGCTCTTCAGGAATTCTTTGAGTGTGTCATACCAAGCACGATGGGCTTGTTTGAGGCCATACATTGCCTTGTTCAGCTTGTAAACCATGTCAGGATGTTTTGGATCTTCAAAGCCAGGTGGTTGTGCAACATACACTTCTTCTACAATCTTGCCATTGAGAAAGGCACTCTTCACATCCATTTGATACAGGAGGATGTTGTGATGGTTGGCATAGGCTAGCAGAATGCGAATGGCTTCAAGCCTAGCCACCGGAGTGAATGTTTCATCGAAGTCAATTCCTTCAACTTGAGTATATCCTTGAGCAACAAGACGAGCCTTGCTTTTGACAACTTGACCATGCTCATCTTGTTTGTTGCGATAGATCCATTTTGTGCCTATGATATTGTGCTTGTGAGGATCAGGATGCTTGACCAATTCCCACACACAGTTCAGTTCGAACTGTTGAAGCTCTTCTTGCATAGCTTGAATCCACTCAGGTTCCATGAAGGCTTCAACAACTTTCTTGGGTTCAGATATAGAGACAAATGCAAAGTGCCCACAGAAATTTGCCAGTTGCATTGCTCTTGAACGAGTAAGGCAACCAGGTGCATTGATGCTATCAATTATCTTCTCAATCTGTACTTCATTCGCAACACGAGGATGAACTAGACGAAGACTTTGCTCTTGCTGATCATTGTCTTCATATTCAGTATTGGCTTGAGGCTGAGCAGAGTCTTCAGGTTGATTTGGTGCCGAAATGATAAGTTCCTCTTCAGCCTGTACCTCTGAAGGTATGATTTCTCCAGTACCCACAAGATTGTTGGATTCACTAGGTGGAACTTCATCTAGCACATTTGGCAGGTGCTCTCTTTGCGAGCCGTTAGTCTCATCGAATCGCACATCCATAGTTTCAACCACTTTATAGTGAAAGAGGTTGAAGACTCTGTAGGAGTGCGAATCCTTTCCGTAACCAAGCATAAAACCTTCATGTGCTTTCGGTGCAAATTTTGAAGTGTGATGTGGATCCTTGATCTAGCACCTGGCACCAAATACTCTGAAGTAGCTTACGTTTGGCTTCTTACCAGTCAGTAGCTCATATAATGTCTTCTTTAGAAGCTTGTGAAGATAAACACGGTTGATGACATGGCATGCAGTATCAATAGCTTCAGGCCAGAACTTCCTTGGAGTCTTGTACTCATCAAGCATCGTCCGAGCCATCTCAATGAGTGTTCTGTTCTTGCGCTCCACGATGCCATTCTGCTGAGGTGTGTATGGAGCTGAGAATTCATGAGTGATGCCCAATGTATCAAGATAAGTGTCGAGGCCGGTGTTCTTGAACTCTATGCCGTTGTCACTTCTTATGTGCTTGATCTTGATGCCATAGTTTTTCATGGCACGATTGGCGAATCGTCTGAAGACATCCTACACTTCAGTCTTGTAGAGAATTATATGCACCCAGGTATATCTAGAGTAATCATCAACAATAACGAAGCCATAGAGACAAGCAATAGTAGTAAGAGTGGAGTAATGAGTAGGGCCGAATAGGTCCATGTGAAGCAGCTCGAAGGGACGTGATGTAGTCATAATAGTCTTCGAAGGATGCTTGGCCCTAGTCATCTTCCCGGCTTCATAGGCACCACATAGATGATCCTTTTTGAACTTGACGCCCTCGATGCCTACGACATGCTTCTTCTTCGCGAGAGTGAACAAGTTCCTCATGTCAGCATCCCCTAGCCTCCGATGCCAGAGCCAGCACTCTGAAGCTTTTGCTAGAAGACATACTGCCAACTATGGTCCTGCTGAGAAATCTACCATGTAGAGATCACCTTTTTGGTACCCTTCAAACACTAGAGACTTGTCAGATTCCATTAGCACAAGGCAACGATATTTTCCAAATATCACAATCATGTTCAAGTCACAAAGCATTGAGACAGACATTAATTTGAAACTAAGGGATTCAACAAGCATCACTTTATCCATGTGTTGATCCTTTGAGATTGCGACTCTACCTAGACCCAATACCTTGCTTTTACCAGTGTCAGCAAATGTGATATGACTCTTATCAGATGGACGCAAGGTTGAGTCCATGAGAAGACTTCAATTGCCAGTCATGTGGTTAGTGCATCCACTATCAATAATCCATTCTGAAGCAGCTGGTGTCATACCCTATAGTGCAGTTAGGGGGATAGGCTTCACGAAGAGTATTGTGAAGCATAAACATTTGATGAGCAAGTGGATTATGAAATCTCAGATCCTGGTTAGGACTGATAGGATGCATGGCAAGTGACTCAGGAACGAAATACATAATAAGACCATTTGGGCATTTTATCTTGCGCCCCACAAGATGTTTAGGTCCCCAGCAATAGTATCTAACGCCTTTGTTTTCCGGCTGGAGACCTTTCCCTACAAAAGAGAGTTAAGTTTTCTTAACCACCCACATCTTCAGGGGTGGCTTGGAAGCAACGAGTCTAAGTGCAGCATCTGAGAACTTTGGCTTTGGGGCCCTAGAAAATAGTCTTGCAGGAGGTGAATAATACTCATAAGAATAAGCAGAGTAGTTCTTGGTCTTATGAACACGCTCATATTCATAGGCCTGAGTATGGTTTCCTTGCAAAACATTTGTGTTAGGGCGAATCTGGTGAGTCCTCTGTCTGTATGAAGCCTTTGGACCATGTGAAGCCTTTGGTCTGGGGTTTGTCTTCTTCCCAGGTGGTGTCATGATGACATTCACCTGAAGATTTTCAAGACAACTCTTGGGCACCCAGATCTTCTTCAAAGGTGGTCCATTCCTGCAGTTAGCACCAATATACCTGGCAAACACTTCACCATTCTGATTCTTAAGCAGTTTATAGTTTGCATCAGAGGATTCATCAATGATAATCGGGTTAGCACAAGTGAAGCCAGATAAGGTAGATGGATCCACCGAAGCTCCCTTTGCAGCAACCCATGTGGTTTTGGGGTACTGCTTAGGCTTCCAGTAAGAACCATCAACATTCATTTTCCTTTTGAACCCAACACCCTCTTTCCTAGGGTTTCGGTTCAGAATCTGTTGTGGACATCACATAGTGTCTGATGCCCTTTGAGACTCTTGTACATTCCTGTTTCAAGCAACGTCTTCAACCTGGCGTTCTCATCAGCAATAGTACTGGTATCCTCAACAGAGAGGTTAGTTACCACATCAGCAGTTGAAGATATTGCAGTAGCAGTAGCAGTAGAACATCCAGCAACAGAAGTAGCGTTATCACGCTCAAGGCATTTTAGACATGGTGGTCCAAATCCTTCCTGAGCGGGACAGATCTGTCGAGCACGAAGTGACTCATTCTCTTTTTGAAGATCTTCATGAGCCGCTCTTGATGACCCACAAGTATAGGGGATCTATCGTAGTCCTTTCGACAAGTAAGAGTGTCGGACCCAACGAGGAGCAGAAGGAAATGATAAGCGGTTTTCAGCAAGGTATTCTCTGTAAGTACTGAAATAAGTGGTAACAGATAGTTTTGTGATATGATAAATTGTAACGAGCAACAAGTAACAAAAGTAAATAAAGTGCAGCAAGGTGGCCCAATCCTTTTGTAGCAAAGGACAAGCCGGAACAAACTCTTATAATAGGAAAAGCGCTCCCGAGGACACATGGGAATATCGTCAAGCTAGTTTTCATCACGTTCATATGATTCGCGTTCGATACTTTGATAATTTGATATGTGGGTGGACCGGTGCTTGGGTACTGTTCTTACTTGAACAAGCATCCCACTTATGATTAACCTCTATTGCAAGCATCCGCAACTACAACAAAAGTATTAAGGTAAACCTAACCATAGCATGAAACATATGGATCCAAATCAGCCCCTTACGAAGCAACGCATAAACTAGGGTTTAAGTTTCTGTCACTCTAGCAACCCATCATCTACTTATTACTTCCCAATGCCTTCCTCTAGGCCCAAATAATGGTGAAGTGTTATGTAGTCGACGTTCACATAACACCACTAGAGGCTAGACAACATACATCTTATCAAAATATCAAACGAATACCAAATTCACATGACTACTCATAGCAAGACTTCTCCCTTGTCCTCAGGAATGAACGTAATTACTCACAAAGCATATTCATGCTCATAATCAGAGGGGTAATAATATGCATATAGGATCTGAACATATGATCTTCCACCAATTAAACCAACTAGCATCAACTACAAGGAGTAATCAACACTACTAGCAACCTACTAGCACCAATCCCGGACTTTGAGACAAGAATTAGATACAAGAGATGAACTAGGGTTTGGAGATGAGATGGTGCTGGTGAAGATGTTGATGGAGATTGCCCTCTCCCAATGAGAGGAGCGTTGGTAATGACGATGGTGATGATTTCCCCCTCCGGGAAGGAAGTATCCCTGGCAGAACAGCTCTGGCGGAGCTCTAGATTGGATCCGCCAAGGTTCCGCCTCGTGGCGGCAGAGTCTCGTCCCGAAAAGTTTCTTCTTATTTTTTTCTCATAGAAAAACCTCATATAGGAGAAGATGGGCATCGGAGAGCCACCAGGGGGCCCACGAGATAGGGGGGCGCACCCTAGGGGGGGCGCCCCCACCCTCATGAGTAGGGTGTGGGCCCCCCGGCCTTCATCTTTGGCGTGGATTTTTCTTTATTTCTTTTAAGACGTTCCGTGGAGTTTCAGGACTTTTGGAGTTGCGCAGAGTATGTCTCTAATATTTGCTCCTTTTCCAGACCAGAATTCCAGCTGCCGGCATTCTCCCTCTTATGTAAACCTTGTAAAATAAGAGAGAATAGACATAAGTATTGTGACATAAAGTGAAATAACAGTCCATAATGCAATAAATATCGATATAAAAGCATGATGCAAAATGGACGTATCAACTCCCCCAAGCTTATACCTCGCTTGTCCTCGAGCGAAAAGCCGATAACAATAAATATGTCCACATGTTTAGAGGTAGAGGCATCGATAAAAATAAAATACGGACATGAAGGCATCATGATTATTCTTATAACAGCAACATATATAGGTTTTGTCATATGATTACTTATGTTCAAGTGATGATCTATTCACAATGCAAAAGTATAAATCATAAACCTTATTGGACTCTGACAAACTATAATCTCAGTCATTGAAGCAATTGCAATTTATCATAACATCGGAAAGAGTCTATGTCAGAGCTGAAAAGCAAGTCCACATACTCAACTATCATTTAGTCCTCCATAATTGCTAACACTCACGCGATACTTGTGGTTACAGAGTTTCAATCGGACACAGAGAAAGATAGGGGCTTATAGTTTTGCCCCACAACCTTTTACCTCAAGGGTAATGTCAACAATAATGGTTCATGCTCCCCTACATCCAATTAGATATATATATATCATGTTCTTTCCAACATGCTGAGCTTGCCAAAGGATAAAATAAAAAAGAAAAGGTGAAGATCACCATGACTCTTGCATAAGGTAGAAGATAATAATAAAGGATAGGCCCTTCGCAGAGGGAAGCAGAGGTTGCCATGCGCTTTTATGGTTGGATGTATAAAATCTCAATGCGAAAGAACGTCACTTTATATTGCCCCTTGTGATATGAACCTTTATTATGCAGTCCGCTTTTATTACTTCCACATCACAAGATCGTATAAAGCTTGTTTCTCCCACACCAATCAATCATACATATTTAGAGCAATTTTTATTGCTTTGCACCGATGACAGCTTACTTGAAGGATCTTACTCAATCCATAGGTAGATATGGTGGACTCTCATGGCAAAACTGGTTTAGGGATATTTGGAAGCACAAGTAGCATTTCTACTTGGTGCTGAGAATTTGGCTAGCATGAGGGGGAAAAGGCAAGCTCAACAAGTTAGAGGAACCATGAAAACATACTTTATCTCAGATATAAGAAAGACATAACTCATTACGTTGTCTTCCTTGTCCAACATCAACTCTTTAGCATGTCATATTTTAATGAGTGCTCCCAATCATAAAAGATGTCAATGATAATATATCTATATGTGGAACCTCTCTTTCCTTATTACTTCCTATTAATTGCAACAATGACCAAAGCTATGTCTGCCAACTCCCAACAACTTTTAATCATCATACTCTTTCTATGTGAAGTCATTATCTCAATAAGATCAATATGAACTTTTTATTTCTTTTATTATTTTCTTCTTTCTTTTATTCACCCAAGATCATGGCAAAATAATCAAACCTTTGACTCAACACCAATCTTTATTATATATAACTCACGGACTCGATTACATAGAGGGATCATAAAGCAAAACTCAAAACTAGATCATGCCATAAACTTTATTCTACTAGATCAAGATACTACTAATAGGATCGAACCAAGAAAATGGTAAAGATAGGAGTTGTGATGGTGATACGATACAGGGGCACCTCCCCCAAGCTTGGCAGTTGCCAAGGGGAGTGCCCATACCCAGATACTCAATTCTTCTTTGTTGGAGGAGACAGTGGAGGTGTTGTTGATTTAGTTGATGGCTTAGGCTCCTCCCTTAATTTGCGCTTGTGGACGGCATTTTGATCCCTCAGATCATCAATTTCCCACTCCAGGGTTAATATATTTTTGCATAGGTCCTGCTTATTTTCCTGCAAGAGACGAAAAAGGATAAACTCGAACTTGGGTTTCTTTACTCTATCAGGGAGACTTGACTTTTTGAACTCCACGTGTATGTCCCCAAGTTGAGGCAATGGTGCTTCATCTTCATCTGAGCTCGTCTCCTCCTTCCCCTTGGGTTCATAGTCCTCTTCTTCCTCCGTGGTCCATCCATCGTGTTCCACATCTCCATAGACCTTTGGATTTGCTAAGTAATCATCCACATAGCTTTCTCCTTCTGAATCCTGGGAAGACATGTTGATTTAATCTACAACAGGACAACTCGAAACGAAAACAGAGGATAATTGCGTGATACGGGAGTCAAAACCTTCGGGAGAATATATAATGAATTTTTACCGACCAAAATACGTAACGTGCAAGAAAACGGAGTCCGGAGGGCACACGAGGCGCTCACGAGGTAGGGGGCGCGCCCACCACCCTCGTGGGGCCCTCGTGTCCTTCCCGGACTGCTACTTATTTTTATATTTTTCTAAATATTCCAAAACGGAGAAATATTGCCTTAAAAATTGTTTTGGAGTCGGTTTACTTACCGTACCACATACCTATTCCTTTTCGGAGTCTGAAACGTTCCAGAAAGTGTCCCTTATGTATTCCTCCGGGGTTATGGTTTCAATAATATTGGTTTCAACATTTATGGGATTACCTGAGATATAATGTTTAATTCTTTGACCATTTACCACCTTCGGATTTGTGCCCTCGAAGTTGTTGATTTTTATGGCATGGAACGATAGACCTCCTCGATGACGTAGGGGCCTTCCCATTTAGAGAGAAGTTTTCCTGCAAAAAATCTTAGACGAGAGTTGTATAGCAATACATAATCACCTACATTAAACTCACGCTTGTGTATCCTTTTGTCATGCCATCTTTTAACTTTTTCTTTAAACAACTTGGCATTTTCATAAACTTGGGTTCTCCATTCATCAAGTGAGCTAATATCAAATAACCTCTTTTCGCCGGCAAGTTTAAAATCATAGTTGAGTTCATTAATAGCCCAGTATGCCTTATGTTCTAGTTCGAGAGGTAAGTGACATGCTTTTCCATAGACCATTTTATACGGGGACATACCCATAGGATTTTTGTATGCAGTTCTATAAGCCCATAATGCATCATCAAGTTTCTTAGACCAATTCTTTCTAGACCTATTAATAGTCTTTTGCAAAATTAATTTGAGCTCTCTATTGCTCAAGTCTACTTGACCACTGGACTGTGGGTGATAAGGGGATGCAATTCTATGATTAACATCATATTTAGCAAGCATTTTACGGAAGGCACCATGAATAAAGTGTGAACCACCATCAGTCATTAAATATCTAGGGACTCCAAACCTCGGAAAAATAAATTCCTTAAGCATTTTAATAGAAGTGTTATGATCAGCACTACTAGTTGGAATAGCTTCTACCCACTTAGTAACGTAATCAACAACAACTAAAATATGTGTGTATCCATTAGAGGCAGGAAAAGGTCCCATATAATCAAAGCCCCAAACATCAAACGGTTCAATAACAAGTGAATAATTCATAGGCATTTCTTGACGTCTACTAATATTACCAATTCTTTGACATTCATCACAAGACAATACAAACTTACGGGCATCCTTGAAGAGAGTAGGCCAATAAAAACCAGATTGCAATACCTTATGTGCAGTTCTATCTCCAGCGTGGTGTCCTCCATAAGACTCGGAATGACACTTGCGTAGGATCTGTTCCTGTTCATGCTCAGGTACACAACGCCTAATAACACCATCTACTCCTTTATAAAGATGTGGGTCATCCCAAAAGTAATGTCTCAAATCATAGAAGAACTTTTTCTTTTGTTGGTATGTGAAGCTAGGTGGTATAAACTTAGCATAATCAGCATACCATGGAGTACTACGAGAAGTACTTATAACATTTAATTGCTCATCAGGAAAGTCATCATTAATAGGTAGTGGGCCATCAAGAATATTTTCTAACCTAGACAAGTTGTCTGCAACGGGGTTCTCAGCTCCCTTTCTATCAACAATATGCAAATCAAATTCTTGTAGCAAGAGAACCCATCTAATAAGTCTAGGTTTAGCATATTTCTTTTCCATAAGATATTTAATAGCAGCATGATCTATTTGAATAGTTACTTTAGAATCAACAATATAAGATCTGAACTTATCACAAGCAAATACAACTGCTAAAAGTTCTTTTTCAGTAGTAGCATAATTTCTTTGAGAATTGTCTAGAGTCTTACTAGCATAATGAATAACATTTAATTTCTTATCGACTCTTTTCCCTAGAACAACACCTACAACATAATCACTAGCATCACACATAATTTCAAAGGGTAAATTCCAATCAGGTGGCTGAACAATAGGTGCAGAGACTAATGCTTTCTTAAGTATTTCAAATGATTCTACACAATCATCATCAAAGACAAATGGTGTATCTTTTTGCAATAAATTAGTCAGAGGCCGAGAAATTTTTGAGAAGTCCTTAATGAACCTCCTATAAAACCCGGCATGACCAAGGAAACTTGTTATACCTTTGATGTCCTTGGGACATGGCATCTTTTCAATAGCATCAACCTTGGCTTTATCAACTTCAATACCTCTTTCAGAAACTTTGTGCCCCAAAACAATACCTTCATTAACCATAAAGTGGAACTTTTCCCAATTCAAGACAAGATTAGTTTCTTCACATCTCTGCAAAACTCGATCAAGATTGCTCAAGCAATCGTCAAAAGAGGAACCATAGACAGAAAAGTCATCCATGAAAACCTCACAAATCTTTTCACAAAAGTCAGAGAATATAGCCATCATGCATCTTTAAAAGGTAGCAGGTGCATTACATAAACCAAAAGGCATAGGTCTATAAGCAAAAGTACCAAAAGTGCATGTAAAAGTAGTCTTTGATTGATCTTTAGCCGACACAGGTATTTGAGAGAAACCAAAATAACCATCTAGAAAGCAATAGTGTGTGTGTTTGCATAATCTTTCTAGAATTTGATCAATAAAAGGTAAGGGGTAATGATCTTTCTTAGTAGCTTTATTTAATTTGCGGAAATCAACTACCATCCTATAACCTGTGATAATTCTTTGTGGAATCAATTCATCTTTATCATTAGGAACAAAAGTAATACCTCCCTTCTTAGGGACAATGGACAGGACTTACCCACTCACTATCAGCAATGGGGTAGATTATACCTGCCTCCAGAAGCTTTAGTATTTCTTTTCTTACCACTTCTTTCATTTTAGGATTCAGACGTCGTTGAGGATCACGAACTGGTTTGGCATCTGCTTCCAAATTTTTTTTATGTTGGCATAGAGTGGGACTAATGCCCTTAAGATCATCAAGAGTATATCCAATAGCAGCACGATGCTTCTTCAGAGTTTTCAATAATCTTTCTTCTTCATGCTCTGAAAGGTTAGCACTAATAATAACAGGATATATCTTCTTTTCATCAAGATAGGCATATTTAAGATTATCAAGCAAAGGTTTAAGCTCGAACACGGGATCACCCTTGGGTGGAGGAGGATCCCCTAAGATTTCAACAGTCAAGTTGTGTTTCAGAACAGGTTCCTATTTAAAGAATACTTCCTCTATTTCCCTTCTTTCATTCATGAACATATCATTTTCATGGTCTAGCAAATAGTCTTCTAAAGGATCACTAGGAGGTATTGCAATAGAAGCAAGACCAATAATTTCATCCTTACTAGGTAATTCTTCCTCACGATGTTGTTTACTAAATTTATAGAAATTAAACTCATGAACCATATCATCCAAGCCAATAGTAACAACATTCTTTGTGCAATCTATGGTAGCATTGACAGTATTTAAGAAGGGTCTACCAAATATAATAGGACAAAAACTATCTTGTGGGGAACCAAGAACAAGAAAATCAGCAGGATATTTAGTTTTCCCACACAAGACTTCAATGTCTCGAACAATTCCCATTGCTGAAATAGCATATTGGGAAGTTTAATTATGACATCAATATCTTCTAACTCAGCAGGTGCAATTTCATTCTTAATTTCTTCATATAAAGTATGCGGTATAACACTAGCACTAGCACCCATATCACATAAGCCATGATAACAATGATCCCCTATTTTAACAGAAATAACAGGCACGCCTACCATGGGTCTATGTTTATCTTTAGCACAAGGTTTAGCAATTCTAGCAGTTTCACTTTCGAACTGAATAACATGGCCATCAATATTATTAGACAAGAGATCTTTAACAATAGCAATATTAGGTTCTACTTTAACTTGTTCAGGAGGTGTATAAGTTCTAATATTGCTTTTACGAACAACAGTTGAAGCTTTAGCATGATCCTTTATTCTAACAACGAAAGGTGGTTTCTCAATATAAGAAGTAGGAACAATAGGATCATTATAAGTGACAGTCTTTTCTTCAACTTTAATAGGTGGAGCTACTTTTACTTCTATGGGAGGATGATTTTTTACCACTTCTCCTTAGGGAGATCAACATAAGTAGCAAAAGATTCACAGAAAGAAGCTACTATCTCAGAGTCTAGTCCATATTTAGTGCTAAACATACGGAAAATATCGGTATCCATGAAAGATTTAACACAATCAAACTTAGGTGTCATACCTGACTCCTCACCTTCGTCGAGGTCCCAATCTTCAGAGTTGCGTTTAATTCTATCCAATAAATTCCATCTGAATTCAATAGTCTTCATCATAAAAGAGCCAGCACAAGAAGTATCGAGCATGTTGTGATTGTTTTCAGAAAGCCGAGCATAAAAACTTTGCATAATTATTTCTCTCGGGAGCTCATGATTGGGGCATGAATATAACATTGATTTAAGCCTCCCCCAAGCTTGAGCGATGCTTTCTCCTTCGCGAGGCCAGAAATTATATATGTAATTGCGATCACGATGAACAAGATGCATAGGGTAATACTTTTGATGAAATTCCAACTTCAATCTTTCATAGTCCCAGAATCTCATATCATCACATACCCTATACCATATCAATGCGTCTCCCTTCAAAGATAAAGGGAAGACCTTCTTCTTAGCAACATCATCTGGTATACCTGCAAGCTTAAATAATCCACAAACTTCATCCACATATATTAAGTGCTCATCGGGATGCTTTGTTCCATCTCCTGTAAAAGGGTCAGCTAGCAGTTTTTCCACATAGCCGCAGGAAATTCAAAAGGAGTTTCATTTTCAATAGGTTCAGTAGGTTGAGGAGCAACTCTTTGCTCTACTGGACGGGGTGAAGATACCCCGAACAAGCCCCTCAGAGAATTACTTTCCATAGTAACAAGTGACAATAAATTTCAGCACACTGTATAAATTTTTCCTTACCAAATTCCACCTACCAAAGGCGCTACACTCCCCGGCAACGGCGCCAGAAAAGAGTCTTGATGACCCACAAGTATAGGGGATCTATTGTAGTCCTTTAGATAAGTAAGAGTGTCAAACCCAACGAGGAGCAGAAGGAAATGATAAGCGGTTTTCAGCAAGGTATTCTCTGTAAGTACTGAAATAAGTGGTAACAGATAGTTTTTTGAAAAGTAAATAAAGTGTAACGAGCAACAAGTAACAAAAGTAAATAAAGTGCAGCAAGGTGGCCCAATCCTTTTGTAGCAAAGGACAAGCCGGAACAAACTCTTATAATAGGAAAAGCGCTCCCGAGGACACATGGGAATATCGTCAAGCTAGTTTTCATCACACTCATATGATTCGCGTTCGGTACTTTGATAATTTGGTATGTGGGTGGACCGGTGCTTGGGTACTGCCCTTACTTGGACAAGCATCCCACTTATGATTAACCTCTATTGCAAGCATCCGCAACTACAACAAAAGTATTAAGGTAAACCTAACCATAGCATGAAACATATGGATCCAAATCAGCCCCTTACGAAGCAACGCATAAACTAGGGTTTAAGCTTCTGTCACTCTAGCAACCCATCATCTACGTATTACTCCCCAATGCCTTCCTCTAGGCCCAAACAATGGTGAAGTGTCATGTAGTCGACGTTCACATAACACAACTAGAGGAGAGACAGCATACATCTCATCAAAATATCGAACGAATACCAAATTCACATGACTACTAATAGCAAGACTTCTCCCATGTCCCTGGGAACAAACGTAACTACTCACAAAGCATAAACATGTTCATAATCAGAGGGGTATTAATATGCATATAGGATCTGAACATATGATCTTCCACCAATTAAACCAACTAGCATCAACTACATGGAGTAATCAACACTACTAGCAACCTACTAGCACCAATCCCAGACTTTGAGACAAGAATTGGATACAAGAGATGAACTAGGGTTTGGAGATGATATGGTGCTGGTGAAGATGTTGATGGAGATTGGCCTCTCCCGATGAGAGGAGCGTTGGTGATAACGATGGTGATGATTTCCCCCTACGGGAAGGAAGTATCCCCGGCAGAATAGCTCTGCTGGAGCTCTAGATTGGATCCGCCAAGGTTCCGCCTCGTGGCGGCGGAGTCTCATCCCGAAAAGTTCCTTCTTATTTTTTTCTCATCGAAAGACCTCATATAGGATAAGATGGGCATCGGAGAGCCACCAGGAGGCCCACGAGATAGGGGGGCGTGCCCTAGGGGGGGCCCACCCTCGTGAGCAGGGTGTGGGCCCCCTGGCCTTCATCTTTGGCATGGATTTTTCTTTATTTCTTTTAAGACGTTCCGTGGAGTTTCAGGACTTTTGGAGTTGCGTAGAATAGGTCTCTAATATTTGCTCCTTTTCCAGACCAGAATTCCAGCTGCCGGCATTCTCCCTCTTATGTAAACCTTATAAAATAAGAGAGAATAGCCATAAGTCTTGTGACATAAAGTGAAATAACAGCCATAATGCAATAAATATCGATATAAAAGCATGATGCAAAATGGACGTATCAACTCTCAAGTTCTCAAGTTCTTGCTTCCTTTGAAGATAATCGTAGGAGAGCTTTTCATGAGTAGTTGAGAGCGTTTCATGAAGACTTTCAAGCTCTTCGTACTTAACATGAAGATTTTTGATGTCTTCAATTAAGGACTGAGTTCGAGTCATTTCCGCTTCCAACATGTCATAGCTTTTGTCTAACAATATTTGAATATGTTCCATAGCAGTCTGTTGCTGTGTTGCAATTTTAGTGTCAGGACCTCGATTCTAAGTCACACCGATCTAGCCTGTAACACCTCATATCACTTTGAGGCCTCACGCACGGTATGCCCACGGGTGTCGCCTTACCACGGCCCGGGACCGTTTGCGCCTTTTGGCTCACGTATATGACAGTGTCGCTAGCATTCATATGACAGAGAACCCGGGCCGACATGACTAGTCGTGAACCCAAAGTGGCACTAACTTACGGGGACAGGCATACATGAATCAACATCGAGCATGTCGGTCAGCAGCGTGTGAATCCGGGCTGTAGCACTGGGCTAACATGACTCCGGGAACCCGGGCTGTAGCAGGCTAGGCAGGACTCCAGATGTCACCGCGTGACGTTTCCCCGAAGGGACAGACACAGGAACAAAGTGAAACACATGCCGGCCAGTCAAGTGTCCTGAGTAGTAGTGCTGGGCTAGCAGGAATTCGGTGAACCGTGCTGTAGCGGACTACTATGGCTCATGGAAGCACAAGACTACATTTCCCCATAAGAGAGGCTACCAAGGATAAACCACTAGGTTGTCGGATCCCACACCTACCAAGCATTTCAATCATACACACAATATGCTCAATATGTGCAATACAACATGGCATCACAACAAGACTCTACGACTCAGAGTATTATTCATTAGGCTCCGAGGAGCGAGATATTACAAACATGGGTCTCATGACCCAACATTTAGAGCATACAAGTCAAAGCACATGCGGAAGCTTACCTTTCTGAGTACAGACAACTACAAAAGAAGAAGGCTCAGAAGCCTGACTATCTACCCGATCCTGTCGAGGGCACAAGATTGTAGCCGAGGTATCAAGCTAAACGTCGAAGTCCACGTGGTACTACTAGCGAGACTGAAGTCTCTCTGCAAAACATAAATTAAGCAAACGTGAGTACAATTGTACCCAGCAAGACTTACATCAGAACTAACTACATATGCATCGGTATCAACAAGGGGTAGTGGAGTTTAACTACAGCAAGCCAGCTTTGACTCAGTGGCTAACCTGAACTACGATAGCAAGCAACTCTTTGAGGTGGCGCACACGAGTCCACATATTCACCATTCAATACACCACTATGGATCCGCTCCCGTCTCCCTACGAGAAGGCCATCCATAGCACTCACACTTATCTTGCGAGTTTTAGAGTATCCACTTTCACTTGTCTATGAACTGTTATAGGCAACCCAGAAGTCCATTACCGCGGACATGGCTATTCGAATAGATGATGTTAACCCTGCAGGGGTGTACTTCTTCACACACGCTCTCACCACTTACCGCCGTTTACACGACATGTACTCGGCAACCTTCAAGCAGAAGCCCAACGAGGGTGTCGGCCACGGCCTACCTAAACACTCAAGTCTCTAGTCCAGGTTTATCGCCTATCCAGGTCCCATCCGCAGGGAATCCGGCCGAGGTTTCCACATACGGCCCCGAACGATGTGAACAGGGTTCCCGGGACACCAAACGGGCGCCCGGTACACCGTGCCACGGTGTATCTACCGCATCATAGCCCACCCCTAGGGTCAGCGCTACGCACGGCCGCAAACACATATCCTATAAATACCAGAAACTAGTTGTAACTCCTGGACAGAGGACAAGGGTGATCAAAAAGCCGAGAGGGTCCATTGGTTTCGGGCCCAATGCGTGGTAGTAACTGTTTCATGGATCACAAACACAGAACTCAGATCCTAAGGACGGCTTCAATGAGACAACCCACCATGTACTCCTACATGGCCTCTCACTGCTACCTTTACCAAATCGTGTTCACACACTTAGCTCACACACAGTAGGACATGTTCACACACCTCCGATTCATCCCCGATGAATCAGACCTGACTCAACTCTAAGCAGTAGCAGGCATGACAAACAAACATGAATGAGTAGGCACATCAGGGCTCAAACAACTCCTACTCATGCTAGTGGGTTTCATCTATTTACTATGGCAATGACAAGTCATGCAGAGGAAAGGGGTTCAACTACCGCAGCATGTAACAGTTGAATCGTTGTTGTCCTAATGGAGTAAAAGAGAGCAGGAGCGAGAGAGGGGGATTGTATCGGAATGAACAAGGGGGTTTTGCTTGCCTGGCACTCCTGAAGATAATATAGTTCTTCATCGATGTCATCGATCACGTCGTCGGAAACAACGTCTACTGAGAGGGGGCAATTACCGGCAAACAAGGAAGAATACAATCAATGCAATGCAACAATATGATGCATGATCATGACATGGCAATATGTTGTGATTTGGGATAATGCAACAGAAAGTCATTTTAATTGAAGTGGAATTCAAAACTATATCAAATTCCAACTCCAAACCTATTATGAAATTTGCCCTAATCATGTTTCATCCTAAATAGTGAGGTTAACTTGCTCAAACATGCATGAAAATGGTACAGATGGATTCCTTGAATTTTTCTGATAATTTTTCATATATAAATTATTTCATTTGGAGTTACGGTTGAATTTCTATGATTTTTCAAAGTTTGCAAAATATTCTGAAATTTCCAAATCATTTTTGAATTAGAAATATTCCAGAAAATGCTTACTGCGTCAGCATGACATCAGACTGACATCAGCAAGTCAGCTGACCAGGTCCAGGTCAAACCTGACGTGTGGGGTTGTAACGCCCCGTGACCGATGTGCCAGGTGTCGTCCAGTTATTCGCTGTTGTTGCCTTGTCATTTCTTGCGTGTCATGCATTGCATATCATGTCAATATGTGCATTTCATTTGCATACGTGTTCGTCTCATGCATCCGAGCATTTTCCCCGTTGTCCGTTTTGCAATCCGGCGCTCCGTTCTCCTTCGGTGGTCATTTCTACCTTCTTCTCGTGTGTGGGGATTAAACATTTCCGGATTGGACCAAGACTTGCCATGCGGCCTTGGTTTACTACCGGTAGACCGCCTGTCAAGTTTCGTACCATTTGGACTTCGTTTGATACTCCAACGGTTAACCGAGGGACCGAAAAGGCCTCGTGTGTGTTGCAGCCCAACACCCCTCCAAAGTGGCCCAAAACCCACCTAAACCTTTTCCATCATCTCGGTCGTTCGATCACGATCGCGTGGCCGAAAACCGCACCTCATTTGGACTCTCCTAGCTCCCTCTTCGAAATATTCGCGGTTCAAACCCTAACCTTCGTCCTCCTTGCGCCGCCGGACACGTCCGCCCGGCGGCCGGACATGTCCACCCCGCCCGGCCACCTCACTCCGACCAATGGGGAGCTGCCACATCACCGTCGCCACCGCCCTCACCCAATCGGACGCCGCCACCTCGCCCGCGCCTCTCTCTCCTCCGCCGCGGCCCGTGGGGCCCGAGTCAGGCCCGCCCGGGCCCGGAGGCGCCCGCCGCCGCTCTTGCGCGCCCAGGCCGCGCCGGACCTCATCGCCGGGCCGCGCCCGACGCCGCTGCTCGCCGCTGTATGCCTCGCCGCCGCCATGCTCGCCGGCGTCCTGCCCCGCCGCCTCGGTCGCCGGACCACCCCGAGCCACCTTTGCCCCGCGCGCCTCGCCGGAGCGCGCGCCACCGCCGCCCTTGCCGCGGATCCTGTCGGGCCGGACCGGATCCAGCCGTCCCCGAGCGCCCCGGCCATCCTCCGGCGCCGTCCCGCCGCCCCATCGCCGGAGAGGCCACCGGCATCGTCGTTGACCTCGGAACCCTAGATCTAGATCTGGAGGTGATATTTCCACTAAGTCCCAAATTTCCTGATTCAGATGCTCTTGTTCATCATGCCATAACTCATCATCCGTAACTCCGATTTGAGCATATAGCATATCCAAATGTTCGTCTTAGAGAGTACATCATTTCATCTCATTGCATCATTTTCATTTGAGTTCATCTTGATGCCTGAAATGCTGTTAGAAGAGTGCTACTTGAGATAATTGTCAGATCTGTTGCTCCATTTAGATATTTGTCATTTTTTCCATGATTATTGTATGCATGATATGTCCATGAGCTCTACATGTGTTTTGTTAAGGGTTTTGCCATCTATCCAGAGGTGCAACCCATGTATTTTTGTGATGTGTGTGGTGACTAGCACAAGCTTGCAAAGTGAGGCACTTGGTAATGCTGATTTCAGGGACTTAGCATTTCCACAAAGTCCTTGAGCTGTTTATCTCATATGGTCATATGTTCATGTTGTTTCCTAGTGATCTGTGCCTCTTTTGAGGATGATCAGTAAGGATGTTTTGTTAATATTTTAATGCTCTATCCATCCATGTCTTTGTTTGCAATTATGGAGCACCCTAGCTTGAGTCAATCGAGCTCTACTTTTGCTACTTCGTGAATCTGGGCAGATTGTCTACTTGTTAGCGATTTTGCCGTGGATGTTGTAGTTGATCCGTGCATGCTATGCTATTGTTCTTGCCATGTCTAGCTTGTATTTTGTGTATTCTTGATGAGTGTATGCTTAGTTTGCCATGACTTGCTCTGTAGTGAGTGCATCAAGCTCGTAAACATGCCTACTTGATATCTGTTTCAGCATGCTCCAGTTTTCACTTAGTCCGAAAACTGATTATGTTTTTGCCATGTTCAAATGCTTCCAAATGTATTTTCTGATCCCTTTTGGCTCAAGGTCACTAAGGGACTTTTGTTAAGATCTTTGAGTAGCTCCATGCCATGCTTTACTTTGCCATGTTCAGGTCCTGTAGCTTATAGTTTTCATGCTCCGAAGAGTACTATCTGATCTGAAATTCCAGGCTTGTGTTAATTTCACTAAGTCTGAAATCTGTTTACCAAATGCATTTTTGCCATGCTTGTTTGAACCTGTTAATGGATGAATTGGCCGTAGCTCAGTGCTAGACTTTTGTTAAGCATCCTGAATGGATCCCTGTCATGTATTTTGATGCCATGTTTGGGTGCTGTAGCATGTTCAACTTGTTGCATTTAGATGGCTACTTGCTGTAAATCGCAGACCGTAGTCACATTTGCATTGCTTGCCATTTCTAAACCGTAGCTCCGATTCCGGCGTTCTTTATATCGTTTTCAAGAGATTTCATCTCATCTTTCCAGTGGCACACTTTGTTTTCCAAGTTGAGGCCAGGTTCATGCATTCCTTGTCCAATCATGCATATGCATCGCATACCGCATCCCGCATATCATACCATGTTCATGTGTTGGTTGTTTACTATGTTGTGTGCTTCTTTCCGGTGTTTGCTTCTTCGGGTTGGTTCCGGTAACGTCGCGTTTGTGAGGACCCGTTCGTCTACGTCCGTTTGTCTTCTTCATGGACTCGTTCTTCTTCTTTGCGGGATTTCAGGCAAGATGATCATACCCTCGAAATCACTTCTATCTTTGCTTGCTTAGTTGCTCGCTCTTTTGCTATGCCTATGCTGCGATACCTACCACTTGCTTTTCATGCCTCCCATATTGTTGAACCAAGCCTCTAACCCACCTTGTCCTAACAAACCATTGTTTGGCTATGTTACCGCTTTGCTCAGCCCCTCTTATAGCGTTGTTAGTTGCAGGTGAAGATCGAAGTTTGTTCCTTGTTGGAACATGGAGATGTTGTTCCTTGTTGGAACATGTTTACTTGTTGGGATATCACACTATATCTTATTTAATTAATGTATCTATATACTTGGTAAAGGGTGGAAGGCTCGGCCTTATGCCTGGTGTTTTGTTCCACTCTTGCCGCCCTAGTTTCCGTCATATCGGTGTTATGTTCCCGGATTTTGCGTTCCTTACGAGGTTGGGTTATAATGGGAACCCCTTGACAGTTCGCTTTGAATAAAACTCCTCCAGCAAGGCCCAATCTTGGTTTTACCATTCGCCACCTAGCCTTTTTCCCTTGGGAGTCGCGCATCCCGAGGGTCATCTTTATTTTAACCCCCTCGGGCCAGTGCTTGTCTAAATGTTGGTCCGAAATGGGCAGCCTGCGGGGCCACCTCGGGGAAACTTGAGGGCTGGTTTTACTTGTAGCTTGACCTATCCGGTGTTGCCCTGAGAACGAGATATGTGCAGCTCCCATCAGGATGTCGGCGCATCGGGCGGCTTTGCTGGATTTGTTTTACCATTGTCGAGGATGTCTTGAAGAACCGGGATACCGAGTCTGATCGGAATGTCTCGGGAGGAGGTCTATTCCTTCGTTGACCGTGAGAGCTTGTCATGGGATAAGTTGGGACACCCCTGCAGGGATTTGAATTTTCGAAAGCCGTGCCCGCGGTTATAGGCAGATGGGAATTTGTTAATGTCCGGTTGTAGAAAACTTGAAGTTGACCTTAATTAAAATGCATCAACCGCGTGTGTAACCGTGATGGTCTCTTTCCGGCGGAGTCCGGGAAGTGAACACAGTTGTTGGAGTTATGCTTGACGTAGGTTGTTCCAGGATCACTTCTTGATCATAGTTGTTCGAACGTGCTTTGCCTTCTCTTCTCGCTCTCATTTGCGTATGTTAGCCACCATATATGCTAGTCACTTGCTGCAGCTCCACCTCATACCTTTTACCTTACCCATAAGCTTAAATAGTCTTGATCGCGAGGGTGCAAGATTGCTGAGTCCCCGTGACTCACAGATACTTCCAAAACCAGCTTGCAGGTGCCGATGAGTCCATGCAGATGACGCAACCAAGCTCAGGAGGAGCTCGATGAAGATCTTGTCCTTTGTGTTGTTTCGTTCTAGTTGATCAGTAGTGGAGCCCAGTTGGGGTCGATCGAGGACCGTGTTGCACTTGGGGTTCTTCTTTTATTTTGGTTCCGTAGTCGGACCTTGACTGTATTTGGATGTTGTAATGTTTTATTCATGTAATTGTGTGAAGTGGCGATTGTAAGCCAACTATGTACCGTTTCCCTTATGTATTACATGGGTTGTGTGAAGATTACCTCACTTGCGACATTGCTTTCAATGCGGTTATGCCTCTAAGTCGTGCTTCGACATGTGGGAGATATAGCCGCGTCGAGGGCGTTACAGGGGTCCACACGTCGGTGGCACAGAGCTGGCTAGTGTCACAGACAGGTGGGCCTAGTCAACAGCCACGTCAGTGCGGCCAACTCTTTTAAACTAATCTAAACAGAAATAAAACAGGGGTTAATTAGGACGTGGGCCCATGTGTCAGTGAGCATGGGAGGGTTAATTAGTGGCTTAAACAGGGATTAGTCAGTGGCTAATCGCCGGCATAAGTGGGGCACGTCGGAGCTGCCCGTCCGGCCAACTCTGGCAACGAGGGGTCGTGCGGCTGGGCTTGTTGGAACCGGCGCAACGAGGCGCGTCGGTTGGTGGCCTCGGGAAGGCTTGGGGTGGTCGGGTGTGTCGCCGGTGTCGAGGTTTAGCGCCGGTGGAGCTCGGGCTCGAGCGGGTGCGGGGTTTCAGTGCGAGCTAGAGAAAACGGTGCGGCAAGTTCGCTTCCCGTGGACGCGGTGAGCATGTTGGTGCTGCTTAGGAGAGCGGGGGAGGTCGGGAGCGCAGGGCTGGCCGGCCATGGCGGCGGCGGCGCTCGGGAGCTTGTGGGGCAGCGGCTAGAGGGTGAGCGCGACAAAGGGAGGAGGGGGAAAAGACTGCAGGCCTCACAGCGGATCTTCTGGTGCGGACGGCGAGCTCGGGGAGGTCCCGTAGCCGGCGAATCGACGACGGCGGCCGTCAGGGCAGAGGATGAAGATGGCGATGGTGGCGACGCTGCAGGGCTCCTGCGGTTGCGTGCCTCAGTGTGTAGCTCCACGGAGTCGTGGCGGAGCTCGTGGTGGCGCTGGTTGGGTGGGTGGTGGCCTATAGCCACGGCGACGGTGACGGCGCGCTCTCAGGCTCACGGGAAGAGAGGAAGAGGGAGCCAGAGGAGGGGGGAGAACAAGGGGAGGCTCTGGGCGTCTCCATGGCGCCGCGAGGATGTCGGGGAGGCTGCCACCGCGAAGCAGGAGGTGGAGGCTCGGGCACGGCGCGTCGACACGCCTCTGCCAGTAGGCAGAGGTTGAAGACGGCTCTGCCCCTGGTGGGCTGGGCCACCAGGTGGGCTGGCCGGTGCAGCTGGGCCGACTATAGGTAAGGCCAGGTAGGTTTTCTCCTCTGTTTTAATCTTTGGTTCTGTTTTCCTTTATTTAATCACTTTGCCACTGTTTTTTAAATTCCAGCAAATGTAGAAACAGTGAAAACATCCCTCTGAATATTTTTATATTGCACAATGGGAATATCCAAAGGCACATACATTATTTCAGAGTTATCTAAAATTATATTCCATATATTAAGAATATAAAACCAAATCCAAATACAATATTGATTTAAACTCAATGCCCAAAATAAATCCTTAAAAATGTTCATTATTTTTGGTTTGGATCAAAGCCCTTGCCAAAAATACCAAATATCAATAAAGATCATTTTGGTTTCATTGAATGCAAATTTTAGTTGAACCTAGTTTGATTCAAGTGATGCTAGGGTTTGAACATCCCCATTTCAAGATTAATTGAAATTGAAAATGATGCATGGATGCAATGCCACTAATTACAAGAAGATTCCTAGGGCTGTGACATTAAGCAAGTGTTTTGTAGATAGGTTTCGATTTACATTCAGAGTCATCTTCACTGGATGTTTGATAGTGAGCATCGCGTGAGTTTACCTTGGCACCACGTGCCATGAAGCGGTAGGTGGGTGCATAGTCATCTTCGTTAGCATCAGCGTTGGTGAAGAGGCCATCGTCTTTAGTGTTGAAGATGGACTTGGCAACGTACGCTGAAGCTAAAGCCAGGCTTGCCATGCCTGAATCAGATTCCTCTTCAGACTCCATCTCCACCTCCTCAGATGCAGACTCCTCCTCTGAATCCATTTCCTTGCACACAAAATGCACGACCCTTGCTAGATGAGCTCTTCTTGTGTGATGAAGACTTTGACGAAGACTTAGAAGAAGACTTTGAGGATTTCTTCTTTTTCTTGTCATCAGAATCGTATTCCTTGTTCTTCTTCTTGTTGTTGTTCTCATTGTCCCATTGAGGACATTCAGAGATGTAGTGACCATGTTTCTTGCACTTGTGACATGTTATCTTCTTGTAGTCACGGGAGGAAGCTTCATCATTTCTTGAGATGGACCTTTGGAACTTCCTCACGAGCATGGCAAGTCCTTTCCAATGTCTTCAGGATCCTCAGAACTGCAGTCAGATTCTTCTTCAGGTGAGGAAACAGCCTTTGCCTTCCAGGCACGAGCTCGGCCATAGTTGGGACCATAGATGTCTCGTTTCTCAGATAGCTAGAACTCATGTGTGTTGAGCCTCTCAAGTATGTCAGACGGATCGAGAGTCTTGAAGTCAGGGCGTTCTTGAATCATCAGTGCCAGGGTGTCAAATGAGCTATCGAGTGATCTCAAGAGTGTCTTGATGATTTCATGCTTGGTGATTTCAGTGGCACTGAGTGCATGAAGCTCATTTGTGATATCAGTGAGACGATCAAACGTCAGCTGAATATTATCATTGTCATTTCTCTTGAAGCGGTTGAAGAGATTGTGAATAACACTGATCCTTGAGTCTCTCTGGGTTGAGACGCCTTCATTGACCTTGGAGAGCCAGTCCCAGACTAGCTTTTTAGTTTCCAGAGCACTCACACGACCATACTGTCCTTTGGTCAGATGACCACAGATGATGTTCTTGGCAGTAGAATCTAGTTGAATGTACTTCTTGACATCAGTTGCGGTGACGCCTTCACCGGCCTTGGGAACGCCATTCTTGACGACATACTAGAGGTCAACATCAATGGCTTCAAGATGCATGCGCATCTTATTCTTCTAGTAAGGATAATCAGTGCCATCGTAGACAGGGCACGCAGTGGAGACATTGATTATCCCTACAGTCGACATAGCTAAAACTCCAGGTGGTTAAACGAATCACACAAAACAAGGGAGCATCTTGCTCTGATACCAATTGAAAGTGCTAGTTGCGACCAGAGGGGGGTGAATAGGCGATTTTTATGAAAGTCTTCAAAACACGGGGGCTTTGAAGACAAACAGTAGAAATGAACCTATTGATATGCAGCGGAAGGTAGACTACAGTAGACAGGCCATAGTCAAGTAAGCAATGAAGTGAAAGCACGAACACTATCAGCAGCTGGTAGTATGGATCAAGATGGAAGAAAGTATGAAACCAATCAGCAACAGTCTTCACATAGTGAAGTCAATCATATCATGCAAGCAGGCAATGGCTTCACGAAGACAAACTGGATGTAAAGAGAGAGGTAAGGATAGAACCAGTTGCTTGGTGAGGACAGGTATTTGTTGGACCAGTTTCAGTTGCTGTGACAACTGTACATCTGGTTAGGGAGGCTGAGATTCAACTCAGAAGATCGCGTCTTCACCTTATTCCCCTTGAGCAAGGACACACAGTCCTCGCCCAATCACTCTGGTAAGTCTTCAAGGTAGACTTCCAAACCTTCACAGACTTCGTTCACCGGCGATCCACAATGACTCTTGGATGCTCAGAACACGACACCTAACCGGCTGGAGGATTCACAGCCCTCAAGTATAACAAGTCTTTAGATCACGCAGACAGAAGGACTTCAGTGATGCCTAACACTCTTTGGGTCTGGTTGTTTAAGGCTTTGTCCTCACAAGGATTTCTCTCTTAAAGGCTTTGAGGTGGGTTGCTCTCAAACGACAAAAGCCGTGCACTAACTCTGAGCAGCCACCAATTTATGGTGTAGGGGTGGGCTATTTATAGCCACTAGGCAACCCGACCTGATTTGTCCGAAATGACCATGGGTCACTAAGGAACTGACACGTGTTCCAATGGTCAGATTTCAAACACACGCGATAGATTAACTTGGGCTACAACTAAAGCTGACTCATCCTGCTCTTGATAAGATTTGCTCTCATTATCTTCGCTCGAAGACTTAGGATTTGGTTGAGCATCACTTCAGTCACTCTGACTTTGTTCACTTGGACCCCACTTAACAATGCGGTGGTTCCTATGACTCAACAAAGAAGAAAAGGAAACTATGCAACAGCTATGAATTCGCACTCCATAGTCTTCACATGAATGTCTTCTCGAGTCACAATCTTCGTTGCGAATATCTTCACATACCACCATTGTCTTCAATGTCTTCACACAGTTTAGGGGTCATCTCCGGTAGGTAAACCGAATCAATGAGGGACTACTACCTGTGTTATCCTGCAATTCTCACAAACACATTAGTCCCTCAAACAGATTTGTCGTCAATACTCCAAAACCAACTAGGGGTTGCACTAGATGCACTTACAGTTAGGCTCGGCTCGATGAAGCGACGATCTGTCTAGCGCAGGTCAGGAGACGTGGAGCAATGGCTAGTTTGACACCGGCACGACGGTGAAGATTACCTCCAAAAAGGAGCAAAATTTGTGAGCATGTGTTCGGAAACAAAACACAATACCCTAGAAAGAGATCCTTCCAAAAAGGTTGTCCAATATCCCGTTCATGAAAATAGATGAACTCAGGTCGGATTCATATTTGCGCAGAAAACAGATCCGAAAAGTGATGCACTAATCAGAAGGTTCCCGAAGTTTGAACGGTCGGATCGAGCTGAAATGTTGGGAGGTAGTAGATATGGAAATTACGCAGAAGATGAACGGTTGGATCTTCCGAATAACTTCCAAGCTAGGCTCTGGAGACCACGTCCTAAACTCATCCAGATTTCCGTCCAGACTCGGCAGGCCTCCGGTATATCATAGATCGCCGGAGATTTCTCCATCGGAAGGTGACGAAATTTTACAGGGTCGTTGTGTACTCAATTATGCACAATTCCACCAATGGGTTCATCAAATCGACTCCCAAGAAGATGGTGGCAGTGAAAATAAGTCTGCTGTACAGAAAAAACTATGTGATCGCACGAGGGCAATGTTGACGATGAGCCCCCATGCTCCATGGATGACTTTTCCATGGTCTAGATTGAGATTTCAGCTGATGATGATGAAAGTATCCGTCTGATCTTGATGATCTGACATGGAGCGCGGTCCTCGGTCCAGCCGAGGTAACCAGTCGAGCTGGCGAAAAAGATGCCGACATCGACCATAAAGCTCCGCTCCGACACGTAGATCACGCCGGAGACGATCCAAATTCCCATCGCACCATGGCGACTGCTAGCAGGATCTGAATGAAAGCACCGATGTCAGTTTTATATCTGGCATATCTCATATTTGGGTCCTAAGCTAGGTGTCTTGTAGCGATGGTAACATGGACACAAGATTTTACCCACGTTCGGGCTCTCTTGAAGAGATAATACCCTACGTCCTGCTTTTAATTGTATTGATAGGAGGATAGTACATAGTACATGTATATACCACGAGATTGTAGTAATGAATATGAGATGATCTATTGACTAGCCTGGCCTCAGTTTATATAACACACCAAAGGCCTAGGGTTTAGAGGAGTCATTGTCTTGGGACCAAGTCTTGTGGAATCCTCCTTGTATGTGGCATGGGCTGCCCGAAGTGGCCCATAAGTGAACGGCTATGGGGTCCTCGGCCCGATCTAGCTGGTCGGGAGACAACGTGGTGAGTACCCCCTAGTCCAGGACACCGTCAATGTGCCTCAGTTGGGCCGTGCCATGTGTCGATGTATCAATGCCGCCTTCTGTCCAATGAGTGGATGACATCTATCCCAACAGTGAGCCCACACATGTTTCCTCCAGCCAATGATGATTTTACACGTGGAAAATCTCCATTGGTCCGGGCTGTTAACGAGTTATCGGAGCCAAACTGGAACCCGATAGCTTAACGGTGACCCGTTACGGTGGACGCCATGTGTCAGTTACCCTTGACGAAAGCAATTCCATGACGCGCCATTTTTCATCATGGAAGTGGACACTTCCGTGATGATAATTTTGGTATTGTCATGGAACACTTCTACGACAGCACATGTATGACTATCTTGATTCTATCATAAAATTGTCATGGATGTACATGCATGACAAAAAATGTGATCTACTATCACAAACATGTATCATAACGGGAGTGTATTTTTTATAGTGTATAATGCACGAGCATGATATCAACATAAGCATGGAGGTGCAACGTACTCATCGAGCATAACCACAATGGAGGATTTAACCAAATGAGCATGGCATACTGACGAGCATAAGCATAACATTATACATGAACATAGCATGACTACTAGCATCATAAATACATACCATGCAAGAATATGACAATAATACTACCAAGAAAGCATATAACCAACTAGAGGCAAAGAAACATGCATAACAACGGTACTTGATAACAGACAACAAGCATGCATCAGAATGAACATCACTACTACTAGCATGTACTACTACTACCAAGCATGACATGTGAACATGATACTAGCAAGTAGTACAAGAATCAAGATGCATCAGAACATAGCATCAATGTGAACATGAATCCATGAGCATAACAGAAACAATGACAGTAGTAGCAAATAGGCAGGCAGTTAACGGGCAAACTTTTATTAAGTATTCAAGTAGAAACCATGGCTACTGCATGGCTATCATGCAAATGACTATTGTGGCTTGCCTGGGGGTGACGGAGACTACGGGAAGAAGTGCGATGAAGCCGCGGAACGATTTGACGGATGTTCTTCTGTCTCGAAGGGGGCTGATTAGAAGCAAGGGAAAAATGGTCATGTTCACTGTTCGGACCACCTAGTGAAAATGATACCAACAGATAGAGCTCGCCGAGATGAAGAAGTAGGCGTTGGAATCACCTCGATCGGAGTTACGGTCGCGGAGATACGAGGTGATGAAGGAGAGGGACCAATCTGTGAATATTTTTATCACCAACGGGTCCCTGAGTGGAAAAACAGAAAACATATTTCAGAGAATACGCTTTCAGAACTGAGAAAACGCATTTACGGCCGCAGTAGAACCAAAGTACGCTTTCATTAAAGGAAAACACACTTACAGAAATGTGTTTCCACTAATCCATGTCAGCGGGCCGGCTGGGCCACTGACACGTGGGGCCCAGGGGCAGGGGAGGGGTGTGACGCCCAGATAATTAAGCTACAGTAGAACTTGGTTAATGATGCCACGTCACCTCGATTACTGTTGCTAATCTTGCGTTAGTTCAAAACCGATACAAATTCAAATTCAAGCAAACAACAAAAAATTTCAAATGCTAAAACAAAAATTTTCTAAATGTGTCGGATACATCATAGGTAATTGTGTTGGTGAAACCAAACTTTGCTGAAGTGTTTAAAGGATCTAAAATAATTATGACAGTAGCAAAAACAATTAATTAAATGCCTTTTACAATTAATCAAATACTAAATGGTTTTATTTTGTCACTAAACTTTTTGTGTCATTGGGGTATTTTGAAACACTAATTTAGGTACTACTTATATGTTTTATAAAACAAATATATATAGAAAATTAAATAGAAAACTAATAAACAGATAATAAATAAAAACAAAAAATTAAAGAAACCAAAAAGACCCTGGCCTAACTGGGCCTTGGCCCAGCCGCCCCCCACACTCCCCCATAACCCCCCTGTCGGTGGAAAACCAAATCGATCGCACCCACTCCCCCCATTCGTCCCACTCCCCCTTTCTGTGCCCCTCCCCAATCTAGATCGGGATCGGAGGCACCCGGCCCCCGCACCCCGCCGCCGAACTCGGTCACCGGTCGCCGCCCCACTGCGCCTCCTTCATTCACCACGACGCCACCTCCCTCGCGCTGCCCCTCTCGGTCTCCTTCCTCTCCCTAATACACCGCGCCGTCCTCCCTGACGCCGCCGCGAGGCCACCGCCTCGTCACCGGACCTCCTCCTCGCCTCGTTCGCCGTCGTCCCGTCCTCCTCCCCGAGCTCGAGCCCGCTGCCTCCTCCCCGTGCTGGCCGTCCGCCCCGTCGCGCCCGCGCTCTCCTCCGCCGCTTGCTGTCGCTGCCATCGTCGCCCCGTTGCTCCGCCCCGCGTAGACGACGCGCACGCAGCGCCGTCCCACGTCCTCGTCCCGGCCGGCCACGTCCGCCCCGCTCCGGCCTGCTGCTAGCGCCACCTCCGCCGTTGCCGCGCTCATCCCCGCGCCCCCCAGCTCGCCCCCGCCTCTCGCTCCCTTTGCCCCGCGCCAGCACCTCCCGCTCGCGCTAGCTGCCGGCCGCGCTTGCACCTCCCGCTCGCTGGCCGCTCCTGCTCCCGCCCCTGCCGTCGCGCTGCCGCTGCCACTGTGCTCCGCCCTCGCCGCTGCCATTGCCGGCGCCCGGCAGTGCCAGCCCTGGGCCAGCGCCTCGCCGCGCTTGGGTCCGTCCCTCCCCAGGGCTCCGCCCGTTAACCCGCCCCACTGGGCTGGCCTCTGTGCCACTGGACAACGGGTCCCACGCCCTAGAACGAATTAAAAAAAGAGTAAAAAAATAAAAATAAATAAATAAAATAATAATTAAAATTAATCAAGTAATTAATTAACCTTGGTTAGTTAACCTAATTTGTTAATTAAAACAATAATCTGTCACTGACTAATGGGGCTCACACTTAATTAATCCTAATTAGTTTTAAAACAAATCCTAGTTCACGTTTGTCTCAATGACAGGTGTGTCCCATTGAACCCACCGGCTAAGTTTGACTCTGGTCAGTCGGGTTTGACTTGCTGAAGTCATGGTGATGTCATGATAACATCACCGTTCACTGTTCTGGATAATGTTCAATTTAAATAATTAAATAAATTACAAAAATTGCATAAAACTTTGATAAATCATAGTAAATAATTTGTAACTCGGATGAAAATACTTTGTACGTGAAAGTTGCTCAGAACGACGAGACGAAAACGAATACACAATCTGTTCGTTCACCACACGTCCCTAGCATAGAGAACATGCAACTTTTCTCCTCCGGTTCATCTGTTTGAAAACGCGAAACATCGGGAATGCTTTCCCGGATGATTTCCCCCCTTTGCCGGTAGCACCTAGTTCTGCGTTAGGTCATCCCTTGCACCGCATATTGCCATGTTATGCTTTGTGATGCTTTGATTGCTCTGTTATTTATTATGCCCCCCTCCGTTACTTCTTTCCGATAGACCCCCAGACCGCGGTTGAACTAGTGATCGACAACTTCACCTTCGATGGTCCGTTTATGTCTGCAGAGCAACCAGGCAAGCCCCCCCCCTTGATCACCAGATATCGCCTATTCTTCTCTCTACTGCTTGCAGTAGAGTAGTGTAGCATGTTACTGCTTTTCGTTAATCCTATACTGTTGCATAGCCTGTCATTGTTGCTAGAGTTGTTGATACCTTACCTGCATTCCTAAATGCTTAGTATAGGATCCTAGTTTATCATCAGTGGCCCTACATTCTTGTCAGTTTTACATGCTATACTATCGGGCCGTGATCACTAGGGAGGTGATCACGGGTATATACTTATATACATATACATGATATATGTGATGACTAAAGACGGGTCGGCTCGTAGAGTACCCACGAGTGATTCATAGATTGGGGGCTGAAAGGACCTTTGTCCTGACGGCCCTCTGGGTGGATCTTTGTGGCGGAGCGACAGGGCAGGTTAAGACCACCTAGTAGAGAGGTGGGCCTGGCCCTGGTCGGCGTTCGTGGTTACTTCTAAATAACACGCTTAACGAGATCTTGGTATTTGATCTGAGTCTGGCCACTGTCCTATATGCACTAACCAACTACGCGGGAACAGTTATGGGCACTTGATGTCGTGGTATCAACCGAAGCCTTCGTGACGTCAGCGACTGAGCAGCGCGCGCCGGGTTGGACCGCGTAACGCAACTTCCTTTGCAATGGAGGTTGCTAGGTCTGCTCACCAGCCGCGTACGCAACGTGCAGGTGTGCAATGGGCGATGGGCCCAGACCCTTGCACGCTTAGGATTTAGACCGGCGTGCTGACCTCTCTGTTGTGCCTAGGTGGGGCTGGGACGTGTTGATCTTCCAAGGCCGGGCATGACCCGGGAAAGTGTGTCCGGCCAAAGGAGATTGAGCGTGTTGGAAAATGTGGTGCACCCCTGCAGGGAAGTTTACATATTCGAATAGCCGTGTCCCTCGGTAAAAGGACGACCCGGAGTTGTACCTTGACCTTATGACAACTAGAACCAGATAATTAATAAAACACACCCTTCCAAGTGCCATATACAACCCGGTGATATCTCTCTCACAGGGCGACGAGGAGAGGGTCGCCGGGTAGGATTATGCTATCCGATGATACTTGGTGAACTTACCATCTACTCTCTTCTACATGATTCAGGATGGAGGGTGCCAGAAGCGTACTCTTCGATAGGACTAGCTATCCCCCTCTTATTCTAGCATTCTGCAGTTTAGTCCACATATACTACCCATTTCATTGATACCAATGCATATGTAGTGTAGATCCTTGCTTGCGAGTACTTTGGATGAGTACTCACGGTTGCTTTGCTACTTCTTTTCCCCCTTTCTCGGTTATTGTGATCATATGATGGTGTCCAGGAGCCAGAGGATCCCAAGGAGGATTCTACATGGAGTTCGACTTCGAGGAGTAGTTAGGAGGGTCCCAGGCAGGAGGCCTTGCCTTTTTGATCGCTGCTACTTTTGTGTTAGCCTTCTTAAGGCAAACTTGTTTAACTTATGTCTGTACTCAGATATTGATGCTTTCCGCTGACTCTTGTGTTTTCAAGCTTATGCATTTGAGCCCACGAGGCTCCTGGCTTGTAATATAAAGCTTGTATTATTTTATTTGTGTCTAGAGTTGTGTTGTGATATCTTCCCGTGAGTCCTTGATCTTGATCGTACACATTTGCATGTATGATTAGTGTACGATTAAATCAAGGGCGTCACAAGTTGGTATCAGAGCCGACTGCCTGTAGGAATCCCCCTTCCACACTCCTTGGCCGAAGTTGAGTCTAGACATTGAAAAACTTTTACTAACATGGTTGTGCGGCTTACGGGCCCACGTCGCCATTGGGTGGTATTAGGATCTTTTATTCCTCATATATACTCTGGGACTCTGATCTATCTTCTATTCGGGTTAAAAGATTTTGCTAACTCTAACTCTAGGTTCTCGTAATTACTTCCTTCCAGAGAGCCCCTTATTACAGATGATCGACTACTGCACCAGAAGATTCAGAAGATACTCTCCAAAGTTATCCCGAGAACTTGTGCTCATTGCGTTTGCAATTCCCTTCCACCGTTAACCCCTATAGATAACTACATGCACTTGCCATTCTTACCTTAGTCCCCAATTGCTCTTGTTATTACAAGATACCCCGAAATACTCATTGTTGTTCCAAGAATCCTTGTGCCTACTCCCTTGCAGTTCCTTGTCACCTGAATACACCTACAAATTAATCCTCACACGCAGCGAGGATTTGTTTCTCCCCAGTTGTTCATGTGTTTCACCAAAGTCTTCAAAATACTATTTGATCTTCCGAAAATGCTCAGCAGCGTATTGCTCTTGAAATTCTTGCTTTCTTGCATTATGGTTAATCCCATAAGTATAGTAATCTTATTGACATCCTTTGTCACTATCATCTTGAGTCCATCGATTCAATAAATTATGAATGCTCGCAATCCTCAACCAGATCCTAGAAGTCATCCTTCTAGCTCAGACGTCATTTTAAACATGAGCTGGATCTTAACCAATCAAATTGCCATTGATTGTACCCCTAAGGCTATTCAACTTATCCATCCCTAATCAGAGCATTGCTCCTGATCCCTTGTCTTGGAATTCATAATTCCTTTGCATTTGAGCTTTGAGTTAGTCAGTTCTTTCTATAATCCGATCTCCTTACATTCTTTCTTCTTCTGGTTGAGTACCGATACTCACATCAGATCCATTATGGACCACCAGATCCTTTGGTGGATTTTGCCCGACACCGTCCTTCATATTCATTAAACTTGTGAGCCTTTCATCGGATACATAATGCCTTTGGTAAATTGTACCCCTTGCTTTTGTCAACCATGCTCTGCTCCCGAGCTTGAGTTATTCGCTCCTGAAGTTTGTGGTATATGTTTCTACGATGCCCCGATGGGTTGAACCTATGCCTTCCTTAATCTGTGTGAACCCGAAAGATTTCACGGGTCATACTTATCTGGAATTGCACCAGGTAAAACTTTCAACAACTAATGTCATTTTCGAAAAAGCGAGAGGTGAATGGAACGTTATACATTGAAGAAGTGGGAGTCGACCTTGAACTTTGTGTTCATGCCCATGGACACGATGTATATTCTATCATGGAAGCTTCTTGTAATAATAACTATTCCCTTGTTATATTATCATTTGGTATCTGTGAATTGATCCTTTGCAATCGTGGTTCCGATCATATTTTCTCCTTGATTCCATTTCTCGGACTAGTTAAAGCACTTCTCTTCTGTAGATCAATACACCTCTGCAACCTCGATTATGTTCTACCTTTGAGTATTACCCCATGGTATCTCGATAAAATCACAGAACCATATCACTTCTTATGAGTTCGTCTTCAAGTATTATTTCTCACCGATTCCAATTTTTCCACGGGTTCTGAGTTGTTAGACACTCAGGGACACCGATAGTGAATCGAGTCTGTAATCCGATTCATTAACTCTAAGTAATTTTCGTTGTTTATGATTTTAATAATTCTTCAAGTCATTCCTAGCCTGATCGGCTATATCATTATCGTGCTAACTTTTAATTGTGCTACCTGGTCCTTCTTCTCGGAGCACAATTTTCAACGATGAACTAATCTTACATTGAACTTCCTCGTCATATCATTTCTCCTTGAACATCAAACTTGATTTCGAGTTTGTGTCGTACCCTTGGTTCCCATAACTTTTCGCTTCATCGTCATTTGACTTGATGGCATCGCCGACCGATTACATCTTCATGAGATCTCTTGACGACTGTGTCGTGATCATCATCAACATCCTAAACTCTTCCAAGATATATATCGAATTCTTGATGGGTAATACCATCCTTGCCCCTCGATGATTCGTGTTATCATTGACCACTTTATTGCCTTTCGTTCAACACAAACTTGTTCGTGTTTTGTATTATACCTTGAGATCCTTGCTACCCAGTAGTGTTTCTTCTTTACCTTGGAAGTATTACCATCTTTTATGTCAAGAAAGTCGTGAGAATTTCACCACCTCTTAAGAGATCTTGATACAGGTGATACTTCTTGCCATATTTGTTCATTCCTTGGTCCCCGTGTTGTTTCTAACCGGAAAACCAACAATTGAACTATGATGTGCATCTCCAAAACTTCTAGTAACCCTATTGCTTTGAAGTTAATGGTCAATATTTCATTCTTAGACCATTGGTTATCGAATCACCATTCCAACATTGATCGTGCTACCTAAGCCCATATTTCGGGTGCACCTTTCAATCAATGATTAACTGTGTATGTTTTCCTCGAGCATACCTCATTATATCATTTGATCTGACAAATATTATCTCCTTGTTCGAATACTGGTGGGGAATCCATCCTTTGGAAATCTCGATTCATTGTTGTTGAGTTCATCAGCCACCTCCTCATCCTCTCCTTGGTTTAATGATGAACTCATGATTCGGAACTTGCTTCCATAGTTCCTTTCCTGATAATCTTACAATGTCATCTCGTCTATTTGAGTTGCCTGTTTCTTCTCAGGCATCCTGAGTCTGGGGTATTCTAACACCAATCGGACCTGAATATCGGTCAGATACGATGGTTGGAACATATTCCCAAGAGTTATAACGTTGGTCTTTAACCCAATAAGGTGATGTCATCCTAGCACACCTGACCGGAGGGCCTATTGTTATAGTTTCCTTTTAGTAAGGTTAGCCATTCTTCCATGAGGAAATTGTAAGACTTATTCTATAAGTTGTTCCTGATGGATCCTTTGTGTATCCAAAGTCTGATCTTTACCCAGTGACCATGTCAATGCTATCTTGAAGCATGTCTGTGGTACTCCGATTTTCAACAAGAACATTTGAAGCCGAATGTTAAATGTTTCCTGCTCAATTATCCAAACACCGCTGTATGGGTAATGTCATGAAATTTCTCTCCCCTTACCTAAAGAGCTTTCTATATTATATCCTGTCATGGATATCATGCTATGCTTGTCCTTGGGAAGGATATACCCTTGAAATATGTGTTTAAGCACATTTTCCTTTCCATTGTTCTGTTTAATCTGATAATCATATTTTCCTTTCCCTTATTTAGTTTAACCTTTCTTGTGATCTATATGATCTAAGCAGTAATATTCTCCTGCTTATGTAAACACCTCGGTGTACAATTCTGTCAGCAAGACCCTGTTACTATTCTTGATGACGTTCCGGTAGCCACCGATGGACGAGAACTTTGCCTATTGGTCTTCCATGTTCAACGAGCAGGAAAATGGTTCTCTTCGCCCCTCGCCCTTGGTACCGGCGTTGTTGCCGACATAACTGACGGGCTACCCTCTGACATGCCTTGCTATCATGACCATGCAAGATGTCACCGCTCCTCCTACTGTTAACCCACATGGTGGGCCCATAACCCACAGTTCCACAGGATCGAAACCTGACTCTCCTGTACCCTAGCTCCTAAAGGTTATTCCTCATGCTTGGCTTCGTATGTAATTCATGAGCCACCTTCCAAGAGATCATCAATTCTGGTATAAGACATAATACTTATTCCTGTTGCTCTAAAACCCTTTCACACTCTATTTTCGGCAACGAACGGTTGACTAGCCACTTGAAACTTCTTACCGTACCTTCTTGTTCGGCTCTCAGTGTGTTCCCTTTGACCAATTCGAGAGTTACTCATGTGATCATCCATGGGATAACCCCCAGATGATTTCCCTTGATAGCATTCTATCGTTGTCAGGCTGCCCCTTTCTTATTGGTAAGTATGATGGGGTTCACCAAGAAAGGCTGATGACTTATCCTGATAACTCAAAGCTAAGGAATGACGACATCAACAGAAGCGGTCAACTTCTTCGAGAAGAGGAACCACGACCGAGAAGATTCGTTAGAATTTTGTAACCTAATCCCTTCCCCCTTCTCCCCCTCCTAAATCTCGGGATGAGATTTCTTGTAGTGGGGGAGAATTGTGATGCTCGGATAATTAAGCTACAGTAAAACTTTGTTAATGATGCCACGTCACCTCGATTACTGTTGCTAATCTTGCGTCAGTTGGAAACTGATTCAAATTCAAATTCAAAATCAAGCAAACAACAAAAGTTCTAAAATGCAAAAACAAAAATTTTCTAAATGTGTCGGTACATCATAGGTAATTGTGGTGGTGAAACCAAACTTTGACGAAGTGTTTAAAGGCTCTAAAATTATTATGACAGTAGCAAAAACAATTAATTAAATGCCTTTTACAATTAATAAAATACTAAACAGTTTTATTTTGTCACTAAACTTTTTGTGGCATTTGGGTATTTTGAAACACTAATTTAGGTACTACTTATATGTTTTATAAAACAAATATATATAGAAAATTAAATAGAAAACTAATAAATAGATAATAAATAAAAAATTAAACAAAAAATTAAAGAACCCAAAAGACCCTGGCCTAACTGGGCCTTGGCCCAGCCCCCCCACACTCCCCCATAACCCCCCTGTCGGTGGAAATCCAAATCAACCGCACCCACTCCCCCCCCACTCGTCCCACTCCCCCTTTCTGTGCCCCTCCTCAATCCAGATCGGGACCAGAGGCACCCCGCCCCCGCACCCCGCCGCCGAGCTCGGTCACCGGTCGCCGCCCCACAATGCCTCCGTCCTCCACCGCGACGCCACCTCGCTCGCGCTGCCCCTCCCGGTCTCCTTCCCCTCCCTCCTACACCGCGCCGTCCTCCCTGACGCCGCCGCGACGCCGCCGCCTCATCACCAGACCTCCTCCTCACCTCGTTCGCCGTCGTCCCGTCCTCCACCCCGAGCTCGAGCCCGCTGCCATTTGCCCCACGAACGCCGGTGAGGCCTCGCCCTTCCCCCTTCCCCGCCTCTGCTCGTGCTGGCCGTGCCACACGCTCCCCGCACCGGTGCTGCACGCCTGCGGCTGCGCCCCGCATCACCCGCTCACCACCGACCCCGTGCTCGCCCCATCACCAGCCCCTCCCGCTGGCCGTCCGCGCTCGTCGTCCGCCCCGTCGTGCCCGTGCTCTCCTGCGCCGCTCGCTTTCGCTGCCCATCGCCGCCCCGCGTAGACGACGCGCACGCAGCGCCGCCCCGCTTCCCAGTCCCGGCCAGCCACGTCCGCCCCGCTCCGGCCTGCTGCTAGCACCACCTCCGCCATGGCCGTGCTCATCCCCGTGCCCCCCTGCTCGCCCCCACCTCTCGCTCCCTTTGCCCCGCGCCCGCGCCTCCCGCTCACGCTAGCTGCCGGCTGCGCCTGCGCCTCCAGCTCGTCGGCCGCGCCTGCGCCCACCCCTGCAGTCGCGCTGCCGCTGCCACTGCGCTCCGCCCTCGCCACTACTGCGCGCCGCTGGCCGTTGTCGGCGCCCAGCAGCGCCCGCCCGGGGCCAGCGCCTCGCCGCGCTTGGGTCCGCCCCTCCCCGGGGCTCCGCCCGTTAACCCGCCCCGCTGGGCTGGCCTCTGTTCCACCGGACAACGGGCCCCACGCTCCAGAACGAATTTTCAAAAAAAAGAAGAGTAAAAATATATAATAATAATTAATTAATTAATTAACCTTGATTAGTTAACCTAATTAGTTAATTAAAACAATAATCTGTCACTGACTAATGGGGCCACACTTAATTAATCCTAATTAGTTTTAAAACAAATCCTAGTTCACGTTTATCTCAATGATAGGTGGATCCCACTGGACCCACCGGCTAGGTTTGACTCTGGTCAGCCGGGTTTGACCTGCTGACATCATGGTGATGTCATGCTGAAATCATCGTTCATTATTTTAGATAATGTTCAATTTAAATAATTAAATAAATTTTAAAAATTGCATAAAACTTTGATAAATCATAGTAGATAATCTGTAACTCGGATGAAAATACTTTGTACATGAAAGTTGCTCAGAACGACGAGACGAATCAGAATACACAGTCCGTTCGTTCCCCACACGTCCCTAGCATAGCGAACATGCAACTTTTCCCCTCTGGTTCATCTGTCCGAAAACGCGAAATATCGGGAATACTTTCCCGGATGATTTCCCCCCTTCGCCGGTAGCACCTAGTACTGCGATAGGTCATCCCTAGCACCATGTATTGCCATGTTATGCTTTGTCATGCTTTGATTGCTCTGTTATTTATTGTGCCACCCCTCCGTTACTTCTTTTCGATAGACCCCGAGACCGCGGTTGAACCAGTGATTGACTTCTTCACCTTCGGGGGTCTGTTTATGTCTATAGAGCAACCAGGCAAGCACCCCCCTTGATCACCAGATATCGCCTATTCTTCTCTCTACTGCTTGCATTAGAGTAATGTAGCATGTTATTGCTTTCCATTAATCCTATTATGTTGCATAGCCTATCATTGTTGCTACAGTTGTTGATACCTTACCTGCATTCCTAAATGCTTAGTATAGGATGCTAGGTTATCATCGGTGGTCCTAAATTCTTGTCAGTCTGGCGTGCTATATTATCGGGCCGTGATCACTAGGGAGGTGATCACGGGTATATACTTATATACATATACATGATACATGTGATGACTAAAGACGGGTCGGCTCGTAGAGTACCCGTGAGTGATTCGCAGATTGGGGGCTGAAAGGACCTTTGTCCCGACGTCCCTCTGGGTGGATCTTTGTGGCGGAGCGACAGGGCAGGTAGAGACCACCCAGGAGAGAGGTGGGCCTGGCCCTGGTCGGCGTCGCGGTTACTTCTAAATAACATGCTTAATGAGATCTTGGTATTTGATCTGAGTCTGGCCACTAGCCTATACGCACTAACCAACTACGCGGGAAAAGTTATGGGCACTCGACGTCGTGGTATCAACCGAAGCCTTCGTGATGTCAGCGACTGAGCGGCGCGCACCGGGTTGGACCGGGTAACGCAACTTCCTTTGTAATGGACGTTGCTAGGTCTGCTCACTGGCCGCGTACGCAACGTGCAGGTGTGCAATGGGCGATGGGCCCAGACCCCTGCGTGCTTAGGATTTAGACCGGCATGCTGACCTCTCTGTTGTGCCTAGGTGGGGCTGTGACGTGTTGATCTTCCGAGGCCGGGCATGACCCAAGAAAGTGTGTCTGGCCAAAGGGGATTGAGCATGTTGGGAAATGTGGTGCACCCCTGCAAGGAAGTTTATCTATTCGAATAGCCGTGTCCCTCAGTAAAAGGATGACCCGGAGTTGTACCTCGACCTTATGACAACTACAACTGGATACTTCATAAATCACACCCTTCCAAGTGCCAGATACAACCCGGTGATCGCTCTCTCACACGGCGACGAGGAGAGGATCGCCGGGTAGGATTATGCTATCGGATGATACTTGGTGAACTTACCATCTACTCTCTTCTACATGCTTCAAGATGGAGGCTGCCAGAAGCGTTGTCTTCGATAGGACTAGCTATCCCCCTCTTATTCTGGCATTCTGCAGTTCAGTCCACATATACTACCCATTTCATTTATACCAATGCATATGTAGTGTAGATCCTTGCTTGCGAGTACTTTGGATGAGTACTCACGATTTCTTTGCTACTTATTTTCCCCTTTCCCGGTTATTGTGATCATATGATGGAGTCCAGGAGCCAGAGGATCCCGAGGAGGATTCTATGTGGAATTCAACTTCGAGGAATAGTTAGGAGGGTCCCAGGCAGGAGGCCTTGCCTTTTCGACCGTTGCTACTTTTGTGCTAGCCTTCTTAAGGCAAACTTGTTTACCTTATGTTTGTACTCAGATATTGTTGCTTTCCGCTGACTCTTGTGTTTTCAAGCTTATGTATTTGAGCCCTCAAGGCCCATGGCTTGTAATATAAAGCTTGTATTATTTTATTTGTGTATAGAGTTGTGTTGTGATATCTTCCCGTGAGTCCTTGATCTTGATTGTACACATTTGCATGTATGATTAGTGTACGATTAAATCGAGGGCGTCACAAGGGGCCAGGGCGTCGCTCGTCTTCTTCCTCGCTCGTGACCCCGACCGAGACAGAGGTGAAGCAGAGGCGGGCTCCGGCTAGGGGGCCAGCCGGCTCCGGCTGTCTCTCGCCCGGCTGAGGGCACCGGCGGGACCGCTGCGCCGTGTCCATTGAGAGGCGAAGGAGGTGCCGGGGAGGAGTGGAGGAAGCGGGGGCAAAGGCGAACAAAGAGGAGTCAGGCGGTGGTGGTGGTGTCCGGTGATGCGGGCTATTCCGGCAAGGGGCAAGTGGGTGGGGCGAACCACGGGAAGGAGAGGAAGGTGGTGGAGGGCTCGGGAGGAGGAGAGGAGGCTCAGTTAGATAGAAATGAGGCGAGGCCGAAGCGGGAACGACGAACTCCGGCGAGATGTTGTAGCTCCGGTGGACTAGAGAGGCGGGGGAGGGAGTGATGAGCAGCGAAACACCTCGGGGCTGCTTATATAGGCACAAAGGAAGCCTCTAGAGCTCACGGGCGAGCTCCAACATGGCTCTAATGGAGGACATGAGCAGTTTGCGGCATGGGTACGGCTGCCAGCGCTCGACGACGGCAAAACAGGAGAGGGCCCAGGCACAGGATGACGCAAACGAGCATGGGGGAGCTCCTGGACAAGGAGAGACATCGAGATGCGGAGGGAGCAGACGAGGACAGCAGCCGGAACGAGCCAGAGCTTACTATTAGCATGACGCAAGTGTGATCACCGCGTGCACTGGTACAAGCGACGCATTTTGGCCAGCCGACTATGTCAGGCGTGTAGTCTCTCTAAGCTAGGTTACAACTGAGGTGATGAATCGATTAGGGGCACTGTGGTTAGATGGTAATGATCCCCTGAAGTTTGTTGTTGCAAACTCATCTGCAAATACAGTGATCAACTAAGAAGGGCTACGGAACAAAATTGATGTGTAGGAGGTTTAGAGTAGGAAGGACAAGAATCCTGTGCAATTAGAGGGGAAATGGACCACAACTTAACATAGTTGCTTTGCAACTATATAGTTGGTCCAGAAAAGAGATTTGGATGATGCACTCACATAATTGCATGAAATGAGCTGAAAATGGACATGGCCCAATGATTTGAAGATATGAAGATGCTCAGAAACTTTCATGCCATTTGGATTAGCCAAACTAGCACTTGCTTCATATAGCATCTCTTTGGGCAGAAACTTGCAAAAATTTTACAGGGCAAATGGATTAATGAATTGATCTAAAACTTCGTGGAGAGGGTTGATATGGATAGGAGAATGGCCTGACAAATTTCCAGCTTAAATGAAGCAATATAAAATATGGTTGCTTCACAAACTGAAAATCTGACCAGAAACCAAGATTTGGAGCTGGGCTCAGATAGATGAGTTACATGAGCTCACATTTGGTGGAGACTAACGATTTGATCAAATGAAGGACCTTGCAAAATTTCAACTCATTTGGATATGCCTAGCTTGTACTTCCTTCACACAGGCTTCCCTGAGACATGAAATTTGAAAAATTGCTTAGGAATATTTACTAGGGAAATTGAGTTGCATTTTGGCATGGGGCAATTATATGGACATGAAAAGATGTCCAAAAATTTTGGGGTCAATCAAGCAAATATAAATGACACTTCCTTCTCAAAAAGCCACTTAGGGCAGAATCAGAAAAGGAATATTTGTGAATTATCTTTGATGATGCCAAGGAAGGATTTTGACATATTTGAGGAAGATATGACCCAAAAAATTTATGAGAATTATTTAGGAATTTTGGGAGTGACAAAAATATAGGTTGTTTCACAACCAAGGGCAAAAAGGATTATTCCTTTAATAGAAAAAAGAATATTCCCTAGAAAAGAATATTGGATTAGGTCAGGGATGAAAATGACATGATCTTGAGATGATGATGAGGATGACAAGCCACTATAAAACCTAGGAAGACATTATCTTCCCAAGTTTCAGAACCACATAGCCACAGAAAAGCAAATTAAATCAAGAAATCCAAGAAAATCACCAGAAAAAGAAAAGGGCAAAATCCAGGGTGTTACAGGCAGTGATAGCCAGAACAAGTCCGAAGAGTAATTTAACCTCAATGAGGGCACTAGTCCGTCAAGCAGTCATGATGAGGGGAGCAGAAGCACTCCCATCAACTTGCCTAAGGCGGCCACCAGGACAAGGAAGAAGAGAACATCTGAATCTGAGGCTGAAGATTTTGTTATGGAGGAGGAAGTGACCTCCAAGAAGAAGGTGCTCAAGAAAGAGTATGCTGCTGCTGCTTCCACAAAGCCTGGTCAGTCAAACAAAGCTCCTGCCAAAAGAGCTCCAATGTCAAAAGCCAGAGCCTCAACTCAAGAAACCATGGAGTTCGCTCTTGAACCAAGAGAGGTAGAGGCTGCTGGAGGAAAGAAGAGGAAGGAGAGAGTCAGAAAAACTATTCCCAGAGTCATTGGGAAACCTTCTATGACGAGAGATTCTGATGAAGAAGAGGAGTAAGAGCCTGTTGCACCTCCTGCAAAGACTCAGAAGCTTATGGGGGACCCCATAAGGACTGGGGCTGCTCCATCCAAGCTCAAGTCTGCCCCAAGCCTTCTGCTAAAGCTCAAGCCCCCAAACCATCTGCACCCAAGAGATCTACCAGGAACATCTCTGCTGCTGAGAAGAGTAAGGCCCCAGTGCCTGAAGCTCAAGAAGAAGAAGAAGAGCAACAAGTGCTCAGAAAGCTAAAGCCCAAGATTCCAGATCGTAGTGATGATCATCCTGTGGCAGAAAATATGAAGCTAAGAAAGAATGCAGGTCTGAGACTTTCGAGGAAGACTGGTCCCTTTGCCACCAGGAGGAGAACTGTTGTGGACTACCGCTTTCACACAAAGGAACAACAGGATTTATATGAGACAATGTTGTTAGATAAGAAGCCCGTAGTCTGTGATATGAAGTGGGTTGACTGGAAATACATTGATGACAACGAGGACTACTTCCCAGGTGTGCATGAGAGCTTTAGAATGAATGATGCTGACAAGTTTCTTGGTCAGAAATTGACTAAGTGGAACGATGAGATGATCATGAAATTCTATTCCACTGCTCACTTCTACCATGATGGAAAGATTGTCTGGATGAATGAAGGTACAAGGTATCAATCAACAATCTCAGAATGGGCCAAGCTGATCAATGCCCCAAAGGAAGAGGAGAATGACATTGATGTATATGCTAAGCCTAGGAAGGATCACTGCCGGTGTCAAAACCGGCGGATCTCGGGTAGGGGGTCCCGAACTGCGCGTCTAGGCCGGATGGTAACAGGAGGCAAGGGACACGAAGTTTTACCCAGGTTCGGGCCCTCTTGATGGAGGTAAAACCCTACGTCCTGCTTGATTAATATTGATGATATGGGTAGTACAAGAGTAGATCTACCACGAGATCAGAGAGGCTAAACCCTAGGAGCTAGCCTATGGTATGATTGTTCTTCGTCCTACGGACTAAAACTCTCCGGTTTATATAGACACCGGAGAGGGCTAGGGTTACACAGAGTCGGTTACAATGGTAGGAGATCTACATATCCATATCGCCAAGCTTGCCTTCCACGCCAAGGAAAGTCCCTTCCGGACACGGGACGAAGTCTTCAATCTTGTATCTTCATAGTCCACGAGTCCGGCCGAAGGTATAGTCCGGCTATCCGGACACCCCCTAATCCAGGACTCCCTCAGTAGCCCCTGAACTAGGCTTCAATGACGATGAGTCCGGCGCGCAGATTGTCTTCGGCATTGCAAGGCGGGTTCCTCCTCCAAGTACTTCATAGAAGATTTTGAACACAAAGGTAGTGTCCGGCTCTGCAAAATAAGTTTCCACATATTGCCATAGAGAGAATAATATTTACACAAATCTAATCTGCTGACGTATTCCGTAGCGTGACATCACACCACGGCCAAGTCTTTATTCGAATCGTTTTACGCGTTCAGCGAGGCGGTTTCCTTGGCATGTCTTGTTAAAGCAGAGATCGTGTACCCTTATTCCGGGATTCTCATCAATACGGGTGTGGGTAACCCAACCGCGCCATTGACTACGACGCTTGGGAGATAAGCGAGTTTTACCAGGCTGGTGGGGGCGCATAGTCGCGTCCGCCCATATAGGGGGATAAGGATCCACCTTTTCATCCACGCCTTCTTCCTCCTTTGCCTATCCATTTCCGCGCACTCGAGCTCCAGCGCCCAAGTCCGCACACCCCACCTCAACCTTCTCCAGCCATGTCCGAAGCGGGAGGCAAGTGGATGGTCTCCTCCGTCACGGAGGGACATATCAAAATACTGAGGAACGCCGGATACTTGTCTAACGACATTGCGCACCGGCTTACCAAAGAGGGGCAGCTCATCCCCACCCCTAGGCCCCATGAGAGGGTGGTGTTCCTCCCCCATTTCCTCCGCGGACTGGGCTTTCCTCTCCACCCATTTGTCCGGGGGCTCATGTTCTACTATGGCCTGGATTTCCACGATCTGGCCCCAAACTTTGTCCTCAACATCTTGGCGTTTATCGTCATGTGCGAGGCTTTCTTCCGCATCCGCCCCCATTTCGGCCTATGGCTCAAGACTTTCAATGTCAATCCGAAGGTGGTGCGGGGCACCCAAGCAGAGTGCGGAGGCGCCAAGGTGGGCAAGATGCCCAACGTCCTATGGTTCGAGGGCTCCTTCGTGGAGTCCCTAAAGGGGTGGCAGTCGGGGTGGTTTTACATCACCGAGCCGTGCGACCCTGAATGGGTCGCAGCCCTCGAGTTCCGATCCGGACCTCCTACACGGCTCGCCTCCTGGAAAGAGACGGGCCTGTCGTGGGGTAAAAAAGGAGAGCTGAACGCACTCCAAACATGCGTCCAAACCCTGGTGGACAGGAATCTCAAACCTGTCAACGTAGTCCAGGTTATGCTCATCCGTCGGATCCTCCCATGTCAACAACGGGCTTTCAACCTGTGGGAGTTCGACCCGGCGCAGCACCGAACTCTGAGCAGGCTCTTCGACACGACGTACGAAGATGCCAGGAAGGTGCTTTTCAAGGGCGCCGAGGCCCCCGCATCCGCTACCGAGGATCGCGGATTCAGCATGCAGCGTCACGCTCGTGAGGTAAGCTGTTTTCACCTTTTACAGGGTATTAGTTTTTCATAGTTTGACTCCATGCGGGATCTAAGCTCCCTTACCTTTGACAGGATTGGCAGGAGACGTCCGGACAGATCAACTGTCCGGCTCCTTTGCCCGAAGGCCCAGCGGACGCTCACTTGGCGAAGCTGCTAGTTCCGGCACCCTACGTGGTGCCGGAGAAGAAGGCCAAGAAGAAGGCCACGGGGACTCGAAAGAGTGCCCGGCGCCAGGAGGTGTCGGATTCATCATCCGACGACTCCAAGGCGCACTCCTCCCATGAAGACGAGGAGGAGGAAGAAGAGACCTCTCCCCCTCCAGCGGGGGGAGGGAAGAAAACGAAGGCCGCCCCAACCGGGGAGGCCGAAGGGTCCAAGAGGGGGAAGACCCCTCCTCCGGACTACTCCACCAACGCTGACAACGGCGAAGAGGAGTGGCCGCACAGGGCCAAGCCCCTGGAGAGATCGTAAGTATCCGGATACCAGAGTCATTCATAGTATTCCCCCATTGCACAGTTTTTTCCTTACGTCGAACATGATTGTGCAGTCCGCCCAAGGTCGGGCTCGACGAGTCGTCGAGTGGCTCCCTGGATTCGTCGGATGTGAATTCACTTTCGACGGCTTCCTCCCTCCACCCTACGGATGGCGCCGAGGTGGCGTCCCAACAGGTTCCAAGCCAGGAGGAGGTGGTCCTGGAGGCGCCGCAAGGCAACCTCCCGGACTCCAGGCGTAAAGGGGATAGAACCCCCAAGGGATCCAAGTCCGGCTTTGAGCCGGACACCGCGCCGGAACCTTCAACGGTTCCGGACTCCGGTAGGCAGCCTCCTTCCAAGAGGAGCAAGCCTACCGAGCCGGTGACCTCCGTCCAACCAGAGGCACCGGACAGTTTGCTGGAGACGCTTAACGGCGCCTCCATCGATGAGGAGCACCGCACCATTATGAGTGCGGTGATCCAGAAGGTTTAGTCCGCCAAGAGCGGACTGACTGAAGCCTGTGCCAGCCTTCTAACAGGCTTTGAGGTAAGTAAAGAATATGTAAAAATATTACCGCATAGACAGTAGCCCCTGATGCTCTATTCGGCGTTCGAAAAGAAAAGCCGAATAGAGGATCTAATAACATTCGCAGGAGTCTAACATGATCAAGTCAATATGCGTATGCAGGCTTCGCTGCTGGCCTCCGCCGCACTGACTGCGGAGGTGGATACGCTGAAGCAGAACCTCGAGCGGTCCGAGCAAGAGCTCGGCTTAGCCAAGCAGCAGCTCAAGGAGAAGGAAGGTAAGGAATACCTTATTGAAATATGTGAAAGGTGCAATTGCAAAAAGTGACAGGATTAACGCGGCTATTATAGGGGCCACAACTGAGGTGGCGACCCTTAAGCAAGCGCTGTCCGAGGCCAAAAAGAGGGCGGCCACAGAGCGCACCGAGCGGGAGAAGCGTGAGACACAGGTTGGCGAGGTGCGGCAAGAGCTCCAGGCTCTCATGAAAAAACATGAGTTTGGAGCTTGACTCGAAGACGTGAGAGTCTGAGCTCGCGGCAGCCATTGAAGATGCCAAGTCTGCCAAGGCCAAAGCCCAGAAGGCCCTCCAGGATGTTGAGGCAATAAAAAAGATAGCGGTGGGTAAGGCATTCTTTATGCGAAGCAAGCACGTAAAAGTGAATTACTTGTCACTTACCCGAATCCGGAGCTCTCCAGGAGCATTCGCAGACTTGCCCCATAGCGTGTCAGATGCCGCCGCCTTCTACCGAGCCGAGGAGGGAAGCTCGACGGAGAAGGTGTTCTGGTCTCAGTATGCTGAGGCCGAAGACCCGGTGCCCTTAAGCGACCAGCTGAAACAGCTGGTCGAGCTCCATAAGGTGGCCGAACAGGCAATGAAGGGCCTCATAGTCCGGCTGTGGCCTGGAGAGGCCATGCCTGGGAGCTACTTCGGGCTGGTGAGGCGGCTGGTGGAGGCCTGTCCGACGCTCGAAGTCATCAAGCGCTCCATATGCATCGAGGATGCCCGTAGGGCGCTTGCCCGTGCGAAGGTGCACTGGGGCAAGCTGGATGCTGAGAAGCTTGTGAAGGATGGGCCACCGCCGGGCGAGGAGCATCGCAAGCCTGAGATGTATTATGAGGGCGTTCTGAAGGGTGCCCGCCTTGTGGCGGATGAATGTTCCATGAATGTAATTTTTCAGTGAACTCGCTCATTTTGTCCTATGCGCTGAAAACTTGTTCATGTGCGCTAAGCAATGCTTTTTGGATTTAAAATATTACCTTCTGTGCGGCCGTTTATCAAATTTGAGAGATGGCGAGTCGTCGGCTTCTGCCCCCATGGCACGAGTGCTGGGGTGTTCGGGATAAACATGAGCGCTCTTTTTCCCATTCTTGGGTCCTTCGAGGGAGGCGCTCAACACAACGAACAAGGCAATCGGACTATAACGCTTGAACACTCTCATTTAGCAATAGAATTCTATAATTTTAAATTTCGGCGAAGCCCCTAGTGTTCGGAAGACCGAGTTCGGGGCGCTATCCACGCCTAGGCCGGACAAAGCCGACTCCTCGCTCTAAGCGGCATAAGTCTTTAGGGACTCGAAAACCTCTCGAACAGCGACCAGTTCTCGCCTCATCATGACGGTCAGTTTTAGCTTTCTCTACTGAGGTGCTTAGCCCAGCTCAACTGGGGCACAATCGCAGTAGTTCTGCTAGTGCTACCTTAGCCGATATAACGGAACGTAAGGTACCAAAACATAGGAGCCGGGCAAACCCAACTATTGACCCAAGACATGATTTGGAGCCGATGCATATAATGCTATAAGTTCGGGGTGCCGCACTTGTGAAAGTGTTCGACCTTCTCACACCATGTTGTGGGGTACTTAAGCCCCTGGCGTATTGGCCGTACCAAAGTGTACGGGTGCAACATGTCATTAATGAACATATATTCGTAAAAAAGAGGTAATGCAATAATAGACGGAAGCTATGCATTGCTTATTTAAAAAAGCTGCGATCAAAGCAGAACGATACAAATAGTGCGATAAGCAAAAGATGGGACTATCAAATATGTCCTTTCTAGGGGCGAGCTGCGAATGTTATGCGAAACAGGTATACTGCTCGTTATAGAGACCACCTTAGAGTTCCGTAGTGCGGCGTAGCTTTCTGCTTCCCTGGTTGTATCGTTTGTGTGGCAATTGTACTGCCAGACAAGCCTTCCGAAGAACGTAGTCCTGAAAATAAGAGAAAATTAAGAAGTCGACAGCCCCTAGTGCGGTTTAAGCCGTGTTTCGGGCGTGCCGTGATGGTGCCCCTCCCCCTGTGCCCATGGTATTTCTAGAGCGTAGTTATGTACGCGCAACACTGTTTTCGCAAGTTCGCGAGGACTGGGGTTGGGGCCGCATTGCTATGCTTGCTCGGAACGTGCCAGGCGGTCTTGTTGTAGGTTACTCCGGGCGCGCTTGACAGTGTCCGGACGTTTAATGGCCGGACTGGAGAATTGCCTTGAGAGGCTGCTTTGTACTTCCGCTGTGATAGCCGCCGTATGCTCCTCCGTTCGGAGAGAGCGTTCGGTGTTTCCATTGACCGTGATGACTCCTCGAGGGCCTGGCATCTTGAGCTTGAGGTATGCGTAGTGCGGCACCGCATCGAATTTGGCAAATGCGGTTCGGCCGAGCAGTGCGTGATAGCCACTGCGGAACGGGACTATGTCAAAGATTAACTCCTCGCTTCAGAAATTATCCGGAGAGCCGAAGACCACTTCAAGTGTAACTGAGCCTGTACATTTGGCTTCTACACCTGGTATGACGCCTTTAAAGGTCGTTCTGGTGGGTTTAATCCTCGAGGGATCGATGCCCATGTTCCGCACTGTATCCTGCTAAAGCAGGTTCAGGCTGCTGCCGCCGTCCATAAGGACTCTAGTGAGGTGAAATCCGTCAATAATTGGGTCTAGAACCAATGCGGCGAATCCGCCATGACGGATGCTAGTGGGGTGGTCCCTTTGATCAAAAGTGATCGGGCAGGAAGACCATGGGTTGAACTTTGGGGTGACTGGCTCCATCGCGTATACGTCCCTTAGCGCACGCTTCCACTCCCTCTTAGGGACGTGGGTTGCATATATCATGTTCACCATCCGCACTTGTGGGGGAAAACCTTTCTGTCCACTGTTGTTCGGTGGCCGGGGCTCCTCCTCGTCATCGCTATGCAGCCCCTTGTCTCTGTTTTCGGCATTTAACTTGCCTGCCTGCTTGAACACCCAACAATCCTTGTTGGTGTGATTGGCTGGTTTTTCGGGGGTTCCATGTATCTGGCATGAGCGGTCGAGTATTCGGTCCAAACTGGACGGGCTCGGAGTATTTCTTTTTGATGGCTTTTTCCGTTGACCGGGTTTAGAGCCTCTAAATCCGGCATTAACTGCCGTATCCTCAGCATTGTCACCATTAATGCGGCGCTTTTGCTTGTTGCGACGTGACCTGCCACTGCTGTCCTTGGTATCTGAATTACCAGGGCTCTTGGTCATGTTATTGTTGCGAGCTAGCCAGCTGTCTTCTCCCGCGCAAAAGCGGATCATAAGTGTCGTGAGGGCTGCCATAGATTTCGGCTTTTCCTGTCCTAGGTGCCGTGCAAGCCACTCGTCGCGGATGATATGCTTGAAGGCTGCTAGGGCCTCTGCGTCCGGACAATCGACTATCTGGTTTTTCTTTGTTAGGAACCGTGTCCAGAATTGTCTGGCCGATTCCTCTGGCTGCTGAATTATGTGGTTTAGGTCATCGGCGTTTGGTGGTCGCACATAAGTGCCCTGGAAATTGTCGAGGAATGTGGCTTCCAGGTCCTCCCAACAACCAATTGATTCTGCTGGCAAGCTATTAAGCCAATGCCGGGCTGGTCCTTTAAGCTTGAGTGGGAGGTATTTGATGGCATGTAGGTCATCACCGCGGGCCATGTGGATATGAAGGAGATAGTCCTTGATCCATACCGCAGGATCTGTTGTGCCATCGTATGATTCGATGTTCACGGGTTTGAAACCCTCGGTGATTTGATGATCCAGTACTTCATTTGTGAAGCATAGTGGGTGTGCGACGCCTCTGTATTGGGCTACATCACGACATAGCTCAAACGAGCTTTGTCTACTGTGTTCAGCCCGGCCGGATTTACTGTATCCGGCGTGACGAGTACCGTCTCGTGCTGTGGGGCACCCACGTGATCCGTAGATCGATCTTGTTTGCCTTGCCTTGTCCTCCAATATATCTCGCAGGTCTGGCGCATTTTCCCATGCCTTGGTGGTTTTTGAGCAGCGCCGGGGTGCGGCTTGAGTGGAGGGCCGAGAGGCCTCTCTGTCGCGGCCACGGGGTGGCCGGTCGGCCGCATCATGCGTTGGTGATTTAGGTTTGAGTGTTTCCTCCTCTAATTGGGGTAGCAACCTGCGCTTTGGGTAGCTCTTGGAGGGGCGTTCGAGTTCATACTCTTTGGCCGCAAGGACTTCAGTCCAATTGTCGGCTAGCAAATCTTGATAAGCTCTAAGCTATTGCTGTTTTTTCTTGAGGCTGCTCGCCGTGGCCATAAGCCTGCGTTTGAAACGCTCTTGTTCGACGGGATCCTCCGGCACGACAAATTCGTCGTCGTCGAGGCTTGCCTCGTCTTCGGAGGGAGGCATATAATTATCGTCCTCGACCTCTCTGTCTGCCGCTCTCTCATGAGGGCTGGCTTCTCTATCCCCCTGTGCTCAATCTTGCCTGATTTGGGATAGATCACTTATGTTCGGGTGGGTGGGTGGAATTAAATCTGAAGCCTCACCCAATCTGAGGCTCAAAGGCCGAGGAATTTCCGAACTAAAATATTTGGATTCCTGGATGTTGTCCAATGAATCCAGCCCGTCGCCTGACTCTAAGTTCAGGTCTTGAGTGATATCCTCCCCTCCGCGGGTATCCGGCTTGGAGGGATCCGGAATCCGGACGTAGCTAGTCCTTAAGATAGATGAGGGGTCACCGCACTGTCTCTCTACCACGACAATGTGATGGGTGACTTGGGGAGAGTTAATCTCTCTCAGATCGGGCTTAGGCCCAATCTGGTCGTAATCCGTAGCGACTCCCAGGGCGGCGATGCGATCCAAGAGCTCGTTTATGGAGGAGAGTTCCATTGGATCTAACTGCTTGGCGAGTTCCGAGATGACATGAAGATTGTTTTCGATGGCTCGAGAGGTCATCGTCGGCGCAGAAGCTGAACAGGCGGTCATAAGAAAACCACCTAGCCGGAGGGTTTGGCTGACAACCAAAGCTCCCTTAGCAACGGTGTCGTCTTTAAAGACGGGGCATGGCATGCTTCCTGATGGCGACGACATAGAGGAACTCTCAATGAAAGCACCAATGTCGGTGTCAAAACTGGCGAATCTCGGGTAGGGGGTCCCGAACTGCGCGTCTAGGCCGGATGGTAACAGGAGGCAAGGGACATGAAGTTTTACCCAGGTTCGGGCCCTCTTGATGGAGGTAAAACCCTACATCCTGCTTGATTAATATTGATGATATGGGTAGTACAAGAGTAGATCTTACCACGAGATCAGAGGGGCTAAACCCTAGAAGCTAGCCTCTGGTATGATTGTTGTTCTCTATGTTGTCCTACGGACTAAAACCCTCCGGTTTATATGGACACCGGAGAGGGTTAGGGTTACAAAGTCGGTTACAATGGTAGGAGATCTACATATCCGTATCGCCAAGCTTGCCTTCCATGCCAAGGGAAAGTCCCTTCCGGACACGGACGAAGTCTTCAATCTTGTATCTTCATAGTCCAGGAGTCCGGCTGAAGGTATAGTCCGGCCATCCGGACACCCCCTAATCCAGGACTCCCTCAGTAGCCCCGAACCAGGCTTCAATGACGATGAGTCCGGCGCGCAGATTGTCTTCGGCATTGCAAGGCGGGTTCTCCTCCAAATTCCGTGTACCTGTTGAATAAAGTCCGGTTTCTTGTAAATGTTGCGCTCCTTGGCTTCTACGCCCAATAATGGCCGTCTCCCACGTGTCAAACGAATATGAAAAGTCTGATTGTTTTTACATCCACACCCCTAGCCGCGTAAATGAGCCGCCCATTTAAGGGGACGAGGATTTAGATCCAAACCACACCTTCTCCCCTTCACGACTGTTCATCAGAGCGCATCCCGCATAGTGAGCTAGTGACGCTCCAGACCAAGGGATTTCTCCCCCGGCCTATATGGTCCCGGTTCGAGCCGGTCTTACCATCTATAATGGCGGAGAGAAAGCGGAGAGTGCCCCTAATCCCTCCAAAGGAGAGCGGGTATGCCTCATCCCTTATTTAATAAGAGGGCTCGGATTTCCAATCCATCCGTTTCTCCGGGGGCTCCTGGAGTTCTATGGCCTCCAGCTACACATTCTTACGCCTGCCTCCGTATTGCATATCGCGGGCTTCGTAGCTCTCTGCGAGCTGTTTTTGGGTGTTGAGGCTCATTTCGGGCTGTGGAAAGAGCTATTCTGCCTTGTGCCCCGTTCTCGGAAGGGGTCGATATATCAAGTGGGCGGAGCCGAAGTGTGGCGCATCGCTGGGACCGGATATCTATCCGGAACCCCAAAGAAGGCGTCCGAGGACTGGCCTTCAGAATGGTTTTACATAGAGGACGTCCCGCTGCTGGATCCTGTCCGGGTCGGCCTCCCTGAGTTCGACAGTGCTCCACTAAAGAAGCGCCTAAGCTGGCGTCCACGGAGCCCTCAGAGGGAAAGTGACAAGGACGTCCGTTACCTGATGGGCCGGATAAGATTGTTAGCTCATTCCAGACTGACCATGATCGGGGTCATGGCCGCATGCATCATGCGAGGGGTGCAGCCGCTACAGTACAGAGGCCACCCCATGTGGGATTTCAACGGGGAGGACGACTCCACCCGCTACGGCCGTAAGGGACCGGATTCGGCTGCGGCCCTAACAAAGACCTTGCCCGCTTTGTACAAGGGAGAAGAGGAGGAATTTCTCCGCGTCAACCCACAGGGTGGATTTTCTATGTACAATCCCCCAAGCTGGGTAAGTGGTTTACTTGCCCATCCGTTTTATATTCCCATTGTTAAATATTCAGTCTAATGACTTTAACGCAGGAACTGCGCCAGGCTGTTAAAGAAATAAACAGCCCTCCTCCACAACCCAAGGACCCAGGACGGTCCCTCGACCCGGCCTCTCAAGAGGATCCGGACTTATCTGTGGAGCTGATTGATGGAGTGTTCCATCAATTGAGCAAGGACAACGCCTTGGTGGCCATTACGGCCGATTACCCAGGGCTAATCCCGGCCTCCCAAGTAACTGAGATCGAAGTCCCAATACCCCGAATAGGGGTCCGCCCTCTCGTGTTTTCAGTTTCCTGATTACAACCGAGCTTTACAGGGGAGGTTTTTTTGAGATGGGAGGCCGAACCTGCGGCGACAAGCCAACGAGGGGCCGCAGGGCCCCGTGGGCAGAAAAGAGGTGCAGTCCGGACCGAGGCGTCAGCGCAAAGGTATGGCGCGACCCCTTATCCTAGGTGTTATACCTTCAAGGCATATTAACACTCGTGCTCTCTTCAGGACAAAGAGACCTCGCCGGACTATATCCGGAGAGGCTGCCAATCGCGCCTCCACCAGCCAAGCTCCAAAGCCTGGTCCGGAGGCGGAGGCGAACACAAGGCGCGCACCGGACGCTCCTCCGACGGAGGATGTAGACAGGTTGTCTGCCACCAACTCTGAGGTGGAGAGTGCCATGAACCACAGGCGTCGCCGGACAATTCTTCGCGACACTTGTTTCTCCCGAGAGGCATTAGATGCCTTCAATTCGGGAGATGTGTACCTCCGTGCCGCTCAAAATGGTCTAGCCAGAGCCACGGAGCAATATGTAAAAGACATACGGGTAAGAAAATTTTGGTAATTATATATATATATATATATATATACCAGTAGCCCCCGAGACTTGAAACAGTTAGAATAACTGATTTAAGGATCATTTGTTATGCAAGTTCTTACAGAAAAGAATTCCCTACTGTCCCAGGAGCTGGAAGAGTGCAAAGCCCAACTTGAGGCCGCACTAGCCACGGCAGGGGAGACCAAGGAGACCCCCCTCTGGTAATATACACTTCGAAAGATAAGTATTTTGCAAAGCACGGCATGGGTGTGAATCTGACAAATGAAATTGCAGATGGCGCCGGATTGAGTCCGGAAAGGCAACAACTCCTACGCCAGCTGAAGGCTGGTAAGAAGGTGCTGACAAAGGTGAGGCGGGAAAAGAACGATCTCCAAGATGCCAACACCAAGCTGGGCGTCGACCTGAAAGATGTTCGTGCCCAGCTGTCAGACTCCGTTAAGGAGAATCAGCGGCTTCGGCATGGCATATTTAGTAAGTGCTTGAACGAACCTTTGAAAAAAATTCGGTGGGGAAGTCGACTAATAGAGTAATGTCTGTAGGTGTGCTAACAGGTCGTCCTGCAGAGAAGATGCCCGGTTCTACGGGTGACCTTCTTCCCGAGCTCTCGCAACTGCTCGAGCGAGTTCGGCTGGCGATGCAAGGCGTCGCCCAGGCCTTGTGGCCATCCATCTCCATGCCCGAAGGTCTTGGAGAGCTTGCGGAGAAGCTAAAGGGAGCACGGCAGCGCTTCCGATTGTGGAAGATATCGGCCTGCCGTCAAGGCGCTAGGGAGGCCTAGGCCATGGTGAAGACGCGGTACACAAAGGCTGACCCCAACCACATGGCCGAGGTCGGTCCTGTGGGGCCCGATGGGAAGGAGATCCCTGTAAGCTTAGTATACGGCCAAGTAGAATTGGCCGCAAAGTATTCCCAGCGGGACTGTAAATTAGACAGCCTGTTAGATGGTATTGAAGAGGAATACAATCAGTCAGAATGACTATGTAATTTAATTGACATTTATAATGCCTTCTAGCCGGATTGTAGATCGTTTGTCATGGCCAACCTTTTCGCTTCAGCCTCGGGACCTGACGGTCCGGAGTGTGTCCGAATTCCCATGTGGTTATATAAGAACCGGGGAATGCATGGAGACCAGGCGTAGGGGTCATTAGTGCATGAACAGACAAGTGCCCGACTAGTTATGTTATATTACATGGTTAGTAAGAAACATCTTCCAGGGAGAATAGTTCCGCTAGGGGTTCCTTTCCATGGGAGGCATGCCCTAAAGTGCATGCCCATTCTGCGAAAAAAGACGCAGGAACAAGCATCTGGGGGCGCATAAATAAATAAGTGAAAAGATCATCTTTTAGGTCACTGACCGAATATTCCCTTAAGAACGCTAGCTTTCGGCTTCACCCAGTCTAAGGTACACATCCGGCTGATCCGGCAGTAACAATCGCAGAGGTGCTCCCTTTACCACCTAGCCAAATAATCGGGAACGTAGGGGTAAGCACAGGAGCCAGGCAACCCAGCTTGGCCAAAACTTAAGTCATATCGATGCATATAATGGTGAAATAAAAGGTACATGTGGAAGTGTAACACATGTGTTGGGCATGAATCCCGTATAAATAAGCTTCTGTTAAAAGAAGCCCCCAGGTTTAATGAGTGTGGATAGCACGTCATTTGATGAGCCTTTAAAGGCTATAAGAGAAAGGAAGGGGAGAAGGAGAGAAATGTAAGACAGATAGTATATAAAAAATGGACAGAGGAAGGAGACGAACACAGAGTCCGGCGCTAGGCATAGAATCTTCGGAGACGGGCTGCGTTCCATGGGTTCGGCTCGAGTCGGTTATCCGATGCATCTCGTAGGCGGTACGCTCCACCAGTCAGGACTTGGTCAATTATGAAGGGACCTTCCCACTTGGGCTTGAGTTTGTCCTTTTTCTTGTCTGGCAGGCGTAGAACTAATTCGCCAACGTTGTAATTTTTGGCCCGTACTTCTCTGCTTTGGTATCTTCGAGCCTGCTGTTGATAGAATGCGGAACGGGCTTTTGCCACATCACGCTCCTCCTCCAATGTGTCCAAACTGTCTTGCCGATCGAGCTCGGCTTCTCTTTCTCCGTACATGCGCACTCGAGGTGAGTCATGAATTATGTCGCAAGGGAAAACTGCCTCTACGCCGTACACCATAAAGAATGGTGTGTATCCGGTGGTGCGATTCGGCGTGGTCCGCAGCCCCCAGAGTACGGAGTCGAGCTCCTCTACCTAGTGCGTGTTAGGTTCCTTGAGGGACCGCACTAATCTGGGTTTGATGCCGCTCATGATAAGACCATTTGCACATTCGACCTGGCCGTTAGTTTGTGGGTGATAGACGGAAGCATAATCGAGCTTGATGCCGATGTTTTTGCACCAGAGTTTTACCTCGTCGGCCGTAAAGTTCGTGCCGTTATCAGTGATGATGCTGTGGGGGACGCCGTAACGGTGTACAACCCTGGATATAAAGTCTATCACCGGTCCGGATTCGGCCGTCTTAACAGGCTTGGCTTCTATCCATTTGGTGAACTTATCCACCATGACCAGTAAGTATTTTTGCTTGTGGGTTCCGCCTTTAAGGGGTCCAACCATGTCAAGACCCCAGACCGTGAAGGGCCAAGTGATGGGGATAGTTTGGAGGGCGGTGGGTGGCATATGGCTTTGGTTTGCAAAGAGCTTGCAAGCGACGCATCGTTGGACTAAATCCTGGGTGTCTGCCCGGGCCATCGGCCAATAAAAGCCTGTACGGAAGGCCTTGCTTACAAGGGACCGAGCTTTTCTCCCAAGCGGGAGATAAAGCGGCTTAGAGCCTCCACGCATCCGGTTAACTTTTGTATTTGTTTGAGGTCCTTTGGGATATCCAATTGTGATAGAGCTCGGATCTTGGCTGGATTTGCTTCAATTCCTCTACCGGATACAATGAAGCCCAAGAGCTTTCCGGCTGGGACGCCGAAAACGCATTTTTCTGGGTTGAGCTTGATGTCGTATGTTCGGAGGTTATCAAATGTGAGCCTAAAGTCGTCTACTAGAGATTCGACATGTCTTGTTTTGACGACCACATCATCTACATATGCCTCCACTGTTTTGCCGATCAGGTTTGCCAGACATGTCTGATTCATGCGCTGATATGTTGCGCCGACGTTTTTGAGCCCGAAGGGCATTGTGTTGAAGCAGAATGGGCCGTATGGTGTGATAAATGCCGTTGCGGCTTGGTCTGATTCTGCCATCTTGATTTGATGGTAGCCGGAATATGTGTCGAGGAAACACAACGAATAGTGTCCTGTGGTAGCATCGATAATTTGATCGATGCGGGGGAGGGGGAAGGGGTCCTTTGGGCAAGCCTTGTTAAGGTCTTTAAAATCAATGCACGGGCGCCAGGATTTGTCCTTCTTTGGTACCATCACCAGGTTTGCTAGCCAGTTCGGATGTTTTATATCTCTGATGAATCCGGCCTCCAATAGCTTTGCTAGCTCCTCTCCCATGGCCTGTCTCTTAGGTTCGAAAAAACGCCGAAGAGCTTGTTTGACAGGTTTGAATCCTTTTAGGATATTTAAGCTGTGCTCGGCCAGCCTGCGTGGGATTCTTGGCATGTCTGAAGGGTGCCAGGCGAAAATGTCCCAGTTCTCTCGTAGGAACTCTCGCAGTGCGGCGTCTACATCAGGGTTTAACTGTGCCCCGATGGAAGCTGTTTTATTGGGGTCCCTTGGATGGACCTGGAATTTGACTATTTCGTCCGCCGGTTTAAAGGAGGTGGACTTGGATCTTTTGTCGAGTACCACATCGTCCCTATTCACCATGGAGCGCAGTGCAGTCAGTTCCTCAGCCGCTAGGGCTTCGGATAGTGCCTCGAGGGCCAGTGCGGCTGTCTTGTTTTCGGCGCGGAGCGCTATGTCCGGATCACTAGCGAGAGTGATGATCCCGTTAGGCCTGGGCATCTTGAGCTTCATGTACCCGTAATGGGGTATTGCTTGGAATATTGTAAACGCTTCCCGCCCTAGCAGAGCGTGATAACCGCTGCTGAACGGGGCTACATGGAACGTGACCTCTTCGGACCTGTAATTATCCGGCGTGCCGAACACCACATCTAGTGTGATTTTTCCTGTACAGTGCACTTCCCGACCGGGGATTATTCCTCTAAAGGTTGTGCTGCTTCGCTCAATGCGGTTCCAGTCTATTTCTATTTTTTGAAGGGTTTCCTCATAAATGAGGTTCAATCCGCTGCCGCCGTCCATGAGTACCTTGGTAAGACGAAAGCCGTCCACTATTGGACTGAGGACCAATGCGGCTGGTGCTCGGGCTGTTCGAAATTTAGGTTCATCACTGGCGTTAAAGGTAATAGCCGTGTCACTCCATGGGATTATTGTTGCTACTTGGTAGACTTCGGCAAGGTTGCGGAGTGTCCTTTTTCGCATGTTATTTGATGCGAAAGTCTCGAAGACTGTTAATACCGTATTGGTGTCTCTGGGGTGGCTTTCTGTGGCCTCTAGAATTAGGAGATCTTCGCCAATTTTGGCCACCTGCCGAAGTATCCAACATGCTCTAAGGCTGTGAGTTGGTGTGGCGTCCTTTGTACTGTGAATTTTACAGGGTCCATTAAGCCATCCTTCCAGTACGGTTCCATGCCCTGTAGAGGGTTTTTGCTTTTTGGTGTTTGACCCGGGTATCTGGCGATGATGCACCCTTTTATTTCGGACTGGGTTTGTATTCAGGGCCGGATCGTCCCAAAATTTTATTTCGGTTTTCCAGGCCCTTTCCATCGCACAGTACTTTCGTACAATGGACGCTAAGTCAGCGAAGCGTGTAATATCATGGCGACTTATGGCGTTGAGGATTCCCTTGTCCATGCAATTATTGCAGAAGATTGAGATTGCGTCTTCCTCGCGGCAGTCCCTTATCCTGTTCCTAACCAGGAGGAATCTGGCCTAGTAATGATGTACTGTTTCGTCGGGCTCTTGCCTGATTTGGGATAGATCGCTTATGTTCGGGTGGGTGGGTGGAATTAAATCCGAAGCCTCACCCAATCTGAGGCTCAAAGGCCGAGGAATTTCCGAACTAAAAAATTTGGATTCCTGGATGTTGTCCAATGAATCCAGCCCGTTGCCTGACTCTAAGTTCAGGTCTTGAGTGATATCCTCCCCTCCGCGGGTATCTGGCTTGGAGGGATCGGGAATCCGGACGTAGCTAGTCCTTAATATAGATGAGGGGTCGCCGCACTGTCCCTCTACCACGGCAACATGATGGGTGACTTGGGGAGAGTTAATCTCTCTCAGATCGGGCTTAGGCCCAATCTGGTCGTAATCCGTAGCGACTCCCAGGGCGGCGATGCGATCCAAGAGCTCGTTTATGGAGGAGAGTTCCATTGGATCTAACTGCTTGGCGAGTTCCGAGCTGACATGAAGATTGTTTTCGATGGCTCGAGAGGTCATCGTCGGCGCAGAAGCCGAACAGGCGGTCATAAGAAAACCACCTAGCCGGAGGGTTTGGCCGACAACCAAAGCTCCCTTAGCAACGGTGTCGTCTTTAAAGACGGGGCAAGGCATGCTTCCTGATGGCGACGACACAGAGGAACTCTCAATGAAAGCACCAATGTCGGTGTCAAAACTGGCGCATCTCGGGTAGGGGGTCCCGAACTGCGCGTCTAGGCCGGATGGTAACAGGAGGCAAGGGACATGAAGTTTTACCCAGGTTCGGGCCCTCTTGATGGAGGTAAAACCCTACGTCCTGCTTGATTAATATTGATGATATGGGTAGTAGAAGAGTAGATCTTACCACGAGATCGGAGAGGCTAAACCCTAGAAGCTAGCCTATGGTATGATTGTTGTTTTGTATGTTGTCCTACGGACTAAAACCCTCCGGTTTATATAGACACCGGAGAGGGTTAGGGTTACAAAGTCGGTTACAATGGTAGGAGATCTACATATCCGTATCGCCAAGCTTGCCTTCAACGCCAAGGAAAGTCCCTTCCGGACACGGGACAAATCTTCAATCTTGTATCTTCATAGTCCAGGAGTCCGGCTGAAGGTATAGTCCGGCCATCCGGACACCCCCTAATCCAGGACTCCCTCAATCACAACTCCATGTCCAACATGTACAAGACTATTCTTGATGATGCCTTGGAGACTCACAAGCTTGGATCCATATACTATCTACTGTGTGGTTTAACCACTATCAACACTATCTTGAGGCACACTCTTTTGCCCAATTCAGGAGATCATAGAATGATCCGTGGCCACTCAGTCAATTTGCTTCACGTGTTTGATGTACCTCAGAAGTTCAAGGTGAAGAGCTTGATTGTTGAGACTCTGAAGAGAACAGCTGCTGATCAAAAGAGATCTTGTGGATATGCCCCTCACATTCAAATGTTGATCAATTCCAAGATGGGAACCGGGACATATCTTCTTGATAGTGAGCATCTTCCCCTGAGGCCAGATTTTGAGGACAACGAGGTTGTCATGGATGCATCTGATCCTACTTGTGCAGAAGTCCAGGAGAAGAGAGAGAAAGCAAAGGCTGCAAAAGAAGCAAAGGTAGCAAGTGCACCAGATGCTTCTACAGTGATGCTCAAGACCAAGCAAGATCAACTCAGTTATCTGCTTGAGGCTACAGTGAGAATTGAGAAGGGCTTGGCCACCCTGACTCAAAATCAAGAAAGTCTTGAGAGGATCACTAAGACTAAATTTCATTACCTAGATGGGAAGGTCACTGAGATACAGACCACTGTAGAGAAGCTCCAAGAAGAAGCTAAGGACAGGGAGGACAGACCAACCATAGATACTTTGCAGAGAGTGCCAAGGGCACAAAGGTCATCAGCAGTGCTAGTTTTCAAAGACTCCAGGACTACTACTTCAACACCTGCATCAACTACCGCGATTGCACCTCCAGTATCAACCCCTCTAGCTCCATAGACCTCTGCTGAAGCTTTTGTAGATTCCCTCCTTTCCATGCCATCTATGAACACCAGAGCAACAAGCCAGAAGAACTCTTCAGGAGCTCCCGGAGATCGTGCCTAGAGTGCCGCATAGCACTATACATTTTCAAAATTTTTGGTAACTTGTTTCCAAAGGGAGAGAAAGTGTATAGATCATTAGGCTTCGAGAGAGAGAGAGAGAGAGTCTTGCCTTTTATTGGTTTCTCTTGCTACTTTGATCATTTGGTTGTTTGATTCCTATGCTACTATTTTTTATTCTCGTGAGATACTTATGTGATCATGTGCTTGATCATACTACGCTCAATGTGTGGCTGCTTGCTTATATCAATGAATTTGTGTATGATCAATCACTTTCACCCTTGGTGATGAGTGGATGTTATCTAAATCTTATCATTTTGAGCGCTCCACCAAGATGTATGTGACATGGAAGAATGACCCATGATCTAATCGATTGTGCATTTGCTTTCAAAATAAAATTTTAAATAATGCACAAATTTAGGGGGAGCTCTTGCTTATCACATACTTCTCAAAGCGATGATATATTTCATTCATATTATCATTTGTCGAAGTTTTGATCTATATGTTGTCATCAATTACTAAAAAGGGGGAGATTGAAAGTGCAACTAATCCCTGGGTGGTTTTGGTAATTCATAACAACATATAGCTCATGGAACTAATATCCATACAAGTTAAATATTTCAGAAAGTTCAATGATTGGCATGGCCTGGACTAGAGATGTGGATTCCTCAAAATGCTAAGGACAAAGATTGGCAAAAGCTCAAGATTCTTCATTTCTATTTTAGTGATCCAAGATCACATTAAGTCCATAGGAAAGCCAATACTATTAAACGGGGATAAGGTGTTTCTTAATGGTCTACTAGCTCAAAGTGCTTAGTGATATTGCTCCAAAACCCTCAGCCACTTTCTCATTTCCACATATGTCCAAAACTCAAAGTCAAACTTGGCCCCACCAATTTGACCTATCTAGCGCCACCGAGTTCATTTGACATAGCCACTACCAGAAACCCTAGACAATTCGATCACACCGATACGGATCTCGGTCTCACCGAGATGGCACTGCAAACTCTCTGTTGCCTGTTGTAATTAGTTTGGTCTCACCAAAATGTGCAATCGGTCCCACCGAGTTTGCTTGACCAACTCTTTGTTTGCTCTTTGGTGAAATCGTTCTCACTAGTTTAAGGAACCAGTCTCGCCGAGATGAGGTTTTGCCCTAGCCCTATCACATCGGTCCCACTGAGTTGTTCCAGTCGGTCCCACCGAGATTCCTAACGTTCACATTTTGAACTAAATCGATTTCACCGAGTTCTTCTATTCGGTGTGACCAAGTTGGGTCAAATGTGTGTAACGGTTGGATTTTGTGTGGAGGCTATATATACCCCTCCACCGCCTTCTCCATTTGAGAGAGAGCCATCAAAATGTGCCTACACTTCCACTACTCATTTTTTGAGAGAGAACCACCTACTCATGTGTTGAGACGAAGACATTCCAATCCAACCACAAGAATCTTGATCTCTAGCCTTCCCCAGTTGCTTTCCACTCAAATCATCTTTCCACCATAGCCAAATCTGTGAGAGAGAGTTGAGTGTTGGGGAGACTATCATTTGAAGCACAAGAGCAAGGAGTTCATCATGAACATGACGTCTATTACCTTTTGGAGAGTGGTGTCTCCTAGATTGGTTAGGTGTCGCTTGGGAGCCTCCGACAGGATTGTGGATTTGAACCAAGAAGTTTGTAAGGGTAAGGAGATCACCTACTTCGTGAAGATCTACCCGAGTGAGGCAAGTCCTTCGTGGGCGATGTCCATGGCGGGATAGACAATGTCGCTTCTTCGTGGACCCTTGGTGGGTGGAGCCCTCCATGGACTCGCACAACCGTTACCCTTCGTAGGTTGAAGTCTCCATCAACATGGATGTACAATAGCACCACCTATCGGAACGGCGCCAAAAATCTCCATGTCTACATTGAATTTGCCTTCTCAAAACCCTTCCCTTTACCTTCATATGCAATGCTTTACTTTTCGCTGCTACACTCACAGAATTTCATGTGTAGGTTAATTGCTTGTCTGGTGCTAAGTTGGAAAAATCTGCCAACACTTAAAATTGGGGAAAAGGTTAGATTTTCATTGGGTCAAGTAGTCTAATCACCCCCCTCTAGACCTACTTTCGATCCTACAATCGCATCGCCAAATGGGACATATAATTGCTGCCCTTCGAATTTCTGTACAAACCACGCCGAGCTATTAAGTCTCAGGTACTATCCGATTTTCTGGCCGAATGCATGGAAGCTGAGCTTCCCCGGGAATATAGTACATATTCGTGATACATCCATTTTGCACCATGTTTTCATACTATTATTTATAATGTTTTTATGCATAATAATGATTTTTGGAGTAATTCTAATGTCTTTTCTCTCATAATATGCAAGGTTTACACAAAGAGGGAGAATACCGACAGCTGGAATTCCAGACCTAAAAAGGCTACGTCAGAGTTACCTATTATGCACATCTCCAAATGAGCTGAAAATTTACAGAGAATTGTTTTGAAACATATTAAAAATACTAGAGCAAATAACTGCCCGAGGGGGCCCCCAGGTGGGCACAACCTACCTGGGCACACCAGGCGCACCCTGGTGGGTTGTCCTCAACCTGGCCCACCTCTGGTGCCCCTCTTCTGGTATATAAATCATTTTGACCTAGAAAAAAATAAGGAGAGGACTTTTGGGATGGAGTGCTGTCGTCTCGAGGCGGAACTTGGGCAGGAGCACTTTTGCCCTTCCACGGAGTGATTCCGCCGGGGGAGCTTCCCTCCTGTAGGGGGAAATCATCGTCATCACCAACAACCCTGTCATCTTTGGGAGAGAAATCTCCATCAACATCTTCAATAGCACCATCTCCTCTCAAATCCTATTTCATCTCTTCTGTTCAATCTTTGTACCGGAACCTCAGATTGGTACACGTGGGTGACTAGTGGTGCTGATTACATATTGTAATTGATTACTATATGGTTTGTTTGGTGGAAGATTATATGTTTAGATCCATTATGCTATTTAATACCCCTCTGATCTTGATCATGATTATCATTTGTGAGTAGTTACTTTTGTTATTGAGGTCACGGGAGAAATCTTGTTGCAAGTAACCATGTGAACTTGATATGTGTTCGATATTTTGATGATATGTATGTTGTGATTCCCTTCGTGCTATCATGTGAACATTGACACTTCATCATATTTGGGCCTAAGGGGATGCATTCTGGAGTAGTTATTAGATGATGGGTTGTTAGAATGACAGAAGTTTAAACCATAGTTTATGTGCTACTTCGTAAGGGGCCGATTTGGATCCCAAAGTTTAATGCTATGGTTAGATTTTATCTTAATACTTTTCTCGTAGTTGCAGATGCTTGCGAGGGGGTTAATCATAAGTAGGAGGTTTTTCAAGTAAGAACAACACCTAAGCATCGGTCCACCCACATATCAAATTATCAAAGTAGCAAACACGAACCAAACCAACATGATGAAAGTGACTAGATGAAATTCCCGTGTACCCTCAAGAACGCTTTGCCTATTATAAGAAACCATTTTGGCCTGTTCTTTGCCACAAAAGTATTGGGCCACCATACTTACCATTACCGTTACTTGCTCGTTACAAATTATCTTGCTATCAAACTATCTGTTACCGACAATTTCAGTGCTCGCAGAAATTACCTCGCTAAAAACCAGTTGTCATTTCCTTCTGCTCCTCGTTGGGTTCGACACTCTTACTTATCAAAAGGACTACGATTGATCCCCTATACTTGGGGTCATCAAGACTCTTTTCTGACTCCGTTTCCAGGGAGTGAAGCGCTCTTGGTAAGTGCAAACTGGTAAGGAAAAATTTATACTACGTGCTGAAATTTATTATGACTTGCTACTATGGAAAACAATCCTTTGAGGGGTTTGTTCTGGGTATCTTCACCTTGACCAGAACCACAATTAGTTTCCCCTCAACCTACTGAAAATATTGGTTATGAAATTTCTTCGGGTACGATAGAACAACTGCTAGCTAATCCTTATGCAGGAGATGGAACTGAACATCCTAATATGCACTTGATATATGTGTATGAAATTTGTAGATTATTTAAGCTTGCAGGTTTACCTGGAGATAAAGCTAAGAAGAAGGTTTTCCCTTTATATTTGAAGGGAAAAGCATTAACATGGTATAGGCTATGCGATGATATTGGATCTTGGAACTAGAACTGATTGAAATTGGAATTTCACCAAAAAATTATCCTATGCATCTAGTTCATCGTGATTGGAATTATATATATATAATTTTTGGCCTCATGAAGGAGAAAGTATTGTTCTAGCTTGGGGGAGTCTTAATTCAAGTTTATATTCATGCCCCAATCATGAGCTCTCAAGAGAAATTATTATTCAAAATTTTATGCTCGGCTTTCTCGTGATGATCAATCCATGCTCGGTACTTCTTGTGCTGGTTCTTTTATGAAGAAGACTATTGAATTCAGGTGGGATCTTTTAGAAAGAATTAAACGCAACTCTGAAGATTGGGAACTCGACAAAGGTAAAGAGTGAGGTATTAAGCTTAAGTCTGATTGTGTTAAATCTTTTATGAATACCGATGCTTTTCACAAGTTTAGCACTAAATATGGACTTGACTCTGAGATAGTAGCCTGTTTTTGTGAATCATTTGCTACTCATGTTGATCTCCCTAAGGAGAAGTGGTTTAAATATCATCCACCTATTAAATAAGAATTAAAGAACCGGTAATAGCTAAAGAAGAAACTATTATTTACAATGTTGATCCAGCTGTGCCTACTGCTTATATTGAAAAACCAGCTTTCCCTTTTAGGATAAAGGAACATGCTAAGGTTTCAACTGTGGTTCGCAAAAGTAATATCAAAGCACCTAGACCTTCAGAACAAATCAAAGTTGAACCTAGTATTGCTATGGTTAAAGATCTCCTAGTAAAAAAATATTGATGGACATGTTATTTACTTCTATGATGAAACTACTAGAATTGCCAAACCTGATGAAAAAGATAAACATAGAACTGTTGTTGGCATGCGTCTTGTCTTAGTAAAAATAGGAGATCACTATTATCATCATTTATGTGACTTGGGTGCTAGTGTGAGTGCTATTCCTTTTACCTTATATCAAGAAATTATGGATAATATAGCACCTGCTGAAACACAAGACATAGATGTTACTATCAAACTTGCTAATAGAGACACTATCACACTACTTGGGATTGCTAGAGATGTTGAAGTCTTGTGTGGGAAAGTAAAATACCCTACTAATTTCTAGTTCTTGGTTCCCCACAAAATGATTTTTGTCCCATTATTTTTGGTAGACCTTTCTTGAACACCGTTAATGCTAAAATAGATTGTGATAAACAAACTATCGGTGTTACTTTTTGATGAGGACATCAATACCATTGTTACACCCACAGCCCCTGCTGCTATACATATTGGACCAATTACTAGAGCTCGCACACGCCAATTGAATTACCCGGTACTTTCGTTTCTTGGTAACGATTCTAATGTTCATGAGAATATGATGCTGCCTAAATTGGATACATTTGTTTTGCTTACAAATGAAGGGCCTATCTTGGACAAGAAAGATGAACCTTGGAGCAAGTTCAAGCATGAAGATGATGGCATGCGCAAGGGGAACATGAACGTAGTTACAAGTGATGATTCCAGGACTTTGAAGCCACCATAATGAGTGCATGAAGCCTTGGACGAAATATACAAGATGCCACTTCATAAATTTTGTCCAAAGACTATTCTAGGTGCTGCGTCACCTTATTTTGGGCCAGGCCCATGTAATTTTGAAATACTTGATTATAGGCTGTTTTTAGGGTCTGTATGTGTGGCGAAACAAGAGTTAGGGTTGGTTTCGGACCCTTCCTCCATGGGCCATGAAATTTCCCCCTCTTTCCTCCATATATACAACCCTTAGGGAATCGTTTACACTTTGGGTTTTGTTTAGATTAAAAGTTTGCCATAGCCGCAACTTTGCGTACTTTGTTTGTGTTCAACTACCAGACAAAGCCGTCACAGAACCCCAACTTGATCAATAAGGATTTCATCTTATATTCGCAATATCCAGATTGCAATCTTAGTTTCTTGCTTGTTCTTTGTTTTGCTCACAGGAAATAGACCCTTGTGGTCAGGTTGATCGTGCTCCGGCGTGGTTAATAACCCTCGGAAGTTGGTTTAGCAATTGCTAAGGCACGACGTCTTTGCACGTTCGTAGTCAGATCGTCAAAGTTGACTCCCATAGAAAACGATAGCTATCTCATCGAAACATCGGGACACCTTCGCCTCTATCAAGTGGTATCAGATTTCCAAGTTGCTCGATGAGATTTTACAGTCTTTCGTAGTTTAGACCAAGTCTGTTCTTCATACCTACAGTACATGAAAAAGCCACACACAAAAAGTTGGGGTTAGTTCCTCATATCCAAATCAGTCTGAGCCTTTGCATAGTCTTTTCAGTATTTTGCTTTGTTGAATTTGCGGTTGCATTGTTGTGTCAAGTTGTTGGTCTTAGCGTCCATTCTTTTAGAGTTTCGAGTTCTTGACATAAGTTGTCACGCCGCCGCACCATCATCATCGCCCCTGCCATCTAGCACCACCGCTTTTTATCTGCCACCGCTTTGAATCCATATACCACCACCGATCCGTATCCATATACCGCCACCGATCCGAATCCGTATACCACTACCGATTCGTATCCATATACCACCACCGATTCGTATCCATATACCACCACCGCTACCATATACCACCAGCGCTGCCATATCCTAGCACCATATATCCACCACCAATCCGAGTTCTTATCATATTAGGTTTGTTTTTGGGATCCATCTATTTTCCGATTCGTGTTTCCTTGCTGAGTAGGTTTCGGAAAAAAAAATCGCAAGAAAAAATATTTTTCCCCATCCTATTTTTAGGCTTTTCCGAGTCTTTTGAGCCATGTGCCATCATAGTGATTTTTGTAGCACTTTTTCGTCGTCGCTGCCCTGATTTCCAGAAAAAATTGTCAATTTTTTACCCATCCTGTCATTTTGACCTGGGAAGAGTTTTGAGACACTCGTCATTATAGTGGTTTTTCGCAAAAAAAGAGAGCGCAAAAAAGCGCCAAAAAACAGAACGGAAAAATTCCAGAGTGTGCTTTTCCCTTGTTTACATGTCGCGCCGTGATTTTGTTTGTGTTCTTGGCTCGCGTCTCTAGTACGGTCTAGCCTAGGACCAACAGAGTATCATCGTTGAGCGTTTATTCAACTTTGTGTCTCTGAATTGATTATTGCTGACCTTTTTTGCAACCATATTATAAGCCTTCCTAGCTCCACATACATCTATGTCGTGTGTTTGACTCTCCCTGGTAATCGCTCTATCCAAGCTTTGAGAGTTTTTACTACAGCGGTTGCCGATCACCGCCTGCTGCTGGGTAAGAACTGATAAGAATTTGAGATTTGCTTGACGGATTTGCGACACCCACCACCACCACTTGTTAGTAGTCTGTAGGATCATATTCTTGTGTGTTTCTATTGCTGCTAACCATGGCAGGATCACAAGCCGACAAGATTGACTGGGAGAACTTGATGAACAAGGAGCTTCATGATAAGTTTTAGTGAATGATGAGTGGACAGGTGGAAGATGTGCTAAACAGATTTGAAGAGGCCATGGAGAAGATAGATGGCATGGAGAAGACGTTCTAAACAAAGCCTGATAACAAGTTTACTGAATTGCTTGCGTGTTTTCCACCACCACTGCCGGCTTCACCTGTCGCACCTCTATAACAACAACAACAACAACAACAACAACAACAATAACGTCACCTTCCAAATCAAGTGGGACGAGCACTGCACGTTCCCCTTGAGCCTGGTCAAAATTCTGGTCCCGCTGTTGATGCTTCTGTAGCTCCTGCTGCTACTGCAGAGGTGGAGGACCATTACGAGGATGAGGTTGATCAAACGTAGAACTACGTGCAACCACCAGCACCACCACCACCAGGTCGTCCTCAGGCATATCATCGCAACGGTAGGGCTGCACCACCACCTAAGGTACGAGATCATGACCATCTTCCTAAACTAAAATTGAATATTCCACCATTTGAGGGTAGATATGTTCCTGATATATATTTACTTGGGAGTTAGAAACTGAACAATGTTTTACATGTGTACAATATCCTGAGGAGTGACGCGTTCCTGCTGCTGTTTGTGCTTTCACTAGTTTTGCATGTGTTTGGTGGTCTGAACATTGTAGATTATATCCTATTCCAGCTACTTGGGCTGCTTTGAAAATTGCTATGCGTTCTCGCTGGGTTCCACCATACTATCAACTTCAATTTCTTCAAAATAATATTATCAAGAATTACAAACTGGTATGATTAGATGTGGTATTGTTGAGGATAATGAAGCTATTCTTGCGCATTTTATGGTGGATTAAATAAATAGATTCAGACCATTCTAGAGTATAAGGAATATAATAATATCCCTTGTTTATTCCATCTTGCTTGCAAAGCTGAATGTGAAGTGCAGGATCGACAGACATTGGCACGAACTAACTTTTTTGCAGGTCGACCTTCATCATGGACACCGCGTGCATCCTCTACTTCCACACATTCTGCTACACCAGCACCTCCTTCATCTGCCACCTCCAACCGTGATACAAGCAAGCAGGCACAACCACCACTATCTGCCAAGAGCACACCTTCCGGTTCTGCACAAAGCTCTTCTTCATCCATGGCATCAACAGGGCAAACACATGATATTATTTGTTGTCGTTGCAAGGGTGGAGGTCATTATGCGAGACAATGCCCATCTAAGCGTGTGATCATTGTTACTGAGGATGGTGGGTATGAGTCTGCTAGTGACTATGATGAGGAGACTTTGGATCTTATTGCAAGTGAAGAACATGGTGGAGATGATTCTGGTCATGAGATGCAATACATGGCTCCTGAAGACACTGACAGGTATGAATGTTTAGTTTCTCAATGTGTTTTGAGTGTGCAGGTCACACAAGCTGAGAAAAAACAGAGGCATAATTTGTTCCACACAAAGGGAGTTGTGAAGGAACATTCTGTTCGCGTCATCATAGATGGAGGGAGCTGCAACAACTTGGCTAGCATGGAGATGGTGGAGAAGCTATCCCTCACCACTGGACCACATCCACATCCTTACTACATCCAATGGTTCAACAACAGCGGCAAGGTTAAGGTAACACATACTGTTCGTGTGCATTTTAGTATCTCTACATATGCTGGTTATGTTGATTGTGATGTGGTACCTATGCAAGCATGTTCCTTATTACTTGATAGACCATGGCAATTTGATAAAAATTATGTACACCATGGTAGAAACAATCAGTATACTCTTGTTCATAAGGATAAAAATATTACTTTGCTTCCTATGACTCCTGATTCCATTTTGAAAGATGATATTAATAGAGCTAATAAAGCAAAACAGGAGACAAATAAGAGTGAAAATCAGATTGTGGCCAAAGAATTTGAGCCTAATAATAAACCATCTAGTGTTGCTTCTGAAATTAAATTGAAAAGTGCATGTTTACTTGCCACCAAATCTGATATTGATGATCTAGATTTTAGCAAATCTGTTTGCTATGCTTTTGTGTGCAAAGAGGCATTATTTTCTTTCGAGGATGTACCTTCCTCTGTGCCTCCTACTGTCACTAACATTTTGCAGGAGTTCGCTGACGTCTTTCCACAAGACGAGCCACCGGGATTACAACCTATTCGAGGGATTGAGCATCAGATTGACTTAATTCCCGGTGCATCGCTGCCAAACCATGCGCCATACTGTACCAATCCAGACGAGACGAAGGAGATTATGCGTCAAGTACATGAGCTGCTCTACAAAGGCTACATACGCGAATCTCTTAGTCCTTGTGCTGTTCCTATTATACTAGTGCCAAAAAAGGATGGTACATGTGTTGATTGTAGAGGCATTAATAATATTACTATTCGTTATCGTCATCCTATTCCTAGGCTAGATGACATGCTTGATGAATTGAGTGGCTCTACAATATTCTCTAAAGTTGATCTGCGTAGTGGATACCATCAAATTCGTATGAAATTGGGAGATGAATGGAAAACAACATTTAAAACTAAGTTTGGATTATATGAGTGGTTAGTCATGCCTTTTGGGTTAACTAATGCACCTAGTACTTTCATGAGATTAATGAACGAAGTTTTACGTGCTTTCATTGGATGATTTGTGGTAGTCTATTTTGATGATACACTGATTTATAACAGATCTTTGGAGGAATATTAGGAACATTTACGTGTTGTTTTTATTGCTCTACGTGATGCACGTTTGTTTGGTAACCTTGGGAAGTTCACCTTTTGCACCGACCGAGTATCTTTTCTTGGCTATGTTGTTACTCCATAGGGAATTGAAGTTGATAAAGCCAAGATTGAAGCTATTGAGAGTTGGCCGTAGCCCAAAATGGTCACACAAGTGAGGAGCTTTCTTGGCCTTGCTGGATTCTATAGGCGTTTTGTGAGAGATTTCAGCACCATTACCGCACCTCTGAATGATCTTACAAAGAAGGATGTGCCTTTGGTTTGGGGTACCGCACAGGAAGAGGCCTTCACGGTATTGAAAGATAAGTTGGCACATGCTCCTTTACTCCAACTTCCTTATTTTAATAAGACTTTTGAGCTTGAATGTGATGCTACTGGAATTGGATTAGGAGGTGTGTTATTACAAGATAGCAAACTTGTTGCATACTTTTCTAAAAAATTGAGTGGGCCTAGTCTGAATTATTCTACTTATGATAAAGAATTATACGCTCTTGTTCGAACTTTAGAAACATGGCAACATTATTTATGGCCCAAATAATTTGTTATACATTCTGATCATGAATCTTTGAAACATATTAAAAGTCAAGCTAAACTGAATCGTAGACATGCTAAATGGATTGAATTCATTGAGACTTTCCCTTATGTCATTAAACACAAGAAGGGTAAAGAAAATGTTATTGGTGATGCATTGTCTCGTTGCTATAGTATGCTTTCACAACTTGACTTCAAAATATTTGGTTTGGAGACCATCAAAGATCAATATGTGCATGATGATGATTTTAAAGATGTAATGCAGAACTGTAAAGAAGGAAGAACGTGGAACAAGTTCATCGTTAATGATGGATTTGTGTTTTGTGCTAACAAGCTATGCATTCTAGCTAGCTCCGTTCATCTTTTGTTTCTGCAGGAGGCGCATGGAGGAGGATTAATGGGACACTTTTGCATGAAGAAGACGGAGGACGTACTTGCTACACATTTCTTTTGGGCAAAGATGAGACGGGATGTTGAGCGTTTTGTTGCTCGCTGCAATACATGTCAAAAAGCTAAGTCACAACTCAATCCTCATGGTTTATATATGCCTTTGCCTGTACCTAGTGTTCCTTGGGAGGATATATCTATGGACCTTGTTTTAGGTTTACCTCGAACAAAGAAGGGGAGGGATAGCATATTTGTTGTCGTGGATAGATTCTCGAAAATGGCACACTTTATACCATGTCATAAAAGCGATGATGCTGTTAATGTGGCTAATTTGTTCTTTTGTGAAATTATTCTCTTGCATGGTGTGCCAAATACTATTGTTTCAGATCGTGATACTAAATTTCTTAGCCACTTTTGGAGATGTTTATGGGCTAAGTTGGGGACTAAACTACTTTTTAGTACTACTTGTCACCCCCAAACTGATGGACAAAGTGAAGTAGTCAATAGAACATTGTCTACTATGCTTAGGGTTGTTTTGAAGAATAATAAGAAAATGTGGGAAGAATGCTTGGCTCATATTGAATTTTCTTATAATCGTTCATTGCATTCTACTACTAAGATGTTCCCTTTTGAAATTGTGTATGGTTTCCTACCTCGTGCACCTATTGATTTGTTGCCTCTTCCATCTTCAGAGAAGATTAGTTTTGATGCTAAACAACATGTTGAATTGATTTTAAAAATTTATGAGTTAACTAAGGAAAACATTGAGTGTATGAATGCTAGCTATAAACTTGCTGGAGATAAGGGTAGAAAACATGTTGTGTTTGCACCTAGAGATCTTGTTTGGTTACATTTGCGTAAGGATATATTTCCTAAGTTGCGCAAATCAAAGCTCATGCCACGTGCTGATGGTCCTTTTAAGGTGTTAGAGAAAATATATGATAATGCATATAAACTTGAGCTGCCTACAGATTTTGGGGTTAGTCCCACTTTTAACATTGCAGATTTGAAGCCTTATTTGGGTGAGGAAGATGAGCTTCCATCGAGAACGACTTCATTTCAAGAAGGGGAGGATGATGAGTACATCAATACCAAGATTACACGCACAACCCCTACTGCTATACATATTGGACCAATTACTAGAGCTCGTGCACACCAATTGAATTACTAGGTACTTTTGTTTCTTGGTAACGATTCTAATGTTCATGAGAATATGATGCTACCTAAATTAGATAAATTTGTTTTGCTTACAAGTGAAGGGCCTAGCTTGGACAAGAAATATGAACCTTGGAGCAAGATCAAGCATGAAGATGATGGCATGTGCAAGGGGAACTCGAACGTAGTTACAAGTGATGATTCCAGGATTTTGAAGCCATCATAATGAGTGCATGAAGCCATGGATGAAATATACAAGATGCCACTTCATAAATTTCGTACAGAGGTTATTCTAGGTGCTGCGTCACCTTATTTTGGGCCAGGCTGATGTAATTTCGAAATACTTGATTATAGGCTGTTTTTAGAGTCTGTATGTGTGGGGAAATAAGAGTTAGGGTTGGTTTCGGACCCTTCCTCCAAGGGCCATGAAATTTACCCCTCTTTCCTCCATATATACAGCCCTTAGGGCATCGTTTAGACTTTAGGTTTTGTTTAGATTAGAAGTTCGCCATAGCTGCAACTTCACGTACTTCGTTTGTGTTCAACGACCAGACAAAGGCGTCACAGAACCCCACCTTGATCAATAAAGATTTCATCTTATATTCGCAATATCCAGATTGCAATCTCAGTTTCTTGCTTGCTCTTCATTTTGCTCGCAGGAAATAGACCCTCGTGGTCAGGTTGATCATGCTCCGGCGTGGTTAATAACCCTCGGAAGTTAGTTTAGCGATTGCTAAGGCGCGACGTCTTCACACGTTCGTAGTCAGGTTGTCAAAGTCAACTCCCACAGAAAACGATACCTATCTCATCGAAGCATCGGGACACCTTCGCCTCTATCACTTTTGGTGATGAGTCTCATGAGTTTATTTTTTCTAAGTTTGGTAGAAAACATCATAAGATAGAATTACCTAGTAAGGATGAAATAATTGGTCTTGCTTCTATTGCCGTGCCTCCTACTGATCCACTAGAACAATATTTGATAGATATGCATATGCATGAAAGAAATGAAATAGATAAAATCTTTTTTGAACAATGACCTATGCTCAAACACAATTTGGCTATTGAAACTCTAGGGGGTCCTCCTCCACCTAAAGGAGATCCGGTGTTTGAATTAAAACAATTGCCAGACACTTTGAAATATGCTTATCTTGATGAGAAAAAGATATATCCTGTTGTTATTAGTGCTAACCTTTCAGAACATGAGGAAGAAAGATTATTGAAAATTCTGAAGAAGCACCGAGCTACTATTGGGTATACTCTTAATGATATTAAGGGCATTAGTCCCACTCTATGTTTGCACAAGATTAATATGGAACCTAATGCTAAACCCATTGTTGATCACCAATGACGTTTGGATCCTAAGATGAAAGACGTGGTAAGAACTAAAATATTAAAGCTTCTTGAAGCAGGTATAATCTATCCCATAGCTGATAATAGATGGGTAAGTCCATTTCACTGTGTCCCTAAGAAGGGAGGTATATTGTTGTTCCTAATGATAAAAATGAACTTATTCCACAAAGAATTGTCACTGGCTATAGAATGGTAATTAATTTTTGAAAATTTAAGCAACTAGAAAAGATCATTACCCTGTGCCTTTTATTGATCAAATGTTAGAAAGACCATCTAAGCACACACACACTTTTGCTTTCTTGATGTGTATTCTGTTTTTTCTCAAATAGCTATTTCACAACCTGATCAAGAGAAAACCTCCTTTGCTAGCCCTTTTGGAACTTATGCTTATAGACGTATGCCTTTTGGTTTATGCAATGCACCTGCTACCTTTTAAAGATGTATGACTGTTATATTCTCTGACTTCTGTGAAAAGATTGTTGAGGTTTTCATGGATGATTTTTCTATTTACAGAGCTTCTTTTGAGGATTGCTTAAGCAACCTTGGTCGAGTTTTGCAGAGATGTGAGCAAACTAACCTTGTCTTGAATTGGGAGAAGTGGCACTTTATGGCTAATGAAGGTATTGTCTTGGGGCATAAAATTTCTGAACGATGTATTGAGGTGGATAAAGCTAAAGTTGATGCAATTGAGAAAATGCCATGTCCTAAAGATATTAAAGGTATTCGTAGTTTCCTCGGTCATGCTGGTTTCTATAGGAGGTTTATTAAAGAAGTCTCTAAAATTTCTAGGCCCCTTACAAATATTTTACAAAAGGTTGTTCCATTTGTCTTTGATGATTGTCGGTGCAACAAACCCTAGGTCCATTGCCCAGACTGCACACAGGCCGAAGAGGAAGATTACAACACCAAGATCAGATCAAGACATGAGGGATCAGTTCCTTGAAGGACCAACGTGCAGATCAAGAAGACCAAGACTAGCCAGAGATACAAGATACCACTAAGAGAAGAACCTCCCTTGCCGGGCAGGCAAGCCTGGCGAGGTTGGGGTTGCCCCGGAAGCGAGCCTCCAAATATCGCCCCGACAGGCCTGCCGGGGCTCACGGAGGCAAACCACTACACCTCATCACCCCACAGTGACGCACGTCGTCGATTAGTGCGGTGTTAAGCTCCTAAGCGACTAAGTGGCTGCTCTCTGCCACATGGCCGCCACTTCCTACAGAAAATACCTCCAACCGACACCCGTCCTGAGACATGCAAGCAAGCAGGTGTGAAGCTGGCAAAACAGCCCGGCAGGGCCTGCCGGGCGAGCTATGATGTGACACTGAGCGGCACATTTAATGCGCTTTGTCAGCCTGCAGATTTAGGTATGATAGCACTATTTGCTATCTATTCAGTACATAAAAACTGATTTTCCATTGTGGTGACCCCTTGATCTATAAATGGAGGCCCATGACAACCGTAGAAAGGATTCGGACCCCCTCACACTCATACATGCGTAGCCACTCTCGCCCCAAGGCAACCTTGCCAGGCAAGAGCCCTGCGCTTTTCCACCATCAATCAACGAAAGCAGGAGTAGGGTTTTACGCCTCGCGGCGGCCCAATCGACTATGGTCGAGCGCGTCATCTTCATCGGCATTTTCATCATCGACGGCTCCATCAACTATGGACCCAGGAAGAAGCCCGGTGCCGCCGATCACCCATCCACCTCGAAGGCCCCGCCGCCCACGGTTGTCGGATTTCGGGTTCCGGCAAAACCCTTGGGTTCGAACACTGGGGTGCGCACGAAGATCTCTCCCCTTCATAGCTCGCACTCGACACGATCTCACGGCCAAGCTCGACGAACCCAAAAACGAGAGACACAAGATTTATACTGGTTCGGGCCACCGTTGTGGTGTAATACCCTACTCCAGTGTGGTGTGGTGGATTGCCTCTTGGGCTGAGGATGAATAGTTACAAGGGAAGAACGGCCTCCTGAGGAGAGGTGTTCTTGTGCTTGGTGAACTTGTGTGGTTGAGAATGATCTGGATGAGCTGATCCATCGTCCCTTGCCTATGGTGGTGGCTAGTCCTATTTATAGAGGCCTTGTTCCTCTTCCCAAATATTGAGAGGGAAGGGATCCCATAATGGCCAAATTCGAAGGGAGACAGCTAGTACAAGTTATCCTGACAAAAGTAGTCTTTGCCTGCCAAAGGCTCTGGCGGTGACGCCGTCTTGGGCTCCACGGTGACCTCCATCCTGCTGTCCTGCTAGTCTTGGTCTTGTTGCACCGATATGGAAACCTTTTCCTGATGCCTCGGGACTCCTCGCCTGTGCTTGCCTCTTTAGCACCAAAGAGGAAACAAGGACACTGCGCGCTGGCGCCCGCCTGGCTCCGGTCGTCATGGCTTGCGTCACAGGAACCTCGCGAGGTGTCCCTTGCCTTGATCTCTCCGCCCCTCGTCAGCTAGCCTGGTGCGGCAACCCTTGAGGAGGTCCTGCGTCGTCTGCCTCGCGAGGCTTGGCCCCTTGCAAGGGTCTTGAGTGTTTACTGGTGAAGATGGGTTGTACGGGGCCGCTGATGGAGCCACGCCGCGGGCCGCAGGCAGGCAAGTCTGGGGACCCTCATTCCTAGAACGCCGACAGCGACTACTGCCGCCGCGGGGAATGTGAAGATGCAGGAGGATGCAGGCGCTGTGGGAGACATGGACGATGCAGGCAGCATTGTCATCACCTCTCCCGCGGCCGAAGCATGAGCGGGAGGCACCAAAGGAGGACAACACCAACAACATCCCGGCGACCACGCTCCGCGAGGTACGGGTAGAGATATTATTCCTTCTGTCCCTCCTGGCCTAGCCAAGGGGCATAGCCACGGTGGTGACGTTCGTCCGTAGGCAAATCACAATCCTACGACCGCCCTGCTCATGGGCACGATCGCAGGACATGCACCGCCCCTGGAGCAAACTGGACCAGCCAATGCTCCGAACGAAATCGTTGGCCCATGCGCGCCATCACCTCGTCACCACGCCTTCCCAGCGACTGGCTCCCGACGACGGGAGCTCGGTGCAGCCACCGTTGGCACTGTGTAAGTGCATCTAGTGCCACCCCTAGTTGGTTTTGGAGTATTAACGACAAACCTAGTTGAGGGACTAATGTGTTTGTGAGAATTGCAGGAAAACACAGGTAGAAGTCCCTCATTGATTCGGTTTACTACCAGAGATGACCCCTAAAAATGAATGAAGACATTGAAGTCAAAGGTGGTATATGAAGATATTCACATTGAAGACTATGACAACAGAAGACACGTTATGAAGCCTATGGAACTCGAAGACTTAGATCTTTCGTAGTTCTTTTTATTTCTGTTGAGTCATAGGAACCACCGTACTGTTAAGTGGGGTCCAGGAGAACAAGTCAGAATGACTTAAGTGATGCCTAAATCAAAAACCTATGTCTTCGAGTGAAGACAATGAGAGCAAATCTTGTCCAGAGCCGGACAAGTCAGCTTTGCTTGTAGCCCAAGTAAAGTTGCCATGAGAGTTCGAAATCTGACCGTTGAGACACGTGTCAGTTCCTTAGTGACCCAGGGTCATTTCGGACAAATCAGGTCGGGTTGCCAAGTGGCTATAAATAGCCCACCCCCACAACCATAAACGGTTGGCTGCTCAGATTTCAGTGCACGGCTTTTGTCGTTTGAGAGCAACCCACCTCGAAGCCTTTGAGAGAAAATTCCTAGTGAGGAGAAAAGCCCTAACCACCCAGAGCCAGAGTAAATTGGGCATCACTTAAGTCTTCTTGTCTGTGTGATCTGAAGACTTATTACACTTGAGGACTGTGAATCCTCCAGACGGTTAGGCGTCGCGTTCAGAGCATCCAAGAGACATTGTGGATTGCCAGTGAACAAAGTCTGTGAAGGTTTGGGAGTCTACCTTGAAGACTTACTAGAGTGATTGGGCAAGGACTAAGTGACCTTAGCTCAAGGAGATTACGGTGAGGACTTGGTGTCCTGAACTGTGTGTTCAGGACTGGGTGTCCGGGACTGTGTGTCCTAAGGTTTAAATACCTAGCCGCTCCAACCAGACGTACAGTTGTCACAGCAACTGGAACTGGTCCAACATATCATTGTCTTCAACGAGTCACTGGTTTCATCTTCACTTCCTTCTCTTGCTGTTACTCATTGTGAAGTCATTGCGTGCTTGCTTTATCATTTGTCTTCACAACGTGAATGCATGATCTGTTTGGCTTCATAACTTCTTCCTACTTGATCCTTATTACACTGAAGCTGTTTGTCACTGTGCTTTCACTCTATTGAATACATGACCATGGCTGGCCTAGTGTAATCTAACTTCCGCTGCATAGTAATAGGCATAATCTTCACTGTTTGTCTTCATAACTCCCAAGTTTTGAAGACTTTCATAAAAATCGCCTATTCACCCCCCCTCTAGTCGATATAACGCACTTTCAATTGGTATAAGAGCAAGGTGCTCCCTTGTTCTGTGTGATTCGGTTTAACCACCTGGAGTTTTAGCTATGTCGACTGCAGGGATAATCAAAGTCTCCGCTGCGTGCCCCGTCTTCGATGGAACTGAATATCCCTACTGGAAGAATAAGATGCGCATGCATCTTGAAGCCATTGACGTCGACCTATGGTATGTCGTCGAGAACGGCGTTCCCAAGGCTGGAGAAGGTGTCGCTGCTGCTGATGTCAAGAAATTCGTTCAACTGGACTCTACTGCCAAGAACATCATCTGTGGTCATCTGACCAAAGGACAGTATGGCCGTGTGAGTGCCTTGAAGACATCCAAACTGGTCTGGGACTGGCTCTCCAAGGTCAATGAAGGCATCTCAACCCAGAGAGATCAACGAATCAGTGTCCTTCGCAATCTCTTCAACCGCTTCAAGCGAAATGACAATGAGAATGTCCAGCACACATTTGATAGACTCACTGACATCACAAATGAGCTTCAAGCCCTCGGCGCCACTGAAATCACCAAACATGAAATCGTCAAAACGCTGCTGAGATCACTTGATAGTTCGTTTGACATCCTAGCCCTGATGATTCAAGAACGTCCTGATTTCAAGACACTCGATCCGTCTGACATACTTGAGAGGCTCAACACACACGAGTTTCAGCTTTCTGAGAAAAGAGATATCTACGGTCCAAACTATGGGCGAACTCGCGCCTTGAAGGCAAAAGCTGTCTCCTCATCTGAAGAAGAATCTGACTGCAGTTCTGATGATCCTGAAGACATTGGAAGAGAACTTGCAATGCTAGTGAAGAAGTTCCAAAAATTCACCAAGAAGAAAGGCTTCAGAAAATCTTCACGATCAAGCTCAAGGAATGATGAAGCTTCTGCTCATGATTACAAGAAGAAAACATGTCACAAGTGCAAGAAAACTGGACACTTCATCTCTGAGTGTCCACAGTGGGACAATGAGAACAGAAGGAAGAAGAAGAGCAAGGAATATGATTCTGACGACAAGAAGAAGAAGAAATACTCAAAGTCTTCTTCCAAGTCTTCATCAAAGTCTTCATCACACAAGAAGAGCTCATCTGGCAAGGCACGTGCGTTTGTTGGAAAGGAGATGGATTCATAGGAGGAGTCCGCATCTGAAGAGGCAGAGGTGGAGTCTGAGGAGGAGTCTGATTCTGGCATTGCGAGTCTGGCTACAGCATACGTCGCCAAGTCCATCTTCAACACTGACGACAATGACTGCATCACCGACACCGACGCAAATGACAAGAACGACTCCACTCCTACCTACTGCTTCATGGCACGCGATGCCAAGGTAAACACACGCACTACTCGCTACGAAACATCTAGTGACGATGACTCTGAATGTGATTCAAAACCTAGCTACAAAACACTTGCTAAAATTGCAACTGAACAACAGAAAGCTATGGAACATATTCAAAAACTGTTAGACAGAAGCGACGATCTGTTGGGTGCTGAAATGACTCGTTCTGAATCCTTAATTGAAGACATAAAAAATCTTCACGTTAAGTATCAGGAACTTGAAGATCGTCTTGAGACTCTCTCAACTACTCATGAAAAGCTTTCCTATGTTTATCTTCAAAAGAAGCAAGATCTTGAGAAGTTGAGAGCGGATCATGAAGATCTTCAAAAGGAAAATGAGCCACTTCGAGCCGAACAGATCAGTTCCGCTCAGGAAGGATTTGAACCACCATGCCTTAAATGCATTGAGTGTGATAATGCTACTTCTGTTGCTGAATGTTCCACTGCTACTGCTGGTGCAATATCTTCAACTGTTGAAATGGTAACTAACCCCTCTGCTGAGGATACCACTGCTATTGCTGATGAGAATGCTAGGTTGAAGACATTGCTTGAAACAGGGATGTACAAAAGTCTGAAAGGGCATCAGACACTATGCGATGTCCTTAAGAAGCAGATTCTGAACCGAAACCCTAGGAAAGAGGGTGTTGGGTTCGTGAGGAAAATTAATGCAGATGGCTCTTACTGGAAACCTGAGCAGTACCCCAAAACCACATGGGTTGCTGCAAAGGAATCCTCAGCAGATCCATCCAATCTATCTGGCTTCACTTGTGCTAACCCCATTATCATTGATGAATCCTTTGATGCAAACTACAAACTGTTTAAGAGTCAGAATGGTGAAGTATTTGCCAGGTACATTGGTACTAACTGCAGGAATGGACCGCCTTTGAAGAAGATTTGGGTTCCGAAAACATGTCTGGAAAATCTTCCTGTGAATGTCTTCTTGACACCTCACTTGAAGAAGACAAACCTCAGACCAAAGGCTTCATATGGTCCAAAGGCTTCATACAGACAGAGGACTCACCTGAGTCGCACTAACGCAAATATTTTGCAGGGAAACTATACTCAGGCATATGAATATGAGAGCGGTTCATCGAATCGTGTTCATGTGACCAAAAATTATTCTGCTTATTCCTATGAGTATTATTGTCCACCTGCTAGACTGTTTGCTAAGGCTTCAAAGCCAAAATTCTTAGATGCTGCACTTAGACTTATCGCTTCTAAGCCACCCTTGAAGATGTGGGTGGTTAAGAAAGCTTAACTCTCTTTTGCAGGGAAAGGTCTCCAGCAGAAAAACAAAATCTTCTGATGCTATTGCTGGGGACCTTAAAAATCTTGTAGGGCGCAAGATAAAATGCCCGAATGGCATCATTATGTACTTTGCTCCTGAATCGCATGCTACTCTCCCTATTAGTCCTAATCTGGATCTAAGTTTTCATAACCCACTGGTTCGTCAAATGTTTATGCTTCACAATTCTCTTCGTGAAGCCTATCCCCCTAACTGCACTGTAGGGTACGACACCAGCGACTTCAAAATCTTCAGAATGGATTATTGACAGTGGGTGTACAAATCACATGACTGGCAGAAGAAGCCTTCTTATGGACTCAACATTACGTCCATCCGACAAGAGCCACATCACATTTGCTGACACTGGTAAAAAGTAAGGTATTAGGTCTAGGTAGAGTTGCAATCTCAAAGGATCAACACATGGATAAAGTCATGCTTGTTGAATCCCTTGGCTTCAACTTAATGTCTGTCTCAATGCTTTGCGATCTGAATATGATTGTAATGTTTGGAAAATATCGCTGCCTGGTGCTAATGGAATCTGACAAATCTCTAGTGTTTGAAGGGTATCAGAAAGGTGATTTGTACGTGGTAGATTTCTCAGCAGGACCACAACTTGCGGTATGCCTTCTTGCAAAAGCTTCAGAATGCTGGCTTTGGCATCGGAGGCTTGGGCATGCTGGCATGAGGAACCTCCACACCCTTGCGAAGAAGAAGCATATCATAGGCATCGAGGGCGTCAAGTTCAAGAAAGATCATTTATGCGGTGCCTGTGAAGCAGGGAAGATGACAAGGGCAAAACATCCTTCGAAGACAATCATGACTACAACACAACCCTTCGAACTGCTCCACATGGATCTTTTCGGTCCCACTCACTACTCAACTTTTACTACTACTGCTTGCCTCTATGGCTTCGTCATTGTTGATGATTACTCTAGATATACTTGGGTACACATAATCCTTTACAAGACTGAAGTGCAGGATGTCTTCAGACGCTTCGCCAATCGAGCTATGAACAATTTTGGCGCCAAGATAAAGCACATTAGAAGTGACAATGGCACTGAATTCAAGAACACTGGCCTTGATACATATCCGGATACCTTGGGCATCACACATGAATTCTCAGCTCCATACACGCCACAGCAGAATGGCGTCGTCGAACGCAAGAACAGAACACTCATTGAGATGGCCAGAACAATGCTAGATGAATACAAGACTCCAAGAAAATTCTGGACTGAAGCCATTGATACTGCATGCCATACAATCAACCGTGTTTATCTTCACAAGCTCCTGAACAAGACATCTTATGAACTCCTAACTGGCAAGAAGCCAAATGTCAGTTACTTCAGAGTATTTGGTGCAAGATCCTGGATCAAGGACCCACACCACACCTCAAAGTTTGCACCAAAAGCACATGAGGGATTCATGCTTGGATATGGAAAGGATTCGCACTCCTACAGAGTCTTCAATCTCTTCCACTACAAAGTGGTTGAAACTGTGGATGTGCGGTTCGATGAAACCAATGGATCACAAAGAGAGCAATTGCCAAATGTGCTAGATGAAGTTCCAGCTAGTGAATCAATCAAGCTTATGGGAACTGGAGAGATTGTACATTCTGAAGCTCATCCTGAAGAAGAACTTATCATCTCAGCACCTGATCAACATGAAGACAATGCTCAGCATGAAGACATTCCTCCAAACAACAACGCAGATCAGCAAGAGCAAAGTCTTCGCCCTATACATCCTCGTGTTGCAAATGAAGTACAGATTGACAGAATAATTGACAGCATCAATGCACCTGGTCCACTCACTCGTTCAAGGGCAACTCAGCTAGCAAACTTCTGTGGGCATTTCGCATTCGTCTCAATATCAGAACCCAAGAAAGTTGAAGAAGCCTTCATGGAACCTGAATGGATTCAAGCTATGCAAGAAGAGCTTCAACAGTTTGAGCTGAATAATGTATGGGAACTGGTTAAGCGCCTGATCCACGGAAGCACAACATAATAGGCACCAAATGGATATACCGCAACAAGCAAGATGAGCATGGTCAAGTTGTCAGAAACAAAGCTCGTCTCGTTGCTCAAGGATATACTCAAGTGGAGGGCATTGACTTCGATGAAACATTTTCTCCTGTGGCTAGGCTTGAAGCCATACGCATACTGCTGGCCTATGCAAATCATCATAACATACTTCTATATCAAATGGATGTGAAAAGTGCCTTTCTCAATGGCAAGATTGAAGAAGAAGTGTATGTTGCACAACCACCCGGTTTTGAAAATCCAAAATATCCTGATATGGTATACAAGCTCAACAAGGCACTGTATGGCCTCAAACAAGCCCCTAGGGCCTGGTATGATACACTCAAGTACTTTCTGAAGAGCAAAGGCTTCATACCTGGTTCCCTGGATCCCACTCTTTTCACGAAGACATACGATGGTGAACTGTTTGTGTGCCAAATATATGTGGATGACATCATCTTCGGCTGCACCAATCGGAAGTACAGTGAAGAGTTTGGATATATGATGCAAGAGCAATATCAGATGTCCATGATGGGGGAGCTGAAGTTCTTTCTTGGTCTTCAAATCCGACAACAGCGCAATGGCATCTTCATATCTCAAGAGAAGTATCTCAAAGATTGCCTGAAGAAGTTCGGTATGCAAGACTGCAAAGGCTTCACAACACCAATGCCAGCCAAACATCATCTAGGTCCTGACGACAATGGTAAAGAGTTCGATCAAAAGGTATACCGCTCCATGATTGGGTCTTTGCTTTATTTATGTGCATCTAGGCCAGATATCATGCTTAGTGTTTGCATGTGTGCTCGATTTCAAGCGGCACCAAAGGAGTCGCATCACTTAGCTGTGAAGCGAATTCTTCGATATTTGGCTCACACCCCAACTCTAGGATTATGGTATCCAAAGGGCTCAGAGTTTGATTTGGTTGGATTTTCGGATGCTGATTATGCTGGTGACAAAGTTGATCGCAAGTCTACATCAGGCACATGTCACTTTCTGGGACGATCATTTGTATGTTGGTCTTCAAAGAAGCAGAACTGTGTATCTCTCTCCACTGCTGAATCTGAATACATTGCTGCTGGATCTTGCTGCGCTCAGCTTCTGTGGATGAAGCAAACACTCAAGGATTATGGCATTCATCTGAAGCAAGTGCCACTTTACTGCGACAACGAAAGCGCCATCAAGATTGCCAACAACCCAGTTCAACACTCGAAGACAAAGCACATTGAAATTCGTCATCACTTTCTCAGAGATCATGTTGTGAAGGAAGACATTGATATCATACACGTCAACACTGAAGAGCAATTGGCAGATATCTTCACCAAGCCCTTGGATGAGAAGAGGTTTTGCAAGTTACGGTGTGAGCTAAATATCTTGGAATCCTCAAATGTCCTGTGATCAGGCACACATCCTAACACTTATGCATATTGATGATTTAGATGTGCAACACACGAAGTAACGTATATCTTCAATCAATGAAGACATACATTCTAAGTGTGAATACATTAATGTGGAATTTGACTTCGGAGCGCCACGATAATTGTGCGCCGTGTCTGGGTCTAATACTTCCTATACGGTGGGTAACGCCACCACCAAACGTTCTATTTTGAAGTGTTTCACTCAGGGCGTTACCTCGCAATGTCTTCACATTTGGTTTGGCTTCAATCTTAATATATCTTCATGATTATCTTCACTGCGTTGATTATATATATATATATATATATGTACTGATGTTCTGTCCTCTACAGCATTCACTTATAGCTATGTCTTCTTGTTTGAATCTTTTGAACTAAGTGAATGTGATCGGACCCTAACCTCTCCATGCTTTCTACCTCAAACTCTATCTCTCCAAGTCGTATGCATTCTATTGAAACTGTCGAATGTCTTCTCTGCATCCTTGTCAGCAGAAGACACAGAGACAAACTTTAAAACCGTTTTCAATGCTCATTCATCCACAAGAAATCCGGAGAAGTAGGAACGACACCCGACAATCAAGGCGTGCGTGGGATGTGGAACTGCCCCCAAAATACCACATGATGGCCACGTGCTGTTCAGATGCGAATCGCCAGGGGCACCTGAGTAATAGCGCAGTGCCGCCTCTATCCCTATAAATACACGATTCACTGCGGTCATTATCTCTTCTTCCACCCTCGCACGAAGCCTAGCGCCACCGCTAGCTCTCGACGACGCCGGCGACGAAGCGCTTCACTGTCGCAACCTCTCCGACGCCGTTTTCACGCCGACAGCGGACATCGCTCTCTCCGCCGTCGCCGTAGGTGTCTTCCGTCGCCAAGTTAGGGCACGGAGGATCGAACTGCTCGGCCTCAACTCCCACTTCGTCTAGCAGTTCCAAGTGTGGTAAATAAAACTTCTTTTTACAGCCTCTTTTGATCTCTTGGTTCTGTCTCTTTCAACCATAAGAAGTTTCTCTTCACACCAGTTAGATCTCTCGCTGCATCTCATAACATGCCTAGTATATTCACTTGTGCTTCATAAAGTAGTTAGATTCCTCACTTGTACTGATCTATGGGTTCGTACAAATCTGGAACCAACTTCTTGTCTATAAGTGAATGTCTTCGCACAATGAGGTCAATGTCTTCTAAACCAATTTATCTTCAAAATCTTCTGAGAATGCATATGACCTCTTCCCCTTCCCTCGCACCTTAATGCTGTCACAGGTACATGTCCGTGGGAGAATCCTTTGGTTCTCATAGTCTGCATTCATTTGCAGAGTACTTGCAGCATCACATCAACTCTCCTGAAGCCAGTTCTTGTTGGTCAAGCAAAAGGAAGCCTTTGAAGACTTTGAACATCTTGAAGCCTTCCAAGTTAAGATTCATGGCTTCAGAAACAACAGCAAGGAAGGGAGGCAGACAGAGACGTGGTGGGACGTCTAAAGATCTGCCTGATGAATTGGCAGAGATGTATAAAACTGATCCTGAAGAAAGCTATGGTCAGCGCAAGACACGAATCCAATGGATTCGAAGATATTGGGCAGAGCAATGGTTTCAATACCGCTTCGTCACTCAGGAGTATGCCGAAAAGTGCGCCATCAAGAGACCGTGGGGAGACGTATTATACAAAAATTTCGTACCCAGGTCCAGAGACGAAGCCATCGCTCAAGGCTTCTATCCATGCATGGTGAGAGGACCACAGCCAGCTGAAGCACATCCTCATCACTTCTCTGGTGTCGCGATGAAAATCTGTTCAAGCGCAACTTCCAATTTGCTCAGAACTCTGCAAAGCAAAACAAGAAGAAGCTGGGATTAGACTTCAACCCTGGTCCCTCTGAACCAAGGGGAGATGGCACACGCGACGCCGATCCCAATATCATCGGGCCGTATGCCAATCTTGCAGGCCTCATCACCCGCATCCTAGTCCAAGGGACTGCCGTGAATGACCCTCCAGCAGATACTGAGTCTGATGAAGCTCCTGCTGTGCCAAAGCCAAAGCAGACAAAGAAACCAAAAGCTTCGAAGCCGGCCCCTGCCTCAAAAATATCAAGGGCGAAGCCATTGAAAACTGCACCTCCTAAAGTCAGTGTGCAGTCTGAAGATGTATCCCGCATCTCCAAGCCCCTGAAGGATAAGGAGCCCCAGCAACACACAGGCAAAGAGCTTACTGCTGCTGCCATTCTGTGCAGTGAAGCCATTGATCTATCAAGCGATGAAGATCTGGGCGATGACGCACTAGAACAGCTCATCAAAAGCAAGGAGGAAGCGGAAATCTTCAACAATCTGCCTCTCTTTGATGTCGCCATCATCCACAGCTTCATCGATGAATGGTTTGACACACCAGATATAAGCTTCAATGATCTGCAGCTGCCTATTGGACTCAGCGTCACCTTCCAAGGCGCAATTGCTTCAGAACTGGCCATTGCTCAGCGCATTGTTGAGCTGAAGCAGAAAATTGATCACGAAAAAGCTCAGTTCAAGAAGCACATGGCCAGTCTCAGCGTGCAGGAAGTGAGAAGCTTCAAAATCATGCTGCATGATCTCAAAGAAAACTTTCTGAAGAAGCGTGCTGAAGCTCAAGGCTCGCGTGAAAGGATGAAGTCATTGGCTGACAAATGTGTTCAAGCCTACAACGAGGCTAAAAAGTGCAAGGCACTTGGGCGTCCAGGCATTGACCCCAGGGTGGCCGCAAAGAAGAAAAAGAAGCCTGCTGTGCCTGAACCAGAGGCGCCAAGGTCAGAAACTGCTCCGATCGTCTTCCCCACTGCAACGACTGGCTCGAAGCCAAAGAGTCGATCAACCGCCTCAGAGCTCAAGAAGACACGGACTGCAGAGGCTGAAGCTAGGAAGAGGAAACACTCTGAAGCCTCTCCTTCTGACCCCACCATCAAAAAGCGCAAGACCAAGAAATCTCGGGCTGCTCCCACAGAGCCCTTGATAGTTGAACCCCTCTCCGTCCGCTATCCTGACGCAGATCGTCAGTTAACAGTGCATGAGCCTGCTTTCATAGAGGCTCCGCACGCTGAAGACATTCCAGCAGCCGACCCCAACGCTGCTGAAGACATTGGTCTCCAAGACAATGTCCAAGGTGATGCAGCCCTTCCTCAGCTTGAGACAAGCGAACTGATCAGCATTGGTCGTCCATTGACGCCAATCACACAAGATGCATCGTGGGCAGATCGCCCATAGGAGGAAGATAATGAGCCCCAGCCCACTGCAACTCCACCGGCGTCGCCTATATTCCGTAGACTTCGCAAAGGGCCAAGGGCTCAGGCTGACGACATTCCGGCTGCATCAGCCGAAGAGCATGCAGAAATACCACAAGCTCCAACTCCCCCGCACCAACAAGAAGCAGTTCTCCAGGAGAACGTGCCTGAGTTCGTCCCTCCCACTACACGTGTGGAGGCTGCAAATGTTGAGGCTGCCACAAACAATGCCGAAGCAAATGTGGAGCCCTCCCCAACAACAGCTTCATAAGACACTGAAGCTACTGCTCCTGAATCTTCTGTGCCTGAGTCTGCTGCCGGTCCCCAATTCAATTATCATGTTGCGTACAGGCCCCAGGTCCAGAAGCCGATCCCACGACTGCCAAGGTTCCCAGGTCCTGCATCAGCTCCTGGCTCCTTCAACATCAACAGCTTCAGGGCAGACAACATGTTTTGCAACAGCTCCAAGAACCCTTATTCAAGGGAACGGATTGTATCAGATAGGTTCTGGAGCTATCAACAGCGCAGCTATTATTCATGCATCCTGTACAACCAAGGCCGCATCTTTCCTCACAAGCGCCTTGAGGTTGAAGCTGTTGCTGGCCTGCCTAGCCTGGAAGACGCACTGGATTGCTTCAAGCAAGTGGGTCTGCTGCCGTTTATCACCGATGAAGAGCACTGGAATGAAGAGCTTCTGCTCCAGTTCTATGCCACCCTGCATATCAAAGGCTACAACAGAGATCCGAAGACTTGGGTCCTGGAGTGGATGACCGGCAATGTCCATCATGAAGCCAATGCTTTCGATATCATTGAGCTTACCGGCCTTCCCACTCCTGGCGAATTCTTCGAAGAAGGCTGCCAACCCCATGCTGAAGCAATTGAGAGCATATTTCAGCGTCCTGAGCCAAATATGAGTCAGATGCTCTCAATGATGAAGCCATTGCCTCAGGATGCACCCTATCCAACTGAGTTCTTCGTTGAAGACTTAGAGTACCTGCCCAGAACCATATATCACATCGTCAGGCGGACTCTATGGCCCATTAAGGGGCACTCTCCATATGCCAAGGTTGAAGGTGCAATGAAGACTCTCATCTTCTGTATTCTGCATGGCAAATGCTTCAACGCACAGGATCTCTTTATACGCCAACTTGCAGCATCCGGCTCAGATCTCTTTGGTTTGAAGTTTTATGCTCCTTGGGTTATGAGGCTGATCAAGATTCACTCTGCAACTTCATATCAGCCCTCAGCCCGCAACCATCGGATCTTCTTGCCAGATGTGGACACCTCTGCTGAAGCAATATACCCTGAGCCTGCCAAGCAACCAATAAGTCTTCAGAATGCCGAACACCAGAGCTTCACGCAAAATGTTGAAGGTGTTGAAGCCATGTCCAGGGTCTATCCGATGGCTGGCACTACACGTGCACCAGCATCAACTGAAGCCACAGATAGCACAAACGCTCCAAGACCCAAGAAGCGTGCTCGTGTCCTCACTGACCGAGAGCTTCTTGTGGCCCTTCACCAAAAGCAAGATAGGCATCACGACTGGCTGAAACGTCAGATGAAGAGCCTCTTGGTGGATGTCAATCGTCTTCGAAACCTGGCCACCAAGAATGCCTTCGTTACATATGAGACTTGCCGTCGTACGTGGAAAGGGCTCTCAATGATCTGCACTGAAGCTGAACTTGAAGAGGATGGCTTCACAGAGCGCTTCAAATTTGACACCACACCTCCTAGGAGGGTTGTGATGCGCAATACACCGTCACTTGAAGACTCTGTGTATTCCTCATCTGCTGCCACCGTCACTGCGAGGATCATTGATGATGATGATGATGCTACTTCACCACCACCCGCTTCAGCACCTCAAAGCTCTGCACCGCCAAACAACTCCACCGACCCTGCTGCGCCTGGGAACGCGTAGAAAACTCTATGTCTTCAAACCTTTTTGGTCATTCCTGACAAAAGGGGGAGAAGCATATGATGTTTATAGTCTTCAAGCGGGTCAATATGGGCGGGTACCTTGTTTTGTTATACTTGCTTCGTGTTTGCAACTCTTGTTTTGCTTCATTTGGTTCTTTTGAGTTGTAAACACTAAAACTTGATGGTCGTCTGCTACTTGTTTACCACTCTGTGTGTGACGATAAATTCCGCACTCATCTCATTCTGCAGACGTCCATTTTCCATTATGCATGTCATTATCTTCATATACTTTCACATGCATAGTGGATTGTCATCATAAGCTGAAGCTGATCTCCACAAGTACAACCTGCCATGTGCATTTGCATTCCAAAAGCAAATTAACTTATATGCACATCTTCAGGGGGAGCTCTTGCAACTTATGAAGACAATTCCTTTACAGACTTCACACTTTATATTCCCCGTTGAAAACTTCAACTAGTTTGTCATCAATCACCAAAAAGGGGGAGATTGTAAGTGCATCTAGTGCCACCCCTAGTTGGTTTTGGAGTATTGACGAAAAACCTAGTTGAGGGACTAATGTGTTTGTGAGAATTGCAGGAAAACACAGGTAGAAGTCCCTCATTGATTTGGTTTACTACCAGAGATGACCCCTAAAAATGAATGAAGACATTGAAGTCAAAGGTGGTATATGAAGATATTCACATTGAAGACTATGACAACAGAAGACACGTTATGAAGCCTATGGAACTCGAAGACTTAGATCTTTCGTAGTTCTTTTTATTTCTGTTGAGTCATAGGAACCACCGTACTGTTAAGTGGGGTCCAGGAGAACAAGTCAGAATGACTTAAGTGATGCCTAAATCAAAAACCTATGTCTTCGAGTGAAGACAATGAGAGCAAATCTTGTCCAGAGCCGGACAAGTCAGCTTTGCTTGTAGCCCAAGTAAAGTTGCCATGAGAGTTCGAAATCTGACCGTTGAGACACGTGTCAGTTCCTTAGTGACCCAGGGTCATTTCGGACAAATCAGGTCGGGTTGCCAAGTGGCTATAAATAGCCCACCCCCACAACCATAAACGGTTGGCTGCTCAGATTTCAGTGCACGGCTTTTGTCGTTTGAGAGCAACCCACCTCGAAGCCTTTGAGAGAAAATTCCTAGTGAGGAGAAAAGCCCTAACCACCCAGAGCCAGAGTAAATTGGGCATCACTTAAGTCTTCTTGTCTGTGTGATCTGAAGACTTATTACACTTGAGGACTGTGAATCCTCCAGACGGTTAGGCGTCGCGTTCAGAGCATCCAAGAGACATTGTGGATTGCCAGTGAACAAAGTCTGTGAAGGTTTGGGAGTCTACCTTGAAGACTTACTAGAGTGATTGGGCAAGGACTAAGTGACCTTAGCTCAAGGAGATTACGGTGAGGACTTGGTGTCCTGAACTGTGTGTTCAGGACTGGGTGTCCGGGACTGTGTGTCCTAAGGTTTAAATACCTAGCCGCTCCAACCAGACGTATAGTTGTCACAGCAACTGGAACTGGTCCAACATATCATTGTCTTCAACGAGTCACTGGTTTCATCTTCACTTCCTTCTCTTGTTGTTACTCATTGTGAAGTCATTGCGTGCTTGCTTTATCATTTGTCTTCACAACGTGAATGCATGATCTGTTTGGCTTCATAACTTCTTCCTACTTGATCCTTATTACACTGAAGCTGTTTGTCACTGTGCTTTCACTCTATTGAATACATGACCATGGCTGGCCTAGTGTAATCTAACTTCCGCTGCATAGTAATAGGCATAATCTTCACTGTTTGTCTTCATAACTCCCAAGTTTTGAAGACTTTCATAAAAATCGCCTATTCACCCCCCCTCTAGTCGATATAACGCACTTTCACACTGTAAGGAGCCAGGCGATGTTGCGGTCTACATCATCATCATTGATGCCAAGCACAGCTTCGGAGGCCATGGCGCAGGCCCAGCTACTACTGAGGTCTCCATCGACAGTCGATCAGATGGATGAGTGGAGAGCCACCATTCAGAGTCTGATTAGCTTTGCCGAGGCTGGAGGCTCACAACGAACTAGCCCGCCACGTCCTGCCCAGAGGACGACGGCGGCCCATGCTATTGCTCGTGCGCAAGGGGCCTCCCCCATGGTACAATCCCTACTGCGGCAACCAGCGCGAGGGCCATGCAACCAAGAAATTGATGATGTCTCGATGGCTTCGTCTGACCCTCGAGCACGTCAAGGCCGATGGCGAGCCCCGGAGGATAGACAGATGGAGGGCCCACACGTCACCATCAAGTGACGCCGCGACGATCACCACAAGTCCAATGGGCGCGATGGCCCCAACGTCAACGAGCCCACGCTTGGCAGATCTAGGTACCTCCCCTTCGAGGATGGGTGCCCTGCCTTCACCTGTTAGCTGCGGCAAGTCCGTTGGCCATCCACTCGTACGCTGAAGCTAGAGATTCCAGAGAAATACGATGGGTGACTGAACTTGGCAGAGTCCTTGAGCATCTACGCCATCACTGTTCAAGCTGCCGGGGGGAAGAGATGAGAAGGTTTTTGCCAACTACTTCCCTTTGGCGCTCAAGCCAAACGTGAGGTCGTGGCTGATGCATCTGTTGGAGAACTCCATCTCAACTTGGGCTGACCCGTGCCATGAGTTTGTTGGCGCCTTCACGGGCGGCCACCAAGAACCAGGGCGTCCCAGTGATTTGCAGCTTCTCCCACAGAAGGAAGGAGAGACTCTACGAAAGTACATGCAGAGGTTTAGTTGAGTCCATAGGAATATTCCAGATATCCACCCAGCAGCTGTGATAGCTGTGTTCCAGTCCAACGTACACAACCGTCAGATACAATCCAAGATGAACATCCAGTTACCCAAGACTGTGAAGGAAACTTACACCATGGTGGACAAGTGTGCTCGAGTAGAGGAGGGGAGGAAACTCCCTGGAGAAGAGGATGGTGTCAACGTCGACTCAGAAGATGATGATGAAGCCACCAGTCAGAAGAAGAAGAAGAAGAAGCGCAACAAGAAGCGTAAGGATAAAGCAGTATTGACCGTTGAGGGATCAGGTACACCTAGTACTGGCAAGAAGGCTAAGGCCGAAGCCCCCAGCAAGGAAGTTGCCGCGTGCACTGACTGCCAGGGGGCTGCGGCCGCTGAGAAAGCTGGGAAAGGTGATGGTCCGTATTGCAAAATTCACCGGACCAAGGGCCACGATCTCCAGGAATTTCATCAGGTTGAACAGCGCGTCAAGAAGCAGAGGACTGAATATGAGAAGCGGGATAAGGAAAAAGGTCAGAATGGCGCTGACAGGAAGGGTTGGGGCGGTGAAGCAAATCACCCCGGCAAGGCTCTTCAGAACCAAGGAAAACCCGCCAGGGGCAGAGAGAAGGAAGATTGCGATGATGGCAGTGATAGAGGGGATGAAGAGGAAACCAGCGAGCAAGAATTCGAGAAGGCCACTGACGCCCTGTGCATTGACAGGTGCATCTATGCACTCCTCTCACCGCCAACTTAAACGGTGGGCACGTGAGGTCAATGTCGTGGAGCCAGCGGCAGAGTCTCGGAAGCCGCTCAAATGGTCCTGCATGCCCATCATGTTTGACGAAGAGGACCATCCTGACCGCACCATTGCGGTAGGATGCTTGCCGTTGTTGGTCTCACCAATGATCCGCAACCTCAAGGTCACAAAGATGTTGGTTAACGACGGGGCCGGGTTGAATCTGATTTCCCCAAATGTCATCAGCCAACTCTAGATAGTAGAGGAAGAACTCAAGGTCACACGCACGTTTCAAGGAATCAACCCCGGTAGGAGTCATCCTAAGGGAAAGATCACATTGCCGGTGACACTCAGAGTAGAGTTGAACTACCGTACTGAGAAGGTTGTGTTCGATGTGGTCGACCTCCCCCTGCCGTACAATGGAATCCTTGGACGCCAAACTCTGGCAAAATTCATGGCGGCATCCCATTATGCCTACAACACCTTGAAGATGCCAGGACTAGTGGGAGTCATTTCCATTCCATCAGACGAGAAGGATGCAATTATTTGCGTCGATAAGATGTACCGGGACGCAGTCGCGGCAGAGGCCGCGGAAGCCGCAACTCCCGCCAAGGAGATCAAAGTAAAGAAGAAGGACAACACGAACACCTGCAAGGAATCCGAGAAGCGTACCTCTTCAGGGTATGCTGCGCCTGTTGATGACTTGCCGGAGAGTTCCAACAACAAGAGATCCAAGGCCACCACACCTCCTGTGAAAAAGGTCTGAGCAGGGCTGGCTGGCGCTGATGGTACCTTTACTATCAGTGCCACCCTTGATGACAAATAGGAAAGCACGCTCGTTGCCTTCCTGCGGGTGAATATCGATGTGTTTGCCTGGCAACCATCGGTTATCCCCGGTGTTCCCAGGAAGGTAATCGGGCACTACCTTGTTGTTTGCCCACATGCCCAACCCGTCAAGTAGAAGGTCCGAAAGGAAGCCTTGGAGTGGCAGCAATTCGTTGTAAAAGAGATCACGAAACTTGAGGCAGCTGGTCTGGTCAGAGGAGTACTACATCCAACGTGGTTAGCAAATCCGATGGTCGTACGCAAGGCTAACGGAAAATGGGGGCTATGCATAGATTTCACAGATCTTAATAAGGCCTGCCCGGAGGATCCATTTCCCTTGCCACGCATCGACCAGATTGTGGACTCCACTTCAGGATGTGAGTTGCTCTTTTGTCTGGATGCATACTCTGGATATCGTCAGATTTTTTGTCCAAGGAAGACGAAGAGAATACCTCATTCATCACCGCATCTGGCACATATTGCTTCGTGCGCATGCCTTTCGGGTTGAAGAGTGTCGGGTCCACTTTTACAAGAGCAGTCCAGATTGGTTTTGAATAATAGTTGCACAGGAACATTGAAGCCTATATGGATGATATTGTGGTCAAGACCAAGGATAGATCAACCCTCATCCAGGATTTGGAAGAGACGTTTGCTAATTTGCTCAAGATCAACTTGAAGCTGAACCCGGAGAAGTGTGTGTTTGCCATTCCCCCCGGCAACCTACTTGGGTTCTTTGTATCCCATCGCGGGATAGAAGCCAACCCCGACAAGATCGAGGCTATCGAGAAGATTCAAGCACCCAGGACAGCTAAATATGTGAGGCGTCTGACATGGTGCGTTGTCGCGCTTAGCAAATTCATCTCCAAGTTTGTCGAGCGCGCCTTGCCGTTCTTAATTTTTTTGAAGAAGGCAGGGACCATGAAGTGGACTCCAGAAGAAGACACAACGTTGCCAGATTTGAAGATCTACTTGTCCTGTTTGCCCACTTTGGTTTCTCCCAAACCACAAGAGTCGTTGCTCCTATAGTTAGCGGCAACTAATAATGTGGTTAGCACGGCCCTAGTGGCGCAGCGGGAAGCAGAAGAGACAGAGAGTGAGAACTGCCCGGCAAGGCCAGATGCGGATTAGGACAAAGAGGGGCATGGTAGCGGAGGCCATCCAAGGACACGGCAAGGAAGAAAGTGGTGCAGCGTCCAGTGTACTTCCTTAACTCCCTATTGCAGGGGGCTAGAGCCAGGTACTCTAGCGTGCAAAGGTTGATTTTTGGCCTCATCATGGCCTCAAGGAAACTGCACCACTATTTCCAAACCCATGAGATCACGGTGGTCACCCGCTTTCCTTTGCAAAAGGATACTCCGAAACCTTGAGGCTACCAGAAGAATAGTGGAGTGGGCATTGGAGTTATCCAGCTTTGGCCTGAAGTTTGAAAGCACATCAACAATCTAGAGCAGGCCATTGGTAGAGTTTTTTGCAGAATGGACGCCAACCCCTGATGAAGAAGTACAGGAAACAGTTATTCCCGGCAAGGAGGCACTCCATGAATGGATTATGTATTTCGGTGGTGCCTTCTCCCTACAAGGTGCAGGGGCTGGCGTGGTTCTCGTTTCTCCCACTGGAGAGCACTTTAAGTACATCGTCCAGATGCATTTTCCCTGGGAGGAGGCGACCAACAATATATTTAGAGTATGAATGGCTCCTTGCCGGGCTCAGGATTGCCACTCAATTGGGATCATTCGAGGAGATTCACAACTTGAAGTGTGACAAGTCAACAAGGATTATCAAAGTCCATTGATGGAGGCATACGTTGAGGAAGTGAGAAGATTAGAGGAGCACTTTGATGGATTGCAAACAAAGCACGTACCTTGTGCGGAAAACAGCGTTGCTGATCATTGTCAAAGTGTGTTGTGCAGAAGCATCCTGTGGAACCAGGAACTTTTGTTCTCCATCTTACTCAGCCCTCCATATCCCCGGCAACAATGGCCCGAAAGAGGAGGAAACTAGACTCCGGTAAGCCTCTCCCGGTAGAACCTCTCGGGGCTCCTTGCAGGGACCTTGTCGAAAACAACTCTCCTTCGACTGCCGGGTTGCACCCTCCTGCCGGGCCACTGGTCCCCGCAGTCGAGGAACGTGCCCCCACGAATGAGGAGGTGCCGCTAGTCCCTACAGCTGAGCCCTAGGCTCCAACTTGGGAAAGGTACATTGTCCACTTCCTCCAAACTAGAGAACTTCCCAAAGAGCAAGAGTAAGCTGAAAGAGTAGCCCAGAGGGCTAGTATGTATTAGTTTGTCTATAGAAGGAGGCCCAATGGTGTAAAATTGAAGTGCATTTGCCGGGAAGAAGGAAAGGAACTACTCGTAGAAATACACAAAGGCATGTCTGGCTCCCACATTGGATCACGGGCATTGGTTGGGAAAGCATTCCGGCAAGGATTCTATTGGCCCACAACCCTCCAAGATGTGGTCGAGCTAGTCACCAAATGTGAAGCCTGCCAGTTCCATTCCAATAACATCCATCTGCCTGCTCAAGCTCTTTAGACAATCCCTTTGTCATGGCCATTTTCGGTCTGGGGGATCGATATCCTCGGCCCTTTCCCCCGAGCTACCGGAGGCTTTGAATTCTGGTTTGTTGCCATCGACAAGTTTACAATGTGGCCGGAAGTAGAAGCCATGAGAAAGGTGTCTGATTAGTCACCTATCAAGTTCTTGATAGGATTGGTGTGCCGCTTCGGGGTCCCTACACGGATCATCACCGACAACGGCACCCAGTTCACGAGCCGTGCCCTCAGAAGCAAGATCTCATTTGCCTCTGTTGCATATCCTAGAAGCAATGGACAAGCTGAGAGGGCGAACGCTGAAGTGTTGCGAGGACTCAAGACAAGAACATTTGATGAGCTGAAGAAGTGTGGCAGGCGAAGGATCGATGAGCTGCCGGTGGGTCTTTAGTCCCTCAGAATGACACGAAATTGATCTATCGAAAGACTCCCTTCTCCCTAGTCTATGGGGCAGAAGTAGTTATCCCCAAGGAACTCATTTACAGGTCACCTCGAGTGCTTGCCTACGATGAAGTAGCACAGGATCAGCACCTGTGTGATGACGCTGTGCTTCTCGAGGAGAACTATCTCCCGGCTGCTATGCGTGTTGCATGCTACCAGCAAGCCTTGCGTCGTTATCACAGCTGCAGGGTTCATGCCCAGTGTTTTGAGGAAGGCGACCTTGTCCTTAGGCGCATTCAATCTGCCAAGGGAGAAAACAAGTTGTCGCCAAAGTGGGAAGGCCCTTACCGGGTAGTACGAGTCACCAGACCTGGCGTAGTCCGTTTGGAGACCGGAGATGGCATTCAACTGCAAAATTCATGGAATATTAAGCATCTCCGCAAATTCTAGCCGTATAGCGCGGCTATCAAGCCCCGCTCTGCAACCACCTTTTGTATAGGCCTTGCCTTAGTTGCATGTAACCCCTTGTACAAAGCCAGGCGTAGACCCTGAGCAACACAGAAATAAATTAAGTGCTAAGTGGCCCCCGACAAGTTGCATGCATGCATAAGCATTTAATGAGCATCGCATGTTCATGTAGATAAGATCACATCTGGCATCATCTTCATCTGCATAAATTGCCGGCTCCAACCTAATGCTTGATCTCCAAGAAGAAATGGAAAGATGAGCCTACACTGCGATCTCCGGCAAGCCAAACAGATAAGTTCTTTCTCTTGTCCATACGTGTTCTGTAAGTAAAAAGTTGTGCATAAGAAGACCTCGCCGCTTTTTGAAACTTAGGTGATCCCATCCCTTGACTCGAACATTGCGTCGGTCAGGATGGTTGCAGTGGCCTTTGATGAAAAAAGATTGGCGGGGGGGCTGGTCCCTCTTCAAGGTTTTGTGCCCGGTAGGCCTAACTCCCCGGCAACAAAACTTGGGGTACTGGCAGGGTAGCCTACCGGGGCAAACTCGTTTACTTAAAAATATAGAGGCATCCCACCTCTACATGGACATATACATGCACGAGTCCCCGGCAAGGTTTATCTTTTTCCTTAATATGCTGATTAAACAAGTACAGACCTTATAGGACACAAACATGGATTCAAGAGATTACATTATTTGAACTAAAATTTGGCAAGTGCCTATACATTTAAGATTGAAAAAAGATAAGTGCCCCCATAAACTCCTCTCCTTGTCCCTTTTATCCCAGGTATTGCGGTGGGAAGAGAAGGGGGCAGAAGGGGTGCCTAAGTAGACGCCACCCCAATCTTGTCAGGGCCTGTCGGGTGCAGCCTGACAATATCGGAGTGGCGAGGCTGCAAAGGAGGAGGGCGGAAGGAGCAGCTCGGTGGTGCCCTAGCCACCACCTCTAGGGCCGTCAAAAGCCCCAGCACAAGTACCGGCTGAGAGGGCCGCCGGAGCTTAGCTGGTAGGCTGCTGGAGGAGGAGAAGGCACCAAGAGAGCGACCCCCTCACCGGCGACTGGGAGGCCGGTGATGATGGTGCCGAGGAAGGGGGGGGGCAGAAAGACGAGGTGGTAGGTCGCTAGTACGAGACGAACGCATCGGTGCTATCATACTCCGACCCGACGGGCTGCCTCCCGCCTTCTCCGTCTTCCCTAGCTTCCTCTTCATCAACATCGCTCCAGGGGAAGCGCCAACCTCTCGGTCTAACACCTTCCCTGGAGAAGCAACCGAGGTCCAAGACGGCCAGGGGACTCGGGGCGCACCGCCCCCCACCTTGGCAGGCAGGAAGGCGCCCCTCTTCAGCATCGGCCCCGGTTCTATTGGAAGGAGTAATGCTGGGATTACCAACAACCCCTAGACCTGCATCCCGGACGAGCGTCGAAGGCTCCAGGAACCTGGTCACTAGCCTAATAAGCTACAACATCTCACGCCAATATGCCACGCTCCCTAACAGACAGACGGTCGAGGTAGAGGAGACACGCCTTTCACCATAATGGGAAACTTGATATCTCCAGCACTGCGGACGGCTCGTCCGCCGCGCCTCCTCCGGGCCTGAACCAGACTCACTCCCCAAACATCAGCACAAGCATTTGACATTGCCAAATTCAAGCTATGGCCCTGGGCCTGGCCCCCGGCTCTCCCCATTGGCATAACCAACAAAAAGCATAGGATGGAGGAGAAGGGATGTGAGGATGAGTGCCTCCGCTCCTCCCCGCCCCTCCTTTTATAGGTGGGTTGGGGAAGGGAGTCGATCCCACAATGGGTAACCGCCGCCCTCCTCCACCAATTCAAGAAGACCGGGCCCCTGCCTTGATGCTCTCCCACACTACGCGCCTCCGCTACCTAACCCACTTGGTGCATGCAGCATGCGTGGCTAAGGATAAGGGCTTGGTGGAAGAGTGAATTGGCAGTTACTCGCCCGTTTGTTAAAGTCATTCACGGGCCATTACAAGGGTGCCCCCACCACGATTGGCATTGCGCAACGCGCGGAAAAACCGGAAACTGGCCCTCGCACAAGATTAATGAAGAAGCAAAGATCTCAAGGGGATAGCCACTTCTACGCCCCTGCCTGTGCACTAGTTAGGGCCTACCCTAATGACGCCCGATAGCAGATTCGGACCAGGCCCGGGGGCTCCTGCCGGTGCAACAAACCCTGGGTCCATTGCCCAGAATGTGCATATGCCGAAGAGTAAGATTACAACACCAAGATCAGATCAAGACACGAGGGATCAATTCTTTGAAGGACCAATGTGCAGATTAAGAAGACCCAGACTAGCCAGAGTGTCGGGGAAAATATACAGGGGTATGTATTTCCCCCTTGTCGTGGATTTGTCATGGTAGATGTCCTTAGTATGAAGACTTAGTTGTGAGTCCAACGCATCTATGTGGTAGCTTGAGAGGGGTTGAGTGGGATGAGATACGCGAGGTTTTACCCAGGTTCGGCCCCTCACAGTGGAGGTAAAAGCCTACATCCTACTTCATTGATATTGATGATGTTGATGCTCACGATTACAAGGGCGCTCTTTCGCTCCCTCTATCTCAAGAGCTATTGACTTGTCTGTCTCAACTTGTGAAAACTTGTCCCTCCTGGGGTGCCTTGCCCCTCCTTATATAGGGTGGAGGGGCGGGTTCATGTGGAGTCCTAGTAGGACTAGGATTACTCTATTACAAGTGGAGTCCTAGTCTTGCTTCCTTTGTAAGGGAATATTCCTTATGCTTTCCTCTTAAGCCAGCCCACCGGACACGCACCTTGAGCCTATCTTCTCATAAGCCGCCTAATAGGCCTTGGGCCTTGTTATTTCTCTGACCCGCCTGCCGGGTCACCAATGAGTCACCAGGCCCGGCCTGGTCATCAGTGAGTGGAGAAATCCGGGTAGGTCACTTAGTGAGTCGCCCGTCTTCGGGAGGGTCACTAGTGAGTCGCCAAGTCCAACCGGGTTATGCTTCCGGCCGGGTCATACCGCGGGGTATATCCCCGACATTAGCCCCCCAGTTTAATTTGGATTTATCCATGTTATACTCATCCTGCAAAATAAACACAAGAACAAATTTGACTGGTTGTGCTCCGGGTTAAAAGTTTTTCTGAACCGGCACCTGCTCATCCTTTTGTCCTTGTCATTTCCTTCTTTATACGTTTCCATGATCTCACAACAAATCTCCTTTAGCAGATATGTTCAAATTTTGCCAATGCAAAAAATCCAGATACTTCTTCTGGTTTGTTCAAAAATCTGAGAACTTGCAGATATTCCTCCCTGATATGCATATCATCTGTAGCCCCCAAGTCTTAAGAGGAAAACATAGTGATAGCTTAAGACTTGCTTCGATATAAATGCTGCAACTTTGGAGAAATCCAGATTGTTCATGTAAATCCCAATCATAAATTGAACACTTTGTACTTCCCATGTGTAGCCCCAAGTGTCGGGTCATTATGCAATAATGAGCAAGGACTTTGTAGATTTGATTATGTAGACTTAAGCAGCAATGTGTAGCCCCAAGGGCCGGCTCAGTAAGATAATACTGAGCTGGGACTTTATATGTACTTCAAAAAATAATACCATATGATGTAGCTCCCATGTTTCGGGTTACATTTGACATGAGCAATTAGTAGCCCCCAAGGGCCGGCTCATCATTATGTAATGGGTCGGGTCTTCAATGAGCCGAGTAAAAATGACTTTGCATTAGCCCCTAAGTGCCATGGTGCATGCTCGCAATGACATGGGACTTCCATATTTGATATAATCATGATTTGAATAATGTATCCCCCAAGTGCCGGGTCGTATGCCTGCAGCGACTCGGGACTCAATGAAACCATATCCATTGTCCGGATGATGTTGTTGAAAGCCTTGTATATCAATATTGAACCATGCTCTTTGCTATGAGCCTGTATTCTTGGATATAGAAATAATTGCCATTGCTCTTAAGTGGCTTTGAAAACCACAATCATAATACTGGTTTTTCATAACCATAATAAAAATCCAGCCATGTTGGCTATTAAAGATTTGAATAATATAATCCGGAGTGAAAAAAACCCCAATCATAAGATCTTGTCTGTTGACAATTAAATCCAGAGTTAAATACTCAGTGGCTCTTGGCCGATGGCGACTCAATGCGCATTCACTGTAATACATGATTTTTGTAATTTTGCGGCTCACTACTAGGAAAAGGGCTATAGCTAATATGGACATGAATGGCGCACCATATATGTGGTGCGCCACTCCTATATAGCAGTGGTGCACCGGATACAGGTGCGCCATTAGTGTCCTCATTACTAATGGTGCACCACACACACGGTGCGCCATTACTAACAATTTTTTTTTTATTTTTTTTCAAAACTACTAATGGCGCACCAAGGCACAGTGCGCCATTACTAGTTTTAACTAGTAATAATGGCGCACCACACACTCCGTGCGCCACACACTATGACGACTGGGAGGAGTATCGGAGACAGGTTCACCGTTTCAGCGGTAACAGTTACAAAGGGTACCACTAGGGCGGAGGCGGAAGCTAGATACGCACGCTATCTAGCGGGAGAGAGGACGGAGCGGAGGAGGAACCGGATGAAGACTAGTTTCATCGCGATGATGCTCATCGTGATGATCGCAGCTCTCTTCTATGTGATGGTAGTTTAGATGATCGATATTGACTTGTAATGTGAAGACAAACTCGCTACTCGCGGTCTTGAGACTTTTAATGTTCTAACTTTGTTCGGTCTTTTGAATTCGGAGACTAATATGATGAATTGTATTCGAAGACTAATCTTCTATTGTATTCGATGAATCTGCTGTCTATATGTTGTGCTTTCTATATTCTGTGCAGTAATATATTTTGCAACCTGTGCAAATATCAGTAAAGAAAAAAAATCCTAATATTCATACTAGTGGCGCACCACACTGCACTTTAGTGGCGCACTACCTAGAATTGCGCCATTAGTAACCCAGAGCACAAGGTAAATATGGCCCCCTGGGAGGCATAGTAATGGCACACCGTTTGACATATTAATGGCGCACTCCCTGGTGTGTCACTATTGTCTGGTATACTAATGGCGCACCAGGGGTGCGCCATTAGTATTAGTTACTAGTGGCGTGATGATAGTGGCGCACCTATAGTGCGCCATTAATAGCCAAAACAGGTGCACCACTAATTAGCATTTTCCTAGTAGTGGCTTATAGCCTTTGTAAAAATCAAGAACTGATAACCCTTTTGAAACATCAATTTTAATCTTTGATGATGTGCTTGAACTTAATCATTTATGTAAACCATATCTCTGCATGTTCTGCACAAAGTTTAAACAACATATGCCCTGGCGACTTAACATCACAAGCCAGGGCGGGTAACAACCCAAACATAATATAGTCTTATGTAATTACTAAAAAGACTAAGCAAGGCCATTCAAGCCTAAACATACTGGCGACTTAAAGTCAAAAGCCAGGGCAGGTTATCAAACCTATATAACCAGGAAAACATACCTGTAGAATTAGCTCAAATTGCCGGCTTACAGCGCCACATCTAGTGAGGGTGACAAACCAAGTACTCATAAGCGCATAATTCCAATTGCGCAATCGAAGTATACTGGCGACCTAACGTCCAAAGCGAGGACGGGTTATGAAAACCCCAAATATGCTCAAATATGAGTCATAAAAAATAAGGCTACATGGCCTGAATTGTTTTAAACCATATGTCAATATGGTATAAGAATATGAACCCAAACAATGTTCAAAGAAAATAAAAATCAGAAAAAGCAAGGCTTTCACAGGCTGCCAAGCCTCAATATCAAGTGTTGTTCATGGGCCACACATCCACTGAGCTAATCCTTAATTCAAACCTGTAGGCTGGGCCTCACATGACCAACCGCCGTTTTAACTTTGACAAGTTAAGGGTTTTTATAAGATTGACTGGCAAGAGTATGGCTGGTCATTCCAGGATTACCTGGGCGGAGTGACAGACGTACAAGGAAGGATAACCCGGAATTTTGGTGAATACACCTGGCGTCCAAGCCGATCAAAAGGGTAAATATAGCTATGTTCATTGAATAGGAAGCCCCCAAGTGACCTATAATAAACCATCAAGGCAGGTTACCTATGTTTGAACTGCACATTGTAGGAAGTTCTCTTTGGTAACCTTTTAACTTGGGCAGGAAGCCCCTAAGTCAATTGCTACAAGATGTATAAGTCGGATCAAAAGGGTAGTTATAGCTATGCTCAATGAGCAGGAAGCCCCCATGCAATTTGTGACAAGGTGTGCAAGCCGGATCAAGAAGGTAGTCACAGATATGCTCAGTGAGCAGGAAGCCCCCAAGTGACCAATAATGTGGTAAGCCAACAAGGCAAGATACCCATGTTTGAACCATGCATCATGGCAGCAAGTTCTCTTTGGCAACCTTTAATTTTTTCTGAGAACTCGAACTTTGTGAGAGATAAATTTCTTTTTGAGCCGGGATTTTAAATCGGATATTGAGAGCTTCAAAGCTTTGTGGGAGACAGATTTCCCTTGAACCGGATTTTGAACCGGATATTAAGCGGATATTGAGTCATGTCATTGTAGCCCCGAGTCTTAAGACGACTTGAGGAGTTGGCTTAAGATTCTCCATACTTGACTGTTATATACCCCGGTATGAGTCATTCAACAACTCAGTGACACAACGGTACCTTTTGCAGTAGACAACTTATCCTGCATTGAAGAATTTGCAAGCCAGAGTAATATGTAATATAAAAATATACTGGATGGATTTCACCTGACATGTTAGGCTAGAAATTATCCGCCGCGCAGTTGATGATCATCACGGTGAAGCGGAAATCAATCACGGGCGAGTCAGTAGCTGGAGGAAACATTGCTATTATTCCCAGGTGGTTTCTTCAATTGGTACTAGCCTTTCTAGTATTTACATTGGCTCATGTCATCACGTGGAGGAAACAGTAGCAGCAGCTATGGTTAATATTCTCAGGTGTGTCTAATCAGCACAAAAATTGCAGCGAGAAAACCATGTGTGCTAAACTGTTGTGCCATTATCCACCTCTTATAAGTTTATCTTGGAAACTAGATGCACCCATTCCCTAGTCACTGCTCCTGGCCACTATCAACAATGGTTGCATCAGGGTTAAGCTTTCAAGTAGTATCCACCAACAAAATAGCCGTCAGAACTCAGAACTGCTCCCTTTTGCTCCTGTGAGGCCCTCAGCTCTTGAGACGTGGTCTCTGAGAACGACCCAGAGGTGTATGCCCAGCGCTCCAAGTGTAATCAATGACTGGAGCATTGTGCTCAGGGCTCCATGACTGGTGTGTTGGTAAGACACCAAACATGGTCTGCAAAACTAAGACGATGATCGGACAGTCGAAATTTCTAGTCATTGTAATTACATGCCGGCCATTGCAGCTATAGTCACTGACCGCTCCTTGTCCTCACATCAAACACCATATCATGGAAACCCACTGCTTGGTGGCACCTATGTAACAACAAAAGCTTGTCGAAATCCAAATCAAAAACATGAACTGGCACAATCTTACCATACTCATCATCTTCATGAATCCCAGTCACTCACTGCGTTTCATCCGATGAGTCTGACAACACGTGCCTCATCTTCTTGGAGTCGAAGTACTCACTCATTATCACCTTGTAATTCCCACAAAAGAAACACGAGGCAGCTGAGACTGGAGAGAGAACGACCTGCCATGGAAGAGGGCGCAGGCGGATCCAGCGAGCCATGGCGGCGGAGGCAGCCAGGCGATGCCACGGCGGTTGCGATGACTTGTAACCGCAACCGTGGGTGCTAGCGGGTGGCTCGAGGTGGAGGACCTGTGATGAGGCGGCTCACAGCAGGGACCGCCGGCTTAGAACATGTACGAGGACGAAGATGCGGAGAAGGCGCGGTGGCTTGGCCACAACATAGTTGGAGGTGCTGGCTCAAGGGCATGGCGGCAGGACGCAACAGCGGCTAGATGGCGAGTGAGGCAGAGCTGGAAAACGGAGCTGCGGCGGCGACTTGACGGATGTGAGACCCAAAGGCGACTCGGCAAAGTGGCTTGCAACGAAAGCAAGGCCGGTCGACCGAGGTGGAAGCGGCTATAGCACAACAGGCAGCTCGCGGAGGAGCAACAGGCCAGGCGGCTTAACTCGGGGCAGGGCGAGAAGACGGCGGCTCAACCAGCACAGTAGAGGTGATTTAGCGCCGGCAAGTGCATCCGCAACAGCGGCGGGTTGGAAACTTGGAGGGTCAGCCGCACCGGTCTTGAAGGGGGAGCGGGAGTGGCCACCCGGCGGCCACGCGCCACAGCAGCTCGACGTGAAGTGAAGCTTCAGCAGAGGAGCGAGTATCGTGGGGTCAAAACCAAGGCAGCTCGCGATTCGCGGCGGCACAGCACGTCACGGCGACTCGCAGCAGAGCTCGACAACGGCTCAGAGGCGGGTTTGCCGGTCGGTCTGCTGAGGCGAGTGAGATGGCTCGGGGCCGCGAGCCCGGGCGGCCCGGAAGCGGCGCCAGGCCGGGGTACCTAAGCGGCTGCAACCCAACACTGTCCGCGGCCGAAACGGCTCATCGCGCGGCCTGCGGTCCAAAGCAGACATGAGGTGGTTCAACCCAGGCCTGCTTTGACTCCTCATCCAGGTCGTAGTAGTCGCGGAGAACCAACGCCTGTCCTTTGTTTATTTTTACTTTTGGTTGATCATAACATGTGAAGGCCTGATGGCAAGCTTGTTCTGTTTGCTTCTCGGGAACTGATCTGGTCACAGACTATTTTTCTTCAAAGCATAAGATCACCTCGTGTTAGCCAGCTTAGCTGTACCCGATTCAGACCGGCGGTGATTTATCATCAGCGGCGTTCCTCCATCGATCTCGACTGTAGGAAAACCCTGAGATATGATGGTACTGTTGGCTCCTTGCCCTGACCGATCTGCTGATGTGATATACGCTTGCAGACCACTGGTGGCTCATAATTCAAAACTTTTACTGATCAGATTTCCTCGAATCATACGAAGACTTGTGTCGGCAGCGGCGCACGGGCGCAACCCTATCTTTACAACTCAATCTCATATCCGCTGCCACTGAATGTTTCCTCAATCCTGATTTTTTTCAACAAGAAACTTGCGAACTTCTCGATCCTTGGAAGAGATCCCTCCAATAACTCAACACCACCGTGCGTCTGGCCCCACGGTGGACGCCAACTGTCATGGATTTGTCATGGTAGATGTCCTTAGTATGAGGCTTAGTCGTGAGGCCAACACATCTATGTGGTAGCTTGAGAGGGGTTGAGTGGGATGAGAGACGCGAGGTTTTACCTAGGTTCGGCCCCTCATGGTGGAGGTAAAAGCCTACATCCTGCTTCACTGATATTGATGATGATGATGCTCACGATTACAAGGGTGCTCTTTCGCTAACTCTATCTCAAGAGCTATTGACTTGTCTGTCTCAACTTGTGAAAACTTGTCCCTCTTGGGGTGCCTTGTCCCTACTTATATAAGTTGGAGGGGCGGGTTACATGTGGAGTCCTAGTAGAACTATGATTACTCTATTACAAGTGGACCTAGTCTTGCTTCCTTTGTAAGGGAATATTCCTTATTCTTTTCTCTTAAGCCGGCCCACCGGACACGCACCTTGAGCCGGTCTTCTCATAAGCTGCCTAATAGGCCTTGGGCCTTGTTATTCCTCTGACCCGCCTGCCGGGTCACCAATGAGTCACCAAGCCCGGCCGGGTCATCAGTGAGTGGAGAAATCCGGGTAGTACGCTTAGTGAGTCGCCAGTCCACGGGCGGGTCACTAGTGAGTCGTCAAGTCCTGCCGGGTCATGCTTCCAGCCGGGTCATACCGTCGTGCATATCCTCGACACCCCTGACTCGTGCACGGACAAGTCAAAGCTAAGACGAAGTATAAGAAACCAAGATCTCCAAATAATCAACACACAAAATCAAGAAGACCAGGATCGAACCAGAGAAGAAAGATACCACCAAGAGAAAGGCCTCCTTTGCCTGGCAGTGAGCCCGGCAAAGGGCAAGGCCACGCCCAGAAGAAGACAACCAAGGCGTCCCGGCAGGGCCTGCCGGGACTCACGAAGATGAGGCCACCTTACCAACCACTCTGCCATGATGCACGTCATCGATCAATGCAGTGTCAAGCTGCAAAGTGACTAAATGGCAGCCATTCGCCACATGGCAGCCTCTCTCTACAGGAAAAACCCACAGATGACACCCGTCTTGCGACGTGTCAAGTGAGCAGGCGTGGAGCTGGCAAGATGGCCCAGCAAGCCTTGTCGGGTAACCAACGATGTGACGCTGAGCGGTGCATTTAATGCACCCTGTTAGCCCGCAGAGTTAGGTATGTGCTACCTCTTGAGCATTGCGTTTGGTTTTTCCTTGAAGAGTCAAGGGTGATGCAGCAAAGTAGCGTAAGTATTTCCCTCAGTTTTTGAGAACCAAGGTATCAATCTAGTAGGAGGCCACACGCAAGTCCCTCGTACCTACACAAACAAATAAGAACCTCGCAACCAACGCGATAAAGGGGTTGTCAATTCCTTGGCTGTCACTTACGAGAGTGAGATCTGATAGAGATAATAATGATAAGATAATTTTTTGGTATTTTTATGATATAGATTGAAAGTAAAGATTGTAAAATAAAATAGATTGGAAACTTATATGATGGAGAATAGACCCGGGGGCCATAAGTTTCACTAGTGGCTTCTCTCAAGATAGCATAGGTATTACGGTGGGTGAACAAATTATTATCGAGCAATTGATAGAAAAGCGAATAATTATGAGAATATCTAGGCATGATCATGTACATAGGCATCACGTCCGTGACAAGTAGACCGACTCCTGCCTGCATCTACTACTATTACTCCTGTAGGATCTAGAAGTAGATGTGTCTAGAGGGGGGGTGATTAGACACTTAGTGCTAAAGTTACAATTTTTAGGCCCTTTTGGTTTGAGTGGAGTTTTAGGCACAATTTCAACAGACACAATACATATCAAGCAAGCATGCAAAGAGTATATGAGCAGCGGAATGTAAAGCATGCAACTTGCAAGAATGTAAGGGGAAGGGTTTGGAGAATTCAAACGCAATTGGAGACACGGATGTTTTTCCCGTGGTTCGGATAGGTGGTGCTATCCTACATCCACGTTGATGGAGACTTCAACCCACGAAGGGTAACGGTTGCGCGAGTCCACGGAGGGCTCCACCCACGAAGGATAATGGTTGCGCGAGTACACGGAGGGCTCCATCCACGAAGGGTCCACGAAGAAGCAACCACCCACGAAGGGTCCACGAAGAAGCAACCTTGTCTATCCCACCATGGCCATCGCCCACGAAGGACTTGCCTCACTAGCGGTAGATCTTCACGAAGTAGGCGATCTCCTTGCCCTTACAAACTCCTTGGTTCAACTCCACAATCTTGTTGGAGGCTCCCAAGTGACACCTAGCCAATCTAGGAGACATCACTCTCCAAGAAGTAACAAATGGTGTCTAGGTAATGAACTCCTTACTCTTATGCTTCAAATGATAGTCTCCCCAACACTCAACTCTCTCTCATAGGATTTGGATCTAGTGGAAAAAAGGTTTGAGTGGAAAGCAACTTGGGGAAAGCTAGAGATCAAGATTCATATGGTAGGAATGGAATATCTTGGTCTCAACACATGAGTAGGTAGTTCTCTCTCAGAAATAGGATGCTGGAGGTGTAGGCTTAGTCTGATGGCTCTCTCTACGAATGAAGAGGAGGTGGAGGGGTATATATAGCCTCCACACAAAATCCAACCGTTACACACGATTTACCAATCTCGGTGGGACCGAATCAACAAACTCGGTCAGACCGAAATAGGAAACCTAGTGACCGTTAGAGATTTTCGGTGGGACCGACTGGATCAACTCGGTGGGACCGATGTGCTAGGGTTAGGGTAAATCCAAAACTCGGATTGACCGATTACTCAAACTCGGTGGGACCGATTTGGGTAATAAGTGAAACAGAGAGTTGGCCAAGCAAACTCGGTGGGGCCGATTGCATATCTGGGTGGGACCGAAAATATTGCAATAGGTAACAGAGAGTTTGCAAGCCCATCTCGGTGAGACCGAGATCCCATCGGTGAGACCGAACTGATTAGGGTTTCTGGCAGTGGCTATGACAGGTGAAACTCGGTGGCGCCGGATAGGAATAATCGGTAAGTCCGAGTTTGGCTTTGGGTTTAGATCATATGTGGAAGTGGGAAAGTAGGTGAGGATTTTGGAGCATATCATTAAGCACATGAAGCAAGAGGCTCATTAAGCAACACCTCATCCCTCCTTGATAGTATTGGCTTTTCCTATGGACTCAATGTGATCTTGGATCACTAAAATGTAAAATGAAGAGTCTTGAGCTTGAAGCATTAGCCAATCCTTTGTCCTTAGCATCTTGAAGGAGTTCCCACAACCTTTAGTCCATGCCACTCCATTGTTGAACTTATCTGAAACATGCTAGATAGAAATGTTAGTCCAACAAGAGATATGTTGTCATCAATTATCAAAACCACCTAGGGAGCACTTGTGCTTGCAATCTCCCCCTTTTTGGTAATTGATGGCAATATACAGCAAAGCTTTAGATAAGGATATAAAGAACAGCAAGTAAAGCTTTGGAAGGACATGCAACAAGCATAGGCTCCCCTTACATGAATGCAATCATATGAATATAAAATATAGAAGCATGGGAGAGCATAATCATGACAGAGTAGGCAAAGTGTTACATGTATCTTGGCCATATGCATCAGAGTAAAAGATTATCAACGAAAATACCTTCATGCTCATGAGTCCTTCTTGCAAACAGTATGTACATAAGCAAGAACTCCTCATACTCATGATTTTGATGCATACACTTACCATGTAGTCTTTGAGTTGTCTTAGGATGGAATGAACCTGCTCAAACAAAGTTAGATAACACAGGTACATCCACTAGCCAGAGCACACAAAAGAAACCACAAGAATGCCAAGACTGGGATGACATGTAGAGAGTGAGTACAAGGTACCACATTGGATTCAACATGTCCCCAAGAGTAAAGATATGCAATGAATTTGACTGATTTCTTTCCCTTAGGTGTCTTGCTCCCCCTGAATCTTACATGGGATATTGGGAGAAGATAGGGAACAGAAAATCAGAGCTGAAAGATAAAAATGGATAGAACTTAATGCAAATACATGTCTTTCCCCCAAAAAGGCATGTGACATCTCTCCTCTTGAACATCAAGCATCTGGGATCCTTGAGTATTCTCTCCCCCTGGAAATCTCTTTCTCCCCCTTAATACTTTCTCTCTTGTAGGTTTAGTTCTTTAGTTCTTGAGACTTTTTCTCTCCCTTGATGTGATCTCTCTCTCCTACAAGCTTTGATGTGATCTCTCTCTCCCCCTTTGACATCAATTTCCAAGAAGGGCTTTCTGGAATCCGTCGTATAGGTTTGATCCTTGAGACTCAGCACAAAGCAATGGATAAAACTGTGATGCTTGAAGAGGACAAGATTCATTGAGTAGAGCTGGATCAGAAGAAATATAGAACAAGTGGCAAATTGTTTTTCCTGTTGCGAAGTCGGTGGCACAGAGTGGAATGTTTCGATGGTACCGAAAGGATTCGATTGGACCGAAAATTACAAGTCGGTGAAACCGAGTTTACACAGAGAAAAACATTTGTCACCTCAGCTCACTAGACATGTAGGATCTCACAAAGATTTGCAATAAATTACCTGAAGGATTTGCAAGGAATTGAATGCAGAAAATGCAGAACAAAAACAAAGAGAAAAGAGAAGAAACTAAAAGATCTAGATAAAGTTTTTTTTTGAAAAAGAGAAAGAAAATAAACATGCATGAGACAAATGCAATAACACAGAAAAGAACACAAGAGAACTTCATCTAGAGTTGGGCGGTGACAGTCACCTATGTTAGAGTATATTGACTTAGGAGTCAAGTGAGAACACTTGATCATAGGTCATACTCATCGTTTAAGCTCAAAATGGGGTTACCATTTTTCGTTTAAGCATCTTGATGTATTCACATCTTGTTGAGTTGCTTTGACTCATGTCTTGGAGTAAATCTTCTCTAAGATGGAATAACATACCTTGGGTGGTGGTGTGGTTCTTGCTCATGTAGTTGAACTTGTGTGGGTGCTCAAGGTTGATGTAGCTCATCAAGAGTTGGGAGCACCACTTGGAGTTTTAGTTCATCTACCTACATGGGTTAGTTCTTGCAAGGAAGAGCACTTGTGTATCCAAAAATGACAATCATGAAGCTCAACATAGAATTTGTCAAAGGATATGTTTGAATGGTTTTGTGCTTCCTTGTCTTCAACCACCATTGTGTAGAGTCTTGGTGATGTAGAGATTGCTCAAGATGTGAGTGAGTCGCAATCTCATGGAATTAGATTCAACCAAGCACCTACATGGGTTAGACAACATACAAGGTGCAAATATATCCAAGACATAAGATAGTTATCATAAGAGATATATCATGGATTAGTCATAAGCTCATGTCTTGCATGTATCCAATGGAGTTTCTACTCCAAGTTCGAAGCATCAATGATGTTCAATTCTCGTCTCAACCTGCAAAACACTTTCTCATCAAGAGGTTTAGTAAATATATCCGCTAATTGCTTATCGGTGCGAACATGCTTAAGATCAATGTCACCCTTAGCAACATGATCTCGAATGAAATGATGACGAACTTCAATATGCTTAGTTCGAGAATGTTGTACAGGATTATGACCAATTTTGATAGCACTTTCATTGTCACAAAGTAGTGGAAGATGTTTCACATAGATCCCATAATCTTTAAGAGTTTGGGTCATCCAAAGTAATTGAGCACAACATGAACCAGCGGCAATGTATTCCGCTTCGGCGGTGGATAAGGATACCGAGTTTTGTCTTTTGGAAGACCAAGACACAAGAGATCTACCAAGAAATTGACAAGTACCCGAAGTGGACTTTCTATCAACCATGTCTCCGGCATAATCCGAGTCGGAATAGCCAACGAGATCAAAAGAAGATCTCTTAGGATACCAAATGCCAAAGTTTGGTGTATGGATTAAGTATCTCACTATCCTTTTCACACACTAGTAGAAAACGGACCATTAGTACCGGTTTGTAAGGGCCTTTAGTGCCGGTTATGGAACCGGCACTAACGTTTCGGCACTAAAGGCCCCCCCCCTTTAGTACCGGTTCGGCACGAACCGGCGCTAAAGTGCCACCACGTGGCGTGAGCTCGCGCCCTGGTACGGGGGACCTTTAGTACCGATTGGTGTTACCAACCGGTACTAAAGGTTTTTTTTTGAAATTTTTTTTGAAAATTTTGGAAAAAAATTTGTTTTTTTTATTTTTAATATTTCTGAATTATTTGATGATTTAGTCTCTAATCACCTCTCTTAACTGCTCAAGTGTGGATCACTCATTCCAAATCATCTAACTTCCCGACCGGTCACCCATCCCTCTCACTACTCCAGCCCGAGCACGCTTAACTTTCAGGTTCTATTCTCCTTCGTTTCCGAGTCTGCACTTGTTGTTTTCCTGACAATAGTAAGATGTCAATCCTATTAACCTTTAGGAGTTTAGCTTGAGCATGAAGTCACACATTTCACCGTTTGAGTTTGAAACTATTATTCTAAAAAACAATAATTATTTAGTAATGCTAATATATCTTGAATAAGTTTGACCATAGTTTGACCACAGTTTGACCATAGTTTGACCAGATTTGACCAAAATTCAAAAAATTGAAATAATTATTTAGTAACACTAATATTCTTGAATAATTATGTAGTAACACTAATATTTCTTGAATAAGTAGTTTGACCATAGTTTGACCACAGTTTGACCACAGTTTGACCAGATTTGAACAAAATTCAAAAAAACTGAGATACTTATTTAGTAACACTAATATTATTGCGTAATTATTTAGTAACACTCTATATTTCTTGAATCAGTTGTTTGACCGGTTTGACAAGATTTAACCAAAATTCAAAAAAACATAAATTAGAGCATATCTTTTTTTCCTTTTACAATTTGTCATTTCAAAAATTATCCTAAACCCTAAACCCGGGACTTAAAACGTCGGAAACTCTATGCTAAACAGTAAAAACTAAGGGTTTAGACCATAAAACCTAACCCTAAACGCTGAAATCTAAACCCTAGCACTAAACGCTAAAAACGTCCAAAAAACGTCTAAAACGCCCAAAAACTCTATTTTCCCTTTGGAATTTTGTGATTTTAAAAAATTGTCGAAACAGAAAACTGGTTGTTTCAGCGGATCAATCTTTTTGTTATGCAAATTTTGATATATTATATGTATTTTTCTGAATTAGGATGATTTAGTTATGATTTTTTCAAGTTTGAAAATTGCCCTATAGTGCCGATTTGTGTCTCCAACCGGTACTATAGGTCAGACCCCTTTAGTACCGGTTCATGGCACGAACCGGTACTAAAGGTTAGACCTTTAGTACCGGTTCGTGCCACGAACCGGTACTAAAGGTGATCGTGGGACCCCGGCCTGACGCCAGCCTGCCACCACCTCTTTAGTACCGGTTCATGCCACGAACCGGTACTAAAGGTTCAACACGAACCGGCATTAATGCAAATCCATTCGAACCGGCACTAATGGTACCATTAGTACTGGCTCAAATACAAACCGGCACTAATGTGCTTCACGTTTGACCCTTTTTCTACTAGTGACAGCCTTAAGATGACATTCTTTAGGAGCAGCTTGATATCGTGCACACATGCACACACTTAGCATAATATCGGGACGTGAAGCACATAGGTATAACAATGAACCAATCATAGAGCGATAAACCTTTTGATCAACCGGTTCACCATCTTTGGTTAAATCATTATGTCCACTAGTAGGCATGGGTGTAGACATACCTTTGCATTCTTGCATATTGAACTTCTTGAATAAGTCCTTGGTGTACTTTGTTTGAGAGACAAATGTACCTTCCTTAGTTTGCTTGATTTGCAAACCGAGAAAGAATTTGAGTTCACTCATCATAGACATCTCAAACTTCTCTGACATTAGCTTTCCAAACTTTTCACTAAAGAGAGGGTTAGTTGAACCAAATATGATATCATCGACATAAATTTGGCATACAAATAGTTCTCGATTAACCCTTTTAGTAAAAAGAGTAGAATCAATTTTACCAATTTCAAAACCACTTGTAATAAGGAACTTGGTCAAGCATTTATACCATGCTCTAGGAGCTTGTTTAAGACCATAAAGAGCTTTGTGAAGTTTGTAAACATGATTTGGTTTCTTAGGATTGATAAAGCCGGGAGGTTGTTTGACATAAACTTCCTCCTCTATTTCACCATTTAGAAAAGCACTTTTAATGTCCATTTGGTACAAGGTGATATTATGGTGATTAGCATAGGCAAGTAAGATGCAAATGGACTCAAGTCTAGCAACGGGAGCATATGTCTCACCATAGTCCATACCTTCGACTTGTGTGTACCCTTGGGCGACGAGACGTGCTTTGTTGCGAACCACTTGTCCATCTTCATCTTGCTTGTTGCGAAACACCCATTTGGTACCAATGATGTTGTGGTTGTTGTCGGGCTTCTCAACCAATGTCCAAACTTGGTTTCTCTCAAAATTGTGTAGCTCTTCATGCATAGCGTTTATCCAATCCGGATCTTCCAATGCTTCTTCAACCTTCATAGGTTCAATGCTAGAGATGAATGAATAGTTTTCACAAAAGTTAGCTAAACGAGTTTTTGAGCGAGTGATTCTCCCGGTTTGTATATCATTGAGGATTTGCTCGACGGGATGATCTTTGGCAATTCTTGCTCGAACTCATGAGAGCTTTTGCTTGGGTCTTCGTTGAACATCTTCTTCATCTTGTTCTTCTTCTTGGCCTTCTTCATTGTTGACGTCGTCGTTCTCTTGTCATGGTGGAGAAGGAGGTTGTTGATGTTCGTCTTGATGCATTTCCTTGTCTTCTTCATCTTGGTGTGTCCCACTTGTGGATGCTTCCGTGTCAATTCTTGGTTCACTTTATCGTGAAGTAGAAGCTTCCACTTGGACGGATGAAGTACTCTCCTTCACCTCTGTTGGACGAATTTTGCCAATGGACAAGTCTTGGATTGCTTTTGAAGGGTCTTTGTCTCCTACATCAATTGGCAATTGCTCTACTTGCGAGCCATTAGATTCATCAAACTTCACATCTACCGTCTCTTCAACCTTTCGGGTGAAATTGTTGTAGACACGGTAAGTGTGAGAGTTTGAGCCATAACCAAGTAGGAAACCTTCATGAGATTTAGGAGCAAACTTTGAACGATGATGCTTATCAAGAATGTAGCACTTTGAGCCGAATACTCGAAAGTATCCAACTTGGGGTTTGTTACCGGTGAGGAGCTCGTATGCCGTCTTATCGAGTAGCTTGTGAAGATACAAGCGATTTGTTACGTGACAAGCTGTCTCAACCGCTTCTGCCCAAAAGTGCTTCGGCGTCTTGTATTCATCAAGCATCGTTCTTGCCATTTCGATGAGCGTCCGGTTCTTCCTCTCAACAACTCCATTTTGTTGAGGTGTGTACGTAGCCGAGAACTCGTGTGAAATCCCTTCTTCGTCAAGAAAGGTGTCCACATTTGCGTTCTTGAACTCCGTTCCGTTGTCACTCCGAACCTTCTTGATCTTCACGTCAAACTGATTTTGGGCCTTCCTAGCGAAGTTTCTGAAGATCTTCTGGACCTGCGACTTGTCATTAAGAAAGAACACCCACGTAAATCTTGAAAAATCATCAACTATAACTAGACCAAAAGAATTTCCACCAAGACTCTTGTAGGCGTTGGGACCAAAAAGATCCATATGAAGTAGCTCGAGTGGCCTCCTTGTGGTCATGATGTTCTTCACGGGATGTCTTCCTCCAACCTGTTTACCTGCTTGACAAGCACTGCAAAGTCTATCCTTATCAAATATGACATCGTTAACTCCAAGGATATGATTTCCTTTAATAAGCTTGTCAAGGTTTCTCATGCCAACGTGACCTAGTCGTCTATGCCACAACCAACCTTTTGAGGATTTAGCAATAAAGCAAGTTTTAGGTTGTGCCTTTTTAGAGAAATCGACAATGTAAAGATCACCTCTACGCATACCGGTAAAGACCATTTTATGATTGTCTCGACGAAATACTTGGCACTCTACCTCAGTAAATAGGACATTCAAACCAAAATCAACAAGTCTAGATACTGAAAGTAAGTTGTAGCCGAGAGATTCAACGAGCATGACATTTTGAATGGAACTATCATGTGAGATGGCCACCTTACCAAGGCCAACCACTTTACCCTTTGAATTATCACCAAAGGTGACATATTTTCGAGGGCCGTCATTTTCAGCACGCTCACGAAACATCTCTTCATCTCCGGTCATATGATCAGTACATCCACTATCAAGAACCCATTCCTTTCCTCCTGATTCATATCCCCGAAGATTTTCCATAAGACCAAAATGTCTCATTGCATCATCAAGATCGAAGTCACTATCATCATCATCATCATAGTATCCATGTTCATCATGATCTTGTGACTCATCATTTCCTAGAGAGGGTAATTCATTAGATAAATGATCATCAAAGTGGTCACCTTTATGAATTCTTATAGCTTCGAATATGATATCACTAATGATTCCAACATCTCCTTTAGCTCGCTTGAGATTGGCAAGCTCAAATAGATAATCACCAAAACTAGGATCACTAGAGTTCATCTTACTCAAGGCAATAGATTTTTGGAGAATTTCCTCCAAATTTTTCAAGGAATGATCGGGAAATCGTTCCTTAAGAAATTTCCATATAGTATAGGCACAATTAAGAGTAGGCAAATTAGCAATCAAATTTTTGGGCAATCCTCTAATGATGAGCTCAATAGTTCTAAGATTGCGAATCATGTCAATATCTTCATCTAGGGTAGGATGCAAAGGATCAATATGAGGTGCACAAGGACTAGCAATATACTTGTTCAAATGATATTGATTGAAGATTACAAGCATCTCATTTTTCCACTCGTGAAAATACTCTCCATCAAGAATAGGCACTCTATGTCTAAGACTCCCTAAAGTAGACACATCCATCTTCCTCCAATGGTGATTAAACCAAGGCAATGGAGACCAAAGCTCTGTTACCACTTGTAGGATCTAGAAGTAGATGTGTCTAGAGGGGGGGTGATTAGACACTTAGTACTAAAGTTGCAATTTTTAGGCCCTTTTGGTTTGAGTGGAGTTTTAGGCACAATTTCAACATACACAATACATATCAAGCAAGCATGCAAAGAGTATATGAGCAGCGGAATGTAAAGCATGCAACTTGCAAGAATGTAAGGGGAAGGGTTTGGAGAATTCAAACGCAATTGGAGACACGGATGTTTTTCCCGTGGTTCGGATAGGTGGTGCTATCCTACATCCACGTTGATGGAGACTTCAACCCACGAAGGGTAATGGTTGCGCGAGTCCACGGAGGGCTCCACCCACGAAGGGTAATGGTTGCGCGAGTCCACGGAGGGCTCCACCCACGAAGGGTCCACGAAGAAGCAACCACCCATGAAGGGTCCATGAAGAAGCAACCTTGTCTATCCCACCATGGCCATCGCCCACGAAGGACTTGCCTCACTAGCGGTAGATCTTCACGAAGTAGGCGATCTCCTTGCCCTTACAAACTCCTTGGTTCAACTCCACAATCTTGTCGGAGGCTCCCAAGTGACACCTAGCCAATCTAGGAGACACCACTCTCCAAGAAGTAACAAATGGTGTGTAGGTAATGAACTCCTTGCTCTTGTGCTTCAAATGATAGTCTCCCCAACACTCAACTCTCTCTCATAGGATTTGGATCTGGTGGAAAGAAGGTTTGAGTGGAAAGCAACTTGGGGAAAGCTAGAAATCAAGATTCATATGGTAGGAATGGAATATCTTGGCCTCAACACATGAGTAGGTAGTTCTCTCTCAGAAATAGGATGCTGGAGGTGTAGGCTTAGTCTGATGGCTCTCTCTACGAATGAAGAGGAGGTGGAGGGGTATATATAGCCTCCACACAAAATCCAACCGTTACACATGATTTACCAATCTCGGTGGGACCGAATCAACAAACTCGGTCAGACCGAAATAGGAAACCTAGTGACCATTAGAGATTTTCGGTGGGACCGACTGGATCAACTCGGTGGGACCGATGTGCTAGGGTTAGGGTAAATCCAAAACTCGATTTGACCGATTACTCAAACTCGGTGGGTCCGATTTGGGTAATAAGTGAAACAGAGAGTTGGCCAAGCAAACTCGGTGGGGCCGATTGCATATCTCGGTGGGACCGAAAATATTGCAATAGGTAACAGAGAGTTTGCAAGCCCATCTCGGTGAGACCGAGATCCCATCGGTGAGACCAAACTGATTAGGGTTTCTGGCAGTGGCTATGACAGGTGAAACTCGGTGGCGCCGGATAGGAATAATCAGTAGGTCCGAGTTTGGCTTTGGGTTTAGGTCATATGTGGAAGTGGGAAAGTAGCTGAGGATTTTGGAGCATATCATTAAGCACATCAAGCAAGAGGCTCATTAAGCAACACCTCATCCCTCCTTGATAGTATTGGCTTTTCCTATGGACTCAATGTGATCTTGGATCACTAAAATGTAAAATGAAGAGTCTTGAGCTTGAAGCTTTAGCCAATCCTTTGTCCTTAGCATCTTGAAGGAGTTCCCACAACCTTTAGTCCATGCCACTCCATTGTTGAACTTATCTGAAACATGCTAGATAGAAATGTTAGTCCAACAAGAGATATGTTGTCATCAATTATCAAAACCACCTAGGGAGCACTTGTGCTTTCAACTCCACACATCGACCGCTATCCAGCATGCATCTAGAGTATTATGTTCATAAGAATAGAGTAACACCTTAGGTAAGATGACATGATGTAGAGGGATAAACTCAAGCAATATGATATAAAGCCCATCTTTTTGTCCTCGATGGAAACAATACAATATGTGTTGTTTCCCTTTCTGTTACTGGGATCGAGCACCGCAAGATTGAACGCAAAGCTAAGCACTTCTCCCATTGCAAGAAAGATCAATCTAGTAGGCCAAACCAAACTGATAATTCAAAGAGACTTGGAAAGATAACCAATCATGCATAAAATATTTCAGAGAAGAATCAAATATTGTTCATAGATAGACATGTTCATAAACCCACAATTCATTGGATCTCGACAAACACACCGCAAGAAGAGTTACATCGAATATATCTCCAAGAAGATCGAGGAGAACTTTGTATTGAGATCCAAAGAGAGAGAAGAAGCCATCTAGATACTAGCTATGGACCCGAAGGTCTGAAGTAAACTACTCACACATCATCGGAGGGGCCATGGAGTTGATGTAGAGGCCCCCCGTAATCAATGCCCCCTCCGGCGGAGCTTCGGAAAAGGCCCCAAGATAGGATCTCTTGGGTACAGAAGCTTGCGGCGGTGGAAATAGGGTTTCGTGGTGCTCCTGGATGTTTTCGGGGTATGTGAACATATATAGGAGGAAGAAGTAAGTCGGTTGAGCCACGAGGGGCCCAAGAGGGGGGAGGGCGCGCCCAGGGGGTAGGCACGCCCCATGCCTCATGGACTCCTCCTTGGTTGCTTGACGTCCACTCCAAGTCCTCTGGATCATGTTTGTTCCAAAAATCACGCTCCCGAAGGTTTCATTCCGTTTGGACTCCGTTTGATATTCCTTTTCTGCGAAACACTGAAATAGGCAAAAAAAGCAATTTGCACTGGGCCTTGGGTTAATATGTTAGTCCCAAAAATAATATAAAAGTGTAAAATAAAGCCCATTAACATCCAAAATAGGTAATATAATAGCATGGAACAATCAAAAATTATAGATACCTTGGAGACATATTAGTATGATAGCACTGTTTTCTATCTTATCAGTGCATAATGACTACTTTGCCATTGTGGTGACCCCTTGATCTATAAAAGGAGGCCCATGGCAACCGTAGACAGGGGTGAGAAGGTTGGATAACTCACGCCCTCATACGCGCGTAGCCACTGCGGCCCTGAGGCAACCACTGCCGGGCAAGTGTACTGCACTCCACCACCATCAATCCACCAAAGCCGGAGTATGGTTTTACACCTTGAGGCGGCCCGAACTTGGGTAAAATTGCCTGCGTGATCTCTGCCGTACTGCCCCACGCTCGTCTGTTGTTTGTGCAACGTGATGTCCCCCTGCCAAACCAGCAACGGGCCCTCTGGTCCCATAGGTGTTCGTGGTTTCCCGCGACATCTTTAGCGTGCCAGGTAGGCGGGCTCGCTTGCGCGAACCTGAAGGCGGGTGCAGCGCACCAGGTAGGGGGGCTCGCTTGCGCCAACCTGAAGGCGGGTGCAGCGCACTTTGCCCATGGACGCCCGCTTGGAGCCTCTGGTGTTCGCTGTGCCCACGAAGAAACGGAAACAAAGCAGGGCCATCCCCGCACCATCTTATTGCTTTCCAGGCCTCGCCACAGCCACGGTTATGGCGAAGATCACTGTTGGTGGCAATATGCCTGCCTCGGTGGCCTGTATGGCGTTCCCACCATTCGGGGGCCGTTCGGAGGAATTGCGCAAGACATGCGGGCGCGAGCTCCCTCCTTCCCGTCCCTTCCCTTCGTCAGCAGTCAAACTACTTTAGCCCCGGTGTCGTCAATGTTGACAATTACCGCGCGACGCTCGGTCCAGTATTTCCCATATTTTGGGCAATCCTGAGCGAAATGCCGGTATGAGTCTGTCGATTGATGCCCCGGTGATTGTACTTCGGCAAGGCTCCCTGCGTCGGCACGACCCATGCAATGGCGGCTGCCGGACTGACCAGGAAGGCAAGGAGAAAAAGGGAGGGGGACCAGAGGAGCCCGGCACTATGCCCCGACACCCGTCAGCCACGAGAAACACGTGTCGGTCCCTGCCGGGAACGAATAAACCACCTGATTATCTTCAGCTCCTCCAGGTGCCCCGGGCACACCAGACATGCGCGACCTGGCAGAAGAGAAAGAAGCCTAAAACGAAAGCTAAGTCTACATTATCACTTCTCGTTGTTGCAACTTTGGATTTTTGCGGTTGTTTATCCCTTGACTTTAGTGAGTGTTCATATCGTGAAAACCCTTATGCTATGGAACCTTGGTTAGTTTCTTTGATCGCTCCATCGTCCTGTCCCGAGCCATGGTCGTGGGACGAGAGGCTACGTCGAGAGCTACCTTGGAAAAAACTGGCGGGACGCATCCACGCCAAAATGATTGTTAAGGGCCAGACCCTTACAACAATCGCGGCAATATGATACCGACAGGCATCAAGGGCAGATGTAGGGTTGGATCATACAAACACAAACATATAAAGCTCAAAGGGATAAACACACATTTAAAGGTTTAACAAAAGATATTGGTTCCATGCAAACGCTAGAGACAAAGAGACTGAACACAAAATATATATCATGTTTCATTACACGGCAACGCTGAAGCGGCAGCGGCCCGATACTTAGTCCGATGGCCAGGTGGAACAGCTCAAACATGGAGAACCCTGTCGGCCAAGGGAGCAGCTTTCTCCTTGGCGGCCGTGATGTTGGCACCCGCTGGCAGCTTCTTGAATCTGTCGCCAAGGTCAAGGTCTGGGTGGTGGCAGGCGATATTGCTCAAGACCATGAAGAGGGCGTTGCGGGCAAGGTTCTGGGAATCGGTCGCAAAGCGCTCGGCCCTCCCCTCTTCACGCGCCTTCAGCTTCTCGATGAGCTCGTTGAAGAAGAGTCCCATCTTGACGCTTGGGGCCTCATGCTTGCTAGCTGAGAAGACTGGGCCGTCCATGCCCATCGCCGCAGCCTGCGCACCAAGGCGATCGGCCATGTCAATCAGGCTCTTGATCTAGAGGTTAACCTGATCGACATGATTCTTCAGTTTGTCCTCTGCATCCGGCTGGAGACGCTTGGCGGTGTCCAAATCCTTGGACAACAACTGCTGGCGGGACTCAAGGGACTCCGCCGAATGCTCCAGTGTGCCGATCCTTGCCTTCATGTCCGAGATGTTGCCGTTGGAAGTCTCAAGGCTTTGGGTCTTGTAGGAGAGCTGCGACTGTGCTTCAGCCAAGTGAATCTCTATCTGCCACGTTCCCTCTTTGAGTGGCTCCACCTCCTTGACGCTCCCGGCGAGATCCTCATTCAGCTTAGCCACCTGCCCGTCGAGGCCAGTCTTGTCGGCAGACGCGATGGCCAGATCTTCAGTAAGCTTCTCTAGTTGAGCAACAGTGTCAGCAGCGAGGGTGCTTAGAGCAGTTCCATGCTTGTCATCCAATTCCTTGGTGCGTTGCTGCACCAGAGCCTCTAGACTTTCATCCTTGGCACAGAGGGTGGCTTTGAGTTTCTCCTCCCGGAGGGAGATCTCTTGCTCTCTGGCATCTAGAGATGCCTTCCGGTCCGCCAGGTGCACCTCCCGAGCCATGACATCCTCCCTCGTCATCAGGAGCGCCTCTTGCTGCCTCATGAGCACCTTGAACTGCTTGTCGTTCCACTCACGCAGCTCCAGGCACTTGTCTTTCAGCTTTTGGTCCACCTTATTGGCGGACTCACACCGCTCCTTGAGTGCCTGCCACTTTTGGTTGTGCCGGGCCTGCATCTCCTTCACGCCTACCGCCATGGATTCCATGAAAGACAAATCAATCGCGACAGCGGCTGAGTCAGCGGCCTCTCCAGCCCCCTGATAAAGCGGAGCCAGGAGGCGCTGAAGCTCTTCATCAAGCTCCGCGCCTGTCGGCAGAGACAGGCTGGGGGCTCCAGCTCCAGGCGGCAACAACACCATGTCCAGCGCACTCGAGGAGGGTGGCGGGGTTTCAGCGACAGTCCCGGAGGAGGGGAGTGGGTCCATAGTCTGGAGCGGAATTTTCACCTCGACGACCACCCCCTCTGCTGGGACATCTTCCGAAGAGCGTTCCTCCACCACCAGAGAGCCCTGTGCGTCCCCAGCAACAAGGTCCTGCCCTTCTGCGGCAGCGACCTCGACGGCCTCATCTGCGGCAGCCCTTCCTATATCAGCCACCACCTCCAGCAGCTCTGGTTCCTCGGCTTGGGGGGGCTGTAAATGAAAAGGCCAGTGAATAACGAGGAAGCGGAAGTTCTAGGAAAATGGGAAAATCAGGAGAATTCTGTCGGGTGGGGACCTCAGTTTCCCCGGCAATGTCTGTTGTTAGGCCATGGACTGCGCCCTCTGCCGTTACAGTCATGACAGTCTCCTGCATGACCTCCTCCGCAGGAGGTTCCGTGAAGATCCCCTCAGCTCGAGCTGCATGGGAAGCATGCCCCTCGGGGAGAGGCTTGCCCTGCGTTGCCTTGCATCCACCTATGGCCATGGGAGCAGGGAGGCCATCCCTATCGCCTCCGGCAGATGGGGCCAAATCCCCACCTCCGGGCTGAGGGTTGGACTGGGGGCTCGGCACGGGGTCCTCTGCATCGGCCCCCGACAAGGCCGGGCTCTCTGCACCCGTCAATGACCCAAGACGGCGGAGCCTCTTTCGGGAACGGTGGACAAGAGTTTCCTCCTCCTCCTCCAATTCCCTGCCAGCAGCAACAAAAACAAGAGGTTAGCCAGCAAGAGCATTCAAGTATGTCTAAAGATGTCCACAAAAGGTGAATCTTCCTTACTCTTCTGCGATGAGCATGGAGTTCAAGTTGAACTCCACGGGGGGCGAGGGCTCTCTTCCTCTCTTTGGAGATGGAGGGAAAGAACTCCCTGGTAGCTTCGGTGCCAGGCGTGGCGTTGGGGGCTCCAGGGGAGACGAGTTCTATGAGGAGCTCAAGCCAGAGTGGGAGCTGGAATCCACCTCCGCGTCCGTCGATTTCTTGGTGGAGGAAGCCTTGGTCCGAGCAAGGAGGGGGAATTGACGGCACGCCACCTCAACCATAGTGGCCTTAGTGGTGGTCTTCTTCACCCTCTTGGTGGCTGGCGCTGGGTTGGAGGCCAGCGCCCCTTGGGTGGTGGCTCGTTTGCGGGTGCGCAGGTCCAGGACCGGCTCGGGGGCTTAAGGCCCAGCGGCAAGCCACTCCTCATTGAGCTCCGCCGCCCAGCCAATTTCCTCCCCCTCCTGGAGCTCCGTTGTTGCTGTGGCTAGGGTCTCTAGCCCAGCAGGATTATCCCCAACAAGTTCTTCCCCGGCAGCCCCTTCCGTGACCTGCGCCTCGCTGCCACCATGGGAAGAACTTTCGTCCTCAGCCTTCCCTTTGCCCTTCCCAGCCTTGTGCTCCTCGACCCTCCTCAAAATATATGCCACCTCCACAGAGGAGGTGCGTTTGTACATCCCAGCATCAACCCTGGTAGCCTTCTCCACCAGAATGTTCGACCACTGGAGCTCTTCATCCAGAGTGGGTAGCTGCCAGGTGCTCGCTACCCCTTCGGCATTATAGTCTGGCATCCACTTCAGTGTCTGGTCTCGACCAGAATTAATGTTCAAGGGGATGATGGTTGCCGAGAGCTTGAATAATTCGAAGTGACCAAACAGTTGGTCGTATAGCCAGCCATGGCCATAAACTGACAAGTTGTTGGCCAACCCTGGGAGCAACCTCATCCTGTCAGCAGCATCCCCGTACAGCCAAGCATGTCTGTCCCGCTCCTGTAGTGGAGAGATGCGGCGGAGAAGGAAATCTGCCCCCACATGCTCGATGGTTAGCCCGGCAGCCTTCAAATGGGTAATCCTGTTGATTGTCGAGCATAGCCAATCCTCGGTGAGGCCTTTGGCACTCCAATCCTTGCTGCGCTCAACACATTCCTTCCGTGCTTCACAGGACCCGGGGGCTTCTTCATCTTGAATCCAGCACCAATCCCCTCTCCACTCCTCCCTCCTCTCACACTAGTTCCCAGGGATGTAATCCTAGATCTTCCTCGTCACCCATGGCATCCAGCTGATGTTTCCAGAGCGGTGACCCTTGTTTTCCACCCGTGGCAAGAAATAGTGCCGGAACAGATCCACATTGGGATTGACTCCAACAAAATTCTTGCACCAATGCGCGAAAATAGCCATGCTCGTTGTCGGTGTCAAAACCGGCGGATCTCGGGTAGGGGGTCCTGAACTGTGCGTCTAGGCAGATGGTAACAGGAGGCAGGGGACATGATGTTTACCCAGGTTTGGGCCCTCTTGATGGAGGTAGTACCCTACGTCCTGCTTGATTGTTCTTGATAATATGAGTAGTACAAGAGTTGATCTACCACGAGATCGAAGAGGCTAAACCCTAGAAGCTAGCCTATGGTATGATTGTTGTTGTTAGTCCTACGGACTAAACCCTTCGGTTTATATAGACACCCGAGAGGGCTAGGGTTACACAGAGTCGGTTACAAGGAAGGAGATCTACATATCCGTATTGCCAAGCTTGCCTTCCACGCCAAGGAGAGTCCCATTCGGACACAGGACGAAGTCTTCAATCTTGTATCATCATAGTCCAACGGTCCGGCCAAAGGATGTAGTCCGGCCGTCCGGATACCCCCTAATCCAGGACTCCCTCAGTAGCCCCTGAACCAGCCTTCAATGACGACGAGTCCGGCGCGCAGATTGTCTTCGTCATTGCAAGGCGGGTTCCTCCCCAAAATAATATTTTCACAAATCTAATCTGCCGACGCATTCCGCAGTGTGACATCACACCACAGCCAGGTCACCATTCGAATCGTTTTTCACAACCAACCTCAGCGTGTTCCGTGAGGTGGTTTCCTTGGCACGTCTTGTCGAAGCAGAGATTGTGTCCCCTTATTACGGGACTCCCATCAATACGGACGTGGGTAACACAACCGCTCCATCAATTACGGCGCTTGGGGGATAAGCGAGTTTCACCAGGCTGGTGGGGGCGCATAATTTCGTCTGCCCTTATAAAGGGATAAGGGTTCACCTTTTTCTACCCACGCCTTCTTCCTCCTTGCTCATCCATTCTCGCGCACTCGAGCTCCAGCGCCCAAGTCCACATCCTTCTCCTCAACCCTCTCCAAACATGTCCGGAGCGGGAGGCAAGTGGATGGTCTCCTCCGTTACGGAGGGAGACATCAAAAAGCTGCGCGAGGCCAGATACTTAGCCGCGGATATTGCGCACCGGCTGCCAGCTGCGGGGCAGATCGTCCCTACCCCAGAACCTTACGAAAGGGTGGTTTTCCTCACCCACTTCGTCCGTGGACTGGGGTTTCCCCTCCATCCATTCGTTCGCGGCCTTATGTTCTATTATGGGCTGGACTTCCATGATCTAGCTCCGAATTTCATCCTCAACATATCGGCATTCATCATCGTGTGCAAGGCTTTCCTCCGCATTCGGCCCCACTTCGGCCTGTGGCTGAAGACCTTCAATGTCAAACCGAGGTAGTAGGCGGCCAACAAGCGGAATGCGGCGAAGCCATGGTGGGAAAAATGCCAAACTTTACATGGCTCGAGGGCTCCTATGTGCAGACCATAAAGGGGTGGCAATCGGGGTGGTTCTACATCACCGAGCCGCGCGACACCAACTGGGTGGCGGCCCCCGAGTTTCGATCCGGAATCCCCACGCGGCTCACTTCCTGGAAGGAGAAGGGCCTGTCCTGGGGCTCATCGGTGGAGCTAGACGGACTCCAGAAGTGTATCCGGAACATGATAGGCAAGAAACTCAAGCTTGTCAACATAGTCCAGGTCATGCTCTTCCGCCGGATCCTCCCGTGTCAACGACGGGCTTTCAACTTGTGGGAGCTCGACCCGGCCTAGCACCAGACTCTACGCGAGCTCTTCGACACGACGCATAAGGACGTCTGGAAGGTGCTGTTCAAGGGCGCCGAGGTCCCCCCTCCCCTTACCGAGGACCGCGGGCTAAGCGCGACGCGCCCTGCGAATCCGGTAAGTTCTGTACACCTCGTAGGGTATTTATTTTCCATAGTTTAACCATGTGCGGGGTTTGAGCTCCCATGCCTTTGACAGGACTGGGTGGAGACATCGGAGCAGATTGACTGTCCAGCCCCTCTGCCCGAAGACCCTGCAGACGCTCTCCTGACGGAGATGCAGACTCCAGCTCCTTATGAGGTGCCGGAGAAGAAGATCAAGAAGAAGGCCACGGGAACCCGAAAAGAGTTCCCAACACCAGGTGGTATCAGACTCATCGTCCGATAACTCCGAGACGCACTCCTCCCGTGAACACGAGGAGGAGGAAGATGACGGTTCTCCCCCTCCAGCCAGGGGAGACAGGAAAAGGAAGGCTGCCCCAACCGGGGAGGCCGGAGGGTCCAAGAAGGGAAGGACTCTCCTTCCGGACTGTTCCACCACCGCTGCCAACAGCGAAGACGAGTGGTTACTCAGTGCCAAGCCCCTGGCGAAGTCGTAAGTATTCGGATACCAGAGTAACTCATAGCATACTTTTATTGCACTACTTCTCCTAACGTCGAATATGATCATGCAGTCCGCCCCGAGCCCACATCGACGTATCCTCGTCGGACAGTTCCTTGGACTCGTCGGATATGAATAGCGAGTCACTTCCAACCGCCTCCTCTCCTCGCCCTACGGACAATGTCGAGGTATTGTCTCAAGGGGCACCGAACCGAGGGGAGGTAGTCCTGGAGGCGCCTCAAGGCGACCTTCCGGACTCCAGGCGCAAAGGGAGCAAGACTCCCAAGGGCTCCAAGTTCGGCCCTCAGCCGAACACCGCGCCGGAACCTCCAGTGGTTCCGGACTCCGGCAGGCGACCCCCTGCCAAGAGGGGCAAGCCTCCCATGCCGGTGACCTCTGTCTATCCAGAGGCACTGGACAACCTGCTGGGAGCGCTTCGCGGCGCTTCCATCGACGAAGAGCACCGCACTATTATGAGTGCGGTGATCAAGAAGGTTCAGTCCACCAAGAGCGGACTGACTGAAGCCTGTGCCAGCCTTCTAACAGGCTTTGAGGTAAGTATTTAAAATATAGGAAAATATTACCGCATAGACAGTAGCCCCTGATGCTCTGTTTGGTGTTCACAAAGAAAAGCCAAATAGAGGATCAAATAATATCTGCAGGAGTCTAATACAAGTATGTCTATATGCGTATGCAGGCTTCGCTGCTGACCTCTGCCGCACTGACTACGGAGGTCGCCGCACTGAAGCAGAACCTCGAGCGGTCCAAGAAAGAGCTCGGCCTTGCCAAGAGGCAGCTCGAGGAGAACAAAGGTAAGTAATACCTTGTCTACATATATAAAAAAAAGATGCGGTTAAAAAATGATAGGATCATCGTGGATGTGCCAGGGGCCACGACCGAAGTGGCGACCCTGAAGCAAGCGCTATCCGGAGGCCGAAAACAAAGCGGCCAAGGAGTGCACCGAGCGGGAGAAACAAGAGGAACGGGTGGGCGAGGTGCAGCAAGAGCTCCAGGCTCTCGTGAAGAAGCACGATACTTTGGAGCTTGACTCAAAGACGCGAGAGTCGGAGCTTTCCGCGGCCCTCGAGAGCACAAAGCATGCCAAGGCTGAAGCCCAAAAGGCCCTCCAGGAAATTGAGGCGATGAGGAAGATAGCGGCGGGTAAGGCATTCATTATGCAAAGCAAGCATGTGAAAGTAAATTACTTGTTACTTACCCGAGTCTGGAGCTCTCCAGGAGCGTTCACAGATTTGCCCCGCAGTGTGTCGGATGCCGCAAAGTACTACCAGGCCGAGGAGGGAAGCTCGACGGAGAAGTTGTTCTGGTCTCAGTATACTGGGACCGAACACCCGATGCCTGTGAGCGACCAGCTAAAGCAACTGGTCGAGCTGCACAAGGCGGCCGAACAGGCCATGAGGGGCCTTATAGTCCGGATGTGGCCTGGCGACTCCCTTCCCAATAGCTACTTCGGCCTGGTGAGGCGGCTTGTGGATGCCTGCCCATGGATGGAAGTCATAAAGCGGTCCGTCTACATCGAAGGTGCACGCCAGGCTTTTGCCCGTGCAAAGGTGCACTGGGCCAAGATGGACGCCGAGAAGCTGGTGAAGAAGGGGCCGCCGCAGGGCAAGGAGCATCGCCACCCCGAAATGTATTATGAGGGTGTCCTGAAGGGTGCCCGTCTTGTGGCGGACGAGTGTGCGAAGGATGTAATTTTTGAATGAACTTGCTCGTGTGATCCTGTATTATGAAAACTTGTTCATGTGCGCTATGCAACGCTTGTTTGAATTTAAAATATTATCTTCTGTGCGGCTGTTTATCAAATCTGAGAGATGGCCAGTCGTCGGCTTCTACCCCCAGGCCACGAGTGCTGGGGTGTTCGGGATAAATCTGAGCACTCTTTTTCCCATTGTTGGGTCCTTCGAGGGAGGTGCTCAGCGCAACGAACAAGGCAATCGGACTATAATGCTTTATCACTCTCACTTAGCCATAGAAGTCTACAATTTTAAATTTTGGCGAAGCCCCTAGTATTCGGAAGGCCGAATTCGGGGCGCTATACACGCCTAAGCTGGACAAAGCCGACTCCTCGCCCTAAGTGGCATAAGTCTTTAGGGACTCGAGACCTCTCGAACAGCGACCAGCTCTCGCCTTATCATGACAGTCAGTTTTAGCTTTCTCTACTGAGGTGCTTGCCCAGATGAACCGGGGCACAATCGCAGTAGTTCTCCCAGTGCTACCTTAGCCGATATAGCGGAACGTAAGGTACCAAAACATGGGAGCCGGGCAAACCCAACTATTGACCCAAGACATGATTCGGAGCTGATGCATATAATGCTATAAGTTCGGGGTGCCGCACTGTCGAAAGTGTTCGGACTTCTCATGCCGTATTATGGGGTACGCTTAAGCCCCTGGCGTATTGGCCGTACCAGAGTGTATGGGTGCTGAATGTCATGAATGGACATATATATATATATAAAGAATAGAGAATGCGGTAATAGTCTAGTGCTATGCATTGTTTATAAAAAAAGGTGCGTCAAAGCAGAATGATACAAGTAGTGCGATAAGCAAAAAGTAGGGCCATTTGACATGTCCCCTTCAAGGGCAATCTGAGGAATGGTATTTAAAGCAGGTATTTCACTCGTTACCAGTGACCACCTGGGGGTTCCATGGTGCTACGTAGCTTTCTGCCTCCTTGGTTGTTGTATCGTGTGCCCGGCAATCGTACTGCCGGACGGGGTTTCCAGAGTGTAAAGTCCTGAAAGAGAGAAAAAATAACAAAGCGGGAAGCCCCTAGTGCGGTTGAGCCGTGTTTTGAGGCGTGCCGTTGTCGTGCCCCCCCCACCTATGCCCATGGTATTTTCAATGCGTAATTATGTACGCGTGGCACGGATTTCGCCGTTTGGCTGGGACTGGGGTGGGGGCCGCATTGCTATGCGAGCTCAGAATGTGCCAGGCGATCTTGTTGCAGATTACTCCGGGCGCGCTTGACGGTGTCCGGGTGTTTAATCACCGAACTGGTGGATTGCCTGAAGAGGCTGCTTTGTGCTTCTGCTGTGAGGGCCGCAGTGTGCTCCTCCGTGCGGAGAGAGCGCTCTGTGTTTCCATTGACTGTGATGACCCCCCGAGGTCCTGGCATCTTGAGCTTGAGGTACGCATAATGCGGTACCGCATTGAATCTCGCAAATGCGGTTCGCCCGAGCAGTGCATGATAGCCATTGCGGAACGGGACTATATCAAAGATTAACTCCTCGCTTTGGAAGTTACGCGGGGATCCGAAGACCACTTCCAGTGTGACTGAGCTTGTGCAATGGGCCTCTACACCTGGTATGACGCCTTTGAAGGTCGTTTTTTGTGGGTTTGATCCTTGAGGGGTCTATACCCATTTTTGCACTGTGTCCTGATAAAGCAGGTTCAGGCTTCTGCCGCCGTCCATAAGGACTCGAGTGAGGTGAAATCCGTCGATGATTGGGTCTAGGACCAGTGCGGTGAATCCGCCATGACGAATACTAGTGGGGTGGTCCCTGAGATCGAAGGTGATCGGACAGGAGGACCATCGGTTGAACTTTGGGGCGACTAGCTCCAACGCATATACGTCCCTTAGCACACGCTTCCGCTCCCTCTTGGGGATGTGGGTTGCGTATATCATGTTCACCGTCTGCACTTGTGGGGGGAACCTCTTCTGTCCTCCGGTGTTCGATGGCCGGGGCTCCTCCTCGTCATCGCTATGTAACCCCTTATCTTTGTTTTCGGCATTTAACTTGTCGGCCTGCTTGAACACCCAACATTCCCTATTGGTGTGGTTGGCTGGCTTGTCGGGGGTGCCGTGTATTTGACACGAGCGATCGAGTATACGGTCCAAACTGGACGGGCCAGGATTGCTTCTTTTGAATGGCTTTTTCCGCTGACCGGGTTTAGAGCCTCTGAATCCGGCATTGACTGCCGTATCCTCGGTATTGTCGTTGTTGATGCGGCGCTAATGTTTGTTGCGACGTGACCTGCCATTGCTATCCTTAGAATCTGAAGTACCATGGTTCTTTGATATGTTATTGCTGCGAGCCAGCCAGCTGTCCTCTCCCGCGCAAAAGCGGGTCATGAGGGTCGTGAGGGCTGCCATAGATTTTGGCTTTTCCTGGCCAAGGTGTCGGGCGAGCCACTCGTCGCGGATGTTATGCTTAAAAGCTGCTAGGGCCTCTGCATCTGGATAGTCAACGATTTGATTTTTCTTTGTCAGGAACCATGTCCAGAATTACCTGGCCGATTCCTCTAGCTGCTAAATTATGTGGCTCAAGTCATCGGCATCTGGTGGTCGCACATAAGTACCCTGAAAGTTGTTGAGGAAAGCGGCTTCTAGATCTTCCCAACAGCCAATGGATTCTGCTGGCAGGCTGTTGAGACAATGTCGAGCTGGTCCTTTGAGTTTGAGTGGGAGGTATTTGATGGCGTGTAGATCGTCACCGCGGGCCATGTGGATGTGCAGGAGGAAGTCCTCGATCCATACCGCAGGATCTGTTGTGCCGTCGTACGATTCAATATTTACGGGTTTGAAACCCTCTGGGATTTGGTGATCTATTACTTCGTCTGTGAAGCATAGGGGCTGTGTGGCACCTCTGTACTGGGCTATATTGCAACGCAGCTCAAATGAGTCTTGTCCGCTGTGTTCGGCTCGGCCGGATTTACTTTTACTGTATCCGGCGTGACGGTTATCGTCTCGCGTAGTGGCGCACCTTCGTGATCCGTAGATCGATCTTGCGTGTTTTGCTTTGTCCTCCAATACGTCTCGCAGGTCTAGCGTGTTTCCCCGTGCCTTGACATTATTATTTGAGTGGCGTCGGGGTGCGGGCTGAGCTTTTGGCTGGAATGCCTCTCTGTCGTGGCCACGAGTTGGCCGATCAGCCGCGTCATACGCTGGAGATGTAGGTTTTAATGCTTCCTCCTCCAGTCGGGGTAGCAACCTGCGCTTTGGGTAACTCTTGGAGGGGCATTCGAGTTCATATTCCTTGGCCGCAAGGACTTCAGTCCATCTGTCAGCTAGCAAATCCTGATCAGCTCGAAGCTGTTGTTGCTTTTTCTTCAGGCTATTTGCTATGGCTATAAGCCGGCGCTTGAAGCGCTCTTGCTCAATGGGATCCTCGGGCATGACAAATTCGTCATCATCGAGGCTTGCCTCGTCTTCGGAGGGAGGCATGTAATTATCATCCTCCGCCTCTCCATCTGCCGCTCTCTCGGGAGGGCTGGCTTCTCCATCCTCCTACTCTAAATCTTGCTGGAGGGGATTGTCGTCATCTTCGGCACTGTCCGGAGTGCTATTATCTCCTGTGCCGGTATCACCGCTTTTGTCTTGGCGAGACTTAGAGCGGCGCCGCTGACGTCGGCGCTTGGGTTGCTTCTTGGAGGGGTCATCCTCCGCTGTCCCGTCGGCATTGCCTTCTTTGGGTGTGTCCACCATATATATATATATTATGATGAGGTGGCTGTCCAGTGCCCTGTGGGCAGTGGTTCTTGTTCGTCTCCTGCATCGTCGTCCATACCGTCGATGCCTTCGGAGTCGAAGTCGAGCATGTCTGTCAAATCGTAGACAGTGGCTACTAAGTGGGTGGTGGGTGGGCGGCGAATTTCTTCGCCATCCGCATCCCAGTCCTGCCGGACATAGTTCGGCCAGGACTCTTCGGACAAGGAGAGAGACCTTAATGAGTTCAGTATGTCGCCAAAGGGTGAGTGCTGAAAGATATCCGCGAAGGTGAACTCCATGATCGGCGCCTAGTCGGATTCGATAGGCATGGGCGCAGGCGCTTCAGAGTCCATGGCCAGGGAAGAATCCGGCAGTTTGGCGTCACGGCTCTCGTGAAGGGTAAGGTCGATACTCGGCTCGATCGCCGCTGAGAATGCGGCCTCCGTGGCGGGGTCTATCCACTCGTCCATGGATGGCGCGATTGGCTCCGAATTGAGGGTCGGAGCACTTGCCGGTGCGGTCTCCTGAACATTGTCCGATGGTAGAGCTAAATCATGCTCATCGTGACCGTGCGGCGCACTCGGCAGGGGCTCGAATCTGTCGAAGATCAAGTCTCCGCGGATGTCGTTCGTGTAGTTTAAGCTTCCAAACCTGACCTGGCGGCTAGGGGCGTAACTCTCGATCTGCTCCAGATGGCCAAGCGAGTTGGCCCGCAGTGCGAAGCGGCCGAATACAAAGATCTGTCCGGGGAGAAAAGTCTCACCCTGGACTGCATCGCTATCGATGATCGAAGGAGCCATCAAGCCTAAAGATGACGACACAGAGGAACTCCCAATGAAAGCACCAATGTCGGTGTCAAAACCGGCAGATCTCGGGTAGGGGGTCTCGAACTGTGTGTCTAGGCGGATGGTAACAGGAGGCAGGGGACACGATGTTTACCCAGGTTCGGGCCCTCTTGATGGAGGTAATACCCTACGTCCCGCTTGATTATTCTTGATAATATGAGTAGTACAAGAGTTGATCTACCACGAGATCGAAGAGGCTAAACCCTAGAAGCTAGCCTATGGTATGATTGTTGTTGTTGGTCCTACGGACTAAACCCTCCGGTTTATATAGACACCGGAGAGGGCTAGGGTTACACAGAGTCGGCTACAAGGAAGGATATCTACATATCCGTATTGCCAAGCTTGCCTTCCACGCCAAGGAGAGTCCCATCCGGACATGGGACGAAGTCTTCAATCTTGTATCTTCATTGTCCAACAGTCCGGCCAAAGGATGTAGTCCGGCCGTCCGGATACCCCCTAATCCAGGACTCCCTCACTCACCATTACATTTGGCGTGAAGTCGAGGAGGTGGAATCCATAGATGTTCATGATCGCCTCAAAGAATTTAGAGAAGGGGGAACAGAGGCCACAAATGAAGTAAGCGCAGAAGAATCGATATAAATTCGGCGAACCTTCCTTCCCCGCCACGAAGACTTTGGGCGCCCCGTGGCCATTCGGGACGGGCCTCCCCCGCAGATACCCGTACCTCTCCTGGAGGACTAGGCCGCTCAAGGTCGACGGGATGAAGACGACGTCTTCTCTCCGCTTCTTGTTCAGCTTCGTCGCCCTCTTGCTTCCCTCGATGGCGGCTTCCTTTTCTGCGACCGTCTGCTTTCCCTTCTTTGCGGGTTTCTTCCCCATTCCCACGGCGGCATGTGGAAGGAAAAGGGATTTGATGGAGAGGGTGGCGGTGGATGGGAGAACGAGAGGAGGAGCCGTTGCTTGGCTTGGAGAGGAAGAAGATGGGAGAGCGGGGCAAGAAACGGGTGACACATGCCGCTCCACTTTTCCCTGCTCTTAAGGGGGGATGCGGGGCAGGGGCGCAGCGCTTCAGAAAGTTATCGTTTTACCTTAACTGCAACAGTCCCACGACCCCATGACGCGCAATATTTGCGCAAAGTGAATGCTGGATTGACTAGTTGTTGAGGTAAACCGGCATGCGTAGCCCTTTCCTGCCACGTGTCCGTGCACTTTTTGGGGCCTAACCCAACATGCCATGTGACACGTGTGGCTCAGTCCTGAGGTCTTATGTCAGGGAAAATATACAAGGGTATGTATTTCCCCCTAACTTGTGCACGGAAAAGTCAAGGCTAAGACAAAGTACACGAAACCAAGGTCTCCAAGGAATCAAACAGAATCAAGAATGCCAGGATCGAACCAGAGAAGCAAGATACCACCAAGAGAAAGGCATCCTTTGCTAGGCAGGCGAGCCTGGCAAAGGGCAAGGCCATTCCCAGAAGAAGACAACCAAGGCATCCCAACAGGGACTCACGAAGACGAGGCCACCTCACCAACTACTCCGCCATGACCCACGTTGTCGATCAATGCAGTGTCAAGCTACAAAGTGACTAAGTGGCAGCCATTCGCCACATGGAAGCCTCTCTCTACAGGAAAAACCCATAGCTGACACCCGTCCTGCACGTGTCAAGTGAGCAGGCATGGAGCTGGCAAGATGGCCCGGCAAGCCTTGCTGGGCAACCAACGATGTGACATTGAGTGATGCATTTAATGCGCCCTGTCATCCCGCGGAGTTAGGTATGATAGCACTGTTTTCTATCTTATCAGTGCATAATGACTACTTTGCCATTGTGGTAACCCCTTGATCTATAAAAGGAGGCCCATGGCAACTGTAGATAGGGGTGAGAAGGTTGGATAACTCACACCCTCATACCCGTGTATCCACTGCCGCCTTGAGGCAACCCCTGCCAGGCAAGTGTACTACGCTCCACCACCACCTTTCCACCATCAATCCACCAAAGCAGGAGTAGGGTTTTACGCCTCGCGGCGGCCCAAACGTAGGTAAAATTGCATGCGTGATCTCTACTGTGCTGCCCCAAGCTCGTCTACTCTTCGTGAAACACGACGTCCCCCTGCCGAACCAGCAAGGGGCCCTATGGTCCCATAGGTGGCCGTGGTTTCCCGTGACACAGAGAGACAAGATACCGCTACGAGAAGAACCTCCCTTGTCGGGCAGGCGAGCCTGGTGAGGTTGGGGTTGCCCCGGAAGCGAGCCTCCAAAGATCGCCCCAGCGGGCCTACCAGGTCTCACGGAGGCAAACCACTCCACCTCATCACCCCACAGCGACGCATGTCGCCGATCAATGTGGTGTTGAAAGTGTGTTATATCGACTAGAGGGGGGTGAATAGGTGATTTTTATGAAAGTCTTCAATACATGGAAGTTTCGAAGACAAATGATAGAAATGAACCTATTACCATGCAGCGGAAGGTAGACTACACTAGGCATACCATAGTCAAGTATTCAATGAAGTGAAACCACAATGACTAATAGCAGCTAGGTAGTAAGGATCGGGTACGCAGTGAAGACAAATAGATAATGCGAATAGGCACTGACTTCACAAGAGCCAACTATAAATAAAGAGATGGGAAGGATAGAACCAGTGTGCGTGATGAAGAAAAAGGTTTGGTAGACCGGTTCCAACTGCGGTGACAGTTGTACGTCTGGTTAGGGCGGATAGGCATTTAAACCGGACGACACTCAGTCCCAAACACTTAGTCCTGAACACGCAGCACAGGACACTTAGTCCTCACCGTATTCCCCTTGAGCTAAGGTCACATAGACCTCGCCCAATCACTCTGGTAAGTCTTCAAGGTAGACTTCCAAACCTTCACAGACTTCGTTCATCGGCAATCCACAATGACTCTTGGATGCTCAGAACACGACGCCTAACCGGATGGAGGATTCACAGTGCTCAAGTGTAATAAGTCTTCAGATCACACAGACAAGAAGACTTAAGTGATGCCTAACACTCTTTGGCTCTGGGTGTTTAGGGCTTTATCCTCTCAAGGAATTCTCTCTCAAAGGCTTCGAGGTGGGTTGCTCTCAAACGACAAAAGCCGTGCTTTTAACTCTGAGCAGCCAACCATTTATGGTTGTAGGGGGTGGGCTATTTATAGCCACTAGGAAACCCAACCTGATTTGTCCGAAATGACCCTGGGTCACTAAGGAACCAACACGTGTTCCAACTGACAGATTTCAAACACACACGGCAACTTTACTTGGGCTACAAGCAAGGCTGACTTATCCAACTCTGGACAAGATTTGCTCTCATAGTCTTCACTCGAAGACATAGGATTTTGGTTAAGCATCACTTCAGTCATTCTGACTGGTTCTCTTGGACCCCACTTAACAGTACGGTGGTTCCTATGACTCAACAAAGAAAAACACAGAACAACGAAACTGCTAAGTCTTCGCGCTCCATAGTCTTCACGCGATGTCTTCTCTTGTCATAGTCTTCAATGTGAATGTCTTCACATACCACCTTTGACTTCAATGTCTTCATACATTTTTAGGGGTCATCTCTCGTAGGAAAACCGAATTAATGAGGGACTTCTACCTGTGTTATCCTGCAATTCTCACAAACACATTAGTCCCTCAACTAGGTTTGTCGTCAATACTCCAAAACCAACTAGGGGTGGCACTAGATGCACTTACAATCTCCCCCTTTTTGGTGATTGATGACAAACTAGTTGAAGTTTTCAACGGGGAATATAATATGTGAAATTGTAAAGGATAGGGAATTGTCTTCATAAGTTGCAAGGGCTCCCCCTGAAGATGTGCATATAAGTAATTTGCTTTTGTAATGCAAATGCACATGGCAGGTTGTACTTGTGGAGATCCTCTTCAACTTATGATGACAATTCATCATGCATGAAAAGTATGTGAAGATAATGACATGCATAATGAAAAATGGACGTCTGCAAAATGATCTAAGTGCGGAATTTATCGTCGCACATGCGGAATTTATCATTGCATCACAGAATAGCAAATAAGTAGCAGACGACCATCGAGTTTAAGTGTTACAACTCAAAGAACCAAATGTATCAAAATGAGAGTTGTAAACACTAGGCAAAACATAAAGCAACCGCCCGTATGGACCCGCTTGAAGACTATCAAACTTATATGCTTCTCCCCCTTTTGTCAGTAAGGACCAAAAAGGTTTGAAGACATAGAGCGTCTACTCGTTCCCGTGAGGAGTAGGTGAAGCAGCAAGGTCGTCGGTGTTATTTGGCGGTGTAGACGAACTCAGGGCAGTGTCGATGCGTACAGAAGTAGGGGGCGGTGAGGTGGCATCGTCTTCGTCCTCGATCACTCTGGCATTCACAGTTACCGCGGAGGAAGAGAACTCAGAGTCTTCAAGAGACGGAGTTCATCGCAGCACAGTCCTTGTTGGAGGTGTGGATTCAAACTTGAAACGTTCAGAGAAGCCGGGCAACCTTGGCATTGGCTTCTGTACCTGAGGCCTATGCTCAACATGATAGTCAAACTAAGGACCAGCAGCAGGTGCAGGAAGAGGAGCAGTGGCAGAGGCGTTGGGCTGCACTACAGAGGCTTCAGGAGCAGTTGCATCATTGGCTTCATTGACTTCTGGCATTAGTGCAGGCTCCACATTTGTTTCAGCCATGACTATGTCATTGGCTTCATTTGTGTTGGTGGTGGCAGCCTCAAGATCCTCAACCTCCACTTGATGAGCTGGAGGGTCGGGCACAGACACGTTCTCCCCGAAAACAGCTTCTTCAGTAATGGGGGGAGTAGGGACACGTTCTTCTTCTTGTGTGTCGTCGGCTGATGCAGGCGGAATGTCTTCAGCAGCTTTAGCCTCAGACTCGGAGACATTCACAGTAGGAGTGGCATCTGGAAACACTTGATGTGCAACAGATTGGTGGGGCACTTCTCCTTCTGGAACGCTCGAAAGAGGGACTTGAGACCTTGGTCCTTTGCGAAGCCTGCGTAACACTGGCGACGCCTCTGGAGACGGAGTTGGCTGGGCCTCATAGTCATCTTCTTCTTCTTGCCGGGGTGGTGTGACTTGTTGTTGTGGGTGATCAGCCCATGATGCATCTTGAGCAATTGGCGTCAGAGGACGACCAATGCTGATGAGTTCGCTGTGTGTAAGCACAGGCGATGATACCAAGTTGTGCTCGATCTGAGGAAGAACTACATCATCTTCAACATTGTCATGGTGACCAATGTCTTCAGCAACGGTGGGATCAGCCGCTGGAATGTCTTCAGCTTCATGGGCCTCTGTGGAAGCAGGCTCATGGACAGTCAGTTGGCGCTCTTGATGTTCAGCTGCAGGGCGAACCATGGAGATAGGTTCAACAACTAAGGACTCTGTGGGAGCAGCCCGATCCTTCTTGGTCTTGCGCTTCTTCTTGGAGGGAGCGGCAGCAGAGGCTTCAGGATGTCTCCTCTTTCTCGCTTCAGCCTCAGCAGTCCTCGTCTTCTTCAGTTCTGAAGCGGTTGACCTGACCTTTGGCTTCGAGCCAGTCATGCTGGCTGGGAAGACAATGGGATGTGCTTCCTGCCTTGGTGCTTCGGGTTCGGCCACAGCTGGCTTCTTCTTCTTCTTGGCAGCCATCATGGGATCGATGCCAGGACGACCAAGGGCCTTGCGCTTCTCAGCCTCATTATAGGCTTGCACACTCTTGTCAGCCAGGCTCTTCATGCGCTCACGAGAACCTTGAGCTTCTTCACGCTTCTTGAGAAAGGCTTCTTTGAGATCGTGCAGCATGATCTTGAAATTTTTGACCTTTTGCATGCTGAGCTTGGCCATGTGCTTCTTGAACTGAGCTTTCTCAAAGTCAATCTTTTGCTTCAGTTCAATGATGCGTTGAGCTAGAGCTAGCTCTGAAGCAATGGCGCCATGGAAGGCGACACTGAGGCCAATTGGAAGTTGCAGATCTTCAAAGCTGAGGTTGGGCGTGTCAAACCACTCATCAATGAAGTTGTGGATGATTGCCACGTCAAAGAGAGGCAAATCATTGAAGATTTCTGCTTCTTCATTGCTCTTGATCGGTTGCTCAAGAGCGTCATCTGCAAGATCTTCATCGCTGGACAGATCAATAGCGTCGTTGCGCAGAATAGAAGCAGCAGTCAGTTCTTGGCTGGTGTGTTGCAAAGGCATCTTGACTTTCGAGGGCTTGGAGATGCGTGACAAATCTTCAGACTGCACACTGTCTTTAGGAGGTGCAGTAGCCAGTGGCTTCGCTCGTGAGATTTTTGGTGCTGAGGCAGGCTTTAAAGCTTTAGGCTACTTCAGTTTCTTTGGCTTCGGCGGTGCAGACGCTTCATCAGATTCAGCGTCATCTGCAGGCTCATCCACGGCTGTCCCTTGAACCATGATATGAGTGATGAGACCTTCCAGGTTGTAGAAGGGCCCAACAAGATTGGGTCCAGCTTCGCGGGTGCCATCGGCACGGGGAGCAGAGGGACCAGGGTTGAAGTCTAGTCCCAATGACTTCTTGTTCTGCTTCGCCGAATTCTGGGCAAACTGGAAGTTGCGCTTGAATAGATTGTCGTCACGACACCATAGCAATGACGATGGGTCAGCATCCGCAGGCTGTGGTCCACGGACCATGCAGGGATAGAAGCCTTGTTCAATGGATTCATCTCTGGACCTGGGTTGAAGATTTCTGTATATGATGTCTCCCCATGGTCGCTTGATGTCATTCTTCTTAGTATATTCCTTGGTCACAAACCTGTACTTGAACCACTGTTCTGCCCAATATCGTCGAATCCATTGGATTCGTGTCTTGCGCCGATTGTAATCCTCTTCTGGATCTGTCTTGTACAACTCTAAGAGGTCATCAGGCAGATCTCTTGATGTTTCACCTCGATGTTTTCTGCCACCCTTCCTTACTAATTTCTCTGCAGTCATGAACTTTAAACTGAATGGCTTCAACATGTTCAAAGGCTTCAAAGGCTTTCGCTTGCTGGACAAACAGGAACTGGCTTCGGGAGAATTTATATGATGCTGTAAGAATTCTGCATATGAATGCAGACTATGAGAACCACGGGATTCTCCCACGGACATGTACCTGTGACAGCATTAAGGTGCAAGGGAAGGGGAAGAGGTCATATGCATTCTCAGAAGATTTTGAAGATAAATCAGTTTAGAAGACATTGACCTCATCGTGCGAAGACATTCACTCATAGATAAGGAGTTGGTTCCAGATTTGTACGAATCCACGGATCAGTACAAGTGAGGAATCTAACTACTTGGTGAAGCATAAGTGAACATACTAGGCATATTATGAGATGCAGTATGAAATAGATCCAACTTGTGTAAACAGAAACTGCTTGTGGCAGAAAGTGACGAATCTATAGGATCAAAGGGGCTGTAAAAAGGAAGTTTTATTTACCACACGAAGAACTGCTAGACGGAGTGGAAGAGGAGGCCGAGCAGTTCGATCATCTGTGCCCTAACTTGGCGACGGAGGAAACCTACGGCGACGACGGAGAAGACGATGTCCGCGGCCGGCGTGAAGACGGTGTCAGAGAGGTCGCGGCAGCTAAGCGCTTCGTCGCCAGCGTCGTCGAGGGCTAGCGGTGGCGCTAGGGTTTGTGCGAGAGTGGAAGAAAGGATAATGACTATGGTGAGGCGTGTATTTACAGGGACAGGGACGGCACAGTGTTATTACACAGGTGCCCCTGGCGATTCACATCTGAAGGACACGTGGCCATCATGCAACATATCAGAGGTTGTTCCATGTTCCCACGCATGCCTGGATTGTCGGGTGGTCGTTCCCACTTCTCCGGGTTTCAGGTGAAGGAATTAGCATTGAAAGCGGACTTAATGTTTGTCTCTGTATCTTCTGCTGACAAGGACGCAGAGAAGACATTCGACAGTTTCAAGAGAATGCATATGATTTGGAGAGATAGAGTTTGAGATAGAAAGCATAGAGAGGTTAGGGTCCGATCACATTCACTTAGTTCAAAAGATTCAACAAGAAGACATAGCTATAAGTGAATGCTGTAGAGGACAGAACACTAGTATATGTATGTATATATGTGAGAAAGACAATCAAACCAACATAGTGAAGATAATCATGAAGACAAGTTGAGAATGAAGACAAACAAAATGTGAATACATAGCAAATGTAACGCATGGGTGAAACACTTCAAATAGAAGAATTTGGTGGCAGCATTACCCACCGTATAGGAAGTATTAGACCCAGACACGGCGCACAATTATCGTGGCGCTCCGAAGTCAAATTCCAAATTAATGTATTCACACTTAGAATGTATGTCTTCATTGATTGAAGATATACTTTACTTCGTGTGTTGCACATCTATGTCATCAATATGCATAAGTGTTAGGATGTGTGCGATCACAGGACATTTGAGGATTCCAAGATATTTAGCTCACACCGTAACTTGCAAAATCTCTTCTCATCCAAGGGCTTGGTGAAGATATCTGCCAATTGCTCTTCAGTGTTGACATGTATGATATCAATATCTTCCTTCACAACATGATCTCTGAGAAAGTGATGACGAATTTCAATGTGCTTTGTCTTCGAGTGCTAAACTGGGTTGTTGGCAATCTTGATGGCGCTTTCGTTGTCGCGGTAGAGTGGCACTTGCTTCAGATGAATGCCATAGTCATTGAGTGTTTGCTCCATCCACAGAAGCTGAGCGTAGCAAGATCCAGCAGCAGTGTATTCAGATTTAGCAGTGGAGAGAGATACACAGTTCTGCTTCTTTGAAGACCAACATACAAGTGATCGTCCCAGAAAATGACATGTGCCTGATGTAGACTTGCGATCCACCTTGTCACCAGCATAATCAGCATCCGAGAATCCAACCAGATCAAACTCTGAGCCCTTTGGATACCATAATCCTAGTGTTGGGGTGTAAGCCAAATATCGAAGAATTCGCTTCACAGCTAAGTGATGCGATTCCTTTGGTGCCGCTTGGAATCGAGCACATATGCAAACACTAAGCATAATATCTGGCCTAAATACACATAGATAAAGTAAAGAACCAATCATGGAGAAATATACCTTTTGATCGAACTCTTTACCATTATCATCGGGACCTAGATGATGTTTGGCTGGCATTGGCGTCGTGAAGCCTTTGCAGTCTTGCATACCAAATTTCTTCAAGCAATCTTTGAGGTACTTCTCTTGAGATATGAAGATGTCGTTGCGTTGCTGACGTATTTGAAGACCAAGGAAGAACTTCAGCTCACCCATCATGGACATCTGATATTGCTCTTGCATCATATATCCAAACTCTTCACTGTATTTCTGATTGGTGCAGCCAAAGATAATGTCATCCACATATATTTGGCACACAAACAGTTCACCATCATATGTCTTCGTGAAGAGAGTGGGGTCGAGGGAACCAGATTTGAAGCCTTTGCTCTTCAGGAAGTCTTTGAGCGTGTCATACCAAGCTCGAGGGGCTTGTTTGAGTCCGTACAGTGCCTTGTTGAGCTTGTACACCATATCAGGATGTTTTGGATCTTCAAAGCCAGGCGGTTGTGCAACATACACTTCTTCTTCAATCTTGCCATTGAGAAAAGCGCTCTTCACATCCATTTGATATAGAAGTATGTTATGATGATTTGCATAGGCCAGCAGTATGCGTATGGCTTCAAGTCTAGCCACAGGAGCAAATGTTTCATCAAAGTCAATCCCTTCAACTTGAGTGTACCCTTGAGCAATGAGACGAGCTTTGTTTCTAACAACTTGACCATGCTCATCTTGCTTGTTGCGATATATCCATTTGGTGCCTATTATATTGTGCTTGCGAGGATCAGGACGCTTAACCAGTTCCCATACATTATTCAGCCGAAACTGTTGAAGCTCTTCTTGCATAGCTTGAATCCATTCAGGTTCCATGAAGGCTTCTTCAACTTTCTTGGGTTCAGATATTGAGACGAATGCGAAGTGCCCACAGAAATTTGCTAGCTGTGTTGCCCTTGAACGAGTGAGTGGACCTAGTGCATTGATGCTATCAATTATTCTCTCAATCTATACTTCATTTGCAACACGAGGATGTACAGGACGAAGATTTTGCTCTTGCTGATCATTGTCATCGTTAGAGGGATTGTCTTCAGGCTGAGCATTGTCTTCAGGTTGATCAAGTGTGGAGATGATAAGTTCCTCTTCAGATTGAGCTTCAGACGGTATGATTTCTCCAGTTCCCATAAGTTTGATTGATTCACTGGATGAAACTTCATCTAGCACATTTGGCAGGTGCTCTCTTTATGAGCCGTTCGTCTCATCAAACCGCACATCCACTGTTTCAACCACTTTATAGTGAAAAAGGTTGAAGACTCTATAGGAGTGCGAATCCTTTCCATATCCAAGCATAAAACCCTCATGTGCTTTTGGTGCAAATTGTGTGATGTGGATCCTTGATCTAGCACCTGGCGCCAAATACTCTGAAGTAACTGACGTTTGGCTTCTTGCCAGTAAGGAGCTCATAGGATGTCTTGTTCAGAAGCTTGTGAAGATAAACACAGTTGATGATATGGCATGCAGTATCAATGGCTTCAGGCCAGAACTTTCTTGGAGTCTTGTATTCATCAAGCATCGTCCGGGCCATCTCAATAAGTGTTCTGTTCTTGCGTTCGACGACGCCATTCTGCTGTGGCATGTACGGAGCTGAGAATTCATGTGTGATGCCTAAGGTATCAAGATATGTATCTAGGCCAGTGTTCTTGAATTCAGTGCCATTGTCACTTCTGATGTGCTTTATCTTGGCGCCATAGTTGTTCATTGCTCGACTGGCGAAGCATCTGAAGACATCCTGCACTTCAGTCTTGTAGAGGATTATATGCACCCAAGTATATCTTGAATAATCATCAACAATGACAAAGCCATAGAGACAAGCAGTAGTAGTAAGAGTTGAGTAATGAGTGGGACCGAAATGATCCATGTGGAGCAGTACGAAGGGTTGAGTCGTTGTCATGATTGTCTTCGAGGGATGCTTGGCCCTCGTCATCTTTCCTGCTTCATAGGCACCGCATAAGTGATCCTTCTTGAACTTGACGCCCTCGATGCCTATGACATGCTTCTTCCTTGCAAGGGTGTGGAGGTTCCTCATGCCAGCATGCCCTAGCCTTCGATGCCAGAGCCAGCATTCAGAAGATTTTGCTAGAAGACATACTGCAAGTTGTGGTCCTGCTGAGAAATCTACCACGTACAAATCATCTTTCCGATACCCTTCAAACACTAGAGACTTGTCAGATTCCATTAGTACAAGGCAATGATATTTTCCAAACATCACAATCATGTTTAAATCGCAAAGCATTGAGACTGACATTAAGTTGAAACTAAGGGATTCAACAAGCATGACTTTATCCATGTGTTGATCCTTTGAGATTGCAACTCTACCTAGACCTAATACCTTGCTTTTACCAGTGTCAGCAAATGTGATGTGACTTTTGTCAGATGGACGTAAAGTTGAGTCCATGAGAAGGCTTCGCTTGCCAGTCATGTGATTTGTACACCCACTATCAATAATCCATTCTGAAGCAGCTGGTGTCGTACCCTACAGTGCAGTTAGGGGGATAGGCTTCACAAAGAGAATTGTGAAGCAAAAACATTTGATGAACCAGTGGATTATTAAAGCTTAGATTGAGATTAGGACTGATAGGGCAAGTAGCAAGCGATTCAGGAACAAAGTATATAATAAGACCATTTGGGCATTTGATCTTGCGCCCTACAAGTTGTTTAAGGTCCCCAGCAATAGTGTCAGACGATTTTGGTTTTTGGCTGGAGACCTTTCCATGCAAAAGAGAGTTAAGCTTTCTTAGCCACCCACATCTTCAAGGGTGGCTTCGAAGCAATGAGTCTAAGTGCAGCATCTGAGAACTTTGGCTTTGGAGCCCTAGCAAAAAGTCTTGTAGGTGGACAATAGTACTCATAAGAATAAGCAGAATAGTTCTTGGTCTTATGAACATGGCGGTTTGATGAAACGCGCTCATATTCATAGGCCTGAGTATGGTTTCCCTACAAAACATTTGCGTTGGTGCAACTTAGGTGAGTCCTCTGTCTGTATGAAGCCTTTGGACCGTATGAAGCATGTGGTCTGGGGTTTGTCTTCTTCACCGATGGTATCATGATGACATTCACAGGAAGATTCTCCAAACACCTTTTCTGCACCTAGATCTTCTTCATAGGCGGTCCATTCCTGCAGTTAGTACCAATATACCTGGCAAACACTTCACCATTCTGATTCTTAAACAGTTTATAGTTTGCATCAAAGGATTCATCAATAACAATGGGATTAGCACAAGTGAAGCCAGATAGGGTGGATGGATCCGCTGAAGGTTCCTTTGCAGCAACCCATGTGGTTTTGGGGTACTGCTCAGGTTTCCAGTAAGAGCCATCAGCATTCATTTTCCTTTCGAACCCAACACCCTCTTTCCTAGGGTTTCGGTTCAGGATCTACCTTTTGAGGACATCATATAGTGTCTGATGCCCTTTGAGACTTTTGTACATCCCTGTTTCAAGTAGTGTCTTCAACCTAGCATTCTCATCAGCAATAGCAGTGGTATCCTCAGCAGAGGGGTTAGTTACCACATCAACAGTTGAAGATATTGCAACAGTAGCAGCAGTAGAACATTTAGCAACAGAAGTAGAGTTATCATGCTCAAGGCATTTAAGACATGATGGTTCAAATCCTTCCTGAGCAGGACTGATCTGTTCAGCGCGAGGTGACTCATTTTCCGTTTGAAGATCTTCATGAGTCGTTCTCAATTTCTCGAGTTCTTGCTTCCTTTGAAGATAATCATAGGAAAGCTTTTCATGAGTTGTTGAGAGCGTTTCATGACGACTTTCAAGTTCCTCATACTTAACATGAAGATTTTTTATGTCTTCAATTAAGGACTGAGATCGAGTCATTTCAGCATCCAACAGGTCATCGCTTTTGTCTAACAGTTTTTGAATATGTTCCATAGCTTTCTGTTGTTTAGTGACAAGGGAAGCAAGTTTTGCATAGCTGGGTCCAAATTCATCACCAGATTCATCATCACTGGATTCAGATAGATAGCATTCAATTACCTTAGCATCATTTGCCATAAGGCATGATGTAGAAGATGATGATTCTAGTTCGAATGTCATCGCTTTGAGAGACTCCTTAAAGTCCTCGAACCAAGGATCGTGACGAGTTCGATGACCTTCATAGACCTCACAGAGACGGTCCCAGATAAGCTTCACATGATCGAGATGCATGATATTCCTAAACTGATTTTGAGATAGACAGGAGCAGATGACGTCCTTCGCCGTGAGGTTGAGAAGAGTGTACTTGCGAATGTCATCAGCTTCCGCCATCTTGCATAGATCGGTCAGACCAACCTCAGTGACGGTCCACAGCTCGCTGTTTGTCGCCATGAGGCGCTTCTTCATCATGGCCTTCCACTTGGGATACTCGTGACCATCAAAGATGGGGCATGACACAGTCTTCATACCTGTGGTCGACATAACTAAAACTCCAGGAGGTTAAACCAAAATCACACAGAACAAGGGAGTACCTTGCTCTGATACCAATTGAAAGTGTGTTATATCGACTAGAGGGGGGTGAATAGGCGATTTTTATGAAAGTCTTCAATACATGGAAGTTTCGAAGACAAATGATAGAAATGAACCTATTACCATGCAGCGGAAGGTAGACTACACTAGGCAGACCATAGTCAAGTATTCAATGAAGTGAAACCATAATTACTAATAGCAGCTAGGCAATAAGGATTAGGTACGCAGTGAAGACAAATAGATAATGCAAATAGGCACTGACTTCACAAGAGCCAAATGTAAATAAAGAGATGGGAAGGATAGAACCAGTGTGCGTGATGAAGACAAAGGTTTGGTAGACCAGTTCCAACTGCGGTGACAGTTGTACGTCTGGTTAGGGCGGATAGGTATTTAAACCTGAGGACACTCAGTCCCGGACACTTAGTCCTGAACACGCAACTCAGGGCACTTAGTCCTCACCGTATTCCCCTTGAGCTAAGGTCACACAGACCTCGCCCAATCACTCTGGTAAGTCTTCAAGGTAGACTTCCAAACCTTCACAGACTTCGTTCACCGGTAATCCACAATGACTCTTGGATGCTCAGAACGCGCCGCCTAACCGGCTGGAGGATTCACAGTCCTCAAGTGTAATAAGTCTTCAGATCACACAGACAAGAAGACTTAAGTGATGCCTAACACTCTTTGGCTCTGGGTGTTTAGGGCTTTATCCTCTCAAGGAATTCTCTCTCAAAGGCTTCGAGGTGGGTTGCTCTCAAACGACAAAAGCCGTGCTTTAACTCTGAGCAGCCAACCGTTTATGGTTGTAGGGGGTGGGCTATTTATAGCCACTAGGCAACCCAACCTGATTTGTCCGAAATGACCCTGGGTCACTAAGGAACTGACACGTGTTCCAACGGTCAGATTTCAAACACACACGACAACTTTACTTGGGCTACAAGCAAGGCTGACTTATCCAACTCTGGACAAGATTTGCTCTCATAGTCTTCACTCGAAGACATAGGATTTTGGTTAAGCATCACTTCAGTCATTCTGACTGGTTCTCTTGGACCCCACTTAACAGTACAGTGGTTCCTATGACTCAACAAAGAAAAACACAGAACGACGAAACTGCTAAGTCTTCGCGCTCCATAGTCTTCACGCGATGTCTTCTCTTGTCATAGTCTTCAATGTGAATGTCTTCACATACCACCTTTGACTTCAATGTCTTCATACATTTTTAGGGGTCATCTCTGGTAGGAAAACCGAATCAATGAGGGACTTCTACCTGTGTTATCCTGCAATTCTCACAAACACATTAGTCCCTCAACTAGGTTTGTCGTCAATACTCCAAAACCATCTAGGGGTGGCACTAGATGCACTTACAGGTGTCAAGCTCGTAAGCGACTAAGTGCTGCTCTCTGCCACATGGCAGCCACTTCCTACAGAAAATACCTCCAAGCAACACCCGTCCTGAGTCGTGTCAAGCAAGCAGACGCGAAGGTGGCAAAACAGCCCAGCAGGGCCTGCCGGCTGTGCTATGATGTTACACTAAGCGGCGCATTTAATGCGCTCTGTGATACATCTCCGTCGTATCTACTTTTCCAAACACTTTTGCCCTTGTTTTGGACTCTAACTTGCATGATTTGAATGGAACTAACTCGGACTGACGCTGTTTTCATCAGAATTACTATGATGTTATTTATGTGCAGAAACAAAAGTTCTCGGAATGACCTGAAACTTCACGGAGCGACTTTTTGGAAAATATAAAAAATACCTGCAAAAGATGAAGGCCAGGGGGCCCACCACCTGCCCACGAGGGTGGGGGGCGCGCCCCCTACCTCGTGGGTCCCCTGGAGCTCCTCCGACTCCAACTCTATATATCTTGTTTCGGGGAGAAAAAAATCAGAGAGAAGAATTCATCGCGTTTTATGATACGGAGCCACCGCCAAGCCCTAAAACCTCTCGGGAGGGTTGATCTGGAGTCCGTTCAGGGCTCCGGAGAGGGGAATTCGTCGCCATCGTCATCATCAACCATCCTCTATCACCAATTTCATGATGCTCACCGTCGTGCGTGAGTAATTCCATTGTAGGCTTGCTGGACGGTGATGGGTTGGATGGGATCTATCATGTAATCGAGTTAGTTTTGTTAGGGTTTGATCCCTAGTATCCACTATGTTCTGAGATTGATGTTGCTATGACTTTGCTATGCTTAATGCTTGTCACTAGGGCCCAAGTGCCATGATTGCAGATCTGAACCTATTATGTTTTCATCAATATATGAGAGTTCTTGATCCTATCTTGCAAGTCTATAGTCACCTATTATGTGTTATGATCCGTTAACCCCGAAGTGACAATAATCGGGATACTTACCGGTGATGACCGTAGTTTGAGGAGTTCATGTATTCACTATGTGTTAATGCTTTGTTTTCGTACTCTATTAGAAGGAGACCTTAATATCCCTTAGTTTTCGTAAGGACCCCCTGCCACGGGAGGGTAGGACAAAAGATGTCATGCAAGTTCTTTTCCATAAGCACGTATGACTATATTCGGAATACATGCCTACATTACATTGATGAACTGGAGCTAGTTCTGTGTCACCCTAGGTTATGATTGTTACATGATGAACCGCATCCGGCATAATTCTCCATCACTGATCCATTGCCTACGAGCTTTCCATATATTGTTCTTCGCTTATTTACTTTTCCATTGCTATTGCTATCATCACTACAAAATACCAAAAACATTACTTTTGCTATCATTACCTTTTGCTACCGTTACCACTACTATCATATTACTTTGCTACTAAACACTTCGCTGCAGATACTAAGTTTCCAGGTGTGGTTGAATTGACAACTCAACTGCTAATACTTGAGAATATTCTTTGGCTCCCCTTGTGTCGAATCAATAAATTTGGATTGAATACTCTACCCTCGAAAACTGTTGCGATCCCCTATATTTGTGGGTTATCAACACTATTTTCTGGCGCCGTTGCCGGGGAGCATAGCTCTATTCTTTGAGTCACTTGGGATTTATATCTGCTTATCATTATGAAGAACTTGAGAGATCCAAAAACCAAGATCTATCCCTCAACTACGAGGGGAGGTAAGGAACTGCCATCTTGCTCTGCACTTGATTCACCTTCTGTTATGAGTAAGCTTATGACACCTAAACCTGCTTCTGCTATTCGTTCTAATATGTCGCATGTTATCGATGATGCCACTTCTGCTATGCATGATACTTATGATGAAACTACTTCTATGCTTGATATTACTGTGCCACTTGGAGAATTTCTTGATGAACAACTTGCTAGGCCTAGAGAGAATGAAAATATTGAATCTAATAACACTGATGAAATTGATGATGAGGACTTACCTGTTATTCCTGAGGGTTATGTTTTTGATAAAGAAGCTTCTTTAGCTATTTTATCTTGCAAATATAGATATGAACTTAAGAGGATATTAGCTAAATGGAATCAACAATCTCTAAATGCTAGAATGAAACCCGACCCTGCTTTTGCTACTTCACCTATCTGTGTTACCGATAAGGATTGTGAATTCTCTGTTGATCCTGATATAATTACTTTGGTTGAATCTGATCCTTTTCATGGCTATGAATCTGAAACTATTGTGGCACATCTTTCTAAATTAAATGATATAGCCACCCTGTTCACTAATGATGAGAGAACTCGCTACTTTTATATCCTTAAAATATTTCTGTTCTTATTAAAGGGTGATGCTAAGATATGGTTTAATTCTCTTGATCCTGGTTGTGTGCGTAGTCCCTAGGATATGATTTATTACTTCTCTGCTAAATATTTCCCTGCTCATAAGAAACAAGCTGCTTTAAGGTATATATATAATTTTGTGCAAATTGAAGAAGAGAGTCTCCCACAAGCTTGGGGGAGGCTTCTCAAATTACTTAATGCTTTGCCTAATCATCCTCTTAAGAAAAATGAAATACTTGATATCTTTTATAATGGACTAACCGATGCTTCCAGAGATTACCTGGATAGTTGTGCTGGTTCTGTTTTCAGGGCAAGAACACCGGATGAAGCTGAAATTCTATTGAATAATATGTTGACAAATGAAAATAATTGGACACCTCTTGAGCCTATTCCTAAACCAACTCCAAAGAAGAGAGGTACTTTATTTCTCAGTCCTGAAGATATGCAAGAGGCAAAGAAATCTATGAAAGAAAAGGGTATTAAAGCTGAAGATGTTAAGAATTTACCTCCTATTGAGGAAATACATGGTCTTAATTTACCGCCTATTGAAGAAAAACATGGTCTTGATAACCCTACATAGGTAGTAAAGGTAAATTCTCTCTATATATATGATAAAGCTGAAATCCCATTTACTAAGTTTGCTAGCCCATTCTTAGATGAGTTTGATAAATTTATGGCTAAGCAAGAAGATTTTAATGCTTATTCTGGTAGACAATTGAAATACAATTCAAATATGCTTGAACACTTGGGTGATTGTATGGCTAATGTTAAAAGTGAACTTAAACTTATTAGTAAACATGCTTCTATGGTTACCACTCAAGTAGAACAAGTACTTAAAGCTCAAAATGATTTGCTCAATGAATTGAATAGTAAGAATAATGATAATGCTGTTAGAGTGGCTACTAGAACTGGTAGAATGACTCAGGAACCTTTGTATCCTAAAGGCCACCCTAAGAGAATTGAGCAAGATTCTCAGAGAAATAATGTAGATGCACCTAGTCCTTCTAAAAGGAAGAAAAAGAAAAATGATAGGACTTTGCATGCTTCTAGTGAACCTATTACTGAAACACCTGAGAATCCAAATGATATTTCTATCTCTGATGCTGAAACACAATCTGGTAATGAACTTGAAACTAGTGATAATGATAATAATAATATTCATGATGATGCTCAACCTAGTAATGATAATGATATAGAAATTGAACCTGCTGTTGATCTTGATAACCCACAATCAAAGAATCAACGTTGTGATAAGAAAGACTTTGTTGCTAGGAAACATGGTAAAGAAAGAGAACCATGGGTTCAGAAACCCATGCCTTTTCCTCCCAAACCATCCAAGAAAAAGGATGATGAGGATTTTGAGCGTTTTGCTGAAATGATTAGACCTATCTTTTTGCGTACGTGATTAACTGATATGCTCAAAATGAATCCTTATGCTAAGTATATGAAAGATATTGTTACTTATAAAAGAAAGATACCGGAAGCTGAAATTTCCACCATGCTTGCTAATTATACTTTTAAGGGTGGAATACCTAAGAAACTAGGAGATCCCGGTGTACCAACTATACCATGCTGCATTAAAAGAAACTATGTTAAAACTGCTTTATGTGATCTTGGAGTCGGTGTTAGTGTTATGCCTCTCTGTTTATATTGTAGACTTGATTTGAACAAGTTGACACCTACTGAAATATCTTTGTAAATGGCTGATAAATCAACTGCTATACCTGTCGGTATTTGTGAGGATGTGCCTGTTGTAGTTGCAAACGTTACTATTTTAACGGACTTTGTTATTCTTGATATTCCCGAGGACGATAGTATGTCTATTATTCTTGGAAGACCCTTTTTGAATACTGCAGGGGCTGTTATTGATTTCACTAAAGGCAATGTCACTTTTCATGTTAATGGTAATGAGCACACGGTACACTTTCCGAGGAAACAACCTCAAGTCCACAGTATCAATTCTATTGGAAAAATTCCATCGATTATATTTGGAGGTTTTGAATTTCCTCTTCCTACTGTCAAGAAGAAATATGATATTCTTATTATTGGGGATGTGCATATCCCCGTTGAGGTAACATAGTGTTATTCGAAATTTCTCTGGTTCCATGTTATTCGGAATGAGTTTGTTAACAAGACCTGATCAACCTTGTTAGTGGATTCCTTTTGATGATCATGAGATGGATGAAACTAGAAGGCACAACCTTCTGTACCCCACTTTTACTTTCTGTTATTTATATTAAATAAAATAAAAAATAAATATTTTTCTGCCTGTTATCTGATTATCAGTGCAATTTTAAAATACCTCGAAAATAAAAGTTCTCCAAATGCCCTGAAATTTAAATATGATTTTTTTCTAGAATATTTGAGAATATTTGGAACTAAGAACACAACAGGGGGGTTACCCACCTGCCCACGAGGGTGGAGGGCGCGCCCTACCCCCTTGGGCGCGCCCCCTGCCTTGTGGGCCCACGGTGGCCCTCCTCCACTTATCCTTTCACCCACACACTCCTTATTCCTCCCACAAACACGAATAACCAGCTCAAACTCGAGTCCAAGCTTGTTTTGCTGCCATTTTCGATCTCCTTGCTCAAAGCACCTCTCACAAAACTGCTTAGGGAGATTGTTCCATGGTATGTGACTCCTCCATTGGTCCAATTAGGTTTTGTTCTAGTGCTTTATTCATTGTAAAAAATTTTTACCTAGGTGACCATGTTCTTGAGCTTGCATGTCAAATTTATATGGTTCCAAGTAGTTTTGATGCATGATATAGGCTCTAGGCACTTGTAGGAGTAGTTGCTATCAATATTATTGAGTTTGGTTTACTTTTATTTTGAAGTTACTAAAAAAATTCAGAATTTTTCAGAGGAAGAAATATGCTTAGGAAAATGTTCCAAGGTGGTTCTTCAAGGAAATAAGGACCCAGGCTTGTAATGCGTGATGCTGATGATGAGCCACCAAGAGACACTCCAGTGCGTCCTTGTGAATGGCCTTCTGAGAACTTTATGGATCGAGTGGGAATTAAGGAAGAATTTAACGCATATTTGCATAATGCTGATCTTGTGAGCTTCGAGGAAGAGAAGTGCAACCGGTATCACAATCTCACTAGTACCTTTGTGAGAAGGTTTGAATTTTCATCTTCATGTAATTCTCCAACTGTCCTATTTGATCTTTATGAAAATTCTTACACTATGGACTTAGAGGATTTTACCAGTGCCGGCAAACTTCCACAATGGGGTAGTATCAGGGATCCTCGCAAATCTGAATGTAGAGATTTTCTTGCTAGTATAATTGTGGGAGAATCTAGAGATATAACACAAGCTATGATAGGGAGCATTAACTTTCCTGCTATACATTATTTTGCTCTCTTCATAGGTAGATGCATTAATGGTAAAAATGAGGCATGTCACATGTGTGTCCCTGACCTCGGTATTCTTAGGAGTGTTGTGTTAGGAGATAAATCTTATAATTTGGGAGCCATTGTTGCACGTAGGTTGCATCTTAATAGATTTAATGGAGATTTCTTTGGAGGAATTTATGCAGCCCGCATAGATAATTTTCTTGGTATAGCCATACACCAAGATGATATTGAATTACCCCCTGCTTACCTAGACTTCAATGCTATGGTTCACCACCAGTTTGTCGAGAGGAATGAATCACCTCTCCAGTATCGACTAATCTTTGACAGACGACATGTTGTCCGTATTACTCTCCCTGCTCCTGCCTTTTTTGATCATCAGGCAAAAAGAAGATATATTATTACCAGAGAGGAGGCAGATGAGTACGAGAGGAGAGTGGAGGCCGCTTGTCGCCACGCTGCAGCTCAGGAGGCGATAGCCGCTGCACCGCAGTACGACCCCAACTACTCTTATGGATATCCGTCAGGCCAGCCGTGGGCATAGACCAACTTAGGCCAAAAGCCTAAGCTTGGGGGAGTACGTATTTCTAACCAACATTACATTTATGTTCACACACTCATTGCTAGATGTCGGTGCTCATACTTTTTCATTGTATCATCCATGCTAGTTTATTTCCTTTTTATGCTTTCTTCTTGTGTGTTTAATAAACCTTAAGAAAAACCAAAAAAATTAGTTGTAGTTTTTAATTAGTTTTCTTCCATGCTTGTAGTAGTAATTAAAAAGAAAACCCAAAAATATTTCATGTTCTTCTTTTGCTTGTTGGGAGTTTTCCCGTGTAAATAGTTTTATTTCTTTTCTTTTCTTTGGGGGTCGATAGGAGAAGACCATGATTAAATTGTTGAAGTGACTCTTATATGCATTATTGTTGGTCTGACAAAAGAGCCCATATTGCCTTGTCTTCTCCTGTTTATTGAATGCTTGTAGATTCCAGCTTAGTCCAATGCACACGCACTATTATTATTATTCACACCATTCGGTCGTGCAAGTGAAGGGCAATAATGATGATATATGATGAACTTATTGAGATGAGAAAAGCTGGTATGAACTCGACCTCTTTTGTTTATGTAAATATGATTAGTTCATCATTCCTGATTCGGCCTATTATGAATAAACATGTTTGCAATGACAACAAGAGATCATAGTTCTTGTGCCATGCTTGATTAGCTATGAGTTATAATGGTTTACCTTGCGTGCCAACATGCTTTGAAATGGTTAGGATGTGGTATGATAGGGTGGTATCCTCCTCTGAATGATTTAAGTGACTTGACTTGGCGCATGTTCACGCATGTGGTTGAAACAAAATCAACATAGCCTTCACGATATTTATGTTCATGGTGGATTATATCCTACTCATGCTTGCATTCAATGTTGATTAATTTTAATGCATGTTCATGACCGTTGTCGCTCTCTAGCTGGTCGCTTCATAGTCTTTTGCTAGCCTTCACCTGTACTAAGAGGGAATACTGCTTGTGCATCCAACTCCATAAACCCCAAAGTTATTCCACATGAGTCCACCATACCTACCTATATACGGTATCTACCTGCCGTTCCAAGTAAATTTGTATGTGCCAAACTCTAAACCTTCAATTAAATATCCTGTTTTGTATGCTCGAATAGCTCATGTATCAACTAGGGCTGTCCGTATCTTCCATGTTAGGCGGGTTATTCACAAGAGGAGTGGACTCCGCTCCTCACTCACGAGAAAGTGGCTGGTCACCAGGATGCCCAGTCCCATGCTTTATGCAAACTAAATCAAAATAATTGCAAACAAAACTCCCCTGGGATTCTTGTTAGTTGGAGGCACTCGTTGTTTCGAGCAAGCCATTGATTGATGCTTGTTGCTGGAAGGGGGAGTATAAACTTTACCATTCTGTTTGGGAACCGCCTATAATGTGTGTAGCATGGAAGATATCACCATCTCTTGGTTGTTATGTTGACAATGAAAGTATACCGCTCAAAATATTATTCATCTCTGTTTCAAAACCGAGCTTTGGCACCTCTACAAATCCCTGCTTCCCTCTGCGAAGGGCCTATCTATTTACTTTTATGCCGAGTCATCATTCTCTTATTAAAAAGCACCAGTTGGAGAGCACTGCTGTCATTTGCATTCATTATTGTTAGTTTACATTGAGTATGACTTGACTGAATCTCTTTTACCATGAATTACAATGTCTAGTCAGTCCTTGATCTTTAAAGGTGCTCTGCATTTATGTTTTGCGGTCTCAGAAAGGGCTAGCGAGATACCATCTTGTTATATCATGTTATGATTGTTCTGAGAAAGTGTTGTCATCCGAGATTTATTATTATTGCTCGCTAGTTGATTATGCCATTGATATGAGTAAACTTGAGACCTAAGCATTATTGTGAATGTGGTTAGTTATAATCTGTGCTGAAAACTTGAATGCTGGCTATGCATATTTACAATAACAAGAGCAAACAGAGTTTGTAAAAGTTTTTCTTTATCACTTTCAATTTGTCCACTGAATTGCTTGAGGACAAGCAAAGGTTTAAGCTTGGGGGAGTTGATACGTCTCCGTGGTATCTACTTTTCAAACACTTTTGCCCTTGTTTTGGACTCTAACTTGCATGATTTGAATGGAACTAACCCAGACTGACGTTGTTTTCAGCAGAATTAACATGATGTTATTTATGTGAAGTAACAAAAGTTCTCGGAATGACCTGAAACTTCACGGAGCGACTTTTTGGAAAATATAAAAATACCTGCAAAAGATGAAGGCCACGGGGCCCACCACCTGCCCACAAGGGTGGGGGCGTGCCTGCCCCCTAGGGCGTGCCCCCCTATCTCGTGGGCCCCCTGGAGCTCCTCCGACTCCAACTCCAACTCTATATATCTTGTTTCGGGGAGAAAAAGTCAGAGAGAAGAATTCATCGCGTTTTACGATACGGAGCCGCCGCCAAGCCCTAAAACCTCTCGAGAGGGCTGATCTGGAGTCCGTTCAGGGCTCCAGAGAGGGGAATTCATCGCCATCGTCATCATCAACCATCCTCCATCACCAATTTCATGATGCTCACCGCCGTGCGTGAGTAATTCCATTGTAGGCTTGCTGGACGGTGATGGGTTGGATGGGATCTATCATGTAATCGAGTTAGTTTGTTAGGGTTTGATCCCTAGTATCCACTATGTTTTGAGATTGACGTTGCTATGACTTTGCTATGCTTAATGCTTGTCACTAGGGCCTGAGTGCCATGATTTCAGATCTGAACCTATTATGTTTTCATCAATATATGAGAGTTCTTGATCATATCTTGCAAGTCCATAGTCACCTATTATGTGTTATGATTCGTTAACCCCGAAGTGACAATAATTGGGATACTTACCGGTGATGACCGTAGTTTAGGAGTTCATGTATTCACTATGTGTTAATGCTTTGTTCCGGTACTCTATTAAAAGGATGCCTTAATATCCCTTAGTTTCCGTAAGGACCCCGCTGCCACGGGAGGGTAGGACAAAAGATGTCATGCAAGTTCTTTTCCATAAGCATGTATGACTATATTCGGAATACATTCCTACATTACATTGATGAACTGGAGCTAGTTCTGTGTCACCCTAGGTTATGATTGTTACAAGATGAACCGCATCCGGCATAATTCTCCATCACTGATCCATTGCCTACGAGCTTTCCATATATTGTTCTTCACTTATTTACTTTTCCGTTGCTATTGCTATCATCACTACAAAATACCAAAAACATTACTTTTTCTATCATTACCTTTTGCTACCGTTACCACTACTATCATATTACTTTGCTACTAAACACTTTGCTGCAGATACTAAGTTTCCAGGTGTGGTTGAATTGACAACTCAACTGCTAATACTTGAGAATATTCTTTGGCTCCCCTTGTGTCGAATCAATAAATTTGGGTTGAATACTCTACCCTCGAAAACTGTTGTGATCCCCTATACTTGTGGGTTATCACTCTGTCAGCCTGCAGAGTTAGGTATGATAGCAGTGTTTGCTATCTAATCGGTACATAAAGACTGATTTGCCACTATGGTGACCCCTTGATCTATAAAAGGAGGCCCATGGAAACCGTACAAAGGATTTAGACCCCCTCACACTCGTACGCGCATAGCCACTCTCGCTTCGAGGCAACCTTGTCGGGCAAGAGCGCTGCACTTTTTGACCATCAACCAACCAAAGTAGGAGTAGGGTTTTACGCCTCCCTGTGGCCTGAACCTGGGTAAAACACCCCATGTGATCCCTGTCGTGTTGTGTTAGTCTTATCCGCTCTTTGTGCAATGTGCGCATCCCCCTGCCGAACCAAAAGGGGCTCTTTGGCCCCATAGGTGGCCGTGGTTTCCCACGACAATGATGATTGTGTAGAAGCCTTTGAAACACTTAAGAAAGCCTTAACTTTTGCACCTATAGCACAACCACCAGATTGGAATTTCCATTCAAAATTATGTGTGATGCTGTTGTTGGTGTTGTTCTAGGAGAAAGAGTTGATAAAAATTAAATGGTATTCATTATGCTAGTAAAACTCTAGACAGTGCTCAACGAAATTGTGTTACTACCGAAAACGAATTTTTAGTAGTTGTGTTTGTGTGTGATAAATTTAGATCTTATATTGTTGATTCCAAAGTAACTGTTCACACCGATCATGCTGCTATAAAATATCTTATGGAAAATAAAGATGCTAAACCTAGACTCATTAGGTAGGTTCTTTTTCTACAAGAATATGGTTTACATATTACTACTGATAGAAAAGGAGCTAAGAACCCCGTAGCTTATAACTTCTCTAGGTTAGAAAATATCCTTGATGACCCACTACCTATTGATGATAGTTTTGCTGATTAACAACTAGTTGCAATAAATGTTTCTCGTAACACTCCTTTGTATGTTGACTATGCTAATTACATTATTGCCAAATATATATATATGCCGAGGACTAGGTCTTCGCCGCGCAGCAAGTCCAGGCCACGTCATCAACACCAAGCACATTAACCAGCTAAGTTGCTTTCATGCTCACACTTTTTAGATGTTAAATTCTTGTCCAGTTCAACCAAGCATTATATTTATGTTAAACAAAAAAGCTGGTTGCTAAAATTAGTTTGTCAAAACTGTTGTTTGTTTAAAACACTTCTTCTACCCAATTAATTTGCGGCTCTTAAATTTATATGAGCTTTTTTATAATAAATGTTTTCTTCTGCGTCATTGCAAAGTCTTTTTCTACCACTCCTTTCTTGACTCGGGTGTGGGATCAATAGTCAGATAGCTTGGTTTCTCTCAAAATCCGCTCGAGTTTAGTTTGCTAAACTGGCCTGAGAAGCACTCCACCTTCGGGATTGGAGTTTGAAGCTGAAGGCTGACCCGCTTGAAGTCTTGAGATTGGATGTGTCATCTTAAAGCACGACGAAAGCACAAACTAATTTTAAGACCAATTTTGGATTGGCACCAAAAGACTTGATTTAATGTAGATGTAAAGTTTCTGCATAAGTTTTTTCGTTTTTCGAGCTTATAACACTTTTAACCAATTTCATGTTTTCCTTTCAGGAGGCGGGACATCCTCTTTACCAAGGTGTTATGTGTGATGGTTTTGCTTGGGAAGTCTTTTCCGACCCATAGTTCGACATCTTTCCTGCATACCTGCACCTCGGCGTTGGTGAAACACACACTATATCTAGACTAGTTGCCAAGGAGAAACAGTCCTAGGGTCAGCCATGTTACCCAACCCAAGTCTCGGGGCGTACTACATTGCTAATTCAATGTAGGAGAATTCATAGTGCAAAAAAGTTTCCGATGATATTACGATCGTCAGGTTTGTCGGCCGCACCCAACCTGAGTCTCGGAGACTATTCACACCACATTTTTGTTCCTATGGTCTGCTGCCTAGTAAGGAATTGATCCCCAGGCCGATTTCACGAATCGACATGAGTCTCAGGGGCTACTGGGATCAGTGGTTCTGTTTTCTCCTTCAGGTGCATCTCGACCAACACACACCTTGGGGCCTACTCACTATACATCTCCGCAGCACATAAATTGCTCCAATCGGAAATAAATTCCACAAAAAATTTAGCCCATGGACGAGGTGGTGCACCACCTCGGAAGCAGTCCAACATAAATATCGGATGCAACCGGCTAGATCCATATAGGATGTTTCCGGCATTAAGCTCGATTGAACTCCTTCAACTTTCTCTAGACCAAGGTAATCTATGACACCTTGGATGCAGACCAACGTTGGAGCTCGGATGCAAAAAGATACCTCGGATGCAGAGGACACCGCTACACAGGACAAACTTGAAACCCGAGGTGTGACGTTAAAATAACAATGCATTGATAAAGGTCATGAACTTAAAGGGGCTCCTCAGATACCCAACATATTAACCCTTCAGATACACCTCGGCGATCCTTGAGATCGGAGATGGGAAGATTAGTTTAACCAACTTTCAAGGCCGACGACCGAAGTAGAAGAACAATTTGGAAGAATCATGGAGCGTCCGCAACTTGAAGACCGGTTCCCGGGGCTACTGACGGTGTCCTGGACTAGGGGGTACCCACCACGTCGTCTCCCGGCCAGGTGGATCGGGCCAAGGACCCCTGTGGTAGTTCACTAATGGGCCACTTGGGGCAGCCCATGAAAAATATGAGGAAGATTCCAGTATACTTGGTGATCAAGACAATGACTCCTCTCCACTGGCGGATCCGACTAGGAATCTTATTATCCTAGTCCCGTAGTACATTATATAAGCTGAGGCCAGGCTAGTCGATAGATCATGTTCATAGACATCAACAAAAAATCATTCACCTAGCCCTAGAGTCAGACCACACATTTTGAACTCGAGGTAGATCAACTCTGTACTTGATACATCTCCATTGATATAGACAAGAGCAGGACGTAGAGTTTTACCTCCATCAAGAGGGCCCAAACCTGGGTAGACACCATCTCCTTCATTCCTGTTACCCTCAATCCAAGATCTAAAATTTGGGACTCCCTACCTTGATGTTTGCCGGTTCTGAAACCGACACTGGTACTTTCATCGAGAGTCCGTTATATGATCTCAAAGGATCGATGGCTCGTCTGCAGATTGACATCCGTTTTTTTTTCTGGATAGCGATTTCGTGTTCGCTGTCTCCACCTCCTAAAGTGTCGCTTTAATGATTGCTTCATTGGAATTGTGTGGAATTGAGTCTACAACAACCCTGTAAATTTTTGTCGTGTTCTGATGGAGGAATCTCCGACGTTCTCCGATATACCAGAGCCTTGTCAAATCTAGACAGGAATCTGGACGAGTTTAGGTGAGGTTTCTAGCATTCAGCTCGGACATTATTTGCAAGATCCAACCGTTCATCGGTCGCGGAATTTCTTTATCTACCACCCCTCAAAATTTCAGCTCAGTCTAACCATTGAAACTCCGAGAAACGTCCAATTAGTGCATTGATTTCCGGTTGTGTTTTCTGTGCGAATACAAATCTGGCCCGAGTTCATATTTCTTCATGAACGGGATATTGGACATCCTTTTTGGAGGAATTTCTTTCTAGGGTATTGTGTGTTGTTCTCAAACACGTGCCTACAAAATTTGAGTATTTTTTGAAGCAATCTTCATCATCGCGCATGTGTCAAACCTGCCCGACAACATTGCTCCATGGCTGCCGACCTATGCTAGACAGGTCGTCGCTTTGTCGAGCCAAGGACAACCTCATCGGATCATCATCATAGCGAGTCGACCAAGAGTTCGACATTGTGGATGCCAAATAAACGTCAAGACAACATTGTCACCCCACAGATTACATGGGTCGAGCATGCCAACATTAACCGCGTTACAAGTTCCGACCTGCGTTGGCATGGCCGCGCCGTTGCTTCTTCAAGCCGATGCCCACCATGCTGACCTACTTCGACACCTCGGTTAACATGGGGATTGCAATGTCACCTTACTGACCTGCTTCATCACCTCGGCTGGAGTGGGGGCTTTGCCATCTCTTCATCAACCTACTCTGGGGAATTCGGCATCACATGCCGGCCAGCTTTGACATCATTAGCAGGATCGGGGGCTTCGCCTCCCCACATCGACCATATGTTGCGTCGCCACTTTGTCAAGCTGTGTTCCTCGCTCGGTCACCTCGGGCTTGGGGGCTGGGACCTTGGCCATGCCGAGGACAACGCCTTCGCCCTGCCGCATGTCTGGTCCATGTCATCAACACTAAGCACATTAACCAGCTAAGTCGCTTTCATGCTCACACTTTTTGAGTGTTAAATTCTTGTTCAGTTCAACCAAGAATTATATCTGTGTTAAACAAAAAAGCAGGTTGTTAAAAACTTAGTTTGTCAAAAATATTGTTTATTTAAAACACTTCTTCTACCCAAGTTAACTTGGGGCTCTTAAATTTATCTGAGTTGTTTTATAATAAATGTTTTCTTCTAAGTTGTTGAAAAGTCTTTCTCTACCACCCCTTTCTCGACTCGAGTGTGTGCTCAGTAGCCAGATAGTCTGGTTTATCTCTGAGCCGCTCGAGTTTAGTTTGCTAAACTGGCATAAGAAGCACTCCACCTTCTGGATTGGAGTTTGAAGCTGAAGGCTGACTCGCTTGAAATCTTGAGATCAGATGTGTCATGTTAAAGCACGACGAAATAACAAACTAATTTTAAGACCAATTTCAGATTGACACCAAAAGACTTGTTCAATGTGGACTTAAAGTTTTCGCATAAGTTTTTTGGTTTTTGAGCTTATAACACTTTCAACCTATTTCATTTTTGCCATTCAGGAGGCGGGACATCCTCTTGACCGAGGTGTTCTGCATGATGGTTTTGCTTGGGAAATCTTTTCCGACCCGTCGTTCGACATCTTTCCTACTGAGCTGCACCTTGGCGTTGGAAAAACACACACTACATATAGACTAGTTCCCAAGGAGAAACGACCCTAGGGTCAGCCATGTTGCCCAACCGAAGTCTCGGGGGCTACTACATTGCTAATTCAATGTAGGAAAATTCAAAGTGCAAAAGAGTTTCCGAGGAGATTACTATCCTCAGGTTGGTCTGTCGCACCCAACCCAAGTCTTAGAGACTATGCACACTGCAATGTTGATCCGAAGGTATGTTGCCGAGGAAGGAATTGATCCTTAGACCGATTTCGTGAATTGACCTGAGTCTCAGAGGCTACTGGGATCAGTAGTATTATTTTTTTCCTTCAGGTCCATCTCAGGTTTTAGACCGACAGACACCTCGGGGACTACTGGCTATACATCTCGTCAGCAAATAAATTGCACCAATTGGAAATAAATTCCACAAAAAATCAGCCCACGGCAGAGGTGGTGCACCATCTCAGAAGCAGTCCTTCATAAAGCTCAGATGCAACTGGCTAGGTCCATATAGGACATTACCGGCATTAAGCTCGTTTGAACTCCTTCAACTTTCTCTAGACCAAGGTAATCTATGACACCTCGGATGCAGACCAACATTGGAGCTCGGCTCCAAAAAGATACCTCGAATGCAGTCCGACATTTGAGCTCGGATGCAAGAGGACACCGCTGCACGGGACAAACTTTGAACCCGAGGTTTGGCGTAAAAATAACAAGGCATTGATAAAGGTCATGAACTTAAAGGGTCTCCTCGAATACCCAATGTGTGAACCCTTCGGATACACCTCGGAGATCCTTGAGATCAGAGATGGGAAGATTAGTTGGACTAGCTTTCATGACCAACGACCAAAGACGAAGAACAATTTGGAAGGATCGAGGAGCGTTCCCAACTTGAAGACCGGTTCAGGGGGCTACTGACTGTGTCTTGGACTAGGGGGTACTCACCACGTCGTCTCCCGACCAGGTGGATCGGGCCAAGGACCCCCGTGGTGGTTCACCAATGGGCCACTTCGATCAGCCCATGACATATACGAGGAACATTCTAGTAGACTCGGTGATCAAGATAAGGACTCCTCTCCACCGGCGGATCCGACTAGAGTCTTGTTATCCTAGGCCTCTCGTACATTATATAAGTTGAGGTCAGGCTAGTCGATAGATCATATTCATAGACATCAACACAAAATCATTCAGCTAGCCCTAGAGTTAGGCAACACATTACGATCTCGAGGTAGATCAACTCTGTACTTGATACATCTCCATCAATATAAACAAGAGCAGGACGTAGGGTTTTACCTCCATCAAGAGGGTCGGAACCTGGGTAAACATCGACTCATTAGTTGTTATTACCCTAGATTCGAGATCCGCGGTTCAGGAGCCCCTACCCCGAGGTCTGTTGGTTTTGACACCGACATTGGTGCTTTCATTGAGTGTCTTATGTGTGATCGCAAAGGATCGATGGCTCGTCTGCAGGTTGACAATAGTTTTTTTGGATAGTAAATTCATGTTCACCATCCCCACCTCCTTTTCGTGTACATTGGCCCTAGTGTCTCCTTCTCCTTCTTTAGCACGTCTCATTTGCACCATCTACTAGCTATCATAGGTAAGGTGTTCTTGATGGCAACTTTCATAGCCCTGCATTGATATAGAAGAAGCAGCAAAACATATTTTCAACTACTAGTCCAGTCATTTTTTTACCTCACTAGATCCTAAAATTTAGAAATACACATTTTGAGAAACATTAGGCCAACTATTTGGGAAATTACCTGTCAAAATAGTTATAGGGTGCTTGCCACCCATCTTCCTCATAAATTCTGTGGACTCACTCAAAGCTCTCTACTTGCTCATCTTGGAGCAATACACTAGCATGATGCTCTGAAAATGTTTGCCCCAACAAAGGGACCAAATGGCATGTCGTACAGATTTGTTCGATAGGTAGTATCGAAGGTCACAACATCTCCGAAGTAGATTTACTGGTTCCTGCTACTTCCAGTAGCCCACATGAGATTCTTGATTCGGCATTCACACTAACTCTAGGTCATCCGTGGCTATCTCTACAAATACATCTATTGTTTTCCTGACATCATCCTCAGCTTGCTCTTTGTTAATCTTCCCACAAAGATTTCTAAGTGCTCTCTTCATGAACGGAATCTTGTCAACGTCACCAAAGAAACTAGCTATAATGTTGTACACCTTCGTAACGTTCACATTATTCTACCTCAATTGCTTGACCAGATCCTCTGTGTAAACATCAATATGCTTGTGGGCTGGTTAGTTCACCTTCTCGCCGCATGTTGTAGTTAGAGAGTGGTTGTGGTTAGCCCAATGTTCAGTGATGATAGAGGCGGGGTCCCGATCTTTAGATGAGATGATAACTAATGATTTGGTGGAGACGACTTTGACGATCTGACTACAAACGTGCGACGATGTTGCGCCTTAGCAATTGCTAAACCAATTCCGAGAGGTTATTGACCACGCCGGAGCACGATCAACCTGACCACGAAGGTCTATTCCTACAAGCAATCGAAGAACAAGCAAGAATATGATTAAGCAATCTGAATATTGCGAATATAAATGAAGTATTGATAAAAGTGGGGTTTCATAAGCGGTCTTGGTATGGTCGTTGGACACAAACAAAGTGCACGAAGTTGTAGCGATGGCTAACTTTTAACTAAATAAAACCCAACTCTAAACGATGCCTTAAGGGCTATATTTATAGGGGAAAAGAGAGGGGATTTCGTCCACCCTTGGCATGGTGGAACTAAAATACCTCCCGGTTCATTTCCCCTACAATATGGACTCTAAAAATAGCCTACGGAGTTGTATTTTGAAATTACATGGGCCTGGCCCAAAAATAAGGTGCCGCAGCACCAATAATAAGTTATGGACAAAATTTAGAAAAGGCCATCTTATATATTTCGTCGATCTTCTTGTATGTCATCATGGTGGCTTCAAAGTGCGGAAATCTCCACTACAAACTTCGTTCTTGTTCTCTTCGCACGCGCCTTCGTCTTCATGCTTGATAATGCTCCAATGTTCCCTTCTTGTCCATGCTAGGCCCTTCAACTGTAAGCAACAAAAATGTATCGAAGTTAGGTAGCATCATATTCTCATGAACTTCAGAAACATTACCAAGAAACAAAAGTACCTAATAATATAACGGGCGTGCGCGATCTATACTAATCGATCCAATAGGTATAGTAGTAGGGGTTGTGGGTGTAACTATGACCTCCATGTCCTCATCAAGTAATGTACCAACCATTGTCGTGCGTGCAAAACAATCTTATAATTGTCTGGCACTCGCATTTGCAAGAACTGTTGTTCCCCCTTATCGGTATCCATTGTTACAGAGAGTATCATATTTTCAGGACCAATATGTATAATTCAAACAAACAAAACATCCCCCTCACTGCAAATAAAATTAATTTACCCCATTAACCAACACAAGGCAGACTTATAGAGCACCCATAGATGACTTGTTGCATGCATTTCATCTTCTCAGCATTAAGCCTGCTCTTCCATATCTTATACCAAATCCGTGCTCCCACGAATAAAGGTTGTAGAAATCATAGGCTTCACTAAGGGAGTCAAATGTCAAACCAATGGTAGGCTCGACCACATGTTCGCCTAGCTTGTCGGCGTAACCCCTAACCATCTACTCCAGTGTGCCAACTCTGTCCGGGCATGGCATCCTGTCAGGTGGGCATTTCCCAACTCTAATTATGCATAGAAAAAAAATCCATGGAAAATTTCTTACTACAACTATACATAGTACAAAGGACAACAACTGACAAAATCTCATAGTTAAGCACATCACTAACTGGATTAGTCCCTGGTCGAGCTTCAAGTCTACACAACATTTCCTGCACTGGCACTCGATACAAGCAGATCATACTTCAAGCACAACCTCTCCACCGGTTTTATGGAAATACTTATTCAAATGACAATTCTTATTCAGATAACACTAGCCGTATTTATGTAAGCACTCGTTCGGATAACAATACCTCTTTGTCCAGCCTGGAGCCTGTGGATCCATCTTCCAAGTAGACTGGATTGATGCTGCATATTCACTTTCCTCATGTTCTTCAATGACAACATCTTGGTCAGCATCCAAGCCACCTTCGCCAGTAACCTTCTCAATTTGATCTGCGTTGTCACCTTCACTCTCGCTGAAATCACTCATTCCACCACAGCAGCCAGCAACAATTGTATTCTCACCGCGCAGCGCACTTGCCCAGCCGCCATCAACCGCCTTAGCTCTGAATCCAGCCGTGCCGCTATTGCAGACATCTCCCATCCCACAACGGGAACAATCCCCTAATTCGTCTGCAACAGCAGCCTGAGCGCCACCTATCCCAATTAAAACGGTTGTGCTCCATGCCTCGTCGTCAAAGATAGGTAGCCTAAATGAGATTTTGGTGAATGAATCAGTCCTTAATCCCGATTTCATATTCAAAAAATCGTCTACTGCAACAGGAAAGAACAAATAAACTCACCTTGCTACCGGATCCATGGGGAAGTTTGTTGTCATTTTTTCATGCTGCAGCTCACCGCGGAATCACCGGTGCCGCTCCGCCACCTCCACTGCCGCCAAACTAACATACTAGACCTCGCGTCCAGGTACAAGTTCTCAACCCAACCGACGGGCACCCAATGTCACTACGATACGCCTCCTGACCACGCCATATGTACTGACGAAAATGTAGTCGTATACCCATTTTTCTATTCCACTTTTCAACAGAGTGCCAAGGGCAGTCCGCATCTCGATGCTCTACTGTGCGATGCAGATACAGGGAGCCAAAATGCCCCTCACTGTAGTGCACACTTTAGCTATACATATGCCATCCGAATTTTGATTTGGGTCGGTCAATTTCTTGGCTGTTGATTGTTTCCTTTGTTGCATTTTTGATAGATTGTTCTGTTTATTGTATTGGACTATCGACCGATTTTCTACTGATCTTCCCACAATATTTTTGTTATTTGGCTGAGCCCATGACCCCTTAAGCTTGCTCTTGCCAATTTTGTGTGAGCCCACCCCATGAGAGTGGCCGACACCTTCCTTTCTTATCTCTTAATTATCGAGTGGAGTGAGCGAGTTCTCTTTCTCATCTCTCTCAGTCTCTTTGTAGGGAAAACTTTGTTTTTGCCACTCTAGTTTTTGCCAACTTTGCTTATGCCACTCCAGAATTTGACATTTCACTTCTGCACTCTTAGCTTTTGACAATATATCAGGTTTGCCATTCCGTGGCAAAAGCGAAAATTTAGAGTGGCAATTGTGATACATGTCAAAAGCTAAGAGTGGCAAAAGTGAAATGAAAAATTATCATTTTTGCCACGGAATGACATTTGTGATGTATTGTCAAAAGCTAAGAGTGGCAAAAGTGAGATGTCAAATTCTAGAGTGGCATAAGCAAAGTTGGCAAAAACTAGAGTGGCAAAAACAAAATTTCCCCCTCTTTGTATGTCTGCTCTTTTCCCTCACTAGGGCGTGTGCTTCGTTGCCCCTCCCCCTCCCGCACTCACACTTGATTTCTCGTATAATCTATTATATTATTAAAATGATAGAAAACAAATGATGAAGATTTACAATTATGAAGTTATGATAAATGAACAGCAGCGATTTGTTCACCTAAGCTTGGCAAGGCAGCGTGTAAGGGAGAGTCCATACAGCCACATATTCCATCAGCAAGGCGAGCGTATAGGCGAAAGGAGTCATATAGTCATTAAAAAAAGGAGTCCATACTCCATACGGCTATCTATTGCATCGGCAAAGCCAGCGTATTGGCAAAAGGAATCCGTACGGGCGCCAACATATTCCATGTCACTACACAGGTAAGCATTAGATTGCATCTCCAAATCGTCATTTAACCAAAAATAACCCTCAATTTCACTACTTTTGCATGCATGAGTTCTTTTGCATCAAAAGGCATGGTAAGATGTACGAATAGCTCATACGTACATGGGCCTGGATCCTAACAAGAAACTCGATGAGAGTTCACCAAAGTAATTAGTCCATAAACTAGGCGGGCTGAACGGGTTTCATCGACTAACTTTAAATGGATGTGAGAACCTCGCAGGTTCAACCAGGTTCATCCATGGCGGCAAATAATTAGCTCAATTATTGATCATCGCGATTATAATATGCAATGGTGTATCTAAATTAGAGTTTTTAGATTAACCTAAAATAATATAACTATTAATAGTCGAATAAATAAAATAAATCACCTTTTTTAGGAAAAAAAGATAAACCATTTTGTTTTTCTTTGAACTCCAATGGCACTATATTTAATGAATATGTTATTAGGTGGACATAGAATATAGTTATTATATATGACTAAGAAATCAGGGTGTGCAAGAAAATTAGCACTTCCATTTTTATTAGGTGAATAAAAAAATTATTAGGTGAATATAAAGTTAGCCTATGTTGTGTATACGAAATTCAAATTAAAAACAGAAGGAAACTACATGGGTAAAAATTCCATCTATACATCATATGATAACTTTTAATTAGAAGCCGCAAACATGGAAGCTGGTAGAGGACAGACTCTCATGCATGTGCATCCATCCACGTCTTGCTAGCTAGCAGGCTAGCGCGCCCTTAGCAGTCATATAGTCATTAAAAAAGGAGTCCATACTCCATATGGCTATCTATTGCATCCGCAAAGCCAGCGTATTGCCAAAAGGAATCCATACGGGCGCCAACATATTCCACGGCACTGCGCGTGTAAGCGTTAGATTGCATCTCTGAATTGTCATTTAACCAAAATAATATCTAATTTCACTACTTTGCATGCATGAGTTCTTTTGCATGCAAAAGGCATGATATGATGTACGAGTAGCTCATTCGTACATGGGCTTGGATTCTAACAAGAAACTCGACGAGAGTTCATCAGAGTAATTAGTCCAGAAACTAGGTGGACTGAACGGGTTTCATCGACTAACTTTAAATGGATGCGAGAACCTCGCAGGTTCAATCAGGTTCGTCCATGTGGGCAAATTGATTAGCTCAACTGTTGATCGCGATTATAATATACATTGGTGTATCTAAATTAGAGTTTTTAGATTAACCTACCGTAATATAACTATTAATAGTTGAATAAATACAATAAATCACCTTTTTTTACGAAGAAAGATAAACCATTTTGTTTTTCTTTGAACTCCAACGGCACTATATATAATGAATCTGTCATTAGGTAGACATAGAATACAATTATTATATATGACTTAGAAATCAGGGTGTGCAAAGAATTTAGCATTTTCATTTTTTATTACGTGAATAAAAAAATTATTAGGTGAATATAAAATTAGCCTATGTTGTATATACGGAATTCAAATTCAAAATCGAAAAAAACTACATGGGTAAAAATTCCATATATACATCATATGATAATTTTTAATTTGAAGCCGCGTACATGGAAGGTGGCAGAAGGCATCCTCTCGCGCATGTGTATCCATCCACGTCTTTCTAGCTAGCAGGCTAGCACGCCATTTGCACTGGTAAAATCCACCATCGGACGATACGACAGGCTTGAGATTCAGCACGCCATGACAGCATACCCAGCAACCACAATCTCACAAAAAATTCATGAACTACTGTGTGTGCAAAAGGAAAAAAATGTGAGAAAGCGATACTTCTAGAACAACGATAACTGACTTATGTGTGGGTGTTAAGAGGTTTGCCTACACGTTTTGTGTGGTGTCTAAGAGGAATAGCCCACACGCCTCTTTTTTCCCTTATGGTCCCTCTCACTCGCCTACATGTGGGCAAAATGCATAACGCCCACATGACTTCTCTCAGCCACCTACCTCACGGTCCCGCACATCTAGCGTGACAGTCACCACGCGTCCCCGCAGTTGCCATGGTCCGGACCCTCTTCAATGTTCGTCTACCGCAGTTGCCAAGTCGCTGAACTACAGTTGCCATGTCGGACAACTACAGTTGTCATGGTTGCTCAACTGCAGTTGCCATCTCAGGTCAAGTGCCAGATGCCATTTTAGACAACTGCAGCTGTTGCCATGTATGTTTTGGTTTACTATAGTTGCCATGACTTGAAAACTTTAGAGATTGCTACCTACTAACACTAAACAGTTATCATGTATGGTTTGGTTTACTACAGTTGCCATGATTTGGAAACCTTAGGAGTTGCCGCCTACTAACACTAGCCAGTTGCCGTGTAGTGCTACAAAGAGACATGGCAAAACAACATGTTCGGGTAAAAGAGAGAGTTGCCATCTGCTTACAAACACACTAGGGCAGTTGCCGTATACCCTGCAAAACATATGGCAACTGACATGTTCGGGCAAAAAGAAAGAGAGTTGCCAACTGCTCACATTCACACTAGAAAAGTTGCCATGTACACTGCAAAACGCATGGCAAATGGCAGCTTAGGTGTGGGAGAGGAGACGGGCGTGTGAGCGAGATGACAAATTCCCACACACCAGCCCTTGCGCTTGAGTGAAAACTGACGTGTGGGCGAACTGCTAAACGCCCACACACAGGCCCCTCCATGTGGTGAAACAGACGTGCGGACGACCGGATGAATGTCCACACACCATGTCAGTCCTACGTGGCACCAAAAATATGCCAAGATTCGTGCATCCACAAACGGACGCGGATCCACGCGTGTGGGCGAGATGTAAATGCCCACACATGTGAGTGTTAGTGTTTCCGTACTTCTATGGGATGTGGCCTATTCGATTGAGCTAGAAATATGCTTAGCTTTTGGCCAAAAAAGCAATATGCTTACGTGTGCTCCTTTACTCCATGGAAGCCAATGCCATGTTCACACGTTACAAATAAATTGGCTCACAAAGCAAGGATAAACAAGGATAGCCAGTTGCCGCTCGGGTGCTCGGCACAAGCGATAAGCAATCTCAAAACCTATCAAATAGAAAAGATTAGCCTGTTGATTAGACAATCGACATCGTATTAATGCATGTATTGTATTCTTGTCCATATAGCTATCTTTTTTTGATCAATCCATATAACTAATTAGAAACTACTCCCTCCGTTCGGAATTACTTGTCACAGAAATGGATGTATCTAGACATATTTTAGTTATAGATACATCCATTTCCGAGACAAATAATTCCGAACGGAGGGAGTAGCTAGCTAGGGATTGATACTATGGTGTATTGTTGCCCATTGTTTTATATAATCAATACCACACTACATCTTTCTAGAAATAATTGTATAAGGATGACGAAGGAGGGAAAAAGTAATAGCAACAAGGCATACCATTTACACATGCTACCCTTTCATATATAGAGAAGAATTATATTCCTAATTTAAGTGACGAAACTAGCTACTACAATTCTTCAAGAAAAATAGAAGGCCCTTGCAAGAGGACTGTACACATGCCATGCATAAAATAGAATAAAAGGGACCCAAATATTTATAAAACAGAGCACTACCATCTACATGTATTTTACTTTCTTTGGCAAATACAACAAAAAACGAAAATTTAACGATGGACCTATTTTAGTAGTTTCGTGTGAATACACATTATTTTTTTAATATTTCACAGTGATATTAAGTTTCTTGGAAAAGTTTTAATTATTTTGGATAAAAACATAAACCAATTGAATAGAAGAAGAGAAAAATTGGAAGCTAAAGAAAGAATCCAACCAGAATATATATAGATTGGCATGACATGTGCAGTGCACAGTGCTATGTTGTTTTGTTCCCACATACCAAATCTTTTGCCAACAACTTAATATAAGCAATAAGACAAAAAAAGTATTTCCGCGTGACCCCACAAAAAAGTATTTCCTCATGATATACATAATTGACTATAATGTTTTATTTGAAAGGCATATCTAGGATAATAGCCACATAGGTTAGTAAATAAAATAAAAAGAATTCCATGTCCATATACAACTTACTGAAAACGATGACAAATGATGAAAATGTGTTTCCACATTGTGTATATGACTATATGTTTTCCTATATGTTGTATGACTAGCTCAGCATCTCATAGGTATGAAAAACACATAGGAAATCTAGCCGCGCAAATGCGCGGGTCACCCTGCTAGTTTGTATTGGATTTGATATATCCGAGTGAGTGACTGAGATTTCTCTCTTCTTTTAATGATATTCTGCAGGGATTTCCAAGAGGTGTGGTGGTTAGGGTTTGTGTGCTCGAATCGAGTGTCCTCTATGCAGCTTCTTTTGGCTTCATGTATCTATTCTTGTCAATTCATTTTGTTTGGTTTTTCTATTTCCCAACATGATTTGTAGTGCTTGGATAGTTATTGTATGATTTAGGTTTAGTCTGACGTATAATTTACTTTTATTTTTTATCACTTTGTGCAGGTAATGGCTATTGATATTGATGATCTAGACGATAGCGAAGGAGTTTTCTTTAACTAGCAAGTTGATGATATGCTTTTATCACATTCTCAATATTTTGAGGGCAATTCACATTTGGAGATTGTAGTTTCTAATTTTAAAGTTGTGTTGTTCCTTTTTGTTTTAGCTATTTTTTTTGTGTCTCTGTGTGTGTGTGTTTATCTTGATGTCCGTCTCTGTGTTCTTCTTATAGGTTGGTGGTGGCAATGCTGATCTCGGTGTAGATAACTTTCTATAGAATCTTCTTAAATTGGTCGGTGCAATTTGCCTTTTATCTAGTTGTAGTTCTTTTTATGTGTTCACATTCAATGTTCTTGCTTCAAATTTTATTGTATGGTTGTTGACAATTTATATCTAATGAGTTTTCACCTCTTGCTCAATGCAACTCTTTTCATCCTAATGTTCCATAGTTTTTCGAGTTACTGGAGCATGCTTTTTAAATTGATTGTTATAGTACTATTTTGACATATTGTCATTATAGTTTTGTTATCCGCTTATACTTGAGTATTCATAGCTTATATTTGGGGATATAAATTATGAAAATGATGGTATACAATAGCTAATGTTTTAAAATAATTATGCATCTTGTCTTGGGAGTACATGAAGGCCATTTATTTTATGCCTACTAACTCCTCTAGTAAGTTTTGCGAAATTTTGTGTGGGTGAAGTATTAAAGATCTAGGGGAGACATCAATATGAGAGGAACAAGGAGAGGCAAAATCTCAATCTTGGGGATGCTCAAGGCACCCTAAGTAAATATTCAAGAAGACTCCAACATCTAAGTTTGGGATGCCCCCGAGGTGTCCCACTTATTCATCAATAATTATCAATTTGTCTTGGCTAGACTTACGTTTTAATCTGTTCACATGACATATGTTATTCTTTGAGCATCCTTTGTTTTTTTTTGCTTGCTGGTCATTACAATCATCATATTCTGGCCACACATCCTTGAGAGAGACACACTTTGATCATGAATTATAGAATGCTTTATGCACTTCACTTATATCTTTGAGTTGTGTTAATTATAGAATTTCTCCTTTCCTTCATTTATATATGTTAGAGCACGGCGGAAAAGCATTCTTTTATAGAAAAGATTAGAAGTCTCTTACTTCACTTATATCCTTTTAGAGAGTTGAATAGCAATTGGTTGTTTGCATGAATTATATGTTGGTACTAAAGACAATAGCTATACATTGGTGGTATAAAAAAAACTTGCACGACCTTGTGGATCACTTAACTTGATAATAGAGTTCTTTGCAATTGTTTTGAGATGATATGTGAGTGATTGATGAATATGCCAGTAAGATACTTGAGTAAAGTAGTGGGGAGATGTCATAAGGTCATGAACGTCAACACTTTTTCTTCATTAATTACTCCTATAAAGGATGCTAGAGTACCCGCCTTTCTAGGCTCGTCGAGGGCGAAGAGAGACTCTCAGCCATCTGTTGCTGGTCCACTTGCCTCGAGCATCTTAGGGCGATGTGAGCCATCTAATTTTCCCAGACTGCTCGGACCAGGGCGACCCGACTGGAAGGTTGATGACTAGTGGACAGATGGCACGTCCGGGGGCCACCATCATGTGGCGAAATTCAGCATGCCACCACCCACTCAAGAGAGCCTGGCCAGACCTGCCTATCAGTGTCTTCACCCACACTGGCTAGTTTGGTCGCTACAATCGACGCGCGTCCATGATGGGTAGACCGAGGGCGCGTGCAGTGCCACTGTCATGTGGCGGACTTTGGCGCGCCCCTGCTCGGGCGTGATTTTCTGACCGGACCCGCTTGTCTGTGTCTTCACCTGCACCAACTACTTTAGTCGCTACGGTCGGCACATGCGATGCGCCCGCTTGCTCGGGCAGGAGCGACGCCCATGCCCTCCGCGACTATAAAAGCAGTTTTGCATGCTTGGTTGTTTTGCACGGCCTCCCATGTCATTGTCTTCTTGCCAAAGCACACGAGTTTCCTCTCGCCTTGCTCCATCCGTGAGCTTTATTGCTGATTGTCGTGTGGGTCGGTGTGAGTGCGGCTGATATGTGATGAGGACATGAATACCTTGGATACGACCAAAAATATTGCATACATGCATATTTGTCAGGTGTATGGGACATTTGTACAATCCACATATGAAGATAAGGGAAAAGGAGAAGTTTAGGTTGTGTTCAAAAAGTCCTCTCACGTCACTTTTGGGCCAAGAGAAGATAGAGTCCAAGTCTCTCACGTTCTGGATTCAGATTCGGACTGCACAGACATACCTGACTCAAAACGCCAACAACTTTTTCATACGGACTCCGAATTGGGTGATTCTTTTTTTGTTGGAAACTAGATTTCGTGCTCTTTCCAACCCAATTGGATTCACCTTCAAATTCGTCCGGAGCGTTGAGTTACGGAAGAAACAATCTAACGTTGCAGCAGAATCCGAGTCAAACTACAAGCCCAAAGGTGTTGCATCACCTCCACTTGGGCCCATGAGCCTTGTACGACCTAGGGTTAGTTTTAGGCTGCCTTGGGACGTCCTCCCACCTCCTTGGCCGCCACCCCTTGCTCCTATATAAGTAGATCCCTCTAGTAGTTTTTTCGTTGGGATTTGTTTAGTTAAAAGTTAGCCATTGCAACTTCGTGTACTTCGTTTGTGTCCAACGACCAGACCAAGACCGCTTACGGATCCCCACCATTATCAATACTTCATATATATTTGCAATATTCAGATTGCTTTATCATATTCTTGCTCGTTCTTCGATTGCTTGCAGGAATAGACCTTCGTGGTCAGGTTGAACGTGCTCCAGCGTGGTCAATAACCTCTCGGAGTTGGTTTAGCGATTGCTAAGGCGCAACGTCGTGTACGTTTGTAGTCGGATCGTCAAAGTCGTCTCCACCAAATCGATAGTTATCATCTCATCGAAAGATCGGGACCCTCGCCTCTATCAAGTGGTATCAGTTTTCAGGTTACTCGGTGAGAATTTCCAGTTTTCCTAGATTAGATTTATTTTCTTACCTATTGTCCAAGAAAAAGCCACAAAAAAGAGTTAGATCTATTCATCCTTGGTCCAAGCCAGTCTGAGCCTTTGCAATTTTCTTTTCATTGCTTGCATAGTTGAATTATCGGTTGCATCGTCGTGTCGAGTTGCTGGTCTTAGTGTCTAGTTCGTTTAGAGTTTCGAGTTCTGTTCACATTAGTCACGCCACCGCTGCATCATTATCTCTTCCGCTGTCCACCACCCATCCATCAATTTCCACCACGTGCTACCCACCATTCATTGTCATAATAATAGTTGAGATCGTTCACATCTTCACTTGATCCAATCTGCATCTTATCTAGTTTGTTTTGGAAAGAGGGAGAAAAAAAGAGAGAGAGAAAAACGAGAGAAAAAAAAGGAGAAAAAAAGTCAGAGAAAAAAAAGGAGAGAAAGAAAAAAAGTGTGAGGAAAAAAAAGAGAGAAGAAAAAAAACAAAAAAATCGGCACAAACTTTTTCAGAGGAAAGTTGGAGACAAAGTTGTTGATATATCCTGCTTGGCTGTTGTTTCAGCTCATTATCTTTACTGCCGTTGTGATCTTCACTTATATCTTGCTGTCCAGAGCTACTTAGTATCCTTCATTGATGCTAGTTGTGCTACGACATGACCTCATTAGTGTTCTAGGCTCGCGTCTCTAGTTTGGTCTAGCCTAGGACCAGCACAGTACCGTCGTTGAGCGTTTATTCAACATCGCATCTCTGAATTGATTATTGCTAATTTTTTGCTACCATATATAGCCAACCCAGCTCCACATATTTCTACACCGTGTATACGTACGTTCCCCTGGCAATCGCTTTACACAATCTTCAGAGTTATTTGACACCGCTGGTTGCCTGTCACCACCTGCTGCTTGGTAAGAACTTGTAAGATATTGATATTTGCTTTACTGTGAGCGCTTTACCACCCCACCCTAGTAGTTCATAGGAACATTATTCTTGAATTTTGTTTCTTGTTTCTACTAATCATGACAGGTTCCGAAGATAGAAGTTCTTGGACGACGGACACATCTTCACCATCACGAGAGTTGGGACAACACACACAAGCACATGGTCAGGTTATCTTTTTACCGTCATTTGAGGGTAGATTTAATCCTACTACTTATCTAGCTTGGGAGCTTGAAGTAGAACAAGTTTTTAGTCACCATGACTTTTCTGAACTTGAGCGAGTGCGAGCAGCCACTAGAGCATTTACTGATTTTACTTCTGTTTGGTGGAGTGTACATTGTAAGAAAAACATTGATAACCAACCCACAACTTGGAAAGTTTTGAAAGCTGTAATGAGACAACAATTTTTCCCTCCTTATTATCGTCGTGAATTGCTTCGCAAATTTGAACAATTTAAACAAGGCAACAACACTGTTCATGCTTACTACCAAGAGTTCAAATCTTATATGCATCATTGTGACATAGAAGAATCTGAGAATGATACAATGAATAGATTTTTTGGTGGTTTGAACCATGATATTCAGGCAAGATTTCAGTATATTCCTCGTTGCATTACCGGTATGTATGTCCGTGCTTGTACCTTTGAGAGACAGATACAGGAGGATGCATTAGGTGACTACAACAACTACTATTCCAGTTCATGCTCACCACCGCCGGTGGGTTCCTCCATCATTACACCTCGGATTATGAGCGCGGCATCATCTCAAGGGTATGGTACATTGTCAACGTCCGTACCTACATCAGCTACATCTTTGCCACAAGGTAACAGTAAAGATATTGATGATATAACTTCACATGAGAAAGATGCATGCCTAGTTAACTTGAATGCATCATGTATTGAGTTACCTGTTGATTTGAGCACGCCACCTATTTTAGAGAGTGATCAAACAACTGAAATATCAACAATTTTGAGTGCACCCATTGAATTAACTGTTGATGCAAAAGAACTAATGTTTAATCATTTTGATATGGCCTCCAATCTTGGTGATGATTCTGTGTCCAATGACTTATTGCATGTTTGCTTATTTAAGCATGTTGTAGCATGTAAATTTGATGCAAGTAAGGTTTATTCACCAAAGTTGGGATGGTTTAAGGATGAACATTGCGAATCTTTTGAAATGAATAAGAGCTTCACTTATATGTGCAAACTGAGTTCTAATATTTTCATGCCTTCTACTTCTTGTGATAATTTTTTGGCTTTAGTTTTTATGAACTATGAAAGTTACTCATGTATACATGTGTCATACGTGCAAAAATCAAGGGAAGTTAAACTGGATGACATATACATATACAACATGTACACCTTGTCTCTTTTGTTAGCCACATTTCAGATTAAGCAACGCCGAGGACGGCTTTGTTTTCAAAAAGGGGAGGATGATGAGGACATGAATACCTTGGATACGACCAAAAATATTGCATACATGCATATTTGTCAGGTGTATGGGACATTTGTACAATCCACATATGAAGATAAGGGAAAAGGAGAAGTTTAGGTTGTGTTCAAAAAGTCCTCTCACGTCACTTTTGGGCCAAGAGAAGATAGAGTCTAAGTCTCTCACGTTCTGGATTCAGATTCGGACTGCACAGACATACCTGACTCAAAACGCCAACAACTTTTTCATACGGACTCCGAATTGGGTGATTCTTTTTTTGTTGGAAACTAGATTTCGTGCTCTTTCCAACCCAATTGGATTCACCTTCAAATTCGTCCGGAGCGTTGAGTTACGGACGAAACAATCTGACGTTGCAGCAGAATCCGAGTCAAACTACAAGCCCAAAGGTGTTGCATCACCTCCACTTGGGCCCATGAGCCTTGTACGACCTAGGGTTAGTTTTAGGCTGCCTTGGGACGTCCTCCCACCTCCTTGGCCGCCACCCCTTGCTCCTATATAAGTAGATCCATCTAGTAGTTTTTTCGTTGGGATTTGTTTAGTTAAAAGTTAGCCATTGCAACTTCGTGTACTTCGTTTGTGTCCAACGACCAGACCAAGACCGCTTACGGATCCCCACCATTATCAATACTTCATATATATTTGCAATATTCAGATTGCTTTATCATATTCTTGCTCGTTCTTCGATTGCTTGCAGGAATAGACCTTCGTGGTCAGGTTGAACGTGCTCCAGCGTGGTCAATAACCTCTCGGAGTTGGTTTAGCGATTGCTAAGGCGCAACGTCGTGTACGTTTGTAGTCGGATCGTCAAAGTCGTCTCCACCAAATTGATAGTTATCATTTCATCGAAAGATCGGGACCCTCGCCTCTATCAATATGTCTCCGACAACTTGTAACATCCCAAATTTTCAATTTGGAATGTTATACATAGATCATCCATGCATATCATGATTTATTGCATTTTCGTTCCGGAATCCTCGAAATCCTAAGCAACTTAAGGACCCACGGAGAGAGTTGGGGATTTTCCGGTTTTCATATTTGATTTTTATCAAATAATGAAACGAGGATTTTGATTTTAATAATTTTTTTCTCCGAGAAATATTTCATATTAAATCAAATGAGTGGAGATAATATGACTTCTCCAAAATACTTGAAATATCGGAGGAAAAATATTAAAATCATTTATTGGATTTTATTTGGTTTTATTCGAATTTTATTTGCATTAGAAAAATTGCATGTTTTCAAAATTTCATTTTAGGGCCAAGAAAATGTTCAACTCGTCCTAAATATTTTATTTAGACCGTGAAAATTTGTTTTGGCATTTTTAGATTTTTTTTATTTTTCTAGGATTTTTCTTCTGTCGGCGGTATTAAATAAAAAAAATCCTGCGCCCGACTGTGCCTAGGGCCCAGCCGCCGCCGCGGCCTCCTGCGCGCGCCGCCGCCGCCGACTCGGACGATGAGTTCGAGCCAGACTCCGTCGCCGTCGCCGCTGCCTTGCCCCCTCCTCCAAGCCGCCCACCCCGCCCCCTTTATATACGCGCCGCCCGAGCCCCCCACTGCCACCATCGCCGCCTCCCGCACCCCGCCCTGAGCCGCGCCGCGCCCGCGCCGCCGCCGGCCGCCGCATCCCGCCGCCCCGCGAGCCGCCGCCCCGCCGCTCAAGCCCTCGCCGGAGCCCCTCGCCGGGGGTAGCCGCCGGATCCAACCGCCGGTTTTTCTTAAAAAAATCCGTTCGGTTTTATTTTTTTCAAAACCCTAGTTTTCGTTTTTTAAATAGATTGGTTTTTCTCCGATTTATTTATTTAGCGAGCGTTCGCTCGTTCGTTCGTTTTAACGAACGCGTTCTTCGTTTAGATCCAGATAACGAACGTTCGTTCGTTAATCTGTTCGTCGTTTTTCTTTTTCTCGGATTTATTCCGCGATTTTTTCTGATCGCGATTTCTGATCCGATCTTAACTTCTGTTTATATTTTCGCTCATTTATCGGAATCAGGCGATTCAAGCGCCTGGAGTTTCGTCTCGAAACCCTCTTTCCGGTTAATCAACTCAAACAAGTTTTTGCTACTGTAAAATTTGACCTAAGTTCAAATTAGTAAACGAAGTGGTTTTCTTTCGCCGTTTGACTTTCGTTGCTTCGTTTGATTTGATTCTTTTTGCGTACCGGAGTTCTTACGTTGAACTTTCTGGTCAACCTCTCTTATTTGAGTTTTGCTTGTGCTTTGTTGCTTGTTACTTATGTATGTTATTGTTTTCGTGCGATAGAATTCCCGGAGTGCGAAGCATGTTACTACGAGTCTCTAGTTTTCGCGGATCGTCAGCAAGGCAAGTAACACTTTGATCATATCCCATTATTGCCCAGTTTTTATGCATTAGTTCCAATCCTCAAACATTGCATGATTAGGATGTCATTAACTTGTGGGTTGGGAAGTAGTTGCTGAGGTAGAACCTATTGCCCTGTTATATTCAAACCCTTGGGAGTTACTTCTACGTATTGCTTATATTGCTATGCTATGCTCGTAGACGTGGTTTGGGTTTGAGTGAAATTCATGTCAGATTTAAGATTGTTAATTAATGGTTCAACTTAAGGTGGCAACTTAATCAAACAACTGGGTGGATTGAGGCACCTGGGGAACCCAGTGTTGTCTGTATTTTTTTTGGAAATCCCGGGGTACCCGTGTGATCTTTCTATGGACCGCCACCCAGGCTCAAAGGGAACTGAGATGATTCATGCTAAAAACTTCCGTGTGCAGCCACAAGCTATTATGAGCTGTAGCATAGTTGAGTAAGTTACGTGAAGCTCTTGAAGAGGTAGATCAGCAGGTAGTGGGTTTTGTCGGTTTGGTATAGTCTACCCGGAGTAGAGAGTTAACATTTCTGAAAGACTGTGTCTCGGTCATCCGTTTCTCAAACACCATGTAGTGCGAGAAATCCAACGGAGGTGATCGAGTCTTGTGGGAAAAAGTGCGCAAACCTCTGCAGAGTGTACAATCTAATCATGGTTAGCCGTGTCCCCGGTTATGGACAATTCTTGAGTATCTAGTACTTGGGTTATCACATGTATCTCACCATGTTTAATTAATACTGTTGGATTGTTAATCACTTTAATTGGGATTGAGTTGGGGGTACCTTCTCAATGATGTTTCAACCACCATGATAGTTAAATTAAAATCTATTCCTTTGTTGTAGGGAAAAATTGGCTTTTCGCAAAAACTATAACCATACAGCTTTCCACCAGCCATATATGCATGTAGTGATAGCATTATTCCGTTTCCGCTCTACTGTGTTATATTGCCAGCATATTCCATGCGCTGACTCGTTTTCGGGCTGCAACGTATTATGTTGCAGACTTTTTAGACGAGGAGTAAGGTTCGTTAGGTCGTTGCCATGCAGCTCAGCTATGCCGTTGGAGTTGATGGACTCACCTTATCTTCCAAGCCTTCCGCTGTTATCGGCATTAGATGGCCTTAAGCCATATTATTGTAATAAGTTCTCTTTTAGACTTTTCGATGTAATAAGTGTGTGATTGCTACTTTGTTATAAATCCTCGAGTACTGTGTGTGTCAGCATTACCGATCCAGGGATGACATTGAAGCACAGAGACTTCGACCATCTGAGGTCGGGTCGCTACAAGATGGTATCAGAGCACACGCTGAGTGTAGGACACGACCACTAAGATAAACCCTAGGTCACACTTCTCTTCTCATTTCTGACTCCTCGCCATTTTCTACTCTTTAGGATGACGGAGATGAAGAACAAGTTTGCACAACCGGATGAAGACACACCTTTTGGACGCCACTTGAAGGAAGTCACTAGGTACTTGAACATTGGAATAACAAGCTTCACCGGGACGTACAACGCTACTTTACCAGAAGAAGAGCGCTGGATGATTCAAGTACAAGTTCCAGGAAGGACGTTCTTGCCAACCTCTAAACCCATAGAATTTTCCTTCGACGCACCAACCTGGAGTTTAGGAAAGAGTATGGCAGCTCACATCACCATGGGACGCATTGGAGAAGTGTATCACAGGGATCTCCAGGACACTATCTACCAAATATGTGGGCGCCGAGACGAGCAATGGGAAGTAATCAGCACTAAGAAGGATAGATCCATTGCAGCTTTCATCCAGGAGTTAAACCAGCACATTCGACGTCAGGAGAACCAGATGTGTGCAGACATGATGGACTTGAAGAAGGCGAAGACTAGGATCATCGAGCTGGAGGAAGAACTCAAGTTTACCCGCAATGGATATGAGGAGGAAATCAAGACCCTACTAGAGAAGAATGACGACCTTGTCAAGAAGATCGGAGTATTCATGGGAGGACCAGCACCGGGAGTAGAAGACGACAATTCCACTTGCCCGGACAACTACATCATCATCGACGACACCGACTCCGACCCTAGTGATGATGACTTTGAAGACGAAGCTGGAGCAGACATCATGGAGTCTTCCACCGATCAAAATTTCTAGATGACCACCAACTATTAGTAGTATTTTCCCCATGTATGTAGTAGTAGTGAGCACTTTTGCGATAGTTCTAGACCATTTGTATGCCCTTGCTTGATTGATTGAGTGAAATGATTGTGTTTGTCTCATGTGCATATGGGTAGTGCTTTCTCATTAGACCCCTTTTCTATTCTAATGTCTTCCATCTAAACCCATCAGATGCCTCCGAGACATGACACCGGTTTTACCTTCCCGCCGGAGCTCACCCAGTTGATCCAGCAGCAGAATGCCTTGATGCAATTGCTAGTTCAGAACCAGGGCAACAACAACAACAACAACCCACCGCCAGTGGACAACCTAGCCCGTTTTCTAAGGTTACAGCCGCCGGTATTTTCCAGTAGCACCGAGCCTATAGTTGCTGATGATTGGCTATGCCGTATTGGAAGGGAGTTGACCACCGCAGGTTGCACAGATGCTAAGAGGGTGCTCTTTGCCGCACATCAATTGGATGGACCAGCAGCCTCATGGTGGGAGAATTACACAACCACTTTTCCTGTAGCCAATGTCACTTGGGACCAGTTTCAGCAAGCTTTCCGCACCGCCCATGTCTCAACTGGAGCTATGCAGATGAAGAAGCCGGAGTTCCGCAACCTACGCCAGGGGAACCGTACTGTGGCTCAGTACGTGGATGAGTTTGGCAAGTTATCACGCTATGCCCCTGATGATGTGGCCACAGATGCCGCGAAGCAGGAGAAGTTTATGGAAGGGCTGAATGATGAGATGAGCATGCAGTTGATGGTAGCAACCTTCAACAACTACCAGGAGTTGGTAGATAAGGCTCTTATGGACAAGGGAAGTATAACTCAGGAGCTCAGCAGAAGCCTCGCCTAACCCCGAACTCGGGAGGGCTTGTTCACAACCATGGAGGTCACAACCACACTGGAGGAGGATCACATAACCACAGTGGTGCTATGAATGGGACTGGGCACGGTGCTAACAACAATCAGAACCGCTCCAACCCATCCACTCCCGCCAAAAGAGACTTAAGTCAGGTCACCTGTTTTTAGTGCGGGAAGACAGGGCACTATGCCAATGATTGCCCCGAAGGAAGGAATGGAAACGGAAATGGAAGTGCTGGGAAGAAGCCCAATCCATTCAACAAAGGACAAGTGAACCACGTTAACGTGGAGGAGGTTGAAGAGCAGCCGGACGCGGTAATAGGTAAGTTTTTGGTTAAGTCATTTACCGCTCTTGTTCTTTTCGATACTTGTGCATCGCATTCATACATATCAAGGGGATTCGTGGATAAGTTTAAACTACCAACCCAAATTGTTGGGGATATTACTACTGGGCGTAAACCGGCCTATCTGGGCCGGGTTAACGTCATCAGTAGTTCAAAGGCGTTAAAGCCCAAGGAGGAAGATAAGGGCCCAAGGCCTATAGTCGGTTTAAGACCTGTAGCCGTAAACCGGCTTGGTATGTAAACTTATATTGTAAGTTAGGAATAAGGAGAGACCAACCCGGATATGAGTATGAACCGGTGTTGGGACTCTGTGGACCTACGGGCGTCACCCGTGTATATAAGGGGACAACTCGGCGGCGGTTCAGGGACATACAACCACAAGTCGAGACTTAGGCGAAGCTTGTTTGCTCCCAAGTCATCGAGACCCATCAATTCCATCACAACTAGACGTAGGCTTTACCTTCCTTGAAGGGGCCGAACTAGTATAAACTCTCTTGCGTCCTTGTGTCCGCTTTAACCCCTTCAAGCTAACCCGTAGCGATGGCTCCACGACTAAGTCCTTTCTCTAGGACATCTTCCGTGACAAAGCCACGACAGTTGGCGCCCACCATGGGGCCCTCGCACGATGGTTTCTGGTTCTTGGAGGGCCGCTTTGAAGGACTCGAGGGCTATGCTGTAGGCCGGATGACTAAGAGTCGTCGCGGCAGGCTCTACATCGACGACGCAGGCTGGGGCCCCGAGGCCGGCTCAGTTGAGTACGGGTACCGGGTCCCCTTTGGTAGCATTCACGTTTTCATTGGTAAGATTGGTGAACCGGGCCCTGAGCCGGACATCTGCACCGACCTCGTCGAGACGGCTCAGCGTGCACAATCCGCCCGGGTTAAACCGGCCATGAAGCGTGCCTTTGTAGGGGTCATCCATGGAGGAAGTCATGAGGACGGATCGGGATTTCACGGGACGACTGTCATTTGTTCCGGTGACGAATCTTCGACCGGAGAAACTGAATCTCTTTATCAGCTACAAGATGGCCGGATTGGGAGCTGTTCCGATGGCGACAGTATTCCGGACCCCTCTGATCTGCCCAACCGGGTTGGAATATTCATGGCCGGAGCTCAAGCAGCGCTTCATTCTTCGACAGCTACGGCAACGATTTCCGGTTCAGCAGCAGCGGCGGCCGCCGGGGCAGGAGGCCCTGCGCGCCCGCTGGCTCAGGTTCTATCAGAGCTATTTGATGCGTTGGTTGTGCTTATGGCGGAAGTTAATCCACCAGATCAGGACGTTCACAATACGGAGATTGCAAAGGTAAAGGAACAGATCACCCAGGCCAAGGCGGATCTGGCGGCTGAGGACACCAGGATGGCCGCAGAGCGGGCTGCTTTAGACGCACAGGCCTACAGGCTTATGTTAGACCAGAGCGCATCACATGAAGTCATGAGGAGGAAGCACCGATCCCGCTTACCTCCGGTTTTCGAGGCCAGAGACCTTTTCAACACTCCAGGGTCAAGAGCCGGCAATCCGCTGGAGAGGAACCGGGCAGAAGCCCCTGGGACCAGTGCGCCGGTTCAACCTCATCAGATTGACCCGCCTCGTCAAAGCACCTTTGTACCTCAGACTGCTTTAACACCCCCGGGTCACTACTCCAACCCAATGGATAATCTTGTTGCCGCTGCTGCACGGCTGGAGGCCATTCCAGTTGAAGATGACTCGCCGCAGGCAGTAGAGACACAGCGGGTCAAGGAACTTCTGAGGATCGCTTTGGTCCAACAGGAAGCATACTCGTACAGCCGCGACCGGATCCACTCGACCCCTCGTCCAAGCCGGAGCTATAGCAGGCATATGGATGAACCGGCAATGTCGAGTAATGAACGACGTGGGGCACCCCGGGACAACAACCCGGCGGGTGGTGTTGATAACGCTCAGGGAGTGGTGGACCGGGCCCGCGCGCGAAGGGAGGCCGAATTAGCCACACAGCATCAGGCTCGGCAGCTCACGCCGGTTCATGCAACCACCTTGACTGGACCTGGGGTTACCTCCAGTTCTTTGGGGGTGCCTTGCCTCATCCCCGCTTTACGCAACGTGCGCTTGCCCAAGGATTTCAAAGGCCCGCGCAAGGTGCCAAATTACACGGCGGATCAACCTCCAGAGACATGGGTGGAGAGCTATGAGATGGCCATGGAGATGCTTGATGTAGATGACGCGGCATGTGCAAAATACTTCACCATGATGCTCGAAGGAACGGCCCGTACTTGGTTAAAAAGCTTGCCGGCTAATTCTATCAGTTCATGGGCCCAATTACGGGCCCGGTTTATCAGCAATTTCAAAGATACCTGTAAACAGCCTATGTCGATAGTGGACTTAGCTGCATGCGTCCAGGAGGAAGGAGAATCAACGACTCATTGGGTGCGCCGGTGTAGGATCGAAAGTATGTCTAGAGGGAGGGGGTGATTAGACTACTTGACCAAATAAAAAACTTAACCTTTTCCCAATTTTAGTTCTTGGCAGATTTTAGCTATTGTAGGACAAGTCAAGCAATCATCACACAATTCAAGCAAGCATGCAAAGAGTATATTGGCAGCGGAAAGTAAAGCATGCAACTTGCAAGAATGTAAAGGGAAGGGTTTGGAGAATTCAAACGCAATTGGAGACACGGATGTTTTTCCCGTGGTTCGGATAGGTGGTGCTATCCTACATCCACGTTGATGGAGACTTCAACCCACGAAGGGTAACGGTTGTGCGAGTCCATGGAGGGCTCCACCCACGAAGGGTAACGGTTGCGCGAGTCCACGGAGGGCTCCACCCACGAAGGGTCCACGAAGAAGCAACCACCCACAAAGGGTCCACGAAGAAGCAACCTTGTCTATCCCACCATGGCCATCGCCCACGAAGGAATTGCCTCACTAGCGGTAGATCTTCACGAAGTAGGCGATCTCCTTGCCCTTACAAACTCCTTGGTTCAACTCCACAATCTTGTCGGAGGCTCCCAAGTAACACCTAGCCAATCTAGGAGACACCACTCTCCAAGAAGTAACAAATGGTGTGTAGGTAAGGAACTCCTTGCTCTTGTGCTTCAAATGATAGTCTCCCCAACACTCAACTCTCTCTCATAGGATTTGGTTTTTGTGGAAAGAAGATTTGAGTGGAAAGCAACTTGGGGAAGGCTAGAGATCAAGATTCATATGGTAGGAATGGAATATCTTGGTCTCAACACATGAGTAGGTGGTTCTCTCTCAGAACATATGAGTTGGAATCGTGTATGTGTTCTGATGGCTCTCTCCGCGAATGAAGAGGAGGTGGAGGGGTATATATAGCCTCCACACAAAATCCAACCGTTACACACAGTTTTCCAATCTCGGTGGGACCGAATCATCAAACTCGGTCGGACCGAAAAGGTAAACCTAGTGACCGTTAGAGATTTTCGGTGGGACTGACATGCAACTCGGTAGGACCGATATGGTTAGGGTTTGGGCATAACGTAATCTCGATGAGACTGATTACACAAACTCGGTGAGACTGATTTTGGTAATTAGCTAACCAGAGAGTTGGTCAGGCAAACTCGGTGGGACCGATTTGCTCTTTCGGTGAGACCGAAAAGTTACAAAAAGGAAACACTGAATTTACATTGCAATCTCGATGGGACCGATTCGCTCTTTCGGTGAGACCGAAAAGTTACGAAAGGGAAACAGAGAGTTTGCAATCCCATCTCGGTGAGACCGAGATCCCTATCGGTAGAACCGAATTGCTAGGGTTTGGCAGTGGCTTATGACAAGTGAAACTCGGTGGCGCCGGATAGAAAGAATCGGTAGGACCGAGTTTGGCTTAGGGTTTAGGTCATATGTGGAAGTGGGAAAGTAGCTGAGGATTTTGGAGCATATCACTAAGCACATGAAGCAAGAGGCTCATTAAGCAACACCTCATCCCTCCTTGATAGTATTGGCTTTTCCTAAAGACTCAATGTGATCTTGGATCACTAAAATATAAAATGAAGAGTCTTGAGCTTGAGCCAATCCTTTGTCCTTAGCATTTTGAGGGTTCCACTTTCACCATCCATGCCATGCCAATCTTTGAGCTTTCCTGAAATAATCATCTTGGAATAGCATTAGCTCAATGAGCTATATGTTGTTATGAATTACCAAAACCACCTAGGGATAGTTGCACTTTGAATCTCCCCCTTTTTGGTAATTGATGACAACATATAGATCAAAGCTTCGACAAATGATAATAAGCATGAAATATATCGTCGCTTTGAGAAGTATGTGACAAGTAAGAGCTCCCCCTAAATTTGTGCATATTTAAAATTTGCTTTGGACTGCAAATGCACAAAGAGTTAGAGTCATGGGTTACTCTTCCATGTCACATACATCTTGGTGGAGCGCTTAAAATGATAAGAATGAAATACATGCACTCATCACCAAGAATAGTGAATGATCACATAAGATAGATAAGATAATAGCATTCTCCAAGCATTAAGTGTAGCTTATGATCAAACACATGATCATCAATGTCTCACAGATAACGACATAGTATCTCAAGCACTCAAAAGCAAACAAAGTTCGAAAAACCACCAAATAAAGCAAGAGAGAATAAAAGCAACACTCTCTCTTGAAGCCTATGATCTATACATTTTTCTCCCCCTTTGGCAACAAGTTACCAAAAAGTTCCTAGAAAATGCATAGTGCTAGATCGACTCTCAGGCTTGATCTTCTGGTGGTGGTGGAGTCCGGAGCACTCCAAGGACGAAGCCTTCTGTAGACGTGGTCGGAGTCGAGGCTAAAGTGGATGCTGGAGCTGGTGGAACTGAAGCTGTATCTGGTGCAGACGTGGTGGCTCTGGGGTCAGCAAATGGCACTGCAGACGACCTCGGACCTCGTGGCACTCTGGCAAAGGCATCAGTTGTAGTCTTGCCTCTCCTCTCCTGCATGTCATCCTGGAGCTGCTCCACTGCAGTCTGAATCTCTGTCACTTTGATATCCAAGTCATAGAACTTTTGTTCCATGATCCTCTCTAAGCTTGCCTGGATCTGAGTTAGGGTGGCTAGTCCTTGCTCAATCCGCAGGGTGGATGCAATCAAGTAACCAAGCTGCTCTTGTTTGGTTTTCAGGAAATATTCAGATGCCTCCTCTTGAGTAGGCATCTTGGCAGCTTTCTCCTTCCTCGCCTTCTCCTTCTTGGCTTGTGCTTGGGCAGATGATGGTTCATTCTCAGTCATAACAACTTGATTATCTTCAAAATCTGGACGGATGGGCAGGTGTTCCTTGTCCAATAAGTATATGCCCGTGCCCATCTTGGAGTTGATGAGCTCCTGAATCTGTGGGGCATATCCACAGCTCCTCTTCTGGTCTGCTGCTGTCCTCTTGATTGTCTCTACCATGAGGCTCATCACCTTGAACTTCTGTGGCACATCAAAGATATGTAGCAAATTGATCGCGTGGCCTCTGATCATCTTGTGATCTCCAGACTTGGGCAATAAGGTGTGCCTCAGTATCCAATTTATGGTTGGCAGCCCTGACAGAAGATAGTGTACTGAGCCAAACTTGAAAGTTTCAAGAGCTTCATTTGGAATTTCCTTGTACATATTGGACATAGAGTTATGATCCATCTTCTTCTTGGCATATACATCCAAGTCATCTTCCTGCTCTTCTGGGGCATTAATCAGCTGAGCCCATTCATCAACTGTAGATTGGTACCTCGTACCTTCAGACATCCATGTTATCCTACCATCTGGATAAAAATGTGCTGTGGAGTAGAACTGCATGATAAGATCCTCGTTCCACTTTGTGAGCTTCTGCCCAACAAAGTCCTCTACTCCACATGCCTTGAAGCTGTCCTGCACTCCAGGGTAGTGCTCTTCGTTTTCCTTGATGTATTCCCAGTCGACCCATCTCATATCACATACAATTGGCTTCTTGTCCAACAAAACTGTCTCATAGAAGTCCTGCTGTTCCTTAGTGTGGAACCTGTAATCCATAGCAGTTCTTCTCCTTGAAGCATACGGGTCTGCTTCTCTCCACTTCCTGAGCCCTGAATCTCTTCTGAGCTTCATGTCCTCAGCCACAGGATGAGCATCATTGTGGTCTGGGATATTGGGCTTGAGCTTTCTCAGAACATGCTCTTCATCATCTTCTTCAACAACAGTCTCAGGCACTGGGGCCTTGTTCTTCTCAGCAGCTGGGATGCTTCTTGTATTTCTCTTTGGCTTTGGCTTTGGAGCTGGCTTGGCCTTGGAAGCAGCTGCCCCTGATCTTATGGCATCACCCATCAGCTTGGGTGCCTTAGGTGCTGGTGCAGCTACCTCTTCTTCTTCCTCTTCTTCCATGATGGAAGCCTTTCCAAGAACTCTGGCTACGGTCTTCTTGACCCTTTCCTTCCTTTTCTTTCCTTCAGCAGCAACTGGCTCTATGGCTGCAGGCTTTTCAGGAATCTGAGTTGAGGCTCTAGCCTTTGGCATAGGCTGCCTACCTGCTGGCCTTTTGATTTTTAAGCTTGGCTTTGTGCCCTGTGCTGGCTCAACTCTCTTGGAAGTTGCTTCCTCTTCTGCCACATAGTCTTCATCCTCAGAATCTGAAGTTCTCTTCTTTCTCTGTCTGGTGGCAGCTTTAGGCAGATTGCTAGGAGTACTTCTGCTGCCATCATCTGAAGAACTTGAGGGACTAGTGCCCTCACTCATCTGCACTTGCTGTTCTGACATGTTCTGGCTGTCACTCTGATCAGACATGTTGCAAACTCTGACTGCTGACCCTGTGAATAGGTTATAGATGAGATAGAGTGGATGAGCATCACAAAATGCAGAGATTTTTGCAAAAGAATGATCCAAAAACTTAGTTTTAGTTTCCCACTGAAATCATCTCGGATCTACCGATTTTTAAACTCGGTGATACCGAAGCAGTTTTGGCACCTAAACTAGTGAACTCGGTCAGACCGAGTCACAGTTCGGTGGCACCGAGACTGCTAGGGTTTCACAGAGTTCCAAAATCGGTCACACCGATAAGTAATTCTCGGTCAGACCGAGTCTCACTTGTGCAATGGCATAAGCCAAATCGGTGGGACCGAGTTTTTCAACTCGGTGGGTCCAAGATGGTTTCGGCGGAAACCTAACCCTAAAATTTTCGAATCAAATCTAATCTACGAGCGCATTGACTGGATAGGAGTGTTTCAATCGTGGAAAGAATCATGATGATCACAATGTGCTAAGAATCGGATTGGAGAATAGCACAGAGATCGAGTCCATACCCTAGTTCGGCGGAGACTCGCTACGGCGGCAATGGCGGGGTAGAATTCCCATTGACGGCGACGGAGACCAGCGACTAGAGGCGGCTGGCGGCGAGGAGACGATCCGGAGACCACGTTGGCAGAGCAGGCTATCGCGCGGGCGAAGGGGTTCGGAGAAATTTCCAAATTTTTGCCTGTGACTATATATAGCCCGCCCCTGTCGGTGTGACCGAGTGGAACAACTTGGTGGCACCGAGATGCAAAACTGTATATAGTTGTTGCAACTCGGTGTGACCGAATGGTTCAAATCGGTTGCACCGAGATCGAAAACCTAGATCAACTTAATGATCTCGGTAGGACCGAAAGTGGGGTATCGGTCAGACCGAGAATCATAAAGAGGTTTTGGAAGTTTAAGTCTATGACGAATCGGGGACTCCGAGCGCTCCTCACACAGAGTGGTTCGAATCTGACTTGATCAAATTTTGTGATGTAGCATGAATAGAGTTTGAGACGAGAAAAGCATAGATAGCTAGAGGAGGTTCTTAGGCATTCTTGTCCATCCACTTGGCAAAAGGAAATAAAACCGAACAATCAAAACAACAAGTGGATGTCCTCGAATGAGTAAAATATGCAACCAGCATGCTCACACAATAAGATGGCAAATGAAATATGTGACAAGGCATGCACAACCAATTCTAGCATCTATCAAGCAATTTGCGATGACAAGGTCATCTATATATGAGTATATTGACTTAGGAGTCAAGTGAGAACACTTGATCATAGGTCATACTCATCGTTTAAGCTCAAGTGGGGTTACCACTTTTACATAAAGCATTGTTGTGTTCACATCTTTAGAGTTGCTTTCGCTCAAGTCTTAGAGTAAAGCTCCCCCTAGATGTGATATCCCCCCTTAGAGGGATGAACTAACCTCGGGTTTTGTCGATGATGACTTCATGTAGATGTTGAAGATGTGGATGCTCAATGTTGATGTAGATCACTTGGAGCTATCCATTTGAGTGAATTGCACTTTCAATACCTACATGGGTTAGTCCCACAAGGAACAAACAAGGATATCCATAGACATAGAGTGATGCACACACAAGATGATGTCCATGAAAACTTTTAGGTTACCTTGTCCCTTGTCTTACCAACAAGAGGGTTTGTGACTCCTTGAACTAGTGCAAGATGTGGAAGTTGATTGCACTTGTTCTTGCCAAAATGATAAGAGTGAAGTATGTTGGCGGAGTCACCCTCAAGAACTCTCTAGTTCTTATTCTTTTGGATCCACACCATCTTGATGGGAATCCTTGGAGTTGTAGTCGTACTTGATGAAGTGGAACTTGAAGTAGTCTTGGGAATCCACTTGACTAAGGTCTTAGGAGCTTCTTCAAATGCATCAATTTCCTCTTGAAGCTTGTCCTTGCCTTTTTGCTTGTAGTCTTGTGGTGGAAGATCATCTTGAGCTTGTGTCCCCTTGAAAGAAGTATCATACTTCTCTTGTTGAGGAACAAACTTTGTCTTGGGGTATTGATCTTCTTCCCACTCAACTCCATTGGCATTGAACTTTCATTCAAAACCAACACCTTGATTCTTCCGGTGCATTCCTTGCTTGCGCACAATTTCCTCGAATTGCTTACTCCCGGCAAGGCTTTTGTACACTCCTTTCTCTATAATTCCCTTCAATAAGCTATTTTCTTGCTCAAGTGTAACTTGGCTAAGACAATCATTAGTGGAATCAAGAGAACTACTAGAAGCAACAATATTGGATTTAGCATGATCATTGTTACTGCTAGAGGAAGAATCTTTCTTGTTCTTGTTACTAGACTTGACTTGAGGCATGTAAGTGGATAAGAGTAAACGCTTGGCAATGTAAGAAGAACTTTTCTTGCGGAGATCATCATTGATTGCTTTTAAGAACTCATGCTCTTGCTCAAGATTGAGCTTTTCAAAGCGTAATTTCTCATGAGCTCTTAAAAGTTCTTGATGATCTTCGAAGATAGTTTCATGAGCTAACTTAAGAGTGTTTAGTTCTTTAGTTAGAGCCTCAATCTTCTCCTTATCATTGTCATTCGTTTTATCTTGATTAGCATGATTAATTGACGTTTCATCATAGTATTCATCACTAGAGTTGTCAACAAGCAAATCATCATCTAACAAGTCATCTTCATCAGTATTGAAATCAACATACTCGGGGTGTTACCTTAGGACCTTTGGCCATGAAGCATCTTCCAATTCCTTCATTTGGTGAGTCAAATATGTCGTAGGAGTTGGTTGACACAAGTGCTAGACTGGCAACACCTTCATCTTGAGTATCTTCGGAGTCGGAGTGATAACTTCTCTCGGAGTGGCTGTCGGAGTCGGAGCCGGATACCCATTCACCAACATGAGCTTGATGTCTTCGTTTTGTGTAGCTCCTTGATGATTTTTCCTTCCTTTCCGAATCCTTGCTTCTCCGTGAGTATCTTCGTTCATAACGATCATCTCTACTCCTTCTCTCTCTTGGTGGTGATTCTTTGCTTCTTCTTTTTGGAGAATCTTCTCTTCTCTTGTAGGGAGCCGTACACTCATTGGAATAGTGTCCGGGTCTTCCACAACTGTAGCAGTTTCGCTCTCGACTAGAAGATCTTTTGTCATTGTAGGACCTTGACTTGAAGCTTCTATCTTTGCTTCTACTCTTGTAGAAATTGTTGAAGTTCTTCACCATTAAGCTCAATTCTTCATTGAAGTTTTGTTTCTCACTTGATGATGTAGGGGCTTCACATGAGGCTTTGTAGGCACCACTTGATTTGTTGTGAAGTTCCTCTTTATCCTTAAGTGACATCTCATGAGCAACAATTCTTCCAATCACCTCCGTTGGCTTGAGATCTTTGTAATTGGGCATCATTTGGATCAATGTGCACACGGTATCATATTTTCCATCCAAGGCTCTTAGAATCTTCTTGATGATGAATCTATCGGTCATCTCTTCACTTCCTAAGCCGGCAATCTCATTTGTGATGAGAGCAAGCCTAGAGTACATTTCAGCGACACCTTCACCATCCTTCATTTTGAACTTGTCAAGTTGACTTTGAAGCACATCCAATTTGGATTCCTTGACGGAGTCGGTACCTTCGTGCATATCAATCAACGTGTCCCAAATTTCCTTTGCATTCTCAAGATGGCTGATTTTGTTGAATTCTTCGGGGCACAATCCGTTGAAGAGAATATCACAAGCTTGAGCATTGTATTGCAACATCTTCAACTCATCCGCGGTAGCTTCACGGTTTGGTTCTTTCCCATCAAAGAAGTCACCTTGCAAACCAACACACACAATAGCCCAAACGGCGGGGTTATGTCCAAGAATATGCATTTTCATTTTATGCTTCCAACTAGCAAAATTAGTACCATCAAAGTAAGGACCTCTACGGTGATAATTTCCCTCGCTAGACGCCATACTCTCCTAGGTTGTGAAACCAAGGCTATGACCACCAAAAGCTATGGAGATCAAAGCAAATGGAGACCAAAGCTCTGATACCACTTGTAGGATCGAAAGTATGTCTAGAGGGGGGGGGTGATTAGACTACTTGACCAAATAAAAACTTAACCTTTTCCCAATTTTAGTTCTTGGTAGATTTTAGCTATTGTAGGACAAGTCAAGCAATCATCACACAATTCAAGCAAGCATGCAAAGAGTATATTGGCAGCGGAAAGTAAAGCATGCAACTTGCAAGAATGTAAAGGGAAGGGTTTGGAGAATTCAAACGCAAGTGGAGACACGGATTTTTTTCCCGTGGTTCGGATAGGTGGTGCTATCCTACATCCACGTTGATGGAGACTTCAACCCACGAAGGGTAACGGTTGCGCGAGTCCACGGAGGGCTCCACCCACGAAGGGTAACGGTTGCGCGAGTCCACGGAGGGCTCCACCCACGAAGGGTCCACGAAGAAGCAACCACCCACAAAGGGTCCACGAAGAAGCAACCTTGTCTATCCCACCATGGCCATCGCCCACGAAGGACTTGCCTCACTAGCGGTAGATCTTCACGAAGTAGGCGATCTCCTTGCCCTTACAAACTCCTTGGTTCAACTCCACAATCTTGTCGGAGGCTCCCAAGTAACACCTAGCCAATCTAGGAGACACCACTCTCCAAGAAGTAACAAATGGTGTGTAGGTAATGAACTCCTTGCTCTTGTGCTTCAAATGATAGTCTCCCCAACACTCAACTCTCTCTCATAGGATTTGGTTTTTGTGGAAAGAAGATTTGAGTGGAAAGAAACTTGGGGAAGGCTAGAGATCAAGATTCATATGGTAGGAATGGAATATCTTGGTCTCAACACATGAGTAGGTGGTTCTCTCTCAGAACATATGAGTTGGAATCGTGTATGTGTTCTGATGGCTCTCTCCGCGAATGAAGAGGAGGTGGAGGGGTATATATAGCCTCCACACAAAATCCAACCGTTACACACAGTTTTCCAATCTCGGTGGGACCGAATCAACAAACTCGGTCGGACCGAAAAGGTAAACCTAGTGACCGTTAGAGATTTTCGGTGGGACTGACATGCAACTCGGTAGGACCGATATGGTTAGGGTTTGGGCATAACGTAATCTCGGTGAGACCGATTACACAAACTCGGTGAGACCGATTTTGGTAATTAGCTAACCAGAGAGTTGGTCAGGCAAGCTCGGTGGGACCGATTTGCTCTTTCGGTGAGACCGAAAAGTTACAAAAAGGAAACACTGAATTTACATTGCAATCTCGGTGGGACCGATTCGCTCTTTCGGTGAGAGCGAAAAGTTACGAAAGGGAAACAGAGAGTTTGCAATCCCATCTCGGTGAGACCGAGATCCCTATCGGTAGAACCGAATTGCTAGGGTTTGGCAGTGGCTTATGACAAGTGAAACTCGGTGGCACCGGATAGAAAGAATCGGTAGGACCGAGTTTGGCTTAAGGTTTAGGTCATATGTGGAAGTGGGAAAGTAGCTGAGGATTTTGGAGCATATCACTAAGCACATGAAGCAAGAGGCTCATTAAGCAACACCTCATCCCTCCTTGATAGTATTGGCTTTTCCTAAAGACTCAATGTGATCTTGGATCTCTAAAATATAAAATGAAGAGTCTTGAGCTTTTGAGCTTGAGCCAATCCTTTGTCCTTAGCATTTTGAGGGTTCCACTTTCACCATCCATGCCATGCCAATCTTTGAGCTTTCCTGAAATAATCATCTTGGAATAGCATTAACTCAATGAGCTATATGTTGTTATGAATTACCAAAACCAAATAGGGATAGTTGCACTTTCAGCCGGGTTTCACAAGTGTTGCATTCCTCAGACCGCATCAATGCTGACACCGCAGTATTAACCCTAGAGGGCAACTGCCGGTTTGGACCCCTGAAGCTGAAGTTGGGACGGATGAAGCGTCATTGCACTGACATGGGGACTCTCATGGCCGCTTTGGTGAAATATGCTGATTCTGATAGTACCAAGGATCCCGAATCTGATGATGACAAGACAGGGAAGGGAAAGAAGAACAACAGCTCCAAAGGTCAGCAACATCACTGGGTAGGCAATGGCGGAGGAGGCAAGCGTAAAGCGGATGGTAACATGGACTTTTTGGCTAACACCAACGCATAGAACAATGGTCAGCGACGCAAAGGTAGGCCAAGAAATCGTAGTGGGGCGCCCAACCCTAACCCAAACCGCCTAAACTTTCTGCTAAACCAGCCCTGTCCAAAACATGGGACGAAGGAGGAACCAGCAAACCACCTTTGGAAGGATTGCTTTATTATGCAGGAGTTCAAGAATTCTAATAATTTCCGGTATGATCACGAGTCTGGCAATGGCTCAGGGTCCGGGCCGGGTTACGGTGGAGGAAGTTCCGGTTCAGGGTTTAATGGTAATCCGGGCGGAAATAATGGTCAAAATAATCGGAACAACCAGGGTGGTTATAACCAACAGTAGCAGCAGCAGCAGTCGGGTTACCAGAGCAACCCAAAGCATTTGAGTGGTGGACAGTACCATGTCTTTACCACTAGCTTGGACAAGCGAGACCGGAAGGTTCAGAGGCGGGCGGTCAACTCGGTTGAACCGGCCACACCCCGTTATCTACGTTGGTCTGAACAGCCGATCACATGGAGCAGAGAGGATCACCCGCCCCAGGTCGATAACCCGGGTCAGCTGGCGCTGGTGGTGGCACCTCAGGTGGGAGGTTATAAGTTCACCAAGGTGCTCATGGATGGAGGGAGCAGTATTAACATCCTGTACTATGAGACCTTCCGTCGTATGGGACTGACAGATAAGAATCTCAAACCGTCTAATACAGTATTCCATGGTGTAGTGCCTGGCAGATCAGCATATCCCGTTGGTAAGATAGCTCTGGAAGTGACCTTTGGGGATGATCATGATTCCAGATGAGAGACATTGACGTTTGAGGTGGTGAAAATCCAAAGTCCATATCATGCCCTGTTTGGGCGACCAGCATACGCCAAGTTTATGGCCCGACCCTGTTATGTGTATTTGCAGCTCAAGATGCCGGGTCACAAGGGGACAATAACGGTTCATGGAAGCCGCAAAATCGCTTTGGAATGCGAGGAAGGAGATGCGGCTTATGCAGAGTCGGTTTGTGCCACTGAGGAGTTGAAGTACTATAAAGACAATGTTGATCCGGTGGACATGACTCCGTTAAAGAAGCCAACTACGGAGCATGATCCGACCCTGAAGTTCAAATCGGCAGCAGAGACTAAGCTTGTTGATTTTGTACCTGGCGATTCGTCTAAGCAGTTCAGCATCAGTGCCAACTTGGATCCGAAATAGGAAGGCGCGCTCATCGAGTTCATCCGTGAGAATTGGGACATTTTCACATGGAAACCTTCTGACATGCCAGGTGTACCGAGGGAACTCGCTGAGCACACACTTAATGTGGATCCTAAATACAAACCGGTGAAACAGTTCCTCCGTCAGTTTAACGAAGAAAGGCGCAAGGTGATTGGAGAGGAAGTAGCCAGGCTCTTAGCAGCTGGCTTTATTATTGAAGTGTTTCACCCTGAGTGGCTTGCCAATCCGGTGCTGGTCCTCAAGAAAAACGGCGCCTGGTGTATGTGTGTGGATTACACGGATCTTAATAAGGCTTGTCCAGCAGATCCTTTCGCCCTCCCCCGTATTGATCAAATTATTGATGCTACGGCGGGTTGTGAGCGTATAAGTTTTTTGGATGCGTATTCTGGCTATCATCAGATCAAAATGGCAGTTAAGGACCAGGAGAAGACAGCATTTATAACTCCCTTTGGAGCCTTCTGCTATGTGTCTATGCCCTTCGGGCACAAGAGTGCCCAGGCAACTTACCAACGGTGTGTACAAAATTGTCTTCACAAGCAGATTGGCCGTAATGTACATGCTTACGTGGATGACATCGTGGTTAAATCCAGGGAGAAGGAGACTCTGATTGATGATTTGAAAGAAACCTTTGATAATCTGAGAACATACAAGATGATGCTTAATCCGGAAAAGTGTGTTTTTGGTGTACCGGCAGGCAAGCTATTGGGTTTTCTAGTGTCCAACAGGGGAATTGAGGCTAATCCGGTGAAGATCACAGCTATCACCTCCCTGGCTAAACCGAAGTGTATCAACAATGTTCAACGCCTGGCAGGCAGGATTGCTGCGCTAAGACGGTTTATCAGTCGCCTGGGTGAGAAGGCAATCCCTTTGTATCAGATGTTGAAAAAGACGGATCAGTTTGTCTGGAGTTCTGCTACTGATGAAGCGTTTGAGGACTTAAAGCGGCAATTGGTCAATCCGCCTGTGCTCGCCGCTCCCGTTGACAAGGAGCCGTTACTGCTATATGTTGCTGCTAATGTTCGGGCAGTCAGTGTAGCTATTGTGGTGGAGCGAAAGGAGGAAGGTAAGGAGCATCCGGTTCAACGTCCGGTTTATTACATCAGCGAGGTGCTCATTGAGTCCAAGCAAAGGTATCCGCATTGGCAGAAGCTGGTGTATGGAGTCTTTATGGCAAGCCGGAAGCTTAAACAATATTTCCAAGGGCACTCAATTACGGTGGTCAGTTCTGCTCCTTTGGGGGATATCATCCAGAACCGGGAAGCAACTGGTCGGATTGCAAAGTGGGCCATAGAGCTGGGGCCGTACGGTTTGAAGTATGTGCCTCGCACAGCGATTAAGTCTCAAGCACTTGTTGATTTCATCAATGATTGGACAGAAATGCAAGCACCTGAAGAAAAGCCGGATCATACATATTGGACCATCCATTTTGACGGATCTAGGCAGTTGGAAGGCTCGGGGGCTGGAGTCATATTAACTTCCCCACGAGGTGATAAGTTTTGTTATGTTCTCCGTTTAATGTCCCTTATACTAACAATGCAGCTGAGTATGAAGCCTTGCTCCATGGTCTCCGGATGGCTAAGGAGATGAATCTAAGTCGAGTTAAGTGCTTCGGTGACTCGGACCTTGTGGCCCAGCAAGTGTCTGGCACTTGGGACTCCAAGGACCCACTCATGGCAGCATATCGTCGTGAGGTGGATACTGTCGCAGGTTATTTCAAAGGGTATCAGGTGGATCACGTGGACCGGCGGAAAAATGAAGCGACAGACGCTTTAAGCCGGCTGGGCTCTCAGCGCAAACCGGTCCCACCCAATGTTTTTCTGGATGTGCTGCACAACCCGTCGGTCAAGATCCCTGGTGAAGAGGATTTGGCTATTCCTGATCCGGAGGCTCGATTGGTGGCAGCTCTTCATGTTATTCCGGATTGGACGCTTCCCTACCTGGCGTACAAGAACCGGGGTGAGTTGCCAGAGGATGAAATTTTAGCAAGGCAGATAATCCGGCGATCCAAGTCCATGGCTATCATCAACGACGAGTTGCATCATCGCAGTATATCAGGGGCTTTCCAATGCTGTGTGTCTCCTGAAGAAGGCCGTGAAATCTTGCGTGAGATCCACGAAGGAGATTATGGTCACCACGCCGGTTCAACGTCTCTGGTGGCTAAAGCGTTTCGCCATGGTTTTTATTGGTTAACTGCTCATGCTGATGCGGAGGATCTGGTCAGACGGTGTGATGGTTGCCAAAGGTTTTCAAGGCGTGCTCATGTACCAGCTCAAGAATTGAGAATGATTCCGATTACTTGGCCGTTTGCGACTTGGGGGCTGGATATGGTTGGGCCTTTCAAAAGGTCCAAAGATAAGAAGACCCACCTCCTGGTGGCGGTTGACAAGTTTACAAAGTGGGTGGAGGCAGAACCTGTTAGCAAGTGTGATGCGGCCACGGCGGTTCAGTTCATCAAAAAGGTGATTTTCTGGTTTGGCTTTCCGCACAGTATTATCACAGATAATGGTACCAATTTATCCAAAGGTGCTATGAAGGAGTTCTGCGTATGAGAGCACATCTGGCTCGACGTTTCATCAGTGGCACATCCGCAGTCTAATGGTCAAGCAAAAAGAGCTAATCAAGAGATCTTGAGAGGCATCAAGCCCCGGCTCATGGTTCCTTTGCAGAGAACGCCGGGTTGTTGGGTAGAAGAATTACCATCTGTGCTATGGAGTATCAATACAACACCCAACAGATCAACAGGATACACACCGTTCTTCATGGTTTATGGAGCGGAGGCGATTCTCCCCAGTGATATCCGGCATGATTCACCTCGTGTCACAGCTTATATTGAAGCGGACAACGAGATAGCACGGCAAGATGCTTTGGACCGGTTGGATGAAGAGCGTGACATTGCAGCCGCCCGATCGGCGATTTACCAGCAGGATCTTCGTCGTTATCATAGTCGCCGGGTCAGAACCAGAACCTTTCAGGAAGGAGATTTGGTGCTTCGACTCATCCAAGATCAGACTAACATGCATAAGCTATCCCCACCTTGGGAGGGGCCTTTCATGGTCAGCAAGAATCTGCACAACGGGTCGTACTATCTGATCGATATTCGAGAGCATAAGGACTCACGTACATCAGAGGAGGAGACTAACAGGCTGTGGAATATAGCTCATCTTCGGCCTTACTACACCTGAGCCATTGGCTATACTTATGTACATATTATGACAATGTATATATTATGATTAAATATAATAAACCAGAACCTCAGCTAAAGCGGGGTATTTGTTCTTTTACATCATGTGAGGTTACACGGAGTTGCTCTAAAGCGGCCTTCGGTTTACCCCTTGAGTTCGCTTTGCTAAAAGCATCGTGTTATATCACTTGGAGGATTGGTCGTGTCCGAACCAATACCATGCCTCTTGATAGGCAAAAGCCACCAGATCATTTGGGGACTTGGTCATGTCTGAACCAGTCATGCCTCTTGGTCGGCCTAAGGCCACAGAATCACTTGGGGGCTTGGTCGAACCCGAACCATGACCACGCCATTTGGTCGGCATAAATGCCACGATTTCATCTGGGACCTGGCTGACTAGAACCATAGTTACACCTAACGGGAACTTGGTCGTGTTTAGCCATGGTAACGCCATTTGATCAACTTAAATAAAACTTTCTTTTGCTTCACACTTTTCTTTGAAGGTTTTTTTTGCTTTTCATTGTGTTTCTTAAACCGACAAAAAATTTTAATTGACGGAACACAGTTCACGTCAATCCGGAGGCTATTTGACCGGTGTGATCCACGTTGTTAACATCCACTTATGGAGTAACACGGTGTTTATTATAACCCGGCACGGTTTACAATGGTAAACCGGCATCATATATATATATATATACAAGAGCTGTCATCTCCTCCAACAGGGTGACTTTACAAAACTCCACTTCAAGATTGGCTAAGCCAACTTCACGATCAATGACGGCAGAAAGTATTTGGAAAGTTCATGACCACAGGAAGAGCAAATTATGCACGAAGGCATATAAACATCAAAGGTATCAGCTGGCCTATTACAAGGCAACATGGTGCCCATAAATAATGAAATTGTTTTTCGCGAATAAGAGGCAGTTTTTAAACCGGCTTCCGGTTCAAGCTTGGTCACCAGCCCGGCCTGATGGTTGCGGGTCATCCTGCGCCGCCTCAGCCTCCGTGTCCCTACCCAGTGGCTGGAAATCCATAGTTGTCCAGTCGATTCCCATTAATGCTTGAAAAATAGCTTCATCATCGATCAGCAAGGATGGATCAATATCGGGAGCGTAAGTATGCTTACGGATTGGAGGAATCAGATTTTCTGATTCATGGATTGGCGCAGCTATTCGCTTGTTTTGACTGTCATATTGCGCTTGATAACGAGACAAGTCTGCCTCCTCAGCCAACTGACAAGCTAGTGGACGCACCTCCCGGTTTATCGCTTGCAGATCCGCTTCACTGAATTCTGATCCGTCTTCCTTCAAGCTGGGATAGCCCTGAGACACTTCAACAGGATCAAAATTCGGCACCCAGGCTTTTGCCCAGATTAAAGCATTGATTGCGCCGGTTTGCGCAGCAGATTTCTTTAGCTCTTCAATCCGGGCAGGAAGCACCGACAGTTTCATCAGGGTATCTTGAATCAAAGTAGGCGCCGGTTTGTTATGAGAGGCGGTACAGATGATCCGCTGGGCACCAGTATACAATTGTTCAACCAATGTATAGGCGTCTTTTAGCTTCTTCCGTACATCTGACCCCAAGTGACCAATGCGTGTCCCTGGAATACCATAAAGGGTTAATAAACCGGCAACTTTGTCAGAAGACAGAGCCAATTCAGTAGGAAAACTGGCTTACCAAAGATAGCAGCAGTCATGGCATGCACGTGCTGCTTTATGCTGGTCAGTTCATCTGCCACTAGTTTCAGTGCAGCCTCAGCATCCTCTGCTCGTTTGATCAAAGTGGATTTCTCAGTGGCCCAGTCCGCCCGTTTCTTCTTGACGCCCTCCTTAAGTTGTTCCATGGCACTTAAAGCACTGGCCAATTCCTCTTTTGCTTTGGAGGTTTCAGCTTGTTGAGTTTTCAGGGCTTCTTGAAGATCGACGACTTGGTTCTCTTTCGTCTTCAGCTCCGCCTGCATGCATACAAATATATGCTTCAACAAATTGGTAGAAGTATTCAAGTACCAACCACATAGCAAGTATTCAACTTGGCACTTGGGGGCTAATGCATATTTGATCTAAAGCGGCCTCTGGTTTACCCCTTCATCTTTCGATTATTTATAAAGTCCCAAGATCAATACAAGTATTCAACTTGGCACTTGGGGGCTAATGCATATTTGATCTAAAGCGGCCTCCGGTTTACCCCTTCGTCTTTCGATTGTTTACAAAGTCCCAAGATCAATACAAGTATTCAACTTGGCACTTGGGGGCTAATGGTTATTTGATCATATATATCCTGATGCGGCAGTTTCAATTACTTAAAGTACCGGTTTAACTACGCTAAAGTTGAAACCACCCTTGGGGGCTACATCAGCAAATTTCAAAGTAACAAGATTTATATTATTAAGTCCCGGTTTGAAAAGATATTCCAAACCGGCCCTTGGGGGCTAGGAGAGTCAGGAATGGAAGCATACAGGCAGGAAGGAGCATATGGAAATTACCTCATATTTATCTTTCATCATGTTGACCAGACCGGCTTCATAGTCACGGCTCGTATACAGCCGGTTCAGATAGCCGGAGTGGATATCTTGGGCGCTAAGAGCAGAATAGGTCATCAGATCAGCGTTCCACTTGCTTTTGCCAAAGGCAGCAAGTTCTTCCTTGGCAGAATGTTTGGATAAAGCGACAAGATTGTTTGGTTCAGTATGGCTAGTACCAGTAATGACAACCTCATCATCTTTGGTACCGCCGGTTTGCACTGGAGCTGTTGGCTTGTCAGTAGGCTTGGCTGGACCGGTGGAGTTTTCAAACCGGATAGAACCGGTAGGCTGATGGGTAGGACCTGAAGTGTCAGTAGGTCTCTCTTCTGCAATAAAATCATCATCTGGCTGCGGCAGATCGTTGGGAATATCTTCAGGAATAGCCGCTTCAGCATTGGGTGTCTTGTCCGCTTCAAGAACAACATCTTCTTCGGCCACTTTGTCTAGATGGGCCTTCTTGCTTGGCCTAGGTTTGGCCCTGAGAAGAATAACAAAATCAAATACAGAATATGTTCTAAGGCAATTTAATGCAAACATCACAATAAGTATAGCTTACCCAAGCACTGTTTTGAGCGGTGGGAGCTGAGTAGCCGACGATTCGCCAAAAGATGGGTGGGAAGTAACCTGATAATCGGAGTCAGACGGAGTAAGAGGTTGATGAAAGCAGCCCGCTTTAGGACAAGTACTGACAAGCAAATTAGAGACCTCGGAATGGCGTTTCCGAACCGGACTGTTCGGTAAACTGGCGGAGGTAACTACCTGGTCGCTGTGCCGGGTGGTGCGGCGAGCTTCGTGTTGTTGGGTCTTCATAAGAAGTTTAGGATCCAGATAAACAAGAGGATGAGAAAATTTAACTTTCCGGTTTGCCCGACGGACTTTTTTCGAAGGCAAAAATTCTGAACCAGAAGAGAGAATAATTACCTCGGCAACATCCGCGTGGCTGGCTTCGACATCATCCTGACAAATATCATCATCAATAAGACGTATGAAAAATAAACCAAGTGAGTCAAGCTCTACCTCAAAGTCCGGATTATCCACCTCATCATCAGGAGCCGGATTAGAAGAGGTAGTGGTTCTTTTCCTATGGGAAGTTTTCTTCACAGCTTTAGTTTTTTGCCGGGTTGCCCTTTCCGGTTTGTCTGGTTTTTCTGGCTTCTCCTGCGGCAGTTTTTTGCTCCAAAACGGATCATCGCCCTGATTATGCAGACACTGATGTTAAGACAATGACCAGACATATCAATAACAGATTCAGCAAAGAGAAAAATCAAAGTGTTACAGCTGGCGGTTTGTTGGTGGCACAGAAGGGAAGCAGGCCGGTTCTGGCGCAGATGTGTTCCGGTTCATTCAGTATCTTACACACAGCCTCTGTGATTTCCTCACCGGAGAGCTGGAGTCTTGAGTGTCACAGTGGGTCACCAACACGGTCAGTATACTGGCACATCAAACCAGAGCGCAGGCTAAGAGGCAGTATGCTCCATGATATCCAGCAGGGAGCAAGGTCAACCCCTGTTAAACCATTGGCCATAAAAGCTCTGAGCTTTGATAGCTGAGGAGCATATTTACTTCTCTCCTGTGCAGTCAATCTTTGTGGAGAAGGATGTGTGTTGCTGAGCCGCTCCGGTCGAAAGCCAGGCAAGGGATTCTCATCCGCAGGGGAGGTATCTTTGCAGTAGAACCAGGTCTGATTCCATTCTTTGGGGTGGCTATGCAGTTTGGCGTGAGGGTATGTGACCTCTTTCCTTTTCTGAATCACCACACCACCCAACTCCGTATTGGAGCCATCAGTGAATTTAGTACGGCGGTTTAGATGGAATAGATCTCTGAACAGTTCCACTGTGGGCTCCTCTTGGAAGAACGCTTCATAGAGCACTTGGAAGTGACACATATTGGTAACAGAATTGGGGCCAGTATGTTGTGGATGGAGCTGGAAATCGGCTAAGGCATCCCGATAAAATTTAGAACAGGGCGGCTTAAAGCCCCGGGCTAAATGATCTACGAAAACAACAACTTCTCCTTCTCGAGATGCGGGAGGGCATTCTTTGCCAGGAGCCCTCCAATGGATTGTATCCTTGCTGCCTAAAGCACCAATCAGGACTAAATCGTCCAGTTCAGCCTCGGTGACGCGAGAAGGAACCCAATTGCACTCATACACTTGCTTGGCCATGATGGAATCTACAAGGTAAAAGATCCCGGTTCAAAAATGCATTGATTAAAAGGCACTGGTATGTACAATGTTAAACCGGAAACAGCCCTATCTAAACTGGAGTTTCATGAAGCAACCTACATCTGGCGGTTCAACAAGGGGACTAATGGCATATACCGGTTTGGAAAATTTTCTATAAGGTTAAACCGACTGACCTAAACATTGAAGCAATGGAGATTGCGGATGGTTAAGTATACAGAAACAAGTTTCACAAGATCTTGGTACGTCGTTGGATCTGAAGCAAGTTCAGAAAATAAGAAAAATAGTCGAAGACTTAAAGCAGAGCGGAAGTCAATCAATGGGCAGATATATGGATGAGATCTATGGACTTGAGCAGGAAACTACCGGCGGATGCTAAAAGCTACTGTTATTCAGAGCAGGGTTTCACAGATCTATCCAGGAGTCTGGGTACGAGCATGAACAAGTGATGAACATGCCAAGAACACGAAACCCTAGAACAGATCCATGTTAAGAGGAACAGAAGGCTTACCAGAATCAAGGAACCACAAATCTTGGAAGCAGAACTGTCGCCTCGGTCATTGTGAATCTATTAAATAAGGAGATATCATGGATGTTTTTCTTTATGACAGACGAGGTCACGCCGGTTTACAGCAACCAGAGAAGATGACGTCACGGCGGTTCAACAAATACAAGAAGATGTTGAAGACGAACATTTTTTCCTAAGGATTGACATGAACCAGTTCAAATCAATCTGGAGCCTAATGTTGGGGATATTACTACTGGGTGTAAACCAGCCTATCTGGGCCGGGTTAACGTCATCAGTAGTTCAAAGGTGTTAAAGCCCAAGGAGGAAGATAAGGGCCCAAGGCCTGTAGTCGGTTTAAGACCTGTAGCCATAAACCGGCTTGGTATGTAAACTTATATTGTAAGTTAGGAATAAGGAGAGACCAACCTGGATATGAGTATGAACAGGTGTTGGGACTCTGTGGACCGACGGGCGTCACCCGTGTATATAAGGGGACAACCCGGCGGCGGTTCAGGGACAGACAACCACAACTCGAGACTTAGGCGAAGCTTGTTTGCTCCCAAGTCATCGAGACCCATCAATTCCATCACAACTAGACGTAGGCTTTACCTTCCTTGAAGGGGCCGAACTAGTATAAACTCTCTTGCATCCTTGTGTCCGCTTTAACCCCTTCAAGCTAACCCGTAGCAATGGCTCCACGACTAAGTCCTTTCTCTAGGACATGTGCCGTGACAAAGCCACGACACAAACCCTTAGGACCCCTCTTTTAGTGAGTTCACCCGGAGCAGAATATATGGCTAGCCGATGGTGTGACCAGATACCCTTAACCATTGGCACAGATGTGTTTCCGTTCGACCTAATTATCTTGGAGTCGCAAGGATTGGATGTGATATTGGGTATGGACTGGATGTCAAAGTATGGAGGAAGCATTGACTGTGCGAGTAAGTCGATTTATCTCACCACCCCGGAGGGAAAAGGATTAAGTATGTGTCTAGGCATGTGCCAAAAAGGAGCCAAGTGAATGCCCTTACGGGAGTTGTTCAGGAGGAAGTGCCGGTAGTAAAGGATTACCCATATGTTTTCCCAGAGGAGTTACCAGGCATGCCACCGGACAGAGACATTGAGTTTTTGATAGAGCTGTTGCCAGGTACAGGACCAATATCCAAGAGACCCTATCGGATGCCCGCAAATGATCTGGAAGAAATTAAGAAACATATCAAGGAGTTATTGGAGAAAGGATACATTCGAAGAAGTTCATCACCTTGGGGAGCCCCAGTACTTTTGGTTGAGAAGAAGGATAAATCCCTAAGGATGGTTGTTGATTATCGAGCCTTGAATGAAGTGATGATAAAGAACAAGTACCCACTACCGATGATCAACGATCTGTTTGATCAGTTGCAAGGAGCTAAAGTGTTCTCAAAGATCGATTTACGATCAGGGTATCATCAGTTGAAGATACGAGAGAAGGACATACCAAAGACGGCGTTCACAACGCGATATGGATTATACGAGTACACGGTCATGTCGTTTGGACTGACTAACGCCCCTGCTTATTTCATGAGCATGATGAACAAGGTGTTCATGGAGTATTTGGACAAGTTTGTTGTGGTGTTTATTGATGATATCATGGTATACTCGAAGAACGAGGAGGAGCACAAAGAGCATTTGCGTTTAGTTCTCGAGAAGCTCAGGGAACACCAGTTGTATGCTAAGTTTAGCAAATTCTAGTTTTGGCTGAAGGAAGTCGGATTCCTTGGACATGTTATATCAGGAGAAGGTATAGCAGTAGACCCCAGCAAGGTTCAGTCAGTCACTGAATGATTGGCACCCACCTCAGTTAGCGAGATCCGCAGTTTTCTTGGACTCGCAGGATACTACCGGAGATTCATTGAGAATTTTTCCAAGATTGCAAAACCAATGACTGAACTGTTGAAGAAGGATACCAAGTTTAAATGGACAGAAGATTGTGAAGCAAGTTTCCAGGAGTTGAAGAAACGTTTGACTACAGCCCCAGTGCTAGTACTGCCAGATATACATAAGGAGTTCCAAGTGTATTGCGACGCCTCTCGCTTAGGACTTGGATGTGTGCTTATGCAGAACGGAAGAGTTGTTTCGTATGCCTCACGACAACTAAAACCTCATGAGTTGAATTATGCTACGCATGATTTGGAGCTAGCAGCCGTAGTGCATGCATTGAAGACTTGGAGACATTACCTTATTGGAAACCGTTGTGATGTGTACACGGATCACAAGAGTTTGAAGTACATCTTCACCCAGAAGGAGCTGAACCTTAGGCAGAGGAGATGGTTGGAGCTTATAAAGGATTATGACATGAAGCTACACTATCATCCAGGAAAGGCCAATGTCGTAGCAGACGCATTGAGTCGGAAGAGTTATGCTAATATCCTTGAAAGTAAAGGACTGCCGAAGGAATTAGCAAAGGACATCATGGAACTTCGATTAGATATTGTACCTAGAAGGTTCATTGCCACAATGGAGGTTCAGTCGACATTGCTGGACAAGATTCGGGAAGCTCAGAAAGATGATAAAGAGATTGCCGAGATAAAGGAGAAGATGGGCAAAGGAAAGGCCAAAGGTTTTCGTGACGATGAGCACGATACCCTATGGTTTGAGGACCGAGTTTATGTGCCCAATAACCAGGAGATCAGGAAGTTAATACTTCAAGAGGCCCATGACTCACCATACTCGATACACCCCGGAAACACCAAGATGTATTTGGATTTGAAGGAACGTTTCTGGTGTACTGGTATGAAGAAGGATATTGCCGAGTATGTAGCCGTATGTGATGTATGTCAGAGAGTTAAGGAAGAACATCAGAAGCCAGCAGGACTGTTACAGCCTATGCCGATACCCGAATGGAAGTGGGATAAACTTAGCATGGACTTTATCACCGGATTACCCAGGACTAAAGCAGGATATGATTCCATATGGGTAGTAGTTGATCGTTTGACCAAAGTAGCTCACTTCATCCTAGTGAAAACCACCTATACAAGTGCAAAGTTGGCCAAGATCTATATGTCCAGGATCGTATGTCTGCATGGAGTTCCGAGGACCATCGTATCGGATCGAGGAACATAGTTTACTTCAAAGTTTTGGCATCAGTTACACTAGACTCTGGGAATGAGATTGGAGTTCAGTACAGCATTTCACCCGCAGACAGATGGACAGACTGAGAGAGTCAATCAAATTTTGGAGGACATGTTGAGAGCCTGTGCGCTAGATTATGGATCTAGTTGGGATGACAATTTGCCGTATGCAGAGTTCTCATACAACAATAGCTACCAAGCCAGTTTGAAGATGGCTCCGTTTGATGCCCTGTATGGACGCAGGTGCAGAACACCATTGATGTGGGATGAGGTAGGAGACCGACAGTTGTTTGGACCAGACTTGATTAAAGAATCTGAGGAGAAGGTAAAATTGATCCGAGACCGACTGAAGATTGCTCAGTCCAGGCAGAAGAGTTATGCAGACTCAAAACGCAAGGAGGTAACCTACGAAATTGGAGACAGAGCATATCTGTGAGTATCGCCCTTGCAAGGAGTGAAACGTTTTGGAGTTAAAGGAAAGTTAGCCCCGAGATTTGTAGGACCGTATTGCATTTTGGAACGGATGGGAGAAGTTGCCTACAAGTTGGAGTTACCTGAGGGATTGTCAGGATTCCACGATGTGTTCCACGTTTCACAGCTGAAGAAGTGTCATGCTGAGATGGCTGATATACCATTAAGAGATACAGTACCCTTGGAGGCGATTCAGTTGGACAGTGATTTGACTTACGAGGAGAAGCCAGTTAAGATTCTTGAGTTTGCCAGCAGAGTCACCCGCAGTAAGGTTATCAAGTTTTGCAAAGTTCAGTGGAGCCACCATACCAAGGATGAAGCTACCTGGGAACGAGAGGATGATCTCCGCAAGGACCACCCATACCTATTTTCTAGCCAACCCGAATCTTGAGGGCGAGATTCATCTTAAGGGGGGTAGGTTTGTAACATCCCAAATTTTAATTTGGAATGTTATACATAGATCATCCGTGCATATCATGATTTATTGCATTTCCGTTCCGCAATCCTCGAAATCCTAAGCAACTCAAGGACCCACGGAGAGAGTTGGGGATTTTCCGGTTTTCATATTTGATTTTTATCAAATAATGAAACGAGGATTTTGATTTTAATAATTTTTCTCTCCGAGAAATATTTCATATTAAATCAAATGAGTGGAGATAATATGACTTCTCCAAAATAATTGAAATATCGGAGGAAAAATGTTAAAATCATTTATTGGATTTTATTTGGTTTTATTCGGATTTTATTTGCATTAGAAAAAATGCATGTTTTCAAAATTTCATTTTAGGGCCAAGAAAATATTCAACTCGTCCTAAATATTTTATTTAGACGGTGAAAATTTGTTTTGGCATTTTTAGATTTTTTTATTTTTCTAGGATTTTTCTTCTGTCTGCGGTATTAAATTAAAAAAAATCCCGCGCCCGACTGGGCCTAGGGCCCAGCCGAGCCAGGCCGGCCCAGCCGCCGCCGCGGCCTCTTGCGCGCGCCGCCGCCGCCGCCGACTCGGACGATGAGTCCGAGCCGGACTCCGTCGCCGCCGCCTTGCCCCCTCCTCCAAGCCGCCCACCCCGCCCCTTTATATACGCGCCGCCCGAGGCCCCCACCGCCACCATCGCCGCCTCCCGCACCCCACCCGAAGCCGCGCCGCGCCCGCGCCACCGCCCGCCGCCGCCGCATCCCACCGCCCAGCGAGCCGCCGCCCCGCCGCTCAAGCCCTCGCCAGAGGTAGCCGCCGGATCCAACCGCCGGTTTTTCTTAAAAAAACTTTCGGTTTTATTTTTTTTCAAAACCCTAGTTTTCATTTTTTTAAATAGATCGGTTTTTCTCCGGTTTATTTATTTAGCGAGCGTTCGCTCGTTCGTTCGTTTTAACGAACACGTTCTTCGTTTAGATCCAGATAACGAACATTCGTTCATTAATCTGTTCGTCGTTTTTCTTTTTCTCGGATTTATTCCGTGATTTTTTCTGATCGCGATTTCTGATCTGATCTTAACTTCTGTTTATCTTTTCGCTCGTTTATCGGAATCAGGCGATTCAAGCGCCTGGAGTTTCGTCTCGAAACCCTCTTTCTGGTTAATCAACTCAAACAAGTTTTTGCTACTGTAAAATTTGACCTAAGTTCAAATTAGTAAACGAAGTGGTTTTCTTTCGCCGTTTGACTTTCGTTGCTTCGTTTGATTTGATTCTTTTTGCATACCGGAGTTCTTAAGTTGAACTTTCTGGTGAACCTCTCTTATTTGAGTTTTGCTTGTGCTTCGTTGCTTGTTACTTATGTATCTTATTGTTTGCTTGCGATAGAATTCCCAGAGTGCGAAGCATGTTACTACGAGTCTCTAGGATTCGCGGATCGTCAGCAAGGCAAGTAACACTTTGATCATATCCCATTATTACCCAGTTTTTATGCATTAGTTCCAATCCTCAAACATTGCATGATTAGGATGCCATTAACTTATGGGTTGGGAAGTAGTTGCTGAGGTAGAACCTATTGCCCTGTTATATTCAAACCCTTGGGAGTTACTTCTACGTATTGCTTATATTGCTATGCTATGCTCGTAGACGTGGTTTGGGTTTGAGTGAAATTCATGTCAGATGTGAGATTGTTAATTAATGGTTCAACTTAAGGTGGCAACTTAATCAAACAATTGGGTGGATTGAGGCACCTGGGGAACCCAGTGTTGTCTGTATTTTTTTTGGAAATCTCGGGGTACCTGTGTGATCTTCCTATGGACCGCCACCCAGGCTCAAAGAGAACTGAGATGATTCATGCTAGACACTTCCGTGTGTAGCCACAAGCTATTATGGGCTCTAGCATAGTTGAGTAAGTTACGTGAAGCTCTTGAAGAGGTAGATCAGTAGGTAGTGGGTTTTGTAGGTTTGGTATGGTCTACCCGGAGTAGAGAGTTAACGTTTCTGAAAGACTGTGTCTCGGTCATCCATTTCTCAAACACCATGTAGTGCGAGAAATCCAACGGAGGCGATCGAGTCTTGTGGGGAAAAGTGCGCAAACCTCTACAGAGTTTACAATCTAATCATGGTTAGCCGTGTCCCTGGTTATGGACAATTCTTGAGTATCTAGTACTTGGGTTATCACATGTATCTCACCATGTTTAATTAATACTGTTGGGTTGTTAATCACTTTAATTGGGATTGAGTTGGGGGTACCTTCTCAATGATGTTTCAACCACCATGATAGTTAAATTAAAATATATTCCTTTGTTGTAGGGAAAAATTGTCTTTTCGCAAAAACTATAACCATACAGCTTTCCACCAGCCATATATGCATGTAGTGATAGCATTATTCTGTTTCCGCTCTACTGTGTTATATTGCCAGCATATTCCATGTGCTGACCCGTTTTCGGGATGCAACGTATTATGTTGCAGACTTTTCAGACGAGGAGTAAGGTTCGTTAGGTCGTTGCCGTGCAGCTCAGCTATGCCGTTGGATTTGATGGACTCACCTTATCTTCCAAGCCTTCCGCTGTTATCGCATTAGATGGCCTTAAGCCATATTATTGTAATAAGTTCTCTTTTAGACTTTTTGATGTAATAAGTGTGTGATTGCTACTCTATTATAAATCCTCGAGTACTGTGTGTGTCAGCATTACCGATCCAGGGATGACACTGAAGCACAGAGATTTCGACCATCTGAGGTCGGGTCGCTACACAACTATAATTTTTTATTGTTCATGCCATTATCCTACTATTTTCACATACTTTGGCAATGGTTCATATGATTTCTTGGACAAACATATTAATATAGTGCCCAGTGACAATCCCTATTTGCTTCATGTTTTTTATTTCGCAGAAAACCCATATCAAATGAGTCCAAGCGCGATAGAAAGTTACGATGATTTTTATGGAATATATGAGAATTTTTGGCGCGAGAATCATCAGAAGGGTTGGTCCACAAGCTCCACAAGCTCAAGGGGCACACCCCTGCACCTATGGCCACCTCGTAAGTTGGTTGGGATATCCTTCAGCTACAAGGAAGCGAATAACCGAAGAAAAAATCCCTCAAAATTTCAGCCTAATCAGAGTTATGGATCTCCAGATACTTAAGAAATAGTGTTCGGCTAGAAAACAGGACGAGAAATAGAGAGAGATCGAATCTAGAGGGCCCCTCGCCCCTCGGGGACCATGGAGGGCAAGGACCAGAGGGGGGAATCCTTCGCCATCTAGGGAAATGGCCAAGTAAGAAGGAGGAGGGGGGCTCTCTCCCCCTCTCTCCCGGTGGCACCGGAGCGTTGCCGGGGGAACCATGTGACCTCTCTTTTCCCACTCTAATCTCTACCTAAACATGGTGCTTTATGCCACATATTATTATCCAATAATGTGTTGCCATCCTATGATGTTTAAGTATATTTCTTTTGTCCTATGGGTTTACTGTGGTATGGTGTGATTGATATGAGTTATATGTTGTTATGGTGTTGTCCTATGATGCCCTCTGTTATGTGCAAACATGTGGGATAACGCTGTAGGGTGTTTCTGTATGTTCATGATTCACTTACAATGGTTTGCGAGAGTGATAATAGCTTAAACCCGAGTAAGGGGTTGTAGCTTATGGGAGCAAAGGGGAGTTTATACTTAATGCTATGGTTGGGTTTGACCTTAATGATCTTTAGTAGTTGCGAATGCTTGCTAGAGTTCTAATCATAAGAACATGTGATCCAAGTACGAAAAGTATGTTAGCATATGCCTCTCCCTCGTAGCATATGATAAGTATCACACATGTCATATTCAATTTCCTAGGGATAATCCTTCTCATCATTCTCTAAAAGCTTTAAACAACAAACTAACTTTTATTACTGTCCAAAGTACTTCTAGTATTATTCTTGTTCTAGGTAAAGCAAACGTTAGTGTGCATAGAGTTGTATCGGTGGCCGATAGAACTTGAATAGAATCAAAATTCTACCTTTAGCTCCTCGTTGGGTTCGACACTTTCACTTATCAAAATAGGCTACAAATGATCGCCTATAGTTGTGGGTTATCAAGACCTTTATCTGGCGCCATTCCGGGGAGCAATAGCGTGGGGTGAATATTCTCGTGTGTGCTTGTTGGCTTTATCTCTAAGTAGATTTTATTTCTTGTTCTAAGTTGTTGTCTATCTTTAGTTATGGATATGGAAGATGAAACACCAAAAAAATTATTTGCACTTTCTACTAATGGATATGGGGAACCTCCTAAAACCCTCGATGCTGGTTATGTGGAGAACATTAGATACTACTTTGATAATCCTAATAAATCTCCATTCAACTTGATAATGGGGGATACTTTGGATCACCAGGAATACTTTAGGGATTATCGCTTGTCTCAAAAAGGGAAAAAATATGGCATCAAATTAAAATTTTGCATTCGTACGCTTGGAATTTATGCTTAAGGTATGATTATACTTGCTGCTCTAAGATGGAGACTCCACAACTTCCCTTTCAGTGTGAATTTAATGATGATGAAACCTTGGATTCTTATGCTAATGGTGTATATGAATACTATGATCTAGAACAAACATAATTTTTTTTGCTTTTAAGTGTGCGATGAAATTGAATCTATGTTTGAAAAGTATGAAAATTGTGATGATGCCCTCTACACATCTGAAAATCTTTCCATACTTAGATATTGCTATGAAAATTATAAATACAATGCTCGTATTAATGATCATATTGAGAGAATGTGTGCTGCCCTGGAAGAGAATAATATTTCGCAGGCTCCTATGGAAGAAGAAATTTATGAAACTTTGAGCTCATTAGATGAAAAAGATGAGGATGGGAGCAAAGAACAAAAGTAGAAGAGCAGATTAGCTACATGTGCCCACCTTCTAATGAGGGTAACTCTTAAACTCATTTATTATTCAACTTCCCTTCATGCTTACTGAAGGATGATTTTTATGATCCCTTGGATTCGTTTGAAATACCCCTTTTTGATGAACTTGATGCTTGCTGTGCTTATGGCCAAGATACCAAGATGAATGATGCTTATGGATATTAACTTGATATAGTGAATATCAGAGAAGTATGCATTCATTAAGGATTAAATTGATGGGTTGTGTTCTACCATTTACACATGATGATTTTAAGGGATATAATATGCATGTGCTTGTTGCTCCTACTTGCAATTATTATGAGAGAGGAACCACATCTCCACCTCCCTATGTTTTCAATACGATAAAATTGCAAGAAACTACTTGTGCTATGTATCAAGCTTTATTATGTGTGCATAAATTGTTCTTATCGGCGGGTGTGTGCAGAAAACGCGCGTGACACCATGGATGCAAGTCGTCCATTTTCTAGTTCGGGATGGGACACAAAGGTGAGGTGAAAGTGCTAGTTATCGACTAGAGGGGGGTGAATAGGCGATTTTTATGGAAGTCTTCAAAACAGAAGGTATTTGAAGACAGACTATCAAATCGAACCTATATGATATGCAGCGGAAGATAAACTATTCTAGACAGACCATAGTCAAGTAAGCAATATAATGAAAGCACGAAGACTAATAGCAGCTAGGTACAATAGATCAGAATGGAAGATAGTATGAAGCCAAACAGGTAATAGTCTTCGCACAATGAAGTCAAACAGATCAGGCAAACATGCAATGAATTCACAAAGACAAACTGAAATGTAAAGGAGGTGGGGGATGGAACCAGTAGCTTGGTGAAGACAAGGATTTGGTAGACCAGTTCTAGTTGCTGTGACAACTGTACGTCTGGTTAGAGAGGCTGAGATTGAACTCAGAAGACCACGTCTTCACCTTATTCCCCTTGAGCTAAGGACACCCATTCCTCGTCCAATCACTCTGGTAAGTCTTTGAGGTAGATTTCCAAACCTTCACAGACTCCGTTCACCGGCAATCCACACTCACTCTTGGATCCTCAGAATGTGATGCCTAACCGGCTGGAGGATACACAATCCTCAAGTGTAAAAAGTCTTCGAGTCACGTGGACATAAAGACTTCAGTGATGCCTAACACTCTTTGGCTCTAGGTGTTTTGAGCTTTGTCCTCGCAAGGATCTCTCTCTCTCTCTCAAAGGCTTCAGAGGTGGGTTGCTCTCAAACGACAAAAGCCGTGCACTAACTCTGAGCAGCCACCAATTTTTGCTGGAGGGGGTGGGCTACTTATAGCCAGCAGGAAACCCGACATGATATGTCAGAAATGACCCTGGGTCACTAAGGAATTGACACGTGTCCAACGGTCGATTTCAAACACACGCGGCAGCTTGTCTTGGGCTACAAGCAGAGCTGACTCATCCAACTTTGGATAAGATTTTCTCTCATTGTCTTCCCTTGAAGACATAGGATTTGGGTTTAGCATCATGTCAGTTTTTTGACTTTGTTCACTTGGACCCCACTTAACAGTTTGGTGGTTCTTATGACTCAATAAAGAAGAAAAGGAAACTACGAAAGAAATAATGTCTTCGCACTCCATGTCTTCAACTGAATATCTTCACATGTCATTATCTTTAACGTGAATGTCTTCACGAACTACCATTGTCTTCAATGTCTCCATACATTTTTAGGAGTCACCTCTGGTAGGTAAACTGAATCAATGAGAGACTACTACATGTGTTATCCTGCAATTCTCACAAACACATTAGTCCCTCAACCATGTTTGTCCTCAATACTCCAAAACCAACTAGGGGTGGTACTAGTTGCACTTACAGTCTACCCCTTTTTGGTGATTGATGACAAACTGGTTGAAGTTTTCAACGGGGTTAAAATTATGTGTAAGTTAAAGAACATGGTCATTGGCTTCATGAAGATAAAGGGGACCCCCCCTGAAGATGTGCATATAAGTATTTTGCCTTTGAATGCAAATGCACATGGTAAGTTATGCTTTGTGGAGATCGCCATCACTTCATAAAGACAATTCATTGTGCATACAAAAATGTAATGAAGATAATGACATGCACACTGAGAAATGGGCGTCTGCAGAATGAATTCATGCGGAATTTATCATTGCAATAAACGGTAGCAGCAAGAGTGGCAGACGACCATCAAGTTTTAAGTGTTACAACTCAAAAACTAATAGTTAAAGAACGAGAGTTGCAAAACTTAGCAAAAATAAGCACCCGACCCATATAGACCTGCTTGAAGACTATCAACTCATATGCTTCTCCCCCTTTTGTCAGGAATGGCCAAAAAGAATGAAGACATCGAGTGCCCATGCGTTCCCATGCGGTGCGGGAGAAGATGTTGGGACAAAAGGGTTGACGGTGGAGTTGGCGGTGCAGACGGGCCTGATGCAGAATCCTGATGCAGTGAAGCCATAGCTAGTGAAGTGGCGTCATCCTCTTCATCAATGACTAGAGCAACAATAGTTGGACCCAAAGATGAGTATTCAGAATCTTCAATTGAAGGTGTTGGACGCCAGCTTGTTGACCGTGGAGGCCTGGAGTCAAACCTGAAGAGTTCAGTGAAGCCATTTGCTTGAATATCGTCTTCAGAACAAAGCATTGTGAGGCTCTTCCAGGCACGCCGACACTCTTCATGATCAACAAAGGAGTTCTTGGTGGCGAGGTTGCATATGCGATTGACATCAACAAGGAGACTTTGCATCTGGCGCTTCATCCAGTCATGATGCCTATCCTTCTTTTGATGAAGTGAAACAAGAAGCTCTCAGCCATTCAACACACGAGCATGCTTCTGAGGCCTTTGGGCTACTGTGCTGGTTGTTGCATCAGTGTTGGCACGATGTGGTAGCCATAGCTGACCGATAAGAGGACCAACAGTAGCAGTAGTTGGATTCGGCACATGAATCCCTTCAAGAGGTTGAGTGAAGCTTTGGAAGGCAGCACTGTCTTCACGAATAGGCTCCTTGGCAGGCTCGGGATAGATGGCTTCATGTGACGTATCTACTTCAGGCAGAAAGACAACATGGTTGTGCGCTGAAGTGTGGCGACCCGACCCGAATGGATCAAGTCTACTGTGCTCTGGTGTCATCCCTGGATCAGTAATGCTGACACCACACATTACAGCGAAGGATTTATAGCAGAGTGGCAATCACACACTTATTACATCGTTGTCTCAAAGAGAACTTATTACAATAAATATGGCTTAAGGCCATCTAATGTCGATAACAGCAGAAGACTCGGAAGATAAATGGGTCCATCAACTCCAACGGCATCACTGAGTATAGAACCACGACCTAAAAGCACCTTACTCGTCGTCTGAAAAGTCTGCAACATGAGAAGTTGCAGCCTGAAAACGGGTCAGCACATGGAATATGCTGGCAATGTAACACATAGAGAGTAATGGAATGAAACAGCTATACTATATGCATATATGGCTGGTGGAAAGCTCTATGGTTACAGTTTTTGCGTAAAGCCAGTTTTCCCTACTGCAAAGGAATACATTTATTTAACTATCATGGTGGTTGTGAAACATCGAGAATGGTTGACAGCATTCCGATCCCAATTAAGTGAACAATTAAAACCCAACAACATTAATTAGAAGTAACATGATGAGATTCACATGATATTCAAGTACTAGATACTCAAGATGTCCATAACCGGGGACACGGCTAATCATGATTAGTTTGTACACTCTGCAGAGGTTTGCGCACTTTTCCCCACAAGACTCGATCGCCTCCGTTGGATTTCTCGCACTACATGGTGTTTGAGAAACGGATGACCGAGACATAGCCTTTCAGAAGCGCTAGCACCTTACAATCGGGTAGACCGGTACACCTACATCCCCTACATCTGCTAGTCTACCACTTTAAGAGTTCGCACAACTTAGTCAACTATGCCAGAGCCCATAATGGCTTGTGGCTGCACACGGAAGTTTCTAGCATGAAAGATCTTATGATCCCTTTGAGCCTGGGTGGCGGTCCAAAATAAAAACAGGCAAGTCCTAATAGACATCAGGTGCCTCAATCCACCCAGATGTGTGTTTAAGTTGCCACCTTAGATAAACCATTAAAATTATCAACTCACATCTGTCATGGATATCACTCACCCAATCCACGTCTACTAGCATAGCATGGCATAATAAGCAAACGTAGAAGTAACTCCCAAAGGTTTCATAATAAACAGGTAATAGGTACTACCTCTTCTACTTCCCATCCCACAATTTAATTAGATCCTAATCATGCAGTGTGAGAGGATTGATCTAATGCAATAAAACATGGGTTGTAGAAAAGGTATGATCAAAGTGTTACTTGCCTTGCTGATGATCCGCGAGACCTAGGGTTTCGAAGTAACAGGCGGCGCAATCCGGGTGATCTATCGCAGACAAACAACAAGCATAAAATAAGTACTCATCTAATGCACAGGTAAAACTTGAACAAGGGAACAAACCAGAAAGTTCAACTTAAGAACTCCGGTTGCAAAGAAAGAACGAACCGAACAAAGAATCGGAAAACAAACGGCGGAAGAAAACAACTCGGTTCTAGCAAGTTGAAACTAGGTCAAATTTTACCGGGGCAAAAACTTGTTTAAGTTGATTAGAAAGAACGACGGTTTCGAAACGAAACTCCAGGCGCTTGAATCACCTGATTCCGATAAACGAGCGGGAAGAAAGACTAGAACGAAGATCGGATCTGAGATCGCGATCGCGGAATAAATCCGACGAAAAGAAAGAGACGAACGGTTAAACGAACGGGCGTCGTTAACCGGGAAAATTCGGTGATCACGTTCGTTGAGGCGAACGGTCCGAAAGAAGAACGAAAACCGATCTAGGGTTTTCAGAAAAGAAACCGAAAAGGAAACGGAAAACCGATCTAGGGTTTCGGAAGAAAACCGAAACAAAAACCGGAAGAAAAGAAAAGAAAACTGGAACGGTTTCTAGAAGAAAAACCGAACCGAGGGAAAGAAGAGGCGGCGCGGCTACCTCGGGAGGCGGGGCTCCGGGCGGCGGCTAGGCAAGGGCGGCGGCGGCGCGGCTGCGGCTGCTGCTGCTGCTGCTTGGGGCGGCGGGCTGGTGTGGGGAGGAGAGGGGGGGGGGTCTTGGGGCATTTATAGGAGGGAGGGGGAGAGGGTTTCTTGGGGAGGGGGCAAGAAAAGGAGGGGGGCCGGCGGCCTAGAGTCCTTCTAGGACTCGGCCTGGGGTGGCGGGGCTGGCGGCTGGCGCTGGGCCGGCCGGCTGGGCCCTTGGCCCAGGCGGGGCGCTGCTCTCTCTCTTTTTTTTAAAATTAGTTTCGCGCGCAGAAAAATAAAGAAAAAGAAAACTAAACGGACTCCAAAATTCCTAAGGTAAATTTTCCCCGACTCCTAAAAATGAGTCGAACAAAAAGAACTTTTCTCCGGGCCTAAAATGCAATTTTTTGAAAACACGCATTTTTCCCTATCCAAATAAAAAGCAAACAAAACTCCGGCAAAAACAAAATTTGATTTATTCATTAGATCTTCATTTTTCCTAACTTTGGGAAAGTCATATTATTCCCTCTCTCATTTTTTTGATATTGGAAAAATAATTGAAGATGAAATAAAATAAATCAAATGATCCTCTTTTCCAAAATTTGAGAGAATTCAAATATGAAAATAACGAAATCTCCAACTCTCTCCGAGGGTCCTTGAGTTGCGTGAAATTTCTAGGATCAACCAAAAATGCAAGAAATATGATATGCATGATGATCTAGTGTATAACATACCAAATTGGAAATTTGGGATGTTACAAACCTACCCCCCTTAAGATGAATCTCGCCCTCGAGATTCGGGTTGGCTAGAAAATAGGTGAGGGTGGTCCTTGAGCAAATCTTCTTCTCTCTCCCAGGTGGCTTCATCCTCTGAATGGTGGTTCCACTGAACTTTGCAAAACTTGATAACCTTGCTGCGAGTAACTCTGCTGGCAAACTCGAGAATCTTGACTGGCTTCTCCTCATATGTTAAGTCGTCCTTCAACTGAATTGCTTCAAGCGGCACGGTATCTCTTAGCGGTATCTCCGCCATCTCGGCATGACATTTCTTCAGCTGAGAAACATGGAATACATCATGAACTCCTGACAGTCCCTCTGGTAATTCCAACTTATAAGCGACTTCTCCCATACGTTGCAAGATCTTGTACGGTCCAACGAAACATGGTGTTAACTTTCCGTTAACTCCAAAGCGCTTAACTCCTCGAAGTGGGGATACTCGAAGGTAAACTCTGTCTCCGGTTTCGTAAACTGTCTCCTTGCGTTTAGAATCTGCGTAGCTCTTCTGCCTGGACTGGGCTACCTTGAGCCTATTGCGAATCAACTTAACTTTCCGTTCAGACTCCTTAATCAAATCTGGTCCAAAGAATTGACGGTCTCCAACTTCGTCCCATGACAACGGTGTCCTGCACCTCCTTCCGTATAAAGCTTCGAAAGGTGCCATCTTCAAACTGGTTTGGTAACTGTTGTTATAAGAAAACTCCGCATACGGCAAGTTATTGTCCCAACTAGATCCATAATCTAGTGCACAAGCTCTCAGCATATCTTCCAAAATCTGATTGACTCTCTCGGTCTGTCCATCCGTCTGCGGATGAAAAGCTGTGCTGAACTCCAGTCTGGTTCCTAAAGTTTCATGCAACTGATTCCAAAACTTTGAGGTAAATTGGGTTCCTCTATTTGATACAATACTCCTCGGAACTCCATGCAAACAAATGACCCTATTCATGTATATCTTAGACAACTTAGCACTGGTGTAAGTGGTCTTAACTGGAATGAAATGTGCTACCTTTGTCAAACGATCAACTACTACCCATATCGAGTCATATCCTGCTTTCGTCCTGGGTAGTCCTGTGATAAAATCCATGCCTATCTTATCCCACTTCCATTCGGGTATCGGCAATGGTTGTAACAATCCTGCTGGCTTCTGATGCTCTGCCTTTACTCTCTGACATACGTCACAAACTGCTACATATGCTGCAATATCCTTCTTCATTCCGGTCCACCAGAATGTTTCCTTCAAATCCAAATACATCTTGGTATTCCCTGGGTGAATCGAATACGGTGAATCATGTGCCTCTTGCAAAATCAACTTCCTGATCTCCGGGTCATTGGGCACATAAACACGATCCTCAAACCATAAGGTATCGTGCTCATCCTCACGAAATCCCTTTGCTTTTCCTTCACTCAATTTCTCTTTTATAGCAGCAATCTCCTTGTCAGATTTCTGAGCTTCTCTGACCTTATCCATCAATGTTGACTGAATCTCCAATGTTGCTACATAGCCTCTCGGAACTATTTCCAAACATAGCTCACGAAGGTTTTCTGCTAACTCCTTTGGTACTTGTCCCGTCACTAGGGTGTTGACATGGCTCTTACGGCTCAATGCGTCAGCTACTACATTAGCTTTTCCGGGATGGTAATGCAATCTCATGTCATAATCCTTGATGAGCTCCAACCATCTCCTTTGTCTGAGGTTCAACTCCTTCTGCGTGAAAATGTACTTCAAACTCTTGTGATCCGTGTACACCTCACAATGATTTCCAATGAGGAAATGTCTCCACGTCTTCAATGCATGCACTACGGCTGCTAACTCCAAATCATGCGTGGCATAATTCAACTCATGAGGCTACAGTTGCCGTGAAGCATACGAAACAACTCTTCCTTTCTGCATAAGCACTGCTCCAAGTCCTCGACGTGAAGCATTGCAATACACCTCATAATCCTTGGTCTGATCTGGCAAAATCAATACTGGTGAGGTAACCAAATGTTTCTTCAATTCCTGGAAACTAGCCTCACACTCCTCAGTCCATTTGAACTTAGTATCCTTCTTCAACAATTCAGTCATAGGCTTTGCAATCTTTGAGAAATTCTCAATAAATCTCCGGTAGTATCCTGCGAGTCCAAGAAAACTCCGGATCTCTCCAACTGTCGTTGGTGAGTCCCATTCGGTTACTGTCTCAACCTTAGTGGGGTCAACTGCTATACCTTCTCCAGATATAACGTGTCCGAGGAATCCCACTTCCTTCAACCAAAACTGACATTTGCTGAATTTGGCATATAACTGATGTTCCCTTAGTTTCTCCAAAACCAAACGCAAATGTTCCTTATGCTCCTCTTCATTCTTTGAATAAACCAGGATGTCATCAATGAACACTACGACGAACTTATCCAAAAACTCCATAAACACTTTGTTCATCAGGTTCATAAAATAGGCAGGTGCGTTAGTCAATCCAAATGACATAACGGTATACTCATACAGTCCGTATCTCGTGGTGAATGCTGTCTTAGGTATGTCCTGCTCCCGAATCTTCAATTGATGGTACCCTGATCGCAAATCGATCTTGGAAAACACTTTAGCTCCTTGCAATCGATCAAACAGATCATTGATCATTGGCAGTGGGTACTTGTTCTTGATGGTTACTTCATTCAATCCCCGATAATCTACAACCATCCTTAACGATCCATCCTTCTTTTCCACTAGAAGTACGGGTGATCCCCAAGGCGAAGAACTTGGGCGAATGTAACCTTTATCCAATAACTCCTTAATCTGATTCTTAATTTCCACCAAATCCTTTGCTGGCATCCGGTACGGTTTCTTCGATATTGGGCCTGTACCTGGCAATAACTCAATCAAAAACTCAATGTCTCTATCCAGTGGCATGCCTGGCAATTCCTCAGGAAATACATCAGGAAAATCCTTTACCACTGGTACTTCCTCCTGCACAACTCCTGATAAGGAATTTACTTGTGTCCTGTTTGGCACATGCCGGGATACATACTTGATCCTTCTTCCTTCTGGTGTGGTAAGCAAAGTTGTCTTACTAGCACAATCGATGTTTCCTCCATACATCGACAGCCAATCCATACCAAGAATCACATCCAGACCTTGGGATTCCAGAATAATTAAATCCGTTGGGAAAACATGCCTTTCTATACTTAATGGCACTTGAAAACATCCTTGTCTGGCCATGTACTCTGCTCCTGGTGAGCTTACTAGCATAGGTGTTTTAAGAATCCTAGTGGGCAGGCTATACTTATCCACAAATCCCCTTGATATGTATGAATGCGATGCACCAGTATCAAAAAGAACGAGTGCAGTAAATGACTTAACCAAAAACTTACCTATTACTGCATCGGGCTGATCTTCAACCTCCTCCACATTAACGTGGTTCACCTGTCCCCTATTGAAAGGGTTCGGCTTCTTCCCAGAGCTTCCATTGCCATTTCCATTCTGGCCTTCAGGACATTCATTTGCATAATGCCCTGGCTTCGTACACTTATAGCAAGTGACGTGGCTCAGGTCCTTCTTGGCTGGGGTGGATGGGGTGGTCCGGTTCTGGCCGTTGCTTCCTCCATTCCCATTACCATTCTTGTGGCCATTATGGTTGTGCGAGCTACCTCCTCCATGGGTGTGCTGAAACTGAAATCCCGGTTTAGGAGCAAAACGGGGCTTCTGCTGGGCTCCAGAGTTATACTTCCCCTGTCCATATTTCCTCTTGCGGTTCTCAATCTGCTGTTGCTTCCCTTCAATCACGATGGCACGATCTACCAACTCCTGGTAGTTGTTGAAACTCGCTACCATCAACTGCATGCTTAGTTCATCATTCAATCCCTCCAGAAACTTCTCCTGCTTAGCTGCATCCGTAGCAACGTCATCTGGGGCATAACGTGCTAACTTGCTGAAGTCGTCAACGTACTGGCCAACTGTCCTTCCTCCTTGGCGTAAGTTGCGAAACTCACGCTTCTTTATGGCCATAGCTCCTGCTGAAACATGGGCAGTGCGGAAAGCTTGCTGAAACTGATCCCATGTGACAGTGTCAACTGGGTAAGTGGCTGTGAAATTCTCCCACCATGCTGCCGCGGGTCCGTCAAGCTGGTGAGCGGCAAACTTCACTTTCTCACCATCCGTGCATCCTGCAGTGGTCAACTCCCTTCCTATCTTGCGGAGCCAATCGTCTGCTACTATTGGTTCGGTGCTACTGGAAAACACTGGTGGATTCAGCCTAAGGAAACGGGCTAAGTGGTCAACAGGTGGTGGTGGTGGTGGGTTGTTGTTGTTGTTCTGCAGGTTCTGGACTAACATCTGCATCAATTGATTCTGCTGCTGGATCAATTGGGTGAGCTCCGGTGGAAATCCATTGTCACGTCTCGGAGGCATCTGAGGGTTTAGAAAAGATGAGATATAAGAATAGAGGGGGTCTAAAGAGAAAACACTACCCATATGCACATGAGCAAATGCACAGAAAATCACTTCATCAATCAAACAAGGGCTTACAATTGGTGTAAAACTATCGCAAAAGTGCTCGACTATAATGTTTACATGGGGGAAATACTACTACTATCTGGTGGTCATCTAGAAATTTGAACCAGTGGAAGACTCCATGATATCTGCTCCAGCTTCGTCTTCAAAGTCGGGTTCACTTGGATCCGAATCGGTGTCATCGATGATGATGTAGTTGTCCGGACATGCGACGTACTCGTCTTCCTCCGTGGATGCTAACTTCCTCTTGAGTTCTTCAATCTCCTGCTTAAGATCGCCATTGTGCCTTGCTAGAGCTACGATCTCGTCCATGTAGTCCTTGCGTGTAGACTTCAGTTCTCCTTCTAGCTCGATGATCCTTGCCTTCGCATTCTTCAACTCTATCATATCATTGCACATCTGGTTCTCGTGGCGTCGAATATGCTGGTTTAACTCCTGGATGAATGATGCAATGGATCTATCCTTCTTGGTGCTGACTAACTCCCATTGTTCATCTCGGCGTCTGCAAATCTGGTAGATAGTGTCCTTGAGGTCTTCTTGATAAACTTCTCCAATGCATCCTATGGTGATATGAGCTACCATGCTTCTTCCTAGACTCCAGGTTGGTGCATTGAAAACACTATCTATAGGCTTCGTGATTGGCACGAATGTCCTTCCTGGAACGTGAGCTTGAATCTTCCAGCGCTCCTCTTCAGGCAGAGTGGCGTTGAAGGTTCCCGTGAAGCTTGGTAATCCAATGTTCAGGTACTTGGGGACTTCCTTCAGGTGAAATCCAAATGGTGTGCCTTCATCAGGTTGAGCGTACTTAATCTTCGCGTGCGTCATTCTAAAAGAGTAGAAAAGATGGGGAGTTAGAAAATGAGAAGAGAATGGTGATCTATGGCTTTAACTTAGTGGTCGTGTCCTACAGTCAGCGTGTGTTCTGATACCATCTCTGTGGCGACCCGACCCGAATGGATCAAGTCTACTGTGCTCTGGTGTCATCCCTGGATCAGTAATGCTGACACCACACATTACAGCGAAGGATTTATAGCAGAGTGGCAATCACACACTTATTACATCGTTGTCTCAAAGGGAACTTATTACAATAAATATGGCTTAAGGCCATCTAATGTCGATAACAGCAGAAGACTCGGAAGATAAATGGGTCCATCAACTCCAACGGCATCACTGAGTATAGAACCACGACCTAAAAGCACCTTACTCGTCGTCTGAAAAGTCTGCAACATGAGAAGTTGTAGCCTGAAAACGGGTCAGCACATGGAATATGCTGGCAATGTAACACATAGAGAGTAATGGAATGAAACAGCTATACTATATGCATATATGGCTGGTGGAAAGCTCTATGGTTACAGTTTTTGCGTAAAGCCAGTTTTCCCTACTGCAAAGGAATAAATTTATTTAACTATCATGGTGGTTGTGAAACATCGAGAATGGTTGACAGCATTCCGATCCCAATTAAGTGAACAATTAAAACCCAACAACATTAATTAGAAGTAACATGATGAGATTCACATGATATTCAAGTACTAGATACTCAAGATGTCCATAACCGGGGACACAACTAATCATGATTAGTTTGTACACTCTGCAGAGGTTTGCGCACTTTTCCCCACAAGACTCGATCGCCTCCGTTGGATTTCTCGCACTACATGGTGTTTGAGAAACGGATGACCGAGACATAGCCTTCAGAAGCGCTAGCACCTTATGATCGGGTAGACCGGTACACCTACATCCCCTACATCTGCTAGTCTACCACTGTAAGAGTTCGCACAACTTAGTCAACTATGCCAGAGCCCATAATGGCTTGTGGCTGCACACGGAAGTTTCTAGCATGAAAGATCTTATGATCCCTTTGAGCCTGGGTGGCGGTCCAAAATAAAAACAGGCAAGTCCTGATAGACATTAGGTGCCTCAATCCACCCAGATGTGTGTTTAAGTTGCCACCTTAGATAAACCATTAAAATTATCAACTCACATCTGTCATGGATATCACTCACCCAATCCACGTCTACTAGCATAGCATGGCATAATAAGCAAACGTAGAAGTAACTCCCAAAGGTTTCATAATAAACAGGTAATAGGTACTACCTCTTCTACTTCCCATCCCACAATTTAATTAGATCCTAATCATGCAGTGTGAGAGGATTGATCTAATGCAATAAAACATGGGTTGTAGAAAAGGTATGATCAAAGTGTTACTTGCCTTGCTGATGATCCGTGAGACCTAGGGTTTCGAAGTAACAGGCGGCGCAATCCGGGTGATCTATCGCAGACAAACAACAAGCATACAATAAGTACTCATATAATGCACAGGTAAAACTCGAACAAGGGAACGAACCAGAAAGTTCAACTTAAGAACTCCGGTTGCGAAGAAAGAACCAACCGAACAAAGAACCGGAAAACAAACGGCGGAAGAAAACAACTCGGTTCTAGCAAGTTGAAACTAGGTCAAATTTTACCGGGGCAAAAACTTGTTTAAGTTGATTAGACGGAACGGCGGTTTCGAAACGAAACTCCAGGCGCTTGAATCACCTGATTCCGATAAACGAGCGAGAAGAAAGACTAGAACGAAGATCGGATCTGAGATCGCGATCGCGGAATAAATCCGACAAAAAGAAAGAGACGAACGGTTAAACGAACGGGCGTCGTTAACCGGGAAAATTCGGTGATCACGTTCGTTGAGACGAACGGTCCGAAAGAAGAACGAAACCGATCTAGGGTTTTCGGAAGAGAAACCGAAAAGGAAACGGAAAACTGATCTAGGGTTTCGGAAGAAAAGCGAAACAAAAACCGAAAGAAATGAAAAGAAAATCGGAACGGTTTCTAGAAGAAAACCGAACCGAGGGAAAGAAGAGGCGGCGCGGCTACCTCGGGAGGCGGGGCTCCGGGCGGCGGCTAGGCAAGGGCGGCGGCGGTGGCTAGGCGGCGGCGGCAGGCGGCGCGGCTGCGGCTGCTGCTGCTGCTTGGGGCGGCGGGCTAGTGTGGGGAGGAGAGGGGGGGGTCTTGGGGTATTTATAGGAGGGAGGGAGAGAGGGTTTCTTGGGGGAGGGGGCAAGAAAAGGAGGGGGGGCCGGCGGCCTAGAGTCCTTCTAGGACTCGGCCTGGGGCGGCGGGGCTGGCGGCTGGCGCTGGGCCGGCCGGCTGGGCCCTTGGCCCAGGCGGGGCGCTGCTCTCTCTCTCTCTCTCTTTTTTAAATTAGTTTCGCGCGCAGAAAAACAAAGAAAAAGAAAACTAAACGGACTCCAAAATTCCTATGGTAAATTTTCCCCGACTCCTAAAAATGAGTCGAACAAAAAGAACTTTTCACCGGGCCTAAAATGCAATTTTTTGAAAACACGCATTTTTTCCTATCCAAATAAAAAGCAAACAAAACTCCGGCAAAAACAAAATTTGATTTATTCATTAGATCTTCATTTTTCCTAACGTTGGGAAAGTCATATTATTCCCTCTCTCATTTTTTTGATATTGGAAAAATAATTGAAGATGAAATAAAATAAATCAAATGATCCTCTTTTCCAAAATTTGAGAGAACTCAAATATGAAAATAACGAAATCTCCAACTCTCTCTGAGGGTCCTTGAGTTGCGTGAAATTTCTAGGATCAACCAAAAATGCAAGAAATATGATATGCATGATGATCTAGTGTATAACATACCAAATTGGAAATTTGGGATGTTACATGAAGCTTGATAATTGATGGTGGAGTGAAGCTTAATCAGTCGCATGACCCATGGAGCATAGAAGTTGAGGCCAAACAAATCAATACCAAAAGCTGCCAATTAACGAAAGAAGAAGTCTTGAGTGTTGAACCTAATGCCATTGATGAGGTAGAAAACAAATGTCTTCATGGTGCCTTCAATATTGGCGTGAGGAGAGTGCCTCTTGATTGGCCATAGAGTATGCCTCAGTATGTGATAGATAGTGCGGGGCGGGTACTCGAGGTCATTGACAAGAAATTCCTTGGGTTATTCAGCATCATCAGGAAAAGGCTTCATCATACTGAGCATCTGGCTCATTTTGGGTTCAGGCTTCTGAAAGATGCTCTACAATTCTTGCTCATAACGCTGACAACCTGGCTCATAGAGATCACCAGGAAGTTAGCTCGATGAAGTATTGAGCTTTGGCTTCGTGATGTACATCACCTGACATCCACTCAGGGACCCGTGTGTTCGGATCCCTGTTGTAGCCTGAGATGTGAAGAGTGGCATGGAATTGCAGCGGAAGTTCCACATTCCAGTGCTCCTTGTCAACGACAAATGGGAGAAAGTCAAATTCTCTAAAGCATTCAAGATCTTCTTCAAGGCACGAGAGACCAGCAATGGCATCGCAACACATGCGCTTGAGAGGGAAGATCATGTCCTGGTTATACAGAATACATGAGTAGTAGCTCCTTTGCTGGTGGTTCCAGAACCTGTCAGATGAGATCTTAGGCTTCTTGTCAAAGAAGGCGTTGTGATCTATGAAGCTGAGCACACTAAAGGAGCCTCGAGTGGTAATGACACTAGGAAGCCTGGGCAGTCTGGGCTTTGGCTTCAGCATCTGAGGCCTTTGCTCCACATGATAATCATACTGAGGACCATGAGCAGCTGGTGGTGTCATGATTGGCCACTTGACAGTTACAAGCTCACCATGATAGAACACCTGTTCCATAGTGTGAGGTATAGGAGAAGCAGCAACAATATCAGAGGTGGATGGTTAAGTGTCTTCAATGGCATCATGGGATTTAGTCTGAAGAGTGGCTCCGGGCTACACATTGTCTTCAGCCATGACTATGTCATCGGCTTCAGTAGTGGTTGTATCAGCAGCTTCATTTTCCGCGGCTTCAGTGGCTTCAAGAATTGGCGGGTCTGGCACAATCACATCTTCATTCTATATTGTTTCAGCGGTAGGGGGAATAACAGATTGATCTTCATCTTTGTCCTCGACTAATGTAGCCAGTATATCTTCATCCTCTTTTGCTTCAGATTGATGAGCATTTTCTAAGGGGATGGCTTCAGGGAACACTTGGCGTGCTACTGATCTTGTGGCTTGCACATCCTCTTTAGGAATGCTTGACATGGAGACCGTTGGCCTTGGGCCTCAGTTGATCTTGTGGCTTGCACATCCTCTTTAGGAATGCTTGACATGGAGACCATTGGCCTTGGGCCTCGGTGAAGCCTTCGAAAAGAGGGCGACGCCTGCGGTGAGAGAGTGGTATTCTCCATGTCTTCAAGTGTGTCTTGTGGAGTCTCAATCACAGGAGTAGTGACTTGAGCTGGTGGTGTGCGAGGAATGACCTCGCGCAGCGGAGTGTTGGGGTGGTGCACTTGCCAGAAATCATCTTGTGTGATTGGCGTCGTGGGACCTGAAAGTGCTAGTGATCGACCAGAGGGGGGTGAATAGGCGATTTTTATGAAAGTCTTCAAAACATGGAAGTTTAGAAGACAAACAATAGAAGCAAACATATTACCATGCAGCGGAAGGTAGACTACACTAGGCAAGCCATAGTCAAGTATCCAATGAAGTGAAAGCACAACGACTAATAGCAGCTAGGCAGTATAGATCAGGGCGGAAGGTAGTATGAAGCCAATCAGAACAAGCAGTTACACAGTGAAGACAAAAGGATAATGCAAACAGGCAATGACTTCACAAGGACCAACCGCAAATAAAGATATGGGAAAGGATTGAACCAGTGGCTCGTTGAAGACAATGATTTGTTGGACCAGTTCCATTTGTTGTGACAACTGTACGTCTGGTTAGGGAGGCTGAGATTCAACTCAGAAGACCACGTCTTCACCTTATTCCCCTTGAGCTAAGGACACCCAATCCTCGCCCAATCACTCTGGTAAGTCATCAAGGTAGACTTCAAAACCTTCACAGACTTCGTTCACCGACGATCCACAATGACTCTTGGATGCTCAGAATGCGTTGCCTAACCGGCTGGAGGATTCACAGTCCTCAGGTGTAATAAGTCTTCAGATCACACAGACAGGAAGACTTCAGTAATGCCTAACACTCTTTGGCTCTGGGTGTTTAGGGCTTTGTCCTCGCAAGGATTTCTCTCTCAAAGGCTTCGAGGTGGGTTGCTCTCAAACGACAAAAGCCGTCCACTAACTCTGAGCAGCCAACCAATTTATGGTGCAGGGGGTGGGCTATTTATAGCCACTAGGCAACCCGACCTGATTTGTCCGAAATGACCCTGGGTTACTAAGGAGCTAACACGTGTTCCAACGGTCAGATTTCAAACACACACGGCAACTTGACTTGAGCTACAAGCAAAGCTGACTTATCCAGCTCTGGATAAGATTTGCTCTCATTGTCTTCGCTCGAAGACAAAAGATTTTGGTTAAGCATCACTTCAGTCATTCAGACTGGTTCACTTGGACCCCACTTAACAGTACGGTGGTTCCAATGACTCAACAAAGAAGAAAAGCAAACAACGAAACAACTAAGTCTTCGTGCTCCATAGTCTTCACGCGATGTCTTCTTTTGTCATAGTCTTCAATGTGAATACCTTCACATACCACCTTTGTCTTCAATGTCTTCATACATTTTTAGGGGTCATTGTAACGCCCTCGATGCGGCTATATCTCCTACGTGTCGAAGCATGACTTAGAGGCATAACCGCATTGAAAGCAATGTCACAAGTAAGGTAATCTTCACAACATCCCATGTAATATAGATAATAAGGGGAAAGGTACATAGTTGGCTTACACTCGCCACGTCACACAAAGTACATAAATAGCAATACATCATCCAATACACTCATGGTCCGACTACGGTACCAAAATAAAAGATCAACCCAACATGCGACACGGTCCCGATCGCCCCAACTGGGCACCACTACTGATCATCAGGGAAAAACACATAGTAACGGCGTGAGTCTTCGTCGAACTCCCACTTGAGCTCAAGCGCATCATATGGAATGGAGTCATCGGGCCCTGCATCTCGTTTGGAAGTAATCTGTGAGCCACAGGGACTCAGCAATCTCGCACCCTCGCGATCAAGACTATTTAAGCTTATAGGTAACGCAAGGTAAATATGTGGAGCTGCAGCAAGCGACTAGAAAATGTGGTGGCTAACCTGTTCGCAAAAGAGAGCGAGAAGAGAAGGCAAAGCGCGAACGAAGAACTAGAAAACAACGTACGGCAAACATTACTCCAACACCGTGTTCACATCCCGGACTACGCCGAGAAGAGACCATCACGGTAACACACACCGTTGATTCATTTTAATTAAGTTAAGGTTCAAGTTATCTACAACCGGACATTAACAAATTCCCATCTGCCCATAACCACGGGCACGGCTTTCGAAAGTTCAAATCCCTGCAGGGGAGTCCCAACTTAGCCCATGACAAGCTCTCACGGTCAACGAAGGATATACCTTCTAGCGGGAAGACCCAATCAGACTCGGAATCCCGGTTACAAGACATTTTGACAAGGTAAAACTAAACCAGCAACACCGCCCGAATGTGCCGACAAATCCCGATAGGAGCTGCACATATCTCGTTCTCAGGGCACACTCAGATGAGCCAGACGTCGGGTAGGCCAGCCCAGGGTTGCCCCTGGTAGCTCCGGACATCGCTCGGTTGGACCAACACTCAGAGGAGCACTGGCCCCGGGGGGGGGGGGGGGGGTTAAATAAGATGACCCTCGGGCTCCGGAAACCCAAGGGAAAAAGAGGCTAGGTGGAAAATGGTAAAACCAAGGTTGGGCATTGCTGGAAGAGTTTTATTCAAGGTGAACTGTCAAGGGGTTCCCATTATTACCCAACCGCGTAAGGAACGCAAAATCCGGGAACATAACACCGATATGACGGAAACTAGGGCGGCAAGAGTGGAACAAAACACTAGGCAAAAGGCCGAGCCTTCCACCCTTTACCAAGTATATAGATGCATTAAGATAACAAAATAATATAGTGATATCCCAACAAGAAAATAATATTCCAACAAGGAACGATCTCCAATTTTCACCTGCAACTAGCAACGCTATAAGAGGGCCTGAGCAAAGCGGTAACATAGCCAATCAACGGTTTGCTAGGACATGGTGGGTTAGAGGTTTGACATGGCAATTTGGGAGGCATGATAAGCAAGTCGTAGGCATCTTAGCATAGACATAGCAAAAGAGCGAGCATCTAGCAAAGCAAATATAGAAGTGATTTCAAGGGTATGATCATCTTGCCTGCAAAGTTGTCAGAGTTGACTGGATCCTCGAAGGCAAACTCAACGGGATCCTCGTTAGCGAACTCGTCTCCCGGCTCTACCCAAACAAGACAAACAAGCAAAAGGAACATAATCAACCACGTGCAAATGCTCGAACAACATGATGCAAACATGATATGTTATGCGGGATGCGATTTGTGATGCATATGCAAGATTTGACAAGGAATGAATGAACCTGGACTCAAATTGGAAATCCAAGTGTGCCACTGGAAATGTGAGGTGATTTCGGTTGAAATCGATATAAAGAACACCGGAATCGGAGACACGGTTTGGAAATGGCAAGCAAAACAAATATGACACCGGTCTGCGATAAACAGCAAGTAGCCATCTAAATGCAACAAGTTAAACATGCTACAACACTCAAACATGGCAAAAAAATACATGGCAGGGATCCACTCATAACGCTTAACAAAAGATGAACACTGAGCTACAGCCAATTCATCCATTAACAGGTTCAAACAAGCATGGCAAAAGTGCAATTGGTAAACATGTTTCAGACTTGGTGAAATTAACACAAGCCTGGAATTTCGTATCAAATAGCACACTTTGGAGCATGAAAACTAGATGCTACAGGAACTTAACATGGCAAAGTAAAGCATGACATAGAGCTACTCAAAGAGCTTAACAAAAGTCCCTTAGTGACCTTGAGCCAAAAGGGATCAGAAAATACAATTGCAAGCATGTGAACATGGCAAAAACATAAACAGATTACAGACTTAGAGAAAAACTGGAACACGCAAATCTGTTAACGAGTAGGCATGTTTACGAGCTCGATGCACTCACTACAGAGCAAGGCATGACAATCTAAGCATACACCCATTAAGAATACACATTATATAAGCTAGACATGGCAACAACATCCTCGGCACAATTGCTAACAAGTAGACAATCTGCCCAGATTCACGAAATAGCAAAAGTAGAGCTCGATTGACTCAAGCTAGGGTCCTCCATAAATGCAAAGAAATACATGGATGGATAGAGCACTACAAGATTAACAAATCATCCTTACTGATCATCCTCAAAAGAGGCACATATCACTAGGAAACAACATGAACATATGGCATATTGATAAAAACAGATCAAGACTTAGTGAAATTGCTAAGTCCCTGAAATCAGCATTAACGAATGCACCACTTTGCAAGCTTGTACTAGTCACCACACATATCACAAAAAATACATGGATAGCACCTCTGGAAAGACGATAAAGCATATAACAAAACACATGTAGAGCTCAGGAGCATATCATGCACACAATAATCATGGCAAAAATGACAAATAGCTATTTGGTGCAGCAGATCTGACAATTAACTCAAATAGCACTCTTCCAAAAGCATTTCGGGCATCAAGATGACCTCAAATGAAAATGACACAATGAGATGAAATGATGTACTCTCTGAGACGAGCATTTTGATATGCTACACGCCCAAAACAGAGCTACAGATGCGGAGATATAGCATGATGAACATTGCAAAATAATTAGGGTTCCGGGAGAAAAGTCAACCGGATCTAGATCTGGATCTGAGATCACTGTTCACGCGCGGTCTTCGAGGTTCGTCGGGGAGCTCGCTGGAGTTCTTCGTGGAGGTGGCCGAAGCTCGCTGGCTTGCCGGAGAGGGAGGAGGAAGCCGAGGCGGCGGTTGGCGGCGCCGGCCGATGAGGAGGCAAGGCGCGGACTTCGGCGGGCGGCGGGGCAAGCGCCGACTGAAGGGAGGCGGTGGCCGGCGATGTGGGCCGCGGCGGCGCCTGCCGGCGAGGCGGCTCGGCCGCGGGGAAGAAGGCGGCGGGGCTCCCAGGCGCGGGCGCGGGGCGGCTCGGGCCGCGGGGGCCTGCCCCGGGCCGCGCGGGCCGGTGCAGTGGGAGACGGCGGCGGCATATGGCGGTGTGCCACGTGGTGGCGGCGGCGCGGGTCGGACGTGTCCGGCCCGGCGATTTTCGTCCGGCGGCGGAGAGGGAGCGGGGCTAGGGTTAGGGATCCGGAATTTTCGGGGGAGTGCACCTATTTATAGATAGAGGGAGCTAGGAGAGTCCAAATGAGGTGCGGTTTTTGGCCACGCGATCGTAATCGAACGCTCTAGATGATGGAGAGGGTTTTGGTGGGTTTTGGGCCAAATTGGAGGGGTGTTGGGCTGCAACACACACGAGGCCTTCTTGGTCCCTCGGTTAACCGTTGGAGCATCAAACGAAGTCCAAATGGTACGAAACTTGACAGGCGGTCTACCGGTAGTAAACCAAGGCCGCTTGGCAAGTCTTGGTCCAATCCGGAAATGTTAATCCCCACACACGAAAGAAAGGTAGAAAGGACCACCGGAGGAGATAGGAGCGCCGGAATGCAAAACGGACAACGGGGAAAATGCTCGGATGCATGAGATGAAAACGTATGCCAATGCAATGCACATGATGACATGATATGAGATGCATGACAACGACAACAACACACGGAGGCAAAAACCCGAACCCGAGGAAATAAAGTAACTTAGCGCCAGAAACGGCAAGACTTGGAGTACATATTAGGTAAATTACATCCATGGTGTTACAACACTCCACCACTACGAAAGGATCTCGTCCCGAGATCTAGGACTGGAAGAACGCCGGGTACTCAAAACGGAGGTGATCCTCGCATTCCCAGGTGGCTTCACGGTCGGAATGGTGTGACCACTTGACTTTGAGGAATTTGATTGACTTATTGCGAGTCTTGCGTTCAGTCTCTTCAGGAATAGCAACGGGTTTCTCACGATAAGAGAGATCTTCTTGGAGCTCAATGTCTTCGAAGTTAACGGTGCGGTCAGGAGTCTTGAAGCACTTGCGGAGCTGAGAGACATGGAACACGTCGTGCACATTTGCAAAGTTTGAAGGAGGCTTGAGTTGATAGGCGAGATCGCCTCTCTTGCTGACGATCTTGAAAGGACCCACGTATCTAGGGGCAAGCTTCCCTTTGATACCGAAGCGACGAGTACCTTTCATTGGAGAGACGCGGAGGTAAACAAGGTCTACGATCTCGAAAGCCAAATCACGGTGCTTACTATCATAGTAGCTCTTCTGGCGCGATTGCGCTACTTTGAGGTTATCACGAATGACTTTGCACATTTCCTCTGCCTTTGTGATTAAGTCATTTCCAAGAAGTTGACGTTCATCGGTTTCAGACCAGTTGAGAGGGGTACGACACTTCCTGCCATACAGAATTTCGAATGGGGCCTTGCCTGAGCTGGCGTGAAAACTGTTGTTGTAGGAGAATTCGGCGTATGGAAGACAATCTTCCCACTTCATGCCGAAGGAGATCACACAAGCCCTGAGCATATCTTCAAGAATCTGATTGACACGCTCGACTTGACTGCTAGTTTGAGGATGGAAAGCTGTGCTGAAGCGGATGTTGGTGCCCATGGCCTTCTGAAAAGAATCCCAAAACTTGGAGGTAAAGATGCTGCCACGGTCTGAAGAGATCACCTGTGGAATGCCGTGCAGCGAGACAATCCAAGAGGTATACATCTCCGCCAATTGAGCTGCAGTGATAGATTCTTTAATCGGCAGAAAGTGAGCCACTTTAGTGAGTTTGTCGATGACAACGAATATAACATCATTGCCACGCTTGGACTTTGGAAACCCAGTCATGAAGTCCATCTCAATGTGGTCAAACTTCCATTCTGGAATGGCAAGAGGTTGGAGGAGACCAGCTGGCCTTTGGTGTTCTGCCTTCACTCTTCTGCAGACATCACACTCATTCACGAACTGAGCAATCACGCGCTTCATTCGAGTCCACCAATAAGCCTGCTTGAGGTCCTGATACATCTTCGTACTCCCAGGGTGGATGGAGAGGAGTGAATTGTGAGCCTCCTTCATGATCACTTTACGAAGGTCACCTCTGGGCACAACAATACGATCCTCGAAGAAGAGAGTATCCTTGTCATCAAGGCAGTAGCACTTGTACTTGGGTTGGCTCTTGGCAATCCCAATCTTCACCTTCTTCACCATAGCATCAAGAAGTTGAGCCTCGCGAATCTGGTCTTCCAAGGTAGGAGAGACTTGAAGGTTGGCGAGGAAACCTTGAGGAACAACTTGCAGATTGAGTTTGCAGAAAGCTTCACAAAGCTCGGGTTGGTAAGGCTTTAGAATCAGACTGTTGCAGTAAGCCTTCCTGCTCAAAGCGTCAGCAATCACATTGGCCTTGCCTGGAGTATACTCGATACTTGGATTATACTCTTGAATCATTTCGACCCAGCGAGTCTGCCTGAGGTTGAGATTAGGCTGAGTGAAGATGTACTTGAGACTCTTGTGGTCAGTGAAGATGTCCACTTTTCTTCCCAATAAGAGATGTCTCCAAGTCAAAAGAGCATGCACAACTGCCGCCAACTCGAGGTCATGAGTGGGGTAGTTCTTCTCGTTGGGCTTCAACTGGCAAGAGGTATAAGCCACAACTTTCTTCTCTTGCATCAACACTGCACCAAGACCATGAAGAGAGGCATCGCAAAAGACCTCGAACAGTTTGGATTCATCAGGAGGAGTCGGAACTGGAGCAGTGACCAATTTCTCTTTCAAAGTGTTGAAAGCGATGTCACATTCCGGAGACCAAACGTACTTGACGTGCTTCTGGAGACGGTTTTAAAGAGGCTTCGCAATCTTAGAAAAGTTCTCAACGAACCTTCGACAGTAGCTTGCGAGACCAAGGAAGCTACAGAGTTGCTTCACGTTCTGAGGTGGTTCCCAATTCACGATTGCAGACACCTTCTCAGGATTCACCGCAATGCCCTTGGCAGAGATGATATGCCCAAGATAAAGAACCTCATCGAGCCAAAACTCGCACTTTGAGAACTTGGCGTAGAACTGATGTTCCCTGAGCTTATCGAGCACCAAACGCAAGTGCCTGGCATGATCTTCCTTGTTCTTCGAAAAGACCAGAATGTCGTCGAGATAGACCAAAATGAAGTCATTTGTGTAGGCGTTGAAGATGAAGTTCATCATGCGAGAGAAAGTCAGAGGAGCATTGACAAGGCCAAAAGACATGACAGTGTATTCATATGAACCATAGCTTGTTCTGAAAGCCGTCTTGGGAATATCTTGCTCACGGATACGAATCTGGTGATAACCCATACGGAGATCAAGCTTGGAGAATACTTGGGTACCTTTGAGTTGTTCGAACAGCTCGTTGATGTTGGGAAGTGGGTACTTGTTCTTGATAGTCTTCTTGTTCAATGGACGGTAGTCAACACAAAGTCGGTCCGTTCCATCCTTCTTCTTCACAAAAAGAACTCCACAACCCCACGGAGAAGAACTAGGTCGGATGAGACCCATTCGCTCTTGAATATCGAGTTGCTTCTTCAGCTCCTTCAACTCTTCAGGTCCGAGCTTGTAAGGACGCTTGCAAACCGGTTCCGTGCCAGGCTCAAGATCAATGACGAATTCAACTGGCCGGTGCGGAGGCATTCCTGGAAGCTCTTCTGGAAAGACGTCCTGATATTCGCAAATGATTGGAATTTGAGAGATGGCATCCAGTTCACCCTTCTCATTGAGAGAAAACAGACGGATGGTATCATCACGAGCGGCAAAGACAATTACATCCTCAGACGAATGAGTCAATTGAATATGCCTGGCAGCACAATCAAGGTGTGCCTTGTGCTTAGAAAGCCAATCCATTCCAAGAATAAGATCAATGTCCGAGTTGCCAAGAACCACTGGAGAAGAAAGAAACTTGTAGTCGCCAACGTGATAGTAACATCCGGGGCCATAGCGCTTGCATTCATGAATTTACCCGGAGAAACAACGGATAACTGACTAGGCAAATCTTGTAAAGGAAACTCATGCTTAGAAACAAATGGTCTGGAGATGAAACAATGCGATGCACCAGTGTCAAAAAGAACTTTTGCAGGAACATCGTTAACAGCAAGGTTACCCATGATGACATCTGACGAGTCCTCTGCCTAAGCCGCATTCAGCAAGTTGACCTTGGCGAACTTAGGGTTATGCTTGACCACATCTGTACTTGCCGATCTCACAGGAGGAGGAGGAGGAAGGCGCCTCTGATTGAAGCATTTGTTGGCATAGTGACCCTTCTGTTGGCACTTGTTGCACGTGACCTATGAAAGCGGACGGTGATACGGAGCACTCGATCTTGGAGCTTGAGACGAAGTCTTGTTCTGAAAGCCAGGGTTGGGTGGGTGGGAAGATCCACTGCCACCTTTGCTCTTCTGCTGATACGGCTGACGGAACAGAGGAGGAGGAAGCCAATACTTCTGCTGCTTGGCCACTTGAGTAGAGGAAGAAGGAGTAGCATCTCTGACTCACTTCTTGGAAGCATTACACTTCAGTTGAGCAGCCTCTTGCTTCAATGCCATGTTGTAAAACTCATCGTACCTCCTGGGCTCAAAGAGAACGAGAGCTAACTGGATTTCTTCTCTGAGACCACCCCTGAACTGGTATATCATGCTCTTCTCGTCAGGGACATCCTGCTTAGCAAAGCGGGCGAGCTTCTGAAACAACTTGTTGTAGTCATAGACAGACATAGAGCCTTGCTTCAGGTTGCGGAATTCCTCACGCTTGCTTTCAACTACACTCTGAGGAATATGATGAGCTTTGAAGTCTTGACGGAATTCATCCCAGGTAATCACACGGCCTCCTCTGGAATCTTTGTACTGCTGGAACCATTCTGCAGCTTGGTCTTTGAGTTGGAAGGAAGCGAACTTGACAAAGTCCTCAGGCCTGACGTTACTGCACTCGAAATGCTTGCATAAGTCCACAAGCCAATTGTCAGCATCAGTTGCCTCAACACAATTGCTGAAGGTCTTTGGCTGGTTAGCAAGGAACTGGTTGAGTGTAGCAAAGTGATTCTGATTGTTGCCCTGGTTGACTTGGTTCGCTTGGTTGCGCTCTTGAAGAATTTGCATGATCAACTGCGTGTTTGCATTGGTAGCAGCCATCACAGCTTGCCATGCCTCCAGAGGAGGTGGTGGTGGTGGCGAATCAAGATTCGGAGTCGTGCGCGTTGGAGGAGCCATCCTGAAGAGGTTGACATCCATTAGCACTTGACAGATAAGATTGAAGCTAAATCAAGTGGGTTGAAATTGCAACATATAGTCTTCACATCCGAACATAATGAACAAATGCATTCCAATAGAAATGGTCACATATCCATAAATTGAGAAGCCACTTAGAATTTAGGTAGAGGAATAAATCAACAAGGTACGGAGCAAGAACGAATACTCGGTAAGAAATCCCAATCTCAAACCAAATATCCATGGAAGAAGATCTAGAGCTACAAGAATTCCCACCTATGAAACTCCCGAACCTTTCCGGTTATGCAATCAGGTGTTGGGGATACAGGGGAAGCATAATATCTCACCCAAATCTAGCAAATCCTACATCCAGCTGTATCCATCCTTCAACACATAACCGAGAAAAACTTCAGAAATCATCTACCTCAACCTTCAAAAAAGCATCCGTTATACAAGTTATGGCAATACTCCTGAACTCCCGCCCCAGTACTGGGTGGCGTCGAGGTTATCTCACCAACAACTGTATAAAAGAGATTTTCGATGTCGGCAAACTAAACTCAGGTATTCTAGAACTGCAATGATAAAATTGTGACGACAACACCTCGGAGCTCAACTCCCCGGGACACTGCCACAACCCCTAAATGACAGGAGGCACCAAGAACAATGTTCTCATCACAAATCGATCGGAACGATTCCAAGATACTCGCGTGATCCTACATTTTTTTTGTGAAATTTGAGAAGAGAAGAGTCAAAACTCTACGTCAGGATGCCTTACCAGAGCGATGAAGGGACTGGAGAGTAAAAAGAATTCCTAAACTCTCCGATATATAATTCCTAGATGACTCAAAACATTTTTCTAGACTCAACAACGGCTGCTAAAAACGATCAATCAGTGGGGCCTCCTAAGGTCGGGGAAGGCTCTGATTACCAACTTGTAACGCCCTCGATGCGGCTATATCTCCTACGTGTCGAAGCATGACTTAGAGGCATAACCGCATTGAAAGCAATGTCGCAAGTAAGGTAATCTTCACAACATCCCATGTAATATAGATAATAAGGGGAAAGGTACATAGTTGGCTTACACTCGCCACGTCACACAAAGTACATAAATAGTAATACATCATCCAATACACTCATGGTCCGACTACGGTACCAAAATAAAAGATCAACCCAACATGCGACACGGTCCCGATCGCCCCAACTGGGCACCACTACTGATCATCAGGGAAAGACACATACTAACGGTGTGAGTCTTCGTCGAACTCCCACTTGAGCTCAAGCGCATCATCTGGAATGGAGTCATCGGGCCCTGCATCTGGTTTGGAAGTAATCTGTGAGCCACAGGGACTCAGCAATCTCGCACCATCGCGATCAAGACTATTTAAGCTTATAGGTAAGGCAAGGTAAATATGTGGAGCTGCAGCAAGCGACTAGCAAATATGGTGGCTAAACTGTTCGCAAAAGAGAGCGAGAAGAGAAGGCAAAGCGTGAACGAAGAACTAGAGAACAACCTACGGCAAACATTACTCCAATACTGTGTTCACTTCCTGGACTCCGCCGAGAAGAGACCATCACGGTAACACACACCGTTGATTCATTTTAATTAAGTTAAGGTTCAAGTTATCTACAACCGGACATTAACAAATTCCTATCTGCCCATAACCGCGGGCACGGCTTTCAAAAGTTCAAATCCCTGCAGGGAGTCCCAACTTAGCCCATGACAAGCTCTTACAGTCAACGAAGGATATACCTTCTAGCGGGAAGACCCGATCAGACTCGAAATCCCGGTTACAAGACATTTCGACAAGGTAAAACTAAACCAGCAACACCGCCCGAATGTGCCGACAAATCCCGATAGGAGCTGCACATATCTCGTTCTCAGGGCACACTCAGATGAGCCAGACGTCGGGTAGGCCAGCCCAGGGTTGCCCCTGGTAGCCCCGGACATCGCTCGGTTGGACCAACACTCAGAGGAGCACTGGCCCGGGGGGGGGGGGGTTTAAATAAGATGACCCTCAGGCTCCAGAAACCCAAGGGAAAAAAGAGGCTAGGTGGAAAATGGTAAAACCAAGGTTGGGCATTGCTGGAAGAGTTTTATTCAAGGCAAACTGTCAAGGGGTTCCCATTATTACCCAACCGCGTAAGGAACGCAAAATCCGGGAACATAACACCGACATGACGGAAACTAGGGCGGCAAGAGTGGAACAAAACACTAGGCAAAAGGCCGAGCCTTCCACCCTTTACCAAGTATATAGATGCATTAAGATAACAATATAATATAGTGATATCCCAACAAGAAAATAATGTTCCAACAAGGAACGATCTCCAATCTTCACCTGCAACTAGCAACGCTATAAGAGGGCCTGAGCAAAGCGGTAACATAGCCAATCAATGGTTTGCTAGGACATGGTGGGTTAGAGGTTTGTCATGGCAATTTTGGAGGCATGATAAGCAAGTGGTAGGCATTGTAGCATAGGCATATCAAAAGAGCGAGCATCTAGCAAAGCAAAGATAGAAGTGATTTCGAGGGTATGATCATCTTGCCTGCAAAGTTGTCAGAATTGACTGGATCCTCGAAGGCAAACTCAACGGGATCCTCGTTAGCGAACTCGTCTCCCGGCTCTACCCAAACAAGAAAAACAAGCAAAAGGAACACAATCAACCACGTGCAAATGCTCGAACAACATGATGCAAACATGGTATGCTATGTGGGATGCGATTTGTGATGCATATGCAAGATTTGACAACGAATGAATGAAACTGGCCTCAACATGGAAATCCAAGTGTGCCACTATAAAGGTGAGGTGATTTCGGTTGAAATCGATATAAAGAACACCGGAATCGGAGACACGGTTTGGAAATGGCAAGCAAAACAAATATGGCACCGGTCTGCGATAAACAACAAGTAGCCATCTAAATGCAACAAGTTAAACATGCTACAGCACTCAAACATGGTAACAAAATACATGGAAGGGATCCACTCATAACTCTTAACAAAAGATGAACACTGAGCTACGGCCAATTCATCCATTAACAGGTTCAAACAAGCATGGCAAAAGTGCAATTGGTTAACAAGTTTCAGACTGTGAAATTAACACAAGCCTGGAATTTCAGATCAGGTAGCACAATTTGGAGCATGAAAACTAGATGCTACAGGAACTTAACATGGCAAAGTAAAGCATGGCATGGAGCTACTCAAAGGGCTTAACAAAAGTCCCTTAGTGATCTTGAGCCAAAAGGGATCAGAAAATACAATTGCAAGCATGTGAACATGGCAAAAACATAAACAGATTACAGACTCAGAGAAAAACTGGAACATGCAAATCTGTTAACGAGTAGGCATGTTTACGAGCTCGATGCACTCACTACAGAGCAAGGCATGACAATCTAAGCATACACCTATTAAGAATACACATTATATAAGCTAGGCATGGCAAGAACAACAACATAGCATGCACGGATCAACAACAACATCCTCGGCAAAATCGCTAACAAGTAGACAATCTGCCCAGATTCACGAAATAGCAAAAGTAGAGCTCGATTGACTCAAGCTAGGGTGCTCCATAAATGCAAAAAAAGACATGGATGGATAGAGCACTACAATATTAACAAATCATCCTTACTAATCATCCTCAAAAGAGGCACGGATCACTAGGAAACAACATGAACATATGGCATATTGATAAAAACAGATCAAGACTTGGTGAAATTGCTAAGTCCCTGAAATCAGCATTAACGAATGCACCACTTTGCAATCTTGTACTAGTCATCACACATATCACAAAAATATATGGATAGCACCTCTGGAAAGATGGCAAAACATATAACAAAACACATGTAGAGCTTAGGAGCATATCATGCACACAATAATCATGGCAAAAATGACAAATAGCTATTTGGTGCAGTAGATCTGACAAGTAACTCAAATAGCACTCTTCCAACAGCATTTCGGGCACCAAGATGAGCTCAAATGAAAATGATGCAATGAGATGAAATGATGTACTCTCTGAGACGAACATTTTGATATGCCACACGCCCAAAACGGAGCTACGGATGCAGAGATATAGTATGATGAACATTGCAAAATAATTAGGGTTCCGGGAGAAAAGTCAACCGAATCTAGATCTGGATCTGAGATCACTGTTCACGCACGGACTTCGAGGTTCGTCGGGGAGCTCGCCGGAGTTCTTCGTGGAGGTGGCCGAAGGTCGCCGGCTTGCCGGAGAGGGAGGAGGAAGCCGAGGCGGCGGTTGGCGGCGCCGGCCGATGAGGAGGCGAGGCGCGGACTTCGGCGGGCGGCGGGGCGAGCGCCGGCGGAAGGGAGGCGGTGGCCGGTGATGTGGGCCGCAGCGGCGTGGCAGCGCCTGCCGGCGAGGTGGCTCGGCCGCGGGGAAGAAGGCGGCGGGGCTCCCAGGTGCGGGCGCGGGGCGGCTCGGGCCGCGGGGGCCTGCCCCGAGCCGCGCGGGCCGGTGCGGTGGGAGACGGCAGCGGCGTATGGTGGCGTGCCACGTGGCGGCGGCGGCGCGGGTCGGACGTGTTCGGCCCGGCGATTTTCGTCCGGCGGCGGAGAGGGAGCGGGGCTAGGGTTAGGGATCCGGAATTTTCGGGGGAGTGCACCTATTTATAGATAGAGGGAGCTAGGAGAGTCCAAATGAGGTGCGATTTTCGGCCACGCGATCATGATCGAATGCTCTAGATGATGGAGAGGGTTTTGGTGGGTTTTGGGCCAAATTGGAGGGGTGTTGGGCTGCAACACACACGAGGCCTTCTCGGTCCCTCGGTTAACCGTTGGAGCATCAAACGAAGTCCAAATGGTACGAAACTTGACAGGCGGTCTACCGGTAGTAAACCAAGGCCGCTTGGCAAGTCTCGGTCCAATCCGGAAATGTTAATCCCCACACACGAAAGGAAGGTAGAAAGGACCACCGGAGGAGATAGGAGCGCCGGAATGCAAAACGGACAACGGGGAAAATGCTCGGATGCATGAGATGAACACGTATGCCAATGCAATGCACATGATGACATGATATGAGATGCATGACAATGACAACAACACACGGAGGCAAAACCTGAACCTGAGGAAATAAAATAACTTAGCGCCGGAAACGGCAAGAGTTGGAGTACATATTAGGTAAATTACATCTGGGGTGTTACAGTCATCTCTGGTAGGTAAACCGAATCAATGAGGGACTACTACCTGTGTTATCCTGCAATTCTCACAAACACATTAGTCCCTCAACCAGATTTGTCGTCAATATTCCAAAACCAACTAGGGGTGGCACTAGATGCACTTACAATCTCCCCCTTTTTCGTGATTGATGACAAACTGGTTGAAGTTTTCAACGGGGATAAAAGTATGTGAAATTGTAAAGGATTAAGGTATTGTCTTCATAAGTAGCAAAAGGCCCCCCTGAAGATGTGCATATAAGTATTTTGCTTTTGAATGCAAATGCACATGGCAGGTTGTATTTGTGGAGATCGTCTTCAACATATGATGACAATTCATCATGCATGAAAAGATATAATGAAGATAATGACATGCATAATGATAAATGGACGTCTGCAAAATGACTTCGTGCGGAATTTATCGCCACACATGCGGAATTTATCATCGCATCAGATAGTTGATAGAAAAGGTAGCAGACGGCCATCAGGTTTAAGTGTGACAACTCAAAAGAACCAAATGTATCGAAAGCGAGAGTCGTAAGCACTTGGCAAAAATATAGCAACCACCCTTATGGACCCACTTGAAGACTATCAACTCATATGCTTCTCCCCCTTTTGTAAGTGAGGACCCAAAAGGTTTGAAGACATAGAGCTTCTACTCGCTCCCATGAGGAGTAGGCGAAGCAACAGGGTCGCCGTTCCTGTGTTATCCTGCAGTTCTCACAAACACATTAGTCCCTCAACCAGGTTTGTTGTCAATACTCCAAAACCAACTAGGGGTGGCACTAGATGCACTTACAATCTACCCCTTTTTGGTGATTGATGACAAACTGGTTGAAGTTTTCAACGGGGATAAAAGTATGTGAAATTGTAAAGGATTTAAGTATTGTCTTCGTAAGTAGCAGGAAGGCTCCCCTGAAGATGTGCATATAAGTATTTTGCCTTTGAATGCAAATGCACATGGCAGGTTGTACTTGCGGAGATCCTCTTCTACTTATGAAGACAATTCATCATGCATGAAAGGATATATCGAAGATAATGACATGCATAATGAAAAAAATGGACGTCTGCAAGATGACTTCGTGCGGAATTTATCGTCGCACATGCGGAATTTATCATCGCATCACATAGTGTCGAAAAGGTAGCAGACGACCAACAAGTTTAAGTGTTACAACTCAAACGAACCAAATGTTTTAAAAGCGAGAGTTGTAAGCACTTGACAAATGAAGCAAAAAGTAAAGCAATCACCCATATGGACCCACTTGAAGACTATCAACTCATATGCTTCTCCCCCTTTTGTCAGTAATGACCAAAAAGGTTTGAAGACACAGAGTTTTCTACTCGTTCCCATGAGGAGTAGGCGAAGCAGCAGGGTCGTCATTGAGGTCCGGTGGTGCAGAAGAACTCGATGCAGTGTCGACACGCGCTGAAGTTGGAGGTGGTGAAGTAGCATCATCTTGATCATCAATGACTCTGGCATTCACCATCGTAGCTGAGGAAGAATAGTCAGAGTCTTCAAGGGAGGGAGTCCGACGCAAGTGAGCATTCCTTGGAGGAGTTGAGTCAAACTTGAATCTTTCTGTGAAGCCATCTTCTTGCAGATCAGCTTCAGCATTAAGCAATGTCAAACTCTTCTAGGACCTCCAACAGGTTTCATGTGTGACAAAGGCATTCTTGGTTGCAAGATTGCGAATGCGATTGACGTCCACCAAGAGGCTTTGCATCTGACGCTTAAGCCAGTCATGATGCTTATCCTGTTTCTGATGTAGAGCGACGAGAAGCTCTCGATCGTTGAGAACACAAGATCGCTTCCGAGGCCTTTGGGCAATGGTGCTTCCAGTGGCTTCAGTTTGGGCGCGAGGGGCACGTGTGTTGCCAGCCAAGGGATAAACATGAGAGACTGCCTGAACTCCTTCAATGGGCTATGTGAAGCTTTGACGATCAACATTGTGAAGATAGATTGGATCCTTTGCAGGCTCTGGGTAAATAGCTTCAACAGACAGATCAGCGTCTAGCAAGAATATAAGATGATTGTGCGCAGACGGCTGGTAGTTGAAGGCAGAGTGAAGCTTGATAAGGCGCATTACCCATGGAGCATAGAACTTTAGACCAAAGATGTCGGAGCCAGATGCAGCCAACTGCCTGATGAAGAAGTCTTGAGCATTGAAGCTTATGCTATTGAAGATATAGAAAACCAAAGTCTTCATTGCTCCTTCAAGCTTCGCTGCAAATGAATGTCCTTTGACATGCCATAGAGTCTTTCTGATGATATGGTAAATGGTGCGGGGCACATACTCTAGATCTTCAACAAAGAATTCGGTTGGGTATTCAGCGTCGCGTGGCAAAGGCTTCATCATGCTCAACATTTGGCTCATGTTAGGCTCAGGCTTCTGGAAAATGCTCTCCAAAGCATTCTGGTGTTGTTGACAACCTGGTTCATAATATTCGCCAGGAGTGGGCAGGTTTGTAAGCTCAATGATGTCTTGGGCTTTAGCTTCATCATGAACATCTCCTGTTATGCACTCAAGGATCCAAGTCTTTGAATCCCTGTTGTATCCATGAATGTGGAGAGTAGCATAGAATTGAAGCAGAAGTTCTTCATTCCAGTGTTCCTTGGTAGTCACAATGTTTAGCAGGCCCGCATCACAAAAGCAGTCAAGGGCTTCTTCAAGGCATGGCAGTCCAGCAATGGCTTCACAATCTAGATGCATATGTGGGAAGATGCGCCCGTGATTGTACAAGATGCAAGAATAGTAGCTTCGCTGTGATAACTCCAGAATCGATCTGAGGAGATTCTTGGCCTTGTGTAGGGATTCTTGTCACTATCAAAGAATGTGTTATGTCCCTTGAATCCAGTTAGATTAAATGATCCTGGTGACATTGCAGTACCTGGGAACCATGGTAGCCTTGGCTTTGGCTTCTGGACCTGAGGCCTGTGCTCCACATGATAGGCAAATTGAGGGCCAGGAGCAGGCGGAGGAACTAGAATTGGCTAGCGGACTGTAACAAGCTGACCACGATCATATGCTTGCTTGATGGTGTGTGGCCTCGGAGGTGGTACAGGAGCAGAGGCATTGGCTTCAAGATGCAGATTTGCATCAGGTGCAGCATGAGCTTCAGGTGCAGTGACATCTGGCACCACATTAGCTTCAGGCACCACATTAGCTTCAGCCATGACAATGTCATTGGCTTCAGTGTTGATGTTGGTGGCCGCCTCAATGTTGTTAACCTCCATTTGAGTAGCTGGAGGGTCAGACACGTTCTCCACGAGAACAACTTGGTTGGTTGGGGGTGTAGCAACACGTTCTTCTTCTTTTCTTGGTTCTTCTTGGTCGTCGGCTGATCCAGCCAGAATATCTTCAGCCGTTTTGGCTTCAGATTCAGGGATGTTCACAGTAGGGGAGGCTTCAACAAAGACTTCACGTGAAAAGGATTGGCGCTCTTCTCCTTCTTAAACACTTGACAGAGAGACCTGTGGCCTTGGTCCTTTGCGAAGCTTGCAAAATGCTGGCGACGCCTATGGAGATGGAGTTGGTTGGGCCACAAAGTCTTCATCTTCAATCACCGGAGTGGTGACTTGATTTGGGGGAGTAACAGGTGTTTCTGCTTGACGGGGGAGTCTTGTGGGTGATCAGCCCATGAGTCATCGTGAGCAATTAGCGTCAATGGACGACCAATGCTGCTGAGTTCGCTGTTCATAAGAACAGGCAATGATACCAAATTGTGCTCGATCTGAGGAAGGACTTCATCATCTTCAACATTGTCATGATGACCATTGTCTTCAGCTGCGGTGGGGTCAACAGCTGGATTCTCTTCAGCTTCAGGAGCCTCTGTGGAAGCAGGCTCATGAACTATCATTCGACGTTCTTGTTGTGCAGATTCAGGACGAGCAACAGAAATCGGCTCGACTACAAGGGGCTCTGTGGGAGCAGCCCGATCTCTCTTCTTGGTCTTGCGCTTCTTGGGGGGTGGAGCATCATCAGTGGTGTTCTTGGTCTTGCGCTTTCTGGCTTTGGCTTCAGCTGCCCTTGTCTTCTGAAGCTCTGAAGCCACTGTGGGGACCTTAGGCTTCATGCCTGTCATACTAGCTGGGAAGACAATGCGAGGTTCTTCCCGCCTAGATGGTTCAGCTTGGTCCATAGATGGCTTCTGCTTCTGCTTGGCAGCCATCTTAGGGTCGATGCCAGGACGCCCAAGTGCCTTGCGCTTCTCAGCTTCATTGTAAGCTTGAACAAACTTGGCAGCGAGAATCTTCATGCGCTCACGAGAACCTTTGGCTTCATCATGTTTCTTGTGAAACGCTTCCTTGGGCTCATGCAGAATGACCTTAAAGTTCTGGACGTCTGCCACTATAAGTGCATCTAGTGCCACCCGTAGTTGGTTTTCGAGTATTGACGACAAACCTAGTTGAGGGACTAATGTGTTTGTGAGAATTGCAGGATAGCACATGTAGAAGTCCCTCATTGATTTGGTTTTCCTACCGGAGATGACCCCTAAAAATGTATGAAGACATTGAAGTCAAAGGTGGTATGTGAAGACATTCACATTAAAGACTATGACAAGAGAAGACATCACGTGAAGACTATGGAGCGCGAAGACTTAGTTGTTTCGTCATTCCTTTTCTTCTTTGTTGAGTCATAGGGACCACCGTGCTGTTAAGTGGGGTCCAAGTAAACCAGTCAGAATGACTGAAGTGATGCTTAACCAAAATCCAATGTCTTCGAGCGAAGACAATGAGAGCAAATATTATCCAGAGCTGGATAAGTCAGCTTTGCTTGTAGCTCAAGTAAAGTTGCCGCGTGTGTTTGAAATCTGACTGTTGGAACACGTGTCAGTTCCTTAGTAACCCTGGGTCATTTCGGACAAATCAGGTCGGGTTGCCTAGTGGCTATAAATAGCCCACCCCCTACACCATAAATTGGTTGGCTGCTCAGAGTTAGTGCACGACTTTTGTCATTTGAGAGCAACCCACCTCGAAGCCTTTGAGAGAGAAATCCTTGCAAGGACAAAGCCCTAAACACCCTGAACCAAAGAGTGTTAGGCATCACTGAAGTCTTCCTGCCTGTGTGATCTGAAGACTTATTACACTTGAGGACTGTGAATCCTCCAGCCGGTTAGGCATCGCGTTCTGAGCATCCAAGAGTCATTGTGGATCGCCAGTGAACGAAGTCTGTGAAGGTTTGGAAGTCTACCTTGATGGCTTACCAGAGTAATTGGGCGAGGACTGGGTGTCCTTAGCTCAAGGGGAATAAGGTGAATACGCGGTCTTCTGAGTTGAATCTCAGCCTCCCTAACCAGACGTACAGTGTTGGGGAACGTTGCAGAAAACAAAAATTTTCCTACGGTTTCACCAAGATCCATCTATGAGTTCATCTAGCAACAAGTGATCGGATGCATCTACATACCTTTGTAGATCGCGAGCGGAAGCGTTCAAAGAACGGGGATGAGGTAGTCGAACACGACGTGATGCAAATCACCGGAGATCCTAGCACCGAACGGACGGCACCTCCGCGTTCAACACACGTACGGTCAGCGTAACGTCTCCTTCTTGTTGATCCAGCAAGAGGGAAGGAGAGGTTGAGGAAGATGGCTCCAGCAGCAGCACGACGGCGTGGTGGTGATGGAGCTGCAGTACTCCGTCAGGGCTTCGCCAAGCACTATGGAGGAGGAGGAGGTGTTGGAGAGGGAGAAGGAGGCAACCAAAGGCGTGGATGAAAAGCCCTCCTTCCCCCACTATATATAGGAGGTCCAAGGGGGGGGCGCCGGCCCTAGGAGATCCAATCTCCTAGGGGGGCGGCAGCCAAGGGAGGTTTCCCTCCCCCCCAAGGCACCTAGGAGGTGCCTTCCACTAGTGGGACTCTTCCCTTTTGTGAACCCTAGGCGCATGGGCCTCTTGGGGCTGGTGCCCTTGGCCCATGTAGGCCAAGGCGCACCCCCTACAGCCCATGTGGCCCCCGGGGGCAGGTGGACCCACCCGGTGGACCCCCGGGACCCTTCCGGTGGTCCCGGTACAATACCGATAACCCCGAAACTTGTCCCGATGGCCGAAATAGCACTTCCTATATATAATTCTTTACCTCCGGACCATTCCGGAACTCCTCGTTACGTCCGGGATCTCATCCGGGACTCTGAACAACATTCGGGTTACTGCATATACATATCCCTACAACCCTAGCGTCACCAAACCTTAAGTGTGTAGACCCTACAGGTTCGGGAGACATGCAGACATGACCGAGACGACTCTCCGGTCAATAACCAACAGCGGGATCTGGATACCCATGTTGGCTCCCACATGCTCCTCGATGATCTCATCGGATGAACCACGATGTCGAGGATTCAAGCAACCCCGTATACAATTCCCTTTGTCAATCGGTATGTTACTTGCCCGAGATTCAATCGTCGGTATCCCAATACCTCGTTCAATCTCGTTACCGGCAAGTCACTTTACTCGTACCGTAATGCATGATCCCGTGACCAGACACTTGGTCACTTTGAGCTCATAATGATGATGCATTACCGAGTGGGCCCAGTGATACCTCTCCGTCATACGGAGTGACAAATCCCAGTCTTGATCCGTGTCAACCCAACAGACACTTTCGGAGATACCCGTAGCATACCTTTCTAGTCACCCAGTTACGTTGTGACGTTTGATACACCCAAAGCACTCCTACGGTATCCGGGAGTTACACGATCTCATGGTCTAAGGAAAAGATACTTTGACATTGGAAAAACTCTAGCAAACGAACTATACGATCTTTAAGCTATGTTTAGGATTGGGTCTTGTCCATCACATCATTCTCCTAATGATGTGATCTCGTTATCAATGACATCCAATGTCCATAGTCAGGAAACCATGACTATCTGTTGATCAACGAGCTAGTCAACTAGAGGCTTACTAGGGACATGTTGGTGTCTATTATTCACACATGTATTACGATTTCCGGATAACACAATTATAGCATGAATAAAGAAAATTATCATGAACAAGGAAATATAATAATAATGCTTTTATTATTGCCTCTAGGGCATATTTCCAACATACAGTTGTCACAGCAACTGAAACTAGTCCAACAAATCATTGTCTTCAACGAGCCACTGGTTCTATCCTTCCCATCTCTTTATTTGCAGATTGGTCCTTGTGAAGTCATTGCCTGTTTGCATTATCTATTTGTATTCACTGTGTGACTGCTTGTTATGATTGGCTCCATACTATCTTCCATCCTGATCTATACTACCTAGCTGCTATTAGTCTTTGTGCTTTCATTTCATTGAATACTTGACTATGGCTTGCTTAGTGTAGTCTACCTTCCGCTGCATGGTAATAGGTTTATTTCTATCGTTTGTCTTTGAAACTTCCATGTTTTGAAGACTTCCATAAAAATCGCCTATTCACCCCCCTATAGTCGATCACTAGCACTTTCAATTGGTATCAGAGCAAGGTACTCCCTTGTTCTGTGTGATTCGGTTTAACCACCTAGAGATTTAGCTATGTCGACTGCTGGGATAATCAAAGTCTCTGCTGCGTGCCTAGTCTTTGATGGAACTGAATATCCCTACTAGAAGAATAAGATGCGCATGCAGCTGGAAGTCATTGATGTCGACCTCTGGTATGTCGTCAAGAATGGCGTCCCCAAGGCTGGTGAAGGTGTCACCGCTGCTGATGTCAAGAAGTTCGTTCAAATGGATTCCATTGCCAAGAACATCATCTGTGGTCATCTTACCAAAGGACAGTATGGCCGTGTGAGTACTCTGGAAACATCCAAGCTAGTCTAGGACTGGCTCTCCAAGGTCAACGAAGGCGTCTCAACCCAGTGAGATCAAAGAATCAGTGTCCTTCGCAACCTCTTCAACCGCTTCAAGAGAAACGACAATGAGAATGTTTAACTCACGTTTGATCGACTCACTGACATCACAAATGAGCTTCAAGCTCTCGGCGCTACTGAGATCACCAAGCATGAAGTCGTCAAGACACTCCTGAGATCACTTGACAGCTCGTTTGACACCCTTGCCGTGATGATTCAAGAACGCCCTGATTCAAGACACTCAATCCGTCTGACATACTTGAAAGGCTCAACACACATGAGTTTTAGCTTCTGAGAAAAGAGACATCTACGGTCCCAACTATGGGCGAACTCATGCTTTGAAGGCAAAAGTTGTTTCCTCATCTGATGAAGAATCTGATTGCAGTTCGGATGATCCTGAAGACATTGGAAAGGAGCTTGCTATGCTTGCGAAGAAGTTCTTGAAATTCACCAAGAAGAAAGGCTTTAGAAAGTCCTCACAATCCAGCTCAAGCAATGATGAAGCTTCTGCTCATGACTACAAGAAGAGAACATGCCACAAGTGCAAGAAACCTGGTCACTACATATTTGAGTGTCCACTGTGGGACAATGAGAACAAGAAGAAGAAGAGCAAGGAATATGATTCTGATGACAGGAAGAAGAAGAAATACTCAAAGTCTTCTTCCAAGTCTTCATCAAAGTCTTCATCACACAAAAAGAGCTCATCTGGCAAGGCTCGTGCGTTTGTTGGCAAGGAAATGGATTCAGAGGAGGAGTCTGCTTCTGAGGAGGCGGAGGTGGAGTCTGAGGAGGAGTCCGATTCTGGTGTTGCAAGTCTGTCTACAGCCTACGTTTCCAAGGACAATGACTTCATCACTGACGCCAATGCTAATGACAAGGACAACTCCGCTCCCACCTACTGCTTCATGGCACGCGGTGCCAAGGTAAACTCATGTAACATCCCAAATTTTCAATTTGGAATGTTATACACTAGATCATATGCATATCATATTTTCTTGCATTTTGGTTGATCCTAGAAATTTCACGCAACTCAAGGACCCTCGGAGAGAGTTGGAGATTTCGTTATTTTCATATTTGAGAGTTCTCTTGAATTTTGAAAATAGGATCATTTGATTTATTTATTTTATCTTTCAATAATTTTTCCGGTGTCAAAATATATGAGAGAGGGAATAATATGACTTTCCCAAATTTAGGAAAAATGAAGATATAATAAATAGATCAATTTTGCTTTCCGGTGTTTATTTGCATTTTATTTGGATAGGGAAAAATGCGCGTTTTCAAAAATTGCATTTTAGGTCCGGAGAAAAGTTCATTTTGTTCGGCTCATTTTTAGGAGTCGGGGAAAATTTACTTTAGATTTTTCGGAGTTCGTTTAGATCCCTTTTTGTTTTTTTTTCTGCGCGAGGAAACTATTAAAAAAATAAAAATTGAGCAGCGCCTTGGGCCAAAGGCCCAAGCCAAGCCACCTACTGCCGCGCTCCCAGGCGCCAGGCGCCGAGCCAGGAGCCGGTCGGCCGCCGCCGCCTCTTGCTAGGACCAAATCCTTTTAGGATTCTAGGGCGCCCCCTTGTCCCCTTTTCCTTATTTCGTTTTCTTTAGTCCTACTCCGTTTATTTTCTAGATCTTTCCTACTCCTATTCTAATTCCTTGTCCTCTACCCCAAGTAAACCCCTCCCCTCCCTAATATAAATACCCAAGCACCCCCCCCCTCTAAACACATCAGATCAAAGCTCTCCTCCACACCGCGCCTTGCACCGCCGCCGTGCCGCATCATACCGCGCCCTGCGTCACCGCCGCCGCGCTGCCTCACCCGCGCCGCCACCCCACACCCCGCACCGCCGCCGCACCTCGCCGCCGCCGCCGCCGCCTCACCCGCGCCGCCACCCCACACCCCGCGCCGCCGCCGCACCTTGCCGCCACCGCCCCACACCCGCGCCGCCGCCGCACCTTGCCCATGCCACCGCCCTACGCCGACGCCGCCGGAGCCCCGTTCACCGGAGACCTCGCCAAGGTAGCCCCGCGCTACATCTATTCTTTTCCTCGGATCGTTCTCTTCTAATCGTTCCGATTCTTTTCTTCTCTAAACCGTTCCGGTTTTCTAGATCAGTTTTTCGATCGGTTTTTCTTCTCCGAAACCCTAGATCGGATTCGTTTTCTTCTCCGATTTAGTTGCCTTTGGACCGTTCGCCGGACCGTTCGTCCTAACGAATGTGATCACCGGATTCTTCTAGTTTAACGACGTCCGTTCGTTTAACCGTTCTTCTTTTTCTCTTCGTCGGATTTATTCCGCGATCGCGATCTCAGATCCGATCTTCTTCCTAGTCTATTTTTCCGCTCGTTTATCGGAATCAGGTGATTCAAGCGCCTGGAGTTTCGTCTCGAAACCGCCGTTCTGTCTAATCAACTTGAACAAGTTTTTGCTACAGTAAAATTTTGACCTAGTTTCAACTTGCTAGAACCGAGTTGTTTTCTTCCGCCATTTGTTTTTCGTTCTTTCTTTGCAACCGGAGTTCTTAAGTTGAACTACCTGGTTCGTTCTCTTGTTCGAGTTTTACCTATGCATTAGATGAGTACTTATTGTATGCTTGTTGTTTGTCTGCGATAGATTACCCGGATTGCGCCGCTTGTTACTTCGAAACCCTAGGACTCGCGGATCATCAGCAAGGCAAGTAACACTTTGATCATACCTTTTCTACAACCCAGTTTTATTGCATTAGATCAATCCTCACACATTGCATGATTAGGATCTAATTAAATTGTGGGATGGGAAGTAGATGAGGTAGTACCTATTACCTGTATTATTATGAAACCTTTGGGAGTTACTCTACGTTTGCTTATATTGCCATGCTATGCTAGTAGACGTGGATTGGGTGAGTGATATCCATGACAGATGTGAGATTGATAATTTTAATGGTTTATCTAAGGTGGCAACTTAAACACACATCTGGGTGGATTGAGGCACCTGATGTCTATTAGGACTTGCCAGTTTTTTTCGGACCGCCACCCAGGCTCAAAGGGATCATAAGGTCTTTCATGCTAGAAACTTCCGTGTGCAGCCACATGCCATTATGGGCTCTGGCATAGTTGACTAAGTTGTGCGAACTCTTACGGGGTGGATTAGCAGATGTAGGGGATGTAGGTGTACCGGTCTACCCCACAAGTAAGGTGCTAGTGCTTCTGAAAGACTATGTCTCGGTCATCCGTTTCTCAAACACCATGTAGTGCGAGAAAACAAACGGAGGCGATCGAGTCATGTGCGGAAAAGTGCGCAAACCTCTGCAGAGTAACAAAGTAATCATGATTAGCCGTGTCCCCGGTTATGGACAACTTGAGTATCTAGTACTTGAATATCATTGTGAATCTCAACATGTTACTTCTAATTAATGTTATTGGGTTTTAATTACTTTTAATTGGGATTGAGAATGCTGTCAACCATTCTCAATGTTTCACAACCACCATGATAGTAAATAAAATTTATTCCTTTGCAGTAGGGAAAAATTGGCTTTACGCAAAACTGTAACCATAGAGCTTTCCACCAGCCATATATGCATGTAGTATAGCTGTTTCATTCCATTACTCTCTATGTGTTACTTTGCTATTCCATGTGCTGACCCATTTTCGGGCTGCAACGTTAATGTTGCAGACTTTTCAGACGACGATTGAGGTGTTTAGGTCGTGGTTCTATACTCAGTGATGCCGCTGGAGTTGATGGACCCATTTATCTTCCGAGTCTTCCGCTGTTATCGATATTATATGGCTTCTGCCATATTTATTTCTTTTTTGAGCCATCGATGTAATAAGTGTGTGATTGCAACTCTGCTATAAAACCTCGATGTACTGTGTGGTGTCAGCATTACTGATCCAGGGATGACACCATAGCACAGTAGACGTGATCCATTCGGGTCAGGTCGCTACAGAGATGGTATCAGAGCACACGCTGACTGTAGGACACGACCACTAATTTAAAGCCATAGATCACTCTTCTCTTCTCATTTTCTAACTCCTCATCTTTTCTACTATGACGCACGCGAAGATTAAGTACGCTCAACCGGATGAAGGCACACCATTTGGATTTCACCTGAAGGAAGTCACCAAGTACCTGAACATTGGATTACCAAGCTTCACGGGAACCTTCAACGCCACCCTGCCTGAAGAGGAGCGCTGGAAGATTCAAGCTCACGTTCCGGGAAGAACATTCGCGCCAATCACGAAGCCATAGATAGTGTTTTCAATGCACCAACCTGGAGTCTAGGAAGGAGCATGGCAGCTCATATCACCATAGGACGCATTAGAGAAGTTTATCAAGAAGACCTCAAGGACACTATGTACCAGATTTGCAGACGCCGTGATGAACAATGGGAGTTAGTCAGCACCAAGAAGGATAGATCCATTGCATCTTTCATCCAGGAGTTAAACCAGCACATTCGACGCCACGAGAACCAGATGTGCAATGATATGGTAGAGTTGAAGAATGCGAAGGCAAGGATCATTGAGCTAGAAGGAGAACTAAAGTCTACACGCAAGGACTACATGGACGAGATCGTAGCTCTAGCAAGGCACAATTGTGATCTTAAGCAGGAGATTGAAGAACTCAAGAGCAAGTTAGCATCCCAGGAGGACGACAAGTACGTCGCATGTCCGGACAACTACATCATCATCGACGACACCAATTCAGATCCAAGTGAACCCGACTTTGAAGACGAAGCTGGAGTAGATATCATGGAGTCTTCCACCGGTTCAAATTTCTAGATGACCACCAAATAGTAGTAGTATTCCCCCCATGTAAACACATTATAGTCGAGCACTTTTGCGATAGATAGACCGTTTGTAAGCCCTTGCTTGATTGATTGAAGTGATTTTGTGTGCATTTGCCTCATGAGCATATGGGTAGTGTTTTCCCTTTAGACCCCCTCTATTCTTAATTCTCGTATTTTCTAAACCCTCAGATGCCTCCAACCCAAGCCCTTAAAACACCTATGCTAGTAAGCTCGCCAGGAGCAGAATACATGGCCAGACAAGGATGTTTCCAAGTACCATTGAGTATAGGAAGGCATGTATTCCCAACGGATTTAATTATTCTGGAATCCCGAGGTCTGGATGTGATTCTTGGTATGGATTGGCTGTCGATGTATGGAGGAAACATCGATTGCGCCAGTAAGACAATTTTGCTTACCACACCAGAAGGAAGAAGGATCAAGTATGTATCCCGGCATGTGCCAAATAGGACACAAGTGAATTGCCTAACAGGAGTTGTGCAGGAGGAAGTACCAGTGGTACAGGATTTTCCTGATGTATTTCCTGAGGAATTGCCAGGCATGCCACCGGATAGAGACATTGAGTTTTTGATTGAGTTATTGCCAGGCACAGGCCCAATATCGAAGCGACCATATAGGATGCCAGCAAAGGATTTGGTGGAAATTAAGAATCAGATTAAGGAGTTATTGGATAAAGGTTACATTCGCCCAAGTTCTTCACCTTGGGGATCACCTGTACTTCTAGTGGAAAAGAAGGATGGATCATTAAGGATGGTTGTAGATTATCGGGGATTGAATGAAGTAACCATCAAGAACAAGTACCCACTGCCAATGATTAATGATCTGTTTGATCGATTGCAAGGAGCTAAAGTGTTTTCCAAGATCGATTTGCGATCAGGGTACCATCAGTTGAAGATTCGAGAGCAGGACATACCTAAGACAGCATTCACCACAAGATATGGACTGTATGAGTATACCGTTATGTCATTTGGATTGACTAACGCACCTGCCTATTTTATGAACCTGATGAACAAAGTGTTTATGGAGTTTTTGGATAAGTTCGTCGTAGTGTTCATCGATGACATTTTGGTTTATTCAAAGAATGAAGAAGAGCATAAGGAACATTTGCGTTTGGTTTTGGAGAAACTAAGGGAACATCAGTTATATGCCAAATTCAGCAAATGTGAGTTTTGGTTGAAGGAAGTTGGATTCCTCGGACACGTTATATCCGGAGAAGGTATAGCAGTTGACCCCACAAAGGTTGAGACCGTAACCGAATGGGAAGCATCAACCACAGTTGGAGAGATCCGGAGTTTTCTTGGACTCGTAGGATACTACCGGAGATTTATTGAGAATTTCTCAAAAATTGCGAAGCCTATGACGGAGTTGTTGAAGAAGGAAACTAAGTTCAAATGGACTGAGGAGTGTGAGGCTAGTTTCCAGGAGTTGAAGAAACGTTTGGTTACCCCACCGGTATTGATTTTGCCAGATCAGACCAAGGATTATGAGGTGTATTGCGATGCTTCAAGTCGAGGACTTGGAGCAGTGCTTATGCAGGAAGGGAGAGTTGTTTCGTATGCATTACGACAACTGAAGCCTCATGAGTTGAATTATGCCACGCATGATTTGGAGTTAGCAGCCATAGTGCATGCGTTGAAAACGTGGAGACATTTCCTCATTGGAAATCATTGTGAGGTGTACATGGATCACAAGAGTTTGAAGTACATTTTCACGCAGAAGGAGTTGAACCTCTGACAAAGAAGATGGTTGGAGCTCATCAAGGATTATGACATGAGATTGCATTACCATCCCGGAAAGGCTAATGTAGTAGCTGACGCATTGAGCCGTAAGAGCCATGTCAATACCCTAGTGACGGGGAAAATACCAAAGGAATTAGCAGAAAACCTTCGTGAGCTATGTTTGGAAATAGTTCCGAGAGGCTATGTAGCAGCATTGGAGATTCAATCAACATTGATGGATAAGATCAGAGAAGCTCAGAAATCTGACAAGGAGATTGCTGCTATAAAGGAGAAACTTAGCAAAGGAAAAGCAAAGGGATTTCGTGAGGATGAGCACGGTACCCTATGGTTTGAGGACCGTGTTTATGTGCCCAATGACCCGGAGATCAGGAAGTTGATTTTGCAGGAGGCACATAATTCACCATATTCGATTCACCCAGGGAATACCAAGATGTATTTGGATTTAAAGGAAACATTCTGGTGGACCAGAATGAAGAAGGATATTACAGCGTATGTAGCAGTTTGTGACGTATGTCAGAGAGTAAAAGCAGAACATCAAAAGCCAGCAGGATTGTTACAACCACTGCCGATACCCGAATGGAAGTGGGATAAGATAGGCATGGATTTTATCACAGGGCTACCCAGGACAAAAGCCGGATATGACTCGATATGGGTAGTAGTTGATCGTTTGACGAAGGTAGCACATTTCATTCCAGTTAAGACCACTTACACCAGTGCTAAGTTGGCAAAGATATACATGACTAGAATCATTTGTTTGCATGGAGTTCCGAGGAGTATCGTATCAGATAACAGTTTCGTTCCATGACAACAGTAACGAAGTTGGAGACCGTCAATTCTTTGGACCAGATTTGATTAAGGAGTCTGAACGGAAGGTTAAGTTGATTCGCGATAGGCTCAAGGTAGCCCAGTCCAGGCAGAAGAGCTATGCAGATTCTAAACGCAAGGAGACAGTTTACGAAACCGGAGACAGAGTTTACCTTCGAGTATCCCCACTTCGAGGAGTTATGCGCTTTGGAGTTAAGGGAAAGTTAGCACCGCGTTTCGTTGGACCGTTTAAGATCTTGAAACGTATGGGAGAAGTCGCGTATAAGTTGGAATTACCAGAGGGACTATCAGGAGTTCATGATGTATTTCATGTTTCTCAGCTGAAGAGATGTCACGCCGAGATGGCGGAGGTACCGCTAAGAGATACAGTGCCATTAGGAGCGATTCAGTTAAAGGATGACCTAACATATGAGGAGAAGCCAGTCAAGATTCTCGATGTTGCCAGTAGAGTTACTCGCAGCAAGGTTATCAAGTTTTGCAAAGTTCAGTGGAACCACCATTCAGAGGATGAAGCCACCTGGGAGAGAGAAGAAGATTTGCTCAAAGACCACCCTCACCTATTTTCTAGCCAACCCGAGTCTCGAGGGCGAGATTCATCTTAAGGGGGGTAGGTTTGTAACATCCCAAATTTTCAATTTGGAATGTTATACACTAGATCATATGCATATCATATTTTCTTGCATTTTGGTTGATCCTAGAAATTTCACGCAACTCAAGGACCCTCGGAGAGAGTTGGAGATTTCGTTATTTTCATATTTGAGAGTTCTCTCGAATTTTGAAAATAGGATCATTTGATTTATTTATTTTATCTTTCAATAATTTTTCCGATGTCAAAATATATGAGAGAGGGAATAATATGACTTTCCCAAATTTAGGAAAAATGAAGATATAATAAATAGATCAATTTTGCTTTCCGGTGTTTATTTGCATTTTATTTGGATAGGGAAAAATGCGCGTTTTCAAAAATTGCATTTTAGGTCCGGAGAAAAGTTCATTTTGTTCGGCTCATTTTTAGGAGTCGGGGAAAATTTACTTTAGATTTTTCGGAGTTCGTTTAGATCCCTTTTTGTTTTTTTTTCTGCGCGAGGAAACTATTAAAAAAAAATTGAGCAGCGCCTTGGGCCAAAGGCCCAAGCCAAGCCACCTACCGCCGCACTCCCAGGCGCCAGGCGCCGAGCCAGGAGCCAGTCGGCCGCCGCCGCCTCTTGCTAGGACCGAATCCTTTTAGGATTCTAGGGCGCCCCCTTGTCCCCTTTTCCTTATTTCGTTTTCTTTAGTCCTACTCCGTTTATTTTCTAGATCTTTCCTACTCCTATTCTAATTCCTTGTCCTCTACCCCAAGTAAACCCCTCCCCTGCCCAATGTAAATACCCAAGCACCCCCCCCTCTAAACACATCAAATCAAAGCTCTCCTCCACACCGCGCCCTGCGTCACCGCCGCCACGCCGCCTCACCCGCGCCGCCACCCCACACCCCGCGCCGCCGCCGCCGCCTCACCCGCGCCGCCACCCCACACCCCGCGCCGCCGCCGCACCTTGCCGCTGTCGCCCCACACCCGCGCCGCCGCCGCACCTTGCCCACGCCGCCGCCCTACGCCGACGCCGCCGGAGCCCCGTTCACCGGAGACCTCGCCAAGGTAGCCCCGCGCTACATCTATTCTTTTCCTCGGATCGTTCTCTTCTAATCGTTCCGATTCTTTTCTTCTCTAAACCGTTCCGGTTTTCTAGATCAGTTTTTCGATCGGTTTTTCTTCTCCGAAACCCTAGATCGGATTCGTTTTCTTCTCCGATTTAGTTGCCTTTGGACCGTTCGCCGGACCGTTCGTCCTAACGAACGTGATCACCGGATTCTTCTAGTTTAACGACGTCCATTCGTTTAACCGTTCTTCTTTTTCTCTTCGTCGGATTTATTCCGCGATCGCGATCTCAGATCCGATCTTCTTCCTAGTCTATTTTTCCGCTCGTTTATCGGAATCAGGTGATTCAAGCGCCTGGAGTTTCGTCTCGAAACCGCCGTTCCGTCTAATCAACTTGAACAAGTTTTTTCTACAGTAAAATTTTGACCTAGTTTCAACTTGCTAGAACCGAGTTGTTTTCTTCCGCCGTTTGTTTTTCGTTCTTTCTTTGCAACCGGAGTTCTTAAGTTGAACTACCTGGTTCGTTCTCTTGTTCGAGTTTTACCTGTGCATTAGATGAGTACTTATTGTATGCTTGTTGTTTGTCTATGATAGATTAGCCGGATTGCGCCGCTTGTTACTTCGAAACCCTAGGACTCGCGGATCATCAGCAAGGCAAGTAACACTTTGATCATACCTTTTCTACAACCCAGTTTTATTGCATTAGATCAATCCTCACACATTGCATGATTAGGATCTAATTAAATTGTGGGATGGGAAGTAGATGAGGTAGTACCTATTACCTGTATTATTATGAAACCTTTGGGAGTTACTCTACGTTTGCTTATATTGCCATGCTATGCTAGTAGACGTGGATTGGGTGAGTGATATCCATGACAGATGTGAGATTGATAATTTTAATGGTTTATCTAAGGTGGCAACTTAAACACACATCTGGGTGGATTGAGGCACCTGATGTCTATCAGGACTTGCCTGTTTTTTTCAGACCGCCACTTAGGCTCAAAGGGATCATAAGATCTTTCATGCTAGAAACTTCCGTGTGCAGCCACATGCCATTATGGGCTCTGGCATAGTTGACTAAGTTGTGCGAACTCTTACGGGGTGGACTAGCAGATGTAGGGGATGTAGGTGTACCGGTCTACCCCACAAGTAAGGTGCTAGTGCTTCTGAAAGACTATGTCTCGGTCATCCGTTTCTCAAACACCATGTAGTGCGAGAAAACAAACGGAGGCGATCGAGTCATGTGGGGAAAAGTGCGCAAACCTCTGCAGAGTAACAAACTAATCATGATTAGCCGTGTCCCCGGTTATGGACAACTTGAGTATCTAGTACTTGAATATCATTGTGAATCTCAACATGTTACTTCTAATTAATGTTATTGGGTTTTAATTACTTTTAATTGGGATTGAGAATGCTGTCAACCATTCTCAATGTTTCACAACCACCATGATAGTAAATAAAATTTATTCCTTTGCAGTAGGGAAAAATTGGCTTTACGCAAGACTGTAACCATAGAGCTTTCCACCAGCCATATATGCATGTAGTATAGCTGTTTCATTCCATTACTCTCTATGTGTTACTTTGCCAGCATATTCCATGTGCTGACCCGTTTTCGGGCTGCAACGTTAATGTTGCAGACTTTTCAGACGACGATTGAGGTGTTTAGGTCGTGGTTCTATACTCAGTGATGCCGCTGGAGTTGATGGACCCATTTATCTTCCGAGTCTTCCGCTGTTAGAGATATTATATGGCTTCTGCCATATTTATTTCTTTTGAGCCATCGATGTAATAAGTGTGTGATTGCAACTCTGCTATAAAACCTCGATGTACTGTGTGGTGTCAGCATTACTGATCCAGGGATGACACCGTAGCACAGTAGACGTGATCCATTCGGGTCAGGTCGCTACAACTCACGCACTACTCACTATCAAACATCCAGTGAAGATGACTCTGATTGTGGTTACAAACCCAGCTACAAAACACTTGCTAAAATTGCAACTGAACAACAGAAAGCTGTGGAACATATTCAAAAACTGTTAGACAAAAGCGATGACCTGTTAGACGCTGAAATGACTCGATCTCAGTCCTTTATTGAAGACATAAAAAATCTTCATGTTAAGTATGAGGAACTTGAAAGTCGTCATGAAACGCTCTCAACAACTCATGAAAAGCTTTCCTATGATTATCTTCAAAGGAAGCAAGATCTTGAGAAATTGAGAGCGGCTCATGAATATCTTCAAAAGGAAAACGAGTCACTTCGCGCCAAACAGATCAGTTCCGCTCAGGAAGGATTTGAACCACCATGTCTTAAATGCATTGAGCATGACAACGCTACTTCTGTTGCTTGATGTTCTACTGCTGCTACTGTTGCAATATCTTCAACTGTTGATGGGGTAACTAACCCCTCTGCTAAGGATGCCACTGCTATTGCTGATGAAAATGCTAGGTTGAAGACATTGCTTGAAACAGGGATGTACAAAAGTCTCAAAGGGCATTAAACACTATGTGATGTCCTCAAAAGGCAGATACTGAACCGAAACCCTAGGAAAGAGGGTGTTGGGTTCGAAAGGAAAATGAATGCTGATGGCTCTTACTGGAAACCTAAGCAGTACCCCAAAAACACATGGGTTGCTCCAAAGGAACCTTCAGTGGATCCATCCACCCTATCTGGCTCCACTTGTGCTAATCCCATTGTTGTTGATGAATCCTTTGATGAAAACTATAAATTGTTTAAGAATCAGAATGGTGAAGTGTTTGCCAGGTATATTGGTACTAATTTTGCAAGAATGGGCCACCTATGAAGAAAGTCTGGGTGCCGAAAAAGTGTCTGGAAAATCTTCCTGTGTATGTCCTCATGACACCACAAGTGAAGAAGACAAACCCCAGACCACGGGCTTCATATGGTCCAAAGGCCTCATATAGATAGAGGACTCACCTGAGTCACACTAACGCAGATGGTTTGCAGGGAAACCATACTCAGGCCAATGAATATGAGCACGTTTCATCAAACCGCCATGTTCATAAGACCAAGAACTACTCTTCTTATTCATATGAGTACTGTTGTCCACCTGCAAGACTATTTGCTAGGGCTCCAAAGCCAAAGTTCTCAGATGCTGCACTTAGACTCATTGCTTCGAAGCCACCCTTGAAGATGTGGGTGGCTAAGAAAGCTTAACTCTCTTTTGCAGGGAAGGGTCTCCAGCGGAAAATCAAATGCGTCTGAAGCTATTGCTGGGGACCTTAAACATCTTGTAGGGCGCAAGATCAAATGCCCAAATGGTCTTATTATGTATTTTGTTCCCGAGTCGCTTGCTACTTGCCTTATCAGTCCTAACCTCGATCTAAGCTTTCATAATCCACTTGCTCGTCAAATGTTTATGCTTCACAATTCTCTTCGTGAAGCCTATCCCCCTAACTGCACTGTAGGGTATGACACCAGCTGCTTCAGAATGGATTATTAACAGTGGATGTACTAATCACATGACTAGAAAGCGAAGTCTTCTCATGGACGCAACCTTACGTCCATCTGACAACAGTCACATCACATTTGCTGATACTGGTAAAAGCAAGGTATTGGGTCTAGGTAGTGTTGCAATCTCAAGGGATCAGCACATGGATAAAGTGATGCTTGTTGAATCCATTGGTTTCAACTTAATGTCTGTCTCAATGCTTTGCGATTTAAACATGATTGTGATGTTCGGAAAATATCGTTGCCTTGTTCTAATGGAATCTGACAAGTCTCTAGTCTTTGAAGGGTATCGGAAAGATGATTTGTACATGGTAGATTTCTCAGCAGGATCACAGCTTGCCGTATGTCTTCTTGCAAAAGCTTCCGAATGCTGGCTCTGGCAACGGAGGCTAGGGCATGCTGGCATGAGGAACTTGCATACTCTTGCAAAGAAGAAGCATGTCATAGGCATCGAGGGCGTCAAGTTCAAGAAGGATCACTTATGCGGTGCCTGTGAAGCTGGAAAGATGACGAGGGCCAAGCATCCCTCGAAGACAATCATGACAACGACTCAACCCTTCAAACTGCTTCACATGGACCTCTTCGGTCCCACTCACTACTCAACTCTTACTACTACTGCTTGTCTCTATGGCTTCGTCATTGTTGATGATTATTCAAGATATACATGGGTGCATATAATCCTCTACAAGACTGAAGTGCAGGATGTCTTCAGACGCTTCACCAATCGAGACATGAACAACTATGGCGTCATGATCAAGCACATCAGAAGTGACAATGGAACTGAATTCAAGAACACCGGCCTCAACATTTATCTTGATACTTTGGGCATCACTCATGAGTTCTCAGCTCCGTACACGCCGCAGCAGAATGGCATCGTGGAACGCAAGAACAGAACACTCACTGAGATGTCCCAGATGATGCTCGATGAATACAACACTCCAAGAAAGTTTTATCCTGAAGCCATTGATACTGCATGCCATGTCATCAACCATGTTTATCTTCACAAGCTTCTGAACAAAACATCCTATGAGCTCCTCACTGGTAAGAAGCCAAATGTCAGTTACTTTATAGTATTTGGTGCCAGGTGCTGGATCAAGGATCCACATCACACTTCAAAATTTGCACTGAAAGCACATGAAGGTTTTATGCTTGGATGCGGAAAGGATTCGCACTCCTACAGAGTCTTCAACCTCTTCCACTATAAAAGTGGTTGAAACTGTGGATGTGCGGTTCGATGAGACTAACGGCTCGCAAAGAGAGCACCTGTCAAATGTGCTAGATGAAGTTCCATCCAGTGAATCCATCGAGCTTATGGGAACTGGAGAAATCATACCGTCTGAAGCACAGCCCGAAGAGGAACTCATCATCTCTGCACCTGATCAACCTGAAGACAATACTCAGCCTGAAGACAATCCTTCTAACAATGACAATGATCAGCAAGAGCAAAATCTTTGTCCTGTTCATCCTCGTGTTGCAAATGAAGTACAGATTGAGAAAATAATTGATAGCATCAATGCACCTGGTCCACTCACTCATTCAAGGGCCACACAACTAGCAAATTTCTGTGGGCACTTCGCATTCCTCTCAATATCTGAACCCAAGAAAGTTGATGAAGCCTTCATGGAACCTGAATGGATTAAAGCTATGCAAGAAGAGCTTCAACAATTTGAGCTGAATAATGTATGGGAACTGGTCAAGCGTCCTGATCCTCGTAAGCACAATATCATAGGTACTAAATGGATATATCGCAACAAGGAAGATGAGCATGGTCAAGTTGTCAGAAATAAGGCTCATCTCGTTGCTCAAGGATACACTCAAGTTGAAGGAATTGACTTCGATGAAACATTTGCTCCTATGGCTAGGCTTGAAGCTATACGCATACTGCTGGCCTATGCAAATCATCATAACATTCTTCTGTATCAAATGGATGTGAAGAGTGCCTTTCTCAATGGCAAGATTGAAGAAGAAGTGTATGTTGCACAACCGCCTGGCTTTGAACATCCAAAACATCCTGACATGGTTTATAAGATCAACAAGGCACTGTATGGCCTCAAACAATCCCCTCGTGCTTGGTATGACACACTCAAGGACTTCCTGAAGAGCAAAGGCTTCAAACCTAGTTCCCTAGATCCCATGCTCTTCACCAAGACATATGATGGTGAACTGTTTGTGTGCCAAATATATGTGGATGACATTATCTTCAGGTGCACTAATCAGAAATACAGTGATGAGTTTGGATACATGATGCAAGAGCAATATCAGATGTCCATGATGGGTGAGCTGAAGTTCTTCCTTGGTCTTCAAATACGACAGCAACGCAACGGCATCTTCATATCTCAAGAGAAATACCTCAAGGATTGCCTGAAGAAGTTTGGAATGCAAGACAGCAAAGGTTACACGATACCAATGCCTACCAAGAGTCATCTAGATTCTGACGCCAATGGTAAAGAGTTCGATCAAAAGGTATACTGCTCCATGATTGGTTGTTTTCTTTATTTATGTGCATCTAGGCCAGATATCATGCTTAGTGTTTGCATGTGTGCCCGATTCCAAGCGGCACCAAAGGAATCACATCACTTAGTTGTGAAGCAAATTCTTCGATATTTGGCTCACACCCCAACACTAGGATTATGGTATCCAAAGGGCTCAGAGTTCGATCTAGTTGGATTCTCGGATGCTGATTATGCTGGTGACAAGGTGGATCACAACTCTACATCAGGCACATGTCACTTTCTGGGACGATCACTTGTATGTTGGTCTTCAAAGAAGCAGAACTGTGTATCTCTCTCCACTTCTGAATCTGAATACATTGCAGCTGGATCTTGATGCACGCAGCTTCTATGGATCAAGCAAACACTCAAAGACTATGGCATTCATCTGAATCAAGTGCCACTCTACTGCGACAATGAAAGCGCCATCAAGATCGCCAACAACCCAGTTCAGCACTCGAAGACACATCACATTCAGATCCATCATCACTTTCTCAGAGATCATGTCATGAAGGAAGATATTGATATCATTCACGTCTTCACTGAAGAGCAACTCGTAGATCTCTTCACAAAGCCCTTGGATGAGAAAAGGTTTTGCAAGTTGCGGTGTGAGCTAAATATCTTGGAATCCTCAAATGTCCTGTGATCATGCACACATCCTAACACTGATGCATGTTGATGACTTAGATGTGCAAACACACGAAGTAACGTATATCTTCAACTAATGAAGACTTACACTCTAAGTGTGAATACATTAACGCGGAATTTGACTTCGGAGCGCCACGATAATTGTGCGATGTGTCTGGGTCTAATATTTCCTATACGGTGGGTAACGCCACCACCAAACTTTTGTTTGGAATACTTTCTATTGGCGTTACATTTGCAAAGTCTTCGCATTTTTTTTGTCTTCAATGTTAACATGGCCTCATGTTTATCTTCAATGTACTGATTTGGTTTCTGTCCTCTACAGCATTCACTTATAGCTATGTCTTCTAGTTGAATCTTTTGAAGTAAGTGAATGTGATCAGACCCTGACCTTTCTATGCTCCCGTCTTAAGTCTATCTATCCAAATCATATGCATTCTATTGAAACTGTCAAAACGTCTTCTCTGCGTCCTTGTCAGCAGAAGACACAGAGACAAACATTAATCTGTTTTCAATGCTCAATCCTTTTTTTCCTGAAACCCGGAGAAGTGGGAACGACCACACGACAATACAGGCGTGCGTGGGAACATGGAACAACCTCCAATGTGTTGCATGATCGCCACATGTCCTTCAGATGTGAACCTCCAGGGGCACCTGTGTAATAACGATGTGCCGCCCCTGTCCCTATAAATACACGCCTCACCCCAGTCATTATCTCTTCTTCCACTCTCGCACAAACCCTAGCGCCACCGCTATCCCTCGACGACGCCGGCAACGAAGCGCTTAGCTGCCGCGACCTCATCGACGACGTCATCACGCCGGCCGCGGACATCTTCTTCTCCGCCATCGCCGTAGGTGTCCTCCGTCGCCAAGTTAGGGCATGGAAGATCGAACTGCTCGGCCTCCTCTCCCACTCCGTCTAGCAGTTCCTCATGTGGTAAATAAAACCTCTTTTATAGTCTTTTTGATCTGATAGATTCATCCTTTCCAACCACAAGTGGTTTCTGTTGCTACAAAATTGGATCTATCATGTTCTGCATCTCATAGCATGCCTAGTATGTTCACTTATGCTTCACAAAGTAGTTAGATTCCTCACTTGTACTTATTCGTGGATTCGTACAAATCTGGAATCAACTCACTACATATGAGTGAATGTCTTCGCACTATGAGGTCAATGTCTTCTAAACTGATTTATCTTCAAAATCTTCTAAGAATGCATGTGACCTCTTCCCCTTCCCTCACATCTCTAATACTGTCACAGGTACATGTCTGTGGGAGAATCCCTTGGTTCTCATAGTCTGCATTCATTTGCAGAGTTCTTACAGCGTCACATAAATTCTCCTAAAGCCAGTTCCTGTCTGACTAGTAGACGGAAGACTTCGACAGTGTTGAAGCCTTTCAGTCTAAACTTCATGACAACTCAAAAATCAGTCAGGAAGGGCGGCAGACAACGCCGTGGAAACACTGCTAAGGACCTGCCACCGGATCTCTATGAGTTATGCAAGTCAGATCCAGAAGAAACCTATGGAGAACGCAAGAACCGAATTGAATGGATTCGAAGACATTGGGCAGAGGAATGGTTCAAGTACAGATTCGTCACCAAGGAGTATGCTAAGAAGAATGCCTTAAAGGGCCCCTGGGGAGATATAATATACAAAGGTCTTCAGCCCAAGTCGAAGTCCGAAGCCATTGCTCAAGGATTCTACCCCTGCATGATTCGTGGACCTCAGCCTGCTAATAATGACCCATCCTCTCTGTTATGGTGTCGTGAAGATAATCTGTACAAGCGCAACTATCAGGCTGCAAAGAACTCGGCCAAGGAAAACAAGAAGTCTTTGGGATTAGACTTCAACCTAGGCCCCTCTGCACCATGAGCTGACGGCACACGCGAAGCTGAACCCAATCTTATTGGGCCCTTCTACAACTTAGAAGGTCTCATCACTCGCATTTAGGTTCAAGGGGCAGCCGTGGACCACTCTGCAGATGACACTGATTCTGACGAAGCACCTGCACCACTGAAGCCTGTGAAGCAAAAGAAACCAAAGGCATCAAAGCCCCCCTCTGCAACAAAGGTCACACGGGCGAAGCCTCTGGCCACTGCACCTCCTAAAGCCAGTGTGCAGTCTGAAGATCTCTCACGCATCTCCAAGTCTGCCAAGTTGAAAAAGCCCATGCAACCCACTGGTCAAGCACTGACCCCTGCTGCTGTTTTGAGAAATGAGAATGACGCCATTGATCTGTCCAACGATGACGATCTTGGCGATGACGCTCTTGAGCAGTTGATAAAGAGCAAGCAAGAGGCGGAAATCTTCAATGATCTTCCCCTCTTTGATGTGGAAATCTTATACAAGTTTATTAATGAGTGGTTTGACAGCCCAGATGTCAGTTTTGATGATCTTCAGCTTCCAATTGGCCTCAACATCTCCTTCCATGGAGCCATTGCTCCTGAGCTGGATCTTGGTCAGAAAATTGTTGAGCTGAAGCATAAGATCGATTATGAAAAGGCTCAGTTCAAGAAGCACATGGCCAAGCTCAATGTTGAAGACATTCAGAACTTCAAGGTCATGATGCATGAGCTTAAGGAGGCATTCCACAAGAAACGAGAAGAAGAAAAAGGTTCTCGTGAGCGCATGAAGAATCATGCTGCCAAATGTGTTCAAGGCTACAATGAAGCTGAAAATCGCAAGGCTTTGGGGCGACCAGGCATCGACCCCAGGATGGCTGCCAAGAAGAAGAAGAAGCCAGCTGTGGCTGAACCAGAAGCATCAAGGCAGGAAGAACCTCGCATTGTCTTCCCAGCCAGTATGACAGGCTCGAAGCCTAAGGTCCCCACAATGGCTTCAGAATTCAAGAAAACTAGAGCAGCTGAAGCCGAAGCTAGAAAGCGCATGACCAAAGCCGCCACTGATGATGCTCCCCAACCAATAAAAGGAAAACAAAGAAGAGAGACCAGGCTGCTTCCACAGAGCCCCTTCTTGTTGAGAAAATTTCTGTTGCTCGTCCTGCGTCTGAACATCATGAACGTCGTCTAGTAGTTCATGAGCCTGCTTCCACAGAGGCTCCTGAAGCTGAAGAGAATTTAGCTGTTGACCCCACCACAGCTGAAGACATTGGTCCTCACGATAATGTTGAAGATGATGAAGTCCTTCCTTAGATCGAGCATAATTTGGTATCATTGCCTGTTCTCACAAACAACAAACTCATCAGCATTGGTCGTCCATTGACGCCAATTGCTCAGGATGACTCATGGGCTGATCACCCTAAAGAATCCCCTCGTGTTGAAGAAACACCAGTCACTCCCCCACCACAGGTCACCACTCCGGTGATTGACAGTGAAGACTTTGAGGCCCAACCAACTCCATCTCCATAGGCGTCGCCAGCATTTCGCAGGCTTCGCAAAGGACCAAGGCCACAGGTCACATTGTCAAGTGTTCCAGAAGGAGAAGAGCGCCAATCCGTCTCACGTGAAGTCTTGCCTGAAGCCTCTCCTACTGTGAACATCTCTGAATCTGAAGCCAAAGCAGCTGAAGATATTCCGGCTGCATCAGCCGATGAAGAAGAAGAACCACGTGACGAAGAAAGAGTTGTTACACCCCCGTCCAACCCTGAAGTTGTTCTCGAGGAGAATGTGTCTGACCCTCCAGCTACTGAAGTGGAGGTTACCAATACTGAGGCAGCCACCAACATCAACACTGAAGCCAATGACGTTGTCATGGCTGAAGCTAATGTGGCGCCTGAAGCTAACGTGGTGCCAGAAGTGAATGCACCAGAAGCCAATGCAGCACCCAAAGCAAATCCGCTGCATGAAGCCAATGCCTCTGCTCCTGTACTTCCTCCAAGGCCACACACCATCGAGCAAGCATATGATCGTGGACAGCTTGCTACTGTCTGCTGGCCAATCCTGGTTCCTCTGCCTGCTCCCGGACCTCGGTTTGCCTATCATGTGGAGCACATGCCTCATGTCCAGAAGCCAAAGCTAAGGCTACCACGGTTTCTAGGTACCGCAACTTCACCAGGATCATTTAATCTGAATGGATTCAAGGCACACAACACATTCTTCAACAGTGCCAAGAACCCCTACACAAGGCCAAGAATCTCTTCGGACCAATTCTGGAGTTATCAGCAGCGAAGCTATTATTCATGCATGTTGTACAATCAGGGACGCATCTTCCCTCACATGCATCTTGACTGTGAAGCCATTGCTGGACTGCCATGCCTTGAAGAAGCCCTTGACTGCTTCCGTGAAGCGGGTCTGCTTAATTTTTTGACTAACAAGGAACACTGGAATGAAGAACTACTGCTTCAATTCTATGCTACCCTCCACATTCATGGATACAATAGGGATCCGAAGACTTGGATCCTTGAGTGGATGACAGGAGATGTTCATCATCAAGCTAAAGCTCAAGACATCATTGAGCTCACAGCCTTGCCCACTCCTGGTGAATACTATGAACCAGGTTGTCAACAACACCAGAATGCTTTGGAGAGAATTTTTCAGAAGCCAGAACCCAACATGAGCCAAATGCTAAGCATGATGAAGCCTCTGCCACGCGACGCTGAATACCCAAAGAAATGCTTTGTCGAAGACCTAGAGTATCTGCCCCATACCATTTACCATATCACCAGGAAAACTCTATGGTCTGTCAAAGGACATTCATCTGCAGCGAAGCTTGAAGGAGCAATGAATACTTTCGTTTTCTATATCTTCAATGGCATCAGCTTCAATGCTCAAGACTTCTTCATCAGGCAGTTGGCTGCATCTGGCTCTGACATTTTTGGTCTGAAGTTCTATGCTCCATGGGTAATGCGTCTTATCAAGCTTCACTCTGCCTTCAACTATCAGCCGTCTACGCGCAATCATCTTGTATTCTTGCTAGAGGTTGATCTGTCTATTGAAGCTATTTACCCAGAGGCTGGTAAGGATCCAATTTATCTTCACAATGTTGATCGTCAAAGCTTCACCCAGCCCATTGAAAGAGTTCAGGCAGTCTCTCGTGTTTATCCCTTGGCTGGTAACACACGTGCCCCTCGCACCCAAACTGATGCCACTGGAAGCACCATTACCCAAAGGCCTCGGAAGCAATCTCGTGTTCTCAATGACCGAGAGCTTCTCGTCGCACTACATCAGAAACAGGATAAGCATCATGACTGGCTTAAGCGTCAGATGCAAAGCCTCTTTGTGGACGTTAATCGCATTCGCAATCTTGCCACCAAGAATGCCTTTGTTACACATGAAACCTGTCGGAGGTCTTGACAGAGTTTGACTTTGCTCACTTCTTAAGAAGATCTTCAACACGATGGCTTCACAGAAAGATTCAAGTTTGACTCCACTCCTCCAAGGAATGCTCACTTGCGTCGGACCCCCTCCCTTGAAAACTCTGACTATTCTTCCTAAGTTTCCACGGTGAATGCTAGAGTTATCGATGATCAAGATGATGCCACTTCACCACCTCCACCTTCAGTGCGTATCGACACTGCACCAAGTTCTTCTGCACCACCGGACCTCAACAACGACCCTATTGCTTCACATGCACCTCATGGCAACGAGTAGAGGCTCTATGTCTTCAAACCTTTTTTGGTCATTACTGACAAAAGGGGGAGAAACATATGAGTTGATAGTCTTCAACCGGGTCCATATGGGTGGTTGCTTTACTTTTTGCTACTTTTGCCAAGTGCTTACAACTGTCGCTTTTGAAACATTTGGTTCGTTTTGAGTTGTAACACTTAAACTTGATGGTCGTCTGCTACCTTTTTCAAAACTATGTGATGCGATGATAAATTCCGCATGTGCGACGATAAATTCTGCACGAAGTCATTTTGCAGACGTCCATTTTTTATTATGCATGTCATTATCCTCATTATATCATTTCATGCATGATGAATTGTCTTCATAAGTAGAAGAGGAGCTCCACAAGTACAACCTGCCATGTGCACTTGCATTCAAAAGAAAAATACTTACATGCACATCTTCAGGGGAGCCTTTCTGCTACTTACAAAGACAATACTTAAAACCTTTACAATTTCACATATTTCTATCCCCGTTGAAAACTTCAACCAGTTTGTCATCAATCACCAAAAAGGGGGAGATTGTAAGTGCATCTAGTGCCACCCCTAGTTGGTTTTGGAGTATTGACGACAAACCTGATTGAGGGACTAATGTGTTTGTGAGAATTGCAGGATAACACAGGTAGAAGTCCCTCATTGATTTGGTTTTCCTACCGGAGATGACCCCTAAAAATTTATGAAGACATTGAAGTCAAAGGTGGTATGTGAAGACATTCACATTGAAGACTATGACAAGAGAAGACATCGCGTGAAGACTATGGAGCGCGAAGACTTAGTTGTTTCGTCGTTCCTTTTCTTCTTTGTTGAGTCATAGGGACCACTGTACTGTTAAGTGGGTTCCAAGTAAACCAGTCAGAATGACTGAAGTGATGCTTAACCAAAATCCTATGTCTTCGAGCGAAGACAATGAGAGCAAATCTTGTCCAAAGCAGGATAAGTCAGCTTTGCTTGTAGCTCAAGTAAAGTTATCGTGTGTGTTTGAAATTTGACCGTTGGAACACGTGTTAGTTCCTTAGTGACCCAGGGTCATTTCGGACAAATCTTGTCTGGTTGCCTAGTGGCTATAAATATCCCACCCCTACACCATAAATTGGTTGGCTGCTTAGAGTTAGTGCACGGCTTTTGTCGTTTGGGAGCAACCCACCTCGAAGCCTTTGAGAGAGAAATCCTTGCGAGGACAAAGCCCTAAACACCCATAGCCAAAGAGTGTTAGGCATCACTGAAGTCTTCCTGTCTGTGTCATCTGAAGACTTATTACACTTGTGGACTGTGAATCCTCCACCCGGTTAGGCGTCGCGTTTTGAGCATCCAAGAGTCATTGTGGATCGCCGGTGAACGAAGTCTGTGAAGGTTTGGAAATCTACCTTGAAGACTTACCAGAGTAATTGGGTGAGGACTGGGTGTCCTTAGCTCAAGGGGAATAAGGTGAAGACGCGGTCTTCTGAGTTGAATCTCAGCCTCCCTAACCAGACGTACAGTTGTCACAGCAACTGGAACTGGTCCAACAAATCAATGTCTGTAACGAGCCACTGGTTCTATCCTTCCCATCTCTTTATTTGCATATTGGTCCTTGTGAAGTCATTGCCTGTTTGCATTATCTATTTGTCTTCACTGTGTGACTGCTTGTTCTGATTGGCTCCATACTATCTTCCATCCTGATCTATACTGCCTAGCTGCTATTAGTCTTTGTGCTTTCATTTCATTGAATACTTGACTATGGCTTGCTTAGTGTAGTCTACCTTCCGCTGCATGATAATAGGTTTATTTCTATCGTTTGTCTTCGAAACTTCCATGTTTTCATGACTTTCATAAAAATCGCCTATTCACCCCCTCTAGTCGATCACTAGCACTTTTCAGCCACGCTGAGCTTGGCCATGTGCTTCTTGAACTGAGCCTTTTCATAATCGATCTTATGCTTTAGCTCAACAATTTTCTGAGCAAGAGCCAGCTCAGGAGCAATGGCGCCATGGAAGGAGACGCTTAGGCCAATGGGAAGTTACAGATCGTCAAAGCTGAGATTGGGGGTGTCAAACCACTCATCAATGAAGTTGTTCAAAACTTCTATGTCAAAGAGAGGCAAATCATTGAAGATTTACGCCTCTTGCTTGCTCTTTATCAGCTGCTCAAGAGCGTCATCAGCAAGATCGTCGTCACTTGACAGATCCATGGCGTCATTCTCGTTCCTCAAAACAGCAGCAGGGGTCAGAGCTGGACCAGTGGTGTGCATAGGCTTCTTTTTCTTCTTCTCGGACTTGGAGATGCGTGAGAGATCTTCAGACTGCACACTTGGCGCAGGAGGAGCAGTGGCCAGAGGCTTCACTCGTGAAGCTTTTGGTGCAGGGGAAGGCTTCGAAGCTTTAGGTTTCTTCAGCTTCTTTGGCTTCGGTGGTGCAGGCGCTTCGTAAGAATCAGCGTCGTTTGCAGGTTCATCCACGGCTGTCCCTTGAACCATAATATGAGTCATGAGACCTTCTAGGTTGTAGAAGGGCCCAACAAGATTGGGTTCAGCTTCGCGTGTGCCATCGGCACGAGGAGCAGAGGGGCCTGGATTGAAGTCTAATCCCCGCGACTTCTTGTTTTCTTTGGCCGAGTTCTTGGCAAACTAGAAGTTGCGCTTGAACAGATTGTCATCACGACACCATAGCAATGAAGATGGGTCGGCATCTGCAGGCTTTGGTCCACGGACCATGGAAGTATAGAAGCCTTGTTCAATGGCTTCAGCTCTGGACCTGGGTGGAAGATTTTTGTACAAGATGTCTCCCCAGGGTCGCTTGATGGCATTCTTCTCAGCATATTCCTGGGTCATGAACCTGTACTTGTACTATTGTTCTGCCCAATATCTTCGAATCCATTGGATTCGGGTTTTTCGCTGATTGTAGTCCTCCTCTGGATATGTCTTGTACAGCTCATAGAGGTCAGGAGGCAAATCTCTTGAGGTGTTCCCACGGTGCTGTCTGCCACCCTTCCTTGCAGACTTTTCTGTTGCCATGAAGTTTAGACTGAAAGGCTTCAACATTGTCAATGTCCTCCGTCTACTGGTCAGACAGGAACTGGCTTCAGGAGAATTTATGTGATGCTGTAAGAATTCTGCAAATGAATGCAGACTATGAGAACCAATGGATTCTCCCACGGACATGTACCTGTGACAGCATTAGAGATGCGAGGGAAGGGGAAGAGGTAATATGCATTCCTAGAAGATTTTGAAGATAAATCAGTTTTAGAAGACATTGACCTCATAGTGCGAAGACATTCACTCACATGTAGAGAGTTGGTTCCAGATTTGTACGAATCCACGAATAAGTACAAGTTAGGAATCTAACTACTTTGTGAAGCATAAGTGAACATACTAGGCATGCTATGAGATGCAGAACGAGATAGATCTAACTTTGTAGGAACAGAAACCACTTGTGGTTGAAAAGGATGAATCTATCGGATCAAAAAGACTGTAAAAAGAGTTTTTATTTACCACTCGAGGAACTGCTAGACAGAGTAGGAGATGAAGCCGAGCAGTTCGATCTTCCGTGCCCTAACTTGGCGACGGAGGACACCTACGGCGACGGCGGAGAAGACGATGTCCGCGGCCGGCGTGATGACGGCGTCGGTGAGGTCGCGGCAGCTAAGCTCTCTGTCGCCGGCGTCGTTGAGGGCTAGCGGTGGCGCTAGGGTTTGTGCGAGAGAGAGAGAGAGAGAAGTGGAAGAAGAGATAATGATTGGGGCGAGGCGTGTATTTATAGGGATAGGGACGGCATAGCGTTATTACGCAGGTGCCCCTGGCGGTTCACATATGAAGGACACGTGGCGATCATGCAACACATTGGAGGTTGTTCCGTGTTCCCACGCACGCCTGGATTGTCGGTTGGTCGTTCCCGCTTCTCCGGGTTTCAGGCTGTAAGTGCATCTAGTGTGTTTGTGAGAATTATAGGATAACACATGTAGAAGTCCCTCATTGATTCGGTTTTCCTACCAGAGATGACCCCTAAAAATGTATGAAGACATTGAAGTCAAAGGTGGTATGTGAAGACATTCACATTGAAGACTATGACAAGAGAAGACATTGCGTGAAGACTATGGAGCGCGAAGACTTAGTTGTTTCGTCGTTCTTTTTCTTCTTTGTTGAGTCATAGGAACCACCGTACTGTTAAGTGGGGTCCAAGTGAACCAGTCAGAATGACTTAAGTGATGCTTAACCAAAATCCTATGTCTTCGAGCGAAGACAATGAGAGCAAATCTTATCTAGAGATGGATAAGTCAGCTTTGCTTGTAGCCCAAGTAAAGTTGCCATGTGTGTTTGAAATCTGACCGTTGGAACACGTGTCGGTTCCTTAGTGACCCAGGGTCATTTCGGACAAATCAGGTCGGGTTGCCTAGTGCCTATAAATAGCCCACCCCCTACAACCATAAACGGTTGGCTGCTCAGAGTTAGTATACGGCTTTTGTCGTTTGAGAGCAACCCACCTCGAAGCTTTTGAGAGAGAATTCCTTGCGAGGAAAAACCCCTAAACACCAAGAGCCAAAGAGTGTTAGGCATCACTGAAGTCTTCTTGTCTGCGTGATCTGAAGACTTATTACACTTGAGGACTGTGTATCCTCCAGTCGGTTAGGCGTCACGTTCTGAGCATCCAAGAGGCATTGTGGATCGCCGGTGAACGAAGTTTGTGAAGGTTTGGGAGTCTACCTTGAAGACTTACCAGAGTGATTGGGCGAGGATTGGGTGTCCTTAGCTCAAGGGGAATAAGGTGAAGACACGGTCTTTTGAGTTAAATCTCAGCCTCCCTAACTAGACGTATAGTTGTCACAGCAACTGGAATCGGTCGAACAAATCTTTGTCTTCAACGAGCTACTGGTTCTATCTTCGCCATCTATTTATTTATAGTTTGTCCTTGTGAAGTCATTGCTTATCTGTATTATCTTCTGTCTTCACTGTGTGAATGCTTGTTCTAATTGGCTTCATACTATCTTCCATCCTGATCTATACTACCTAGCTTCTATTAGTCTTTATGCTTTCATTTCATTGAAACTTGACTATGGCTCGCTTAGTGTAGTCTACCTTCCGCTGCATGGTAATAGGTTTATTTCTATTGTTTGTCTTCGAAACTTCCATGTTTTGAAGACTTCCATAAAAGTTGCCTATTCACCCCCCCTCTAGTTGATCACTAGCACTTTCAATTGGTATCAGAGCTGAGTACTCCCTTGTTCTGTGTGATTCGGGTTAACCACCTGGAGTTTTAGCTATGTCGACTGCAGGGATAATCAAAGTCTCCGCTGCGTGCCCAGTCTTTGATGGAACTGAATATCCCTACTAGAAGAATAAGATGCGCATGCATCTTGAAGCCATTGATGTCGACCTCTGGTATGTCGTCAAGAATGGCGTCCCCAAGGCTGGTGAAGGTGTCACCGCTGCTGATGTCAAGAAGTTTGTTCAACTGGACTCCACTGCCAAGAACATCATCTGTGGTCATCTGACCAAAGGGCAGTATGGCCATGTGAGTGCTCTAGAAACATCGAAGCTAGTCTGGGACTGGCTCTGCAAGGTCAACAAAGGTGTCTCAACCCAGAGAGATCAAAGAATCAGTGTCCTTCGGAACCTCTTCAACCGCTTCAAGAGAAACGACAATGAGAATGTTCAGCTCATGTTTGATCGACTCACTGACATCACAAATGAGCTTCAAGCCCTCGGCGCTACTGAGATTACCAAGCATGAAGTCGTCAAGACACTCCTGAGATCACTTGACAGCTCGTTCAACACCCTAGCCCTGATGATTCAAGAACGCCCTGACTTCAAGACACTCAATCCATCTGACATACTTGAAAGACTCAACACACATGAGTTTCAGCTTTTTGAGAAAAGAGACATCTACGGTCCCAACTATGGGCGAACTCGTGCCTTGAAGGCAAAAGCTATTTCCTCATCTGAAGAAGAATCTGATTGCAGTTCGGATGATCCTGAAGACATTGGAAAGGAGCTTGCTATGCTTGTGAAGAAGTTTCAGAAATTCACGAAGAAGAAAGGCTTCAGAAAATCCTCACGATCCAGCTCAAGGAATGATGAAGCTTCTGCTCATGACTACAAGAAGAGAACATGTCACAAGTGCAAGAAACCTGGTCACTACATCTCTGAGTATCCGCAGTGGGACAATGACAACAACAAGAAGAAGAAGAGCAAGGAATATGATTCTGATGACAAGAATAAGAAGAAATACTCAAAGTCTTCTTCCAAGTCTTCTTCAAAGTCTTCATCACACAAGAAGAGCTCATCTGGCAAGGCTCGTGTGTTTGTTGGCAAGGAAATGGATTCAGAGGAGGAGTCCGCTTCTGAGGAGGCGGAGGTGGAGTCTGAGGAGGAGTCCGATTCTGCCGTTGCAAGTCTGGCTACAGCATACGTTGCCAAGTCCATCTTCAACACTGAAGACAATGACTTCATCACCGACGCCGGTGCTAATGACAAGGACAACTCCGCTCCCACCTACTGCTTCATGGCACGAGGTGTAAAGGTAAACTCACGCACTACTCACTATCAAACATCCAGTGAAGATGACTCTGATTGTGGTTCCAAACCCAGCAACTGAACAACAGAAAGCTATGGAACATATTCAAAAACTGTTAGACAAAAGCGATGACCTGTTAGACGCTGAAATGACTCGATCTCAGTCCTTAATTGAAGACATAAAAAATCTTCATGTTAAGTATGAGGAACTTGAAAGTCGTCATGAAACGCTCTCAACAACTCATGAAAAGCTTTCCTATGATTATCTTCAAAGGAAGCAAGATCTTGAGAAATTGAGAGCGGCTCATGAAGATCTTCAAAAGGAAAACGAGTCACTTCGTGCCAAACAGATCAGTTCCGCTCAAGAAGGATTTGAACCACCATGTCTTAAATGCATTGAGCGTGACAAGGCTACTTCTGTTGCTGGATGTTCTACTGCTGCTACTATTGCAATATCTTCAACTGTTGATGTGGTACCTAACCCCTCTGCTGAGGATACCACTTCTATTGCTGATGAAAATGCTAGGTTGAAGACATTGCTTGAAACAGGGATGTACAAAAGTCTCAAAGGACATCAGACACTATGTGATGTCCTCAAAAGGCAGATCCTGAACCGAAACTCTAGGAAAGAGGGTTTTGGGTTCAAAATGAAAATGAATGCTGATGGCTCTTACTGGAAACCTGAGCAGTACCCCAAAACCACATGGGTTGCTGCAAAGGAACCTTCAGTGGATCCATCCACCCTATCTAGCTTCACTTGTGCAAATCCCATTGTTATTGATGAATCCTTTGATGCAACCTATAAACTGTTTAAGAATCAGAATGGTGAAGTGTTTGCCAGGTATATTGGTACTAACTGCAGGAATGGGCCACCTATGAAGAAAGTCTGGGTGCCGAAAAGGTGTTTGGAGAATCTTCCTGTGAATGTCGTCATGACACCACAAGTGAAGAAGACCCACCCCAGACCACGGGCTTCATATGGTCCAAAGGCCTCATATGGACAAAGGACTCACCTGAGTCGCACTAACGCAAATGTTTTGCAGGGAAACCATACTCAGGCCTATGAATTTGAGCGCGTTTCATCAAACTGCCATGTTCATATGACCAAGAACTACTCTGCTTATTCTTATGAGTACTACTGTCCTCCTGCAAGACTATTTGCTAGGGCTCCAAAGCCAAAGTTCTCAAATGCTGCACTTAGACTCATTGCTTCGAAGCCACCCTTGAAGATGTGGGTGGCTAAGAAAGCTTAACCCTCTTTTGCAGGGAAGGGTCTCCAGCCAAAATCAAATTCTTCCGAAGCTATTGCTGGGGACCTTAAATATCTTGTAGGGTGCAATATCAAATGCCCAAATGGTCTTACTATGTATTTTGTTCTCGAGTCTCTTGCTACTTGCCCTGTCAGTCCTAACCTCGATTTAAGCTTTCATAATCCACTTGCCTGTCAAATGTTTATGCTTCACAATTCTCTTCGTGAAGCCTATACCCTTACTGCACTATAGGGTATGACACCAGCTGCTTCAGAATGGATTATTGATAGTGGGTGTACTAATCACTTGACTAGCAAGCGAAGTCTTCTCATGGACTCAACATTACGTCCATCTGACAAGAGTCACATCACATTTGCTGATACTGGTAAAAGCAAGGTATTGGGTCTAGGTAGAGTTGCAATCTCAAGGGATCAATACATGGATAAAGTGCTGCTTGTCGAATCCCTTGGTTTCAACTTAATGTCTGTCTCAATGCTCTGCGATTTAAACATGATTGTGATAGTTGGAAAATATCGTTGCCTTATTCTAATGGAATCTGACAAGTCTCTAGTCTTTGAAGGGTATCGGAAAGATGATTTGTACGTGGTAGATTTCACAGCAGGACCACAGCTTGCAGTATGTCTTCTAGCAAAAGCTTCAGAATGCTGGCTCTGGCATCAGAGACTAGGGCATGCTGGCATGAGGAACTTGCACACTCTTGCAAAGAAGAAGCATGTCATAGGCATCGAGGGCGTCAAGTTCAAGAAGGATCACCTATGCGGTGCCTGTGAAGCTGGAAAGATGACGAGGACCAAGCATTCCTCGAAGAAAATCATGACAATGACTCAACCCTTCGAACTGCTACACATGGACCTCTTCGGTCCCACTCACTACTCAACTCTTACTACTACTGCTTGTCTCTATGGCTTCGTCATTGTTGATGATTATTCAAGATATACATGGGTGCATATAATCCTCTACAAGACTGAAGTGCAAGATGTCTTCAGACGCTTCGCCAATCGAGCCATGAACAACTATGGCTTCATGATCAAGCACATCAGAAGTGACAATGGCACTGAATTCAAGAACACCGGCCTCCACACTTATCTTGATACTTTGGGCATCACTCATGAATTCTCAGCTCCGTACACGCCGCAGCAGAATGGCGTCGTGGAACGCAAGAACAGAACACTTATTGAGATGGCTCGGACGAAGCTCGATGAATACAAGACTCCAAGAAAGTTCTGGCCTGAAGCCATTGATACTGCATGCCATATCATCAACCGTGTATATCTTCACAAGCTTTTGAACAAAACATCCTATGAGCTCCTCACTGGTAAGAAGCCAAATGTCAGTTACTTCAGAGTGTTTGGTGCCAGGTGGTGGATCAAGGATCCAGATCATGCTTCAAAATTTGCACCAAAAGCACATGAAGGTTTGATGCTTGGATACGGAAAGGATTCGCACTCCTATAGAGTCTTCAACCTCTTTCACTATAAAGTGGTTGAAACTGTGGATGTGCGGTTTGATGAGACTAACGGCTCGCAAAGAGAGCACCTGCCAAATGTGCTAGATGAAGTTCCATCCAGTGAAACCATCAAGCTTATGGGAACTGGAGAAATCATACTGTCTGAAGCTCAGCCTAAAGAGGAACTCATCATCTCTGCACCAGATCAACCTGAAGACAATGCTCAGCCTGAAGACAATCCTTCTAACGATGAAAATGATCAGCAAGAGCAAAATCTTCGTCCTGTTCATCCTCGTGTTGCAAATGAAGTATAGATTGAGAGAATAATTGACAGCATCAATGCACCAGGTCCACTCACTAGTTCAAGGGCAACAAAACTAGCAAATTTTTGTGGACACTTCGCATTTGTCTCAATATCTGAACCCAAGAAAGTTGATGAAGCCTTTATGGAACCTGAATGGATTCAAGCTATGCAAGAAGAGCTTCAACAGTTTGAGCTGAATAATGTATGGGAACTGGTCAAGCGTCCTGATCCTCGTAAGCACAATATCATAGGCACTAAATGGATATATCGCAACAAGCAAGATGAGCATGGTCAAGTTGTTAGAAACAAAGCTCGCCTCGTTGCTCAAGGATACACTCAAGTTGAAGGAATTGACTTCGATGAAACATTTGCTCCTCTGGCTAGGCTTGAAGCTATATGCATACTGCTAGCCTATGCAAATCATCATAACATTCTTCTATATCAAATGGAGGTGAAGAGCGCTTTTCTCAATGGCAAGATTGAAGAAGAAGTGTATGTTGCACAACCGCCTGGCTTTGAACATCCAAAACATCCTGACATAGTTTACAAGCTCAACAAGGAATTGTATGGCCTTAAACAAGCCCCTCGCGCTTGGTATGACACACTCAAAGACTTCCTGAAGAGCAAAGGCTTCAAACCTGGTTCCCTGGATCCCACTCTCTTCACGAAGACATATGATGGTGAACTGTTTGTGTGCCAAATATATGTGGATGATATTATCTTTGGCTGCACCAACCAGAAATACAGTGATGACTTTGGATATATGATGCAAGAGCATGTAGCGACCAGACCTCAAACAGTCTGATCTCTGTGCTCCGGTGTTATCCCTGGATCAGTAATGCTGACACCACACGGTACTCGGAGGATTTACAGCAGAGTAGCAATCACACACTTATTACATCGAGTGTCTCAAAAGAGAACTTATTACAATAAATATGGCTTAAGGCCATCTAGTAACGATTACAGCGGAAGGCTTGGAAGATAAGTGAGTCCATCAACTCCAACGGCATCACTGAGTATAGAACCACGACCTAAAAACTCCTTTATCGTCGTCTGAAAAATCTGCAACATTAACGTTGCAGCCCGAAAACGGGTCAGCACATGGAATATGTTGGCAAGGTAACACATAGAGAATAATGGAATGCAACAACTATACTATATGCATATTTGGCTGGTGGAAAGCTCTATGGTTACAGTTTTTGCGTAAAGCCAATTTTTCCCTACTTCAAAGGAATAATATTAATTACTATCATGGTGGTTGTTAAACATTGAGAATGGTTGACAGCATCCTCAATCCCAATTAAGTAACATCATTAAAACCCATCAATATTAATTTAGAGTAACATGTTGAGATTCACATGAAAATCCAGGTACTAGATACTCAAGATGTCCATAACCGGGGACACGGCTAACCATGATTAGTTTGTTACACTCTACAGAGGTTTGCGCACTTTTCCCCACAAGACTCGATCGCCTTCGTTTGGTTTCTCACACTACAGGGTGTTTGAGAAGACGGATGACCGAGACACAGTCTTTCAAAAGCGCTAGCACCTTACATGTGGGTAGACCGGTACACCTACTTTCCCCTACATCTGCTAGTCTACCCGTAAGAGTTCGCACAACTTAGTCAACTATGCGAGAGCCCATATTGGCTTGTGGCTGCACACGGAAGTTTCTAGTATGAATAATCTCATGATCCCTTTGAGCCTGGGTGGCGGTCCAAAGAAAAACAGGCAAGTCCTGGTAACCCCAGGTGCCTCAATCCACCCAGATGTGTGTTAGGTTGCCACCTTAGATAAACCATTAATTAACAATCTCACATCTGTCATGGATATCACTCACCCAATCCACGTCTACTAGCATAGCATGGCATAATAAGCAAATGTAGAAGTAACTCCCAAAGGTTTGATAAGAAACAGGTAATAGGTACTACCTCATCTACTTCCCATCCCACAGTTTAATTAGATCCTAACCATGCAATGTGTGAGGATTGATCTAATGCAATAAAACTGGGTTGTAGAAAAGGTATGATCAAAGTGTTACTTGCCTTGCTGATGATCCGCGAAACCTAGAGATTCGAAGTAACAAGCGGCGCACTCCGGGTATTCTATCGCAGACAAACAACAAGCATACAATAAGTACTCATCTAATGCACAGGTAAAACTCAAATAGAAGATCTAACCAGAAAGTTCAACTTAAGAACCCTGGTTGGCAAAAAGAATCAAATCGAACGAAGCAAAAGAAATAAAACGGCGAAAGAAAACAACTTTGTTCTAGTAATCTGGATCTAGGGCAAATTTTACAGTAGCAAAAACTTGTTTAAGTTGATTATTCGGAAAGAGGGTTTCGAGATGAAACTCCAGGCGCTTGAATCGCCTGATTCCGATAAACGAGCGAAAAGTTATACTAAAACGAAAATCGGATCAGAAATCGCGATCAGAAAATAACCGGGGAAAATCCGCCGAAAAAGAAAAACGACGAACAGATTTTTTTTAAAAAAAAACAGCATGGAAAACGAGGCGGCGGCGAACCTCGAAAGGCGCGCGCTCCGGCGGCGGCGGCGGCTCAGAGGCGGCGTCTAGCTAGGGTTAGGTCGGGCGCTGGCTCTCTCTCCCGCGGGCCTCGGGCGCCTTATAAAGGCCTCGGCCAGGCGGTTTCCTGGCCGGTTACGACCCGTAGTCGGTTCGGCGCGTTTTTTTAAACAGCACGGAAAACGAGGCGGCGGCGATCCTCGAAAGGCGTGCGCTCCGGCGACGGCGGCGGCGGCTAGCTAGGGTTAGGTCGGGCGCTGGCTCTCTCTCCCGCGGGCCTCGGGCGCCTTATAAAGGCCTCGGCCAGGCGGTTTCCTGGCCGGTTACGGCCCGTAGTCGGTTCGGCGCGTTTTTTTTAATAATTCCGCTCGGAAGAAAAATAAAAAGAAATACTAAACGGACTCCAAAAATCATGAAATACATTTTGCCGGGTTTCTAAAATCAAGCCTGATAAAGTGAACATTTATCTGGGCCCAAACTACAACTTTGAAAAACGCGCATTTTTCCTAAATTCAAATAAAATACCGAAAAACTCCGAAATAAAACTTATTTGATTTTTTTATTAAATCTTCAATATTTCTATATTTTGGGAAAGTCATTTTATTCCCGCTCTCATATTTTTGTAATAGAAATAATTGAGGATAAAATAAATAAAATCAAATGATCCTGTTTACATAATTTGAGAAAACTCAAATATGTAAATAACGAAATCCCCAACTCTCTCCGTGGGTCCTTGAGTTGCTTAGGATTTTCTAGGATCAAAACCAAAAGCAAAATAAAATATGATATGCATGACGTCCTAATGTATAACATTCCAAATTGAAAATTTGGGATGTTACAAACCTACCCCACTTAAGATGAATCTCGCCCTCGAGATTCGGGTTGGCTAGAAAATAGGTGAGGGTGGTCCTTGAGCAAATCTTCCTCTCGCTCCGAGGTGGCTTCATCCTCCGTGTGGTGGCTCCACTGAACTTTGCAAAACTTGATAACCTTGCTACGAGTAACTCGGCTGGCAAACTCGAGGATCTTGACTGGTTTCTCCTCATAGGTCAAATTGTTATCCAACTGAATTGCTTCTAATGGTACTGTGTCTCTCAAAGGTATGTCAGCCATGTCCGTGTGACACTTCTTCAACTGAGAAACGTGAAACACATCATGCACTCCGGCCAATCCTTCTGGCAAATCCAACTTGTAGGCCACTTCTCCCATACGCTCCAAAACTCGATATGGCCCTACAAATCGTGGCGCTAACTTCCCCTTAACTCCAAAGCGCTTAATCCCTTGAAGTGAGGATACTCGAAGATAAGCTTTGTCTCCGACTTCGTAAACTGTCTCCTTGCGTTTAGAATCTGCGTAGCTCTTCTGCCTGGACTGGGCTACCTTGAGCCTATCGCGAATCAACTTCACTTTCTCTTCAGACTCCTTAATCAAATCCGGTCCAAACAACTGGCGGTCTCCAACTTCGTCCCATGACAACGGTGTCCTGCACCTCCTTCCATACAAAGCCTCAAAAGGTGCCATCTTCAAACTGGTCTGATAGCTATTATTGTAAGAAAACTCTGCATATGGCAAATTATCGTCCCAACTAGATCCATAATCTAGCGCACAAGCTCTCAGCATATCCTCCAAAATCTGATTGACTCTCTCAGTCTGTCCATCTGTCTGCGGGTGAAAAGCTGTACTAAATTCTAACCTGGTACCCAAAGTCTCATGCAACTGCTTCCAGAACTTTGAGGTAAACTGGGTTCCTCTATCCGATACGATGCTCCTCGAACTCCATGCAAACATACGATCCTGGTCATGTATATCTTTGCCAACTTAGCACTGGTGTAAGTGGTCTTTACTGGGATGAAATGTGCTACCTTCGTCAATCGATCAACTACAACCCAAATCGAGTCATAGCCTGAACGAGTCCTTGGCAATCCCATGATAAAATCCATACCTAGCTTATCCCACTTCCATTCGGGTATCGGCAATGGTTGCAACAATCCTGCTGGCTTCTGATGCTCTGCCTTTACTCTCTGACATACATCACAAACTGCTACATACTCCGCAATATCCTTTTTCATTCCGGTCCACCAGAAAATATCCTTCAAATCCAAATACATCTTGGTATTTCCTGGGTGAATCGAATACGGTGAGTCATGTGCCTCTTGCAGAATCAACTTTCTGATCTCCGGGTCATTGGGCACGTAAACACGGTCTTCAAACCATAGGGTGTCGTGCTCATCCTCACGAAATCCTTTAGCTTTTCCTTTGCTCAGTTTCTCCTTTATAGCGGCAATCTCTTTGTCCGTTTTCTGAGCTTCCCTGATTCTATCCATCAAAGTTGACTGAATCTCTAGTGCTGCTACATAGCCTCTCGGAACTATTTCCACACATAGTTCACGAAGATTTTTTGCTAACTCCTTGGGTATTTCTCCCGTCATTAACGTATTGACATGGCTCTTGCGGCTTAATGCATCAGCTACTACATTAGCCTTTCCGGGATGATAATGCAATTTCATATCATAATCCTTGATAAGCTCCAACCATCTCCTTTGTCTGAGGTTCAACTCCTTCTGCGTGAAAATGTACTTCAAACTCTTATGATCCGTGTACACCTCACAATGATTTCCAATGAGGAAATGTCTCCATGTCTTCAGTGCATGCACTACGGCTGCTAACTCCAAATCATGCGTAGCATAATTCAATTCGTGGGGCTTCAGTTGTCGTGAAGCATACGAAACAACTCTTCCTTCCTTCATAAGCACTGCTCCAAGTCCTCGACGTGAAGCGTCGCAATACACCTCATAATCCTTGGTTTGATCAGGCAAAATCAACACTGGTGAGGTAACCAAACGTTTCTTCAACTCCTGGAAACTAGCCTCACACTCCTCAGTCCATTTAAACTTAGTATCCTTCTTCAACAACTCCGTCATAGGCTTTGCAATCTTTGAGAAATTCTCAATAAATCTCCGATAGTATCCTGCGAGTCCAAGAAAACTCCGGATCTCTCCAACTGTTGTTGGTGCTTCCCACTTGGTCACGGTTTCGACTTTAGCGGGATCTACTGCTATACCTTCTCCAGATATAACATGTCCGAGGAATCCTACTTCCTTCAACCAAAACTCACATTTGCTGAACTTGGCATATAATTGGTGTTCTCTGAGCTTTCCAAGTACCAAACGCAAATGCTCCTTATGCTCCTCTTCATCCTTCGAATAAACCAGGATATCATCAATGAACACTACGACGAACTTATCCAAAAACTCCTTAAACACTTTGTTCATCATGTTCATAAAATAGGCAGGCGCGTTAGTCAGTCCAAATGACATAACGGTATACTCATACAGCCCATATCTAGTGGTGAAAGCTGTCTTAGGAATATCCTGTTCTCGAATCTTCAACTAGTGGTATCCTGATTGCAAATCGATCTTGGAAAACACTTTAGCTCCTTGTAATCGATCAAACAAATCGTTGATCATTGGTAGTGGGTACTAGTTCTTGATCGTTACTTCGTTCAATCCTCGATAGTCAACAACCATCCTTAACGATCCATCCTTCTCCTCCACTAGAAGTACTGGCGATCCCCAAGGCGAAGAACTTGGGCGAATATATCCCTTATCCAGTAACTCCTTAATCTGCTTCTTAATTTCCACCAAATCTTTTGCTGGCATTGTATATGGTCTCTTCGATATTGGCCCAGTGCCTGGCAAAAGCTCAATCAAAAACTCAATGTCTCTATCCGGTGGCATGCCTGGCAACTCTTCGGGAAATAGATCTGGAAAATTCTTTACCACTGGTACTTCCTCCTGCACAACTCCTGATAAGGAATTTACTTGTGTCCTGTTTGGCGCATGCCGGGATACATACTTGATCCTTCTTCCTTCTGGCGTTGTGAGCAAAATTGTCTTACATGGCGCAATCGATGTTTCCTCCATACATCGACAGCCAATCCATACCAAGTATCACATCCAGACCTTGGGATTCCAAAATAATTAAATCCGTTGGGAAAACATGCCTTCCTATACTTAATGGCACTTGAAAACATCCTTGTCTGGCCATGTACTCCGCTCCTGGTGAGCTTACTAGCATAGGTGTTTTAAGAATCCTAGTGGGCAGGCTATACTTCTCCACAAATCCCCTTGATATGTATGAATGTGATGCACCAGTATCAAAAAGAACGAGTGCAGTAAATGACTTAACCAAAAACTTACCTATTACTGCATCGGGCTGAGCTTCAACCTCCTCCACATTAACGTGGTTCACCTGTCCCCTGTTGAAAGGGTTCAGCTTCTTTCCAGAACTTCCATTTCCGTTTTGTCCTTCAGGACAGTCATTTGCATAATGTCCTGACTTCGAACACTTATAGCAAGTGACGTGGCTCAAATCCTTCTTGGCTGGGGTTGATGGGGTGCTGCGGTTCTGTCCATTACTTCCTCCATTCCCATTACCATTCTTGGTGCCATTGTGATTGTGCGAGCTACCTACTCCATGGGTATGCTGAAAATGTCCTCCTGGTCTAGGGGTAAAACGAGGCTTCTGCTGAGCTCCTGAATTATACTTTCCTTGTCCATACTTTCTCTTGCGGTTCTCAATTTGCTGCTGCTTCCCTTCAATCATAAGAGCACGATCTACCAACTCCTGGTAGTTGTTGAAGGTGGCTACCATCAACTGCATGCTCAATTCATCATTTAATCCTTCCAGGAATTTCTCCTGCTTAGCTGCATCTGTAGCAACGTCATCTGGGGCATAACGTGCTAGCTTACTAAACTCCTCCACATACTGGCCAACTGTCCGTCCTCCTTGGCGCAAGTTACGAAACTCACGCTTCTTCATGGCCATTGCTCCTGCTGAAACATGGGCAGTACGAAAAGCTTGCTGAAACTGGTCCCATGTGACAGTGTCGACTGGGAAGGTGGCTGTGAAATTCTCCCACCAAGATGCTGCGGGTCCTTCTAACTGATGTGCGGCAAACTTCACCTTCTCCACATCTGTGCATCCTGCTGTGGTCAACTCCCTAGATATCTTGCGAAGCCAATCATCTGCTACTATCGGCTCGGTGCTACTGGAAAACACCGGCGGATTCATCCTAAGAAAACGGGCTAAGTGGTCAACAGGTGGTGGTGGTGGTGGGTTGTTGTTGTTGTTCCCCTGATTCTGATTCTGAACTAGCAACTGCATCAAGGTGTTCTGTTGCTGGATCAACTGGGTGAGCTCCGGCGGAAAGGCAAATCCGGGGTCACGTCTCGGAGGCATCTGAGGGTTTAGAAAAGATGAGATATAAGAATAGAGGGGTCTAAAGGTAAAACACTACCCATATGCACATGAGGCAAAAGCACACAATTCACTTCAATCAATCAAACAAAGGCATACAATCGATCTAACTATCGCAAAAAGTGCTCGGACTACTATATTTACATGGTGGACTACTACTACTGATGAGGTGGTCTACTAGAAATATTCTACGGTTGTAGACTCCATGATATCTGCTCCTGCTTCATCAACATAGACATCATCGCTACTATCTTGTTCCGAGTCGGTGCCGTCGATGATGATGTAGTCCTCCGGGCTAATCTCCTTGGGTTCCTCGTCTTCATCTACTGGTGTCGGGCCTCCCATAAATATGCCAATCTTCTTTGTTAGGTCGGCATTCTTATCCACCAATACTTCAATTTCTTCTTCATAATCTTCACGTGTAGCCTTGAGTTCTTCCTCCAGTTCCATGATTCTAGTCTTAGCCTTCTTCAGATCTATCATGTCGGCGCACATCTGATTCTCCTGTCGTCGAATGTGCTGTTTTAACTCCTGGATAAAAGCTGCAATTGATCTATCCTTCCTCGTGCTGATCATCTCCCAATGTTCATCTCGGCGCCCACAAATCTGGTAGATAGTATCCTTGAGATCCTTACGGTAGACTTCTCCAATGCGTCCCATGGCGATGTGAGCTGCCATGCTCTTTCCTAGACTCCAAGTTGGTGCATCAAAAGAAAACTCTATGGGCTCAGTGACTGGCATGAACGTCCTTCTTAGAACTTGAACTTGTATCATCCAGCGCTCTTCTTCAGGTAAAGTGGCGTTGTAGGTTCCCGTGAAGCTTGGTATTCCTATGTTCAGGTATCTAGTGACTTCCTTCAAGTGGCGTCCAAAGGGTGTGTCTTCATCTGGTTGTGTGAACTTGTTCCTTGCATCCGCCATCCTAAAGAGTAGAAGAGATGAGAGGTCAGAAGAGAAGAGAGTGAAAAGTGATCTAGGTCTTTAACTTAGTGGTCGTGTCCTACAGTCAGCGTGTGCTCTAATACCATCTCTGTAGCGACCAGACCTCAAACAGTCTGATCTCTGTGCTCCGGTGTCATCCCTGGATCAGTAATGCTGACACCACACAGTACTCAGAGGATTTATAGCAGAGTAGCAATCACACACTTATTACATCGAGTGTCTCAAAAGAGAACTTATTACAATAAATATGGCTTAAGGCCATCTAGTAACGATTACAGCGGAAGGCTTGGAAGATAAGTGAGTCCATCAACTCCAACGGCATCACTGAGTATAGAACCACGACCTAAAAACTCCTTTATCGTCGTCTGAAAAATCTGCAACATTAACGTTGCAGCCTGAAAACGGGTCAGCACATGGAATATGCTGGCAAGGTAACACATAGAGAATAATGGAATGCAACAACTATACTATATGCATATTTGGCTGGTGGAAAGCTCTATGGTTACAGTTTTTGCGTAAAGCCAATTTTTCCCTACTTCAAAGGAATAATATTAATTACTATCATGGTGGTTGTTAAACATTGAGAACGGTTGACAGCATCCTCAATCCCAATTAAGTAACATCATTAAAACCCATCAATATTAATTTAGAGTAACATGTTGAGATTCACATGAAAATCCAGGTACTAGATACTCAAGATGTCCATAACCGGGGACACGGCTAACCATGATTAGTTTGTTACACTCTGCAGAGGTTTGAGCACTTTTCCCCACAAGACTCGATCGCCTTCGTTTGGTTTGTTGCACTACAGGGTGTTTGAGAAGACGGATGACCGAGACACAGTCTTTCAAAAGCGCTAGCACCTTACATGTGGGTAGACCGGTACACCTACTTTCCCCTACATCTGCTAGTCTACCCGTAAGAGTTCGCACAACTTAGTCAACTATGCCAGAGCCCATATTGGCTTGTGGCTGCACACGGAAGTTTCTAGTATGAATAATCTCATGATCCCTTTGAGCCTGGGTGGCGGTCCAAAGAAAAACAGCCAATTCCTGGTAACCCCAGGTGCCTCAATCCACCCAGATGTGTGTTAGGTTGCCACCTTAGATAAACCATTAATTAACAATCTCACATCTGTCATGGATATCACTCACCCAATCCACGTCTACTAGCATAGCATGTCATAATAAGCAAACGTAGAAGTAACTCCCAAAGGTTTGATAAGAAACAGGTAATAGGTACTACCTCATCTACTTCCCATCCCACAGTTTAATTAGATCCTAACCATGCAATGTGTGAGGATTGATCTAATGCAATAAAACTGGGTTGTAGAAAAGGTATGATCAAAGTGTTACTTGCCTTGCTGATGATCCGCGAAACCTAGAGATTCGAAGTAACAAGCGGCGCACTCCGGGTATTCTATCGCAGACAAACAACAAGCATACAATAAGTACTCATCTAATGCACAGGTAAAACTCAAATAGAAGATCTAACCAGAAAGTTCAACTTAAGAACCCTGGTTGGCAAAAAGAATCAAATCGAACGAAGCAAAAGAAATAAAACGGCGAAAGAAAACAACTTCGTTCTAGTAATCTGGATCTAGGGCAAATTTTACAGTAGCAAAAACTTGTTTAAGTTGATTATTCGGAAAGAGGGTTTCGAGATGAAACTCCAGGCGCTTGAATTGCCTGATTCCGATAAACGAGCGAAAAGTTATACTAAAACGAAAATCGGATCAGAAATCGCGATCAGAAAATAACCGGGGAAAATCCGACGAAAAAGAAAAACGACGAACAGAATTTTTTTTAAAAAAAAAACAACACGGAAAACGAGGCGGCAGCGAACCTCGAAAGGCGCGCGCTCCAGCGACGGCGGCGGCGGGCGGTGGTGGCGGCTGGGAGGCGGCGGCTAGCTAGGGTTAGGTCGGGCGCTGGCTCTCTCTCCCGCGGGCCTCGGGCGCCTTATAAAGGTCTCGGCCAGGCGGTTTCCTGGCCGGTTACGGCCCGTAGTCGGTTCGGCGCGTTTTCTTTAAAAAAAACAGCATGGAAAACGAGGCGGCGGCGAACCTCGAAAGGCGCGCGCTCCGGCGACGGCGGCGGCGGGCTGCGGGCGGCGGCGGCGGGTGGCGGCGTCGGCGGCGGCGGCGGCTAAGAGGCGGCGGCTAGCTAGGGTTAGGTCGGGCGCTGGCTCTCTCTCCCGCGGGCCTCGGGCGCCTTATAAAGGCCTCGGCCAGGCGGTTTCCTGGCCGGTTACGGCCCGTAGTCGGTTCGGCGCGTTTTTTTTAATAATTCCGCTCGGAAGAAAAATAAAAAGAAATACTAAACGGACTCCAAAAATCATGAAATAAATTTTTCCGGGTTTCTAAAATCAGGCCTGATAAAGTGAACATTTATCTGGGCCCAAACTACAACTTTGAAAAACGCGTATTTTTCCTAAATTCAAATAAAATACCGAAAAACTCCGAAATAAAACTTATTTGATTTTTTATTAAATCTTCAATATTTCTATATTTTGGGAAAGTCATTTTATTCCCGCTCTCATATTTTTGTAATAGAAATAATTGAGGATAAAATAAATAAAATCAAATGATCCTGTTTACATAATTTGAGAAAACTCAAATATGTAAATAACGAAATCCCCAACTCTCTCCGTGGGTCCTTGAGTTGCTTAGGATTTTCTAGGATCAAAACCAAAAGCAAAATAAAATATGATATGCATGACGTCCTAATGTATAACATTCCAAATTGAAAATTTGGGATGTTACAGAGCAATATCAGATGTCCGTGACGGGTGAGCTGAAGTTCTTCCTTGGTCTTCAAATTCGACATCAACGCAACGGCATCTTTATATCTCAAGAGAAATACCTCAAAGATTGCCTGAAGAAGTTTGGAATGCAAGACTGCAAAGGCTACACGACGCCAATGCCAGCTAAACACCATCTGGGTCCTGAGGACAATGGTAAAGAGTTCGATCAAAAGGTATATAGCTCCATGATTGGTTCTTTGCTTTATTTATGTGCATCTAGGCCAGATATCATGCTTAGTGTTTGCATGTGTGCCCGATTCCAAGCGGTACCAAAGGAATCGCATCACTTAGCTATGAAGCGAATTCTTCGATATTTGGCTCACACCCCAACACAAGGATTATGGTATCCAAAGGGCTCAGAGTTTGATCTAGTTGGATTCTTGAATGCTGATTATGCTGGTGACAAGGTGGATCGCAAGTCTACATCAGGCACATGTCACTTTCTGGGACGATCACTTGTATGTTGGTCTTCAAAGAACCAAAATTGTGTATCTCTCTCCACTGTTGAATCTGAATACATTGCTGCTGGATCTTGCTGCGCTCAGCTTCTATGGATGAAGCAAACACTCAAGGACTATGGCATTCATCTGAAGCAAGTGCCACTCTACTGTGACAACGAGAGCGCCATCAAGATTGCTAACAACCCAGTTCAGCTCTCGAAGACAAAGCACATTGAAATTCGCCATCACTTTCTCAGAGATCATGTCATGAAGGAAGATATTGATATCGTACATGTCAACACTGAAGTGCAACTAGCAGATATCTTCACAAAGCCCTTGGATGAGAAGAGATTTTGCAAGTTACGATGTGAGCTAAATATCTGGGAATCCTCAAATGTCCTGTGATCAGGCACACATCCTAACACTTATGCATGTTGATGACTTAGATGTGCAACACACGAAGTAACGTATGTCTTCAATCAATGAAGACTTACATTCTAAGTGTGAATACATTAACGTGGAATTTGACTTCGGAGAGCCACGATAATTGTGCGTCGTGTCTGAGTCTAATACTTCCTATAAGGTGGGTAACGCCACCACCAAATTCTTCCTTTAAGAAGTGTTTTTCACATGGAGTTACATTTGCAAAGGCTTCGCTTTCTGTTTGTCTTCAATGTTAACATGGCCTCAATTTGGTTTCTGTCCTCTACAACATTCACTTCAAGCTATGTCTTCTTGTTGAATCTTTTGAACTAAGTGAATGTGATCGGACCCTAACCCCTCTATGATTCTATCTTAAGTCTATCTATCCAAATCATATGCATTCTATTGAAACTGTCAAAATGTCTTCTCTGCGTCCTTGTCAGCAGAAGACACAGAGACAAATATTAATCTGCTTTCAATGCTAAATCCCTCTACCTGAAACCCGAAGAAGTGGGAACGACCACCCGACAATCCAGGCGTGCGTGGGAACGTGGAACAACCTCCAATATATTGCATGATCGCCACGTGTCCTTCAGATGCGAATCACCAGGGGCATCTGTGTAATAACACTATGCCGTCCCTGTCCCTATAAATACACGCCTCACCCCAGTCATTATCTCTTCTTCCACTCTCGCTCAAACCCTAGCGCCACCGCTAGCCCTCGACGATGCCGGCGACGAAGCGCTTAGCTGCCGTGACCTCACTGACGTCGTCCTCACACCGGCTGCGGACATCATCTTCTCCGCCGTCGCCGTAGGTGTCCTTCGTCGCCAAGTTAGGGCACGGAAGATCGAACTGCTTGGCCTCCTCTCCCACTCCATCTAGCAGTTCCTCGTGTGGTAAATAAAACCTCCTTTTTATAGTCCTTTTGATCCGATAGATTCATCCTTTTCAACCACAAGTAGTTTATGTTCACACAAGTTGGATCTATCTCATACTGCACCTCATAACATGCCTAGTATGTTCACTTATGCTTCACAAAGTAGTTAGATTCCTCACTTGTACTTATTCATGGATTCGTACAAATCTGGAACCAACTCTCTACCTATGAGTGAATGTCTTCGCACTATGAGGTCAATGTCTTCTAAACTGATTTATCTTCAAAATCTTCTGAGAATGCATATGACCTCTTCCCCTTCCCTCGCACCTTTAATGCTATCACAGGTACATGTCCGTGGGAGAATCCCTTGGTTCTCATAGTCTGGATTCATTTGCAGAGTTCTTACAGCATCATATAAATTCTCCTGAAGCCAGTTCTTGTCTGACCAGTAGATGGAAGACTTTGACAGTGTTGAAGCCTTTCAGTCTAAACTTCATGGCAACAGAGAAATCTGCAAGGAAGGGTGGCAGACAACGCCGTGGAAACACCTCAAGAGATTTGCCTCCTGGCCTCTATGAGCTGTACAAGACAGATCCAGAGGAGGACTACAATCAGCGGAAAACCTGAATCCAATGGATTCGAAGATATTGGGCAGAACAATGGTTCAAGTACAGGTTCGTGACCCAGGAGTATGCTGAGAAAAATGCCATCAAGCGACCGTGGGGAGACATCTTGTACATAAATCTTCAACCCAGGTCCAGAGCTGAAGCCATTGAACAAGTCTTTTATCCTTGCATGGTCCGTGGACCACAGCCTGCAGATGCAGACCCATCTTCATTGCTATGGTGTGGTGACGACAATCTGTTCAAGCGCAACTTCCAATTTGCCAAGAACTCGGCCAAAGAAAACAGAAAGTCATGGGGATTAGACTTCAATCCAGGCCCCTCTGCTCCTTGTGCTGACGGCACACGCGAAGCTAAACCCAATCTGGTTGGGCCCTTCTAAAACTTAGAAGGTCCCATTACTCACATAAAGGTTCAATGGGCAGTCGTGGATCAACCTGCAGACGACGCTGATTTTGACAAAGCGCCTGCACCACCGAAGCCAAAGAAGCTAAAGAAACCTAAAGCTTCGAAGCTTGCCCCTGCACCAAAGGTTTCATGGGCAAAGCCTCTGTCCACTACACCTCCTGAACAAGTGTGCAGTCTGAAAATCTGTCACGCATCTCCAAGCCCTCCAAAGTGAAGATGCCCATGCAACCCACCAGCCAAGCACTGACCCCTTCTGCTGTTCTATGCAACGAGAATGATGCCATTGATCTATCCAGCGACGACGATCTTGGCGATGACGCTCTTGAGCAGTTGATCAAGAGCAAGCAAGAGGCAGAAATCTTCAATGACCTTCCTCTCTTTGATGTGGAAATCTTAAACAAGTTCATTAATGAGTGGTTTGACAGCCCAAATGTCAGCTTTGATGATCTTCAGCTTCCCATTGGCCTCAACGTCGCCTTCCACGGAGCCATTGCTGCTGAGCTGGCTCTAGCTCAGAAAATTGTTGAGCTGAAGCATAAAATAGATTATGAAAAGGCTCAATTTAAGAAGCGTATGGCCAAGATCAATGTTAAAGACATTCAGAACTTCCAGGTCATGATGCATGAGCTCAAGGAAGCATTCCACACGAAATGCGAAGAAGCCAAAGGTTCTCGTGAACGCATGAAGGATGTCGCTGCTAAATGTGTTCAGGGATACAATGAAGCTAAAAAGCGCAAGGCTTTGGGGCGACCAGGCATCGACACCCGAATGGCGGCCAAGAAGAAAAAGAAGCCAGCTGTGGCAGAACCCGAAGCAACAATGCAGGAAGAACATCACATTATCTTCCCAGCCAGTATGACAAGCTCGAAGCCTAAGGTCCACACAGTGGCTTCAGAACTGAAGAAAATAAGGGCAGCTGAAGCCGAAGCTAGAAAGCGCAAAACCAAGGCCACCACTGATGATGCTCCTCCAACCAAGAAACGGAAAACCAAAAAGAGAGACAAGGCTGCTTCCACAGAGCCCCTTGTTGTCGAGCCAATTTCCGTTGCTCGTCCTTCCTCTGCACATCAAGAACGCCATTTGGTAGTTCATGAGCCTGCTTCCACAGAGGCTCTTGAAGCTAAAGAAAATCCAGCTGTTGACCCCACCATAGCTGAAGACATTGGTCCTCACGACAATGTTGAAGATGATGAAGTCCTTCCTCAGATCAAGCATAATTTGGTATCATCGCCTGTGCACACGCACAGCGAACTCATCAGCATTGGTCGTCCTCTGACGCCAACTGCTCAGGATGCATCATGGGCTGATCACCCACAACGACAAGACACCCCAAGTTCTCCCCAACCACAAGTCACCTCACCCGTGCAAGATGACGATGACTTTGAGGCCCAGCAAACTCCATCTCCGCAAGCGTCTCAAACATTACGCAGGCTTTGCAAAGGACCAAGGCCCCAAGTCACTCCCACTGTGCACGTGTCAGAGTCTGAAGCCAAAACGGCTGAAGATATTCCAGTTGCATCAGCCGATGAAGAAGAAGAACCAAGAGTTGAAGTAGAAAGAGTTGCTACACCCCCGTCCCACCAAGATGTTGTTCTCAAGGAGAACGTGTCCGACCCTCCAGCTTCTGAAGTGGAGGTTAACAATCCTGAGGCAGCCACCAACATCAACACTAAAGCCAATGATGTTGTCATGGCTGAAGCTAATGTGGTGCCTGAAGCTCATGCGGTGCCAGAAGTGCAAGCACCTGAAGCCACTGTAGCACTCGAAGCCAATACTGAAGCACCTGAAGCCAATGTGGTCCCTGAAGCCCATATCAACGACAATGTCAATGCTCCTGTACCACCTCCAAGACCTCATACAATTGAGCTAGCATTTGACCGTGGTCAGCCTGTTATGGTCCGATGGCCCATTCTGGTACCTCCACCTGCTGCGGGTCCACAATTTGACTATCATGTCGAGCACAGACCTCCCATCCAGAAGCCCAAGCCAAGACTTCCACGATTCCCAGGCACTGCAACTTCACCTGGGGTCTTCAATGTGAATGGCTTTGTGGCCCATAACACCTTCTTCAAAAGCGCTAAGAACCCTTACACCAAACCTCGCATTTCATCAGATTGGTTATGGAGCTATCAGCAGCGCAGCTACTATTCCTGCGTCTTATACAATCAAGGACGCATATTTCCACATATGCGTCTCGACACTGAAGCTATAGCTGGCCTGCCCTGCCTTGAAGAAGCGTTGGATTGGTTCAGAGACGCTGGACTCCTGCAGTTTGTCACTGATAAGGAACACTGGAATGAAGAGCTTCTGCTACAGTTCTATGCAACTCTTCTGAAAGTGCAACTATCCCTAGGTGGTTTTGGTAATTCATAACAACATATAGCTCATTGAGGTAATGCTATTCCAAGATGATTATTTCAGGAAAGCTCAATGATTGACATGGCATGGATGTGAAAGTGGAACCCTCAAAATGCTAAGGAAAAAGGATTGGCTCAAGCTCAAAAGCTCAAGACTCTTCATTTTATATTTTAGTGATCCAAGATCACATTGAGTCTTTAGGAAAAGCCAATACTATCAAGGAGGTATGAGGTGTTGCTTAATGAGCCTCTTGCTTCATGTGCTTAGTGATATGCTCCAAAAACCCTGAACTACTTTCCCATATCCACATTTGACCTAAACCCTAAGCCAAACTCGGTCCTACCGATTCTTCCTATCCGGCGCCACCGAGTTTCACTTGTCATTAGCCACTGCCAAACCCTAGCAATTCGGTTCTACCGATAGGGATCTCAGTCTCACCGAGATGGGATTGCAAACTCTCTGTTTCCCTTTCATAACTTTTCGGTCTCACCGAAAGAGCAAATCGGTCCCACCGAGATTGCAATGTAAATTCAGTGTTTCCCCTTTGTAACTTTTCGGTCTCACCGAAAGAGCAAATCGGTCCCACCGAGTTTGCCTGACCAACTCTCTGGTTAGCTAATTACCAAATTCGGTCTCACCGAGTTTGTGTAATCGGTCTCACCGAGATTACGTTATGCCCAAACCCTAACCATATCGGTCCTACCGAGTTGCATGTCAGTCCCACCGAAAATCTCTAACGGTTACTAGGTTTACATTTTCGGTCCGACCGAGTTTGTTGAATCGGTCCCACCGAGATTGGAAAACTGTGTAACGGTTGGATTTTGTGTGGAGGCTATATATACCCCTCCACCCCCTCTTCATTCGAAGGGAGAGAGCCATCAGAACACATACACCATTCCAACTCATATGTTCTGAGAGAGAACCACCTACTCATGTGTTGAGACCAGGATATTCCATTCCTACCATATGAATCTTGATCTCTAGCCTTCCCAAGTTGCTTTCCACTCAAATCTTCTTTCCACCAAATCCAAATCCTATGAGAGAGAGTTGAGTGTTGGGGAGACTATCATTTGAAGCACAAGAGCAAGGAGTTCATTACCTACACACCATTTGTTACTTCTTGGAGACTGGTGTCTCCTAGATTGGCTAGGTGTCACTTGGGAGCCTCCGACAAGATTGTGGAGTTGAACCAAGGAGTTTGTAAGGGCAATGAGATCGCCTACTTCGTGAAGATCTACCGCTAGTGAGGCAAGTCCTGTGTGGGCGATGGCCATGGTGGGATAGACAAGGTTGCTTCTTCGTGGACCCTTTGTGGGTGGTTGCTTCTTCGTGGACCCTTCGTGGGTGGAGCCCTGTGTGGACTCGCGCAACCGTTACCCTTGGGTGGAGCCCTGCGTGGACTCGCACAACCGTTACCCTTTGTGGGTTGAAGTCTCCATCAACGTGGATGTAGGATAGCACCACCTATCCGAACCACGGGAAAAACATCCGTGTCTCCAATTGCGTTTGAATTCTCCAAACCCTTCCCTTTACATTCTTGCAAGTTGCATGCTTTACTTTCCGCTGCCAATATACTCTTTGCATGCTTGCTTGAATTATGTGATGATTGCTTGACTTATCTTAAAATAGCTAAAATCTGCCAAGAACTAAAATTGGGAAAAGGTTAAGTTTTTGTTTGGTCAAGTAGTCTAATCACCCCCCTCTAGACATACTTTCGATCCTACAAGTGGTATCAGAGCTTTGGTCTCCATTTGCTTTGATCTCCATAGCTTTGGTTGTCATAGCCTTGGTTTCACAACCTAGGAGAGTATGGCGTCTAGCGAGGGAAATTACCACCGTAGAGGTTCCTACTTTGATGGTACTAATTTTGCTAGTTGGAAGCATAAAATGAAAATGCATATTCTTGGACATAACCCCGCCGTTTGGGCTATTGTGTGTGTTGGTTTGCAAGGTGACTTCTTTGATTGGAGAGAACCAAACAATGAAGCTACCGCAGATGAGTTGAAGATGTTGCAATACAATGCTCAAGCTTGTGATATTCTCTTCAACGGATTGTGCCCCGAAGAATTCAACAAAATCAGCCATCTTGAGAATGCGAAGGATATTTGGGACACCTTGATTGATATGCACGAAGGTACCAACTCCATCAAGGAATCCAAGTTGGATGTGCTTCAAAGCCAACTTGACAAGTTCAAGATGAAGGATGGTGAAGGTGTCGCTGAAATGTACTCTAGGCTTGCTCTCATCACAAATGAGATTGCCGGCTTAGGAAGTGAAGAGATGACCGACAGATTCATCATCAAGAAGATTCTAAGAGCCTTGGATGGAAAATATGATACCGTCTGCACATTGATCCAAATGATGCCAAATTACAAAGATCTCAAGCCAACGGAGGTGATTGGAAGAATTGTTTCTCATGAGATGTCACTTAAGGATAAAGAGGAACTTCACAACAAATCAAGTGGTGCCTATAAAGCCTCATGTGAAGCCCCTACATCATCAAGTGAGAAACAAGACTTCAATGAAGAATTGAGCTTAATGGTGAAGAACTTCAACAAGTTCTACAAGAGTAGAAGCAAAGATAGAAGCTTCAAGTCAAGGTCCTACAATGACAAAAGATTTTCTAGTCGAGAGCGAAACTGCTACAGTTGTGGAAGACCCAGACACTATTCCAATGAGTGTACGGCTCCCTACAAGAGAAGAGAAGATTCTCCAAAAAGAAGAAGCAAAGAATCACCACCAAGAGAGAGGAGGAGTAGAGATGATCGTTATGAACGAAGATACTCATGGAGAAGCAAGGATTCGGAAAGGAAGGAAAAATCATCAAGGAGCTACACAAGACGAAGACATCAAGCTCATGTTGGTGAATGGGTATCCGGCTCCGACTCCGACAGCCACTCCGAGAGAAGTTATCACTCCGACTCTGAAGATACTCAAGATGAAGGTGTTGCCGGTCTAGCACTTGTGTCAACCAACTCCTACGACATATTTGACTCACCAAATGAAGGAATTGGAAGATGCTTCATGGCCAAAGGTCCTAAGGTAACACACCCCGAGTATGTTGATTTCAATAGTGATGAAGATGACTTGTTAGGTGATGATTTGCTTGTTGACAACTCTAGTGATGAATACTATGATGAAACGTCAATTAAACATGCTAATCAAGATAAAACGAATGACAATGATAAGGAGAAGATTGAGGCTCTAACTAAAGAACTAAACACTCTTAAGTTAGCTCATGAAATTATCTTCGAAGATCATCGAGAACTTTTAAGAGCTCATGAGAAATTACGCTTTGAGAAGCTCAATCTTGAGCAAGAGCATGAGTTCTTAAAAGCAATCAATGATGATCTCCGCAAGAAAAGCTCTTCTTACATTACCAAGCGTTTACTCTTATCCACTTACATGCCTCAAGTCAAGTCTAGTAACAAGAACAAGAAAGATTCTTCCTCTAGCAGTAACAATGATCATGCTAAATCCAATATTGTTGCTTCTAGTAGTTCTCTTGATTCCACTAATGATTCTCTTAGCCAAGTTACACTTGAGCAAGAAAATAGTTTATTGAAGGGAATTATGGAGAAAGGAGTGTACAAAAGCCTTGCCGGGAGTAAGCAATTCGAGGAAATTGTGCGGAAGCAAGGAATGCACCGGAAGAATCAAGGTGTTGGTTTTGAACGAAAGTTCAATGCCCATGGAGTTGAGTGGGAAGAAGATCAATACCCCAAGACAAAGTTTGTTCCTCAACAAGAGAAGTATGATACTTCTTTCAAGGGGACACAAGCTCAAGATGATCTTCCACCACAAGACTACAAGCAAAAAGGCAAGGACAAGCTTCAAGAAGAAATTGACGCATTTGAAGAAGCTCCTAAGACCTTAGTCAAGTGGATTCCCAAGACTACTTCAAGTTCCACTTCATCAAGTACGACTACAACTCCAAGGATTCCCATCAAGATGATGTGGATCCAAAAGAAGAAGAACTAGAGAGTTCTTGAGGGTGACTCCGCCAACATACTTCACTCTTATCATTTTGGCAAGAACAAGTGCAATCAACTTCCACATCTTGCACTAGTTCAAGGAGTCACAAACCCTCTTGTTGGTAAGACAAGGGACAAGGTAACCTAAAAGTTTTCATGGACATCATCTTTTGTGTGCATCACTCTATGTCTATGGATATCCTTGTTTGTTCCTTGTGGGACTAACCCATGTAGGTATTGAAAGTGCAATTCACTCAAATGGATAGCTCCAAGTGATCTACATCAACATTGAGCATCCACATCTTCAACATCTACATGAAGTCATCATCGACAAAACCCAAGGTTAGTTCATCCCTCTTATGGGGGACATCACATCTAGGGGGAGCTTTACTCTAAGACTTGAGCTAAAGCAACTCTAAAGATGTGAACACAACAATGCTTTATGTAAAAGTGGTAACCCCACTTGAGCTTAAACGATGAGTATGACCTATGATCAAGTGTTCTCACTTGACTCCTAAGTCAATATACTCATATATAGATGACCTTGTCATCGCAAATTGCTTGATAGATGCTAGAATTGGTTGTGCATGCCTTGCCACATATTTCATTTGCCATCTTATTGTGTGAGCATGATGGTTGCATATTTTACTCATTCAAGGACATCCACTTGTTGTTTTGATTGTTTGGTTTTACTTCCTTTTGCCAAGTGGATGGACAAGAATGCCTAAGTACCTCCTCTAGCTATCTATGCTTTTCTCGTCTCAAACTCTATTCATGCTGCATCACAAAATTTGATCAAGTCAGATTCGAACCACTCTGTGTGAGGAGCGCTCGGAGTCCCCGATTCGTCATAGACTTAAACTTCCAAAACCTCTTTATGATTCTCGGTCTGACCGATACCCCACTTTCGGTCCTACCGAGATCATTAAGTTGATCTAGGTTTTCGATCTCGGTGTAACCGATTTGAACATTTCGGTCACACCGAGTTTCAGTAACTGCACGCAGTTATGAATCTCGGTGCCACCGAGTTGTTCCACTCGGTCACACCGATAGGGTCGGGCTATATATAGTCACGGGCAAAATTTTGGAAATTTCTCCGAACCCCTTCACCCGCGCGATAGCCTGCTCTGCCAACGTGGTCTCCGGATCGTCTCCTCGCCGCCAGCCGCCTCCAGCCACTGGTCTCCATCGCCGTCAACGGGAATTCTGCCCCGCCGTTGCGCCGTAGAGAGTCTCCGCCAAACTAGGGTATGGACTCGATCTTTGTGCTATTCCCCAATCTGATTCCTAGCACATTGTGATCATATTGATTCTAGCCACGTTTGATAAACTTCTATCCAGTCAATTAACTCATAGATTAGGTTTGATTCGAAAATTCTAGGTTTAGGTTTCTGCCGAAACCATCTCGGACCCACCGAGTTGAAAAACTCGGTCCCACCAATTTGGCTTATGCCATTGCACAAGTGAGACTCGGTCTGACCGAGAATTACTTATCGGTGTGACCGATTTTGGAACTCTGTGAAACCCTAGCAGTCTCGGTGCCACCGAACTGTGACTCGGTCCAACCGAGTTCACTAGTTTAGGTTCCAAAACAGCTTCGGTATCACCGAGTTTGAAAATCGGTAGATCCGAGATGATTTCAGTGGGAAACTAAAACTAAGTTTTTGGATCATTATTTTGCAAAAATCTCTGCATTTTGTGATGCTCATCCACTCTATCTCATCTATAACCTATTCACAGGGTCAGCAGTCAGAGTTTGCGGCATGTCTGATCAAAGTGATAGCCAGAATCTGTCAGAACAGCAAGTGGTGATGAGTGAGGGCACTAGTCCCTCAAGTTCTTCAGATGAGGGCAGCAGGAGCACCCCTAGCAACTTGCCAAAAGCTGCCACGAGACAGAGGAAGAAGAAAACTTCAGACTCCGAGGATGAAGATTATGTGGCAGAGGAAGAGGCCACTTCCAAGAGAGTTGAGCCAGCTCAAGGCACAAAGCCAGGCCTGAAAATCAAAAGGCCAGCAGGCAGGCAGCCCATGTCTAAGGCAAGAACTTCAACTGAGAAGCCTGCACCTAAAGAGCCAGTTGCTGCCGAGGGAAAGAAGAGAAAGGAAAGGGTCAAGAAGACCGTAGCCAGAGTGCTAGGAAAGGCTTCCATCATGGAAGAGGAAGAGGAAGAAGAGGTAGCTGCACCAGCACCCAAGGCACCCAAGCTGATGGGTGATGCCATAAGGTCAGGGGCTACTGCATCTAAGCCCAAAGCTGCCTCCAAGCCAAAACCAAAGAGGAATACAAGGAGCATTCTTGCAGCTGAGAAGAACAAGGCCCCAGTGCCTGAGACTATTGCTGAAGAAGAGGATGAAGAACAAGTTCTGAGAAAGCTCAAGCCCAAGATCCCAGACCACAACGATGCTCATCCTGTGGCTGAGGACATGAAGCTTAGAAGGGATTCAGGGCTGAGGAAGTGGAGAGAAGCAGACCCATATGCTTCAAGGAGAAGGACTGCTGTGGACTACAGATTTCACACCAAGGAGCAGCAAGATTTCTATGAGACTGTGCTGCTAGATAAGAAGCCCATTGTATGTGATATGAGATGGGTCGACTGGGAATATATCAAGGAAAACGAAGAGCACTATCCTGGAGTGCAAGACAACTTCATAGCTTGTGGAGTAGCTGACTTTGTTGGGCAGAAGCTCACAAAGTGGAATGAGGAGCTTATAATGCAGTTCTACTCCACGGCACATTTTTATCCAGATGGGAGGATCACATGGATGTCTGAGGGTACAAGGTACCAATCCATAGTTGCAGAGTGGGCACAGATCATTAATGCCCCAGAGGAGCATGATGATGACTTGGACATATATGCCAAGAAGAAGATGGACCATAACTCTATGTCCAATATTTACAAGGAAATTCCAAATGAAGCACTTGACACGTTCAAATTTGGCTCAGTGCACTATCTTCTGTCAGGATTGCCAACCATCAATTGGATATTAAGGCACACCTTATTTCCCAAGTCAGGTGATCACAAGATGATCAGAGGCCATGCGATCAACTTGCTACATGTATTTGATGTGCCTCAGAAGTTCAAGGTGATGAGCCTCATAGTGGAAACTATCAAAAGGACTGCAGCAGATCAGAAGAGGAGTTGCGGATATGCCCCTCAGATCCAGGAGCTCATCAACTCTAAGATGGGCACAGGCATATACTTATTGGACAAGGAACACCTGCCCATCCGTCCAGATTTTGAGGATAACCAAGTGGTCATGACTGAGAATGAGCCATCATCAGTTCAAGCACAAGCAAAGAAGGAGAAGGCAAGAAAGGAGAAAGCTGCCAAGATGCCAACTCAAGAGGAGGCATCTGAGTATTTCTTGAAGACTAAACAAGAGCAGCTTGGTTACTTGATTGCATCCACGCTGAGGATTGAGCAAGGTCTGGCCACCCTCACTCAGAATCATCAGAGCCTAGAGAGAATCATGGAACAGAAGTTCTATGACTTGGATGTCAAAGTAACGGAAGTTCAGTCTGCAGTGGAGCAGCTCCAGGAGGACATGCAGGAGAGGAGAGGCAGGACTACCACACATGCCTTTGCCAGAGTGCCACGAGGTCTGAGGTCGTCTGCCGTGCCAGTTGCTGACACAAGAGCCACCACCTCAGCACCAGCTACAGCCTCAGTTCCACTAGCTCCAGCATCTACTTCAGCTCCAACTCCAGCGTCTACTTCAGCGTCTACAGAAGCCTTCGTCCTTGGAGTGATCCGGACTCCACCACCACCTGAAGATCAAGCCTGAGCGTCGATCTAGTACTATGCATTTTCTAGGAACTTTTTGGTAACTTGTTGCCAAAGGGGGAGAAGATGTATAGATCATAGGCTTCGAGAGAGAGAGTGTTGCTTTTTCTCTCTTGCTTTATTTGGTGGTTTTTCAAACCTGTTTGCTTTTGAATGCTTGAGATACTACGTCATTATTTGTGAGACATTGATGATCATGTGTTTGATCATAAGCTACACTTAATGCTTGCTTAATGCTATCCTATGTGATCTTTCACTATTCTTGGTGATGAGTGCATGTATTTCATTCTTATCATTTTAAGCGCTCCACCAAGATGTATGTGACATGGAAGAGTAACCCATGACTCTAACTCCTTGTGCATTTGCAGTCCAAAGCAAATTTTAAATATGCACAAATTTAGGGGGAGCTCTTACTTGTCACATACTTCTCAAAGCGACGATATATTTCATGTTTATTATCATTTGTCGAAGCTTTGATCTATATGTTGTCGTCAATTACCAAAAAGGGGGAGATTGAAAGTGCAACTATCCCTAGGTGGTTTTGGTAATTCATAACAACATATAGCTCATTGAGCTAATGCTATTCCAAGATGATTATTTAAGGAAAGCTCAATGATTGGCATGGCATGGATGTGAAAGTGGAACCCTCAAAATGCTAAGGAAAAAGGATTGGCTCAAGCTCAAAAGCTCAACACTCTTCATTTTATATTTTAGTGATCCAAGATCACATTGAGTCTTTAGGAAAAGCCAATACTATCAAGGAGGGATGAGGTGTTGCTTAATGAGCCTCTTGCTTCATGTGCTTAGTGATATGCTCCAAAACCCTCAACTACTTTCCCATATCCACATTTGACCTAAACCCTAAGCCAAACTTGGTCCTACCGATTCTTCCTATCCGGCGCCACCGAGTTTCACTTGTCATTAGCCACTGCCAAACCCTAGCAATTCGGTTCTACCGATAGGGATCTCGGTCTCACCGAGATGGGATTGCAAACTCTCTGTTTCCCTTTCGTAACTTTTCGGTCTCACCGAAAGAGCGAATCGGTCCCACCGAGATTGCAATGTAAATTCAGTGCTTCCCCTTTGTAACTTTTCGGTCTCACCGAAAGAGCAAATCGGTCCCACCGAGTTTTCCTGACCAACTCTCTGTTTAGCTAATTACCAAATTCGGTCTCACCGAGTTTGTGTAATCGGTCTCACCGAGATTATGTTATGCCCAAACCCTAACCATATCGGTCCTACCGAGTTGCATGTCAGTCCCACCGAAAATCTCTAACGGTCACTAGGTTTACATTTTCGGTCCGACCGAGTTTGTTGAATCGGTCCCACCGAGATTGGAAAACTGTGTAACGGTTGGATTTTGTGTGGAGGCTATATATACCCCTCCACCCCCTCTTCATTCGAAGGGAGAGAGCCATCAGAACACATACACCATTCCAACTCATATGTTCTGAGAGAGAACCACCTACTCATGTGTTGAGACCAGGATATTCCATTCCTACCATATGAATCTTGATCTCTAGCCTTCCCAAGTTGCTTTCCACTCAAATCTTCTTTCCACCAAATTCAAATCCTATGAGAGAGAGTTGAGTGTTGGGGAGACTATCATTTGAAGCACAAGAGCAAGGAGTTCATTACCTACACACCATTTGTTACTTCTTGGAGAGTGGTGTCTCCTAGATTGGCTAGGTGTCACTTGGGAGCCTCCGACAAGATTGTGGAGTTGAACCAAGGAGTTTGTAAGGGCAAGGAGATCGCCTACTTCGTGAAGATCTACCCCTAGTGAGGCAAGTCCTGTGTGGGCGATGGCCATGGTGGGATAGACAAGGTTGCTTCTTCGTGGACCCTTTGTGGGTGGTTGCTTCTTCGTGGACCTTTCGTGGGTGGAGCCCTGTGTGGACTCGCGCAACCGTTACCCTTGGGTGGAGCCCTGTGTGGACTCGCGCAACCGTTACCCTTTGTGGGTTGAAGTCTCCATCAACGTGGATGTAGGATAGCACCACCTATCCGAACCACGGGAAAAACATCCGTGTCTCCAATTGCGTTTGAATTCTCCAAACCCTTCCCTTTACATTCTTGCAAGTTGCATGCTTTACTTTCCGCTGCCAATATACTCTTTGCATGCTTGCTTGAATTATGTGATGATTTCTTGACTTATCTTAAAATAGCTAAAATCTGCTAAGAACTAAAATTGGGAAAAGGTTAAGTTTTTGTTTGGTCAAGTAGTCTAATCACCCCCCTCTAGACATACTTTCGATCCTAACAACAGGGATCCAAAGATTTGGGTCCTTGAGTGGATGACAGGAAATGTCCATCATCAAGCCAAAGCTCTTGATATCATTGAGCTCACAGGCCTGCCCACTCCTGGTGAATACTATGAGCCAGGTTGTCAACAACACTAGAATGCTTTGGAGAGCATTTTTCATAAGCCAGATCCCAACATGAGTCAAATGCTGAGCATGATGAAGCCTTTGCCTCACGACACTGATTACCCATCTGAATTCTTTGTTGAAGACATAGAGTATCTGCCTCGCACCATTTATCATATCCTCAGAAAAACTCTATGGCCTGTCAAAGGACATTCGTCTGCAGCAAAGCTTGAAGGAGCAATGAAGAGTTTGGTTTTCTACATCTTCAATGGCATGAGCTTCAATGCTCAAGATTTCTTCATCAGGCAGTTGGCTGCATCTGGCTCCGACATTTTTGGTCTAAAGTTCTATGCTCCATGGGTAATGCGCCTTATCAAGCTTCACTCTGCCATTAACTATCAGCCGGCTGCGCGCAATCATCTTGTCTTCTTGCCAGAGGTTGATCTGTCTGTTGAAGCTATTTACCCAGAGCTTGCTAAGGATCCCATTTATCTTCACAATGCTGATCACCAAAGCTTCACCTAGCCCATTGAAGGAGTTCAGGCAGTCTCACGTGTTTATCCCTTGGCTGGCAACACACGTGCCCCTCGCGCTCAAACTGACGCCACTGGAAGCACCATTGCGCAAAGGCCTCGAAGGCGATCTTGTGTTCTCAATGGCCGAGAGCTTCTCGTCGCGTTACACCAGAAACCGACAAGCATCACGACTGGCTCAAGCATCAGATGCAAAGCCTCTTGGTGGATGTCAACCGCATTTGCAATCTTGCCACCAAGAATGCCTTTGTCACTCATGAAACCTGTCGGAGGTCGTGGAAAGTTTGACATTGCTTAGTGTTGAAGCTGATCTGCAGGACGATGGCTTCACCGAAAGATTCAAGTTTGAGTCAACTCCCCCAAGGAATGCTCACTTGCGTCGGACTCCCTCACTTGAAGACTCTGACTATTCGTCCTCAGCTGCGATAGTGAATGCCGGAGTCATCGATGACCAAGATGATGCAACTTCACCTCCTCCAACTTCAGCGCGTGTCGACACTGCACCAAGTTCTTCTGCACCACCGGACCTCAACGACGACCCTGTTGCCTCGCCTGCACCTCATGGGAATGAGTAGGCGCTCTATGTCTTCAAACCTTTTTGGTCCTTACTGACAAAAGGGGGAGAAGCATATGAGTTGATTGTCTTCAAGCGGGTCCATATGGGTGGTTGATTTACCTTTTGCTACTTTTGCCAAGTGCTTACAACCCTTGCTTTTCGATACATTTGGTTCTTTGAATTGTAACACTTGAACTCGATGGTCGTCTGCTACCTATTTGCTATTTTGTGATGCGATGATAAATTCCACATGTGCGATGATAACTTCCGCACTTAGGTCATTTTGCAGATGTCCATTTTTCATTATGCATGTCATTATCTTCGTTACATCAAATCATGCATGATGAATTGTCATCATAAGTTGAAGAGGATCTCCACAAGTACAACCTGCCATGTGTATTTGCCACTTATGAAGACAATACCCTATCCTTTACAATTTCACATATTTTATTCCCCGTTGAAAACTTCAACCAGTTTGTCATCAATCACCAAAAAGGGGGAGATTGTAAGTGCATCTAGTGCCACCCCTAGTTGGTTTTGGAGTATTGACGACAAACCTGGTTGAGGGACTATGGTGTTTGTGAGAATTGCAAGATAATACAGGTAGAAGTCCCTCATTGATTCGGTTTTCCTACCAGAGATGACCCCTAAAAATGTATGAAGACATTGAAGTCAAAGGTGGTATCTAAAGACATTCACATTGAAGACTATGACAAGAGAAGACATTGCGTGAAGACTATGGAGCACGAAGACTTAGTTGTTAATTCGTTCTTTTTCTTCTTTGTTGAATCATAGGAACCACCGTACTGTTAAGTGGGGTCCAAGTGAACCAGTCAGAATGACTGAAGTGATGCTTAACCAAAATCCTATGTCTTCGAGCAAAGACAATGAGAGCAAATCTTATCCAGAGCTGGATAAGTCTGCTTTGCTTGTAGCCCAAGTAAAGTTGCCGTGTGTGTTTGAAATCTGACTGTTGGAACACGTGTCAGTTCCTTAGTGACCCAGGGTCATTTCGGACAAATCAGGTCGGGTTGCCTAGTGGCTATAAATAGCCCACCCCCTACAACCATAAATGGTTGGCTGCTCAGAGTTAGTATATGGCTTTTGTCGTTTGAGAGCAACCCACCTCGAAGCTTTTGAGAGAGAATTCCTTGCGAGGACAAAGCCCTAAACACCCAGAGCCAAAGAGTGTTAGGCATCACTGAAATCTTCTTGTCTGTGTGATCTGAAGACTTATTACACTTGAGTATTGTGTATCCTCCAGCCGGTTAGGCGTCGGTTCTGAGCATCCAAGAGTCATTGTGGATCACCGGTGAACGAAGTCTGTGAAGGTTTGGGAGTCTACCTTGAAGACTTACCAGAGTGATTGGGCGAGGACTGGGTGTCCTTAGCTCAAGGGGAATAAGGTGAAGACACGGTCTTTTGAGTTAAATCTCAGCCTCCCTAACTAGACGTATAGTTGTCACAGCAACTGGAACTGGTGCAACAAATCATTGTCTTCAACGAGCTACTGGTTCTATCTTCCCCATCTCTTTATTTATAGTTTGTCCTTGTGAAGTCATTGCTTGTCTGCATTATCTTCTATCTTCACTGTGTGACTGCTTGTTCTGATTGGCTTCATACTATCTTCCATCCTAATCTATACTGCCTAGCTGCTATTAGTCTTTATGCTTTCATTTCATGGAATACTTGACTATGGCTCGCTTAGTGTAGTCTACCTTCCGTTGCATGGTAATAGGTTTATTTCTATCGTTTGTCTTCGAAACTTCCATGTTTTGAAGACTTCCAAAAAAATCGCCTATTCACCCCCCTCTTGTCGATCACTAGCACTTTCACATGCAAAAATGAATGAGCATTTAAAACATATTTAATGTTTGTCTCTGTATCTTCTGCTGACAAGGACGCAGCGAAGACATTCGACAGTTTCAATAGAATGCATATGATTTGGATAGATAGACTTAAGACAGGAGCATAGAAAGGTCAGGGTCTGATCACATTCACTTAGTTCAAAAGATTCAACTAGAAGACATAGCTATAACTAAATGTTGTAGAGGACAGAAACCAAATCAGTATATTGAAGATAAACATGAAGCCATGTTAACAATGAAGACAAACCAAATGCGAAGACTTTGCAAATGTAACGCCAACAAAAAGTATTCCAAACAAAAGTTTGGTGGTGGCGTTACCCACCGTATAGGAAGTGAAAGTGCGTTATATCGACTAGAGGGGGGGGGGTGAATAGGCGATTTTTATGAAAGTCTTCAAAACGTGAGAGTTATGAAGACAAACAGTGAAGATTATGCCTATTACTATGCAGCGGAAGTTAGATTACACTAGGCCAGCCATGGTCATGTATTCAATAGAGTGAAAGCGCAATGACAAACAGCTTCAGTGTAATAAGGATCAGGTAGGAAGAAGTTATGAAGCCAAACAGATCATACATTCATGTTGTGAAGACAAAAGATAAAGCAAGCACGCAATGGCTTCACAATGAATAACTGTAAGTAAAAAGGAAGTGTAGATGAAACCAGTGACACGTCGAAGACAATGATTTGTTGGACCAGTTCCAGTTGCTGTGACAACTGTACGTCTGGTTGGAGCGGCTAGGTATTTAAACCGAAGGACACACAGTCCCGGACACCCAGTCAAGGACACTTAGTCCAAGACACCCAGTCCTCACCGTTTTCTCCTTGAGCTAAGGTCACACAGACCTCGCCCAATCACTCTGGTAAGTCTTCAAGGTAGACTCCCAAACCTTCACAGACTTCGTTCACCGGCAATCCACAATTTCTCTTGGATGCTCAGAACGCGACGCCTAACCGTCTGGAGGATGCACAGTCCTCAAGTGTAATAAGTCTTCAGATCACACAGACACGAAGACTTAAGTGATGCCCAATTTACTCTGGCTCTGGGTGGTTAGGGCTTTTCTCCTCACTAGGAATTTTTCTCTCGAAGGCTTCGAGGTGGGTTGCTCTCAAACGACAAAAGCCGTGCACTGAAATCTGAGCAGCCAACCGTTTATGGTTGTGGGGGGTGGACTATTTATAGCCACTTGGCAACCCGACCTGATCTGTCCGAAATGACCCTGGGTCACTAAGGAACTGACACGTGTACCAACGGTCAAATTTTGAACTCACACGGCAACTTTACTTGGGCTACAAGTAAAGCTGACTTGTCTGACTCTGGACAAGATTTTCTTTCAAAGTCTTCGCTCGAAGATATAGGATTTGAATTAGGCATCACTTCAGTCATTCTGACTGGTTCTCTTGGACCCCACTTAACAGTACGGTGATTCCTATGACACAACATAAATGAAATAAAACTACGAAGGATCTAAGTCTTTGAGTTCCATAAGCTTCATAGGGAGTCTTCTCATGTCATTGTCTTCAATATGAATATCTTCATAAACCACCATTGTCTTCAATGTCTTCGTACATTTTTAGGGGTCATCTCTGGTAATAAAACCGAATCAATGAGGGACTTCTACCTGTGTTTTCCTGCAATTCTCACAAACACATTAGTCCCTCAACTAGGTTTGTCGTCAATACTCCAAAACCAACTAGGGGTGGCACTAGATGCACTTACAATCTCCCCCTTTTTGGTGATTGATGACAAACTAGTTGAAGTTTTCAACGGGGAAGATAATTTGTGAAATAGTAAAGGAATTTGTCTTCATAAGTTGCAAGGGCTCCCCCTGAAGATGTGCATATAAGTAATTTGCCTTTTGAATGCAAATGCACATGGCAGGTTGTACTTGTGGAGATCCACTTCAACTTATGATGACAATCCACTATGCATGTGAAAGTATATGAAGATAATGACATGCATAATGGAAAATGGACGTCTGCAGTAAGAGATGAGTGCGGAATTTATCGTCGCACATGCGGAATTTATCTTCGCATAACGGAGTGACAAACAGGTAGTAGACGGCCATCAAGGCTAAGTGTTACAACTCAAAGAAGCAAATGTAGCAAAAACGGGAGTTGTAAGCACGAAGCAAAATGTAGCAAAAACGGGAGTTGTAAGCACGAAGCAAAATGTAGCAAAATATAAAGGCACCCGCCCAAAGTGACCCGCTTGAAGACTATAAACATCATGCTTCTCCCCCTTTTGTCAGTGATGACCAAAAAGGTTTGAAGACATAGAGTTTTCTACGCGTTCCCAGGCGCAGCAGGATCGGTGGAGTTGTTTGGTGGCGGTGCAGATGAGCTTGGTGCAGATTCGACGTGTGTTGAAGCAGGTGGAGATGATGTCGCGTCTCGTCTTCTTCAATAATCCGGGCAGACACGGTGGCAGCAGAAGAAGAGAATTCTGACTCTTCAAGTGATGGTGTGCTTCGCATCACAGCTCTTCTTGGAGGCATGGAGTCAAATTGGAATCTCTCTCTGAAGCCATCCTCTTGCAGTTCAGCTTCATTGCTCATCATGGTGAGGCCTTTCCAAGTGCGGCGACAGGTCTCGTGTGCGACAAACGCATTCTTGGTTGCCAGATTTCTGATGCGATTGACGTCTTGCATGATGCTTCTCATCTGCCGTTTGAGCCAGTCGTGATGCCTATCTTGCTTTTGGTGAAGAGCCACAAGAAGCTCTCGGTCATTGAGTGCTCGAGCGCGCTTCTTGGGTCTTTTGGCAGCTGTGCTGTCAGTGGCTTCAGTTGATGTAGGGGCACGTGTGGTGCCAGCCATTGGATACACTCGGGAGAGAGCTTCAACACCTTCAATATTTTGAGTGAAGCTCTGGTGTTCTGCATTTTGAAGACTTAATGGTTGCTTGCCAGGCTCTGGATATATTGCTTCAGCAGATGTGTCCACATCTGGCAAAAATATCCTATGGTTGCGGGCTGAGGGTTGATAGGAGATTATAGAGTGAAGCTTGATCAGCCTCATAACCCAAGGAGCATAGAACTTTAATCCAAACAGTTCTGAGGCAGACGCTGCAAAGTGACGGATGAAGAGATCCTGTGCATTGAAGCATTTGCCATGAAGAATGTAGAAGATGAGAGTCTTCATTGCACCATCAATTGTTGCATATCGAGAGTGTCCCTTTACAGGCCATAGAGTCCGCCTTATGATGTGATATATTGTTCTGGGCAGGTACTCTAAGTCTTCAACGAAGAACCTAGTTGGATAGGGTGCATTAGGAGGCAGTGGCTTCATTATTGAGAGCATCTGACTCATATCTGGCTCAGGACGCTGAAATATGCTCTCAATTGCTTCAGCATGGAGTTGGCACCCTTCTTCAAAGAATTCGCCAGGAGTGGGAAGGCCGATAAGCTCAATTAGGTCGAAAGCATTGGCTTCATGATGGATATTGCCTGTCATCCACTCCAGAATCCATGTCTTCGGATCTCTGTTATAGCCTTTGATATGCAAAGTGGCATAGAACTGGAGCAGAAGCTCTTCGTTCCAGTGCTCTTCATCAGTGATAAATGGCAGCAAACCCACTTGCTTGAAGCAATCCAGTGCTTCTTCCAGACCAGGCAGACCAGCAACAGCTTCAACCTCAAGGCGCTTGTGAGGAAAGATGCGGCCTTGGTTGTATAGGATGCATGAATAATAGCTGCGCTGTTGATGACTCCAGAACCTATCTGATACAATCCGTTCCCTTGAATAAGGGTTCTTGGAGCGGTCGAAAAACATGTTATCTGCCCTGAAGCCGTTGATGTCGAAGGAACCAGGAGCTGATGCAGGACCTGGGAACCTTGGCAGTCGTGGGATCGGCTTCTGGACCTGGGGTCTGTACGCAATATGATAGTTGAATTGTGGTCCGGCAGCAGACTCAGGCACAGAATGTTCAGGAGCAGTAGCTTCATTGTCTTCTGAAGCTATTGTTGGGTTGGGCTCCACATTTGCTTCGGCGTTGTTTGTGGCAGCCTCAACATTTGCAGACTCAGGCATGTTCTCCTGGAGAACTGCTTCTTGTTGGTGTGGGGGAGTTGGAGCTTGTGGTATCTCTGCATGCTCTTCGGCTGATGCAGCCGGAATGTCGTCAGCAGCCTGAGCCCTTGGCCCTTTGCGAAGCCTACGGAATGTAGGCGCCGGTGGAGTTGTAGTGGGTTGGGGCTTATCTTCCTCCTGTGGGCGATCTGCCCACGATGCATCTTGTGTGATTGGCGTCAATGGACGACCAATACTGATCAGTTCGCTTGTCTCAAGCTGAGGAAGGGCTGCATCACCTTGCACATTGTCTTGGAGACCAATGTCTTCAGTGTTGGGTTCATGCACAGTCAACTGACAATCTGCGTCAGGATAGCGGACGGAGAGGGGTTCAACTGTCAAGGGCTCTGTGGGAGCAGCCCGAGATTTCTTGGTCTTGCGCTTCTTGATGATGGGTTCAGAAGGAGAGGCTTCAGAGTGTTTTCTCTTCTTAGCTTCAGCCTCTGCAGTCCGTGTCTTCTTGAGCTGTGAGGCGGTTGATCGACTCTTTGGCTTCGAGCCAGTCGTTGCAGCGGGGAAGACAATCGGAGCAGTTTCTGACCTTGGCGCTTCAGGTTCAGGCATAGCAGCCTTCTTTTTCTTCTTTGCGGCCATCCTGGGGTCAATGCCGGGACGCCCAAGTGCCTTGCGCTTCTCTGCCTCATTGTAGGCCTGCACGCAGCGATCAGCCAAAGTCTTCATGCACTCTCGCGAGCCTTGAGCTTCAGCACGCGTCTTCAGAAAGTTCTCTTTCAGCTCGTGCAACATGTTCTTGAAGTTTTTCACTTCTTGCACGCTGAGCTTGGCCACGTGCTTCTTGAACTGAGCCTTTTCATAATCAATTTTCTGCTTCAGTTCTACAATTCGCTGGGCTATTGCAAGTTCTGAAGCAATTGCACCTTGAAAGGCAACGCTGAGGCCTATGGGCAGCTGCAGATCATCGAAGCTTATGTCTGGTGTGTCAAACCATTCATCAATGAAGCTGTGGATGACGGCGACATCAAACAAAGGCAGATTGTTGAAGATTTCAGCCTCCTCCTTGCTCTTGATGAGCTGCTCAAGTGCGTCATCTCCAAGATCTTCATCGCTTGATAGATCAATGTTTTCGCAGCGCAGAACGGCAGCAGCTGTGAGCTCTTTGCCTGTGTGTGGCTGAGGCTTCTTGGCTTCTTGTGGCTTGGAGACTTGTGATATGTCTTCAGACTGCACACTGGCTTCAGGAGGTGCAGTTGCCAATGGCTTCGCTCGTGAGATTTTGGGAGAAGCGGCTGGCTTTGAAGCTTTTGGAGCTTTTGGCTTCTTCTGCTTTGGCTTCGGAGCAGCAGGGGCGTCATCTGACTCAGTATCTGCTGGAGGGTCATTCACAGCAGTCCCTTGGACTAGGATGCGAGTGATGAGGCCTGCAAGATTGGCATACGGCCCGATGATATTGGGATCGGCGTCGCGTGTGCCATCTGCCCTTGGTGAGGAGGGACCAGGGTTGAAGTCAAGCCCAAATTTCTTCTTGTTTATCTTCGCTGACTGTTGTGCAAACTGAAAGTTGCGCTTGAAGAGATTATCATCGCGGCACCAGAGAAGTGATGACGGATGTGCTTCAGCTAGCTTTGGTCCTCTCACCATGCATGGATAGAAGCCTTGAGCAATGGCTTCGACTCTGGACCTGGGTACGAGATTTTTGTATAGTACGTCTCCCCACGGTCTCTTGATGGCGCACTTCTCCGCATATTCCTGAGTGACGAAGCGGTAGTGGAACCATTGCTCTGCCCAATATCTTCGAATCCATTGGATTCGTGTCTTGCGCTGACCATAGCTTTCTTCAGGATCAGTTTTGTACATCTCTGCCAATTCATCAGGCAGATCTTTGGACATTTCACCACGTCGCTGTCTGCCTCCCTTCCTTGCTGCTGTTTCTGAAGCCATGAATAACTTGGAAGGCTTCAAGATGTTCAAAGGCTTCAAAGGCTTCCTTTTGCAAGAACTGGCTTCAGGAGAGTTGATGTGATGCTGCAAGTACTCTGCAAATGAATGCAGACTATGAGAACCAAAGGATTCTCCCACGGACATGTACCTGTGACAGCATTAAGGTGCGAGGGAAGGGGAAGAGGTCATATGCATTCTCAGAAGATTTTGAAGATAAATCGGTTTAGAAGACATAGACCTCATTGTGCGAAGACATTCACTCATAGATAAGAAGTTGGTTCCAGATTTGTACGAACCCACAGATCAGTACAAGTGAGGAATCTAACTACCTTATGAAGCACAAGTGAATATACTAGGCATGTCATGAGATGTAGCGAGATAACTAACTGATGTGAAGAGAAACTCCTTATGGCAGAAAGTGACTGAACTATGGGATCAAAAGAGGCTGTAAAAAGAGGTTTTATTTACCACACTTGGAACTGCTAGACGAAGTGACAGTTGAGGTCGAGCAGTTCGATCCTCCGTGCCCTAACTTGGCGACGGAAGACACCTACGGCGACGGCGGAGAGAGCGATGTCCGCTGTCGGCGTGAAAACGGCGTTGGAGAGGTTGCGGCAGTGAAGCGCTTCGTCGCCGGCGTCGTCGAGTGCTAGCGGTGGCGCTAGGGTTCGTGCGAGGGTGGAAGAAGGAGATAATGACCGCAGTGAATCGTATATTTATAGGGATAGAGATGGCACTGCGCTATTACGCAGGTACCCCTGGCGGTTCGCATTTGAGGCACGCGTGGCCAGTTAGAGGAAGATTGGGATTTGTTCCACGTCCCACGTACGCCTAAATTGTCGGGCGGTCGTTCCTGCTTCTCCGGATCTTATGTGGAGGAATGAGCATTAAAAACAAACTTTTATGGTTGTCACTATGTCTTCAGTTGACAAGGACACAGTGAAGACATTTGACAGTTTCAACAGAATGCATATGACTTGGAGAGATAGAGTTTGAGATAGAAAGCATAGAGAGGTTAGGGTCCGATCACATTCACTTAGTTCAAAAAATTCAACCAAGAAGACATAGCTATAAGTGAATGTTGTAGAGGACAGAACATCAGTACATATATATCCATATAATCAACGCAGTGAAGATAATCATGAAGACATATTGAGAATGAAGCCAAACCAAATGTGAAGACATTGAGAGGTAACGCCATGAGAGAAATACTTCAAAATGGAACGTTTGGTGGTGGCGTTACCCACCGTATAGGAAGTATTAGACCCAGACACGATGCACAATTATCGTGGCGCTCCGAAGTCAAATTCCACATTAATGTATTCACACTTAGAATGTATGTCTTCATTGTTTGAAGATATACGCTACTTCGTGTGTTGCACATCTAAGTCATCAATATGCATAAGTGTTAGGATGTGTGCCTGATCACAGGACATTTGAGGATTCCAAGATATTTAGCTCACACCGTAACTTGCAAAATCTCTTCTCATCCAAGGGCTTGGTGAAGATATCTGCCAATTGCTCTTCAGTGTTGACGTGTATGATATCAATGTTGTCCTTCACAACATGATCTCTGAGAAAGTGATGACGAATTTCAATGTGCTTTGTCTTCGAGTGCTGAACTGGGTTGTTGGCAATCTTGATGGCGCTTTCGTTGTCGCAGTAAAGTGGCACTTGCTTCAGATGAATGCCATAATCCTTGAGTGTTTGCTTCATCCACAGAAGCTGAGCGCAGCAAGATCCAGCAGCAATGTATTCAGATTCAGCAGTGGAGAGAGATACACAGTTCTGCTTCTTTGAAGACCAACATACAAGTGATCGTCCCAGAAAGTGACATGTGCCTGATGTAGACTTGCAATCAACTTTGTCACCAGCATAATCAGCATCCGAAAATCCAACCAAATCAAACTATGAGCCCTTTGGATACCATAATCCTAGAGTTGGGGTGTGAGCCAAATATCGAAGAATTCGCTTCACAGCTAAGTGATGCAACTCCTTTGGTGTCGCTTGAAATCGAGCACACATGCAAACACTAGGCATGATATCTGGCCTAGATGCACATAAATAAAGCAAAGACCCAATCATGGAGCGGTATACCTTTTGATCGAACTCTTTACCATTGTCGTCGGGACCCAGATGATGCTTGGCTGGCATTGGTGTTGTGAAGCCTTTGCAGTCTTGCATACCGAACTTCTTCAGGCACTCTTTAAGATATTTCTCTTGAGATATGAAGATGCCGTTGCGTTGTTGCCGTATTTGAAGACCGAGGAAGAACTTCAGCTCCCCCATCATGGACATCTGATATTGCTCTTGCATCATATATCCAAACTCTTCACTATACTTCTGATTGGTGCAGCCGAAGATAATGCCATCCACATATATTTGGCACACAAACAGTTCACCATCATATGTCTTCGTGAAAAGAGTGGGATCCAGGGAACCAGGTATGAAGACTTTGCTTTTCAGAAAGTACTTGAGTGTATCATACCAGGCCCTAGGGGCTTGTTTGAGGCCATACAGTGCCTTGTTGAGCTTGTATACCATATCAGGATGTTTTGGATTTTCAAAGCCAGGTGGTTGTGCAACATACACTTCTTCTTCAATCTTGCCATTGAGAAAGGCACTTTTCACATCCATCTGATAGAGAAGTATGTTATGATGATTTGCATAGGCCAGCAGTATGCGTATGGCTTCAAGCCTAGCCACAGGAGCAAATGTTTCATCGAAGTCAATGCCCTCCACTTGAGTATATCCTTGAGCAACGAGACGAGCTTTCATGCTCATCTTGCTTGTTGCGATATATCCATTTGGTGCCTATTATGTTGTGCTTCCGTGGATCAGGACGCTTAACCAGTTCCCATACATTATTTAGCTCAAACTGTTGAAGCTCTTCTTGCATAGCTTGAATCCATTCAGGTTCCATGAAGGCTTCTTAAACTTTCTTGGGTTCTGATATTGAGACGAATGCGAAATGCCCACAGAAGTTTGTTAGCTGAGTTGCCCTTGAACGAGTGAGTGGACCAGGTGCATTGATGCTGTCAAGTATTTTGTCAATTTGTACTTCATTTGCAACACGAGGGTGTGTAGGGCGAAGACTTTGCTCTTGCTGATCTATGTGGTCATTTGAAGGTATATCTTCAGGCTGAGCATTGTCTTCATGTGGATCAGGTGCTGAGATGATAAGTTCTTCTTCAGGATGAGCTTCAGAAGGTACAATCTCTCCAGTTCCCATAAGCTTGATTGATTCATTAGCTGGAACTTCATCTAGCACATTTGGCAATTGCTCTCTTTGTGATCCATTGGTTTCATCAAACCGCACATCCACTGTTTCAACCACTTTGTAGTGGAAGAGATTGAAGACTCTGTAGGAGTGCGAATCCTTTCCATATCCAAGCATGAAGCCTTCATGTGCTTTTGGTGCAAACTTTGAGGTGTGGTGTGGGTCCTTGATCCAGCATTTTGCGCCAAATACTCTGAAGTAACTGATATTTGGCTTCTTGCCAGTTAGGAGTTCATAAGATGTCTTGTTCAGAAGCTTGTGAAGATAAACACTGTTGATTGTATGGCATGCAGTATCAATGGCTTCAGTCCAGAATTTTCTTGGAGTCTTGTATTCATCTAGCATTGTTATGGCCATCTCAATGAGTGTTCCGTTCTTGCGTTCGACAACGCCATTCTGCTGTGGCATGTATGGAGCTGAGAATTCATGTGTGATCCCCAAGGTATCCAGATATGTATCAAGGCCAGTGTTCTTGAATTCAGTGCCATTGTCACTTCTGATGTGCTTTATCTTAGCGCCAAAATTGTTCATAGCTCGATTTGCGAAGCGTCTGAAGACATCCTGCACTTCAGTCTTGTAAAGGATTATGTGCACCCAAGTATATCTAGAATAATCATCAACAATTACGAAGCCATAGAGGCATGCAGAAGTAGTAAAAGTTGAGTAGTGAGTGAGACCGAAAAGATCCATGTGAAGCAGTTCGAAGGGTTGTGTAGTAGTCATGATTGTCTTCGAAGGATGTTTTGCCCTTGTCATCTTCCCTGCTTCACAGGCACCGCATAAATGATCTTTCTTGAACTTGACGCCTTCAATGCCTATGACATGCTTCTTCTTTGCAAGGGTGTAGAGGTTCCTCGTGCCAGCATGCCCAAGCCTTCGATGCCAAAGCCAGCATTCTGAAGCTTTTGCAAGAAGACATACTGCAAGTTGTGGTCCTGCTGAGAAATCTACCACGTATAAATCATCTTTCCGATACCCTTCAAACACTAGAGATTTGTCAGATTCCATAAGCACCAGGCAGCGATATTTGCCAAACATTACAATCATATTCAAATCGCAAAGCATTGAGACAGACATTAAGTTGAAGCCAAGGGATTCAACAAGCATGACTTTATCCATGTGTTGATCCCTTGAGATTGCAACTCTACCTAGACCCAATACCTTACTTTTACCAGTGTCAGCAAATGTAATGTGGCTCTTGTCGGATGGACGTAAAGTTGAGTCCATGAGAAGGCTTCTTTTGCCAGTCATGTGATTTGTACACCCACTTAAATAATCCATTCTGAAGACTTTGAAGTCACTGGTGTCGTACCCTACAGTGCAGTTAGGGGGATAGGCTTCACGAAGGGTATTGTGAAGCATAAACATTTGACGAACCAGTGGATTATGAAAACTTAAATCCAGATTAGGACTAATAGGGAGAGTAGCATGCGATTTAGGAACGAAGTACATAATGATGCCATTTGGGCATTTTATCTTGCACCCTACAAGATTTTTAAGGTCCCCAGCAATAGCATCAGAAGATTTTGGTTTTCTGCTGGAGACCTTTCCCTGCAAAAGAGAGTTAAGCTTTCTTAACCACCCACATCAAGGATGGCTTAGAAGCAATAAGTCTAAGTGCAGCATCTGAGAATTTTGGCTTTGAAGCCTTAGCAAACAGTCTAGCAGGTGGACAATAATACTCATAAGAATAAGCAGAATAATTTTTGGTCATATGAACATGACGGTTCGAAGAACCGCTCTCATATTCGTATGCCTGAGTATGGTTTCCCTGCAAAACATTATCGTTAGTGCGACTCAGGTGAGTCCTCTGTTCATATGAAGCCTTTGGACCGTATGAAGCCTTTGGTCTGAGGTTTGTCTTCTTCAAGTGAGGTGTCATGAAGACATTCATAGGAAGATTTTCCAGACACTTTTTCGGAACCCAGATCTTTTTCATAGGCGGTCCATTCCTGCAGTTAGTACCAATGTACCTGGCAAACACTTCACCATTCTGATTCTTAAACAGTTTATAGTTTGCATCAAAGGATTCATCAATGATAATAGGGTTAGCACAAGTGAAGCCAGATAAATTGGATGGATCTGCTGAAAGTTCCTTTGCAGCAACCCATGTAGTTTTGGGGTACTGCTCAGGTTTCCAGTAAGAGCCATCTGCATTGATTTTCCTCACAAATCCAACACCCTCTTTCCTAGGGTTACGATTCAGGATCTACTTTTTGAGGACATCACATAATGTCTGATGCCCTTGAAGACTTTTGTACATCCCTGTTTCAAGCAATGTCTTCAACCTAGCATTCTCATCAGCAATAGCAGTGGTATCCTCAGCAGAGGGGTTAGTTACCACATCAACATTTGAAGATATTCGAACAGCAGTAGCAGTGGAACATTCAGCAACAGAATTAGCATTATCGCGCTCAATGCATTTAAGACATGGTGGTTCAAATCCTTCCTGAGCGGGACTGATCTGTTCGGAGAAAAGTGACTCGTTTTCCTTTTGAAGGTCTTCATGAGCCACCCTCAATTTCTCAAGTTCTTGCTTCCTTTGAAGATAATCATAGGCAAGCTTTTCATGAGTTGTTGAGAGAGCATCATGACGATCTTCAAGTTCCTGATACTTAACGTGAAGGTTTTTTATGTCTTCAATTAAGGATTCAGATCGAGTCATTTCAGCACCCAACAGATCATCGCTTATGTCTAACAGTTTTTTAATATGTTCCATAGCTTTCTGTTGTTCAGTTGCAATTTTAGCAAGCGTTTTGTAGCTAGGTTTTGAATCACATTCAGAGTCATCGTCACTGGATGTTTCATAGCGAGTAGTGCGTGTGTTTACCTTGGCACCGCGGGCCATGAAGCAGTAGGTAGGAGTGGAGTCGCTCTTGTTATTTGTGTCGGTGTCGGTGATGCAGTCATTGTCTTCACTGTTGAAGATGGACTTGGCGACGTATGCTGTAGCCAGACTCGCAATGCCAGAATCAGACTCCTCCTCAGACTCCACCTCTGCCTCCTCAGATGCGGACTCCTCCTCTGAATCCATCTCCTTTCCAAAAAACGCACGTGCCTTGCCAGATGAGCTCTTCTTGTGTGATGAAGACTTTGATGAAGACTTGGAAGAAGACTTTGAGAATTTCTTCTTCTTCTTGTCGTCAGAATCATATTCCTTGCTCTTCTTCTTCCTTCTGTTCTCATTGTCCCACTGTGGACACTCAGAGATGAAGTGTCCAGTTTTCTTGCACTTGTGACATGTTTTCTTCTTGTAGTTATGAGCAGAAGCTTCATCATTCCTTGAGCTTGATCGTGAAGATTTCCTGAAGCCTTTCTTCTTAGTGAATTTTTGGAACTTCTTCACTAGCATTGCAAGTTCTCTTCCAATGTCTTCAGGATCATCAGAACTGCAGTCAGATTCTTCTTCAGATGAGGAGACAGCTTTTGCCTTCAAGGCACGAGTTCGCCCATAGTTTGGACCGTAGATATCTCTTTTCTCAGAAAGCTGAAACTCATGTGTGTTGAGCCTATCAAGTATGTCAGATGGATCGAGTGTCTTGAAATCAGGACGTTCTTGAATCATCAGGGCCAGGATGTCAAACGAACTATCAAGTGATCTTAGCAGCGTCTTGACGATTTCATGTTTGGTGATCTTAGTGGCGCCGAGGGCTTGAAGCTCATTTGTGATGTCAGTGAGCCGGTCAAATGTGTGCTGGACATTCTCATTGTTATTTCGCTTGAAGCGGTTGAAGAGGTTGCGAAGAACACTGATTCTTTGATCTCTCTGGGTTGAGATGCCTTCATTGACCTTGGAGAGCCAGTCCCAGACTAGCTTTGATGTCTTCAAGGCACTCACACGGCCATACTGTCCTTTGGTCAGATGACCACAGATGATATTCTTGGCAATAGAATCCAGTTGAATGAACTTCTTGACATCAGCAGCAGTGACACCTTCTCCAGCCTTGGGAACGCCGTTTTCGACGACATACCATAGGTCGACGTCAATGGCTTCAAGATGCATGCGCATCTTATTCTTCCAGTAGGGATATTCAGTTCCATCGAAGACGGGGCAAGCAGCCGAGACTTTGATTATCCCTGCAGTCGACATAGCTAAAACTCCAGGTGTTTAAACCGAATCACACAGAACAAGGGAGCACCTCGCTCTGATACCAATTGAAAGTGCGTTATATCGACTAGAGGGGGGGTGAATAGGCGATTTTTATGAAAGTCTTCAAAACGTGAGAGTTATGAAGACAAACAGTGAAGATTATGCCTATTACTATGCGGCGGAAGTTAGATTACACTAGGCCAGCCATGGTCATGTATTCAATAGAGTGAAAGCGCAATGACAAACAGCTTCAGTGTAATAAGGATCAGGTAGGAAGAAGTTATGAAGCCAAACAGATCATACATTCATGTTGTGAAGACAAAAGATAAAGCAAGCACGCAATGGCTTCACAATGAATAACTGTAAGTAAAAAGGAAGTGTAGATGAAACCAGTGACACGTCGAAGACAATGATTTGTTGGACCAGTTCCAGTTGCTGTGACAACTGTACGTCTGGTTGGAGCGGCTAGGTATTTAAACCGAAGGACACACAGTCCCGGACACCCAGTCAAGGACACTTAGTCCAAGAAACCCAGTCCTCACCGTTTTCTCCTTGAGCTAAGGTCACACAGACCTCGCCCAATCACTCTGGTAAGTCTTCAAGGTAGACTCCCAAACCTTCACAGACTTCGTTCACCGGCAATCCACAATTTCTCTTGGATGCTCAGAACGCGACGCCTAACCGTCTGGAGGATGCACAGTCCTCAAGTGTAATAAGTCTTCAGATCACACAGACACGAAGACTTAAGTGATGCCCAATTTACTCTGGCTCTGGGTGATTAGGGATTTTCTCCTCACTAGGAATTTTTCTCTCGAAGGCTTCGAGGTGGGTTGCTCTCAAACGACAAAAGCCGTGCACTGAAATCTGAGCAGCCAACCGTTTATGGTTGTGGGGGGTGGACTATTTATAGCCACTTGGCAACCCAACCTGATCTGTCCGAAATGACCCTGGGTCACTAAGGAACTGACACGTGTACCAACGGTCGAATTTTGAACTCACACGGCAACTTTACTTGGGCTACAAGTAAAGCTGACTTGTCTGACTCTGGACAAGATTTTCTCTCAAAGTCTTCGCTCGAAGACATAGGATTTGAATTAGGCATCACTTCAGTCATTCTGACTGGTTCTCTTGGACCCCACTTAACAGTACGGTGATTCCTATGACACAACATAAATGAAATAAAACTACGAAGGATCTAAGTCTTCGAGTTCCATAAGCTTCATAGGGAGTCTTCTCATGTCATTGTCTTCAATATGAATATCTTCATAAACCACCATTGTCTACAATGTCTTCGTACATTTTTAGGGGTCATCTCTGGTAATAAAACCGAATCAATGAGGGACTTCTACCTGTGTTTTCCTGCAATTCTCACAAACACGTTAGTCCCTCAACTAGGTTTGTCGTCAATACTCCAAAACCAACTAGGGGTGGCACTAGATGAACTTACAGGAAGTATTAGACCCAGACACGACGCACAATTATCGTGGCGCTCCAAAGTCAAATTCCGCATTAATGTATTCACACTTAGAGTGTAAGTCTTCATTAGTTGAAGATATATGTTACTTTGTGTGTTTGCACATCTAAGTCATCAACATGCATATGTGTTAGGATGTGTGCATGATCACAGGACATTTGAGGATTCCAAGATATTTAGCTCACACCGCAACTTGCAAAACCTTTTCTCATCCAAGGGCTTTGTGAAGATATCTGCCAGCTGCTCTTCAGTGTTGACGTGAATGATATCAATATATTCCTTGATGACATGATCTCTCAGAAAGTGATGACGGATCTGAATGTGCTTTGTCTTCGAGTGCTGAACTGGGTTGTTGGCAATCTTGATGGCGCTTTCATTGTCGCAGTAGAGTGGCACTTGCTTCAGATGAATGCCATAGTCTTTAAGTGTTTGCTTCATCCATAGAAGCTGAGCGCATCAAGATCCAACAACAATGTATTCAGATTCAGCAGTGGAGAGAGATACACAGTTCTGCTTCTTTCCAGAAAGTGACATGTGCCTGATGTAGACTTGCGATCCACCTTGTCACCAGCATAATCAGCATCCGAGAATCCAACTAGATCAAACTCTGAGCCCTTTGGATACCATAATCTTAGTGTTGGGGTGTAAGCCAAATTTCGAAGAATTCGCTTCACAACAAAGTGATGCGATTCCTTTGGCACCGCTTGGAATTGGGCACACATGCAAACACTAAGCATGATATCTGGCCTAGATGCACATAAGTAAAGCAAAGAACCAATCATGGAGCGGTATACCTTTTGATCAAACTATTTACCATTGGCGTCATAATCTAGATGACTCTTGTTAGGCATTGGCGTCGTATAACCTTTGCAGTCTTGCATTCCAAACTTCTTCAGGCAATCTTTTAGGTATTTCTCTTGATATATGAAGATGCCATTGCGTTGCTGTCGTATTTGAAGACCAAGGAAGAACTTCAGCTCACCCATCATGGACATCGGATATTGCTCTTGCATCATGTATCCAAACTCATCACTGTATTTCTGATTAGTGCAACCGAAGATAATGTCATCCACATATATTTGGCACACAAACAGTTCACCATCATATGTCTTCGTAAAGAGTGTGGGATCCAGGGAACCAGGTTTGAAGCCTTTGCTCTTTAGGAAGTCCTTGAGTGTGTCATACCAAGCACGAGGGGCTTGTTTGAGGCCATACAGTGCCTTGCTGAGCTTGTAAACCATGTCAGGATGTTTTGGATCTTCAAAGCCAGGAGGTTGTGCAACATACACTTCTTCTTCAATCTGGCCATTGAGAAAAGCACTCTTCACATCCATTTGATATAGAAGAATGTTATGATGATTTGCATAGGCCAGCAGTATGCATATAGCTTCAAGCCTAGCCACAAGAGCAAATGTTTCATCAAAGTCAATTCCTTCAACTTGAGTATATCCTTGAGCAACTAGACGAGCCTTGTTTCTGACAACTTGACCATGCTCATCTTGCTTGTTGCGATATATCCATTTAGTGCCTATGATATTGTGTTTATGAGGATCAGGACGCTTGACCAGTTCACATACATTATTCAGCTCAAACTGTTGAAGCTCTTCTTGCATAGCTTGAATCCATTCAGGTTCCATGAAGGCTTCATCAACTTTCTTGGGTTCAGATATTGAGACGAATGCAAATTGCCCATAGAAATTTGCTAGTTGTGTTGCCCTTGAGCGAGTGAGTGGACCAGGTGCATTGATGCTATCAATTATCTTCTCAATCTGTACTTCATTTGCAACACGAGGATGAACTGGATGAAGATTTTGCTCTTGTTGATCATTTTCATCGTTTGAAGGATTGTCTTCAGGCTGAGCATTGTCTTCAGGTTAATTTGGTGCAGAGATGATAAGTTCCTCTTCAGGCTGTACTTCAGATGGTATGATTTCTCCAGTTCCCATAAGCTTGATGGATTCACTGGGTGGAATTTCATCTAGCACATTTGGCAGGTGCTCTCTTTGCGAGTCGTTAGTCTCATCGAACCGCACATCCACAGTTTCAACCACTTTATAGTGAAAGAGGTTGAATACTCTGTAGGAGTGTGAATCCTTTTCGTAACCAAGCATAAAACCTTCATGTGCTTTCGGTGCAAATTTTGAAGTGTGATGTGGATCCTTGATCCAGCACCTGGCACCAAATACTCTGAAGTAACCGACGTTTGGCTTCTTACCCGTGAGGATTTCATAGGATGTTTTGTTCAGAAGATTGTGAAGATAAACATGGTTGATGACATGGCATGCAGTATCAATGGCTTCAGGCCAGAACTTCCTTGGAGTCTTGTATTCATCGAGCATCGTCCGAGCCATCTCAATGAGTGTTCAGTTCTTGCATTCCACGATGCCATTCTGCTGTGGCGTGTACGGAGCTGAGAACTCATGAGTGATGCCCAAAGTATCAAGATAAGTGTCGAGGCCGGTGTTCTTGAATTCAGTGCCATTGTCACTTCTGATGTGCTTGATCTCGATGCCATAGTTGTTCATGGCTCGATTGGCGAAGCGTCTGAAGACATCCTGCACTTCAGTCTTGTAGAGGATTATATGCACCCATGTGTATCTTGAATAATCATCAACAATGACGAAGCCATATAGACAAGCAGTGGTAGTAAGAGTAGAGTAGTGAGTAGGACCGAAGAGGTCCATGTGTAGCAGTTCGAAGGGTTGAGTCGTTGTCATGATTGTCTTCGAGGGATGCTTGGCCCTCGTCATCTTTCCAGCTTCGCAGTCACCGCATAAGTGACCCTTCTTGAACTTGACTCCCTCGATGCCTATGACGTGCTTATTCTTTGCAAGAGTATGCAAGTTCCTCATGCCAGCATGCCCTAGCCTCTGATGCCGGAGCCAGCATTCTGAAGCTTTTGCAAGAAGACATACGGCGAGCTGTGGTCCTGCTGAGAAATCTACCATGTACAAATCATCTTTCCGATACCCTTCAAAGACTAGAGACTTGTCAGATTCCATTGAACTAGGCAACGATATTTTCCAAATATCACAATCATGTTCAAATCGCAAAGCATTGAGACGAACATTAAGTTGAAACCAAGGGATTCAACAAGCATCACTTTATCCATCTGCTGATCCTTTGAGATTGCAACTCTACCTAGACCCAATACCTTGCTTTTACCAGTATCATCTAATGTGATGTGACTTTTGTCAGATGGACGTAGAGTTGAGTCCATGAGAAGACTTCGCTTTCTAGTCATGTGATTAGTACATCCACTATCAATAATACATTCTGAAGCAGCTGGTGTCATACCCTACAGTGTAGTTAGGGGGATAGGCTTCACGAAGAGAATTGTGAAGCATAAACATTTGACGAGCAAGTGGATTACGAAAGCTTAGATCGAGGTTAGGACTGATAGGGCAAGTAGCAAGCGACTCAGGAACAAAATACATAATAAGACCATTTGGGCATTTGATCTGGCGCCCTAGAAGATGTTTAATGTCCCCACCAATAGCTTCAGACGCATTTGATTTTCGGCTGGAGACCTTTCCCTGCAAAAGAGAGTTAAGGTTTCTTAGCCACCCACATCTTCAAGGGTAGCTTCGAAGCAATGAGTCTAAGTGTAGCATCTGAGAACTTTGGCTTTGGAGCCCTAGCAAATAGTCTTGCAGGTGGACAATAGTACTCGTAAGAATAAGTAGAGTAGTTCTGGGTCTTTTGAACATGGCAGTTTGACAAAACGTGCTCATATTCATAGGCCTGAGTATGGTTTCCCTGCAAAACATTTGCGTTAGTGCGACTCAGGTGAGTCCTCTTCTGTATGAAGCCTTTGGACCATATGTAGCCTGTGGTCTGGGGTTTGTCTTCTCACTCGTGGTGTCATGACGACATTCACAGGAAGATTCTCTAGACACTTTTTTGGCACCCAAACTTTCTTCATAGGTGGCCCATTCCTGCAGTTAGTACCAATATACCTGGCAAACACTTCACCATTCTGACTCTTAAACAATTTATAGTTTGCATCAAAGGATTCATCAATGACAATAGGGTTGGTGCAAGTGAAGCCAGACAGGGTGGATGGATCCCCTGAAGGTTCCTTTGCAGCAACCCATGTGGTTTTGGGGTGCTGCTCAGGTTTCCAGTAAGAGCCATCACCATTCATTTTCCTTTCGAACCCAACACCCTCTTTCCTAGGGTTTCGGTTCAGGATCTGCCTTTTGAGGACATCACATAGTGTCTGATGCCCTTTGAGACTTTTGCACATCCCTGTTTCAAGCAATGTCTTCAACCTAGCATTTTCATCAGCAATAGCAGTGGCATCCTCAGCAAAGGGGTTAGTTACCACATCAATAGTTGAAGATATTGCAACAGTAGCAGCAGTAGAACATCCAGCAACAGAAGTAGTGTTGTCATGCTCAATGCATTTAAGACATGGTGGTTCAAATCCTTCCTGAGCGGGACTGATCTGTTTGGCGCGAAGTGACTCGTTTTCCTTTTGAAGATCTTCATGAGTCGCTCTCAATTTCTCAAGATCTTGCTTCCTTTGAAGATAATCATAGGAAAGCTTTTCATGAGTTGTTGAGAGCGTTTCATGACGACTTTCAAGTTCCTCATACTTAACATGAAGATTTTTTATGTCTTCAATTAAGGACTGAGATCGAGTCATTTCAGCGTCTAACAGGTCATCGCTTTCGTCTAACAGTTTTTGAATATGCTCCATAGCTTTCTGTTGTTCAGTTGCAATTTTAGCAAGTGTTTTGTAGCTGGGTTTGGAACCACAATCAGAGTCATCTTCACTTGATGTTTGATAGTGAGTGGTGCGTGATTTTACCTTGGCACCGCGTGCCATGAAGCAGTAGGTGGGAGCGGAGTTGTCCTTGTCATCAGCATCGGCGTCGGTGATGAAGTCATTGTCTTCAGTGTTGAAGATGGACTTGGCAACGTAGGCTGTAGCCAGACTTGCAATGCCAGAATCGGACTCCTCCTCAGACTCCACCTCCGCCTCCTCCGACGCAGACTCCTCCTCTGAATCCATTTCCTTGCCAACAAACGCACGAGCCTTGCTAGATGAGCTCTTCTTGTGTGATGAAGACTTTGAGGAAGACTTGGAAGAAGACTTTGAGTACTTCTTCTTCTTCTTGTCGTCAGAATCATATTCCTTGCTCTTCTTCTTCTTCTTGTTCTCATTGTCCCACTGCGGACACTCAGAGATGTAGTGACTAGGTTTCTTGCACTTGTGGCATGTTCTCTTCTTGTAGTCATGAGCAGAAGCTTCATCATTCCTTGAGCTTGATCGTGAAGACTTTCTGAAGCCTTTCTTCTTGGTGAATTTTTGGAACTTCTTCACAAGCATAGCAAGATCCTTTCCAATGTCTTTAGGATCATCAGAACTGCAGTCAGATTCTTCTTCAGATGAGGAGACAGCTTTTGCCTTCAAGGCCCGAGTTCGGCCATAGTTGGGACCGTAGATATATGTTTTCTAAGAAAGCTGAAACTCATGTGTGTTGAGCCTTTCAAGTATGCCAGACGGATCGAGTGTCTTGAAGTCAGGGCATTCTTGAATCATCAGGGCTAGGGTGTCAAATGAGCTGTCAAGTGATCTCAGGAGTGTCTTGACGATTTCATGCTTGGTGATCTCAGTAGTGCCGAGAGCTTGAAGCTCATTTGTGATGTCAGTGAGCCGATCAAACGTGAGCTGAACATTCTCATTGTCGTTTCTCTTGAAGCGATTGAAGAGGTTGCGAAGGACACTGATCCTTTGATCTCTCTGGGTTGAGACACCTTCGTTGACCTTGGAGAGCCAGTCCCAGACTAGCTTGGATGTTTCCAGAGCACTCACACGGCCATACTGTCCTTTGGTCAGATGACCACAGATGATATTCTTGGCAGTGGAATGCAGTCGAACGAACTTCTTGACATCAGCAGCGGTGACACCTTCACCAGCCTTGGGGACGCCATTCTTGACGACATACCAGAGGTCGACATCAATGGCTTCAAGATGCATGCACATCTTATTCTTCCAGTAGGGATATTCAGTTCCATCGAAGACGGGGCACGCAGCGGAGACTTTGATTATCCCTGCAGTCGACATAGCTAAAACTCTAGGTGGTTAAACCGAATCACACAGAACAAGGGAGTACCTTGCTCTGATACCAATTGAAAGTGCTAGTGATTGACTAGAGGGGGGTGAATAGGCGATTTTTATGAAAGTCTTCAAAACATGGAAGTTTCGAAGACAATCAAAAGAAGCAAACCTATTACCATGCAGCGGAAGGTAGACTACACTAGGCAAGCCATAGTCAAGTATCCAATGAAGTGAAAGCACAACGACTAGTAGCAGCTAGGCAGTATAGATCAGGGCGGAAGATAGTATGAAGCCAATCAAAACAAGCAGTTACACAGTGAAGACAAAAGGACAATGCAAACATGCAATGACTTCACAAGGACCAACTGCAAATAAAGATATGGGAAATGATAGAACAAGTGGCTCATTGAAGACAATGATATGTTGGACCAGTTCCAGTTGCTGTGACAACTGTACGTCTGGTTAGGGAGGCTGAGATTCAAGTCAGAAGACTGCATCTTCACCTTATTCCCCATGAGCTAAGGACACCCAGTCCTCGCCCAATCACTCTGCTAAGTCTTCAATGTAGACTTCCAAACCTTCACAGACTTTGTTCACTGGCGATCCACAATGACTCTTGGATGCTCAGAACCGACGCCTAACCGGCTGGAGGATACACAGTCCTCAAGTGTAATAAGTCTTCAGATCACACAGACAAGAAGACTTCAGTGATGCCTAACACTCTTTGGCTCTGGGTGTTTAGGGCTTTGTCCTCGCAAGGAATTCTCTCTCAAAAGCTTCAAGGTGGGTTGCTCTCAAAGGACAAAAGCCGTATACTAACTCTGAGCAGCCAACCATTTATGGTTGTAGGGGGTGGGCTATTTACAGCCACTAGGCAACCTGACCTGATTTGTCTGAAATGACCCTGGGTCACTAAGGAACTGACACGTGTTCCAACGGTCAGATTTCAAACACACACGACAACTTTACTTGAGCTACAAGCAAAGCTAACTTATCCAGCTCTGGATAAGATTTGCTCTCATTGTCTTCGCTCGAAGACATAGGATTTTGGTTAAGCATCACTTCAGTCATTCTGACTGGTTCACTTGGACCCCACTTAACAGTACGGTGGTTCCTATGATTCAACAAAGAAGAAAAGGAAACAACGAAACAACTAAGTCTTCGTGCTCCATAGTCTTCACGCAATGTATTCTCTTGTCATAGTCTTCAATGTGAATACCTTCACATACCACCTTTGTCTTCAATGTCTTCATACATTTTTAGGGGTCATCTCCGGTAGGTAAACCGAATCAATGAGGGACTACTACCTATGTTATCCTGCAATTCTCACAAACACATTTGTCCCTCAACCAGGTTTGTCGTCAATACTCCAAAACCAACTAGGGGTGGCACTAGATGCACTTACAGGACCGCCAATGCTTATCTATTCACTGCTCTATGGAGCAAGCGATGATACCAACTTGAGAATGATCTCGGGGAACCAAGGAAGGACTTCATAATCAACTACATTGTCTTCATGGCCAATGTCTTCAGCTGCGGTGGTGTTAGCAACTAGAATGTCTTCAGACACACGAGCCTCTATGGGAGCAGGCTCATGAACAACCAGACGACGCTCGTAGTTGGAGGATGCGGGAAGGGCAACAGAAATGGGTCAACAAGCAGTGGCTCTCCAGGAGCAGATGAGGCAGTTTGTGTTTGGGCCCTTCTTGAAGCCTTAGAGTACTTCTTCAGCCTCTTTTGAGAAGGAGTAGCATCAGACGCTTCTTGATGCTTTCGCTTCTTGGCCTTAGCCTCATCATCTTTGTCATCTTCTTCTCAGAAGCAGCTGATGGGACCTTTTGCTTCGAGCAAGTCATACTGGCAGGGAAGACAATGCTTGGTCTTTCCTGCCTTGGAGCTTCGATTTCAGCTTCAGTAGGCTTCTTCTTATTGGCGGCCAATCGGGGGTCAATTCCAGGACACCCAAGGGCCTTTCTCTTCACGGCTTCATTGTGAGCCTGTACACACTTCTCTACATAGTACTTCATGCGCTCTCCAGAGCCTTTGGCTTCATTGCGACGCTGATGGAATTCATCCTTGAGATATGCCATCATCTTCTTGAAGTTTTGAACATCCGAGACACTGATCTTGGCCATGTGCTTCTTGAATAGAGCTTTCACATGGTCGATTTTGTTCTTTAGCTCAACAATCTTTTGAGCAATAGAACGCTATTTAGCTATGCAGCCCTGTAAGGTGACGCCGATGTCAATTGGCAGCTGCAGATCATCAATGGTGAGAGTAGTATCTTTGAACCATTCATCGATGAAGTTGTTGAGTATGTCAGCATCAAAGAGAGGCAAATCTTTGAAGATTTCAGCCTCCTGCTTACTCTTGATTAGCATCATCAGCAAGATCTTCATCACTAGACAGATCTATGACATCCTCTTCATTGTGTAGGATGCTTGCTGGAGTAAGGCCTTTGGCAATGGCTTCAGCCTTTGTATTTGGGTGAAGCTTCTTGTACACAATATCTGCCCATGGTGGCCTCACAACATTCTTGTCTGCATATTCTGGAGTCACAAAGTGATATAGGAACCATTGCTCTGCCCAGTATCTGCGAATCCATTGGACTCTAGACAATGGCTTCAGCCTTTGTATTTGGGTGAAGCTTCTTGTACACAATATCTGCCCATGGTGGCCTCACAACATTCTTGTCTGCATATTCTGGAGTCACAAAGTGATATAGGAACCATTGCTCTGCCCAGTATCTGCGAATCCGTTGGACTCTTCTGGGTCAGTCTTGTACATCTCATATAGATCTAGTGGCAAGTCCAAAGCAGTGTTGTCACGGCGCTGCCTGCCACCCTTCTTTGCAGATTTTCCAGAAGCCATCGGATTTAGACTGAAAGGCTTCACGACAGTGTTTGGCTTCAGGCGACTGTTCAAACAAGAACTAGCTTCAGGAGATTCAATATGATGTTGTAAAACTTCGCAAATGAATGTAGAGTATGAGAACCAAGGGAATCTCTCACGAACATGTACCTGTGACAACATTAGAGATGCGAGGGAAGGGGAAGAGGTCATATGCATTCTCAGAAGATTTTGTAGATAAATTAGTTTGAAGACATTGACCTCATAGTGCGAAGACAATCACTTATAGATGTGAGTTCATTCCAGATTTGTACGAATCCATGAATAAGTACAAGTGAGGAATCTAACTAGTAGTGAGCATAAGTGAAAGTACTTGCGAGTCATGAGATGCATAGAAGTAGAGATCTAGATTTGGAAGTGAAGAAACAACTTTCCGAAGTTACAAAAAGTTTTAATGGATCAAACACACGGTAAAAAGTGATTTTTTTTACCGCACGAAGAACTGCTAGACGAGGGGGATGGAGGCAGAGCAGTCCAATTTCCCGCACCCTAACTTGGTGGCGGAAGACACCTACGATGGCGGCGGGGGGAAGATGTCCGCGGTCGACGTGAAGACGACGTCAGAGAAGTCGCGACAGCGAAGTGCTTCGTCTCCGGCGATGACTGATGCTAGCGGTGGCGCTAGGGTTTGAGCAAGATGGCGAGGGGAGATGAAATAATGACTGCATGGGTTGAGTATTTATAAGGAAGAGGGACGGTGCAGTGTAATTACTCCGGTGCCCGAGGCCGTTCACATCTGAAGGACATGTGGCAAGCATGAAACATAATGAAAGTTGTGCCACAACCCCACGCACACCTGGTTTGTAGGGTGGTCATTCCGGCATGTCCCTTATTCAGGCAAAAAGGATAGAGATAGTAAAAGCAGTTTAAATGTTTGTCTCTATATCTTCAACTGGCAAGGACACAGTGAAGACAATCGACACGTGTCAATAGAATGCATATGAAGAGATAGAGAGAATTAGAGAGATAAGTATGGAAGGGGTTAGGGTCCTATCACATTCACTTAGTGCAGAAAATGACAATTTGAAGACATAGCTATAAGTGAATGTTGTAGAGGATAAAACACACACACACACACATTCACTTAGTGCAGAAAATGACAACTTGAAGACATATATATAGGAGTATAATTTTCTACAATAGCTTGCCACAGAACTAGTTAAGGTTTTCGACGGTGTAAATGTTTCCAAAAATCATGAAAAAAATACTGAAGCAACATACCTATAATATAACATGATCCGACAGAGGGATTGAAAAATTGTGACTGTATGTGTCCTCTACAAAAAAACCAAATAGTTCAGTATATATATATATATATGTCGCAGTGAGCTGAAATGTTTGTTTTTTTTTGCCGAGGACACGTAAATGCATATTTTCACAATCATACCATTGGATCATCTTGTTACATTATAGTGGTGCTCCACTATGTATTTCCAATTTTTTCATAACATTTACACCATTAAAAGCTTAGTGAGCCTTAACTAGTTCTGTGGCAACCTATTGTAGACACAATTTTACCTATATATCAGTGAAGACCAAATCGTTGCGAAGACAAAACATGAAGACTAGGCAATGTTGAAGACAAACCAACTTTGAAGATAATGTAACATGACGCCAAACTAAAATCTTCAAGAAAGGTTGGTGGTGGCGTTACCCACCGCATAGGAAGTATTAGACCTAGACACGATGCACAATTATCGTGGCGCTCCGAAGTCAAATTCCGCATTAATGTATTCACACTCAAAGGGTATGTCTTCATGAATTGAATACATACGTTACTTTCTGTGTTGCACACTTAAGTCATCAATATGCATAAGCGTTAGGATGTGTGTCCATTCACAGGACATTCGAGGATTCTAAGATATTTAGCTCACACCGCAGCTTGCAAAATCTTGTCTCATCCAAGGGCTTCATGAAGATATCTGCCAATTGGTCTTCAGTGTTGACGTGAATGATATCAATGTCTTCCTTCAACACATGGTCTCTGAGAAAGTGATGATGGATCTGTATGTGCTTTGCCTTCGAGTGCTGAACCAGATTGTGAGCAATCTTGTTGGCACTCTCATTGTCGCAGTAGAGGGGAACCTTCTTCATGTTGATGCCATAGTCCTTGACAGTTTGCTTCATCCAAAGAAGCTGAAGCGTAGCAAGATCCAACAACAATTTATTCAGATTCAGCAGTGGATAGTGACACACAGTTCTGCTTCTCTGAAGACCAACAGACAAGAGATCGTCCAAGAAAGTGACATGTGACTGATGTGGACTTGCAATCAACCATGTCACCAGCATAATCAACATATGAGAATCCAACTAGATCAAACTCTGAGCCCTTTGGATACCATAATCCTAGCGTTGGGGTGTCAGCCAAATATCAAAGTATTCACTTCATCGTGAGGTGATGCGATTCCTTTGGTGCCGCTTGGAATCAGGCACCGTGCAAACGCTAAGCATTATATCTGGCCTAGATGGACATAATGATGTAGGGTAGAACAGTAGATGCCCGATCTTTCACGAAAGGAGCGGATCCCGCGAAGAACACGAGGAACACAAGGGGAAAACACAAGGGGAACACGGGGAAAACATGGGAGAAATCACTCAAACCAACAAGATCCGGTTACACATGTGCTAGATCCTCGCAACACAAAGAGACACAAGATCCACAAACAACAAGGGACGATGCAAGTAGCATGTTCTTCTTCGTGAGGAGGTCTTGAGGGGTCTTCCCATGAGGGGTCTTGAATCCACTTGGGGGATCTTCTCTGTAGAGGTTGTGAACTCCTAAGGAGAAGGGGATCAAGTCAAGAACAAAGCCTCTCAATGATCTACTACTGTGCTAACCCTAAAACGTAGGTAGGAGAAGAGTATATATAGTCTCGGGGGCAAAAGGGTACACGGGCCTCTGCCCAAGTCACTGCGCACAAGCAGGGCCGGAGTTCCGGGCGAGGCCGGAAGTTTTGGGCTCCGAAAGTTTTGGGCCCCGAAGGTTCCGGGGAAGGTCCGGCCTAACCAGAGAGTTGGCGTGATGGGAGCTTGGTTAGTGTCCGAGGGCCGGAAGGTCCGGGCTGGTCGGAGGTTCCGGGGGCTAGAAGGTCCGGGCCATGTTTCGGGCTAGTGCCGCACTAACCAGAGAGTTGGCACACCCGGGCTAGTCTGGGTCGTCGGAGGCCAGAAGCTCTAGGTCGACCGGAGGTTCCGGGGGCAGGAAGTTCCAGGCTCTGGCCGGAAGTTCCGGTCTGGACAGAGAGTTGACACATGTCTCTTCTTCTTCAGCTCTCGGCTCCATGGCTTGTGCGTTGTACCTAATCACACATAGCATTTCGGACTTAGGCAGTAGCCATGTCTCTCTCGAAGGAAAGGGAAACTCAAGTAGGAGTGATGTCACCTCAGATTGAATAGCACGAGTTCTTGCCCTTGTCATGGGTCCACTTGGAACTTGGATAGTTGAGGTAGTGTCCATGGGGATGACCGTAGAATGCTCCACATCATCTCCCCCCCCCCTTGGGAAAGATCCGACCTTGGATCGAAATCCTCATCACCAAGATACGGGGAGAAATCTTTGACATTGAAGATGTCGCTCATGGAGTACTTGTCGCGTGAGATGTCGATCTTGTAGGCGTTGTTGGTGTAGAGTTCAAGCACCTTGAAGGATCCATCAGCTCTTTGTAGAAGTTTGGACTTGCGTTCGTTGGGGAAGCATTCCTCGCGAAGGTGTAGCCACACAAGATCTCCAATGTTGAATATCATGCGTTGCTTGTTGACTTTGAGCTTGGTCGCGAGTCATTGTACTTGGCGCTCGATGGTGTGCCTTGTATCTTCATGCATCTTCTTGAGGCAGCTCACTCGGGCACTTGCTTCCATGTTGATGCGCTCTTGTAGTGGTAGAGGAATAATGTCCAATGGGGACAACGGTTGAAGTCGTAGATGACCTCAAAGGGGGACTTGCCGGTTGTCGAATGTCTTGCGTGGTTGTAGGTGTACTCGGCGATGGGTAGACACTCCTCCCACTCCTTGATGTTCTTCTTGATCAACATGCGAAGTAGAGTGGAGAGTGTTCAGTTGGTCACCTCTGTTTTGCCGTCGGTTTGAGGATGGTATGTGTCGTGGAATTGTCACGGTAGATGTCCTAGAGCAAGGACTTAGTCGTAGGGCCATCGCACTAGGAAGCTTAAAGGGGTTAATTGGGACAAAGGACATGAGAGTTTTATACTAGTTCGGCCCCTTACGATGAAGGTAAAAGCCTACATCTAGTTGGGTTTCGTATTGCTGAGGTTTCGATCACCAAGAGGCTTAACTCGCCGGCTTGGTTATCGACTTGTTGTTTCTTGCCCTAAACCGCCACCGGGTCGTCCCCTTATATACACGGGTTGACGCCATGTGGCCTACAGAGTCCCGGTCGGCTCATAATTGTGTGTGGCTCAGTGACTTTCTTTACATGTCTTTCTGTATAGGTATTTCCTTACATGTGGCGTTTTACAATATCGGGCCTTAAACCGGCCCCAGGCCTTTGGGCCTTCTATAAGACTTATAAACTACAAACTTGGATGTTTACTGAACTTCTTGCGTAACCCGCCATTGAAGCTAACCCGACCCCTCCTGTGCGGGTCTCAGCTGATAGTAATATCCCCAACATTATGCCCCAGGTTGACTTTGAACTTTGTTCTTTGTCAATCTTCAATACTTAGGCATAATCCATCCTCTGTCTAAAAATTTCCTTAACCCGCCCTGACGTCATCTTTTTGAAACACAAAAAAAACTTTCATGACGTCATCTTCCAACGGATCTTTCATTTTTAATGCTTTCCGGGAATCGAGGCGTCTGTTCAGTTGGATAATCATTATTGGGTCTCCTCGATTTTCGCGCCCGCCGGTTCGCGCATTCCCTTATAAATAGGCATAACTTAAGTCTTTCTCATTCTCTTTTCTTCCTCATCTTCTTCCTCTCGCAACCTCCGTCGCTGCTTGAGCTCCGCCGTCACCGCAACTCTCATCATCGTCGTCAAGATTGGCCACTACATCACCCTGAGTTCATCCAGGGAACGCGGCGACTTTTCGCGGCAGGACTGCTTCCTGTAAGCTTTCCTCTCCCTCCCGCACCTAGATCTGTTTCTAGATTTCACGAGTTCTTCAGTGTTCTTCATCTGTTCATCACAGGCCATCTTGTAGATATTCTCCGCAACTTATTTTGATCCAAAAAAGAGATATAACTTGCACGGTAGCTGTTTGGCATTCGTTTTTGATATCAGTAGATCCATTTTACCTGTACATATGCTTCGTTATAGTCGACGAACACCTCTGTACTTTGTTTTTTAGGTCGAGAATATTTCCCTTTTTGAAACAGCCCTTTGATCCAAAATGATAATAAGAACTTGGTGAAACTTGTTTATGCCAACACTTAACTGAATTCTGCCTTCTGAGAAAATCTGTAGTCATGGCGGCTTACCACTCCAGCTTTCTTTTCCTTATATACCATTAGCCCTTAGTTAAACCGCCATTAGTTGCTTTATAATTGACCATAGACTGAACCGCCATATTGTTATTTATTTTTCAGTTTGTTGCTCATCATGCCGTCGAAGTCACCGACCGTCTGTAACTGGGTTCCTTCTTCCGTAACTGAGGAATGGTTAAAATAATTCTTCATCATTGGGTTTCTGCCTTCAAAGAATGTCATGTCTTATCGTGCTCCTGACCCGGAGGAAGAACAGCCCAATCCAAAAGATGGAGAAGTGATTATCTTTACTGACCACATGAACCGGGGATTTTCACCACCCGGTTCAAAATTCTTCAGAGAGGTCCTTCATTTTTTGAAACTCCATCCTCAGGACCTTGGACCCAACTCTATTTCCAAAATTTGTAACTTCCAAGTGCTCTGTGAGGCGTATCTTCAGCAAGAGCCCACCGTAGAATTGTTTAGAGAGTACTTTTATCCAAATCGCTAGAATGAATGCACCAACGGTTCTAGCTTAGAACTTGGAGGCATTTCAATTCAGCGCTGTCAGGGAGCTGTTTTTCCTCTCATCGTCTTACCGAGCCACCCAAAAGATTGGAACCAAACTTGGTTTTATTGTCAGGATACTTCTCCAGCAAACGAGAAGCCTCTGCCGGGTTATCGCCCTAGCCGTCTTGACTCCAAGTTCACCCTTCCGGATAAGCTTACCATCGTTAAACATAGGAAGCTTCTTCCCTCCATTAGAAGAATCAACGGCTTATTAGGTAATGGTCAAACCGGAGTAGATCTGACCCGTTGCTGGATCTCATGGTGGGTTATCCCATTAAGTCGTCGATCTCAACTGATGTATGAATATGACGGTAGCCCGGACCACCCTCTTCGTTACAGCCCAGTTGAACTCACCGAAGAATACATTGTTTCGATGTCGACCCTTTTGGTAAATGGGAAGTACGAAGATTGCCGTATTGTTGGGTTAAGTCCCTTCTGCAAGATTAATCCCGTGCCAGAAGTAAGTACATTCTGATCTCTTTTTCTTTGTGTTTTGCTCAGCTATTAGTACTTAATACTGATATTTCTTCTTGTCTTTATAGGCCAATTCTGACTTCTGGAAGGTGAAATATGACCATGAAGCTGTCAAGAAGGCGAAACTCGCCGCCATGAACGCCAAGAAAACAGCCCGGAAATCCAAGAAGAAGAAGAAGAAAACCACTGTTGAAGATTTAATGAAGCTTGACGACTCATCTGACTCAGAGGTAGCCCTTGACTCCCTTGGCCAATTTTTTAACACTCTTATTGACACTGATCCTTACCAGGATGACACTGGGGCCAGTCAGGCTGTGGAAGTAGAGGTAACTATTATTTCCTCTGACTCAGAGCCCTTACCAAGACACAAAGTTCGTCGAGTGATCCGTAAAGTAAGTTTTTCTAACCCTTTAGCTCACTTGGATCCCAACTTTCATTTGAAAAAGCAGCAACATGAAAACCGCCGTGAAGTTGGAATTGAGGATGAACCGGCTGTTGTCCTTCAACAGACCCCTCGGAAACGCCCGAACGAGGTTTAATTATTACTGTTTTAACCCGTTTTGATGAATCCTGCTTCTTACATTTCTTTTAACTCTTTCCTTTATCCTTTCAGGAGGTGTCTCGTTCTTCAGATGACTCATCTCAAACACAATTGCCGGCTTTCAAGAGTGCTCCTGGGTAATCAGAACTTTTCCTTTCTTCCAGGTTGCTCAATTGTATCTTAACGCTGACAATTCTGCTATATTATTCTTTAGTGGCCAGGCTAAATCCAAGAAATCAAAGGGGGCTAGACCGGCGGAAGACCCGCCAATACCAGCATCTGAGCCGGCTAGGCCACCTTCTCCATTAACTGCCGCCCCAGAAGACCCGCCTATCAATGAAGCAAATCCTTCAGAGCCGTCCCTTGACAACACCACTATGAATCCTTCCACCGTTGGACCGTCAAGCTCAACTGACCCGCCGTCTCCACGTGTTCAAGATGTTCAAATTACTGGGAGTCTCTTCGTTGAGCCGGGGAACCCAATGACATTGGCTAAGTGCACAGCTAAGCAGGAAGCATTGGAAAGGCAAAAGGTTCGCTTTGATGTTGCCAGCTACGACCGTCTTAATGCCAGTGATATCTTATCTGGCTATCTCAGTCATGTCCACTCCAGAAGTGAGTCTGAGATCGAGATGGTCAAGCAACTTCAGTTGAAGTATGAGGTATGTTATTTCCAGGTTACCAATATTCCTTCAGCCCCCTAGTCTTCAGCTTTATGAGAGAAGCGGAATAACCTGTAGACTTAAAATATAGGCCGAGACTTTTTACCTCTGAATCACTGCTTGATAGAAACAAAACTTGACCCATAGTCCCCAAGGACTGGTTTATTTTGAGCATTAATGAATCGGTACTTTTAGAACTAAAACCGCCTTCAAAATACTTAACACTCCGGTTTAAACTGGAAAAAACTTGCTGAACTGCATGCATTAGCCCCCAAGTGCCAAGTGTTGTTACTTTGTAAAGGACTTGGGACTTCAAATATGTTGGTAGAGTCATAAAAATTTGATTTAGCATACATTAGCCCCCAAGTGTCAAGTGGTTTATTCATAAAGTACTTGAGACTTGAATCTTGAAATTGGATACTGGAATTTGAAACCAAGTCTTGATTTATCTGAATGTTTTCACAAAATGCCTTGTCTGAACTGAACTCCCAATTGACTGATACAAAGACTCGGCTAGCGAACCAGGAATTAGAAATTAAATCTTCCACCTCCCAACTGCAAATAAGCCTTTCTAAAACGGAGAAGTTGAAGACCGACTTTGCTGCCAAAGAGAAAACTTGGGTAGATGAGAAGATACTTCTGACCCAGCGAGCTGAGACAGCCGAGACAGCTTTGAAGGAAATTTCAACCGAACTGAACGGTTTAAAAGGCCGGGTGTCTCAGATGGTCGCTGCTATCTTTGGTAAGCTTCCTGATTTGATCTTTCATATGTGTTTCTTGTCAAACCGGAATATGATCCGTCAACTGACTGTGAAAAATGCATGTAGGTCCGCGAAGTAAGAATCTAAACCAAGACCCGTTGATTAAGATGAAAGCCGTGTATACTTTAACTGCACAATTGTATATCGACGCACAACGAGCCCTGGCTGCCATCTCTCCTACTAATCAAGGGTCTAACCGGATCAGTGATGTCTTGAAGAAGCTGTCCATTCTCCCTGCCAGATTCCAAGAGGTGAAACGCTCCTGCGTGCGAGCCGAAGCATTGACTTCCCCAAGCCGCTCCAAGGCTTGGGTACCAGATCTAGACCCGGCAGACGTGGCAAGAGCTTATCCAACCGTGAAGGAGGACGGGTCTCCTTTTGATCAGGATGACTTTATAGCCTGCGTCCGTGAAGTCCGGCCTCAGGCGACTAGCCTTGGAGATGACGCCAATGTGGACAAGTATCAACCGGGTTTTGATAATGAGAATAAGAAGATGGCCCCTCCTTCCTATAAAGTAACCGACTTGATCCCACCGGTGAGAGAACACACATTTGCCCCGGAAGTTGATCCGGTTGGCCTGATTGACAACGAAGCTGAATTTGTCGCCATGAACGGCTATGAATGGTCAAAACCCAACTTCCAGAAGATTCAAAATGTTGAACCGGTGAGGGAAGGACAATGATCATCTTCACGGGCTTTAGAAAGCCTTGTAATAGCTTAGCTGCTAAAAACACCGTATGTCTGCTTATGCCATCGCGCATAAAACACTTCTATGTGAATCTGTGCTTCCGGGTGCCAATGTTTTAATGCTTTTCTTATGCCTCGTTTAATGCTTGTCTCTGCAATGTTTAAACTCTGTTCCTGTGAACACAAGGAAAAAAGAAAAGGCCTTGTCCTTGTGGATTCTTAGGCCGCTGGCTGAAATAACCCGGGTGATGAATTTGAGAATTCGATATAAAAGTTAAGACTCCTTGAACATTCAATAATCATCATATCTCAGTAGATCATACCTTCGGATCCTTAGACCACCGGCTTGGATAACCCGGGCGGCTGTGTTGCCCAATAATTGAGCCGGCGAAGAGAATCAGGCCATCTCATTTGTGATATTGAAACAACAAAAACTCAAAGGCAAGCAACAGATAACAAACATAATTTTAACTCTGTATTAAAAGATTGGGGGTTTCTGATTCGAATACGATCAGTAAACCGGACCAAAGGGGTTAAGCTAAGGTTCGAATACGACCATATAGCCCCCAGTGGCTTTTGAGTTGCGCTGATCAAGAGGGTACCGACAGCTATGTTCTCTTTGGTTCGAATACGACCTATGTTTGAACAGGAAGCCCCCAAATGACCTTGAGAGGTTTTTTAACGACCCTGATTCGAATACGATCCAAGTCGTCTCAAAAGGGGTTAAGCTATGATTCGGATACGATCAAGAAGCCCCCAAGTGAGTTTGGCCTTGAGCCGATCAAAAGGATTACGACAACTATGTTCTCTTTGGTTCGAATACGATCTATGTTTGAACAGGAAGCCCCCAAGTGACCATGAGATTTACAGCTAGATTCGAATACGATCATAAGCCGGACTAGAAAAGGTTAAACTTGATTCAAATATGATCAGCTCCTTAATAGTCATTTGTGAAAAAGTAATAAAGATGCATAATAGTTGAAATGAAAAGAGACCGATGGTCTTACTTTATTGCTTATCATTGTATATACAGGATGAACGTATGTACAGGATGAGAGCCGGTGGCTCAGGTATAGTACGGCCGAAGTTGAGCAATGTTCCAAGGCTGGCGGGTCTCCTCTTCCGACTTACGTGAGTCTGCATGATCTCGAACGTCAATGAGGTAGTAAGACCCATTGTTTAAATTTTTACTGACCACAAAGGGTCCTTCCCAAGGTGGGGATAACTTGTGTGCATCTGAAAGATCTTGGATGAGCCGGAGCACCAAGTCGCCTTCCTGAAAAGTCCTGGTCTTAACTCGGCGGCTGTGATAACGACGCAGGTCCTGTTGATAGATTGCTGACCGTGCTGCTGCTAAGTCTCTTTCTTCATCCAACAAGTCAAGCGCATCCTGTCTGGCTTTTTCATTGTTAGCTTCAACATAAGCCACCACGCGGGGCGAGTCATGACGGATGTCACTGGGCAATACTGCTTCTGCCCCATAAACCATGAAGAAGGGTGTGTAACCCGTAGACCTGTTGGGTGTAGTATTGATGCTCCATAACACTGAAGGCAACTCCTCTACCCAACAACCCGGCGTTCGCTGTAAAGGAACCATAAGCCAGGGCTTTAGCCCTTTCAAAATTTCCTGATTGGCTCTCTCAGCTTGACCATTGGATTGAGGATGAGCCACAGAAGAAACATCAAGACGGATGTGCTCCCGCTGACAAAACTCTTCCATAGCCCCTTGGGATAGATTGGTGCCATTGTCTATGATAATACTGTGTGGAAAACCGAAATGGAAGATTATTTTCTTCATGAACTGAACCGCCGTGGCTGCATCACACTTACTCACAGGCTCTGCCTCAACCATTTTAGTGAACTTATCAACAGCCACCAGGAGATGTGTCTTCTTGTCCTTAGACCTTTTGAAATGTCCCACCATGTCAAGCCCCCAGACTGCAAATGGCCAAGTGATTGGAATCATCCGGAGCTCTTGAGCCGGCACATGCGCTAGCCGTGCAAATTTCTGACATCCATCACATCTACTGACCAGATCTTCTGCATCAGCGTGAGCCGTCAACCAGTAAAAACTGTGACGAAACGCCTTGGCCACTAAAGATTTTGACCCGGCGTGATGACCACAATCGCCTTCATGGATCTCACGAAGGATTTCTTGACCTTCTTTGGGGGAAACACACCGTTGAAACGCTCCGGAAACACTGCGATGAAATAACTCTCCATCTGAAATCGTCATGGACTTAGACCGCCGGGTTATCTGTCGAGCCAGGGTCTCATCCGCTGGTAATTCTCCCCGGGTCATGTAGGCCAAGAACGGCACCGTCCAATCCGGGATAACATGAAGAGCCGCCACCAACCGTGCCTCCGGGCCAGGAACAGCTAAATCTTCTTCTGTGGGCAACTTGACAGAGGGGTTATGCAAAACATCTAAAAAGGTGTTGGGTGGTACCGGCTTATGTTGAGACCCCAGCCGGCTCAAAGCATCAGCTGCTTCGTTCTTTCGACGGTCAATGTGTTCCACCTGATAACCTTTAAAATACCCTGCAACAGCATCGACCTCTCGGCGATAAGCCGACATGAGAGGGTCTTTGGAATCTCACTTGCCAGACACCTGCTGAGCCACTAGATCTGAATCACCAAGACATCTGACCCGGCTCAAGCTCATCTCCTTTGCCACTCGAAGACCATGGAGCAATGCTTCATATTCTGTTGTGTTGTTAGTGCACGAAAACATCAATCGTAACACATAACAAAATTTATCACCTCGTGGGGAAGTTAATACAACTCCAGCCCCCGAGCCCTCCAATTGCCTGGACACATCAAAATGAATAGTCCAATACGTGTTGTCCGGCTTTTCTTCTGGCATCTGCATCTCTGTCCAGTCATTGATGAAGTCAACCAGGGCTTGAGACTTAATCGCAGTGCGTGGAACATACTTCAGCTCATGAGACCCAAGCTCAATTGCCTACTTGGCAACTCGCCCTGTAGCTTCTCTGTTTTGAATAATGTCTCCCAAAGGAGCAGAGCTAACCACAGTGATTGGATGTCCCTGAAAGTAATGCTTAAGCTTCCGGCTTGCCATGAACACCCCATAAACAAGCTTCTGCCAATGTGGATATCGTTGCTTAGACTCAATTAGCACTTCACTGACATAATAAACCGGCCGCTGAACCGGATGCTCCTTGCTAGCCTCCTTGCGCTCTACCACCATAGCCACACTAACGGCCTGTGAGTTGGCAGCTACGTATAACAATAGCGGCTCTTTCTCAATTGGAGCAGCTAGGACCGGCGGCTCAGCCAATTGCGCCTTTAGATCCTCAAAAGCGGCGTTCGCAGCATCGCTCCAAACAAACACATCTGTCTTCTTCATCAACTAATACAGAGGCATAGCCTTTTCCCCTAACCGGCTTATGAACTGGCTCAAAGCAGCCACACGACCCGACAGTCATTGAACATCATTGACGCAGGTTGGTTTAGCCAGGGATGTAATTGCCTTGATCTTCTCCTTGTTAGCTTCAATACCTCGGTTGGATAGCAGAAAACCCAAAAGTTTGTCGGCTGGCACTCCAAAAACACACTTGGCCGGGTTAAGCATCATCTTGTAAACCCGAAGATTATCAAAAGTCTCTTTCAAGTCTGTGACCAAGGTTTCCTCTTCCCTGGACTTTACTACTATATCATCCACATAGGCATGAACATTGCGCCCAATTTGATCATGAAGACAATTCTGCACACACCGTTGGTAAGTCGCCTGAGCACTCTTGAGCCCAAAAGGCATAGACACATAGCAGAAAGCCCCAACAGGAGTTATAAATGTCGTCTTCTCTTGATCCTTGACTGCCATCTTAATCTAACGATACCTGGAGTAAGCATCTAAGAAACTCAACCGTGCGCAACCTGCCATAGCATCAATGATCTGATCAATACGGGGAAGAGCAAAAGGATCTTCCGGACAGGCCTTGTTTAAATCTGTGTAATCCACACACATACGCCAGGTGGCATTCTTTTTGAGCACGAGCACCGGGTTAGCTAACCATTCTGGGTGAAAGACCTCCACAATGAACCCGGCCGCCAAGAGCCGGGCCACCTCTTCTCCAATGGCCTTGCACCTTTCTTCATTGAACCGGCGAAGAAACTGTCTGACAGGTTTGTACTTTGGATCGATATTAAGAGTGTGCTCAGTGAGTTCCCTCGGGACACCCGGCTGTCTGAAGGTTTCCATGCAAAGATGTCCCGGTTCTCATGGGTGAACTCGATGAGCGCGCTTTCCTATTTCGGATCCAAGTTCGCACTGATGATGAACTGTTTGGATGAATCGCCAGGCACAAAATCAACCATCTTAGTGTCATCCGCCGATTTGAACTTTAACTCCGACTCATGCTCTGTTGTTGGTTTCTTTAATGATGTCATGTCCGCCAGGTCAACATGATCCTTGTAGAATTTCAACTCCTCTGTTGCACCAACAGATTCAGCATAGGCATCATCCCCCTCTTCACATTCCAAGGCGATCTTCCGGCTCCCATGGACTATAATGGCGCCCTTGTGACCCGGCATCTTGAGCTGTAAATACACGTAACATGGCCGAGCCATGAACTTGGCATAAGCCGGTCGCCCAAACAGAGCATGATATGGGCTTTTGATCTTAACCACTTCAAAGGTCAATTTTTCTGCCCTGGAGTCATACTCATCCCCAAAGGCTACCTCCAGCTCGATCTTACCAACTGGGTATGCCGACTTACTGGGTACTACACCATGAAAAATAGTGTTGGATTGTTTAAGACTTTTATCCGTCAATCCCATCCGGCGGAATGTCTCATAGTAAAGGATGTTGATGCTGCTGCCTCCATCCATGAGTACCTTAGTAAACTTGTACCCACCAACCTGAGGTGCCACTACCAAAGCCAAGTGACCCGAATTATCAACCCGGGGCAAGTGATCCTCTCTGCTCCACACAATAGGTTACTCCGACCAACGTAGATAACGTAGGATTGCCGGTTCAACGGCATTGACGGCCCTCTTGTGGAGTTTCTGGTCTCTCTTACATAAACTGGTAGTAAAGACATGATAATGTCCGCTACTCAACTGCTTTGGGTTGCTCTGATAGCCGGATTGTTGCTGCTGTTGATTCCCTTGGTTGTGTTGCTGATTATATCCTCCCTGGTGACCGAGATGTCCCTGACCATGAAAACCTCCTCCGCTTGAACCGGCACCCTGGCCCTGAAAGCCCCCTCCACCTGGGCCGCCACCCGGGCCGTGACCCCCATCAAATGCGTTTGAATTTTTAAACGCCTTCATGATCGTGCAATCCTTCCACAAGTGGCTGGCTGGCTTCTCTCGGGTGCCGTGTTTTGGACAAGGTTCATTCAACAACTGCTCAAGGGTGGGGCCTGACCCGCCCGATCGAGGGGGTTGTCTGCCCTTGCACCACTGATTACCACCCTGTGCATTAGTATTAGCAACAAACTCATCAGCCTTACGCTTATTACCTCCTTGATTTGCCGGGTTATGCTGGTGACCTTTGCCGTTCTTCTTTCCCTTCATTGATTTTTCTTCATCAGATGCCGGGTCTTTGGTGGTGTCAGAATCGGCATACTTAACAAGAGCCGCCATCAACGTTCCCATGTCATTACAGTCACGTTTAAGCCGCCCCAACTTCTGCTTCAGAGGCTCAAAATGGCAATTCTTCTCCAACATCAAAACTGCTGAGCCGACATCCATCTTATCAGATGAATGTATTATCTCCTTGACCCGGCACACCCAATGGGTTGTAGATTCTCCATCCTCTTGCTTGCAATTGGTTAGATCCACAATCGACATTGGCTATTTACACGTGTCTTTAAAGTTCTGGATGAACCGTGCCTTTAACTCTGCCCATGAGCCGATGGAGTTGGGTGGTAATCCTTTCAACCAGGTCCGAGCCGTTCCATCCAACATCATGGTAAAATACTTGGCCATTGCAGCATCACTAACCTCCAATAGCTTCATAGCCATCTCATAATTCTCAATCCAAGCCCCCGGCTGTAAGTCAGCCGTGTAGTTAGGCACCTTACGAGGCCTCTTGAAATCCTTGGGCAACCGCTCATTGCATATGGCTGGGACCAGGCAAGGTACGCCTCCGGTTCTTGTAGCCACCCCTGCATCAACCGAGGTCGCTGGATAAGCCGGAAAGGTTTGGTGAGCCGCCTGCTCTGCTGCTATCTGAGCCGCCCGTTCTGCCTCTTGACGAATCCTCTCATGATCCGCCAAGTTAAGAGCTCCAGCCCGCACCGGCTCATACCTATATGGCCGGTTGTGACGTTGAGCATTACTTGACATTTCTGCAGATTCCATGCGTCTACTGTAACTCGGGCTCCGGCTTGGGTGAGGAGTTGAATGAATCCTGTCTCAGCTGTAGGAGTATGCATCCTGCTGGGCCAAAGCTGTCTGAAGTAGTTCTCTTACCCTCCGGGTTTCAATTGCTGCTGGCGAGTCGCCTTCCATCGGGAGAGCTACCAATCAAAACGATGCCGCAATGAGGTTCTCCATGGGGTTGGAGAAGTGACCCGGGGGTGTTGATATATAACGATGAGGAGCTGTATTCATGCGCGGCGGCTCCATGGTGCGTGGCTGAACTGGTGCTCCGGGCGTCTCGACCCGGTTTACCTCCGGCGGGTTGCTCCCTCCAGCTCCGGGTGTATGGAACAGATTCCTCGGATCCAGTGTTAGAGGAAGACGCGATTGAGTTTTCTGACGCCTCCTCCTCATGACTTCATTTGACGTATAAGATCCACGGGGAGCCGGAAGGTTTCCGCTTGAAGCTGCTGAGCACGAGCATCCAAAGCTACTCGTTTTGCTGCCATCCGTGTTTCCTCTGCAGCCAAATTTTCCTTAGCTTGCACCATCTCCCCCCGCACGCGTGCCACTTCCGCGTCATGCTGGGCTTTATCCGCCGGCTCTACCGCAGCGGTTAACAGTGTCGTCAGCTTATCCATGAGGTCCATGAGAACTTGAGCCGGGGGACGCGCGGGGTCTCCTAACCCGGCAGCTGCCGACCCGGTGGCCACCGCTGTCGCTGTGGTGGAGTTCTGCCCGGGCTGTGTCCCTGCCATGAAGACTCCGGCCCAATTCAGCGGCTCAAGGGGGTCCCGAATACTGCTGCCATTGGAACAGCCCCCGAGCATGCAGTCTTGCAGTTGGTACAATGAGTCCGTCTCACCCGTTGAAGATGCAGTATCAGAGTAGATGGCCGTCTCCCCGCCTTCCATCGATCCTTCGGAGTATTCACCGCCATGGACGCAGCCTACGAAGGGATGCTTCATGTCAGATTGAACACGGGCGGACCCGGCACGCTGAGCCGTTTCGATGAGGTCGGTGTGGACATCCGGCTCAGGGCGTGACTCGCCGATCTGGCCGATGAAGACGTGGATTCCGCCGAAGGGGACCCGGTACCCGTACTCGATTGATCCGGCCTCGGGGCCCCAGCCTTCGTCGTCGATGTAAATCTTGCCGCGACGACTCTTGCTCTTCCGGCCCACAACGTACCCCTTGAGCCCTTCGAAGTAGCCCTTCAAGAACTCAAATCCACTGTGCGCTGGCCCCACGGTGGGCGCCAACTGTCGTGGAATTGTCACGGCAGATGTCCTAGAGCAAGGACTTAGTCGTAGGGCCATCGCACTAGGAAGCTTAAAGGGGTTAATTGGGACAAAGGACATGAGAGTTTTATACTAGTTCGGCGCCTTACGATGAAGGTAAAAGCCTACGTCTAGTTGGGTTTGGTATTGCTGAGGTTTCGATCACCAAGAGGCTTAACTCGCCGGCTTGGTTATTGACTTGTTGTTTCTTGCCCTATACCGCCACCGGGTCGTCCCCTTATATACACGGGTTAACACCAGGTGGCCTACAGAGTCCCGGCCGGCTCATAATCGTGTCTGGCTCGGTGACTTTCTTTACATCTCTTTCTATACAAGTATTTCCTTACATGTGGCATTTTACAATATCGGGCCTTAAACCGGCCCCAGGCCTTTGGGCCTTCTATAAGACTTATAAACTACAAACTTGGCTGTTTACTGAACTTCTTGCGTAACCCACCATTGAAGCTAACCCGGCCCCTGCTGGGCGGGTCTCAGCTGATAGTAATATCCCCAACAGTATGCGAAGGTGAACAAGAGATCTATTCTGAGCTTGGCGCGTAGAGTCTTCCAAATGTAGCCCAATAACTTGACGTCGCGGTCCGAGACAATAGTCTTTGGAACTCCATGGAGGCGCAAGATTTCTCTACAAAAAATATTTGCCACATGTGAAGCATCATCTATCTTGTTGCAAGGATTGAAATGAGCCATCTTAGAGAATTTGTCCACAACAACAAACATGGAATATTTGTCATTTCTAGTTTGAGGCAAACCAATCACAAAATCCATGCCAATATCTTCCCATGGGTGATATAGAATAGGAAGTGGCATATACACATCATTGGATTGAGCTTTAGACTTAGCTTTGCGGCATGTAGGGCACCGGTTGGTGAGGCGTGAGACGTCACGGAACATCTTGGGCCAAAAATAGTTCTTGGAGAGCGTAGCGTATGTCTTGTCGCCACCAAAGTGTCCCATTGGTCCTCCTCGATGAGATTCTTGCAAAAGTAACAAACAAAGAGAAGGCTCGGGAATACATAGTTTGTTAGCTCTCATAAGATAGTCAAACATTTGGCATATGGAATAGAAAGTAGGATCATGCGCATACAAGTCTTTTATGTGTTCAAAACCGATGACATTCAATTCAAGTTTGGTAACAAGCATGCATATGCGGGAAAGAGCATCTGCCACAACATTTTCCTTACCTTTGATATATTTGAAGACATAAGGAAATGACTCAATAAATTCACTCCACTTAGCATGACGCTTTTTCAACTTAGTTTGACCCTTAAGGTACTTAAGTGTTTCATGATTGGTGTGAAGAATGAACTCATGAGGGCGGAGATAATGCTCCCAAACATGCAAGACTCTCACTAAAGCATATAGCTCTTTGTCATAGATGGGATAATTGAGTTGCGCTCCAGAAAGTTTTTCACTAAAGTAAGCTATGGGTCGCCTCTCTTGCATTAACACATCTCCTATGCCATAACCGCTAGCATCGCAATGGATCTCAAATGGTTTATCAAAGTTGGGTAGAGCAAGCAAAGGAGTATGTGTAAGCAAATTCTTAAGCTCATTGAATGCGGTATCTTGAGATGGTCCCCAAACAAAGGGTGCATTCTTCTTACTCAAAGCATGTAAAGGTAAAGCAATGGTGCTAAAAATCCTTCACAAATCTACGGTAGAAACCGGCTAGGCCAAGAAAACTACGCACTTGTTGCAAGTTGGTTGGTTGGGGCCAAGTTTTAATAGCATTGATCTTAGGTTCATCTACATAAACACCCTTAGAAGACACAACGAAGCCCAAGAAAACAAGCTTATAACACCAAAAGGACATTTGTCCATATTAGCATAAAGGCGCTCTTTCCTAAGGGTTTGCAACACGGTTCTAAGATGGGTGACATGATCTTTAAGAGATTTGCTAAAAACAAGGATATCGTCAAAATAGACCACAACAAATACGTCAATATAGGGTCGAAGAACAAAATGCATGAGTCACATGAAAGTACCGGGTTCTTCGGATAAACCCATTGGCATAACAAGCCATTCATATAAGCCAAATTTGGTCTTAAATGCGGTTTTCCATTCATCACATTCTTAGATGCGTATTTGGTAGTACGAATTTTAAGATCAATCTTAGAGAAAATTGCGGCTCCGCTAAGCTCATCTAGCATATCATCTAGCTGTGGAATGGGGTAACGATAATGCACAGTAATTGCATTGATGTGACGGCAATCGGAACAAATGCGATATGTAGCATCTTTGTTGGGAACAAGGATTACCGAAACGGCACAAGGGCTTAAGCTTTCATGAACATGGCCGTTGTCAATGAGTTGTTGTAATTGCCGTTGGATCTCCTTGGTTTCCTCGGGGTTGACGCGGTAGGGAGCCTTGTTAGGAAGGAGTGCTCCGGGGATGAGGTCGATGCGGTGTTCGATGCCTTGTAGTGGAGGTAGACCCGAAGGTAGCTCGTTGGGGAAAACATCTTGGAATTCCTGCAATTGAGAAGATAACACTAAAGGTAGATTGTGAGAGTTGTTAGTTTTGGGTGCCTCGTCCTTGCACAAAAGGACATAGTGCATGACACTTGATGGGTTCTCACACACTTCTCTCATCTCACTTTTGGTGGAAAATAGAACTAAGTTCTTCTTGTCGCTCATCATGGAGGCACAATATTTGTGCTTGTGGCGCTCATTCTCTTTTTGGTGGTTCACTCTCTCACTGTTCTCTCCACAATGGGTGGCTTTCTTGTCGGCGATCACTTGGCTTGGAGACATAGGTCGTAGCACGTACTCCTTCCCTTCATCTTGAAGCTATAGTGATTTGTTCGCCCGTTGTGGATGACGCCTCGGTCAAATTGCCATGGTCGTCCAAGAAGGAGGTGGCAAACGGACATCAGGACGACATCACACTCCAAAGTGTCTTCGTATTCTCCTATCTTGAAGGAAACTTGCACCATATGCTCAACTTGGATAGTGCTGGAGTCGCTTAGCCATTGTACCTTGTAGGGATGTGGGTGCTTCATCTTGACTAATTGGATCTTGGAGCATAGTTCTTCACTTGCTAAGTTATGGCAACTTCCTCCATCGATGATGACCTTCACGAACCTTCCATTGATGCCCACTTTAGTGTGGAAGATATGGCATCTTTGGTCTTCGTCTTGTTGATGTTGAAGTGTCAAGACCTTGTTGACAATGAGAGTGGGGCTCGAATCTTCATCACAAAAGACTTGATCATCTTCATCTTCATTCATGCGCCAGTGCATGGCCACTTGCTCAAGGGCTTCCATCTCATCTTCACTCATGGAATCATATGTTCCGTCGTCTTTCAGGATCATGATGCGCTTGTTGGTACACTCAAAGTACTTGTGGCCTCGGCCGCTGCATGTGAAGCACTTGATTGAACTTGTCTTGATGGTCTCATCAATTGGAGTAGATGATGATGAAGCTCTCGGCTTGAAGTTGCTTGTAGTAGGACTACTTAAGGTTGTCGAAGTTTTCTTGTAACTTGACTTGTCACCGTTGCTTGTAGAGGGTGTTGGAGTCATTGAAGCTTGGTTTTTGGAGAAGCCATGGGACTTGGAAGAGAACTTGGCATACTTGAAGTCATCTTGCACTTGTCGCTCCGCCTTGGTGGCTTGGTGCACTAGCTCGATGAGGTTGGAGTAAGGTTGGAAGTCGGCAATCTTCTTAATAGGATGGTTGAGTCCATTCAAGGAACGTGCCATAGTTTGCTCATCATCTTCCATGACATTAGCTCGTATGATGGCAATCTCCATTTCCTTGTAGTACTCTTCAATGCTCTTTGTTCCTTGCTTGAGGAGTTGGAGTTTCTTGAAGAGGTCGCGGTTGTAGTAGGTTGGTACGAAACATGCTCTCATGACATCCTTCATTTGTGCCCAAGTAGTGATGGGGGAGGGGTTCACCTCTTGCCTCACGGCGCTCAATGACTTGTTCCCACCATATGAGGACTTAGTCTTGGAACTCAAGGGGTGCCATGGGGATCTTCTTATCTTCCTCATAGTTGTGCAAGTGGGAGATTTTGTCAACCTTTAATGCCCATGAAAGGTACTCTTCGGGATCATTGCTTCCGGTGCACTTGGGCATAGTGAACTTAAGCTTGCCGTAGCATTGCTCTTCATTGTGTCGGGGTTGGAGATAATGACGCCCTTAACGTGGAAGGTTGTCAACCTCATGTTGCTCCTATCGTGGAGGATTCCATTGTCTTCTTGCTCTTGGCGGACTTGAGGTTCTTGTCGAGCTTGTGGATGAGCATGTCTAGCTTGTGGAGGAGCTTGAGGAACTTGACGATGCACTCATGATTGATAAATCCTTTCTTGAACTTCATCGCGAAGAGCTTCTTCTTGTTTGCACCTATGGCGGTTACGTGCGGCAACGGCGCGACTTGTGTCATGGAGTGCTTGTTGCACCTCAAGTGCTTGAGTTTCTCTCCGTAGTTGTTATTGACGTTGTGCCTCGGCATCTTGTTCATCTTGGTGTTGTTGCGCTCGCTCTTCCACTTGTTGGCGTAGACGTTGTCGTTCTTGTGCTTGCGCAAGGGTAGCTTGATTTTGGGAAAGTCTATGTTATTGCGCTCAAAGTTTCTCTTGATGATCGGTGTCATGTAGAGGATTGCGGTACTTGATGGTCTTGGCACACGACTTGGTGAAGAGTATTCGACATCGGTGTACTTGAGTTATTGAAGGAGTATCGACTTGAGTGGCTCTGTCTTGAGTATGACAAAGTGGTAGAACAACGGTTGACCAACACGGCACGAATCTCGTTCATTCTTGCACTTCTCTCTTGTTTTTGCTCGTAGAGCTTGTTGTTGAAGTAGTCTCTTGTGCGTTGCTCGGAGAGTCGCAAGTCGGTGGCGTGATTGTCGATGCGGTCGCTCAATGCTTGTTGTTCTTGATGCAAAGCTAGTTGTGCTCCGAAGAGGTGGTTCTTGGTGACGTAGTTGTTCGCATCCTCGTCTTGCTCAATGAAGAGTGGGTTGGTAGAAGAACTTGGCCTGTCCATCATTCCAAGCAAATATGTGAGTGGGAGAAAGAGAAGAACTTATACCAAATGTACCTTGACCGATGTTGAGGGTGGATCAAAGATCACTCAATGATGTAACAAGGAAATAGCACAATTGGTACCAATTCTTGTTGGTTCTCACACCTACATAAATAAAGGTTATAGTGGATCTCGGTTAGGATGGTGGCGCAAAATTGATGCAATTGTTAATGAGACTCAAAAATGTTGGAAAAGATTCGCAAATTTGTAAATGCAACAAATAGTCCGATAGCAATATATGGTACACGGAAACACACACATGGATAGATAAATGGGGTCGTGCAACCAAGGAATGAGCCAAAATGTGGAATCCACGAAAATGCTCTTGTTGCAACACAAGAGAGACGCTAGACGATTGCATAATAGGCGGATACGGAATTTGTGCACAACCTATAAAGCAAACATGCAACGACTTCTATCCCAAGTATGATATATGTATGGTATTTCTATGATATGATCCGAGATGATCAAGTATGACAATCTTAATGTAGTATGATGCTATGGTTCTCGCTTAAAAGCTCTTTGCTTATCTTTTCACGGTTGCTTAAAAGCTTGTTTGGCTCTTTCTCTTTTGAGCTCTTTCTCATGCAAAATTTGATGAACCAAGATAGCAATTGTGTATATGCTATGACAACCTTGTGACACAAGAGCTGATATCAAGGTATGGCTACCAAGATGATATTATATATGCAACAAGATGATGATCACTAATGTGCACAAGTGACATTGCTGGCAATACTCAAAGGCTAGTCTCGATGGGTAAGCGACGCAAAAGGAAGGCTGTGGGGTTATCAATCCAATGGCAAGGAGTACATGAAGTGTCGTCGAGATTACAATTCTTGGTTACGATTGAGAGTGTCAAAATGATGTGATTGTTGTCAATTTCGTAGTGCATGGTCTTCAGTGCGTTGGCGAAGATGCTACTGCACCGTAGTCAGAGTTGTCGAAGTAGCAGAAGTCGTCAAAGATGCATGAACTTTTTGTCTATGCCGGAAGTTCCGGGCAGGGCTGGAGTGGTTCGATGGCCAGAAGGTCCATGTGCGGTCAGAAGTTCCGGGGGTCGTGATTCTGCAAGAACAGGAAATTGGGGATCGTGGAATTGGGCGGAAAAACTTTGGGAAAAACCCAAATTCGAGGGGGGGTTTTAGGTAGATGGAAGTGTGGGCAAGCTAGATCTACGTGCCACACACGAAATCCACGGATAAAATCCAACAAAACTTCATCACACCAACAAATGACAAAAAATTTGGGAGGGCTATTTTTGTGGGGATTTTCAAAATTGGGATAAATCACAACAAAATTAGGCTAGAAAACAAAGAGGGAGGCTTCGAAATCGTGATCAACGTGGCTCATGATACCAAGATGATGTAGCATAGAACCCTAGATGCCTGATCTTTCACGAAAGGAGTGGATCCCGCAAAGAACATGAGGAACACAAGGGGAACACGGGGAAAACACGGGAGAAATCACTCAAACCAACAAGATCCCGTTACACATGTGCTAGATCCTCACTACATAAAGAGATACAAGATCAACAAACGACAAGGGACGATACAAGTAGCACGTTCTTCTCCGTGAGGAGGTCTTGAGGGGTCTTCTCGTGAGGGGTGATGTGGAGCGTCCCAAGGTCATCCCCATGGACCTATCTACGTCCCCTACGGCACCACTTGGACCAATGAGAAGAGCCCGAGCAAAGCCTATCGAGGATAAGGTGAAATCGCTCGTCTCCGAACTACCACTTTCTATACATGAGACATGGCTACTACGTCAAGTGGAAACACTATGTGTAATCAGGTACTTGGAGGAAATCCACAGAGCAGCTACATCCAACGGACAAGACGACGAGGACACCAAGTGCCAAGGACGAGAAGAAGAGCTGCCATCGAAGCTACAACCACCGGACGACCGGTTGGGACCGGACGTCCGGCGCCTGAAGCCCTAGCCTGCCCAGGTCCTAGCCAACGCAAGCTATAGCGAGCGGACGTCCAGCCAGGACCATACGACCGGCATCACCACACCCGAGCCAAAACAGCGGATGTCCGACAAGACCGGACGACCGGCCAACTCCAGAAATCCGGTGCCACCTCAACCGAGCCAAAACAAGCGGAAGTCCGGGGACTACCAGATGTTCAGACGCCCACGAGCCACTGGACGACCATAACCCACCGGACATTCGGTACCTGTTTGCACACAGTCTCGGGCCCGAGGCCCATTTACCCCTTCACTTCGCCCCCGTTTGCACTAAGACTATAAATATACCTCCTCCTCCTAGTTAGGGTTAGCATTGTGATAGCTCATATGTGAGATGGAGCCTCGCTCATCCATCCAGATCTACTCCATCGCGAGGGACCATCACCTCTTCGGAGAAGATCCAGTTGGATTCAAGACCCCTAACGAGAAGACCTCAAGACCTCCTCTCAGAGAAGAACCGGTTACCTATGTATCGTCCTTTGTTGGATTTGGACCGTGTGATCTCTATGTGTACTCGGATCTAGCATATGTGTGACCATATCTTGTTGGTTTGACTATTTTGTCTCTTTCCTCTTCGTGTTTTCCCCTTGTGTTCTTCGTGTTCATTATGGGACCCGCTCCTTTCATGAAAGATCGACCGTATAGGGTTCCACCCTACATCATCTTGGTATCATGAGCCACGTTGATCATGATTTTGGAGCCTCCCCTCTTCGTTTTCTAACTTGATTTTGTTGTGTTCTTCTCCAATTTCAAAAATCCCCACCAAAAATAGCCCCAATTTTTTTTGTGATTTGTTGGTGTGATGAAGTTCTGTTGGATTCGATCCATGGATTTGCTTTGCCACGAGTGGATCTAGCTTTTCCCCCATCATCCCCACCTTTTCTGTCATGGACTTCACACGGTAGATGTCCTAGCGCAAGGACTTAGTCGTGGAGCCGCCGCAACTAGGTTAGCTTGAAGGGGTTAAGCGGGACAAATGACACAGAGAGTTTACCTAGGTTCGGCCACTCTCAACGAGGTAAAAGACTACTCCTGTTTTGTGTTGTATTCCTAGGGTTTCGGTTACCAGGGAGCGAATACGCTTGACCTAGCTCTCGATTCTTTTTACTTGTCCCTAAACCGCCACCGAGTCGTCCCTTTATATACACAGGTTGACGCCCGGTGGCTCACGGAGTCCTGGGCGGCTCATAGACAGCGTTCATCCTCTTGGGCCTCAAGTCGCCTCTAGGTCTTGGGCCGTCAATGGGCTTGTATGAGCCGCCATCTTCATTGATAAGTCGCAAGTGGTATGACCCAGCCCTTCCTGGGCGGTTCTTACCCAGTAATTATATCCCCAACATTAGGCCCCAGGTTGATTTGAACTTGTTCATATCAATCTTCAATACCGGACTTGTCAAAATCTTGCATCGCTTGTTAGATAAACCATGTTGTAACCCGCAATGTCGTCAGCTCATAGAATCTTCTTAAACTGCCATGACGTCATTTCGCATTAATTTCACATGAGGCCCAGAATATCTTTAATTGATCCTTATCTGAATGACCATCCCGAAAATCGAGGCGTCCATCTAGCCACATGATGATTTCGACCTCCTCGATTCCCACACATGCCTTGTATCCATCCTCTTATAAATAAGGAAGGGGTCTTTTTCATTTTTCCCCCATTGGCTCTTTGCCTTCGTCTTCCTCTGCCGCCCGAGCTCCGCCGCTGCGACCTCTGACCACTACACCAACTCAGGCCGCTGCATCGACCTGACCAGACCAGAGAACTCCAGCGCACCACCGCTGTCCCTCATCGCCTGTAAGTGCTCCTCTCGTTTTACCTCAGATCTGCATTAGGGTTTCCTCAGTTCATCGGTGTTCTTCACCATTCTTCATTTTCTCCTTCAACTCAAGTAGCTTTTAATCTAAACAGGTCATGAACCTTGTGCGGTAGTAGTTTAGCATTCATTTTTATCATCAAAATAACTTCTTTCCATAAAAGATCTCGACGGAGCACCCAAACTTTCTGCTACCGCCACCTTAGGCTTTAGAATTTTACTGTCTTTTCTGAATTGTTGTAGATCCAAAATCATGGCCTCAGTCTATGAAATCTGTTTGTCCATCACTTAGCAAAATTTTCACTGATAGATTTGAATTACCATAATTGCCATGGCAGCTTATACCGTAAATCGTGACCCATCATACAACAGTAGGGCCTATTTAAACTGCCATCATATGCTTCATAGCTGGCGTAACCCGGCAATACTTCTCCGGTTTAACCATGCTTGCTTATTTATCCTCATAATTTGGCTCTGCACAATACACTTAACCTTTAAACTCTGTCCGGCTTTAACAACAGAAACCTTAACCTGGTGGGTACCATTAGTCCCCTTTTAAGCCGCGAATATGAATATCCCCGTACTTCAATGCTCATCGTCCGGCTTAACCTGTCAGCCGTTTATAGCACCTTATCTTTGAATCCATGGCCCGACCTAACAGTACAGTTTTAAACCGGTAATGTTTCTTTCTCTTAGGCTTTCAATCTCCAAATGGGCAAAACTGTCACTGCTTGCAATTGGGTCATTTCCCGGGTCACCGAGGAATACTTGAACGAATATGTTTAGATAGGTGTCCTAGCCAAAAAGGACATCATCCATTGGAGGGTCCCAGGCACTGAAACTCCTCCCGAGCAAAATCATGGTGAAGTAATTGTCTTTATTGATCATATGCTTCGGGGCTTCAGCCCTCCCGGCTCTAAATTCTTTCGCGACGTGTTGCATTTCTTCAAGCTCCATCCACAAGATATTGGCCCAAATTCTGTTTCAAACATCTGCAACTTCCTAGTATTCTGTGAGGTATACCTTCAACAGGAGCCCACCATAGAATTATTCAGGGAGTTTTATTATTTAAACCGGCAGAACGAGTTCACAGACACGCCCAGCCTAGAGCTAGGCGGCATTTCTATACAGCGCCGGAAAGAAGCCACCTTCCCAGCCGCCACTCTTCCCAGTCAAGCCAAAGACAGGAACAAAAATTGATTTTATTGCAAAGATACTTCTCTAGAAGGGGAAAATCCCTTGCCGGGTTATCGTGCCAGCCAACTTAGTAACAGATATCCTCTTCCAGACTACATCAGTACAGCAGAGCAGAAGAAATACATGCTAGTTTTTTCAAAGATTCGGGCCTTAATGGCCAACGGCTTGACCAGAATTGATCTGGTTCGATGTTGGGTCGCCTGGAGAGTCTTGCCTCTAAGCCGCCGTCCCGGCTTAATGCATGAATACACCGGCGAGTTATCAGATCCTCAACGCCACTGTCAGATTGAATTGGTTAATGAAGACATCATTAATATGACCAAAACTCTGTAGAATGAGAGCTTGGAAGACTGCAGTAAATTTGGATTAAATCCTTTCTGCATTCTAAAAAAACCACCAGCTGTAAGCTTTTCACCAATTTCACGATTGAAACATATCTTCACTTATACTGCCTTTTCATACCCATTTAATCTTTGCAGGCCGATTCACCTTTTTGGACTAGAAGGCTGCAGGATACGCCGGCCAAGAAAACCCAGACAAAGAGCAAGGCTATCAAAAAGCCTACTAAAAAGAAAACCAATCCTGTCAAGTTATTCAATTTGGATGATAAAGATGATGATGATGAGTCGGAGGTAGAACTTGACTCCCTTGGCTCGTTTTTTGTACACCTAATTGACAATGACCATTATCAGGATGATGCAGAGGCCAGCCGTGTAGATGATGAAGAGGTAATTACTCTTTCCTTTGGCTCAAAACCTCTGCCAACATAGAAAACTCGACAAGCAAGCCAGAAAGTTATATTTTCTCACCTTTTATCTTACTTGGATCCCAACTTTCTTTTGAAGAAACAGCAACATGAAGCTCGCCGCACAACCCGGAATAGCGGCGGTGGAGTTTTATCCTACGGTTTGCTGAACACCCCAGCACCTCGCAAATACCGACCGAAGGTTTCATATATTTCTTACTTATCTTATCCAAAGGCGAGTCTTTTTCGACAATGTGGGGACCCCGACTCATAAGTTGAGATCACCGAATGCACGTGTACAGTGATCCCAGAGATCAATGCTCACTGAACACACAGAAGCTGAATAATAAGAGTCTTACATCCATACATACCGTCTTACACAAATTATGACCATTATGGTCAAGTCTTACATTGATAAAGCCTTAAGGGCTGAACATCAAATGAAACGCAAGCAGTGGAAATCTTCGTCGATAAGTAGAACCCATGCCATCTGCCTTAACCCTACAGGCATTCTGACTGGGAAACGTCCTAGCTCGCATGTTCGTCACCGAGGTACTCTTCTTCATATCATGTTCTTTCATGCCTGGCCAATAAAATAACTAGTGGCAAGCCAATGAGTACTTTGAATGTACTAACAAGCAACCCATGTTTTGGTTCAAGATACAACAATGCATGATATAGGTAAAAATTTTTGCGGAAAGCTAGTTTTTGAGTGCAATGACATGTTCAACAACTCGTAAGACTTGCATCAGGAGAATTCAAGTAACCAAGAGGACAGGTTACAGATATCAACACAAAGGGAGTGGGCTCCAACCCAACTCATCCATGTCAAGTCCTTTGACTTGACCCAAGTAGTTCTTCCCACACACTGGTTTGTAAAAAAGTGGACGTAGCCCAAGAGCGGTTACCCAACTGTCCTTGACCGTGGACACGACTATTCGAATAGTTTTACACTCTGCAGAGGTTGCACACTTTACCCACAAGATCCGGGGAACTTCCGTGTCATCCACGACCCGCGGTACCTCAAGTACCCGGGGTAAGCACCCAATCACTATCTTTCCCTAGACGACACTAACATGGAGTCCACTCGATTGGTAGTAACCCCCGTGCCCAACCTTTCATAACTTAAAAATTGTGGAGCCTTGCTCCCATATTCATCACATACCACTGGCACAGGGTACCAACGGTGTGTCCAGTGCCCCATAAAAATGTTCTTGGCCGCCCTACCTGGCACGACCCCGTCCCGAGAGAGAGCACCAACTCTCCCCCGTCACTAGTAATGCGGGCTCCAAGCTAGCATCGGCCTAGGTAATCAATAATGCCCTTTCCCATATAAGGGTAGAGTGGTTGCGCATGTAAGGTTGGAATAACGGTCGCAACTTAAACCAATCTGTTTTTGAAAGCAACACACACACTTGCCTCGGTACACCACTTCGTCATCAAGTGGCTACCCAACTCATCATCTCCCTCGGGGATAAGTGGCACCCAACGGGGTTTTCGAAAAGTCCTTTGAAAATACTTTGTCTCCATTACCATGCATATTCCCATCCCTTTTGCGTAGCACTACTTATCATCCTATCTACTCCCACCGGCATAACCCTCATAAGGAGGTAGGGTCATGCACAATGCAAGTATCAACGAGGAAGTAACAGAGGCAACCCATCAAAGTGGTTACCATCTCACCATGATTCCGATGCAACACTAATAAAGTGCTATATGACATGCATAAAAATGGTTTCATAAATATGGTCAAAGGGCTGCTTGCCTGTTTTAACAAAGTCTTCGAGGTCTTCAAATATCTCTGGTCCAACTCCAAGCATTTCGTCTACTTCACCAACTATCGTCGAAAGCAACCATAATAAGCAACACAACAAGGCAGGAAATGAAAGTGCTCTAAAAATATTGATTTGACTTTTCTAGGACATCTCTGGTTATATGAAAATTAACCAGAGTGGTTTCATTGGAATTGGGTCAGTGGATATTTCTAAACATTTGGATATGATGGAATCAAGGGGTTTATGGATTTGCAAGAGGTGTATAGAAATATTATTTTGAAAAATGAGCAAGGATACCCATTTAACAAGGAATGATTTCGGAAGCATCTAGGAGTTGGTTTCACTGGATTTGGAGTTCAAATGATTTCTCTATGAATTTGCAAAGTTGACAAATATTAAGAAATGGCTCATTATTTTATGTGGGACAGAAAGTATTAATAAAAATGTTCATAAGCTAAGTTATGAACTTAGAAGCATCTAGGAATTTGAATCATGGCATTTGGATCAAATTTTGAACTCTCTGTGATTTTCTAAAGTTTATGACAGAAATGGAAAATGGTATTTGATAATTATTTGTGAAAGAAATATTTCTGTAAAAATGTGAAAATAGCACCATGAGATAGGGCATGAATTTAGAAACTACTAAAAATTTGAATCATCAAATTTGGAGCACTGTTGAATTATTTATGGATTTTACAAGTCTACAGAAAATAAAAAGGAAATATTTAGGCTTACACCTAAAACACGCATCGGACGAGGGATAGCCACTGGGCCGGCCCGGTGGCTCAGCTGCACGCGGGAAGGGCCACGTCGAAGGCGCCCTCACGCTTTACACTTTCGCTGCCGGGAAACGGCCCGCAAAGAAACCGTGTCCACTTAACTCTTGGGCCCGCCCCACTGTTCCGCTGACGCGAGGGGCCCACATGTCGGGTTCGTCCCCCACCTCCCACTCTCGAACAGTGGCGAGGCAGGGAGGCAGGGCCGAACGCTTGCGGGCGTGGGCTCCGACGGCACAGGCCACCTCTGGCGATGCCCGGCACATCGGCGGGTTCAGGAGAGCGTGACGCACCCGCCAAGGTGCACCACGACTGCTGGGGCAGTCGGATGCGGGCGGTGCATCACCCGCGGCGGATGGAGGCGGCGGCGAGATTAGGGCATGGCGCTGCAGCCGCGGAGAGGAAGAAGTGGAGCGGGGGAGATATGAATGATGGCGGCGGCGATGTTATGAGACGACGAGGTGGAGAGTAGGGGCTCAGGTTGTGCGAATTTAAGCCGAGGCCGACGGCAAGGCTCCGGCCATGGTGGTGGATGGAGGGCTCGGGGAGAGGTTTGTCTTCGTTCCGTGGGTCGCTGGGAGGGAGAGAGGGCGAAGGGGATCCAGAGGGAGGCCTGGGGAGGCTCTATATGGCGAGGCCACGGCTCACCATGGACATGGCCTACAGGCACCCGCGCAAATGGCCGTGGTGGCCACGGGAGGAGGCTCGGGGTTGTATGCGGCGCTCGTGAGCATTGAGTAGGGCTCCAGGAAGAGAGAGCAGGAGCAGGGCGAGCTCGAGGGGGTCCTTGGCATGGGCGCATGCATTGGCTGAGCTAGGCGGCGTCTGGCGCGCGCCTCAGGGGATGAGAGAGGGGGGGAAAGGAAGGGGACATCACGGTGGAGTGTTGCGGACGTCGAGGCGCCTCGACTGGCGCAAGGGGGAGGCTCGAGGTGGTCGGGTGGCTTGGGCAGAGAGCAGCTACAGTGCGTGGGAGCACTGTAGCGCGCTCTGGAGCACGCCTTTGGCATGCCATGGCATAAAAAAGGGGAATTGGGCGCGGCCACTTGTGTCCAGTAGTGCTAGGGAGTAGTAAAGAAATGTGGAGAGGCATTGGATGCCCTGGAGAGCCAGTAGGAGAGGAGAGAGGTTGAGGGGGAGAGAGAAAATGGCTGTCCAGAGAGGTAAATGGGGGTGTTTCACCCCCCAATCATTGAGCAATGGCCAGGGGAGAGTTATTGGAGGTAGGAGAAGACTAGGAGGGGCTGTGGTAAAAAGATAGGGTCATGGAGATTAGTAGAAGTGGTCAAAAGGTGGTTTTGGAAATTTTGCAGAAGGTGTTTGTTGTAGGTTTGGGCAAGTAAATTAACTCCACTTGACATGAGAATTAACAGGATCAAGTGTCACACATAATTGAGGTTGACCACCAAGTTTGAGTCCATTTTAATAAAGTTGCCAATGCAACTTTTGTAAACCCTAGAAATCAGCAGAAATGGCTTTACCAAGATTTAGTCATGCAAATCTATTCTCCTTGATGCACCACTTTGTGTAGTGTCATCATTTGAGGATTTGAACATGTGCACAAAAATTCAGATCAAAAGGAAACACTTGGCAATGTAGAGTTGTTCAAATTTGGTTCTGGACAGAAAGGGTTTTGGGGTACTTTGATCAAGATAACATTCTCTCCAACTTGTGCCATTTGGTCTAGGTCAGTTTATTACACCATTTGAGCATGTGCACCAAGTTTGAGAGCATTTGGTCATGTTTGACAGTGCAAAAATGTTCAAACTTGAAAAAGGACAGAAGTGGTTTTGAGAGGGTTTCATGGGGTTATACTATTCTCCATGACATGGTACTTGGCAAGATCATCAAAAATGTCATATGTGACATGTTAGAATTTTCTTGGATTTTTATGAAAATATTTCCTGTAGAAATATTTCAAATCCTTGAAATGAGCAGAAATGGTTTTGGGAGGTTTTGTCCAATATTTTGATCATGACCATGTGTTGAAACTCATATATATGGAAAATATATGTCCATTGAGTCTCCCTAATTTTTCTCAAATTTTCTTAAAGCTTTAAAATAATTTTAACCTATTAAAGACCATTTCTGGCCTTAAGAAAAAGCCTTTAAATCAAATAGGAAAATAACTTTTAAAATTATATTTTTGTGGTTTCTGGGAATCCTATATCTAATAGGTTTCAAATATACCTTTTGAAAGATTTTTCACTCCTCAAATCAAGTACTTGCAGTGCAAATCTCAATTCAAGGGTTTTGGAAAACTAATTTTAGAATATACTTTTTGGCCAAATTATTTTTGTAAGAAATTATTTTTATGTCCTATACACATGGCATGATCATTGGTTCAAGAGTTTGGAGCAAGGAGATGAAGTATATGAGTTGGAGGATTTATTTGTTTTTTAGAGCCCTTGCAAACAGCAAACAAAAACCAATCAAGGCAAGGTCCAAAACAATCAAAAGTTTTTGTCAAACCACATTTTATCATGATTGTTAGCTTTAGTGTTGTGGCATGAAAATCAGGGTGTGACAGACAACCTCTTAACCCGTCCAATTCAAACTATCAGGGAACCTCTCATTCTTCCTCCGTCGCCTCAACTGGGACTCAAATCCCGACCTTCAAAACTATGCCTGGGTGAACACATTAAATCTTATCCACTTTGCATCATGCAATTAATTGTCATATTAACTCTATCTCATGCTTCCTTTTGAGTGCTATGGCCAAGCGCAGCAAGAAACAAAAAATCGACAATCCGGCTGAAGAGCCCAAAAATGTTGACCCGGAGCAACATGCCAGAACTGAGACTTTGCACTAGGTGTCAGAAGCTGCCATGGACGATAGTTCTCCAGAAGATCACCCTGCCACTCAAGACACCATGATCGCTGATCCAGAAAATGATAAGTCGCCCAGTCCTCCTCAGTCGGCTCATGAGACTGATGATATAATGATCACCCGGATCGCTTATCAGGCCCTAGGCAACCCCATCGCCATGTCCAAACACAGTGCCAAGGAGGAGTTCTCTACTATTCACAAAGGAAAATGGAAAGTTGATATGGAAGGCTATGCTCAATTTAATGCTCAATAAATTCACTCTGGCTATTTGAACCGCCTTCACACCAACCGTGACTTCAAAGTCGGCTTGGTCAACCTGATGAAGGAGCGTTTTGAGGTAATCCAACACATTCCTCTTCATAAATATATCTCTATCACCCGCCAACTCTTATAGGATATGATAGAATTGAATATCTTGTAGGCTTTCAGATAGTCCCAAATAGATGAATATCATTACTAGTAGCCCCCAAGGGCTGGCTTAAACTATCAAGTTAAGCCGGGACTTCAATTAGCAGTGATCAACTTTGCATCTGTAGCCCCCAAGGGCCAGTTTAATCAGTATGAATAAACCAGGACTTGTCACCATGGCTGAATAAAATCCAATTATGTAGCTATTATAACCGGGATCATACCATTTTACCTGGGCCATCATATAAACTTGTCTTGAAAAGAGCAATAGGCATTATCCCCCAAGTGCCAAGGAAAATACTTGTATTGTGCTTGGGACTTTAAAAAATAATCATGATCATAATACCTTCCATGTTGTTCATGTCCCAGGCTGAACTAAATGGGAAGGAATCCCAAGTCAAAGATCTGAGGGCCAATATTCAAACTCAGCAGTCTGAGACTTTAAAAGCTAATTTAGAGCTAAAGACTACATTGGAAAATATTGAGCAGTTGGAACAAAACTTTAGCAATGATAGAACCGGTTGGGAGACCGAAAAGGCAGCATTATTAAAGAGAGCAGAGGATGCCGAGGCGGCCCTTAAACCAATAACTGATGAGTTGTCCGGTTTAAAGCATCAGATCAACAACATGACATCAGCCATCTTCTGTAAGTAGCAAAAATGACTCCTTTGTACCAACTGGCATATCATAATCATTTGTTGGTTTATCAATAATTTTACTGATGCTGGCCCCCGAAGTGTCAAGTTGAGCTCAGACATGTGCATCAAGCTTAAGGATGTCTATACTCTTGTAGAATAGCTATACACTGGTGCTCAACGGACAATTGTTGCTACTATTCATCAGAAACATCCGCCTACCCTCATCAAAGAAACACTGGAAAGGCTATCTATGCTGCCCCAAAGAATCGAAGATTTAAAATAAGCAGCCGCCAAAGCCAGCGCCATGACTGCCTTAAGCCGGGCAAAGGCATGGCAAGCAGATCTTGATCTAGAGGATTTAGCCAATGGTTGCCCCAGTGTGAAAGAGGACGGGTCTCCCTTCAGCGCTGATGATTTTGCATAAATAGCAAGCGCAATACGTCCCATAGCAACCAAGCTAGCCGAAGAAACAGATCTTTCCCAATACCAAGAGGCTTATGACGCTGAGAACAAGAAAGTGAAGGCGCCTGTTCATCAGGAGGTGGATCTCATCCCGCCAACTCGTAAGCACACCTTCGCTCTTGACATTGATCCATCAAGTCTTATAGATAACGAGGCTGTGTTTAGAGCTTTGACCGGTATCAACTGGGCTACGCCTGACTTCCAGCCAATGGATAATCAAGGAGCTGAAGAAGAAGAAGCGTAGGATGATCCGAAGGCTTCAACCCGCCAAGAGAAGAAATCTTAATTCATGAGCCGATTTACCAGCCATAGCATATGGATGCTATGACTTCGAAAACACTTATCCTTTTGGGCCGTCAGGTGCCTTGTAATAGGCTAGTTAAAACAATGATCTGCTGTGCCATCGTGCATGTTTTATTTGCATAACACTACTGATCCATCCTTTAAAGATCTGCCACTTATGCGTATAATACCATTGATTATGCAGAACATACTTATCATTTTTTCTTGCACATAAACAAATAACAGGTGCCCTGGCAGTTTATCCCAGCGCGGGTCATAATACCCCTTAGAAAAAACCACTGGTGACTGAATAGTCCATAACCAGGGCCGGTTTATCAAAACCTCATATAATCAGAACAGAATAAATATCATACCTGTGATATTTGTTCACACTGTCGGTTTAGCATGCATCGTGCAGTAAGGGTCACAGCCCAAAGATTGAGAGCACAACACTCTGTGCAATTTATTCATACCGCCGGCTTACAACGCCATAGGCAGCAAGGGGTAACATCCCAAGACATAGAGCCAGAACTCCAAACACATATTCATCATACACTGGTGACCTAAAGTCCAAAGCCAGGCCGGGTTAAGAAAACTCAGGATAAATTCATATATGAACCATAAGGCAATGTGGCCCTACTCAGTTTTCAACCATATATCAATATGGCACAAAAGATGAACCTCAAAAAATGTTTAAACCAAAGCATAAACCAGAAAAATAAGGCATTCATAGGCTGCCAAGCCTCAATGTCAAGTGCTATTCAAGGGCCGCACAACCGCTGAGTTAAACCTTAATTCAAACCCATAAGCCGGACCTCACATGACCAATCGCTGTTTTAACTTTGACAAATTCAGGGTCTTTATAAGATTGATTGTCAAGAGTACGGCGAGTCATTCCAGGATCACCTGGTCGGAGTGGCAGGCAAACTAAGGCATGATAACCCGGATTTTTGGTGAATATACCTGGCGTCCAAGCCTATCACAAGGGTCAACAAAGCTTTGTTCATTAACAAGGAGCCCCCAAGTAATATTTCATTCCAGGCGTATAAGCCGGATTATAGGGTAGTCATAGCTATGCTCAATGAGAGGAAGCCCCCAAGTATTTTGTAATCATGGCGTACAAGCCGGATCAAGAGGGTAGTCATAGCTATGCTCAATAAGCAGGAAGCCCCCAAGTGATCGTATGAAGGGACAATAAAGACTCATATTCTTAGAAATGAAACGACAGAGGACCTGAATTATGAGGAATGTCGGCTTTATTATATTTATCATAATATATATATATGGACAAAGTATGTACATCACAAGAGCCGATGGCTCGGGTGTAATAAGGCTGAAGATGAGCAATATTCCACGGCTGATGGGTCTCTTCCTCTGACATGCGTGATTCCTTGTGGTCTCGAACATCAAAAAGGTAGTATGACCCGTTGTTCAGATTTTTGCTGACCACAAAGGGTCCTTCCCAAGGTGGGGATAGCTTGTGCATGTCGGTTTGATCCTGGATGAGCTGGAGCACCAAATCTCCTTCTTGGAAGGTCCTGGTTTTAACCCGGTGGCTATGATAACGTCGCATGTCTTGCTGGTAAATCGCCAAACGAGCCACCGCACGGTCACACTCCTCATCCAACAGGTCAAGAGCATCCTGACGTGCTTTTTCATTATCAGCTTCAACATAACCCCCCACATGGGCGAATCGTGACAGATGTCACTAGGGAGAACCGCCTCTGCTCCGTAAACCATGAAGAAAGGCGTGTAACCCGTAGATCTATTGGGGGTAGTATTGATACTCCGTACCACTGAGGGCAATTCCTCCACCCAACAACCAGGCGTCCTCTACAAAGGGACCATAAGCTGGGGCTTGATGCCTCTCAAAATTTGTTGATTGGCTCTTTCAGCTTGATCGTCTCTGCCTCCCCCCCGTTCCCCCACACCGATACATCGAGCACTCTAGTCATGTCTCCCAGCCACACACAAACCTGCCCTCCGCCCTCTCACGTTCCAGTAGGTCAGTCGCCTTATATCTTTGACGTGCACACACACAATTTTGATGGCTCTCTTCATCGATCTCGCACCCACACACTTGATCCTCTCTTCGACTCTATCGGTATCTATGACCCCTCCCTCTCTTCTCGTGGATCGCCCCCTCTATATATGATATTGATAGGCCTCTATTTCACACACATTGCATGTGTCAAAGTTTTGTTTGAGATATCATCGACACATATTCCCACAAATACATTCACGAAATCACCCCCCATAACAAAAAACACTCACGAACGCACACACCATCTCTCTAGGTTTCTATCTCTCTCTCTCACACACACATAGGTGGGGGACGTGCACGAAGAGAAGAGGTGCACGCACGGCGCACATACTCCCATCTCTTTCCCAACCACACCCGCACAGGTACACGGTGGAGCTCATTTCTGTATGAAAAGGCAGCCCACATGGTAATTGGACACATGTACTGGTTGTCCACTTGATGGAGGATCGTGTACCACGGGTGAACTAGCAAATTGTGACTTGATGCGTTATTTAAAAAAGAGGCAAACCATGTGGGGCCTACCTTAGAGGCAAGGCTCTATACACTAGAGATGCTCTGTATTACTTTTGATGTGTTCCGTCAACACAGAGAATAAGGAGAAGCTTGCTTAGTACGCCCTCTCCCCCACCCACGGGCGCGGTGTCCCGCAGAGTCGCAGGACGAGGAGAAGCTTGCTTACTACGGCTACACCCGGTCCCTCGCCCACGCGCGTGGTGGCTCGCAGGACGAGGAGAAAATGTTACTAGTCCCTCTGTTAGACATATATATACTCCTCGTCCCTACCTTGGTTATAGAGATTATCATATTGTTTGAAATATGTGTCTTTTAGCAGATTTCAATATGAACTACTAGTACATACTCCAAACACTGATGTATATAGACGTATTTTAGAGTGTGGACTCACTCATTTTTCTCTGTATGTAGTCCATATTGAAACAGACGTAGTAGTACGCACTCTCCCTCATCCCTCAGCCCTCGCCCACATGGTGGACATGCAGCAATTCATTCGGTCTCAGATAGCCAGAACCATATACTGTAGTACCATCATTGCTCGACTTCCCGAAGAGGCAAAGAGCCAAGCGCAAGTTTAATATTTTTTAGATGACAAGCGCAAGGTTTATAGGAGAACGAGTAGTAGTAGTACTAGTAGTATGTACTGTATGGAGGAAGAAGGCACCAAGAATGCATGTTTTGCGTGACAGTCTCTTCTTACAAGACGTGCTAGACCTAGTGGACCTCACAGTTGCAATGGGGGTCCTATCATAGATGGCAAGATTTAGAGTGGTGGGCAGCGGGAATAATTCGGAGCTGCTTAGTCTTAAACCCCATGAAGAAGTCCCATCGAAAGGAATTGCCATCCTCTACATGTGCTCCTATGTAAAATGTCTAAATGAGACAAAAAGAGAAAGGGACAAAGTAAAAAAATCACCAGCCTTAGAGCCAGCCCTATTGTATTAGTGAATGCTATTTCTACGTCGTGATTGACATGGCTATATTATTAACCATGTTGCAGAGGTAGTGCGGATTTTTATTTATTTGCGGAGGTAGTAGCAGATGGATATTCAATGAGGAGTGAAATGATGGCAGCTTCCTCGGTCAAACATAGAGAAAGGTGGGCCTCGGATTTGATGGCTCATTAGTCATTATTACTGCCTATAATCTTTGCCCATATAATAACCGCGTGGTAGAGTAGTGGGCTATACTTTCAATAACCATGCTCAAAGAGAAGAGGTGCACGCACCCACTTACGTAGTACTAGTAGCACTCTTTGCGTCTTCCCGAACCACACACGTGACATGGCAGAGCTCATTTCTATATGATGATGCAGCCCACGTGATAATTCGACGCGTCTAGTAGTAGTTACTCACTTAATGGAGGGTTGGGAACCACACATGAACGGTGTCGCGTCGTTTATAAATAAAGTTTTTTCTTCTTCAGCGGCACACATGCAATATAAATAGATTCATATGGAGAGAAAAAGAAACCGCTCTACTATATGCATAGCCAGGACGATCCTACACGGTTTCTTGCTGGGGTTGCTCTCTTCACACTCTCTCGCACAAAATGATTGTGGCCACATCTCTAACATCCGGGCAGATCATGTCCGTTGGGGGAAGGGGTGGATGCGTTGTGTAGATGTGGTTGCTGTAACACCCCGGTGTAATGATGCTACAGTAATCCATGAGATCAAGCTAATCATTTTGCTATAACAGTGCTTAGTCACTTTGATCAATATTCCATTTCAAATTCCAGTTGAATTCAATTTCAAATGCTAAGTGAAATTCGAAATTGCTCAAACATAAAAACTAAAATGTTCATCTTGTGGAAAATAATCATTTGTTAATATTGGTGGTGAACCAACATTTTTGCAAAGTGTTAAGTGGCCTAAGCTGCTTAAAACAGTGACCTAAGCAATAAATTAAATGCCTTTTTAATTTATAAAATTGGCAAACTTTTTCAAAAAGGTCTCACAACATTTTGTGGCAGTGCACTTTAATTCTTTGGAATTGTTTTGGCCTTTGGCATATTTTTGCAAAGTCAATTGTGGCTAAAAGGAAATGCAAAAGCTGCTATGTCGGTGTACAAAAGTAGGGGCTCTCCTTTTGACCCCTTTACTTGTGCACAGGCAGTCAGAGCCACGCACCACGACCACACTTAAAAAGGCAGAGGAGGGAAGCCGGAGAGAAACCGAAGCACCAAGGCAAACCAGACAACGCCAAGGCTGAGAGCACAAAGAGAAGAGGGACGAAGCAGGTTCCCCCAGCAAAACTCTTGCCGGGGTAGCCTCAGCGGCCCCAACAAGACCCTTGCCGGGGCAGCTCGCCCAACGCCAGCGGAACGCACCACCCTTGAGCCCACGGTTTCCAACACCATCAACCACGTTGGGCCAGGGCTCGGGAGGCACCTCCATGGTGGCATGCAGATCTTTGTGAAGACAGAGAAACACTCAGGATCAGATGAAGACCAGAAGACGGCGACCCTCGGCGGGACCCTAGCCGAGGAAGTCCACAAGGCCCCCGGCAAGACCCTTGCTAGGGATGATAGCAAGGCCCTCCAGCAAGACCCTTGCCGGGGATGACGGCAATGCCACGACAACACCCTTGTCGGGCCGCCGGCAAGGCCCTTGCCGAGGGCATCAGTAGGGCCACTGCCAAACCCGCACCAGCCAAGACTACCGCCGCCGTTCGCATGCAGCTGCCAACCCAACCAGCTGGGCAGGCACCTGCATGGCAACATGCGACTTCCAGGACAAATCAGTAGGCACTTGCGTGGTGGCGTGCAGACCTTCATGAAGGCCCTACCACCACACCACCTCAGCAGCATGCCTGTCTACATGGCACTGCATGCATCACTAGCCTGGGCACGTGTCAAAGCGAGGAGGAGCGGCTACGGACGGGACGGGCCTTGTTCCCGTCCCCGATAAAGCTAAGGGACACCTAAGCGATGCATTAAATGCGTCTTGTCCTGTAATACTGGTGATAAGCTCGCAGTACTGTAGGCCTGTCCACCTCCTGTGTGCCACTGTAGCAGCCCCTTTCGACTATAAAAGGAGGCCCATGGTGTACTGGAGGGGGATTTGGCTCTTTTGAACTACACAGCCACCATAGCTAGTTCGAGAGCCCAAGAACACTCAATACATCCACCAAAGCAGGACTAGGGTTTTACGCATCCTCGCGGCCCGAACCTGGGTAAACGATCTTTGTGCTGACTGTTAATACTGCTCTTCTCACGACCCCGCGCCCCGGCAACCATAGTAGGGATTCTTGTGATCCCATAGGTGTCGTTTCCCACCGACATCTTTGGCGCACCAGGCAGGGGGTCGCACTTGTGAGAATCTGGTCTAGCAGTTAGGCTAGCAGTTTTTCGTCGCCATGGCTCCCAAGAAGAAGGCGGCCACGGTGGTCGGTTCATCGGGAGCCGGACGGCCCATACCGGTGCAGGCGAGCAGCCGACCGATCGCGGACAGAACCCGAGGCTCGACCCGCGAGCACCAACATCGCTCTGGTAGTCAGAGCCTGGCGAGCGGCGTCATTCGTGCGCAAGGCGACAGGCCACACGCCGCGAAACCCAAAGACGGAGCTGCCCCCCCCCCCCCCCCCCGCAGACGGCGCGAGATCCTCTGGGGGCGTCGTCATACCACCCGCGGGCGGTGCGGCGACCTCCAAGACGCCCACTCCGGTGCCCACGACGCGCTCTTCCCAGGTTGTGCGCGACGAGCAGCGTCACCACGCTGGTGACCCTGGACACCGCCATGGGAAGAGTCATGTGCGTCATCCGCGGGACGAAGGAGGCCAGCACGCCCGCCGAAGTGCTGGCAAGGACGGCGCACAGCCGCTGGGCCATGATAGAGATCCTTCTAACATAGTTAGAAGTCGAAGCGCGCCACCGTCTACGTAGCTTTCGCAACCCACGCCAGCAGAAGCCTTGGCGCGCGCGCAGCTGCTCCTCGACTCCCCCCCCCCGCCACGGAGAAGTGATACCTCTCCAACGTATCTATAATTTTTGATTGCTCCATGCTATATTATCTAACTGTTTTGGACATTATTGGGCTTTATTATCCACTTTTATATTATTTTTGGGACTAACCTATTAACCGGAGGCCCAGCCCAGAATTGCTGTTTTTGCCTGTTTTAGGATTTCAAAGAAAAGGAATATCAAACGGACTCCAAACGGAATGAAACCTTCGGGAACGTAATTTTCTCAACGAACAAGACCCGGGAGACTTGGACCCTACGTCAAGAAAGAAAAGAGGAGGCCACGAGGTAGGGGGCGCGCCTACCCCCCCCCCCCAGGCGCGCCCTCCACCCTCGTGGGCCCCCTGTTGCTCCACCGACGTACTCCTTCCTCCTATATATACCTACGTACCCCCAAACGATCAGATACGGAGCCAAAACCTTAATTCCACCGCCATAACTTTCTGTATCCATGAGATCCCATCTTGGGGCCTGTTCCGGAGCTCCGCCGGAGGGGGCATCGATCACGGAGGGCTTCTACATCAACATCATAGTCCCTCCGATGAAGTGTGAGTAGTTTACCTCAGACCTACGGGTCCATAGTTAGTAGCTAGATGGCTTCTTCTCTCCTTTTGTACCTTAATAAAATGTTCTCCCCCTCTCTTGTGGAGATCTATTCGATGTAATCTTCTTTTTGCGGTGTGTTTGTTGAGAACGATGAATTGTGGGTTTATGATCAAGTCTATCTATGAACAATATTTGAATCTTCTCTGAATCCTTTTATGTATGATTGGTTATCTTTGCAAGTCTCTTCGAATTATCAGTTCGGTTTGGCCTACTAGATTGATCTTTCTTGCAATGAGAGAAGTGCTTAGCTTTGGGTTCAATCTTGTGGTGTCCTTTCCTAGTGACAGTAGGGGCAGCAAGGCACGTATTGTATTGTTGCCATCGAGGATAACAAGATGGGGTTTTCTTCATATTGCATGAGTCTATCCCTCTACATCATGTCATCTTGCTTAAGGCGTTACTCTGTTTTTAACTTAATACTCTAGATGCATGCTGGATAGCGGTCGATGAGTGGAGTAATAGTAATAGATGCAGGCAGGAGTCGGTCTACTTGTCTCGGACATGATGCCTATATACATGATGATACCTAGATATTCTCATAACTATGCTCAATTTTGTCAATTGCTCAACAGTAATTTGTTCACCCACCGTAGAATACTTATGCTCTCGAGAGAAGCCACTTGTGAAACCTATGGCCCCCGGGTCTATCTTTATCATATTAATCTCCTACTACTTAGCTATTTCCTTTGCTATTTACTTTGCCTTTATTTTACTTTGCATCTTTATCACAAAAAATATCAAAAATATTATCTTTATCATATCTATCAGATCTCACTCTCGTAAGTGGCCTTATAGGGATTGACAACCCCTATTTGCGTTGGTTGCGAGGATTTATTTGTTTTGTGCAGGTACGAGGGACTCGCGCATAACCTCCTACTGGATTGATACCTTGGTTCTCAAAAACTGAGGGAAATACTTACGCTACTTTGCTGCATCATTCCTTCCTCTTCGGGGAAAACCAACGTAGTGCTCAAGAGGTAGCAAGAAGCTTGATGAGTGGAGAGCCACTATCCGGAGCCTCGTCGGCGTCGCCAACAAAGACGAGCCACGGCCGGCAGGGCCCTCGGGCTGGCGCTCCATCGAGCCACTACATGCTGGCGGTGGAGGGGCCGGAGGCTCCGCGGCCACGGTGCACTCTCCTCCTCCATGCCAGCCACTATGGATGTCGGTCTGTCGTGATGACGCTTGTGATGATATTTCCATAGCGTCGTTTGACCCACGGACCCGCCGCGATCAATGCCAGGTTCTTCAGGAACGAGCCCATGAAGACGCTCGAACCACTATCGAGCGCCGGCGCGATACGCGCCACCAGTCAAACAGGCGGGCAGGGCCCGCTATGCACCACCAAACACCGGGAGGTTCCGGCGGCCTACCTTACGAGGTGGGTTTCCCAGCCTTTACCCGTGAGCTGCGGCAGTTCCAGTGGCCGTCCCACCACATGTGCAAGCCCGACGTCGGCGAGAAGTACGATGGCAAGACCCACCCGTCAGAGTTCCTCAGCATCTACACCATCGTGATGCAAGCCGCTGGAGCTCGTGACGACAAGGTGCTTTCCAATTACTTCCCGTTGGCCCTGAAACCCAATGTCATGTCTGGGTTGATGCACTTGCTGGCGGCTTCCATTTCTTCTTGGTCAGATCTGTGCCATGAGTTCGTTGGTACCTTCACTGGAGGCCACCAAGCCCATGGCCAGGCGAGTGATTTGCATATCATTCCCCAGAAGGAAGGTGAAAACCTGCGCAAGTACATACAGAGGTTCAGCCGAGTGCAATACAACATCCCGGATGTTCATCCTGTCGCCGTGATCAGTGCATTCCATCCGAATGTGCGTAACCGCAAGATGCGTGAAGAGCTGGCGATGAACAAGGTCAAAGACATGGCTGAACTTTACATTCTGGCCGATAGATGCGCCCGGGCTGAAGAGGGAAGGAAGTACCCCGGCGAAGATGCCGATGCGGAAACCGACTCTACCGACGAAGACACGCCGCCCCGACAAAGAAGGCCCATCGTCGCAACAGGAAATGCAAGGACAAGACCGTGCTTGCCGTCGAGGCATCCGGCGACACCAGTGCCGCCAAGAAGGCCAAGGCAGACGACCCCAACAAGGAGATTGCCGGGTGCGCCGCTTGTCGCGCCTTGGCGTCTGCCGACTAGCCAGGAGGCTCCGACAAGCAGTACTGCAAGATCCACCGCACCAAGGGCCACGACCTCCAGAACTGCCGACAAGTTGAGATGCTTGCTGAAAAGCAAAAAGCCAAATATGAGAGGCGGGATAAGGAGAAGGGTCGGGATTGTGCCGAAGGAACGGGCGATTAGCGTGGCGGCCAAGGAGGTTGTCGCGGCAAGGATAACCAGCAAGAGAGGCCCGCCCGGGGACGCAACAAGAAGCTAGACGACGATGATCGTGACGAGGACGACGAGTCTGGTGAGCATGAGTTCCAAAAGGCTACGGAGGCCATGTGCGTCGATGGTGGCACCTCGCTGCACACTTCTCACCGCCAGCTCAAGCAGTCGGCGCGTGAGATTACACCCGCAGAGCCATTATTCGACGCTTAGAAGCCACTGAAGTGTTCTAGCACGCCCCTCATCTTTGACACCGAGGACCACCCTGACCGCACGACTGCGATCGGGTGTTCACTGCTGTTGGTCTCACCAACGATACGCAACCTCAAGGTGAATAAGATGCTGGTTGACGACGGGGCCGGCCTGAACTTGATCTCGCAAGTCATGATCAAAAGGCTGCAAATTCCTGATGGAGACCTTGAGGAAACGGGTACGTTTCAAGGGGTCATCCCGGGGAGGAGCCAGCCGAAGGGGAAGGTCACATTGCCCGTGAATTTTTGAGGTGAGTTGAACTATAGGACGTAGAGGATCGTCTTTGATGTGGCCGAGATCCCCTTGCCCTACAACGGGATCCTCGGCCGCCCGACACTAGCCAAGTGCATGGTGGTGTCGCACTACAGCTACAATACGCTGAAGATGCCTGGGCTGATGACCATCATCATCGTCCCTTCCGACAAGAAGGATGCGCTGATCTGCGCTGACCAACTCTATCGAGAAGCCGTTGCAACAGCTGCCGCCAAGGCACTTGCTCCTGCCGTTGAGGCCCGGGAGGGAAGAAGAAGACCAGCAGGACCTCTCGCACCCACTCCGGCAAGCGCGCCTCTTCGGAGTGCTATGCTACCGTCAAGGACGTGCCCGATAGCTCTACCGGCAAGAGCAAGAAATCCAGAGCTGCACCACCAGAGACCAAGAGGGTATCCATCAAGGAGGATGGCACAGGAGGGGCTTTCACCATAAGCTCCACCCTCGACAGCAAATAGGAAAGCGCGCTCATCACTTTCGTGCGGGCGAATGTCGATGTGTTTGCGTGGAAAGCATCCGACATCCCCGGCGTTCCCAGGGAAGTGATTGAGCACCACCTTGCTGTCTGTCCCCATGCGTGACCCGTCAAGCAGAAGGTCAGGAAGCAAGCTTTGGAACAATAGGAGTTCATCACAGAGGAGATCAGGAAATTGGAAGTGACAGGTTTGGTGAGAGGAGTGCTCCACCCGACGTGGTTGGCCAATCCGGTGGTGGTGTGCAAGGAAAATGGGAAGTGGAGGCTGTGCATTGACTACACGGATGTCAATATGGCTTGTCCCAAGGATCCCTTCCCGTTGCCGTGCATCGACCAGATTGTTGACTCCACAACCGGGTGTGATCTGTTATCATTCCTCGACGCCTACTAGGGCTACCACCAAATCTTCATGGCAAGAGAAGATGAAGAGAAGACAACCTTTATCACCCCATGTGGTATGTATTGCCTTTTACATATGCCTTTCGGGTTGAAAAGTGCTGGCTCGACATTCGCAAGGGCAGTCCAGATTGGTTTTGAGCCCTAGCTACATAGAAATATGGAAGCATATATGGATGACATAGTGGTCAAAACCAAGGACAAGGCGACCCTTGTACAGGACCTAGGAGAGACGTTTGCCAACCTACGCAAGATCAACCTCAAGCTGAACCCTGAGAAGTGTGTCTTTGGCGTCCCATCAGGAAAACTTCTCGGGTTATTTGGGTCACAGCATGGGATCGAGGCAAACCCGGAAAAGATCAAGGCTATTGAGCAAATTGAGGTGCCCAAGCGGATCAAGGATGTGCGCCGGCTCACTGGCTGCGTTGCCGCCATGAGCAGGTTCATCTCCAAGTCCGCTGAACGTGCCCTTCCCGTTTTCAAAATCTTGAAGAAGGCAGGCCCAATGGAGTGGACCCCAGAGGCCAAGGCGGCATTGCAGGATCTGAAGAAATGCCTTTCCTCTATGCCGATACTGGTTGTGCCTAAACCACAAGAGTTGTTGCTGTTGTATCTAGCGGCAACGAATCAAGTGGTCAGCGCTGCACTAGTGGCGCGGAGAGAGGTCGACGAAGAGGCAGTGGCAGCGGTAGGACCGGTGGATGGCAAGTCAGAGATTCCTCTGGCAGGGCCTGGTGCCGGCAAGGCAAGGCCCCCGGCAGAATCCGACGCCGTCAGGGCAGGGCCCGCGCAGCCAAGTAAAGTGGTGCAGAAGAAGAAGATGATGCAGCACCCAGTTTACTTTGTCAGCCCCCTCTTGCAGGGGGCAGGTCAAGGTACTCCGGTGTGCAGAAATTGCTCTTCGGCCTCCTTATGGCCTCGAGGAAGCTGCGTCATTACTTCCAAGCCCACGAGATTACTGTCATCACCCGCCTCCCATTGCAACGGATACTGCACAACCCAGATGTGACCGGAAGGATTATGAAGTGGGCCTTGGAGTTGTCAAGCTTTGGGTTGAAGTTTGAAAGTACTTCAACAATCCAGAGCAAGGTCTTGGCGGAGTTCATTGTAGAATGGACCTCAACGCCTGACGAGGAAATCCAGGAGACTGCTCTCCCTGGCAAGGAGGCAAGTCGTGACTGGATCATGCACTTTTACGGGGCTTTCTCGCTGCAAGGCGGCGGTGCCGGTGTGCTGCTTGTCGCACCCACCGGAGAGCACCTCAAGTATGTGATCCAGATGCACTTTCCCAGGGAGATGTCCACAAACAACACTGTTGAGTATGAGGGGCTACTCGCCGGTCTCAGGATCGCGGCGGACCTCATGGTGAAGATGCTCATCATTAGGGGTGATTCGCAGCTTGTTGTCAGACAGGTCAATAAAGATTACCAGAGTCCATTGATGGAGGCCTACGTAGATGAGGTGAGGAAGCTGGAGGAGCGCTTCGACGTTATTCAAGAGGAGAACGACATCACTGACTACATGTCGAAGCGTGCTGCATTCAAGTTACCTGTGGAACCAGGTACCTTTTTGCTTCGGCTAACTCAACCATCCGTCGAACCATCAACGGAACAGAACAAGCAGAGGAAATCGGGCCCCGGCAAGTACCTTCCCGCCGAGCCCCCAGGGGCCGCCGGCAAGAGTGTTGCCGCGGATTCCGAGCCTGCCAAGGGGCAGCTGGCTCTGGCAGGGCGCCAAGCCTTGGACGTAGAGAGGGCCACCCCCATGGCGGAAGAAATGCCTTTGGTCCTTGTTGTCGAGCCCTAGGCTCCGGCATGGGCACAGCATACCGTACATTTCCTCCAGACTGGGGAACTTCCTGAAGAGCAGGAAGAAGCAGAAAAAGTAGCCCGTCGGTCTGCCTTATACCAGTTCGTTGATGACGTCCTGTACAGAAAAAGACTGAATGGTGTGAAAATGAAGTGCATCCCCCGGGAGGAAGGACTGGCGCTATTGGCAGAGATACATGGAGGCATATGTGGCTCCCACATAGGGTCGAGGGCCCTAGCCAGCAAAGTATTCCGGCAAAGCTTCTTCTGGCCCACCGCCGTCCAGGATGCAATGGCACTAGTAACCAGGTGTGAAGCGTGTCAGTTCCATTCAAAGAAGGTTCATCAACTAGCTCAAGCCCTTCAAACAATTCCTCTCTCTTGGCAGTTTTCGGTCTGGGCCCCTTCCCCCGTGCTGTCGGGGGCTTTGAGTACTTGTACGTTGTTATCGACAAGTTCACAAAGTGGCCGGAAGTGGAAGCAGTAAGGAAGGTGACAGCACAGTCAGCCGTCAAGTTCTTAAAGGGACTAGTCTGCCATTTTGGTGTGCCAAACAGAGTCATCACCGACAATGGCACGCAGTTCACAAGCCACGCCTTCATGCAGTACACCCAAGACCTCGACAGCAAGGTCTGTTTTGCTTCTGTGGCACACCCACGGAGCAACGGCCAGGCGGAGAGGGAAAATGCTGAAGTACTGCGAGGCCTGAGAACAAAGACTTTTGACAAGCTGCACAATAGCGGAAGGCGCTGGATTGATGAGTTGCCGACGGTTCTTTGGTCGATCAGGACGACGCCAAATCGAGCCACCGGCCAGACACCGTTTGCCCTGGTGTACGGGGCTGAAGCAGTTCTCCCCACAGAACTCATATACGGTTCACCTCGAGTTCTCGCTTATGACGAGCTTGAGCAAAAGTGATTGCGGCAAGATGACGCAACGCTCCTTGAGGAAGATCGTCTTCGGGCAGCTGTGAGAGCAGCACGCTACCAGCAAGCCCTGCGCCGCTACCATAGCTGCAAGGTCCGTGCCCGAAGCTTTGAGGAAGGCGACCTTGTTCTTCGGCGCGTTCAGTCGGCCAAGAATTCCAACAAGTTGACGCCAAAGTGGGAAGGCCCTTATCGGGTAATACGAGTTACTAGGCCCGGCGCAGTTCTCCTGGAGACCGAAGATGTTGTCCCAGTAAGCAATTCCTGGAACATCGAACATCTTCGCAAGTTTTACCCATAAGGCGCGGTTGCCGGGCCTCCCGGTGAACCACCTTTTGTGCGAGCCTTGCCGGCAAGGCATGTAACCCTCTGTATGAAGCCAGGCCCAGACGCTGAGCATAAATAAACGAAGTGTTGGCGCCCTAAGTTATAGCATGCATGCTAGGTCAAGTCTTTCCCTTAGTTAGGGTTGATAGTGCTTAGTGGCGACTAACCCCTAGCCTAGAGGTCGAGTTTCCGTCTTTCTGTTCTCTTTGGTTCGTAGGGCACGCGGATACTTCTGCTGAGCCGCTTGGGAAAAAGAGAACGAACCGACGCTCCGGCCCCGGCAAGCCAAGAGTACCGGGGGCTGAAGATACAAGGATCCAACCATGGCGGACCAAGGTTGCCGGGGGCTGCGGATCCAGATAAGTCTTCCATCCCCTTGTTATGTGTTTACGTAAAGAACTGGGACATGTGAAACCTTGTTTATGCCCTTGAAACCACCGTGCTCCCCCTTTCTTGTACCCAAGATTTACCTCCTGGGTCGGAATTTGGTAGAAGACGCGGTGGCAAGGAGATGAACGAGGGGCCTAACTCTACTTCGCCCCTGCCTCCGCCAATAGCGCGAGAATGGTCGACCGAGGTGGGGAGACGGTAAGGCCTGTTGCCGGGCGGCATGTTTATATTAAAAATAACAAGGATTCATCCTTTGCATGGGCCTCGCTCACGCACAAAGAACCCAGCAAGCACCCTTTTTCATTAAAAACATCCCATATAGGTACAGTTCATACGGAATTAAAAACATGAGCAAGGGGGATAACAAGTCTTAAAATGAACGAGTGCCCACATGCTTACAAAAAAAGATAAGATGCCCGTAATCCCTTCCTTGTCACTTTCCTCAGAAGGTGGAGCAAGAGAGCCGGAGGGCGAAAAGAGCACCTAGGTGAGGTGCGAGAAGCAAAAGGTGCCAAGAGAACATCCAGGTGCCAGGAGGGAAGCTGGAAGATGAGACAGCGGGCCGGCAATACGCGACGAAGGCATCGGTGCCCGCGTACTCTGACTTGCCGGCCACCACCTGCCTTCTTCGCCTTCTCTGGCCCTCTTACGCCAGCTGAGGGAGTACTGGATTAGGGGGTCTCCGGACAGCTGGACTATATCCTTTGGCCGGATTGTTGGACTATGAAGATATAAGATTGAAGACTTCGTCCCGTGTCCGTATGGGACTCTCCTTGGAGTGGAAGGCAAGCTTAGCAATACAGATATGTAGATCTCCTCCCTTGTAACCGACTCTGTGTAACCCTAGCCCCCTCCGGTGTCTATATAAACCAGAGGGTTTAGTCCGTAGGACAAGATACAATCATACCATAGGCTAGCTTCTAGGGTTTAGCCTCTACGATCTCGTGGTAGATCAACTCTTGTAATACTCGTATCATCAAGATCAATCAAGCAGGACGTAGGGTATTACCTCCATCGAGAGGGCCCGAACCTGGGTAAACATTGTGTCCCCCGCCTCCTGTGATCATCTGCCTTAGACGCACAGTTCGGGACCCCCTACCCAAGATCTGCCGGTTTTGACACCGACATTGTTGCTTTCATTGAGAGTTCCACTGTGCCATCGTCATAAGGAGGGATGGCTCGTATCATTGTCAAGAACAACATCACCTCTAGGGGAGCCCTGGCTATAGGCCAAACTCTCCGACTAGGCGGCCTCGTCATGACCGCCCGCTCGGCCGCTGCGCCGATGATGACTTCTCAGGTCATCGAAAATAGCCTCCACATTGGCTCGAAATTCACCGAGCAGATGGATCCGATGGAGCTCTCCTCTTTGAACGAGCTCTTGGATCGCATCGCCGCTCTGGTAGTCGCTACGGACTACGATCGGATTGGGCTTAAACCCAACCAAAGGGAGTTAACTCTCCATCGGTCACCCATCAGATAGCGGTGGTGGAGGAGCAATGCGATGATTCTCCCTCTATCTTGAGGATGAACTATGTCCGGATTCCCAAGATCTCCAAGCCAGGTACCCATCCACGGGGGGACATCGCCCTAACCCTGAACCTAGAATCAGGCTGCATGCCGAACCTGCGGGGCAACATCCCGGAGCCCGAACTTCCAAGATCGGAAACTCCCCTGCCCCGGGGTCTCAGATTGGGTCAAGGTCTAGACTTAAATCCACCCACCCACCCAGATATAAATAATATTTCCCGCATTAGGCAAGAGCCCCAAGAGACCACTATTGGGCCAGATTCCTCCTTTTAATGAACAAGGTCAAGGACTGTCGCGAGGAAGACGCAATTTCGTTCTTTTACAACAATTGCACGGACAAGGGAATCCTCAACGCCATAAGTCGCCGTGACATAGCACACTTCGCTGACTTGGCGGCCATAGTATGGAAGTACTGTGTGATGGAAAGCGCCTAGAAAACCCAAACAAAATTTTGGGATAATCCGGCTTTGACAAAACCCCCAGTCCAAACTAAAAGGGTGCACTCTCATAAGTCGCTCGACTCAATTACAAAGAAGCAAAAGCCCACTACAGGGCGTGGAACCGTATTGGAGGGATGGCTTAAGGGGCCCTGCAAAATTCATAGTACGGCGGATACCATACCAACACACAGCCTTAGAGCATGTTGGGTACTCCGGCAGGTGGCCAAGAGCGGTGAGGATCTCCTCATTCAAAACACCGCAGAGCACCATCCCGTGGATAACAATACAGTATTTACAGTCTTTGATACCTTCGCCTCAAATAATAGGCGTAAGCAAGCACTCCGCAGCCTTGCCAAAGTCTGCCACGTGGCAGCAATAAATCCATGGAGCGACACGGCTATCACCTTCAATGCCAGTGACGAACCTAAATTCCGAAAAGCCCGAGCACCAGCCGCCTTGGTCCTCTGTCCAATTGTGGACGGCTTTTGGCTTAGTAAAGTGCTCATTTACTGCGGCAGCGGATTAAACCCCATTTATGAGGAGACTCTTCAAAAAATGGAAATAGAAAGAAACCGTATTGAGCAAAGCAGCACGACCTTCTGAGGAATCATCCCTAGTCGGGAGGCACGTTGCGCTGGGAAAATCACACTAGATGTGGTATTCGGCACTCCGGAGAATTACAGGTCTGAAGAAATTATATTCCAAGTGTCCCCGTTCAGTAGCGGATACCACGCCCTCCTAGGGCGGGAGGCATTCACGATCTTCCAAGCCATACCCCATTACGGGTACATGAAGCTCAAAATGCCTGGGCCCAATGGAATCATCACTCTAGCTAGTGATCCGGACATAGCACTCCGCGCCAAGAATAAAACAGCCGCACTGGCCCTCGAGGCATTATCCAAAGCTCTTGCGGCGGAGGAATTAACTGCGCTGCGCTCTACAGTGGACAGGGACGACATGATACTTGACCAAAGATCCAAGTCCACCTCTTTTAAACCAACGGATGAAATATTCAAATTCCAACTCCATCCAACGGACCCCACAAAAACAGCATCCATCGGGGCATAGTTAAACCCCGCTGTAGACGCCGCACTACGGGAGTTCCTGCGCGAGAATTGGGACATATTCTCCTGGCATCCTTTAGACATGCCAGAAATCCCAGGCAGGCTGGCCGAGCATAGCCTTAACATTCTAAAGGGATTCAAGCCGGTCAAGCAGACTCTTCGGCGTTTCTCCGAACCTAAGCGACAAGCCATGGGAGAGGAGCTAGCCAAGTTACTGGAGACCGGATTCATTAGAGAAATAAAACATCCGTACTGACTAGCAAACCTGGTAATGGTACCAAAGAAGGTCAAATCATGGCGCATATGCATCGACTTCAAAGACCTTAATAAGGCTTGCCCCAAGGATCCCTTCCCCCTCCCTCGCATCGATCAAATTATTGACACCACCGCAGGACACGACTCATTGTGCTTCCTCGATGCATACTCCGGTTACCACCAAATTAAGATGGTGGAGTCCGATCAAGCCACAACGGCATTTATCACTCCATATGGCCCCTTCTATTTTAACACAATGCCCTTCGGGCTCAAAAACGCCAGCGCAACGTATCAACGCATGATTCAGACATGTCTTGAAAAGCATATCGGCAAAACAGTGGAGGCATATGTAGACGGTGTGGTCGTTAAAACCAGACACGTTGACTCCTTAATAGATGACTTGAGGCTCATGTTCGAGAATCTCCGAACATACAACATTAAGCTCAATCCGAAAAAATGTGTATTTGGCGTACCCGCCGGAAAGCTCCTGGGCTTCATCGTCTCCAGTAGAGGAATTAAAACAAATCCGGCTAAAATCCAAGCTTTGTCATAGTTGGCTATCTCAACTAACCTCAAGCAAATCCAGAAGTTAACTGGATGTGTGGCGGCCTTAAGCCGCTTTATTTTCCGATTAGGAGAAAAGGCACTCCCCCTTTATCGCCTTCTTCAGCACACCGAACACTTCGAGTGGACGGAGGCAGCCACGGTCGGATTGGAAGAAATAAAAGCCATCCTGGCCACCAACCCAATCTTGGTCGCGCCAAATGTCGGCGAACCAATGCTGTTATATATAGTGTCAACTCACCAAGTTGTAAGCGCAGTGCTCGTTGTCAAACGAGAGACGGACGGACATAAATTCCCACTTCAAAAGCCGGTATATTATGTATCCACTGTCCTCACTCCATGCAAATCACAGTATCCACATTATCAAAAGATAGCATACGCGGTATTCATGGCATCCCGGAAATTACGACACTCCTTTCAAGAGTGTTCAATTACGGTGGCCTCAGAAGTACCACTCAACGACATAATAAACAACCGCGATGTCACGGGCCGGATTGCCAAATGGGCTGTCGAGCTCCTCCCGTTCGACATAACATATAGACCACGGCGAGCCATTAAGTCGCAAGTACTGGCCGATTTCGTCGCCGAGTGGACAGAAGCCGAACTCCCTAAAGAGTACGGCACGTACTCCAATTGGATCATGCACTTTGATGGCTCTAAAAAGCTAGCTGGTCTGGGGGTTGGCGTCGTCCTGACGTCCTCCACTGGAGATACAGTCCAATACGTACTCCAAATACTATACACAGACTCCAACAACGCAGCCGAATATGAGGCCCTATTACATGGCCTCCGGATGGCAGTTTCCATGGGCATTCAATGCCTGGAGGTGCGTGGGGACTCAAACCTCACAATATCTCAAATAAATGGAGACTTCGATCCCAAGGATCCGAAAATGGCGGCATATCGCAACGCCGTCCTCAAAATGTCAGCTTGGTTCGAGGGGCTTGAATTCCACCATGTGGCTCGGGAAAACAATCAGGCGGCGGATATCCTCCCCTGTATCGGCGCTAAGGGCGATCCTGTCCTTGGAAAGGATGTTTAAGCCATCCGTGGTATGGGAAGGGGACACCGGTAACAATAGTCCGGACTCGGCCACAACACCAGATACCGAACACTCTGACACAAACGGAGGATCTGCCATCGAAATAACACCTTCAGCCCACGTGATAATGGCCGTCATCGCCCCATGGACAGAACCATTCCTGGCCTACCTAACCAGGCAGGAACTACCCGAGGACCAAAATGAGGCACGCTGCATAGTGCGGCGATCTAAAGCCTACAAGGTCCATGAGGGAGAGCTTTATAAGAAAAGAACTATTGGAGTCCTTCAAAGGTGCATCTCCGAAGAGGAAGGGTGGAAGCTTTTGGCAGAAATCCATGCTGGCATCAGCGGCCACCACACTGCAGCCTGGGCCCTTGTAAGCAAGGCCTTCCGTACATGTTTCTATTGGCCGAAGGCCCGAGCAGACACACAGGATCTGGTCCAACATTGCATCGGTTGCCAGCTTTTTGCAAACCAAAGCCATATGCTGCGTACCGCTCTCCAAACAATCCCCATTACTTGGCCCTTCGTGGTCTGGGGGCTTGATATGGTCATACCCCTCAAAGGGGGAACCCATAAGAAAAAATACTTACTGGTCATGGTGGATAAATTCACCAAATGGATAGAAGCCAAACCAGTTAAAACGGCTGAATCCGGACCGGTGATAGACTTCATATCTGGGGTTGTACACCATTATGGCATCCCCCACAGCATCATCACTGACAACGGCACGAACTTTACAGCCGACGAGGTAAAACTTTGGTGCAGCAACATGGGCATCAAGCTCGATTATGCTTCTGTCTATCACCCGCAAACTAATGGTCAAGTCGAGCGAGCAAATGGTCTTATCATGAGCGGCATCAAACCCAGATTAGTGCGGTCCTTAGAGGAATCAAACACGCACTGGGTAGGGGAGCTTGACTCCGTACTATGGGGGCTGCGGACCACGCCGAATCGCACTACCGGATACAAACCGTTTTTATGGTGTACGGCGCAGAGGCGGTTCTGCCTTGCGACATAATTCATGACTCACCTCGAGTGCACATGTACGAAGAAAAAGAGGCCGAGCTCGATCGTCAGGACAGTTTGGACGCCCTGGAGGAGGAGCGCGACGTGGCAAAAGCCTGTTCCGCATTCTATCAGCAACAGGCTCGAAAGTATCAAAGCAGAGAAGTACGGGCCAAAACCTATAACGTTGGCGAACTAGTTCTACGCCTGTCGGAGAAGAAAAAGAACAAGCTCAAGCCCAAATGGGAAGGTCCCTTCATTATTGACCAGGTTCTGACCAGTGGAGCATACCGTCTGCGGGATGCATCGGACAATCGACTCGAGCCAAACCCATGGAACGCAGCTAGACTCCGAAGTTTCTACGCCTAGTGCCAGACTCTATGTTCGTCTCCTTACCCCTGTCAATTTTTTGCATATCCGTTATCTGTCTTTTCTCTCTTTCTTCTCTTTTCTTCTCCTCAAGGCCTTAAAAGGCTAACTTGTGTCTTGACTACACAATCTTGATGCGCTAACTACGCTCATTATACCTGGGGGCTTCTTATACAGAAGCTTAATATAACTATTTTTCTGGGCTTTATGCCCCACACATGTGTTATTCTTCCACATGTACCTTTTTTCGCCATTATATGCATCGATATGAATTAAGTTTTGGCCAAGCTGGGTTGCCTGGCTCTTGTATTTATGCCCTACGTTCCCGTTAATTCGGCTAGGGCATAAGGGGAGCACCTCTGCGATTGTTACTGCCGGGTCAGCCGGATGTGTACCTCAGACTGGGTGAAGCCGAAAGCTAGCGTTCTTAAGGGAATATTCGGTCGGTGAACAAAAGATGACTTTTATTTATTTTGATAAATGCCCCCATATGTTTATAGCCTACGTCTCTTTTCGCAGTTCAGACATGCACATTAGGGCATGCGTACCCAGGGAAAGGAACCCTTAACGGAACTATTCTCCCTGGAAGATGTTTCTTACTATCCATGTAATATAACATAGCTAGTTGGGTACTTGTCTGTTCAAGCACTTATGACCCCTACGCCTGGTTTCCATGCATACACCGGTTTTTACATAACCGAGCGGGTATTCGGATACACTCCGGACTATCGGGTCCAGAGGTCGAAGTGAAAAGCTCCGCCATGACAAATGATTTACAATCCGCTAGGGACATTATATATGTCGCTTGAAGTACACAGTCACTAAGACTGACTAAATCTTCTTCTATACCATCCAACAGGCTGTCTAGCCTACAATCCTATTGGGAATACTTTGCGGCTAATTCTACTTGGTCATACACCAAACTGACGGGGATCTCTTACCCATCGGGCCCCACAGGTCCGACCTCGGCCATGTGGTTTGGGTCAGCTTTGGTATATCACGTCTTCACCATGCCCAGGCTTCCCTTGCACCTTGTCGGCAGGCTGATATCTTCCATAATCGGAAGCGCCGCCGCACTCCCTTGAGCTTCTCTATAAGCTCCCCCATGCCTCCTGGCGAGGATGCGGATGGCCACAAGGCTTGGGCAATACCCTGCATCACCTGTCAAACTTGTTCGTGCAGTTGTGAGAGCTCTGGTAGAAGATCACCCGCAGACCCGGGCATCTCCTCCATGGGACGACCCATTAGCATACATGCAGACATAACTTTGTTAGTCGGCTTCTTCGCTGAACTCTTTCAAAAGTTCGTTCAAGCACTTACTGAAAATGCCGCGTTGAAGCCGCTTATTCTCCTTCACGGAGTGCGCAAGCTGGGCTCGGACATCTTTCAGTTCCATGCCCAGCTGGATATTGGCGTCCTGGAGATTAATTTTCTCCTGCCTGACCCGCGTAAGCACGCGCTCGCCATCATTTAGCTGTTGATTAGCACGTTGCGCATTCTCCGGCATGGCCTCCGGATTCACTCCGGAGTCATCTACAACATCTATTGTTAGATTTGCATGCATGCCACATACTATCTGGTACCTGTCATTCTTTGCAATGGAAACAAGTGTTACCAGAGGGGGCCTTCTCAGACTCCTTCAACGCGGCAACCGTGGCACGTAGCCGGGCTTTGCACTCTTCCAGCTGCTGAGGCAATTGGGTTTTCTTCTCTGTAAGAACCTGCACAAATAATGATCCTTAAATCAGTTGTGTCAACTGTTTCAAGTCTCAGGGGCTACTGATATATATAATCGTTAGAATTTCTTACCCACAAATCCTTTACATACTGGTATGTGGCTCTGGCATGACCATTCTGAGCAGCACGAATGTATGTGTCTCCTGAGTTGAAGGCATCGAACGCCTCTTGGGAGAAACAAGCATCACGGAGTATGGCCCGGCGACGCGTGTGATTCATGGTGCTCTCCAGTTCGGAATTTCTAGCGGATAGTCTGTCTGCATCCTCTGTAGGAGGAGCATCCGACGTTCGCCCCGTGTTAGCTTCCGCCTCTATGTCCGGCCCTAGAGCCTGACCGGTGGAGGCATGATCGGCAACCTCTCCGGATATAGTCCTGCGAGCGTTTTTCCTACTAGGAAACATGGATGTCATTATATTTTAAGAAAGACGACAACCACGGAGCGAGGTTCTGTATCATACCTCTGCGCTGGCGTCTCAGTCCTGACCGCCTTCCTTTTTGGCCTACCCGGCTTCGGTGTCCCTTGTTGGCGAGTCACTGCGGGTTCGGCATGGCATCCCAAGGGCCTTCCCTATAAGACACCATATGTGTATGGTAGGTGAAGTGCATAAAAGGGGATCCTTCTCGGAAGTTGGGACTCTAGTTTTTCTTACATGTGATGCAGGGAGTAGCCCAGGATAGTCGGCTATGATGGCCACCATGGCATCATCGCAGCTCAATTGATAGAATGTCATGTCGATCAGCTCCACAAATATGTCCGGATCCTCTTCGAGTCCGGGATCGAGGGCCCGGTCAGTGTCCTCCGGTTGTGGAGGTGGGTTGTTGACCTCCCTTGCAGCTTTTCGCAGTTCCTGCCATGAAACGGCAAGGTAAGTATTTATGACAAAGAATGCGGGAAGGTTGGGAGTAAAAAGTGACAGCTCACCCAGCTTGGAGGGTTGTACATGGAGAATCCATCCCATGGCTTAATATGGGTGAACTCCTCTTCCTCTCCCTTGAACAACTCGGAGATAATTTTTGCTAGAGCAGCAACGGAGTCTGGTCCCTTATGCCCGCAGCGGGTGGCATCATCTTCCCCGTTAAAGCGCCACATGGGGTGCCCTCGATATTGAAGTGGCTGCACCCCCGCATTATACGTATTGACATAACCTCGATTATTGTCAGTCCTGATTGAGCCAACACTTTTATCCGGTCCATCAGGTAAAGGACTTCTCCGTTATCTTCCTCCTGAGGGCTCCGTGGGCGCCAGCTTCGGCGTATCTTCAAAGGGGCACATTGTCGAACTTGGGAAGACCCATCCGAATAGGATCTGGAAGGGGGGCGTCCTCCATGGAAAACCACTCCGAAGGACAGTCTTCGGACGTCTTCTTCGGGGTCCCGGACAGGTATCTGGTCCCGGCGATGCGCCATATTTCGGCTCCGCCCACTTGATATATTGACCCCTTCTGTGTACGGGGCACAAGGCAGAATAGCCTCTTCCACAGCTCGAAATGAGCTTCGCAGCCCAGAAACAGCTCACAAAGGGCAACATAACCAGCGATGTGTAATATGGAAGCGGGGGTGAAATTATGCAACTGAGGCCATAAAATTCCAGGAGCCCGCGGAGGAACGGATGGATTGGAAATCCAAGTCCCCTTCGTAAATAAGGGACAAGGCATACCCGCTGCCCCGTGGAGGGATTGGGGAGGCTCTCCGCTTGCTCCCTGCCATTATAGGTGGCAAGCCCTGCTCGAACGGGGACCATATACGCTGGAGGGAGAAATCCCTGGGTCTGTAACTCTGCTAATTGTCTGTGCGGGACGGAGCACTTCTCCTAATCACCGGGCTTAGGGCTACGACAGCGGGAGGAGGAGCTGCGATGGCCGGCCATGTTGGAATGGATTTTTTCGAGCGCACTTCGATGGATACTCGCCATGGGAGGATGGTGTGGTCTGGATCTAAGAATCCCCGTCTCTTTAATAGACAATTTACTTACATGGCTAGGGTGGCAAATGTAAAAATGCCCTGTCTCCTCGCATTCACTCGACACGTGGAAGATAGCTCTTATTGGGCGCGGAAGCCAAGAAGTGCAACGTTTATGGGGAGCCGGACACTACTCAGCAGATATTCAGAATTTGGAGAAGAACCCGCCTTGCAATGCTGAGGAAAATCTGCGCGCCGGACTCATCGTCATTGAAGCCTGGTTCGGGGGCTACTGAGGGAGTCCTGGATTAGGGGGTCTCCGGACAGCCGGACTATATCCTTTGGCCGGACTGTTGGACTATGAAGATATAAGGTTGAAGACTTTGTCCCGTGTCTGGATGGGACTCTCCTTGGCGTGGAAGGCAAGCTTGACAATACGGATCTGCAGATCAATCAAGATCAATCAAGCCATAGGCTAGCTTCTGTGTAACCCTAGCCCCCTTGTAACCGACTCTGTGTAACCCTAGCCCCCTCCGGTGTCTATATAAACCGGAGATACAATCATACCATAGGCTAGCTTCTAGGGTTTAGCCTCTACGATCTCGTGGTAGATCAACTCTTGTAATACTCGTATCATCAAGATCAATCAAGCAGGACGTAGGGTATTACCTCCATCGAGAGTGCCCGAACCTGGGTAAACATCGTGTCCCCGCCTCCTGTTACCATCCGCCTTAGACGCATAGTTCGGGACCCCCTACCCGGGATCCGTCGGTTTTGACATCGACACCAGCCGTCCAAGGAGGCTACGGGGAGAACCCCGATGGAGAGCTTGGCGAGGATGGCATTTGGCAAGGCACGTGGCTGAGGGAGGGGCGGCGCGATCAGTCGAAGTCGGAGTCGGCATCCTGCCGCCCGACTCCCTCGCTGTCGCTGTCGCTATCCTCCTCCTCACTCCCGCTTGAGGAGGAATCTTCATCATCGGAGGAGATCTTCACGCAGCACTTCAAGCGAGTTCCGAGATCTCCGAAGACCTTGAGGGAGAGCAGGCTGCCCTCCGTTAACTTCAAGTAGAGGACAAGCCCCGCCGTCAAGCTGTGGTTGCGTGTGAACGTCTTCCATCCGCGACGGAGGTACATGACGTGAGGGGCAGGGAAGTCGACATCGACCCGCGTGCCGCCATTCCCGCAGCCCTTCATGTGCAACCAAAGGGTCTGGGGAGGATCGAGCTCCATCTCCCGAGTGAAGGTAGTAGGGAGACGAAGGCGGCAACACGGTGGCCGGCGCAGCCTGATAAAGAACTCGTGGGGCTGGTCCCCGATGTGGTGCTCCGTCGGGGGAGGCATCGCTGGCGGAGGCGAGGCTGATGCGCCGCCCCGTCCTCCTCTCCCCTGGGAGCCACGACGGCCTCGACCTCGCGCCCCTCCCCTTTACTCTCGTGGCAGGTTCCGTCGCCACGAGCTCTTGGGAAGGAGGAACGCGCTGGTGAGCAGCGACCCTCGCCGCCACCGTCGAAGGGCCAGCGCTCCCTCTCGTCATGGCGGATGGAAGGAAGAAGCGGAGGTGGAAGGAGACGGATGATGGAAGAGTATGGAACGACGGATGGAAGGAAGAAGCGGAGGTGGAAGGAGACGGATGATGGAAGAGTATGGAACGCCGCCCCCCTCCCCTCCTTATAAAGGGGCGGAGTCGGGGCTCGGCCGCCCCACTCGACCAGTCCGATCATCGGGGGCTGATATGTCTCCAACGTATCTATAATTTATGAAGTATTCATGCTATTATATTATCAACCTTGGATGTTTTATATGCATTTATGTAGCGACCTGACCCGAATGGATCAAGTCTCTGTGCTTAAGTGTCATCCCTGGATCGGTATGCTGACACACACAGTACACGAAGGATTTATAACAGAGGTAAATCACATGTATAAAGTAACGTAAATACTATTACCTCAATCCATATAGCGGAAGCAACAAGGTTGTGGATTCCCATCAACACCAACGGCAAAGTTGAGTGTAGAAATCATAACCCTAACGTATCACTTACTCGTCGTAAGATAATCCTGCAACATGAGACGTTGCAGCCCAAAACGGGTCAGTACATTGAATGTACTGGCAAATTCACACCATAGAGAATAATGAATAAAGACTATCACTACATGCATATTTGGCTGGTGGAAAAGCTCTATGGTTATAAGGTTTTTGCGTAAAGCCAATTTTTCCCTACTGCAAAGGAATAAATTTATTTAACTATCATGGCGGTTGTGAAACATCGAGAATGGTTGACAGCATTCCGATCCCAATTAAGTGAACAATTAAAACCCAACAACATTAATTAGAAGTAACATGATGAGATTCACATGATATTCAAGTACTAGATACTCAAGTTGTCCATAACCGGGGACACGGCTAATCATGATTAGTTTATACACTCTGCAGAGGTTTGCGCACTTTTCCCCACATGACTCGATCACCTCCGTTTGTTTTCTCGCACTACATGGTGTTTGAGAAACGGATGACCGAGACATAGTCTTTCAGAAGCGCTAGCACCTTACATGTGGGGTAGACCGTACCACCTACAACCCCTACATCTGCTAGTCCACCCCGTAAGAGTTCGCACAACTTAGTCAACTATGCTAGAGCCCATAGTAGCATGTGGCTGCACACAGAAGTTTCTAGCATGAATTATCTTATGATCCCTTTGAGCCTGGGTGGCGGTCCAAAATAAAACAGGCAAGTCCTGATAGACATCAGGTGCCTCAATCCACCCAGATGTGTGTTTAAGTTGCCACCTTAGATAAACCATTAAAAATTATCAACTCACATCTGTCATGGATATCACTCACCCAATCCACGTCTACTAGCATAGCATGGCATAATAAGCAAACGTAGAAGTAACTCCCAAAGGTTTGATAATAAACAGGTAATAGGTACTACCTCATCTACTTCCCATCCCACAATTTAATTAGATCCTATTCATGCAATGTGTGAATATTGATCTAATGCAATAAAACTGGGTTGCAGAAAAGGTATGATCAAAGTGTGAACTTGCCTGCAATGTTGATGAAGATGATTCGCACTCAAAAATCTTGATAGTTCTACTCGTCACACTCCGGTCAATCTATCGTAAGCAAACAATAGTAACCACACATAAGCAATCACTCAAAAGATCAGAAAGAACGAAGAAGACGATTCGGAAACATCAAAACCAAGCAAATAACTCTTGCAACATAAAACAATTTCTAACACTACCAAAATTATGTGAATTTGGCCTTATTAGAATGTGTAGGTCAAGAGCTTCGATTTGCAAAAAGAATCAACTCAAACGGAGTTACGGATAAAAAGATATGATTAACAGAAGTTTGAATTCAAATCTGATCTAATTCAAATTTTAAACTTTTCAAAAACATGTTTGAGTTGGATTAATGGATAGAGGGGATCATAACGAAGACGTGGGCGTTGGTTTCATTGAATTTGGACTAATGAGCAAAAAGTTATGATCGTTTGAAGTTCAGGGACTAAACTGTAAAGAAAAACCGGCGGCGGCGGTTTTGGATCGGTGGAGCGGCGGCTCCGGCGAGGGCGGCGTGCTCCGGCGTGGCGGACAGCGGCGACGCGGGCAGCGGCGAGCGGTGGCGCGGTTGGCGCGGTCGGCGGGGTGGTGCGGCGAAGCAGCGGCGAGGCGGCGAAGGGGCGCGGCACAGACGGCGGCTTGCAGGAAGTGCGGCAGCGGCGCGGTCCGCGACATGCGGCGGTGGCGCGAGGGGAGAGGGGCGGCGCGGTTTTATAGGAGGGGAGGGGAGGTGTTGCGTGGAGAAGGGGTAGGGCAGAGGCGGCGGGCGCGGAGTCCGGAGGTGGCACGGACGCTGAGGCGACGCTGACGTGCGGCGGCAGGTCTCCCGCTCGGGAGGGAGACGGCGAGGGGAACTGGGCTGGGTCGGCTAGGAGCTGGGCCGGCCCAGTCGGCGGGAGTTCCCTCTTTTTTTATAAACATTTTTTTTGAAACTAAAACAATAAAACCAAAATAAATAAAAATATTATATAGGCATATAATATATGAAAATTTTCAGAAAAAGATTTCCTACAACATGAACATTTTTGTAGCATTAAATAAAATTCGCACAAATTCAGATAAAACAAAGAGTGCTACAGGTCTATTAAAATCCAACTAGAATCATTTTAAAAATACCAAAATGATTTCAAATTAATTTTTCTCCAATTTTCTAATGTAGGGAATCATGTTACCCTAATTTCCATATATTTTATTTTTGGAGAAAAATAATTTGAATAAAACTCAAATAAATCCAAATTTAAAATAAATTCAAAAAATCTTTGAATTTAATTCTTTGAAACTCCCAACTCATATTTCATATAATTTGAAGAAGTCATTTTATCTTCTCTCATGAAAATCATTGAGTTGCATAAAGTTTCAGAATTGGAAATATTTTCAAATGAAATTCAAATATTTTCAACACCCCTTGTCATTTAAATAAATGGAAGAAGTCATGTCATCTTCTCTCCGGGGTTTTGTGTTTGAAAAAATTTGAATTCATGGAGATCAGAAAGCAAATATGAAAGTTTGGGAAAGTCCTTTTATTCCCTCTCATTTAACTTTCAAAAAGTTTCGAATTTCACTCACTTTCAGACAATCAATCAAACAATCAATCAAATCTATCTATTTATTATAACATTCCAAAATTTAGAATTTTGGGATGTTACAATTTATATGCTATTTTATATGATTTTTGGGACTAACCTATTAACCTTGTGCCCAGTGCCAGTTTCTGTTTTCCCCTTGTTTTTGAGTTTTACAGAAAAGGAATATCAAACGGAGTCCAATTGACGTGCCAATTTTTGACGATTTTTTATGGACCAAAAGAAGACCCCGGAGTAAAAGAGTTGGGCCAGGAGAGTCCCGGGGCGTCCACGAGGGTGGGGGGCGCGCCGACCCCCCCACCCCCCAGGCGCGTGGGCCTGCCTCGTGGACGCCTCGGGCACCTCCTTGACGTGAGACCAACGCCAAAAATTCCTATAAATACAGAAACCCCGGAAAAGTAACCTAGATCGGGAGTTTCGCCAGCAGAAGCCTCCGTAGCCACCGAAAACCAATCTAGGCCCTCTCTAGCACCCTGCCGGAGGGGGCCATCATCACCGGAGGGCATGGAGGAGGATCCCGGAGGGGCCATCATCACCATGAAGGCCAAGGACCAGAGGGAGAACCTCTCCCCATCTAGGGGGGAGGCCATGGAGGAGGAAGCATAAGGGGGAGAACCTCTCCTCCTCTCTCTTGGTGGCACCAGAGTGCCATCAGGAGGGGAATCATTGACGCGGTGATCGTCTTCATCAACATCACCATCCTCATCTCTTTTATGCGGTCCACTCTCCCGCACCCCGCTGTAATCCCTACTTGAACATGATGCTTTATGCCACATATTATGATCCAATGATGTGTTGCCATCCTATGATGTTTTGAGTAGATATCCTTTGTCTTCGGGTTGATTGATGATCTAGATTGGTATGAGTTGTATGTTTTACTTTGGTGGTGTCCTCTGGTGCCCTCCGTGTCGCGCAAGCGTGAGGGATTCCTGATGTAGGGTCTTGCAATACGTTTATGATTCGCTTATAGTGGGTTGCTTGAGTGACTGAAACACAAACCCAAGTAAGGGGGTTGTTGCGTATGGGATAAAGAGGACTTGATGCTTTAATGCTATGGTTGGGTTTTACCATAATGATCTTTAGTAGTTGCGGATGCTTGCTAGAGTTCCAATCATAAGTGCATATGATCCAAGTAGATAAAGTATGTTCGCTTATGCCTCTCCCTCATATGAAACTGCAATAGTGATTACTGGTCTTGTTAATAATTGCCTAGGACAATTCCACACACCAATCCACCATTATTCCACACTCACTATTTATAATATTTAGTAATATATTCTAACTTTATGATAACAGCACCTACTTTTATATTTTAGCTCTCTGATATCATACAAAGTTATCCCCTTCATACCCACAACATAGTTTTATTTCTTGTTGCTAGTTGGAAGCAAACGTTCGATGTACGTAGAGTCGTATCAGTGGTAGATAGGGCTTGAGAGAATATTGATCTTACCTTTAGCTCCTTGTGGGTTCGACACTCCATACTTATCACTTCCACCTTTGGAAATTGCTACGATGATTCCTTGCACTTGGGGATTATCAGGGGCGCAGGGAATCAGGACCGGCCCGCTGCCCCAATCAGCGATGACCCGGTTTCCCACCTCCACCTTCTGCCACCGCACCACCTCAGCTGCCTGCCTGTCTACATGGCACTTCATGCATCACTAGCCTGGGCACGTGTCGAAGCGAGGAGGAGCGGCGACGGACGGGACGAGCCTTGTTCCCGTCCCCGATAAAGCTAAGGGACACCTAAGCGATGCATTAAATGCGTCTTGTCCTGTAATACTGGTGATAAGCTCGCAGTACGGTAGGCCTTTCCACCTCATGTGTGCCACTGTGGCAGCCCCTTTCGACTATAAAAGGAGGCCCATGGCGTACTGGAGGGGGATTCGGCTCTGTTGAACTACACAACCACCGTAGCTAGTTCGAGAGCCCACGAACACTCAATACATCCACCAAAGCAGGACTAGGATTTTACGCATCCTCGCGGCCCGAACCTGGGTAAATGATCTTTGTGCTGACTGTTAATCCTGCTCTTCTCATGACCCCACGCCCCGGCAACCGTAGTAGGGATTCTTGTGATCCCATAGGTGTCGTTTCCCACCGACATGCTAGAATAAAAAAGGGAAAATCAAAAAGAAAAAGAAAAAGGGGAAAGTCTCCCTTGCCCCCTGGGGCCAAGCCCACCTGGGCCGGCCCAATGCCCCATCACCAAGGCTGGCCCACTCGTCCTCCCTGGTCCTGTTCCCCTCCCCTTGTTCGAACGACCGAGGGCGCGCGCCCGCGTGTCACCGCCGAACCACCTCGCCGTCGACGAGGGGGATGAGGATCCCCTCGATGCCTCAGGCTCCCCTTCCACTTTCTCTGCCACCCCACTCGCTCGCTCAATTCCCTCGTCCACTCTGCCTCTCCCTCTCCCCACCAGATCCTCCTCGCCCAGATCCACCACGGCCACCACCGCAGTCGCCATGGCCAGCACCGTCTACGTGCTCTCCACCGTCCCCTTCACCTAGGACCGTGCCAAGGGCTCCCCCTCGACCTCTCCTTCACCCACGACCAGTCCCTCGAGCTCGGCGCCCCTACATTGACTCCGACGCTAGGTTCTTCTTCCTCGGCAGCCATCAGCGTTCCTCTGCGATTCTGGCGCCCTGCTGCTCCTAACCTTCCAACGAGCCACCGTGCGCTCCTATGTAAGCTCCCCGACCTTTCCCCTATGCTATCGCCGTCGATCTCGCCCCCTAGTTGTCGTCGCCATTGGTGTTGCCCCGCCACCATGGTGAAGCTCGTCGCAGCGGCCACCATTGCCACAGCTCGCGTCTGAGCTTGTTGCCGAGCTCGTGAGGTTACCAGGAGCCCAACTCCCACGCGTATGCTTTTCCCCGAGCCCGCTAGCACACCTGCCACTTTGACCGAACATGTCGCCGCCTTGCTCTTCGCTGGAGCTACTCCAGTGGCCTTTTGACCACATGCACGTGTCCATCCAGCTCGCCCGCTCGGCGCTCGCGTAGATCACCCCCCCACGCTTTTAGTTCGAGCTAACACACACGGCTTCGTCGATTCCACCATCGCCAAACGTCGACGCCGGTGATGTTCCGGCCATTCCCAGACCCAAATGTTGGTAGCATTCGACGCGCGAGATCGTCAGCTTCCGAACGCGCCTGACCACGGCTCAAATGATGCGCCGTAGCGCAATTCGGCCGCCGCGGATGGCCTCGCCGGGGTTGCTCCGGCGCCGGCGCTGACTTGGCACCCGCGGGGCCCGCCTCTGGGTCGCTGCCCATGGGCCCCCAGAACCCAGTTGACCATGTTGGCCGCGGTCAACTATGCTGACTGGGCACTCAGTGCCACTGACACGCGGGCCCCGCCGCTTAATCCTCTAACTAAAACGTTTTTATAATTAAAATTAATTAGTTAGTTAATGAGTCACTGACAGGTGGGGTCTAGTAGCTAATTAACCATGTTTAATTAAAATAACTCACTATTAGCCCTCTGTGTATGACATGTGGGACCCACTGGTTAGGTTTGACCTGATTAGTTGCCCTGTTGACTGCTGATGTCAATGTGACGTCATGCTGACGCAATAACCTTTCTGTTAATTTATTTAATTCCAGAAAATGTTTAAACCTTTAGAAATTCATAGAAATTAAACCGTAACTCAGATGAAAATGTTTTCTACATGAAAGTTGCTCAAACAAAATCCAAAGAATCCAAATACGCGGTCCTTTCATCTGTCACGTGCTCCTAGCATGTTGAACATGGAACCGTCCCCTCTCTTTCGTCTATCTGGAAAAAGCCAGACGCCGAGAAAACCCCTCCGGATGATTTCCCTCTCCGTCTGCAACGTGTAGTACTGTGTTAGAGCACTCCTAGTGTAGCTTACTACCATGTCGTGCTTTCTGTTTCATTTGTATGCTTGCTATTTATTGTTTCTTCCCCCTCTTCTCTCCAGTATACCCCGAGAACGATGATGATGCCCTTGTGATCGACTACGTCGACGACGACACTTCTTCCTTTTCAACAGAGCTTCCAGGCAAGCAAACCCCCCTTGAGCATTCCGATATCGCCCATTTCTTTCCCTCTCATGCTTGCATTAGAACTGCTACTGCTTTCTTTATGATGCTATTCTGATGCATAGCCTACTTTTGTAACTTGCTTATTGTTACCTTACCTGCTTATCCTAAACTGCTTATTATAGGTTGGTTAGTGATCCATCAGTGACCCCCACCTTGTCCCAGTTGCCCCGCTATTATGTTTGATGACTCGATCAACGTGATCGACATCCAGGCCCCGACACTGCACATCACCCCCACTAGTTGTACGACTCTTAAGAGTTACCATCGAGTGCCGAGGGTGGAACCTCTTACATCACCCCTGATGAGATCTCTGTAGTGAAGCTATTCGGTCGTGGTCATCGAGGGTGATTTCCTCCTTAACCACTTCCGATATGGCTCTGTCGTGCAACCCCTCAAGTGTGAACCTCGAGGGTGGATCCTCTTACGTTCACCTTGATGATTACATTGAGTGGAATTCACCGAGGGTGATTCCTCGGGGTTTTCCCCTTGATGTTTGGACACAAAGATACTTGGACTTTACAACTATTACTTGGAAAGGCGGGTCGACTTTAGGGGTACCCGTGAGTGATATGGAGACGGGTTTACCTGGAGGGTACTCGAGAGTTGAACATGAGGCGTGGCCGGGCATTCTTAGCCCTTGCCGCAAGTACTCGAGACGGGGCGACGGGGTCACATCTTTCGTGAGTCTCTGCTCGTGACCGCACTACCAACACACTCACGGTTTGGATATTTGATCCGAGGGGCCTCTGGCCTGATAGCACTAACCATCACGTGGGCATAGAATGGGCGTTCTGCGTCGTATACATCAGCCGAAGCTTAATCGACGTCAGCGACTGAGCGGCGCGCGCCGGGTTGTACTACGTAAGCTCCTGCCTTGTTTAAGGAGGTAGCTAGGTCTGCTCATCGGCCGCGTACGCAACGTGCAGGAGTTCCCGGGGAGATGGCCCATGACCCCTGGGGCATAGGCTTAGTCCGGTGTGCTGACCTCTCTATTAAGCTTAGGTTGGGTTGCGGCATATTGTTTGGCTGAGGCCGGGCATGACCCAGGAAATTGTGTCTGGCCGGAGTTAATCAAGTGTGGTGGGTAAGTTGGTGCACCCTGCAGGGAAGAAAACATCTATCGATAGCCTTTTCTACGGTAACGGACGCTCGGAATTGTACCCCGGTCGATACAACTAGAACTTGATGCTGAGGCATGTATTGGAAATGATGGCTCCAGGATTGTTTCCTCGCAGGGAGTCGAGGAAGTGTTCCCTGGGCAGGTTACAACATACTTGCTAATATTATAATATGCCTTTCTATACTCTTATGAATGCTGCAAAATGCTTGGAGCTGCTTGAAGATGCTAGTCTTCGATAGGCTAGGTTTTCTCCTTCTCTTCTGGCATTCTGCAATTTAGTCCACAGATACAGTCCATTACTTTGATACATATGCATTTTAGTTTAGATCTGATGTAAGTTTTATGAGTACTTTGGATGAATACTCACGGCTGCTTTGCTACCTCTTTTCCCCCATACCCGATTGTTGCGACCAGATGACGGATCCGAGGAGCAAGACGACACCACTGATGACTACCTCTACCCTGAGGGTGCCTACTACTACGTGACGGTAGCTGACTTCTTGGAGTAGTTAGGAGGCTGCCAGGTAGGAGGCCTTGCCTTTTCGATCGATGTTGCTTTTGTGCTAGCCTTCTTAAGCCAAACTTGTCTAACTTATGTCTGTACTCAGATATTGTTGCTTCCATTGACTCTTGTTTATTCGAGCTTATGTATTCAAGCCCTTGAGGCCCCCGGCTTGTAATATAAAGCTTGTATTATTTTAATTTGTGTCTAGAGTTGTGTTGTGATATCTTCTCGTGAGTCCTTGATCTTGATCGTACACATTTGCGTGTATGATTAGTGTACGATTGAATCGAGGGCGTCACAAGTTGGTATCAGTGCCGACTGCCTGTAGGATTCCCCTTTTCAACTCCTTTGCCGAAGTTGAGTCTTGTAACTGAAAAACTTTTACTAACATTGGTTGTGTGGCTTACGGGCCCATGTCGCCATTGGGTGGTATTAGGATCTTTTATTCCTCGTCTATACTCTGAGACTCTGATCTCTCTTCCATTCGGGTTAAACGAATTTACTACCTCTAACATTAGGATCCAGTGACCACATTCACCCCAAAGTTGGATAAGCCATAGTTCTTAGAATAGTATTCTAAATAGTACACACACTGTCTTGTTGACTATGAAGTGGTATCCATCGTACCTCTTTCATTATGCATGTTTCATCATGAATGATCCTTGTCTTTGCAAATGCTCAATGCTGAACTAACCCCTGTTACATGTTAGCAGGATGGTTAGACCCACTGGTCGTGGCCGTGGTGCCAACGATCTACCACCGCCCGAATTCTTTGCCGGAATGATGCAACAATTTGAGCTGAATTGCCAGTTCATGAAAGGAATGATGGCTCTGTTTCCTCGTCCGAATATGAATCAACAGCCAGCCCTAGTAACTCTGCAAGTCTTCCACGTGTCGCAACTTCATCGATGCTTCAAGGATCCAGAATGTGAAGTGGATCCAGAACTAGTTGAAATTCAAGATGATCTTACATACAAAGAGCATCTGATCCGTATTCTTGAAGAAGCTGAACGTCAAACCCGCCAAAAGGTTACCAAGTTCCTCAAGGTGCAATGGTCGAATCATACTAAAGATGAAGCCACTTGGGAACGCGAGGATAACCTCCGTGCTGAATACCCCAACCTGTTCCCTTCTACCTCTTAATTCTCAGGACAAGAATTTCTTTTAGAGGAGGAGAGTTGTAACACCCCGGTGTAATGATGCTACAGTAATCCATGAGATCAAGCTAATCATTTTGCTATAACAGTGCTTAGTCACTTTGATCAATATTCCATTTCAATTTCCAGTTGAATAATTTCAAATGCTGAGTGAAATTCGAAATTGCTCAAACGTAAAAACTAAAATGTTCATCTTGTGGCAAATAATCATTTGTTAATATTGGTGGTGAACCAACATTTTTGCAAAGTGTTTAAGTGTCCTAAGCTGCTTAAAATAGTGACCTAATCAACAAATTAAATGCCTTTTTAATTTATAAAATTGGTAAACTTTTTCAAAAATGTCTCACAATATTTTGTGGCAGTGCACTTTAATTCTTTGGAATTGTTTTGGCCTTTGGCATATTTTTGCAAAGTCAATTGTGGCTAAAAGAAAATGCAAAAGCTGCTAGAATAAAAAAGGGAAAATCAAAAAGAAAAAGAAAAAGGGAAAAGTCTCCCCTGCCCCTGGGGCCAAGCCCACCTGGGCTGGCCCAATGCCCCTCACCCAGGACGGCCCACTCGTCCTCCCCGGTCCTGTTCCCCCTCCCCCTGTTCGAACGACTGAGGGCGCGCGCCCGCGCGTCACCGCCGAACCACCTCGTCGTCGACGAGGGGGATGAGGATACCCTCGACGCCTCGGGCTCCCCTTCCACTTGCTCTGCCACCCTACTCGCCCGCTCACTTCCCTCGTCCAGTCCGCCTCTCCCTCTCCCCACCAGATCCTCCTCGCCCAGATCCGCCATGGCCACCACCGCAGTCGCCATGGCCGGCACCGTCTACGCGCTCTCCGCCGTCCCCTTCACCTAGGACCGCGCCAATGACTCCGCCGTCGACCTCTCCTTCACCCACGACCAGACCCTCGAGCTCGGCGCCCCTGCATCGACACCGATGCCAGCTTCTTCTTCCTCAGGAGCCATCGGCATTCCTCTGCGATTCTGGCGCCCTGCTGCTCCTAACCTTCCAATGAGCCACCATGCGCTCCTACGTAAGCTCCCTGACCTTTCCCCTATGCTATCGCCGTCGATCTCGCCCCCTCGATGCCATCGCCATTGGTGCTGCCCCACCGCCATGGTGACTCTTATCGCAGCGGCCACCGTTGCCGCAGCTCGCGTCTGAGCTCGTTGCCGAGCTCGTCAGGTTACCAGGAGCCCAACACCCACGCGTATGCCTTTCCCCGAGCTCGCTAGCACATGCTGCCACTTTGACTGAACACACCGCCGCCTCGCTGTTTGCCAGAGCTACTCCGGTGACCTTTTGACCACCTGCGCGTGTCCATCGAGCTTGCCCGCTCGGCACTCGTGTAGATCACCCCCCACACGCTTTTAGTTCGAGCTAACACACACGGCTTCATCAATTCCGTCGTTGCCCGAAAACCACCGCCACCAAACGTCGATGTCGGCGATGTTCCGGCCATTCCCAGACCCAAACGTTGGTAGCATTCGACGCGTGAGATCGTCAGCTTCCGAACGCGCCCGACCATGGCTCAAATGATGCGCCATAGCGCGATTCCGACTGTCTCCGGTGTTCGGCCACCGCGGATGGCCTCCCCGGCGTTGCTCCAGCGCCGGCGCTGACCTGGCACCGGTGGGGCCTGCCTCTGGGTCGCTGCCCATGGGCCCCCTGGACCCAGTTGACCACATTGATCGCGGTCAACTATGCTGGTTGGGCACTCAGTGCCACTGACACGCAGGCCCCACCGCTTAATCCTCTAACTAAAATGTTTTTCATAATTAAAATTAATTAGTTAGTTAATGAGTCACTAATAGGTGGGGTCCAGTAGCTAATTAACCATGTTTAATTAAAATAACCCACTATTAGCCCCTCTGTGTATGACATGTGGGACCCACTGGTTAGGTTTGACCTGGTCAGCGGGCCTGCTGACTGCTGATGTCACTGTGACGTCATGCTGACGCAATAACCTTTCTGTTAATTTATTTAATTCTAAAAAATGTTTAAACCTTTAGAAATTCATAGAAATTAAACTGTAACTCGGATGAAAATGTTTTCTACAAGGAAGTTGCTCAGAAAAATCCAACGAATCCGAATACGCGGTCCTTTCATTTGTCACGTGCTCCTAGAATGCTGAACATGGAACCGTACCCTCTTTTTTTGTTTGTCCGGAAAAAGCCAGACGTCGGGAAAACCCCTCTGGATGTTTTCCCTCTCCGTCTGCAACATGTAGTACTGCGTTAGAGCACTCCTAGCGTAGCTTACTGCCATGTCTTGCTTTCTGTTGCATTTGTGTGCTTGCTATTTATTGTTTTCCCCCCTCTTCTCTCCGGTAGACCCCGAGAATGATGATGATGCCCTTGTGATTGACTACGTCAACGACGACACTTGTTCCTTTTCAACAGAGCTTCCTGGCAAGCAAACCCCCCTTGAGCATTCCGATATCGCCCATTTCTTTCCCTCTCATGCTTGCATTAGAACTGCTACTGCTTTCTGTATGATCCTATTCTGATGCATAGCCTGCTTTTGTAACCTTCTTATTGTTACCTTACTTGCTTATCCTAAACTGCTTAGTATAGGTTGGTTAGTGATCCATCAGTTACCCCCACCTTGTCCCAGTTGCCATGCTTTATGTTCGATGACTCGATCAGCGTGATCGACGTCCAGGCCCCGACACCGCACATCACCCCCACTAGTTGTACGACTCTGCAGAGTTACCATCGAGTGCCGAGGGTGGAACCTTATACATCACCCCTGATGAGATCTCTGTAGTGTAGCTATTCGGTCGTGGTCATCGAGGGTGATTTCCTCCTTAACCACTACCGATATGGCTCTGTCGTGCAACCCCTCAAGTGTGAACCTTGAGGGTGGATCCTCTTACCTTCACCTTGATGATTACATCGAGTGGAATTCACCGGGGGTAATTCCTCGGCTTTTTCCCCTTGATGTTTGGACACACAGATACTTGGACTTTACAACTATTACTTGGAAAGGCGGGTCGACCTTGAGGGGTACCCGCGAGTGATGTGGAGACGGGTTGACTTGGAGGGTACCCGAGAGTTGAACACGAGGCATGGTCAGGCATTCTTAGCCCTTGCCGCAAGTACTCGAGACGGGGCGACGGGGTCACATCTTTCGTGAGTCTCTACTCGTGACCGCACTACCAACACACTCACGGTCTGGATATTTGATCCGAGGGGCCTCTGGCCTGATAGCACTAACCATCACGTGGGCATAGAATGGGCGTTCTGCGTCGTATACATCAGCCGAAGCTTAATCGACGTCAGCGACTGAGCGGCGCGCGCCGGGTTGTACTACGTAAGCTCCTGCCTTGTTTAAGGAGGTAGCTAGGTCTTCTCACCGGCCGCGAACGCAACGTGCAGGAGTTCCCGGGGAGATGGCCCATGACCCCTGGGGCATAGGCTTAGTCCAATGTGCTGACCTCTCTATTAAGCCTAGGTCGGGTTGCGACATATTGTTTGGCCGAGGCCAGGCATGACCCAGGAAAGTATGTCCGGCCGGAGTTAATCGAGCATGGTGGGTAAGTTGGTGCACCCCTACAGGGAAGAAAACATCTATCGATAGCCTGTCCTACGGTAACGGACGCTCGGATTGTATCCCGGTCGATACAACTAGAACTTGATGCTGAGGCATGTATTGGAAATGATAGCTCCGGGATTGTTTCCTCGCAGGGAGTCGAGGAAGTGTTCTCTGGGCAGGTTACAACATACTTGCTAATATTATAATATGCCTTTCTATACTCTACTGAATGCTGCAAGATGCTTGGAGCTGCTTGAAGATGCTAGTCTTCGATAGGCTAGGTTTTCCCCTTCTCTTCTTGCATTCTGCAATTTAGTCCACAGATACAGTCCATTCCTTTGATTCAGATGCATTTTGGTTTAGATTTGATGTAAGTCTTTCGAGTACTTTGGATGAGTACTCACGGCTGCTTTGCTACCTCTTTTCCCCCATACCCGATTGTTGTGACCAGATGACGGATCCCAGGAGCCAGACGACACCACTGATGACTACTGCTACCCCAAGGGTGCCTACTACTACGTGACGGCCGCTAACGACTTGGAGTAGTTAGGAGGCTCCCAGGCAGGAGGCCTTGCCTTTTCGATCGATGTTGCTTTTGTTCTAGCCTTCTTAAGGCAAACTTGTCTAACTTATGTCTGTACTCAGATATTGTTGCTTCCGCTGACTCTTGTTTATTCGAGCTTATGTATTCGAGCCCTTGAGGTCCCTGGCTTGTAATATAAAGCTTGTATTATTTTAATTTGTGTCTAGAGTTGTGTTGTGATATCTTCCCGTGAGTCCTTGATCTTGATTGTACACATTTGCGTGTATGATTAGTGTACGATTCAATCGAGGGCGTCACAGTCGCCGTTGCCGATGGCGAAAACCCAGTGTTGGCACACCCGGTCAGGGGTCCCCGTCGTTCTCTCTCACAAAGCCGGTGCGGTTGCCTTTGTCCCTTGCTCACTGTCGCGACGTGGGTAGTTGTCGCCTCCCGCCGCCCTCCTCTAAGCTAGCTACATCCCGGGATCCCTCAGGTACAACTTCCTTTACAGCCGGCTTGCACCACTGCCTCAGCTGCCCACATCGCTCCATGTGGTGTATTTGTGATGAACTTATGTCTCATCAACTAGTCCCAGTAGTCTTATTCTAATCACGTTTCTTCAATTTCTTTGCCACAGGGTGCTCAGCTCGATTTTAGTGAAACTGCACAAAATGATTCGATGGTCAAAGGGTTGCAAACTCATTTCTTCGGAAGGTTCAACGTCTCTAGCAAATTAAAGCTGGTTAGGGTTTAGGGTTCAAGGCCTAGGTACTACATGGATGTTTTTTTCTTTAGTTGTCTCTGTTCCAAAATAAGTGTCAACTTTAGTAGTAGTACAACTTTGTACTAAAGTTGGCATAAAGATGAGACACTTATTTTGGAGCGGAGGGAGTACATATTAGCTATGATCTATGAATCATTGAGATGCAATAGCATGCATGTTAGTCTCCTTTGTATTTGATGGAATGTTGCAACGGGGCAACCTTGGATGCAAGATACATGAAAAAGAAGCTGGAAGCTTCATAGCATTGTACAAATTTATCTCGACGAGAAATTATAGTACGTACTATGTACTAAAGAGTTAGGTGTCGCACAGTGTCCAAAAAATATTGTGATAGTGTGAAGTGGGCCATGTAATCACTGATCTTGTGTATTTTCACTGCTTTTGCACTCCTCCGCTGTAAGAATGGAGAAAATTGTAAAGAGTGGAGACGCTCTACCTCCTTTCGCCGAAATGTGGGACATCCAGTATCCGGTGCACGTGTCATGCACCAAAGTAAAGTGTACAGAGCAAATAAGACTCAGCACGGTCGTACCACCTCAGTAATAATGACCAATGAGCCATCAAATCACAGAGACCCGGCAATAAGTTGGACGGACGAAGCAACCATCACTCTTGAATCCGCTTCTCCCTTCAACGCAGGTGCTAGTGAGAGGTCGCATCCGCTCTGCCTGGGCATGAATGCGGCACCGATTCTCTGGAGCGGCGCTGACAGTTCCAGGCAGGATGCGCTCACGGGCGAAGGAGGGGCTTTGGGTGGGCCAGGCTGGTCAGGAGTGGGTGTGGTAGCTGTCCTGACGGGACGCCCGAAAACGAGAGGATGCACCGACTGTCGCGGCTAAATCGTAGTACTACACACCATCTCCTTGTAGGATTAGGTCGATGTGTCGCTCTCTCTAACACACACACACACTGTTAAAACACACAAACACACACACACACACACACACAGGTTCATAGAATAGGAATATCATGGGAGTGGGAAGCCACAAGAAGTGAGATAAATGGAGTACGTACAAGAAGAGAAGAGGTACAGGCACGTCCGTCGGAGCCTCGCACTATAGCCCAGCCGATCATAGCACGACGGCCGGATCTGTGCCTCTCATCCCGGCGCTGGCGGTGAACCGCTATATCTGCGGCTGCAGGATTTGGCGCACGCGGGTGTTGGATTTGGAGCATTCTGGCCTCCTGCGACTACTCCTTGCCATGGAGTGTCCAGGTACCTGGTCGCACAACAATGGAAATGCCTACATGTCGCGTGCAGGTACTGAATCCGCCTCTAGCCACTCGGATCTATCTCGTCGGCGGATCGCCGCAAAGACACGGCCGACCACCGATCGGGCTTGGCCCTAACCCAACGGCTAGTCGGTTCACCGTTGTCGCTCATAAAGTACGATGGCTGCCCGCGGCAGGTCCTGCGCCGCGTTTTGACCACACCACAACATCCCGGATGGGTGTTCATCAAGTGCGAAAAAGATAAGGTGCGTAGTACTTCTTTTGATTCTGCTGTGCTCCCTTATTTGGCGCATGTTCGATAGCTCATACTCAAACTTGTGTGTAGGATGGATGCAAGTTTTGGTTTTGGGAAGAAGAATACATCGATTTATTGATAGCATGAAATTTGGTAGATGCTCGTGCACTCCTTGCTAGAATAGAGGCTAGAGATGAGACTAGACATGATATTAGATGTGAAGCAACGTCTAGTTCTTTAGAATCGAAGAAGAAAGAAGTGTGCAAGCTCGAGAAGCCACAGATCAACAGTAAAGACATAGAGAAGATATTAATACAATTAGTGGGAGTAGTTATGGAAATTGGATATCTTTTAAAATGTCTAATTGTGGTTCTTGTTTTATTTGGTCTTGCTCTCCTAGCAAAGAATCGGTGAATGTACTTCCCTGTATGAAAATGTCGTTGATGAAATAAAGAAATGTGCTCGAAAATAAATGTGTGCACACGGCCGGTGGCCATATTAATTACGTTGATTCTGAAAAAAAATCGTTGATTAGGCTCATCTCATTTTCTTCGTAACAGTCTTATTTTCACTTCTTTCCGTCACACGTTCACATTCCATGGTGCATTAAATTGATGCATGCAAGGATTAAAAGAAACCAACCAGTGCATGTAACCATTCCTACTCATTTAGTGGTCATCCATGAATATATTATAATTAATGCAGATTAAACTTTGAGTAATTTTGTGAATTACGAGATGGAGTACTACATTTCTCCATCATCATCTGCATTGGTTGATGAGATTTCAAATGAAAAAGTGATCAAAGTGAGAAAGTTTTGTATCATCAAGAGGAGAAACTTTCCTATTTGGGCCATAGCCATCCGATCTCATCTCTAAGGCTGAAGTTGTGTTCGAAGTACTGAGATTTTGTATCCAGAATACTATTCGGCTGATTATGCTCTCAAGACGGCCTCAAATAGAAAAAATTTCTAAACGAATTGTCTTAGTCTCGTCGAAACGGTCGATTATGATATAAAATCATCTCAATCCGAGATCGTATGCAAAAGTTAGAGCCATTCGAATGCAGCCCTGCCAGGAGGCTACATATGGCGCGCCCCAGCAGAGATGATGTCTGATGGGTAGCGCCACCACTCGTCTGTCTTGCACGAGCGATGCGGCCCTGAAGATGGATCGATCGAAAACGTTCAACATGAAAGTTGTTCGTCTCATCGAAGCCGTTAAATTTGCTTTTGAGTACATCTTCATCCAAGTTCGGATTGTGAGAGTCAAAAACTGAACTAATGTCCCAAACTTACCTAAATCCGAGTTCAGTTAATTTTAGAAAGATTTGGACATGATTTGGACATGATTTGGACGTGATTTGGAGTCCTTTTCTTGTACCGGAAGTCCGTCCTCCTCTTATATTGACAAGAGGTGAACACACAATCGAACAAACACATCTACTACTTTCTCGTGTTCATCTATCCCCTACCCTTGAATCTTTCTTCTCGTTCTTTGTCGTTCTTCAGCAATGGAGGGCTACGAATCCATGATGCTCTAGGGGCGGTTAGGTCGACATAGGGCAGCCCATAGCCTTCGCGTGCCCAGACGGGGTCCCTCCCGGGCGTGTGGGGTTTCGGGTCTACAAAAGCGCCCGCCGGATTGCTTGCGTACCACGCTTCTAGACGGGTCTCCTTTGACGTGACCCGCGGTGCATTGCCCTCTTCATTGGAGGTACACGGTGACCTGTTCGTGTGCGAACACACTTTTTGGCGACTCCGCTGGGACGAAGTTTCGAACGGTCTCTAGCCTGTTCTTGCAACGAAGAAATCGTCATCTAGGGTTTGCAATCTACAAAGGTAATATGAATACCCAATTCCCTACCGTAGATGCAAATAATTCATATGGTGTTACTCGATTGTTCAATGAGTATAATCAATCGGCCATCCCTAGTTCTTTCAATCATGCATCTAACTACGTGCAAGGGCCGATTCAAAGTAATTTACATGCTTCAACTTCTTATGATATTTGTAACATGCAATATATGTATTCCAACTCATATGCATCGGCAGCCCAACAAATTCATATGCCAATGAACCACATGATGAGTTTTGTCAATCAAGTTGAAACACCTCATGTAGGAACTTCCAATAGCATGCAACAAAGTGTTTCACCTTTTTATTCATCGGCAACTAATTGGCAATATACTAGTTCAACCATGTCGACGGATGGGAGAATTGGCCATGATACTACTAGCTATTCGGCCAGTTGCTCTCAACCGTCATATACTACACCTCATGGCAGTAATTTTTCAGCACCATACACAACTGTAGATGTTCATAATTCGGCTTCACACCGTCCTGGTCATAGCCAAGTAAATGTAAATTTTATAGGAGCGGTTGTGCCCAATATTGTAGAAGATGATGTAGTGGTGGCTGCATTGAAGAGTTTAGACAAAAATAAGAGGATTCGTGTTATTTGCCTTGAAGAACATGATAAGGGGCTAGTTCCTGATTATAATGCAATAAAAGCTAGAGTTTTTCCAGAAGATGAATCTTTACCAATTAGTGAAATTAGCAAGAAAAAATATGGTTTTACAACAATGCATATGCCTTCACCTAGTACTACATCATATTACACACCCCACACAATCGCAAAGTTTCGGCAACACCCATGCGGGAGCGGCGGCGGCGACAGCGAGATGTGGCAGCGGCGGCGCGATGTGAGGAGGAAGGCGGCGGCTCCACTATTTAAAGGCCTGGTGGGCCGGTGGCTTACGCAAGGGGCCAAAGGAGTCCGGGGCGGACATGAACGCCGAGGTTGGCGGTGGCGCAACTGTAGCGACGGCTGACTCCGAGCGGAGCTCGGAGACGAGCGGGCGAGCGGCATGGGCCGGCTGGGCTATGGCCTGGCGAGCTGGGTCGGGCCGATCCGGTCGGTCCAATTTTTTTTGAACAATTTTACAGAAAAATAAAATAAAACCAAATACAATAAAAAATATACTATAGGCATATAATATATCAAAATTTTCAGAAAAAGATTTTCTACAACATGAAAATTTTTCTAGCGTCAAATAAAATCCACAAAAAAATAAATAAAGCAAAGAGTGCTACTGGTTCAATAAAACCCCATAAAAAATATTTTAAAAATACCAAAATGATTTCAAATTTATTTCTCTTCAATTTTCTACTATAGGGAATAATCTTACCCTAATTTCCATATATTTTATTTTTGGAGAAAAATAATTTGAATAAAAACCAAATAACTCCAAATTGAAAAATAATTTCAAAGGGACTTTGAATTTGATTCTTTTAAACTCCCAACTCCTATTTCATATGATTTGAAGAATTCATTTTATCATCTCTACTGAAAATCATTGAGTTGGATAAAGTTTCTGAATTTGAAATATTTTCAAATGAGATTCAAATATTTTCAAAACCCTATTCATTTATTTAAATGGAATAAGTCATATCATCTTCTTTCTTGGGTTTTGTGATGAAATGCTCTTGAATTCATGGATATCAGAATGGAAAATGAAAGTTTGGGAAAGTCATTTTGTTCCCTCTCATTTAACTTCCAAAAAGGTTTCAAATTTCACTCAATTTCACACAAGCAACCACACCACAATCAAGCAAACAAATCAAAACTATTTATTTAATATTACATTCCAACATTTAGAATTTTGGGATGTTACAACTCAAAATAAGAATTATGTGCAAGCTTCCACCACAAGAAGTGCAGGAAAGGTGAAGAAGGAAAAGAGTGAAAAGTATGAAGGACCAAGCCAAAGGTTTCAACATCTTCAGTCCACACATTATCCATATTCTTCAACTATGCCATTAATGCCTATTCCATGGAATTTGTCATCAGGTATGATTGGTTACCCTCAATGGGCTTATAATGATCCATGGTTGCAATATAATTTCTTATATCATGAAAGGGTATTACCAAATCACTATACATTTGATTAGCTACAAGTTTGTTACTGATCCAAAGGGCCGAAATACTTCAATTGTCATTGCATTTGTTTTTTCGGCTATATGTTCTTTGAAAGAAGTTTATATGGTAATGGACGATATTTATCTATCGTCCTAAGAGTTTGTCAATGCATGGCCGGTGTAGTATTCTAACATCGTCCTTAGTTCGATTGGAGAGCGAGACAAGGTACGTGCTCATGGAAATTTATATGTATGCCTATATTATGATTGAATGAAGTTGAGACATCATGACCAATGTCATTGAATATATGATGCATAGACCAATTCATTGTTGCAGAATTGGCTAGTGGGCTTATACTTTGTTTGGATATGATTTGGCTTATGCATCTTTGATATCTATAAGAGGCCAAATCATAGCTGATTTTATTACTGAACATCGGATTAATAACATGCATAATGTTGATATTAGCCTTGTCTTTCTAGTACTATGGAGATTATGTTTTGATGGTTCAATTCGTAGCAATGGCCAAAGTGTTGGTGTTGTTTATATATTTCTTGATGGTACTATTTTTGAAGCCTCATGCCACTTAGAATATTTTTATGCACGATTAATCAAACCCAAATATGCATTGTTATTCGGTCTGAATATTTTATTTGCTATAGGTGCTATACATATTGAGGCTTTTAGTGATACGTTATGAGTAGTGCAACAAATATCCAAGGGTTATCCATGTTTTGACGAATCACTTATAGTTTATCTTGAGGTATGTCTATATGTAAATTTTACCTTGGTTTGCTTTAATACTGCTCATATATCTAGACATGACAACTGAAGAGCAAATGAGTTGGCACAACAAGCATCTGGTTACTATGTTGATCATGGTGTATTGCATATATCTATCAATAGCCGATCCTTATTCTTGCCAATGTAGGTAAGGCCAAACCAAAACCCACTGCTTCGACTACTAATGAAAATTTTATGCTGGCGAAATTAAGGATTTGAGGAAGTTCATTGTTGATTATCTACAAGATCCTAGCAGAAGGGTGGACAATATGGTTGATGGATGGTTTTGACATGCATATCTATGGAACTTTATAGTCGGATTAATGAAGTTGAGAACGTTTCACCCAAGCTTGCATCAAAATATTCACACAAGCAATGGCCGATATAAACTTATCGTCCTAAGAACATGCAAAATGGCCGATGGAGTGTTGACACCGTCCTTAGAGCAAGCTAAGTGCAAGTTATTTTTCAGCACACAAGTTTTGCCGAAAAACAGGTGGGCATGTGTTGACACTAGATTTTGGCACGATCAAGAACATATTTAACATGGCCTCAAATGGAGAAGTGGTCTATATGAAAGAGTTCCATATTGTTGATATGAACATCTTTGAAGTTTGGGCCATCGCCGTCCGATTTCATCTCGAAGGCCGAAACTATGCTCAATGTACTAGGATCTTATATTCAGAGTACAGTTTGGCCGATTAAGCCCCCAAGACGACGTCAAATGGAAAAACTTTCTACACAAATTGTCTTCGTCTCATTGAAAAGGTCGATTTCGATATAAACATCATCTCAATCCGAGATCTTATGCAAAAGTTAGAGCCATTCAAATGCAGCCCTACCAGGAGGCTACATATGGCGCGCCCCACCAGACATGATGTCTGATGGGTAGCGCCACCACTTGGCTGTCTTGCGCGAGCAATTCGCCCTGAAGATGGCCTCAAACCGAAAAATGTTCAAGATGAAAGTTGTTTGCCTTGTCGAAACTGTTAAATTTGCTTTTGGGCACATCTTCATCCGAGGTCGTTTGCGGCTTGTTAGAGTCAGAAATCTAACTAATGTCCCAGACTTACCTAAATCGAGTTTGTTTAATTTTGGAAAGATTTGGACGTGATTTGGAGTCCTTTTCTTGTACGGGAAGTCCATCCCTCTCTTATATTGACAAAAGGTGAACACACAATCAAACAAACACATCTACTACTTTTTCGTGTTCATATATCCCCTACCCTTGTATCTTTCTTCTCGTTATTCGTCGTTCTTCAGCAATGGAGGGTTGCGAATCCATGAGGCTCTAGGGGCGGTCAGGTCGACATAGGGCAGCCCATAGCCTCCATGTGCCCAGATGGAGTCCCTCCCAGGCGTTTGGGGTTTCGGGTCTACAAAAGCGCCCTCCAGATTGTCGCGGGATGTCCGTGGCCACCTATGGGACGGGGTGGCCCCTTGCTGGTTCGGTAGGGGGACGTCGCATTGCACAAAGAGCAGATCAGCGTACGACAGCATGATAGAGAGCACACAAGCAAGTACCCAGGTTCAGGACGCCACGAGGCATAAGACCCTACTCCTGCTTTGGTGGATTGATGGTGGAATGAGCGTGGTGGTGCATAGTACACTTGCCCGGCGGGGTTTGCCTCGGGGCCGCAACGACTACGCGTGATGGTGGCTTGGGTTCATCAACTTTCCAACCCCTCCTACGAGTGCCATGGGCCTCCTTTTATAGATTAAGGGGTCACCACGATGGCAAAGTAATCATTATCCACTGATATCATACCTAACTCTACGGGCTGACAGGGTGCATTAAATGCACCGCTTGGTGTCACATCACTGGTCACCCGACAAGGCTTCCCAGGCTATCTTGCCAGCTCCACGCATGTCCCTTGACACGTCGCAGGACGGGTGTCATCTATAGGCTTCTTCTGTAGGAAATGGTTGCCATGTGGCGAACGGATGCCAGTTAATCATCTTGCAGCTTGACACCGCACTGATTGACGATGTGGGTCGCGCTTGAGTGGTTGGTGGGTGATACGTCTCCAACATATCTACTTTTCCAAACACTTTTGCCCTTGTTTTGGACTCTAACCTGCATTATTTGGATGGAACTAACCTGGACTGATGTTGTTTTTAGCAGAATTGCCATGGTGTTATTTTTGTGCAGAAATAAAAGTTCTCAGAATGACCTGAAACTTCACAAAGAATATTTTTGGAATTTATAAAAAATATTTGCAAAAGAATCAACACCAGGGGGCCCACACCCTGTCCACGAGGGTGGAGGGCGCGCCCACCCCCCTAGGGGCACCCCTATCTCGTGGCGCCCCTAAGGTTCTACTGACCTCAACTCCAACTCTATATATTCACGTTCGGGGAGAAAATAAATCAGAGAGAAGGATTCATCGCGTTTTACGATACGGAGCCGCCGCCAAGCCCTAATCTCTCTCGAGAGGGCTGATCTGGAGTCCGTTCAGGGCTCCGAAGAGGGGAATCCGTCGTCGTCGTCATCATCAACCTTCCTCCATCACCAATTTCATGATGCTCACCGCTGTGCGTGAGTAATTCCATCGTAGGCTTGTTGGACAGTGATGGGTTGGATGAGATTTATCATGTAATTGAGTTAGTTTTGTTAGGGTTTGATCCTAGTATCCATTATGTTCTAATATTGATGTTGCTATGACTTTGCTATGCTTAATGCTTGTCACTAGGTCTCGAGTGCCATGATTTCAGATCTGAACCTATTATGTTTTCATGAATATATGTGAGTTCTTGATCCTATTTTGCAATTCAATAGTCACCTACTACGTGTTATGATCCGGTAACCCCGAAGTGACAATAATGGGGACCACTCTTGGTGATGACCGTAGTATGACGAGTTCATGTATTCACTAAGTGTTAATGCTTTGGTCCGGTACTCTATTAAAAGGAGGCCTTAATATCCCTTAGTTTCCAATAGGACCCCGCTGCCATGGGAGGGTAGGACAAAAGATGTCATGCAAGTTCTTTTCCATAAGCATGTATGACTATATTCAGAATACATGCCTACATTACATTGATGAACTGGAGCTAGTTCTGTGTCACCCTATGTTATAACTGTTGCATGAGGAATCGCATCCGACATAATTATCCATCACTGATCCATTGCCTACGAGCTTTTCACATATTGATCTTTGCTTAGTTACTTTTCCGTTGCTACTATTACAATTACTACAAAAACCAATACTGTTACTTTTGCCACCGTTACGGTTACTTCCATATTACCTTGCTACTAAATACTTTGCTGCAGATATTAAGTCTTTCAGGTGCAGTTGAATTGATAACTCAACTTTTAATACTTGAGAAAATTCTTTGGCTCCCCTTGTGTCGAATCAATAAATTTGGGTTGAATACTCTACCCTTGAAAATGGTTGTGATCCCCTATACTTGTGGGTTATCAAGACTATTTTCTGGCGCCGTTTCCAGGAAGCATAGCTCTATTCTTTGAGTCACTTCGGATTTATATCTGTTGATCACTATGAGGAACTTGAAATAGGAAAAAACTAAGATTTATCCCTCAACTACGAGGGGAGGTAAAAATCTTCCATCTAGCTCTGCACTTGATTCACCTTCTGTTATGAGTAAATTTGCGACACCTACTCCTGCTATTTATTCTGATATGTCGCATGTTATTGATTATGCCACTTCTGCTATGCATGATACTTATGATGAAACTACTTCTATGCTTGATAATATTGTGCCATTAATTGAATTTATTGATGAACAACTTGCTAGGGTTAGAGAGAATGAAATTATTGAAACTGATAATATTGATGAAAGTGATGATGAAGATTCTCCCCCTAGATATGAATTGCCTGATGTACCTGAGGGTTATGTTATGGATGAAGAAACTACTAGAGACTTCTTAGCTTGCAAAGAAAGATATGCTCTTAAGAAACTGTTAGCTACGCTGAAAGAAAAATCTTTGGATGCTAGAATGAAATATGACCCTGCTTTTGCTACTTCACCTATCTGTATCTCTGATAAGGATTATGATTTCTCTGTCGATCCTGAGTTAATTACTTTGGTTGAATCTGATCCTTTTTATGGCTATGAATTTGAAACTGTTGTGGCACATCTTACTAAATTAAATGATATAGCCACCCTGTTCACTAATGAGGAAAAAATTCGTTACTACTATGTCCTTAAGCTATTTCCGTTCTCATTAAAGGGTGATGCTAAAACATGGTTTAATTCTCTTGCTCCTGGTTGTGTGCGTAGTCCCTAGGATATGATTTATTACTTCTCTACTAAATATTTCCCTGCTCATAAGAAACAAGCTGCCTTAAAGGAAATATATAATTTTGTGCAAATTGAAGAAGAGAGTCCCCCACAAGCTTGGGGGAGGCTTCTCCGATTACTTAATGCTTTGCCTGATCATCCTCTCAAGAAAAATAAAATACTTGATATCTTTTATTATGGACTAACTGATGCTTGTAGAAACCACCTTGATAGTTGTGCTAGTTGTGTTTTCAGGGAAAGAACTGTTGATCAAGCTGAATTGCTATTGAATAATATGTTGAGTAATGATAATGATTGGACACTTCCTGAACTGACTCCTAAGCCAACTCTGAAGAATAGGGGTATTCTATTTCTCAGTCCTGAAAATATGCAAGAGGCAAAGAAATCTATGAAAGAAAAGGGTATTAAAGCTAAAGATGTTAAGAATTTACCACCTATTGAAGAAATACATGGTCTTGATAACCCGACACAGGTAGTAAAGGTAAATTCTCTCTATAGATTTGATAAGGGTGAAATCCCATCTACTAAGTTTGCTAGCCAATGCTTGGATGAGTTTGATAATTTTATTGTTAAACAAGAAAACTTCAATGCTTAGGTTGGTAGACAATTGAAACGTAATGCTTATATGATTGAACACTTGAGTGATTATATGTCTAGAGTTAAAGGTGAGCTTAAACTTATTAGTAAATATGCTTCCATGGTTACCACTCAAGTTGAACAAGTGCTTAAAGCACAAGATGATTTGCTCAATGAATTAAATAATAAGAAAAATGATAATGTTGTTAGAGTTGTGACTAGAGGGGGTAGAATGACTCAGGAACCTTTGTATCCTGAGGGCCACCCTAAGAGAGTTGAGCAAGATTCTCAGAGAACTAATGTTGATGCACCTAGTTCTTCTAAGAAGAAAAAGAAAAATGATAGGACTTTGCATGCTTCTAGTGAACCTGTTGTTGACACACCTGAGAATCCCAATGATATTTCTATTTCTGATGCTGAAACACAATGTGGTAATGAACATGAACCTAGTGATAATATTAATGATGATGTTCATGTTGATGCTCAACCTAGCAATAACAATGACGTAGAGGTTGAACCTGTTGTTGATCTTGATAACCCACAATCAAAGAATCAACGTTATGATAAGAGAGACTTCATTGCTAGGAAGTACAGTAAAGAATGAGAACCATGGGTTCAGAAACCCATGCCTTTTCCTCCTAAACCACCCAAGAAAAAGGATGATGAGGATTTTGAACGCTTTGCTGAAATGATTAAACCTATCTTTTTGCGTATGCGTTTGACTGATATGCTTAAAATGAATTCTTCTGCTAAGTATATGAAAGATATTGTTACAAATAAAAGAAAGATACCGGAAGCTGAAATTTCCACCATGCTTGCTAATTATACTTTTAAAGGTGGAATGATATGTCTCCATCGTATCTACTTTTCCAAACACTTTTTCCCTTGTTTTGGACTCTAACTTGCATGATTTGAATGGGACTAACCTGGACTGACGTTGTTTTCAGCATAATTGCCATGCTGTTACTTTTGTGCAGAAATAAAAGTTCTCGGAATGACCTTAAAATCAACAGAGGATTATTTTGGAAAATATAAAAAATAATGGAAGGAAGATCCACGTCAAGGGGGCCTCCACCTATCCACGAGGGTGGGGGCGCGCCCTACCCCCCTGGGTGCGCCCCCTGCCTCATGGGCTCCCTGACACTCCACCGACCTCAACCCTGACTCCATATATTCACTTTCAGGGAGAAAAAAAACAGGGAGAAAGATTCATCGCGTTTTACGATACAAAGCTGCCGCCAAGCCCTAAACTCTCTCGGGAGGGCTTATCTAGAGTCCGTTCGGGGCTCCGGAGAAGCGAATCCGTCGCCACCGTCATCATCAACCATCCTCCATCACCAATTTCATGATGCTCACGCCGTGCGTGAGTAATTCCATCGTAGACTTGCTGGACGGTGATGGGCCGGATGAGATTTATCATGTGATCGAGTTAGTTTTGTTAGGGTTTGATCCCTAGTATCCACTATGTTCTGACATTGATGTTGCTATGACTTTGCTATGCTTAATGCTTGTCACTAGGGCCCAGTGCCAAGATTTCAGATCTGAACCTATTATGTTTTCATCAATATATGAGAGTTCTTGTTCCTATCTTGCAAGTCTATAGTCACCTACTATGTGTTATGATCCGGCAACCCCGAAGTGACAATAATCGGGACCACTCCCGGTGTTGACCGTAGTTTGAGGAGTTCATGTATTCACTATGTGTTAATGCTTTGGTCCAGTACTCTATTAAAAGGAGGCCTTAATATCCCTTAGTTTCCAATAAGACCCCGCTGCCACGGGAGGGTAGGACAAAAGATGTCATGCAAGTTCTTTTCCATAAGCACGTATGACTATATTCGGAATACATGCCTACATTACATTAATGAACTGGAGCTAGTTCTGTGTCACCCTAGGTTATGACTGTTACATGATGAACCGCATCCAACATAATTCTCCATCACCGATCTAACGCCTACGAGCTTTCCATATATTGTTCTTCGCTTATTTACTTTTCCGTTGCTATTATTATCATCACTACAGAACACCAAAAATATTACTTTTGCTACTGTTACCACTACTATCATATTACTTTGCTACTAAATACCTTGCTGCAGATATTAAGTTTCCAGGTGTGGTTGAATTGACAACTCAGCTGCTAATACATGAGAATATTCTTTGGCTCCCCTTGTGTCGAATCAATAAATTTGGTTTGAATACTCTACCCTCGAAAACTATTGCGATCCCCTATACTTGTGGGTTATCAAGACTATTTTCTAGCGCCGTTGCCGGGGAGCATAGCTCTATTCTTTGAGTCACTTGGGATTTATATCTTCTTATCATTATGAAGAACTTGAAAGATCCAAGAACAAAGATTTATCCCTCAACTACGAGGGGAGGTAAGGAACTGCCATCTAGCTCTGCACTTGATTCACCTTCTGTTTTGAGTAAGCTTGTGACACCTAAACCTGCTTCTACTATTAATTCTGATATGTCACGTGTCATTGATGATGCCACTTCTGCTATGCATGATACTTATGATGAAACTACTTCTATGCTTGATACTATTGTGCCACTTGGTAAATTTCTTGATGAACAACTTGCTAGGGCTAGAGAGAATGAAATTATTGAAACTGATAATATTGATGAAAGTGATGATGAAGACTCTCCCCCTAGATATGAATTACCTATTGTGCCTGAGGCCTATGTTATGGATGAAGAAACTGCTAGGGATTTTCTTGCTTGCAATGATTGGAGTGATCTTAAGAAATTATTAGCTAAGCTGAAACAAAAAACCTTGAATGCTAGAATGAAATATGATCCTGCTTATGATACTTCACCTATCTTTGTTACTGATAAGGATTATGAATTCTCTGTCGACCCTGATATAATTACTTTAGTTGAATCTGATCCTTTCTATGGCTATGAATCTGAAACTGTTGTGGCACATCTTACTAAATTAAATGATATAGCCACCCTGTTCACTAAATGAGAAAACTCACTACTATTATATCCTTAAGATATTTCTGTTCTCATTAAAGGGTCATGCTAAGATATGGTTTAATTCTCTTGATCCTGGTTGTGTGCGCAGTCCCCGGGATAAGATTTATTACTTCTCTGCTAAATATTTCCCCGCTCATAAGAAACAAGCTGCTTTAAGGGAAATATATAATTTTGTGCAAATTGAAGAAGAGAGTCTCCCACAAGCTTGGAGCAGGCTTCTCCAATTACTTAATGCTTTGCCTGATCATCCTATTAAGAAAAATGAAATACTTGATATCTTTTATAATGGACTAACCGATGCTTCCAGAGACCACCTGGATAGTTGTGCTGGTTCTGTTTTCAGGGAAAGAACACCAGATGAAGCTGAAATTCTATTGAATAATATGTTGACCAATGAAAATAATTGGACACTCCCTGATCCAATTCTTGAACCCACTCCTAGGCCAACTCCGAAGAAGAGGGGTATTCTATTTATCAGTCCTGAAGATATGCAAGAGGCAAAGAAATCTATGAAATAAAAATGTATTAAAGCTAAAGATGTTAAGAATTTACCTCCTATTGAAGAAATACATGGTCTTAATTTACCGCCTATTGAAGAAGTGCATGGTCTTGATAACCCGACACCGATAGTAAAGGTAAATTATCTCCATAGATATGATAAAGCTGAAATCCCATTTACTAAGTTTGCTAGCCCATGCTTGGATGAGTTTGATGACTTTATGGTCAAACAAGAAAACTTAAATGCTTATTTTGGTAGGGAATTAAAACGCAATGCAAATATGCTTGAACACTTGGGTGATGTAGCAACCCGACCTCAAATGGTCAAGTCTCTGTGCTTCAGTGTCATCCCTAGATTGGTAATGCTGACACACACCGTACTCGAGGATTTATAACAGAGTAGCAATCACACACTTATTACATCGAATGTCTCAAAATAGAACTTATTACAATAAATATGGTTTAAGGACATCTAGTACGATAACAGCGGAAGGCTTGGAAGATAAAGTGATTCCATCAACTCCAACGGCATAGCTGAGCTGCACGGCAACGACCTAACGAACCTTACTCCTCGTTTGAAAAGTCTGCAACATAATACGTTGCAGCCCGAAAACGGGTCAGCACATGGAATATGCTGGCAAAGTAACACAGTGGAGCAAGAACAGAATAATACTATCGCTACATGCATGTTTGGCTGGTGGAAAGCTCTATGGTTACAGTTTTGCGAAAAGCCAATTTTTCCCTACAACAAAGGAATAGATTTTATTTATCTATCATGGTAGTTGAAACATCATTGAGAAGGTTCCTCCAACTCAATCCCAATTAATGTAATTAACAACCCAACAATATTAGTTTAGAGTGATGAGATACTTATGATAGTCCAAGTACTAGATACTCAAGATGTCCATAACCGGGGACACGGCTAACCATGATTAGTTTAAACACTCTGCAGAGGTTTGCGCACTTTTCCCCACAAGAACCGATCTCCTCCGTTGGATTTCTCGCACTACATGGTGTTTGAGAAACGGACGACCGAGACACAGTCTTTCAGAAGCATTAACCCCTTACTCCGGGCAGACCATACCAACCTACATCCCTCTACCTGCTGATCCACCTCTTCGGGAGCTTCACGCAACTTACTCAACTATGTTAGTGCCCATAATAGCTTGTGGCTGCACACGGAAGTTTCTAGCATGAAAATATCTCAGATCCCTTTGAGCCTGGGTGGTGGACCATAGGATTATCACACGGGTACTCCAGGATATCCTAGGACAACACTGGATTCTCCAGGTGCCCAACAAACAATCCACCTAGATGTGTATTCAAGTTTCCACCTTAAGTTGAACCATTAATTAACAATCTCACATCTGTCATGGATTTCACTCACCCAAACCACGTCTACGAGCATAGCATAGCAATATAAGCAATTCGTAGAAGTAACTCCCAAGGGTTTGATAATAACAGGGCAATAGGTTCTACCTCATCAACTACTTCCCAACCCACATGTTAATAACATCCTAATCATGCAATGTTTGAGGATTGGATCTAAATGCATAAAAATTGGGTGGTAAAGGGGTATGATCAAAGTGTTACTTGCCTTGCTGATGATCCGCAAAACCTAGGGACTCGTAGTAGCACGCTTCGCACTTTGGGTGTTCTATCGCAAACAAACAATAGCATACATAAGCAATCAAGCAAAGAAAACACGGGTAAATCTCAAATAAGAAGATCTAACCAGAAAGTTCAACTTAAGAACTCCGGTTTGCGAAGAGAATCAAATCAAACAGAGCAACGAAACTCAAACTACGAAAGAAACAAGATCCGTTTACTAATCTGGACTACGGTCAAATTTTACAGTAGCAAAAACTTGTTCAAGTTGGTTAAACGGAAAGAGGGCTTTGAGACGAAGATCTAGGCGCTTGAATCGCTTGATTCCGACAAACGAGCAAAAAGATAAACTAAAACAAAAATCAGATCAGAAATCATGATTGAAAATAATCGCGGAAATCTGAGAAAAAGAAATGTGACTAACAGGCTAACGAACGAGCGTTCGCTGTCTGCGGCTAACGAGTGAACTCTGTTCGTTAAAACAAACGTACGGACGAACGTCCGCAAAGTAACTAAACCAAAAAAACCGGCGAACCGATCTATCCAAAAAAACTAGGGTTTTCTAACAAAAACTGAATCGGATTTTATAAAATTGAACGGGGCGGGGCGGGGCGGCGCGATGCAACGGCGGCGCACGGCAGTGGCGGCGGCAGCGGCAAACGGCGGCGGGGTGGCGGCTTGTGGCGGCGGGTGGTGCGGGCAGGCGGCGGGGCGGCTCGGGCTCCAAGGGGGGGGGGGCGAGGCGTGGCTTATACGGAGGGGGGCGGGGACTTGGGGAAGGGGCAAGGCGGCGCGGGAGTCCCGGCCGGACTCCGCTTCACGGCGGCGGCGGCGCTCTCGGTCTCCCGAGCAGAGACGAGGCGCGGGCGGCTTAAGCTGGCTCGGCTAGGCTTTGGCCCAGTCGGGCGCTAGAACTTTTTTTTATAATAATTCCGCAGAACTAAAAAAATCATAGAAAAAAATAAAAATCTAAAAATGCCAAAACAAATTTTCATCGTCTAAATAAAATATTTAGAACAGGATGAACATTTTCTTGGCCCTAAAATGCAACTTTGAAAAACGTGCAATTTTTCTAATTCAAATAAAATATCAATAAACTCCAAATAAAAACCAAATATTTGACTTTAATATTTTTCCCTCCAATATCTCATTTATTTTGGAGAAGTCATATTAGCTCCTCTCATATATTTTAACATGAAATATTTTCAGAGAGAAAAATAATTAAAACCAAAAATCCTCGTTTCGATATTTGGTAAAACCCAAATATGAAAATAGGGAAATCTCCAACTCTCTTCGAGGGTCCTTGAGTTGCTTACGATTTCGAGGATCGCAAAACGAAATGCAGTAAAATATGATATGCATGGATGCTCTATGTATAATATTCCAAATTGAAAATTTGGGATGTTACAAACCTACCCCCCTTAAGATGAATCTCGCCCTCAAGATTCGGGTTGGCTAGAGAATAGGTGTGGGTGGTCTTTGCGAAGATCATCCTCTCGTTCCCAGGTGGCTTCATCCTCGGTATGGTGGCTCCACTGAACTTTGCAAAACTTAATAACCTTGCTGCGGGTGACTCGGCTGGCAAATTCGAGAATCCTGACTGGCTTCTCCTCATAGGTCAAATCACTGTCCAACTGAATCGCCTCCAAGGGTACTGTATCTCTTAACGGTATATCGGCCATCTCAGCATGACACTTCTTCAGCTGTGAAACATGAAATACATCATGAACTCCTGACAGTACTTCAGGTAACTCCAACTTGTAGGAAACTTCTCCCATACGTTCCATAATTCAATACGGTCCTACAAATCTCGGGGCTAACTTTCCCTTAACTCCAAAACGTTTCACTCCTCATAGGGGTGACACTCGCAGATATGCTCTATCTCCAATTTCGTAGGTTATTTCCTTGTGTTTCGAATCTGCATAACTCTTCTGCCTGGACTGAGCTATCTTCAGTCTATCTCTGATCAACTTAACTTTCTCTTCAGACTCTTTAATCAAATCTGGTCCGAACAACTGTCGGTCTCCGACTTCATCCCACATCAACGGTGTTCTGCACCTTCGTCCATACAGGGCTTCGAACGGTGGCATTTTCAAACTGGCTTGGTAGCTATTGTTGTATGAGAACTCCGCGTAGGGCAAATTGTCATCCCAACTAGATCCATAATCTAGAGCACAGGCTCTCAACATATCCTCCAGAATCTGGTTGACTCTCTTGATCTGTCCATCGGTCTGCGGGTGAAATGTTGTATTGAACTCCAACCTTGTCCCCAAAGTTTGGTGCAGCTGATGCCAAAACTTTGAAGTAAATTGTGTCCCTTTATCTGATATGATGGTCCTCGGAACTCCATGCATACATACGATCCTTGTCATATATATCTTGGCCAACTTTGCACTTGTATAGGTGGTTTTCACTAGGATAAAGTGAGCTACTTTGGTCAAGCGATCCACTACTACCCATATAGAATCATATCCTGATTTGGTCCTGGGTAATCCGGTGATAAAATCCATGCCAAGTTTATCCCACTTCCATTCGGCTATCAGCATAGGCTGTAACAATCCTGCTGGCTTTTGATGCTCAGCCTTTACTCTCTGACATACATCACATATGACTACATACTTGGCAATATCCTTCTTCATACCAGTCCACCAGAAATGCTCCTTCAAATCCAAATACATCTTGGTGTTTCCGGGGTGTATCGAGTATGGTGAGTCATGAGCCTCTTGTAGTATTAACTTCCTGATCTCTGTGTTATTGGGCACATAAACACGGTCCTCAAACCATAAGGTGTCGTGCTCATCTTCACGAAAACCTTTGGCCTTTCCTTTGCTCATTCTTTCTTTTATCTCGGCAATCTATTTGTCATCCTTCTGAGCTTCTCGAATCTTTCCTAACAATGTAGACTGTACCTCCATTGTTGCCACAAAACCTCTAGGAACAATCTCCAATCGAAGTTCCCTGAGATCCTCTGCTAACTCCTTCGGCAATCCCGTGCTCACTAGGGTATTAACATAACTCTTACGGCTCAAGGCATCTGCTACGACATTGGCCTTGCCTGGATGATAGTGAAGCTTCATGTCATAATCCTTTATAAGCTCCAACCATCTCCTCTGCCTAAGGTTCATCTCCTTCTGCGTGAAAATGTACTTCAGACTCTTATGATCCGTGTACACATCACAACGATTTCCAATAAGGTAATGCATCCAGGTCTTCAACGCATGCACTACGGCAGCCAACTCCAAATCATGCATGGCATAATTCAAATCATGCGGTTTCAGTTGTCGCGAGGCATACAAAACAACATTTCCGTCCTGCATAAGCACACTTCCATGTCCTAGGTGAGAGGCATCGCAATACACTTGAAACTCCTTGCGTATATCTGGCAGAATCAGAACTGGGGCTGTAGTCAAACGTTTCTTTAACTCCTGAAAAATTGCTTCACATTCTTCTGTCCATTTAAATTTGTTATCCTTCTTCAATAACTCCGTCATTGGCTTCGCAATTTTGGAAAAATTCCCAATGAATCTTCGATAGTATCCTGCGAGTCCAAGAAAACTGCGGATCTCGCTAACTGAAGTGGGTACCAACCATTCAGTGACTGACTAAACCTTGGTAGGATCTATTGCTACACCTTCTCCTGATATAACATGTCCAAGAAATCCAACTTCCTTCAGCCATAACTCGCATTTGCTAAACTTAGCATACAACTGATGTTCCCTGAGTTTCTCGAGAACTAAGTGCAAATGCTCTTCGTGCTCCACCTCGTTCTTTGAGTATACCATTATATCATCAATGAACACCACAACGAACTTATCCAAATATTCCATGAACACTTTTTTCATCATGCTCATGAAGTAGAAAGGGGCATTAGTCAGTCCAAACGACATGACCGTATATTCATACAACCCGTACCGTGTGGTGAATGTTGTCTTTGGTATGTCCTTCTCTCGTATCTTCAGTTGGTGATATCCAGATCGCAAATCGGTCTTTGAAAACACCTTAGCTCCTTGCAACTGGTCGAATAAATCATTGATCATCGGCAGTGGGTATTTGTTCTTGATCGTCACCTCATTTAATGCTCGATAATCAACAACCCTTCTTAGAGACTTATCCTTCTTCTCGACAAAAAGCACTAGGGCTCCCCATGGTGATGAGCTCCGTCGAATGTAAGCTTTCTCCAATAACTCCTTGATCTGTTTCTTAATATCCTCCAGATCATTTGCGGGCATCCGATATGGTCTCTTTGATATAGGCCTGGTGCCTGGCAATAGCTCTATCAAAAACTCGATGTCTCGATCCGGTGGCATGCCTGGTAACTCCTTTGGAAAAACATCCGGGTAATCCTTAACTACAGGCACTTCCTCCTGAACAAATCCCATGAGGGTATTCACTTGGCTACTTCTTGGCGCATGCCTAGATACATACTTGATCCTTTTTCCATCCGGGGTGGTGAGACAAATTGACTTACTAACACAGTCAATGCTTGCTCCATACTTTGACATCCAGTCCATTCCTAATATCACGTCCAATCCTTGTGACTCCAAGATTATTAGGTCGGACAGAAAAACATGGCTACCAATTGTTAAGGGTATCTGGTCGCACCATCGACTAGCCATATACTCTGCTCCATGTGAACTCACTAACAGATGGGTCCTAAGGGTTTGGGTTGGTAGTTTAAACTTATCCACAAATTCCCTTGATATGTATGAATGCGATGCACCAGTATCAAAAAGAACAAGGACAGTAAAAGACTTAACCAAAAACTTACCAATAACCGCGTCTGGCTGCTCTTCAACCTCCTCCATGTTGACATGGTTCACTTGTCCTTTGTTGAATGGATTGGGCTTCTTTCCAGCGCTCCCATTTCTATTTCCATTCTTCGCTTCAGGGCACTCCGTGGCATAGTGTCCAGTCTTCCCACACTTGAAACAAGTAACGTGGCTTAGGTCTCTCTTCGCGGGTGTGGCTGGATTGGAGCGGTTCTGATTGCTGCTTGCTCCATTCCCATTCCCATTCCTTGGGCCAGTATGGTTATGGTTACTTCCTCTATTATGGGTGTGGCCTCCATGGTTATGAACAAGTCCTCCCGAGTTCAGGATTAGGCGAGGCTTCTGCTGAGCTCCTGAATTATACCTTCCTTGTCCATACTTCCTCTTACGGCTCTTAATCTGCTGCTGCTTCCCTTCAATCATAAGAGCCTTATCTACCAACTCCTGGCACTTGTTGAATGTTGCCACCATCAACTGCATGCTCATCTCATCATTCAGCCCTTCCATAAACTTCTCCTGCTTTGCGGCATCTGTGGCCACATCATCAGGGGCATAACGAGATAACTTGCTAAACTCATCCGCGTACTGAGCCACAGTACGGATCCCCTGGCGTAAGTTGCGAAACTCATGCTTCTTCATATTCATAGCTCTAGTTGAGACATGGGATGTACGGAAAGCTTGTTGAAACTGATCCCATGTAACAGTGGCTATAGGGTAGGTGACAGTGTAATTCTCCCACCATGAGGCTGCTAGTCCATCCAGCTGATGTGCGGCAAAATGCACCTTCTCAGCATCTGTACATCCTGTAGTGGTTAACTCCCTTCCAATCCTGCGGAGCCAATCATCTGCCACTATCGGCTCGGTGCTCCTGGAAAACACTGGCGGCTGCAACCACAGAAAACGGGCTAAGTTATCAACTCGTGGTGGTGGTGGATTATTATTATTGTTGTTGTTGTTGCCTTGGTTCTGAACTAACAACTGCATCAGGGTATTCTGCTGTTGGATCAACTAAGTGAGCTCTGGTGGGAAAGCAAATCCGGGGTCACGTCTTGGAGGCATCTGATGGGTTTAGAGGGGAGAGATTAGAATAGAATGAGGTCTAATGAGAAAGCACTACCCATATGCACATGAGACAAACACAAACATTTCACTCAATCAATCAAGCAAGGGCATACAATTGATCTAACTATCGTTGCAAAAGTGCTCGGACTATACTATTTACATGGTGGAATACTAATACTGATGTGGTGGTCTACTAAAAATATTCTTCGTTTGAAGACTCCATGATGTCTACTCCAGCTTCGTCTTCATATTCATCATCGCTATTGTCGGGGTCCGAGTCGGTGTCGTCGATGATGATGTATTCCTCCGAGCGAATCTCCTTGGGTTCTTCGTCTTCTCCTCCTAGTGCGGGGTCTCCCAGGAATACCCCTAGCTTCCTTTCCAGATCGTCATTCTTATCCACTAGTACAACGATTTCCTCCTCATAATCTTCATGAGTAGCCTTGAGTTCTTCCTCCAGTTCCATGATCCTAGTCATTGCCTTCTTCAGATCTATCATTCCAGCGCACATCTGGTTCTCCTGGCGACGAATATGTTGGTTTAACTCCTGGATGAAAGCTGCAATTGATCTATCCTTCCTGGTGTTGATATCTCCCATTTCTCATCTCGGCGCCCACAAATCTGATAGATAGTATCCTTAAGCTCCTTATGGTAAACTTCTCCAATGTGTCCCATGGTAATGTGAGCTGCCATACTCTTTCCTAGACTCCAGGTTGGTGCATCAAAGGAAAACTCTATGGGTTTAGTGACTGGCATGAATGTCCTTCCTGGAATTTGAACTTGAATCATCTGTCGCTCCTCTTCTGGTAAAGTGGCATTGTAAGTCCCAGTGAAGCTTGGTATTCCAATGTTCAAGTACCTAGTGACTTCCTTCAAGTGTCGTCCAAAAGGGGCGTCTTCATCCGGTTATGCAAACTTGTTCCTTGCGTCCGCCATCCTAAAGAGTAGAAAATGGAGAGGAGTCAGAAATGAGAAGAGAATAGTGATCTAGGGCTTTAGCTTAGTGGTCGTGCCCTACACTCAGCGTGTGCTTTGATACCATCTTGTAGCGACTCGACCTCAAACGGTCAAGTCTCTGTGCTTCAGTGTCATCCCTGGATCGGTAATGCTGACACACACAGTACTCGAGGATTTATAACAAAGAAGCAATCACACACTTATTACATCGAATGTCTCAAAAGAGAACTTATTACAATAAATATGGCTTAAGGCCATCTAATACAATAACAACGGAAGGCTTGGAAGATAAAGTGAGTCCATCAACTCCAATGGCATAGCTGAACTGCACGGCAATGACCTAACGAACCTTACTCCTCGTCTCAAAAGTCTGCAACATAATACGTTGCAGCCCGAAAACGGGTCAGCCCATGGAATATGCTGGCAAAGTAACACAGTAGAGCAAGAACAGAATAATACTATCGCTACATGCATGTTTGGCTGGTGGAAAGCTCTATGGTTACAGTTTTGTGAAAAGCCAATTTTTCCCTACAACAAAGGAATAGATTTTATTTATCTATCATGGTAGTTCAAACATCATTGAGAAGGTTCCTCCAACTCAATCCCAATTAATGTAATTAAAAACCCAACAATATTAGTTTAGAGTGATGAGATACTTATGATAGTCCAAGTACTAGATACTCAAGATGTCCATAACCGGGGACACGGCTAACCATGATTAGTTTAAACACTCTCCAGAGGTTTGCGCACTTTTCCCCACAAGACCCGATCTCCTCCATTGGATTTCTCGCACTACATGGTGTTTGAGAAACGGATGACCGAGACACAGTCTTTCAAAAGCATTAACCCCTTACTCCGGGCAGACCATACCAACCTACATCCCTCTACCTGCTGATCCACCTCTTCGGGAGCTTCACGCAACTTACTCAACTATGCTAGAGCCATAATAGCTTGTGGCTGCACAATGAAGTTTCTAGCATGAAAATATCTCAGATCCCTTTGAGCCTGGGTGGCGGACCATAGGATTATCACACGGGTACTCCGGGATATCCTAGGACAACACTGGATTCTCCAGGTGCCCAACAAACAATCCACCCAGATGTGTATTCAAGTTGCCACCTTAAGTTGAACCATTAATTAACAATCTCACATCTGTCATGGATTTCACTCACCCAAACCACGTGTGCGAGCATAGCATAGCAATATAAGCAATTCGTAGAAGTAACTCCCAAGGGTTTGATAATAATAGGGCAATAGGTTCTACCTCATCAACTACTTCCCAACCCATATGTTAATCACATCGTAATCATGCAATGATTGAGGATTGGAACTAAATGCATAAAAACTGGGTGGTAAAGGGGTATGATCAAAGTGTTACTTGCCTTGCTGATGATCCGCAAAACCTAGGGACTCGTAGTAGCACGCTTCGCCCTCCGGGTGTTCTATCACAAACAAACAATAGAATACTTAAGCAATCAAGCAAAGAAAACATGGGTAAATCTCAAATAAGAAGATCTAACCAGAAAGTTCAACTTAAGAACTCCGGTTTGTGAAAAGAATCAAATCAAACGGAGCAACGAAACTCAAACTGCGAAAGAAACAAGATCCGTTTACTAATCTGGATTAAGGTCAAATTTTACAGTAGCAAAAACTTGTTCAAGTTGGTTAAACAGAAAGAGGGCTTCGAGACGAAGATCTAGGCGCTTGAATCGCCTGATTCCGACAAACGAGCGAAAAGATAAACTAAAACGAAAATCGGATTAGAAATCGCGATTGAAAATAATTGCAGAAAATCCGAGAAAAAGAAAACTGACGAACAGGCTAAGGAACGAGCGTTCGCTGTCTGCGACTAACGAGTGAACTCTGTTCGTTAAAACGAACATATGGACGAACGTCCGCAAAGTAACTAAACCAAAAAAAGGCGAACCGATCTATCCAACAAAAACTAGGGTTTTCTAACAAAAACTGAATCAGTTTTTATAAAAAAACCAAATGGCGCTATACCTCCGGCGAGCTCCGACGCGCGGGCGGCTCCGGTGAGCGGGGCGGCACGGTGCAACGGCAGTGGCAAGCGGCGATAGCGGCAAACGGCGGCGGCGGCAGCGCGAGGCGGCGGGGCGACAGCTTGCGACGGCGGGTGTCGCGGGCAGGCGGCGGGACGGCTCTGGCTCCAAGGGGGGGGCGAGGCGCGGTTTATAAGGAGGGGGGCAAGGCGGCGCGGGAGTCCCGGCCGGACTCCGCTTCGCGGTGGCGGCGGCGCTCTCGGTCTCCCGAGCGGAGACGAGGCGCGGGCGGCTTGGGCTGGCTCGGCTAGGCTTTGGCCCAGTCGGGCGCTAGAACTTTTTTTTTATAATAATTCCGCAGAACTAAAAAAATCATAGAAAAAAATAAAAATCTAAAAATGCCAAAACAAATTTTCATCGTCTAAATAAAATATTTAGAACAGGATGAACATTTTCTTGGCCCTAAAATGCAACTTTGAAAAACGTGCAATTTTTCTAATTCAAATAACATATCAATAAATTCCAAATAAAAACCAAATATTTGACTTTAATATTTTTCCCTCCAATATCTCATTTATTTTGGAGAAGTCATATTAGCTCCTCTCATATATTTTAACATGAAATATTTTCAGAGAGAAAAATAATTAAAACCAAAAATCCTCGTTTCGATATTTGGTAAAACCCAAATATGAAAATAGGGAAATCTCCAACTCTCTTCGAGGGTCCTTGAGTTGCTTACGATTTCAAGGATCGCGAAACGAAATGCAGTAAAATATGATATGCATGTATGATCTATGTATAACATTCCAAATTAAAATTTTGGGATGTTGGAGGTGATTATATGGCTAATATTAAAGGTGAACTTAAACTTATTAGTAAACATGCTTTTATGGTTACCACTCAAGTAGAACAAGTACTTAAAGCTCAGAATGATTTGCTCAATGAATTGAATAGTAAGAAAAATGGTAATGTTGTTAGAGTTATGAATAGAGGTGGTAAAATGACTCAGGAACCCTTGTATCCTGAGGGCCATCCTAAGAGAATTGAGCAAGATTCTCAGAAAAATAATATTGATGCACCTAGTCCTTCTAAGAGGAAGAAAAAGAAAAATGATAGGACTTTGCATGCTTCTAGTGAACCTGTTATTGACACACCTGAGAATCCTAATGATATCTCTATTTCTGATGCTGAAACACAATCTAGTAATGAGCATGAACCTGGTGATAATGTTAATAATGATGTTAATGTTGATGCTCAACCTAGTAAAGACAATGAAGTATAGATTGAACCTGTTGTTGATCTTGATAACCCACAATCAAAGAACCAACGTTATGATAAGAGAGACTTTGTTGCTAGGAAGCACGGTAAAGAAAGAGAACCATGGGTTCAAAAACCCATGCCTTTTCCTCCTAAACCATCCAAGAAAAAAGATGATGAGGATTTTGAGCACTTTGCTGAAATGATTAGGTCTATCTTTTTGCATATGTGTTTGACTGATATGCTTAAAATGAATCCTTATGCTAAGTATATGAAAGAAATTGTTACTAATAAAAGAAAGATACCAGAAGCAGAAATTTCTACCATTCTTGCTAATTATACTTTTAAGGGTAGAATACCTAAGAAACTAGGAGATCCCGGAGTACCAACTATACCATGCTCCATTAAAAGAAACTATGTTAAAACTACTTTATGTGATCTTGGAGCCGGTGTTAGTATTATGCCTCTCTCTTTATATCGTAGACCTGATTTGAATAAGTTGACACCTACTGAAATATCTTTGCAAATGGCAGATAAATCAACTGCTATACCTGTCGGTATTTGTGAAGATGTGCCTGTTGTGGTTGCAAACATTACTATTTTAATGGACTTTGTTATTCTTGATATTCCCGAGGACGATAGTATGTCTATTTTTCTTGAAAGGCCCTTTTTGAATATTGTAGGGGCTGTTATTGATTGCACCAAAGGCAATGTCACGTTTCATGTTAATGGCAATGAGCATACGGTACACTTTCGGAGGAAACAACCTCAAGTCCACAGTATCAACTGTATTGGAAAAATTCCATCGATTATTTTAGGAGGTTTTGAATTTCCTCTTCCTACTTTCAAGAAGAAATATGATATTCTTATTGTTGGGGATGTGCATATCCGCGTTGAGGTAACCTAGTGTTATTCGAAAATTCTCCGGTTCCATGTTATTCGGAATGAGTTTGTTAACAAGACCTGATCAACCTTGTTAGTGGATTCAGCATGAGATGGATGAATTTAGAAAACACAACTCTCTGTACCCTCTTTTTACTTTCTGTTATTTATATTAAATAAAGCAAAAATAGTATTTTTCTGTCTGTTTTCTAGATTATCAATGCAATAAAAAATACCCCGAAAATAAAAGTTCTCCAAATGCCCTGAAAATTAAATATTATTTTTTTCTGGAATATTTGAGAATATCTGGCACTGAAAACACATCAGGGGGAGCAAGCACCTGGCCACGAGGGTGGAGGGTGTGCCCTACCCCCTGGGCGCGCTCCCTGCCTCGTGGGCCCACGGTGGCTCCCCTCCACTTATTCCAGCTACCACACACCCCTTCTTCCTCCCACAAACATCACTAACCAGCTCAAACCCGAGCCCAAGCTCATTTTGCTGCTATTTTTGATCTCCTTGCTCAAAGCTCCATCCAAAAACTGCTTTGGGGGATTGGTCCTTGGTATGTGACTCCTCCAATGGTCCAATTAGTTTTTATTCTAGTGCTTTATTCATTGCATATTTTTGCTGCTTAGGTGACCCTGTTCTTGAGCTTGCATGTCAAATTTATATGGTCAAAAGAAGTTTTGATGCATGATATTACCTCTAGGCACTTGTAGGAGTAGTTGCTATCAATATTGTTGACTTTGGTTCACTTTTGTAGCGACCAGACCTCAACCAGTCTGATCTCTGTGCATCAGTGTCATCCCTGGATTAGTAATGCTGACACGCACAGTACTTGAAGGATTTATAACAGAGTAGCAATCACACACTTATTACATCAAATGTCTCAAAAGGGAACTTATTACAGTAAATATGGCTTAAGGCCATCTAACAACGGTGACAGCGGAAGGCTTGGAAGATAAGCGAGTCCATCAACTCCAACGGCATCACTGAGTATAGAACCACGACCTAAAGGCACCTTACTCGTCGTCTGAAAAGTCTGCAACATGAACGTTGCAGCCCGAAAACGGGTCAGCACATGGAATATGCTGGCAATGTAACACATAGAGAGTAATGAAAGAATAAAGCTATACTACATGCATATATGGCTGGTGGAAAGCTCTGTGGTTACAGTTTTTGCATAAAGAAAAATTTTCCCTACTACAAAGGAATAAATTTTATTTAACTATCATGGTGGTTGTTAAACATTGAGAGTGTAGACACCCTCTCAATCCCAATTAAGCATCATCATTAAAACCCAACAAATTAATTAAAGTAACATGATGAGATTCACATGATAATCCAAGTACTAGATACTCAAGACGTCCATAACCGGGGACACGGCTACCATGATTAGCTTATACACTCCGCAGAGGTTTGCGCACTTTTCCCCATAAGACTCGATCTCCTCCGTTGGGATTCTCGCACTACATGATGTTTGAGAAACGGATGACGGAGACATAGTCTTTCAGAAGTGCTAGCACCTTACGATCGGGTAGACAGTACCAACCTACATCCCCTACATCTGCTAGTATACCACTGTAAGAGTTCGCATGACTTAGTCAACTATGCTAGAGCCCATAGTAGCTTGTGGCTGCACACGGAAGTTTCTAGTATGAATAATCTCATGATCCCTTTGAGCCTGGGTGGCGGTCCATAAAGAAAAACAGGTGCCTCAATCCACCCATATGTGTGTTTAAGTTGCCACCTTAAATAAACCATTAATTTAACAATCTCACATCTGTCATGGATACACTCACCCAATCCATGTCTACTACCATAGCATGGCAATAAGCAAAAGTAGAAGTAACTGCCAAAGGTTTGATAATAAAACAGGAAATAGGTATTACCTCATCTACTTCCCAAAACCCACAATTTAATTAGATCCTAATCATGCAATGTTTGAGGATTGATCTAATGCAATAAAAACTGGGTAGTAAAGAGATATGATCAAAGTGTTACTTGCCTTGCTGATGATCCGCGAAACCTAGAGATTCAAAGTAGCAAGCGGCGCACTCCGGGTACTCTATCGCAAACAAACAATCATACAATAAGTACTCATCTAATGCACAGATAAACTCAAATAAGAGATCTAACCAGAAAGTTCAACTTAAGAACTCCGGTTTGCAAAAAGAATCAAATCGAACGAAGCAACGAAAGTCAAACAGTGAAAGAAACAAACTCCATTTACTAATCTGGACCTAAATCAAATTTTACAGAAGCAAAATCTTGTTTGAGTTGGTTAAACGGAAAGAGGGTTTCGAGATGAAACTCCAGGCGCTTGAATCGCCTGATTCCGATAAACGAGCAAAAAGTTATACTAGAACAAAAATCGGATCAGAAATCGCGATCAGAAATAATCGCGTAAAATCCGAGAAAAAGAAAAACGACGAACAGACTAACGAACGAAAGTTCGTTTTCTGGAACTAAACGGTGAACGCGTCCGTTAAAATGAATGAACGAGGGAACGCTCGCTAAATAAACTAAATCAGAAATAAACCGATCTAAATAAAAAAATCGGATCTAAAAAAACCGGATGAAAACAAAATGGAAAACCAAACGGTTTTCTCGAGGAAAACAGCCGGCGGTGGGGCGGTGGTCAACCTCGGCGGGGTGGTGGTGGCTCCGGTGGCAGGTGGCGGGACGGCGGGCGGCGGCGGCTCCGGTGGCGGGTGGCGGGACGGCGGGCGGCGGGGTCTGACGGCGGGGGCGGCGACGGATGGGGCTAGGGTTAGGGTTTTTGCGCGGCGCGGCTTAGACCGACGGGCTCGGGAGTGGCGCCTTATAAAGGCCCGGCCGGACGGAGTCCTGGCCGAACACGGCCCAAAGTCGGTTCGCGTTTTTTTTTAAATAATTACACGCAGAAAAACAAATACAAGAAATACTAAACGGACTCCAAAAATCCCCGACTTCTAAAATCAAGCAGGACAAGATGAACATTTATTTGGGGCCTAAATGCAATTTTGAAAAACGCGCATTTTTCCTAAATTCAAATAAAATAGCAAAACTCCAAAATAAAATCTTATTTGATTTTATTATTAAATCCTCAATATTTCTTTATTTTGGGAAAGTCATTTTATTCCCTCTCTCATATTTTTATAATAGAAATAATTGAAGATAAAATAAATAAAATCAAATGATACTATTTTCAAAATTTGAGAAAACTCAAATATGAAAATAACGAAATCCCCAACTCTCTCCGAGGGTCCTTGAGTTGCATAGAATTTCTTAGGATCAAACCCAAAAGCAAATAAAATATGATATGCAGTGATGATCTAATGTATAACATTCCAAATTAAAATTTTGGGATGTTACAACTGTTTGAAGTTACTAAAATTTCAGAATTTTTTCAGAGGAAGAAATATGTTTAGGAAAATGTACCAAGATGGTCCTTCAAGGAAGCAAGGACCCAGGCTCACAATACGCGATGCCGATGATGAACCACCGAGGGAAGCTCAGGTGCGGGGTTGTGAATGGCCGTCAGAGGACTTTATGGATCGAGCAGGAATCAAGGAAGAATTTAACGCGTATGTGCGTAACGCCGATCTTGAGAGCTTCGAGGCAGACAAGTGCCGCCAATATCACTATCTCACTGATTCCTTTGTGAGGAGGTTTGAATTTTCATCATCACGCAATTCTCAAACTTTCCTATTTGATCTTTATGAAAATTCTTATACTATGGACTTAGAGGATTTTAATACTCCTTGCAAACTTCCACGATGGGGCAGCACTAGTGAGCCTCGCAAATCTGAGTTTAGAGATTTTCTTTCTAGTATAACTGTGGGGGAATCTAGAGATATAACACAATCTATCATAGGGAGCATTCAATTTCCTGCTATACATTATTTTGCTGTCTTCATGGGTAGATGCATTAATGGTAAAGATGAAGCATGTCACATGTGTGTGCCTGATCTTAGCGTTCTCAGAAGTGCTGTTTAAGGAGATAAACAATACAACTTGGGGGCTATTGTTGCACGTAGGTTGCATAATAATCGTATTCATGGAGATTTCTTTGGTGGAATTTATGCAACCCGTCTAGCTATTTTCTTGATATACCCATACGTGGGTATGATATTGAGTTGCCTCTTGTTTATTTAGATTATGAGGCCATGGTTCGTCATCAGTTTGTTGAGAGGAACGATCAGTTCCTCCAGTACCGACTAATCTTTGACAGACGACGCACCTATCACGTCGCTCTCCCTGCTCCTGCTTTCTTTGACTCTCAAGCAAAAGGGAGATATGTTATAACCAGGGAGGAGGCAGGCGAGTATAAGAGGAGGACGGAGACGGCCTGTCTCCAAGCGGCAGCTCACGAGGTAATAGTTGCTGCATCTCAGTACGACCCCAGCTACAACTTTGGATATCCGCCAGGCCATCCGTGGCCATAGACCAACTTAGGCCAAAAGCCTAAGCCTGGGGGAGTACGTATTTCTCACCAACATTACATTCATGTTCACACACTCATTGCTAGTTGTCAGTGCTCATACTTTTTCATTGTATCATCCATGCTAATTTACTTTCCTTTTTATGCTTTCTTTTTGTGTGATTAATAAACCTTAAGAAGAACAAAAAAATTTACTTGTAACTTTTAATTAGTTTACTTTCCATGCTTGTAGTAGTAATTAAAAAGAAAACCCAAAAATATTTCCTGTTCTTCTTCTTGCTTGTTGGGAGCTTTCCCTTGTAAATAGTTTTATTTCTTTTCTTGTTCTTTGGGGGTCGAGAGGAGAAGACCATAATGAAAATGTTGAGTGGCTCTCATATGCATTATTGTTGATCTAACAAAGAGCCCATATTACCTTGTCTTCTCTCTTGAATTGAATGCTTGCAGATTCCAGCTTAGTCCAATGCACGTGCACTATTATTATTATCCACACTATTCGGTCGTGCAAGTGAAAGGCAATAATGATGATTACATGATGAACTTATTGAGATGAGAAAAGCTGGTATGAACTCGACCTCTATTGTTTTTGTAAATATGATTAGTTCATCGTTCCTGATTCACCCTATTATGAATAAACATGTTTGCAATGACAATTAGAGATTATAGTTGCTTATGCCATGCTTAATTAGCTAGGAGCTTATAATGGTTTACCTTGCGTGCCAACATGCTATTAAAATGGTTGTGATGTGGTATGATAGGGTGGTATCCTCTTTTGAACGATTCGAGTGGCTTGACTTGGCACATGTTCACGCATGTAGTTGAAACAAAATCAAGAAGAAATATCCTCTTTTAATACTTGGCACATGTTCACGGACTTTGTTATTCTTGATATTCCTGAGGACGATAGTATGTCGATTATCCTTGGTAGACCCTTTTTGAATACTGCAGGGGCTGTTATTGATTGCAACAAAGGCAATGTCACTTTTCATGTTAATGGTAATGAGCAAACGGTACACTTCCCGAGGAAACAACCTCAAGTCCACAGTATTAATTCTATTGGAAAAACTTCAACGATTACTATTGGAGGTTTTGAATTTCCTCTCCCTACTGTCAAGAAGAAATATAACATTCTTATTGTTGGAGACGTGCATATCCCCATTGAGGTAACCTAGTGTTATTCGAAAATTCTCCGGTTTCATGTTATTAGAGAAGAGTTTGTTAACAAGACTTGATCAACCTTGTTAGTGGATTCCTTTTGATGAGCATGAGATGGATGAAGTTAGAAAGCACAACTCTCTATACCCTCCGTTTACTTTCTGTTATTTATATTAAATAAAGCAAAAATAGTATTTTCTGTCTGGTTTCTGAATTATCCTTGCAATAAAAAAATACCCCAAAAATAAAAGTTCTCCAAATGCCCTGAAAATTTTAGATGATTTTTTGTAGAATATTTAAGAATTATTGGCACAGAGAACACACCTGGGGGCCACAAGGGTCCAGGGCACGCCCACCCCCCTGGGGCGCGCCCCCTGCCTCGTGGGCCCCCTCTACTTATTCCAGCACTCACACACTTCGTCTTCCTCTAGAAAAAAATCCTCCCGCAGCTCAAACCCGAGTTCTAGCTCATCTTGCTGCCATTTTCGATCTCCTTGCTCAAAGCTCCATTCACAAAACTGCTTTTGGGGATTGTTCTTCAGTATGTGACTCCTCCAATGGTCCAATTAGTTTTTGTTCTAGTGCTTTATTTGTTGCGAATTTTTGCTGCTTAGGTGACCCTGTTCTTAAGCTTGCATGTCAAATTTATATGGTCAAAAGTAGTTTTAATGCATGATATGGCCTCTAGGCACTTATGGGAGTAGCTGCTATCAATCTTGTTAAGTTTGGTTAACTTTTATTTTGAATCACTAAAAATTTCAAAAATATTTTAGAGAAAGAAAATGATGAAAAGATTGTTGAGGGGCTCTTCGAGCCGAAGCTCGAAGGATAAGCAAAGTGAAGAGAATAAGAAGCCCAAATACAATCTCCCTCGCATTGTGGAGGTTCGGCCGTGCAAATGGCCTTGTGATGAGTTCTTGAGAGCAGCCAGGATTTATGAGGACTTTTATTATTTGGGTGAGAATGCAGGCCTCATCGATTTCCTCCATGACCAGCGCGAACAGTATCTCCTACTCACTAATATTTTCGTGCAAATTTTTTACTTTCATGCTAAGAAATCACCACCTTCAGTGAAATTTCACTTATATGATGAGGTTAAGGAGATGTCACTATATGATTTTTGTCGGGTCTGTAAGATACCCTTTGCGGGCTGCATAGAGGAACCACATCGTAATGATGTGGAGGGGTTTATTGATAAGATTGTTGTAGGGGAAACGAGGAAAGTTTCCAATGCAAGAATCACTAGCATACATTTTCCTGTTCTACTCCCTCCTTTCCGGTTTATAAGGCTCAATTCAAAAATCTCACCAACCAAGGTAGATGATGAGTGGTGGAATATTTTTTGTAGTTTGCAAAAGCACCCAATTAATGCTCTTGTTTTTCTCAAAAAATTATATTTACGAATGCATTAATTGCAATGCATGCATGCATAAAGTGCATGCATTAGTCAGTTTTCTCTTAATACTTGCATGCAATGATTTAATGCACCTTGAAGTCTGAACATGTGATGGGGAACAACCAAATTTAGCCTTATAAAATGGAAAAACTGAAATTTTGAGATAAGCCCTATAAACCGGAAAGGAGGGAGTACGTTACTTTGCAATATTTGCTAGTAGATGCTTAATTGGTCGCTGGAATAGTGGAAATCTTAGTGCTCCTAATATTGTTATTTTGCGCCATGCTTTGTTTCGTGATACCACTTTCAGTTTAGGCGCTACTGTTGCTAAACGATTAAATCTGAACTGTACAAAGGGCCCCATCTTTGGAGGCATCTTTGCTTCGCGCCTTGCTGCACACTTTGGGATACCTATTAGGCATTATGAGAAAGAGGAAAAGTTGCTGCCTCCTATTTTTCTAGATTATAAGAGTATGATAGCACATGATTTTATTATTAAAGATAAGAAGAAGATGCTTAAGTATAAATTGATATTTGATAAAAACTACTATGAGTTTATTACCTTGCATGCGCCCTCTTTGTTTAACATATTTTCAGGAATGTACCTCGTTTTGCCAGAGGCCGTTTATGCATACTGGAGCCTGACACTAGCTCTAGAGCCTGAGCCGGAGCCATCCCTTGACCCTTATTGATAGTCTGTTTATTAGTGGGATCCAGAGGAGATCGCCAGCCAGTGGCACCCAGAGGACACTCCTCCGTACACCGGAGAGGGCAGCTTTGAGCCATGGCCATAGACCAACTTAGTACAAAAGCCTAAGCTTGGGGGAGTACGTATTTCTCACCGACATTACATTCATGTTCACACATGCATTCCAGTTGTCGATGCTCATAATTTTTCATTGTACCATCCATGGTAGTCTAATTTCTTTTTAAGCCTTCTTCTTGTGTGTTTGAAAAACCTTAATAAAAACCAAAAAAATTAGTTGTAGCTTTTAGCTAGTTTACTTTCCATGCCTGTAGTAGTAATAATTAAAAGAAAACCCAAAAAGATTTCTCGTTCTTCTTTTGCTTGTTGGGAGCTTTCCTATGTAAATAGTTTTGTTTCTTTTCTTTGGGGGTCGAGAGGAGAAGACCATGATGAAAATGTTGCGTGGCTCTCATATAAATTATTGTTGATCTAACAAAGAGCCCATATTACCTTGTCTTCTCCATTGTATTGAATGCTTGCAGATTCTAGCTTAGTCCAATGCATGTGCACTATTATTATTATCCACATCATTCGGTTGTGCAAGTGAAAGGCAATAATGACGATATATGATGGACTGATTGAGATGAGAGAAGATGGTATGAACTCGACCTATCTTGTTTTTGTAAATATGATTAGTTCATCATTCCTGATTCAGCCTATTATGAATGAAACATGTTTGCAATGACAATTAGAGATTATAGTTGCTCATGCCATGCTTAATCAGCTAGGAGTTCATAATGGTTTACCTTGCGTGCCAACATGCTATTAAAATGGTTGTGATGTGGTATGATAGGGTGGTATCCTCCTTTCAATGATTCGAGTGGCTTGACTTGGCACATGTTCACGCATATAGTTGAAACAAAATCAACATAGCCTCCACGATATTTATGTTCATGGTGAATTATATCCTACTCATGCTTGCACTCAGTGTTGATTAATTATAATGCATGTTCATGAATGTTGTCGCTCTCTAGTTGGTCGCTTCCCAGTCTCTTTCTAGCCTTCACTTGTACTAAGCGGGAATACTACTTGTGCATCCACTTCCATAAACCCCAAAAGTTATTCCATATGAGTCCACCATACATTCCTATATGCGGTATCTACCTGCCATTCCAAGTAAATTTGTATGTGCCAAACTCTAAACCTTCAAATGAAATTTTGTTTTGTATGCTCAAATAGCTCATGTATCAACTAGGGATGTCTATATCTCCCATGCTAGGTGGGTTATTCTCACGAGGAGTGGACTCCGCTCCTCATTCACGAGAAAATGGCTGGTAACCGGGATGCAAACAAGACTCCCCCAGGATTGTTGTTAGTTGGAGGCACCCGTTGTTTCGGACAAGCCATGTATTGATGTTTGTTGGTGGTGGGGGAGTATAAACTTTACCATTCTGTTTGGGAACCGCCTATAATATGTGTAGCATGGAAGATATCGAGATCTCTTGGTTGTTATGTTGACAATGAAAGTATACCACTCAAAATATTATTCATCTCTATTTCAAAAATCGAGCTCTGGCACCTCAACAAATCCATGCTTCCCTCTGCGAAGGGCATGTCTATTTACTTTTATGTTGAGTCATCACCCTCTTATTAAAAAGCACCAGTTGGAGAGCACCGCTGTCATGTTCATGCATTACTATTAGTTTACATTGAGTATAACTGTGACTGGATCTCTTTTACCATGAATTACAATGTTTAGTCAGTCCTTGAACTTCAGAGGTGCTCTGCTTTTATGTTTGGAGGTCTCAGAAAGGGCTAGTGAGATACCATCTTGTTATATAATATTATGATTGTTTTGAGAAAGTGTTGTTATCCAAGATTTACTATTATTGCTCGCTAGTTGATTATGCCATTGATATGAGTAAACATGAGACCTAAATGTTATTGTGAATATGATTAGTTCATAATCTTTGCTGAAAACTTGAATGCTGGCTTTACATATTTACAACAACAAGATCAAAGAAAGTTTGTAAAAGTTTTTCTTTATCACTTTCAGTTTGTCAACTGAATTGCTTGAGGACAAGCAAAGGTTTAAGCTTGGGGGAGTTGATACGGCTCCAATGTATCTACTTTTCCAAACACTTTTGCCCTTGTTTTGGACTCTAACTTGCATTATTTGAATGGAACTAACCCGGACTAACGTTGTTTTCAGCAGAATTGCCATGGTGTTATTTTGTGCAGAAATAAAAGTTCTTAGAATGGCCTGAAACTTCACGGATAATATTTTTGTAATTTATAAAAAATATTGGCGAAAGAATCAACACCAGGGGGGCCACACCCTGTCCATGAGGGTGGAGGGCGCGCCCACCCCCTTGGGCCGCGGCCCCCTGTCTCGTGGGCCCCTGAGGCTCCACCGACCTCAACTCCAACTCTATATATTCACGTTCGGGGAGAAAAAAATTAGAGAGAAGGATTCATCGCATTTTACGATACAGAGCCGACGCCAAGCCCTAATCTCTCTCGGGAGTGCTGATCTGGAGTCCGTTCGGGGCTGCGAAGAGGGGAATCCATCGCCTTCGTCATCATCAACCTTCCTCCATCACCAATTTCATGATGCTCACCGCCGTGCGTGAGTAATTCCATCGTAGGCTTGCTGGACGGTGATGGGTTGGATGAGATTTATCATGTAATCGAGTTAGTTTTGTAAGGTTTTGATCCCTAGTATCCATTATGTTCTGAGATTGACATTGCTTTGACTTTGCTATGCTTAATGCTTGTCACTAGGGCCCGAGCGCCATGATTTCAGATCTGAACCTATTATGTTTTCATGAATATATGTGAGTTCTTGATCCTATTTTGCAAGTCAATAGTCCCTACTACGTGTAATGATCCGGTAACCCTGAAGCGACAATAATCGGGACCACTCCCGGTGATGACCGTAGTTTGAGGAGTTCTTGTATTCACTAAGTGTTAATGCTTTGGTCTGGTGCTCTATTAAAAGGAGTCCTTAATATCCCTTAGTTTCCAATAGGACCCCGTTGCCATGGGAGGGTAGGACAAAAGATGTCATGCAAATTCTTTTCCATAAGCACGTATGACTATATTCGGAATAGATGCCTACATTACATTGATGAACTGGATTTAGTTCGGTGTCACCCTATATTATAACTGTTGCATGAGGAATCATATCCGACATAATTATCCATCATCGATCCATTGCCTACGAGGTTTTGACATATTGATCTTTGCTTAGTTACTTTTCCGTTGCTACTATTACAATTACTACAAAAACCAATACTGTTACTTTTGCCACCATTACCGTTACTTCCATATTACCTTGCTACTAAATACTTTGCTGCAGATATTAAGTCTTTTAGTTGCGGTTGAATTGACAACTCAACTGTTAATACTTGAGAATATTCTTTGGCTCCCCTTGTGTCGAATCGATAAATTTGGGTTGAATACTCTACCCTTGAAAACTGTTGCGATCCCCTATACTTGTGGGTTATCAGTGGGGTGGTTCTGCCCTCGCTAGCCCCGCCAGACCTTGCTGGGGTGCCTCGGTTGCCTGCTCCTTATGGTGGCCTTGCCCCTTGCCAGGCTCGGCTGCCCGACAAGGGAGGACCTTCTCTTGCCGATATCTTGCTCTTCTGGCTCGATCTTGGTCTCTCTGGACTGCGTGTTGGTTCTTCAAATCTCTTGGTCCTTCAATCACTGACTTGGGTTGGTGCTTCAATCTTGACCTCGTGCTTGTGCACAGTCTGGCCTGCCCCAAATGCGCTGCTGAGCATCATCGGGGTAGGGCCTAATAAGTGCACAGGCAAGGTTGCTGAAGGGGTTGGCCGCTTGAGGTTTCCGTTGCTGCTCCATCAGCCTTGATTCCGGGCCAGTTTCCGGTTTCCCCGTGTGTGGTGTAAAGCCAATAGTGGTGGGGCTGCTCCAGTGATGGCCCGTGAATGACTTTAACGCACGGGGTAGAAACTCCCAATTTACACTTCCCACAGTGCGCCCTTATCCTTAGCCACGTATGCAGCATGCATCGCGCGGGGTATGTAACGGAGGCGCGTTGCACGGGAGAGTACCTTGGAAAGGGCCCGCCCGTCCTGAATTGGTGGAGCAGGGCGGTGATCACCCATGGATGGAGCAGCTGCCCTTCCCCGCCTGGCCTAAAAAGGCAGGGGCGAAGGAGGGAGGAGTCACCCACCTTTGCATTCTCCTTCTTCTTCCCTTGTTCTCTGCTTTCGCCGATGATGCCGAAGAGGAGAGCCTGGGGCCAGCCCCCGGGCTCCTACTTGGGATACCCTCCATATCTGAGAGGAAGGTTCGGGCGGGGCGGGGCCGATGCCAGGGGTGGCAACCCCAGTGTGCTTGCCGCTGGGACGCCCGTGGCCTTGACTTTAGTGGGGGGCACACGATCAACACCATGTCGCAGCTCGAGATGGGTATGGCACGTGGTAGTCGATCGCTCCCCATTCTTCTTCTCTTCGTGGCGTGGAGGAGGATCCGCGAGAAGGATTCGCTGCTAATAGATGTGAATATGGTTCCCCCTGGGTGTCGTTCTTCTGTTGCGTAGGAGGGCTCTCTTCTTCCACATGAGTCCTCGGGACGTGCGGTGATTCCTGACGTCAGGGCTTCTGGGGACGACCATGCTCTCTGTGAAAGGATTCAGAGAGCATGTTGTTCGGCGTGGCGGTCGTGCCGAGGTCTTCGGGTGGTAGTGATGCGGACGGCAGCAGCAACCCATAATGCATCAAGAACGGGGACGACCGTTTCGATGAGCCGTGTTTGCTGGTGACTCCGCGCCTCCCATCTGGTCCTCCGGCAGCGTCACCATCCACGCCTGCCCTCTGATTTCTTCCTCCTTGCGGGGAGCTGCGCCGTCCTGATCCTGGGGAGGCACCGAATCCCAGCTGCGCCCGCTTCCGACCTCTTTGACTTCTTCCTGTAGGAGATGGACAGGGGCAAAGGCGTAACGGGGCGCTTATCTTTTTTCAATCTTAAACTTGTAGGCAATCGCCAAATTTTAATTCAAATAATGTAATCTCTCGAGTCCAACTTTGTGTTTTGTAATGCTTGTACTTGTATCTGCATGTCAGTGAAAGAGATAAACCTGGCCGGGAACCCGTGCATGTATATGACCATGCAGACGTGGAGTGCATCTTTACTGTAATTAAACGAGTTTTCCCCGGCAGGATATCCTGCCGGCACCCTTTTCGTCTGCCGGAGAACCATGTCTACCGGGGAACAGACTGAGGTGCCAGCCCCCCACCCACTCCCTTTTTACCAAGGGCCACTACGACCATCCACGCCGAAGCAGCGTTCGAGCCAAGGATGGGAGCACCCTGGTTCCAGGAGAGCGGCGAGGTTTCTCTATGGACAAGTTATAGCTTACAGAACACTAATGGACAAGAGGTAAACTTATCTGTTTGGCTTGCCGGGGATCACTGTTTCATGCAATCTTCTCATCCTTTGTCGGAGTCAAGTTTACGGCAGGAACCTGCAACTCCATGTAGATGAGAATAAATGCAGGATGCAATCCTATCTATATGCATATGCAAATGCTCATGAAATGCTTATGCAGTGATCTGGGTGTGCTCGTGCATGCATGCGATCTTGATTGGGGCCCCCACAACGCTTCTTTATTTTCTCTTGCACGGGGTCATCGCCCCGGCTTTGTACAAGGGGTTACATGCAACTGAGGCAAGGCCTGTACAAAAGGGTAAAAAAGGGAGCCTCGCACCTTACGGGTAGTACTTACAAAGATGCTCAATATTACATGAGTTTTGCAACTATGTGCCATCCCCGGTCTCCAAACGGACTACGCTAGGTCTGGTGACTCGTACCACCCGGTAAGGGCCTTCCCACTTCGGTGACAGCTTGTTTGTACCCTTGGCGGACTGAACGCGCCTAAGGACAAGGTCACCTTCCTCAAAACACCGGGCATGAACCCTGCGGCTATGATAGCGACGCATGGCTTGCTGGTAGCATGCAGCACGCTTAGCAGCCTGGAGACGATTTTCCTCGAGTAGCACTGCGTCGTCATGTTGGTGCTGATCTTGCGCTACTTCATCATAGGCAAGTACTCGAGGGGACCCATAAATGAGTTCCGTGGGGATAACTGCTTCTGCCCCATAGACTAGGGAAAAGGGACTCTGCCCGGTAGCTTGGTTAGGTGTCGTTCTGAGGGACCAGAGAACTACCGGCAGCTCCTCGATCCACCGCCTGTCGTGCTTCTGCAGCGTGTCAAAAGTTTGTGTCTTGAGTCCATGAAGCACTTCAGCGTTCGCCCTCTCAGCTTGTCCATTGCTCCGGGGGTGTGCCACGGAACCGAATGAGATTTTACATCCGAGGGTATGAACGTATTGCATGAAGGCGTGGCTCATGAACTGGGTGCCATTGTCAGTGATGATCCTTGCCGGAACTCCGAAACGACACACCAATTCTTTCAAGAACTTGATAACTGACTGAGCAGTCACGTTTCTCATGGCAGTCACTTCTGGCCACTTTGTGAACTTGTCGATTGCAACGAACAAGAATTCAAAGCCCCCGATTGCTCGGGGGAAGGGGTCGAGGATATCGAGCCCCCAGACCGAAAATGGCCATGATAGAGGGATTGTCTGAAGAGCTTGGGCAGGCAGGTGTATTTTCTTGGAATGGAACTGACAGGCTTCACATTTCCTAACTAACTCAACCACATCTTGGAGGGTTGTGGGCCAATAGAATCCTTGCCGAAACGCTTTCCCAACTAATGCCCTTAATCCAATGTGGGAGCCGCACATTCCTCTGTGAATCTGAGCCAGCAGTTCCTTTCCATCCTCCCGGCAAAAACACTTCAATTTCACACCGTTGGGCCTCCTTCTGTATAGAGTGTCATCGACAAACTAATACATACTAGCCCTCTAGGCTACTCTTTCAGCTTCATCTTGGTTGGCGGGGAGTTCTTTGGTTTGGAGGAAGTGGACAATGTGCCTTGCGCAAGTTGGAGCCTAGGGCTCGGCAACGAGGACTAGCGGCACCTCCTCTGTTGCGGGAGCACCAGCCTTGTTCACGGGGTCCATAGACCCGGCTGGAGGGGGTGGTCCGGCAGGCTATGAGGAGTTGTTTCCGGCAGGGTCTCTGCCGGGAGAGGATGGCTCTACCGGGAGAGGCTTACCATAGCCCAACTTTCTCCTCTTCCGGTCCATTGTGGCTAGTGATGCGGAGGGTTGAGAGAGATGGAGAACAAAAGTTCCTGGTTCCATTGGAAGCTTCTGCGCAGCACACTTTGACAGGTGATTAGCTATGCTATTTTCCGCACGGGGTACGTGCTCTATTTGCAATCCGTCAAAGTGCTCCTCCAATCTCCTTACTTCGTCGACGTATGCTTCCGTCAATGGGCTTTGGTAATCCTTGTTGACTTGTCTCACCACAAGCTGTGAATCTCCTCAAATGATCAACTTCTTAATTCCCAATTCTACTTCAACCCCGAGCCCGGCAAGGAGCCCTTCATACTCTGCTGTATTGTTGGTAGCTTCTTCCCAGGCAAAGTGAACCTGGATGACGTACTTCAAGTGCTCCTCGAAGGGGGCAACAAGAAGCACGCCAGCCTCTTCACCTTGTAGCGAAAAGCACCATCAAAATACATGATCCATTCTTGGGGTGATTCCTTGTCGGGGATGGTTGTCTCTATCCTTTCCTCTTTAGGGGTTGGCGCCCATTCTGCAATAAACTCTGCCAATGCCCTGCTCTGAATAGTTGAAGTGCTCTCAAACTTCAAACCAATGCTGGACAACTCCAAAGCCCATTCCACTATTCTGCCAGTTGCCTCGGGGTTTCGGAGTATCCTTTGTAATGGAAAACGAGTAACAACTGTGATCTCATGGGCTTGGAAGTAGTGGTGCAGTTTCCTTGAGGCCATAATAAGACCAAAGATCAACTTTTGCATGCCAGAGTACCTCGATCTAGCCCCTTGTAACAAGGAGTTGAAAAAGTACATTGGGTGTTGCACCATTTTCTTCCTTATCGTGCCCCTGGGGTTTTTTCGTTGTCGTGCTCACTGATGTCCTGATCCTTCTGTGACTCTGCTGTTCTCTGTTCAGTTTCTGTGTCATCCACCTCTCGCTGTGCTACCAAGGTTGCACTAACCACCTAGTTGGTTGCCGCCAAGTATAGCAACAATGGTTCTTGGGTTTTGGGCGCAACCAAGATGGGTATGGACGACAGGTAAGCTTTTAATTTTTGCAGAGCTGCATCTGCTTCCGGGGTCCGCTTCATAGGCCCTGCCTTCTTAAAAACCTAGAAGAATGACAGGGCACGCTCGGCACACTTGGAGATGAATCTGCTCAGCACGGCAACGCATCCCGTCAAGCACATCACATCCTTAACTGTCCTTGGCGCTTGGATCTACTCAATGGCCTTGATCTTGTCGGGGTTGGCTTTGATCCCCCGATTGGACACGAAGAGCCCAAGTAGCTTGCCGGAGGGAACACCAAATACACACTTCTCCGGATTAAGCTTCAGATTTATCTTGCACAGATTAGCAAATGTCTCTTCCAAATCCTGGATAAGGGTGGTCTTATACTTGGTTTTGACCATGATATCTGTAGCAAATGTCTCTTCTATATTTCTGTGCAACTGTGGCTCAAAACCGATGTGGACTGCCCTTGCAAAAGTGGACCTGACACTCTTTAATCCGAACGGCATGCGGACAAACCAGTACGTACCACACGGTGTGATGAACGACGTCTTCTCTTCATCTTCCTTGGACATGAAGATCTGATGATATCTGTAGTATGCGTCTAGAAGGGAGAGCAGATCACATCCTGAAGTAGAATCCACGATCTCGTCGATGTGCGGCAAGGGAAATGGGTCCTTCGAGCAAGCCTTGTTGAGGTCTGTGAAATCGATGCCAATCCTCCACTTCCCATTAGCCTTTCGAACCACTACTGGATTTGCCAACCATGTAGGATGTAGTACTCCTCTGACCAAACCAGCTGCCTCCAATTTCTTGATCTCTTCAGCATGACCTGCTGCCTCTCCAAGGCATGCTTCCGTACTTTCTGCTTGACGGGTCGGGCATGTGGGCAGACAGCAAGGTGGTGCTCAATTACCTCCCTAGGAACACCGGGGATATCAGATCGTTGCCAAGCAAACACATTGATATTCGCCTGCAGGAAGGTAGTGAGCCTGCTTTCCTATTTGTCATCGAGGGTGGCGCTGATAGTGAAAGTACCACCAACGCCAGCCAGCCCTGGTGGGACCTTCTTCACTTGGGGTGCAGTAACCTTGGATCTCTTGTTGTTGGAACACTCCGGCACGTTGTCAACGGGTGGCGTGTACTCGGAGGGGGCACGCTTCCCGGACTCCTTGTCGGAGGTCCTACAATCCCTCTTATTTCCTTTGCTTTCCTTGGCGGGAACTGCCATTGCTGCCGCTTCCGCTGCTATTGCATCCCGATACATCTTGTCCACACAGATAATTGCATCCTTCTCATCATATGGGATAGTGAGGACCCCAAGTGGCCCAGGAATTTTCAGGGTGTTGTAAGCATAGTGGGATGCTACCATGAACTTGGCCAGGGTTGGTCGTCCAAAAATCCCATTGTACGGCAGGGGGAGACAACCACATCAAACACAATCTTCTCAGTCCGATAGTTTAGTTATCCCCCAAACGTCACCGGAAACGTAATCTTCCCCTTAGGATGACTCCTGCTGGGATTAACTGTGCCGGTGGCCTCTAGCTTTTCTTCTCCTATCTGAAGCTTGTTGATAACTGTTGGGGAAGTCAGATTCAACCCGGCCCCGCCGTCCACTAGCATCCTTGTGACCTTGAGGTTGCGAATTTTTGGGGAGACCAACAATGGCAAACACCCTACCACGGTGGTGCGATCAGGGTGATCCTCTTCGTCAAAGATGATGGGTGTGCGGGACCATTTGAGAGGTTTCCGGGCCTCTGGCACTGGTTCCACAGCATTGACCTCTCATGCCCATTGCTTGAGTTGGCGATGAGAGGTGTGCAAAGATGCGCCCCCATCAATGCATAGGGCGTCAGTGGCCTTCTGAAATTTCTACTCACTAGTTTCCTCTTCATCCCCTCCACCACTGGCATCATCACAAATTTCCTTCTCTTGGCCCCTAGCGGGCTTTCCTTGGTTCCGAAAGGGTCTACCGGGACAATTTACTTCACCACCCCGGCCCTTACTGCCAGCAGCATCCTGACCTTTCTCCTTATCACGCTTATCATACTCTGCCCTCTGCTTCTTGATGAGCTGCTCAACCTGGTAACACTCCTGAAGGTCGTGGCCTTTGGTCCAGTGGATCTTGTAGTATGACCCATCGTCTTTCCCAACTTTTTTGGCGGCAGCGGCTTCCCGGCAAGCAGTGCACGCGGCAGCTTCCTTGCCGGGGGCCTCAACCTTGGCCTTCTTGCCGGTACTAGGTGTGCTCGATCCTTCCACAGTCATTACTACCTTATCCCTTGGATTCTTATTGAGCTTCTTGCCCTTCTTCTGACTAGCTGATTCATCCTCATCTTGGGAATCAACATTAATGCAATCTTCTTCTCCGGGCAACTTCCTTCCTTCTTCCATTCGGGCACATTTATCCACTAGCGCGTATAGTTCTTTCACAGTCTTGGGCAACTGCACATTCATTTTGGAACGAATGCGGTGGTTGCACACATTGGACTGGAAAGCTGCCATAACGGCTGCCGGTTAGAATATTTCTATGAACTTTATTGAATCTCTGCAAATACTTACGGAGGGTTTCTCCTTCCTTCTGCTGGAGAAGCTGCAGGTCGCTGGGCCTGCCGGGCTCTTGGTGGCCACCGGTGAAGGCACCAATGAACTCATGGCACAAGTCCGCCCATGACGAAATGGAGTTCTCCGGCAGGTGCATCAGCGAAGACCTCACATTGGACTTGAGGGACAAAGGGAAGTAGTTCGTGAACACCTTCTCATCTCTTCCCCCGGCAGCTTGAACAGTGATGGTGTAGATGCTTAGAAACTCTGTCGGGTTTGGCCTTCCGTTGTACTTCTCAGGTATCTCTGGCTTGAACGTGCGAACGGACGGCCAACGGACTTGCCGTAGCTCTCGTGTAAAGGAAGGGCAGCTGACCTCTAAAGGCAGGCACCCACCAACACCGAGTGTAGGCTCATCGACGTTGAGGCCATCGCATCCGTCGGTCTAGCAGGGGTCGTTGCAGCGCCGTTCGGCAACGACACGCGCATCTCCCCGCCGCCTGTCTTCCGGGGTTTGACGTTGGCCTGGACATGCTCAAGGGTCAGAAGAGGCCATTGAGACGTCGTCGGGGTCCTGATTCTATTGCGCCCTCGCTGGCTGCCGTGGTGGGGATTGAACAGTGGGGATGGGCCCCTTTGTACGGCCAGCGGTGCGGGCGGTGGCTGTCACTTGGGGAGGTTGCAGTGGGCAAGCTCATCGTGAGCCCCCAGCTTCGGCGAAACCGAGCAGGCTTTGGATGGTGGCACGCCATTCATCCATCTGCTCGGCTGCTGGCGGGAACATCAGTAATAGCTGAGCTCGTGCCATAGCCTCCGTGGCTGTGCTTGGCATGGATGTCGATGATGTCGACCACACCGTTTCCTGGCTCCTTATGGTGCCAGCTGCTACCTCTTGAGCTTGCGTTGGTTTCCCCTTGAAAAGGAATGGGTGATGCAGCACAGTAGCGTAAGTATTTCCCTCAGTTTTGAGAACCAAGGTATCAATCCCTTCACGGTCACTTACGAGAGTGAGATCTGATAGAGATAATAAGAAAAATATTTTTGGTATTTTTGTTATATAGATTGGAAAATAGAGATTGCAAAATAGAAATAGCAAATTGATAGGAAAATAATATGTTGGAAGATAGACCCGGGGGCCATAGGTTTCACTAGTGGCTTCTCTCAAGATAGAAATTTCTACGGTGGGTGAACAAATTACTGTCGAGCAATTGATAGAAAAGCGAATAGTTATGAGAATATCTAGGCATGATCATGTATATAGGCATCACGTCCGCGACAAGTAGACCGAAATGATTCTGCATCTACTACTATTACTCCACACATCGACCGCTATCCAGCATGCATCTAGAGTATTAAGTTCATAAGAACAGAGTAATGCATTAGGCAAGATGACATGATGTAGAGGGATAAACTCAAGTAATATGATATAAACCCCATCTTTTTATCCTCGATGGCAACAATACAATACATGCCTTGCTGCCCCTGCTATCACTGGGAAAGGACACCGCAAGATTGAACCCAAAGCTAAGCACTTCTCCCATTGCAAGAATGATCAATCTAGTAGGCCAAACCAAACTGATAATTCAAAGAGACTTGCAAAGATATTAAAATCATGCATAAAAGATTTCAGAGAAGAATCAAATATTGTTCATAGATAATCTTGATCATAAACCCACAATTCATCGGATCTTGACAAACACACCGCAAAAAGAATTACATCGAATAGAACTCCAAGAGAATCGAGGAGAACTTTGTATTGAGATCCAAAGGGAGAAAAGCAGCCATCTAGCTAATAACTATGGACCTGAAGGTCTGTGGTAAACTACTCACACATCATCGGAGAGGCTATGGTGTTGATGTAGAAGCCCTCCGTGATCGATTCCCCCTCCGTCGGAGCGCCGGAAAAGGCCCCAAGATGGGATCTCACGGGTACAGAAGGTTGCGGCGGTGGAAATAGGGTTTCGTGGTGCTCCTGGATGTTTTTGGGGTATATGGGTATATATAGGAGGAAGAAGTACGTCGGTGGAGCTGCGAGGGACCCACGAGGGTGGGGGTGCGCCCGCCCCCTAGGCGCGCCCCCCTGCCTGGTGGCCTCCTCGCTTCTTTCCTGACGGCCACTCCAAGTCTCCTAGATCACGTTTGTTCCAAAAATAACTCTCCTGAATGTTTCATTCCGTTTGGATTCTGTTTGATATTCCTTTTCTGCAAAACACTGAAATAGGCAAAAAAACAGCAATTTGCACTGGGCCTTTGCTTAGTAGGTTAGTCCCAAAATAATATAAAAAGGTAAATTAAAGCCCATTAAACATCCAAAACAGATAATATAATAGCATGGAACAATCAAAAATTATAGATACCTTGGAGACGTATCAAGCATCCCCAAGCTTAATTCATGCTCGTCCTCGAGTAGGTAAATGATAAAAAACAGAATTTTTGATGTGGAATGCTACCTAGCATAATTCTCAATGTAATTTTCTTTATCGTGGCATGAATGTTCAGATCCGAAAGATTCAATACAAAAGTTTAATATTGACATAAAAATAATAATACTTCAAGCATACTAATAAAGCAATCATGTCTTCTCAAAATAACATGGCCAAAGAGAGTTATCCCTACAAAATCATATAGTCTGGCTATGCTCCATCTTCAGCACACAAAATATTTAAATCATGCACAACCCCGATGACAAGACAATCAATTGTTTCATACTTTTGATGTTCTCAAACTTTTTCAATCTTCACGCAATATATGAGCGTGAGCCATGGATATAGCACTATAGGTGGAATAGAATGGTGGTTGTGGAGAAGACAAAGGAGAAGATAGTCTCACATCAACTAGGTGTATCAACGGGCTATGGAGATGCCCATCAATAGATATCAATGTGAGTGAGTAGGGATTGCCATGCAACAGATGCACTAGAGCTATAACCATATGAAAGCTCAACAAAAGAAACTAAGTGGGTGTGCATCCAACTCGCTTGCTCACGAAGACCTAGGGCATTTTTAGGAAGCCCATCATTGGAATATACAAGCCAAGTTCTATAATGTGAAATTCCCACTAGTATATGAAAGTGACAACATAGGAGACTCTCTATCATGAAGATCATGGTGCTACTTTGAAGGACAAGTGTGGTAAAAGGATAGTAACATTGTCCCTTCTCTCTTTTTCTCTCGTTTTTTTATTTGGGCCTTTTTCTCTTTTTTATGGCCTCTTTTTTATTTTCTTTTTTATTTTCGTCCGGAGTCTCATCCCGACTTGTGGGGGAATCATAGTCTCCATCATCCTTTCCTCACTTGGGACAATGCTCTAATAATGATGATCATCACACTTTTATTTATGTACAACTCAAGAATTACAACTCGATACTTAAAACAAAATATGACTCTATGTGAATGCCTCCGGCGGTGTACCGAGATGTGCAATGACTCATGAGTGACATGTATGAAAGAATTATGAAGGTGGCTTTGCCACAAATACGATGTCAACTACATGATCATGCAAAGCAATATGACAATGATGAAGCGTGTCATAATAAACGGAACGGTGGTAGGTTGCAAGGTAATATATCTCGGAATGGCTATGGAAATGCCATAATAGGTAGGTATGGTGGATGTTTTGAGGAAATTATATGGTGGGTTTATGGTACCGGTGAAAGTTGTGCGGTACTAGAGAGGCTAGCAATGGTGGAAGGGTGAGAGTGCGTATAATCCATGGACTCAACATTAGTCATAAATAACTCACATACTTATTGCAAAAATCTATTAGTTATCGAAACAAAGTACTCCGCGCATGCTCCTAGGGGGATAGATTGGTAGGAAAATACCATCGCTCGTCCCCAACCACCACTCATAAGGAAGACAGTCAATAAATAAATCATGCTCCGACTTCATCACATAACGGTTCACCATACGTGCATGCTACGGGAATCACAAACTTTAACACAAGTATTTCTCAAATTCACAACTACTCAACTAGCATGACTCTAATATCACCATCTTCATATCTCAAAACAATCATCAAGTATCAAACTTCTCATAGTATTCAATGCACTTTTTATGATAGTTTTTATTATACCCATCCTAGATGCCTATCATATTAGGACTAATTTATAACCAAAGCAAATTACCATGCTGTTCTAAAGGACTCTCAAAATAATATAAGTGAAGCATGAGAGATCAATAACTTCTATAAAATAAAACCACCACTGTGCTCTAAAAAGATATAAGTGAAGCACTAGAGCAAAATTATCTAGCTCAAAAGATATAAGTGAAGCACATAGAGTATTCTAATAAATTCCGATTCATGTGTGTCTCTCCCAAAAGGTGTTCTAACGCCCCGGATGTAACTTACCATATTTGTACTTCGACTCTTGCCATTTCCGGCGTTACTTTATGAGATTCGTGGTTGGGTTCTTGTCTTTGTTTTGCATTTTGTTCATGTCATGCATTTCATATCATGTCATCATGTGCATCTCATTTGCATACGTGTTCGTCTCACGCATCCGAGCATTTTCCCCGTTGTCCGTTTTGCAATCCGACACTCCCACGTGCACCGGCATCCCCCTTTTGTCTCTTTTCGTGAGCGGGCGTTAAACATTCTTGGAATGGACCGAGATTTGCCAAGCGGCCTTGGTACACCACCGATAGACCGCCTGTCAAGTTTCGTGCCATTTGGAGCTCGTTTGATACTCCAACGGTTAACCGGGGAACCGTAAAGGCCTCGTGTGTGTTGCAGCCCAACACCCCTCCAAACTGGCCCAATAACCCATCCAAACCTATCCCATGTCCTCCGCCGTCGGATCACGATCGCGTGGCCAAAAACTACACCTCATTTGGACACTCCCACCTCCTTCTATGTATAAATATGTGATCCCCTCTCCAAAATTCGCGGTCAAACCCTACCCTAACCTTCCCCGCCGCCACCGGACGCGTCCGACGAACGAATGTGTCTGCGCCGCCGCTCGCAGCCAACCCCACGCCGCCACGTGGCGCCACTGCGCCCACATCGCCGCTACCGCCTGGGGCCCAGATCCGGCCCGCCCCTGGGCCGAACCGGGCCCCGCGCGTCGCCGCCCGCTCCCGCGGTTCCTCCGCACCCCGCCGCTTGCCTCCACCGCGTACGCCGGTGCCGCCCTTCACCGCCTCCTCCGGCCACCGCCCGCCCTCACTGGTCCGAGCCGGAGCTCGCCACCGTCCCGCTCTAAGCTCGCCGCCGACCGCGCCTGCCGCCCCCGCGCGCCTCCGTCGACCGACCTCGCCGGCGAGCTCTTCTCCGACTCTGGCCACTGCGTCCCGTTCTCCGACGAGATCCACCGGCCACCTCGATCCACGTGCCCCCCTGGGTCAACCCTAGATCTGAGGTTGACCTCGTTATTTTCACTATGTCGTTCTCTGTGCTACGTTTTATTGCCCTGTTCATCACGCCATAACTCCTCATCCGTAGATCCGTTTTGCATGCATGATATATCAAAATGTTCATCATGATGTGCTCTTCATTTTGTTCCATTGTGGCATGTTTGTTTGAGTCCATCTTGATGCCCAAATCGTTGGTTCAAGAGTGCTATAAAATGTTAGATACTGATTCTTAGCAGAGTATGAGCATTTGTCATTTTTGCCACATTTGTTGTGTGCTGCATATGGGCATGAGCTCTACATGTGTTTTGGACTGTGCCATGCCATATTTACAGGGGTGTATGCCATGTATTTTTGTGATCAATGTGGTGACTAGCACAAGCATGCAAAGTAGCTCATGTGATATTGTTGATTTCAGGGACTTAGAATTTCACTAAGTCATTTCCCTGTTGTTATTTTATGTCATGTATTCATGATTCTACAGAGTGATCCATGCTTGTTTTGAGTATCTTTAGTAAGGATGATTTTGACATATGGTTATGCTCTATCCATCCATGCCTCTGTTTGCATTTTTGGAGTGCCCTAGCGTGACTTAATCTTGCTCTACTTTTGCTATAAAATGTTCCTGGCAGATTGTTTACATGTTAATCAATTTTTCCATGGTTGTTGTAGTTGATCGAAGAATGCTATAAACTTGTTCTTGCCATGGTTAGCCTTATGATCATGTCTTATTGCTGGTAGTATGCTTAGCTTGTCATGCAATGCCTTGTGATGAGTGAATCGAGCTCGCAAAGAGGCCTTCATAACTCTGTTTTGCCATGCACGGTTTTCTGCAAAGTCTGAATCTGTTAACGAAACTTGCTAAGTTTACATGGGTGCCATCATATCTTCTGATCCTTTTTGGCTTATGGTCAGTAAGGGACTTTTGTGCTATGCTTTGAGTAGATTCATGACATGCCTTGTATTGCTATGATATGATCATGTAGCATGTTGTTTGCTTGCTCTAAACATTGCTTCCTGATGTTAATTCCTGACATGTTAGTATTTTCACAAACTCTGTGATGCTGATATCTTTTGCACTTTTGCCATGCTTGTTTGAACCCGCTCTTGTGTCATTTAAACGTAGCTCAGTGTTAATCTTTTGTCAACCATCTTGAGTAGATCACTGCCATGTGCTTTGTTGCTATGTTGGAGTGCAGTAGCTTAGTTTCTTGTTGCATTCTAGATGGCATCGTGTTGTTAATCGCAGAATTGTGCCATTGTTGTTTTGCTTGCAATTTGCAAACCGTGCATCCGATTCCGGTGATCTTTATATCGATTTCGACCGAAATCAACTCATCTTTCCAGCGGCACGCTTGGTTTGCCAATTTGATGCCTTGATCAATCTTTTCCTTCCGGAGCATGCATATGCATTGCATATCACATCCTGCATGTCATGCCATGTTTTGCATCATGTTGCTTGCGCATTGCACCGTGGTTGATTGTGGTTTCCTTTTCTTGTGTTCTTGCCTTGGGAAGAGCAGGGAGACGAGTTCATGATCGAGGAACCCGTTGAGTACGCTTACGAGGATCAAGTTTTCGTCAACTCGGAGAACCTTACACGCAAGATGACCATACCCTTGAAATTGCTTCTATCTTTTCTTGCTAGTTGTTCACTCTATTGCTATGCCCGCGATACCTACCACTTGCTATATCATGCCTCCCATATTGCCATGTCAAGCCTCTAACCCACCTTTCCTAGCAAACCGTTGTTTGGCTATGTTACCGCTTTGCTCAACCCCTCTTATAGCGTTGCTAGTTGCAGGTGAAGATGGAGTTTGTTCCTTGTTGGAACATGGTTATTGTTGGGATATCATTATTGTCTCTTATTTACTTTAATGCATCTATATACTTGGTAAAGGGTGGAAGGCTCGGCCTTATGCCTGGTGTTTTGATCCACTCTTGCCGCCCTAGTTTCCGTCATACCGGTGTTATGTTCCTTGATTTTGCGTTCGTTACGCGGTTGGGTTATAATGGGAACCCCTTGACAATTCGCCTTGAATAAAACTCCTCCAACAAGGCCCAACCTTGATTTTACCATTTTCCACCTAAGCCTTTTTCGCTTGGGTTCCGCGGACTAAAGGGTCATCTTTATTTTAAACCCCCGGGCCAGTGCTCCTCCGAGTGTTGGTCCAAAACAGAGCCACTTGCAGCGCCACCTCGGGGAAACTTGAGGGTTGGTTTTAGTGTACGTAGTGTTCATCCGGTGTGCCCTGAGAACGAGATATGTGCAGCTCCATCGGGATTTGTCAGCACATCGGGCGGCTTTGTTGGTCTTGTTTTACCATTGTCGAAATGTCTTGTAACCGAGATTCCAAGTCTGATCGGGTCATCCTGGGAGAAGGAATATCCTTCGTTGACCGTGAGAGCTTGTGATGGGCTAAGTTGGGACACCCCTGCAGGGTTTTGAACTTTCAAAAGTCGTGCCCGCGGTTATGGGCAGATGGGAATTTGTTAATGTCCGATTGTAGAGAACTTGACACTTAACTTAATTAAAATGAATCAACCGCGTGTGTGACCGTGATGGTCTCTTCGCCAGAGTCCGGGAAGAGAACACGGTCTCGTGTTATGCTTGAACGTAAGTAGTTTCCGGATCACTTCTTGATCTTTATAGCTTCGCGACCGTGCTTTGCTCCTCTTCTCGCTCTCATTTGCGTAAGTTAGCCACACATATGCTAGTGCTTGCTACAGCTCCACCTCACTACCCCTTTCCTACCTTAAGCTTAAATAGTCTTGATCACGAGGGTGTGAGATTGCTGAGTCCCCGTGACTCACAGATTACTTCAAAACAAATGCAGGTGCCGATGATGCCAGTGCAGGGGACGCTACCGAACTCAAGTGGGAGTTCGACGAGGATTCGGGCCGTTACTATGTGTCTTTTCTGGACGATCAGTAGAGGAGCCCAGTTGGGGCGATCGGGGATCTAGCATTTGGGGTTGTCTTTATTTATGTTGGTTCCGTAGTTGGACCTTGATTGTATTCTGGATGATGTATGCTATATTTCTGTATTGTGTGAAGTGGCGGTTGTAAGCCAACTCTTTATCTCTTTCTTATTCAGTACATGGATGTGTAAAGATTACCCCTCTTGTGACATGCCTACCATGCGGTTATGCCTCTAAGTCGTGCTCCAACACGTGGGAGATATAGCCGCATCGTGGGTGTTACAAGTTGGTAATCAGAGCCTTCCCCAACTTAGGAGCCCCCTGCTTGATCGAATCGCTGACGTTGTTGAGTCTAGAACAAAATGTTTTGAGTCTTATAGGATTATATATATCGGAGAGTAGGATTCTTTTTACTCCTTAGTCCCTTCGTCGCTCTGGTGAGGCCTCCTGGCGTAGAGTTTTGATCTTCTCTCCTAAAATTTCATGAAAAAAATTAGGATCACGCGGGTATCTTGGAATCGTTCCGATGGTTTTGTGACGAGAACATTGTTCTTGGTGCCTCCTGACATTTAGGGGTTGTGGCAGTGTCCAAGGGAGTTGAGCTCCGAGGTGTTGTCGTCACAATTTTATCGTTGCAATTCTGGAATACCTGAGTTCGCCGACATCGAAAATCTTCTTTATGCAGTTGTTGGTGAGATAACCTCGATGCCACCCAGTACTGGGCGGGAGTTCGGGAGTATTGCCATAACTCGTATAACGGATGCTTTTCGAATGTTGAGGTAAATGATTTCCGAAGGTTTCTTGGTTATGTGTTGAAGGATGGATACAGCTGGATGTAGGATTTGCTAGTTTTGGGTGAGATATTATGCTTCCCCTGTATCCCCAACACCTGATTGCATAACCAGAAAGTTTCGTGAGTTTCATAGGTGGGAATTCATGTAGCTCTAGTATTTCTTCCTGCGAATATCTGGTTTGTGATTCGGTAATCCTTACCAATTATTTGTTCATGTCCGTACCTTGTTGTTTTATTCATCTACCTTTGGAAGTAATTCGTTCATTCTTGTTCGAATGTTAAGGCTGTATGTTGCAATTTTGATCCATTGATTCAGCTTGAATATATGTCTTTCAAGATGCTAACGGATGTCAACCTCTTCAGGATGGCTCCTGCAACGCATCAGAATCCGGAACCTCCGCCACCACCTCCACCTCCGGAGGCATGGCAAGCTGTCATGGCCGCTACCAACGCCAACACGCAGATGCTTCTGCAACTCTTGCAAGACCGCAACCAAGGAAATCAAGGCCAAGGCAACAATCAAGCTCAGTTTGCTACCCTCAATCAGTTCCTCGCAAACCAACCGAAGTCCTTTAGTAACTGTGTCGAGGCCACTGACGCCGATGATTGGTTCGTGGATATCTGCAAATATTTCGAGTGTAGCAATGTCAGGCCTGAGGACTTTGTCAAGTTTGCTTCGTTCCAAGTCAAGGATCAGGCTGCTGAGTGGTATCAACAATACAAAGATTCCAGAGGAGGTTGTGTGATTACTTGGGATGATTTCCGCCGAGACTTCAAAGCTCACCACATTCCACAAAGTGTTGCTGAGAGTAAGCGCGAGGAGTTCCGCAATCTCAAGCAAGGCAACATGTCTGTTTACCAATAGAACATCCTATTTCAGAGGCTCGCTCGCTTCGCTAAACAAGACGTCCCTGATGAGAAGAGCATGATTTATCAATTCAGAGGTGGCCTCAGAGAAGATCTGCAACTAGCTCTCGTGCTTTTTGAGCCGACCAAGTATGATGATTTCTACAACATGGCACTAAAGCAAGAAGCTGCTCAGCTCAAGTGCGATGCTTCTAAGAAGAGAGTCAGGGATGCAACTCAATCGTCTTCTTCAACTCAAGTGGAATCTAAGCAACAGAAGTTCTGGTTGCCTCCTCCTCCTTCGTTCTGTCAGCCTTACCAGCAGAAGAGTAAATGTGGCAATGGATCTTCCCACCCACCCAACCCAGGCTATCAGAGCAAAGCTTCGTCTCATGCTCCAAGGTCAAGTGCTTCGTATCACCGGCCACTCTCAGAGGTTACGTGCAACAAGTGTTAGCAGAAAGGGCACTGTGCAAACAAATGCTTCAACCAAAGGCGCCTTCCGCCTCCTCCTCCTGCGAGATCTGCCAGCAATGCAGTGGTCAAGCATAATCCCAAGTTTGCAAAGGTCAACATGATGAATGCAGCTCAGGCAGAGGACTCTTCAGAAGTGATCATGGGTAACCTTCCAGTTAACTCTTTCCCTGCAAAAATATTGTTTGATACGGGTGCATTGCTTTCTTTCATTTCAAGACCTTTTGTTGCCAAGCATGAGTTTGTTACCGAAAAGATTCCTTTCACGCTGAAGATTGTGTCCCTGGGCAAGCAGAAGACATCTAATAATTGCGTCCCAGATGTGTCTATCAAGATGGGTGACTATAAGTTTCTGTCCTCTCTAATCGTTCTTGGTGACTCGGATATTGATCTAATTCTCGGCATGGACTGGCTTTCTAAGCACAAGGCTCAACTTGATTGTGCTGCCAGGCAGATTCAATTAACACACTCGTCTGAGGATGTGATCATCTATGCCGCTCGTGATGACACCATTCGACTATTTTCTCTCAACGAGAAGGGAGAGTTGGATGCCATCTCTCATATTCCAGTTGTTTGTGAATATCAAGACATCTTTCTAGAAGAGCTTCCAGGAATGCCTCCTCACCGGCCAGTTGAATTTGTCATCGATCTTGAGCCTGGCACAGAACCTGTTTGCAAACGTCCTTACAATCTTGGACCAGAAGAGTTGAAGGAGCTGAAGAAACAACTCGATGAACAAGAGCGTATGGGTCTGATCCGACCGAGTTCTTCTCCATGGGGTTGTGGTGTTCTTTTTGTCAAGAAGAAGGATGGAACGGAACGACTCTGCGTCGACTACCATCCATTGAACAAGAAGACAATAAAGAACAAGTACCCACTTCCCAACATCAATGAGCTTTTCGAGCAACTTAAAGGTGCCCAAGTATTCTCCAAGCTTGACCTCCGTATGGGTTATCATCAAATTCGCATTCGTGAACAAGATATCCCCAAGACAGCATTCAGAACAAGCTATGGTTCTTACGAATACACTGTCATGTCTTTCGGCCTTGTCAATGCTCCTCCAACGTTCTCTCGCATGATGAACTTCATCTTCAACCCTTACACAAATGATTTCGTCCTGGTGTATCTCGATGATATTTTGGTCTTTTCCAAGAACAAGGAGGGTCATGCCAAGCACTTGAGATTGGTACTCGACAAACTCAGAGAACATCAATTCTATGCAAAGTTTTCAAAGTGCGAGTTTTGGCTCGATGAGGTTCTCTACCTTGGGCATATCATATCCGCCAAGGGCATAGATGTTAATCCTGAGAAGGTGTCTGCAATTGTGAATTGGGAACCGCCTCAAAATGTCAAGCAGCTCCGCAGCTTTATTGGGCTTGCAAGCTATTGTCGAAGATTCGTTGAGAATTTCTCTAAGATTGCAAAGCGTCTTTCCAACCTCCTCCAGAAGCATGTTAAGTATGTCTGGACGCCTGAGTGTGACGTCGGTTTCAACACCCTCAAAGAGAAGTTAGTCACAACTCCAGTTCTGACTCCTCCTAATGAATCCAAACCATTCGAAGTTTTCTGTGATGCCTCCCTGCAAGGTCTCGGTGCTGTGTTAATGCAAGAGAAGAAAGTTGTGGCCTATACTTCTCACCAGTTGAAGCCCAACGAAAAGAACTACCCCACTCACGACCTCGAGTTGGCGGCAGTTGTCCATGCTCTGTTAACATGGAGACATCTCTTGTTGGGAAGGAAAGTGGACATCTTCACTGATCATAAGAGCCTCAAGTACATCTTCACTAAACCCAACCTCAACCTCAGGCAGACTCATTGGGTCGAAATGATTCAAGAGTATAATCCGAGTATTGAATATACTCCAGGCAAGACCAATGTCATTGTAGACGCTTTGAGCAGGAAGGCCTACTGCAACAGCTTAATTCTCAAGCCCTTCCAACCAGACCTTTGTGATGCTTTCCGCAAACTTAATCTCCAAGTTCTTCCTCAAGGCTTTCTGGCAAACCTCCAAGTCTCTCCTACTTTGGAAGATAAAATTCGTGAGGCACAACTTCTTGATGCCATGGTGAAGAAGGTGGAAAATGGGATTGCCAAGAGCCAACCCAAGTACAAGTGTTATCGCCTTGATGACAAAGATACTCTTTTCTTCGAGGATCGAATTGTGGTTCCTAAAGGTGATCTACGTAAAGTCATTATGAACGAGGCTCACAATTCCCTTCTATCCATTCATCCTGGAAGTACCAAGATGTACCATGACCTCAAGCAGTAGTATTGGTGGACTCGAAGGAAGCGAGAAATTGCTCAGTTCGTGAATGAATGTGATGTCTGCAGAAGAGTGAAAGCAGAACACCAATGACCAGCTCATCTCCTCCAACCTCTTGCTATTCCAGAATGGAAGTTTGACCATATTGAGATGGACTTCGTGACTATATTTCCCAAGTCCAAGCGCGGAAATGATGCTATCTATGTTGTAATCGACAAGCTTACAAAAGTGGCTCATTTTCTCCCTATCAAAGAATCTATCACAACATCTCAGTTGGCAGAGATATACACCTCCAGGATTGTCTCCTTGCATGGCATTCCGCAGTTGATATCTTCAGATCATGGAAGCATCTTCACTTCTAAGTTCTGGGATTCCTTCCAGAAGGCCATGGGCACAAACATTCGCTTCAGCACAGCCTTCCATCCTCAAACTAGTGGCCAAGTCGAGCGGGTAAATCAAATCCTTGAAGATATGCTCAGGGCTTGTGTCATTTCTTTCGGTACGAAGTGGGAGGATTGTCTTCCATATTCCGAGTTCTCCTACAACAACTGCTTCCAAGCGAGCTCGGGTAAGGCCCCATTCGAGATTCTCTATGGCATAAAGTGTCGTACTCCACTTAATTGGTCAGAGACTGGTGAACGTCAACTTCTTGGCAATGACTTAATCACAGAGGCTGAAGAAATGTGCAAAGTCATCCGTGAAAATCTCAAAGTCACGCAATCGCGCCAGAAGAGTTACTATGATAGCAAGCACCGTGACTTGGCTTTCGAGATAGGATACCATGTCTACCTCCGCGTCTCTCCAATGAAAGGTACTCATCGCTTCGGTATCAAAGGGAAGCTTGCCCCTAGATACGTGCGTCCTTTCAAGATCATTGGCAAAAGAGGCGACCTCGCCTATAAACTTGAGCTTCCATCCAACTTTGGAAATGTGCACGACGTGTTTCACGTGTCACAGCTTTACAAGTGCTTCAAGACGCCTGAGCGCACCATCAACTTCGAAGAGATTGATCTCCAAGAAGACATGTCTTATCATGAGCATCCTGTTGCTATTCTTGAAGAAGCCGAGCGCAAGACTCGCAACAAGTCTATCAAATTCCTGAAAGTGAAGTGGTCACACCATTCCGACCGAGAAGCCACCTGGGAACGCGAGGACCACCTCCATTCCGAATAGCCGGAGTTCTTTCAGTCCTAGATCTCAGGACGAGATCCTTTCGTAGTGGTGGAGTGTTGTAACGCCCCGGATGTAACTTACCATATATGTACTCTAACTCTTGCCATTTCCGGCGTTAAGTTATGAGATTCATGGTTGGGTTCTTGTCTTTGTTTTGCATTTTGTTCATGTCATGCATTTCATATCATGTCATCATGTGCATCTCATTTGCATACGTGTTCGTCTCATGCATCCGAGCATTTTCCCCGTTGTCCGTTTTGCAATCTGACACTCCCACGTGCACCGACGTCCCCCTTTTGTCTCTTTTCGTGAGCGGGTGTTAAACATTCTCGGAATGGACCGAGATTTGCCAAGCGGCCTTGGTACACCACCGATAGACCGCCTATCAAGTTTCGTGCCATTTGGAGCCCGTTTGATACTCCAACGGTTAACCGAGGAACCATAAAGGCCTCGTGTGTGTTGCAACCTAACACCCCTCCAAAGTGGCCCAATAACCCATCCAAACCTATCACATGTCCTCCGCCGTCGGATCATGATCACGTGGCCGAAAACTACACCTCATTTGGACACTCCCACCTCCTTCTATGTATAAATATGTGATCCCCTCTCCAAATTTGTTGTGTGCTGCATATGGGCATGAGCTCTACATGTGTTTTGGCTATGCCATGCCATCTTTCCAGGGGTGTATGCCATGTATTTTTGTGATCAATGTGGTGACTACCACAAGCATGCAAAGTAGCTCTCGTGATATTGCTGATTTCAGGGACTTAGAATTTCACTAAGTCATTTCCCTACTATTATTTTGTGTCATGTATTCATGATGCTACAGAGTGAACCATGCTTGTTTTGAGTATCTTCAGTAAGGATGATTTTGACATATGGTTATGCTCTATCAATCCATGCCACTGTTTGCATTTTTGGAGTGCCCTAGAATGACTGAATCTTGCTCTACTTTTTCTATAAAATGTTCCTGGCAGATTGTTTACATGTTAATCAATTTTGCCATGGTTGTTGTTGTTGATCCAAGCATGCTATAAACTTGTTCTTGCCATGGTTAGCCTTATGATCATGTCTTCTTGCTGGTAGTATGCTTAGCTTGTCATGCGCCTTGTGATGAGTGAATCGAGCTCGCAAAGAGGCCTTCATAACTCTATTTTGCCATGCTCAGTTTTCTGCTAAGTCTGAATCTGTTAACGAAACTTGCTATGTTTACATGGGTGCCATCATATCTTCTGATCCTTTTTGGCTTATGGTCAGTAAGGGACTTTTGTGCTATGATTTGAGTAGATTCATGCCATGCCTTGTATTGCTATGATCTGATCCTGTAGCATGTTGTTTGCTTTCTCTAAACATTGCTTCCTGATGTTAATTCCTGGCATGTTAGTATTTTCACTAAGTCTGTGATGCTGATATCTTTTGCACGTTTGCCATGCTTTTTTGTACCTGCTCTTGTGTGATTTAGCCGTAGCTCGGTGTTCATATTTTGTCAAGAATCTTGAGTAGATAACTTCCATGTGCTTTGTTGCTATGCTGGAGTGCAGTAGCTTAGTTTCTTGTAGCATTCTAGATGGCATCGTGCTGTTAATTGCAGAATTGTGCCATTCTTGTTTTGCTTGCCATTTGCAAACTGTGCATCCGATTCCGGTGATCTTTATATCGATTTCGACCGAAATCAACTCATCTTTCCAGTGGCACGCTTGGTTTGCCAAGTTGATGCCTTGATCAATCTTTTCCTTCTGGAGCATGCATATGCATTGCATATCACATCTCGCATATCATGCCATGTTTTGCATCATGTTGCTTGCGCGTTACACTGAGGTTGATTGTGGTTTCCTTTGCTTGTGTTCTTGCCTTGGGTAGAGCCGGGAGACGAGTTTGTGATCAAGGAACCCGTTGAGTACGCTTACGAGGATCAAGTTTTCGTCAACTCTGAGAACCTTCCACGCAAGATGACCATACCCTCGAAATCACTTTTATCTTTGCTTGCTAGTTGTTCACTCTATTGCTATGCCCGCGATACCTACCACTTGCTATATTGTGCCTCCCATATTGCCATGTCAAGCCTCTAACCCACCTTTCCTAGCAAACCGTTGTTTGGCTATGTTACCACTTTGCTCAGCCCCTCTTATAGCGTTGCTAGTTGCACGTGAAGATGGAGTTTGTTCCTTGTTGGAACATGGTTATTGTTGGGATATCATTATTATCTCTTATTTACTTTAATGCATCTATATACTGGGTAAAGGGTGGAAGGCTCGGCCTTATGCCTGGTGTTTTGTTCCACTCTTGCCGCCCTAGTTTCCGTCATACCGGTGTTATGTTCCTTGATTTTGCGTTCCTTACACGGTTGGGTTATAATGGGAACCCCTTGACAATTCGCCTTGAATAAAACTCCTCCAACAAGGCCCAACCTTGGTTTTACCATTTTCCACCTAAGCCTTTTTCCCTTGGGTTCCGCGGACTCAAGGGTCATCTTTATTTTAAACCCCCGGGCCAGTGCTCCTCTGAGTGTTGGTCCAAAACAGAGCCACTTGCAGCGCCACCTCGGGGAAACTTGAGGGTTGGTTTTAGTTGTACGTAGTGTTCATCCGGTGTGCCCTGAGAACGAGATATGTGCAGCTCCTATCGGGATTTGTCGGCACATTGGGCGGCTTTGCTGGTCTTGTTTTACCATTGTCGAAATGTCTTGTAACTGGGAGTCCGAGTGTGATCGGGTCGTCCTGGGAGAAGGAATATCCTTCGTTGACCGTGAGAGCTTGTGATGGGCTAAGTTGGGACACCCCTGCAGGGTTTTGAACTTTTGAAATCCGTGCCCGTGGTTACGGGCAGATGGGAATTTGTTAATGTCCGGTTGTAGAGAACTTGACACTTAACTTAATTAAAATGAATCAACCGCGTGTGTGACCGTGATGGTCTCTTTTCGCCGGAGTCCGGGAAGAGAACACGGTCCTGTGTTATGCTTGAACGTAAGTAGTTTCAAGATCACTTCTTGATCTTTATAGCTTCTCGACCGTGCTTTGCTCCTCTTCTCGCTCTCATTTGCGTAAGTTAGCCACATATATGCTAGTGCTTGCTGTAGCTCCACCTCACTACCCCTTTCCTACCTTAAGCTTAAATAGTCTTGATCGCGAGGGTGTGAGATTGCTGAGTCCCCATGACTCACAGATTACTTCAAAACATATGCAGGTGCCGATGATGCCAGTGCAGGGGACGCTACCGAACTCAAGTGGGAGTTCGACGAGGATTCGGGCTGTTACTATGTGTCTTTTCCGGACGATCAGTAGAGGAGCCTAGTTGGGGCGATCGGGGATCTAGCATTTGGGGTTGTCTTTATTTATGTTGGTTCCATAGTCGGACCTTGATTGTATTCTGGATGATGTATGCTATATTTATGTATTGTGTGAAGTGGCGATTGTAAGCCAACTCTTTATCTCTTTCTTATTCAGTACATGGGATGTGTAAATATTACCCCTGTTGCGACATGCCTACCATGCGGTTATGCCTCTAAGTCGTGCTTCGACACATGGAAGATATAGCCGCATCATGGGTGTTACAAGTGTGTACAGAAAGGAGGATTTTGTTAAACTAAAAAGCAAAGACTCAAATCATACAAGACTCTCCAAGCAAAACGCATATCATGTGGTGAATAAAAATATAGCCTCAAGTAAAGTTACCGATGGACGAAGACGAAAGAGGGGATACCTTCTGGGGCATCCCCAAGCTTAGGCTTTTGATTGTCCTTGAATTTTACCTTGGGGTGCCTTGGGCATCCCCAAGCTTAGGCTCTTGCCACTCCTTGTTCCAAAATCCATCAAATCTTTACCCAAAACCTGAAAACTTCACAACACAAAACTTCAACAGAAAATCTCATGAGCTCCGTTAGTATAAGAAAACAAAAACCACCACTTCAAGGTACTGTAATGAACTCATTCTTTATTTATATTGGTGTTAAAACTACTGTATTCCAACTTCTCTATGGTTCATACCCCCCGATACTAGCCATAGATTCATCAAAATAAGCAAACAACACACGAAAAACAGAATCTGTCAAAAACAGAACAATCTGTAGTAATATGTAGGTTTCGAATACTTATGTAACCCCAAAAATTCTGAATTAAATTGTTGGACGTGAGGAATTTGTCTATTAATCATCTGCAAAAAGAATCAACCTAATTTCACTCTCCAGTAAAAAAATGGCAGCAAATCTCGTGAGCGCTAAAGTTTCTGTTTTTTACAGCAAGATCACATAAACTTCCCCCAAGTCTTCCCAAAGGTTATACTTGGCACAAACACTAATTAAAATCATAAAACCACATATAAACAGAAGCTAGATGAATTATTTATTACTAAAGATAAACAAAAAACAAGAAACAAAAATAAAATTGGGTTGCGCTATCGTTTAACGCCCCTAGCTAGGCATAAAAACAAGAATAGATCTAGGTATTGTCATCTTTGGTATGCAATTCTTCAACAGAACACTTATAAACCTTAGGAGTTTCCTTCTTTTTATTAATGATCAAACTCCTGGGAAAGAAATAAAGGAAATCATTCGTAGAAAAAGGTTCCTTAATGATAGTGAAAAAGTTGGGGTGAACACTTATTGCTTTAAGATCCGCATTTTCCTTACTTGAAGATTCACCCTTTTTACTTTTAGGAACATACATAAACTTGGCAACTCTAGTAATAGGAGGATTTAGAGTGTTTTTCACGGAAGAGAAGGTAGACCCTAAGTTGGTAATAATATCCTCAAGTTTATCAATTCTTGTGGAGTCTTGATCTATTTTTTCATTGACTATGGGTTCTTTTTCTTTAAAAAAATCAGAGTAACTCCTACCTTAGATCCATATTGAGTAATATTGTTGTGGATCTTTTTATCCAAATTCTCAATCAACTCTACTATGACAACTTTATTTTCAATAATTTCAAGCCTTTGCATCACATGTTCCAAAGTTACAATAGTTCCATTAACCAAGAGAGGTGGTGAGCCAAACAAATCTATCATAGCATTATAAGAATCAAAAGTATGGCTACGCAAGAAATTCCATCTGGTAATGGTATAAAGAATATATCTATTCCAAGGGGTGATGCCTACATAAAAACTGCGAAGAAGAACGGAAGTGGATTGCTTCCTAGTGGATCTATTCTGAGCATTGCAAATTCTATACCAAGCATCTTTTAGATTTTCTCCCTCCTTTTGTTTAAAATTAAGAACTTCATGATGGTGAGTACTAACGATGATAGAAGGGCTAGCCAAAACAGCAAAACCAACAATCTAACACACGGATACACAAGAAGCAAGTAAAAAGATACGAACGAAAAAGAGGCAAGCGGAAAAGAGGGCGAATAAAACAGCAAGGGTGAAGTGGGGGAGAGGAAAACGAGAGGCAAATGGCAAATAATGTAACGCGAGGGATAAGAGTTTGTGATGGGTACTTGGTATGCCTTGACTTGATGCAACCTCCCTGGCAACGGCGCCAAAAATCCTTCTTGCTACCTCTCGAGCTTGCATTTTTTTCCCTTGAAGAGGAAAGGGTGATGCAACACAATAGCGTAAGTATTTCCCTTAGTTTTGAGAACCAAGGCATCAATCTAGTAGGAGATAGCACACAAGTCATCTAGTACCTGCACAAACAAACAAGAACCTCGCAACCAACGCGATAAAGGGGTTGTCAATCCCTTCACGGTCACTTACGAGAGTGAGATCTGATAGAGATAATAAGATAAATATTTTTGGTATTTTTGTTGTATAGATTGGAAAATAAAGATTGCAAAATAGAAATAGAAAATTGATAGGAAAATAATTTGATGGAAGATAGACCCGGGGGCCATAGGTTTCACTAGTGGCTTCTCTCAAGATAGCACTTTCTGCGGTGGGTGAACAAATTACTGTAGAGTAATTGATAGAAAAGCGAATAGTTATGAGAATATCTAGGCGTGATCATGTATATAGGCATCACATCCGCGACAAGTAGACTGAAATGATTCTGCATCTACTACTATTACTCCACACATCAACCGCTATCCAGCATGCATCTAGAGTATTAAGTTCATAAGAACAGAGTAACGCATTAGGCAAGATGACATGGTGTAGAGGGATAAACTCCAGCAAAATGATATAAACCCCATCTTTTTATCCTCGATGGCAACAATAGAATACATGCCTTGCTACCCCTGCTGTCACTGGGAAAGGACACCGCAAGATTGAAACCAAAGCTAAGCACTTCACCCATTGCAAGTGTCGGTGTCAAAACTGGCGGATCTCGGGTAGGGGGTCCCGAACTATGCGTCTAGGTCGGATGGTAACAGGAGGCAGGGGACATGATGTTTTACCCAGGTTCGGGCCCTCTTAATGGAGGTAAAACCCTACGTCCTGCTTGATTAATATTGATGATATGGGTAGTACAAGAGTAGATCTACCACGAGATCAGAGAGGCTAAACCCTAGGAGCTAGCCTATGGTATGATTGTTCTTCATCCTACGGACTAAAACTCTCCGGTTTATATAGACACCGGAGAGGGCTAGGGTTACGCAGAGTCGGTTACAATGGTAGGAGATCTACATATCCGTATCGCCAAGCTTGCCTTCCACGCCAAGGAAAGTCCCTTCCGGACACGGGACGAAGTCTTCAATCTTGTATCTTCATAGTCCTGGAGTCCGGCCGAAGGTATAGTCCAGCTATCCGGACACCCCCTAATCCAGGACTCCCTCAGTAGCCCCTGAACCAGGCTTCAATGACGACGAGTCCGGCGCGCAGATTGTCTTCGACATTGCAAGGCGGGTTCCTCCTCCAAGTACTTCATAGAAGATTTTGAACACAAAGGTACTGTCCGGCTCTGCAAAATAAGTTTCCACATATTGCCATAGAGAGAATAATATTTACACAAATCTAATCTACTGACGTATTCCATAGCGTGACATCACACCACGGCCAAGTCTTTATTCGAATCGTTTTACTGTCCCACCTCAGCGCGTTCAGCGAGGCGGTTTCCTTGGCATGTCTTGTTAAAGCAGAGATCGTGTACCCTTATTCCGGGATTCTCATCAATACGGGTGTGGGTAACCCAACCGCGCCATTGACTACGACGCTTGGGAGATAAGCGAGTTTTACCAGGCTGGTGGGGGCGCATAGTCGCGTCCGCCCATATAGGGGGATAAGGATCCACCTTTTCATCCACGCCTTCTTCCTCCTTTGCCTATCCATTTCCGCGCACTCGAGCTCCAGCGCCCAAGTCCGCACACCCCACCTCAACCTTCTCCAGCCATGTCCGGAGCAGGAGGCAAGTGGATGGTCTCCTCCGTCACGGAGGGACATATCAAAATACTGAGGAACACCGGATACTTGTCTAATGACATTGCGCACCGGCTTACCGAAGAGGGGCAGCTCATCCCCACCCCTAGGCCTCATGAGAGGGTGGCGTTCCTCCCCCATTTCCTCCGCGGACTGGGCTTTCCTCTCCACCCATTTGTCCGGGGGATCATGTTCTACTATGGCCTGGATTTCCACGATCTGGCCCCGAACTTTGTCCTCAACATCTCGGCGTTTATCGTCATGTGCGAGGCTTTCTTCCGCATCCGCCCCCATTTCGGCCTATGGCTCAAGACTTTCAATGTCAATCCGAAGGTGGTGCGGGGCACCCAAGCGGAGTGCGGAGGCGCCAAGGTGGGCAAGATGCCCAACGTCATATGGTTCGAGGGCTCCTTCGTGGAGTCCCTAAAGGGGTGGCAATCGGGGTGGTTTTACATCACCGAGCCGCGCGACCCTGAATGGGTCGCAGCCCCCGAGTTCTGATCCGGACCTCCTACACGGCTCGCCTCCTGAAAAGAGACGGGCCTGTCGTGGGGTAAAAAAGGAGAGCTGAACAGACTCCAAACATGCGTCCAAACCCTGGTGGACAGGAATCTCAAACCTGTCAACGTAGTCCAGGTTATGCTCATCCGTCGGATCCTCCCGTGTCAACAACGGGCTTTCAACCTGTGGGAGTTCGACCCGGCGCGACACCGAACTCTGAGCAGGCTCTTCGACACGACGTACGAAGATGCCAGGAAGGTGCTTTTCAAGGGCTCCGAGGCCCCTGCATCCGCTACCGAGGATCGCGGATTCAGCACGCAGCGTCACGCTCGTGAGGTAAGCTGTTTTCACCTTTTACAGGGTATTAGTTTTTCATAGTTTGACTCCATGCGGGATCTAAGCTCCCTTACCTTTGACAGGATTGGCAGGAGACGTCCGGACAGATCAACTGTACGGCTCCTTTGCGCGAAGGCCCAGCGAACGCTCACTTGGCGAAGCTGCTGGTTCCGGCACCCTACGTGGTGCCGGAGAAGAAGGCCAAGAAGAAGGCCACGGGGACTCAAAAGAGTGCCCGGCGCCAGGAGGTGTCGGATTCATCATCCGACGACTCCAAGGCGCACTCCTCCCATGAAGACGAGGAGGAGGAAGAAGAGACCTCTCCCCCTCCAGCGGGGGGAGGGAAGAAAAGGAAGGCCGCCCCAACCGGGGAGGCCGAAGGGTCCAAGAGGGGGAAGACCCCTCCTCCAGACTACTCCACCAACGCTGACGACGGCGAAGAGGAGTGGCCGCACAGGGCCAAGCCCCTGGCGAGATCGTAAGTATCCGGATACCAGAGTCATTCATAGTATTCCCCCATTGCACAGATTTTTTCCTTACGTCGAACATGATTGTGTAGTCCGCCCAAGGTCGGGCTCGACGAGTCGTCGAGTGGCTCCCTGGATTCGTCGGATGTGAATTCACTTCCGACGGCTTCCTCCCCCCACCCTATGGACGGCGCCGAGGTGGCGTCCCAACAGGTTCCAAGCCAGGAGGAGGTGGTCCTGGAGGCGCCGCAAGGCAACCTCCCGGACTCCAGGCGTAAAGGGAATAGAACCCCCAAGGGATCCAAGTCCGGCTTTGATCCGGACACTGCGCCGGAACCTTCAACGGTTCCGGACTCCGGTAGGCAGCCTCCTTCCAAGAGGAGCAAGCCTACCGAGCCGGTGACCTCCGTCCAACCAGAGGCACCAGACAGTTTGCTGGAGACGCTTAACGGTGCCTCCATCATTGAGGAGCACCGCACCATTATGAGTGCGGGGATCCAAAAGGTTCAGTCCGCCAAGAGCGGACTGACTGAAGCCTGTGCCAACCTTCTAACAGGCTTTGAGGTAAGTAAAGAATATGTAAAAATATTACCGCATAGACAGTAGCCCCTGATGCTCTATTCGGCGTTCGGAAAGAAAAGCCGAATAGAGGATCTAATAACATTCGCAGGAGTCTAACATGATCAAGTCAATATGCGTATGCAGGCTTCGCTGCTGGCCTCCGCCGCACTGACTGCGGAGGTGGATACGCTGAAGCAGAACCTCGAGCGGTCCGAGCAAGAGCTCGGCCTAGCCAAGCAGCAGCTCGAGGAGAAGGAAGGTAAGGAATACCTTATTGAAATATGTGAAAGGTGCAAGTGCAAAAAGTGACAGGATTAACGCGGCTATTGTAGGGGCCACAACTGAGGTGGCGACCCTTAAGCAAGCGCTGTCCAAGGCCGAAAAGAGGGCGGCCATGGAGCGCACCGAGCGGGAGAAGCGTGAGACACAGGTTGGCGAGGTGCGGCAAGAGCTCCAGGCTCTCATGAAAAAACATGAGAGTTTGGAGCTTGACTCGAAGACGTGAGAGTCTAAGCTCGCGGCGGCCATTGAAGATGCCAAGTCTGCCAAGGCCGAAGCCCAGAAGGCCCTCCAGGATGTTGAGGCAATAAAAAAGATAGCGGCGGGTAAGGCATTCTTTATGCAAAGCAAGCACGTAAAAGTGAATTACTTGTCACTTACCCGAATCCGGAGCTCTCCAGGAGCATTCGCAGATTTGCCCCATAGCGTGTCAGATGCCGCCGCCTTCTACCGAGCCGAGGAGGGAAGCTCGACGGAGAAGGTGTTCTGGTCTCAGTATGCTGAGGCCGAAGACCCGGTGCCCTTAAGCGACCAGCTAAAACAGCTGGTCGAGCTCCATAAGGTGGCCGAACAGGCCATGAAGGGCCTCATAGTCCGGCTGTGGCCTGGAGAGGCCATGCCTGGGAGCTACTTCGGGCTGGTGAGGCGGCTGGTGGAGGCCTGTCCGAGGCTCGAAGTCATCAAGCGCTCCGTATGCATCGAGGGTGCCCGTAGGGCGCTTGCCCATGCGAAGGTGCACTGGGGCAAGCTGGATGCTGAGCAGCCTGTGAAGGATGGGCCACCGCCGGGCAAGGAGCATCGCAAGCCCGAGATGTATTATGAGGGTGTTCTGAAGGGTGCCCGCCTTGTGGCGGATGAATGTTCCATGAATGTAATTTTTCAGTGAACTCGCTCATTTTGTCCTATGCGCTGAAAACTTGTTCATGTGCGCTAAGCAATGCTTTTTGAATTTAAAATATTACCTTATGTGCGGCCGTTTATCAAATTTGAGAGATGGCGAGTCGTCGGCTTCTGCCCCCATGGCACGAGTGCTGGGGTGTTCGGGATAAACATGAGCGCTCTTTTTCCCATTCTTGGGTCCTTCAAGGGAGGCGCCCAACACAACGAATAAGGCAATCGGACTATAATGCTTGAACACTCTCACTTAGCAATAGAATTCTATAATTTTAAATTTCGGCGAAGCCCCTAGTGTTCGGAAGACCGAGTTCGGGGCGCTATCCACGCCTAGGCCGGACAAAGCCGACTCCTCGCTCTAAGCGGCATAAGTCTTTAGGGACTCGAAAACCTCTCGAACAGCAACCAGTTCTCGCCTCATCATGACGGTCAGTTTTAGCTTTCTCTACTGAGGTGCTTAGCCCAGCTCAACTGGGGCACAATCGCAGTAGTTCTCCTAGTGCTACCTTAGCCGATATAACGGAACGTAAGGTACCAAAACATAGGAGCCGGGCAAACCCAACTATTGACCCAAGACATGATTCGGAGCCGATGCATATAATGCTATAAGTTCGGGGTGCCGCACTTGTGAAAGTGTTCGACCTTCTCACACCATGTTGTGGGGTACTTAAGCCCCTGGCGTATTGGCCGTACCAAAGTGTACGGGTGCAACATGTCATTAATGAACATATATTCGTAAAAAAGAGGTAATGCAATAATAGACGGAAGCTATGCATTGTTTATTTAAAAAAGCTGCGATCAAAGCAGAACGATACAAATAGTGCGATAAGCAAAAGATGGGACTATCAAATATGTCCTTTCTAGGGGCGAGCTGCGAATGTTATGCGAAACAGGTATACTGCTCGTTATAGAGACCACCTTAGAGTTCCGTAGTGCGGCGTAGCTTTCTGCTTCCCTGGTTGTATCGTTTGTGTGGCAATTGTACTGCCGGACAAGCCTTCCGAAGAACGGAGTCCTGAAAATAAGAGAAAATTAAGAAATCGACAACCCCTAGTGCGGTTTAAGCCGCGTTTCGGGCGTGCCGTGATGGTGCCCCTCCCCCTGTGCCCATGGTATTTCTAGAGCGTAGTTATGTACGCGCAACACTGTTTTCGCAAGTTCGCGAGGACTGGGGTTGGGGCCGCATTGCTACGCTTGCTCGGAATGTGCCAGGCGGTCTTGTTGTAGGTTACTCCGGGCGCGCTTGACGGTGTCCGGACGTTTAATGGCCGGACTGGAGAATTGCCTTGAGAGGCTGCTTTGTACTTCCGCTGCGATAGCCGCCGTATGCTCCTCCGTTCGGAGAGAGCATTCAGTGTTTCCATTGACCGTGATGACTCCACGAGGGCCTGGCATCTTGAGCTTGAGGTATGCGTAGTGCGGCACCGCATCAAATTTAGCAAATGCGGTTCGCCCGAGCAGTGCATGATAGCCACTGCGGAACGGGACTATGTCAAAGATTAACTCCTCGCTTCAGAAATTATCCGGAGATCCGAAGACCACTTCAAGTGTAACTGAGCCTGTACATTTGGCTTCTACACTTGGTATGACGCCTTTAATGGTCGTTCTGGTGGGTTTAATCCTTGAGGGATCGATGCCCATGTTCTGCACTGTATCCTGATAAAGCAGGTTCAGGCTGCTGCCGCCGTCCATAAGGACTCTAGTGAGGTGAAATCCGTCAATAATTGGGTCTAGAACCAATGCGGCGAATCCGCCATGGCGCATGCTAGTGGGGTGGTCCCTTTGATCAAAAGTGATCGGGCAGGAAGACCATGGGTTGAACTTTGGGGCGATTGGCTCCATCGCGTATACGTCCCTTAGCGCACGCTTCAACTCCCTCTTGGGGACGTGGGTTGCGTATATCATGTTCACCATCCGCACTTGTGGGGGAAAACCTTTCTGTCCACTGTTGTTCGGTGGCCGGGGCTCCTCCTCGTCATCGCTATGCAGCCCCTTGTCTCTGTTTTCGGCATTTAACTTGCCTGCCTGCTTGAACACCCAACAATCCTTGTTGGTGTGATTGGCTGGTTTTTCGAGGGTTCCATGTATCTGGCATGAGCGGTCGAGTATTCGGTCCAAACTGGACGGGCCCGGAGTATTTCTTTTTTATGGCTTTTTCCGTTGACCGGGTTTAGAGCCTCTAAATCCGGCATTAACTGTCGTATCCTCAGCATTGTCACCATTAATGCGGCGCTTTTGCTTGTTGCGACGTGACCAGCCACTGTTGCCCTTGGTATCTGAATTACCAGGGCTCTTGGTCATGTTATTGCTGCGAGCTAGCCAGCTGTCTTCTCCCGCGCAAAAGCGGATCATAAGTGTCGTGAGGGCTGCCATAGATTTCGGCTTTTCCTATCCTAGGTGCCATGCAAGCCACTCGTCGCGGATGATATGCTTGAAGGCTGCTAGGGCCTCTGCGTCCGGACAATCGACTATCTGGTTTTTCTTTGTTAGGAACCGTGTCCAGAATTGTCCGGCCGATTCCTCTGGCTGCTGAATTATGTGGCTTAGGTCATCGGCGTTTGGTGGTCGCACATAAGTGCCCTGGAAATTGTCGAGGAATGCGGCTTCCAGGTCCTCCCAACAACCAATTGATTCTGCTGGCAAGCTGTTAAGACAATGATGGGCTGGTCCTTTAAGCTTGAGTGGGAGGTATTTGATGGCATGTAGGTCATCACCGCGGGCCATGTGGATATGAAGGAGATAGTCCTCGATCCATATCGCAGGATCTGTTGTGCCATCGTATGATTCGATGTTCACGGGTTTGAAACCCTCGGGGATTTGATGATCTAGTACTTCATCTGTGAAGCATAGTGGGTGTGCGGCGCCTCTGTATTGGGCTACATCACGACATAGCTCAAACGAGCTTTGTCTACTGTGTTCAGCCCGGCAGGATTTACTGTATCCGGTGTGACGAGTACTGTCTCGTGCTGTGGGGCGCCCACGTGATCCGTAGATCGATCTTGTTTGCCTTGCCTTGTCCTCCAATATATCTCGCAGGTCTGGCGCATTTTCCCATGCCTTGGTGGTTTTTGAGCGGCGCCGGGGTGCGGCTTGAGTGGAGGGCCGAGAGGCCTCTCTGTCGCGGCCACGGGGTGGCCGGTCGGCCGCATCATGCGTTGGTGATGTAGGTTTGAGTGTTTCCTCCTCTAATTGGGGTAGCAACCTGCGCTTTGGGTAGCTCTTGGAGGGGCGTTCGAGTTCATACTCTTTGGCCGCAAGGACTTTAGTCCAACTGTCGGCTAGCAAATCTTGATCAGCTCTAAGCTATTGCTGTTTTTTCTTGAGGCTGCTCGCCGTGGCCATAAGCCTGCGTTTGAAACGCTCTTGTTCGACGGGATCCTCCGGCACGACAAATCCGTCGTCATCGAGGCTTGCCTCGTCTTCGGAGGGAGGCATATAATTATCGTCCTCGACCTCTCTGTCTGCCGCTCTCTCATGAGGGCTGGCTTCTCTATCCTCCTGTGCTCAATCTTGCAGGAGGTGGTTGTCTTCGGCACTGTCCGGGGTGTTATTATCCCCCGTGCCGGAATCACCGTTTTTGTTTTGGCGGGATTTAGAGCAGCGCCACTGACGTCGGCGCTTAGGCTGCTTCTTGGAGGGGTCATCCTCCGCTGTTCCATCGCCATTGCCTTCTTTTGGGGTGTCCACCATGTATATATCATACGATGAGGTGGCTTTCCAGTGCCCTATAGGCGCTGGTTCTTGATCGTCTCCTGCATCGGTGTCCATACCGTCGATGTCTTTGGAGTCGAAGTCGAGCATGTCGGTTAAATCATCGACAGTTGCTATGAAGTGGGTGGTGGGTGGGCTTTGAATTTCTTCATCATCCGCATCCCAACCTTGCTGACCATAGTCCGGCCAGGGCTCTCCTGACAAAGAGAGAGACTTTAGTGAATTTAGAATATCGTCGAAGGGCGAGTGCTGAAAGATGTCCGCGGCGGTGAACTCCATGATCGGCGCCCAATCGGGTTCGATCGGTCGGGGCGCGGAGGGCTCGAAGTCTGGAAAGGAGTCTGGCTCCTTGGAGTCACGGGTTTCGCAGAGAATAGGGCTGGTGTTCGGCTCGATCGCCGTAGAGATTGCAGCACCCGAGGCGGTGTCTAACCACCCATCCTCGGTTGGTGTGATCGGCTCCGAGCTAGGGGTCGGAGCGGACACAGGTGCGGCCTGCAGGGCACTGTTCGGCGGCAGAGCTAAATCATGCCCATCGTGACAGTGCGGCGCGCTCGGCTGTGGCTCGAATCCATCAAAGATCAAGTCTCCGCGGATGTCGGCCGTGTAGTTCAAACTTCCAAATCTGACCTGATGGCCAGGGGCGTAGCTTTCGATCTACTCCAGATGACCAAGCGAATTGGCCCGCAATGCAAAGCCGCCGAATATGAAGATCTGTCCGGGGAGAAAAGTCTCACCCTAGATCGCATGTGGGGCGCCCACGTGATCCGTAGATCGATCTTGTTTGCCTTGCCTTGTCCTCCAATATATCTCGCAGGTCTGGCGCATTTTCCCATGCCTTGGTGGTTTTTGAGCGGCGCCGGGGTGCGGCTTGAGTGGAGGGCCGAGAGGCCTCTCTGTCGCGGCCACGGGGTGGCCGGTCGGCCGCATCATGCGTTGGTGATGTAGGTTTGAGTGTTTCCTCCTCTAATTGGGGTAGCAACCTGCGCTTTGGGTAGCTCTTGGAGGGGCGTTCGAGTTCATACTCTTTGGCCGCAAGGACTTTAGTCCAACTGTCGGCTAGCAAATCTTGATCAGCTGTAAGCTATTGCTGTTTTTTCTTGAGGCTGCTCGCCGTGGCCATAAGCCTGCGTTTGAAACGCTCTTGTTCGACGGGATCCTCCGGCACGACAAATCCATCGTCATCGAGGCTTGCCTCGTCTTCGGAGGGAGGCATATAATTATCGTCCTCGACCTCTCTGTCTGCCGCTCTCTCATGAGGGCTGGCTTCTCTATCCTCCTGTGCTCAATCTTGCAGGAGGTGGTTGTCTTCGGCACTGTCCGGGGTGTTATTATCCCCCGTGCCGGAATCACCGTTTTTGTTTTGGCGGGATTTAGAGCAGCGCCACTGACGCCGGCGCTTAGGCTGCTTCTTGGAGGGGTCATCCTCCGCTGTTCCATCGCCATTGCCTTCTTTTGGGGTGTCCACCATGTATATATCATACGATGAGGTGGCTTTCCAGTGCCCTATAGGCGCTGGTTCTTGATCGTCTCCTGCATCGGTGTCCATACCGTCGATGTCTTTGGAGTCGAAGTCGAGCATGTCGGTTAAATCATCGACAGTGGCTATGAAGTGGGTGGTGGGTGGGCTTTGAATTTCTTCATCATCCGCATCCCAACCTTGCTGACCATAGTCCGGCCAGGGCTCTCCTGACAAAGAGAGAGACTTTAGTGAATTTAGAATATCGTCGAAGGGCGAGTGCTGAAAGATGTCCGCGGTGGTGAACTCCATGATCGGCGCCCAATCGGGTTCGATCGGTCGGGGCGCGGAGGGCTCGAAGTCTGGAAAGGAGTCTGGCTCCTTGGAGTCACGGGTTTCGCAGAGAATAGGGCTGGTGTTCGGCTCGATCGCCGTAGAGATTGCAGCACCCGAGGCGGTGTCTAACCACCCATCCTCGGTTGGTGTGATCGGCTCCGAGCTAGGGGTCGGAGCGGACACAGGTGCGGCCTGCAGGGCACTGTTCGGCGGCAGAGCTAAATCATGCCCATCGTGACAGTGCGGCGCGCTCGGCTGTGGCTCGAATCCATCAAAGATCAAGTCTCCGCGGATGTCGGCCGTGTAGTTCAAACTTCCAAATCTGACCTGATGGCCAGGGGCGTAGCTTTCGATCTGCTCCAGATGACCAAGCGAATTGGCCCGCAATGCAAAGCCGCCGAATATGAAGATCTGTCCGGGGAGAAAAGTCTCACCCTAGATCGCATCGCCGTTGATGATCGGAGAAGCCATCGGGCCTAAAAGTGATGACACAGAGGAACTCTCAATGAAAGCACCAATGTCGGTGTCAAAACCGGCGGATCTCGGGTAGGGGGTCCCGAACTGTGCGTCTAGGTCGGATGGTAACAGGAGGCAGGGGACACGATGTTTTACCCAGGTTCGGGCCCTCTTGATGGAGGTTAAACCCTACGTCCTGCTTGATTAATATTGATGATATGGGTAGTACAAGAGTAGATCTACCACGAGATCAGAGAGGCTAAACCCTAGGAGCTAGCCTATGGTATGATTGTTCTTCGTCCTACGGACTAAAACTCTTCGGTTTATATAGACACCGGAGAGGGCTAGGGTTACACAGAGTCGGTTACAACGGTAGGAGATCTACATATCCGTATCACCAAGCCTGCCTTCCACGCCAAGGAAAGTCCCTTCCGGACACGGGACAGAGTCTTCAATCTTGTATCTTCATAGTTCAGGAGTCCGGCCGAAGGTATAGTCCGGCTATCCGGACACCCCCTAATCCAGGACTCCCTCAGCAAGAACGATCAATCTAGTAGGCCAAACCAAACTGATAATTCGAAGATACTTGCAAAGATATTTAAACCATGCATAAAAGATTTCAGAGAAGAATCAAATATTGTTCATAGATAATCTTGATCATAAACCCACAATTCATCGGATCTCGACAAACACACCGCAAAAAGAATTACATCGAATAGATCTCCAAGAGAATCAAGGAGAACTTTGTATTGAGATCCAAAGAGAGAGAAGAAGCCATCTAGCTAATAACTATGGACCTGAAGGTCTGTGGTAAACTACTCCCACATCATTGGAGAGGCTATGTTGTTGATGTAGAAGCCCTCCGTGATCGATTCCCCCTCTGGCGGACCGCCGGAAAAGGCCCCAAGATGGGATCTCACGGGTACAGAAGGTTGCGGCGGTGGAAATAGGGTTTTGTGGTGCTCCTGGATGTTTTCGGGGTATATGGGTATATATATGAGGAAGAAGTACGTCGGTGGAGCTGCGAGGGGGGCATGAGGGTGGGGGCGTGACTGCCCCCCTGGGCGCGCCCCCTGCCTCGTGGCCTCCTCGCTTCTTTCTTTACGGCCACTCCAAGTCTCCTGGATCACGTTTGTTCCAAAAATAACTCTCCCGAAGGTTTCATTCTGTTTGGATTCCGTTTGATATTCCTTTTCTGTGAAACACTGAAATAGGCAAAAAAAACAACAATTTGCACTGGGCCTTCGGCTAGTAGGTTAGTCCCAAAAATAATATAAAAAGGTAAATTAAAGCCCATTAAACATCCAAAACAGATAATATAATAGCATGGAACAAAAAAATTATAGATACGTTGGAGACGTATCACCAGCGGCGACGGCGACGGTGGCGCCGCTCCCACGCTGCTTTGGGACGACCACTGGGGCAGTGGGGTCGCGTGGCAGTAGTGCTCAAAGATCAGTGGCTCCGTCGAGGCGCAGCAGTTTGGTCGGCTCGTCCGGGAGGAGGCGCATGCGCCGCGGTGGCTCCCGTGGTGGCGGTGACCGGAGGGCGATGGCTCGCCCCAGACCGAGCGTCGTTGCTACGCCTATGCTCGTCGGCGGGAGGAGGGGCACGGACAGAGTGACCCCCTCGCCCGCACCTTGTAGAACATGACCGTCGAGACGTTGCTGATGTTGTTCTATTCTGATAGCTCTGACCCTCGTGTCGGGCGCGAGGGAGGTGCTAATGGCGCCACCTGCTCCAACCACGTCCCATGCAGCGTCCACGTCCACGCGCGCCCCCGTGTCCCCTGCGGCGTTAGAGGCCCCGGGCGGTGGAGCCTTCGAGGTGGATGGATGGGCCGAGGTACCAGATTTCTTCTTGTGGTCGATGGCGCTATCAAGGATAAAGATAGTGATGAAGATGATGCATTGCACACACTTTCAGGTTTGTGCAAGCGAGCCCCCTACCTGGCGTGCCAAGGATGTCACGAGATGTCCGCAGCCACCTGTGGGACTGGGTGGCCCCTTGCTGGTTCGGCAGGGGGACGTCGCATTGCACAAAGAGCAGATCAGCATATGCAGCACGGCAGAGAGCACACAAGCAATTTACCCAGGTTCGGCCACCGCAAGGCGTAAGACCCTACTCCTACTTTGATGGATTGATGGTGGAATGAGCGTGGTGATGTGTAGTACACTTGCCCGACAGGGTTTGCCTCGGGGCCGCAGCGACTACTCGTGTATAGTGGCTTGGGTTCATCAACTTTCCAACCCCTCCTACGAGTGCAATGGGCCTCCTTTTATAGTTTGAGGGGACACCACAATGGCAAAGTAGTCATTATCCACTGATATATGATAGCGAATAGTGCTATCATACCTAACTCTGCGGGCTGACAGGGTCCATTAAATGCGCCACTTTGTGTCACATCACTGGTCGCCCGGCAAGGCTTGTCAGGCTATCTTGCCAGCTCCGCGCCTGTTCCCTTGACACGTCGCAAGACGGGTGTCATCTGTAGGCTTCTTCTGTAGGAAATGGCTGCCATGTGGTGAACGGATGCCACTTAATCATCTTGCAGATTGACACCGCACTGATTGACGACGTGGGTCGCGCTTGAGTGGTTGGTGGGGTGTGCCCCCGCGAGTCCCAGTAAACCTTGTCAGGGTGCCTCGGTTGCCTGCCCCTTGCCGGGCTCGCCTGCTCGGCAAGGGAGGCCTTTCTCTTGCCGATATCTTATTCTTCTGGCTCGATCTTGGTCTCTCTGGACTGCGTGTTGGTTCTTCAAATCTCTTGGTCCTTCAATCACTGACTTGGGTTAGTGCTTGAATCTTGATCTCGTGCATGTGCACAGTCTGGGCAACAGACCCAAGGTTTGTTGCACCGACACGGATTGCTTGTGTACGGTGCTTCCGGACAGGTCTCCTTCGATGTGACCTGCGGTGCATCACCCTCGGCGTTGGAGATACACGGTGACATGTTCGTGTGCGAACACACTTTTTGGCGATTCCGCTAGGGACGAAGCTTCGAACGGTCTTCGGCATGTTCTTGCTACGAAGAAATCGTCATCTAGGGTTTGCAATCTACAAAGGTAATATGAATACCCAATTCCCTACTATAGATGCAAATAATTCATACGGTGTTACTAGATTGTTCAATGAGTATAATCAATCGACGATCCCTAGTTTTTCAATCATGCATCTAACTACGTGCAAGGGCCGATTCAAAGTAATTTACATGCTTCAACTACTTATGATATTAGTAACATGCAATATATGTATTCCAACTCATATGCATCGGCAACCCAGCAAATTCATATGCCCATGAACCACATGACGAGTTTGGTCAATCAAGTTGAAACACCTCGTGTAGGAACTTCCAATAGCATGCAACAAAGTGTTTCACCTTTTTATTCATCGGCAACTAATTGGCAATATACTAGTTCAACCATGACGATGGATGGGAGAATTGGCCATGTTACTACTAGCAATTCGGCCAGTTGCTCTCAACCGTCATATACTACACCTCACGACAGTAATTTTTCAGCATCGTACACAACTTTAGATGTTCATAATTCGGCTTCACACCTTCCTGGTCATAGCTGAATAAATGTAATTTTACAAGAGCGGTTGTGCTCAATATTGTAGAAGATGAGATAGTGGTGGCTGCATTGAAGAGTTTAGCCAAAAATAAGAGGATTAGTGTTTTTTGCCTTGAAGAACATGATAAGGGGCTAGTTCCTCATTATAATGCAATAAAAGCTAGAGTTTTACAAGAAGATGAATCTTTACCAATTAGTGAAATTGGCGAGCAAAAATATGGTTTTACAACAATGCATATGCCTTCACCTAGTATTACATCATATTATACACGCCCCACACATACACACACAATTGCAAAGTTTCGGTAACACCCATGTGTCATTGCTGAAAAGATCTAGAAGCATTGGGGGCAGTAAAAGAAGCATTGCCAATTGGTAGAATCAATGTAAAGAAAGATGATTTAGAACATGAAAGTGCTTTGGTTGAAAAAGCCAAATCTAGAAGTATATATTCTGAATCCATCAAATCCAAAGAGGCAAGCATTATTGAGAAAGGGCATGGCAAGCACAGTGAAGCGACCATACTTGATTTTTTCTAAAGTTAATGGAACCTACTTCCTACCCTGTGAGTTTCGTGCCATAGAAATTGATGAACTTCAAGGATAAGAACAAGTAGCCGAGCAAAGTTCGGCCGACAAACATCTTCAATGTAATGATGCACGGAATCAAGAAAAAGATGATGAAGAGGCATTGGGAAGCCATCCAAAGACGGAGTAAGATATTGTTCAAGTCACACCACCATGATGCTCTCCCAACACATTTGAAGAGATATGTTTAGCAAGTAATTTATCTATTTTCAGATTTTGTCAGAACTTTATTGTTGATGCATCTATTAGAAAATCCTCATCAGTAATTTTGAAAGACCAATGAAGAAGGGTAATTTACTTGTTAGAAATAAAATTGTTATAGAACATATCGGTCAACCCATTGCGCCATTTATCAAGACCGATAATGACTTATTGTTGCAGCCAAAGCTTTCCCCATTGCTTTATCTAAAGTTCGTATATAATTGGGTAGCTTTGCTTATTCCGTACTTGGCTTGCACTTGGTCTCAACTGAGGCATGTACAAGAAGTGCGGCAAAGGTGAAGAGGGAAAAGAGTGAAAACTATGAAGGACCAAGCCAAAGGTTTCAACATCTTCGATCCACACATTATCCATATTCTTCAACTATGACATTAATGCCTATTCCATGGAATTCGTCATAAGGTATGATTGGTTACCCTCAATGGGCTTATAATGATCCATGGTTGCAATATAATTTCTTACATCATGAAAGGGTATTACCAAATGACTATACATTTGATTAGCTACAAATTTGTTACTGATCCAAAGGGCCGAAATACTTCATTTGTCATTGCATGTGTTTATTTCGGCCATATGTGCTTTGAAAGAAGTTGACATGGTAATGGACGATATTTATCTATCGTCCTAAGAGTATGTCAATGCATGACCAGTGTAGTATTCTAACATCGTCCTTACTTCAATTAGAGAGCGAGACAAGGTATGTGCTCATGGAAATTTATATGTATGCCTATATTATGATTGAATGAAGTTGAGACATCATGACCAATGTCATTGAATATATGTTGCGTATACCAATTCATAGTTGCAGAATTGGCTAGTGGGCTTATACTTTGTTTGGATATGATTTGGCTTTTGCATCTGTGAGATCTATAAGAGGCCAAATCATAGCTGATTTATTACTGAACATCAGATTAATGATTATGTTTTGATGGTTCAGTTCCTAGCAAAGGCCAAAGTGTTGGTGTTATTTATATATCTCCTTATGGCACTAGTTTTGAAGCCTCATGCCGCTTAGGATATTTTTTGCACAATATATCAAAGCAGAATATGCATTGTTATTTGGATTGAATCTTTTACTTGCTATAGGTGCTATACATATTGAGGCTTTTGGTGATTCGTTATGAGTAGTGTAACAAATATCCAAGGGTTGTCAATGTTTTGATGAATCACTTATAGTTTATCTTGGGGTATGTCTAGATGCAAAATTTACCTTGGGTTACTTTAAGATTGTTCATATATCTAGACATGACAATTGAAGAGCAAATGAGTTGGCACAATAAGCATCCGGTTGCCATGTTGATCATGTAGTTTTGCATATCTATCAATAGCCGATGTTTGGTCTCACCGACATAGGTAAGGCCGAATCAAAAGCCACCGCTTCGGCCACTAATGATTTTTTGTTATGCAGGCGAAAGCAAGGATTAGAGGAAGTTCATTCTTTATTATCTATAAAATTCTAGCGCAAAGGTGAACAATATGGTTCGGGGGATGACATTGAGATATATATATCTATGGAACTTTATCACCGGACTGTTAATGAAGTTGAGAAGGTTTAACCCAAGTTTGCATCAAGAGCTTCAAACGAGCAATGGCCGATATATAACTATCGCCCTTAGCATACACAGGCGATACATAATTATCGCCCCAAGAAATATAAATGTCCGATGGAGTGTTAACATCGTCCTTAGAACAAATACATTGCAAATTATTTTTCGGCACGCATGTTTTGCTGAAAAACAGGGGGGCATGTGTTGACACCAGATTTTGGCATGGTCAAAAACATAATTAAGGAAGCCTCAAATGAAAAAGTGATCAAAGTGAGGAAGTTTCGTATCATCAAAAGGAGAAACTTTGCTTTTTGGGCCATAGTCATCCGATCTCATCTCTAAGGCCGAAGTTGGGTTCGAAGTACTGAGATTTTGTATTCAGAACACTATTCGGCTGATTATGCTCTCACGACAGCCTCAAATGGAAGCAATTTATACACTAATTGTCTTCGTCTCGTCGAAATGGTCGATTTTGATATAAAAATCATCTCAATCCGAGATCGTAGGCAAAAGTTGGAACCATTTGAATGCAACCCTACCTACATATGGCGCACCCCACCAGACTTGATGTCTGATGGGTAGCGCCACCACTCGTCTGTCTTGTGCAAGCGATTCGGCCCTGAAGATGGTCTCGAATCGAAAAATGTTCAACGTGAAAGTTTTTTGTCTCATCAAAATTGTTAAATTTTCTTTGGGGCACATCTTCATCCGAAGTCGTTTGTGGCTTGTGAGAGTTAAAAACTGAACTAATGTCCCAGACTTACCTAAATCCGAGTTCGATTAATTTTGGAAAGATTTGGATGTGATTTGGACGTGATTTGGAGTCCTTTTCTTGTACGGGAAGTCCATCCTTCTCTTATATTGACAAGAGGTGAACACACAATCGAACAAGTAGTAGATGTGTTTGTTCATCCTTCTAAGTTTAGGGAGAGAAATCGGGGCTTTGATTAGAGGAAGGACCAGTCAAGTTTCTCCTTCTCCTCCAATCTGCTTGCACCTTGGTCCCGCTGTACCTTCTAACGTGACTTATATACCTAGACAGAGGGGCTAGTATGAGATACGGTAGCACACTAACTTAGGCCGAATACAAGTGCCCAAAATTATTGGAAGAGAGCAAAGTGTACATACAAAATAATTAAAATTGAATTTCTAGTTTTTTTAAACTGAGGCAAAAGATTTGCCTCATCCATTAAATAAGAGGAGAATAGAGTTTGACAGTTTGCAAGTGACCCTACAAATAAACATCATGGCAATTACTCTCAATACGCCCTAGTTTCTTAGCACCCACTGTAACCCTTAGTACATATTGTGGCACACTGACTTAGGTCGAATACAAGTGCCCAAAATATTTAAAATTGGAGGATGGTGCAGCCCACCTTTCCGATATTTTGATCGTGTGTGATTCAGTTGTTGCTTCAGAGGGTCGTGAGCCACACGTGAATGATAGTAAGTGCGACCGGGAGGCGTGGAGCATTAATTTCGAGTTGACTCGGAGCATAAAATTTTCTTCAGGTATTAGCTTTACCCTATTATTAGTATTTTTCTTCACTAGTAGTACGTTAAATAAAGAGTTCTGTTTCTTGCATAATTTAAAAAAATGTTTATGGAGAGAAAAAGAAAACCACTCCAACTATATAAGCTGCAGCCTCAGCGCTTGTTTTCTAGGGTTTGCTGTCTTCACACACACTCTCTCTCTCTCCACTATATATATACACGCTAGAGCCTCGGCGCTTGTAGTTGCTCTCTACACGGTCTCCCACCCTATCCAGATCTAAACAAGACTGCGTTGGCCTCTCCTCTCTCTCTCTCTCCCCCCTCACTGCTAGTCAAAGAGCCAGCAGGATCCTGTCCGTCGGGGAAGGCAAGGAGGCTTAACGCTGTCGCCGTCGGCGAGGGAGGGAATCCACTGCCGGCGCCACTATTCACTTTCACTCAGCAACGGCGCGGGAGGGCCTCCGACCCCTTATTCCTCGCCGTCGTACATAGTGTGGGCAGATCAGCCTCCGGCCGTCCATCGAGCCACACCCCGAGAACCGTAAGGTGTAATTTTCTTAATCCACAGGCATTGTTCTAGCTGTATGTGGAATTTTTTCGCTTCTGCACTTGAATCTAGGTGTTGGATCAAACAGGAAAGTAGTGTGGAAAGTTGTATAGCATGAATCTAGGACGTGGTTCAAAGAGAAAAGGAAGGGGAGAAAGTAGTACTGACTGGCTATCCAACACCGATGTTGGTCGAAAAGGGAAAAGAATGACAAACACAGTACACACATCTGTAAGGAACTGATCTTTCTGTGGGTGGGGGACAAGGCTGTATAGTTTGAACAGGACTAGATTTGTTGCCCTCACATAGGGAAAGGTGTCTAAAGGTAACAAAAATGGGACCAACACAATTATGCTCCTTGGTTGTTTGTTGCAACAAACCGTGCATCACCCCTTTATACATTGGTAGATGCACATGGTGCTTGTGTGTTCACTGTCCCATACAACTCTTTAGCTGTTGTTAATGTAATAATGCTACTGGAAAATTGAAGCAATGCCACAGTTAAAAGCAAATTACATTTTTTAACAAATTTTATTGTTAATATAATCTCTCTATTAATATGAATCAATGCCACTATTTGAGAAATGGTAATGTCTTGATTTCTTTCCCATTTAGATAAGTTAGATGCTTCTTTTTGTGGGCTTTTATGTCATCCACCGTTATTGACCAGTAATTGTTTCCTTTGTACCTCTATGTAAGCAGGGTTATCTACTTCACCTCGTTGCTATTGCGACCTTTTGGTGCACCGCACAAAACACTTTTGTTTTAAGAGTGTTTTGTGCAGTTCAACCAAAATGTCACACTAACAACGTTGCTTGATTGCTTGATCTTAGTGGAACTGCATAAGAGGATATCTGACTTCCTATCCGTGTTGGCAAATTTGTTTCAAATCTTCTTGTCAGTTGTTTGAATTCTGCATCATGAGAGGTCAGTACTGGCCTTCTTTCACACAATTGTGTAGTGTGCTTTCATATGTTGTGCTACTTATACGGTAGTGTTGCTTGATTTTAGTGAACTGCACAAATGGAGACCAGACTTCCAATCTGTATGTGCACGGCAATAACCCATTGAGGTAAGATAATGATATTTCGCATCTATTGGCTTGTATTTTGCTACTCTCATCAGAAAATTAATGTCGTTGTTTAGTGCTATACTTGTGCTCCCTAATTTACATGCCAAATCTTACATTGAAGGTGAAGCTTGTCTGTTTATTGAAGCAAGTGATGAAGGGGAAGAACAAGTGGAAGAAAAACAAAAATCAACTCCCGGTGCTGTAATGAAGCACCGGAACTATGATGACACAAGTAATGATATAGTTTTGCATCTTAATTTATTGCTATGGCTGGAACGAGCAATTGTTTTGCCACTGATTTGATGCCACTCTTAATGTAATATGTAATTATCTCTACTTGTGAAAACAGGGATCTTGTTTGAAGATAACATATATTTTAGTGGAAATGCACAAGAAGATGTTGGAAATATTAAACTAATCGAGGAGTATATAGTAAGCATGGCAACCACAATAGATAATAACGGATGGTTCTCGAGAAGTGCTTCATTTGTATGCTCTACACAATAAGCCTCCTGACAAAGGCTGGTACCGTCCCATGGATTTCATCCATATGATTGAGCTTTGCCATCTCTATTAGTGTTGTGCTACTGTTTGGCTACTATCATGAGAAAGTGGTATTGTCCTCGAGAAGTTCTTCATCTGTTTTGTTTTAAATATTTCCTTTCCTTTTTTCGAGGAAACAGGGATGCTAGCATTTAGTTGTTCTCTTGTCTTTGCACAGTAGGATCATCCTCTTCATATCAGAAGGAAGCAGTTGAAGGATGGTTACATTACTGCCCATAAGAACAAACTAACTTCAGCTTAGAAGGACTCACGGATCTCCATCTTTGTTGCCGTGATGGCCAATGCAATGTTGTTTTAGGATTCTTTCTGGTGAGTTCCATTTTTTAAAATGTGTGCTCTGCATGGATCATGTAGGTTGCATGTTTTAACTGTCAATTCATAGTACAGTTTGCTTTATACAAATCTCCTTTTTTGTATTTATGCAAATAGGGATGCTCCGCTTGATTTCAATGGGAACTGCAGAAAATGTTCTGATGGTTCGTGCCCTCCATTATACTTCATGATGCACAATACATCGAATGTTCTCAAATCATTCATTTCCACCTCCAGCCACAAAATTAGCTACAAGAAAGGAGGTGCGGATATGTTCAAGGTGTTGCAACATATAAAGGCAAAATCATACAAGCTACATGTGAAGTTGGTTGATTCTAGTGGAACTGCACAAAAAGAACAACTGGGTTATTTAGCACGAGGTGACATTTCAATGTCCAAACTGATGGAAATCCCGCCCATTACACAATCGTAGGCATTTGATATTTTGGAATGCCTCGTGAAAGTTTTCTCATTGATGTACGCAAAGACACGCATTTAATATTTTGGAATGGGAAAACCTTGTCAAACTTTTCTCACTGATGTTAGCAAGAAGACATGCGTTTGATATTTTCAAATGGGACACCCTTTGCTATCAGCAGCATCGATTGATTTTTCTTTATTCCTTAGTTGTGAAGTAAATATTGACTCTAATGTGTGAATCACTGAGATGCATAATTATCGATTGTTTTGAATGTTCTCTATGAATTGCCAGGCCTGTGAGTTTGATTGCAATGTACAGGCATGCTAAAAAGCTGCTCAAACTTTTTGTATGTGTGAAACTGTTGAAAACGACGTGATCACCATGCGTCCTGAGAATAATGCTGGTACGTGTTGTTTTGCATGTTCATCCAATGCCAGTGATACAAGAATTCGAACTAATCGAATTAAATTCGTTCAAAGACAGCCGTAGTCATATAAACATGCCGGATTTCATTACATTTCATACATTCTTCAACTAAAAAGGGGTGTGCTGCAGGTATAATTGAAAGTGCTAGTTATCGACTAGAGGGTGTGAATAGGAGATTTTTATGAAAGTCTTCAAAACATGAGGTCTTTGAAGACACACAATCAATATGAACCTATATTATATGCAGCAGAAGATGAACTACACTAGACAGGCCATAGTCAAGTAAGCAATTCAATGAAAGCACAAAGACTAATAGCAGCTAGGTAGTACAGATCGGAATGGAAGATAGTATGAAGCCAAACAGTAATAGTCTTCATTCAGTGAAGTCAAACAGATCAGGCAAGCAAGCAATGACTTCATGAAGATAAACTAAAATGTAAAGGAGATGGGGGATAGAACCAGAAGCTTGCTGAAGACAAGGATTTGGTAGACCAGTTCCAGTTGCCATGACATTTGTACGTCTGGTTAGGGAGTCTAAGATTGAACTCAGAAGATTGTGTCTTCACCTTATTCCCCTTGAGCTAAAGACACCCAGTCCTCACCCAATCACTCTGGTAAGTATTCAAGGTAGACTTCCAAACCTTCACAGACTCCGTTCACTGGAAATCCACAATGACTCTTGGATCCTCAAAACGCGATGCCTAACCGGCTGGAGGATGCACAGTCATCAAGGGTAACAAGTCTTCAGGTCACGCGGACAGAAAGACTTCAGTGATGCCTAACACTCTTTGGCTCTGGGTGTTTTGGCCTTTATCCTCGCAAGGATCTCTCTTTCAAAGGCTTCAGAGGTGGATTGCTCTCAAACGACAAAAGCCGTGCACTAACTCTGAGCAGCCACCAATTTATGGTGTAGGGGGTGAGCTATTTATAGCCAGGAGGCCACCCGACATGATATGTCCGAAATGACCCTGGATCACTAAGGAACCGACATGTGTCCAATGGTCAGATTTCAAACACACGCAGCAGCTTTAGCTTGGGCTACGAGCAAACCTGGCTCATCCAACTCTAGATAAGATTTACTCGCATAGTCTTCGCTCAAAGACATAGGATTTGGGTTGAGCATCACATCAGTTATCTGACTTTGTTCACTTGGACACCACTTAACAGTTTGGTGGTTCCTATGACTCAATAAAGAAGAAAAGGAAACTACGAAAGAAACTATGTCTTTGCACTCCATAGTCTTCAAGTGAATGTCTTCACACATCATTGTCTTCAACGTGAATGTCTTCACGAACCACCATTATCTTCAATATCTTCATACATTTTTAGGGGTCATCTCTAGTAGGTAAAATGAATCAATGAGGGACTACTACCTGTGTTATCCTACAATTCTCACACACATTAGTTCCTCAACCATGTTTGTCGTCAATACTCCAAAACCAACTAGGGGTGGCACTAGATGCACTTACAATCTCCCCCTTTCTGGTGATTGATGACAAACTGGTTGAAGTTTTCAACGGGGATAGAAGTATGTGAAAGTTAAAGTACATGGGCATTGGCATTGGCTTCATAGGTTGAAAGAGGCTCCCCCTAAAGATGTGCATAAAAATATTCTGTCTTTGAATGCAAATGCACATGGCAGGTTTTGCTTTGTGGAGATCCTCTTCAACACATGAAGACAATTCATCATGCATATACAAATGTAATGAAGATAATGAGATTCACAATGAGAAATGGGCGCCTGCATAATGAGTTCATGTGGGATTTATCATCGCATCAAACGGTAGCAGAAAAGGTGGAACACGACCATCAAGTTTTAAGTGTTACAACTCAAAGAAAAACAATAGTTCAAGAACGAGAGTTGTAAAGACTTGGCAAAAAATAAGCACCCGACCCATATGGACCCGCTTGAAGAATATCAACTCATATGCTTCTCCCCTTTTTGTCAGGAATGACCAAAAAGGTTTGAAGACATAGAGTGTCTACTCGTTCCCAGGTGGTGTGGGTGAAGATGTTGGGGCAGCCGGGTCGACATTGGAGTTGGGCGGTGCAGAGGGGCCTGATGCAGAATCTTGGTGCAGTGAAGCCATCGCTCGTGAAGTGGTGTCATCCTATTCATCAATGACTCTCGCAACAACAGTTGGAGCTGAAGATGAATACTTTGAATCTTCAAGGGAAGGAGTTGGATGCCAACTTGCTTATTGTGGAGCCTGGAGTCAAACTTGAAGCACTCAATGAAGCCATCTGCTTGAAGATCATCTTCAGAACAAAGCATTGTGAGGCCCTTCCAGGAACAATGATAGGCTTCATGTGCAACAAAAGAGTTCTTGGTTACAAGGTTGCGAATACGATTGACATCAATGAGAAGACTCCACATCTGGCGCTTCAGTCAGTCATGATGTCTATCCTACTTTTGATGAAGTGATACAAGAAGCTCTCTGTCATTTAGGACACGAGCACGCTTCTGAGGCCTTTGAGCTATCGTGCTAGCTGTTGCATCAGTGTTGGCACGATGTGACAGATGAAGCTGACCAGCAGGTGCAGGAGGATTAGGCACATGAACGCCTTTAATAGGTTGAGTGAAGCTTTGAAAGGTGGCATTGTCTTCATGTATAGGCTCCTTGGCAGGCTCAGGATAAATAGCTTCATGAGACATGTCCACCTCAGGCAAGAACAACATGGTTGTGCGCTGAAGCTTGATAGTTGATGATTTAGTGAAGCTTAATCAGCCGCATGACCCATGGGGCATAAAACTTGAGGCCAAACAGATCAATGCCTGAAGCTGCCAACTGTCGGATGAAGAAGTCTTGAGTATTGAACCTGATGCCATTGATGATGTAGAAGACCAATGTCTTCATAGTGCCTTCAAGCTTGGCATTGGGAGAATGCCATTTGATTGGTCATAGAGTACGCCTCGGAATGTGATATATAGTGCGGGGCAGGTACTCAAGGTCCTTGACATAGAACTCATTGAGGTATTCAGCATCAATTTGCAATGGCTTCGTCATACTGAGCATCTGGCTCATGTTGGGCTCAGGCTTCTTGAAAATACTCTACAATTCTTGCTCATAGTGCTGACAACCTGGCTCATATAGATCACCAGGAGTGGGCAGGGAAGTCAGCTCGATGATATCTTGAGCTTTGGCTTCATGATGAACATCACCAAACATCCACTCAAGGACCCATGTCTTCGGATCCCTGTTGTAGCCTGATATGTGAAGTGTGGCAAAGAATTGCAGCAGAAGCTCTTCATTCCAGTGCTCCTTGTCGACGACAAAAGGGAGCATAGCAACTTCACGAAAGCAGTCAAGGGCTTCTTCAAGGCATGGCAGCCCAGCAATGGCATCACAGTTAAGACGCTTGTGGGGAAAGATCTTGTCTTGATTGTAGAGAATGTATGAATAGTAGCGCCTTTGCTGGTGGCTCTAGAACCTATCAGATGAGATCTTTGGCTTCTTGTAAGGGTTCTTGGCCTTCTCAAAGAAATTGTAGTGCTCTCTGAAGCTGAGCATACTAAATGAGTCGTGTGTAGTGACAGCACTTGGAAGCCTTGGGAGCCTGGGCTTTGGCTTCTGTATCTGAGGCCTTTGCTCCACATGATAGTCATACTAGGGACCAGGAGCATTGGGTGGTGAGGGAGTCCTAGATTAGGGGGTGTCCGGATGGCCGGACTATACCTTCGGCCGGACTCCTGGACTATGAAGATACAAGATTGAAGACTTCGTCCCATGTCCGGAAGGGACTTTCCTTGGCGTGGAAGGCAAGCTTGGCGATACGGATATGTAGATCTCCTACCATTGTAACCGACTCTATGTAAACCCTTGCCCTCTCCGGTGTATATATAAACCGGGGAGTTTTAGTCCATAGGAGGAACAACAATCATACCATAGGCTAGCTTTTAGGGTTTAGCCTCTCTGATCTCGTGGTAGATCTACTCTTGTACTACCCATATCATAAATATTAATCAAGCAGGACGTAGGGTTTTACCTCCATCAAGAGGGCCCGAACCTAGGTAAAACATCGTGTCCCCTGCCTCTTGTTACCATCCGACCTAGACGCACAGTTCGGGACCCCCTACCCGAGATCCGCCGGTTTTGACACCGACATTGGTGCTTTCATTGAGAGTTCCTCTGTGTCATCACTTTTAGGCCCGATGGCTTCTCCAATCATCAACAGCGATGCGATCCAGGGTGAGACTTTTCTCCCCGGACAGATCTTCGTATTCGGCGGCTTTGCACTGTGGGCCAATTCGCTTTGCCATCTGGAGCAGATCGAAAGCTACGCCCCTGGCCATCAGGTCAGATTCGGAAGTTTGAACTACACGGCTGACATCTGCAGAGACTCGATCTTCGACGGATTCGAGCCAAAGCCAAGCGCGCCGCACTGTCACGATGGGCATGATTTAGCTCTGCCGCCGAACAGTGCCCTGGAGGCCGCACCTGTGTCCGCTCCGGCCCCTAGCTCGGAGCCGATTACACCAATCGAGGATGGGTGGTTAGACACCGCCTCAGGGGTTGCAGTCTCTACGGCGATCGAGCCGAACACCAACCCTATTCTCTGCGAAGCCCGTGACTCCAAGGAACCGGACTCCGAGCCCTCTGCGCCCCGACCGATCGAACCCGATTGGGCGCCGATCATGGAGTTCACCGTCGCGGACATCTTTCGGCACTCGCCCTTTGGCGCTATTCTGAATTCACGAAAGTCTCTCTCTTTGTCAGGAGAGCCCTGGCTGGACTATGGTCGGCAAGGTTGGGATGCAGATGATGAAGAAATTCAAAGCCCACCCACCACCCACTTCGTAGCCACTGTCGATGATTTAACCGACATGCCCGACTTCGACTCCGAAGACATCGACGGTATGGATGCCGATGCGGGAGACGATCAAGAACCAGCGCCTATAGGGCACTAGAAAGCCACCTCGTCGTATGATATATACATGGTGGATACCCCAAAAGAAGGCAATGGCGATGGAACAGCGGAGGATGACCCCTCCAAGAAGCAGCATAAGCGCCGGCGTCAGCGGCGCTGCTCTAAATCCCGCCAAAACAAAAACGGTGATTCCGGCACGAGGGATAATAACACCCCGGACAGTGCCGAAGACAACCACCTCCAGCAAGATTCAGCACAGGAGGATAGAGAAGCCAGCCCTCATGAGAGAGCGGCAGACAGAGAGGTCAAGGACGATAATTATATGCCTCCCTCCGAAGATGAGGCAAGCCTCGACGACGACGAATTTGTCGTGCCGGAGGATCCCGTCGAACAAGAGCGTTTCAAACACAGGCTTATGGCCACGGCGAGCAGCCTCAAGAAAAAACAGCAATAGCTTAGAGCTGATCAAGATTTGCTAGCCGACAGAAGGACTGAAGTCCTTGCGGCCGAAGAGTATGAACTCGAACGCCCCTCCAAGAGCTACCCAAAGCGCAGGTTGCTACCCCAATTAGAGGAGGAAGCACCTAAACCTACATCACCAATGCATGATGCGGCCGACCGGCCACCCTGTGGCCGCGACAGAGAGGCCTCTCGGCCCTCCACTCAAGCCGCACCCCGGCGCCGCTCAAAAACTACCAAGGCATGGGAAAATGCGCTAGACCTGCGAGATATATTGGAGGATAAGGCAAGGCAAACAAGATCGATCTACGGATCACGTGGGCGCCCCACGGCATGAGACGGTAGCTCGTTTGAGCTGCGTCATGATGTAGCCCAATACAGAGGCGCCGCACACCCACTATGCTTCACAGATGAAGTAATGGATCATCAAATCCCCGAGGGTTTCAAACCCATCAACATCAAATCATACAATGGCACAACAGATCCTGCGGTATGGATCGAGGACTATCTCCTTCATATCCACATGGCTCGCGGTGATGACCTACACGCCATCAAATACCTCCCACTCAAGCTTAAAGGACCAGCTCGGCATTGGCTCAACAGCTTGCCAGCAGAATCAATTGGTTGTTGGGAGGACCTGGAAGCCGCATTCCTTGACAATTTCCAGGGCACTTATGTGCAACCACCAGACGCCGATGACCTAATCCACATAATTCAGCAGCCAGAGGAATCGGGCAGCATTCCTTGACAATTTCCAGGGCACTTATGTGCAACCACCAGACGCCGATGACCTAATCCACATAATTCAGCAGCCAGAGGAATCGGCCAGACAATTCTGGACACGGTTCCTAACCAAGAAAAATCAAATCGTCGACTGTCCAGACGCAGAGGCCCTAGCAGCCTTCAAGCATAACATCCGCGACGAGTGGCTTGCACGGCACCTAGGACAGGAAAAGCTGAAATCTATGGCAGCCCTCACGACACTTATGACCCGCTTTTGCACGGGAGAAGACAGCTGGCTAGCTCGCAGCAACAACATGACCATGAGCCCTGGTAATTCGGATACCAAGGACAGCAGTGGCAGGTCGCGTCGCAACAAGCAAAAGCACCGCATTAACGGCGACAATACTGAGGATATGGCAGTTAATGCCGGATCCAAAGGCTCTAAACCTGGTCAGCGGGAAAAGCCATTCAAAAGAAACACTCCGGGCCCATCCAGTTTGGACCGAATACTCGACCACTCATGCCAGATACATGGCACCCCTGAAAAACCAGCCAATCACACCAACAGGGATTGTTGGGTGTTCAAGCAGGCAGGCAAGTTAAATGCCGAAAGCAGAGACAAGGGGCTGCATAGCGATGACGAGGAGGAGCCCCGGCCGCCGAACAACAGTGGACAGAAAGGTTTTCCCCCACAAGTGCGGATGGTGAACATGATATACGCAACCCATGTCCCCAAGAGGGAGCGGAAGCATGCGCTAAGGGACGTATACGCGATGGAGCCAGTCGCCCCAAAGTTCAACCCATGGTCTTCCTGCCCAATCACTTTTGATCGAAGGGACCACCCCACTAGCATCCGTCATGGCCGATTCGCCGCATTGGTTCTAGACCCAATTATTGACGGATTTCACCTCACTAGAGTCCTTATGGACGGCAGCAGCAGCCTGAACCTGCTTTATCAGGATACAGTGCGGAAAATGGGCATCGATCCCTCGAGGATTAAACCCACTAGCACGACCTTTAAAGGCATCATACCAGGTGTAGAAGCCAACTGTACAGGCTCAGTTACACTTGAAGTGGTCTTCGGATCTCCGGATAATTTCTGAAGCGAGGAGTTAATCTTCGACATAGTCCCGTTCCGCAGTGGCTATCACGCACTGCTCGGGCGAACCGCATTTGCCAAGTTCAATGCGGTGCCGCACTACGCATACCTCAAGCTCAAGATGCTAGGCCCTCGAGGCGTCATCACGGTCAATGGAAACACCGAACGCTCTCTCCGAACGGAGGAGCATACGGCGGCTATCGCAGCGGAAGTACAAAGCAGCCTCTCAAGGCAATTCTCCAGTCCGGCCATTAAACGTCCGGACACCGTCAAGCGCGCCCGGAGTAACCTACAACAAGACCGCCTGGCACGTTCCGAGCAAGCGTAGCAATGCGGCCCCATCCCCAGCCCTCGCGAACTTGCGAAACCAGTGCTACGCGTACATAACTATGCTCTGGAAATACCATGGGCACAGGGGGAGGGGCACCATCACGGCACGCCCGAAACACGGCTTAAACCGCACTAGGGGCTACCGATTTCTTAATTTTCTCTTATTTTCAGGACTCCATTCTTCGGAAGGCTTGTCCGGCAGTACAATTGCCGCACAAACGATACAACCAGGGAAGCAGAAAGCTACGCCACACTACGAAACTCTAAGGTGGTCTCTATAACGAGCAGTATACCTGTTTCGCATAACATTCCGCAGCTCGCCCCTGGAAAGGACATATTTGATAGTCCCATCTTTTGCTTATCGCACTATTTGTATCGTTCTGCTTTGATCGCAGCTTTTTTAAATAAACAATGAATAGCTTCCGTCTATTATTGCATTACCTCTTTTTTACGAATATATGTTCATTAATGACATGTTGCACCCGTACACTTTGGTACGGCCAATACGCCAGGGGCTTAAGTACCCCACAACATGGTGTGAGAAGTCCGAACACTTTCACAAGTGCGGCACCCCGAACTTATAGCATTATATGCATCGGCTCCGAATCATGTCTTGGGTCAATAGTTGGGTTTGCCCGGCTCCTATGTTTTGGTACCTTACGTTCCGTCATAACGGCTAAGGTAGCACTAGGAGAACTACTGCGATTGTGCCCCAGTTGAGCTGGGCTAAGCACCTCATTAGAGAAAGCTAAAACTGACCATCATAATGAGGCGAGAGCTAGTCACTATTCAAGAGGTTTTCGAGTCCCTAAAGACTTGTGCCGCTTAGAGCGAGGAGTCGGCTTTGTCCGGCCTAGGCATGGATAGCGCCCCGAACTCGGTCTTCCGAACACTAGGGGCTTCGCCGAAATTTAAAATTATAGAATTCTATGGCTAAGTGAGAGTGTTCAAGCATTATAGTCCGATTGCCTTGTTCGTTGTGTTGAGCGCCTCCCTCGAAGGACCCAAGAATGGGAAAAAGAGCGATCATGTTTATCCTGAACACCCCAGCACTCGTGCCATGGGGGTAGAAGCCGACGACTCGCCATCTCTCAAATTTGATAAACGGCCGCACAGAAGGTAATATTTTAAATTCAAAAAGCATTGCTTGGCGCACATGAACAAGTTTTCAGCGCACAGGACAAAACGAGCGAGTTCACTGAGAAATTACATTCATGGATCATTCATCCGCTACAAGGCGGGCACCCTTCAGAACGCCCTCATAATACATCTCGGGCTTGCGATGCTCCTTGCCCGGCGGTGGCCCGTCCTTCACAAGCTTCTCAGCATCCAGCTTGCCCCAGTGCACCTTCGCACAGGCAAGCGCCCTACGGGCACCCTCAATGCATATGGAGTGCTTGATGACTTCGAGCCTTGGACAGACCTCCACCAGCCGCCTCACCAGCCCGAAGTAGCTCACAGGCATGGCCTCTCCAGGCCATAGCCGGACTATGAGGCCCTTCATGGCCTGTTCGGCCACCTTATGGAGCTCGACCAGCTATTTCAGCTGGTCGCTTAAGGGCACCGGGTGTTCGGCCTCAGCATACTGAGACCAGAACACCTTCTTTGTCGAGCTTCCCTCCTCGGCTCGGTAGAAGGCGGCGGCATCCGACACGCTACGGGGCAAGTCTGCGAATGCTCCTGGAGAGCTCCGAATTTGGGTAAGTGACAAGTAATTCACTTTTACGTGCTTGCTTTGCATAGAGAATGCCATACCCGCCGCTATCTTTTTTATTGCCTCAACCTCCTGGAGGGCCTTCTGGGCTTCGGCCTTGGCAGACTTGGCATCTTCAATGGCCGCCGCGAGCTCAGACTCTCGCATCTTCGAGTCAAGCTCCAAACTCTCATGTTTTTTCATGAGAGCCTAGAGATCTTGCCGCACCTCGCCAACCTGCATCTCATGCTTCTCCCGCTTGGTGCGCTCTGTGGCCGCCCTCTTTTCGGCCTCGGACAGCGCTTGCTTAAGGGTCACCACCTTAGTTGTGGCCCCTACAATAGCCGCGTTAATCCTGTCACTTTTTGCAATTGCACCTTTCACATATTTCAATAAGGTATTTCTTACCTTCCTTCTCCTCGAGCTACTGCTTGGCTAGGCCGAGCTCTTGCTCGGACCGCTCGAGGTTCTGCTTCAGCGTATCCACCTCCGCAGTTAGTGCGGCGGAGGCCAGCAGCGAAGCCTACATACGCATATTGACTTGATTATGTTAGACTCCTGCGATTATTAGATCCTCTATTCGGCTTTTCTTTCCGAACGCCGAACAGAGCATCAGGGGCTACTATCTGTGCGGTAATATTTTTACATATTGTTTACTTACCTCAAATCCTGTTAGAAGGCTGGCACAGGCTTCAGTCAGTCCGCTCTTGGTGGACCGAACCTTCTGGATCACCACACTCATAATAGTGCGGTGCTCCTCGTCGATGGAGGTGCCGTTAAGCGTCTCCAGCAAATTGTCCAGTGCCTCTGGTTGGACGGAGGTCACCGGCTCGGTAGTCTTGCTCCTCTTGGAAGGAGGCTGCCTATCGGAGTCCAGAACCGTTGAAGGTTCCGGCGCGGTGTCCGGCTCAAGGCCGGACTTGGATCCCTTGGGGGTTCTATCCCCCTTACGCCTGGAGTCCGGGAGGTTGCCTTGCGGCGCCTCCAGGACCACCTCCTCCTGGCTTGGAACCTGTTGGGACGCCACCTCGGCGCCGTCCGTAGGGTGGGGGGAGGAAGCCGTCGGAAGCGAATTCACATCCGACGAGTCCAGGGAGCCGCTCGACGACTCGTCGAGCCCGGCCTTGGGTGGACTGCACAATCATGTTCGACGTAAGGAAAAGCTGTCCAATGGGGGAATACTATGAATCACTCTGGTATCTGGATACTTACGATTTCGCCAGGGGCTTGGCCCTGTGCGGTCACTCCTCTTCACCGTTGTCGGCGTTGGTGGAGTAGTCCGGAGGAGGGGTCTTCCCCCTCTTGGACCCTTCGGCCTCCCCGGTTGGGGCGGCCTTCCTTTTCTTCCCTCCCCCACTGGGCGGGAGAGGTCTCCTCTTCCTCCTCCTTGTCTTCATGGGACGAGCGCGCCTTGGAGTCGTCGGATGGTGAATCCGACACCTCCTAGCGCCAGGCACTTTTTCGAGTCCCCATGGCCTTCTTCTTGGCCTTCTTCTCCGGCACCACGTTAGGTGCTGGAACCAGCAGCTTCACCATGTGAGCATCCGCTGGGCCTTCGGGCAAAGGAGCGGGAAAGTTGATCTGTCCGGATGTCTCCTACCAGTCCTGTCAAAGGTAAGGGAACTTAGATCCCACATGGAGTCAAACTATGAAAAACTAATACCCTGTAAAAGGTGAAAACAGCTTACCGCACAAGCGTGACGCTGCATGCTGAATCCGCGATCCTCGGTAGCGGATGCGGGGGCCTCGGCGCCCTTGAAAAGCACCTTCCAGGCATCTTCGTATGTCGTGTCGAAGAGCCTGCTCAGAGTTTGGTGCCGCGTCGGGTCGAACTCCCACAGGTTGAAAGCCTGTTGTGGACACAGGAGGATCCGACGGATGAGCATAACCTGGAGTACGTTGACAAGTTTGAGATTCATGTCCACCAGGGTTTGGACGCATGTTTGGAGTCCGGTCAGCTCTCCTTTTTCACCCCACGACAGGCCCATCTCTTTCCAGGAGGCGAGCCGTGTAGGAGGTCCAGATCGGAACTCGGGGGCTGCGACCCATTCAGGGTCACGCGGCTCGGTGATGTAAAACCACCCCGACTACCACCCCTTTAGGTTCTCCACGAAGGAGCCCTCAAACCATGGGACGTTGGGCATCTTGCCCACCATGGCACCTCTGTACTCCGCTTGGGTGCCGCGCACCACCTTTGGCTTGACATTGAAAGTCTTGAGCCATAGGCCGAAATGGGGGCGGATGCGGAAGAAATGCTCGCACACGACGATAAACGCCGAGATGTTGAGGACAAATTTCGGGGCCAGATCGTGGAAATCCAGGCCATAGTAGAACATGAGCCCCCGGACAAATGGGTGGAGAGGGAAGCCCAGTCCGCGGAGGAAATGGGGGAGGAACACCACCCTCTCATGGGGCCTAGGGGTGGGGATGAGCTGCCCCTCTTCGGGAAGCCGGTGCGCAATGTCGTTAGACAAGTATCCGGCCTTCCTCAGTCTTTTCATGTGTCCCTCCGTGACGGAGGAGACCATCCACTTGCCTCCCGCTCCAGACATGGCTGGAGAAGGTTGAGGTGGGGTGTGCGGACTTGGGCGCTGGAGCTCGAGTGCACGGAAATGGATAGGCAAAGGAGGAAGAAGGCGTGGATGAAAAGGTGGATCCTTATCCCTTTATATGGGCGGACGCGACTATGCGCCCCCACCAGCCTGGTAAAACTCGCTTATCTCCCAAGCGCCGTAGTCAATGGCGCGGTTGGGTTACCCACGCCCATATTGATGAGAATCCCACAATAAGGGGACACGATCTCTGCTTTAACAAGACGTGCCAAGGAATCCGCCTCGCTAAACGCACTAAGGTAGAATAATAAAACGATTCGAATAAAGACTTGGCCGTGGTGTGATGTCACGTTATGGAATACGTCAGCAGATTAGATTTGTGTAAATATTATTCTCTCTATGGCAATATGTGGAAACTTATTTTGTAGAGCCGGACACTACCTTTGTGTTCAAAATCTTCTATGAAGTAATTGGAGGAGGAACCTGCCTTGCAATGCTGAAGACAATCTGCGCGCCGAACTCGTCGTCATTGAAGCCTGGTTCAGGGGCTACTGAGGGAGTCCTGGATTAGGGGGTGTCCGGATGGCCGGACTATACCTTCAGCCGGACTCCTGGACTATGAAGATACAAGATTGAAGACTTCGTCCCGTGTCCGGAAGGGACTTTCCTTGGCGTGGAAGGCAAGCTTGGTGATACGGATATGTAGATCTACTACCATTGTAACCGAATCTGTGTAAACCCTAGCCCTCTCCGGTGTCTATATAAACCGAAGAGTTTTAGTCTGTAGGAGGAACAACAATCATACCATAGGCTAGCTTTTAGGGTTTAGCCTCTCTGATCTCGTGGTAGATCTACTCTTGTACTACCCATATCATCAATATTAATCAAGCAGGACGTAGGGTTTTACCTCCATCAAGAGGGCCTGAACCTGGGTAAAACATCATGTCCCCTGCCTCCTGTTACCATCCGACCTAGACGCACAGATCGGGACCCCCTACCCAAGATCCGTCGGTTTTGACACCGACAGGTGGTGTCAAGATTGGCCACCGGACAGTAACATGCTCACCATGATAGAATGCGCGTTCCATGGTGTGAGGCACACGGGGAGGAACCGCCACATCCGAGGTGTATGGCTGTGCATTGTCTTCCATGGCATTATTGACTTCGGGTTGCACATTATCTTCAGCCATGACAACGTCATTGGCTTCATCAGTGGTGGTGGTGGAAGCCGCATTTGCCTCAACTTCAGTGGCTTCAGGGATTGGGGGTCTTGCACAAGCACCTCTTCTTGAACAACTAGATCAATGGTAGGGGAAATAACTTCATGATCTTCTTTTTCCTTGTCATCGGCTGATGCAGCCGGAATATCTTTAGCCTCTTTAGCTTCAGAATCATGAGCAGTTAATGAAGGGATGGCTTCAAGAAACACTTGACGTGCTAATAAACTGGTGGTATGCACATCCTCTTCAGGAATGCTTGACATGGAGACCGAGGGACTAGGGCCTCTGCGAAGCCTTCAAAACGATGGCGACACCTGTGGTGAGGGAGTGGTCTTCTCCATGTCTTCTGGTGTGTCATGAGGAGTCTCAATCACTGGAGTGGTGACTTGAGCTAGTGGAGTGCGAGGAAAATTCCGTGCAATGGGGAGTTGGGGTGTTGCTCTTCCTAGAATGCATCTTGTGTGATTAGCGTCGTGGGACTGGCAATGCTTATTTGTTCACTGCTCGTAGGAGCAGGCGATGATACCGGTTGGGCATGATCTAAGGAAGGACTACATCATCTTCAGCATTGTCTTCATGACCAATGTCTTCAGCCGCGATGGGGTCAGCAGCTGGAATATCTTCAGACTCATGAACCTCTATGGTAGCAAGCTCATGCATGACGAGACGACGGTCACGATTGGTGGAAGCTGGCAGTGCAACAGAAATAAGCTCAATGAGCAATGGTTCTTGGGGAGCAGCACGTTCTTTGCGAAAAGACTTTGTCTTCAACTTCTTCTTGGAGGGAGCAGCGTCAATAGCATCATAATGCTTCCTCTTCTTGCCTTCAACCTCAACCTGCTTACTCTTCTTCTGCTTAGAAGCTGCCAAAGGGACCTTTGGCTTCGAGCCTGTGATACTAGCAGGGAAGACAATGCTTGGTCTTTCCTACCTTGGGGCTTTGGGTTCAGCAGCAGTAGTTTTCTTCGGCTTCTTGGCGGCCATACGGCGGTCAATGACAGGACGCCCAAGGTCATTTCTCTTCACAGCCTCATTGTGAGCTGGTATGCATTTCTCGGCATAGTACTTCATGCGCTCACATGAGCCTTTGGCTTCATCACATTTCTTTTGGAACTCAGCCTTGAGGTCAATCATCATTTTCTTGAAGTTCTGAACATCAATGACACTGAGCTTGGCCATATGCTTCTTGAACAGAGCTTTCTCATGATCAATTTTGTCCTTCAGCTCAAAAAAATTCTGAGAAATAGCAAGTTCCTTAGCTATGCAGCCCTGAAATGTGACACTGATGTCAATGGGCAGCTGCAGATCATCAATGGTGAGAGTAGTATCCTCAAACCATTCATCAATGAAATTGTTGAGAATATCAGCATCAAAGAGAGGCAAATCTTTGAAGATTTCGGCCTCCTGTTTGCTCTTGATAAGCATTTCCAGAGCATCATCAGCAAGATCTTCATCACTGGATAGATCTATAGTATTATCTTCATTGCGCAAAATGCTAGCTGGAGTGAGGTCATGCCCAGAAATCTTCTTGGGCTTCTTGGACTTCTTGGAGACACGAGACATGTCCTTAGACTGCACACTGGATTCAGGAGGTGCAGACAACACTGGCTTCACACTTGAAGCCTTTGGAGCAGTAGAAGATTTTGAAGCCTTAGACTTTTTCTTTAGCTTCAGGTGCTCTGGAACATCCTCATGTTCCTCTTCACTGGCAGCTTCTTCAACAGCGGCCCATTGTGCAGCGATGTGGGAAAGAAGCCCATCAAAGCTACTGAAGGGACCAATGATATTCTGATCAGCTTCATGACTTCCATCTGGCCTTGGAGCTGCTGGACCAGGGTTGAAGTCAATCCCCAGGTCCTTCTTGTTCTGGACTGCTGAAGCCCTTGCAAACTGGAGGTTCTGTTCAAACAGTTCATCTTCTCGACACCATCGGAGACTGGATGGGTCGGCATCTTCAGGATGAGGTCCTCTGACCATGCAAGGATAGAAGCCTTTGGCAATGGCTTCAGCCTTTGTCTTGGGGTCCAGCTTCCTATACACAATATCGGCCCATGGTGGCCTCATAGCATTCTTCTCCGCATACTCTGTGTAACAAAGTGATACTGAAACCATTCCTGCCCAATATCTTCGAATCCATTGCACTTGAGTTTTGCGTTCACCATAGGTTTCCTCTGGGTTAGGCTTGTATTGCTCATATAGATCTGGTGGCAGGTCCAAAGTAGTGTTGTCCTGGCGCTGCTTGCCACCATTCCTTGCAGATTTTCCGCCAGCCATTGGCTTCAGAATAAATGGCTTCACAGTTGAGTTTGGCTTCAATCTACTTGTTAGACAAGAGTCGGCTTCATGTGATTCAATATGATGCTGTAAAAACTTTGCAAATGAATGCAGACTCTGAGAACCAAGGGACTCTCCTATGGACATGTACCTGTGATAGCATTAGAGATGCGAGGGAAGGGGAAGAGGTCATATGCATTCTCAGAAGATTTTAAAGATAAATCAGTTTGAAGACATTGACCTCATAGTGCGAAGATATTCACTTATTGATGTGAGTTGGTTCCAGATTTGTACAAATCCATGAATAAGTACAAGTGAGGAATCTAACTATCTATGAAGCATAAGTGAACATACTTACAAGTTATGAGATTCATAAAAGGAAAGATTCAGATTTGGAAGTGTAGAAACAACTTTTGGAAGATCTGGACAATTCAACAGATCAAATAAACGGTAAAAAGGGAGTTCTTATTTACGGCATGACGAACTGCTAGATGAGAAGTAGAGAGGCCGAGCAGTCCAATCTCCCGCACCCTAACTTGGCGGCAGAAGACACCTACGGCGGCGGCAGAAGGAAGAAGTATGCGGCTAGCGTGAAGACGACGTGGGAGAGGTCGCGGCAGCAAAGAGCTTCCTCTCTAGCGACGACGGATGCTAGCGGCGGCAATAGGGTTTGAGCGAGACGGCGAGGGGGAGAAGAGATAATGATCGTAGGGGGTGAAGTATTTATAAGGAGAGGGGACGGCGCAGTGCAATTACTCAGGTGCCCCTGGTGGTTCACATATGAAGGACACATGGCAGGCATGCAACTTACTGAAGGTTGAGCCACGACCCCACACATGCCTGGTTTGTCGGGTGGTCGTTCTGGATTCTATGGTATTCAGGCAAAAAGGATAGGAATATTAAAAGTAGTTTTAAATGTGCGTCTCTATATCTTCAGCTGACAAGGACACGGTGAAGACATTCAACACATGTCAACAGAATGCATATGAAGAGACAGAGAGAATTTGAGGGATAAGCACAGAAGGGATTAGGGTCCGATCACATTCACTTAGTGCAGAAAATAGCAACTTGAAGACATAGCTATAAGTGAATGTTGTAGAGGACAAAACACACACACACACACATATATATATATATATCGGTGACGACCAAATCAACATTGCGAAGATGAACTTTGAAGTCAAACCAATGTTGAAGAAAAACCAATTATGAAGATAAAGTAAATCAAGACGCCAAATGAAAATCTTCAGCAAAGGTTGGTGGTGGGGTTACCCACCGTATAGGAAGTATTAGACCCAGCCCCGGTGCACAATTATCATGGCGCTCCGAAGTCAAATTCCACATTAATGTATTCACACTCAGAGGGTAAGTCTTCATGAATTGAAGATATATGTTACTTCGTGTGTTGAACACCTAAGTCATCAATATGTATAAGCATTAGGATGTGTGTCCATTCACAGGACAGTCGAGGATTCTAATATATTTAGCTCACACCGCAGCTTACAAAACCTTTCTCATCCAAGGGCTTCGTGAAGATATCTGCCAATTGCTCTTAAGTGTTGACGTGAATGATATCAATATCTTCCTTCATAACATGATTTGTGAGAAAGTGATGATGGATCTGGATGTGCTTTGTCTCCGAGTGCTGAACTGGATTGTTACCAATCTTGATGGCGCTTTCATTGTCGCGGTAGAGGGGCACATGCTTCATGTTGATGCCATAATCCTTGAGGGTTTGCTTCATCCAGAGAAGCTGAGCGCAACAAGATCCAGCAGCAATGTATTCAGATTCAGCAGTGGAGAGTGATGCATAGTTCTACTTCTTTGAAGACCAACAGACAAGAGATCGTCCAAGAAAGTAACATGTGCCTGATGTGGACTTGTGGTCAACCTTGTCGCTAGCATAATCAGCATCTAAGAATCCAACTAGATCAAACTCTGAGCCCTTTGGATACCATAATCCTAGTGTTGGGATGTGATCCAAATATGGAAGTATTCGATGCGTTTCCTTTGGTGCCGCTTGGAATCAGGCACACATGCAAATGCTAAGAATTATATCTGGCCTAGGTGCACATAAGTACAATAAAGAACCAATCTTGGAGCGGTATACCTTTTGATCGAACTCTTTACCATTGTCGCCGGGGCCTAATTGGCCTTTGGTTGGCATTGGCGTCGTGTACCCTTTGCAGTCTTGCATTCCAAACTTCTTCAGGCAATCTTTGAGGTATTTTTCTTGTCATATCAAGATGCCATTTCTCTATTGACAGATTTGAAGACCAATAAAGAATTTCAGCTCTCCCATCATGGACATCTGATATTGCTCTTGCATCATATGCCCAAACTCATCACTGTATCTATTATTTGTGCAGCCGAAGATAATATCATCCACATAGATTTGGCATACAAACAACTCTCCATCATATGTCTTCATGAAGAGAGTAGGATCTAGAGAACCAGGTTTGAAGCCTTTGCTCTTCAGGGAGTCTTTGAGTGTGTCATACCAAGCGCGAGGAGCTTGTTTGAGGCCATATAGTGCCTTGTTGAGTTTGTAGACCATATCAGGATGCTTTGGATCTTCAAAACCAGGAGGTTGAGCTACATATACTTCTTCTTCAGTTTTGCCATTGAGGAAGGCACTCTTCACATCCATTTGGTACAGAAGATTTTTGTTGTGGTTAGCATAGGCCAGCATTATACGAATGGCTTCAAGCCTAGCCACGGGAGAAAAGGTTTCATCGAAGTGAACTCCTTCCACTTGTGTGTAACCTTGGGCAACGAGACGAGCCTTCTTTCTAACAACTTGACCATGTTCATCTTGCTTATTGTGATAGATCCGTTTGGTGCCAATAATATTGTTCTTCCGAGCGTCAGGACGGTTGACTAGCTCCCAAACATTGTTCAGCTCAAATTGTTGAAGCTCTTCTTGCATAGCTTGAATCCATTCAGGTTCCATGAAGGCTTCCTCAACTTTCTTGGGTTCAGATATAGATACAAATGCAAAGTGCCCATAGAAGTTTGCTAGCTGTGTTGCTCTTGATCGAGTGAAAGGACCAGGTGCATTGTTACTATCGATGATCTTCTCAATCTGAACTTCATTGGCCACACGCGGATGAGCTGGGCGAAGACTTTGCCCTTGTTGATTGTGATCTTCAGGTTCAACATTGTCTTTAGACTGAGCATTGTATTCATGTTGATTGGGTGCTGAAATGATGATTTCCTCTTCAGCCTATTCCTCGGTGGGTATGATTTCTCCAGTACCCATTAGCTTGAGAGATTCACTAGGATAAGCTTCATCTAGCACATTTGCCAGGTGCTCTCGTTGTGAGCCATTAGTCTCATCGAACCACACATCTACAGTTTCAACCACTTTATAGTGAAAGAGGTTGAAGACTCTGTAGGTGTGCGAATCCTTTCCCTAACCAAGCATGAAACCCTCATGTGCTTTCAGCGCAAATTTTGAAGTGTGATGTGGATCCTTGATCCAGCACCTGGCACCGAAGACTTTGAAATAGCTAACGTTTCGCTTCTTACCAGTCAGGAGTTCATAGGATGTCCTCTTGAAGAACTTATGAAGATAAACTCTACTGATGATGTGGCAAGTAGTATCAATGGCTTCAGGCCAGAACTTTCTTGGAGCCTTGTACTCATCAAACATCGTGCGTGCCATCTCAATGAGAGTTATGTTCTTGCGCTCCATGACGCCATTCTGCTGAGGTGTGTATGGAGCCGAGACCTCACGTGTGATGCCCAATGTATCAAGATAAGTGTCTAGGCCAGTGTTCTTGAATTTTGTGCCATTGTCACTCATGATGTGCTTGATCTTGTTGCCATAATTGGTCATGGCATGATTGGCGAAGCGTCTGAAGACATCCTGCACTTCAGTCTTATAGAGAATTATGTGCACCCAGGTGTATCTCGAATAATCAGCAACAATAACGAAACCATAGAGATGTGAAGTCGTAGTAAGGGTAGAGTAGTGAGTAGGGCCAAATAAGTCCATATGGAGCAGCTCGAAGGGCGTGATGTAGTCATGATTGTCTTCGAGGGATGCTTGGCCCTAGTCATCTTCCCAACATCACAAGCACCACATAGATGATCTTTCTTGAACTTGACGCCCTCAATGCCAATGATATGCTTCTTCTTCACGAGAGTGTGCAAGTTCCTCATGCCCGCATGTCCTAGCCTTCGATGCCAAAGCCAACACTCTAAAGCTTTTGCTAGAAGACATACGGAAAGCTGTGGTCCGATGGAGAAATCTACCATATACAGATCACCTCTTCGATAACCTTCGAAGACTAGAGATTTGTCAGATTCCATAAGCACAAGGCAACGATATTTTCCAAATTAATAAATATCACAATCATGTTCAGATCACAAAGCATTGAGACAGACATTAAGTTGTAACCAAGGGATTCAACAAGCATCACTTTATCCATGTGTTGATCCTTTGAGATAGAAACTCTACCTAGGCCCAATACCTTGCTTTTACTAGTGTCAACGAACATGATGTGTCTTTTAGTACATGGACGTAGGGTTGAATCCATGAGAAGACTTCGATCACCAGTCATGTGGTTAGTGCATCCACTGTCCATTATCTACTCAGTAGCTTTCGGAGTCGTACCCTATAATGCAGTTAGTGGGATAGGCTTCACTAAGACTATTGTGAAGCACAAACATATAGAAAATAAGCATACTATCAAAGTTAAGATTCTTGTTTGGTAAGATAGGATGCTCGTCAAGAAACCCTAGGACGAAATACATGGTAAGACCATTTTGGCATTTTATCTTGCGTCCCACAAGATGTTTTAGGTCCCCAGCATTGTCGTCAGAAGTCTTCGATTTTCGGCTGGAGACCTTACCCTGCAAGAGAAGTTAATTCTTCTTAATCACCCACATCTTAAGGGGTGGCTTAGAAGCAATAAGTCTAAGTGCGGCATCTGAGAACTTTGGCTTTGGAGCCCTAGCAAATAGTTTTGCAGGAGGTGAATAGTACTCAAAAGAATATGCAGAATTTTTTTTTGATCTGTGAACATAGTAGCTAGAAGAAACATGCTCATAGTCATGAGTCTGGTGATAATTTCCCTGCAAAACATTGGCGTTAGGGTGACCTTGTGAGGTCCTCTACCTGTATGAAGCCTTTGGTCCGGGGTTTGTCTTCTTCCCTGGTGGTGTCATGATGACATTCACGGGAAGCTTCTCAAGACAACTTTTGGGCACCTAGATCTTCTTCAAAGGTGACCCATTCCTGCAGTTAGTACTAATAAACCCGGCAAACACTTCACCGTTTTGATTCTTAAACAGCTTATAATTGGCGTCAAAAGACTCATCAATGACAATGGGATTAGCACAAGTGAAGCCAGATAAGGTGGATGGGTCCACTGAAGGGCCCTTTGCAGCAACCCATGTGGTTTTGGGGTACTGCTCAGGCTTCCAGTAAGAACCATCAACATTCATTTTCCGCTCGAACCCAACACCCTCTTTCCTAGTGTTTCGGTTCAAAATATGTTTCTTGAGGACATCGCATAGTGTTTGATTCCCTTTGAGGCTTTTGTACATGCCAGTCTCAAGCAATGTCTTCAATCTAGCATTTTATCAGCAATGGTAGTGGTGTCCTCAGAAGAGGGGTTAGTTACCACATCAACAGTTGAAGATATTGCAATACCAGAGGTAGTAGAACATTCAGCAACAGAGACAGCATTATCACGATCAAGACATTTTAAAAATGGTGGCACAAAGTCTTCCTGAGCGGAACTGATCTGTTGAGTGAGTAGTGAATCGTTCTCCTTTTGAAGATCCTCATGAGATGCCCTCGGTTTCTTGAGATCTTGCTTCCTTTGAAGATAATTGTAGGAAAGCTTCTCATGAGTGGCTGAGAGGGCTTCAGGACAACTTTCAAGTTCCTCGTACTTAACATGAAGATTTTTGATGTCTTCGATTAAGGACTAAGTTTGATTCATTTCCTTGTCTAACGGGTCATCTCTTTTGTCTAGCATCTTTTGAATATGTTCCATAGCAGTTTGTTGTTCAGTTCCAATTTTAGCAAGAGTCTTATAGCTGGGTTTGGATTCACACTCAGAGTCATCTTCACTGGAGGATTGAAAGTAAGCATCGTGTGAGTTTACCTTGGAACCGCATGCCATGAAGCAGTAGGTCGGAGCAGAGTCGTCCTCATCATTGGCTTCAGCGTCGGCAGCATGACCATTGTCTTCACTATTGAAGATGGACTTGGCGACGAATGCTGAAGCTAGAGCTAGGCTTGCCAAGCCTAAATCAGACTCCTCCTCAGACTCCACCTCTGCCTCCTCGGCAGCAGACTCCTCCTTTGAATCCATCTCCTTTCCAATGAATGCATGAACCTTGCCAGATGAGCTCTTCTTGTGAGACGAAGACTTCTATGAAGACTTTGAAGAAGACTTTGAAGATTTCTTCTTCTTGTTGTCAGAATCGTATTCCTTGCTCTTCTTCTTCTTCTTGTTAGATTCCTTGTCCCATTGAGGACATTCAGATATGTAGTGGCCTGGATTCTTGCATTTGTGGCATGTTCTCTTCTTGTAGTCACGAGAGGAATCCTCATCATTTCTTGAGCTAGATCTTGAAGACTTTTTGAAGCGATTCTTCTTGGAGAACTTTTTAAACTTCCTTACGAGCATTGCTAGCTCTTTGCCAATGTCTTCAGGATCACCAGAACTGCAATCAGATTCTTCTTCAGATGAGGAAACGGCTTTTGCCTTCAAACACGGGATCGGCCATAGCTGGGGCCATAGATATCTCTCTTCTGAGATAGCTAGAACTCATGTGTGTTGAGCCTCTCCAGTATGTAAGATGGATCGAGATCTTTGAAGTCAGTGCGTTCTTGAATCATCAGGGCCAAAGTGTCAAATGAGCTGTCAAGTGATCTCAGTAGCTTCTTCACAATTTCATGCTTGGTGATCTTAGTGGCGCCAAGTGCACGAAGCTCATTGGTGATATCAGTGAGGAGATCAAACGTGAGCTAGACATTCTCATTATCATTTCTCTTGAAGCGGTTGAAGAAGTTGCGAAGAACATCAACCCTTGAATCTCTCTAAGTTGAGACGCCTTTATTGACCTTGGACAGCCAGTCCCAAACTAGCTTCGCAGTTTCCATAACACTCACACGGCCATACTGTCCTTGGGTGAGATGACGACAGATGATATTCTTGGCAGTTGAGTCCAGTTGCGTGAACCTCTTGACATCAGCAGCGGTGACACCTTCACCGACCTTGGGAATGCCCGTCCTGACGACATACCAGATGTCGATGTCAATGGCTTCAAGATGCATACACATCTTATTATTCCAGAAGGGGTAATCAGTGCCATTGAAGACTGGGCACGCAGCGGAGACCTTGATTATCCTTGCCGTTGACCTAGCTAAAACTCCAAGTGGTTAAACTGAATCACACAGAACAAGGGAGCACCTTGCTCTAATACCAAATGAAACTGCTAGTTATCGACTAGAGGGGGGGGTGAATAGGTGATTTTAATGAAAGTCTTCAAAACACGAGGTCTTTGAAGACACACAATCAATATGAACCTATATGATATGCAGCGAAAGATGAACTACATAGACAGGCCATAGTCAAGTAAGAAATTCAATGAAAGCACGAAGACTAATAGCAGCTAGGTAGTACATATCGAAATGGAAGATAGTATGAAGCCGAACAGTAATAGTCTTTGTTCAGTGAAGTCAAACAGATCACGCAAGAAAGCAATGACTTCACGAAGACAGACTAAAATGTAAAGGAGATGGGGGTAGAACTAGTAGCTTGGTGAAGACAAGGATTTGGTAGACCAGTTCCAGTTGCTGTGACAACTGTACGTCTAGTTAGGGAGGCTGAGATTGAACTCAGAAGACTGTTTATTCACCTTATTCCCCTTGAGCTAAGGACACCCATTCCTCGCCCAATCACTCTGGTAAGTCTTCAAGGTAGACTTCCAAACCTTCACAGACTCTGTTCACTGGCAATCCACAATGACTCCGCCCAATCACTCTGGTAAGTCTTCAAGGTAGACTTCCAAACCTTCACAGACTCCGTTCACTGGCAATCCACAATGACTCCGCCCAATCACTCTTGAGTCATAGGAACCGGCTGGAGGATGCACAGTCCTCAAGTGTAACAAGTCTTCAGGTCACGCAGACAGAAAGACTTCAGTGATGCCTAATACTCTTTGGCTTTGGGTGTTTTGGGTGTTGTCCTCGCAAGGATCTCTCTCTCAAAGACTTCAGAGGTGGGTTGCTCTCAAACGACAAAAGCCATGCACTAACTCTGAGCAGCCACCAATTTATGGTGTAGGAGGTGGGCTATTTATAGCCATGAGGCAACCCAACATGATATGTCCAAAATGACCCTGGGTCAGTAAGGAACTGACACATGTCCAACGATCGGATTTCAAACACACGCGGGAGCTTTTGCTTGGGCTACAAGCAAAGCTGACTCATCCAACTCTGGATATGATTTGCTCTCATAGTCTTCATTCGAAGAGATAGGATTTTGGTTGAGCATCACATCAGTCATCTGACTTTGTTCACTTGGACCCCACTTAACAGTTTGGTGGTTCCTATGACTCAATAAAGAAGAAAAGGAAACTACGAAAGAAACTATGTCTTCGCACTCCATAGTATTCAAGTGAATGTCTTCACACGTCATTATCTTCAACGTGAATGTCTGCATGAACTACCATTGTCTTCAATATCTTCATACATTTTTAGGGGTCATCTCTAGTAGGTAAGCCGAATCAATGAGGGACTACTACCTATGTTATCCTGCAATTCTCACAAACACATTAGTCCCTCAACCATGTTTGTCATCAATACTCCAAAACCTACTAGGGGTGGCACTAGATGCACTTACAATAATTACTTAACCTAATCTATGATCTCCGGCGCCCATTTCCCGTGTTCGACTGAGGTGAACAGAAGTGTCTTCTCCAGCACAACTCTCCGACTCCACGTCACTGCCTAGAAGCGAATCGGCCATCAATGTTCAACCCGCCAAGCTTGGCTTCAACCGGAGGGTAGCAGCGGTGGCCTTACTTGGACCCGAGCGGCGGCGACCTACCGTGTTCTGCTCTTCCTCGTTTTATGTGTGGTACGGCCACATTGGCAATGGGGCGGGGCCTCGACGGAGCCGGCGATGTCCTCTGTCTCGTTGCCGGTGGGGCGGCGCCTTGGTGGAGCGGGGGAAATCCTCCCCTTTGTTGTCGGCAGAGCGAGGCCTTGGCGGAGCCGGCGATGTCCTCTGCCTCGTTGTTGGCGGGGCAGGGCCTCGGTGGAGTAGGGCCTTGCCGAAACCGGTGATGTCCTTCACCTCGGTACCGGTGGGGCGGAGCCAACGATGTCCTCTGCCTCGTTGTTGGCGGGGCGGGGCCTCGGCGGAGCAGGGCCTCGCCGAAGCCAGCGAAGTCCTCCACCTCGGTGCCGGCTGGGCGGGGCCTCGTCGGAGCTGGCATTGTCCTCCTCCTCGTCGTCGGTCTCGCCAAACAGCGCCTCGTCCGCTTCATTGCCATCTTTGTAGGCGGCTGCAACCTCCACCACCCGCATGTGGTACCGCCAGTGCACGAGGCGGCTCTCGCGGGCGGAGCGTGATATGTCTCCATCGTATCAACTTTTCCAAACTCTTTTGCACTTGTTTTGGACTCTAATTTGCATGATTTGAATGGAACTAACTCGGACTGGTGTTGTTTTCAGTAGAATTGCCTTGGTGTTATTTTTGTGCAAAAATAAAAGTTCTCGGAATGACCTGAAACTTTACGGAGATTCTTTTGGAATAAATAAAAAATATTGGCGAAAGAATCAACCAGATGGGGCCCACCGGCTGTCCACAAGGGTGGAGGGCGCCCCCTGGACCTCCACCGACCTCAACTCCAACTCCATATATTCACTTTCGAGGAGAAAAATTAGACATAAGGATTCATCGCGTTTTCGATACGGAGCCGCCGCCACCTCCTATTCTTCATCGGGAGGGAAGATCTGGAGTCCGTTCGGGGCTCCGGAGAGGGGAAATCGTCGCCATCATCATCACCAACCTTCCTCCACCACCAATTCCATGATGCTCACCTCCATGCGTGAGTAATTCCATCATAGGCTTGCTGGACAGTGATGGGTTGGATGAGATTTATCATGTAATCGAGTTAGTTTTTTTAGGGTTTGATCCCTAGTATCCACTATGTTCTAAGATTTTGCTATGCTTAATGTTTGTCACTAGGGCCCGAGTGCCATGAATTCAGATCTGAACCTATTATGTTTTCATGAATATATTTGTGTTCTTGATTCTATCTTGCAAGTTGTAGACACCTATTACGAGTTATGATCCACAAACCCCAAGGTGACAATAATTGGGATTCTTTCTGGTGATTATCGTAGTTTGGGAAGTTCATGTATTCACTAAGTGCTAATGCTTTGGTCTGGTTCTCTATTAAAAGGAGGCCTCGATACCCCTTAGTTTCCATTAGGACCCCTCTGCCACGGCAGGGTAGGACAAAAGATGTCATGCAAGTTCTTTTCCATAAGCACGTATGACTATATACGAAATACATGCCTACATTATATTGATGAATTGGAGCTAGTTCTATGTCACCCTAGGTTATAACTATTGCATGATGAATGCCATCTGACATAGTTATCCATCATTGATTGATTGCCTACGAGCTTTTCACATATTGATCTTTGCTACGTTACTTTGTCATTGCCACTGTTAAAATTGCTACGAAACTGCTACGGTTACTTTTGCCACCGTTACCATTACTTCCATACTACTTTGCTACTAAATACTTTGCTACAGGTATTAAGTCTTTTAGGTGGTGTTGAATTGACAACTCAGATGCTAATACTTGAGAATATTCTTTGGCCCCCCTTGTGTCGAATCAATAAATTTGGGTTGAATACTCTACCCTCAAAAACTATTGTGATCCCCTATACTTGTGGGTTATCAAGACCTTTTTCTGGCGCCGTTGCCGGGGAGCATACCTCTATTCTCTGAGTCACTTGGGATTTATATATGTTGATCACTATGAGGAATTTGAAAGATACTAGAACCAAGATTTTTCCCTCTACTACGAGGGGAGGTAAGGAACTATCATCTAGCTCTCCACTTGATTCACCTTTTGTTTTAAGTAAGCTTGCGACACCTACACCTGCTATTTGTTCTGATATGTTGCATGTTATTGACGATGCTGCTTCCACTATGAATGATGCTTATGATGCTACTACTTTGCTTGATAAAATTGTGCCACTGGGTGAATTACTTGATGAACATCTTGCTAGAGTTAGAATTATTGATTATGTGAAGATGATGATATTGCTGAAACTGTTGAAATTATTGAAACTGAAAACTTTGAAACACGTGATAAGACTAGATCTCCTAGATATGAACTTCCTGTTATGCCTGAGAGTTATGTTATGGCTGGAGAGGTAGCTAGGTACTTTCTTGCTTGTAAGGATAGAGATGATCTTAAGAAATTATTATGCAAGTGGAAATAAAAATCTTTGAATGCTAGAATGCAATATGATCCTAAGTTTGCTACTTCACCTATCTTTGTTACTAATAAGGATTATGAATACTCTGTCGATCCTGAGTTCATTACTTTGGTTGAATCTGATCATTTACATGGTTATGAATCTGAAACTGTTGTGGCACATCTTACTAAATTGAATGATATAGCCACCCTATTTGCTCATAAGGAAAAAATCGCTATTACTATATTCTTAAGTTGTTTCCTTTCTCGTTAAAGGGTGATGCTAAGTTATGGTTAAATTCTCTTACTCCTAGTTGTGCGCGTAGTCCCCAGGATATGATTTATTACTTCTCTGGAAAATATTTCCCTACTCATAAGAAACACGCTTCTTTAAAGGAAATATTTAACTTTGTGCAATTTTAAGAAGAGAGCCTCCCACAAGCTTGGGGAGGCTTCTTCAATTACTTAACGATTTGCCTGATCATCCTCTCAAGAAAAATGAAATACTTGATATCTTTTATAATGGACTAACCGATGCTTCTAGGGACCACCTAGATAGTTGTGTTGGTTGTGTTTTCAGGGAATGAACTGTTGAGCAAGCTGAATTGCTATTGAATAATATATTGAGTAATGATAATGATTGGACACTTCCTGAACCAACTCCTAAGCCAACTCCAAAGAAAAGAGGTATTCTATTTCTCAGTCCTGAAGATATGCAAGAGGTAAAGAAATCAATGAAAGTAAAATGGTATTAAGGCTGAAGACGTTAAGAATTTACTGCCTATTGAACATGGTCTTGATAACCCGACACAGGTAGTAGAGGTAAATTCTCTCTGTAGATTTGATGAAGGTGATATTCCTCATAATAAGTCTGCTAGTCAATGCTTGGATGAGTTTGATAATTTTATTGTTAAACAAGAAAATTTCAATGCTTATGTTAGTAGACAATTGAAACGTAATGCTTAGATGCTTGACTACTTGGGTGATTATATGAGTAGAACTTTTAGTGATCTTAAGATTATTCGTAAGCATGCTTCCATGGTGAAAACTCAAGTAGAACAAGTACTTAAGGCACAGGATGATTTGCTCAATGAGTTGAATAGTAAGAACAATGATAATGTTGTTAGGGTTATGACTAGAGGTGGTAAAATGACCCAGGAACCTTTGTATCCTGAGGGCCATCCTAAGAGAACTGAGCAAGATTCTCAGAGATCTAATACTGATGCACCTATTCCTTCTAATAAAAGTAAAAAGAAAACTGATAGGACTTTGCATGCTTCCAGTGAACCTGTTATAGACACACCTGAGAATCCAAATGATATTTCTATTTTTGATGCTGAGACACAATCTGGTAATGAACATGAACCTGGTGCTAATGTTAATGCTAATGTTCATGTTGATGCTCAACCTATTAATGATAATGATGTGGAGGTAGAACCTGCTGTTGATCTTGATAACCCACAATCAAAGAACCAATGTTATGATAAGAGAGACTTCATTGCTAGGAAACATGGTAAAGAAAGAGAACCATGGGTTCAAAAACCCATGCCCTTTGCTCCTAAACCATCCAAGAAAAAGGATGATGAGGATTTTGAGCGATTTGTTGAAATGCTTAGACCTGTCTTTTTGGGTATGCATTTAACTAATATTCTGAAAATGTCTCCTTATACTAAATATATGAAGGATGTTGTTACAAATAAAAGAAAGATACCGGAGGCTAAAATTTCCACCATGCTTGCTAATTATACTTTTAAGGGTGGAATACCAAATAAACTAGGAGACCCAGGAGTACCGACTATACCATGCTCCATTAAAAGAAACTATGTTAAACTGCTTTATGTGATCTTGGAGCCGGGGTTAGTGTTATGCCGGTCTCTTTGTAACGTTGACTTGAATTGAATAAGTTGACACCTACTGAAATCTCTTTGCAAATGGCTGATAAATCAACTGCTATACCCATCGGTATTTGTGAGGATGTGCCTGTTGTGGTTGCAAACGTTACTATCTTAACGGACTTTGTTATTCTTGATATTCCCGATGACGACAGTATGTCGATTATCCTTGGTAGACCCTTTTTGAATACTGCAGGGACTATTATTGATTGCAACAAAGGCAATGTCACTTTTCATGTTAATGGTAATGAGCATACGGTACATTCCCCAAGAAACAACCTCAAGTTCATGGTATCAATTCTATTAGAAAATTTTCAACTACTACTATTGGAGGTTTTGAGTTCCCTCTCCCTACTGCCAAAAAGAAATATGATATTCTTATTGTTGGGGACGTACATATCCCCGTTGTGGTAACCTAGTGTTTAAATTCTCCGATTTCATGTGATTCGGAAGAAGTTTGTTAATAAGACTTGATCAACCTTATTAATGGATTCTTTTTTATGGGCATGAGATGGATGAATTTAGAAAGCACAAACCTTCTATACCTACTTTTTACTTTCTGTTATTTAGAATAAATAAAGCAAAAATAGTATTATCCACCTGCTTTCTGGATTATCCATGCAATAAAAAATGTCCTGAAAATGAAAGTTCTCCAAATGCCCTAAAAATTTAGTATGAATTTTTATAGAATATTTTAGAATTTCTGGCACTGACATGCACCAGGGGGTTGCACCAGTGGGCCACAAGGGTGGAGGGCGCGCCCTACCCCCTGGGTGCGCCCCCTGCCTTGTGGGTACCACTTGGGTCCTCCTCACTTATTCCAGCACCCATCCACTTCACCTTCCTCCAGAAAAAAATCATCATGTTGCTCAAACCCCTGTTCTAGCTCATCTTGCTGCCATTTTCGATCTCCTTGTGCAAATCTCCATTTGCAAAACTGGTTTGGGGCATTGTTCTTCGGTATGTGACTCCTCCATTGGTCCAATTAGTTTTTCTTCTAGTGCTTTATTTATTGCAAAAAATTTCTGCTGTGGTGACCTTGTTATTGATCTTGCATGTCAAATTTATATGGTCCAAAATAGTTTGGATGCATGATATAGCCTCTAGACACTTGTAGGAGTAGTTGCTATCAATTTTGTTGAGTTTGGTTCACTATTGTTTTGAAGTAACTAAAAATTTCAGAAATTTTTCACAGGAAGAAAAATGTTTAGGAAAATTTACCAAGGTGGTTCCTCAAGGAAGCAACCCCCAAGGCTCGCGATACGTGAGCCGGATCTTGAACCACCAAGGGAAGCTCAAATACGGCCTTGCGAATGGCCGTTGGGTCAATTCATGGTTCATGCAGGTTTCAAAGAGGAATTTGATGCGTATGTACGGAATGCTGATCTTGAGGACTTCGTATCAGATAAGTGTCTTCAATACTATCAACTCACTGATTCATTTATGTGAAGGTTTAAGTTTACATCTCAGTGCAATACCCATACTGTTTTGTTTGATCTTTATGATAAATCTTATAACATGGACCTTGAAGATTTTAGTGATGCATGCAAAATCCCACAATGGGGCATTCTTAGTGAACCTCGCAAAACTAAATACAATGATTTCCTTGCTAGCATCATTGTGGGAGAAACTAGAAATTTTACTCGAGCTTCCATGGGGAGCATTCATTTTCCTGCCATACATTATTTTGCTCTCTTCATAGGTAGATGCATTAATGTTAAACATGATCATAGCCACCTTTGTGCATCGGATCTTAGTGTCCTCAAGTGTGCGGTGTTGGGTGATAAGCGATATAAATTAGGGGCTATTATTGCAAGGAGGTTACACCTTAATGCTAAAGATGGAGATTTCTTTGGTGGGATTTATGCCACCCGCTTAGCTAATTATCTCGGGGTGCCTATAAAGGGGAATGACATTGAGTTACCACCTCTTTCATTGATTATAATGCTTTGGTACACTACCAGTTTCTTATGAGGAACGAACAGTCCCTCCTGTACCGACTAATCTTTGACCGGCAGCGTGTTGTCCATATTACCCTTCCTGCTCCTGCTTTCTTTAACTTTCAGGTAAAAGGGAGATATTTTATAACTAGAGAGGAGGCAAATGAGTATGAGAGAGAGGTGGAGGACGCTCACCTCCATGTTGTAGCCCTTTAGGCAAAAGCTGTCGCATCCCGGTACAACCCCGACTGCAACTTCGGATATCCGCCAGGCCAGCCGTGGCCATAGACCAACTTAGGCCAAAAGTCTAAGTTTGGGGGAGTATGTATCTCTCACCGACATTACATTCATGTTCACACAGTCATTCCATTTGTTGGTGTTAATACTTTTTCATTGTATTATCCATGTTAGGTTATTTCTTTTTTTCGCTTTCTTCTTGTGTGTTTGAAAAACTTTAAGAAAAACATCGAAAACCCAAAAAGTTTTCTCGTTCTTCTTTTGCTTGTTGGGAGCTTTCCCGTGTAAATAGTTTTTCTCGTTCTTGTTTTACTTTCTTTAGAAAAACAAAAACTCCAAAAACATTTCAGTGTGTTTCTTTGAAATTCTTTTTCCTTTCTTTGGGTCGAGAGGAGAAGACCCGATGAAAATGTTGAGTGGCTGTCATATGCATTATTGTTGATCTAGCAAAGAGCCCATATTACCTTGTCTTCTCCTTTGAATAAATGTTTGCAGATTCCAGCTTAGTCCAATGCATGTGCACTATTATTATTATCCACACCATTCGGTCGTGTAAGTGAAAGGCAATAATGACAATATATGATGAAGTGATTGAGATGAGGAAAAGCTGGTATGAACTCCACCTATTTTGTTTGCAATGACAATTAGATATTATAGCTACTCATGCCATGCTTAATTAGCTAGGAGTTTATAATGGTTTACCTTGTGTGCTGACATGCTTTTATAATTTTTGTGATGTAGTATGATAGAATGGTATCCTCCTTTGAATGATTCGAGTGGCTTGACTTGGCACATGTTCACGCATGAAGTTGAAACAAAATCAACATAGCCTCCATGATATTTATGTTCATAGTGAGTTATATCTTACTCATGCTTGCACTCAATGTTGGTTAATCCCAATGCATGTTTACAACTGTTGTCGCTCTCTAGTTGGTCGCCCCTTAATCTTTTGCTAGCCTTCACTTGTACTAAGCGGGAATACTGCTTGTGCATCAACTTCCATATACCCAAAGTTGTTCCATATGAGTCCACCATACCTACCTATATGCGGTATTACATGTTGTTCCAGGTAAATTTGCATGTGCCAAACTCTAAACCTTCAAATAATAATCTGTTTTGTATGCCTGAATCGCTCATGTAGTGACTGGGGGCTGCTAATATCTTCATGCTAGGTGGGTTATTCTCACGATGAGTGTTGATTAACTTGTCATTCACGAGAAAGTGGCTGGTATTCGAGATGCCCAGTTCCATGCTCAAATCAAATCAAAATATAACTTCAAACAAAACTCCCCCATGACTGTTGTTTGTATGGACGGTACCCGTTGTTTCAGACCAGCCGTGGAATGTGCTTGTTGGTGGATGGGGAGTAAAAACTTTACCATTTTGTTTGGGAACCGCCTATAATGTATCTAGCATGGAAGATACCAAGATCTCTTGGTTGTTATGTCGACAATGAAAGCATACCACTCAAAATATTATTCATCTTTGTTTCAAAAAGTTCGAGCTCTGGCACCTCTGCAAATCCCTGCTTCCCTCTGCGAAGGGTATATCTATTTACTTTTACTGTTGAGTCATCATCCTCTTATAAAAAGCACCAGTTAGAGAGCACTACTTTCACTTGTATGCGTTGTTATTAATTGATATTGAGTATGACTATGACTGGATCTCTTTTGCCATGAATTACAATGTCTAGTCAGTCCTTGATCTTTAGGGGTGCTATGCATTTATGTTTTGCGGTCTTAGAAAGGGCTAGCGAGATACCATTTTGTTATATCATGTCATGATTGTTTTGAAAAAGTGTTGTCATCCCAGATTTATTATTATTACTCGCTAGTTGATTATGCCATTGATATGAGTAAATGTGAGACCTAAATGTTATTGTGCATATGGTTAGTTCATAATCTTCGCTCAAAACTTGAATGATGGCTTTACATATTTGCAACGATAAGATCAAATAGAGTTTGTAAAAGTTTTTGTTTATCACTTTCAGTTTGTCAACAGAATCGCTTGAGGGACAAGCAATGGGTTAAGCTTGGGGAAGTTGATACGTTGCCATCGTATCTAGTTTTCCAAATTATTTTTCCCTTGTTTTAGACACTAATTTGCATGATTTGAATGGAACTAACCCGGACTGACGTTGCTTCAGCAGAATTGCCTTAGTGTTATTTTTGTGCAGAAATAAAAGTTCTCGGAATGACTTGAAACTTTACGCATAATATTTTTGGAATAAATAAAAAATATTGGCGAAAGAATCAACCAGAGGGTACCCATCGACTGTCCACAAGGGTGGAAAGGGGCCCTAGGGCACGCCCCCTACCTTGTGGGTCCTTTGAACCCCCACCGACCTCAACTCCAACTCCATATATTCACTTTTGGGGAGAAAAAATCAGAGAGAAGGATTCATCATGTTTTACGATACGGAGCCGCCGCCACCTCCTGTTCTTCATCGGGAGGGCAGATCTGGAGTCCGTTCGGGGCTCCGGAGAGGGCAAATCGTCGCCATCATCATCACCAGCCATCCCCCACACCAAGTTCATGATGCTCACCGTCGTGCGTGAGTAATTCCATCATAGGCTTGCTGGACAGTGATGGGTTGGATGAGATTTATCATGTAATCAAGTTAGTTTTGTTGGGGTTTGATCCCTAGTACCCACTATGTTCTAAGATTGATGTTGCTATGACTTTGCTATGCTTAAAGCTTGTCACTAGGGCCCGAGTGCCATGATTTCAGATCTAAACCTATTATGTTTTCATGAATATATTTGTGTTCTTGATCCTATCTCGCAAGTTGTAGACACCTATCACGAGTTATGATCCGCATACCCCAAGGTGACAATAATTGGGATTCTTTGAGGTGATTACCGTAGTTTAAGGAGTTCATGTATTCACTAAGTGCTAGTGCTTTGGTCCGGTCCTCTATTAAAAGGAGGCATTAATATCCCTTAGTTTCCATTAGGACCCCACTGCCATGGGAGGGTAGGACAAAACATGGCATGCAAGTTCTTTTCCATAAGCATGTATGACTATATATGAAATACATGCCTACATTATATTGATGAATTTGAGCTAGTTATGTGTCACCCTAGGTTATAACGGTTGCATGATGAATGTCATCCGACATAATTATCCATCATTGATCAATTGCCTACGAGCTTTTCACATATTGATATTTTCTATGTTACTTTGTCGTTGCCACTGTTACAATTGCTAAAAGAACTGCTACTGTTACTTTTTCCACTGTTACCATTACTTTCATACTACTTTGCTACAGATATTAAGTCTTTCAGGTGTGGTAGAATTGACAACTCAGCTTCTAATACTTGAGAATATCCTTTGGCTCCCCTTGTGTCGAATCAATAAATTTGGGTTGAATACTCTATGCTCGAAAATTGTTGTGATCCCCTATACTTGTGGGTTATCAGAGCGGTATGACTCGAGCAGCACCTCCTGCTCCGCGGCGATCTGCTCCTCCGCCTACAGGTTCTCCCGGAGTACATGGTGGTTGTAGGCGGCGTCGGCATGTGCCTCCCAGAACTGCTCCTCACGCTTCTGCCTCACCATGTCCATGTATTGGGCACGGGCCTCGCGGATGGTCATGGTGCAATGTATCGGCGAGGATGGCGCGGAGGAGGGGTTGGCGCCAGATCGTCGACTACCGCGTTCTCCATTGGGACGTCGTCGTCCTCCAGCTGCCTGCCGGCTAGCCAGTTGGCAGCAATGGCTGCCATATCCTTCTGGTCCGTCGTCCGCCCATGCCGAAGAGCAATGGAGCGCAAGGAAGCCATGGTGGGAGTGGTGTGGACAGGAGAAAGGGAACGGATGTGGATTACTGTGGGTATGGCCGGCGCAGCAGTTTATATAGCAATGGTGGGCGGCAGAGGGGCGGATGGGTGGCCCTGGAGTAGCTGCCTTGGCAACTGTGTATCATTAATGTGGGCAGCAGAAGGACGGACGGAAGACACTTGTGTCATTTGAATGCGGAGAAATCGCCTGCACCAGGAAGCGGCGCGGGCGGCACTGACCGTTTTGGGCGAAAAGCATGCACGAGCGAGGGAGGCGGTATGGGTGGGCCAGGGCGGTCAGACTCGTGCTTGGCAGCAGTCCGGTCCAGCAGCCAGACATGCTAGCTCGCCAGCGAGCTCATCGAGCTGAGCGATGATCAGATGATAGACATGGCTTCCGACCAGGAGCCGGCGCCACCGCCCAAGTCGGTTCATGCCGTGTTCACCATAGAGCAGGTGCGGCCGCACTTCGATGTCCTAATGGCGCAAGAGCTAATGGTGCAGGAGGACCTGTGCTACAACCTCCGTCTCCTCAACAAGCACCGGCTCGTGGAAGGACGAATCGCCGGCGAACAAGCGAACGACAATGCCATCACGGACATGTGGCCCTATGATCCTGCCTTCCTGAATGAGCAGCGGGCACTGTATCAGACCAACCGTAGGGCCCGCGAGGCCCTCTCCATCATCCTTCGAGTCTTTGCGCTCGCCGTGGCGCCGCCGTCTCGCATTGTCAACATGGTCAACGAACATGAGGAATCAGGAGATGACTTTAATTGGAGAGGATGACAGTGGGGACCCACCAGGGCCGTAGCAGCACATAGGCAAGTGCCTCCTTATTATATACAACTATTTATTTTGCTTCCTCCTAGTTTCCTGACATCACGGTCCCACACCATTGTCAACCTATATAGTCAATAAACAACAGAATTGCACAAGGAGCGGCCGACAGCTGGGACCCAGCAGTTCGAGCAGTATTTGTGTTTTTAGGTGTGAGTAGTGTTTTTCTTGAGCGATGTTTTTGTTGTTGTTCAGAAGAGCAGGGTATCAACAGCCCGTTTAGCCCAGGCTATTATTTTATGTCGGCCAAATATCCAGCCCAGATATTAAATTTTTTCAAGCTAAAAATGGCTAGCCCAGTTATACTTTCTTTTGAGGAATACCCAGCCCAGGTCAACTTGTTATTCTCTGCCCCGATGGGCTGCAAATATGTCCTAGGAGGGATGCATTAGGCTTAACAAGAAAATGGGCTTTAAGAAATAATAAATGGGATGTAATTAAAAAGACTGGGCTATAACTATAAGAAATGCACCAAACACGTAATTAGTTAAATAAAATATTTTTGGATTTTGAAAATTTAATTTCATTACTTGTTGCGCGCTCAATATTTCATTGCATTTTTACGTAATACAAATTTATTTTGAAATTATATTTAAGCTGACTAGAAATTTAAGCATAAAAATATTTCGGGTCCCATCAAAATGTGGAAATTTTATTGATTTCTGTTTTGAGCGGTTGGTTGAAATTATTAATCGTTGTCCTAGCTAGAAAATGGGCTGTAATTTTAACAAACTATAAATGGGATGTAGTAAATTCCATTAGAATTCAAAAATGGGTTGTACATTCTTACAAATTGCAAATGGGCTATATGTTCTCTTCCATGCACTTGTGGGCCTACTAAGTTGATGCGTACACAAGGCTTTATCAACTTATATTCAACACACGGTGCTAGCAGTAGTGGCCGTTGGATGTCCATCCAACGGATGTCGTGCTTCTTCTTCGATCTCGGATATTCTTGCTTCAGCCGCCCAAACCACCGCCAGCGGTACCGCCCGCTACCGCCTCCCATGTCCATCTGTGTTGCCATGCAGGACTCACTAGCCCACCCTACTCCCATCGCCGTCCAGGCCATTTCTCTACTCACCAACACCTCCTGTTATTCTCCGGCCACGGCAGCCTCACACCGCAGCCGAACCAGTGAACCCTCATACTCCCCTCTGCATGGACATCCACCTGCCTCATCTTCCCTGGCTCCGCGTCTTTCCCTTCCTAGGCCTCGCCGTCGTCCACCGCATGGGTGTTGTCCGCACGGCGTGGTCAATGAACGACAGCCATCGGAAGAGGACTCTACGCGGTGAGGCTGACATATGGACCCACCAGCTACATCTTCGCACGCAAAGAAGTACGTCCATATTACGGGTAAAATAATGATTCTTCCCCCTGACAGCTGGGACCCACCAGCTATATCTTCACACGCAAGGAATCCTTATCATCCCTGACAGCTGGGACCCACCCGATCGAGGCGTACGTAGCGTTTTCTATCTGGTCGCGAACATGTACGTACATACTGGTCGATCGGACTCTATGCAACGATGAACCATGGACAAGCAAGCAGCGGCATGTCTAGTAGTAGAGCCCCCGACGTAGCAGTTCAGGCAGTCCAGTATAAACCATGTACACGTACGTATAGCCAGATGCCAAAAAATACTGCCACATACGTACATACGGGCGGGGTCTCGAACGCCTAGCTACTCGCATATACATACGGCCAGGGCACGTGTACATGGAGAGGCAACAGACGGCAACAACGATGTCCTGTTCATCGGAAGCCAACCGGCTAGGTCGGAACAGAGAAACAGCCCTGTTCATCGGGAGGCAACAGACTAGGTTGAAATGCGTCCTCTTCAACGGGAGCCAATCGGCTTGGACTAAACAGCCAAAACGGGGTCTGGCGTACCGCAGTATGGAGGAAATGGCCTTTTGTTCGACCGGCTACGGTCGAAATAGGATCATGTTCATTGGGAGGGGTCTTGCATACCGCAAAACAGAGGAAACAGACTTGCGTTGGAGCGCTACAGTCAAAACAGGAGTCATGTTCATCGGGAGGGGTGTGGCGTACCGCAAAATGGGACTCTGCGGTTTACTATTCACCCACCGTCAACTTCCTTCAGCCTCCACCTACACTGTTCATACACCGTGTCTTCCTCCTACCTCCACCAGCTAATGTTCATCCACGGGCTACTGTTCATCCAGCCTTCTACCGGCTACTGTTCAACCAGCCCTCCACGGGGTCTTGTTCATCCACCCCCAACCAACTCGGTTGTGGCGGCCTCCTCTCGTGGTCATGTTCATCCAGCAGCAACAGCCTATATACTACCACAGGGTCTTGTTCATCCAACCCCCACCGGTAACTATTCATCCAACCCCCCACGTACGTCTCGACTCGTTCAACCAACCCCCACATTCACTATTCATCAAGAGGCAGCCGGTTCGATCAGCTTCAGTAAGCAACAGCAGCAGCGATCGATCGCTCAGTTAGCAGCAGTAGAGAAGGAATCACTCGGGTTTAGTTAACAGCCAAGGGATCGATCGCTCGGGTTCAGTAAAGTAGCTAGTGCAATCGCCTGGGTTCAGTAAGCGAACGCCTCGCTCGGATTCAGTTTGAGCCCAACGCCTCACACACACGCGTACGTGTACGAGAGAAACGCGCAATCCCTCCGTGCATCGCTCGGCCCCGACCATCCACCGTAATCGGGAACTCCCTGAAATTTTCCTCGCCCTCGCTTCAACCACAATTTTTTCCGTCATGGACGACCCAAAGAATGTCATGCAGGTACGTCTCCGGCCCGCCTAGGACGAAAAGCCCACTTTCTATCATGATTTTATGTCATAGAAGTAGGAGCCCACCACATCTATGATGATACCAGTTTTTGTCACAATTATCGTCATAGAAGTGTCATAAGCATGACAGAAAAAAATTCATTCAGGCCAAAATGTCACAAATGTGTCTTTTTTTTGTAGTGTTCCTTGACTTGCGCGATAGCACCACTATTATCACAATAGAGGTCCAATGGATTGGATGCGCTCTGAACCACACCAAGATCAAAAATAAAATTCTTCACCCAAACACCTTCTTTTGCAGCTTCAGAAGCCGCAATGTACTCAGCCTATGTTGTAGAATCAGCTACCATATCTTGCTTGGAACTCCTCCAGCTCACTGCTCCTTCGTTCTGAATGAACAAAAACCCGGATTGTGGTTGACTATCATCCCTATCAGTTTGGAAACTAGCATCGGTGTAACTCTTTACAATGAGCTCATCCTCACCTCCATAAACCAGGAACATATCCTTAGTCCTTCTCAAGTACTTAAGTATATTCTTAACCGCTATCCAGTGACTCTCACCTGTATCTGCCTGGTATCTGCCAACCACACTTAGAGAAAAGCTAACATCGGGAGGAGTACATACCATATCATACATGATGGACCCAACAGCCGAAGCATACAAAATCCCATCCATGCGTCTTTCATCATGGGGAGTCGAAGGACTTTGAGTCTTGCTAAGACTAATGCCATGTGACATGGGCAAGAAACCCTTCTTGGCATCTTGCATGTTGAACCTCTTCAACACCTTGTCAATATATGCACTCTAGCTTAAACTAATAAGCCTTCTCGATCTATCTCTATAGATCTTGATTCCCAAAATATAAGCTGCTTCTCCCAAGTCCTTCATTGAAAAACTATTTTTCAATGAGTCCTTGATAGATTCAATCATTTGAACATCATTTCCAATCAATAATATGTCATCCACATATAAGATCAGAAATGCGACTGAGCTCCTACTGATCTTCTCGACTACACAATGATCACAGTCATTCTTGATGAAGCCAGACTCTTTGATCACTTCATGAAAATGAAGGTTCCAATTCCGAGATGCTTGCCTCAATCCATAAATGGATCTCTAAATCTTGCATACCATGCTAGACTTCTTTGGATCGACAAAACCCTTGGGTTGTGTCATATACACATCCTTGGTTAAATTTTCATTAAGGAAAGCCGTTTTGACATCCATCTGCCATATCTCATAGTCGAAATATGCAGCTATAGCAAGAATGATCCGAATTGATTTAGGCATCACTACCGGTGAGTAGGTCTCATTGTAGTCAACTCCTTGAACTTGTCGATAACCTTTAGCGACAAGTCAAGCCTTATGGATTGTGACATTTCCATCCATATCAGTTTTCTTCTTAAAGATCCACTTGCACTCAATGGATCGAACGCCATCTGGCAGAGCAACCAAGTTCCAAACTTGATTGTCACCCATAGACCTTAATTCGGATCTCATGGCCTCAAGCCATAACTCAGAATCAGGGCTCTCCATCGTTTCTGCATACGTAGTAGGCTTGTTGTTCTCCAAGAACAGCACATTGCAGTCATGCATATTGCGCAACCTTTTCGACCTCTGTGGAAGCGGCGTCGACTCCACTACTGGTTCCCTGACTAACTCTGGTGTGACAGAATCACCTACCGGAACATCCCTGTGTGGTTCTCGAATTTCTTCGAGTCGGACCGTCCTCCCACTAGCCTTCCGATTGAGAAAGTCTTTCTCAAGGAAAACTCCATGTCGAGCGACAAACACTTTGCCCTCTTCACGCTTGTAGAAGTAATATCCCAAGGTTTTGATGCATAGCATCCTATGATCATCCCCATGTACACTACGACTACTCTGCATGCCCCAAGAGGACATATGATGAGACCTCGACTATACACCATTGGACACAAGGTGAACTCGCTCCTCTCCGAATCATCACTTTCCACATATGAGACATGGCTACTGCCTCAAACATATGTTCTATCCATGACCAGGAACCAAGAGGAAGGCCATGGAATAGCTAGTACCATTGGACAATACGACAAGGACACCAAGCGCGAGGAACAAGAGGAAGAGCTGCTAGGAAGCTACAACTCTCGGACGTCCGACGACCTCCGGATGACCGACGATCTCCGGACGTCCGACACCTGGAAACTCCACCAGCCAGATCGACTCCAGCCGAGGCAACCTACAGCATCCAGACGACCGCCAAACACCGGACGTCCGACACTCATCAGCACCCGGACGACCGACGCCGACCGGAAATCCAGCACTGCCGAACCAGAGCCAAAACGACGGAAGTCCGAAGACTTCCGGATGACCGACATTCGTTGGTCGTCCGACACCACCTGTCTGCGCACAGTGTAACAGGCCGAGCCCATGTGCCCCTTCGTCCTCACTTACCCCTTCGTGGCCCTAGACTATATATACTCCTCCACCTCCTCCTAGTTAGGGTTAGCAAAGGATTAGCTCATTTGAGAGATAGAGCTTTTCTCATCCACTTGGTTACTTCTCCATTGGAGTTCATGACCTCTTCGGAGAAGATCCCCCCAAGCGGATTCAAGACCCCTCACGGGAAGACCCCCTCAAGATCTCCTCACGGAGAAGACCTTGCTACTTGTATCGTCCTTTGTTGATTGTGGATCGCATATCTCTTTGTGTTTCGAGGATCTAGCACATGCGTAATCGAATCTTGTTGGTTTGAGTGATTCGTCTCGTGTTTTCTCCTCGTGTTTTCCCCTCATGTTCTTCGTGTTCTTCGCGGGATCCGCTCCAATCATGAAAGGTCGGGAATCTAGGGTTCTACCCTACATCATCTTGGGTCAAAGCAAGGTTGAACACGAATTTGGAGCCCCTACCCCTCTTTTTCTATCCTAATTTTGTTGTTTTCTTCCCCAATTTCAAAAATCCCCACCAAAACTAGCCCCAATTCTTTCGTGATTTGTTGGTTTGATGATTTTTTGTTGATTTATTCCATGGATTTGCATGGTTTCAAGTGGATTTAGCTTTTCCCCATCTTTTTCCCCAACTCTATCTGCAAAATTCGCTCAATTTTGACCCGGAAATCCCCAATTTCTGCCCAAAATTGTGTCCCCGAGCTCAAATCTCGCGTTGACCCAGACCCATCGGACGATCGATGATTTCTCGGACGTTCGATACCCCTAGAACCATCGAACGACTGACACTTACCGGACGTCCGACACCCCAGATCTAGAATGAAAACATCGGATTTCCGGTCATTTCCAGATGTCCGTCCCGCTCTAGCCATCGGAAGTCTGACGTTTATCGGACGTCCGACCCCTGTAGATTCTAACTTCGTTTGATTTTTGTTTCGGCCATAACTAATTCATCCAAACTCCTATTTTGACGTTCTTTAGCTCGTTTTGAAGCTATTGACGTCCCCTTACCACAAAAATACTTTCATCATCATTTGACTCCATCAAATTTTTGGAACTTTGGCATCTTTGCCTAGGGCCTTAACCACATCATCCGCATGACCACCACTGACTTCCGCAACCTAACCCATTTTGTTCACCATAGCATTAGTGGTTGTTTGAGTAGTGATTCGTGTCTCCTAAGGTGTTTCGGCTACATAGGGAAGGTTGCTTCTTCATCAACCACCACCACCACTTCCGCATAGGCTTGCCCACCATACACTTCCGCCACCCCAACTTAACCTAATTTTGGTTGAGCTTGTTTGAGTTGTGGCTTGTGTCTCATAAGGTGTTTCGGCTACTTAGGGACGCTCACTTCAACATCAACTCGCATAACCCAATGACCCTCCACTTCCGCATTGCCTACTCCAAAACCCATCATTGCAATTCCGCAGTCCCATTGAGCTTCCACAAAACCACCACCACATTCGGCTACCACCATTTGACATTTGACAGTTGAGATTTTGAGTCGCGGTTTTTCCGTTTCCTAAGGTGTTTCGGCTAATTAGGGATGGTTCTACATTATCTTGGTGTCTACATCAAGAACACCGCCACTCATCATTGCCATGAATGGTAACTTCCATATCACCTTGGTATTGTGGTATCCATTCATTGTACATTCTCCTTGCAATTGCATTGATAACCCCTAGCCCATTTTGCGTTACTTGCCTATTGAGACTAGCCATTTGAGTATTGCCCGGCAACGTTACTTGTGCACATTAGTGATCATCAATCCGCCCTTCCATTGCATACATACCATATCATATTGGTATCATCTTGGCATCATATCATCTCTTGTGCCACAAGATTGTTCCCGCATATACACAATTTCTATCTTGGTTTGTGCATTTTGCATAGTGGCCATCCACAAAAAAAAAGAAAAAGCTTTTAAGCAAAGGAAAAGAGAGGAAAGAAGCTTGTAACCAATAGCCATAGCATCCTACCACTTTGCATATAAGATTGTCATATCCAATCATCTTGGATCATAATACCGGGAACCACACATACATAGCATACTTGGGATAGAAAGTTGATGCATTTTGCACATCATAGGTTGTGCACAAGTGTCGTATCCGCCTATTGAGCAATTGTGCTAGCGTCTCTCTAGCGTTGTGCAACAAGAGCATTTTCCATGGATTCCACATTTTGAGCTCACTCCTTGGTTGCACGACCCCATTTATCTATCTGTGTGTGTGTGTTTCCGTGTGCCATTCATTGCTATTGGTCTACTTGTTTCACTTGTGAATTTGTGAATCTCTTTCAACATTATTGACTCTTGCTAACATTTTGCATCAATTTTTTGTGCCACTATCCTCATCGAGCTCTACCATAAGCCTTATTTGTGTAGGTGTGAGAAATTGACGAGATCGGTACCAATTGTGTTATTTCCTTGTTACATCATTGAGTGATCATTGATCCATTCTCAACATCGGTCAAGGTACATTTAGTATAGTTCTCTCCTTTCTCCCACTCATATTTGATCGAGTTTTGTGATGCATAGGCAAGGCATTTCATGTCCGGTCTTCGACAACAATGATGGCGCGAACAACGACATCACCAAATCGGCAATCTTCGATCTACAACGACAAATGCAAGGCACACAATCAACATTGCAAGAGCGCATCGACAACCTCGCCATCGACATGCGACACTTCAAAGAACATACAAGAGACTACTTCGACAACAAACTTTCCGCACAAAAGGAGGAGGAAGATGCAAGGATGAAGTAGATTCAGACCTTGTTGATCAACCGTTCTTCCCCTTCATCATCCTCAAGGCGGCAACATTCAAGTCACAAATCTTCGGAGCGCAGAAATGATACAAGCGCAAGTCGTCCACATCCACATCTCCATGGCGACTACCATCACGTTCGTGATCTACATCATCATGAGGGGCAAGTCACCTCCAAGCAACATGTGCACGACGACGATGAACGACATCTACTACGAGCTCAAGCACGACAACGACATCATCAACATGAAGATGCTCTACGCGCAAACCTACAAGTCCCAACAAGCTCTACATCAACCTACGACCAACCTTCATGAGCACAAGAGAAGACTGCGAGATAAGCACCACCAAGAGGAAGCTACGGCTAACACAACCACATCGGCATCTTCGCCAAGTGTTATCAAGGCATCTTCGCCTTTGTACATATGAAATCTTCACATACTTCCCATGAGTTCGCCTACATCGACATCTTCAACAATGAGGTAACCACCTACGAGCGAGGGCGATGCTTCCATCTTCGGAAGTCCCTCAAGAAAGATGGTCGAGCATGGGAAATTCCCTTCGGTCATGGAGACGAGCTACGAGGTGCCACATCATATGGGCCTCCTACAATAAGATGGCGACAAGAAGGTCGAGCAAGGGCCATCCCCTTCGACCACAGCAACGAGCATGAACCTCTTCAACAACATGGAGACGGCGCCCATATTGGACTCATACTCCGAGTCAAGCTACGAGACCGCACATGAGACCCTCTCTTTGGTCTCGGAGGCAAACGATGATTTGCCACTTCCTACGGCATTCATATTTGGAGGCGTTATGGATGAGGAGGTTGAGCATGGGACTATCACTTCAACCATGGCGGCAATAGGAGTTGAGCATGGAGACATTTGCACCTACATCTCTCTGACACCCATAGATGACGAGATGCCCCAATTTCCATGTGAGGAGAGCCACCACCACATTAGTGACATGAGTGACTCCACCATATCTGACATTGCGAGCATTTCCTATGAGAGGATGAGTGTGACCACCACTAGCCCCACACACGAGAGCATGCCACACATCCTATGTGAGGTTGAGAGCCATTTGAGTGACTCCACCAACCATACGAGTGAGAGCATCCAAGAGGGAGTGAGTGAACCACAACACTTAGTGAGTGAGGTAGTTGACACGACATGTGAGGCCACTATGATTTCTAACGACTTACCCTCTACTCCAAGTATGTTTTCCCTTTTGGTGCTAGGTCTCCTACATGACGACATGCCTATCCTCGATGAGTTCATACCTCCAATGGAGACAACAATGGACATGGTGGACATTGATGCACCCCCCACATGGTTCCATCAAGGCAAAGTTGACCACAACTTGGTCTTCGACACCTCACCTACAACACATGAGCGATTCTCCAAAGGTAACATAGGTGATGGTGCTTCTTTTGTCCCACATGGTTCCATCAAGATGAAGTTGACCATGACTTTGTGTGCGCTAACCATTTTATTTTCGAGTGTCGCTTGTGTTTGCTCTTTTTGCATGTCTATCACTTCGGAGACACCTTGGCGTACTTGGATTGTGCCAAGTCCTCAACTCCGTCCAACTACAAGTCCGCCCATGCCAACCGTTTCCATGGTGATGAGGATCATGATCCGAGGTCGGATCTTTCCCAGGGGGGTGATGCGGAGCATCCTACGATCATCTCCATGTACACTACGACTACTCCCCATGGCCCAAGAGGACATATGATGAGACCTCAACTATACGCCATTGGACACAAGTTGAACTCGCTCCTCTCCGGATCGTCACTTTCCACATATGAGACATGGCTACTACCTCAAACATATGTGCTATGCGTGACCAGGAACCAAGAGGAAGGCCATGGAATAGCTAGGAGCATTGGACAAGACGGATAGGACACCAAGCGCGAGGAACAAGAGGAAGAGCTGCCAGGAAGCTATAGCTCTCGGACGTCCGACAACCTCCGGACGACCGACGATCTCTGGACATCCGACGCTTGGAGACTCCACCAGCCAGATCGACTCTAGCCGAGGCAACCTACAGCACCTGGATGACCGCCAAACACCGGACGTCCGACACTCATCAGCGCCCGGACGACCAACGTTGATCGGAAATCCGGCACTGATGGAGCAGAGCCAAAACGTCGGAAGTCCAAAGACTTCCGAACGACCGCCCGACCGATACCACCTATTTCCGCAAAGTGTAACGGGCCGAACCCATGTACCTCTTCGCCCCCACTTACCCATTCGTGGCCCTAGACTATATATACTCCTCCACCTCCTCCTAGTTAGGGTTAGCAACGGACTTAGATGGTACCCTGTTTAGTGTGAAAGCTGTAGAATCTAGAGCGTATCCCCAAATTGACAAGGGTACTGACTCATCATTGATCGGACCATGTCCAACAGTGTCCGATTCCTCTGTTCCGACACGCCAATTCTTGGTGGCGTGCCTGGAGGAGTCGGATGTGGAACTGTTCCACGACTCTTCAGATGATCATCAAACTCCTAGCTCATATACTCATCGCCACGATCAGATTGTAGAAGTTTGATTCTCTTGTTGAGTTGATTTTCCACTTCATTTTGGAATTGACTTGAACTTTTCAAAAGTTTCTAACTTGTACCTCATCAAGTAGACATATCCATATCTACTCAAATCATCAATAAAAGTCACGAAGTATTGGAAACCACCTCTGGCTATCGTGCTCATTGGTCCACATATATCACTATGTATAAGTTCCAATAGCTCGAACGCCCTCTCGCAACTCTTTGCAAAAGGAGTCTTAGTCATCTTGCCAAGTAGGCAAGACTACATGTCTCGAATGATTCAAAATCAAACGAAGTTAGAATTCCATCATCATGAAGCTTCTTCATGCACTTTTGACTAATGTGTCCTAGTCGACAATGCCAGATGTAAGTCGGATTTATCTCATTAGGCTTATGCCTCTTGACATTTATGTTATAGACTGACTCACCTTCAAGATCTAGGATAAATAATTTGTTCACAACAGGTGCAAATCCATGAAACATATTATTCAAGTAAGTAGAACAACCATTGTCCTTAATACTGAATTCATAACCTTGTCTCATCAAACATGAAGCAGAAATAATGTTTCGACTCACAGCAGGAACATAATAACAATTATCAAGTTCCATTACAAATCATGAAGGTAAATTAAGGTGCATAGTGCCGATGGCCAATGCAGCAACTCTTGCTTTATTCCCGAAGCAAATGGCAACTTCTCTTCTTGTGACATTCCTAGTTCTGCTTAGCCCCTTGAGTTGCATATGTGAACAACCGATCCGGTGTCATATACCCAAGAGCTACTAGAAACATCACCAAGATTGAAAGGATCGATATAGTTGACTAGAGGGGGGGTGAATAGGCAACTAACAATTTTTATCTTTTCTTTACCAAATTAAACTTTGCATCGAAGTAGGTTGTCTAGATGTGCAACTAGGTGATCAACCTATATGATGCAACAACAACAAGCACACAAGCAAGCAAGGGAAGTAACACAAATAAGCTTGCACAAGTAAGGGTACAAGATAACCAAGAGTGGAGCCGGTGAAGACGAGGATGTGTTACCGAAGTTCCTTCCTTTTGAGGGGAAGTACGTCTCCGTTGGAGCGGTGTGGAGGCACAATGCTCCCCAAGAAGCCACTAGGGCCACCGTATTCTCCTCACGCCCTCACACAATGCGAGATGTCGTGATTCCACTATTGGTGCCCTTGGAGGCAGCGACCAGACCTTTACAAACAAGGTTGGGGCAATCTCCACAACTTAATCGGAGGCTCCCAACAACACCACGAAGCTTCACCACAATGGACTATGGCTCCGTGGTGACCTCAACCGTCTAGTGTGCTCAAACACCCAAGAGTAACAAGATCCGCTAGGGATTAGTGGGGGAATCAAATTTCTCTTGATGGAAGTGTAGATCGGGGCCTTCTCAACCAATCCCGAGCAAATCAACAAGTTTGATTGGCTAGGGAGAGAGATCGGGCGAAAATGGAGCTTGGAGCATTAATGGAGCTTTGGGGAAAGAGGTGAGTCAACTTTGGGGAAGAAGACCCCCTTATATAGTGGGGGGAACAATCCAACCGTTAACCCCCTGAACAGCCCCGCAGAGGGCGGTACTACCACTGAGGGCAGCGGTACTACCGCTCCCCCATGCGGTACTGCCGTTCGGACACCTGCGCGGTACTATCGCGGTGGTAGGGCGGTACTACCGCTCTCGAGCGGCACTACTGCATTTACTGCCGCTGCTTAGTGCTGCACAATCCGACACGAGAGGCAACCCCCTCGAATCGACGTGGTAGGAGCCCGGTGCCGCAGCGGTACTACGACGAGGACCCACAGGCGGTACTACCGCTGCCGAGTGGTACTGTTGCCTGTGGCTCTTGAGCGGTACTACCGCTGGGAATCGTGGTACTACCGCTGGGACCCAAAACAAGCACAAAGGGAGGGAAATGAGATCTCCATTGAAGCGGAAAGGCTCAGAGGGTGTGAAAAGGATGTGTACGTGTTGATTCCACCCTAGCCTTACCAAAGCGGACCCCCTCTTGATAGTATGGTGCCTCCTACGAAACTAGTCCACCAAAATAGAAACGAAAGAGCTACACCGTCTTGAATAACACTCCGAGGGGAAAGAAATCGTCTCGTGCCAAAGGATGAAACTCCGAAATGCACAAAGCACATGATTAGTCCGCAAACATGTTGTCATCAATCACCAAAACTACATCGAGAGAGATATGCCTTAACAATATCCCCCTTTTTGGTGGATTGATGACAACCAAGGATTTGCACAAAGATAAGACATGAAAGTAAAGATACTTAGAACTACAAAATATAGACAAGCTCCCCCTGAATGTGTGCACCTAGTTAGTAGTGCCTTTGGAATGCAAGACACACACATTAGGATCAACACTCCCCCTATATTTTATAGTCCAACATCCTAAGCAAAGGATACATGAGAGTAGGGTATATAATAGGATAAGCATGCAACTCATAAGATACCAAAGTGCTAGATAGACATAGATAATGATAAGATAAAGATAAGGTAGCATATGTCTCACACCATATGTCTGGAACTAAGGTCTCACGGGCACAACACCAAACAACGCAAACGGCGAGAAAACACAACGACACCACAAACCAAACCACAAAGACACACTCGCAAACACAGCAACAACCCAAATCCTTAAAATCTCTTCCCCTTTGGCATCGAGACACCAAAAGGGCAAAGAGCGATGCTACAGCTCCAGGTGATAGCAAACTAAGGAGCTCGCTCATCACATCCTGGCAGGGTCATCCACACTGCCATCCTCAGTCGGAAACTTCTCGGTGTCTGAATCAGTCCACGGACAGTGCAGCTGAATCCACTCCTCCTCCTCAGTGATCTGGCCCTCAGAACCGCTGGCAACGGTCACACCCAACTGATGCATGAGCTCCTTGTGATGCCCCTAGCCTGCTTCTCAGCCACATGAGTCATGTACTGACCATGAGACTCCATGCAGAAGAGCTTCTTCATCTTGCGCTTGAGCTTCTTTGCCCAAGAGGGCTCTGCTCCAGAAGGCTCATAGTCCTCATCGTTATCATCGGCCTCAGCCCCGCTCTCGGTCTCCATGTCAGCAGCAATAGATGGACCCTCGGATTTAGGCGCTGGGGTACCCTAATTGTCCTTCTTCCTCAGACGCTTGATCTCATGAGAAACCAATTCTCCAGTTTACAGCATAACCTTGGGATAGACACGTGCCCATGCCTTCTCAATGAGCCGCATGATGAACAGACCATAGATCGGGCACTTGCGCTCAGAAACGGCAGAAAGAAGTTCAGACCACATAACATGAGAAATGTCCAGGGACTCGCCAGTGTTTGCTTCCTTCTCATGCTGGCAGAAGAGAAGCATGTCCATGAGATAGGAGTGGACCATATCCAGATTCCTGATGCGAGGGAAGAGAGTCTCTCGGAAGACACAATGAAGGATGTCCAGAAAGGTAGACAGCTCATAGGTTTCCTTCTTAGTCACAGGGTGAACCTTTACAAAACAGTAGGGCTAGAGGGCTTGCTTGTGAGAGGAGGTAGCATTGCGGTGAGGGCGAAAGCCGACTGGAGTCTCAAACCTGTGATCTTCCACCCCAAGTAACTCCATGAAGGCCTTCCACTTGAGAGAAAGCAACTTGCCATTTGTCATCCAAGTCAGAGTCCTTTCTACATCAGTTCCAAGATGGACAGTAGCATAGAATTGAGCCACCAAATCTGCATCAAAATCCTTATTGAACTGCATGATTCTGAGAATGTTCAGCTGAGAACACATCTGAAGGGCTTCACCAAAGTACTTAGGGTCCTTCTCCACAGCATCTGTGTCGATGGAGCGTACATCAACATAGAGATTCTTCTTAGCCTTGATCACATCAAAGTAGATGGCAAACTGAAAGCGGTTCCAGAACGGGCGGTTGACCAAAGTGGGGTCTTGGTCTTCCTCATAGGGGTTGCGGCGACGCCTTGCCCAGAATTCCTTGGCAGATAGCTCAGTCACAGTCTTCCCCTTTGGCTTGCTGGCAGATTTCTTCGAGAGCTTTGGAGCACTTGAGGAAGCACCCGCTGGCGGCGGTGGAGCACTTGATGAACCACATGCTGACTCAGATGTGCGGTAGCGCTTTGACGTTGCACGACCGGGGTTGACATGGCGGACCTGCTGCTCAGGATGATCATCACCTGGAACCAAACACACGAGCAAAAGAAACAAAATGAAAGAAAGAGCATAAGCCACCAAACAAAACAACATGGATCAAAATGTGGTAGGAAATGATGGAACTGGGCATCCAGCGGTAGTATCGCGACCCAACCGCGGCAATACCGCTCAGGATGGGCGGTAATACCGCTCAAGATGGGGAAGGGTAGTTCCCTACTATCGTGGACAGATCCGGCACTACCGGAGATGCCAAATTCAAAAATAGGCCTACCAAACATCAATCCAAAGGGCCTAGATGCCAACTCCATCCCACTCAAGCCTCGACATAGCCAAAAGACAAGAAAAACGATGCTTATTGCCCCTAAAAACTTGATGCAAGATCTAGGCAAAGAGAGAACAGGAGCAGGGGCAATACCGGCATCCATGGCTAGAGGACGAGGTGGGGATCGACTCCACCGGAGGAAATGGAGAGGGACGGCACGAAAAACAGCGCCGACCGAAGTCCTCCTGTGGCGAGACGTCGCTGGAGCGACGAGGAAGACGAGCGCCTGGGGGCGAATGGGTATGGGGGATAAAACAACTCCCCCTGCCCCAACATAACCCACCATCGCCCGCCCTGCAACGGTAGTACCGCTGGGTGGGCGGTAATACCGCTTGACGCTCATCAGCGGTAGTAGTGTGCACATAGCGGTAGTACCGCTCAGCCGCAAAAAGGACTGGCCAACAAGGCTTAGCTCAAGAAAAGAAACCGAGAAGAAAACGCGAACAAAACACACACAAAACCAACAAAAGGGAACGAGAAACACACACCTCTCCAAGAGAGGGTGGTGGCCGAGGCCACCTATGTTTGAGTTCAGTGGTATGGCGCCGCGAAGATTTTAACCTTGGGCCCATGACCAAAACTCATCTTTAAAGCACAAGTACCATCAAAAATGGCTAATGTGAAAGATTTTGATTAGTTTACGCATTATGGGGGGAGGGAAAGTTCATTGAGAGAACAACACTCCCCCTATGTCCATGCCTACATCTAAACTAGAAATCAAGATGAGTGTGGTGGGGTGTGCAAGGGTTAAAGTCACATTGCTCGAATATATGATATTTATCTCATGCCTTAACTCGTGAAATCTTGCTTCATCCAAGGGCTTCGTGAAAATATTTGCAAGGTTATCATGAGTGTTGACATAGTTGAGCTCGATCTCCCCTCGCCTAATGTGATCTCGGATGAAGTGATACCGAATCTCAATGTGCTTCGTCTTGAAGTGTTGTACCGGGTTGAGAGAAATCTTGATGGCACTTTCATTGTCACACCAAAGAGGCACTTTGTCACAAATGACATCGTAATCCTTTAAGTTTGCCTCATCCATAGAAGTTGTGCACAACAACTACCGGCTGCCACATACTCCGCTTCGGTGGACGAGAGAGAGACACAACTTTGCTTCTTGGAAGACCAACTCACCAAAGAGCAACCAAGAAATTGGCACCCTCCTGAAGTGGACTTCCTATCCACTTTGTCTCCCGCCCAATCGGAGTCCGAATATCCTACAAGCTTGAAGTTTTCTCCTCTTGGGTACCATAAGCCAAAGTTTGGGGTATGAGCCAAATATCGAAAGATTTGCTTGACCACCACAAAGTGGCTTTCCTTAGGTGCGGCTTGAAACCGTGCACAAATCCCCACACTCAACATAATATCTGGTCTAGATGCACAAAGGTAAATCAAGGAGCCGATCATGGAGCGATATAACTTTTGATCCACCGCTTTACCATTGGGATCAATGTCAAGTTGGCACTTGGTGGGCATTGGAGTGGAAGCCAGCTTGACATCACTTAGCTTGAATCTCTTGAGCATGTCTTGAGTGTATTTGGCTTGGTTGATGAAGGTTCCTTCTCTTCTTTGCATCACTTCGAACCCGAGGAAGAACTTCAACTCTCCCATGGAAGACATCTCGAACTTTGAGGTCATGAGAGCGGCAAATTCCTCATTGAAAGCTTTGTTAGGGGAACAAAAGATAATATCATCAACATATAATTGGCACACAAACAACTCCCCTTTGACCTTCTTAGTAAAAAGAGTGGGGTCGATGTAACACCCACGATGCGGCTATACCTCCCACGTGTCGGAGCACGACTTAGAGGCATAACCGCATTGTAGGCATGTCGCAAGAGGGGTATGTTGGGGAAGGTAGTAATTTCAAAAAATTTCCTACGCACACGCAAGATCATGGTGATGCACAGCAACGAGAGGGGAGAGTGTTGTCTACGTACCCTCGTAGACCGGAAGCGGAAGCGTTATAACAACGCGGTTGATGTAGTCGTACGTCTTCACGGCCCGACCGATCAAGCACCGAAACTACGGCACCTCGGAGTTTTTGTACACGTTCAGCTCGATGACGATCCCCGGACTCCGATCCAGCAAAGTGTCGGGGATGAGTTCCGTCAGCACGACGGCGTGGTGACGATCTTGATGTTCTACTGTCGCAGGGCTTCGCCTAAGCACCGCTACAATATTATCGAGGACTATGGTGGAGGGGGGCACCGCACACGGCTAAGAGATCAATGATCAATTGTTGTGTCTCTGGGGTGCCCCCCTGCCCCCGTATATAAAGGAGTGGAGGAGGGGGCCGGCCAAGGAGGGTGGCATGCCCAAGGGGGGAGTCCAACTCCCACCGGGAGTAGGACTCCCCTTTTTCCTATTAGGAATAGGAGAGGGAAGGAGGGAGGAAGGAAAGGGGGGTCGGGCCCCCTCCCAATTCGGATTGGGCTTGGGGGGGGCGCCCCCTCCCTTTCTCCCTTCCCCTCCTTTCCACTAAGGCCCAATAGGGCCCATATACCTCCCGGGGGGTTCCGATAACCTCCCGGTGATCCGGTATTGTCCCAATCTTACCCGGAACCTTTCTGGTGTCCAAATATAGTCGTCCAATATATCGATCTTTATGTATCGACCATTTCGAGACTCCTCGTCAAGTCCGTGATCACATCCGGGACTCCGGTCAACCTTCGGTACATCAAAATATATAAACTCATAATGAAATTGTCATCGTAACGTCAAGCATGCGGACCCTACGGGTTCGAGAACAATGTAGACATGACCGAGACACATCTCCGGTCAATAACCAATAGTGGAACCTGGATTCTCATATTGGCTCCTACATATTCTACGAAGATCTTTATCGGTCAGACCGCATAACAACATACGTTGTTCCCTTTGTCATCGGTATGTTAATTGCCCGAGATTCGATCGCCGGTATCTCAATACCTAGTTCAATCTCGTTACCGGCAAGTCTCTTTACTCGTTCCGTAATACATCATCTTGCAACTAACTTATTAGTTGCATTGCTTGCAAGGCTTAAGTGATGTGTATTACCGAGAGGGCCCAGAGATACCTCTCCGACAATCGGAGCGACAAATCCTAATCTCGAAATACGCCAACCCAACATGTACCTTTGGAGACACCTGTAGAGCACCTTTATAATCACCTAGTTACGTTGTGACGTTTGGTAGCACACAAAGTGTTCCTCCGGTAAACGGGAGTTGCATCATCTCATAGTCATAGGAACATGTATAAGTAAGGAAGAAAGCAATAGCAACATACTAAATGATCGGGTGCTAAGCTAATGGAATGGGTCATGTCAATCACATCATTCTCCTAGTGATGTGGTCCCGTTAATCAAATGACAACTCATGTCTATGGTTAGGAAACATAACCATCTTCGATTAACGAGCTAGTCAAGTAGAGGCATACTAGTGACACTTTGTTTGTCTATGTATTCACACAAGTATTACGTTTCCGGTTAATACAATTCTAGCATGAATAATAAACATTTATCATGATATAAGGAAATAAATAATAACTTTATTATTGCCTCTAGGGCATATTTCCTTCAGTCTCCCACTTGCACTAGAGTCAATAATCTAGATTACACAGTAATGATTCTAACACCCATGGAGCCTTCGTGTTGATCATGTTTTGCTCGTGGAAGAGGCTTAGTCAATGGGTCTACTACATTCAGATCCGTATGTATCTTGCAAATCTCTATGTCTCCCACCTGGACTAGATCCTGGATGGAATTGAAGCGTCTCTTGATGTGCTTGGTTCTCTTGTGAAATCTGGATTCCTTTGCCAAGGCAATTGCACCAGTATTGTCACAAAAGATTTTCATTGGACCCGATGCACTAGGTATGACACCTAGATCGGATATGAACTCCTTCATCCAGACTCCTTCGTTTGCTGCTTCCGAAGCAGCTATGTACTCCGCTTCACATGTAGATCCCTCCACGACGCTTTGTTTAGAACTGCACCAACTGACAGCTCCACCATTTAATGTAAATACGTATCCGGTTTGCGATTTAGAATCGTCCGGATCAGTGTCAAAGCTTGCATCAACGTAACCATTTACGATGAGCTCTTTGTCACCTCCATATACGAGAAACATATCCTTAGTCCTTTTCAGGTATTTCAGGATGTTCTTGACCGCTGTCTAGTGATCCACTCCTGGATTACTTTGGTACCTCCCTGCTAGACTTATAGCAAGGCACACATCAGGTCTGGTACACAGCATTGCATACATGATAGAGCCTATGGCTGAAGCATAGGGAACATCTTTCATTTTCTCTCTATCTTCTGAAGTGGTCAGGCATTGAGTCTTACTCAACTTCACACCTTGTAACATAGGCAAGAATCCTTTCTTTGCTTGATCCATTTTGAACTTCTTCAAAACTTTGTCAAGGTATGTGCTTTGTGAAAGTCCAATTAAGCATCTTGATCTATCTCTATAGATCTTAATGCCCAATATGTAAGCAGCTTCACCGAGGTCTTTCATTGAAAAACTCTTATTCAAGTATCCCTTTATGCTATCTAGAAATTCTATATCATTTCCGATTAGCAATATGTCATCCACATATAATGTCAGAAATGCTACAAAGCTCCCACTCACTTTCTTTTAAATACAGGCTTCTCCAAAAGTCTGTACAAAACCAAATGCTTTGATCACACTATCAAAGCGTTTATTCCAACTCCGAGATGCTTGCACCAGTCCATAAATGGATCGCTGGAGCTTGCACACTTTGTTAGCTCCTTTTGGATTGACAAAAACCTTCTGGCTGCATCATATACAACTCTTCTTCCAGAAATCCATTCAGGAATGCAGTTTTGACATCCATCTGCCAAATTTCATAATCATAAAATGCGGCAATTGCTAACATGATTCGGACAAACTTAAGCATCGCTACGGGTGAGAAGGTCTCATCATAGTCAATTCCTTGAACTTGTCGAAAATCTTTTGCGACAAGTCGAGCTTTGTAGACAGTAACATTACCGTCAGCGTCAGTCTTCTTCTTGAAGATCCATTTATTTCCAATTGCTTGACGATCATTGGGCAAGTCAACCAAAGTCCACACTTTGTTCTCATACATGGATCCCATCTCAGATTTCATGGCTTCAAGCCATTTTGCGGAATCTGGACTCACCATTGCTTCTTCATAGTTTGTAGGTTCATCATGATCTGGTAGCATGACTTCCAGAACAGGATTACCGTACCACTCTGGTGCGGATCTTACTCTGGTTGATCTACGAGGTTCAGTAGTAACTTGCTCTGAAGTTTCATGATCATCATCATTAGCTTCCTCACTAATTGGTGTAGGTGTCACAAACCGGTTTCTGTGATGTACTACTTTCCAATAAGGGAGCAGGTACAGCTACCTCATCAAGTTCTACTTTCCTCCCACTCACTTCTTTCGAGAGAAACTCCTTCTCTAGAAAGGATCCATTCTTAGCAACAAATGTCTTGCCTTCGGATCTGTGATAGAAGGTGTACCCAACAGTCTCCTTTGGGTATCCTATGAAGACACATTTCTCCGATTTGGGTTCGAGCTTATCAGGTTGAAGCTTTTTCACATAAGCATCGCAGCCCCAAACTTTCAGAAATGACAACTTTGATTTCTTGCCAAACCATAGTTCATAAGGCGTCATCTCAACGGATTTTGATGGTGCCCTATTTAACGTGAATGCTGCCGTCTCTAAAGCATAACCCCAAAACAATAGCGGTAAATCTGTAAGAGACATCATAGATCGCACCATATCAAGTAAAGTATGATTACGACGTTCAGACACACCATTACGCTGTGGTGTTCTGGGTGGCGTGAGTTGCGAAACTATTCCGCATTGTTTCAAATGTAAACCAAAACTCGTAACTCAAATATTCTCCTCCACGATCAGATCGTAGAAACTTTATTTTCTTGTTACGATGATTTTCAGCTTCACTCTGAAATTCTTTGAACTTTTCAAATGTTTCAGACTTATGTTTCATTAAGTAGATATACCCATATCTGCTTAAATCATCTGTGAAGGTGAGAAAATAACGATATCCGCCACGAGCTTCAACATTCATTGGACCACATACATCTGTATGTATGATTTCCAACGAATCTGTTGCTCTCTCCATAGTACCGGAGAACGGCGTTTTAGTCATCTTGCCCATGAGGCACGGTTCGCAAGTACCAAGTGATTCATAATCAAGTGGTTCCAAAAGTCCATTAGTATGGAGTTTCTTCATGCGCTTTACACCGATATGACCTAAACAGCAGTGCCACAAATAAGTTACACTATCATTATCAACTCTGCATCTTTTGGCTTCAATATTATGAATATGTGTATCACTACTACCGAGATTCATCAAAAATAGACCACTCTTCAAGGGTGCATGACCATAAAAGATATTACTCATATAAATAGAACAACCATTATTCTCTGATTTAAATGAATAACCGTCTCGCATCAAACAAGATCCAGATATAATGTTCATGCTCAACGCTGGCACCAAATAACAATTATTTAGGTCTAATACTAATCCCGATGGTAGATGTAGAGGTAGCGTGCCGACCGCGATCACATCGACTTTGGAACCATTTCCCACGCGCATCGTCACCTCGTCCTTCGCTAGTGTTCGCTTAATTCGTAGTCCCTGTTTCGAGTTGCAAATATTAGCAACAGAACCAGTATCAAATACCCAGGTGCTACTGCGAGCTCTAGTAAGGTACACACCAATAACATGTATATCACATATACCTTTGTTCACCTTGCCATCCTTCTTATCCGCCAAATACTTGGGCAGTTCCGCTTCCAGTGACCAGTCTGCTTGAAGTAGAAGCACTCAGTTTCAGGCTTAGGTCCAGACTTGGGTTTCTTCTCCTGAGCAGCAACTTGCTTGCTGTTCTTCTTGAAGTTCCCCTTCTTCTTCCCCTTGCCCTTTTTCTTGAAACTAGTGGTCTTGTTGACCATCAACACTTGATGCTCCTTCTTGATTTCTACCTCCGCAGCTTTTAGCATTGCGAAGAGCTCGGGAATTGTCTTATCCATCCCTTGCATATTATAGTTCATCACGAAGCTCTTGTAGCTAGGTGGAAGTGATTGGAGAATTCTGTCAATGACGCAATCATCCGGAAGATTAACTCCTAGTTGAATCAAGTGATTATTATACCCAGACATTTTGAGTATATGCTCACTGACAGAACTGTTCTCCTCCATCTTGCAGCTATAGAACTTATTGGAGACTTCATATCTCTCAATCCGGGCATTTGCTTGAAATATTAGCTTCAACTCCTGGAACATCTCATATGCTCCATGACGTTCAAAACGTCGTTGAAGACCCGGTTCTAAGCCGTAAAGCATGACACATTGAACTATCGAGTAGTCATCAGCTTTGCTCTGCCAGACGTTCTTAACGTCGTCAGTTGCATCAGCAGCAGGCCTGGCACCCAGCGGTGCTTCCAGGACGTAATTCTTCTGTGCAGCAATGAGGATAATCCTCAAGTTACGGACCCAGTCCGTATAATTGCTACCATCATCTTTCAACTTTGCTTTCTCAAGGAACGCATTAAAATTCAACGGAACAACAGTACGGGCCATCTATCTACAATCAAACATAAACAAGCAAGATACTATCAGGTACTAAGTTCATGATAAATTTAAGTTCAATTAATCATATTACTTAAGAACTCACACTTAGAAAGACATCCCTCTAAATAAGTGATCACATGATCCAAATCAACTAAACCATAACCGATCATCACGTGAAATGGAGTAGTTTTCAATGGTGAACATCACTATGTTGATCATATCTACTATATGATTCACGCTTGACCTTTCGGTTTCAGTGTTCCGAGGCCATATCTGCATATGCTAGGCTCGTCAAGTTTAACCTGAGTATTCTGCGTGTGCAAAACTGGCTTGCACCCGTTGTAGATGGACGTAGAGCTTATCACACCCGATCATCACGTGGTGTCTGGGCACGACGAACTTTGGCAACGGTGCATACTCAGGGAGAACACTTTTATCTTGAAATTTAGTGAGAGATCATCTTATAATGCTACCGCCAATCAAAGCAAGATAAGATGCATAAAAGATAAACATCACATGCAATCAATATAAGTGATATGATATGGCCATCATCATCTTGTGCTTGTGATCTCCATCTCCGAAGCATCGTCATGATCACCATCGTCAATGACGTGATAGCTTGATCTCCATCGTAGCATCGTTGTCGTCTCGCCAATCTTATGCTTCTACGACTATCGCTACCGCTTAGTGATAAAGTAAAGCATTACAGGGCGATTGCATTGCATACAATAAAGCGACAACCATATGACTCCTGCCAGTTGCCGATAACTTGGTTACAAAACATGATCATCTCACACAATAAAATTTAGCATCATGCCTTGACCATATCACATCACAACATTCCCTGCAAAAACAAGTTAGACGTCCTCTACTTTGTTGTTGCAAATTTTACATGGCTGCTATGGGCTTAGTAAGAACCGTTCTTACCTACGCATCAAAACCACAACGGTAGTTTGTCAAGTTGGTGTTGTTTTAACCTTCACAAGGACCGGGCGTAGCCACACTCGGTTCAACTAAAGTTGGAGAAACTGAAACCCGCCAGCCACCTGTGTGCAAAGCACGTCGGTAGAACCAGTATCGCGTAAGCGTACGCGTAATGTCGTTCCGGGCCGCTTCATCCAACAATACCGCCAAACCAAAGTATGACATGCTGGTAAGCAGTATGACTTATATCGCCCACAACTCACTTGTGTTCTACTCGTGCATATAACATCAACACATAAAACCTAGGCTCGATGCCACTGTTGGGGAACGTAGTAATTTCAAAAAAATTCCTACGCACACGCAAGATCATGGTGATGCACAGCAACAAGAGGTGAGAGTGTTGTCTACGTACCCTCGTAGACCGGAAGCGGAAGCGTTATAACAACGCGGTTGATGTAGTCGTACGTCTTCACGGCCCGACCGATCAAGCACCGAAACTACGGCACCTTCGAGTTTTTGCACACGTTCAGCTCGATGACGATCCCCGGACTCCGATCCAGCAAAGTGTCGGGGATGAGTTCCGTCAGCACGACGGCATGGTGACGATCTTGATGTTCTACCGTCGCAGGGCTTCGCCTAAGCACCGCTACAATATTATCGAGGATTATGGTGGAGGGGGGCACCGCACACGGCTAAGAGATCAATGATCAATTGTTGTGTCTCTGGGGTGCCCTCCTGCCCCCGTATATAAAGGAGTGGAAGAGGGGGCCGGCCAAGGAGGGTGGCGCGCCCAAGGGGGGGAGTCCAATTCCCACCGGGAGTAGGACTCCCCTTTTTCCTATTAGGAATAGGAGAGGGAAGGAAGAGGAAGGAGGGAGGAAGGAAAGGGGGGCCGGCCCCCCTCCCAATTCGGATTGGGCGTGGGGGGGCACCCCCCCCTCCCTTGCTCCCTTCCCCTCCTTTCCACTAAGGCCCAATAAGGCCCATATACCTCCCGGGGGGTTCCGATAACCTCCCGGTGATCCGGTATTGTCCCAATCTTACCCGGAACCTTTCCGGTGTACAAATATAGTCGTCCAATATATCGATCTTTATGTCTCGACCATTTCGAGACTCCTCGTCAAGTCCGTGATCACATCCGGGACTCCGATCAACCTTCGGTACATCAAAATATATAAACACATAATGAAAGTGTCATCGTAACGTTAAGCGTGCGGACCCTACGGGTTCGAGAACAATGTAGACATGACCGAGACACGTCTCCGGTCAATAACCAATAGCGGAACCTGGATGCTCATATTGGCTCCTACATATTATACGAAGATCTTTATCGGTCAGACCGCATAACAACATACGTTGTTCCCTTTGTCATCGGTATGTTACTTGCCCGAGATTCGATCGTCGGTATCTCAATACCTAGTTCAATCTCGTTACCGGCAAGTCTCTTTACTCGTTCCGTAATACATCATCTTGCAACTAACTTATTAGTTGCATTGCTTGCAAGGCTTAAGTGATGTGTATTACCGAGAGGGCCCAGAGATACCTCTCCGACAATCGGAGGACAAATCCTAATCTCGAAATACGCCAACCCAACATGTACCTTTGGAGACACCTGTAGAGCACCTTTATAATCACCAAGTTACATTGTGACGTTTGGTAGCACACAAAGTGTTCCTCCGGTAAACGGGAGTTGCATAATCTCATAGTCATAGGAACATGTATAAGTCATGAAGAAAGCAATAGCAACATACTAAATGATCGGGTGCTAAGCTAATGGAATGGGTCATGTCAACCACATCATTCTCCTAATGATGTGATCCCGTTAATCAAATGACAACTCATGTCTATGGTTAGGAAACATAATCATCTTCGATTAACGAGCTAGTCAAGTAGAGGCATACTAGTGACACTTTGTTTGTCTATGTACTCACACAAGTATTACGTTTCCAGTTAATACAATTCTAGCATGAATAATAAACATTTATCATGATATAAGGAAATAAATAATAACTTTATTATTGCCTCTAGGGCATATTTCCTTCAAGGTAATCTTTACACATCCCATGTACTGAATAAGAAAGAGGTACAGAGTTGGCTTACAATCGCCACTTCACACAATACATAAATATAGCATTACATCATCCAGATACAATCAAGGTCTGACTACGGAACCAAAATAAAGACAACGCCAAATGCATAAGATCCCCGATCACCGCAACTGGGCTCCACTACTGATCGTCTGGAAAGGAAACGTAGTAACGTCCTGAGTCCTCATCGAACTCCCACTTGAGTTCAGTCGCATCTCCTGGAATGGCATCATCGACACCTGCATCTAGTTTTGGAAGTAATCTGTGAGTCACGGGGACTCAGCAATCTTATGGGTAGGGAAAAGGTATGAGGTGGAGCTGCAGCAAGCACTAGCATGTATGGTGGCTAACAAACGCAAAAGAGAGCGAGAAGAGAAGGCAAAGCACGTTCGAGAATCTATGATCAAGAAGTGATCCTAGAACTACTTATGTTCAATCATAACACGAGACCGTGTTCTCTTCCCGGACTCCGCCGAAAAGAGACCATCACGGCTACACACGCGGTTGATTCATTTTAGTTAAGTTAAGTGTCAAGTTTTCTACAACTGGACATTAACAAATTCCCATCTGCCCATAACCGCGGGCACGGCTTTCGAAAGTTCAAATCCCTGCAGGGGTTTCCCAACTTAGCCCATCACAAGCTCTCACGGTCAACAAAGGATATTCCTTCTCCCAGGACGACCCGGTCAGACTCGGAATCCCGGTTACAAGACATCTCAACAATGGTAAAACAAGACCAGCAAGACCACTCGCTGTGCCGACAAATCCTGATAGGAGCTGCACATATCTCTTTCTCAGGGCACACCAGATAAGCTAAGCGTATGGGAGCCAACGTAACCCAAGTTGCCAAGGGACGGCCCTGCACGGTGCTCTAGGTTGGACCAACACTTAGAGAAGCACTGGCGCAGGGCTTTAAAATAAAGATGACCCTTGAGTCCGTGAAACCCAAGGGAAAAAGGCTAGGTGGCAAATGGTAAAACCAAGGTTGGGCCTTGCTGGAGGAGTTTTATTCAAAGCGAAATGTCAAGGGGTCCCCATAACACCCAACCGTGTAAGGAACGCAAAATCAAGGAACATAACACCGGTATGACGGAAACTAGGGTGGCAAGAGTGGAACAAAACACCAGGCATAAGGCCGAGCCTTCCACCCTTTATCAAGTATATAGGTGCATTAAAGTAAACAAGATATAATAATGATATCCCAACAATAATCATGTTCCAACAAGGAACAAACTCCAGTCTTCACCTGCAACTAACAACGCTATAAGAGGGGCTGAGCAAAGCGGTAACATAGCCAAACAATGGTTTGCTAGGACAAGGTGGGTTAGAGGTTTGACATGGCAATATGGGAGGCATGATAAAGCATGTGGTAGGTACCGCGGCATACGCATAGCAATAGAGCGAGCAACTAGCAAGCAAAGATAGAAGTGATTTCGAGGATATGGTCATCTTGCCTGCAAAGTTCTCCGAGTTAACGTAAGCTTGATCCTCGTAAGCGTACTCAACGGGTTCCTCGGTCACGTACTCGTCTCCCGGCTCTATCTAAATCAAGAACACAAGCAAAGGGAACCACAATCAACCACGGTGCAATGCGCAAGCAACATGATGCAAAACATGGCATGATATGCGGGATGTGATATGCAATGCATACGCATGCTTCGAAAGGAAAAGATTGAACCAGGCCTCAACTTTGCAAACCAAGAGTGCCGCTAGAAAGATGAGTTGATTTCGATCGAAATCGATATAAAGATCACCGGAATCGGATGCACGGTTTGCAAATGGCAAGCAAAACAATAATGGCACTATCCTGCGATTAACAGCACGATGCCATCTAAAATGCAACAAGAAACTAAGCTACTGCACTCTAACAAAGCAACAAAGCACATGGCAGTGATCCACTCAAGAAGCTTGATAAAAGATGAACACTGAGCTACGGCTAATTCACACAAGAACAGGCTAAAACAAGCATGGCAAAAGTGCAAAAGATATCAGGTTCACAGACTTAGTGAAAATAACAGCATGTCGGGATTTAACATCAGGAAGCAATGTTTAGAGCAAGATAACAACATGCTACAGGAACATATCATGGCAAAGCAAGGCACGGCATGAAACTACTCAAAGCATATAACAAAAGTCCTTTACTTACCGTAAGCCAAAAGGGATCAGAAGATATGATGGCACCCATGTAAACATAGCAAGTTTCGTTAACAGAATCAGACTTAGCAGAAAACTGGACATGGCAAAAACAGAGTTACGTAGGCATGTTTACGAGCTTGATGCACTCACCACAAGGCATTGCATGACAAACTAAGCATACACCCAGCAAGAAGGCATGCTCAAGAAGCTAAACATGGCAAGAAACAACTCATAGCATGCATGGAACAACTACAACAACCTCAGCAAAATTGATTAACATGTAAACAATCTGCCAGGAACATTTTATAGCAAAAGTAGAGCAAGATTGAGTCATGTGTAGCGACCCGACCCGAATGGATCAAGTCTCTGTGCTTAAGTGACATCCCTGGATCGGTATGCTGACACACACAATACTCGAGGATTTATAACAGAGGTAAATCACATGTATAAAGTAACGTAAATACTATTACCTCAATCCAAACAGCGGAAGTAACAAGCTTGTGGATTCCCATCAACACCAACAGCAAAGTTGAGTGTAGAAATCATAACCCTAATGTATCACTTACTCGTCGTAAGAAAATCCTGCAACATGAGACGTTGCAGCCACAAAGGGTCAGTACATTGAATGTACTGGCAAATTCACACCATAGAGAAATGATGAAATATGGCTATCACTACATGCATATATGGCTGGTGGAAAAGCTCTATGGTTAAGGTTTTTGCGAAAAGCCAATTTTTCCCTACTGTAGAGGAATAAATTTTATTTAACTATCATGGTGGTTGTTAAACATTGAGAGTGTAGACACCCTCTCGATCCCAATTAAGTATCATCATTAAAACCCAACAAAATTAATTAAAGTCACATGATGAGACTCACATGATAATCCAAGTACTAGATACTCAAGACGTCCATAACCGGGGATACTGCTAACCATGGTTAGTTTATACACTCTGCAGAGGTTTGTGCACTTTTCCCCACAAGACTCGATCTCCTCCGTTAGATTTCTCGCACTACATGGTGTTTGAGAGACGGATGACCGAGACATAGTCTTCTAGAAGCATTTGCACCTTACGATGGGTAGACCGTACCACCTACTACCCCTACATCTGCTAGTCTACCACTGTAAGAGTTCACACGACTTACTCAACTATGCTAGAGCCCATAATAGCTTGTTGCTGCACACGGAAGTTTCTAGTATGAATAATCTCATGATCCCTTTGAGCCTGGGTGGCGGTCCATAAAAAAATAGGCAATCACTGGAATACCCAGGTGCCTCAATCCACCCAGATGTGTGTTAAAGTTTCCACCTTAAGTAAACCATTAATTAACAATCTCACATCTGTCATGAATACTCTCAAACCCAAACCACGTTTACGCATAGCATAGCAGTATAAGCATAACGTAATAGTAACTCCCAAGGTTTGAATGTAGGGAAATAGGTTCCTACCTCATCAACTACTTCCCAATACCCACATGTTATCAATCCTACTCATGCAATGTTTGAGGGTTGAAACTAATGCATAAAAACGGGGTATGAAAAGGGATATGATCAAAGTGTGAACTTGCCTGCAATGTTGATGAAGATGATTCACACTCAAAACTCTTGATAGTTCTACTCGTCACACTCCGGTCAATCTATCGTAAGCAAGCAATAGTAACCACACATAAGCAATCACTCAAAGATCGGAGAGAACAAAGAAAACAATTCAGAAAACGTCAAAACCAAGCAAATAACTCTTGCAACATGAAACAATTTCTAACAGTACCAAAATTAAGTGAATTTGGCCTTATCATAAAGTTTAGGTCAAGAGCTTCGATTTGCAAAAAGAATCAACTAAAACGGGGCTACGAAACTCAAGTTATGATCAAACGAAGTTTGAATTCAAATCTCGTCTAATTCAAATTTTAAAATTTCAAAAACATGTTTGAGTTGGATTACTGGATAGAGGAGATCACAACGAAGAAGTGGGCGTTGGTTTCGTTGGATTTGGCCAAACGAGTAAAAAGTTGTGCTTGTTTGAAGAACAGGGACTATTCTGTAAATAAAGTATTCACATCTAGGTCCCTGGCCGAAATTAAAAAGAAAAAAGAAAAATTCTACCAAACGAACGTTCACCGCCGAACGCTAACTAACGAAAACCGTTTGCTCCAGAGCCTAAGCTAACGAATGCTCTCTAAATAGAAAAAAATGCTTAGAAAAAAAACAAATGGATCTGGATCCTTAGATCCATATCGGATGGACGAGGAGGGGTTGTGGTTACCGCGGCAGTTGGAGTCGCCGGCGACAGAGAAGACGGTGGCGGTGGCGTCGGCTACGGACGGGGCGGCGGCTCCGGTGGCTCTCCGGCTCGGGTGAACCCACGGTGAGGCGCGACGCGACGAAGGGACTCCGGTGGTGGTGGCGGCGTTGGGCGTAGGCGGCGGTGGAGTGCGGGGCAACGGTGGCAGATCTCGACGGAGCTCGCGAACTCCGGCGAGTTTGCGTGGGGCGTGGGGAGGCAAGGGCGGCTGCGTTTCGAGGAGAAAACAGGGCCGGGGTCGAGGGTTTATATAGGGGGTCGCCTTGGGCGAGGGGCAAGGCGAGGGAGGCGTCCGGGTTGAGCACGGCGTCGGCCGGCGGAGCGTGCGCATGCGGGACTCCGGCGAGAGGTCGGGGACGAACCCGACAGGTGGGTCCCACCTGTCGGTGGCTGAGCGAGGCGGCGGCCGATCGCAGGCGCGAGCGGACGAGCGGAGCGGAGCGGCTTCGGGCGCGGCTGGCTCTGGGCCGTGGCCTGGCCTGGGAGCTGAGAGAGAGAGAGAGAGAGAGAGAGAGAGAGAGAGAGCAGTGCTGGGCTTCAGCCTGGCACTGTTCGGAGAGTTTTTTTTTAAACACAGACAAACGAAAATAAAACAAAAGAAAATAATAATAAAATATAGGCATATAATATATCAAAATTTTCAGAAAAAGATTTCCTACAAGCTCAACATTTTTCTAGAGTCAAATAAAATTCACAAAAATTCAAATAAAGCAAAGAGTGCTACTGCTCTAATAAAATCCAGTAAAAATCATTTTAAAAATACCAAAATGATTTCAAACTTATTTATCTCCAATTTTCTGATGTAGGGAATCATGTTTCCCTATTTTCCATATATTTTATTTTTGGAGAAAAATAATTTGAAAAAAAAACTCAAATAACTCCAAATTGAAAATAAATTCAAAAGAACTTCGAATTTAATTCTTTGGAACTTCCAACTCATATTTCATATAATTTGAAGAAGTCATTTTATCTTCTCTCGTGAAAATCATTGAATTGCATAAAGTTTCAGAATTTGAAAATACTTCCAAATGAAATTCAAATATTTTCAACACCCCTTGTCATTTAAATAAATGGAAGAAGTCATGTCATCTTCTCTCCAGGGTTTTGTGGTGAAAAGGATTTGAATTCACGGAGATCACGAATGCAAAATGAAAGTTTGGGAAAGTCCATTTATTCCCTCTCATTTAACTTTCAAAAAAATTGGATTCACTCACTTTCAGTCAATCAATCAAACAGTCAATCAAATCTATCTATTTATTATAACATTCCAAAATTTAGAATTTTGGGATGTTACATCATGCTAGGGTACTCCATAATTGCAAACAAAGACATGGATGGATAGAACATAACAATATCTCAAAATCATCCTTACTGAACATGCTCAAAAGAGGCATGGATCATTCTGTAGCAGCATGAATTCATGGCATAAAAATAACATCAGGGAAATGACTTAGAAGAATTCTAAGCCCCTGAAATCAGCAACATCATGAGAGCTACTTTGCATGCTTGTGATAGTCACCACAAAGATCACAAAAATACATGGCATACACCCCTGTAAAGATGGCATGGCATATCCCAAAACACATGTAGGGCTCAAGTTCATAGGAGGCACACATTAAACATGGCAAAAATGACAAATGTTCATAATCTGTTAAGAAACAGACACTAACATTACATAGCACTCTTGCAACAGCATTTAGGGCATCAAGATGGAATCAAACAAGCATGGTGCAATGAAATGAAATGAAATGAAGAGCACATCCAGACAAACAATTTGATATATTACACGCCCAAAACGGAGCTACGGATGCAAAGTTATGATGGGATGAACATGCCAAAAAATAACCAGAAAAAGGACTTAGGGAAAATTCCGAAGTCAACCTAGGGTTTTACTATAGCCAGATCTGATGCACGTGAATCGAGGTTGGTCGGGAAGTTCGCTGGAGAAGACGGGGCGGTGGCTGGATCTTGCCAGATCCGCTCGCCGGCGACGAGGGGCAGTGGAGGCGGCGAGGTGGCGGCGAGCGGCGTGGCCGTGGGCGAGGAGGAGGAGGTCTGGCCGGTGGCGACCGGAGCCGGGCGGCGCGGCGGAGCGGCGCCCGCGGCGGTGACCGGTGAGCTGGACGGCGGGACGGCGATCGCGGGAGGCGGCGGCGGAGCTTGCGGCTCGCGGGGGAGGCGACGGGCCTCGGGGGTCCGCGACGGGCCTGGCGGGCCGGTGCGGGAGGGCTGCGAAGTGGGCGCAGGTGCGCCACATGGCGGCGCGCGATAGGTCGGGCGGCGGCGGGCGGACGTGTCCGGCCTGATCCGGACGCGTCCGGCGGCGGGAGGAGGAAGAGGCTAGGGTTAGGGGTGGTTTTTGCCCGAAATTTCAAAGGGGGAGGCCTATTTATACATAGAAGGAGCTAGGAGACTCCAAATGAGGTGCGGTTTTCGGCCACGCGATCGTGATCGAACGGCCGAGAGGATGAAGGGGGTTTAGGTGGGTTTGGGGCCACTTTGGAGGGGTGTTGGGCTGCAACACACACGAGGCCTTTACGGTTCCTCGGTTAACCGTTGGAGTATCAAACGAACTCCAAATGGCACGAAACTTGACAGGCGGTCTACCGGTGGTATACCAAGGCCTCTTGGCAAGTATCGGTCCAATTCGAGAATGTTTAACACTCGCACATGAAAAGAGGCAAAAGGGGACGCCAGAGGACACAGGAGTGCCGGAATGCAAAACGGACAACGGGGAAAATGCTCAGATGCATGCGACGAACACGTATGCAAATGCGATGCACATGATGACATGATATGAGATGCATGACATGGACAAAAAGCAAAACGGAGACAACACCCAACCACGAGGGAAATATCATAACTTAGAGCCGAAAATGGCAAGAGTTGGAGTACAAATATGGCAAGTTACATACGGGGCGTTACAGTCGATTAGCCCAACTTCAAAACCACGGTCTTGTAACAACTAGGTAAGGTGGTCATACCATGCACGTGGGGCTTGTTTAAGGCCATAGAGTGCCTTATCGAGTTGATACACATGATCGGGAAAGTAGGGATCCTCGAACCCGGGGGGTTGCTTGACATATACCAATTCATTAATGGGACCATTAAGAAAAGCACTCTTCACATCCATTTGTTGTAACTTAAAGTTATGATGGGAAGCATATGCAATCAACATGTGAATGGATTCAAGACGAGCAACGGGGGCAAAGGTTTCACCATAGTCGATACCCTCGACTTGGTACTAGCCTTGTGCTACCAACCGAGCCTTGTTGCGAATGATAATCTCATGAGCACCTTGCTTGTTCTTGAATATCCACTTGGTTCCAATGACATTGTGGTTCTCCATTGGCCTTGGCACCAATCTCCACACCTTGTTGCGCTCAAAGTTGTTGAGTTCTTCATGCATGGCATTGAGCCAATCCGGATCTTCGGGCCTCATAGACCTTTTGGGGTTCAACACAAGAGACAAGCGCGTGATGTTCACAATAGTTTGATAATTGTCTGCGAGTGCTCACCCCCTTTCTTAAGCTTCTAAGTACATTTGTCATGAGATGATCCTTGGTGGAGAGCTTGGAAACAATCTTGGCGGCACGAGCTCCAATTCCTCCTCGGGGGTGAGACGAGGAGTGGTCATGTAACACCCACCATGCGGCTATATCTCCCACGTGTCGGAGCACGACTTAGAGGCATAACCGCATTGTAGGAATGTCGCAAGAGGGGTAATCTTTACACAACCCATGTACTGAATAAGAAAGAGGTACAGAGTTGGCTTACAATCACCACTTCACACAATACAAGAATATAGCATTACATCATCCAGATACAATCAAGGTCCGACTACGGAACCAAATAAAGAAAGACAACCCCTAATGCTAGATCCCTGATCACCCCGACTGGGCTCCACTACTGATCAACTGGAAACGAAACAACACAACGAACACGATCTTCATCGAGCTCCTCCTTGAGCTCGGTTGCGTCACCTGCACGGTATCATCGGCACCTGCAACTGGTTTAGGAAGTAATTTGTGAGTCACGGGGACTCAGCAATCTCACACCCTCGCGATCAAGACTATTTAAGCTTATGGGTAGGGAAAAGGTAGTGAGGTGGAGCTGCAGCAAGCACTAGCATATATGGTGGCTAACTTAGGCAAATGAGAGCGAGAAGAGAAGCAAAGCACGGTCGCGAACTAGAAGTGATCAAGAAGTGATCCTGAAACTACTTACGTTCAAGCATAACTCCAACACCGTGTTCACTTCCTGGACTCCACCGGAAAGAGACCATCATGGCTGCACGCGCGGTTGATGAATTTTAATTAGATTAAGTGTCAAGTTCTCTACAACCGGACATTAACAAATTCCCATCTGCCCATAACCACGGGCACGGCTTTCGAAATTTCAAAACCCTGCAGGGGTGTCCCAACTTAGCCCATCACAAGCTCTCACGGTCAACGAAGGATATTCCTTCTAGCGGGAAAACCTGATCAGTCTCGGAATCCCGGTTACAAGACATTTCGACAATGGTAAAACAAGACCAGCAAAGCCACCCGATGTATTGACAAATCCCGATAGGAGTCGCACGTATCTTGTTCTCGGGGCAATACCGGATGAGACTAGCTATGAGTAAAACCAACCCTCAAGTTTCCCCGAGGTGGCCCCGCAGGCAGCTCAGTTCGGACCAACACTCAAAGGAGCACTGGCCTGGGGGGGTTAAAATAAGATGACCCTTGAGTCTGCAGAACCCAAGGGAAAAAGGCTAGGTGGCAAATGGTAAAACCAAGGTTGGGCCTTGCTGGAGGAGTTTTATTCAAAGCGAAATGTCAAGGGGTCCCCATAACACCCAACCGTGTAAGGAACGCAAAATCAAGGAACATAACACCGGTATGACGGAAACTAGGACGGCAAGAGTGGAACAAAACACCAGGCATAAGGCCGAGCCTTCCACCCTTTACCATGTATATAGATGCATTAATATAAACAAGAGATATGGTGATATCCCAACATATCCATATTCCAACATCGAACAAACTTCATCTTCACCTGCAACTAGCAACGCTATAAGAGGGGCTGAGCAAAGCGGTAACATAGCCAAACAACGGTTTGCTAGGAAAGGTGGGTTAGAGGCTTGACATGGCAAAATGGGAGGCATGATATAGCAAGTGGTAGGTATAGCGACATAGCAATTAGAGCGAGCAACTAGCAAGCAAAGATAGAAGTGATTTCGAGGGTATGGTCATCTTGCCTGAGATCCCGCAAGGAAGAAGAACGAGTCCATGAATAAGACAAATGGACGTAGTCGAATGGATCCTCACAAACACGACATTAACGGAACTAACCCGAAGAAGCAACACCGGAAAGAAGCAAACCCCATCACATAAACATGGCATGATGCAGAACCAAGTATGATGCATGTCCGGTTTAATGAAGCATGGCATGGCAAAGTGCAACAAACAACACTACAAATTAAGTGGAGATCAATATGCAATGAGTTTCATATTGACGAAACACCACAACAATTATTTAGTTCTCTCCCGTTTATGTACCCAACAATATTAAATGTTGATTAACATGGAAAGAGGTGGAGCAAATGGAAAACTACCTATATAGGCAAGTTTAAATGAGGCCGGAACAACAAACAACAAGTCCAGAAAAACCTCATGTGCAATATTTTAGGTTTGGTACTGTTCTTCCTAAATCATAATTTAGAGTTGTTAAACATGCAAAGTAAAGTCACCATGTTAAACTAGGCATTTTTCCACCCCATTTACATATAAAGTTTGTTACAAACCGAGTTACGGTTAAATAGTTATGAATTAAATCATTTTAGCAAGTTATTTAAGCAAATTTAAACCAACAGCATTTTAAACATTTTAGATATGGGTGAAAAAGACATATTATGAAACTACACAAAATTCTAAGCAACTTTCATATTAAGTTTGTTTTAGTCCGATGCACGGTTCAACAGTTATTAAATGCATGATGCTTGGGGGGTTTTCTGCAAAACTGTTTTACTGGAATAAAAGCAAATTCGGAGCAGTAGAAAAAAAATATAACTACGGGCCGTATCTGAATCATAATGGGCCAGTAGAGAGAAATAAAAAAACAAAGGATGCGTTGGGGGCCTCACCATGGGCTAAGGCCCAGGTGGGTGTTGGCGGCGCGGGCAGGCCGCGGAGGAGGCTGGGCCTTCCTGGCGCTGTCTGGGCCTTGGAGGCCGAGCGGTCAACAGGCGCGACATGCGCTCGAACGGCTCGAGACAGGGGTGCCTTCCTCCTCTGCTCGACAGGAAGCAGGCACGGCGGCGCTGAGGGCTTCAGCGAGCGTGGGGAACAACGGGATGGCGCGAGGAGGCGCCTGGGTCCAGATCCTACTAGGGGAGGTGCGGATCGGATCTCCGAGCAGGGAAACGTGCTACAAGGCCATGGCTGCAGCTGTTGCCTGAAGAAAAGACAGAGAAGAAATTCAGAGGAAAAACGCGGACGGGAAGAAGGGAGAGACAACAGGGAGATGGCCGGGACACGGCAGCCTGAGGTGAACCTGCGGTCGCCGGCGGGAGTAGGCAGCGCTGGGAACGGTGGGGAGGCCTGCAGGTAGTGGTCGTCGAGCTCGGTAGGGGCAGCACCAGATCAGAAGAAGAGGAGGGCCTCGGCGTTCTGGTTTTGCTGAAGACGAGAGGAAGCCGAGCCCGGCGTGGAGCAGGTGATTTAGCGCGGCGGCGGCAGCCTGGGGTTCCCGGCAACGATGAGGCCGGTTGAGGCGCGAAGGCGAGGATGAGGTTGCAAGGGCGGCAAGGCAAGCCCTAGCTTGAGGCGTCCATGGCTGCAGGGGAGAAGGAACAAGGCAGTGATGTTGTTTCGGTGCTGGACGTGTCCATGGAGGCAGGGGAGGCTGCGGTGAAGCGACTCTGACAGGCTGGAGTCGAGGTAGCGCACGGATCCGGCTGGTCTCGAGGAGCTCCGGGCGGCGCAGAAGCTTGAAGTGGAAGCCATGGCGCTCGACGGCGGCGCTGGTCGAGGTGGAGGCCTGCAGTGGCTTCCATGGCATGGGGAGCACCTGTACAGAGAAGAGAGAGGATGGATGAGAGGCAGAGGAAGCCACGGGAGGGAAAAATGGAGGGAGGAGGAACAAGGGAGAGAGCACGGGGTCGGCCTGGTGGTGGCTTCGGTCGCCGGCGAGGGAAGTGGCTCAGGGTCGATGGTGGGGGCAGCGACGAGGCAGCGGGGTGCTCATGCAAGACCGAGGCCAGAAGGAGGAGGCGGAGGGGATTGGATCAAGGAAAAATAGAGGAGGCACTCGATTGGGGCGATGGGGATCCCGAGGAAGATGTGGCGGCGGCGCGACCGGACGGGCTCCCTAGGTTTTAGGGTTGGACTAGTGTTTGGTCCGGTGAATATATAGCAGGTGGACTAGGCTTAGGGGCTACCTCGTCCCTCCGATCGTAATTGGATAGTCGCGAATAAATAGGCTAGGAAGACCAAAAAGAAAAATGGAGATGTTTTGTAGATGTTTGGGGATGATCCGGACCCAACGGTCACGACTGCTCGGGTCGGGTCCGGGACAATTTTCGGACGCGCGCGAGGGGTCGATGCACTATGCAAAGAGGGGTTTTCGGACCGTGTGATCGCATCGGACGGCTCTGGACACGAAGAGGGGTAGGTAGATGGACTAGGTGGGTTGTAGCGAGGCTAAGGGGAGAGAAGAGAGAGAGGGCCTAGCAGCAGTTTTCGGAGACCGAAAACGTCCGACGTTTGACCGACTATAATGCCGCTATAGTTATCCGTTGGGGCACCAAACGAACTCCGAACGCGATGAAACTTGGCAGGCGGCCTATCTACAACATAAAAACACCACATGCCAACTTACAACCCAATCTGAGAACATTTTCCGGTCACTTATAAAGTAATATTTCGGACGTGTCGTGGGCGTGTGCAAGGGTGTCTGGACTCAGAACGGACAACGGAAGCAACGGGGAGGCCGGGACGGATGCAAGTTTGAAAACATGATGATGCAATGCACATGATGACATGACAAGATGCAACACGCAAGCGAATGACAAGGCAACAACATCGAATAACTGGAAGACACCTGGCGCAATGGTCTTGGGGCGTTACAGGTCACTTGATCATCTTGAGCGCCGTCTTGAGCTTGTTCTTGATCTCGAAGGAGCTCTTGATCTTGAAATTTCTCGGAGGAGAGAACTTGACCTTGGGCATCACTTGATGTTACAACACCATCTTGGGATTGACCTTGCCCTTGGTCTTGTTCTTGAGGTTGAGGGCCTTCACTTTGTTCTTCGGAAGCATGTGCGCCTTGGGTTGGTGATGGCTCCACAAGAGTTAAGCATTGTCCTTCTCCTTCAGCCAAAAGGGGTTCCTCAATGGGTAGGATAAAACCAACACCCATTCTTATTATGGCTTGGGGAGGAATTTCATCACCTACATCACAAGAGCCACTTTGCTCCACTTGGGAGCCATTATTCTCATCAAACTCCACGTTACATGTCTCCTCAATAAGTCCCGTGGACTTATTGAGGACACGGTAAGCATGGGAGTTTGTAGCATAACCAACAAATATGCCCGAATGAGCTCTAGCCTCAAATTTAGACAAACGAACACCTTTCTTGAGAATGAAACACCTACACCCGAACACCCGGAAGTACTTGAGGTTTGGCTTGTTCCCGGTGCGTATCTCATATGGAGTCTTATTCAAGCCTTTGTGGAGGTAGAGCCGATTTGATGCATGACACGCGGTGTTGATGGCTTCGGCCGAAAAGTTGTATGGAGACTTGAACTCCGTCATCATGGTCCTTGCCGCATCCATCAACGTCCGGTTCTTCCTCTCCGCTACACCATTTTGTTGAGGGGTGTATGGTGAGGAATATTGATGCTTGATCCCCTCATCACTAAGAAACTCATCCAATGTGTAGTTCTTGAACTCGGTGCCGTTGTCACTTCTTATCGTCAAGATCTTTGCATCGTGTTAATGTTGAGCCTCATTTGCAAAGTCGATGACGGTTTGTTGGGTCTCACTCTTCCTTTTGAAGAGATATACCCAAGTGTATCTTGAATAATCATCCACAATCACCAAGCAATACTTCCTACCCTCAAGACTATCAAAAGATGGGGGGCCAAAGAGATCCATGTGAAGGAGCTCCAAAGGCCTCTTCGAGAAAATGATAGTCGTGGGAGGGTGAGCCTTTTCATGTAGCTTTCCTTCGATACAAGCACTGCAAGCACGATCTTTGGCAAAACAAACATTTGTTAGTCCACGGACATGTTCCCCCTTGAGAAGACTTTGCAAAGATCTCATATTGACATGGGCAAGATGGCGGTGCCAAAGCCATCCCACGTCAACTTTAGCCATTAGGCATGTCGCGGTCTTAGTGAGTCGCTCCGAAAAGTTGATCACATAGAGACCGTTTTCGACATGCCCAACAAAGTCTACTTTAAGAGTCTTGCTCCACAAGAGAGCCACGGTATAAACATCAAAGAAGGTGGCAAAACCCATGAGTGCTAGTTGATGAACGGAAAGTAAATTGTATGCAAGGGACTCAACAAGCATGACCTTCTCGATCGTAAGATCATGAGAAATGACAACCTTGCCGAGTCCCAATACCTTAGAGGACGAGGCGTCACCCCACTCGATGTTGGTGGGCATGGATGGAATCTTCTGCACGTCCACCACGAAGTCCTTGCTTCCAGTCATATGATTAGTAGCTCCACTATCGAGCAACCATGAACCCCCACCGGAAGCAAACACCTACAAGAGATCAATGCTTGGTTTTAAGTACCCATTTTGTAATGGGTCCTTTGATGTTAGTAACAAGGGTCTTAGGAACTCAAATAGACCATTCAATGTACTCATAAGGAGAACCAACAAATTTGGCATAAACATGCCCATCTCTAGCACGGCACAACACATAAGAAGGGTTAAAGTCGCCAACTTTGTTGGGAAGGGAAGCGTTGCCCTTCTTGGCATCACTACCCCTCACGGTGTTCTTCTCCTTCTCCTTAGTAGCACCCTCTCCCTCCTTCACAAAGGTTTGCTTGAGAGGAGGAGGTCGTTTGGCATTGTCATTCTTCTTCTTGTTCTTGGACTTGGGCACGTACCCAATCCCTTCCTTGGCCACAACTCCCTTTTGGTTGGTCAAAAGGTCGTTGAGGTTCTTCTCGCCTTGTATGCAAGACACAAGACCTTTCTCAAGTTGCACCTTTAACTTAGCGTTCTCCTGAAAAAGATGCACGTGCTCACAACATGGGTTAGTAGCATTTGCATTATCAATTAACATCATACGAGGAAAAGTGGCTTTCTCCTTGGTTAGCTTTACTTGAAGTTGATCATGAGACTCTTTGAGGCTAGCATGAGCACCCTTCAAGACCTTGTGAGCCTTGTCAAGTAGGTCAAACCCCTCTTTGAGTCTAGCAAGATCAACCCCAAGCTTGGCCTTCTCGGAGTTTAGCACACGAGAAACAACAAGAGCATGATCAAAATCTTTCTTTAACTTAGCGTGATCAATGTTGTGTGACTCCTCAAGAGCCAAACGAATACCACGCTCTCCCTCAAGAGCATTGGAAAGATCCGAAATCTCATCGACATAGTCACGACTATGCCCCTCCATCTTGGAGATAGTATCTTCGTGAGCCTCGATCATGTCATTGGCTTCACCAAGCTGCTCCAAGAGAGCAACGAAATGCTTCTTGGATTTACCCTTGAGTTTACCCATAAAGGACTCAAACTCATTTTCCTCCACATTAGATCCCTCATATTCATCAATGCAATCCGTCAAGGAAGGATTATTAATGATGGTAGTTTTGATGTTGGGGGTTACCTTGTTGGTGGCTTTAGCCATGAGGCACTTGGCGGTGATGTTCTCATTGGGTGAGTCGAAGAGAGACACTCGTGGAGTTGTTGCAATGGCAACGGAGGCCATGGCAACCGACTCACCATCTTCATCATCATCATCATGGTACTCTTCTTGAACCACCAACACCTTGTGAGGGGTCTTCTTGGTGAAGTTGCTCTTGTTTGGGAAAGACTTGGCTTTGTCCTTTCGGATGAGCTTGCCACCATTGTCTTCCCTCTTCTCATACGGGCACTCCGTAACAAAGTGGCTCACATTGCCACAATTATAGAAAGTCCTCACACGTTGCTTGCTCTTCGTGCCACTTGAGTTGTTCTTGTTGAAGTTTGTCCTTGAGTTTTTCTTGCTCCAAAATTGCCTTGAAGCAAGAGCCATGTGTTCATGATAGGCATACTTTGTATCTCCGTGGTTGCTTTCCTCTTCTTCCTCTTCTTCTTCTTCTTCATCACAAACCTTGGCCTTCAATGCAAGGTTGGGCTTCTTTGCCCTTTGAGAGCGAAGCATCGCATTGTCGGCGGTCTTGTCCAAGATGCTCATAGCCACAAACTCATCCAAGACTTCACTTGAGGACAAAGTGTGCAAGTCCGGCCTTTGACGAATGATGGAGGACATAGCCTTATGGTAAGGCATCATTGCCTTGAGGAATTTGTGCTTGATCCAATTGTCATCCGTGTCCTTGCTCCCATGATCTCGGAGTGAAACCGCGAGTTTGGTTACTCTTCAATAAAGCTCACGAGGTTCTTCATCTTCCTTCATTGCAAACTCATCGGCTTCATCTTGCACCACTTCATAGTTGGAGCGTTGAATGCTTGTACTTCCCCGGTAGAGAGAAACAACTTGGTGCCATGCATCTTTGGCTATGGCGTAGGGCCAGAGGTGAAGATCTTCGGGTGTAATTGCATCTTGGATGATGAAGAGAGCATTCTCATTGAATTGATTATCCGCGGCTTCTCTTGGAGTGAAGTTGCTTCGGTCATGTGGATAGAAACCTTCTTCAATGATTCTCCAAAGATTAGTATTCACATGATTTAAATGATGCTTAAACCGATAGACCCAAGAATCAAAGTCCTCATTTTTCACAATCTTAGGGGAAGGACCGGCATGATTCAAATGAGTAGAGGGAATCGGTCCACCATACACACGTGGAGGTTCCACATGGGCAAAGGTGCCGGTGCCATTCTTACCACTAGGTGAAGGAGCTTTTTCACTAATAGCATCCCCCTTGTCGGAGTTAGCATCCGTCACCTTGTTAATGGGATCACCCACTTTCAAAGGTGCGGTGGATAGTTTAAGCCCTTCTATGAATTTATTAAACATGCATTCAACCTCGGTCGTCATGGAGGTTTTCAATGTTTCCAAGGCCACATTGAATTCCTCACGAGAGACCGCGGTTTCCCCATCGCCCGTAGACGAGATAGGATTCACACCGGAGTGCTCCTCCACACCGTCTATGGTGTCAACCATACTCTTCAGACGGTGAAGTCCTTAGTAAAGAGACGAGGCTCTGATACCAATTGAAAGGATCGATATAGTTGACTAGAGGGGGGTGAATAGGCAACTAACAATTTTTAGCTTTTCTTTGCCAAATTAAACTTTACATCAAAGTAGGTTGTCTAGATGTGCAACTAGGTGAGCAACCTATATGATGCAACAACAACGAGCACACAAGCAAGCAAGGGAAGTAACACAAATAAGCTTGCACAAGGAAGGGTAAGAGATAACCAAGAGTGGAGCCGGTGAAGACAAGGATGTGTTGCCGAAGTTCCTTCCTTTTGAGGGGAAGTGCGTCTCCATTGGAGCAGTGTGGAGGCACAATGCTCCCCAAGAAGCCACTAGGGCCACCGTATTCTCCTCACGCCTTCACACAATGCGAGATGCCGTGATTCCACTATTGGTGCCCTTGGAGGCGGCGACCGAACCTTTACAAACAAGGTTGGGGCAATCTCCACAACTTAATCGGAGGCTCCCAACAACACCACAAAGCTTCACCACAATGGACTATGGCTCCGTGGTGACCTAAATCGTCTAGGGTGCTCAAACACCCAACAGTAACAAGATCCCCTAGGGATTAGTGGGGGAATCAAATTTCTCTTGGTGGAAGTGTAGATCGGGGCCTTCTCAACCAATCCCGAGCAAATCAACAAGTTTGATTGGCTAGGGAGAGAGATCGGGCGAAAATGGAGCTTGGAGCATTAATGGAGCTTTGGGGGAAGAGGTGAGTCAACTTTGGGGAAGAAGACCCCCTTATATAGTGGGGGGAACAATCCAACCGTTAACCCCCTGAACAGCCCCACAGAGGGCGGTACTACCGCTGAGGGCAGCGGTACTACCACTGGGACTGCGGTACTACCGCTCCCCCATGCGGTACTGCCGTTCGGACCACTGCGCGGTACTACGGCGGTGGTACGGCAGTACTACCACTCTTGAGCGGCACTACCGCATCTACTGTTGCTGCTTAGTGCCGCACAATCCGACACGAGAGGCGACCCCCTCGAATCGACGCGGTAGGAGCCCGGTGCCGCAGCGGTACTATGGTGAGGACCCACAGGCGGTACTACCGCTACCGAGCGGTACTGCAGCCTATGGCTCTTGAGCGGAACTACCGTTGGGACCCAAAACAAGCACAAAGGAAGGGAAATGAGCTCTCCATTGAAGCGGAAAGGCTCAGAGGGTGTGAAAAGGATCTGTACGTGTTGATTCCACCCTAGCCTTACAAAAGCAGACCTCGTCTTGATAGTATGGTGCCTCCTACGAAACTAGTCCACCAAAAGAGAAACGAAAGAGCTACACCGTCTTGAATAACACTCCGAGGGGAAAGAAATCATCTCGTGCCGAAGGATGAAACTCTGAAATGCACAAAGCACATGATTAGTCCGCAAACTTTCTGAGTTGTGGATGCATAGATTAGTATGTCGAACGAGTTCAACATATTTCTTCCGGATAACCCATGCAGAAAGGTAGAACTGGCAGAATCACAATTATTAATGGAGAACTCCTCAGGAGTACTCTAATGGTGATCTTTTGGTTCAAAGAACTTCTTCCTTAATGGTTCATGGTATTTGGAAGAAGGAAATACCACGGACCTCGAGGACTATCGCAAGGTTACTAATATCCTAAAGGAGCTAACATACACTATCAACATGAAGTAAGTAGGGTGCGTTTTGGGCTCAGAAACCCAGGAGTAGAATATCTACTACTAAATGGCATCATGGGATGCTTTCGAGAATAATGGCCAGAATCATCACACCGGGAATACAAAGCATTGCTAGATTACTAGGTGACTCTCTAAGACACCTAGGGTCATAATAATAGCTCCAACATATATGTCGAGGCAACAGAGTACCTCAACTCACTGGCTAGTGTGCTTATTCTGACCAAAAGGACATCAGGAATGAAGGAAGGATTTTCAAATGCATCAGATTATTTAGAAACTTGGAATGACTCGGACAGCATAACGGCTGTAAATGCTCGAAAATATATGAGACATCCTGCAAAAATGGTGGCATAACCACTCAACATCGCAATATCAAGGTTCTGAGGCCAGCATGAACATATGGAAGTAGTAGGAATGATAGAGGCAAAGGTGTCCCGATGTTTCGATGAGATGGTGGCTATCGTTTTCTGTGGGAGTCGACCTTGACGATCCGACTACGAACGTGCGAGACGTCGCGCCTTAGCAATCGCTAAACCAACTTCCGAGGGGTTATTGACCACGCCGGAGCACGATCAACCTGACCACGAGGGCCTGTTTCCTGCGAGCAAACGAAGAACAAGCAAGAAATTGAGATTGCAATCTGGATATTGCGAATATAAGATGAAAGCTTTATTGATCAAGGTGGGGTTCTGTGACGTCTTGGTCTGGTCGTTGGACACAAACGAAGTACGAGAAGTTGCAGCTATGGCGAACTTTTAATCTAAACAAAACCCAAAGTCTAAACGACGCCCTAAGGGCTGTATATATGGAGGAAGAGAGGGGAATTTCGTGGCCCTTGAGGGTGGGGTCCGAAACCAACCCTAACTCTTGTTTCCCCACACATACGGACTCTAAAAATAGCCTATACTTAAGTATTTCGAAATTACATGGGCCTGGCCCATTAATAAGGTGACGCAGCACCTAGAATAGCCTATGGACGAATATTATGAAGTGGCATCTTGTATATTTCGTCCATGGCTTCATGCACTCCTTATGGCGGCTTCAAAGTCCTGAAATCATCACTTGTAACTCCGTTCTTGATCCCCTTGCGCATGCCATCAACTTCATGCGTGTTCTTGCTCCAATGTTCATCCTTCTCCAAGCTAGGCCCTTCATTTGAAAGCAAAACAAATGTATCCAATTTAGGCAGCATCATAATCTCATGAACATTAGAATCATTACCAAGAAACGAAAGTACCTGGTAATTTAATTGGCGTGCGCGAGCTCTAGTAATTGGTCCAGTATATGTAACAGTAGGGGCTGTGGGTGTAACAATGGTATTGATGTCCTCATCATCCTCCCCTTCTTGAAATGAAGTCGTCCTCGACGGAAGCTCATCTTCCTCACCCAAATAAGGCTTCAAATCTGCAATATTAAAAGTGGGACTAACCCCAAAATCTGCAGGTAGCTCAATTTTATATGCATTATCATTTATTTTCTCTAAAACCTTAAAAGGACCATCAGCACGTGGCATTAGCTTTGATTTGCGCAGATTAGGAAATCTATCTTTACGCAAATGTAACCAAACAAGATCTCCAGGTGCAAACACAACATGTTTTCTACCCTTATCTCCAGCAAGTTTATATTTAGCATTCATACGCTCAATGTTTTCCTTAGTTAACTCATGCATTTTTAAAATCAATTCAGAACGTTCTTTAGCATCAAAATTAACCTTCTCCGAAGATGGAAGAGGCAACAAATCAATAGGTGCACGAGGTAGGAAACCATACACAATTTCAAAAGGGCACATCTTAGTAGTAGAATGCAATGAACGATTATAAGCAAATTCAATATGAGGCAAGCATTCTTCCCACATTTTCTTGTTATTCTTCAAAACAGCCCTAAGCATAGTAGACAATGTTCTATTGACTACTTCAGTTTGTCCATCAGTTTGGGGGTGACAAGTAGTACTAAAAAGCAGCTTAGTCCCCAACTTAGCCCATAAACATCTCCAAAAGTGGCTAAGAAATTTAGTATCACGATCTGAAACAATAGTATTTGGCACACCATGTAAGCGAATAATTTCACGAAAGAACAAATCAGCAACATTAACAGCATCATCGCTTTTATGACATGGTATAAAGTGTGCCATTTTCGAGAACCTATCCACGACAACAAATATGCTATCCCTCCCCTTCTTTGTTCTAGGTAAACCTAAAACAAAGTCCATAGATATATCCTCCCAAGGAACACTAGGTACAGGCAAAGGCATATATAAACCATGAGGATTGAGTCGTGACTTAGCTCTTTGACATGTAGTGCAGCGAGCAACAAAACGCTCAACATCCCGTCTCATCTTTGGCCAAAAGAAATGTGTAGCAAGTATATCCTCCGTCTTCTTGACGCCAAAGTGTCCCATTAATCCTCCTCCATGCGCCTCCTGCAACAACAAAAGACGAACGGAGCTAGCTGGAATGCATAGCTTGTTAGCACGAAACACAAATCCATCGTTAAGAACGAACTTGTTCCAAGTTCTCCCTTCCTTACAATTCTGCAATACATCTTTAAATTCAGCATCATTAACATATTGATCCTTGATGGTCTCCAAACCAAATATTTTAAAGTCAAGTTGTGAAAGCATAGTATAACGACGAGACAAGGCATCAGCAATAACATTTTCTTTACCCTTCTTGTGTTTAATCACATAAGGGAAAGTCTCAATGAATTCAACCCATTTAGCGTGTCGACGATTCAGTTTTGCTTGACTTTTAATGTGTTTCCAAGATTCATGATCAGAATGTATAACAAATTCCTTGGGCCATAAATAATGTTGCCATGTTTCTAAGGTCTGAACAAGAGCATATAATTCTTTATCATAAGTAGAATGGTTCAGACTAGGCCCACTCAATTTTTCAGAAAAGTATGCAACAGGTTTTCCATCTTGTAATAACACACCTCCTAATCCAATTCCACTAGCATCACATTCAAGCTCAAAAGTCTTATTGAAATTAGGAAGTTGGAGTAAAGGAGCATGTGTCAACTTATCTTTCAATACCGTGAAGGCTTCTTCCTGTGCGGTACCCCAAACAAAAGGTACATCCTTCTTTGTAAGCTCGTTGAGAGGTGCAGCAATGGTGCTGAAATCTCTCACAAAACGCCTATAGAAACCAGCGAGGCCAAGGAAACTCCTCACTTGTGTGACCGTTTTGGGCTGCGGCCAACTCTCAATAGCTTCAATCTTGGCTTTATCAACTTCAATTCCCTGTGGAGTAACAACATAGCCAAGAAAAGATACTCGGTCGGTGCAAAAGGTGCACTTTCCAAGGTTACCAAACAAACGTGCATCACGTAGAGCAATAAAAACAGCACGTAAATGTTCCAAATGTTCCTCCAAAGATTTGCTATAAATCAATATGTCATCAAAGTAAACTACCACAAATCGTCCAATGAAAGCACGTAAAACTTCGTTCATTAACCTCATGAAAGTACTAGGTGCATTAGTTAACCCAAAAGGCATGACTAACCACTCATATAATCCAAACTTAGTTTTAAATGCTGTTTTCCATTCATCTCCCAATTTCATACGAATTTGATGGTAACCACTACGCAAATCAACTTTGGAGAATATTGTAGAGCCACTCAATTCATCAAGCATATCATCTAGCCTAGGAATAGGATGACGATAACGAATAGTAATATTATTAATGCCTCTACAATCAACGCACATACGCGACGTACCATCCTTTTTCGGCACTAAAATGATAGGAACAGCAAAAGGACTAAGGGATTCGCGTATATAACCTTTGTCGAGCAGTTCTTGTACTTGACGCATAATCTCCTTCGTCTCCTCTGGATTGGTACGGTATGGTGCACGATTGGGTAATGATGCACCGGGAATTAAGTCAATTTGATGCTCAATCCCGCGAATAGGTGGTAATCCCGGTGGCACGTCTTGTGGAAAGACGTCGGCGAACTCCTGCAAAATGTTAGTGACAGCAGGAGGCAAAGAGGAAGGCACGTCCTCGAATGAAAATAATGCCTCTTTGCACACAAAAGCATAGCAAACAGATTTGCTAAAATCTAGATCATCAATATCAGATTTGGTGGCAAGTAAACATGCACTTTTCAATTTAATTTCAGAAGCAACACTAGATTGTTTATTATTATTAGGCTGCATTTGTTGCTCAAATTCTTTTGCCACAATCTGATTTTCACTCTTAGTTTTCTCCTGTTTTGCTTTATTAGCTCTATTAATATCATCTTTCAAAATGGAATCAGGAGTCATAGGAAGCAAAGTAATATTTTTATCCTTATGAACAAGAGTATACTGATTGTTTCTACCATGGTGAATAGAATTTTTATCAAATTGCCATGGTCTACCAAGTAATAAGGAACATGCTTGCATCGGTACCACATCACAATCAACATAATCAGCATATGTAGAGATACTAAAATGCACACGAACAGTACGTGTTACCTTAACCTTGCCGCTGTTGTTGAACCATTGGATGTAGTAAGGATGTGGATGTGGTCTGGTGGTGAGAGATAGCTTCTCCACCATATCGATGCTAGCCAAGTTGTTGCAACTCCCTCCATCTATGATCACGCGAACAGAACGTTCCTTCACAACTCCCTTTGTATGGAACAAATTATGCCTCTGATTTTGCTCAGCTTGTGTAACCTGCACACTCAAAACACGTTGAGCAACTAAACATTCATACCTGTCAGCATCTTCAGGAGCCATGTATTGCGTCTCATGATCAGAATCGTCTCCACCATGTTCGTCACGTGTAATAAGAGCCAAAGTCTCCTCATCATAGTCACTAGCGGACTCATACCCACCATCCTCAGTAACAATCATCACACGCTTAGATGGGCATTCTCTCGCATAATGACCTCCACCCTTGCAACGTCGACAAATAATATCATGTGTTTGCCCTGCTGATGCCATGGATGAAGAAGAGCTCTTTGCAGGCCCAGAAGGTGTGCTCTTGGCAGATAGTGGTGATTGTGCCTGCTTTATTGTATCACGGTTGGAGGTGGCAGCCGACGGAGGCGCCGGTGTAGCAGAACGTGTGGAAGTAGATGATGCACGTGGTGTCCATGAAGAAGGTCGACCTGCAGAAAAGTTAGTCCGCGCCAATGCCTGTCGATCCTGCACTTCACGTTCAGCTTTACAAGCAAGATGGAATAAACGAGTGATATTAGTATACTCCTTATACTCTAGAATCGTCTGAATCTCTCTATTTAATCCACCCATAAAACGTGCAAGCATAGCTTCAGTCTCCTCAACAATACCACATCTAATCATGCCAGTTTGTAATTCCTGATAATATTCTTCTACAGAATTTTTTCCCTGTCTTAAGCGCTGCAATTTTTGAAGTAATTCACGTTGATAATATGGTGGAACCCAACGAGTACGCATAGCAGTTTTCAAAGCAGCCCAAGTAGCAGGAATGGGATATAATCTACAATGCTCAGACCACCAAACACATGCAAAACTAGTGAATGCACAAACAGCAGCAGGAACACGTCTCTCCTCGGGATATTGTAAACATGTAAATCGTTGTTCAGTTTCTAACTCCCAAGTAAGATATATATCAGGAACATATCTACCCTCAAATGGTGGAATATTCAATTTTAGTTTAGGGAGATGGTCATGATCTCGTACCTGAGGGTGAGCCCTACCATTGCCATTATTTGCATGTGGACGACCTGATGGTTGCTGTGCTGGTGGTGGCACGTAGTTCTGATTTTGATCAACCTCATCCTCGTAATCGCTAGCAAAATCATCCTCCTCCGCATCAGCAGCAGGAGCCACAGAAGTAGCAACAGCAGCACCAACAGTTTGGCCAGGTGCAAGAGGGAGACTGCTCGCTCGGCGGAGGGCTGTTTCACGATGTGTAGGTAGTCGTCGTTGTTGTTGTTGTAGAGGTGCGTTAGGTGCAGCCGGTGGTGGTGGTGGAAGACGCGCGAGCAATTCATTAAACCTGTCATCGAGTTTTGTTTCGAACGTCTTCTCCATGTCATCTATCTTCTCCATGGCCTCTTCAAATCTGTTTAGCACATCCTGCACCTGTCCATTCATCATTTGCTGAAATTTATCATGCAACTCCTGATTCGTCATGTTCTCCCAGTCAGTCTCGTCGGCTTGTGATCCTGCCATGGTTAGCAACAATAGAAAACACACAAGAATATGATCCTACAGAATACTAACAAGAGGTGGTGGTGGCGGGTGTCACAAATCCGTCAAGCAAATCTCAAATTCTTACCAGTTCTTACCCAGCAGCAGGCGGTGATCGGCAACCGTTGTAGTCAAAACTCTCAAAAGCTTGGATAGAGCGATTGCCAAGGAGAGTCAAACGCACGACGTAGAGGTATGTGGAGCTGGGAAGGCTTATAGTATGGTAGCAAAAAGGGTCAGCAATAATCAGTTCAGAGATGCAAAGTTGAATAAACGCTCAACGACGGTACTGTGCTGGTCCTAGGCTAGACCGTGCTAGAGACGCGAGCCTAGAACACTAACAAAATCACGGCGCTGCACGTAAATAAGGGAAAAGCACACTCTGGAACTTTTTTTTCGCTTTTTTTTTTGCGCTCCTCTTTTTTTTTGCGCTCCTCTTTTTTTTTGCGAAAAATCACTATAATGGCGAGTGTCTCAAAACTCTTCCCTCGTCAAACTGATAGGATGGGCACGAAAATTTTTTTTTCCACTTTTTTTTTCGGAAATCAGGGCAGCGACGACGAAAAAGTGCGACAAAAAATCACTATGATGGCACGTGGCTCAAAAGACTCAGAAAAGCCTAAAAATAGGATAGGGAAAAAATATTTTTGCCCGTGAAAATTTTGGCCTAAAAACTGCCCGGGGGTCTCCAGACTCTTTTTTTTTTCCGAGACCTACGCAGGCACGGAAACACGAATCGGAATTGAGATTGATCTCAAGAACAAACCTAATATGAGAAGAACTCGGATTGGTGGTGGATATATGGTGGTGGTATATGGCAGCGGTGGTGGTATATGGTAGCGGTGGTGGTATATGGATAGAGATTGATGGTGGTATATGGATACGGATTGGTGGTGGTATATGGATATGGATTCAGAGCGGTGGCGGATAAGCAAAAGTGGTAGATGGGCGATGATAATGGTGCGGCGGCGGCGTGACAACTTGTGACCAGAACTCGAAACTCTAAAAGACTAGACTCTAAGACCAGCAACTTGACACGACGATGCAACCGCAAATTCAACAAAGCAAAAACCCTAAAAAGATTATGCAAAGGCTCAGATTGGTTCGGATATGATGAACTAACCCTAATTTTTTTGTTGTGGCTTTTTCGTGGACTGTAGGTATGAAGAACAGACTCGATCTAATCTACGAAAAACTGTAAAATCTCACCGAGCAACCTGGAAATCTGATACCACTTGATAGAGGCAAAGGTGTCCCGATGTTTCGATGAGATGGTGGCTATCGTTTTCTGTGGGAGTCGACCTTGACGATCCGACTACGAACGTGCGAGAGGTCGCGCCTTAGCAATCGCTAAACCAACTTCCGAGGGGTTATTGACCACGCCGGAGCACGATCAACCTGACCACGAGGGCCTGTTTCCTGCGAGCAAACGAAGAACAAGCAAGAAATTGAGATTGCAATCTGGATATTGCGAATATAAGATGAAAGCTTTATTGATCAAGGTGGGGTTCTGTGACGTCTTGGTCTGGTCGTTGGACACAAACGAAGTACGAGAAGTTGCAGCTATGGCGAACTTTTAATCTAAACAAAACCCAAAGTCTAAACGACGCCCTAAGGGCTGTATATATGGAGGAAGAGAGGGGAATTCCGTGGCCCTTGAGGGTGGGGTCCGAAACCAACCCTAACTCTTGTTTCCCCACACATACGGACTCTAAAAATAGCCTATACTTCAGTATTTCGAAATTACATGGGCCTGGCCCATTAATAAGGTGACGCAGCACCTAGAATAGCCTATGGACGAATATTATGAAGTGGCATCTTGTATATTTCGTCCATGGCTTCATGCACTCCTTATGGCGGCTTCAAAGTCCTGAAATCATCACTTGTAACTCCGTTCTTGATCCCCTTGCGCATGCCATCAACTTCATGCGTGTTCTTGCTCCAATGTTCATCCTTCTCCAAGCTAGGCCCTTCATTTGAAAGCAAAACAAATGTATCCAATTTAGGCAGCATCATAATCTCATGAACATTAGAATCATTACCAAGAAACGAAAGTACCTGGTAATTTAATTGGCGTGCGCGAGCTCTAGTAATTGGTCCAGTATATGTAACAGTAGGGGCTGTGGGTGTAACAATGGTATTGATGTCCTCATCAAGGAACTGAACTGAGGCTTGAACTCAACAATCCTAGGCAACTACGGTTTAGTAACACGTCATCCTCAGAGATAGAAGAGAAGCCTAGTTCTTAACCCTGTAGAAAAGATAAGATGACTCAGATCAGAAGGTCATGAGGATAAGGAGTAAAAAGAGCCTTACGTTCCTTCCCACAATCAATTCCCTTATATAACTAAAGCATTTCTAGACTCAACTTCGACCAGTTTGGCTTGGTAATCCTACAGGCAGTCAGGCTCTGATACCAAAGCTGTCAGGACCCCGATTCTAAGTCACACCGATCTAGCCTGTAACACCTCATATCACTTTGCGGCCTCACGCACGATATTCCCACGGGTGTCGCCTTACCATGGCCCAGGACCGTTTGCGTCTTTTGGCTCACGTATATGATAGTGTCGCTAGCATCCATATGACAGAGAACCCGGGCCGACATGACTAGTCGTGAACCCAAAGTGGAACTAACTTACGGGAACAGGCATACATGAATCAACATCGAGCATGTCGGTCAGCAGCGTGTGAATCCGGGCTGTAGCACTGGGCTAACAGGACTCCGGGAACCCAAGCTGTAGCAGGCTAGGCAGGACTCCGGATGTCACCGCGTGACATTTCCCCGAAGGGACAGACACAGGAACAAAGTGAATCACATGCCGGCCGGTCAAGTGTTCCGGAGCAGTAGTGCTGGGCTAGCAGGACTACGGTGAACCGGGCTGTAGCGGACTACTATGGCTCATGGAAGCACAAGACTATATTTCCCCATAAGAGAGGCTACCAAGGCTAAACAACTAGGTTGTCGGATACCACACATACCAAGCATTTCAATCATACACACAATATGCTCAATATGTGCAATACAACATGGCATCACAACAAGACTCTACGACTCGGAATATTTATTCATTAGGCCCCGAAGAGCCAGATATACAAACATGTGTCTTATGACCCAACATTCAGAGCATACAAGTCAAAGCACATGCGGAAGCTTAACATGTCTGAGTACAGACATCTACAAATGAAAAAGGCTGAGAAGCCTGACTATCTACCAGATCCTGCCGAGGGCACAAGATCGTAGCTGAGGTAACAAGCTAAACGTCGAAGTCCACGTGGAACTACTAGCGAGACTGAAGTCTCTCTGCAAAACATAAATTAAGCAAACGTGAGTACAAATGTACTCAGCAAGACTTACATCAGAACTAGCTACATATGCATCAGTATCAACAAAGGGGGTGGTGGAGTTTGACTGCAGCAAGCCAGCTTTGACTCAGTGGCTAACCTAAACTATGACTGCAAGTAACTCTTTTGAGGTGGCGCACACGAGTCCACATATTCACCATATCAATACACCACTATGGATCCGCTCCCGTCTCCCTACAAGAACGCCATCCATAGCACTCACGCTTATCTTGCGCATTTTAGAGTATCCACTTTCACTTGTCTATGAACTATGCAAGGGGTCCAAGTTTCCATATCCGAGGAATCCGGCTATTCGAATAGATAATGATAACCCTGCAGGGGTGTACTTCTTCACACACGCTCTCGCCACTTACCACCATGTACACATCATGTATCTCGGCAACCTTCAAGCGGAAGCCTGGCGAGGGAGTCGGCCACGACCTGACTAACCAACAAGTCTCTAGTCCAGGTTTATCACCTATTCGGGTTCCATCCGCAAGGAGATCCGGCCGGGGTATCGCTCACGGCCCCAAACGATGTGAGCAGGGTTCCCAAGCCCACCATCCGGGTGCCACTTGGTACACCGTGCCACTGTGCCTAGTCTGTCCCAAGCCCACCTGTACCGGGTGCCACTTGGTAGACTACTAACACTACCTACAAACACCAGAAACTAGTTGCAACTCCTGGACAGAGATCAGGTTGATTAATAAGTCAAGAGGGGCACTTAAGCATTCCAATGCATGGTAGTAGCTGTTCATGGATCACAAACACAGAACTCAGTTCCTAAGGACGGCTGTGATGAGACAACCCACCATGTACTCCTACATGGCCTCTCACCGCTACCTTTACCAAATCGTGTTCACACACTTAGCTCTCAACGGTAGGACATGTTCACCACATTCCAATTCATCCCCGATGAAACAGACCTGACTCAACTCTAAGCAGTAGCAGGCATGACAAACAAGCATGAATGAGTAAACACAACAGGGCTCAAACAACTCCTACTCATGCTAGTGGGTTTCATCTATTTACTGTGGCAATGACAGGTCATGCAGAGGAAAGGGTTCAACTACCGCAACATGTAACAGTTGAATCGGTGTTGTCCGAATGTAGTAAAAGAGAGGAGGAGCGAGAGAGTGGGATTGTATCGGAATGAACAAGGGGGTTTTGCTTGCCTGGCACTTCAGAAGATAGTATAACTCTTCATCGGTGTCATCGATCATATCGCCGAAACATACGTCTACTGAGGGGGGAGCAACCACCGGCAAACACAAAAGGAACCACAATCAATGCAATGCACAATCATATGAATGATATGTCATATTAAAGTACTGAATTGACCTAATGAAACAGTTAGTCATGTTCATTGAAGTGGAATTCAAACCTATAGCAAATTCCAACTCCAAAACTAATTACCATTTATTCCATAATCATGAATTGTCCTATTCAGTGAGGTTAACTTGTTCAAACATGCATGAAAATTCCATATTCAAATTCTTTGGATTTTTCTGATCATTTTTCATATATAAATTATTTCATTTGGAGTTATAGATTATTTTCTATGATTTTCTAAAGTTTATACTATTTTCTGGAATTTTCTGAATTATTTTTAACCCAGAAATGACTTATTGCATCACCAATGCATCAGGATGATGTCAGCAGGGTCAACAGGGCTGCCCGGGTCAAACCTGACCGGTGGGACCCGTAGGTCAGTGACACAACGCTGGCTAGAGTCACAGACATGTGGGGTCGGGTCAACGGCCACATCAGCATAGTCAAAATTGATATGTGGGCCCACTAGAATTAGATTAAACTTAATCTTATTTAGTTAGCCGGTCAGTTAGGCGGTGGGGCCCGGATGTCTGTTTCACTGGAGGTTAATAAGAGGTGCGATTAGCCGCTAATGACGGCCACGTCGGCAGTCGCCGGAGCCTTGCCGGCGGCGACCAAAACGACGGCGGCTCGGCTCGGATTTGAGCTATGGGTGGTAGTTTGGCAAGCTAAGGGCACCGGGGAGTAGCTCTTGCTCGTCCGCATCCAAAGGACCGTACAAGAGGCCGCGGGGTGGCCGGGAGCAGCGCCGGCGGCGAGCAAGGCGGCGGCCGGAGTTCGGCGTCGGTGAGGACGACGCTGCGATGCACAGGAGAAGGAGCTGGTGCGTGTGTTCGGCTCCTGAGAGCACGGTGAGAACGGCGGCATGCTCAAAAGCGGACGGAGGTAGCTCTTGCCGCGACAGCGACATGGCACAGCGGCGGCGAGGTTCGGGCACGGCGGTGAAGCTAGCTGGGGCGCAAAAGCAGAGAGAGGAGAGAGGGGGGAAGACGTAGTAGCTCACAGGGAGGACGGGGAGAGGGTCAGTGTGCTCGAGGAAGGCTTGACAGCGTTGGAATCCTGGCTGCGATCTCCCGTGGCCGAGGAAGAAGATGAGGTTGAGGACGACGCGTCGGGGCTCTTCTGGTCGCCTGAGTCGACGGAGAGGGCTACAGCTATGATTCGGAGCTCCTGGACTGCTCAAGGGGAGGAGGGAGAGGCGGTGGCTGCGGTGGTCCACGGCGGTGCTCTCGGGCGCGCTCAGAAGAGGAAGCAGAGGAGGGGAAAGAGGTTGACAGAGAGCAGAGAGCGAGGGGAGAGACAGAGGGGGCTGCAGGGCGTCTCCAAACGCGTCGGGGGCGCCTCGGTGGCAAGCAGGAGGTGGCCAGGGCGGCGTCGGTGCTCGCCACCGAGCTGCTTCGGGGCGAGGGGGAGGAAGACGATAGAGTGGAGGAGGTGGGCTGGGCCGGCCAGCTCAGATGGGCCGCTAGGTGGGCTAGAGCGCCAGGTAAGTTGTGTTCTGTTTTATTTTCCTTCTGTTTTTTGTTTTATTTAATCTCTTTTGCCACTGTTTTCAAATAAAACAAATCCAAAACCAGTGACAAAAATCCCCTGAATATTTATATGTTGCACAGTGGAGTTATCCAAAAGCACATAAACTCATTCAGAGTTATTTGAAATTATATTCCATATATTAAGAATATAAATCCAAATCCAAATAAAATATTGATTTAAAATCAGAGCCCAAATAATTCCTTAGAAATGTTCCAAAATTTTGGTTTGATTTATAACTCTTTCCAAAATTCTTAGAACTATTTCTAGGGTATTTTGGATTCACTGATTACAATTTTAGGGTTCTTGCCCCTTTATTAAAATGATTTCTGAGGCTTTCAGCTTTCCCTAATTCAACTTTCAGAAATTTAAACATGATGCAAGCAAGATGCAAACACTAGGCAGCACCAGAAGCTAGGGATGTGACAGCTCACCCCTACTAAACAAGAATCTCGTCCCGAGATTCAAGTCGTGAGGTAAGAAGACAGAGGGACACAAGCTAACACAATCTTCACGATCCAGATGTCTTTCTCGAGGATGTTGATTCATTGCATCACCTTGGTCTCGACGTCTTGCTTTGAGAACTACATCCAACATGACAACGAGTAGAAAGGGAGAATTTAAGAAGAATCGACCTTCCTGAGGTTTGAGAAACTTAGGATCATCTTAATGATCACAAGATCAACTCATGGAATGAGACATAGAAACATCTCTGGAGCTGAGAGGCAAAACATGCATTACGAGGGACGGAAGAAACAATTTGACGAGGGTTTCAAAGTAGCGAGAAAAAATTGCCATGATTCCATAACGGGGCACCTCAGGAAAGGTGACTCGTGGAATTATTCCCTTAAGTGGCAAAAAGAATTACTTTTGGTACATAGATCATTGAAACTCTTTATACCAGCCTAAGGCAATCACAATCAATCGGTTGGCGGAGTTCGAACGGATGATGTGGACTACCTTATTGAAGACAACGCAAGGGATGATTTTGCTTGCGCGTGCTCTCAAGAACTTGAGCATTTCCATATTCATCAAGGTTCTACCAACATCCGTATCGAGGATCCTGGCAACACATCTTACTACCTTGACGAATAGAGATGGACAATGCAGATGCATAGAAAGACAATCCTTTCTCAGATTTCACCTTAGCGAGGCCAAGGAAACGAAATCTGGATGATCGACCGAGAGACATTTAGCACTCCGCTTCTAATGTTCTCCTTGATGTACTGGTTACTACGGTCATGCTTAAAGCATCAACATAGCCATCAAGTAGTGGTCGGACTTCGGAATATAAAGGATCCATAAAGAACAACTTCTGGAGTAAATCCTATGAAATCCTTATGGGGAGGTGGCCAACTTCCTCAATCAAGATACTACAATAATAGGTTTTCCGGCTGGGTGTGTCGGCCACGACATCCACTTTACTGGTTACAGAGAGACCAATATTATAGTCCTTGGAAGATGTTCCAACCATCATATATGCCTGAGATTCAGATCTGGTTGGTGTCAGGATATTCCAGACTCATCAAGTCTAGAGAGAAAAATGAAAGTTTGCAACACAAGTCGACGAGATGACGTTGCAGGATTCTCGGGAAATGGACTGCGGTAGCAAGCTCCAAAACATGAGCTGGTTCTGCTACTCACATGTGAACACGCTGTCCCAAACAACATGACCACATAGTAGTCTTATAAATAAATACTACCGAGTTCAGGTGGGGAACCATCATCGAGGATATCGAAGTCTTCTGCATTACCATGGATTAGCACTTAACTCCTTCTCCTAGAACAAATCAGTCAGTGGCTTGGTGTGCTAGGGACACATATGGACTGGAGGTAGCGAGCCTATCAAACCATAGGATACTTTGCACATGCATGACTAACTTGGGATGATTCCAAAGGAAGCAGAACAAGCTTTCTCGAATCCACGGCGGCAACTTTCACCAAATGCACATGAATCAGAGGTAGTCACTTCTTTCATCCAAACATATGCTTCATGAGCTAGCATGAAGAAATGCTTTCAAAGTTTCCAACCCTAACTTAGATGTTCAACATGAATCATGGACAAGATGAAAATGTTGTCAATGGGCTCAACAAACAACCATCCAGGCTTCCATATAGATGGAATTCCACAATTAAGTGAACACGGTGATAGCATTGGTCAGACCAAAGGATGTAATGGTGTATGCCCGAGGAATCAACCTCGAGTAGGACAACATTACGAGCATTGTTGGTTCTGATTTGATTTGATTTGAGGATAGCCCACACTCAAATCAAGGTTTGGATAAGACAATAGATCCAATAACTGATCACAAGGACCAATCAATGAAGATATCATCTTTCTTCAACACACACACACACAAATGATATCCCTTAACACGAACTAAGCAAGACAAGCTTTTATCTTCCAACTCTCCAAGTTATTGTTTAGCTTAACCGACTAGCTCAGGGGTATCCAACACGGATCCTCGGAGAAGGATTGGTTACAAGAAACCAACTTGATCACGAGCTCAACATAGCGGTCAGGGGACAACCTGGAAATACTTCCGAGAAGTAATTTGGAAAATCACGAACCACCGGCATGTTACTAAGCTCGAGATCAATCTTGCTCTTCAGGGCAAGACGATATGATCAAGGGAGCGAGGGATTGACACAATCTAAACTCATTGATCGAGGAGTGCACCAGGAAAATGGACTAGGTAGCACAATCTATCTTAGAATTACGATTCAATAACCAACACACTTAGAATGGGATTATCGTCCATTTACTACCAAGCAACACGGTAGCTAGGAGCATTGATTTCACACATCACAATTCACTTGTCGGTATTCCGATGGCAACAACACGACACCGAGGAATGAATAAGGATGGCGAGAAGTATCACTGCATCAAGAATTCATAAAAGGTTGTGCAATATCCATGACATTCTTGACAAAAAGACGGTAATACTCTAAGGTAGAACAGAACAAAAGCTGGTTTGGCATTTGATCTGTGGAGTACAACTACTTTGACCCAATCCTAGATATGGATGAGGTTCTAGAGTTTATTTCTCCTATTCCTTCTGAAATAGAACGGCTCGACGGACCACAAGAATAATAGGCACCGGTGAATGAATGCTCACATACTATTGACTATCAATTGATAGATGAAGGTCGGAATATAACTGAAGGGGGACAACTCAAAGGAACACATAACTTTCTGAGTTGTGGATGCATAGATTAGTATGTCGAACGAGTTCAACATATTTCTTCCGGATAACCCATGCAGAAAGGTAGAACTGGCAGAATCACAATTATGAATGGAGAACTCCTCAGGAGTACTCTAATGGTGATCTTTTGGTTCAAAGAACTTCTGCCTTAATGGTTCATGGTATTTGGAAGAAGGAAATACCACGGACCTCGAGGAGTATCGCAAGGTTACTAATATCCTAAAGGAGCTAACAAACACTATCAACATGAAGTAAGTAGGGTGAGTTTTGGGCTCAGAAACCCAGGAGTAGAATATCTAGTACTAAATGGCATCATGGGATGCTTTCGAGAATAATGGCCAGAATCATCACACCGGGAATACAAAGCATTGCTAGATTACTAGGTGACTCTCTAAGACACCTAGGGTCATAATAATAGCTCCAACATATATGTCGAGGCAACAGAGTACCTCAACTCACTGGCTAGTGTGCTTATTCTGACCAAAAGGACATCGGGAACGGAGGAAGGATTTGCAAATGCATCAGATTATTTAGAAACCTGGAATGACTCGGACAGCATAACGGTTGTAAATGCTCGAAAATATTTGAGACATCCTGCAAAAATGGTGGCATAACTACTCAACATCGCAATATCAAGGTTCTGAGGCCAGCTATGAACATATGGAAGTAGTAGGAACTGAACTGAGGCTTGAACTCAACAATCCTAGGCAACTACGGTTTAGTAACAAATCATCCTGAGAGATAGAAGAGAAGCCTAGTTCTTAACCCCGTAGAAAAGATAAGATGACTCAGATCAGAAGGTCATGAGGATAAGGAGTAAAAAGAGCCTTACGTTCCTTCCCACAATCAATTCCCTTATATAACTAAAGCATTTCTAGCCTCAACTTCGACCAGTTTGGCTTGATAATCCTATAGGCAGTCAGGCTCTGGTACCAAAGCTGTCAGGACCCCGATTCTAAGTCACACCGATCTAGCCTGTAACACCTCATATCACTTTGCGGCCTCACGCACGATATTCCCACGGGTGTCGCCTTACCATGGCCCGGGACCGTTTGCGTCTTTTGGCTCACGTATATGATAGTGTCGCTAGCATCCATATGACAGAGAACCCGGGCCGACATGACTAGTCGTGAACCCAAAGTGGCACTAACTTACGGGAACAGGCATACATGAATCAACATCGAGCATGTCGGTCAGCAGCGTGTGAATCCGGGCTGTAGCACTGGGCTAACAGGACTCCGGGAACCCAGGCTGTAGCAGGCTAGGCAGGACTCCGGATGTCACCGCGTGACATTTCCCCGAAGGGACAGACACAGGAATGAAGTGAATCACATGCCGGCCGGTCAAGCGTTCCGGAGCAGTAGTGCTGGGCTAGCAGGACTCCGGTGAACCGGGCTATAGCGGACTACTATGGCTCATGGAAGCACAATACTACATTTCCCCATAAGAGAGGCTACCAAGGCTAAACAACTAGGTTGTCGGATCCCACACATACCAAGCATTTCAATCATACACACAATATGCTCAATATGTGCAATACAACATGGCATCACAACAAGACTCTACGACTCGGAATATTTATTCATTTGGCCCCGAAGAGCCAGATAATACAAACATGGGCCTCATGACCCAACATTTAGAGCATACAAGTCAAAGCACATGCGGAAGCTTAACATGTCTGAGTACAGACATCTACAAATGAAAAAGGCTGAGAAGCCTGACTATCTACCAGATCCTGCCGAGGGCACAAGATCGTAGCTGAGGTAACAAGCTAAACGTCGAAGTCCACGTGGAACTACTAGCGAGACTGAAGTCTCTCTGCAAAACATAAATTAAGCAAACGTGAGTACAAATGTACTCAGCAAGACTTACATCAGAACTAGCTACATATGCATCAGTATCAACAAAGGGGGTGGTGGAGTTTGACTGCAGCAAGCCAGCTTTGACTCAGTGGCTAACCTAAACTATGACTGCAAGTAACTCTTTTGAGGTGGCGCACACGTGTCCAGATATTCACCATATCAATACACCACTATGGATCCGCTCCCGTCTCCCTACGAGAACGCCATCCATAGCACTCACGCTTATCTTGCGCATTTTAGAGTATCCACTTTCACTTGTCTATGAACTATGCAAGGGGTCCAAGGTTCCATATCCGAGGAATCCGGCTATTCGAATAGATAATGATAACCCTGCAGGGGTGTACTTCTTCACACATGCTCTCGCCACTTACCACCATGTACACATCGTGTATCTCGTCAACCTTCAAGCGGAAGCCTGGCGAGGGAGTCGGCCACGACCTGACTAACCAACAAGTCTCTAGTCCAGGTTTATCACCTATTCGGGTTCCATCCGCAAGGAGATCCGGCCGGGGTGTCGCTCACGGCCCCAAACGATGTGAGCAGGGTTCCCAAGCCCACCATCCGGGTGCCACTTGGTACACCGTGCCACTGTGCCTAGTCTGTCCCAAGCCCACCTGTACCGGGTGCCACTTGGTAGACTACTAACACTACCTACAAACACCAGAAACTAGTTGCAACTCCTGGACAGAGATCAGGTTGATTAATAAGTCGAGAGGGGCACTTAAGCATTCCAATGCGTGGTAGTAGCTGTTCATGGATCACAAGCACAGAACTCAGTTCCTAAGGACGGCTGCGATGAGACAACCCACCATGTACTCCTACATGGCCTCTCACCGCTACCTTTACCAAATCGTGTTCACACACTTAGCTCTCAATGGTAGGACATGTTCACCACATTCCAATTCATCCCCGATGAATCATAACTGACTCAACTCTAAGCAGTAGTAGCCATGACAAACAAGCATGAATGAGTAGGCACAACAGGGCTCAAACAACTCCTACTCATGCTAGTGGGTTTCATCTATTTACTGTGGCAATGACAGGTCATGCAGAGGAAAGGGTTCAACTACCGCAGCATGTAATAGTTGAATCGGTGTTGTCCGAATGCAGTAAAAGAGAGCAGGAGCGAGAGAGTGGGATTGTATTGGAATGAACAAGGGGGTTTTGCTTGCCTGGCACTTCTGAAGATAGTATAACTCTTCATCGGTGTCATCGATCATATCGCCGAAACATACGTCTACTGAGGGGGGAGCAACCACCGGCAAACACAAAAGGAACCACAATCAATGTAATGCACAATCATATGAATGATATGTCATATTAAAGTACTGAATTAACCTAATGCAACAGTTAGTCATGTTCATTGAAGTGGAATTCAAACCTATAGCAAATTCCAACTCCAAAACTAATTACCATTTATTCCATAATCATGAATTGTCCTATTCAGTGAGGTTAACTTGTTCAAACATGCATGAAAATGCCATATTCAGATTCTTTGGATTTTTCTGATCATTTTTCATATATAAATTATTTCATTTGGAGCTATAGATTATTTTCTATGATTTTCTGAAGTTTATACTATTTTCTGGAATTTTCTGAATTATTTTTAACCCAGAAATGACTTATTGCATCAGCAATGCGTCAGGGTGATGTCAGCAGGGTCAACAGGGCTGCCCGGGTCAAACCTGACCGGTGGGACCCGTAGGTCAGTGACACAGCGCTGGCTAGAGTCACAAACATGTGGGGTCGGGTCAACGGCCACATCAGCATAGTCAAAACTGATATGTGGGCCCACTAGAATTAGATTAAACTTAATCTTATTTAGTTAGCCGGTCAGTTAGGCGGTGGGGCCCGGATGTCTGTTTCACTGGAGGTTAATTAGAGGCGCGATTAGCCGCTAATGACGGCCACGTCGGCAGTCGCCGGAGCCTTGCCGACGGCGACCAAAACAATGGCGGCTCGGCTCGGATTTGAGCTACGAGTGGTGGTTTGGCGAGCTAAGGGCACCGCGGAGTAGCTCTTGCTCATCCGCATCCAAAGGACCGTACGAGAGGCCGTAGGGTGGCTGGGAGCAGCGCCGGCGGCGAGCAAGGCGGCGGCCGGAGTTCGGCGTCGGTGAGGACGACGCTGCGGTGCACAGGAGAAGGAGCTGGTGCGTGCGTTCGGCTCCTGAGAGCACGGTGAGAACGGCGACATGCTCAAAAGCGGGTGGAGGTAGCTCTGGCCGCGGCAGCGACATGGCACGGCGGCGGCGAGGTTCGGGCACGGCGGTGAAGCTAGCTAGGGCGCAAAAGCAGAGAGAGGAGAGAGGGGGAAGACGCAGTAGCTCATAGGGAGGACGGGGGGAGGGTCAGCGTGCTCGAGGAAGGCTTGACGGCGTCGGAATCCCGGTTGCGATCTCCCGTGGCCGAGGAAGAAGATGAGGTCGAGGACGACGCGTCGGGGCTCTTCCGGTTGCCTGAGTCGACGGAAAGGGCTACGGCGATGATTCGGAGCTCCTAGACTGCTCAAGGGGAGGAGGGAGAGGCGATTGCTGCGGTGGTCCACGGCGGCGCTCTCGGGCGCGCTCAGAAGAGGAAGCACAGGAGGGGAAAGAGGTTGACAGAGAGCAGAGAGCGAGGGGAGAGACAGAGGGGGCTGTGGGGCGTCTCCAGACGCGTCGGGGGCGCCTCGGTGGCAAGCAGGAGGTGGCCAGGGCTGCGTCGGCGCTCGCCACCTAGCTGCTTCGGGACGAGGGGAGGAAGACGACAGACTGGAGGAGGTGGGCTAGGCCGGCCAGCTCAGATGGGCCGCTAGGTGGGCTAGAGCGCCAGGTAAGTTGTGTTCTGTTTTATTTTCCTTCTGTTTTTTGTTTTATTTAATCTCTTTTGCCACTGTTTTCAAATAAAACAAATCCAAAACCAGTGACAAAAATCCCCTGAATATTTATATGTTGCACAGTGGAGTTATCCAAAAGCACATAAACTCATTCAGAGTTATTTGAAATTATATTCCATATGTTAAGAATATAATTCCAAATCCAAATCCAAATAAAAGAGACCAATATTATAGTTCTTGGAAGATGTTCCAACCAACATATATGCCTGAGATTCAGATCTGGTTGGTGTCAGGATATTCCAGACTCATCAAGTCTAGAGAGAAAAATGAAAGTTTGCAACACAAGTCGACGAGATGACGTTGCAGGATTCTCGGGAAATGGACTACGGTAGCAAGCTCCAAAACATGAGCTGGTTCTGCTACTCACATGTGAACACGCTGTCCCAGACAACATGACCACATAGTAGTCTTATAAATAAATACTACCGAGTTCAGGTGGGGAACCATCATCGAGGATATCGAAGTCTTCTGCATTACCATGGATTAGCACTTAACTCCTTCTCCTGGAACAAATCAGTCAGTGGCTTGGTGTGCTAGGGACACATATGGACTGGAGGTAGTGAGCCTATCAAACCATAGGATACTTCGCACATGCATGACTAACTTGGGATGATTCCAAAGGAAGCAGAACAAGATTTCTCGAATCCACGGCGGCAACTTTCACCAAATGCACGTGAATCAGAGGTAGTCACTTCTTTCATCCAAACATATGCTTCATGAGCTAGCATGAAGAAATGCTTTCAAAGTTTCCAACGCTAACTTAGATGTTCAACATGAATCATGGACAAGATGAAAATGTTGTCAATGGGCTCAACAAACAACCATCCAGGCTTCCATATAGATGGAATTCCACAATTAAGTGAACACGGTGATAGCATTGGTCAGACCAAAGGATGTAATAGTGTATGCCCGAGGAATCAACCTCGAGTAGGACAACATTACGAACATCGTTGGTTCTGATTTGATTTGAGGATAGCCCACACTCAAATCAAGGTTTGGACAAGACAATAGATCCAATAACTGATCATGAGGACCAATCAATGAAGATATCATCTTTCTTCAACACACACACACACAAAAAAGATATCCCTTAACACGAACTAAGCAAGATAAGCTTTTATCTTCCAACTCTCCAAGTTATTGTTTAGCTTAACCGACTAGCTCAGGGGTATCCAACACGGATCCTCGGAGAAGGATTGGTTACAAGAAACCAACTTGATCACGAGCTCAACATGGCGGTCAGGGGACAACCTGGAAATACTTCCGAGAAGATATTCGGAAAATCACGAACCACCGGCATGTTACTAAGCTCGAGATCAATCTTTCTCTTCAGGGCAAGACGATATGATCAAGGGAGCGAGGGATTGACAAAATCTAAACTCATTGATCGAGGAGTGCACCAGGAAAATGGACTAGGTAGCACAATCTATCTTAGAATTACGATTCAATAACCAACACACTTAGAATGGGATTATCGTCCATTTACTACCAAGCAACACGGTAGCTAGGAGTATTGATTTCACACATCACAATTCACTTGTCGGTATTCCGGTGGCAACAACACGACACCGAGGAATGAATAAGGATGGCGAGAAGTATCACTGCATCAAGAATTCATAAAAGGTTGTGCAATATCCATGACATTCTTGACAAAAAGACGGTAATACTCTAAGGTAGAACAGAACAAAAGCTGGTTTGGCATTTGATCTGTGGAATACAACTACTTTGACCCAATCCTAGATATGGATGAGGTTCTGGAGTTCATTTCTTCTATTCCTTCTGAAATAGAACGGCTCGATGGACCACAAGAATAATAGGCACCGGTGAACGAATGCTCACATACTCTTGACTATCAATTGATAGATGAAGGTCGGAATATAACTGAAGGGGACAACTCAAAGGAACACATAACTTTCTAAGTTGTGGATGCATAGATTAGTATGTTGAACGAGTTCAACATATTTCTTCCGGATAACCCATGCAGAAAGGTTGAACTGGCAGAATCACAATTATGAATGGAGAACTCCTCAGGAGTACTCTAATGGTGATCTTTTGGTTCAAAGAACTTCTGCCTTAATGGTTCATGGTATTTGGAAGAAGGAAATACCACAGACCTCGAGGACTATCGCAAGGTTACTAATATCCTAAAGGAGCTAACAAACACTATCAACATGAAGTAAGTAGGGTGAGTTTTGGGCTCAGAAACCCAGGAGTAGAATATCTACTACTAAATGGCATCATGGGATGCTTTCGAGAATAATGGCCAGAATCATCACACCGGGAATACAAAGCATTGCTAGATTACTAGGTGCTAATGGCCAGAATCATCACACCGGGAATACAAAGCATTGCTAGATTACTAGGTGACTCTCTAAGACACCTAGGGTCATAATAATAGCTCCACCATATATGTCGAGGCAACAGAGTACCTCAACTCACTAGCTAGTGTGCTTATTCTGACCAAAAGGACATCGGGAACGGAGGAAGGATTTGCAAATGCATTAGATTATTTAGAAACCTAGAATGACTCGGACAGCATAACGGCTGTAAATGCTCGAAAAGATTTGAGACATCCTGCAAAAATGGTGGCATAACCACTCAACATCGCAATATCAAGGTTCTGAGGCGATCTATGAACATATGGAAGTAGTAGGAATTGAACTAAGGTTTGAACTCAACAATCCTAGGCAACTACGGTTTATTAACACATCATCCTGAGAGATAGAAGAGAATCCTAGTTCTTAACCCCGTAGAAAAGATAAGATGACTCAGATCAGAAGGTCATGAGGATAAGGAGTAAAAAGAGCCTTACGTTCCTTCCCACAATCAATTCCCTTATATAACTAAAGCATTTCTAGACTCAACTTCGACCAGTTTGGCTTGGTAATCCTACAGGCAGTCAGGCTCTGATACCAAAGCTGTCAGGACCCCGATTCTAAGTCACACCAATCTAGCCTGTAACACCTCATATCACTTTCCGGCCTCACGCATGATATTCCCACGGGTGTCGCCTTACCATGGCCCGGGACCGTTTGCGTCTTTTGGCTCACGTATATGATAGTGTCGCTAGCATCCATATGACAGAAAACCCGGGCCAACATTACTAGTCGTGAACCCAAAGTGGCACTAACTTACGGGAACAGCCATACATGAATCAACATCGAGCATGTCGGTCAGCAGCGTGTGAATCCGGGCTGTAGCACTGGGCTAACAGGACTCCGGGAACCCAGGCTGTAGCAGGCTAGGCAGGACTCCGGATGTCACCGCGTGACATTTCCCCGAAGGGACAGACACAGGAATGAAGTGAATCACATGCCGGCCGGTCAAGCGTTCCGGAGCAGTAGTGCTGGGCTAGCAGGACTCCGGTGAACCGGGCTATAGCGGACTACTATGGCTCATGGAAGCACAATACTACATTTCCCCATAAGAGAGGCTACCAAGGCTAAACAACTAGGTTGTCGGATCCCACACATACCAAGCATTTCAATCATACACACAATATGCTCAATATGTGCAATACAACATGGCATCACAACAAGACTCTACGACTCGGAATATTTATTCATTTGGCCCCGAAGAGCCAGATAATACAAACATGGGCCTCATGACCCAACATTTAGAGCATACAAGTCAAAGCACATGCGGAAGCTTAACATGTCTGAGTACAGACATCTACAAATGAAAAAGGCTGAGAAGCCTGACTATCTACCAGATCCTGCCGAGGGCACAAGATCGTAGCTGAGGTAACAAGCTAAACGTCGAAGTCCACGTGGAACTACTAGCGAGACTGAAGTCTCTCTGCAAAACATAAATTAAGCAAACGTGAGTACAAATGTACTCAGCAAGACTTACATCAGAACTAGCTACATATGCATCAGTATCAACAAAGGGGGTGGTGGAGTTTGACTGCAGCAAGCCAGCTTTGACTCAGTGGCTAACCTAAACTATGACTGCAAGTAACTCTTTTGATGTGGCGCACATGAGTCCACATATTCACCATATCAATACACCACTATGGATCCGCTCCCGTCTCCCTACGAGAACGCCATCCATAGCACTCACGCTTATCTTGCGCATTTTAGAGTATCCACTTTCACTTGTCTATGAACTATGCAAGGGGTCCAAGTTTCCATATCCGAGGAATCTGGCTATTCGAATAGATGATGATAACCCTGCAGGGGTGTACTTCTTCACACACGCTCTCGCCACTTACCACCATGTACACATCGTGTATCTCGGCAACCTTCAAGCGGAAGCCGGGCGAGGGAGTCGGCCACGACCTGACTAACCAACAAGTCTCTAGTCTAGGTTTATCACCTATTCGGATTTCATCCGCAAGGAGATCCGGCCGGGGTGTCACTCATGGCCCCAAACGATGTGAGCAGGGTTCCCAAGCCCACCATCCGGGTGCCACTTGGTACACCGTGCCACTGTGCCTAGTTTGTCCCAAGCCCACCTGTACCGGGTGCCACTTGGTAGACTACTAACACTACCTACAAACACCAGAAAATAGTTGCAACTCCTGGACAGAGATCAGGTTGATTAATAAGTCGAGAGGGGCACTTAAGCATTCCAATGCGTGGTAGTAGCTGTTCATGGATCACAAACACAGAACTCAGTTCCTAAGGACGGCTGCGATGAGACAACCCACCATGTACTCCTACATGGCCTCTCACCGCTACCTTTACCAAATCGTGTTCACACACTTAGCTCTCAACGGTAGGACATGTTCACCACATTCCAATTCATCCCCGATGAATCAGACCTGACTCAACTCTAAGCAGTAGCAGGCATGACAAACAAGCATGAATGAGTAGGCACAACAGGGCTCAAACAACTCCTACTCATGCTAGTGGGTTTCATCTATTTACTGTGGCAATGACAGGTCATGCAGAGGAAAGGGTTCAACTACCGCAGCATGTAACAGTTGAATCGGTGTTGTCCTAATGCAGTAAAAGAGAGCAGGAGCGAGAGAGTGGGATTGTATCAGAATGAACAAGGGGGTTTTGCTTTCCTGGCACTTCTGGAGATAGTATAACTCTTCATCGGTGTCTCGATCATATCGCCGAAACATACGTCTACTGAGGGGGGAGCAACCACCGGCAAACACAAAAGGAACCACAATCAATGCAATGCACAATCATATGAATGATATGTCATATTGAAGTACTGAATTGACCTAATGCAACAGTTAGTCATGTTCATTGAAGTGGAATTCAAACCTATAGCAAATTCCAACTCCAAAACTAATTACCATTTATTCTATATTCATGAATTGTCCTATTCAGTGAGGTTAACTTGTTCAAACATGCATGAAAATGCCATATTCAGATTCTTTGGATTTTTCTGATCATTTTTCATATATAAACTATTTCATTTGGAGTTATAGATTATTTTCTATGATTTTCTGAAGTTTATACTATTTTCTAGAATTTTCTGAATTATTTTTAACCCAGAAATGACTTATTGCATCAGCAATGCGTCAGGGTGATGTCAGTAGGGTCAATAGGGCTGCCCGGGTCAAACCTGACCGGTGGGACCCGTAGGTCAGTGACACAGCGCTGGCTAGAGTCACAGACATGTGGGGTCGGGTCAACGGCCACATCAGCATAGTCAAAACTGATATGTGGGCCCACTAGAATTAGATTAAACTTAATCTTATTTAGTTAGCCGGTTAGTTAGGCGGTGGGGCCCGGATGTCTGTTTCACTAGAGGTTAATTAGAGGTGTGATTAGCCACTAATGACGGCCACGTCGGCAGTCGCCGGAGCCTTGCCGGCGACGACCAAAACGATGGCGGCTCGGCTCGGATTTGAGCTACGGGTGGTGGTTTGGCGAGCTAAGGGCACCGCGGAGTAGCTCTTGCTCGTCCGCATCCAAAGGACCGTACGAGAGGCTGCAGGGTGGCCGGGAGCAGCGCCGGCGGCGAGCAAGGCGGCGGCCGGAGTTCGGCGTCGGTGAGGACGACGCTGCAGTGCACAGGAGAAGGAGCTGGTGCGTGCGTTCGGCTCCTGAGAGCATGGTGAGAACGGTGACATGCTCAAAAGCGGGCGGAGGTAGCTCTGGCCGCGGCAGTGACATGGCACGGTGGCGGCGAGGTTCGGGCACGGCGGTGAAGCTAGCTGGGGCGCAAAAGCAGAGAGAGGAGAGAGGGGGGAAGACGCAGTAGCTCACAGGGAGGACGGGGAGAGGGTCAGCGTGCTCGAGGAAGGCTTGACGGCGCCGGAATCCCGGCTGCGATCTCCCATGGCCGAGGAAGAAGATGAGGTCGAGGACGACGCGTCGGGGCTCTTTCGGTCGCCTGAGTCGACGGAGAGGGCTATGGCGATGATTCGGAGCTCCTGGACTGCTCAAGGGGAGGAGGGAGGGGCGGTGGCTGCGGTGGTCCACGGCGGTGCTCTCGGGCGCGCTCAGAAGAGGAAGCAGAGGAGGGGAAAGAGGTTGACAGAGAGCAGAGAGCGAGGGGAGAGACAGAGGGGGCTGCGGGGCGTCTCCAGACGCGTCGAGGGCGCCTCGGTGGCAAGCAGGAGGTGGCCTGGGCGGTGTCGGCGCTCGCCACCGAGCTGCTTCGGGGCGAGGGGGAGGAAGACGACAGAGTGGAGGAGGTGGGTTGGGCCGGCCAGCTCAGATGGGCCGCTAGGTGGGCTAGAGCGCCAGGTAAGTTGTGTTTTGTTTTATTTTCCTTTTGTTTTTTGTTTTATTTAATCTCTTTTGCCACTATTTTCAAATAAAACAAATCCAAAACCAGTGACAAAAATCCCCTGAATATTTATATGTTGCACAGTGGAGTTATCCAAAAGCACATAAACTCATTCAGATTTATTTGAAATTATATTCCATATGTTAAGAATATAAATCCAAATCCAAATAAAATATTGATTTAAAATCAGAGCCCAAATAATTCCTTAGAAATGTTCCAAAATTTTGGTTTGATTTATAACTCTTTCCAAAATTCTTAGAACTATTTCTAGGGTATTTTGGATTCACTGATTACAATTTTAGGGTGCTTGCCCCTTTATTAAAATGATTTCTGAGGCTTTCAGCTTTCCCCAATTCAACTTTCATAAATTTAAACATGATGCAAGCAAGATGCAAACACTAGGCAGCACCAGAAGCTAGGGATGTGACAACATATTGTCATCAATCACCAAAACTACATCGAGAGAGATATGCCTTAACAAAGATAAATGTCTATAACATATACAACAAGTGTACCTGAAGAAGTCATACTTCCAGTCTTCTTGCCCTTCTCGGCAAGCCACTCCTACAGTTCCTTTTTGTAGCGACCCGACCCAAATGGATCGAGTCTCTATGCTTAAGTGCCATCCCTGGATCGGTATGCTGACACACACAGTACTCGAGGATTTATAAAAGAGTGCAATCACATGTAAAAAGTAACATAAATACTATTACCTCAATCCATATAGCGGAAGTAACATCAAAATGTGGAGTGTAGACATCGTAACCCTAACGTATCACTTACTCGCCGTATGATTCCTGCAACATGAGACATTGCAGCCATGTAGGTCAGTACACTGAATGTACTCGCAATTTCACACCATAGAATAATGATGAAAATGTCTATCTCTATATGCATATTTGGCTGGTGGAGGCTCTAAGTTTAATTTTGCATAAAGCTAATTTTTTCCTACAACAAAGGAATAAATTTTATTTTACTACCAAGTTTATGCCAATGTTGAGAAGGTTCCTCCAACTCAAACCCAAAATTCCCCAAACATTAATAACCCAGTTCATTAATTAAGTAACGTGATGAGATCAACCAATAATCCACTTCTAGATACTCAAAGTTGTCCATAACTGGGGACACGACTAATCATGATTAGTTTGTACACCCTGCAGAGGTTTGCGCACTTTTCCCCACAAGACTCGATCTCCTCCGTTAAATTCCTCGCACTGCCTGGTTTGAGAATCGGATGATCGAGACATAGTCTTGCTGAAGAGGTCCCCTTAACCGATAGATAGGTCGGTACATCTACAATTCCCCTACATCTGCTAGCCTATCATGGAAAGGTTTCCCATAACTTACTCAACTATGCCAGAGCCCATAATGCCTTGTGGCTGCACATGAAAGTTTCTAGGCATGAAATATCGTATGATCCCTTTGAGCATGGGTGGCATTCCATAGGGTGATCTCACGGGTCCTCCGGGATCCCCTTGGGCAAGCACTGGTTTCTCCAGGTGCTCGGGCAAGCCACTGGTTTCTCCAGGGTGCCCCAACCACTCCACCCAGATGTGTGTTAATGTTGCCACCTTAAAGTTACCCTTAATTATTATCTCTCTCTTCTTTCATGAATCACACATGCCAATCCCCATCTACTAGCATGGCTAAGAAATATATGACATAACGAATAATCCCAGGGTGTTTCAAGGATCATAGGTTCCTACCTCATGAACTACATAGCAAAGCCCAATTCCCGATCCTACTCATGCAAATTTGTAAGGGTGAACTAATGCATAGTAAAAACTGGGTATAGAAAAGTATGATCAAGGTGTGAACTTTCCTTATACGATTGATGAAGATTCTTCGCACTCATAATTTCTAGTAGTTCTACTCGTCATACTCCGATCAATCTATCGTAAGCAAGCAATTATTTGCACACATAAGCAATCACTCAAAGATCCAAACGAACGAGAAAATACTTCAAAAAACTTCAAAACCATCAAATAAAGCTTCTAGACGAAAACATATTTTTAATAGTAGCAAAATTATGTGATTTTGATCTTAACAGAAAGTACATGTCAAGAGCTGATTTGCAAAAAGAATCAATTAAATCGGAGTTATCAAACTCAAGTTATAGCCATAACAAGTTTAAATTTGAATCTGATCTAATTCAAATTTTAAAATTTCAAAAAGTTTTTTTTATAAGTGCTCTGGATAGATGGGAGCATGATGAAGAATTTGGTGTTGGATTCACTGAATTTGGACAAACGGTTGAAAAGTTGTGAGGGTTTGAAAATCAGGGACTAATATAAAAAACAATCTACAAATAAGTCCCTGGCCACGTGTCAAATCTCTACTAGATGAAAACCGTTCGCTGCATATCTAAAACAGGGAACATTCACTACTTAGTGCATACCGGTTCGAAAAAATAAAAAACAATTAGATCTAATCTCAGCGGTCTATTCTAGATCGGCCGGACGAGAGGGAGAGACGGCTTACCGCGGTGGAGGGCGTCGACGTCGCCGAAGAAGGAGGTCGCGGCATCTCGGGCATGGTCGTGGTGCCTACTCCGGTGGTCCTCTGGCATGGTTGCAAGGTAGGGGAGAAGCGGCACGAAGAGGGGAAGGCGATGGTGGTGTGCGTGCTTGGCTGCAGCGTCGGAAAGTCGTGGGGCGAGACGGCAGAGTTGCGGCGGCGCCGGCGAACTTTGTGAGCTTGGTGTACGCGATCCCGAGGGAAAAGAGAGGGATTTTGTTGGCAATCGGACGAGGGGTGTCCAGGGATTTATATAGGGGTCCTGGCTTGCGTGAGGGGTCATGGAGACAGCACCCCGGGAGGATTTGAACGGCGGTGCTCGGCGTCGTGCTCGGGTAGGAGTCCTGCCTCGACGTGGGGAAGAAGAAACTGACAGGTGGGCCCTGCCTGTTAGCTACTGCAAAGGCGAGCGAGAGGTGGAGGCGTACGGGCGTACCACTTCGGTCGGGGAAGGCAGGCCGCAGGCCGAAACTGCTGCTGGGCCAGTTGGTTGGCGCTGGCCTAGCACGGCTGGCCCTTTTTTCTTATAAGTCAGAGAGTAAAAGTCGGAAAATAAAAATCAAGATAAATTTTTTCTAGACAAGAAATATATCAAAATTCTTAGAATAAAACAAAGAAAAATATGAACTATTTTTCATAAGCAAATAAATAAAAATATTTTTTTTAATAACTTCAAATTGGATTTGAATTTGATTTTCAAATCTTTGGCAAATAGTTTTCTATTTTCTTTATTAAAATACTTCTCAAAGCTTCTCTGAATTTTGAAGCGTCATGTTTCCTTCACTGGGTATTTATATTCAGAGAATTTTGAGATGATTTGAAATTCCAACCGAAAAGAGAAAATTCCACAGAGTGCTCCAAATAAGTTTTGAAATTGGTACTCATTACTCCCCACTCTATTTCATAAAATTTTAAGAAGTCATATCTTCTATCATGAAAATCCTTGAGTGGCATAAAGCTTATGAGTCTGAAATAGTTTCAAATGAAATCAAATCTTCCAAAAACCCCTTTTTATTTCAAATGGAAGAAGTCATGTGATCTTCACTCTAGGGTTTGTTTTGAATTTAAATTTTGAATTCCATGGAACCAAAAGCAAGAATGAATGTTTGGGAAAGTCCTTTTATTCCCTCTCATTTAACTTTCTAAAAGTTTCAAATTCCACTCAATTTCACACACAAATCACACAAGCAATCATTATTACTTAATTAATATAACATTCCAAAATTTAGAATTTTGGGATGTTACACTTTTCTAGTGTCCGGGTTCCTTGCAATGAAAGCAAACAGTCTCCGAGGCACTCCCTGACTTAGGCGCAGCGGCGGTAGTTGGAGTTGCCTCCTTCTCCTTGCCCTTTGCCTTAGCCTTTTTCTTGGACCAGCTCTTCTTGAACTTAGCCGATTATGTACCATCAACACTTGACAATGTGTACCTTTCTTGATATCCTGCTCTGCCACCTTGAGCATCCCATGCAATTCAGTGAGCTTCTTTTCCATCCCATGCATATGGTAGCTCGAGATGAATGTCCCATAGCTATCTAGAAGAGAACCCAAATTTGTATCTGTGGACAACTCGTCCCCAAGTGGGAAGCCCAACCGATCCAAAGCTTGCATGTACCCGATCATCTTGATCACATGCGGGCTCACTAGATCACCCTCTTTCAGCTTACAATCCATCAAGGATCGCCCGACATTGAACCTTTAGGTCCTAGCCTGCATTTGAAACATGCTCTTGAGGTTCTCGATCATATTGAAAGCGTCAATATTTTTGAACTGCTACTACAGATCGAGCTCCATAGAAGCCAACATGAGACAGTTGATCTCGTTTGATTCATCGAGTTTCTGGTAGGCATTCCTGGTTGTGGCATTAGCATTATCGGCAGGTTCCTCTGGAAGCGGATTCTCAAGAACTTGTTCCTTTTTCTCATGCCTAAGAACAATTCTCAGGTTTCTATACCAGGTGGTAAAGTTTGTTCTGTTCAATTTATATTTTTCCATGATTGATTTCAATGCAAAAGGAGTAACTTGAGCAGGTGGTGCCATTGATCTACAACAGGAATATGCAAAACAGTAAGACATGTATTCATGAAAGGTAATTCATATTAAACATTTTAGTAATATCATTACTCCCACTAAAATCAACATCCCTCAGTTGATACTTAGTGATTCAAGATCCAAGATCAACATGTCAACTAGTAAGCTTTTGCGTCACTGCTAGAAGAGAAGATCACTCGGTAAGCAACTCTTGCTAATCGTATCTCCATATGACTCTTGTTGTTGGGGGCATCTCATGCCGCGCCAACTCCTATGCCTCATAGCCCAAAACTGGTTTGATAGCCATGACAAGTCAACCAATGCTTCACATGTAAGTGTCCGACACAAACCCATGACTTCAAGGAGATCTAGTGGCACCCTAATTTTATAGGCCCACCACTAAATATACTTGACATGTGAAGGTGCAGCAATTGGGGAGGCATTTATACTTGACATTCTTTGAGGGATCACCCTACTTAAAACATCTACCATGCAAAAGAAGGGTGCATAAAAAGGATAAACTTTCACAGGCAGTTTATATATGTGTGATATGGTATAGCCCCTACTGACTGCGCATGGTGATCTCCATCTCCACGTGCGCAGCCTGCCCATGGTGATCTCCATCTCCATGCATGGTTGTCCTCGTCGTGATCTCTATATCCACACCACGGTGTCAGCTGCCAAGTGTTACATAAGGTACTACGCTATCACAAACTAATAGCTACTGAGAGTAAATTGCATTACATGGCTTCTCATGTTGACATGCAAGTCATTAATACAATAATGGGACAACCATATGGCTTCTGTCGGTCGCCGCACTCATGACACGTAGGTCACGAAATAAAAATGTACAAGCAACATTCATGGGTTACCAAATCACAAGCATTCCCTGCAAAAACAAGTCAGTTGTTCTACCACCGAAGATAAAACCTTCTGAAGCTCTATTTTCCAAGAGGATTTTGGCCTAGCCAGAAGCACCGAAATCTCGGTCCGAAATTTCATCACTAATCCAACATTTTGTTAGCTTCAGTTTGACAGGTCGTGGAGCAAAATCGGATTTCGTATGCAGAAGTTACAACCATTTTACCAAGACCGCTCCAACAGATTTCAACACTACAGAAATCACATTTCCATGGTGTTGATCTATGTTCCGATTCGATCAATCTCATTGATCTTCGCATGCTGCATCCGGATTTATGTTCCACTATCTACCCCGATGGCGGAAACCGATCGGTAGGGGTAACTCGTGTCACAACCTCTGCGTCACGATCACGGAAATAAGATCATGAAACCAACCTTCAACACTGACGCCCGCGGTTGATCTCATTGACCCGCACTTGAACCGATCTACATATCTCATATGCATATCATTGAATTTATCACCACACAGTGGAGGCTTTGATGCCACTGTTGGCACACGCGGTACGCTATGCTAGTGCCAAATTAAAATTTTCTACCACACACTCAAGATCATGCTGCTGGAACTAGATCATGGGATCGGGTTTACCACTAGACGCGCAGTCACCGCAGCAGAAGTAGAGTTGGTGATGCGTGTAGTCGTTCTCCCGACCCGTCTTCTCCTCGCATTGCCGATCTCCCGCGAATAGCGAAGACTCACGAACGGTGATCTCATGCGAACAGTGCCTCACGGTTCCCTCGAACGGTTCGTCCAAGCACCGCAGATGTGATGCCTCCAAGGTATCCACATGTACGGGGAGCAACATTGAGAGGCGGACTATTAGGTCCGGCCGCACGGTATGTGCGTGGGGAGTGGCGGTGGCGTCTCTTACGGGGTGGAAAAAGGATCAACCCTAAGTGGTGTGCCCACTCTGCTTTATATAGACCTCCGAGGTGGGCTCAACACTTGAGCCCACTAGGAGTCTACTTCCATTTTCCACTCGGATCCAATCTGAATTGGTTGCAGCCCCTTAAGTGTGCGACCCTATAGGCTCACGTACACATGGACACGACCAGAGTCGATAGTTGGTAGCGGCTCCTAGCAGAACGTGCCAACTCCCATGTGTGCGTAAAGTTGTTTGAGGAACCTCGACAATGTGTCATATGCAACATTCCTTTTGACTCGTGATATTTGTTGTCGAGCTCAAGGTGAGTACTTGTCACCCTTGTGATAGCTCGACCTCTCTTCTCGAAACCATGGTACAGATTCCCGAACTAGGTTGACACTTAACCCAAGTCACATGGCCATGCTTTCCGAATCTGATCACTCAAGAGGGCCCAGAGAATATCTCTTCGTATAGGAGGGGGAAATCCCATCTTGGTCAACCATGTCTCGCGGCATGTCTCATGACTCACCTGAAAGCTACCTTTATAACTACCAGTTACAGAGTCGCGTTTGATAGACCCTAAGTGAGTCGATCCTCATCTCGAGAACATGCGAGGACCTCAGGTCTAGGACATGGCATAGACATTATACTTAAGGCTAACACATGACAATATATCGCTACATCTCAAAGTGGGTCTGTCAGACTCGGTGATCTCCATCCCTGAGTCCACACTATTGGTTTAGCATCTCCATGCACATGACTTGTGACACATTGTCATCAACCGAGTCGTATACTAGTCAAGGATATGTGTCTGCATAGCCTTATCAACTAGGGACCATTAGAACATTCATCATACAATACATAGTTCCACAAACAAGTCACACACTTGTTGATACATATCATTGATGACGTTCAAGTATAATATAAAAGGCTCATGAATACATAGGGAAATATCATCATCACATGATTGCCTCTAGGGCACATCTCCAACGGAAGGGTGGAGCAATATAGTAGTTGATAAGTATTTCCCTTAGTGAGAACCAAGGTTATCGAACAAATAGGAGAATTACACCAAGCATAGTGAACAACACTTGCACACACAAGAGCAAATACTTGCACCCAACGCGGGCAAGAGGGTTTTCAATTGTAACACCCCGGATGTAACCTACCTTATTTGTATTCCAACTCTTGCCGTTTCCGGCACTAAGTTATTCTATTTCATCATTGTCGGGTTTTTGTCTCCGTGTGTTTTGTCTTTGTCATGCATCTCATATCATGTCATCATGTGCATTGCATTTTCATACGTGTTTGTCTCATGCATCCGAGCATTTTCTCCGTTGTCCATTTTGCATTCCGGCGCTCCTATGTCCTCCGGTGCCCCTTTCTACCTCTTTTCGTGTGCGGGTGTTAAACTTTTTCGGATTGGACCGAGACTTGCCATGCGGCCTTGGTTTACTACCGGTAGACCGCCTGTCAAGATTCGTGCCATTTGGACTTCGTTTGATACTCCAACGGTTAACCGAGGGACCGAGAAGGCCTCGTGTGTGTTGCAGCCCAACATCCCTCCAAAGTGGCCCAAAACCCACCTAAACCTCCTCCATCATCTAGAGCGTTCGATCACAATCACGTGGCCGAAAACCGCACCTCATTTGGAGCTTCCTAGCTCCCTCTACCTCTACAAATAGATCCCTCCATGAAAATCTCGGGTCTCCTCTCCCCCTAACCCTAAATTTCCGCTCGCGCCGCCGCCGCACAAGTCCGCCTCCGCGCCGGACACCGCCCCGAGCCAGTGAGCAGCCGCCATGTGGCAGCGCCGGCCAACTCCCACCGCGCGGCCGGCGAGCCCACTCCGGGCCCCCGCGGCCCATCGCCCGCGCGCCGCCCTCCCCGGCCTGGCCGCAGCGCGCCACCGCCCCGACCTGCTCCGGTCACCGCGCCGCCCCTCACCGACACGCCGCCGGCAAGCCACGCCACCACCGGCCCACACCTCGCTCCGGACGGCCTCCTCCGACTCCGACCGAGCCCCGCCGCCATCCTCTCCCCGCCGTCTCGCCGGAACCGCACCGGCCGGCGACCTCGCCGACCCCGCCGACCGTCGACGTCGCCATCTCCGGTCGCCTCTCTCTCCTCTCCAGTGAACAGTGGATGCCGGCGAACCTCGGTTCACGTGAAGCTACAGTAACTCCAGATCCAGATCCAAAACTCGGTTGACTTTTCCCCACGAAACCCTAGTTTATTTGCATACTTTGACGCATCATAACTTCCTCATCGTGGCTCCGATTCGTGCGTGTCGCATATCAAAATGTTCTTCTCGACGAGTACATCATTTCATCTCAATGCATCATTTTCATTTGAGCTCATCTTGATGCCCGAAATGCTGTTGGAAGAGGGCTATGTGATGATAGTTTCAGATCTGTTTCAGCAAATGCACTTTTGTCATTTTTGTCATGATTAATGTGTCCATGCTATGATCCTGAGCTCTACATATGTTTTGAAGAATGCCATGCCATCTTTACAGGGGTGTATGCCATGTATTTTTGTGATCTTTGTGGTGACTAGCACAAGCATGCAAAGTAGCTTACTCAATGATGCTGATTTCAGGGACTTAGAATTTCACTAAGTCCTTGCCCTGTCATTATTTTTATGCCATATGTTCATGTTGTTTCCTAGTGATTCGTGCCTCTTTTAAGCATGATCAGTAAGGATGTTTTGTAGATATTGTGGTGCTCTATCCATCCATGTCTTTGTTTGCATTTATGGAGCACCCTAGCTTGAGTCAATCGAGCTCTACTTTTGCTATAAAATGTTCCTGGCAGATTGTTAACATGTTTAGCAATTTTGCCGGGCTTGTTGTAGTTGATCCGTGCATGTTATGATGTTGTTCTTGCCATGTCTAGCTTCTATGCCATGTCTATTTGCTGGGTGTATGCTTAGTTTGTCATGCAATGCCTCGTAGTGAGTGCATCGAGCTCGTATACATGCTTACTCGTTATCTGTTTTGCCATACTCCAGTTTTTCACCAAGTCTGAATCTGTTTATGTTTTTGCTTTGTTCACGTCGTTGCAATTGTATTTTCTGATCCCTTTTGGCTCATGGTCACTAAGGACTTTTGTTATATGCTTTTAGTAGCCTCATGCCATGCCTTTCTTTTCCATGATATATTCCTGTAGCACGTAGTTATCATGCTCTAAACATTGCTTCCTGATGTTAAATTCCTGACTTGTTATTTTCACCAAGTCTGAAACCTGTTAACTTTTGCACTTTTTCCATGCTTGTTTGAACCTGTTAATGAGTGAATTAGTCGTAGCTCAGTGTTCATCTTTTTTCAAGCATCATGAGTGGATCCCTGCCATGTATTTTGTTGCCATGTTTGAGTGCAGTAGCTTATTTATCTTGTTGCATTTAGAAGGCTACTTGCTGTTTATCGCAGACCGGTGCCATATTTGTTTTGCTTGTCATTTCCAAACCGTGCATCCGATTCCGGTGATCTTTATATCGATTTCAACCGAAATCAACTCACCTTTCTTGTGGCGCTCTTGGTTTTCCAAGTTGAGGCCAGGTTCAATCATTCCTTTCCAAATCACGCATATGCATGTCATACATCATCCTACATATCATACCATGTTTGCATCATATTGTTTGAGCATTGCACGTGGTTGATTGTGTTCCTTTTTGCTTGTTGTTCTTGCTTGGGTATAGCCGGGAGACGAGTACGTGAACGAGGAGCCCGTTGAGTAAGCTTACGAGGATCAAGGCAACTCTGAGAACTTCGCAGGCAAGATGACCATACCCTCGAAATCACTTCTATCTTTGCTTGCTAGATGCTCGCTCTTTTACTATGCCTATGCTACGATACCTACCACTTGCTTATCATGCCTCCCATATTGCCATGTCAAACCTCTAACCCACCTTGTCCTAGCAAACCGTTGTTTGGCTATGTTACCGCTTTGCTCAGCCCCTCTTATAGCGTTGCTAGTTGCAGGTGAAGATTGGAGATCTTTCCTTGTTGGAACATGTTTATTGTTGGGATATCACCATATTATCTTATTTATCTTAATGCACCTATATACTTGGAAAAGGGTGGAAGGCTCGGCCTTATGCCTAGTGTTTTGTTCCACTCTTGCCGCCCTAGTTTCCGTCATATCGGTGTTATGTTCCCGGATTTTTGCGTTCCTTACATGGTTGCGTTATAATGGGAACCCCTTAACAGTTCGCCTTGAATAAAACTCCTCCAGCAATGCCCAACCTTGGTTTTACCATTTGCCACCTAGCCTCTTTTTCCCTTGGGTTTCCGGAGCCCAAGGGTCATCTTTATTAAACCCCCCTGGGCCAGTGCTCCTCTGAGTGTTGGTCCGACCGAGTAGACTGCGGGGCCACCTCGGGGCAACTTGAGGGTTGGTTTTACTCGTAGGATGTCTCATCTGAGTGTGCCATGAGAACAAGATATGTGCAGCTCCTATCAGGATTTGTCGGCACATTCGGGCGGTGTTGCTGGACTTGTTTTACCATTGTCGAGATGTCTTGTAACCGGGATGCCGAGTCTGATCGGAATGTCTTGGGAGAAGGAATATCCTTCATTGACCGTGAGATCTTGTGATGGGCTAAGTTGGGACTCCCCTGCAGGGATTTGAACTTTCGAAAGCCGTGCCCGCGGTTATGGGCAGATGGGAATTTGTTAATGTCCGGTTGTAGAGAACCTGAAACTTAACTTAATTAAAATGCACCAACCGCGTGTGTAAATGTGATGGTCTCTTCTCGGCGGAATCCGGGAAGTGAACACGGTGTTGGAGTAATGCTTGACATAGGTTGTTCTAGGATCACTTCTTGATCATAGTTGTTCGACCGTGCTTTTGCCTTCTCTTCTCGCTCTCTTTTGCGTATGTTAGCCACCATATATGCTAGTCGCTTGCTGCAGCTTCACATCATACCTTTACCCTTCCTATAAGCTTAAATAGTCTTGATCGCGAGGGTGTGAGATTGCTGAGTCCCCGTGACTCACAGATTCCTTCCAAAACCAGATGTAGGGACCGATGATACCGCTCCAGATGATATGACCGAGCTCAAGTGGGAGTTCGATGAAGACTCTCGTCATTACTACGTGTCTTTCCCAGATGATCAGTAGTGGTGCCCAGTTGGGGCGATCGGGGACTATGTTGCATTTGGGGTTTATCTTCATTTTGGTTTCATAGTCGGACCTTGAGTGTATTTGGATGCATGTAATGATTTATTTATGCATTGTGTGACGTGGCAAGTGTAAGCCAACTATGTATCTTTTCCCTTATTATATTACATGGGTTGTTTGCGAAGATTACCTCACTTGCGACATTGCTTTCAATGCGGTTATGCCTCTAAGTCGTGCTTTGACACATGGGAGATATAGCCGCATCGAGGGCGTTACAAGTTGGTAATCAGAGCCTTCCCCGACCTTAGGAGCCCCCTGCTTGATCGAATCGCTGGCGTTGTTGAGTCTAGAAAAATGTTTTGAGTCATTTAGGATTATATATATCGGAGAGTAGGATTCTTTTTACTCCTCAGTCCCTTCGTCGCTCTGGTGAGGCTTCCTGACATAGAGTTTTGACTCTTCTCTTCTCAAATTTCACTAAAAAAAATTAGGATCACGCGGGTATCTTGGAAACATTCTGATGTTTTTGTGACGAGAACATTGTTCTTGGTGCCTCCTGACATTTAGGGGTTGTGGAAGTGTCTCGGGGAGTTGAGCTCCGAGGTGTTGTCGTCACAATTTTATCGTTGAGATTCTAGAATACCTGAGTTTCGCCGACATCAAAAATCTCTTTTATGCCGTTGTTGGTGAGATAACCTCGACGCCACCCAGTACTGGGGCGGGAGTTCGGGAGTATTGCCATAACTCATATAACGGATGCTTTTCGAAGGTTGAGGTAAATGATTTCCGAAGGTTTCTTGGTTATGTGTCGAAGGATGGATACAGCTGGATGTAGGATTTGCTAGCTTTGGGTGAGATATTATGCTTCCCCTGTATCCCCAACACCTGATTGCATAACCGGAAAGGTTCGGGAGTTTCATAGGTGGGAATTCTTGTAGCTCTAGCTTTTCTTCCGCGGATATTTGGTTTGTGATTGGGTAATCCTCACCAAGTATTTGTTCTTGTCCGTACCTTGTTGTTTTATTCTTCTACCTCTATCTAGTGGCTTCTCAATTTATGGAAATGTGACCATTTCAATTGGAATGCATTCGTTCATTTTGTTCGGATGTGAAGACTATATGTGCAATTTCGATCCATTTGATTCAGCTTAAATATTTGTCTGTCAAGATGCTAACGTATGTCACCCTCTTCAGGATGGCTCCTGCTAAGGGTCAGAATCAGAATCAGGATCCGCCACCACCACCTCCACCTCCGGAGGCATGGCAAGTTGTGATGGCCGCTACCAATGCAAACACGCAGCTGATCATGCAAATTCTGCAAGAGCGCAACCAAGGGAATCATGGCCATGGCAACAATCAGAATCAGTTTGCTACACTCAACCAGTTCCTTGCTAACCAGCCAAAGACTTTCAGCAACTGTGTCGAGGCCTCAGACGCTGATGATTGGCTCATGGATATCTGCAAGCATTCCGAGTGCAGCAACGTCAGGCCTGAGGACTTTGTCAAGTTTGCCTCCTTCCAACTCAAAGACCAAGTTGCAGAATGGTTTCAGCAGTACAAAGATTCCAGAGGAGGCCGTGTGATTACCTGGGATGAACACCGTCAAGACTTCAAAGCTCATCATATTCCTCAGAGTGTTGTTGAGAGCAAGCGTGAGGAATTCCGCAACTTGAAGCAAGGCAGCTTGTCTGTTTACCAATATAACATTCTTTTCAAGAGGCTCACCCGTTTTGCCAAGCAAGACGTCCCTGACGAGAAGAGCATGATTTATCAGTTCCGGGGTGGCCTCAGAGAAGATCTCCAATTAGCTCTCGTACTTTTTGAGCCGAAGAAGTATGATGAGTTCTACAATATGGCAATGAAGCAAGAGACTGCTCAACTGAAGTGCGATGCTTCCAAGAAGCGAGTCAGAGATGCGACTCCTTCTTCCTCAACTCAAGTGGCTTCTAAGCAGCAAAAGTATTGGCTGCCTCCTCCTCCGTTCCTTCAGCCTTATCAGCAGAAGAGCAAAGGTGGCAATGGATCTTCTCACCCACCCAACCCAGGCTTTCAGAACAAGACTTCGTCTCAAGCTCCAAGATCAAGTGCTCCGTATCACCGTATGCTTTCGGAGGTCACGTGCAACAAGTGTCAGCAGAAGGGTCACTATGCCAACAAATGCTTCAATCAGAGGCGTCTTCCTCCCCTCCTCCTATGAGATCTGCCAGCACCGCAGTGGTCAAGCATAATCCCAATCACGCCAAGGTCAACTTGTTGAACGCAGCTCAGGCAGAGGACTCGTCAGATGTCATCATGGGTAACCTTCCTGTTAACGATGTTCCTGCAAAAGTACTTTTTGATACTGGTGCATCGCATTCTTTCTTGTCATTCCCATTTGCATCAAAGCACAATGTTGATACTGAGGTTATGCCCAAAGTCTTGCAAGTTGTTTCTCCCAGCAAGCTTTTGACTTCTAGTTTGGTTGCTCCCGATGTCTCTATCACGTTGGGTGACTACAAGTTTCTGTCCTCTCCAGTGGTCCTTGGTAACTCGGATATTGATCTTATTCTTGGAATGGATTGGCTTTCTAAGCACAAGGCTCATCTTGATTGTGCTGCCAGGAAGATTCAATTGACTCATTCATCTGAGGATGTTATTGTCTTTGCCGCTCGTGATGATACCATCCGACTGTTTTCTCTCAATGAGAAGGGCGAGCTAGATGCCATCTCTCAAATTCCAGTCGTTTACAAATATCAAGATGTCTTTCCAGAAGAGCTTCCAGGAATGCCTCCGCACCGGCCAGTTGAATTCGTCATCGATCTTGAGCCTGGCACGGAACCTGTTTGCAAACGTCCTTACAAACTTGGACCTGAAGAGTTGAAGGAGCTGAAGAAACAACTCGATATTCAAGTGCGAATGGGTCTCATCTGACCAAGTTCTTCTCCATGGGGTTGTGGAGTTCTTTTTGTGAAGAAGAAGGACGGAACGGACCGACTTTGTGTCGACTACCGTCCATTGAACAAGAAGACCATAAAGAACAAGTACCCACTTCCCAACATCAACGAGCTGTTTGAACAACTCAAAGGTGCTCAAGTATTCTCCAAGCTTGATCTCCGTATGGGCTATCATCAGATTCGCATTCGTGAAGAAGATATCCCTAAGACGGCTTTCAGAACAAGCTATGGTTCATATGAATACACTGTCATGTCTTTCGGCCTTGTCAATGCTCCGCCAACATTCTCTCGCATGATGAATTTCATCTTCAACGCCTACACAAATGACTTCGTCTTGGTCTACCTCGATGACATTTTGGTCTTTTCGAAGAACAAGGAAGATCATGCCAGGCACTTGCGTTTGGTGCTGGATAAGCTCAGAGAACATCAGTTCTATGCGAAGTTTTCAAAGTGTGAGTTTTGGCTCGATGAGGTTCTCTACCTGGGACATATCATCTCTGCCAAGGGCATAGCGGTTAATCCTGAGAAGGTGTCTGCAATTGTGAATTGGGAACCACCTCAGAACGTGAAGCAACTCCGCAGCTTCCTTGGGCTCGCAAGCTATTGTCGAAGGTTCATTGAGAACTTCTCTAAGATCGCGAAGCCTCTTTCCAACCTTCTACAGAAGCACGTGAAGTACGTTTGGTCTCCTGAATGTGACATCGCTTTCAACACCCTGAAAGAGAAGTTAGTCACTGCTCCAGTTCTGACTCCTCCTGATGAATCCAAACCGTATGAGGTCTTCTGTGATGCTTCCCTTCAAGGTCTTGGTGCAGTGTTGATGCAAGAGAAGAAAGTTGTGGCCTATACCTCTCGCCAGTTGAAGCCCAACGAAAAGAACTGCCCCACTCACGACCTCGAGTTGGCGGCAATTGTCCATGCTCTTTTAACTTGGAGACATCTCTTATTGGGAAGAAAAGTGGACATCTTCACTGATCATAAGAGTCTCAAGTACATCTTCACTCAGCCAAACCTCAACCTCAGGCAGACTCGTTGGGTCGAAATGATTCAAGAGTATAATTCGAGTATCGAATATACTCCAGGCAAGGCCAATGTAATTGCTGACGCATTGAGCAGGAAGGCTTACTGCAACAGTCTGATTCTCAAGCCTTACCAACCCGAGCTTTGTGAAGCTTTCCACAAACTCAATCTGCAAGTTGTTCCTCAAGGATTTCTAGCCAACCTCCAAGTCTCTCCTACTTTGGAAGATCAGATTCGCGATGCTCAACTTGTTGTTGCTATGGTGAAGAAGGTGAAGATTGGGATTGCTAAGAGTCAACCCAAGTACAAGTGCTATCGTCTTGATGACAAGGATACTCTATTCTTTGATGATCGCATTGTTGTGCCTAAAGGTGACCTTCGTAAAGTCATTATGAACGAGGCTCACAATTCACTCCTCTCTATCCATCCTGGAAGTACAAAGATGTACCATGACCTCAAGCAGTCGTATTGGTGGACTTGAATGAAGCGTGAGATTGCTCATTTCGTGAATGAATGTGATGTTTGCAGAAGAGTGAAGGCAGAACACCAATGACCAGCTGGTCTCCTCCAACCTCTTGCTATTCCAGAATGGAAGTTTGACCATATTGAGATGGACTTCGTGACTGGATTTTCAAAGTCCAAACGTGGGAATGATGCTATCTTCGTTGTCATCGACAAACTCACTAAAGTGGCTCATTTCCTTCCTACCAAAGAATCTAACATAGCAGCTCAGTTGGCATAGCTATATACCTCCCGGATTGTCTCTCTGCATGGTATTCCGCGGTTGATTTCTTCAGATCGTGGCAGCATCTTCACCTCCAAATTCTGGGATTTTTTTCAAAAGGCCATGGGACCCAACATTCGCTTCAGCACAACTTTTCATCCTCAAACTAGTGGCCAAGTCGAGCATGTCAATCAGATTCTTGAATATATGCTTAGGGCTTGCGTCATCTCTTTCGGTTTGAAGTGGGAAGATTGTCTTCCATATGCCGAGTTCTCCTACAACAACAGCTTTCAAGCGAGTTCGGGCAAGGCCCCATTCGAAATTCTCTATGGTAGGAAGTGTCGTACTCCTCTTAACTGGTCAGAGACTGGTGAACGTCAACTTCTTGGCAATGACTTGATCACAGAGGCAGAAAAGATGTGCAAAGTCATTCGTGATAATCTCAAAGCCGCGCAATCGCGCCAGAAGAGTTACTATGATAGCAAGCATCATGACTTGGCTTTCGAGATCGGAGACCATGTCTACCTCCGCGTCTCTCCAATGAAAGGTACTCGTCGCTTCGGAGCTTGCCCCTAGATACATGGGTCCTTTCAAGATCATCAGCAAAAGAGGCGATCTCGTCTATCAACTTGAGCTTCCCTCCAACTTTACAAACGTGCACGACGTGTTTCATGTCTCTCAGCTCCGCAAGTGCTTCAAGACTCCTGACCGCACTGTCAACTTCGAAGACATTGATCTCCAAGAAGACATGTCTTATCATGAGCACCCCGTTGCTATCCTTGAAGAAGTTGAGCACAAGACTCGCAACAAGTCTATCAAATTCCTGAAAGTCAAGTGGTCACATCATTTCCGACCGTGAAGCCACCTGGGAACGCGAGGATCACCTCCGTTCTGAGTACCCAGAGTTTTCCAGTCCTAGATCTCGGGACGAGATCCTTTCGTAGTGGTGGAGTGTTGTAACACCCCGGATTTAACCTACCTTATTTGTATTCCAACTCTTGCCGTTTCCGGCACTAAGTTATTCTATTTCATCGTTGTCGGGGTTTTGTCTCCGTGTGTTTTGTCTTTGTCATGCATCTCATATCATGTCATCATGTGCATTGCATTTGCATACGTGTTCGTCTCATGCATCCGAGCATTTTCTCCGTTGTCCGTTTTGCATTCCGGCGCTCCTATGTCCACCGGTGCCCCTTTCTACCTCTTTTCGTGTGCGGGTGTTAAACGTTTTCAGATTGGACCGAGACTTGCCATGCGGCCTTGGTTTACTACCGGTAGACCACCTGTCAAGTTTCGTGCCATTTGGACTTCGTTTGATACTCCAACGGTTAACCGAGGGACCGAGAAGGCCCCGTGTGTGTTGCAGCCCAACATCCCTCCAAAGTGGCCCAAAACCCACCTAAACCTCCTCCATCATCTAGAGCGTTCAATCACGATCGCGTGGCCGAAAACCGCACCTCATTTGGAGCTTCCTAGCTCCCTCTACCTCTATAAATAGATCCCTCCATGAAAATCCCGGGTCTCCTCTCCCCCTAACCCTAAATTTCCGCTCGCGCCGCCGCCGGACATGTACGCCTCCACGCCGGACACCGCCCCGAGCCAGTGAGCAGCCGCCACGTGGCAGCGCCGGCCACCTCCGACCGCGCGGCCCGGCGAGCCCACTCCGGGCCCCCGCGGCCCATCGCCCGCGCGCCGCCCTCCCCGCGCCTGGCCGCAGCGCGCCACCGCCCCGACCTGCTCCGGTCGCCGCGCCGCCCCTCGCCGACACGCCGCCGGCAAGCCACGCCACCACCGGCCCACACCTCTCTCCGGCCGGCCTCCTCCGACTCCGGCCGAGCCCCGCCGCCGTCCTCCTCGCCGCCGTCTCGCCGGAACCGCACCGGCCGGCGACCTCGCTGACCCCACCGACCGCCGACGTCACCATCTCCGGTCGCCTCTCTCTCCTCTCCGGTGAACAGTGGACATCGACGAACCTCGGTTCACGTGAAGCTACAGTAACTCCAGATCCAGATCCAAAACTCGGTTGACTTTTCCCCTCGAAATCCTAGTTTATTTGCATACTTTGACGCATCATAACTTCCTCATCATGGCTCTGATTCGTGTGTGTAGCATATCAAAATGTTCTTCTCGACGGGTACATCATTTCATCTCATTGCATCATTTTCATTTGAGCTCATCTTGATGCCCGAAATGCTGTTGGAAGAGGGCTATGTGATGATAGTTTGAGATCTGTTTCAACAAATGCACTTTTGTCATTTTTGTCATGATTAATGTGTCCATGCTATGATCCTGAGCTCTACATATGTTTTGAAGAATGCCATGCCATCTTTACAGGGGTGTATGCCATGTATTTTTTTGATCTTTGTGGTGACTAGCACAAGCATGCAAAGTAGCTTACTCAATGATGCTGATTTCAGGGACTTAGAATTTCACTAAGTCCTTGCCTTGTGATTATTTTTATGCCATATGTTCATGTTGTTTCCTAGTAATCCGTGTCTCTTTTGGGCATGACCAGTAAGGATGTTTTGTAGATATTGTGGTGCTCTATCCATCCATGTCTTTGTTTGCATTTATGGAGCACCCTAGCTTGAGTCAATCGAGCTCTACTTTTGCTATAAAATGTTCCTGGCATATTGTTAACATGTTTAGCAATTTTGTCGAGCTTGTTGTAGTTGATCCATGCATGTTATGATGTTGTTCTTGCCATGTCTAGCTTCTATGCCATGTCTATTTGATGGGTGTATGCTTAGTTTGTCATGCAATGCCTCGTAGTGAGTGCATCGAGCTCGGATACATGCTTACTCGTTATCTGTTTTGCCATGCTCCAGTTTTTCACTAAGTCTGAATCTGTTTATGTTTTTGCTTTGTTCACGTCGTTGCAATTGTATTTTCTGATCCCTTTTGGCTCATGGTCACTAAGGACTTCTGTTATATGCTTTGAGTAGCCTCATTTCATGCCTTGCTTTGCCATGATATGTTCCTGTAGCATGTAGTTATCGTGCTCTAAACATTGCTTCCTGATGATAAATTCCTGACTTGTTATTTTCACCAAGTCTGAAACCTGTTAACTTTTGCACTTTTGCCATGCTTGTTTTAACATGTTAATGAGTGAATTAGCCGTAGCTCAGGGTTCATCTTTTGTCAAGTATCATGAGTGGATCCCTGCCATGTATGTTTTTGCCATGTTTGAGTGCAGTAGCTTATTTATCTTGTTGCATTTAGAAGGCTACTTGTTGTTTATCGCAGACCGGTGCCATATTTGTTTTGCTTGTCATTTCCAAACCGTGCATCCGATTCCGGTGATCTTTATATCGATTTCAACCGAAATCAACTCACCTTTCTCGTGGCGCTCTTGGTTTTCCAACTTGAGGCCAGGTTCAATCATTCCTTTCCAAATCACGCATATGCATCTCATACATCATCCTGCATATCATACCATGTTTGCATCATATTGTTTGAGCATTGCACGTGGTTGATTGTGTTCCTTTTTGCTTGTTGTTCTTGCTTGGGTATAGCCGGGAGACGAGTACATGAACGAGGAGCCCGTTGAGTACGCTTATGAGGATCAAGGCAACTCTGAGAATTTCGCAGGCAAGATGACCATACCCTCGAAATCACTTCTATCTTTGCTTGCTAGATGCTCGCTCTTTTGCTATGCCTATGCTATGATACCTACCACTTGCTTATCATGCCTCCCATATTGCCATGTCAAACCTCTAACCCACCTTGTCCTAGCAAACCGTTGTTTGGCTATGTTACCGCGTTGCTCAACCCCTCTTATAGCGTTGCTAGTTGCAGGTGAAGATTGGAGATCGTTCCTTGTTGGAACATGTTTATTGTTGGGATATCACCATATTATCTTGTTTATCTTAATGCACCTATATACTTGGAAAAGGGTGGAAGGCTCTGCCTTATGCCTAGTGTTTTGTTCCACTCTTGCCACCCTAATTTCCGTCATATCGGTGTTATGTTCTCGGATTTTTGCGTTCCTTACACGGTTGGGTTATAATGGGAACTCCTTGACAGTTCGCCTTGAATAAAACTCCTCCAGCAATGCCCAACCTTGGTTTTACCATTTGCCACCTAGCCTCTTTTTCCCTTGGGTTTCCGGAGCCCAAGGGTCATTTTATTAAACCCCCTGGGCCAGTGCTCCTCTGAGTGTTGGTCCGACCGAGTAGACTGCGGGGCCACCTCGGGGCAACTTGAGGGTTGGTTTTACTCGTAGGATGTCTCATCCGAGTGTGCCCTGAGAACGAGATATGTGCAGCTCCTATCGGGATTTGTCGGCACATTCGGGCGGTGTTGCTGAATTTGTTTTACCATTGTCGAGGTGTCTTGTAACCGGGATGCCGAGTCTGATCGGAATGTCTTGGGAGAAGGAATATCCTTCGTTGACCATGAGAGCTTGTGATAGGCTAAGTTGGGACTCCCCTGTAGGGATTTGAACTTTCAAAAGCCGTGCCCGCGGTTATGGGCAGATGGGAATTTGTTAATGTCCGGTTGTAGAAAACCTGAAACTTAACTTAATTAAAATGCACCAACCGCGTGTGTAAACGTGATGGTCTCTTCTCGGCGGAGTCCGGGAAGTGAACACGGTGTTGGAGTAATGCTTGACGTAGGTTGTTCTAGGATCACTTCTTGATCATAGTTGTTCGACAGTGCTTTTGCCTTCTCTTCTCGCTCTCTTTTGCGTATGTTAGCCACCATATATGCTAGTCGCTTGCTGCAGCTCCACATCATACCTTTACCCTTCCTATAAGCTTAAATAGTCTTGATCGCGAGGGTGTGAGATTGCTGAGTCCCCGTGACTCACAGATTCCTTCCAAAACTAGATGCAGGGACCGATGATACCGCTCCAGATGATATGACCGAGCTCAAGTGGGAGTTCGATGAAGACTCTCGTCGTTACTACGTGTCTTTCCCAGATGATCAGTAGTGGTGCCCAGTTGGGGCGATCGGGGACTATGTTGCATTTGGGGTTTATCTTCATTTTGGTTCCGTAGTCGGACCTTGAGTGTATTTGGATGCATGTAATGACTTATTTATGCATTGTGTGATGTGGCGAGTGTAAGCCAACTATGTATCTTTTCCCTTATTGTATTACATGGGTTGTTTGCGAAGATTACCTCACTTGCGACATTGCTTTCAATGCGGTTATGCCTCTAAGTTGTGCTTCGACACGTGGGAGATATAGCCGCATCGAGGGCATTACATCAATCCCCTTGAACTCGTTACTTTCAAGGATTAAATCTGGTAGTGGTAGATATATAAATTGTAAAACAAAATAAAAGTAAATAAATTGCAGCAAGGTATTTTTGGTTTTTGTAATATGATAAAAGTATACCCGGGGGCCATAGTTTTTACTAGAGGCTTCTGATGTAAGGTGGAACCCTAATGGTCGATCTTTTCACACTTGGAGGGGGAGAACAAAGCATAGAGGAACACAAGAAGAACTCTCAAATAGGCAAGATCCAATCACACATATGCTAAATCCACATACACATATAGGAGATACGAGGATCCAAAATCACCACAAGAGGATACAAAAGGTAACTAGTTCAACCCAATCCTTGAAGGAGAGAGGTCTTGAATCCTAGAAGGGTCTTTTCATGAAGGGGTCTTGAATCCACTTAGGGGATCTTCTCACATGGAGGTCCTGAACTCCATGGGAGTGGTAAGTGCATGAGCAAAAGCTCTATCTCAATGAGCTCTAACCTTTGCTAACCCTAGCTAGGAGGAGGTGGTGGTCCTTATATAGTAGTCCACGAGATAGAAGGGGGGAAGAGGGGATACATGGCCTCTTGGCTAGTTTAAGCACGCGCAGGTACCAAATGTTCGGGCTGGGGGCCGGATGTCCAGCGGCTCCCGTCGGGCCGGTTGTACGGGGCTGGGGCTGGATGTCCACCCTAGAGATGGTCCAGGCTCGAGTGCTCCTATTGGCATCGGGCCAGATTTTCTGGCGGGGGCCGGATGTCCGGGCCATGTAGCTCTTCGGTTGCTGGGCTGCTACTGTGGTTGTGGCCTCAAGGCGCCGGATGTCCGGCCATTGTAGTCTTGCAGCGGTTCCTTCCGTCATTCTCCTTCGTTCGTGTACTTGATGACTTCGTCTTCATTTCAAGCATCTCCGAGAGGGTCTTCTTGGTACCTAAGCACACATAGCATTCCGGATTGAGGTAGTAGCCATGTCTCACGTGGATCATACGGAAGCTCATTAAGGAGAGATGCCACCTCTGTCTCGATAGCTCTTGCACGTGCTCGTGTCATCGATCCACTTTGCACTTGGGGACACGAAGGTAGGTCCATGGGGATGATCATAGGATGCTCCGCACTAGATTCTCTCTTGAAACATAGCATGTGGTGGGTGGACAAATTAATGTTGGGAAATTGATAGAAAAGCTCATAGTTATGATGTTATTCATGGCATATAGGCATTACGACTGTGACAAGTAGGCCAAAACGATTCTGCACCTACTACTATTACTCCACCAATCGATCGCTATCTAGCATGCATCTTTGGTGTTAAGTTCATGACAAACAGAGTAACGCTTTAAACAAGATGACATAATGTAGACAGTATAAACTAAAGCAATATGAATAAAGCCCGTCATTTTACCCTTAATGGTAACAATACAAATATGTGCCTCGCTACCCCTTCTGTCACGAGGTGAGGACACCGCAAGACTGAACCCATTACAAAGCACCTCTCCCACTAAAGATAAATCAATCTAATTAGCCAAACCAAACGGAGCAACAATCAAAAATTATGGATACGTTGGAGACGTATCAACGAGTACCTTTGAATGTCTGAGAGGATATGAGACGCCATGGTTAGATTTGCTGTTGGGGTGGTCGAGATGTTTGGACCTCAATACTTGAGAGAACCAACTGTCGCGGACATTGAAGGCTCATGACACTCTAAGCATGAGGATGGAAAAATAGCCCAAAAGCTCTACAAGGTATCAGGGCCATGTTAAGAAGCCCACCATCATGCTTGAAACAATTGCATCATAAAACCTCTGGATTTGACATGATTTCTTTAGCATGCTCGGGTCTCACAATGACATCAATGTGTTGCAGCAGTCTTCATTGGTTGTTAGGTTGACTGAAGGATAAGCTCCTTCGTGCAACTATACTGTCAATTCACATGAGTGCATTATATATCTATCCTCCATGAGTGACCTTCCTAAAGACCATTTCTAATCCAGTTGATCAAAAAAGAGCTCACTTTGCCCAAAAGGAACTAGAAAGGATGTGGAGAGAACATTTGAAGTGCTCCAAACCTGTTTTGCAGTTGTTCGTGAACCTACTAAATTATGGGATCCGAAAACCCAACAAGTGATGACATATTATGTGATCATGCACAACATGATCATGAAGGTTGAAGATGAAGATGATGTCGAAGATCTCGAATTTAAGAACATGGGCAATTCAATGAAGATTTGATTAAGCATTTGTGGTCGATTAGGGGACAACTAGAACATATATACGAGTTGAATTTATGTTTCAACTATTTTATTTTAAAACTTAGCGGGAAAACAGTTTTTGTCACTCTAGCTTTTGACCACTTTGCTTTTGCCACTCTAGAATTTGACATTTCACTTTTGCCACTCTTAGTTTTTGACAATACATCACAATTGTCATTCCATGGCAAAAACAATAATTTTAGAGTGGCAATTATGATACATTGTCAAAATCTGAAGTGGCAAAAGTGAAATGAAAAATTATTGCTTTTGCCACGAAATGGCATTTGTAATGTATTGTCAGAAGCTAAAAGTGGCAAAAATGATATATCTAATTCTAGAGTGGCATAAGCAAAAATGGGCAAAAGCTAGAGTGGCAAAAATAAAGTTTCCCACATTTAAATATTTTCACTCATCAAAGATTTGATATGCTAGAACCACGACATTTATTTTGAAACAAATGGAGTATCATTTTGAGTGTTGCGGAAAGAAAAATTAACAAAGCAAACATTTAAAGGACGGGGTTAGATGGCCATATCCAGTGTATGGACAAACAATGTCCATTTTGAGGGCTAGTGTTGGAGATGCCGATAGAACAAATCTAAAACTTCAATTATTTTGAATTGGAGCGATTATCTCCCTTGTTTAGAGCATCTACAACCGGACTCCTCAAATGTCCTATCAAAGAGCCCAATCGCATCCCGTCACTGTCCAGACGGGAGAGAGGGGAAAAAAGCCACCCAACCGAACCCCCATTTTATCCCTATATGATCAGGTTGTCCGCAAATCCCCATATCCACACCAAATACAGGGATGTTCAGGCATGCCCGGGCAGCCTTTCAAGTAGGATGCGACCCATCCTGAATCACTTTTTCTTTTTCTTTTTTTCTTTTATCTTTCCCTCTTCATCTCCACCATTCACATGCATTTAACCGGATAATTTAGAAAGGATGTAACGGACATGGTTGCATGTATACATAAATGTAGGCCCAAACGAGTGACCGGGTTCATCTGCGGATGTTTGGGGATCAAAATTAGGCAATCCTGGTTGTAGATGCTCTTACACTAGTGCCGTCTACTAGGCGTTCTTCAATAACAAGTGCACGAAATACAACTATACGTTAATAAAACAACCGAATTAAATGCATCACGGCTTCCGCAGGGCTGATGCAGCTCCCATTATTACAGCCATTACAATCCCCAGGCCTGCACCAAGTGATGCACCTACTGCAGCAGCTGTGACAGATCCATCTCTTTTTCGTGTGTTCTGCTTTGCTTGACGAGACACCGCCTTCTCTCTTGCAAGCTCCAGGGACAATTTCTCACGAGCAAGCTCCTGTTCAAGCATGCGGTGTTCAGAGTTACAGCCAGTAAGAAATATACATAATGCACTCCAAAATGAGGTGATGATTCTTGTTGCATACGAACACATCGTCGAGAGCTACCCTCGTATTAGATTTTCATCCTATGGCATACTGGAAAATTTTGAGTGAATTGCAGAAAACCACCACATTGAAGTGTAGTGTTGCAAAAAAGACTCTTCTACGAATTTGTGCCAGAAAACACTGATTTCTGTCCTAACCATTTGCCGAAACCACCTAACCTTCTGTTTGTGCATTTTAACCTCTATTATGACATGTGGGTCCCACATTTGATGACGTGGCACAACGTTTCATGGTAGACGATGTTAGATGAGGGATTTTCTGGATTTACAAATCAGTCCCTGTAGTTTTACAGGGACACCCTTCAATCAAAAACCAAAAAGCAATCAACTCCCTCCATGGATTTGGGCTGACCCAGCAGCCGAGCAGAGCAGCAAAACAGCAGTACAACGGCCATGGGTGATGGGTATCGTCGCCAGGAACGGGAGCAGAGGGCACCGCCGCGGCGCAAGGGCATCCTCAAGGCGCAGGCGAGCCTGCTGCCATGGACGCCGAGGAAGGGTGCTAGAGGCTGGTCCCGAGGCACGGCGCTGCAGCTCTGCCGCGGTGGACGTGAAGCCCCTACCGAACTTGGCGGCGAGGAGGGCGCGGGCGTCCTGCAGCTCCGGCACGGCGAGGAGGGCGCAGGCATGCTGCAGCTCCGGCAGGTCGCCACACCGGGCGGCTGCGTAGACAAGCCCCGCCGCCGCTCCCGGATGACCTGCTCGCGGCGGAGTAGCACGAGGTCCAGTGGCCCAGCCGGAGCAGCTGCTCCACGTCCCCGGCGTCGCTCTCTGGCACACTTCGCCATGTCCCTGCACGCACGCCGCCGGCGATGACATCAGCTGGCGCGAGGAGGGAAGCCCGGTGGCGATCTGGATCGGGTAGGGGAGGGATTGGGAGGAAGGTTCTTTTTGGAAAAATGACAGTCTAACGGCGTCTACCACGAAACATTATGCCACGTCATCAAATGCAGGACCCACATGTCATAATAGAGGTTAAAATGCCCGAACAGAAGGTTAGGTGGTTTCTGCAAATGATTAGGACAAAAATCAGTGTTTTCTGGCACAAATTCGTAGAAGAGTCTTTTCTGCAACACTACACTTCAATGTGGTGGTTTTCTGCAATTCACTCGGAAATTTTTCATGTGGTCAAATCAGGCCAATGTGCTATTGGATTTTAAAGGAAGAACTTGTTTGCTGCCAGATAAATTTAAAAAGCTCAACCCTTGAGACAGATAAGATGCATTTGGTACTCCCTCCGATCCATACTTGTCTTATATTTATCTAGATACGGTGTATCTAGACAAATCTAAGACAAGTAATACGGATTGGAGGGAGTATAGTATTGCACTCACCTCACTATCAAGCCTGGTAATTTCTGCCTTGTTCATGTGGAATTATGTTTGTTTCCCCATTTCGCCTAAACATAAACATGCAACAAAAGAGACGTACCTCAAAAGCTGGTTCTTCATTACTCACAATCACTTGATGTAGATGCTGTTGAAGGGCAGAAACACCCTCCACATGCATAACAATGTCCTTCCTATGAAATGGTGACAACGCAAAGTTTACTGGGTGAAAAGCGGCTCTGCCGAAAGAATCCTCCTCCAAATCGCCACTGGTAGAACTGATGGGATGCAGACTATTCTTAGCACTTGGCATTACAAATGGAGAAGAGTTGACAACCTTGGTGTTATCAGGAGAAGCTTTATATGCTTCCATAGCTGAACTGATTAATGTGTTCTGTTCATGCGCGCTGACAGCAAATTTGTTGGTTATTGCAAGAATCCAGGGAACACAAAGAACCTTGGCTTCATCCAAAAGAAGTGAAAGAGCTGGCTGAGGTTCAGAAGAGTTGGACTGGTAATACTGCGGAATATGATGTGCTAGGTTATGCACAACAATAATTAGGTCAGTCTTCCTGCTGAGATCATGCATTCCTAACTGCAGTTCTTCTTTGAAGCGCCTAACTTCTAAAGGTAGGTCCTGTTAGAACAAAAGTTCGTAATGGTTTAATTATGTACACTCTGGGGTTCAATAATCATGGCGTAGAAGACATGAAACCACTATCATACTGATGCGGAGCATCCTATGATCATCCCCATGTACACTACGACTTCTCCCCAAGCCCCTAGTGCCCACATGTTGAGACCTCAAGTATACACCACTGGACACAAGGTGAACTCGCTCCTTTCCGAATCTTCCCTTTCCGCATGTAAGACATGGATGCTACCTCAAGCGCGGACCTTATGCATACTCAGGTCCATCCGAGGAGACCATGGAGAGCCTAAGGACCAAGGCCAAGTGTACGCGGGAGCAAGGGAAGGAGAGCCAGCTGCTACAGCCCGAGCGGTACTACCGCCCACACCAAGCGGTACTTACGCTGAAGGCCCACAAGCGGTGCAACCGCTCGACCACCGCCCAACAACCGGCCAAGCTTCTGTATCGAGCGGTGGAAGGCCGGTGCAGCACCGGTTTATCCCCGTAACAGCCACCTGACCGGTACAACCGCCCCAAGCACCGGTACAACCGCTGAGCACATCCGGAAGCACCTCCAGGAACCAGTACCTGAGCATCCAGCGGTACAACCGCCCCCATGACCGGTACTACCGCCCTGCCTGTGCACAGTGAAAGGGGTTTCACCCCATGTATCCCCCAACTTACCCCTTGGACTATATATACTTGTCCCTTAGCTCCGTACTAGGGTTAGCATTGGTTTAGCTCATTTGAGAGATAGAGCATTGCTCATCCATATCGGATCTACTCCACGAGAGAGACCGCGGCCCCTCTACGGAGAAGATCCCCTTTGGATTCAAGACCCCTCTACGGGAAGATCCCCTTGTGGATACAAGACCTCCTCTCGGAGAAGAACCGGCTACCCTTTTGTATCGTCCTTAGTTGACCGTGGATTCGTGTATCGTTCTATGTATTCGAGGGTCTAGCACATGTGTGACTATCTTGTTGGTTTGAGTGTTCCTCTTTGTGCCCCTTTGTGATTTCTCCTCGTGTTTCCTCCTCGTGTTCTTCGTGTTCTTCGCGGGATTCCGCTCCTATCGTGAAAGATCGGGCCATAGGGTTCTACCCTACATCATCTTGGATTAGAGCCAGCTTGTCTCTTGATACCATCATCTTGGTATCATGAGCAAGGTTGATCACGATTTCGGAGCCTCCCCTCGTTGTTTTCTAGCCTAATTTTGTTGTGTTCTTTCCCAATTTCGAAAATCCCCACCAAAAATAGCCCCAAATTTTTTTGTGATTTGTTGGTTTGATGATGTTTTGTTGATTTTGATCCATGGATTTGCTTGGTTTCAAGTGGATCTAGCATCTCCCCAAGTTTCTCCACCTTCCATCCACGAAATCCATCAAATTTTGCCCCCGAGATCATCCATTTCCGCCCCAAGTTCATCCCCGATCCAGATCTGAGAATTTTTCCCGACACCAGCGGTACAACCGGCCCCCGAGGCGGTACAACCGCTCCCCCATAACCTGATACTTCTGCCAGCTAAAACTGGAACCCCAGGACGCTTCAGGAGCGGTACAACCGCCCCTCCCAGTTTCAGCCTCGGCTGATTGACAGTTTTGACCATAACTTTCACATCCGGAGTCCGATTTTCGCGTTCTTTAGCTCGTTGAGTAGCTATTGACATCCTCCATCCTTATACATAGGTTTCAACACCATTTGACTCCATCAAATTTTTGGAACTTTGGCATCTTTGCCTAGGGCTTCCACCACATCATCCGCTACACCACCATAGCCTTCCGCAACCTAACCAATTTTGTTCCCCATCACATTAGTGGTTGCTTGAGGAGTGATTTGAGTCTCCTAAGGTGTCTAGGCTACTTAGGGACGGTCGCTTCTTCATCAACCACCACCACCACTTCCGCATAGGCTTGACCACTATACACTCCGACCACCCAACTTAACCCAATTTTGCTTGTGTTGTGAGTTGTGTCTCCTAAGGTGTTTCGGCTACTTAGGGACCGTGCTCCCAACTCCGACACCGTGTATAGTCCACCACCTTACCCTCGACTTCCGCATTGCGTACTCACAACCCATCATTGCCATTCCGCAATTCCATTGAGCTTCCACAAAATCACCACCGCATTCCCGCTACCACCATTTGACATTTGATATTTTGAGTTCACGATTTTCCCGTTTCCTAAGGTGTTTCGGCTACTTAGGGACGAGTCTCCATCATCTTGGTATCGTCATCAAGATCACCGCCACTCATCATCACCGCGGACGGTAACCTCCATATCATCTTGGTATCGTGGTACCCCTCCATTGTATATTCCCTTGCCATTGCATTGATAACCCCTAGCCCATTTTGCGTTACTTGCCTATCGAGACTAGCCTTTGAGTATTGCCAGCAACGTTACTTGTGCACATTAGTGGTCTACACCTTCCATTACATACATACCATACCATATCGGTATCATCTGGGTATCATATCATCCTTTGTGCCACAAGTTTGTTCCCGCATATATACACAATAGCTATCTTGGTTTGTGCATTTCGCAAAGTGGCCATACATATCAAAAAAAGAAGAGAATAAGCTTTTAAGTAAAAGAGTGAACAAAGAGCTTGTAAGCAAGTGCCATAGCATCATACCACATTGTCATATAAGATCATCTTGGATCATAACACCGGGAGCCATACATATATAGCATACTTGGGATAGAAGTTCATACATTTTGCATCTTATAGGTTGTGCACAAGTGTCGTATCCGCCTATTGAGCAATCGTGCTAGCGTCTCTCTTGAGTTGTGCAACACGAGCGTTTTCCGTGGATTCCACATTTTGTGCTCATCCTTGGTTGCACGACCCCATTTATCTATCCGTGTGTGTGTTTCCGTGTGCCACCCATATTGCTATTGGTCTACTTGTTACACTTGCGAATTTGTGAATCTCTTTCAACATTATTGACTCTTGCTAACATTTTACATCAAATTTTTGTGCCACTGTCCTCACCGAGCTCCACCATAAGCCTTATTTGTGTAGGTGTGAGAAACCGACAAGAATTGGTACCAATTGTGCTATTTCCTTGTTCCACATTGGAGTGATCATTGATCCACCTTCAACTTCGGTCAAGGTACATTTGGTATTCGTTCTTCTCTTTCTACCACTCACATTTTTCTCTTGGAGTGATGGATAGGCAAGGCATTTCATCTTCGGTCTTCGACAACAACGACAGCGTGAACAACTACATCACCAAAGCGTCAATCTTCGGTCTACAACGACAAATGCAAGGCGCACAATCAAGATTGCGAGAGCGCATCGAGAACCTCTCCATCGACATTCGCCACTCCGAAGCGAGGAAAAGAGACTACATCGACAACAAGCTTTCCGCACAAAAGAAGGAGCAAGATGCAAGAATGGAGGAGATTCGGGCCTTGATCAAGTCTACTTCCCCTTCATCATCTTCACGGCGGCGGCAATCACATCGATCCTCTTCGGAGCGCCCAAGCAATAGAAGCGCAAGTCTTCCACGTCCACATCTCCATGGCGACCACCATCATGTTCGTGATCCACATAGTCATGAAGGACAAGTCACCTCCAAGCAACATGTGCACGACGACGATGAACGACATCTACATCGAGCTCAAGCACGACAACGACAACATCATCATGAAGATGCTCGAGATGCGCCTACCTACAAGTCGCAACAAGCCCTACTTCATGCCAAGTCCAAACTTCATGACCACAAGAGAAGACCGCAAGACAAGCACCACCAAGACGGAGCTACGGCTACACCAACCACTTTGGCATCTTCACCAAGCGACTTCAAGGCCTCTTCGCCTTCGGATATATGGCATCTTCGCCAACAAGCACCTCAAGACTACGCTCAAGAGAAGCTCCCCAAGCTCAAGTCCGCGACTTCCACGAGCTACTACGACCTCGACATCGACCACACGATTCCTTTCTATGGGACTCAAGAACCCGAGGAGTATCTCGAGTGGGAGCGTTTGATGGACAACTACCTCAAGCTACATCAAGTCCCTCCCGAAGATCAAGTGAAGTGCGCCACAAGGAACTTCCACGACTACGCGTCCACATGGTGGCTTCACACACCTTTGGAGAGCTACGACATGAGTTGGCCCAAGACGAAGAGAGCTTTGCGACGAGAGTTTGTGCCTCCAACCTACACGGAACAACTTCAACGCCAATTGGAGAACACCATCCAAGGATACAAGTCCATCGACGAGTACTTCAAGGAGATAAAGATTGCCTTGCGACGAGCCGGCGTGGACGACCCCATTTCGATGAAGTTTCACTTCATGATGGGATTGCACAACGACATCTCCAAGACGATTTTCCTCGAGAACTACAAGTCCCTCGACGACAACTACATTGGTGCTCTCAAGGCGGAACAAGAACTCATGAGAGCCAAAGTTTCTCTACCCCAAGCTCACTTCGCGACGACCAAGCTCCATGAGAACGAGCATGAGGCTAGTACCACCACGATGTCCAAGCCCGACGAGCTCCAAGATGATACTCCCAAGTTCGACGCCATCCCTCTTTGTGGCATTGACGATGCCGAGTCCTCCATGACTCTTTTTCAAGACGGTGCGGCGACGAGTACGACTACGGAGACCCTCAAGGACCAAGCTTTGAAGGCGAGCGACAAGGTGGCGAGCAAGGATGATGCTTCCATCTTAGGAGGCGAGAGTGATGATGTGCCATCTTCGGCCTTCATACACGGTGACGACAACGAGATGGTTGAACATGGAATTTTCCCTTCGACCACGGCGACGTATGATGACTTGAGTGACTTGTGCCACCATATTGAGAGTGAGAGTGACTTCACCACTAACCCCATATATGTGTTGCCACAATTCCCATGTGAGGAGAGCCACAACCCCCACCACTTGAGTGAGATGAGTGACTCCACCATATGTGAGTTTGAGTGCACCTATTCGGAGGGAGTGAGTGAACCACCACATAGAGAGAGTGAGTTAGTTGATAGGTCATGCGAGGCCACTTTCAACACTAACGACTTGACCTCTACCTCTATTGTGTCTTCTCATTTGGTGCTAGGTCCCATCTATGATGACGCGCCGATTCACGACGACTACGTCCTACCTTTGGACAAGACGATGGCCATGGTGGAATATGATGCACCCCCCACATGGTTCCATCAAGATGAAGATGACCACCATTTGGTCTTTTCCACCTCACCTACACCACTTGAGTGGAATGAAAACGGTAACATAGGTGACGGTGATGCTCTAGTCCCACTAGTGGACATTCTTGACATTGATTGCTTTCATGATGTTGATCCCCCTATTGACATGCTTCATGCTAGTATGATTTCCCCATGCGATGATTTACCCATTTATGATGAGTATGATGATTGCCATGTGGAGTCTCTTAGTTGTGATGCCATGTTACATAGGATTTTTTGTGCTAATTCTCTCGGTCATATCATGTTTGCCAATCCGCTTGATTTGTCATATGCTATGCATGAGATCAATCACATGTCATATTTGCAATCTCTTCATAGTGACTATGCATATGCCATTAACATAAACCCAATTTGCACATATGGCATAGATGACAAGCCCATGGTTATCGGCATTTGTTTTTCTTGTGATGATATTGATATGCTCCCTTTGCATCCTTTATCTCATATGCCATACCATGATCACCTAGCTTCGGATATGCATTGTTTTGGATGTTGTCCATTTTCTCCATATGATGTTTCCGATATTGCTCATGAGACCCCCATAGTTTCCTCATACATTTTAAGAGATTTTGATAACTCCCATCCATTGCATGATCCTTATACTTGTATGCTCAATTTGCATCCCCATCGTGTTATACACAATAACTATTCTTTCATGATGGATGACATGTTCTTATATCATGCATCAAATTTCTTTGAGCGATGCTTATCTTGTGCTAACTCTCACGTGCACATACACATCATGATGGATGATGTGTACATTTACCACACACACAATTTCTTTGGTTTGTGTTTCTTTTATGTAGGTACCCATGAATACTTGTCAACCTCGCAATCCCACGAGTTGACAAAACGAGCTCTAGAGAGCAACGATGACTTGGGATCCCATGGATTGTCTTTCCCATCGCTCTCTTCGCGCAAAGACTTCGCGCAATTCTTCTACATGACCCTCACTTGGCTATAGGTTATTGTCCACTACATACTCTATGCCCATCTTGCCATGTTCACTTTGCATGATATGCTCATTACTATGCTTTTGCCATACATTCATGACCCATGCTTTGCATTACACATGATGATTGATTCTCATACTTGTATGTGTATTTGCAAGCTTGGTGGAGATATTGCTTGCTATTGCTATGTTTGCTTTGTACCCCATGCCTATGATGATAATTTCATCTTGCTTTGTGTTCGTGCTTGCGATATGTCATGTGCATTGCCTATGCCTATTATTTGCTCTCATGACATGATTGCCATGATTTACTCTAGTATGTTGCATCTTCGCACTACTAGCTTGCACGACTTGATTGCTATGCTTGAATTGATTGCCTCACACATGATGAACAATTGCTCTTTCTATTGTGTTGAGTGCCACACTATATTCACTACACCCCATGCACATTATGCTTGGATTGTCTTGCACTTGACCCATGTGTTTAGACACTTCATTTTATTTGGTGTTATGAATGATTCCTATGCCTACCATAGACCTTTTATTGAGCACTTTGTGAATGCTTACTATGAATTTGAGGTAGATGCTTCTTCTCTTGTCACACATATTTGCATCACTACCTCACATTCACATGCTTGTCCCCATGATTTCTTTGCTTGTTCTAGATTGATATGCTTACATACCACGTCACAATCCTTTGTCACACCATATGCTTTGCATGATGACTACACTTGTCTGGTGAATCACCTCTTGAATGCTTGGTTTTGCACTAACGCTAACCACATTTATTTTTCCAAGTGTTTGTTGTCCTTGCTCATTTTGAAGGAATCACTAGACGGTGCGACATTGGAGAGTGCCCACTCCAAGCTTGACGATGATGACTACTTGGTGAACATCCGCTTCTACACGGCGAAGCCATCTCTTTCCCATGGTGATTTGGTTTTCGATCCGAGGTCGGATCTTTCCCAAGGGGGAGGGGATGATGCGGAGCATCCTATGATCATCCCCATGTACACTACGACTTCTCCCCAAGCCCCTAGTGCCCACATGTTGAGACCTCAAGTATACACCATTGGACACAAGGTGAACTCGCTCCTTTCCGAATCTTCCCTTTCCGCATGTAAGACATGGATGCTACCTCAAGCGTGGACCTTATGCATACTCAGGTCCATCCGAGGAGACCATGGAGAGCCTAAGGACCAGGGCCAAGTGTGCGCGGGAGCAAGGGAAAGAGAGCCAGCTGCTACAGCCCGAGCGGTACTACCGCCCACACCAAGCGGTACTACCGCTGAAGGCCCACAAGCGGTGCAACCGCTCGACCACCGCCCAACAACCGGCCAAGCTTCTGTATCGAGCGGTGCAAGGCCGGTGCAGCACCGGTTTATCCCCGTAACAGCCACCTGACCGGTACAACCGCCCCAAGCACCGGTACAACCGCTGAGCACATCCGGAAGCACCTCCAGGAACCCGTACCTGAGCATCCAGCGGTACAACCGCCCCATGACCGGTACTACCGCCCTGCCTGTGCACAGTGAAAGGGGTTTCACCCCATGTATCCCCCAACTTACCCCTTGGACTATATATACTTGTCCCTTAGCTCCGTACTAGGGTTAGCATTGCTTTAGCTCATTTGAGAGATAGAGCATTGCTCATCCATATCGGATCTACTCCACAAGAGAGACCGCGGCCCCTCTACGGAGAAGATCCCCTTTGGATTCAAGACCCCTCTACGGGAAGATCCCCTTGTGGATACAAGACCTCCTCTCGGAGAAGAACCGGCTACCCTTTTGTATCGTCCTTAGTTGACCGTGGATTCGTGTATCGTTCTATGTATTCGAGGGTCTAGCACATGTGTGACTATCTTGTTGGTTTGAGTGTTCCTCTTTGTGCCCCTTTGTGATTTCCCCTCGTGTTTCCTCCTCGTGTTCTTCGTGTTCTTCGCGGGATTCCGCTCCTATCGTGAAAGATCGGGCCATAGGGTTCTACCCTACATCACATACCTACTACAACTCTCCATATATCAATCATGATAGAACTCACTGGATAAGAGCTAGAGTTAATTACATGAAAGTTGATTTGGTGATTGCTCTTACAAAAACATAAACCAGAGGCCACCAAGACAGAAATTTCTACAAGATAGAACGACTACAACTGCCAAATCTGTCAAGTGGTACAAGTTAGTACAAGATGGAACAATTGTTTTACACAGGATAGAATAATGTACTTTTCCCTTGCACAGTACAACCAAAATTTATTTTTATGATAATAATCCCAACCAGTTGCATGTTTCACTGTTTCAGAACCAAGTATTACACGTAAAGCAAAATAGTTCTGACTTCAAAACAATTAGCGATGTGTTAAGCTTCATGCAGTAGCCAACGCCACCAAAAGTCCGAACTTATGGAAAGGGCTAGGCAATACACACATTGCTTCTAGTCTTATTCAACCCCCCCCCCCTCCTCTAGACTATACTAAACAGCCCTACAAGTCGTATCAAAGTCCTCCATTAATGAATCCTTGGTAAGCTGACTCATTGCTTTGGCTTTACCGCCTAAGGAGAGTATGGCATCTAGCGAGGGAAATTATCATTGATGACTCTAACTTTGCTAGTTGGAAGCATAAGATGAGAATACCGCACGCACACGTAGCTTCCTCCTGGCATCAGATCGAAGCTCAGACTCGAGCTCTATCACCATGCACGCACGAGCACTCAAGCAGTCTCCCGCGGCGTCGATCCATCGACGATTGGTAGCGTAGTTTGCACCATTCGATGCCACCTAGCACGTAGATCACCTAGGCCCTTACCGTTGCTCCTATGGTCAATTGAGTTAGCCGCGGGCTAGCTCGCCTCGGTGAAGTCCCGCCCGAGCCGATTAGATAAAATGGATTCGAGTCCCTCCTTACAGAAGAACCTAACCATGTCGAGCGAGACGCCGCTGGTTCGAATCCTAGCCGAGGTGTTCCCCCCCCCCCCCCTTTTGATTTATTTGCAGTCACTGACACATGGGCCCTAGGGCCACATCTGACTTGCCTACGTGGCATGGATGGGTCCCACCCATTAGTGACTCTAGCCGGCACCCCTTCGGTGATAAAAATCATCAAACCCATAGCCCTGGCACGTGGGCCCCCCTATTCCACCGGTCAGCCTCATGGGCTAGCCCACACTTGCATGACAAAATCACGTGCCCCCCCTGCCGTGTCACTGCACAGTATAACACCCTTGGCCCCACCTGGCAGTCTCTGCGGCTAGTCTCTGGGTCTGTAAATTGTTCTGGGAATTATAATTCAAATAGATTTGAATTATAAATTCCAGAAACTCATATAAACTTCTCTATAATTCATATTTAATTCTCTTTAAATCAGAATAAGGCAAATAATATGTCTATTTTGATAAATAACTGTGTAGAATTCAGATATGTCATCTGCATTCACGTTTGAGCATTTTAAATTCATATATTCATTTAAATAACATTAATGATTTTTTTATATTCATAAATTCCAAACTAATTATCCCTAGCTTACAAAATTAGGTAGAATATATCCAACTTGACCAGAAAAAAGTGTAGATTTTTAATATAGCATTATGAGGCATGTTAATCATTTCCAAAATTACATTTAGGGTTCAACCATAATTAAAGCCTTTCTTTTAATATGGAGTTTGTTAGGAAGTGCTATATTTGTGGTTCTACTCCATTTAATTTGACTAGTCTAGCCTTAGTTTAACAGAAACACAATCATATGCCATGCTAACCACATTTAAAATTGTTTAGCTGATACAAGTTAACACCTAAGTTAAATGTGGAGTTTAGTTCAATTGCATCTTAGTTACAAATCATACTTCACTTCACTTGTTTAATAATTGAATTGGATCTTTCAAGCATCAACACTTGCCATGTCATGCATTGCATATCATGAGCATGCTCGATCTTCCACGTGGTAGTAAAATGCATCCTTTGCGCTTTCCTAGAGTTTCTGCTTCTTCTCGGTTAGGATCCGAAGATGTTGTGAGGAACGATGCAAGGTCTGAGAATGTACCAAGCATGGCTTCCAGGGAAGCAAAACCTCCTTGTCCATTCCCAACACATTCTATTGGTTTCTCCCTTGTTTTTGCATTAGTATAACGATGATGTAGTGAGCCTTCTTTACCTATCCATTGCATGGCCTGATAATTATCACCCTTATATTGCCTTTACTTCCATTCTCAGCATGACTATGCCTGCTTGTAATATTGCAAGGCAGTGTTATGTTCGCAGTTAGATAGGTGAGTAGAGTAGTTGATCTAACGCTCCTTTCCCTTGTATACGCTCTCTTACCTCATCTTGGATAGACGAAAGCTATAGCGTGTCTCCATAGGATGCTAATGCCTGTTGCCGCTTGAAACCATATACCCCTTTTCCCATGAGTGTTGCATGTGTACATACATCTGATGTAAGTCTTGCGAGCACAATTGAGTACTCACCTTGCTTTATTTACTCTTTTGACCCAGATGTTGCAAATTAGATAGTAGCATTTGGGAGCAGGTAAATCTCTTGGTGAAGGACGACGTTAGCTATGGTTATCCCCCAGACAGTGGCCTAGGCAGGGATATGGAGGACATTTGCTTTTCTTTAAGCCTTCTTAAGGCATTTGCTATGCTTTACCTGCCTGAAGTATATTCCGCTGCTTCCATCGTGAGATGTATCTTGGTCATGAGACCTTCATATTGTGTTCGTTGTTAAATTTGAATCTTCGGAGTTGTTGTGTATATATGTTGTTGTGGATCTGTTATGCAAATGTGTTGTGATACCTACCGTTCAACCCACATGGTGTGTATGTTGTAACATGCACGTTGTGTTTCGTGGGCGTCCTGGGTCGATACTATGCGGATGCTAGTGAAGGTTCTAGATCTGGAAAGTGCCGCTCCTGGGGCTTTACAATCATGATCCACAAAGCTTCAAGCGGAAGGAGAAGGTGACAACAAGTCAAGATGAGGTGGTCCTACCAAAGAGAAGCCTAAATGGGTTTCTAAGTGGTCCTACCAAAGATCGCCATCAAGATGATGTGGGTCCATGGATTATGAGTCTAAGTACTAAATCGAAGCCGATCGGGAGGGGACCCCCCCCCCCCCTGCGCCTTACCGGGAGGTTTTAAGGTTTTTATTTTGCCATAAAACCAGGTGGGTTAGTTGACTGACAAAATAAAGCATGGGTGTGCGATAAAAATCGCTCATGGGGATAGGGGTGGCGACGAAAGAGCGCAACAGGGAACATTATTTTCTTTTTAAGTAGGAGAGAAGATTAAGAAGGGAGATAGGTTTGCACATATGATTATCCAAGTACTAAATCTATATGTTTAAACATAACTTATAGTACTCAAACTACTTATCTCCAAAACAACAGGACCAACAGTCAATTTAACTTTGGACACCATGAAAGATCAAGAATGTCAAGTAAACAAAACCAGAGGTAGTTATTATCAAATATATGGCTTTCATAATACTGTATAGAATTGCATTCTCCCCGCAAAAAAGAAAAGGTATAGAATTGCATTCTAAAACTGGTGAGCAAAGAGCAAAAAATAACAGCATTACCTGCAACTTCACTGTTGCCGAATCTAAGTAGCACAATCCATTTGATACTGCCTTGCCATGCAAGTCTACATGTATGCACTCAAGGACTGCATTGTTTCTTTCTTTAAGTTGCCCTAACATTGCTTTTATTAAGGAAGTTTTACCCGCGCCCTACATGCATAAATATACGTCCAAGTTTAGTATTTCCATGGAACATAAGAAAATAATCACACACCCAAAGATATGGAAGTACCTCTAGTCCAAGCAATCGCACTCTCCGGGTCCTAACATAGACCTCTTTACATATTGTTACAAAATCACTTGTACCATATATAATAACTTCATTCAAACCCTTGCAACAACCTTTATCTTCAAAGGGCTCAACTCCATAATCTGGATTCATAGCACCTGTGACCACAGGAACCATAAAGTCCTCACTAGTGTAATTTGGAGGCTGCTTTAGTGGACGTCCAACTAAAATCCGCATTTTTTGCAATGTAGGTTGCACCTCCTGATCCAATGAATATGATGTCGTTGATGGTAGGGTTTCAACGGCCGTTGAATACCTGCATATGGATACTTTTGATTAAACAAGGGAATACATGCAAACTACTAAGAAATTGGCACGCCCTAAAAGCACAATCTGAAAGAACAAAACTTTTTTCACAGGGGAACTTATTGATCAAGTACAGCATGCAGACATAGAAAATGTTTCTTCAACAAAACATTATTATTATGCAACCATAATTATATGATTTGCTTCCATATAGAAGATGTATTTGCAGATAGCATGTATAGTTTTACCAAGAGGCATTCTTATGCTGCAAACCATACCCAATTAAAATGTTGAAGATATTTGATACTCCATAGTTGTTTTTCAGCTAAGAGATGAAGCAACATATTGGCTATGTGAACTACTATCAAAGTTACAGTTACTTTTGGGTGCTAAATGTTACATGTGATGTTCCAACTTCTTAAAAAGGTATATAAAACAATAAGGATGCATTTAATGTTTGGTTAATGACTGGATTGGTCCCTCATTTTTGCTCTTGAAGTTTAAAAACGGACATTTTGGTCTGTGAGTCAAAGACACCACTGGGGTGACATGTCAATGCTCTGTCAGCACCGTTTCTCTCTCAGATCCCTCCCCTGTCAACAGTCACACAGGAAAAGGCCAATTTGCCCCTTTCTCTAGGCTCTACATTGCGACATTCTTGAAACGCATCATTAATTTTTTATCAGGGAATTTGAATGTTCCATGTATCAACTAAGGATCAAGCACGAAACAGCTCAAGAAAACATCAAAAAAAGATGCAGATCAAGCAATGAATCAACAACCTTAAGGAGAGCCCGACATGGCATGAACACGCTGTGAGACATGCCATCAGATGGATGTCCTTCATCGGTTGTTAAGCCTCAAAGGACTAGCATGCCCATTTTAAACTTCAGGGACCAAACTGGTATAATTTGGTGATTATCACTTTAATGTTTGACTGATTCCTTACCTTTCATTCTTTCTTATACAAAACATGCTGGTTTTGCCCCATTCGATACCGAGTTAGTTGATTGCTAGTTTCCAACAACTTGCATTCAGAGTATTATGACGTTAACATTCTTTTTAGCTAAAAAAATGGTGTATCATAAGATGAAAGGCAACACAGTTCTAGACGAACATGTGAAAAAAGCATATAGGAAAAAACCAACTGCAAGTCTACAATGCTTGATCAAGTAAAATCGATTTTGCTGAGCTCATAAACTTGTACAGATCTGGCCCAGGCCAAAACATACCAGCTTCCATTTATCTGAGCCTGGAAAAGAGTGCACATATGCAGACCATGTCCAATTATATCTACTTTCAGCGGTTCAGCACTTTTGCCACCAGGAAGGCCAGTCCATCCAAGAGGAAGAATAGAAGTCGCAGTTCTAATGGCAGGAGGCTCCACAATGTGACCAAGTTCAACAGAATCAGTAGCTGTCAGACCAAGTAGCTGTTGCAGATGCGAAAATTGTTGTAGTTGCTCGATGCCCGTAAAAAGGGGGGCATTTGCACACATGCACACATGATACATTCTGCATAAAGTCATACAGATGACAACTTTTAGTGCTGAGTGGTCTTTTGAGAGCAATAACTGACTAAAAAAAGTAAAAATGCAGATAAACAAATGCTTCCCATGCTACACCAGAAATCCTAAGCAAGGAAAGCTAAATTTGAAAAGGTGAAGCCATTTTTGCGAACATAATAATATCAGCTTTGAAATTTTATCCGACTAAATTAATGCAATGAATGAATTTTTGACCGCATGTGTTAAGCTAAACGTAGTTTCAGACTTAGTTGATACAAGGAACGTTCATTGTTTACACTGACCATCAATCCTAATTATCATTATTTTGCCACTAGTCTTGGCAGACCTACTTATCATTATTTTGCCTACAAACTGTGTGGAATAAAGAATACTTTATACAGCCCTTTATGAGAAACAAAGGCTTTCCAGCAGAAAGAAGATATGAAATGATGCACATTTCCTTTGTTGTCTTCCAAAATATTAATCCCTTCACAAAAAAGAATTGTCCTCCTTTTTCCTTTTTCTTCTAAAAACCATGTATGGCTTCGAGTTGGCTAATGAGTGATGAAAGTTTTGGGTGATAATTTGTACTTGTTGAACACAATCAAAAATCTTACTTTTGGAAGCGGGCTCTGTAGGATTTCATCGAGTGTGACTGAAGACGCTCTCTTAACTCCATTATAACAGACTGCACCTGCAAATGCCTTTGCCATAACAGAGCAACAGAAATGAGTAGATCCAATATGACAATATGTCAGACGATAAGACAAACTATACATGTTAGACCCTCAAATGCAAAGCGTATGCAATAGCATTGCATTTGAAAAGGTGTAACACGGGAAAAAAATGATAATCCAAAATCGGCGTCTTGAGAATGTCGTGGTAGCATGAAAAGTCTTCAAAACCTGTCGAGTCAAGCTAAAGGAGATAACAAAGAAGATGGTGCATCAGAGGAAGACACCACATCAGTAGAAGATACAAGATAAGTATCAAAAAGAAGAAGGGTTGTCAAAAGAAGATGGTACATCAAGAGAATGAAGCATTGTGCACAAAATCATAGCCCAAGAAAACCGGCCGCAAAAGAAGCTCGGCGGCAAGAGAATGGTTGTAGATCAACAATGCAAAAAGCGGCCACAAAAATCCAATATAAAGGACAAGGACCAAAAAAAGGCTGACGGACAAAGGTATGGTGGACTTGCATGGCATGAGAAAAACAGAAGAGCAACGGACTTGATGGTCGCAGCGAAAAATATAGAGACGTAGAAGCTAGGGAGCACACACTGAGAAAGTGCAAGCCATCATGGATGCAAGAGTGGAAGCCGATAGATAAGGCGGTGTAGCATAACAAGTATCATCTGCAGAGGCAGACGGAGGAGACGAGGTAACATGCAGACAAGCACCAAGCGCTAAGGGAAGGCATGTGTACGAGGCGTAGTCCATGAAAAGCACGAGAGACGATGTAGAGCAATGATCACCATGTGCAGAGGTCGCAAGAGGAGTCGCTGAAGTGTGGCCTATAGAAGTAGGTGTAGAGCGATCATCACCACTGACGAAAACCATGAGACCAGCACAGCCTGCGAAAGACGCCGAAGGGAACAACATTGAATGCGGACGAGCAGTAAGCACCGAGAGATGATGCATGTGTGAGATTGGGTCAATGTAAGAAACACCATCAAGAGGCAGCGGGCATCAAGGGACATGCGTACTCAACGAGAACATTTTTTTTCTGTCTCTTTTCTTTGCTCTTTTTTTTTCTTTCACTCTTTTTTTTCAATGGAGTGTGGTGATGAAACAAAGCAACCAAACCAAAATCCAGCAGCCACACGTAATAGTCTTTGACCTTGTAGCAGCAGGAATCAACCAGGAGCAGCCCAAGTGCTAAGCAGCCAGCGCCAGCACTTGGCCACGACGAGCAGGAACAAGCACACGGCAGGCAACCAGCAGCAGAAGAGAGAGGTGTGTGACTGCAGAAGGCAAGCAGGCAGAACCGTATGCTAGCAGCAGCAACCGGGGTAAGCCGTGCGACGCAACAGAAGGTGGCTGGGGCCGCGCCATCCAGGAGGTGACGGGAGCGCTGACCAGGGGTGGTGGAGACGCTGGCCAGGGGATGGCTCATGTTTTGGCGGAACACGCAGGCCACGCTGGCGGACGTTGGACAATGGCGGCAATGAAGCAGATCAGGATGGATGGGGCGTTGACCTGGAGGCCCGGTCTGATCTGGATCGAGGGCGGGAGTCACCGGATCGGGGCGTTTGACCTTTAGGCTAGGCCCGCCCTGAATCGAGGTCATGATACCATGTTATGGATGCAACTTATCTCTGTTGCATAGCCCATGGGGCGTATATATATTACATAAGACTTGGGTACAAGGAAAGGAAACATAGCCTCCTTCACAATTCTAAGGTTGAGGCAATTTGAGAATGGCCCAACTCTGAAGACCATTTCTGAGGTAATAAGTTTTCATGGCCCTACAACCTTTTATAGGCGATTTGTGAAGAATTTCAGCAATATCAAGGCACCAATTACCGAGTGCTTGAAGAAAGGAAAGTTTCAATGGACAGAAGCAGCTGAAGCTAGAGATCAAGCAAAAACTCTCACAAGCTCCTGTTTTGGTGCTACCTGATTTCAAGTAGACTTTTCAGTTGGAGTGTGATGCAAGTGAAGTAGGCATTTGAGCTGTTTTATCTCAAGAAAGGAAGCCCATTGCTTTCTTCAGTGAAAAGTTAAGCCAATCATGGCTGAAATGGAGCACTTGTCAGCAAGAATTGTATGTTGTTTCAGAGCTTTAAAACCTTGGGAAGTCAATTTACTGCCTAAAAAGTTCATTGTTTACACTGACCATCAATCCTTAAAGCATTTTAGAAATCAAAAGCATGCCGATCGCATGCTTGCAAGATGGGCAGCATTGTTTACAGGAAAGGGGATCGGGGTGAGGAAGGAAGCAGGTAGGTGAGCAGGGGAAGGAAGGGGATGAGAGAGTTCAGATCGTATTTCATTTCCTCCTGTCTTGTTTGTGGTCACCAAGTACAAGTCCTCACACACACACACGCTGGCCACAAGCGGCCCACTACACCCACTGGGCTCTGGCCCATATAATCTCATCCCCTATCTAGTCCACTGATGTATTCGCATCAGGTGTGACACTATCTCATTGTGCATAAATCTGGAGCAACCAAGCGAGAAACGAAGCTTTGAGTTGTCGTGCATGTCTCTTGACTTCTTTTGAGGGCCGGACATCCGGTACCTGCCCAAGTGCAGAGACTAGGGTTTCAGCCCATGTATCCCCATCTACCCCCTAGACTATATATACCATACCCCTTGGACGAATTAGGGTTGAACTTCCAGGTATGGACCAAATAAAGGAGTTGTATGAGGATGACGAAAACTTTGGCCATGTTCGGGTACAGCACGACAGTGGCCAGCCATTAGGTGATGACTACCTGGTGCAAGTTGGCTATCTCTTAAAAAATGATCGTTTGTACATCCCAAGAAGTTAGCTCCATTCAAGTGATCTTAATGGCCATGTTGGACGTGACAAGACTATTGCTAACCTAGAGGCTCGTTATTATTGGACAGAACTAAAGAGAGATGCTGGAAAATTTGTTCAATGGTGCCCCATATGTCAAACCTGCAAAGGCCAAGTCCTAAACACAAAGTTATACATGCCTTTGCATGTTCCTGTTGCTCCATGGGAGGATATTTCTATGGACTTCGCCTTGGGTTTGCCAAGTACCAGACAAGGGAGTGATGTTCTGTTTGTGGTCGTTGACAGATTCTCTAAAATGGCTCATTTCATTACATGCTGCAAGACAACGGATGTTCATCATGTGGCAAATCTTTTCTTTCGTGAAGTGGTCAGACTTCATGGAGTTCCAAGGTCCATTGTCTCAGACCGTTGTAGCAAGTTTTTTGCTGCAATTTGCCTCACTTTGTGGAAGCAATTCAACACTAAATTAAAATTTTCTAGCACTGTCAATCCACAAACAAATGGGCAAACAGAAGTGGTGAAGAAAATTTTGGGTAATCTGATTGTTGCATTTGTGGAGAAAGGAAGGGCCAATGGGATTTGGCTTCATCTTTCACGGAGTTCTCCTACAACAACTCTAAGCATAGGTCCACAGGAAGGAGTCCTTTTCCTATTGTTTACACTAAAGTTCAAACACATGTGGTGGACTTTTTTTTTTTTGAGGGAAACACATGTGGTGGACTTGGTGATGCTACCATCAAGGGGAAACAGAAAATCAACATTGTCCTTTGCAGATAACTACACCAAATTATGAAGAATTTCGCAGTGTTTTGGAAGCACAAAATCAGAAATATAAACCACTCACTGAGTGCAAAAGGAGGCGGAAATCATTCCATGTCGGTGATGTTGAAGTGTATATGTGGACTGCCTAGCCCTTTCCATCAGTTCGTACTTTTGGTTGTGTTTGCTAGTGCATGAAGCTTAACATGGCATCAGAGTCTGAGGTCTTGAGTTCAAATCCTGGCTTTCGCAATTTATCTAAAAATTGTTGCTGCCCCTCTGAGTCTATTCACGTGTTGACAACATGTGACAAGGTGATGGTCTACCTCTCAAAAGAAAGACTGCCTTTAGGTGTTAAAGAGAAGATTAGGCAGTGAAGGTATGGGCCCTACTCTACTCAGAGAAAGATGAACGATAATGCTTATGTGATAGATCTTCCAAGCAAAAGTTCACTATGTATGAAGGTCCTATTCTCGTGTACCAGTTGGTTGCGGTCATGGGCATTCTTACAAAAGGAGTAGTGCAAGGAGCTGATGGAGCTTGGCGCCAAGTAGCTCGAATGGATTACCAGGGAATTTATGTCTTGATTTGGATGTAGTCTTGCTTGGTGGTCTAAATCTTTTGGTGGTGATTGGTCTGGATGTTTTGGTCTCATCTTTTTAGTCCCTGCGTCTAGGTTTAAAGAGCCAGCAAGCAAAATTGAAAGGATTTAGGCGTTATTAATTACCCCATCACTAATTGGCGCTAATTAATCCCGGCCGGCAGAATCAGGAGTTTCGCCAACGGCTGCGTTCGCCCGCTCATGAGGCTTCGTGTGCGCATGCAAAGCCCATGTGTGGCCAATGAAGGCGCCAGCCTTTTCGTTATTCGAAGCGAAGCGTACGTCTCCCAGTTAATTCTATCAGAAAATTAAACGAAGCAAAAGAACATTGAGGCAACGGCCTAGTAAATCCGAACTTGGTATCGTGGCTCTCCGGCTCAATAAAAGCGGATGGAGGTAGTAGTCGAGATCATTTTTTCTTGATGATGTAATAAACTCTCTAATAAGTGTGATTGCATGCATCTATGATGCAGAGGCCAGGGGTAATAAAAGCTTCCATTATCTTAAAAAATTATACATGTTTCTTGTGATAAAAAAACATATATTTATTAGCTGTACATTTTATTTCAGAAGGTGACGAGACTGAAACTAAAAGTTCATACCGACGTCATCTTCGAGTATTCTGAATCTGAAAGTGTAGTAACTGATGAATCTCCCAACAGGTAAAGCTGGAAAACGTAAAACAATAATCATTGTCATTAATAGAAGTGGAAGCTCATGATAACCTGATAAGGGAGGAACAAGCAACCGCAAGGCACGTTGTCCCCATCCGACTTGCGAAGCTCAAAGAGCTACGAAATACGGCGAGATGTTATGTTGGCCAGCCCATCAAACATGGAGTGTTATCCCTTAATTAGAGTCGTAGTAGATTAAGCAACTTTATTAGGAAATAGTCTAGTCAGGTTAGAGCTCATATAAGAGTTGGTATAGACTTACTGGATTGTCACTCAAGTCTTGTCTACTATATAAAGAGGCGGATCCCTCTCAACAAAGCAAAGAAGAATATTATTGTTCACTTTTTATGTACTACTCCCTCCGTCCCAAAATAAGTGTCTCAACTTTGTACTAGCTCTAGTACAAATTTGTACCAAACTCAAGACACTTATTTTGGGACAGAGGGAGTACTTCACAGTAAATAGGAAAATAAGGTTATGTCAGTACTAGGTCCTTCCATAATTATTCAATGCTCATGGAACCACATGCATGCAAGCTTACAATGAATTGATATACCAGGTTAGTCAATAAACAAGAATGTTCCGATCAAAACAGGCATCATCATTCATTCAATTTTAAGCATTGGGCAAGTCTAAGACTACACATGTTTTGCGAGGTAAATAATAACAAATAACAAATGCAAATATTTCAAATGTGGAAGAAAAGCAAATAATAATCAGAGAATATGTATTGTGGCAAAGTTTAGAACTAGAGACAGAGCTAACATACACAAGAAGTAGGAATATTCTTCTAAACAAGTTGCAGCTGTTTAGCAATGGCCTGATAGGTTAAGAACAGTTTGAGAAAATCATGCTGGTAAAGATTACAGTGTAACAAAAGATTTGCCATGTACAGGTGTGATATGCATAAAAGAGTGTCACGGTAACCATACCATGTGACATAAAGGGACACTGGATATGCTGCCAATAGTAGCTACAAATAAGAGCCAGACACGGGAGTAATAAATCAGAAGGATAATACTGACCTCACCAAATGGTATATATGAAGGCAAAGAAGGCACTCTACTCCACCGCTTGGAACATCCAACTTTAGATGAATTAATTTTTTCAGTCCTATTGTTTTCTTCAGTGGTCCCTCCATGATTGTCAGATAAAGGGGTAAGAGCAATCCCTTCTGAACCTTCCTGAATTTCAAGAGACCACGGCTCTTCTTCCGATTCATCAACCTTCGATTGCAAATAACTATCCAACTGTGTGGATGCCTTTTCAAAAATATTTGCTTGTTTTTTAAGTACACTTAAACTCTTCCGCACTCCTTCAACGGGAACAAGCTTTGAAAGTCTCCAGAGTGACTTTTGAACAGGGCCAACACCAAGAACAAGTTGTTCCCTATTGTTATCCATGGCACCTTCGGTGCTTGTTTTCTTATTTTCTTCTGATCTTGCATCCACTCTATTTGCAAAAGATGCTTCGGGTGTTTGGGCATTGTAGTGATGAAAGTACGCAGGTGACAGAATACGGGGCACCACATCCTCTGGAATACAGTACGATTTGAAGTAGTATTGCCATCCTCTTCGATGAACATAACTAATGCATGAAAAGAGGAGCAATTAAGAATTGGTTCACAATAATTAAAATAAAATAAAGTAAAGTATATTTACGATATTACACCACCCTGTCAAGTAGCACATTATGCCCATTCTAACCAAACTTACTCTCTTAATGCAGCATTCCCAACAGGTGGCTGAGAAAACGTGATACACTTCACCTGAAGCCTGTTAGCCTCTTTAGTTGGAGACGACAAGGATAGTACTCTTAATATAGCAAGAGTAGCCAAAGCAGCTACCTGTAATACAGTTTGTGACACATGAGTAATAAAAAAAGGGTAAGATAATGCAAGTTAGGCATTGCCTACCGCTCCGCCAAGCGAATGACCACAAAGAACAAGTTTTCTGTTCTTTTTCTGTGCAAGTTTGTATAGCTCCAGTGCTGGGATTCCCTTAGCACGAGCTAAAAAACCCTACATGAATTATTGCGTTAAAAGTCATAATAGCGCTGAATCAGTTCCTAGAAAAGACAAGAATTTTTTTCGAACAAAAATTGCAGCTAACGCATACTCGGTGTGCAGCAGGTTTTGATTTCCCGAACTGTTTTGGTTTTTCTCGACAGGATACCCCAATGTTTTCTTCACCAAATTGGTCGCTGTTCTGCTCAGAGTCAATAGCATCAGCTAAATCCTGAGCTGTATCCTCGTGAAATATGGTTCCTTGGAGTATATTCACATCAGCAATAATATCTCTAGAAACAAAAATATGGGAGAACTTGATGCAATTGTAAACGCAGCAAACTTTTCATACTTTTAAGTTCCCAAAAAATAAGCTTACTTGTATTGGTTTGTGCCGATAAATGTAGCAAATAGAGTGTCACCAGCCTCCGCTAAAAGATATCTACATGATTTCACCAACAAATAGATAAAAAAAAGCAGCAATAGCATGAGAAGATTTAGCATATGTGTGATTGGATCTTGTCTATTTGAGAGTTCTTCATGTGTTCCTCTTTGATTTGCTCTCTTTCCCCCTCCAAGTGTGAAAAGATCACCAATTAGGGTTCCACCCTACATCAACTGTCCTAAAGATTCTGCTCAGTGGCGCCAGACAGAAAAAAAATCTTGAAAGCGTTTGTTTCTGGTTTCAGATATATCGGGGGTCATATGCAATGTATCTGGATAATTTGCTGATTAAAGATGAGTGAAATTCTACCTCATATGGTTCTCTCATTAAGTGAATTTATCTTAGGCCATGTCACCATAGCAATATATAGGGTGCCATGCAAATACTCTTTAACAACGCAGAGAAGTCGTAAAGATCGGCACCAAAACTGTGTTAATCAAGAACGAATTCCAGCCTGGTAATGTTGGAATTAATCCTATTTCACATGGCTGGTCCACTCCATATTCAGAGCAAAGGGGGAATCGGCACTAAAAATGGAATTCTGAGAACCTTACTATAGCATTGTCAAGACTGTACCACAATCCACATCATTCCAGGGAAGGCTCATTCTCCATGATATGGCGTGAAAAGAGGTTACGCAAAGCAAGAACAGCACATGATTACTTGAACAACTAGAGACTTACTCAAGCATAGTTGCATCGTATTTTAGCTTAATGCTTGATTAGAAAGGTTTATCGAGAAGGAACGCCCATAATGTTGGCAAAAAAAAGTGTGAAGTTTAGCTTACAGCTTACCGATGTGGTACATGGTCCAAGGATGGCTGAACACGCTCAAGTGAAATAATGTTTCCACCAAAATCAGATTTGAACTTATTGATATATCTCATCATCTCAGAAACAGGCCTCTGCCATGCACAAAAAGGTGACAGAGTAACATAAGAAAATGAACTGAACTTTATAAAAAAAAAAAGGAACAGTTATTGATGCTACTGCTGAGCTGGGCAACATCGACCCCTTCGTCAGCTTTTACAAGTAGAAGAATTGAAGATGTCAAATGGGAGAAGATTTTTTGACTTTGGCATGAATCGTCATAGTTGGTTCATGTTTTTGACTTTGCCCTCTTTTGGTGAGATCAAGTTTCTTTTCTTTGTAATAAACAATGTAATAAGGTAGGCTATATGCATCTAAGGATGCAGAGGCCGGGGGTAATAAAGCTTCCATTTTCTAAGAAAAAAGAGGTGAGGGGATTAACATAATCATGATGGGCAAATGTGCCAGGCGGCCCAGGACTAATGCTCTGTCATCCAATGCAGGTCTTTTTTCACCTCACCTAACTATTTCTGCAGAGACACTGAGAATATCCAGAGCACATGCTCTACAGAATTACATAAGGCATTAAGGCCATAGAGAATAGCAAGTTGTGTACTTTATGGGTGAGACTAACTAGAAGAGCTTTCCTCCGGAAGTGGAGTCTTCAGTTCTTAGCAGCTCGTCAAGCAATAACCAATTTAAGAAGGCCAAATCAGGTACTTATGCTTAACCTCACAAGTTCTACAACAAACAAGATATTCCTGCGGTAGATTTTCTATGAAGAAATATTATAAATGTATGTTCCTCATGCTGCTAGAGTAGTAAAGGTATGTATTGGTGGACAGATCATAGATGTACTTAGGCAATTAGATCTTTTTAGAGGTATTGCAGGTCCAAACTTTGGCGATGACTCTTCTATTATTGTTTAGTCAGACCTTTGGAAGGGAACTCCAATGGGCAACTCCAAAACACATCAAAGTATACAGATATTTAAACTTGCTGGAAATGGAAAGTGCATTCTTGCTTCCTTTGTCTAGATTGGCTTGGATCAGTTTCAAGAATTAGATGGTAAGGTGTCTGGAATAAAGTATTTAGAGTAAAGATAACTTCACATAAATTTGGTAATCGCCTGAATTCCAACGGACCAAGTGTATAATATTTTATCAGATTCTGAGGAGAATTGGCATTTCCTTTTTGGAAAGGGAGAATGTCCTCATGCATATGGATATGGATGAACTGCACACTTAAGCATTTCATTTCCATGAATTACGTTGCATGATAACTCAACGTGAAACTTATAATGAGGAAGCACTTCGCGGAATCTTAACTATGAGCCCTTTGTCACTCAGGTCATTTAGATGATTAACAGCACTTGTTATTTGGCAGCTCTTTAGTCAAAGTTGATACAGGCTTGGAGCTTTCTTGGTCTCATATGGGGCATGTTACTGGAAAAAAAATCACACGTTGGAATTTGCTAAAAGCTAGGCTACATAATAGTGTAATACACATAATCTTTCAAGGATCGTTAACTTTGAGCTGCTATCATGTTTGATTCAATGGAACTGGAACAAACTCTAATTACCCTAGGCCTAATAGAAAGTACTACTCTGAATTCTGATGCTTTATTAGAAGCACAATATATACGAGGGATAGCTTGGCTGACAAGCCGACTCAAAGGAAAAACAATCTGACTCTGAAACGAATTCTAATCTGGACTCTGCACCTAATCACTACAAACTCTAAGCTCCCGAGAAATAGGAAGCTGTGGGCGCTCCAGGCTTTGATAGCGCGGTGGACCCCGCTGGTCATTGGGAGGACGCAGGGGAAGGCGTGCCGGTTTCAAACTTGGTGTTCCGCGTGTCAATTGTGTGGGGGCATTGCGGTCTTCGTGGCCTTCCGTGGCTCGCTTCGCCTGCTCGCCAGGGGCATGAGATCCTAGCTTGGCTAAGGATGACAATCGCAGGGCCAAATCAGGAGGAGACTCATGGACTGGTGGCTCCACGCCAAGCAAAACACGCCTACACCGATGCGCAAGGGTCTCGCCTCCATTGCCCTCCTGACGCCGTGGATGATTTGGAAGCAGCGCAACGAATGCATCTTCGACAATGCCCAACCTCTTGTCCCAGTCCTGGCCTCTAGGATCAAGGACGAGGCCAAGCAATGGGCACGAGCTGGTGCTCGTGGCTTACGGGTCATCTTACCCACCACCTGGAATGTACACTAGTTTCTTCTGCTCCGGCATGAACTTTGCCTCTTAGGAGGATTGTAAATAACTCTCTATCTTACCAATGCAATGAAACGCAAGTCCTCTGCGTTTTCCTGAAAAAAAAAAAGAAGGGGAGGCGGTTCCTTTTTTTTTTGCGCCTAGAGAGGGGAGGCGGTTCCAAGGGTAGAGAAGCTATCGACGCATCCATCGCCTCCCCCAATCCAACACCTTGCTTAACCGCGCATGTTCCCTTCCCCGACCCACTCCCTCCCTCCCTCCCTCTGTGGAACATCAGCTCGCTTCAGGGATGGGGGGAGGAGAACCTGTGCAGGCGAACGAGGTTCAATCTTCTAGCCCGGTGCTCATATGTGTTTGAGTCGAGGTGGAAGAACAATGATGTTATATGACGCTTTATTAACCTAGAACACCGACCCGTGTTACGGTGGCGTCTCTGTCTTCCATTCGCCTGCTCCTTCCGTCAGGTTCCAAGGTTTCTCTGTCCTTGATGGTCCGATAATTATTATTTTGCAGATCCTGACTAGGAGATCATCTAGAGGTACCACTGTCTTTTCCTTTTTCATATTGCTGCTCTTCATTGCAACTCTGTTTTGCTTAGGAGTATTTTTTTTGTCTCTGGTCCAAAAGGGGCAAGTAGCAGAGTTCCAATCTTATGAGATGGAGCAGATGCATATCAAAGAGAAGATTGTCCAATCCAGATTTGCTTCCTTCGCTAACTGCAGATATGTAAATCTTACCAATTAGTTGAAATTCACATGGATGTGCAGATTGATTTTATCAGGATGTTCGAATGCATTATTTCTTCAACTTTGTGGTTTAAAATTATTTTTCACATACATGATGTAGGCAACCTTGAATCTTGGAGCCTTAGCAAGGGCACATGCAAGTTACTGTTTCCAATGGTTACGAGCATCTCCTATTTGCAAGACAATGACAAGCATGTTTCTGAAGATGTGAATATCAGGGATCTAGATATGACAAGCTGCGAGGCAAATGATCTTCAGCTTTACCGACCTCCACAAAGGCTGAACCATGTTTATCTGCTAGAGATGGGAAATCGGACATTCTGAAGACTCTTTTTTATGCCTGGGGCATTCATGTAAGAAATATGTTTTGAAGTATGTAGCCTATGTTTTTCTTTGATATTCGTAAATAACACCGAAGTTTTTTACTTGCACAAAGTGTTTATCCATGATAAGTGCTAACAATGATGGGAAGCTGCACTTGAAAACAGAAGCTTCACGAGTGGCACAAAGGGCAGCTGAAGCTTTACTTCAATCATGATTTTTTTCCTTCATGTTTTGGTCTGAAATTTTCATTCTGCATTTCCCTTTGTACGTATATACTGTCATGGAAATTTTGAAGTAAATACGATGTATAAGCATAACTTAGATTGAACTATTGGGTAGTCTAACTGAATTGGTAGAGTTGTAGGACAAAGCATACTAGGTGTATTTCTATGGTATAAGCAGCTGAAGGTGAGCATACATGGTTCGACAGTTTTTTTGTACAGAAAAAACTATTGGTAGGGGGGGGCTTATTTGGCTTATACTCAAGTGCTTCTGTTGGGAGGTGGAAAACTTGTTTGGGTTATGCTCAAATGCTTCTGAAAACTGAAATTCTTTATACTTTTAGAATTTCAGTAATGCATGTATAAGAGCACACACTTGATTAATTTTGTGTGGAGAGGACTTTACATTGTTTCTGATAGTGACTTTACTACTTTAAGGTGAAGTAAATGTTTGATTAAAGTGATACAACTTAAGAGCTTTGACTATTCTCAATTTCTCATTAAATATATACTTTGATAATGTAATATTTTTTCATTTACTTCCAATACTTCATAATGATGCACAAAGAATATGGGTGACGACAAAGCTTTATACTGTTTATGCACAAACAAGTAGGGCGTCCGATTAACTGCTCCCTTCTGATTCATATTTATTCGCTAGCAGTTGGTGCAGCAGGGATATTTAGGATCCAATCTGTTTCTGATCATTTTCAGTTAGGAGGCTATGAGATTATTGTAGTCCCCACTGTGTCATTTAGGTATTTTTCTTTCTTATCTTGCTCTTTTTTCTGTTTTGTGCTTTAAATTGTTTCTACATGTCACCCACTTAATCTAAGGCTGTCCACAATCAATTGTTTTCTTTCAGTAGGATTTTGGTGTACTCCTGAAAATCCATGGGCAAATAGTACTATGTTCAGTTGAGAGAAGTAGTTCAAGACACATGGAAATATTTATGGACGCTGAATTATAGTGTCATTGTCGCCATCGTCAATGCTAAGTCTATTTACACTTTGCATTATGGGCTGCTAATATCTTTTGGTTTTCTTATCTTTTTGTTCTGTGACTACTTTTCTGTAATGGCATGAACTCTTACTTTTGTTTCTAAAGATTAACCTGTCGTCATTGCTAACTTAGTGTTCCTATTTCAGCCATGTATTATTGGGGATTCAGTGATTTCAGGCTACCAGTATTTTCTTTTATTTTTCAGGTTAAGCACAATGAATGGTTCCTACAAACAACTGTTTTAGCTCTCCTTATTGAGCATAACAAGTAGTCTCCAACTGCTCTCCAACAATCTTTTTAGCTCTTTGGTTAAGTACAGATAGGGGTGTAGGGCATCATTCCGCATAAGCCTCCAAAAGCACGGTGTTAATTCAAACTGAACTACATCACTAAAAAACTGCTATAACTAACCTGACCTGTTTTGCCTATAGAGCAGGACGGACCAGGTGCCGCTCTGCATCCCTAAGGACAAAGAATTGGTAGGTCCTTATTTCTATTGCTAATGACGAGATGATGCTACCATTAAGAAAGGTTGCTGCTTCATTTTCCTTTTAACTTTCTGAATGTTTTTGCAACCAACCATTCTTTTACATGTATTTAAGATGCGTTGCTAGATGTGAGTGGTATGTGCAAATATACAAGCTACCAATTTGTTCTACTATGGGCATGGCGTTATAATTAGCCATTTTCGCAGTTACTATAGTTTGTTTCTCTTACATTAAGCGAAAGGTATGTTTCATTGCCCCTGTCTCTGTCCCCGCCTCAATCACTATATAGAATGTAGCCATGTTTTAGACAGTTATCCAAGTTTATAATTTACTCAGTTACTGGAGGGATACTTGGATGTGTGGACTTGAAAAGGGACATTCAGAGACAAAAATGCAAATGTTTGAGTAGGCAACAACTATGATGTATTCAAGTATCCTCCGGATGAACAAAATTGAGTCATACGATGTGGGTTTCTTGACAACAATACCATGCCAGACTCCTGTGAAATCGATGCTGTTGTACATGTGCAACACATCATACAATGTGGTGCCAACAAGATTGGCCCAAACTTTAATTGTTTTGATTTAAATTTTGGGACTAGCTATGAGCAGGCCAGTGGAAAGATGATGGATAATTACCATTTTGGGACTAGCTAATGCTAACGTATTGCCCATGTATGTTCCCATATCCCATGTGTGTTCCCATATACTTACCAAAATGTTAAGTAGCAAACGGAATAGCACATGCGTTGTATGAATTTTTTTTTTGTCCTGGCATTGTATTGAGCTTCGCACATCCAGCTGTCTCTCACACAAACAGCTACCTCATAGCTTAAATGAAATACACAACGAACCAACTGACAATAATAACCCGTGTAAGAAAACGAGAGGCTTAACACACCATAGAAGGACGGTGCGGCAAAGCGCGCGTCATCCTCTAGTACGACTCTGAACCTAAAGAAATAACTTGTAGCAGCAAGGGAATCCTGGCCACTTTGGGCTGGATCAGGGAGGTGATTTGGCCAGGGCTGGGACCCTCCAACCATATGTGGTTTCCCACATAACATCTCTCCCTCCCTCCACAAACAGCTCGTCCTTGAGCTGAAATGAGGGAAAACGTGCAATGAACTCATCCAAAGGCTCCCATGTTGCATCATCTTCAGAAGCCCCAACCCACTGCACAAAGATATGCTTCACTCCATGGCGAAGGCTGGACTGAAGAACCTTGGCTGGTGCATGCACCGAACGACATTCTCAATGGCGGGCAGTACAGCAGGAGTGGGCAGCAGGTCACCATCAAACTTTTTGAGTAGACTGACACTGAACGTATCATGGAGCCGAGTACCAGCAGGCAGCGCGAGTCTATATGCAACGGATCCAATGACTTCTGTGGGGACAACTTGCCCACTGCATGCTTGCCACGCCATAGAAGCAAGGAGACAACTTGCCATGCTTGTAGCCTGGTAACGATGCGGCTGCACGATGGTGAAAGCGAAGCCATGCCAATCTCCGACGTCAAATGCCAGCTCACGGTGCTTGCCATCATAATAATGCTTTGCCCATTGCATGCGGGTGGTGGGGGTGTTATGTGGGGAATTCCTTAGGCGCAAGGCAGCAGGGGCAGGTTAGGTTGTGGCTAGACAAGAGCAGTTTGATGTACGGAAGGATGCCCCTGTTTTGGTAGTCTCCAGGTTATGGTAAGGTAGTCTAGTTTGAGTCAGATTCCAATTAGAGTCCAGGGTATGTCAAAGTAGTACTAGTCGTGTCCTGTGTAAAGGACTCTTGTAAGCTAGAGGGAGGCAATATAATCAATGGAAAGGCCGCTGCTAGGCGTAAGTGTCATCGCCCCTATTCAGTCTGGCGATGCAGATCAGTGCAAGCAAGCACCTGGGCCTGTGGCAAGCAATAGTGGCTAAGATAGAATTCTAGTGTTGGGCCGAAACCCTCTGTGCGGGCTGTGGGCCGTATAATAGGGTAGCGTGTGTGTGTGAGAGAGAGAGGCTGTATAAATGCTCTCCAGCCTGTAAGCCATCCGGCATCGACAATCATATGAAATGAGATAGTACTCTCCTCAATCTCCTCTGTGCTCTGCCTTTCTTTGCCTCTTCTGACCTTCTTCTTCCTCAAGTCGCTGCCCACCCCACCAGTCCCAAATCCTAGGGTTCGCCCCAAGGCAAGGACGTGACAGTTGGTATCAGATAGCCTCGTCGATCCGTTGTTCCCCGCTTCCTCGAGATCGGACTGTAACATCGACCGATCGGTTGTGTGGTTGCTTCGGTAGTCGCCTGTAAATCCGAGATCGGCGTTGGTCCGGTTTAAAGAGGGTGACGACGGCTCTGTTCAAGCCGAGAGCTCAGACCCGGCATCTGGTGGATGTTATGGCGACGTTTGAGGAGCGCGTGTTGGAAGGAGTTGGCCGCCCTCAAGGGGATCGGTGAACAAGTCGCACGCATCGACGGGATCAGCACGCGGCTCGATGGCCTCGATGCGAAGTTCTCTGAGCAGGTGCAGCGCCTGGACCAAGTGCAAGCCAAGGTTGATCTCTCGGTCACGTCCATCGGGGAGATCCACCAGGAACAGGTTCATGTGGCACGCGTGATTAAGGAGTCCCACGGTACCCAGGACGCGGATCTGGATCGGCTCGCGCAGCCCCGCTGTTTTGCGGCGTCCCCGACCGCCGCGCAGGCAGCGTCCGCTGCCCAGGTACCTCCCCCGCTCCGTCGACCTTTCGATCCTGGACGAGTGCCACAATCTCCACGCCCTCCTGACGAGCAGAGCTCCAAGCGGCCATGGATGCCTAAGATGGAGTTTCCCCGATTCGATGGCGAAGGAGTGCGCATGTGGTTGGATAACTGTGAGGTTTACTTTCAGCTGTATCAAATCCCTGAAGGATTTAAACTCATGTCTGCGTCCCTGCATTTACAAGGAAATGCTACCCATTGGTATCAAGCTTGTAAGCATACAGATGCATGTGCAGATTGGCCTCGGTTTAGAACAGCTATTCTGCAGGAATTTGATGTAAATGTACACCGCAACTGTCTGAGAGAATTACTGCTGCTGAAACAGGACGAGTCAGTGCAGCAGTATCGCAACATGTTTAATCAATTGGTCTATCAGGTGCGATTGTACGATACAGCAATCAGTGAAACTATGTTGGTCACTCAATTTGTTCTGGGATTGAAGGAGGAGATCCGGTCGGCTGTTGAAATTCAGTTGCCCTCGTCGGTGGTGCTGGCAGCTGAATACGCCTTGGTACAGGAGGCTATGTTAGAGCGTCAGAAAGTGCAGGCTCCAAAATTTCAGAAACAGACCAATCAGACCAAGTTTATAGCACCTCGACAAGAAAGCTCCTCTCAGCCACAGTTTGCTGCTGGTGATCTCTGGCGTGCCAAACAGCTCAAGGAGTTTCGAAGAGCCAATGGTCTTTGTTATAGTTGTGGAGAAAAGTATAGCCAGGGCCATGTGTGTGCTAACAAACCATCAATGCAGCTGAAAGCACTGGAAGCACAAGAAATTGAAGGGAAACTTTCTGATGAGATACTAAATGCTATTGCGGCTGAGGAAGCAGTAGAGGAAGTAGCAGCCTACTTATCTGTCAATGCCATAGCAGGATCGGCTGACAGCAAGACCATCAGACTCAGAGCTCTAGTGGAAAACAAGGTCATGCTGCTCCTGGTGGACTCGGGCAGCTCCCATACTTTCATTGACAAACAGTTAGCTGACAAACTCACTCATAAAGCTACAGCGTTAAAGCAAACTATGAAGGTGAAAGTAGCCAATGGAGAGCAACTGCAATGTAATACTGAGTTATCAGGCTTGAAGTGGTGGATTAGTGGGCACACTTTTACTTCAGATATGAAGGTGATTGATCTAGGGGGCTATGATGCAATCCTTGGTATGGACTGGTTATCTCAATGGGGAGCTATGACTTGTCACTGGGAGGAAAAATGGCTACAGTTTGTAAAACAAGGACAGCAAGTGAAATTGCAAGGGATTGTGGAGAAGCAACAGACAGAAATTCAAGCCATCACAATGGACCAGATGCTTAAGTGGCAGAAAGGGAATGACATCTGGGCCACTGCTGTGTTGTCTCCTTCTCTAGAAACTGAAAACCATGCAGTGCCAGAGTGCATATCCAAAACACTTGCAGATTTTGCTGATGTTTTTGCAGATCCAAAGCACTTGCCTCCACATAGGGTGTCCGATCATGCCATATCTTTGCAGCCTAATAGTGCACCGGTGAATGTGAGGCCTTACAGATATAATCCTCAACAGAAGGATGAAATTGAGAGACAGGTTAATGAAATGCTCGCTTCAGGATTAATTAAACCCAGCATGTCTCCATTTGCATCACCAGTGCTTCTAGTCAGAAAAAAAGATGGCACTTGGAGGTTCTGTATAGATTACAGAAGATTGAACACTTGACAGTCAAGAATAAATTTCCCATGCCTGTAGTGGAAGAGTTGTTGGATGAGATTGCTGGAGCTAAGTGGTTCTCTAAGTTAGACTTAAGGTCTGGATATCATCAAATCAGAATGGTTGAGGCTGATGAGGAGAAAACTGCTTTCGAGACACATAATGGGCAATATCAGTTCAGGGTTATGCCCTTTGGGCTGACCAATGCACCTGCCACCTTCCAGTGCTTAATGAACATTATTTTCAAAAAGTATGCTAGAAAATTTGTCCTGGTCTTTATGGATGATATTCTAGTGTTTAGTGGAACCTTAGAAGAACATCTGAAACAGGTGTTGCAGACCTTAAGAGAAAATGAGCTGTATGCAAAGATGAGCAAATGCTTACACAACAACTGAACTATCTGGGCCATGTCATTTCTGACAAAGGGGTATCAACAGATCCTGAGAAAACAAAAGCAATGGAACAGTGGCCTCAACCAACTTCCTTCACTGAGTTGAGAGGATTCCTAGGGCTGACTGGGTATTATAGAAAGTTTGTTCCTCACTATGGCACTTTGGCAAAACCACTTACTTCACTGCTCCAGCTTAAAACCTTCCAATGGACAGATACAGCTCAGCTAGCTTTTCAGAAAATGAAAATTGCTATGTCATCAACTCCTGTGTTAGCACTACCTGATTTCTCCAAGCCCTTCACAATAGAAACTGATGCATGCGACACTGGTATTGGTGCTGTGTTATGCCAGCAAGGTCACCCAGTAGCTTATTTCAGTAAAGCCCTGGGAGTGCAAAATCAGCAACTACCCGCTTATGAAAAAGAATTTATGGCAGTAATGATGGCTGTGGACAAATGGAGAGCTTATCTCAGCAGAGGACCATTTGTCATAAGAACAGACCACAAGTCTCTGCAACTTGGAGGAACAAGTGCTACACACTGACTTGCAAAAGAAGGCAATGGCCAAATTAGCAGGACTACAATTCAAATTTCAGTATAAGAAAGGGAGTGAGAACCGAGCAGCTGATGCTCTCTCCAGAGTGGGGCATGCATTTGCAGTACAAGCAATCTCTACTGCACAACCAGTCTGGGTCCAAGAAGTGGTGAATTCATATGCAGTGGACACTACGGCCCAAGAATTACTCACCAAATTAGCATTGGTACCGGATGCAGAACCTGGATTTTCTCTGACACAAGGACTGTTGAGGTTCCATGGGAAAATCTGGGTGGGTTCCAATGCAGGACTACATACCAGACTCATTGAAGCTTTTCATGCATCTCCTATTGGTGGACACAGTGGGATGCAAGCTACATATCAGCGGGTCAAGAAACTATTTCATTGGACTGGCATTAAACAGGATGTGCAGAACTTTGTGCAACAGTGCCAGGTGTGTCAACAAGCAAAGCATGAACATTGTAAATATCCAGGCCTGCTCAATCCCTTACCAATACCAGACAGAGCTTGGGAAGATGTAACTATGGATTTCATAGAAGGGTTGCCTAAATCAAATGGATTCAGTGTTATCTTGGTGGTGGTGGACAGATATTCCAAGTACAGCCACTTCATGCCCCTCAAACATCCTTACACAGCTGCAACTGTGGCTCAAATGTTCATGCAAAATGTGGTGAAATTGCACAGCATGCCTCTTACTATAACCTCAGACAGAGACACAATATTCACCAGCAACTTCTGGAAAGAACTACTTGCTATCTGGGGACCTAAGTTGCAAATGTCTACTGCCAGGCACCCTCAGACAGATGGGCAGACAGAGAGAGTGAACCAATGCTTGGAGATGTGTCTCAGATGTGCTGTGCACGATTCTCCTACTAAGTGGCATAACTGGCTGCCTTTGGCTGAGCTGTGGTATAATACCACTTTATCATTCTTCTCTGGATTGCACTCCCTTTCTGGCTTTCTATGGGCAGGAACCACACATGGGACAGTTCCTAAGACCTCCGGAAGATGCTTCCCCTGATGTGCAACAATGGTTAAAGGAAAGACAGGCTTATTCCGAGCACTTGAAATAACACCTACAACGAGCTCAGCAAAAGTTCAAAGCAGATGCAGATAGAAACAGGTCTCCCCGAGAGTTTGCAGTGGGGGAGTCAGTATTTTTGAAACTCCAGCCCTATGGACAACTTTCTTTGGTCAACAGACCCTGCCCCAAACTAGCATTTAAGTACTTTGGACCTTTCCAAATTCTGGAAAAGATTGGCCCTGCAGCATATAAATTGGATTTGCCATCCGATGCTCAAATCCACCCGGTGTTTCATGTTTCCCAACTCAAACAACAGGTACCAGACCACACACCAGTATTTCAGTCCCTACCCAAATTACCTTCCCTGGACACTGAAGATTTGGCGCCGTCAGAAATTTTGGATCGACGGCTGGTCAAGAAAGGTAACGCAGCTCTGTTACAAGTGCTGGTGCGCTGGGGTGAGCTCTCAGCTGACTTTGCTACTTGGGAAGACTACACTTCACTGCAGAAAAGATTTCCTCAGGCGGAAGCTTGGGGACAAGCTGCATCTCAAGGGGAGGGCACTGTCATCGCCCCTATTCAATCTGGCGATGCAGATCAGTGCAAGCAAGCACCTGGGCCTGTGGCAAGCAATAGTGGCTAAGATAGAATTCTAGTGTTGGGCCGAAACCCTCTGTGCGGGCTGTGGGCCGTGTAATAGGGTAGCGTGTGTGTGTGAGAGAGAGAGGCTGTATAAATGCTCTCCAGCCTGTAAGCCATCCGGCATCGACAATCATATGAAATGAGATAGTACTCTCCTCAATCTCCTCTGTGCTCTGCCTTTCTTTGCCTCTTCTGACCTTCTTCTTCCTCAAGTCGCTGCCTACCCCACCAGTCCCAAATCCTAGGGTTCGCCCCAAGGCAAGGACGTGACAGTAAGCCGGCTGATTTCAGGGGGAAATCAGTCGGCTCGCCAGCCGTCCGATCTAGGCCCCCGCACCCATTGGATTTATACTTGCATCTTTCTCACGCAAACGCTGCCACAGCTTCGTCCTGCTCCCGCATAACAACAAAAAAATTCCCCCACGCTCTATTCTCCTCTTCCACTCACACAGGGAGTGCTGGGTAGGGCGACGAGCTCCAGCGAGACGCACTGAATGCCTCGCTGCTGGATTGTGGCAGTGCATCTGCAACTGGTGACCTGCTGCAATGCAGCTCCGCTGTCGGACATGGCAACGGTGTCCTCCATGGCCGTTACAGCACCACCGGTGGGCGTGGCAGCAACGTTCCAGTGGTTCTCCTGCCGGAACGCAGCTCCACCGCCATATGTGGCAGCAGCGCCCCATGCTTCTTCTGCTGCAACGCAGCTCCGTCACCGGCATGGCAGCAGCATTTCTCCTGCTGCAATGCAGCTCCGCCGCCAGTGACGCAGCAGTGTCCTCGTGCTTCGCCCTGCTGCAACGCAGCTCCGCCGCCGGCACAGCAGCAGCTTCCTCGTGCTTATCCCTGCTGCAACGCAGCTCCGCCGCCGGCGCGGCACCGGCGTCCTCGTGCTTCGCCCTGCTGCAACGCAGCTCCGCCGCCGGCGCGGCAGCAGCTTCCTCGTGCTTAGCCCTGCTGCAGCGCAGCTCTGCCACCGGCGCGGCAGCGGCGTCCTCGTGCTTCGCCCTGCTGCAACGCAGCTCCGCCGCCGGCGCGGCAGCAGCTTCCTCGTGCTTAGCCCTGCTGCAACGCAGCTCCGCCGCCGGCACGGCAGCGGCGTCCTCGTGCTTCGCCCTGCTGCAACGCAGCTCTGCCGCCGACCTGGCAGCAGGCAACGCGAGGTTCGCCGGAAGCCACTTGCCGCGAGAGATGAGAGAAGATGGTGGGCAGGGAGAAGATGGTGGGCGGGGCAGCAGCGAGATGTGAGATGGAGAGAGGCGAGGGAAGACGAAGACTCGGAAGAAATCTGGATGGGCATCGCGAGGGGATAAGGTTTTTTTTTCGCAGGGCGAGGGGATAAGGTTGGGAGAGACGACAGGACACGCGTCGCGCGCTGCGTCAACCCGGACCTCGACATCGACCACGACGTCCCTCGAACAGCTACCTTGACAACGGCTACACCACATTGCTTGAGCAACGGTTTTCACTCCAGCCACAACATCCGCGACGCATCGATCATTCTGACTGACCTTCGGCTTCTTATCCAGTCTCACTGTATGCTCTGCTACCGTTGTGCTACCGTTGTGACTGAGAGTGGGATGTTAGAGTATAGGTTACGGTAGGTCAGGATTTGTTAAGATTGATTTCTCTCCTATATGTTTCCTGCCTTATCTCTAGAAGAGGCTTCTTGCCCTCCAAGTCTTTGTAATCTATATATACTAGCCCTCGAGGCTCAGCAAAACAACAAGCGGTTCCACCAATTCTCTCCTCCCTACTCTCTAATCCTCTTACACCAGTGCACTCCAGATGCAAATCAGGCTTGGTTGGCATCGTTCCATCTGCTGGAGATGCTCACTTGTGGTATCACAAGTATGCTAAAGCAAAGGGCCGTCCATCTTGGGATCTCTTTAAGCACTTGTGCGCCAAAAAATTTGGACCACACGCACACACCAATAAGCTTGGGGCTGCAGCACTTTGGCTGGATCAGGGGTGGTGCGGCCAGGGCTGGGGCCCTCGAACCATATGTGGTTCCCCACATAACATGAACGTATGTATTTTTTGACAGAGTTCCCAAAAATAAATACAGATGCAGGAAGCTTCTGGTCACTGACATTGATATTTCCAAAGGGCGCATTCAATAAATTATCATAGGGCCTCAAAGAAAAGAAGAGGAAAATGCTAATGTCGACTTGGTTGCAATAATTTTCATAAGGCGTGTGGCCTCCTTACTGGGATTTTGTGGATCCTTTTGTGCATTGTTTTACATATATTAATATATAATACTCATTGTCATATCAGCACTTGTGACCAATGCAAAAACACGCGCGCGCACGCACACACACAAACACACTCAACTAAACTAGGACAACAATGACCCCTTGGAGCAAAGATGCCAGACTGACTCAGACAAAACTGTGGAACATCACAGAAGTTCCTCTTAGTCTAGGCATTCTCTTTTCTTTCTCCGTGTTTATACCATATATACAGGAATAGGATAAAATTTCTGAGGAACAGACAGATAATCGACTTATGTACAGGTACAAATGAAATTATCATAAAATTCAGAAATTGTACACGGATAGGTTATACTAAGCCAAGAAAGAGTTGATGCAGACTTAACCATATCAAGCAACTACTGGAAAGATGTCTTTTCGTGCGGGATAGCACAAGATGTGAGTTACATCAACTGCACATGATTTTCCCGAGTTGGGAAGTTTATACTTTGGTTGATACACATAGAGTTATAGACACTTGCCAACTCTGATTCACCTTTCCCGAGCACAAGAGGCTACTAGTTCCATAGCCAATTACTGGGCCAAAAGGTTCTCTCTTTTTGCGAAAACTGGACCAAAACATTCAAACTTCTAACGTTTGTTGAAAAATAATTGGTTTCATCTTCCCACTTGCACCACATCATTCGTACGTACCAGCGTTCCGGATCTATCTAAACACCGGAACCTTATCACACAAACGCAAGGCGACTAGGGAAGGTGGGAGGTTAGAGAACCTTGTAGACGCACTCGGCGAGGACCATGGCGCAGAGCAGCTCCTGCAGCTCGGCGATGGTGTCGACGCGAACGGCGCGGCAGAGCTCGCGAAGCTGGATGCGGCGGCGCTCAAACTCCTCGCGGAACATGCGCTCCCTCTGGCGCCGGCGGTCGCCCGGCCACGCGGGCGCCGACAGCGGGGGCCAGGGCCACCGCGGCACGGCGATTGGTGGCACCCAGGGTGGCAGCCGCGCCCCCTGGTCCCGCACCCACGACTCCACACGTCTCACCAGGGTCGTCGCCATTGGCGAACGCGTGGGTGAGGAAGAGAGAGGGAAGGAGGGCGGTCCGTCGAGCGGAGGAAGGGAGCGTGCAATATTAGTACGTATATGCCACGGTATATCTGCGGCGGGTAATAGAATTTGATCCGAGTCTCCGGATTGATTGGAACAGCACGACACGGAAAAAAATTATTTGAGAGCAGGTCTCACGGTTAGCAGGTGAGACCCGCACTGATGAATGACAAGTGTCATTCACAAATCTTAAAGCATCTAATCTCTCCCTCCTGATTTCAAGTGAGGGATGGGGTAAATGTTTTGTGATTTGTGAATGCCACGTGTCATTCATCAGAATGAGTCTCGCGTGAGACCTGGTATCATAGAATTCTTTTCCGCATGACACGAAGTAGATACTATGGAACAACAGCAGGTATATCTCAGCTGGATCTTCTGGTTCCGGTTCTCACAAACTTGAGCACACGACAACTAACATCGATCGTCCAATCGGACATAATTGCTTAAAAAACAACTAAGAAACATGCCCGTGCATTGCTACGGGGTGAAGGGAGTGATTGAAGAAAGGGTGATGCATGGAGGACTTTCGCCGAATGTATTTTTTCTCAACTTTGAAGCACATTCTTCAAGAGTAGTTGCTAATTCAAAGGATTTTTAAATTTAGAGCATACATGATGTTTTTCGTCTCATTTTAATAAGACGTTGTATTAGACTGTCAATATATAGTGACAACACATATCTCACCAGTATTTTAACCATCGCAATGATGATAAAAAAATACATGCAACACTTATGTTGTTGAGTTATTGATATCACACAATAAAATTATCGTATACTTCGCCTAGCGTCTAAGCATGTTGTGTGTGTTAACCGTGAAGTCCTTGTCATATACGTAGATGTATAACTTCATGTTGTGTCGTGATATATCCAGGATTTTCCATTGCAATTGAAACTTTTCTTGTTGTGTTGCATCTTCATTCATGGTTAGCTGTAATTTTCTCTATTCAAGCTTTCTTTTACTATGGTTGCATATTTTCGTCTTTATGCCTTTCTTATGGTGCTTTTTTATCTTTTGTGTTTGCTTCATGTTTGCATTTTTCTATATTCCTTGTGTGTATTTTTCTGCAGCTGGGTCAAATATTTAGTTATTTTGTTTAGTTGATAGGCTTCACAACGGTTTTAGCTTTTTTTTCATCATTGGTCATTCATACATACCGCTCTCTATCTCTTTTCCTTCTTTATTCCTTGCCATCCATGACTCGAGATTGCCATTCAAATTGCTTGTCTGCAAGAAAGTTTTATATACTATAGAATCTGTTGTTGATTAAAAAACTAATATGAAATTTGCATAAATAAATATGGCATATGCAGAATTTATAAATAAATATAATTACGCTCGACATCAGCATCAGAATATATGTGTTGTTTGCATGCTAGAGTATCATTGCTATATACACCATGTTTTTTGTGTGACCTTTTTTGGTGGTTTTTTCATATGACTTCACTGCAACGTTGTAGATTAGTCTGTAGATGCCTAATGACAAAGCAAACTGCACCGGCTGATTAACAATTGGACTGACATCAGAGAGTAAAAATGTCGTATATGCAACACTTCCAAAGTAATTTTATAAGGATGCAATTGTTCTTGTTTTCATAACATCAATGTTTGGGTCAAAAGGATGTATAAGGTGGTTGCCTCGTTCCTCCGTACCACCTTCAACATGACCATCTTGAAGGACATCAAGCATGTCATTTTCTTCATGATCTGGAACAACATCTTTATTGAGAACAATTAAAGACTTTGTGGCCATGACATGTGTATGCCTATGTTTTGGTGCCGATAGTTTATTATGCACTCGTATGAACTGGAATGAGTGGCACCTGGAGATAATTTATGTACTTACTTCATTGGTTATCCAGACATATATGTTTACGCCGTGTGTGTCCTGGTCTATGTAGTCATCAATATGAGTATGTAAAAAACACAAACATATGCAAATCCAAATTAGGAAAAATGCCAAACCCGGCAATTGTGTGCACGGCGCAAGCAATTTGATTGGTGAGTGTGTCCCCTCTTAGTTAATTCTTTTTTCTTTAATCTGCCTACTTATCTAGCTAATCAATCCAATCCTTATTCTGTTTGGTGAGTGTTCTGCGTGTCCAACATGCTCGAGCGCTTGTTGCAAGACAAATATCTGGCTGTAGACAGCCATCTCGCACGGGCGATGTGTCGTCTGACTGGCCCCACAGGCACCGCTGATTTTTCCTCCCTCCAACCTCATCTTCTCAGCCGCCGCATCCCGTCTCTCCCCCACACTCTCGATTCCCTTCCTATCTTCTCCCCCCTTCTCGATGTCTAGCGGGGGGAACTACCATGCGCCCCTCTCAACGGCTGCCCCTGTGATTGATTAAGAGGCCTCCCCGCAAGCTCGCTCTCGGGTCCAGATCAGATTCGGGCTACCATCGACCGTCCCAAGGTGTCTCTCGCCTCGCTCGCGTGGGGCGCACTACGCACGCATGGACCGCTGTGTGGACAAGCCACCCCTCACCGGAGGCATCAGCTACGACAATGGCCGAGACGTTGCTCCGACGGGCAGGCACGATGACGGCGACCGGAACTCCTATTTGCGTTCATTATTTATCCCATCTCTGCTTTCTTCATGATTTCTTCACCAAAAATATGCAGCCGAGCCAATTTACTCCCTCTTCCCCCACCTACACGATTAATTCCTTTGTTTTGTTTCCGTCATCTGCTCGTTGACTTCTGATGCAGGAAGTCTGCTAACATATAAAAGTTGATGGGATTGGTTGCAAAGGAGCGAGGTGGGACTAATTGTGGCTTGAATTAGTCTGATGAATCTGCAATGTGCTTATTTTTCATCAACATATTTTACTGATAGCATGCGAACTCTTACTTAACCTGATGACTAATTACCTTATATGTGTTGCAGGGAAACAATGAGAAGCACTGAGGTTTACAATCGAGGTTAGTACGTGCATGGTCCGTTGTCTAATAGCACATTATTGGGCAATTGTAGGCATCATTCTAATATTTAGGTTTTTAACAATTTGGTCTTCACATGTAGGTCCTGCTGTCAAAGGTTTTCACCCACCGATCGACCCTTTTTGCATATGGGGAAATGAGTTGTCCATGAATATCAGTCAGGTCAAGAAACTCAGAAAGATTGTTAGGATAAAGAAATTAGCGACAAAAAATAACAAGATCTTTGTCTGCACAATGAAGAAGACATCAGTTCACTACAGGATGGTACTAACTATTATACCTTGCCTTTTTTATTCCTATGCCCCATTTCCAATATAGATAAGATATTTATGCACATCCTTGTTTTCAGGCCTTTCCAAAGCAGTTCACGGATGATTACTTCTCAAACTGTAACGCCCCGAGACCGATGTGCCAGGTGTCTTCCAGTTATTCGATGTTGTTGCCTTGTCATTTGCTTGCGTGTCATGCATTTCATATCATGTCATCATGTGCATCGCATTTGCATACGTGTTCGTCTCATGCATCCGAGCATTTTCCCCGTTGTCCGTTTTGCATTTCGGCGCTCCTATGTCCTCCGGTGTCCCCTTTTGCCTCTTTTCGTGTGCGGGTGTTGAACGTTCTCGGATTGGACCGAGATTTGCCAAGCGGCCTTGGTATGCTACCGGTAGACCGCCTGTCAAGTTTCGTGCCATTTAGACTTCGTTTGATACTTCAACGGTTAACCGAGGAACCGTAAAGACCTCGTATGTGTTGCAGCCCAACACCTCTCCAAAGTGGCCCAAAACCCACCTAAACCTCCTCCATCCTCTCGGTCGTTCGATCATGATTGCGTGTCCGAAAACCGCACCTCATTTGGACTCTCCTAGCTCCCTCTACCTATAAATATGTGATCCCCTCCAAAAATTCGCGGATGAAACCCTAACTTTGTCCTCCTCGCGCCGCCGGACACTTCTCCACCGCCCGGACATGTCCGCGCTGCCGTCCGCGTCCAACCGGGAAGTGACACGTGTCCCCCACGCCTCCTCCCACCTCCGCAGCCGCCGCCGGCCCGCGGATCCCAAGGTCGGCCCGCGCCGGGCCCGACCGCGCCCCGCGCCCGTTCGCCGTCGTGGCGCCCGAGCTCCCCGCCGCCTACGCCGCCCGACTCCGCCGCCGGCGAGCGCGCCCGCCGCCCGGACTCGCGCGCCCGAGTCGGCCGCCGGATCCTCGCGCGCGCGCCGCCCGTGGAGGAGCTCGCCGTCGCACCGCGTCCTCCTCCCTCACCGGCGTGCCACCTCGCCACCTGCAGCGCCCTCCGCCGCCGTTGCCTGCGCCGTCGCCGGAGTTGCCCCGCCGCCGTCATCCCTCGCCGGCGCCGCCCCGCCTCGGATCTGGAGAGAGTGGATCAGATCCACCCGCTCCACGAACCAAACGTGCCTCCGCGTCCCAGATCTCGTCGTCCCGAATCCCTCCGTCCCGTTGACTTTCCTGATAGGTCTATTTTTCTTCTAAGTCCCCAGTATTTTTAGTTTTCTTCATCGCATCATAACTTTGCACCTGTGGCTCCGTTTTGGACGTGTAGCATATCAAATTGTTCGTCTCGACGAGCACTTCATTTCATTCCATTGCACCATGTTCATTTGAGTTCATCTTGATTCCCTAAATGCTGTTGCAAGAGTGCTATGCAATATTAGTTTCAGTTTCTTAGCAGAGATTGGACATTTGTCATTTTTACCATGATTGATGTGTGCCTCCTATGAACTTGAGCCCTACATGTGTTTTGAAGTATGACATGCCATCTCTACATGGGTGTATGCCATGTATTTTTGTGATCTTTGTGGTGACTAGCACAAGAATGCAAAGTAGCTCTCGTAATGTTGCTGATTTCAGGGACTTAGAATTCTTCTAAGTCATTTCCCTGATTATATTTTTATGCCATGTATTCATGTTGCTTCAGAGTGATCCATGCCTCTTTTGAGCATGTTCAGTAAGGGTGATTTTGAGATATTGTTATGCTCTTTCCATCCATGTCTTTGTTTGAAATTATGGAGCACCTTAGCTTGACTCAATCGAGCTGTACTTTTGCTATAAAATGTTCCTGGCAGAATGTTTACGTGTTAAGCATTTTTGCCAAGGTTGTTGTAGTTGTTCCGTGCATGCTATGAGGTTGTTCTTGCCATGTTTAGCTTTTATGCCATGTCTACTTGCTGGGTGTATGCTTAGTTTGTCATGCAATGCCTTGTGGTGAGTGCATCGAGCTCGTAAACATGCCTACGTGAATCTGTTTTGCAATGTTCCAGTTTTTCTGCTAAGTCTGAATCTGTTAACGTAACTTGCTATGTTCACATGGTTGCCATTGTATCTTCTGATCCCTTTTGGCTTATGGCCAGTAAGGGACTTTTGTTGTATGTTTTGTGTAGCTCCATGCCATGCTTTGCCTTGCCATGATACGTGCCTGTAGCATGTTGTTATCTTGCTCTAAACATTGCTTCCTGATGTTAAATTCCTGCCATGTTGTTATTTTCACTAAGTCTGTAACATGTTATCTTTTGCACTTTTGCCATGCTTGTTTGAACCTGCTATTGTGTGAATTAGCCGTAGCTCAGTGTTCATCTTTTGTCAAGCATCTTGAGTGGATCCCTGCCATGGGATTTGTTGTTATGTTAGAGTGCAGTAGCTTGTTATTCTTGATGCATTTAGATGGCCTCGTGCTATTAATCGCAGCCTTGTGCCATATTTGATTTGCTTGCCATTTGCAAACCGTGCATCCGATTCCGGTGATCTTTATATCGATTTCGACCGAAATCAACTCATCTTCCCAGCGGCACTCTTGGTTTTCCAAGTTGAGGCCTGGTTCAATCTTTCCCTTCCAAAGCATGCATATGCATTGCATATCACATCCCGCATATCATGCCATGTTTTGCATCATGTTGCGTGTGCATTGCACCGTGATTGATTGTTGGTCCTTTTGCTTGTGTTCTTGTCTTGGGTAGAGCTGGGAGACGAGTTCGTGTTTGAGGATCCGTTGAGTTAGTTTTCAAGGATCAAGCTTTCAACTTCTCGGAGAACTATGCAGGCAAGATGACCATACCCTCGAAATCACTTCTATCTTTGCTTGCTAGTTGCTCGCTCTTTTGCTATGCCTATGATGCGATACCTACCACTTGCTATATCATGCCTCCCATATTGCTAAGCCAAGCCTCTAACCCACCTTGTCCTAGCAAACCCTTGTTTTGGCTATGTTACCGCTTTGCTCAGTCCTTCTTATAGCGTTTTTAGTTGCAGGTGAAGATTGGAGTTTGTTCCATGTTGGAACATGGATATTTGTTGGGATATCACAATATATATTATTTACTTAATGCATCTATATACTTGGTAAAGGGTGGAAGGCTCGGCCTTATGCCTGGTGTTTTGTTCCACTCTTGCCGCCCTAGTTTCCGTCATACCGGTATTATGTTCCTTGATTTTGCGTTCCTTACACGGTTGGGTTATAATGGGAACCCCTTGACAGTTCGTGTTGGGGATATTACTACCAGTATGACCCGCCCAGGAGGGGCCGGGTCAGCCCTAATAGCGGATCACCTAAGAAGCCCAATATGCAGTCAAGATGATAGTTTATTAAACATATAAAAAGCCCAAGGGCCTCGGGCCGGCTTAAGGCCCGTTATTGTAAACCGCCATATGGACGGCAAATACTTGTACAGAAAGGCATGTAAAGAAAGTCACCAAGCCGGACACGATTATGAGCCGGCCGGGACTCCGTAGGCCACCTGGAGTCAACCCGTGTATATAAGGGGACGACCCGGTGGCGGTTTAGGGCAAGAAACAACCAAGTCGATAACCAAGCCGGCGAGTTGAGCCTCTTGGAAGTCAAAACCTCAGCAATACCAATCCCAACTAGACGTAGGATTTTACCTTCACCGTAAGGGGCCGAACTAGTATAAAACTCTCTCATGTCCTTTGTCCCGATTAACCCCTTTAAGCTTCCTAGTGCGATGACCCTACGATTAAGTCCTTGCTCTAGGACATCTGCCGTGTCAACTCCAGAACAGTTGGCGCCCACCATGGGGCCTGCACACGGTGGATTTGAGTTCTTGAAGGGCAACTTCGAAGGGCTCAAGGGATACGCTGTGGGCCGGATGACCAAGAGTGTAACGCCCTCGATGCGGCTATAGCTCCCACGTGTCGAGGCACGACTTAGAGACATAACCGCATTGAAAGCAATGTCGCAAGTTAGGCAATCATCACAACATCCCATGTAATGTATAATAAAAGGGGGAGATACATAGTTGGATTACACTCGCCACGTCACATCAAAGTACATAAATAACATCCATCATTCAAACACTCATGGCCCGACTACGGCGCCAAAATAGAAAAGAACCCAACATGCGACAAGGCCCCGAATCAAACCCCAACTGGGCACCACTACTGATCATCAGGAAAAGACACGTAGTAACGCTGAGAGTCCTCGTCGAACTCCCACTTGAGCTCGTAATCGTCACCTGGAGCGGAATCACCTGGACCTGCATCTGGTATAGTAGGAATCTGTGAGCCACGGGGACTCAGCAATCTCGCACCCTTGCGATCAAGACTATTTAAGCTTATAGGAAGGGTAAGGCAAATATATGTGGAGCTGCAGCAAGCGACTAGCATATATGGTGGCTATCTTATTCGCAAAAGAGAGCGAGAAGAGGAGGCAAAGCGCGAGCGAGAGTCTAAAGGAACAACCTGCGCAAGCATAACTCCAACACCGTGTCCACTTCCCGGACTCCGCCGAGAAGGGGCCATCATGGTAACACACACGGTTGATTCATTTTAATTAAGTTTAGTTCAAGTTATCTACAACCGGACATTAACAAATTCCCATCTGCCCATAACCGCGGGCACGGCTTTCGAAAGTTCAATCCCTGCAGGAGAGTCCCAACTTAGCCCATGACAAGCTCTCACGGTCAACGAAGGAATAGACCTCCTCCCAAGACGTTCCGATCAGACTCGGTATCTCGGTAACTCAAGACACTTCGACAGGTTAAAACAAGACCAGCAACACCGCCCGAATGTGCCGACAAATCCCGATAGGAGCTGCACATATCTCGTTCTCAGGGCACACTCAGATGAGACTAGCTACGAGTAAAACCAACCCTCAAGTTTCCCCGAGGTGGCCCCGCAGGCAGCTCAGTTCGGACCAACACTCAGAGGGAGCACTGGCCCGGGGGGGTTAAAATAAGATGACCCTTGGGCTCCGGTAACCCAAGGGAAAAAGAGGCTAGGTGGCGAATGGTAAAACCAAGGTTGGGCATTGCTGGAAAAGCTTTAAACAAGGCGAACTATCAAGGGGTTCCCATTATAACCCAACCGCGTAAGGAACGCAAAATCCGGGAACATAACACCGATATGACGGAAACTAGGGCGGCAAGAGTGGAACAAAACACTAGGCGGGAGGCCGAGCCTTCCACCCTTTACCAAGTATATAGATGCATTAATATAACATAGCAATATAATGATATCCCAACAAGTAAATAAATGTTCCAACAAGGAACGGCTCCAATCTTCACCTGCAACTAGCAACGCTATAAGAGGGGCTGAGCAAAGCGGTAACATAGCCAATCAACGGTTTGCTAGGACATGGTGGGTTAGAGGTTCAACATGGCAATTGGGAGGCTGACAAGCAAAAGGTAGGCATCGTAGCATTGGCATAGCAAGAGCGAGCAAACTAGCATAGCAAAGATAGTAGTGATTTCGAGGGTATGATCATCTTGCCTGCACAGTTGTCAGAGTTGACTGGATCCTCACAAGCAAACTCAACGGGCTCCTCGGTAGCGAACTCGTCTCCTGGCTCTACCCAAACAATACAAACAAGTAACAAGGACACAATCAACCACGTGCAAGACCAAGCAATATGATGAAATGATGATATGCTATGCGGGATGCGATGCGGGATGTCAAATGCAAGATATGACAGGAAATGCATGAACCTGGCCTCAACTTGGAATTCCAAGGGTGCCACTGGAAATATGAGATGAAATCGCTTGAAAACGATATAAAGAACGCCGGAATCGGAGTTACGGTTTGGAAATGGCAAGCGTTTCAAAAATGACACCGGTCTGCGATTTACAGCAAGTAGGCATCTAAATGCAATGAGATGAACATGCTACAGCACCCAAACATGACAACAAAATGCATGGCAGGGATGAAAACAAGATGCTTAACAAAAGTCTAGCACTGAGCTACGGCCAAATCATCCATTAGGAGGTTCAAACAAGCATGGCAAAAACGCAAATGCAAAACAGATTTCAGACTTAGTGAAATTAACACTAGTCTGAAATTTCAGATCACGAAGCCCTCTTCGGAGCAGCAAAACAACATGATACATGACCTAATTAAGACAAGTAAGAACATGGAATGGAGCTACTCAATAAGCTTAACAAAAGACCCAAAGTGACCTGGGGCCAAAAGGGTCCACAAAATATACTAACGGGCACACGAACATAGCTAAAACACAAATAGTTTTCAGACTTAGTGAAAACTGAGACATGCTGAAATATAACTCACGAAGGCATGTAAACGAGCTCGATGCACTCACTACGGTGCAAGTCATGGCAAGGCAATCATACATACATTAAGAAGGCACAAAATTCTAGCTAGACATGGCAAGAACAATGGCATAGCATGCACGGATCAACTACAATAGCATCGGCAAAATCGCAAACGAGTTGACGATCTGCCCAGATTCACCACGAAGCAAAAGTAGAGCTCGATTGACTCAAGCTAGGTTGCTCCATAATTGCAAGTAAAGACATGGATGGATAGAGCATAACATGATTAACAAAACTCCTTTACTGATCATCCTCAAAAGAGGCACGGATCACTAGGAAACAAGCTGAACATATGGCATCATGAACTAAATAATTCCAGACTTAGTGAAAACTACCAAGTCCCTGAAAACAGATTCACCGGGTGCCTCACTTTGCAAGCTTGCACAAGTCACCACACACATCTTAAAAATGCATGGGTTGCACCTCTGAAAAGATAACAAAATCCTTAACAAAACATATGAAGGACTCACAGGCATAGCATGCACACAACAAACATGGCAAAAATGACAAAAGTCTAAGATGAACTAACAGATCTGACAATTAACTCACGAAGGCCTCTTCTAACAGCATTTCGGGCATCAAGATGAACTTAAATGAAAATGATGCAATGGAACGAAATGATGTACTCGTCGAGGCGAACATTTTGATATACTATATGTCCAAAACGGAGCTACGGATGCTAAATTACGGGGCCTCGAACATAGGCACATGGATCTGCAATCTCGGGACTTAGAGAAAATTTCACCTCCGCGAAAAAGTCAACGCGGGACGGGTTCGCCCCGGGACGGAGGGATCCGGGCGCGGCAAGGGTGTTTGGTTCACCGTCTTGGTGGATCTGATCCATCTTCGGCCCGATCCGACCGGATCGGACTCCGGCGATGGCGGCGGCGGCCGACGACCGGAGCGGCGCGGAGCGGGCGGCGGGGACGGCGTCCGACGGCGGAGATGGCGGGCCGCGGCGGCGCTGCGACGGGAAGGTGGCGGAGCAGGCGGTGTGGCGCGCGGCGTCGCGCGGCTGGCGGCAGGCGATGGCGGCGGCTGGGCAAGGCGGCGGCGATGGCGGCGGCTGGGCGAGGCGGCGGCGATGGCGGCTCCGGCCACCGGAGTCGGAAGAGGCGGCGGGGATGGCAGCCTCGGGTGGCGGCGCTCGGATGGGCTCGCGGGGGCCTGGATCGGGCCTCCCGGGCTGGCGGCGGTGGTAGGTGGCGGAGGCCACGTGGCGCGACGTGATTGGCGGCGGCGGGCGGTGGCGGATGTGTCCGGCGCCGGGCGGACGTGTCCGGCGCGCGGAGGAGAAAAATAGGGTTTCGGGGAGAGGGAGAGATCCGAAAAAACGGGGGGTCTATTTATAGGCATAGGGGGAGTTAGGAGAGTCCAAATGAGGTGCGGTTTTCGGCCACGCGATCGTGATCGAACGCTCTAGGACATGGAGCAGAGTTTGGTGGGTTTTGGGCCAAATTGGAGGGGTGTTTGGCTGCAACACACACGAGGCCTTTTCGGTCCCTCGGTTAACCGTTGGAGTATCAAACGAAGTCCAAATGATACGAAACTTGACAGGCGGTCTACCGGTAGTAAACCAAGGCCGCTTGGCAAGTCTCGGTCCAATCCGGAAATGTCTAATCCCCACACACGAAAGAAAGCTAGAAATGACCACCGGAGGGGAACGAAGCGCCGGAATGCAAAACGGACAACGGGGAAAAAGCTCGAATGCATGAGATGAACACGGATGCAAATGCAATGCACATGATGACATGATATGAGATGCATGACAAAGAAAACAACACACGGAGACAAAGACCCGAACCCGAGGAAATAAATATAACTTAACGCCGGAAACGGCAAGAGTTGGAGTACAAATAGGGAAAGTTACATCCGGGGTGTTACAAAGAGTCATCACGGCAAGATCTACATCGACGACGAAGGCTGGGGCCCCGAGGCCGGCTCAATCAAGTACGGGTACAGGGTCCCCTTCGGCGGAATTCACGTCTTTTCATCGGCCGGATCGGTGAGTCAGGCCCTGAGCCGGATGTCCACACCGACCTCATCGAAATGGCTCAGCGCGCCGGGTCCGCCCGTGTTCAATCTATCGTGAAGCATGCCTTCGTAGGCTGCATCCATGGCGGTGAATACTCCAAAGGATCGATGGAAGGCGGGGAGACGGCCATCTGCTCTGATACTGCATCATCAACAGGTGAGACGGACTCGTTGTACCAACTGCAAGACGGCATGCTCGGGGGCTGTTCCGATGGCAGCAGTATTTCGGACCCCCTTGGGCCGTCGAATTGGGCCGGAGTCTTCATGGCAGGGACGCAGCCCGGGCAGAACTCCACCACAGCGACAGCAGCAGCCACCGGGTCGGCAGCAGCCGGGTCAGGAGACCCCGCGCGCCCCTCGACTCAGGTTCTCATGGACCTCATGGATAAACTGACGACTCTGTTAGCCGTTGCGGTAGAGCCGGCGGATAAAGCCCAGCATGACGCGGAAGTAGCACGCCTGCGGGAGGAGATGGTGCAAGCTAAGGAAAATCTGGCCGCGGAGGAAACCCGGATGGCAGCAGAACGAGCAGCTTTGGATGCTCGTGCTCAGCAGCTTCAAGCAGAAACCTTCCGGCTCTCGGTGGATCTTAATGCATCAAACAAAGTCATGAGGAGGAGGCGTCAGAAAACTCAGTCGCGTCTGCCTCTAACACTGGATCCGAGGAATCTGTTCCATACACCCGGAGCTAGAGGGAGCAACCCGCCGGAGGCAAACCGGGTCACGACGCCCGGTGCACCAGTTTAGCCACGCACCATGGAGCCGCCGCGCATGAATACAGCTCCTCCTTGTTATATATCAACACCCCCGGGTCACTTCTCCAACCCCATGGAGAACCTCATTGCAGCGTCGGCTCGTTTGGCAGCTCTCCCGATGGAAGGCGACTCGCCAGCAGCAATTGAAACCCGGAGGATAAGAGAACTACTTCAGACAGCTTTGGCCCAGCAGGATGCATACTCCTACAGTCGAGACAGAATTCATTCAACTCCTCGCCCAAGCCGGAGCCCGAGTTATAGTAGGCACATGGAATCTGCAGAGATGTCAAGTAATGCTCAACGCCACAACCGGTCATATAGGCATGAACCGGTGCAGGCTGGAGCCCTTAACTTGGCGGATCAGGAGAGGATTCGTCAAGAGGCGGAACGGGCGGCTCAGATAGCAGCAGAGCAGGCGGCTCACCAAACCTTTCCGGCTTATCCAGCAACCTCGGTTGAGGTAGGAGTGGCTACAAGAACCGGAGGCGTACCTTGCCTGGTCCCAGCCATACGCAATGAGCGGTTGCCCAAGGATTTCGAGGGACCTCGTAAGGTGCCTAACTACACGGCTGATTTACAGCCGGGGCTTGGATTGAGAGTTATGAGATGACTATGGAGCTGTTGGAGGTTAGTGATGCTGCAATGGCCAAGTACTTTACCATGATGTTGGATGGAACGGCTCAGACCTGGTTGAAAGGATTACCACCCAATTCCATCGGCTCATGGGCAGAGTTGAAGGCACGGTTCATCCAGAACTTTAAGGACACGTGTAAGCAGCCAATGTCGATTATGGACCTGACCAATTGCAAGTAAGAGGATGGAGAATCTACAACCCATTGGGTGCGCCGGGTCAAGGAGATACATTCATATGATAAGATGGATGCCGGCTCAGCAGTCTTGATGTTGGAGAAAAATTGCCGTTTTGAACCTTTGAAGCAGAAGTTGGGGCGGCTTAAACGTGACTGTAATGACATGGGAACGTTGATGGCGGCTCTTGTCAAGTACGCTGATTCTGATACCACCAAAGACCCGGTGTCTGACGAGGAAAATGCAATAAAGGGAAAGAAGAACGGCAATGGCAAGGGTCACTAGCATAACCCGGCGAATCAGGGAGGTAATAAACGTAAGGCTCATGAGTTTGTTGCTAACACTAATGCACAGGGCGGTAATCAGCGGCGCAAGGGTAGACAACCCCCTCGATAGGGCGGGTCAGGCCCCACCCTTGAGTAGTTGTTGAATGAACCTTGTCCAAGACACGGCATCCGGGAGAAGCCAGCCACCCACCTGTGGAAGGACTGCATGATCATGAAGGCATTTAAAAATTCAAATGCATTTGATGGGGGTCACGGCCCAGGTGGCGGCTCAGGTAGAGGCGGCTTTCAGGGTCTGGGCGCCGGTTTAAGCGAAGGAGGTTTTCATGGTCAGGGTCATCCTGGTCACCAGGGAGGATATAATCAGCAACATGGCCAAGGGAATCAACAGCAGCAACAATCCGGCTATCAGAGCAACCCGAAACAGTTAAGTAGTGGACAATATCATGTCTTTACTACCAGTTTATGTAAGAGAGACCAGAAACTCCACAAGAGGGCCGTCATTGCCGTTGAACCAGCAATTCCACGTTATCTACGTTGGTCAGAGAAGCCTATTGTGTGGAGCAGAGAGGATCACCCGCCCCGGGTTGATAATCCGGGCCATTTGGCTTTGGTCGTGGCACCTCAGGTTGGTGGGTACAAGTTTACAAAGGTACTCATGGATGGAGGCAGCAGCATCAACATCCTTTACTATGAGACATTCCACCGGATGGGATTAACGGATAAAAATCTTAAACAATCCAACACTGTTTTTCATGGTGTGGTACCCGGTAAGTCGGCATACCCAGTCGGTAAGATCGAGCTGGAGGTAGCTTTTGGGGATGAGTATGACTCCAGGGCAGAAAAATTAACCTTTGAAGTGGTTAAGATCAAAAGCCCATATCATACTCTGTTTGGGTGGTCGGCTTATGCCAAGTTCATGGCTCGGCCGTGTTACGTGTATTTGCAGCTCAAGATGCCCGGTCACAAGGGCACCATTACAGTCCATGGGAGCCGGAAGATAGCCTTGGAATGTGAAGAGGGGGATGCTGCCTATGCTGAATCTGTTTGTGCAACAGAGGAGTTGAAATTCTACAAGGATCATGTTGACCCGGCGGACATGACGTCATTAAAGAAACCAACAACAGAGCATGAGCCGGAGTTAAAGTTCAAATCAGCTGATGACACTAAGATGGTTGACTTCGTGCCTGGCGATTCATGCAAACAGTTCATCATCAGCGCAAACTTGGATCCGAAATAGGAAAGCGCGCTCATCGAGTTCATCCGTGAGAACTAGGACATCTTTGCATGGAAACCTTCAGACATGTTGGGTGTCCCGAGGGAACTCGTTGAGCACACTCTTAATATCGATCCAAAGTTCAAACCTGTCAGACAGTTTCTTCGGCGGTTCAATGAAGAAAGGCGCAAGGCCATCGGAGAAGAGGTGGCCCGACTCTTAGCGGCTGGGTTCATTGTGGAGGTCTTTCACCCAGAATGGTTAGCTAACCCGGTGCTCGTGCTCAAAAAGAATGGCACCTGGCGTATGTGTGTGGATTACACAGATTTAAACAAGGCTTGTCCGGCTGATCCTTTTGCTCTTCCACGTATTGATCATATCATTGATGCTACGGCGGGTTGCGCACGGTTGAGTTTCTTAGATGCTTACTCCAGTTATCATCAGATTAAGATGACAATCAAGGATCAAGAGAAGACAACATTTATAACTCCTTTTGGGGCTTTCTGCTATGTGTCTATGCCTTTTGGGCTTAAGAGTGCCCAGGCGACTTACCAGCGGTGTGTGCAGAATTTTCTTCACAATCAAATAGGCGCAATGTCCATGCCTATGTGGATGATATAGTGGTGAAATCCAGGGAAGAGGAAACCTTGGTCACAAACCTGAAAGAGACTTTTGATAATCTTCGGGTTTATAAGATGATGCTTAACCCGGCCAAGTGTGTTTTTGGAGTGCCAGCCAGCAAGCTCTTGGGTTTTCTGGTGTCTAATCGAGGTATTGAAGCTAACCCGTAGAAAATCAAGGCAATCACATCTCTAGCCAAACCAACCTGCATCAATGATGTTCAACGACTAGCGGGCCGTGTGGCTGCTTTGAGCCGGTTCATAAGCCGGTTAGGGGAAAAGGCTATGCCTCTATATCAATTGATGAAGAAAACGGATGTTTTTGTTTGGAGTGATGCTGCGAACGCCACTTTTGAGGATCTGAAGGCACAGCTAGCTGAGCTGCCGGTCCTAGCTGCTCCAATTGAGAAAGAGCCGCTATTGTTATACATGGCTGCCAACTCACGGGCTGTTAGTGTGGCTATGGTAGTAGAACGCAAGGAGGCTGGCAGAGAGCATCCGGTTCAGTGGCCGGTTTATTATGTCAGTGAAGTGCTAATTGAGTCTAAGCAACAATATCCACATTGGCAGAAGCTTGTTTATGGGGTGTTCATGGCAAGCCGGAAGCTTAAACATTACTTCCAGGGACATCCAATTACTGTGGTTAGCTCCGCTCCTTTGGGAGACATTATTCAAAACAGAGAAGCTATAGGGCGAGTTGCCAAGTGGGCAATTGAGCTTGGGTCTCATGGGCTGAAGTATGTTCCACGCACTGCGATTAAGTCCAAGCCCTGGTTGACTTCATCAATGACTGGACAGAGATGCAGATGCCAGAAGAAAAGTCGGACAACACATATTGGACTATTCATTTTGATGGGTCCAGGCAATTGGAAGGCTCGGGGGCTGGAGTTGTATTAACTTCCCCACGAGGTGATAAATTTTGTTATGTGTTATGATTGATGTTTCCGTGCACTAATGTGACGCCCGGATAATCAAAATACAGTAATCCACTGTTAAGGGTGCCATGTCAGTTATGTTACTGTTACTAATCCTCGGTTGATCCAAATCACAATCCAAGTTCAAATTTAAAATAGAAGTCCAAAATTCAAATTTCTCAAACATGCAAAGTAAAATGTTCGAGAGGTGACAAATAATGCGTAGGTAATTATGGTGCAGAAAACATCTTTTTATAAAGTAGTTAAAAGCGCTAGTTTAATAAAAACTACAGTAAAACTAATATTTAAATTTCTTTTAAATACTAAACAAATATAAACTAATTATTTAGGGTGCCAAATCAATTATGGCAGTGTCATAAGTATTAGTACTAATTTAGGGCTAGGTTTATAATTTATAAAACAAAGGTAAGAGTAAACAGAAAAGAAATTGAAAAGGAGAAAGAAAAGGAAAACGAGCAAACAAAAAAAAGAAAGGAAAAGAAAACATGACCCCCCCCTGCTGGGCCAAGTGGCCCAGCTGGCCTAAGCCGCCCGAACGGGCCGGCCCACCCCACGGCCCAGCCGGCCCCCCCTACTCTCTCCATAACCCCCCAAAACCCTAGACGTTTCCCCCGTCGCCCCACTCGCCCCACGACTCCCTCTCGTTCCCCTCCTCCTCTCTCGCTGGATCTGGATCGGGAGGGCTCGATCCCGTCCCTGTCGCCGCCGCCCGGATCGAACCCCGCCATCGCCGCCGCCCGGAGCTCCCCCACTGGACCGCCTCCTCTTCGGCGCATCGTCTCCAACCTCCTCCCCGTGCCCCACTGCCACGCTCCCTACATCTACGGTGAGGCTCGGCCTCCACCCCCCTCTCTTCCGTGCCTCACGCCCCGCTCCGGCCACAGCCTTGCCCGCACCGCTCCCTAGCCTCGCCTACAGCCTTGCGCGCTGCTCCTGCGGCTGCTTGCTGTGCTTGCGCGCCGCCGCCTGGCAGCGCCCGCCTGGGCCATCCCGTGCCACCGCATGCCCCAGCTCCCCTCGCCCTGCTCGCCAGCCCCGCAGTCACCGTCCACGCCATGCTCGCGCCGTCCGCCGTCCCGCTCCGCCCCTGCCCCTTGCCCTGGCCGGCGCCCTACTCCGCCCTAGCCAGCGCCAGGGACCAGTCGGGCTGCGCGCGCCCTATCGCCACGGTGGCCTCGCCCTGCTGCGCCGCATGGAGGCCCCCGCGCCCTGCCTAGCTCGCCGTGGCCACCGGCCTCTCCCTACTCCGGCGCCCTGCCGGGCTTGCCCGCCCGCTCGGGCTGCGCCCCACGCCCGTGCCCGCTAAGGCCACAGCGGCCTTTTGACAGCTGGGCCCCAAACCCCCTCCGTGTCTATGACGAAGGGGGCCCCCACCCCCCAGAACGGATTTAAAAAAAATTATTAATTAATTAATTAATCTTAATTAATTAATTAACTTAATTAATTAATTAAAGAATTAATTAAACTAATTAATCCTGATTAGATTAGCCTAAGCAGATAACTAAACCCTAGTTAAACTAACAGAGTATGACAGGTGGGTCCCACTGGACCCACGCATCAGTTGACCCAGTCAACCCCTGTTGACTGGTGACGTCAGCATGACATCATGCTGATGTCATAAATCCAAATTTCGAATTAAATTAAATAATTAATTAAATTCCAGAAATTAGTAAAATCTTTAGAAAATCATATATTTTAATCCGTAACTCGGATTAAATTATTTTCAACATGAAAGTTGCTCGGAACGACGAGAAGAATCCGGATGCGCAGCCCGTTCGTCCGCCACGCATCCCTAGCATAGCGAACACGCAACTTTTCCCCTCCGACTCCTCTGCCCGAAAACGCGAAACACCGGGGATAATTTCCCGGAGGTTCCTCCCCTTCACCGGTACCACCTCGTACCGCGTTAGGGCACACCTAGCATCACGCCTTGTCATGTCATGCATCGTCATGCTTTTGTTTGCATTATATTTATTGTTTCTTCCCCCTCTTCTCTCGCTAGACATCGAGACCGACGCCGCTGCTACCCAGTATGACTACGGTGTTGACGACCCCTCTCTCTTGCCAGAGCAACCAGGCAAGCCCCCCCCCCCTTGATCACCAGATATCGCCTACTCTTTTCTCTACTGCTTGCATTAGAGTAGTGTAGCATGTTACTGCTTTCCGTTAATCCTATTCTGATGCATAGCCTGTCCTTGCTACTACTGTTGTTACCTTTACCTGCAATCCTAATGGTTAGTATAGGATGCTAGTTTATCATCAGTGGCCCTACATTCTTATCCGTCTGCCATGCTATACTATCGGGCCGTGATCACTCGGGAGGTGATCACGGGTATATACTATATACTTTATACATGATACATGTGATGACTAAAAGACGGGTCGGCTCGTAGGAGTACCCGCGAGTGGATCTTTGTGGCGAAGCGACAGGGCAGGTTGAGACCACCTAGGAGAGAGGTGGGCCTGGCCCTGGTCGATGTTCGCGGATACTTAACACGTTTAACGAGATCTTGGTATTTGATCTGAGTCTGGCTACTGGCCTATACGCACTAACCATCTACGCGGGGACAGTGATGGTCACTCGACGTCGTGGTATCAGCCGAAGCCTTCGTGACGTCAGCGACTGAGTGGCGCGCGCCGGATTGGACCGTAAGCCTGCTCTTGTATTAAGGGGGCTAGTTCTGCTTCCGGCCGCGTTCGCAACGTGCAGGTGTGCAAAGGGCGATGGGCCCAGACCCCTGCGCCATAGGATTTAGACCGGCGTGCTGACCTTTCTGTTGTGCCTAGGTAGGGCTACGACGTGTTGATCTTCCGAGGCCGGGCATGACCCAGGAAAGTGTGTCCGGCCAAATGGGACCGAGCGTGTTGGGATATGTGGTGCACCCCTGCAGGGAAGTTAATCTATTCGAATAGCCGTGATCTTCGGTAACAGGACGACTTGGAGTTGTACCTTGACCTTATGACAACTAGAACCGGATACTTAATAAAACACACCCTTCCAAGTACCAGATACAACCGGTGATCGCTCTCTCATAGGGCGACGAGGGGAGGATCATCGGTTAGGGTTATGCTATGCGATGCTACTTGGAGGACTTCAGTCTACTCTCTTCTACATGCTGCAAGATGGAGGTTACCATAAGCGTAGTCTTCGAAAGGACTAGCTATCCCCCTCTTATTCTGGCTTTCTGCAGTTTAGTCCACATAAGATATCCTTTTTTCCATTTGATACCAATGCATACATATGTAGTGTAGCTCCTTGCTTGCGAGTACTTTGGATGAGTACTCACAGTTGCTTTGCTCCCCCTTTTTCCCCCTTTCTATACTCGATTGCTGCGACCAGACGTTGGAGCCTAGGAGCCAGACGCCACCGTCGCCGACGACTACTACTCGGGAGGTGCCTACTACTACGTGCAGCCCTCTGACGGCGGCCAGGAGTAGTTAGGAGGATCCCAGGCAGGAGGCCTGCGCCTCCTTCGATCTGTATCCCAGTTTGTGCTAGCCTTCTTAAGGAAAACTTGTTTAACTTATGTCTGTACTCAGATATTGTTGCTTCCGCTGACTCGTCTATGATCGAGCTCTTGTATTCGAGCCCTCGAGGCCCCTGGCTTGTAATATGATGCTTGTATGACTTATTTTATTTGTAGAGTTGTGTTGTGATATCTTCCCGTGAGTCCTTGATCTTGATCGTACACATTTGCGTGCATGATTAGTGTACGATCAAATCGGGTGCGTCACAAGTTGGTATCAGAGCCGACTGCCTGTAGGAATCCCCTTTTCCAACTCCTTGGCCGAAGTCGAGTCTAGTGATTGCAAAACTTTTACTAACATGGCTGTGTGGCTTACGAGCCCACGTCGCCATTGGGTGGTATTAGGATCTTTTACTCCTCGTCTATACTCTGGGAATCTGATCTCTCTTCTATTCGGGTTAAATGATTTTGCTAAAATCTAACTCTAGGTTCTCGTTACCACTTCCTGCCGGAGAACCCTTTCATTACGGATGATCAACTGCTTCAACAGAAGATTCTGACAATACTCTTCGATATTTTCTCGAGACCTTGTGCCTGTTGCTTTTGCAATCCCCTACCACCGAAAAATCCCTATGGATAAATACTTACACCTGTCGTTCTTGCTTTTATTCCTAGTTGGTCTTGTTATTACAAGATACCCCGAAATACTCGTCGTTGTTTCAATAATCCTTTGAGCTTACTGCCTTTCTGTTCTTTGTCACCTGAATACCCCTATGGATAATTCTCACACTTATCGAGTATCCGCTCACCCCCAGTTGTTCATGTGTTACACAATGGTCTTCGAAATACTATTCGATCTTCCGAAAATCCTCAGCAGCTTATTGCTCTTGAAATTCTTTGCTTGCTTGCGTTATGGTTAATCCCATAAGTATAGTAATCTTATTGGCATTCTTTGCCACCGTCTTTTTGATCCTATTGATTCAACATGAGTGCGAATGCACGCAATCATCACTCGGATCCTAGAATTCATCCTTCCGGCTCAGACGCCAGTTTAAACCTGAGCTGGATCTCGACCAATCAATTGACCATCGATCGTACCCCTAAGGCTATTCAACTTATCCATCCCTGATCAGAGCATTGCTTCTGATCCCCTGTCTTGGAATTGATAATTCCTTTGCATTTGAGCCTTGAATTAGTCAGTTGTTTCTAAAGTCTGATCTCCTTGCATTGTTTCTCCCTCTGGTTGAGTACCGATGCTCACACCAGATCCCTTGAGGACCACCAGATCCTTTGTTGGATTTTATCCGACAGCGTCCATCATATTCAATAAGTCTGTGAGCCTTTCCTCGGATACATAATGCCTTTGGTAAATTGTATCCTCTGCTTTCTCAAGCATGCTCTACCATCGAGCTTGTATTATTTATTCTTGAAATTTGTGGTATATACTCCTAAGATGCCTTGATGGGTTGAACCTATGCCTTCCCCAAACGGTATGAACCCGAAAGTTTTCGCGAGTCATACTCTTCTGTTGCTCCGCCAGATAAAATTTCTACACTACAGCCTCATCAAAAGCGAGAAGTAAAATGAAAGGTTATGCATTGAAGAAGTGGGAGTCGACCTTGAGCCCTTGTGTTCATGCCCATGGACACGATGTAGATCTTATCGTTAAAGCTTCTCTTAAATTAAATTATTCCTTTGGTATAAGTTCATCTTATATCTGGGATCTGACCTTTTGCAATCGTGGTTTCGACCATGTTCTCTTTTAAATACCATTTCGCGTGCAAGTTTAAGCGCTTGTCTTCTGTAGAGCAATACCCCAGTCCAACCTCTACTTTGATCCGTCATCGAGTATTACCCCCTCTGGTATCTCGAGATTAGCATGGAACTGCATAACTTCTTATGAGTTCTTCTTCAAGTATTATTTGACTTTCGCTGCATCATCATTTGACTTGATGTCATCGCCAACCGATTACATCTTCATGAAATTTCTCGACAAATGTGTCGTGGTCATCATCAACATCCTGAGCTCTTCCAAGATATATATCGAATTCTTGATGAGAAATACCATCATCGCCCCTCAATAGTTTGTGTTATCACCGACCACTTTATTGCCTTCCGTTCAACACAAACTTATTCGTGTTTTGAGTTATACCTTGAGATCCTTGCTATCCAGCATTTGTTCTTCTTTACCTTCGAATGTTACCACCTTTTATGTCAAGAATGTCGTGGTAATTTTACCACCTCTTGAGAATTCTTGATATAGTAATATCTCTCGCCTTTTGCGTTCATTTCTTGGTCTCCGTATTGTTTCTAACCGGAATACCGACTAATGGTCTGTGTTGTGCAAATTCTAAACTTCTAGCAACCCTATTGCTTTGAAGTTATTGGTCTACAGTTTCATTCTAAGTCTATTGCTTATTGAATCATCATTCGAACATTGATCGTGCTACCTAGTCCAGATTCCTGGGTGCACCCTTCTATCATTGTTCAGTTGTGTATGTTTCCCTCGAGCATACATCATTATATCATTTGATTCGACAAATGATATTTCCTTGTTCACATAATTGTGGAAATCAATTCTTTGGAAACCTCGATGATTTGTTGCTGAGCGTATCAGCCACCTCCTCATCCTCTCCTTGGTTTACTGATGAACTCTTGTTTCAGAACCCGCTTCCATTGTTCATTTCCCGAGAATCTTACGATGTCTTCTCGTCAATTTGTGTTGCACCTTTTCTTCTCAGACATCCTGAGTCTGAGGTATCATGTCACCAATCAGATATGAATCTCGGTCAGACATTATGGTTGGAACATAATTCCAGGAGTTATAACATTAGTCTTTGACCCGATAAGGTGATGTCATGCCTAGCACACCTGGCCGGCGGACCTATTGTTATAGTTTCCATTTTAGTAAGGTTATCCATTCTTCCATGAGGAAATTGTAAGACTTATTCTATAAGTTGTTACTGATGGATCCTTTGTGTATCCATAGCCTGGTCTTTACCTGTTAGCCATGTCAATGCTATCTCGAAGCATGTCTATGGTACTCCGATTTTCAACAAAAACATTTGAATACCAGTGTTAAATGTTTCTTGCTCAATTATCCAAACACCGATGTACGGGTAATGTCATGAAATTTCTCTCCCCTTACCTAAAGAGTTTTCTACATTATATCCTATCATGGATACCATACTCTGCTTGTCCTTGGGAAGGATATACCCTTGAAATATGTGTTTAAACACATTTTCCTTTCCATTGTTCTGTTTAATCTAATAATCACATTTTCCTTTTCATTGGTTGGGTTAACGTTTCTTGTGATCTAAATGATCTAAGCAGTAATATTCTCCTGCTTATGTAAACACCTCGGTGTACAATTCTGTCAGCAAGACCCTGTTACTATTGTTGATGACATTCCGATAACCACCGATGGACGAGAACCTTGCCTATTGGTCCGCCTCGTTTCAACGAGCAGGGAAATGGTTCTCTTCGTCCCTCGCCCTTGGTACCAACGTTGATGCCAACTTAACTGACATGCTATCCTCTGACATACCTTGCTATCTTGACCGTGCACCTGATAGCACTTTCCTGCTTTCAACCCACATGGTGAGCCCATAAACCACAGGTTCCAGGATCGAAACCTGACTCTCATGTACACACCCTGTTGTCAAAGTTATTCCTCGCGCTTGACTTCGTATGTAATTTATGGGCCACCTGCCTAGTGATCTATTCTAGCATCAGGCGCAATACTTATTCTCGTTGCCCTGAAACCCTTTCACCCACTGATTAGGCATCGAACGATTGCCTGGCCACTTGAAACTTCCATTTTGCACCTTCTTACTTCGCTCTCGATAATTTCGTAAGTTTCAATTCGAGAGTTACTTCCGCCACCTTCCTCGATGTTATCTACCAGATAGTCGACCTTGCAGAGGTTTGTTCTCCCGGAATGCCCACCCTGTATTTCTTTCGTAAGTACGATGGAGATCCTGAAGGAAGGACGACAACTTCATCATGATGACCTGAAGCAGAGAAATAAAGACATCAACATAATGGATCGACCGCTTAAAAAAGAGCAACCAAGATTGAGGACGCCCATTAGAATTTCGTAACCAAATCCCTTCCACCTCCATTCCCCTCTTAAATCTCGGGACGAGATTTCTTGTAGTGGAGGAGAATTGTGACGCCCGGATAATCAAAATACAGTAATCCACTGTTAAGGGTGCCATGTCAGTTATGTTACTATTACTAATCCTCGGTTGATCGAAATCACAATCCAAGTTCAAATTTAAAATAGAAGTCCAAAATTCAAATTTCTCAAACATGCAAAGTAAAATGTTCGAGAGGTGACAAATAATGCGTAGGTAATTATGGTGCAGAAAACATCTTTTTATAAAGTAGTTAAAAGCGCTAGTTTAATAAAAACTACAGTAAAACTAATATTTAAATGTCTTTTAAATACTAAACAAATATAAACTAATTATTTAGGGTGCCAAATCAATTATGGCAGTGTCATAAGTATTAGTACTAATTTAGGGGCTAGGTTTATAATTTATAAAACAAAGGTAAGAGTAAACAGAAAAGAAATTGAAAAGGAGAAAGAAAAGGAAAACGAGCAAACAAAAAAAAGAAAGGAAAAGAAAACATGAACCCCCCCCCCCCCCCCCCGCTGGGCCAAGTGGCCCAGCTGGCCTAAGCCGCCCGAACGGGCCGGCCCACCCCACGGCCCAGCCGGCCCCCCCTACTCTCTCCATAACCCCCCCGAAACCCTAGACGTTTTCCCCGTCGCCCCACTCGCACCACGACTCCCTCTCGTTCCCCTCCTCCTCTCTCGCTGGATCTGGATCGGGAGGGCTCGATCCCGTCCCTGTCGCCGCCGCCCGGATCGAACCCCGCCATCGCCGCCGCCCGGAGCTCCCCCACTGGACCACCTCCTCTTCGGCGCATCGTCTCCAACCTCCTCCCCGTGCCCCACTGCCACGCTCCCTACATCTACGGTGAGGCTCGGCCTCCACCCCCCTCTCTTCCGTGCCTCACGCCCCGCTCTGGCCACACCCTTGCCCGCACCGCTCCCCAGCCTCGCCTACAGCCTTGCGCGCTGCTCCTGCGGCTGCTTGCTATGCTTGCACGCCGCCGCCTGGCAGCGCCTGCCTGGGCCGTCCCGTGCCACCGCATGCCCCAGCTCCCCTCGCCCTGCTCGCCGGCCCCGCAGTCGCCGTCCACGCCATGCTCGCGTCGTCCGCCGTCCCGCTCCGCCCCTGCCCCTTGCCCTGGCCGGCGCCCTCCTTCGCCCTAGCCAGCGCCAGGGACCAGTCGGGCTGCGCGCGCCCTATCGCCACGGTGGCCTCGCCCTGCTGCGCCGCATGGAGGCCCCCGCGCCCTGCCAAGCTCGCCGTGGCCACCGGCCTCTCCCTGCTCCGGCGCCCTGCCGGGCTTGCCCGCCCGCTCGGGCTGCGCCCCACGCCCGTGCCCGCTAAGGCCACAGCGGCCTTTTGACAGCTGGGCCCCAAACCCCCTCTGTGTCTATGATGAAGGGGGCCCCCACCCCCCAGAACGGATTAAATTTTTTTTATTAATTAATTAATTAATCTTAATTAATTAATTAACTTAATTAATTAATTAACTCAATTAATTAATTAAAGAATTAATTAAACTAATTAATCCTGATTAGATTAGCCTAAGCAGATAACTAAACCCTAGTTAAACTAACAGAGTATGACAGGTGGGTCCCACTGGACCCACGCATAAGTTGACCCAGTCAACCCCTGTTGACTGGTGACGTCAGCATGACATCATGCTGATGTCATAAATCCAAATTTTGAATTAAATTAAATAATTAATTAAATTCCAGAAATTAGTAAAATCTTTAGAAAATCATATATTTTAATCCGTAACTCGGATTAAATTATTTTCAACATGAAAGTTGCTCGGAACGATGAGACGAATCCGGATGCGCAACCCGTTCGTCCACCACGCATCCCTAGCATAGCGAACACGCAACTTTTCCCCTCCGACTCCTCTGCCCGAAAACGCAAAACACCGGGGATAATTTCCTGGAGGTTCCTCCCCTTCACTGGTACCACCTCGTACCGCGTTAGGGCACACCTAGCATCACGCCTTGTCATGTCATGCATCGTCATGCTTTTGTTTGCATTATATTTATTGTTTCTTCCCCCTCTTCTCTCGCTAGACATCGAGACCGACGCCGCTGCTACCCAGTACGACTACGGTGTTGACGACCCCTCTCTCTTGCCAGAGCAACCAGGCAAGCCCCCCCCCTTGATCACCAGATATCGCCTACTCTTTTCTCTACTGCTTGCATTAGAGTAGTGTAGCATGTTACTGCTTTCCGTTAATCCTATTCTGATGCATAGCCTGTCCTTGCTACTACTGTTGTTACCTTTACCTGCAATCCTAATGGTTAGTATAGGATGCTAATTTATCATCAGTGGCCCTACATTCTTGTTCGTCTGCCATGCTATACTATCGGGCCGTGATCACTCGGGAGGTGATCACGGGTATATACTATATACTTTATACATGATACATGTGATGACTAAAAGACGGGTCGGCTCGTAGGAGTACCCGCGAGTGGATCTTTGTGGCGAAGCGACAGGGCAGGTTGAGACCACCTAGGAGAGAGGTGGGCCTGGCCCTGGTCGGTGTTCGCGGATACTTAACACGTTTAACGAGATCTTGGTATTTGATCTGAGTCTGGCTACTGGCCTATACGCACTAACCATCTACGCGGGGACAGTTATGGGCACTCGACGTCGTGGTATCAGCCGAAGCCTTCGTGACGTCAGCGACTGAGTAGCGCGCGCCGGATTGGACCGTAAGCCTGCTCTTGTATTAAGGGGGCTAGTTCTGCTTCCGGCCGCGTTCGCAACGTGCAGGTGTGCAAAGGGCGATGGGCCCAGACCCCTGCGCCATAGGATTTAGACCGGCGTGCTGACCTTTCTGTTGTGCCTAGGTAGGGCTGCAACGTGTTGATCTTCCGAGGCCGGGCATGACCCAGGAAAGTGTGTCCGGCCAAATGGGATCGAGCGTGTTGGGATGTGTGGTGCACCCCTGCAGGGAAGTTAATCTATTCGAATAGCCGTGATCTTCGGTAACAGGACGACTTGGAGTTGTACCTTGACCTTATGACAACTAGAACCGGATACTTAATAAAACACACCCTTCCAAGTACCAGATACAACCGGTGATCGCTCTCTCATAGGGCGACGAGGGGAGGATCATCGGTTAGGGTTATGCTATGCGATGCTACTTGGAGGACTTCAGTCTACTCTCTTCTACATGCTGCAAGATGGACGTTACCAGAAGCGTAGTCTTCGAAAGGACTAGCTATCCCCCTCTTATTCCGGCTTTCTGCAGTTTAGTCCACATAAGATATCCTTTTTTCCATTTGATACCAATGCATACATATGTAGTGTAGCTCCTTGCTTGCGAGTACTTTGGATGAGTACTCACAGTTGCTTTGCTCCCCCTTTTTCCCCCTTTCTATACTCGATTGCTGCGACCAGATGTTGGAGCCCAGGAGCCAGACGCCACCGTCGCTGATGACTACTACTACTCGGGAGGTGCCTACTACTACGTGCAGCCCGCTGACGGCGACCAGGAGTAGTTAGGAGGATCCCAGGCAGGAGGCCTGCGCCTCCTTCGATCTGTATCCCAGTTTGTGCTAGCCTTCTTAAGGCAAACTTGTTTAACTTATGTCTGTACTCAGATATTGTTGCTTCCACTGACTCGTCTATGATCGAGCTCTTGTATTCGAGCCCTCAAGGCCCCTGGCTTGTAATATGATGCTTGTATGACTTATTTTATTTGTAGAGTTGTGTTGTGATATCTTCCCGTGAGTCCTTGATCTTGATCGTACACATTTGCGTGCATGATTAGTGTACGGTCAAATCGGGGGCGTCACAACTAACAATGCAACAGAGTATGAAGCATTGCTCCATGGTCTCCGAGTGGCAAAGGAGATGAGCTTGAGCCGGGTCAGATGTCTTGGTGATTTAGATCTAGTGGCTCAGCAGGTGTCTGGCAAGTGGGATTCCAAAGACCCTCTCATGGCGGCTTATCGCCGAGAGGTCGATGCTGTTGCAGGATATTTTAAAGGTTATCAGGTGGAACACATTGATCGTAGAAAAAACGAAGCAGCTGATGCTTTGAGCCGGCTGGGGTCTCAACGTAAGCCGGTACCACCCAACACCTTTTTAGATGTTTTGCATAACCCCTCTGTCAAGTTGCCCACAGAAGAAGATTTAGCTGTTCCTGACCCGGAGGCGCAGTTGGTGGCGGCTCTTCATGTCATCCCAGATTGGACGGTGTCGTTCTTGGCTTACATGACCCGGGGAGAATTGCCAGCGGACGAGACCCTGGCTTGACAGATAACCCGGCGGTCTAAGTCCATGACGATTTCAGATGGAGAGTTATTCCATCGCAGTGTTTCCGGAGCGTTTCAATGGTGTGTTTCCCCCGAAGAAGGTCAAGAAATCCTTTGTGAGATCCATGAAGGCGATTGTGGTCATCACGCCTGGTCAAAATCTTTAGTGGCCAAGGCGTTTCGTCACGGTTTTTACTGGTTGACGGCTCATGCTGATGCAGAAGATCTGGTCAGTAGATGTGATGGATGTCAGAAATTCGCACGATGAGCGCATGTGCCGGCTCAAGAGCTCCGAATGATTCCAATCACTTGGCCGTTTGCAGTTTGGGGGCTTGACATGGTGGGACCTTTCAAAAGGTCTAAGGATAAAAAGACGCATCTCTTGGTGGCTGTTGATAAGTTCACCAAATGGGTTGAGGCGGAGCCTGTGAGTAAGTGTGATGCAGCCACGGCGGTTCAGTTCATGAAAAAAGTAATCTTCCATTTCGGTTTTCCACACAGTATTATCACAGACAATGGCACAAATCCATCCCAAGGGGCTATGGAGGAATTTTGTCAGCGAGAACACATCTGGCTTGATGTTTCTTCCGTAGCTCATCCTGAATCCAATGGTCAAGCGGAGAGAGCCAATCAGGAAATTCTGAAAGGGCTAAAACCCTGGCTTATGGTTCCTTTACAGCGAACGCCGGGTTGTTGGGTAGAAGAGTTGCCTTCAGTGTTATGGAGTATCAATACTTACCCCAACAGGTCTACGGGTTACACACCCTTCTTCAGGGTTTATGGAGCAGAAGCAGTGTTGCCTAGTGACATCCGTCATGACTCGCCCCGTGTGACGGCTTATGTTGAAGCTAACAATGAAAGGGCCAGACAGGATGCGCTTGACTTGTTGGATGAAGAAAGAGACTTAGCAGCAGCACGGTCAGCAATTTATCAACAGGACCTGCGTCGTTATCACAACCGCCGGGTTAAGTCCAGGACTTTTCAGGAAGGCGACTTGGTGCTCCGGCTTGTCCAAGATCTTTCAGATGCACACAAGTTATCCCCACCTTGGGAAGGACCCTTTGTAGTCAGTAAAAATTTAAACAATGGGTCCTACTACCTCATTGACGTTCGAGAGCATGCAGACTCACGTGAGTCGGAAGAGGAGACCCGCCGGCCGTGGAACATTGCTCAACTTCGGCCATATTACACCTGAGCCACCGGCTCTCATCACGTACATACGTTCACATTGTATATACAATGATAAGCAATAAAGTAAGACCATCGGTCTCTTTTTCTTTTCAAAGACTATGCATCTTCATTATTCTTTATTCATAAATGACTATTAAGGAGCTGATCATATTTGAATCAAGTTTAACCTTTCTTTAGTCCGGCTTATGATCGTATTCGAATCTAGCTGTAAATCTCATGGTCACTTGGGGGCTTCCTGTTCAAACATAGGTCGTATTCGAACCAAAGAGAGCATAGCTGTCGTAACCCTCTTGATCGGCTCAAGGCCAAACTCACTTGGGGGCTTCTTGATCGTATCCGAATCATAGCTTAACCCCTTTTGAGCCGACTTGGATCGTATTCGAATCAGGGTCGTTAAAAACCTCTCAAGGTCATTTGGGGGCTTCCTGTTCAAACATAGGTCGTATTCGAACCAAAGAGAACATAGCTGTCGGTACCCTCTTGGTCGGCGCAACGCCAAAGCCACTTGGGGCTATATGGTCGTATTCAAACCTTAGCTTAACCCCTTTGGTTCAGGTCACTGATCGTATTCGAATCAGAAACACCCAACCTTTTGAATACAGAGTTAACATTATGTTTGTTATCTGTTGCTTGCCTTTGAGTTTTTGTTGTTTCAATATTACAAATAAGATAGCCTGGTTTTCTTGTCGACTCAATTATTGAACAACACAGCCGCCCAGGTTATTCAAGCCGGTGGTTCAAGGATCCAAAGGTACGAGCTACTAAGATATGATGATCATTGAGTATTCAAGGAGTATTAACTTTTTATACATATTGAATTATCAAATTCATCACTCGGGTTATTTAAACCGGCGATCTAAGGATCAACAAGGACAAGGTATGGTTCTTAATTATACGCGCTTATCGGCTGCGTTAACTTTAGAGTTGGTATTAAATCTTATCCTTTATTTATATTTGTCTCTGTTTTTTGAGGTAGAAATATGGGCTGTAAATTAGGTGTTTAAGCCCAGTTGGTTCTAAACTGCCTTGCCAGGTTTTTTCCTTGTGTTCACAGGAACAGAGTTCAAACATTGCAGAGACAAGTATTAAACGATGCATAAGAAAGCATTAAACATTGGCATCTGGAAGCACAGATTCACGTAGACGTGTTTAATGCGCGATGGCATAAGCAAACATGCGGTGTTTTAAACAGCTAAGCTATTACAAGACTTTAATAAGCCCGTGAAGATGATCACTGTCCTTCCCTCGCCGGTTCACCATATTGAGTCTGCTAGAAGTTGGATTTTGACCAATCAAATCCGTTCATGGCGACAAATCCAGCTTCGTCGTCAATCAGGCCGACCGGGTCAATTTCCGGGGCAAATGTATCTTCTCTCACAGGTGGGATCATATCGGCAACTTTGTATGAAGGAGTGGCCATCTTCTTATTTGCACTATCAAAACCTGGCTGGTATTTGTCGACGTTGGTATCATCTCCAAGGCTAGTCGCCTGAGGCCGGACTTCACGGACGCAGGCTATAAAGTCATCTTGATCAAAAGGAGACCTGTCCTCCTTCACGGTAGGATAGCCCCTTGCAACGTCCGCCGGGTCTAGGTCTGGCACCCAAGCTTTGGAACGGCTTAGGGCAGTCAGTGCACCGGCTCACACAGAGGAGTGTTTTACCTCTTGGAATCTAGCAGGAAGGATGGATAGCTTCTACAGGACATCGCTAAGCCGGTTGGGTCCTTGATTTGCAGGAGAGATAGCGGCCAGAGCCCGTTGTGCACCAATGTAGAATTGTTCAACTAAGGTGTATATAGCCTTCAGTTTAATCAACGGGTCTTGGCTCAGATTTTTACTTCGCGGACCTGCATATATTTAAACAGAGTAAGTTGGTGGGTCACATTCTGGTTTGGCATAAAATACATGAAAGGTCAAAACAAGGCAGCTTACCAAAGATAGCAGCGACCATCTGAGACACCCGGCCCTTTAAACCGTTCAGCTCGGTTGATATTTCCTTCAGAGCTGTTTCGGCTGTCTCAGCTCGCCGGGTCAGAAGTGTTTTCTCATCTTCCCAAGTTTTCTCTTTGGCAGCAAAGCTGGCTTTCAAATTCTCCGTTTCAGAAAGGCTTATTTGCAGTTTGGAGGTGGAAGACTTGATTTCTGACTCCTGGCTCGATAGCCGGGTCTTTGCGTCAGTCAGTTGAGAGTTTAGTTCAGACAAGGCATTCTGTGAAACATTCAAATAATCAAAACTTGGTTTTAAAATTCCAGCATCCAAATTCAAGATTCAAGTCCCAAGTACTTTATGAATAAACCACTTGGCACTTGGGGTCTAATGTATGCCAAATCAAATTTTTTATGACTCTGCCAGCATATTTGAAGTCCCAAGTCCTTTACAAAGTAACAACACTTGGCACTTGGGGGCTAATGTACGCAGTTCAACAAGTTTATCAAGGATAAACCAGAATGTTAAGTACTTTACAGATGGTGTTCAATTCTGAAGTACCGATTCATTAATGATCAAATAAACTGGTCCTTGGGGACTATGGGTGAAGTCTTGTTCTATCAGTATCAGGCAAAGATTCAGAAGTAAAGGTCTCGGCCTATATTCTAAGTCTACAGGTTATTCCGTTCCTCTCATAATCTACAGACTTGGAGGCTGAAGGAATACTGGTAAACCGGAAACCACATACCTCATACTTCAATTGAAGCTGCTTGACCATCTCAATCTCAGAATCATGACTGGAGTGAACATGACTGAGGTAGCCGGATAAGATATCACTGGCATTAAGACGGTCATAGTTGGCAACATCAAGACGAACCTTCCGCTTCTCCAAAGCTTCTTGCTTAGCTGTGCACCGTGCCAATACCGTCGGGTTCCCCGGCTCAACAAAGCGGCTCCCAATAATTTGAACATCTTGAACACGGGGAGACGGTGGGTCGGTTGAGCTTGATGGACCAGCTACAGAAGGGTTAATAGTGGTCTTGAAAAGGGATGGCTCTGGAGGATTTGCTTCATGGACAATAGGCGGGTCTTCTGGGGCGACAGTTAATGGAGAAGGTGGCCTAGCCGGCTCAAATGCCAGTACTGGTGGGTCTTCCACTGGTTTTGTTGCCTTTGCTTTCTTGGACTTAGCCTGACCGCTAAAGAAAAATATTGCAGGATAGTCAGCATTAAGATAACAATTGATCAAACTCGGAAGAAAAGAGGATTTTTAATTACCCACGAGCAGTCTTGAAAGCCAGAAGTTGTGTTTGTGATGAGTCGCCCGAGGAATGAGACACCTCCTAAAAAGGTAAAATAAAGGAGTTAAAGGAAATACAAGGAGCGGGATTCATTAAAACAAAGGTAAGGACAGTAATAAGTAAAACCTCGTTCGGACGTTTCCGAGGGGTCTGTTCAGGGACGACAACCGGCTCATCTTCAATCTCAACTTCACGACGGCTTTCATGCTGCTGCTTTTTCAAATGAAAGTTGGGATCCAAGTGAGCTAAGGGGTTGGAAAACCTTACTTTACGGATCACTCGTCGAACTTTGTGTCTTGGTAACGGCTCTGAGTCGGAGGAAATGATAGTTACCTCTGCTTCCCCGGCTTGACTAGCCCCAGTGTCATCCTGGTAAGGATCAATATCAATAAAATTGTTAAAAAGTTGGCCAAGGGAATCAAGGGCTACCTCCGAGTTAGATAAGTCATCAAGTTTCATCAAATCTTCAACGGTGGTTTTCTTTTTCTTCTTCGTTCTCCGGGTTGATTTCTTGGCGTTCATGGCGGCAAGCTTCGCCTTCTTGGCAGCTTCGTGATCGTATTTTGCTTTCCAAAAGTCAGAGTTGGCCTATAATACGGCTGGACAAAATATAAAGGAAAAAGATAAGAACGCTCTTACTTCTGGTGCCGGGTTAAATTTACAGAAAGGATTTAACCCAACAACACTGCAGTCTTCGTACTTCGCATTCACCGGAACATTTGACATCGTGACGACATCTTCTTCGGTTAGCTGAACCGGGGTATGACGGAGAGAGTCATCCGGGTCTCCACCATATTCATACATTAACTTGGAACGATGGCTTAATGGAATAATCCGCCATGAGACCCAGCAGCGGGTTAGATCGACTCCTGTTAAACCGTTCCCCAACAAACCATTGATTCTCCTGATAGATGGAATCAGTTTCTTGCGTTCAGCAACAGTAAGTTTATCTGGCAGGGCGAACTTGGTGTCAAGACGATCGGGGCGGTAACCCGGCAGTGGCTTCTCATTGGCGGGCGAGACGTCCTGACAGTAAAACCAAGTTTGATTCCAGTCCTTTGGGTGACTTGGTAAAACTATGAGAGGAAAAACTGCACCCTGTCGGCGCTGAATCAATATGCCTCCAAGTTCTAAACTAAGGCCATTGGTGCACTCGTTTTGCCAGTTCATATAGAAGTACTCTCTAAATAGTTCCATAGTCGGTTCTTGCTGAAGATATACCTCACAGAGCACCTGGAAGTTACAGATATTGGATATGGAATTGGGCCCAATATCCTGAGGATGGAGTTTGAAGAAGTGAAGAACTTCTCTGAAATTTTTTGAGCCGGGCAGTGAGAAGCCCCTGTTCATGTGATCAGTAAAAACTATCACTTCACCGTCTTTCGGATTGGGTCATTCTTCTTCCGGGTCAGGAGCACGATAAGACATGACGTTTCTTGAAGGCAGAAATCCAATGAGGAAGAACTCTTTCAGTCGCTCGTCAGTTATGGTTGAGGGAACCCAATTGCAGATGGTGGGTGTCTTTGACGGCATGATGAACAAGAGACTGGAAAAGGAAAAATAAAGTGCCGGGTCAATTAACAGTTAAAGGTTGAAATTATAAAACAAGTAAACGGCGGCTTAACTAAGGGCTAATGACATATAGGGAAAAGAAAGCCGAAATGGTAAGCCGCCATGATTACAGATCTTTTCGGAAAGCAGATTCAGCTAAGTGTTGGCATAAACAATTTTCACCAAGCTATCATTATCATTTTGGATCAAAAGGCTATTTCAATAAGGAAAATATTCTAGACCTAAAAACCTAGTACAGATGAGTTCGTCGACTGTAAAGAAGCATCTATACAGGCAAAAGGGATCTACTGATATCAAAAATGAATGCCAAACAACTACCGCGCGAGTTATATCTCTTCTTTGGATCAAAAGAAGTTGCGGAGAAGATCTACAAGATGATCCATGGCGAACAGGTGAAGAACACTGAAGAACTCGCAAACCTAGAATAGATCTAGGTGCGTGAGAGAGAAAAAAACTTACAAGATGTAGGCCTGCCGCGAAGAGTCGCCGCATTCTCTGGTCGGACTCAGGGTGATGCAGCGGCCAAGCTTGACGACGACGATGAGAGTTGCGGCGGCGGCGGAGCTCGAGCAGCGATGGAGGTTGCGAGAGGAAGAAGATGAGTAAGAAAGGAGAATGAGAAGGACCGGCCGCATGCCTATTTATAAGGGCAGATGCAAACAAACGGACGCGAGAATCAAGGGAGAACCAAAATAATGGCTATACAGCTATATAGACGCCTCGATTCTCGGGAAGCATTAAAAATCAAAGATCCATTGGAAGATGACGTCATGAAAGTTTTTGTGTTTTCAAAAAGATGACGTCACGGCGTGTTACAAAGTTTTTTCAGGCAGAAGAGGGATTTCGTCTAAGTATTGAAGATTGACAAAGAACAAGGTTCAAAGTCAACCTAGGGCCTAATGTTGGGGATATTACTACCAGTATGACCCGCCCAGGAGGGGTCGGGTCAGCCCTAATGGCGGGTCACCTAAGAAGCCCAATATGCAGTCAAGATGATAGTTTATTAAACATATAAAAAGCCCAAGGGCCTCGGGCCGGCTTAAGGCCCGTTATTGTAAACCGCCATATGGACAACAAATACTTGTACAGAAAGGCATGTAAAGAAAGTCACCCAGCCGGACACGATTATGAGTCGGCTGGGACTCCGTAGGCCACATGGCGTCAACCCGTGTATATAAGGGGACGACCCGGAGGCGGTTTAGGGCAAGAAACAACCAATTCGATAACCAAGTCGGCGAGTTGAGCCTCTTGGAAGTCGAAACCTCAGCAATACCAATCCCAACTAGACGTAGGCTTTTACCTTCACCGTAAGGGGCCGAACTAGTATAAAACTCTCTCGTGTCCTTTGTCGCGATTAACCCCTTTAAGCTTCCTAGTGCGATGGCCCTACGATTAAGTCCTTGAATAAAACTCCTCCAGCAAGGCCCAACATTGGTTTTACCATTTGCCACCTAGCCTTTTTCCCTTGGGTCGGCCAACCCAAGGGTCATCTTTATTTTAACCCGCCCGGGCCAGTGCTCCTTTGAGTGTTGGTACGAACTGAGTAGACTGCGGGTCCACCTCGGGGCAACTTGAGGGTTGGTTTTACTCGTAGGATGTCTCATTTGAGTGTGCCCTGAGAACGAGATATGTGCATCTCCTATCAGGATTTGTCGGCACATTCGGGCGGCTTTGCTGGTTTAGTTTTACCATTGTCGAGATGTCTTGTAACCGGGATTCTGAGTCTGATCGGATTGTCTTGGGAGAAGGAATATCCTTCGTTGACTGTGAGAGCTTGTGATGGGCTAAGTTGGGACACCCCTGCAGGGTTTTGAACTTTCGAAAGCCGTGCCCGCGGTTATGGGCAGATGGGAATTTGTCAATGTCCGGTTGTAGAGAACTTGACACTTAACTTAATTAAAATGCATCAACCGCGTGTGTAACCGTGATGGTCTCTTCTCGCGGAGTCCGGGAAGTGAACACGGTGTTGGAGTTACACTTGAACGTAAGTAGTCCAGGATCACTTCTAGTTCACGACCGTGCTTTGCCTTCTCTTCTCGCTCTCATTTGTGTATGTTAGCCACCATATATGCTAGTGCTTGCTGCAGCTCCACTTCATACCTTTTTACCTACCCATAAGCTTAAATAGTCTTGATCGCGAGGGTGTGAGATTGCTGAGTCCCCGTGACTCACAGATTACTTCCAAAACCAGTTGCAGGTGCCGATGATACCGTGCAGTGACGCAACCGAGCTCAAGGAGGAGCTTGATGAAGATCTTGTTCGTTGTGTTGTTTCGTTTCAGTTGATCAGTAGTGGAGCCCAGTTGGGGCGATCGGGGATCTGTAGCATTAGGGGTAGTCTTCTTTATTTTGGTTCCATAGTCGGACCTTGTTTGTATCTGGATGATGTAATGCTATATTTATGTATTGTGTGAAGTGGCGATTGTAAGCCAACTATGTTCCTCTTTCTTATTCAGTACATGGGATGTGTAAAGATTACCCCTCTTGCGACATTGCCTTCAATGCGGTTATGCCTCTAAGTTGTGCTCCGACACGTGGGAGATATAGCCGCATCGAGGGTGTTACACAAACCACCTGTATGGTCAGGAGGCGAGGAAGGTATTCATACAACATCCACGGTTCAATATTGAAGTGTTCCTGGAGAGGACGAAGGATGGACAGTCAATCATCCACAGGCACTGGCCTAAAGTTATAAAGACCTTCAGCATCAATGAAGGCTCAACATTCGCCTTCTGCTTCAGCAGTTTTCCAGATGAGATACATTTGTCTATATACCGTCTATGATGCTAATTTCGAAAGGTTATAGATGTTTCATGTGAAACTTGGTCCTGGTGTAGTTGTGTAATGGGGTAGCTGAGTGCTGAAGCTATATGATGTTGTACTCTGATGTATTTCAATTATGAAAATGAAATATATAGTGTGCTTAATATGAAATGTCAATTAGATTAATAAATGGATTATGAATAATCAGATAATTAGCCTACTAATTGGGTTTTGCTATTGCAAACGGTTGTTGAAAAAATACCATGGGCGATGACCTCAGGCAACGCACACAGTTTCTAGGAATAAACAGTGTTGGATCAATGAACAATCACACACGACTTTCTCTTGAAAACTATTTGTGTTAGGCCACCTTGTGCAAACGTTTACTACATAAAAACTGTGTGTGATGGACAACCTTTGCCACACAGTTTCTTCTACGGACCGCATGTGATGCATTCAATAACGCAAACGATTTAACGGGAAAAATTGTGTGTGATGTACTTGTGAACTGAAACGTTTTCCTTGGAGCGACTGTGTGGGATATACATACGAACGGAAACGTTTAGTGGGGACTGACTGTGTGGGATGTACTTGCGACCGAAAACAATTTCGCCGTATAATTGTATTTTTAGCTTTACTGTACGTATTTCCGTATTTGAGCGCTCGCCGGTCGCACACGACCTCATTTTGCCGAGCGTGTGTGCCAGGAGGGCATATCCCCGATGGTTTCTGGGTCGTGTGGGAAGGACCCCATATCACCCACACTCACTAGGCGACGGTTCCAAATGACGTCGCAGAAAGGGGTTAAAAACCGTTTGTATAGGATCGATGCGTACCAGTGTCTGCTGCCTTCAAGCAATGTACTGCCCAGGCAAAACGAATACACCCTTACGGGGCATGCGACCATAAGCATGTCGACAAGAAAAACAAACCCTTTACGGGATATAGGTCTGTTCTTGACGAACTCCTCGACAAACCCTGTCCGATACATGCGACACCGAGCACTGACTCAGCTCACAGCCTTCGAGCATGTTGGGTACTCCGGCAGGTAGCTAAAAGTGGGGAGGCCATCCTCACCACCACCACTCCAGAGAATCACTCTCTGGAGGATGATGATTTTAACGTCCTTACAGTCTTCGAGACTTCCTCTTCAAATAATAGGCGTAAGAGGGCACTTCGCGACCTCACCGAAGTCCACCAAGTAACCGTAATGAGCCCATGGAACGACGCGGCAATAACCTTCACCGCTGACGACGAACCAAGGGCCCGACCAGTCAGAGCACACACCGCCTTAGTACTAAACCCCATTGTGCACGGCTTTCGACTTACCAAAGTGCTCATTGACGGCGGCAGTGGGCTTAACCTCATCTATGAGGACACGCTCGACAAAATGTAGGTTGATAGAACATGCATCAAGCAAAGCAGTACCACCTTTCGAGGCATCATCCCCAGTCGAGAAGCACGATGTTTGGGGAGAATTAAGCTTGACGTAGTATTCGGCATGCTTGAAAATTATAGGTCAGAGGAGTTGCTCTTTCACGTTGTTCCCTTCATAGCGGATATCATGCCCTTATAGGGTGGGCCGCTTTCTCACGCTTCCAAGCCATACCCCATTCCGGGTACATGAAGCTTAAACTGCCAGGTCCCAATGGAATAATCACAGTACGAGTGATCCGGATAAAGCACTCTGTGCCGAAAACAAAACCGCATCCTTGGCCCTTGAGGCACCATTGCGGCCGAACAACTAACCACCCTACGATCTACGGTGGACAAGGATGATATGATTTTCGATAAGAGACCTAAATCCACCTCTTTCAAACCAGCAGATGAAATAGTTAAATTTCAAGTGCACCCGACGGATCCTAATGAAACAACGTCCATCGGAGCACAGCCGGATCTGACGGTAGACGCCGCCTTACGCGCGTTCCTACGTGAAAATTGGGATATCTTTGCATGGCACCCTTCGGACATGCCCGGGATCCCACGCAGACTGGCCGAACACAGCCTCAACATAATCAAAGGGTTCAAACCAGTCAAGCAAATGTCGCGGCGGCTTTTTGAACCCAAACGATAAGCTATGGAGCTAGCCAAACTACTCGAGGCCGGATTCATCAGAGAAATCAAGCACCCGGATTGGCTAGCCAACTTGGTCATGGTGCCGTAGAAGGATAAATCTTGGCGCCTTTGTGTCGATTTCAAAGACCTCAATAAGGCTTGCCCTAAAGACCTTTCTCGTTGCCCCGCATTGACCATATCATTGATGCGACCACGGGACACAACTCATTGTGTTTCCTCGACGCTTACTCCGGATACCATCAGATTAAAATGAAGGAGTCCGAACAGGTGGCAACGGCGTTCATCACCCCGTACGGGCCTTTCTGTTTCAACACTATGCCTTTTGGGCTTAAAAACGCAGGTGCCACTTACCAATGCATGATTCAAACATGCTTGGAAAAACAAATCGACAAGACAGTTGAAGCATATGTGGACGACGTAGTCATCAAGACTAAACATGTCGAATCATTGGTGGATGATCTCCGCCTCACATTCGATAACCTCCGAACATACAACATACGGCTCAATCTGAAAAAATGCGTCTTCGGCGTTCCAGCCGGGAAGCTACTAGGGTTCATTGTCTCCCACAGAGGAATTGAAGCAAACCTAGCTAAAATCCGAGCCTTGACGCAATTGGCTACGCCAATAGACTTAAAACATGTCCAAAAGCTAGCAGGGTGCGAGGCGGCTTTGAGCCGCTTCATCTCTAGATTAGGGGAAAAGGCATTACCACTTTATAGACTGCTCAGATGCACCGACAGCTTCGAATTGACGAAAGCGACCACAGCCGAATTGGAAGAAATAAAAACCTTATTAGCAGGCAACCCAATCCTACCCGCCCCAAGTGTTGACGAGCCTATGTTGCTTTATATCTCCACAACTCACCGGATAGTGAGCGTTGTAGTCATCGTCGAGCGAGGAAGAGGGACATAAATCCCCCATCCAAAAGCCAGTCTATTACGTATTGAAGGTCCTCACACCATGGAAATCCTGATACCCTCACTACCAAAAGATATCTTACACGATCTTTATGGCATCCTGAAAACTCCGACACTATCTTCAAGTGTTCGATCATGGTGGCATCCGAAGTACCACTTAACGACATTATAAACAACAGGGGCGCCACCGACCGCATAGCTAAATGGGCCATCGAGCTCTTACGGTTCTAAATAACATACAAGCCATGCCGAGCTATTAAATCTCAAGTGTTAGCCGACTTCGTTGCAGAGTGGACGGAAGTCGAGCTCCCTAAAGAGTACAGTTCCTACTCCAACTGGATAATGTACTTCGACGGCTCTAAAATGCTAGCCGGACTGGGGGCTGGTTTCTACCTCTTGAGCATGAGTTGGTTTTCCCTTGAAGAGGAAAGGGTGATGCAGCAAAGTAGCATAAGTATTTCCCTCAGTTTTTGAGAACAAAGGTATCAATCCAGTAGGAGACAATGCACAAGTCACCTAGTACCTGCACAAACAATCAAGAACCTTGCAACCAACGCGATAAAGGGGTTGTCAATCCCTTCACGGTCACTCGCAAAAGTGAGATCTGAAAGATAGTAAAGTAAATATTTTTGGTATTTTTGTTGTATAGATTGGAAAGTAAAGATTGCAAAATAGTAAATGAAATGTGATGTAAATAAAAGAGATGCAATATAAATAAGAAAGAGACCCAGGGGCCATAGGTTTCACTAGTGGCTTCTCTCAAGGTAGCATGTATTACGGTGGGCGAACAAATCACTGCCGAGCAATTGATAGAAAAGTGCATAGTTATGAGAATATCTAGGCAATGATCATGAATATAGGCATCACGTCTGTGTCAAGTAGATCGAAACGATTCTTCCTCTACTACTATTACTCCACACATCGACCGCTATCCAGCATGCATCTAGAGTATTAAGTTCATAAGAACAGAGTAACTCATTAAGCAAGATGACATGATGTAGAGGGATAAACTCAAGCAATATGGTATAAACCCAATCTTTTTATCCTCGATGGCAACAATACAATACGTGCCCTGCTGCCCCTACTGTCACTGGGAAAGGACACCGCAAGATTGAACCCAAAGCTAAGCACTTCTCCCATTGCAAGAAAGATCAATCTAGGAGGCCAAACTAAACCGATAATTCGAAGAGACTTGCAAAGATATCAAATCATGCATATAAGAATTCAGAGAAGAACCAAATAATATTCATAGATAATCTTGTTCATAAACCCACAATTCATTGGATCTCGGCAAACACACCGCAAAAGAGTATTACATCAAATAAATCTCCAAGAACATCAAGGAGAACTTTGTATTGAGAATCAAAGAGAGAGAAGAAGCCATCTAGCTAATAACTATGGACCCAAAGGTCTGTGGTAAACTACTCATGATTCATCGGAGAGGCTATGGTTTTGATGTAGAAGCCCTCCGTGATCGATTCCCCCTCCGGCAGATCGCCGAAAAAGGCCCCAAGATGGGATCTCACGGGTATAGAAGGTTGCGGCGGTGGAAAAGTGGTTTCGTGGCTCTCTGCGATCGATCTAGGGTATAAGAGTATATATAGGCGAAAGAAGTACGTCGGTGGAGCTATGTAGGGCCCACGAGGGTGGGGTGTGCCTACCCCCTGGCGCACCCTCCTGCCTCGTGGCCGCCTCACGGAGTTCCAGACTTCCACTCCAAGTCTCCTGGTTTGCTTTCAGTCCAAAAAAGATCATCGTGAAGGTTTCATTCCATTTGGACTCCGTTTGGTATTCCTTTTCTGCGAAACTCTAAAATAGGCAAAAAACAGAAACTGGCACCGGGCCTCCGGTTAATAGGTTAGTCCCAAAAATAATATAGAAGAGCATATTAAAGCCCATTGAACATCCAAAACAGATAATATAATAGCATGGAACAATAAAAAATTATAGATACGTTGGAGACGTATCAAGCATCCCCAAGCTTAATTCCTGCTCGTCCTCGAGTAGGTAAATGATAAAAATAGAATTTTTGATGTGGAATGCTACCTAACATAATTATCAATGTAATTTTCTTTATTGTGGCATGAATGATCAGATCCAAAAGATTCAAGACAAAATTTTAATATAGACATAAAAATAATAATACTTCAAGCATACTAACAAAGTAATCATGTCTTCTCAAAATAACATGGCCAAAGAAAGATATCCCTACAAAATCATATAGTCTGGCTATGCTCTATCTTCATCACACAAAATATTTAAATCATGCACAACCCCGATGACAAGCCAGTCAATTGTTTCATACTTTTGATGTTCTCAAACTTTTTCAATCTTCATGCAATACATGAGCGTGAACCATGGACAAGCACTATAGGTGGAACAGAATGGTGGTGGTGGAGAAGACAAAAAGGAGAAGATAGTCTCACATCAACTAGGCGTATCAACGGGCTATGGAGATGCCCATCAATAGATATCAATGTGAGTGAGTAGGGATTGCCAGGCAACGGATGCACTAGAGCTATAAGTGTATGAAAGCTCAGAAAGAAACTAAGTGGGTGTGCATCCAACTCACTTGCTCACGAAGACCTAGGGCATTTTGAGGAAGCCCATCATTGGAATATACAAGCCAAGTTCTATAATGAAAAATTCCCACTAGTATATGAAAGTGACAAAATAGGAGACTCTTTATCATGAAGATCATGGTGCTACTTTGAAGAAAAAGTGTGGGAAAAGGATAGTAGCATTGCCCCTTCTCTCCTTTTCTCTCATTTTTTTATTTGGGCCTTTCTCTCCTTTTTTGCCTCTTTTTTCTTTTCTTTTTTATTTTTCGTCCGGAGTCTCATCCTGACTTGTGGGGGAATCATAGTCTCCATCATCCTTTCCTTATTGGGACAATTCTCTAATAATGGTGATCATCACACTTTTATTTACTTACAACTCAAGAATTACAACTCAATACTTAGAATAAAAAATGACTCTATGTGAATGCCTCTGGCGGTGTATCAGGATGTGCAATGAATCAAGAGTGACATGTATGAAAAATTATGAACGGTGGCTTTGCCACAAATACGATGTCAACTACATGATCATGCAAAGCAATATGACAATGATGGAGCGTGTCATAATAAATGGAACGATGGAAAGTTGCATGGCAATATATCTCGGAATGGCTATGGAAATGCCATAATAGGTAGGTATGGTGGTTGTTTTAAGGAAGGTAAATGGTGGGTTTATGGTACCGGCGAAAGTTGCACGGTACTAGAGAAGCTAGCAATGGTGGAAGGGTGAGAGTGCATATAATTCATGGACTCGACATTAGTCATAAAGAACTCACATACTTATTGCAAAAATCAATTAGTTATCGAAACGAAGTACTACGCGCATGCTCCTAGGGGGATGGATTGGTAGGAAAAGACCATCGCTCATCCCCGACCGCCACTCATAAGGTAGACAATCAAAAAATAAATCATGCTCCAACTTCATCACACAACGGTTCACCATACGTGCATGCTACGGGAATCACAAACTTTAACACAAGTATCTCTCAAATTCACAACTACTCAACTAGCATGATCCAATATCACCATCTTCATATCTCAAAACAATCATAAGGAATCAAACTTCTCATAGTATTCAATGCACTTTATATGAAAGTTTTATTATACCCACCTTGGATGCCCATCATATTAGGACTAATTTTATAGCCAAAGAAAATTACCATGTTGTTCTAAAAGACTCTCAAAATAATATAAGTGAAGCATGAGAGATCAATAACTTAAATAAAATAAAACCACCACCGTGCTCTAAAAAGATATAAGTGAAGCACTAGAGCAAAATTATCTAGCTCAAAAGATATAAGTGAAGCACATAGAGTATTCTAATAAATTCTGATTCATGCGTGTCTCTCTCAAAAGGTGTGTACAACAAAGATGATTGTGGTAAACTAAAAAGAAAAGACTCTAATCATACAAGACTCTCCAAGCAAAACACGTATCATGTGGTGAATAAAAATATAGCCTCAAGTAAAGTTATCGATAGACGAAGATGAAAGAGGGGATGCCTTCCGGGGCATCCCCAAGCTTAGGCTTTTGGTTATCCTTGATTTTTACCTTGGGGTGCCTTGGGCATCCCCAATATTAGGCTCTTGCCACTCCTTATTCCAAAATCCATCAAATCTTTACCCAAAAACTTGAAAACTTCACAACACAAAACTCAACAGAAAATCTCATGAGCTCCGTTAGTATAAGAAAATAAACCACCACTTTAAGGTATTGTAATGAACTCATTTTTTATTTATTGTGGTGTTAAACCTACTGTGTTCAAACTTCTCTATGGTTCATACCCCCCGATACTAGCCATAGATGTATCAAAATAAGCAAACAACACACGAAAAACAGAATCTGTCAAAAACAGAACAATCTGTAGCAATCTGTAGGTTTCGAATACTCCTGTAACTCCAAAAATTCTGAAAATTTAGGAAGACCAGGAAAATTTGTATATTGATCTACTACAGTTGGAATTGGTATTTTATCGCTCTCTGGTAAAAAAATAAAATTATTTTCGTGAGCGCATACTTTATGTTTTTCTCAGCAAGATCAAACAATAATCACCCAAAAAGATCCTAAAGGCTTTACTTGACACAAACACTAACTAAAACATAAAAAACACAATCATAACAGAGGCTAGATGAATTATTTATTACTAAACAGGAACAAAAAGTAAAGAGCAAAAATAAAATTGGGTTGCCTCCCAACAAGCACTATCGTTTAACGCCCCTTGCTAGGCATAAAAACAAGAATAGATCTAGGTATTGCCACCTTCTCCCTTTTGGTGAAAAAGAGAGAATTTCTTATCTAAAGCACTTATCTTTCTATTTTGTGAGAGTACGTGGCCATTAATGGTAGAAGAAAGATTAAGCACACTACGAAAATCTGCATCTAAGCTAGCCTTCATCTCTTTGATAATTTCATTCTGATAAAAACACAAGAGAGGTGGATTCAACCTTTTCACTCATGGGGTACCCGAATATAGTTATCATATTTTCATAGGTATCGATGCATCCCCCTCAACAAAACCTTCTTCAAAAGTAGAATCTAAAACTTGCTTGAAAGAAGAAGGTAAGCCAACATAAAAACTTTTTAAGTAAATCTCAATTTGATATTGGGGCACATAGCTGGCTCGGATCCTTAATAGCCTATCCCAAGCATCTTTCAAAGTTTCATCAAGCAAATAACAAAAATTTCCAGGATCATCTTCATCAAAATTATCCAAGCTCTCATCGATAATCCCGGTAGGTCTTTCCATAGCATCATTATTTGTGAGATTAGAAAGGATAGAGGGGCTATCCAAAGTATTAAAACCCGGGAGAAAACCCTTAGCCCCTTTTGGTTCGGCCATGGCAATAGAAAGGCAAAGGTTTTTGAAAATCATTCTAGAAGTGGGGGAGAGGAAAACAAGAGGCGAATGGCAAATAATGTAATGCGAGGGAGAAGAGTTTATGATGGGTACTTGGTATGTCTTGACTCGGCGTAGATCTCCCCGGCAACGGCGCCAGAAATCCTTCTTGCTACCTCTTGATCATGCATTGGTTTTCCCTTGAAGAGGAAAGGATGATGGAGCAAAGTAGTGTAAGTATTTCCCTCAGTTTTTGAGAACCAAGGTATCAATCCAGTAGGAGACAACACACAAGTCACCTAGTACATGCACAAACAATTAAGAACCTTGCAACCAATGCGATAAAGGGGTTGTCAATCCCTTCATGGTCACTCGCAAAAGTGAGATCTCATAAAGATAGTAAAGTAAATATTTTTGGTATTTTTATTGTATAGATTGGAAAGTAAAGATTGCAAAATAGTAAACGAGATGTGATGTAAATAAAAGAGATGCAATATAAATAAGAAAGAGACCCGGGGGCCATAGGTTTCACTAGTGGCTTCTCTCAAGGTAGCATGTATTACGGTGGGTGAACAAATTACTGCCGAGCAATTGATAGAAAAGTGCATAGTTATGAGAATATCTAGGCAATGATCATGAATATAGGCATCATGTCCGTGTCAAGTAGATCAAAACGATTCTTCATCTACTACTATTACTCCACACATCGACCGCTATCCAGCATGCATCTAGAGTATTAAGTTCATAAGAACAGAGTAACTCATTAAGCAAGATGACATGATGTAGAGGGATAAACTCAAGCAATATGATATAAACCCCATCCTTTTATCCTCGATGGCAACAATACAATACGTGCCTTTGAAAGTGCAACTATACCTAGGTGGTTTTGGTAATTCATAGCAACATATAGCTCATTGAGCTAATACTATTCCAAGATGATTATTTCAGGAAAGCTCAATGATTGGCATGGCATGGATGTGAAAGTGGAACCCTCAAAATGCTAAGGACAAAGGATTGGCTCAAGCTCAAAAGCTCAAGACTCTTCATTTTATATTTTAGTGATCCAAGATCACATTGAGTCTTTAGGAAAAGCCAATACTATTAAGGAGGGATGAGGTGTTGCTTAATGAGCCTCTTGCTTCATGTGCTTAGTGATATGCTCCAAAACCCTCAACTACTTTCCCATATCCACATATGACCTAAACCCTAAGCCAAACTCGGTCCTACCGATTCTTCCTATCTGGCGCCACCGAGTTTCACTTGTCATTAGCCACTGCCAAACCCTAGCAATTCGGTTCTACCGATAAGGATCTCGGTCTCACCGAGATGGGGTTGCAAACTCTCTGTTTCCCTTTCGTAACTTTTCGGTCTCACCGAAAGAGCGAATCGGTCCCACCGAGATTGCAATGTAAACTCAGTGTTTCCCCTTTGTAACTTTTCGGTCTCACCGAGTTCCACTCGGTCTCACCGAAAGAGCAAATCGGTCCCACCGAGTTTGCCTGACCAACTCTCTGGTTAGCTAATTACCAAATTCGGTCTCACCGAGTTTGTGTAATCGGTCTCACCGAGATTACGTTATGCCCAAACCCTAACCATATCAGTCCTACCGAGTTACATGTCTGTCCCACCGAAAATCTCTAACGGTCACTAGGTTTACATTTTCGGTCCGACCGAGTTTATTGATTCGGTCCCACCGAGATTGGAAAACTGTGTAACGGTTGGATTTTGTGTGGAGGCTATATATACCCCTCCACCTCCTCTTCATTCGAAGAGAGAGCCATCAGAACACACACACCATTCCAACTCATATGTTCTGAGAGAGAACCACCTACTCATGTGTTGAGACCAAGATATTCCATTCCTACCATATGAATCTTGATCTCTAGCCTTCCCAAGTTGCTTTCCACTCAAATCTTCTTTCCACTAAATCCAAATCCTATGAGAGAGAGCTGAGTGTTGGGGAGACTATCATTTGAAGCACAAGAGCAAGGAGTTCATTACCTACACACCATTTGTTACTTCTTGGAGAGTGGTGTCTCCTAGATTGGCTAGGTGTCACTTGGGAGCCTCCGACAAGATTGTGGAGTTGAACCAAGGAGTTTGTAAGGGCAAGGAGATCGCCTACTTCGTGAAGATCTACCGCTAGTGAGGCAAGTCCTGTGTGGGCGATGGCCATGGTGGGATAGACAAGGTTGCTTCTTCGTGGACCCTTTGTGGGTGGTTGCTTCTTCGTGGACCCTTCATGGGTGGAGCCCTGTGTGGACTCGCGCAACCGTTACCCTTCGTGGGTTGAAGTCTCCATCAACGTGGATGTAGGATAGCACCACCTATTCGAACCACGGGAAAAACATCCGTGTCTCCAATTGCGTTTGAATTCTCCAAACCCTTCCCTTTACATTCTTGCAAGTTGCATGCTTTACTTTCCGCTGCCAATAAACTCTTTGCATGCTTGCTTGAATTGTGTGATGATTGCTTGACTTGTCCTAAAATAGCTAAAATCTGCCAAGAACTAAAATTGGGAAAAGGTTAAGTTTTTATTTGGTCAAGTAGTCTAATCACCCCCCTCTAGACATACTTTCGATCCTACAAGTGGTATCAGAGCTTTGGTCTCCATTTGCTTTGATCTCCATAGCTTTGGTGGTCATAGCCTTGGTTTCACAACCTAGGAGAGTATGGCATCTAGCGAGGGAAATTATCACCGTAGAGGTCCTTACTTTGATGGTACTAATTTTGCTAGTTGGAAGCATAAAATGAAAATGCATATTCTTGGACATAACCCCGCCGTTTGGGCTATTGTGTGTGTTGGTTTGCAAGGTGACTTCTTTGATGGGAGAGAACCAAACCATGAAGCTACTGCGGATGAGTTGAAGATGTTGCAATACAATGCTCAAGCTTGTGATATTCTCTTCAACGGATTGTGCCCCAAAGAATTCAACAAAATCAGCCGTCTTGAGAATGCAAAGGAAATCTGGGACACTTTGATTGATATGCACGAAGGTACCGACTCTGTCAAGGAATCCAAGTTGGATGTGCTTCAAAGCCAACTTGACAAGTTCAAGATGAAGGATGGTGAAGGTGTCGCTGAAATGTACTCTAGGCTTGCTCTCATCACAAATGAGATTGTCGGCTTAGGAAGTGAAGAGATGACCGATAGATTCATCATCAAGAAGATTCTAAGAGCCTTGGATGGAAAATATGATACCGTGTGCACATTGATCCAAATGATGCCCAATTACAAAGATCTCAAGCCAACGGAGGTGATTGGAAGAATTGTTGCTCATGAGATGTCACTTAAGGATAAAGAGGAACTTCACAACAAATCAAGTGGTGCCTATAAAGCCTCATGTGAAGCCCCTACATCATCAAGTGAGAAACAAGACTTCAATGAAGAATTGAGCTTAATGGTGAAGAACTTCAACAAGTTCTACAAGAGTAGAAGCAAAGATAGAAGCTTCAAGTCAAGGTCCTACAATGACAAAAGATCTTCTAGTCGAGAGCGAAACTGCTACAATTGTGGAAGACCCGGACACTATTCCAATGAGTGTACGGCTCCCTACAAGAGAAGAGAAGATTCTCCAAGAAGAAGAAGCAAAGAATCACCACCAAGAGAGAGAAGGAGTAGAGATGATCGTTATGAACGAAGATACTCATGGAGAAGCAAGGATTCGGAAAGGAAGGAAAAATTATCAAGGAGCTACACAAGACGAAGACATCAAGCTCATGTTGGTGAATGGGTATCCGGCTCCGACTCCGACAGCCACTCCGAGAGAAGTTATCACTCCGACTCCGAAGATACTCAAGATGAAGGTGTTGCCGGTCTAGCACTTGTGTCAACCAACTCCTACGACATATTTGACTCACCAAATGAAGGAATTGGAAGATGCTTCATGGCCAAAGGTCCTAAGGTAACACACCCCGAGTATGTTGATTTCAATAGTGATGAAGATGACTTGTTAGGTGTTGATTTGCTTGTTGACAACTCTAGTGATGAATACTACGATGAAACGTCAATTAATCATGCTAATCAAGATAAAACAAATGACAATGATAAGGAGAAAATTGAGGCTCTAACTAAAGAACTAAACACTCTTAAGTTAGCTCATGAAACTATCTTCGAAGATCATCAAGAACTTTTAAGAGCTCATGAGAAATTACGCTTTGAAAAACTCAATCTTGAGCAAGAGCATGAGTTCTTAAAAGCAATCAATGATGATCTCCGCAAGAAAAGTTCTTCTTACATTGCCAAGCGTTTACTCTTATCCACTTACATGCCTCAAGTCAAGTCTAGTAACAAGAAAGATTCTTCCTCTAGCAGTAACAATGATCATGCTAAATCCAATATTGTTGCTTCTAGTAGTTCTCTTGATTCCACTAATGATTCTCTTAGCCAAGTTACACTTGAGCAAGAAAATAGTTTATTGAAGGGAATTATGGAGAAAGGAGTGTACAAAAGCCTTGCCGGGAGTAAGCAATTCGAGGAAATTGTGCGGAAGCAAGGAATGCACCGGAAGAATCAAGGTGTTGGTTTTGAACGAAAGTTCAATGCCCATGGAGTTGAGTGGGAAGAAGATCAATACCCCAAGACAAAGTTTGTTCCTCAACAAGAGAAGTATGATACTTCTTTCAAGGGGACACAAGCTCAAGATGATCTTCCACCACAAGACTACAAGCAAAAAGGCAAGGACAAGCTTCAAGAAGAAATTGACGCATTTGAAGAAGCTCCTAAGACCTTAGTCAAGTGGATTCCCAAGACTACTTCAAGTTCCACTTCATCAAGTACGACTACAACTCCAAAGATTCCCATCAAGATGATGTGGATCCAAAAGAAGAAGAACTAGAGAGTTCTTGAGGGTGACTCCGCCAACATACTTCACTCTTATCATTTTGGCAAGAACAAGTGCAATCAACTTCCACATCTTGCACTAGTTCAAGGAGTCACAAACCCTCTTGTTGGTAAGACAAGGGACAAGGTAACCTAAAAGTTTTCATGGACATCATCTTTTGTGTGCATCACTCTATGTCTATGGATATCCTTGTTTGTTCCTTGTGGGACTAACCCATGTAGGTATTGAAAGTGCAATTCACTCAAATGGATAGCTTCAAGTGATCTACATCAACATTGAGCATCCACATCTTCAACATCTACATGAAGTCATCATCGACAAAACCCAAGGTTAGTTCATCCCTCTTATGGGGGATATCACATCTAGGGGGAGCTTTACTCTAAGACTTGAGCTAAAGCAACTCTAAAGATGTGAACACAACAATGCTTTATGTAAAAGTGGTAACCCCACTTGAGCTTAAACGATGAGTATGACCTATGATCAAGTGTTCTCACTTGACTCCTAAGTCAATATACTCATATATAGATGACCTTGTCATCGCAAATTGCTTGATAGATGCTAGAATTGGTTGTGCATGCCTTGCCACATATTTCATTTGCCATCTTATTGTGTGAGCATGATGGTTGCATATTTTACTCATTCGAGGACATCCACTTGTTGTTTTGATTGTTTGGTTTTACTTCCTTTTGCCAAGTGGATGGACAAGAATGCCTAAGTACCTCCTCTAGCTATCTATGCTTTTCTCGTCTCAAACTCTATTCATGCTGCATCACAAAATTTGATCAAGTCAGATTCGAACCACTCTGTGTGAGGAGCGCTCGGAGTCCCCGATTCGTCATAGACTTAAACTTCCAAAACCTCTTTATGATTCTCGGTCTGACCGATACCCCACTTTCGGTCCTACCGAGATCATTAAGTTGATCTAGGTTTTCGATCTCGGTGCAACCGATTTGAACATTTCGGTCACACCGAGTTTCAGTAACTGCACGCAGTTATGAATCTCGGTGCCACCGAGTTGTTCCACTCGGTCACACCGATAGGGTCGGGCTATATATAGTCACGGGCAAAATTTTGGAAATTTCTCCAAACCCCTTCACCCGCGCGATAGCCTGCTCTGCCAACGTGGTCTCCGGATCGTCTCCTCGCCGCCAGCCGCCTCCAGCCACTGGTCTCCGTCGCCGTCAACGGGAATTCTGCCCCGCCGTTGCCGCCGTAGAGAGTCTCCGCCAAACTAGGGTATGGACTCGATCTTTGTGCTATTCCCCAATCTGATTCCTAGCACATTGTGATCATATTGATTCTAGCCACGTTTGATAAACTTCTATCCAGTCAATGAACTCATAGATTAGGTTTGATTCGAAAATTCTAGGTTTAGGTTTCTGCCGAAACCATCTCGGACCCACCGAGTTGAAAAACTCGGTCCCACCAATTTGGCTTATGCCATTGCACAAGTGAGACTCAGTCTGACCGAGAATTACTTATCGGTGTGACCGATTTTGGAACTCTGTGAAACCCTAGCAGTCTCGGTGCCACCGAACTGTGACTCGGTCCAACCGAGTTCACTAGTTTAGGTTCCAAAACAGCTTCGGTATCACCGAGTTTGAAAATCGGTAGATCCGAGATGATTTCAGTGGGAAACTAAAACTAAGTTTTTGGATCATTCTTTTGCAAAAATCTCTGCATTTTGTGATGCTCATCCACTCTATCTCATCTATAACCTATTCACAGGGTCAGCAGTCAGAGTTTGCGGCATGTCTGATCAAAGTGATAGCCAGAATCTGTCAGAACAGCAAGTGGTGATGAGTGAGGGCACTAGTCCCTCAAGTTCTTCAGATGAGGGCAGCAGGAGCACCCCTAGCAACTTGCCAAAGGCTGCCACGAGACAGGGGAAGAAGAGGACTTCAGATTCCGAAGATGAAGACTATGTGGCAGAGGAAGAGGCCACTTCCAAGAGAGTTGAGCCAGCTCAAGGCACTAAGCCAGGCCTGAAAATCAAAAGGCCAGCAGGCAGGCAGCCAATGTCAAAGGCCAGAATGTCAACTGAGAAGCCCATAGAGCCAGTTGCAGCTGAGGGCAAGAAAAGAAAGGAAAGGGTGAAGAAGACTGTGGCTAGAGTGCTTGGCAAAGCTTCCATCATGGAAGAGGAAGAGGAAGAAGAAGTAGCTGCACCAGCACCCAAGGCACCCAAGCTAATGGGAGATGCCATAAAATCAGGGGGAGCTGCTTCCAAGGCCAAGCCAGCTCCAAAGCCAAAGCCAAAGAGGAACACAAGAAGCATCCCAGCTGCTGAAAAGAACAAGGCCCCAGTGCCTGAAGCTGCAGAAGAAGAAGAGAATATCCTAAAGAAGCTAAAGCCCAAGATCCCAGACCACAACGATGCTCATCCTGTGGCTGAGGACATGAAGCTTAGGAGGGATTCAGGGCTAAGGAAATGGAGAGAAGCAGACTCGTATGCTTTAAGGAGAAGGACAACAGTTGACTACAAGTTTCACACCAAGGAGCAACAGGATTTTTATGAGACAGTGCTGCTAGATAAGAAGCCCATTGTCCACGATATGCGATGGGTTGATTGGACATACATCAAGGACAATGAGGAGCACTATCCTGGAGTGCAAGACAGCTTCATAGCTTGTGGAGTAGCTGACTTTGTTGGGCAGAAGCTCACAAAGTGGAATGAGGAGCTTATAATGCAGTTCTACTCCACGACACATTTTTATCCAGATGGGAGGATCACATGGATGTCTGAGGGTACGAGGTACCAATCCACTATTGAGGAATGGGCAAAGTTGATTAATGCCCCAGAGGAGCATGATGATGACATGGACATATATGCCAAGAAGAAGATGGACCACAACTCAATGTCCAATATGTACAAGGAGATCCCAAATGAAGCACTTGATACTTTCAAGTTTGGCTCAGTGCATTATCTTCTGTCAGGTCTGCCTACGATCAATTGGATACTAAGGCACACCTTACTGCCCAAGTCTGGAGAACACAAGATGATCAGAGGCCATGCTATCAACTTGCTACATGTGTTTGATGTGCCTCAGAAGTTCAAGGTGATGAGCCTAATAGTGGAAACAATCAAGAGGACTGCAGCAGACCAGAAGAGGAGCTGCGGATATGCCCCTCAAATTCAGGAGCTCATCAACTCCAAGATGGGCACGGGCATATATTTATTGGACAAGGAACACCTGCCCATCCGTCCAGATTTTGAGAACAATGAAGTTGTGATGACTAAGAACGAGCCATCGTTTGTACAAGCTTACGCAAAGAAGGAGAAAGCTGCCAAGATGCCAACTCAAGAGGAGGCATCTGAATATTTCTTGAAGACCAAACAAGAGTAGCTTGGTTACTTGATTGCATCCACGCTGAGGATTGAGCAAAGTCAGGCCACCCTCACTCAGAATCAGCAGAGCCTAGAGAGAATCATGGAACAGAAGTTCTATGACTTGGATGTCAAAGTAACGGAAGTTCAGTCTGCAGTGGAGCAGCTCCAGGAGGACATGCAGGAGAGGAGAGGCAGGACTACCACTCATGCCTTTGCCAGAGTGCCAAGAGGTCCAAGGTCATCTGCCGTGCCAGTTGCTGACACAAGAGCCACCACCTCAGCACCAGCCACAGCCTCAGTTCCACCAGCTCCAGCATCTACTTCAGCTCCAACTCCAGCGTCTACTTCAGCATCTACCGAAGCCTTCGTCCTTGGAGTGATCCGGACTCCACGACCACCTGAAGATCAAGCCTGAGCGTCGATCTAGTGCTATGCATTTTCTAGGAACTTTTTGGTAACTTGTTGCCAAAGGGGGAGAAGATGTATAGATCATAGGCTTCGAGAGAGAGAGTGTTGCTTTTCTCTCTTGCTTTATTTGGTGGTTTTTCAAACTTGTTTTCTTTTGAGTGCTTGAGATACTACGTCATTATTTGTGAGACATTGATGATCATGTGTTTGATCATAAGCTACACTTAATGCTTGCTTAATTCTATTACCTTATCTATCTTATGTGATCTTTCACTTTTCTTGGTGATGAGTGCATGTATTTCATTCTTATCATTTTAAGCGCTCCACCAAGATGTATGTGACATGGAAGAGTAACCCATGACTCTAACTCCTTATGCATTTGCAGTCCAAAGCAAATTTTAAATATGCACAAATTTAGGGGGAGCTCTTACTTATCACATACTTCTCAAAGCGACGATATATTTCATGCTTATTATCATTTGTCGAAGCTTTGATCTATATGTTATCATCAATTATCAAAAAGGGGGAGATTGAAAGTGCAACTATCCCTAGGTGGTTTTGGTAATTCATAACAACATATAGCTCATTGAGCTAATGCTATTCCAAGATGATTATTTCAGGAAAGCTCAATGATTGGCATGGCATGGATGTGAAAGTGGAACCCTCAAAATGCTAAGGACAAAGGATTGGCTCAAGCTCAAAAGCTCAAGACTCTTCATTTTATATTTTAGTGATCCAAGATCACATTGAGTCTTTAGGAAAAGCCAATACTATTAAGGAGGGATGAGGTGTTGCTTAGTGAGCCTCTTGCTTCATGTGCTTAGTGATATGCTCCAAAACCCTCAACTACTTTCCCATATCCACATATGACCTAAACCCTAAGCCAAACTCGGTCCTACCGATTCTTCCTATCCGGCGCCACCGAGTTTCACTTGTCATTAGCCACTGCTAATGACAAGCCAATACTATTAAGGAGGGATGAGGTGTTGCTTAATGAGCCTCTTGCTTCATGTGCTTAGTGATATGCTCCAAAACCCTCAACTACTTTCCCATATCCACATATGACCTAAACCCTAAGCCAAACTCGGTCCTACCGATTCTTCCTATCTGGCGCCACCGAGTTTCACTTGTCATTAGCCACTGCCAAACCCTAGCAATTCGGTTCTACCGATAAGGATCTCGGTCTCACCGAAATGGGGTTGCAAACTCTCTGTTTCCCTTTCGTAACTTTTCGGTCTCACCGAAAGAGCGAATCGGTCCCACCGAGATTGCAATGTAAACTTAGTGTTTCCCCTTTGTAACTTTTCGGTCTCACCGAGTTCCACTCGGTCTCACCGAAAGAGCAAATCGGTCCCACCAAGTTTGCCTGACCAACTCTCTGGTTAGCTAATTACCAAATTCGGTCTCACCGAGTTTGTGTAATCGGTCTCACCGAGATTACGTTATGCCCAAACCCTAACCATATCGGTCCTACCGAGTTACATGTCAGTCCCACCGAAAATCTCTAACCGTCACTAGGTTTACATTTTCGGTCCGACCGAGTTTATTGATTCGGTCCCACCGAGATTGGAAAACTGTGTAACGGTTGGATTTTGTGTGGAGGCTATATATACCCCTCCACCTCCTCTTCATTCGAAGAGAGAGCCATCAGAACACACACACCATTCCAACTCATATGTTCTGAGAGAGAACCACCTACTCACGTGTTGAGACCAAGATATTCCATTCCTACCATATGAATCTTGATCTCTAGCCTTCCCAAGTTGCTTTCCACTCAAATCTTCTTTCCACTAAATCCAAATCCTATGAGAGAGAGAGTTGAGTGTTGGGGAGACTATCATTTGAAGCACAAGAGCAAGGAGTTCATTACCTACACACCATTTGTTACTTCTTGGAGAGTGGTGTCTCCTAGATTGGCTAGGTGTCACTTGGGAGCCTCCGACAAGATTGTGGAGTTGAACCAAGGAGTTTGTAAGGGCAAGGAGATCGCCTACTTCGTGAAGATCTACCGCTAGTGAGGCAAGTCCTGTGTGGGCGATGGCCATGGTGGGATAGACAAGGTTGCTTCTTCGTGGACCCTTTGTCGGTGGTTGCTTCTTCGTGGACCCTTCGTGGGTGGAGCCCTGTGTGGACTCGCGCAACCGTTACCCTTCGTGGGTTGAAGTCTCCATCAACGTGGATGTAGGATAGCACCACCTATCCGAACCACGGGAAAAACATCCGTGTCTCCAATTGCGTTTGAATTCTCCAAACCCTTCCCTTTACATTCTTGCAAGTTGCATGCTTTACTTTCCGCTGCCAATATACTCTTTGCATGCTTGCTTGAATTGTGTGATGATTGCTTGACTTGTCCTAAAATAACTAAAATCTGCCAAGAACTAAAATTGGGAAAAGGTTAAGTTTTTATTTGGTCAAGTAGTCTAATCACCCCCCTCTAGACATACTTTCGATCCTACAGCCTTGCTGCCCCTACTGTCACTGGGAAAGGACACCGCAATATTGAACCCAAAGCTAAGCACTTCTCCCATTGCAAGAAAGATCAATCTAGTAGGCCAAACTAAACCGATAATTCGAAGAGACTTGCAAAGATATCAAATCATGCATATAAGAATTCAGATAAGAACTGTTGGGGATATTACTATTAGTTGAGACCCGCCCAGGAGGGGCCTGGTCAGCTTTAATGGCGGGTTATGCAAGAAGCCCAATAAACATTCAATATTGTAGTTTATTTAGTCTTATAGAAGGCCCAAAAGCCTGGGGCTGGCTTAAGGCCCGATATTATAAATAAACCGCCATATGTAAGGAAAGACTTGTAAAGAAAGACATGTAAAGGAAGTCACCGAGCCGGACACGATTATAAGCCGGCCGGGACTCTGTAGGCCACCGGGCGTCAACCCATGTATATAAGGGGACGACCCGGTGGCGGCTTAGGGCAAGAAACAACCAAGTCGATAACCAAGCCGGCGAGTTGAGCCTCTTGAAGATCGAAACCTCAGCAATATCAATCCCAACTAGACGTAGGCTTTTACTTTCATCATAAGGGGCCGAACTAGTATAAAAACTCTCTTGTGTCCTTTGTCCTGATTAACCCCTTTTAAGCTTCCTAGTGCGATGGCCCTACGACTAATTCTTGTTCTAGGACATCTGCCGTGACAATTTCACGACAGTTGACGCCCACCGTGGGGCTCGCGCACGGTGGTGTTGAGTTCTTGAAGGGATTTTTTTTCTCAAGAATCAAGGAGTTCGCAATCAGCCAAATAATGAAAAGCTGGTACGGGAAGCTCTACTCTAAATCAAAAGGATGAGAGTTGCGTGTTATGCGCCGCCATGACCAGATGAGTCGCCAAAGCCAGATCAATTTGCGTTGAAAAAACCGGATCAATTTTTGGAGCGTTGCGGCGCGGCGCCGAGACCGACAGGAATTCCACCAACTGCATCAATCCGGTCGGCGCGTCGGTTTACTCGGCAGCTGTTGGAATTTTTCTCCGCACCTATAGCACTCAAGTCCCAAGGTTATTTTTGTTTTGACCGGCCACCGCTTCGTTACGCAAGACCAAAGCAAAAGTACCAGTACGGCTTAAACTAGCACTCTGCCACGTGAAAGCCAACATCAACTATTCCTTTTTGGGAAGAGGGCTAGTACTACTTGAGTACTACTGGATCAGATGTGTCCCGTCCTTAACAGCTAGTACATCCATCCAAGTCGACCTCCGAGTCGGAAGAAGTGCTACTACAGGATCATTCGCACGCTGAAGTCATGAGAAGAAGATAAGGAAAGAAGCAAAACAGCTTGTTCGTTAAAAAAAAGACAAGCCGTTTTTTTCTCCAAGAAGATAAGCCGTTTTTTCCTGCACTTTTGAGTCGCCTTATCAGGGTCACCTTCGCTGTCTTAAACCGCCATGGTCCCCGGCAGTTTTCAAGTCGCCTGCTGCCACGTAATTGCTGGTTCAGGACATCTATTATTTTCTGTGGCCAAGCCGGTTTGCGCCGTTTCACGCCGGCTCACAAATGCCACGCTCGACGTCTACGTTTACGTCGGCTTACGGCAACACGTTTAAATTGCCGCGTCGGCTTACGGTGCTGCGCTCGACGCCCCCATCTGCATCAACGTACAACGTCACGCCTGACGTTTACGTCCACGTCAGATTTACCTTGCTGGTTTTACCGATCACAGCCTCCAGGCCGCCAGCATGGCGAGACTACCAAGTCTCCCGTGCACCGAGTCCAGCATCGCTCTGGTTCGTCGGCCTCCCGCAGAAGTTGACTATAGTACAACGTGACTACGCGCGATTGGATAATAATCAGGTGTTATCCCTCCTATATTTTTTATTAGTATATTTTAATTCCTCTGAGCATCATTACATTGCCTTATTGGTGTTTTTATATACAGGTAAAATTATTATTATATTGCGGGTATAGAGCACGCATTGGCAACGTTTTGCAAAGACATTTTCGTCAGTACCACACTACCCGATGAACGAATGTGAGCAAATCACCGCCCCTATGGCCTGGTCTACATCAACTCGCCCGTTCGTGTGGCTTACTGTGCCAGCAATTACTCGAGTCACCGGGGCCACTCTAAGCCGCCGCCGAGCGCGGGCTTCCAGGGTCGTGTTGAGACGCCTCTTCTGTGTTGAGCCGCCGGGGCCGCATTGAGCCGCCTCTGTCGCGTTGAACGGATCATCCATCATCCGAGCAAATTAGTGTTGTCAAGGAATTGTGCGGTTTGCCGGATCGATCAATCAAGTTGACTGACGTGCTACTAGCTAGCTTTGGAGTGAAGCTCCAATGAAGCAAGTGTATCAAAGTACTACTAATTGCAATGCACAGAGTTCAAGTACGGCGCGTCCATTTCAGATTGTACCTGGACCAAATCATCAAGAAGTCCACTCAGGTGATATCTTTCCTTTATATTTTGTCAGCATATTAAATCGTTTGAGAACAATTACATTGGTCTGTGATATTTTTTCGCAGGACCATTATTCATTACAAAAGTGCCGCATAACGCGCGTGCCAACATCACTTTTGGACTAGCGTTTATTGAGCCGCTGAGGCCGCATTGAGCCGCCTCTGCTGCGTTGAGCCGCCGGGAGTCACCGGTCTGCCTGAACCGCTGAGATTATATTGAGCCGCCTCTGACGCGGCATACAGATCATCTGTCATTCACAAACATCGGGTGATATCTATTTGAACTTATCTTATTAAACACTTATTGTTTTTGTCAAAGAACAATTACTCTGCCCTGTAACATTTTTACACAGGACAATTGTTTATGCCATTATACCGCGGATGCACGTTCGGCTGTGCGCACAGCTTCACGGACATGTGTGTTGCGGTCCATTTTGCATCAACATGTCGGTCGGCTTGCCCGTCTGCACCGGCTTACAACACCGCGGCTGACTCATTTGTTTGCTCCCGCGGCCAACTCAGCCATGATTGATTTCGGCCTCACCATGGTGATCGTCAACTCCACGGTGATAATTACTGACCTGACGCATCAGGTGAAATCCATCCAGTATATTTTATATTATATATTGCTTTCTTTAAAAGAGCAATTACTCTGGCTTGCAAGTTCTCCAGTGCAGGACAAGTTATATCACTGAAATGTTGAATGACTCATACCGGTCTATATCACGGTCAAATATGGAGAGTCTCAAGCCAACTCCTCGAGTAGTCTTAAAACTTGGGGGCTACAATGACATGACTCGGGAACTCTGGGTCATTGGAGGGAATGATAACCCGGTTCCAGAAGACACCGCCATATTGATGAAAATTTAAAGGCCATCAGAAAATTGTCGGTTCAAAATAAAGATTCCGGTTTAAAATCCGGTTAAAGAGACATCTCTCTCCCGCAAAGCTTTTAAGCTCTCAAATCTGGTTCAAACATCTGGCTCCAGGTAAATTTATCTCTTACAAAACTTTTTAGCTCTCAAATCCGGTTCAAACATCCGGCTCAAGGACAATCCGTATCCCACAAAATTTTGAAGCTTTCAAATCCGGTTTAAAGTTCCGGTTCAAAAAGAATTAATCTCTTGCAAGATTCTAGTTCTCAGGAAAATTAAAGGTTGCCAAAGAGAAACTTGCTTCCATGATGCGTGGTTCGAACATGGGTATCCTGCCTTACGGCTTATCTTATTATGGTCACTTGAGGGCTTCTTGCTCATCGAGCATAGCTGTCGGTACCCTCTTGATCGGCGCGATGCCAAAATTTATATGGTCACTTGGGGGCTTCCTGTTCAAACATAGGTCGTATTCAAACCAAAGAGAACATAGTTGTCGTAACCCTTTTGATCAGCGCAAAGCCAAACTCACTAGGGGGCTTCTTGATCGTATCCGAATCATAGCTTAACCCCTTTTGGGTCCGACTTGGATCGTATTTGAATCAGGGTCGTTAAAAACCTCTCAAGGTCATTTGGGGGATTCCTGTTCAAACATAGGTTGTATTCGAACCAAAGAGAACATAGCTGTCGGTACCCTCTTGATCGGCGCAACGCCAAAGCCACTGAGGGCTACATGGTCATATTTGAATCCTAGCTTAACCCCTTTGGAACGGTTTACTGATCGTATTCAAATCAGAAACTTCAATTTTTATTTGGTTTAAGTTTTTGCAAACAATCTTTTGGATTTTGATACTTTTTGCTCATATCTGAAGCATATAAGTGTGGTTTCGCTTAAACCCGGCTTGGCTTTGGACGATAAGTCGCCAGCATGTGACAATCATCATATATTTGGAAGTATTGGCTTCTAAGGATTGGGTTATCACCCTTACTGCACATGTCATGTAAACCGGCAATACAAATTAAATATCACAATGGTTATATGTGGGATATTATGATCCGCCCTGCCGTAAACCGCCAAGGGATCTTGTGATTTACTTATGTGCAGGATAAGACTACATTTGAGTGGTTACCCGCCCTGGCTTTTGACGTTAAGTCGCCAGGGCATATGTTGTTTAAACTCTATGCAAGATTTACAGAGCTATGACATACATAAATGATTAAGTTCCAGCCCATCATCAAATATTGAAATTGGTGTCTCAAAAGGGGTATCAATTCTTGATTTTCTCAAAGGCTATAAGCCGCCGGGTTATAAAAATTCCGGCTTACAATGGAGGCATATTAAATCGCCATCGTCCAAGATCCGCCGGGTATTTAAACTCCGGATTTACTTGTCAACAAATAAGGTATTCAAAGTCGCTTTTGCGCAATGGCTATTATTTTATCAATGGATATGATTTATTCTACAATGGAAAGAATAGTCCCGAGTTGCGGTAGGCTTACAACCCGACACTTTGGGGCTACATTATTCAGTTTGAGATTATATCAAATATGCAAGTCCCATGTCACTGCCAGCATGCACCATGGCACTTGGGGGCTAATGCAAAGACAATTTTACTGGCCTTATTGAAGACCCGACTCATCACATCATAATGAGCCGGCCCTTGGGGGCTACCAATTGCTCCTATCAACAATTCAAGGTACACAAGTTTTATTCCATTATATTGAAGGGTCCACTACTCAGTTGGTAAAGCGCAAAGCTCTTAACCTTGTGGGCGTGGGTTCAAGCCCCATGATGGGGATTACATCATATGATGTTCTTTTCAAAAGAAGTATATATAAAGTCCCAGGTCAATATTATCTTACCGAGCCGGCCCTTGGGGGCTACACGTTGTTGTTCAAGTCTATATGATCATATTTATAAAGTCCCTGCTCATTATTGCATAATGACCCGGCCCTTGGGGGCTACACTGGTTATAGTTTTTTATGAGTATAAGGCAATTACAAGTCCCAGGTTGCTGCAACCATGACAACCCGGCACTTGGGGGCTACATATATGGAGTATTCAGTCTTTACTAGTGACTAAGATGAACAACATGGATTTCTTCAAAGTGGCAGTATTTATATTGAAGCAAGTCTTAAGTCATCACTTTGTTTCTGCTCAAGACTTGGGGGCTACAGGTAATATGGATATAAGGGATAAAAAATCTTCAAATTCTCAGTTTTGAGTAAATCAGATTGACCCGGTGTCACCAATAACTATGACCCGGCGTTAGCAACAATTATGACCCGGTGCTATTAATATTTACAAACCGGATATTTTGACAATGATAAACCGACAAGTTCTACAAGCCGGTTGAAAGTCAGATGAGTTTTTTCAAGACCAATATTTTCTAAACCGACGCTTTGGAAGCCGATTCAAGTGGATTATTTTTACAATATTTCTCTATAAGATACCAATATCTGCAAATTCGCTCTGAAGCTAGCCTATTGACCAGGTTTGGACATATCTTTTAAAAGAGATTTGCTATAAGATCTTTGAGTATGCATCCAGGAAGAAATGACAAGGACTTAAAGATCATCAGGATCAGTTTAACATGGATAAATCCAAATTAAACTGGGGGCTAATGTCAGGGATATACCCCGCGGTATGACCCGGCCGGAATCATGACCCGACCGGGCTTGGCGACTCACCAGAGACCTGGCTGGAGCTTGGCGACTCACTGGCGATCCGCCCGGACATGGCGGTTTACATGTAACCCGCCTGGACATTGTGACTCACTGGAGACTCGGCGGGCGGATCAGACGGACGACAAGGCCCAAGGCCCAGCAGGCCGGCTTATACTCTGGTGGGCCAGCTTAAGAGGAAAGGGATGACGAATATTTCCTTCACGAGGAAGCAAGACCCGGAGTTGTATTCAACTTGTGAGGAAGGATAGACTATTCCTAGTCCTACTAGGACTCCACATGTAACCCGCCCCTTCAACATATATAAGGAGGGGCAGGGCTCCCCAAAGGGGGACATAAAATAATCTCTAGGGTTAGACACAAAGGGGGAGCCGGCTTATGCGGTGACTCTCTCATGAGCATAATGAGATCTAGCCACAAACATCATGTAGGGTTATTATCGGATGATGTTTCCCGGGGCCCGAAGTTGTCTAAATCCTTGTTTTATGTTGCGTCTCTCGATTCCACTCAACCCCTCTCAAGCTACCACATAGATGCGTTGGCCTCGCGACTAAGTCCTGACACTAGGACATCTGCCGTGACAATTCCACGACAAGAACCAAATAATATTCATAGATAATCTTGTTCATAAACCCACAATTCATTGGATCTCGGCAAACACACTGCAAAAGAGTATTACATCAAATATATCTCCAAGAACATCGAGGAGAACTTTGTATTGAGAATCAAAGAGAGAGAAGAAGCCATCTAGCTAATAATATGGACCCGAAGGTCTGTGGTAAACTACTCACGCTTCATCGGAGAGGCTATCATTTTGATGTAGAAGCCCTCCGTGATCGATTCCCCTCCGGCAGATCGCCAGAAAAGGCCCCAAGATGGGATCTCACGGGTACAGAAGGTTGCGGCGGTGGAAAAGTGGTTTCGTGGCTCTCTGCGATCGATATAGGGTATAAGAGTATATATAGGCGAAAGAAGTACGTCGATGGAGCTACATGGGGCCCACGAGGGTGGGGGCGTGCCCTCCCGCCTTGTGGCCGCCTCGCGAAGTTCCAAACTTTCACTCCAAGTCTCCTGGTTTGCTTTCGGTCTAAGAAAGATCATCGCAAAGGTTTCATTCCATTTGGACTCGGTTTGGTATTCCTTTTCTAAGAAACTCTAAAATAGGCAAAAAAAAATAGAAAGTGGCACTGGGCCTCTGGTTAATAGGTTAGTCCCAAAAATAATATAAAATAGCATATTAAAGCCCATTAAACATCCAAAACAGATAATATAATAGCATGGAACAATCAAAAATTATATATACATTGGAGACGTATCACTGGCGTCATCTTGACATCCCCTACGGGAGACACAGTCCGCTGCGTGTGGCAAATCATGTATACGAAGTCTAATAATGCAGCCAAATATGAGGCACTTCTACATGGTCTCTGCATGGCTGTCTCCATGGGCATACAACGCCTAGAGGTGCACGGTGACTCAAACCTCGCAATATCTCAGGTAAATGGAGAATTCGATGCAAAAGATCCAAAAATGGTGGCATAACGAAACACCGTATTAAAAATATTGGCTCGGTTCGAGGGGCTTGAATTTCATCATGTCGCTCGAGACAGTAACCATGCAGCAGACATACTCGCTCGCGTGGGAACCAAGCGCGACCCCGTCCCGCCTAATACCTTGGTGGAAAGGCTCTTCAAGCCATCCGTGGTATGGCACGACGAGAGCGGAGATGCTAGTACGGACCTGATCACGCCCCCATCAGCCAAACACAATACAGATATCATCAGGGGTTCGGATACCGAAATAATGCCCTCTGCTCATGACATCATGGCTGTTATTGCTCCTTGGACCGAACCCTTCCTGGCCTACCTTAATAGGCAGGAGCTTCCCGATGATCAAAATGAGGCCCGTCACATAGTTCGGCGTTCTAAAGCCTACAAAGTTCACGAAGGTGGGATGTACAAGAAAAGCACTACCAGAGTTCCCCAAAGGTGCATCTCCGAAGAGGAGGGACGACAACTCTTGGCCAAAATACATGATGGTTTGGGCGACCACCACGCCGCAGCTCGGGCCCTCGTAAGCAAAGCCTTCTGGACAGGATTTGTCTGGCCAACGGCCCGAGAAGACGCACAAGCCCTTGTCCAACGTTGTGTGGGATGTCAGCTTTTTGCCAACCAAAGTCATATGTCTCCCACTGCCTTAAGAATAATCCCCATCACTTGGCCCTTCGCGGTCTGGGGGATCGATATGGTCGGACCCCTTAAAGGGGGAATTCTCAAAAATAAATATTTACTGGTTATGGTGGATAAATTCACTAAGTGGATAGAGGCCAAACCAGTAAGAACGGCTGAAGCAGGACCGGTGATTGATTTTATATCCGGTGTGGTACACCGCTATGGTGTCCCGCACAACATCATCACTGATAATGGCTCCAATTTTACGGCCGATGAGGTGAAAAACTGGTGTGCTAAATTGGGCATTAAACTCGACTATGCATCTGCCTATCACCCTCAAAAAACGGTCAGGTTGAACGGGCTAATGGCCTGATAATGAGCGGCATTAAACCCAGACCGGTGCCCTCCCTACGGGAGTCAGATAAGCACTGGGTTGAGGAACTCGATTCCGTGCTCTAGGGGTGCTACCTCTTGAGCTTGCGTTGCTTTTTCCCTTGAAGAGGAAAGGGTGATGCAGCAAAGTAGCATAAGTATTTCCCTCAGTTTTGAGAACAAAGGTATCAATCCAGTAGGAGACTATGCAACAAGCCACCGAATACCTGCACAAACAAACACCAACTTGCAACCAACGACAAAGGGGTTGTCAATCCCTTCACGGTTATTCACAAAGTGAGATCTGATAGAGATGGATAAAGGGTAAAGTAACATTTTTGGTATTTTTGGTTTATGGAACGGAAAGTAAAAGATTGCAAAGGAAAGTAAACTAGAATTGTAGATCGGAAACTTATACGATGGAAAATAGACCCGGGGGCCATAGGTTTCACTAGTGGCTTCTCTCAAGATAGAAATTATTACGGTGGGTGAACAAATTACAACCGAGCAATTGATAGAAAAGCGCAAAGTTATGACGATATCTAAGTCAATGATCATGAATATAGGCATCACGTCCATGTCAAGTAGATCGAAACGATTCTGCATCTACTACTATTACTCCACACATCGACCAACTCCTGCCTACATCTAGAGTATTAAGTTCATAAGAACAAAGTAACGCATTAAGCAAGATGACATGATGTAGCGGGATTAACTCAAGCAATATGATGAAAACCCCATCTTGTTATCCTCGATGGCAACAATACAATACGTGGGTTGCTGTCCCTACTGTCACTGGGAAAGGACACCGCAATATTGAACCCAAAGCTAAGCACTTCTCCCATTGCAAGAAAAACCAATCTAGTTGACCAAACCAAATTGATAGTTCGAAGAGACTTGCAAAGATATCAAATCATGCATATAAGAATTCAGAGGAGATTCAAATAATATTCATAGATAAGCTGATCATAAATCCACAATTCATCGGATCTCGGCAAACACACCGCAAAAGAGTATTAGACCAAATAGATCTCCAAGAACATTGAGGAGAAATTTGCATTGAGAATCAAAGAGAGAGAAGAAGCCATCTAGCTACTAGTTATGGACCCGTAGGTCTGAAATAAACTACTCACGCTTCATCGGAGAGGCAATGGTGTTGATGTAGAAGCCCTCCGGGATCGATTCCCCCTCCGGCAAGATGCTGGAAAAGGCCCCAAGATGGGATCTCACGGGTACAGAAGGTCGCGGTGGTGGAAAAGTGGTTTCGTGGCTCCCCTGGATGTTTTTGGGTATAAGAGTATATATAGGTGAAAGAATTAGGTCAGGGGAGCTACGAGGGGCCCACAACGTCGGGGGGCGCGCCCTCCACCCTTGTGTCCGCCTCGAGGCTCCTCTGACTTGTACTCCAAATCTCCTGGGTGTCTTTTGGTCCAAGAAAAATCATGGCAAATGTTTTATTCCATTTGGACTCTGTTTGGTATTCCTTTTCTGCAAAACTCTAAAACAAGGAAAAAACAGAAACTAGCACTGGGCTCTAGGTTAATAGGTTAGTCCCAAAAATCATATAAAATAGCAAATTAATGCATATAAAACATCCAAAATATATAATATAATATCACGGAACAATCAAAAATTATAGATACGTTGGAGACGTATCAAGCATCCCCAAGCTTAATTCCTGCTCGTCCTCGAGTAGGTAAATGATAAAAACAGAATTTTTGATGTGGAATGATACCTAACATATTTATCCATGTAATTCTCTTTATTGTGGCATGAATGTTCAGATCTGTAAGATTCAAAACAAAAGTTTAATATTGGCATAAAAACAATAATACTTCAAGCATACTAACAAAATAATTATGTCTTCTCAAAATAACATGGCCAAAGAAAGCTAATCCCTACAAAATCATATAGTCTGGCTCTGCTCCATCTTCATCACACAAAATATTCAAATCATGCACAACCCCGATGACAAACCAAGCAATTGTTTCATATTTTGACGTTCTCAGACCTTTTCAACTTTCCCGCAATACATGAGCATGAGCCATGGACATAGCACTATATGTGGAATAGATGGTGGTTATGGAGAAGACAAAAAAGGAGATAGTCTCACATCAACTAGGCGTATCAATGGGCTATGGAGATGCCCATTAATAGATATCAATGTGAGTGAGTAGGGATTGCCATGCAATGGATGCACTAGATCTATAAGTTTATGAAAGCCCAAAAAGAAAACTAAGTGGGTGTGCATCCAACTTGCTTGCTCATGAAGACCTAGGGCGTTTGAGGAAGCCCATCGTTGGAATATACAAGCCAAGTTCTATAATGAAAAATTCCCACTAGCATATGAAAGTGATATCATAGGAGTCTCTCTATCATGAAGATCATGGTGCTACTTTGAAGCACAAGTGTGGCAAAAAGGATAGTAACATTGTCCCTTCTCTCTTTTTTCTCTCATTTTTTGGGCCTTCTCTTTTTTGGCTTTTCTCTTTTTTTATTTCCTCACATGGGACAATGCTCTAATAATGAAAATCATCACACTTCTATTTACTTACAACTCGATACTAGAACAAAAATATGACTCTATATGAATGCCTCCGGCGGTGTACCGGGATGTGCAATGAATCAAGAGTGACATGTATAAACAAATTATGAACGGTGGCTTTGCCACAAATATGATGTCAACTACATGATCATGCAAAGCAATATGAAAATGATGATGTGTGTCATAATAAACGGAACGGTGGAAAGTTGCATGGCAATATATCTTGGAATGGATATGGAAATGCCATAATAGGTAGGTATGGTGGCTGTTTGAGGAAGCATATGTGGTGGGTTTATGGTACGCGAAAGTTGCACGGTACTAGAGAGGCTAGCAATGGTGGAAAGGTGAGAGTGCGTATAATCCATGGACAAAACATTAGTCATAAAGAACTCACATACTTATTGCAAAAATCTATTAGTCATCGACACAAAGTACTACACGCATGCTCCTAGGGGGATAGATTGGTAGGAAAAGACTATCGCTCGTCCCCGACCGCCACTCATAAGGAAGACAATCAATAAATATATCATGCTCCGACTTCATCACATAACAGTTCACCATACATGCATGCTACGAGACTCACAAACTTTAACACAAGTATTTCTCAAATTCACAACTACTTACTAGCATGACTCTAATATTTCCATCTTCATATCTCAAAACAATCATAAGGAATCAAACTTCTCATAGTATTCAATGCACTTTATATGAAAGTTTTTATTATATCCCTCTTGGATGCCTATCATATTAGGACTAATTTTATAACCAAAGCAAATTACCTTGATGTTCTAAAGACTCTCAAAATAATATAAGTGAAGTACGAGAGTTCATCAATTTATATAAAATAAAAACCACCGCCGTGCTCTAAAAATATATAAGTGAAGCACTAGAGCAAATTTGCCTAGCTCACAAGATATAAGTGAAGCACATAGAGTATTCTAATAAATCACGATTCATGCGTGTATCTCCCAAAAGGTGTGTACAGAAAGGATGATTTTGGCAAACTAAAAAACAAAGACTCAAATCATACAAGACGCTCCAAGCAAAACACATATCATGTGGTAAATAAAAATATAGCCTCAAGTAAAGTTACCGATAGAGAAAGACGAAAGAGAGGATGTCTTCCCGGGGCATCCCCAAGCTTAGGCTTTTTGACGTCCTTGAATATTACCTTGGGGTGAATTGGGCATCCCCAAGCTTAGGCTCTTGCCACTCCTTATTCCATAGTCCATCAAATCCTTACCCAAAACTTGAAAACTTCACAAAACAAAACTCCAACAGAAAATCTCGTAAGCTCCGTTAGTATAAGAAAACAAATCACCACTTTTGGTACTGTTGAAAACTCATTATTTATTTATATTGGTGTAATATCTACTATATTCCAACTTTTCCATGGTTCATACCCCCGGTACTAGCCATAGATGCATCAAAATAAGCAAACAACACGCGAAAAACAGAATCTGTCAAAAACAAAATAGTCTGCAGCAATCTGGAGATTTCGAATAATTATGTAACTCCAAACATTCTGAGAAATTAGGAAGTCCTAGATAATTTTTTTATTAATCCTCTGCAAAAATAATCACTATTTTATCGCACTTTTGTTAAAAATTAAAACTAATCTCCTGGGCACAAAAGTTTCTGGTTTTCAGTAGGATCAAATCAATCATTACCGTAAGCTATCCTAAAGGTCTTACTTGGCACAAACACTAATTAAAACACAAAACCACATCTAACCAGGGGCTAGATGATTTATTCAAAGGAAAACAGGACCTAAAAAGTAAGAACAAAAATAAAATTGGGTTGCCTCCCAATAAGCGCTATTGTTTAACGCCCCTAGCTAGGCATAAAAACACGAATAGATCTAAGTATTCTCCTCTTCGGTATTCAATTCTTTTCTCATCAAGTCTTCCAAAACTCGTCTAAGTAATTCTATTCTTTCTTTTATCTCCCTCCTAGTAGATGAACTTAGATCGTGAAAAGGACTTTGATTGGTAATTTTAACATTCATAAACCCGTAATCGGGATCATCCCCGTAAATATCATCATATTAAATACTTAGCTCATTTCTAATGGGTTCCTTCATCATTTTATTCAACCAATCCCTATTAAATCCTACATAAATTCCTCTGGTTATCCAATCAAAATTTTCAAAAGGTTCAAGATACAAAGCTTGAGAGATCTCAGAATGGGGAACCCTTTTCCTAAGATTTTCAATATAAGATTGATAATCCCTAGATTCCAAACTACGCATAGTTTTTTATCTTGCAGGATGTCTATGATTGCAGGGTGTTCAACATAAAATATCCCTAGCTTCTTGGATAATAAAATCAAATCATGCATAAGAATAATAGTGGCAATCTTTTTAGCTATAGGGTGATTGATTTTAGGGAGTTCATAAAACACTGTTTGCAAAGCAGGATGAAGATGCACAAATTTTCTTTCTAATTTATCAACAAGCATCACAATAGCATCAGCATAACAATTTGTCTCAAGAAGAATAGTTCTTTTATTAATAGGTAAGGATTCGGTACAGTCGAAGAATTCTTGAATAATACTTTTCCCTATAATATTACCGTCTACTATATGAAATATTTTAGTTTTGTAATTCGGAGGCTTTTCAGCTCCGGGATCCAAAGAGCAAGTTTCAAGATTCTCTTCAAGATTTTCAGTGATAACATCCCCATTTTCAGACATGGTGGCAACAAACGAGCAAATGGAAAAGACGAACGAAAGAGGGGCGAAGAAAAGGTGAATCTTTTCGAAAATCGTTTTAGAAGTGGGGAAGAGGAAAATGAGAGGTGAATGGCAAATAATGTAATGTGAGAGATGAGAGTTTATGATGGGTACTTGGTATGTATTGGCTTGGTGTAGATGTCCCCGGCAATGGCGCCATAAATCCTTCTTGCTACCTCTTGAGCTTGCATTGGTTTTTCCCTTGAAGAGGAAAGAGTGATGCAGCAAAGTAGCGTAAGTATTTCCCTCGGTTTTGAGAACCAAGGTATCAATCCAGTAGGAGACTACGTAACAAGCCACTGAATACCTGCACAAACAAACACCAACTTGCAACCAACGACAAAGGGGTTTTCAATCCCTTCATGGTTATTCGCAAAGTGAGATCTTATAGAGATGGATAAACGGTAAAGTAATATTTTTGGTATTTTTGGTTTATGGAACGGAAAGTAAAAGTTTGCAAAGGAAAGTAAACTAGAATTCTAGATCGGAAACTTATATGATGGAAAATAGACCCGAGGGGCCATAGGTTTCACTAGTGGCTTCTCTCAAGATAGAAATTATTACGGTGGGTGAACAAATTATTGCCGAGCAATTGATAGAAAAGCACAAAGTTATGACGATATCTAAGGTAATGATCATGAATATAGGCATCACATCTGTGTCAAGTAGATCGAAACGATTCTGCATCTACTACTATTACTCCACACATCGACCGACTCCTGCCTACATCTAGAGTATTAAGTTCATAAGAATAGAGTAACAAATTAAGCAAGATGACATGATGTAGCGGGATTAACTCAAGCAATATGATGAAACCCCCATCTTGTTATCCTCAATGGCAACAATACAATACATGCCTTGCTGCCCCTACTGTCACTGGGAAAGGACACCGCAAGATTGAACCCAAAGCCAAGCACTTCTCCCATTGCAAGAAAAAACCAATCTAGTTGGCCAAACCAAATCGATAGTTCGAAGAGACTTGCAAAGATATCAAATCATGCATATAAGAATTCAGAGGAGATTCAAATAATATTCATAGATAAGCTGATCATAAATCCACAATTCATCCGATCTCGGCAAACACACCGCAAAAGAGTATTACATCGAATAGATCTCTAAGAACATCGAGGAGAACTTTGTATTGAGAATCAAAGAGAGAGAAGAAGACATCTAGCTACTAGCTATGGACCCGTAGGTATGAAATAAACTACTCACGCTTCATCGAAGAGGCAATGGTGTTGATGTAGAAGCCCTCCGTGATCGATCCCCCCTCCGGTAGGATGCCGGGAAAGGCCCCAAGATGGGATCTCATGGGTACAGAAGGTTGCGGCGGTGGAAAAGTGGTTTCGTGGCTCCCCTGGATGTTTTTGGGGTATAAGAGTATATATAGGCAAAAGAATTAGGTCAGGGGAGCTACGAGGGGGCCACAAGGTCGGGGGCGCGCCCTCCACCCTTGTGGCCGCCTCGAGGCTCCTCTGACTTGTACTCCAAGTCTGCTGGGTGTCTTCTGGTCCAAGAAAAATAATGGCGAAAGTTTTATTCCGTTTGGTATTCCTTTTCTGCGAAACTCTAAAACAAGGAAATAACAAAAACTGGCACTGGGCTCTAGGTTAATAGGTTAGTCCCAAATATCATATAAAATAGCATACTAATGCATATAAAACATCCAAAACAGATAGTATAATATCATGGAACAATAAAAAATTATAGATACGTTGGAGACGTATCCGGGGGCTGCGAACTACACCTAACCAAACAACTGGATACACACCTTTCTTCATGGTGTACGACGCAGGAGCTGTCCTGCCCTGCGACATTATTCATGACTCACCTCGAGTGCGCATGTACGAAGAGCGAGAAGTCGAGCTTGATCGGCAGGATGACCTAGACGGCCTCGAAGAGGAGTGAGATATTGCGCAAGCCCACTCCGCATTTTATCAACAACAGGCCAGGCGATACCAAAGAAGAGAAGTGCGGGCCAAGACATAATATTGGCGACCTCATATTGCATCTCCCGGAGAAGAAGAAGGATAAGCTCAAACCAAGATGGAAGGGCCCCTTCATCATAAATGAAGTTCTCACAGGAGGAGACTATCGCCTTCGTAATGTATCAGATAATCGCCTTGAGCTGAATCCATGGAACGCTGCTCGGCTCCGACGATTCTACGGATAGTTCGATAGCACCTTTTTTTACTAGGTTCCTTTTTCTCCTCTCCTTTTTTTTATTTTTTCCTTTTTATATCCCAGGGTATGTTCGGATATACCGAATTGTTAGGGGTACACATCTTTAAATGCATACACCCCACTATAACTGGGGGCTTCTTTGATGAAGCTTATTACTAAAAGCTTGTTGCTTACATTGTTTACGTCATTTGTTCTATACATCTTTTGCCATTATATGCACCTCTATGGCTTAAGTTTTTGCCAAGCTAGGTTGCCTCGCTCCTGTGTTTATACCCTACGTTCCTGATCGTTCGGCTAGGGTGTAAAGGGAGCACCTCTGTGATTGTTACAACCGGGTAATCCGGATCTGTACCTCAGATGGGTGAAGCCGAAAGCTAGCGTTCTTAAGGGAATAATTGGTCGGCAAGCAACAACGAATTATTTACGTTTATGTAATTCTTCTAACAAATAAGGGATAGGTTGCTCGTAATTCTATCTTTTGGATCAAAGCCTAGGCATGCATAATTAAGCACGCTGACCCAAGGAAAGGAACCCTTAACGGAACTATTTTCCCTGGAAGACATTTCTTACATTAAATATTAATATAACATAACTCCCCGAACAATTTTTGTGATTGCCTGGTTTCGAACATAGGGAGTTTTTATTACATTCAAATATGGTATCCGGAAACACTCCAACTTTTTGGTTCGGAGGTTGAAGCCGAAGGCCCGCGATGACAAATTTTGACAAGTTCGGTTGGAGATAAGTTATATTATAATGTACATTGATACATCGAATCGAACGCATACTCTTTATCTATGCCATCTATAAGGTTGTTTAAACTATAGTCTTCTTGCGAATATTTCGCAGCTATCATCACTTGGTCATATACCAAGTTCATGGGAATCTCTTTCCCATCCGGTCCCCGAGGTCCAACCCGGGCCATACAATTCGGATCGAGCCCGGTGTAGCGTGTTTTCACCATCGCCCATGCCTCTCGTGCACCTTCCCCGCATGCTGACACCTTCCATAGCTCAAAACAGCGCCGGGCAACTTCATGTCGGGCACCTTCCCCGCATGCTAATCGCTTCAAGTCTCGGCACCGGGCAGGTAATAGTTTGTGTAATTTTAATATATATTAAATTTACACAAACTATTACCTGCATGTCTTTCAAAAACAGGTGAGGAACTCCAGCAAGTCCGTCCCGGGCGGCTCGAATATATGCGTCCACAGTGCTGAGGGCGGTAAATTCCTGCTTAGTAAAAACTAGAGCACACATGGTCTCTTTTAGTCGTCGATGATTCATCATGCTCTCCACTTCAAAATTTGTGATGGATACGTCTTCTGAATCCTCATGAGGTGGATGATTCGGTGCTGCATATGTATTGGCTCTCGTCTTGGTTGATGAGCCCGATGCCGGATTAGCTGATTGGCTAACTGGGGCTTTGGACATGGTTTGCCGTGTGCTCCTCCTGAAATAAGATGGGAGGAGAAATATGACAATCTGATCTTATGCCTAGGCACATGTTAAAAGTTATACCTCTTTGATGAAGGAGGGGGCTCAACGGCACTCCCGGTTTCCTTTCGTTTTGAAGGCTCATCCTGCGTAGATGCTACCTTCCTGGAGGCCGCCCTCGATGGAGTGCGGCTCGCTGAGCATCGATCCTGTGAAGCACGATTCAGTGTGATGGATGAGACGCAAGTGGGTGGCTCCTTTTTTGAGGATGATTTCCGAGTACTTACCTTGGACAAAGGGAAATGCCGGGGTAGTCAGCAATGATAGCCACTTCTGAGCCGTCAAGGCCCGCTTGATAAAAAAACTCCATCATCAAACTCTATGAATATATCCGGATCCTCGTGGAAGCCGGGGTCTTCGTTGCGAGCATAGTCCTCTGGCTGTGGGGAGGGGCAGTGAACATTTTCGACTACCTTCCTCCATGTATGTTTTGAGACGACCAGAGAAATTTGATTTGCATGCCTCGATAATGAGGTAGGACAATGCTGATAATCAAAAAACTCACCCATTCAATGGGGTTATACATGGAGAAACCTTCCCAACAATTTAAATTGGTGAATTCTTATTTCTCCCCCTTATAAAGATCTCCCAGAATGGCGGCCAGAGTGGCTGGGGTATCCGGGCCCTCGCACTTATAATGAGACACGTCGTCCATTCTGTTGTAACACCATAAAGGGTTCACTCTAGACTGAAGGGGCTGGATGCATCACTTTATCACGATGGCCATAACTTCGATTATCGAGAGTTCGGAATGAGAAAGTACCCTGACCTTGCTAACTAACCTCTTTACTTCCGCATTGTCTTCTTACTTGGGGCTCCGAGGGCGCCAATTGAAGCGTTTCTTCAAAGGAGCAATGGAGAATTCGGGAAGTCCACATCGAACTAGGTCCGGAATGGGAACGTCTTCAATATAAAACCATTCCGAAGTCCATTCTTCGGATCCCTTCTTGGGAGTTCCAACGAGGTAATCTGATCCGGCCATGCGCCATACATCGGTGCCGCCCACTTCAAATATAGACCCCCCTTGATGATGAGGGATGAGGCAAAATAACTTTCTCCACAGTTCAAAATGAGCCTCGCAGCCTAAAAACAGTTCACAGAGAGCGACAAAACCTGAAATGTGCAGGATGGAACCTGGTGTGAGGTTGTGCAGCTGGATCCCGTAGAATTCCAATAGACCTCTGAGGAAGGGGTGGATCGGGAATCCTAAGCCCCTCAGAAGAAATGAGACGAAGCACACCCTCTCCTCCTTGTTGGGTTGGGGAAATTCTCTGCTAGCACATCATTGCCAATCGAGGCCAAACTCGCCCGCACGGAGACTAGATCTGCGGGAGGGAGATATCCCTGCGTCTGAAGTCGATTCAGCTGGAGGTGAGACACTGAGCAGCTTCACCAATCACCCGCTTGAGGGCCATGAGGTCGCGAGGAAGAGCCAGGAGCACTCGCCATGTTTTGAAGTTTTTCGTGGTTTGCTCTGATGCTCTTTGCGCAATATGGGATGGCATGGGGAAATCTAACCTCCTTATATAGATGTTGCCTTTGTGTGGTAAGGGGTTTATTTGTAGAAATTATGGACCGTTCACATTCACCCGACGCGTGGAAATCAAGGCGATGATAGGAAGGAATCGTAAAGGCAGAACATGGAGGTCAAAACCGGACTATCGTCAATCCGGAGTATGATGAAGAACCCACCTTGCAATGCCGAAGACATAAGCCGGATACTACATCGTCGTTGAAAGCAAGTTTGGGGGCTACTGAGGGAGTCCTGGATTAAGGGGTCCTCAGGTATCCGGTCTATTCGATATGGGCCGGACTGATAGGTCGTGAAGGCGAAGTAGAATACCACCTCCCGTGTTCGGGTAGGACTCCTATGTGCATAGAACGGCAAGTTTGGTGTCTGGGTGTAATGTTTCCTTCCTTTGTAAGCCGACTCTGTAGGACCCCAGGCCCCTCTGGTGTGTATATAAACCAGAGGGTTTAGTCCGTAGCGACTATCAGAATAATCATAGGCTAGACAGCTAGGGTTTGGCCATTACGATCTTGAGGTAGATCAACTCGTGTAACCCCTATACTCATCGAATATAATAAAGCAGGACATAGGGTTTTACCTCCTTTAAGAGGGCCCAAACCTAGGTAAACATCATGTCCCCATTGTCCCTTGTTACCGTTGATCCTTAGACTCGCAGCTTGGGCCCCCCTACCCGAGATCTGCCGGTTTTGACACCGACAGCCGCGACAGTGATGTTATTTTTCTTGGTTGGGATTTGTTACAATATTTCTCTCTTAATTAAAGGAATAGCAAGCCATTTTCCTTATTTCAAAGAAAATATGACAGTCACAACCGAGTTGGAAAGGGCAACAACATCTAACTCCAGCTTACAAACTATACAAAAGCACGAGGGTTAATTGTTCATTAGGTTTTTTAGACAAAACCCAGATTGAAAAGGGAAATAACATCTAACTCCAGCACTATTTTTGGCAGTCACAATCAAATGGACTAGTCAGGTCCATAAAATGAACATCCTGGGTCGTAAAATTTACCAGATAATGACCTCAAGATGTTGTAAATAGAAGCCCGGCACATTCAGAAGCCCTTTTGTCCACCTAAAACTCCTTTTTTGCTCTTCGACATACCCATCCATCAAAACCATGCTGCTGAGACACTTAAGCCTGATGGACAATAGTAACCTCGCATTCAGCAGGAAGAATGTGACAAATCTTGTGCTTGCATGGTTGGCTACATATCGTTCGAGCATTATTGTCTTCAATCGAATGTCATGAGAACTAAGAAAATCCTTGTGCTTACGGTAACCTTATTGGTTATACCTTTCTTACCCTGTCATGTTGCCTAAATAGACATGAAGACTGAAAATAGTTAAGGTCTAAAAAAGAGTGTCCAAAGAGCAACAACTGAACGGTTAATTCTAGTACAATATATACAAGCTTTCAATGTGCGCGAAATTATCACCTTTATGTACAACTTCTCCAGACATGAAAAGCATTGTAGCAAGCCAATAATCTTGTTCCAATCAAACTATTCATATTGCTATATAAGATCTTGACAGAATCCAACACCATTGATAGGCCATCCATAGACAAACTCTTCATTAAGCGTAGAACATAATATTAGTACAAAGTGTACTCCAAGATGATATAGAACTTATGTGCATAAATTAAAAATGCAGCTTATGATTACAAGTGTAGATGATAATATACAGTACCTGAATAACCGAGGAGCCAAACACCATCTTGAAATGAGCACAAACATCATGTATTACACCCAAGGTCTCCAGTTTAATCTCATAGACGAACTTATTTGCGAAGGTGAATAACAAGAATTAAGGAACAACCTTTGAAGTGAAGGGGCATGTTTGATGATGAGCTCCCTGATACATCTCCAACGTATCTATATTTATGAAGTATTCATGCCATATTTACAACAATTTTATATGGTTTTGGTATGATTTGCATGGAACTAACCCAGAGTGACGCTGTTTTCAGCAGAACTACCGTGGTGTTATTTTTTGTGCAGAAATGAAAGTTCTCCAAATGAGCTAAAAGTTTTTGACGATTTTTTGGAACAAAATAGACCCCCGAAGCTTTGTGGGAGGGCCAGAAGAGCCACAAGGAGGGCACAACCCACCAGGACGCGCCTGGTGGGCCTGTCTTGCCCCGGTGGGTTGTGCTCACCTCAAGGCCCATCTTCACGTGAAACCAATGCCAAAAAATCTTATAAATAGAGAAACCATCATAAATAAACCTAGATCAGAAGTTCTACCGCCGCAAGGCTATGTAGCCACCGAAAACCAATCTAGACCCCGTTCCGGCACTCTACCGGAGGAGGAAATCATCACCGGTGTCCATCTTCATCATCCCGGCGGCCACCACGATGAGGAGGGAGTAGTCCACCCTCGGGGCTGAGGGTTTGTACCAGTAGTTATGTGTTTAATCTCTCTTTCTCTCTCTATCTCTCTCTCGTGTTCTTGAGATGTCATGATCTTGATGTATCGCGGGCTTTGTTAATATAGTTGGATCATATGGTGTTTTCCCCTCTCTATTTTGTTGTGATGAATTGAGTTTTTCCCTTTGAGATTTCATTGTTATCAGATTGAATACTTTTATGGATTTGAGAGCACTTGATGTATGTCTTACATATGAATACTCGTGGTGATAATGGGGTATCATATTGATTCACTTGATATGTGTTTAGGCATTCAACTTGCGGATCCCCGCGGTGACATTGGGGTAATCTATGCATAGGGGTTGATGCATGTTCTCGTCTTTTGTTTCTCCGATAGAAATCTTGGGGCACTCTTTGAGATTCTTTGTGTTGGATTGAGTATTATGAATCTGAAATTATTTGGTGTTATTTTAGTACGTACTCTTGGATAGATCGATCGGAAAGAATAGCTTCGAGGTGGTTTCATACCCTACAAACGATTTCTTCTTATGTTCTCCGCTAGATAGGAACTGCGGAGTGATTCTTCGTTGCACGTTGAGGGATGATTATATGATCCAATTATATTAGCATTGTTGAGAGATTGCATTAGCGAAAGTATGGACCATAGGCCTCATTTTTAAGCATTGCAATACCGTTTTTGTGCCTGTTTACTATTTGCTACCTTGCTATTTTTATTTATTCAGATTATAAAAATATATTTCTACCATCCATATTACACTTTTATCACCATCTCTTCGCCGAACTAGTGCACCTATACAATTTACCATTGTATTGGGTGTGTTGGGGACGCAAGAGATTTCTTGTATTTGATTGCAGGTTTGTTTGAGAGAGACCATCTTCATCCAACGCCTCCCACGGATTGATAAACATTAGGTCATCCACTTGAGGGAAAATTGCTACTGTCCTACAAAACTCTGCGCTTGGAGGCCCAACACGTATCTACAAGAATAAAGTTGTGTAGTAGACATCAAGCTCTTTTCTGGAACCGTTGCCGGTGAGGTGAGTGCTTGAAGGTATATCTTTAGATGTTGCAATCAAATCATTTAGTTTCTTGTTTATCACTAGTTTGGTTTATAAAACAAAACTACAAAAAAATGGAATTGAGGTTGCATCATATTATTCATCTTTATAATGTATTTCATGAAAATGATGGAAAGGAAAACTATGCTCAATTGACAGAAGAAGAATTCAATAGAATGTTTGGTATAAATGATGAGCATGATTGCAATGTTGTTAGTATGAATTCTTTGAATATCCATGATGCTAATGATATGCAAAGCCATAAGCTTGGGGATGCTATGTTTGATGAAGATGATATTTTTAGCCCCCCAAGATTTGATGTGCAAATTTGTTATAATGATTGCATGCCTCCTATTTATGATGATTATAATGATGAAAGTGGATTTGGAGAGGTCATGACTTTATTTAGTGATGAATCCACCATTTTGGAGGAGGCTTCAATTGACTATGATAACAAAGTTGCTATCTATGATGATTATGGTGATGACATGTATGCTATAAAGAATAATGATAACCATGAAACTTGTCATCATGATTTTAATTTTATCTCTCATGATAGTTATTTTGTTGAGTTTGCTCCCACTACTATTCATGAGAATAAATTTTCTTATGGGGAAAGTAATAAATGTTCTATGCTTATGGATCATGAAAAGAATGATTTATGCGATAGCTATATTTCTGAATTCATTCATGATGCTACTAAAAATTATTATGAGAGAGGAACATATGCTTCTACATATCTCAATAATATCAAGTTTCCTCTCTATGTGTTGAAAATCTTCAAGTTTTGCTTGTTTTGCCTTCCTATGCTAGTTGATTCTTGTTCCCATAAGTTATTTGCTCACAAAATCCCTATTCATAGGAAGTGGGTTAGTCTTAAATGTTCTTTCCATTTGTTTCATGATGCTCTCTTTATGTTCCAGTTCTTATCTTTTATGTGAGCATCATTGAAATCATCATGCCTAGCTAAAAGGCATTAAAGAAAAGCGCTTGTTGGGAGACAACCCAACACTTTTAACTACTATTTTTGTGTGTTCACATGTTTAGGCTATTGTATTAATCATGTTTTATTGCTTTTGTTTCAATGAAGTGCCAAGTAAGACCTTTGAGATGGCCTACGGTGATAGTTGATTTGATCTTGCTGAATAACATAAACTTCTATGCTCAGGAAAACAATTCTCATTTTTAACAGAAGCGTGATAAAATGCTGATTCTTTTTGCAGAAGATTAACAGACAAATTTCCCAGGTTTTCCTATTTTTCAGGTTTTTTGGAGTAGCATAAGTATGGTTGGAGTACAGATTACTACAGACTATTCTGTTTTTGACAGATTCTGTTATCAATGCATAGTTTGCTTGTTTTCTAGTTTCCATGGGTTATATTGCTCAATATAAATTGTGGAGATGATATGCTACAGTTGACATTGTGTTAGAAAAATTATGAATCTTGTATTTTCCAGTACCAAAGTGGAATGTTTTGCTCTTTATCATACTAACCAATCTCACGAAGTTTCGTTAAGTTTTGTGTGATTGAAGTTTTCAAGTTTTGGGTGAGATGTCGATATGAGGAGAATAAGGAGTGACACTACCCTAAGCTTGGGGATGCCCAAGGCACCCCCAAGGAAATATTCAAGGAAGATCCAAGCAACTAAGCTTGGGGATGCCCCAGAAGGCATCCCTTCTTTCGTCTCCAACATTATCGGCAACCTCACTTGGAGCTATGTCTTCATTCGTCACATGATATGAGTTTTACTTGGAGCGTCATTTTATTTTGTTAGGATTTGCTTACTGTTATTTAGAATAATGTTTTGCATCTTTTATTTCAATAAAGTGGCAATGATAGTCTTTACTATGCTTATTTTGCAAGTCTACATGTTGCTGTTTCAAAACAGAAAGTTTATCGATGTTGCAAAAATTCCCTAGAAAAGTCAGAATGTGATAAAATGTTGAAACTTTTTTGCAAAAGAAGCTCTGATAAATTTTCTACAGTGTGGTAAAATTTTCATAATTTTTGGAGTTTAAGTATTGATACTCTTGCATTCTTTACAGACTGTACTATTTTGGCAGATTGCTGTTATGTCCGCATTGTTTGCACATGTTTGCTTGTTTAATGATTCTATTTGAGGATAGGAGTATTAAATATGCAGAAGCATTTAGTATGCAATGTTGAATAATAATTTTAGCGATTTGCTACAGTAGAGAATGATAAGGTCTTTGCATTGGTTTATACTAACTTATCTCATGAGTTGTTGTTGAGTTTCGTGTGGATGAAGCTTTTGAGATTTAGGAAAACCGTGATATGAGAGGAATTAAGGAGACACAAAAGCTCAAGCTTGGGGATGCCCAAGGCACCCCAAGATAATATTTCAAGAAGTCTCAAGCATCTAAGCTTGGGGATGCCCCGGTAGGCATGCCGCCTTTCTTCTTTAATAATTACCGGTTAGTATCGGTTGAGCCTAAGTTTTTGCTTCTTCACATGATGTGTGCTATCCTTGGATTGCCATTTTATTTTGTTTTGCTTGCTGTTTTAATAAAGTACTTAGATCTGAAAGTTTTTAAATAAAATAGAGTCCTCAAATAGTTGCTAGGGAGGCTAAGTAAGCGACATTCACATCCCGTCAACGAAGCTCTTTTCTATGGAATTGCTCTAGTGCTTCACTTATATCTTTCTGAGCACGGTGTGCTTTAGTATTTTTGAAGAAATTTTCTCTTGCTTCACTAAAATTAATTTGAGAGAAAGAAATATTATGCTCATGATCTTCACTTATATTTGTTTGAGCTTATCAAAAGCAACACATGAAAATTAGTCCCAAAGTGATAGATCTCCAAGAAGGTCATAATAAAAACTTCCATGAAGATCATTGGACAAAACAAACTTGATTCCTTGTAATATTTTTGAGATATGATGATGTGATATGTGAGTCATGTTGATGAGTAATTATTCTTTAGTAAGAATATTGGTGTTAAGGTTTGTGATTCCCTATGCAAGAACGAAAGTCAATAGTTGTGCAATGAAATTACATCCTGCTCGTGGTGTATTATTCGGTGCTAATTATGCTCAATGCTTGCTTATGAGATTGTTCGTTTCTTGGTTGGTCGCTTCTCAATCTTTTGCTAGCCTTCATTTTGCACTAAGTATGATCACTACTTGGACATCCAAAATCCTTTAAACCAGTTTTGCCACATGAGTCCACTATACCTGCCTATATGCGGTAAACTTTTGCCGTTCTAAGCAAATTTGTATGTGCCATCTCTAATTTTCAAAATAAATTTCTCTTTTGTGTGCTCATCCCGCTCGCGAGGCAGTGAGGGGTGGCCAATATTTTCCATGCTAGATGTGTTATTCTCACGATGAGTGTTTATTCACTTGTCATTGCACGAGAGTAAGGCAAAGGTATTAGGGATGCCCAGTCTTGAAATGAAAAATGAATTTACTTTATGTTGTCAAATAATAAATTCCTTGGAAAGTGTTGGTGTGGAGGGCACCCGTGGATACGGTTAGCCATGGAAAGTGAAAGTATGGTGGAAAAAGGAATAAACTGTATTTTCTGTTTGGGAACCGCCTATGATATATCTAGTATGGAAAGTGTTGGGAGCTCTAAGTCATTTTCGTTGGTAGGAAAAGTATGCCTCTCAAAATGTTTTTATCTCTTAATTTTCGCTTTGAGCTCTGGCACCTCTACAAATCCCTACTTCCCTCCGCGAAGGGCCTTTATTTTACTTTATGCAATTTTTATTTTTAATTTGAGTCTCCATCTTCTCTTATAAAGCACCAACTAGGGGGCACTATGATTGTACTTGAGCATTGGGTGTAGTTAATATGCGAGTGTGTTTCATGAATGGATCAATGATTGAGCATGATGGGCTAGGGATAACTTATTTTAGCATTGATATTTTTAAAGACATGGTTGCTTGTTGGTATGCTTGAGTATTAAGGTCATCATGTCAAAACTAGACTGTTGCTTTGAACCATATAAAAGTCCAAATGTCCATGCTACAAAGAAAAGAATATGAGATGATATGATAGGTAGCATTCCACAACAAAAATTCCGTTTTAAATTGCTACTTTATCATGATAAGTTTTATGAGAAAGAGTTGCTATTATGATGCTAAGAAAAGTGATTGAAATTATCATTGATCAAACTTATGCACTTTGCTAGCATTCACACTTCATAATTTATTTCTTTTATAATTTACCTACTCGAGGACGAGTAGGAATTAAGCTTGGGGATGCTGATACGTCTCCAACGTATCTATAATTTATGAAGTATTAATGCCATGTTTACAATAATTTTATATGGTTTTGGTATGATTTGCTTGGAACTGACCCGGACTGATGCTGTTTTCAGCAGAACTACCACAATGTTGTTTTTTGTGTAGAAATGAAAGTTCTCCAAATGAGCTGAAACTTTTTGACGATTTTTTGGAACAAAAGAGACCCCCGAAGCTTCGTGGGAGGGCCAGAAGAGCCACGAGGAGGGCACAACCCACCAGGACGCGCCTAGTGGGCCTGGCTTGCCCCGGTGGGTTGTGCTCACCTCGAGGCCCATCTTCGCGTGAAACCGATGCCAAAAATCCTATAAATAGAGAAACCATTAGAAATAAACCTAGATCAGAAGTTCCACCACCGCAAGGCTCTGTAGCCACCGAAAACCAATCTAGGCCCCGTTCTGGCGCTCTGCCGGCGGGGGAAATCATCACCGATGGCCATCTTCATCATCCCGGCGGCCACCACGATGAGGAGAGAGTAGTCCACCCTCAGGGCTGAGGGTTTTTACCAGTAGTTATGTGTTTAATCTCACTCTCTCTTGTGTTCTTGAGATGTCATGATCTTGATGTATCGCGGGCTTTGTTAATATAGTTGGATCATATGGTTTTTTCCCCTCTCTATCTTGTTGTGATGAATTGAGTTTTTCCCTTTGAGATTTCGTTGTTATCAGATTGAATACTTTTATGGATTTGAGATCACTTGATATATGTCTTGCATATGAATACTCGTGGTGACAATGGGGTATCATATTGATTCACTTGATATGTGTTTAGGCATTCAACTCGTGGATTCCCGCAGTGACATTGGGGTAATCTATGCATAGGGGTTGATGCATGTTCACGTCTTTTGTTCCTCCGATAGTAATCTTGGGGCACTCTTTGAGGTTCTTTGTGTTGGATTGAGTATTATGAATATGTAATTATTTGGTGTTATTTTAGTACAAACTCTTGGATAGATCAATCGGAAAGAATAGCTTTGAGGTGGTTTCATACCCTACAACGATTTCTTCTTATGTTCTCCGCTAGATAGGAACTTTGGAGTGATTCTTCGTTGCACGTTGAGGGATGGTTATATGATCCAATTATATTAGCATTGTTGAGAGATTGTGTTAGCGAAACTATGGACCCTAGGCTTCATTTTTAAGCATTGCAATACCGTTTTTGTGCCTGTTTACTATTTGGTACCTTGCTGTTTTTATTTATTCAGATTATAAAAATACATTTCTACCATCCATATTACACTTTTATCACCATCTCTTCGCCGAACTAGTGGACCTATACAATTTTTCATTGTATTGGGTGTGTTGGTGAAAGGATCGAGAAGAGGTGTCTAGAGGGGGGGGTGAATAGACTCTAATCAAGAAAAGTTATAGTTTTTAATTCTTTAGGTTCATGTGGAGTATTAGCACAAGTTTAAACATTCACAAAACATATCAAGCAAGCATGCAAGCATACAAAGAGTATATGAGCAGTGGAAAGTAAAGCATGCAAGTTGCAAGAATGTAAAGAGAAGGGATTGGAGTGTGCAAACGCAATTTGGAGACATGGTGATTTTTTATCCGTGGTTCCGATAGGTGGTGCTATCGTACATCCACGTTGATGGAGACTTCAACCCACGAAGGGTAATGGTTGCGCGAGTCCACGGAGGGCTCCACCCACGAAGGGTCCACGAAGAAGCAACCTTGTCTATCCCACCATGGCCGTCGCCCACGAAGGACTTGCCTCACTAGGGTAGATCTTCACGAAGTAGGCGATCTCCTTGCCCTTACAAACTCCTTGGTTCAACTCCACAATCTTGTCGGAGGCTCCCAAGTGGCACCTAGCCAATCTAGGAGACACCACTCTCCAAGAAGTAACAAATGGTGTGTTGATGATGAACTCCTTGCTCTTGTGCTTCAAATGATAGTCTCCGCAACACTCAACTCTCTCTCATAGGATTGGATTTGGTAGAAAGAAGATTTGAGTGGAAAGCAACTTGGGGAAGGCTAGAGATCAAGATTTATGTGGTTGGAATGGAATATCTTGACCTCAACACAAGTGTAGGTGGTTCTCTCTCAGAAAATGTGTATTGGAAGTGTAGGCATGTTCTGATGGCTCTCTCCATGAATGAAGAGTGGGTGGAGGGGTATTTATAGACTCCACACAAAATCTAACCGTTACACACAAATCACCAAACTCGGTGGGACCGAATCATGAAACTCGGTCAAACCGATTTAGTTCAAAATGTGAACGTTAGGATTCTCGGTGGGACCGACATGTCAACTCGGTGGGACCGATTTCGTTAGGGTTAGGGTAAATCCAAAACTCGGTTTGACCGATTACTCAAACTCGGTGGGACCAATTTGGGTAATAAGCGTAACAGAGAGTTGACCAAGCAAACTTGGTGGGGCCGATTGTGTATCTCGGTGGGACCGAAAATATTGCAATAGGTAACAGAGAGTTTGCAAGCCCATCTCGGTGAGACCGAGATCCCATCGGTGAGACCAAACTGATTAGGGTTTCTGGCAATGGCTATGTCAACTGAACTCGGTGGCTCCGGATAGAAAGAATCGGCGGGGCCAAGTTTGAATTTTGGTTTGGGACAAATTTGGAAGTGAGAAAGTGGTTGAGGGCTTTGGAGCATATCACTAAGCACTTTGAGCAAGCAAGCCATTAAGCAACACCCCTTCTTAATAGTATTGGCTTTCCTATGGACTCAATGTGATCTTGGATCACTAAAATAGAAAATGTAGAGTCCTGAGCTTTGAGATTGAGCCAATTCTTTGTCCTTAGCATAGTGAAGGGGTTCCACATCCTCTAGTCCATGCCACTCCATGGTTGAACTTGTCTGAAACATACTAGGTAGAAACATTAGTCCAATAAGAGATATGTTGACATTAATTACCAAAATCACCCAGGGAGCACTTGTGCTTTCAATCTCCCCCTTTTTGGTAATTGATGACAATATACATCAAAGCTTTAGATAAAGATATAGAGAACAACAAGTAAATCTTTGGAAAGACATGTAACATGCAAAGGTCCCCCTATATGTATGTAATCATATAAATATGAGACGTAGGAGAATGTGAATGCATAAGCATGACAGAGTAAGCCATGTGTTACATGTATCTTGGCTATATGCATCAGAGTGAAAGATCTAAATATAGGAAATGTGCCTTCATGCTCATGAGTCCTTCTTGCAAACAATATGTACATCAGCAAGAAATCCTCATGCACCTGACTGTGATGCATATTCTTACCTTGTGGTCTTGAGTTGGCTTAGAAGGGAATAGACCCGAGTAAACAAGGTTAGATAACACAGATACATCTACTAGCCAGAGCAAACAAAAGAACCACAAAGGTACCAAGATTGGGATGACATGTAGAGTGTGAGTACTGAGTACTCTATTAGATATAGACATGTCCCCAAAGGTAAAGATGTGCAATAGAATCAGAGATTTCCTCCCCTTAGATGTCTTGCTCCCCCTGAATCTTGAATGGGTTATTGGGAGAAGATAGGGAACAGAAAATCAGAGAAAAAGAAAAGACAACAGAGCTAATGCAAGCAATCAAATATGGTCAAATATGAACATGTCTTTCCCCTCTTAAAGACATGTAACTTCTCTCCTCTTAAACACCAAGCATCTGGGGTTTTCTTACTCTCTTACCTTTGAGTGTTCTCCCCCTATAGAAATGATTAAGCATAGAGCTTTGATGTGATCTCTCTCTCCCCCTTTGACATCAATTTCCAAGAAGGGCTCTTCTGGATTTTTGTTTTATTGCAGACGGGTTTGGTCCTTGAGTCACAAAGCAAGTCGAATGTGATGCTGGTAGAGGACAAGAGTCATTGAGTGGAGCTGGAGCAAAAATGAATGCAGGAATAAATGGCAAGTTGTCTTTCCTATAGTGAAATCGGTAGCACCAAGTTGTTTTCTTTGATGGCACCAAGCGAATTCGGTTGGGCCGAAGGAAACAAACCGGTGTGATCGAGTCCATCATAGAGAAAACACTTCGTTCCTCAGCTCACTAGGCACTTAAGATCTCACAAGGATTTTCAAGGAATTTGCTGAAAGATTTGCAATGAATTGGATGCAGGAAATGCAGAATGACAAGAACGAAAATAAATAAAAAGATCTAGATGAAGTTTTTTTTGAAAGGGGAAAACACATATGCATGAGACAAATGCAAGAGGAAACACAAGAGAACTTCATCTAGAATTGGAAGTGACAAAGTCACCTATGTTAGAGTATATTGACTTAGGAGTCAAGTGAGGTCACTTGATCTTTGGTCATACTCATCGTTTAAGCTCAAAAATGGGGTTACCCTTTTTCGTTTAATCATCTTGATATATTCACATCTTGTTGAGTTTCTCTAACCCATGACTTGGAGTAAAGATTCTCTAAGATGGAATAACATACCTTGGGTGGTGGTGTTAATATTGATCATGTAGTTGAACTTGTGTGGGTTGCTCAAGGTTGATGTAACTCATCAAGAGTTGGGAGCACCACCTTGGAATTTTGAGTTCATCTTCCTACATGGGTTAGCTTTGCAAGTAAGAGCACTTGTGTATGACAATCATAAATCTTAATGTAGAATGTGTCAAAGGATATGTTTGAAGAGTTTTGTGCTTCCTTGTCTTCAACCACCATTATGTAGAGACTTGATGATGTAAAGATTGCTCAAGATATGAGTGAGTTGAAATCTTATGGATTTAGATTCATCCAAGTACCTACAAGGGTTAGATAGCATGCAAGGGTGCAAAAATATCCAAGACATATAGAAGCACCATGAAAGAAATATCAAGGATTAGTCAAAGGCTCATGCCTTGCATGTATCAAATGGAGTTCCTACTCCAAGTTTGAAGCATCGTTGATGTTCAATTCACCTCTCAAACGGCAAAAGACTTTCTCATCAAGCGGTTTGGTAAATATATCCGCTAATTGCTTATCGGTGCGAACATGCTTAAGATCAATGTCCCCTTTGGCAACATGATCTCGAATGAAATGATGATGAACTTCAATATGCTTAGTTCGAGAATGTTGCATGGGATTGTGAGCAAGCTTAATAGCACTTTCATTGTCACAAAGCAATGGAACATGTTTCACATATATCCCATAATCTTTAAGAGTTTGGGTCATCCAAAGTAATTGAGCACAACATGATCCAACAGTAATGTATTCCGCTTCGGCGGTGGATAAGGATACCAAGTTTTGTTTCTTGGAGGATCAAGACACAAGAGATCTACCAAGAAATTGACAAGTACCCAAAGTGGACTTTCTATCAACCTTATCTCCGGCATAGTCCGAATCGGAGTAACCAACAAGATCGAAAGAAGACCTCTTAGGATACCAATGCTAGATTTTGGGGTGTGTATTAAGTATCTCACTATCCTTTTCACGACCTTAAGATGACACTCTTTAGGGGCCGCTTGATATCGTGCACACATGCACACACTCAGCATAATATCAGGACGAGAGGCACATAGATATAACAATGAACCAATCATAGATTGGTAAACTTTTTGATCAACCGGTTCACCATCTTTGGTCAAATCAAGATGTCCACTAGTAGGCATGGGTGTAGTCATACCTTTGCATTCTTGCATATTGAACTTCTTGAATAATTCCTTGGTGTACTTTGTTTGAGAGACAAAGGTACCTTCCCTAGTTTGCTTGATTTGCAAACCAAGAAAGAATTTGAGTTCACTCATCATAGACATCTCAAACTTCTCCGACATTAGCTTTCCAAACTTCTCACTAAAATGAGGGTTAGTTGAACCAAATATAATATCATCAACATAAATTTGGCACACAAATAGTTCTCCATTAACCCTTTTAGTAAAAAGAGTAGAATCAATTTTGCCAATTTCAAAGCCTTTTTCAATAAGAAACTTGGTCAAGCATTTATACCACGCTCTAGGGGCTTGTTTAAGACCATAAAGGGCTTTGTGAAGTTTGTAAACATGATTAGGTTTCTTAGGATTGACAAAGATGGGAGGTTGCTTAACGTAAACTTCCTCCTCAATTTCACCATGTAGAAAAGCACTTTTAATGTCCATTTGGTACAAGGTGATATCATGGTGATTAGCATAAGCAAGTAAGATGTGAATGGACTCAAGTCTAGCAACGAGAGCATATGTCTCACCATAGTCCATACCTTCGATTTGAGTGTACCCTTGGGCGACTAGGCGAGCTTTGTTGTAGACAACTTGACCATCTTCATCTTGCTTGTTGTGAAACACCCATTTGGTACCAATGATGTTGTGGTTGTTGTCGGGCTTCTCGACCAAAGTCCACACTTGATTTCTCTCAAAGTTGTGTAGCTCTTCATGCATAGCGTTAATCCAATCCAGATCTTCCAATGCTTCTTCAACCTTCATAGGTTCAATGATAGAGATGAATGAGTAATGTTCACAAAAGTTAGCCAAACGAGTTTTAGAGCGAGTGATTCTCCCGGTTTGGATATCATTGTAGATTTGCTCGACTGGATGATCTTTAGCGATTCTTGCTCGAACTCGTGGAAGCTTTGGCTTGGCTCGGGGTGGAACATCCTCTTCATATTGATCTTCTTCTTGGCCTTCTTCATTGTTGACGTTGTCATTCTCTTGTCGTGGTGGAGAAGGAGGTTGTTGATGTTCATCTTGGTGTACTTCCTCATTTTCTTCGTCTTGGTGTGCCCCACTTGTGGATGCTTCCGTATCAATTCTTGGTTCACCTTGTCGTGAGGTGGAAGCTTCTACTTGGATGGACGAGGTACTCTCCTTCACCTCCGTTGGACGAATCTTGCCAATAGACAAGTCTTGGATTGCTTACGAAGGGTCTTTGTCTCCTACATCAATTGGTAATTGCTCTACTTGCGAGCCGTTAGATTCATCAAACTTCACACCTACCGTCTCTTCAACCTTTTGGGTGAAATTGCTGTAGGCACGGTAAGTGCGAGAGTTTGAGCCATAACCAAGTAGGAAACCTTCATGAGATTTATGAGCAAATTTAGAACGACTATGCTTATCAAGAATGTAGAACTTTTAGCCCAATACTCAAAAGTATGCAACTTGGGGTTTGTTACCGGTGAGGAGCTCATATGCCGTCTTGCCGAGTAGCTTGTGAAGATACAAGTGATTTGTTGCATGACAAGCTGTCTCCATCGCTTCCGCCCAAAAGTGTTTTGGAGTCTTGTACTCATCAAGCATCGTTCTTGCCATCTCAATAAGAGTCCGGTTCTTCCTCTCAACAACTCCATTTTGTTGAGGTGTGTACATAGCTGAGAACTCATGTGAAATCCCCTCTTTGTCAAGAAAGGTATCCACATTTGCGTTCTTGAACTCTGTTCCGTTGTCGCTCCGAACCTTCTTGATTTTCACGTCAAATTGATTTTGGGCTTCCTAGCGAAGTTTTTGAAGATCTTTTGGACCTGTGATTTGTCATCAAGAAACAACACCCATGTAAATCTTGAAAAATCATCAACTATGACTAGACTAAATGAGTTACCACCGAGACTCTTGTAGGCATTGGGACCAAAGAGATCCATGTGAAGTAGCTCGAGTGGTCTTCTCGTGGTCATGATGTTCTTCGCGCGATGACTTCCTCCAACCTGTTTTCCTACCTGACAAGCACTACAAAGCCTATCCTTGTCAAATATGACATCTTTTATTCCAAGGATATGATCACCTTTAATAAGCTTATCAAGATTTCGCATACCCACATGACCTAGTCTTCTATGCCACGACCAGCCTTTGGAAGATTTGGCAATTAAGCAAGTTCTAGGTTGAGCCTTGTTAGTGAAATTAACAATGTAAAGATCACCTCTACGTATACCGGTAAAGACCATTTTACGATTGTCTCTACGAAACACTTGGCAATCTACCTCAGTAAACAGGACATTGAAACCGAAATCAGCAAGTCCATATACTGAAAGTAAATTGTACCCAAGAGATTCAACGAGCATGACATTTTGTATGGAGCTATCATGTGAGATGGCCACCTTACCTAGCCCAACCACCTTACCCTTTGAGTTATCACCAAAGGTGACATACTTTCGAGGGCCGTGATTTTCAGCAAGCTCACGGAACATATCTTTATCTCCGGTCATATGATCAGTACATCCACTATCAAGGACCCGTTCCTTCCCTCCGGCCATGTAGCCACGAAGATTTGCCATAAGACCAAAGTGTCTCATTGCATCATCAAGATCACAGTCACTATCATCATCCTCATTATAGTATCCATGTTCAACATCATCTTGTGATTGATCAACTCCTAGAGAGGGTAATTCATTAGATAAATGATCATTTTTATGGTTATCTTTATGAATTCTAATAGCTTTGGAAATGATATTGCTAATGATTCCAACATCTCCTTTGGCACTCGTAAGATTAGTAAGCTCAAATAAGCAGTCACCAAATTTGGGATCATTGGAACTCATCTTAATCAAGGCAATGGACTTATGAAGAATCTCATCTAAGCTCTTCAAGGAATAGTTTGGAAAACGTTCCTCAAGGAATCTCCATATAGTATAGGCACAATCAAGAGTAGGCAAACATCCAATCAAGTTTCTAGGCAAGCCTCTAGTGATAAGATTAATAGTTCTAAGGTTGCAGATCATGTCAATAGATTCATCAAGGGTAGGATGCAAAGGATCAACATGAGGTGCACAAGGGCTAGTAATGTACTTGTTCAAATAATATTCATTGAAAATCTCAAGCATTTCATTTTTCCACTCATAGAAGAACTCTCCATCAAGAATAGGCACTCTACGTCTAAGACTCCCCAAAGTAGACACATCCATCTTCCTCCAAAGGTGTTTAAACCAAGGCAGTGGAGACCATTGCTCTGATACCAATTGAAAGGATCGAGAAGAGGTGTCTAGAGGGGGGGGGGGAGAATAGACTCTAATCAAGAAAAGTTGCAGTTTTTAATTCTTTAGGTTCATGTGGAGTATTAGCGCAAGTTTAAACATTCACAAAACATATCAAGCAAGCATGCAAGCATACAAAGAGTATATGAGCAGCGGAAAGTAAAGCATGCAAGTTGCAAGAATGTAAAGAGAAGGGATTGGAGTGTGCAAACGCAATTTGGAGACACGGTGATTTTTTATCCATGGTTCTGATAGGTGGTGTTATCGTATATCCACGTTGATGGAGACTTCAACCCACGAAGGGTAATGGTTGCACGAGTCCACGGAGAGATCCACCCACGAAGGGTCCACGAAGAAGCAACCTTGTCTATACCACCATGGCCGCCGCCCACGAAGGACTTGCCTCACTAGGGTAGATCTTCACGAAGTAGGCGATCTCCTTGCCCTTACAAACTCCTTGCTTCAACTCCACAATCTTGTCGGAGGCTCCCAAGTGACACCTAGCCAATCTAGGAGACACCACTCTCCAAGAAGTAACAAATGGTGTGTTGATGATGAACTCCTTGCTCTTGTGCTTCAAATGATAGTCTCCCCAACACTCAACTCTCTCTCATAGGATTGGATTTGGTATAAAGAAGATTTGAGTGAAAAGCAACTTGGGGAAGGCTAGAGATCAAGATTTATGTGGTTGGAATGGAATATCTTGACCTCAACACAAGTGTAGGTGGTTCTCTCTCAGAAAATGTGTATTGGAAGTGTAGGCATGTTCTGATGGCTCTCTCCACGAATGAAGAGTGGATGGAGGGGTATTTATAGCCTCCACACAAAATCTAACCGTTACACACAAATCACCAAACTCGGTGGGACCGAATCATGAAACTCGATCAGACCGAGTTAGTTCAAAATGTGAACGTTAGGATTCTCGGTGGGACCGACATGTCAACTCGATGGGACCGATTTCGTTAGGGTTAAGGTAAATCCAAAACTCGGTTTGACCGATTATTCAAACTCGGTGGGACCGATTTGGGTAATAAGCGAAACAGAGAGTTGACCAAGCAAACTCGGTGGGGCCGATTGTATATCTCGGTGGGACCAAAAATATTGCAATAGGTAACAGAGAGTTTGCAAGCCCATCTCGGTGAGACCGAGATCCCATCGGTGAGATCGAACTGATTAGGGTTTCTGGCAGTGGCTATGTCAACTGAACTCAGTGGCTCCGTGTAACGCCCTCGATGCGGCTATATCTCCTACGTGTCGAAGCACGACTTAGAGGCATAACCGCATTGAAGGCAATGTCGCAAGTAAGGCAATCTTCACGACATCCCATGTAATATAGATAATAAAGGGAAGGGTACATAGTTGGCTTACACTCGCCACGTCAAACAAAGTACATAAATAGCATTACATCATCCAATCACTCATGGTCCGACTACGGTACCAAAATAAAAGATCAACCCAACATGTGACACGGTCCCGATCGCCCCAAGTGGGCACCACTACTGATCATTAGGGAAAGACACATAGTAATGGCGTGAGTCTTCGTCGAACTCCCACTTGTGCTCAAGCGCATCATCTAGAACCGAGTCATCGGGCCCTGCATCTGGTTTGGAAGTAATCTGTGAGCCATGGGGACTCAGCAATCTCGCACCCTCGTGATCAAGACTATTTAAGCTTATAGGTAAGGCAAGGTAATATGTGGAGCTGCAGCACGCGACTAGCATATATGGTGGCTAACCTGTTCGCAAAAGAGAGCTAGAAGAGAAGGCAAAGCGCGAACGAAGAACTAGAGAACAACCTACGGCAAACATTACTCCAACACCGTGTTCACTTCCCGGACTCCGCCGAGAAGAGACCATCACGGTAACACACTCAGTTGATTCATTTTAATTAAGTTAAGGTTCAAGTTATCTACAACCGGACATTAACAAATTCCCATCTGCCCATAACCGCGGGCATGGCTTTCGAAAGTTCAAATCCCTGCAGGGGAGTCCCAACTTAGCCCATGACAAGCTCTCACGGTCAACGAAGGATATACCTTCTCCCGAGACATTCCGATCAGACTCGGTATCCCGGTTCTACAAGACAACTCCGACAAGTTAAAACAAATCCAGCAACACCGCCCGAATGTGCCGACAAATCCCGATAGGAGCTGCACATATCTCGTTCTCAGGGCACACTCAGATGAGACATCCTACAAGTAAAACCAAACCTCAAGTTGCCCCGAGGTGGCCCCGCAGTCTGCTCGGTCGGACCAACACTCAGAGGAGCACTGGCCCGGGGGGGGGGGTTAAATAAGATGACCCTCGGGCTCCGGAAACCCAAGGGAAAAAGAGGCTAGGTGGAAAATGGTAAAACCAAGGTTGGGCATTGCTGGAGGAGTTTTATTCAAGGCGAACTGTCAAGGGGTTCCCATTATTACCCAACCGCGTAAGGAACGCAAAATCCGGGAACATAACACCGATATGACGGAAACTAGGGCGGCAAGAGTGGAACAAAACAGTAGGAAAAAGGCCGAGCCTTCCACCCTTTACCAAGTATATAGATGCATTAAGATAACAAGATAATATAGTGATATCCCAACAAGAAAATAATGTTCCAACAAGGAATGATCTCCAATCTTCACCTGCAACTAGCAACGCTATAAGAGGGGCTGAGCAAAGCGGTAACATAGCCAATCAACGGTTTGCTAGGACATGGTGGGTTAGAGGTTTGACATGGAAATTTGGGAGGCATGATAAGCAAGTGGTAGGCATCGTAGCATAGGCATAGCAAAAGAGCGAGCATCTAGCAAAGGAAAGATAGAAGTGATTTCGAGGGTATGATCATCTTGCCTGCAAAGTTGTCAGAGTTGACTAAATCCTCAAAAGCAAACTCAACGGGCTCCTCGTTAGCGAACTCGTCTCCCGGCTCTACCCAAACAAGACAAAAAAGCACTAGGAACACAATCAACCATGTGCAAATGCTCGAACAACATGATGCAAACATGGTATGCTAAGCGGGATGCGATATGTGATGCATATGCAAGATTTGACAAGGAATGATTGAACCTGGCCTCAACATGGAAATCCAAGTGTGCCACTGGAAAGGTGAGGTGATTTCGGTTGAAATCGATATAAAGAACACCGGAATCGGAGGCACGGTTTGGAAATGGCAAGCAAAACAAATATGGCACCGGTCTGCGATAAACAGCAAGTAGCCATCTAAATGCATCAAGATAATTATGCTACAGCACTCAAACATGGCAACAAAATATATGGCAGGGATCCACTCATAATGCTTGACAAAATATGAACACTGAGCTACGGCCAATTCATCCATTTACAGGTTCAAACAAGCATGGCAAAAGTGCAATTTGTAAACTGGTTTCAGACTTGGTGAAATTAACACAAGCCTGGAATTTCAGATCAGGTAGCACACTTTGGAGCAAGAAAACTATATGCTACAGAAAATTAACATGGCAAACCAAGGCATGGCATGGAGCTACTCAAAGAGCTTAAAAAAAGTCCCTTAGTGACCTTGAGCCAAAAGGGATAAGAAAATACAATTGCAAGCATGTGAACATGCCAGAAACATAATCAGATCTCAGACCTAGAGAAAAACTGGAACATGCAAATATCTTAGCGAGTAGGCATGTTTACAAGCTCGATGCACTCACTACAGAGCATGTCATGACAAACTAAGCATACACCCATCAAGAATGCACATTATACAAGATAGACATGGTAAGAACAACAACATAGCATGCACGGATCAACCACAACATCCTCGGCAAAATCGCTAACAAGTAGACAATCTGCCCAGATTCATGAAATAGCAAAAGTAGAGCTCGATTGACTCAAGCTAGGGTGCTCCATAATTGCAAAAGAAGACATGGATGGATAGAGCACTACAAGATTAACAAATCATCCTTACTGATCATCCTCAAAAGAGGCACGGATCACTAGGAAACAACATGAACATATGGCATATTGATAAAAACAGATCAAGGACTTAGTGATATTTCTAAGTCCCTGAAATCAGCATTAACGAATGCACCACTTTGCAAGCTTGTGCTAGTCACCACACATATCACAAAAATACATGGATAGCACCTCTATAAAGATGTCAAAGCATATAACAAAAGACATGTAGAGCTCAGGAGCATATCATGCACACATTAAACATGGCAAAAATGACAAATAGCTATTTGGTGCAGCAGATCTGACAATTAACTCAAATAGCACTCTTCCAACAGCATTTCGGGCATCAAGATGAACTCAAATGAAAATGATTTGATAAGACGAAATGATGCACTCTCTGAGGTGAACATTTTGATATGCTACACGCCCAAAATGGAGCTACGATTGCAGAGTTACGACATGATGAAAAGGGCAAAATAAACTGCAGACTTGGGAAAAAAATGAGGTCAACCTCTTCTCAGATCTAGGGTTCTACGCAGGCGCGTGAACTGAGGGGATCTCCGGCGAGGTGGTGGCTGCTCCGGTGAGGTGAAGGCGAGGGGGAGGCCGGGGAAGGGCGGATCCGGCCCTTCCTCGTCCAGATCCGGCGGAGGGCGGCGGCTTCGGCCACCGGGGACGGTGAGGGGGCGCGGGGCGGCGTGCTCGCGGCTCCGGCGAGCTCCTGCTGGCCGGCGGCGAGCCGGTGGTGGCGGAGGATGGCGTCAGGCGGCGGAGCGGCGAAGCCGGGCGGCGGGGCGCGCGGCCGGCGCGGGAGCCAGGCGGCGGCGGGCGCGCGGGCCGGGGAGGGCCCCGCGTGGGCCTGGCGGGCCGGCGGCGGAGGGGGCGGCGATGTGGGCGCGTGGGCCACGTGGCAAGCTACGGTTGGTTCGGCCGAGCGGCGGACAATGTCCGGCCGTCCGGATTTTGTCCGGCGACTGGAGGAGGAGGGGGGCTAGGGTTTCAACCGTGATTTCGAATGGGGAAGATATTTATAGGCATAGAGGGAGCTAGGAGTGTCCAAATGAGGTGCGGTTTTCGGCCACGCGATCGTGATCGAACGCTCTAGATGATGGAGAGGGTTTTGGTGGGTTTTGGGCCAAATTGGAAGGGTGTTGGGCTGCAACACACACGAGGCCTTCTCGTTCCCTCGGTTAACCGTTGGAGCATCAAACGAAGTCCAAATGGTACGAAACTTGACAGGCGGTCTACCGGTAGTAAACCAAGGCCGCTTGGCAAGTCTCGGTCCAATCCGGAAATGTTTAACCCCCACACATGAAAAGAAGGTAGAAATGACCACCGGAGGAGATAGGAGCGCCAGAATGCAAAACGGACAACGGAGAAAATGCTCGGATGCATGAGACGAACACGTATGCAAATGCAATGCACATGATGACATGATATGAGATGCATGACAACGACAACAACATACGGAGACAAAAACCCGAACCCGAGAAAATAAAATAACTTAGCACCGGAAATGGCAAGAGTTGGATTACATATTAGGTAAATCACCTCCGGGGTGTTACACTCCGGATAGAACGAATCGGTGGGGCCGAGTTTGACTTTTGGTTTGGGACAAATTTGAAAGTGAGAAAGTGGTTGAGGGCTTTGGAGCATATCACTAAGCACTTTGAGCAAGCAAGCCATTAAGCAACACCTCACCCCTTCTTAATAGTATTGGCTTTCCTATGGACTCAATGTGATCTTGGATCACTAAAATAGAAAATGTAGAGTCCTGAGCTTTGAGCTTGAGCCAATTCTTTATCCTTAGCATATTGAAGGGGTTCCACATCCTGTAGTCCATGCCACTCCACTATTGAACTTGTCTGAAACATACTAGGTAGAAACATTAGTCCAACAAGATATATGTTGACATTAATTAACAAAATCACCCAGGGAGCACTTGTGCTTTCAATTGGGTACACAGGGAGATTTCTTGTATTTGATTGCAGGGTTGTTTGAGAGAGACCATCTTCATCCTACGCCTCCCACAGATTGATAAACCTTAGGTCATCCACTTGAGGGAAAATTGCTACTGTCCTACAAAACTCTACGCTTGGAGGCCCAACACATATCTACAAGAATAAAGTTACGTAGTAGACATCACTCCCCTCCATCAAAAGAAATTCCAATTCTTACAAGGTTAGCGACTATTTGGAGACCACCGATTCTAACTGTCAAAACAAGCACCAAGCACTCCAGTGCAAGGCAACTGGAGTGGATGATTCTGTACAATGAGGCCTCCGACATACGAACCTGCATAAGTGAAAGTTTTTTGAGAAGTGGGAGTCGAAGGTTTTGTACCATATTGTCTGGTTGTTTGCACAATGCAAAGGTGGCGGTGTGGAGAGAGGAGGAAAACCGCGAGATGGACATCGGTGTTGAGGGCACAACACTACAAAAAAAACCACTTCCATGATGATACGTGTTTGTCACAGTAGGTCACATTTTTGTCATGCATGTACATCCATGACGATTTTATGACAGAATCAAGATAGTCATACCCGTGTTGTCCTAGAAGTGTTCCATGGCAATACCAAAATTATCATCACGGAAGTGTCCACTTCCATGACGATAAATGCCGCATCATGGAAATGCTTTCGTCAAGGGTAATCGACACGTGGCATCCACTGTAGCGGGGCACCGTTAAGCTATCGGGTCCGGTTTTGGATCCGATAACCCGCTAACAGCCACGACCAATGGCGATCTTCCATGTGTAAAATTCTCATTTGCCGACGAAACCATGTGTCAGCTCCGCGTTGGTACAGATGTCACTCATCCAATGGGCGAGATGCGCCTATGATATGTTGACACGTGGACCGGCACAAAAGTGGCCCATAAATATTAAATGGGCCGGCCCAGCTAAAGGCCCACAAGATTTTGCAGACCATAATGGGTCGGCCCAGCTAAAGGCCCACAATATTTTGAGGACACTAGTGGGCCGACCCGCTAACAGGCTGCCTGTAACATCCTAATTTTCCTAAATTAGGATGTTAATAGATCATTCATATGCATATCATATTTTTATTGCATTATTGGTTTTTTAGAATATTCAAATCATTATGCAACAAAAGGTAATTGATTGGAGTGGAGATAACATGACATCTCCCCTGTTTAAAAATGTTCATAATGTGCAGAATATTATTTCCAGTTCATCTGATATGTTCTGGTAATTTTTGCAATCTTCAAAATATTTTATTTGATTGTTTTATTGCTGTTTGAGTGGCCTATTGCATCAAAATTATTTTACAAAATTGCTTTAGTGTTGGAACTAGTGTTCCTGTAGTTTATAGCTATAGGGCTATTTTATATTGTGTATTTTTTGTTTCCGCAGCTTTTGTAAAAAAAGAAGAAAGAAGCAGCGCGCAGCACCGCCGCGACCACTTTTGGCCCACGGCGAGCCCACCAACCGCGCGCAGCCGCGACCCAGCTTCCCGCGAAGCGGCACCCAACACCGCTGCGCCCGACCCCCAACCTGCTACCCCTCTCTCGCTGACGGGTGGACCCGCACCCCTTTCTCCTTCCCCGGGCTGGACTAGAGCGCATCACATGCGCGACCGAGGCCAAGCCCGGATCGATGCGGCGCCTGGTCCAACCCCGTACACCTCTGGGACTTCACGATCGAGCAAAAGCCCTCGGGAACCCTAGCTCAGCCCCTTCTCCGTCCCTTCCTCGTCCGCACGAGCCGCTGCGGCAAAACGAATCTTGCCAGAGGAGCTCCAAGTCCGCCGCCATTCGTCGTTCCATTCCGTCGCTATAAGAGCTCACCCAGCCGCGTCGCCTACTCCACTCGATCTCCCTCTCGACGCCGCACTCGTTTGACACCTCGGGTTAACCTGCAGCACTCCAGGACGACGCCTCCATCGATGCCTGACTTCGCGGGAGCACGCCGGAGTTCAGGAGCTTGCCACCACCGCTCGAGGGAGCCCGGTCGCCGTTGAACACCACCACTACGTCCGCCACTCACTACCGCACCCGCCCAAGCCCTAACCTTCGCCGGAGACCCACTGGGGAGCCGCCGCCGCCGATGCCCGACCACCGCCGCCATTTTCCCCTATTCTGGTGTGCACATGTGCCTAGACAATCGGACGCCACCACTTGGCACTTTGCTATAGGACACACACAGGAGTTCGCTTCAGCGCTCAGGAGTTTTCTGCTGTTTTTTTCAGTTTTTCATCCAAAGTTCAATTAGCTATAACTTCTTTTCTAGATATCCTTTTTAGGTGATTCTTTTTCCTATGCACTCACAAAAATCAGCAGTTTATCACAGTACCAACTTTGCACATGTTTGCACAATTCAAATTTGAATCCGTTTGAATTCGAATCAAATCTTCCAAAGGTTGTATCTTTTAAACCGTGTATCGGAATCGAGTGATTCTCTTTGCATTGTGATGGTAGTGCTATGTTGGTGATCTGTGCATGTTGTTTTGCTATTGTTTTTGAGTTTTAAAATGACTTTCTTTCTGTTGGTTTTATTTTGGCTCTATTTGTGTTCTGGTGATTGATTTGTTGAATTGTGTGAAACGTGTAGATTGTCCGGAGTGCGACGCGAGCTATTGTCAGGAGTGTGACCTTTTGAACCAGAACCAAGGCAAGTTACATGTTGATCATCCTTTACCTATTGTTTTCTATGCATGTAGTTATATCACACTATGAATATATGCATGTATAGGATTATTATATTATTTTTCTATATTGTTGAGCTATCTCCCGTCATTGCAGATCATGGTAGTTGTAGTTTTGCTATGCTTTGTAGACGGGGTGGTTCGAGTATTCATTCAGCTTATGTGAGGATTATATATTTAACAAATTGAGTAGTAACTCATGATTTAACTCACCTCTGGGTGGAAGTGGTATTGCTTGGTATTGAGGGAAGGCATCATGGGGTCTTGCACCTTTTCTAAGGCCATGCGCTCATGAGAGTGCACCCTAAGTGGAAAGCCACCTAGGTTCAAAAAATCAGAGAGACTTAGTGACTAGTAGCTTCCATGTGCGGCCGCTGGCTATATGGGCTCTGGCTTAGTTGATCGGTTGTTGGAACCCTGGCCTAGACAGTGTTGACAGATGTAGCATATGTAGGTGGGTGGCCATCAGGTGGTTAAGGGAACCTCTTCTGAAAGACTTCGTCTCAATCTTCGGATTGGGTCCAGTGGGTAAAGCATACTAAACTCTGCAGAGTATTAAAAACTAATCATGATTAGCCGTGCCCCAGTTATGGGAAAGTTTGAGCCACTATGCCATTACAATTGTTGGATGATCTTGACGGATGTGACACTTAATAATATTTGTGGGCAACTTAATAATGGGTAGGTTGGAATTGGAGCTGCCAATTGAACCTTGTTTATATAATTGTAGTAATAAAAGAACTACATAAAAATATGACTATTAGGTAGTTATGAGGACAAAATCAGCTTTCTACAAAATAAACCCTCAAGCCTTCCTTTTGATATACTATGCATATACATGTAGGTCTGCTTTATTATTACTCCTGCGTAACTTGCCAATACATTCAAAGTATTGACCTATATGGCTGCAATGTCTCATGTTGCAGGATTTTCAGATGAAGAGTAAGGTACCGTTAGGGTCGCGAGTTTGCACTCATCATCGCCAGTGGGCTATGATGGGACTCATTGTTATACTCTACTACTTTCCGTTGTTTGATTGAATAAAGCTAGCCAAGTACTATGCAGATTGTTTTATTTTATACATTCTGGATCATATGTTGTAAATGATGCACCTGTTATTCTGCTATTCGTCTATACCGTGTGTGCTAGCGAGTTCGATCCAGGGACTAGCACGGTAAGCACAGAGACTCAAATCCTTCGAGGTTTGGTCGTTACACTCCCATGTTTTGGGCCAAATGTCGGCCCATATTTGATTCGGTCCATTACAACCTGCCATGTTCTGGGCCTAATAAGGGCCCATATGAGATATGACCCGTTAATAGCCTACCACATTCTGGGCCATATTACGGCCCATATCAGATCTGACCCTTTAAGAGCCTTTCATTCTTTGGGCTAAATTATGGCCCATATCAAATTAGCCCCGTCAACTGGATGATATGCTTTTGGGCCCACTTGAGGCCCGGTTAGGATTTCTGTTTGCTAAAGGCCCATTTAATAGTATGACCTGATATTAGTTTCAGCCTGTTAAAGGCCCGTTTAACATTTCGGCCCTATATTTATTTTGGCTTGTTAAAAGCCCATCATATAGTTGGGCCTAATTATGGCCCACTTTACATCCGGCCTACTCACAACCAATAATCTGATTGGGCCAAACAAGGATGGAGACAATTTTTGCCTGTTAACGGCCCGTGATGTGATTGGCACAATCATGGGCCGAGGTCTATTTCGGCCTGTTGTCGGCCCACGAGCTATTCGGCACGTTTCAAGCCCAACCTACTTTTCAGCCTACTAAAAGCCCATTGAATTTTCTTGCCAAAATAGGGCCGGCGGTTTACTCGGCCTATTAAAGGCCCGAAACTACTAGTGGGCAAGTTTACATTTAGGCATGTTAACAGACCAAGATGACTGGACCCATGATGCGGCCCATACATAGTGATTTGCATGACGGCCCGATTATGTACCATAATTTTACGGTTTGGCTGTGTAACATCCCAAAATTCTAAATTTTGGAATGTTATAATAAATAGATAGTTTTGATTGTTGTGTGACTGATTGACTGAAAGAGAGTGAAATTTGAAACTTTTGAAAGTTAAATGAGAGGGAATAAAAGGACTTTCCCAAACTTTCATCTTTGCTTTTTGATCTCCATGAATTCAAATTCTTTTTTTCAAATACAAAACCCTAGAGAGAAGATGACATGACTTCTTCCATTTAATTAAATGAAAAGGGTTTTGAAAAGATTTGAATTCCATTTGGAAATATTTCAAATTCAGAAACTTTAAGCAACTTAATGATTTTCATGAGAGAGGATAAAATGACATCTCCAAACATATGAAATATGAGTTGGGAGTTCCAAAGAATCAATTTAAAACTCCCGTTGAAACTATTATTTTCAATTTGGAGTTATTTGGGTTTTATTCAAATTATTTTTCTCCAAAAATAAAATATATGGAAATTAGGGTAAAATGATTCCCTACATAAAAAATTGGAGGGAAAAATATTTGAAATCATTTTGGTATTTTTAAAATGATTTTTATTGGGTTTTATTGCATCAGTAGCACTCTTTGCTTTATATAAAATTTTGTAGATTTTATTTGACGTTAGTAAAATGTTCATATCGAAGAAAATCTTTTTCTGAAAATTTTGATATATAATATGCCATAATAAAATTTTAAGTTATTTTTGTTATTTGGTTTTCCTTCTGTTTCTACTTAAAAAAATGAACGTACAACCCATAATTATTTGTCGCCCACACGCGTAGCATAGTGGCAGCGGGCGCCTCATCTTATTTTTTTCTTTCTCCTAAATGGGCCAGGCCCAGCCAGCCATAATCTTTTCCAGCCTTTTCTTTTTTCTTCTTTAGCCAAAATTCAAAAAAAAAACTGCAGCGCCGTGTACGCGCGCCTGGCCGGCCCGTGGTGATATTTTTTAGCCCATGCGGTTCCCCATTTATTTTATTTGTTCGTCTACGTTTAGTCCCACATTGCCTAGTCTTTGACCCTTAAACTTCTTTTCTACCTATAAATATAGACCCATAGAGGCTTCAAAAATCATCCGATTCAGATTAAATCAATATTTTGGTTTGACTAGATTCATTTAATTTCTCCTCTCCTGCGCGACTTTTGAAAATTGTCTTTTCTCTCCGAAGTCGTCTTTTCTCTACCTTATAAAGGTATCTTTCTTCGTTTCTTTTTCTTTTTATACTTCCGTAGTTTATTATTTTTAGACTAGTACGATAGAATAATTAGATTATCAATTAGTCTATGTATTTATACATTAGACCTAGAATTCTTTTAGTCGTAGCTATTTTTTTTTCTGTAAAACAGCTTGGACCTAATTTTTCAAATAGCCATAACTTTTTACTCGTTCATCCAAATTAGATGAAACCAGCGCCTATAGTTTTGTCTTATTTTCACCTATCTAGTGAACATGTCACATCAACTTTTTGAAAATTTCAAATTTCGAAATTTGTTCAGATTCATATTCAAACTTCTATGATCATAACTTGAGTTTTATAACACCGATTTAATTGATTCTTTTTGCAAATCTAAACTCTTGACCTAAAATTTCTGATAAGGCCAAATTCACATAATTTTGGTACTGTTAGAAATTGTTTTATGTTGCAAGAGTTATTTGCTTGGTTTTGATGTTTTCTGAACTGTCTTCTTCGTTCTTCCCGATCTTTTGAGTGATTGCTTATGTGTGGTTACTATTGCTTGCTCACGATAGATTGAACGGAGTGTGACGAGTAGAACTATCAGGAGTCATGAGTGCGAATCATCTTCGTCAACTGTACAAGGCAAGTTCACACTTTGATCATACTTTTTATTACCCAGTTTTTATGCATTAGTTCCCATCCTCAAGCATTGCATGATTAGGAAGTGTTTAACATGTGGGTATTGGGAAGTAGATGATGAGGTAGAACCTATTACCTGTTTTATTATCAAACCCCTGGGAGTTACTTCTACGTTATGCTTATATTGCCATGCTATGCTCGGAGACGTGGTTTGGGTTTGAGTGTATCCATGACAGATGTGAGATTATTATTTAATGGTTAACTTAAGGTGGCTACTTTAATACACATCTAGGTGGAATGGTAGGGGCACCCTGGAGCACCCAGTGGTTTGCCCGGGCACCTGGAGAACCTAGTGTTTGCCCAAGGGGATCCCGGAGGACCCGTGTGGTCATCCTATGGAATGCCACCCAAGCTCAAAGGGATCATAAGATTATTCATGCTAGAAACTTCCGTGTGCAGCCACAAGCCATTATGGGCTCTGGCATAGTTGAGTAAGTTGCGTGAGCTCTCGAAGAGGTGGACTATCAGATGCAGGGGGATTGTAGGTGTACCGGTCTGCCCGGAGTAGAGAGTAAATGCTCCTGAAAGACTGTGTCTCGGTCATCCGTTTCTCAAACACCCTGTAGTGCGAGAAATCCAACGGAGGAGATCGAGTCTTGTGGGGAAAAGTGCGCAAACCTCTGCAGAGTGTACAAACTAATCATGATTAGCCGTGTCCCCGATTATGGACATCTTGAGTATCTGGTTCTTGAATTATCATGTTGATCTCAACACTTTATTTAATTAATTTGATTGGGTTAATGATTATTATTTTGGCATTGAGTTGGAGGAACCTTCTCAATATTTATCAAACCAACTTTGTAGTTAAATAAAATATATTCCTTTGTAGTAGGAAAAAATTGGCTTTTCGCAAAAACATTATAACCATTGAGCCTCCACCAGCCATATATGCATGTAGTTATAGTTATTATTCATCATTATCCTATGGTGTGAATTTGCCAGTACATTCAATGTACCGACCCTTTGTGGCTGCAACGTCTCATGTTGCAAGATTCTTACGACGAGTAAGTGATACATTAGGGTTACGATTTTTACACTCAACTTTGTCGTTGGTGTTGATGGGAATCCACAACCTTGTTGTTACTTCCGCTATTTGGATTGAGGTAATAGTATTTATGATACTTTATACATGTGATTTACCTCTGTTATAAATCCTCGCGTACTGTGTGTGTCAGCATACTGATCCAGGGATGACACTTAAGCACAGAGACTTGACCGTTTGAGGTCGGGTCGCTACAGCCTGGTTTACTTTTCATGGAGTGAAGACAGGATATTTATAGTAAAATAACTACAACATCGTGAATAAGAAAAAACTTAAAACTATACAATAAAGAAATTGCGACATATTACATCCAGTGGGTATCAAAGTTCGCCACTATGATAATAAAGCACAAGCAAACAACAAATTACATACACTGGGCATCAAAGATCGCCACAGGTGCAAATAAACACGTCGAGAAAATAATATACAAAACCGACAACACTTCAATAGAGTTCAAGAAAGGTTAGCCTTGCTCGGGAGCTGCAGCGCAAGCATCTGAGCAAGCTGATGAGACTGCGCTTGTTTGATGCTTATATCCTTCTCACTCTGAAAGAGAAACAAGCAGATAGATGACAGGTTTTGCACATATAAGTATCAGTGCTGACAATTCATCACATTTCTTATTAGCGAATAAAGTGACACAATTTAAAATAGTATTAACACAATATGGTATTGTTCAGGTTAAGACTTGGCAGGAAATGACATTGTGAAGGAGTTGGCAGCTTCACGACACCACTGAATTACAGATCAAGAACTCATAAGTATCAATGGTTAGTGTCCTATCAATTTATCCCATTTCAGATAGGCAAATAAAGAGACAGTTTAAATAATAGTAGAATGGTATGGCATTGTACATAGTTAAGACATTGGAGAATATGACATTGTGCTGTAGTGGGTAGTTTCACCACACCACTAGATTACGGATCAAGAACAGAAACATACATGTAGTGCAAAAGAAGATCAGTTGCTTTGTATAGTTTAATTTACATGGTATGAAGAAGGAACTTGGTTGTACAACTAAAAACTTAAATTGAGAAGGAAAAAATTTTGCGTATGAACTTCATAATAAACTTTAAACATGCAATTTGATGCAAACACCAAAAATAAACAACTGTTGTAGTCATGCCTAACCAAATATACAAAACAAAGTTTGAAGGCTTGAGAAGGAAAAACTTACATTAGTGGTGAAGACCGGCTTTATAAAGCCCTTGTCCATGCTGATGGGGGACAATTCAAGAAGTTTACCACAAAATCTTCTTCGTAAGCATTTCCTTTGTTCTACATTTTATTAAGAGTAAATATAGATGTGATTATATAAGAAAAAAATGGAGAATATTTAAGATAATATGAAGAGTGATGCTAGATAACCAAGTAGCTATAAATGTAAGTATAGCGATACAGGCAAAAGGTACTGATAGAGGCGAGGGTGTCCCGATCTTTCGATGAGATGATAACTATCAATTTGGTGGAGACGACTTTGACAATCCGACTACAAACGTGCATGACGTTGCGCCTTAGCAATCGATATACCAATCTCCTGAGGTTACTGACGATGCTGGAAGCACGATCAGCCTGACCACGAAGGTCTATTCCTGCACGCAATCGAAGAACAAGCAAGAATATGATAATGCAATCTGAATATTGCAAATATAGATGAAGTATTAATAAAGGTGGGGATTCGAAAGCAGTCTTGGTCTGTTCGTTGGACACAAACGAAGTACACGAAGTTACAATGGCTAACTTTTAACTAAACAAATCCCAAGGAAAAAGCTACTAGATGAATCTACTTATATAGGAGCAAGGGGTGGCGGCCAAGGAGGTGGAAGGACGTCCCAAGGCAGACTAAAACTAACCCTAGGTCGTACAAGGCTCATGGGCCCAAGTGGAGGTGGCGCAACACCTTTGGACTTGTTGTTTGACTCGGATTCTGCTGCAGCGTTAGATTGTTTCGTTGATATCTCAATGCTCCAGACGAATTTGAAGGTGATTCCAATTGGGTTGGAATCTACTTTCCAACAAAAAAATAATCACCCAATTCCGGACTCTGTATGAAAAATTTGTTGACGTTTTGAGTCAGGTATGTCTGTGCAGTCCGAATCTGAACGTATAACATGAGAGACTTGGACTCTATCTTCTCTTGGACCAAAAGTGATGTGAGAGGACTTTTTGAACAGAACCTAAACTTCTCCTTTTCCCTTATCTTCATATGTGGATTGTACAAATGTCCCATACACCTGCAATTAGACAAAACACAAAAGTGTGTGAAGTATTTTTGTTTTCGATAACATCAATAGATCATTGAATAGTTCGCACTAGAAATCACCTGACAAATATGCATGTATGCAATATTTTTGGTCATATCCAAGGTAGTCATGTCCTCATCATCCTCCCCTTCTTGAAAACAAAGCCGTCCTAGCGTTGCTTAATCTGAAATGTGGCTAACAAAAGAGACAAGGTGTACATGTTGTATATGTATATGTCATCCATTTTTTACTTCCCTTGATTTTTGCACATATGACACATGTATAGATGAGTAACTTTCATAGTTCATAAAATCTAAAGCCAAAAAATTATCACAAGAAGTAGAAGGCATGAAAATATCGCAACTCAGTTTGCACATATAAGTGAAGCTCTTATTCATTTCAAAAGATTGACAATGTTCATCATTAAACCATCCCATCATTGGTGAATAAACCTTACTTGCATCAAATTTACATGCTACAACATGCTTAAATAAGCAAACATACAATAAGTCATTGGACATAGAATCATCACCAAGATTAGAGGTCATATCAAAATTATTAAACATTGGTTCTTTTGCATCAGCAGTTAATTCAATGGGTGCACTCAAAATTGTTGGTATTTTAGTTATTTGATCACATGACGCATTCATGACAGTAACAAGATTCTCTAAAATAGGTGGTGTGCTCAAATCAACCAGTAACTCAACGCATGATGCATTCAAGTTAACTAGGCATGCATCATTCTCATGTGAAGTTATATCATCAATACCTGCATTGTTACGTTGTCGCAAAGACGTAGCTGATGTAGGTACGGAAGCGACGAAGGAGGGGAGCTGGGGAAGGCCGACGATGGCAATGAGGGGGAAGCTGTCGTAGAAGCTTTGCCCCTTGCTTTACATAAATTGTTATGAACTTACTAAATGACCTTATTTATTCTCCCGGTGTTGACAATGTACAATACTCTTGAGATGATGTCGTGCTCACAATCCAAGGTGGGGCTGCTCTATTAGGTGCAACGATGGAGGAACCAACCTGCGGTGGTGAGCATGAACTGGAATAGTAGTTGTTGTAGTCACCCAATGCATCCTCCTGTATCTGTCTCTCAAAGGTACAAGCGCGAACATACATACCGGTAATACAATGAGGAATATACCGAAACCTTGCATGGATATCATGGTTCAAACCACCAAAAAATCTATTCATTGTATCATCCTCAGATACTTCCATGTCACAATGACGCATAAAAGATTTGAACTCTTGGTAGTAAGGATGAACAGTGTTGTTGGCTTGTTTAAATTGTTCAAATTTGCGAAGCGATTCATGACGATAGTAAGGAGGGAAAAATTGTTGTCTCATTACATATTTCAAATCTTTCCTAGTTGTGGGTTGGTTATCAATGTTTTTCTTACAATGCACACTCCACCAAACAGAAGCAAAACCAGTAAATGCTCTAGTGGCAGCTCGCACTCGCTCAAGTTTAGAAAAGTCATGGTGACTAAAAACTTGTTCTACTTCAAGCTCCCAAACTATATAAATAACAGGATTAAATCTACCCTCAAATGACGGTAAAAAGATAACCTGACCATGTGCTTGTGTGTGTTGTCCCAACTCTCGTGATGGTGGAGATGTGCCCGTCGTCCAAAAACTTCTATCTCTGGAACCTGTCATGATTAGTAGAAACAAGAACAAAAATTCGAGAATAATGTTCCTATGAACTACTAGGATGTGGTTGTAAAGTGCTCACAGTAAAGCAAATATCAATATCTTACAAGTTCTTACCACGCGGCAGGTGGTGACAGGCAACCAGCGGTGTCAAATAACTCCGAAGATTGTGTAAAGCGATTGCCAGGGAACGTACGTACACACGGTGTAGAAATATGTGGAACTGGGTTGGCTATATATGGTAGCAAAAGATTAGCAATAATCAATTCAGAGATGCAATACTGAATAAATGCTCAACGACGGTACTGTGCTGGTTCTAGGCTAGACCGGACTAGAGACGCAAGCCTAGAACACTAATGAGGTCACGCCATAGCACAACTAGCATCAATAAAGGATATGAAGTAGCTCCGGACAGCAAAATATAAGTGAAGATCACAATAGTCGTAAAGATAATGATGTGAAACAACAGCCAACCAAGATATATCAACAACTTTCTCTCGAACTTTCCTCTGGAAAAATTTGTGCCAATTTTTCGATAATTTTTTCAAGAATGGTATTAACTCAAGCTTTCAAACACAAAAATAATAACTCAATTCCGAGTTGATATGAGGAGTCAAAAAATTCTAAACCTCGACTGAAAAACTGGAATAAGCTGTGTTCGTGAACTTCGGAGGGCAAAAAGACCTATTTAGAAGCCGGTTCTGAGGTGCCAAATATTGAACTTGCTTCTGCAGCTATTTAGACGCGGCTCATCGCTAGCTTTCATTTGAGTACTCAAGGAGCCAAAACGGACTTCGTATGACGAAGTTATGCTTGTTTTACTGAACAGTGCACAAAACAGATTCCAATCCGAATTCAACTACGAGATTGAGTCTAGATAGATCCGAATTTTGTTTTTTTCTCTTTTTTTCCTCACACTCTTTTTCTTTTTCTTTCTCTCTCTTTTTTTTCTCTGACTTTTTTGTCTTGTTTTTTTGAGTTTGGAACTATTTTTCTTATGCGGGTAGCACGAAAGTTCGGGAGTCCTACTCTGTCACGATCTTTCGATGAGATGATAATTATTGATTTGGTGGAGACGATTTTGACAATCCGACTACAAACGTGCACGACGTTGCGCCTTATTAATCGCTATACCAATCTCCCGAGGTTACTGACGATGCTGGAAGCACGACCAGCCTGACCACGAAGGTCTATTCCTGCACGCAATCGAAGAACAAGCAAGAATATGATAATGCAATCTGAATATTGTGAATATAGATGAAGTATTGATAAAGGTGGGGATCCGAAAGCGGTCTTGGTCTCGTCGTTGGACACAAACGAAGTACACAAAGTTGCAATGGCTAACTTTTAACTAAACAAATCCCAAGGAAAAAGCTACTAGATGGATCTACTTATATAGGAGTAAGGGGTGGCGGCCAAGGAGGTGGAAGGACGTCCCAAGGCATCCTAAAACTAACCCTAGGTCGTACAAGGCTCATGGTACGGCTGGTGCTATGGCAACTGAAATCGACATACCTTTTGCTGGAGTGCAGGTCCTATGTGGTGGGGCTAGTGGTGTGGCCAGTGAAGTACGGGTACAGTCTGCTGGAGTCGGTCCTACATTTTGTGTCACTGGTTATAGAGCCAATATACACTGGTACAGCGAGGTGCTATACACACGGTTTTTAACCCCTTTCCACGATGGCATTTGGAACCGTCGCCAAGTGAGTGTGGGCGATAGGGGGGTCCTTCCCACACGACCCAGACACCGTCAGGGATATGGATCCATGATCCAGAGGTCTTGCAAAATGTAACCGTGTGCGATGCAGCACACACTAAATTCTTTCGCACGTGTGGAATTTGTGATTAAACATCTCTAATGACGCAGTGAAACCAAACGGTTCGTAATGAACCGTTTGGGAAACATTATATAAGGCACACAGGCCAACATATGAACTGTGTGCGATATGTGCCCCATCGCACACGAGTTTCCTGCGGAACCCGTCTGCTATGCAAGACTCCATCACACACGTTTCCCAACAATTACCATGTGCGATAATGTTTTATCACAAATGGTTCAGGAGCCCCTTCGCATACATAGAAGTGCTACAGAGCGTTTGTGATTTGTTGTGTATCACCGATGGTTGTGGCAAGAGTGACATGTGCTTTTTGTTTGGGACCCCACACATTTCCTGAAAAATTTACGACTGGGATTTTATTTTACATTGGGGACAGTTTACTCCGAGCTCTCGTGTGTGATAATGTGATATCACAAACGGTTCTGGAGACCCTACGCACACGTAGTAGCGCTGCAAATCATTTGCGATCTGCTGTGTATCACCGACGGTTCCGCTACGATTGACGTATGCTTTTCGATGTGGATCGCACACACTCATTTAGTTGAACCGTGTGCGGAGCAATTGCCAGGTTAGAACAAAAATATCCCATTTTGAATCTTCATGCAAAAAGCAAATTCGCCACAATATTCAATTGAACAAATAGTGTCCATAGGAAGAACATTCACCAGATTTTGCAACAATTGCAATTGAACATATGGTAGCTAAATTCCAATGATTTGTCGACACATATATGCATTACATAATTAATCATAGTGTACAAAATACAAAGACCTCATCAGATGGAAAACAATGGATCCATGCATATATGTTTAGCGGCTAACTCTTACTCAATGTTTGAGGAGAACACATGCTCAATCATCATTATCACAAGTGGGATTGGTGTAGTGATTCAGGAAGAAGTCATTGATAAATCTCCGAACCATTAGCAATTCACCAGCGAGGAGCGGTTCAGGGGTCCTCGGTTCTAAGATGAGATGCAGTATTTTTAAGATCAGAATGTGCCATATGAGTGGAGTAGAAGATATTAATTAAGATAGACTTACTAGTACTAATTCGCGAGGATCTTTACAACTATCAGAAGATTTACAGATGGAGATCATGTGTCTGCAAACATAGTATTCACAAAGGTTGGTCCCTGCTTGTTGCTGAGGACACTGAAATTTTTTGTACAGAATTAGTCATGTATTTTTCCTGTTAGGAACAACCTAACCTGTCGTGGAAATGTCACGGCAGATGTCCTAGTGTGAGGACTTAGTCGTGGAGCCATCGCGTTGAGGTTAGCTTAAAGGGGTTAAACAGGACAAAGGACATGGGAGTTTATACTGGTTCGGCCCCTTATGATGAAGGTAAAAGCCTAGTCCAGTTTGTAGTTGGTATTGCTAAGGTTTCGATGAACGGGGAGCGAATACGCTTGATCCGGCTCTCGATCTCTTGTTTCTTGTCCCTAAACCGTCGCCGGGTCGTCCCTTTATATACACAGGTTGACGCCCGACAGTTTACAGAGTCCCGGCCGGCTCATAAACGTGTTCGGCTCGGTTTCTACCTTTTCTTATCTTACGACACAAGTTATACATCTTATGGCGGTTTACATCTACGGGCCATAATCCGCCTTTAGGCCTTGGGCCTTCTTGTTAACTCTCCTTCGTAAAGGGCTGTACTCCTTGTCCTCGTGGGCTTTGATAGGAACAACTTACTATGATTATAATCCGGCCCCTCCTGGGCAGTTTATACTCAATAGTTATATCCCCAACATTAGGCCCCAAATTGATTTGAACTCGTTCATGTCAATCTTTAGTACTTAAGAAAATTCCTTCTTCAACATCTTCACAAAAACCTTGTAACTCGCCGTGGCGTCATCTTCAATATCATGAAAGTCTGCCGTGACCTCATCTGCCATTAACTTCCTATAGGACCCAAATCTTTTAATGTATCTGCTTTAATGAATCTCCAAAAATCAAGGTGTCTGCATATCTACAGATCCGTTTTTCGACCTCCTCGACTCTTGCGCCTGCCGCTTATCCATTCACCTCATAAATAGGGCCGGGGGTCATTTTTCATTTTTCCCTCGTGCCTCTTCTTCTCATCATCTTCCTCGTGTCGCCCCATTACTTCGAACTCCGCCGCCGCCATCAGACATTGCCTCTGCTTCGACCTTGGCCGCTGCATCACCTTGAACGCACCAGAGAATCGCGGCACCTCTCCGCTGTTTCCTCAACATCAGTAAGCTTACCTTTCTTCCCCCGTAGATTTGTCTTTAGGGTTTGAACGTTCATCGGCGTTCATCACTGTGCAATGATTTTTGATTCAAACCTCAGTATTCAACCTGTATGGCGATGGCCATAGTCCTTCTTTTTTCATCAATGCATCTTGTTTAAGAAGAAACTCCAATCTGAACCTTTATCAACTGCTTTGGTATCCATATTTAGGTCTGAATATACTTTCATTTTCTGACCCCTGGTAGATCCAAAATTGTTGTGCCAACTTGTGAAACTTTTTTCCATCACTTAGTTATTTCAGATCTGTACCTTCAATATCAATGTAGGCGGTTTAACTTTAGAAAATGATAACTCGCCAGGTACCATTAGTCCCCTCTTAAACCGCCAATGGCTTATCTTTGTACTTCTGACAACACCAATATCCAGTTTAACAATTTTGCATGCTTTAAAACTTTCCATCTCTTAACCTGCAATGCTTTATGCTTGTGAACCATGAATCTTAAACCGACACAAACCTTCCTTCAGGTTGTCAAAGAAATGGCCAAGTCTTTTTATGCTTGTAACTGGGTTCCGTCCCGGATTACGGAAGAAGATCTGAATGGATGTGTTGCAACTGGCGCTTTACCCAAACAGAGTGAAATCCATTGGAGATCCCCCAGTCCAGAAAATCCTCCTACGCCCAAGGATGGTGAAGTAGTTGTGTTTGTTGATCATCTGAGCTGCGGTTTTAAACCTCCCGAATCAAAATTTTTTCGTGATGTGCTTGCTAGCTTCCAACTCCACCCTCAAGATATTGGACCTAACTATGTGTCCAATATTTGTAATTTTCAAGTGTTTTGCGAGGCTTATCTGCAAGAAGAGCCGACCGTTGAACTGTTCATAGACTTCTTCTATTTAAACCATCGTACTGAATTTACAGATGGGCCCAATACTGAACTTGGCGGGGTTTCAATTCAGAAAAGGAAAGATGTCAGCTTCCCTCACGCCAAGCATCATAGTCACGCCAAAGACTGGAATCAGACTTGGTTCTATTGCAAAGATACGTCTCCAGATGATGAGAATCCTCTGCCGGGTTATCGTGCTCACCGGCTTACCAATACACATCCATTTCCCCAAAGGCTAACTGCGAAAGAACGGGCCAAATATTCACCACAACTTTCAAAGCTCAGAGCCTTTGTGGCTAATGGTTTAACATGCATTAATTTCGTTCGCTGCTGGATATCTTGGGGCATTTTACCTTTAAGCCGTCGCCCCGGTTTAATGTGTGAGTACACAGGGGATTTGAAAGACCCTCAATGGCACACTGACATTCAGCTAACTGACGCTGAAATCACTGAAGCTGTCAGGAAAATACTGGATGAACTGGTGGCGGTCTGCAGTAAAACAAGGCTTAGTCCTTTCTGCGTTTCCAATAAACCGCCAGCAGTAAGAATCACATAACTCTTGTTTTAGTCCGTCCCTTTTTTATATTTCCTTATAATTTTTGTCAATCTTTGATAGGGTGATGATCCGTTCTAGAAGAAAAAACCGCAGGATAAACCGTCCAAGACGCCTCACCCCAAGACCAAGGTCGTCAAAAGGTCTGCCAAGAAGAAAACCGCCGAGTCCATCGAGCTGAACATTGATGATGATCCCGATAACCCGGAATCAGAGGTAGAACTTGATTCTCTTGGTTCCTTTTTCATACACCTCATTGACAATGAGCATTATCAGGATGACGCTGAGGCTAGCCGGGCTGATGATGTAGAGGTAATTATTCTTTCCTACGGTTCAGACCCTCTGCCAACACAAAAGACCCGTCAAGCAAACTGGAAAGTAAGATTTTCAAACCCTCATGTTTATCTGGATCCAAATTTTCTTTTTAAGAAATAGCAACACGAAGCTCGCCACACAACCCGGCATAGTGGCCAGGTGGTTACTTCGTCCGGTTTACCGAACATGCCGGTTCATAAACGTCGCCTAGAGGTTTCACCTATTCCTGACCCATCTTATCCCAAGGCGGGTTATTTCTGACAACCTCTTAATCCATCTGATTCAAACTATCAGGGAACATCTCATTCATCTTTTGGCGAGTCAACAGGGACACAGCTTCCACCCCTTAAAACTGTTCCTAGGTAAGCATATTAAACTAACCCTTTATACCTTGCGCCTGCTTAATATAATAACCTTTATTTCCATTCATTTCAGAGCCAAAGCCATACCCAGCAAAAAGGCCAAGTTGAATAAACCGGCTGATGATGACATGGCAGCTGACCCGGAAAAGACTCCAGAACCGTCTGAACCAAATACTGATGTTGTCCTTGATGATCCACCATCACAAGATCATGACACCTTTGTTGAGCAAGTGGAAATTGATCTGATGGCTCATGCCGATAATCCGCCAAGCCCAACCAAAGCTGCTGATGATAAAATGGATGATGTTGTCATTACTGGCGTCAGCTATACGGCCCCCGGCAACCCCACTGCTCTGTCAAAACATAGCGCCAAAGAAGAATTTTTCGCTATAGACAAGGGCAAGTGGAAGGTGGATCTGGAAAGTTATGCCCATCTTAGTGCCCAAGATATCCACTCTGGGTTTTTAAACCGGTTGTACACCAGCCGTGATTATGAAGCCGGGTTATTGAACATGATGAAGGAGCGATATGAGGTAAACACTGTTGATTTCTGTATAACTACTCTTCCCTTATAACCGGTTTAGTGCTACTAACTCCAGTAGTCCCCAAGGGCCGGTTTATAGTACTGATATGAACCGGGACTTTGTAGAAAATACTTCAACTTTCCCTGTGTATCCCCTAAGGGACGGTTTATATTTTCAAGATGAACCGGGTCTTTTTACTATAAAACTCAACATTCATGTACAAATCTGTGTAAACCGATGAACCACCAAGCTGATTAATGGCAGCAAAATCCATAGTCTTTAACTTGAGCAAATATGCATTAGTCCCCAAGTGCCAAGTATATGACTTGTCGTGTCCTCGAGACTTTGTAATAATTTTGGAGAAGAAGAAATATCCATTAGCCCCCAAGTGCCAAGTTGTAATGACCAAACCTCGAAGAATTTGAGTCTCTGTGCTTACCGTGCTAGTCCCTGGATCGAACTCGCTAGCACACACAGTATAGATGAATACCAGAATAGCAAGTGCATCATTTATTACATCATATGATCCAGAATATATAAAATAAAACAATCTGCATAGCACTTGGCTAGCTTTATTCAATCAAACAACGGAAAGTAGCAGAAAATAACGATGAGTCCCATCATAGCCCACTGGCGATGCTAAGTGCAGACTCGCGACCCTAACGGTACCTTACTCTTTGTCTGAATGTCCTGCAACATGAGACGTTGCAGCCATATAGGTCAATACTTGGAATGTATTGGCAAGTTACACATGAGTAATAATAAATCAGACCTACATGTATACGCATAGCACAACAAAGGAAGGCTTGGGGGTTTATTTTGCAGAAAGCTGATTTTGTCCTCATAACTACCTAATAGTCAAATTTTTTATATAGTTCTTTTATTACTACAATTAAATGCACAAGGTTGAGTTGGCAAAATCAACTCCAACCTACCCTTTTATTAAGTTGCCCAACAAATTTATTAAGTGTCACATCTGTCAAGATTATCGAACAACTGTAATGGCATAGTGGCTCAAAGTTACCCATAACCGGGGGCATGGCTAATCATGATTAGTTTTAATACCCTGCAGAGTTTTGTACGCTTTACCCACTGGACCCAATCCGAAGATTGAGACGAAGTCTTTTAGAAGAGGTTCCCTTAACCACCTGACGGCCACATCCCACCTACATATGCTACATCTATCGACACAGTCTGGGCAAGGGTTCCAACAACTGATCAACTAAGCCAGAGCCCATATAGCCAGTGGCCGCACATGGAAGCTACTAGTCACTAAGTCTGTCTGATCTTTTTGAGCCTGGGCGGCATTCCACTTAGGGTGCACTCTCATGAGCGCATGGCCTTAGAAAAGGTGCAAGACCCCATGATGCCTTCCCTCAACACCAAGCAATACCACTTCCGCCCAGAGGTGAGTTAAATCCTGAGTTACTGCTCAATTTGTTAAATATATATAATCCTCACATAAACTCAATGAATACACGAACCAGCCCCGTCTACAAAGCATAGCAACCTACCACTACCAGGATTTGCAAAGACGGGAAGATAGCTCATCAGCATAGCCAAAATATATAATACTCCTATACATGCATATATTCATAGTGTGATATAACTACATGCATAGAAAACAATAGGTAAAGGATGATCAACATGTAACTTGCCTTCGTTCTGGTTCAGAAAGTCACACTCCTGACAATAGCTCGCGTCGCACTCCGGACAATCTACACGTTTCACACAATTCAACAATCAATCACCGGAACACGAATAGAACCAAAACAAAACCAACAGCAACAAAACCATTTTTAAAACTCAACAACAGAATCTTAACATCACCTAAATTGCACTATGGTCACAACGCAAAAAGAATCACTCGATTCCGATAAACGGTTTGAGAGTTATGGCCTCTGGAAGGTTTAATTCAAATTCAAATGAATTCAAATTTGAACAGAGCAAGCATGTGCAAAGTTGGTACTGTGATATTGTGCTGATTTTTGTGAGTGCATAGGAAAAAGAATCACCTAAATTGGATATACAGAATAGAAGTTATAGCTAATTGAAGTTAGAAGAAGAATCTGAAAAAAAATAGCAACAGAAAACTCCTGAACGCTGTAGCGAACTCCTGTGCGTGTTCTGTAGTAAGGTGCCAAGTGGCGGCGTCCGATTGGTTGAAGCTTACTCTGTGCGCGCGTGCTCACCAGAGAACAGAGGACGGCGGCGGTCTCGGGCGTTGGCGGCGGCGCTCCTCCGGCGACTCTTCGACGATGGGGAAGTGACGGGCGGATGCGACTGGGAGTGGCGGAGGCGGCGGTGGTGCTCAACGGCGGCGGGGCGTCCCCTGCGGGCGGCGGTGACGAAGTGAACCGCGGCTACTCCGGCGGCGTCGGTTAGCTCGGGCGGCTCGCTCGGCTCCGTCTCCAGCGATAAAAAGATGTCAGAAAGCTCGTCGTGGAGGGGGGAATCGAACGGAGCAGGCGTTGCGGCTGCGGTGTTCTTACGGTGAGGGAAACGACCGGGGAAACGGCGGCGGTCGACGGAGCTCCTGACGAGATCCAATCGCCCCGACCAAGGCGTGCAACAACGGGGATGATCGGGACAGGGGGTGTGGGGTTTCCCTAGGGTTTTTGTTCGCGTTCGGTGTCCCTGGAGCGCACGGAATCAACCAGGGCGCACGAGCTCGATCCGGCTCAGCGTCGGGTGCGCGGGCGATGCGGCGGCGTCCGGCTCGGGAAGGAAGAACTGGGGTGGGGCCCGCGGGTCAGCGGCTGAGGCGAGGGAAAGAAAAAAAACAACAAGAAACAGAGGTAGCTGCGGGATGGGCCGGCCTACTGGTGCGCTGCGGGTGCCGCGCGTTGGTGGGGCTGCTGCCTAGCTGGGCTGCGGCTGTGCAGTGCTGGGCCGCGGGTGCGTGGGGTCCGCGGGTCAGCGATGGGAGGCGAGGGGCGATGCGGATCGGGCGCAGCGGTGCGGAGCACCGTTTCGGTCGAAGTGGGCTGCGGGGTGTGCTGGGCCGCGGCGTTGGCTGGCTGGCTGGCTAGCTGGGCTGCTTGCTAGCTGGCTAGCCGGCTGGCTGTTATTTTTTTTAAAACAAAACTACAACAGCAGAACAAAAATAAAAACATACACAACATAAAATCTAAATAAAAATACCTAGACACACAGTAAAATCTATACTGCTAATATAAACTACAGGAACGCTAGTTCCTCACCTAATGCAATTTTAGAAATTCATTTTGATGCAAAAGGCCACACAAACAGTAAAATAACACACAATTAAAATATTTTGAAGATCGCAAAAATTACCAGAACATATTAGATGAACTGGAAAATAATATTCTGCACATTATGAACATTTTTTAAAATAGGGGAGAAGTCATGTTATCTCCACTCCAAATAAATTGCCTTTTGTTGCACAATGATTCGAATATTGCAGAAAGAAAAATAATGCAATAAAAATATGATATGCATATGAATGATCTAATAACATCCTAATTTAGGAAAATTGGGATGTTACAAACCTACCCCCCTTAAGATGAATCTCGCCCTCGAGATTCGAGCTGGCTGGCAAATAGGTGTGGGTGATCCTGCCTGAGATCTTCCTCTCGTTCCCAGGTAGCTTCCTCCTCTGTATGATGATCCCACTGAACCTTGCATAACTTTATTTTCTTGGTGCGAGTAACTCTCTCTGCTGTCTCCAGAATCTTAACAGGCTTCTCCTCATATGTCAAATCACTCTCCAACTGAATTGCCTCAAGTGGCACCGTGTCCCTCAATGGAACATCCATCATCTCTGCATGGCACTTCTTCAACCGAGATACATGAAACACATTATGAACTCCTGACAAGGATTCTGGCAACTCCAACTGATAAGCTACCTCTCCTCTATGCTCCAAGATCTTGTAAGGCCCCACAAAACGTGGTGCTAACTTACCTTTGATTCCAAACCTCTTAATCCCACGAAGTGGTGAAACTCTAAGATATGCATGGTCTCCTACCTCATATGTCACCTCCTTATGTTTTGCATCTGCATAACTCTTCTGCCTAGACTGTGCTATCTTCAGCCTGTCACGAATCAACTTGACCTTCTCCTCAGCATCTCTGATCAAGTCTGGTCCAAAGAATTGACACTCTCCAACCTCATCCCACATCAATGGTGTTTTGCACTTCCTACCATACAATACCTCAAATGGTGCCATCTTCAGACTAGCCTGGTAACTGTTATTATATGAGAACTCTGCATAAGGTAAATTATCATCCCAACTGGACCCATAGTCCAAAGCACAAGCTCTCAACATATCCTCCAAAATCTGATTTACCCTCTCTGTCTGCCCATCTGTCTGTGGATGGAAAGCTGTACTGAACTCCAGCCTGGTGCCCAAGGATTCATGCAACTGATGCCAAAATTTGGACGTGAACTGAGTACCTCTATCAGACACTACCTTCCTTGGAACTCCATGCAGACAAACAATCTTAGACATATAAATCTTTGCTAGCTGAGCACTGGTATAAGTAGTCTTTACCGGGATGAAGTGAGCAACTTTAGTCAAACGATCAACAACTACCCAAATAGAATCATAACCTGGTCGAGTCCTGGGTAAACCTATAATGAAGTCCATACCAATCTCATTCCACTTCCAATCAGGTATAGGCAATGGCTTTAACAAACCTGCTGGTCTCTGATGTTCCGCCTTAACTCTTTGGCACACATCACATGTTTCAATATACCCAGCAATTTCCCTCTTCAGGCTAGGCCACCAAAATCTTTCCCTCAAATCCAAATACATCTTAGTATTACCTGGCTGAATAGAATAAGGTGAATCATGCGCCTCCTGAAGAATCAACTTCCTGATATCTGCATCTTGAGGTACACAAATACGCTTCTCAAACCATATGGCTCCATGTTCATCCGCACGGAAACCTTCTGCCTTACCTTTAACCATATTCTCTTTTATCTCAGAAATCTCCTTATCATTCTTTTGAGCTTCTCTGATCCTGTCAAGCAAAGTAGGCTTTACCTCAAGTGTTGCTAAATATCCCTTAGGAACCATCTCCAACCCGAGATTCCTGAACTGTTCACATAACTCGGGTGGCATATTATCAATGTTAATTGCATTAGCATGGCTCCTACGACTCAATGCATTAGCAACAACATTAGCCTTACCAGGATGATACTGCACATTCAAATCATAATCCTTAATAAGCTCCAACCATCTCCTCTGCCTGAGGTTCAAATCCTTCTGAGTAAAAATATACTTCAAGCTCTTATGATCAGTAAATGTATCACAATGATTACCAATAAGATATGGCCTCCAAGTTTTCAATGCATGCACAACTGAGGCTAACTCCAAATCATGTGTAGGATAATTGTGCTCATGATTCTTAAGCTGACGTGAAGCATAAGAAACAACTTTACCTTCCTGCATCAAAACACTCCCAAGTCCTTGACGAGAAGCATCACAATATACCTGGAAGTCGTTATGTGTATCCGGCAGAGTTAAGACTGGTGCTGTAACCAAACGCTGCTTCAATTCCTGAAAGCTGGCTTCACATTCATCAGTCCAAACAAACTTCTTCTCCTTCTTCAATAATTCAGTCATAGGCTTTGCAATCTTGGAAAAGTTCTCAATAAACCTCCTGTAATAACCTGCAAGGCCCAAAAAGCTGCGAATCTCTCCAACTGTCGTGGGTGTCTCCCACTCTGTAACTGCAGCAACCTTAGATGGATCAACTGCAACTCCATTACCTGACACAACATGTCCAAGGAATGCTACCTCATCCAGCCAAAACTCACATTTGCTGAACTTGGCATACAGCTGATGTTCCCTTAGTTTCTCCATTACCAAACGCAAATGCACCTCATGCTCTTGCTTATTCTTGGAGAACACCAATATATCATCAACGAAAACAACCACAAATTTATCCAAGAACTCCATAAACACCTTGTTCATCATATTCATGAAGTATGCAGGGGCGTTAGTCAATCCAAATGACATAACAATATATTCATACAACCCATACCTCGTAGTAAAAGCAGTCTTTGGAATATCTTGCTCACGAATCTTCAATTGATGATAACCAGAACGAAGGTCAATCTTAGAAAACACAGTAGATCCCTCCAACTGGTCAAATAGATCATTTATCATAGGCAAAGGATACTTATTCTTAATGGTTACCTCATTCAGAGAACGATAATCAACACACATCCTCAAGGACCCATCCTTCTTCTCCACAAACAAAACTGGAGCTCCCCAAGGTGATGAACTTGGGCGAATAAATCCTTGTGCCTGCAATTCTCTTATCCACTTCTTCAATTCTTCCAACTCTTTAGGAGGCATTCTATACGGTCTCTTTGCAATAGGTCCAGTGCCTGGTATTAAATCAATCACAAACTCAATAACTCTATCTGGTGGCATACCTGGCAACTCCTCTAGAAACACATCTGGATAATCTCTCACAACTGGCACCTCTTCCAGGCTACCCCCCTTATGAGAGTTCACCTGCACCTGATTACGCTTATACTTACACACATATTTGATCCTCTTCCCTCCTAGTGCACCGAGAGTAATAGATCAACTGGCACAATCAATACAACATTTATATAACTGCAACCAATCCATACCCAAAATAACATCCAGTCCTTGTGACTTCAATATAATCAAATCCATAGGAAAATCATGCTCTCCAATAGACAAAGTCAACTGATGGCAACCAACACCTGCTATCATCTCAGCTCCTGGGGAACTCACTCTAATAGGCATACTAAGTGTTTTGGTTGGCAATCCATGTTTATCAACAAATACCCTCGAAATAAATGAATGCGATGCACCAGTATCAAAAAGAACAAGTGCAGGTACTGAATTAATCAAGAACTTACCAATCACTGCATTAGGTTCATTGTAAACCTCCTCCACATTAACATGATTTACATGACCCTTTTGGAAGGGTTTGGCTTGCTGGATCCTGAGTTCTTCGCCCCCGGGCAATCTGTGGCATAGTGCCCCATAGCCTTACACCTGAAGCACTGCACCAGACTCAAATCCCTTGGTGCACGTGTAACTTGGTGGTTCTGGTTATTGTTCCCTCCATTGCCATTACCATTTCCATTACCATTACCTCTGCCATTGCCGTTGTCACTCTTGTGCCCATTATGATGATGGTGGCCATTATGGTTGTGGCCATTCCCTCCATGATGATTATGATCATTACCTCCATGATGATTATGTCCATTACCTCCATGATGATTATGTCCATTACCTCCATTACCATGATATGAAGTGCATGGTTTCTGTTGTGGTCCTGAATTATACCTGTTATTGTTGTTGTACTTCCTCTTGCGATTCTCTATGGCATGTTGCCTTCCCTCCAACACAATGGCCTTATCAATTAGGTCCTGACAATTCCTAAAAGTGGCCACTGTCAACTGAAGGCTCAAGTCATCATTTAGGCCCTCCAAAAATTTCTCCTGCCTAGCTGCATCAGTGTTAACATCATTAGGAGCATAGCGTGCAAGATTATTAAATTCCTCCACATAAGCATTAACTGTGCGACCTCCCTGAGCAAACTGCGAAACTCCTTCTTTTTCAAACTCATAGCACCAGCAGACACATGTGCAGCACGAAAAGCATCCTGAAACTGAGGCCATGTGATAGTAGCAATGGGATAAGTGACCAAGTAATTGTCCCACCAAGCTGCAGCAGGACCCTCCAACAAATGTGAGGCAAACCTCACCCTCTCTGCATCAGTGCATCCAACCGTCTCCAGGTTCCTATTGACTGCACGGAGCCAGTCATCAGCCACAATAGGTTCACGGGAACTGGAGAACCTCTGAGGATTCAATCTCAAGAACCTGGTAACCATATCCACAGGTGGCGATGGTGGCGGATTGTTGTTGTTCTGGTTCTGAGTAAGCAACTGGATCAACTGGGCCTGTCCCTCAATAACCTGCTATATGTATGGTGGTACTCCATTGCCATTATTGTCTCCTCCTGCAGTATTGCGTCTAGTATCACGCCTCGGCGGCATCTGGTGGGCAAGCATAGATGAGTTATAGATATAATAGGGCCAAAAGCTATGTATATATAAATATATTCTACCCATATGCATAATATGATCAAGCCAACAAAACACAACAACGAATAACACCAACAAACAAACAACAAACAATATGGTAATATTATATATATAGTCGAATAATTTCGACACAAAGCAATTTAACAAACAACTAACCAATCAAGAAAACAATCTAATATCTTCATACCACAAAAGTGGGCATAATCAGATACGCCAACATGATAACGTTGCAATATAAAACAAACATGAATGGTGGTCTCAGCACTAGCTCCTACTTAATTAACTGGTCAAGATAACTTGAGGGGGTTAACTAATAAACAGCAAGAAGTATAGCTGGTTTATAAAATAATTTTCACTCCTATGGCTTTTCTAATCCATTTTCTAGGGTCACGTCCTATAGTCAACACATTGCTCTGATACCATCTGTAACGACCAAACCTCGAAGGATTTGAGTCTCTGTGCTTACCGTGCTAGTCCCTGGATCGAACTCGCTAGCACACACAGTATAGATGAATACCAGAATAGCAAGTGCATCATTTATTACATCGTATGATCTAGAATATATAAAATAAAACAATCTGCATAGCACTTGGCTAGCTTTATTCAATCAAACAGCGGAAAGTAGCAGAAAATAACGATGAGTCCCATCATAGCCCACTGGCGATGCTGAGTGCAGACTCACGACCCTAACGGTACCTTACTCTTTGTATGAATTTCCTACAACATGAGACGTTGCAGCCATATAGGTCAATACTTGGAATGTATTGGCAAGTTACACAGGAGTAATAATAAAGCAGACCTACATGTATATGCATAGTACAACAAAGGAAGGCTTGGGGGTTTATTTTGCAGAAAGCTGATTTTGTCCTCATAACTACCTAATAGTCAAATTTTTTATATAGTTCTTTTATTACTACAATTAAGTGCACAAGGTTGAGTTGGCAAAATCAACTCCAACCTACCCTTTTATTAAGTTGCCCAACAAATTTATTAAGTGTCACATCTGTCAAGATCATCCAACAACTGTAATGGCATAGTGGTTCAAAGTTACCCATAACCCGGGGCACGGCTAATCATGATTAGTTGTAATACTCTGCAGAGTTTTGTATGCTTTACCCACTGGACCCAATCCGAAGATTGAGACGAAGTCTTTCAGAAGAGGTTCCCTTAACCACCTGACGGCCACATCCCACCTACATATGCTACATTTGTCGACACAGTCTGGGCAAGGGTTCTAACAACTGATCAACTAAGCCAAAGCCCATATAGCCAGTGGCCGCACATGGAAGCTACTAGTCACTAAGTCTATCTGATCTTTTTGAGCCTGGGCGGCATTCCACTTAGGGTGCACTCTCATGAGCGCATGGCCTTAGAAAAGGTGCAAGACCCCATGATGCCTTCCCTCAACACCAAGCAATACCACTTCCGCCCAGAGGTGAGTTAAATCCTGATTTACTACTCAATTTGTTAAATATATATAATCCTCACATAAACTCAATGAATACATGAACCACCCCCGTCTACAAAGCATAGCAACCTACCACTACCACGATTTGCAAAGACGGGAAGATAGCTCATCAGCATAGCCAAAATATATAATACTCCTATACATGCATATATTCATAGTGTGATATAACTACATGCATAGAAAACAATAGGTAAAGGATGATCAACATGTAACTTGCCTTGGTTCTGGTTCAAAAAGTCACACTCCTGACAATAGCTCACGTCGCACTCCGGACAATCTACACGTTTCACACAATTCAACAATCAATCACCGGAACACGAATAGAACCAACACAAAACCAACAGCAACAAAACCATTTTTAAAACTCAACAACAGAATCTTAACATCACCTAAATTGCACTATGGTCACAACGCAAAAAGAATCACTCGATTCCGATAAACGGTTTGAGAGTTATGGCCTCTGGAAGGTTTAATTCAAATTCAAACAAATTCAAATTTGAACAGAGCAAGCATGTGCAAAGTTGGTACTGTGATGTTGTGCTGATTTTTGTGAGTGCATAGGAAAAAGAATCACCTAAATTGGATATACAGAATAGAAGTTATAGCTAATTGAAGTTAGAAGAAGAATCTGAAGAAAAAAACAGCAACAGAAAACTCCTGAACGCTGTAGCGAACTCCTGTGCGTGTTCTGTAGCAAGGTGCCAAGTGGCAGTGTCCGATTGGTTGAAGCTTACTCTGTGCGTGCGTGCTCACCAGAGAACAGAGGATGGCGGCGGCGGTCTCGGGCGTTGGCAGCGGCGCTCCTCTGGTGACTCTCCGACGATGGGGAAGTGACGGGCGGATGCGGCTGGGAGTGGCGGAGGCGGTGGTGGTGCTCAACGGCGGCGGGGCGTCCCCTGCGGGCGGCGGTGACGAAGTGAACCGCGGCTGCTCCGGTGGCGTCGGTTAGCTCGGGCGGCTCGCTCGGCTGCGTCTCCGGCGATAAAAAGATGTCAGAAAGCTCGTCGTGGAGGGGGGGGGGGATCGAACGGAGCAGGCGTTGCGGCTGCGGTGTTCTTACGGTGACGGAAACGACCGGGGAAACGGCGGCAGTCGGCGGAGCTCCTGACGAGATCCAATCGCCCCGACCAAGGCGTGCGGCAACGGGGAAGATCGGGACAAGGGGTGTGGGGTTTCCCTAGGGTTTTTGTTCGTGTTCGGTGTCCCTGGAGCGCACGGAATCAACCAGGGCGCACGAGCTCGATCCGGCTCGGCATCGGGTGCACTGGCGGTGCGGCGGCGTCCGGCTCAGGAAGGAAGAACTGGGCGGGGCGCGCGGGTCAGCGGCTGAGGCGAGGGAAAGAAAAAAACAACAAGAAACAGAGGTAGCTGCGGGATGGGCCGGCCTACTGGTGCGCTGTGGGTGTCGTGCGCTGGTGGGGCTGCTGCCTAGCTTGGCTGCGGCTGTGCAGTGCTGGGCCGTGGGTGCGTGGGGTCCGCTGGTCAGCGACGAGAGGCGAGGGGCGATGCAGATCGGGCGCAGCGGTGCGGAGCACCGCTTCGGTCGAAGTGGGCTGCGGGGTGTGCTGGGCCGCGGCGTTCGCTGGCTGGCTGGCTAGCTGGGCTGCTTGCTAGCTGGCTGGCCGGCTGGCTGTTGTTTTTTTTAAAACAAAAACTACAACAGCAGAACAAAAATAAAAAAACATACACAACATAAAATCTAAATAAAAATACCTAGACACACAGTAAAATCTATACTGCTAATATAAACTACAGGAACGCTAGTTCCTCACCTAATGCAATTTTAGAAATTCATTTTGATGCAAAAGGCCACACAAACAGTAAAATAACACACAATTAAAATATTTTGAAGATCACAAAAATTACCAGAACATATTAGATGAACTGGAAAATAATATTCTGCACATTATGAACATTTTTTAAAATAGGGGAGAAGTCATGTTATCTCCACTCCAAATAAATTGCCTTTTGTTGCACAATGATTCGAATATTGCAGAAAGACAAATAATGCAATAAAAATATGATATGCATATGAATGATCTATTAACATCCTAATTTAGGAAAATTGGGATGTTACACAAGTGTATGACTTGTCATGTGCTTGGGACTTCAAATGTATACTGCCAACTCACAAATTGCATACCTCTTGCAGGCTGAGCTTAGCAAAAAGGAAACCCAAGTTACCGACCTTCAAGAGAATATCAAAACTCAACAAGCCGAGACTTCCAAGGCCAAAGAAGAACTGACCAACACTTTAGCAGCTATGGAAAAGCTGAAGGAGAACTTTAAAAGCGAGCGGGCAGGCTGGGAGACAGACAAAACCACTCTACTGAAGAGGGCTGAGGACGCTGAAGCATCCCTTAATCCGGCCGTTGAGGAATTAACTGGCTTGAAGTGGCAAATAAATGCCATGACTACTGCTGTCTTTGGTGAGTAATCGTCTTCACAAATCGTAAAATATGTACTATCAAATAGACTGCCGGTTTACCAATATTTTTGTCAACGCAGGGAGTCGTGTTGCTCATCTTGGCTCGGACATGCGTCAAAGCCTGAAAGCTGCCTATACATTTATAGAACAACTATATACCGGCGTACAACGGGTCATCTACACAGCCTCTCATAATAAACCACCCCCAACCTTGATCAAGGATACATTGGTAAGGCTAGTTGTAATGCTTGCTAGGATTGAGGAGCTGAAGAGATCAGCTGCCAGGGCGGGTGCTCTTACCGCATTGACTCGAGCCAAAGCTTGGATCTTTGATCTTGACCCGTGAAAGTGCAACTATCCCTGGGTGGTTTTGGTAATTCCTAACAACATATAGCTCATTGAGCTAATGCTATTCCAAAATGAATATTTCAGGAAAGCTCAATGGTTGGCATGGCATGGATTAGAAAGTAGACCCTTCAAAATGCTAAGGATAAAAGATTGGCTCAAGCTCAAAGCACAAGACTCTAAATTTTCTATTTTAGTGATCCAAGATCACATTGAGTCTATAGGAAAAGCCAATACTATTAATAAAGGATGAGGTGTTGCTTAATGAGGTGCTTGCTCAAAGTGCTTAGTGATATGCTCCAAAACCCTCCACTACTTTCTCACTTCCAAATATGTCCCACACCAAATATCCAACTCGGCCCCACCGATTCTTTCTATCCGGCGCCACCGAGTTCAGTTGACATAGCCACTGCCAGAAACTCTAGTCTTTTCAGTCTCACCGATAGGGATCTCGGTCTCACCGAGATGGGATTGTAATCTCTCTATTTCCTTTCGTAACACTTCGGTCCAACCGAGATGAGCGAATCGGTCACACTGAGATTGCAATGTAAACTCTTTGTTTCCCTTTTGTAACACTTCGGTCTAACCGACATGAGAGAATCGGTCCCACCGAGTTTGCATGACCAACTCTCTGTTAGTCCATTACCAAAATCGGTCCCACCGAGTTTGTGTAATCGTTCTAACTGAGATTACGTTATGCCCTAACCCTAATGAAATCGGTCCCACCGAGTTGACATGTCGGTCCCACCGAGAATCCTAACGTTCACATTTTGAACTAAATCGGTCTGACCGAGTTTCATGATTTGGTCCCACCGAGTTTGGTGATTTGTGTGTAACGGTTATATTTTGTGTGGAGGCTATAAATACCCCTCCACGCACTCTTCATTTGAAGAGACAGCCATCAGAACATGCCTACACTTCCAATACATATTTTCTTAGAGAGAACCACCTACACTTTTGTTGAGGTCAAGATACTCCATTCCAACCACATAAATCTTGATCTCTAGCCTTCCCCAAGTTGCTTTCCACTCAAATCCTCTTTCTACCAAATCCAATCCTATGAGAGAGAGTTGAGTGTTGGGGAGACTATCATTTGAAGCACAAGAGCAAGGAGTTCATCATCAGCACACCGTTTGTTACTTCTTGGAGAGTGGTGTCTCCTAGACTGGCTAGGTGTCACTTGGGAGCCTCCGACAAGATTGTGGAGTTGAACCACTACAAAAAAAGACACATCCATGACATTTTGGGCCGAACGAAATTTTTTTCTATCATACATATCACACTTCTATGACGATAATTGTGACAAAACCCGGTATCATCATAGATGTGGTGGGCTCCTACTTCTATGACAAAAAATCATGACAAAAAATGGGCTTTTCATCCTGGGCGGGCCGGAGACGCAGCTGCACGACATTCTTTGGGCCGTCCATGATGGAAAAAAACCGTGGTAGAAGTGAGGGGGAGGAAAATTTCAGGGAGTTCCTGGTTACGGTGGGAGGTCGGGGGCCGAGCGATGTGCGTTTCTCTCGTACACGTAGGCGCGTGTGTGCGAGGCGTTGGCTCTAACTGAACCCGAAAGAGGCGTTGGGCTCTAACTGAACCCGAGCGGTTGCACTGCAGGCTACGCGTTACTGAACCCGAGCGATCGATCGATGGCTGTTAACTGAACCCGATCGAGCGATTCCTTCGCTACTGCTGCTAACTGAAGCCGACCGATGGGATGAACAGTGAGCGTTGTGGGGGGTTTGGATGAACAGTGAGCGGTGGCGTTGCCTCTGGATGAACAGGACCCCGTGGTGTGGTGGAGGGTTGGATAAACAGTAGACGGTGGAGGGGTGCCCGTGGAGGGGTGGATGAACAGGACCCCGTGGTGTGGAGGGCTGGATGAACAGTAGACGGTGGAGGGGTGGTTGAACAGGACCCCGTCATGTGGAGGGCTGGATGAACAATAGACGGTGGAGGGGTGCCCGTGGAGGGGTGGTTGAATAGGATCCCGTGGTGTGGAGGGCTGGATGAACAGTAGACGGTGGAGGGGTGGTTGAATAGTAGCCGGTGGAGTAGCGCGCGGTGGAGGCTGGATGAGCAGGAGCCCGTGAAGGCTGGAGGAGGTCGACGGTGGAGATGAACAGTATCCCGTGGAGTACCGTTTTGCGGTAAGCCACACCCCTCCCGATGAACAGGACCCCCGTTTCGACCGTAGCGCTCCAACACAAGTCCGTTTCGTCCGTTTTGCGGTATGCCACACCCCTCCCGATCAACAGGACCCCCGTTTCGACCGTAGGAGGTTCGTTTCCTCCGTTTTGCGGTACGCCAGACCCCTCCCGATGAACAGGATCCCGTTTCGAACGTGGCCGGTCGAACACAAGGACGTTTCCTCTGTTCTGCGGTATGCCAGGCCTCATTTCCATCGCCTATTCCGTCCAAGCCCTCCCGATGAACACGACGCATTCCGTTGCCTCCCCATGAACACGACGCATTCCGTTGCCTCCCCATGAACACGACGACGATGCTGTTTCTCCGTTCTGACCCAGCCATGTACACGAGCCCTGGCCGTACGTATGCGCGAGTAGGCGTTCGAGACCCCGCCCGTATGTACACATACGTGGCCGTATTTTCTTTCTTGCACCCTGGCCGCTGTACGTACGTGTAAATGCTACGTGCGCGCCTCTACTATGACATGTGCGCGCCTCTACTACGACACATGCACGCCTCTACATCGACCAGTATGTACGTACATGTTCGCAACCAGAATGACAATGCTACGTACGCTTCGACCAGGTGGGTCCTGACTGTCAGGCACTTCCTTGCCTGCGAAGATGTAGCTGGTGGGTCCCAGCAGTCAGGGGGTGAATCATTTTTTTGCCTGGACGCACTTCCTTGCGTGCGAAGATGTAGCTGGTGGGTTCCAGCAGTCAGGGGGAAACGTTTTTTTCGCGAAATACGGTGGCCCGTCCGGTGGGTCCCGCTGTCAGGTGGAGGAATAATTATTTTGCACGTAATAAGCAGGCACTTGACCCAGCTGTCAGCCTCTCCGCATACAGTCCACGTCCGATGGAAGCCGTTCCTTGACCATGTTGACCACGCCGCGCCGAGAGCACCAGGGCGGTGGACGACAGTGGGGCCTAGGAAGGGGACGATGTGGAGTCGGGGAAGACGCGGTAGTGGATGCCCACGCGTAGAGGAGTACGAGGGTTCACTGGTTCACTGCGGTGTGAGGCTGCCGTCGCCGCAAAATAACATGGGGTGTGGGTGAGTAGAGGGATGGCCTGGCCAGCAGTGGGAGTAGTAGGGGGGTGGTGAGGCCTCCGCCGCATCGCAGCTGGCCACGGGAGGCAGGAGCACGAGGCACGACCGGCGCTGGTTTGGGCAGCTGGAGCAAGAAGACCAGAGGTTGAAGAAGCACTACGGCCGTTGGATGGACATCATACGGTCACTGGAGCTAGAATCGTGCATATTGACTAAGTTGACAAAGCCCTCCGTCCCTGTCAACTTAGTAGGCCCACAAGTCAGCCTGCCACTATACTGGGTCCCAGCTAACAGGGGGAGTATTCATTTTTTTATGCGTAATAAGAAGGCACTTCCTTGCGTGCGAAGATATAGCTGGTGGGTCCGAGCTGTCAGCGGCGGTAATGTTTTTTTCGCGAAATACAGAGGCCCTTTCGGTGGGTCCCTGATGTCAGGTGGAGGAATCATTATTTTGCGCGTAATAAGGAGGCATTTCCTTGTGTGTGGCCGTGGACCCAGCAGTCGGCCTCTCCACGTAAAGTCCACTTCAGATGCATGTCAGTCGTTGACCACGTTGACCAGGCCGCGCTGAGAGCACCAGGACGGTGGACGACGACGAGGCCTAGGAAGGGAACGACACGGAGGCAGGGAAGACTCGACAGTTGTTTCCCACGTAGAGGGGAGTATGACTGTACGAGGGTTTACTGGTTCGTCTGCCGTCCCCGGAGAATAACAGCAGGTGTGGGTGAGTAGAGGGATGGCTAGGCCAGCGATGGGAGTATGGTGGGGCGGTGAGGCCTGCGCGGCAGCAGAGCCGGCCGCGGGGAGGAGGGAGCAGGCAGTCCCGCCGGTGCCTGTTTGAGCGGCTGGAGCAGGAAGAGCAGAGATTGAAGTAGCACGACGGCCGTTGGATGGCCATCCAACAGTCACTGCTTGTGCGTCAACCTTTTTTTTAGGAAAGCCTCAAATCTGTGGAAAACAACATACATCCCATCTGCCAATAGTTCTAATAATTTACAGCCCATTTGCTAATTATTAAGGTTTTTGGAGCCCATATTCTTTTTGTTAGCATTACAACCCATATTGTGGCCACGGTTAAAAAATTATACGAAATTTTGCATATTTCGGTGCGGTCCGAACTGTTTTTAATCCTGAAATTTTGACTCACATTCAAACTGATTTTAAAAATAAATGTATATCAATATAAAATCCAACAAATTCTCCACGCATAAAAATTAATGTAATTTCAAATCTCGAAATGAAAAAAAGATATTTGAAACTTTGCCGGTTTGATGTGTTTTAAAAATGTACAGCCCATTTCTCATTACTGATGGGCCATTTTCTCGACCAACCGAATGAAATCTCTCCTCGTCTTGAAAGATTTGCAGCCCAACAGGCCTGACAAAGCGACTTACTTGGCAAATCACAAAAAAACTGGGCTGTGGCCGTAGATCCAGCTGTCAGCCTCTCCACGTACAGTACTCTTCCGATAGAATATCGTTGACCATGCCGCGCCGAGAGCACCAAGGCAGTGGACGACGGCAAGGCCTAGGAAGGGGACGACGCGGAGCCGGGGAAGACGCGGCAGTGGATGCCCACGTGGAGAGGAGTACGAGGGTTCACTGGTTCGGCTGCGGTGTGAGGCTGCCGTCGCCGTAGGGCCTGGCTAGCGGTGGGAGTAGTAGGGGGCGATGAGGCCTCATCAGCAGCATAGCCGGCCACTAGAGGCAGGAGCAGGCGGTCTCCCCGGCGCTGGTTTGGGCGGCTGGTGCAAGAAGAGCAGCGATTGAAGAAGCAGCAGGACCATTCGATTCAAATCCAATGGTTACTGCTGCTAGAATCGTTTGTTGACTAAGTTGACTAGCCCTGCATACGCATCAACTTAGTAGGCCCACAGGTCAGCCTCCCAACCGGTGCGCCCCAGATGTCAGTGGGAGGAATCATTTTTTTCGCGTAATAAGGAGGCAGTTGATTGCGTGCGGCCAGGCCAGGCCAGCGGAGGGAGTAGGGTGGGCCGGGGAAGCCTGCGCGGCATCACAGTGGGCCACAAGAAGAGGGAGCAGGTAGTCCCATCGGCGCTAGTTTAGGTGGCTGGAGTAGGAAGATCAGAGATTGAAGAAGCACGTCGGCCGTTGGATGGACATCCAACACTAACTGCTGCTAGAATCGTGTGTTCACTGACAAAGCCTTGCGTAAACAAGTCAGCCTCGAAATCTGTGGCGTGTACAGCCCATTTGCTATTATTTTTATATTTTTTACTCATTTTCTAATTCATATGGAATTTATTGTAGCCCGTTTTCCATTTTTAGAATTGCTGGCCATTTTCTGGTCAGTACCAGGGTCAAAAAATTAACTAAATATGTGGGAAATTTTAAAAATTCGCAAATTTTTGCTGGGGAACAAAATATTCTTAATCCAAAAATTAATAGCCATACTAAAACAAATTTAAAAATAAATTAGTACTATGTCATGTTAAATCCAATGAAATACGTATAAGATATCAGTGAAGAACAAAAACAAAAAAAGAAACTTATATCCCATTTGCTACATTTTTTTTGGAATTTTCAACCCCTTTTGATATTACTTTTAACAGACATTGACCATACTCTTAAGCCAGGCCGGAATGCATCCCTCCTCGTCTTGAAAGATTTGCAGCCCAGTAATTCAGAGAAAACAAATAGGCCTAGCTTGGGTATTCTTCAAAAAGAAATACTGGGCTACCTATTTTCCCAAAGAACTATTGCATGAGCATTTAGCTTTATTTATTTATTTATTTACTTACTTATTTATGTTTAGGGGACCATAAGCATGTACCTGGGCCGGATTCATGTGAGAGCCTCCCTTCCAGTTAATTATGGGTTTCTCTATTGGGCCTTCATCAGTGGGCTGCATGTTATCAACAAGTGGAAAATGTGTTCCTAGTTTAAAAAAAAATGTGTTCCGTACGATAAATAGTATGCGCTACGTACGTTACGGGGCACTAAAGGATCGAACCATGCAACGACTTCCAAAACATTGTGTTTGTCATTCTAACAACACATTTATTCAACCAACAGAGAGAAATATACTACTGATTGTACATTGAAAACAGCAGCAGCAGCAACCAGGGCTGGGGGTGCAACAGAAGCAGTAAGCAGGCCAGAAGAGTGAAGACGCAGCTCTCTCTTCCAAACCAAACATCAGCCATCCTTACAAAAGGGCTACCAAAAAAGAACAAGTGTATGCATCAAACTAAATAAAGATCCTACTACACCAAGTGTACGCATCTAACTAACTGGCTCAGTTAGACGTTACTATTTTTTCCGAAACGGAGGCAAAAGAATTGCCTCGTCGGTTAATTAAGAAGAAGAGAATTACCTGGTTAATCTACGGAAAACCGGGCTAAAACCGAAGACGTTACTATTTATTAAGCTGCAGTGGAGTCGCAGATGGAGAGGAGTGGGAAACTTCACTGGTTCGAGTGCGCGGCAGCACAGCCGCGGTGGTTAGAAGGGAAAACATAAATTGGACACAACATTACTTTTATAAGAGACATGCGTTTTATACCCCACAGTAGGCATACTAACAAGTTCACACACAAATACAACAAAAAAGGTAAACATTCATATCAAACTCAGGTTCACAGGACACGTTCATATCCATAGCCAACATTCACAATCAACAACTCAAAAGATTCATATATACACAAGCTCAGCATATCTATGCATCCAAAAGATTGATAGATCACACGACAATATTCATACATAATTTACAAAAAGATTCAGATATACACATGTTCAGTATGTTTATGCATCCAAATGATTGAGATCACAGCCAATATGATCCATGGACGAACTTTAATTACCTAGGGTACAGACTAGTAAATGGTGTTCAATCGGAGGTACTTCTTGCTAAAATTAGTTCTTGTACGAGTAAACTTTCGAGTACATAAGAGGCAGCACACACAATCTGAACTTTGCTTGTACGTTTATCCTCAAATAGTGGCCTCGTGCCCAGGGAGGTTTGAGCAACTTGGCCACTACTTTCATCCAACCAGTTTACTGGGTCATCTTGGTCCTGTATCTCGCCAAAATTCTACATTGAAGACGAGAAAGGAGGCGGTTGAGAAAATGAACCACCCAATTTTTTTGTGCAGTTCAACTGAAATGGAGCATCCTTGGCGTGCAGACTGATTAAGTGCCAGATGAATATACGCGTCAACCAACTTGTCTGGAATCTTTAGACTCCATGCCATATAGTTCGCTACCATATGTGCCGATAACCAAAAGGCACAAGTTGGGACCAAAGACTGGACTGCGTTTTTCTGGGCTATGCACCAAGCAATATTTTTGGCGTTCACTCTCCTAACACTTGGAGTTTGACAATTGGTTGACGCCGGTTGATACTCGAATGAATATAGGCACTTCTTGTCAACATCGATGCTTGTCTGAGTGAACTTTGGAGTACATAGCAGCAACATAAGTACCTGTCCATCTGATCATTTTGTGCAGTTCTACTGAAATCACCCGATGTAATGATTTGCCTGCGAGCTCAGGCTCCAAATTACTCCTTTATGAAATCGGCAAACAGTAGCACAATACCAAAATACCAATACATATGACAGGCACAATAATCAGGATAAAGACCAGTACCAACCTGTGTGAGGTAGCATATCAATTACTATTTCCTTTGACTGGAAGCCGAGATAAGCTAAGCGACTGACAGCAAAGGAAGAAAGCATGCAGAGTTTAGCGACTGACAAGAAAGGACGGAAGCTGTCGAGGCAATGAAGCACCCAAAGTTTTGTGTAGTTCCACCAAAATCGAGCATCCCCGTTGGCACATATATTGAGAGAGTGAGATTACTGTAATAGTGGGACTAGTTTATGAAACATACACTAACAAATAGAAGCACCCTCATTATCTAAATGGGTAAAGTTAGCAACATAGTAGTCTTGCTTAAAGAGAGGTATTAGTTTATTTAATCAGTGCCAATTAGCTCAACTCAACACTTAAAGCATTGCCATTTATCATAGGTTGCAAAACTTTAACGTGCAAAGATAAAGGAGTTTCTCATGACAGTAGCACAATACAAATAGAGATGACAACAAACTAACATGGATGAAGGCCTTAGGCCCGTACTAACCTGAGAAAAAAAGCTTATTCATGTAGTCCCATAAGAGATGATAAAGCACTCACTGGAATCACACAATAGTATATATTTTTGTGCACTTCAAATGTATGGTTGAAATCACTCTTGTTTACCAGTGCTGAGATTATATCGAAAGATTATCAAGAACTTCCAGCAGAGTTAAAGCACTGGCTTGGATACAGTTCATTGTATTGTCTTGTGTAGTTCCATTTAATGTATGATTGGCACAACATGATCCCTGTTTGCACAAGTAGGAACAAGGTGAAACCTTCATTAGCTTAGTAAGAAAGGATAGGAAGACATTAGCATATTACTCAACCAGTAGCATCAAATTCATGATGGACAATACGCAAAACATTGCCTCATTGAACCAATGGCAATAAATTGACATGCAAAACAATAGCACTATTATGTCATGACACTAATAATATTCCCTCCCTGCTCCACCACATGATTCACCTCCATAGACAAACATACACACGTACATGATTCAGCATAGGGTCCTACTAAAGATTTGTTTAACTCCAACAAGAAAATTAGGCAGTAATAAATTAGTGGTACTTAAGTACTCCTAATTAATTAAGTGAGACAGCAGAAGTGGAAGGGCTCCCTGGAGGATCGTCTCACATGTAAGGTAGTCGTTGCCGGAGCCCTTGAATGACCTCGACTGAGGCCTCTGGCTTCAGCAAGATCGCCTTGGCACTGTTTATTCTTCTTCTTCTTCCTCTTCATGCTCTGTTTCTCTTTCTCCTCACCAGTTGGTGAAACCAAGTACATGATTGGCCTTCTAATTCAGAATTGGTTTTGTCAGTGAGGGAGTACAAGTGTACTAGTAAAAAACAACTTTATTTTCTCATGGCAGTCGGAAAATAGAGATGAACACATGCATTAAATATCATTCTTACCTAAAGGAAGGTTATGGCGCCAATATGGATGATGAGGATTGGAACACAGATCTCCCTTTGTGTAGTTCCACCAAAATGAACCAACTGTTCCATTCTGACATTCCAGTTAAACAGCACAAAAGTCACTTATTTTAAGAAGAGTTTTGTGTAGTGCACCAAAAGGTCACAACAGCAACCAGGTGAATTGGATATCCCTGTTTGCACAAAAAGGCATAGAGGAAACAGTCAGAGTCTCAAACAATTACATGCAAAAACATTTGGCTAAACTTGTCATGGCTTATAACAGTGGGTGCACCAGCAGTCCAGCACCATGTACGTAAACAGGGGCATAACGTGGTGATTCATAGTTTGTTGCCCCGAGAAACAAACATCCAAGAAACATATCTGGGTTGGTCCCATTTTTGTTCACTCTAGCCACCTACTCCTATGTGTGGATAGCAAATCTAGTCCTGGTCATACCACTGTGTACAGCATTACCCCTATATTTCCCTTTTCGACCAAGAGACCGGTTGGATGACCAGTCTGTACTACTTTCACCCCCTTTCCTTCCTGTTTGTACCAAGTCTGATGTACATACTAAATTCCCCCACCCCCACTTTATTTCTTGTTTGAACCAAGTACTCCCTCCGTCCGGAATTACTTGTCATCAAAATGGATGTGTCTAGAACTAAAATACATCTAGATACATCCATTTCAATGACAAGTATTTTCGGACGGAGGGAGTACAAGATTCGACTCCATGAAGTAGCTTTACCTCTAACAATAGAAAAAATATGTGACGTTGGACCATCCGATCGAGAGGGGCTGAGAGGTAGAAAATGATGCACATGCAGCGACGTAGCGAGCTGGGGAAGTAGAGCTAAGGCGGTTTCGAACGAAGATATACCTGAAGGTCGTCGGGATGTGGATCGGTGGGCGGCGGGAGGCCGGATCCGCCCACAGGCAACGACGAAGGGATCGGAGGACCTCCCGCGCTAGCGCTCAGCCAGAGATAACGGTGCGGCTGGCAGTGGGTCTCCTCCCTCACTGTCGACGACGGCCTAAATGCTGCCCCTCCTCCCCTTCACCGACGGAGGGGGATACGTCCGGATCTGTAACCAGCGGTGAGGATAGAAAGCCAGTGTTTTTTGAAGGGAGAAAGACAGTGTTACTACCCCTATCTTGTTTAAATCTGGAGAGGATGAGAGTGTGTGAATAGAGCAACCCTAGCAAGCAAGCGCGGAGGGTCCGACCTATATATACGTAGTGAGAAGCCCTAGCAAGCAAGCAACCCCTATCTTTGTCAACTCATACAAGACCGAGAAATTTGATTACTACAACGCCCTCTCCCTCGCGGACTGAGCTCCGGTGCCTTAATTGCACCGGCCTTTGGCTGCATGACAGGAGGGCCAACCACCTGTTGGGCCCACCTGTCATGGACGCAAAGGCAGGAGCAGTAAGTTGAAGCTTTCGCTATTCCTCCCGCACGAGGTGGACGGACATGCGGCAGTGGATTCGATACTGTAGAAGTAGGAGTAACATCATTATTGTTCGTCTTCTCAAAGAGGCGAAGAGCCAAGCGCAACCCGAACATGGCAGTTGCGAACGCTCGCGTGGTGCGGTTCCTTGGAGTACTAGCTAGGCTCTTGCATGAGACATAATTGCTATTGTTTAATGATTAAACTCCATTATCCATTAGTTGATACTCATTCTGCATAGGTCCACGCGCTTAGCACCGTTTCCTCCTGGGGTCACCAATGTTTATTTGCTAATTAATAGCATTACATGCAATGAACTAGCCATTGCAAGTCATTAAAGGCATGCACACCTCTCATCTCTTATTGGTTGATATGTCAAGAAACAAGAAACAAGGTAGAAGTTAATGCACTGTGCCTAAGTGTTTTGGGACTATTTGGTTTTCGTAAGATGACTTACACACCTAGACGGAGGGAGTAATATAGCCCTGTAAACCGGAAAGGAGTATTTGCCTTTCTAGAGATTTCAACAAGTGACTAGACTACACCGTGTGTAGTACTCCCTCCCTTCCTGTTTATAGGGCTCAAATCTCAAATCTCATGAACCAAGGCATTTTGCGATTGGAGGAATGTATCTCGTACTTTACAAAACTAACCTAATTAAACTCATGCATTAATTACGTAGTTCTCTCGTTTTCCTCTCCGCCTTGGTCGCGGTGCACAATATTGAGCACTCCTATATGACTAGCCGCTCTATCTACACGCGGGACATTTCAAAGCATCCAGGCCCGCGTGCCATCCACCAAATCACAGCGAGGTGCTACCGTTGAGACTCACCTGTAACCCTGGTGTGGCCGTCATGACCCGTCATATCACAAAACCCACACCTTTACCAGCAGTGGTAAGGTGGCCTCCAAGTTGGACTGGACGAAGCAACCATCATTCACTGGAACGCTCGTTCAAGCCCTTTCTTCCCTTTCTTGAAGAAAACCTCACTCCAGGCTACTCACTTCTGCCATTTTTCTTCTGTACCGACGAAGGAAAGGTGGGCGAATCAGTTATGCTGCTATATTTCCATTCCAAGAATCTTCTTTTTGCGAAGCACCGACCGATTCTCACATCCTATTCTTTTCCCGTTTTCATTGCGATTGTGGTTTCCTTTCGATTGCTTTTCGTTTGTCAGTTCATTGATGGATCCTGGAGCACTAGGCAAAGAGTTGCCGACGGACAACCCACTGGAGACAGCGATCTCCAGGAAGCGAGCACCGACCAACGAGTTAACCATGTTGGCGGGCCAACCCATGGAGACGAAGAACTCCAAGAAACAGGCATTGGCCAAAGAGTTGAGGACGTTGGCGGACGAACTCCTCAAAGGAAGTTGGAAGAATGGCAAGGGCCCCACCGTTGCTACCCCAGGAACTCTGATTGCCACCTATGTGAGGCTCAAGACCGAGTTTGAGGAGATAGTCACCGTTGGGAAGCAGTATTCCCCTGGCAAGGTGATGGCCCCCATCGAGGACGAGGATATGGCCCCCGGAGGGATGAGATCCCCCGGTGAGCTGCACAAGGTAAAAAAATAATGGATTATTACCATACTTGTGGTTTTTGATTATTTGCAATGTGCTTGCTAATATGTTAGGGTTGTGCAGGTGCCGGTGGACGTCCTTGATGATTCCGATGTCGTGGCCCGTCCTGTTGGCATCGCCCCGGAGATCGATTTCGATGCCGATGTCCATCCTGTGGACATCGCCCCAGAGATCGATTCCGATGTCGCGGTCAGTCCTGCGGACATCACCCCAGAAATCAATTCCCATGCCGCTGTCCGTGCTGTGGTCATTGCCCGAGAGATCGATGACAAGAAATAGTTGGTCGGGCTAATCCTTCAGGGTAGTTTGCATTGCCCTGTGTTTAATTACCAGAACGATGCGTGTTATCAAACCATCTTAGGGCTAGTGCACTGTCTTGTGTGGGCGAATCTTGCTACTTTTGTTTGATAGTGAATCATGCGATGAATCATGCAAACCCTCTCCGAGTTATGGGAACAGATGTATCCTCACCAGCTTTTGATGTAATATATGGCATGATTAGATGTAAGTTTGAACTGTTTATCATATTAGCAGGGCTTGTTTGATGATTCTTGGTGTTAGTAGGCTAGCTACTGTGCGAGCTGTAGTACTTGCAAAACACTCACCGAAGAGAAACATTGGGGCTGATGAGCTCATGGTATGCTTATACTTATCCCTCGTCGATCGACCAATAGCCCTAGCTCCTAAAATTGTAGGCTTAGCGATCGATGACCTAGGTGGGCTAGTTTGGCCTAGTGGGTTTCAGTGATATGACGTGCAACACAAAATCATAGCAGTGCAGAGACGTACTCCCTCCGTTCCAAAATAGATGACCTAGGCGGGCTAGTTTGCCCTAGTGGGTTTCAGTGATATGACGTGGTACAGTGCCGTCCAGTCTTCGCGTGTGGTAGCAGTATTGCGGGTACAGTAAGTTTTCTTGAAGAAGCGGAATTCAACAAAGTCATGACGGTTCCTTCGTCCGAACAACTGAGTACAGTGGGAAAGGTTGGGCCTGCGATACGACCGGGGTAGACCAGGATAATTTTGTGCATGGCAAGTGGACCAGGATGGTCGACGTCCCACATGTCGGCGAATGAAAGTGTTCTTTCTGATATAGAGGACGAGCAACGAGTATTCATTGTTTATTTTTGATGAAAGCTATTGTCTACACTATTACGACGGAGGAGTGCGAAACACGGTAGCCCAGTGAACTTGGCATGTGCACCACTCCCTCCTTCCTCATGTAATGCCCATGTTACAGCTTTTTCTCACTTTCTCTCTATCTATTTCCTCTCAAATGTTTTTTACCTTTCTTTTTTTAAGACACAATTGTTTTTATGCCTTTTTTAGAATTAACTTTTTATACCTAGGAGCACGTGTAGAGACGGGTTCTTGCAGAGCCCACTCCTTGACTTTGTCAATGCCTCTCTCTCCTCCACATAAGGAGTACTACTTGCTATGCATACATGCGGCGGGAAGCTGGCGTCTTGAGGGGCCAGGGCGGTAAGAGCAGGCTTCGGAAGCGGTCCGGACTCTAGCATAATTTTGGTTTTTACAGTATTTCTTTCTCCATTGACAGGTAGACCCACGTAGATAGATAAAGAACACGAGCTGATGAGGCGCATGCGTACTATTTGACTGGTCAACCAGACAAATACGGAGCTATACGCTGAGCCAGTGACCGTATAATCACCATATCTCGTATACAATGATCAAAGTGAGCTATCAAGACAAGTTCGATGACCGCCAATGCATTTTACTCGGTAATAAATGACCAAGATTGAAGGGGAATCCAAATTTGCTTCGTCTTCTGTCCTTGAGCTCTTGACAAACCAATGCACTATACGATTGTCTGGCCACTCCACCCGAGAGCTCTCACCAAGCGTCGTTCATGCCACCGCGCCGCACACTAACCGGTAAGGCAGCGATGGCATCCCGCTGCGCCGAGTTCCTCGCCGCCCATGACCGCACACAAAATGGTAGGGAAGCGATGGCATCCCGCCGTGCCGAGTTCATCGCCGCTCGCGACCTCACAACTATGTGGGAGGAATTTGAAGATGCCAAGGCCGAATGGGCGATAGAGCAAGAGGTGGCCAAAGCCGCACAGAGGGAGCATAAAAGTCAGAAAGCACTCAAGAAAAGAGAGGCCCGCCGCCGCAAGAAAGAAAAGGACGCACGTGCTGCTGTGGAGAGGTCGGCGGAGATCCAAGCACGGTGGGGTGTCGCTGACAAAGCCGGGAAGGAGAACGACGGCGTCTGGCCAGCATGTGAGAAGTAGTAGTACTAGTAGTTAGTGTGTGTGTGTGTGTGTGTGTCTGAGTACGAGCATGTACCAGTACTACTAGTTACTACTGTTGTTTTTAGAGCAAATTACCAGTACATTAGCCTAGACTAAATGGAAAAATTCCTATCCTAAGCATCAAATGGCATCTCTTTCTCTATAGGAATTGAGATGCATGTCATCTCACTTCCTATGATTTTCATATTCCTATCCTATGAACGAAAGGAGGCCTCTGTTGGAGTAACTACTGTAGCTAGCAGTACTGCCAGTACAGTAGTCTTCTTCAAGAAGCGGAATTCAACGAAGTCATGATGGTTCCTTCGTCCAAGCAACTTCAAAGTGGGAAGTGGGCCTGTGATTTGACGGCTCATTAGTCATTGTTACTGTGGCGCGACGACCTGGGTGACTCACTTGGAGTTCTGCGTGCATGGCAAGTGGAACAGGATGGTCGACTTCCCACATGTTGGCGAACGGAAGTATTCTTTCCGATATCGAGGAGCAAGGAAACCGCTTGGTATAGTATCACTGCTGATTGGTTCGCAAAAAATAGTATCAGTGCCAATTTATAATTATTTTTTATTTCTGATGAATGCTAGCGTTTCAACTCTTACGACGAAGGGTGCCAAACACGACACGTGCTGGATGTCCCACACGTTAGCGAAAGGGTGGGACATGAACAGCGTGGTAGAGCCCAGCGTAAAAAAACAGCGTGGTAGAGCATCTCCACTTCTTCCACTTCTGGGTCGGAGACCACACGTAGTACTAGTACTTAGTGGTATGAATGATACAAAGTGCGACCTGGAGATAAAGACACGTCTATTTGGAAGGTCTCGGGGCACATACACGTAAACAAATATAAAAGTTAATATGTGCCTCCAACTAATATAGTAGTAGTAGAGTACTTCGGCACGTACTCCATAACATCACCGTGCATTGCACGTACAACATTTAGTGGTAGTATGTAGTAAGAGACAAATGCCGCCCAAGAGTTCCCTTCTCGACCTACTTTTGGGTGTTTAGTAGAGTGTATGGAGGGTGCATGAGTCCACACTAGTTTAGCACAAATACACTAGAAGCATGCATGAAGAGATCATGCATGAAGAGGGGTGTTGAGTTGAGCGTGCATGAAGAGGAAACAACTATGCTGAGACGAGAACGCAACCTAACACACCCTATATGCCACGCATGTTCATACCATTTGTGCCTTTCTACTTCACTTACTGTGCTACATTACTCAGGTTCGTACGTCCACTCCTGGGTACATGTTTGTCTCATAGTTCCAGTCCCACATGTTCTTCATATAGATGGAACGATCCTTGCATAACACGTGCACCTTGATGCTAGATGTCTCACGTGTTGGCAAAAGGATGGAAAAAGCTCACGTAAAAAAATAGAGTGGAAGAACATAGATTCCGGATGACCTAGAAGGAGCAAGGAACCTCGTGGTGGAGCGTCTGCACTCATAATATTTAATATTATTCAGCAATCTAAAATTAACTAATCATCTCCACAGTGGACTGGAAGAGTATGAAACACGGCAGCCCAGTGTAGTATCATACTAGTACATGGCTAACCCATGCTATCACCATATTTCTTGGCTTCCTTGCGGCACCTATCTCTAGTAATCCAGCAGCCTATATCGCTTCTCCCTCCTCGTCTCTATCAAAGTGCGGCGGGCTGGCGTTTCTGCCGTCTATTGAGGTCGGTTAACTATCACATGTTAGCGACATGCCAAGAGCATTCTAAAAAAAATTCCTTTCACGTTCCGTTTTCAAAAAGAAAAAAATCCTTTCACGTACGAATTTGCCTGTATGCTTTGAGCAACTTGCATGTCCTATACTGCTCCTGTTTGATACTCTAACTTAGCTAGAGGTTAGACTAACTCATGACTAGCCCTGAACTAACTGTAGCCAAAAAGGTGTTTGGGTGACAGGGTTAGATTGACAATAAATGCACTTCATGGAGAGAGAAAAGTGATTTTTCAGTGGTCCCAATGAGAACTATCTCCAGTTAGCACCTCTTGGGTGGGATAGTTTTTTTTTGGTGGGTTCGCTGCAACTTGCTCCAATTTAAACCCTCATGCTTGGATAGTTTAGGGCTATTTGAGCCCCAACTAGCTCAAACTAACTCTAACCCATGGATCCAAACAGGGCCTATGGCCAGTCTCGACGCGGAGCAGTCGCGTGCACCAGGAAGCGGCGCTCTCTCGGCCGTCGCGCCACTTCAAAGCCGGCGCCAGTGAGAGGTCGCCTCCGCTCTGGCCGGGCATTAATGCGGCACTGACGCTCCAGGGGGACGCTGACCGTTTCACGCGGGAAGCGCGCGCTGGCAAGGGAGTATAGGTTTTGAACTGTTCCAGGTGTAGTACGGGTAGTTTGCAAAACTACTCAATTATTGCACTCAGTTTCCTAAGAAATTGTGGTAAAAAACGTTAGTCCACAGCCCGCTTCCCTTCTCCTTCCTCTTCCAACGCCCACGCACGTCCGTGGGAAGCGACCGGTCAACCCTTATATAGGAGTGCTAGCACAAAAAGATGCATGCATGACCACTAAAATTTCCATATTAAAGCACCGCTCCGGCGGGAGTATGGCGTATGTTGTTACCCTCGGCCGGCCCATGGCTACCGGGCGACAGCGACCAGAGAAGAGGCGGCGAGAGGGGAATGAATGCAGCTACTGTTTGGGTTCGCCTTCCGGCTTAAATAAATGCGCAACATCACGTGTACCCGCGGGTGCACAAATTGTAACATACGTGTCTGCTTAAGTGGGCGTCACGTAACTGGTGTGTGTGTGAGAGAGATTCTGAGAGACAGAGTGCGTGTGTGCGACTCTACTCTTCGGACATGTACTCAACCTTTTGCATTGGGATATAAGTATAATGGTATTTACTTTAGCTAGTGATTTACGTGGCCATGTTAACGTGGTTGTATCAAAAAAATGTCACTTCCTGCTCGTGATTTGTGTTATATAATTACAAGCAAGATTCTCGTGCATTGCACAGAACATCAATATGCATTTTTTACAGAACACCTGTTGTGATTGACCCATGCAGGAGTAATCCCATGTGTAAAAACTAATGATATCTCAAGAATTTTATCGGAAAACTGGTATCTCGAGAATGTCATCGAAAAAATGAAAGATGAGAGATAAGGCGAGGAGGAGTGGAGCGTGGTGGTGACTGGTGGTCGGAATGGACGGAGGCATGGGGATGGGCGGTGCCGGTAGGCGGCAACGGCCACCATGCATGCTAGATTGTTCCAGAGACTTATTCCTTTTTAATTGCTGAGCAATGAGGTTGCGAGAGATAATGATGTGGAGAGAGGTGCCGGTATCTTTTGTAAAATTATCATAGTTTGCTTTCTATCCTCAGATATAGATCATACGGTCTGTATTACAAGATGGCAGGCACACCATCACCACCAACTCGTTTTTTTATAAGGGTACAGATGATAAGTTTGCTGACTACTAAAGTAAAGTGGAATTTGTCCATGTTATGCAAGTAAATAAAGGTGATTGTTTATCATACGGGTAAGGTTGGATGAAGGGTGGTAGGAACAAATGCTCCGTCTAGAGCATGTGTGTGTGAGATGGAGTCTTAGTGTGTGTGTGGGGTGTGTGTGTGTGCGAGAGAGAGAGAGAGTGAGGAGAGAGAGATGGAGTCTTAGTTTGTGTGTGTGTGAGAGAGAGAGGGAGAGAGATGGAGTCTTAGTGTGTGTGGGGGGGTGCGTGCTTGCGTGTGTGTGTGTGTTTGTGTGTGTGTGAGAGAGAGAGATGGAGTCTTAGTGTGTGTGTCGCGGGGTCCTCTGTGGCAGATGTAATTTAAGTGTGCATGGATTTCATCATAGAGAGGTGACGTGTATGGCAGAGGCCACCAATGATGGGGTGCGAGAGAGAAAATGCCCATAGAGAGGGAAGAGAAGGTGTGTGCGCGTGAGAGGAGTCGACTTCGAGAGAACGTGTTTGTTCGAGAGACACCGAGGAAGACTACTATATATCGATGGCGCATGTAGGTGGGAATTAAACAAAGGGATGGTCTTATTGGTTTCGGGGATATAGGGGAAGAGTGAGAGGCAGGGGGGGTAGCTAGAAGGAGATTGTTAAGTGTGAGTGTGTGTTTTACCCATCCAGGCGGAAGTTATGTGCACAAAAGAGGAGAACGATTCGATGTGGCGTTAGGATTGAGGGTAATTAACTACGTATGGAGACATCAAGACCTTGAACGTGCATGTGTGAGAGGTATACATGTATACATGGGATGTGTGTGTGTGAGCGCACACATGATTGAGATAAAAGAAAGAAGACATAATTCATAAGATCAACGACATGGGAGAGACGGATCGGTATGACAATATGCATGCATGTGAGAATGCATGGAAGAAGTCCCGACAATTGAGCATGTGTTTTTGTCTTTAAGAGATAGTGGCGTGGGCTGGAGCATGCATCTATGGCGAGCAGAGGGAGTGAGGCGCAACGATTGTGCAAAAGAGACCAACCTATAAATGCATATGTATGGAGAGACATATATAGTGTGGGTGATAGGAAGCAAGACTCCGTGCGAAAAAGAAATGTTGACGGAGAAACTACAGATAGATACAGAGATGGAGATGCTAGCTAGAGGGACATCTGCTAGTTTGGGTGTTGGAGATGACCGTCAGGTGGTTCAAAGGGTGAAGTTATATATGTGTGTGAGAGGGCACTTGACTGCATGTAGAGAGAAACATATGTAGTGTGCGTGATAGGAATCAAGAGTGAGGGCGAGAAAGAAGGTTGATGGAGAAACAGATAAATAAAAAGATAAAGATGCTAGCTAGTGTGCGTTAGAGATAGGAGTCGAGTGGATCAGAAGGCTGGGTTATGTGTGTGGGTGTGAGAGAGATAGGGAGAGGGTGCGTGTGAGTCACATACAAACAGATATCAGAGAGAAATGAGATCCAGAGAGACGGAGTTTCGTGTCTGCGAGAGAGAAAGATATTTCACAATGAGAGTGATAGCTAGAGAGACATACGAGGGAACGCAAGATATCTCTAGGGAGAGAGGGTGTGTGTGAGCGACATACAAGAGAACAATGGAGAAATATGAGACCCTGGGAGACAGAGTTTGTGTTTGTGTGTGAGAAAGAGATATTGAAGAGGAAGAGTCGTAGGTTCTCCTATCTAAGGAGCGAAAGACATCTCTGTATGAGGGGTGTGCGAGTGGCACACATGGGAATAGTAGAGAGAAATGAGACCCCGGGAGACAAAGTTTTGTGTTTGTGTGAGAGAAAGAGATTCCACATGGAGAATCATAGTTAGAGACACATAGCAGGGAGCGAGATATACTTAGAGAGAGATAGAGTGATGAAGGTCAAGGGAGAGAGTACCGTCAGTGTGTTACGAAGATAAAAGATCATTGTTGACATACAGGTAGCACGAGAGATACCTGAGAGACGATGAACGCGTATAGGTCCAGAGAGATAGTCCTATATAAGCATGAGTGATAGCTATATGAGATGAATATCTGGATTAAAGGGGATTCAAATATTTAAACTAGAGATCACGACATCGATAATATCATAACGCAGATTGGTGTATCAAACATGCATATTCATTTGAATTTGGGCACACGTGTAATGTTATATAGTTTATCAATATTGGTGATCCATAGATTCTTCAATTACAAACAATGCATGGTTTATATGCAATTAATGTCTAAACGGGACTACACTATATGTTGCGTGTGTGAAACACATTATACATGTTTGAGAAGTAAAAAAAAACCCGCATGAAACACACATTAATTGGAGACAGTTAGCGAGGAATGCATACATTGGATTTCAACATAAAGTAGTTTCAAATATTTGAAAATCCAAATTGATGGATACAACCTTATGAATCTGAGATCATGCCATTTGTAAACCATATTTATGTATAAATGGTGTTGTGCTTTTGAAAGTATATATAAAAAATGATGTATATAGAATGTAATTCCAATTGAAAATGGATCTCGCCTGAAAAAATAGAATATAAACGGGATTCGAATTGAGTTGGCACGGTAAACGTGCACTCTGCAAAATTTGAACGAAGGGGGGAAAGTCGCAGTAACCGCCCGAAACCAAAATCTACGAGATGGAAATCACTACTGCCTATCCCTGCCACGCAAATCCTATATGCTGGATTTCTATAGGTTTTGATAGGGGTAGGTTTGTAATTTCACCCAAACGTGACGTAACCGTCTCTCACCCGGATTCATACACGGTGGGCGCCAAAACACAGTGTGTCCTCGGCCGAAATCGACTCCCTCCCCGATTCATATTCATACACGGTGGGCGCCAAAAACAAACTCTCGTCGGCAAATATTCGGTGTATGCGAGATTAGCGTCCTATCCCCAACCGACTAGTGTTGCTGTGATGTAGTAGATATTTGAAATGGAGGCTAAGTTTGTAAATTTCCTCGCATTTGAGACAAGCGCGCCCTGAATACATGGTTCCCCCTTCCTCTCTACCTCCCTTTTCCCCATTCGTACTCCGTGGGCGCCAAAACACCCTCTCCACCCCACCCTCCTCCGTCCGCCACCCCATCCACCGCCGTCCTCCACCATGCCGGAGCTGATACCTCGACGCCGCCGTCCATTACATGAGATCGACCTCTCTCATCCATAGCTTCGGACCGGGATCATTGCATCCCGTCCTCTCGCTTCATCCCCGCCGTCGTCCACCTTGCCGGCACCGCTCCTACGACCGTCTCGTCCACCGCACCCCGCCGCCACCGTCTACCCTCCTACATCTGCTTCCACGCTGCCGACAGCCATCACTACTGCACCACCGTCAAATTCTCAACAGATGCGTACACGGCGCCGCACCAGAGGCGCTACTCTTTCGTATCTGCTCAACTTATTTATCGCAGCAAGAAAATAGATCGCCACTGCTTTACTCTGATTTCTTGTCTTGGTTGCGAAGTTGCCTTTGTCCGGTTTGCACCTTCAGATCCTCCATGCCACGCTCAACACCATACTCGCAATGCTTATGGTTTTCCCCTTTTATATTCCACACTAGTTAAATCACAGTAGACTAAATTTCAAAATTGGGTCAGTCGATTTTTCAGAGCTCGCCGGAGTTTGCCAGTGCGATCGAAGGGGCTCGGGTGGGGATAGTGGTTGTGGGGGGCGGTGGTGGGGCCTCGTCGAACGAAGAAAACTCGACGCAGGTGGGGGCGGGGGTGGGGGTGGCGGAGGAACACAGGCGGTGGGGCCGGTGGTTCGGCCGGCGGCCCGTGCGGTGTTCTGTATGGGAAGCACAGTATGTTCCTTGTCAGGAAGGGGAGCAGGGAGATCTGCAGTCAACAGCTAATAGAGCTGGCCTGTATGTGATCGATAGGCTTTCAATTACTAGTAGCAATACAACACCATAATTTCCAGTCAGTTCCACTTTCCCGATTTATATATCCTGGTTATGGTGTACCCATGTTAGTTGTTGTGTGCTCTTGTTATCATGGTTTGGCAATAAAATCTCTATACAGTATATTATGAACCTATCATCTACCAGCTATCCTTACTTCTGGAGCCTATTTTTTTGTGTACTTGTGCCAGATTATATAAATGCACGCACCATATTACAACATACATGAGCTCTCTCATCAGAATCCAGTGATAGCACACAAGTGTTTACAGGGGCGCCCCTATATTAGAATATCATTTGCATTACAAAGATAATCTCACAACTATTTATGTTTTCATGGTTCTCAGATATTATACACAATTACAGTGAATATCAGAATCCACGCATCAGAAGAATATTGTGGAACACTGCAATGACTTACAAAATTGACAGCATGGCATTGAGTGCCATTCTGGAAGCAATGAAACTCGTACGCTCCCCACCTGTTGATTCTTGTTCAGAATATCATCCTAATGACTATTCTCACCCGAGGAGTCAAAGGTAGATGGCCTGTCCTGTTCACCCATCAAGGTGCCTGTTCTAATTTGGCAAGGTTTTATTGATTGCGCGTATCTTGCATATGTTGTCTTGCATTTCTTCTACTTTGTTGCACCGCCATCTGCTTAGTTTACTCATCATATATGTCGAGATGCCATGCCCATCCATTATCAATACATATTCCATCTGTCATCATACCATGTTTTTCCACTCAAATGTTGTTCTTGTGCATCAGACATCAAAAAGGAAGAGGGTGATTGCCGAACCTGAAGGAGCACCAGCAAAGTCCTTGAAAAACATGGTGGTGTCGGAGAAATCAGACAACACCCCACTTATATTGGGACTACGTGCATATATTCCCATCATGGGAAGATTATTGTGAAGACAAACACCATTTTCACATCTTCCTGTCCAACTTACGTGTAAGTGCTATTATTCATGGTTATTATTTTCCTGTTTTCTGCTGATTGAACACATCAATGATTTACATTACATTGTTGTAACTAGGCGAGGGTCAATCTGGATAGTCATGACGAGCAAAGCTTGCTTGTGCTTTTCAAGGAAGCATTGCAACAGTATCGGTGTTACCTGAGGAAATCACACTTTGATGGAAAGTCTATAAACGAATTTCCGGTGAAGTCTCCTGTGCTAAATTTATAAGACATTGAATGGAAAAACCTTGTTATGCACTGGTCTCGTTCCCAGGATGATGTACTGTCTATGAAATCACATGACAATTTGAACTTCTACTTTTCCGCATGTGCCTTACGGATCTTTTTTGCAGGAAATCTGCTCGAAGACGAATTCCGGTTTGACAAGAATGACAGGATATCACAAATATGATGCCCGCTGCTTTGCTCTTGTTAGTACCTGTTGTCCTGTATCACTGTACTTGCATACATACCTGGTTCATTATGTGACAGCAGTATGCATGATAGCTTGCTTATCAATTGTTCGCTCCAAATTATATGATCTGTATGAATGGTTACATTAGTGTAGAATATATCCAATGCCAATGTTTTTTAGCTCTGCATTGTTCTTGTAAGTACATGATGTCCTTTATCAGTGTACTTATAATGACAAGTAGTTGTTCATGTACCATCACTCTACAGCTTATTTTCCTTTGCCCTCCATTTTCTACACATCAGATCTATATTTACTCTTACCATAAGGTTGGTACTGAAGAAGTTTAGCTGTGCATTGCTCTTGGCTGTACCTTTTGCCTGTATCGCTGCACTTACATTTATAGCTACTTGGTTATGTAGCATCACTCTTCATCTTATCTTAAATATTCTCCATTTTTTCGTATATTATCACATCTATATTTACTCTTAACAAAATGTAGAATAAAGGCAATGCTTTTGAAGAAGATTTTGTGGTAAACTTCTTGAATTGCCCCCCATCAGCATGGACAAGGCCTTTATAGAGCCTGTCTTCACCAATAATGTAAGTTTGTCCATCTCAAGCCTTCAAACTTTGTTGTATATATTTGGTTAGGCATGACTGCAACAGCCGTTTATTTTTGGTGTTTGCATCAAATTGCTTGTTTAAAGTTTATTATATGTAGTTCATAAACAAAAGTTTGTCCTTTCTCAATTTAAGTTTTCAGTTGTACAACCAAGTTCCTTCTTCATACCATGTAAATTAAACTATACAGAGCAAGTGATCTTCTTTTGCACTGCATGTATGCTTCTGCTCTTCATCCGTAATCCAGTGGTGTGGTGAACCTACCCACTAAAGCACAATGTCATATTCTGCAATGTCTTAACTATGAACAATGCCATATCATTCTACTATTATTTAAACCATATCTTTATTTGCCAATCTGAAATGGTATAAATTGACAGCACACTAACCATTGATACTTATGAGTTCTTGATCTGTAATCCAGTGGTGTCGTGAAGCTGTCAACTCCTTCACAATGTCATTTCCTGCCATGTCTTGACCTAAACAATACCATATTGTGTTAATGCAAATTTAAAGTGTGTCACTTTATTCGTCAGTAAGAAATGTGATGAATTGTCAGCACTGATACTTTTATGTGCAAAACCTGTCATCTGTCTGCTTGTTTGTCTTTCAGAGTGAGGAAGATATAAGTGTTGAACAAGCGCAGTCTCATCATCTTGTTTAGCTGCTTGTGCTGCAGCTCCCAAGCAGGGCTAACCTTTCCTGAACTCTATTGAAGTGTTGTGGTTTTGTATATTATTTTGTTGGCGTGTTTATTTGCACTGGTGGCGATCTTGGATGCCCAGTGTATGTAATCTGTTGTCTGCTTGTGCTTTATTATTATAGTGACGAACTTTGATGCCCAGTGGATGTAATATGTTGTAATTTCTTTTTTGTATAGTCTAGGTTTTTTCTTATTCACGATGCTGCAGTTATTTTACTGTATATATATCCTGTCTTCGTAGTAAACCGGCCAAACCGTAAAATTATGGTACATAATCAGGCCGTCATGCAATCACGATGTAGGTTGGGCCTGAAACGTGCTGAACAGCTCACGGGCCGGCAGCAACCCGAAATGAACCCCGACCCATGATTGTGCGAATCAAATCACAGGCTTTTAACTGGCCAAAAAATTATCTGGGTCCTTGTTTGGCCCAATCAGATATCGGCTGCGAGCAGGCCGGATGCAAACCGGGTCGTAGTTAGGCCCAACTATATGACGGGCGTTTAATAGGCTGAAATTAATATAGGGCCGAAATGTTAAACGGGCCCTTAACATGGCAAAACTAATATCAGGCCGAATTACTAAGTGGGCCTTTAGCAAGTGGGCCCAAAAGCATAGTGTCCAGTTGACGGGCCGAATCTGATATGGGCCATAATTGAGCCCAAAGCCTCTTAAAGGGCCGGACCTGATCTGGGCTGTAATTTGGCCCAGAACGTGGTAGGCCTTTAACGGGACGGATCTCATATGGGCCACTATTAGGCCCGGAGCGTGGCAGGCCAATAATGGACCGGATCAAATATGGGCCGGCATTTGGCCCAAAACATGGCAGGCAGTTAATGGGCCGGCCTACTAGGGTCCTCAAAATCTTGTGGGCCTACAGCTGGGCCGGCCCATTAATGTCGGCAAAATCTCGTGGGCCTTTAGCTGGGCCGACCCATTAATGTCGGCGAAATCTCATGGGCCTTTAGCTGGGCCGACCCATTATGATCTGCAAGAATCTTGTGGGCCTTTACCTGGGCCGGCCCATTACGGCACACAAAAATCTTGTGGGCCTTTACCTGGGCCGGCCCATTATGGCCTGCAAAATCTTGTGGGCCTTTAGCTGGGCCAGCCCATTATGGTCCACAAAATCTCGTGGGCCTTTAGCTGGGTCGGCCCATTATGGTCCGCAAAATCTTGTGGGCCTTTAGTTGGGCCGGCCCATTTAAACTTGTTGGGTCGTGCCACGTGTCGACGTATCATAGGCGCCTTCTATCTAGTGAGTGGATGACATCTGTCCTGACGATGAGCCGACATGTGTTTCCTCTAGCCAATGATGATTTTACACGAGGAAAATCCCCATTGGTCGGGGCTGTTAACGGGTTATCGGATCCAAAACCCGACCCGATAGCTTAACGGCGTTCCGTTACGGTGGATGCCACGTGTCGGTCACCCTTGACGAAAGCACTTCTGTGACACGCGATTTATCGTCATGGAATTGGACACTTCCGTGATGATAATTTTGGTAATGTCATGGAACACTTCTACGACATCATAGGTATGACTATCTTGATTCTGTCATAAATTTGTCATGGATGTACATGCATGACAAAAAAAGCGACCTACTGTGACAAACACGTATCATCACGGAAGTGTATTTTTTTTGTAGTGAACCAAGGAGTTTGTAAGGCCAAGGAGATCACCTACTTCATGAAGATCTACCCTAGTGAGGCAAGTCCTTCGTGGGCGACGGCCATGGTGGGATAGACAAGGTTGCTTCTTCGTGGACCCTTCGTGGGTGGAGCCCTCCATGGACTCGTGCAACCGTTACCCTTCGTGGGTTGAAGTCTCCATCAACGTGGATGTACGATAGCACCACCTATCGGAACCACGCCAAAAATCTCCGTTACATTGCGTTTGCTCCCTCTAAACTCCTCCCTTTACCTTCATATGCAATTGTTTTACATTCCGCTGCTATACTCTTAGAATTGCATGTGTAGGTTGATTACTTGTTTGTGCTAAGTTACTAAAATCTGCCAAGAACTAAAATTGGGAAAAGGCTAGATTTTTATTTTGTCAAGTAGTCTAATCACCCGCCCTCTAGACATACTTTCGATCCTACAAGTGGTATCGGAGCTTTGGTCTCCATTTGCTTTGATTTCCATAGCTTTTGGTGGTCATAGCCTTGGTTTCACAACCTAGGAGAGTATGGCGTCTATCAAGGGAAATTACCACCGTAGAGGTCCTTACTTTGATGGCACAAATTTTGCTAGTTGGAAGCATAAGATGAAAATGCATATTCTTGGACATAACCCCGCCGTTTGGGCTATTGTGTGTGTTGGATTGCAAGGTGAATTCTTTGATGGGAGAGAACCAAGGTGTGAAGCTACCGCGGAAGAGTTGAAGATGCTACAATACAATGCTCAGACTTGTCATATTCTCTTCAACGGATTGTGCCCCGAAGAATTCAACAAAATCAGCCATCTTGAGAATGCAAAGGAAATTTGGGATACTTTGATTGATATGCACGAAGGTACCAACTCCATCAAGGAATCCAAATTGGATGTGCTTCAAAGTCAACTTGACAAGTTCAAAATGAAGGATGGTGAAGGTGTCGCTGAAATGTATTCTAGGCTTGCTGTCATCACAAATGAGATTGCCGGCTTAGGAAGTGAAGAGATGACCGACAAATTCATCATCAAGAAGATCCTAAGAGCCTTGGATGGAAAATATGATACCGTGTGCACATTGATCCAAACGATGCCCAATTACAAAGATCTCAAGCCAACGGAAGTCATTGGAAGAATTGTTGCTCATGAGATGTCACTCAAGGATAAGGAAGACCTTCACAACAAGTCAAGTGGTGCTTACAAAGCCTCATGTGATGCTCCCACATCATCAAGCGAGAAACAAACCTTCAATTAAGAATTGAGCCTAATGGTAAAGAACTTCAACAAGTTCTACAAGAGTAGAAGCAAAGAAAGAAGTTCCAAGTCAAGGTCCTACAATGACAAAAGATCTTCTAGTCGTGAGCATAATTGCTACAATTGTGGAAGACTGGGACACTACTCCAATGAGTGTACGGCTCCCTACAAAAGAAGAGAAGATTCTCCCAAAAGAAGAAGTAGAAGAGAAGAATCACCACCAAGAGAAAGGAGGAGTAGAGATGATCGTTATGAACGAACACCCTCTCGGAGAAGCAAGGATTCAAAAAGGAAAGAAACGTCATCAAGGAGCTACACAAAAAGAAGACATCAAGCTCATGTTGGTGAATGGGTATCTGGCTCCGACTCCGACAATCACTCCGAAAGAAGTTATCACTCCGACTCCGAATATACTCAAGATGAAGGTGTTGCCGGTCTAGCACTTGTGTCAACCAACTCCTATGGCATATTTGACTCACGAAATGAAGGAATTGGAAGGTGCTTCATGGCCAAAGGTCCAAAGGTAACACATCTCGAGTATGTTGATTTCAGTAGTGATGAAGATGATTTGCTAGGTGATGATGATTTACTTGTTGACAACTCTAGTGATGAATACTATGATGAAACGTCAATTAATCATGCTAATCAAGATAAAACAAATGACAATGGTAAGAACTAGATTGAGCGTCTAACTAAAGAACTAAACACTCTTAAGTTAGCTCATGAAACTACCTTGGAAAATCATCGAGAACTTTTAAAGAATCATGATAAGCTACGCTTTGAAAAGCTCAACCTTGAGCAAGAGCATGAGTTTTTAAAGGCAATCAATGATGATCTTCGCAAGAAAAGTTCTTCTTACATTGACATGCGTTTACTCTTGTCTACTTACATGCCACAAGTTAAATCTAGCAACAAGAGCAAGAAAGATTCTTCATCTAGTAGTAACAACAATCATGCTAAATCCAACATTGTTGCTTCTAGTAGTTCTCTTGATTCCACTAATGATTCTCTTAGCCAAGTTAAACTTGAGCAAGAAAATAGCTTATTGAAGGGAATTATAGAGAAAGGTGTTTACAAGAGCCTTGCCGGGAGTAAGCAATTTGAGGAAATTATATGCAAGCAAGGAAGACACCGGAAGAATCAAGGTGTTGGTTTTGAACGAAAGTTCAATGCCAATGGAGTTGAGTGGGAAGAAGATCAATACCCCAAGACGAAGTTTGTTCCTCAAGAAGAGAAGTATGATCCTACTTATTTCAAGGGGACACAAGCTCAAGATGATCTTCCACCACAAGACCACAAGCAAAAAGGCAAGGACAAGCTTCAAGAGGAGATTGATGCATTTGAAGAAGCACCCAAGGCCTTGGTCAAGTGGGTTCCCAAGACCACATCAAGTTCTACTTCATCAAGTACAACTACAACTCCAACGGTTCCCATCAAGATGGTGTGGATCCAGAAGAAGAAGAACTAGAGAGTTCTTGAGGGTGACTCCGCCAACATACTTCACTCTTATCATTTTGGCGAGGAAAAGTGCAAACAACTTCCATATCCTGCACTAGTTCAAGGAGTCACAAACCCTCTTGTTGGTAAGACAAGGGACAAGGTAACCTAATGCTTTCATGGACATCATCTTGTGTATGCATCACTCTATTTCTATGGATATCCTTGTTTGTTCCTTGTGGGACTAACCCGTGTAGGTATTGAAAGTGCAACTCACTCCAAAGGATTGCTCCAAATGATCTACATCAACATTGAGCATCTACATCTTCAACACCTACATGAAGTCATCATCGACAAAACCCAAGGTTAGTTCATCCCTCCTAGGGGGGATATCACATCTAGGGGGAGCTTTTCTCTAACCAATTGAGCTAAAGCAACTCTAATGGTGTGAACACAACAATGCTTTATGTAAAAGTGGTAACCCCACTTGTGCTTAAACGATGAGTATGACCTATCATCAAATGTTCTCATTTGACTCCTAAGTCAATATACTCATATATAGATGACCTAGTCATCGCCAAATTGCTTGATAGATGCTAGAGTGTTTGTGCATGCTTTGTCACATATTTCATTTGCCATTTTATTGTGTGAGCATGTTTGTTGCATATTTTACTCATTCGAGGACATCCATTTGTTGTTTTGATTGTTTGGCTCTTTCTCTTTTGCCAAATGGATGGACAAGAATGCCTAAGAACTCCCTCTAGCTATATATGCTTTTCTCGTCTCAAACTCTATTCATGCTACATCACAAAGTTTGATCAAGTCAGATTCGAACCACTCTGTGTGAGGAGCACTCGGAGTTCCCAATTCGTCATAGACTTAAACCTCCAAAACCTCTTTGTGCATCTCGGTCTGACCGATTCATCCTTTTCGGTCCTACCGAGTCACTAAGTTGATCTAGGGTTTTTCAATCTCGGTGCAACTGATTAGAACCTTTCAGTCACACCGAGTTGCAGTAACTGCCTGCAGTTTTGCATCTCGGTGCCACCGAGTCATTCCACTCGGTCACACCGACAGGGTCAGGTAATATATACCGACGGGCCAAAATTTGGAATTTTTTCCGAACCTCCTCGCCTACGCATAACCTACTCTACCTCCCCGGGTCTCTGGATCATCCTCTCGTCGCCAGCGACCTCCCGCCGCTGGTCTCCGCCGCCGTCAACGGAAATCTTCACCGCCGTTGCCATTGTAGCAAGTTCGTCGCCGAACTAGGGTACGAACTTGATCATTGTGCTAATCCTTAACTCCGATTCTTAGCACATTGCTTTGCCATGATTCTTGCCATGAATGAAATCATCCTGTCCAGAGAAAACATCCCGTAGATTAGTTTTGATTTCAAAATTTAGGGTTAGGTCTCCACCGAATTCATCTCGGACCAACCGAGTTGTAGAAATCAGTCTCACCGATTTTGGCTTAGGCCAGAGCACACGCGTTTTCAGTCTGACCGAAAATTGCAAATTGATGTGACCAAGTTCAATTCTCCGTGAAACCCTAGCAGTCTCGGTGCCACCAAACTGTGACTTGGTCTGACCGACTTCACTAGTTTAGGTTCCAAAAACTGCTTCGGTATCACCGAGTTTACAAATCGGTAGATCCGAAATGCTTTCTGTGAAGAACTAAAACTAAGTTTTTGAGTCAATTGTTTTGCAAAACTCCTGCACTTTGTGATGCTCATCTACTCTACCTCATCTATAATCTATTCACAGGGTCTACTGACAGTTTGTCTGCATGATGTCTGACCAAAGTGATAGCCAGAACAAGTCTGAGGAGCAGGTTCAACTGAGTGAGGGCACTAGTCCCTCTAGTTCATCTGATGATGGCAGCAGGAGCACACCAAGTAACTTGCCAAAGGCAGCCACCAGAACAAGAAAGAAGAAGACCTCAGATTTAGAGGATGAGGATTATGTGGCTGTTGAGGAAGAAGTCAGCTCCAAGAAAAAGGTGCTGAAAAAGGAGTATGGCTCAGCTGCTATAGTCAAGCCAGGGATGCATAAGAAGGCACCAGCAAAGAGAGTTCCCATGTCTAAGGCCAGAGCATCCACTGCTGAAACCTCCAAGCCATCTGAAGAGGCAGTTGGAGAAGGCAAGAAAAGGAAGGAAAGGGTCAAGAAGACCACTACCAGAGTGCTTGGCAGATCATCAATTATGAGGGATGATGTTGAAGAGGAAGAGGATGCTGCACCAGCACCCAAAGCTCAAAAGATCATGGGAGATACAATCAGATCAGGGGCTGCTCCATCTAAGCCCAAAGCTGCTCCCAAGGCAGCTGCTCTAGCTCAGAAGCCCAAGAGAAGAACTAGAAACATTTTTGCTGAGGAAAAGAACAAGGCCCCAGTGCCTGAAGCTGCTGAAGAAGATGAAACTCAAGTGCTAAGGAAGCTGAAACCCAAGATCCCTGACCACAATGATGCACATCCAGTTGCAGAAGACATGAAAATCGAGAAGGATGCAGGATTGAGAATATGGAGAGAGTCTGATCCATATGCTATCAAGAGAAGAACTGTTGTGGACTACAGGTTTCACACTAAGGAACAACAGGACTTCTATGAGACAATGTTGCTTGACAAGAAGCCCATTGTGTGTGACATGAAATGGGTAGACTGGGAGTACATCCAGAAGAATGAAGATCACTATCCTGGAGTGTATGATAGTTTTAAGGCATGTGGAGTTGATGAATTCATTGCACAAAAGCTCACCAAGTGGAATGATGAGCTGATGATGTAGTTCTACTCCACTGCTCACTTCCATCCAGATGGGAAGATTGTATGGATGTTTGAGGGTACTAGGTACCAATCCACAGTTGATGAGTGGGCCAAGCTTATAAATGCTCCTGAGGAACATGAGGATGACTTGGATGTTTATGCAGAGAAGAAGAAAGACCACAACACTATGGCCAACATGTACAAGGAAATCCCAGATGCTGCCTTGGATACACATAAATTTGGATCTGTCCATTACCTCTTGTCTGGTTTGCCTACCATAAACTGGATTCTGAGGCACACACTGCCACCCAAGTCAGGTGATCACAAGATGATCAGAGGACATGCTATAAACTTGCTGCACATATTTGATGTCCCACAGAAGTTCAAGGTCATGAGCCTGATCGTTGAGACAATCAAGAGAACTGTTGCTGATCAGAAGAGGAGTTGTGGGTATGCTCCACACATTCAGGAGCTCATTAACTCAAAGATGGGCACATGCACATATCTTTTGGACAAGGAGCACTTGCCCATCTATCCTGAATTTGAAGACAACACCGTGGTGATGGATGAAAATGAACCATCTTCAGCTCAAGCACATGAGAAGAGAGAGAAGGCAAAGGCAGAGAAAGTTGCAAAGATGTCAACTGCTGAAGAGGCATCTCAAGTGTTCTTGAAATCCAAACAAGATCAGCTTGGATATCTGATCCAATCCACCCTGAGGATTGAGAAGGGATTGGCCACCCTGACTAAGAACCAGGAGAGTTTGGAGAGGATTGTTGAGCAGAAGCTCTATGATCTGGATGTCAAGGTAATTGAGATCCAAACTGCAATTGAGCAGCTACAGGAGGAAGCAGAGGAGAGGAAAGGCAAGTCTACTACTGATGCTTTCATGTGAGTGCCACGAGGTCCAAGGTCTGCTGCAATGGTTGTGACAGATACTCGAGCTTCAGTGTCAGCACCAGCAGCCATAGCTCCAGTGCCACCTCCAGCACCCACTCCATCAGCTCCAACTACTTCATCGGAAGCCTTCGTCCTTGGAGTTCTCTCTACACCACCTCCCGAAGATCAAGCCTGAGAGTCGTTTAGCACTATGCATTTTTGAACTTTTTGGTAACTTGTTGCCAAAGGGGGAGAAAAATGTATAGATCATAGGCTTCGAGGGAGAGTGTTGGTTTTTATCTCTCTTGCTATTTTGTTTGAAACTTTATTGTGTGCTTGCGTGAGCTACTGTGTGAGCTACTTGTGAGATACTTGTTGACCATATGTTTGATCATATGCTACCCTTAATGTTTGGTTGAATGATGCTATCTTTTATATCTCTTATATGATCATTCACTTGCTTGGTGATGAGTGCATGCATTTAATCTCGATCATTTTGAGCGCTCCACCAAGATGTATGTGACATGGAAGAGTAACCCATGATCCTAATCGATTGTGCACTTGCATTCAAAAGCAAATTTTAAATAATGCACAAATTTAGGGGGAGCTCTTTCTTATCACATACTTCTCAAAGCGACGATGTTTTTCAATCTTATTTATCATTTGTCGAAAGCTTTGATCTATATGTTGTCATCAGTTACCAAAAAGGGGGAGATTGAAAGTGCAACTATCCCTGGGTGGTTTTGGTAATTCCTAACAACATATAGGTCATTGAGCTAATGCTATTTCAAGATGAATATTTCAGGAAAGCTCAATGGTTGGCATGGCATGGATTAGAAAGTGGACCCTTCAAAATGCTAAGGATAAAAGATTGGCTCAAGCTCAAAGCACAAGACTCTACATTTTCTATTTTAGTGATCCAAGATCACATTGAGTCTATAGGAAAAGCCAATACTATTAAGAAGGGATGAGGTGTTGCTTAATGAGGTGCTTGCTCAAAGTGCTTAGTGATATGCTCCAAAACCCTCCACTACTTTCTCACTTCCAAATATGTCCCACACCAAATATCCAACTCATCCCCACCGATTCTTTCTATCCGACGCCACCGAGTTCAGTTGACATAGCCACTACCAGAAACCCTAGTCTTTTCGGTCTCACTGAGATGGGATTGTAATCTCTCTGTTTCCTTTCGTAACACTTCGGTCCAACCGAGATGAGCGAATCGGTCCCACCGAGATTGCAATGTAAACTCTCGATTTCCCTTTCGTAACACTTCGGTCCAACCGAGATGAGCGAATCGGTCCCACCGAGTTTGCCTGACGAACTCTCTGTTAGTCCATTACCAAAATCGGTCCCACCGAGTTTGTGTAATCGGTCTCACCGAGATTACGTTATGCCCTAACCCTAACAAAATCAGTCCCACCGAGTTGACATGTTGGTCCCACCGAGAATCCTAATGTTCACATTTTGAACTAAATCGGTCTGATCGAGTTTCATGATTGGGTCCCATCGAGTTTGGTGATTTGTGTGTAACTGTTATATTTTGTGTGGAGGCTATAAATACCCCTCCACCCACTCTTCATTTGAAGAGAGAGCCATCAGAACATGCCTACACTTCCAATACATATTTTCTGAGAGAGAACCACCTACACTTGTGTTGAGGTCAAGATACTCCATTCCAACCACATAAATCTTGATCTCTAGCCTTCCCCAAGTTGCTTTCCACTCAAATCCTCTTTCTACCAAATCCAATCCTATGAGAGAGAGTTGAGTTTTTGGGAGACCATCATTTGAAGCACAAGAGCAAGGAGTTCATCATCAACACACCGTTTGTTACTTCTTGGAGAGTGGTGTCTCCTAGATTGGCTAGGTGTCACTTGGGAGCCTCCGACAAGATCGTGGAGTTGAACCAAGGAGTTTGTAAGGGCAAGGAGATCGCCTACTTTGTGAAGATCTACCCTAGTGAGGCAAGTCCTTCGTGGGCGACGTCCATGGTGGGATAGACAAGGTTGCTTCTTCATGGACCCTTCGTGGGTGGAGCCCTCCGTGGACTCGCGCAACCATTACCCTTCGTGGGTGAAGTCTCCATCAACGTGGATGTACGATAGCACCACCTATCGGAACCATGCCAAAAATCTCCGTGTCTACATTGCGTTTGCTCCCTCTAAACTCCTCCCTTTACCTTCATATGCAATTGTTTTACATTCCGTTGCTATACTCTTAGAATTGCATGTGTAGGTTGATTACTTGTTTGTGCTAAGTTGCTAAAATCTGCCAAGAACTAAAATTGGGAAAAGGCTAGATTTTTATTTGGTCAAGTAGTCTAATAACCCCCCTCTAGACATACTTTCGATCCTACAACCAATCCGATCTTGGAAACGGCTATCCAAGCATAAAAGAGGACGGGTCGGATTTTGATAATGATGATCTCAGAGCTTTAACAAGGGAGATGCGTCCACTGGCTAGAAAATTGGCTGAAGAAACTGATCTGTCACATTATCAGGCGATTTATGATGCCAAATATAAGTAGGTTAATCCGCGAAGTTGCAACGCTCCGGATCTTATTCCGCTAATCCGTAAGCATACTTATGCTCCTGATGTTGACCCTTCCTCACTTATAAGCGATGAGGCTGTATTCAGAGCCTTAACTGGGATCGATTGGTCAACCAATGACTTCCAGCAATTGGGTAGAGAAGAGGAGGGTGAACCGGCACAGGATGATCCACAACCTTCAAGACAGCCCGATCAAGATTCATAAACCGGTAGCCAGTTTAGCTTCTTCCCTCTTCAAGACTTGTTTGAAACAATTGTTCTTATGGGCATCAAACCGCCTTGTAATAGGCTAGTTTAAACACTTGGTCTGCTATGCCATCATGCGTATTTAGTTTGCATGACAGTGTTAATCCTCCATGTTAATATATGTTATGTCTGCTTATGATACTTTAGCACCATGGAATATGCTCCTGCAATTAATAAAAAATGTCCTAGTGGTGTACCGCTAGACGGGTTATCTTGCCCAATAACATAGTTTATAACCATGGCTAGGCATAAAAATAACCATATACAATGTAAGATATACCATACCTGTGATATTTTATCACACTGCTGGTTTAGCAAGCCGGTATAATAAGGGTGATAACCCATAACTCGAATACTGATAATCATCATCTGTTTGCCGGTTTATGAACGGGCCCAGGCCGGATCAATAAACACCGGACAATAGTTTTCCGCTTGCTGGTGACTTATTGTCAAAGACCAGGCCAGGTTAATAAGCATAGATAAATTATACTCATAAAGCATTATAAACCGAAAAAATCAAGAAGGATTTAAATAGTCATAATTGTGGTGTTGCACTGATCAAGAGGGTTTAAGCTATGGTTCATATACGACCAAAGCCCCCAAATGATTTCCCTGGTGGCCTTATGCCTATCAAGAGGTGTAGCTATGGTTCGAATATGACCAAGCCCCCAAGTGATTTCCCTGGTGGCCTTATGCCTATCAAGAGGTGTAGCTATTTTTCGAATACGACCAAGCCCCCAAGTGATTTCCCTGGTGGCCTTATGCCTATTAAGAGGTGTAGCTATGGTTCGAATATGACGAAGCCCCCAAGTGATTTCCCTGGTGGCCTTACGCCAATCAAGAGGTGTAGCTATGGTTCGAATATGACCAATCCCCAAGTGATTATGTGGGTTGTGCCCAAGGGGTACCTATGTTTGAGCTATGCTGTGCAACAGACTCTCTTTGGTCCATTTAATCCAGGCATTAAGCCTCCAAGTAGACCAGAGCTATGCTCATATGAAGTTATAATATTGGCTTGATAGCCAGATTACCAAGGTAATCAGAGCTGTGCTCTTATAATATGGGCTTGATACTCGGATTACCAAAGTAACTAGAGCTGTGCTCTTATAATATGACCATATTAGCTTGACAACTGGATCAAGAGGAAATCATAACTTCATGCCTAAGCCGGAAGCTCCCGATAACCAAAAACTCATTTAAGAGAACAATAGAAGCCCTGCTTTAGCAAGGATGCCGGTTTATTATATCAATCATAATATATACATTGTCTAAATATGTACATAAGGAGAGCCTGTGGCTCAAGTGTAGTATGGCCTAAGCTGAGCAATATTCCAAGGCCGGCGGGTCTCCTCCTCCGACGTGCGTGAGTCCTTGTGGTCTCGAACATCGACAAGGTAATATGACCCGTTGTTGAGATTCTTGCTGACCACAAAGGGTCCTTCCCAAGGTGGGGATAACTTGTGCATATCAGTCTGATCCTGGATGAGCCAGAGCACCAGATCCCCTTCTTGAAAAGTTCTGGTTTTAACCCGGCGGCTGTGGTAACGGCGCAGATCTAGCTGGTAAATCATCGAACGAGCCGCTACGATGTCACGCTCTTCATCTAACAGGTCAAGTACTTCCTGACGTGCTTTTTCATTGTCAGCTTGAACGTAAGCCGCCACGCGGGGCGAGTCATGACAGATGTCACTAGGGAGAACTGCCTCTGCTCAATAAACCATGAAAAAAGGCGTATAACCCATAGACCTGTTGGGGGTGGTATTAATGCTCCATAACACGGAAGGTAACTCCTCGACCCAACAACTCGGCGTCCTCTGTAAGGGAACCATAAGCCGGGGTTTGATACCTCTCAAAATCTCTTGATTGGCTCTCTCAGCTTGACCATTAGACTGAGGGTCAGGCACTGATGATACATCAAGCCGGATATGCTCACGTTGACAAAAATCTCCATAACTCCCTTGGAAAGGTTAGTGCCATTGTCAGTTGTAATGCTATGTGGAAAGCCAAAGTGGAAGATCACCTTCTTCATGAATTGAACCGCCGTTGCTGCATCACACTTACCCACTGGCTCTGCCTCTACCCATTTAGTAAACTTATCAACTGCCACCAAGAGGTGGGTCTTCTTATCCTTGGATCTCTTAAAGGGCCCAAACATATCAAGTCCCCAGACTGCAAACGGCCAAATAATTGGAATCATCCTTAACTCCTGAGCCGGAACATGAGCTCGACGTGCAAATTTCTGACAACCGTCACACCTTCTGACCAAGTCCTCAGCATCAGTATGAGCTGTCAGCCAATACAAACCGTGACGAAAAGCTTTAGCTAACAGAGATTTTGAACCGGCATGATGACCACAGTCCCCTTCATGGATCTCACGTTGGATCTCACAACCTCTTCAGGAGACACGCATCGCTGAAACGCCCCTATGACACTGCAATGATGCAACTCTCCGTTGACAATAGTCATTGACTTGGACGCCGGATTATCTGCCTGACCAAAACTTCATCCTCAGGTAACTCGCCCCGGGTCATATACGCCAAATAGGGAACTATCCAATCCGGGATAACATGAAGAGCCGCCACCAACTGAGCCTCCGGGTCAGGAATAGCCAAATCCTCCTCTGTGGGTAACTTGACCAACAGGTTATGAAGGACATCAAGAAAAACACTGGGAGGCACCGGTTTACGTTGAGAACCCAACCGGCTTAAAGTGTCCGCCGCTTCATTCTTTCTCCGGTCCACATGCTCAACCTGATAACCCTTGAAGTGACCAGCAATAACATCCACTTCCCGTCGATAAGCCGCCATGAGTGGATCTTTGGAGTCCCAAGTACCTGATACTTGTTCAGCTACCAAATCCGAGTCACCAAAGCACCTAACCCGGCTTAAGTTCATCTCCTTAGCCACTCGAAGACCGTGTAGTAAGGCCTCATATTCAGCTGCATTGTTAGTGCAAGGAAACATTAAACGGAGAACATAACAAAATTTATCACCTCAAGGGGAAGCTAGCACAACTCCAGCCCCCGAGCCCTCCAATTGCCTGGACCCATCAAAGTGAATACTCCAATATGTGTTATCCGGCTTTTCCTCCGGTGTCCGCAACTCTGTCCAGAAATTGATGAAATCCACAAGTGCCTGGGACTTGATTGCCGTACGAGGCATATACTTTAACCCGTGAGGTCCAAGCTCAATGGCCCACTTGGCAACCCAGCCAGTTGCCTCCCTATTTTGGATTATATCTCCCAAAGGAGCAGAACTGACCACAGTGATGGGATGACCCTAAAAATACTGTTTAAGCTTCCGTCTTGCCATGAAAACTCTATACACCAGCTTCTGCCAATGTGGGTATCTTTGCTTGGACTCAATGAGAACCTCACTGGTATAATAAACCGGCCGTTGAACCGGATATTCCTTGCCTGCCTCCTTTCGCTCTACCACAATAGCCACACTGACAGCCACATATAGCAACAATGGCTCTTTATCAACAGGAGCAGCAAGGATAGGTGGCTCGGCTAACTGCTTTTTCAAGTCATCAAACGCTGCATCAGCAGCATCACTCCAGACAAAATTATCTGTCTTTTTCATCATCTGATATAGAGGGATAGCTTTCTCCCCCAACCGGCTGATAAACCGGCTCAACGCTGCAATAGGACCCGCCAGACGTTGAACATCATTGATACATGCCGGTTTAGCCAGAGAAGTAATTGCCTTGATCTTTTCCGGGTTATCCTCAATGCCCCTGTTAGACACCAAAAAACCCAAGAGCTTGCCTGCCGGTACACCAAAGGCACACTTGGCCGGATTAAGCATCATCTTATAAATTCGGAGATTATCAAAAGTTTCCTTCAAATCATCTATCAACGTCTCCTCTTTCCTGGACTTCACAGCAATATCATCTACATAAACATGAACATTGTGCCCAATCTAAGTATGAAGACAATTCTGCACACATCGCTGATAAGTCGCGTGGGCACTCTTGAGCCCAAAAGGCATAGACACATAGCAGAAGGCTCCAAAGGGAGTTATAAAAGTTGTCTTCTCCTGGTCCTTAACTACCATCTTGATATGATGATAACCAGAATAAGCATCCAGAAAACTCAAACGCTCACAACCAGCCGTAGCATCAATAATCCTATCAATACGAGGGAGGGTGAAAGGATCAGCTGGACACGCCTTGTTTAAATCTGTGTAGTCCACACACATGCGCCGAGTGCCATTCTTCTTAAGTACCAGCACCGGGTTAGCCAACCACTCAGGATGAAACACTTCAATGATAAACCCAGCTTCCAGGAGCCGGGCTACCTCCTCACCAATAGCCTTACGCCTTTCTTCATTGAAGCGGCGGAGAAACTGCTTGTCCGGTTTAAACTTAGGAGCAATGTTAAGAGTGTGCTTAGCGAGTTCCCTCGGTACACCCGGCATGTCAGAAGGCTTCCATGCAAAGATGTCCCGGTTTTCACGGATGAACTCGATGAGCGCGCTTTCCTAGTTTGGATCCAAATTAACGCTGATGCTGAACTGCTTGGATGAATCACCGAGAACAAAGTCAACCAGCTTAGTCTCATCAGCCGATTTAAATTTTAGGGCCGGATCATGCTTTGTAGTGGGTTTTTTCAAAGAAGTCATGTTCGTCGGATCAACATTGTCCTTATAGAACTTCAACTCCTCTGTTGCACAAACCGACTCAGCATAAGCCGCATCCCCTTCTTCACACTCCAAAGCTATTTTCCGGCTCCCAGGTACCGTGAGCTGCAGATAAACATAACAGGGTCTTGCCATAAAGTTAGCATAAGTTGGTCGTCTAAACAGTGCATGATAAGGGATCTTGATTTTCACCACCTCAAGGTCAATGTATTTGATCTAGAATCATGATCATCTCCAAAAGCAACTTCCAGGGCTATCTTACCAACTGGATACGCCGACTTACCAGGCACCACTCCATGGAGAACAGTGTTTGACGGTTTAAGATTTTTATCCGTCAACCCCATACGATGGAAGGTGTCATAATAAAGGATATTGATGATGCTCCCTCCATCCATGAGCACCTTGGTGAACTTATACCCTCCAACCTGAGGCGCAACCACTAATGTCAGATGACCCGGATTATCAACCAGGGGTGGATGATCCTCTCAACTCCACTCAACGGGCTGCTCAGACCAGCGCAAGTAACGGGGCACTGCCGGTTCAATGGAGTTTACTGCCCTTTTATGAAGCTTCTGATCCCGCTTGCACAAACTCGTGGGTGAAGACGTGATACTGTCCACTATTCAACTATTTCAGGTTACTCAGATAACCAGACTGCTGCTGCTGACTCCCCTGACTAGACTGTTGATGGTGGCCACCCTGATTGCCTTGATTGCCTTGATGACCTTGATGATCTTGATGACCCTGCAACCCAGAGCCTAGACCTACACCACGTAACCTGAACCTTGGTAACCGGATCGTGGACCGCCTCCCGGTCTGTGGTTGCTTTGAAAAATATTTGAATTCTTGAACTCCTTGATGATGTAACAATCTTTCCAAAGATGAGTAGATGATCTTTGACGTGTACCATGCTTCGGGCAGGGCTAATTCAACATATGCTCAAGATTAACGCCTGATCCTCCGGTCTGCGGGGGTGGTCTGCCCTTATGTCCCTGGCCATTATTCTGTGCATTGGTATTTGCCACAAAGTCCAGGTTGTTATCGGCCTTGCGCTTACCATTACCTCCTTGATTCGCCGTCGGATTATGTTGCTGCACTCTGGTGCTGCTGCTCTTCTTTCCCTTTCCCGGTTTGCCATCATCAGACTCGGGGTCTTTGGTAGAGTCAACGTACTTAACCAGAGCAGCCATACGTGTCCCCATGTCATTGCAGTGACATTTGAGCCGCCCTAATTTCTGCTTGAGGGGCGTAAAATGGCAATTTTTCTCCAACGTCAAGACTGCTGAATCGACATTGATCCGGTCTGACGAGTGCAGTATCGTTGAAACCCGGCGCACCCAATGTGTTGTTGATTCACCTTATTCCTGGACACAGGAGGCCAAATCCACAATTGACATGGGCCGCTTGCATGTGTCCTTGAAATTTTGGATAAACCGGACTTTCAGCTCGGCCCATGACCCAACGGAGTTAGCCGGTAACCCCTTCAACCAAGTACGAGCCGTTCCTTCTAACATCATGGTGAAATACTTAGCACATGCAGCCTCATCAACATCCAAAAGTTCCATCGCCATCTCATAACTCTCAATCCACGCTTCAGGAGGTAAATCGGACGTATAGTTGGGTACCTTCGGGGACCTTTGAAATCCTTGGGCAACCGTACGTTACGCAAAGCCGGGGTCAAACACGGCACACCCAAAGACCCGAAAGTTACTCATGTCTCGACTGAAGCCGTCAAATTAACCGGAGAAGGTTGACGGGCCGCGTACTGCGCCGCTAACTCGGCCTCTCGACGTGCTCTACCTTGGTCCACCATGTTCTGAGCATTGGAACCACCACCTGCCGGGTTATGGCCACGAGGCGGATTACGATTCTGCGCACTGCTTGACATGTCGGGCTCATCAATATGTCTGCTGTAACTCCGGCTTGGGCGGGGGGGGGGGGGGGTGGAATGAATCCTCTCACGGCTATACGAATAAGCCTGCTGCTGAGCCAAGGCTGTCTGAAGGAGCTCTCTGGCCCGCCGCATCTCAACTGCCACTGGGGACTCACCTTTGACTGGGAGAGCTGCCAATCGTGAAGCAGCGGTGACCATGTTATCCAAGGGGTTAGAGTAATGACCCGGCGGTGTCGGCACATGATGCGGCGTCAGTGCATACTGCGGCGGGTTATTGCCCTGATGAGGTGGGTCCATCGTGCGCGGTTGAACCGGTGCCCCTGTTCCTGGTGCTTCAGTCCAGTTTATCACTAGCTGGTTATTGGTCCCTGCTCCGGGCGTGTTGAAGAGGTTTCTCGCATCATAAACGAAAGGTAGGCGGGTCTGATGACTTCTCCTCATGACATCATTCGACGCGTTCTGATCCAGCATAAGCTGGAAGGACTCCGATTGAACCCGCTGCGCCTGAGCCTCTAACTCGGCCCACATCGTGGCCATCCTTACGTCTTCGACTGCTAGGTCTTCCTTGGCTTGAGTTATCTGGTCTCTCACCTTGGAGACCTCCGCATTATGCTCAACCTGATTTGCTGCATTAACCTCAGTCATCATCAGCGTTGCTAAAGCGTCAAGTAAACCAGACAGAACATGAGCCGGCGGGCGCACAGGGTCTCCTGTCCCGGTCGCCGTTGCCGCTACTGAACTAGAAATTAATGCCGCCGCAGTTGAAGAATTCTGCCCTGGTTGTGTACCGGCCATGAAAATTGCAACTCGGTTCGGCGGTTCATGGGGATCCGGAATACTGTCACCATCGGAATAGCCCCCAAGCGGGCCGTCTTGCAGCTGGTATAATGACTCGGTTTCCCCAGTAGATGATTCGCCATCGGAGTAAACGACGGTTTCACCACCAGACACCGATCTATCCTCAGATTCTGCCCCGTGGATGACTCCCACGAAGGCACGCTTCATGGCAGGCTGAACCCGGGCGGGTCTCGCACGCTGAGCCGTCTCGATGATGTCATTGCAGATGTCCGGCTCAGGGCCCGGTTCGCCAATCTTGCCGATGAAGACGTGAATTCCACCGAAGGGGACCCGGTACCCGTACTCAATGGAGCCGGCCTCGGGGCCCCAGCCCGTGTCGTTGATGTAGAGCTTGCCGCGACGACTTTTGGTCATCTGGCCCACGGCGTATCCCTTGATCCCTTCGAAGCTGCCATTTAAGAACTCAAAACCATCATGCGATAGCCCCACGGTGGGCGCCAACTGTCGTGGAAACGTCACGACAGATGTCCTAGTGTGAGGACTTAGTCGTCGAGCCATCGCGTTGAGGTTATATCAAAGGGGTTAAACAGGACAAAGGACATGGGAGTTTATACTGGTTCGACCCCTTACGATGAAGGTAAAATCATAGTCCAGTTTGTAGTTGGTATTGCTAAGGTTTCGACGAACGGGGAGAGAATACGCTTGACGCGGCTCTCGATCTCTTGTTTCTTGTCCCTAAACCATCGCCGGGTCGTCCCTTTATATACACAGGTTGACACCCGACGGTTTACAGAGTCTCGGCCGGCTCATAAACGTGTCCGGCTCGGTTTCTACCTTTTCTTATCTTATGGCACAAGTTATACATCTTATGGTGGTTTACATCTACGGGCCATAATCCGCCTTTGGGCCTTCTTGTTAACTCTCCTTCGTAAAGCACCGTACGCCTTGTACTCATGGGCTTTGATAGGAACAACTTACTATGATTATAATCCGGCCCCTCCTGGGCAGTTTATACTCAATAGTTATATCCCCAACATAACCGGTGTTAGATGTATTTTTTTCTTTGGACATAAATAGAAAGAGCTTTATTTAGAAGCTTGAAGATTTGACTAGCGTAAGAAAAGGTATTCGCAGATGATGACCCACAATATAGGGGATCAATTGTAGCCTTTTCAATAAGTAAGAGTGTCAAACCCAACGAGGAGCTGAAGGAAATGACAAGTGGTTTTCAGCAAGTTTATGTCTGCAAGTGCTGAAATTGTAAGTATCAGAGTAGTTTGATAGCAAGATAATTTGTAACGAGCAAATAATGATAGTAGTAGAAAAAGTGCAGCAAGGTGGCTCAATACTTTTGAGGCAAAGGACAGGCAAAAATGGTTCTCTTATAATAAGCAAAGCTTTCTTGAGGGTACACGGGAATTTCATCTAGTCACATTCATCATGTTGATTCGATTCATGTTCGCTACTTTGATAATTTGATATGTGGGTGGTGTTGGGGAACGTAGTAATAATTCAAAATTTCCTATGTGTCACCAAGATCAATCTAGGAGATGCTAGAAATGAGAGAGAGAGAGTGAGTGCATCTTCATACCCTTGAAGATCGCTAAGCGGAAGCGTTACAAGAACGTGGTTGATGGAGTCGTACTCGCGGCGATTCAAATCGCAGAAGATCCGATCTAGCACCGAACGGACGGCGCCTCCACGTTCAACACACGTACAGCCCAGGGACGTCTCCTCCTTATTGATCCAGCAAGGGGAGAGCAGAAATTGAGGGAGAACTCCAGCAGCACGACGGCGTGGTGATGGAGGAGCTTGTGGTTCTCGGCAGGGCTTCGCCAAGCACTACGGAAGAGGAGGAGGAGTTGGAGAAGGGGAGGGCTGCGCCAGGGGAAGGGTGCGGCTGCCCTCCCACCCCCTCACTATATATAGGGGGAAGGGCAGAGGGGGGAGGTGCCCTAGGGTTTCCCCTAGGGGGTGGCGGCTAGGGAAGATTGGATCTCCCTAGGGAAACCCTAGGGAGACTTGCCCCCCAAGCCAAGCAGGTGGAGGCTTGCCTCCCAAGCCAGGTGGAGGCACCCCACCTCCCCAAGTAACATGGGAAAGGGTGTGGGGGCGCAGATCCCCTTAGTGGTCTGGTTTGCCCCCTCCCCTTGGCCCATGAGGCCCTGCAACACTTGCCGGGCCCCCCGAAACACCTTTCGGTCATGCTGGCCATAGCCTGGTACCCCCGGAACACTTCCGGACTCCAATACCCTTCATCCAATATACCGATCTTCACCTCCGGACCATTCCGGAACTCCTCATGATGTTCGAGATCTCATCCGGGACTCTGAACTACCTTCGGTAACCACATACTATTCCCCATAACAACTCTAGTGTCACCGAACCTTAACTGTGTAGACCCTACGGGTTCGGGAACCATGCAGACATGACCGAGACCTCTCTCCGGCCAATAACCAACAACGGGATCTGGATACCCATGTCGGCTCCCACATGTTCCACGATGATCTCATCGGATGAACCCCGATGTCGGGGATTCAATTAATCCCGTATACAATTCCCTTTGTCCATCGGTATGTTACTTGCCCGAGATTCGATCATTGGTATCCCTATACCTTGTTCAATCTCGTTACCAGCAAGTCTCTTTACTCGTTCTGTAACGCATGATCCCGTGGCTAACTCATTAGTCACACTGAGCTCATTATGATGATGCATTACCAAGTGGGCCTAGAGATACCTCTCCGTCACACGGATTGACAAATCCAAGTGTCAATTCGTGCCAACCCAATAGACACTTTCGGAGACACCTGTAGTGCACCTTTATAGTCACCCAGTTACATTGTGACGTTTGATACACCCAAAGCATTCCTACGGTATCCGGGAGTTGCACAATCTCATGGTCTAAGGAAACGATACGTGACATTAGAAAAGCTCTAGCAAACGAACTACACGATCTTGTGCTATGCTTAGGATTGGGTATTATCCATCACATCATTCTCCTAGTGATGTGATCCTGTTATCAACGACATCCAATGTCCATGGTCAGGAAACCACAACCATCTGTTGATCAACGAGCTAGTCAACTAGAGGCGCACTAGGGACATGTTGTGGTCTATGTATTCACACATGTATTATGGTTTCCGGTTAATACAATTATAGCATGAACAATAGACAATTATCATGACCAAGGAAATATAATAATAACTATTTTATTATTGCCTCTAGGGCATATTTCCAACAGTCTCCCACTTGCACTAGAGTCAATAATCTAGTTACATTATGATGAATCGAACACCTATAGAGTTCTGGTGTTGATCATGTTTTTCTCGTGAAAGAGGTTTAGTCAACGGATCTACGGCATTCAGATCCGTATGCACTTTACAATATCTATGTCTCCATCTTGAATGTACTCACGGATGGAGTAGAAGTGACACTTGATATGCCTGGTCTTCTTGCGAAACTTGGGCTCCTTGGCATGGGCAGTAGCTCCAGTGTTGTCACAGAAGAGAGTCATCGGGCCCGACGCATTGGGAATTACTCCTAGGTCGGTGATGAACTCCTTCATCCAAACTTCTTCCTGCGCTGCCTCCGAGGCAGCTATGTACTCCGCTTCACATGTAGATCCCGCCACAACACTTTGTTTGAAACTACACCAGCTGACTACCCCACCATTCAAAATGTACACATATCTGGTTTGTGACTTGGAGTCATCCAGATCTGTGTTGAAGCTAGCATCGACGTAACCCTTTACAACGAGCTCTTCGTCACCTCCATAAACGAGAAACATATCCTTAGTCCTTTTCAGGTACTTTAGGATATTCTTGACCGTTGTCCAGTGTTCCATGCCAGGATGTACCTCCCTACCAAACTTACGGCAAGGTTCATCAGGTCTGGTACACAGCATGGCACACATAATAGACCATATGGCTGAGGCATAGGGGATGACACTCATCTTTTCTCTATCTTCTGCCGAGGTTGGGCATTGAGCCGTGCTCAATCTCACACCTTGTTATACAGGCAGGAACCCCTTCTTGGACTGATCCATATTGTACTTCTTCAATATCTTGTCAAGGTATGTGCTTTGTGAAAGACCAATGAGGCATCTCGATCTATCTCTATAGATCTTGATGCCTAATATGTAAGCAGCTTCTCCAAGGTCCTTCATTGAAAAACACTTATTCAAGTAGGCCTTTATGCTTTCCAAAAGTTCTATATCATTTCCCATCAATAGTATATCATGCACATATAATATGAGAAATGCTACAGAGCTCCCACTCACTTTCTTGTAAACATAGGCTTCTCCATAAGTCTGCGTAAACCCAAACGTTTTGATCATTTCATTAAAGCGAATGTTCCAACTCCGAGATGCTTGAACCAGCCCATAGATGGAGCGCTGGAGCTTGAATACCTTGTCAGCATTCTTAGGATCGACAAAACCTTCCGACTTCATCATATACAATTCTTCCTTAAGGAAATCCGTTTTGACGTCCATTTGCAATATCTCATAATCGTAGAATGTGGCAATTTCTAACATAATTCGGATGGACTTCAACTTCGCTGCAAGTGAGAAGGTCTCATCGTAGTCAGCAATTTGAACTTGTCGATAACCCTTAGCGATTAGCCGAGCCTTATAGATGGTCACATTACCATCCACGTCAGTCTTCTTCTTAAAGATCCATTTATTCTCTATGGCTTGCCGATCATCGGGCAAGTCTGTCAAAGTCCATACTTTGTTTTCATACATGGATCCTATCTCGGATTTCATGGCTTCAAGCCATTTGTTGGAATCCGGGCCCGCCATCGCTTCTTCATAGTTCGAAGGTTCACTGTTGTCTAACAACATGATTTCCAGGACAGGGTTGCCGTACCACTCTAGTGCGGAACATGTCCTTGTGGACCTACGAAGTTCAGTAGCACCTTGATCCGAAGTTTCATGATCATCATTAACTTCCTCTCTAGTTGGTGCAGGCACCATAGAAACATCTTCCTGAGCTGCGCTACTTTCCGGTTCAAGAGGTAGTACCTCATCAAGTTCTACTTTCCTCCCACTTAACTCTTTCGAGAGAAACTCTTTCTCTAGAAAGGATCCATTCTTGGCAACAAAGATCTTGCCTTCAGATCTGAGGTAGAAGGGACCCAATAGTTTCCTTAGGGTATCCTATGAAGACGCATTTTTTCTGATTTGGTTCGAGCTTTTCAGGTTGAAGTTTCTTGACATAAGCATCACATCCCCAAACTTTCAGAAACGACAGCTTAGGTTTCTTTCCAAACCATAATTCATACAGTGTGGTCTCAACGGATTTCGACGGAGCCCTATTTAAAGTGAATGCGGCAGTCTCTAAAGCATAACCCAAAATGATAGCGGTAGATTGGTAAGAGAGATCATACATCGCACCATATCCAATAGAGTGTGATTACGACGTTCGGACACACCATTACGCTGAGGTGTTCCAGGCGGCGTGAGTTGTGAAACAATTCCACATTTCCTTAAGTGCTGCCAAACTCGTGACTCAAATATTCCCCTCCACGATCTGATCATAAGAACTTTATTTTCCTGTCACGTTGATTCCCTACCTCACTCTGAAATTCCTTGAACTTTTCAAAGGTCTCAGACTTGTGTTTCATTAAGTAGACATACCCATATCTACTTAAGTCATCAGTAAGGGTGAGAACATAATGATAGCCACCACGAGCCTCAACCCTCATTGCACCGCACACATCAGTATGTATGATTTCCAATAAATTGGTTGCTCGCTCCATTGTTCTAGAGAATGGAGTCTTGGTCATTTTGCCCATGAGGCACGGTTCACACGTGTCAAATGATTCATAATCAAGAGACTCCAAAAGTCCATCTGCATGGAGTTTCTTCATGCGTTTGACACCAATGTGACCAAGGTGGCAGTTCCAGAAGTATGTGGGACTATCATTACCAACCTTACATCTTTTGGCATTCATACTGTCAATATGTGTAACATCACATTCGAGATTCAATAATAAACCATTGACCAGCGGGGCATGACCATAAAACATATCTCTCATATAAATAGAACAACCATTATTCTCGGATTTAAATGAGTAGCCATCTCGCATTAAACGAGATCCTGATACAATGTTCATGTTCAAAGCTGGTACTAAATAAAAATTATTGAGGTTTAAAACTAATCCCGAAGATAGATGTAGAGGCAGCGTGCCGACGACGATCACATCGACCTTGGAACCATTCCCGACGTGCATCGTCACCTCGTCATTCGCCAGTCTCCGCTTATTCCGCAGCTCCTGTTTTGAGTTACAAATATGAGCTACTACGAGTGCTGGTAAGGTACACATCAATAACATGTATATCATATATACCTTTGGTGTTGCCGGCCTTCTTACTTGCTAAGTACTTGGGGCAGTTCCGCTTCCAGTGACCATTTCCCTTGCAATAAAAGCACTCAGTCTCAGGCTTGGGTCCATTCTTTGGCTTCTTCCTGGCAACTGGCTTACCGGGTGCGGCAATTCCCTTGCCGTCCTTCTTGAAGTTCTTCTTACCCTTGCCTTTCTTGAAACTAGTGGTCTTATTCACCATCAACACTTGATGTTCCTTTTTGATTTCCACCTCCGCTGATTTCAGCATTGAATATAACTCATGAATGGACTCCTCCATCCCTTGCATATTATAGTTCATCACAAAGCTCTTGTAGCTAGGTGGAAGCGACTGGAGGATCCTGTCAATGACCGAGTCATCTGGGAGATTAACTCCCAGCTGAGACAAGCGGTTGTGCAAACCAGACATTTTGAGTATATGCTCGCTGACAGAACTGTTTTCCTCCATCTTACAACTATAGAACTTGTCAGAGACTTCATATCTCTCGACTCGGGCATGAGCTTGGAAAACCATTTTCAGCTCTTGGAACATCTCATATGCTCCATGCTGCTCAAAACGCTTTTGGAGCGCCGATTCTAAGTTGTACAGCATGCCGCGCTGAACCAGGGAGTAATCATCACTACGCGACTGCTAGGCGTTCATAACATATTGAGTTGCTGGGAAAATGGGTGCTTCACCTAGCGGTGCTTCAAGAACATATGCTTTCTTGGCAGCTATGAGGATGATCCTCAAGTTACGGACCCAATCCGTATAGTTGCTACCATCATATTTCAGCTTGGTTTTCTCTAGGAACGTGTTGAAGTTGAGGGCAACATTGGCGTGGGCCATTGGATCTATAGGATAGATTGTAAAGACAACTTTAGACTAAGTTAATGATAATTAAGTTCATCTAATCAAATTATTAATGAACTCCCACTTAGATAGACATTCCCTCTATTCATCTAAGTGATACATGATCCGAATCAACTAAGCCATGTCCGATCATCACGTGAGACGGACTAGTCATCAACGGTGAACATCTCCGTGTTGATCGCATCTATTATATGACTCATGTTCGACCTTTCGGTCTCTTGTGTTCCGAGGCCATGTCTGTACATGCTAGACTCGTCAAGTCAACCTAAGTGTTTCACATGTGTAAATCTGGCTTACACCCGTTGTATGTGAACGTTAGAATCTATCACACTCGATCATCACATGGTGCTTCGAAACAATGATCCTTTTCAACGGTGCACAGTTAGGGGAAACACTTCCTTGAAATTTTGTGAGGGATCATCTTATTTATACTACCGTCGTTCCAAGCAAATAAGATGCAAACATGATAAACATCACATGAAAATCATAAAGTGACATGATATGGCCAATATCATCTTGCGCCTTTTGATCTCCATCTTCGAGGCGCGGCATGATCACCTTCGTCATCGGCATGACACCATGATCTCCATCATCATGATCTCCATCATCGTGTCTTCATGAAATTGTCCCGCCAGCTATTGCTTCTACTACTATGGCTAACGGTTAGCAATAAAGTAAAGTAATTACATGGCGGTTTTTCATTGACACGCAGGTCATACAATAATTTAAGACAACTCCTATGGCTCCTGCCGGTTGTCATACTCATCGACATGCAAGTCGTGAATCCTATTACAAGAACATGATCAATCTCATACATCACATATATATATAATTCATCACATCCTTTTGGCCATATCACATCACATAGCATACCCTGCAAAACAAGTTAGACGTCCTCTAATTGTTGTTGCATGTTTTATGTGGCTGCTATGGGTTCCTACCAAGAACGTTTCTTACCTATGCAAAAGCCACAACGGTGATATGTCAATTGCTATTTACCCTTCATAAGGACCCTCTTCATCGAATCCGATCTGACTAAAGTGGGAGAGACATACACCTGCTAGCCACCTTATGCATCAAGTGCATGTCTGTCGGTGGAACCAGTCTCACGTAAGCATATGTGTAAGGTCGGTCCGGGCAGCTTCGTCCCATAATGAAGCCGAATCAAGATAAGACTAGTAACGGTAAGCAAATTGAACAAATCATCGCCCACAACTACTTGTGTTCTACTTGTGCATAGAATCTATGCATAGACCTAGCTCTGATGCCATTGTTGGGAAACGTAGTAATAATTCAAAATTTTCCTACATGTCACCAAGATCAATCTAGGAGATGCTAGCAACGAAAGAGAGAGAGGGAGTGCATCTTCATACCCTTGAAGATCGCTAAGCGAAAACGTTACAAGAACACGGTTGATGGATTTGTACTCGCGACGATTCACATCGCGGAAGATCCGATCTAGTGCCGAACGGACGGCGCCTCCGTGTTCAACACATGCACAGCCTGAGGACGTCTCCTCCTTCTTCATCCAGCAAGGGGAGAGGATAAGTTGAGGGAGAACTCCAGCAGCACGACGGCGTGGTGATGGAGGAGCTCCTGGTTCTCCGGCAAGGCTTCGCCAAGCACTACGGAAGAGGAGGAGTTGGAGAAGGGGAGGGCTGCGCCAGGGGAAGGGGCGGCTGCCCTCCCACCCCCTCACTATATATAGGGGGAAGGGGAGAGGGGGAGGCGCCCTAGGGTTTCCGCTAGGGGGCGGCGGCTAGGGCAGATTGGATGTCCCTAGGGAAACCCTAGGGAGACTTGCCCCCCAAGCCAAGCAGGTGGAGGTGCCCCACCTCCCCAAGTAACATGGGAAAGGGTGTGGGGGCGCCCAACCCCGTAGTGGGCTGGTTTGCCCCCTCCCCTTGGCACATGAGGCCCTGCAACACTTGCCATGGCCCACGAAACACCTTTCAGTCATGCTGGCCATAGCCTGTTACCCCCGGAACACTTCCAGACTCCAATACCCTTTGTCCAATATACCGATCTTCACCTTCGAACCATTCCGGAACTCCTCCTGATGTCCGGGATCTCATCCGAGACTCTAAACTACCTTCGGTAACCACATACTATTTCCCATAACAACTCTAGCGTCACCGAACCTTAAGTGTGTAGACCCTACGGGTTTGGGAACCATGCAGACATGACCGAGACCTCTCTCCAGCCGATAACCAACAATGGGATCTGGATACCCATGTTGGCTCCAACATGTTCCACGATGATCTCATCGGATGAACCACGATGTCGGGGATTCAATTAATCCCGTATACAATTCCCTTTGTCCATCGGTATGTTACTTGCCCGAGATTCGATCGTTGGTATCCCTATACCTTGTTCAATATCTTTACCGGCAAGTCTCTTTACTCTTTCCGTAATGCATGATCCCATGGCTAACTCATTAGTCACACTGAGCTCATTATGATGATGCATTACCAAGTGGGCCTAGAGATACCTCTCCGTCACACGGATTGACAAATCCAAGTCTCGATTCGTGCCAACCCAACAGACACTTTCGGAGACACCTGCAGTGCACCTTTATAGTCACCCAGTTACATTGTGACGTTCGATACACCCAAAGCATTCCTACGGTATCCGGGAGTTGCACAATCTCATGGTCTAAGGAAACGATACGTGACATTAGAAAAGCTCTAGCAAACGAACTACACGATCTTGTGCTATGCTTAGGATTGGGTATTGTCCATCACATCATTCTCCTAATGATGTGATCCCATTATCAATGACATCCAATGTCCATGGTCAGGAAACCACAACCATCTGTTGATCAACGAGCTAGTCAACTAAGGCTCACTAGGGACATGTTGTGGTCTATGTATTCACACATGTATTACAGTTTCCGGTTAATACAATTATAGCATGAACAATAGACAATTATCATGAACAAGGAAATATAATAATAACTATTTTTATTGCCTCTAGGGCATATTTCCAACAGGTGGACCGATGCTTAGGTGCTTTTCTTACTTGAAAAAACCTCCTACTTATGATTAAGCCCCTCGCAAGCATCCACAACTACAAGAAAAGTATTAAGAATAAATTCTAACCATATCATTAAACTTTTGGATCCAATCGGTCCCTTACAGAATAGCACATAAACTAGGGTTTAAGCTTCTGTCACTCTTGCAACCCATCATCTAATAACTATTGCACAGTGCATTCCCTTAGGCCCAAATATGGTGAAGTGTCATGTAGTCAACGTTCACATGCCACCACTAAGGGAATCACAACATACATACTATCAAAATATCGAACACACATTAAGTTCACATGATTACTTGCAACATGATTTCCCCCATGACCTCAAGAACAAAAGTAACTACTCACAAATGATAATCATGCTCAAGATCAGAGGGGTATTAAATAACATATTGGATCTGAACATATAATCTTCCACCAAATAAACCATATAGTAATCAACTACAAGATGTAATCAACACTACAAGTTACCCACAAGCACCAATCTATAATTTCGATACAAAGACTGAACACAAGAGATGAACTAGGGTTTGAGAGGAGATGGTGATGTTGAATATGTTGACGGATATTGCCCTCCCCAAGATGGGAGAGTTGTTGGTGATGATGATGACGATGGTTTCCCCCTCTGGGAGGGAAGTCCCCCCGGCGGAATCGCTCCACCGGAGGGCAAAAGTGCTCCTGCCCAAGTTCCGCCTCGAGACGGTGGCGCTCCGTCCCGAAAGTCGTCTCCTGATTTTTTCTAGGTCAAAATGACTTATATACCAGAAGATGGGCACCGGAGGTGGGCCGAGGGGAGCACAACCCACTAGGGCGCGCCTGGGCTCCCTGGCACGCCCACGTGGGTTGTGCCCACCTGGTGGGCCCCCTCTGGTACTTATTGGATCCAATATACCTCATATATTCCATAAAAAATCTCCGTAAAGTTTCAGCTTGTCTGGAGTTGTGCAGAATAGGTGGCCTGACGTAGCTTTTCTAGGTCCAGATTTCCACCTGCCGGAATTCTCCCCGTTTGTGTGTACCTTGCATATTATGAGAGAAAAGGCATTAGAATTACTCCAAAAAGCGTTATTATGCATAGAAACATCATGAATAATAGTAGGAAAACATGATGCAAAATGGACGTATCAACTCCCCCAAGCTTAGACCTCGCTTGTCCTCAAGCGAAAACCGAAATCGAAAAACATGTCCACATGCTTAGAGAGAGAGAGAGGTGTCAATAAAAACAAAATATGGACATGGAAGCATCATGTGAATTATTATAACAACAACAAACTTTAACATTAAACTTTTATCATAGACTTCTCATGAATAAGTAACAATTCATCACACTATCGAAGTATAAAGCATAAACTCTATTAGAAACCAACAAACTATGTTCTCAGTCAACTTTGCAACTACAATTCATCATCTTTTCAGGAAGGGTCACGTATCGGAGCCTTTAGGCAAGTCCACATACTCAACCATCATATAGTCTTCTATGATTGCTAACACTCACCGCATACACATGAGCAAAACGTTTCAACCGGAGACATAGAAATATAGGGGCTTATAGTTTCGCCTCCCAACGTATTCACCTCAAGGGTGATGTCAACAATAATAACTCATGCTACCCATATTCAACTGGACATATGTGCCTAGATCTTTCCTCACCACATGATTCTTGCCAAAGGAGAAAAATAAAAAGGAATAGAGAGAAAAACTTTGACTCTTGCATAAAAGTAAATACATAAAAGAAAAGATAGGCCCTTCGCAGAGGGAAGCAGAGGTTGCCATGCATTTATTTGTTTGTATGCTCAACCCTTAATGCAAACGAACGTCACGTTGTATTGTCCCTTGTGATGGCAACCTTTATTATGCAGTCTGTCGCTTTTATTCTTCACCATCACAAGTTCGTACAACGCTCAATTTTCTATTACACTAAATGACCTCACACTTTTAGAAGCAATTTTTATTGCCTTTTTGCAATGATGACAACTTACTTGAGGGATCTTGCTCAATCCCTAGGTAGGTATGGCAGACTCTTGAAAATAAGATTTGGGTTTAAGGGTTTTTTGATGCACAAGTAGTATCTCTACTTGGTGCGGAATTTTTGGCTAGCAAAGATAGGGGGCAAGCACCACATGTTAAAGGATCTATGACAATATAACTTCTATGTGAATATGAACAAACATAAATCATTACGTTGTCTTCCTTGTCCAACGTCAACAATTTGGCATATAATATTTTGATGGGGGCTCACAATCACAAAATATTTCTAGGATAGTGTATTTATATGTGAATCTTCTCTTCCCTTATTAATTATTTCATGAGTTGCATCATTGACCAATGCTATGTTTGTCAATCTCTAATAAAATTTTCTACTTATAGTTTTCCTTATGTGGTGTCATCACCTACCATAAGATTAGCATATGACCTTTTTCATTTATTTCCTTTCTTTTTATTGCAACATGAAAGTAAAGAAAGCAAAAACTCAAACTAAACTTTATTATATATCTCACACACAATTACAAGGATAGATAACTAAGCAAACTCTTGAAAATAAAGGATCGAACTAAACTTTTATTCATCTAAAGAAAAAGATAACTATGGATCGAACTAAGATAAGTAAAGGCAAAGATAGTGGGGGTGATACGATACACGGGGCACCTCCCCCAAGCTTGGCAGAAGCCAAGGGGAGTGCCCATACCCAATACTCAATTTTCTTTTGGTGATGAAGAAGAAGGTGGTGGTGATGAAGTAGAAGCATTTTCCAATATAACCATGAGTAGATCCTTCAAGCCTTGAATCTCCCGAAGGGCTCGATGAAATAACTCACTGTTTTTCTTCACTACAACCATTATGTGTTTATTTTTCGGGCCCAGGGATCTATTCCTGCATTGCTTTCTCTTGGACGAGCTATGTCCCAATTGGACGGTATGTGCACACGAGGAGTATTCTCGAACCCATAATTGTGAATCAAATTATGAAAATTATTATGATGTAACCTGTGTAGAGGCCTTCTGGCTGGGAGTTCATGCACCTCGGGGCCCTCTTGATCATTTGATGATCTCATAGCTTGATGAGGATTAGGATGAGTTGAGATACTAACCAGTGTGCCTCTCTCGGAAGCCGGAGGATGAACCCCAAAGGGATTTTCCTCTCCTTCCTCCATGGCAACCTCTTTAGTTTCCACTCTACTTAGATCCTCCTGAACCCACCCTGCGTCTTCTCCTCCATTGCTGGAAGGTGAGGAAGACATGATGCTGGCCTAGCTGAGTCCGTCAGAAAACAGCAAAGGAAAGAAAATAGAAGATTTCTCCATGATACGGTGGTCAATCGGTTTGGGGGGTATATAAAGATTTTTTATCTTGGGAGACAAGCAAACAGTAGAAAAACGGAGTCCGGAAGGTACCCGAGGTTCGCGCCCGGTAGTTTCTTATTTTCCTAATTTTTCCAAAACTGATAAAAAATATTTTTGCGGATTTTTCGAGGTCTGTTTACTTACCGTATCATGTACCTCCCTTTTTTCATGATTCTGGCGTGTTCTAGAAGGTCTCTTTTATGTGTTCTTCCAGTGTCAAAGTTTGGATAATACTACTTTCAACATTAATGGGCATACTTGAAATATATTGTTTTATTCGTTGCCCATTAACAACCTTCGGGTTAGTGCCTTCGGCATTATTTATTTTGATAGCTCTAGACCGATAAACCTCCTCGATAACATAGGGTCCTTCCCATTTGGAGAGGAGTTTTCCTGCAAAGAATCTCAAATGAGAGTTGTACAAAAGAACATATTCTCCAACTTTAAACTCACGCTTTTGAATTCTTTTATCATGCCATCTTTTAACTTTTTCTTTAAATAACTTGGCATTTTCATAAGCTTGGGTTCTCCATTCATCTAATGAGCTAACATCAAATAACCTCTTTTCAGCGGCAAGTTTGAAATCATTGTTGAGTTCTTTAATTCCCCAATATGCTTTATGTTCTAACTCAAGAGGCAAATGATAAGCTTTTCCATGAACCGTTTTATAGGGAGACATACCCATAGGATTTTTGTATGCTGTTCTATAAGCCCAGAGTGCACCATCTAATTTCTTAGACCAATTCTTCCGGGATCTATTGATAGTCTTTTGCAAAATTAATTTTATTTCTCTATTGCTAAGTTCAACTTGACCACTAGACTGAGGATGATAGGGTGATGCAATTCTATGATTAAAATCATACTTGGCAAGCATTTTACGGAAACCACCATGAATAAAGTGTGAACCACCATCAGTCATTAAATATCTAGGGACTCCAAACCTTGGGAAAATAACTTCCTTAAGCATTTTAATAGAGGTGTTGTGATCAGCACTACTGGTTGGAATAGCTTCTACCCACTTAGAAACATAATCAACATCAACCAAAATATGAGTATACCCATTAGAGGAAGGAAAAGGTCCCATGTAATCAAATCCCCAAACGTTAAATGGTTCAACAGCAAGTGAATAATTCATAGGCTTTTCTTGACGCTTACCGATATTACCTATTCTTTGACATTCATCACAAGATAAGACGAACTTAAGAGCATCCTTGAACAGAGTGGGCCAATAAAATCCAGATTGCAATACCTTGTGAGTAGTTCTGTCTCCCGCATGATGTCCTGCATAAGCTTCAGAGTGACATTTTTGTAGGATTTGTCCCTGTCCATGCTCAGGTACACAAAGTCTAATAGTACCACCTACTCCTTTATAAAGATGCGGGCCATTCCAAAAGTAATGTCTTAAATCACAGAAGAATTTTTTCTTTTGTTGGTATGTAAAGCTAGGTGGTAAATATTTAGCAACAATGTAATTAGCATAGTCAGCATACCAAGGAGTGTTATGAGAAACATTTATTGCAGCTAACTGCTCATCAGGAAAACTATCATCAATAGGTAGTGGGTCATCAAGAACATTTTCAAGCCTAGATAGATTATCAGCTATGGGGTTCTTAGCTCCTTTTCTATCAGTGATATGTAAATCAAATTCTTCTAGCAAGAGAACCCATCGAATAAGTCTAGGTTTAGCATCTTTGTTTTCCATAAGATATTTTATAGCAGCATGATCGATGTGAACAATTACTTTTGAATCAACAATGTAAGATCTAAATTTATCACAAGCAAACACCAATGCTAGGAATTCTTTTTCAGTAGTAGCATAATTTCGTTGAGCACTGTCTAGAGTTTTACTAGCATAATGAATAACATTCAGTTTCTTATCAACTCTTTGTCCTAGAACAACACCAACAACATAATCACTAGCATCACACATAATTTCAAAAGGCAAGTTCCAATTAGGTGGTTGAACAATAGGTGCAGAAATTAAGGCTTTCTTGAGTGTTTCAAAGGCTCCTAAACAATCATCATCAAAAACAGAAGGAACATCCTTTTGCAAAAGATTTGTAAGAGGCCTAGAAATTTTATAAAAGTCTTTGATAAATCTCCTATAGAAACCAGCACAACCTAGGAAACTACGAATACCTTTGATATCTTTAGGACATGGCATTTTCTCAATTGCATCAACCTTAGCATTGTCCACCTCAATACCTCTGTCGGAAATTTTATGGCCCAAAACAATACCTTCATTAACCATAAAGTGGCACTTCTCCCAATTTAAGACAAGATTTGTTTGCTCGCATCTCTGCAAAACTCGATAAAGATTGCTTAAACAATCATCAAAAGACTTCCCATAAACAGAGAATTCATCCATGAAAACCTCAACAATCTTTTCACAAAAGTCAGAGAATATAGCAGTCATACATCTTTCAAAGGTAGCAGGTGCATTGCATAAACCAAAAGGTATACGTCTATAAGCATTAGGTCCAAAGGGACAAGTGAAAGTGGTCTTTTCTTGATCAGGTTGAGAAACAGGTATTTGTGAAAAACCAGAATATCCATCAAGGAAGCAAAAAATGTGAGTGATTAGTTAATCTTTCTAGCATTTGACCGATAAAAGGCAGAGGGTAATGATCTTTTCTAGTTGCTTTGTTTATTTTTCTAAAATCAATTACCATTCTATAGCCTGTAACAATTCTTTGTGGAATAAGTTCATTCTTATCATTAGGAACAACAGTAATACCTCCTTTCTTAGGGACATAATGAACATGACTTACCCATCTACTATCAGCTATAGGATAGATTATACCTGCTTCCATTAGTTTTAAAATTTCTGTTCTTACCACTTCTTTCATTTTTGGATTCAACCAACATTGGTGATCAACACCGGGTTTAGCATCAGGTTCCATATTAATCTTGTGCTGACATAGAGTGGGACTAATGCCCTTTAAATCATCAAGAGTATATCCAATAGCATCTCAGTGCTTCCTTAGAACTTTCAATAATCTTTTTTCTTCAAGTTCTGAATGGTTAGCACTAATAATAACAAGATATATCTTCTTCTCATCAAGATAAGCATATTTCAAAGTGTCTGGCAATTGTTTTAATTCAAACACATGATCACCTTTAGGTGGAGGAGGACCTCCTAGAGTTTCAATAGGAAAATTGTGTTTAAGCAGAGGACGTTGTTCAAAGAAAATCTGATCTATTTCATTTCTTTCATGCATATGTAAATCATTTTCATGGTCTAGTAGATATTGTTCTAAAGGATAAGTAGGAGGCACAACAATAGAAGCAAGACCGATTATTTCATCCTTACTAGGCAATTCCTTTTCATGAAGCTTTCTACTAAACTTGGAAAAATTAAACTCATGAGACTCATCACCAAAACTAACACCGACAATTTTTTTCTCACAATCTATTTTAGCATTATTGGTGTTCAAGAAAGGTCTATCAAAGATAATGGGACAAAAATCATCTTGTGGGGAACCAAGAACAAGAAAATCAGTAGGGTATTTTATTTTCCCACACAAGACTTCAACATCTCTAACAATCTATAGTTTAATAGTAGCATCTATTTCTTCTATTTTCAGCGGGTGCTATGTCATTCATAATTTCTTGATATAAGGTAAAGGGAATAGCACTCACGCTAGCACCTATGTCGCATAAACCATCATAACAGTGATCTCCTATTTTAACCGAGACAATGGGCATGCCAACAACGGGTCTATGATTATCTGTTTTATCAGGTTTGGCAATTCTAGTAGCTTCATTAAAGAAGTAAATAACATGCCCATCTATATTTTCTTCCAAGAGATCCTTAACCATAGCAACACTAGGTTCTACCATGATTTGTTCATCAGGTTTAGGTGTTCTAATATAACTTTTGTTGACAGCAGTTTAAACTTTAGCATGTTCCTTCATCCTAACAGGGAAAGGTGGTTTCTCAATATAAGCAGTAGGAACAACTGGATCAACATTATAAAGTATAGTTTCCTCTTTAGCTAGTACCAGTTCTTTAATTTCTTCTTTAATAGGTGGGTGATATTTAAACCACTTCTCTTTAGGGAGATCAACATGAGTAGCAAATGATTCACAAAAGCAGGCTACTATCTCAGAGTCAAGTCCATATTTAGTGCTAAACTTTAGAAATGCAGTGATATTCATAAAAGATTTATCACAATCATACTTAAGCTTAATACCTAACTCTTTAGCTTCGTCGAGTTCCCAATCTTCAGATTGCGTTTAATTCTTTCCAAAAGATCCCACCGGAATTCAATAGTCTTCTTAATAAAAGAACCAGTACAAGAAGTATCAAGCATGGATCGATCATTATGAGAAAGCCGAGCATAGAAATTATGGATAATAATTTCTCTTGAGAGCTCATTATTAGGGCATGAATATAACATTGACCTAAGCCTCCCCCAAGCTAGAGCGATACTTTCTCCTTCACGAGGCCAAAAATTATATATGTAATTTTGATCACGATGAACTAGATGCATATGATAAAATTTCTGGTGGAACTCCAATTTCAGTCGATTCCGATTCCAAGATCCAATATCAACGCATAGCCTATACCATGCTAATGATTTTCCCTTCAAAGATAAAGAGAAAACCTTCTTCTTAACTTCATCTATGGGTAAACCTACAAGCTTAAACAATCTACAAATTTGTTCCACATATATCAAGTGCATATCAGGATGTTCAGTTCCATCTCTTGCATAAGGATTAGCTAGTAGTTATTCTATCATACCCGAAGGAATTCCATATTCAATATTTTCAGTAGGTGTAGTAGGTTGAGGGGTAGATAATTGTGGTTCCGGTTGAGGTGAAGATATCCCGAACAAACCCCTCAAAGGATTGTTTTCCATAGTGACAAGTGACAGTAAATTTCAGCACACTATATAAATGTTTCCTTATGAAATTCCACTTACCAAAGGCGATTCACTCCCCGGCAACAACACCAAAAAATAGCCTTGATGACCCACAAGTATAGGGAATAAATTGTAGCCTTTTCAATAAGTGAGAGTTTCGAACCCAACGAGGAGCAAAAGGAAATGGCAAGTTGTTTTCAGCAAGGTAATGTCTGCAAGTGCTGAAATTGTAAGTATCAGAGTAGTTTGATAGCAATATAATTTGTAACGAGCAAATAATGATAGTAGTAGAAAAAGTGCAGCAAGGTGGCACAATCCTTTTGAGGCAAAGGATAGGCCAAATGGTCTCTTATAATAAGCAAAGCGTTCTTGAGGGTACACGGGAATTTCATCTAGTCACTTTCATCATGTTGATTCGATTCGTGTTCGCTACTTTGATAATTTGATATGTGGGTGGACTGGTGCTTAGGTGATGTTCTTACTTGAACAAACTTCCTACTTATGATTAACCCCTCGCAAGCATCCGCAACTACGAGAAAAGTATTAAGAATAAATTCTAACCATAGCATTAAACTTTTGGATCCAATCGGTCCCTTACGGAATAGCGCATAAACTAGGGTTTAAGCTTCTATCACCCTCGCAATACATCATCTAATAACTACTCCGCAATGCATTCCCTTAGGCCCAAATATGGTTAAGTGTCATGTAGTCGACGTTCACATGACACCACTAAGGGATTCACAACATACATACTATCAAAATATCGAACACACATCAAGTTCACATGATTACTTGCAACATGATTTCTCCCATGACCTGAAGAACAAAAGTAACTACTCACAAATGATAATCATGCTCAAGATAAGAGGGGTATTAAATTGCATATTGGATCTGAACATATAATCTTCCACCAAATAAACCCTATAGTAATCAACTACAAGATGTAATCAACACTACTTGTCAAACACAAGCACCAATCTATAGTTCTGATACAAAGATTGAACACAAGAGATGAACTAGGGTTTGAGAGGAGATGGTGCTATTGAATATGTTGATGGAGATTGCCCTCCCCAAGATGGGAGAGTTGTTGGTGATGATGATGACGATGATTTCCCCCTCCAGGGGGAAGTTCCCATGGTGGAATCGCTCCGCCGAAGCGCAAAAGTGCTCTTGCCCAAGTTTCGCCTCAAGACAGCGGTGCTCCGTCCTGAAAGTCCTCTCCTGGTTTTTTCTAGGTCAAAATGACTAATATACCATAAGATGGGCATAGGAGGTGGGCCGAGGGGAGCACAAGCCAGCAGGGCGCGCCTGGGCTCCCTGGCGCGCCCCCTCTGGTACTTATTGGCTCCAATATTCCTCATATATTCCATAAAAAATCTCTGTAATGTTTCAGCTTGTTTGGAGTTGTGCAGAATAGGTGGCCTGACGTAGCTTTTCCAGGTCCAGATTTCCAGCTGCCAGAATTCTCCCTCTTTGTGTGCACCATGCATATTGTGAGAGAAAAGGCATTAGAATTACTCCAAAAAGCATTATTATGCATAAAAACATCATAAATAATAGTAGGAAAACATGATGCAAAATGGACGTATCAATAGACTATTGGATAAATTTTTCGAAAATAACGGATTTCGATGTGTTACTGGAGAAACAATCTCGTGCTGCAGAGGTAGTTCCCTCTTGAACAGGTTCCATGGTTTAGTTTTCCACAATGCGAGCACACTGCAAATGAAGATGGATTTTGACAACATAAATTATTGAACTAGATAGGAATGCAAATTAATTTCAACATCATAGAATTCAATACCCATCCATGAATTGCTGAAGATGCGTTAGATCTTGAGCGTTTGTTGACTCTCTGAGAGAATCCATGTAGTAAACTATGTTCTTGTTTGGAACAATGAATATCAATATCCAGTGATTGCTACATATTAAGAAAGCCATGAACTTACGAATTATGTCGAAATCTAAAAGACAATAAGTGTATGCGTGGTTGTTTACTTGACTTACCATTCATGATATGGCCAGAGAAATGATTCTGCATGGGACGTGTTTTTGAAGATACGGACGACCGTGTTAATGGCCCACTCCCGTAGGTCCTTACCATCTAATGTTGTGCCATTTGCTAATGCATGATCTATGAAATACACACTCTCCCTTTTTCTTCTCTATGCTTTCAATCCCTGAGAGGAATAAAATGCAGTCAGATGTTTATCATTTATAGCCTTGTATGGAGAAGTTAATCAGAGTTTGTTAAGTACTTACAAAATCAGGCATCTAACAAGAGTGGCATCGAGCTCGTTGAGGTTGAAGAAGAGATGTAAGTCCTCAAAACTGATGGAACCAGCATCGTGTCGGAAATGATCTTTGTTGTAGTAGACTGCAGACCATGATGACCTACTGACATTTGATCCATGCAATATTCATGTTACTCACGACAACTGGAGCTGCACTCATCAAAGTATTCACCAACAAGAAATGGCTGGCCATGGACGTAATTGCGTGCTTCAAGTACGCCCGCTTTATTTTTAGCAAGCTTCAAATCTATTTCTTCATCATCCATGGCGTCAGAAATAATATTACTTGCCGATTCAGACAAACTATTGTTAATTTGGTTCTGGGCGATGAGTGCTTTAAGTAAGAGGCAATCGTTCTCTTCCCTCTTCGCTCTCCCGCCACGCTTCCTCGCTGGTGCAGCCTTTTTGATCGCTTCCTTCTTGGTACTTGAAGCATTTGTTAGGGAACGTAGCATGCAATTTCAGAAAATTTCCTACGGTCATGCAAGATCTATCTAGGAGATGCATAACAACGAGAGGGGGAGAGTGTGTCCACGTACCCTCATAGTCCAAAAGCGAAAACATTAGTTTAACGCGGTTGATGTAGTCGAACGTCTTCTCGATTCAACCGATCAAGTAACGAACGTACGGCACCTTTGAGTTCGGCACACGTCCAGCTCGATGATGTCCCCCGAACTCTTGATCCAGCAAAGTGTCGAGGGAGATTTTCTTCAGCACAAAGTCGTGGTGACGGTGATGGTGAAGTGACCCGCGCAGGGCTTCGCCTAAGCACTACGACAATATGATCGGAGGAGTAAACGGTGGAGGGGGGCACCTCACACGGCTAAGAACAATTGATGTGCCCCTACCCTCGTATGTAAAGGAGGACAAGGGAGGAGGCCGGCCTAGGCGCGCCCCCAAGTGGGGGCAGTCCTATTAGGACTCCAAGGCCAATTCGGACCCCCCTTCCTTTTACCAGAGAGGGATAGGGGGAAAGAGAAGGAGAAGGAAAGGGGGGCGCCGCCCCCTTCCCCAGTCCAATTCAGACCCCTTCCAAGTTGGGGCGCGCCAGCGCCTTGTGAGCTGGTGTGCCTCCCTCCCAAGGCCCACGTGGCCCATTACTTCCCCCCCCGGGGTTCCAGTAACCTCCCGGTACTCCGATAAATACCCGAAACACACCGGAACCATTCCGGTGTCCGAATACTATCGTCCAATATATTAGTCTTTACCTCTCGGCCATTTCGAGACTCCACGTCATGTTCATGATCTCATACGGGACTCCGAACAATCTTCGGTCACCAAAACACATAACTCACAATACAAATCGTCATCGAACATTAAGCGTGCGGACCCTACGGGTTCGAGAACTATGTAGACATGACCGAGACACATCTCTGGTCAATAACCAACAGTGGAACCTAGATGCTCATATTGGTTCCTACATATTCTCGTGATCGGAAAGTCTCTTTACTCGTCCCGTAATGCATCATCACATAACTAACTCATTAGTTACATTGCTTGCCAGGCTTACCATGATGTGCATTACCGAGAGGGCCCAGAGATACCTCTCCGATACTCGGAGTGACAAATCCTAATCTCGATCTATGGCAACCCAACAAACACCTTCAGAGATACCTATAGAGCATCTTTATAATCACCCAGTTAAGTTGTGAAGTTTGATAGCACATAAGGTACTCCTCCGGTATTCGGGAGTTGCATAATCTCATAGTCAAAGGAATATGCATAAGTCATGAAGAAAGCAATAGCAATAAAACTTAACGATCATATGCTAAGCTAACAGATGGGTCTTGTCCATCACATCATTCTCCTAATGATGTGATCCCGTTCATCAAATGACAACACATGTCTATGGTAGGAAACTTAACCATGTTTGATTAATGAGCTAGTCTAGTAGAGGCATACTAGGGACACATTGTTTTGTCTATGTATTCAAACATGTATCAAGTTTCCGGTTAATACAATTCTAGCATGAATAATAAACATTTATCATGATATAAGGAAATATAAATAACAACTTTATTATTGCCTCTAGGGCATATTTCCTTTAGTCTCCCACTTGCACTAGAGTCAATAATCTAGATTACATTGTAATGATTCTAACACACATGGAGTCTTGGTGCTGATCATGTTTTGCTCATGAAGAGGCTTAGTCAATGGGTTTGCAACATTCAGATTCGTATGTATTTTGCAAATCTCTATGTCTCCCTCCTTGACTTGATCACGGATGGAGTTGAAGCGTCTCTTGATGTGTTTGGTTCTCTTGTGAAATCTGGATTCATTCGCCAAGGCAATTGCTCCAGTATTGTCACAAAATATTTTCATTGGACTCGATGCACTAGGTATTACACCTAGATCGGATATGAACTCCTTCATCCAGAATCCTTCATTTGCTGCTTCCAAAGTAGCTATGTGCTCCGCTTCACACATAGATCCCGCCATGAAGCTTTGCTTGGAACTGCATCAACTGACAGCTCCACCATTCAATATAAATACATATCCGGTTTGCGACTTAGAGTCATCCGGATCAATGTCAAAGCTAGCATGCACGTAACCATTTACAACGAGCTCTTTGTCACCTCCATAAACGAGAAACATATCCTTAGTCCTTTTCAAGTATTTCAGGATGTTCTTGACCGTTGCCCAGTGATCCACTCCTGGATTACTTTGGTACCTCCCTGCTAAACTTATAGCAAGGCACACATCAGGTCTGGTACACAGCATTGCATACATGATAGAATCTATGGCCGAGGCATAGGGAATGACTTTCATTTTCTCTCTATCTTCTTCAGTGGTCGAACATTGAGTCTGACTCAACTTCACACCTTGTAACACAGGAAAGAACCCTTTCATTGATTAATCCATTTTGAACTTATTCAAAACTTTATCAAGGTATGTGCTTTGTGTAAGTCCATGTAGCGACCAGACCTCAAACAGTCTGATCTGTGTGCTCCGGTGTCATCCCTGGATCAGTAATGCTGACACCACACAGTACTCGGAGGATTTATAGCATCTCTGTAGCGACCAGACCTCAAACAGTCTGATCTCTGTGCTCCAATGTCATCCCTGGATCAGTAATGCTGACACCACACAGTACTCGGAGGATTTATAGCAGAGTAGCAATCACACACTTATTACATCGAGTGTCTCAAAAGGGAACTTATTACAATAAATATGGCTTAAGGCCATCTAATAACGATAACAGCGGAAGGCTCGGAAGATAAGTGAGTCCATCAACTCCAACGGCATCACTGAGTATAGAACCACGACCTAAAAAATCCTTAATCGTCGTCTGAAAAGTCTGCAACATTAACGTTGCAGCCCGAAAATGGGTCAGCACATGGAATATGCTGGCAAGGTAACACATAGAGAGTAATGGATTGAAACAGCTATACTATATGCATATTTGGCTGGTGGAAAGCTCTATGGTTACAGTTTTGCGTAAAGCCAATTTTTCCCTACTTCAAAGGAATAAAATTTAATTACTATCATGGTGGTTGTTAAACATTGAGAATGGTTGACAGCATTCTCAATCCCAATTAAGCATCATCATTAAACCCAACAAAATTAATTTAGAGTAACATGTTGAGATTCACATGATAATCCAGGTACTAGATACTCAAGATGTCCATAACTGGGGACACGGCTAACCATGATTAGTTTATTACACTCTGCAGAGGTTTGCGCACTTTTCCCCACAAGACTCGATCGCCTCCGTTTGGTTTCTCGCACTACATGGTGTTTGAGAAGACGGATGACCGAGACATAGTCTTTCAGAAGCGCTAGCACCTTACGATTGGGTAGACTGTACCACCTGCATCCCCTACATCTGCTAGTATACCACTATAAGAGTTTGCACAACTTAGTCAACTATGCTAGAGCCCATAATAGCTTGTGGCTGCACACGGAAGTTTCTAGTATGAATAGTCTCATGATCCCTTTGAGCCTGGGTGGCGGTCCAAAAGAAAACAGGCAAGTCCTGGAATACCCAGGTGCCTCAATCCACCCAGATGTGTGTTTAAGTTGCCACCTTAGATAAACCATTAATTAACAATCTCACATCTATCATGGATTTCACTCACCCAATCCACGTCTACTAGCATAGCATGGCATAATAAGCAAACGTAGAAGTAACTCCCAAAGGTTTGATAATAAACAGGTAATAGGTACTACCTCATCTACTTCCCATCCCACAATTTAATTAGATCCTAATCATGCAATGTGTGAGGATTGATCTAATGCAAGAAAATTGGGTAGTAGAAAAGGTATGATCAAAGTGTTACTTGCCTTGCTGATGATCCGCGAAACCAAACGATTCAAAGTAACAGGCGGCGCACTCCGGGTATTCTATCGCAGACAAACAAACAAGCATACAATAAGTACTCATCTAATGCACAGGTAAAACTCAAATAAGAGATCTAACCAAAAGGTTCAACTTAAGAACTCCGGTTGACAAAAAGAATCAAATCGAACGAAGCAACGGAAGTCAAACGGTGAAAGAAAACAACTTTGTTCTAGTAATCTGGATCTAGGGCAAATTTTACAGTAGCAAAATCTTGTTTAAGTTAGTTAAACGGATAGAGGGTTTCGAGACGAAACTCTAGGCGCTTGAATCGCCTGATTCCGATAAACGAGCGAAAAGTTAAACTAAAACGAAAATCGGATCAGGAATCGCGATCAGAACGATTGCGGATTTAATCCAAGAAAAAGAAAAACGACGAACGCCGATTTTTTTTCTCTTTTTTCGGCACGGAAAACGAGGCGCGACGAACCTCGGCGGCGGCGGCGGACGACGGCGGCGGCGGCGGCTTCTTAGGGCGGCGGAAGCTTAGGGCGCTTTAGGGTTTCCCCCGGGGCCGGGCCTCGGCTTATAAAGGCCTCCCGGGTCGGTGTCCAGGTCGGACACGGCCCGTTAAGTCGGTTCGTTTTTTTTAATTATTCCGCTCGGAAGAAAAATAAAAAGAAATACTAAACGGACTCCAAAAATTCCGAAATAAATTTTCACATGCTTCTAATCTCAAGCCGCACAAGGTGAACATTTATTTGGGACCTAAATGCAATTTTGAAAAACGCACTTTTTTCCTAAATTCAAATAAAACACCGAAAAACTCCAAAATAAAATCTTATTTGATTTTATTATTAAATCCTTAATATTTCTTTATTTTGGGAAAGTCATTTTATTCCCTCTCTCATATTTTTGTAATGGAAATAATTGACGATAAAATAATTAAAATCAAATGATCCTATTCTCAAAATTTGAGAAAACTCAAATATGAAAATAACGAAATCCCCAACTCTCTCCGTGGGTCATTGAGTTGCGTAGAATTTCTAGGATCAACCAAAATGCAAAATAAAATATGATATGCAGTGATGATCTAATGTATAACATTCCAAATTGAAAATTTGGGATGTTACAGTCCAATTAAGCGTCTTGATCTATCTCTATAGATCTTGGTGCCCAATATATAAGCAGCTTCACCAAGGTCTTTCATTGAAAAATTCTTATTCAAGTATCCTTTTATGCTATCCAGAAATTCTATATCATTTCCAATCAACACTTTGTCATCCACATATAATATTAGAAACGCTAGAGAGCTCCCACTCACTTTCTTGTAAATACAAGGTTCTCTGAAAGTCTGCATACAACCATATGCTTTGATCACACTATCAAAGCGTATATTCCAACTCTGAGATGCTTGCACCGGTCCATAAATGGATCACTTGAGCTTGCACACTTTGTTAGCACCTTTAGGATCAACAAAAACTTATGGTTGCATCATATACAACTCTTCTTTAAGAAATCCATTAAGGAATGAAATTTTGATGTCCATTTGCCAGATTTCGTAATCATAAAATGCGGCAATTGCTAACATGATTCAGACAGACTTAAGAATCACTACGGGTGAGAAGGTCTCATCGTAGTCAACTCCTTGAACTTGTCAAAAACCTTTCACGACAAGTCGAGCTTTGTAGATAGTAACATTACCATCAGCATCAGTCTTCTTCTTGCAGATCCATTTATTCTCTATGGCTTGCCGATCATCGGGTAAGTCAACCAAAGTCCATACTTTGTTCTCATACATGGATCCCATCTCAGATTTCATGGCCTCAAGCCATTTCACGGAATCTGGGCTCATCATCGCTTCCTCATAGTTTGTAGGTTCATCATGGTCTAGTAACATGACTTCCAAAATGGGATAACTGTACCACTCTGGTGCGGAACATACTCTGGTTGACCTACGAGGTTCGGTAGTAACTTGATCTGAAGTTTCATGATCATCGCCATTAGCTTCCTCACTAGTTGGTGTAGGCATCACAGGAACAATTTTCTGTGATGAACTACTTTCTAATTCAAGAGAAGGTACAATTATCTCACCAGGTTCTACTTTCCTCCCACTCACTTCTTTCAAGAGAAACTCCTTCTCTAGACAGGATCCATTCTTAGCAACAAATGTCTTGCCTTCGGATATGTGATAGAAGGTGTACCCAACAGTTTCTTTTGGGTATCCTATGAAGACGCACTTCTCTGATTTGGGTTCGAGCTTATCAGGCTGAAGCTTTTTCACATAAGCATCGCAACCTCAAACTTTAAGAAACGACAGCTTAGGTTTCTTGCCAAACCACTGTTCATACGGTGTTGTCTCAACGGATTTAGATGGTGCCCTATTTAACGTGAATGCAACTGTCTCTAATGCATAACCCCAAAACGATAGTGGTAAATCGGTAAGAGACATCATAGGTCACACCATATCTAATAAAGTACAGTTACTATGTTCGAACACACCATTACGCCGTGGTGTTCTAGGTGGCGTGAGTTGTGAAACTATTCCACATTGTTTTAAATGAAGACCAAACTCGTAACTCAAATATTCGCCTCCGCGATCTGATTGTAGGAACTTTATTTTCTTGTTATGATGATTTTCTACTTCACTCTGAAATTCTTTGAACTTTTCAAATGTTCAAGACTTGTGTTTCATTAAGTAGATATACCCATATCTGCTCAAATCATCTGTCAAGGTCAAAAATAATGATACCCGCCACGAGCCTCAATACTCATCAGAGCGCATACATCGGTATGTATTATTTCCAATAAGTTAGTTGCTCGCTCCATTGTTCCGGAGAATGGAGTCTTAGTCATGTTGCCCATGAGGCATGGTGCTCAAGCATCAAATGATTCATAATCAAATGATTCCAAAAGTCCATCCGCATGGAGTTTCTTCATATGCTTTACACCAATATGACCTAAACGGCAGTGCCACAAATATGTTGCACTATCATTATCAACTTTGCATCTTTTGGCGTTAATATTATGAATATGTGTATCACTGTGGCACCCCGACTCAGAGCGACCGGTTTACCCTGCATTGCCAGCCCAGAGACCATGTCTTCTGGCAACACACAACATCTTGCTACAGAAAACAACCGCTTTATTGATGCTAGTGGGTCGGAGTTTATATTATAACATATGTCGAGGCCGAGCAGCACACACGGTGCGGCTGAACAATATGTACATTTTTTAGTGAACATAATGGGGCCTCAATCATATCAATTATGCGGCAGCGGAACAACGTCATAGCGGTCACTCCATAGCATAAGGACACCGATGTGGACACGATCTAGACTCGAGCAGCACTCCTTTCCAACGCGACTTTCCTGAAATCTAGCATGACATGCCAGGTCAGTACATTGAATGTACTTGCAAGCTCACAACAGGCATAATCATAATGACAAACAATATCATGATATTTAACCAATTAATAATGCAATAATGTTCCAAAATGTTGTGCTCATGCTCTTGGGATAAACGTCCCTCGGGACCACCTTACCAACCGTGATCGTTCTCGGATCACAAAACAAACCACCATCGTGGTCTTAACCAGAGTAACTTGCGATCCTTACGGCGATCACCACCACACCACCATCGTGGTCTTAAATAGAGTAACTCGTGATCCTTTCGCCGATCACCACCACACCACCATCGTGGTATTAACCAAAGTAACTCGTGATCCTTTTGGCGATCACAACCACGACGCATATTGGGTCTCGAACAGCTCGATGGCCTTTCCGCCATCATCATCAGTACAATGATCATAACTTAGTGTGCATGTTTATTAAACGTTGACTCATGGTGGGACCTACTACGAGTTGTCCGTGACTGTGGACTCGACTATCGATAGATTATACACTCTGCAGAGGTAGCACACTGTACCCACACCACAGAACCCATGGCCTCGCACTCCCATTCGGGTGGACCAACGGCATTCCGACAAAACCCTTCCATTGTCATGACACTCCCCCGGCCACTCCGACCCAATCCCCAACGGGCTAGTCCCGGGTGGCCCCGTGTCTACCGAAGACACACCGACCACCGTTGTGGCCAAAACAATCCCACTCAGGGACCCGGTACCAAAATCTCAACAACGGGCACACAAGGTTATGCCTGCTTACTGGGCCAGGGTAAGCATGCCCATAACCTTCCCTAGTTGGAGGCACCGACCAGAGACATGTCAATGGACCGAATCAAGGCCTTCCCACAAAGGCAAATGTGGTTGCACTGGGAAAATCTCGATTCAGCGGCACCATGACCCAATCAACGATATATTCAAGTTGAGTTATATTCAGGTTCAACTTAAAATGAAAATGACCGGTGTCATAGCATGCCATGAAATGCAATACTACACATGCATCATATAATACGAAAATGACTGCTGTCAACCATATTCACACTAAGCATAAGCATCAACAACTTATCTTACTTTCCTGGTCTCACTTTAACAAAATATTTTTCAGCAAGTAACATTATTTTCTCATGCAAGAAAATAACTTCGATTAATTCCTCATATGCATAGCAAAGATTCTACCATCATCACCTCAAGCAAATCCTAATTTCTTTACCAATCAAGTTAGGTTCAAACATTCTGGAAATTAAGTAAAATGGCTACACCAACACTAAACAGGATATATTCTAGCAAATTTAACTATTTATTTATGCAAGAAAATAACTTTAAGCAATTATTCATACACATAACAACTCATTTTATCATTACCATAATTAGATCTTAGCCTCTTTACCAACTAAACTAGTTTCAAGGTTCTGTAAATGAAGCATAATACCAGCACACACTTTAATAGCATATAAATAACATAATAGTTATTTAAAATGCATGGATTAATCATTCAATTCATGTAAGAAATTCATTAATATTGAAATGGCACCATGAAAATATTGTTGTGTCTTGCCTTAGTGCAGATGAGGTTCACAAGCCTTCTAGTGATCCTCAAGACAAGACTCACCCTCTGAAAATAATTTTAAACAGAAGAAGAAAATATCAAGAACTCTTCTGAAAATCACCAGAAATTCTAGACAGCTCAGAAAAATCTCATTTTTGGTTAGCTGCTAGATTTCCTTGCAAAGAACATAATGCAAAAAGAATCAATTCATTTGGACTTACGGTTGAAAAGTTATGGCTGTTTGAAGCTCTCTGGAATTGAATGAAATTTGAATTTAAATAAACAGACTAGGGGGTGACATCGAAGGCATAAAGCCTCAGGGCGCCACCACTCGTACCGCTTCACGCGCGTACAGAGTGGTTGACTAGCGGGCCCCGCTAGTCAGGTGAGAAGGAGGAGAGAAGGAAACATGGGTAGGTCGCGGCTTCGTCGGAGCTCTCGCCGGCGACGAGGGCTCCTTGGCCAAAACCAGAGGGAGGGATCGAGAGAGGGGGTTGAGGCGCACCTGCCTGTACCCGTAGCGTAGCTAGGGGCAGTCGGACGGCGTCAGAATCTTCCTCGCAAATGGAGGCAGAGGGCGGGGGTCGCCGGAGATGAAGAAGACGACGAGCAAAGGCAGCTCTAGGGGCTCTAGGGGGAAGGCATGGCTTCTCCGGAGAGAGGCGGAGGCCCTAGAAGGATCGCCTTGGCCTAGGAGGGGCTGGAGCTACTGCGGCGACCAGAGGGGATCGCTGGCGAGCTCGAGCTCGAGGGCGGCGGCCCGCGGCCTGCCCGGCCGGGCTACGGCTTCCTACGTGTTTGTGGGGTGTGTGGGAGTGGTGGATGGTGCGCGAGGAGGCTGGGGGCGGCTCCATTTATAGGCGAGCGGAGAGGGGGGTTCGGGCTCCACCGATGGACACCTGTCCACGGCGCCCGACGACGAGCGGCGTCAGCGAGAGGGGGAGAAGGCGACGCAGCTCACGCGGGAACTGTGGGCGAGCGGGGACGAGCACAGGAACGAGGAGATGGCGATGAGCACAGTGCGCACCGCACTGTTGGGTTGGCCGGACCATGCCCGTGCTCGCTGCGGCGAGCTCCGGTGTCGGCGAGCGCCAGGGAGCAGTAAATGGCATTGAGACGATGATGGTGGCGAGGTTTGGCACACTTAGGCAGGCGGGGAAGCGAGCATGCGAGCAACAAAGGCTCGGGCACGTTGATGAAGCCATGTACCTAGGGTAGGGTCATGGATCTGTCCAAGATACCCTCCCCAAGGACACCTCTAAAAGAACCAGAAGCAGTCGAAGAAAAATCATCATCCACTTGACCATGAAGCTATGTTCCACTCGACAGTCTTGAAGACACTCGATCGTATGGACAACCACTCGACTACCAGAAGATCTAGAGCCACTCCACTCTGCAACGGTCGGGATTTAAGTCATAGCCTTAATGGTCATTATGTACTTTTATTACAGGCGTTACCAGTAACGTCTCCATCTTTATGTACCTTAAACCCTTTGTAACTGAGGGCGGGAAGGGTCTGGCAAACTCTATATAAGCCACCCTCCTCCTCAGGAACAAGGGTTCGCACCCCTATAACACACACGCATATAATCCAGTCGACCGCCTCCGGGCTCCGAGGCGTAGGGCTGTTACTTCCTCCGAGAAGGGCCTGAACTCGTAAAACTTGCATGTACAACTCCTCCATAGCTAGGATCTTGCCTCTACATTCCTACCCCCCATTCTACTGTCAGACTTAGAACCACAACAGTTGGCGCCCACCGTGGGGAAGGTGTCTTAGCGACTTTTTGGAGAAGTTGCAATTTTTCCGATCCCCTTCATCATGGTTTCAGGCAGAGGTTTGGCTGAGGGCCGCGAGATCCATCTCGGCACGCTCGTGTTTGTCGCCGACGACTCCGCTTGGCTTCAGGAGGCTCCACTCGACGTCGACGCGCTCCTCGTCCGCGGGGCAACGCACTTTCGCGCGTGCGTCCGCGGCGTCCTCCTTCGGCAGCCGTCGACCCAGTATTGGTCGGCTCCTGTGGCTTCCTCCATCCCTACGACCCGCCGGAGCAAACGTTCCGGTCGATCGAGGCTGCAGCGGTGGGTGAAGCATGCGGTGGCTCACCAATCGGCCACCCCCTAAGTCGCGGCAATCGAGCCTGACGAAACTCTCTACCGCCTGTTCGATCTGTCGACTGGCTCCGTAGAGACTGCATCCGAGTGCGACAACAGCGATCCTGTGGCGGAAGTTTTGATGGTCAATGGACCATGCAGTCCTCCTGGCTTCACCCGTGAAGACGCAGGCGATGGGGGCGGTGATTTGTCGCGTGTTCATGAAGAGTACCGCCCCGAACCCCTCTCTTCGCAGCGGAGAGAAGAACTTCGCCGCCGAAACATGGATGCACTTCACACTCCTATCGTTGGAGAAACCCCTGAGGTCCAGGCCTTGAAGGAGCGCGCCTTGCCAACTTGGCTGAGCGCACTCGACTGGAGAACCTCCAGCGCAGACTCGACGAGCATGCTCGGCAGCGTGCTCCTGAATCCAGCCGACGTCAACTTTTTCCGCCTCCGACTCAGGTATACCGAACTCCATTCCAGAATCTCGCAGCTGCGGCCCGAATAGCAGAGTCAATTCAACCTTCCCAGTCAGAAGCTGGTCGGGGTTTGGTGCAGATCTGGGCCTTGCTCCGAGTCGCGGGTGAGCAGAACACAGTAGTATCTCAGTCGCGGAATAGGATTCACAGCAGATCTGTGGTTGCAGACACAGTCCAGTCGGCTCACAGCGCAAGATCGCCCCAGAGGCGTGAGGGACGTGAAGATCGACGAGATTAGTACAGAAACCGTGAGCAGTATGATCACCGAGTCGATCGCGATGATCATCGTCGAGTGCCCACACCTCCCCAAGGAGTGGGTCATACGTGCCTCGGCAACATGATGACAGGCATCCTCACGGTATTGGGCGAGGGATTCTAGTTGACCCCAGAGAGCCAGGATTTGATGAGAGATCTATTCTTGTTCAGGGCTTGGTCGACAGAAACAGAGCTCACCGAGAAGGTCATGACAGAGATCTACCAACGAGCAGCAGAGTGCATGTCTCAGGTCCGGAGTGCTTCAGTAGAGCCATCAGGGCTGCAGTGATTCCCCCCAACTTCAGGTTGGCGACTGGAGTCAGTAAGTTCACTGGTGAGTCCAAGCCTGATACTTGGCTTGAAGAGTACCGAGTGGCTGTTCAGATCAGTGGTGGCAATGATGAGGTGGCCATGAAACACCTACCTTTGATGCTGGAGGGCTCGGCCAGAGCGTGGCTAAATCAGTTAGCACCTAGTAGTATTTATACTTGGGAAGATCTTGCTCGAGTATTTGTTAGGACATTTGAAGGTACTTGCAAGCGGCCAGCGGGGTTGACAGAATTACAGTGTTGCATTCAGAAACCGAATGAAACTCTGAGGGATTATATCCAGAGATGGATCACATTGCACCACACGGTGGAGAATGTGTCTGATCATCAGGAAATTTGTGCCTTTAAAGAAGGCGTCAAATATCGGGAGTTGAATCTGAAATTCGATCGGACAGGAGATATGACTCTGACTCAGATGATGGAAATTGCCACCAAGTACGCCAACGGTGAAGAAGAAGACCGACTCCGGAGTGGCAAGCACAAAACAGTCGCCCACGAAACCGGAGGAGGAAACTCCAGTCGGAAGCAGAAGCGCAAAGCTGAGCCAACCGCTCCTGGTGAAGCCTTAGCCGTGACTCAAGGAAAGTTCAAGGGGAAGCCCAAAGGACCGTGGAACCCCAAGAAGGTAAAAGATCAAGATGGAAATGATGTGTTGGATTTACCATGTCACATTCACACCAAAAAAGATGAAGAGGGTAATTTCATTTACCCGAAGCATACCACTCGACAATGTTGACTCCTAATCTAGCAATTCCGAGAGAAACCACCCAAGGAAAAGGAGAAAGAAGCAGACAAGGTTGAGGATGAGGAAGAGGATGATGATGGTTATCCCCACGTGAATTCCACTCTGATGATTTTCGCTGATGTTGAGAGTAAGAGTCGATTGAAAGTCATCAACAGAGAAGTGAACATGGTTGCTCTGGTGACACCCAGTTATTTGAAGTGGTCCCAGACTGCCATTACATTTGACCAGTCCGATCACCCAACGCACATAGCCACCCCTGGGAGGCAAGCCTTGGTGGTCGACCCAGTAGTCGAAGGCACCCGACTAACTAAGGTTCTGATGGATAGTGGCAGTGGCCTGAATATACTGTATGCAGAGATGTTGAAAGGAATGGGCATTCCAATGTCCAGACTCAGTGAAAGCAATATGAGTTTCCATGGGGTCATCCCTGGCAAGAAGGCTGCATCACTCGGCCAGATTGCTCTCGACGTGGTTTTTGGTGATTCCAAGAATTACCGCAAAGAAAGGATGACATTTGAAGTTGTGGATTTCCAGAGTGCCTATCATGCTATTCTGGGCAGGCTAGCTTATGCACGTTTTATGGCTCGACCATGTTACGTGTACCTCAAATTGAAGATGCCTGGTCCCAAAGGGGTGATCACTATCACTGATAGTCAGAAGAAGGCGGAAGAGTGCTTCCAGAAGGGCTCAAAGATCGTCGATGCACAAATGGCCATAGCTGAATTGCTGGAATATCAAAAAAAAATGCAGATCCGAGTGATTTGTTGCGAGCCAAGAAGCCTGCCTCGGATTCAGCATTCCAGTGGTCTGGCGAAACCAAGCCGATTCACATTCACTATACAGATCCCAATGCTGCTCCGACTCACATTTCAACAACACTCGACTCCAAATAGGAAGAAGCGCTCATCCAGTTCCTCCGTGAGAACTGGGACATCTTTGCATGGAAACCTTCGGACATGTCAGGTGTTCCCAGGGGACTGGCTGAGCATCGTTTGCGAGTCGACCCAAAAGTGAAACCAGTCAAAGAACATCTTCGACGGTCCGCCGTATAGAAGAGGAAGGCAATCGGTGAAGAGGTGGCTCGGCTTCTGGCAGCTGAGTTTATCCGTGAGATTTACCACTCCGAGCGGTTAGCTAATGTTGTCATGGTCCCAAAGAAGGATGACTCACTTCGCATGTGCATCAACTTCAAACATATCAATCGGGCCTGCCCGAAAGATCACTTTCCTCTCCCTCGCATCGACTAAATAGTCGACTCGACTGCGGGGTGCGAGCGTTTGTCCTTTTTGGACGCTTATTCCGGGTACCAGCAGATCCGTCTGTACGGACCCGACGAGATAAAAACAGCTTTCATCACCCCATTTGGGTACTTCTGTTATGTCACTATGCCATTCGGTTTGAAGAACGCTGGAGCTACATTCATGCGGATGACTCAGAAGTGCTTGCTCACTCAGATCAGTCGGAATGTGGAAGCATACATGGATGACATTGTGGTTAAGTCACGTAAAGGTTCCGACCTACTGGCTGACCTCGCTGAAACCTTTGCCAACCTCAGAAGGTATGATATCAAGCTTAATCCATCAAAGTGCATGTTTGGAGTTCCAGGCGGAAAATTACTCGGTTTTCTCGTTTCTGAACGAGGGATCGATGCCAACCCAGAGAAAGTGGGTACCATACTCCGTATGAAACGCCCTGTGCGTGTGCACGATGTTCAGAAGCTTACTGGTTGCTTGGCCGCCCTGAGTCGATTCATTTCTCGCCTTGTTGAAAAGGCACTGCCCCTTTACCGACTGATGAATAAGTCAGATAAGTTCGAGTGGACTCCTGAAGCTGATGCAGCATTCGCGGAGCTTAAAGCCCTGCTTTCCACCCAGCCGGTGCTTGCTGCTCCAATCAGCAAAGAGCCTTTACTGCTTTACATTGCAGCCGCTGGACAAGTCGTCAATACAGTACTTACGGTCGAGCGGGAAGAAGAAGGAAAAGCTTACAAAGTTCAGCACCCAGTGTACTATGTCTCTGAAGTTTTGACTCCATCAAAGCAAAGATATCCACATTATCAGAAGCTTGTTTATGGGATTTATATGACCACGAAGAAGGTTGCACATTACTTCTCTAATCACTCCATTATAGTTATCAGTGATGCCCCATTATTAGAGATTCTGAACAATAGAGATGCAACTGGTCGAGTGGCAAAATGGGCGATTGAACTTCTTCCCTTAGATATCAAGTTTGAGGCAAAGAAAACTATTAAGTCCCAGGCAATAGCAGATTTCCTCGCTGAGTGGATTGAATAGCAACTGTCGACTCAAGTTCACTCGGAGTACTGGACCATGTTCTTTGATGGTTTCAATATGCTGAATGGTTCCAGTGCTGGGGTGGTGTCGGTATCCCCCCGAGGAGACAAGCTCAGATATGTTCTCCAGATTCACTTTGATTCCTCCAATAACGAAGCAGAATATGAAGCACTCCTGTATGGATTACGTATGGCCATTTCACTCGGTGTCCGTTGCCTCATGGTTTATGGCGACTCAGATTTGGTGGTCAATCAAGTGATGAAAGAATGGGACGTTAGAAGCCCAGCTATGACTGGTTACTGCAATGCGGTGAGGAAGTTGGAAAAGAAGTTTGAGGGGTTAGAGCTCCATCATATACCCCGTCTGAAAAATCAAGCAACCGATGATTTGGCAAAGATAGGTTCCAAGAGAGAAGCCATTCCCAGCAATGTGTTTTTGGAACATATTCACACACCGACAGTTCAGGAAGATCCTTTCATGGAAGAGCCCCGCAACCTAAGAGCGCCACAGATCCGACTGAAGTCGAGGTCCCAGCCGTGGTCGATCTAATCATGGAGGTCCTGGTCATTACTCCCGACTGGACAGTGCCACACATTGCATACATCCTTAGGAAGAAACTCCCAAAGGATGAAGAAGAGGCTCGACAGATCGTCCGTCGATCCAAGGCCTTTACTGTGATAAGAGGACAACTGTTCAGGGAAAGCGTGACTGGAGCCAGTCAGAAATGTATAACGCCAGAAGAAGGTTGAATGATCCTCAATGACATCCACTCGGGGACCTGTGGTCACCATGCGTCCTCTCGGGCCATCGTGGCTAAAGCATACCGAGCCGGATTTTATCGGCCACGAGCAAATGAAATGGCGAAAGATATAGTCGAGAGGTGTGAAGGCTGCCAGTTTTACTCTGACATGTCTCACAAGCCAGCGTCAGCCCTGAAGACCATTCCCCTCGTCTGGCCCTTTGCTGTTTGGGGATTAGATATGGTTGCACCACTGAGAACTGGTAGGAGTGGCTTCACTCATGTGCTAGTAGCAGTCGACAAGTTTACCAAATGGATTGAAGCTAAACCTATCAAGAATCTTGAAGCCAGCACCGCTGTCAGTTTTATTAGGGAATTGACATTCAGATATGGAGTTCCACACAGCATCATCACTAACAACGGGTCGAACTTCGATTCTGATGAGTTTAGAGCTTTCTGCGCTTCTCAAGGCACACGAGTCGACTATGCTTCAGTCGCTCACCCGCAGTCGAATGGACAAGCAGAAAGAGCAAATGGCCTAATTCTCAAAGGACTGAAACCCCGACTGATGCATGATCTCAAACACGCAGCAGGCACTTGGGTCGATGAACTTCCATTAGTTCTTTGGGGTTTGAGGACAACTCCTAATCGATCGACTAGACGAACTCCTTTCTTTTTGGTCTATGGAGCCGAAGCTGTTCTACCAAGTGACCTGCTCCACAACGCACCCCGAGTCGAGCTCTTCTCTGAAGAAGAAGCAGAGCAGGCCCGGCAAGATTCAGTCGATCTCTTAGAGGAGGAAAGAGAGATGGCCTTTATCCGATCGACCATTTATCAGCAAGACTTGCGTAGATTCCACGCCAGAAATGTGAGGGGTCGAGCCTTTCAAGAGGGAGACTTGGTTCTTCGAGTGGATCAACAGAAGCCACACAAGCTCACCCCTGCTTGGGAAGGCCCCTTCATCATCACCAGAGTTCTCCACAATGGAGCATACCATCTTTACAGTGTCGAGCATCAGAAAGACGAGCCACGAGCTTGGAATGTGGAACTGCTCCGCCCCTTTTATACTTAAGTACTCATTCGAATAAAGTGTAATAAGAAGTACCTTTGTAATTTTTTTATCAAAGACAAGAGCTTTATAGTCCTCTGGCATGATTTTGTTGCTTTCGTTTACGTCTGAAAACCCCCAGTGGGTGGCTTAGCTGTGAATCCGTTTCGCCTAAGTTTTCAAACAACCTACCGAGTGGTGAGCCAGCGTCCCACTCGGGGGCTTAGCTGCGAACCCGTTTTGCCTAAGTTTGTAAAATCCTACCGAGTGGTGAGCTAGCCTCCCACTCGGAGGCTTAGCTGCAGTCCAGTACTCGCCTAAGTTTTAAAAATCCTACCGAGTGGTGAGCAATCCTCCCACTCGGGGGCTTAGCTGCAGTCCGGTACTCGCCTAAGTTTGTAAAATCCTACCAAGTGGTGAGCCAGCCTCCCACTCGGGGGCTTAGCTGCAGTCCAGTACTCGCCTAAGTTTAAAAAATCCTACCGAGTGGTGAGCAATCCTCCCACTCGGGGGATTAGCTGCAGTCCAGTACTCGCCTAAGTTTGTAAAATCCTACCGAGTGGTGAGCCAGCCTCCCACTCGGGGGCTTAGCTGTAGTCCAGTACTCGCCTAAGTTTAAAAAATCCTACCGAGTGGTGAGCAATCCTCCCACTCGGGGGCTTAGCTGTAGTCCAGTACTCGCCTAAGTTTTAAAAATCCTACCGAGTGGTGAGCAATCCTCCCACTAGGGGGCTTAGCTGCAGTCCAGTACTCGCCTAAGTTTGTAAAATCCTACTGATTGGTGAGCCAGCCTCCCACTCGGGGGCTTAGCTGCAGTCCAATACTCGCCTAAGTTTAAAAAATCCTACCGAGTGGTGAGCAATCCTCCCACTCAGGGGCTTAGCTGCAGTCCAGTACTCACCTAAGTTTGTAAAATCCTACCGAGTGGTGAGCCAGCCTCCCACTCGGGGGCTTAGCTATAGTCTAGTACTCGCCCGAGTTTAAAAAATCCTACCGAGTGGTGAGCAATCCTCCCACTCGGGGGTTTAGCTGCAGTCCAGTACTCGCCTAAGTTTGTAAAATCCTACCGAGTGGTGAGCAATCTTCCCACTCGGGGGCTTAGTTGCAGTCCAGTACTCGCCTAAGTTTGTAAAATCCTACCGAGTGGAGAGCTAGCCTCCCACTCGGGGGCTTAGCTGCAGTCCAGTACTCGCCTAAGTTTGTAAATTCCTACCGAGTGGTGAGCAATCCTCCCACTCGGGGGCTTAGCTGCAGTCTAGTACTCGCCTAAGTTTGTAAAATCCTACCAAGCGGTGAGCAATCCTCCCACTCGGGGGCTTAGCTGCAGTCGAGTACTCGCCTAAGTTTGTAAAATCCTACCGAGTGGTGAGCAATCCTCCCACTTGGGGGCTTAGCTGTAGTCCAGTACTCTCCTAAGTTTGTAAAATCCTACCGAGTGGTGAGCAATCCTCCCACTCGGAGGCTTAGCTGCAGTCCAGTACTCTCCTAAGTTTGTAAAATCCTACCGAGTGGTGAGCAATCCTCCCACTCGGGGGCTTAGCTGTAGTCCAGTACTCGCCTAAGTTTTAAAAATCCTACCGAGTGGTGAGCAATCCTCCCACTAGGGGGCTTAGCTGCAGTCCAGTACTCGCCTAAGTTTAAAATCCTACTGAGTGGTGAGCCAGCCTCCCACTCGGGGGCTTAGCTGCAGTCCAGTACTCGCCTAAGTTTAAAAAATCCTACCGAGTGGTGAGCAATCCTCCCACTCGGGGGCTTAGCTGCAGTCCAGTACTCACCTAAGTTTGTAAAATCCTACCGAGTGGTGAGCCAGCCTCCCACTCGGGGGCTTAGCTGTAGTCTAGTACTCGCCCGAGTTTAAAAAATCCTACCGAGTGGTGAGCAATCCTCCCACTCGGGGGCTTAGCTGCAGTCCAGTACTCGCCTAAGTTTGTAAAATCCTACCGAGTGGTGAGCAATCTTCCCACTCGGGGGCTTAGTTGCAGTCCAGTACTCGCCTAAGTTTGTAAAATCCTACCGAGTGGAGAGCTAGCCTCCCACTCGGGGGCTTAGCTGCAGTCCAGTACTCGCCTAAGTTTGTAAATTCCTACCGAGTGGTGAGCAATCCTCCCACTCGGGGGCTTAGCTGCAGTCTAGTACTCGCCTAAGTTTATAAAATCCTACCGAGCGGTGAGCAATCCTCCCACTCGGGGGCTTAGCTGCAGTCGAGTACTCGCCTAAGTTTGTAAAATCCTACCGAGTGGTGAGCAATCCTCCCACTTGGGGGCTTAGCTGTAGTCCAGTACTCTCCTAAGTTTGTAAAATCCTACCGAGTGGTGAGCAATCCTCCCACTCGGGGGCTTAGCTGTAGTCCAGTACTCGCCTAAGTTTTAAAAATCCTACCGAGTGGTGAGCAATCCTCCCACTAGGGGGCTTAGCTGCAGTCCAGTACTCGCCTAAGTTTGTAAAATCCTACTGATTGGTGAGCCAGCCTCCCACTCGGGGGCTTAGCTGCAGTCCAATACTCGCCTAAGTTTAAAAAATCCTACCGAGTGGTGAGCAATCCTCCCACTCAGGGGCTTAGCTGCAGTCCAGTACTCACCTAAGTTTGTAAAATCCTACCGAGTGGTGAGCCAGCCTCCCACTCGGGGGCTTAGCTATAGTCTAGTACTCGCCCGAGTTTAAAAAATCCTACCGAGTGGTGAGCAATCCTCCCACTCGGGGGCTTAGCTGCAGTCCAGTACTCGCCTAAGTTTGTAAAATCCTACCGAGTGGTGAGCAATCTTCCCACTCGGGGGCTTAGTTGCAGTCCAGTACTCGCCTAAGTTTGTAAAATCCTACCGAGTGGAGAGCTAGCCTCCCACTCGGGGGCTTAGCTGCAGTCCAGTACTCGCCTAAGTTTGTAAATTCCTACCGAGTGGTGAGCAATCCTCCCACTCGGGGGCTTAGCTGCAGTCTAGTACTCGCCTAAGTTTATAAAATCCTACCGAGCGGTGAGCAATCCTCCCACTCGGGGGTTTAGCTGCAGTCCAGTACTCGCCTAAGTTTGTAAAATCCTACCGAGTGGTGAGCAATCTTCCCACTCGGGGGCTTAGTTGCAGTCCAGTACTCGCCTAAGTTTGTAAAATCCTACCGAGTGGAGAGCTAGCCTCCCACTCGGGGGCTTAGCTGCAGTCCAGTACTCGCCTAAGTTTGTAAATTCCTACCGAGTGGTGAGCAATCCTCCCACTCGGGGGCTTAGCTGCAGTCTAGTACTCGCCTAAGTTTGTAAAATCCTACCAAGCGGTGAGCAATCCTCCCACTCGGGGGCTTAGCTGCAGTCGAGTACTCGCCTAAGTTTGTAAAATCCTACCGAGTGGTGAGCAATCCTCCCACTTGGGGGCTTAGCTGTAGTCCAGTACTCTCCTAAGTTTGTAAAATCCTACCGAGTGGTGAGCAATCCTCCCACTCGGAGGCTTAGCTGCAGTCCAGTACTCTCCTAAGTTTGTAAAATCCTACCGAGTGGTGAGCAATCCTCCCACTCGGGGGCTTAGCTGTAGTCCAGTACTCGCCTAAGTTTTAAAAATCCTACCGAGTGGTGAGCAATCCTCCCACTAGGGGGCTTAGCTGCAGTCCAGTACTCGCCTAAGTTTAAAATCCTACTGAGTGGTGAGCCAGCCTCCCACTCGGGGGCTTAGCTGCAGTCCAGTACTCGCCTAAGTTTAAAAAATCCTACCGAGTGGTGAGCAATCCTCCCACTCGGGGGCTTAGCTGCAGTCCAGTACTCACCTAAGTTTGTAAAATCCTACCGAGTGGTGAGCCAGCCTCCCACTCGGGGGCTTAGCTGTAGTCTAGTACTCGCCCGAGTTTAAAAAATCCTACCGAGTGGTGAGCAATCCTCCCACTCGGGGGCTTAGCTGCAGTCCAGTACTCGCCTAAGTTTGTAAAATCCTACCGAGTGGTGAGCAATCTTCCCACTCGGGGGCTTAGTTGCAGTCCAGTACTCGCCTAAGTTTGTAAAATCCTACCGAGTGGAGAGCTAGCCTCCCACTCGGGGGCTTAGCTGCAGTCCAGTACTCGCCTAAGTTTGTAAATTCCTACCGAGTGGTGAGCAATCCTCCCACTCGGGGGCTTAGCTGCAGTCTAGTACTCGCCTAAGTTTATAAAATCCTACCGAGCGGTGAGCAATCCTCCCACTCGGGGGCTTAGCTGCAGTCGAGTACTCGCCTAAGTTTGTAAAATCCTACCGAGTGGTGAGCAATCCTCCCACTTGGGGGCTTAGCTGTAGTCCAGTACTCTCCTAAGTTTGTAAAATCCTACCGAGTGGTGAGCAATCCTCCCACTCGGAGGCTTAGCTGCAGTCCAGTACTCTCCTAAGTTTGTAAAATCCTACCGAGTGGTGAGCAATCCTCCCACTCGGGGGCTTAGTTGCAGTCCAGTACTTGCCTAAGTTTGTAAAATCCTTTCCTTAAGAGCTGCACCACAAATACAACGTACGCTCCACCCTTATCCGCAAGGATGGCCAGGCGCAGGTCGACTGCAACCTTCTCCTCCGAGCTACGCCACAAATACAACGTACGCTCCACCCTTGTCCGCAAGGACGACGAGGCGCAGGTCGACTGCAACCCTTTTCTCCGAGCTTTGCCACAAGTATAATGCGCACTCCATCCTTGTCCGCAAGGACGGCGAGGCGGAGGTTGACTGCAACCTTCTCCTCTGAGCTACGCCACAAATACAACGGAGCAGAGCCCAAAAGCAATTGCAAGTATACTCAAAAGCAGTTCAGATAAATCCTAAAGTTCCAAGCAACAAATCAAAAGTATCCGAGCATCAAGCCTGAAGGAGTTTAATGGTTATGACAACCACTCGGCATTCCGAGGCAAATTTAAGACAGGTTTAAATCTCATAGTTTGTTCACTCGGCAGGAGGAGGGCCGGCGGGTTCGACAAATTCGTCCAAGTCGATTCCATCTGTGATCCGAGTGGCAGCCGCGATGAAAGTCTCCATAAAGGACTGGAAGTCGTGCCTTTTGGTGTTGGAGACCTTGATCACCGCCACCTTGTCTTCATGAGCTTCCTTGCAGTGGACTCTGACCAAGGACAACGCCACGTCAGCACCACACCGGGCAGAGGACTTCTTCCATTCTTGCACTCAACTAGGAATCTCGTCGAGCCGAGCCATCAGAGATTCCAGGTCACTTTGAAGCGTCGCCCCGGGCCAGAGTGATGAGTCGATCCATGAAACTGCCACCTTCAGGCGTGCGAGATAACTTGTGACGCCGGCGACACGGGATTCCAGTCGGAGCACGTTCATGGCAGTCTCGTCGCAAACCGGAGAAACGATAGGGTCTAGACCAGTCTCGATCCTTCCGGTTTCCTCGTCAAAGTCTTGGCAGAATTCTGCAGTCAAAGAGTTAGTGAGTTGACTGGATAGGATTAACTTGCAAGCAGCGAAGCAGTCAGATTAAAAGGAGTACCTTCCAGCATGAGATAGAGCTTCTTGGCAAGAGTTCTCAGATGGGCTTCCGTGTCAGTTCTCTTACGGACCGGAGACTCCAGCTTTTCATTCAGGGCAATCTTATCCTTCTTCAGGCGACTTACTTCTCGATTGGACTCATTGAGACAGGTCTTCAGCTTGTTCACCTCCCCTTCCAACGCTTCGACCAAAGCCAGCTTCTGGTCTGCAAGGGCAGTCTTATCCCGAGCTTCCTTTTGTGCATCGGCAAGGTATGAGTCCTTCTTCTCCAGAGCCAACTTCATTTTCTCTGCAAAAGAAGCAATCGGATCAAACAAGAGATCAAAGAAATATCTTAAAAGACGATCAACGTGAACAGTCGATAGGCAGCAACCTTCCATACCAGCAGCTTCATCTTCGGCTTTCTTCATCTTTTGCTGGGCCAAATCCAAGTCGAGGTTGAGTTGCCTCTGCTTCTCCCCAAACTCGGCAAACTTAGAAATGAGAGACAAGATTTCTGCAGGAGGTAAAAGACGTGTCAATCGACAAGATCAAAGGTTATTTACTTCCGAGTGAATAAAACTTAAAAGTTCACTTAGACCCCAGCCGACTGCCCGCAGTCGACTGCGGTCTCGGGGACTACACCTAGTGGGTGCACTTGACGTGCCCCCACTGGTTAACTATTCAGACCCCGGCCAACTACCAGCAGTCGACTGCGGTCACGGGGACTACACCCAGTGGGTGCACTTGACATGCCCCAACTGGTTCAAATCTCATTCGACCGGCCCGCCCGGGTCGAGTGGAAGAAAAGAAAGAAAAAAAGAACTCAGACCCCGGTCGACTGCCCGCAGTCGAGTGTTGTCTCGGGGACTACGCCCAGTGGGTGCACTTAGAGTGCCCCCACCGGTTCAGATCCTACTCGCCCAGACCGAGTGGAAGAGTACAAAAACCAAAGACAACAAAACACCCAGTGGGTGTACAGATTCGACACAAACAGTAAGAGATTGTATGGAAGAAAATATTTCGGGTAGCATATCCTAATAGAACAAGGTCAGTCGGAAGTTTACTTACCTGGACATTGGCCCGAAGAGCAGCACTGGCGTCGTAAGAAGCCTGGCTATGCTCGTGCACCGTCTTCATCCGCTCCATCATCACGTCAGCCTGACGGATGGCTTCCGCAGCCGTGTTCGACTGGTTTTCCGGAACATGGTAGTTGGTGAAGAAGGGGGCAGACAACCTAGGTGTGGAAGCTTGGAGCTCCGAAGCGTGAGTCTCGACGACTGAAGGGAACACCGGTTCAATCGACGGTGTGGGGCTCTCACTCGACAATGGTACAACGAAAGTTACAGAGGCCCCGCCTGCGTCTTCAGATTGCCAGGCGGTTGGTGTGGTCGTCGGTCCCTGTTGAGACGTCTTGCCAGCTGCTACCTTTTTGTTCTTTTTGGGCCTAGGGGTCACGTCTTCATCATCATCTGGAAGATTGATGACATTGGGTGGAGCTGCAGAGAAATCAGTCGACCCCGAGTGAACCGCTAGAATTTAATCGACCAAGTAATCAAGAACAAGATCATAAGAGTTTTTACCTGGGTTGGAGGTAACCGCGTCTTCCATCTCCTCATCTCGATATTGGTAGGAAGAAGTTCCAGACGTAGCAGCACTGCAAATGTCAGCATTCAGTAGATTATGTTTCTGTTGCTCGATTTGGCCAAAAGAACAGACCACATGATTACCCGGAGATGGTGGGGACGGTCACTTTGATTCGGGGCAAAGCCTTCGGTGGTTTAGAGGAGGTGGCTTTCAATGCTTTTGGAGCAGGAGGCGGCACAATCTTGGGCTGTTTCGATATCTTCTCAGTCGGCGCTGGCGAAGAGGTCCGAGGGCGCTTCGAAGATGGCCCAGCCGGTGCAGCCGCCAGGACCGGGGTGCTCGCCTGGTCTTGAGCGTGCTTGCATCTTCTCTCTCTGCAAGGAGGCGAGTCGACCTCCTCGTCGTCACTCAAGTCGTCGCTCTCCTCGTCCTCCTCCGCATCCGAGTGCCACTCACCACTCTCGCCCCCGCTTGCCCCCTCCTCGACGTCTTGCTCCTGCACTCCATTGGGCATCGAGTACATATCAATAAGAGCCTGAAAAGACAATGAATGAAAGAAATACAGTCGACCGTCAACAAGGTGTTACACAGTGAATCAAGAAGATACTTGACAAAGCAGAATCATACATGTTCCGGCTGGCGCGAATGGTCGAATGGAATCACCCTCCTAGACTCCCGGGGATTATCTTTGTTGCCGGTGATCCGTCTCAGCCACTTCTCCACCGAGTCTTCACTGACGTCCTCCGGGTGGATCCGAGTGGAGTCCTCGAGTCCCGAGTACATCCACATCGGATGGTCACGGGCTTGAAGTGGTTGGATGCGTCGACTGAGAAAGACCTCCAGCAGGTCCATTCCAGTCACCCCGTCATGGACAAGTTGGACGACCCGCTCGACCAATGCCTTCACCTGCGCCTTCTCTTCCGGGATCACCCTCAAGAAGGAGGGCTTCTCCACTCAAGCCAAGGAAAAGGGGGGAAGTCCTGTCGACTGACCCGGGGTCGGCTGGTCCTTACAGTAAAACCAGGTCGACTGCCAGCCCCGGACCGAGTCAAGAAGGATCATAGCTGGGAAGGTGCTCTTATTCCTCATTTGGATTCCAAGGCCCCCGCACATCTAAATCACGTGTGTCCTCTCGTCACTCAGGTTGGCCTTCTTGATCGACTGGGAGCGGCAGGTGAATATGTGCTTGAAGAGACCCAGTGCGGTCGACAACCCAAGAAATTTTCGCACATCGACACAAAGGCAACAAGATACACTATGGTGTTTGGATTGAAGTGGTGGAGTTGAGCCCCGAAGAAGTTCAAAAAGCCACAAAAGAAAGGATGTGGAGGCAAAGTGAACCCTCGGTCGACATGGGTGGCGAGGAGAACACACTCACCCTCCAGCGGCCGCGGCTCGGTCTCGTTCCCCGGGAGCTGCGCCGATTCGTGGGGGATCAATCCCCCCTCAACCAGGTCGTCGAGGTCATCCTGGCTGATCGTCGAGCCGATCCAACCGCCCTGGATCCAGCCCGGCGGCAGGCCGGACCTTGACGAGGATCCGCCCCGGCTGGTCCTCTTTCCTTTGGCTTTCGCGGTCGCCTTCTTCGTGCGCTCCAACGCCACCGTCTTCTCCTTTCCCATGGCGGCGGATTGAATCCGAGCAAGGCTATGACGCCGAGAGCGGAAGCGGGCGCAGCGGAGAAATCTGAGGAAGAAGAAAGAGAATGAGGGCGCACTATTCAAAGGCCCGGTTCGATGCCTTTTATAAGGTCACTTTCGAGTGGCTGACTTGTAGGCCCGAACGATCTAAACAAATCCCGCAACAGTCGCGCGTGTGATACGTGGTGAAAAAGGTGGCGCGGGAATCAAGGCGACCTGCCTAATCCGTCCTGATTACCACGGCCTTGCCAGTCCAGCGCGCTTCCCGAAATTCGAATCCCGCAAAATCCGCGGACAGCAGGACAACTTGTCAGACGGAAGACATCCTCCGCATCATCATTTGGAACTCTACCTTAAAAGTTCACTCGACAAAAAACTAAGAATGGATCAAGGCAACTGAAAAAGAAGTTGGTGTCATCGCCTCGGTTCATTGATCCCGAACAAGATGTATTCATAGCAACAAAAAATGAGTCAGAAGCATTCTCAACTCCTTCCTCACTCAAACCCTGATCCATTCGGGGGCTAATGATGAAGCCATGTACCTAGGGTAGGGTCATGGATCTGTCCAAGATACCCTCCCCAAGGACACCTCTAAAAGAACCAGAAGCAGTCGAAGAAAAATCATCATCCACTCGACCATGAAGCTATGTTCCACTCGACAATCTTGAAGACACTCGACCGTATGGACAACCACTCGACTACCATAAGATCTAGAGCCACTCCACTCTGCAACGGTCAGGATTTAAGTCATAGCCTTAATGGTCATTATGTACTTTTATTACAGGCGTTACCAGTAATGTCTCCATCTTTATGTACCTTAAACCCTTTATAACTGAGGGCGGGAGGGGTCTGGCGAACTCTATATAAGCCACCCCCCTCCTTAAGGAGAAGGGTTCGCACCCCCTGTAACACACACGCATATAATCCAGTCGACCGCCTCCGGGCTCTGAGACGTAGGGTTGTTACTTCCTCCGAGAAGGGCCTGAACTCGTAAAACTCGCGTGTACAACTCCTCCATAGCTAGGATCTTGCCTCTACATTCCTACCCCCATTCTACTTTCAGACTTAGAACCACGACACGCATCGTAGAGCGCGTCGGCTGCATGCCAGCACGCCTGGATGAACGCGGTCACTGCGTGAACTATGACCTCATGCTGACCTAAGCCCAAACTCCATGTCTGGCACGTTGTTCATGGTAGTTTTGAATGTTACCATGCCTTGTTTTGGCTCCAGGTGCAGTAGAGAAGATTTCACATGCCAGGTAAGCTTCTGATTAGTAACTTTGAGGTGTTACTGAGGTTAAATGGCTGGGAGTTGGGGGTTGTGCTTTGGAGGCTAGCCATCATCTACTAAGGTGATGATGCACAAGAAAATTCAGGCACAGGGGAGCAAGTAAAATGGTAGTTGTTGTAGAAACCACCATTTCTGTCCAGAACAGAAAATATTTTCTGTAGCTAAAATATTCCAAAAAGTGATGAAATATTTTTGCTCGGGAAGGTGCCCTAGGGTTCAAAGAATATTTGGGAATTTTCTCAGATTTTTGTGGGCCATAAAAATGAGAGTTGCTTTGGAGCTCATTGAACTAGGTAGGGTTTTAGAGAAGAAAATGAATATTTTTCATTTAAGAAAAATATTCCCAAGATTATTTTGAGATGGATCATAAGGGGAATGATGATTAGAGAGGGGAATGATGCACTTGGGTGAAAGCCAAGGGTACCCAAGTGTTTAAGTCCATATGAAAAGATTCAGAAACCCCAACTTTCAAAATAAATCCAAATGAAAATCAGGCAAATAAGAGAGGGCAAAATCAGGCTGTCACAAACCTCCCCCACTTAGAATGAATCTCGTCCTCGAGATTCGGTTGCTTGGGAAAACCACTCTGGATAATGAGCCCTTAGGAATTCTTCCCGCTCCCAAGTTGATTCTGACTCTGTGTGATGCTCCCACTGAACCTTGTAAAATTTTCTCACTTTACTGCGAGTGACCCTTTCCATCTGATCCAAAATTCTATACGTTCTTTCTTCATAGGTCAAATCATTTACCAACTCTACCTCAGCCATAGCAATTCTTTTCTCAGGCGGGGATATGCAACGCCTTAGTTGTGAAACATGAAACACATTATGCACGTCTGCCAATTCAGTGGGTAGTTCCAACTGATATGCAACAGTACCCACTCGGGACATAACCGGGAATGGACCAATAAACCTGGGTGCCAACTTTCCACGGGTTTGAATATCTTGACTCTTTTCATAGGGGTGACTCGGAGGGATACGTGTTCTCCGGGTTCAAAATTGATCTGTCTATGCTTTGCATCATAATAACTTTTCTGTCGAGATTTGCCCAATTGCAATATGTCTTTTATTTCCTTAACTTGCTTCTCATCTTCCATCATGAGATCTGTTCCAAAGATACGGCTATCTTCAGTTTGAGACCAATTTAATGGAGTGCGGCACTTACGGCCATACAGAGCTTCATACGGTGACATCTTTAGACTGGTCTGGAAGCTGTTGTTGTAAGAAAACTCGGCATATGGCAAGAAATCTTCCCATTTAGTTCCTTGGACTAAAGCACAGGCTCGCAACATATCTTCTAGTATTTGATTTACCCGCTCTGTATGTCCATTGGTCTGAGGATGATAAGCAGTACTATATTTCAGCACTGTCCCCAAGGCTTGATGGAGACCAAAAAGCGGAGGTAAACAAGGAACCTCGGTCGAAAGTGATGGTTCGAGGTACTCCATGCAGACTGACGATTCTGGATACATATAGCTGTGCAAGTTGATCTGCTCGATATTTGGTGCTGATCGGAATGAAGTGAGCAACCTTGGTTAAGGTGTCCACTATGACCCAGATTGCATCATTTCCTCTCTAAGTCTTAGGCAATCCCGTAATGAAATCCATACAAATGTCTTCCCATTTCCATTGCGAAACCGGCAGCGGTTGGAGGAGTCCGGCTGGCTTCTGATGCTCTGCCTTCACCTTGTTGCATATGTCGCAACAGGCCACAAAATAGGCAATGTCTTTCTTCATTCCATCCCACCAAAATATTTGTCTAAGGTCCTCATACATTTTCATGCCTCCCGGATGAATGGAATACGAGGATTCATGTGCTTCCGACAGGATTTTCTTCTTTAAGTCCGGCTGATTGGGTACACATATCCATCCACGGAATCGGAGAGTACCGAATTTTTCCTTGGAGAAATTTGGGGTCTGCCCTGCCATCGGGCTCTTGGCATGCTTCTGCAGTTTGATGTTAGCTGGCTGAGCCTTGCAGATCTCTTCCTCAAGTGTGGGGGTAATTTCCAAAATATTAGCGAGGCCAGCATCCACTATGACTAGGTTGAGCTGAGCGATCTCCTCTTGGAGTTTGAGAGGCAATGATTTCGATATGACATTTAAGCTGACAGGCTTCCGATTGAGGGCATCAGCAACCACGTTGGCCTTTCTCGGGTGGTAATTTATTCCAAGATCATAATCCTTGACTAACTCTAGCGATCTTCGTTGACGAAGATTTAAATCCGGTTGAGTAAATATGTATTTAAGGCTTTTATGATCGGTAAAAATTTGGCACCTTTTTCCAATGAGATAGCGTCTCCAAATTTTTAGCGCATGAACCATCGCAGCCAATTCCAAATCATGAGTACGATAAGGCCGTAGCTGTCGCGATGCATATGCTACTACCTTGCCATCTTGCATAAGTACGCAACCGAGGCCTTGCCTGGAGGCGTTACGATACACATCAAAGCTGCGATAAATGTCTGGGAGAGTCAATGCAGGTGCGGTTGTCAGCCGTATCTTTAGCTCATTAAAACTTTTCTCACAGTCCTCCGTCCATTCAAACTTCTTATCCTTTTTGAGCAGCTCTGTCATGGGTTTAGCAATCTTGGAAAACCCTTTAATGAAACGACGGTAATATCCAGATAATCCGAGAAAACTCCGGATCTGTGTCACTGTCGTGGGAGGCAACCAATCGAGCACATCTTTTACTTTTCTCGGGTCCACGGCTATACCCTCAGCGGATAGTACATGTCCGAGAAACCCAACTTGCTTTAGCGAAAACTCACATTTACTGAATTTGGCGTAAAGTTGATGGTCGCGGAGTCGTTGTAGCACTGCTTGGAGGTGATCCTTGTGCTCGTCTTCACCCTTGGAGTAAATGAGGATGTCATTGATGAAGACTACCACGAATTTGTCGAGGAAGTCCATGAATACTTTGTTCATCATATGCATGAAGAAAGCAGGGGCATTGGTGAGACCAAAGGACATCACTGTATATTCATAAAGACCATACCGAGTACTGAATGCGGTCTTAGGAATATCTTCCTTTTTAATTTTGAGCTGATGATATCTGGTCCGTAAATCGATCTTAGAGAATACCTTAGCCCCACTAAGCTGATCAAACAAATCATCAATCCTTGGCAGCGGATATTTTTATTTTTGATGGTGACCTCATTCAGCTGACGGTAATCTATGCACATGCGGAGGCTGCCATCCTTTTTGTCCACGAAAATAGCGGGTGATCCCCATGGTGAAGAGCTGGGACGAATGTTTCCTTTTTGGAGCAGTTCATCAAGCTGTTTCTTTAGCTCCACTAATTCTGATGAAGGCACCCGATAATACTTCTTGTATAACGATGCAGTTCCAGGCACAAGATCTATTGCAAATTCCAGTTCTCGGTCTGGTGGCATGCCTGGCAGTTCTTCTGGAAATACATCAGGGTACTCGTTGACCACATGAATTAATTCCAACTCAGCCACAATGGTGAAAACCAATTCTTGCTTGGATATATTCTTGCGAGCATAGAATTTGGTAGTCTGCCCATTTAGACTGGTTAAAGTGACTTCTTGTGTTGCGCAGTTTATATAAACTTGATATTGGGTCAACCAATTCATACCCAATATAATATCCAACTTTTCAGACTCAATAATTATCAGAGAGGTTGGAAAGTAGACTCCGTTGATATTGATTTCCAGATCACGCAGACCATGTTGCTCTTGATTAGAGATCCCGGGGTTTGTACCAGCATATTTTTTTCCCAAAAGTGTACAAGGAAATTTATTTTGGGCAGCAAAACTCCGAGAAATAAAAGAATGGGAAGCCCCAGAGTCAAAGAAAATTATGACATGTATGTCATTAACAGAAAACATACCAATGACGACTTCGGGGTTCTCTTGTGCTTCATGGGCTGAGAGATGATGCACGTGCCCAGTAATGTTTTGCTGGGTCGGGCATGAGTCTATAAAGTTGACTTGTGGCCTGAATGGGGCATCCACCTTGTTGTTCTTGGGGCACTGTTTGGCATAATGTCCGTTCTGCCCACAAATGAAGCACGAATTGTTGCGCTGACGCTCCTCACGTATTGGGTTGGTCATGACATTCTTGACTTGAGTGGTGGCCTTGTTAACATTCTGTTGCCAATTGGGCTTGTATTCCACCCGAGGGTGCTGCCAGGTTCAAGCCTTTTGCACTGGTTGCCCATCCTTCTTTGGCTCAAACTTACGCTTGTTGTCGTTGTTGGCAGGCCTATTATCTGATATAAGCTTGTGCTCCCGTTCAGCAATGAAAGCCTTGTTTACCAGAGTTTGGAAATCTAGGAAGTCAAACATACTGAGAGTACACCGAAGTTGTGGATTTAAGCCTCCAAGAAATCTGTCAATCTTCCTTTCTGCGGTGGCCACGTCATAAAGGGAGTAACAGGCCAGGTGATTGAATTTTTGCAAATATTCACCCATAGACTGATTTCCTTGGACGAGTACAAGAAATTCATGTTGCTTAACCTTCATAACTCCAGTAGGGATATGATGTTTCCGGAACTGATCCTTAAATATTTCCCAGGTGATTTCTTCATCAGCAGGCCACATGGCTTTTGTATTTTCCCACCATATGGCAGCAGTGCCTTCAGGATAATGAGTTGCAAATGGAACTTTATCATTTTCTTCAGTACAAGCAATCTCAAGCTTTTTCTCAATGGTACGCAACCAATCGTCTACATCCAATGGGTCAACAATCTGACTAAAATTGGGTGGCTCGGTCCTTTGAAAATCTGACAGCTTTGAGTAATGACCGTTCTGATTTCCATTCTGTCCAACCATAGCTTGCACACTTCTTAATATTTCAAGCAGATCATTGTTCCTTCTTTCCTCAAACATACGCAGAATTTGCTCGGTGGAGGGCGGATTTGGCGGTGGAGGCGGTGGCGGAACGTACGGCTCGGGAGAATGTCCTGCCTGTCGTGCGGAACGACGAACAGGAGTTCCCTCATGAACGTTGCTACTACTGCCTCCCCACGTCATCCTATTGTGGATTTTTCCCAAGACAACGCAATCGAGATGAGAAACATCCAATAATAAATTTGGGGAAAAGCCAGCGACAAATCCCAGAAGAAAGCAAAAGAGCGAAGAAAATACGGCGAATAAAGTCCCAATATAATTATACATAGGCTCATACATGAAAGATAAACAACATGACATGTTCAACTACTCTCATACATACAATGAAACATCATGACTCGTACGACTACATCCGTACATCATCCGGACAACTGCGAATACTCCGAGATACTACTGCTCTGCTGGTGCTGCGGTGTCCTCCCCTGAAGCGGACTCGGATCCTGAATTGACATGGTTAACGGAAACCTCCATGTTAAAGGTAACACGACGACGCTGCCTCGAGGGCTCTCCCTCAGGGGCAGGGGCAGGATGAAGCATCGGGGCTGTAGGAGTGGTGAGAAGTGAAGCCCACTCAGCAGGAGTAGTGAGAGGGTTCATCGATGAGGTGCCTGAGCTACTCCGGCGAGTAACCGGTGAAACAGGGGAACTAGAACTGGCTGGAATATAGGGAGTAAATCCCAGAGAAGATGGAGTAGTGGAAGATCTAGTGGTGACCAAAGCAGCGGCTAAAGCAGTACGGGCACAAGTCAGCTCTCGAGCCAGCTCGTGGATCATAAGATAGCTAGCAGTGACATAACGAGCAAGGTGGCTAGCAACACTATCAGACTCCGGATCAATGATCTAGAAGCGGACACTACCATTGTCGTGTAGAGAAGGGTAGTAAAAGAAACCTGGATGGTTTTGCATTCGGATCTCGTTGTAGTGAAGCTCAATAAGGACCTCGAATGCAGCAAACTGGACGGCCTGAGAAGCGGTAGAGGCGTAACCGCTCCGAGAAGTACGAGTGTAAGAGCCGGAATCGGAAATAGCGCGTAGAGTAACCACTGCGTGATACTCATACACTGAATCAGCTAGACGCTACCAGTACACACGATAGACTGGATCGTCTCCGAGGGGGTACAGCCAACGCCACATGTTGCAAAGAAGGTGCGGTGATGTGTACGGCATCAGCTGCAACTAGCACGGATACGGCACCGGAGCCATCTACACTCACAACCATTAGCAGTTTAGCATAAAAATATAAATCAAGTGCATGCAATGCAACAATCAGCTACATTAGCTACCGACACTCAACTAAAACTCATATCTAACGTCGAGTTAACATGTCGTAGTCTAGCGTGGCCTGCAGTCAGTGCGGCTCTGATACCAAGCGTTGTGGCACCCCGGCTCAGAGCGACCGGTTTACCCTGCATTGCCAGCCCAGAGACCATGTCTTCTGGCAACACACAACATCTTGGTACAGAAAACAACTACTTTATTGATGCTAGCGGGTCGGAGTTTACATTACAACAGATGTCGAGGCCGAGCAGCAAACACGGTGCGGCTGAACAATATGTACATTATTTAGTGAACATAATGGGGCCTCGATCATATCAACTATGCGGCAGCGAAACAACGTCGTAGCGGTAACTCCATAGCACAGGGACACCGATGTAGACACGATCTAGACTCGAGCAGCGCCCCTTTCCAACGCGACTTTCCTGAAATCTGGCATGACACGCCAGGTCAGTACATTGAATGTACTTGCAAGATCACAACAGGCATAATCATAATGACAAACAATATCATGATATTTAACCAATTAATAATGCAATAATGTTCAAAAATGTTGTGCTCATGCTCTTGGGATAAACATCCCTCGGGACCAACTTACCAACTGTGATCGTTCTCGGATCACAAAACAAACCACCATCATGCTCTTAACCAGAGTAACTTGTGATCCTTATGGCGATCACCACCACACCACCATCGTGGTCTTAACCAGAGTAACTCGTGATCCTTTCGACAATCACCACCACACCACCATCGTGGTCTTAACCAAAGTAACTCGTGATCCTTCCGACGATCACCACCACGACCCATATTGGGTCTCGAACAGCTCGATGGCCTTTCTGCCATCATCATCAGTGCAATGATCATAACTTAGTGTGCATGTTTATTAAACATTGACTCATGGTGGGACCAACTACGAGTTGTCCATGACCGTGGACTCGGCTATCGATAGATTATACACTCTGCAGAGGTAGCACACTGTACCCACACCACAGAACCCATGGCCTCGCACTCCCATTCGGGTGGACCAACGGCATTCCGACAAAACCCTTCCATTGCCATGACACTCTCCCGGCCACTCCGACCCAATCCCCAACGGGCTAGTCCTGGGTGGCCCCGTGTCTACCAAAGACACACCAACCACCGTCGTGGCCAAAACAATCCACTCGGGAACCCGGTACCAAAATCTCAACAACGGGCACACAAGGTTATGCCTGCTTACCGGGCCAGGGTAAGCACGCCCATAACCTTCCCTAGTTGGAGGCACCGACCAGAGACATGTCAATGGACCGAATCAAGGCCTTCCCACAAAGGCAAATGTGGTTGCACTGGGAAAATCTCGATGCAGCGGCACCATGACCCAGTCAACGATATATTCAAGTTGAGTTATATTCAGGTTCAACTTAAAATGAAAATGACTGGTGTCATAGCATGCCATGAAATGCAATACTACACATGCATCATATAATACGAAAATGACTGCTGTCAACCATATTCACACTAAGCATAAGCATCAACTACTTATCTTACTTTCCTGGTCTCACTTTAACAATATATTTTTCAGCAAGTAACATTATTTTCTCATGCAAGAAAATAACTTCGATTAATTCCTCATATGCATAGCAAAGATTCTACCATCATCACCTCAAGCAAATCCTAATTTCTTTACCAATCAAGTTAGGTTCAAACATTCTGGAAATTAAGTAAAATGGCTACACCAACACTAAACAGGATATATTCTAGCAAATTTAACTATTTATTTATGCAAGAAAATAACTTTAAGCAATTATTCATACACATAACAACTCATTTTATCATTACCATAATTAGATCTTAGCCTCTTTACCAACTAAACTAGTTTCAAGGTTCTGTAAATCAAGCATAATACCAGCACACACTTTAACAGCATATAAATAACATAATAGTTATTTAAAATGCATGGATTAATCATTCAATTCAAGTAAGAAATTCATCAATATTGAAATGGCACCATGAAAATGTTGTTGTGGCTTGCCTTAGCGCAGATGAGGTTCACAAGCCTTCTGGCGATCCTCAAGACAAGCCTCACCCTTTGAAAATAATTTTAAACACAAGAAGAAAATATCAAGAACTCTTCTAAAAATCACCAGAAATTTTAGACAGCTCAGAAAAATCTCATTTTTGGTGAGCTGCTAGATTTCCTTGCAAAGAACATAATGCAAAAAAATCAATTCATTTGGACTTACGGTTGAAATGTTATGGCTGTTTGAAGCTCTCTGGAATTGAATGAAATTTGAATTTAAATAAACAAACTAGGGGGGTGACGTCGAAGGCGTAAAGCCTCAGGGCGCCACCACTCATACCGCTTCACGCGCGTACAGAGTGGTTGACTAGCGGGCCCCACTCGGAGGAGTAAATGGCGTTGAGACGATGATGGTGGCGAGGTTTGGCACTGTTACGTAGGCGGGGAAGCGAGCACGCAAGCAACAGAGGCTCGGGCGCGTCGCACGCGTCGGCTACAAGCCAGCATGCCTGGACAAACGCGGTCACCGCGTGAACTATGACCTCATGCCGACCTAAGCCCAAACTCCATGTCTGGCACGTTGTTCGTGGTAGTTTTGAATGTTACCACGCCTTGGTTTGGATCCAGGTGCAGTAGAGAAGATTTCACACGCCAAGTAAGCTTCTGATCAGTAACTTTGAGGTGTTACTGGGGTTAAATGGCTGGGAGTTGGGGGCTGTGCTTTGGAGGCTAGCCATCATCTACAAAGGTGATGATGCACAAGAAAATTCAGGCACAGGGGAGCAAGTAAAATGGTAGTTCTGTAGAAACCACCATTTCTGTCCACAACAGAAAATATTTTCTATAGCAAATATATTCCAAAAAGTGATGAAATATTTTTGCTCAGGAAGGTGCCCTAGGGTTCAAAGAATATTTGGGAATTTTCTCGGATTTTTGTGGGCCATAAAAGTGAGGGTTGCTTTGGAGCTCATTGAACTAGCTAGGGTTTTAGAGAAGAAAATGAATATTTTTCATTTAAGAAAAATATTCCCAAGATTATTTTGAGATGGATCAGAAGGGGAATGATGATTAGAGAGGGGAATGATGCACTTGGGTGAAAGCCAAGGGTACCCAAGTGTTTAAGTCCATATGAAAAGATTCAGAAACCCCAACTTTCAAAATAAATCCAAATGAAAATCAGGCAAATAAGGGCAAAATCAGGCTGTCACAATCACCACGATCAAGATTCAACAAAAATAGACCACTCATCAAGGGTGCATGACCATAAAAGATATTACTCATATAAATTGAACAACCATTATTCTCTGATTTAAATGAATAACCGTTTCGCATCAAACAAGATCCAGATATAATGTTCATGCTCAACGCTGGCACCAAATAACAATTATTCAGGTCTAAAACTAATCCCGAAGGTAGATGTAGAGGTAGCATGTCGACGATGATCACATCGACCTTGGAACCATTTTCGACGCGCACCATCACCTCGTCCTTAGCCAGTCTTCGTTTAATCCGTAGCCCATGTTTCAAGTTGCAAATATTAGCAACAGAACCAGTATCAAATACCCAGGCGCTACTACGAGCATTAGTAAGGTACACATCAATAACATATATATATCAAATATAACTTTGTTCACTTTGCCATCCTTCTTATTCGCCAAATACTTGGGGCAGTTCCGCTTCCAGTGACCAGTCCCTTTGCAGTAGAAGCACTCTGTTTCAGGCTTAGGTCCAGACTTGGGCTTCTTCCCGGGAGTAGCAACTTGCTTGCCATTCTTATTGAAGTTCCCCTTCTTTCCTTTGCCCTTTTCCTGAAACTAGTGGTCTTGTTAACCATCAACACTTGATGCTCCTTCTTGATTTCTACCTCCGCAACTTTGAGCATTGCGAAGAGCTCAGGAATAGTCTTTTCCATCCCTTGCATATTATAGTTCATCACGGAGCCTTTGTAGTTTGGTGTTAGTGATTGAAGAACTCTGTCAATAACACTATCATCCGGAAGATTAACTCCCAGCTGAGTCAAGTGGTTATGGTACCGAGACATTCTAAGTATGTGTTCACTGACAGAACTGTTCTCCTCCATCTTGCAGCTACAGAACTTGTTGGAGACTTCTTATCTCTCAACTCGGGCATTTGCTTGAAATATTAACTTCAACTCCTAGGACATCTCATATGGTCCATGACGTTCAAAACGTCTTTGAAGTCCCGATTCTAAGCCGTAAAGCATGGCACAGTAAACTATCGAGTAGTCATCAGGTCGAGCTTGCCAGATGTTCCCAACGTCAGCAGTTGCTCCTGCAGCAGGCCTTGCACCTAGCGGTGCATCAAGGACGTAATTCTTCTATGCAGCAATGAGGATAATCCTGAAGTTACGGACCCAGTCCATGTAGTTGCTACCATCATCTTTGAACCTAGCTTTCTCTAGGAACGCATTAAAATTCAAGGGGACGGTATCACGGGCCATTGATCTACAACATAGTGTTGGAAATATGCCCTAGAGGCAATAATAAATTAGTTATTATTATATTTCGTTGTTCATGATAATCGTTGATTATCCATGCTAGAATTGTATTGATAGGAAACTCAGATACATGTGTGGATACATAGACAACACCATGTCCCTAGTAAGCCTCTAGTTGACTAGCTCGTTGATCAATAGATGGTTACGGTTTCCTGACCATGGATATTGGATGTCGTTGATAACGGGATCACATCATTAGGAGAATGATGTGATGGACAAGACCCAATCCTAAGCCTAGCACAAAGATCGTGTAGTTCCTATGCTAAAGCTTTTCTAATGTCAAGTATCATTTCCTTAGACCATGAGATTGTGCAACTCCCGGATACCGTAGGAGTTCTTTGGGTGTGCCAAACGTCACAACGTAGCTGGGTGGCTATAAAGGTACATTACAGGTATCTCCGAAAGTGTCTGTTGGGTTGGCACGAATCGAGACTGGGATTTGTCACTCCGTGTAAACGGAGAGGTATCTCTGGGCCCACTCGGTAGGACATCATCAAAATGTGCACAATGTGATCAAGGAGTTGATCACGGGATGATGTGTTACAGAACGAGTAAAGAGACTTGCCGGTAACGAGATTGAACAAGGTATAGGGATACCGACGATCGAATCTCGGGCAAGTACAATACCGCTAGACAAAGGGAATTGTATACGGGATTGATTAAGTCCTTGACATCGTGGTTCATCCAATGAGATCATCGTGGAACATGTGGGAGCCAACATGGGTATCCAGATCCCGCTGTTGGTTATTGACCGGAGAACGTCTCGGTCATGTCTGCATGTCTCCCGAACCCGTAGGGTCTACACACTTAAGGTTCGGTGACGCTAGGGTTATAGAGATATTAGTATGCGGTAACCCGAAAGTTGTTTGGAGTCCCGGATGAGATCCTGGACATCACGAGGAGTTCCGGAATGGTCCGTAGGTAAAGAATTATATATAGGAAGTGCTATTTCGGCCATCGGGACAAGTTTCGGGGTCATCGGTATTGTACCGGGACCACCGGAAGGGTCCCGGGGGTCCACCGGGTGGGGCCACCTGCCCCGGGGGTCCACATGGGCTGTAGGGGGTGCGCCTTGGCCTACATGGTCCAAGGGCACCAGCCCCAAGAGGCCCATGCACCAAGACAAGAGAAAAAGGGGAGAGTCCTAAAAGGGGAAGGCACCTCCGAGGTGCCTTGGGGAGGATGGACTCCTCCCCCCCTTGGCCACACCCTTCCTTTGAGGAAGGGGCAAGGGCTGCACCTCCCCTCTCTCCCTTGGCCCTATATATAGTGGGGAAAAGGAGGAGCAACCATACCTAAGGCCTGGCGCCTCCCTCTCCCTCCCGTGACACATCTCCCTCCTCCCGCAGCGCTTAGCGAAGCCCTGTTGGAATCCCGCTACTTCCACCACCACGCCGTCGTGTTGTTGGATCTCCATCAACCTCTCCTTCCCCCTTGCTGGATCAAGAAGTAGGAGACGTCGCTGCTCCGTACGTGTGTTGAACGCGGAGGTGCCGTCCGTTCGGCGCTAGGATCATTGGCGATTTGGATCACGACGAGTACGACTCCATCAACCCTGTTCTCTTGAACGCTTCCGCGCGCGATCTACAAGGGTATGTAGATCCACTCCTTCCTCGTTGCTAGATGACTCCATAGATAGATCTTGGTGACACGTAGGAAAATTTTGAATTTATGCTACGTTCCCCAACAGTGGCATCATGAGCTAGGTCTATGCGTAGTTACTATGCACGAGTAGAACACAAAGTAGTTGTGGGTGTTGATTTTGTTCAATATGCTTGCCGTTACTAGTCTTATCTTGATTCGGCGGCATCGTGGGATGAAGCGGCCCGGACCGACCTTACACGTACTCTTACGTGAGACTGGTTCCACTGACTGACATGCACTAGTTGCATAAGGTGGCTAGCGGGTGTCTGTCTCTCCCACTTTAGTCGGATCGGATTCGATGAAAAGGGTCCTTATGAAGGGTAAATAGCAATTGGCATATCACGTTGTGGTTTTTGCGTAGGTAAGAAACGTTCTTGCTAGAAACCCATAGCAGCCACGTAAAACATGCAAACAACAATTAGAGAACGTCTAACTTGTTTTTGCAGGGTATGCTATGTGATGTGATATGGCCAAAAGGATGTGATGAATGATATATGTGATGTATGAGATTGATCATGTTCTTGTAATAGATGATCATGGAGCCCCAAGATGGAGATCAAAGGAGCTATATGATATTGGCCATATCATGTCACTATTATTTGATTGCATGTGATGTTTATCATGTTTATACATCTTATTTGCTTAGAACGACGGTAGTAAATAAGATGATCCCTCATTACAATTTCAAGAAGTGTTCTCCCCTAACTGTGCACCGTTGCTACAGTTCGTCGTTTCGAAGCACCACGTGATGATCGGGTGTGATAGATCCTTACGTTCACATACAACGGGTGTAAGACAGTTTTACACATGCAAAACACTTAGGGTTAACTTGATGAGCCTAGCATGTGCATAGACATGGCCTCGGAACACAGAAGACCGAAAGGTCGAGCATGAGTCGTATGGTAGATACGATCAACATGAAGATGTTCACTGATGATGACTAGTCCGTCTCACGTGATGATTGGACACGGCCTAGTTGACTCGGATCATGTAATCACTTAGATGACTAGAGGGATGTCTATCTGAGTGGGAGTTCATAAGATGAACTTAATTATCCTGAACATAGTCAAAAGATCTTCGCAAGTTATGTCGTAGCTCGCGCTTTAGTTCTACTGTTTAGATATGTTCCTAGAGAAAAATTAGTTGAAAGTTGATAGTAGCAATTATGCGGACTAGGTCCGTAAACTGAGGATTGTACTCATTGCTTCATAGAAGGCTGATGTCCTTAATGCACCGCTCAGTGTGCTGAACCTCGAACGTTGTCTGTGGATGTTGCGAACATCTGACATACACATTTTGATAACTACGTGATAGTTCAGTTAAACGGTTTAGAATTGAGGCACCAAAGACGGTTTTTGAAACGTCGCGAAACATATGACATGTTTCGAGGGCTGAAATTGGGATTTCAGGCTCGTGCCCACGTCAAAAGGTATAAGACCTCCAACGATTTTCTTAGCCTACAAACTAAGGGAGAAAAGCTCAATTGTTGAACTTGTGCTCAGATTGTCTGAGTACAACAATCATTTGAATCAAGTGGGAGTTGATCTTCCAGATGAGATAGTGATGTTTCTCCGAAGTCATTACCACCAAGCTGCTAGAGCTTCGTGTTGAACTATAATATATCAGGGATATATATGATGATCCTTGAGATATTCGCGATGTTTGACACCGCGAAAGTAGAAATCAAGAAGGAGCATCAATTGTTGATGGTTGGTGAAACCACTAGTTTCAAGAAGGGCAAGGGAACAAAGGGATACTTCATGAAACGGCAATTCAGCTGCTGCTCTAGTGAAGAAACCCAAGGTTGAACCCAAACCCGAGACTGAGTGCTTCTATAATAAGGGGAACAGCCACTGGAGCAGAATTACCCTAGATACTTGGTAGATGAGAAGGCTGGCAAGGTCGATAGAAGTATATTGGATATACATTGTGTTGATGTGTACTTTACTAGTACTCCTAGTAGCACCAGGGTATTAGATACCAGTTCGGTTGCTAAGTGTTAGTAACTCGAAATAAAAGCTACGGAATAAACGGAGACTAGCTAAAGGTGAGATGATGATATGTGTTGGAAGTATTTCCAAGGTTGATCAAATATCGTACGCTCCCTCTACCATCGAGATTGGTATTAAAACCTAAATAATTGTTATTTGGTGTTTGCGTTGAGCATAGACATGATTGGATTATGTCTATCGCAATACGGTTATTCATTTAAAGAGAATAATGGTTACTCTGTTTATTTGAATAATACCTTCAAATGGTCTTACACCTGAAATGAATGGTGTATTGAATCTCAATCGTAGTGATACACATGTTCATGCCAAAAGATAGTAATGATAGTACCACCTACTTGTGGCACTGCCACGTAAGTCATATCGGTATAAAACACATGAAGAAGCTCCATGTTGATGGATCTTTGGGCTCACTCGTTTTGAAAAGTTTGAGGCATGCGAACCATGTCTATTGGTGTATATGCATGAAGAAACTCCATGCAAATGGACTGTTTGGACTCACTTGATTTTGAATCACTTGAGACATGCAAATCATACCACATGGGCAAGATGACTGAAAGCCTCGGTTTCAGTAAAATGGAACTAGAAAGCAACCTGTTGGAAGTAATACATTTTGATGTGTGCAATCCAATGAGTGCTGGGGCATGTAGTGGATATCGTTATGTTTTTACTTCACAGATGATTTGAGTAGATGTTGAGTATATTTACTTGATGAATCACGAGTCTGAATTATTGAAAGGTTCAAGTAATTTCAGTGTGAAGTTGAAAGATCGTCGTGATAAGAGGATAAAAATATCTATGATATGATCATAGAGATGAATATCTGAATTACGAGTTTGGCACAGAATTAAGACATTGTGGAAATTGTTTCACAACTGATACAGCCTGGAACACCATAGTGTGATGGTGTGTCCGAACATCATAACTGCACCCTATTGGATATGATGCATACCATGATGTCTCTTATCGAATTACCACGATAGTTTATGGGTTAGGCATTAGAGACAACCACATTCACTTTAAATAGGGCACCACGTAATTCCGATGAGATGACACCGTATGAACTATGGTTTAGAGAAACCTAAAGCTGTCATTTCTTAAAAGTTTGGGGCTGCGACACTTATGTGAAAAAGTTTCAGGTTGATAAGCTCGAACCCAAAGCGGATAAATGCATCTTCATAGGACACACAAAACAGTTGGGTATACCTCCTGTCTCAGATCCGAAAGCAATAAGGGATTGTTTCTAGAATCGGGTCCTTTCTCGAGGAAAAGTTTCTCTTGAAAGAATTGAGTGGAAGGATGGTGGAGACTTGATGAGGTTATTGAACCGTCTCTTCAACTAGTGTGTGGCAGGGCACAGGAAGTTGTTCCTGTGGCACCTACACCAATTGAAGTGGAAGCTTATGATAGTGATCATGAAACTTCAGATCAAGTCACTACCAAACCTCGTGGGATGACAAGGATGCGCGCACTACTTCAGAGTGGTACGTAATCCTTTCTTGGAAGTCATGTTGCTAGACAACAATGAACCTACGAGCTATGGAGAAGCGATGGGGTGGGCCCGGATTCCGATAAATGGCTCGAGGCCATATAATCCGAGAGAGGATCCATGTATGAAAACAAAGTGTAGACTTTGGCAGAACGGCTCGATGGTCGTAATGCTATTGAGTACAGATGGATTTTAAAAGGAAGACAGACAATGATGGTAAGTGTCACCATTAAGAAAGCTCGACTTGTCGTTAAGGTGTTTCCCGACAAGTTCAAGGAGTTGACTACGGTGAGACTTTCTCACTCGTAGCGATGCTAAGAGTCTGTTGGAATTATATTAGCGATTACTGCATTATTTATGAAATCTTGCAGATAGGATGTCAAAACATTGTTTCCTCGACGATTTTCTTGAGGAAAGGTTGTATATGATACAACCGGAAGGTTTTTGTCAATCCTGAAAGATGCTAATAAATATGCAAAGCTCCAGCAATCCTTCTAAGGACTGGAGTAAGCATCTCGGAGTTGGAATGTATGCTTTGATGATGATCAAAGATTTTGGGTTTATACAAAGTTTATGAGAAACTTGTATTTCCAAAGAAGTGAGTGGGAGCACTATAGAATTTCTGATGAGTATATGCTGTTGACATATTGTTGATCAGAAATGACGTAGAATTTCTGGAAAGCATATAGGGTTATTTGGAAAGTGTTTTTCAATGGAAAGCCTGGATTAAGCTACTTGAACATTGAGCATCAAGATCTATAAGGATAGATCAAAACGCTTAATGGTACTTTCAAATGAGCACATACCTTAACATGATCTTGAAGGTGTTCAAGATGGACCAGTCAAAGAAGGAGTTCTTGCCTGAGTTGTAAGGTATGAAGTTAAGACTTAAAGCTCGACCACGGTAGAAGAAAGAGGAAGGACGAAGGTCGTCCCCTATGCTTTTATCATAGGCTCTCTACAGTATGCTATGCTGTATACCGCACCTGAAGTGTGCCTTGCCATGAGTCAGTCAAGGGGTACAAGAGTGATCCAAGAATGGATCACAAGACAGCGGTCAAAGTTATCCTTAGTAACTAGTGGACTAAGGAATTTTCTCGGTTATGGAGGTGATGAAGGGTTCGACGTAAAGAGTTACGACGATGCAAGCTTAACACCTATCCGGATAGCTCTGAGTAGAGATACTGGATACGTATAATGGAGCAACAATTTAGAATAACTCCAAGTAGAACAGTTATTTGAAATGGCTCCAAATAGAGCGGGGTAGCTGCATCTAGGAGATGACATAGAAATTTGCGAAGTACATACGGATCTGAATGTTGCAGACCCGTTGACTAAAACCTCTCTCACAAGCAAAACATGATAAAACCCATAACTCATTGAGTCTTAATCACATGATGATGTGAACTAGTTTAGTGACACTAGTAAACTCTTTGGATGTTGGTCACATGGCGATGTGACCTGTGAGTGTTAATCAGATGGCGATGTGAACTAGATTATTGACTCTAGTGCAAGTGGGAGACTGTTGGAAATATGCCCTAGAGGCAATAATAAATTAGTTATTATTATATTTCCTTGTTCATGATAATCGTTTATTATCCATGCTAGAATTGTATTGATAGGAAACTCAGATACATGTGTGGATACATAGACAACACCATGTCCCTAGTAAGCCTCTAGTTGACTAGCTCGTTGATCAATAGATGGTTACGGTTTCCTGACCATGGACATTGGATGTCGTTGATAACGGGATCACATCATTAGGAGAATGATGTGATGGACAAGACCCAATCCTAAGCCTAGCACAAAGATCGTGTAGTTCGTATGCTAAAGCTTTTCTAATGTCAAGTATCATTTCCTTAGACCATGAGATTGTGCAACTCCCGGATACCGTAGGAGTGCTTTGGGTGTGCCAAACGTCACAACGTAACTGGGTGGCTATAAAGGTACATTACAGGTATCTCCGAAAGTGTCTGTTGGGTTGGCACGAATCGAGACTGGGATTTGTCACTCCGTGTAAATGGAGAGGTATCTCTGGGACCACTCGGTAGGACATCATCATAATGTGCACAATGTGATCAAGGAGTTGATCACGGGATGATGTGTTACGGAACGAGTAAAGAGACTTGCCGGTAATGAGATTGAACAAGGTATAGGGATACCGACGATCGAATCTCGGGCAAGTACAATACCGCTAGACAAAGGGAATTGTATACGGGATTGATTAAGTCCTTGACATCGTGGTTCATCTGATGAGATCATCATGGAACATGTGGGAGCCAACATGGGTATCCAGATCCCGCTGTTGGTTATTGACCGGAGAACGTCTCGGTCATGTCTGCATGTCTCCCGAACCCGTAGGGTCTACACACTTAAGGTTCGGTGACGCTAGGGTTATAGAGATATTAGTATGCGGTAACCCGAAAGTTTTTCGGAGTCCCGGATGAGATCCCGGACATCACGAGGAGTTCCGGAATGGTCCGGAGGTAAAGAATTATATATAGGAAGTGCTATTTCGGCCATCGGGACAAGTTTCGGGGTCATCGGTATTGTACCGGGACCACCGGAAGGGTCCCGGGGGTCCACCGGGTGGGGCCACCTGCCCCGGGGGTCCACATGGGCTGTAGGGGGTGCGCCTTGGCCTACATGGGCCAAGGGCACCAGCCCCAAGAGGCCCATGCGCCAAGACAAGAGAAAAAGGGGAGAGTCCTAAAAGGGGAAGGCACCTCCGAGGTGCCTTGGGGAGGATGGACTCCTCCCCCCCTTGGCCGCACCCTTCCTTGGAGGAAGTGGCAAGGGCTGCGCCTCCCCTCTCTCCCTTGGCCCTATATATAGTGGGGAAAAGGAGGAGCAACCATACCTAAGGCCTGGCGCCTCCCTCTCCCTCCCGTGACACATCTCCCTCCTCCCGCAGCGCTTAGCGAAGCCCTGTTGGAATCCCGCTACTTCCACCACCACGCCATCATGTTGTTGGATCTCCATCAACCTCTCCTTCCCCCTTGCTGGATCAAGAAGGAGGAGACGTCGCTGCTCCGTACTTGTGTTGAACACGGAGGTGCCGTCCGTTCGGCGCTAGGATCATTGGCGATTTGGATCACAATGAGTACGACTCCATCAACCCCGTTCTCTTGAACGCTTCCGCGCGCGATCTACAAGGGTATGTAGATCCACTCCTCCCTCGTTGCTAGATGACTCCATAGATAGATCTTGGTGACACGTAGGAAAATTTTTAATTTATGCTACGTTCCCCAACACATAGATATGCAAAAACTATCAGGACTAAGTTCATGATAAATTTATGTTCAATTAATCATATTACTAAAGAACTGCCACTTAGATAGACATCCCTCGAGTCATGTAAACGATCACGTGATCCATAACAACTAAACCATGTCCGATCATCACGTGAGATGGAGTAGTTTTCAATGGTGAACATCTCTATGTTGATGATATCTACTATATGATCCACGTTCGACCTTTCGGTCTCAGTGTTCCGAGGCCATGTCTGTACATTCTTGGCTCGTCAAGTTTAACCTGAGTATTCCGCACGTGCAAAACTGTCTTGCACCCGTTGTATGTGAATGTAGAGCTTATCACACCCGATCATCACGTGGTGTCTCGGCACGACGAACTGTCGCAACGGAGCATACTCAGGGAGAACACTTATACCTTGAAAGTTAGTGAGGGATCATCTTTGTAACATCCCAATTTTCAATTTGGGTGTTATACATAGGTCATCATATGCATATCATGTTTTATTTCCAATTTGGGTGTGATCCTAGAAATCTTAAGCAACTCAAGGACCCAAGGAGAGAGTTGGAGGTTTCACAAATTTTCATATTTGATTTTTTTTCAAATTCGAAAAGAGGATCCAATTTGATTTTAATATTTTTCTCTCCAATTATTTCCAATATTAAAAATAAAAGAGTGAAGATAATATGACTTCTTCAAAAGAGAGGAATATTGGAGGAGAAATTTTAAAATCAAATTTATACCTTATTTGGATTTTATTTGAATTAGAAAAAGATGCATTTTTAGGCCAAAAAATGTTCACTTTGTTCTAAATATTAGGTTTAGACGGTGAAAATTGTTTCTGGCATTTTTAGACTTTTTATATTTTATTGGGATTTTCCTTCGAGAGAATAGTATTAAAAAAAAACTTCCCGCACGACTGGGCCGGAGGCCCAGCCGAGCAGGCCGGCCCGCGTCGTCGCCGCCTTCCTCCCGCGCAGGAGTCCGCGCCGCCGCCGGAGCTCGAGAGTCCGAGCCGGACTCCTACCGCCGCCCCCTCGCCCAAGGCACACCCCTGGCCTTTATAACCCGCCGCCTCCTCTCCTCCCTGCCGCACCCACCCGCGCCGCTAGCCACCACCACCGCCGCAGCTCGCGCCGCCGCTCGCCGCCCGCTGCCGCTGCTGCTTCTACGCCGCCGCCCGCCTTGACGCCGCACTCCACCGCACCGCCGCCCTGCCCCGCAGCCCCGCTTCGCCGCCGCCCAAGCCGCCGTTCGCCGGAGCCGACGACTTGCCGGAAACCGCCGCTGTCCCGTCGGTTTTTGCCGGTTTCTAGGTATAAAACCTAGATCAGTTTTTTTAGGGTTTTGTCAGTTTTTTTTCGGGTCAAAGGTTTAGATCGGTTTTTTAGGGTTCGCTAGTTAGCGAATGTTTACTATTTAGTTCGTTTAAACGAACACATTCGTTCGTTTGGTTCTGTTAGCGAACGTTCGTTCGATAGGTTTTTTCTTCTTTTTTCGGCCAAGGACCTATCCGCGATTACTTTTCTCACAGATTAGTCCCTGATCTTCAAACCCTTGCAACTTTTTGCTCGCTTGTCCAAATCCAGTGAAACCAATGCCAAAATCTTCATATTGTTCCCCTCTTTCCAGATAATCAATTTGAACATGATTTTGATAATTTAAAATTTGGTTTCAAGCAAATTTGAATTTGAACTTTTTTTATTGTAGTTTGAGTTTCGTAGCTCTGATTCGATTGATTTTGTTTGCAAATCGATGCTCTCTAGTTGAACTTTCAATTTGGAACCTTTCATTTGAGTTTTACCCTTACATCTTATGCTTGAGTGCTTATGTATGTTATTGTTTGTTTACGATAGAGTTTCCGGAGTGCGAAGCGTGCTACTACGAGTCACTAGGATTTTCAAATCGTCAGCAAGGCAAGTAACACTTTGATCCTGCCCCTTATTACCCAGTTTTTATGCATTAGTTTCAATCCTCAAACATTTCATGAGTAGGATCTGCTTAACATGTGGGTGTTGGGAAGTAGCTGATGAGGTAGAACCTATTTTCTTTATTTCAACCCCGGGAGTTACTTCTATGTTATGCTTATTGCTATGTTATGCTCGTAGACGTGGTTTGGGTTTGAGTGGTCCATGACAGATGTGAGAGTTTTAATTAATGGTTAAACTTAAGGTGGCTACTTTAATACACATCTAGGTGGATTGGTTGAGGCACCCTGGAGCACCTAGTGGTTGTATGGGCACCTGGAGCAATCCAGTGTTGTCCTGGGATATCCCGGAGTACCGTGTGATCATCCTACGGTTTGCCACCCAGACTCAAAGGGATCATAAGATTATTCATGCTGGAAACTTCCGTGTGCAGCCATAAGACATTATGGGCTTTGGCATAGTTGAGTATGTTGTGTGACCTCTTTCGGTGGTAGGCTAGTAGATGTAGGGATGTAGGTGGTACTGTCTACCCAGAGTAAAGAGTTAATGCTTCTGAAAGACTGTGTCTCGGTCATCTGTTTCTCAAACACCATGTAGTGAGAGAAATCCAACGGAGGAGATCGAGTCTTGTGGGGAAAAGTGCGCAAACCTCTACAGAGCGTATAAACTAATCATGGTTAGCCGTGTCCCCGGTTATGGACATCTTGAGTATCTGGTACTTGCATTATTGATTTGATCTCATCACTCTATTTAATTAATTTTTGGGTTGATGATTATTAATTGGGATTGAGTTGGAGGAACCTTCTCAATGTTTTCAACAAACTTTGTGGATAAATAAAATCTATTCCTTTGTTGTAGGAAAAAGCTAGCTTTCTGCAAAAATAACCATAGAGCCTCCACCAGCCAAATATGCATATAGTTATAGCTGTTACATGTTCATTGCTCTATAGTGTTATTTTGCCAACATATTCCATGTGCTGACCTACACGGGCTGCAACATATTATGTTGCAGGGTTTTCAGACGAAGAGTAAGGTGCGCTAGGTCGTTGTCGTGCACTAAGCTATGCCCTTGGAATTGATGGACTCATTTACCTTCGAAGCTTCCGCAGTTATCCTAGTGTGAGGACTTAGTCATGAGGCCAACGCATCTATGTGGTAGCTTGAGAGGGGTTGAGCGGAATCGAGAGACGCAACGCAAGACAAGGATTTAAACAACTTCGGGCCCCGGGAAACATCATCCGGTGACAACCCTACGTGATGTTTGTGGCTAGGTCTTATTATTATCACGAAGGAGTCGCCGTAAACCGGCTCTCCCAGTTATCCCTAACCCTTAAGATTATTTTCTCCCCCCTTGGGGTGCCCTGCCCCTCCTTATATATGTTGAAGGGTTGGGTTACATGTAGAGTCCAACTCGGATTAAGACTTAAACTATTCTGACTTCTCTTCATGGGCTTAACGTCTTGGGCTTCATAACGTCTTGGGCTTCATAATGTCTCGGGCTTCATAACCCCATGTGACTCTATGCTGCCGAGTTATGACTGTCAACCAGTTATCATTGTCTGCCGGGTTATGACTATCTGCTGGTTTATGACTGTCTGTCGGTTTATGATGGTCTGCCGGGTTATGACTGTCTGCCGGTTTATGATGGTCTGCCGGGTTATCATCTGACTTAACACCTGCCGGGTTATCATCTAACTTAACATCTGTCGGGTTATCATCTGACTTAACACCTGACGGGTTATCATCTGACTTAACACCTGCTGGTTTACCAGGTCCCAGCCGGGTTATAACTCCGGCCGGGTCATACCACGGGGTATATCCCCGACATTAGCCCCCAGTTTAATTTGGATTTATCCATGTTAAACTGATCCTGATCATCCTTAAGTCCTTGTCACTTCCTTCCTCTAGAAAATCCGGGTCAATAGGCCAGCTTCATAATCAATTTGATGACATTCATTTTGTCACAGAGAAATATTGTGAAGAATAATTCATTTGACTCAGCTCCCAATGCTTAACAAAAATATTGGTCTTTAAAATACTCATCTGGTCTTCAGCCGGTTTAAGAATGTAGAACTTGTTGGTTTAAGAATGTAGAACTTGCCGGTTTAAGAATGTAGAACCTTGTCGGTTTATCATTGCCGGTTTACAAATATTGATGGCACAGGGTCATAATTATAGTTAACATCAAGCTTGAAAATATACCTCTTATATGCCTATCACTTGTAGCCCCCAAGTCTTAAGAAGGTAGCATAGCAACAACTTAAGACTTGCTTCAATATAAATATCACAATCTTGAAGAAATCTGATTTGTTCATCCCAGTCATTAGTCATAAATTGAGTATTCCATATATGTAGCCCCCAAGTGCCGGGTTGTCATGCTTGCAGCAACCTGGGACTTGTAATTGCCCGATGCTCATAAAAACTTCAACCAGTGTAGCCCCCAAGGGTCGGGTCATTATGCAAATAATGAGCAGGGACTTTGAAAATATGATCATGTAGATTTTAACAGCAACGTGTAGCCTCCAAGGGCCGGCTCAGTAAGATAATACTGAGCTGGGACTTTATATATACTTCATTGAAAATAACATCATATGATGTAACTCCCATCATTGGGCTTGAACCCACGTCCATAAGGTTAAGAGCTTTGTGCTTTACCAACTGAGGAGTGGACCCTTCAATATAATGGATTAAAACTTGTGTACCTTGAATTGTTGACAGGAGCAATTGGTAGCCCCCAAGGGCCGACTCATTACGATGTGATGAGTCGGGTCTTCAATAAAGTGAGCAAATAATGACTTTGCATTAGCCCCCAAGTGTCATGGTGCATGCTTGTAGCGACATGAGACTTGTGTATTTGATGCAATCCCAACTTGAATAATGTAGCCCCCAAGTGTCGGGTCGTAAGCCTGCAGCGACTCGGGACTATTCCTTCCATTGTAGAATAAATTATATCCATTGCGCTGAAGCGAATTTGAAAACCTCAATCATAATATTGGTTATTGATAACCATAATAAAAATCCAGCCGTGTTGGCTATTAAAGATTTGAATAATATAACCTGGTTTGAAAACCGGTTCCTGCCATATAAACTGGTATATCTGTGCCCATATGATACATGCTATGATGATGTAATGATGATGCAATGTATGACGCAATATATGATGATGTATGTGTATGATTAAGAGGGTTTAAGCTATGGTTCGGATACGACCAGAGCCCCCCAAGTAGTCATAATTGTGGCATTGCACTGATCAAGAGGTGTAGATATGGTTCGGATATGACCAGAGCCCCCAAGTGATTTCCCTGGTGGCCTTATGCCTATCAAGAGGTGTAGCTATGGTTCGGATACGACCAAACCCCCAAGTGATTTCCCTGGTGGTCCTTATGCATATCAAGAGGTGTAACTATGGTTCGGATATGACCAGAGCCCTCAAGTGATTTCCCTGGTGGCCTTATGCCTATCAAGAGGTGTAGCTATGGTTCAGATACAACCAAGCCCCCAAATGATTTCCCTGGTGGCCCTTATGCCTATCAAGAGGTGTGACTATGGTTCGAACATAACCCCCAAGTGATATTGTGAGCTGTGCTCAAGGGATACCCATGTTTGAGCTGTGCTGTGCAGCAGACTCTCTTTGGCCCCTTATGATAATATTGGCTTGATAGGCGGATTACCGGAGTAACTAGAGCTGTGCTCTTATGATAATATTGGCTTGATAGCCGGATCAAGAGGTGTAGCTATGGTTCGAAAACGACCAAGCCCCAAATGATACTGTGAGCTGTGCTCAAGGGGCACCTATGTTTGAGCTGTGCTTTTGCAACAGACTCTCTTTGGTCCCTTTATTTTTCCTGAAAACTCGAACTTGCGAGAGATTATTCTTTTCGAACCGAAAATTCTTAAACCGGATACTGAGAGCTTCAAAGCTTTGTGGGAGATAGCTTTCCCTTGAACCGGATTTCAAACCGGAATCCTTCTTTTTAAGCCGGAAATTTTCCGACGGCCTTTAAATTTGCACCAATAAGGCGGTTTAGGGTTCTGCATTAGATAACTTTGCAAGCCGGAGTAATTTCTCTTTTAAAGAAAGCAATATATAATATAAAAATATACTGGATGGATTTCACCTGATATATTAGGTCACAAATTATCCACCGTGGAGTTGATCATCACCACGGTGAAGCTGAAATCAATCACGGGCGGGTCGACCATGGGAGCAAACAGATGAGTCGGCCATAATATTATAAACCAGTGCGGACGGGCGAGTCAATTGCAGGCACGATCCCAGCAAGTTGATGTAGATTAAGCTGCACGGGCGGCGGTTTGCGCACACTTGTTCAATGGCAAGCCGGTGCGGTCACCGATGCATGATGATGCTAACGCATACTCCATAAGCACGGCATGGCACCACCTTTACAATGAATCATTGCCCTACACATGAAAATATATAGACCCAAGTAATTGCTCTCTTTGATTAAAATATGTACTAAAAGTATATAGAAACAATAGCAGCTGGTATATTTCATCAGATGGACACAAACGCTGGCATTAGATGATGCTGAACAGCGTCAGACGACCGCCTAGATATATGTCTGATAAAACAACAACACCCATGTAGCCTTCCCCTTTTTTATGTAGTACTTCCTTCTTTTACTGTGCTGCTCTTTTTTTTAAAAAAAACCGCCCTTGACGTTTCCTTTGTTTCCTTCTTTCCAGCCAGAGCGAGCGCGTTGGGAAGCAGGGCTCCTTCTTTGGTGGAGCGAGCGGCGAGAGCCAGCAGGGCTGGAGATGGTCGCGACAGAGGCGGCTCGGGCCAGAAGAGGTGGTGCATGCTGAACCGGCGCATAGTAGAGAGGCTCAGCGGTTAGGCGTTCGCTGGCAGAGTGGCGGCTCAAACCGAGGAGGGTTGTCGCGCGGTTGTAGCCGATTCAGCGCGGCCATGACAGCAGCAGAAACAGAGGCCGATCCGCCGAGCAGGCACGGAGGAGCAGCAGGGGCGGAGATCGAGCCGCAGAACTGGCGCGTGATCGCCAGAACTGACCAGAGCGGCGACTCGGTCCGGGCTCGCGGCTGTAGAGATGAGGGCGTGCGGCCGGTGGCTCAGGAGCGGCTGGGGAGAAGCGCGGCACGGGCGGGTCACCGATGAGGCAGAGCATCGATCTTCCTAAACTGCCGGCGGTTTGTGCAGTTGCGGAGCAGAGCATGAGCGATGCGGCAGAAGAAGCACGAACCGGCAGGCGGTTTGCCGCAACGGCGAGACGACAGAAAAAAGGCACGAACCGGTGGGCGGTTTGCAATTTGGAACAGGGCCGGCCTGCGGCAAAAGGCGAAGTGACGACGTGGCGCAGGAGGCTGTCGATCCTCGGCGGTGTATGCGCGTGGAAACAGTTAGGCCGGCCTCAGGATCAGGCACATCAGTTTAGCAGCGGCACGTCGACTCCAGGCAGAATAGTGGCATGGCGACTCGGAACGGTGCGGCGGCTCGACGCATGCTGAAGTGACTCGGAGCCACGCTTGATCCGGTGGCAAGTTATGGTGATAGGGCCGGCTCAACCCGGAGGCGGAGGCGGCTGATCGGGGCCGTGGCCGCGGACAAGGACCGGCGACTCCATGGAAACGACGGCTCGTGACTTGCGGCGGCGCAGAACATCATGGCGGCTTGGAGCGGGACTCAACAATGGCGGGTCAACATCAGCAAGGGCAGAGGCGGCAGCAGCGGATTAGCAGACGGAAGAGCGACCGAGCCGGCAAATCCCGCAACGATGGCCAACAGAGGTGACACGGGGCCCTGGAGGCAGCGCAACGGAGGTAGCTCGGGCCAGGATGGCGGGTTGATGCAGCACCATGGAGACGACGGGCCACGCGCGGTGCAGCTGAGGCAAAACCGGACTTTAACGGACGCAGTACAACCGGCCGTAGTGCGTACAAGCGGCGACTCAAGGCAGCATTTGAAGCAGAGGTGGCTTGAGGAGATGATCCGGACATGAAGGATGGGGGCCTGCTGGTGGCCGGAGCGGTGGCTCAACGCGCAGCTCTAGTTATTGCAGGCTAGCGAGGAGTGCTATGGCAGGGGTGGAGCGGTGGCTTAACACAGCCACATGCGGCGACTGGGAGGCCGAAGTGAGACAGAGGTAAACCGGCGGAGTCGAGTCACGGCCGCTGGCGGCTCAGGGCCGACCGGGCGGCGACGGTGACTCGGAACGGTGCGGCGGCTCAACCAAGATGGTTATGGAGCAGTGACTTGTTGTCATTGTAATCCGGCGGGCTTAATCCGGTGCGGCGATTTAGCAATAGCACACAGCGGCTCGAGAACTCCGGGTTATAATAGAGACGGAGTATCATCAACTCGGCAGGGGCGCCGGCGGCGTTACTGCAGCAGGACGAATCAAATCGGGTCACCGCATCAGCAGCGTCTTGGGCGTTTTGTGTCTTGCGACAGATGCCGGGTTGGCCCGGCATATCGACGGTGGCGATTTGAGGTATGCGGGGTCAGGGCCGCAGCTTGACGGAGCTCAGCAGCTGTGGCCCTCCTGATGATGGATTTGGGTCCGGATTAACCATATGTAGAAATAGAGTGCAGCCGTGGCAACAACAAAGTCGCTCGGCGACTCGTAGACAGCCGCAGCAGACGCAGTAAGACGGTTTGGATGTGAAGGCAAACCACTGCGTGGCCGGCGACTCGAGGGCGGAGATGAGGCTGTAGTAGCCTAGAACACGGCCACGACAGAGGCGGCTTTATGATGGTGACTTGTCGCGACCCACAACAGCAAAGCAAGTCGACGGGGCGGCAAGCCGGATCAAGCACGGTTGTATCCTCGCGGCGGCGGCTCAGGCGGATCTTGTTCCGGCTCATAGTTTGACTCTGGTTCAACATGGAGACGACTCGCATTTGAACAACTAGAACTCGGCGGTTTACTGCAGCCTGGGCGACTTACATGTCTCTGTAAAAATATCATTTATACGTAGTAATACCACCGATGAGCCAGCCCGTGCAGCTCCACCTGTCTCGGACTTGTCGTTGCATAGACGATGGAAATCCTATCGGTGGTTTCGGCAACTTCTTTGCAGCGGCGACCAACCAGACCGTAACCCTAATTTTTATTCTTTGACTTAAATCTCATAGATTGTAAAATCTGAACAGATGAACCCGAAGCTGATGTCGATCCTTTCAGTACGGCTCCTTTTCATCCAGATAATTGTCAAATCCCTGATCCCTGAGATAGATCCCTTCAAAAACTCAACACCACCGTACGCGAGCCCCACGGCGGGCGACAACTGTCGTGGATTTGTCACGACAAATGTCCTAGTGTGAGGACTTAGTCATGAGGCCAACACATATATATGGTAGCTTGAGAGGGGTTGAGCGGAATCGAGAGACGCAACGCAAGACAAGGATTTAGACAGCTTCGGGCCCCGAGAAACATCATCCGGTAACAACCCTACGTGCTGTTTGTGGCTAGGTTTTATTATCATCACGAGGGAGTCGCCGTAAACCGGCTCTCCCAGTTATCCCTAACCCTTAAGATTATTCCCCCCCCCCCTTGGGATGCCCTGCCCCTCATTATATATGTTGAAGGGGCGGGTTACATGTAGAGTCCAACTTGGATTAAGACTTAAACTATTCTGACTTCTCTTCATGGGCTTAACGTCTTGGGCTTCATAACGTCTTGGGCTTCATAATGTCTTGGGCTTCATAACCCCATGCGACTCTATGCCGCCGGGTTATGACTGTCAACCAGTTATCATTGTCTGTCGGGTTATGACTGTCTGCCGGATTATGACTGTCTGCCGGTTTATGATGGTCTGCCGGGTTATGACTGTCTACCGATTTATGATGGTCTGCCGGGTTATCATCTGACTTAACACCTGTCGGGTTATCATTTGACTTAACACCTACCGCGTTATTAATTGACTTAACACCTGCCGGTTTACCAGGTCCCAGCCGGGTTATAACTCCGGCCGGGTCATACCGCGGGGTATATCCCCGACAGTTATCTTATTTAGATGGCCTTCAGCCATATTATTGTAATAGGTACTCTCTTTTGAGACATTCGACGTAATAAGTGTGTGATTGAACTCTGTTATAAATCCTCAAGTACTGTGTGTGTCAGCATTACCGATCCAGGGATGAAACTTATACACAAAGATTTGACCGTTTGAGGTAGGATCGCTACAATCTTATAATGCTACCGCTGTACTAAGAAAAATAAGATGCATACAAGATAAACATCACATGCAATCAAAATATGTGACATGATATGGCCATCATCATCTTGTGCCTTTGATATCCATATCCAAAGCACCGTCATGATCTCCATTGTCATCGGCTTGTCACCTTGATCTCCATCGTAGCGTCGTGGTCGTCTCGCCAACTATTGCTTCTACAACTATCGCTAACGCATGATGATAAAGTAAAGAAATTACATGGCGATTGCATTTCATACAATAAAGTGACAACCATAAGGCTCCTGCCAGTTGCCGATAACTTTTACAAAACATGATCATCTCATACAACAACGTATATCACAGCATGTCTTGACCATATCACATCACAACATGCCCTGCAAAAACAAGTTAGACGCCCTCTACTTTGTTGTTGCAAGTTTTACGTGGCTGCTACGGGCTTCTATTAAGAACCATTCTTGCCTATGCATCAAAACCACAACGATGTTTCATCAAGTTTGCTGTTTTAACTTTCAACAAGGACCGACCGTAATCAAATTCGATTCAACCAAAGTTGGAGAAACAGACACCCGCCAACCACCTTTATGCAAAACAAGTTGCATGTGTGTCGGTGGAACCGGTGTCATGAACGTGGTCATGTAAGGTTGGTACGGGCCTCTTCATCCAACAATACTACCGAATCCAAATAAGACGTTGGTGGTAAGCAGTATGACCATGATCGCCCACAACTCTTTGTGTTCTACTCGTGCATATCATCTACGCCTAGACCTGGCTCGGATGCCACCATTAGGGAACTAGCATGCAATTTCAAAAAAAATTCTACAATCACGCAAGATCTATCTAGGAGATGCATAACAAAGAGAGGGGGATGTACCCTCGTAGAGCGTTAGTTTAACGCGGTTGATGTAGTCAAACGTCTTCTCGATTCAACCAATCAAGAACCGAACATACGACACCTCCGAGTTCGACACACGTTCAGCTCGATGACATCCCTCGAACTCTTGATGAAGCAAAGTGTCAAGGGAGAGTTTTTTCAGCACGATAGCGTGGTGACAGTGATGGTGAAGTGATCCGCGTAGTGCTTCGCCTAAGCACTACGACAATATGACCGGAGGAGTAAACGGTGGAGGGGGGCACCGCACACGGCTAAGAACAATTGATGTGCCTTAGAGGTGTCCCCTGCCCCCATAAATAAAGGTGGATAGGGGAGGAGGCCGGCCTAGGCTCGCCCCCAAGTGGGGAGAGTCCTACTAGGACTCCAAGGCCAATTCGGACCCCCTTCCTTTTACCAGAGAGGGAAAGGGGGAAGGAGAAGGAGAAGGAGAAGGAAAGGGGGCGCCGCCCCCTTCCCCACTCCAATTCAGACCCCTTCCAAGTGGGGGCGCGCCAGCGCCTTGTGAGCTGGGGTGCCTCCCTCCCAAGGCCCATGTGGCCCATTACTTCCCCTGGGGGTTCCGGTAACCTTCCGGTACTCCGATAAATACCCGAAACACTCTGGAACCATTCCGGTGTCTGAATACTATAGTCCAATATATTAATCTTTACCTCTTGACCATTTCGAGACTATTCAACATGTTCGTGATCTCATCCGGGACTCCGAACAATCTTCGGTCACCAAAACACATAACTCATAATACAAATCGTCATTGAACGTCAAGCGTGCGGACCCTACGGGTTCGAGAACTATGTAGACATGACCGAGACACATCTCCAGTCAATAACCAACAATGGACCTGGATGCTCATATTGGTTCCTACATATTCTACGAAGATCTTTATCGGTCAAACCGCAATGACAATAGACGTCATTCCCTTTGTCATCGGTATGTTACTTGCCCGAGATTCGATCGTTGGTATCTTCATACCTAGTTCAATCTTGTTACCGGCAAGTCTCTTTACTCGTTCCGTAATGCATCATCCTGTAACTAACTCATTAGTTACATTGCTTGCAAGGTTATCATGATGTGCATTACCGAGAGGGCCTAGAGATACCTCTCCGATACTCGGAGTGACGAATCCTAATCTTGATCTATGCCAACACAACAAACACCTTCGAAGATACCTGTAGAGCATCTTTATAATCACCCAATTATGTTGTGATGTTTGATAGCACAAAAGGTATTCCTCCAGTATTCGGGAGTTGCATAATCTCATAGTCAAAGGAATATGCATAAGTCATGAAGAAAGCAATATCAATAAAACTTAATGATCATTATGCTAAGCTAACGGATGGGTCTTGTCCATCACATCATTCTCCTAATGATGTGATCCTGTTCATCAAATGCAACACATGTCTATGGTTAGGAAACTTAACCATCTTTGATTAATGAGCTAGTCTAGTAGAGGCATACTAGGGACACATTGTTTTGTCTATGTATTCACACATGTATCAAGTTTCCGGTTAATACAATTCTAGCATGAATAATAAACATTTATCATGATATAAGGAAATATAAATAACAACTTTATTATTGCCTCTAGGGCATATTTCCTTCAGCATTTCTGGTGGAATGTCTGGTTGGCTGCAAGGTAAGATGATGAAGCTTCGACGGACTGCTTAGTAGACGGGTTATCTATGCCGGACCACTGAGCTGGCGGTACTGCTTTGACGGACTGCTGGGCTGTAGGAGCAGAGGCATTAGACTGCTGACCATGCGTTGAAGCTATGTCGGGTTTCTATGCAGGTTGTGCCAACTTGTCGGTGTGCTGAGGAGGCCGTGCCAACGCGTTGGTTTGCTGAGCAGGAAGTGCTGATGCATTGGTATGATGTTCATGTGGCTGTGGACCGACGGACTGATGAGCAGTCGGTTCTGGACATACAGACTGCTTAGCAGGCGGTTCCGAAGCATCAAACTGCTTAGCAGTCCGTTCCACCAGGTTGGTCTATTGAACATGTGCTGCAACTAGGTCTCCCCCCGCTGCTTTAGCGGCCGACATCTAAACCGGTGGTGCGTCTGCAGCAGTTGTAGGCCTTGCCATTGGCTGCTCTGGGGTGGAGGATGACATGGCCTGTACGACACAGTCGGGCCGGCTGATCATAGGTTGATGCATCAGCCGTCGGATCACGGGTATTAGGTTCTTTAGGGGAAGCATGTGAGAGCTACTGTGGCAAGGAGAGCGTCACCGGTTGAGGGGCGACATTGGTTGCTCTTGGCGGGGCTTCAGGGATCTCATCGATGAACACTTTCCTTTCTTGGCCACTGGATGTGATGTAACAATGTTTCTCCCAAGGTCCTTTGCTCATCAAAGTCTCCTAGGACATTATTTAGGGCAAATTCACTGAATCCAGGCTTTACTTCAGTCACGTAGCACTTCACACAACCCGGCTTCAATGGAACATTGTCCAACAAGAGGCCCTCTTCCAAGAAGGGTGGGCAAACCCAGGGTGTTGCACATTTTAATGTACCTTCATTTCGTGTAAGCACGCCCTTCAGTCTGTCTTCCATTCTAGATAGATCAGATATAGCATCATCATGAGCAGCTGCAGTCTTAGTGTTGCTGGGGTCAGCTGATGCACATCTACTCTTGTGCGGTGTTGTTGCGCAATAAGAAACATCCTCCATGCCCGCCTCCCCTCCCATCCGCTGGATATCTGTCAGTGTTGGACTCTTATGCATCATCATTGACTCCTCAATATCCTTTCAAATAGCCAGATACATGTCGTTCCTCAACCTTTCATACAATTCATTCTTCTTCATTTCACTCCTCGCTTTTTTCATGATGGGCCTCTCTTCTCTGCTGAGTGTGAAAGCCCTCTTGTGCAGGACATTAACACCTATACCCCTTGCACGGCCAGGGGGCTCTCTTGTTTCCAGAGCATCGAACAGAATGTCACATGGCCCTGAGTTCCTGTAGAACCTTCCAGGGACCTTGGAAGCCTTTAACATCACTGGATACAGTTCTTTGTCACGTTTGTTTTCAAAGTAATAAGTTCCGTCATCACGCCTCCTTGCACGTGCCCGCAAGTAGTCTCTGGCACGTTCGCCCCTTATTTCACTAAAGGCCGGTTTCCCAACCGTTGCTGCTGCTTCTTTGTCCTCCTGGTCCCATATCGGTTTCATGCCATAGTATCCTGCCACACCCATACGGTGGGGGTGTGTGTTCTTCTTCTGAAGTTCTGATTGCTTGGCACTCTTCTCAGCAAACACTTTAGTTTCCCTAATCCTTTTAAATTCCGCCCCATCCGCCTTTGTAATTTTGGGGTATGCGGGGATTGGGTCCTTGCCGTCACTCAAGTACTTCTTGTACGACACGTGTTTCCAGTTTCTCCAAGCATCCCTAGCATTCTTCAATGCAGCGTGTTCCACCTGCATTCTCCACTGCTCTGGAACGTTGAAGTGATCCATGATCTCCCGGACTATCCTTTGCCGTGTTTTTGTGTCAGGCTTCCGAAACCCCGACAGATTAATGTTGAGCCTTTCCCTGCCAACAAATCCACACACACACTCCCGAACCTTGTGCATGCTTTACCTGGTTTAGTTTGATCCCAAGACTTTAAATCGATATCTGTTACTTCATATACACCTTTAGGCTGGTTTGTGGGCTTCCTAGGAGCGTTCCTTCGTGTCCTGACCGGAAGGGTAATTGCTGCAGCTCTATCCCATGCAAGATTACTTGATCCTTCACCATTTGCTGAAGACCTAGGGTTGTCAGAATCATATGAAGATACATCTCCTGAAGCATGAGTGTTGTCGCTTCTACTCGGCATCTACAGAGAACACATGCAAAACTCAGGAAAGGAGGATAAGCATAAAACTAGCAACTTGGTATCAAGCTGTCTAAACATGTCATGCAATAATTTAGAAAATGTATGGCTTATTTGTTAAGTTCGTGTGACTCGGGCGCCCGCGATCTGTAAATCGGCAGTAACTTATTGGAACAAATACAACTTATATGTACTAGTTAAGAAGGTAGATAATGAACATATATACACTCTCCGTTATTTTATAGCCAATTTGGGAACATATAGGATGAAATAGGAAGAGGGATTGCGAGGAAATATGCCTCACCGTGATGGAGAGTAGTAACTAACAGGTTTCTTAATGCAAACTCGACCGGACCACGTGAGAGGCGAGGGTTACAGGATCGATATTCTCAATGGTGGATGGCGAGCAAACAAAGACGACGTGGCGCGGGCAGCCGTGTGTTGGGAACGGCAGTGGAGGTAGGCTTGACACTGAAGAGCTGGCATGCGGCCGGGGTGAGCACGCCAGTGCCGGAGAGGGTTCCACTGTGGATCTGGGAGAGGGGGGAGCTGACGATGGAGATTGGGTGGACTAGTTGAGTGAAACGCGGGCGGGCGATGGGGGGGTGTTGGGGGCCTAGGTGAAAAGGGTGAAAAATATCCCCGGTCGCCGCGCGGAAAGGCCTATGCAAGCGGTTGCCTCTAAGCGCTCGTGTGCACAAAGAGAATAATTTCGTTTGAAATGAAGACGTAGTAATTTTGAAATGAAGACGTGAGTTCATCGTTTCGCCTCTAATTTTTTTCCCGCATTAAGCAATCACCATTATACCACGGGTTTGATTTGCTGGCGCATTTCAGGTCTCGTGTGCTATATTTAAGACATTTTTTGGCATTTAGCATGCATTTTGGCAGATAAATCAAATCCTAGATGGACTGCATTTCCTATTGAAAGGGATGAGGATTGCCGTTCGATCTGGGAGCATCCAATGGTGCAGACGTACGATCCGTGGGGTTTGGGTTCTGGCCAATCAGAACGCACAACTCAATTCGCGCGTGCAGCAAGGGGGCATCAACAATGGTTTGGTAGGGACACGGCTTTCGTGAGTGAACCGTGTGCTATTTGAAAACATTTACATGAACTAATATCATATTTTTGGTTGAATGAAAACAAGAGTTCATTGCTTTGCCTCAAAATTGTTTTCCACGGTAAGAAATCACCATTGTACCATATGGTTCAATTTTTTCGTGCATTTGAGGTATTGTTTGCTATATTTGAGTCGTTTTCTATAGTCGAAACTACACGTGGGTGCTAGCTAGCAAGATCATCTGTGTGTCGCTTTGGGAGTTTTCATTTATTGTTCGAGAAATGGGAAAAATTCAAACAGTTCGGCCACAAGGTGCGGCCAGAGGCGTAAGCCTCATTGGTATTCTAATTACAGGAAATGCATAGAGTCTAGAAATAACAAAAATCGGTGTGTCACTGTGGTGTGCTCTCAGGATCACATGGATTTTTTTGGTAAATATGGCACAAGTTTTGATGCTCACACCTTCCAAATCGGAGCATCTCACAAGAAGGATCATAGTTTCCAAAATGAGACGCGGCACTTCGGACTCCAATCGTCAGTGACTAGATCGTTTCGCCTCGATTTTTTTTCATGGTAAACATTCACGTATATACCCTAGATTTGATTTTCTGGCCCATTTAAGGTCTTGCTGCTATATTTAAGTCATTTTTTGTACTTACCTTGCATTTAGTGCATATAATTAAATTCAAAACCGTTCTATAACTACATCTGGGTGTTAGTTAGCAAAGAAGGTGTACAAATCATTTGTGTGTCGCTTTGCGAGTTTTCATCCATTGCCCGAGAAACGGGGAGAAGGTTCAAACATTACGGCCGCGAGGAGCGGTCACCGACATTGGCCTAGATGGTATTTTAATTACTGGGAATTCAGATGGAGTCCAGACATCATCAAAATCGGTGTGTGCCCGTGGCGTGCTCTCACGACCCCTGCAAATTTTTTGGTAAAGTTTCGCACAAGTTTTGATGATCGCTCCTTCCAAACCGGAGCATCTCACATGAAGGACCATGGTTTCCAAAGGGAGGCATGTCAATTCAAACTCTAGTAGTCGGTGACTTCATCGTGGCCTCATAAAAATTTCCACGGTACGCAATCACCATTATACCACGGGATTGATTTTCTAACGCATTTTAGGTATCGTTAGCTATATTTAAGACATATTTTGAATTTAATGTGCAATTTGTGGATATAAATAAAATCACAACCGGAACTGCATGTGCCGTTGAAAGGGATGAGGATCGCGTTCGATCAAGGAGAGTCCAACAGTGCATACGTAGGATCCGTGGGGTTTGGGTTCTGGCCAATCAGAACACATGACTCAGATTGCGTGCGTGGCAGAGGGCATCGACCACGGTTTAGTGGACACACGACTTTTGTGAGTGAACCGTGTGCTATTTGAAAACATTTGCATTAACTAACAACATATTTTCGTTTGAATGAAAACATGAGTTCATCGTTTGGCCTCCAATTTTTTTCCACGGTAAGAAATCACGATTGTACCCTATGGTTTGATTTTCTGGTACATTTTACCAGGTGGCATGCCTGGCTAGCAATCTTAAACTTTGAATATGCAAAAAAAGAGATCTCGTTTGCTATATTTGAGTCATTTTTTGCACACACACACACACAAATATATATATATATATATATATATATATATATATATAGTTGCAACTACGCATGGGTATTAGCAAGATCATTTGTGTGTCGCTATGTGTCAGGGGAAACGACACCTATGGGATCACCGGGATCCCTTTTGCTACGGTTGGCGGGCGCGAGGTTGTGCAAAGAGCGGGTCTAGAAGCCAGCACAAGGATCATTTACCTAGGTTCGGGCCGCGAGGATGCGTAATACCCTAGTCCTGCTTTGGTGGATATTTGAGTGTTCTTGAGTTCTTGAACTAGCTACGATGCATGTGTCGTCCAAAAGATCTGAGTCCCCCCTCAGTATGCCGCGGGCCTCCTTTTATAGTCAAAGTGGCTGCCACAGTGGCACATAGGAGGTGGAAAGCTATACAGTAGTCGAGTTCTCCTGGCACCGTAGGACAAACGCATTTAATGTGCTGCCGACGTGCCCTTCTTGCTTTATCGGGGACGGCAAGGAAGCTCATCCTAGATGTCACCGCTTCACCTGGCTTCGTCGCGCGTCCGAACTGAAGAGGCGTGTAGCACCACGCTGGCTGGCTGCTGAGTTGGCCTAGATGCCGCACGTGGCCACACAAGTGCGTGCCTAGCTGGTGGGTTGGTAGTTGCATGGGAATGACGATGGAGTTTTGGGAGATGTGGGCCTGGCTACGGCCCCGTGGATGTCTTCGGCAAGAGTCTTGCCGGGGCCCCGACAAGGGTCTTGCGGCGGCATCATGGTCGTCCCCGACAAGGGTCTTGCCGGGGGTCTCGTGGGTATCTTTGGCAAGGATCTTGCCGAGGATCATCGTATTCTAGTTATCATCTAGTCTTGTGTGCTTCTAGTTTCCACAAAGATTTGCATGCCACCCTGGAGGTGCCTCCCGAGCCTCGGTTCCAAAGTGGTCGATGGTGTTGGAACCCTTGGGCTCAAGGGTGGCGGCTCTGCTGGTATTGGGCAAGTTGCCCCGTCAAGGTTCTTGCTGGGGCTGTGGAGGCCACCCCAGCAAGGGGTGGGGGGGGGCTCACCTCGTCCTTCTACTCTTCGTGTTTCTGGCTTGGCGTTGTTCTGGTTGTCTTGTGGCTTTGCTTCCTTCCTCTGCCCCGCTAGGTGTGGCCACAGGCGCGGCTCCCACTGCCCGCGCACAGGTAAAGGGGTACAGAATAGAGCCCCTGGGCCTGGGCCACATATAAGCACGATGCGTTGTTGGTCTAGGCCCAAAATGGTGCACGGGCACGTGGGGCGGAGTTTTTATCGCAGTAACTCTTTGCTGTTTACGCTTCCCCATGACCCGTGTTGGATGCACGGCGTGGGGGTCGTGCGTGACGTGGATGTCATGCGTGGAGTGACCGCAACACGCTTGCGTCACTCCATGGTTTCAATAGTAAAGAGGCGGTCCGTGTTATCCTCACAAAAACAGAGGGAGCTGCAGAGGCGCAGCTCATTTACTAAGTAGACTTGGGTCGTGGCCATCATGGCGCCCGCGCCCTACGATCACGGGGCACGAAACGGCCGCTCCACTCGCCATCTGAGTCCTGGCTCACCCGCCACGTGTCCTGCATGCGTCGGGGAGGGCAGGCGGTGGACACAGAAGGCGTGGGCTTTAATGCTGGGGCGGGGGACCGGGCATCGCTGATTGGGGTAGCGGGTCGGTCCTGTTTCCTCGCGCCTCCAGCGGTTGGATTGGCTGGTTGGGGTGATCATGCCCGGGCTCGTTTGGCCTCGTCCCTTTATATATAAGGGGAGAAGGATAGCATCTTCTCACACCCATCTTCTCTTAGTCCAATCCCTTTCCTTCCCTTCGCCATGGCGAGAGGGCGTGGTCGTGGCCGTGTTCCTGGGGAGGCGAGCAGGTCTTCTTCATGCCAGAGGGTGGCGGCGGTCAAAGAAGAGCCGGACGCCGATGGTGAAGGCCATGCTCGAGGCAGAGGCGCCGGCCGGGGCCGTGGTCGTGGAGGTGGCCGAGGCAGAGGTGGGCGCGGATGAGGGACACCCGCGTCATCACCATCTTCGTCGCCATTTCCTCCGCCATTTCCTCCTACCTTGTCGAGCGGTCATGTTGGGGATTCGACGCTGGAATTTATCCTGCAAATGCATGGGCCGCTGCGCAGCCGCCTTCGCCTTCCTAAAGCGTTTGCGAGGGTGCTAGAGATCGACCGTCCATCGAGGCTAAGGCTTCACATGGAGGGGTGTTGCCATGGCGACATGCGGTTGAACACAGGGTTCCCCGCCCCTCATGTGATGCTTCTTTGTCGGGACTGGAAAACCTTCGCACATGCCCATTGCTTGATGGATGGGCACGCCCTCTACTTCAAGCTAGCGGAGAGCGACCTGCTCCCCGTCAAGGTCTTCGGGCGCTCGGGACACAGACTAGGGTCTTATGCCGAGAGCTCGACTGATGGTGAAGCTCCTCTTCGGGCGAGAGCAACGAGGGAGACAACGACAACGACGACGAGGGTAGCGGGCGGGGGGGTGATGGGTCCGATTAGGCGTTGGACACACCATCCCTGGGCGATGCCGGCAGCACCATCATCTGCATCGCTAGCTCCTTGAACTTCTCGGGGTCACCTCCTTGGCCGGTTGGCGTGGGAAGGTCGGGGAAGATGAAGAAGGTGGGCGGTGGGCTGTCAAGTTGGAGTACACGGGCACCGACACCTTCGTCGCGTATTGCCAGCCCGCTGCCTCATCATTCGGCTCTTCTCTCGGCACCATCGTCACCAGCCCTCTTCTGGACGACCGCCGGGATGTTCTTTTGGTGCCTTCTGCTGCTCGTACCTCGCCTAGGCGCTCCTTTTGCCCTTCTGTTATCTTGTTCCGTTTCCTGAGGAGAGGGACAAGAAATGGATTACGGGCATCTTATCTCTTTTTAGCTTTTAAGCCTACAGGCCTCAGTAAGATTTAAACCTTGTAACCCCCCTGCTCATGTATGCATTCTGTATGAATTGTACTTGTTATCAACATATTAATGAAGAGAAGGGTGTTTGCCGGGTTTCTTTTGCGCGTGGGCGAGGCCCGCACCAAGGAATGAGTCCTTGTTATCTTAATATAAACATTGTGACCTGGCAACAGACCCTGCCGTCCTCCTGCCCCATAGCTCGACTACACTCATGCTCTTGGCGGAGGTAGGGGCAAAGTAGGATTGGGCCCTTCATCCATTCCTTTCCCACCGAGCTACGACCAAGTCCCGACCCAATGTAAAGTTTTTGGACACGGGGAAGAGGGAACACGATGGTATAAGGGTGAGCGAAGTCTCGTACGTTCAAGTTTCATACAGAAGTAAGGAGTGGGGGATGAAAGACTTATCTGATTTTGCAGCCTCCCGACAATATTGGCTTGCCGCGGTCGGATCTTTGGGTCTGCAGCCCCCGGCAACCTTGCCTTGCTGAGGTTGGGGCGCCGGCCTGTTCTCTTTCTTCCAAACAGCTCAGCAGAAATGTTCATGCGCCCTGCGAACCGAAAAGGGCGGGAAAGAACAGAGAGACGCGCACCCGACCTCTAGGCTAGGGGTTAGTCACCACTAAGCACTATCAACCCTAACCGAGGGAGAGACTCAACCTAGCATGCATGCTAAAACTTACGGCGCCAGCGCTTCATTTATTTATGCTCAGGGTCTGCGCCTGGCTTTGTACAAAGGGTTACATGCCTTGCCGACAAGGCTTGTACAAAAAGGTGGTCTTCCGGGGGGCCGACAACCGTGCCTTACGGGTAAAACTTACGAAGATGTTCGATGTTCCAGGAATTGCTTACTGGAATACCATGTTCGGTCTCCAGGCGGTCTGCGCCGAGCCTGGTGACTTGTATTACCCGATAAGGGCCTTCCCACTTCGGCGTCAACTTGTTGGAATTCTTGGCTGACTGAATGCACCGAAGAACAAGGCCGCCTTCCTCAAAGCTTCAGGCATGAACCTTGCGGCTATGGTAGTGGCGCAAGGCTTGCTGGTAGCGCGCTGCTCGCACAGCCGCCCGAAGATGATCTTCCTGAAGGAGCATTGCGTCATCTTGCCGCAATTGCTCTTGCTCAAGCTCTTCATAAGCGAGCACTCTGGGTGACCCGTATGTGAGTTCCATGGGGAGAACTACTTCTCCCCCGTAAACGAGGGAGAAAGGTGTCTGGCCGGTGGCTCGATTTGGTGTCCTTCCGATTGACCAAAGAACCGCCGGCAATCCATCAATCCAGCGCCTCCCGCACTTGTGTAGCCTATCAAAAGTCCTTGTCCGGAGGCCTCGCAATACTTCAGCATTTGCCCTCTCATCTTGGCGATTGCTTCGTGGGTGTGCAACAGAAGCAAAATAGACCTTGTTGCTGAGGTCTTGAATGTATTGCATGAAGGTGCGGCTCGTGAACTGTGTGCCATTGTCGGTGATGACTCTGTTTGGTACACCAAAACGGTAGACTAGTCCCTTGAAGAACCTGACGACTGATTGTGCTGTTACCTTTCTCGTTGCTTCCACCTCTGGCCACTTTGTGAACTTGTCGATTTCAACGCACAAGTACTCAAAGCCCCCGACAAAATGGGGGAAGGGGCCCAGTATGTCGAGCCCCCAGACCAAGAATGGCCAGGAGAGAGGAATTGTTTGGTGAGCTTGAGCTGGTTGATGAAGCTTCTTCGAATGGAACTGACACGCTTCGCACTTGGTTACTAGTGCCGTTGCATCCTGGAGGGTAGTGGGCCAGAAGAAACCTTGTCGGAATGCCTTGCCGGCAAGGGCCCTCAACCCTATGTGGGAGCCACATATGCCTCTGTGTATCTCTGCCAACAGCTCTAGTCCTTCCTCCTCGGAGATGCACTTTAATTTCACACCGTTTGGTTTTTTCTGTATAGAACATCATCGACGAACTGATACATGGCAGACCGACGGGCTACTTTCTCCGCTTCTTCCTGCTCCTCAGGGAGTTCCCCGGTTTGGAGAAATCAAACAGTATGCTGCGCCCATGCCGGAGCCTGGGGCTAGACGACAATGACCAAAGGCATCTCTTCTGCCATGGGGGTGGCTGTCTCCGCGGCCAGGGCTTGCCGCCCTACCGGAGTCTGTCCCCCCACGGCAGGCTCAGTGTCCCCGGCAACATCCTTGCCACCGGCTCCTGGGAGCATGGCAGGAAAGTACTTTCCGGGGCCTGATTTCCTCTGCTTGTTTTGCTCTATCGATGGTTCGATGGATGCTTGAGTTAGTCTAAGCACAAAGGTACCTGGCTCCACAGGCAGTTTGTGGGTAGTGCATTTTGACAAGTAGTCGGCGATGCCGTTCTCCACCCGGGAAACATGCTCCGCTTGTATACCGTCAAAGCGCTCCTCCAGCTTCCCCACTTCATCTACGTAGGCCTCCATAAATGGGCTCTGGTAGTCTTTGTTAACTTGCTTGACGACAAGCTGTGAATCACCCCTGACGATGAGCTTCTTGATTCCGAGGTCTGCCACGATCCTGAGACCAGCAAGCAACCCCTCGTATTCCGCAGTGTTGTTCGTTGACATCTCCCTGGGAAAGTGCATCTGGATTACATACTTGAGGTGTTCTCCGGTAGGTGCGACGAGCAGCACACCAACACCGGCGCCTTGCAGCGAGAAAGCCCCATCAAAGTACATAATCCAGTCGCGACTTGTTTCCTTGCCGGGGAGAGTGGTCTCCTGGATCTCTTTGTCGGGCGTTGAGGTCCATTCTGCAATGAACTCTGCCAAGACTCTACTCTGGATTGTCGAAGTGCTTTCAAACTTCAACCCAAAGCTCGACAGTTCCAAGGCCCATTCCACAATTCTCCCGGTTGCGTCTGGGTTATACAATATCCGTTGCAACGGGAGGCGGGTGACGACGGTGATCTCGTGTGCTTGGAAGTAATGACGCAGCTTCCTCGAGGCCATAAGGAGGCCGAAGAGCAATTTCTGCACACCGGAGTACCTTGATCTAGCCCCCTGCAAGATGGAGCTGACAAAGTTGATCGGGTGCTGCATCATCTTCTTCTTCTGCACTACTTCATTTGCTCGCGTCGCTTCTGCTTTGGTGGCGTCAGATTCGGTCAGGTGCTCTGCCTCGCCACTGGTCAGCCGTGCCGTTGCTATCACCCCCACATTGACCTCCCTCTGCGCCACCAGTGCAGCACTGACCACTTGATTTGTTGCCGCTAGATACAGTAGCAATGGCTCTTGTGGTTTAGGCGCAACCAGTATTGGCGTAGAGGAGAGGTATTCCTTCAAATCCTGCAGTGCTGCTTCGGCCTCCGGGATCCACTCCATTGGGCCCGCCTTTTCAAGATTTTGAAAAAGGGAAGGGCGCGCTCAGCAGACTTGGAGATGAATCTGCTCATGGCGGCAACACAGCTAGCGAGCCGACGCACATCCTTGATTCGCCTGGGCGCCTCAATCTACTCAATGGCCTTGATATTGTCTGGATTCGCCTCGATCCCACATTGTGACACAAAGAACCCGAGAAGTTTGCTGGACGAAACACCAAAGACACACTTCTCAGGGTTCAGCTTGAGGTTGATCTTGCACAAATTTGCAAACATCTCTTCTAAGTCTTGTATGAGTGTTGCCTTGTCTTTGGTTTTGACCACTTTGTCATCCATATAAGCTTCCATATTTCTATGTAGCTGAGGCTCAAAACCAATTTGGACTGCTCTTGGAAATGTTGAGCCAGCGCTCTTCAACCTGAAAGTCATTCGCATAAAACAATACGTACCACATGGGGTGATGAACGCAGTATTCTCTTCATCTTCTCTTGTCATGAAGATCTGGTGGTATCCCAAGTAAGCATCAAGGAATGATAGCAAGTCACACCCGGCCATGGAGTCCACAATCTGGTCAATGCGCGGCAAAGGGAAATGATCTTTTGGACAAGCCTTATTGATGTTCGTGTAATCAATACACAGCCTCCATTTCTCATTTGCCTTGCGCACCACTACCGGATTGGCCAATTAAGGGAGTCCTGGACTAAGGGGTCCTCGGACATCCGACCTATTGGACATGGGCCGGACTGATGGGCTGTGAAGATACGAAGACCGAAGACTCTACCCGTGTCCGGATGGGACTCTCCTTGGCATGGAAGGCAAGCTTGACGTCCAAATATGAAGATTCCTTTCTCTGTAACCAACATTATGTAACCCTAGATCCTCTAGTGTCTATATAAACCGGAGGGCTAGAGATCCTCATAATCATAGTCAGACATGCTAGACTTTTAGGGTTTAGCCATTACAATCTCGTGGTAGATCAACTCTTGTAATACTCATATTCATCAAGACCAATCAAGCAGGAAGTAGGGTATTACCTCCATAGAGAGGGGACAAACCTGGGTAAACATTGTGTCCCTTGTCTCCTGTTACCATCGACCTTAGACGCACAGTTTGGGACCCCCTACCCGAGATCCGCCGGTTTTGACACCGACATTGGTGCTTTCATTGAGAATTCTGCTGTGACATCGAAAGATAGGATCGATGGCTCGCCTTGTTCTCAAGGACAACGTCACCTTCGGAGGAACACTAGCCCTAGGCCAAACCCTCCGGCTGGACGGCTTCATCATGACCGCCCGTTCGGCCGTTAAGCTGATGATGACTTCTCGGGTCATTGAAAATTCCCTCCATGTTGACTCCAAATACTCCAAGCAGATGGATCCGGTGGAGCTGTCGTCTTTAAACGAGCTCCTAGATCACATTGTCGCCCTGGGGGTCGCCACAGACTATGATCGGATTGGGCTTATACCCGACCAGAGAGAAATTAAAACTCCACCGATCACCCATCAAGTAGCGGTAGTAGAGGAGCAGGACGACAACTCTTCCTCTATATTGAGGATGAACTACGTTCGGATCTCCGAGCTTGAAGAGCCGGACACCTACCTGCAGAAAGACATGCCTTGTCCTCCGAACATAGAATCGGACGATAAGCCCAAAAAATCAGTTGACATCCCGGAGCCCAAACTACAAAGTTCGGAAGTTCTTCCAACTCCGGATCCTAAATTGGGTCAGGGTTCGGATTTCAAACCACCCACCCACCCAGATATAAGCGCTCTCATGAGCATATGACAGTAGTCTCAGGAAACGGTCCATCACTTCTGGGCCTGATTCCTCCATTTCAAGGATAAGATGGAAGATTGCCGCGACGAAGACGCGATCTCAATGTTCCGCAACAATTGCACGGATAAGGAATCCTCAACGCCATCAACCATCGTCGCATATCATGCTTCGCAAACTTGGCAACCATAGTATACAAGTACAGCACAATGGAAAGCGCCTGGAAAACTCAGGCAGCCCGCTGGGAACCGCCGGTTTCCACCCAACCCCTCGTTCAGGTGAAAAGGACGCACCCTCGTGGCACGCCCAGCCCAATGGTAAAGAAATATAAGCCCGTTACGGGACACATAACCGTTCTGGAGGGATGGCTCGATGGACCATGCAAGTTACACGCAACACCGGATACTATATCAATCCACAACCTTAGAGCATGTTGGATACTATGGCAGGTGGTCAAAAGCGGCTAGGATATCCTCACCAAAAACAACCCATAGCAATATCCCCCAGAAGACGACGACCTCAGAGTATTGACGGTCTTCGAGACTTTCGCTTCAAACAGTAAGCGCAAAAGGGCACTCCGCGACCTCGCCCAAGTCTGCCAAATCGCAGCAACAAACCCTTGGAACGACTGTAACAACCCCAGTCAGTATATGCATTAAAGTGAATGCATCATGTCTACTTTATTCGGAAAGTTGAAATGGGGATGACAAAAACCCCCAGCACCACTTAAACCAACTAGGGTTTACTAAAATCCTTTTCAATGAACCTGAAATGCCCTTCTAAAATGTTCATCATCTTTGCCTTGGTCTAGAACCTCTAACAAAAATGGTGCACAATTTTCTAGGACAGCATAAGGTCACTGGATTAAATCATACTCTATTTGCATTTTGACATTTAAATACTATAAAATATTTTAAATGTCCAAATAATCATAAACTAAAATGATTACTGTTGGATATATTTTAACAGTAGCCACGAGCAGTTTCATGATTTTTGGGTTTGTTATGGTATTTTTAATAAAGCCCTGAAGCTACAGAAGAAATAGAAAACATGAACTAAAAGAGAGAGAGAGTTTTACCTGGCCTCACCTGTGCAACCCACCTGGCCGGCCCAGCTGGCGGCCCAGCCAACTGGCCCAGTCCACCACCGCAGCCCCCTCTCTCGCCTTCCTCCTCGCGCCAATAGGCACGGGCGTGTGCCCGCGGTGCGCTAGCACGCGCGCGGCCACCGATGGCCACCTCCTGCTTCTGCCGACGCCCAAGACGACTCCAGACGATGCCACACACCCCTTGGAACCCCCTTGACCTCTCCCCGTGCTTCTCCCCTCCCCTGTCTCTATCACGTGCAGCCGCTCGAACACGCCCGTCGCGCCGCTCGCCGTTCCCGCGGCCACCGGCCACCCCACGCCTCACCGATGCGCCTAGAAGCTCCGCCACTTTGTCCTCGACCCCCTTGCTGAGCTACACAACGCCGAACACCTCGAAGCGCCACCCCCGACGCCTTCTTCTTCCTCAGGTCGATGAGATCGCCTCCGCCGCTCCGCTTGCTTCGGACCTCCTCTGAGCTCGTCGTTTGCACTGCCGCAATCTCTGTGAGCCACTCACCTGAACCCGCCTCTTCTTCATTCTGTTTACACGCTGTACCCGTCGTTCCGCCGGAGACCGAACCGCGCCGCCCCCGAGCTTCTCGCCGCTGTGGCCACAGCCACCACAACCCCCAACCGAGCGCACCCACGTGCTCACCGTGCCGCGTAGGTGCCGTAGGAGCCAAGCACGCCACCCCACGGGCACCGCAGCCCCGCACCCGAGTGCGCCCGTACTCCGGCCGCCGCTCGGCTCATCGCCACCGCTGCTACACGCTGCCCCAGCACACACCACAACCACCACTAGATGTGCCGCATCGCGGGCTTTCTAGCACGCCCATCCGCGCGTCCAGCCGACGCCGGAGATGGTCAGACGAGGAGCGCCGTCGCGTCTGCTTACCGCTGGCGGTTAGTCGACCGATTAGCTGACGTGGCACAGGATTAATTAGTGCTAACCACCGATTAGTGTAACCCCAGGGGTCTTTGACAGACGGGCCCCACCCCTCATTCAACCACAGGGTTATTCCCTGTTTAAATTAAGCTAATGCCTGTGACCCCACAGGTCAGTTTGAACTTGCCACCTCAGCGTTGACTGGGCCCCACTGGTCAACCTTTGTTGTTGACGCTATTACATTGACACGCGGGTCCCACTGGTTAGTTTGACCTGGACCGGCCCTGTTGACCTGCTGAGGTCAGCATGACTTAATGCTAACGCAGTAAACATTTTCTGGAATTTAAAATAAATCAGAAATGATTTATAAATTTCAGAAAATGTCCGAAACTTCTAAAAATCATAGAAAATAATCTATAACTCAGTTTGAAAAGATTTATATATGAAAAATTATGAGAAAAATATGAAGAATCTTTCTATGCCATATTCATGCATGTTTGAGCAAGTTAACATCACTATTTAGGACAAACTAAGTGAATGGCATTTGAATGTTAACATATGGAGTTGAATTTGAACCTAGGGTTCAACCCAACTTCATTTAATATGGTTGCTAGCTGCTTTAGTTCAATCAACATCATATTGCCATGTCATGAGCATGCATCATATTGTTGCATTGCATTGATTCTGTTTCTTCTCTGTTGCTAGTAATTGTTCCCTCTGAGTAGACGATGTTCCGACGATGAGTTCGATGACACCGATGAAGAGCTATATTATCTTCAGAAGTGCCAGGCAAGCAAAACCCCCTTGTTCATTCCTATGAAATCCCACTCTCTCGCTCCCGCTCTCTTTTACTGCATTAGGACAACAATGATTCAACTTTTACATGCTGCGGTACTTGAACCCCTTTTCCTCTGCATGACCTGTCGTTGCCACAGTAAATAGATGAAACCCACTAGCGTGAGTAGGAGTGGTTTGAGCCCTGATGTGCCTACTCATTCATGCTTGTTTGTCATGGCTGCTACTACTTAGAGTTGAGTCGGGTCTGATTCATTGGGGTTGAATTGGAATGGTGATGATCATGTCCTACTGTGTGTGAGCTAAGTGTGTGAACATGATTTGGTAAAGGTAGCGGTGAGAGGCCATGTAGGAGTACATGGTGGGTTGTCTCATTGAAACTGTCCTCAGGAACTGAGTTATGTGTTTGTGATCCATGAACAACTACTACCACACGTTGGGCCCTGAAATATGACCCCGCTCGACTTATTAACCGCCCCTGTCCTGTGTCCAGGAGTTGCAACTAGTTTTTGGTGTTTGTAGGATATGTGTTGGAGGCCGTGCGTAGCGCTGACCCTAGGGGTGGGCTATGATGCGGTAGATACACCGTGGACTGGTATACCGGGCGCCCGTTTGGTGTCTCGGGAACCCTACACACATCGTTTGGGGCTGTGAGCGAAACCCCGGCCAGAACTCCTCGCGGATGGAACCTGAATAGGCGATAAACCTGGACTAGAGACTTGTGTGTTAGTCAGGTCGTGTTCTACACCCACGTCGGCTTTCACTTGAAGTCTGCCGAGCACATGTCGTGTGCAAACGCTAAGTGGTGGAAATATGTGTGAAGAAGTACACCCCTGCAGGGTTATAAATGATCTACTCGAATAGCCGCGTCTGCGGTAAAGAACTTCTGGGTTTCCTATACAGTTCATAGATAACTTGAAGTGGATACTCTAAAACTCGCAAGATAAGCGTGAGTGCTATGGATGGCCTTCTCGTAGGGAGACGGGAGCGGATCCATAGTGGTGTATTGTTATGGTGAATATGTGGACTCGTGTGCGCCACCTCAAAAGAGTTACTTGCAGTCGTAGTTTAGGATAGCCACAGAGTCAAAGCTGGCTTGCTATAGTTAAACTCCACCACCCCCTTTGTTGATACTGATGCATATGTAGTTAGTTATGATGTAAGTCTTGCTGGGTACATTTGTACTCACGTTTGCTTAATTTATGTTTTTGTAGAGAGACTTCAGTCTCACTAGTAGTTCCGCGTGGACTTCGACATTTAGCTTGTTACCTCAGCTACGATCTTGTGCCCTCGGCAGGATCTTGTAGATAGTCAGGCTTCTTAGCCTTTTTCATTTGTAGTTGTCTGTACTCAGACAAGTTAAGCTTCCGCATGTGCTTGTTGCTTGTATGCTCTATATGTTGGGTCATGAGACCCATGTTATAATATCAGGCTCTTCGGAGCCTAACGAATAAATACTTCGAGTTGTAGAGTTTTGTTGTGATGCCATGTTGTATTTACACATATCGGGCATATTGTGTGTATGATTGAAATGCTTGGTATGTGTGGGATCCGACAACCTAGTTGTTTATCCTTGGTAGCCTCTCTTATGGGGAAATGTAGTCTAGTGCTTCCACTGACCCATGGTAGTCTGCTACAGCCCGGTTTACCAGAGTCCTGCTAGCCCAGTTACTACTGCTCCGGAACACCTAGACTACCCGGCATGTGTCCCACTTTGTTCCTGTGTCTTTCGTTTCGGGGAAATGTCACGCCGTGACTTCCGGAGTCCTGCTAGCCTGCTACAGCCCGGGTTCCCGGAGTCCTGTTAGCCCAGTTGCTATAGCTCGGATTCGCACGCTGATGACCGACGCGTTCGATGCTGGTTCATGTATGCCTGTCCTTGTAAGTTAGTGCCACTTTGGGTTCACGAAAAGTCATGGCGGCCCGGGTTCTTTGTCATATGGATGCTAGCGACATTATCATATACATGAGCCAAAAGGCGCAAACGGTCCTAGGGCAGGTAAGGTGGCACCCATGGAAATACCATGCGTGAGGCCGCAAAGTGATATGTTGTGTTACATTCTAGATCGGTGTGACTTAGGATCGGAGTCCTGACAACTTTGGTATCAGAGCCTGACTACCTGTAGGATTACCATGCCAAACTGGTCGAAGTTGAGTCTAGAAATTCTTTAGTTAAATAAGAGAATTGATTATGGATGGGAACGTAAGGCTCTTTTTACTTCTTATACCTTATGCCCTTCTGATCCGAGTCATCCTATTTTTCCTACGGGGTTAAGGAACTAGGCTTTCTCTTCTTTCTATCAGGATCACGTGTTACTAATACTTAGACTTGTATGATTGTTGGATTCAAGCCTCGGTTCAGTTTCTACTACTTCAGTATGTTGACAGTTGATCTCGGAACCTTGATATTGTGATTCTGAGTGGTTATGCCACCATTTTTGTAGAATGTCCCAATCTTTTTGAGCAATTACAGCTGTTATGCTATCCGAGTCATCCGAGGTTTCTAAATAGTCTGACGCACTTGCAAATCATTCCTCCATGTTCCTGATGTCCATTTGGGCCAGATTAACCACACTAACGAGTGTGTTGAGGTACTTCATTGCCTCGGCATATATGTTGAACCAAATACCATGAACTGCTTATGGCAGAAGTTCTTGAACCAAAAGGTCACAACCAGAGTGCTCTTGATGAGTTCTCCATTATGCATTGTGAATCTGCCAGTCCTACCTTTCTGCATGGATTATCTGGAAGAAATATGTTGAACTTGTTTGACATACTAAATCTATGCATTCACAACTCAGAAAACCATATGTTCCTTTGAGTTGTCTCTCTTTAGTTGTATTCTGACCTCTGTCTATCAATTGATAGTCAGGACTAATTGTGCATTCGTGTTATCGATGCCTATTATTCTTGTGGTCCGTCAAGCCATTCTATTCCGGAATGACTAGGAGAAACAAACTACAGCACCTCATCCATTTCTTGGACTAGTCAAAGTAGTTGTATTCCGCAGATTAAAATACCAATCCAGCTTTTGTTCTGTTCTACCTCGGAGTATTACCCCCTTTATGTCAGGATTGTCATGAGAATTGCAGCATCTCTCATGAATTCTTGACGCAATGATACTTCTCGCCATCATTATTCATTCCTCGGTCCCGTGTTGTTGTAACCGGAATGCTGACAAGTGAACTGTGATGTGTGAAATCAATACTCCTAGCAACTTCGTTGTTTGGTAGTTAATGGACAATACTCTCACTCTTAGCGTGTTAGTTATTGAACCATCATTCTAAGATTGATCGTGCTACCTAGTCCATTTTCCCTGGTGCACTCTTCGATCAATGAGATAGGATTGTGTCAATCCATTACTCTCTTGGTCACATCGTCTTTCCTCAAAAGCAAGATTATTCTCGAGCTTAGTAGCACATCGGTGGTTCTTGATTTTTCGAATATCCTCTCGGAAGTATCACCAGGTTGTTCCCTGACTGTTATGTTGAGCTCGTGATCAAGTTGGTTTCTTGTAAACCACCCCTTCTCCAAGAATCCGTGTTGGATATCCCTAAGCTAGTTGGTTAAGCTAAACAACAACTTGGAGAGTTGGAAGATAAAAGCTTGTCTGACTTAGTTCATTTCTAAGGGATATCCTTCTGTGTGTGTGCGTATGTTGAAGAGAGATGATATCTTCATAAATTGTTCCTCGTGATCGGTTGTTGAATCTATCGTCTTGTCCAAACCTTGATTTGAGTGTGGGCTATTGTTAAATCAAGTTAGAACCAACGATATTTGTAACGTTGTCTTACTCGTGGTTGATCCCTCAAGCATACACCATTTCATCTTTTGGTCTGACCAATACTATCACATTGTTCACATAATGGTGGAAGTCTAGTGATATGGAAATTCCGATGAGTTGTTGTTGAGCCCATCAGCAATATTTTGTCTCCTCCATGGTTTATGTTGAACATAAATCTAGCGTTGGAAACTTTGAAAGCATTTCTTCATGCTAGCTCATGAAGCATATGTTTGGATGAAAGAAGTGACTCCCTCTCATTCATGTGCATTCGATGCAAGTTGCTGCCGTGAATTTGAGAAAGTTAGTTTTGTTGGGGATCGTAGCAGAAATTAAAAAATTTCTACGCATCACCAAGATCAATCTATGGAGTATTCTAGCAACGAGGGAAATAGGAGTGCATCTACATACCCTTGTAGATCGCGAGCGGAAGCGTTCAAGTGAACGGGGATGATGGAGTCGTACTCGCCGTGATCCAAATCACCGATGACCAAGTGCCGAACGGACAGCACCTCCGTGTTCAACACACGTACGGTTGGGAAGATGTCTCCTCCTTCTTGATCCAGCAAGGGGAAAGGAGAGGTTGATGAAGATCCAGCAGCACGACGGCGTGGTGGTGGATGCAGCAGGATCCCGGCAGGGCTTCGCCAAGCACAAGCGGGGAGGAGAGGTGTTACGGAGGGAGAGGGAGGAGCCAAGAGCAAGGTGCGGCTGCCCTCCCTCCCTTCCACTATATATAGGGGCTAGGGGGGCGCATGCCCCCTTGGAGATCCCATCTAAAAGGGGGGGCGGCGGCCCCTGGGGGCAACGGCCCCCTTAGGGTTTCCAACCAGGGGGGCGCATGCCCCCTCGGGGGGCAACGGCCCCCTAGGGTTTCCAACCCTAGGCGCCTTGGGCCCTTGGGTGGGGCGCACCAGCCCATCAGGGGCTGGTTCCCACGCCACTTCAGCCCATGGGGCCCTCCGGGATAGGTGGCCCCATCCGGTGGACCCCCGGGACCCTTTCGATGGTCCCGGTACAATACCGGTAAGCCCCGAAACCTTCCCACTGGCCGAAACTGGACTTCCTATATATAAATATTTACCTTCGGACCATTCTGGAACTCCTCGTGATGTTCAGGATCTCATCTAGGACTCCGAACAACTTTCGGGTTACTGCATACTAATATCTCTACAACCCTAGTGTCACCGAACCTTAAGTGTGTAGACCCTACGGGTTCGGGAGACACGCAGACATGACCGAGACGCCTCTCCGGTCAATAACCAACAACGGGATCTGGATACCCATGTTGGCTCCCACATGCTCCTCGATGATGTCTTCGGATGAACCACGATGTCGGGGACTTAATCAATCCCGTATTCAATTTCCTTTGTCAATCGGTACGTTACTTGCCCAAGACTCGATCGTCGGTATCCCAATACCTTGTTCAATCTCGTTACCGGCAAGTCACTTTACTCGTACCGTAATGCATGATCATGTGACCAACCCCTTGGTCACATTGAGCTCATTATGATGACGCATACGGAGATACCTCTCCGTCATACGGAGTGACAAATCCCAGTCTCGATTCGTGCCAACCCAACAGACACTTTCAGAGATACCTGTAATGTACCTTTATAGTCGCCCAGTTATGTTGTGACGTTTGGCACACCCAAGGCACTCCTACAGTGTCCGGGAGTTGCACAATCTCATGGTCTAAGGAAATGATACTTGACATTCAGAAAAGCTACAGCAAACGAACTACACGATCTTTGAGCTAAGCTTAGGATTGGGTCTTGTCCATCACATCATTCTCCTAATGATGTGATCCCGTTATCAATGACATCTAATGTCCATAGTCAGGAAACCATGACTATCCTTTGATCAACGAGCTAGTCAACTAGAGGCTCACTAGGGACGTGTTGTGGTCTATGTATTCACACATGTATTACGATTTTCGGATAACACAATTATAGCATGAACAATAGACAATTATCATGAACAAAGAAATATAATAATAACCATTTTATTATTTCCTCTAGGGCATATTTCCAACAGTCTCCACTTGCACTAGAGTCAATATTCTAGTTACATTGTGATGAATCGAACACCCATGCCTTCTGGTGTTGATCATGTTTTGCCCTAGGGAGAGGTTTAGTCAACGGATCTGCCACATTCAGGTCCGTATGTACTTTACAAATCTCTATGTCTCCATTTTGAACACTTTCACGAATGGAGTTGAAGCGACGCTTGATATGCCTGGTCTTCCTGTGAAACCTGGGCTCCTTGGCAAGGGCAATAGCTCCAGTGTTGTCATAGAAGAGAGTCATCGGGCCCGACGCATTGGGTATGACTCCTAGGTCGGTAATGAACTCCTTCACCCAGACTGCTTCTTGTGCTGCCTCCGTGGCTGCCATGTACTCCGCTTCACATGTAGATCCCGCCACAACGCTTTGCTTGCAACTGCACCAGCTTACTGCCCCACCATTCAAAATATTCACGTATCCGGTTTGTGACTTGGAGTCATCCAGATCTGTGTCGAAGCTAGCATCAACGTAACCCTTTACGATGAGCTCTTCGTCACCTCCATAAACGAGAAACATGTCCTTAGTCCTTTTCAGGTACTTCAGGATATTCTTGACCGCTGTCCAGTGTTCCATGCCGGGATTACTTTGGTCCCTTCCTACCAAACTTACGGCAAGGTTTACATCAGGTCTGGTACACAGCATAGCATACATGATAGACCCTATGGCCGAGGTATAGGGGATGACACTCATCTTTTCTCTATCTTCTGCCGTGGTCGGGCATTGAGCCGTGCTCAATCTTGTACCTTGCAATACAAGCAAGAACCCCTTCTTTGACTGATCCATTTTGAACTTCTTCAATATCTTGTCAAGGTACGTACTCTGTGAAAGACCAATGAGGCGTCTCGATCTATCTCTATAGATCTTGAGGCCTAATATATAAGCAGCTTCTCCAAGGTCCTTCATTGAAAAACACTTGTTCAAGTAGGCCTTTATGCTTTCCAAGAATTCTATATCATTTCCCATCAACAGTATGTCATCCACATACAATATGAGAAATTCTACAGAGCTCCCACTCACTTTCTTGTAAATGCAGGCTTCTCCATAAGTCTGCATAAACCCAAACGCTTTGATCATCTCATCAAAACGAATGTTCCAACTCCGAGATGCTTGCACCAGCCCATAAATCGAGCGTTGGAGCTTGCACACCTTGTCAGTATTCTTAGGATCGACAAAACCTTCCAGCTACATCATATACAATTCTTCCTTAAGGAAACCATTAAGGAATGCCGTTTTGACGTCCATTTGCCATATCTCATAATCATAGAATGCGGCAATTGCTAACATGATTCGGACGGACTTCAGCTTCGCTACAGGTGAGAAAGTCTCATCGTAGTCAACCCCTTGAACTTGTCGATAACCCTTAGCGACAAGCCGAGCTTTATAGATGGTCACATTACCATCCGCGTCTGTCTTCTTCTTAAAGATCCATTTATTTTCTATGGCTCGTCGATCATCGGGCAAGTCATTCAAAGTCCATACTTCATTTTCATACATGGATCCTATCTCGGACTTCATGGCTTCCAGCCATTTGTCGGAATCCGGGCCCGCCATCGCTTCTTCATAGTTTGAAGGTTCACCGTTGTCTAACAACATGATTTCCAAGACAGGGTTGCCATACCACTCTGGTGCGGAACGTGTCCTTGTGGACCTACGAAGTTCAGTAGCAACTTGATCTGAAGTTTCATGATCATCATCATTAACTAACTCTCTAGTCGGTGCAAGCACCTCAGGAACATTTTCCTGAGTTGCGCCACTTTCCGGTTCAAGAGGTAATACTTCATCAAGTTCTACTTTCCTCCCACTTACTTCTTTCGAGAGAAACTCTTTCTCTAGAAAGGATCCATTCTTGGCAACAAAGATCTTGCCTTCGGATTTGAGGTAGAAGGTATACCCAATAGTTTCTTTAGGGTATCCTATGAAGACGCATTTTTCCGACTTGGGTTCGAGCTTTTCAGGTTGAAGTTTCTTGACATAAGCATCGCATCCCCAAACTTTTTGAAACGACAGCTTAGGTTTCTTCCCAAACCATAATTCATACGGTGTCGTCTCAACGGATTTTGACAGAGCCCTATTTAAAGTGAATGCGGCAGTCTCTAAAGCATAGCCCCAAAATGACAGCGGTAAATCGGTAAGAGACATCATAGACCGCACCATATCCAATAGAGTGCGATTACGACGTTCGGACAGACCATTACGCTGAGGTGTTCCAGGCAGCGTGAGTTGTGAACCTATTCCACATTTTCTTAAGTGTGTGCCAAATCGTGACTCAAGTATTCTCCCCACGATCTGATCGCAAGAACTTGATTTTCCTGTCACGTTGATTCTTAACCTCACTCTGAAATTCCTTGAACTTTTCAAAGGTCTCAGACTTGTGTTTCATTAAGTAGACATACCCATATCTACTCAAGTCATCAGTGAGGGTGAGAACATAACGATAGCCACCGCGAGCCTCAACACTCATTGGACCGCACACATCAGTATGTATGATTTCCAATAAGTTGGTTGCTCGCTCCATTGTTCCTGAGAATGGAGTCTTGGTCATTTTACCCATGAGGCATGGTTCGCACGTGTCAAATGATTCGTAATCAAGAGACTCTAAAAGTCCATCTGCATGGAGCTTCTTCATGCGTTTGACACCTATGTGACCAAGGCGGCAGTGCCACAAGTATGTGGGACTATCATTATCAACCTTACTTCTTTTGGTATTCACACTATGAATATGTGTATCATTATGCTCGAGATTCATTAAGAATAAACCATTCACCATCGGAGCATGACCATAAAACATATCTCTCATATAAATAGAACAACCATTATTCTCGGATTTAAATGAGTAGCCATCTCGAATTAAACGAGATCCTGATACAATGTTCATGCTCAAAGCTGGCACTAAATAACAATTATTGAGGTTTAAAACTAATCCCGTAGGTAAATGTAGAGGTAGCGTGCCGACGGCGATCACATCGACCTTGGAACCATTCCCGACGCGCATCGTCACCTCGTCCTTCGCCAGTCTCCGCTTATTCCGCAGCTCCTGCTTTGAGTTACAAATGTGAGCAACCGCACCGGTATCAAATACCCAGGAGCTACTACGAGTACTGGTAAGGTACACATCAATTACATGTATATCACATATACCTTTCTTGTTGCCGGCCTTCTTGTCCGCTAAGTATTTGGGGCAGTTCCGCTTCCAGTGACCACTTCCCTTGCAATAAAAGCACCCAGTCTCGGGCTTGGGTCCATTCTTTGGCTTCTTCCCGGCAGCTTGCTTACCGGGCGCGGCAACTGCCTTGCCGTCCTTCTTGAAGTTCTTTTTACCCTTGCCTTTCTTGAACTTAGTAGTTTTATTCACCATCAACACTTGATGTTCCTTTTTGATTTCTACCTCCGCTGATTTCAGCATTGAATATACCTCAGGAATGGTCTTTTCCATCCCCTGCATATTGAAGTTCATCACTAAGCTCTTGTAGCTCGGTGGAAGCGACTGAAGGATTCTGTCAATGACCGCGTCATCCAGGAGATTAACTCCCAGCTGAGTCAAGCGGTTATGTAACCTAGACATTGTGAGTATGTGCTCACTGACAGAACTATTTTCCTCCATCTTACAGCTGAAGAACTTGTCGGAGACTTCATATCTCTCGACCCGGGCATGAGCTTGAAAAACCATTTTCAGCTCTTCAAACATCTCATATGCTCCGTGTCTCTCAAAACGCTTTTGGAGCCCCAGTTCTAAGCTGTAAAGCATGCCGCACTGAACGAGGGAGTAATCATCAACACGTGTCTGCCAAGCGTTCATAACGTCTTGGTTCTGTGGGACGGGTGCGTCACCTAGCGGTGCTTCTAGGACATAATCTTTCTTGGCAGCTATGAGGATGATCCTCAGGTTCCGGACCCAGTCCGTATAGTTGCTGCCATCGTCTTTCAGCTTGGTTTTCTCTAGGAACGTGTTGAAGTTGAGGACAACGTGGGCCATTTGATCTACAAGACATATTGTAAAGATTTTAGACTAAGTTCATGATAATTGAGTTCATCTAATCAAATTATTCAATGAACTCCCACTCAGATAGACATCCCTCCAGTCATCTAAGTATAACATGATCCGAGTTAACTAGGCCGTGTCCGATCATCACGTGAGACGGACTAGTCAACATCGGTGAACATCTTCATGTTGATCGTATCTTCTATACGACTCATGCTCGACCTTTCGGTCTTCTGTGTTTCGAGGCCATGTCTATACATGCTAGGCTCGTCAAGTCAACCTAAGTGTATCGCGTGTGTAAATCTGGCTTACACCCGTTGTATTCGAACGTTAGAATCTATCACACCCGATCATCACGTGGTGCTTCGAAACAACGAACCTTCACAATGGTGCACAGTTGGGGGGAACACTTTCTTCAAATTATTTCAAGGGATCATCTTATTTAAGCTACCGTCGTTCTAAGCAAATAAGATGTAAAACATGATAAACATCACATGCAATCAAATAGTGACATGATATGGCCAATATCATTCGCTCCTTTCGATCTCCATCTACGGGGCTCCATGATCATCGTTGTCACCGGCATGACACCATGATCTCCATCATCATGATCTCCATCATCGTGTCTTCTTGAAGTTGTCACGTCATCTATTACTTCTACTACTATGGCTAACGCTTTAGCAATAAAGTAAAGTAATTACATGACGTTTATGTTGACACGCAGGTCATAAATAAATAAAGACAACTCCTATGGCTCCTGCCGGTTGTCATACTCATCGACATGCAAGTCATGATTCCTATTACAAGAACATGATCATCTCATACATCACATATATCATTCATCACATCCTTTGGCCATATCACATCACAAAACACTTGTTGCAAAAACAAGTTAGACGTCCTCTAATTGTTGTTGCAAGTTTTTACGTGGCTGCTATAGGTTTCTAGCAAGAACGTTTCTTACCTACGCCAAAACCACAATGTGAATTGCCAATTTCTATTTACCCTTCATAAGGACCCTGTTCATCGAATCTGATCTGACTAAAGTGGGAGAGACAGACACCCGCCAGCCACCTTATGCAACTAGTGCATGTCAGTCGGTGGAACCGGTCTCACGTAAGCGTACGTGTAAGGTTGGTCTGGGCCGCTTCATCCCACAATACCGCCGAATCAAGATAAGACTAGTAACGGCAAGACAATTGACAATATTGACGCCCACAACTACTTTGTGTTCTACTCGTGCATAGTAACTACGCATAAACCTGGCCCATGATGCCACTGTTGGGGATCGTAGCAGAAATTAAAAAATTTCTACGCATCACCAAGATCAATATATGGAGTATTCTAGCAACGAGGGGAATAGGAGTGCATCTACATACCCTTGTAGATCGCGAGCGGAAGCGTTCAAGTGAACGGGGATGATGGAGTCGTACTCGCCATGATCCAAATCACCGATGACCAAGTGCCGAATGGACAGCACCTCCGCGTTCAACACACGTACGGTTGGGAAGACGTCTCCTCCTTCTTGATCCAGCAAGGGGAAAGGAGAGGTTGATGAAGATCCAGCAGCACGATGGCGTGGTGGTGGATGCAGCAGGATCCCGGCAGGGCTTCGCCAAGCACAAGCGGGGAGGAGAGGTGTTACGGAGGGAGAGGGAGGCGCCAAGAGCAAGGTGCGGCTGCCCTCCCTCCCTTCCACTACATATAGGGGCTAGGGAGGGTGCATGCCCCCTTGGAGATCCCATCTAAAGGGGGGGGGCGGCCCCTGGGGGCAACGGCCCCCTTAGGGTTTCCAACCAGGGGGGCGCATGCCCCCTCGGGGGGCAACGGCCCCCTAGGGTTTCCAACCCTAGGCGCCTTGGGCCCTTGGATGGGGCGCACCAGCCCATCAGGGGCTGGTTCCCACGCCACTTCAGCCCATGGGGCCCTCCGGGATAGGTGGCCCCATCCGGTGGACCCCCGGGACCCTTCCGGTGGTCCCGGTACAATACCGGTAACCCCCGAAACCTTCCCGCTGGCCGAAACTGGACTTCCTATATATAAATATTTACCTCCGGACCATTCCGGAACTCCTCGTGACGCCCGGAATCTCATCCGGGACTCTGAACAACATTCGGGTTACTGCATACTAATATCTCTACAACCCTAGCGTCACCGAACCTTAAGTGTGTAGACCCTATGGGTTCGGGAGACACGCAGACATGACCGAGACGCCTCTCCGGTCAATAACCAACAGCGGGATCTGGATACCCATGTTGGCTCCCACATGCTCCTCGATGATCTCATCGGATGAACCACGATGTCGAGGACTTAATCAATCCCGTATTCAATTCCCTTTGTCAATTGGTACGTTACTTGCCCGAGACTCGATCGTCGGTATCCCAATACCTTGTTCAATCTCGTTACCGGCAAGTCACTTTACTCGTACCGTAATGCATGATCCCGTGACCAACCCCTTGGTCACATTGAGCTCATTATGATGATGCATTACCGAGTGGGCCCAGAGATACCTCTCCGTCATACGGAGTGACATCCCAGTCTCGATTCGTGCCAACCCAACAGACACTTTCAGAGATACCTGTAATGTACCTTTATAGTCACCCAGTTATGTTGTGACGTTTGGCACACCCAAGGCACTCCTACAGTATCCGGGAGTTGCACAATCTCATGGTCTAAGGAAATGATACTTGACATTCAGAAAAGCTACAGCAAACGAACTACACGATCTTTGAGCTAAGGTTAGGATTGGGTCTTGTCCATCACATCATTCTCCTAATGATGTGATCCCGTTATCAATGACATCTAATGTCCATAGTCAGGAAACCATGACTATCCTTTGATCAACGAGCTAGTCAACTAGAGGCTCACTAGGGACGTGTTGTGGTCTATGTATTCACACATGTATTACGATTTCCGGATAACACAATTATAGCATGAACAATAGACAATTATCATGAACAAAGAAATATAATAATAACCATTTTATTATTGCCTCTAGGGCATATTTCCAACAAGTTTTGCTTCCCCTGGAATCGTCCCAAGTCAGTCATGCATGTGCGAAGTATTCTGTGGTTTGGTAGATTAATTACCTCCATTCCATATGGTTTCCCTAGTACACAAAGCCACTGATTGATTTGTTCAAGGTGAAGAAGCTCCTTCTTAAGAGCTAACCCGGGCTTATAGAAGGACTTCGATATCCTCAATGATGGTTCCCTACCAGAACTCGGTAGTGTTTTATTATAAGACTACTACGTGGTCATGCTTGTCTTGGACAGTGTGTTCACATGTGGGTAGCAGAACTAGCTCATGTTTTGGAGCTTGCTATCGTAATTCATTTCCCGAGAATATTGCAACGTCATCTCGTCGATTTGTGTTGCAACCTTTCACTTTCAGACATGCTGAATCTGGATATCCTGGCGCCAACCAGATCTGAATCTTAGGCAGATGTGATGGTTGGGACGTTCCCAAGAATTATAATATTGGTCTTCTAAACCGTTAAGTGGATGTCGTGGCCAACACACTTATCCGGAAGATCTCTTATTGTAGTATCTTGAGTCAGCAAGTTGGCCATTCTTCCATGAGGATTTGGTATGACTTTGTACATAAGTTGTTCCTTATGGGCTTCTTGAGCTCCCGAAGTCAGACTTTTACTTGATGTTCCAGATACCGAATGGTATTGGGTTAAGCTGGTACATCAAGGGGGAACATTAGAAGCGGAGTGATAAATGTCTCTCGGTCGATCATCCAGATTTCGTTCCCTTGGCCTCGCTAAGGTGAAATCTAAGAAAGTGTTGTCTTCCTTTGCATCTGCATTGTCCATCACTATTCATCATGGTAGTATGATGTGTTGCCAGGATCCCTGACACGGATGTTGGTAAGACCTTGATGAGTACGGAAATGCTCAAGTTCTTGAGAGCACGCTCAGGCACTAGGTTATATCCTCGGTACCAATTGAAGCATGCCTTCCGTTTGCCGAGTTGTTCTATAATCATAGTTTCTTTCTGATTTGAGTATGCCATTCCTTCAAACTCCTTCAAACGATCGTTTGTGAATTTCCTTAGGCTGGTATAGAGAGTTTCAATGATATCTGTAACAAAAGTAATTCTTTTTGCCACTTAAGGGAATAATGTTACGAGTCACCTCTTCCAAGGTGCCCCGTTATGGGATCATGGTAATTGTTTCCTCGCTACCTTGAAACCCTCGTCAAATTGTTTCCTCCGTCCCCCCTGATACATGCTTTGCCTATCATCTCCAGAGATGTTCCACGTCTCATTCCGAGAGTTGATCTTGTGATCATTATTATGATCCTAAGTTGCTCGAACCTCAAGAAGATCGATTCTTCTAAAATTCTCCCTTTCTTCTCGTTGTAATATTGGATGTAGTTCTTAGAGCAACACATCGAGACGAAGATGGTGATCAAATCAACGTTCCTATGAAGTGCAATCTGGATTGTGAAGATTCTGTTAGTTTGTGTTCCCTCCTTCAACTTACCCTACGCTTGAATCTCGGGACGAGATTCTTGTTTAGTGGGGGTGAGTTGTCACAACCCTAGTCAGTATATGCATTAGAGTGAATGCATCATGTCTACTTTATTCGGAAAGTTGAAATGGGGATGACAAAAACCCCCAGCACCACTTAAACCAACTAGGGTTTACTAAAATCCTTTTCAATGAACCTGAAATGCCCTTCTAAAATGTTCATCATCTTTGCCTTGGTCTAGAACCTCTAACAAAAATGGTGCACAATTTTCTAGGACAGCATAAGGTCACTGGATTAAATCATACTCTATTTGCATTTTGACATTTAAATACTATAAAATATTTTAAATGTCCAAATAATCATAAACTAAAATGATTACTGTTGGATATATTTTAACAGTAGCCACGAGCAGTTTCATGATTTTTGGGTTTGTTATGGTATTTTTAATAAAGCCCTGAAGCTACAGAAGAAATAGAAAACATGAACTAAAAGAGAGAGAGAGAGAGAGAGAGTTTTACCTGGCCTCACCTATGCAGCCCACCTGGCTAGCCCAGCTGGTGGCCCAGCCAACTGGCCCAGTCCACCATCGCAGCCCCCTCTCTCGCCTTCCTCCTCGCGCCAGTAGGCACGGGTGTGTGCCCACGGTGCGCTAGCACGCGTGCGGCCACCAACGGCCACCTCCTGCTTCTGCTGACGCCCTGAACGACTCCAGACAACGACACGCACTCCCTGGAATCCCCTCGGTCTCTCCCCGTGCTTCTCCCCTCCTCTGTCTCTCTCACGCGCAGCCGCCCGAACACGCCCGTCGCGCCGCTCGCCGTTCCCGCGGCCACCGGCCACCCCACGCTTCACCGACGCGCCCAGAAGCTCCGCCACTTCGTCCTCGACCCCCTCGCTAAGCTACACAACACCGGACGCCTCGAAGTGCCGCCCCCGACGCCTTCTTATTCCTCGGGTCGCCGAGATCCCCTCCGTCGCCCCGCTCGCTTCCGACCTTCTCCGAGCTCGCCGTCTGCACTGATGCAATCTCCGTGAGCCACTCACCCGAACCCCCTCTTCCGCACTCCGTTTACACGCAGTAGCCATCGTTCCGCCGGAGACAAACCGCCCTGCCGCCGAGCTTCTCGCCGTCGTGGCCATAGCCGCCGCAACCCCCAACCGAGCACACCCACATGCTCACCGCGCCGCGTAGGTGTCGTAGGAGCCAAGCACGCCACCCCATGGGAACCACAGCCCCGCTCCCGAGGGCGCCCATACTCTGGCCGCCGCCCGGCTCGTCGCCACCGCCGCTACACGCTGCCCCAGCACACACCATGACCACCACTAGATGCGCCCATCACGGGCTTTCTAACACGCCCATCCGTGCGTCCAGCCGATGCCGGAGATGGTCGGACAAGGAGCGCCGCCGCGCCTGCTTACCGCCGGCGGTTAGTAGCCCGATTAGCTGACGTGGCGCATGATTAATTAGTGGTAACCACCGATTAGTGTAACCCCAGGGGTCTTTGACAGACGGGCCCCACCCCTCATTTAACCACAGGGTTATTCCCTGTTTAAATTAAGCTAATGCCTGTTGTCGGTGTCAAAACCGGCGGATCTCGGGTAGGGGGTCCTGAACTGTGCGTCTAAGGCAGATGGTAACAGGAGGCAGGGGACACAATGTTTACCCAAGTTCGGGCCCTCTCGATGGAGGTAATACCCTACTTCCTGCTTGATTGATCTTGATGATATGAGTATTACAAGAGTTGATCTACCACGAGATCGTAGAGGCTAAACCCTAGAATCTAGCCTATGATTATGATTGTTGTTGTCCTACGGACTAAACCCTCCAATTTATATAGACACCGGAGGGGGATAGGGTTAGACAGAGTCGGTTACAAGGGAGGAGATCTACATATCCAAATTGCCAAGCTTGCCTTCCACGCAAAGGAGAGTCCCACCCGGACACGGGACGAAGTCTTCAATCTTGTATCTTCATAGTCCAACAGTCCGGCCAAAGTATATAGTCCGGCAGTCTGAGGACCCCCTAATCCAGGACTCCCTCAGTAGCTTCTGAACCAGGCTTCAATGACGATGAGTCCGGCGCGCAGATTGTCTTCGGCATTGCAAGGCGGGTTCTGCTCCAAATTTCGAATACCTGTCGACTAGTGTTCGGCTTCCCATGAATGTTGCACTCCTTGGCTTCTGCGTCTAATAATGGCTATCCTCCACATGTTGAGCGAATGCGAGAAGTCGGGGCATTTTTACACTTCCCACCCTAACCATGTGAGTAAATCGTCTATTTAAAGAGACGGGGATCCTCATATCTAGATCACAACATCCTCCCCCTAGCGAGTATCCATCGGAGCGCGCCCGGAAAAAGTCCATCCCATCATGGCCGGCCATCGCAGCTCCTCCTCTCGCTCGCGTAGCCCTAAGACAAGCGATTGGAAGAAGTGTTCCGTCCCCCAAAGCCAATTAGTAGAGTTAAAGACCCAGGGTTTTCTCCCTCCAGCGTATATGGTCCCCGTTCGAGCCGGACTTGCCACTTACAACGGCGGGGAGCAAGCGGAGAGCTTTCCCAACCCATCCATGGGGGAGCAGGTATGCCTTGTCCCTTACTTATTGAGGGGGCTTGGATTTCCAATCCATCCGTTCCTCCGCGGGCTCCTGGAGTTCTATGGCCTCTAGCTGCATAACTTTACTCCCACCTCCATATTACACATCGCTGGCTACATTGCCCTTTGCGGTCTGTTTTTGGGCTGCGAAGCTCATTTAGAGCTATGGAAGAGGCTATTCTGCCTCGTACCACGTACACAGGAGGGGTCAATATATCAAGTGGGCGGAGCCGAGATATGGCGCATCGCCGGGACCGGATACCTGTCCGGTACTCCGAAGAAGACATCCGAAGACTGGCCTTCGGAGTGGTTTTATATGGAGGACGTCCCCCTTCCGGACCCTATTCGGATGGGCCTTCCTGAGTTCGATAACGCCCCTTTGAAGAAACACCGCAGCTGGCGCCCTCGGAGCCCCCAGGAGGAAGATAACAGAGAGGTCCTTTACCTGATGGGCCGGATAAAAACACTGGCCAAATCGGGATTGACAATAATCGAGGTTATGTCAATATGTATAATGCGGGGGGTGCAACCACTTCAATATCAGGGACAACCCATGTGGCACTTTAATGGAGAAGACGATGCCACCCACTGCGGTCGTAAGGGACCGGACTCCATCGCTGCTCTAGCGAAAATACTGTCCAATTTATATAAAGGAGAGGAAGATGAGTTCATTCGCATTAAGCCACGGGATGGATTCTCCATGTACAACCCCCCCAAACTGGGTGAGCTGCTACTTTCTACTCCAGACCTTTCCGCATTCTTCGTCATAAGTATTTACCTTGCTATTTCATAGGAGGAACTTTGAAAAGCTGTGAGGGAGGTCCACAGCCCGTCTCCACAACCAGAGGACCCTGACCGGGCCCTCGACCTCGGACTCGAAGAGGATCCAGACACATTTGTGGAGCTCATCGACAGGACGTTCTATCAGTTAAGCTATGATGGTGCCTTGGTGGCCATCATAGCCGATTATCCTGGATTGCTCCCTGCATCGCATGTAAGTAAACCGGAGTCCCAACTTCCGAGAAGGATCCCTATTTTTCGCACTTCACGTACCGCACACATATGGTGTCTTACAGGGAAGGCCCTTGGGACGCCATGCCGAACCCGCAGTGACTCACCAACAAGGGGCACCGAAGCCGGGTAGGCTTAAAAGCAAGGCAGTTAGGACTGAGATGCCGTCGCAGAGGTATGAAAAAGAACCCCGCTCCATGGTTGTCGTCTTTTAAAATATAATAACGTCCATGGTTCCTGGCAGGAAAAACACTCGCCGGACCATATCTGGAGAGCCTGCTGGCCAAGCCTCCACCAGCCGGGCTCCAAAGCCGGACTTAGAAGCAGATGCTAACGTGGGGCCAACACCGAATGTTCCTCCTACAGAGGATGCGGATAGGCTGTCCGCTATGAATTCCGAAGTGGAGAGTGCCATGAATCACAGGCGTCACCGGGCCGTACTTCGCGACGCTTGTTTCTCTGAAGAGGCGTTCGATGCCTTCAACTCAGGAGACGCGTACATCTGAGCTGCTCAAAATGGTCTTTCCCGAGCCACGGACCAGTATGTGAAGGATATATGGGTAAGAAAATCAAATAATTATGTATATCAGTAGCCCCTGAGACTTGAAACAGTTGGCACAACTGATTTAAGGATCATTGTTTGTGTAGGTTCTTACGGAGAAGAATACCCAATTTTCTCAAGAGTTGGAGAAGTGCAAAGCCCAACTACGGGCCGCAGTTGCCACAATGAAGGAGTCCGAGAAGGCCCCATATGGTAACACTTGTTTCTATCTAAAAGAATGACATGTACCACTTAGTATTCGGCATGCATGCAAATCTAACTATAGATTCTGCAAATGATCCCGGAGTGAATCCGGAGGTCGTGCGAGGGGATGAGCAACATGCTCAACGACAGCTAAAGACTAGCGAGCGCGTGCTTACGCAGGTTAGGCGGGAGAAAAACGATCTCCAAGATGCCAATACCCGGCTGGGCGTTGAACTGTAAGATGTTCGGGCCCAGCTTGCTGACTCCGTAAAGGAGAATAAGAGGCTTCAACGCGGCATTTTTAGTAAGTGCTTGAACGAACTTTTATAGAGTTCGGCGAAGAGACCTGCTAACAGTTATATCTGTAGGTATGCTGACGGGTCATCCCATAGAGGAGATGCCCGGGTCTGCGGGTGATCTTCTGCCAGAGCTCCCACAACTGCACAAACAAGTTCGGCAGGTGATGCAGGGCATTGCCCAAGCCTTGTGGCCATCCGCCCCCCTGCCAAGAGGCCTGGGGGAGCTTGTAGAGATGCTCAAGGGAGTGCGGCGGCGCTTCCGATTATGGAAGATATCAGCCTGCTGACAAGGTGCAAGGGAAGCCTGGGCCATGGTGAAGACGCGATATACCAAGGCTAACCCGAACCACATGGCCGAAGTCAGACTTGTGGGGTCTGATGGGAAAGAAATCCCCGTCAGTTTGGTGTATGACCAGGTGAAATTATCCGCAAAGTATTCCCAACAGGATTGTAGGCTAGACAGCCTGTTGGATGGTATATAAGAAGAATTTAGTCAGTCTAAGTGACTGTGTACTTCAAGTGACACATATTGTCCCTAGCCGGATTGTAAATCATTTTCCATGGCGGACCTTTTCGCTTCAACCTCCGGACCCGACAGTCCGGAGTGTATCCGAATACCTGCTCAGTTATGTAAAAACCCGGGTACGCGTGGAAACCAGGCGTAGGGGTCGTAAGTGCTTGAACAAACAAGTACCGAAGTAGCTATGTTATATTACATGGATAGTAAGAAACATCTTACAGGGAGAATAGTTCCGTTAAGGGTTCTGATGTCTACTACACAACCTTCTTCTTGTAGACTTTGTTGGGCCTCCAAGTGCAGAGGTTTGTAGGATAGTAGCAAATTTCCCTCAAGTGGATGACCTAAGGTTTATCAATCCATAGGAGGCGTGGGATGAAGATGGTCTCTCTCAAGCAACCCTGCAACCAAATAACAAAGAGTCTCTTGTGTCCCCAACACACCCAATACAATGGTAAATTGTATAGGTGCACTAGTTCGGCGAAGAGATGGTGATACAAGTGCAATATGGATAGTAGATAAAGGTTTTTGTAATCTGAAATTATAAAAACAGCAAGGTAAAAGTGAGCGTAAACGGTATTGCAATGATAGGAAACAAGGCCTAGGGTTCATACTTTCGCTAGTGTAAGTTCCCTCAACAATACTAACATAATTGGATCACATAACTATCCCTCAACATGCAACAAAGAGTCACTCCAAAGTCACTAATAGCAGAGAACGAACGAAGAGATTATGGTAGGGTACGAAACCACCTCAAAGTTATTCTTTCCAATCAATCCATTGGGCTATTCCTATAGGTGTCACAAACAGCCCTAGAGTTCGTACTAGAATAACACCTTAAGACACAAATCAATCAAAACCCTAATGTCACCTAGATACTCCAATGTCACCTCAAGTATCCGTGGGTATGATTATACGATATGCATCACACAATCTCAGATTCATCTATTCAACCAACACATAGAACCTCAAAGAGTGCCCCAAAGTTTCTACTGGAGAATCACGACGAGAACGTGTGCCAACCCCTATGCATAGGTTCATGGGCGGAACCTGCAAGTTGTTCACCAAAACATACATCAAGTGAATCACGTGATATCCCATTGTCACCACAGATACGCACGGCAAGACATACATCAAGTGTTCTCAAATCTATAAAGACTCAATCCGATAAGATTACTTCAAAGGGGAAACTCAATTCATTACAAGAGAGTAGAGGGGGGAGAAAACATCATAGGATCCAAATATAATAGCAAAGCTCGCGATACATCAAGATCGTATCACCTCAAGAACACGAGAGAGAGAGAGATCAAACACATAGCTACTGGTACATACCCTCAGCACCGAGGGAGAACTACTCCCTCCTTGTCATGGAGAGCACCGGGATGATGAAGATGGACACCGAAGAGGGATTGCCCCCTCCGGCAGGGTGCCGGAACGGGTCTAGATTGGCTTTCGGTGCCTACGGAGGCTTCTAGCGGCGGAACTCCCGATCTATTGTGCTCCCTGATGTTTTTAGGGTATATGGAGATATATAGGCGGAAGAAGTACGTCAGGGGGGCCATGAGGGGCTCACGAGGGTGGAGGGCGCGCCCAGGGGGGTGGGCGCGCCCCCCTGCCTTGTGACCTCCTCGCAGATCCCCCGACGTGCACTCCAAGTCTTCTGGGCTTCTTTCCTTCCGAAAATGAGTTCCGTGAAGTCTCAGGTCAATTGGACTCCGTTTGATTTTCCTTTTCTTCGAAACCCTAAAACAGGGTAAAAAAACAGAAACTGGCACTGGGCTCTGGGTTAATAGGTTAGTCCCAAAAATGATATAAAAGTGTATAATAAAGCCCATAAACATTAAAAACAGTAGATAATATAGCATGGAGCAATCAAAAATTATAGATACGTTGGAGACGTATCAGCATCCCCAAGCTTAATTCCTGCTCGTCCTCGAGTAGGTAAATGATAAAAGCAGAATTTTTGATGTGGAGTGCTACTTGGCATAATTTCAATGTAATTCTTCTTAATTGTGGTATGAATATTCAGATCCGAAAGATTCAAGACAAAAGTTCATACTGACATAAAAATGACAATACTTCAAGCATACTAACAAAGTAATCATGTCTTCTCAAAATAACATGGCCAAAGAAAGCTATCCCTACAAAATCAAATAGTCTGGCTATGCTCCATCTTCACCACACAAAATATTTAAATCATGCACAACCCCGATGACAAGCCAAGCAATTGTTTCATACTTTTAATGTTCTCAAACCTTTTCAATCTTCATGCAATACATGAGCATGAGCCATCGACATAGCACTATAGGTGGAATAGAATGGTGGTTGTGGAGAAGACAAAAAGGGAGAAGATAGTCTCACATCAACTAGGCGTATCAATGGGCTATGAAGATGCCCATCAATAGATATCAATGTGAGTGAGTAGGGATTGCCATGCAACGGATGCACTAGAGCTATAAGTGTATGAAAGCTCAACAAAAGAAACTAGTGGGTGTGCATCCAACTTGCTTGCTCACGAAGACCTAGGGCATTTTGAGGAAGCCCATCATTGGAATATACAAGCCAAGTTCTATAATGAAAGATTCCCACTAGTATATGAAAGTGACAAAACACGAGACTCTCTATCATGAAGATTTTGAAGCACAAGTGTGGAAAAAAAGGATAGTAGCATTGCCCCTTTTTATTTATTTTCCATTTTTTGGGCCTTTTTTTTTCTTTGGCCTTTCTCTTTTTTTGGGACAATGCTCTATTGAATGATGATCATCACACTTCTATTTATTTACAACTCAATGATTACAACTCGATACTAGAACAAAGTATGACTCTATATGGATGCCTCCGGCGGTGTACCGGGATATGCAATGAATCAAGAGTGACAAGTATGAAAGAATTATGAACGGTGGCTTTGCCACAAATACTATGTCAACTACATGATCATGCTAGCAATATGACAATGATGAATGTGTCATAATAAACTGGATGGTGGAAAGTTGCATGGCAATATATCTCGAAATGGCTATGGAAATGCCATAATAGGTAGGTATGGTGGCTGTTTTGAGGAAGGTATATGGTGGGTGTATGATACGGGCGAAAGGTGCGCGGTACTAGAGAGGCTAGCAAAGGTGGAAGGGTGAGAGTGCGTATAATCCATGGACTCAACATTAGTCATAAAGAACTCGTATAATTATTGCAAAAATCTAGAAGTTATCAAAGCAAAGTACTACGCGCATGCTCCTAGGGGGATAGATTGGTAGGAAAAGACCATCGCTCGTCCCCGACCGCCACTCATAAGGAAGACAATCAATAAATAAATCATGCTCCGACTTCATCACATAACAGTTCACCATACGTGCATGCTATGGGAATCACAAACTTCAACACAAGTATTTCTCAAATTCATAACCACTCAACTAGCATGACTCTAATATCACCATCTCCATATCTCAAAACAATTATCAAGTATCAAACTTCTCATAGTATTCAACACACTCATAAGAGAATTTTATTATTCTTGAATACCTAGCATATTAGGATTTTAAGCAAATTACCATGCTATTTAAGACTCTCAAAATAAGTGAAGCATGAGAGTTCATCTATTTCTTCAAAATAAAACTACCACCATTCTCTAAAAGATATAAGTGAAGCACTAGAGCAAATGACAAACTGCTCCGAAAGATTTAAGTGAAGATCAATGAGTAGTCGAATAATAATGCAACTATGTGAAGACTCTCTAATATTTAAGAATTTCAGACCTTGGTATTTTATTCAAACAGGAAGCAAAACTAAATAAAATAAAATGACTCTCCAAGCAAAACACATATCATGTGGCGAATAAAAATATAGCTCCAAGTAAAGTTACCGATGAACGAAGACGAAAGAGGGGATGCCTTCCGGGGCATCCCCAAGCTTAGGCTCTTGGCTATCCTTTAATGTTTCCTTGGGGTGCCTTGGGCATCCCCAAGCTTAGGCTCTTGCCACTCCTTATTCCATAGTCCATCGAATCCTTACCCAAAACTTGAAAACTTCACAACACAAAACTTAACAGAAAACTCGTAAGCTCCGTTAGTATAAGAAAGTAAATCACCACTTTGAGGTACTGTAGTGAACTCATTATTTATTTATATTGGTGTTAAACCTACTGTATTCAAACTTATCTATGGTTTATAAACTATTTTACTAGCCATATATTCATCAAAATAAGTAAACAACACATGAAAAACAGAATCTGTCAAAAACAGAACAGTCTGTAGTAATCTGGATCAAACGTATACTTCTGGAACTCATAAAATTCTCAAATAAATTTCTGGACATGAGGAATTTATCTATTAATAATATTCAAAAAGAATTAACTAAATATCACTCCCCAAATAAAAATGGCAGCAATTTTCGTGCGCGCTAAAGTTTCTGTTTTTTACAGCATGATCAACAAGACTTTCCCCAAGTCTTCCCAATGGTTCTACTTGGCACAAACACTAATTAAAATCATAAAACAACATCTAAACAGAGGCTAGATGAATTATTTATTACTAAACAGGAGCAAACAGAAAAAACAAAAATAAAATTGGTTTGCCTCCCAACAAGCGCTATCGTTTAACGCCCCTAGCTAGGCATGATGATTTCAATGATGCTCACATAAAAGATAAGAATTGAAATATAAAGAGAGCATCATGAAGAATATGACTAGCACATTTAAGTCTAACCCACTTACTATGCATAGGGATTTTGTGAGAAAACAACTTATGGGAACAATAATCAACTAGCATAGGAAAGCAAAACAAGCATAACTTCAAAACTTTAAGCACATAGAGAGGAAACTTGATATTATTGCAATTCCTACAAGCATATGTTCCTCCCTCATAATAATTTTCAGTAGCATCATGAATGAATTCAACAATATAACCAGCACCTAAATCATTATTTTCATGATCTACAAGCATGCAAAATTTACTACTCTCCACATAAGCAAAATTCTTCTCATCAATAGTAGTGGGAGCAAACTCAACGAAATAACTATCATGGGATTGAAAATTGAAATCAAGATGAAAAGTTTCATGGTTATAATTATTATTTAAAGCATATGTGTCATCACAATAATCATCATAGATAGGAGGCATGCCTTCATCATAATAAATTTGCTCATCAAAACTTGGGGGACAAAAAATATCATCTTCATCAAACATAGCTTCCCCAAGATTGTGGCTTTGCATATCATTGGCATCATGGATATTCAAGGAATTCATACTAACAACATTGCAATCATGCTCATCATTCAAATATTTAGTGCCAAACATTTTATAGATTTCTTCTTCTAGCACTTGAGCACGATTATCCTTTCCATCATACTCACGAAAGATATTAAAAAGGTGAAGCGTATGAGACAAACTCAATTCCATTTTTTTATAGTTTTCTTTTATAAACTAAACTAGTGATAAAACAAGAAACTAAAAGACTCGATTGCAAGATCTAAAGATATACCTTCAAGTGCTAACCTCCCCGGCAACGGCGCCAGAAAAGAGCTTGATGTCTACTACACAACCTTCTTCTTGTAGACTTTGTTGGGCGTCCAAGTGCAGAGGTTTGTAGGACAGTAGAAAATTTCCCTCAAGTGGATGACCTAAGGTTTATCAATCCGTAGGAGGCGTAGGATGAAGATGGTCTCTCTCAAGCAACCCTGCAACCAAATAACAAAGAGTCTCTTGTGTTCCCAACACACCCAATACAATGGTAAATTGTATAGGTGCACTAGTTCGGCGAAGAGATGGTGATACAAGTGCAATATGGATAGTAGATGAAGGTTTTTGTAATCTGAAATTATAAAAACAGCAAGGTAACTAATAATAAAAGTGAGCGTAAACGGTATTGCAATGATAGGAAACAAGGCCTAGGGTTCATACTTTCGCTAGTGTAAGTTCCCTCAACAATACTAACATAATTGGATCACATAACTATCCCTCAACATGCAACAAAGAGTCACTCCAAAGTCACTAATATTGGAGAACGAATGAAGAGATTATGGTAGGGTACGAAACCACCTCAAAGTTATTCTTTCCAATCAATCCATTGGGCTATTCCTATAGGTGTCACAAACAGCCCTAGAGTTCGTACTAGAATAACACCTTAAGACACAAATCAATCAAAACCCTAATGTCACCTAGGTACTCCAATGTCACCTCAAGTATCCGTGGGTATGATTATACGATATGCATCACACAATATCGGATTCATCTATTCAACCAACACATAGAACCTCAGAGAGTGCCCCAAAGTTTCTACCGGAGAATCACGACGAGAACGTGTGCCAACCCCTATGCATAGGTTCATGGGCGGAACCCGCAAGTTGGTCACCAAAACATACATCAAGTGAATCACGTGATATCCCATTGTCACCACAGATACGCACGGCAAGACATACATCAAGTGTTCTCAAATCTATAAAGACTCAATCCGATAAGATTACTTCAAAGGGGAAACTCAATTCATTACAAGAGAGTAGAGGGGGGAGAAAACATCATAGGATCCAAATATAATAGCAAAGCTCGCGATACATCAAGATCGTATCACCTCAAGAACATGAGAGAGAGAGAGAGAGAGAGATCAAACACATAGCTACTGGTACATACCCTCAGCCTCGAGGGAGAACTACTCCCTCCTCGTCGTGGAGAGCACCAGGATGATGAAGATGGACACCGGAGAGGGGTTGCCCCCTCCGGCAGGGTGCCGTAACGGGTCTAGATTGGCTTTCGGTGGCTACGGAGGCTTCTGGCGGCGGAACTCCCAATCTATTGTGCTCCCTGATGTTTTTAGGGTATATGGAGATATATAGGCGGAAGAAGTACGTCAAGGGGGGGGGGCACAAGGGGCCCACGAGGGTGGAGGGCACGCCCAGGGGGGGTGGGCGCGCCCCCTGCCTCGTGACCTCCTCACAGATCCCCCGACGTGCACTCCAAGTCTTCTGGGCTTCTTTCCTTCCAAAAATGAGTTCCGTGAAGATTCAGGTCAATTGTACTCCGTTTGATTTTCCTTTTCTTCGAAACCCTAAAACAGGGTAAAAAAACAGAAACTGGCACTGGGCTCTGGGTTAATAGGTTAGTCCCAAAAATAATATAAAAGTGTATAATAAAGCCCATAAACATTCAAAAAAGTTGATAATATAGCATGGAGCAATCAAAAATTATAGATACGTTGGAGACGTATCAGGTTCCTATCCCTGGGTACGCATGCATTAATGTGCATGTCCGAACTGCGAGAAGAGACGCGGGATATAAACATCTGGGGGCATGTATTACAATAAATAAAAGTCATCTTTTGTTCACCGACCGAATATTCCCAAAAGAATGCTAGCTTTCGGCTTCACCCAGTCTGAGGTACACATCCGGCTGACCCGGCAGTAACAATCGCATAGGTGCTCCCCTTATGCCCTAGCCGAATTAATGGGAACGTAGGGCATAAACACAAGAGCCAGGCAACCCAGCTTGGCCAAAACTTAAGTCATATCGATGCATATAATGGTGAAGAAAAGGTACATGTGGAAAAGTAACACATGTGCGGGGGCATAGAGCCCGGAACATAGTTAAATTAAGCTTCTATATAAGAAGCCCCCAGGTATAATGAGCACGCCTAGCGTGTCAAGGTTGTGTAGTCAAGACACATTTTAACCTTTTAAGGCTGTGAAGGAAAAGGGAAGAAAGAAAGAAAGAAAAGACAGATAACGGATATATAAAAAATTGACAGGGGTAAGGAGACGAACATGGAGTCCGGCACTAGGCGTAGAACCTTCAGAGTCTGGCTACGTTACACGGGTTTGGCTTGAGTCGATTGTCCGATGCATCTTCTCTGCTTTGATACCGCCGAGCCTGTTGCTGATAGAATGAGGAGTGGGCTTTTGCCACGTCACGCTCCTCCTCCAGGGCGTCCAAACTATCCTGCCGATCAAGCTCAGCTTCTTTATCTTCGTACATGCGCACTCGAGGTGAGTCATGAATGATGTCGCAGGGCAGTACCGCCTCTGCGCCGTACACCATAAAGAACGGTGTGTATCCGGTAGTGCGATTCGGCGTGGTCCGCAGCCCCCATAGTACGGAGTCAAGCTCCTCCACCCAGTGTGTATCTGATTCCTTCAAGGATCGCACTAATCTGGGTTTAATGCCGCTCATGATAAGACCAATTGCTCGCTCGACTTGACCGTTAGTTTGCGGGTGATAGACAGAGGCATAATCGAGCTTAATGCCCATTTTGCTGCACCAAGTTTTTACATCGTCGGATGTAAAGTTCGAGCTGTTATCGGTGATGATGTTGTGGGGGACGCCATAACGGTGTACAACCCCGGATATGAAGTCTATCACTAGTCCGGACTCGGCCGTTTTAACTGGTTTGGCTTCTATCCATTTGGTGAATTTATCCACCATAACCAATAGGTATTTTTTCTTGTGGCTTCCCCCTTTAAGGGGTCCGAGCATGTAAAGCTCCCAGACCGCAAAGGGCCAAGTGATGGGGATTGTTTGGAGAGCGGTAGGTGGCATATGGCTTTGGTTTGCAAAAAGCTGGCAACCGACGCAATGTTGAACGAGGTCCTGTGCGTATGCTCGGGCCGTCGGCCAGTAAAAACCTATACGGAAGGCCTTGCTTACAAGGGCCCGAGCTGCGGCGTGGTGGCTGACAAGTCCAGCATGAATTTCTGCGAAAAGTTATTGTCCTTCCAATTCGGAGATGCACATTTGAAGTACTCCGGTAGCGCTTTTCTTATAAAGCTCTCCCTCATGGACCTTGTAGGCTTTAGACAGCCGCACAATGAAACGTGCCTCGTTTGGGTCATCAGGGAGTTCTTGCCTAGTTAGGTAAGCTAAGAAGGGTTCTATCCACGGGGCGATGACAACCATAATCACGTGGGCCGAAGATGTTATTTTGGTGGCAGAGCCTCTGATTACGTCAGAGTGTTCGGGGTCTGGTGTTGTGGCCGGATCTGGACTGTTTTTGCCGGTCTCCCTTTCCCACGCCACGGATGGCTTAAACAGCCTTTCCAAGAAGATATTAGGTGGGACAGGGTCGCGCTTAGCGCCGATGCGGGCGAGGATATCCGTCGCTTGATTGTTTTGTCGGACCACATGGTGGAATTCAAGGCCCTCGAATCGAGGTGGCATTTTGAGGACGGCGTTGCGGTAAGCCGCCATTTTTGGGTCCTTGGCGTCAAAGTCCCCATGGATATTGCGAGGTTCGAATCCCCCCGCACCTCTAGGCGTTGAATGCCCATGGAGACTGCCATCCGGAGACCATGCAACAGGGCCTCATATTCTGCTGCATTGTTGGAGTCTGTGTATAATATTTGGACTACGTATTGGACTGAATCTCCGGTGGGGGATGTCAGGACAACGCCTGCCCCCAGACCAGCCATCATCTTAGAGCCATCAAAGTGCATGATCCAATTGGAGTACGCGCCGTACTCTTTAGGGGGTTCGTCTTCCGTCCATTCGGCGAGGAAATCAGCCAGTACTTGAGACTTAATGGCTCGCCGTGGTTTATATGTTATGTCGAACGAGAGGAGCTCGATAGCCCATTTAGCAATCCGGCCTGTGGCATCATGGTTATTTATTATGTTGTTGAGTGGTACTTCGGAGGCCATCGTAATTGAACACTCTTGAAAGTAGTGTCGTAGTTTCCGGGATGCCATGAAGACCGCGTATGCTATCTTTTGATAATGTGGGTACCGTGATTTGCATGGAGTGAGGGTGGTGGATACGTAGTATACCGGCTTTTGAAGCGGGAACTTATGTCCGTCCGTCTCTCGTTCGACGACGAGCACTGCGCTTACAACTTGGTGTGTTGCCGCTATATATAACAGCATTGGTTCGCCGACATTTGGCGCGGCCAAGATTGGGGTGGTGGCCAATACGACTTTTATTTCTTCCAATCAGGCCGTGGCCGCATCCATCCACTCGAAGTGTTCGGTGCGTCGAAGAAAGCGATAAAGAGGTAGTGCCTTTTCTCCTAATCGGGAGATAAAGCGGCTTAAGGCAACCATGCATCCAGTTAACTTCTGGATTTGCTTGAGGTCTGTTGGGATAGCCAACTGTGACAAAGCTCGGATTTTAGCCGGATTTGCTTCAATTCCTCTATTGGAGACGATGAAGCCCAAGAGCTTTCCGGCGGGCACGCCAAAAACGCATTTTTCCGGATTGAGCTTCATGTCATATGTTCGGAGATTGTCGAACGTGAGCCTCAAGTCGTCTATTAAGGATTCGACGTGTCTTGTTTTAATGACCACATCGTCTACGTATGCCTCCACTGTTTTGTTGATTTGTGTTTCCAAGCATGTCTGAATCATACGTTGATAGGTTGCACCGGCGTTTTTGAGCCCGAAGGGCATGGTGTTAAAACAGAAGGGGTCGTATGGAGTGATGAATGTCGTTGCAGCTTGATCGGGCTCCGCCATCTTAATTTGATGGTATCCGGAGTATGCGTCAAGGAAGCACAACGAGTCATGTCCTGCGCTAGCGTCGATAATTTGATCGATGCGGGGGAGGGGGAAGGGATCCTTGGGGCAAGCCTTGTTAAGGTCCTTGAAATCGACACATAGGCGCCAGGATTTGTCCTTATTTGGTACCATTACCAGGTTTGCTAGCCAGTCCGGATGTTTTATTTCTCTAATGAATCCGGCCTCGAGTAACTTGGCTAGCTCTTCTCCCATGGCTTGTCGCTTAGGCTCAGAGAAACGCCGAAGAGTTTGCTTGACCGGCTTGAACCCCTTTAGAATGTTAAGGCTATGCTCGGCCAGCCTGCGTGGGATTCCTGGCATGTCTGAAGGATGCCAGGCGAAGATGTCCTAATTCTCGCACAAGAACTCCCGCAGTGCGGCGTCTGTTGTGGGGTTCAGCTGTGCCCAGATGGATGCTGTTTTTGTAGGGTCCGTTGGGTGGACCTGTAATTTGACTATTTCGTCCGCTGGTTTAAAAGAGGTGGACTTGGGTCTTTTGTCGAGTACCACGTCGTCCCTGTCCACCGTGGAACGCAGCACAGTTAGTTCTTCGACCGCAAGGGCTTCGGATAACGCCTCGAGTGCTAGTGTGGCGGTTCTATTTTTGGCGCGGAGTGCTATGTCCGGATCACTAGCCAGAGTGATAATTCCATTGGGCCCAGACATTTTGAGCTTCATGTACATGTAATGGGGTATAGCTTGGAAGATCGTGAATGCCTCCCGCCCTAAAAGGGTGTGGTATCCGCTACTGAACGGGGCCACTTGGCATGTGATTTCTTTGGACCTATAATTCTCCGGCGTGCCGAATACCACATCTAGTGTGATTTACCCGCACATCGTGCCTCCCGACTAGGGATGATTCCTCTGAAGGTCGTGCTGCTTTGCTCAATGCGGCTCTTGTCTATTTCCGTTTTGCTAAGAGTTTCCTCGTAGATGAGGTTTAATCCGTTGCCACCATCCATGAGCACTTTAGTAAGCCGGAAGCCGTCCACAATTGGACTAAGGACCAAAGCGGCTAGTGCTCGGCCTGTTCGGAATTGAGGTTCGTCACTGGCATTGAGGGTTATGGCCGTGTCATTCCATGGATTTGTTGCCGCAACGTGGTAGACTTCGGCAAGGCTGCAGAGTATTCGCTTGCACCTATTATTTGAGGCGAAGGTCTCGAAGACTGTAAATATTGTATTGTTATTTTCTGTGGGATGGTACTCTGTTGTATTGTTGATGAGGATATCCTCGCCGCTCTTGGCCACCTGCCGGAGTATCCAACATGCTGTAAGGCTGTGTGTTGGCATGGTATCTGTCATACTTTGAATTTTGCATGGCCCATTGAGCCATCCCTCCAATATAGTTTTACGCCCTGTAGTGGGCTTTTGTTTCTTTGTAATTTGATCGGGTGACTTACGAGAGTACACCCTTTTAGTTCAGACGGGGGGGGGGGGGGGGGGTTAGTGAGAGCCAGAGGGACCTAGAATTTGGTTTGGGTTTTGCAGGCGCTTTCCATCGCACAATACTTCCACCCTATGGCCTCTAAGTCAGCAAAGTGTGCTATGTCACGGTGGCTTATGGTGTTGAGGATTCCCTTGTCCGTGCAATTTTTGCAAAAGAATGAAATTGCGTCTTCCTCGCGACAGTCCTTGACCTTGCTCATTACAAGGAGGAATCTGGCCCAATAGTGATGTACTATCTCTTGGGGCTCTTGTCTAATGTGGAAAAGATCACTTGAGTCTGGGTGGGTGGGTAGATTTAGGTCCAAACCCTGACCCGATATGAGACCCAGGGGCGGAGGAGTTTCCGAGCTTGGCAGTTCAGACTCCAGGATGTTGCCCAATAGTTCTGGTCCGCTATCTGATTCTAGGTTCGAAGCTTGGGCCATGTCCTCCCGTGGACGGGTATCCGGCTCGGAGAGCTTGGGAATCCAGACATAGTTTATCCTCAAAATAGAGGAAGAATTCCTACATTGCTCCACCACCGCTATCTGATGGGTGACCGGCGGAGAGTTAATCTCCCTTTGGTCGGGTTTAAGCCCGATCCGATCATAGTCCGTTGTGACTCCCAGGGAGGCGATGCGATCCAAGAGCTCGTTCAGGGAAGAGAGCTCTATTGGATCTATCTGCTCGGCGAATCCCGAGCCGACGTGGAGGCTGTTTTTGATGACCCGAGAAGTCATCGTCTACGCGATGGCCGAACGGGCGGTCATGACGAAGCCGCCTAGTCAGAGAATTTGGCCTACAGCCAGGGCTCCCCCCAAGGTAATGTTGTCCTTGACAATAAGACGGGCCATCAAGCCTTATCGTGGCAGCGCAGTGGAACTCTCAATGAAAGCACCAATGTCGGTGTCAAAACCGGTGGATCTCGGGTAGGGGGTCACGAACTGTGCGTCTAAGGTGGATGGTAACAGGAGGCAGGGGACACACTGTTTACCCAGGTTCGGGCCCTCTCGATGGAGGTAATACCCTACTTCCTGCTTGATTGATCTTGATGATATGAGTATTACAAGAGTTGATCTACCACGAGATCGTAGAGGCTAAACCCTAGAAGCTAGCCTATGATTATGATTGTTGTTGTCCTACGGACTAAACCCTCCGATTTATATAGACACCGGAGGGGGCTAGGGTTACACAGAGTCGGTTACAAGGGAGGAGATCTACATATCCGAATTGCCAAGCTTGCCTTCCACGCAAAGGAGAGTCCCACCCGGACACGGGACGAAGTCTTCAATCTTGTATCTTCATAGTCCAACAGTCCAGCCAAAGTATATAGTCCAACAGTCCGAGGACCCCCTAATCCAGGACTCCCTCACCCGTGACCCCACAGGTCAGTTTGACCTTGCCACCTCAGCTTTGACCGGGCCCCACTGGTCAGCCTTTGTTGTTGACACTGTTACACTAACACGCGGGTCCCACTAGTCAGTTTGACCTGGACCGGCCCTGTTGACCTGCTGAGGTCAGCATGACTTAATGCTGATGCAGTAAACATTTTCTAGAATTTAAAATAAATCAGAAATGATTTATAAATTTCAGAAAATGTCCAAAACATCTAAAAATCATAGAAAATAATCTATAACTCAGTTTGAAAAGATTTATATATGAAAAATTATCAGAAAAATATGAAGAATCTGTTTATGCCATATTCATGCATGTTTGAGAAAGTTAACCTCACTGTTTAAGACAAACTAAGTGAATGGCATTTGAATATTAACATATGGAGTTGAATTTGAACCTAGGGTTCAACCCAACTTCATTTAATATGGTTGCTAGTTGAATTAGTTCAATCAACAGCATATTGCCATGTCATGAGCATGCATCATATTGTTGCATTGCATTGATTGTGTTTCTTCTCTGTTGTTGGTAATTGTTTCCTTTGAGTAGACGACGTTCCGACGATGAGTTCGATGACACCGATGAAGAGCTATATTATCTTCAGAAGTGCCAGGCAAGCAAAACCCCCTTGTTCATTCCGATACAATCCCACTCTCTCGCTCCTGCTCTCTTTTACTGCATTAGGACAACAACGATTCAACTTTTACATGCTGCGGTAGTTGAACCCCTTTTCCTCTGCATGACCTGTCATTGCCATAGTAAATAGATGAAACCCACTAGCATGAGTAGGAGTTGTTTGAGCCCTGATGTGCCTACTCATTCATGCTTGTTTGTCATGCCTGCGATTGCTTAGAGTTGAGTCAGGTCTGATTCATCGGGGATGAATTGGAATGGTGATGAACATGTCCTACCGTGTGTGAGCTAAGTGTGTGAACACGATTTGGTAAAGGTAGCGGTGAGAGGCCATGTAAGAGTACATGGTGGGTTGTCTCATTGAAACCATCCTCAGGAACTGAGTTCTGTGTTTGTGATCCATGAACAGCTACTACCACACGTTGGGCCCTAAAATATGACCCCGCTCGACTTATTAACCGCCCCTGTCCTTTGTCCAGGAGTTGCAACTAGTTTCTGGTGTTTGTAGGAAATGTATTGGAGGCTGTGCATAGCACTGACCCTAGGGGTGGGCTATGATGTGGTAGATACACCATGGCCCGGTGTACCGGGCGCCCGTTTGGTGTCTCAGGAACCCTGCACAAATCGTTTGGGGCTGTGAGTGAAATCCCGGCTAGATCTCCTCGCGGATGGAACCCGAATAGGCGATAAACCTGGACTAGAGACTTGTGTGGTCAGTCAGGTCGTGGTCTACACCCACGTTGGCTTTCGCTTGAAGTCTGCCGAGCACATGTCGTGTGCAGACGCTAAGTGGTGGAAACATGTGTGAAGAAGTACACCCCTGCAGGGTTATAAATTATCTATTCAAATAGCCGCGTCCGCGATAAAGGACTTCTGGGTTGCCTAGATAACTTGAAGTGGATACTCTAAAATTGCTAGATAAGCGTGAGTGCTATGGATGGCCTTCTCGTAGGGAGACGGGAGCGGGTCCATAGTGGTGTATTGTTATGGTGAATATGTGGACTCATGTGTGCCACCTCAAAAGAGTTACTTGCAGTCGTAGTTTAGGATAGCCACCGAGTCAAAGCTGGCTTGCTGGAGTTAAACTCCACCACCCCCTTTGTTGATACCGATGCATATGTAGTTAGTTCTGATGCAAGTCTTGTTGGGTACATTTGTACTCATGTTTGCTTAATTTATGTTTTCGCAGAGAGACTTCAGTCTCACTTGTAGTTCCGCGTGGACTTTGACATTTAGCTTGTTACCTCAGCTATGATCTTGTGCCCTCGGCAGGATCTTGTAGATAGTCAGGCTTCTCAGCCTTTTTCATTTGTAGTTGTATGTACTCAGACAAGTTAAGCTTCCACATGTGCTTGTTGCTTGTATGCTCTGTATGTTGGGTCATGAGACCCATGTTTGTAATATCTGGCTCTTCGGAGCCTAATGAATAAATACTTTGAGTTGTAGAGTTTTGTTGTGATGCCATGTTGTATTTACACATATCGGGCATATCGTGTGTATGATTGAAATGCTTGGCATGTGTGGGATCTGACAACCTAGTTGTTTATCCTTGGTAGCCTCTCTTATGGGGAAATGTAGTCTAGTGCTTCCACTGAGCCATGGTAGTCTGCTACAGCCCGGTTTACCGGAGTCCTGCTAGCCCAGTTACTACTGGTCTGGAACACCTAGACTGGCCAGCATGTGTCCCACTTTGTTCCTGTGTCTGTCCTTTCATGGAAATGTCACGCGGTGACTTCCGGAGTCCTTCTAGCCTGCTACAACCCGGGTTCCTGGAGTCCGGTTAGCCCAGTTGCTACAGCCCAGATTCACATGCTGATGACCGACACGTTTGATGCCGGTTCATGTATGCTTGTCCTTGTAAGTTAGTGCCACTTTGGGTTCACGACTAGTCATGTTGGCCCGGGTTCTTTGTCATATGGATGCTAGTGACACTATCATATACATGAGCCAAAAGGCGCAAACGGTCCCAGGGCAGGTAAGGTGGCACCCGTGGGAATATCGTGTGTGAGGCCGCAAAGTGATATGATGTGTTACATGCTAGATCAGCGTGACTTAGGATCGGGGTCCTGACAACGACACGACCATAACTTTCAATGCCGATGACGAACCAAAATTCAGGACAATCCGGGTACCAGCCGCCTTGGTCCTCAGTCCGATCGTGGACGACTTTCGGCTCACCAAGGTTCTCATGGATGGCGGTAGCAGACTAAACCTCATTTACGAGGATACACTCAGTAAAATGGAAATAGACAGGAGCCGCATCAAGCAAAGTGGCACGACCGTCTGAGTAATTATTCCTAGTTGGGAGGCGCGATGTGCGGGAAAATCTCGCTCGAAGTGGTATTCGGCACACTGGAGAACTATCAGACCGAAGAATTAACCTTCCAAGTGGCCCCTGTCAACAGTGGATATCACGCCCTATTAGGGCGAGATGCATTTATATGCTTCCAGGCTATACCTCACTATGGGTATATGAAGCTCAAGATGCCTAGGCCCAACGGCATAATCACTCTCGCTAGTGATCCGGACATAGCACTCCGCGCCGAAAATAAAACCGCATCCCTAGCCCTTGAGGCATTATCTAAAGCCCTCGTGGTTGAAGAATTAACCGCATTACGCTCCATGGTGGATAGGGACGATGTAATCCTGGACAAACGACCCAAATTCACCTCCTTCAAACCAGCAGAAGAAATAGTCAAATTCCAAGTCCATCCAACGGACCCAAGAAGACAACATCTATTGGGGCACAACTAGACCCAACGGTCGACGCCGTGCTACGAGAGTTTCTGCACGAGAACTGGGATATATTCGCCTGGCACCCTTCTGATATGCCAGGAATCCCACGCAGATTGACCGAACACAGCCTCAATATATTGAAGGGATATAAGTCGGTCAAGCAAACACTGCGGCGCTTTTCCGAACCCAAACGTCAAGCTATGGGGGAGGAGCTAGCCAAGCTAATCGAGGCCGGATTCATTAGAGAAATAAAACACCCAGACTGGCTAGCAAAATTGGTGATGGTGCCAAAGAAGGATAAATCCTGGCGCTTGTGCGTCAATTTCAAAGACCTCAATAAGGCCTGCCCTTTGGATCCCTTCCCCCTCCCCCGCATCGACCAGATTATTGATGCCACCGCAGGACACGACTCACTGTGCTTCCTCGATGCATATTCCGGATACCATCAAATCAAAATGAAGGAGTCTGATCAAGCCGCAACGGCATTCATTACCCCACATGGGCCATTCTGCTTCAACACCATGCCCTTCGGGCTCAAAAACGCCGGGGCCACCTACCAACGCATGATTCAAACATGCCTGGAGAATCAGATCGGCAAGACAATTGAAGCATATGTGGACGACGTCGTCATTAAAACTAGGCATGTCGATTCACTAATAGACAATTTACGTCTCACATTCGACAACCTCTGTGCATATAACATCAAGCTCAATCCGAAAAAGTCTGTTTTCGGCGTCCCTGCTGGAAAGCTGCTGGGCTTCATCATTTCCAATAGAGGAATTGAAGCAAATCCAGCCGAAATCCGAGCTTTGTCACAATTGGCTACGCCAACGGACCTTAAATAGGTCCACAAACTCGCAGGATGCGTGGCAGCTCTAAGCCGCTTTATCTCCAGATTGGGAGAAAATGCATTGCCACTGTATCGCCTCCTCCGGCGCAGCAATCACTTCAAGTGGACGGATGTAGCAACAGCCGGATTGGAAGAAATAAAAACCCTTCTTGCGAGCAACCCAATCCTGTCCGCGCCGAACGTTGGCGAACCCATGTTATTATACATATCAGCAACCCACCAGGTGGTGAGCGCCGCGCTCGTCGTTGAGCGAGAGCATGACGGACACAAATTTCCACTTCAGAAGCCGGTATATTACGTATCCACTGTCCTCACACCATGCAAATCCCGGTACCCTCATTATCAAAAGATTGCATACGCGGTCTTCATGGCATCCGGAAGCTATGACACTACTTCCAAGAATGTTCTATCACGGTGGCTTCCGAAGTACCACTCAATGATATAATAAACAACCGCGATGCTATGGGCTGGATAGCCAAATGGGCCATTGAGCTCCTTCCATTCGACATAACATACAAACCACGTCGAGCCATCAAATCCCAAGTACCGGCGGACTTCGTCGCCGAATGGACAGAGGCCGAACTCCCTAAAGAGTACGTCACATATTCCAACTGGGTTATGTATTTCGATGGTTCCAAAATGCTGGCAGGATTAGGAGCGTGTGTCATTTTAATGTTCCCCACTAGAGACGTAGTCTAGTACATGCTCCAAATATTATACACAGGCTCCAATAACGTAGCCGAATATGAGGCCTTATTGCATGGTCTCCGGATGACTGTCTCCATGGGCATACAACGCATGGAAGTGCGCGGGGACTCAAACCTCGCAATATCTCAAATAAATGGAGATTTTGATGCCAAAGATCTGAAGATGGCGGCTTATCGCAATGCCGTCCTAAAAATGCTGGCTCGATTCGAGGGGCTCCAGTTTCATCACATGGCTTGAGAAAGAAATCAAGCGGCGGACGTCCTTGCTCGCATCGGTGCTAAGCGCGACACCGTCCCACCTAACATCTTTCTGGAAAGGCTTTTTAAGCCATTCGTTGTGTGGCAAGGGGAGAGCGGCAACACTAGTCTGGATCCGAACACAATGATATCATCGGGGGCTCAGCCACCGAAATAACACCGTCGGCCCATCTCATCATGGCAGTCATCGCCCCATGGACCGAACCCTTCTTAGCCTACCTTAATAGGAGAGAACTCCCGGAGGATCAGAATGAGGCTCGCCGCATTGTCCGGCGTTCGAAGGCCTACAAGGTCCACGACAGAGAGCTCTACAAGGAAAGCGCTACCAGAGTTCTTCAAAGATGTATCTCCGAGGAAGAGGGGCGGCAGCTCTTGGCTGAAATTCATGCCGGTCTCGGCGGGCACCATGCCGCAGCTCGGGCCCTTGTTAGCAAGGCCTTCTGTACAGGTTTTGATGCGGAGCATCCTATGGACATCACCATGTCAAGAGTCCATTCAGCGGGTGACACGTGCGACATCTACTTCACATACATAAAGGTGAATCATCTCCTTTACACGTGCTCACTTGACCCCTTCGAGGATGGTATACTACTTGACACTTCTCCCATGTGCATGCATAGGTATTGCCGGAGCTTCACGAATGTTGAGGAGGAGTGCAAGCGCTAAGGAACAACTACACCATCCGCGAGGGAAGCCTGGAAGCAACGACGGAAGAAGACGTCGCTGTTGAAGCTACAACGGTCGGACATCCGGGCCAGAGGCCGAACATCCGACGCCTGTGCAGCCGCCCAACTGCTGCACAAACAGTCGGCCGAACAAGCCTCAGCGGCCGGACATCCGGCGCCAACCCCGGACATCCGGCGCCTCCCGACAGCCCGGACATCTGGCATCTCCCCCGGAAATCCGGCATCGACGTATCAAGAGAGCAGCTGAACCTCCACTTCGGCCCGGACATCCGGCCGCGACCCCGGACATCCGGCTCGTCCCAAAGCCCCGGACATCTGGCCCCCAGCCCGGACGTCCGGCACCTGTGCGTGCCTAACCGGGCCAAAGGCACATGTATCCCCTCCTCACTTACCCCTTCATGGCTCTAGACTATATATACTCCTCCACCTCCTTCTAGTTAGGGTTAGCGTTGTGATAGCTCATTTGAGAGATAGAGCTTCACTCATCCATATCGGATCTACTCCGCGAGAGAGACCGCGGCCCCTCTACAGAGAAGATCCACCTTGGATTCAAGACCCCTCACGGGAAGATCCCCTTGTGGATTCAAGACCTCCTCACGGAGAAGAACCGGTTACCGTGTATCATCCGTTGTTGACTTTGGATCATGTATCTTCCCCTTTGTACTCGAGGATCTAGCACATGTGTGACTATTTCTTGTTGGTTGAGTGATTCTCTCATGTTTCCCCTCGTGATTTCCCTCGCTTTCCCTCTCGTGTTCCTCGTGTTCTTCGCGGGATCCGCTCCTTTCGTGAAAGATCGGGCGATTAGGGTTCTACCCTACATCATCTTGGATCGGAGCCAGCTTGTCTCTTGATACCACCATCTTGGTATCATGAGCCACGTTGATCACGATTTCGGAGCCTCCCTCGTAGTTTTCTAGCCTAATGTTGTTGTGTTCTTCCCCAATTTCGAAAATCCCCACCAAAAATAGCCCCAATTTTTTTGTGATTTGTTGGTTTGACGAAGTTTTGTTGGATTTGATCCATGGATTTGCTTGGTTTCAAGTGGATCTAGCATATCCCCACTTTTCTCCACTTTCCATCCACGAAATCTCTCCAATTTTGCCTTTGGAATCATCCACTTCCGCCCCCAATTCGAAAATTTCCGCCCCAAACGAGATCTGGAATCATCGGGCCGGACATCCGGGCCTCAGGCCGGAGATCCAGGCCATCAGGCCGGACATCCGGCTCCTGGAGCATAAAACCCGCACGGTTCTGGACATCAGCCCCCGGATATCCGGCCCCTGGAGCATAAAACCCGCACGGTTCTGGACATCAGCCCCCGGATATCCGGCCCCCACCTCCGGATGTCCGGCCCCTGTACATTTCAGCTTTCCCGTTTGACCGTTTTGTCCATAACTAATTCATCCGGAGTCTGATTTTCGCGTTCTTTAGCTCGTTGAAAAGCTCTTGACACCCCCCTTCCAACAAAAATACTACCATAACCATTTGACTCCATCAAATTTTTGGAACTTTGGCATCTTTGCCTAGGGCTTCCACCACAACCTCCGCATAACCACCACCGACTTCCGCAACCTAACCAATTTTGTTCCTTATAGCATTTGTGGTTGTTTGAGTTGTGATTTGAGTCTCCTAAGGTGTTTAGGCTACTTAGGGATGGTTGCATCTTCATCAACCACCACCACCACCATAACTCCCGCATAGGCTTGACCACCATACACTTCCACCAACCCAATTTAACCCAATTTTTGTTTTGTGTTGTGAGTTGTGTCTCCTAAGGTGTTTAGGCTACTTAGGGACCGTGCTTCCAACTCTGACACCGTGTATAGCCAACCTTACCCTCCACTTCCGCATTGCCTACTCGCAAAACCCATCATTGCATTTCCGCAATCCCATTGATTTTCCGCAACCACCACCGCATCCCGCTACCACCATTTGACATTTGAGATTTTGAGTTCGTGGTGTTCTGTTTCCTAAGGTGTTTCGGCTACTTAGGGACGAGTCTCCATCATCTTGATATCTCCATCAAGATCACCGCCACTCTTCATCGTCAAGGACGGTAACCTCCATATCATCTTAGTATCGTGGTATCCCTCCATTGTATATTCCCTTGCCATTGCATTGTTTACCCCTAGCCCATTTTGTGTCACTTACCTATCGAGACTAGCCTTTGAGTATTGCCGGCAACGTTACTTGTGTAGATTAGTGATCTACACCATACATTGCATACATACCATATCATATTGGTATCATATCATCCCTTGTGTCACAAGATTGTTCCCGTATATACCCAATTGTTATCTCGGTTTGTGCATTTCGCATAGTGGCCATACAAAAAAAGAAAGGAGAATAAGCTTTTAAGCAAAAGTGAAAGAGCAAAGAAGCTTGTAAGAAAGTGCCATAGCATCATACCACATTGCATATAAGATTGTCATATCCGATCATCTTGGATCATACCACCGGAACATCATACATATATAGCATACTTGGGATAGAAAGTCAATACATTTTGCATCTTATAGGTTGTGCACAAGTGTCGTATCCGCCTATAGAGCAATCGTGCTAGCGTCTCTCTTGAGTTGTGCAGCACGAGCATTTTCCATGGATTCCACATTTTGTGCTCATTCCTTGGTTGCACGACCCCATTTATCTATCTGTGTGTGTGTTTCCATGTGCCATTCATTGCTATTGGTCTACTTGTTACACTTGCGAATTTGTGAATCTCTTTCAACATTATTGACTATTGCTAACATTTTACATCAAATTTTTGTGCCACTATCCTCACCGAGCTCCACCATAAGCCTTATTTGTGTAGGTGTGAGAAATTGACAAGAATTGGTACCAATTGTGCTATTTCCTTGTCCACATTGGAGTGATCATTGATCCACTTTCAACTTCGGTCAAGGTACATTTGGTATTCGTTCTTCTCTTTCTACCACTCACATTTTTCTCTTGGAGTGATGGATAGGCAAGGCATTTCATCTTCGGTCTACAACAACAATGACGAGTTCGATGCCATGAACAACTCCAACGACGCCAAGATGCAAGCTCAAATGGAGGAGATCAAATCCCTCATCAAGTCCTACAAGCGGTCTTCCTCATCTTTGAGAAGATGCTCAAGAGCACATGCCTCCGAGCTACCATCTCCGGCAAGGACACATCGGCATCAACACCATCACCACCACGAACGTGAAGGTCAAGAGCTCAGCACCAACAACCGCTCGACGACTTCACCATCTCCCTTGGCATCTTTGCCAAGCGACTTCAAGGCATCTTCGCCTTCGGATATACGACATCTTCGCCAACAAGCACCTCAAGAATACGCTCAAGAGAAGCTCCCCAAGCTCAAGTCCGTGACTTCCACGAGCTACTACGACCTCGACATCGACCATGAGATTCCTTTATATGGGACTCAAGAACCCGAGGAGTATCTCGAGTGGGAGCGTTTGATGGACGACTACCTCAAGCTACATCAAGTTCCTCCCGAAGATCAAGTGAAGTGCGCCACAAGAAACTTCCATGACTACGCGTCCACATGGTGGATTCACGCACCTTCGGAGACCTATGACATGAGTTGGCCCAAGACGAAGAGAGCTTTGCGGCGAGAGTTCGTGCCTCCAACCTACACGGAACAACTTCAACGCTAATTGGAGAACACCATCCAAGGATTCAAGTCCATCGACGAGTACTTCAAGGAGATGAAGATTTCCTTGCGACTAGCCGGCATGGACGACCCCATTTCGATGAAGTTCCACTTCATGATGGGATTGCACAACGACATCTCCAAGACGATCTTCCTCGAGAACTACAAGTCCCTCGACGACAACTACATTGGTGCTCTCAAGGTGGAACAAGAACTCATGAAGGCCAAAGCTTCTCCACCCCAAGCTCACTTCGCGATGACCAAGCTCCATGAGAACGAGCATGAGGATAGTACCACCAATATGTCCAAGCCCGACGAGCTCCAAAACGATGCTCCCAAGTTCCACTTCACCGCCATCCCTCTTTGTGGCATTGATGATGCCGAGTCCTCCATGACTCTTTTTCAAGACGGCGATGACGAGTACGACTACGGAGACCCTCAAGGAACAAGCTTTGGAGGCAAGCGACATGGTGGCGAGCAAGGATGATGCTTCCATCTTAGGAGGCGAGAGTGATGATGTGCCATCTTCGGCCTTCATCCACGGCGACAACAACGAGATGGTTGAGCATGGGATTTTCCCTTCGACCACGGCGACGTATGATGACTTGAGTGACTTGTGCCACCATATTGAGAGTGGGAGTGACTTCACCACTAGCCTCGTATATGATGTGTTGCCACAATTCCCATGTGAGAAGAGCCAGAACCCCCACCACTTGAGTGAGATAAGTGACTGCACCATACATGAGTTTGAGTGCACCTATTTTGAGGGAGTGAGTGAGCCACCACATGGAGAGAGTGAGATAGTTGATAGGTCATGTGAGGGCACTTTCAACACTAATGACTTGACCTCTACCTCTATTGTGCCTTCTCATTTGGTGCTAGGTCCCATATATGATGACGCGCCGATTCGTGATGACTTCGTCCTCCCTTTGGACAAGACTATGGCCATGGTGGAATATGATGCACCCCCCACATGGTTCCATCACGATGATGATCTTGACCACCGTTTGGTCTTACCCACCTCACCTACACCACTAGAGTGGAATGAACAAGGTAACATAGGTGAAGGTGATGCTCTAGTCCCACTAGTGGACATTCTTGAGATTGATTGCTTGCATGATGTTGATCAACCTATTACCATGCTTCATGCTAGTGCGACTTCCCCATGCAATGGTTTACCCATTTATGATGAGTATGATGATTGCCATGTGGAGTCTCTTAGTTGTGATGCCATGTTACATAGGATTTCTTGTGACAATTCTCTAGGTCACATCATGTTTGACAATCCGCTTGAATTGTCATATGCTATGCATGAGATCGACCACATGTCATATTTGCAATCTCTTCATAGTGACTATGCATATGCCACTAAGATTAACCCAATTTGCACTTATGGCATAGATGACAAGCCCGTGGTTATTGGCATTTGTTTCTCTTGTGATGATATTGACATGCTACCTTTGCATCATTTATCTCATATGCCATGCCATAACCACCTAGCTTCGGATATGCATTGTTTAGGATGTTGTCCATTTTCTCCATATGATGTTTCCAATATTGCTCATGAGGAGACCCCCATAGTTTCCTCATACATTTTAGGAGATTTTGATTCATCCCATTCATTGCATGATCCCAATACTTGTGTGCATCATATGCTTCCCATGAATAAACATGCTATTGATGTGCCATATACTTGCATTCTCAATTTGTGTCCCCATCGTGTCATACACAATAACTATTATTTCATGATGGATGACATGTTCTTATACCATGCATCAAATTTCTTTGAGCTATGCTTATCTTGTACTAACTCTCATGTGCACATACACATCATGATGGATGATGTGTACATTTACCACACACACAATCTCTTTCGTTTGTGTCTCTTTTGTGTAGGTACCCACGAATTCTTGTCAACCTCGCAATCCCACGAGTTGACAAAACGAACTCTAGAGAGGAATGATGACTTGGGATTCCATGGATTGTCTTTCCCACCACTCTCTTCGCGCAAAGACTTCACGCATTTCTTCTCCTTGGCTCTCACTTGGCTATGGGTTACTGTCCATTACATATTATATGCCCATCTTGCCATGTTCACTTTGCATGCTATGCTCATTACTATGCCTTTGCCATGCATTCGCGACCCATGCTTTGCATTACACATGATGATTGATTCTAGTACTTCTATGTGTATTTGCAAGCTTGGTGGAGATATCACTTATTATTGCCATGTTTGCTTTGTGCCCCATGCGTATGATTATACTATGATCTTGCTTTGTGTTTGTGCTTGCGATATGTCATGTGCATTGCCTATGCGTATTATTTACTCACATGACATCATTGCCATGATTTCCTCTAGTGTGTTGCATCTTCGCTCCACTAGTTTGCACGACATGATTGTTATCGCTTCTTGTCATATCTTTCCATATGTTGCCTCTCTCATGCTAGATGATTTGCCATGTATTGAGTGCAATTATGCCTTTAGTCTTGATAATGAGTTTGCCCCCATAGCATTCTCACATATATTTGGAGATTTTGACATATTCCTTATGAAGCATGCTTGTCTTACCTCTTTGCACCATATACCTAGTGCCATAAATATTGCCATTGTTTCATCATATTATTCATGCACTTGTGCTTCTAATGGTTATGTGCAAGAGCAGAGAACCATCATGATGGATGATGTGTTTATCTACCATGCACTCTTTCTTTTGTTGTGTGCATGTGTAGGATACTTGGACTTCGTGTCAACTTCCACACATGGGTTGACCATCCGAGCTCTTGAGAGCGAACCACCTTCTACCACAACGATTCTACACCGCACTTGCTTGTACTTCGGCATTGTGAAGGACGCACAAGAACATGCTTTCAAGGTGATGTCCTTCTCTTTTGAGAACCTCCAAACCATGAGCATGCATATTGTGGATCATACTACTTGTGTTGCTTGCACCATGCGACTTATTTGTCATCTTGGACCCCTTGCTTGTGCACATGTTAGAGATCTTGCTTCCATTTGTCATTTTCACAATTCAATGCATCATGATATATATGCCTTGTGTGTTGCATCCAATTCTTGGATTACTTTCTCCTTTCACATGTTTGGTTGCAACAATGTCATCACTTCACATATGCCATGTCCCATTGACTGCTACATGCTTGCCTTGATTGCCTCACACATGATGAACAATTGCTCTTTCCATTGTGTTGAGTGCCACACGATATTCACTAGACCCAATGCACATTATGCTTGGATTGTCTTGCACTTGACCCATGTGTTTAGACACTTCATTTTATTTGGTGTTGTGAATGATTCCTATGCCTACCATAGACCTTTCATTGAGCAATTTGTGAGTGCTTGCTATGAACTTGAGGTAGATGCTTCTTCTCTTGTCACACATATTTGCATCACTACCTCACATTCACATGCTTGTCCCCGTGATTTCTTTGCTTGTGCTAGATTGATATGCTTACATGCCATGCCACAGTCCTTTGTCACACTATATGCTTTGAATGATGACGACACTTGTTTGGCGACTCACCTCTTGAATGCTTGGTTTTGCACTAACGCTAACCACATTTGTTTTTCCAAGTGTTTGTTGTCCTTACTCCTTTTGAAGGAATCACAAGACGGTGCGACATTGGAGAGTTCCCATTTCAAGCTTCAAGATGACAACTACTTGGTGAACGTCCACTTCTACACGGCGAAGCCACTTTCCCATGGTGATTTGGTTTTCGATTCAAGGACGGATCTTTCCCAAGGGAGGGGAGATGATGCGGAGCATCCTATGGACATCACCATGTCAAGAGTCCGTTTGGAGGGTGACACGTGCGACATCTACTTCACATACATAAAGGTGAATCATCTCCTTCACACGTGCTCACTTGACCCCTTCGAGGATGGTATACTACTTGACACTTCTCCCGTGTGCATGCATAGGTATTGTCGGAGCTTCACGGATGTTGAGGAGGAGTGCAAGTGCCAAGGAGCAACTACACCATCCGCGAGGGAAGCCTGGAAGCGACGACGGAAGAAGACGGCGCTGCTGAAGCTACAGCGGCCAGACATCCGGGCCAGAGGCCGGACATCCGGCGCCTGTGCAGCCGCCCAACTGCTGCACCAACAGTCGGCCGAACAAGCCTCAGCGGCCGGACATCCGGCGCCAACCCCGGACATCCGGCGCCTCCCGACAGCCCGGACATCCGGCATCTCCCCCGGAAATCCGGCACCAACGTATCTAGAGAGCAGCTGAACCTCCACTTCAGCCCGGACATCCGGCCGTGACCCCGGACATCCGGCTCGTCCCAAAGCCCCGGACATCCGGCCCCCAGCCCGGACGTCCGGCACCTGCGCGTGCCTAACCAGTCCAAAGGCCCATGTATCCCCTCCTCACTTACCCCTTCGTGGCTCTAGACTATATATACTCCTCCACCTCCTTCTAGTTAGGGTTAGCGTTGTGATAGCTCATTTGAGAGATAGAGCTTCGCTCATCCATATCGGATCTACTCCACGAGAGAGACCGCGGTCCCTCTACGGAGAAGATCCACCTAGGATTCAAGACCCCTCATGGGAAGATCCCCTTGTGGATTCAAGACCTCCTCAGGGAGAAGAGCCGGTTACCATGTATCGTCCGTTGTTGACTTTGGATCATGTATCTTCCCCTTTGTACTCGAGGATCTAGAACATGTGTGACTATTTCTTGTTGGTTGAGTGATTCTCTCGTGTTTCCCCTCATAATTTCCCTCGTTTTCCCCCTCGTGTTCCTTCTGTTCTTTGCGGGATCTGCTCCTTTCGTGAAAGATCGGGCGATTAGGGTTGTACCCTACATCAGGTTTTTACTGGCCGATGGCCCGAGCAGATGCACATGACCTTGTCCAACGTTGCGTCAGATGCCAGCTCTTCGCTAATCAAAGCCATATGCCCCCACCGCTCTACAAACGATCCCCATCACTTGGCCTTTCGCGGTCTGGGGGCTCGACATGGTCGGACCCCTTAAAGGAGGAAGCCATAAGAGAAAGTATCTGCTGGTCATTGTGGATAAATTCACTAAGTGGATAGAGGCCAAACCAGTTAAAACGACCGAGGCGGGGCCAATGATAGAATTCATATCCGGCGTGGTGCACCGTTATGGTGTTCCACACAGCATCATCATCCATAACGGCTCCAATTTCACAGCCGATGAGGTGAAAACTTGGTGTGCTAATTTGGGCATTAAGCTCGATTATGCCTCTTTCTATCACCCGCAAACAAATGGTCAAGTCGAATGGGCCAATGGTGTTATTATGAGCGGCATTGAACCCATACTAGTGCGGTCTTTGAGAGAATCAGACAAGCACTGGGTTGAGGAGCTTGACTCCGTACTCTGGGGGCTGCGGACCATGCCCAACCGCACTACTGGATATACACCTTTCTTCATGGTGTACGGCGTGGAGGCTATGTTGCCCTGTGATATTATTCATGACTCACCTCGAGTGTGCATGTACGAAGAGAGAGAGGCCGAGCTTGATCGGCAGGACAGCCTAGATGCCCTGGATGAAGAGCACGATGTTGCAAAAGCCCGTTCCGCATTTTATTAACAACAGGCCCGCAGATATCAAAGCAGAGAAGTATGGGCCAAGATTTATAATGTTGGTGAACTCGTTCTACGCTTGCCGGAGAAGAAAAAGAAAAACTCAAGCCCAAGTGGGAAGGTCCCTTCATCATTGACGAAGTTCTCACTGGAGGAGCGGACCGCCTGCATGTTGCATCAGACAATCGCCTAGAGCCGAACCCCTGGAACGCGGCCAGACTCCGAAGATTCTATGCCTAGCGCCGAACTATTTGTTCATCTCCTTCTCCCTGTTGCTTCCTTTACTTTTTCCTCTCTTTTCGTTCTTCCTTTTTTTCTAAGCCTGAAAGTTTTCGCACGGCTAAACCGTGCACCTGTGATGTACACATCCTCGAACATGTACGTCCATTATACCTGGGGGGCTTCCCGAACAGAAGCTTATTCTTATTTCCCGAGCATCAAGATCATCACATATGCGTTTTCCCCATATGTACCTTTTCTTTGCCATTATATGTATCAATATGACTTAAGTTTTGGCCAAGCTGGGTTGCCTGGCTCCTGTGCTTATGCCCTACATTCCCGTTAGTTCGGCTAGGGCATAAAGGGAGCACCTCTGTGATTGTTACTGCCGGGTCATCCAGATGTGTACCTCGGACTAGGTGAAGCCGAAAGCTAGCGCTCTTAAGGGAATATTCGGTCAGTGTATTAAATATGTTTTTGCATTCACCCCATGGTGAACCCCCATATGTTATGTATACTGCGATTTTTTCCAATCACAGTTCGGACATGCATTTTAACGCATGCACACCCAGGGAAAGAAACCCTTAATGGAACTATTCTCTCTGGAATATGTTTCTTACAATCATAATGTAATATAACATAACTAGCCGGATACAACTTGTCTGTTCAAGCAACTATGACCCCTACGCCTGGTTTCCACGCATACCCCGGTCTATTTTACCGCTCAGGTATTCGGAAACACTCCGCACCTTCGGGTCCAGAGGTCGAAGTGAAAAGGTCTGCCATGACAATCGTTTTACAATTCAGCTAGAGTTACATATGTCAAGGAAAGTACATAGTCACTTGGATTCAAAAATTTCCTTCTCTATACAGTCCAGCAGGCTGTCTAACTTACAATCCTGGTGGGAATACTTGGCGGCTACTTCTACTTGGTCATATACCAAATTAACAGGAACTTCTTTTCCATCTGACCCTAGAGGTCCGACCCGAGCCATATGATTCGGATCAAGCTTGGTATACCGTGTTCTCACCATGGCCCAGGCCTCTCATGCACCTTCCCGGCAGGCCGATATCTTCCACAATCTAAAGCGCCGCCGCGCTCCCTTGAATAGCTGTATAAGCTCCTCCATCTTTCCCGAAGGGGAGGCGGATGGCCATAAGGCCTTGGCAACACTTCGCATCGCCTGCCGAGCCTGCTCGTGCACTTGCGACAGCTCTTGTAGCAGATCGCTCGAGAATCCGGACATCTCCTCTTCGGGACGACCGGACATCATACCTGTGGACATAACTCTATCAGTCCCCTCTATCTCCGAATTATTCGAAGGTAAGTTCGACCACATACTGAATATGCCGCCTCGCAGCCTTTTATTCTCCTTTACGGAGTCAGCCAGCTGGGCCCGTACATCTTTCAGTTCCTCGCCCATGGTGAATCCTGGAGCTTGCTTTTCTCCATCACGAATTTTGTTAGCACACACTCGCCTGCGGCTAGTAGTTTTTTGGCTTCTCGTTCTCCGCCTTGAGCAGCTTTTCAGTTGCTCTTGCAGTTGATCTAATGATCCTATTAAGAGGTGAGCAACCGTGTTAGCATTATTGGCATACCATTATGTTTTCGCGATGGAGGGGAACATTACCAGGAGACGCCTTCATGGATTTCTCTAGTTCGGCATTGGCAGCAGTTAGCTGAGTCCGATACTTTTCTAGTTCCTGAGATAACAGGTTGTTCTTCTGCGTAAGCACCTGGTTATACAATGATCCTTAAATCAGTTGTATCAATTGCTTTAAGTCTCAGGGGCTACTAGTGTATGATTATTAAATCTACGCTTACCCGCATATCTTTCATATGCTGGTCCATGGCTCTGGCAAGCCCGTCCCGAGCAGCTCGGATGTACGCATTGGCCGAGCTGAAGGCATCAAATGCCTCCTTTGAAAAGCCGGGGTCACGAAGAGCAGCCCTCCGACGATGGTGATTCATGGCGCTCTCCACTTCGGAGTTCGTGACGGACATATCGTCCGAATCCTCTGTGGAAGGACAGTTCGGCGCCACTCCCGTGTCAGCTCCCGTCCTTAGGGCAGGGTCCGGAACCTGACTAGTGGAGGCACGTCCGGCCGAATACCCGGACACAGTCCGGCGGATACTTTTCATGATAGAATGCGGCGGATGGCATCACGATTTGATGTGGCGATCAGAAGATGTATTCTTGAAAATAAAGCCTTGCCTCTTTGACAAGGGTTCTGCCATGCTATCGTTTGCCTTCCTCTTCGAAGATATGCTCGGCGCGGGCGCCGTTCTCCTCGGAGACGCTTCTAGTGCACCTTGTGGCGTCGAGCGCCTCCCCTTTGGAACACGAAATAGTGTGGTGGGTGAGGCATAGTAAGGAAACTCTTTCGAAGAAGGTGTCTTTTAAATTACTCACATACGAAGCAGGAAGGAGATCGGGGTAATCGGCGATGATGGGTACTTCCGTACCATCGTAACTCGTCTGATAGAATACTCCATCCTCGAGCTCCACAAATATATCCGGATCTTCTTCGAATCCGGGGTCAAGGTCCCGGTTGTGACCCTCTGGCTGGGGAGCGGGGCTATGGATCCCCTCGACAGCCTTCCACCATTCCTGTAGTGAGTGGATAGGTTATTGTCCATCGAAAGTGATTCAGGGAGAGGAGTAAAATGGTGGGATTGGAGCTTACCCAACTAGGAGGATTATACATGGAAAATCCATCTCGACATTGAAGACGAGTGAACTCCTCCTTCTCCCCTTTGTACAGTTTGGCCAATATTTTGACCAAAGCGGCGGGGATTTTCGGGCCCTTCCGACCGCAGCGTGAGGCGTCATCTTCCCCATTATAGTGACACATGGGAAGCCCTCTGTATTGTAGTGGTTGGACCCCCCACACCATGGAGATCGCCATTACCTCGATTATTGACAATCCGGACTGGGCGAGCATCTTAATCTTGCCCATCAACTGACTGACTTCTTCGCTATCCTCCTCCTCGAGGCTCCGAGGACTCCAGCTATAGTGTTTCTTCAACGGAGCACTTGAAAATTCGGGGAGGCCCATCTAGACTGGGTCAGGAAGAGCGACATCGTCAATATAGAACCATTCGGAAGGCCACTCTTCAGAAGCCTTCTTCGGCGTGCCGGACAGGTATCCGGTCCTGGCGATACGCCACACTTCGGCTCCTCCCACTTTGAATATTGACCCCACTTGATTACGAGGGACGAGGCAGAACAGTTTTCTCCATAATTCAAAATGGGCCTTGCAGCCTAGGAATAGTTCGCACAAAGAGACATAACCCGCGATGTGCAGGATGGAGGCGGGAATGAAACTGTGCAGTTGGAGGCCATAATACTCCATAAGTCCTCGGAGGAAGGGATGGATTGGAAATCCGACGCCTCTTAACAAGAAGGGAATGAATCATACCCGTTCCCCCTTGACAGATTGGGGAAGTTCTCCGCCTGAACCCCGCCATTGAAGGACGTGAGCCCTGCTTGTACAGGGACTAGATCCGCGGGGGGAAGAAAGCCTTGTTTTTGCAGCTTTGACAGCTGACTATGAGTCACGGAGCATCTCTCCCAATCACCCTTTTCAGAGCCGTGGGGACAAGAGGAGGAGCTGGGAGCATTAGCCATGTTGGGGTGGTTCTGCTTAGCAAGCTCCGAGGATTTTTCCGCGGGGTGTGGAATGGATTTGAGATATATTCTCTTTAAATAGGCACCTCTCTTGTACGGTCAGGGTGGTATGTGCAAAAATACCCTGACCTCTCGTATTCACTCGCCACGCGGAAGCTGAAGTCAGGAAGGCATGGAAGCCGAAGGGTACGACATTAAATGGAAAGCCGAATATATCACTTTCAAGTCATTGAAGGAGGAACCCTCCTTGCAATGCCAAAGACTATCTGCGCGCCGGACACCTCGTCATTAAAGTCTGGTTCGGAGGCTACTGAGGGAGTCCTGGACTAAGGGGTCCTCGGGCGTCCGACCTATTGGACATGGGCCGGACAGATGGGCTGTGAATATACGAAGACCGAAGACTCTACCCGTGTCCGGATGGGACTCTCCTTGGAGTGGAGGGCAAGCTTGGTGTCCAAATATGAAGATTCCTTTCTCTGTAACAGACATTATGTAATCCTAGATCCCTCCGGTGTCTATATAAACCGGAGGGCTAGAGATCCTCATAATCATAGTCGGACAGGCTAGACTTTTAGGGTTTAGCCATTACGATCTCGTGGTAGATCAACTCTTGTAATACTCATATCTATTATATAATTAAGACAAAAGGCAAACAAGCCATCACGTTAATCCACATAGATTAAATTATCTCCACCGTTAATTTTTTAAGGTAACGGCTGAGATTTAAAGATATTAAAAGTTACATACAACTATTGTAGGTACTAATAATTTGATTGTCACGCACTACTGACACGCCTGTCATCCTGAACATGCCAGCCTTTTTAATGTGTCCGAGACAACCACAAATACCCGCCACACAAAAAGTATAGGTGTACGATATAGTAGTTGTCAAAGAAGAGTATACTCTATGGAATCTACTGTTCACGGTTCCAAATCTACACACAGACTCAACCAAAGAACTCCATGCGTGGTTGGAATTCCAAATCTATACACACGGACTCAACCAAAGAACTCCACTCGGGGTCGGCTAACACGAACAAATAAAGACACCCAGCTGGCCACGTCCAGCAACGCCCAAGAAGCCCAAACTTTTTTTCCATGTACTACAACACAAGTGAGATCCGACACGATCCATATCATGCTCCACGTGAGGCTAATCACCATGACAAAGTGTGATGGATGCAAAAAGGGCGTGATTGGACGACATCCGAGAGCATGGTAAACACCGCACCAAAGTGCAATGGATGCAATCAGGGTAGGATCGGACTGTGCTAGAGAGCATCATGATGGACAAAATACATCCATAAGTTCGCTCCATAGATATAGGGCTACTTTTTGTGAGAGATCCAGGAAGCAAAATCTGCCCGACAAGCAGACCACCTACAATATAGAAATCTGCCGATGCCGTGATGAAACAAACAATGCGACAGAAATCAGCCAGAACTGTGACAGAACATGTCTCGACGCCAGCCAAACCTTCTGAGTTGCCACAATGATGAAACAAACGATGCAATGCAAATCAGCCAAAACTATGACAGATGTCACGACGCCAGCCAAACCTTCGGAGTTGCTGCCTCTCCTGAATAATCAAGGTTCGTAAATATTATTTAGTGAATTCACTTACTGAGGATAAAATCTATGAGATATTATCAATTAACACACAATTTTCAAATGGTTTTGCAGCCAAGGCACCATGGCGTGTAAGAATCTTAGTGCCTTAACAATGATAGGACAAACGACACTCAAGTGAAAGTGACGAGAATATATATTCAATCAATCCTCCGACCGATGAGCATATGAGCTTCGATGGATGAAAATGTTTATATATTTACTCCCTCTGTTTCTAAGTATAATCCTTTTAGATATTTCAATACGGACTACATACAGATGTATATAGACATATTTTAGAGTGTAGATTCACTCCTTTTGCTCCATATGTAGAACATATTAGAATATCTAGTAGGTATTATATTTAGGAATAGAGGGAGTATATATTTACATGCTGATCGTTCTATTGTTTTGAACCACAAGTGCTAATATATTGTAACTGTTTGACAGGGCCAAGCAATGCATTTTACTGTGACCACTAAAAGATCATGATACTATAAATGCGGAGGAGGTTGATACACAATTGTTGATCAAAGATAAAAGAGAATTATGTTTATGCATTTACCATTTTAAAGTTGTGAAAGCAACAAAGTATCACCAGTCGACCAATGAAATACAAAGGTAAGGATCATCAAAATGTTTTCCTGATTACTACTTCGAGTTTGCTTCCAAGGAAACTGTACAAGAACATGCCAGGAAAGATAAGCAATGCTCAGGTTTACCTATACTATATAGTTCCAAATAAGACTCAACTAACTAATCTTTCTAGCTATGGAGTAATTAATCACCAGTTTTACACATGCTGTTTTGGACTACTCGCCCAAATGAAGCATGTGGAATCAAGACGATAGGTCTGCACAGAAAATAGAAGAATAAAAATAAAAGGGACAATTCCATTTCTGCCCCTAACTGGAACCCACTACTCAAATTTGCCCCTAATTTCAATGTGTGCTCAAATTTGCCCCCCTGCCATTAGTTGCCCTTATAGAAATGCCCTTCTGCGTCGTTACCGTCTGGTCAAACAGCTTTGACCATCTTGAAAAAATAGCAAAAAAAGTCAAAAAAATCTGAAATTTTGTGGGATCGAAGGTACTCAGGTTCGCAAGGTGCGTGCAAATTTTCATGTTGTTTGGACATTCTAGGAGCTTGTGGCGAAGGAAAACAGTAAATATGTACGCGTGTGAACCGTAAATTCAAAAAAATAGCAAAAAATTCAAAAAAAATATGAATTCTTTTGGCATCCAAGATACTTAGGTGTGGAAGGTGTGTGCAAATTTTTGTTGTGTTTGGACATTGTAGGAGCTCATGGAGAAAAAAACAAAATTTGTCTGAGAAAAAAACTTATAAAAAATACACTATTTTGGTTTTTTTGCAAGAGCTCCTCGCATGTCATTTGATAACAAATTTTTGCACATGCCTTGTGCACCCGAGCACCTTTGATGCCAAAAAAATTCATACATTTTTGAATTTTCTTGCTATTTTTTGAATTTACTATTCAAAGATGTACATATTTATTGTTTTCCTTTGCCATGAGCTCGTGGTATGTCTAAATAGCATGAAAATTTGTACGCACCTTGCGCACATGAATAGCTTCAATCCCACAAAATTTTAGATTTTTTTGATTTTTTTACTATTTTTTTCGAGATGTCCAAAGTTGTTTGACCGGACGGTAACGACGCAGAAGGGCATTTCTATAAGGGCAACTAACGGCAGAGGGGCAAATTTGAGCACACATTGAAATTAGGGGCAAATTTGAGTAGTGGGTTCTAGTTAGGGGCAGAAATGGAATTGTCCCAAAATAAAAATGCTGATTTGGCATATTGGTGATGTGGAAGGCTGCATGTTGAGAGAATTGGGTGTATGGGAGATGAACTATTTAGGTATATACGCTGACAGAGTAAGTGTATAATAACAAAGACTTTAATTTGACGTCCATCATTGCATTAACATTAACTTTTCCAGCTTAAACTCTTCATGAGTGATAAAATCAGAGTTACACTATCGGGGAAATTCTACTTATTTTTTGAATGAGGATGTAGTCGACAGCCAAACTATCATTATTGTGACACCAACAATGGTGGAGTTTAGCAGTAAGTCCAATAAAGTCACAACATCTTCTATTACTTTTAAAAAAGTTTTTCATGGTTAAATAGGATAGTGCCCAAAGTCAACCACTACTACAAGTATATACAGATCTAGATATATCTGCAACTCACAAACTTCTTGGCAGGTATGAAACACTATCTTTTATTATTTATGAACTAATGAAGCATGAATCATTTTTATTAACCAATGTAAAATAATAATTATACTTGACTAACTCCATATATGGAGACACTCACTAGAAGAAACTTCGCCAAAAATGACCGAGATAGATAGAAAAGTATGCAAGGTACACCAGAATAACAAATGTTTTACCGAACTTACTGGAATGGCACATGGAAACTAAGAAAATCAGGTAAGGCATCAGACTTCTTCTAAGATAAGATATCACCACTTTTCGAGAACAACAAGACTCTAAGACCTGTAGGAACAATTGAGTTATATCAGTTATAACCTTATGGAGCCATATTCGACTTAGTAATGTGTCTGAACTTCTTCAGATTGCTAACATTAATTTTTTGCGTAACTTATTTAGGATTTTTCATCCATGCCAATATCTACAATAGATATGTTACAAAAATATATTTGATGTTGGTATATGTCATGTGGTGATAGTTTTCTGCACAAAATACAATTGTATGGTAGGCATAGTATTCAACTCCAAATTAGTGGTTGTACAACTACTACAAGCTGCAATTTCTTTAATGAGGGTGACAAAAGAATCTTAATACATTTGTCTTGAACTTGATGAACTCATTGGATGGGAAATCTGAAGAAGCGCGGAAGATTATATGTTAATTATGTTGAAAGTCAGTAGTAAGACATACTATTTGTATTTACTGATATAGAGTAGGAATACTTGGCATCCATTAATATAAGGAAGACTTATATTAGATAACAATGGTATATTTATTTATTTATTTTTGAAAGCGGAGGCCAAAGGCCTCAATCAATTAATCAAGCAGAAGAGAATTTCCATGTTAATCAGCTGAAAACTGGGCCAAAACTGTGATAACAGCAGTAACATAAGCACTATTAGACGCATGCCACATTGTAATTATTTAAATACATTGGGACATGCACTTTCATGAGTTTTATGCTCCTGGTAACAGTTCACCTCTCCCACGGTTTTTTCAGGTCAACAGAACCATGAGGAAAGCTAGCTCCAACATTATAGCCAGCACATGTGAAAAATCCATTGCATGAACCCATATTTCAGTTAGTACATGTAAGCCATCTTACTTGGTCTTAATACACATATAAGTAATATAACTTGCTAACATATGGTAACAAGAAATAAAAATACCTGTAGACAATCAGCCGCTATGGAGGAAGTAGGAATGATTCAAATCCGTAGCACCTTACATAGATGGAAGCCAACAACACCAACAATGAGGAAGCCCGTAGCTCACCTCCACCTGCAGACTCTCTGTAGAACCAAAGAGACTAATCACAAATGCATATTACTACTTTCTGTTATGACCGGCCGGACCTACGACCGTAGGAGGCCCACCGGGCAAGCTTAGCCCGCAAGTTATCTTAGTTTTTATTTCACATGGTGGTTATATATATACAACTTGTAAGACTATTTTGAGATTTAAGCAATAAGACAATTCTACTGCCCGGCTCCTAGAGGAGCCGGAAACCCTAAACCCTAGCCGCCTCCTGACTCAGCCACCGCCGCATCGCTGCAAGGACGGCGCCTCGCCACCGGCCGCCGCGCTCCAGCCCTCACCCACCTCCCTCCTTTCCCTACAAGCTACGCCCTAGACCGGGGAGAACCCTAGCTCCTATCACCTTGGTATCAGCTAGCTTGGTTTCAACCATGTCATCACCACCACCGACCCCGTCGCCGCCCCTCGCCACCACTGCCACCGCGCCATCGCCGACTGCCACGGGGCCGCTGGCCCTCCCTTCGGCGCCGATGACTTCCACCTCCAGCGCGTCGACCGGCCGATCACCGTCCCCCGTCACGGATCTGCCGCCATCATCGTCTGCCATGCCGACCCACTACTCCCCAGAGGCCATGGCCGGTGTCCTCAATGAGCTGGTCATCGCGGTCCAGGGCATCCGCCTTTACTTGGCCAGCTCGTACGGGTCGCCACCAATGCTGCCGCCGGCCGTTCCCTCCGGCACGCCCGCCCTGCCGTGGTACTCGGTCCCCGCGGCAATCGCCGGGGGTTACCCGGCGCTCCCGCAGCCGGCCGCTCCAACGCCGTCCTGGCCCCAGTGGCCCACGCCTGCACTCGCGGCGCCGCCAGCGTTGTCCATGCCCGCCCCGGCCCCGCAGTGGCCGGCCTGGCCCGTGCCGGTCACAGCCGCGCCATCCGTGCCTGTGGCGCCGGTCCAGGTTCAACCGCCGCCGCCCAACTCCAGCATGGGCCAATCCACGCCGGGTGGTCTTCCGATCCAGCTGGTCCGGTTCCCACCGTCACCGTCTCTAATTCCGGCCTGGATCATCGGGACGTCACCGCCGCCAGTTTACACGGAGGCCGGTGATCCGTCCGTGCCCATGCTGCAGTCCGGGGCCTCGTTCATCAAGATCAATCAAGCATGAAGTAGGGTATTACCTCCATAGAGAGGGCCCGAACGTGGGTAAACATTGTGTCCCCTGTCTCCTGTTACCATCGACCTTGGACGCATAGTTCGGGACCCCCCTACCCGATATCCGCCAGTTTTGACATCGACACCAACCGCGTTGGGTGGAGCACTCCTTTGACTACGCCTGCCGCTTCCAACTTCTTGATCACCTTTGTGATGAACTCTTGCCGCTCTAAATCTTGCTTCCTGACCTTCTTCTTGACGGGTCACGCATGACGACAGACAGCAAGATGGTGCTCAATCACCTCCCTGGGAACGCCGGGGATGTCGGATGCTTGCCATGCAAACACATCGACATTCGCCCGCAGGAAGGTGACGAACTCACCTTCCTATTTGCTGTCGAGGGTGGAGCTTATAGTGAAAGCCCGTGCCATCCTCCCTGACGGGCACCTTCTTGGTTTCTGGTGGTGCAGCTCTGGATTTCTTGCTCTTGCCGGTGGAGCTCTCCGGCACGTCCTCGACGGGAACACAACACTCCAAAGAGGTGCGCTCGCCGGAGTTGGTGCAAGAGGTCTTACTGGTCTTCTTCCCTCCCGGGGCTTTAGTGGCAGGAGAAAGTAACTTGGCGGCAGTTGCTGCGACTGCCTCCCGGTAGAGTTGGTCAGCGCAAATCAGCGCATCCTTCTTGTCGGAGGGGACGTTGATGATGGTCATCGGCCTAGGCATCTCCAGTGTGTTGTAGGCGTAATGTGATGCTGCCATGAACTTGGCTAGTGCTGGGCGACCGAGGATCCCGTTGTAGGGCAAGGGGATCTCGGCGACCTAAAAAACAATCCTCTTTGTCCTATAGTTCAGCTCGCCTCCAAATGTCATGGGTAGCGTGACCTTACCCTTCGGCTGGCTTCTTCCCGGGTTGACTCCTCGAAACGTGCCCGTCTCCTCAAGGTCTCCATCAAGAATCTATAGCCTTTTGATCACAACGGGCGAGATCAAGTTCAGACCCGCCCCGCCGTCAACTAGCATTTTTGTCACCTTGAGGTTGCGCATTGTTGGCGAAACCAACAACGGCAAACACCCGACCGCAGTTGTGCGATCAGGGTGGTCCTCGGTGTCAAAAATGATAGGCCAGCTGGACCACTTCAGTGGCCTTTGAGCATCGAACAATGGTTCCGCTACTGTGATCTCACGCGCCCACTGCTTGAGCTGGCGGTGAGAGGTGTGCAGCGAAGCGCCCCCGTCGACGCACATGGCCTCTGTAGCTTTCTGGAACTCATGCTCGCCGGACTCGTCATCCTCATCATGATCGTCGTCTTCTTGCTTCTTGTCGCGGCCTCGGGCGGGCCTTTCCTGTTGATTATCTTTGCCGCGGCGTCCAGCTTGGCCACCATGCTTCTTTCCGGATCCCTCAGCATCATCCTGGCCTTTCTCCTTATCTCACCTCTCATATTCGGCTTTTTGCTTCTCTGCGAGCTGCTCGACTTGCTGGCAGTTCTGGAGGTCGTGGCCCTTGGTGCGATGGATGTTGCAGTATTGCTTGTCGGAGCCTCCTGTCTTGTCGGCAGCCGCCAAGGCCCGGCAAGCGGCGCACCCGGCAACTTCCTTGCCGGGGTCGTCTGCCTTGGTCTTCTTGGCAGCGGCGGCGTCATCGGATCCTTTGACGGCAAGCACGGCCTTTCCCTTGCGCTTCCTGTTGCGACATCGGCCCTTCTTTGGGGGGGCGGCAGCGTCTTCATCTGAGGAATCGGTTTCCACACCTGCGTCTTTGTCGGGGTAATTCCTTCCCTCTTCTGCCCGAGCACACCTATCGGCTAGAACGTAGAGTTCTGCCACATCTCTCACCTTGTTCATCGCTAGCTCTTCACGCATCTTTCGATTACGCACATTCTGATGGAATGCGCTGATGATAGCGGCGGGATGAACGTCTGGGATGTTGTACTGCACCCGACTGAACCTCTGTAGGTACTTGCGCAGGTTCTCGCCTTCTTTTTGGGGGATGATATCCAAGTCGCTTGCCTGGCCATGAGCTTGGTGGCCTCTCGTAAAGGTGCCAACAAAATCATGGCACAAATCCGACCAAGAAGAAATAGAATCCACTGGCAAGTGCATCAACCATGACATGATGTTGGGTTTAAGCGCCAACAGGAAGTAATTGGCAAGCACCTTGTCGTCGCGAGCTGCGGCAGCTTGCATCACGATGGTGTAGATGCTAAGGAACTCTGACGGGTGAGTCTTTCCATTGTACTTCTCACCGATGTCAGGCTTGAACGTGTGGTGAGTGGGCCACTGGAACTGCCATAGCTCAGGGGTAAAGGCTGGGCAACCCACCTCGTAAGGTAGCCCACCAGAGCCCTCCGGAGCTGGGTGGTCCATAGTGGGCCATGCTCGCCTATCCGACTAGTGGCGCGATTCGCCCCGCCGCTCGATAGTGGTTCGAGCGTCTTCATGGGCTCGTTCCCAAAGAACTTGGCGTTGATCACGGTGGGTCCATGGGTTGGACGACGCTACGGAAATGTTACCACAAGCGTCGTCCCGACGGACCGGTACCCGCGGTAACTAGCGTGGAGGAGGAGAATGCACCATGGCCGCAGCGCCTCTGGTCCTTCCACCAATGGCGTGCGGTGGCTCGATAGAGCGTCGACCTGAGGGCCCTGTTGGTCACGGATCGTCTTTGTTGGCGATGCCGATGAGGCTTCGGATGGTGGCTCTCCACTCGTCGAGCTTTTCTGTGGCAGGAGGGAAGTCGAGGAGCAACTGCGCGCGCGCCAAAGCTTCTGCTGGCATGGGTGGCAGTGGAAGCTGCGTGGACCATGACGCGCTCCGACTTCTAACTATGTTAGAAGGAGCTCTATCACGGCATTGCCGCTGCGCGCCATTTTCTCCAGCGCCTCAGCGTGCATGCTGGTCCAGCGCGTCCCACGACTGGTGCATAGGACTCTTCCCGCGACGGTGACCGGGGTCACTGGTGTGGTAGCGCTGCGCGTCGTGCATGACCTGGGAAGAGCGTGTTGAGGGCGCCGGCGTGGGCGTCCTGGAAGTCACCGCGCCTCCTGTAGGCGGCACGACACCGCTCTTGGAGGGGCCCGCACCACCTGCTAGGGGCATGGCTCCATTTTTGGATTTATCGGCGTGCGGCCCGTCGTCTCGTGCGTGAACGACGCTGCTCACTGGGCTCTGGCTGCCAGAGCATCGTGGGTGCTCGCGAGCCACGCCTCGGCTCCCACCCACGACTGCTCCGTCACCCACCCTGGTATGGGCGGTTCGGCTCCAGATGAACCGATCGCCGTGATCGCCTTCTTCTTGGAAGCCATGGCGATGATGAATTGCTAAACTAACTGGTAGACCGGATTTTCACAATGGCGCCCCCTACCTGGCGCGCCAGAGATGTCGGGGGAAACGACACCTATGGGATCACTGGGATCCCTTTTGCTACGGTTGGCGGGCGCGGGGTTGTGCAAAGAGCGGGTCTAGAAGCCAGCACGAGGATCGTTTACCCAGGTTCGGGCCGCGAGGATGCGTAATACCCTAGTCCTGCTTTGGTGTATATTTGAGTGTTCTTGAGTTCTTGAACTTGCTACGATGCGTGTGTCATCCAAAAGATCCGAATCCCCACTCAGTACATCGCGGGCCTCCTTTTATAGTCAAAGGGGCTGCCGCAGTGGCACACAGGAGGCGGAAAGCTATACAATAGTCGAGTTTATCTCCTGACACCATAGGACAAACGCATTTAATGCACTGCCGACGTGCCCTTCTTGCTTTATCGGAGACGGCAAGGAAGCTCGTCCCAAATGTCACCGCTTCGCCTGGCTTCGACGCGCGTCCGAACTGACGAGGCGTGTAGTGTAGCACCACGCTGGCTGGCTGTTGAGTTGGTGGGGTGGCAGAATCTCACGAAGATCTGCATGCCACCATGCAGGTGCTTGCCGAGTCGGCCTAGAGGCCGCACGTCGCCACACAGGTGCCTGCCTAGCTGGAGGGTTGGTAGCTGTATGGGAACAGCGGTGGAGTTTTGGGAGATGTGGGCCTGGCGGCGGCCCCGTGGATGTCTTCGGCAAGAGTCTTGTCGGGGCCCCGGCAAGGCTCTTGCCGCGACATCGTGGTCGTCCCCTGCAAGGGTCTTGCCAGGGGTCTCATGGGTATCTTTGGCAAGGATCTTGCCGAGGATCGTCATCTTTTGGTTATCATCTAGTCTTGTGTGCTTGTAGTTTCCACAAAGATTTGCATGCCACCATGGAGGTGCCTCCCGAGGCTCGGTTCCAAAGTGGTCGATGGTGTTGGAACCCTTGGGCTCAAGGGTGGCGGCTCTGCTGGTGTTTGGCAAGTTGCCCCGGCAAGGTTCTTGCCGGGGCTGTGGAGGCCGCCCAGGCAAGGGCCTTGCCCGGGGGCTCACCTCGCCCTTCCGCTCTTCTTGTTTCTGGCTTGGCGTTGTTCTGGTTGTCTTGTGGCTTTGCTTCCTTCCTCTGCCCCGCTAGGTGTGGCCGCAGGCACGTCTCCCACTGCATGCGCACAGGTAAAGGGGTACAAAATAGAGCCCCTCCTTTTGTGCACTGACACTTTGCGAGTTTTCATTCATTGTTCGAGTAACGGGAAAAAACTTCAAACAGTTCGGCCGCAGGGTGCGGCCAGAGGCGTAGGCCTTGTTGGTATTTTAATTTCAGGAAATGCATATAGAGTCCAGAAAATAACGAAAATCATTGTGTTACTGTGGCGTGCTCTCACGATTGCATGGAAAACATTTGGTAAAGTTTGGCACAAGTTTTGGTGCTTGCACTTTCCATACCGAAGCATCTCACAAGAAGGATCATAGTTTCCAAAAGGAGATGCGACACTTCGGGCTCCAAATCCTCAGTTACTACATCATTCCTCCTAAAAAAATCATGGTAAACAATCATGGATATACCCTTGGTTTGATTTTCCAGCCCATTTTAGGTCTCGTCCTCTATGTTTAAGTCATTCTTTGCACTTACCTTGCATTTTAGTGCATATAAAATCAAAAACCCTATTACAACTACATGTGGGTGTTTTAGTTAGGATATACTTAGGCTACTCATTGTCGAGATTATCATATTCTAGTATCATGCATATATATGATACTAGTGTATGGTACTACCTTTAATTATAGTGCATAGTATAATAGAGTAGTAACATAGATGATCATATTTATTTCCATGCATGACACAAATTAGCATCGCATTTAACATGATATGGTATCTACCTATATGTTACTCCAACCCTCTCTATCTTCTTTAATTCTTTGCCACATCAGCATACTTGCTATTTCTGAGTGCATGATACCGGCTATGATCCACCACTATGGCCAGCCTAATAGAGGGGAGTATCATATACTAGTATCATGCATATGATACTAGTGTATGATACTACATACGTACCTTCATAGTGCATAGAATCATAGAGTAGAATCATAGATGACCGTATTTATGGCCATGCATGACACAAAGTAGTATAGCATTTATTATGTTACGGTGTCTATCTATGTTACTATAACCCACTCTCCCTTCTTTAATTCCTTGCCACATCATCATATTTTCTATTCCCGAGTGCATGATACCAGCTATGATACCCCCACTATGGCCACCGTTAGCAAAGAAGGTGTACAAATCATTTGTGTGTCGCTTTGCGAGTTTTCATCCGTTTGTCCGAGAAGCGGGGAGAAGTTTCAAACATTTTGGCCGCGAGGTGCGATCACTGGCGTAGGCCTAATTGGTATTTTAATTACAGGAAATTCAGATGGAGTCCAGACATCATCAAAATCGATGTGTCCCCATGGCATGCTCTCACGACCCTGTCGAAATTTGTTGGTAAAGTTAGGCACAAGTTTTCATGATCGCTCCTTTGAAACCGGAGCATCTCACATGAAGGATCATGGTTTCCAAAAGGAGACGTGTCAATTCAAACTCCAGTGGCCGGTGACTTCATCGTTTGGCCTCATAAAAACTTCCATGGTACGCAATCACCATTATACCACGGGTTTGATTTTCTGGCGCATTTCATGTATTGTTAGCTATATTGAAGACATTTTTTGACTTTAACGTGCATTTTGTGCATAAAAATAAAATTACAACTGAAACTGCATGTGTTGTCGAAAGGGATGAGGATCGCTGTTCGATTTGTGAGCATCCACCATGGTGCAAACGTACGATCCGTGGGGTTTGGGTTTTGGCCAATCAGAAAGCACGACTCAGATCACACGCGGGGTTTGGTCGACACACGGCTTTCATGAATGAATCGTGTGCTATTCGCAAACCAGATTGCATATTTTTGTTCACACATACCGTAGTGAGATCAATTGAGTGTGCTATCTCTATGATATAATAATAATAATAATAATAATAATAATAATAATAATAATAATAGACAGTTCATATTGATTGCCTGAGCTGACAGCATATCAAGGTCAACATATTAATGGTTCTTACATCAATAGAAAACCGGGCATAACTCACAAATTTAGTACACGTGATGATGTCGCTTGAAGCTACGTCGGTATTTTCCCAAAGAGGAATGGATGATGCAGCAGAATGGCGCTAGGTATTTACCTCAGAAATTAAACCAAGGTTACCGAACCAGTAGGAGAACCAAGCAACACAACGTAAACATCACCTGCAGACAAATAATAACTACTCGCAACCCGACGTGTAAAAGGGGTTGTCAATCCCTTCCGGGTAGAGGCGCCCTAAGATGGACAAACGGACATGAGAGAGTTGTAAATATTGATAGATCAAATGCCAAAATAAAATAAATTGCAGCAAGGTATTTTTGTATTTTTGGTTTAGTAGATCTGAAATTAAAAGGCAAATAAAATAGACCGCGAAGGCAAATAATATGAGAAAGAGACCCGGGGGCCGTAGGTTTCACTAGTGGCTTCTCTCGAGAAAAATAGCAAATGGTGGGTAAACAAATTACTGTTGGGAAATTAGAACTTCAAATACTCATGACGATGTCCAGGAAATGATCATTACATAGGCATCAGGTCCAAGATTAGTAGACCGACTCCTGCCTGCATCTACTACTATTAGTCCACACATTGACCGCTATCCAGCATGCATCTAGTGTATTAAGTTCATGGAGAAACAGAGTAATGCAATAAGAACGATGACATGATGTAGACAAGATCTATCTATGTAGAGATAGACCCCATCATTTTATCCTTAGTAGCAATGATACATACGCGTCGGTTCCCCATCTGTCACTGGGATCAAGCACCGTAAGATAGAACCCACTACAAAGCACCTCTTCCCATTGCAAGATAAATAGATCAAGTTGGCCAAACAAAACCCAAATATCGGAGAAGAAATATGAGGCTAAAAGAAATCATGCATATAAGAGATCAAAGAAATTCAAATACTTTCATGGATATAAAAAGATAGATCTGATCATAAACTCAAAATTCATCCGATCCCAACATACACACCGCAAAACGAGTTACATCATATGGACCTCCAAGAGACCATTGTATTGAGAATCAAACGAGAGAGAGGAAGCAATATAGCGACTAACTCGGACCCGAAGGTCTACAAAGAACTACTCACACATCATCGAAGAGGCACCAATGGAGGTGGTGAACCCCATCCGTGATGGTGTCTAGATTGGATCTGGTGGTTCTGGAATCTGTGGCGGCTGGAATTGATTTTCGTCGACTTCCCTAGGGCTTATGGAATATTGGGGTATTTATAGAGCAAAGAGGCAGTCCGGGGGCACCCGAGGTGGGCACAACCCACCAGGGCACGCCTGGGCCTCCTGGCGCGCCCTGGTGGGTTGTGCTCTCCTCGGAGTACCCCCCAGGTGCAGCCTTGGCCCATTAGGTGTCTTCTAGTCCATAAAAAATCTCCGTAAAGTTTCGTGGCATTTGGATTCCGTTTGGTATTGATTTTCTGTGATGTAAAAAACATGCAAAAAACAACAACTGGCACTTGGCACTATGTCAATAGGTTAGTACCAAAAAATGATATAAAATGATTATAAAACATCCAAGATTGATAATATAATAGCATGGAACAGTCAAAAATTATAGATACATTGGATACGTATCGGCATCCCCAAGCTTAACTCCTACTCGTCCTCGAGTAGGTAAGTGATAAAAACAGAATTTTTGATGTGGAATGTTGCCTATCATGTCATATCATATCTCTTTTCTTTATAGCATGGACATTTGGAATTTTATATTGTTCAAAGCAATAGTCTAGTTTTGACATGATAACTTAAATACTCAAGCATATCAACAAGAAACCATGTCTTTGAAAATATCAATGCTAAAATAAGTTATGCCAAGCCCATAATGCTCAATCATTGATCCATTCATGAAACACACTCACATATTAACTACACCCAATGCTCAAGTGCGATCATAGTGCCTCTTAGTTGGTGCTTTTATAAGAGAAGATGGATACTCAAGTTCAAAATAAAAATTGCATAAAGTAAAAGAAAGGCCCTTCGCAGAGGGAAGTAGGGATTTGTAGAGGTGCTAGAGCTCAAAGCGAAAACTTAGAGATAAAAAATTTTTGGGAGGTGTATCCATCCCACCAACGAAAACGACTTAGATTTCCCAACACTTTCCATGCTAGATATATCATAAGTGGTTCCCAAACAGAAAATAAATTTTATTCCTTTTTCAACCATACATTCACTTCCCATGGCTAGTTGTATCCACGGTTGCCCTCCATACCAACACTTTCCAAGGAATTTATTATTTGACAACATAAAGTAAATTTATTTTTCATTTCGGGACTGGGCATCCTTAATACCTTTGCCTTACTCTCGTGCAATGATAAGTGAATAAAAACTCATCGTGAGAATAACACATCTAGCATGGAAAATATTAGCCACCCCTCACCGCTCCGTGAGAGAAACGAACACACAAAAGAGAAGTTTATTTTGAAAATTAGAGATGGCACATACAAATTTGCTTAGAACGACAAAGGAATACCGCATATAGGTAGATATAGTGGACTCATGTGGAAAAACTAGTTTAAACGTTTTTGGATGCACAAGCAGTGATCATACTTAGTGCAAAATGAAGGCTAGCAATAGATTGAGAAGCGACCAACCAAGAAACGAATAATCTCGTAAGCGAGCATTAAGCATAATTAACAACGAATAATGCACCACAAGTAGGATATAATTTCATTGCATAATTATTGATTTTCGTGCTTGCATAGGGAATCACAAACCTTAACACCAATATTCTTACTAAAGCATAATTACTCATCAACATAACTCACATATCACATCATCATATCTCAAAACTATTACTAAGAATCAACTTTTTTGTCCAATGATCTTCATGAAAGTTTTTAGTGTATCCTTCTTGGATATCTATCACTTTGGAACTAATTTTCATATGTTGCTTTTGATAAGCTCAAACAAATGTAAGTGAAGATCATGAGCATAATTTTAATTTCTCTCAAATTAATTTAAGTGAAGCAAGAGAGAATTTCTTGAAATTTTTACTAACTCTCAAATAAATCTAAGTGAAGCAAGAGAGCATTTTTTCAAAAATACTACAACACACCGTCCTCAAAAAGATATAAGTGAAGCTCTAGAGCAAGTCCATAGCTCATAAAAATTTAAGTGAAGCATAGACAACAATTCTAACAAGTCATGACATAATTTTGGCTCTATCAAATTGGTGAGTCCAGCAAAGAATCAAGACTTAAAACACAAAAATAAAACAAGCAAAGATTCATATCATACAAGACTCTCCAAGCAAAACACATAGTATGTGATGAATAAAAATATAGCTTCGAGTAAAATACCGATGGTCGTTAGAAGAAAGAAGGGATGCCACTCGGGGGCATCCCCAAGCTTAGTTGCTTGCTCTCTTTTGGATAATAGCGGGGGATGCCGGGGCATCCCCAAGCTTAGGCTCTTCTTACTCCTTATTCCTTCATCCATCGTAAGATAACCCAAAACTTGAAAACTTCAATCACACAAAACTCAACAAAACCTTCGTGAGATCCGTTAGTATAAGAAAATAAATCACTACTATAAGTGTTGTATCAAACCAATTCATATTTTGTTCTTGCATTATATCTACCGTATTCCAACTTTTCTATGGCAAAAAATCATCAAAGAAAACCATAGGGCCGTCAAAACAAGCACACAACGCAAAGAAAACAGAATCTGTCAAAAACTGAATGGTCTGTAGCAATCTGAGTTTTTCGAATACTTCTATAACTCCAAAAATTCTGAAAAATTAGGAAGGCCTGAGAAATTTGTATAATGATCTACTGAAAAAGGAATGGGTATTTTATCGCTCTCTGGTTAGAAATGAGAATTGTTTTTGTGAGCGCAAAAGTTTCTGTTTTTTCAGCAAGATCAAACAACTATCAACCAAGAAGATCCTAAAGGCTTTACTTGCCACAAACACTAATTAAAACACACAAAAACACAATAATAACAGTATCATAATTGTGCTAACACTCAATAACAGGAAGCAAAAAGCAAAAATAATTTTTGTTCATTGGGTTGCCTCCCAACAAGCGCTATAGTTTTACGCCCTTAGCTAGGCATAAAGCAAGGATCTAAGTTTTGTCATCTTTGGTTCAAGATCCATAAGATGCCCTCATGATTGATTCATATGGTGGCCCAATTCTTGTTCTAGGTAAGTATTCGATACCCTTCCTCAAAGGAAATTGGAACTTAATATTTCCTTCTTTCATATCAATCACGACACCAATAGTGCGTAAAAACGGTCTACCAAGAATAATTGGACAAGGCGGATTGCAATCAATATCAAGAACAATAAATTCTATGGGCACATAATTCCTATTTGCAAGAATAAGAACATCATTAATTCTTCCCATAAGCTTTTTAAGTAGAATCCCTCAAGTGCAAGTTTAAAGAACATGATTCAATATCGGTAAGACCAAGCACATTACATAAAGATTTTGGAATAGTAGAAACACTAGCACCCAATTTACACAAAGCAAAACAATCATAATTTTTAATCTTGGCTTTGATAGCAGGTTCCCATTCATCATGCAATTTTCTAGGAATTGAAACTTCCAATTCCAATTTTTATTCTAGAGCTTTCATCATAGCATCAACAATATGTTTAGTAAAGCTTTACTTTGTTCATAAGCATGGGGTGAATTAATCATGGATTGCATCAAAGAAATATAATCAATCAAAGAGAAACTATCATAATTAAAGTCTTTTTAATCCAAAAGAGTGGGCACATCACTAGTTAAAGTTTTGACCTCTTCAAACCACTTTTATCAATTTTCTCAACAAGATTTTCACCCTCCGAAATATGGGGACGCCTTCTAGCTAAAGTTGACTCTTCTCCCGGCCCTTTTTCATCAATCTTAATATTACTAAACAAGGAATCAATAGAAGAAACACCAATCATTTTAAGGTCTTCATCACTTTTGCGAAAGTAATCACTAGAAAACATTTTTTCTAAAAATTCTATTTTAGCTCTAAGCATAGCGGTTCTTTTCTTACTTTCATCCATAGAAACATAAAGAGCTTTAATTGATTCATCAACCTTAGGAACAAAAAATTTCATCTTGAGATTTTCCACATCATGAGAAATTCTATCAACACTTCTAGACAAATCATCAATCTTATTCAACTTTTCTTCTATGGAAGTGTTGAAAACTTTTTGCCTGTTGATAAATTCTTTAATATTATTCTCATGATCAGAGGTGTTCCTATTATTATTATAAGGAGGATTTCCATAGGAATTACCATAATTATTAGAGGAATTACTAGGAAAAGGCCTAGGATTAAAATTACCTCTATAAGCATTGTTGTTGAAATTATTCCGAGAGATAAAATTCACATCTACGGCATCACTATTTTGCTCAATCAAAGTAGACAAAGGCATATCATTGAAATCAATAGGAGAACTTCTACTAGCAACCAATTTCATAAGAGCATCAACTTCTTCACTCAAAGAAGAAATTTCTTCAACCGGATTAACTTTTTTACTAGTAGGAGCTCTTTCGGTATGCCATTGTGAATAATTTGCCATGATATTATTAAGCAATTTGGTGGATTCACCCAAAGTAATTTCCATAAAAGTACCACCTGCGGGGGAATCTAAAATATTACGAGAAACAAAATTCAATCCCGCATAAAATTTGCGTATGATCATCCAAAGATTTAACCCATGAGTTAGGCAATTCCTTAGCATCATTTTCATCCTTTCCCAAGATTGTGCAACATGCTGCTACCTCTTGAGCATGCGTTGGTTTTCCCTTGAATAGGAAAGAGTGATGCAGCAAAGTAGCGTAATTATTTCCCTCGGTTTTGAGAACCATGGTATCAATCCAGTAGGAGACAACGGTCAAGTCACCTAGTACCTGCACAAACAATCAAGAACCTTGCAACCAATGCGATAAAGGGGTTGTCAATCCATTCACGGCCACTTGCAAAAGTGAGATCTGATAAAGATGATAAGATAAATATTTTTGATATTTTTATTGTATAGATTGGAAAGTAAAGATTGCAAAAATAATAAAACGAGATGCGATGTAAATAAAAGAGATGCAATATGATAAGAAAGAGGCCCGGGGCCATAGGTTTCACTAGTGGCTTCTCTCGAGATAGCATAAATTACCGTGGGTGAACAAATTACTGCTGAGCAATTGATAAAAGAGCGCATAGTTATGAGAATATCTAGGCAATGATTATGATTATAGGCATCACGTCCGTGTCAAGTAGATCGAAACGATTCTACATCTACTACTATTACTCCACACATTGACCACTATCCAGCATGCATCTAGAGTATTAAGTTCATAAGAACAGAGTAACGCATTAGGCAAGATGACATGATGTAGAGGGATAAACTCAAGCAATATGATATACATCCCATCTTTTTAAACTCGATGGAAACAATACAATACGTGCCTTGCTGCCCCTATTGTCACTGGGAAAGGACACCGCAAGATTGAACCCAAAGCTAAGCACTTCTCCCATTGCACGAAAGATCAATCTAGTAGGCCAAACTAAACCGATAATTCGAAGAGACTTGCAAAGATGAAAAATCATGCATATAAGAATTCAGAGAAGAAGCAAATAATATTCATAGATAATCTTGATCATAAATCCACAATTCATCGTATCTCGGCAAACACACCGCAAAAGAGTATTACATCGAATAGATCTCCAAGAACATCAAGGAGAACTTTGTATTGAGAATCAAAGAGAGGGAAGAAGCCATCTCACTAATAACTATGGACCCGAAGGTCTGTGGTAAACTACTCACGCTTCATCAGAGAGGCTATGGTGTTTATGTAGAAGCCGTTCGTGATCGATTCCCCCTCCGGCAGATCGCCGGAAAAGGCCCCATATGGGATCTCACAGTTACGGAAGGTTGCGGCAATGGAAAAGTGGTTTTGTGGCTCTCCTGTATGTTTTTAGCGCACAAGAGTATATATAGGCGAAAGAAGTACGCCGGTGGAACTCCATGGGGCCCACGAGGGTGGGGAGCGCGCCTACCCCCCTGGGCGCGCACTCTAGCCTCGTGTCCGCCACGCGGACTTCCATCCTTCCACTCCAAGTCTCCTGGATTGCGTTTGTTCCAAGAAAGATCCTCGCGAAGGTTTTGTTCCGTTTGGATTCCATTTGATATTCCTTTTCTACGAAACTCTAAAATAGGCAAAAAAACAGAAACTGGCACTAGGCCTTCGGTTAATAGGTTAGTCCCAAAAATAATATAAAAGAGCATATTAAAGCCCATTAAACATCCAAAACAAATAATATAATAGCAGGGAACAATTTAAAATTATAGATACGTTGGGGACGTATCACATGCTCATGTTCAAGTTGCTTGAAATTCATGATCTGGGTTCTAAGGGAAATAGTTTTTGCGGGCGGAAAATACTTAGTGATAAAAGCATCTTTGCACTTATTCCAAGAATTGATACTATTGCGAGGCAAAGAAGAGAACCATTTTTTTGCAGAATCATGCAAAGAAAATGGAAATAATTTCATCTTCATGACATCATGGTCCACATCTTTTTTCTTTTGCATATCACATAATTCCACGAAGGTATTGAGATGGGAAGCGACATCCTCATTAGGAGTACCGGAAAATTGATCTTTCATAACAAGATTCAGAAAGCAGTATTAATATCACAAGTCTCCGCACTAGTGGCAGGAGGAGCAAGCGGAGTGCCAATAAAATCATTGTTTTTGGTATTTGAGAAATCACACAACCTGGTGTTCTCTTGAGTCATGATGACTACACAACAAGATTGGACTCAAAAACAGATCCGGCAAGAAAACGGTGAATGAAAAAGAGGGGCGAATAAAAACGACAACTTTTTGTGCAGTGGGGGAGAGCAAAATGAGAGGCAACTGACAAATAATGTAAATTGCGAGGAGACGACATTTGTGATAAGGAACCTGGTATATATTGAAGATCCTCCCCGGCAACGGCGCCAGAAATTCCTTTTGATGTCGCTTGAAGCTAAGTCGGTATTTCCCCAAAGAGGAAGGCATGATGCAGCACAACGGCGGTAGGTATTTCCCTCAGAAATGAAACCAAGGTTATCGAACCAGTAGAGAACCAAGCAACACAACGTAAACAACACCTGCACACAAATAACAACTACTCGCAACCCAACATGTAAAAGGGGTTGTCAATCCCTTCGGGTAGTGGCACCCAAAGATGGGCAAACGGATGTGAGAGAGTTGTAAATATTGATAGATCGAACGCCAATATAAAATAAATTGCAGCAAGGTAATTTTGTATTTTTGGTTTAGTAGATATGAAAATAAAAGGCAAATAAAATAGATTGTGAAGGCAAATAATATGATAAAGAGACCTGGGGGCCGTAGGTTTCACTAGTGGCGTCTCTCGAGAAAAATAGAAAATGGTGGGTAAACAAATTACTGTTGGGCAATTGATAGAATTTCAAATACTCATGACGATATCCAGGCAATGATCATTACATAGGCATCACGTCCAAGATTAGTAGACCGACTCCTGCCTGCATCTACTACTATTACTCCACACATCGACCGCTATCCAGCCTGCATCTAGTGTATTAAGTTCATGGAGAAACGGAGTAATGCAATAAAAACGATGACATAATGTAGACAAGATCTGTCTATGTAGAGATAAACCCCACCGTTTTATCCTTAGTAGCAACGATACATACGTGGCAGTTCCCCTTCTGTCACTGGGATCAAGCACCCTAAGATCGAACCCACTACAAAGCATCTCTTCCCATTGCAAGATAAATAGATCAAGTTGGCCAAACAAAACCTAAATATCGGAGAAGAAATACGAGGCTATAAGCAGTCATTCATATAAGAGATCAAAGAAACTCAAATACTTTCATGGATATAAAAAGATAGATCTGATCATAAACTCAAAGTTCATCCGATCCCAACAAACACACCGCAAAAAGAGTTACATCATATGGATCTCCAAGAGACCATTGTATTGAGAATCAAATGAGAGAGAGGAAGCAATCTAGCTACTAACTACGGACCCGAAGGTGTACAAAGAACTACTCATGCATCATAAACTCAAAGTTCATCCGATCCCAACAAACACACCACAAAACAGGTTACATCATATGGATCTCCAAGAGACCATTGTATTGGGAATCAAACAAGAGAGAGAGGAAGCAATATAGCTACTAACTACGGACCCGAAGGTCTACAAAGAACTAGTCACGCATCATCGGAGAGGCACCAATGGAGGTGGTGAACCCCATCCATGATGGTGTTTATATTGGATCTGGTGGTTCTGGACTCTGCGGCGGCTGGAATTGATTTTCGTCGAGTCCCCTAAGGTTTCTGGAATATTGGGGTATTTGTAGAGCAAAGAGGCGGTCCGGGGGACACCCGAGGTGGGCACAACCCACCAGGGCGCGCGTAGGCCTCCTGGCGTGCCCTGGTGGGTTGTTCTCTCCTCGGAGCACCCCCAGGCACAACCTTGGCCCATTAGGTGTCTTCTGGTCTATAAAAAATCACCGTAAAGTTTCGTGGCATTTGGACTCGGTTTGTTATTGATTTTTTGTGATGTAAAAAATATGGAAAAAGCAGCAACTGGCACTTGGCACTATGCCAATAGGTTAGTAGAAAACAATGATATAAGATGACTATAAAATGATTATAAAACATCCAAGATTGATAATATAACAGCATGGAACAATCAAAAATTATAGATACGTTGGAGACGTATCACGCGACGGTTCTAAATTGTACGAATTAAGTTGCAGGGTAGGCATAAAGACTAGTCTTATGGCTTAATTCCCATGTACATGGGGGAAGTGGGATCATTACGTTGACCCTGAATGAACTTGGGTTTTCTGATGATTTTATGCTTGTTTGTTACACGGGTGGATGATCCCTTGGCTAGAAACTCAGCAAATTCATCGTACTCGTCCTCATCGGCAACATCCTCGACACCCAGTACCCTCCTCTTCCCATGCATCACTACATGGCAGTTCTTACGCAAGGGGTCTTCCGCAAAGAAAATCTGGGTAGCATCACTGACAGATTGAATGGGTTCACGTGATATGCCATCGTTGTCCTGTTAATAGAGGTCTTCCTGTAATCATCAACCTTTACATGACCAAGACGGATCCATGCCCACCTGAATAATGCCACCTTATCTTCCACATAGTCAAGCTCCCAAATCTCTTTGATGGTTCCATAGTATACCCTTTTATCGGCTTCATCTACAGTCATGCATTCTATTCAAATAGAGTTGTTTTGATATGAGGTCTTCTCATCACGTTCCTCAGTGTAGAACTTGTATCCATTTATGTCATATGCTTGGTACGTCAACTCCGTAGGTGATGTCTTTTGTGCCAACCACGTAGCAATGTCATCGATGGATCCTTGTGCCAAACGATTCTTCAGCCGTTCGGCGTTGTTCTTAGTGTCATCCTTCATCTCCACATCTGATGCAGGCACCATTGGTAAGAAACTTTGGCGTATCTCCACCAAGTGTTCTTCGACATAAGCGCCGAGAATTGCGTTGTTAAGCAGTACCATCAAATGGGCACTCTCTGCCAATTCTTCGGTGCAGCCATTTGCGTGCCAGCAAGGACCGGGTTACCTTTCAGCCTCCCCTCGTGGCGAGAGAGGGGGAAACCTATAGGTCTTTGTTTCATATATTCGGTGCAAAACTCAACCACCTCCTCCGCGGTATAACCTTGTAGGATGCTTGCCTCTGGATGGTTTCGGTTCCGATAAAAGCGCTTCAGTATTCCCATGAACCGCTTGAAGGTATACATGTTGTGAAGAAACAGAGGACCACAATACTCTATCTTGTCGACATGGTGCACAGTGAGATGGACCATGACATCAAAGAATGATGGTGGGAAAAACACCTCTAGGTTGGACAATATTCTTGCAATATCATCTTTCATACGATCCAACTCTTTAGGATCTACAACTTTCTGCCATAATTGGTTGAAGAAATCACAGAGCTCAATGAGTGTGTTTCTTATATATTTTTCCATCAGATTCCTGATGGCCACCGGGAGGATTTGTGTCAACATTACGTGGCAATCATGTGAGTTCATGTGTCCCAACTTCATTTTACCTGAGCTCACATCCACGAGATTTCTGATGTTTGCGGAGTAGGAAGAGGGTGTCTTAACTGACAACAAATAGGTGAAGAACTGTGTTGCTTCTTTTGTACTGAAATTCTAACTCTGGGGAGCATTGATGAGTTTGTCATCATCTTCTGCTTCACTCTTGCATTTTGATTGATCAGCAAGCATATCGAGCCATGAACCGTCACCATCCTTTCTTTTACCTTTAATCTTGAGCAGAGTACCAAGGATGCTTTCATATATGTTCTTCTCTATGTGCATGACATCGATGCAGTGACGTACACGTAGAATCTCCTAGTAAGGTAATTTCCAGAACACAGATTTCTTCTTAAACACTTGACCCTTGGGTGTTTGTTGCACTGTCAAAGCGTGCTTCTTGCCAAGCAAAGCATTAATTTGTTTAGCCATGTTGTGGACCACATCCCCATCATAGGGTCTTGGGCCCACACCTACCTCTGCAGTACCATAAAATTCAGCTTTCATCTTTTGGAATGGGTGATTTCTCCGTAAGAACCTACGATGACGCAAATACACGGTTTTGCGTGAGTTGGGAGGAAATTTGCTAGCTGTCCTATCCATGCATGTGACACACCCTACATCTCCCTTTGTTTTCTTCCCTGATGTGTTGCCTAATGCCGTCATATCTTGAATGGTGTGCACCAGCATCGCATGTAGATCAAAAATCTCCTTTCTGTAAGCATCATAACATTTTACGGCAGGTGCATCTATCGACACTGTCAGCAGTTCTTCTACGAGTAGCTGAAAGTAAATGTCGATGTCATTTCCAGCTTGCTTTGGGCCTTGGATAATCATTGACATCATAATGTATTTTTTCTTCATACACAACCAAGGAGCTAGGTTATATACACTACTAGGAAAAGGCCTACTAATGGCGCACCTAATTTGGCCATTAATGGCGCATTAGTGGTGCGCTATTAGTGCCACGCCATTAGTATATTTTACTAATGGCGCACCACATGTGCGCCATTAGTATCTGGTATACTAATGGCGCACCTCAGATGCGCCATTAGTATATACAACAGTGCGCCATTAGTATGCCTCCCAGGGGGCCATGTATACCCAGATGCTTTGGCATACTAATGGCGCACAACAACAAGATGCACCATTAGTAACTCCGGCATACTAATGGCGCACTGTTTAATGATGCGCCATTAGTATCCTTTGGCATACTAATGGCGCACTGTGATGTGATGCGCCATTAGTATGAATATTAGGTTTTTTTTAATTTTTTAATTTTCTGTTTTTTGCACAGGTTACAAAATGTATAATTGGACAAAATATAAACAGCACACATCAACAACAGATTCATCGAATACAATAGAAGATTAGTCTCTGAATACAATTCATCATATTAGTCTCCGAATACAATTCATCATATTAGTCTCCGAATTGAAAAGACCGAACAAAGATAGAACATTATATTACAAGTCTCGATACCGCGAGTAGCGAGTTTGTCTTCACATTACAAGTCGATATCGATCATCTAAACTACCATCACATAGAAGAGACCTGCGGTCATCACGATGAGCATCATCACGATGAAACTCGTCTTCATCCGGTTCCTCCAGCGCTCCCTCCCCTCTCCCGCTAGATAGCGGGCGTATCTAGATTCGGCCTCGGCCCTAGTGGTGTACCCTTTGTAACTGTTACCGCTGAATCGGTGAACCTGTCTCCGACACTCCTCCCAGTCGTCGTAGACTCCGGGAACCTTACCCTTGTACACGACATACGACGGCATCGCTATGTAGTAGCCAAACGAAACGTTAGTACCAATTCACAGACAATACATAAGCAATATATAAGTATGCAACAGAACGATCAGAAGAGAAAAGCAAGACATTAATAGCATCGATTACATCTAAGTTGAACGACTCTCGAAACCAAAGGACATACTACAAGTTCATTAAAGTTTAATTACAACATGAGCCAATCGATGTTTCAGAACTAGACACGGCATCACTGCTTTCGACTCGACTCAAGGGACCGGAGCGTGGATGAAGCCGCCCTCTATCGTGGGAGTCATGAAATAACGGTCGTTGTCAGCCTGCATTTGTAGCATTGTGTCGATGTCACTGTTGGACGGTTGATTTCTGAGGTAGAACTGCCCCGAGGTACGAAGGACATCTTGATAGATGATTTCCGCAAACTCCGACTGGATGCAAAAGAATTCTTGTCTGATGTCCGCATCCTGGATTACCGACACGCTCGCGGCCCAATCTTTGAGTTTACTCAGTAGCAGAAGTTGATGATGGTCCCGTACGATCGCCCGCATGTGATGGATGGCGTAGTAGGCACCCTTCTGACCGCCAGGCAGCTGCTTGACGCAGCAGAACATCGTATTGTGGGAGAACATGTGCTTGCCGTACTTATGAATAGGCCTGGTGAAGGTGCCTCCAGATTTGACGTAGCCGGGGAGAACATCATCAAGAACCTTCTTGACATTTGTGTAGTCTACGTTCGACTGACGGTCCGGGTCGAAATACGTGGCCATGGAATATTTGGGGCTTAGGAGGATGAGCGTGCAATGTGTTTCACTGCAGAAAACACGGAATGTTAAAAGAAAAACGATCGAAATCTAAGAATTCATATGTTAGGGGGCGGTTGAGGGGAGGACTTACTCGGGAAAGTAAGGCACGAGGAAGTTATCCTTATCTTGGTTTGCCAGAATGACGCCTTCGAGGTAAGAACTTGCGACTTGCCGGTCCCCAGCGCTGCACAAGATCTTGGCACGCATGTAGAAGGGGTCTACTATCACGATGTCCGGGGTCTTGTCGCGAATGATCCGCATCTCCATACTCAGCGAAAATAGCCGAACGAAGGTGTAGTGCAGCGGATGAAGGTTCAACATAGCGTGGATGTCATCAAACCGCAGGACGATCGTACCCCCGATGGAGTTATCCACAAAGCCCTTGCCCTCTGGCACCTTGGCCGCGAAAACCGGGTATGCCACATCCTTCTCTCCGAGACGCCGCTTCTCCAGAGAAAGAACACTGTCATGCAGACTCCGCATAGCACCGGTTGCAGCATCGAGCATATTTCTCGGTAGCATCGGCCTTCCCGCCACATGCACCCTCCTCGAGATATCCTCAGGTGAAGGTGGCCCGTCCTGAGCACGGATCGTACTCGGTGCCGGCTGGCCCGCACCCTTGTTAGTCTTTCTTTTGCGTGCCTTCTTCTTCTCCTGTAATGGGACCGAGTTCTGCTCACAGACCGCCTTCTTGAGTGTGTTGGGGCTGATAATATTTCGCACCTCGCCTATCTAAGGCTCGGTGAAGTCGGCAGCTGGAGGCGTCTCCTGAGAGCTGAACGGCAGACGATGCCTGTTGCAACTTGGCTTCTCCGCGGTACCAGCTAGATCGCGCACATCTTTTGTTGGGTTGGGTTCTTAAGAAGGAGGCCCCATGAAGTCGCCACCGTACCCATGATCGGCAAAGTACTGATCGACGTTGGCAAATGTATCGTCGTCGTTGTTGTTTTGATCCTGTGCCATATGCATGTTTGGATCCAGTGGCATAGGGATGTCCGACACCGTTGCGGCGGTCTTGCCATGGGGCCGACTTGGCGCCGGCACGACTGGCGGTGTTGTCTTTGGGGTGGTGTCCTCCGCCCCCAAATGAATCTGGCTCTTCGGCCAAAGCAGGGGCCAGCTCAGGCAGGCGCCGAGGGTCATCACGTCATCATCGTCGGCCCCGACGGGTCAAATCGGAGGTAACAACTCGTCGCAGCCTGGCAGCACCTGAACCAGTTGAACCCTAAACAAGTTGGGTGGCATCTGGGTACCGTGGAACAAGGGGTTGCCCGGTTGAAAGATTTTGCCCTTGGCAACATCGACCAACTCGTTGTTCACGAAGTGCAGGAGAGTGCACGGAACGTCAGCGGCGCTCTGCGAAAACATGTAGGGCGTCAGGGATGCCCAGTCAAAGGCAAGGAGATGAAGTCCTCGGCCGAGAGAGGCTTAATTAGTTACCGTGATGATGTCGTCGAGCTCGGCTAATGTCGAGGCACCGCCAACGGCGGGCGTGCAGTTGACGGAGGGGCCGCTTGCTACAGAGGTGCCGGCCGGTGTACACTCGGGTGCATTAAGCTCCCGTGCCGGCGTCGGAGACACCAATGGCCCCGCCATCGCGTTCTGCGAGTTGCTGGCCGTGAAGCTAGGAATCGGGGGCGGCCCCTGTTGGCCGCCCGCAATCCACGCACTAATCCCCTGGATCAAGGTAGGCACAATGGCGGTGATCGTCCTTCCGAGTTGTTGTTCCACTTGCTCTTGGACAATCTCCGGAATCCACGCCACCTGTGCCCTGAGTTCTTGAACCTCGCGCGCCTGGCTTTCCGAGCTGGTCTTTTTCTCCTTTCGCCCACCAGTGTTATAGTATGACGACCATTTTGTCGACAAGCCTTTGCCGGCCACACGACCAGCTGACGTCGGCTTACTGAGCTTATCCTTGTTCTTCATTACATTCAACGCCCTATTTAGAGTGGTGTCCCAAGGGTTGCTCTTAGTCGACCCCGCGCTACTGCTTTTAGTCGCCTGCGGAAGGAATGTGAACCATTTAGAAATTTGGCTTCATTAATTAGAATGCAACCCTATGGAGCTACTAGGGGTGTATTCCTTACCAGAACAAGCTCAACCGCCCTGGTCTTCGGATCCGTGGTAAGCTCCTTTGTTTTCGGGTCCTTCTTGTACCGGGCCTTGACAAAGTTCCTGGTCTGCTTGTCACCGTATTTATCAAAGAGGGGTGGTAGGCCTTGCTCGGCATGGTCCGCCTCCTCCTTGTCCCATATAGGCTTCGCCACTCTATAACCGCCGGGACCGAGTGTGTGTTCCCCTAAGTACAGCTCCCGCATTTCTTTCCCCCACTTACTTGATTTGGAGTTTGCGGTGCTCGAGCAATTGATCTTGAAGTCGTTGTAGTCATCTTCGGTGATCGAAGGATTTTTCTCCTTGATCTTCTCATAACTCTCACCTTTCTCGATCATTCTCTTCACATTGCTTTTCCATGTAGACAGGGCCTTGCTCATCTTCGTGAGGGCAGCATTGTTCACTTTATTCCCTTTGAGGCTTGTGTTTTCAAATTCAGCGGGGAACTTGTATCGTTCGTGCAGCTTCGTGAAGAGGAGGTTGCGCAAATTCCCTTGGTCAAGATGCCTCAGGTTCTCGGTGTTGATCGAGACGGTGCTCCGGAGAATGCACCCGAGCTGAAGCGAGTACCCCTTGACTATTCGTTCGGGCGCCGTTGGATTCCCGTCGGAGTCCACTTCAGTAACTTCCTCCTTGAGGGTGCGGAGAACGGTCGGGCGCCGGTCCTTCCGTTGCCTCTTCGGTTGGCTGCCATCTGTGCGTGCGCCGCCATCATCAGTGGTGGCATCCTCGGCGGCACCATCAGTGGTGGCATCAGTGGGGTCATCCTCGGCGGTACCATCAGTGGTCTCAGGATCGGTGGGGAAGGCGGCGTCCTCATACAAGTGAGGTTGTTCCTCCATCTCCTGGGACAGCTCCCAGAATGCCTTGACGCCCGAACCCCCGGCCTCATCGTTGTTGGCCATGTTTCTCTCTAAATACGAACAAAGTTTGGTCAAAAAGTTGGTTATTGTCAAGGAACAAGATCATGGTCTCATCATTTAGGGTTTGTCGACACCGAGGCATCCTAAAAGCTAAGCTTTTATTATTGAGGGTTTTTCGACGCCGAGGCACCCTAAAAGCCTAAGCTTTCATCATTTCGGTTTTTATCAACACCGAGGCACCCTAAAAGCCATGCATTAGTCACAAGTATGCCGGGGCACTTGATCCTACTTAATTAACTGCTAAGATACCCCGGCCCATGCATTAGTCACAAGTACCCCATATGTCCTATTTTTAGCAAAGTCATGCTAAAATTCACGGAAAATTTTAGCATGACCTTTGGTGAAAATAGGACATATGGAGTACCCCAATTTGCCGGAACGGAAGTTAATCGACATTCCAGCAAACTCAAGGGCCTCTCGGGTGGACAAGGCAAAAAAGGCCTCCATCACAACATGGAAAATACATTGGCATGTGAAGAGGTGAAACAATATATGCATCTCCAAGCAGTATCATTCAACATTTTGGACAAACCACTACAAGCAATACTGGACCATTTCTCCCCCAATACATCATAGCAACATTATTTGGGTACCTATATGGTATTAACATGCCATTCTCTATCAACAGAAGTAGCACAAAATCATTCAAGTACCAGTGTGGGTTTTCAGGAAATATTGAGACGTCGCACTTCTGATCGACTCCTGAGGTACATTCTCAACTAGCATAGTTTGTTTACCTTCTATTCCTATGTGGTTCATTACTTGATTTCCTTTCAGCCTCAAAGTTTATGTTTGTCCTGGTCATATTATGCTTTTGGCAACCACTACAAATGTAAAAGATTTTTTGTGAACTTGGGAAGAAAAGAACCAACTTTCATCAAAGAAATAAAAATAAGATCATGAGCAGAATAGTTGTTAGGGTACTGTCATTTATAGGACCATTTAACATTGGCTAGGCATTTCTTGGCTGCAACAATCACTGAGTTTGAAATAGGTAGAATAGAATGTATTTTTCTCACTTGGGAAAGTAATCAGTTACAACAACTTCAATATTTTGTGTGTCTGAATATTTGCATAAATTCCTACCATCATCCATGAGCAACACTACATAGCAGTTCACAGAGTAGAACATGAGGCAGTTAGCTACTGACCGAGCTTTTTGGCCAACACTCATAACACTGATCAACATTTCTCTAACTCAGACTACTTTACACTGATCAACTGTTCTAATGGAGGAGAGGAGGAACAGCTGAGGTGGCTACTCACATCTACTTCTGGTGGGTGCTGAGGTAGGACTTCTCGCAGTACTCGGAGGCGGAGTAGAGCTGCGGCCGCAGGTTCTTGAGCTCCTGCATCAAGCATGGCCACAACGCTCAGTTTATCTACCATAGACAGTTTAGCAGAAACAAAAGCAACACACACATGTCTATGAAGTATCTGAATTTTGCAACTTTATTGTGTCTGAAATAGCTTTACTCGATGGTGTACATGCAGATCTCAGTTTCAAACTGGAATAATTTACAAGCAGGTCTAGAGTACTGTCAAAATTCAGAATGGTGACTGAATTTAACTGACAAACACATATGACTGTGCCATTCTAAGGTTAAAAGGAAGACACGAAGAACTTAATTAGATAAAGCAGTGTCAGCTTTCCTAAGACAAGTATCAGCAAAGCATACACAAAAAGTATCCAAAGCAATAAGCACCAAAACATTACTACACACAAAATATCCAGTCTACTCACTGAAACCTTTGAACCTTTGAATCTCAAACTGTCCCAACTTGACAAGTCAAGGGAAACTCAGCATTCACAAATTAGTTCAATTAAAGGCATTAATGCTGGTGAAACTATGTACTGGTTGAAGGACCAAAGAACACACATGGTGTGGTGCCGTTGGTCGTAATGAACACCACCTACAATGTCAGAGCCTAATCTCCCCAACCACATTGGTTGCAAAGGGCCAAGGCACCACCAAGAGGCACCGACCCGAGGATCGGGAACTAAATTACCTCGCTGAAATCACTTCGAGACCACCCAAGAAGAAACGGAGAACTAATAAGAACCTAATGCGCTTTCCCCAACTAATAAAACCGATCAAGAAGCAGGAGCAGCGGCACGACGGGGCGGCGGCGGCGAGCTCCTGCTCCTAACCCTAGGTCGCCGCCCCGTGGGGGCATGGGGATGAGCGGGGGAGAGAGGGAGGGAGGGACATAGACTAACCGTCGTCGATGAGCAGCAACCGCGCGGGGAGGCTCGCGCCGCCGTCGAGGAGCGTGTCCGACGAGGCTAGCCGCCGTCCGTCCATCCGTCGAGGAGCGCGGGGAGGCTCGCGCCGCCGTCCGTCCGAGGAGGTCGCGGGCTCGAGGGAGAGGAAGGGGAGAGGGAGGCGGCGGGGGCGCGTGGGCGGCTGCGGCGCAGTGGGTCGGGGCAGCGACGGCGGCGGCGCGGTGAAGGGAGGGACGAGGGAAGGAGCGGCGCGGTGGATCGAGGGAGAGGGAACTGGCGAGGGGGAGAGGGAAGGGGGGATCGGGCGAAGGGGTATCCTATAGCAATGGCGCACCACCTCGTGGTGCGCCATTGGTAGTTTTTTTTCTTATAGCAATGGCACAATACTAATGGCGCACCACCCCTCAGTGCGGCATAAGTACATCCATACTAATGGCGCACCTCACCGTGGTGCGCCATTAGTATTTTTTTTTTGATTTCTGCTCGAGCCAACAGGTTATCTTCCACCTGACCTGATCCACACCAAGTTCCCTCTACTAGCTTGACTGGTCAGCAGCCAGTTCTCACACCAGGAGGTCCTGGGTTCGATTCCCAGGCTCCACAAATTTTTTATGCATTTAAAATGCTGTTTGATACTTATTTGTGTTTAAATATATTCAAACTAAATCATAACAGTAATATTTTTTTATAAGACAGTAATAATTTTTAAAAAAATATCATCAAACAGTAATGCCGGTGGAGCGGGGAGGGTGCGCGGGGTGCGGGGGGTCGGCGGCGGCGGTTGAGTAGGGGAGGGGTGCGGGGGGTCGGCGGTGGCGGTTGAGTAGGGGAATCGAGGGTGCGGGGGGTCAGCGGCGGCGGCCGGTGGACCGGGGGGTGCTCGGCGGTGAGGGGGACCGGATCTGGCGAGGTGGGATAGCGATCGAGATGGAGGGGGATCGAGATCGAGTGTCCATGAAATTTAAAAATATTCATGATAGTTCAAAAAATGCCCATGAAATACAATCGAGAAATGAAGGCTACGATTTAAATACAATCGATCTTAGCTAGCTATCTGTTCACAATCTTCTTGCCCTTCTTTTTTGCAAATGGAGTTCTTCTATGGAACGGACGTCATTTAGGTAGGGTGGTCCTGCTTCTTCTTGTGGTGTATGCTGCTACTTCATCATCGTCGTCATGTTCGATCCTCGGGTCGCCGTACTTGTCGAAGTCTTGCTCATTGGCTACTCCATCCATTCCGATGATCTTCCTTTTGCCTCTCCTCACGACAACACGACTGGGCTTTGACGGGTTGGTAATGAAGAAGCATTGGTCCACTTGGGAAGCCAGTACCCATGGCTCATTTTTCGCGGTGACGTTTGCGCCCGCGGTCTTGGATTTGGCTTCGGGTATAACCATGGTGGTGAAATACCGGTCTTCTTTTAGGACGCTCTTGGCCCATCTGACACGGAACATCGGGACCTTCTCTCCAGCGTAGCTCAGCTCCCAGATCTCCTCGATCCTTCCGTAGTATCTGTCCTTGTCGTTACCGGTGTAGGATTCCATCGTTACCCCGGAGTTCTGATAACCATCGCTCTTCATGTCCTTGGCCTCGGTGTAGAATGTGTAGCCGTTGATATCGTACGCCTCACAGGTCATCAGGTTGTGCTCGGCGCCCTGTGACAAGGCGAATATGAGTTGTTCTTCCACGGAAGAATCCTCATGTAAAGGGTACGACAGAAGCTTCTGCTTGAACCAATGCGTGAAACATGAGTTGTGCTCTTTGAGTATATCTCTGTCTGTCCTCTGTTGGCCTCGGTCATTGTATGTCTTCTTAATAAAGGTTTTGTGCTCTACCACCCAAGGATCGGCCACGTCTCTGTGTTGTAGCGCGACTAGGTTTGCTCTTTCAAAGTCGGCGAGTCGACCCTCGAAGTTGACATGCATTTCCCGGCGACCCTCATGGTGACCCCATCCAGCGAGCCTGCCGAGGTGCCTGTTGATGGGCAGACCAACGGGGTTCTCGATGCCTAAATAATTCGTGCAGTAGGAGATGCACTCTTCAGTCAGAAAGCCCCTGGCTATGCTTCCCTCTGGATGTGACATGTTGCAAACGTATCCTTTGATGACACCATTCATCCTTTCGAACGGCATCATGCTGTGCAGGAACGTCGGCCCGAGTTGGATGATATCGTTCACGATATGGACCAGCAGATGCACCATAACGTCGAAGAATGCGGGCGGGAAGTACATCTCAAGCTCGCATAGTATCACCACGATCTCTTCCTGTAGCCTTCTGAGTTGCCTCACGCCAACAGACTTCCGAGAGATGACGTCGAAAAAGTTGCATAGGCCAAATAGGGTTTGACGGACGTGCGTGTCCATGATCCCACGGATTGCAACTGGAAGTATCTGCGTCATCAGCACGTGACAGTCGTGAGACTTCATCCCGCTGAACTTCAGCTTCGCTGGGTCTAGGTATCTGCTTATCTTCCCCGCGTAACCGTAAGGAAGTTTTACTCCTATGAGGCAGGTGAAAAAATGCTCGATCTCCTCCTGACTTAGAGTGAAGCACGCGGGAGGGTAGTCATTTTCGGTCTTCTTGGCCTTTTTGCCTTTGCGACGACTTTCCGTGTCCTGCTTCGCCTCATCATCATCATCATCATATATAGCGTGAAGCTCCTGCCTGATGCCCATTGATTTCAAGTCTGCCCTTGCTTTCGGCCCATCTTTGGTCCTCTCTGGCATGTTGATCAGGGTACCAAGCAGACACTCGCACACATTCTTCGTGATATGCATGACATCAAGGCTGTGAGGCACACGGTGGATCTTCCAGTACGGCAAGTCCCAGAAAACAGACCTCGTTTTCCATACCTTCAGCAGTGGCTCTGGCGCCTTTCGCTTCTTTCCCGGCTCTGGCGCCTTTTGCTTCTTTCCCGGCAGTGGGCAGTCTTTCCAATTTTTCAACAGCTCGTCTATTTCCTCGCTGCTCCTCGTACGCGGGCGTCCTCGGGGTTCGGTTTCACCATCGAACAGATCCTTGCGTTTTCTCCATGGGTCATCATCGCTAAGCCACCTTCGATGTCCCATGAACACGGTTTTCGAAGACCCGGGATCTCTATCTAGCTGGCGATACGTTGTGTCATCCATGCACCTGACGCATCCAGAAAATCCGTGGACCACCCGCCCCGTGACATATCCGTAACCGAGATAGTCGTGCACCGTCGTGAGCAGCGCGGCTCTCATAGGGAAATATTCTTTCTCTGCGGCGTCCCACGTATTGGCTGGCGTTTTCCACAGCGTGTCAAGCTCCTCTTTCAGCAGCCCTAGATACAGATTGATGTCGTTCCCTGGTTGTTTCGGTCCTTCAATTAGCATACTCATGTGAATGTACTTCCTCTTCATGCACAACCAGGGGGGAAGGTTGTACATCCACACAAACACAGACCAGGTGCTATGTGTGCTTCTCTGGCTGTCAAACGGATTGACTCCATCGGTGCTCGCGCCCAGCACGATGTTCCTTGGATCGTTCCCAAATTCTGGGTCTTCGAAGTTCAACGCTTGCCACTGGCTCACATCCTTAGGGTGACTCAGCATCTTGTCTTTTTTATCTATCTCCGGATCATTTGCGTCATCTTCTCGCTTCTTGTCCTCCCTATCCGCGTGCCAACGCAGGAGCTTTGCTACCTTAGGGTCCGCGAAATACCGCTGCAGACGAGGAGTGATCGGAAAGTACCACACCACTTTTCGAGGAGCTTTCTTCCTCTTCTTGTATCGAGTGACGCCGCACACCGGACATATGGTAGACTCCGCGTGCTCGTCCCGATAAATGATGCAATTGTTCATGCACACATGGTATTTCACGTGCAGTAAATCCAGAGGACACACGATTTTCTTCGCCTCCTCCAAACTGGTCGGGCACTTGTTCCCCTTGGGAAGACGTTCGTGCTAGAATGACATGTTCTCGTCGAAGCATGCGTCGGTCATTTTGTGTTTTACCTTCATCTCCAGAGCCATGAGCGTTACTTTCAGGCGGGTATCCTCGGGCCTGCATCCTTCATACAATGGAGTAACCGCGTCTAACTCAAGTTGATCCATCTTGGCTTTCTCTCGGGTGGCAGCTCTTGCGTTATCCGTCTGCTTGAGAAGCAGCTCTTGAATATGAGGGTCCTGCACCCAGCCCATCGATGGTCCAGCGTCGTCTGCTCCGCCGGCATCATCATCTTCATGATCATGCCCGTCGTCTGCTCCGGCATCTTCCTCATCATCATGTCCTGCATCTTCTACATGATGACTGTGTACAGCATCACCGTCGTGATCATCTCCTGGGGATTCTTCGTCTTCTCGCCCGCCCGAGCCGCGGTGGTTGTCTTGCTGCCCTTCCTCATTTCTTGCCCGGCCCCCATGGACGACTTCGTAGGCATCTTCATCACCTTGCCACCGATAGCCATCCATGAAACCACGCAAGAGCAGGTGGTCCCGCACCTGCCCGGATTCCGGGTCTGCAATAAGGCTCTTCAGTTTGCATCTTCGACACGGACATCTTATCTCCGTCTCGTTCTTTTGAAGCATCTCGGCCTTCGCAGACCTCAAAAACCTATTCACGATGCCTTCGGTCATCGTGCGGACCATGGTCGCCTGCGGGGTAGAGCAAAACGATATTTTAGAACCAAGAAAAAATTTGGCATGACTTCCCCTAAAAATAGGACCAAAAAGAATGCTTAATGCCAAAATTCTCGCCGAAACGGAAATGAATCAACATTCCGGCAAAATATTGGCAACTATCGCATTTCAAATACCGGTACACCTCCAAACACAAACACATATGCAACACCACAAACATATGCAACACCATGAACATACATAGATCTAGCTAGGCCATAAAAAGTGCATGTGCACATTGTTGTAGGGAGAAAAACATAAATATAGCTTCCCCCCTTACTTACCTATCAAAACAAGGTAATTTAACCACTTAAATTGAATGAATCTATGGTGGAAATGAGGTGAGAAAGAGGAGGCACCCGAGACAAGGAGGAGGTGGAGAGAATGAAGTGGGGAGAAAGTGAGTGTGGGTAGGAGAGGCTGTCCAAAATATCTTGTTGCTGCCCACTTACTAATGGCGCACCAACTCTAAATGCGCCATTAGTAATCCAGGTTACTAATGGCGCACCTTCTGGTGGTGCGCCATTAGTAGTTTTGCAAAAAAAACATACTAATGGCGCACTGTTCCACAGTGCGCCATTACTAGTTTAAACTAGTAATGGCGCACGGTCGAACAGTGCGCCATTAGTAGTTTTGCAAAAAAGGAATAAAAAATATAATAAAAAAAACAACATTAGTGGCGCACTTTCCGACAGGTGCGCCATTACTAGTTACAACTAGTAATGGCGCACTGTGTCTGGATGCGCCATTAGTATGTTTGGACAGGCGCACTAGTTCAAAAAAAAATTTGATACTAATGGCGCACCCTGGGCCAGGTGCGCCATTAGTAGTTTCAGCTCTAATGGCGTATCAGAAGGTGGTGCGCCATTAGTATATACTAATGGCGCACCGCTTGTCTGGTGCGCCATTAGTGTCAATCCCATCTATAGCCCTTTTTCTAGTAGTGATATGCACAGAAGCACCGGCCATGTGCTGTGATTGGTGCTCATATCGCCAAAAGGATTCATCCTGTCAGTATACTCCTTGAGCCTTATACTTCTAGGATCCTTGACAAAGTCTTGAAACTTGTTGTCGATTAATTCCCACTGAGCCCCATCTTTCGGGTGCCGCATATACTTATCCGCAATTCGCTCATCATGATGCCACCGCAACCACTTTGCCTCTCAAGGGTTTGCAAACAAACGCCTCTACCTTGGAATTAAAGGTAAGTACCAAACAACCTTGAACGGGATTCCTGTCTTGATCTCGTCGTCCAATTTGTACTTGTCCTTTGCTCTCCTGCGTATCATGCATGCTTGCATGTGGGACATGCATGCAAATCTTTGTACTCACCATGGTACAATGTACAATCATTCACACAAGCGTGTATCTTCTGTACTTCAAGTTCGAATGGGCAAACAATTTTCTTCGCTTCATTCGTGCTTCTGGGGAGCACATTATCTTCCGGAAGAATTTCTTTGAAAAGACCTAACATCTCTGTGAAGCCCTTGTATGATAGACCGTTTGCTGCTTTAAATTTGAGAAGCGCCAGGGTGGCACTCAATTTGGAATATTTCTTTTTGCAACCTGGATACAATTCTTTCTTGGAGTCCGCATCAATGGTTGGCAGATCCTTGTACCTAATCATATCCTTTTTGGGCCCTCAAAATCTGCAATCATAGCAGCAAAATCTGGCATATCAAGATCGTCGTCATCTGCGTCGACGTCTTGGTTTTCTAGTGGGTGTTTCGACTTTTCGGTGTTCCATTGGTACCTTGACGCCTCTGCCCCGATCTTAGATTCAACATCCATGTGACACTGATCGGGGTTTGGCATCTCGTAGCCATGGGTACCTTCATTCAGGAACTCCTCTTCACCGTGTCTGGGCCAACATGTATATCCATCCATGAATCCCCGGGAGACTAAGTGCCACTGGACATCTGCAACTTTAGCTAAACATCGTGTTGAATTGATTTTAAAAATGCATGAGTTAACTAAGGAAAACATTGAGCGTATGAATGCTAAATATAAATTGCTGGAGATAAGGGTAGAAAACATGTTGTGTTTGCACCTGGAGATCTTGTTTGGTTACATTTGCGTAAGGATAGATTTCTAATTTGCACAAATCAAAGCTAATGCCACGCGCTGATGGTCCTTTTAAGGTGTTAGAGAAAATAAATGATAATGCATATAAACTTGAGCTACCTATAGATTTTGGGGTTAGTCCCACTTTTAACATTGCAGATTTGAAGCCTTATTTGGGTGAGGAAGATGAGTTTCGGTCGAGGATGACTTCATATCAAGAAGGGGAGGATGATGAGGACATCAATACCATTGTTACACCCACAACCCCTACTGCTACATATACTGGACCAATTACTAGAGGTCGCGCACGCCAATTAAATTATCAGGTAGTTTCGTTTCTTGGTAATGATTCTAATGTTCATGCGAATATGATGCTGCCCAAATTGGATACATTTGTTTTGCTTACAAATGAAGGGCCTGGCATGGATAAGAGGGATGAACATTGGAGCAAGACCAAGCATGGAGATGATGGCATGCGCAAGGGGAACAAGAACGGAGTTACAAGTGATGATTTCAGGACTTTCAAGCCACCATAAGGAGTGCATGAAACCTTGGATGAAATATACAAGATGCCACTTCATATATTTCATCTAGAGGCTATTCTAGGTGCTGCCTCACCTTATTATTGGGCCAGGCCCATGTAATTTCGAAATACTTAAGTATAGGATGTTTTTAGAGTCCGTATGTGTGGGGAAACAAGAGTTAGGGTTGGTTTTGGACCCCTCCTCCAAGGGCCACGAAATTCCCCCCTCTTCTTCCATATATACAACCCTTAGGGCGTCGTTTAGACTTTGGGTTTTGTTTATATTAAAAGTTTGCCATAGCTGCAACTTCGCGTACTTCGTTTGTGTTCAACGACCAGACCAAGACATCACAGAACCCCACCTTGATCAATAAAGCTTTCATTTTATATTCGCAATATCCAGATTGCAATCTCAGTTTCTTGCTTGTTCTTCATTTTGGTCACAGGAAATAGACCCTCGTGGCCAGGTTGATCATGCTCTGGCATGGTCAATAACCCTAGGAAGTTGGTTAAGCGATTGCTATGGCACGACGTCTTCGCACGTTCGTAGTCTGATCATCGAAGTCGACTCCCACAGAAAATGATAGCTATCTCATCAAAACATCGGGACACCTTCGCCTCTATCAGGACTTGAATCGTTGTCACAAAAGACTTGATCATCTTCATCTTTGTTCACGCACCGGTGCATGGCCACGTGCTCAAGGGCTTCCATTTCTTCTTCACTCACGGAGTCGTATATGCCATGATCGTTGAAGATCATGGTTCACTTGTTGGTGCATTCGAAGGACTTGTGTCCTCGGCCACCACATGTGAAGCACTTGATAGAACTTGTCTTGTCGGGGTCATTTGGTGGCACCGAAGATGAGGAAGTCTTGGATTTGTAGGTGCTTGCCGGAGGACGAGTCGAGGAAGGCGTAACTTGCTTGGAACTTGACTTGTCGCCAGTACTTGGTGATGGTCTAGTTGAGGTAGGAGGTGTCGAAGTCGCGGGAGCTTGAGTGTAGGAGCCATAGGTCTTGGACGAGTACTTGGCATATTTGTAGTCATCTTGCACTTGTCGCTCGGCCTTGGTCACTTAATGAACTAGCTCGGGAAGGTTGGAGTATGGTTGGAAGTCGGCAATCCTCTTGATTGGGTGGTTGGCCGTTCAAGAAGCATGCCATAGTTTGCTCGTCATCTTCCTTGACATTGGCTCTTATCATGGCAACCTCCATTTCTTGGTAGTATTCTTCCACCGTCTTCGTGCCTTGCTTTAGGGGTTGCAACTTCTTGAAAAGATCACGGGTGTAGTGTGTAGGCATGAAGCGAGCTCTCATGACATCCTTCATTTCCGTCCAAGTTTTGATTGGTGGTTCGCCTCTTGTTTGTCGTTGCTCGATCACTTGTTCCCACCAAATGAAGATGTAGTCTTGAAACTCGAGGGAGGCCATGGCAGTCTTCTTTTCCTCATCCTGGTTGTGAAGGCGGAATATCTTGTCCACCTTCAATGCCCATGATAGATATTCTTTGAGATCATTGCTTCCGAAGAACTTGGGCATGGTGAACTTGAGCTTCTCGTAGCAGAGTTCATCATAGTGGCGGTTTTGATATCGCTCTTGCCATGGAGGAAGGTCCTCAAATGCTTGTTCCTCATGATGTCGCCCTTGGCGTGGAGGAGGGTCTTGAAGCACTTGTTCCACTTGGTATCGTTCTTGTCATGGAGGTTGACGAGGCATATGCGCTTGGTTGTGCCTTTCTTGTTGCTCTTCGCGTCAGGCAGCTTCTTCTTGTCACGTGATACGTCTCCAACGTATCTATAATTTTTCATTGTTCCATGTTGTTATATTATCAGTCTTGGACGTTTTATAATCATTTTATATCATTTTTTTGGTACTAACCTATTGACATAGTGCCAAGTGAGAGTTGCTGTTTTTTGCATGTTTTTACATCGCAGGTAATCAATACCAAACGGAGTCCAAACACAACGAAACTTTTTGTGGATTTTTTTGGACGAGAAGACAACCAATGGGCCGAAGAAGCACCTGGGGCTGCTCCGAGGGGAGCACAACCCACCAGGGCACGCCTGGAGGCCCAGGCAAGCCCTGGTGGGTTGTGCCCACCTCAGGTGCCCTCCGGACTGCCTCTTTACTCTATAAATACCCCAATATTCCAGAAAACCTAGGGGAGTCGACGAAAATCAATTCCAACCGTCGCAGAGTCCAGAACCACCAGATCCAATCTAGACACCATCACGGAGGGGTTCACCACTTCCATTGGTGCCTCTCCGATGATGTGTGAGTAGTTCTTTGTAGACCTTCGGGTCTGTAGTTAGTAGCTAGATAGCTTCCTCTCTCTCGTTTGATTCTCAATACAATGGTATCTTGGAGATCCATATGATGTAACTCTTTTGCAGTGTGTTTGTTGGGATCTGATGAACTTTGAGTCTATGATCAGATCTATCTTTTTATCCATGAAAGTTATTTGAGTCTTCTTTGATCTCTTATATGCATGATTGCTTATAGCCTCGTATCTCTTCTCGGATATTTGTGTTTTGTTTGGCCAACTTGATCTATTTATCTTACAATGGGAAGAGGTGCTTTGTAGTGGGTTCGATCTTACGGTGCTTGATCCCAGTGACAGAAGGGGAACCGACACATATGTATCATTGCTACTAAGGATAAAACGATGGGGTCTATTTCTACAAAAATAGATCTTGTCTACATCATGTCATCATTCTTATTGCATTACTCCGTTTCTCCATGAACTTATTACACTAGATGCATGCTGGATAGAAGTCGATGTGTGGAGTAATAGTAGTAGATGCAGGCAGGAGTCGGTCTACTAATCTTGGATGTGATGCCTATATAATGATCATTGCTTGGATATCATCATGATTATTTGAAGTTCTATCAATTGCCCAACAGTAATTCCTTTACCCACTGTTTGCTATTTTTGTCGAGAGAAGCCACTAGTGAAACCTACGACACCCGGGTCTCTTTCTCATATTATTTGCCTTTGCGGTCTATTTTCCTTTCCTTTTATTTTTAGATCTATTAAACCCTAGAATACAAAAATACCTTGCTGCAATTTATTCTTATTTATTTTATTTGGCGTTCTATCTATCAAGCTACTACAATTTATTCACGTCCGTTTGCCAATTTTTGGCACCGTTACTCGAAAGGGATTGACAACCCCTTTAATACGTCGGGTTGCGAGTATTTGGTATTTGTGTGTAGGTGCCGTTTACGTGTTGTTGCTTGGTTCTCCTACTGGTCCGATAACCTTGGTTTCATCACTTAGAGAAATACCCACCATCGTTGTGTTGCATCATCCCTTCCTCTTTGGGGAAATACCGGTGTAGCTTCAAGCCGCATCAAAAGGAATTTCTGGCGCCATTTCCAGGAAGGATCTTCAACATATACCAGGTTCCTAATCACAAATCTTATCTCCTCGCAATTTACATTATTTTCTATTTTCCTCTCGTTTCCTCTCCCCCACTTCACAAAAAATGACGTTTTATTCGCCCTCTTTTTCGTTCACCGTTTTCTTGATGGATCTGTTTTTATGTGCAATCTTGTCTGCCGTTATTATCATCATGGATAGTTCTTCCTCTATTGCGTACACTCCCGAGAACGAGGTTTTCAACTTTAAACAAAGGGGAGGAGAAAATTTAAAAGATGCTTGGTATACAATTTGCAATGCTCATAATAGATCTATCCGTAAGCAATCTACCGTTGTTCTTCTTTGTTGTTTTTATGTGGGCATCACCACTTGGTATAGATTCGTCCTTGATACGATTACCGGTGGAAATTGCTTGATGTGTCCCTCTCTTGATGCTTCCAATGCTATGGGAAATTTAGTGGATTCACCACCTCTTATGATTAATGAAACAACTTTGACTCTTGAGTATCTCATGGAAAGATTAGATGCTTGTAACGCCCCGAGACCGTTGTACCAGGTGTCCTCCAGTTATTCGCTGTTGTTGCCTTGTCATTCGCTTGCGTGTTGCATCTTACCATGTCATCATGTGCATTGCATCATCATGTTTTCAAAACTTGCATCCGTCCGGGTTCCCCCAGTTCCGTTCGTTGTCCGTTCTGAGCCCACACACACTTGCATGCGCCCGCGGTACGTCTGAAATATTATTTTATAAGAGGACGGAGAATGTTCTCAGATTGGGTTGAAAGTTGGCGTGTGGTCTTATTATAGTGTAGATAGACCGCCTGTCAAGTTTCATCGCATTCGGAGTTCGTTTGATAGCCCAACCGTTAAACTATAGCGGCATTATAGCCGGGCACACGTCGGACGTTTTCCGTCTCCGGAAACAGTCGCCGGGCCTCTCTCTCTTCTCTTCTCTTCTCTCAGCTCGAGACCGTCTACACAGCCCACTACTCACCGCCAGGCCCTACCTAACCTCTCTCGTCAGCCCGCGACCCTTCTCGCGCGCGCGTCCGAAAGTTGTCCCGGACCCGACCCGGGCAGTCGTCACCATTGGGTTCGGATCATCCCCAAACATCTACAAAATATCTCCGTTTTTCTTTTTGGGCTCCCTAGCCTATTTTTCCCGACTGCCCAATTTTGATCGGAGGGACGAGTTAGCCCCTAACCTAAACTCATCTGATATAAATATCAGATGACACCCTAGCTATCCCATCCATTCGTCTAATCCTCCCAGCCGCCGCCACTCACTCTCCCTTGTTTTCTCGGGAGCTTGTCCCATCACCACTGATTCCCTCCTTCATCGGGATCCCCATCCCACCAACCACCACAGCCGAGCGCCTCCACCTTGCTTTTAGCGCCGCCCAACCAGATCACAGCCAGCCTCTCTCCTTCCCTTGTTTGCAGCATCAGACCAACTGAAGCCGCACCCAATCCAGATCCTCTCCCGCCTCCGACCATCTCCCTGGATTCGCGCCTCCTCGCTTCCCCCATCCTTGGAGACGAGCCCCTCCCGAACCAAGGCGGCACCCCTGCCTCCTCCCGCACCCCTCTGCTCGCTCGTCCCCGAGCAAGTCGCTTGACCAGCCGGCCACCGGAGCACCACCACCAATGACCAGCAGCCTCCCCAGGCCTCTCCCGTATCCCTCTGGTTCCCTTTCTCTATGCTCTCCATCTCCATCTCTCTCCCTCTGACCTCCTGCTCTTCCTCTCTTGTACTGGGCAGGAACAACGATGCTATGGCGCACGGAGCTCGAGTTCGTCCGGCACCACCGCCCAGAACCATCTCCCGGCACCGGATTCGCGCCCCGTCATCCATCCCAGCCGACCACACGCCGTCGGAGATCATCCGGAGCGCCAAGTCCACCGCAGCCGCTCCCCTGCATCTCGCCTCCGCCTCCCCTATTTCTGCGTGAACTCGAGGACGAGGGACGAGCCCGTGCCTCCTCGCCTCCCCGACTCGAAATGGCCTGATCCGGCCATCTCCAACGCCGTCCTCGACCGGATCCCCGTCGTCTGATGCCTCGCCAAGTCCCTGCAATCGCGCCGCTGTTTTACCTGTTGCTGTCACTGCTCTTCAGAGCGAGCAGTTTGGCCGCTCGCCTGCGCCTCGCGTTGAACCGTGCAGATGACGCAACCAAGCTCGAAGGAGGAGCTCGATGAAGATTGTGTTCTTTATGTTGTTCCGTTTTCCAGTTGATCAGTTGTGGAGCCCAGTTGGGGTCGATCGGGGATCTGTGTAGCATTTGGGGTAGTCTTCTTTTATTTTGGTTCCGTAGTCGGACCTTGATTGTATTTGGATGATGTAATGCTTTATTCATGTAATTGTGTGAAGTGGCGATTGTAAGCCAACTATGTATCTTTTTCCCCTATTGTATTACATGGGTTGTGTGAAGATTACCACACTTGCGACATTGCTTTCAATGCGGTTATGCCTCTAAGTCGTGCTTCGACACGTGGGAGATATAGCCGCATCGAGGGCGTTACAAGTTGGTATCAGAGCCTTCCCGACCTTAGGAGCCCCCTGCTTGATCGAATCGCTGGCGTTATTGAGTCTAGAAATGTTTTGAGTCATTTAGGAATTATATATATCGAAGAGTTAGGACTTATTTTTTACTCCTCAGTCCCTTCATCGCTCTGGTGAGGCATCCTAACGTAGAGTTTTGACACTTCTCTTCTCAAATTTCACTAAAAAAATTTTTAGGATCACGCGGGTATCTTGGAATCGTTCCGATGGTTTTGTGATGAGAACATTGTTCTTGGTGCCTCCTGTCATTTAGGGGTTGTGGCAGTGTCCCGGGGAGTTGAGCTCCGAGGTGTTGTCGTCACAATTTTATCATTGCAGTTCTGGAATACCTGAGTTTAGGTTCGCCGACATCAAAAATCTCTTTTATGCAGTTGTTGGTGAGATAACCTCGACGCCACCCAGTACTGGGGCGGGAGTTCGGGAGTATTGCCATAACTCGTATAACGGATGCTTTTCGAAGGTTGAGGTAAATGATTTCCGAAGGTTTCTTGGTTATGTGTTGAAGGATGGATACAGCTGGATGTAGGATTTGCTAGCTTTGGGTGAGATATTATGCTTCCCCTATATCCCCAACACCTGATTGCATAACCGGAAAATTTTGGGAGTTTATAAGCGGGAATTCAAGTAGCTCTTAGGATATCTTTTCGACAGATGTATGATATGAAATTGGGGTTCGACGTCTAGTGGTCCGCCTATTCACGGTTGGTTTTACAGTGGTCTCGTTGTGTCTTAAAGAGTCCTTGGCTATGCCGACTCGGGGACGCTTCGTATGTCATGCGCACTGCCTTGTACATGATGGTGCTGTACGATCGAGCCCGTGTAGGCCCCACCACGAAAACTTCAGACGAAATCTCTATCATATGTTTGTTCTGGCTTATTCTGCAAGCCAATCCTTTGTTTTGGTTTGAGCTGTGGTATTCGAGTTGCTTCAAAGTCAAATGTTGATTCCATACCTCTTCTAAGCGGTATTCTCATATTTCTATGTGAATACTAATCCTTCTCGATCATCGAGTTTGTCATGTCAATCCTTGTCAACCGGCGTGTCTCTCTTCAAGTGGATCCAATCTTGTCAACATTCGCAAGATCTATTATCAGTTCTTCTCAACGGTGTTTGTTTCATCCGTCCCAAGTTGTTTTTGTTTTCCCCACCCTCCCAACCCTTTTTCCTTCAAGGATTCGGATTTCTTATTCAACTATCATGTTATTGATGTGAAGCCTCTCCATTCTTTTCCATCAATATTCTTATTTGGTGAATATCAGGAAGATAGTAGCGGAGTTTCAAGTTCATCATTATTTGTTCTCTTTCTTCTCCGGTGGATTCAATTCAAGCTTTGGTATTGAGCATAGTCTTTTCTTTTGCCCAATGCTTTTCTTATGCCGGTACACCTCATAATCATTCCCCGCTTGCTATTCATTTGTTCCGGAGTGCTCAAGATATCCCGAAGATTGTGTTTCCACTCTGCTTTCGTTCAAGCTCTTTTCGAGGTTGTTATCTCTTTAAGCCATTTAATTCTTACTGGTGCAATTTCCCCTTCAAGCAATCGTTCAATGATGTTTCTTTTGAGTGGGCCCTAACCCACAGGTCTTTTCCCAGGATCTTACCTGACTCTTCTTATTTTCCCGGAGATATCCTTAAAATTCTTTTGAAGTTTGACGTAAGTATGAATTGTCATCAGTCAATTGCCTTTCTCCAAGACCTTTCAAATTCTTTTCTTTGTTGGCTCAACCTCTTCGTTTTTTATTCTTCCGGAGTGTCTAAACGATTCATGGTGCTATTTCTCATCGTTATTCTCAGATTTTGAATACCAAAGAAGAGTTTTCCCTCCATATTTTATCCGCTCTCTCAGAGATTCGTGATTCTAGCTTAATGCCATCCTCTCAAAAAAAAATTCGATTGTGAGAATTCTTTTCACCCATCTGGAGCATTTCATGAGTTGTTTTCCATTTCTTTTATCCGTAGGCCATCAATTCAGGTTATTCATCCTCAGCTTTCAACAGTTGTTCTTCAAATCTTACCGGTGCATCATTCAAGTGATCTCTAATTAGTTCGCCATCCCTTTGTTCTCATGGATCTAAATCCTCTCATGTATCTTCGTTCATTTGTCAATTCTTACCCGGTGATTCATCCCTTTATTTCATTCATCTCCAATTCTTGTGGTGGTTTGTTCAAGATTCTTCTTACCTTGTTATCATATCAATTCATTTGCTGTTTTCAATCCCGACCGGTGGTTCGTTGAAGACCTTCTCAAGTTTGTGCTATATCTCTTAATCCTTTCTATGAGAATGAGTAGTATGCCAAATCCGTTGCTTGTCATCAATTAAATTGGTGAAGGATACGCATAATATAATTCTTATTCTTGTTTCATCCAAGTGATAAATTCCTTCCTTCGGAGTTGTTCATCTTTTCTTTTCCCGGAGTTCCAAGTTCTCTCAATTACATCATCACGGAGTTTCATCTAAATCATTACAAGATTTCACCTTGTGTTTTCAACTTCTCTTTCCTTTCGTTTGATCATTCCTTTTGTTTATTGGAGTTCTTTATGAAGGTTCTACATGATGGATCATCAAGGATTTAATTCCTTCTCGAAGTGTTCATCGAGATTCTTTTCAGAGGAGCTCAAGCATTCTTCATATTGCTTTTTGAAGTGCAATTCTTTCTTCCATATCATTGGATGTGGTATTATGTCATTCTCGATAATTTGAGTTCATGTTTCATGATTCACATGTTGTCAAGGATGAGATATTTTAAATCCATCAATCTCGTCATTTGAGTTATCTTGGGTTATATTTCACCTAAAGCCTTCCCTAATGATTTTGCTATTAATGGTGATAATATATGATCCAAGTTCTTCATCTATCCTCCCGGTGAAATAATTTTCTCGCCTCCTTGGTCATACCAATCCAATTTTTTCCCATGAGTGGCAGTTTGTCACCTGATAATTTGACATGTATTCCATAAGACCATATCAAGCTTATTCTTTTCGTTGTTGGTAATCCAACAACTCCATTCGAGAATATGTTGTAAGCGTGCTCTCCCAAGATTTTGTTTCCTCGTTCATTCCATTCCATTCTTACTTTTGTTCCGGAGGTATTGCGATGTTGCCCTCTTCAACCCATCTACTTGTTTTGTCAAGATCATTTTCCTTTCCTTTGCTTATCCATTTAACCGGAGTGCTGTCTAAAATCGTTCTTACCCCTTGTGCCATTCTTTCAATAGTTCCGGATGCAGTGTGTTGTTGATTTCATCAAGTATCTTCTCATCTTATCAAGTTCTTATTCAATTCTTTCCATTTGCAGTCGGAGTGCTGTCCAAATTATATCATTCTTTTCCCTTCTCTATATTGTTTCAACCAGAGTGTTATGTCTATCATTCCTCTTCTAGCCGAAGTCTTCATCCAAGTGCTTTCGTTTTGCCAAGCTCATATTCTTTACCTTTCTTTTCCAACCGGAGTGTTGTCGTAATTGATCCTTATCGTTCCTTGTGCATCTCGTTCTACCGGAGTGCTTGCATGTACTTCTTGTCCATTGCAATCCTTGTCTTTTGTCTTTCAACCTCCAAGGTTCTCGTAATGTGCCTTGTTCCTCTTTTACAACGGAGTGTTTCCAACTTTGTTCATCTCCGTTGTATTCTTTTCTCGAAGTTGCTCAACCTTTTCAAGGTTCCTTGGGCTCACTCATTCGTCAAAGAAGCAACTTAGTTTTACCTCTCCTCTTTCTCTTCCGTTTTTACCTCCGGTGCCATTCTAGATCTCGGGACGAGATCCTCTCGTAGTGGTGGAGTGTTGTAACGCCCCGAGACCGTTGTACCAGGTGTCCTCCAGTTATTCGCTGTTGTTGCCTTGTCATTCGCTTGCGTGTTGCATCTTACCATGTCATCATGTGCATTGCATCATCATGTTTTCAAAACTTGCATCCGTCCGGGTTCCCCCAGTTCCGTCTGTTGTCCGTTCTGAGCCCAGACACACTTGCACGCGCCCGCGGCACGTCCAAAATATTATTTTATAAGAGGCCAGAGAATGTTCTCGGATTGTGTTGAAAGTTGGCGTGTGGTCTTATTATAGTGTAGATAGACCGCCTGTCAAGTTTCATCGCATTCGGAGTTCGTTTGATAGCCCAACCGTTAAACTATAGCGGCATTATAGCCGGGCACACGTCGGACGTTTTCCGTCTCTGGAAATAGTCGCCGGGCCTCTCTCTCTTCTCTTCTCTCAGCTTGAGACCGTCTACACAGCCCACTACTCACCGCCAGGCCCTACCTAACCTCTCTCGTCAGCCCGCGACCCTTCTCGTACGCGCGTCCGAAAGTTGTCCCGGACCCGACCCGGGCAGTCGTCACCATTGGGTCCGGATCATCCCCAAACATCTACAAAATATCTCTGTTTTTCTTTTTGGGCTCCCTAGCCTATTTTTCCTGACTGCCCGATTTTGATCGGAGGGACGAGTTAGCCCCTAACCTAAACTCATCTGATATAAATATCAGATGAAACCCTAGCTATCCCATCCACTCGTCTAATCCTCCCAGCCGCCGCCACTCACTCTCTCTTGTTTTCTCGGGAGCTTGTCCCATCACCACTGATTCCCTCCTTCATCGGGATCCCCATCCCACCAACCACCACAGCCGAGCGCCTCCACCTTGCTTTTAGCGCCGCCCAACCAGATCACAGCCAGCCTCTCTCCTTCCCTTGTTTGCAGCATCAGAGCAACCGAAGCCGCACCCAATCCAGATCCTCTCCCGCCTCCGACCATCTCCCTGGATTCGCGCCTCCTCGCTTCCCCCATCCTTGGAGATGAGCACCTCCCGAACCAAGGCGGCACCCCTGCCTCCTCCCGCACCCCTCTGCTCGCTCGTCCCCGAGCAAGTCGCTTGACCAGCAGGCCACCGGAGCACCACCACCAATGACCAGCAGCCTCCCCAGGCCTCTCCCGTATCCCTCTGGTTCCCTTTCTCTACGCTCTCCATCTCCATCTCTCTCCCTCTGACCTCCTGCTCTTCCTCTCTTGTCCTGGGCAGGAACAACGATGCCATGGCCCGTCATCCATCCTAGCCGACCACGCGCCGTCGGAGGTCATCCGGAGCGCCAAGTCCGCCACAACCGCTCCCCTACATCTCGCCTCCGCCTCCCCTGTTTCTGCGAGCACTCGAGGATGAGGGACGAGCCCGTGCCTCCTCGCCTCCCCGACTCGAACTGGCCTGATCCGGCCAGCTCCTACGCCGTCCTCGACCGGATCCCTGTCGTCTGACGCCTCGCCAAGTCCCTGCAATCGCGCCGCTGTTTTACCTGTTGCTGTCGCTGCTCTTCAGAGCGAGCAGTTTGCCTGCTCGCCTGTGCCTCGCGTTGAACCATGCAGATGACGCAACCAAGCTCAAAGGAGGAGCTCGATGAAGATTGTGTTCTTTATGTTGTTCCGTTTTCCAGTTGATCAGTAGTGGAGCCCAGTTGGGGTCGATCGGGGATCTGTGTAGCATTTGGGGTAGTCTTCTTTTATTTTGGTTCTGTAGTCGGACCTTGATTGTATTTGGATGATGTCATGCTTTATTCATGTAATTGTGTGAAGTGGCGATTGTAAGCCAACTATGTATCTTTTTCCCCTATTGTATTACATGGGTTGTGTGAAGATTACCTCACTTGCGACATTGCTTTCAATGCGGTTATGCCTCTAAGTCGTGCTTCGACACGTGGGAGATATAGCCGCATCGAGGGCGTTACAATGCTATTCAAAAGAAAATGCTTACTGAAGAACATATTGAAAACTTGGATAAAAAGATGCAGAATTTTGCTACTAAAATTGGTTCAAAAGCGGGAGAAGTTTTTAAGTTGTTAAAAGAAAAGGGAACCGTAATTCATGAAAGAATTGAAGAAAGTCCGTCTCGGATTGATAAACTAGAAGAAATATTTAGTAATTTGAGCACGGCTTTTGCTTCCGCTAAAACTATTGAAAAAACTCCTGTAAAGATTGGAAATACTACTCAAGTGACTAAGAACAATGGTGCAACTTCTAGTAATAGTAAAGAGGATCTTAAGACGATTAGCATTCACCTGGATTTTATTAAAGTTATAAGAGATCCCTTTGGCAAGAATGAATTCTTTAAAATTATTCCTAGGTGTATTGTCATTGAAAATCTTTATGCTAAATCTTTGAAGAATTCTAAGTGTTTGATTGAAGAGTTGAACAAAGACGACAAAACTTAGGTCCTTGCTTTATGACTAGCTAAGGGCGTAAAACTATAGCGCTCGTTGGGAGGCAACCCAATGAATAAAATTTATTTTTTGCTTTTTGCTTTCTGTTCTTGAGTGTTAGAACAATTATGATACTGTTATGATTGTGTTTTCTATGTTTGAATTAGTGTTTGTGCCAAGTAAAGCCTTCAGAATCTTCTTGGGTGATAGTTGTTTGATCTTGCTGAAAAACAGAAACTTTTGCGCTCACGAAAACAATTCTCATTTCTAACCAGAGAGCGATAAAATACCAATTATTTCTGTAGATGATTAATATACAAATTTTCCAGGCCGTCCTAATTTTTCAGAGTTTTTGGAGTTACAGAAGTAATCGAAATATCCGGATTTCTACAGACTATTCTGTTTTTGACAGATTCTGTTTTCTTTGCGCTGTGTGCTTGTTTTGATGATTCTATGGTTTTCTTTGATGAGTTTTTGCCATAGAAAAGTTGGAATACCGTAGATATAATGCAAGAACAAAATATGAATTGGTTTTCTATAGCACTTATAGTAGTGATTTGCTTTCTTATAGTAACGGATCTCACAAAGGTTTTCTTGAGTTTTGTGTGATTGAAGTTAGTTTTGGGTTATCTTATGATGGATGAAGGAATAAGGAGTAAGAAGGTCCTAAGCTTGGGAATGCCCCAGCACCCCAAGCTATTATCCAAAGAGAGCAAGCAACTAAGCTTGGGGATGCCCTGAGTGGCATCCCCTCTTTCTTCTAACGACCATCAGTATTTTACTCGAAGCTATATTTTTATTCATCACATACTATGTGTTTTGCTTGGAGCGTCTTGTATGCTATGAGTCTTTGCTTGTTTTATTTTGTGTTTTCAGTCTTGATCCCTTTCTAGAAACACCTATTTGAGAGAGCCAAAATTATTCCATGACTTGTTAGAATTGCTCTCTATGCTTCACTTAAATTTTTTATGAGCTATGGATTTGCTCTAGTGCTTCACTTATATCTTTTTGAGCATGGTGTGCTTTAGTATTTTTGAAGAAATGCTCTCTTGCTTCACTTAGATTTATTTGAGAGTTAGTAAAATTTTCAAGAAATTCTCTCTTACATCACTTAAATTAATTTGAGAGAAAGAAATTGTAACGCCCTCGATGCGGCTATATCTCCCACGTGTCGAAGCACGACTTAGAGGCATAACCGCATTGAAAGCAATGTCGCAAGTGAGGTAATCTTCACACAACCCATGTAATACATAAGGGAAAAGATACATAGTTGGCTTACAATTGCCACTTCACACAAATACATGAATAAAGCATTACATCAACCAGTTACAATCAAGGCCCGACTACGGAGCCAAAATAAAAGAAGAGCCCCAAATGCGACAAGGTCCCCAATCGACCCCAACTGGGCTCCACTACTGAACAACTAGAACGAAACAACACAAAGGACAAGATATTCATTGAGCTCCTCCTGAGCTTGGTTGCGTCATCTGCACGGACTCATCGGCACCTGCAAGCTGGTTTTGGAAGTATCTGTGAGTCACGGGGACTCAGCAATCTCGCACCCTCGCGATCAAGACTATTTAAGCTTATGGGTAAAGTAAGGGTATGAGGTGGAGCTGCAGCAAGCAACTAGCATATTTGGTGGCTAACATATACACAAAAGAGAGCGAGAAGAGAAGGCAAAGCACGACCGAGAAACTATGATCAAGAAGTGATCCTAGAACAACCTACGTCAAGCATAACTCCAACACCGTGTTCACTTCCCGGACCCCGCCGAGAAGAGACCATCACGGTAACACACGCGGTTGATGTATTTTAATTAAGGTCAACTATAGGTTTTCTACAACCGGACGTTAACAAATTCCCATCTGCCCATAACCGCGGGCACGGCTTTCAAAAGTTCAAATCCCTGCAGGGGTGTCCCAACTTAGCCCATCACAAGCTCTCACAGTCAACGAAGGATATTCCTTCTCCCAAGACATTCCGATCAGACTCGGTATCTCGGTTCTACAAGACAACTTCGACAATGATAAAACAAGTCCAGCAACACCGCCCGAATGTGCCGACAAATCCCGATAGGAGCTGCACATATCTCGTTCTCAGGGCACACTCAGATGAGACTAGCTACGAGTAAAACCAAACCTCAAGTTTCCCCGAGGTGGCCCCGCAGGCAGCTCAGTTTGGACCAACACTCAGAGGAGCACTGGCCCCGGGGGGGGGGGGGTTAAAATAAAGATGACCTTGAGTCCGCGAAACCCAAGGGAAAAAGGGGCTAGGTGGCGAATGGTAAAACCAATGTTGGGCATTGCTGGAGAAGTTTTATCCAAGGCGAACTGTCAAGGGGTTCCCATAATAGCCCAACGGCGTAAGGAACGCAAAATCCGGGAACATAACACCGATATGACGGTAACTAGGGCGGCAAGAGTGGAACAAAACACCAGGCATAGGGCCGAGCCTTCCACCCTTTACCAAGTATATAGATGCATTAATTAAATAAGATATATCGTGATATCCCAACAAGTAACCATGTTCCAACAAGGAACAACATCTCCATGTTCCAACAAGGAACAAACTTCAATCTTCACCTGCAACTAACAACGCTATAAGAGGGGCTGAGCAAAGCGGTAACATAGCCAAACAACGGTTTGCTAGGACAAGGTGGGTTAGAGGCTTGGTTCAACAATATAGGAGGCATGATAAGCAAGTGGTAGGTATCGCAGCATAGGCATAGCAAAAGAGCGAGCAACTAGCAAGCAAAGATAGAAGTAATTTCGAGGGTATGATCATCTTGCCTGAGATCCCGCAAGGAAGAAGAGCGAGTCCATGAAGAAGACAAACGGACGTAGACGGACGGGTCCTCACAAACGCGACGTTACCGGATTACCGAGAAGAAGTACACCGGAAAGAAAGCAAACAACATAGTAAACAATCATCACATAAGAATGGCACGATGCGCAAACAAGTATGAAGCATGTCCGGTTTAAAGAGGCATGGCATAAAATGCACAAACAATACTACAAATTAAGTGGAGCTCATTATGCAACGGAGTTACATATTGAAGAAAACACCACATGACTTATTTAGTTCTCTCTCATTTATGTACCCAACAAGATTAAATGTTATTAGCATGGCAAGAGGTGAAGCATGATGAAACTATCTAATCTAAGCAAGTTTAAATGAGGCCGGAACAACAAAACAACAAGTCCGGAAACTCCTCATATGCATATATTAGGTTTGGTACTGATCTGCCCTAAACCATATTTTATAGTTGTTAAACATGCAAAGATGATGCCACCATGATAAACTAGGCAAAATTCTACCCCATTTACATATAAAGATTATTAAATTCCGAGTTACGGTTAAATAGTTATGAATTAAGTCATTTTAGCATGGCATAGGGGCAAATTTAAACAAACATCATTTTAAACATTTTAAACATAGATGAAAGTTGCAAATTATTAAACTAGATGAAATTCTAGTCAAGTTTCATATGTAAAGTTTTTACGTGTGATGCATAGTTTGTGAGTTATTAAATGTATGAACATGAGGGTCTTTTCTATAAAACTACGCAATTCGGGATAAATGGACAAAATCGCAGATCCGGAAAAAAAACAGAGACGGGCCGAAACTGAGCGCTCACATTGGCCAGGCCTAGCCGAAGGAAAGCAAAGGGGCGCTGGGGAGGGGGTCTCTCCCCATGGGCCATGTCCCAGCAGAAGAGGTGAGGCCGGCAGGGGGGCGGATGCAGACCGAGGCGAGACCGGCCCAGGCGAATTCAACGCGCCTGGTTCCTTCGCTGCAGGGAAACAGGGGATTGAGCCCGTGCTCGAAAGGAGGAAGCTACGGCGCAGGGACGCGGTCAACGAAGACGTTCGAGGCAGAGGCGATGCAGGTGAGGTCCGACAGGGGCGCAGGTCTCCAGGACGGCGGATCTGGCCCGAAACGGGCTTGGACGGTGATTGGCAACGCAAGAAGACGAGGACGGCGGGGTTCAGAGGAGGAAGATGCCACCAAGTCTGTTCCAAGGTGCGGCGGCACTGGAGACAGGGGACTCGCGGCGGCGCGATGTAGATGAGCAGAGAGGACGGAGGCTCGGGAGGGATCCAGTGAGGCAGGGCCCCATGCGGCGGAGGGGTCCAGGACGGAGAGGTTGCCGAGAGGGATCAAATCCGGCGGCCGGCACCTTGACTCGAAGAAGAGGACAGCCATGGCGTGGGATCTGCAGAAGAAACAATGGCTGTTTCAACAGAGCTTGAGGGGGAAGAGAAGAAGGGAACGAGGGGAGAAGGAGGAGGACGGGGATAGTGCTCAACTGCTGGTTCGGCAGCGCGGTCGTCAGAGTAGAGGCAGCAGCAAGAGGAGTTGATGCTTGTTGGAGGGGCTCGGGCCACGGAGGAGCTCCGCTCCTCTGGATCGAAGAGGGAGGAGGAGGCATCGGGTGAGGTGGAGTTGGATCGAGGGGAGGGGGCTGATAGGCTCGGCGCTGAAAACAAGGAAGTTGGCGGCGGGGATGGATTGGATGGATGGAAGGATGAGACATGATCCCTAATTCCTAGGGTTGCCCATAGTATATAGCAAGCCGGATAGGTTTTGGGGGGGTATAAGGTCCCTCCGATCGTAATCAGACGGACGGGAAAATAGCTTAGGTAGCCCAAATAAGAAAATGGAGATATTTTGTAGATGTTTGGGGATGATCCGGATCCAACGGTGACGACGGTCCAGGTCGGGTTCGGGACAACTTTCGGACACGCGCGCGAGGAGGGTCGCGGGCTGACGAGAGAGGTTAGGTTGGGACTGGCGAATTGTGAATAGCGGGTTGGTCTGAGAGAAGATGGGAGAGATGCAGCCTGGCAGGGTTTCCGGAGACCGAAAACGTCCGACGTTAGACCGGCTATACTGCCACTATAGTTATCCGTTGGGGCATCAAACGATCTCTGAATGCGATGAAACTTGACAGGTGGTCTATCTACACTAAGTATGACTGGCGATGAAACTTGCCTTGACTGCCGCTATAGTTATCCGTTTGGTCGCTTCTCAGTCTTTTGCTAGCCTTCATTTTGCACTAAGTATGATCACTACTTGTGCATCCAAAATGCTTTAAACCAGTTTTGGCACATGAGTCCACTATACCTACCTATATGTAGTATTGTTTTGTCATTCTAAGCAAATTTGTATGTGCCATCTCTAATATTCAAAATAAATTTATCTTTTGTGTGTTCGTACCGCTCGCGAGGCGGTGAGGGGTGGCTAATATTTTCCATGCTAGATGTGTTATTCTCAAGATGAGTGTTTATTCACTTGTCATTAGACGAGAGTAAGGCAAAGGTATTAGGGATGCCCAGTCCCAAAATGAAAAATGAACTTACTTTATGTTGTCAAATAATAAATTCCCTAGAAAGTATTGGAAAGGAAGGCACCCGTGGATACGGTTAGACATGGAAAGTGAAAGTATGGTGGAAAAAGGAATAAACTTTAATTTCTGTTTGGGAATCGCCTATGATATATCTAGCATGGAAAGTGTTGGGAACTCTAATTCATTTTCGTTGGTGGGAAAAGTATGCCTCTCAAAAATAATTTATCTCTCAATTTTTCGCTTTGAGCTCTGGCACCTCTACAAGTCCCTACTTCCCTCTACGAAGGGCCTTTCTTTTACTTTATGCATTTTTTATTTTTAAATTTGAGTCTCCATCTTCTCTTATAAAATCACCAACTAGGAGGCACTATGATTGTACTTCAGCATTGGGTGCAGTTAATACGCGAGTGTGTTTCATGAATGGATCAATGATTGAGCATGATGGGCTAGGGATAGCTTATTTTAGCGTTGGTATTTTGAAAGACATGGTTGCTTGTTGATATGCTTTAGTATTTAAGTTATTATGTCAAAAGTAGACTATTGCTTTGAACAATATAAAAGTCCAAATGTCCATGCTATAAAGAAAAGAATATGAGATAACATGTTAGGTAGCATTCCACATCAAAAATTCTGCTTTTATCATTTACCTACTCGAGGACGAGGGGGAATTAAGCTTGGGGCAGCTGATACATCTCCAATGCATCTATAATTTTTGATTGTTCCATGCTGTTATATTATCAATCTTGGATGTTTTATAATCATTTTATAGTCATTTTATATCATTTTTGGTACTAACCCATTGACATAGTGCCAAGTGTCGGTTGCTATTTTTTGCATGTTTTTTACATCGGAGGTAATCAATACCAAACGAAGTCCAAATGCAACGAAACTTTTTGTGGATTTTTTTGAACCAGAAGACAACCAATGGGCCGAAGAAGCACCTAGGGGCTGCTCCAGGAGAGCACAACCCACCAGGGCGCTCCTGGAGGCCCAGGCGCGCCCTGGTGGGTTGGGCCCACCTCGGGCGCCCCTGGACCGCCTCTTTACTCTATAAATACCCCAATATTCCAGAAACCCTAGGGGATTCAACGAAAATCAATTCCAGCCGCCACAGAGTCCAAAACCACCAGATCCAATCTAGACACCATCACGGAGGGTTTCACCACTTCCATTGGTGCCTCTTCGATGATGCGTGAGTAGTTCTTTGTAGACCTCCGAGTCCATAGTTAGTAGCTAGATGGCTTCCTCTCTCTCGTTTGATTCTCAATACAATGGTCTCTTGGAGATCCATATGATGTAACTCTTTTGTGGTGTGTTTGTTGGGATCTAATGAACTTTGAGTTTATGATCAGATCTATCTTTTTATCCATGAAAGTTATTTGAGTCTTCTTTGATCTCTTATATGCATGATTGCTTATAGCCTCGTATTTCTTCTTTGATATTAGGGTTTTGTTTGGCCAACTTGATCTATTTGTCTTGCAATGGGAAGAGGTGCTTTGTAGTGGGTTCAATCCTATGGTGCTTGATCCCAGTGACAGAAGGGGAACCGACACGTATGTATCGTTGCTACTAAGGATAAAACGATGGGGTTTATTTATACATAAATAGATCTTGTCTACATCATGTCATCGTTCTTATTGCATTACTACGTTTCTCCATGAACGTAATACACTAGATGCATGTTGGATAGCGGTCGATGTGTGGATTAATAGTAGTAGATGCAGGCAGGAGTCGGTCTACTAATCTTGGACGTGATGCCTATATAATGATAATTGCCTAGATATCGTCATGATTATTTGAAATTCTATCAATTGCCCAACAGTAATTTGTTTACCCACCGTTGGCTATTTTTCTCGAGAGAAGCCACTAGTCAAACCTACGGCCCTCAGGTCTCTTTCTCATTTTATTTGCCTTTGCGATCTATTTTCCTTTGCTTTTTTTTCCATATCTATTAAACCCAAAAATACAAAAATATCTTGCTGCAATTTATTCTTATTTATTTTATTTGGCATTCGATCTATCAATCTACTACAATTTATTCATGTCCGTTTGCCAATTTCTGGCGCCGTTACCCGAAAGGGATTTACAACCCCTTTAATACGTCGGGTTGCGAGTATTTGTTATTTGTGTGCAGGTGTCGTTTACTTGTTGTTGCTTGGTTCTCCTACTAGTTCGGTAACCTTGGTTTCATCACTGAGGGAAATACCTACCGTCGCTGTGCTGCATCATCCCTTCCTCTTTGGGGGAAATACCGACGTAGCTTCAAGCCGCATCATCGTGCTTGATGAAGTGCTTCCTCTTGTTCCCGCACTTGGCGGTTGCGCTCGTCGACGGCTCTAATGGCCTCGCGGAGTGCGCATTGAGCTTCAAGTTCTTGTGCTTCACACTCAAGTGCTTGTGCTTCTCGACGCTCTTATGCTTGTCAGAGTGCCTCATCGTCTTGAGGTGCTTGACGTTGCACTTGTGGAGGTATTTTCTCTTGCTCCATTGCTTCTTGCTCTTGTCGTCACGCCCTATCATGTGCTTGAACTTGAGCTTGTAAGCCATTGCCATGTAATGGATTTTATCGAGCTTGGTGACCTTGGGGATCATCACGTCAATGAAAGTGGGCTCGGGGAGGACTTGTATCATAAGAGGAGTAGTCCTGTAGCGACCAGACATCAACGGACCAATCTCTGTGCTCCGGTGTCATCCCTGGATCAGTAATGCTGACACCACACAGTACTTGAAGGATTTATAGCAGAGTAGCAATCACACACTTATTACATCGAGTGTCTCCAAAGATAACTTATTACAATAAAAATGGCTTAAGGCCATCTAATAACGATAACAGCGGAAGGCTTGGAAGATAAGTGAGTCCATCAACTCCAACGACATCACTGAGTATAGAACCACGACCTAAAACTCCTTAATCGTCGTCTGAAAAGTCTGCAACATTAACGTTGCAGCCCGAAAACGGGTCAGCACATGGAATATGCTGGCAATGTAACACATAGAGAATAATGGAATGAAACAGCTATACTATATGCATATTTGGCTGGTGGAAAGCTCTATGGTTACAGTTTTGCGTAAAGCCAATTTATCCCTACTGCAAAGGAATAAATTTATTTAACTATTATGGTGGTTGTTAAACATTGAGAATGGTTGACAGCATTCTCAATCCCAATTAAACATCATCATTAAACAAACCCAACAAAATTAATCTTTAGAGTAACATGTTGAGATTCACATGATAATCCAGGTACTAGATACTCAAGATGTCCATAACCGGGGACATGGCTAACCATGATTAGTTTACACACTCAACAGAGGTTTGCGCACTTTTCCCCACAAGACTCGATCGCCTCCGTTTGGTTTCTCGCACTACACGGTGTTTGAGAAACGGATGACCGAGACATAGTCTTTCAGAAGCGCTAGCACCTTATGATGGGTAGAACGTACCACCTACATCCCCTACATCTGCTAGTCTACCACTGTAAGAGTCCCCACGACTTAGTCAACTATGCTAGAGCCCATAATAGCTTGTGGCTGCACACGGAAGTTTCTAGCATGAATAATCTCATGATCCATTTGAGCCTGAGTGGTGGTCCAAAAGAAAACAGGCAATCCTGGAATACCCAGGTACCTCAATCCACCCAGATGTGTGTTTAGGTTGCCACCTTAAGTAAACCATTAATTAACAAAGCTCACATCTGTCATGGATACACACACCCAATCCACGTGTACTAGCATAGCATAGCAATAATAAGCAAACGTAGAAGTAACTCCCAAAGGTTTGATAATTAGACAGGTAATAGGTACTACCTCAACTACTTCCCAAACCCACAATTTAATTAGATCCTAATCATGCAACGTGTAAGGATTGATCTAATGCAATAAAACTGGGTAGTAGGAGGTATGATCAAAGTGTTACTTGCCTTGCTGATGATCCGGGAAACCTAGCGATTCGAAGTAACAAGCGGCGCACTCCGGGTACTCTATCGCAAACAAACAAGCACACAATAAGTACTCAACTAATGCACAGGTAAAACTCAAATAAGAGATTTAACCAGAAAGTTCAACTTAAGAACTCCGGTTGGCAAAAAGGATCGAATCGAACGAAGCAACGAAAGACAAACGGCAAAAGAAACAGGCTTCGTTTACTATTCTGGATCTAAGGCAATTTTTACAGAAGCAAAAACTTGTTTAAGTTGGTTAAATGGAAAGAGGGTTTCGAGACGAAACTCCAGGCGCTTGAATCACTTGATTCCGATAAACGAGCGAAAAGGTAAACTAAAACGAAAATCGGATCAGGAATCGCGATCAGAAAATCACGGATTTAATCCGAGAAAAAGAAAAACGACGAACAGTTTAACGAACGAATGTTCGTTAACTGAATCTAAGCGAAGAACGCGTTCGTTAAAACGAACGAACGAGCGAACGCTCGCTAATTAGCCTAAACCGGGGAAAACCGATCTAAAGAAAAAACGAAAAAAAAAACCGACGAAAACCGAACGGTTTTTTCGGGAAAACCGGCAGCGGGATCGAGGTAAACCTCGGGCGGCGGGCGGCGGCGGTGGCGGGGTGCGGCGGGGCGGCGGCGGCGGGCGGCACCGGGCGCGGGCGGCGGCGTCGGGCGCGGCGGCGGGGTCCGGCGGGGCGGCGGCGGCGGTCGGCGTCGGGCGCGGCGGCGGCGGTGGGGTTCAAGGCGGGGCGGCTAGGGTTTCGGCCTGGGGTGGGCCGACGGCTTATAAAGGCTGGGTCCCGGGAGTCCGGGCCTAGCACGGCCCGTAGGTCGGTTCGGACGTTTTTTTAAATAGTTACACTCAGAAAAAAACAAAAGGACTACTAAACGGACTCCAAAAATCCCAAAATAAATTTTCCCCGGCTTCTAAAATCAAGACGCACGGGATGAAAATTTATTGAGGGCCTAAATGCAATTTTGAAAAATGCGCATTTTTCCTAAATTCAAATAAAATAGCAAATAAAACCAAATAAAATCTTATTTGATTTTTTATTAAATCCTCAATATTTCTTTATTTTGGGAAAGTCATTTTATTCCCTCTCTCATATTTTTGTAATAGAAATAATTGAAGATAAAATAAATAAAATCAAATGATCCTATTTTCAAAATTTGAGACAACTCAAATATGAAAATAACGAAATCCCCAACTCTCTCCAGGGTCCTTGAGTTGCGAAAAATTTCTAGGATCAACCAGAATGCAATAAATATGATATGCAATGATGATCTAGTGTATAACATTCCAAATTGAAAATTTGGGATGTTTCAAACCTACCCCCCTTAAGATGAATCTCGCCCTCGAGATTCGGGTTGGCTAGAAAATAGGTGAGGGTGGTCCTTCAGCAAATCTTCCTCTCGTTCCGAGGTGGCTTCATCCTCTGTGTGGTGGCTCCACTGAACCTTGCAAAACTTGATAACCTTGTTGCGGGTGACTCGACTGGCATTCTCTAGAATCTTAACTGGTTTCTCCTCATAGGTCAAATCACTGTCCAACTGAATTGCTTCCAGTGGTACCGTATCTCTCAGCGGTATGTCGGCCATCTCTGCGTGGCACTTCTTCAACTGGGATACATGGAACACGTCGTGAACTCCTGACAATCCTTCGTGCAATTCCAACTTATAGGCAACTTCTCCCATACGCTCCAAAACTTGGTATGGGCCTACAAAACGTGGTGCTAACTTTCCCTTAACTCCAAAGCGCTTAACTTCTCCAAGTGGTGATACTCGAAGATAGACTCGGTCTCCGACTTCGTAAACTGTCTCCTTGCGTTTAGAATCTGCATAACTCTTCTACCTGGATTGAGCTACCTTCATCCTGTCGCGAATTAATTCACTTTCTGTTCAGACTCCTTTATCAGATCCGGTCCAAACAACTGGCGATATCCAACTTCATCCCAGGACAATGGGGTCCTGCACCTCCTTCCGTACAAGGCTTCGAAAGGGGCCATCTTCAAACTGGATTGATAGCTGTTGTTGTAAGAGAACTCTGCATATGGCAAATTCTCATCCCAACTAGATCCATAATCTAGCGCACAAGCTCTTAGCATATCCACCAAAATCTGATTTACTCTCTCGGTCTGTCCATCTGTCTGCGGGTGGAAAGCTGTGCTAAACTCCAGTCTGGTTCCCAAAGTCTCATGCAACTGATTCCAGAACTTTGAGGTAAACTAGGTTCCTCTATCCGATACAATGCTCCTTGGAACTCCATGCAGACATACGATCCTGGTCATGTATATCTTTGCCAACTTTGCACTGGTATAGGTAGTCTTCACTGGAATGAAATGAGCTACCTTTGTTAAACGATCGACTACAACCCATATCGAGTCATTGCCTGAGCGTGTTCTGGGCAATCCTGTGATGAAATCCATGCCTAGCTTATCCCACTTCCATTCGGGTGTCGACAATGGTTGTAGCAATCCTGCTGGCTTCTGATGCTCTGCCTTCACTCTCTGACATACATCACAAACTGCTACATATTCTGCAATATCCTTCTTCATTCCGGTCCACCAGAAAATATCCTTCAAGTACAAATACTTCTTGGTATTTCCTGGGTGAATCGAGTATGGTGAGTCATGGGCCTCTTGCAGAATTAGCTTCCTAATCTCCGGATAATTTGGTACATAGACACAGTCTTCAAACCATAAGGTATCGTGCTCATCCTCATGAAATCCCTTAGCTTTTCCTTTGTTCATTTTCTCCTTAATGGAAGCAATTTCCTTGTCAGTCCTTTGAGCTTCTCTGATCTTATCCATTAAAGTAGACTGAATCTCCAATGCTGCTACATAGCCTCTTGGAACTATTTCCAAACATAGCTCTCGAAGATTTTCGGCTAACTCCCATAGTAAATCTCCCATCATTAGGGTGTTGACATGGCTCTTACGGCTTAATAGGTCAGCTACTACGTTAGCCTTTCCGGGGTGATAATGCAATTTCATATCATAATCCTTGATGAGCTCCAACCATCTCCTTTGTCTGAGGTTCAACTCCTTCTGTGTGAAAATATACTTCAAACTCTTGTGATCCGTGTACACCTCGCAATGGTTTCCAATCAGAAAATGTCTCCAAGTCTTCAATGCATGCACTACGGCTGCTAACTCCAAATCATGCGTGGCATAATTCAACTCATGAGGCTTAAGCTGTCGTGAGGCATATGAAACAACTCTGCCTTCCTGCATAAGCACTGCTCCAAGTCCTCGTCGTGAAGCGTTGCAATACACCTCATAATCCTTGGTCTGGTCCAGTAAAATCAACATGGGTGAGGTAACCAAATGTTTCTTCAACTCCTGAAAACTAGCCTCACATTCCTCTGTCCATATGAACTTGGTATCCTTCTTCAACAACTCAGTCATAGGCTTCGCAATCTTTGAGAAATTCTCAATAAACCTCCGGTAGTATCCCGCGAGTCCAAGAAAACTCCGGATCTCTCCCACGGTGGTTGGTGCTTCCCACTTGGTCACGGTATCAACTTTAGTGGGATCTACTGCTATACCTTCTCCGGATATAACGTGTCCGAGAAATCCAACTTCCTTCAACCAAAACTCACATTTGCTAAATTTGGCATATAATTGATGTTCTCTGAGCTTTCCAAGAACCAAACGCAAATGCTCCTTATGCTCCTCTTCATTTTTTGAGTAAACCAGGATATCATCAATGAACACTACGACGAACTTATCCAAGAACTCCATAAACACCTTGTTTATCATGTTCATAAAATATGCAGGTGCGTTAGTCAGACCAAATGACATAACGGTATACTCGTACATCCCATACCTGGTGGTAAAACCGTCTTGGGTATATCCTGTTCCCGAATCTTCAACTGGTGGTATCCTGATCGCAGATCGATCTTGGAAAATACCTTAGCTCCTTGCAATCGATCAAACAGATCATTGATCATCGGTAGGGGGTACTTATTTTTGATGGTTACTTCATTCAATCCTCGATAATCGACAACCATCCTTAACGATCCATCCTTCTTCTCCACTAGAAGTACTAGCGATCCCCAAGGCGATGAACTTGGGCGAATATATCCTTTATCCAGTAACTCCTTAATCTGCTTCTTAATTTCCACCAAATCCTTTGCAGGCATCCTATATGGTCTCTTTGATATTGGCCCTGTGCCTGGCAAAAGCTCAATCAAAAACTCAATATCTCTATCCGATGGCATGCCGGGCAACTCTTCTGGAAATACTTCGGGGAAATCCTTCACTACTGGTACTTCCTCCTGCACTACTCTGGTTAAACAATTTACTTGAGTCCTCTTTGGCACATGTCGGGATACATACTTGATTCTTCTCCCTTCTGGGGTGGTAAGTGAAATTGACTTACTGGCACATTCAATATTCCCTTCATACTTTGATAACCAATCCATGCCTAATATCACATCCAATCCTTGGGATTCCAATACTATTAGGTCTGAGGGAAAAACATAGTTACCAATCCTTAATGGTAACTGATCACACCATAGACTAGCCATATGTTCTGCTCCAGGTGAGGTTACTAACATGGGTGACCTAAGGGCTTGTGTTGGCAGTTTATACTTATCCACAAATCCCCTTGATATGTATGAATGCGATGCACCAGTATCGAAAAGAACAAGTGCAGTAAATGACTTAACCAAAAACTTACCGATTACTACATCCGGCTGCTCTTCAACCTCCTCCACGTTAACGTGGTTCACCTGTCCCCTGTTGAAAGGGTTCGGATTCTTCCCAGAGCTTCCATTGCCATTTCCATTCTGGGATTCAGGACATTCATTGGCATAATGTCGGTCTTCTGGCACTTAAAGCAAGTGACTTGGCTCAGGTCTTTCTTGGCTGGGGTTGATGGGTTGGTGCGGTTCTGGCCGTTGCTTCCTCCATTCCCATTACCATTCCTGGGGACATTGCGATTGTGCGAACTACCTCCTTCATGGGTATGTTGAAAATGTCCTCCTGGCCTAGGGGTAAATCGTGGCTTCTACTGAGCTCCTGAATTGTACTTTCCTTGTGCATACTTCCTCTTGCGATTCTCAATTTGCTGCTGCTTCCCTTCAATCATAAGAGCACAATCTACCAACTCCTGGTAGTTGTTGAAGGTTGCTACCATCAACTGCATGCTCAACTCATCATTCAGTCCTTCCAGAAACTTCTCCTGCTTAGCTGCATCCGTAGCAACGTCATCTGGGGCATAACGTGCTAGCTTACTAAAGTCCTCCACATACTGGCCAACTGTCCATCCTCCTTGGCGCAAGTTGCGAAACTCTCGCTTCTTCATGGCCATAGCTCCTGCTGAAACATGGGCAGTATGAAAAGCCTGCTGAAACTGGTCCCATGTGATAGTATCGACAGGGAAAGTGGCTGTGAAATTCTCCCACCATGATGCTGCGGGTCCTTCAAGCTGATGTGCGGCAAACTTCACCTTCTCCGCATCAGTGCATCCTGCTGTGGTCAACTCTCTAGCTGTCTTGCGGAGCCAATCATCTGCTACTATCAGCTCGGTGCTACTGGAAAACACCGGCGGATTCAGCCTAAGAAAACGGGCTAAGTGATCAACAGGTGGTGGTGGTGGTGGGTTGTTGTTGTTGTTCCCCTGGTTCTGATTCTGGACTAGTAACTGCATCAATGTGTTCGGCTGCTGGATCAACTGAGTGAGCTCCGATGGGAAGGTAAATCTGGGGTCACGTCTCGGAGGCATCTGAGGGTTTAGAAAAGGATGAGATTTAAGAATAGAGGGGGCCTAAAGATAAAACACTACCCATATGCACATGAGGCAAAAGCAAACAATTCACTTCATTCAATCAACCAAACAAGGGCATACAATCGATCTAACTATCGCAAAAGTGCTCGGGCTACTATATTTACATGGTAGACTACTACTACTGTTGGGGTGATCTACTAGAAATATTCTTCGGTTGCAGACTCCATGATATCTGCTCCAGCTTCATCAACATAGTCATCATCGCTATCATCTGGATCCGAGTCGATGTTGTTGATGATGATGTAGTCTTCCGGGCGAATCTCCTTGGGTTCTTCGTCTTCTTCTACCGATGTTGTTGAATATTCCAATTTTCTTGATCAGATCGTCATTCATTTCCACTAATACTTCAATTTCTTCTTCAAAATCTTCACGTGTAGCCTTGAGTTCTTCCTCAAGTTCCTTGATTCTTGTCCTTGCCTTCTTCAGGTCTATCATGTCGGCGCACATCTGGTTCTCCTGACGTCGAATGTGCTGGTTTAACTCCTGGATAAAAGCTGCAATTGATCTATCCTTTCTGGTGCTGATCATCTCCAAGTGCTCATCTCGGCGCCCACAAATCTGGTAGATAGTATCCTTGAGATCATTGCGGTAGACTTCTCCAATGCGTCCCATGGCGATGTGAGCTGCCATGCTCCTTCCTAGACTCCAGGTTGGTGCATCGAAAGAAAACTCTATGGGCTTAGTGACTGGCATGAACGTCCTTCCTAGAACTTGAACTTGAATCATCTAGCACTCTTCTTCAGGTAAGATGGCGTTGTAGGTTCCGGTGAAGCTTGGTACTCCTATGTTCAGGTATCTAGTGACTTCCTTCAAGTGACGTCCAAAGGGTGTATCTTCATCCGCTTGAGTGAACTTGTTCCTTGCATCCGCCATCCTAAAAGAGTAGAAAAGATGAGAGGTCAGAAGAGAAGAGAGTGAGTAGTGATCTAGGTCTTTAGCTTAGTGGTCGTGTCCTACAGTCAGCGTGTGCTCTGATACCATCTTGTAGCGACCAGACCTCAAACGGTCCAATCTCTGTGCTCTGGTGTCATCCCTCGATCAGTAATGCTGACACCACACAGTACTTGAAGGATTTATAGCAAAGTAGCAATCACACACTTATTACATCGAGTATCTCCAAAGATAACTTATTACAATAAAAATGGCTTAAGGCCATCTAATAACGATAACAGCGGAAGGCTTGGAAGATAAGTGAGTCCATCAACTCCAACGGCATCACTGAGTATAGAACCACGACCTAAAACTCCTTAATCGTCGTTAGAAAAGTCTGCAACATTAACGTTGCAGCCCGAAAACGGGTCAGCACATGGAATATGCTGGCAATGTAACACATAGAGAATAATGGAATGAAACAGCTATACTATATGCATATTTGGCTGGTGGAAAGCTCTATGGTTACAGTTTTTCGTAAAGCCAATTTTTCCCTACTGCAAAGGTATAAATTTATTTAACTATTATGGTGGTTGTTAAACATTGAGAATGGTTGACATCATTCTCAATCCCAATTAAACATCATCATTAAACAAACCCAACAAAATTAATCTTTAGAGTAACATGTTGAGATTCACATGATAATCCAGGTACTAGATACTCAATATGTCCATAACCGGGGACACGGCTAACCATGATTAGTTTAAACACTCTGCAGAGGTTTGCGCACTTTTCCCCACAAGACTCGATCGCCTCCGTTTGGTTTCTCACACTACACGGTGTTTGAGAAACGGATGACCGAGACATAATCTTTCAGAAGCGCTAACACCTTACGATGGGTAGACCGTACCACCTACATCCCCTACATCTGCTAGTCTACCACTGTAAGAGTTCGCACGACTTAGTCAACTATGCTAGAGCCCATAATAGCTTGTGGCTACACACGGAAGTTTCTCGCATGAATAATCTCATGATCCCTTTGAGCCTGGGTGGCGGTCCAAAAGAAAACAGGCAATCCTGGAATACCCAGGTACCTCAATCCACCCAGATGTGTGTTTAGGTTGCCACCTTAAGTAAACCATTAATTAACAAAGCTCACATCTGTCATGGATTCACTCACCCAATCCACGTCTACTAGCATAGCATAGCAATAATAAGCAAACGTAGAAGTAACTCCCAAAGGTTTGATAATTAGACAGGTAATAGGTATTACCTCAAGTACTTCCCAAACCCACAATTTAATTAGATCCTAATCATGCAATGTGTAAGGATTGATCTAATGCAATAAAACTGGGTAGTAGGAGGTATGATCAAAGTGTTACTTGCCTTGCTGATGATCCGGGAAACCTAGCGATTCGAAGTAACAAGCGGCGCACTCCGGGTACTCTATCGCAAACAAACAAGCACACAATAAGTATTCAACTAATGCACAGGTAAAACTCAAATAAGAGATTTAACCAGAAAGTTCAACTTAAGAACTCCGGTTGGCAAAACGAATCGAAACGAACGAAGCAACGAAAGACAAACGACAAAAGAAACAGGCTTCGTTTACTATTCTAGATCTAAGGCAATTTTTACAGAAGCAAAAACTTGTTTAAGTTGGTTAAACGGAAAGAGGGTTTCGAGATGAAACTCTAGGCGCTTGAATCGCCTGATTCCGATAAACGAGCGAAAAGATAAACTAAAATGAAAATCGGATTAGAAATCGCGATCAGAAAATCGTGGATTTAATCCGAGAAAAAGAAAAATGACGAACAGTTTAACTAACGAACGTTCGTTAACTGAATCTAAACGAAGAACGCGTTCGTTAAAACGAACGAACGAGCGAACGCTCGCTAATTAGCCTAAACCGGGAAAAAAACCGATGTAAAGAAAAAATGAAAAAAAACCGACGAAAACCGAATGGTTTTTCCGGGAAAACCGGCGGCGGGATCGAGGTAAACCTCGGGCGGCGGGACGGCGGCGGCGGCTCCGGCGAGGCGGCGGGGTCCGGCGGGGCGGCGGCGTCGGGGTCCGGCAGGGCGGCGTCGGTCGCGGGGTTCGAGGTGGGGTGGGCCGGCGGCTTATAAAGGCTGGGTCCGGTGAGTCCGGGCCTAGCACGGCCCGTAGGTCGGTTCGGACGTTTTTTTTAATAGTTACGCTCAGAAAAAAACAAATGGACTACTAAACGGACTCCAAAAATCCCGAAATAAATTTTCCCCGGCGTCTAAAATCAAGCCGCACAGGATGAACTTTTATTTAGGGCCTAAATGCAATTTTGAAAAACGCGCATTTTTCCTAAATTCAAATAAAATAGCAAATAAAACCAAATAAAATCTTATTTGATTTTTTTATTAAATCCTCCATATTTCTTTATTTTGGGAAAGTCGTTTTATTCCCTCTCTCATATTTTTGTAATAGAAATAATTGAAGATAAAATAAATAAAATCAAATGATCCTATTTTCAAAATTTGAGACAACTCAAATATGAAAATAACGAAATCCCCAACTCTCTCCGAGGGTCCTTGAGTTGCGAAAAATTTCTAGGATCAACCAGAATGCAATAAATATGATATGCAATGATGATCTAGTGTATAACATTCCAAATTGAAAATTTGGGATGTTACAAGTCCGAAGATTGCCGCCTTGAGCGGCGGCTTGAGTGGTGTCGTCTTGGCGAAGAGGTTGAGGAAGACTCGCGTCTCACGATCATGTTGCGGAATTCTTCCATTTGTGTGGTGGACTTGGCATCGATGTAGTCGCGGTTCCTTGCTTCCGATTGACGAAGGTCGGTGGCGAGTTGCTCGAGGCGTTCACCCAAAGCTTAACTTTCTTGATGTAGTGCTCGTTGGGTGACGAAGAAGTGGTTCTTGGTGACGTAGTCATGATCATCACCTTGCTCCTCAAAAAGTGGGTTTGCCGAAGAACTTGGCCTATCCATCATAACCAAGTGGGGTGAGTAGGAAAATGAGAGAACAATACCGAAGTTACCTTTTCCGAGGATTGTGGATGTATCAATTATCGCTCAATGTAATGCCACAATAGGAGAATTGGTACCAGGTTTGTTTCTCACACCTAGACAAGTAAAGCTTATGGAGTAGCTTGGTTAGGACGGTGGCACAAATATTTCAAGAAAATGTTAGTCAAGATATCGATGAGGTTGAGAAGGTTCATAAAATAGCAAGTAAAGCAAATAGATGAAACCCAAGAATATCACTAGGAACACAAACACGGACGATAGATGGGATCTGCACAACCAAGGAGTGAGCTAACAATGTGTAACCACGGAAAATGCTCTTGTTATACGGATTCTAGAGAGACGCTAGCTCAATTGCTCAAATGGGCAAGATACGCTTGTGGACCAACCTATGAGAAAAACGTTCTGTCTTCAATCCCAACTATGGTATGTATGGTGACCAAGATGATATGTCGATGCAAAATGGCTCAATGCTATTGCTTACAAGATCTTTGTTTCTCCTCTTTTGCTTAAAAGCTTTTTTTCACTATGCTTGATGCTCGAGCCAATATGATATGAGACAAATATGTAAGATATGCACGGGAGAGACTTATGGCACAACGATGAGCAAGATCACTACGGTGCACAATAGCATGGCCTCGCTAGTCTCGATGGGTAAGTGACGCAAAATGGCTCGGGTTATCAATGAAAAATCAAGGAAATGAACTAAGTGTCGTCAAGGTTACCATCCTTTCTTATGGTAAGCGGTGTCAACAGTGAAGATCGTTGGCGAAGACGACCTCGAGGCGACGATGAATGGCGGTGATGTCGATGTCACACGTTCCTAAGTAGCCGAAACACCTTAGGAAACAGAAACCGCAACTCAAAGTCGATCAAATGCGGAAGGTGGGTGCTTTTATGGTGATTTTTTTATGGATGCGAAAGGTAGTGGTAATGATATATGTGTATGGGGGATGTCAAGAGCTTCCAAACGAGCTAAAGAACAGGAAAAATGGACTTGGGAGTAGGAGGTTATGGCCAAAACGGAGGTGTAGTTGGTCTGTTCTGGGGGGTGCGGACACTCGGGGGTGGGAGGTGCGGGTGCTCGGGGTGGTCCAGGGAAAACAGCCCGGGGGTGCGGGTGCCCGGGGGTGTCGAATTTGGGAAAAAATTTGGGAGATGGCAAAATTCCGTGGATTTCATGGTGGGAAGGGTGGGGATTAATGGGTAGGGGCTAGATCCACTTGCCAAACAACAAATCCATGGACCAAAACAACCAAATCCCACAAGATCCAACAAATTGCAAGAAAACTTTTGGGGCTATTTTTGTGAGGATTTTCGAATTATGACAAAAAACAACAAAATAAGCTAGCAAATGGGGGATGGGACTCCAAGATGTGAATCAACCTTTCTCATGATACCAAGATGTTGTAGGGTGAAACCCTAGAGGGGATCTTTTCACACTAGGAGGGGGGAAAGAGGAAGAACACACGAGAACAAAAGGAGGAAATCACTCAAACAAACCCAAATAACACAACCACTAGAGTAGCATACATGAGATCCACATGTATACAAGGACAATTCAAGGAAAATAGCACTAGGGTAAAAGTTCTTCCCACTCCTAGGAGATGAGGTCTTGATGTTAATCTTCCCCAAGAGGAGGCCTTGATAATCCACAAGGATTCTTCCCAAGATGGGGGCTTGATCTCCAAGAGGAGGAGATACAAGGAGAAAAGCTCTCTAGTGTCTATCAAATAATTTGCTATCCTCTCTCATGAGCTAGGAGATGAGTACTTAAAGGCTAAGGACGGAATGTGAGGAAGAGAGGGGTACAAGGGTTAGAAAGCCCATAGTGCATGCAGGCACTCTCAGAGGGGTCCGGGCACCCGGGGTAAAGGGGTCCGGGCACCCGGATTGGTCAGTGGCCGGCTGCAGGGGGCCGGGCACCCGGGGGTTCCAAGCCCGGGCACCCGGAGTGGCGCCAGGCGGCTAGGGGAAGGAGTTCGGGCAACCGGGGCATGGCTGGCGGCACCAGGCGGGAGGGCCGGGCACCCGGGGCTCCAAGGTCGGGCACCCAGGGTCGGCTGGGACAGCGCCCAGGGAGGGGCCGGGCACCCAGTGTTGGGGAACACATTATTTCAAAAAAAAATCCTACAATCACACAAGATCTATCTAGGAGATGCATAGCAATGAGAGGGGAGAGTGTTTCTACGTACCCTCATAGACCAAAAGCGGAAGCGTTAAGTAACGCGGTTGATGTAGTCGAACATCTTCATGATCCAACCGATCATGTACCGAATGCACGGCACCTCCGCGATCTGCACACGTTCAGCTCGGTGACGTCCCTCAAACTCTAGATCCAGCTGAGGCTGAGGGACAGTTTCATCAGCATGATGGCGTGGTGATGGTGATGATGAAGTTACCGACGCAGGGCTTTGCCTAAGCACTACGACAATATGACCGAGGTGTGTTTCCGTGGAGGGGGGCACCACACACGGCTAAAACAATTGTCAACTTGTGTGCTCTAGGGTTCCCCCTGCCCCCGTATATAAAGGAGCAAGGGGGACGCCGACCGACCTTGTAGGGCGTGCCCAAGGGGGGCAATCCTACTCGTAGTAGGAGTTGGACTCCCCCTTTCCTAGTCCTACTAAGAGAAGAACGAAGGAGAGGGGAAGGAGAAGGAAGGAGGGGCGCAGCCCCTCCCCTAGTCCAATTCGAACTAGGCCCATGGGGGCGCGGCCAGCCCTTGGCGGCTCCCTCTCTCTCCCTTAAGGCCCAATCAGGCCCATAACTTCTCCGGTGGTTCCGATAACCCTTTCGGCACTCCGATAAATAACCGATACACCTCGGAACAATTTTGGTGTTAGAATATAGTCATCTAATATATCAATCTTTATTTCTTGACTATTTCAAGACTCCTCGTCATGTCTATGATCTCATCCGGGACACCGAACTACCTTTGGTACATCAAAACACATAAACTCATAATACCGATTGTCATCGAGCGTTAAGCATGCGGACCCTACGGGTTCGAGAACTATGTAGATATGAACGAGACTCATCTCCGGTCAATAACCAATAGCGGAACCTGGATGCTCATATTGCTTCCTACATATTCTATGAAGATCTTTATCGGTCAAACCGCATAACAACAGACATTGTTCCATTTGTCATCGGTATGTTATTGCCCGAGATTCAGTCGTCGCTATCATCATACCTAGTTCAATCTCGTTACCGGCAAGTCTCTTTACTCATTCTGTAATGTACCATCCCGCAACTAACTCATTAGTTACATTGCTTGCAGGGCTTATAGTGATGTGCATTACCGAGAGGGCCCAGAGATACCTCTCCGACAATCGGAGTGACAAATCCTAATGTCGATCTATGCCAACTCAACATACACCATCAGAGACACCTGTAGAGCATATTTATAATCACCCAGTTACGTTCTGACGTTTGATAGCACACTAAATGTTCCTCCGGTATTCGGGAGTTGCATAATCTCATAGTCATAGGAGCATGTATAAGTTATGGAGAAAGCAGTAGCAATAAACTAAACGATCAAAGTGCTAAGCTAACGGATGGGTCATGTCAATCACATCATTCTCCAATGATGTGATTCCGTTTATCAAATGACAACTCATGTCTATGGTTAGGAAACTTAACCATCTTTGATTAACGAGCTAGTCAAGTAGAGGCATACTAGTGACACTCTATTTGTCTATGTATTCACACATTGATGCGGAGCATCCCAAAGTCATCCCCATGGACCTACCTACATCTCCCATGACACCACTTGGACCAATGACAAGAGCCTGTGCGAGAGCCATTGTGAACGAGGATAACTCTCTCCTTGTTGAACTTCCCTTTTACCCACTTGAGACATGGCTACTACCTCAAACGGAGATGCTTTGTGTGCTTAGGTACCATGTAAGCAACCAAGGAGAAGTCATGGGGCAAGAAGGACATCAATAGCATGAAGAACATCATCCCAACTCAGAAGTCCTGGAACAACCGCCCATGCACCGCCCAACTTCCGCCTGGGCGGTACAACCGGTCGACCACCGGTCAACTACCGGTCAAGCTCCTAACATCAAGCGGTGTAAGGCCGGTACAGCATCGGTTTATCCCTGCAACAGCCACCAGACTGGTACAACCGCCACAGGCACCGGTACAACCGCTGAGCGCATCCAGGAACGCCTCCAGGAACCAGTACCTGAGCTCCCAGTGGTACAACCGCCCCCATGACCGGTACAACCGCCCTGCCTACGCGCCGCGACAAGGGTTTCACCCCATGTATCCCCCAACTTACCCCCTTGGACTATATCTACTTGTCCCTTAGCCCTGTACTAGGGTTAGCAAAGGATTAGCTCATATTTTGTGTGAGAGCTTTGCTCATCCACTTGGTTACCTTCTCCTCGGACATTCGAGCCTCCAGCGGAGAAGATCCCCCAAGCAGATTCAAGACCCCTCTTTAGGGAAGAACATCAAGACCTCCTCACGGAGAAGAACCGATTACCCTTTTGTATCGTCCCTAGTTGATCATGGATCGTGTATCTTACTTTATGTACTCGAGGATCTAGCCCATGTGTGAGTTGTTTTGATAGTTTGAGTGTTCCTCTCGTGTTTTCCCTTGTGATTTCCCTCATTCCCCCTCTTTGTGTTCCTCGTGTTCTTTGCGGGATACGCTCCTCTCGTGAAAGATCGTCCGATTAGGGTTCTACCCTACATCATCTTGGTATCATGAGCCAGGTTGATCACGATTTCGGAGCCTCCCCGTTGTGTTTCTAGCCTTATTTTGTTGTTTTTCGTCCTAATTCGAAAATTCCCCACCAAAAATAGCCCCAATTTTTTTTGTGATTTGTTGGTGTGTTGATGTTTCGTTGGATCTGATCCGTGGATTTGCTTGGTTTCAAGTGGATCCCATTTCTCTCCACCTTCCATCCTTGAAATCGCTCAAATTTCGACAACGAAATCATCCTTTTCCGCCCCAACAACCCATCCCTCATCCAGATCTTGCGATCTTCCCGACCCCAGCGATACTACCGCCCCCACGAGCAGAACTACCGCTAAAGTACAAACCGGTACTACCGCCTTCACAAGCGGTACTACCGCCCCACCCAGTTTCAGTTGAAACTGACTGGCATCTTTGCCCCCCCACTTATACACCATCACCACTTCCGCATACCACCACCATTGTGCCCGTTTCGCACTCTGACACATGTTTGCACTTCGAGGTGTGAGAATTTGAGTTGTGGTACCGTATCCTTTTGTGTTTCGGCTATTTAGGTACGGTTCGACATCGACATCACCGCCGCTCATCTTCGCCACAGACGCGTCATCAACAACGACAACCTTGACTACAACTTTGTATTCGTGCCACCATTTTGACACCTTACCGAAGCAAGAACAGTAAATTCATCTTGGTATTGTGATACATCATTCTTGCCATTACTTTGATAGACATCATAGCCTTACTCCTTTGCGTTGCTTACCCATCGAGACTAGCCATTGAGTATTGCCGGCAACGAGACTTGTGCACATTAGTGATCATACTTCCCATAGCATACATACATCGTTGTTGCCTATATTGGTATCATCTCTTGTGTCACAAAGTTGTCATCGCATACTCACTTGCTATCTTGGTTCGTCAAGCATTGCATGAGAAAAGAGCTCAAACATCAAAGAGCCAAACAAGCTTTTAAGCAAAGAGGAAAGATAAGCAAAGAGCTTTTAAGCAAGAACCATAGCATCATACAACATTAAGATTGTCATACTCGATCATCTTGGATCATATCATAGCAACACCTTGCATAGAGCATACTTGGGATAGAAGTCGTTGCATTTTTGCTAAGTAGGTTGTGCACAAGCTCTTGTATCCGCCTATTGTGCAATCGTGCTAGTGTATCTCTAGTGTTGTGCAACAAGAGCATTTTTGTGGATTCCACATTTTTTGGGGGGAATACGTTTAGCAGCGTATCATTTCATTGATAGAGGAGAAGAAATAGAAGTTACAGGGAGTTACAGGGTGCACCCTTGCAGACGTACACAAACCAGCGTCTGGGAGGGCACAGCGATGAGTAGAGGGATAGGATGCTCAGCCTCGAAGCAGGGGGTCAGGCTACAGGTAAGATGCTAGCAATCCCGGTGGCGCCCGCCTTGGCCCAAAGGCGGGAATCATCCTTGATGCTCTTGATCAGGACCTCGGTGGAGGGGCGAAGGCCGTCGAATATGGCCGCATTGCGATGCTTCCAAATTTCCCAGGCGTTCAGCGCGATGACGAAGTTGAGGCCTTTTCTCAAAGAGCCAGGGGAGGCCTCCGCGGCCGCGGTCCACCATGCGAAGAAGCTCGCGGTGCCATCAAGCGGGGGGGGGGGGGGCGACTAGACGGCACCAGGAGAGAATCTCGTGCCAGGTGATGCGAGAAAACACGCAGTCGGCGAGAAGGTGGTCGATCGACTCCACCTCATGGTCGCAGAGAATGCATGTAGGGTCGATGGATAGGCCGTGGCATACACGCCGCTCTACGGTCCAGCATCGGTCGAGGTAAGCAAGCCAGAGGAAGACCTTGTTGTTAAGAGGGGCCCAGCTTTTCCAGAGAAGTTTCCAGCACGACGGCGCGGTGGAGCTGTGGAACAGTGCGCGATAGCAAGAGCTGGTGGTGTAGGATCCGTTGGTTGTCGAGTTCCAAGTGAGGCGATCGGGCTCATCAGAGAGGACGACCAGCTGTAGCTGGCGCCACAAGCTTACGTACTCGATGACTGCCTGGGCTCGAGGGTGCCATGGATATCCCCAATCCATGCACCATTGGCGAGCCCATTGCGGAACAGCGTGCGGCAGCGCCGGCGATGCGGTACAAGGGCGGTGAGGGTGGGGGCGAGCTCGGGAATGGAATGGCCATCAAGCCAGTGGTTGCTCCAGAAGTGGCACGTCTTGCCGTCGCCAAGATGAAGAAACAGGCAGCCTCGTCATCGCGGGGGAGCTGCAGATGATGCCATGGCCGTGAAGGATCCGTGGCCTTGAGCCAAAGCCAGTGACACCGCAAAGAAATGCCGGTGAGGCGGAGGTCCCTCACGCCAAGGCCACCGAACTCCACCGGCCGGCACAGACACTGCCAAGCCACCAGGCAGCAACCAGAGCTGGCGTCCTGGCGCCCATTCCAGAAGAAGTCACGGATGATGCGGGTGATTCGTTTGAGGATCTTCGGGCAAATGGCAATCGCCATGAGGATGTGGATGGGCATGGCAGTGAGCACGTGGCGCACAAGGGCAAGCTGTTCACCGCGAGTTAGAAGCGCGGCCCTCCAGGTCGCGAGCTTTCTCCCCATCTTGTCCACCAGAGGAAGCAAAGCCGAAGAGGGGGTCTTGCGGATGGTCAGGGGAAGACCCAGGTACACGATGGGGAAGTCGGCGACTGCGCATCCAATCGTGGAGTTAATGGTGTTGATCACCTCATGGCCGCAGTGAATGGGAGTGGCCGAGCATTTGAGAAAGTTGGTTCAAAGACCGGAAGCAACGCCGAACACCCGCAATAGCTCGCGGATCGTAGCTAGCTCTGAGCTAGTTGGGTGGCAGAAGATGACCACGTCATCAGCGAAGAGCGATATGCTTGACGCGGCGTGCCGATTGGTAAGGCGCTGAAGCAAGCCGGCACGCGAGGCGTGCTGGAGCAAGGAGTTAAGCGTGTCAATCACAATGGCGAAGAGCAGGGGCGAGACGGGGTCGCCTTGGTGCAGCCCGCAAGCATGATCGATGGGTGGCCTAGGATTGCCGTTGACAAGGACTCGCGTGGATCCCATGGAGAGGAGGATGCACACCCATTCGCACCAACGGCGCGCAAAGCCGAGGTGGCGAAGAGTTTGAAGGAGTAAGGGCCAAGATATGGTATCAAACGCCTTCGCGATGTCGAGCTTGAGGAGTACTCTTGGGGCCTTCAAGTTGTGGAGCAGGCGAGCGGTTTGTTGAACTAACAGGAAGTTGTCATGCACAGTGCGGCCGACGATGAATGCGCTCTAGTTGACGGATACGAGCATCCCCATCTTCGGAGCGAGCCTTAGAGAGAGAACTTTAGCAAAAAGCTTGGCCAGCAGGTGAATCAAGCTGATCGGCCTGTAGTCGGCGAGTGTGCACGTGTCGTGCTTCTTGGGGAGGAGAATGAGAAGGGCCTCATTGAGCTTATGAAAGCCACAACCGTTCAGGGCATAGAGTTTGTCGAATGCGGCTAGGATGTCAGCCTTGATGATCGGCCAGCATGTGCGTAAGAACTTGGCCGTGAACCCGTCCGGTCTGGGCGCCTTGCCGGTGGGGAGAAGCTTGACGGTAGCCCAAATTTCCTCCTCGGTGAACGGTTTCTCCAGGTCATCAAGGTTGAAATGACGGGGGTCGATGCTCGCCAGGTCGATGGAGTGATCTCTGGCCGTAGAAGTGCCTAGGATGGAGCAGAAGTGATCGTAGGCCGCTTTGGCCATCTCCCCTTCGTCAGTCACGGTTTGCGATCCCACCCGGAAGGAGGCCACATGGTTCTTCTGCGCGCGGTGGGCGGCATGGATTTTGAAGATGGCCACGTTAGTGTCGCCGTCGCGGAGCCAGCCAAGGCGCACGCGTTGGCGGAGTATGGAGCGCTCGAGGGAGGCCAGACCCAGATAGGCGCGTTTGAGCTCGCGGCGAAGCCAGATTTCAGGCGAGGACAGGGGCGGGTGTCTTGCGCGACGTCCAGGCGGTAGATGATTTCACGCGCGATCTGGAGCTGTAGGGAGATGTTGCCCGTGGTGCGTGCCCCCTAGCTCTGGAGGTGGCAGGCCGTGATCTTCATCCGACCGTAGTTGCGGCGAAACGGGTCGGGATCCGGCGGAAGGGAGTTCCAGGCGGCATCCACCGTAGCGAGGAATCCATCAAGCTTTGGCCAGAAACTCTCGAAGTGGAATCTTCGTTTGCCGGAGCTACGTGGGGCACAATCCACGACGAGGGGACAGTGGTCAGACACGGCCGTGGCCAAACAACACAGCATGTGATGGGGGTTGGCGGTCGCCCAGGATGGGGTGCAGAGCACGCGGTCGTTCCTAACAAGAGTGGGGTTGCTTTGCTCGTTGGACCACGTGTACCTCCTGCCATGGAGATAGATGTCACGCAGGCCGTGGTCCGCGATGAAGCGACGAAATCGGCTCATGGTGCATGGGTTGAGGTTGCCGTTGTTCTTGTCCGCACAGGAAGTGATCATGTTGAAGTCGCCGCCCAGAAGCCAAGGGCCAGCGATCATGTCACACAGATCGTGAAGCTCGGCCATGAAGGCCAGCTTCTCTGCGGTGCCTTGATGCCCGTAGACCTCGGTGATCCACCATGGGGTAGCATCGATGGCAGTGGAGACGGTGGCAGAAACATGAAAGGCCCCAATGATGGGGTTGGCGAGGGAGATGCGGTCGCTACGCCAGGCCAGAAGGTTTCCACCAGAAGTGCCCACGACCGGAAGGAAGTAGAAGTCGGCGAAGGGGGAGCCAAGCGTCTCCACGACAGAAAGCGACGAGACTGAATTCAGCTTTGTTTCAGATAAACACATGATACAGGGGTCGGCCGAGGAAACAACGGAGCGCACGACCGTATGTTTGGCGCGGCTATTAAGCCCGCGCACATTCCAGAACACAATGGATAGACTATGATTCATAAGAACGTGGGGGGCGGTGGGCTGCACGGGGTAGGCACATCATGCCTCGACGAGGCGAGACGCGGGAGGGGACACTCCGTCGAGGAGGCCGAAAGGGACGGTCCAGCTGAAGAAATCCGCGAAGGCGTGGACGAGGTCGCTAGCCAGGGGCCTGGCAAAGAGCCTGCTGTAGCGCTCAAGCGCCTCACTGGAGATTGGCTCGTCCTCCCCGAGAAGACCGAGGCGGCAAAGAAGGACCCATTTGGCCTTTGTCTCGGAGTCCAAGCCACGGTCCACCTTGGTGAGCCGGCCGTTGCGACACGGCGTGAAGTTGGGGGGAGTTCACCATGCTTGCGGCGCACCGAGGGTGTTTCAAGCACAGGGGCGAAGCGGGTTCTGATGGAGCTGATATATTCCAGTACATGTTCTGGGACGGGGCAGGAAGCGATCCCGTTGGAGGTGCAGGCGGGGAGCTGCGTGAGGACCTGCATGGGCTACATGGCCTTGGGGGGCGGCGCGCAATCAGCGTTCGCGGGTGGGCCCTGGGACAAAGGCGAGGTGGGATCGATGGCCAGAGAGGTGACAGGATCAGGCGCGCCGGTCGAGGGCGCGGGCCCGGCCTCGCAAGCCCCAACGGGTGCAGCAGCCAAATTGGCGACAGGATCAGGCGCGGGATCCGTGCTGACAGGAGTAGCAGGTGGGGCGATAGAAGGGGCAGGCGGCCCTAGGAGCAAGGAATCCTCGGGGATTGGCTGGCGCAGCACCAGAGCAGCATCGAAGGGCGGGCGGACAGGAGGGATCGGCTCGGGCCCGCAGATGACCAAACGAACAGGTGGGCCAGCAGGGGAATCACACCCATGTGGAGACGCAGGCGGAAGGATCCGAGGTGGTCCGCGCGAATGGGAGAGCAGCAGTTGGCGTGGCTCGGGTGGGGCTGACAGCTGGCGGCCCGCAGATGGCCAAGGTGGTCATGGGCGCCGTTTGAACAGGCTGTCGCGTAGCGAAGCCTCGGTCAGCGGTTAGGCCCGACAGCCTTTGACGAACGGAGGGCCCAGACGTGACGCTGCCAGCGGCAGGATGGGGCCTGAGAATGCCCTGGTAGCCACGGAAGGGCGGCCCGGCGCACCGGCGACGACGGTGAGGACCCGTGCCCCGCTCCGGGGGGCCGCTAGAGCGGCAATCACCGGCGGGCGGCGGGAAATCATGGCGACGGGGCCAGGCATCGGGGACGGGTGGCGAGGAACCGCGCCCGCCGCCGTCGGAGTCAGCAGGCGGTGGCGGGGGCGGCGGAGAGGGGAAGCGGAAATCCTCAGCGCGGCGCACGTGGATGGACACTGGGAAACGCAACATCGGGACGGCGAAGCGGTCGACAAGGTCTGGGTTAGCGCCAGAAAGCTCGTCGGGCTCGGCGAGGAGGAGCTTGGACTCGCACGGGATGGCGTCGGGGTTAGTAGTCCAAGCCGACAGCCGAAAGACGGACATGTCGCTGCCGTCGAGCGTCTCGGGGGCGAGCCGATCGACAAGACAAAAGGGCGAGAGGAGCTGCACGGCGGAGGAGATGTCCCACCCATGCTCGGGGATGCCGGTGATCTCGATGTCGACAGCAATGCGCAGGGAGACGGGTTCAGCCCCCTCGAGGCGGCTCCATGGGTGCATGATCAGCCGGAATCGCACGACGCGCACGGGCGCGGCGGCGACGACCGCATGGGTGGCCGCGTCGCGGAACCGAAGGAGGAACTCATCAGGGCGCCGCCGGTGGACGGAAAAAGCCGACTCTGGGAGCTGAAAGCACTCACGCACCGCGCGCGCGACGTCGTCAGCGGAGACACCAGAGCGGTTCCCGGCCACAATGGCGACCAGAGCAAGGTCGAGGGCGCGCTCAGCGGCCTCCAGGCGCGCAGTGTGCGGCATGAAGCAGACCGCACTGGTGGGGCGCAAGGCATGGTGACCAGACATGGGCACCGGCACGGCGCGCGGGCTGGACTGCACGGAGCCGCGCGGCGAGGAGGAAGGCAGATCCAGCAGCGATGGCGTGACCGCTGCGTAGTCAGCAGCTGTTTCCGCGGCGGAGTACGAGGACAGGCGCACCCCCGACCTGGAGGGCGCAGGCGGGTGTGGGCCTGTAGCACTCGAACCCGAGGGGCCGGGGGAATGGGGGGGCGCCGAGCGCAGACGCTTGGCCGCCGGCGCGTCGCTTGAGGGGAAGGGGGGCGCGGGACGGTGCAGAGGCGGGCGATGTGACCGAAGTGCCTGCAACGACGGCATCGCACGTCCTTCCGACACTCATTGCGGGGATGCCAGGCGCCAAGGCAGCGCGGGCACTCGTCGGGGCGAGGAGGCGACGGGGAGGAGCGGGGTCGGTGGGGAGGGGCGTCGCGGCAGCGACGGCGCAGGCCACGGGGACGCGGGCGGCGCCGGCCAGAGGCGACCTCCCAACCCTCACCGGCGGCCGGGTCAGCCTCGGCCTCATTCACGACCCGATGCACCTCGGAGCGAGGACCAGGGCGCATGGTGGGCGGCGAGGGCTGAGGCGGAGGGGAGGGAGGGGACGGGGAGGCCACAGGCGAGCACAGGGCAAGGCGGTAAGACCGTGCGCCATGGGCAGACTCGGCGGAGGAGCGGCTCGATTCGAGCCAGCGGCGCTCGCGGGGGTGGCCCGCAGCGGCCGGGGACGCGGGGGAAGAAGGGGAAGCCATGGGGGTGGTGGGCGCCGGTGCCGGAGCGGCAGCCGACGCGGGCTGGTGGCCGACGAGGCCTGAGTGGCCGCCGGCGGGTGGGCGTAGGGGCGCAGGAGCGGGTGGGCGCAGGAGTGTGGCGCATCGACCGTCAAGCAAGCCTCAATCCACTATGAGTGCCGGAGCGAAAATTGATCCACATTTTGGCTCACCTTTGGTTGCACAACCCCACTTATCTTTTTGCATGTGTGTTTCCGTGTACCTTATATGCTTGGTCTACTTGTTACATTGCATCTTGCGAATCTATTCCAACATTATTGAAGCTCACTTACAATTGCATCAAATTTTTGTGCCACCATCCTAACCAAGCTCCACCAAAAGCTTTTACTTGTGTAGGTGTGAGAAACCGACAAGAGCTAGTACCAATTGTGCTATTTCCTTTTCCTACATTGGAGTGATCCTCGATCCACTTTCAACTTCGGTCAAGGTACATTTGGTACTCGTTCTTCTCTTTCTAGCACTCACATTTGTCTTGGAATGATGGATAGGCCAAGTACTTCTACCAACCCACTCTTCATGGAGCAAGACGACGACATGAACTCCTTTGTCACCAAGAGTCACCTCTTTGGTGCACAACGTGCTTTGCATCAAGAGCAACAAGCTATGAGTGAACGCATCGACAACCTTGCCGCCGACTTGCGACTTTCCGAGCAGCGTACAAGGGACTACTTCGACCACAAGCTCGACGATCACAAGCAAGAGAATGACGCAAGGATGGACGGAATTCGTGCTTTGTTGCTCAACCGCTCGTCTTCCACTTCAAGAAGGAGCCGTTCAAGCCGCCACTCCGACTTCACCCTCTCCGCCTCAAGTACACCGACATCGAACACTCTTCGCCGAGCCGCGCGCACCGACCGTCAAGCAAGCCTCAATCCACTATGAGACACCGACTCTCAAGAGCGCTGACAACGTCAAACTCAAGAGGCCTTTGCGCTTGCACGAGAACGGCAATGACAATGCCAACATGAAGAGGAAGAGCGAGCGCGTCTACACCAAAATGCCCAAGATGCCGAGGCACAACGTCAAGAACATCAACTCCGTGACGCTCAAGCACTTGCGGCACAACAAGCTCTACGCGATTCGAGTCGAGCCGTTGCCGACCGAAGCCGACAAGCCCGTGAACAAGAGGAAGCACTTCGCGAAGAAATTCAAGAACGAAGATTTCAAGCTCGCGTGCATCGTCAAGTTCCTCCTCGAGCTTGACAAGCTCCTCCACAAGCTCGCCAAGAACAACAAGTCAATCAAGATCATGAAGACAATGGAGATCCTCCACGACAAGAACAACATGAGGATAACAACCCTCCGCGCCAAGAGCACCACGAGTTGCACAATCATCAACAACATGGGCGTCATCACCCCCGACCCGAACACAATGAAGAGCAACGTTATGGCAAACTCAAGTTCACCATGCCCAAGTTCAACGGAAGCAACGATCCCGAAGAATACCTTTCATGGGCATTGAAGGATGACAAGATCTTCCGTTTGCACAATTATGAAGAAGAGAAGAAGATCGTGATGGCATCCCTTGAGTTCCAAGACTATGTCCTCATTTGGTGGGAACAAATCATAGAGCGCCGAGAGGCAAGAGGTGAATCACCCATCACTACTTGGGCGCAAATGAAGGATGTCATGAGAGCACGCTTCGTGCCTACCTACTACAACCGCGACCTCTTCAAGAAACTCCAACAACTCAAGCAAGGAACAAAGAGCGTTGAAGAATATTACAAAGAGATGGAGATTGCAATGATAAGAGCCAATGTCACGGAAGATGATGAGCAAACAATGGCACGTTTCTTGAATGGACTCAATCATCCCATCAAGAAGATCGCCGACTTCCAACCATACTCAAATCTCATCGAGCTAGTGCACCAAGCTACCAAAGCGGAACGCCAACTGCAAGATGATTTCAAGTATGCCAAGCTCTCATCCAAGTCCTACGGCTTCTCCAACAACCAAGCTTCAACGACTCCAACACCGACTACAAAGCCTTCTACTTCCAACATCGACAAGTCGACTTCCAAGAAAGCTTTGTCACCTACAAGCCATCCTCCTACGAGTAACTTCAAGCCAAGAGCTTCATCATCATCAACCCCAACCGATGAGACCGTCAAGACAAGTTCTTCCAAGTGTTTCACTTGCGGAGGCCGAGGCCACAAGTCCTACGAATGCACCAACAAGCGAACCATGGTCTTCAACGACGATGGCACTTATGACTACATGAGTGAAGGCGAAATGGAAGCCCTTGAGGAAGTCGCCATGCACCGCCAAGTGAAGAATGAAGAAGAACAAGTCTTTTGCAATGAAGACTCAACCCTCGCACTTGTTGTCTCCAAAGTCTTGACTCTCCAACATCACCAAGAAGAAGACCAACGATGCCACATATTCCACACCAAGGCCGGCATCAATGGATGATCCATCATGGTCGTCATCGATGGAGGGAGTTGTCATAATCTCGCAAGTGAAGAACTTTGCTCCAAGCTCCAATTGCCGAAGATGAAGCATCCACATCCATACAAAGTGCAATGGCTTAGTGACTCCGGCACCATCCAAGTCGAGCACCGAGTACAAGTCTCCGTCAAAATCGGCGCCTACGAAGACACCTTGGAGTGCGACGTCATTCCTATGACCGTTTGTCATCTTCTCCTTGGATGGCCATGGCAATTCGATAGAGGAGTCGTCCACAACGGCCGAACGAACCAATACATCTTCAAGATGAAGGGCAAGGAGTACGTCCTCCGTCCAATGTCGCCAAGTCATGTGATCGCCAACAGGCAAGCCAAACATCGTGGAGATCATAGTGAGAGAGCGAGCCACCAAAAAGAGAGTGAGTGCCACAAGCCAAAATCAAGTGCCTCCACGATGAGAGAAAACAAGAACCTAGTTCTATTTGCCACCAAATGTGAGATAAGAGAAGTGTGTGAGAACCCATCTAGTGTCCTACACTACGTTCTCGTGTGCAAGGACAATGCACCACAAACTAACACTTCTCACACTCTTCCTCTAGTGTTGTCTTCTCTTTTGCAGGAATTTCAAGATGTTTTCCCCGATGAGCTACCTCCGGGTCTACCTCCTATTGAGCACCGAATCGACCTCATCCTCGGAGCACCTCTTCCGAACAAAGCTCCATACTGTGTCAACCCCGACAAAACAAAAGAAATACAAAGGCAAGTAAAGCATCTTATCGACCATGGACATGTGGGTGAAAGTTTGAGCCCTTCTGCCATTCCCGTCATTCTTGTGCCAAAACGTGATGGTAGCTTTCGCATGTGCTCCAATTGTAGACCTATCAATGCTATCAACGTTCGTTATAGGTACCCCATTCCACGCCTAGATGATATGCTTGATGTTGACAAACCTTTCGAAATTCATTGCGATGCTAGTGGTAATGGCATAGGAGGTGTGTTAATGCAAGAGAAGCGCCCCATAGCTTACTTTAGTGAGAAACTTTCTGGAGCGCAACTCAATTACCCCATCTATGACAAAGAGCTATATGCTTTAGTCCGCGTTTTGCATGAATGGGAACATTACCTTCGTCCCCATGAGTTTATCATTCATACCGATCATGAGACCCTCAAGTATCTTAAGGGTCAAACCAAGTTGAACAAGCGTCATGCTAAATGGAGTGAATTTATTGAGTCTTTTCCTTATATCATCAAGTACATCAAGGGTAAAGAAAACATCATAGCGGATGCTCTTTCCCGCATATGCATGCTTGTCACGCAACTTTAGTTGGATGTCATTGGCTTCGAGCATATCAAAGACTTGTATGAGCATGATGCAACTTTTGCCATTCCTTATGCCAAGTGTTTGTCGAATACATCTTGGGAACGCTATTACATCAAAGATGGCTATCTTATGAGAGCTAACAAACTTTGCATCCCCGAGTCATCTCTTCGTTTGTTGCTTTTGCAGGAATCACATGGAGGAGGCTTAATGGGACATTTCGGACGCGACAAGATGTTCGCCACGCTCTCGAAAAACTACTTTTGGCCAAAGATGTTTCGGGACGTCAATTGTTTCACCAACTGATGTTCTACATGTCGCAAAGCTAAGTCCAAAGCTCAATCTCATGGTCTCTATATGCCTCTACCAATTCATTACCAACCATGGGAAGACATTAGCATGGACTTTGTACTCGGTTTGCCTAGGACTCGAAATGGGAAAGATTCCATATTTGTCGTTGTGGACCGTTTCTCAAAAATGGCACATTTTATTCCTTGCAACAAGATAGACGATGCTTCACATGTTGCTAATCTCTTTTGTAGGGAAATATTGCGTCTCCATGGTGTGCCAAAGCCAATCATCTCGGACCACGACGTCAAGTTCCTTAGCTACTTTTGGAAGACCCTATGTGCCAAGCTCGGAATCAAGCTCCTCTTCTCCACGGAGTACCATCCTCAAACCGACGGCCAAACGGAAGTGACAAACCGCACACTCTCCGCTCTCCTTCGAGTACTCATCAAGAAGAACATCAAGGAGTGGGAGGAGTGTCTACCCATCACCGAGTTCGCCTACAACCGAGCAAGACACTCAACAACTGGCAACTCCCCTTTCGAGGTCGTCTACGGATTCAACCCTATGTCACCTTTGGATATTCTACCTCTACCACTCCAAGAGCAAATCAATTTGGACGCAAGTGCACGAGCTACCCATCTCAAGAAGGTGCATGAAGATACAAGAAACACCATCGAGCACCAAGTACAACGCCTTGCGACCAAGCTCAACGTCAACAAGCACCCTATGATATTCAACATTGGACACCTCGTGTGGCTACACCTTCACAAGGGCCACTTTCCCCAAGAACGCAAGTCCGAACTTCGACCACGAGCGGACGGACCCTTCAAGGTGCTTGCACGCTACAACGACAACGCTTACAAGATCGACCTCCCCCGCGACAAGTACAACGTGAGCGATATCTTCAATGTCAAGGACCTCTCGCCTTTCCATGGTGATGAAGAATTCGATCCGAGGAAGGATCTTCCCCAAGGGAGGGGAGATGATGTGGAGCATCCAAAGTCATCCCCATGGACCTACCTACATCTCCCACGACACCACTTGGACCAATGACAAGAGCCCGTGCGAGAGCCATTGAGAACGAGGTTAACTCTCTCCTTGTTGAACTTCCCTTTTACCCACTTGAGACGTGGCTACTACCTCAAACGGAGATGCTTTGTGTGCTTAGGTACCATGTAAGCAACCAAGGAGAAGTCACGATGCAAGAAGGACATCAAGAGCATGAAGAACATCATCCCAGCTCAGAAGTCCCGGAACAACCGCCCATGCACCGCTTAACTTCCGCCTGAGCGGTACAACCGGTCGACCACCGGTCAACTACCGGTCAAGCTCCTAACATCAAGCGGTGCAAGGCCGGTACAGCACCGGTTTATCCCTGCAACAGCCACCAGACCGGTACAACCGCCCCAGGCACCGGTAAAACCGCTAAGCGCATCCAAGAACGCCTCCAGGAACCAGTACCTGAGCTCCCAGCGGTACAACCGCCCCCATGACCGGTACAACCGCCCTGCCTACGCGCCGCGACAAGGGTTTCACCCCATGTATCCCCCAACTTACCCCCCTTGGACTATATCTACTTGTCCCTTAGCTCCATACTAGGGTTAGCAAAGGATTAGCTCATATTTTGTGTGAGAGCTTTGCTCATCCACTTGGTTACCTTATCCTCGGAGATTCGAGCCTCCACCGGAGAAGATCCCCCAAGCGGATTCAAGACCCCTCTTTAGGGAAGAACATCAAGACCTCCTCATGGAGAAGAACCGGTTACCCTTTTGTATCGTCCCTAGTTGATCATGGATCGTGTATCTTACTTTATGTACTGGAGGATCTAGCTCATGTGTGACTTGTTCTTGTTAGTTTGAATGTTCCTCTCATGTTTTCCCTTGTGATTTCCCTCGTTCCCCCTCTTTGTGTTCCTCGTGTTCTTCGCGGGATACGCTCCTCTCGTGAAATATAGGCCGATTAGGATTCTACCCTACATCACACATGTACTAAGTTTCCGGTTAATACAATTCTAGCATGAATAATAAACATTTATCATGATATAAGGAAATATAAATAACAACTTTATTATTGCCTCTAGGGCATATTTCCTCCAGTCTCCCACTTGCACTAGAGTCAATAATCTAGATTACATTGTAATGATTCTAACACCCATGGAGTCTTGGTGTTGATCATGTTTTGCTCGTGAGAGAGGCTTAGTCAATGGGTCTGCAACATTCAGATCTGTATGTATCTTGCAAATCTCTATGTCTCCCTCCTTGACTTGATCGCGGATGGAATTGAAGCGTCTCTTGATGTGCTTGGTTCTCTTGTCAAATCTAGATCCTTTGCCAAGGCAATTGCACCAGTATTGTCACAAAAGATTTTCATTGGACCCAATGCACTATGTATGACACCTAGATCGGATTTGAACTCGTTCATCTAGACTCCTTCATTTGTTGCTTCCGAAGCAGCTATGTATTCCGCTTCGCACGTAGATCCCGCCACGACGCTTTGTTTAGAACTGCACCAACTGACAGCTCCACCACTCAATAAAAATACGTATCCGGTTTGTGACTTAGAGTCATCCGGATTAGTGTCAAAGCTTGCATCGACATAACTGTTTACAACGAGCTCTTTGTCACCTCCATAAACAAGAAACATATCCTTAGTCCTTTTCTAGTACTACAGGATATTCTTGACTACTGTCCAGTGATCCACTCCTAGATTACTTTGGTACCTTCCTGCTAAACTAATAGCAAGGCACACATCAGGTCTGGTGCACAGCATTGCATACATGATATAACCTATGGCTGAAGCATAGGGAATGACTTTCATTTTGTCTCTATCTTCTGCAGTGGTCGGGCATTGAGTCTGACTCAACTTCACACCTTGTAACACAGGCAAGAACCCTTTCCTTGCTTGATCCATTTTGAACTTCTTCAAAACTTTATCAAGGTATGTGCTTTGTGAAAGTCCAATTAAGCGTCTTAATCTATCTCTATAGATCTTGATGCCCAATATATAAGCAGCTTCACCGAGGTCTTTCATTGAAAAAATCTTATTCAAGTATCCTTTTATGCTATTCAGAAATTCAGTATCATTTCCAATCAACAATATGTCATCCACATATAATATTAGAAATGCTACAGAGCTCCCACTCACTTTCTTGTAAATACAGGCTTCTCCAGAAGCCTGTATAAAACCATATGTTTTGATCTCACTATCAAAGCATATATTCCAACTCCGAGATGCTTGCACCAGTCCATAAATGGATCGCTGGAGCTTACACACTTTGTTAGCACCTTTTGGATCGACAAAACCTTCTGGTTGCATCATATACAACTCTTCTTTAAGATATCCATTAAGGAATGTAGTTTTGACATCCTTTTGCCAAATTTCATAATCATAAAATGCGGCAATTGCTAACATGATTCGGACAGACTTAAGCATCGCTACAGGTGAGAAGGTCTCATCGTAGTCAACTCCTTGAACTTGTCAAAAACCTTTCACAACAAGTCGAGCTTTGTAGATAATAACATTACTGTCAGCGTCAGTCTTCTTCTTGAAGATCCATTTATTCTCTATGGCTTGCCGATCATCGGGCAAAGTCAACCAAAGTCCACACTTTGTTCTCATACATGGGATCCCATCTCAGATTTCATGGACGCAAGCCATTTTGCGGAACTTGGGCTCATCATTGCTTCCTCATAGTTCGTAGGTTCATCATGGTCAAGCAACATGACTTCCAGAACAGGATTACCGTACCACTCTGGTGCGAACCGTATTTTGGTTGACCTACGAGGTTCGGTAGTAACTTGATCAGAAGTTTCGTGATCATCATCATTAGCTTCCTCACTAATTGGTGTAGGAATCACTAGAACTGATTTCTGTGATGAACTACTTTCCAATAAGGGAGCAAGTAAAATTACCTCATCAAGTTCTAATTTCCCCCCAATCACTTCTTTCAAGAGAAACTCCTTCTCTAGAAAGGATCCATTCTTAGCAACGAATATCTTGCCTTTGGATCTGTGATAGAAGGTGTACCGAACAATCTCCTTTGGGTATCCTATGAAGACACATTTCTCCGATTTGGGTTCGAGCTTATCAGGTTGAAGCTTTTTTCACATAAGCATCGCAGCCCCAAACTTTAAGAAATGACAACTTGGGTTTCTTGCCAAACCACAATTCATATGGTGTCGTCTGAACGGATTTTGATGCCCTATTTAACGTGAATGCAGCCGTCTCTAAAGAATAACCCCAAAACAATAGTGGTAAATCAGGAAGAGACATCATAGACCGCACCATATCTAATAAAGTGCGGTTATGATGTTTGGACACACCATTACGCTGTGATGTTCCAGGTGGCATGAGTTGCGAAACTATTCCGCATTGTTTCAAATGAGGACCAAACTCATAACTCAAATATTCACCTCCACGATCAGATTGTAGAAACTTAATTTTCTTGTTACGATGATTTTCCACTTCAGTCTGAAATTGTTTGAACTTTTCAAATGTTTCAGACTTATGTTTCATCAAGTAGACATACCCATATCTGCTCAAATCACCTATGAAGGTCAGAAAATACGATACCCGCCAGGAGCATCAACACTCATTGGACCGCATACATCAGTATGTATTATTTCCAATAAATCGGTTGCTCGTTCCATTGTTTCGGAGAATGGAGTTTTAGTCATCTTGCCCATGAGGCATGGTTTGCAAGAATCAAGTGATTCATAATCAAGTGATTCCAAAAGCCCATCAGCATGGAGTTTCTTCATGCGCTTTACACCAATATGACCTAAACGGCAGTGCCACAAATAAGTTGCACTATCATTATTAAACTTATATCTTTTGGCTTCAATACTATGAATATGCGTATCACTACTATCAAGATTTAGTAAAAATAGACCACTCATCAAGGGTGCATGACCATAAAAGATATTACTCATATAAATAGAACAACCATTATTCTCCGATTTAAATGAATAATCATCTCGCATCAAACAAGATCCAGATATAATGTTCATGCTTAACGCTGGCACCAAATAACAATTATTTAGGTCTAAAACAAATCCTGAAGGTAGATGTAGAGGTAGCGTGCTGACGGCGATCACATCGACTTTGGAACCATTTCCCACGCGCATCATCACCTTGCCCTTAGCCAATCTTCGCTTAATCTGTAGCCCCTGTTTTGAGTTGCAAATATTAGCAACAGAACTAGTATCAAATACCCGGGCGCTACTGTGAGCATTAGTAAGGTACACATCAATAACAAGTATATCAAATATACCTTTCACATTGCCATCCTTCTTATCTGCCAAATACTTGGGGCAGTTCCGCTTCCAATGACCAGTCCCTTTGAAGTAGAAGCACTCAGTCTCAGGCTTAGGTCCAGACTTGGGCTTCTTCACTTGAGCAACAACTTGCTTGCCGTTCTTCTTGAAGTTCCCCTTCTTCCCTTTGCCCTTCTTGAAACTAGTGGTCTTGTTGACTATCAACACTTGATGCTCCTTCTTGATTGCTACCTCCACAGCCTTTAGCATTGTGAAGAGCTCGGGAATTGCCTTATCCATCCCTTGCATATTATAGTTCATCACGAAGCTTTTGTAGCTTGGTGGCACTGGTTGAAGAACTCTGTCAATGACACTATCATCAGGAAGATTAACTCCCATTTGAGTCAAGTGGTTGTGGTACCCAGACATTCTGAGTATATGTTCACTAACAGAACTATTCTCATCCATCTTGCAGCTATAGAACTTATTGGAGACTTCATGTCTCTCAATCCGGGCATTTGCTTGAAATATTAACTTCAACTCCTGGAATATCTCATATGCTCCATGACGTTCAAAACGTCGTTGAAGTCCCGGTTCTAAGCCGTAAAGCATGGCACACTGAACTATCGAGTAGTCATCAGCTTTGCTCTGCCAGACGTTCTTAATGTCATCAGTAGCATCTGCAGGAGGCCTAGCACCTAGCGGTTCTTCCAGGACGTAATTCTTATGTGCAACAATGAGGATAATCCTCAAGTTACGGACCCAGTCCGTGTAGTTGCTACCATCATCTTTCAACTTAGCTTTCTCTAGGAACGCATTAAAATTCAACGGAACAACAGCATGAGCCATTTATCTACAATAACATAGACATGCAAAATACTATCAGGTACAAAGTTCATTATAAATTAAAGTTCAATTAATCATATTACTTAAGAACTCCTACTTAGATAGACATCCCTCTAATCATCTAAGTGATCACGTGATCCATATCAACTAAACCATGTCCGATCATCATGTGAGATGGAGTAGTTTTCAATGGTGAACATCACTATGTTGATCATATCTACTATATGATTCATGCTCAACCTTTTCGGTCGCCGTGTTCCGAGGCCATATCTGCATATGCTAGGCTCGTCAAGTTTAACCTGAGTATTCTGCTTGTGCAAAACTGGCTTGCACCCTTTTATGTGAACATAGAGCTTATCACACCCGATCATCACGTGGTGTCTCGACACGATGAACTGTAGCAACAGTGCATACTTAGGAAGAACACTTATACCTTGAAATTTAGTGAGAGATCATCTGATAATGTTACCGCCATACTAAGCAAAATAAGATGCATAAAGGATAAACATCACATGCAATCAATATAAGTGATATGATATGGCCATCATCATCTTGTGCATTTGATCTCCATCTTCAAAGCACCGTCATGATCACCATCGTCACCGTCTTGACACCTTGATCTCCATCATAGCATCCTTGTCGTCTCGCCAACTATTGCTTCTACGACTATCTCTACCGCTTAGTGATAGAGTAAAGCAATTACATGGCGATTGCATTTCATACAATAAAGCGACAACCATATGGCTCCTGCCAGTTGCCGATAACTGTGTTACAAAACATGATCATCTCATATAATAATTTATATAATCATGTCTTGACCATATCACATCACAACATGCCCTGCAAAAACAAGTTAGATATCCTCTACTTTGTTATTGCAAGTTTTACGTGGCTGCTACGGGCTTAGCAAGAACCGTTCTTACCTACGCATCAAAAAACACAACGCGGTATAGTGATTGCTTTTTGATCTCCAGAAAGAACCCTGTTCATTGAATCTGATTCAACTAAAGTTGGAGAAACAGACACCCGCCAGCCACCTATGTGCAAAGCACGTCGGTAGAACCAGTCTCATGAATGTGGTCATGTAATGTTGGTCCGGGCCGCTTCACCCAACTATACCGCCGAATCAAGAAACAACTAATGATAGCAAGCAATATGTATATACCCACGCCCACAACTCCTTTGTGTTCTACTCGTGCATATAACATCTACGCATAGACCTCACTCGGATGCCGCTGTTGGGGAAAGCAGTATTTCAAAAAAATTCCTACGATCACGCAAGATCTATCTAGGAGATGCATAGCAACGAGAGGGGAGAGTGTGTCTACATACCCTCATAGAGCAAAAGCGGAAGCGTTAAGTAATGCGGTTGATGTAGTCGAATGTCTTCGCGATCCAACCAATCAAGTACTGAACGCATGGCACCTCCGCGATCTGCACACGTTCAACTCGGTGACGTCCCTTGAACTCTAGATCTAGCTGAGGCCGAGGGAGAGTTTCGTCAGCATGACGGCATGGTGACAGTGATGATGAAGTTACTGACGCAGGGCTTCGCCTAAGTAGTACGACAATATGACTGAGGTGTGTTTCTGTGGAGGGGGGCACCGCACATGGCTAAAACAATTGTCAACTTGTGTGTTCTAGGGTGCCCCTGCCCCCGTATATAAAGGAGCAAGGGGGAGGCTGGCCGGCCCTATAGGGCGCGCCCAAGGGGGAAAATCCTACTCCTAGTAAGAGTTGGACTCCCCCTTTCCTAGTCCTACTAGGAGAAGAAGGAAGGAGAGGGGAAGGAGAAGGAAGGAGGGGGCGCCGCCCCTACCCCTAGTCCAATTCGGACTATGCCCATGGGGGGGTGGCCAGCCCTTGGCTGCTTCCTCTCTCTCCCTTAAGGCCCAATAAAGCCCATAACCTCCCCGCTGGTTCCGATAACCCTTCGGGCACTTCGATAAATACCTGATACACCTCGGAACCATTCTAGTGTACGAATATAGTCATCCAATATATCAATCTTTATGTCTCGACCATTTTGAGACTCCTCGTCATGTCCGTGATCTCATACGGGACTCCGAACTACCTTCGGTACATCAAAACACATAAACTCATAATACTGATCGTTATCGAACGTTAAGCGTGCGGACCCTACGGGTTCGAGAACTATGTAGACATGACCTAGACTCATCTGCAGTCAATAACCAATAGCGGAACCTGGATGCTCATATTGGTTCCTACATATTCTACGAAGATCTTTATCAGTCAAACCGCATAACAACATACATTGTTCCCTTTGTCATCGGTATGTTACTTGCCCGAGATTCGATCGTCAGTATCATCATACCTAGTTCAATCTCGTTACCGGCAAGTCTCTTTACTTGTTCCATAATGTACTGGTACGTCTCCAACGTATCTATAATTTTTGATTGCTCCATGCTATATTATCTACTATTTTCGGCAATATTGGGCTTTATTTTCCACTTTTATATTATTTTTGGGACTAACCTATTAACCAGAGGCCCAGCACAGATTTGTTGTTTTATGCCTATTTCAGTGTTTCGAAGAAAGGAATATCAAACGGAGTCAAAACGGAACGAAATCAACTGGAGAAGTTATTTTTGGAAGGAAACCTATCGGATAGACTTGGACCCTATGTCAGAAGATGAAGGAGGATCTCACAAGGGTAGGGGGCGCGCCCCCCTGCCTCATGCCCCCCTTCGGTCCACCGACGTACTCCTTTCACCCATATATACCCACGTATCCTAAAACTTCCAAAAGGGAGAATAGATCGGGAGTTCCACCGCCAGAAGCCTCCGTAGCCACCGAAAACCAATCTAGACCAGTTTCGGCACCCTGTGGGAGGGGGAATCCATCTCCGGTGACCATCTTCATCATCCCAGTGCTCTCCATGACGAGGAGGGAGTAGTTCTCCCTCGGGGCTGAGGGTATGTACCAGTAGCTATGTGTTTGATCTCTCTCTCTCTCGTGTTCTTGAGATGATACGATCTTTATGTATCGCGAGCTTTGCTATTATAGTTGGATCTTATGTTTCTCCTCCCCCTCTTCTCTCTTGTAATGAATTGAGTTTCCCCTTTGGAGTTATCTCATCGGATTGAGTCTTTAAAGATTTGAGAACACTTGATGTATGTCTTGTCGTGGATATCTGTGGTGACAATGGGATATCACGTGATTCACTTGATGTATGTTTTGGTGATCAACTTGCGGGTTCCGCCCATGAACCTATGCATAGGGGTTGGCACACGTTTTCATCGTGATTCTCCGGTAGAACTTTGGGGAACTCTCTGAGGTCCTTTGTGTTGGTTGAATAGATGAATCTGAGATTGTGTGATGCATATCGTATAATCATACCGATGGATACTTGAGGTGACATTGGAGTATCTAGGTGACATTAGGGTTTTGGTTGATTTGTGTATTAAGGTGTTATTCTAGTACGAACTCTAGGGCTGTTTGTGACACTTATAGGAATAGCCCAACGGATTGATTGGAAAGAATAACTTTGAGGTGGTTTCGTACCCTACCATAATCTCTTCGTTTGTTCTCCGCTATTAGTGACTTTGGAGTGACTCTTTGTTGCATGTTGAGGGATAGTTATGTGATCCAATTATGTTAGTATTGTTGAGGGAACTTGCACTAGCGAAAGTATGAACCCTAGGCTTTATTTCCTATCATTGCAATACCGTTTACGCTCACTTTTATCATTAGTTACCTTGCTGTTTTTATAATTTCAGATTACAAATACTTTTATCTATCATCCATATTGCACTTGTATCACCATCTCTTCGCTGAACTAGTGCACCCATACAATTTACCATTGTATTGGGCGTGTTGGGGACACAAGAGACTCTTTGTTATTTGGTTGCAGGGTTGCTTGAGAGAGACCATCTTCATCCTACGCCTCCTACGGATTGATAAACCTTAGGTCATCCACTTGAGGGAAATTTGCTACTGTCCTACAAACCTCTGCACTTGGAGGCCCAACAACGTCTACAAGAAGAAGGTTGTGTAGTAGACATCGTGTACCATCCCACAACTAACTCATTAGTTACATTGCTTGCAAGGCTTATAGTGATGTGCATTACCGAGAGGGCCCAGAGATACCTCTCTGACAATCGGAGTGACAAATCCTAATCTCGATCTATGCCAACTCAACAAACACCATCAGAGACACCTGTAGAGCATCTTTATAATCACCTAGTTATGTTGTGACGTTTGATAGCACACTAAGTGTTCCTCCAGTATTCGGGAGTTGCATAATCTCATAGTCATAGGAACATGTATAAGTTATGGAGAAAGCAATATCAATAAACTAAATGATCATAGTGCTAAGCTAACAGATGGGTCATGTCAATCACATCATTCTCTAATGATGTGATCTCGTTTATCAAATGACAACTCATGTCTATGGTTAGGAAACTTAACCATCTTTGATTAACGAGCTAGTCAAGTAGAGGCATACTAGTGGCACTCTGTTTGTCTATGTATTCACACATGTACTAAGTTTCCGGTTTATATAATTCTAGCATGAATAATAAACATTTATCATGATATACGGAAATATAAATAACAACTTTATTATTGCCTCTAGGGCATATTTCCTTCACCCGGGCCCCTCATGGCCGGGCACCCGGGGTGGGCAGGGGCCGCGCCCAGGTTGAGGCCAGGCACCCGGGGCCAAAGTGTCCGGGCACCCATAGTGTCCATGATCTCTCCTTCTTCATCCTTCTCACTCTTTTCTTCCTTCCCCTCCTCCATAGCTGCTTGTACCTCCGTCCTTGCCTCTTCACGGTCTTCTTGATAACTGAGCGTGCATAACACTTCCGTTTGAAGTAGACCCAACTCTCGTGTGAATTCGGATGGAGCTCGAAGAGGAAGGAGTTAACCTCTGTTTCGATGGCACGTGCGTGAGCTCTTGTCATTGGTCCTCTTAGTGCTTTGCGGTGGTGATGGCGTGTCCATGGGGATGGTCGAGTGGTGCTCCGCATTAGTATTTCTATAAGATCCCTGCTATGTTCATTTTGCATCATTATATTCTACTATAATTTATCCTATTTCAATAATATATTTCACAATATGATGCAATTCTAATGCATTTTATCCTTTAAAATGCATGGATACAAAGAGAGGGGAATTGTCAGACAGTTGGAATTCTAGACGTAAAATGCAACAAAAATAAACGCAATTCTCTGGGGCTAAAAAATGTAGTCTGGATTTTTGAAGAATTATTTCAGAGCACATAAAGATTTATGGAGCAAGCATGGGCTAGAGGGGACCCATCAGGACCCCACGTGCCTTGGTGGCGCGACCCCCTACGGCGCGTGTGTGGCCGTGTGGGCCCCTGGTGACTCATCTGTCGTCGTCATTTGGCTATAAATTCTATTTTTCCCTAGAAAAAATCATAGAAAATCCTCGGGACTATTTGTTGCGGTCTGCGATGCGGAACTTGGTCGAGCACTTTTGCTCTCCGGCGGAGCGATTCTACCAAGGAAACTTCCCTCTGGGACGGGGAAATCAAAGTCTTCACCAGCACCAACACTCCGTTCATCGTGGGGAACATGATCTTCATCAACATCTTCACCAACACCATATCATCTCCAAACCCTAATTCTTCCATTGTGTGGTTTTTGTATCAAACCTTAGATTGTGATGCAGAGCATCCCAAGGTCATCCCCATGGACCTACCTTTGTCTCCCCAAGTGCCTAGTGGACCAATGACACATGCACGTGCAAGATCTCTTGAGACCGACGTGACATCTCTCCTCTGGCAACTCCCTTTCGTATCACATGAGACAAGGCTACTGATACGTCTCCAATGTATCTATAATTTTTTATTGATCCATGCTATTATATTATCTATTTTGGATATTTTATATGCATTATTATGCTAGTTTATATTATTTTTGGGACTAACTTATTAACCCTGATCCCAGTGGCACTTTCTGTTTTTTCCTTGTTTTGAGTTTTACAAAAAAGGAATATCGAACGGAGTAAAACTTTAGAATGATTTTTCTTGGACCAGAAGACACGTGTAGGACTTGGAGAGGAAGGCAGAAGAGTCTCGAGGGATCCACAAGCCCTCAGGGCGCACCCCCTGGCTTGAGGGCCCCACGGGACTCCTCTAACCCTAATTCTTGACGTATAAATTTAGAAATATTCCCAAACCAACAGAAGCGCCCACCAAAATACTTTTCCACTGTTGCAAGCCTCTGTTTCCATGAGATCCCATCTTGGGGCCTTTTTCAGCATCCTACCGGAGGGGGATTCGGTCAAGGAGGGCATCTACATCAACTCTATTTCCCTACCGATGAAGGGTGAGTAGTTTACCAAAGACCTACCGGTCCATAGCTAGTAGCTAGATGAATTCTTCTCTCTCTTTGATCTTCAATACAATGTTCTTCTCGATGTTGTTGGAGTTCTATCCGATGTAATCTTCTTCTGCGGTGTGTTTGTCGAGATCCGGTGATGTAACATCCCAATTTTCAATTTGGATGTTATACATAGATCATCATATGCATATCATATTTTGTTTGCATTTTGGTTGTGATCCTAGAAATCTTAATCAACTCAAGGACCCAAGGAGAGAGTTGGAGGTTTCACAAATTTTTCATATTTGAATTTATCTTCAAATTTGAGAAGAGGATCAATTTGATTTTAATATTTTCTCTCCATTTATCACCAACAATAAAAATAATGAGAGAAGATAATATGACTTCTTCAACAAAAGAGAAATATTGGAGGAGAAATTTTAAAATCAATTTCTTATTTTATTTGCTATTTTATTTGAATAAGAGAAAAAAGTGCATTTTTGAAAAATTGCACTTAGTCTAGAAAAATATTCATCTTGTCCTAAATATTAAGTTTGGACGGTGAAAATTGTTTCTGGAAATTTAGAATTTTTTATATTTTATTAGAATTTTTCCGTTCGGGGAAAATTAATTTTAAAAAAAATTCCTGGGCTGGACCAGCCGAGCGCCGCCGCCTCTCCATCCCGTGGTCGAGCCGGACTCGCCGCCACTGACCCCTCCTCCAAGTCGGCCGCCGCCCCGCCCCCCCTTTATAAGCCGCCCCCGGCCCCTCTCCTCACCCCGCCACGCACCACCGCCATGCCGCCGAAGCCGCCGCCGCTGCCGCTGCTTTGCGCCGCCACGCCGTGCCGCTCCACCGCGCCACTCCACCGCGCCGCGCCGCGCCGCACCACCGCGCCACTCCGCCGCCGTTGCCGTCGCCGCGTACCGCCGTCGTCGTCGTCGTCGCCGCCTGCCACCACCTCCGCCGACACTGCCTCTCGCCACTACCACCGTCGCCGGATGTAGACGTCGCCGCCGCCGATTTTTCCCGACCGAACCGGTATAAAACCGAACTGCCGCCCTGTTTTTCTTTTGGTTTTATTCGTTAGATCGGTTTTATTTTTAGGGTTCGCTAATTAGCAAACGTTCATCGGTTTTTCTCTGTTAGCGAACGAATTAGTTCATTAGCCTCTGTTAACGGACGTTCGTCCGATAGATTTTTCTTTTTAGTTTTATTTTTTTGGCTAGGGACCTATTTGGAAAAACTTTTTTTTACAAATTAGTCCCTGAACTTCAAACCTTCGTTACTTTTTACTCGTTTGTCCAAATCCAGTGAAACCAAAGCCAAAATCTTTGTCTTGTTCCCCTCTTTCCAGATAATCAACTTGAACATGGTTTTGACAATTTAAAATTTGGTTTCAAGTAGATTTGAATTCATACTTTTTTTATCGTAGTTTGAGTTTCGTAGCTCCGATTCGATTGATTCTTTTTGCAAGTTGAAGCTTTTTTATCAAACCTCTTGTTTAGATCTTTTCATTTGAGCTTTACCTTTGCATCTTCTTCTTGAGTGCTTATGTATGCTATTGTTTGTTCACGATAGAGTTTCCGGAGTGCGAGGCTTGCTACTACGAATCACTAGGGTTTTCCGAATGTCAGCAAGGCAAGTAACACTTTGATCATATCCCTTTATTACCTGGTTTTTGTGCATTATTTTCAACCCTCAATCATTGCATGAGTAGGATTTGATTAACATGTGGGTATTGGGAAGTAGTTGATGAGGTTGTACCTATTGTCTTATATCTAACCATGGGTATTTACTACGTATGCTTATACTGCTATGCTATGCTTGTAGACGTGCTTTGGTTTGAGAGAATTCATGAAAGTCGTGAGAGTTATTGTTAAATAAGGTTTAACTTAAGGTGGCTACTTTAATACACATCTGGGTGGATTGGTTTGTGGGCACCTGGGGAATCCAGTGTCGTCCAAGGAGATCCCGGGGAATCCGTGTGATCATCCTATGGTTCGCCACCCATGCTGATGCAGAGCATCCCAAGGTCATCCCCATGGACCTACCATTGTCTCATCAAGTGCCAAGCGGACCCATCACACAAGCACGTGCAAGAGCTCTCAAAACCGAGGTGACATCTCTCCTCTCACAAGTTCACTTCGATGCACATGAGACATGGCTACTACCTCAAATGGAGACATTATGCATACTCGGGTATCAAGGAGTTAGCCATGAAGAAGCTAAGGAGCAAGGAGAATCAGAAGAGGAAGATGGAGCTGAAGAAGAAGAGACAGGCATCAACTCTCTGGACAGCCCCGAACTTCCGGCCCCCGGACCCTCCGGCCGACCCGGAGCTTCCGGCCTCTGACGTCTTCGACCAGCCCGGGCGTGCCAACTCTCTGATTAGCCCGGAACTAGCCCGGATCCCGTCCCGGAACTACCGGCCCCCGGAACCTCCGGCCAGCCCGAACCTTCCGGCCCCTGGACGCCAACCCAACTCCACCTGTGCCAACTCTCTGGTTAGGCCGGACCCTCCCCGAAACCTCTGGCGCCCGGAACTTCCGGCCCCGCCTCCGCGCAGCGACTTGGGCCGAGGCCCGTGTACCATTTAGCCCCTTAGACTATATATACTCTTCTCCTACCTATGTTTTAGGGTTAGCAAAGGATTATCTCATTTGAGATAGAGCTTTGCTCATCCATTATGGATCTACTCCACGAGAGAGACCGTGGCCCCTCAATCGGAGAAGATACCTTTGGATTCAAGACCTCATTGCAGAGAAGACCATCAGGACCTCCTCACGGAGAAGACCCATTACCTTGTGTATCGTCCTTAGTTGACCGTGGATCATGTGATCTCTTATTTACTCGAGGATCTTGATACGTCTCCGTCATATCTACTTTTCCAAACACTTTTGCCCTTGTTTTGGACTCTAACTTGCATGATTTGAATGGAACTAACCCAGACTGACATTGTTTTCAGGAGAATTACCATGGTGTTATTTATGTGCAGAAACAAATGTTCTCGGAATGACCTGAAAATTCATGGAGCAACTTTTTGGAAAATATAAAAAATACCTGTAAAAGATGAAGGCCAGGGGCCCACCACCTCTCCACGAGGGTGGGGGCGCGCCTGCCCCCTAGGGCGCGCCCCCTACCTCGTGGGCCCCCTGGTGCCTCTCCGATGCCAACTCCAACTCTATATATTGTGTTTCGGGGTGAAAAAAATCAGGGAGAAGAATTCATCGTGTTTTATGATATGGAGCCGCCGCCAAGCCCTAAAACCTCTTGGGAGGGCTGATCTGGAGTCCTTTCGGGGCTCCGGAGAGGGGAATCCGTCGCCATCGTCATCATCAACCATCCTCCATCACCATTTTCATGATGCTCACCGCCGTGCGTGAGTAATTCCATCATAGGCTTGCTGGACGGTGATGGGTTGGATGGGATCTATCATGTAATCGAGTTAGTTTTGTTAGGTTTTGATCCCTAGTATCCACTATGTTCTGAGATTGATGTTGCTATGACTTTGCTATGCTTAATGCTTGTCACTAGGGCCCGAGTGCCATGATTTCAGATCTGAACCTATTATGTTTTTCATCAATATATGAGTGTTCTTGATCCTATCTTGCAAGTCTATAGTCACCTATTATGTGTTACGATCCGTTAACCCCGAAGTGACAATAATCGGGATACTTACCGGTGATGACCGTAGTTTGAGGAGTTCATGTATTCACTATGTGTTAATGCTTTGTTCCGGTGCTCTATTAAAAGGAGGCCTTAATATCCCTTAGTTTCCGTAAGGACCCTGCTGCCACGGGAGGGTAGGACAAAAGATGCCATGCAAGTTCTTTTCCATAAGCACGTATGACTATATTCGGAATACATGCCTACATTATATCAATGAACTGGAGCTAGTTATGTGTCACCTTAGGTTATGACTGTTACATGATGAACCGCATCCGACATAATTCTCCATCACTGATCCATTTCCTACGAGCTTTCCATATATTGTCCTTCGCTTATTTACTTTCCCGTTGCTATTGCTATCATCACTACAAAATACCAAAAACATTACTTTTACTACTGTTACCTTTTGTTACCGTTATCACTACTATCATATTACCTTGCTACTAAATACTGCTGCAGATATTAAGTTTCCAAGTGTGGTTGAATTGACAACTCAGCCGCTAATACTTGAGAATATTCTTTGGCTCCCCTTGTGTCGAATCAATAAATTTGGGTTGAATACTCTACCCTCGAAAACTGTTGCGATCCCCTATACTTGTGGGTTATCAAGACTATTTTTTGGCACCGTTGCCGGGGAGCATAGCTCTATTCTTTGAGTCACTTGGGATTTATATCTGCTTATCATTATGAAGAACTCGAAAGATCCAAGAACCAAGATCTATCCCTCAACTACGAGGGAAGGTAAGGAACTGCCATCTAGCTCTGCACTTGATTCACCTTCTGTTTTGAGTAAGCTTGTGACACCTACACCTGCTTCTGCTATTCGTTCTGATATGTCACATGTTACTGATGATGTCACTTCTGCTATGCATGATACTTATGATGAAACTACTTCTATGCCTGATACTACTGTGCCACTTAGTGATTTTCTTGATGAACAAATTGCTAGGGCTAGAGAGTTTGAAAATATTGAATCTGATAATACTGATGAAAGTGATGATGAAGAATCACTTGTTATTCTTGAGGGTTATGTCTTTGATCAAGAAGCTTCTTTAGCTATTTTAGCTTGCAAAGATAGAAACACACTTAAGTGGTTATTATCTAAATGGAATAAGCAATCTCTAAATGCTAGAATGAAACATGGCCCTGCTTTTGCTACTTCACCTATCTGTGTTACTGATAAGGATTATGAATTCTCTGTTGATCCTGATATAATTACTTTGGTTGAGTCTGATCCTTTTCATGGCTATGAATACGAAACTGTTGTGGCACATCTTACTAAATTAAATGATATAGCTACCCTGTTTACTAAAGATGAGAGAACTCGCTACTTTTATATCCTTAAAATATTTCCGTTCCCATTAAAGGGTGATGCTAAGATATGGTTTAATTCTCTTGATCCTGGTTGTGTGTGTAGTCCCCATGATATGATTTATTACTTCTCTGCTAAATATTTCCTTGATCATAAGAAACAAGCTGCTTTAAGGGATATATATAATTTTGTGCAAATTGAAGAAGATAGTCTCCCACAAGCTTGGGGGAGGCTTCTCCAATTACTTAATGCTTTGCCTGATCATCCTCTTAAGAAAAATGAAATACTTGGTATCTTTTATAATGGACTAACCGATGCTTCCAGAGATTACCTGGATAGTTGTGTTGGTTCTGTTTTCAGGGAAAGAACACCGGATGAAGCTGAAATTCTATTGAATAATATGTTGACAAATGAAAATAATTGGACACCTCCGGAGCCAATTCCTGAGCCTATTCGTAAACCAACTACGAAGAAAAGGGGTATTCTATTTCTCAGTCCTGAAGATATGCAAGAGGCAAAGAAATCTATGAATGCAAAGGTAATAAAGCTGAAGATGTTAAGAATTTACCTCCTATTGAAGAAATACATGGTCTTAATTTACAGCCTGTTGAAGAAACACATGATCTTGATCCATCACCTACTGAAGAAACTCATGGTCTTGATAACCCGACACAGGTAGTAAAGGTAAATTCTCTCTACAGATATGATAAAGCTGAAATCCCATTTACTAAGTTTGGTAGCCCATGCTTAGATGAGTTTGATAAATTTATGGCTAAGCAAGAAGACTTTAATGCTTTTTTTGGTAGACAATTGAAATACAATTCAAATATTCTTGAACACTTGGGTGATTATATGGCTAATGTCAAAGGTGAACTTAAACTTATTAGTAAACATGCTTTTATGGTTACCACTCAAGTAGAACAAGTACTTAAAGCTCAAAATGATTTACTCAATGAATTGAATAGTAAGAATAATGATTATGTTGTTAGACTGGCTACTAGAACTGTTAGAATGACTCAGGAACCTTTGTATCCTGAAGGCCACCCTAAGAGAATTGAGCAAGATTCTCAGAGAAATAATATAGATGCACCAGTCCTTCTAAAAGGAAGAAAAAGAAAAATGATAGGACTTTGCATGCTTCTAGTGAACCTATTACTGAAACACCTGAGAATCCAAATGATATTTCTATTTCGGATGCTGAAACACAATCTCGTAATGAACCTGTAACTAGTAATAATGTTACTGATAATGTTCATGATGATGCTCAACCTAGTAATGATAATGATGTAGAAATTGAAACTGCTGTTGATCTTGATAACCCACAATCAAAGAATCAACGTTATGATAAGAAAGACTTTGTTGCTAGGAAACATGGTAAAGAAAGAGAACCATGGGTTCAGAAACCCATGCCTTTTCCTCCCAAACCATCCAAGAAAAGGGATGATGAGGGTTTTGAGCGCTTTGCTGAAATGATTAGACCTATCTTTTTGCATATGCGATTAACTGATATGCTTAAAATGAATCCTTATGTTAAGTATATGAAAGATATTGTTACAAATAAAAGAAAGATACCGGAAGCTGAAATTTCCACCATGCTTGCTAATTATACTTTTGAGGGTGGAATACCAAAGAAACTAGGAGATCCCGGTGTACCAACTATACCATGCTCCATTAAAAGAAACTATGTTAAAACTGCTTTATGTGACCTTGGAGTCGGTGTTAGTGTTATGCCTCTCTCTTTATATAGTAGACTTGATTTGAATAAGCTGACACCTACTGAAATATCTTTGCAAATGGCTGATAAATCAACTGCTATACTTGTCGGTATTTGTGAGGATGTGCCTGTTGTAGTTGCAAACATTACTATTTTAACGGACTTTGTTATTCTTGATATTCCCGAGGACGACAGTATGTTTATTATTCTTGGAAGACCCTTTTTGAATACTGCAGGGGCTGTTATTGATTGCACTAAAGGCAATGTCACTTTTCATGTTAATGGTAATGAGCATATGATACACTTTCCGAGGAAACAACCTCAAGTCCACAGTATCAATTCTATTGGAAAAATTCCATCGATTATATTTGGAGGTTTTAAATTTCCTCTTCCTACTGTCAAGAAGAAATATGATATTCTTATTATTGGGGATGTGCATATCCCCGTTGAGGTAACATAGTGTCATTCGAAATTTCTCCGGTTCCATGTTATTCGAAATGAGTTCTTTAACAAGACTTGATCAACCTTGTTAGTGGATTCCTTTTGATGAGCATGAGATGGATGAAACTAGAAAGCACAACCTTCTGTACCCCACTTTTACTTTCTGTTATTTATATTAAATAAATATAAATAAATATTTTTCTGTCTGTTATCTGATTATCCGTGTAATATAAAAATACCCCGAAAATAAAAGTTCTCCAAATGCCCTGAAATTTAAATATGATTTTTTCTAGAATATTTGAGAATATTTGGCACTGAGAACACAGCAGGGGGGTCAACCACCTGCCCACGAGGGTGGAGGGCGCGCCCCTGCCTCATGGGCCCATGGTGGCCCTCCTCCACTTATCCTTTCACACACACACTCCTTCTTCCTCCCCCAAACACGAATATCCAGCTCAAACCCGAGTCCAAGCTCATTTTGCTGCCATTTTCGATCTCCTTGCTCAAAGCACCTCTCACAAAACTGCTTGGGGAGATTGTTCCTTGGTATGTGACTCCTCCATTTATCCAATTAGTTTTTGTTCTAGTGCTTTATTCATTACAAATTTTTGTTGCTTAGGTGACCCTGTTCTTGAGCTTGCATGACAAATTTATATGGTCAAAAGTAGTTTCGATGCATGATATAGGCCCTAGGAACTTGTAGGAGTAGTTGCTATCAATATTATTGAGTTTGGTTTACTTTTATTTTGAAGTTACTAAAAAAAATCAGAATTTTTTAGAGGAATAAAAATGCTTAGGAAAATGTTCCAAGGTGGTTCCTCAAGGAAGCAAGGACCCAGGCTTGCAATGCGTGATGCTGATGAAAAGCCACCAAGAGATGCTCCAGTGCATCCTTGTGAGTGGCCTTCTGAAAATTTTATGGATCGAGCAGGAATTAAGGAAGAATTCAACGCATATTTGCGTAATGCCGATCTTGTGAGCTTCGAGGAAGAGAAGTGCAGCCAGTATCACAACCTCACTAGTGCCTTTGTGAGGAGGTTTGAATTTTCAACTTCACGTAATTCTCCAACTGTCCTGTTTGATCTTTATGAAAATTCTTATACTAGGACTTAGAGAATTTTACCACTTCTTGCAAACTTCCACAATGGGGTAGTATAAGGGATCCTCGCAAATCTGAAATTAAAGATTTTCTTGCTAGCATAACTGTGGGAGAATCAAGAGATATTACACAAGCTACCATAGGGAGCATTCACTTTCCTGCTATACATTATTTTGCTCTCTTCATAGGTAGATGCATTAATGGTAAAGATGAGGCATGTCACATGTGTGTCCCTGACCTCAGTATTCTTAGGAGTGTTGTGTTAGGAGATAAATCTTATAATTTGGGAGCCATTGTTGCACGTAGGTTGCATCTTAATAGATTTAATGGAGATTTCTTTGGAGGAATTTATGCAACCCGCATAGCTAATTTTCTTGGTATAGCCATACGCGAAGATGATATTGAGTTACCTCCTGCTTACCTAGATTTTAATGCTATGGTTAACCACCAGTTTGTTGAGAGGAATGAATCACCTCTCCAGTGTCGACTAATCTTTGACAGACGCCATGTTGTCCTTATTACTCTCCCTGCTCCTCCCTTCTTTGATCATCAGGCAAAAGGAAGATATACTATTACCAGAGAGGAGGCAGATGAGTACGAGAGGAGAGCGGAGGCCGCTCGTCGCCACGCTGCAGCTCAGCAGGCGATAGCCGCTGCATCGCAGTACGACCCCAGCTACTATTATGGATATCCGCCAGGCCAGCCGTGGCCATAGACCAACTTAGGACAAAAGCCTAAGCTTGGGGGAGTACATATTTCTCACCGACATTACATTTATGTTCACACACTCATTGCTAGATGTCAGTGCTCATACTTTTTCATTTATATCAACCATGCTAGTTTATTTCCTTTTTATGCTTTCTTCTTGTGTGTTTAATAAACATTAAGAAAAACAAAAAAAATTAGTTGTAGCTTTTAGTTAGTTTAATTTCCATGCTTGTAGTAGTAATTGAAAGTGCTAGTGATCGACTAGAGGGGGGGTGAATAGGCGATTTTTATGAAAGTCTTCAAAACATGTGAGTTTCGAAGACAAACGATAGAAATAAACCTATTATCATGCAGCGGAAGGTAGACTACACTAGGCAAACCATAGTCATGTATTTAATGAAGTGAAAGCACAATGACAAATAGCAGCTAGGCAGTAAGGATCAGGTAGGAAGATGTTGAGAAGCCAATCAGTACATGTAATCACTTAGTGAAGTCAAATGGTGATTCTATCGTACAATTACTTCACAAGAACCAACAGTAAGTAAAGGGAAGGGAAGGATGAAACCAGTGACTCGCTGAAGACAATGATTTGTTGGACCAGTTCCAGTTGCAGTGACAACTGTATGTCTGGTTAGGGAGGCTGAGATTCAACTCATAAGACCTCGTCTTCACCTTATTCCCCTTGAGCTAAGGACACCCAGTCCTCGCCCAATTACTCTGGTAAGTCTTCAAGGTAGACTTCCAAACCTTCACACACTTCGTTCACCGGCGACCCACAATGACTCTTGGATGCTCAGAACGCGACGCCTAACCGGCTGGAGGATTCACAGTCCTCAAGTGTAATAAGTCTTCAGATCACACAGACAAGAACACTCAAGTGATGCCTAACACTCTTTGGCTCTGGGTGGTTAGGGCTTTATCCTCTCAAGGAATTCTCTCTCAAAGGCTTCGAGGTGGGTTGCTCTCAAACGATAAAAGCCGTACTTTAACTTTGAGCAGCCAACCATTTATGGTTGTAGGGCGTGGGCTATTTATAGCCACTAGGCAACCCGACCTGATTTGTCCGAAATGACCCTGGGTCACTAAGGAACTAACACGTGTTCCAACAGTCAGATTTCAAACACACACGGCAGCTTTACTTGGGCTACAAGCAAAGCTGACTTGTCCAACTCCGAACAAGATTCGCTCTCATAGTCTTCACTCGGAGACATAGGATTTTGGTTAAGCATCACTTCAGTCATTCTGACTGGTTTTCTTGGACCCCACTTAACAGTACGATGGTTCCTATGACTCAACAAAGAAGAAAAAGAACTACGAAAGATCTAAGTCTTCGCGCTCCATAGTCTTCATGCGATGTCTTCTCTTGTCATAGTCTTCAAGGTGAATGTCTTCAGTTGGCACCTTTGACTTCAATGTCTTCATACATTTTTAGGGGTCATCTCTGGTAGGAAAACTGAATCAATGAGGGACTTCTACCTGTGTTATCCTGCAATTCTCACAAACACATTAGTCCCTCAACTAGGTTTGTCGTCAATACTCCAAAACCAACTAGGGGTGGCACTAGATGCACTTACAATCTTCCCCTTTTTGGTGATTGATGACAAACTAGTTGAAGTTTTCAACGGGGAATATAATATGTGAAATTGTAAAGGATAAGGAATTGTCTTCATAAGTTGCAAGGGCTCCCCCTGAAGATGTGCATATAAGTAATTTGCTTTTGGAATGCAAATGCACATGGCAGGTTGTACTTGTGGAGATCCTCTTCAACTTATGATGACAATTCATCATGCATGAAAGGTATGTGAAGATAATGACATGCATAATGAAAAATGGACGTCTGCAAAATGATCTAAGTGCGGAATTTATCGTCGCACATGCGGAATTTATCATCGCATCACAAAATAGCAAAGAAGTAGCAGAAGACCATCGAGTTTAAGTGTTACAACTCAAAGAACCAAATGTATCAAAACAAGAGTTGTAAACACTAGGCAAAACATAAAATAACCGCCCATATGGACCCACTTGAAGACTATCAAACTCATATGCTTCTCCCCCTTTTGTCAGTGAGGACCAAAAAGGTTTGAAGACATAGAGCATGTACTCGTTCCCATGAAGAGTAGGTGAAGTAGCAGGGTCGTCGGTGGTGTTTGGCGGTGCAGAAGAACTTGGGGCAGTGTCGAGGCATGCAGAAGTAGGGGGCGGTGAAGTGGAATCATCTTCGTCCTCGATCACTCTGGCATTCACAATTGCCGCAGAGGAAGAGAACTCAGAGTCTTCAAGAGATGGAGTTCGTCGCAGCACAGTCCTTCGAGGAGGTGTGGAGTCAAACTTGAAACGTTCAGAGAAGCCATCCTCTTGAAGATCATCCTCAGAACACATAAGCATCAGCCCTTTCCATGTATGCCGACAGGTTTCATGGGCAACAAAGGCATTCTTGGTGGCAAGATTGCGAATGCGGTTGACATCCACCAAGAGGCTGTGCATTTGGTGCTTCAGCCAGTCATGATGCCTATCCTGTTTCTGATGAAGAGCAACCAAAAGCTCTCGGTCATTGAGAACACGAGATCGCTTCTTGGGTCGTTGGGCAATAGTGCTTTCAGTGGCTTCAGTAAGGGCACGATGAGGTGCACGTGTAGTACCAGCCAGAGGATAAACACGAGTGACTGCTTCAACTCCTTCAATGTTCTGAGTGAAACTTTGATGCTCCGCATTCTAAAGACTAAGAGGTTCCTTGGCAGGCTCTGGATAAATGGCTTCAACGGACATATCCACATCAGGCAGAAAGATCCGATGATTGTGAGCAGATGGCTGATATGAGATAGCTGAGTGGAGTTTAATCAGCCGCATTATCCATGGAGCGTAGAACTTCAAACCAAAAAGATCAGATCCTGATGCAGCAAGTTGGCGGATGAAGAACTCTTGTGCATTGAAGCATTTGCCATGAAGAATATAGAAGACCAAAGTCTTCATTGCACCTTCCAGCTTTGCATGTGGAGAATGTCCTTTGATGGGCCAGAGAGTTCACCGTATAATGTGATAGATAGTCCTTGGCAGATACTCCAGGTCTTCAACAAAGAACTCCTTAGGATATGCAGCGTCTTGTGGAAAAGGCTTCATCATACTGAGCATCTGACTCATGTTCGGTTCATGCTTCTGAAAGATGCTCTCCATAGCTTCACTGTGAAGCTGACAACCAGGTTCATAGAGATCTCCAGGAGTGGGCAGACCAGTGAGCTCAATGATATCAAAGGCTTTGGCTTCGTGATGAAAATTTCCTGTCATCCACTCAAGGACCCAAGTCTTCGGATCTCTGTTGTAACCACGTATGTGAAGTGTGGCATAAAATTGGAGCAGCAACTCTTCATTCCAGTGCTCTTGGTCGGTGACGAAAGGCAACAATCCAACCTCTTTGAAGCAATCCAGAGCATCTTCCAAACAGGGCAGACCAGCTATTGCTTCGGTGTCAAGACGCATATGTGGGAAGATGCAACCTTGATTGTACAGAATGCAGGAGTAATAGCTTCGTTGTGGATAGCTCCAGAACCGATCAGAAGATATTCGTTCCCTTGAGTAGGGGTTCTTGGAGCTATTGAAGAAGGTGTTGTCTGCTTTGAAGCTGTTGACATTGAAGGATCCAGGTGTTGATGCAGGACCTGGAAACCTGGGCAACCTTGGCATTGGCTTCTGTACCTGAGGCCTATGCTCAATATGATAGTCAAACTGAGGACTAGCAGCAGGCGCAGGAACAGAAGCAGTAGCATCATTGGCTTCGCTGACTTCTGGTTCTTGGGTTGGTGTAGGCTCCACATTTGCTTCAGCCATGACAGCGTCAGTGGCTTCATTGGTGTTGGTGGTGGCAGCCTCAGGATTGTCTACCTCCGCTTGATGAGCTGGAGGGTCGGGCACAGACACGTTCTCCTCGAGAACAGCTTCTTCAGTAGTTGGGGGAGTAGGGACACGTTCTTCCTCTTGGGTGTCATCGGCTGATGCAACCGGAATGTCTTCAGCAGTTTTAGCCTCAGACTCAAAGACTTGAGACCTTGGTCCTTTGCGAAGCCTGCGTAACGCTGGCGACGCCTTTGGAGATGGAGTTGGCTGGGCCTCAAAGTTATCTTCCTCTTCTTGCCGGGGTGGTGTGACTTGTTGTTGTGGGTGATCAGCCCATGATGCATCCTGAGCAATTGGCGTCAGAGGATGACCAATGCTGATGAGTTCGTTGTGCGTAAGCACATGCGATGATACCTGTTGGTGCTCGATCAGAGGAAGAACTACATCATCGTCAACATTGTCATGGTGACCAATGTCTTCAGCAGCAGTGGGATCAGCTGCCAGAATGTCTTCAGCTTCATGAGCCTCTGTGAAAGCAGGCTCATGGACAGTCAGTTGGCGCTCTTGATGTTCAGCGGCAGGGCGAACCATGGAGATAGGTTCAACAATTAAGGGCTCTGTGGGAGCAGCCCGATCCTTCTTGGTCTTGCGCTTCTTCTTGGAGGGAGCAGCAGTAGAGGCTTCAGGATGTTTCCTCTTTCTGGCTTCAGCCTCAGCAGTCCTCGTCTTCTTCAGTTCTGAAGCGGTAGACCTGGCTTTTGGCTTCGAGCCAGTCATGCTGGTTGGGAAGACAATGGGATGTGCTTCCTGCCTTGGTGCGTCGGGTTCGGCCATAGCGGGCTTCTTCTTCTGCTGCTTTGCAGCCATCCTGGGGTCAATGCCAGGACGCCCAAGGGCCTTGCGCTTCTCAGCCTCATTGTAGGCTTGCACACACTTGTCAGCCAGGCTCTTCATGCGCTCATGAGAACCTTGAGCTTCTTCACGCTTCTTGAGAAAGGCTTCTTTGAGCTCATGCAGCATGATCTTGAAGGTCTTGACCTCTTGCACGCTGAGCTTGGCCATATGCTTCTTGAACTGAGCTTTCTCAAAGTCAATCTTCTGCTTCAGTTCAATGATGCGCTGGGCTATAGCTAACTCTAAAGCAATGGCGCCATGGAAGGCAACACTGAGGCCAATGGGAAGTTGCAGATCTTCAAAGCTGAGGTTGGGCGTGTCAAACCACTCATCGATGAAGTCGTGGATGATTGCCATGTCAAAGAGAGGCAAATTGTTGAAGATTTCTGCTTCTTCTTTGCTCTTGATCAGTTGCTCAAGAGCGTCATCTGCAAGATCTTCATCACTGGACAGATCAATGGCATCGTTGCGCAGAATAGCAGCAGTAGTCAGTTCTTGGCTGGTGTGTGGCAGAGGCATCTTGACTCTCGTGGGCTTGGAGATACGTGACAGATCTTCAGACTGCACACTCTCTTCAGGAGGTGCAGTAGCCAGTGGCTTCGCCCGTGAGATTTTTGGTGCTGAGGCAGGCTTTGAAGCTTTAGGTTGCTTTGGCTTCTGCAGCTTTGGAGTAGGAGCTGGGGCTTCATCAGTGTCAGCATCATCATCAGAATGATCCACTTTGGCACCTTGAACTGAGATGTGAGTGATGAGGCCATCCAGGTTGTAGAACGGACCGACGACATTGGGTTCGGCATCGCGGGTGCCATCTGCACGGGGAGCAGAGGGACCAGGGTTGAAGTCTAGTCCCAATGACTTCTTGTTCTGCTTCGCCGAATTCTGGGCAAACTGGAAGTTGCGCTTGAACAGATTGTCGTCACGACACCATAGCAGTGACGATGGGCCAGCATCCGCAGGCTGTGGTCCACGGACCATGCAGGGATAGAAGCCTTGTTCAATGGCTTCATCTCTGGACCTGGGTTGAAGATTTCTATATAGGATGTCTCCCCATGGTCGCTTGATGGCATTCTTCTCAGCATATTCCTTTGTCACAAACCCGTACTTGAACCACTGTTCTGCCCAATATCATCGAATCCATTGGATTCATGTCTTGTGCTGATTGTAATCCTCTTCTGGATCTGTCTTGTACAGTTCTGAGAGGTCATCGGGCAGATCTCTTGATGTTTCACCTCGACGCTCTCTGTCACCCTTCCTTGCTGATTTCTCTGCAGCCATGAACTTTAAACTGAATGGCTTCAATATGTTCAAAGGCTTCAAGGGCTTTCGCTTGCTGGACAAACAGGAACTGGCTTCGGGAGAATTTATATGATGCTGTAAGAATTCTGCAAATGAATGCAGACTATGAGAACCAAGGGATTCTCCCACGGACATGTACAAGTGACAGCATTAAGGTGCGAGGGAAGGGGAAGAGGTCATATGCATTCTCAGAAGATTTTGAAGATAAATCAGTTTAGAAGACATTGACCTCATCGTGCGAAGACATTCACTCATAGATAAGGAGTTGGTTCCAGATTTGTACGAATCCACAGATCAGTACAAGTGAGGAATCTAACTACTTTGTGAAGCATAAGTGAACATACTAGGCATAATATGAGATGCAGTATGAAGTGGATCCAACTTGTGTGAACAGAAACTGCTTGTGGTAGAAAGTGACGAATCTATAGGATCAAAGGGGCCATAAAAAGGAAGTTTTATTTACCACACAAGGAACTGCTAGACGGAGTGTAAGAGGAGGCCGAGCAGTTCGATCGTCCGTGCCCTAACTTGGCGACGGAGGACACCTACGGCGACGGCAGAGAAGACGATGTCTGCGGACGGCGTGAAGACGTTGTTGGAGAGGTCGCGGCAGCTAAGCGCTTCGTCGCCAGCGTCGTCGAGGGCTAGCGGTGGCGCTAGGGTTCGTGCGAGAGTGGAAGAAAGGATAATGACTGTGGTAAGGTGTGTATTTATAGGGACAGGGACGGCACAACGTTATTAGACAGGTGCCCCTGGCAATTCACATCTGAAGAACACGTGGCCATCATGCAACATATCGGAGGTTGTTCCATGTTCCCACGCAGGCCTGGATTGTCTGGTGGTCGTTCCCACTTCTCCGGGTTTCAGGTGAAGGAATTAGCATTGAAAATAGACTTAATTTTTGTCTCTTTATCTTCTGCTGACAAGGACGCAGAGAAGATATTCGACAGTTTCAATAGAATGCATATGATTTGGAGAGATGGAGTTTGAGATAGAAAGCATAGAGAGGTTAGGGTCCGATCACATTCACTTAGTTCAAAAGATTCAATAAGAAGACATAGCTATAAGTGAATGCTGTAGAGGACAGAACACTAGTATATATATATATATGATCAACATATGAAGATAATCATGAAGACATGTTGAGATTGAAGCCAAACCAAATGTGAAGACACAGCAAATGTAACACCATGGGTAAAACACTTCAAACAGACGAATTTTGTGGTGGCGTTACCCACCGTATAGGAAGTATTAGACCAAGACACGACACACAATTATCGTGGCGCTCCGAAGTCAAATTCTACATTAATGTATTCACACTTAGAATGTATGTCTTCATTGATTGAAGATATACTTTACTTCGTGTGTTGCACATCTAAGTCATCAATATGCATAATTGTTAGGATGTGTGCCTGATCACAGGACATTTGAGGATTCCAAGATATTTACCTCACACCGTAACTTGCAAAATCTCTTCTCATCCAAGGGCTTGGTGAAGATATCTGCCAATTGCTCTTCAGTGTTGACATGTATGATATCAATATCTTCCTTCACAACATGATCTCTGAGAAAGTGATGACGAATTTCAATGTGCTTTGTCTTCGAGTGCTGAACTGGGTTGTTGGCAATCTTGATGGCGCTTTTGTTGTCGCAGTAGAGTGGCACTTGCTTCAGATGAATGTCATAGTCTTTGAGTGTTTGCTTCATCCACAGAAGCTGAGCGCAGCGAGATCCAGCAGCAATGTATTCAGATTCAGCAGTGGAGAGAGATACACAGTTCTGCTTCTTTGAAGACCAACATACAAGTGATCGTCCTAGAAAATGACATGTGCCTGATGTAGACTTGCGATCCACCTTGTCACCAGCATAATCAGCATCCGAGAATCCAACGAGATTAAACTCTGAGCCCTTTGGATACCATAATCCTAGAGTTGGGGTGTAAGCCAAATATCGAAGAATTCGCTTAACAGCTAAGTGATGCGATTCCTTTGGTGCCGCTTGGAATCGAGCACACATGCAAACACTAAGCATAATATCTGGCCTAGATGCACATAGATAAAGTAAAGAACCAATCATGGAGCGGTATACCTTTTGATCGAACTCTTTACCATTGTCGTCGGGACCCAGATGATGTTTGGCTGGCATTGGCGTCGTGAAGCCTTTGCAGTCTTGCATACCAAACTTCTTCAGGCAATCTTTGAGATACTTCTCTTGAGATATAAAGATGCCATTGCGTTGCTGACGTATTTGAAGACCAAGGAAGAACTTCAGCTCACCCATCATGGACATCTGATATTGCTCTTGCATCATATATCCAAACTCTTCACTGTATTTCTGATTGGTGCAGCCGAAGATAATGTCATCCACATATATTTGGCACACAAAAAGTTCACCATCATATGTCTTCGTGAAGAGAGTGGGGTCGAGGGAACCAGATTTGAAGCCTTTGCTCTTCAGGAAGTCTTTGAGTGTGTCATACCAAGCCCGAGGGGCTTGTTTGAGGCCATACAGTGCCTTGTTGAGCTTGTATACCATGTCAGGATGTTTTGGATCTTCAAAACCAGGCGGTTGTGCAACATACACTTCTTCTTCAATCTTGCCATTGAGGAAGGCGCTCTTCACATCCATTTGATATAGAAGTATGTTGTGATGATTTGCATAGGCCAGTAGTATGCGTATGGCTTGAAGTCTAGCCGCAGGAGCAAATGTTTCATCAAAGTCAATCCCTTCAACTTGAGTGTATCCTTGAGCAACGAGACGAGCTTTGTTTCTGACAACTTGACCATGCTCATCTTGCTTGCTGCGATATATCCATTTGGTGCCTATTATATTGTGCTTCCGAGGATCAGGACGCTTAACCAGTTCCCATACATTATTCAGCTCAAACTGTTGAAGCTCTTCTTGCATAGCTTGAATCCATTCAGGTTCCATGAAGGCTTCTTCTACTTTCTTGGGTTCTATTATTGAGACGAATGCGAAGTGCCCACAGAAATTTGCAAGCTGTGTTGCCCTTGAACGAGTGAGTGGACCTGGTGCATTGATGCTATTGATTATTCTCTCAATCTGCACTTCATTTGCAACATGAGGATGTACAGGACGAAGATTTTGCTCTTGCTGATCATTGTCATTGTTAGAGGGATTGTCTTCAGGCTGAGCATTGTCTTCAGGTTGATCAGGTGCGGAGATGATAAGTTCTTCTTCAGATTGAGCTTCAGAAGGTATGATTTCTCCAGTTCCCATAAGTTTGATTGATTCACTGGGTGGAACTTCATCTAGCACATTTGGCAAGTGCTCTCTTTATGAGCCGTTAGTTTCATCGAACCACACATCCACTGTTTCAACCACTTTGTAATGAAAGAGATTGAAGACTCTGTAGGAGTGTGAATCCTTTCCATATCCAAGCATAAAACCCTCATGTGCTTTTGGTGCAAATTTTGAAGTGTGATGTGGATCCTTGATCCAGCACTTGGCGCCAAATACTCTGAAGTAATTGACATTTGGCTTCTTGCTAGTAAGGAGCTCATAGGATGTCTTGTTCAGAAGCTTGTGAAGATAAACACGGTTGATGATATGGCATGCAGTGTCAATGGCTTCAGGCCAGAATTTTCTTGGAGTCTTGTATTCATCAAGCATCGTCCGAGCCATCTCAATAAGTGTTCTGTTCTTGCGTTCGACGATGCCATTCTGCTGTGGCGTGTATGGAGCTGAGAATTCGTGTGTGATGCCCAAAGTATCAAGATATGTATCTAGGCCAGTGTTCTTGAATTCAGTGCCATTGTCACTTCTAATGTGCTTTATCTTGGCGCCATAGTTGTTCATTGCTCGATTGGCGAAGCGTCTGAAGACATCCTGCACTTCAGTCTTGTAAAGGATTATATGCACCCAAGTATATCTTAAATAATCATCAACAATGACAAAGCCATAGAGACAAGTAGTAGTAAGAGTTGAGTAATGAGTGGGACCGAAAAGATCCATGTGTAGCAGTTCGAAGGGTTGAATTGTTGTCATGATTGTCTTCGAGGGATGCTTGGCCCTCGTCATCTTTCATGCTTCATAGGCACCGCATAAGTGATCCTTCTTGAACTTCACGCCCTCGATGCCTATGACATGCTTCTTCCTTGCAAGGGTGTGGAGGTTCCTCATGCCAGCATGCCCTAGCCTTCGATGCCAGAGCCAGCATTCAGAAGCTTTTGCTAGAAGACATACTGCAAGTTGTGGTCCTGCTGAGAAATCTACAACATACAAATCATCTTTTCGATACCCTTCAAACACTAGAGACTTGTCAGATTCCATTAGTACAAGGCAACGATATTTTCCAAACATCACAATCATGTTTAAATCACAAAGCATTGAGACAGACATTAAGTTGAAACCATGGGATTCAACAAGCATGACTTTATCCATCTGTTGATCCTTTGAGATTGCAACTCTACCTAGACCCAATACCTTGCTTTTACCAGTGTCAGCAAATGTGATGTGACTTTTGTCTGATGGACGTAAAGTTGAGTCCATGAGAAGGCTTCGCTTGCTAGTCATGTGATTTGTACACCCACTATCAATAATCCATTCTGAAGCAGCTGGTGTCGTACCCTACAGTGCAGTTAGGGGGATAGGCTTCACGAAGAGAATTGTGAAGCAAAAACATTTGACGAACCAGTGGATTATTAAAGCTTAGATCGAGATTAGGACTGATACGGCAAGTTGCAAGCAATTCAGAAACAAAGTACATAGTAAGACCATTTGGGCATTTGATCTTGCGCCCTACAAGATGTTTAAGGTCCCCAGCAATAGTGTCAGACGATTTTGGTTTTCGGCTGGAGACCTTTCTCTGCAAAAGAGAGTTAAGCTTTCTTAGCCACCCACATCTTTAGGGGTGGCTTCGAAGCAATAAGTCTAAGTGCAGCATCTGAGAACTTTGGCTTTGGAGCCCTAGCAAAAAGTCTTGCAGGTGGACAATAGTATTCATAAGAATAAGCAGAATAGTTCTTGGTCTTATGAACATGGCGGTTTGATGAACCGCGCTCATATTCATAGGCCTGAGTATGGCTTCCCTGTAAAACATATGCGTTAGTATGACTCAGGTGAGTCCTCTGTCTGTATGAAGCCTTTGGACCGTATGAGGCCTGTGGTCTGGGGTTTGTCTTCTTCACCTGTGGTGTCATGATGACATTCACGGGAAGATTCCCCAAACACCTTTTCAGCACCCAGATCTTCTTCATAGGCAGTCCATTCCTGCAGTTAGTACCAATATACCTGGCAAACACTTCACCATTCTGATTCTTAAACAATTTATAGTTTGCATCAAAGGATTCATCAATAACAATGGGGTTAGCACAAGTGAAGCCAGATAGAGTGGATGGATCTGCTGAAGGTTCCTTTGCAGCAACCCATGTGGTTTTGTGGTACTGCTCAGGTTTCCAGTAAGAGCCATCACCATTCATTTTCCTTACGAACCCAACACCCTCTTTCCTAGGGTTTCAGTTCAGAATCTGCCTTTTGAGGACATCACATAGTGTCTGATGCCCTTTGAGACTTTTGTACATCCCTGTTTCAAGCAGTGTCTTCAACCTAGCATTCTCATCAGCAATAGCAGTGGTGTCCTCAGCAGAGGGGTTAGTTTCCACATCAACAGTTGAAGATATTGCAACAGTAGCAGCAGTAGAACATTCAGCAACAGAAGTAGCGTTATCATGCTCAATGCATTTAAGACATGGTGGTTCAAATCCTTCCTGAGCTGAACTGATCTATTCGGCGCGAAGTGACTCCTTTTCTTTTTGAAGATCTTCATGAGCCGCTCTCAATTTCTCAAGATCTTGCTTCCTTTGAAGATAATGATAGGAAAGCCTTTCATGAGCTGTTGAGAGAGTTTCATGACGACTTTCAAGTTCCTCATACTTAACGTGAAGATTTTTTATGTGTTCAATTAAGGACTGAGATCGAGTCATTTCAGCGTCTAACAGATCATCGCTTTTGTCTAACAGTTTTTGAATGTGTTCCATGGTTTTCTGTTGTTCAATTGCAATTTTAGCAAGTGTTTTGTAGCTGGGTTTGGAAACACAATCAGAGTCATCGTCACTAGATGTTTGATAGTGAGTAGTGCATGTGTTTACCTTGGCACCACGTGCCATGAAGCAGTAGGAAGGAGCGGAGTAGTCCTTGTCATTTGCATCGGTGTCGGTGATGAAGTCATTTTCTTCAGTGTTGAAGATGGACTTGGCAACGTATGCTGTAGCCAGACTTGCAATGCCAGAATCGGACTCCTCCTCAGACTCCACCTCCGCCTCCTCAGAAGCGGACTCATCTTCAGAGTCCATTTCCTTGCCAACAAACGCACGTGCCTTGCCAGATGAGCTCTTCTTGTGTGATGAAGACTTGGAGGAAGACTTGGAAGAAGATTTTGAGTATTTCTTCTTCTTCTTGTTGTCAGAGTCATACTCCTTGCTCTTCTTCTTCTTCTTCTTCTTCTTGTTCTCATTGTCCCACTGTGGACACTCAGAGATGTCGTGGCCAGGTTTCTTGCACTTGTGACATGTTCTCTTCTTGTAGTCATGAGCATAAGCTTCATCATTCCTTGAGCTTGATCGTGAAGACTTTCTGAAGCCTTTCTTCTTGGTGAATTTTTGAAACTTCTTCACAAGCATAGCAAGCTCCCTTCCAATGTCTTCAGGATCATCAGAACTGCTGTCAGACTCTTCTTCAGATGAGGAGATAGCCTTTGCCTTCAAGGCACGAGTTCGCCCATAGTTGGGACCGTAGATGTCTCTTTTCTTAGAAAGCTAAAACTCGTGTGTGTTGAGCCTTTCAAGTATGTCAGACGGATCGAGTGTCTTGAAATCAGGACGTTCTTGAATCATCAGGGCTAGGGTGTCAAACAAACTATCAAGTGATCTCAGGAGTGTCTTGACGACTTCATGCTTGGTGATCTCAGTAGCGCCGAGGGCTTGAAGCTCATTTGTGATGTCATTGAGTCGATCAAACGTGAGCTGGACATTCTCATTTTCATTTCTCTTGAAGCGGTTGCGAAGGACACTAATTCTCTGATCCCTCTGGGTTGAGACGCCTTCGTTGACCTTGGATAGCCAGTCCCAGACTAGCTTAGATGTTTCCAAAGCACTCACGCGGCCATACTGTCCTTTGGTCAGATGACCACAGATGATATTCTTGGCAGTAGAGTCTAGTTGAACGAACTTCTTGACATCAGCGGTAGTGACACCTTCTCTAGCCTTGGGAACGCCGTTCTTGATGACATACCATAGGTCGACATCAATGGCTTCAAGATGCATGCGCATATTATTCTTCTAGTAGGGATATTCAGTTCCATCGAAGACGGGGCACGTAGCGGAGACTTTAATTATCCCTGCAGTCGACATAGCTAAAACTCCAGGTGGTTAAACCGAATCACACAGAACAAGGGAGTACCTTGCTCTGATACCAATTGAAAGTGCTAGTGATCGACTAGAGGGGGGGTGTGAATAGGCGATTTTTATGAAAGTATTCAAAACATGTGAGTTTCGAAGACAAACGATAGAAATAAACCTATTATCATGCAGCGGAAGGTAGACTACACTATTAAATGAAGTGAAAGCACAATGACAAATAGCAGCTAGGCAGTAAGGATCAGGTAGGAAGATGTTGAGAAGCCAATCAGTACACGTAATCACTTAGTGAAGTCGAATGGTGATGCTATCGTATAATTACTTCACAAGAACCAACAATAAGTAAAGGGAAGGGAAGGATGAAACCAGTGACTCGTTGAAGACAATGATTTGTTGGACCAGTTCCAGTTGATGTGACAACTGTACGTCTGGTTAGGGAGGCTGAGATTCAACTCGGAAGACCTCGTCTTCACCTTATTCCCCTTGAGCTAAGGACACCCTGTCCTCGCCCAATTACTCTGGTAAGTCTTCAAGGTAGACTTCCAAACCTTCACATACTTCGTTCACCGGCGATCCACAATGACTCTTGGATGCTCAGAATGCGACGCCTAACCGGCTAGAGGATTCACAGTCCTCAAGTGTAATAAGTCTTCAGATCACACAGACAAGAAGACTTAAGTGATGCCTAACACTCTTTGGCTCTGGGTGGTTAGGGCTTTATCCTCTCAAGGAATTCTCTCTCAAAGGCTTCGAGGTGGGTTGCTCTCAAACGATAAAAGCCATACTTTAACTCTGAGCAGCCAACCGTTTATGGTTGTAGGGAGTGGGCTATTTATAGCCACTAGGCAACCCGACCTAATTTGTCCGAAATGACCCTGGGTCACTAAGGAACTGACACGTGTTCCAACGGTCAGATTTCAAACACACACGGCAGCTTTACTTGGGCTACAAGCAAAGCTGACTTGTCCAACTCTGAACAAGATTCGCTCTCATAGTCTTCACTCGAAGACGTAGGATTTTGGTTAAGCATCACTTCAGTCATTCTGACTGGTTTTCTTGGACCCCACTTAACAGTACGGTGGTTCCTATGACTCAACAAAGAAGAAAAAGAACTACGAAAGATCTAAGTCTTCGCGCTCCATAGTCTTCATGCGATGTCTTCTCTTGTCATAGTCTTCAAGGTGAATGTCTTCACTTGCCACCTTTGACTTCAATGTCTTCATACATTTTTAGGGGTCATCTCTGGTAGGAAAACCAAATCAATGAAGGACTTCTACCTGTGTTATCCTGCAATTCACACAAACACATTAGTCTCTCAACTAGGTTTGTCGTCAATACTCCAAAACCAACTAGGGGTGGCACTAGATGCACTTACAGTAATTAAAAAGAAAAACCCAAAAATATTTCCTGTTCTTCTTTTGCTTGTTGGGAGCTTTCCTGCGTAAATAGTTTTATTTCTTTTCTTTTCTTTGGGGGTCGATAGGAGAAGACCATAATTAAATTGTTGAAGTGGCTCTTATGCATACTTGTTGATCTGACAAAAGAGCCCATATTGCCCTGTCTTCTCTTGTTTATTGAATGCTTGCAAATTCCAGCTTAGTCCAATGCACGTGCACTATTATTACTATCCACACTATTCGGTCGTGCAAGTGAAAGGCAATTATGACGATATATGATGGACTGACTGAGATGAGAAAAGCTAGTATGAACTCGACCTCTTTTGTTTTCGTAAATATGATTAGTTCATCGTTCCTGATTCAGCCTATTATGAATAAACATGTTTGCAATGACAACTAGAGATCATAGTTTCTTGTGCCATGCTTGATTAGCTATGAGTTATAATGGTTTACCTTGCGTGCCAACATGCTATTGAAATGGTTATGATGTGGTATGATAGGGTGGTATCCTCCTCTGAATGATTTAAGTGACTTGACTTGGCGCATGTTCAAGCATGTAGTTGAAACAAAATCTACATAGCCTTCACGACATTTATGTTCATGGTGGATTATATCCTACTCATGCTTGCATTCGGTGTTGATTAATTTTAATGCATGTTCATGACTGTTGTCACTCTCTAGCTGGTCGCTTCCCAGTCTTTTGCTAGCCTTCACCTGTACTAAGCGGGAATACTGCTTGTGCATCCAAATCCCTTAAACCCCAAAGTTATTCCACATGAGTCCACTATACCTACCTATATAGGGTATCTACCTGCCGTTCCAAGTAAATTTGTATATGCCAAACTCTAAACCTTCAAATAAATATCATGTTTTGTATGCTCGAATAGCTCATGTATCAACTAGGGATGTCTGTATCTTCCATGTTAGGTGGGTTATTCTCAAGAGGAGTGGACTCCCCTCCTCACTCACGAGATAAATGGCTGGTCACCGGGATGCCCAGTCCCATGCCTTATGCAAACTAAATCAAAATAATTACAAACAAAACTCCCCCAGGATTGTTGTTATTTGGAGGCACTTGTTGTTTCGAGCAAGCCATGGATTGATGCTTGTTGGTGGAAGGGGGAGTATAAACTTTACCATTCTGTTTGGGAACCACCTATAATGTGTGTAGCATGGAAGATATCGCCATCTTGACAATGAAAGTATACCGCTCAAAATATTATTCACCTCTGTTTCAAAACCGAGTTCTGGCACCTCTACAAATCCCTGCTTCCCTCTGCGAAGGGCCTATCTATTTACTTTTATGCTGAGTTATCATCCTCTTATTAAAAAGCACCAGTTGGAGAGCACTGCTGTCATTTGCATTCATTACTGTTAATTTACATTGAGTATGACTTGACTGGATCTCTTTTACCATGAATTACAATGTCTAGTCAGTCGTTGGTCTTTAAAGGTGCTCTGCATTTATGTTTTGTAGTCTCAGAAAGGGCTAGCGAGATACCACCTTGTTATATCATATTATGATTGTTTTGAGAAAGTGTTATCATCCGAGATTTATTATTATTGCTCGCTAGTTGATTATGCTATTGATATGAGTAAACTTGAGACCTAAGCGTTATTGCGAATGTGGTTAGTTATAATCTTTGCTGAAAACTTGAATGCTGGCTTTACATATTTACAACAAGAAGAGCAAACAGAGTTTGTGAAAGTTTTTTCTTTATCACTTTCAGTTTGTCAACTGAATTGCTTGAGGACAAGCAAAGGTTTAAGCTTGGGGGAGTTGATACGTCTCCGTCGTATCTACTTTTCCAAACACTTTTGTCCTTGTTTTGGACTCTAACTTGCATGATTTGAATGGAACTAACCCGGACTGACGTTTTTTTCCAGGAGAATTACCATGGTGTTATTTATGTGCAGAAACAAATGTTCTCGGAATGACCTGAAACTTCACGGAGCAACTTTTTGGAAAATATAAAAAATACCTGCAAAAATGAAGGCCAGGGGCCCACCACCTCTCCATGAGGGTGGGGGGGCGCCCCCTACCTCATGGGCCCCCTGGTGCCTCTCCGACGCCAACTCCAACTCTATATATTGTGTTTTAGGGAGAAAAAAATCAGAGAGAAGAATTCATCGTGTTTTATGATACGGAGCCTCTGCCAAGCCCTAAAACCTCTCGGGAGGGCTGATCTGGAGTCCTTTCGGTGCTCCGGAGAGGGGAATCCATCGCCATCGTCATCATCAACTATCCTCCGTCACCATTTTCATGATGCTCACCGCCGTGCTACGGCAAGCTAAAGTTCACCACGCCCAAGTTAAATGGAAGCAACGATCCCGAAGAGTACCTTTCATGGGCATTGAAGGTCGAAAAAATCTTCCATTTGCACAACTATGACAAAGAGAAGAAGATCGCGATGGCATCCCTTGAGTTCCAAGACTATGTCCTCATTTGGTGGGAACAAGTCATCGAGCGCCGTGAGGCAAGAGGTGAACCACCCATCAGTACTTGGGCGTAAATGAAGGATGTCATGAGAGCACGCTTCGTGCCTACCTACTAGAACCATGACCTCTTCAAGAAACTTCAACTACTCAAGCAAGGAACCAAGAGCGTTGAAGAGTACTACAAGGAAATGGAGATTGCCATGCTAAGAGCCAACATCATGGAAGATGATGGGCAAACTATGGCACGTTTCTTGAATGGACTCAACCATCCTATCAAGAAGATCGCCGACTTCCAACCATACTCGAACCTCATCGAGCTAGTGCATCAAGCTACCAAAGCGGAATGTCAAGTGCAAGATGACTTCAAATATGCCAAGTTCTCATCCAAGCCATACGGCTTCTCAACACCCAAGCTTCAATGACTCCAACACCGTCTACATCAACAAAGCCTTCTACAAGCAACATTGACAAGTCAAGTTACAAGAAAGCTTCGTCAACCCCAAATTATCCTCCTACAACGAGCAACTTCAAGCCGAGAGCTTCATCATCATCTACTCCAACCGATGAGACCGTCAAGACGAGTTCCTTCAAATTCTTCACATGCGGAGGCCGAGGCCACAAGTCCTATGAGTGCACCAACAAGCAGACCATGATCCTCAACTACAACGACACTTATGACTCAATGAGTGAAGGAGAAATGGAAGCCCTTGAGCAAGTGGCTATACACCGGCAAGTGACTAAAGAAGAAATGGAACAAGTCTTTTGTGATGAAGATTCAAGTCCCGCTCTCGTTGTCTCCAAGGGCTTGTCTCTTCAACATCAACAAGATGAAGACCAACGATGCCACATCTTCCACACCAAGGTCGGAATAAATGGAAGATCCGTCAAGGTCATCATCGATGGAGGGAGTTGTCATAACCTCGCAAGTGAAGAACTTTTCTCCAAGCTCCAATTTCCCAAGAGGAAGCATCCCCATCCCTACAAAGTTCAATGGCTTAGGGACTCCGACACTATCCAAGTCGAGCATTGAGTACAAGTCTCCTTCAAAATTGGCGCCTACGAAGACACTTTGGAGTGCGATGTCGTTCCAATGACCGTTTGCCACCTTGTTCTTGGACGCCCATGGCAATTTTATAGAGGTGTCATCCACAACGGCTGAACAAACCACTACATCTTCAAGATGGAAGGAAAGGAGTACGTACTTCGCCCTATGTCTCCAAGCCAAGTGATCACCGAAAAGCAAACCACCCATCGTGGAGAGAATAGTGAGAGAGCGAACCACCCAAAAGAGAGTGATTGCCACAAGCCTAAATTGAGTGCCTCCATGATGAGCGACAAGAGGAACTTAGTTCTATTTGCTACCAAAAGTGATATATGAGGAGTGTGTGAGAACCCATCTAGTGTCCTACACTATGTCCTTTTGTGCAAGGACGACACACCAAACGCTAACACCTCTCACGATCTACCTTCAGTGTTGTCTTCTCTTTTACAGGAATTCCAAGATGTTTTCCCCGACGAGCTACCTCCGGGACTACCTCCACTACGAGGCATCGAGCACCGCATCGACCTCATCCCCGGAGCACCTCTTCCGAACAAAGCTGCCTACCGCGTCAACCCCAAAGAAACCAAAGAAGTACAAAGGCAAGTAAAGCATCTCATAGACCATGGACATGTGCCTGAAAGTTTGAGTTCTTGTGCTGTTCCGGTCATTCTTGTGCCAAAACGAGATGGTAGTTTTCGCATGTGCTCCGATTGTAGACCTATCAATGCTATCACCATTCGCTATAGGTATCCCATTCCACGCCTTGATGATATGCTTGATGAACTTAGTGGTGCCACTATCTTTTCAAAAATAGATCTTAAAAGTGGTTACTATTAAATCCGCATACAAGAGGGTGATGAATGGAAAACCACTTTCAAAACAAAGTTTGGTTTGTATCAGTGGTTAGTCATGCCTATGGGTTTATTGGAAGCCCCAGGTACTTCATGCGTCTTATGAATCATGTCTTCCGCCCTTACATTGGTGAGTTTGTTGTGGTCTACTTCGATGATATCCTTGTTTATAGCAAATCTTTTGAAGATCATGTCACCCATGTTCAAACCGTTTTGCAAACTCTTCGAAAAGAGAATCTCTATGCTAACATGGAAAAGTGCCTTTTTGGCGTTCATAAGCTCATTTTCTTGGGTTTTGTTGTTTCCTCTAAGGGTGTTCATGTTGTGACTTTAAGATCAATGCTATCAAACCTTGGCCACAACCAACCAACTTGCATCAAGTGCGTAGCTTCCTTGGTCTAGCTGGTTTCTATCGTAGATTTGTTAAGGACTTTAGCACCATTGCTTCACCTTTGCATGCTTTGAGCAAGAAAAATGCGCCTTTTGTTTGGGGACCATCCCAAGATACCGCATTCAATGATCTTAAGAATTTGCTTACTCATGCTCCCGTGCTTGCTTTACCAAACTTTGACAAGCCCTTTGAGATTCATTGTGATGCTAGTGGTAATGGCATATGAGTGTGTTAACGCAAGAGAAGCGCCCCGTAGCTTACTTTAGTGAGAAACTTTCCGGAGCGCAACTCAATTACCCCATCTATGACAAAGAGTTATATGCTTTAGTGCGAGTTTTGCATGAATGGGAACACTATCTTCATCCTCATGAATTCATCATTCATATCGATCATGAGACGCTCAAATACCTTAAGGGTCAAACCAAGTTGAACAAGCGTCATGCTAAATGGAGTGAATTCATTGAGTCTTTTCCTTATGTCATCAAGTACATCAAAGGCAAGGAAAATGTTGTGGTGGACGCTCTTTCCCGCATATTCATGCTTGTTACTCAACTTGAATTGGATGTCATTGGCTTTGAGCACATAAAAGACTTGTATGAGCATGATCCTACTTTTTCTACTCCTTATGCCAAATATTTGACGCATACCTCTTGGGAACGCTATTACATCAAAGATGGATATCTTATGAGAGCTAACAAACTTTGCATCCCCGAGTATTCTCTTCGTTTGTTGCTTTTGCAGGAATCTCATGGAGGAGGACTAATGGGACATTTTGGACACGATAAGACTTTCGCAACACTCTCCAAGAACTACTATTGGCCCAAGATGTTTCGCGACGTCAACCTTTTCACCAACCGATGCTCTACATGCCGCAAAGCTAAGTCTAAAGCTCAATCCCATGGCCTTTACATGCCTCTCCCAATTCCATATCAACCATGGGAGGATATTAGCATGGATTTTGTTCTTGGCTTGCCTAGGACTAGAAATGGAAAGGATTCGGTATTTGTCGTTGTGGACCGATTCTCTAAGATGGCACATTTCATTCCTTGCAACATGACAAACGATGCTTCACGGGTTGCCAATCTCTTTTGTAGGGAAATATTGCGTCTACATGGAGTGCCAAAGACGATCGTCTCGGACCGTGACGTCAAGTTCCTAAGATACTTTTGGAAGACCCTCTGCGCCAAGCTGGGAATCAAGCTACTCTTCTCCATGGCGTATCATCTACAAACCGATGGCCAAACGGAGGTGACCAACTGCACACTCTCCGCTCTACTTCGCGTGCTCATCAAGAAGAACATCAAGGAGTGGGCTGAGTGTCTACCTATCGCCGAGTTCGCCTACAACCGAGCAAGACACTCAACAACCGGCAAGTCCCCCTATGAGGTCATCTATAGATTCAACCCATTGTCCCCATTGGACATTCTCCCTCTACCACTACAAGAGCGCATCAATATGGACGCAAGTGCACGTGTGAACCATCTCAAGAAGGTGCATGAAGATACATGGCACACCATCGAGCGCCAAGTACAACGACTTGCGACCAAGCTCAACATCAACAAGCAACCCATGGTATTTGACATTGGTGATCTTGTGTGGCTACACCTTCGCAAAGACCGCTTCCCCAACGAACGCAAGTCCAAGCTTCTACCTCGAGCGGATGGACCCTTCAAGGTGCTTGCACGCTACAACAACAACGCTTACAAGATCGACCTCCCACGCGACAAGGACAACGTGAGCGACATCTTCAATGTCAAGGACCTCTCGCCCTACCATGGTGATGAAGAATTTGATCCGAGGTCGGATCTTCCCCAAGGGAGGGGAGATGATGCGGAGCATCCCAAGGTCATCCGCATGGACCTACCATCGTCTCATCAAGTGCCTACCGGACCCATGACACGAGCACATGCAAGAGCTCTCGAAACCAAGGAGACATCTCTCCTCTCACAAGTTCACTTCGATGCACATGATACATGGCTACTACCTCAAATGGAGACATTATGCATACTCAGGTATCAAGGAGTTAGGCATGAAGAAGCTAAGGAGCAAGGAGAATCAGAAGAGGGAGATGGAGCTGAAGAAGAAGAGACATGCATCAACTCTCTGGACAGCCTGGAACTTCTAGCCAGAGCCCGGAACTTCCGGCCCCTGGACCCTCCGGCTGTCCCGGAGCTTCCGGCCTCCGACGTTTTCGACCAGCTCGGGCTTGCCAACTCTCTGGTTAGCCCGGAACCAGCCGGATCCCACCCCGGACCTACCGGCCCCAGGAACCTCCGGCCAGCCCGGACCTTCCGGCCCCTAGACGCCAACCCAACTCCACCCGTGCCAACTCTCTTGTTAGGTCAGACCCTCCCCTGAATCTCCGGCGCCCGGAAATTTCGGCCCTGCCTGCGTGCAGCGACTGGGGCCGAGGCCCGTGTACCCTTTCGCCCCTTAGACTATATATACTCTTCTCCTACCTATGTTTTAGGGTTAGCAAAGGATTAGCTCATTTGAGATAGAGCTTTGCTCATCCATTACGGATCTACTCCACGAGAGAGACCGCGGCCCCTCTTCGGAGAAGATCCCTTTGGATTGAAGACCTCCTTGCGGAGAAGACCATCAAGACCTCCTCACAGAGAAGACCCGTTACCTTTTGTATCGTCCTTAGTTGATCGTGGATCGTGTGATCTCTTATGTACTCGAGGATCTAGCATATGTGTGACTATTTCTTGTTGGTTTAGTGTTTCTCTCGTGTTTCCCCTTGTGTTTCCCCTCGTGCTTTCCCTCGTGTTCTTCGTGTTCTTCATGGGATCCTCTCCTTTCGTGAAAGATCGGCCCCTAGGGTTCCTACCCTACATCACAGGCTCAAAGGGATCATAATATTATTCATGCTAGAAACTTCTGTGTGCAGCCACAAGCCATTATGGGATTTGGCATAGTTGAATAAGTTGTGGGAATGCTTTCCATGATGGGCTAGCAGATGTAGGGGATTGTAGGTGTACCGGCCTATCTATCGGTTAAGGGGACCTCTTCGGAAAGACTGTGTCTCGATCATCCGTTTCTCAAACATTATGTAGTGTGAGAAATCCAACGAAGGAGATCGAGTCTTGTGTGGAAAAGTGCGCAAACCTCTGCAGAGTGTAAAACTAATCATGATTAGTCGTGTCCCCGGTTATGGACATCTTGAGTATCTGGTTCTTGAATTATTATGTTGATCTCATCACTCTACTTAATTAATTTTGTCGGGTTGTTAACTTTTAATTGGTATTGAGTTGGGGTTACCATCTAAATATTTCAACAAACTTTGTAGTTAAATAAAACACATTCCTTTGTTGTAGGGAAAAAGTAGCTTTATGTAAATGATAACCATAGAGCCTCCACCAGCCATATATGCATGTAATGATAGCTATTACTTATTCATTGCTCTATGGTGTTATCTTTCCAGCATATTCCATGTGCTGACCTACATAGGCTGAAACGTATTATGTTGCAGAGTTTTCAGACGAAGAGTAAGGTGCGCTAGGTCATTGTCGTGCACTCAGTTTTGTCGTGGGGTTGGATGGACTCTACTACCTTCGAAGTTTCCGTTGTTATCTTATTTAGATGGCCTTCAGCCATATTATTGTAATAAGTTCTCTCTTGAGACTTTTGATGTAATAAGTGTGTGATTGAACTCTGTTATAAAACCTCGAGTACTGTGTGTGTCAGCAATACCGATCCAGGGATGACACTTAAGCACGGAGACTTGACCGTCTGAGGTCGGGTCGCTACGAGATGGTTTCAGAGCACACGCTGACTGTAGGACGCGACCACTAGGACAAGCCACATGATACTCTTCTCTACTCATTTCCGACTTCTCTCCATTTTCTACTCTATAGATGGCAGACCCAAGGAACAAGTTTGCTCAACAGGATGACGACACTCCTTTCGGACGACACTTGAAGGAAGTCACTAGGTACCTGAGCATCGGAATACCAAGCTTCACCAGGACCTACACCGCCACTCTACCCGAAGAAGAGCAATGGATGATTCGAGTACAGGTTCCAGGAAAGACATTCACACCAATTACTGAGCCCATAGAGTTTTCCTTTGATGCACCAACCTGGAGTCTACGAAAGAGCATGGCCGCTCACATCGCCATGGGACGCATCAGCGAGTGAGGGAGTCCCAGATTAGGGGGTATCCGGATAGCCGGATTATATCCTTTGGCCGGACTGTCGGACTATGAAGATACAAGATTGAAGACTTCGTCTCGTGTCTGGATGGGACTCTACTTGGCGTGGAAGGCAAGCTAGGCAATACGGATATGTATATCTCCTCCTTGGGAGTCGCTACGGACTATGATCAGATTGGGCTTAAACCCGATCAAAGGCAGATTAACTCTCCGCCGGTCACCCATCATATTGCAGTGGTGGAGGAACAATGCAGCGACCTTTCCTCCATCTTGAGGACCAACTATGTCCAGATTCCCGAGCTCTCTGAGCCGGACGCCCGTTCGCGGGAGGACAACACCCAATCCCTGAACTTAGAGTCAGGCAGTGGGCCAGGATTATCGGGTCACACCCCAGAACCGGAACTTTCAAAATTGGAAATTCCTCGGCCCCTGGATCCCAGATCAGGTGAGGGTTCGGATTCAATTCCACCCACTCACCCAAACATAAGCGATCTTTCCCACATCAGGCAAGAGCCCAAGGAAACAGTACATCACTATTGGGCCAGATTCCTCCTTGCGATGAATAAGGTTAAGGACTATCGCGAGGAAGACGCAATCCTATTTTTCTTCAATAATTGCATGGACAAGGGAATCCTTAACGCCATAAATCGCCGTGATATAACACGCTTCACTGACTTGGCGTCCATAGTACGAAAGTACTGTGTGATGGAAAGTGCCTGGAAAACCGAAGTAAACTTTTGGGATAATCCGGCCCTGAATACAAACCCAGTCCGAAACAAAAGAGTGCACTATCACAATACACCCGGGTCAACTACCAAAAAGCAAAAACCCTCTATAGGGTATGGAACCGTACTGGAAGGATGGCTCAACGGACCCTGCAAAATTCATAGTACAACAGATACAATACCAACGCACAGCCTTAGAGCATGTTGGATACTCTGGCAGGTGGCCAAAAGTGGTGAGGATCTTCTTATCCCACATACCACGGAGCACCATCCAGTGGATAACAATACAGTGTTAACAGTGTTCAAGACCTTTGCGTCAAATAACAGGCGCAAGCGAACACTCCGCAGCATGGCCGAAATCTGCCACGTAGCAGCAACAAATCCATGGAGTGACATGGCTATTACCTTCAATGCCAGTGATGAACCCAAATTCCGAATAGCTCGAGCACCAGCCGCACTGGTCCTCAGTCCAATCGTGGACGGCTTTCGACTCACCAAAGTACTCATGGACGGCGGCAGCAGACTAAACCTCATCTATGAGGAAACCCTTCAAAAGATGGAAATAGACTGGAACCGCATCGAGCAAATTAGCATAACCTTTAGAGGAATAATCCCCAGTCGGGAAGCATGCTGTGCTGGGAAAATCACACTAGATGTGGTATTCGGCACGCTGGACAATTACAGGTCCGAAGAAATTACATTCCAAGTGGCCCCGTTCAGCAGTGGCTATCACGCTCTTTTAGGACGGGAGGCGTTCACAATCTTCCAAGCCGTACCCCATTATGGGTACATGAAGCTTAAAATGCCCGGACCCAACAGAATCACCACTCTCGCTAGTGATCCGGACACAGCACTCCGCGCCGAAAACAAAACAGCGGCATTGGCCCTCGAGGCATTATCCGAAGCCCTCTCAGCCGAGGAGTTAACCACGCTACGCTCCACAGTGGACAGGGACGATGTGATACTCAACAAGAGATCCAAGTCCACCTCTTTTAAACCAGCGGATGAAATAGTCAAATTCCAAGTACACCCAATGGACCCTGCCAAAACAGCCTCCATTGGGGCACAGTTATACCCCGCTGTGGACGCCGCACTACAAGAGTTCCTGCGCGAGAATTGGGACATATTCGCCTGGCATCCTTCAAACATGCTAGGAATCCCACGCAGGCTGGCCGAGCATAGCCTCAATATCCTAAAGGGATTCAAGCCGGTCAAGCAAGCTCTTCGGCGTTGCTCTGAACCTAAGAGACAGGCCATGGGAGAAGAACTAGCGAAGTTATTGGAGGCCGGATTCGTCAGAGAAATAAAACATCCGGACTGGCTAGCAAACCTGGTAATGGTACCAAAGAAGGACAAATCCTGACGCCTTTGCGTTGATTTCAAAGACCTTAATAAAGCTTGCCCAAAGGATCCCTTCCCCCTCCCATGCATCGATCAAATCATTGACGCTACCGCAGGACACGAGTCATTGTGTTTCCTCGATGCATACTCCGGTTACCACAAAATCAAGATGGCGGAGTCCGACCAAGCCGCAACGGCATTCATCACACCGTACGGTCCCTTCTGTTTCGACATAATGCCTTATGGGCTCAAGAATGCCGGCGCAACATATCAGCGCCTGATTCAGACATGTTTGGAGAAACAAATTAGCAAAACAGTAGAGGCATACGTAGACGATGTGGTCGTCAAAACCAAACACGTCGACTCTTTGATAGACGACTTGAGGCTCACGTTCGACAACCTCCGAACATATGACATCAAGCTCAACCCAGAAAAATGCGTTTTCGGCGTACTAGCCGGAAAGCTCCTGGGATTCATTGTCTCCAGTAGAGGTATTGAAGCTAATCCGGCCAAAATCCGAGCTTTGTCATAGTTGGTTACCCCAACAGACCTCAAACAAATCCAGAAGTTAACTGGATGCATAGCGACTCTAAGCCGCTTTATCTCCCGCTTAGGAGAAAAGGCTTTACCCCTTTATCGCCTCCTTCGGCGCACCAAACACTTCGAGTGGACGTACGCGGCCACAGCCGGATTGGAAGAAATAAAGGCCATTCTGGCAACCAACCCGATCCTGGCCGCGCCAAACATCGGCGAGCCAATGCTGTTGTACATTGTGGCAACTCATCAAGTTGTAAGCGCGGTGCTCGTTGTCGAACGGGAAGCGGACGGACACAAATTCCCTCTTCAAAAGCCGGTATACTATGTATCCACTGTCCTCACTCCATGCAAATCACGGTACCCACATTACCAAAAGATAGCATATGCGGTATTCATGGCACCACGGAAACTGCGACACTACTTTCAAGAGTGTTCGATTATAGTAGCCTCGGAAGTGCCACTTAATGATATTATCAACAACCGCGACGCTATGGGCCGGATTGCCAAATGGGCCATTGAGCTCCTCCCATTCGACATGACATACAAACCTCGCCGAGCCATTAAATCACAAGTACTGGCCGACTTCGTCGCCGAATGGACGGAGGTCGAACTCCCTAAAGAGTATGGCGCATACTCCAATCAGGTCATGCACTTCGACGATTCTAAAATGCTGGCCGGTCTAGGGGCTGGCGTCGTCCTGACGTCCCCAACCGGAGATAGCGTTTGGTACATACTGCAAATATTGTATACTGACTCCAACAATGCAGCCGAATATGAAGCTTTGTTGCATGGTCTTCGGATGGCAGTCTCCATGGGCATTCAACGCCTAGAGGTGTGTGGGGATTCAAACCTCACAATATCCCAAATAAACGGAGATTTTGACGCCAAGGATCCAAAAATGGCGGCCTATCGAAACGTCGTCCTAAAAATGTCAGCTCGGTTCGAGGGACTCGAATTTCACCATGTGGCTCGGGAAAACAATCAGGCGGCGGATATCCTCGGCCGCATCGGCGCAAAACGCGACGCGGTCCCCCCCCCCCCAACATATTTTTGGAAAGGCTTTTTAAGCCATCCATAGTATGGTAAGGGGACACCGGTAACAACAGTCCGGACCCGGCCAAAATACCCGATACCGAACTCTTTGACACAATCGGAGGCTCCGCCACCGAAATAACACCGTCAGCCCACGAAATAATGGCCATTATTGCCCCGTGGACAGAACCATTCCTGGCCTACCTAACTAGACAGGAACTTCCGGAGGACCAAAATGAGGCACGCTGCATAGTGCGGCGATCGAAGGCCTACAGGGTCCATGAGGGAGAATTATACAAGAAAAGCACTACCGGAGTCCTTCAAAGGTGCATCTCCGAAGAGGATGGGCGGAATCTTTTGGCAGAAATTCACGCCGGACTCGGCGGTCATCACGCTGCAGCCCGGGCTCTTGTAAGCAAGGCCTTCCGTACAGGATTCTATTGGCCAACGGCCCGAGCAGACGCACAGGACTTGGTCCAACGTTGCGCCGGTTGCCAGCTCTTTGCAAATCAAAGCCACATGCCACCCACCGCCCACCAAACAATCCCCATTACATGGCCCTTTGCAGTCTGGGGCTTGAAATGGTTGGACCCCTTAAAGGGGGAACCCACAAGAAAAAATACTTATTGGTCATGGTGGATAAATTCACCAAATGGATAGAGGCCAAACCAGTTAAAACAGCCGAATTCGGACCGGTGATAGATTTCATATCGGGGGTTGTACACCGTTATGGTGTCCCCCACAGCATCATCACTAATAATGGCACGAACTTCACGGCCGACGAGGTAAAACTCTGGTGCAGAAAAATGGGCATCAAGCTCGATTATGCCTCAGTCTATCACCCACAAACCAACGGTCAAGTCGAGCGAGCAAACGGTCTTATAATGAGCGGCATTAAACCTAGATTAGTGCGTTCCTTAACGGAGTCTAACACGCACTGGGTAGAGGAGCTCGACTCCGTACTCTGGGGGCTGCGGACCACGCCGAATCGTAGTACCGGATATACACCCTTCTTTATGGTGTACGGCGCAGAGGCAGTCTTGCCCTGTGACATAATTCATGACTCACTTAGAGTGCGCATGTACGAAGAAAGAGAAGCCGAGCTCGATCAACAGGACAGTCTGGACACCTTGGAGGAGGAGCATGATGTAGCCAAAGCCCGTTCCACATTTTACCAGCAACAGGCTCGCAGATACCAAAGCAGAGAAGTACGGGCCAAAACTTATAACATTGGCGAACTAGTTCTACGCCTGCCGGATAAGAAAAAGAACAAGCTCGAGGCCAAATGGGAAGGTCCCTTCATTATCGACCAAGTTCTGACCAGTGGAGCGTACCGACTACGGGATGCATCGACTAGTCGACTCGAGCCGAACCCATGGAACGCGGCCAGGCTCTGAAGATTCTACGCCTAGCACCGGACTCTATGTTAGTCCCCTCCCTTTGTCCATTTTTTCACAAATACATTATCTGTCTTGTTTTCCTTTCTTTCTTTCTTTTCTTATTTCCCTAGGCCTTCAAGGGTCGCCTTGTGCCTGATTTGCACATTACAGATGCGCTAGCCGCACTCTCCATACCTGGGGGCTTCTTTCACAGAAGCTTAAATTATTTACCTGGGCCTCACGCCCAACACATGTGTTATACTTCCGCATGTACCTTTTTTCACCATTATATGCATCGATATGACTTAAGATTTGGCCAAGCTGGGTTGCCTGGCTCTTGTATTTATGCCCTACGTTCCCGTTAACTCCACTAGGGCATAAGGGAGCAACTCTACGATTGTTACTGTCGGGTCAGCCGGATGTGTACCTCAGACTGGGTGAAGCCGAAAGCTAGCATTCTTTAAGGGAATATTCGGTCGGTGAACAAAAGTTGATTTTTATTTATTGTCCATATCTGCCCCCAGATGCCTTTTCTGCATTTCTTATCGCAGTCCCGACATGCACTTTAGGGCATGCTTACCCAGGGAAAGGAACCCTTAACGGAACTATTCTCCCTGGAAGATGTTTCTTACTACCCATGTAATATAACATAAGTAGTTGGGCACTTGTCTGATAAAGCACTAATGACCCCTACACCTGGTCTCCACGCATACCCCAGTTCTTATATAACTGAGCGGGTATTCGGATTCACTCCGGACTATCGGGCCCGGAGGTTGAAGCGAAAAGGTCCGCAATGACAATTGATCTACAATCCGGCTAGAAGGCATTATACATGTCACTTTAATTACATAGTCATGCAGACTGACTAAACTCCTCCTGTATACCATCCAACAGGCGGTCTAGCTTACAATCCTGTTGGGAATACTTCTCGGCTAATTCTACTTGCCCATAAACTAAGCTAACAGGGATCTCTTTTCCGTCGGGCCCCACAGGTCCAACCTCGGCCATGTGATTTGGGTCTGCCTTGGTATACCAAGTCTTCACCATGGCCTAGGCCTCTCTGGCACCCTGTCGGCAGGCCGATATCTTCCATAATCGAAGGTGCCGCCATGCTCCCTTGAGCTTCTCCATAAGCTCTGCAACGCCCTCTGGCAGGGAGACAGATGGCCACAAAGCATGGGCAACACCTTGCATCACCTGCCGAACTTGTTCGTGCAGATGTGACAGCTCGGATAAAAGATCACCCGCAGACCCGGGCATTTCCTCCGCGGGACGACCCGTCAGCATACCAACAGACATAACACTGTTAGTCAGCTTCTTCGCCGAATTCCTTTAAAAGGATTCGTTCAAGCACTTACTGAAAATGCCATGCCGAAGCCGCTTATTCTCCTTCTCGGAGTAGGCAAGCTGGCCCCGAACGTCTTTTAGTTCCACGCTCAGCTTAATATTGGCGTCTTGGAGATTGTTTTTCTCCCGCCTAACCTCAGTCAGCACGCGTTTGCCAGCCTCTAGCTGTTGCATAACATGCTGGTCCTCCGGATTTTCTCCGGATTCATCTACAACATCTGTCGTTAGATCTGCAGCCATGCCGCACATTATATGGTAACCATCACTCTTTAAAATAAATGTTACCAGCAGATTACTTTTTCGGTTCCTGCAATGCGGCCACAGCAGCCCGTAGTTGGGTCTTGCATTCCTCTAGCTCATGTGTTAGCCTAGTATTCTTCTCTGTAAGAACGTGCACAAATAAGGTGATCCTTAAATCAGTTCTGCTAACTGTTTCAAGTCTCAGGGGCTACTGATACATATGAATCGTCATATTCACTTACCCGTACATCCTTTACATATTGATCCGTGGCTCTGGCTAGGCCATCTTGAGCAGCACGGAGGTACGCCTCTCCGGAATTGAAGGCATCAAATGCCTCTGGTGAGAAACAAGCGTCCCGGAGTACGGCCCGGCGGCGCCTATGGTTCATGGCACTGTCCACTTTTGAGTTAGTAGCGGATAACCTATCCGCATCCTCCGTAGAGGGATTATCCGGCGCCTGCCCCATATCAGCTTCCGCCTCTATGTCCGGTCCTGGCACCCGGCTGGTGGAAGCATGATTAGTAACATCACCGGACATATTCCGGTGAGTGTTTTTTCTGTTAAAGAAATGTGGGCGTCATTATATTTCAAGAGGGACGACAACCACGGAGCGGGGTTTGTTATACCTTTGCGCTGACGTCTCCGTCCTGACCGCCTTCCTTTTTGGCCTGCCCGGCCTCGGTGCCTCCTGTTGGCATGTTTCCATGGGCTCGGCAGGGCGTCCCGAATGCCTTCCCTGTAAAATGCCATGTGTATATGGTGGATGAAGTGTCTAAAAGGGGATCCTAATTTTGGAGTTGGGGTTTTTTGGTTTTTGACGTGCGATGCAGGGAGCAGTCTGGGATAGTCGGCCGTAATGGCCACCACGGCATCATCGCAGCTTAACTGATAGAACTGCCGATCTATCAGCTCCACGGATATAACCGAATCTTCTTCGAGTCCGGAGTCGAGGGCCCGGTCAGGGTCCTCTGGTTGTGGAGAAGGGCTGCTGACCTCCTTTATGGCCTTTCGCAGTTCCTGCCGCAACGTGGCAAGGTAAATACTTACGACAAAGAATGCGGGAAAAATGGGAGCAGGGAGATATGACTTACCCAGCTTGGAGGATTGTACATGGAGAATCCATCCCGTGGTTTGATGCGGGTGAACTCCTCCTCCTCACCCTTGAACAGTTCGGACAGGATCTTCGCTAGACAAGCAGCATTGTAAGAACCCTTACGCCCGCAGCGGGTGGCGTCATCCGCCCCGTTATAACACCACAAGGGGTGCCCACAATATTGAAGTGGCTGCACTCCCTGCATTATGCAAATTGACATAACTTCAATTATTGTCAATCCTGATTGAGCCAGTGCTTTGATCCGGTTCATCAGATAGAGGACTTCTCTGTTGTCTTCCGCCTGGGGGCTCCGTGGGCTCCAACTTCAGCGCTTCTTCAGAGGAGCATTGTTGAGCTCAGGTAGACCCCGCCGAACAGGGTCCGGAAGGGGGACGTCCTCCATATAAAACCATTTCGAAGGCCAGTCTTTGGACGGCTTCTTCAGGGTACCGGACAGGTATTTGGTGTCGGCGATGCGCCATATTTCGGTTCCGCCCACTTGATAAAGTGATTCCCTCTATGTGCGAAGGACAAGGCAGAATAGCCTTTTCCATAGCTCGAAGAGAGCCTCGCAGCCAGGAACAACTCACAGAAAGCAACATAGCTGGCGATATGTAGAATGGAGGCAGGGGTGAGATTGTGTAATTGGAGGTCGTAGAACTCCAGGAGCCCACGGAGGAACGGGTGAATTGGAAATCCAAGTCCCCTTAGTAAATAAGGAACAAGGCAGACCCGTTCTCCCATGGAGGGACAAGGAAGGCTCTCCGCTTGCGCCCCACCATTGTAGGTGGCAAGCCCGGCCCGAACGGGCACCATATACGCCGGAGGGAGAAATCCCTTAGTCTGCAGCTCGACTAATTGGCTGTGCGGGACTGAACACATCTCCCAATCACCAGGCTTAGGGCTACGGGGGCGGGAGGAGGAGCTGCGGAGGTCGGCCATGCTGGAATGGATCTTTTCGAAGCATGCTCTGATGAATTCTCGCTGGGGGAGGATGATATGGATCGCATCTAAGAATCCCCATCCCTTTAATAGACAATTTATTTATCTGGCTAGGGGGCGAATGTAAAAATGCCCTGGCGCCTCGTATTCATTCGACGCGTGGGAGATAGCCCTTATTGGGCACAGAAGCCAAGAGGTTCAACATTTATGGAGCCGGACACTGCTTACGAACACTTGAAAGTTGGAGAAGAACCCGCCTTGCAATGCCGAAGACAACACTGCGCGCCGGACTCATCGTCATTGAAGCCTGGTTCGGGGGCTACTGAGGGAGTCCTGGATTAGGGGGTATCCGGAAAGCCGGATTATATCCTTTCGCCGGACTGTCGGACTATGAAGATACAAGATTGAAGACTTCGTCTCGTGTCCGGATGGGACTCTACTTGGCTGGAAGGCAAGCTAGGCAATACGGATATGTATATCTCCTCCTTTGTAACCGACCTTGTGTAACCCTAGCCCCCTTCGGTGTCTATATAAACCGGAGGGTTTTAGTCCGTAGGACAACATACAATCATACCATAGGCTAGCTTCTAGGGTTTAGCCTCTCCGATCTCGTGGTAGATCTACTCTTGTACTACCCATATCATCAATATTAATCAAGCAGGACGTAGGGTTTTACCTCCATCAAGAGGGACCGAACCTGGGTAAAACATTGTGTCCCCTGCCTCCTGTTACCATCCGCCTTAGACGCACATTTCGGGACCCCCTACCCGAGATCCGCCGGTTTTGACACCGACAGCGAGGTATACAACAAGGATCTTAAGGACAACATCTACCAGATATGTGGACGACGAGATGAGCAATTGGAGATGATTTGCACCAGGAGGGATAAATCCATTGCAACCTACATCCAGGAGTTAAACCAACACATTCGTCGTCAGGAGAACCAGATGTGCTCCGGCATGATAGTCATGAAGAAAGTGATGACCAGGAACATGGAGCTAGAAGAGGAACTCAAGTCTACACGCGATGGATATGAAGAATAAATTGCAGTACTACTGGAGAAGAATGAAGACCTGAAAAAAAAGATAGGGATATTCATGGGAGATCCCGCACCTGAGGAGGATAACCATCCTGAAGAATACATCATACTCGAAGACACCGCCTCCGACCCCGATAGTGATGATGATTATGAAGACGAAGATGGAGAAGATATCATGGAGTCTTCCACTGATCAAAATTTCTAGTCGACTAACATAATATTATTAGCATTCCCCCATGTAAATAGTAATAGTCCGAGCTTTTTGTTTTGATAGCTAGATCAATTGTGTGATCTTGTTTGAATTGAGTGGTGTGAAATGAATGTGTTTGTCTCATGTGCATACGGGTAGTGAATTTCTCCTTAGACCTCACTCTATTCTGTTCTCACCCCTCTAAACCTATCAAATGCCTCCGAGATGTGACCCCGGATTTGTCTTCCCACCGGAGCTCACTCAGTTGATCGAACAACAGAATGCCTTGATGTGGTTGCTAGTCCAGAACCAAGGCAGCAACAGCAACAACAACAACAACAACAACAATCCACCGCTACCACCTCCAGTTGACAACTTAGCCCGGTTTCTAAGGTTGAATCCACCGGTGTTATCTAGTAGCACCGAGTCGATTGTTGCTGATGACTGGCTCCGCAAGATTGGAAGGGAGATGACCACCGCAGGTTGCACAGATGCTGAGAAGGTGCGCTTTGCCGCACACCAACTGGATGGACCCACAGCCTCACGGTGCGAGAATTACACTGCCACCTTCCTCATGGCTAATGTCACTTGGGATCAGTTTCAGCAAGCCTTCCGCACTGCACATGTCTCAGCTGGAGCTATGAGTATGAAGAAGCGTGAATTTCGCAACTTACGCTAGGGAAATCGTACTGTGGGGCAGTACATGGATGAGTTCAGCAAGTTAGCTCGCTATGCCCCAGATGATGTGGCCACAGATGCCGCGAAGCAGGAGAAGTTCATGGAAGGGTTGAACGATGAGTTGAGTATGCAGTTGATAGTGGCAACATTCACTAACTACCAGGAGTTGGTAGACAGGGCTGTTATGATTGAAGGCAAGCAGCAGCAGATAGAGAGCCGCAAAAGGAAGTATGGACAGGGGAAGTACAATTATGGAGCTCAGCAGAAGCCTCGCTTTACCCCAAATTCGAGAAGACATACCCATCATAACCATGGAGGCCATACTCACAATGGAGGAAGCTCACATAACCACAGTGGTCCCAAGAATGGAAATGGGAATGGAGGAAACAACAACCAGAACCGTTCCAACCCAGCAACACCCGCCAAGAAGGATCTGAGTCATGTCACCTGTTACAAGTGCGGGATGACTGGATGATACGTCTCCAACGTATCTATAATTTTTTATTATTCCATGCTATTATATTATCTGTTTTGGGTGTTTAATGGGCTTTATTATGCACTTTTATATTATTTTTGGGACTAACCTATTAACCGAAGGCCCAGTGCAAATTGCAGTTTTTTTTGCCTATTTCAGTGTTCCACAAAAAAGGAATATCAAACAGAATCCAAACAGAACGAAACCTTTGTTAGGATCTTTTTTGGAACAAACGCAATCCAGGAGACTTGGAGTGGAGGTCAAAGAAGTAGCGAGGCGGCCACGAGGTAGGGCAGCGCGCCTAGGGGGTAGGCGCGCCCCCACCCTCGTGGGCCCCACGGAGCTCCACCGACCTACTTCTTTCGCCTATATATACTCTTATACCCTGAAAACATCCAAGGGAGCCAAGAAACCACTTTTCCACCGCCGCAACCTTCTGTACCCGTGAGATCCCATCTGGGGACCTTTTCCGGTGATCTGCCGGAGGGGGATTCAATCACGGAGGGCTTCTACATCAACGCCATAGCCTCTCCGATGATGTTTGAGTAGTTTACCACAGACCTTCGGGTCCATAATTACTAGCTAGATGGCTTCTTCTCTGTCTTTGGTTCTCAATACAAAGTTCTCCTCGATGCTCTTGGAGATCTATTCAATGTAATACTTTTTGTGGTGTGTTTGCCGAGATCCGATGAATTGTGGGTTTATGATCAACTTTATCTATGAACAATATTTGATTCCTCTCTGAATTCTTATATGCATGATTTGATATCTTTGCAAGTCTCTTTGAATTATCAGTTTGGTTTGGCCTACTAGATTGATCTTTCTTGCAATGGGAGAAGTGCTTAGCTTTGGGTTCAATCTTGCGGTGCTCGATCCCAGTGACAGAAAGGGAACCAACACGTATTGTATTGTTGCCATCGAGGATAAAAAGATGGGGTTTATATCATATTGCTTGAGTTTATCCCTCTACATCATGTCATCTTGCCTAATGCGTTACTCTATTCTTATGAACTTAATACTCTAGATGCATGCTAGATAGCGGTCGATGTGTGGAGTAATAGTAGTAGATGCAGAATCGTTTTGGTCTACTTGACACGGACGTGATGCCTATGTTTATGATCATGCCTAGATATTGTCGTAACTATGCACTTTTCTATCAATTGCTCGGCAATAATTTGTTCACCCGCCGTAATTTATGCTATCTTGAGAGAAGCCACTAGTGAAACATATGGCCCCCGGGTCTAGTTTACATCATATAAGTTTCTGATCTACAATTCTAGTTTACTATTTATTTGCAATCTTTACTTTCCAATCTATACAAAAAATACCAAAAATATTTATCTTATTATCTTTATCAGATCTCACTTTTGCAAGTGGCAGTGAAGGGATTGACAACCCCTTTATCGCGTTGGTTGCAAGGTTCTTATTTGTTTGTGCAGGTACTAGGCGACTTGCGTGTAGTCTCCTACTGGATTGATACCTTGGTTCTCAAAAACTAAGGGAAATACTTACTCTACTTTGCTGCATCACCATTTCCTCTTCAAGGGAAAACCAATGCATGCTCAAGAGGTAGCAAGAATGATTTCTGGCGCCGTTGCCGAGGAGATCTACGCCAAGTCAAGACATACCAAGTATCCATCACAAATTCTTATCCCTCACATTACATTATTTTCCATTAGCCTCTCGTTTTCCTCTCCCCCACTTCACCTTTGCTGTTTTATTCGCCCTTTTTTTGTTCATCTCTTTTCGCTTGCCTCTTGTGTGCTTGTGTGTTAGGTCGTCTATTTTTCCCTCATGGCTAGTTCTCCTATCATTGTTAACACTCCCGATAATGAAGTTCTTAATTTTAAACAAAGGGAGGGAGAAAACCTCAAATATGCTTGGTATAGAATTTGCAATGCTCAAAATAGATCTATTAAAAGGCAATCTACTTCCGTTCTTCTTCGCAATTTTTACGTAGGCATCACTCCTTGGTATAGATATGTTCTTGACACCATCACCGGAGGAAATTTCTTGGGAAGCCATACCTTTGATTCTTGTAATGCTATGATAGATTTGTTAGGCCCACCACCTCTTTTGGTCAATGGAACTATTTTAACTTTGGAACATGTGATGTAAAGGCTTTATATTATTGAAAATAAAATTTCCACTGTAGAGTTAATTGAAAATTTGGATAAAAAGATCCACAACCAAATTTCTCAATATGGATCTAAGGTAGGAGTTACTCTGAAAAATCTTAAGGAAAAGGAACCCATAGTCAATGAAAATATAGATCAAGATTCCACTAGAATTGATAAACTCGAAGAAATTATTACCAACTTGGGGTCCGCTTTTTCTGCCGTTAAAAACAACTCAAATCCCCCTCCTACCAAAGTTGCCAAATTTATCTATGTTCCTAAAAATAAGGGTGAATCTTCTAGTAAGAAAAATGAAGATCTCAAGTCAATAAGTGTTCACCCCAACTTTTTAGATATCATTAAGGAACCTTTTGCTACAAATGAATTTCTTGATTTCCTACCTAGGAGTTATATCATTTGCAAAAATAAAGAACCTCCTAAGGGTTATAAGTTTTCAATTGAAGAATTGCCTACCAAAGATGACAATACCTAGATCTATTCTTACCTTTATGCCTAGCTAGGGGCGCTAAACGATAGCGCTTGTTGGGAGGCAACCCAATTTTATTTTTGTTCCTTGCTTTTTGTTCATGTTTAGTAATAAATAAATCAGCTATCCTCTATTATGATTGTGTTTTGTGTGTTTTTAATTAGTGTTTGTGCCAAGTAAAGCCTTTAGGATCTTCTTGGATGATTGTTATTTGATCTTGTTGAAAAAAACAGAAAGTATGCACTCACAAGAATAATTTTCATTTTTTACCAGAGAGCGACAAAATACCAATTCCAACTGTAGTAGATCAATATACAAATTATTTAGGACGTCCTAATTTATCAGGATTTTTGGGGTTACAGAAGTATTCGAAACCTACAGATTACTACAGATTGTTCTGTTTTTGACAGACTCTATTTTTCGTGTGTTGTTTGATTATTTTGATGAATCTATGGCTAGTATCGGGGGGTATGAACCATAGAGAAGTCGTAATACAGTAGGTTTAACACAAATATAAATAAAGAATGAGTTCATTACAGTACCTTAAGGTGGTGATTTGTTTTCTTATACTAACAGAGCTCATGAGATTTTGTGTTGAGTTTTGTGTTGTGAAGTTTTCAAGTTTTTGGGTAAAAGATTTGATGGATTTTGGAACACAGAGTGGCAAGAGCCTAAGCTTGGGGATGCCCAAGGCACCCCAAGGTAAAATCCAAGGACAACCAAAATCCTAAGCTTTGGGATGCCCCGGAAGGCATCCCCTCTTTCGTCTTCATCTATCGGTAACTTTACTTGAGGCTATATTTTTATTCACCACATGATATGTGTTTTGCTTGGAGCGTCTTGTATGATTTGAGTCTTTGCTTTTTAGTTTACCACAATCATCCTTGCTGTACACACTTTTTGGAGAGACACACATGAATCGGGAATTATTAGAATACTCTATGTGCTTCACTTATATCTTTTGAGCTAGATAAATTTTGCTCTAGTGCTTCACTTATATCTTTTTAGAGCACGGAATGAATTCGAAAGAATGCAGAAGTAAGGAAATGAGACGACTCTTTCTTGAACAATTTCATAAGCAGATCTTCCCCTCCACACCAATCACGAGTTTTTTTATTCCTCTCACATATCGTCGTCACGCCCTTAATGATAGGTTTTGAAAAAGATTTTTCATGTCATTCCCATTTAGGTTTGATTCGGATCCCTCCGTTGTTTCCCTTTCCTCCCGAACCTTTTCCTCGAAATGATAAAGAATCTGGTACACTCGAATTGTATTATTTAAGTGCTTATTGCTTGCCAAAAATCCTAAAAGAGAATTTTTAGAAAAAGCGTTTTGTAGTGATTTCTTTCGCAAAAGTCATGAAGATCTTAAAATGATTGGTGTTTTTTTCTATTGATTCCTTATTTAGTAAAATTAATATTGATGAAAAAGGGACTGGAGAAGAGTCAACTTTAGGTAGAAGGCGTCCCAATAGTTTAGAGGGTGAAAATCTTGTTGAGAAAATTGATAAAAGTGGGTTTGAAGAGGTCAAAACTTTAGCTAGTGATGTGCCCACTCTTTTGGATTACAAAGACTTCAATTATGATAGTTGCTCTTTGATTGATTGTATTTATTTGTTGCAATCCATGATAAATTCACCCCATGCTTATGAACAAAATAAAGCTTTTACTAAACATATTGGTAATGCTATGATGAAAGCTTTTGAAGAAAAATTGGAATTAGAAGTTTCAATTCCTAAAAAATTGCATGATGAATGGGAACCTACTATCAAGGTCAAGGTTAAAAATTATGAGTGCTTTGCTTTGTGTGACTTGGGTGCTAGTGTTTCTACTATTCCGAAATCTTTATGTGATGTGCTTGGTCTTACCGATCTTGAATCATGTTCTCTAAATTTACACTTGGTGGATTCTACTATTAAAAGCCTATGGAAAGAATTAATGATGTTCTTATTCTTGCAAATAGAAATTATGTGCCATAGATTTTATTGTTCTTGATATTGATTGCAATCCGTCTTGTCCAATTATTCTTGGTAGACCGTTTTTACGCACTATCGGTGCTGTGATTGATATGAAAGAAGGCAATATTAAGTTCCAATTTCCTTTGAGAAAGGTTATGGAACGCTTTCCTAGAACAAGAATTAGGTCACCTTATAAATCAATCATGAGGGCATCTTATGGATCTCGAACCAAAGATGACAAAACTTAGATCCTTGCTTTATGCCTAGCTAAGGGTGTAAAACTATAGCGCTTGTTGGTAGGCAACCCAATGAATAAAATTTATTTTTGCTTTTTTGCTTCCTGTTTTTGAGTGTTAGCACAATTATTCTACTGTTATGATTGTGTTTTTTATGTTTTAATTAGTGTTTGTGCCAAGTAAAGCCTTTAGGATCTTTTAGGGTGATAGTTGTTTGATCTTGCTGAAAAAAACCGAAACTTTTGCACTCACAAAAATAATTATCATTTTTTATCAGAGAGCGATAAAACACCCATTCTACTTGTAGTAGATCTATATACAAATTGCTCAGGCCGTCCTAATTTTTCAGAATTGTTGGAGTTACAGAAGTATTCGAAATAGTCAGATTTCCACAGACTGTTCTGTTTTGACAGATTCTGTCATGTTTGTGTTGTGTGCTTATTTTGATGGCTCTATGGTTTTCTTTGATGAGTTTTTGCATAGAAAAGTTGGAATACAGTAGATATAATGCAAGAACAAAATATGAATTGGTTTGATACATCACCTATGGTAGTGATTTATTATTCTTATACTAACGGATCTCATGAAGGTTTTGTTGAGTTTTGTGTGATTGAAGTTTTCAAGTTTTGCGTTATCTTACGATGGACGAAGGAATAAGGAGTAGAAGATTCTAACCTTGGGGATGCCTCGGCATCCCAAGCAATTATCCAAAAATGAGAAACCAACTAAGCTTGGGAATGCCCCCGAGTGGCATCCCCTCTTTCTTCTAACGACCATCGGTATTTTACTCGAAACTATATTTTTATTCGTCACATACTATGTGTTTTGCTTGGAGCGTCTTGTATGATATGAGTCTTTGCTTGTCTTATTTTGTGTTTTAAGTCTTGATCCCTTGCTGGACACACCTATTTTAGAGAGCCAAAATTATGTCATGACTTGTTAGAATTGCTCTCTATGCTTCACTTAAATTTTTTATGAGCCTTGGACTTGCTCTAGTGCTTCACTTATATCTTTTTGAGCATGGTGTGCTTTATTATTTGAAAGACATGCTCTCTTGGTTCACTTAGATTTATTTGAGAGTTAGTATTTTTTTTAGTAAATTCTCTCTTGTTTCACTTAAATTAATCTAATAGAAAGAAATATTATGCTCATGATCTTCACTTATATTTGTTTGAGCTTGTCAAAAGCAACACATGAAAATTAGTCCCAAAGTGATAGATATACAAGAAGGATATAATAAAAACTTTCATGAATATCATTGGACAAAATAAACTTGATTCTTAGTAATAGTTTTGAGATATGATGATGTGATATGTGAGTCATCTTGATGAGTAATTATGCTTTAGTAAGAATATTGGTGTTAAGGTTTGTGATTCCCGATGCAAGCACGAAAGTCAATAGTTATGCAATGAAATTATATCCTACTTATGGTGCATTATTCAGTGTTAGTTATGCTTAATTCTCGCTTATGAGATTATTCGTTTCTTGGTTGGTCGCTTCCCAATCTTTTGCTAGCCTTCATTTTGCGCTAAGTATGATCACTACTTGTGCATCCAAAAACCTTTAAACCATTTTTGCCACATGAGTCCACTATATCTACCTATATGTGGTATTCTTTTGCCGTTCTAAGCAAATTTGCATGTGCCATCTCCAATTTTCAAAAATAGACTTCTCTTTTGTGTGTTTGTTTCGCTCGCGGAGCAATGAGGGGTGGCTAATATTTTGCATGCTGGATGTGTTATTCTCAATATGAGTGTTTATTCACTTGTCATTGCATGAGAGTAAGGCAAAGGTATTAGGGATGCCCAGTCCAGAAATGCAAAAAAAATGAATTTACTTTATGTTGTCAAATAATAAATTCCTTGGAAAGTGTTGGTATGGAGGGCACCCGTGGATACGGTTAGCCATGGAAAGTGAAAGTATGGTGGAAAAGAAATAAACTTTATTTTCTGTTTGGGAACCGCCTATGATATATCTAAGCATGGAAAGTATTGGGAACTCTAAGTCGTTTTCATTGGTGGTATGGATACACCTCCCAAAATGTTTGTTTCTCTAAGTTTTTTGCTTTGAGCTCTGGCACCTCTACAAATCCCTACTTCCCTCTGTGGAGGGCCTTTCTTTTACTTTATGCAATTTTTATTTTGAATTTGAGTCTCCATCTTCTCATATAAAAGCACCAACTAGGAGGCAATTTGATCGTACTTGAGTATTGGACATAGCTAATATGTGAGTGTGTTTCATGAATGGATCAATGGTTGAGCATGATGGGCTAGGGATAGCTTATTTTAGCGTTGATATTTTGAAAGACATGGTTGCTTGTTGATATGCTTGAGTATTTAAATTATCATGTCAAAACTAGACTATTGCTTTGAACAATATAAAAGTCCAACTGTCCATGCTATAAAGAAAAAAAATATGATATGACATGTTAGGCAGCATTCCACATCAAAAATTCTGTTTTTACCACTTCCCTACTCGAGGACGAGTAGGAGTTAAGCTTTGGGATGCTGATACGTCTCCAACGTTTCTATAATTTTTGATTGTTCCATGTTGTTATATTATCAATCTTGGATGTTTTACAATAATTTTATAGTCATTTTATATCATTTTTGGTACTAACATATTGACATAGTGCCAAGTGCCAGCTGCTATTTTTCCCATGTTTCTTACATCACCGAAAATCAATATCAAACGGAGTCCAAATGCCACGAAACTTTACAGAGAATTTTTATGGTGCAGAAGGAACACATCGGGCCTTGGCTGTGCCTTGGGGGTGCCCCCCGAACCGCCTCTTTCCTCTATAAATACCCCAATATTCCCAAAACACTAGGGGACTTGACAAAATATTGATCCAGCCGCCGCAGAGTCCAGAACCACCAGATCCAATCTAGACACAATCTCAGATGGGGTTTACCACCTCCATTGGTGCCCCTCCGATGATGCGTGAGTAGTTCTTTGTAGACCTTCGGGACCTTAGTATCTAGATGGCTTCATCTCTCTCTCTCTCTTGATTCTCAATTTAATGGTCTCTTGGAGATCCATATGATGTAACTCTTTTTGTGGTGTGTTTGCTAGGATCGATGAACTTTGAGTTTATGATCAGATCTATCTTTTTATATCCATGAAAGTATTTGAGTTTCTTTGATCTCTTTTATGCATGATCTCATATAGCCTCGTATTTCTTCTCCGATATTTGGGTTTTGTTTGGCCAACCTGATCTATTTATCTTGCAATGGGAGGAGGTGCTTTGTAGTGGGTTCGATCTTACGGTGCTTGATCCTAGTGACAGAAAGGGAACCGACATGTATGTATCGTTGCTACTAAGGATAAAACGATGGGGTCTATCTCTACATAGATAGATCTTTTCTACATCATGTCATCGTTCTTATTGCATTACTTCGTTTCTCCATGAACTTAATACACTAGATGCATGCTGGGTAATGGTCGATGTGTGGAGTAATACTAGTAGATGCAGGCAGGAGTCGGTCTACTAATCTTGGACGTGATGCCTATATAATGATCATTGCCTGGATATCGTCACGAGTATTTGAAGTTCTATCAATTGCCCAACAGTAATTTGTTCACCCTCTGCTTTGCTATTTTTCTCGAGAGAAGCCACTAGTGAAATCTATGGCCCCCAGGTCTCTTTCTCATATTATTTGCCTTTGCGATCTACTTTTATTTGCTTTTATTTTTAGATCTATTAATCAAAAAAACCCAAAATACTTTGCTGCACTTTATTTTATTTGTGATGTATTTATCCAATCTATTACAACCTTTCTCTCATCACCCACCAATTTCTGGCACCGTTACCCAAAAGGGATTAACAACCCCTTTAACACGTCAGGTTGCGAGGATTTGTTATCTGTGTGCAGGGGCTGTTTACGTTGTGTTGCTTGGTTCTCCTACTGGTTCGATAACCTTGGTTTCATATCTGAGGGAAATATCTACCGCCGTTGTGCTGCATCATCCCTTCCTCTTTGGGGAAATACCGACGTAGCTTCAAGCGACATCAGCAGGTCGGGGTTTTCTTGACGAAAATAAGGAACAAGATGAGGGAGAAGCGAGTTGGGGTTTTCTTCAAGAGAGGAAGCTGAGGGAGAAGAGTGAAATGATGGTTGCTTCGTCCGTCCAACTTACTACTGGAAAGGTGGAGGTTTTGTGATTTGACGGCTCATTGGGCATTACTACGGCGCTTCGATTGGGGTAGTCTATCGTGCAGTTGGGCACTCTAGTATGGAGTAATTTAGTGCATGGCTAGTGGACCCTGATGCTGGCTCTCCCACATGTCGGCGAAAGTGAGTAGCAAGGTTCCCAACGACCGTCGAAGAAGATCTGCACGGTAGAGCGTGTCCACTGTTTATGAAGAAAAAAATGATTACAGGAAGCATTTCTACTCTTATGACGGAGGAGTGCGAAACATGGCAGCCACTTGAACTTACACAGTGCTCCTACTACTAGGCATGTGCAATGGTTCATACGTCAGTACTACATAATCTTGTTACTAGTGTAGTAAGATATGACAATAACAAATGATGTTGTGCGCATGTCAACTATATGAACAGTAATGTGACATAGTACCCTTTTTTGACTGTACGGTCGAGAATGAACGATGAGATCAATGGTAACAGAACTAGGTCTACAATGGATGAAGAGTATGGTGCTACAGTACTCCACAGAACATGAACCATATGAAGCATAAATCAGTGTTAGGCAGGGTGTATGAAGGGTGCATGGGATGGGAGCAAATGTTCCCTTCTCGACCCACTTTTGGGTGTTTGGAAGAGTGCAAGGGTGCATGAGTCCACACTATTAGGTTAACACAAATACACTAGGAGCATGCATGGAGAGGGGTGCTGAGATGAGCATGCACGAAGAGGGAACAACTATATTAGGATGAGAATGCAACCAAACATACCCACACGCTTTGTGCTACAGTGATCTGCACCGTCTGAGTTTGATCCAACGGTCATGTTGCACCGAGACATGGACATGCCCATGTAGAGGACGCCTAAACACCATTGAAGTCCCTCTACTTCTCGAGGCGCATGACGTTGGTGATGCAGGGTGCCACCGCCCGCAGAGCCCGCTCCTGGTCGACGGGAGCCAGCTCGTCAAACACAGCGCCCAATGGGACGGATGGATTCCGATGACATAGCCCTGAGAGGATTCAACTGGCAACGGCGAAGGCAACCCTCAACCCCTCCTTGTCCAGCTCCGCCCCCACCATCGTGCAGAGATGGCTCAGCTCCTCAGAGATATAGGTGAAGAAGGAGACCGGGTCAGGAAGCTGTAGCTCGTTGAAGTCGACGGGATGGTCGAACAGGTTTAGCCCGACGCCCGACATGGTCGCGCTGGCACGACGGTAGGCACCACGCACCCACAACACGTGCGTGGCAACATGGTCCACCAAGTGTCTGAGGCAATCCTGGACCTCGTCACGATCGGCCCGCTCGCACTCCAGCCGGCTCGCCTGACTGCCTATCGTATCTCCCGCTTTCTGTAGCAATGTCGCTGATGCCTCGACCATCTTTGTGGTGGACGCCTGCCGCTTTTGAAGCTCTGTGAACTCCCTCACATAAAGGAGGAGCATGGCATTCCTCTCCTCCTTGAGCTCACGGAGCTCTACGTCCTTGGCCCTGAGCTCCGCATCCTTGGCCTGGACCTCCTGTGTCAGGCGCCTCATCTCAGACTCCGTGATCTGGTGCACCGCCATGGAACTAGGTAGAAGCAATGGGAAGAGGAAGCAAAGGGGGCAAAACGGCTTAAAGGCAATCTACGGAATGGAAGAGGGAGCCAGCCGAGGCGCGGGCTGAATCCTTTGGTTTTCACCATGGGAAAACACCAGTTGACGACTTCTCGCATCAAGGAGCAGTGGATTTTACAGGTGGAGTCATCGTGACTAATTGCTTCCGCGCCTGCTCCCGTCAATCAAAAAATAAAAATCATGCTGCGTTTGCTGTACCCAAAGACCATAGCAACGCCGCGGTGGATATTTAAATTTACCTGCCAGCAAGGACATAAAAAAGGGGTGAAAAAACAAATGTGGCGGTGGCCTAGCTAATCGGTCGCACTAGCCCAACTAGCTAGCCACTGTGCTTCACTGATGTACTCGGCGGGAAAGGTGGTCTTTCGTGATTTGATGACTTATTTACTTTCTTTGGCGCTACGGCCGAAGAGGACACAGAAAACACGTGGTAGGGCATCCCACGTCTCGGCAAGGAAGAAAATATGCATGCACCACCCGGGAGGACCCCAAAACCGCACGGTAGGGTGTGCCACGTCTCAGCACGGAGGAAAAATGTGCTAGTAAAAATATACTATATCAGACGTACTACCTATGGTTCGACCTCGGGACCCAGCCAGTTGGTCAAAAACACCCCACTAGCCACACAGCTTCATCATGCTAACATGGCACGGAGGATAGGTGTGGTTAGCTCCGTCTCGACTAGCCACAACATCTCTTGTTCTAGGCGATTCTTCTATTTTCCAAGCTTTTTTAGTTATAATAACACCACGGCAAGATAGCGTCGCTCTTCATGTGTGCCCATGCATCTAAAGGTTAGACAATGGAGAGGAGAGAGAGATCACAGACTTGGGACCCACTAGTAAGTGAGTCAACGGTCATGCACGTGTTGACGAGCCACTCATCTACTCTACTCAACATAATACTGTATAAAATCAAGTTATGGGACAAAGCCAACAACCGTTGTTGTTTCAGGCTATCGACTTACGCTTTGTAGTCCAGGTTGGCTGTTCAAATCCCGTCTTTCAGATTTGTTAGTTTTAGGTCCAAATTTGATCAATGACAAGTGGGACCCCCGTGTGTTGTTCCGATATTTCAGTGTAGGATGGTTTTTTTAAACAAACACTTTGCGCGGTTAGACAAGTAACGGCATGAGTTACACATATTTTGCAAGTTTAGGAACAAAAATGACAGCGGCATAGAATATCAAATCCACCCCACAGTTTAGATGCTATGGTGATACGAGTTTTTACGTAGTTGGAACTGAGATCCAATGGCTTGGGAGTAGTCTTTGTAATTATGCGCAATTTCCAAACTCTCCATGGTTTTTTTGTAAATAAAACATTCAGGCCTCGTGTGTGCCATTGCATCTTGGATCCAGTGGCTCCCAGTTTCTCATATTAGGTGCTCCTCATAGCTTAATTAGTCGCTACGGTGATACGAGCATCTAGGTCATATGATCTGTGATCATATGCCACATGCGTAGTACTTGTACTTTCTGCGCAATTCCCAAACTCTCTCAGGCATATATTGCAAAAACATTCAAACCTCCTACTGTGAGCTGTTAGATCTCCGGGAACTCGTACACCATAGAATCTATGATGCGGGAGCACCTCATATTCTCCCATGCGAGAAAACATCAGGTGCTCTCGCAGCTTGGATGCTACGGTGATATGAGCTTCGAGGTCGTTCGATCTGAGATCCAATGGCATCTGAGCAGTCTTTTTGCTTGTAAGCAGAGGCCGAACTCTTTGGGGGCTTTTCTGCAAAAAAACATTCGAACCACCAAGGAGGTGTTGGATCACAGATCCAACGGCTCCGAAGGGCTTGTATCACCAAAGCATCTAAGGTGTGGTAGCACATTATATTCTTACATATATGAGAATATGAGGTCCTCCTTCATCTTAGATGCTACGGTGGTACGAGCTTCGAGGTCGTTGGATATGGGATCCAAGGGCATCTGAGTAGTTTTTGTACAAATTGTGTGCAATTCTCATTAAGGTTTCCTATAAAAATATTAAGAGATCCTGTGAGCTGCCATATCTCAGATCTACAAGCTCCAAGCAACCCGTATCAGCATATAGCATCTGAGGTGTGGGGGCACATGATATTCTCCCGAGGAGGGGGGTGCACAACCAATCGGTGTTTGGGAGGGTGGGGACAAATATAATGTTCCAATAATATAATCTAAACAATCCTAAATAGAGCTTCACAATTTTATCTAAGGTCGAGGGGTTAACCCCTGACAATCTACATAGCTCCGCCTAAACACAACATTTGCATGTATGTAGTACTAGACTTAATATTCATGTTTCAGTTTCCTGTTCATTTTAAATATTTAATTGAGGACCATGCATGTATTACATTTTACTCCCTTCATTCCTAAATATTAGTCTTTTAGAGATTTTGAATGGACTGCCACATACGGATGCATATAGACATATTTTAGAGTGTAGATTCGCTCATTTTGTTCCATACATAGTCACTTGTTGAAATCTCTAAAAGACAAATATTAGGAACAGAGGGAGTATTTTTTAATTCGTGTCATACATTCATGGTTTGGAAAAATAGATGCACTATACTTACTGGACTGTTGTTGTATTCGTGTGTGTGTGTGTGTGTGGTCATATGCTTGATACATACAAAGTTTTCTCACCATCATACCGTTCATCTTTTAAATTTGAATTTGTAATGAAAAGCTTACTAGGGATACCATGAAATTTGAAATCCACATTGAGATCACTATATTACAAACTCACACTAATTCAAGAACTCATCATAAATCAATTACCATGTTGAGATTACTATTTGCAAGGAAAATACGGGCATTGTAATACACATAGATTCGTTTGGCAATTTAAAGGATTCCTTTCATATTATCGAATGGTAGCACCCAACGGCGTACTAGCCAGATCCTGGCTTGTGTTGATCCTAAAAAAGAAACCCATGTCTCGTGACCTTCTGGTGGCGTGCGTGGTACACACATTAGCCAACCCCAACCAGTCGAGCCTCCGCGTTTCGAGTCAAAATATCTGGCGGCCAGAATTCCAGCCCTAGGAAATTCCCCTCATGTCCTTGGTCCATAATGACTACCGATGAACAACGGAGGGTTACTTTAGTAACTAGACAACGTTACCTACCATGCCGAGCTCGGTTCAATTCCCTCGGTCGCCGCTACCCAAGGTCACCCATCAACTCCATTGCCTAGTACTAATAGGAGTACTACAATAGGATGAGCACAGAATTGAGCCCCATTTGTTCGTGCTAGTACTTAAGTTAATATACCAGGTAATGCACTGGTACGGAGGGATTATCCTTTTACTCTGCATATATATATATATACATATAACTTGTCTGAAGTCTAACTAAGCAAAATGTTTGACCAAATCCTTTCTTAAGAAATACAACAGTAAAGATGTATCGCTTGAAAATTTATTACATGATGCAGGCCACGATATATTCGAATCCTGGATTTTAAATTTCAGAAAATCGAAAGTGACCAGAAATTCATGAAACTGAGCATGGTCTCGTGATATGGCACAAATATTCCAACGTAATTTTTTCCTTCAATTTGAGACAAGCTGCTTATGAGAAGTTGCACAAATGAAGAGCCAAGGTATTTTGGAACAAAGACCTGTCACATTAAGGCGAATGCTTTCACTATTCAAACAGTGGGCATTTACGTGCCGCCATGAGTCCCGCTTCTGATCGGCAGGTGCAGCCTGAGCAAGCGTGTGAGTCGACGGGAGGCGTGCGAGCAGACCGCTACGCAGGCTCACCGGGAGGCGAGCCCTTTGACCAGGCTCCGCCGCCCACCTTCGTCCCAACTGCCCCCACTTTTAATGGCGCCGGTGCCGCAGTTTAAAATCACCCCCGCACTACCCGGTAACGCTAAACTCTTCTCTCTTCCTCTCCGATTCTCATGATGGTCAGCCCTTACTCTTCCAGTTTCCTGAGGAAGACACCCAGCCGGAGTCAAGAAGATAAGGCACTTTGGGACGAGCTTGAACCAGCCTTGAAGGAACACGCGATGCCTGACGCCACTCCCATTCCGCCTCCCATCGCCCCGACTGCGCCAACGCCCATCCCCACAGCATTGATGGGCTGGTAGCCGCACATTATCGCCGAGCTTGATGCCACTGGGTTCCACGAGGTCCCCGCCGACTTTCACGCGACCGTGCAGCTGCCAGGGCATACGCCTGCGCGTGCACTGACGCGCACGCCCCTGCCGGTGCCCGTGCACATGAATGTCTCCATCGCGCCGTTGCCAGCGCTTGTCCCCGCACGGGTACCAGTGCCCTCAGCAGCATGGATGGCCGCCTGAAAGGATCGAGAAGAGGTGTCTAGAGGGGGGGTGAATAGACTCTTAATAAAGAAAAGTAGTAGTTTTAATTTCTTCAAGTTAAGGTGGAGTTTTAGCGCAAGTTTAAACATTCACGATACATTCAAGAAAGCATGGCAAGAGTATATAAGCAGCGGAAAGTAAAGCATGAAATTTGCAAGAAAGTAAAGGGATGGGATTGGAGTGTGCAAACGCAATTGGAGACACGGAGATTTTTGGCGTGGTTCCGATAGGTGGTGCTATCGTACATCCATGTTGATGGAGACTTCAACCCATGAAGGGTAACGGTTGCGTGAGTCCACGGAGGGCTCCACCCACGAAGGGTCAACGAAGATGCAACCTTGTCTATCCCACCATGACCATCACCCACGAAGGACTTCCCTCACTAGGGTAGATCTTCACAAAGTAGGCGATCTCCTTGCCCATACAAACTCCTTGGTTCAACTCCACAATTTTGACGGAGGCTCCCAAGTGACACCTAACCAAGCTAGGAGACACCACTCTCCAAAAGGTAATAAATGGTGTGTTGATGATGAACTCCTTGCTCTTGTGCTTCAAATGATAGTCTCCCTAACATTCAACTCTCTCTCATAGGATTGGATTTCGTAGAAAGATTATTTGAGTGGAATGCAACTTGGGGAAGGCTAGAGATCAAGATTTATGTGGTTGGAATGGAATATCTTGACCTCAACACAAGTGTAGGTGGTTCTCTCTCAGAAAATGTATGTTGGAAGTGTAGGCATGTTCTGATGGCTCTCTCCATGAATGAAGAGTGAGTGGAGGGGTATATATAGCCTCCACACAAAATCTAACCATTACACACAAATCTCCAAACTCGGTGAGACCGAATTATAAAACTCGGTCAAACCGATTTAGTTCAAAATGTGAACGTTAGGATTTTCGGTGGGACCGACATGTCAAGTCGGTGGGACCAATTTCATTAGGGTTAGGGAATAATGTAATCTCAATGAGACCGATACACAAACTCGGTGGGACCGATTTTGTTAATAGACGAACAGAGAGTTGGTCGGGCAAACTCGGTGGGTCCGATTCGCTCATCTCGGTTAGACCGAAACATTATGAAGGGGAAACAGAGGGTTTGCATTGCAATCTTAGTGGGAACGATCGCTCATCTCAGTTGGACCGAAATGTTACGAAGGGAAACAGAGAGGTTGCAATCCCATCTCGGTGAGACCGAGATCCCAATCGGTGAGTCCGAAGTGACTAGGGTTTGTGGCAGTGGCTATGTCAAGTGAACTTGGTGGCGCCGGATAGAAGATTTCGGTGGGGACGAGTTTGACTTTTGGTTTGGGACATATGTGGATATGAGAAAGTAGTTGAGGGTTTTTGGAGCATATCACTAAGAATTTTGAGCAAGTAACTCATTAAGCAACACCTCACACCCTTTTAATAGTATTGGCTTTTCTTATGGACTCAATGTGATCTTGGATCACTAAACGTAAAATGTAGAGTCTTGTGCTTTGAGCTTGAGCCATTCTTTTGTCCTTAGCATTTTGAGGGGTCCACTTTCCAATCCATGCCATGCCAATCATTGAGCTTTCCTGAAATATTTATCTTAAAATAGCATTAGTTCAATGAGTTATATGTTTTTAGGAATTACCAAAACCACCTAGGGATAGTTGCACATTCATGCGCAGAGGTGCATGCCGCATTCAAGCAGATCGGCCTCACCCAAGCCGAGGTCGACGATGTTCAGAAGGGGGCCTCCTCTTCTCCCTTGTCGGCCCTCTCTGCCAGATCCGACGTCAACAACCCAACCACGACTGTGCCACCACCACTTCCGCCACTGGAGCCGCGCGCCGCTCCACCTCCAAGCGCGCTGCCACATCCGTAGGCGCTGGCTGGCAGCCAGCCGGGCGCCCGTCTGATCAACGACGGACCACCGCTGCTTCCAGTACCAAAGCATCCGTCACCACCGGAGCGCGGTCATCACCAACAACCGCGCGAGGATTACTTCACCAAGCTACCGAAACACAATTTCCCTCGCTTCGATGGGGAGTACCCGCACGTGTGGCTGGATCGATGCCTGGCGTATTTTGAGCTCTACCGCGTGCCGGAGCACAGTTGGGTGACCACCGGAGCGCTCTATGTGGAGGGGCACGCTGCACTCTGGTTACGCGCATTTCGGCAACAGAATCCGATTCTCCGCTGGGATATGTTCAGGCACGCGATTGAGGAGGAGTTTGGACCGGATGAATTTGAGTCCCTGATGCATAGCCTTTTGCAATTGCGGCAGACTGGCAGCGTGATTGAGTACAGACAGCAATTCGAGGTTCTCATGTACAATTTTTTGGCCCTGGATGCAACCCTGAGTCCCAAATTATTTATTACACAGTTTCTGATGGGCCTTAAGGATGAGCTGCGCACTGCCGTACACCTTCAAGCACCCAACAGCATCACCCGCGCCACAGTTTTTGCAAGAATCCAGGAAGAGGAGCTCACAAATTTGCACCCCAAATCACGACCATTGCCAGCAGGTCGACCGCCTCCATTGCCCCACTCTGCACCAACTCAGGGACGCCCCCCGGCAGCAGCAACCATTGTGCCAGCGGGGAACCCACCCAAACCGATCGCCGCAGCCAAACAAGCGGCAGATGATTTCGGCAGAGAGCGGCAGTTACGGGATTACAGGCGCCAACATGGCCTGTGTTTCCGCTGTGGCGAGAAGTACTCCAGGGAGCATTAGTGCAAGCGATCAGCTCAGTTACTTACCATTGAGGTCGGAGAATATGGAGAGGTCCTGTCAGATGATGTTGTGCACGCCCTGGAATTGTTAGATGTACTAGTGGTGGATGACGCTGCGTGCTGCCTCCTGTCAGCGCATGCTGCAGAGGGCACAGAAGTGCCAGAAACCATCAGACTTCGCGCTACTGTGGGAGAGAGACAATGTTGTTACTCGTCGACTCCGGCAGTACACATAGTTTCATCAGCACGGCTTTTGCAGAGCATGTTGCAACTCCGACAACCAAGATGCCGGCAGTGGTTGTTCGCGTCGCCACAAGGGTACCAAGACTGGGATGACATGTAGAGAATGAGTACTAGGTACTCCTATTGGATGTAGACATGTCTCCAAGGATAAAGATATGCAACAAGTTCAAGATTTCCTTCCCTTAGATGTCTTTCTCCCCCTGAATCTTATATTTGATAATGGGAGAATATAGGGAATAGAAAAATAGAGCAAAACTGAAACATAAGACAAACTAACATGTCTTTCCCCTCTTAAAGACATGTGACTTCTCTCCTCTTGAATACCAAGCATATGGGGTCTCTCTCTCTGTTAGATGCGATTAAGCATTCTCCCCCTTTGAAGTACTCTCCCCCTTTTTAAGTGAGTAAGCTTTGATGTGATCTCTCTCTCCCCCTTTGACATCAATTTCCAAGAAGGGATCTTCTGGATTGTGAGTCAAATTAGGTTTGGTCCTTGATTCATAGAGCAAAGAAGAATTTAGAGTGTGATGCTAGTAGAGGACAAGAATCATTGAGTGGAGCTGGAGAAAAAATGCAGGACGCAAGTGGAAAATTGTCTTCCCAGCACTAAAATCGATAGCACCGAGTTGTATTCTTCGGTGGCACCGAGTTCAACATAGGGACAACATTTTGTCACCTCAGCTCACTAGGAAAATAAGATCCCACAAAGGTTTGCAAGGAATTATCGGAAGGATTTGCAATTAATTTGATGCAAGGAATGCAGAACAAAACAAAGAAAAGAAAAGGGAAACAAACATGCAAGAGACAAATGCAAAAAAATACAGAGAAACACTAGAGAACTTCATCTAGAACTGGTCGGTGACAAAGTCACCTATGTTAGAGTATATTGACTAAGGAGTCAAGTTAGAACACTTGATCGTAGGTCATACTCATCGTCTAAGCTCAAAATGGGGTTACCATTTTTAGTTTAAGCATTTGATGTATTTGCATCTTGATGAGTTCCTTTGACCCATGACTTGGGGTAAAGCTTCTCTAAGATGGAATAGCATACCTTGGGTGGTGATGTTGAACTTGATCATGTAGTTGAACTTGTGTGGGATGCTCAAGGTTGATGTAGCTCATCAAGGATTGGGAGCACCACTTGTAGCTTGAGTTCATCTACCTACATGGGTTAGTCTTGCAAGGAAGAGCACTTGTGTATCCAAATTGACAATCATGAATTTGGTACCAAATGAAATTTGATATATAGAAATGGTCAAAGGATATGTTGAAAGGTTTCATGCTTGCTTGTCTTCAACCACCATATTGTAGAGACTTGATGATGTAGAGATTGCTCAAGATGTGAGTGATTTGCAATCTCATGGATTTTGGTTCATCCAAGTACCTACAAGGGTTAGATAGCATGCAAGGGTGCAAATATATCCAAGATATATGATCATCATCATAAGAGAAATATCAAGGATTAGTCAAAGGCTCATGCCTTGCATGTATCCAAATGGAGTTTCTACTCCAAGTTTGAGGCATTAATGATGTTCAATTCACCTCTCAAACGGCAAAATACTTTATCATCAAGCGGCTTGGTGAATATATCCGCCAATTGCTTATCAGTACGAACATGCTTAAGATCAATGTCCCCTTTGGCAACATGATCTCAAATCAAGTGATGACGAACTTCAATATGCTTGTTTCGAGAATGTTGCACGAGATTATGAGAAATCTTAATAGCACTTTCATTGTCACAAAGCAATGGAACATGTTTCACATAGATCCCATAATCTTTAAGAGTTTGGTTCATCCAAAGTAACTGAGCACAACATGAATCGGCGGCAATGTATTCCGCTTCCGGTGGATAAGGATACCGAGTTTTGTTTCTTGGAGGACCAAGATACAAGAGATCTACCAAGAAATTGACAAGTACCCGAAGTGGAATTTCTATCAACCTTGTCACCGGCATAGTCCGAGTCAGAATAGCCAACAAGATCAAAAGAAGACCTCTTAGGATACCAAATGCCAAAATTTGGTGTATGGATTAGGTATCTCACTATCCTTTTCACAGCCTTAAGATGACATTCTTTGGGGGCCGCTTGATATCGTGCACACATGCACACACTTAGCATAATATTGGGATGGGAGGCACATAGATATAACAATGAACCAATCATATAGCGATAAACCTTTTGGTCAACTGGTTTGCCATCCTTGGTTAAGTGAAGATGTTCGCTAGTACGCATGGGAGTTTTCATACCTTTGCTTTCTTGCATGTTGAACTTCTTGAATAAGTCCTTGCTATACTTTGTTTGGGAAACAAATGTGCCTTCCTTAGTTTGCTTGATTTGCAAACCAAGGAAGAATTTGAGTTCACTCATCATAGACATCTCAAACTTCTCCGACATTAGCTTTCCAAACTTTTCACTAAAATGAGGGTTAGTTGAACCAAATATGATATCATCAACATAAATTCAGCACACAAATAATTCACCATTAACCCTTTTAGTAAAAAGAGTAGAATCAATCTTTCCAATCTCAAAGCCTTTTTCAATAAGGAACTTGGTCAAGCATTTGTACCACGCTCTAGGAGCTTGTTTAAGACCATAAAGAGCTTTATGAAGTTTGTAAACATGATCGGGTTTGTTAGGATTAACAAACCCGGGAGGTTGTTTAACATAAACTTCCTCCTCAATTTCACCATTTATAAAAGCACTTTTAATGTCCATTTGGTTCAAGGTGATATCATGGTGATTAGCATAGGCAAGTAAGATGCAGATGGACTCAAGTCTAGCAACAGGGGCATATGTCTTACCGTAGTCCATACCTTTGACTTGAGTGTAGCCTTGGGCGACAAGACGTGCTTTGTTGCGGACTACTTGTCCATCTTCGTCTTGCTTGTTGCGAAACACCCATTTGGTACCGATGATGTTGTGGTTGTTGTCGGGCTTCTCGACTAATGTTCACACTTGGTTTCTCTCAAAATTGTGTAGCTCTTCATGCATGGCATTTATCCAATCCGGATCTTCCAATGCTTCTTCAACCTTCATAGGTTCAATGCTAGAGATGAATGAATAATGTTCACAAAAATTAGCCAAACGAGTTTTAGAGCGAGTGATTCTCCCGGTTTGAATATCGTTGAAGATTTGTTCAACGGGATGGTCTCGCGAAACTCTTGCTCGAACTCGTGGGAGCTTTTGTTTGGGTCGGGGTGGAGCATCTTCTTCATCATCTCGTTCTTCTTCTTGGCCTTCTTCGTTGTTGATGTTGTTATTCTCTTGTCGAGGTGGAGAAGGAGGTTGATGAGGTTCATCTTGGTGTACTTCCCCGTTTTCTTCATCTTGGCGTGTTCCACTTGTGGATTCTTCCATGTCATCTATTGGTTCACCTTGTCGTGAGGTAGAAGCTTCCACTTAGACGGACGAGGTACTCTCCTTCACTTCCGTTGGACGAATCTTGTCAATAGACAAGTATTGGATTGCTTCCGAAGGGTCTCTGTATCCTACATCAATTGGCAATGGCTCTACTTGTGAGACGTTAGATTCATCAAACTTCACATCTACTGTCTCTTCAACCTTTCGGGTCAAATTGTTGTAGACACGATAAGTGTGAGAGTTTGAGCCATAACCAAGTAGGAAACCCTCATGAGATTTAGGAGCAAATTTAGAAGGACGATGCTTATCAAGAATGTAACACTTTGAGCCAAATACTCAAAAGTATCCAACTTGGGGTTTGTTACCGGTGAGATGTTTGTATGCCGTCTTGCCGAGTAGCTTGTGAAGATACAAGCGATTTGTTGCATGCCAAGTTGTCTCAACCGCTTCCGCCCAAAAGTGTTTTGGAGTCTTGTACTCATCAAGCATCGTTCTCTCCATCTCGATAAGAGTCCGGTTCTTCCTCTCAACAACTCCATTTTGTTGAGGCGTATATGTAGCCGAGAACTCATGTGAAATCCCTTCTTCGTCAAGAAAGGTATCCACATTTGCGTTCTTGAACTCCGTTCCATTGTTGCTTCAAACTTTCTTGATCTTCACTTCAAATTGATTTTGTGCCTTCCTAGCGAAGTTCTTGAAGATCTTTTGGACCTGTGATTTATCATCAAGAAAGAACACCCACGTAAATCTTTAAAAATCATCGACTATGACTAGACCAAATGAGTTACCACCGAGACTTTTGTAGGCATTGGGACTGAAGAGATCCATATGAAGTAGCTCGAGCGGTCTTCTCGTGGTCATGATGTTCTTCATGGGATGACTTCCTCCAACTTGTTTTCCTGCTTGACAAGCACTACACAATCTATCCTTGTCAAATATAACATATTTCACTCCAAGGATATGATCACCTTTAATAAGCTTATCAAGATTTCGCATGCCCACATGACCTAAACTTCTATGCCACAACCAACCTTTAGAAGACTTAGCAATTAAGCAAGTTCTAGGTTGAGCCTTTTTAGTGAAATCAACAATGTAGAGATCACCTCTACGTATACCGGTAAAGACCATATTGTGGTTATCTCTATGAAACACTTGGCAATCTACTTCGGTAAATAGAACATTGAAACCAAAGTCAGCAAGTCTAGATACGGAAAGTAAATTGTATCCAAGAGATTCAACGAGCATAACATTTTGTATGGAGCTATCATGTGAGATGGCCACCTTACCCTTAGAGTTGTCACCAAAAGTGACATACTTTCGAGGTCTGTCGTTTTCAGCAAGCTCACGAAACATATCCTTGTCTCCAGTCATGTGATCGGTACACCCACTATCAAGAACCCATTCCTTTCCTCCAACCATGTAGCCGCGAAGATTTGCCATAAGACCAAAGTGTCTCATAGACTCATCGAGATCAAAGTCACTATCATCATCCTCATCATAGTATCCATGTTAAACATCGTCTTGTGATGGATCAATTCCTAGAGAGGGTAATTCATTAGATAAATGGTCATCACAGTAGTTATCTTTATGAATTCTAATGGCTTCGGAGATGATATTGCTAATGATTCCAACATCTCCTTTGGCACGTGTGAGATTAGTAAGCTCAAATAGACAATTACCAAATTTGGGATCATTGGAACTCACCTTACTCAAAGCAATAGACTTATGAAGAATTTCATCCAAGTTTTGCAAGGAATAGTTTGGAAATCGTTCCTCAAGAAATCTCCATATGGTGTAGGCACAATCAAGAGTAGGCAAGCTAGCAAACAAGTTTCTAGGCAATCGTCTAGTGATTAGGTTAACAGTTCTAAGATTACGGATCATGTCGATAGACTCATTGATACGTGTCCATCGTATCTACTTTTCAAACACCTTTGACCTTGTTTTGGACTCTAACTTGCATGATTTGAATGGAACTAACACGGACTGACGCTATTTTCAGCAGAATTGCCATGGTGTTATTTTTGTGCAGAAATAAAAGTTCTCAGAATGACCTGAAACTTCACGGAGAATACTTTAGGAATTTATAAAAAATACTGGCGAAAGAATCAACACCAAGGGGCCCACACCCTGTCCACGCGCCCCCCTGTCTCGTGGGCCCCCTGAGGCTCCACCAACCTCAACTCCAACTCTATATATTCACGCTCGGGGAGAAAAAATAAAGGAGAAGGATTCGTCGCGTTTTACGATACGGAGCCGCCGCCAAGCCCTAATCTCTCTCGGGAGGGCTGATCTGGAGTCTGTTCGGGGCTCTGGAGAGGGGAATCCATCGCCATCGTCATCATAAACCTTCCTCCATTACCAATTTCATGATGCTCACCACCATGCGTGAGTAATTCCATCGTAGGCTTGCTGGACGGTAATGGGTTGGATGAGATTTATCATCTAATCGAGTTAGTTTTGTTAGGGTTTGATCCCTAGTATCCATTATGTTCGGAGATTGATGTTGTTATGACTTTGCTATGCTTAATGCTTGTCACTAGGGCCCGAGTGCCATGATTTCAGATCTAAACCTATTATGTTTTCATGAATATATGTGAGTTCTTGTTCCTATTTTGCAAGTCAATAGTCACCTACTATGTGTTATGATCCGGTAACCCCGAAGTGACAATAATCGGGACCACTCCCGGTGATGAGTATAGTTTGAGGAGTTCATGTATTCACTAAGAGTTAATGCTTTGTTCCGGTACTCTATTAAAAGGAGGCATTAATATCCCTTAGTTTCCAATAGGACCCCGCTACCACGGGATGGTAGGACAAAAGATGTCATGCAAGTTCTTTTCCATAAGCACGTATGACTATATTTGGAATACATGCCTACATTACATTGATGAACCGGAGCTAGTTCTGTGTCACCCTATGTTATAACCGTTGCATGAGGAATCGCATCCGACATAATTATCCATCACTCATCCATTGCCTACGAGATTTTCACATATTGATCTTTGCTTAGTTACTTTACCGTTGCTACTGTTACAATCACTACAAAACCAATACTATTACTTTTACCACTGCTACCGTTACTTCCATATTACATTGCTACTAAATACTTTGCTGCAAATATTAAGTCTTTCAAGTGCGATTGAATTGAGAACTCAACTGTTAATACTTGAGAATATTCTTTGGCTCCCCTTGTGTCGAATCAATAAATTTGGGTTGAATACTCTACCCTCGAAAACTTTTGCAATCCCCTATACTTGTGGGTTATCAAGACTATTTTCTGGCGCCGTTGCCGGAGAGCATAGCTCTATTCTTCGAGTCACTTGGGATTTTATATCGGTTGAGCACTATGAGGAAACTGAAAGATGAAAGAACCAAGATTTTCCCCTCAACTACGAGGGCAGGTAAGGAACTGCCATCTAGCTCTGCACTTGATTCACTCTCTATTATGAGTAAATTTGCGACACCTACTCCTACTATTGATTCTGATATGTCGCATGTTATTGATGATGCCACTTCTGCTTTGCATGATTCTTATGATGAAACTACTTCTATGCTTGATAATACTGTGCCATTAGGTGAATTTCTTGATGAACAACTTGCTAGGGTTAGAGAGAATGAAATTATTGAAACTGATAATATTGATGAAAGTGATGATGAAGATTCTCCCCTAGATATGAATTGTCTATTGTGCCTAAAGGTTATGTTATGGATGAAGAAACTAATGAAGCTATGTACCTAGGGTAGGGTCATGGATCTGTTCAAGATACCCTCCCCAAGGACATCCCTAAAGGCACGAGGAGCATTTGAAGAAAAATCATCATCCACTCGACCATGAAGTTATGTTCCACTCGACAATCCTGAAGACACTCGACCGTATAGATAATCATTCGACTACCAGAAGATCTAGAGCCTCTCCACTCTACAACGGTCGAGAATTAAGTCATAGATTTAATGGTCATTATGTATCTTTATTACAGGCGTTACCAGTAACGTCTCCATCTTTATGTACCTTAAACCCTTTGTAATTGAGGGCGGGAGGGGTCTGGCGAACTCTATATAAGCCACCCCCTCCTCAGGGACAAGGGTTCACACCCCCTGTAACACACACGCATATAATCCAGTCGACCGCCTCCGGGCTCCGAGACGTAGGGCTGTTACTTCCTCCGAGAAGGGCCTGAACTCGTAAAACTCGCGTGTACAACTCCTCCATAGCTAGGATCTTGCCTCTACATTCCTACCCCCCATTCTACTGTCAGACTTAGAACCACAATAGTTGGCGCCCACCGTGGGGCAGGTGTCTTAGCGACTTTTTTGGAGAAGTTGCAATTTTGCCGATCCCCTTCATCATGGTTGCAGGCGGAGGTTTGGCTGAGGGCCGCGAGATCCGTCTCGGCGCGCTCGTGTTTGTCGCCGACGACTCCGCTTGGCTTCAGGAGGCTCCACTCGACGTCGACGCACTCCCTGTCCGCGAGACAACGCACTTTCACGCGTGCGTCCGCGGCGTCCTCTTGCGGCAGTCGTCGACCCAATATCGGTCAGCTCCTGTAGCTTCCCCCCTCCCTGCAGCCCGTCGGAACAAACGTTCTGGTCAATCGAGGCTTCGGCGGTGGGTGAAGCATGCGGTGGCTCGCCAGTCGGCCACCCCCCAAGTCGCGGCAATCAAGCCCGACGAAACTCTCTATGGCCTGTTCGATCTGCCGACTGGCTCCGTAGAGACTGCGTCCGAGTGCGACAGCAGCAACCCTGCGGCGGAAGTTTTGATGGTTAATGGACCATGCAGTCCTCCTGGCTTCACCCGTGAAGACAGAGGCGATGGGGGTGGCGATCCGTCGAGTGTTCACGAAGAGTACCGCCCCGAACCCCTCTCTTCGCAGCGGAGGGAAGAACTTCGCCGCCGGAACATGGATGCACTTCACACTCCTATCGTTGGAGAAACCCCAGAGGCTCAGGCCTTGGAGGAGGCGCGCCTGGCCAACTTGGCTGAGCGCACTCGACTGGAGAACCTCCAGCACGCACTCGATGAGTGTGCTCGGCAGCGTGCTCCCAAATCCAGTCGACGTCAACTTTTTCCACCTCCGACTCAGGTATACCAAACTCCAATCTAGAATCTCGCAGCTGCGGCCCGAATAGCGGAGTCAATTCAACCTTCCCAGTCAGAAGTCGGTCGGGGTTTGGTGCAGATCCGGGCCTTGCTCCGAGCCGCGGGTGAGCAGAACACAGTAGTATCTCAGTCGCGGAATAGGATTCACAGCAGATCCGTGGTTGTAGACACAGTCCAGTCGGCTCACAGCCCAAGATCACCCCCAAGGCGTGAGGGACGTGGAGATCGACGAGATCAGTACAGGAACCGTGAGCAGTATGATCACCGACTCGATCATGATGATCGTCGTCGAGTGCCCATGCCACCCCCAAGGAGTGGATCATACATGCCCCGGCAACATGATGACAGGCTCCCTCACAGTGTCGGGCGAAGGATTCCAGTCGACCCCAGGGAGCCAGGTTTTGATGCGAGATCTATTCTCGTTCAGGGCTTGGTCGACAGAAACAAGGCCCACCAAGAAGGTCATGATAGAGATCTACCAACCAACAGCAGAGTGCATGTCTTAGGTCCAGAGTGATTCAGTAGAGCCATCAGGGCTGCAGTGATTCCCCCCAACTTCAGGTTGGCGACTGGAGTCAGTAAGTTGACCGGTGAGTCCAAGCCTGACACTTGGCTTGAAGACTACTGAGTGGCTGTTCAGATTGGCGGCGGCAATGATGAAGTGGCCATGAAACACCTTCCTCTGATGTTGGAGGCCTCGGCCAGAGCATGGCTGAATCAGTTAGCACCTAGTAGTATTTATACTTGGGAAGATCTTGCTCGAGTATTTGTCAGGACGTTTGAAGGTACTTGCAAGCGGCCAGCAGGGTTGACAGAATTACAGTGTTGCATTCAGAAACCGAATGAAACTTTGAGGGATTATATCCAGAGATGGATCACGTTGCACCACGCGGTGGAGAATGTGTTAGATCACCAAGCAATTTGTGCCTTCAAAGAAGGCATTAAGTATCGGGAGTTGAATATGAAGTTCGGTCGGACGGGAAATATGACTCTGACTCGGATGATGGAGATTGCCACCAAGTACGCCAATGGTGAAGAGGAAGACCGGCTCAGGAGTGGCAAGCACAAAACAGTCGCCCAGGAAACCGGAGGAGGAAACTCCAGTCAGAAGCAGAAGCGCAAAGCCGAGCCAGCTACTCCTGGTGAAGCCTTAGCCGTGACTCAAGGGAAGTTCAAGGGGAAACCCAAAGGACCGTGGAACCCCAAGAAAGTAAAAGATCAAGATGGAAATGATGTGCTAGATTTACCATGCCACATTCACACCAAGAAAGATGAAGAGGGTAATTTCATTTACCCAAAGCATACCACTCGACAGTGTCGACTCCTAATCCAGCAATTCCGAGAGAAATAGCCCAAGGAAAAGGAGAAGGAAGTGGACAAAGTTGAGGATGAGGAGGAGGACGATGATGGTTACCCCCATGTAAATTCCACTCTGATGATTTTTGTTGATGTCGAGAGCAAGAGTCGACTGAAAGTCATCAACAGAGAAGTGAACATGGTCGCCCCGGTGACACCCAGTTATTTGAAGTGGTCTCAGACTGCCATTACATTCGACCAGTCCGATCACCCAGTGCACATAGCCACCCCTGGGAGGCAAGCGCTGGTGGTCGACCCAGTAGTCGAAGGCATTCGATTGACTAAAGTTCTGATGGATGGTGGAAGTGGTCTGAATATACTGTATGTAGAAATGTTGAAAGGAATGGGCATTCTGATGTCCAGACTCAGTGAAAGCAATATGAGTTTCCATGAAGTTACTCCCGGCAAGAAGGCCGCGTCACTCGGTCAGATCGCCTTGGATGTAGTTTTTGGTGATTCCAAGAATTACCGCAAAGAAAAGTTGACATTTGAAGTTGTGGATTTCCAGAGTGCTTATCACGCAATTCTGGGCAGACCAGCTTATGCACATTTTACGGCTCGGCCATGTTACGTGTACCTCAAATTGAAGATGCCTGGTCCTAAAGGGGTGATCACTATCACTGGTAGTCGAAAGAAGGTAGAAGAGTACTTCCAGAAGGGCTCGAAGATCGCCGATGCATAGATGGCAGTAGTGAAATTGCAGGAGTATCAAAAAAATGCAGATCCGAGTGATTTTCTGCGAGCTAAGAAGCCTGCTATGGATTCAGCATTTCAGTCGTCCGGTGAAACGAAACCGATTCATATTCACCCGACTGATCCCAATGCTGCTCCGACTCACATTACCACAACACTCGATTCCAAATAGGAAGAAGCGCTCACCCAGTTCCTCCGTGAGAACTGGGACATCTTTGCATGGAAACCCTCTGACATGCCAGGTGTTCCTAGGGGACTGGCTGAGCATCGTTTGCGAGTCGATCCAAAAGTGAAACCAGTCAAAGAACATCTCCGACAGTCCGCCGTATAGAAGAGAAAAGCAATCGGTGAAGAAGTGGCTCGGTTCCTGGCAGCTGAGTTTATTCGAGAGATTTACCACTCCGAGTGGTTAGCTAATGTTGTCATGGTTCCTAAGAAGGATGACTCACTTCGCATGTGCATTGACTTCAAGCATATCAATCGGGCCTGCCCGAAGGATCACTTTCCTCTCCCTCGCATCGACCAAATAGTCGACTCGACTACGGGATGTGAGCATTTGTCCTTTTTGGACGCCTATTCTGGGTATCATCAGATCCGTTTGTACGGACCCGATGAGATAAAAACATCTTTCATCACCCCATTTGGGTGCTTCTGCTATATCACTATGCCATTCGGTTTGAAGAACGCTGGAGCCACATTCATGCGGATGATTCAGAAGTGCCTGCTCACTCAGATTAGTCAGAATGTGGAAGCATACATGGATGACATTGTGGTCAAGTCACGTAAAGGTTCCGACCTACTGGCTGACCTTGCTAAAACCTTTGCCAACCTCAGAAGGTATGATATCAAGCTTAATCCATCAAAGTGCACGTTTGGAGTTCCAGGCGGAAAGTTACTCGGTTTTCTCATTTCCGAACAAGGGATCGACGCTAACCCAGAGAAAGTCGGTGCCATACTCCGGATGAAACGCCCTGTGCGTGTGCATGATGTCCAGAAGCTCACTGGTTGTTTGGCCGCCCTAAGTCGATTCATTTCTCGACTCGGTGAGAAGGCACTTCCTCTCTACCGACTGATGAAGAAGTCAGATAAGTTCGAGTGGACTCCAGAAGCTGATGCAGCATTTGCAGAGCTAAAAGCCCTGCTTTCCACCCAGCCGGTGCTAGCTGCTCCAATCAGCAAAGAGCCTTTACTGCTTTATATAGCAGCCACTGGACAAGTCGTCAGTATAATACTTACGGTCGAGCGGGAAGAAGAGGGAAAACCTATAAAGTTCAGCGCCCAGTTTATTATGTCTCTGAAGTTCTGACTTCATCAAAGTAGAGATATCCACACTATCAGAAGCTTGTTTATGGGATTTACATGACCATGAAGAAGGTTGCACACTATTTCTCTGATCACTCTGTTACAGTCGTCAGCGACGCTCCATTGTCGGAGATTCTGCACAACAGAGATGCAACTAGTCGAGTGGCAAAATGGGCGATTGAACTCCTTCCCTTAGATATCAAGTTTGAGGCAAAGAAAGCTATCAAGTCCCAAGCAGTGGCAGATTTCCTCGCCGAGTGGATCGAACAACAACTGCCAACTCAAGTTCACTCGAAGCACTGGACCATGTTCTCTGATGGATCCAAGATGCTGAATGGTTCTGGTGCTGGGGTGGTACTGGTATCCCCCCGAGGAAAAAAGCTCAGATACGTCCTCCAGATTCACTTTGATTCCACCAATAACGAAGCAGAATATGAAGCACTCCTATATGGGTTACGTATGGCAATTTCACTCGGCGTCCGTCGCCTCATGGTTTACGACGACTCAGATTGGGTGGTCAATCAAGTGGTGAAAGAATGGGACGTTATGAGCCTAGCTATGATTGGTTACTGCAATGCGGTGAGGAAGTTGGAAAAGAAGTTTGAGGGGTTAGATCTCCATCATATACCCCGTCTGAAAAATCAAGCGGTCGATGATTTGGCAAAGATAGGTTCTAGGCGAGAAGCCATTCCTAGCAATGTGTTTTTGGAACATATTCACACACCGACAGTTCAGGAAGATCCTTTCACTGAAGAGCCCCCGCAGCCTAAGAGTGCCACAGATCCGACTGAAGTCGAGGTCCCAGCCGTGGTCGATCTAATCGTGGAGATTCTGGTCATTACTCCCGACTGGACAGTGCCATACATTGCGTACATCGTTAGGAAGGAACTCCCAGAGGACAAAGAAGAGGCTCAACAGATCGTCCGTCGATCCAAGGCCTTTACTGTGATAAGAGGGCAACTGTTTAGGGAAAGCGTGACTGGAGCCAGTCAGAAATGCGTAACGCCAGAAGAAGGTCGAATGATCCTCAACAACATCCACTCGGGGACCTGTGGTCACCATGCGTCCTCTCGGGCCATCGTGGCTAAAGCATACCGAGCCAGACTTTATTGGCCACGAGCAAATGAAATGGCAAAAGATATAGTCGACAGATGTGAAGGCTGCCAGTTTTACTCTGACATGTCTCACAAGCCAGCATCAGCCCTGAAGACCATTCCCCTCGTCTGGCCCTTTGCTGTTTGGGGATTGGATATGGTTGGACCACTGAGAACTGGTAGGAGCGGCTTCACTCATGTGCTTGTAGCAGTCGACAAGTTTACCAAATGGATTGAAGCTAAACCTATCAAGAATCTTGAAGCTAGCACCGCTGTCAGTTTTGTCAGAGAATTGACATTCAGATATGGAGTTCCACACAGCATCATCACTGACAACGGGTCGAACTTCGATTCTGATGAGTTTAGAGCTTTTTGTGCTTCTCAAGGCACACGAGTCGACTATGCTTCAGTCGCTCATCCGCAGTCGAATGGACAAGCAGAAAGAGCAAATGGCCTAATTCTCAAAGGACTGAAACCCCGACTGACGCGTGATCTCAAACACGTAGCAGGCGCTTGGGTCGATGAACTCCCATCAGTTCTTTCGGGTTTGAGGACAATTCCTAATTGGTCGACTGGACGAACTCCTTTCTTTTTGCTCTATGGAGCCGAAGCTGTTCTACCAAGTGACCTGCTCCACAACGCACCACGAGTCGAGCTCTTCTCTGAAGAGGAAGCAGAACAGGCCCGACAAGATTTAGTCAATCTCCTAGAGGAGGAAAGAGAAATGGCCTTGATCCGGTCGACCATTTATCAGCAAGACTTGCGTCGATTCCATGCTAGAAACGTGAGGGGTCGAGCCTTTCAAGAGGGAGACTTGGTTCTTCGAGTGGATCAACAGAAGCCACACAAGCTCGCCCCTGCTTGGGAAGGCCCCTTCATCATCACCAGAGTTCTCCACAATGGAGCATACCATCTTTACAGTGTCGAGCATCAGAAAGACGAGCCACGAGCTTGGAATGCGGAGCTGCTCTGCCCCTTTTATACTTAAAAACTCGTTCGAATAAAGTGTAATAAGAAATACCTTTGTAATTTGTTTATCAAAGACAAGAGCTTTACAGTCCTCTAGCATGATTGTTGTTGCTTTTGTTTACGTCTGAAAACCCCCAGTGGGTGACTTAGCTGTGAATCCGTTTCTCCTAAGTTTTCAAACAACCTACCGAGTGGTGAGCCAGCCTCCCACTCGGGGGCTTAGCTGCGAACCCGTTTCGCCTAAGTTTTCAAAGTTCTCAAAATCCTACCGAGTGGAGAGCAACCCTCCCACTCGGGGGCTTAGCTGCGAACCCGTTTCGCCTAAGTTTTCAAAATCCTACCAAGTGGAGAGCAACCCTCCCACTCGGGGGCTTAGCTGCACTCCAGTACTCGCCTAAGTTTGAAAAATCCTACCGAGTGGAGAACAACCCTCCCACTCGGGGGCTTAGCTGCAGCCCAGTACTCGCCTAAGTTTGAAAAATCCTACCGAGTGGAGAGAAACCCTCCCACTCGGGGGCTTAGCTGCAGTCCAACACTCGCCTAAGTTTGAAAAATCCTACCGAGTGGAGAGCAACCCTCCCACTCGGGGGCTTAGCTGCAGTCCAATACTCGCCTAAGTTTGAAAAATCCTACCGAGTTGAGAACAACCCTCCCACTCGGGGGCTTAGCTGCAGTCTAGTACTCGCCTAAGTTTGAAAAATCCTACCGAGTGGTGAGCCAGCCTCCCACTCAGAGGCTTGGCTGCAGTCTAGTACTTGCCTAAGTTTTAAAAAATCCTACCGAGTGGAGAGCAACCCTCCCACTCGGGGGCTTAGCTGCAGTCTAGTACTCGCCTAAGTTTGAAAAATCCTACCGAGTGGAGAGCAACCCTCCCACTCGGGGGCTTGGCTGTAGTCCAGCACTCGCCTAAGTTTGAAAAATCATACTGAGTGCAGAGCAACCCTCCCACTCGGGGGCTTAGCTGCAGTCCAGTACTCACCTAAGTTTGAAAAATCCTACCGAGTGGAGAACAACCCTCCCACTCGGGGGCTTAGCTGCAGTCCAGTAGTCGCCTAAGTTTGAAAAATCCTACCGAGTGGTGAGCCAGCCTCCCACTCGAAGGCTTAGCTGTAGTCTAGTACTCACCTAAGTTTTTAAAAATCCTATCGATTGGAGAGCAACCCTCCCACTCGGGGGCTTAGCTGTAGTCCAGTACTCGCCTAAGTTTGAAAAATCCTACCGAGTGGAGAGCAACCCTCCCACTCGGGGGCTTAGCTGCAGTCCAGCACTCGCCTAAGTTTGAAAAATCCTACCGAGTGGAGAGCAACCCTCCCACTCGGGGGCTTAGCTGCAGTCCAGCACTCGCCTAAGTTTGTAAAATCCTACTGAGTGGTGAGCAATCCTCCCACTCGGGGAAGTACTGGACTGCAGCTAAGTTTGTAAAATCCTACCAAGTGGTGAGCAATCCTCCCACTCGGGAGCTTAGCTGCAGTACAGTACTCACCTAAGTTTGTAAAATCCTTTCCCTAAGAGCTACGCCACAAATACAACGTACGCTCCATCCTTGTCCGCAAGGACGATGAAGCGCAGGTCGACTGCAATCTTCTCCTCTGAGCTACGCCACAAATACAACGTACGCTCCATCCTTGTTCGCAAGGACGACGAGGCGCATGTCGACTGCAACCTTTTCCTCTGAGCTACGCCACAAATACAACGGAGCAGATCCCAAAGGCAATCGCAGGTATACTCAAAAGCAGTTCAGATAAATCCTAAAGTTCCAAGCAACAAATCAAAATTATTCGAGCATCAAGCCTGAAGGAGTTTAATGGTTACAGCAACCACTCGGCATTCCGAGGCAAATTTAAGACAGGTTTAAATCTCATAATTTGTTCACTCGGCAGGAGGAGGGCTGGCGGGTTCGACGAATTCGTCCAAGTTGATTCCATCTATGATCCGAGTGGCAGCAGTGATAAAAGTCTCCATAAAGGACTGGAAGTCGTGCCTTTTGGTGTTGGCGACCTTGATCGCCGCCAGCTTGTCTTCACGAGCTTCCTTGCAGTGGACTCTGACCAAGGACAACGCCACGTCAGCACCACACCGGGCAAAGGACTTCTTCCATTCTTGCACTCGACCAGGAATCTCGTTGAGCTGACCCATTAGAGATTCCAGGTCATTTTGAAGCGTCTCCCCTAGCCAGAGTGATGAGTCGATCCATGAAACTGCCACCTTCAGGCGTGCGAGATAACTTGTGACGCTAGTGACATGGGATTCCAGTCGAAGCACGTTCATGGCAGTCTCGTCGCAAACTGGAGAAACGATAGGGTCTAGACCAGTATCGATCCTTCCGGTTTCCTCGTCAAAGTTTTGGCAGAATTCTGCAGTCAAAGAGTTACTGAGTCGACTGGACAGGATTAACTTGCAAGCAGCAAAGCAGTCGGATTAAAAGGAGTACCTTCCAGCATAAGATAGAGCTTCTTGGCAAGAATTCTCAGATAGGCTTCCGTGTCATTTCTCTTGCAGACCGCAGACTCCAGCTTCTCATTCAGAGCAATCTTATCCTTCTTCAGACGACTTACTTCTCGGTTAGACTCATTGAGACAGGACTTCAACTTGTTCACCTCCCCTTCCAACGTTCTGACCGAAGCCAGCTTCTGGTCTGCAAGGGCAGTCTTGTCTTGAGCTTCCTTCTGTGCAGCTGCAAGGTCCAAGTCCTTCTTGTCCAGAGACAACCTCATTTTCTCTGCAAAAGAAGCAATCGGATCAAACAAGAGATCAAAGAAATATCTTAAAAGACGATCAACGTGAACAGTCGATAGGCAGCTACCTTCCATACAAGCAGCTTCATCTTCGGCTTTCTTCAACTTTTGTCGGGCCAACTCCAAGTCGAGGTTGAGTTGCCTCTGCTTCTCCTCAAACTTGACAAACTTAGAAATGAGAGAACAAGATTTCTGCAGGAGGTAAAAGACGTGTCAATCGACAAGATGAAAGGTTATTTACGTCCGAGTGAATAAAACTCAAAAGTTCACTTAGACCCCAGCCGACTGCCGTAGTCGACTGGAAGAGAAAAGAACTATTCAGACCCCGGCCAACTGCCAGCAGTCGACCGCGGTCTCGGGGACTACACCCAATGGGTGCACTTGATGTGCCCCCACTGGTTCAGATCTCATTCAACCGGTCCGCCCGGGTTGAGTGGAAGAAAAGAAAGAAAAAAGAACTCAGACCCCAGTCGACTGCCCGCAGTTGACTGCGGTCTCGGGGACTACACCCAGTGGGTGCACTTAGCGTGCCCCCACCAGTTCAGATCCTACTCACCCAGACCTAGTGGAAGAGCGCAAATACCAAAGACAACAAAACACCCAGTGGGTGTACAGGTTCGACGCAAACAATAAGAGATTGTATGAAAGAAAATATTTCGGGTAGCATATCCTAATAGAACAAGGTCAGTCGGAAGTTTACTTACCTGGACATTGGCCCGGAAAGCAGCGCTGGCGTCGTAAGCAGCCTGGCTATTCTCGTGCACCGTCTTCATCTGCTCCATCATCACGTTAGCCTGACGGATGGCTTCCGCAGCCGCGTCCGACTAGTTTTCCGGAACATGGTAGTTGGTGAAGAAGGGGGTAGACGACCCAGGTGCGGCAGCTTGGAGCTCCGAAGCGTGAGATTGGACGACTGAAGGAAACATCGGTACAATCGACAGTGCAGGGCGCTCACTCGACAATGGTGCAGCGAAAGTTACAGAGGCCCCGCCTGCGTCTTCAGACAGCCGGACGGTTGGTGTTGTCGTCGGTCCCTGCTGAGACGTCTTGCTAGCTGCTACCTTTTTGTTCTTTCTGGGCCTAGGGGCCGCATCTTCATCATCATCTGGAAGATCGATGACGTTGGGTGGAGCTGCGGGAAAATCAGTCGACCCCAAGTGAACCGCCAGAATTCAATCGACCAAGTAATCAAAGAACGAGATCATAAGAGTTTTTACCTGGGTTGGAGGTAACCGCGTCCTCCATCTCCTCATCTCGATATTGGTAAGAAGAAGTTCCAGATGTAGCAGCACTGCAAATGTCAACATTCAGACGGTTATGTTCTGTTGCTCGAATCGACCAAAAGAACGGATCATATGATTACCCGGAGATGGTGGGGACGGTCACTTTGATTCTGGGCAAAACCTTCGGTGGTTTAGAGGAGGTGGCTTTCGATGCTTTGGGCGCAGGAGGCCGCATAGTCTTGGGCTGTTTAGGTACCTTCTCAGTCGGCGCTGGGGAAGACGTCCAAGGGCGCTTCGAAGAATGCCCAGTCGGTGCGGCTGCCAGGACCAGGGTGCTCGCCGGGTCTTGAGCATGCTTGGATCTTCTCTCTCTTCCAGGAGGCGAGTCGAGCTCTTCGTCATCACTAGAGTCGTTGCTCTCCTCGTCCTCCTCCGCATCCGAGTGCCACTTGCCACTCTCGCCCCTGCTCGCCCCTTCCTCGACGTCTTGCTCCTGCACTCCATTGGGCATCGAGTACATATCAATGAGAGCCTAAAAAGATAATGAACGAAAGAAACACAGTCGACTGTCAACAAGGTGTTACACAGTGAATCGAGAAGATACTTGACAATGCAGAATCATACCTGTTCTGGCTGGCGCGAATGGTCGAATGGAATCACCCTCCTAGACCCCCGGGGGTTATCTTTGTTGCCGGTGATTCCTCTCAGCCATTTCTCCACCGTGTCTTCACTAACGTCCTTCGGGTGGATCCGAGTGGAGTCCTCGAGTCCCGAGTACATCCACATTGGATGGTCATGGGCTTGGAGTGGTTGGATGCGTCGACTGAGGAAGACCTCCAGCAGGTCCATTCTAGTCACCCCGTCGTGGACAAGTTGGACGACCCGCTCGACCAACGCCTTCACCTCGCCTTCTCTTCCAGGATCACCCTCAAGGAGGAGGGCTTCTCCACTCAAGCCAAGGAAAAGGGGGGAAGTCCAGTCGACTGACCTGGGGTCGGCTGGTCCTTACAGTAAAACCAGGTCGACTGCCAGCCCCGGACCGAGTCGGGAAGGATCATAGCTGGGAAGGTGCTCTTGTTCCTCATTTGGATTCCAAGGCCCCCACACATCTGGATCATGTGCATCCTCTCGTCACTCGGGTTGGCCTTCTTGACCGACTGGGAGCGGCAGGTGAATATGTGCTTGAAGAGACCCCAATGCGGTCGACAACCCAAGAAATTTTCGCACATTGACACAAAGGCAGCAAGATACACTATGGTGTTTGGAGTGAAGTGGTGGAGTTGAGCCCCGAAGAATTTCAAAAACCCACGAAAGAAAGGATGGGGAGGCAAAAGAGAACCCGTGGTCGACATGAGTGGCGAGGAGAACACACTCACCCTCTAGCGGCCGCGGCTCGGTCTCGTTCCCCGGGAGTCACGCCGATTCATGGGGGATCAATCCCCCCTCAACCAGGTCGTCGAGGTCATCTTGGCTGATCGTCGAGCGGATCCAATCACCCTGGATCTAGCCCGGCGGCAGGCCGGACCTTGATGAGGATCCACCCCGGCTGGTCCTCTTTCCTTTTGCCTTCGCGGTCGCCTTCTTCGCGCGCTCCAACGCCACCGTCTTCTCCTTTCCCATGGCGGCGGATTGAGTCCGAGCGAGGCTATGACGCCGAGAGCGGAAGCGGGCGCAGCGGAGAAATCTAAGGAAGAAGAAAGAGAATGAGGGCGCACTGTTCAAAAGCCCGGTCCGGTGCCTTTTATAAGGTCACTTCCGAGTGACTGACTTGTAGGCCCGGACAATCTTATCAAATCCCACAATAGTCGCGCGCGCGATACGTGGCAAAAAAGGTGGCACGGGAATCGAGGCAACCTGCCTAATCCGTCCCGATTACCACGGCCTCGCCCATCCTGCGCGCTTCCCAAAATTCGAATCCCGCGAAATCCGCGGACAACAGAACAACTTGTCAAACGGAAGACATCTTCCGCATCATCATTTGGAACTCTTTCGTAAAAGTTCACCCGACAAAACTAAGAATGGACCAAGGCGACTGAAAAAGAAGTTGGTGTCATCCCCTCAGTTCATTGATCCAGAGCAAGATATACTCATAGCACGAAAAATGAGTCGGAAGTGTTCTCAACTCCTTCCTCACTCAAACCCTAATCCATTCGGGGGATAATGATGAAGCTATGTACCTAGGGTAGGGTCATGGATCTGTTCAAGATACCCTCCCCAAGGACATCCCTAAAGGCACCAGGAGCATTCGAAGAAAAATCATCATCCACTCAACCATGAAGTTATGTTCCACTCGACAATCCTGAAGACACTCGACCGTATAGATAATCACTGGACTACTAGAAGATCTAGAGCCTCTCCACTCTGCAACAGTCGAGAATTAAGTCATAGCTTTAATGGTCATTATGTATCTTTATTACAGGCGTTACCAGTAACGTCTCCATCTTTATGTACCTTAAACCCTTTGTAACTGAGGGCGGGAGGGGTCTGGCGAACTCTATATAAGCCACCCCCTCCTCAGGGACAAGGGTTCGCACCCCCTGTAACACACACGCATATAATCCAGTCGACCGCCTCCGGGCTCCGAGACGTAGGGCTGTTACTTCCTCCGAGAAGGGCCTGAACTCGTAGAACTCGCGTGTACAACTCCTCCATAGCTTGGATCTTGCCTCTACATTCCTACCCCCCCATTCTACTGTCAGACTTAGAACCATGACAGAAACTGCTAGGGACTTTTTAGCTTCAATGATAGATATGATCTTAAGAAATTGTTAGCTAAGCTAAAAGAAGAATCCTTGAATGCTAGAATTAAATATGACCCTGCTTTTGCTACTTCACCTATCTGTATCTCTGATAAGGATTATGATTTCTCTATCGATCCTGAGTTAATTACTTTGGTTGAATCTGATCCTTTTTATGGCTATGAATCTGAAACTGTTGTGGCACATCTTACTAAATTAAATGATATAGCCACCCTATTCACTAATGAGGACAAAATTCGTTACTACTATGTTCTCATTAAAGGGTGATGCTAAAACATGGTTTAATTCTCTTGATCCTGGTTGTGTGCGTAGTCCCAGGATATGATTTATTACTTCTCTGCTAAATATTTCCCCGCTCATAAGAAACAAGCTGCCTAAGGGAAATATATAATTTTGTGCAAATTGAAGAAGAGAGTCTCCCACAAGCTTGGGGAGGCTTCTCCGATTACTCAATGCTTTGCCTGATCATCCTCTCAAGAAAAATGAAATACTTGATATCTTTTACAATGGACTAACCGATGCTTCCAGAGACCACCTGGATAGTTGTGTTGGTTGTGTTTTCTGGGAAAGAACTGTTGATCAAGCTGAATTGCTATTGAATAATATGTTGAGTAATGAAAATGATTGGACACTTCCTGAACCAAATCCTAAGCCAACTCCAAAGAAAAGGGGTATTCTATTTCTCAGTCCTGAAGATATGCAAGAGGCAAAGAAATCTATGAAAGAAGAAGGTATTAAAGTTGAAGATGTTAAGAATTTACCACCTATTGAAGAAATACATGGTCTTGATAACCCGACACAGGTAGTAAAGGTAAATTCTCTCTATAGATTTGACGAAGGTGATATTCCTCGTAATAAGTCTGCTAGCCAATGCTTGGATGAGTTTGATAATTTTATTGTTAAACAAGAAAACTTCAATGATTATGTTGGTAGACAATTGAAACGTAATGCTTATATGATTGAACACTTGAGTGATTATATATCTAGAGTTAAAGGTGATCTTAAACTTATTAGTAAACATGCTTCTATGGTTACCACTCAAGTAGAACAAGTGCTTAAAGCTCAGAATGATTTGTTCAATGAATTAGATAATAAGAAAAATGAAAATGATGTTAGAGTTGTGACTAGAGGGGGTAAAATGACTCAGGAACCTTTGTATCCTGAAGGCCACCCTAAGAGAATTGAGCAACATTCTCAGAGAACTAATGTTGATGCAGGTAGTTCTTCTAAGAAGAAGAAAAAGAAAAATGATAGGACTTTGCATGCTTCTAGTGAACCCGTTGTTGACACACCTGAGAATCCCAATGATATTTCTATTTTTGATGTTGAAACACAATCTGGTAATGAACATCAACCTAGATAATGTTAATGATGATGTTCATGTTGATGCTCAACCTAGCAATAACAATGATGTAGAAATTGAACCTGCTGTTGATCTTGATAACCCACAATCAAAGAATCAACGTTATGATAAGAGAGACTTTCTTGCTAGGAAGCACGGTAAAGAAAGAGAACCATGGGTTCAGAAAACCATGCCTTTTCCTCCTAAACCATCCAAGAAAAAGGATGATGAGGATTTTGAGCGCTTTGCTGAAATGATTAGACCTATCTTTTTGCGTATGTGTTTGACTGATATGCTTAAAATGAATCCTTATGCTAAGTACATGAAAGATATTGTTACAAATAAAAGAAAGATACCGGAAGATGAAATTTCCACCATGCTTGCTAATTATACTTTTAAGGGTGGAATACCAAAGAAACTAGGAGATCCCGGAGTACCAACTATACCATGCTCCATTAAAAGAAACTATGTTAAAACTGCTTTATGTGATCTTGGAGCCGGTGTTAGTGTTATGCCTCTCTCTTTATATCGTAGACTTGATTTGAATAAGTTGACACGTACTGAAATATCTTTGCAAATGGCTGATAAATCAACTGCTATACATGTCGGTATTTGTGAGGATGTGCCTGTTGTGGTTGCAAATGTTACTATTTTGACGAACTTTGTTATTCTTGATGTTCCTGAGGACGATAGTATGTCTATTATTCTTGGTAGACCCTTTTTAAATACTGCAGGGGCTGTTATTGATTGCAACAAAGGCAATGTCACTTTTCATGTTAATGGTAATGCCATACGGTACACTTTCCGAGGAAACAACCTCAAGTCCACAGTATTAATTCTATTGGAAAAACTTCAACGATTATTGTTGGAGGTTTTGAATTTCCTCTTCCTACTGTCAAGAAGAAATATGATATTCTTATTATTGGGGACATGCATATCCCCGTTGAGGTAACTTAGTGTTATTCGAAAATTCTCCGGTTTCATGTTATTCGGAAAGAGTTTGTTAACAAGACTTGATCAACCTTGTTAGTGGATTCCTTTTGATGAGCATGAGATGGACGAAGTTAGAAAGAACAACTCTCTGTACCCTCCTTTTACTTTCTGTTATTTAGATTAAATAAAGCAAAAATAGTATTTTTTGTCTGTTTTCTGAATTATCCTTGCAGTAAAAAATACCGCGATAATAAAAGTTCTCCAAATGTCCTAAAATTTTTGGAAGATTTTTTGTAGAATATTTAAGAATTATTGGCACTGAGAACACACCAGGGGGCCATACCACCTGGCCATGAGGGTCCAGGGCGTGCCCACCCCCTGGGGCACGCCCCCTGCCTCGTGGACCCCACGTGGGCCCCTCCACTTATTCTTGCACCCACACACTTCGTCTTCCTCCAGAAAAATCATCCACCAGCTCAAACCCGAGTTCTAGCTCATCTTGCTACCATTTTCGATCTCCTTGCTCCAAGCTCCATTCACAAAACTGCTTTGGGGGATTGTTTTTCGGTATGTGACTCCTCCAATGGTCCAATTAGTTTTTGTTCAAGTGCGTTATTTATTGCAAATTTTTGCTGCTTAGGTGACCCTGTTCTTGAGTTGCATGTCAAATTTATGTGGTCAAAAGTAGTTTTAATGCATGATATGGCCTCTAGGCACTTGTAGGAGTAGTTGCTATCAATCTTGTTAAGATTGGTTCACTTTTATTTTGAGTCACTAGAAATTTCAGAAATTTTTCAGAGGAAGAAAAATGTTTAGGAAAATGTACCAAGGTGGTTCCTCAAGGAAGCAAGGCCCAAGGCTCGCAATACGTGAGCCGGACAATGAACTACCAAGAGAAGCTCAAGTGCGGCCTTGTGAATGGCCATCAGAGGATTTCATGGTCCAGGCAGGCATCAAGGATGAATTTGACGCCTATGTGTGTAACGCTGATCTTGAGGGCTTCGTGTCAGATAAGTGCCGGCAATACCGCTATCTAACTGATTCCTTTGTGAGAAGGTTCAAATTTACATCCTCGCGCAATTCTCACACTGTTTTATTTGATCTTTATGATAAATCATATACCATGGACCTAGAAGATTTTAATACTGCTTGTAAACTCCTGCACTGGGGCAATGTTAGCGAACCTCGCAAATCTGAATATAAAGACTTTCTTGCTAGTATCACTGTGGGGGAATCTAGGGGAATCACACAAGCTACCATAGGAAGCATTCATTTCCCTTCCATACATTATGTGGCTCTATTCATTGGTAGATGCATTAACGGTAAAGATGAGGCTTGTCACATGTGTGTTCCAGATCTTAGTGTCCTCAAGAGTGCGGTATTAGGTGATAAACAATATAACTTGGGGGCTATTGTTGCACGTAGGTTGCATCACAATAGTATAAGTGGAGATTTGTTTGGTGGAATTTATGCAACTCGTGTAGCTAATTATCTTGATAAACCCATACATGGAAATGATATTGAGTTGCCTCCTACTTATCTAGATTATGAGGCTATGGTTTGCCACCAGTTTCTTGAGAGGAACAATCAGTTCCTCCAGTACTGACTAATCTTTGACAGACGGCGCACCGTCCATGTTGCTCTCCCTGCTCCTACTTTCTTTGACTTTCCGGCAAAAAGGAGATATGTTATAACCAGGGAGGAGGCGAACGAGTACGAGAGGAGGACGGAGGTAGCTCGCCTCCAAGCAGCAGCTCGTCAGGCAGTAGCTGCTGCATCCCAGTACGACCCCAGTTACAACTTTGGATATCCACCAGGCCAGCCGTGGCCCTAGACCAACTTAGGCCAAAAGCCTAAGCTTGGGGGAGTACATATTTCTCACCGACATTACATTCATGCTCACACACTCATGCCAATTGTCGGTGCTCATACTTTTTCACTGTACTATCCATGCTAGTTTATTTTCTTTTTAAGCCTTCTTCTTGTGTGTTTGAAAAACCTTAATAAAAACCAAAAAAATAGTTTTAGCTTTTAGCTAGTTTACTTCCGATGCCTGTAGTAGTAGTAATTAAAAGAAAACCCAAAAAGATTTCTCGTTCTTCTTTTGCTTGTTGGGAGCTTTCCCGTGTAAATAGTTTTGTTTCTTTTCGTTTCTTTGGGGGTCGAGAGGAGAAGACCATGATGAAAATGTTGAGTGGCTCTCATATGAATTATTGTTGATCTAACAAAGAGGCCATATTACCTTGTCTTCTCCCTTGTATTGAATGCTTGCAGATTCCAGCTTAGTCCAATGCACGCGCACTATTACTATTATCCACACCGTGCGGTCGTGCAAGTGAAAGGCAATAATGACGATATATGATGGACTGATTGAGATGAGAGAAGCTGGTATGAACTCGACCTATCTTGTTTTTGTAAATATGATTAGTTCATTGTTCCTGATTCAGCCTACTATGAATGAAACATGTTTGCAATGACAATTAGAGATTATAGTTGCTCATGCCATGCTTAATTAGCTAGGAGTTTATAATGGTTTACCTTGCGTGCCAACATGCTATTAAAATGGTTGTGATGTGGTATGATAGGGTGGTATCCTCCTTTGAATTCGAGTGGCTTGACTTGGCACATGTTCACACATGTAGTTGAAACAAAATCAACATAGCCTCCATGATATTTATGTTCATGGCGAATTATATCTGTAAGTGCATCTAGTGCCACCCCTAGTTGGTTTTGGAGTATTGACGACAAACCTAGTTGAGGGACTAACGTGTTTGTGAGAATTGCAGGAAAACACAGGTAGAAGTCCCTCATTGATTCGGTTTTATTACCAGAGATGACCCCTAAAAATGTACGAAGACATTGAAGACAATGGTGGTTTATGAAGATATTCATATTGAAGACAATGACATGAGAAGACTCCCTATGAAGCTTATGGAACTCGAAGACTTAGATCCTTCGTAGTTTTATTTCATTTATGTAGTGTCATAGGAATCGCCGTACTGTTAAGTGGGGTCCAAAAGAACCAGTCAGAATGACTGTAGTGATGCCTAATTCAAATCCTATGTCTTCGAGCGAAGACTTTGAGAGAAAATCTTGTCCAGAGCCAGACAAGTCAGCTTTACTTGTAGCCCAAGTAAAGTTGCCGTGTGAGTTCAAAATTCGACCGTTGGTACACGTGTCAGTTCCTTAGTGACCCAGGGTCATTTTGGACACATCAGGTCGGGTTGCCAAGTGGCTATAAATAGTCCACCCCCACAACCATAAACGGTTGGCTGCTCAGATTTCAGTGCACGGCTTTTGTCGTTTGAGAGCAACCCACCTCGAAGCCTTTGAAAGAAAAATTCCCAGTGAGGAGAAAAGCCCTAACCACCCAGAGCCAAAGTAAATTGGGCATCACTTAAGTCTTCGTGTCTGTGTGATTTGAAGACTTATTACACTTGAGGACTGTGCATCCTCCAGACGGTTAGGCGTCGCGTTCTGAGCATCCAAGAGAAATTGTGGATTGCTAGTGAACAAAGTCTGTGAAGGTTTGGGAGTCTACCTTGAAGACTTACCTGAGTGATTGGGCGAGGTCTGTGTGACCTTAGCTCAAGGAGAAAACGGTGAGGACTGGGTGTCTTGGACTAAGTGTCCTTGACTGGGTGTCCGGGACTGTGTGTCCTTTGGTTTAAATACCTAGCCGCTCCAACCAGACGTACAGTTGTCACAGCAACTGGAACTGGTCCAACAAATCATTATCTTCAACGTGTCACTGGTTTCATCTTCACTTCCTTTCACTTACAGTTATTCATTGTGAAGCCATTGCATGCTTGCTTTATATTTTGTCTTCACAACATGAATGTATGATCTGTTCGGCTTCATAACTTCTTCCTACCTGATCCTTATTACACTGAAGCTGTTTGTCATTGCGCTTTCACTCCATTGAATACATGACCATGGCTGGCCTAGTGTAATCTAACTTCCGCTGCATAGTAATAGGCATGATCTTCATTGTTTGTCTTCACAACTCTCACTTTTGAAGACTTTCATAAAAATCGCCTATTCACCCCCCCCCCTCTAGTCGATATAACGCACTTTCAATTGGTATCAGAGCAAGGTGCTCCCTTGTTCTGTGTGATTCGGTTTAACCACCTGGAGTTTTAGCTATGTCGACTGCAGGGATAATCAAAGTCTCCGCTGCTTGTCCCGTCTTCGATGGAACTGAATATCCCTACTGGAAGAATAAGATGCGCATGCATCTTGAAGCCATTGACGTCGACCTATGGTATGTCGTCGAAAACGGCGTTCCCAAGGCTGGAGAAGGTGTCACTGCTGCTGATGTCAAGAAGTTCGTTCAACTGGACTCTACTACCAAGAATATCATCTGTGGTCATCTGACCAAAGGACAGTATGGCCGTGTAAGTGCCTTGAAGACATCCAAACTGGTCTGGGATTGGCTCTCCAAAGTTAATGAAGGCATATCAACCCAGAGAGATCAAAGAATCAGTGTCCTTCGAAATCTCTTCAACCACTTCAAACGAAATGACAATGAGAATGTCCAGCACACCTTTGATCAGCTCACTGACATCACAAATGAGCTTCAAGCCCTCGGCGCTACTGAGATCACCAAACATGAAATTGTCAAGACGCTGCTGAGATCACTTGATAGTTCGTTTGACATTCTGGCCCTGATGATTCAAGAACGTCCTGATTTCAAGACACTCGATCCGTCTGACATACTTGAGAGGCTCAACACACGTGAGTTTCAGCTTTCTGAGAAAAGAGATATCTACGGTCCAAACTATGGGCGAACTCGTGCCTTGAAGGCAAAAGCTGTCTCCTCATCTGAAGAAGAATCTGACTGCAGTTCTGATGATCCTGAAGACATTGGAAGAGAACTTGCAATGCTAGTGAAGAAGTTTCAAAAATTCACCAAGAAGAAAGGCTTCAGAAAATCTTCACGATCAAGCTCAAGGAATGATGAAGCTTCTGCTCATGACTACAAGAAGAAAACATGTCACAAGTGCAAGAAAACTGGGCACTTCATCTCTGAGTGTCCACAGTGGGACAATGAGAATAGAAGGAAGAAGAAGAGCAAGGAATATGATTCTGACGACAAGAAAAAGAAGAAAAACTCAAAGTCTTCTTCCAAGTCTTCATCAAAGTCTTCATCACACAAGAAGAGCTCATCTGGCAAGGCGCGTGCGTTTGTAGGCAAGGAGATGGATTCAGAGGACGAATCCGCATCTGAGGAGGCAGAGGTGGAATCTGAGGAGGAGTCTGATTCTGGCATTGCGAGTCTGGCTACAGCATACGTCGCCAAGTCCATCTTCAACACTGAAGACAATAATTGCATCACCGACACCGACGCAAATGACAAGAACGACTCCACTCCTACCTACTGCTTCATGGCACGCGGTGCCAAGGTAAACACATGCACCACTCGCTATGAAACATCCAGTGACGATGACTCTGAATGTGATTCAAAACCTAGCTACAAAACACTTGCTAAAATTGCAACTGAACAACAGAAAGCTATGGAACACATTCAAAAACTGTTAGACAGAAGCGATGATCTGTTGGGTGCTGAAATGACTCGATCTGAATCCTTAATTGAAGACATAAAAAACCTTCACGTTAAGTATCAGGAACTTGAAGATCGTCATGATACTCTCTCAACAACTCATGAAAAGCTTTCCTATGACTATCTTCAAAGGAAGCAAGAACTTGAGAAATTGAGGGTGGCTCATGAAGATCTTCAAAAGGAAAACGAGTCACTTCGCGCCGAACAGATCAGTCCCGCTCAGGAAGGATTTGAACCACCATGTCTTAAATGCATTGAGCGTAATAATGCTAATTCTGTTGTTGAATGTTCCACTGCTACTACTGTTCCAATATCTTCAACTGTTGATGTGGCAACTAACCCCTCTGCTGAGGATACCACTGCTATTGCTGATGAGAATGCTAGGTTGAAGACATTGCTTGAAACAGGGATGTACAAAAGTCTGAAAGGGCATCAAACATTATGTGATGTCCTTAAGAAGCAGATTCTGAACCGAAACCCTAGGAAAGAGGGTGTTGGGTTCGTGAGGAAAATCAATGCAGATGGCTCTTACTGGAAACCTGAGCAGTACCCCAAAACTACATGGGTTGCTGCAAAGGAACTTTCAGCAGATCCATCCAATTTATCTGGCTTCACTAGTGCTAACCCAATTATCATTGATGAATCCTTTGATGCAAACTATAAACTGTTTAAGAATCAGAATGGTGAAGTGTTTGCCAGGTACATTGGTACTAACTGCAGGAATGGACCGCCTATGAAGAAGATCTGGGTTCCGAAAACATGTCTGGAAAATCTTCCTGTGAATGTCTTCATGACACCTCACTTGAAGAAGACAAACCTCGGTCCAAAGGCTTCATACAGACAGAGGACTCACCTGAGTCACACTAACGCAAATGTTTTGCAGGGAAACCACACTCAGGCATATGAATATGAGAGCGGTTCATCGAACCGTCATGTTCATATGACCAAAAATTATTCTGCTTATGCCTATGAGTATTATTGTCCCCCTGCTAGACTATTTGCTAAGGCTTCAAAGCCAAAATTCTCAGATGCTGCACTTAGACTCATAGCTTCTAAGCCACCCTTGAAGATGTGGGTGGTTAAGAAAGCTTAACTCTCTTTTGCAGGGAAAGGTCTCCAGCACAAAAACAAAATCGTCTGACGCTATTGCTGGGGACCATAAAAATCTTGTGGGGCGCAAGATAAACTGCCCAAATGGCATCATTATGTACTTCGTTCCTGAATCGCATGCTATTCTCCCCATTAGTCCTAATCTGGATCTAAGTTTTCATAACCCACTGGTTCGTCAAATGTTTATGCTTCACAACACTCTTTGTGAAGCCTATCCCCCTAACTGCACTGTAGGGTACGACACCAGCGACTTCAAAGTCTTCAGAATGGATTATTGACAGTGGGTGTACAAATCACATGACTGGCAGAAGAAGCCTTCTTATGGACTCAACTTTACGTCCATCCGACAAGAGCCACATTACATTCACTGACACTGGTAAAAGTAAGGTATTGGGTCTAGGTAGAGTTGCAATCTCAAAGGATCAACACATGGATAAAGTCATGCTTGTTGAATCCCTTGGCTTCAACTTAATGTCTGTCTCAATGCTTTGCGATTTGAATATGATTGTAATGTTTGGCAAATATCGCTGCCTAGTGCCAATGGAATCTGACAAATCTCTAGTGTTTGAAGGGTATAGGAAAGGTGATTTGTATGTGGTAGATTTCTCAGCAGGACCACAACTTGCAGTATGTCTTCTTGCAAAAGCTTCAGAATGCTGGCTTTGGCATCGAAGGCTTGGGCATGCTGGCATGAGGAACCTCCACACCCTTGCGAAGAAAAAGCACGTCATAGGCATCGCGAGCGTCAAGTTCAAGAAAGATCACTTATGCGGTGCCTGTGAAGCAGGGAAGATGACAAGGGCAAAACATCCTTCGAAGACAATCATGACCACTACTCAACCCTTCGAACTGCTCCACATGGATCTTTTCGGTCCCACTCACTACTCAACTTTTACTACTTCTGCATGTCTCTATGGCTTCGTAATTGTTGATGATTATTCTAGATATACTTGGGTGCACGTAATCATTTACAAGACTGAAGTGCAGGATGTCTTCAGACGCTTCGCAAATCGAGCTATGAACAATTTTGGCGCCAAGATAAAGCACATCAGAAGTGACAATGGCACTGAATTCAAGAACACTGGCCTTGATACATATCTGGATACCTTGGGCATCACACATGAATTCTCAGCTCCATACACGCCACAGCAGAATGGCGTCGTCGAACGCAAGAACAGAACACTCATTGAGATGGCCAGAACAATGCTAGATGAATACAAAACTCCAAGAAAGTTCTGGACTGAAGCCATTGATACTGCATGCCATACAATCAATCGTGTTTATCTTCACAAGCTTCTGAACAAGACATCCTATGAACTCCTAACTGGCAAGAAGCCAAATGTCAGTTATTTCAGAGTATTTGGCGCAAAATGCTGGATCAAGGACCCACACCACACCTCAAAGTTTGCACCAAAAGCACATGAAGGCTTCATGCTTGGATATGGAAAGGATTTGCACTCCTACAGAGTCTTCAATCTCTTCCACTACAAAGTGGTTGAAACAGTGGATGTGCGATTTGATGAAACCAATGGATCACAAAGAGAGCAATTGCCAAATGTGCTAGATGAAGTTCCAGCAAATGAATCAATCAAGCTTATGGGAACTGGAGAAATTGTACCTTCTGAAGCTCATCCTGAAGAAGAACTTATCATCTCAGCACCTGATCCACATGAAGACAATGCTCAGCCTGACGATATACCTTCAAATGACCACATAGATCAGCAAGAGCAAAGTCTTCGCCCCACACACCCTCGTGTTGCAAATGAAGTACACATTGACAAAATACTGGACAGCATCAATGCACCTGGTCCACTCACTCGTTCAAGGGCAACTCAGCTAACAAACTTCTGTGGGCATTTCGCATTCGTCTCAATATCAGAACCCAAGAAAGTTGAAGAAGCCTTCATGGAACCTGAATGGATTCAAGCTATGCAAGAAGAGCTTCAACAGTTTGAGCTGAACAATGTATGGGAACTGGTTAAGCGTCCTGATCCACGGAAGCACAACATAATAGGCACCAAATGGATATACCGCAACAAGCAAGATGAGCATGGTCAAGTTGTCAGAAACAAAGCTCGTCTCGTTGCTCAAGGATATACTCAAGTGGAGGGCATTGACTTCGATGAAACATTTGCTCCTGCGGCTAGGCTTGAAGCCATACGCATACTGCTGGCCTATGCAAATCATCATAACATACTTCTCTATCAGATGGATGTGAAAAGTGCCTTTCTCAATGGCAAGATTGAAGAAGAAGTGTATGTTGCACAACCACCTGGCTTTGAAAATCCAAAACATCCTGATATGGTATACAAGCTCAACAAGGCACTGTATGGCCTCAAACAAGCCCCTAGGGCCTGGTATGATACACTCAAGTACTTTCTGAAAAGCAAAGGCTTCATACCTGGTTCCCTGGATCCCACTCTTTTCACGAAGACATATGATGGTGAACTGTTTGTGTGCCAAATATATGTGGATGACATTATCTTCGGCTGCACCAATCAGAAGTATAGTGAAGAGTTTGGATATATGATGCAAGAGCAATATCAGATGTCCATGATGGGGGGGCTGAAGTTCTTTATCGGTCTTCAAATACGGCAACAACGCAACGGCATCTTCATATCTCAAGAGAAATATCTTAAAGAGTGCCTGAAGAAGTTCGGTATGCAAGACTGCAAAGGCTTCACAACACCAATGCCAGCCAAGCATCATCTGGGTCCCGACGACAATGGTAAAGAGTTCGATCAAAAGGTATACCGCTCCATGATTGGGTCTTTGCTTTATTTATGTGCATCTGGGCCAGATATCATGCTTAGTGTTTGCATGTGTGCTCGATTTCAAGCGACACCAAAGGAGTCGCATCACTTAGCTGTGAAGCGAATTCTTCGATATTTGGCTCACACCCCAACTCTAGGATTATGGTATCCAAAGGGCTCAGAGTTTGATTTAGTTGGATTTTCGGATGCTGATTATGCTGGTGACAAAGTTGATCGCAAGTCTACATCAGGCACATGTCACTTTCTGGGACGATCACTTGTATGTTGGTCTTCAAAGAAGCAGAACTGTGTATCACTCTCCACTGCTGAATCTGAATACATTGCTGCTGGATCTTGCTGCGCTCAGCTTCTGTGGATGAAGCAAACACTCAAGGATTATGGCATTCATCTGAAGCAAGTGCCACTTTACTGAGACAACGAAAGCGCCATCAAGATTGCCAACAACCCAGTTCAGCACTCGAAGACAAAGCACATTGAAATTCGTCATCACTTTCTTAGAGATCATGTTGTGAAGGAAGACATTGATATCATACACGTCAACACTGAAGAGCAATTGGCAGATATCTTCACAAAGCCCTTGGATGAGAAGAGATTTTGCAAGTTACGGTGTGAGCTAAATATCTTGGAATCCTCAAATGTCCTGTGATCAGGCACACATACTAACACTTAAGCATATTGATGACTTAGATGTGCAACACACGAAGTAGCGTATATCTTCAAACAATGAAGACATACATTCTAAGTGTGAATACATTAATGTGGAATTTGACTTCGGAGCGCCACGATAATTGTGCGCCGTGTCTGGGTCTAATACTTCCTATACGGTGGGTAACGCCACCACCAAACGTTCCATTTTGAAGTGTTTCTCTCATGGCGTTACCTCTCAATGTCTTCACAATTGGTTTGACTTCATTCTCAATATGTCTTCATGATTATCTTCACTGCGTTGATTATATGGATATATATATGTACTGATGTTCTGTCCTCTACAGCATTCACTTATAGCTATGTCTTCTTGGTTGAATCTTTTGAACTAAGTGAATGTGATCGGACCCTAACCTATCTATGCTTTCTATTTCAAACTCTATCTCTCCAAGTCATATGCATTCTGTTGTAACTGTCAAATGTCTTCACTGTGTCCTTGTCAGCTGAAGACATAGTGACAACCATAAAAGTCCGTTTTTAATGCTCATTCCTCCACATAAGATCCGGAGAAGCAGGAACGACCGCCCGACAATTTAGGCGTGCGTGGGACGTGGAACAAATCCCAATCGTCCTCTAACTGGCCAAGCGTGCCTCAAATGCGAACCGCCAGGGGTACCTGCGTAATAGCGCAGTGCCACCTCTATCCCTATAAATATACGATTCGCTGCGGTCATTATCTCCTTCTTCCACCCTCGCACGAACCCTAGCGCCACCGCTAGCAATCGACGACGCCGGCGACGAAGCGCTTCACTGCCGCAACCTCTCCGACGCCGTTTTCACGCCGACAGCGGAGATCGCTCTCTCCGCAGTCGCCGTAAGTGTCTTCCGTCGCCAAGTTAGGGCACGGAGGATCGAACTGCTCGGCCTCAACTCTCACTTCGTCTAGCAGTTCCAAGTGTGGTAAATAAAACCTCTTTTTACAGCCTCTTTTGATCCCATAGTTCAGTCACTTTCTGCCATAAGGAGTTTCTCTTCACATCAGTTAGTTATCTCGCTACATCTCATGACATGCCTAGTATATTCACTTGTGCTTCATAAGGTAGTTAGATTCCTCACTTGTACTGATCTGTGGGTTCGTACAAATCTAGAACCAACTTCTTATCTGTGAGTGAATGTCTTCGCACAATGAGGTCTATGTCTTCTAAACCGATTTATCTTCAAAATCTTCTGAGAATGCATATGACCTCTTCCCCTTCCCTCGCACCTTAATGCTGTCACAGGTACATGTCCGTGGGAGAATCCTTTGGTTCTCATAGTCTGCATTCATTTGCAGAGTACTTGCAGCATCACATCAACTCTCCTGAAGCCAGTTCTTGCAAAAGGAAGCCTTTGAAGCCTTTGAACATCTTGAAGCCTTCCAAGTTATTCATGGCTTCAGAAACAGCAGCAAGGAAGGGAGGTAGACAGCGACGTGGTGAAACGTCCAAAGATCTGCCTGATGAATTGGCAGAGATGTACAAAACTGATCCTGAAGAAAGCTATGGTCAGCGCAAGACACGAATCCAATGGATTCGAAGATATCGGGCAGAGCAATGGTTCCACTACCGCTTCGTCACTCAGGAATATGCGGAGAAGTGCGCCATCAAAAGACCGTGGGGAGACGTACTATACAAAAATCTTGTACCCAGGTCCAGAGTCGAAGCCATTGCTCAAGGCTTCTATCCATGCATGGTGAGAGGACCACAGCCAGCTGAGGCACATCCGTCATCACTTCTCTGGTGCCGCGATGATAATCTCTTCAAGCGCAACTTTCAGTTTGCACAACAGTCAGCGAAGATAAATAAGAAGAAATTTGGGCTTGACTTCAACCCTGGTCCCTCCTCACCAAGGGCAGATGGCACACGCAACGCCGATCCCAATATCATCGGGCCGTATGCCAATCTTGCAGGCCTCATCACTCGCATCCTAGTCCAAGGGACTGCTGTGAATGACCCTCCAGCAGACACTGAGTTAGATGACGCCCCTGCTGCTCCGAAGCCAAAGCAGAAGAAGCCAAAAGCTCCAAAAGCATCAAAGCCAACCGCTTCTCCCAAGATCGCAAGAGTGAAGCCTTTGGCAACTGCACCTCTTGAAGCCAGTGTGCAGTCAGAAGGCTTATCACGAGTGTCCAAGCCCCAAGAAGCCAAGAAGCCTCAGCCACACACAGGCAAAGAGCTCACAGCTGCTGACATTCTGCGCTGCGAAGCCATTGATCTCTCAAGCGATGAAGATCTTGGAGATGATGCTCTTGAGCAGCTCATCAAGAGCAAGGAGGAGGCTGAAATCTTCAACAATCTGCCTCTGTTTGATGTCGCCATCATCCACAACTTCATCGATGAATGGTTTGACACACCAAACATAAGCTTCAATGATCTGCAGCTACCCATAGGCCTCAGCGTTGCCTTTCAAGGTGCAATTGCTTCAGAACTTGCAATAGCCCAGCGAATTGTAGAACTGAAGCAGAAAATTGATCATGAAAAGGCTCAGTTCAAGAAGCACGTGGCCAAGCTCAGTGTGCAAGAAGTGAAAAACTTCAAGATCATGTTGCACGAGCTGAAAGAGAACTTCCTGAAGACGCGTGCCGAAGCTCAAGGCTCGCGAGAACACATGAAGACTTTGGCTGATCGCTGCATGCAAGCCTACAATGAGGCAGAAAAGCGCAAGGCACTTGGGCGTCCCGGCATTGACCCCAGGATGGCCGCGAAGAAGAAAAAGAAGGCGGCTGTGCCCGAACCTGAAGCGCCAAGGTCAGAAACTGCTCCGATTGTCTTCCCCGCTGCAACGACTGGCTCGAAGCCAAAGAGTCGATCAACCGCCTCACAGCACAAGAAGACACGGACTGCAGAGGCTGAAGCTAAGAAGAGAAAACATTCTGAAGCCTCTCCTTCTGAACCCATCATCAAGAAGCGCAAGACCAAGAAATCTCGGGCTGCTCCCACAGATCCCCTGATAGTTGAACCCCTCTGCGTCCGCTATCCTGACACAGATCGTCAGTTGACTGTGCATGAACCCAACACTGAAGACATTCCAGCAGACGAACCCTACGCTGCTGAAGACATTGGTCTCCAAGACAATGTGCAAGGTGATGCAGCCCTTCCTCAGCTTGAGACAAGCGAACTGATCAGTATTGGTCGTCCCTTGACGCCAATCACACAAGCAGCATCATGGGCAGATCACCCACAGGAGGAAGATGAGCCACAGCCCACTGCAACTCCACAAGCGTCGCCCAAATTCTGTAGGCTTCGCAAAGGGCCAAGGGCTCAGGCTGCTGACGACATTCCGGCTGCATCAGCCGAAGAGCATGCAGAGATACCACAAGCTCCAACTCCAGGAGAACGTGCCTGAGTCTACAAATGTTGAGGCTGCCACAAACAACGCCAAAGCAAATGTGGAGCCCAACCCAACAATAGCTTCAGAAGACAATGAAGCTACTGCTCCTGAACATTCTGTGCCTGAGTTTGCTGCAGGACCACAATTCAACTATCATATTGCGTACAGACCCCAGGTCCAGAAGCCGATCCCACGACTGCCAAGGTTCCCAGGTCCTGCATCAGCTCCTGGTTCCTTCAACATCAACGGCTTTAGGGCAGATAACACGTTTTTCGACCGCTCCAAGAACCCTTATTCAAGGGAACGGATTGTATCAGATAGGTTCTGGAGCCATCAACATCGCAGCTATTATTCATGCATCCTTTACAACCAAGGCCGCATCTTTCCTCACAAGCGCCTTGAGGTTGAAGCTGTTGCTGGTCTGCCTGGTCTGGAAGAAGCACTGGATTGCTTCAAGCAAGTGGGTTTGCTGCCATTTATCACTGATGAAGAGCACTGGAACGAAGAGCTTCTGCTCCAGTTCTATGCCATTGTGCATATCAAAGGCTATAACAGAGATCTGAAGACATGGATTCTGGAGTGGATGACAGGCAATATCCATCATGAAGCCAATGCTTTCGACCTAATTGAGCTTACCGGCCTTCCCACTCCTGGCGAATTCTTTGAAGAAGGGTGCCAACTCCATGCTGAAGCAATTGAGAGCATATTTCAGCGTCCTGAGCCAGATATGAGTCAGATGCTCTCAATGATGAAGCCACTGCCTCCGAATGCACCCTATCCAACTAGGTTCTTCGTTGAAGACTTAGAGTACCTGCCCAGAACAATATATCATATCATAAGGCGGACTCTATGGCCTGTAAAGGGACACTCTCGATATGCTACAATTGATGGTGCAATGAAGACTCTCATCTTCTGCATTCTACATGGCAAATGCTTCAATGCACAGGATCTCTTCATCCGTCACTTTGCAGTGTCTGCCTCAGAACTGTTTGGATTAAAGTTCTATGCTCCTTGGGTTATGAGGCTGATCAAGCTTCACTCTGCAATCTCCTATCAACCCTCAGCCCGCAACCATAGGATATTTTTGCCAGATGTGGACACATCTGCTGAAGCAATATATCCAGAGCCTGGCAAGCAACCATTAAGTCTTCAAAATGCAGAACACCAGAGCTTCACTCAAAATATTGAAGGTGTTGAAGCTCTCTCCCGAGTGTATCCAATGGCTGGCACCACACGTGCCCCTGCATCAACTGAAGCCACTGACAGCACAGCTGCCAAGAGACCCAAGAAGCGCGTTCGAACACTTAATGACCGAGAGCTTCTTGTGGCTCTTCACCAAAAGCAAGATAGGCATCATGACTGGCTCAAACGGCAGATGAGAAGCATCATGCAAGACGTCAATCGCATCAGAAATCTGGCAACCAAGAATGCGTTTGTCGCACACGAGACCTGTCGCCGCACTTGGAAAGGCCTCACCATGATGAGCAATGAAGCTGAACTGCAAGAGGATGGCTTCAGAGAGAGATTCCAATTTGACTCCACGCCTCCAAGAAGAGTTGTGATGCGAAGCACACCATCACTTGAAGAGTCAGAATTCTCTTCTTCTGCTGCCACCGTGTCTGCCCGGATTATTGAAGAAGATGACGACGCGACATCATCTCCACCTGCTTCAACACACGTCGAATCTGCACCAAGCTCATCTGCACCGCCACCAAACAACTCCACCGACCCTGCTGCGCCTGGGAACGCGTAGGGAACTCTATGTCTTCAAACCTTTTTGGTCATCACTGACAAAAGGGGGAGAAGCATGATGTTTATAGTCTTCAAGCGGGTCACTTTGGGCGGGTGCCCCTATATTTTGCTACATTACCAAAGCATGATGTTTATAGTCTTCAAGCACATCACTTTGGGCGGGTGCCACTATATTTTGCTACATTTTGCTTCGTGCTTACAACTCCCGTTTTTGCTACATTTGCTTCTTTGAGTTGTAACACTTAGCCTTGATGGCCGTCTGCTACCTGCTTGTCACTCCGTTATGTGAAGATAAATTCCGCATGTGCGACGATAAATTCCGCACTCATCTCTTACTGCAGACGTCCATTTTCCATTATGCATGTCATTATCTTCATATACTTTCACATGCATAGTGGATTGTCATCATAAGTTGAAGTGGATCTCCACAAGTACAACCTGCCATGTGCATTTTCATTCAAAAGGCAAATTACTTATATGCACATCTTCAGGGGGAGCCCTTGCAACTTATGAAGACAAATTCCTTTACTATTTCACAAATTATGTTCCCCGTTGAAAACTTCAACTAGTTTGTCATCAATCACCAAAAAGGGGGAGATTGTAAGTGCATCTAGTGCCACCCCTAGTTGGTTTTGGAGTATTGACGACAAACCTAGTTGAGGGACTAACGTGTTTGTGAGAATTGCAGGAAAACACAGGTAGAAGTCCCTCATTGATTCGGTTTTATTACCAGAGATGACCCCTAAAAATGTACGAAGACATTGAAGACAATGGTGGTTTATGAAGATATTCATATTGAAGACAATGACATGAGAAGACTCCCTATGAAGCTTATGGAACTCGAAGACTTAGATCCTTCGTAGTTTTATTTCATTTATGTAGTGTCATAGGAATCGCCGTACTGTTAAGTGGGGTCCAAAAGAACCAATCAGAATGACTGTAGTGATGCCTAATTCAAATCCTATGTCTTCGAGCGAAGACTTTGAGAGAAAATCTTGTCCAGAGCCAGACAAGTTAGCTTTACTTGTAGCCCAAGTAAAGTTGCCGTGTGAGTTCAAAATTCGACCGTTGGTACACGTGTCAGTTCCTTAGTGACCCAGGGTCATTTTGGACAGATCAGGTCGGGTTGCCAAGTGGCTATAAATAGTCCACCCCCACAACCATAAACGGTTGGCTGCTCAGATTTCAGTGCACGGCTTTTGTCGTTTGAGAGCAACCCACCTCGAAGCCTTTGAAAGAAAAATTCCCAGTGAGGAGAAAAGCCCTAACCACCCAGAGCCAGAGTAAATTGGGCATCACTTAAGTCTTCGTGTCTGTGTGATTTGAAGACTTATTACACTTGAGGACTGTGCATCCTCCAGACGGTTAGGCGTCGCGTTCTGAGCATCCAAGAGAAATTGTGGATTGCCAGTGAACGAAGTCTGTGAAGGTTTGGGAGTCTACCTTGAAGACTTACCTGAGTGATTGGGCCAGGTCTGTGTGACCTTAGCTCAAGGAGAAAATGGTGAGGACTGGGTGTCTTGGACTAAGTGTCCTTGACTGGGTGTCCGGGACTGTGTGTCCTTTGGTTTAAATACCGAGCCGCTCCAACTAGACGTACAGTTGTCACAGCAACTAGAACTGGTCCAACAAATCATTGTCTTCAACGTGTCACTGGTTTCATCTTCACTTCCTTTCACTTACAGTTATTCATTGTGAAGCCATTGCATGCTTGCTTTATCTTTTGTCTTCACAACATGAATGTATGATCTGTTCGGCTTCATAACTTCTTCCTACCTGATCCTTATTACACTGAAGCTGTTTGTCATTGCGCTTTCACTCCATTGAATACATGACCATGGCTGGCCTAGTGTAATCTAACTTCCGCTGCATAGTAATAGGCATGATCTTCACTGTTTGTCTTCACAACTCTCACTTTTGAAGACTTTCATAAAAATCGCCTATTCACCCCCCCTCTAGTCGATATAACACACTTTCAATATTCTACTCATGCTTGCACTCAGTATTGATTAATTTTAGTGCATGTTCATGACTATTGTTGCTCTCTAGTTGGTCGCTTCCCAGTCTCTTTCTAGCCTTCACTTGTACTAAGTGGGAATACTGCTTGTGCATCCACTTCCATAAACCCCAAAAGTTATTCCATATGAGTCCACCATACCTTCCTATATGCGGTATCTGCCTGCTGTTCCAAGTAAATTTGTATATGCCAAACTCTAAACCTTCAAATGAAATCCTGCTTTGTATGCTCGAATAGCTCATGTATCAACTAGGGATGTCTATATTTTCCATGGTAGGTGGGTTATTCTCACGAGGAGTGGACTCCGCTCCTCATTCATGAGAAAATGGCTGGTAACCGGGATGCCCAGTCCCATGCTTAAATTAAAATAATTGCAAGCAAAACTCCCCCAGGATTGTTGTTTCGGACAAGCCATGATTGATGTTTGATGGTGGTGGGGGAGTATAAACTTTACCATTCTGTTTGGGAACCGCCTATAATGCGTGTAGCATGGAAGATATCGAGATCTCTTGGTTGTTATGTTGACAATGAAAGTATACACTCAAAATATTATTCATCTCTGTTTCAAAAATCAAGCTTTGGCACCTCTACAAATCCCTGCTTCCCTCTGCAAAGGGCCTATCTATTTACATTTATGTTGAGTCATCATCCTCTTATTAAAAAGCACCAATTGGAGAGCACTGCTGTCATTTGCATGCTTTACTATTAGTTTACATTGAGTATGACTGTGACTTGATCTCTTTTACCATGAATTACAATGTTTTGTCAGTCCTTGAACTTCAGAGATGCTCTGCATTTATGTTTTGCGGTCTCAAAAAGGGCTAGCGAGATATCATCTTGTTATATCATATTATGATTGTTTTGAGAAAGTGTTGTCATCCGCGATTTACTATTATTGCTCGCTAGTTGATTATGCCATTGATATGAGTAAACATGAGACCTAAATGTCATTGTGAATATGGTTAGTTCATAATCTTTGTTGAAAACATGAATGCTGGCTTTACATATTAACAACAACAAGATCAAACAGAGTTTGTAAAAGTTTTTCTTTGTCACTTTTAGTTTGTCAAATGAATTGCTTGAGGACAAGCAAAGGTTTAAGCTTGGGGGAGTTGATACGTCTCCATCATATCTACTTTTCCAAACACTTTTGACCTTGTTTTGGACTCTAACTTGCATGATTTGAATGGAACTAACCCGGACTGACGTTGTTTTCAGCAGAATTGCCATGGTGTTATTTTTGTGCAGAAATAAAAGTTCTCGGAATGACCTGAAACTTCACGGAGAATATTTTTGGAATTTATAAAAAATACTGGCAAAAGAATCAACACCAGGGGCCCACACCCTGTCCATGAGGGTGGGGGCACGCCCACCCCCCAACTCCAACTCTATATGTTCATGTTCGGGGAAAAAATCAAGGAGAAGGATTCATCACATTTTACGATACGAAACCGCCGCCAACCCCTAATCTCTCTCGGGAGGGCTGATCTGGAGTCCGTTCGGGGCTCCGAAGAGGGGAATCCGTCGCCATCATCATCATCAACCTTCCTCCATCACCAATTTCATGATGCTCACCACCATGCGTGAGTAATTCCATCGTAGGCTTGCTGGACGGTGATGGGTTGGATGAGATTTATCATGTAATCGAGTTAGTTTTGTGAGGGTTTGATCCCTAGTATCCATTATGTTCTGAGATTGATGTTGCTATGACTTTGCTATGCTTAATTGCTTGTCACTAGGGCCCGAGTGCCATGATTTCAGATCTGAACCTATTATGTTTTCATGAATATATGTGAGTTCTTGATCCTATTTTGCAAGTCAATAGTCTCCTACTATGTGTTATGATCCGGTAACCCCGAAGTGACAATAATCGGGACCACTCCCGGTGATGACTATAGTTTGACGACTTCATGTATTCACTAAGTGTTAATGCTTTGTTCAGGTACTCTATTAAAAGGAGGCCTTAATATCCCTTAGTTTCCAATAGGACCCCGCTGCCATGGGAGGGTAGGACAAAAGATGTCATGCAAGTTCTTTTCCATAAGCACGTATCACTATATTCAGAATACATTCCTACATTACATTCATGAATTGGAGCTAGTTCTGCGTCACCCTATGTTATAACCGTTGCATGAGGAATCGCATCCGACATAATTATCCATCACTGATACATTGCCTCGAGCTTTTCACATATTGATCTTTGCTTAGTTACTTTACCATTGCTACTGTTACAATCACTACAAAACCAATACTATTACTTTTGCCACTACTACCGTTACTTCCATATTACTTTGCTACTAAATACTTTGCTGCAGATATTAACTTTCAGGTGCGGTTGAATTGACAACTCAACTGTTAATACTTGAGAATATTCTTTGGCTCCCCTTGTGTCGAATCAATAAATTTGGGTTGAATACTCTACCCTCGAAAACTGTTGCGATCCCCTATTCTTGTGGGTTATCACTCATGAAGGGTAGGATGCAAAGGATCAACATGAGGTGCACAAAGGCTAGTAATGTTCTTGTTCAAATGATATTCATTGAAAATCTCAAGCATCTCAATTGTCCACTCATGAAAGAACTCTCCATCAAGTACAGGCACTCTACGTCTAAGACTCCCCAACGTAGACTCATCCATCTTCCTCCAAAGGTGTTTAAACCAAAGCAATGGAGACCAATTCTCTGATACCAATTGAAAGGATCGAGAAGAGGTGTCTAGAGGGGGTGAATAGACTCTTAACAAAGAAAAGTAGCAATTTTTAATTTCTTCAAGTTAAGGTGGAGTTTTAGCACAAGTTTAAACATTCACAATACATTCAAGCAAGCATGGCAACAGTATATAAGCAGCGGAAAATAAAGCATGCAATTTGCAAGAAAGTAAAGGGATGGGATTGGAGTGTGCAAACGCAATTGGAGACACGGAGATTTTTGGCATGGTTCTGATAGGTGGTGTTATCGTACATCCACGTTGATGGAGACTTCAACCAACGAATGATAAAAGTTGCGCGAGTCCACAGATGGCTCCACCCACGAAGGGTTCACGAAGAAGCAACCTTGTCTATCCCACCACGGCCATCGCCCATGAAGGACTTGCCTCACTAGGGTAGATCTTCACGAAGTAGGCGATCTCCATGCCCATACAAACTCCTTGGTTCAACTCCACAATCTTGACGGAGGCTCCCAAGTGACACCTAACCAATCTGGGAGACACCACTCTCGAAAAGGTAATAAATGGCGTGTTGATGATGAACTCCTTGCTCTTGTGCTTCAAATGATAGTCTCCCCAACACTCAACTCTCTCTCACTGATTTGGATTTGGTGGAAAGATGATTTGAGTGGAAAGCAACTTGGGAAGGCTAGATATCAAGGTTCATATGGTTGGAATGGAATATCTTGGTCTCAACACATCAGTAGGTGGTTCTCTCTCAGAAAATGAATGCTGAAGTGTAGGCACATTCTGATGGCTCTCCTTGCTAATGAAGGAAGGGTGGAGGGGTATATATAGCCTCCACATAAAATCTAACCGTTACACATAATTTGCTAAACTCGGTGGGACCGAATCAGAAAACTCAATCATACCGATTCAGTTCATAATGCGACCGTTAGACATTTCGGTGGCACCGATATTATCAACTTAGTGGGACTGATGTGCTAGGGTTAGGGTAAAACCTCATCTCAGTTTGACCGATTACACAAACTCGGTGATACCGATTTTGGTAAGCAAAACAGAGAGTTGGTCAAGAAAACTCAGTGGGACCGATGTGCCTATCTCGGTGGGACCGAAATAATTGCAATAGGCAACAGAGAGTTTGCAAGCCCATCTCAGTGAGACCGAGATCCCATCGGGGAGAGTGAATTGATTAGGGTTTCTGGCAGTGGCTATGTCAAGTGAACTCGGTGGCGCCGGATGGATCAAATCGGTGGGGCCAAGTTTGACTTTTGGTTTGTGACAATGTGGATATGGGAAAGTGGTTGAGGGCTTTGGAGCATATCACTAAGCACTTTGAGCAAGCAAGCCATTAAGCAACACCTATCCCCTTTTAATAGTATTGGCTTTCCTAAGGACTCAATGTGATCTTGGATCACTAAACTGAAAATGTAGAGCCTTGAGCTTTTGAGGTTGAGCCAATCCTTTGTCCTTAGCATCTTGAAGGGGTTCCACATCCTCTTGTCCACGCCACTCCATATGTTGAACTTATCTGAAATATACTAAATAAAAACATTAGTCCAACAAGAGATATGTTGACATTAATTACCAAAACCACCCAGGGAGCACTTGCGCTTTCACCACCATCGACCGCTTCCTTGCACCAACGCCAGTCGCCTCCTCCCGCTAGTTGATCCACTGCTGGAGACTGAAGTCCAGATCATTTTGGCCTTCCTTGAAGCTAGGGCCAACGTCCAAGAGTACGCCAACAACGGCGCAAGACGCCGCCGTCACCGTTGTTTAGTGGCCCAACGACACACAGAGCATGACAGAGGAGCCGCTTCCCACTACAAGACGCCCCTGCCGCCGCGTAATCTAAATTTGCCATGAAAAACGTTCGAATTGCCATGCTTAAAATCCGAACGTTTATCATTTCCATTTATTTTAGATTGATCGTCGTATGAATGTAAAGTCGAAGTCAGATTGAATGAAATCTATGGTTTGATCGATTGAATGCTCTTCTAGAGCCGTATCAAATTAAATATAAAACATCATCAAGCCACATGTATTCCTTCTCATCGCAAACATTTCATATTAAATACCACGTCAATTCCAAATATTTTCTTAGGGAAGTCAATTCCAAATACTTGTAGGGCGCGACCAGTCCCCTTGTTCGAACACTAGGCGATACATCTATTTATCAACGCATTTAATTATTACGGAGTAGTAGATAAATAGTACTAGATAACTTGTCCGTCATGGTCACTTTTGTTCCTAAACTTGTTACATGTATAATCTATATCTATACCATCTATACCAAAGGGGCAGATCCAATTAATCTTGGCCATCAAATCATGTTAATCCAACGACCTAGACTACTTCAATGTCGAGTGCTCAACACGTTCAGTGTGCAGTTAATTTCACGCCAAAATTAGTGCTAATCACATAATAACACGCAAATAATATCCAAATTAATATCCGCATGCACTTAATATACTTCAAAATTAACGTGCATTGCATGTACACATTGACTAGTACCACTAGTACGTGAAACTAGTGCTGTAACTTGTGAACACATCCAGATATGGTCAACGGCAACATCGCCCGTGAGTTCTTCGTATTTGCCTGTGCGTCTAAACATAGAAGGGGAGGAGAGAGAGAGCAGACATGGAACCCACCAGTAAGTGAAGGTGAATAGTAGTACGTGCTAACGAGCCGGTCCCACTAATCTACTAAAACTAATATTAAAATATGTTATCCATTAAATAGGTTGTGGTAATATAAAAACATTATATCAACAAAGGGGGTACAACAAACATTGGTGTACTATGTTGCCTATTGATGTGTGTCTTGAAGGCCCTGGTCGCATGTTCGATCCTCGTCCTTTTTAATTTTTAATTTATATATGGGTCCAAATTTGTTTCATGACAGGTGGGCCCCTCAATGTGTAGTTTATAGCACTTTAATTTGTCGATCGAATTTTTTTCCATTACAGGTGGACTATCAGTGTGTAGCTTTGTAGCTTTTTGTAATAATTAAAGAGAACAATAGAGTTTTTTGGCGAAAATACCATGGTGCGATGTTGAAGGCGAGAAAGGACGTGTGAGAGCACGATGACTGAGCCAGAGGGAAATCAATTGGGGGAGGTGCGGGGGTTGCAACGGTGTTTGGAGTCGTTGTGGGCCGAATGCTACAAAAATATAATCTAAACCCACCGGAATAAATGTCTTCACAAATTAATCCAAGGTTGGAGTCCCCCTTGCAATGTAAATAGCTCTGGCTCTGCAAGGGATGGAGAGGTAGCTTCAATGTGTGGAAGATATGGCGTGAGAAAGCGAGGTTAATCGAGACACAAATAGATAGAGAGACAAAGTGAGTGTGGTCCAGCATTCATTGAAAAGATATATATGCTCTGGAGAGATATTGTCTAATTGAGCTTTTGGGAAGGGTGAGGGCTGTAAGATAGAGCTTGAGAGATGATCTAGTCCCAGACATGTAGATATATTTTATGCATGGGAGGAAGCAAGGTCAATCAATTACATATATAAAGGGAGAGAGATTGAGCGAGTGTGGGTCATCGTGCGATCAAAAGAGTGAGACGGGTTGGGGAGAGTGACCTAGATAGATAATGTGCATGAGAGAGTATACAATATGAATATGTCGAATTGGGCTCAAACATGGAGATATATCGTTTGTGTCCGAGAAAGAGCGAGGTCAATCGAGACATACAGAGAGAGAGAGAGATTGAGTGAGTGTGGCCCGCCATGAGGTCGAAAGAGTGGGGCGGCTTGGATGGACTGACCTAGATAGACAATCCGTGTGAGAGAGTATAGAGTGTGTGATGGAGGCCCGAATAGGGAGATATATCATTTGTGTGTGAAACAAAGCAAGGTTAATCGAGACTCGGATAAAGAGAGCGAGATTGAGCAAGTGTGGCCCGCTGTGCGGAATAAAGAGTGAGACAGTCTCGAGAGAGTGACCTAGATAGACAACGTGCATGCGTGCACATGAGAGGGGGGGCTAGATAGGCAATGCATGTATCTAGCGAGAGAGGGTGGGAGGGAGAGAGAGAGAGTGCTCGGCATGGGGTGCAATGGCGGGTGTGTGTGAGGTAGATACTTTTGGTAACAGAGTGGAAAAGGGGGGTTGTGTAGTTGAGAGAGTTAGAGATCGAAACAAGGAGAGAAAGAATGAACGTGTGTCTGAAACTGATAGCATCCTAAGGTGGTTAGGAGAGGAAGATTGATCGATATAGGAAGTATGTAGCGTATGTACCGGGGGGGGCTAAAAACAATGTTTGAATGTAGATAGTACGAAACTTAATATCAACATTTCAATTTAGTGTACATTGTAAGATTTGAATTGAGGACCATGCATATGGGTAATTATTTCGAATTCGTGCCATACTAGGTTGAAAAGTTTGCATTGATTCGATTGTTGTGCTATTTTGTAGGTCGTATGTTTGAATCCATCCAGTTTTCTCATATACATATGAATTTGTATTAAAAAAGTAGCATGGATACCATGAAATGCGAAATCCACGTTAGATTTGGAGATCGCTATGTGACACACACTCTAATTCAAATAACTCCTCATTAATTAATTTATAGTATCTCGTTTCGAATGACTAATTATTTGCAAGGAAAACACGGGCATGGTAATACATACATATTCGTTTGCAAATGAAAGAAGATTTGTTTGTATTGTCAAATGTAGGTCCACCAGGCAGCCTAGGGTTGTGTTGTGGTGGTCGCGTGTGTCGTATGGACGCTAGCACCCAGCCAACCACCCCACTCCCTCCTCCCCCCCAAAAAAGAATGATGACAAAATAAGTTCGCCCTTCCATGTTTCGGATTGAAATATCTGGCGGCCCCAATTCCAGCCCTGCAAAATCTCACTTCTCCACCGTCCCCTTCCGCGCCCAGAGCACTCAAATCCCTAATTCGCTGCCAACCCAAGCAAAGTTCGAATCGCCCCTCATCTCGTCTCTTTCCCCACCTCTGTGCCGAACGACGATGATGAAGACGACGGTCGTGCTTCACCACCGCACCGGAGCTACCTCATCTACGTCCTCGTCCACCGCACCGGGTGGTCCACCAACAATGTCGGCCGCTGCAACAAACGTGCCTCACAGCTACCGACTTCCACCACATCAGGTGTGCTTCACCAACGCCGTCTCCCACCTCACCGGGGCTACTTCATAGAGCACTTCGTTGCACCTCCGCCCCCGAGGCCATTGGGGCTTCACCAACGGTCTCGTCCACCGCATCGTAGCGCTCCGCTGCCACTCAAGATCTGCATCCATGCGAGGCCAGCCAGCGCATCACCCTCAACGGCTCTGAAATAACCCGCACTCTAGCTAGGCGAGCATGCCCAAACGCCGACCCAAACTAGGTATCCACATATCACTCCCTTGTGCACTATTCCGACGATGTTTGAATATCCTTTCGGTGCTCTCTTAGCTTACAAGCCTATGCAACTTTGACTTTAACTCTTATTTCTTCTGGAGATATCATCTGAAACAAGCAAAACCAATTTTTAGCGAAGCATGACGGTGCTACGGGATCTGGTACACATCTTGCCCACCAGTATAACCTTGTAAGTACATGTCCTTTAGTACAACAACAAGGTCGATTCCTCTTATTTGATCAACCATTCACCGTGTCAAAAATGCAGAGGGGGATGCAAGGAGCACAAGGCCTGCACATCCAAGCAAGTGGTAACATGGACTTGTACATGGAACATCCCAAGCGCAAGCAGAGCTGTAGTGAGCTTGTACAATGAGCAAGCATAAGTCCCTGCATTTCATTTAATTCGCACTGGCCTGCGTGTATGATTTGTGTGCAGTGGTGGATCCACGAATTCAAGTTACCAGGGGCGAAAATTTAACTTAAAAAATACGAAGGAACTTGCACTCCCGAAATCAATATAACTTGAGAAATGTGAATCTACATGCACTTTGAAAACCAGCTAATGATCCAAAGTAGTTTAGATTATAAAACACTAAATGATGTAAGCACCAAAAAACACAAAATGCAACATGGTGTACAAGGACTACTAACATGGTCTGTACCTGCTTGAATTATTCGTTCTCTGGCTGAAAATATCGAAGTGTAATTGCACCTATAACCGGTGCGCAAACTGCATATCAATATATCTATCTTACACAAGTATGCCAATAGTTTCAAACAACAGATTAGAAAAGTATTTATGCTAAGTTGTCATGATACGGGGACTTTCTGGTAGATGCCCTCGACGTTTCCTCAAGCCATGAAAATGTACTATAATTTGCTTGTCATCAATGCCTACAAATCTCTATGTCTCTCTCAACATAGTAGATCATCATTAGACACTAAATCCTTGAATGGGAGCTTGCAAAATGATTGCATTAGATCCCTCATTAGACACTATATGTTCATCACCAGGAGAATGTAAAATGTTTGCATCAAATCCTTCATTAGCAGTCTGTTCATTAGACACTTCAGGCTCAAGAACAACATGTGCTTGTATGTTTGCACTGGAAACTTGATTAGATACATCAGGTTTAGTCAGTTAAGTATTGATCAGGTTCAGCAGAAATTGGTTTCATTTTCTCATAGATTCCCTACATACAGGCAGTTTTACAACACCATCAGGTTTAACTATTAGCCAGAAATTGAATAGTTGAATTAGATATAATCAGGGATGTGATGTACCTGGTCGTTCTGCATGCTGCTCTTGCAAGCTGCGACTGTCCGTTTGCGCAAGCTCGATGCCATGCCCGTGCTGCCACCGCTACCTCCCACGCAGGCTACACCCAAGGTTGGATCTTCATCTTCTTGTCCTTCCATTCGCTTGAAGCCCAGCGACCGACGTCCAATGAGGGCGTGAGGAAGTGTTGTGTCGGTCTGTCCAGCGGTGGCTAGGTTAGGAGCGAACCATACTGGAGGCTGGAGCGAACAAAATGGGATTTTTCCTCCTGTCGCTCAATATAGGAGGCGCTCGTTTGGGCCGCGAGCCTGCTATAGGGCCTGCCTTCCACTTACATTATTGGCCCATCCAAATTGAAATGTTTTTCTTCATTTTTTACATTGCCTGCTCGTGCGTTGGGATGAACAAAACTAGCCAGGGCCAACCTGGACGACTCAAACTAGGCGCACACTTTCCAGCCACCCGAGGCAGCCGCCCATACCAGCCCCTATGGTGGTGTGGCCCCTTTTTGCGTGTATGATTGGGGTAGTGAAAAATATTCCTATGGCGCTTTTGATTTACCCAGAGAATGGTTGAATTGCTTGTTTCTATGAACTGAGTTCGCCAATAATGTGAAGGATGCCAGTCTTTTCATCATATTGTAGATTGCTTAGATCTAGATATGCCAAATGTAATTGCATGAAATATATAGTAAAAGCTAGTGTGATGTGTGTGGCTACAACTAGTCTGACAACCCATCCTCATGTAACATATCAAGGACGCACCATCTTATCAGATTAACCATTCAACTTACCAATGCAGTGTGGGAAGTAATAAGTATTGGTACTATGTATCCAAGCAATTGATGCCATGGACTCCTTCATAGAAACTTGTAAGCGAAAAAGAAGTTGCAGTGTATCTGTACAAAGAGCTAGCGTAAGTTCAGTTACCTGCTTCTCAGAATTTTAGTTATCCACTTATTGCAAAATTGTTCAATTACGTTGCTTGGCTTAATTTAGTTTGCTACTGATTACATAATGGCATAGCCTATTAATCCTATTATAGACTGTGCCTATCTATGTGTTTGATACTTACTCTTAAGAATTACCTGTTTGCCTGAATTTAAATAGCTACTTCAACACGTAGATACCTGGTCATATGTACTTCTAGGGTGCAGTAGAATTCACGTGTAATTGACGTTCTGATACCATGTTTGTTTAAATGGTTTGTTGTTATCACTTGTAGCACTAGTAATGTTTGCATGTTCATAGATAGACCACTGTCAGGTTTATATGAGGGACAACGTATTTTTAACTTACATATGTATATATATATATATGTGTGTGTGTGTGTGTGTGTGTGTGTGTGTTGGAATCATTTTTCTTACATCAAAGAAATTTACAAATGTCTGTGTTGCCGGTAAACGATACCGAATTGTTACTTTAATACGTTGCCAATAACTTGTTAGTTTTACTAGTTCATGTGTAATTAAATACGTTGCTAAAACTGGTTAGTTTTACTAGTTTGATGTTAGTTTCTTATGGCTCTTGCAACACTTTATTTATGATTGCTAACATTCAAGTTTGCAAGATCTAACTGAAACTCCGTTGGCACAACATGTATGTTTTCAGAAACATCCTTGTTTACCTGGTTTGCTGCTGTAACTTGTTGTTGTAATCGTCTCACCAACTTCAAGTTTTCAGGATCCAATTGGAAGTCCAATTGCACAGCAGGTACATTTTCAAAAATATATTTGTGTAACATGTTTGTTGTCATAACTTGTTGCTCTAATCAAGTTACTGACTACTCGACTTTTCAGGATCCAAGAGAAACTCCAATGCCACAACAGGTTCCTTTTGCAAAACTTGTTTGCTTAACTACTTTGCTGCTGCAACTAGTTACAATGATGTTAATAACTACTTTCTAGCATCCAATTGAAACTATTTAATTCCTTGTTTGTTTAACTAGTTTGCTGTTATAACTCCCAGTTGAGATGTTTTGCTAACTTCAACTTTTCAAAATCCAATCGGAACTTTAATGGCAAAACAGGTTAGCCCAAGATCAAAGATCGAGGTCCCCATGGATGCTGTATCATCCCACAGCAGTGGCACCGGCCCAATCGTGCATCATGAATTGCCAACTACTGATGCTCTAGAGGCTAAACTATTGGTAGAAAGAGATCATGCGTCTGCACTTAGAGATGAAGTTGACATGTTGAGGAAGCAAACAACACAATCACAAGCAGCACTCAAGACAACCATTAAATATTTGGTGGATTTCAAAACAAAGCAAGCTGAGATTGACCGTGTTGTTAAGGTTCTGGAGGAAAAAGGGAAATTAAATTCCCACTTGGTAAATCATAGGTGAAATGTTCTTTTCATCGTTGAACAACATTTGTGTTGTTTGTTCATGTAATCGATCAAACCATTTGTTTTAAAGATCATGTAATAATTGCTTTTGTTTTTTGTTTGTAATTTTTTTGAGCACAAGTATGTATTGATTGATAAGACTCTAAGACATTTCATTTTGATTGCTGTGCCAGACATACGAATATGCCAATCGGGCTGAATGTGCATTCAACAATGATAGTAGTATAGATGGTCCTTAAGTGGCACGCATCTGAAAGGGCCAAGATGTTGTACTAGCTTCGCTAAAAAAAGGATGCTCTTCTAGCAAAAAAAGTATGGTGGCCTGGCTTATGTATGTTAGTTGATATTATTGATCCATATACTCTATAAGTGTTTATATGTATGTTAGTTTTGTACATTATTGGTTGATTGACTCAGTATTTGAATCTTGATACATCGCTTGTGTACATATCTAAATGGGAGTACACATTATGCTACCTGTGACACTTGAGTTGGACATAAAGTGGTTTCAAATATTTGAATTCACCTTAAACTGGATTCTAGCTTCTGAATTTGAGTATCGGCATTTGTAAATCATATTCATATATGACAGTGGAATACATCTTTGGTGTGCTTTTGAAGATATATAAAAGCACATAGAATGTTTTATAAAGATTTGTATAGGAATACAAAATGGATTCGAATTTATTTGCCAGGGTAAACGTGGATGCTTATTGTCCGAAAATTCAAAAAAGCGGCAAAATGTCCACTCCCACGTTGGCTGCCCGAAGACAGTGTTTGGGAGATGGAAATTACTGTCTACCCCTTACACGGACAATCCATCGGCCCGACTTCCACTGCACTCAATAGGGGTAGGTTAGTAACTTCAATTAGACATGACACGTCCGCCTCTGAGCCCATTCCGACACAGTGGGAGCCAAACATGGGCGGAAAAACACATTTGATTCAAGCTCGTCCGAAAGAACTCTGTCTCTCCCTCTATTTACCCATTCATACACGATGGGCGGCAAAACAAACTCGACTCAGCCAAAGTCGATGTAGGCAAATATTTTCAATAGGGGCGGGTTTGTAACTTCTCTCAGACGTGACACAACCGCCCTACCTATCAGCCCTGTTCATACACTGTGGGTGCCAACCGTGGGCGCCAAAACACCCTCTCCTCGCCCGAAATCGCTCTAAGAAAATATTGGCTAGATGCGAGATTACCGGCCTATCCCCAACCGACGGGACGTCCAAATTCTAAACGGGGCCTAAGTTCATAATGTTCCCCTATTTCAGACAGCCGTGTCCCAAAAACATGGTTCCCCGTACCTCTCCCTCCATTTTCCCATTCATACACCATTCGTGCTAGAACACCATCCCCACACTAGACTCCTCCATCCGCCACCCCATCCATCACCGCCGTCATCCACCCCATCCATCGCCAACGTCATCCACCATGCCGGAGCGCCTACCAAGACCGTGTCCTCCACTGCTAGAGATGGACCCGTCTGCCGTCGCAGATCTGCTTCAACGCCACCGACAGCCATCGCACCCTGATGCCTACACGACGCCGCAAGAGAGGTGCTACTTCATATCTGCTCAACTTTTTGATCTCAACCAGAAAATAGATCGTAACTTGGTTATTGTACTTTCTTTTCAGCTCTTAGAATTTAGTTCTTAGTTCGAAGCAAACAATGGATGCTAAATAGCATTTCTGCGGTTTGCAGCTTTAAATCTGCCATGGCACAGTCATAATAGGGTTTAATTGATCATGCTTAGGGTTCAATTGATCATGTTGGTTCCGTGGTGGTTTCTTTAATAGAAATCATAGGGGAAACTATCTTTTTCTCAACGAAAATGCTTAGGGTTTCCCCCTTTTATGATCACTATACGATCAACATACGTGCTTCGTGTCATAATAGCACTGCTCCACCCATCAAGCTAAACAAGCTTAGTTGTTCAAATATGAATATGATATTATTAAAACATAGTCGTTTAATTGGTCAGCTAAATGTTCCTAATTTAGTTTCGGATATGCATGTACGCCGCTCGGGTGTGTATCTCTACAGGGTGCCCACGGTGGGCCGCGACCCACCCTGGGATTTTGGGTCAGCCTAGGCCCCGATCCCTCTATTTTGTTGCGCTTTCGATCTGTACTCGCCCCCAGCTGCCTGCCTCGCCAGTGACTTGCCGTCCCCAAATGGCATGACTCTAGGAGGAGATGCCGGACTAACAGGAGGTCAGGAGCCGCTCGCCCAACAGCGTCACTGCTGCCTGGGCACGCCGCCGTGCCTACCTTCCCAGTCCATTTAGGGCTCAAGCGTGCAGCAGCCACTAAGCCAACCTGATTTATCCTGAGATACGTCATCAACACTCAGCAGCCACTCCTCATCACCCATTTCTAATTGATTCATTACTCATTAGGCAGGACAGTCATTAGGGTTTGTTGTGTACTGAGTGCTACCTACACTTAATGGTTCGGATGTATTTCAGTAATCTTTAGTACCGTAAAGTTCACAGGATTTCAAAATTCTTACCCTAGGCACAGACACTAGTCATTTTAGATTGTTGGTCATAGTGACATTGACCCAGATTACTACTGCAGGCCAGGTTTGTTGACAATTTTACTCGTCTTTCTTACTCATTCGATATGATATCCAATTATTCACGCCGATTAGTTGCAAACAATAAGTGCTAGACCAACTTCTTGATCCAAATTTTGGACGGTCTCTAACTACAGTTACAATTCTGCATACTTGTCCTAGCAAGCTCACAAGTAATGATTGATTCACTATATCTATGATTGCCTTGTCATATTTTTTGTCAATATTCTTTTAGGGTGGACCACCCTGTTTCAAAATACTGGAACCGCAGACATGAGTGAATAGTATTTCTCTGTGTGATCTCTTCCATCATGTGTGGGCAATGAACACTGGATTGTATAGAAAGAAAGTGTCATTTCCACCTTTTACATAGACTATGATCTTTTACATGGAATATAATCTGCCTACTTGCTTTGTGTCGCACTACCAGCACTCCACCCTTGAAGCTAAACATTGTGCCACTCATAATTCCTTAGTTTATTTGTTCAAATACGAATTTGATATGATTCTAATGTTCCTGCTTCAGTTTTGAAATGCGTGCCTTCCTGTTATAGAGACATAAGAGGTTTGTATTTCTGTGTGTGGACTGGTCAGCACGGTTGGGGTGAACTTTGCATATGGAGGGGTTTATAGGGAGACACTCTTCGAGTTGAATCCGCAATGCAATCCATAGATAATTTGACTACTTTTTATGTTTTCATGAATCTTAGATACTAAACAGCATCATAATGATTATGAGCTTGCGCGCATGAAAAGAATAAAGTAGAACAAAGCCATGGCTGTCAAACTTGGCATTAAGGGACTGAAATCAAGTCTAGATGCAATGCAAATGCTCTCCACCTATATATTCTTGCTCAGAATATGATCCTAACAGTCATTCTGAGCTAGAGGGAGACCTAAGTCAATGTAGCTCCCTAGTGGAGGAGTCAGAGGCAGATGCCCTATCTTATTCACCCATCAAGGTGCTTGCTCTAACTTTCCAAGGATATATTGGTCCGCATATCTTGCAACTGATTCTTTGCATTGCTTCTACTTTATTGCATCATCATTAGCTTAGTTTACACACTAGTGTGCGTTGGTCCTAAACAAATGGTTTTTAACCCCTTTCCGTGACGGCATTTGGAACCATCACCAAGTGAGTGTGGGCGATAGTGGGGTCCTTCCCACATGACCCAGAAATCGTCGGGGATAGGCCCTCCCGGGACACAGGCTGGGGCTGTGTGCGATTGGGTGAGGCATCAAAACCCAATCATTTCCGTAGGTATGTCCATCCCCAACGGTAATCCGAAAAAATCATTTCGTAGGTACATCCCACACGGTGAATCCCAGAAAAACATTTCCGTTCGTATGTATATCACACACAGTCATTCCAAGGAATACGTTTCCGTTCTTATGCACATCCCACACAACCAATCCAGGGAAAACGTTTCCATTCGTACGTACATCCCGCACAGTTTTATTTGTAGGCTTGTGTGTGAAAGGTGTAACTATCACACGTGGTCTGCCTTGGTTAACTGTTTGCTTTTATTAACTATATCAGACACGATTTGATGAAGAAAACTGTGTGGCATTGGGCTATCCATCGCAAGCGCTTTTACTAATAGAACCGTTTGCAAAGGTCCATGACACATTTAGCAAGTTTATTAGTTTACAATTAATAATTCCAGTATTACGTAAATTCACATTTCATACCGAACAGCTGTTTGCCAATTTCATATCAGGCACATAAATATATTATAACATCACAGTACGTTAGCTACATGAAAACAGCATGATACAACATATTGCTAGTTCAACTTCATAAGAACAATATATTCATTTCCCTAATCGATATCATCCAGGCTCGTCTTATCCACCTCAGCTTTCAGTTCAGTAAGAACCTGTTTTGCACGGGCTAACTGAGAAAGTGCCTCCTCCTTCGCCAACACCATCTTAACAAATTCTGATTAAAAAAATCTGAGCTCATTCTCCACCTTTAACTTTTTATCCCGCATCTTCAAATATTCTTCAGCGTTGACAATAGTTTCTCTAAGCATACGTCTATTCTGTTCCTCATACATGCTCCAGAGCTTCGCTAGGCACATCTTCAAAGACTGTGGCCACTCTTGATCAACCCACTCCAAGTAAGAACACTTCCATTCATCCTATAATTTTTAAAATTAGATCAGTAACAATTGTAGGGGAAATGGGTTTATAGCAACATAGAAAATCACCAATGGTTATTTTGAAAAACTGAAGAAACATGTTAATTATGACATATCTTCTCAAAAAGATCAATGTGCAAATGAAATAATTGGTATTGAGACAACAACCAAATTCTGGAACATCAGAAGCTATAATTAACTACAATGACGCTACAAGTTCTTACTCATGTACAATAAATAACAAGTTGAACATTTAATGAGGAAGGTAAATATAACTGCAACAGCATAGCGACGGTGTTTGGATGACAACAAATTGATACTAACAGGTGTGTACATGCACAATTTTAGTAACATAGAACTAATAGCACTAAGGCCATCCACTATGTATGCCAAAACTGGGGTAAAGACAACTGTTGCTACATCTCGCACCAGTGCCCTGCACTCACGAGCCGATGCAGCAGAAAAAATAGAGACCCGAACTCCGGAGCACGTAGTTGCTCCGATGCCCAGTTCCTTCGTGCCATAAAGATTTAGTATTTTACTGCTTGGCTGCTCGGATGTGTGGACCAAAGTTGGCTGCACGAACTGCTGAAGCGGTGCCAAATAATTTTCTAATGGCACCGCTGATGATATGGCAACAATTTAAGATACTAGGTACAAACTGTGACACTGTCTTAGGATGGTTTGGTTGAAGGTGTGGCATGAATGGGTTGGGACCGTGACAGTGTCTAAATCACATCTAACAAATGATTTGTAACAACGGAAGAGGGTCTAACCTTCTCTGCACATGCCAGAAACTTCCTCCCAATGTCCACGGAATCAAACGCAAGTAGCTTCACGCATGGAGATTGATGGTGACAACGAGCAGATAGATCTTTAGCCACCCCACTCCATTCGTTGCCACTGATGGTCTTAGGGAGCTACAAGAGGAAGAAACGACTCAAATCGACCTCCGGGTAAAAATCCTTCATTCCAAGTCATAGCCCGAGAGAGAGAAGAGAGGCATACCCGGGTGGTGAAGGAGTAGTCACTGGAGGAGGAACCGCTGGAGATGTCTTTGAAGAAGACCATGGCGACCTCGGTGGTAGGATGCGAGACGGGAGAGTCAGGAAACGGCTATAGCTTAGCAAGGAAGGAAGGAAGGAGGAAATAGGGGAAATGTGACTTGTGGTCGGGGAGAAAAGGGGGTGGGGAAGGGGGTGGGGGCGGATATTTTGGCGGTAGGCCAAAATTTTGGAAATGTGGAGGGAAACTTTGCGCGCGGTGCCTCTGGACCATTCACTTTGAATGATTGTGTGCGTTTGGTTGAAGGTGTGGTATGAATGGGTTGGGACCATGACAGTGTCTGATTCACATCTATCTAATGATTTGTAACAACAAAAGAGGGTCTAACCTTCTTTGCACATGCCAGAAACTTCCTCCCGCTGTCGACAGAATCAAACACAACTAGCTTCATGCATGGAGATTTATGGTGACAACAAGCAGATAGATCTTCAGCCACCCCGCTCCATTCGTTGCCACTGATGGTCCTAGGGAGCTACAAGAGGAAGAAATGACTCAAATCGACTGCCGGGTAAAAATCATTATGTAGCGACCTGACCCAAATGGATCACGTCTACTGTGCTACGGTGTCATCCCTGGATCAGTAATGCTGACACCACACAGTACATCGAGGTTTTATAGCAGAGTTGCAATCACACACTTATATCATCGATGGCTCAAAAAGAACTTATTACAATAAATATGACCTAAGGACATATTTTAAAGATAACAGCGGAAGACTTGGAAGATAAATGGGTCCATCAACTCCAGCAGCATCACTGAGTATAGAACCACGACCTAAACGCACCTCAATCGTCGTCTGAAAAGTCTGCAACATTAACGTTGCAGCCCGAAAACGGGTCAGCACATGGAATATGCTGGCAAAGTAACACATAGAGAGTAATGGAATGAAACAGCTATACTACATGCATATATGGCTGGTGGAAAGCTCTATGGTTACAGTTTTGCGTAAAGCCAATTTTTCCCTACTGCAAAGGAATAAATTTATTTAACTATCATGGTGGTTGTGAAACATTGAGAATGGTTGACAGCATTCTCAATCCCAATTAAAAGTAATTAAAACCCAATAACATTAATTAGAAGTAACATGTTGAGATTCACAATGATATTCAAGTACTAGATACTCAAGTTGTCCATAACCGGGGACACGGCTAATCATGATTAGTTTGTTACTCTGCAGAGTTTGCGCACTTTTCCCCACATGACTCAATCGCCTCCGTTTGGTTTCTCGCACTACATGGTGTTTGAGAAGACGGATGACCGAGACATAGTCTTTCAGAAGCACTAGCACCTTACATGTGGGGTAGACCGGTACACCTACATCCCCTACATCTGCTAGTCCACCCCGTAAGAATTCGCACAACTTAGTCAACTATGCCAGAGCCCATAGTAGCATGTGGCTGCACACGGAAGTTTCTAGCATGAATTATCTTATGATCCCTTTGAGCCTGGGTGGCGGTCCAAAAAAAACAGGCAAGTCCTGATAGACATCAGGTGCCTCAATCCACCCAGATGTGTGTTTAAGTTGCCACCTTAAATAAACCATTAAAATTATCATCTCACATCTGTCATGGATATCACTCACCCAATCCACGTCTACTAGCATAGCATGGCATAATAAGCAAACGTAGAAGTAACTCCCAAAGGTTTCATAATAATACAGGTAATAGGTACTACCTCATCTACTTCCCATCCCACAATTTAATTAGATCCTAATCATGCAATGTGTGAGGATTGATCTAATGCAATAAAACATGGGTTGTAGAAAAGGTATGATCAAAGTGTTACTTGCCTTGCTGATGATCCGCGAGTCCTAGGGTTTCGAAGTAACAAGCGGCGCAATCTGGGTAATCTATCGCAGACAAACAACAAGCATACAATAAGTACTCATCTAATGCACAGGTAAAACTCGAACAAGAGAACGAACCAGGTAGTTCAACTTAAGAACTCCGGTTGCAAAGAAAGAACGAAAAACAAACGGCGGAAGAAAACAACTCGGTTCTAGCAAGTTGAAACTAGGTTAAAATTTTACTGTAACAAAAGCTTGTTCAAGTTGATTAGACGGAACGGCGGTTTCGAGAAGAAACTCCAGGCGCTTGAATCACCTGATTCCGATAAACGAGCGGAAAAATAGACTAGGAAGAAGATCGGATCTGAGATCGCGATCGCGGAATAAATCCGACGAAAAGAAAAAGAAGAACGGTTAAACGAACGGACGTTCGTTAACCTAGAAGAATCCGGTGATCACGTTCGTTAGGACGAACGGTCCGGCGAACGGTCCAAAGGCAACTAAATCGGAGAAGAAAACGAATCCGATCTAGGGTTTCGGAGAAGAAAAACCGATCGAAAAACTGATCTAGAAAACCGGAACGGTTTAGAGAAGAAAAGAATCGGAACGATTAGAAGAGAACGATCCGAGGAAAAGAATAGATGTGGCGCGGGGCTACCTTGGCGAGGTCTCCGGTGAGGGGCTCCGGCGGCGTCGGCGTAGGGCGGCGGCGTGGGCAAGGTGCGTCGGCGGCGCGGGTGTGGGCGGCGGCGGTAAGGTGCGGCGGTGGCACGTGGTGTGGGGTGGCGGCGCGAGTGAGGCGGCGGCGGCGGCGGCGAGGTGCGGCGGTGGCGCGGGGTGTGGGGTGGCGGCGCGGGTGAGGCGGCGCGGCGGCGGTGACGCAGGGCGCGGTGTGATGCGGCGCGGCGGCGGTGCAAGGCGCGGTGTGGAGGAGAGCTTTGATTTGATGTGTTTAGAGGGGGGGGTGCTTGGGTATTTATATTGGGGAGGGGAGGGGTTTACTTGGGGTAGAGGACAAGGAATTATAATAGGAGTAGGAAAGATCTAGAAAATAAACGGAGTAGGACTAAAGAAAACGAAATAAGGAAAAGGGGACAAGGGGGCGCCCTAGAATCCTAAAAGGATTCGGTCCTAGCAAGAGGCGGCGGCCGCCGACCGGCTCCTGGCTCGGCGCCTGGCGCCTGGGAGCGCGGCGGTAGGTGGCTTGGCTTGGGCCTTTGGCCCAAGGCGCTGCTCAATTTTTTTTAGTAGTTTCCTCGCGCAGAAAAAAAACAAAAAGGGATCTAAACGAACTCTGAAAAATCTAAAGTAAATTTTCCCCGACTCCTAAAAATGAGCCGAACAAAATGAACTTTTCTCCGGACCTAAAATGCAATTTTTGAAAACGCGCATTTTTCCCTATCCAAATAAAATGCAAATAAACACCGGAAAGCAAAATTGATCTATTTATTATATCTTCATTTTTCCTAAATTTGGGAAAGTCATATTATTCCCTCTCTCATATATTTTGACACCGGAAAATTTATTGAAGATAAAATAAATAAATCAAATGATCCTATTTTTCAAAATTCGAGAAAACTCTCAAATATGAAAATAATGAAATCTCCAACTCTCTCCGAGGGTCCTTGAGTTGCGTGAAATTTCTAGGATCAACCAAATGCAAGAAAATACGATATGCATATGATCTAGTGTATAACATTCCAAATTGAAAATTTGGGATGTTACAAACCTACCCCCCTTAAGATGAATCTCGCCCTCGAGATTTGGGTTGGCTAGAAAATAGGAGAGGGTGGTCTTTGAGCAAATCTTCTTCTCTCTCCCAGGTGGCTTCATCTTCTGAATGGTGGTTCCACTGAACTTTGCAAAACTTGATAACCTTGCTGCGAGTAACTCTGCTGGCATAATCGAGAATCTTGACTGGCTTCTCCTCATATGTTAGGTCATCCTTTAACTGAATTGCTTCTAATGGCACTGTATCTCTTAGCGGTACCTCCGCCATCTCGGCGTGACATCTCTTCAGCTGAGAAACATGGAATACATCATGAACTCCTGACAGTTCTTCTGGTAGTTCCAACTTATAAGCGACTTCTCCCATACGTTTCACGATCTTAAACGGTCCAACGAAACGCGGTGCTAACTTTCCCTTAACTCCAAAGCGCTTAACTCCTCGAAGTGGGGATACTCGAAGGTAAACTCTGTCTCCAGTTTCGTAAACTATCTCCTTGCGTTTAGAATCTGCATAGCTCTTCTGCCTGGACTGGGCTACCTTGAGCCTATCGCGAATCAACTTAACCTTCCGTTCTGACTCCTTAATCAAATCTGGTCCAAAGAATTGACGGTCTCCAACTTCGTTCCAGGACAACGGTGTCCTGCACCTCCTTCCGTATAAAGCTTCAAAAGGGGCCATCTTCAAACTGGTTTGGTAACTGTTGTTATAAGAAAACTCCGCATACGTCAAGTTTTCGTCCCAACTTGATCCATAATCTAGTGCACAAGCTCTCAGCATATCTTCCAAAATCTGATTGACTCTCTCGGTCTGTCCATCTGTCTGCGGATGAAAAGCTGTGCTGAACTCTAGTCTGGTTCCTAAAGTTTCATGCAACTGATTCCAAAACTTTGAGGTAAATTGGGTTCCTCTATCTGATACGATACTCCTCGGAACTCCATGCAAACAAACGATTCTAGTCATGTATATCTTTGCCAACTTAGCACTGGTGTAAGTGGTCTTAACTGGAATGAAATGTGCTACCTTCGTCAAACGATCAACTACTACCCATATCGAGTCATATCCGGCTTTTGTCCTGGGTAGCCCTGTGATAAAATCCATGCCTATCTTATCCCACTTCCATTCGGGTATCGGCAGTGGTTGTAACAATCCTGCTGGCTTTTGATGTTATGCTTTTACTCTCTGACATACGTCACAAACTGCTACATACGCTGCAATATCCTTCTTCATTCCGGTCCACCAGAATGTTTCCTTTAAATCCAAATACATCCTGGTATTCCCTGGTTGAATCGAATATGGTGAATTATGTGCCTCCTGCAAAATCAACTTCCTGATCTCCGGGTCATTGGGCACATAAACACGGTCCTCAAACCATAGGGTATCGTGCTCATCCTCACGAAATCCCTTTGCTTTTCCTTTGCTAAGTTTCTCCTTTATAGCAGCAATCTCTTTGTCAGATTTCTGAGCTTCTCTGATCTTATCCATCAATGTTGATTGAATCTCCAATGCTGCTACATAGCCTCTCGGAACTATTTCCAAACATAGCTCACGAAGGTTTTCTGCTAATTCCTTTGGTATTTTCCCCGTCACTAGGGTATTGACATGGCTCTTACGGCTCAATGCGTCAGCTACTACATTAGCCTTTCCGGGATGGTAATGCAATCTCATGTCATAATCCTTGATGAGCTCCAACCATCTCCTTTGTCGGAGGTTCAACTCCTTCTGTGTGAAAATGTACTTCAAACTCTTGTGATCCGTGTACACCTCACAATGATTTCCAATGAGGAAATGTCTCCACGTTTTCAACGCATGCACTACGGCTGCTAACTCCAAATCATGCGTGGCATAATTCAACTCATGAGGCTTCAGTTGTCGTAATGCATACGAAACAACTCTCCCTTCCTGCATAAGCACTGCTCCAAGTCCTCGACGTGAAGCGTCGCAATACACCTCATAATCCTTGGTCTGATCTGGCAAAATCAATACCGGTGGGGTAACCAAACGTTTCTTCAACTCCTGGAAACTAGCCTCACACTCCTCAGTCCATTTGAACTTAGTTTCCTTCTTCAACAACTCCGTCATAGGCTTCGCAATTTTTGAGAAATTCTCAATAAATCTCCGGTAGTATCCTGCGAGTCCAAGAAAACTCCGGATCTCTCCAACTGTTGTTGGTGCTTCCCATTCGGTTACGGTCTCAACCTTTGTGGGGTCAACTGCTATACCTTCTCCGGATATAACGTGTCCGAGGAATCCAACTTCCTTCAACTAAAACTCACATTTGCTGAATTTGGCATATAACTGATGTTCCCTTAATTTCTCCAAAACCAAATGCAAATGTTCCTTATGCTCCTCTTCATTCTTTGAATAAACTAGGATGTCATCAATGAACACTACGACGAACTTGTCCAAAAACTCCATAAACACTTTGTTCATCAAGTTCATAAAATAGGCAGGTGCGTTAGTCAATCCAAATGACATAACGGTATACTCATACAGTCCATATCTTGTGGTGAATGCTGTCTTAGGTATGTCCTGCTCTCGAATCTTCAACTGATGGTACCCTGATCGCAAATCGATCTTGGAAAACACTTTAGCTCCTTGTAATCGATCAAATAGATCATTAATCATTGGCAGTGGGTACTTGTTCTTGATGGTTACTTCATTCAATCCCCGATAATCTACAACCATCCTTAATGATCCATCCTTCTTTTCCACTAGAAGTACAGGTGATCCCCAAGGTGAAGAACTTGGGCGAATGTAACCTTTATCCAATAACTCCTTAATCTGATTCTTAATTTCCACCAAATCCTTTGCTGGCATCCGGTACGGTCGCTTCGATATTGGGCCTGTACCTGGCAATAACTCAATCAAAAACTCAATGTCTCTATCCGGTGGCATGCCTGGTAATTCCTCAGGAAATACATCAGGAAAATCCTTTACCACTGGTACTTCCTCCTGCACAACTCCTGATAAGAAATTCACTTGTGTCCTGTTTGGCACATGCCGGGATACATACTTGATCCTTCTTCCTTCTGGTGTGGTAAGCAAAATTGTCTTACTGGCGCAATCGATGTTTCCTCCATACATCGACAGCCAATCCATACCAAGAATCACATCCAGTCCTTGGGATTCCAGAATAATTAAATCCGTTGGGAATACATGCCTTCCTATACTCAATGGTACTTGGAAACATCCTTGTCTGGCCATGTATTCTGCTCCTGGCGAGCTTACTAGCATAGGTGTTTTAAGGGCTTGGGTTGGAGGCATCTGAGGGTTTAGAAAAGCCGAGAATTAAGAATAGAGGGGGTCTAAAGGTAAAACACTACCCATATGCTCATGAGGCAAATGCACACAAAATCACTTCAATCAATCAAGCAAGGGCTTACAAACGGTCTATCTATCGCAAAAGTGCTCGACTATAATGTGTTTACATGGGGGAATACTACTACTATCTGGTGGTCATCTAGAAATTTGAACCGGTGGAAGACTCCATGATATCTACTCTAGCTTCGTCTTCAAAGTCGGGTTCACTTGGATCCGAATCGGTGTCGTCGATGATGATGTAGTTGTCTGGACATGCGACGTACTTGTCGTCCTCCTGGGATGCTAACTTGCTCTTGAGTTCTTCAATCTCCTGCTTAAGATCGCAATTGTGCCTTGCTAGAGCTACGATCTCGTCCATGTAGTCCTTGCGTGTAGACTTTAGTTCTCCTTCTAGCTCGATGATCCTTGCCTTCGCATTCTTCAACTCTACCATATCATTGCACATCTGGTTCCCGTGGCGTCGAATGTGCTGGTTTAACTCCTGGATGAAAGATGCAATGGATCTATCCTTCTTGGTGCTGACTAACTCCCATTGTTCATCACGGCGTCCGCAAATCTGGTACATAGTGTCCTTGAGGTCTTCTTGATAAACTTCTCCGATGCGTCCTATGGTGATATGAGCTGCCATGCTCCTTCCTAGACTCCAGGTTGGTGCATTGAAAACACTATCTATGGGCTTCGTGATTGGCGCGAATGTTCTTCTCGGAACGTGAGCTTGAATCTTCCAGCGCTCCTCTTCAGGCAGAGTGGCGTTGAAGGTTCCCGTGAAGCTTGGTAATCCAATGTTCAGGTACTTGGTGACTTCCTTCAGGTGAAATCCAAAAGGTGTGCCTTCATCCGGTTGAGCGTACTTAATCTTCGCGTGCGTCATCCTAATAGAGTAGAAAAGATGAGGAGTTAGAAAATGAGAAGAGAAGGGTGATATATGGCTTTAACTTAGTGGTCGTGTCCTACAGTCAGCGTGTGCTCTGATACCATCTCTGTAGTGACCTGACCCGAATGGATCACGTCTACTGTGCTACGGTGTCATCCCTGGATCAGTAATGCTGACACCACACAGTACATCGAGATGTTATAACAGAGTTGCAATCACACACTTATTACATCGATGGCTCAAAAAGAACTTATTACAATAAATATGACTTAAGGCCATATTTTAAAGATAACAGCGGAAGACTTGGAAGATAAATGGGTCCATCAACTCCAGCGGCATCACTGAGTATAGAACCACGACCTAAACGCACCTCAATCGTCGTCTGAAAAGTCTGCAACATTAACATTGCAGCCCGAAAACGGGTCAGCACATGGAATATGCTGGCAAAGTAACACATAGAGAGTAATGGAATGAAACAGCTATACTACATGCATATATGGCTGGTGGAAAGCTCTATGGTTACAGTTTTGCGTAAAGCCAATTTTTCCCTACTGCAAAGGAATAAATTTATTTAACTATCATGGTGGTTGTGAAACATTGAGAATGGTTGACAGCATTCTCAATCCCAATTAAAAGTAATTAAAACCCAATAACATTAATTAGAAGTAACATGTTGAGATTCACAATGATATTCAAGTACTAGATACTCAAGTTGTCCATAACCGGGGACACGGCTAATCATGATTAGTTTGTTACTCTGCAGAGTTTGCGCACTTTGCCCCACATGACTCGATCGCCTCCGTTTGGTTTCTCGCACTACATGGTGTTTGAGAAGACGGATGACCGAGACATAGTCTTTCAGAAGCACTAGCACCTTACATGTGGGGTAGACCGGTACACCTACATCCCCTACATCTGCTAGTCCACCCTGTAAGAGTTCGCACAACTTAGTCAACTATGCCAGAGCCCATAGTAGCATGTGGCTGCACACGGAAGTTTCTAGCATGAATTATCTTATGATCCCTTTGAGCCTGGGTGGCGGTCCAAAAAAAACAGGCAAGTCCTGATAGACATCAGGTGCCTCAATCCACCCAGATGTGTGTTTAAGTTGCCACCTTAAATAAACCATTAAAATTATCATCTCACATCTGTCATGGATATCACTCACCCAATCCACGTCTACTAGCATAGCATGGCATAATAAGCAAACGTAGAAGTAACTCCCAAAGGTTTCATAATAATACAGGTAATAGGTACTACCTCATCTACTTCCCATCCCACAATTTAATTAGATCCTAATCATGCAATGTGTGAGGATTGATCTAATGCAATAAAACATGGGTTGTAGAAAAGGTATGATCAAAGTGTTACTTGCCTTGCTGATGATCCGCGAGTCCTAGGGTTTCGAAGTAACAAGCGGCGCAATCCGGGTAATCTATCGCAGACAAACAACAAGCATACAATAAGTACTCATCTAATGCACAGGTAAAACTCGAACAAGAGAACGAACCAGGTAGTTCAACTTAAGAACTCCGGTTGCAAAGAAAGAACGAAAAACAAACGACGGAAGAAAACAACTCGGTTCTAGCAAGTTGAAACTAGGTTAAAATTTTACTGTAACAAAAGCTTGTTCAAGTTGATTAGACGGAACGGCGGTTACGAGACGAAACTCCAGGCGCTTGAATCACCTGATTCCGATAAACGAGCGGAAAAATAGACTAGGAAGAAGATCGGATCTGTGATCGCGATCGCGGAATAAATCCGACGAAAAGAAAAAGAAGAACGGTTAAATGAACGGACGTTCGTTAACCTAGAAGAATCCGCTGATCACGTTCGTTAGGACGAACGGTCCGGCGAACGGTCCAAAGGCAACTAAATCAGAGAAGAAAACGAATCCGATCTAGGGTTTCGGAGAAGAAAAACCGATCGAAAAACTGATCTAGAAAACCGGAACGGTTTAGAGAAGAAAAGAATCGGAACGATTAGAAGAGAATGATCTGAGGAAAACAATAGATGTAGTGCGGGGCTACCTTGGCGAGGTCTCCGGTGAGGGGCTCCGGCGGCGTCGGCGTAGGGCGGCGGCGTGGGCAAGGTGCGGCGGCGGCGCGGGTGTGGGGCGGCGGCGGCAAGGTGCGGCGGTGGCGCGGGGTGTGGGGTGGCGGCGCAGGTGAGGCAGCAGCGGCGGCGGCGAGGTGCGGCGGTGGCGTGGGGTGTGGGGTGGCGGCGCGGGTGAGGCGGCGCGGCGGCGGTGACACAGGGCGCGGTGTGATGCGGCGCGGCGGCGGTGCAAGGCGCGGTGTGGAGGAGAGCTTTGATTTGATGTGTTTAGAGGGGGGGGTGCTTGGGTATTTATATTGGGGAGGGGAGGGGTTTACTTGGGGTAGAGGACAAGGAATTAGAATAGGAGTAGGAAAGATCTAGAAAATAAACGGAGTAGGACTAAAGAAAACGAAATAAGGAAAAGGGGACAAGGGGGCGCCCTAGAATCCTAAAAGGATTCGGTCCTAGCAAGAGGCGGCGGCGGCCGACCGGCTCCTGGCTCGGCGCCTGGCGCCTGGGAGCGCGGCGGTAGGTGGCTTGGCTTGGGCCTTTGGCCCAAGGCGCTGCTCAATTTTTATTTTTTTTTAATAGTTTCCTCGCGCAGAAAAAAAAACAAAAAGGGATCTAAACGAACTCCGAAAAATCTAAAGTAAATTTTCCCCGACTCCTAAAAATGAGCCGAACAAAATGAACTTTTCTCCGGACCTAAAATGCAATTTTTGAAAACGCGCATTTTTCCCTATCCAAATAAAATGCAAATAAACACCGGAAAGCAAAATTGATCTATTTATTATATCTTCATTTTTCCTAAATTTGGAAAGTCATATTATTCCCTCTCTCATATATTTTGACACCGGAAAATTTATTGAAGATAAAATAAATAAATCAAATGATCCTATTTTTCAAAATTCGAGAAAACTCTCAAATATGAAAATAATGAAATCTCCAACTCTCTCCGAGGGTCCTTGAGTTGCGTGAAATTTCTAGGATCAACCAAATGCAAGAAAATACGATATGCATATGATCTAGTGTATAACATTCCAAATTGAAAATTTGGGATGTTACACATTCATTCCAAGTCATAGCCCAACAGAGATAAGAGAGGCATACCCGGGTGGTGAAGGAGTCGTCGCTGGAGGAGGAACCACTGGAGACGTCTTTGAAGAAGACCATGGCGACCCCGGCGGTAGGATGCGAGACGGCGAGAGTGAGGAAGCGGCTATAGCTTAGCAAGGAAGGAAGGAAGGAAGGAGGAAACATGGGAAATGTGACTTGTGGTCGGGGAGAGAAAGGGGTGGGGGAGGAGCGGGGGTAGATATTTTGGAAATGTGGAGGGAAACTCTGCGCGCGGTGCCGCCGGAGCTTTCACTTTGAACGATTGTGTGCATCGCAAACGATTCTTCTGCTTTACACGCATGGGATGAGTTTGATAATTCAAATTTTGGTGGAAATTTCCCCGGGTACGTCATTGCATAATTTAACATCGCTTGCTAATTTGGGCACACAAAAGAGCGTACAACAGACAGACCGCACTTACTGAATCGAGCAATTTTAGTAATTAAACAGAGCCAATTGACCTATACATTGCTCTAACAAAAGACCAGCATTAAAAACAAAGCCTAAGTAAGCATAATTTTAACAAATCGGCTGCCACACCGGCCTATGCATCACCAATGTGAGATGAGATGTCGATGACTTGTCCTGGCGACATGCCGTCGTTGGTGGACTCCGCGTCCCCCCTACTGAAGTCGACCGCATCCTCGTCCTCATCCTCGTCCTCGGTGCCGCCCTCAAGGTTGTAGTACTCGTAGTAGTGGCTGCGCCAGAGCTTGCGTTTGTACTCCACCGCCGATTCCTCGACGGACAGACTCTTCTCTACCTCGACCTCGGCCACACGCAACTCCTCCCGGCGCTCCTCGATCTCCGCCGCCTCCTGCATCTCCAGCTCCCGCTCGGCGACCTCATGAGGAAGCGGGTACTCCATGACCACCACCACCTTTTCAGACGTGGGTTGCATGCTGGAGTCCGAGGTGGCCTGGAATATCTTGGCGTGTGCATCCTTGATCTTGGCGTGGATGGACTCGACCCGGGCCAGGGCGACATTGGTGGCACGGACGGCAGCTCGAGCGCTCTCGGCGTTTGCAGTCGCCGTCGTAGAAGCAGCTGCAGCCGTCTCTGCTGTTGCAGCTGCCCTGTCGGCTTCCGCAGATGCCCTCTCGGTGGAAGCGGCCGCGCTCAATGCGGATGCGGCGGCACTCTCGGCGTAGGCGACCGTGCTCTCGGCGCAGGCGGCGGCGCTCGGGGGGACGCAGCCCTCGTACGGGCCTTCACGAAGCGTTTCCACGGTGTCATATTTGCAAGAAGGGGGTGCGGGAATGGGGGTCAGCATTCGGGGGTTGTCGGCACTAGAGCAGACGAGCCGGCGAAGCTTAAGGAGGGAGACTTAAATAGACCCAGATATTTTCATCGCAAACGGTTCCTAGAAAACAACTGTGTGTGATGTTGTAGATATTTTTTATTGGCTATGAAAGATGAATTTGGAGTACATTGGCAACGGATGGTGTTTTAAATGTACAAGAAATTTTGTAGTACTAATACAACTGTCATGTCAAATTTTGGAAAATTTCAGGGGTCATTTGACCTTTTAAGACATTTAAGTGATTTTCTAGCCATTTAATGACCGTAATTGAAATTTGGACTACATGTACATGCAACAGCTAACCATAACGGTTTGAAAACTCATATTTTGTGTACTTGTGTGTGATTTAAGTCCATGTGCAGTAAATTGGAAGGAATTTTCAAACATATTGGTCTAACGGCAATTAAGCATTGAGTGACATGGTATTTAATTCCAATTTTTAAAAAAATCATAAACACATAAACCTTGCTTGATGTAATGTCATGCCACCAAGATGATGTGGAATTTTTTTTGGCATGTTTGACAAAATTTGGACACACAGCCCTCACCGGAGCAACTCACTAGAAGGCTCGTGGTTCCAAGAGGGAACAATGCATGTTTGATGACGAACGGGGGATAGCTTCCTCCTACGGCCTTCAATTTTTTTCTATGTTTAACGTGCACTACTAAAACTGTAATGTGAAATTTTGGAAAACTCTAGGGGTAATTTGACCTTTTAAAGACATTTAAGTGATTTTCTAGCCATTTAATTCAAATTTGAACTACAACTACATGCAACGCCTAACCATAACGGTTTGACAAATATAGCATGTTTGACCTACTAAAAAATTTAAAAAATATCAGAAACACATGAAACCTTGGTTGATGTAATGTCATGCCACCAAGATGACGTGGTAAAAAATTGTCACGTTTGACGAAAGTTTGGACACACACCCCTCACAAACCGGAGCAACTCACTAGAAGGCTCGTGGTTTCGAGAGGGAACAATGCATGGTTGATGATGAACGGGAGATAGCTTCCTATTATGGCCTTCAATTTTTTTTCTACGTCTAACATGCACTACTACAACTGTAATGTGAATTTTTTGAAAATTCCAGGGGTCATTTGACCTTTTAAAGACATTTAAGAGATTTTCTAAACATATTGGAGTGCCATGGCATTTTAATTCCAAAAAATTAAAAAATGATCAGAAATACATGAAACCTTGCTTGATTTAATGTCATGCCACCAAGATGATGTGGTAAAAAAATTGGCCTGTTTGACGAAAGTTTCGACACACACCCCTCGCAAACCGGAGCAACTCACTAGAAGGTTCGTGGTTCCGAGAGGGAACAATGCATGTTTGATGACGAACGGGAGACAACTTCCTCTTATGGCCTTCAAATTTTGTTTCTACGTTTAACATGCGCTAATACAACTGTCATGTGAAAATTTGGAAAATTTCAGGGGTCATTTGACCATTTAAAGACATTTTAGTTATTTTATAACCATTTAATGAACGTAATTCAAATTTGAACTACATCTACATGCAATGCCTAACCATAACGATTTGAAAAATCATATTGTTGTGTACTTGTATGCGAGTTAAAAAATCATCAAACGATGTAAATATCTAGTGTCAAAAAATAAAATGTAAAGATCTGGCAAGACAACCGGCCCCCACATGATTGGCACTATATCTCGTGGCTCGAGGTTTGGTAGGTGAGTGGCGGGGATCATTAATTAGACACGGTTCTGCATTGGAAACCGCCAGCTATTATGTTCACACACGGATTTTGGCTATTATGTTCACACATGGATTTTGCTGCGGGAATCGTGTGTAATTCAAACTACAGTACTCGTAAATTCTGGCGACCGGCATGTGTACTGTCCCCGTCGATCTAGATTCCGGACGCCCATAAATACTGCCTTGCTCACGTTGTCCCGCCTGCATTCTTATCTACATCCTCCCTTCGCTCGCCCTCTCTCTCTCTCAAATCTCTGCCATGGCGCCGCCGGTCTGCCCACACGCTGACGAGGAGTCGCTGCCCCCCGAGAACGGTCACTCGATTAGCAGCGACGAGAACCCCTACATGCCGCCTAACAAGGTTGCGCCGGACCCCCCAACTTTGGATTGGTTTCGGGGCCAGTCAATCTTTGTATGTGGAAGTCGCTGCCGCCGGATGAGAAAGCCAGGCAAGTGGCGTTCAAGAAGGAGATGGCGGAGGAGGAAGCCAGGTATTAGGCGGCCTGTGAAGCCCGTGATGCCGCTTGGAAAAAGGAGGCGGCGGAGCTTTGGGGGCGGGCGCGTCGTTGTGCCGAGGAGGTGTACGAAGACGGGTACTTCGCGAGGAAGGTCATAGGCGCTGGGCGCCTCGTCGCTGCGTGGAGGTGGGCAATAAGCTCTAGCGTGCCACCGACAAGGAGCTTCGGTGGGTGCCCAACGAATTGGCAAGGTCGGCTACGCGCGTCCGCCAGCAAGAGGCAAATCGGTATGCGCTGCGAGGCGGAGGAGGCGGAGTACTGCCTCCGCACTGGGAAGACGCCGCGCACCAGGGAGCTGTTGGAAAGGGGCTGCCAGAATACTTGCCCCATGAGGGATTATTAGTTTTAGTATTAATCGTTTTCAATTTTATGCATTGTACCTAGTATTTAAGTATCATCACGTATATGTGATGATATTAAAAATATATTCTATGATGAACTAATGAACAATTAATATATATATATTATGAATTCCATTTTCTATCTATTTTTGTATACTATTTTGAATCTAGCTATTATCATCCACATATACAGAATGGAAAGCGTATATGCACACATTGAAACAGAACATATAAGAATGGAAAACAGAGTACACACATTGAAACAGAGCAATAAACAGAGCAATACTATGATTGCTGTGAATATATAGCTATCCATGTCGAAACGACTTTTCAAAATCAAACACATCCATGAGACCATGACTAGTAGCTCTTGCCTACGGTAGCTCTTGGCTCTGCCTGAACTCGTGCAGGCGTTCGTCCAAGCGGTCAACACGCTCGCGGTACATCTGGAGCGCGATCTCGAGCTCCAAGTTGGCTATTTCATCGGAGATCACCAGCTCGAGGATGCGACGGCCATGTTCCTCTACTGTGCCCAGGTGGACACCTGGCCAAGGAGGCGGTCGAGCCTATGGACCAGCGCGTTGGCATCCAGCGGGCCACAGACAAGGCAAACGGCGGCACCCATGCGAACGGCGCGGTGGGCGTTCGGTGCAAGTACGGCGCGGCCGGCCTCTGGTGCAAGTACGGCGCTGAGGGCCTCTGCCCATTCCTGGTGAGGAATGGGGGTACTGACCGGACGTGTACCCAACTGCGACACCGTGTCGACAGCAGGCAACCACCGATGGATCCGCCCTTGTTGTGCGGCACGCCGCGCCTCTTGCTCTGCGGCACTCCAACGGTCTCGCCGTGCGGCAAACCGCAGCCTATCGGCACGGACGCGCCTAGCTTTCTCTGTAGCGCGCCATCGATCATGTTGTGCGGCGACCTGCAGCCTGTCGGTGCTGACATGCCTATCTTGATCCTCGGCTCTCAAGCACCATGCGCTAAAGGTCTGCTCAACCCTGGCGATGACGCGCATCACGACATCGTCCATCACGTTGCCGGGGGGTGGCTCGGCCTCGACGGGCTTTGGCGCCTTCTCGTTTTCCTCGTCGACGAGGTTGATGGCAGAGGCGGCGCTTTGGAGGTTTGGCATGCTTGGAAAAGGTGGATGTGCTACAGGTTGCGCTTGTCGCCTCCGTGCATCGCGTGCTGCCTATGCGCAATATCGCTGGGTTGTGGGAAACAGGTGAGGAAATGGTGGCTTGTTCATAAAATGCCATCAATTAATGGAAACTTAGCATAGAAAGAACATTGAGCTAGCACAAGAAGGAGATGATGATCAGATGAACACGGACCACACTAGGGAACTGTTTCTGTTATTATCGGTATTCACACACATTTCTGATTACAGACCTGTTTGCCGCGTATCACACACATCTTTTTATATTGAACCGTTTCTGTTCTTTTATCTCAACACAAATAGTTCATCCAAGTGAACCGCATGTTGTATATCGCACACACCTTCATCTGGCTGCCCGTTTCCTTTGTGTTGCCTAATCACAAATAGTTCATCCGAGTGAACCGTATGCTGTATATCGCACACATCTTCATCTGGCTACCCGTTTCTTTTGTTCCTTCTCATCGCAAACAGTTAATTGAGCTGAACCGTATACCCTGCACCGCACAGGCAACTAAAATATGAACCGTGTTTGATGCATCCTCCATGGCAAACGTTTTGCACCTTTTTTGACGGGTTTTTTACACCACCGTTTGCGATTATGGCATCGCACATAGTTTCTTCGAAGGGTCTCTGATCGTACTGTCGCGTTAGCAGCAACCTGCAGTAGTGACACATCGTGTATGTGAATACGCCATGCCTATCCATTTTTAGTACATATTCCATCTATCATCATACCATATTTATCTATTCAAGTGATGTTCTTGTGTATCAGACGTTCAAAAGGAAGAGGGCAATTGATGATCGCGAAGGAGCACCAGCAAAGTATTTGGAAAAGGTAGTGACACCTGATAAATCAAATAGCCCATTAGGTGTAATTGTAATATCACCTGACCCACAAAACACGGGCCCAACTCTAGCAGACTCTAGCCCCACTACACTAGTCATCTCTGATGCCCCAACTCAGCAGACCCCAACTGCAGCAAACAGTATGATGATGCCAGTTGACATAGCACCAGCTCTATGACACAAAACCCCCATTCTAGCAAAGAGTACACCAAATCCAGTTGCCAAATCCCTTTTCAAATGAGAGAGAGCCCTAATTGCAGCAAATAGGACCATTGTTCCATTTCTTCCCAGTTTAGAAGATGAAGATTATATTGTTGTCAGGAACTTTGTGCGCATCTTTCCTTCATGGAAATATTATACCACAGACAAAGAACAATTTCCAGTCTTCCTCCACAACTTATGCGTAAGTAATGTAGTAATGTTATTCATGGTAATTACTGCATATGTTTCCGCTAACAGAAGACACAAGATTTCATTCTTTTAAATAAGTGAGGACCAAACTGGATTGTCAAGACGAGCAAGGGTTGGTTGCGCTTTTCAAGCATTCGTTGATGAAGTATCGTTCCTACCTGAGGCAAGCGCACTTCGATGGAAAGCCTCTAAATGAAATTTCTGTAAAGTCTCCGATGCTACATTTATCAGAGAGTAACTGGAATAATCTTGCTACACATTGGTCTCGTCTGCAGCGTAAGGTATTGTCTATGATATCACATCACAATTTGAACTACATTTCTGCATGTGCCTTAATGTCTCACTTGTACGAGAACTATTTGCAGAAGAACATTCATTCTCAAGGGACCACAAAATCTCGCAACTATACTGCACACTGCATTGCTCTTATGAGTACCTCTTGCACTGTATGATCATACATACTTTCATAGTTGGTTGATTATGTAGCATCACTATACATGTTAGCCTCGTTATCTTCCATTTGGTGGACATTATAAGATCCATATGGACTCTTACATAAATTTAGATTCAACACAATGCTTTTGAAGAGGTTTAGCTCTGCAGACCTCTTGTAAGGACTGAACATCGTCTATCACTATACTTACATTAACAGCTACTCCCTTCGTCCCATAATATAAGAACGTTTTGTACAGTACAGCAGTGTTCAAAACACTCTTATATTATGTGAAGAGAGATTGGTTCATTGTGTGGCATTCTGCATCTTATCTCCCTCGCCCACCATTTACTAAAAAATATCAGATCTATATTTAATCTTACCAGAAAGTTGAATACACAGACAACGCCTGTGCAGAAGTGTAGCCCGTTGCTCTTGTCAGTACATTTTGTCCTATGACGCTTGTACTTTCAGGGATTGGTAGTTCATTATGTAGCATCATTCTGCGTCTTATCTTCATTATCCTCTATCCCTTCTAGTATTATCATATCTATAATTACTCTCTACAAAATGTACAGTACAGGCAATCCTTATGAATAAGATTATGTGTTGAAATTCTTGAGTTATCCTTCCTTGACATGGAGAAGGGCATTATAAAGCCGGTGTTAACTCTTAATGTAAGTCAGTCCTTCTAAAGCCTTTATCCTCAACTGCTGTTTAATTTGCTCATACTCTCTATCGCTAACTACTATTTAGTTTGTTGTTTCTATCAAAATGCATGTTCGCAACAACCGTAAGTTCCAAGTTTTACTTGTAAAACCAAATTCCTTATTCATACCATGAACATTTCTCAATACTCCCTATATGCATGCTTGTTTTTGTGGATCTATAATCCAGTGTGTGGTGAAGCAGCCCACGTTTGCACCTTGTCATCTCCTGTTATATCTCACTGATGTGGCTGATGATATGAACAACATACCATGCACATTATCCAAAATAGATACAGTAATTGTCTTTGCCCTTCATCTATGCTTGTTACGTTGACATGGCAATCCAGTAGTGTGGTGAAGCTCCCCGCATTATGAACAATGCCAAATTATGATATTGATATTTGGAACTTACTCTTTATTTTCTAATTTGAAATTGGATGGAATTGACAGCATAGTTATCATCTTTGTTTATACACGTGAAGAACATGTCATCTCTTTGCTTGTTTCAAGGTGATATGCCTGATGGCATGCACAAGTCTGCCGAAGGTTGTGAGACAAAACCAACATATATTGCAGCAAAGAATGCAAAACATCTTGAAGATAGTGAGACAACCCCAAAGTCTTGTCTTGATGTAGTGTTCAAGTTAGTTGAGACTAGAAGTCAGACAAGCTCACATAATTCATTGTCTGGATCAGTTTGACTTCTTCAGCCCCAAGTTCTAGCAGAAAGGCATTCTATAACTCAACTTCGACTTGAAGTCCTATCTCTAAGAAAGATTACGGAGAACACGAATGAGAACCTCATTGCTAAATAGCTACACCTGGAAGCTATGACCGACATGCTAGGCCAGTCTCACAGCCTTGCTCAGCAGTTTCCGCGCAAGGCTAACCTTTCTTGAACTGTCTTGGAAGTGGTCTTGGTTCAAAAAAAATTACGCTGCAATGGTGCCCAGTTTTTGTAATCTGCTTCTTCGTTGCGCTTTATGATCACTAGTGGCGAACTTCGATGCCCAGTGGATGTAATATACCATAAATCCTTTATTTTATAGTGTAGGTTTATTCTAAGTTACTATGTCGTAATTTCTTTATTGTATAGAGTAGGTTCGTTCTTAATTCCTACTAGTTACTGCCGTCATTGGCTATCTGAAAAAATGGAGAAAATCTGATGTAGTCGACCGGGCTGAAACATTCGCCTCTAACGGGCCTGCTTTTTAGCGGGCCACAATTGGGCCGGCCTGCAACTTTCTTGGGCCTAAAAGGCCATTGGGGCCTTCACACTTTGCGCTAGGCCCACAACTTACATGGGCCAATATTCATCCTAAAGTTTAGTTGGGCCTTTAATGGACCCAACGCTTAGTTGGGCCCATGTAGCTTTGGGCCATTAACAGGCTAAATATTCTACTGGCCTGTTACGACCCAGAAGAAACCATGGGCCTTTAGTAGGCTGAAATGCATGTTGGGCATCAATTTTTACTAGTCATCGATGGGCCTTCAGTAGGCTGAAATGTAGACCGGGCCTTTTTTGGCCCAGTTATAAGACGGGCCATTACCAGGCCGAAACATATCTCGGGCCTTAGTTGACCCACTGATATCATGGCCCTTTAAGAGGCCGAAAGCTTAGTAGAGGCACCAACGGGCCGAATTATACGACAGTCCTTTAACAGGCCCAAAGTCATGTTGGGCTAAACTGTTGCGACCTTTATCATGGGATGTTAGAGGGCCGGATGTCGCGTCGGACCATAAATGGCCCATGGGTAGCATGGGCCATTCCCAGGCTGAAAGACACACCGGGCTGAAATCGGCCCATGTCTACATCGGACCTCTAATAGGCCGAAATGTCACTGGGCCGTAATTGGGCCCAAATATTCGGCGAACAATTAACAGATCAGATCTATCTTCAAGCCGTAAATGGGCCATGTTTAAATAGGCTGTTATTGGGCTGGCCCACTAGTACCTGAGTAAATACTACGGGCCTTTGACTGGGCCGGCCTTTTTAGCCTATATGGTCCTCTATTGTCCCCTGCCACGTGTCAACGTATCATAGGCATGTCTCCTCTATGATAGCACTGGTATGACTATCTTGATTCTGTCATAAAATCATCATGGATGTACATGCATGACAAAAAATGTGATCTACTATGACAAACACATATCATCACATAAGTGTATTTTTTGGTAGTGAAATATACTAATTATTACTCATATAAAGGATGCTCGAGTACTCTTTTTCAGCTCATGTGTCGCGAGGGCCTCTCGGGTTCTCTACACGCAGTCTGGTCTGCCTGGACGATGCTCGTCCAGGCGGCTCGGGCTCAACAGTCCTTGGTCGATGTTTTGTTAATTGGTAAGGTGATCACCCTTTGTTGTTTACTTTATTGTACAAGGTAGGATTGATGTTTGTCTGGGGTCGATCCTGAATAATGCCTCTAGAAAAAATACCCCGAAAATAGTACGGGGTGTTCAATAAGGCGACGTGACACGTCTTTTTTTTTCATGTGACACAACGCATAAGAGCTGAGCTTGAATTATTCTATGATTTCTCAATCCTTGGTCACCTGCCTTTGTAGTTTCTTGGCCAGATGGAACCCTCCTTGATTCTCTCACTTTGTCTTGTAGGCGCCAGGTTTCTTGCCAAGAACGTTTCTTATATGTGCACTGTGCAGAAGCATGGTGGTAAATAAAAAGGATAAGCGAATGTAATTACAACTCCATGAATTTCCCAATATTCCCAAACCAATAGAGAGCTACCCCGAAACACTTTCCGCTACCTCAAACTTCTGTTCTTCTGCGATCCAATCTGGAGGCTTTTTTCGTACTCTGCTAGAGGGGGAATCAATCACGGAGGGCTTCTACATCATCCTTGTTGCACCTCCAATCATGTGTTAGTAGTTTACCACAGACCTACGGGTCCATAGCTAGTATCTAGATGGCTTCTTCTTTCTGTCCGATCTCCAATACAAAGTTCTCCATGATCTCCATGGAGTTCTATTCGATGTAATCTTCTTTTGCGGTGTGTTTGTTGGGATCCGATGAATTGTGGGTTTATGATTAGATTATTCATTGTAAGTAACTGAGTCTTTTCTGAACTTTATTATGCATGATTGTCATAGCTTTGTAATGGGTTTAATCTTGCGTTGTCCTCACCTCGTGACAAAAGGGTTAGTGTGTTGCTATTGAGGGTAAAACGACAGGGTTCAATCATATTGCTTGGTTTTATTCTGTCTACATTATGTCATCATACATCATGATTACTCTGTTTGTTATGAACTTAACACCTAGAGAGGCAAGCATACAAGCACTCTCGAAGTGGAGTAATAGTAGTAGATGCAGGTAGGCGTCGGTCTACTTGACACGGATGTAATGCATGTGTACATGATCATTGCAGTGAATAACATCACTGATACATCCATTTTGCATCATGTTTTCTTACTGTTATTTATAATGTTTTTATCCATAATAATGCTTTTTGGAGTAATTCTAATGCCTTTTCTCGCATAATATGCAAGGTATACACAAAGAAGGAGAATTCCGGCAGCTGGAAATCTGGACCTGGAAAAGCTACGTTAGGCCACCTATTCTGCACAACTCCAAACAAGCTAAAACTTCACGGAGATTTTTTATCAATTATATGAAGAATATTGGAGCAAACAACTACCATAGGGGGCCCACCGTGTGGGCACAACCCACCTGGGCGCGCCAGGGAGCCCAGGCGCGCCCTAGTGGGTTGTGCTCACCCAGGATCACCTACGGTGCCCATCTTCTGGTATATAAGTCATTTTGACCTAGAAAAAAAAATAAGGGGAGGACTTTCAGGATGGAGCGCCGCTGTCTCGAGGCGAAACTTGGGCAGGAGCACTTTTGCCCTCCGACGGAGCGATTTCGCCGGGGGAACTTCCCTCCCGGAGGGGGAAATCATCGTCATCATCATCACCAACAACTCTCCCATCTTGGGGAGGGAAATCTCCATCAACATATTCAACAGCACCATCTCATCTCAAACCCAAGTTCATCTCTTGTGTTTAATCTTGTTACCGAAACTATAGATTGGTGCTTGTGGGTGACTAGTAGTGTTGATTACATCTTGTAGTTGATTACTATATGGTTTATTTTGTGGAAGATTATATGTTCAGATCCAATATGCTATTTAATACCCCTCTGGTCTTGAGCATGACATCATTTGTGAGTAGTTACTTTTGTTCTTGAGTTCACGGTAGAAATCATGTTGCAAGTAATCATGTTAACTTGATATGTGTTCGATATTTTGATAGTATGTATGTTGTGATTCCCTTAGTGGTGTGTGAACATCGACTACATGACACTTCACCATATGTGGGCCTAAGGGAATTCATTGTGGAGTAGAAATTAGATGATGGGTTGCGAGAGTGACAGAAGCTTAAATCCCAGTTTATGCGCTATTCCGTAAGGGACCGATTGGATCTAAAAGTTTAATTATATGGTTAGAATTTATTCTTAATACTTTTCTCATAGTTGCAGATGCTTGCGAGAGGGTTAATCATAAGTAGGAGGTTTGTTCAAGTAAGAACAACATGTAAGCACCGGTCCACCTACATATCAAATTATCAAAGTAGCGAACATGAATCGAACCAACATGATGAAAGTGACTAGATGAAATTCACGTGTACCCTCAAGAACTCTTTGCTTATTATAAGAAACCGTTTTGGCCTGTACTTTGCCTCAAAAGGATTGGGCTACCTTGCTGCACTTTTGTTTCTACTATCGTTACTTGCTTGTTACAAATTTTCTCGGTATCAAACTACTCTGCTACTTACAATTTCAGCACTTGCAAACATTACCTTACTGAAACCACTTATCATTTCCTTCTGCTCCTCGTTGGGTTCGACACTCTTACTTATAGAAAAGAGCTAAAATTGATACCCTATACTTGTGAGTCATCAAGGCTATTTTCTAGCACCGTTGCCGAGGAGTGAAGCGCCTTTGGTAAGAGGAATTTGGTAAGGAAAATTTTGTATAGCGTGCTGAAATTTATTGTCACTCGTTACTATGGAAAACAATCCTTTGAGGGGTTTATTCAGGGTATCTTCACCTCAACCGGAACCACAATTAGCTATCCCTCAACCTACTACACCTACTGAAAATATTGAATATGAAATTCCTTCGGGTATGATGGAACAACTTCTAGCTAATCCTTGTGCAGGAGATGGAACCGAACATCCTGATATGCACTTGATATATGTAGAACAAATTTGTGGATTGTCCAAGATTGCAGGTTTACCCAGAGATGAAGTTATGGAGAATGATTTCCCTTTATCTTTGAAGGGAAAAGCATTGGCATGGTATAGGCTATGCGATGATATTGGATCTTGTAATTGGAATCGTTTGAAATTGGAGTTCCATCAAAAAAATTATCCTATGCATCTAGTTCATCGTGATCGGAATTATATATATAATTTTTTGCCTCGTGAAGGAGAAAGTATCTCTATAGCTTGGGGGAGGCTTAATTCAATGTTACATTCATGCCCCAATCATGAGCTCTCAAGAGAAATTATTATCCAAAACTTTTATGCTCGGCTTTCTCGTAATGATCAAATCATGCTCGATACCTCTTGTGTTGGTTCTTTTATGAAGAAGACTATTGAATTCCACTGGGCTCTTTTGGAAAGAATTAAATGCAACTCTGAAGATTGGGAATTCGACGAAAGTAAAGAGTCGGGTATTAAGCTTAAGTATGATTGTGTTAAATCTTTTATGGATACCGATGCTTTCCAAAAGTTTAGCACTAAATATGGACTTGACTCTGAGATAGTAGCCTCCTTTTGTGAATCATTTGCTACTCATGTTGATCTCCCTAAATAGAAGTGGTTTAAATATCACCCACCTATTGAAGAAGAAATCAAAGAATCGGTACCAACTAAGGAAGAAACTATACTATACAATGTTGATCCATTTGTTCTTTCTGCTTATATTGAGAAACCACCTTTCACGGTTAGGATAAAGGAACACGCTAAAGTTTCAACCGTGGTCAACAAAAGCTATATTATAACACCTAAACCTGATGAACAAATTAAAGTGGAACCTAGTATTGCTATGGTTAAAGATCTCTTGGAAGAAAATGTAGATAGGCATGTTATTTACTTCTGTGAAGAAGTTGCTAGAATTGTTAAACCTGATAAAAAGGATAAACATAGACCTGTTGCTAGCATGTCCGTTGTCTCAATTAAAATAGGAGATCACTGTTATCATGGTTTATGTGACATAGGTGCTAGTGTGAGTGCTATCCCTTACACCTTATATCAAGAAATTATGAATGACATAGCACCTGCAGAGATAGAAGACATAGATGTTACTATTAAACTTGCTAATAGAGACACTATCTCACCAATTGGGATTGTTAGAGATGTTAAAGTATTGTGTAGAAAATAAAATACCCTACTGATTTTCTTGTTCTTGGTTCCCCACAAGATGACTTTTGTCCCATTATCTTTGGTAGACCTTTCTTGAACACTGTTAATGCTAAAATAGATTGTAAGAAACAAACTGTCAGTGTTAGTTTTGGTGATGAGTCTCATGAGTTTCTTCCAAGTTTAGTAGAAAGCTTCATGAGAAAGAATTGCCTAGTAAAGACGAATTAATTGGTCTTGCTTCTATTTCTATGCCTCCTACTGATCCACTAGAACAATATCTGCTAGACCATGAAAAAGATTTACATATGCATGAGAGAAATGAAAATAGATAAGATTTTCTTTGAACAACATCCTCGTCTTATACACAACTTGCCTATTAAAACTCTAGGAGGTCCTCCTCCACCTAAAGTGATCCTGTGTTTGAATTAAAACAATTGCCAGACACATTGAAATATGCTTATCTTGATGAAAAGAAGATATATCCTATTATTATCAGTGCTAACCTTTCAGAACATGCAGAAGAAAGATTATTGAAAGTTCTAAGGAAGCATCGAGCTGCCATTGGACATACTCTTGGTGATTTGAAGGGCATTAGTCCCACTCTATGTCAGCACAAAATTAATATGGAACCTGATGCTAAACCCGTTGTTGATCAGCAATGTCGGTTAAATCCAAAAATGAAGGAAGTGGTAAGAACGGAAATATTAAAACTTCTGGAAGCAGGTATAATCTATCCTATAGCTGATAGTAGATGGGTAAGTCATGTTCATTGTGTCCCTAAGAAAGGAGGTATAACTGTTGTTCCTAATGATAAGAATGAACTTATTCCACAAAGAATTGTTACAGGCTATAGAATGGTAATTGATTTTAGAAAATTAAACAAAGCAACTAGAAAAGATCATTACCCTCTGCCTTTTATTGATCAAATGCTTGAAAGATTGTCTAAGAACACACATTTTTTCTTCCTTGATGGATACTCTGGTTTTTCACAAATACATGTTTCTCAACATGATCAAGAAAATACCACTTTTACTTGTCCCTTTGGAACCTATGCTTATAGACATATGCCTTTCGATTTATGTAATGCACCTGCTACTTTTCAAAGATGTATGACTACTGTATTCTCTAACTTTTGTGAAAAGATTGTTGAGGTTTTCATGGATGACTTATCTGTTTATGGGAAGTCTTTTGATCATTGTTTAAGCAATCTTGATCGAGTTTTGCAGAGATGTGAACAAACAAATCTTGTCTTGAATTGGGAGAACTGCCACTTTATGGTTAATGAAGGCATTGCATTGGGTCACAAAATTTGAGAAAGAGGTATTGAAGTGGACAGAGCAAAGGTTGATGCAATTGAGAAAATGCCATGTCCTAAAGATATCAAAGGTATTCGTAGTTTCCTAGGTCATGTTGGTTTCTATAGGAGATTTATCAAAGACTTTTCTAAAATTTCTAGGCCTCTTACAAATCTTTTGCAAAAGGATATTCCTTTTGTTTTTTATGATGATTGTTTAGAAGCCTTTGAAACACTCAAGAAAGCCTTAATTTCTGCACCTATTGTTCAATCACCTGATTGGAACTTGCCTTTTGAAATTATGTGTGATGCTAGTGATTATGTTGTTGGTGTTGTTCTAGGACAAAGAGTTGATAAGAAACTAAATGTTATTCATTATGCTAGTAAAACTCTAGACAGTGCTCAACGAAACTATGCTACTACTGAAAAAGAATTCTTAGCAGTGGTGTTTGCTTATGATAAATTTAGATCTTATATTGTTGATTCCAAAGTAATTCTTCACACCGATCATGCTGCTATTAAATATCTTATGGAAAAGAAAGATGTTAAACCTAGACTTATTCGATGGGTTCTCTTGTTACAAGAATTTGATTTACATATCATTGATAGAAAAGGAGCTGAGAACCCTGTAGCTGATAACTTGTCTAGGCTTGAAAATTTGCCTGATGACCCACTACCTATTGATGATAGTTTTCATGATGAGAAGTTAGCTGCAATAAATGTTGCTCATAGTACTCCTTGGTATGCTGATTATGCTAAGTACATTGTTGCTAAATACTTACCACCTAGTTTTACTTATCAACAAAAGAAAAAAATTCTTCTATGATTTAAGACATTACTTTTGGGATGACCCACATCTTTGTAAAGAAGGAGTAGATGGTATTATTAGACGCTGTGTACCTGAGCATGAACAGGGACAAATTCTACAAAAATGTCACTCCAAAGCTTATGGAGGACATCATGCCGGAGATAGAACTGCTCACAAGGTATTGCAATCTGGATTTTATTGGCCTACTCTCTTCAAGGATTCTCGTAAGTTCGTCTTATCTTGTGATGAATGTCAAAAAATAGGTAATATCGGTAAGCATCAAGAAATTCCTATGAATTATTCACTTGCTGTTGAACCATTAGATATTTGGGGATTTGATTACATGGTACCCTTTCCTTCCTCTAATGGGTATACACATATTTTGGTCGTTGTTGATTATGTTACTAAATGGGTAGAAGTTATTCCAGCCAGTAGTGCTGATCATAACACCTCTATTAAAATGCTTAAGGAAGTTATTTTCCCAAGGTTTGGAGTCCCTAGATATTTAATGACTGATGGTGGTTCACACTTCATTCATGGTGCTTTCCGTAAAATGCTTGCCAAGTATGATGTTAACCATAGAATTGCATCACCTTACCATCATCAGTCTAGTGGTCAAGTTGAACTTAGCAATAGAGAAATAAAATTTATTTTGCAAAAGACTGTCAATAGGTCCAGGAAGAATTGGTCTAAGAATATGATGATGCACTTTGGGCTTATAGAACAGCATATAAAAATCCTATGGGTATGTCTCCTTATAAAATGGTTTATGGAAAAGCTTGTCATTTGCCTCTTGAGTTAGAACATAAAGCATATTGGGCCATCAAAGAGCTGAATTATGATTTCAAACTTGCTGGTGAAAAGAGGTTATTTGATATTAGCTCATTAGATGAATGGAGAACCCAAGCTTATGATAATGCAAAATTATTCAAAGAAAAAGTTAAAATATGGCATGACAAAAGAATCCAAAAGCGTGAGTTTAAAGTTGGAGAATATGTTCTTTTGTACAACTCTCGTTTCAGATTCTTTGCAGGATAACTCCTCTCAAAATCGGAAGGCCCCTATGTTATCGAGGAGTTTTATCGGTCTGGACTCTGGAGCCATCAAAATAAATAATGCCGAAGGTACTAACCCGAAGGTTGTCAATGGGCAACGAATAAAACATTATATCTCACGTATGCCCATTAATGTTGAAAGTAATATTATCCAAACTATGACACCTGAACAACACATAATAGAGTCCTCCGGGAACACTCCAGAATCGTGAAAATAAGGAGGTACGTGATGCGGTAAGTAAATGGACTTTGAAAAATCCGCAAAAATATTTTTTTTTCAGTTTTGGAATATTTAGAAAAATGGGAAAATAAGAATCTACCGGGTAGCGTAACCAGGTGGCAAGCCTGGCGCGCCCAGGTGGGTTGTGCCCACCTAGGACACCTTCCGGACTCTGTTTTTCTTCTGTTTGCTTGTCCCCCAAGATAAAAAAAACTGTATATACATCCCGAACTTGTTAACCACCGTATCGCGGAGAAATCCTATGTTCTCTTTTCTTGCTGTTTTCTGCCAGATCCCATCTACCATGGCCACCTCAAGCTCCTCCAAGGACAAGTTCTTCAAGAACGTCATCAACCCATATCTGCAGGGGGTGGTGCAGCACCCTCAGGTCATCTAGATGCATGAGGAGGTGCTTCACCTTTGCGACGTGCCATGTCCCAAGGGGACAGGAACCGTGGAGGCCAGACTTGAAGCTATGGAACAAGATGTCTTCCGGTGCATGGGGATGGTGGAGCGTGGACTCAATGCCAACAACCTCATGATCACGGATCTCTCCCGTGATCTCAAGGTGGATGGCAAGCCCATGAAGGACATCGTCTTCACCCTCAACGAGCAAATCTACTTCCTCCAAAGCCAGATCTATGATCTCCAAAACCAAGTCATTGAATATGAGGAGAGGTTTAAAGGTATGAGTTTGGCTTCTAGTTGCAGGACCCGTGAGACTCACTCCTCCTCTTATGATGGTGGACCACTGCCATGGAAATCCGAGGATAAGATCTCTTCACCACCACCTTCTTCTTCATCACCAAAGGAGAATTGAGTATCGGGTATGGGCACTCCCCTTGGCTTCCGCCAAGCTTGGGGAGGTGCCCCGATATCGTATCATCCCACTATCTTTTTGCCTTTACTTATTTTAGTTCGATCTTTTACTTTAATTGAATAAAATTTTAGTTCGATCCTTTCTTTTCGTGAGTTTGCTTAGTGATCTATCCTTGTAATCGTGTGCATGATATAATAAAGTTTAGTTTGAGTTTTTGCTTTCTTTACTTTCATGTTGCAAACAAAAGAAAAAAGAGAAAGGAAATAAATCAAAAATATCATATACTAATCTTATGGTAGGTGATGACACCACATAAGGAAAAGTATAAGTAGAAAATTTTATTAGAGATTGACAAACATAGCATTAGTCAATGATGCAACTCATGAAAGAATTAATAAGGGAAGAGAAGATTCACATATAAATATACTATCCTAGAAATCTTTTGTGATTGTGAGCCCTCATCAAAATATTATATGCCAAAATTGTTGACGTTGGACAAGGAAGACAACTTAATGGTTTATGTTTGTTTATATTCTCATAGAAGTCATATTGTCATGGATCCTTTAACATGCGGTGCTTGCCGCTATCTTTGCTAGCCAAAAATTCCGCACTAAGTAGAGATACTACTTGTGCACCCAAAAACCCTTAAACCCAAATCTTATTTTCAAGTGTCCACCATAACTACCTAGGGATTGAGCAAGATCCCTCAAGTAAGTTGTCATCGGTACAAAAAGGCAATAAAAATTGCTTCTAAAAGTGTGAGATCATTTAGTGTAAGAGAAAATTGACTGTTGCACGAACTTGTGATGGTGAAGAATAAAAGTGACAGACTGCATAATAAAGGTCGCTATCACAAGAGGAAATGCAATATGACGTTCTTTTGCACTAAGGGGTTGAGCATACAAACAAATAAGCGCATGGAAACCTTTGCTTCCCCCTGCGAAGGGCCTATCTTTTACTTTTATGTATTTACTTTTATGCAAAGAGTCAAAGTTTTCCTTCTATTCCTTTTTATTTTTCTCCTTTGGCAAGCATCATGTGGTGAGGAAAGATCTAGGAACATATGTCCAGTTGAATATAGATAGCATGAGTTATTATTGTTGACATCACCCTTGAGGTGAATATGTTGGGAGGTGAAACTATAAGTCCCTATCTTTCTATGTGTCCGGTTGAAATGTTTTGCTCATGTGTACGTGGTGAGTGTTAGCAATCATAGAAGACTATATGATGTTTGAGTATGTGGACTTGCCTAAAGGCTCCGATACATGACCCTTCCTGGAAAAAATGATGAATTTTAGTTGCAAAGTTGACGAAGAACATAGTTTGTTGGTTTCTAATAGAGTTTTTTGCTTTATACTTCAATAGTGTGATGAATTGTCACTTATTCATGAGAAGTTTATGATAAAAGTTCTTTGATAAAAGTTTTATGTTTAAGTTTGTTGTTATTATAATAATGAACACTGGTGCGCGTCGGTCCTAAACAAACGGTTTTTAACCCCTTTCCGCGACGGCATTTGGAACCGTCGCCAAGTGAGTGTGTGCGATAGGGTGTCCTTCCCACACGACCCAGAAATTGTCGGGGATAGGCCCACTTGGGACCCAGGCTGGGGCCGTGTGCAATCGGGTGAGGCATCGAAAACCAATCATTTTCGTAGGTATGTAGATCCCACACGGTAATCTGAGAAAATCATTTCCGTGGGTATGTACTGAAGGAAATATGCCCTAGAGGCAATAATAAAGTTATTATTTATTTCCTTATATCATGGTAAATGTTTATTATTCATGCTAGAATTGTATTAACCGGAAACATAATACATGTGTGAATACATAGACAAACAGTATGTCACTAGTATGCCTATACTTGACTAGCTCGTTGAATCAAAGATGGTTAAGTTTCCTAGGCATAGACATGAGTTATCATTTGATTAACAGGGTCACGTCATTAGAGAATGATGTGATTGACTTGACCCATTCCGTTAGCATAGCACTTGATCATTTAGTTTGTTTCTATTGCTTTCTTCATGACTTATACATGTTCCTATGACTATGAGATTATGCAACTCCCGTTTACCGGAGGAACACTTTGTGTGCTACCAAATGTCACAACGTAACTGGGTGATTATAAAGGTGCTCTACAGGTGTCTCCGAAGGTACTTGTTGGGTTGGCGTATTTCGAGATTAGGATTTGTCACTCCGATTGTCAAAGAGGTATCTCTAGGCCCACTCGATAATGCACATCACTATAAGCCTTGCAAGCATTGCAACTAATGAGTTAGTTGCAGGATGATGTGTTACGGAACAAGAGACTTTCCGGTAAGGAGATTGAACTAGGTATTGAGATACCGACGATCGAATCTCGGGCAAGTAACATACCGATGACCAAGGGAACAACGCATGTTATTATGCGGTTTGACCGATAAAGATCTTCGTAGAAAATGTAGGAGCCAATATGAGCATCCAGGTTCCGCTATTGGTTATTGACCGGAGATGTGTCTCGGTCATGTCTATATAGTTCTCGAACCTGTAGGGTCCACACACTTAAAGTTCGATGACGGTTATATTATGAGTTTATGTGTTTTGATGTACCGAAGGAGTTTGGAGTCACGGATGAGATCGGGGACATGACGAGCAGTCTCGAAATGGTCGAGACATAAAGATCGATATATTGGACGACTATATTCGGACATTGGAAAGGTTCCGAGTGATTCGGGTATTTTCGGGAGTACCGGGGAGTTACGGGAATTCGTATTGGGCCTTAATGGGCCATACGGGAAAGGAGAGAAAGGCCTCAAAGGGTGGCCGCACCCCTCCCCATGGGCTGGTCCATATTGGACTAGGGAGGGGGGTGCCCCCTTCCTTCCTTCTCCTTTTTCCCTTCCCGTTCCTTTCCTCCTACTCCTACTACTTGAAAGGGCTCCTAGTTCTACTAGGAAAGGGGGAATCCTACTCCCGGTGGGAGTAGGACTCCCCTAGGGCGCGCCATAGAGAGGGACGGCCCTCCCCCTCCTCCACTCCTTTATATATGGGGGCAGGGGCACCCCAAAGAGACAACAATTGATCTCTTGATCTCTTAGCCGTGTGCGGTGCCCCCCTCCACCATAATCCACCTCGGTCATATCGTAGCGGTGCTTAGGTGAAGCCCTGCATCGGTAGAACATCATCATCGTCACCATGCCGTCGTGCTGACGGAACTCTCCTTCAAAGCTCGGCTGGATCGGAGTTCCAGGGACGTCATCGAGTTGAACGTGTGCAGAACTCAGAGGTGCCGTGCGTTCGGTACTTGATCGGTCGAATCGTGAAGACGTACGACTACATCAACCGCGTGGTGCTAACGCTTCCGCTTTCGGTCTACGAGGGTACATGGACAACACTCTCCCCTCTCATTGCTATGCATCACCACGATCTTGCGTGTGCGTAGGAATTTTTTTTTGAAATTACTACGTTCCCCAACATGTACATCCCACACGGTGAATCCCAGAAATCATTTCTGTAGGTATGTACATCCCACATAGTGAAACCCAGAAATCATTTCTGTAGGTACGTACATCCCACACGGTAATCCAAGAAAATCAATTCCGTAGGTATGTACATCCCACACGGTGAATCCCAGAAAAACATTTCCGTTCGTATGTATATCACACACAGTCAATCCAAGGAATATGTTTCCATTCTTATGTACATCCCACACAGTCAATCTAGGGAAAATGTTTTCATTCGGACGTAAATCCCACACAGTTTTATGTGTAGGCTCGTGTGTGAAAGGTGTAACTATCACACACGGTCTTCCTTGGTTAACTGTTTGCTTTTATCAACTATATCACACGCGATTTGATGAAGAAAACTCTGTGGCATTGGGCTATCCATCGCAACTGCTTTTACTGCTAGAACCGTTTGCAAAGGTCCATGACACAACAGGTTTATTAGTTTACAATTAATAATTCCAGTATTACGCAAATTCACATTTCATATCGAACATCTGTTTGCCAATTTCATATCAGGCACATAAATATATTATAACATCACAGTATAGTAGGTACATGAAAACAGCACAGTACAACATATAGCTAGTTCAACTTCATAAGAACAATATATTCATTTCCCTAATCGAGATCATCCAGGCTCGTCTTATCCACCTCTTCTTTCAGTTCAGTAAGAACCCGTTTTGCACGGGCCAACTAGGAAAGTGCCTCCTCCTTCGCCAACACCATCATAGCAAAGTCTTTAAAAAAATCTGAGCTCATTCTCCCCCTTCAACTTTTTATCCCGCATCTTGAAATATGCTTCACGTTGACAAGACTTTCTCTAAGCCTAGCTGTGTTAACTTCCTCATACATGCTCCAGAGCTTCGTTAGGCACATCTTCAAAGACTATGGCCACTCTTGATCAACCCACTCCAAGTAAGAACACTTCCGTTCATCCTATAATATTTAAAACTAGATCAGTAACAATTGTTGGGGAAATGAGTTTATAGCAACATAGAAAATCACCAATACTTATTTTGAAAACCTGAAGAAACATGTTAATTATGACATATCTTCTCAAAAAGATCAATGTGCAAATGAAATAATTGGTACAGAGACAACAACCAAATTCTGGAAGTCGAAAGCTATAATTAACTACAACGACGCTACAAGTTCTTACTCATGTACAATAAATAACAAATTGAACATTTTATGAGGAAGGTAAATATAACTGCAACAGCATAGTGACGGTGTTTGGATGACAGCAAATTGATACTAACAGGTGTGTACATGCACAAATTTAGTAAGATAGAACTAATAGCACTAAGGCCGTCCACTATGTATGCCAAAACTGGTGTAAAGACAACTGTTGCTACATCTCGGACCGGTGCCCTGAGCTGGCGAGCCGATGCAGCAGAAAAAAAAATCAGGGACCCGGACTCCGGAGCAAGTAGTTGCTCCGATGCCCAGTTCCTTCGTGCCATAAAGATTTAGTATTTTACTGATTGGCTGCTTGGATGTGTGGACCAAAGTTGGCTGCACAAACTGCTAAAGTGGTGCCAAATAATTTTCTAATGGCACCACTGATGAGATGGCAACAATTTAAGATACTAGGTACAAACTGTGACACTGTCTTAGGACGCGTTTGGTTGAAGGTGTGGCATGAATGGTTTGGGACCATGACAGTGTCTAAATCACATCTAACAAATGATTTGTAACAACGTAAGAGGATCTAACCTTCTCTGCACATGCCAGAAACTTCCTCCCAGTGTCCACGGAATCAAACGCAAGTAACTTCACGCATGGAGATTGATGGTGACAATGAGCAGATAGATCTTCAGCCACCCCACTCCATTCGTTGCCACTGATGGTCTTAGGGAGCTACAAGAGGAAGAAATGACTCAAATCGACCTCCGGGTAAAAATTCTTCATTCCAAGTCATAGCCCGAGAGAGAGAAGAGAGGCATACCCAGGTGGTGAAGGAGTAGTCGCCGGAGGAGGAACCGCTGGAGATGTCTTTGAAGAAGACCATGGCGACCTCTTTGGTAGGATGCGAGACGGGGAGAGTCAGGAAGCGGCTATAGCTTAGCAAGGAAAGAAGGAAGGAAGGAGGAAACAGGGGAAATGTGACTTGTGGTCGGGGAGAAAAGGGGGTGGGGAAGGGGGTGAGGGCAGATATGTTGGCGGTAGGCCAAAATTTTGGAAATGTGGAGGGAAACTTTGCGCGCGGTGCCTCTGGACCATTCACTTTCAATGATTGTGTGCATCGCAACCGATTCTTCTGCTTTACGTGCATGGGATGAGTTTGATAATTCAAATTTTGGTGGAAACTTCCCAGGGTACGTCATTTCATAATTTAACATCGCTTGCTAATTTGGGCACACAAAAGAGCGTACAACAGACATACCACACTTACTGAATCGAGCAATTTCAGTAATTACACAGAGCTAGTTGACCTAAACATTGAACTAACAAAAGACCAGCATTAAAAACAAAGCCCAAGTATGCATAATTAAAAATCTGCCGCCACGCCGGCCTATGCATCGCCGGTGTGAGATGAGACGTCGATGACTTGTCCTGGCGACATGCCGTCGTTGGTGGACTCAGTGTCCCCCTACTGAAGTCGACCGCGTACTTGTCCTCGTCCTCGGTGCCGCCCTCAATGTTGTAGTACTCATAGTAGTGGCTGTGCTAGAGCTCGCGTTGGTACTCCACCGCCGATTCCTCGACGGACAGAGTCTTCTCTACCTCGACCTCGGCCATGGCAACTCATCCTCCCGGTGCTCCTCGATCTCCGCCTCCTCCTACATCTCCAACTCCTGCTCGGCGACCTCATGAGGAAGCAGGTGCTCCATGGCCACCGCCGCCTTTTCAGACGTGGGTTGCATGCTGGAGTCCGAGGTGGCCCGGAATATCTTGGCGTGTGCATCCTCGATCTTGGCGTGGATGGCCTTGACTTGGGCCGAGGCGACATCAGCAGCACGGATGGCAGCTCGAGCGCTCTCGGCATTTGCAGCCGCCGTCGCAGCAGCAGTTGCAGCCATCTCGGCTGCTGCAGCTACCCTGTCGGCTGACGCAGACGCCCTCTCAGCGGAAGCGGCCGCGCTCAATGCGGATGCGGCGGCACTCTCGCGTAGGCGGCCGCGCTCTCGGCGCAAGCGGCGGCGCTCGGGGGGGACGCGACCATCGTACGGGCCTTCACGAAGCGTTTCCACGGCATCATCTTTGCAAGAAGGGGTACGGGAATGGGGATCGGGATTCGTGGATTCGGCGGTTGCTGGCACTAGAGCAGATGAGCCGGTGAAGCTTAAGGAGGGAGACTTAAATAGACCCAGATATTTTCATCGCAAACAGTTCCTAGAAAACAACTGTGTGATGTGTAGATATTTTTTATTAGCTATGAAAGACAAATTTGGGATAAAGTCCAACAGATGGTGTTTTAAATGAACAAGAAATTTGGTAGTACTAATACAACTGTCATGTCAAATTTTGGAAAATTTCAGGGGTCATTTGACCTTCCAAGACATTTAAGTGATTTTCTAGCCATTTAATGACCGTAATTGAAATTTGAACTACATGTACATGCAACAGCTAACCATAACGGTTTGAAAACTCATATTTCGTGTACTTGTGTGCAATTTAATTCCATGTGCAGTAAATTGGAAGGAATTTTCAAACATATTGGTCTAACGGTTATGACACAATTAAGCATGGAGTGACATGGCATTTTAATTCCAAAAAATTAAAAAAATATCAGAAACACATGAAACCTTGGTTGATGTAATGTCATGCCACCAAGATGATGTGGTAAAAAAATTTGGCATGTTTGACCAAAGTTTGGACACACACCCCTCACAAACCGGAGCAACTCACCAGAAGGCTCGTGGTTCCGAGGGGGAACAATGCATGTTTGATGACGAACGGGAGATAGCTTGCTCTTATGGCCTTCAATTTTTTTCTATGTCTAACGTGCACTACTACAACTGTAATGTGAATTTTTTGAAAATTCTAGGGGTCATTTGACCTCTTAAAGACATTTAAGTGATTTTCTAGCCATTTAATGACCGTAATTCAAATTTGAACTACATCTACATGCAACACGTTACCGAAACAGTTTGAAAAATCATATTTGTGTACCTGTGTGCGAGTTAATTCCATGTGCAGTAAACTAGAAGGAATTTTCAAACATATTTGTATCACGACATGGACACATATGCATGAATACATATGCATGGAGTGGCATGGCATTTTACTTCCAAAAAATCAGAAACACGTGAAACCTTGGATGATGTAATGTCATGCCACCAAGATGATGTGGTAAAGAAATTGGCATGTTTGACGAAAGTTTGGACACACACCCCTCACAAACCGGAGCAACTCGCTAGAAGGTTCGTGGTTCCGACAGGGAACAATGCATGTTTGATGACGAACGGGAGATAGCTTCCTCTTACGGCCTTCAAATTTTTTCTACGTCTAACATGCACTACTACAACTGTAATGTGAAATTTTGGAAAATTCTAGGGGTCCTTTGGCCTTTTAAAGACATTTAAGTGATTTTATAACCATTTAATGACCGTAATTCAAATTTGAAATACATCTACATGCAACGCCTAACCAAAACGTTTTGAAAAATTATATATGTGTACTTGTGTGCGAGTTAATTCCATGTGCAGTAAATTAGAAGGAATTTTCAAACATATTGGTCTCACGACATGGACACATGCATACGTATGCATGGAGTGACATGGCATTTTAATTCAACAAATAGAAAAATGATGAGAAACACATGAAACCTTGGTTGATGTAATGTCATGCCATGAAGATGATGTGGTAAAGAAATTGGCATGTTTGACGAACGTTTGGATACGCACCCCTCACAAACTGGAGCAACTCGCTAGAAGGTTCGTGGTTCCGAGAGGGAACAATGCATGTTTGATGACGAACAGGAGATAGCTTCCTCTTACGGCCTTCAAATTTTTTCCTACGTTTAACGTGCACTAATAGAACTATCATGTGAAAATTTGGTAAATTTCAGGGGTCATTTGACCTTATAAAGACATTTAAGTGATTTTCTAACCATTTAATGTCTGTAATTCAAATTTGAACTACATCTACATGCAACGCCTAACCATAGCGGTTTGAAAAATCATATTTTTGTGTACTTCTGTGCGAGTTAATTCCATGTGCAGTAAATTCGAAGGAATTTTCAAACATATTGGTGTCAAGGCATAGGCACATGCATGGAGTGCATGCCATGGCATTTTAATTCCAAAAAATTAAAAAAATGATCAGAAAAACATGAAACCTTGCTTGTTTTAATGTTATGCCACAAAGATGATGTGGTAAAGAAATTGGCATGTTTGACGAAAGTTCGGACACACACCCCTCACAAACCAGAGCAACTCGCTAGAAGGTTTGTGGTTCCGAGAGGGAACAATGCATGTTTGATGACGAACGGGAGATAGCTTCCTCTTACGGCCTTGAAACTTTTTCAACGTCTAACGTGCACTACTACAACTGTAATGTGAAATTTTGGAAAATTCTAGGGGTCATTTGACCTTTCAAAGACATTTAAGTGATTTTCTAACCATTTAATGACCGTAATTCAAATTTGAACTACATCTACATGCAACGCCTAACCAAAAGGTTTGAAAAATCATATCTGTGTACTCGTGTGCGAGTTAATTCCATGTGCAGTAAATTAGAAGGAATTTTCAAACATATTGGTCTCACGACATGGACACATGCATATGTATGCATGGAGTGACATGGCATTTTAAGTCAAAAAATATAAAAATGATCAGAAACACATGAAGCCTTGGTTGATGTAATGTCATGCCACCAAGATGATGTGGTAAAGAAATTGGCATGTTTGACGAACGTTTGGACACACGCCCCTCACAAACCGGAGCAACTCGCTAGAAGGTTCACGGATCCGAGAGGGAACAATGCATGTTTGGTGATGAATGGGAGATAGCTTCCTCTTACGGCCTTCAAATTTTTTCCTATGTTTAACGTGCACTAATACGACTGTCATGTGAAAATTTGGTAAATTTCAGGGGTCATTTGACCTTCTAAAGACATTTAAGTGATTTTCTAACCATTTAATGACCGTAATTCAAATTTGAAGTACATCTACATGCAATGCCTAACCAAAACGGTTTGAAATATCATATTTTTTGTGTACTTGTGTGTGAGTTAATTCTATGTGCAGTAAGTTCGAATGAATTTTCAAACATATTGGTGTCAAGGCATGGTCACATGCATGGAGTGCATGCCATGGCATTTTAATTCCAAAAAAATAAAGAATGATCAAAAAAACATGAAACCTTGCTTGATTTAATGTCATGCCACCAAGATGATGTGGTAAAAAAATTGGCCTGTTTGACGAAAGTTTGGACACACACCCCTCACAAACCGGAGCAACTCACTAGAAGGTTCATGGTTCCGAGAGGGAAGAATGCATGTTTGCTGACGGACGGGAGATAGCTTCCTCTTACGGCCTTCAAATTTTTTCCTACGTTTAACGTGCACTAATACAACTGTCATGTGAAAATTTGGAAATTTTCAGGGGTCATTTGACCTTTTAAAGACATTTAAGTGATTTTCTAACCATTTAATGACCGTAATTCAAAATTGAACTACATGTACATGCAACGTCTAACCTAAACGGTTTGAAAAATCATATTTTTGTGTACTTGTGTGCGAGTTAAAAAATCATCAGATGATGTAAATATCCAGTGTTCAAAAAAGAAATGTAAAGATCTGGCAAGACAACCGGCCCCCACACGGTTGGCAGTCTATCTCGCAGCTCGAGGATTGGTAGGTGAATGGCGGGGATCATTAATCAGACACGGTTCTCCATTGGAAACCGTCAGATATTATATTCACGCATGGATTTTGGCTATTATGTTCACACACGAATTTTGCTGCGGGAATCGTGTGTAATTCAAACTACAGTACTCATAAATTCCGGCGACCGGCGTTTGTACTGTCCCCGTCGATCTATATTCCAGCCGCTAATAAATACTACCTTGCTCACGTCGTCCCACCTGCATTCTCATGTACATCTTTCCCTCGCTCGCCCTCTCTCTTCCTCTCTCTCAAATCTCTGCCATGGCGCCGCCAGTCTGCCCACACGCCGACGAGGAGTCGCCGCCCCCCGAGGACGCTCACTCGATTAGCAGCGACGATGTAACGCCCCATATGTAACCTGCCATGTTTGTATTCCAACTCTTGCCATTTCCGGCACTAAGTTATGATATTTCCTCGTTGTTGGGTTTCGCCTTCGTTTTGCATTTTGTCTTGTCATGCATCTCATATCATGTCATCATGTGCATCGCATTTGCATACGTGTTCGTCTCATGCATCCGAGCATTTTCCCCATTGTCCGTTTTGCATTCCGGCACTCCTACGTCCTCCGGTGTCCCCTTTTGCCTCTTTTCATGTGCGGGTGTTAAACGTTCTCGGATTGGACCGAGACTTGCCAAGTGGCCTTGGTATACTACCGGTAAACCGCCTGTTAAATTTTGTGCCATTTGGACTTCGTTTGATACTCCAACGGTTAACCGAGGAGCCGTAAAGGCCTCGTGTGTGTTGCAGCCCCAACACCCCTCCAAAGTGGCACAAAACCCACCTAAACCCCCTCCGTCCTCTCGGTCGTTCAATCACGATCATGTGGCCGAAAACTGTGCTCAATTTGGAGCCTCCTAGCTCCTTCTAGGTATAAATAGGTGCCTCCACCAAAAATCCCGGATCAAACACCACCCTAACCCTAACCCCGCTCCCTCCGCGCGCCGGACACGTCCGGTCCGCGCCGGACAAATCGCCGCGCCCAGCCAACAGCGAGCCGCCACGTGGCCCGCCACCACCTCCCACCTCGCCGGCCCGCGCGGCCCGGGGCAGGCCCCCGCGGCCCGAGCCGCCCGCGCCCGCCGCGACTTCGTCGTCCCCGCATTCCCGTTCTCCTCCTTCCCCCTCCGGCGCCGCCGCGGTGCCACGCTGCCGTAGACGCCATCGCCGGTCGCCGCCCAGTTCACCGGACCCCGCCGCCAAACTCCGCGCCCGCCGCGCCTTCGTCGTCCCCGGCGTCGCCCCGCGCGCCGCCTCGGCCTCCTCCGCACCACCTCGCCTCCCCGCTCTCCTTCCTCCTCTCCAACCAACTCCAGCGTGAAATCTGGCTAGCCCCGTCGAACCTCGATCCACGTGCGATCCAGATCTGAGTCAAACCCTAGAGGTTGACCCGTTTTCTGCCTAAGTCCCCAATATTTTTAGCATACTTCATCGCATCATAACTTTGCATCCGTGGCTCCGTTTTCGGCATGTAGCATATCAAATTGTTCGTCGGGATGTGCACTTCATTTCATTCCATTGCACCATGTTCATTTGAGTTCATCTTGATGCCCTAAATGCTGTTGCAAGAGTGCTATGTAATGTTAGTTTCAGATTCTTAACAGATTATGGACATTTGTCATTTTTGCCATGTTTAATGTGTGCCTCCTATGAACTTGAGCCCTACATGTGTTTTGCTGTATGCCATGCCATCTTTACAGGGGTGTATGCCATGTATTTTTGTGATCTATGTGGTGACTAGAACAAGCATGCAAAGTAGCTCTCGTGATGTTGCTGATTTCAGGGACTTAGAATTCTTCGAAGTCTTTTCCCTGTTGATATTGTTATGCCATGTATTCTTGTTGCTACAGAGTGATCCATGCCTCTTTTGAGCATGTTCAGTAAGGATGATTTGAGATATTGTTATGGTATATCCATCCATGTATTTGTTTGCAATTATGGAGCACCCTAGCATGACTCAATCTTGCTTTACTTTTGCTATAAAATGTTCCTGGCAGATTGTTTACGTGTTAAGCAATTTTGCCGAGGTTGTTGTAGTTGTTCCTTGCATGCTATGAGTTTTTATTGCCATGGTTAGCTTATTTATCATGTCTTCTTGCTGGGTGTATGCTTAGTTTGTCATGCAATGCCTTGTGGTGAGTGCATCGAGCTCGTAAACATGCCTATGTAACTCTGTTTTTGCCATGTTCCAGTTTTCTGCTAAGTCTGAATCTGTTAACAAAACTTGTTATGTTTACATGGTTGCCATTGTATTTTCTGATCCCTTTTGGCTTATGGTCACTAAGGGACTTTTGTTATATGCTTTGAGTAGCTTCATGCCATGCCTTACTTTGCCATGATATGTTCCTGTAGCATGTTGTTATCTTGCTCTAAACATTTCTTCTTGAAGTTAACTCCTGACATGTTATTTTCACAAAGTCTGTGAACCTGATATCTTTTGCACTTTTGCCATGCTTGTTTGAACCTGCTATTGTGTGAATTAGCCTTATCTCAGTGTTCATCTTTTGTCAAGCATCTTGAGTGGATCACTGCCATGAGCTTTGTTGCTATGTTAGATTGCAGTAGCTTATTTTTCTTGATGCATTCAGATGGTCTCGTGTTGTTAATCGCAGATCGGTGCCATATTTGTTTTGCTTGTCATTTGCAAACCGTACATCCGATTCCGGTGATCTTTATATCAATTTCGACCGAAATCAACTCATCTTTCCAGCGGCACTCTTGGTTTGTCAAGTTGAGGCCTGATTCAATCTTTCCTTTCCGAAGCACGCATATGCATTGCATATCACATCCCGCATATCATGCCATGTTTTGCATCATGTTGCTTGCGCATTGCACCGTGGTTGATTGTGTCTCCCTTTGCTTGTGTTCTTGCTTTGGGTAGAGCTGGGAGACGAGTACGTGATCGAGGAACCCGTTGAGTACGCTTACGAGGATCAACTCAGAGAACTTTGCAGGCAAGATGACCATACCCTCGAAATCACTTCTATCTTTGCTTGCTAGATGCTCGCTCTATTGCTATGCCTATTCTACGATACCTACCACTTGCTTATCATGCCTCCCATATTGCCATGTCAAACCTCTAACCCACCTTGTCCTAGCAAACCGTTGTTTGGCTATATTACCGCTTTGCTCAGCCCCTCTTATAGCGTTGCTAGTTGCAGGTGAAGATTGGAGTTTGTTCCTTGTTGGAACATGTTTATTGTTAGGATATCACTATTATATCTTGCCTACTTTAATGCATCTATATACTTGGTAAAGGGTGGAAGGCTCGGCCTTATGCCTGGTGTTTTGTTCCACTCTTGCCGCCCTAGTTTCCGTCATACCGGTGTTATGTTCCTTGATTTTGCGTTCCTTACATGGTTGGGTTATAATGGTAACCCCTTGACAGTTCGCCTGGAATAAAACTCCTCCAGCAAGGCCCAACCTTGATTTTACCATTTGCCACCTAGCCTTTTTCCCTTGGGTTTCGCGGACTCAAGGGTCATCCTTATTTTAACCCCCCCGGGCCAGTGCTTCTCTAAGTGTTGGTCCAAACTGGGCGATGTCCGGCGCCCCCGGGGCAACCAGGGTCTATGCCAACCCGACGTCTTGCCCATCCGGTGTGCCCTGAGAACGAGATATGTGCAGCTCCTATTGGGATTTGTCGGCACATTCGGGCAGCTTTGCTGGTTTAGTTTTACCATTGTCGAGATGTCTTGTAACCGGGATTCCGAGTCTGATCGGGCTGTCCTGGGAGAAGGAATATCCTTCGTTGACCGTGAGAGCTTGTGATGGGCTAAGTTGGGACACCCCTGTAGGGATTTGAACTTTCGAAAGCCGTGCCCGCGGTTATGGGCAGATGGGAATTTGTTAATGTCCGGTTGTAGATAACTTGAAACTTAACTTAATTAAAATGGATCAACGGCGTGTGTAGCCGTGATGGTCTCTTTTCGGCGGAGTCCGGGAAGAGAACACGGCCTCGTGTTATGCTTGAGTGTAGGTTGCTCTAGGATCACTTCTTGATCATAGTTTCTCGAACGTGCTTTGCCTTCTCTTCTCGCTCTCATTTGTGTATGTTAGCCACCATATATGCTAGTGCTTGCTGCAGCTCCACCTCATACCTTTTACCTACCCATAAGCTTAAATAGTCTTGATCACGAGGGTGTGAGATTGCTGAGTCCCTGTGACTCACAGATTACTTCCAAAACCAGATGCAGGGACCGATGATACCGCTCCAAGAGATGCGACTGAGCTCAAGTGGGAGTTCCATGAGGGCTTGGGACGATACTACGTTTCCTTTCCAGACGATCAGTAGTGGAGCCCAGTTGGGGCGATTGGGGACATTATGCATTTGGGGTTGTCTTTATTTTGGTTCCATAGTCGGACCTTGAGTGTATCTGGATGATTGTAATGATATATTTATGCTATTGTGTGAAGTGGCGATTGTAAGCCAACTATGTATCTCTTTTCTTATTCAGTACATGGGATGTGTAAAGATTACCCCTCTTGCGACATTGCCTACAATGCGGTTATGCCTCTAAGTCGTGCTCCGACACGTGGGAGATATAGCCGCATCCTGGGTGTTCCAGGTGATGACCCCTACGCGCCGTCTGACGAGCTTGCACCGGACCCCCCAACTTTGGATTGGTTTTGGGGCTAGTACAATATTTATCTGTGGAAGTCGCTACCACCGACTGAGAAAGCCAGGCAAGTGGTGTTCAAGAAGGAGATGGCAGAGGAGGAAGCCAGGTACCAGGTGACCTGTCAAGCCCGTGATGCCACCTGGAAAAATGAGGCGGCGAGCTTTGGGGGCGGTCGCATCGTCGTGCCGAGGAGGTGTACGAAGACGGGTACTTCACGAGGAAGGTCATAGGCGCTGGGCGTCTCGTCACTGCGTGGAGGTGGGTGGATAAGCTCCAGCGTGCCACCGACGAGGAGCTCCAATGGGCGCCCAATGAAATGGCAAGATCGGTCGCGCGCATCCACCAGCAAGAGGTAGATCGGTACGTCAAGTGCTGCGAGGTGGAGGAGTCGGAGTACTGCCTCTGCACTGGGAAGACGCTGCACACCAGGGAGCTGCTGGCAAGGGGCTGCCGGAATACTGGCCCCAGGAGGGATTATTAGTTTTAGTATTGATCATTTTAAATTTTATGCATTGTACCTAGTAATTAATTATCATCACGTATATGTGATGATATTATTTATTTATATATATATATACACTATGATGATGTCATGAACAATTAATATATATATTATGAATTCCATTTTCTATCTGTTTTAGTATACTAATTTGAATCTAGCTGTTATCATCCACATATATAGAATGGAAAGCGTATATACACATATTAAAACAGAAAATATAAGAATGGTAAACAAAATACACACATTGAAACAGCGCAATACTATGATTGCTGTGAATACATAGCTATCCACGTCGAAATGACTTTTCAAAATAAAATGTGTCCATGAGGCCATGACGAGCAGCCCTTACCTAGGGTAGCTCTTGGCTCTGCCTAAACTCGTGCAGGCGTTCGTCCAAGTGGTCGACACGCTCGCGGTATATCTGGAGCGCGATCTCGAGCTCCAAGTTGGCTATTTCATCGGAGATCAGCAGCTCGGGGATGTGATGGCCATGTTCCTCTACTGCGCCCAGGTGGACACTTGGGCCATGGAGGCGGTCGAGCCTATGGACCAGCGCGTTGGCATCCAGCGGGCCACAAACAAGGCAAACGGTGGCACCCATGCGAACGGCGCGGTGGGCGTTCGGTGTAAGTACGGCGCGGCCGGCCTCTGGTGCAAGTACGGCGCTGAGGGCCTCTGCCCACTCCTGGCGAGGAATGGGTGTACTGACCGGACGTGTACCCAACTGCGACGCCGTGTCGACAGCAGGCAAGCACCGATGGATCCGCCCTTGCTATGCGGCACACCGCGCCTCTTGCTCTACGGCACTCCAACGGTCTCACCGTGCGGCGAGCCGCAGCCTATCGGCGCGAACGCGCCTAGCTTGCTCTGCAGCGCGCCATCGATCATGTTGTGCGGTGACCTGCAGCCTGTCGGTGCTGACGTGCCTATTTTGATCCACAGCGCTCAAGCGCCATGTGCCAAAGGTCTACTCAACCCTGGCGATGATGCGCATCACAGTGTCATCCATCGCATTGCCGGGGGGCGCCTCGGCCTCAACGTGCCGTGGCGCCTGCTCGTTTTCCTCGTTGACGAGGTTGATGGCAGAGGAGACACTTTGGTGGGTTGGCATGCTTGGAAAAGGTGGATGTGCTACAGGCTACGCTTGTCGCCTCCGTGCGTCGCGCCCCCCCTATGTGCAATATAGCAGGGTGGCGGGAAACATGTGAGCAAATGGCGGGAAACGGTGGTGTGTTCATAAAACACCATCAATTAGTGGAAACTTAGCATCGAGCTAGCACAAGAAGTAGATGATGATTAGATGAACACGGACCACACTAGGGATCCCGTCGGTGATGAATTCATCAATCCCAAATGGTTGAATACTAGCAAGCGTTTGCCCACAACACACACGGCCTATTCCATCACAAATAGGTCGGATGGATCAACTGTATGCCACATATCGCACATTGTCAAAAAGTAATGCGGTAGACCTTCTTTAACATGTGTTAAAAATAAAATAAAAATAAAAGACAAGGACCTCGAGGTTAAATTTCCCATCACCTAATTTAACATCGAGACAACTTCCCATCCAGTCACCCATCCGATGGCTGCTCCAGCCTGAGCACACTTAACTTGATAGTTTTCTTACATGAGCTACTGGTGGAAAAACTAGTCCTTGCTGATAGGAATGCCTCTTCGCATCCTTATGGCGTATCCGGATGATCGCCCATCCCACAATGGCCAATAAATGTTGTGTATATAGAGCATATCACATACGTCTTATTAGAAGCAATCGTCTGTGTTTTTATCGGTCTTCGCACACATTTCTGATTACAAACCTGTTTGTCGCGTATCACACACATCTTGTTATATTGAACTGTTCCTATTCTCTTGCCTAATCACAAACAGTTCATCCGAGTGAACCGTATGTTGTACATCGCACACACCTTGATCGGGTTTTCCGTTTCTTTTGTGTTGCCTAATCACAAACAGTTCATCCGAGTGAACCGTATGCTGTACATCGCACACACCTTCATCTGGCTACCCGTTTCTTTTGTTCCTCCTCATCGCAAACAGTTAATTGAACTGAACCGTATGCCCTTCATTGCACACACAACTAAAACCTGAACCGTGTTTGATGCATCCGTCATCGCAATCGTTTTATACATTTCTGACGGTTTTCCTAAACCATCGTTTGTGATCATTGCATCGCACACAGTTTCTCGAAGGGTCTCTTATCATAGTGTCGCGTTAGCAGCATCCTGCAGTAGTGGAACATGATGCTTCTATGTTTGTATTTTGTTTTTATCGACACCTCTCTCTCTCTAAGCATGTGGACATGCTTTTCGATTTTGGTTTTCGCTTGAGGACAAGCGAAGTCTAAGCTTGGGGGAGTTGATACGTCCATTTTGCATCATGTTTTCTTACTATTATTTATAATGTTTTTATCCACAATAATGCTTTTTGGAGTAATTCTAATGCCTTTTCTCTCATAATATGTAAGGTATACACAAACAGGGAGAATTCCAGCAACTGGAAATCTGGACCTGGAAAAGCTACGTCAGGCCACCTATTCTGCACAACTCCAAACAAGCTGAAACTTCAAGGAGATTTTTTATCAATTATATGAAGAATATTGGAGCAGACAACTACCAGAGGGGGCCCACCAGGTGGGCACAACCCACCTGGGCGCGCCAGGGAGCCCAAGCGCGCCCTGGTAGGTTGTGCTCACCCAGGCCCACCTCCGGTGCCCATCTTCTGGTGTATAAGTCATTTTGACCTAAAAAATAAGGGGAGGACTTTTGGGACGGAGCGCCACCGTCTCAAGGCGGAACTTGGGCAGGAGCACTTTTGCCCTCCGGTGGAACGATTCCACCGGGGGAACTTCCCTCTCGAAGGGGGAAATCATCGTCGTCATCACCACCAACAACTCTCCCATCTTGGGGAGGGCAATCTCCATCAACATCTTCAACGACACCGTGTCATTTCAAACCCTAGTTCATCTCTTGTGTTCAATCTTGTTACCGGAACTATAGATTGGTGCTTGTGGGTGACTAGTAGTGTTGATTACATCTTGTAGTTGATTACTATATGGTTTATTTGGTGGAAGATTATATGTTCAGATCCAATATGCTATTTAATACCCCTCTGATCTTGAGCATGATTATCATTGTGAGTAGTTACTTTTGTTCCTGAGGTCACGTGACAAATCATGTTGCAAGTAATCATGTTAATTTGATATGTGTTCGATATTTTGATAGTATGTATGTTGTGATTCCCTTAGTGGTGTCATGTGAAAGTCGACTACATGACACTTCGCCATATTTGGGCCTAAGGGAATGCATTGTGGAGTAGCAATTAGATGATGGGTTGTGAGAGTGACAGAAGTTTAAACCCAGTTTATGCGCTATTCCGGAAGGGATCGATTGGATCCAAAAGTTTAATGCTATGGTTAGAATTATTCTTAATACTTTTCTCGTAGTTGCAGATGCTTGCGGGAGGGTTAATCATAAGTAGGAGGTTTGTTCAAGTAAGAACAGCACCTAAGCACCGGTCCACCCACATATCAAATTATCAAAGTAGCGAACATGAATCGAACCAACATAATGAAAGTAACTAGGTGAAATTCCCGTGTACCCTCAAGAACGCTTTGCTTATTATAAGAAACCATTTTGGCCTGTCCTTTGCCTCAAAAGGATTGGGCTACCTTGCTGCACTTTTGTTACTACCATCATTACTTGCTCGTTACAAATTATCTTGCTATCAAACTACTCTGCTACTTACAATTTCAGCACTTGCGGGCATTACCTTACTGAAAACCACTTGTCATTTCCTTCTGCTCCTCGTTGGGTTCGACACTCTTACTTATCAAAAAGATCTAAAATTGATCCCCTATACTTGTGGGTCATCAATCATAACTATGCACCTTTCTATCAATTGCCCAACAGTAATTTTTCTACCAACTGTATGATATTTATTCGAGATAGAAGCCTCTAGCGAAAACTATGGCCCCTGGGTCTACTTTTATCATGTTACAAAACCAAAAATACCTTGCTGCAATTTATTGTTATTTATTTTACTTTGCAATACGTATATCTAACACTACCGGATTTGATCCTTGCAAGTAATGAATTCAAGGGGATTGACAACCCTCTTTCTTGCGTTGAGTGCAAGTATGTGCTCTTGTGTGTGCAGGTGTTGTTCACTAGGATTTGCATGATTCTCCTATTGGTTCGATAGCTTGGTTCTCACTGAGGGAGGTATTTATCAGTTACTATTGCTTCACCCTTCCTCTTCAGGGAAAATCCCAACGCACCTCGCAAGTAGCATGGGTGAAACAAACAAGAAAAAAAATGGAAATACAAAAAATTTTACTTGCACCTTTATGCCTAGCTTAATGGCTTTAAAGAAAGCACTTCTTGGGAGAAAACCTAGAAGTTTTAGAGTCTTTTTCTTATTTTTTGAGTGGCAGAGTCTTGGAGCGTCATTTTTCCTTTTTATTTTGAATAAATATACACCATGCTGGTTGGGGATGATTTCTTATAGGCATTGGTTGATTTATAGAATGGTCCATGCACTTCACTTATATATTTTGAGTGGCAAAGTTGCTTATTCGTTGACCCTTCATGCGTGTGAGCCCTTTGTGGACTCGATTCCTGCAAGGAATTCGCAACTGTAATCGTTGTGATCTTGGATCCTTGAGATTGAAGCCTCCATCAATTTAGACATACAATAGCACCACCTATTAGAACCATGGGTCAGTATCTTCTGTGTCACCATTGTGTTTGCGTATCTCTAAACTCAACTCTCTACATTAATATCACTTGCAATGTCTTTACTTTCCACTACCTATACTCTAGACTTGCATGTGTTGGGTATTCCTTGAATTTTCGCTGCCTAAATATGCCAAGAATTAAAATTGGGAAAAGAGTCTGTTAAGTTTGGCTAGTAGCCTATTCACCCCTCTGTAGACATACTTTCGATCCTACAATATCCAACACTACATCAGTTTGGATCTTATCATTCGTCATAGGCTTCAGTGTCCTATGTTTGCCATCATGCACAAATGTATATGTATTGTATCTCCCAGTATGAATAACATTGCAATCAAACTGCCAATGGACACCCAAGTAATAGTCCACACACCTCTATTGGCAACACATCACACTCCACCTCATCAATATGTTCTCCAACTATAAATGGCACACGTACCTAATGTGTAACCTTAATCATCCAACACTTATTTAACCACTAAACATGCTTCTATCTAAGGATGGAATCGAGATCAAGAGTCATTTGAATGCACAGATAGCTAACATGTTGTGTGAAGACGAACTCAAATGGTACAAACATTCTAACTCTCAGTTTATCCTGAAAGGTGATTCGAATACTAGATATTTCCATGGAGTCGCCAATGGCAGACACCGGAGGAAAATTATTCATTCCCTACAATAGGATGAGGGCACGATTGAGGAGCATGAGAAACTTAGATCTTATATCACTAATTACTATTAAAAAAATGTCCGGATACGTGTTTATATTGAACGCTGGAGCTGTCAGTTGGAGCAGTTCTAAACAAAGCGTCGTGGCGGGATCTACGTGTGAAGCGGAGTACATAGCTGCTTCGGAAGCAGCAAATGAAGGAGTCTAGATGAAGGAGTTCATATCCGATCTAGGTGTCATACCTAGTGCATCGGGTCCAATGAAAATTTTTGTGACAATACTGATGCAATTGCCTTGGCAAAGGAATCCAGATTTCACAAGAGAACCAAGCACATCAAGAGACGCTTCAATTCCATCCGGGATCAAGTCCAGGTGGGATACATAGAGATATGCAAGATACATACAGATCTGAATGTTGCAGACCCGCTGACTAAGCCTCTTCCACGAGCAAAACATGATCAGCACCAAGACTCCATGGGTGTTAGAATCATTACTGTATAATCTAGATTATTGACTCTAGTTAAGTGGGAGACTGAAGGAAATATGCCCTACAGGCAATAATAAAGTTATTATTTATTTCCTTATTTCATGATAAATGTTGATTATTCATGCTAGAATTGTAGTAACCGGAAACATAATACATGTGTGAATACATAGACAAACATAGTGTCACTAGTATGCCTCTACTTGACTGGCTCATTGATCAAAGATGGTTAAGTTTCCTATCCATAGACAAGAGTTGTTATTTGATCAACGGGATCACATCATTAGGAGAATGATGTGATTGACTTGACCCATTTTGTTAGATTAGCACTTGATCGTTTAAGTTTACTGCTATTGCTTTCTTCGTGACATATACATGTTCCTATGACTATGAGACTATGCAACTCCCGAATACCGGAGGAACACTTTGTGTGCTACCAAACATCACAATGTAACTGGGTGATTATAAAGATGCTCTACAGGTGTCTCCGATGGTGTTCGTAGAGTTAGCATAGATCAAGAATAGGATTTGTCACTCCGATTGTCGGAGAGGTATCTCTGGGCCCTCTCGGTAATGCACATCACTATAAGCCTTGGAAGCAATGTGACTAATGAGTTAGTTGTGGGATGGTGTATTACGGAACGAGTAAACTAGACTTGCCGGTAACGAGATTGAACTAGGCATTGAGATACCGACGATCGAATCTCGGGCAAGTAACATACCGATGACAAAGGGAACAACGTATGTTGTTATGCGGTTTGATCGATAAAGATCTTCGCAGAATATGTAGGAACCAATATGAGCATCCAGGTTCCGCTATTGGTTACTGACCGAAGACGTGTCTCGGTTATGTCTACATAGTTCTTGAACCCATAGGGTCCGCACGCTTAAAGTTCTATGACGATCGGTATTATGAGTTTTTTGTGTTTTGATGTACCGAAGGTAGTTCGGAGTCCCGGATATGATCATGGACATGATGAGGAGTCTCGAAATGGTCGAGACGTAAAGATCGATATACTGGAAGGTTATATTCGGACACCGGATGAGTTCCGAGGGTTATCGGATAAATACTAGAGAACCGGGAGGTTACCGGAACCTCCCGGGGGGTTATTGGGCCTTATGGGCCCAATTGGAGGAAGAGGAGAGGCAGCCAGCTGGGGCGCATGGCCCCCCTAGCCCAAACCGAATTGGACTAGGAGCCGGCCCCCCTTTCCTTCTTCTTCTCCTCCCCTTCCTTCCCCTCTCCTACTAGGACTAGGAAAGAGGGGGGAATCCTACTTGGAGTAGGATTACCCCCCTTGGGCGCACCTCCTCCTCCTTGGCGGGCCCCTCCTCCTCTCCCTCCTTTATATATGGGGAGGGGGACACCCCTTGGAGACACAACAATTGATCTGTTGATCTCTTAGCCGTGTGCGGTGCCCCCTCCACCATAATCCACCTCGGTTATATCATAGCGGTGCTTAGGCGAAGCCCTGCGACGGTAGCTTCATCAACATCGTCACCATGCCATCATGCTGACGGAACTCTCCCTCGAGCTCTACTGGAACGTGAGTTCACGGGACGTCGCCGAGCTGAACGTGTGTTGAACGCAGAGGTGCCGTACGTTCGGTGCTGAGGATCGGTCGATCGTGAAGACGTATGACTACATCAACCGCGTTGTTATAACGCTTCCGCTTAATGGTCTACGAGGGTACATGGACTACACTCTCCCCTTTCGTTTCTATGCATCACTATGATCTCGCGTGTGCGTAGGAATTTTTTTGAAATTACTACGTTCCCCAACAGTGGCATCCGAGCCAGGTTTATGCGTAGATGTTACATGCACGAGTAGAACACAAGTGAGTTGTGGACGATACAAGTCATACTGCTTACCAGCATGTCATACTTTGGTTCGGCGGTATTGTTGGATGAAGCAGCCCGGACCGACATTGCGCGTACGCTTACGCGAGACTGGTTCTACCGACGTGCTTTGCACACAGGTGGCTGGCGGGTGTCAGTTTCTCCAACTTTAGTTGAACCGAGTGTGCCTACGCCCGGTCCATGAGAAGGTTAAAACAACACTAACTTGACGAACTATCATTGTGGTTTTGATGCGTAGGTAAGAACGGTTCTTTCTTAGCCCATAGCAGCCACGTAAAACTTGCAACAACAAAGTAGAGGATGCCTAACTTGTTTTTACAGGGCATGTTGTGATGTGATATGGTCAAGACATGATGCTATATTTATTTTATGAGATGATCATGTTTTGTAACAGAGTGATCGGCAACTGGCAGGAGCCATATGGTTGTCGCTTTGTTGTATGCAATGCAATCGCCCTGTAATTGCTTTACTTTATCACTAAGCGGTAGCGATAGTCGTAGAAGCAATAGATGGCGAGACGACAATGATGCTATGATGGAGATCAAGGTGTCGCGCCGGTGAAAATGGTGATCATGACGGTGCTTTGGAGATGGAGATCGAAGGCACAAGATGATGATGGCCATATCATATCACTTATATTGATTGCATGTGATGTTTATCATTTATGCATCTTATTCTGTTTTGTTTGACGGTAGCATTATAAGATGATCTCTCACTAAATTTCAAGGTAAAAGTGTTGTCCCTGAGTATGCACCGTTGCCAACGTTCGTTGTGCCGAGACACCACGTGATGATCATGTGTGATAAGCTCAACGTTCATCTACAACGAGTGTAAGACAGTTTCGCACACGCAGAATACTCGGGTTAAACTTGACGAGCCTAGCATATGCAGATATGGACTCGGAACACTGAGACCGAAAGGTCGAGCGTGAATCATATAGTAGATATGATCAACATAGTGATGTTCACCATTGAAAACTACTCCATTTCATGTGATGATCGGTTATGGTTTAGTTGATATGGATCAAGTGATCACTTAGATGATTAGAGGGATGTCTATCTAAGTGGGAGTTCTTAAGTAATATGATTAACTGAACTTAAATTTATCATGAACTTAGTACCTGATAGTATTTTTCTTGTCCATGTTATTGTAGATAGATGGCCCGTGCTGTTGTTCCGTCGAATTTTAATGCGTTCCTTGAGAAAGCAATGTTGAAAGATGATGGTAGCAATTACATGGACTGGGTCCATAACTTGAGGATTATCCTCATTGCTGCACAGAAGAATTACGTCTTGGAAGCATCGCTAGGTGCCAAACCCACTGCAGGTGCAACGCTAGATGTTATGAACGTCTGGCAGAGCAAAGCTGATGACTACTCAATAGTTCAGTGTGCCATGCTTTACGGCTTAGAACCGGGACTTCAACGATGTTTTGAATGTCATGGAGCATATGCGATGTTCCAGGAGTTGAAGTTAATATTTCAAGCAAATGCCCAGATTGAGAGATATGAAGTCTCCAATAAGTTCTACAGCTGCAAGATGGAGGAGAATAGTTCTGTCAGTGAACATATACTCAAAATGTCTCGGTACCATAATCACTTGACTCAGTTGGGAGTTAATCTTCCGGTTGACAGTGTCATTGACAGAGTTCTTCAATCACTGCCACCAAGCTACAAGAGCTTTGTGATGAACTATAATATGCAAGGGATGGATAAGACGATTCCCGAGCTCTTCGCAATGCTAAAGGCTGCCGAGGTAGAGATCAAGAAGGAGCATCAAGTGTTGATGGTTAACAAGACCACCAGTTTCAAGAAAAAGGGTAAAGGGAAGAAGAAAGGGAACTTCAAGAAGAACAGAAAACAAGTTGTTGCTCAAGAGAAGAAACCCAAGTATGGACCTAAGCCTGAGACTGAGTGCTTCTACTATAAAGGGACTGGTCACTGGAAGCGGAACGGCCCCAAGTATTTGGTGGATAAGAAGGATGGCATGGTGAACAAAGGTATATGTGATATACATATTAATGATGTGTACCTTACTAGAGCTCGCAGTAGCACCTGGGTATTTGATACTGGTTCCGTTGCTAATATTTGCAACTCCAAACATGGACTATGGATTAAGCGAAGACTGGCTAAAGACGAGGAGACGATGCACGTGGGAAATGGTTCCAAAGTCGATGTGATCGCCGTCGGCATGCTACCTCTACATCTACCTTCAGGATTACTTTTAGACCTAAATAATTGTTATTTGGTGCCAGTGTTAAGCATGAACATTATATCTGGATCTTGTTTGATGCGAGACGGTTATTCATTTAATTCTGAGAATAATGGTTGTTCTATTTATATGAGTAATATCTTTTATTGTCATGCACCCTTGAAGAGTGGTCTATTTGTGTTAAATCTCGATAGTAGTGATACACATATTCATAATGTTAAAGCCAAAAGATGCAGAGTTGATAATAATAGTGCAACTTATTTGTGGCAATGTCGTTTGGGTCATATTGGTGTAAAGCGCATGAAGAAACTCCATACTGATGGACTTCTGGAATCACTTGATTATGAATCACTTGGTACTTGCGAACCATGCCTCATGGGCAAGATGACTAAAACGCCATTCTCCGGAACAATGAAGCAAGCAACAGACTTGTTGGAAATCATACATATTGATGTATGTGGTCCGATGAATATTGAGGCTCGCGGTGGGTATCGTTATTTTCTCACCTTCAAAGATGATTTGAGCAGATATGGGTATATCTACTTAATGAAACATAAGTCTGAAACATTTGAAAAGTTCAAAGAATTTCAGAGTGATGTGGAAAATCATCGTAACAAGAAAATAAAGTTTCTACGATCTGATCGTGGAGGAGAATATTTGAGTTACAAGTTTGGTCTACATTTGAAACAATGTGGAATATTTTCACAACTCACGCCACCTGGAACACCACAGCGTAATGGTGTGTCCGAATGTCGTAATCGTACTTTACTAGATATGGTGCGATCTATGATGTCTCTTACTGATTTACCACTATTGTTTTGGGGTTATGCTTTAGAGACGGCTGCATTCACGTTAAATAAGGCACCATCAAAATCCGTTGAGATGACACCTTATGAACTGTGGTTTGGCAAGAAACCAAAGTTGTTGTTTCTTAAGGTTTGGGGCTGCGATGCTTATGTGAAAAAAACTTCAACCTGATAAGCTCGAACCCAAATCGGAGAAATGTGTCTTCATAGGATACCCAAAGGAGACTGTTGGGTACACCTTCTATCACAGATCCGAAGGCAAGACATTTTTTGCTAAGAATGGATCCTTTCTAGAGAAGGAGTTTCTCTTAAAAGAAGTGAGTGGGAGGAAAGTAGAACTTGATGAGGTAACTGTACCTGCTCCCTTATTAGAGAGTAGTTCATCACAGAAACCGGTTCCTGTGACACCTACACCAATTAGTGAGGAAGCTAATGATAGTGATCATCAAACTTCAGATCAAGTTACTACTGAACCTCGTAGGTCAACCAGAGTAAGATCCGCACCAGAGTGGTACGGTATCCTGTTCTAGAAGTCATGTTACTTGACCATGACGAACCTACGAACTACGAGGAAGCGATGATGAGCCCAAATTCCGCAAAATGGCTTGAAGCCATGAAATCTGAGATGGAATCCATGTATCAGAACAAAGTGTGGACTTTGCTTGACTTGCCCGATGATGGGCAAGCCATCGAGAATAAATGGATCTTCAAGAAGAAGACTGACGATAACGGTAATGTTACTGTCTACAAAGCTCGACTTGTTGCAAAAGGTTTTCGACAAGTTCAAGGAGTTGACTATGATGAGACCTTCTCACCCGTAGCGATGCTTAAGTCCGTCCGAATCATGTTAGCAATTGCCGCATTTTATGATTATGAAATTTGGCAAATGGATGTAAAGACTGCATTCCTGAATGGATTTCTGGAAGAAGAGTTGTATATGATGCAACCTAAAGGTTTTATCAATCCAAAGGGTACTAACAAAGTGTGCAAGCTCCAGCGATCCATTTATGGACTGGTGCAAGCCTCTCGGAGTTGGAATAATTTTTTTGATAGTGTGATCAAAGCATATGGTTTTATATAGACTTTTGGAGAAGCCTGTATTTACAAGAAAGTGAGTGGGAGCTTTGTAGCATTTCTAATACTATATGTGGATAACATATTGTTGATTGGAAATGATATAGAATTTCTGGATATCATAAAAGGATACTTGAATAAGAGTTTTTCAATGAAAGTGAGTGGGAGATTTATAGAGATAGATCAAGATGCTTAATTGGACTTTCACAAAGCACATACATTGATAAAGTTTCGAAGAAGTTCAAAATGGATCAAGCTAAGAAAGGGTTCTTGCCTGTGTTACAAGGTGTGAAGTTGAGTAAGACTCAATGCCCGACCACTGCAGAAGATAGAGAGAAAATGAGAAGTGTTCCCTATGCTTCAGCCATAGGCTCTATCATGTATGCAATGTTGTGTACCAGACCTGATGTGTGCCTTGCTATTAGTTTAGTAGGGAGGTACCAAAGTAATCCAGGAGTGGATCACTGGACAGCGGTCAAAAACATCCTGAAATACCTAAAAAGGAATAAGGCTATGTTTCTCGTTTATGGAGCTGACAAAGAGCTCGTCGTAAATGGTTACGTCGATGCAACCTTTGACACTGATCCGGACAATTCTAAATCGCAAACCGGATACGTGTTTATATTGAACAGTGGAGCTGTCAGTTGGAGCAATTCTAAAAAAAGTGTCGTGGCGGGATCTACGTGTGAAGCAGAGTACATAGCTGCTTCAGAAGCAGCAAATGAAGGAGTCTGGATGAAGGAGTTCATATCCGATCTACGTGTCATACCTAGTGCATCGGGTCCAATGAAAATCTTTTGTGACAATACTGGTGCAATTGCCTTGGCAAAGGAATCCAGATTTCACAAGAGAACCAAGAAAATCAAGAGACGCTTCAATTCCATCTAGGATCAAGTCCATGTGGGAGACATAGAGATATGCAAGATACATACGGATCTGAATGTTGCAGACCCGCTGACTAAGCCTCTTCCACGAGCAAAACATGATCAGCACCAAGACTCCATGGGTGTTAGAATCATTACTGTATAATCTAGATTATTGACTCTAGTGCAAGTGGGAGACTGAAGGAAATATGCCCTAGAGGCAATAATAAAGTTATTATTTATTTCCTTATTTCATGATAAATGCTTACTATTCATGCTAGAATTGTATTAACCGAAAACATAATGCATGTGTGAATACATAGACAAATATAGTGTCACTAGTATGCCTCTACTTGACTAGCTCATTGATCAAAGATGGTTAAGTTTCCTAGCCATAGACATGAGTTGTTATTTGATCAACGGGATCACTTCATTAGGAGAATGATGTGATTGACTTGACTCATTTTGTTAGATTAGCAATTGATCGTTTAAGTTTACTGCTATTGCTTTCTTCATGACTTGTACAAGTTCCTATGACTATGAGACTATGCAACTCCCGAATACTAAAGGAACACTTTGTGTGCTACCAAACGTCACAACGTAACTAGGTGATTATAAAGGTGATCTACAGGTGTCTCCGATGGTGTTCGTAGAGTTAGCATAGATCAAGAATAGGATTTGTCACTCCGATTGTCGGAGAGGTATCTCTGGGCCCTCTCGATAGTGCACATCACTATAAGCCTTGCAAGCAATGTGACTAATGAGTTAGTTGTGGGATGGTGTATTACGGAACAAGTAAAATAGACTTGCCAGTAAAGAGATTGAACTAGGTATTGAGATACCGACGATCGAATCTCGGGCAAGTAACATATCAATGACAAAGGGAACAACGTATGTTGTTATGCGGTTTGACCGATAAAGATCTTCGTAGAATATGTAGGAACCAATATGAGCATCCAGGTTCCTCTATTGGTTATTGACCGGAGACATGTCTCGGTCATGTCTACATAGTTCTCGAACTCGTAGGGTCCGCACGCTTAAAGTTTTGTGACGATCGGTATTATGAGTTTTTTGTGTTTTGATGTACTGAAGGTAGTTCGGAGTCTCGGATATGATCATGGACATGACGAGGAGTCTCGAAATGTTCGAGGCGTAAAGATCGATATATTGGAAGGTTATATTCGGACACGGGATGAGTTCCGGGGATTATCGGATAAATATCGGAGAACCGGGAGGTTACCGGAACCTCCCGGGGGGTTATTGGGCCTTATGGGCCCAAGTGGAGGAAGAGGAGAGGCGGCCAGCTAGGGGCGCGCGCCCCCCCTAGCCCAAACCGAATTGGACTAGGGGGCGCCCCCCCCCCTTTCCATCTTCTTCTCCTCCCCTTCCTTCCCCTCTCCTACTAGGACTAGGAAAGAGGAGGAATCCTACTTGGAGTAGGATTGCCCCCCTTGGGCGCACCTCCTCCTCCTTGGCCGCCCCCTCCTCCTCTCCCTCCTGTATATACGGGGAGGGGGCACCCCTTGGAGACACAACAATTGATCTGTTGATCTCTTAGCCGTGTGCGGTGCCCCCCTCCACCATAATCCACCTTAGTTATATCGTAGCGGTGCTTAGCGAGGCCCTGCGACGGTAGCTTCATCAACATCATCACCACACTGCCATGCTGATGAAACTCTCCCTCGAGCTCTACTGGATCGTGAGTTCGCGGGACGTCACCGAGCTGAACGTGTGGTGAACGCGAAGGTGTCGTACGTTCGGTGCTGAGGATCGGTCGATCGTGAAGACGTACGACTACATCAACTGCGTTGTTATAATACTTCCGCTTAACGGTCTACGAGGGTACGTGAACTACACTCTCCCCTCTCATTGCTATGCATCACCATGATCTTGCGTGTGCGTAGGAATTTTTTTGAAATTACTACGTTCCCCAACATATTTTACTACCTAAGGTTAATGAGGCTGAAAGGATACAACAATATAGACCTATTTGCCTCCTTAATGTTAGTTTTAAAATATTCACGAAGGTTGCAACAATCAGGCTAAATTCGATTGCTGAACATGTGGTTCATCCTTCATAGGCAACTTTTATGCAAGGCAGCCACATCCTAGATGGAGTTGTTATCCTTCATGAAACAATCCATGAATTACACAGGAAAAGGTTGAAAGGGGTGGTACTCAAAATAGACTTTGAAAGGGCCTGTGACAAAGTGAAGTGGCCCTTTCTTCAACACACTCTCAGAACGAAAGGATTTTCTGCAGAGGGTTAGGGTTACACAAGGTCAGTTACAAAGGAGGAGATATCCATATACGTATTGCCTAGCTTGCCTTCCACGCCAAGTAGAGTCCCATCCGGACACGAGACGAAGTCTTCAATCTTGTATCTTCGTAGTCTAACAGTCCGGCCAATGGAGATAGTCCGGCTGTCCGGCGACCCCCTAATCCAGGACTCCCTCAGTAGCCCCTGAACCAGGCTTCAATGACGATGAGTCCGACGCACAGTGTTGTCTTCGGCATTGCAAGGCGGGTTCCTTCTCCGATTACATCACAGACGAAGTTGAATATGAGGATAGCGTCCGACCCTACAAAATAAGTTCCACATTTCGCCGTAGAGAGAATAATATTTTCGCAGATCCAATTTGTTGGCTTGTTCTGGCAACATGACGTTATGTCATGGCCCGGTGATTATTCGAACCGTTTCTTTTAACCAGCCCCGCACATAACGCGAGGCAGTTTTTCGACACATCTTGTCAAAGCAGAGATCGTGTCCCCTTATTACGGGATTCTCATCCATACGGGCGTGGGTAACCCAACCGCGCCATCAATTGCGGCACTTGGGGGATAAGCGAGTTTTACCAGGCAAGTGCGGACGCTCGGTTTCGTCCGCCCATATAAAGGGATAAGGATTCACCTTTCTATCCACGCCTTCTTCCTCCTTTGCTCATTCGCTCCCGCATACTCGAGCTCTAGCGCCCAAGTCCTCACTTCCACCTCAACCCTCTCCAACAATGTCCGGAGCGGGAGGCAAGTGGATGGTCTCTTCCGTCACGGAGGGAGACATTAAGAAACTGAGGAGAGCCGGATACCTGCCTGACGACATCACGCACCGGCTCCCAGATGAGGGGCGGCTCATCCCCACCCCCAGGCCCCATGAGAGGGTGGTATTCCTCAGCCATTTCCTCCGCGGACTAGGATTCCCTCTCCGTCCCTTCGTCCGGGGGCTCATGTTTTATTACGGCCTGGATTTCCACGATCTGGCCCCGAACTTCATCCTCAATATCTCGGCGTTTATCGTCGTGTGCGAGGCTTTCCTCTGCATCAAGCCCCACTTCGGCTTATGGCTGAAGACCTTCAATGTCAAGCCGAAGGTGGTGGGCGGCCGCCAGGCGGAGTGCGGAGGCGCCATGGTGGGCAAGATGCCCAACATAACATGGCTCGAGGTCTCCTTTGTGGAAACCATAAAGGGTTGGCAATCGGGGTGGTTCTACATCACCGAGCCGTGCGACCCCGCATGGGTAGCGGCCCCCGAGTTCCGATCTGGCATCCCCATGCGGCTCACCTCCTGGAAAGAGAAGGGCCTGTCCTGGGGTAGTTCGAAGGAGCTGACCGGACTCCAAAGATGTATTCAAAACATGTTGGACAAGAAGCTCAAGCTGGTCAACATAGTCCAAGTCATGCTCATCCGCCGGATACTCCCGTGCCAACAACGGGAGTTCACCTTGTGGGAGTTCAATCCGGCGCAACACCGAACTCTGAACAGGCTCTTCGACACGACTCATGAAGACGCCTGGAGGGTGCTGTTCAAGAGTGCCGAGGTCCCTCCCCCTATCACTGAGGATCGCGGATTCAACGCGAAGTTCCAAGCCAGTGCGGTAAGCTGCATTACCTTTTATAGGATACTTGTTTTTTATATAGATTGACTCTATGCGGGATCTAAACCCCCGTAATTTTGACAGGACTGGCAGAAGATGGCCGGACAGATCGACTGTCTGGCTCCCTTGCCCGAAGGCCCCGCAGATGCTCTTCTGACGAAGATGCTGACTCCGGCCCCTTATAAGGTGTCGGAGAAGACCAAGAAGGCCAAGGGAGCTCGAAAGAGTTCCCGACGCCAGGCATCGTCGGACTCGCCGTCCGATGACTCTGCGGCGCACTCTTCCCCCGAAGACGAGGAAGAAGAGGAAGAAGATGCTCCCCCACCGACTAGGGGAGACAAGAAAAGGAAGGCCGCCCCAACCGGGGAGGCCAGAGGGTCCAAGAAGGGAAGGACTCTCCTTCCGGACAGTTCCACCGCCGCCGATGAAGGCGAAGGCGAGTGGCTGCCCAGGGTCAAGCCCCCGGGGAGATTGTAAGTATTCGTATGCCAAAGTTACCCATAGGATTCCTTTGTCGCACTGCTTTCCCTAACGCCAAACACAATTATGCAGGCCGCCCCAAGCCAATATCGAGGTATCATCGGACGGCTCCCTGGGCTCGTCGGACATGGATAGCGATCCAGTCCCGACCGCCACCTCCCCCAATCCTGCCAACGACACCGAGGTGTTGTCTCAAGAGGCACCGGATCGAGGGGAGACAGTCCCAGAGGCACCTCAAGGCGACCTTCCGGACTCCGGGAGCCGCGGGGACGGGGCCCCCGAGAGCTCCGAGTTTGGCCCTCAGTCGAACACCGTGCCGGACCCTCCAGCGGTTCCGGACTTGGGCAGGCGGCCTCCTTCTAAGAGGGGCCATACGCCTATGCCGGTGACCTCTGCCCATCCAGAGGCACCGGACAATCTGCTGGAAGCGCTTCGTAGCGCTTCCATCGACGAGGAGCACCGCACTATCATGAGTGCGGTGATCCAGAAGGTTCAGTCCGCCAAGAGCGGATTGACTGAAGCCTGTGCCAGCCTTCTAACAGGATTTGAGGTAAGTGTGTTTAAAATGTAGTAGAAATATTACCGCATAGACAGTAGCCCTGATGCTTTGTTCGGTGTTCACAAAGAAAAGCCGAACTGAGGATCAAATAATATCGCAGGAGTCTAATATAAGTATGTCAATATGCATTTGCAGGCTTCGCTGCTGGCGTCCGCCGCACTAACTGCGGAGGTCGCCATACTGAAGGAGGCCCTTGAGGGGTCCCGGAAAGAGCTCGGCCTTGCTAAGAGGCAGATCAAGGAGAACAAGGGTAAGTAATACCCCGTCTATAGGTATGTGTATATGAGAAAAAGGATGCGATTGCCAAATGACAGGATCATTGTATGTTTGTCAGGGGCCACGACCGAGGTGGCGACCCTGAAGCAAGCGTTGTCCTAGGCCAAAGAGAAGGCGGCCTAGGAGCGCACCGAGCGAGAGAAGCACAAGGCTCGGGTGGGCGAGGTGCAGCAAGAGCTCCAGGCTCTCGTGGCAAAGCACGAGGCGTTGGAGCTTGACTCGAAGACGCGAGAGTCTGAGCTTGCCGCGGCCCTTGAGAGAGTGAAGGGTGCCAAGGCCGAGGCCCAGAAGGCCCTCCAGGAGATCGACGCAATGAAGAAGGTAGCGGCGGGTAAGGCTTTCTATATGCAAAGCAAGCATGTAAAAGTAAATTACTGATTACTTACCCGGATCCGGAGCTCTTCAGGAGCATTCGCAGATTTGCCCCGCAGTGTGTCCGATGCCGCACGATTTTACCAGGCCGAGGACGGAAGCTCGGCGGAGAAGATGTTCTGGTCTCAGTATGCTGAGGCCGAACATACGGTGCTGATGAGCGACCAGCTAAAGCAGATGGTCGACCTACATAAGGCGGCCGATCAGGCCATGAAGGTATTTATAGGCCGGCTGTGGCCTGGCGACGCCCTTCCGAACAGCTTCTTCGGCCTGGTGAGGCGGCTTGTGGATGCCTGCCCGCGGCTGGAGGTCGGCAAGCAATCCGTCTGCATTGAAGGTGCATGCCGGGCTTTTGCCCGTGTGAAATTGCAGTGGGTCAAGCTAGACGCCGTGAAGCTGGTCAAGGAGGGGCCGCCGGAGGGCAAGGAGCACCGCCACCCCGAGATGTACTACGAGGGTGTTCTGCCTGGTGCCCGTCTCGTCGCAGATGAGTGCTCGAAAGATGTAATATTTGAGTAAACTCGCTCATTTTATCCTGTATTTATGAAAACATGTTTCATATGCGCTATGCAACGCTTGTTTGAATTTAAAATATTACCTTCTGTTTGGCTGTTTATCCAATCTGAGAGATGGCTAGTCCTCGGCTTCTGCCCCCATGCCACAAGTGCTGGGGTGTTCGGGATAAACCTGAGCACTCTTGTTCCCATATTTGGGTCCTTTGAGGGAGGTGCTCAGCACAACGAACAAGGCAACCGGATTAATAATGCTTTATCACTCTCACTTAGCCATAGAATTCTATAATTTTAAATTTCGGCGAAGCCCCTGGTATTTGGAAGGCCGAATTCGGGACGCAATACACACCTGTAAGCCGGACAGGGCCGGCCCCTCGCCCTAAGCGGCATAAGTCTTTAGGGACTTGAAAAACCTTGCCAAACAGCGACCAGTCTCTCGCCTTATCATGACAGATAGTTTTAGCTTTCTCTACTGAGGTGCTCAGCCCGGCAGAACCGGGGCACAATCGCAGTAGTTCTCCTAGCGCTACCTTAGCCGATAGAGCAGAACGTAAGGTAGCAAAACATAGGAGTCGGGGAAACCCAACATTTGACCAAAGACACGATTCAGAGCTGATGCATATAATGCTATAAGTTCGGGGTGCCACACTTGTGAAAGTGTTCGGACTTTTCACACCGTATTGTGTGGTACGTAAGCCCCTGGTGTATTGGCCGTACCAGAGTGTACGGTTGCAAGGCGTCATTAATGAACACATAGATATATATATATATAACAAGAATGCAATAATGGTCGTAATGTAATGCAGTGTTTAAAAAGCTGCGTTAAAGCAGAGTGATACAGATAGTGCGATAAGCAAAAAGTAGGACTAAGTCCCTTCCAAGGGCGAGCTGAGGGATGATATGAAATCTGAGATCAACCTGGGAATTCCGTTGTATAATGTAGTTGTCTGCCTTCTTGGTTGCTGCATCATGTGTTCGGCAATAATGCTGCCGGACAGTGTTTCTAGAGATTAACGTCCTGAAAAAAGAAAAAATAACCAAACGGGAAGCCCCTGGTGCGGTTTAGGCCGCGTTTTGGGGCGTGCTACAGTTCTGCCCCCCCCCCTCCCCACCTGTGCCCATGGTATTTTTAATGCGTAATTATGTATGCGCGGCACAAATATCACCGTTGGGCTGGGATTGGGGTGGCCGCCGTATTGCTACGCGAGCTCAGATCGCACCAGGCGGTCTATTGGCCGATTGCCTTGAGCGCACTTGGAGGTGTCCGGGCTTTGAAACGCCGAACTGGTTGATTGCCTTGAGAGGCTACTTTGTGCTTCTGCTGCGAGGGCCGCGATGTGCTCCTCTGTTCGGAGGGAGCACTCTGTGTTTCCATTGACTGTAATAACTCCGCGGGGTCCTGGCATCTTGAGCTTGAGGTATGCATAATGCGGTACCGCATTGAATCTAGCAAATGCGGTTCGCCCGAGCAGCGCGTGATAACCACTGCGGAACGGGACTATATCGAAGATTAACTCTTCGCTTCGGAAGTTATCCGGGGATCCAAAGACCACTTCCAGTGTAATTGAGCCTGTGCAATGGGCCTCTACACCTGGAATAACGCCCTTAAAGGTCGTTTTTGTGGGTTTGATCCTTGAGGGGTCTATACCCATTTTGCGCACTGTGTCCTGATAAAGCAGGTTCAGGCTACTGCCGCCATCCATAAGGACTCGAGTGAGGTGAAATCCGTCGATGATTGGGTCTAGGACCAGTGCGGCAAATCCTCCATGACGGGTACTAGTGGGGTGGTCCCTGCGATCGAAGGTGATCGGGCAGGAGGACCAAGGGTTGAACTTTGGGGCGACTGGCTCCGACACATATACGTCCCTGAGCGCACGCTTTCGCTCCCTCTTGGGGATGTGGGTTGCGTATATCATGTTCACCGTCCACACTTGCGGGGGAAACCTCTTCTGTCCTCCAGTGTGCGGCTGCCGGGGTTCCTCCTCGTCATCGCTATGTGGCCCCTTGTCCTTGTTTTCGGCAATTAACTTGCCGGCCTACTTGAACACCCAACAATCCCTGTTGGTGTGATTGGCTGGCTTGTTTGGGGTGCCGTGTATTTGACACGAGCGATCGAGTATACGGTCCAAGCTGGACGGACCCGGCGTACTTTGTTTGAATGGCTTTTTCCGCTGTCCGGGTTTAGAGCCTTTGAATCCGGCATTGACTGTCGTATCCTCAGTATTTTCGCTATTAATGCGGCACTTATGCTTGTTGTGACGTCGCCTGCTATTGTCGTCCTTTGTATCCGAGGTACCATGGTTCTTTGATATGTTATTACTGCGAGCCAGCCAGCTATCTTCTCCCTCACAAAAGCGGGTCATGAGCGTCGTGAAAGCTGCCATAGATTTCGGCTTTTCCTGACCAAGGTGCCGGGCTAGCCACTCGTCTCGGATGTTGTGCTTGAAAGCCGCTAAGGCCTCCGCATCCGGATAGTCGACGATTTGATTTTTCTTTGTAAGGAACCGAGTCTAGAATTGTCTGGCCGACTCTTCTGGCTGCTGAATTATGTGGCTTAAGTCATCGATGTCTGGTGGTCGCACATAAGTTCCCTGAAAGTTATCGAGGAATGCGGCTTCCACATCTTCCCAACAGCTAATGGAGTCTGCTGGCAAGCTATTAAGCCAATGCTGTGCTGGTCCTTTGAGCTTTAATGGGAGGTATTTGATGGCGTGTAAGTCATCGCCGCAGGCCATGTGGATGTGGAGGAGAAAATCCTCAATCCATACTGCGGGGTCTGTTGTGCCGTCCTATGATTCAATGTTTACAGGTTTGAAACCTTCTGGGAATTGATGTTCCATTACTTCGTCTGTGAAGCATAAGGGGTGTGCGGCGCCTCTGTATTGGGCTATATCGTGACGCAGCTCGAATGGGTCTTACCGCTGTGTTCGGCCCGGCCGGATTTGCTTTTACTGTATCCGGCGTGACGTTTGTCGTCTCGCAGAGTGGTGCGCCCTCGTGATCCGTAGATCGATCTTGAATGCTTTGCCTTGTCCTCCAATATGTCTCGTAGGTCTGGCGTATCTCCCCATGCCTTTTTATTTAAACGGCGTTGGGGTGGAGGCTGAGCTTTTGGCTGGAATGCCTCTCTATCGAGGCCACGAGGTGGCCGATCAGCCATATCATATGCTTCTTCCTCCAGTCGCGGAAGTAACCTGCACCTTGGGTAACTCTTGGAGGGACGCTCGAGTTTATATTCCTCGGCCGCGAGGACTGCAGTCCATTTGTCCGCTAGCAGATCTTGATCAGCTTGAAGCTGCTGCTGCTTTTTCTTCAGGCTGTTTGTCGTGGCCATAAGCCGGCGTTTGAAGCACTCTTGTTCTACGGGGTCCTCTGGGACGGCGAATTCATCGTCGCTGAGGCTTGCCTCGTCTTCGGAGGGGGGCATGTGATCATCCTCCTTTTCTCCGTCTGCCGCTCTCTCGGGGGAGCTGGCTCCTTCATCCTCCTGCTCTAAATCTTGCTGGAGGGGATTGTTGTTGTCTTTGGCATTATCCGGAGTATTATTATCTCTTGTGCTGGTATCACCACTTTTGCTTTGGCGGGACTTAGAGCGGCGCCGCTGACATTGGCACTTGGGTTGCTTCTTGGAGGGGTCATCCTCCGCTATCTTGTCGCCATTGCCTTCATTGGGTGTATCCACCATTTATATGTCATATGACGAGGTGGCTTTCCAGTGCCCTATAGGTGCTAGTTCGTGTTCGTCTCCTACATCGTCGTCCATACCGTCGATGACTTCAGAGTCGAAGTCGAGCATGTCGGTTAAATCATCGACAGTGGCTACGAAGTGGGTGGTGGGTGGGCGTCGAATTTCTTCGTTGTCCGCATCCCAATCCTGTTGGCCATAATCCGGCCAGGGCTCTCCTGACAAAGAGAGAGACCTTAGTGAATTCAGAATGTCGCCGAAGGGAGAGTGCTGAAAGATATCTGCGGCGGTGAATTCCATGATCGGTGCCCAATCGGATTCGATTGGCAGGGGCGCGGGCGGTTTGGAGTCAGAAAGAGAGTCCGGCACCTTGGAGTCACGGGCTGCGCAGAGGGTTATGCTGGTGTTTGGCTCGATCGCTGTTGAGACTGCAGCCCCCAAGGCGGTGTCTAACAACCCGTCCGCGTTTGGCGCAGTTTGCTCCGAGCTACGGATCGGAGTTGATGCGGGTGCGGCCTCTGGGATACTGTCCAGCGGCAGAGTTAGGTCATACCCATCGCGACAGTGCGGCGCGCCCGGCTGTGGCTCGAATCCGTCGAAGATCAAGTCTCCGCGGATGTCGGCCGTGTAGTTCAAACTTCCAAATCTGACCTGATGGCCAGGGGCGTAGCTTTCAATCTGCTCCAGATGGCCAAGCAAATTAGCCCGCAGTGCAAAGCCGCCGAATATGAAGATCTGTCAGGGGAGAAAAGTCTCGCCCTGGACCACATCGCCATCGATGATAGTAGGAGCCATCAAACCTAACGGCGACGACCCAGAGGAACTCTCAATGAAAGCATCAATGTCGGTGTCAAAACCGGTGGATCTCGGGTAGGGGGTCCCGAACTGTCCGTCTAGGCCGGATGGTAAGAGGAGGCAGGGGACACGAAGTTTTACCCAGGTTCGGGCCCTCTTGATGGAGGTAAAACCCTACGTCCTGCTTGATTAATATTGATGATATGGGTAGTACAAGAGTAGATCTACCACGAGATCAGAGAGGCTAAACCCTAGAAGCTAGCCTATGGTATGATTGTATGTTGTGATTGTTGTCCTACAGACTAAAACCCTTCGGTTTATATAGATACCGGAGAGGGTTAGGGTTACACAAGGTTAGTTACAAAGGAGGAGATATCCATATACGTATTGCCTAGCTTGCCTTCCACGCCAAGTACAGTCCCATCCGGACACGAGATGAAGTCTTCAATCTTGTATCTTCGTAGTCTAACAGTCCGGCCAATGGAGATAGTCCGGCTGTCCGGAGACCCCCTAATCTAGGACTCCCTCAATGACATTGGACACTATTTCCAAATGAAGAAGGGATTGCGACAAGGTGACTCGGCATCGCCCATGCTATTCAATATAGTGGCAGATATGCTAGCAGTCATGATTGAGCATGCCAAGGTTGATGGCCCAATTGATGGGGTAGTAAATCATCTAGTTGATGGTGGTCTCTCTATACTTCAGTATGCCGATGATACGGTTCTCTCCATGGATCATGACCTCGAGAAAGCGAGAAATATGAAACTAATTTTATTAGCATTCGAGCAACACTCGGGTCTTAAGATCAATTTTCATAAAAGTGAATTGTTTTGCTTTGGCAACGCTTAAGACGAGGCCCACCTGTACGCTGAACTGTTCGGGTGCGGGTTGGGCCAGTTTCCGATCGCATATTTGGGGATACTGATACATTTTATCGGAGACTCACAAATGCTGAATGGAAACATGTCGAGGAGAGACTGCAAAAAAGACTTAGCAGTTGGAAAGGTAAACTGTTGTCTCTAGGTGGAAGATTGGTCCTCATAAATTCAGTACTAAGTAATATGGTACTATATATGATTTCCTTCTAGTTTCCTAAAGGATTTTTACATAGATTGGATTATTTTTGATCAAGATTCTTTTGGCAAGGAGATAGCGAGAGAAAGAAATATCGACTGGCTAAATGGAGTGTGGTTAGCCGTACCAAAGAGCAAGGCGAGTTGGGCATTCATGACCTTGAGGTTAAGAATAGGGCCCTCCTTGGCAAAGGGTTGTTTAAATTACTGAGGGAATATGGTGTATGGCAAACCCTCCTAAGGAGGAAATATGTGGGTTCCAAGTGGGTATCCCAAGTATACTGAAAGCCTAGGGATTCACACTTTTGGGCGGGTCTAATGGCTACAAAGAAATATTTCTTCTGCTATGGATCCTTCCTTATTAAGGATGGCTCGGGAATTAGATTCTAGGAGGACAAGTGGCTAGGAAACCACACTCCGGGAACAATATCCGACTCTATACAACATTGTGTGCCGCAAGGGTGATACTATCGCCACAGTAATGGAATCATTTCCGCCAAATGTGACATTCAGAAGAGATTTAATTGGACCTAGACTCCAATTGTGGAACATCCTGCCCGAGCGGTTGTCCACGATGCAATTGTCACATGGGTCTGATTTATTTCGATGGAACCTCCATGGGAATGGAGAATTCTCAGTGGAGTCCATGTATGGAGCGTTAATCTAGTCTGATGTGCCAGTAGATAATAATAAGAAGATCTGGAAGATGAAGATACCTCTTAAGAATAAACTCTTTCCATGGCATCTTTGTCGCAGAGTCATTCTTACTAAAGGTAACTTTATTAAGAGGAATTGGCATGGAAGTCCTCATTGTGTCTCTTGCCATCATGAGGAGACAATTAAACATTTATTCTTCCAATGCAAATTGGCTCGTTCTATATGGCCAGTTCCAAGTAGCTTCTTGCTTGTATCCTCCTTGTAGTGTTGCTAATGTATTTGGAAACTGGTTACATGGGATTGATCACAGGTTTAGAATTCTTCTCAGGGTGGGAGAGCTTGCCATTATTTGGTCGCTTTGTCTATGTGGAAATGATAAGGTTTTTAATGATAAAAGTACTACTCTAATGCAGGTTATCTATAGATGTGTCGGATGTGGGGTTCCGGCAAACCATTAAGGTTCGAACACTGGGGTGCGGGCGAAGTCTTTCCTTCCCACCAATCGACGCCCTAGCTCACTAAGATCTCGCAAACGAACTCGACGAACTCGGAACACAGAAAGACACAAGATTTATAGTGGTTCGGGCCACCGTTGTGGTGTAATACCCTACTCCGGTGTGGTGGTGGTGGATTGCTTCTAGGGCTGATGATGAACAGTACAAGGGAAGAACAGCCTCCTGAGGTTGAGGCGTTCTTGTGAGTAGGCTCTCGATCGGGTTGGATCAAGCTAAGAAGAGATGCCTCTACTATGGTGGCTAGCTCTACTTATATATGCCCTGGTCCTCTTCCCAAATATCGAGCGGGAAGGGAGCCAACAATGGTGGGCTAATTCAAAGGGGACAGCTAGTACAAGCTATCCTGACAAAAGTGGTCTTCGCCTGCCAAAGGCTCTGGTGGTGACGCCGTCTTGGGCTGCACGTTGACCTCCGTCTTGCCGTCCTCTTGGTCTTAGTCTCGTTGCACCAATATAGCAACCTTTGCCTGATGCCTCGGTACTCTTCGCCTGCACTAGCCTCCTTAGAACCAAAGAGAAAACAAGGACGCTACGCGTGCTGGCGCCCGCCTGGCGCCCGCCTGGTGTCATGCGTCATGGCTCACATCACGAGGGTCTCGTGAGGTTTGCCCCGCCTTGATATCTCCGCTCCTCGTGAGCCTGCCTAGCTAGGCTACTCCCGAGGAGGTCTTGTGTTGTCCCCCTCGCGAGGCTTGGACCCTCGCGAGGGTCTTGGATGCTTTGCTGGCGAGGATGGGCCGTACGGCCTGCTGGCTCAGCCACTCCGCGGGCCGCAGGCAGGCAAGTCTAGGGACCCCCGTTCCCAGGACGCCGACAGTAGCCCCCGGGCCCAAGGTGCGCTCGGGCTTGGCTTCGCGGCGAAGCCAAGGGCAAGTTCGGAGCACCGCGGGCCCCAAAAGCCTGTGGCCTCGATTGACGCGTGGCGGTTGATTGGACATGGGCGTCTCCGCTTCCCCACGTTGTCTCGGCAACTGCTCGACTTGTCAGGTCCCCATGACATGCAAGGAAAACCATCATTACTTGCGATCGTGGGAGACACCGGTTGGCCTTCCCTTGCTATAAATGGGGAGGGGCGGAGCCCCCGTTGCTCATCTCTTCCTTGCTTGCTTGCTCCTTCCTCCTCGCTCCATCACTTGCAGTGACACCCATGGCACCACGAAGGAAGTTCTCCGCCGCCGAGAAGGGAAAAGCCCCTCGCGAGGGACCCGGCTCCCCCACGCCCAAGCGCGGCCGCGGCCGCCCGCGCAAACATGTCGCGACCCCCGCCGTGGCTCATTGTCGAGACAGCGCCATGGCACACGGAGTGGGTCATCCCAGCCATGGTGGTCTAGTTGATGAGGGGAGGCGTGCCATGGTGGCGCGGCCTCCTCGTCCATGCTTCCACACGGCAAAGGTGTCGCTGGAGTTCGCCGTCTGGTCAGAGAACCCGGCCGGCAACTGGCTCCAACTCCCGCGCTTCTTCGCTGGCGAACTGCCGGCCTCTGGTCCGAGCGGACTCTGGCTGCAGGCAGATGGCTGCTACAGCAAGGCCTCTTGGGTTGCGGTCGAGACTTCCGCTGCGGGCAACATAGCCCTGGCCTGCGGCTGGCAGACATTTGCCCGCGCGTGCGGCCTGGGCAGGCGGTGCACCCTCCACTTCAGGTATGATGGTGGGTCGACCCTTTATGTGAGGGTGTTTGGGGAAGATGGTCGCCGTGCCGGGTGTTGCCCCGAGGCGAACGACGGTGAGGATGTACTCGGCCTTGGGGATGGTCGCGACGAGGACGAGTGCGAGCCCGCCCTCGCCGGCGATCGTGTCTCGTCTAGCTACGACGGCTCTTCCTCCGGCTACAGCTCCAGCAGTGGCGTCTATGCCCAGCCACCACGCCGTCGCGCCCGTCTTGAAGGCGGCGGTGGGTCATCTTGTCGCCGCACCTCCGTGAAGCGTGAGGAAGGATCTGGCTAGGCTCGAGGTAGTGCTAGGTGCCTGTCCTCGCAGATCGCTGCAATGCTACTTTTGTTTTGCTCTTTTCCTGCATCAAGAATGAAACCAACATGGGCCCAGGGGGCGTGTATTGAACTATGGTGTATATTAGTATCCGTGCTATTCTCGTGATGTGTCGTTATTTTGCGCAAAGATAACTTAACCTGGTATACTCAGGACGTCCTCTTCCTCGCGAAGCATTTATTTCCTCGCATTCATCTTGCATCGGTGGCCTGCATTCGCTCAGGAACTGCGAAAAACTCGTTAGGAAGCGCGTTAAAAGATTTGCCTTTCATCCTGGCCCTGACCTGGCGCTTTGTGTTGTGGTACCCGAGGGGCACGGACTAGGAGAGGTGTGCCAGCCTTTGGGCTCAAACGAGGGTGGCTCGGGAGAAGGCAGAAAGGAGAAAAAATGCTCGCGAGGGCACCTGCCTAGCCCCCTCGCGAGGCATGCGAGAGAGTGAACACGAGCAAATTCGAGCCGGAAAAGTGCAGTGAGAGGCGAGGGAATCAAATCAGTAAGGAACGCCAAAGGCAAACTTTGATTGAGGAAAAGCGAGTCAACTACGGAAAGAAAATGAAAAGCCGCGTCCGGCACCTAGTCTAGTCTTCAAGTCTTCTCACCAGCGCAGAGCTAAGTGTTGTCCACTAGGTGTGGGAGGGAGCCCCAGGGCCTGAGGCTGGCGCTCCTAAGACTCTAGGGCGTGTACAGCCCCACTCATTATTACGTGAGTGTCACGGGCGGCGATTCTTCACAGGCACCGGGCCTTCTTCACAGGCTCTGGGCCTTTCTTCTCAAGCTCTAGGCCTTGCTTCTCAGGCTCTGGGCCTTGCTTCAAGGATAGAACTTCCGGAGGTGCTGGATGTTCCAGGCGTTCTGGATAGGTATCCCGTCCTGCGTCTCCAGGCACGCTGCACCCGGCCTGGAGACATGGACGACCCTGAATGGGCCCTCCCACATGGGTGAGAGCTTGTGCAGCCCTTCCCTAGAGAGGACCCGCCTCAGGACGAGGTCGCCCACCTCGAGCGTCCTGGAGTGGATGTTGCGGCAGTGGTATCGCCGCAGCGCTTGTTGGTACCTTGTTGCCCTCATCGCGGCTTCGCGACGGCGTTCCTCACCCAGCACGAGATCCATCCCCCGCATGGCATCCTGCTGTGTTTCGTCGAACACTAGGACCCGTGCGGAGCGATGCTTGACCTCATGAGGGAGGACTGCTTCAGCTCCGTAGACGAGGAAGAATGGGGTCTCGCCCGTTGGCTTGGTGGCGGTGGTTCGGATGGACCACAGCACGGACTGGAGCTCATCATGCCAGCCCCTGCCGCAGGCCTCCAACTTCTTCTTGAAGGTCCTGGTCTTGAGGCCCCTCAGGACCTCCGCGTTAGCGCGCTCGGCCTGACCGTTACTCCTGGGGTGGGCCACCGAAGTGTAGCAGATTTGCGTTCCAAGGTTAGCACAGTAGGTTTTGAAGAGGTTGCTAGTAAACTGCGAACCATTATCTATGATGATGCGGTTGAGGACCCCGAAGCGGCTCACGAGGCCCTTGATGAACTTGACAGCAGAGCCGGCTAAAATGGTACGGACGGCTTCCACTTCCGCCCACTTGGTGAACTTGTCGATGGCGACGTAGAGATAGCGGTAGCCCCCTAGAGCCCGGGGAAACGAGCCTAGGATGTCCAGCCCCCAGACCGCAAACGGCCATGTGAGCGGGATGGTTTGGAGGCCCTGAGCAGGCTGATGGATTTGCTTGGCGTGGAATTGGCAAGCTTCACAGTACTTCACCAGTTCGGCCGCGTCGTTGAGTGTTGTAGGCCAATAGAACCCACTGCGGAACACCTTGCCGACGAGGATCCGTGATGACGAGTGGAGTCCGCAATCACCGCCGTGTATGTCAATCAACAACTCCCTTCCTTGATAGCTGGAGATGCAGCGCAGCGTGACATCGTTTGGTCGTTTCCTGTATAACTCGCCGTCTTGGATACAGTATGTCGTGGCCTGCTGGGCCACGCGCTCCGCGTCCTCTTCCTTCTCCGGCAGCGTCCTGTGCATCAGGTACTCCTTGAATTCCTTGATCCAACACTCCTCCTGGGGCTCGAGCGCCAAGAGCAGCAGAGCTCCTGAGGTCGGGCCATAGGCTGGGGCTCCCGTGGCCGGGGGCTGCGGGAGTTCCTCCCGAGGCTGAGTCATGCTCGAAAGAGGTGGCGAAGCTGATGGCTTGAAGAGACGCTCTTCGAAGACGCCGGGCTCTTGCGGTTGCCGCTTGGATGCTCTCTTGGCAATGTCCTCGGCTTCCTTGTTGGTGCCCCGGGGCACGTGCTGCAGCTCCAGGCCCGAGAACTGCTTTTCCATCTTGCGCACCTCCGCGAGGTAGGCCTCCATGTGCTCGTCCTTCGGCTCGTATACCTTGTTGGAAAAGTTGACGAGGAGCTGCGAGTCGCCTTTGACGGTGAGACGCTTCACCCCTAGAGCCGCCGCAGCCCTCAGGCCAGCTATGAGGCCTTCGTACTCTGCGATGTTGTTGGAGACCTTCTCGTTGTGCTGAAAATAGAGTTGCACGGCGTAGTAGAGCTTGTCCTGAGTGGGCGAGATGAGCACTGCTCCAGCCCCCACGCCCTGATGCACGAAGGCGCCATCGAAATGCATGACCCAGCCTTCTGGTGCCTCGCTTCCTGGGGAGGTGGACCGGTCTTCTCCTTCTTCAAGACCCGGGGCATTGATACGTCCATTTTGCATCATGCTTTTATATCAATATTTATTGCATTATGGGTTGTTATTTCACATTATGTCACAATACTAATGGCTATTCTCTCTTATTTTATAAGGTTTATAAGGAGGGAGAATGCCGGCAGCTGGAATCTGGGCTGGAAAAGGAGAAAATATTAGAGACCTATTCTGCACAACTCCAAAAGTCTTGAAACTCCATGGAATACCTTATAATAAATAATGAAAAATCCTCGCCAAAGATGAATACCATGGGGCCCACACCCTTTCCATGAGGGTGGGGGGCGCCCCCCCCCCTAGGGCGCGCCCCCTACCTCGTGGGCCCCCTGGTGGCTCTCCGATGACCATCTTCTGCTATATGAAGTCTTTCGTCGAGAAAAAAACCAGAAGCAACCTTTCGGGACAAAACTCCGCCGCCACGAGGCGGAACCTTGGCGGAACCAATCTAGGGCTCCGGCAGAGCTGTTCTGCCGGGGAAACTTCTCTCCCGGAGGGGGAAATCATCGCCATCGTCATCACCAACGCTCCTCTCATTGGGAGAGGGCAATCTCCATCAACATCTTCATCAGCACCATCTCATCTCAAAACCCTAGTTCATCTCTTGTATCCATTTCTTGTCTCCAAGTCCGGGATTGGTGCTAGTAGGTTGCTAGTAGTGTTAATTACTCCTTGTAGTTGATGCTAGTTGGTTTAATTGGTGGAAGATCATATGTTCAGATCCTTTATGCATATTATTACCCCTCTGATTATGAACATGAATATGCTTTGTGAGTAGTTACGTTTGTTCCTGAGGACAAGGGAGAAGTCTTGCTATTAGTAGTCATGTGAATTTGGTATTCGTTCAATATTTTGATGAGATGTATGTTGTCTAGCCTCTAGTGGTGTTATGTGAACGTCGACTACATAACACTTCACCTATATTTGGGCCTAGAGGAAGGCATTGGGAAGTAATAAGTAGATGATGGGTTGCTAGAGTGACAGAAGCTTAAACCCTAGTTTATGCGTTGCTTCGTAAGGGGCTGATTTGGATCCATATGTTTCATGCTATGGTTAGGTTTACCGTAATACTTTTGTTGTAGTTGCGGATGCTTGCAATAGAGGTTAATCATAAGTGGGATGCTTGTTCAAGTAAGAACAGCACCCAAGCACCGGTCCACCCACATGTCAAATTATCAAAGTACCGAACGCGAATCATATGAACGTGATGAAAACTAGCTTGACGATATTCCCATGTGTCCTCGGGAGCGCTTTTCCTTATATAAGAGTTTGTCCAGGCTTGTCCTTTGCTACAAAAAGGATTGGGCCACCTTGTTGCACTGTATTTACTTTTGTTACTTGTTGCTCGTTACAAATTATCTTATCACAAAACTATCTGTTACCACTTATTTCAGTACTTGCAGAGAATACCTTGTTGAAAACCGCTTATCATTTCCTTCTGCTCCTCGTTGGGTTCAACACTCTTACTTATCAAAAGTAATACGATAGATCCCCTGTACTTGTGGGTCGTCAAGACTCTTTACTGGCGCCGTTGCCGGGGAGTGAAGTGCCTTTGGTAGGTGGAATTTGGTAAGGAAAAATTTATATAGTGTGCTGAAATTTACTGTCACTTGTTACTATGGAAAGTAATCCTCTGAGGGGCTTGTTCGGGGTATCTTCACCTCGACCAGTAGAGCAAAGAGTTGCTCCTCAACCTACTGAACCTATTTAAAATTAAATTCCTTATGAGTATCCTTCGGGTATGATAGAAAAACTGCTAGCAAATCCTTTTACAGGAGATGGAACAAAGCATCCTGATGAACACCTAATATATGTGGATGAAGTTTGCGGATTATTTAAGCTTGCAGGTATACCCGATGATGTTGCTAAGAAGAAGTTCTTCCCTTTATCTTTCAAGGGAGACGCATTGACATGGTATAGGCTATGTGATGATACGAGATCATGGAACTATAGAAGATTGAAATTGGAATTTCATCAAAAGTATTACCCTATGCATCTTGTTCATCGTGATCGCAATTATATATATAATTTTTGGCCTCACGAAGGAGAAAGCATCGCTCAAGCTTGGGGGAGGCTTAAATCAATGTTATATTCATGCCCCAATCATGAGCTCCCAAGAGAAACAATTCTTCAAAAAATTTATGCTCGGCTTTCTGAAAATAATTGCACCATACTCGATACTTCTTGTGTTGGCTCTTTTATGATGAAGACTATTGGATTTAGATGGGATTTATTGGATAGAATTAAACGCAACTCTGAAGATTGGGATCTCGACGAAGGTAAGGAGTCAGGTATGACACCTAAGTTTGATTGTGTTAAATCTTTTATGGATACCGATATTTTCCGTAAGATTAGCACTAAATATGGACTTGATTCTGAGATAGTAGCTTCTTTCTGTGAATCTTTTGCTACTTATGTTGATCTCCCTAAGGAGAAGTGATTTAAATATCATCCTCCCATAGAAGTAAAAGTAGCTACACCTATTAAAGTTGAAGAAAAGACTGTCACTTATAATGATCCTATTGTTCCTACTTGTTATGTTGAGAAACCACCTTTCCCTATTAGGATAAAGGATCATGTTAAAGCTTCAACTGTGGTTCGTAAAAGCAATATTAAAACATATACACCTCCTGAGCAAGTTAAAGTTGAACCTAATATTGCTATTGTTAAAGATCTCTTATCTGATAATATAGATGGGCATGTTATTTACTTCTGTAATGAAACTGCTAGAATTGCTTAACCCCGTGATACAGATAAACCTAGACCTGTGGTAGGCATGCTTGTTATTTCTGTTAAAATAGGAGATCATTGTTATCATGGCTTATGTGATATGGGTGCTAGTGCTAGTGCAATACCTATTGACTTATACAAAGAAATTATGCATGACATTGCACCTGTTGAGTTAGAAGAAATTGATGTCAATATTAAACTTGCTAATAGAGATACTATTTCACCAATGGGAATTGTTAGATATGTTGAAGTCTTGTGTGGGAAAACTAAATACCCCTCTGATTTTCTTGTTCTTGGTTCCCCACAAGATAGCTTTTGTCCCATTATATTTGGTAGACCCTTCTTTTGAATACTGTTAATGCTACCATAGATTGCACAAGGGATGTTGTTATTGTCAGCTTAGATGATATGACTCATGAGTTTAATTTCTCTAAATTTAGTAAACAACACCGTGAAGAAGAATTGCCTAGTAAGGATGAAATTATTGGTCTTGCTTCTATTGTTGTACCTCCTAGTGATCCTTTAGAACAATATTTGCTAGACCATGAGAATGATATGTTTATGAATGAAAGAAGGGAAATAGATGAAGTATTCTTTAAACAAGAACCTATTCTGAAACACAATTTGCCTGTTGAAATCCTAAGGGATCCCCCTCCACCTAAGGGTGATCCCGTGTTTGAGCTTAAACCGTTACCTGATAATCTTAAATATGCTTATCTTGATGAAAAGAAGATATATCATGTTATTATTAGTGTTAACCTTTCAGAGCATGAAGAAGAAAGATTATTGAAAACTCTGAAGAAGCACCAAGCTGCTATTGGATATACTCTTGATGATCTTAAGGGCATTAGTCCCACTCTATGTCAACATAAAATAAATTTGGAAGCAGATGCCAAACCAGTTTGTGATCCTCAACGACGTCTGAATCCTAAAATGAAAGAAGTGGTAAGAAAAGAAATACTAAAGCTTCTGAAGGTAGGTATAATTTATCCCGTTGCTGATAGTCAGTGGGTAAGTCATGTTCATTGTGTCCCTAAGAAGGGAGGTATTACTGTTGTTCCTAATGATAAAGATGAATTGATTCCACAAAGAGTTATTACAGGTTATAGGATGGTAATTGATTTCCGCAAATTAAATAAGGCTACTAAGAAAGATCATTACCCCTTACCTTTTATCGATCAAATGCTAGAAAGATTATGAAAACATACACACTACTGCTTTCTAGATGGTTATTCTGGTTTCTCTCAAATACCTGTGTCGGCTAAAGATCAACCAAAGACTACTTTTACATGCCCTTTTGGTACTTTTGCTTATATACGTATGCCTTTTGGTTTATATAATGCACCTGCTACCTTTCAAAGATGCATGATGGCTATATTCTCTGACTTTTGTGAAAAGATTTGTGAGGTTTTCATGAATGACTTTTCCGTCTATGGATCTTCTTTTGATGATTTCTTGAGCAATCTTGATCGAGTTTTGCAGAGATGTGGAGCAACAAATCTTGTCTTGAATTGGGAAAAGTGCCACTTTATGGTTAATGAAGGTATTGTCTTGGGGCATAAAGTTTCTGAAAGAGGCATTGAAGTTGATAAAGCCAAGGTTGATGCTATTGAAAAGATGCCGTGTCCTAAGGACATCAAAGGTATAAGAAGTTTCCTTAGTCACGCCGGATTTTATAGGAGGTTCATTAAGGACTTCTCAAAAATTTCTCGGCCTCTGACTAATTTATTACAAAAATATATACCATTTGTCTTTGATGATATTTGTGTAGAAGCATTTGAAATACTTAAGAAAGCATTAGTCTCTGCACCTATTGTTCAGCCACCTGATTGGAATTTACCCTTTGAAATTATGTGTGATGCTAGCGATTATGCTGTAGGTGTTGTTCTAGGGCAAAGAGTTAATAAGAAGTTAAATGTTATCCATTATGCTAATAAGACTCTAGACAATGCTCAAAGAAATTATGCTACTACTGAAAAACAACTTTTAGCAGTTGTATTTGCTTGTGATAAGTTCAGACCTTATATTGTTGATTCTAAAGTAACTATCCACACTGATCATGCTGCTATTAAATATCTTATGGAGAAGAAAGATGCTAAACCTAGACTTATTAGATGGGTTCTCTTGCTACAAGAATTTGATTTGCATATTGTTGATAGAAGAGGAGCTGAGAACCCCGTTGCAGACAACTTATCTAGGTTAGAGAATGTTCTTGATGACCCACTACCTATTGATGATAGCTTTCCTGATGAACAATTAAATGTCATAAGTACTTCTCGTAGTACTCCTTGGTATGCTGGTTATGCTAATTACATTGTTGCTAAATTCATACCACCTAGCTTCACATACCAACAAAAGAAAAAGTTCTTCTATGATTTGAGACATTACTTTTGGGATGACCCACATCTTTATAAAGAAGGAGTAGATGGTGTTATTAGACGTTGTGTACCTGAGCATGAACAGGAACAGATCCTACCCAAGTGCCACTCCGAAACTTATGGAGGACACCACGCGGGAGATAGAACTGCACATAAGGTATTTGTCGTGGATATGGGACACGGGTATCCTCATGGAGGTAGGCCTCGGCCCATCACGGGAGGTGGCCCAGCAGGCCGACTTAAACAGTTTGAATAAGACCTGGATTGCTATCCGTCTTGTAATAGAAAAGAGACTAGTCCTAATCCAACTAGGACTAGTCATGTAACCCGCCCCTCCAACATATATAAGGAGGGGCAGGGCTCCCCAAAAGGGGACAAGATTCACAAGTTCCATAAGTTGGACAAGTTAGGTTTAGACAATAGCTCTCAAGATAGAGCACTCTTGTAATCGTGATCATCATCAATATCAATGAAGCAGGACGTAGGCTTTTACCTCCACCGTGAGGGGCCGAACCTGGGTAAAACCTCACGTCTCTCGTTCCGTTCAACCCCTCTCAAGCTACCACACAGATGCGTTGGCCTCGCGACTAAGTCCTGACACTAAGGACATCTGCCGTGACAATTCCACGACAGTTGGCGCCCACCGTGGGGCTATTGCATGATGGTTTCAAGTTCTTGGAGGGCCACTTTAAAGGACTCGAGGGCTACGCCGTAGGCCGGATGACTAAGAGTCGTCGCAGCAAGCTCTACATCGACGATGCAGGCTGGGGCCCTGAGACCGGCTCAGTTGAGTACGGGTACCGGGTCCCCTTTGGTGGCAATCACGTTTTCATTGGCAAGATCGGTGAACCGGGCCCTGAGCCGGACATCTGCACCAACCTCGTCGAGACGGCTCAGCGTGCGCGATCCGTCCGGGTTAAACCGGCCATGAAGCGTGCCTTCGTGGGAGTCATCCATCAAGGAAGTTATGAGGATGGATCGGAATCTCATGGCGAGACCGTCGTTTGTTCCGATGACAAGTCATCGATCGGAGAAACCGAATCTCTTTATCAGCTACAAGATGGCCGGATTGGGGGCTGTTCCGATGGCGACAGTATTCCAGACCCCTCTGATCTGCCCAACCGAGTTGGAATATTCATGGCCGGCACACAAGCAGCGCTTCATTCTTCGACCGCTGCGACAACAACCTCCAGTTCAACAGTGGCGACGGCTGCCGGGGCAGGAGGCCCTGTGCGCCCGCCGGCTCAAGTTTTATCAGAGCTATTTGATGCATTGGCTATGCTTATGGTGGAAGCTAATCCGGCGGATTAGGACGTCCACAACACAGAGATTGCGAAGATAAAGGAACAGATCACCCAGGCCAAGGCGGATCTGGTAGCTGAGGACACCAGGATGGCCACAGAGCGGGCCGCTCTAGACGCACAAGCCTACAGGCTCATGTTGGACCAAAGCGCGTCGCATGAAGTCATGAGGAGGAAGTACCGATCTCGTTTGCCTCCGGTTTTCGAGGCCAGAGACCTTTTCAACACCCCGGGAGCAGGAATCGGTAATCCGCTGGAGGGAAACCGGGCGGAAGCTCTTGGGACCGGTGAGCCGGTTCAGCCTCGTCGAATGGACCCGCCTCGTCAAAACACCGTTATACCTCAGGCTATTTTAACACCTCCGGGTCACTACTCCAACCCAATGGACAATCTCATCGCTGCTGCTGCACGGCTGGAGGCCATTCCAATTGAAGGTGACTCACCGCAGGCAGTAGAGACGCGACGGGTCAAGGAGCTTCTGAGGACAGCTTTGGTCCAACAGGAAGTATATTCGTACAGCTGCGACCGGATCCACTCGACCCCCCGTCCAAGCCGGAGCTATATCAGACATATGGATGAACCGGCAGTGTCGAGCAATGAACGACGTGGAGCACCCCATGGCAACAACCCGGCGGGTGGTGCTGATAACGCTTAGGAAGTGGTGGACCGGGCCCGAGCCCGCAGGGAGGCCGAGTTAGCCACACAGCATCAGGCTCGGCAGCTCACGCCGGTTCGTCCAACTATCTCGATCGAACCTGGTGTTACTTCCAGTTCTTTGGGGGTGCCTTGCCTTGTCCCCGCTTTACGCAATGTGCGCCTGCCCAAGGATTTCAAAGGCCCGCGCAAAGTACCAAATTACACGGCGGATCAACCTCCAGAAACATGGGTGGAGAGCTATGAGATGGCCATGGAGATGCTTGATGTGGATGACGCGGCGTGTGGGAAATACTTCACCATGATGCTTGAAGGAACGGCCCGCACTTGGTTAAAAAGCTTGCCGACTAATTCTATCAGTTCATGGGCCCAATTACGAGCCCGGTTTATCAGCAATTTCAAGGATACATGTAAATAGCCTATGTCGATAGTGGACTTAGCTGCCTGTGTCCAGGAGGAAGGAGAATCAACGACTCATTGGGTGCGCCGGGTTTCACAAGTGTTGCATTCATCAGACCGCATCAACGCTGACACCGCTGTATTAACCCTAGAAGGCAACTGCCGATTTGGGCCCCTAAAGCTGAAGTTGGGACGGATGAAGCGTCATTGTACTGACATGGGAATCCTCATGGTTGCTTTGGTAAAGTATGCTGATTCTGATAGTACCAAGGATCCCGAATCTGATGATGACAAGGCAGGGAAGGGAAAGAGGAACAGCAACTCCAAAGGTCAGCAGCATCACTGGGCAGGCAATGGTGGTGGAGGAAAGCGTAAAGCGGATGGTAACATGGACTTTGTGGCTAATACCAACACGCAGGACAATGGCCAGCGACGCAAGGGTAAACCGAAAAATCGCAATGGGGCGCCCAACCCTAACCCGTACCGCCTAAACTATCTACTGAGCCAGCCCTGCCCAAGACATGGGACGAAGGAGGCGCCAGCAAACCACCTTTGGAAGGATTGCTTCATTATGCAGGAGTTCAAGAATTCTAATGCTTTCCGGTATGATCACGGCTCCGGCGATGGCTCAGGGTCCGGGCCGGGTTACGGTGGAGGAAATTCCGGTTCAGGATTTAATGGTAATCCGGGCGGACATAATAATCAAAATAGTCAGAACAACCAGGGTGGTTACAACCAACAACAGCAACAGTCAAGTTACCAGAGCAACCCAAAGCAGTTGAGCAGTGGGCAGTACCATGTCTTCACCACTAGCTTGGACAAGCGAGACCGGAAGGTTCAGAGGCGGGCGGTCAACTCTGTTGAACCGGCCATACCCCGTTATCTACGCTGGTCTGAACAGCCAATCATATGGAGCAGAGAGGATCACCCTCCCCAGGTTGATAATCCGGGTCAGTTGGCTCTGGTGGTGGCACCTCAGGTGGGAGGTTACAAGTTCACCAAGGTGCTCATGGATGGAGGGAGCAGCATTAATATCTTATACTATGAGACCTTCCTTCGTATGGGACTAACAGATTAAAATCTCAAACCGTCCAATACGGTGTTCCACGGTGTAGTACCTGGCAAATCAGCATATCCTGTTGGTAAGATAGCTTTGGAAGTGGCCTTTGGGGATGATCATGATTCCAGGTCGGAGACATTGATGTTTGAAGTGGTGAAAATCCAAAGTCCATATCACGCCCTGTTTGGGCGACCAGCCTATGCCAAGTTTATGGCACGGCCCTATTATGTGTATTTGCAGCTCAAGATGCCGGGTCACAAGGGGACAATAACGGTTCACGGAAGCCGCAAAATCGCTTTGGAGTGCGAGGAAGGAGATGCGGCCTATGCAGAGTTGGTTTGTGCCACTGAGGAGCTGAAGTATTATAAGGACAATGTTGATCCGGCGGACATGACTCCATTAAAGAAGCCAACTATGGAGCATGATCCGGCCCTGAAGTTCAAATCGGCAGCAGAAACTAAGCTTGTTGACTTTGTACCTGGCGATTCGTCCAAGCAGTTCAGCATCAGTGCCAACTTGGATCCGAAATAGGAAAGCGCGCTCATCGAGTTCATCCGTGAGAATCGAGACATTTTTGCATGGAAGCCCTCTGACATGCCAGGTGTACCGAGGCAACTCGCTAAGCACACCCTTAATGTGGATCCTAAATACAAACCGGTGAAACAGTTCCCTCGCCGGTTTAACGAAGAAAGACGCAAGGCGATTGGAGAAGAGGTAGCCAGGCTCTTAGCAGCTGGCTTTATTGTTGAAGTTTTTCACCCTGAGTGGCTTGCCAATCCGGTGTTGGTCCTTAAGAAAAACGGCACCTGGCGCATGTGTGTGGATTACACAGATCTTAATAAAGCTTGTCCACCAGATCCTTTTGCCCTCCCCCGTATTGATCAAATTATTGATGCTATGGCGGGTTGTGAGCGTTTAAGTTTTTTGGATGCATATTCTGGCTATCATCAGATCAAAATGGCAGTTAAGGACCAGGAGAAGACGGCGTTCATAACTCCCTTTGGAGCCTTCTGCTATGTGTCTATGCCCTTTGGGCTCAAGAGTGCCCAGGCAACTTATCAACGGTGTGTGCAAAATTGTCTTCACAAGAAGATTGGCCGTAATGTACATGCTTACGTGGATGATATCGTGGTTAAATCCAGGGAGAAGGAGACTCTGATTGATGATTTGAAGGAAACCTTTGATAACCTGAGAACATACAAGATGATGCTTAATCCGGACAAGTGTGTCTTTGGTGTACCGGCGGGAAAATTATTGGGTTTCCTGGTGTCCAATAGGGGAATTGAGGCTAATCCGGAGAAGATCACAGCCATCACCTCCCTGGCTAAACCAAAGTGTATCAATGATGTTCAACGCCTGGTAGGTGCCGCGTTAAGCCGGTTTATCAGTCGTCTTGGGGAGAAGGCAATCCCTTTGTATCAGATGTTGAAGAAGACGGATCAATTTGTCTGGAGTTCTGCTGCTGATGAAGCATTTGAGGACTTAAAGCGGCAATTGGCCAATCCGCCTGTGCTCGCCACTCCCATTGATAAGGAGCCGTTACTGCTATATGTTGCTGCTAATGCTCGGGCGGTCAGCGTGGCTATTGTGGTGGAGCGAAAGGAGGCAGGTAAAGAGCATCCGATTCAACGTCCAGTCTATTATATCAGCGAGGTGCTCATTGAGTCCAAGCAAAGGTATCCGCATTGGCAGAAGCTGGTGTATGGAGTTTTTATGGCAAGCCGGAAGCTTAAGCAATACTTCCAAGGGCACCCAATTACGATGGTCAATTCTGCTCCTTTGAGGGATATCATCCAGAACCGGGAAGCAACTGGCCGGATTGCCAAGTGGGCTATAGAGCTTGGGCCGCACGGTTTGAAGTATGTGCCTCGGACGGCGGTTAAGTCTCAAGCACTTGTTGATTTCATCAATGATTGGACAGAAATGCGAGCACCTGAAGAAAAGCCGGATCACACATATTGGACCATCCATTTTGATGGATCCAGGTAATTGGAAGGCTCGGGGGCTGGAGTCGTATTAACTTCCCCACGAGGTGATAAGTTCTGTTATGTTCTCCGCTTAATGTTCCCTTGTACTAACAATGCAGTTGAGTATGAAGCCTTGCTCCATGGTCTCCGGATGGCTAAGGAGATGAATCTGAGTCGAGTTAAGTGCTTCGGTGACTCGGACCTCGTGGCTCAGCAAGTGTCTGACACTTGGGACTCCAAGGACCCACTCATGGCAGCATATCGTCGTGAGGTGGATATTATTGCAGGTCATTTTAAAGGCTATCAGGTGGACCACGTGGACCGGCAGAAAAATGAAGCGGCGGACGCCTTAAGCCAGCTGGGCTCTCAGCGCAAACCGGTCCCGCCCAATGTTTTTCTGGATGTGCTGCACAACCCGTCGGTCAAGATCCCTGGTGAAGCGGATTTGGCTATTCCTGATCCGGAGGCTCAATTGGTGGCAGCTCTTCATGTTATTCCGGATTGTACGCTTCCTTACCTGGCGTACAAGAACCGGGGCGAGTTAACAGAGGATGAGGCTCTGGCCCGACAGATAATCCGGCGATCCAAGTCCATGACTATTATCAACGACGAGTTGCATCATTGCAGTGTGTCAGGGGCGTTTCAACGTTGTGTGTCTCCTGAAGAAGGCCGTGAAATTTTGCGTGAGATCCACGAAGGAGATTGTGGTCACCACGCCGGTTCAAAATCTCTGGTGGCTAAAGCGTTTCGCCATGGCTTCTATTGGTTAACTGCTCATGCTGATTTGGAGGATCTGGTCAGACGATGTGATGGTTGCCAAAAGTTTTCAAGACATGCTCATGTACCGGCTCAAGAATTAAGAATGATTCCAATTACTTGGTCGTTTGCGACTTGGGGGCTGGATATGGTTGGGCCTTTCAAAAGGTCCAGAGATAAGAAGACCCACCTCCTGGTGGCGGCTGACAAGTTTACAAAGTGGGTGGAGGCAGAACCTGTTAGCAAGTGTGATGCGGCCATGGCGGTTCAGTTCATCAAAAAAGTGATTTTCCGGTTTGGCTTTCCACACAGTATCATCACAGATAACGGTACCAATTTGTCCAAAGGTGCCATGAAGGAGTTCTGTGAACGGGAGCATATCCGTCTCGACGTTTCATCAGTGGCACACCCACAGTCCAATGGTCAAGCAGAAAGGGCTAATCAAGAGATCTTGAGAGGCATCAAGCCCCGGCTCATGGTTCCTTTGCAGAGAACACCGGGTTGTTGGGTAGAAGAATTACCATCTGTGTTATGGAGCATCAATACAACACCCAACAGATCAACAGGATAAACACCATTCTTCATGGTTTATGGAGCGGAGGCGGTTCTCCCCAGTGATATCCGTCATGATTCACCTCGTGTGACGGCTTATGTTGAAGCGGACAATGAGATAGCACGGCAAGACGCTTTGGACCTGTTGGATGAAGAACGTGACATAGCAGCTGCCCGCTCGGCGATTTACCAACAGGATCTTCGTCGTTATCACAGTCGCCGAGTTAGAACCAGAACCTTTCAGGAAGGAGATTTGGTGCTTCGGCTCATCCAGGATCAGACTGATATGCATAATCTATCCCCACCTTGGGAGGGGCCTTTCATGGTCAGCAAGAATCTGCACAACGGGTCATACTATCTGATCGACATTCGAGAGCATAAAGACTCACGTACATCAGAGGAGGAGACCAACAGGTCGTGGAACATAGCTCATCTTCGGCCTTACTATACCTGAGCCATTGGCTCTACTTATGTACATATTACGATGATGTATATATTATGATTAAATATAATAAACCGGAACCTCAGCTAAAGCGGGGTATCCGTTCTTTTACATCATGTGTGGTTACACGGAGTTGTTCTAAAGCGGCCTCCGGTTTACCCTGAGTTGGCTTTTAAAAAAAGCATCATGTTATATCACTTGGGGGTTTGGTCGTGTCCGAACCAATACAATACCTCTTGATAGGCGAGAGCCACCAGATCACTTGGGGACTTGGTCACGTCTGAACCAGTCATGCCTCTTGATCGGCCTAAGGCCACAGAATCACTTGGGGGCTTGGTCGAACCCGAACCATTGCCATGCCACTTGATCGGCATAAATGCCACGGTTTCATTTGGGGACCTGGCTGACTAGAACCATAGTTACACCTATTGGGAGCTTGGTCGTGTTCGGCCATGGTAACGCCATCTGATCAGCTTAAATAAGCCTTTTTTGCAAACGGTGTTGTCATTGCCTTTGTATCACACTTTTCTTTGAAAGATATTTCTTCCTTTTTATTGTGTTTTTTAAACCGACAAAGTTTTCAACCGGTTCACACTGTCAATTGACGGAACACGGTCCATTTTTAATCCAGGCGACTATTTGCTCGGTTTGATCTTTTTTGTTAACATCCTCTTATGGAGTAACACGGTGTTTATTATAACCCGGCACGGTTTACATGGTAAACCGGCATCATTTATATATGGGAGCTATTATCTCCTCCAACAGTGTGGGTTTATAAAACTCTGCTTCAAGATTGGCCAAGCCAACTTCACGCTCAACGATGGCAGGTATTATGTATCTCAAAAATTTGGTCATATACTTAAAAAAATCGGATGTTTTGATTTCATGTATGCAGACATCATATTCCGCCTGACGGTACAACCGCGGTGGCACTTTAAGATTTTTTATTACAGAAAGTACTTTGGAAAGTTCATCACCCAAAGGAAGAGCAAGTTGTAGTAATTATGCACGAAGGCATATCAACATCAAAAGTATCAGCTAGCCTATTACAAGGCAACATGGTGCCCACAATAAGATCATTGTTTTTCGCAAGGAAGAAGCAGTTTTAAACCGGCTTCCGGTTCAAGCTTGGCCACCAGCCTGGCCTGATGGTTGTGGGTCATCCTGCGCCGCTTCAGCTTCAGTTTCTCTACCCAGTGGCTGGAAATCAACAGTTGTCCAGTCGATTCCCATTAATGCTTGAAAGACAGCTTCATCATGGATCAGCAATGACGGGTCAATATCGGGAGCGTAAGTATGCTTACGGATTGGAGGGATAAGATTTTCTGATTCATGAATTGGTGCAGCTATTCGCTTGTTCTGATTGTCATATTGGGCTTGATAATGAGACAAGTCTGCTTCTTCAGCCAATTGACAAGCTAGCGGACGCACCTCCCGGTTTATTGCTCGCAGATCCGCTTCACCAAACTCTGACCCGTCTTCCTTCAAGCTGGGATAGCCCTGAGCCGCTTCAATAGGATCAAAATCTGGCACCCAAGCTTTTTCTCGGATTAAGGCATTGATCGCACCGGTTCGAGCAGCAGATTTCTTCAGTTCTTCAACCCGGGCAGGAAGCACCGACAGTTTCATCAAAGTGTCTTGAATCAAAGTGGGTGCCGGCTTGTTGTGGGATGCAGTACAGATGATCCGCTGTGCACCAGTGTACAGTTGTTCGACCAACGTATAGGCGGCTTTCAATTTCTTCCGCACATCTGACCCCAAGTGACCAATGCGTGTCCCTGAAATATCATAAAGGGTTAACAAACCGGCAGCTCTGTAAGACAGCAGAATCAGTTCAGAAGTCAAACCGGCTTACCAAAGATAGCAGTGGTCATGGCATGCACGTGCCGCTTTATGCTGGTCAGTTCATCCGCCACCGGTTTTAGTGCGGCCTCGGCATCTTATGCTCGTTTGATTAAAGCGGATTTTTCAGTGGCCCAATCCCCCCGCTTCTTCTTGAAGTTCTCCTTAAGCTGTTCCATGGCGCTTAAACCGTTGGTTAATTCCTCTTTTGCTTTGGAGGTCTCAGCTTGTTGGGATTTCAGATTATCTTGGAGATCGGCGACTTGGCTTTCTTTCTTCTTTAGCTCAGCCTGCATGCAGACAGTTATATGATTCAGCAAAACGGTACAAGGATTGAAGTACCAACCACATAACAAGTTATGCACTTGGCACTTGGGGGCTAATGCATATTCGATCTTCATCTTTCAATTGCTTACAAAGTCCCAAGGTCAATACAAGTATTCAACTTGGCACTTGGGGGCTAATGGCTATTTGCTCGTATATATTCTGGTGCGGCAATCTCAATTACTTAAAGTACCGGTTTAATTACGCTAAGTTGAACCGGCCCTTGGGGGCTACATTAGCGAATTTCAAAACATTAAGATTTATATTAGTAAGTCCCGGTTTGAAAGAAGGTTACAAACCGGCCCTTGGGGGCTAGGAGAGTCAGCAAGAATTGAAGCATACAAGCAGGAAAGAGCATATGGAAGTTACCTCATATTTATCTTTCATCATGTTAACCAGATCGGCTTCATAGTCACGACTGGTATACAGTCGGTTCAGGTAGCTGGAATGGATATCTTGGGCGTTCAGAGCAGCGTAAGTCGCCAGATCAGCATTCCACTTGCCTTTGCCAAAGGCAGCAAATTCTTCCTTGGCAGAATGTTTGGACAAAGCGACAGGATTACTTGGCTCTATATGGCCAATGCCAGCAATGACAACCTCATCGTCCTTGGTATTGCCGGTTTGCACTGGGGCTGTTGGCTTGTCAGTAGGCTTTGCTGGACCGGTGGATTTCTCAATCCGGATGAAGCTTGTGGGCTGATTGACAGGATTTGAGGTATCAATAGGTCTCTCTTCAGCAATAAGATCGTCGTCTTGCTGCGGTGGATCATTGGGTATATCCTCAGGAATAGCCGCTTCAAGATCTGGTGTCTTGCCCGGTTCAAGGACGGCATCTTCTTCGGCCGCTTTGTCCAGGCGAGCCTTCTTGCTTGGCCTAGGTTTGGCCCTGAAAGGAATAACAAAATCAAATACAGCATATGTTCCAAGGCGATGTGCTGCAAATATTATGATAAGTATAGCTTACCCAAGCACCGTTTTGAGCGGTGGCAGCTGAGTAGCCGATGACTCGCCAGAGGATGAGTGGGGAGTAACCTGGTAATCGGAGTCAGATGGATTAAGAGGTTGACGAAAGCAGCCCGCTTTAGGACAAGCACTGACAAGCAAATTAGAGACCTTTGAGCGGCGTTTCCGAACTGGACTGTTCGGTAAACCGGCGGAGGTAACTACCTGGCCGCTGTGCCGAGTGGTGCGACGAGCTTCGTGCTGTTGGGTCTTCATAAGAAATTTGGGATCCAAATAAGCAAGAGGATGAGAAAATTTAACTTTCTGGTTTGCCTAACGGATTTTTAGTGAAGGCAAAGGTTTTGAATCGAAAGAGAGAATAATTACCTTTGCAGCATCAGCATGGCTGGCTTCGGCATCATCTTGACAAATATCATCATCAATAAGACGCATGAAAAATAAGCCAAGTGAGTCAAGCCCTACCTCAAGGTCCGGATTATCCACATCATCATCAGGGGCCGGATTAGAGGATGCAGTGGTTCTTTTCCTGTGGGCAGTCTTCTTCACAGCTTTAGTCTTTTGCCGGGTTGCTCTTTCTGGTTTGTCTGGTTTTTCTGGTTTCTCCTGCGGCAGTTTCTTGCTCCAAAACGGATCATTGCCCTGATTACACAGACACTGATATTAAACAATGACCAGATATATCAATAATAGATTCAGCAAGAAGAAAAATCAAAGTCTTACAGCTGGCGGTTTGTTGGTGGCACAGAAGGGAAGCAGGCCGTTTTTAGCACAGATGTGTTCCGGTTCATTCAGCATCTTATTCACAGCCTCTGTGATTTCTTCATCGGTGAGCTGGATGTTGGAATGTCGCAGTGGGTCATCAACACTGCCAGTATACTCGCACATCAAACCGGAGCGCTGACTAAGAGGCAGTATGCTCCATGATATCCAACAGCGAGTGAGATCAACCCCTGTTAAACTGTTGGCCATAAAGGCTCTGAGCTTCGACAGTTGAGGAGCATATTTGCTTCTCTCCTGGGCAGTCAACCTTTGCGGAAAGGGGTGTGTATTGCTGAGCCGCTCCGGACGAAAGCCAGGCAAGGGATTCTCACCAGCAGGGGAGGTGTCTTTGCAATAGAACCATGTCTGATTCCACTCTTTGGGGTGGCTGTGCAGTTTGGCGTGAGGGTATGTGACCTCTTTCCTTTTCTGAATCGCCACGCCACCCAACTCCGTATTGGAGCCGTCTGTAAACTCAGTACGGCGGTTTAGATGGAAAAGGTCTCTGAACAATTCCACTGTGGGCTCCTCTTAAAAGAACGCCTCACAGAGCACTTGGAAATGACACATATTTGTGACAGAGTTGGGGCCAGTGTCTTGTGGATGGAGTTGGAAATCGGCTAAAACATCTCGGTAAAATTTAGAACCGGGCGGCTTAAAGCCCCGGGCTAAGTGATCTACGAAAACAACGACCTCTCCTTCTTGAGGTGTAGGAGGGCATTCTTTGCCGGGAGCCCTCCAATGGATGGTATCTTTGCTGCCTAAAGCGCCAATCAGGACTAAATCGTCCAGTTGAGCCTTTGTGACGTGAGAAGGAACCCAATTGCACTCATATACTTGCTTGGCCATGATGAAATCTACAAGGTAGAAGATCCCGGTTCAAAAATGCATTGATCAAGGTACATTGGTATGTGCAATGTTAAACCGGAGACAGATCTATCTAAACCGGAGTTTTATGAAGCAATAACATCTGGCGGTTCAACAAGGGGACTAATGGTATATACCGGTTTGGCAATTTTTTCTACAAGGTTAAACCGCCTGATCTAAGCATTGAAACAGCTGAGATTGCGGATGGATAAGTATGCAGAAACAGATTTCACAAGATTTCTCTACAGCGTTGGATCTGAAGCAAGTTCAGAAAATAAGAAAAATATCCAAAAGCTCAAAGCAGAACAGTATTGAATCAATGGGCAGAAATATATGCAAGATCTATGGTCTTGGGCATGAAACTAAAGGCGGATAGTAAAAGCTACCGCTACACAGAGCAGGGGTTCACAGATGCATCCAGGAGCTAGTATATGAACAGGAATAGGTGATGAACACTGCAAGAAAACGAAACCCTAGAACAGATCTGTGTTGAGAAGAGCAGAAGGCTTACCAGAGTTGAGGAAGACGCGGAAGGTTGCCGCGGTGCTCTGGTGCGTTCAGGTTGATGCAGCGACCAAGGTTGGTGCAGAAGTTAACGGCGGTGGCGGAGCTCCGAGGCTGGCGACGCGAGGAAGACGAAGAAGAAAGGCACGAAGGGGAGAAAAGAAATAACCCTTCGGTCCTATTTATAAGGTAAAAGGACATGTGTCAGGCACGACAATCAAGGGGCCACGAAATGGAGCTGTCGCCTCGATTTCCGCAGATCTATTAAACAAGGAAGCATAATGGATAGCTTCGTTATGACAGGTGACGTCACTCCGGTTTATAGCAATCAGAAAAGATGACATCATGGCGGTTTACCAATTTATGAGAAGATGTTGAAGATGAAGTTTTTGTTTAAGGATTGACATGAACCCGTTCAAATCAATCTGGGGCCTAATGTTGGGGATATTACTGCTGGGTGTAAACCGGCCTATCTGGGCCGGGTCAACTTCATCAGTAGTTCAAGAGTGCTAAAGCCCAAGAAGACAGATGAGGGCCTAAGGCCCGTAGTCGGTTTAAGAATTGTAGCTGTAAACCGGTATTTGTATATAAACTTGTATTGTAAGTTAGGAATAAGGAGAGACCAACCCGGATACGAATATGGACCGGTGTTGGGACTTTGTGAACCGATGGGCGTCACCCGTGTATATAAGGGGACGACCCGGCGACGATTCAGGGACAACAGACAACAACTCAAGACTTAGGCGAAGCTTGTTTGCTCCCTAGTCATCGAAACCCCATCAATTCCATCACAACTAGACGTAGGCTTTTACCTTCATCGTGAGGGGCTGAACCTGGGTAAAACCTCGCGTCTCTCGTTCCGTTCAACCCCTCTCAAGCTACCACACAGATGTGTTGGCCTCGCGACTAAGTCCTGACACTAAGGACATCTGCCGTGACAATTCCACGACAGTATTGCAATCCGGTTTTTATTGGCCTACTCTCTCCAAGGATGCATGTAAGTTTGTCCTATCTTGTGATGAATGTCAAAGAATTGGTAATATTAGTAGACGTCAAGAAATGTCTATGAATTATTCACTTGTTATTGAACCGTTTGATGTTTGGGGCTTTGATTATATGGGACCTTTTCCTGCCTCTAATGGATATACACATATTTTAGTTGCTGTTGATTACGTTACTAAGTGGGTAGAAGCTATTCCAACTAGTAGTGCTGATCATAACACTTCTATTAAAATGCTTAAAGAAGTTATTTTTCCGAGGTTTGGAGTCCCTAGATATTTAATGACTGATGGTGGTTCATATTTTATTCATGGTGCTTTCCGTAAAATGCTTGCTAAATATGACGCCAATCATAGAATTGCATCTCCGTATCACCCACAGTCTAGTGGTCAAGTAGAATTGAGTAATAGAGAACTCAGATTAATTTTGCAAAAGACTGTCAATAGGTCTAGAAAGAATTAGTCCAAGAAACTTGATGATGCATTGTGGGCCTATAGAACTGCATATAAAAATCCTATGGGTATGTCTCCGTATAAAATGGTATATGGAAAAGCATGTCACTTACCTCTCGAACTAGAACATAAGGCATATTGGTCTATTAAAGAGCTCAACTATGATTTCAAACTTGCCGGTGAAAAGAGGTTATTTGATATTAGCTCACTTGATGAATGGAGAACCCAAGCTTATGAAAATTCCAAATTGTTTAAAGAAAAGGTTAAAAGATGGCATGACAAAAGGATACAAAAGCGTGAGTTTAATGTAGGTGATTATGTATTGCTATACAACTCTCGTTTAAGATTTTTTGCAGGAAAATTTCTCTCTAAATGGGAAGGCCCCTATGTTATCGAGGAGGTCTATTGTTCCGGGGCCATAAAAATCAACAACTTCGAAGGCACAAATCCGAAGGTGGTAAACGGTCAAAGAATCAAACATTATATCTCAGGTAATCCCATAAATGTTGAAACCAATATTATTGAAACCGTAACCCCGGAGGAATACATAAGGGACACTTTCCAGAACGTTTCAGACTCCGAAAAGGAATAGGTATGTGGTACGGTAAGTAAACCGACTCCAAAACAATTTTTAAGGCAATATTTCTCTGTTTTGGAATATTTAGAAAAATAGAAAATTAAGTAGCAGTCCGGGAAGGACACGAGGGCCCCACGAGGGTGGAGGGCGCGCCCTACCCCCCTGGGCGCCCCCCCCCTACCTCGTGTGCCTTCCGGACTCCGTTTTCTTGCACGATACGTATTTTGGTCGGTAAAAATTCACTATATATTCTCCCGAATGTTTTGACTCCCATATCACGCAAATATCCTCTGTTCTTGTTTTGGGCTGTTCTCTGTCAGGGTTGTCAAGGCCAGGCATCATGTCGTCCCCCTCCTCCAACAACGGTGACAAAGATGCCTGTCTAATGAAGATAGAGCTAAAGAGGGAAGAACCCATGGAGATCAACAAGGATGAAGGGATCAAGAAGGCCACGGAGAACCAAGCTCCAGCAACAGAAGACATCCTTCAACTTGATCACAACCTTCTTACCCCAACTGAGATCGAAGCTTTCCAGATGATTGAGTTAACTCGTATTCAAAACAAGTATCTCAGAAGTGAAAATATTTTGTTGAAGGAGCATATCTTTGCACTCAAGGGCATTATTCACAAGCTAGAGGACCTCTTACGCTCGATGTGCGACTATCCATCACCTCCATCTTCACCAACCAAGGAGATATAATAACATGGGTATGGGCACTCCCCTTGGCAATTGCCAAGCTTGGGGGAGGTGCCCCGGTATCGTATCACAATCACAACTCCTATCTTTACCGTTTTCCTTAGTTTGATCCTATTAGTAGTATTTTGATCTAGTAGAATAAAGTTTATGGCATGATCTAGTTTTGAGTTTTGCCTTATGATCTCTCTATGTAATCGAGTCCGTGAGCTATATAATAAAGATTAGTGTTGAGTCAAGGGCTTGATTTTCTTGCTATGATCTTGGGTGAATAAAAGAAAAGAGAAAAAGAATAAGAAGAAACAAGAGATCATATTGATCTTATTGATAGTAATGACTTCACATAGAAAGAGTGTGACGATTAAAAGTTGTTGGGAGTTGGCAGACATAGCTTTGGTCATCGTTGCAATTAATAGGAAGTAATAAGGAAAGAGAGGTTTCACATATAAATATACTATTATTGACATCTTTTATGATTGGGAGCACTCATCAAAATATGACATGCTAAAGAGTTGATGTTGGAAAAGGAAGACAACGTAATGGGTTATGTTTTCTTATATCTGAGATAAAGTATGTTGTCATGGATCATCCAACATGTTGAGCTTGCCTTTCCCCCTCATGCTAGCCAAATTCTCAGCACCAAGTAGAGATACTAATTGTGCTTCCAAATACCCTTAAACCAGTTTTGCCATGAGAGTCCACCATATCTACCTATGGATTGAGTAAGATCCTTCAAGTAAGTTGTCATCGGTGCAAAGCAATAAAAACTTCTCTAAATATGTATGATTAGTGTGGGAGAAATAAGCTTTATACGATCTTGTGATGTGGAAGTAATAAAAGCGACGAGCTGCATAATAAAGGCTCATATCACAAGGGGCAATATAAAGTGGTGTTCTTTCGCATTAAGATTTTGTGCATCCAACCATAAAAGCGCATGGCAACCTCTGCTTCCCTCTGCGAAGGGCCTATCTTTTATTATTATCTTCTACCTTATGCAAGTGTCAAGGTGATCTTCACCTCTCCCTTTTTCATTTTATCCTTTGGCAAACCCAGCATGTTGGAAAGAACCTGATATATATATATCTAATTGGATGTAGGGGGGCATGAGTTATTATTGTTGACATTACCCTCGAGGTAAAAGGTTGTGGGGCGAAACTATAAGCCCCTATCTTTCTATGTGTCTGATTTAAAACTCCGTAGCCACAAGTATTGCATGAGTGTTAGCAATTATGAAGGACTAGATGATAGTTGAGTGTGTGGGCTTGCTTTTTAGCTCTGACATAGACTCTTTCTGATGTTATGATAAATTGCAATTGCTTTAATGACTGAGGTTATAGTTTGTTGGTTCTCAATAAGGTTTCTGATTCATACTTTTGCATTGTGAATAGATCATCACTTGAGCATAAGTAATCATATGACAATATCTATATATGTTGCTATTATGAGAATAATCATGATGCGTTCATGTCCATATTTTATTTTTATCGACGCCTCTACCTCTAAACATGGGGACATATTAATTGTTATCGTCTTTCGCTTGAGGACAAGCGAGGTCTAAGCTTGGGGGAGTTGATACGTCCATTTTGCATCATGCTTTTATATCGATATTTATTGCATTATGGGTTGTTATTTCACATTATGTCACAATACTTATGGCTATTCTCTCTTATTTTATAAGGTTTACATGAGGAGGGAGAATGCCGGCAGCTGGAATTCTGGGCTGGAAAAGGAGCAAATATTAGAGACCTATTCTGCACAACTCCAAAAGTCCTGAAACTCCATGGAATACCTTATAATAAATAATGAAAAATCCTCACCAAAGATGAAGACCAGGGGGCACACCCTATCCACGAGGGTGGGGGGTGCCCCCCCTAGGGCACGCCCCCCTACCTCGTGGGCCCCCTGGTGGCTCTCTGATGACCATCTTCTGCTATATGAAGTCTTTCGTCGAGAAAAAAACCAGAAGCAACCTTTCGGGACAAAACTCCGCCGCCATGAGGCGGAACCTTGGCGGAACCAATCTAGGGCTCCGGTAGAGCTGTTCTGCCGGGGAAACTTCTCTCCCGGAGGGGGAAATCATCGCCATCGTCATCACCAACGCTCCTCTCATCGGGAGAGGGCAATCTCCATCAACATCTTCATCAGCACCATCTCATCTCAAAACCCTAGTTCATCTCTTGTATCCAATTCTTGTCTCCAAGTCCGGGATTGGTGCTAGTAGGTTGCTAGTAGTGTTAATTACTCCTTGTAGTTGATGCTAGTTGGTTTAATTGGTGGAAGATCATATGTTCAGATCCTTTATGCATATTATTACCCCTCTGATTATGAACATGAATATGCTTTGTGAGTAGTTATGCTTGTTCCTATGGACAAGGGAGAAGTCTTGCTATTAGTAGTCATGTGAATTTGGTATTCGTTCGATAGTTTGATGAGATGTATGTTGTCTAGCCTCTAGTGGTGTTATGTGAACGTCTACTACATAACACTTCACCATTATTTGGGCCTAGAGGAAGGCATTGGGAAGTAATAAGTAGATGATGGGTTGCTAGAGTGACAGAAGCTTAAACCCTAGTTTATGCGTTGCTTCATAAGGGGCTGATTTGGATCCATATGTTTCATGCTACGATTTACCTTAATACTTTTGTTGTAGTTGCGGATGCTTGCAATAGAGGTTAATCATAAGTGGGATGCTTGTTCAAGTAATAACAGCACCTAAGCACCGGTCCACCCACATGTCAAATTATCAAAGTACCCAACGTGAATCATATGAACGTGATGAAAACTAGCTTGACGATATTCCCATGTGTCCTCGGGAGCGCTTTTCCTTATATAAGAGTTTGGCCAGGCTTGTCCTTTGCTACAAAAAGGATTGGGCCACCTTGCTGCACTTTATTTACTTTTGTTACTTGTTGCTCGTTACAAATTATCTTATCACAAAACTATCTGTTACCACTTATTCCAGTACTTGCAGAGAATACCTTGCTGAAAACCGCTTATCATTTCCTTCTGCTCCCCGTTGGGTTCGACACTCTTACTTGTTGAAAGGACTATGATAGATCCCCTATACTTGTGGGTCATCAGGCATCTGTCCATTCTGCCACAAAATCGGCGAGCGCGGCTCCCTTGATGACCCTGGTAGTACTGAACTCCAGCTGGAATGCTTGTAACTCGAGGTTCCAGTCAGCAACCCTTTCGGCTGAGTTAGGGCTCCTGAGCACCCTCTCCAATGGGTAGGCTGAGACGACCTTGATGGGGTGACCCTGGAAGTAGTGCCGCAGCTTGCGCGAGGCCACCAAGAGTGCGAGCAGGAGCTTTTGCGGCATGGGGTAGCGCGCCCTTGCGTCCTGCAGTACGGTGCTGACGAAGTACACCGGGTGCTCGACGAGGGATGGCACACTGTCGAGGCTTGGGTCCCGCGGAGATTGCGGGATATCCTGAGGTGCTGACGAAGTACTGCTACTGCTGCTACTGCTACTACTGCTACTGCTACTGCTGCTACTGCTACTGCTGCTGCTGCTACTGCTACTGCTCCTGCTACTGCTACTGCTACTCCTGCTACTGCTACTGCTGCTGCTGCTGCTGCTGCTGCTACTGCTACTGCTGCTGCTGCTGCTGCTACTGCTACTGCTACTGCTACTGCTACTACTGCTACTACTGCTCCTACTGCTGCTACTACTGCTACTACTACTACTACTACTACTACTACTACTACTACTACTACTACTACTACTACTGCTACTGCTACTGCTACTGCTACTGCTACTGCTACTGCTACTGCTCCTGCTGCTCCTGCTCCTGCTGCTGCTGCTGCTGCTGCTGCTACTGCTGCTGCTGCTACTACTGCTACTACTACTACTACTACTACTACTACTACTACTACTACTACTACTACTACTACTACTACTACTACTACTACTACTACTCTAATGGAAAGCAATACCGTGCTACACTACTCTAATGCAAGCAGTATAGAGAGTAGAGTAGGCGATATCTGGTGATCAAGGGGGGGGGGGCTTGCCTGGTTGCTCTGGCAAGAGAGAGGGGTCGTCAACACTGTAGTCGTACTGGGTAGCAGCGGCATCGGTCTCGGTGTCTAGCGAGAGAAGAGGGGGAAGAAACAATAAATATTAAGCAAACAGATGCATAGTGATGCATGACATGACAAGTATCGGTGCTAGGGGTGCCCTAACGCGGTACGAGGCGGTACCGGTGAAGGGGGAAAACATCCGGGGAAGTATTCCCGGTGTTTCGCGTTTTCGGACAGATGAACCGGAGGGGGAAAGTTGCATGTTTGCTATGCTAGGGATGTGTGACGGACGAACGTATTGTGTACCCGGATTTGTCTCGTCATTCTGAGCAACTTTCATGTAGAACGTATTTTCATCTGAGTTACGGATTAAAAGATATGATTTTCTAAAGATTTAAATCATTTTCTAATTTTAATTATTTATTTAAATCCAACATTATCCAAAACAGTGTTTGATGATGCAAGCATGACATCAGAGTGATGTCAGCAGGTCAACTGGTCGGTTGACCAGTCAAACCAGACAGGTGGGTCCAGTGGGACCCACATGTCATTGTCTGGGTCACTAACAGGGGGTTTAGTCTAACTAATTGGGTTAATTAGTGGGTGGGACCCAGTAGTCAGTGACTATTTAGTTAATTAAATTAATTAATGAAATAATTAGCATTTTATTTATTTACAAAATGTTTTAAATGACGCGGGCCCGCATGTCAGTGGCAGTAGCTGCCACATCAGCGCAGTTGACCTCGGTCAACATGGCCAGTTGGGGCCCCCAGGCCCACAGGCAGTGACCCAGGGGTGGGCCCCGGTGTGCCAGCTCAGCGGAGCCGCCGGAGTAGCTCCGGCGAGCTCGCACGCAGCGACCGAACACCGGCGTGCGTCGGGATTCGCCCACGGGGCACCAAAACGAGCGCGGCCGGGCGCGTTGGAACGGTAAGACGATGACGCATCAGTTGGAGGTTGTCTGGCGAGCTGTGGTGGCCGGAGAAGGGCGCATCGAGCTCATCGCCGGCGAGGGGTTTCGGGTGAGCAACGGCAACAGCGATGTGGCGCGCTACTGGGCAAACAGAAGAGCGGGGCGAAGCCTACGCGCGCGCGCGCGAGCACAATGGCACGCACCCGTGATCAATTGGTCACGGGAGACTCGTCGGCGACGAGCTCCACGGCGGCACACTCGGGTGCTCATCGAGCTAGGGGCTAGCGGCCACGGATAAGCGTGTGAGCGGGCGCGTTGCGTTCCTGGAAGCACCAGGAACACGATGCCGTGCTCGGGCGAGCACGACGGAGAGCATGGCCACGGTGGCGAGGCGATCCGCGGCGACGGGCTCACGGCAACGGCGACGACGTAGCTACGGTGCGCGAGGGGCTTAACGAGGAGGAACAGGAGGTGGGGGAGCTCACCGTCCGGCACGCAAGATGGCCTGTGGTGGTTTAGTAGGGGCAGGGGCGTCGCCGAAGTTGGTGAAGAGCGGTGACAAGGCTCGTCGGAGCCGAGGAGGAAGACGGCGGCGTCGCGGGCGTTGCGGTGGCTCCGAGCTCCAACGGGATGCACCAGTCGAAGCAGCGGACGGCGCGGACCTTGGGGACACAGTGGGGCGGCAAGGCGGGCGCGGTGGCCATGTCAAAGTCTGCAATAGTCTCCATCCATCTCTGCTGACGGAGGTTCAGATCTGGCTGAGTAAACAGATACTTTAGACTTTGGTGGTCGGTGAAGATTTCGCAACGATTACCGAGAAGGTAATGTCGCCACAGCTTCAGTGCATGAATGACAGCAGCAAGCTTGAGGTCGTGAACTGGGTAGTTTTCTTCGTGAGGGCGCAGTTGACGAGAGGCATAAGCAATCACTCTGCGCTCTTGCATTAGGACACAGCCTAATCCTTGACAGGAAGCGTCGAAGTAAATAACGAAGTCCTTCTTATGATCAGGTGGAGCAAGCACTGTTGCAGAAGTCAACTTGTCTTTGAGCGCCTGGAAACTTTCCTGACACTTGTGTGTCCATTCGAACTTAACACCCTTATGCAACAGATTAGTCAAAGGCCTGGCAATCTTGGAGAAGTTCTCAATGAATCGACGGCAATAGCTGGCGAGACTGAGAAAACTTCGGACTTGCTTGACATTCTTCGGAGGAGTCCGATCGAGAATAGCCTGAACTCGTTCAGGGTTGACGGCAATACCATCCTTGGAAATGACATGCCCAAGATAGGTTACTTCAGGGAGCCAGAATTCACACTTGGAATACTTAGCATACAGTTGATGCTCTCGAAGCTTTTCCAGCACAAGACGAAGATGTTCAGCATGTTCTTCCTTGTTCTTGGAAAATACAAGGATATCGTCCAAATAAACCACGACAGACTTGTCGAGGTAATCCATGAATATATAGTTCATCAGACGAGAGAAGGTGGCTGGAGCATTCGTTAAGCCGAATGACATGACTGTGTACTCGTAAGACCCATATCGAGTCACGAAGGCGGTCTTTGGGATATCCTCTTCACGAACACGGATCTGGTGGTAACCCAACCTCAAATCAAGTTTGGAGAACACTGATGAGCCAGCCAGTTGATCATAAAGATCATTGATCCGAGGAAGAGGATATTTATTCTGAATGGTAGCTTGGTTTATAGGACGGTAGTCTTGGACTAATCGGTTTGTCCCATCCTTCTTCTTAACAAAGAGAGAAGGTGCTCCCCAAGGAGAGCAACTTGGGCGACTGAAACCTTTGACAAGAGATTTGTCGATTTCCTCCTTAAGCTCAATGAGTTCATGCGGCAGCATCTTGTAGGGTCGTTTAGCTATAGGGGTGGTGCCGGGCTTCAAGTCGATGATGAATTCGACAGCTCTAGCAGGGGGAATCCGAAGTTCTTCTGGGAAGACGTCTTGGAATTCACGAACGATGGGAATGTTTTCAATGCCCTCGAGTGGTGCAGCGTTCAACGCATTCAAGGCATAAAGCCGTGCCTCGGCGTTCTGAACTAGATGAGCTTGGTAAGCTATTATTTCATCAGAAGGGTGTAGCAGATGGACGACCTTAGTGGCGCAAACTAGAGAAGCAGTATGCGCTTTCAACCAATTCATTCCCAGAATGAGGTCGATGTTAGACGACTTCAGGATAATGGGAGAGGCATAGAATTCCAGCCCTTTGATTTCCACGGGGACGTCGATGCCAACCAGTGAGGTTTGACATTGTCCCACGGGGGTTTTTATCAATACCGAAGTGTTCATCTCCTCACATTTAACGTCATGCTTGTATGAAAAATCTTCTGACATGAATGAATGTGATGCTCCTGAATTGAATAAAACAGATGCAGGTACTGAATTTACGAGGAGTGTACCCATCACAGTAGCAGGCTGATCTTGAGCTTCATTAAGATCAACGTGGTTGGCATGAACATGACCATAAGACCTGGCATTGTTGTTGCGAGGTTGGTTGTTTCCACGGCCAGCTGCAGGGAGGGCCAGTTGATTCTGGTTCTGGTTGCATTCCCTAGCACGGTGTCCTGGTTGACCACACCTGAAGCACAGAACATTGTTGGGAGTGGGAACAGGAGCTTGTGGTGGTGGAGCTGGAAGTCTTCGCTGCCTAGTTGGTGGAGCAGGCAGACGAGGTGCAGCATAGGACTGCCTTGGGGCAGGTGCAGTTGGCTGGTACATGCTGTTGGGAATCCATATCTTACGCTTCTGCGAGGACGGGCCCGAAGATGAGCCCGTGTCACGGTTGCGCCTGTGAGAGCTCTGGTATTCCTACAGACCAGTTTCGACATTGATGGCCTTGTTCACCAGGGTGGCGAAATCAGCAAAGTCATGCACTAGAAGTGCGAGCTTGATGTCAGCTTGAAGGCCATCACGGAACTTCTCCTGTCTGCGTGCATCAGTTGCAATGTCGTCGTCAGCATAGCGGGACAAGTCCAGAAACTCCTGCTGATAAGCTTCCACAGTTTTGTTGCCTTGGGTGAGGTTGCAGAACTCACGCTTCTTCCAGTCCATGACTCCCTGAGGAATGAAGCGAGCACGGAAGGCAGCTTGGAAGTCTGGCCAGGTGATGATTGTTCCAACTGGCAGAGTACGCCTATGGCTGTCCCACCATTGAGTTGCAGGTCCTTTCAGGAAGAAAGAAGCAAAGGTGACGTACTTGGCAGGGGCTACATCAGCAGACTCCATCTCATAGGTGATTTCACGGATCCAGTCATCAGCATCCAGAGGCTGAGTTGAGCTGCGATACACGGTTGGGTTGAGGCACATGAAATCCTGCAGAGTCACTTGGGTTGGCTGCTGGTTCATATTGGGGCGAGGAAACGGAGCCATAATATTCTCCATGAACTAACGATTCAGCTCAAACTGTTGCATCATCCCAGCCATGTACTCAGGCGGTGGTGGGGCGTTGCCACCACGACCACGACCACCTGGTCTAACCATCCTGCTAATATATAATAGGGGTATCTCAGCATTGAGAAATTTGCAAAGACAAGAATCATTCATGATGAAACATGCACAACGAAAGCAGCACGATAGATACTACATAGTAGTCGGCATATCTTACAAGAGAGATCATGCATAGAGTTCGGTACACAGAGTTCAGTACCTAGACTAAGACATCATAGGAGGCACGCAGGCTCGCGGCGAATGCATCTAACACTAACAAGCAAGTCTACATCAGTCCCATGCGGTACTGCGGAGGTTGGTGTAGCCCGACAGCTGGTAGTGACGCGAAGGGAAGACCTCCACGCGAGTAGCCTGGGGTCCGCAGATACTCTGGTGCGGAACCCGATGCGCAGGTGGCAGGAGAGGACCAAGTGCGGGAGAGTAGCCTCCCACATCTGGCCAGCCGACGCCCTGGGGCATCATGGTCCTGGCAGGGTAGATCGCAGAACGCGACAGATCACCAGATCGGACAGAGGGGTGCAACAACGTCAGAGCACGATACAGGCGCTGACGGGTGGTGTACAACTCGTGGTGAAGAGCTCGGTTAGCTCTATCCAGCCCATCAACATGCAGAACCAGGTTCTGATGGTAGAAGGGCTCTCGGGTGACAGTGGAGTAGGCCGCAGTGTAGTATCCCTCCGCACCAACATCGGGTGCGATAGCAATGTGCCTGAAGGGGAAGGTGTCCAACTCCTGATACTCTCCACGAAGACGTGTCAGGGCAGCATAAGCAGCATCGTGGACCGCCATATCGATAGTCACTCCAACACCATGAGCAGTGTGCAGCACGGTAGTGGAGTCATACTCCTGAGAGTAGAGGTGGACGATGGCACGGTACTGCTCCTGGTTGAAGTCCTGATACTCCTCATAGACGGTGTACTCAGGGTGCCAGCGATAACCCAGATAGGTCATCATCTCAACCAACGCAGGAGGTGATCCTGAAGCACCAATGGCCGTCGTGTGGTGCACGACCTGTCTCATGGATTCCATCTGAAAACAAAGATGTTTCAAAGGAGTCAACTGACAGTGTGGATAATGTTCAATATACTACTCTAATGAATAGCTAGGGATTATCCAATTTTGGGGTGAACGTGGTCACGGGATCCTAATGTTAGAGTTAGTAAAATCGTTTAACCCGAATAGGAGAGAGTTCAGACTCCCAGAGTAAGGATCGAGGAGTAAAAGATCCTAATACCACCCAGATGGCGACGTGAGCCCGTAAGGCACACAGCCATGTTAGTAAAAGTGTTTGCAATGTCTAGACTCGACTTCGGCCAAGGAGTGTGGAAGGGGGATTCCTACAGGCAGTCGGCTCTGATACCAACTTGTGATGCCCCCGATTCAATCATACACTAATCATACACGCAAATGTGTACGATCAAGATCAGGGACTCATGGGAAGATATCACAACACAACTCTACAAATAAAATAAGTCATACAAGCATCATATTACAAGCCAGGGGCCTCGAGGGCTCGAATACAAGAGCTCGATCATAGATGAGTCAGCGGAAACAACAATATCTGAGTACAGACATAAGTTAAACAAGTTTGCCTTAAGAAGGCTAGCACAAACTGGGATACAGATCGAAATAGGCGCAGGTCTCCTGCCTGGGATCCTCCTAAACTACTCTTGGTCGTTGTCAGCGGGCTGCACGTAGTAGTAGGCACCTCCTGAGTAGTAGTAGTAGTAGTAGTAGTAGTAGTAGTAGTAGTAGTAGTAGTAGTAGTAGTAGTAGTAGTAGTAGTAGTAGTAGTAGTAGTAGTAGTAGTAGTAGTAGTAGTAGTAGTAGTAGTAGTAGTAGTAGTAGTAGTCGACGGTGGCGTCTGGCTCCTGGCCTCCAATGTCTGGTCGCAACAATCGAGTATAGAAAGGGGGAAAAGGGGGAGCAAAGCAACCGTGAGTACTCATCCAAAGTACTCGCAAGCAAGGAGCTACACTACGTATGTATGCATTGGTATCAAAAGGAATAAGGGTATCATATGTGGACTGAACTGCAGGACGCTGGAATAAGAGGGGGATAGCTAGTCCTATCGAAGACTACGCTTCTGGTAACCTCCATCTTGCAGCAGGAGAAGAGAGTAGATGGTAAGTTCACCAAGTAGCCTCGTGTAGCATAATCCTAACCAATGATCCTCCCCTCGTCGCTCTGTGGGAGAGCGATCACCGGTTGTATCTGGCACTTGGAAGGGTGTGTTTATTAAGTATCCGATTCTAGTTGTCATAAGGTCAAGGTACAACTCCGGGTCGTCCTTTTACCGAGGGACACGGCTATTCGAATAGATTAACTTCCCTACAGGGGTGCACCACATAACCCAACACGCTCGATCCCATTTGGCCGGACACACTTTCCTGGGTCATGCCCGGCCTCGGAAGATCAACACGTCGCAGCCCTACCTAGACACAACAGAGAGGTCAGCACGCCGGTCTAAATCCTATGGCGCAGGGGTCTGGGCCCATCGCCCATTGCACACCTGCACGTTGCGTACGCGGCCGGTGAGCAGACCTAGTGAGGGAGTCCTGGATTAGGGGGTGTTCGGATAGCCGGACTATACCTTCAGCCGGACTCCTGGACTATGAAGATACAAGATTGAAGACTTCGTCTCGTGTCTGGAGGGGACTTTCCTTGGCGTGGAAGGCAAGCTTGGCGATACGGATATGAAGATCTCCTACCATTGTAACCGACTCTATGTAACCCTAACCCTATCCGGTGTCTATATAAACCGGAGGGTTTTAGTCCGTAGAACAACATACACATCAACAATCATACCATAGGCTAGCTTCTAGGGTTTAGCCTCCTCAATCTTGTGGTAGATCTACTCTTGTACTACCCATATCATCAATATTAATCAAGCAGGACATAAGGTTTTACCTCCATCGAGAGGGCCCGAACCTGGGTAAAATTTCGTGTCCCTTGTCTCCTGTTACCATCCGGCCTAGACGCACAGTTCGGGACCCCCTACCCGAGATCCGCCGGTTTTGACACCGACATTGGTGCTTTCATTGAGAGTTCCTCTGTGTCGTCGCCATCAGGAAGGATGCCTCACCCCGTCTTTAAAGACGGTACCGTTGCTAAGGGAGCTTTGGCTGTCGGCCAAACCCTCCGGCTAGGTGGTTTTCTTATGACCGCATGTTCGGCTTCTGCGCCGACGATGACCTCTCAAGCCATCGAAAACAATCTTCATGTCATCTTGGAACTCGCCGAGCAGTTAGATCCAATGGAGCTTTCCTCCATAAATGAGCTCTTGGATCGCTTTGCCGCCTTGGGAGTCGCTACGGATTACAACCAGATTGGGCTAAAACCGATCTGAGAGAGATTAACTCTCCCCAAGTCACCCATCACGTTGCCGTGGTAGAGGGACAGTGCGGCGACCCTTCATCCATCTTAAGGACTCGCTACCTCCGGATTCCCGATCCCTCCAAGCCGGATACCCACGGAGGGGAGGATATCACTCAAAACCTGATCTTAGAGTTAGGCGACGGGCTGGATTCATTAGACAACATCCAGGAATCCAAATTTTCGAGTTCAGAAATTCCTCGGCCTCTGAGCCTTAGATGGGGTGAGGCTTCGGATTTAATTCCACCCACCCACCCCAACATAAGCGATCTATCCAAAATCAGGCAAGAACCCGATGAAACAATACATCATTACTGGGCCAGATTCCTCATAGTTAAGAACAAGCTAAGGGACTGCCGCGAGGAAGACACAATCTCAATCTTCTGCAATAATTGCACGAACAAGGGAATACTCAACGCCATAAGTCGCCGTGATATTACACGCTTCGCTGACTTGGCGTCCATTGTACGAAAGTACTGTGCGATGGAAAGCGCCTGGAAAACCGAAATAAAATTTTGGGACAATCCGGCCCTGAATACAAACCCAGTCCGAAATAAAAGGGTGCATCATCACCAGTCACCCGGTTCAAGCACTACAAAGCAAAAACCCTCTACAGGGCATGGAACCGTACTGGAAGGATGGCTTAATGGACCCTGTAAAATTCACAGTACAGAGGACGCCACACCAACTCACAGCCTCAGAGCATGTTGGATACTCCGGCAGGTGGCCAAAATTGGCGAAAATCTCCTAATTCCGGAGGCCACAGAAAGCCACCCCAGAGAGACCAATACGGTATTAACAGTCTTCGAGACTTTCGCATCAAATAATATGCGAAAAAGGACACTCCACAGCCTTGCCGAAGTCTACCAAATAGCAACAATAAACCCATGGAGTGACACGGCTATTACCTTTAACGCCAGTGATGAACCTAAATTCCGAACAACCCGAGCACCAGCCGCATTGGTCCTCAGTCCAATAGTGGACGGCTTTCGTCTTACCAAGGTACTCATGGACGGCGGCAGCGGATTGAACCTCATTTATGAGGAGACCCTTCAAAAAAAGGAAATAGACTGGAACCGCATTGAGCGAAGAAGCACAACCTTTAGAGGAATAATCCCCAGTCGGGAAGCGCGCTGTACAGGAAAAATCACGCTAGATGTGGTGTTCGGCACGCCGGATAATTACAGGTCTGAAGAGGTCACGTTCCAGGTGGCTCCGTTCAGTAGCGGTTATCACGCTCTGCTAGGTCGGGAAGCGTTTATAATATTCCAAGCAATACCCCATTACGGGTACATGAAGCTCAAGATGCCCGGGCCTAACGGGATCATCACTCTCGCTAGTGATCCGTACATAGCACTCCGCGTCGAAAACAAGACAGCCGCACTGGCCCTCGAGGCACTATCTGAAGCCCTAGCGGTTGAGGAGCTGACTGCGCTGCGCTCTATAGTGAATAGGGACGATGTCGTACTCGACAAAAGATCCAAGTCCACCTCCTTTAAACCGGTGGACGAAATAGTCAAATTCCAAGTCCATCCAACGGACCCCAATAAAACAGCTTCCATCGGGGCACAGTTAAACCCTGATGTCGACGCTGCATTGCAAGAGTTCCTACGAGAGAACTGGGACATTTTCGCCTGGCACCCTTCAGACATGCCAGGAATCCCACGCAGGCTGGCCGAGCACAGCTTAAATATCCAAACAGGATTCAAACCTGTCAAACAGGCTCTTCGGCGCTTTTCCGAACCTAAGAGACAGGCCATGGGAGAGGAGCTAGCGAAGCTATTGGAGGCCGGATTCATCAGAGATATAAAACATCTGGACTGGCTAGCAAACCTGGTGATGGTACCAAAGAAGGACAAATCCTGGCACCTGTGTGTTGATTTTAAAGACCTTAACAAGGCTTGCCCAAAGGATCCCTTCCCCCTCCCCCGCATCGATCAAATTATCGACGCTACCGCAAGACACGATTCGTTGTGTTTCCTTGACGCATATTCTGGCTACCATCAAATCAAGATGGCAGAACTAGACCAAGCCGCAACGGCATTTATCACACCATACGGGCCATTCTGCTTCAACACGATGCCCTTCGGGCTCAAAAACGTTGGCACAACATATCAGCGCATGATTCAGACATGTCTGGCAAGCCAGATCGGCAAAACAGTGGAGGCATATGTAGATGATGTGGTCGTCAAAACAAGACATGTTGAATCTCTAGTAGATGACTTGAGGCTCACATTTGATAACCTCCGAACATACGACATCAAGCTCAACCCGGAAAAATGCGTTTTCGGGGTTCCAGCCGGAAAGCTCTTGGGCTTCATTGTATCCGGTAGAGGAATTGAAGCAAATCCAGCCAAGATCCGAGCTCTGTCGCAACTGGATATCCCAAAGGACCTCAAACAAATACAAAAGTTAAGCGGATGTGTGGCGGCTCTAAGCCGCTTTATCTCCCGCTTGGGAGAAAAGGCCCTACCCCTTTACCGCCTCCTTTGATGCACCAAACACTTCAAATGGACGGACGTAGCCACGGCCGGACTCGACGGAATAAAAGCCATACTAGCAACAAACCCAGTCCTGGCCGCGCCAAACATTGGCGAACCAATGCTATTATACATTGCAGCAACACATCAGGTTGTAGGCGCAGTGCTCATCGTCGAACGAGAAGCGGACGGACACAAATTCCCCCTTCAAAAGCCGGTCTATTATGTGTCCACTGTCCTCACTCCCTGCAAATCACGGTACCCGCATTATCAAAAGATTGCGTACGCGGTATTCATGGCATCTCGGAAGTTACGACACTACTTTCAAGAGTGTTCAATAACAGTAGCCTCGGAAGTACCACTTAACGATATTATAAACAACCGTGACGCAACGGGTCGGATTGCGAAATGGGCCATCGAGCTCCTCCCGTTCGACATAACTTATAAGCCACGACGGGCCATCAAGTCACAAGTCTTGGCCGACTTCGTCGCAGAATGGACGGAGGTCGAACTCCCTAAAGAGTACGGCACATATTCAAATTGGATCATGCATTTAGACGGCTCCAAGATGTTGGCCGGACTGGGGGCTGGCGTCGTTTTGACGTCCCCCACAGGAGACACAGTTCAATACGTACTACAGATTATGTACATGGACTCCAACAATGCAGCCGAATATGAGGCCCTTTTACATGGTCTCCGGATGGCAGTATCCATGGGCATCCAACGCCTAGAGGTGCGCGGGGACTCAAACCTCGCAATATCCCAAATAAATGGAGACTTCGATGCCAAGGATCCAAAAATGGCAGCTTACCGCAACGCCATCCTAAAAATGTCAGCTCGGTTCGAGGGGCTTGAATTTCACCATATAACGCAGGAAAATAATCAGGCGGCAGATGTCCTGGCACGCATCGGTGCAAAACGCGATGTAGTCCCCCCCCCCAACATCTTCTTGGAAAGGCTGTTCAAGCCATCCGTAGCATGGGAAGGGGAGCCGAACAATAACAGCCCGGACCCAACCGCACTGCCCGACACCGAACATTCTGAGACAATCGGAGGCTCTGCCAATGAAATAACACCTTCAGCCCACGTAATAATGGCCGTCATCGCCCCGTGGACAGAACCATTCCTCGCCTACCTTACTAGGCAGGAACTCCCCGAGGACCAAAATGAGGCACGCTGCATAGTGCGGCGATCCAAAGCCTACAGAGTCCACGAGGGAGAGCTTTATAAGAAAAGCACTACCGGAGTCCTTCAAAGGTGCATCTCTGAAGAGGAGGGGTGGAATCTCCTGGCTGAAATTCATGCCGGACTCGGCGGTCATCACGCTGCAGCCCGGTCCCTTGTAAGCAAGGCCTTCCGTACAGGCTTTTATTGGCCGACGGCCCGGGCAGACGCTCAGGACTTAGTCCAACGATGCACCGGTTGCCAGCTCTTTGCAAACCAAAGCCATATGCCACCCACCGCCCTCCAAACTATCACCATTACTTGGCCCTTCGCGGTCTGGGGGCTTGACATGGTTGGACCCCTTAAAGGCAGAACCCACAAGCAAAAATACTTACTAGTCATGGTGGATAAGTTCACCAAATGGATAGAAGCCAAGCCTGTTAAGACGGCCGAATCCGGACTGGTGATAGACTTTGTATCCGGGGTTGTACACCGTTACAGCGTCCCCCACAGCATCATCACTGATAACGGCACGAACTTTACGGACGGCGAGGTAAAACTCTGGTGCAAAAACATGGGCATCAAGCTTGATTATGCTTCCGTCTATCACCCACAAACTAACGGCCAGGTCGAACGTGCAAATGGTCTTATCATGAGCGGCATCAAACCCAGATTAGTGCGGTCCCTCAAGGAATCTAACACGCACTGGGTAGAGGAGCTCGACTCCATACTCTGGGGGCTGTGGACCACGCCGAATCGCACCACCACATACACACCATTCTTTATGGTGTATGGCGCAGAGGCGGTTTTGCCTTGCGACATAATTCATGACTCACCTCAAGTGCTCATGTTTGAAGAAAGAGAAGCCGAGCTCGATCGGCAGGACAGCTTGGACGCATTGGAGGAGGAGCGTGATGTGGCAAAAGCCCATTCCGCATTCTATCAACAGCGGGCTCGAAGATACCAAAGCAGAGAAGTACGGGCCAAAAATTACAATGTTGGCGAATTAGTTCTACGACTACCGGACAAGAAAAAGGACAAACTCAAGCCCAAGTAGGAAGGTCCCTTCATAATTGACCAAGTCCTGACTGGTGGAGCGTACCGCCTGCGGGATGCATCAGATAACCGACTCGAGCCAAACCCATGGAACGCAGCCCGTCTCTGAAGATTCTATGCCTAGCGCCGGACTCTATGTTTGTCTCCTTCCTCTGTCCATTTTTATATATATTCTGTCTTACATTTCTCTTCTTCTTCTTCTCTCTCTCTCTTATAGCCTTTAAAGGCTCATAAAGTGACGCGCTATCCACGCTCATTAAACCTGGGGGCTTCTTTAAACAGAAGCTTATTCATACAGGCTTCATGCCCAACACATGTGTCACACTTCCGCATGTACCTTTTATTCACCATTATATGCATCGATATGACTTAAGTTTTGGCCAAGCTGGGTTGCCTGGCTCATGTGCTTACCCCTACGTTCCCGATTGTTCGGCTAGGTGGTAAAGGGAGCACCTCTGCGATTGTTACCGCCAGGTCAGCCGGACGTGTACCTCAAACTGGGTGAAGCCGAAAGCTAGCGTTCTTAAGGGAATATTCGGTCGGTGAACTAAAGATGATCTTTTTTTATTTTTATCTATACGCCCCCAGATGTTTTTCCTGCGTTTCTTTTCGTAGCATGGACATGCACCTTAGGGCATGCCTCCCAGGGAAAGGAACCCCTAACGGAACTATTCTCCCTGGAAGATGTTTCTTACTAACCATGTAATATAACATACCTAGTCGGGCACTTGTCTGTTCACGCCCCAATGACCCCTACGCCTAGTCTCCATGCATTCCCCGGTTCCTATATAACCGCATGGGAATTCAAACACACTCTGGACCATCAGGTCCCGAGGCTGAAGCGAAAAGGTCGGCCATGACAAATGATCTACAATCCGGCTAGAAGGCATTATAAATGTCAATTAAATTACATAGTCATTTTGACTGGTTGTATTCCTCTTCAATACCATCTAACAGGCTGTCTAATTTACAGTCCTGCTGGGAATACTTTGCGGCCAAATCTACTTGGCCGTATACTAAGCTTACAGGGATCTCCTTCCCATCGGGCCCTACAGGACCGACCTCGGCCATGTGGTTGGGGTCAGCCTTTGCGTACCACGTCTTCACCATGGCCCAGGCCTCCCTAGCGCCTTGACGGTAGGCTGATATCTTCCACAATCGGAAGCGCCGCCGTGCTCCCTTTAGCTTCTCCACAAGCTCTCCAAGACCTTCGGGCATGGAGACAGATGGCCACAGGGCCTGGGCGACGCCTTGCATCACCTGCCGAACTCGATCAAGCAGTTACGAGAGCTCGGGAAGAAGGTCACCCATAGAACCGGGCATCTCCTCTGCAGGACGACCTTTTAGCACACCTACAGACATTGCTCTGTTAGTCGACTTCCCCGCCGAACTTTCTTTCAAAAGGTTCATTCAAGCACTTACTAAATATGCCGCACCGAAGCCGCTGATTCTCCTTCACGGAGTCTGATAGCTGGGCACGAACATCTTTCAGCTCGACGCCCGGCTTGGTGTTGGCATCTTGGAGATTGTTCTTCTTCCCCATCACCTTTATCAGCACCCTCTCACCAGCCTTTAGCTGGCGTAGGAGGTGTTGCCTTTCCGGATTCAATCCGGCGCCATCTGCAATTTCATTTGTCAGATTCGCACCAAAGTCGTGCTTCGCAAAATACTTATCTTTCGAAGTGTATATTACCAGAGGGGGTCTCCTTAGGCTCCCCTGCCACGGCTAGTGCGGCCTCCAGTTGGGCTTTGCACTCTTCCAGCTCCTTGGACAGTAGGGAATTCTTTTCTGTAAGAACCTGCATATCAAATGATCCTTAAATCAGTTATTCTAACTGTTTCAAGTCTCGGGGGCTACTGCTATATATAATTACGAAAATTTCCTTACCCGTATGTCTTTTACATATTGCTCCGTGGCTCTAGCTAGACCATTTTGAGCGGCACAGAGGTGCGCATCTCCCAAGTTGAAGGCATCTAACGCCCCTTGGGAGAAACAAGCGTCGCGAAGAATTGTCCGGCGACGCCTGTGGTTCATGGCACTCTCCACCTCAGAGTTGGTGGCAGACAACCCGTCCACATCCTCCGTCGGAGGAGTGTCTGGCGCGCGCCTTGCGTTCGCCTCCGCCTCCGGACCAGGCTTTGGAGCCTGGCTGGTGGAGGCGCGATTGGCAGCCTCTCCGGGTATAGTCCGGTGAGGTCTCTTTGTCCTGAAGAGAGCACGAGTGTAAATGTGCCTCGAAGGTATAACACCTGGGATAAGGGGGCGCGCCATACCTTTGCGCTGACGCCTTGGTCCGGACTGCACTTCTTTTTGGCCCACGGGGCCCTACGGCCCCTCGTTGGCTTGTCGCCGCAGGTTGGGCCTTCCGCCTTAAAAACCTCCCCTGCAAAGTTCGGTTGCAATCAGGAAACTGAACACGAGTGGGCGGACACCTATTCGAGGTACTGGGACTTCGATCTCAGGTACCTGGGGCGTCAGGATTAGCCCTGGGTAATCGGCCGTAATGGCCACCAAGGCGTTGTCCTCGCTCAATCGATGGAACACTCCATCAATCAGCTCCACATACATGTCCGGATCCTCTTGAGAGGCTGGGTCGAGGGATCGTCCTGGGTCCTCGGGTTGTGGAGGAGGGCTGCTTATTTCCTTAACAGCCCGGCGCAGTTCCTGCGTTAAAGTCGTCAGACTAAATATTTAACAATGGGAATACAAAACGGATGGACAAGTAAATACGGCCGCTTACCCAGCTCGGGGGATTGTGCATGGAGAATCCACCCTGAGGGTTGACGCGGAGAAATTCCTCCTCTTCTCCCTTATACAAAGTGGACAAGATCTTTAGTAGAGCGGCAGCTGAATCCGGCCCCTTACGACCGTAGCGGGTGGCGTCGTCCTCCCTGTTGAAGTCCCACATGGGGTGGCTTCTATACTGAAGCGGCTGCACCCCCCGCATAATGCATTCGGCCATAACCCCGATCATGGTTAGTCCGGAATGGGCTAACAATCTTATTCGGCCCATCAGGTAAATGATGTCCCTGTCACTTTCCCTCTGAGGGCTCCGTGGGCGCCAGCTTAGGCGCTTCTTTAAGGAAGCACTGTTGAATTTAGGGAGGCCAATCCGGACAGGATCCGGCAGCGGGACGTCTTCTATATAGAACCATTCCGAGGGCCAGTCTTCGGACGCCTTCTTTGGGGTTCCGGACAAATATCCGGTCCCGGCGATGCGCCACACTTCGGCTCCGCCCACTTGATACATTGACCCCTTCTTGGAACGGGGCATGAGGCAAAATAACTCCTTCCACAGTCCGAAATGAGCTTCAACACCCAAGAAAAGCTCGCAGAGGGCTACAAAGCCCGCGATATGCAATACTGAGGCATGCGTGAGATGATGTAGCTGGAGGCCGTAGAACTCCAGCAGCCCCCGGAGAAATGGGTGGATTAGAAATCCGAGCCCCCTTATTAAGTAAGGGACAAGTCACACCCACTCTCCTTTGGAGGGATTAGGGGCACTCTCTGCTTGCTCTCCGCCGTTGTAGACGGCAAGACCGGCTCGAGCCAGGACCATGTAGGCCGGGGGAGAAATCCCTTGGTCTGGAGCGTCACTAGCTCGCTATGCGGGATGGAACATCTCTCCCAATATCCAGGCTTAGGGCTGGAAGGGCGAGGGGAGGAGTTGCGACGGCTGGCCATGGTGGAATGGACCTTTGTCGGATGCGCTCTGATGAACACTCGCGGAGGGGAGAAGGTGTGGATTGGATCTAAATCCTCGTCCCCTTAAATAGGGCATCTCATTTACGCGGCAAGGGGTGTGAATGTAAAAACACTCAGACTTTTCATATTCGTTTGACATGTGGGAAGCGGCCATTATTGGGCGTAGAAGCCAAGGAGCGCAACATCTGCAAGAAACCGGACTTTATTCAAACAGGTACACGGAATTTGGAGGAGAACCCGCCTTGCAACGCCGAAGACAATCTGCGCGCCGGACTCATCGTCATAGAAGCCTGGTTCGGGGGCTACTGAGGGAGTCCTGTTTTAGGGGGTGTTCGGATAGCCGGAGTATACCTTCAGCCGGACTCCTGGACTATGAAGATACAAGATTAAAGACTCCGTCCCGTGTCTGGAGGGGACTTTCCTTGGCGTGGAAGGCAAGCTTGGCGATACGGATATGAAGATCTCCTACCATTGTAACCGACTCTATGTAACCCTAACCCTATCCGATGTCTATATAAACCGGAGGGCTTTAGTCCATAGAACAACATACACATCAACAATCATACCATAGGCTAGCTTCTAGGGTTTAGCATCCTCGCTCTCGTGGTAGATCTACTCTTGTACTACCCATATCATCAATATTAATCAAGCAGGACGTAGGGTTTTACCTCCATCGAGAGGGCCCGAACCTGGGTAAAACTTTGTGTCCCTTGTCTCCTGTTACCACCCGGCCTAGACGCACAGTTCGGGACCCCCTACCCGAGATCCGCCGGTTTTGACACCGACACCTAGCCTCCCTTATACAAGAGTAGGCGTTCCAGTCCAACCCGGCACGCACCTTTCAGTCGCTGACGTCACGAAGGCTTCGGCTGATACCACGACGTCGAGTGCCCATAACTGTCCCCGCGTAGATGGTTAGTGCATATAGGCCAGTAGCCAGACTCAGATCAAATACCAAGATCTCGTTAAACATGTTATTTTGAAATAACCGCGAACGCCGACCAAGGCCAGGCCCACCTCTCTCCTAGGTGGTCTCAACCTGCCCTGTCGCTTCGCCACAAAGATCCACTCAGAGAGCCGTCGGGACAAACGTCCTTTCGGACCCAATCCGTGAATCACTCGCGGGTACTCCTACAAGCCGACCCGTCTTTAGTCACCACAAGTATCATATATTATGTATATGTATATACCCGTGATCAACTCCCGAGTGATCACGGCCCGATAGTATAGCCTGGCAGACGGACAAGAATGTATGGCCACTGATGATAAACTAGCATCCTATACTAAGCATTAGGATTGCAGGTAAAGGTAACAACAGTAGTAGCAAGGACAGGCTATGCATCAGGATAGGATTAACGGAAAGCAGTAACATGCTACACTACTCTAATGCAAGCAGTATAGAGAGTAGAGTAGGCGATATCTGGTGATCAAGGGGGGGCTTGCCTGATTGCTCTGGCAAGAGAGAGGGGTCGTCAACACCGTAGTCGTACTGGGTAGCAGCGGCGTCGGTCTCGGTGTCTAGCGAGAGAAGAGGGGGAAGAAACAATAAATATTAAGCAAACAGATGCATAGTGATGCATGACATGACAAGTATCGGTGCTAGGGGTGCCCTAACGCGGTACGAGGCGGTACCGGTGAAGGGGGAAAACATCCGGGGAAGTATTCCCGGTGTTTCACGTATTCAGACAGATGAACCGAAGGGGGAAAGTTGCATGTTTGCTATGCTAGGGATGTGTGACGGACGAACGGACTGCGTATCCGGATTCGTCTCGTGGTTCTGAGCAACTTTCATGTAGAACGTATTTTCATCCGAGTTACGGATTAAAAGATATGATTTTCTAAAGATTTAAATCATTTTCTGATTTTAATTATTTATTTAAATCCAACATTATCCAGAACAGTGTTTGATGATGCAAGCATGACATCAGAGTGATGTCAGCAGGTCAACTGGTCGGTTGACCAGTCAAACCAGACAGGTGGGTCCAGTGGGACACACATGTCATTGTGTGGGTCACTAACAGGGGGTTTAGTCTAACTAATTGGGTTAATTAGTGGGTGGGACCTAGTAGTCAGTGACTATTTAGTTAATTAAATTAATTAATGAAATAATTAGCATTTTATTTATTTACAAAATGTTTTAAATGACGTGGGCCCGCATGTTAGTGGCAGTAGCTGCCACATCAGCGCAGTTGACCTCGGTCAACATGGCCAGTTGGGGCCCCCAGGCCCACAGGCAGTGACCCAGGGGTGGGCCCGGTGTGCCAGCTCAGCGGAGCCGCCGGAGTAGCTCCGGCGAGCTCGCACGCAGTGACCGAACGCCGGCGTGCGTCGGGATTCACCTACGGGGCACCAAATCGAGCGCGGACGGGCGCGTTGGAACGGCAAGACGACGACGCGTCGGTTGGAGGTGGTCTGACGAGATGTGGTGGCCGGAGAAGGGCGCATCGAGCTCATCGCCGGTGAGGGGTTTCGGGCGAGCAACGACAACGGCGATGCGGCGCGCTACTGGGCAAACAGAAGAGCGGGGCGAAGCCTACGCGCGCGCGAGCACAACGGCACGAGCCCGTGACCATTTGGTCACCGGAGACTCGTCGGCGACGAGCTCCGCGGCGGCACGCTCGGGCGCTCGTCGAGCTAGGGGCTAGCGGCCACGAATAAGCGCGTGAGCGGGCGCGTTGTGGTCCTGGAAGCACCAGGAACACGATGTCGTGCTCAGGCGAGCATGACGGAGAGCATGGCCACGGCGGCGAGGCGATCCGCGGCGACGGGCTCACGGCAACGACGACGACGTAGCTACGATGCGTGAGGGGCTTAACGAGGAGGAACAGGAGGCGGAGGAGCTCACCGTGCAGCACGCAAGATGGCCCGTGGTGGTTTAGTAGCAGCAGGGGCGTTGCCGGAGTTGGTGAAGAGCGGCGACAAGGCTCGTCGAAGCAGAGGAGGAAGACGGCGGCGTTGCGGTGGCTCCGAGCTCCAACGGGATGCACCAGTCGAAGCAGCGGACGGCGGCGGACCTTGGGGACACAGTGGGGCGGCAAGGCGGGCGCGGTGGCCGTGGCTAGGCCGGAGCCATGGCGGCGGTGGCGTTCGGCGGCGATGGGGAAGGGGAAGCAGCGCGGTGGATCTGAGGGGGGGAGCGCAGGCACCGAGAGAGGGAGCGGGGGGGAAGTGGGGGGCGGGTTCGAGGAGGCGGGGCGTGGCAGCCTTATCTCCTCCCGGCGTCGGTGCCGGTGAGGCGGTTAGGCGGGGCGCGCCCCTGTTCCGACCTGGGTCGGGGGAACAGGGGAAGGGGACGAGGCAGGGGAGCCGGGCCGTTTGTGGCCAGCTGGGCCACGTGGGCCGGTCTGGCCTGTGAGCTGGGCCGCCTAGTCCAGGGGGGCTTTCTTTCTTTATTTTCTTATGTTTTGTAGTTTCTTTTATTTATTTCTTTTTCCCTTTCTGTTTTATTTAATTTAGGGCATTTAGGTAATTTATACAATTGTGACTTCTACACCATAATTACCTATGCCATTTTTGGCACTGTCCGAACATTTTTGTTTCAACTTTTAAAAACTTTTGTTGTGTGCCATTTTTTTAGAATTGATTTTTGAATCGGTTAACTAACGGAAGTTTAGCAACAGTAATCAAAGATGACTTGGCATCATTAAGAGAGTTTTACTGTAGCCTAATTATCCGGGCGTTACACCCATTGTCACCACAGATACGCACGGCAAGACATACATCAAGTGTTCTCAAATCTTTAAAGACTCAATCCGATAATATAACTTCAAAGGGAAAACTCAATTCATTACAAGAGAGTAGAGGGGGGGAGAAAACATCATAAGATCCAACTATAATAGCAAAGCTTGTGATACATCAAGATCGTATCACCTCAAGAACACGAGAGAGAGAGAGAGAGAGAGATATCAAACACATAGCTACTGGTACATACCCTCAGCCCCGAGGGAGAACTACTCCCTCCTCGTCATGGAGAGCACCGGGATGATGAAGATGGCCACCGGTGAGGGATTGCCCCCTCCGGCAGGGTGCCGGAACGAGTCTAGATTGGCTTTTAGTGGCTACAGAGGCTTCTGGTAGTGGAACTCCCGATCTATTGTGCTCCCCGATCGTATTAGGGTATATGGAGATATATAGGAGGAAGAAGTGCGTCAGTGGAGACATGAGGGGCCCACGAGAGTGGAGGGCGCGCCCAGGGGGGTGGGCGCACCCCCCTACCGCGTGGCTTCCTTGAAGCTTCCTTAACGTGGACTCCAAGTCTCCCGGGTTGCTTTCCTTCCAAAAATAAGTTCCGTGAAGTTTCAGGTCAATTGGACTCCGTTTGATTTTCCTTTCTGCGATACTCTAAAACAAGGAAAAAACAGAAACTGGCACTGGGCTCTAGGTTAATAGGTTAGTCCCAAAAATAATATAAAAGTGTATAATAAAGCCTATAAACATCCAAAGTTGATAATATAATAGCATGGAACAATCAAAAATTATAGATACGTTGGAGACGTATCAGCATCCCCAAGCTTAATCCCTGCTCGTCCTCGAGTAGGTAAATGATAAAAACAGAATTTTTGATGTGGAATGCTACCTAACATATTTCTCAATGAAATTTTCTTTATTGTAGCAAGAATATTCAGATCCGAAAGATTCAAGACAAAAGTTTAATATTGATATAAAAATAATAATACTTCAAGCATACTAACATAGCAATTGTGTCTCTTCAAAATAACATGGCCAAAGAAAGTTATCCCTACAAAATCATATAGTCTGGCTATGCTCCATCTTCACCACACAACGTATTCAAATCATGCACAACCCCGATGGCAAGCCAAGCAATTGTTTCATATTTTTGATGTTCTCAAACTTTTTCAATCTTCACGCAATATATGAGCGTGAGCCATGGATATAGCACTATAGGTGGAATAGGATGGTGGTTGTGGGGAAGACAAAAAGAAGAAGATAGTCTCACATCAACTAGGCGTATCAACGGGCTATGGAGATGCCCATCAATAGATATCAATGTGAGTGAGTAAGGATTGCCATGCAACGAATGCACTAGAGCTATAAATGTATGAAAGCTCAACAAAAGAAACTAGTGGGTGTGCATCCCAACTCGCTTGCTCACAAAGACCTAGGGCATTTTGAGGAAGCCCATCATTGGAATATACAAGCCAAGTTCTATAATGAAAGATTCCCACTAGTATATGAAAGTGACAACATAGGAGACTCTCTATCATGAAGATCATGGTGCTACTTTGAAGCACAAGTGTGGTAAAAGGATAGTAGCATTGCCCCTTCTCTCTTTTTTCTCTCATTTTTTTATTTTTTTTATTTGGCCCTTTTCTCTTTTTTTATGGCCTCTTTTTTTTCTTCTTTTTTTTGTCCGGAGTCTCGTCCCAACTTGTGGGGGAATCATAGTCTCCATCATCCTTTCCTCACTGGGACAATGCTCTAGTAATGATGATCATCACACTTTTATTTTCTTACAACTCAAGAATTACAACTCGATACTTAGAACAAGATATGACTCTATATGAATGCCTCTGGCGGTGTACCGGGATGTGCAATGACTCAAGAGTGACATGTATGGAAGAATTATGAATGGTGGCTTTGCCACAAATACGATGTCAACTACATGATCATCCAAGAAATATGACAATGATGGAGTGTGTCATAATAAACAGAACGGTGGAAAGTTGCATGGCAATATATCTCGGAATGGCTATGGAAATGCCATGATGGGTAGGTATGGTGGCTGTTTTGAGGAAGGTATATGATGGGTGTATGATACTGGCGAAAAGTCCACGGTATTAGAGAGGCTAGCAATGGTGGAAGGGTGAGAGTGCGTATAATCCATGGACTCAACATTAATCATAAAGAACTCACATACTTATTGCAAAAATATATTAGTTATCGAAACAAAGTACTACGTGCATGCTCCTAGGGGGATAGATTGGTAGGAAAAGACCATCGCTCGTCCCCGACCGCCACTCATAAGGAAGACAATCAATAAATAAATCATGCTCTGACTTCATCACATAACGGTTCACCATACGTGCATGCTACGGGAATCACAAACTTCAACACAAGTATTTATCAAATTCACAACTACTCAACTAGCATGACTCTAATATCATCATCTTCATATCTCAAAACAATCATCAAGTATCAAACTTCTCTTAATATTCAATGTACTCTATATGAAAGTTTTTATTATATCCCTCTTGGATGCCCATCATATTAGGACTAGTTTCATAACCAAAGCGAACTACCATGCTGTTCTAAAGACTCTCAAAATAATATAAGTGAATCATGAGAGTTCATCTTTTCTATAAAATAAAACCACCACCGTGCTCTAGAAAGATATAAGTGAAGCACTAGAGCAAATGACAAACTACTCCGAAAGATATAAGTGAAGATCAATGAGTAGTCGAATAATTATGCAACTATGTGAAGACTCTCTAACATTTAATAATTTCAGATCTTGGTATTTTATTCAAACATCAAGCCAATCCTAACAAAATAAATTGACGCTCCAAGCAAAACACATATCATGTGGCGAATAAAAATATAGCTCCAAGTAAAGTTACCGATGAACGAAGACGAAAGAGGGGATGCCTTCCGGGGCATCCCCAAGCTTAGGATCTTGGTTGTCCTTGAATATTACCTTGGGGTGCCTTGGTCATCCCCAATCTTAGGCTCTTGCCACTCCTTATTCCATAATCCATCGAATCTTTACCCAAAACTTGAAAACTTCACAACACAAAACTTAACAGAAAACTCGTAAGCTCCGTTAGCGAAGGAAAACAAAACACCACTTCAAGGTACTATAATGAACTCATTCTTTATTTATATTGGTGTTAAACCTACTGTATTACAACTTCTATATGGATAATAAACTATTTTACTAGCCATAGATTCATCAAAATAAGTAAACAACACATGAAAAACAGAATCTGTCAAAAACAGAACAGTCTGTAGTAATCTGTAACTAACGCAAACTTCTGGAACCTCAAAAATTATAAAATAAATTTCTGGACTTGAGGAATTTATCTATTAATCATCTTAAAAAAGAATTAACTAAATATCACTCTCCAATAAAAAATGGCAGCAATTCTCGTAAGCGCTAAAGTTTCTATTTTTTGCAGCAAGATCAAAAAGACTTTCCCCAAGTCTTCCCAAAGGTTCTACTTGGCACAAACACTAATTAAAATCATAAAACCACATCTAAACAGAGGCTAGATGAATTATTTATTACTAAACAGTAACAGAAAGCAAGGAACAAAAAAAAAGTTGGGTTGCCTCCCAACAAGCGCTATCGTTTAACGCCCCTAGCTAGGCACGATGATTTCAATGATGCTCACATAAAAGATAAGAATTGTAACATAAAGAGAGCATCATGAAGAATATAAATAGCACATTTAAGTCTAACCCTCTTCCTATGCATAGGGATTTTGTGAGCAAACAACTTGTGGGAACAAAAATCAACTTGCATATGAAGGTAAAACAAGCATAACTTCAAAATTTTAAGCACATAGAGAGGAAACTTGATATTATTGCAATTCCTACAAGCATATGTTCCTCCCTCATAATAATTTTCAGTAGCATCATGAATGAATTCAACAATATAACCAGCACCTAAAGCATTCTTTTCATGATCTACAAGCATATAATTTTTATTACTCTCCACATAAGCAAATTTCTTCTCATCAATAGTAGTGGGAGCAAACTCAACGAAATAATTATCATGTGAGGCATAATCCAATTGAAAATTAAATTGTGATGACAATTTTCATGGTTATCATTATTCTTTATAGCATACAAGTCATCACAATAATCATCATAGATAGCAACTTTGTTCTCATAGTCGATTGGAACCTCTTCCGGAATAGTGGATTCATCACAAAATAAAGTCATGACCTCTCCAAATCCATTTTCATCAATATAATCATCATAAATAGGAGGCATGATTTCATCATAATAAATTTGCTCATCAAAACTTGGGGGACAAAAAATATCATCTTCATCAAACATAGCTTCCCCGAGCTTGTGGCTTTGCATATCATTAGCATCATGGATATTCAAGGAATTCATACTAACAACATTGCAATCATGCTCATCATTCAAATATTTAGTGCCAAACATTTTAATGCATTCTTCTTCTAACACTTTGACACAATTTTCCTTCCCATCATACTCACGAAAGATATTAAAAATATGAAGCGTATGAGGCAAACTTAATTCCATTTTTTGTTTTGTAATTTTCTTTTATAAACTAAACTAGTGCTAAAACAAGAAACAAAAAGATTTGATTGCAAGATCTAAAGATATACCTTCAAGCACTCACCTCCCCGGCAATGGCGCCAGAAAAGAGCTTGATGTCTACTACACAACCTTCTTCTTGTAGACGTTGTTGGGCCTCCAAGTGCAGAGGTTTGTAGGACAGTAGCAAATTTCCCTCAAGTGGATGACCTAAGGTTTATCAATCCGTAGGAGGCGTAGGATGAAGATGGTCTCTCTCAAGCAACCCTGCAACCAAATAACAAAGAGTCTATTGTGTCCCCAACACACCCAATACAATGGTAAATTGTATAGGTGCACTAGTTCGGCAAAGAGATGGTGATACAAGTGGTATATGGATAGTAGATAAAGGTTTTTGTAATCTGAAAATATAAAAACAGCAAGGTAACTAATGATAAAAGTGAGCGTAAACGGTATTGCAATGCGTTGAAACAAGGCCTAGGGTTCATACTTTTGCTAGTGCAAGTTCCCTCAAAAATAATAACATAATTGGATCACATAACTATCCCTCAACATGCAACAAAGAGTCACTCCAAAGTCACTAATAGTGGAGAACAAACGAAGAGATTATGGTAAGGTACGAAACCACGTCAAAGTTATTCTTTCCAATCAATCTGTTGGGCTATTCCTATAAATGTCACAAATAGCCCTAGAGTTCGTACTAGAATAACACCTTAAGACACAAATCAACCAAAACCCTAATGTCACCTAGATACTCCAATGTCACCTCAAGTATCCGTGGGTATGATTATACGATATGCATCACACAATCTCAGATTCATCTATGCAACCAACACATAGAACCTCAAAGAGCTCCCCAAAGTTTCTACCGGAGAATCACGACGAAAACTTGTGCCAACCCCTATGCATAGGTTCATGGGCGGAACCCGCAAGTTGATCACCAAAACATACATCAAGTGAATCACGTGGTATCCCATTGTCACTACAAATACGCACGACAAGACATACATCAAGTGTTCTCAAATCTTTAAAGACTCAATTTGATAAGATAACTTCAAAGGGAAAACTCAATCCATTACAAGAGAGTAGAGGGGTGAGAAAACATCATAAGATCCAACTATAATAGAAAAGCTCGCGATACATCAAGATCGTATCACCCCAAGAACACGAGAGAGAGATAGAGAGAGATCAAACACATAGCTACTAGTACATACCCTCAGCCCCGTGTAACGCCCTCGATGCGGCTATATCTCCCACGTGTCGAAGCACGACTTAGAGGCATAACCGCATTGAAAGCAATGTCGCAAGTGAGGTAATCTTCACACGACCCATGTAATACATAAGGGAAAGAGATACATAGTTGGCTTACACTCGCCACTTCACACAATACATGAATAAAGCATTGCATCATCCAAATACAATCAGGGCCCGACCACGGAGCCAAAATAAAAGAAGACTACCCCAAATGCTATACAGATCCTTTATCGACCCCAACTGGGCTCCACTACTGATCAACTGGAAAACGGAACAACATAAAGAACACGATCTTCATCGAGCCCCTCCTTGAGCTTGGTCGCGTCACCTGCTCGGTAACATTGGCACCTGCAAACTGGTTTTGGAAGTATCTGTGAGTCACGGGGACTCAGCAATCTCGCACCCTCGCGATCAAGACTATTTAAGCTTATAGGAAGGGTAAAAGGTATGAGGTGGAGCTGCAGCAAGCGACTAGCATATATGGTGGCTAACATATTCGCAAAAGAGAGCGAGAAGAGAAGGCAAAGCACGAACGAAGAACTATGATCAAGAAGTGATCCTAGAACAACCTACGTCAAACATAACTCCAACACCGTGTTCACTTCCCGGACACCGCCGGAAAGAGACCATCACGGTAACACACGCGGTTGATGTATTTTAATTAAGGTCAACTTCAGGTTTTCTACAACCGGACATTAACAAATTCCCATCTGCCCATAACATCAGGCACGGCTTTCGAAAGTTCAAATCCCTACAGGGGAGTCCCAACTTAGCCCATCACAAGCTCTCACGGTCAACGAAGGATATTCCTTCTAGCGGGAAGACCCGATTAGACTCGGAATCCCGGTTACAAGACATTTCGACAATGGTAAAACAAGTCCAGCAACACCGCCCGAATGTGCCGACAAATCCCGATAGGAGCTGCACATATCTCGTTCTCAGGGCACACTCAGATTGTCCAAACTTCCGGTAGGCCAGCCCAGAGTTGCCCCTGGTGGCCACCGGCGGCTGACAGTTTGGACCAACACTCAGAGGAGCACTAGCCCAGGGGGGGTTAAAATAATGATGACCCTTGAGTCTGCAGAACCCAAGGGAAAGAAAAGGCTAGGTGGCAAATGGTAAAACCAAGGTTGGGCATTGCTGGAGGAGTTTTATTCAAGGCGAACTGTCAAGGGGTTCCCATTATTACCCAACCACGTAAGGACCGCAAAATCCGGGAACATAACACCGATATGACGGAAACTAGGGCGACAAGAGTGGAACAAAACACCAGGCATAAGGCTGAGCCTTCCACCCTTTACCAAGTATATAGATGCATTAGTTAAATAAGAGTTATTGTGATATCCCAACAAGTAAACATGTTCCAACAAGGAACAACATCTCCATGATCCAACAAGGAACAAACTTCATCTTCACCTGCAACTAATAACGCTATAAGAGGGGCTGAGCAAAGCGGTAACATGGCCAAACAACGGTTTGCTAGGACAAGGTGGGTTAGAGGCTTCGTTCAACAATATGGGAGGCATGATAAGCAAGTGGTAGGTATCGCAGCATAGGCATAGCAAAAGAGCGAGCAACTAGCAAGCAAACATAGAAGTGATTTCGAGGGTATGGTCATCTTGCCTGAAATCCCGCAAGGAAGAAGAACGAGTCCATGAAGAAGATAAATGGACGTAGTCGAACGGATCCTCACAACTCTGGAACGAAACCGAAGCTAACGCGAGAAGCAACCTGGAAAGAAGCAAACAACATAATAAACAACCAACACATAATCATGGCATGATGCACAACCAAGTATGATGCATTTCCGGTTTAAATATGCATGGCATGGCAAGGGGCACAAACAAAACTACAAGTTAAGTGGAGCTCAATATGCAACGGGTTGCATATTGACGGAACACCATATCAATTATTTAGTTCTCTCTCGGCTAGGTACTCAACAATATTAAATGTTGGTTAACATGGCAAGAGGTGTAGCATAACAAACTATACCATCTAAACAATTTAAATGGGGCCGGATATAATAAACAACAAAACCGGTAAATCCCCATATGCAATTATCAATTTGGTGCAACGACAATTTTAACCAATCTTAAAGTTGTTATCATGATGCGGATGACATGTGCAAGTTTATGCAATTTCTATTAAAAGTTGACAAGAGCAATATGAAGCATTTGTCACCGTGGTGGAAAGGGAAAGGGGTGCCACGGCAATGTCCCGGTTTCCGGTAACTCGATTGAGATGCCGGTGCAAAAGGAAAAGTGTCGGGGGCGTGTCAAAAGATGGTGGGGAGCTCCCGGATTCCGGGTGTCCCACGAGTTGGCGACAAGGAAACGAGTGATAATTTGGACATGGTGCAAACACGAGCATCTCAACCATCGCAAGCATTTGTTCACGGACGTCTTCTCGAGGTTATACCTTCGAAGCATGCAATTCCGGAACGAATCAAGTCGGCGTAGAGGAAGTAGGTGTCCTCGCGACGGCGGTAGTGGAAGTAGTCGCTCCTGCTTCGTAGATGTTCACACTCCGTAGGTGTTTGGGGTCAACAAGGAACTTGCCGTCCACGGGTCTTCGAGGGTTGACGGTACATGTTCTGAAGACATTCGGGGTCGTGGGTTGTTGAGCATAGTCGTTGTTGGACTTGCCGGATCCGATGCCTCCGGGCATAGTGGTACACGTTCATGGAGTAGGTCGTACACGTCGTCAGTAGATGTTCACTTGACGGCCTTCAACGGCGATAGTTGTTCTCATTTCGTCGTGGAACTTGGCGATTCCGGAGACGGCGGAAGACGAACTTGGCGGTCCTCATTGACCTATTACTTGGTGTTTTTCGGCATCGGACGTCGAGGTACTTGGTGGATCCGTGGTGCTCGCAGTCCGTCATGGTACTTGACGGTCTCGCGCGGGGCAGCAACATGTAGTCGAACTAGGGTCTCGGTCCTAGCGATCAAAAGGGTACTTGCGGTCTTGATGAATCCGTAGTGGTACTGAGTGAGATCACGGCCACGGCAGTCTTTGAACTTGGTTTTCCTGTATAAGACTCCACGGGTCCTGGGAGGACTCGGCAATGGCCATGTCAAAGAGGCGACGATAGATGATGAAGCACGGAGCAACAGCTCGAGTCGCGGGAGCAGCAGCTGTCACAGGCGGAGGTTAGGCTGGAGCTCCTGGCTGCAGCGGCGCGGCGCCCGAGCAGGATCCAGCGGCAAGGCAAGGCGATGAGGAGGAGCCTGCGAGGGACCCTGGCGGGGAGGCGGTGGAGGACGATGCGCAGCTGAACGAGGCCGGCGGCGCCGTGAGCCGGCAGGGTGGAGCCGAGGAGGACATCCGGCGACGACCGTTGCTGGGGCTCCGGCGAGCTCTGGCCAAAACTGTTGGGACGAGCAGTGCGGGGGATCCTGCTGGCCGTGGAGGACAAAGGATGCGGGCACGGGAACGAGGTAGGGCTCGGTAGAGGAAGCGGGAGGCGGCCATGGCGCGCGGAGGATAAGCAGGAAGAAGGCCATGGCAACGAGGAGGGGCGTGCGGGATCGGGCGTGTGTGGAGACGGCGCAGGACGAATCGATGGGAGAGGGAGAGAGCGAGAGATGGGGATCGGGCTGTGGGGACTCCTGGCGGCGCAAGGAGGTGAACGAAGGGAAAAGAGGACCGAGGGGGATCGGGCTAGGTTAGAATTGGTGGGGGTCGGCTGGGCCTATGGGCCGGCGCGGGAGGTCTACTGGCCTAGGTGGGCTGGCGCGAGAGTCCCAGTGTGGAGGGCGTCGGCTGGGCCATAGAAGGAGAATGGGCCTGCTGCTCTCTCTCACTCCTCTCTAATTTGCTTTAACAAAAAAACAAATAGAGAGAAGAGAAAAAAGAGAGGGTTAGGGAAAGAATATTTCAGAAAATAAAATATTCTTGGAGCGCCAGAACTTGGCACAAATAGAATAAAATGGTTTGGCAATATTTTAGAGAAAGAAAAATAATTCAAGTTTGAATTAGATTCAAACTTGAGCCATTTTTTAATCCAACCAAAACAAGTCCAGAGGATCTGAAAATTGGAGGAGGTGTTCCTGGCACGGTCTAGAATTTATAGGAAAAGAATGGACATTAATAGAGAAGGGTAAAATGGGACTATCAAACGATGGGAAATAGAAGGAAAGGAGAAGGAGATGATGCATGGGACGAAGGCATGAGGAAATATTTTTGCAAGTGTGTTCATGGGTGATTCCGAAAATGGAATATTTAATATAGCTCCCTAATATCGGGAGGATATGTTATAAAGAGAGCTCACCCTGTGAATTCCCTCGATTTAAATGGATCAAAGATCCATGCCATTTATTTAGTTGAGTTAAGAAAATAAATGACATGATGCAATGCACATGATGCAAAGAACCAAACAATTCACACGATGAAACCCGGAAATCCTGGAAGGCATCTGAAGCTCTGGTCTTGGGGTGTCACAACACTCCACCACTACGAGAGGATCTCGTCCCGAGATCTAGAATGGCACCGGAGGGAAAACGGAAGAGAAAGAGAAGAGGTAAAGCTAAGTTGCTTCTTTGACCAAAGAGTGAAACCACGAACCTTGAGAGTTTGAACAAATTGAAAGAAATGAAACAACGGAGAAGAACAAAGTTCGAAACACTCCGTTAAGAAAGAGGAAAAAAGGAACCGATTCGGGTAGCACTCCGGTTGATAAGGGATGCAAGACTTGATAAGGCGAAAAGAACTTGAGCGGAGGACACAACACTCCGATTAAATGGATAAGCACGAAAAGAACATGATTTTGACAAACGAGATGATGTGTTGAAAAGAGCAACATCACAATGCCTCCGGAACGAAAGAATAGAATATAGATAATTGAAATAAAAGAATGGAGAAGCAAATGCCAACTTCTGCCACAAAAGAGTTTGAGAAGGCATCCTTAGGAGAAGGGTCGAATGGAGTTGTTGGAACACCAACAACGAAAAAGGATAAACTTGATATGGTCTTATGGAATACATCTCAAATTATGAGGTGACAACCTGCCACTAACAAAATCAAAGATTGGATTGATATCAACAAGGAGACGAGAAACCTATTCACCGGGAGGATAGATGAAGAACTTGGGTCATTTATGAGCACCATGGACAGCAACAATCCTCAGGGAAGGCTTTAGGTGAAATGTAACCCAAGATAATTCCAATGAATAGGTTGATGGATTTAAAATACCTCATTCTTAACAACATGTGAATCATGGAACATGAACTCAAATTATCAAGAATGACATAATACCACCTCCAATGATACATTAGACAGAAATGCACTCCGGATTACAATATGAAGAAAGCTTGAGCTCCTTTGAAAAGAATGTTGATGAACGCTTCGAGAAGGAATTAGATCCTTGATGGACCATCATGTAGAACCTTCAAGAAGAACTCCGGTAACAAAAGAATGATCAAATGGAAAGAAAGATGAGAAGAGTAAGGTTGAAGCCTTGCAATGATTAGATGGATCTTCGCGATGAACTAAATTGAGAGAGCTTGGAACTCCGGAAAAGAAAAGAAGAAACAATTGAGACCAAGAATTTTGATGAGGCTCCGGAATAAGGAATTAATCACTTGGATGAAACAAGAATAAGAATTACATTATGCTTATCCTTCACTAATTAAATTGATGACAATCAACGGATTTGACATATTACTTATTCTCATAGAAAAGATTAAGAGAGATATAACATAAACTTGGAAAGGTCTTCGACGAACCATCGGTAGGATTTGGAAAACAAGGAATGAGTTGATATGATAACCATGGAATAGAATCTTGAGCAAACCACCGTAAGAATTGAAAATGAACGAAGAGAAGATAAAGAAACACCGTGAAGAATTAACAAATGAACGAAGATGTTTGAGAGAATTTAGATACACATGAACGAAGAGACCCCGAGCTGATTAGAGAAATTTGAATGATGCACCGGTTAGATTTGGAGAATGAGAGATGAAAGCTGGAATGAATAATCCTGAATTGATGGCCTTCAGATAAACAAACTGAAAAGACTCCTGAATTATTCCGGATGGGTGAAAAGAATTCTCATATTCAAAACAATTATGAGGGGATGGCAACAGGCTAGAATCACGAATCTTGAAGAGAATGGAGCAGGATTGAGAGAAAATCTTCTTTGGTCTCCAAATTTTTGAATTACGACGAGAAATACCACCATGAATTGTTTAGACACTCCGGAAGAATCAAAACAAAGAAGTTGAGCCAATGATGAAAAGAATTGTGAAAGATCTAGGAGAAGGCATTCGATTGATGATACTCATACTTACATCAAACTTTGAAATGAAATTTGATAGTAACGCCGTGAAAAGAAGAGTCGGGTAAGATCCTGGGAAAAGACCTGTGGGTTAGGGCCCACTCAAGAGAAACATCGTTGAAATGATTTAAAGAGAGAGATTGCACCGGTTGAATTGAATGTCTTGAATGAGATAACATCCTCGAAAGAGCTTGAACGAAAGCAGAGTGTAAGCAAGAATCTTCGGGATATCTTGAACACTCCAGAACAATTGAACAGCGAGAAGTGAATGAATATGAGGTGCACCGGCATGAGAAGGTATTTGAAACGAGGAAAGGATATGATCAACAAAGCTTTAATTGGCTCCACCGGAGAAGAAAAAGAATTAAGAATGATGAATGTGTAGAGCATCTTCACAAGAACCACCGGGTAAGAATATTAACGGAAAAGAATGGAGAGACTTCACATGAATAAAAGGATACTTGATTAAGACATCTGAGTCCTTGAAGAAAACAAGGGTGGGAGGGTGGGAAAACACCGTTGAGAAGAAAAGATAATTGATCTTGCTGATGTTGAAATGATCGGATCCACTTGAAGAGAAACAAGCCGGTTGAACAAGATTGACATGACAATCTCGATTATCATGAAGGATTGGTATTCACATCGGAGTATGAGAACACCATTTGGGGAAGGTATGGAATCAACACTTGACATTGAAGCAACTCGAATACCACAACTCAAAACAAAACAAAGGATTGGCTTGCAGAATAAGCCGGAACAAACATATGATAGAGATTTCGTCTGAAGTTTTCGTGGTGGGGCCTACACGGGCTCGATCGTACAGCACCATCATGTGCAAGGCAGTGCACATGACATACGAAGCATCCCCGAGTCGGCATAGCCAAGGACTCTTTAAGACACAACGAGACCACTGTAAAACCGACCGTGAATAGGCGGACCACTAGACGTTGAACCCCAATTTCATATCATACATCTGTCGGAAAGATATCCTAAGAGCTACTTGAATTCCCACTTATAAACTCCCGAAATTTTCCCAGTTATGCAATCAGGTGTTGGGGATACAGGGGAAGCATAATATCTCACCCAAACTAGCAAATCCTACATCCAGCTGTATCCATCCTTCAACACATAACCAAGAAACCTTCGGAAATCGTCTACCTCAACCTTCGAAAAGCATCCGTTATACGAGTTATGGCAATACTCCCGAACTCCCGCCTCAGTACTGGGTGGCGTCGAGGTTATCTCACCAACAACTGTATAAAAGAGATTTTCGATGTCGGCGAACTAAACTCAGGTATTCCAGAACTGCAACGATAAGATCGTGACGACAACACCTCGGAGCTCAACTCCCCGGGACACTGCCACAACCCCTAAATGACAGGAGGCACCAAGAACAATGTTCTCGTCACAAAACCATCGGAACGATTCCAAGATACCCACGTGATCCTAAAAAAAATAGTGAAATTTGAGAAGAGAAGAGTCAAAACTCTACGTCAGGGTGCCTCACTAGAGCGATGAAGGGACTGGGGAGTAAAAAGAATTCCTAAACTCTCCGATATATATAATCCTAAATGACTCAAAACGTTTTTCTAGACTCAACAACGACTGCTAATTCGATCAAGCAGTGGGGGCTCCTAAGGTCGGGGAAGGCTCTGATTACCAACTTGTAACGCCCTCGATGCGGCTATATCTCCCACATGTCGAAGCACGACTTAGAGGCATAACCGCATTGAAAGCAATGTCGCAAGTGAGGTAATCTTCACACGGCCCATGTAATACATAAGGGAAAGAGATACATAGTTGGCTTACACTCGCCACTTCACACAATACATGAATAAAGCATTGCATCATCCAAATACAATCAGGGCCCGACCACGGAGCCAAAATAAAAGAAGACTACCCCAAATGCTATACAGATCCTTGATCGACCCCAACTGGGCTCCACTACTGATCAACTGGAAAACGGAACAACATAAAGAACACGATCTTCATCGAGCTCCTCCTTGAGCTTGGTTGCGTCACCTGCTCGGTAACATCGGCACCTGCAAACTGGTTTTGGAAGTATCTGTGAGTCACGGGGACTCAGCAATCTCGCACCCTCGCGATCAAGACTATTTAATCTTATAGGAAGGGTAAAAGGTATGAGGTGGAGCTGCAGCAAGCGACTAGCATATATGGTGGCTAAAATATTCGCAAAAGAGAGCGAGAAGAGAAGGCAAAGCACGAACGAAGAACTATGATCAAGAAGTGATCCTAGAACAACCTACGTCAAACATAACTCCAACACCGTGTTCACTTCCCGGACACCGCCGGAAAGAGACCATCACGGTAACACACGCGGTTGATGTATTTTAATTAAGGTCAACTTCAGGTTTTCTACAACCGGACATTAACAAATTCCCATCTGCCCATAACCGCGGGCACGGCTTTCGAAAGTTCAAATCCCTACAGGGGAGTCCCAACTTAGCCCATCACAAGCTCTCACGGTCAACGAAGGATATTCCTTCTAGCGGGAAGACCCGATCAGACTCGGAATCCTGGTTACAAGACATTTCGACAATGGTAAAACAAGTCCAGCAACACCGCCCGAATGTGCCGACAAATCTCGATAGGAGCTGCACATATCTCGTTCTCAGGGCACACTCAGATTGTCCAAACTTCCGGTAGGCCAGCCCAGAGTTTCCCCTGGTGGCCACCGGCGGCTGACAGTTTGGACCAACACTCAGAGGAGCACTAGCCCAGGGGGGTTAAAATAATGATGACCCTTGAGTGTGCAGAACCCAAGGGAAAGAAAAGGCTAGGTGGCAAATGGTAAAACCAAGGTTGGGCATTGCTGGAGGAGTTTTATTCAAGGCGAACTGTCAAGGGGTTCCCATTATTACCCAACCGCGTAAGGACCGCAAAATCCGGGAACATAACACCGATATGACGGAAACTAGGGCGGTAAGAGTGGAACAAAACACCACGCATAAGGCTGAGCCTTCCACCCTTTACCAAGTATATAGATGCATTAGTTAAATAAGAGTTATTGTGATATCCCAACAAGTAAACATGTTCCAACAAGGAACAACATCTCCATGTTCCAACAAGGAACAAACTTCATCTTCACCTGCAACTAATAACGCTATAAGAGGGGCTGAGCAAAGCGGTAACATGGCCAAACAACGGTTTGCTAGGACAAGGTGGGTTAGAGGCTTGGTTCAACAATATGGGAGGCATGATAAGCAAGTGGTAGGTATCGCAGCATAGGCATAGCAAAAGAGTGAGCAACTAGCAAGCAAACATAGAAGTGATTTCGAGGGTATGGTCATCTTGCCTGAAATCCCGCAAGGAAGAAGAACGAGTCCATGAAGAAGATAAACGGATGTAGTCGAACGGATCCTCACAACTCTGGAACGAAACCGAAGCTAACGCGAGAAGCAACCCGAAAAGAAGCAAACAACATAATAAACAACCAACACATAATCATGGCATGATGCACAACCAAGTATGATGCATGTCCGGTTTAAATATGCATGGCATGGCAAGGGGCACAAACAAAACTACAAGTTAAGTGGAGCTCAATATGCAACGAGTTGCATATTGACGGAACACCATATCAATTATTTAGTTCTCTCTCGGCTAGGTACTCAACAATATTAAATGTTGGTTAACATGGCAAGAGGTGTAGCATAACAAACTATACCATCTAAACAATTTAAATGGGGCCGGATATAATAAACAACAAAACCGGTAAATCCCCATATGCAATTATCAATTTGGTGCAATGACAATTTTAACCAATCTTAAAGTTGTTATCATGATGCGGATGACATGTGCAAGTTTATGCAATTTTTATTAAAAGTTGACAAGAGCAATATGAAGCATTTGTCACCGTGGTGGAAAGGGAAAGGGGTGCCACGGCAATGTCCCGGTTTCCGGTAACTCGATTGAGATGCCGGTGCAAAAGGAAAAGTCTCGGGGGCGTGTCAAAAGATGGTGGGGCGCTCCCGGATTCCGGGTGTCCCACGAGTTGGCGACAAGGAAACGAATGATAATTTGGACATGGTGCAAACACGAGCATCTCAACCATCGCAAGCATTTGTTCACGGGCGTCTTCTTGAGGTTATACCTTCGAAGCGTGCAATTCCGGAACGAATCAAGTCGGCGTAGAGGAAGTAGGTGTCCTCGCGACGGCGGTAGTGGAAGTAGTCGCGCCCGCTGCGTAGATGTTCACACTCCGTAGGTGTTTGGGGTCAACAAGGAACTTGCCGTCCACGGGTCTTCGAGGGTTGACGGTACATGTTCTGAAGACATTCGGGGTCGTGGGTAGTTGAGCATAGTCGTTGTTGGACTTGCCGGATCCGATGCCTCCGGGCATAGTGGTACACGTTCACGGAGTAGGTCGTACACGTCGTCGGTAGATGTTCACTTGACGGCCTTCAACGGCGATAGTTGTTCTCATTTCGTCGTGGAACTTGGCGATTCCGGAGACGGCGGAAGACGAACTTGGCGGTCCTCGTTGACCTATTACTTGGTGTTTTTCGGCATTGGACGTCGAGGTACTTGGTGGATCCGTGGTGCTCGCGGTCCGTCATGGTACTTGACGGTCTCGCGCGGGGCAGCAACATGTAGTCGAACTAGGGTCTCGGTCCTAGCGATCAAAAGGGTACTTGCGGTCTTGATGAATCCGTAGTGGTACTGAGCGAGATCACGGCCACGGCAGTCTTTGAACTTGGTTTTCCTGTATAAGACTCCACGGGTCCTGGGAGGACTCGGCAATGGCCATGTCAAAGAGGCGACGATAGATGATGAAGCACGGAGCAACAGCTCGAGTCGCGGGAGCAGCAGCTGTCACAGGCGGAGGTTAGGCTGGAGCTCCTGGCTGCAGCGGTGCGGCGCCCGAGCAGGGTCCAGCGGCAAGGCAAGGCGATGAGGAGGAGCCTGCGAGGGACCCTGGCGGGGAGGCGGTGGAGGACAGTGCGCAGCTGAAGCGAGGCCGGCGGCGCCGTGAGCCGGCAGGGTGGAGCCGAGGAGGACATCCGGCAACGACCGTTGCTGGGGCTCCGGCGAGCTCTGGCCAAAACTGTTGGGACGAGCAGTGCGGGGGATCCTGCTGGCCGTGGAGGACGAAGGATGCGGGCACGGGAACGAGGTAGGGCTCGGTAGAGGAAGCGGGAGGCGGCCATGGCGCGCGGAGGATAAGCAGGAGGAAGGCCATGGCAACGAGGAGGGGCGCGCGGGATCGGGCGTGTGCGGAGACGGCGCAGGACGGATCGATGGGAGAGGGAGAGAGCGAGAGATGGGGATCGGGCTGCGGGGACTCCTGGCGGCGCGAGGAGGTGAACGAAGGGAAAAAGAGGACCGAGGGGGATCGGGCTAGGTTAGAATTGGTGGGGGTCGGCTGGGCCTATGGGCCGGCGCGGGAGGTCTACTGGCCTCGCTGCGGGTGGCCTAGGTGGGCTGGCGCGAGAGTCCCAGTGTGGAGGGCGTCGGCTGGGCCATAGAAGGAGAATGGGCCTGCTGCTCTCTCTCACTCCTCTCTAATTTGCTTTAACAAAAAAACAAATAGAGAGAAGAGAAAAAAAAAGAGAGGGTTAGGGAAAGAATATTTCAGAAAATAAAATATTCTTGCAGCGCCGGAACTTGGCACAAATAGAATAAAATGGTTTGGCAATATTTTAGAGAAAGAAAAATAATTCAAGTTTGAATTATATTCAAACTTGAGCCATTTTTGAATCCAACCAAAACAAGTCCAAAGGATGTGAAAATTGGAGGAGGTGTTCCTGGCACGGTCTAGAATTTATAGGAAAAGAATGGACATTAATAGAGAAGGGTAAAATGGGACTATCAAAAGACAGGAAATAGAAGGAAAGGAGAAGGAGATGATGCATGGGACGAAGGCATGAGGAAATATTTTTGCAAGTGTGTTCATGGGTGATTCCGAAAATGGAATATTTAATATAGCTCCCTAATATCGGGAGGATATGTTATAAAGAGAGCTCACCCTGTGAATTCCCTCGATTTAAATGGATCAGAGATCCATGCCATTTATTTAGTTGAGTTAAGAAAAGAAATGACATGATGGCATAATGACATGATGCAATGCACATGATGAAAAGAACCAAACAATTCACACGACGAAACCCAGAAATCCTGGAAGGCATCTGAAGCTCCGGTCTTGGGGTGTCACACCCCGAGGGAGAACTACTCCCTCCTCGTCATGGAGAGCACCGGGATGATGAAGATGGCCACCGGTGAGGGATTTCCCCCTCCGGCAGGGTGCCGGAACGGGTCTAGATTGGCTTTTGATGGCTACGGAGGCTTCTGGCGGCGGAACTCCCGATCTATTGTGCTCCCCGATCGTTTTAGGGTATATGGAGATATATAGGAGGAAGAAGTGCGTCAGGGGAGCCACGAGGGGCCCACGAGGGTGGAGGGCGCGCCCAGGGGGGTGGGCGCGCCCCCTACCTCATGGCTTCCTGGAAGCTTCCTTGACGTGGACTCCAAGTCTCCCGAGTTGCTTTCCTTCCAAAAATAAGTTCCGTGAAGTTTCAGGTCAATTGGACTCCGTTTGATTTTCCTTTTCTGCGATACTCTAAAACAAGGAAAAAACATAAACTGGCACTGGGCTCTGGGTTAATAGGTTAGTCCCAAAATAATATAAAAGTGTATAATAAAGGCCATAAACATCCAAAGTTGATAATATAATAGCATGGAACAATCAAAAATTATAGATATGTTGGAGACGTATCATGTAGCAGTACACCCCGCATGGTGTCAGGAAGGCTGTCTTCTCCACATCCTCCACCGCCATCTTGATTTGGTGGTATCCTGAGAATGCATCCAGGAAACATAGCAAGTCGCACTTGGCGGTGGAGTCGACGATTTGGTCGATGCGTGGAAGCGGGAACGGATCCTGGGGGCACACTTTGTTAAGGTTGGTGAAGCCGACGCACATCTGTTCCTTCCCGCCTTTCTTCGGTACCACGACGGGGTTCGCCAGCCATTCGGGGTACCGAACTTCTCGGATGGTACCTGCCGCCTCCAGCTTGCGTGTCTCTTGGACGATGAAGGCCTGCTTCTCTGTGGACTGTCGCCTTGCTCGCTGCTTCATGGGGCGTACGTTGGGGCACACCCTCAGATGATGCTGGATTACCTCGCTCGGGACCCCTACCAGCTGATTGGGCTCCCACGCGAATATCTCCTTGTTCGCGCGCAAAAACCTCACCAAAGCTTCTTCTTATCCCGGGTCAAGGCTGGTTCCTATGGTGAAGGTGGCTCTTGAAGACCCGTCCTTGTCGACCGGCACCTTCTTGGTCTCCGCCTTGTCTTGAGTGAAAGCTGCTTCTTCTTGGTGGGCACGGTTTCCTTGGCCTCGGGTGTACCAACGTCGGCTGGCTCTGCTACTGTCGCGGTCTTGAAGGCGAGCCTGAGCGCCGCCACGGCCTCCTTAGCGCCCCCCTTGATGGTGAGGATGCCCTTGCTCCCTGACATCTTCATGAGGTTGTAGGTCGGGTGAGTCGCCACCATGAACTGAGCGAGAGCCGGGTACCCGAGGATGGCATTGTACGGGAGACCGATGCAGGCGATGTCAAAGTCCACTAGCTCGGTGCGATAGTTGTCTCGCGTGCCAAAGGTGACAGGGAGGTGGATCTGCCCTAGAGGGTGAGCAGCTCCACCACCCACTCATGTGAAGGGCTTGCTGAGGCCAAGCCGTTCGGGCGGCACATGAAGAAGGCTGAAGGCTTCCACGGAGAGCAAGTTGAGGCCGGCGCCGCCGTCGATGAGGGTCTTGGTGACGGCCGCCGTTGCAGATGGTGGGCGTGCAAAGCATCGGGAGCATCCCGGAGCCGACGGTGGAGCCGGGGTGGTCTTCTGAGTCGAAGGTGAGGTCGGCCTCCGGCGCAGCCCAACCTGGCGGAGCCCCCGGGCGCTTGCAAGCTGCCCCAATCTAGCGGAAGAAAGGCTTGATGCGGCGATCTGAAGGAGGCGCTTGGGAGCCACCCAGCAGTGCCGCGACTGCGTGGTGTGCCGGCGCCGCATAGCGCGCAGCGAAGAGGTCGCGGAGTTCCCCCTAGGATGTCACCGTGGATCCCGGGAGGTTGAGCAGCCAAGCGCGCGGCTCGCCGGCGAGGGCCAGGGGGAACAAGTTTGCCATGATCTTGTCGTCGCCTCCGGCTTCGAGGACGGCATCCTCGTATGCTAGCAGGAACGGCGCCGAGTCTGCCACGCCATCGTAACGCGGCGGCATCTCCGGCCTGAACTTGGCCGGCCACTGCACTCGCGGTAGAGCGGGGGCCAGGGCTCGGTACCCAGACTCCCTGGTGTCGGCCGCAGAGGTTGGTGGCGGGGCACCTGCCATGGGAGCGTAGTGCGGCAGTACGGGGAGCTGGTTGGTGGAGAGAAGCCCCGGCGCACCCCTACCTGGCGCGCCAAATGTCGGATGTGGGGTTCCGGCAAACCCTTAAGGTTCGAACACCGGGGTGCGCGCGAAGTCTTTCCTTCCCACCAATCGACGCCCTAACTCACTAAGATCTCGCAGATGAACTCAACGAACTCGCAACACAGAAAGACACAAGATTTAGACTGGTTCGGGCCACCGTTGTGGTGTAATACCCTACTGCAGTGTGGTGGTGGTGGATTGCCTCTAGGGCTGATGATGAACAGTACAAGGGAAGAACAACCTCCTGAGGTTGAGGTGTTCTTTTGAGTAGGCTCTCGATCGGGTTGGATCAAGCTAAGATGAGATGCCTCTACGATGGTGGCTAGCTCTACTTATATAGGCCCTAGTCCTCTTCCCAAATATCAAGCGGGAAGGGGGCCAACAATGGAGGGCTAATTCAAAGGGGGACAATTAGTACAAGCTATCCTAACAAAAGTGGTCTTCGTCTGCCAAAGGCTCTGGTGGTGACGCCGTCTTGGGCTCCACGATGACCTCCGTCTTGCCGTCCTCCTCGTCTTGGTCTCGTTGCACCAATATAGCAACCTTTGCCTGATGCCTCGGTACTCTTCACCTGCGCTGGCCTCCTTAGCACCAAAGAGGAAACAAGGACACTGCGCGCGCTAGCGCCCGCCTGGTGTCGTGCGTCATGGCTCACATCACGAGGGTCTCGTGAGGTTTGCCCCGCCTTGATATCTCCGCTCCTCGTGAGCCTGCCTAGCTAGGCTACTCCCGAGGAGGTCTTGTGTCGTCCCCCTCGCGAGGCTTGTACCCTCGCGAGGGTCTTGGATGCTTTGCTGGCGAGGATGGGTCGTACGCCGCGGACCGCAGGCAGGCAAGTCTGGGGCCCCCATTCCCAGGACACCGACAAGATGTACCGGGACTCTTTGTTTATGGTCCTCTCTACAATGTGTGGAGAATCGAGACCTATTTACGGAGGTGCGTACACGATTGGAGGATATGGCGAGGGATACTTTTACCCAACATGGGTGGCAGTATGATCTTCGGATTGCCCCCCCCCCCCCTGCTTTAGGCGTTATACGGACTCTACATGTCTCTTTTTATTTCGCCTTTCTTATTTTTCGTTTCTATAAAAGGACCTTGTTTGACTGTGTACATCTTAGTTATGCAGAGGTCGGGTGCAACGCTTAAACCTTTTAAGTAATACAGTGCCTCTTTTTGAAAAAAAATTAGCACACCTACCACCATCAATCATCAACTTGCATGTTCTGCCCTTTGTATGAAACTGAGTTTGAAATAAAGTCCAACATTGACCTTTGTCAACTTCCATACAAGTGTCATCCCGTGCCTTCTTGAGTTGCACATTCAACCCACTCAATGTTGCAATCTCCTCTGCCTTGATTTCTGTGGATACTACCGTGGTTGGTGCAACCAAAATCGTGTTAATAATATTCTTCTCTGGGAAGTACTCAAGGGTGTTATTGCCTTGCTGTCCTTCTCCATCCAAACTACTGCCTTGTCCTTCTCGGATGATGAGGACATCACTACCATGGATACATCCATGACTACATTACTTACTGTACATTTGGTTAAGAAATGATAGAAAAACAAAGGGACATGATTATGTGATGTGCAAGGTCTCCACATGACCTTTGGCCCAACAGAACTTAGAGACCAAGTCCGTCTAGACATGGACTCAGATTCTAACTACACAGACATACCTGACCTCAAACATTTATAACTTTCACCCAATTTGGATATTTGTTCAGATCAAATGAATCTCGTGAACCTTTCAACCCAATTAGATTCATCTTCATATTCGTCTTAAGCAAACCGCTACTACCAAAATGGTTCGGTGCTATTGCAGAATCCGAGTAAAAAAATCTTGGTTAATAAGTTAAGTGTCACCTATACGACCTAGGGTTGAGTTTCGCTGCCTTGGGACGTGCGTCCACCCCATTGGTCGCCACCTCTCAGTCTTATAGAAGTAGATCAATCTCGTAGCATTTTCTTTGGGTTTTGTTAGTTACTACCTTTGTTTTGGTTTATTGGTCCCCATTGTATTCTATGCTAAATTTTGACCATAAGTTTAACTTACAAAATATTCATGCATGTCATATAAAATTATATTACTGAAAACTATGTTTAAATATAAATCCAACGATATAATTTTTGTTGGCATGTATTAACATATTGTTAGTTTAATATTTTATCAAAATTTAATACAAATTACAAAGGGGACCAACGAACCAGGACGGAGGTAGTAAAAGTTAGTGATAGTTATTGTTTGTTCTTCGTCAAGTTGATCATACTCCGACACGATCAATAACTTCTTAGAGTTGGCTTAATGATTGCTAAGACACGTTGTAGTCAGATAGTCAAAGTCTACTCCAAAATTGATAGTTACCATCTCATCGAAAGATATTAATCTTTGATAGGATCTACTCATCTTAAGTTGGACGTTTTTTTCTTTCTATTTTGCTATAAAACCATGCTTTATTTTTTGTTGTGTTGGACGTGTCGGATGTTTGTCTGTGTTATGCGGGCCGGGTTCAACTCGACATATCGATCGAATAAAGATGTCCTTTATCAAAGAAAAAAGAGAGCAATTTTTCGGTATTTGATCTGATCGTCACTACTGCGAGGTTCATCTCGCTATAACTCTTAGTATACAGCAAAGAACAACAAAGCAACTTCAGTATTTGATCTGATCATCATTACTGCGAACTTCATCTCGCTATAACTCGTAGCATACATCGAAGACTGATTCAAGCCCTACCACAGCCATAGAAAACAACAGCTAGATAGAAAAAGGAAATAGCATTAAGCAGGCACACGACAAATTGCCCAACATTAGTCAAAGGGATCTATACGTGGGTCATGCTCACTTGCCATTGCCATTCCCGTGCACAAGCATGTTGGGCACATCACCTGGAAATCACCGACAGGCATGAATTAAGATAGACTGTGTGCTCAAGTATGATAGACCATTTGGTTGTTTTTCTGCTGAATCTTCCAGAAAGCATCAAATCGAGTATTGTGAAAATAGACATAGATTAGACACCATACCTTCCCAGCTCCTGAACAATTGGAACAGCGTTCAGTTGTAGAAAGTGAAAAGCGTTTGGTGCCCAACAACATTTTGCTGGCAGAGCAACGGGCACATGGCAGGTATCCTGTGGTACGGAATCAAGTTTAGATAGGCAAATGAAGTAGAGTACAAAAAGCAGGGTCTTTGCTTATGTGCCAGATAGTTGAAAAGGAATATACTCATACCTGTCCCATGGCAATATGTGCATCTGTTCTTTTCTTGCTGCCTCACATTTTTCACTTCAACCAACATTAAGGCTGAAATTACACCAACTGCACCACCTGAAAAGGACGCCACTATGGGATCTACCTGACTGATGGACAGCCAAGAAGAAGTATCAAATTATTATTCTATAAACATCGCTGGATAATCCTGTAAGAGGACAAGTTTCTTTAAATCACCTTAACTGAAGAGGTAAATACATGTTCCGTATAAAATCTTCATAAGAGGTACCACCAAGCCCTAATTTCAGTTCAAGCTGCACCAAATAATCATTTTTTAAGAAGAGTTATTATTTCAAATTACCAACACAGTCTCTGGTTTTAAGAGGACAAGTAACAACAAATTTACAGAGAGATGAAGCTGGCACTTACTATTGGGGCTATTAAGCCACCAAAAATGATTATCCCAGATATGAAAGAGAATGATGTCAAGTAGAGTTGCTTCATTGTCTTTGGTGACTACTTCATACAAAACAAAAGAAATGAATATTACCAAGAAGAACTCAAAAGGCCATTTGCACATAAAATAATTCAGCGTCGGGGGTCGGTCACCGTATAAGGCAAAAACGGAATGGTAGATGGCATCTCCGGCATCTCATTTTCTTCACTGCTGGAACATCTGCTTTCAGCAGCTCTGATTCGCTGCTGCACCCGCAGTCGTCTGACCTGAGAACATTACTCATATTGAGGTAAGCTAAGTACGCTGTTAATTACCAAGCTAGAAAAAAACTACAAGTGCGGAAAACAGGCACCTCTTCCATCAAAAGGAATATTTTGCTGCGCCGACTCTTGATGTTGTCTTGAATCTCTTGTGATTGCATCTGAACGAAGTCTTGTATTGTCTCTGGGCCTTCAATAATGCAAAAACTAGAGAAGAGAACCATGAGTGAGTGGTCGTGGATCTAGCGGTTTCTTGTAAACTAAGTTTACAGAGAATGTTTGTAGATGTTAGTCTAGTACTCCCTGTGTCCCAAAATAAGTGTCTTGACCTTAATATAACTTTGTACTAGAGTTAGTATAAAGTTAAGACACTTATTTTGGGACGGAGGAATATAAGCATTCCAAAAGATGTACATAAGAGATAAGAAGTATATCTACCAGTTTGATGCAGAATTTTGCGCTTTAGCACACTAATCATACTGTATCCACTCACGAGTCAAAGATAAACATTGAAAACTTGTACTCCCTTCGTTTCTTTTTACTTCGCATATAAGATTTGGTCAAAGTCAAACTACACAAATTTTGACCAAATTTACGTAAAAAAATATGAACATCTACAATACTAAAACTGTATAGTATGAAAATACGTTTCATGGTGCATCTGATGATATTGATTTCATATTGTGAATGTTTATATTTAATAATATAAAGTTAGTCAAACTCTACAAAGCTTGACTTTGACCAATCCTTATATGCGGACTAAAAAGAAATGGAGGGAGTATATACTAGATCAGGAAGTTGTGAAATCTCAAGTACAAACCATGAATTGTCGTACAAAGCAGCAAGTACAGTACTAACTTAACAACCCTGTCATTCCATCAATTTTGTACACCGCAAATAAGGGGAATTTTGATTTGATGTGGAGGCTGATGTAAAAGGCAACCTGGATAGGCTGCCGTCTCCGGGCGCCCTGGAGTCGCCGGCGGGAGAGCACCTCCGTAGCATCGTTAGAGCCCGGGGGCCTTCACTCCTCCATACAGCGCAATGAGGCTCAACGGACCGCCAACGGGGAGGAGCGGCCACCGCAACAAACAGACGCTGGGCCGTAGGCCTTGACGCTGGCGGCGTCGCCGAGGACGCGGCGAGGCAAGACATCGCCGGTCTGCGACACGCAGTGCGGTGAGGGCGTAGGAAGAAGGCGGTGTTTGGATAAATGCCGGGCGGCTCGGGGAGACGGGCGGTTGTTTCGCGGTGGGATACGACGAGGCGAGCAGTAGATGACAAACGTGGAGAGACGAAGCATCTCTTCACTCCCCCGTTCACAGTGAAGGATGATTCTGCATAAAAGAAAGATTTGGCCCTACCGGTCAAATCACTATTCCATGGGAAATAAATTTAGATCCATTATAACTGAACGTCTTTCCAGCCATCTCAGTCTATTAGCATTTTCAGCCTTTAGATCAGCAGTTTGGGATGATTTTGGCCGTTAGATTTCCACTTAATCCCGTGCCACGTCACTTCGTTAGCTATCCTGAGCAGAATCTGTAGTGGGCCGCTACTCCGGTGACAATTTTCGAAGCCTAGTATGAAATTGGGCCTGGGCTTCTACCCAGCCAGAAAAGGTACAATAAGCATGACAAGGACAACCTTATTCACCCTTTCCGTTTCTTCATCCTTGCCACGACCAGTCGCTCATGATCTCGTGATTAGGGTTGTGTCTGCCGCCTAATCGGATCACAGCCGCGCCCCACGATCCCCTCTTGACCCGAGGGACAAATATCATCCTCCTCCTCCTCACCCCCGTTCCCGTGGGTAGAGCCGCCGCTTCCTCCTAGTCATCTCCGTCGTTCCCTTTTGGCTCACATCTCTTCGCGGAGCAGTCCTCTATCATCCCTATGCTTCGTGGCAAAAGGACTCCTCCGTCTTCGCCCAGTCGCCGCCTACTTCCTCTCCTATCTTTTCCCCTCAAGGTGCAGCTCTAGGAGAGAGGATGGGATGGAAGATCTATATGATTTAAGAGCGACATCCCACGTCGACATGGTAAATCCTTACCCAAGATCCCCGTGCCATTCTCGATCTGGCAGCCTTGAATTTTCATTGATGCCAGCGTGCACCCGCTTGCAGAGTTGCAGGTACATCTCGCCTCTGTTCTCTTGTGTGATGTACATCCCAGGAGAGAGTCATGGTGTTATTGATGAGATCCCTCCGGCAGATCTGGTACCAACCACGGTGGCTGCTGATTAGGAGCTGCACTACATAACGTGATGCACCATGATGTGGTTTTGTGGTATTCTTCCTTGTATTGAGGAATTAAATATTGTGGTTTACAAGTTTATGCAAATGTGTACATATAATTGACAAGTCTAGGCTCATTCCAAGCTCCATGGCTCATGATGCGAAATTTTGTTGCTAATAGGATTTCATCAATGGCAACTAGTATTTTTCAAGTTGTAAGACTGGTGGAAAGAAGACCCACATAAATTCACGTTGATGTTTTTTTTGAACCGAAAGCATAGAACAATTGTTCTATGGTATAATTATATTAAAGTAAAGTGCAGTATGTACAAAAGTAAAATTTACAAGGAGTCAACCAACTCCAGTTTTATGGAACCCAAAAGGCAACATGGCAAACTAATTTAGAAACTATTCAGTCCAATTAACAAGCAGAGCTTCAAATTTATTCTTGATGCGATGTTGGAGGAGCAGGAGGGAGAACTACTCCCTCCTCGTCACGGAGAGCACCTGGATGATGAAGATGGCCACCGGAGAGGGATTCCCCCCTCCGGCAGGGTGCCGGAACGGGTCTAGATTGGCTTTCGGTGGCTACGGAGGCTTCTAGCGGCGGAACTCCTGATCTATTGTGCTCCCGGATGTTTTTAGGGTATATGGAGATATATAGGCGGAAGAAGTACGTCAGGGGAGCCACGAGGGGCCCACGAGGGTGGAGGGCGCGCCCAAGGGGGGTGGGCGCGCCCCCCTACCTCGTGGCCTCCTCGAAGCTTCCCTTACATGGACTCCAAGTCTTCTGGCCTTCTTCTGATCCAAAAATAAGTTCCGTGAAGTTTCACGTCAATTGGACTCTGTTTGATTTTCCTTTTCTGCGATATTCTAAAACAAGGAAAAAAACAGAAACTGGCACTGGGCTCTGGGTTAATAGGTTAGTCCCAAAAATAATATAAACGTGTATAATAAAGCCCATAAACATCCAAAACAGATAATATAATAGCATGGAACAATCAAAAATTATAGATACGTTGGAGACGTATCACATTTCCATAGCCATTCCGGGATAGATTGCCATGCAACTTTCCACCGTTCTGTTTATTATGACACTCTTCATCATTGTCATATTGCTTTGCATGATCATGTAGTTAACATCATATTTGTGGCAAAGCCACCGTTCATAATTCTTTCATACATGTCACTCATGAGTCATTGCACATCCCGATACACCGCTGGAGGCATTCACATAGAGTCATGTTTTGTTCTAAGAATTGAGTTGTAACTAAATAAAGTGTGATGATCATCATTATTAGAGCATTGTCCCATGTGAGTAAAGGATGATGGAGACTATGATTCCCCCACAAGTCGGGATGAGACTCCGGACGAAGATAAATAAATAAAAAAAGAGAGAAAAAAAGAGGCCATAAAAAAGAAGAGAAAAGGCCCAAATAAAAAAATGAGAGAAAAAGAGAGAAGGGATAATGTTACTATCCTTTTACCACACTTGTGTTTCAAAGTAGCAACATGATCTTCATGATAGAGAGTCTCCTATGTTGTCACTTTCATATACTAGTGGGAATTTTACATTATAGAACTTGGCTTGTATATTCCAATGATGGGCTTCCTCAAAATGTCCTAGGTCTTCGTCAGCAAGCAAGTTGGATGCACACCCACTTAGTTTCTTTTGTTGAGCTTTCATACACTTATAGATCTAGTGCATCCGTTGCATGGCAATCCCTACTCACTCACATTGATATCTATTGATGGGCATCTCCATAGCCCGTTGATACGCCTAGTTGATGTGAGACTATCTTCTCCTTTTGTCTTCTCCACAACCACCATTCTATTCCACCTATAGTGCTATGTCCATGGATCACGCTCATGTATTGCGTGAAGATTGAAAAAGTTTGAGAACATCAAAAGTATGAAACAATTACTTGGCTTGTCATTGGGGTTGTGCATGATTTAAATATTTTGTGTGGAAGATAGAGCATAGGCAGACTATATGATTTTGTAGGGATAACTTTCTTTGGCCATGTTATTTTGAGAAGACATAATTCGTTTGTTAGTATGCTTGAAATATTATTATTTTTATGTCAATATTAAACTTTTGTCGTGAATCTTTCGGATCTGAACATTCTTGCCACAAGAAAGAAAATTACATTGAGAATTATGCTAGGTAGCATTCCACATCAAAAATTCTATTTTTATCATTTACCTACTCGAGGACGAGCAGGAATTAAGCTTGGGGATGCTTGATACGTCTCCAACGTATCTATAATTTTTGATTGTTCCATGCTATTATATTATCTGTTTTGAATTTTTATGGGCTCTATTATACACTTTTATATTATTTTTGGGACTAACCTACTAACCCAAGGCCTAGTGCAAATTGCTGTTTTTTTGCCTATTTCAGTGTTTCACAGAAAAGGAATATCAAACGGAATCCAAACGGAATGAAACCTTCGAGAGAGTTATTTTTGGTACAAACGTGATCCAGGGGACTTGGAGTGGACGTCAAGAAAGAAACGAGGGAGCCATGAGGCAGGGAGGCGTGCCTGCCCCCTGGCGCGCCCCCACCCTCGTGGGCCCCTCGCAGCTCCCCTGACGTACTTCTTCCTCCTATATATATCCATATACCCCAAAAACATCCAGGAGCACCACGAAACCCTATTTCCACCGCCGCAACCTTCTGTACACAAGAGATCCCATCTTGGGGCCTTTTCCGGAGCTCCGCCGGAAGGGGAATCGATCACGGAGGGCTTCTACATCAACTCCATAGCCTCTCCGATGATGTGTGAGTAGTTTACCACAGACCTTCGGGTCCATAGTTATTAGCGAGATGGCTTCTTCTCTCTCTTTGGATCTCAATACAAAGTTCTCCTCAATCTTCTTGGAGATCTATTCGATGTAACTCTTTTTGCGGTGTGTTTATCGAGATCCGATGAATTGTGGGTTTATGATCAAGTTTATCTATGAACAGTATTTGATTCTTATATGAAATCTTTTATGTATGATTAGTTATCTTTGCAAGTCTCTTCGAATTATCAGTTTGGTTTGGCCTACTAGATTGATCTTTCTTGCAATGGGAGAAGTGCTTAGCTTTGGGTTCAATCTTGCGGTGTCCTTTCCCAGTGACAGCAGGGGTAGCAAGGCACGTATTGTATTGTTGCCACTGAGGATAAAAAGATGGGGTTTATATCATATTGCTTGAGTTTATACCTCTACATCATGTCATCTTGCCTAATGCATTACTCTGTTCTTATGAACTTAATACTCTAGATGCATGCTGGACAGCGGTCGATGTGTGGAGTAATAGTAGTAGATGCAGAATCATTTCGGTCTACTTGTTGCGGACATGATGCCTATATACATGATCATGCCTATATACTCATAATTATGCACTTTTCTATCAATTACTCGACAGTAATTTGTTCACCCACTGTAATACTTATGCTATCTTGAGAGAAGCCACTAGTGAAACCTATGGCCCCCGGGTCTATCTTTTATCATATAAGTTTCCAATCTATTTTACTTTGCAATCTTTACTTTCAATCTATATCATAATAATACCAAAAATATTTATCTTATTATTATCTCTATTAGATCTCACTCTCGTAAGTGACTGTGAAGGGCTTGACAACCCCTTTATCGCGTTGGTTGCGAGGTTCTTATTTGTTTGTGTAGGTACGAGGGACTTGCGTGCAGTCTCCTACTGGATTGATACCTTGGTTCTCAAAAACTGAGGCAAATACTTACGCTACTTTGCTGCATCACCCTTTCCTCTTCAAGGGAAAACCAACGCAGTGCTCAAGAGGTAGCGAGGGACTTGGTGGAAAATTGGCCTGACGACTCCATACGCCATCTCACCAGGTCCTGGCCGGCATCCATGATAGGTTCGTGAAGCGCAACGCACGCCAGTAGCTCATGCCAGGCGGCAGATTCCAGAGGCCCAAATGGCCTCCGGAATGCGAGGTGCCCTAAGTCAATAAGGGCCCTCTCAACTACGATCGAAGGGTCGATAGCGATGGAGAAGACGTCGGGGAAGCGCGCAGCAAAGGGGGTGTCTCCAGCCCACCTATCAAACCAAAACAGAGTCGTAGCCCCAGATCCAACCGAGATGGAGGTCCCAATGCAGAGGACGGGGAGGAGCTCGACGACCGACTACCAGAACTGGGAATCACTAGATCGCTGACAAAATGCAAGGGGTTGCCCACGTAGATACTTGTTCTGGATGATGTCGAGCCAGAGGCCACCATGGCCTTGCGAGATGCGCCGGAGCCAATGGGATAAGAGGGCGATATTCATGCGCTTAGAGCACATAATACCGAGGCCTCCTTGTTCCCGGGGCTTGCAAATGTCAGGCCAGCTGACCATGTGGTATTTCTGCTTATTATTGTCTCCAGCCCAATAGAAACGAGACTGGACCTTGGCGATCTTGTGGTGCAGAGTCTCGTGAAGGTTGTAGAAGCACATGAGGAACAAGAGGAGACTGGATAGGGAGGAGTTGATGCGAATCGTCCGAGCCGCCTTAGACAACCACCTACCCTGCCAAGGTTCAATGCGCGTTTGCAGCTTGGCCACGGTCGGACGCAAGTCTGCAATGGTAAGCCGGGAGTCACTAATGGGCGTTCCCAAGTAAGTCGTGGGGAAGGAACCCAAGCGGCAGTTGAGCCGGTTGGCTATGTCCTGGCACTCGGCCGGGGAGTAGCCCATCACCATCACATCACTCTTGTCGAAGTTGATCTTAAGGCCAGACATTTGTTGGAAGCAGAGGAGAAGGAACTTGAGATTAGAGATGTCCGTCTCCGAGCCTTCGACCATGATGATGGTGTCGTCGGCGTACTGGAGAAGGGAAATCCCAGAACCGCCGGCCAGATGGGGCGTTATCCTGCGAATATGGCCAACCGCCTTAGCCCTATCCAAGATGGCGACAAGCGCATCAGCCACCATGTTGAACAATAATGGGGAGAAGGGGTCGCCTTGTCTCACCCCACAGAGAGTGGGGAAGTAAGGGTCTATCTCCCCATTGATGTTCACAGCAGTATGACCGCGGGAGACCATCTGCATCACTCTAGTGATCCACCGGTCGTCAAAGCCTTTCCGAAGCTGGACTTCCCGAAGGAAGGGCCAACTAACAGTGTCATACGCCTTATGAAAATCAATCTTGAGGAAAACCGCCTTGAGGTGTTTAGATCGGACCTCATGGAGAACTTCATGAAGAACAAGCACCCCATCCAGAATATACCGCCCTTGGATGAAGGAGGATTGGTTAGGGTGAGTAATGTGGTCCGCAAGGAGGGTCACCCTATTGGCGTACCCTTTTGCCAGAATCCGGAAAATCACATTGATGATAGTGATGGGGCCGAATTGGCAGATGTCGGAGGCCCCAAGAACGTTGGGGATGAGCGAGATGATCCCATAGTTAAGGCGCCCAAGGTCAATCACTCCGACGAAGAATTCGTCGAAGATGGCCATGATCTCAGGCTTAATCACGTTCCAGAAAGTCTGGAAGAATTTAACCGGGAGACCATCAGGACCCGGGGCCGAGGTAGGGTTCATGCCGCTAATGGCTGTCCATACCTCGCCCTCGAAAAAGGGGGCTGTAAGGGCCACGTTCTCCGAAGCGGAGACCAGCTGGGGCCAGTCCAACAATCATGGGCGAGAGAAATGCCGCTCCTAGGAGCGGCCGAGAACAAGGACCTATAGAACCCATCGACATGGATCCAAATGTCATGGGGGGTCTACAGGAGGGTTGCGCCATCCCAGAGGAGGGGGATGGTGTTACGTCTACATCGGCCATTGGCGATGGCCTGAAAGTAAGCCGTGTTTGCGTCTCCCTTCAGCACCCATTTTTGGGCACCATGAAGATGCCAGTAGGCCTCCTCATCGGTGTAGATGACGGAGAGTTGGTCTTCTAAGTCGTATCGAGAGAGCCACTCATAGGGGAAGAGGCCGGTCGCGTCCGCACGCAGATCTAGAGCCTGGATGGCGGTCAACAGAGCCTTCTTGCGCTCGCGGAGGTCCCGCTCCAGGTTGGCCCCCCATCCCTTCATGAATTGTCGGCTATACTTGGCACAGAATTGCCACTTGTCGATGGCCGAGGGGGGGCGAGGATGGGGGTGCGCACGGGCCTCCACCCAGAGAGCGCCAACAACCTCCACAAACCCGGTCTAGGACAACCAGAATGTCTCAAACCGGAATCGGGGGGGGGGGGGGATCGCCGGTCGCTCATCAGCGGAGGACAGGAGGAGGGGCGCGTGGTCGGAGCCAATCCGGGTGATGCCCCGAAGGGAGGCTAGGGGGCAACGGAGGTCCCATTCCAGGGAGACTAGGACCCTGTCCAGGACGGACTGGGTCGGGGACGAGTGCCGATTGGTCCAGGTGAACCTGGCACCAATCCTATGTAACTCACGGAGACCAAGGTCAGCAATGCAGTCGTTAAACATTTGCATCCGTGCAAAGTTTACATTCGCATTGCTCTTGTATTCAGTGAATCGGAGGAGGTTAAAATCGCCTCCCACCACCACCAGAAGAGAGGCGGCATAGATCTTCCAGTGGAGCTCCTCGAGGAAGGCGGCAGACCTACTATGGTCTGCCGGGCCATAGACGATAATGATCTCCCATTTGAAATTAAGCGCCCGTTCGTAGAGTTCCATGCTAACAAAGAACTGGCCCCGGTCCATGATACCCACCTCGAAGGTGGCATCCTTCACGCCTAAAAGGATGCCACCCGATTGACCGGTGCTCCCACTAGAAGGGAGCCAATGCCAAGCAAAGAGGTGAGAGCTCAGACGATCGAGCTCCGGAAGAGAGAATTCCGTGCGCATGGTTTCTTGGATGGTGACAATGTCAATGTGTTCATCACGCCTGTACTCGATGAGTTGGCGGCGACGGCCATCATGACCAAAGCCGCGGATGTTCCAGAAGAGGGCACACATTAAGGGGCCATTGGGGGGATGCTTGACCCTAGGACGCGAGATGCGCTGTGGGCGCGAAGGGCGGCGGTACGAGACCGCGTGCGACCACGGAGGTCGGCCGCGGCGAGAGGGAGAAGGCCCCCGGTCCGCCTAGGCAGCGCGGGGGTGGCGTCCACCTCGGAGGGCGGGGGAGCAGGGGGAGAGAGCAGAGCCGCTCGGGCTTCCGCTAGTCGACCGCCGAGAATCTCATGGGCCTTGATGGCCTCGATCTGGATTAAGAGGGGAGCAGCCTCCCCCTAAAAATGATCGCATAATCTGTCGCAACTTTCACAAGGTGACCCAGCGGAACCAACTCGAGAGCAGAAAATGAGCAAGTAGAGGTAGAGGCGGGGGGGGGGGGCATTAGTGGTACCTGGCTCCAGGTTCTGAGCTTTGCCCGGAGCTTTGCCCGAGCGGGGATGGGCAGAGCCGGGCCGCCATCGGGACGGGCAGCGTCGAGCCGAGCGCTCCGGCGGGAGGCCATCACCGGGGAGGAGGCAGACCTGCCGCGGCGGGAGTAGGCGGCGGACCGCGGAGGGGGAGGCTGGGAGGCCACGGGAGTGGTCACCCGGGTCTCCCCGTCCGCGTCAGGGGCCGCCGCGGGGATGAGCCGGAGGGCTGGCGCAGAGTAGTCGAGGAGCGAGGGAGTCGAGGGAGGAGCTGTCGGAGGTGCGGGTCGGGGTAGAAGAATAGTGCAGGGGGCTGGGGTGACGACACCGGAGTCAAGTGGGGGGAGGGGGCTGGCTCGGACCGACCCAGTGAAGCGAGCAGGCCGATCGGAGGAGCCAGCGGTCCTGGCTCGGTAGTGGAGCAGGGGCCGAGGAGGGGGAGGCCGACGGGAGAGAAGTCAGCCCCCAGCTCCACAGCGCTGTCCACGCCCCCCAAGGCTAGGGCGCGATCGACGGCGGAGGGTCCCAAGCCAGCCAGCGGAGGGAGCGGAGCCTCTCCCAAGGCCGGCTCGGCGACGGAGAAGCCGGTAGGGAGCGTGGCGAGGACACCGGGAAGACCACCAGGCCTACACTCGACGCGTCGCTCCCCTCCATGGTCTCGCAGTCCGGGGCCGGGGAGTCGTCCCGAGGCTGCGGAGGGTCGGGGAGGGGGGCAAGTGCAGCCTGGCGGCCCTGTGTCCCAGCAACAGGTGGAGGAGGCGAGGGCAAAGGAGAGCGGGAGCACGAGTCGTCGGAGGCCACATCATCGTCAAAGCAGTGGGAGCGGTGGTGGTGATGGCCGTGGTAGTCTCCGTCGGCCCCGGGATTGCCACCGGGAGGCCCATCATCGGAGAAGCGAGGGCGGCCCACGTGGTTGGGAGGCTCGGGAGCGATCCGGAGGTCAAAGGCCTGGTCGTTGAAGAACACCCGGATGGTGGCACGCAGCTTGGAGGAGTCGAGGCACTTGACCTTGACTCGAACCTCCTCCTCTTTGCGGAGGGAGAGCTCGTCCACCACCACCACCTTGCCCAGGATCTGGGACATCTGGTGGATGACGACCTCAGACCGAGCAATGTCTGGGAGGCCACCCACAAGGATCCAAGCCATATCCAGGACAGCTACCGCCTTCGGGTCGAGGACCGGCTCAGTGATGTTGACGACGAGCTGGTGGAGGGTGAGAGTGATCTGACCACTGCGGGTGGCATAGCCGTAACTGATGGCGTCGGGGAAGATCACGATGAAGACGTTGCCAGCGGAAAGAGTGACCACCCAGTCCCACTGGTGCTGGTAGAGGTGGTTGAGCTCGGCCTCGATTATCTCCGGGGAAGCCACCCCATCCACCACCGTGACAATCGCCTGGAGCGAGGGGGTGGGTGGCAGAATGTTGGGGACCTCGAGGTGGAAGAACCCCAACCCCTCGATGTCGTGGCCGTACATTATGAGCTTAGCAGGAACGGGGCGATCCGGGCACAGAAGGGCGGGGTGGCCCGGGTCCTTGCATATGTAGCAATAGTAGGGGTTGACAAAATGGAGTTGGGAGTGACCCGCCACACCGCAATTGAAGCACGGAGGACGGGGAGACCGGACACCGGCTCCGGGGCATACGAAGAGCCCGGGGCAAGCATAGCGGCGGTGGCTAAGATGCCACGGCCCAGACCCCACCGTTTCTTCTTCTTGTTCTGGCCTTGGCGGCCGTGGGCCGGAGCACCACCCGCCACCGCCATCGAAGCCGAAGGAGCCGCGGCGGTAGCGTCGGGGGGGGGGTGTAATTCCGGGCCGCGGCAGGCGGCTGAGGAGGTTGGGGACGGGGTGACGGGAGGCGAGGGGGCCGCAAGGGAGAGGGGAAGCAGCCGCGGCGAGGGGCCGGGGAGAGCGAGCGGCAACGGTCGCGCCAGTCGGCCGCGGCACCGGCCGGAGAGCGGGAGCGGCCGCGACGGTCGGTGCGACCCGGGGAGCGGCGGTCCTCCCGACGGCCATCACGAAGCTCGCGGAGCTCCCGCCGGAGTTCCTCCTCACGGCGGACTGCGTCCGAGGAGGGGTGGGGCCGATCGTCATAGTGCCTTTTGTGCCGAGCCTCCCTGTCATCCCATTCCCGCGGCATGGCCAGCCGCACCGAGGGAACAAGGGAGGGAGGAGGGGGCGGGGACGCGGGTGACGGGGAGCAGGGAGGCGGCACAGGCGACAGAGGCGAGGCGGCAAGTGGAGCGCAGAGGGGAGCAGCGACCAGCAAGCTGGAGGCAGCGGGGAGGGGAGTCAAGGCGAGAGGGAGGCCATATTCCTGCAGCGGCACGGGTGGGCCTAGGGCACCTGGGAGGCCCAGCCGGGTTGGGCCGGCCCAAGCCACAGGGGAATGGCCCAGCAGGCGCAGGGGGGACGGGCCTAGGCCCAGCAGGCCACGACCCCGAACGGCAGGGCCCAACGAGGGGCGCGGGGTGGCTGCCCGAAGGGTTTCCCCTCCACGGGCTACCGCCACCGCCACCGCCATCGTCGGAGCATCGTTGCAGGAGAGGGCCAGCCACGGGCGGCTGAGGTGTACAGGCGACCAGAAACGGAGAGTAGAAGATTCGAAGGCTGCAATGAAGGGGCGGAAGGGGGAGGAGCGCGCAACGGGCGCGGCGCAATCATCGGCGTGGCGAGCCAACGGCAGGGGCGGCGCCAGCGAGGACGAGGGGGCGGCCGGGGACCGGTGCCACGACACCCGAGGCCTACCCACCTCCGAGCGGCCGACGACTCCCCAGGAGCGTGGCCGGCGGCGACGGGAACCAACACCTCCCAAGGACGAGCCTTGCGGCCTGGCACCGGAGCAGAGCACAGCAGCCGCCGCGAGCCGGCGGCAGAACCTCGCACGGGGGAGGCTGAGCTGCCGGCCACGTAGGATGGCGCAGCTCGCCGAGGGGCCGGGGAGGAGCGGCACATACGAGTGGCAGAGGGAATGGGAAGGGGGGAATCGTTGTCATCCTCGGCGAGATCATCCCAATAGAGCCGCGCCGGGGAGGAGGGGGGGGGGCGTGACGGGGACAGGGGAGGGGAGATCGGCGAAAATGGGTGCGACGGAGGGGCCGAGGGCACGCCGGGGCAGGTTTGGGCACCGGGCGCGCCAGACGTCACGGACGAAACCACGGGCGGGGCGCGTCACCAGAGCCAGCGCAAGATATCCCTTCTGTCTTTCTATTCCTTAGCTGAAATTCTCCTAGCAGAATCTGTGATGTGGGTATCCTGTTCCTAGGTTTGCTTCACCACCTCTTTAAAACCTTGCACTTTCATCCAAAAGTTTACAAACCTGGAAATTTTGGACTTAGGAATGTGTGTACTAATTTGGATCAAACATGGGGTGTGATCAGAGATTGGTTTGGCAAGAGGTAAGGCCAAAGTATTGAGGAATTCATTGGTCCAAGATTCTGAAGTAAAAACCCAATCCAACTTCTCTAAAAGAGGGGTATCTTGCATATTACTCCAAGTTTAATTTCTTCCCTTCAGTGGGATTTCAACCAAAGCTAGGGCAATAGCCTCATTAAATTGTAATATATCTGTGAAGTTGCCTCCTGCCCTGTTTCTATCACTTGGAAATCTGACATAGTTGAAACCACCCATGATAATCCATTTGGTATCTACTCGCATTTGGATATCCTTGAACCAATCTAGAAATTGAGTCTGGTCCTTGACTGGGCACATAAATATTTGAGAGAATGAAAGACTCTCCAGACAGAGCATATGTAAAATGAACAGACAAGAAAAAATCATTATGGAAAAGATTTTCCCCTGCAAACAGAGAGCCATTCCAAGAAATTAGTAGTCCTCCCGAAGCACCTACTAAGGGGAGAAACTCAAATTGATTAATCCTTATGGGACAAAAATTCTTGAGATATCTAGCATCAAATAATTCTCTCTTGGTTTCTTGAATGCAGATGATGTCAGGATTGGACTCAACAATTTTATTCTTCAGAGCTAGCCATTTATTAGAATCATTAATGCCCCTAATATTCCAATTCAATATGTTCCAGTTTCTGTTCATTTGTGTCATGAGGAAGTAGAGTTGTAAAGTCTGTGATTATGCCTTTTAACTGTAAAGTTCAACAAACTATAACCAGCACATTGGTCCAGACAACTGTCAAAAACCCATAGAGTCTAGCAATAGAAAAAACCAATCCCTAACTGATCCATCACTTTCAAAGAAATTCTCAATTCATGAGAGATAACCAAATAACAATCATGCACAACACACATTCCGCTCCAAATAACACAGGTGCACCAAATAACTCCCCAAAACAAGGATTTAATAGGACTGAGATAGGACAAGCTTCCAGCCATATCTTGTGACATAGTTCCTACAATAACTGAACAAAATGAAGCCCATAGTGCAAGGTTCCAAAATAAAGCAAACATCCCACTGTCAAAAGTGCTAATAATCAGGTCTAGCATCATTATATGGTAGTAGAACTGGAACTATATTTCACTAAGGCCTGAAGATGGCAGGCTTCTTCCGCACCCCCTTAGGCGCACCCTTTGTCTCCTTCTTCTTCTTGGGCTGCTGAAGCATCTCCTCTGTGCAATACTTAGCGTTGGCCTTGCAAAAGGAAATAGAGAGATTTTTAATAACTCTTGAGGCTAAAGCAGGTGGATCAATACTGCAAGGGAGACAATTTTTATCTTTACAGACTTTCCCTCTAAAACCTTTGTTAGCTTCCTGCAATCTGTAGCTTCTCCTTACCTCAGTTTCACAGATGGGTGCCTCATCCTTCCTTTTCTTTCTAGCATAAACAATAGAGGTGCTTGCGGAGCGTACTCCTTGATCTTCCCCACCAATGTTGTGCGTAGGGGTTAAAGCTTCTTGGGCTGAAGAAACTTCCTGCTCTAGACTTATCTGTTGACATGTAGGTATATGACCAGAGATGCATGAGTCAGGTAAAGCAAAAGGAATGAGCTTCTTGTTAACAGATCCTTCAATGATATAATTCTAGAGTTGAGAAGATAACAGAGATTTAGCCTAGTCAAAATTTGCAGGTGTTAAGAGGGCAACAGTGACAAACTTAAACCATTCACAAGGTACCTCAACCACTATGTTCATTCCATCAGTAGGCTTAAAGTGGTTTTTCCACAACTCTAGACCTTCCTTAGACATAAAATCATCCCCTGCATCTAACATAGAGGGACCTGCTATTAAATCTCTGAGTTGAGGATCCAACTGCTCTGGTTTTTGCACATTAGTAGAAGTAGTTGCAAGATTGAAAATAGGGAAAGGGAATCAGGAGGGGCCCCAAGACTGGTACCTTCAAAGCTGTCAGTAGCAGTGTGTGCATTCTGTGGAATAAAATCAGCAGCAGCTGTGCCTCCCTGTGCCATAGTGTTGTTCTCAGACATTAAAGGTGGAATACTGAAACTGTTGTCTAACTGTAAACCTTCTGAGGCGCTTTGGTGGTGCACTATCAATATTTTGATTGACCTCCACAGTTGTATCATCAGCAGTGGCAAGGTTGACATCCACTAGAAGAATAGGTAGTTGAGGAACATCCTGGTCTACTTGCAGCATTTCTGCAGTGGCATCTTCCTATTGAACTACAACAAGTTGTTATTGTGGGGCTGTAAAGAAGTCTGTTCCAGAACATGAGCCTCTGGAACTCCAACTAGCTCTGGTATTGGCAGGTTAAGATCAAAATTTTCCTGAATTTCTGGGTGTTGATCTGGGCTGACCAGAGGGGCTAGAAGTTCTACAAGATTCAGTGGGAGAGGACCTCCAACTACAGAGCTGTCAGACTTAGCTTCCCCAGGAGACACTACAATTTTTAGGCCTAGAGATAGGGTCAAACCACCGCACTACAAAAAAAATACACTTCCGTGATGGTACGTGTTTGTCACAGTAGGTCGCGTTTTCTGTCATGCATGTACATCCATGACAAATTTATGACAGAATCAAGATAGTCATACCTGTGCTGTCGTAGAGGTGTTCCATGACATTGCCAAAATTATCATGATGGAAGTGTCCACTTCCATGACGATAAATCGCGCGTCACAGAAGTGCTTTTGTCAAGGGTGACCGACACGTGGCATCCACCGTAACGGAACGCCGTTAAGCTATCGGGTCAGATTTTGGATCCGATAACCCGTTAACAGCCACGACCAATGCCGATTTTCCACGTGTAAAATTCTCATTGGCTGACGGGTCCACGCGTCAGCTCCGCGTTGGCACAGGTGTCACTCATCCAATGGTCGAGATGGGCCTATGATATGTTGACACGTGGACCGGCCCAAAAGTGGCCCACAAAGATTAAATGGGCCGGCCCAACCGAAGGCCCATAAGATTTAGCGGACCATAATGGGCCATCCAAGCTAAAGGCCCACAAAATTTAGCGGACCATAATGGGCCGGCCCAGCTAAAGGCCCACACGATTTTGCAGACCATAATGGGCCGACCCAGCTAAAGGCCCACAAGATTTTGCGGACCACAATGGGCCGGCCCAGCTAAAGGCCCACTAGATTCTGCCAACCATAATGGGCCGGCCCAGCTAAAGGCCCAACATTCTCTGTCAAATCAGCCTGTCAACAGCCTGTCCTAAACTTGTCATCAACGCGGCCCATGGTCACTTCTGGCCCGTTAACAGTCCGCTAAGTAATTGGGCCGAATTACAGCCTGGTGTATTTCCGGCCTATTAAAGGTCCGGCTTCATTTGGGCTCATTTACAGGCCATCAAAACTTTCGGCCCATAAATGACCGTGAAGGATTTGGGTCATATTCGGCCATGTCTGAGATTAGGCCTGTTAGAGGCCCACTATAGCTTTGGGCCACTTTCGGCCTATTGTCATTTTCGGCCTGTTAGCGCCAGACGTAAACCATGGGCCATATGTGGCCCAACGTCATATCGAGCCCATTAACGGCCCATATAAAAATGACGATAATCTAGCCTGACCAAAGTTCCGGCCTGTTAAAGGCCCGTGTATTAGGTCGGCGCATTTACGGCCTGTCCAAATTTCGGCCTGTTAAAGTCCAGTGGGTTATTTGGCACAATCAGGGCCCAATCTCACTTTCGGTCTATTAAAGGCCCATGTATTTTATGGGCTCGAGATATTTACACCTGTAAACGGCCTATTTTTACTGAAGGCCCAAATTATGTTTAGGCCTGTTAAAGGCCCACTATGGGCACAGGCCTACCAGAAAAATATGAAAGCTTATGCTGATTTAGGCCCAGATATTTTTAGTGGGCTACATGCCAATTTTGGCCCGTAATCGTTTTTAGCCCAATTGGAATGGGCCCGACGAATGTTGGCATGTTGGGCTCCTACGAAGGTTTCGGCCGAATACATTACTAAGATAAACCTACACTATACAAAAATAGCGTCGTAATTACTGCAGCCTGAGGCAGCATCATAAATGTTGTATCACAACAAAATAAATTCCAACCATACAACAAAAGGCCTGTTGGCATAAAGTTTACAGTCCTTCCAGATAAAAGCACCATCAGATGTATAGAAGCACATATCATTTGACCTGAGTGCTAATGTTTCAGGCTGTAGAATCTGATGGAACAGCATGATCTCCACCTTTTTTCCGCCATTGCTCTTGAACAACGAAGCGAATGTCTGATAGTCTGGTTTCAAAACCATTCATATCTTGACGACATTTCTCAACCACTATTCTTGTTTCCAAAACAACGTCCATTAGGGATTGGACTTGTGTCTGGAGCACAGATATATCACTCTGTCTAGCAGGAAGATTTTGTTCAGTAGGCGATTTGGACGAGGTTACCTTGACAACCAACCCAGAATTACGCAGGAAGGTGCTTTTTGCACTGTTAGTGGAGAGATACTGACTCACTGCAGCAAGAGGTGACATTGTGCCTGTAGTAGCCTCGTCACCTTCAGGTGGTTGTGGCTGTTCAATCATTTGTTCCATAGCTTCCTGAAAGTTTGAACTTGTAGATTAGTGTACCAGATAAGTTATTAATGAGACAAAAATAAACAAAATAGGTTAAACGTTTATACATAACTTATTTTGGTGAACTACTGTAATACATTAGCATGTATTGTAGTGCCAACTACATAATAAAATCACTTTCGGAACATATGTCCATGTAGCATGCCTACTGTATTGTCTATTTCCTCACATTCGTTGACATCTAAGGATAAAGAGACATGGTTTAAAGTAGGATGAACATAGTATGACATCATTCATATCATGGGCAAACAAATATAAAACAAACAGACTATTTTATCATTGTGTGCGCACATGAACATAACAACTAGATTACAGATCAAGACCAAAAGAATATCCTTCATCTCTTTTAAACCATGTAAGGTGAAATGATATGTTAAGACAACTGTGAATAAAAGTGAACAGAGTAACTGACATTGGCTGCAAACCAAGTAGTTAAATGAACACATCACAGTACCAATCAGTTCAAGGCAGGAGGAGTAAGGACTTACAACAGCGGCTTGAACTGGTGTGCTCATGCCCTTCATCTTGCTAGTGTGGCAATCCTTGAAGATTTGTACTGCATTCGGTTCAGGTTCTTTTTGGTCCGCACGGGATTTCCTCTATATTTGGAACAAGTCAATATAGATACGATAATATGGCACAAAAAAAGAAGGAAGTAGCAGCTATTTACAAGAGCCTCACAGTGTGCAATATAGCTACGAGATCCTGTGGTCTGTTGGAATTTCACTTTAGAACGGTTGGTTTTGTTCTTCAAACAGTTAGCCTAGAAGAAGATACACTTGTAAGGCACATACATAAATACAAGTTCAATATGTGGTCTGATCAAATACATATAGCATACCTGATACTTTGGATCAGACCAGTGTTTAACGAGGGCTGTCCAGTCTTCATCTGTAATATATTCCACTGGAGATGTTTAGGCGATTGCATTGTTAGCCTTGCCTTCAAAGTGAGATTTTATAAGGTGGTACCGATATTGTCGTAGAGTAGACTGAAAAACATGAGTGCATGCTTGTCTAGTTGCATCGTCTTTCGGATCCAACTTGAACCTCATCTGTTGAAAAAAGAATGTGAGTCTTATTAGGAGGAAGCTAGAAAGTATGGGATAGAGCAAGACAATATTACTAATTGCGATGAATAACATTACTTATGGATAAATGGTCAAGGAAGGTGTTAAACTGGGTATTGTCTTTCTCATTCCTGTACTGGATCCACGTTGGGAGGATACGTGCATGACACCTAACGGCAACGGCTGCCTCTGATACTAACTTGGCTGACTCTGTAGCATCACGTGGCCTTTTTAAACCTGCCTCAAAATGGATCTCCATTCTTCCTCCTTTAGATTTTGTTAATCTGTCAAGCATTATCCCTGATGTCTGTTTCCGCTTGCACCGTGGTGCTAGTTCAACAACGAATATGGAAAGTGTTAGTGTACATCAAACTGTGAGAGTACATATAAAGGAGCATGCAACTGCAACTTGACTCGGTCAGGTATCGTCTTGGTGTTGATGCCCATGAGGTTCATCTGATCTTGCCAAGTCCTGTTGTGTCAGTAGTGCTTCGGAAGTAGTGTTAGGTGTGAAGGCAGCTTGGGAACTGGCCAGTTCCGGAGCAAATGAACGAGTAACTGGTTGATATGCTGGTACAGTTGAAGCAGATGCTGCAGCTGGTGGAGCAGGTGATACTGTGTTTATAGATTTAGCTGGTGGACTTGGACCTTCTACTGCACTATAAATACCAGCAGAATCTCAACGGCAAAACCTTTTCCGTTTCACCCGACGAGTAACAACACTCCCTACTATATTATTTTCCTTACTCTTTTTTGACTTTGCCATGTCAAGTTGTACCCACAACACAAAAGAATAAAATCACTCTTCAGAACTCATTGATGCATGATACAGACAAGCAATACTTTGATGTAAGACAACCGTATGAGGATGGAATATGTAAGAAAAATAGGACGGCATGACATATTCACAGATACGATGTGCAAACAAAGCAGAAGGATTTTCAAGAAAATAGAAGTAATGCAAGCTAGACACCATATGAAAGATGCAACCAATATTACTCTGCCAAGTTAAAAGTGTCTTGTCATAAGTGGCAATTCGAAAAATTAGAAGCAGTACAATGTAGAAATCAATGCAAGATGCAACCACTATCAAGCTGCCATGTTAAAAGCGTCCAATCATGAGTGACTGATGCAGGATACACAACAGCAGTACTTTGATGTAAGAACATGGTATGATAGATAGATGCAGTGTATTCTAGACACAGAAAGCCATGTCATATGCACATGTATAACGTATAAACTCAGCAGGTGCAATTTAATCAAAATAGAAGAAATACAGGCTAGACAACATATGCAACATGAAACCAATTATCACACTGTCAACTTAGAGCAAGCACCTGCGAGGTGGAGTACGGGAGATGAACTCATCTTGTAGACTTGGGACTTCAACTTCATTAGCAGTAGCAGTGGAAAATCTATAGAGTCTCTGTTTGCGTCGGTGCGGAGGACCACCAACATCCTCTAACTTACTCTTTTACTTCCTATTTTCTGATATTGCCTTATGAAGTCAAAACCACAAGAAGATGAATAAAATTAGCTCTGCATAACTGGTTGATGCATGATACAGACGAACACTACTTTGATGTAAGGCAAGCGCAGGATAGGAGGATGGAATATATACAAAAAAAGACAGTGTTTCATATTCACATGTATGATAGGAGGATGGAATATGTATGAAAAAATAGTAAGCAGAAGGCATTTCAACAAAATTAGAAGAAATGAAAGCTAGGCACCATATGAACATGCAACCAATATCACTCTATCAGGTAAAAAGTGTCTCGTCGTAAGAGCCATTTCAAGAAATTAGAAGCAGTACAAGCTAGAAGACAATGCAAGATGCAACCTACATCACAGTCCCAAGTTAAATGTGTCTTATGGGTAAGTGATCGTTGTAGGTATAAGTTGTAAGCTACGCAGATGCAATTCAACATAATCAGAAGCAATACAAACTAGACATCATACGGAAAACGCAACCACGTATAACAGTTCCAAGTAAGAGCAAGCACCTGTGATGGTGGAGTAGGGGAGATGTGCTCATCATGTACACGTATGTTCTAGAAACAGGAACACGTGTCATATTCACAGGCATTATGTGTAAAGTAAGCATATGCAATTCAAGTTAGAAGCAATACAAGCTAGACATCATACGCAACATGCAACCACGTATAATAGTGTCAAGTTAGAGCAAGCACCTGTGATGGTGGAGTAGGGGAGATGTGCTCATCATCTACACAGCTACGTTGACTGTCCAGCCTTGTGTTGTCTTGCGAATCTTGTTGGGAGGATGGCGGAGTAGAATCTGTAGAGACCCCCTGTTTGAGTTGCTTCGAAGGGCCACCATCATCCACTGCCGGACTAATTTCCTTCAGTTGTAATGATTTTGCATTGTGAAGTCAAACTGTTAAGAAAAAGGAATAAAATTCGCTCTTCATAACTCATTCATGCATGATACTGACGAACACTACTCGGATGAAAGGCAAACACATCATGCGAGGATGGAATATGTATGAAAAACAGGATGGTGTGACATATTCACACCTATGATGTGGTAACTAAGTAGAAGGCAGTTCAACAAATTAGAAGCACTGCAAGCTAGACGCCATATGAAAGATGCAACCAATATCACTCTGCCAAGTTCAAACTGTATGGCGTTTCAACAAATTAGAAGCAGTACATGCTACAAATCATATGCAAGACACAACCAATATCACATTGGCGACTTAAAGGTGCCTTATCATAAGTGACTGATGCGGGATATGCAAGAATAGTAGTCTGATGTAGAAACAGGAACACATGTCATATTCACAGGCATTATGTGTAAAGTAAGCAGATGCAATTCAACAAAGTTAGAAGCAATACAAGCTAGACATCATACGCAACATGCAACCACATATAATAGTGCCAAGTTAGAGCAAGCACCTGTGATGGTGGAGTAGGGGAGATGTGCTCATCATCTACACAGCTACGTTGACTGTCTAGCCTTGCGTTGTCTTGCGAATCTTGTTGGGAGGATGGCGGAGTAGAATCTGTAGAGAACCTCCGTTTCAGTTGCTCGGAAGGACCACCATCATCCAATGCCTTGCCAATTTCCTTCAGCTTTATTGATTTTGCATTGTGAGGTCATACCGACAAGAAAAAGGAATATCATTAGCTCTTCAGAACTCATTCATGCATGATACTGACGAACACTACTCTGATGAAAGGCAAAGTCATGATATGAGGATGGAATATGTACGAAAAAATGGACGGCTTGACATATTCACACCTATGATGTGGTAACTAAGAAGAAGGCACTTCAACAAATTAGAAACACTGCAAGACACCATATGGAAGGTGCAATCAATATCACTCTGCCAAGTCAAAACTGTCTCGTCATAGGTGGCGTTCATCAAACTAGAAGCACTACATGCTAGAAATCATATTCAAGATGCAAAGCAATATCACACTGCCAACTTAAAGGTGTCCCATCATAAGTGACTGATGCAGGATACACAAGAAGAGTAGTTTCATGTAAGAACATGGTGTGATAGACAGATATAATATGTACCAAAAACAGGAAAGCGTGTCATATTCACATGTATCATGTGTAAGCTAAGCAGATGCAGTTTACACTAATTAGGAGCAATACGAGCTAGACACCATATGCAACATGCAACCAGATATCACACTGCCAAGTTAGAGCAAGCACCTTGGATGGTGGAGTAGGGGAGCGGAGACTTGGACCTTGTAATGCACTATCAGTACAAGGAGAATCGGTACAGATGCTCCGTTTACGTTGCTGCAGAGGACCACCATCATCGCCTTCCTTACTCTTTTCCTTCCTCTTTCTTGATTTTGCCTTGTCAAGTCAAACCCATAAGAAAAAATAATAAAATTTGCTCTTCAGAACTCATTGATGCATGATACTGACGAACACTACTTTCATGTAAGGCAGCCGCATGATAGGAGGATGGAATATATATGAAAAACAGGACGGCGTGACATATTGACATGTATGATGTATAAAGTGTAAACTAAGCACAAGGTGCTTGAACTTGTTAGAATCGATGCAACCTAGAAACCATATGAAAGATGAAACCAATATCACTCTGCCAAATTAAAAGGGTGCCCTAACAAATGTATTTGACCAAATTAGAAGCAATACATGGCAACAGGCTAGAAATAATATGCAATATGCAACAAATAAAGGTGACTCATCGTAAGTGATTGATGCAGGATACAGAAGAGAGGTAGTTTCATGTAAGAACAAGGTTAACACATAGATGTAGTGTGTACCAAAAATAGGAAGGCATGTCATATTCACAAGTATAGTGTGTAAACTAAGTAGATGCAATTTACCCTAATTAGAAGCATTACAAGCTAGACACCGTATGCAACATGCAACCACATATCAAACTGCGAAATTAGATCAAGCACCTGTGATGGTGGTGTAGGGGAAGTGCGGTCTTCAGGTACAGAGCTACATTCAATATCTTCATTTAGGCTTGTTGTTTCTTGAGAATCATGTGGAGAGGATGAAATTGCATTATTTATAAGAGTATTGCATCTCATATTAACCCACGCGCGTGACTGTCTCATCATAAGCGATAGACGCAGGATACACAAGAACAGTAGTTTGATGTAAGAACATGGTGTGATAGGCGGATGTAGTATGTACCAAAAACAGGAAGGCGTGTCATATTCACATGTATAATGTGTAAGCTAAGGAGATGAAATTTAACAAATTAGGAGCATTGATGAGGGATACACAAGAAAAGTGCCTTATCATAAGATATAGTATGTACCAAAAACAGGAAAGCGTGTCATATTCACATGTATCATGTGTAAGCTAAGCAGATGCAGCTTACACTAATTAGGAGCAATACGAGCTAGACACCATATGCAACATGCAACAAGATATCACACTGCCAAGTTAGAGGAAGCACCTTGGATGGTGGAGTAGGGGAGCGGAGACTTGGACCTTGTAATGCACTATCAGTACAAGGAGAATCGGTACAGATGCTCCATTTACGTTGCTGCAGAGGACCACCATCATCGCCTTCCTTACTCTTTTCCTTCCTCTTTCTTGATTTTGCCTTGTCAAGTCAAACCCACAAGAAAAAGGAATAAAATTTTCTCTTCAGAACTCAATGATGCATGATACTGACGAACACTACTTTCATGTAAGACGACACTACATATCACACTGCCAAGTAAGAGCAAGCACCTGCGATGGTGGTGTGGGGGAATTGCGGTGATCAACTAGAGAGCTACGTTGACTATCTTCATTTAGCCTTGCTGTTTCTTGAGAATCATGTGGGGAGGATGACACTGCACTCTTTAAACGAGTATGGCGTCTCACAGAAACCCACCCGGGTGACTGTTGATAACCCACAAGTATAGGGGATCGCAACAGTTTTCGATAAGTAAGAGTGTCGAACCCAACGAGGAGCTAAAGGTAGAACAAATATTCCCTCAAGTTCTATCGACCACCGATACAACTCTATGCACACTTGACGTTCGCTTTACCTAGAACAAGTATGAAACTAGAAGTACTTTGTAGGTGTTGTTGGATAGGTTTGCAAGATAATAAAGAGTACGTAAATAAAAAGTAGGGGTTGTTTAGATAAAGAAACAATAAAGTAAATATAGCGAGTGTGGAAAAGTGGTGGTAGGAGTTGCGAAATTGCCCCTAAGCAATTGACTACTTTACTAGACCGATAGCAAGTATTATGTGGGAGAGGCCACTGCTACCATGTCATCCCTGACTTGGAATTCTATGCACTTATGATTGGAACTATTAGCAAGCATTCGCAACTACTAATGTTCATCAAGGTAAAACCCAACCATAGCATTAAGATATATTGGTCCCTCTTCAATCCCGTATGCATCAATTTCTATGCTAGGTTGAAGCTTCTGTCACTCTTGCCCTCCAATACATAGTCCTATCAACATACAACTAACCCTATGGTGTGATCCACGCGCGCAATCATATGATGGGCACCAAAGGACAGCAACATAACCACAAGCAAATTAAATCAATCATAGCAATTCATCAACCACCGATAGGACAACGAAAATCTACTCAGACATCATAGGATGGCAACACATCATTGGATAATAATATGAAGCATAAAGCACCATGTTCAAGTAGAGGGTACAGCGGGTTGCGGGAGAGTGGACCGCTGTAGATAGAGGAGGGAAGGTGATGGAGATGTTGGTGAAGATGGCAGAGGTGTTGGTGTAGATCGCGGTGATGATGATGGCCCCCGGTGGCACTCCGGTGCCACCGGAAGCGAGGGGGAGAGAGCCCCCTTCCTTCTTATTCTTCCTTGACCTCCTCCCTAGATGGGAGAAGGGTTTCCCCTCTGGTCCATGGCCTCCATGGCATGGGAGGGGCGAGAGCCCCTCCGAGATTGGATCTGTCTCTCTGTCTCTCTCTGTTTCCGCGTTCCCAGATTCTTCCCTTTCACCGTTTCTTATATTCCCAGAGATCTGTAACTCCGATTGGGCTGAAATTTTAGTACGATCTCTATCCGGATATTAGCTTTCTTGCGGCGAAAGAAGGGCATAAACCGCCTTACGGGGTGGCCACGAGGGTCAGGGGCGCGCCTGCCCCCCTGGGGCGCGTCCCCTACCTCGTGGGCCCCTCGAGCATCGTCTCGCGTGGATTTTTCTTCCCAAAAATCATATATATTCAAAAAAAAATCTCCATCAGTTTTTATTCCGTTTGGACTCCGTTTGATATGGATATTCTCCGAAACAAAAAATATGCAACAAACAGGAACTGGCACTGGGCACTGGATCAATATGTTAGTCCCAAAAATAGTATAAAAAGTTGCCAAAAGTATATGAAAGTTGTAGAATATTGGAATGGAACAATCAAAAATTATAGATACGACGGAGACGTATCAACATCCCCAAGCTTAATTCCTGCTCGTCCTCGAGTAGGTAAATGATAAAAAAGATAATTTTTGATGTGGAATGCTACCTAGCATAATCTTGATCACATATCTAATCATGGCATGAATATTAAGACACGAGTGATTCAAAGCAATAGTCTATTATTTGACATAAAAACAATAATACTTCAAGCCTACTAATAAAGCAATCATGTCTTTTCAAAATAACATGGCCAAAGAAAGTTATCCCTACAAAATCATATAGTCTGGCTATGCTCCATCTTCACCACACAAAATATTCACATCATGCACAACCCCGATGACAAGCCAAGCAATTGTTTCATACTTTTGACGTTCTCAAACCTTTTCAACTTTCATGCAATACATGAGCGTGAGCCATGGACATAGCACTATAGGTGGAATAGAATATGATGGTCGAGAAGACAAAAAGGAGAAGATAGTCTCACATCAACTAGGCGTATCAACGGGCTATGGAGATGCCCATCAATAGATATCAATGTGAGTGAGTAGGGATTGCTGTGCAACAGATGCACTAGAGCTATAAGTGTATGAAAGCTCTAAATGAAACTAAGTGGGTGTGCATCGAACTTGCTTGCTCATGAAGACCTCGTGCATTTGAGGAAGCCCATCATCGAAATATACAAGCCAAGTTCTATAATGAAAACTCCGACTAGTATATAAAAGTGATAACTCAAGAGACTCTCTATATGAAGAAGATGGTGCTACTTTGAAGCACAAGTGTGGAAAAAGGATAGTAGCACCGCCCCTTCTCTCTTTTTCTCTCATTTTTTTTGTTTTTTTGTTTTTTATTTTTGGTGGGCTTCTTTGGCCTCTTTTTTTATTTGAGCTTCTTTGGCCTCTTTTATTTTTTGTAAAGTCTGGAGTCTCATCCCGAATGGGGGAATCATAGTCTCCATCATCCTTTCCTCACTGCGGCAATGCTCTAATAATGATGATCATCACACTTTTATTTACTTACAACTCGATATTACAACAAAGATATGACTCTATATGAATGCCTCCGGCGGTGTACCGGGATGTGCAATGATCTAGCGTAGCAATGACATCAAAAAATGGAAAAGCCATGAAAACATCATGCTAGCTATCTTACGATCATGCAAAGCAATATGACAATGAATGCTCAAGTCATGTATATGATGATGATGGAAGTTGCATGGCAATATATCTCGGAATGGCTATGGAAATGCCATGATAGGTAGGTGTGGTGGCTGTTTTGAGGAAGGTATATGGTGGGTTTATGGTACCAGCGAAAGTTGCACGGTACTAGAGAGGCTAGCAATGGTGGAAGGGTGAGAGTGCGTATAATCCATGGACTCAACATTAGTCATAAAGAACTCACATACTTATTGCAAAAATCTATTAGTCATCGAAACAAAGTACTACGTGCCTGCTCCTAGGGGGATAGATTGGTAGGAAAAGACCATCGCTCGTCCCCGACCGCCACTCATAAGGAAGACAATCAATAAATAAATCATGCTCCGACTTTGTTACATAACGGTTCACCATATGTGCATGCTATAGGAATCACAAACCTCAACACAAGTATTTCTACAATCCACAACTACCCACTAGCATGACTCTAATATCACCATCTTTATATCGCAAAACTATTGCAAGGAATCAAACATATCATATTCAGTGATCTACAAGTTTTATGTAGGATTTTATGACTAACCATGTGAATGACCAATTCCTGTCATCTCTCTAAATAGATATAAGTGAAGCAAGAGAGTTTAATTCTTTCTACAAAAGGTATGCCCACGCTCTAACAAATATAAGTGAAGCAAAAGAGCATTCTACAAATGGCGGTTGTCTAAGTGAAGAGAAACAGGCAATCCAAACTTCAAATGATATAAGTGAAGCACATGAAGCATTCTATAAAGCCATACTCAAAGAATATAAGTGAAGTGCAAAGAGCATTCTAATAATCAACCAAGGACTATCTCATACCAGCATGGTGCAAAAAAACATGAAAACTACAGCAAAGACGCTCCAAGATTGCACATATTGCATGAACAAAACGAATCCGAAAACATACCGATACTTGTTGAAGAAAGAGGGGATGCCTCCCCAGCATCCCCAAGCTTAGATGCTTGAGTCTCCTTGAATATTTACTTGGGGTGCCTCGGGCATCCCTAAGCTTGAGCTCTTGCCTCTCTTCCTTCTTCTCACATCGAGACCTTCTCAATCATCGAACACTTCATCCACACAAAACTTCAACAGAAAACTCGGTAAGATCCGTTAGTATAATAAAGCAAATCACTACTCTAAGTACTGTTGCAAACCAATTCATATTTTGTTTTTGCATTGTTTCTACTGTAGTATAACTTTTTCATGGCTTAATCCACTGATATAAATCGTTAGTTTCATCAAAACAAGCAAACTATGCATCAAAAACAGAATCTGTCTAAAACAGAATAGTCTGTAATAATCTGAACATTCACCATACTTATGATACTTGAAAAATTCTACCAAAATTAGAAAAATAAACAATTTGCATAGGAAGACAGTGCAAAAATAATCAGAACCATTTGACGTTCCAGCTAAAAATGTAAAATCACGCACTACAGCCAAAGTTTCTGTCCTGCACCGTACAGACCATCAAGCAAATGTAAACATCCTAAAGGCAAACCTTGGCACATTATTTTTATAATACAATGGAATTGTACAAGGGGATAATTATTTTTGTTGAAAAGTTTCTGTAGTCAAGATTCACAAAGTTTCTGTGAGCATGAACAAAGTTCAAGGCTAGCTCCCACTTCAACAATGCTTGTCTTTCTCACTTTCACTTTCCTTTTTGAAAAAGTTTTGGGTTCCCCTCTTTATTTTTGTTGTTTTTAAACTATATAAAAGCACTCAACAGAAATAAATGACTCTCTAAAACTTCCGGGTTGTCTCCCTGGCAGCGCTTTCTTTAAAGCCATTAAGCTAGGCATATAGTGCTCAAGTAATGGATCCACCCGGATCCCAAGGTATATCAAAGCCAATTTTAATTAACAATGATTTGTAATTTAGTGGTGAGCACAAGGTAACATATATCATGTAATGACAAAGTCTAACTCTCTTCCTATGCATCAGCATGTCATAAAATAACAATTCATGCACACCTAGTAAAGGCCAATGCATAGTATAAACAGTTTCTTGCAATTTTATCATGTTGGAAACATAGAGAGGTGGAGATATAGTTCCTCTCTCATAATAATTGCAAGTAGGAGCAGCAAGCACATGCATATTATATTTATCGAAATCATCATGTGCAACGGTAAAAGGCAACCCATCAATATAATCCTTAATAAGGGCAAACTTCTCCGATATAGCGTAGTCGCGAGAATTCAAAAAGATAATAGGACTATCATGCGTGGGTGCAATAGCAACAATTTCATGTTTAGCATAAGGAACTATAGCAAGTTCATCTCCATAAGCATAATTCATATTGGCATCTTGGCCACAAGCATAGCAAGCATCATCAAAAAGGGATAATTCAAAAGAATCAACGGGATCATAACAGTCATCATAGCAATCATCCTTCGGTAAGCACGAAGGGGAATTAAACAATGTATGAGTTGAAGAGTTAATCTCATTAGAAGGTGGGCACGGGTGATCAATCCGCTCTTCCTCCTTTTGTTCTTCGCTCTTATCCTCATCTTTTTCATCCAATGAGCTCACAGTGTCATCAACTTCTTCTTCCATAGATTCCCTGCAAAATATTAGTCTTTTCTTGGACAGCGTAGACTTTCTTAATAAGTGCATTAATTTCATAATTGTATTCATAATTCTCATAGCAATATTTGAGGATAGCTAAATTTTCAGATCTATAACAAGCATCATCAATATCATCAAACTCTTTAAACATAGATTTAATTTCATAAGCACCCATAAAAGCAACAAATTCTTCTATTTGTTCCACGTCATAGTAATCATATATACCTCTAGCATAAGAAGCCAAGGTTTCATTATCATTAAATTTGCATGAAAAGGGGAGGTGTGGAGAATTCATCCTAGAGCAACAAGTATAATCATATTCCAAGCATAGTTGTCTAGCATACCACTTCAATATATTAATTTGAACCCATAATAGTTTCCCTTTTTGTGTCAAGCGGTAATCCCTAAAGTATTCACGTTGATCCAACGTTACTCCCATTACATAATTGAATGGGGTTTTCTCAGGATTATTAAAGTAGTACATACTATCTTTCACATAACCAGCATCGAGGGTTTTAGGAGGTTCCCCATCTCCATGAGTAGCAAGTACACCTAATTTTTTTTGGTATTTCATGTTCCATATCCATAACTAAAGATAAAGAACAACTAAGAACAGCAAATAAAAATTACTTAGTGATAAATCAAACAAGCACACACGAGAATATTCACCCCACGCTATTGCTCCCCGGCAACGGCGCGAGAAAAAGGTCTTGATAACCCACAAGTATAGGGGATCGCAACAGTTTTCGATAAGTAAGAGTGTCGAACCCAACAAGGAGCTAAAGGTAGAACAAATATTCCCTCAAGTTCTATCGACCACCGATACAACTCTACGCACGCTTGACGTTCGCTTTACCTAGAACAAGTATGAAACTAGAAGTACTTTGTAGGTGTTGTTGGATAGGTTTGCAAGATAATAAAGAGTACGTAAATAAAAAGTAGGGGCTGTTTAGATAAAGAAACAATAAAGTAAATATAGCGAGTGTGGAAAAGTGGTGGTAGGAGTTGCGAAATTGCCCCTAAGTACTTGACTACTTTACTAGACCGATAGCAAGTATTATGTGGGAGAGGCCACTGCTAGCATGTCATCCCTGACTTGGAATTCTATGCACTTATGATTGGAACTATTAGCAAGCATCCGGAACTACTAATGTTCATTAAGGTAAAACCCAACCATAGCATTAATATATATTGGTCCCCCTTCAATCCCGTATGCATCAATTTCTATGCTAGGTTGAAGCTTCTGTCACTCTTGCCCTCCAATACATAGTCCTATCAACATACAACTAACCCTATGGTGTGATCCATGCGCGCAATCATATGATGGGCACCAAAGGACAGCAACATAACCACAAGCAAATTAAATCAATCATAGCAATTCATCAACCACCGATAGGACAACGAAAATCTACTCAGACATCATAGTATGGCAACACATCATTGGATAATAATATGAAGCATAAAGCACCATGTTCAAGTAGAGGGTACAGCGGGTTGTGGGAGAGTGGACCACTGTAGATAGAGGGGGGAAGGTGATGGAGATGTTGGTGAAGATGGCGGAGGTGTTGGTGTAGATCGCGGTGATGATGATGGCCCCTGGTGGCACTCCGGTGCCACCAGAAGCGAGGGGGAGAGAGCCCCCCCCTTCTTCTTCTTCCTTGACCTCCTCCCTAGATGGGAGAAGGGTTTCCCCTCTGGTCCATGGCCTCCATGGCATGGGAGGGGCGAGAGCCCCTCCGAGATTGGATCTGTCTCTCTGTCTCTCTCTGTTTCTGCGTTCCCAGATTCTTCCCTTTCACCGTTTCTTATATTCCCGGAGATCCGTAACTCCGATTGGGCTGAAATTTTAGTACGATCTCTATCCGGATATTAGCTTTCTTGCGGCGAAAGAAGGGCATCAACCGCCTTACGGGGTGGCCACGAGGGTCAGGGGCGCGCCCCCTACCTCGTGGGCCCCTCGAGTATCATCTCGCGTGGATTTTTCTTCCCAAAAATCACATATATTCCAAAAAAATCTCCGTCAGTTTTTATTCCGTTTGCACTCCGTTTGATATGGATATTCTACGAAACAAAAAACATGCAACAAACAGGAACAGGCACTGGGCACTAGATCAATATGTTAGTCCCAAAAATAGTATAAAAAGTTGCCAAAAGTATATGAAAGTTGTAGAATATTGGCATGGAACAATAAAAAATTATAGATACGACGGAGACGTCTCAACTGTCTCATCATAAGTGATTGACAAGGGATACAAAAGAGCATTAGTTTGATGTACGAACATGGTTAATAGACATATGTAGTATGTATCAAAAACAGGAAGGCATGTCATTATCAAAGGTATAATTAGTAAAGTAAGCAGATGCAATTTAACCAAATTGGAAGCAATACAAGCTAGACACCATATGCAACATGCAACCACATTTGACAGCGCGAAGTTAAAGCAAGCACGTGGGATGGTTGTGTGTGGCAATTGAGATCATCAACTGCAAAGCTAAGTTTACTATCTCCAACTGCTGACACTGCACCCGTTAGAGCACTGGAATGCTTAGTGCTTATCTTCGAATTACACTGGAGCGACTTCTGTCTTTTCTTTTCTGCATTCATCAACACTGCGTCAGAGTTTGAAATACCCATGCATAAAAAAACAATAGTGTGAGTATGGGTGAAGTGTGTGCACAATTAGTACAGTGTAAAGGTAGCAGATAGCAGGTCGGTGAGAAATAAATGACAGGAGACATATGATAGCTCTACAACATGCATGGCACACTAAATTACTACAGGATTCTATGAAAATAACAGTCGACTGAAAGAAAATAGGTCAGTCCATTTTTTCTGCACCGTCCGATGTACAAAGAACGGGCAGATCGCCTTCATCTACCTCCAGTGAGTCAGTGTTGACAATCTTCCTCAAAATGCCAGCGACCACCGGCCCAGTATTCCTCCCTTGCCTGGGCCCTCCCCTCGACCTCACCGCACCGCCGTGCTTGGCACCGCCCCCCCGGCCATCCATTCAAGCCCCGCCGACCTCCAGATCAGGCGCAAGCAGCTCCTGCGCCCCACACCCCTATGATAGACACCGATGCGCCGCTTCCCCGGGGAACAGGCGGACTAGGTGCTCCGTGCACCTAAGCGGGTGCTGCTTCTTTTAATTGCGGTTCGACTGACCCTGAATTGAAATCCAGGCGGGCTACTAACGTCTAGCAAAGGTGAAATAGTAAAAGGGAGGAAACCTTGTGCATTTAGTATCACGAAGAAGATGCAGCAAGAAGCGCTCAACTAGTTTCTTTCGTGGGATGAATACTGTGTGAGCGGAGACGTAAGATTTGCACGAATAAGGGAAGAGGAGTACCTCTTTCTGCTAGCAGTGTTGTGTCCTCCTTCTGTTTTTTCGACGATCTTCTTGTTGTTCGCCGGAAACCAGAAGTTGTGGAGGACGGTGCAGCCTTGGACGAACCCATGGCGAAGTTGTTGAGTGTGGTTCGGTGGCCGTCTGTCGGCGGCGGGGAAGCAGATCCGAGGCGGTGAAAGATGGCGTAGCAAGAACAGCTCCGGTGCGGTGGACGGTTGCGACAGTGGAGCCACAGCAGTGAGGCGCATGACAGCGTGGTCGGAGTGGTTCTGGTATGGCGCACGTCGGCATCGGCGTCGTGGAGGCAGCTCTGCCTCGGCTTCAGCTGCTAAGTCCTTGAGGGCGTTGCGGTTGTGGTTGCGTTGGACGACGATGTCGGGGTACCGGCTCCGGCGTGATGGAGGAGGGCGGCGGTGGATTGGCCGCTATGGGGTGGAGGACGGAGGAGACTGGGGTTTCGCGGCTGGTGGAGAGGGCGTTTTCGCACCCACGGAGTATGAATGGGGAAACGGAGGGAGGCGGGGAACTAAGGGGGAACAATGTTTCGGTTTGAGACGTGCTTGTTTGAAATTTGGGGAAAGTTACAAACTTTCCCCCCATCTAAAATTTCGGACATATTGCGGGTTGGGGGTAGGACAGTCATGTAAGGTGTCCCAAATGTGGGCGGGATAGATTTCGGCCAAGCGCATGGGTAGGCACCCACGGCGTATGGGTGCTTCTCTGGCGTCTTGGTGAAGTTACAAACCTACCCCGGTTTAGACCTTTGGACATCGGGCCGATAGGCTACACGGGCCAGAGTCAGGACAGTAATTTCCTACCACCAAAACATTAGTCTCTCGCGGTTTCGGGTGACCAGAGGCCTATTTGGCGCTTCGTTCAATATTTGGGAGCAGAAGCATTAGGCCTCCTATGGTTTGTAGGATTTTTGTAGGAATTCTATAGGATAGGATTTGCAAAGGAAAAATTCCTTTGAAGCCCTTTGGTTTGTAGGAATGGATTCCTATTCCTATGTAGGATAGGAATCAATCCTTCATGTTTTGGAGGAAAAAACATTAGCCTAGACTCAATGGAAAAAATCCTATCCTATGCACCAAATGACATCTCTTTCTCTATAGGAATTTACATGCATGTCATCTCACTTCCTATGATTTTCCTATTCCTATAAAATTCCTATCCTAGGAACCAAAGAAGGCCTTAACGTTTTCGGTTTTCTTGAATTGAACTTTCAGGATTTGTCAAACTTCACAAATCTTTACTCTTGAAAATCCTAAAGCTACGATTATTTTGGAATGGAGGGGGTACATTTGAATATACATTGTACACGAGTATATATTAAAAAATATGCAACTTACCTCAGTCCATGCATGGTTCCAGATATAATCTCCTTGGTTGCAAAAAAAGTTAGATATGCGTATGAATATATATAGCATGTTAAAACTCACAGCAAAGATTGATGCCCCCTTTTACATCTGATTTACAAATGCCATTATCTCGGGTTCAAATAGATGAATGCACTTCCTATGAATTCGAATCTTCGAAAACCCCTTTATGTTGAATTCGACATGTATTCTATTTCGTAGCTAGCAATTTGGAATGTATCCATGCAAGTGACAAATGTATAAAGTGCTTCACACTAACAACATGGAGTGCACCAATTAATGTTTATATATGAATTGCAAAAGCATCCATGGCCTGTATTTCAAACCGCTCTCACTCTATGGATCGATAATATGAAATAAACACATGCACATGCTAGAATTCAATTGCAGTTGAAGAAAGAGCCTACTCCTGGTACTGTATATTAGTGATAGGGGTTTGTACAAAGTACATGTGAATACCAGGCATTGTGCGTGTGTGTATACTATCGACGAACTAGCCCCCAAGCTTGTATAACATACTAAGGGCCTAGGGTTACAAATCATATATAGTCGGCTTATCACCAGTGGGGATAGAGTCCTCCGTGACTCTGGTAGCTTCGTGTTGTATGCCGATTCCTCCACATGGGTCTTCGTATAACACGTCTCGGTCCAACCTATATGTGGCACAGGATGGAACTGACCCATGAGTCTTCATGTTGACCCACCACAACTAGAAATGATGTACCCACCACACCACACACGCAATCGGCCACTAAGAAAATAAGCATATACAATAGTACAACGGTATCTAGCTCACGATACGTCTCCATATTTTGTTGATGACACTGACGGACTTTGCATTTGATGCGTGCTTTGTATTTTGTTGACGACACTTACGGTCATTGTATTTGAAGCGAAAGCACAATATGGTCACTGGACTTCAGAATAAGCTCATCACGGTCACCACATACATTTTGTCGTGCTAACCAACATGTGGTTGGATGGTTAGATGACAGTGGTTTCTCGAGCCCACCAAGGTTAAAGTCCCGGTGCTCGCATTTATCTTGTGTTAATTCAATATTTTCCGGTGACGTACGTTCAGTGGGAGGAGACGTTCCACTCGACTACGAGGCACCTATGGTGACTTCGTAAAATCTCAAGATCATATATGCTGGCCCACTCTCTCGAAGGTGCTCATAGGGGTAGGGTTCGCATGTGTGCGCTTATAGCGGTGAGTGCTTGCGCGTATATATGAGCCCTTGCGTCTGTACCGTGTTAAACAAATACATATCAGGATTATACGGTCACTGGCTCACCCGTACAACTCCGTATTTTGTTGATGACACAATCAATTGACCAGTCAAACGTTCCACACGGCGCAACTAGTGTTGCACCATCGGGGCACGTAACCGTGGGGCCCACCTGTCAGCCCGTATATGAAAGAAAGAAATGGTAGTTTGAGTCTGTACTGTGTTAATAAAATAGGAGTACATTTTAGGGTGATCATACGGTCACTGGCTCACCATACAGCTCCGTAATTTGTTGATAACACGATCAATTGACCAGTCAAATGGTCCACATTCAGCAGCGCACATTACCATAGGGCCCACCCGTCAGCACGTATATGAAGGACAGAAATGGTAATAAATTAGTGGTCGGTGGGTATTCAAAGTCGTGAGACCTCTGGTTGGCAGTCACCGGTGGTTGGGGGGCGTTCATTGGGCGGTGGGGTGGGGATCCCCAGAGAAAAAGCTCGGCGGGGGGGGGCCTAGAGGGATGGCCAGTGCGGTGGCGGACCGGCGGTGGGGAGTGGTTTCGGGGAGGGCGGGCCGGCCGCAGGCGGCGGGGGCTGGCAGTTTGGCCGGTGGTGGCTGGCGGCTCAGGGGGGGGGTGGAGTTTGATGATAAACTAGAGGCCCTTGATTTCGTATCCAACGGCTGGAAAATCTAATGACCAGAGATGAAATAGTCAGTCGACTGACGTGTAGCTACACCCCGCACGTACACATGCACGCACGCGAGACACGCACACATGTAGGCGTGCAACACTGACACATACACACGCACGCATGCTGGCATGCAACACTTACACGTACACATGCACTCACGAACACACGCACATACGCACCCATGCATGCAACACTGAAATGTACCCTTGCACGCACGCAACACTCGCACGCCTGCATGCACACAGCACACGACGCAAGACACATGTTCAACCTATACGTGCATGCACCCTTTGTTACGGACATGGATTGTTACGGGTACTAATCAATCTTATCTGTGATAAGCAGAACATTGATGTTTGCAACGGTCTTTATGAATCACAATGTATCGAACGGGCTATCAACATAGTAGGCTTATCTACATGAAAAAGATGATGTCACACTCAATGAACAATCATCGGTTTATGAAATGCCCGCTTCTGACGCCCTGGCCCACCAAAGGTTCCTCTGCTGTGCGCTGCCTGCATTGGGTCACTGACATGCATGCCATGCACCCAAAGAGCCCACATGTCAGTGGAAGAACAGCACAGTGTCCTAGGTCAGAGTCGAGGGCGCCACTCGCGGCACGCCCGGCTGAACACGCCTCCGTGCCGCATTGAAACGTCTCCATGAAACCCGCCCGTGTGGAAGCCGAGAAACCCACTCTGGACACACGTCTGTTCATGACCAGGCCGCTCCCCTATCTCCTCCACCATTTTGTCCACTCTTACAATGGCTTACGAAGAGTAGTTATTCCGCATCCAAGCCGGCTGGGTTGCCCGCCGGATACGAGCTATGCAGCTCGCTGATCCACCTCCCTCCCCTCGCCCGACGGAGCCAGTTGCCGCCCCAAGTAGTGGAATTTTTCCATGTGTTGTTTTCATGGACTAGCAAGATGCCCGTGCATTGCACGGAACATCAAGATGCATTTTTTTACAAACTCCCGCATGCATGCAAGGGATAATTAATGTCCTCCTTTGCTAGTACCACGAGGCAAACACCATTAATATTGCATCGATTAGTGTTAGTGGCCTTGTATATCTGCAAATTGTAATTTTGATAGTGGCCCCTTGTATATAACAATGGAGGGAGAAAGATGAGAGATAAGGTGAGGAGGAGTGGGGCGTGGTGGTGACTGGTGGTCGGACTGTGCGGAGGCATGGGGATGGATGGCGCATTATGTCTAGGTTTGTATCTCTCTCACACACACCCACGTAGGTGGGGGGCGTGCACGAAGAGAAGAGGTGCACGCACGGCGCACGTACTCCCGTTTCTTTCCCAACCACACCCGCGCGGGTACACGTTGGAGCTCATTTCTGTACGAAAAAGGAAGCCCACGTGGTAATTTGGCACGTGTGCTGGTTAGTACTCCCTCCATTTACTTATACAAGGCCACTATAAAAAAATACATTTTGCATCTATACAAGGCCACAAATAGTAATCGAGACAAAAGTTACTACTCCCTCCTTTCCAGTTTATGGCTCAATTTCACAATCTCTCCAACCAAGGTAGACGGTGAGTGGTCGAATTAATTTCGTATTTTGCACAAGTAATCAGTATGCTCGTTTTTCTCAAGAAGTTATGTTTACCGAGGCATTAATTAGAACGAATGCATGAATTACCACTAAATTTCCATGAACTTGTACATGCATTGGTTAGTTTCCTCTTGACACTGCTTGCGTCGGGTGATCTAACGCACCTCGAAATCCAACATGTAATGGTACTACTACTAGTATAGTAGAATTGAGACTTATCAAACGGAAAAACGAATGTTTTTTAGATGAGCCCTATAAACCCTAGTGGGTACGTACTCCGTAAACACAAATTTTTCCAAAACTAAGTCGCTCCCTTTCATGAATTCTGTAGTATACTCCTCCGTCGATGCTCCCTTTCATGAATTCTGTACTTCCTGTCACCGACATGTGGGACATATAGCAACCGGGTCGACATGTCAAGCACCAAATAACAGTGCAGAACAGTAGGGGGACGCACCCCACTCGTACCGGCCAGTAGTAGTAATGAGCAATGATACGTCAAATCACAATGCCGCACTTTCCCAGATGGACGAAGCAACCATTATTTCACACTTCGGTTCGCCATCATCTCAAACCACGTACTAGTATTGCTTCTGCCTCAAGAGGGACACGCGCATCGCCTTGGTACATCATGACACGTGGGACCGCATGACAGGCCATGCTCCCCCGCCGATCGCTCGGTAAAATCACCTCATTTTTACTATACTTCCTCCGTATCGGTTTACTACATGGCATGCACGTCGTTCTAGGTTGAGAATTTAACTGGCTATATATGTGATGAACAGTACTCTAGCATTTTAAAAAATGTATACTTTTGTACAGTAGTACTATCGATGGATTGCGCCATGGAGCAAAAATTGAAATTAAAAAAAGGTGGCACATATAGAGAGCGCTCGTCGCCAAATTATGCATATAGTACTATTAAAAAGCCTAGTCACAATAATGGTGTCCAGCACAACCCACCCCTCAAATAAAACTAAGAGGGTGCTTGGATACGTTTTAGTCCCATGACTAGAAGTAGTGGGACTAAAACATGCTAGCCTCACCCATGCTTGGATCCAAATACTAAAAAGGCTAAAATCAAGTTAATGAGCATTTATTATCCTCCAAACCCTCCAATCCAGAACTCGCCTGTGTTAAAGGAGAGGAGTTAAATGAGTAGAGAGAGAGAGGACTAATCCACATTTTAGTAGGGGTACCCCTGACTAAAATTTTTTAGTCTCAAGACTAGTTTTAGCCCCTCTTTAGTCAGGGGTGCTTGGAACTTTAGCCTCTTAAAGAGACTATTTTTAGTCAGACTAAAATAAGTCCCTTGGATCCAAGCACCCTCTAAGCATCCTGGAATTCTTTGACAAAACTAAGCACCCTGAAATTCTTTGACAACTAAACTGCTGGCTATATGATGTTGGCCATATATATTGTACATATATAATGTGAAGAAACGAGTGGTAGTACTATACAGACTAAAAGATGAAATGTAAGAAATACTAGTATGTACGTACTGAAGAGTTAAAGTAACGAGAAGAAACATAACATAGTTCTGCTGGGGGCTCAGCACAACACACCCCTCAAATTAAATTAAGCACACCTGAAATTAAACTTTGTAACTATTCCGGTAGACACTGCATTAGAACCACCATGAGCAACGACACTGCCACCTTACTCGGAGTCCTCGTCCACGTCCTCGACTTCGTCCTTGTCCCTCTTCCTCTTGGCCGATACTTCTTTGCTTGAACCGCACACTTGGCTGTTGCTCTTCATCCAACCCTTGTAGATATTGAAGCAAAGGTAGCCATCCATTGCAGCGTAGTGTATGTGGTCTATATCTAGTACATTCCGCTACCATGCATGACGATGAAACGTGTAATGAGGTTTCTCCAGTTTACCGTATGAAGGATGAACCATGGCTCCTGCCAGGGTCAGCATTGAAGGCTGACGAGAGGACACCAGCCGATTCTTCTGGAGGTCGAAGGTGTTGCCTACAACGAGGCCTATCCGACGCAGGACTTCTTTGTCGTTAGCAAAGTTTACAGTAACGAATTTCACTGTTTTGTTCTTGAGGAAGTTCTTAAAATCTTGCCACTCAACGTCAGCATGGCATATGTGGTAGACCAAGCAAACATTATGTACGCAAACCTGGAGCACGGCGGGCTTCTTCCTCTCTTCGTCCTTTAGATCCTTCTCTCATCCCAGGACTGTGGTGTACTCAACATCTAGCCCAGCGACCCACTCATCATCTGAGTTTTCAAACATGCGGCTGAAGCGAGAAAGGCATCCTTTCACCATCGCGGAAGAACGGGTGTAGATGACGTCGAACTCATCGCCGGTGATGGTTCTAACCTTGTACTCACTGCCGATCATGGAGATTTGGGACGCCATGATTTGGGAGGAGGGTTAGGATTAGTGGAACTGCCGTAATGTGAATGGATGGGACGACTAGGAGCGAACCATCGTAGTATTAAAGGACGTGCAGGGACGAGTAGGAGCGAACTGCCAGCATGCGAACGGCAGGGTAGTGGCTTTCCATTCTCCCATGATACGGGCTTCCGAGAGCCCTTGGATCTGAGATCGAACGGTTGCATGGTGTGATTCTAGACCTATGGTTGAATATCCTATCCCGGAGGGTTATTCTGCAAATTTTTAGCAACTTAGCATGCGACCGTTTGATCTCAGATCCAAGGGCTGCCAGCAGCCCGTATCATGGTCGCGCCTACCATGACCGTCGCGTCGCTCGCACGGTCGCGCCCTTGGAGATTTAACATGGTGTGTTAGGCTATCTGATGTTGGCATGTCATACATAGTCATCACTTAGTCACTCATACTACAACAAGGTTGGCTATAAGTGTATTTTTTTACTCCTCTCTATCTCTTTCTTCGTACTCAAGGAAGAAATGGTGCTAAGCGCATGTATTTATTGCATTTGCCAAGGAGTGACCTCTTCCAATGAAATGGTCTTGCTAAGTTTGCTTCATTTAATTAGCTATAGACTCAAAATTGTCTTTTCACCTAGGTACACGCGCTTAGCACCGTTTCTTCCTTGGGTCACCAAACTAGTCTCTCTCTTCTTGATTAACTTGCCACATCAGACTTTATGCCTATGTGGCAAGCTTAAGCACCTATAGGAGCAAGTAAAAGTAAGTACAATAGTGCGTTTTACATGGCATTTTTGCATATGTGGAGGAAAGAGAGGCAAGGAAAAAGTGGAGAAGTGGGCTCTCATGCAAGAGCCAGCCTCTACTACATGGTGGAGCATTGGGAGAGGCACCTGTATGGAGGTGGTCAGGAATCTGGGAGACTCACGCCGGTCGTAGCCCCGCAGTTAAAATGATAACGGCAAGTCAAATCACGGGGCCCCACCTGTCCAGTAGTAACTCATTATCAAATCACACAGCCCTACGTTTGCAGGAGCCTACTCCCTCGTCTTCTCGCGTCTCTGTTGAACCGACTAGGCGGAACTGCCCCGCCGCCTACCGTGCAGGAAAAGCCCCGCCCTCGACTTTTAAATACAACTACATCCGCTTAAGAATCCAATGATATACTTTTTGTGACATAGTAACTCATATTTAGTTAGTCAAATGGATGACCTAGAACTACGTGCAGGCCCTACAAACTGAGATGCCTAAAAATAAAAAAAACCGAGACGGCGAGGGTAGTTCAGCACGTATCTTTTTAGATCAATATAGTCGGGATTCACCAAGGAGCAAAACCAAGTGGTAGGCTGCTCCTGTCGTGTTGGCATAGCAACTCAAGCAGGGTTAGTCCGCACACGAAATGGCGACACACTTAACAGGACCCCTTTGGCCGACATGTGGCTCATCCACCGTCTTGTTCCACATGCGATGCACCAAATTATAGTTCGGAGCAGCGGTTGGAATTGGAGGCACCCCGGTCGTAGCGCCGCAGTAGTAGAAAATGAGCGACGAGGGGTCAAATCACAAAGCCCCACCTTTCCCGCATTAAGCTGGACGGATGAAGCAACCATCATTTCACTCTAGGATGCAAGAGCATAAAGAAAAGAGAAAACAATGGTGCGTGCGACAGCTACCTAGGGCACCCTAGGGTAGGGGTCTCCACTACAGATCCTTTTTTTGAAAGCGCCTCCACTACAAATCGGCTTCTCCCTCATCCTCTTGAAGAAAACCAATGATGAGTGCAACGGTAGGGTTTGTAGGAGTACTACGGCGTGCGGGGCCACATCGTAGTAAACGGGTTCGAGCCAACGCCTTAAATATGTGTGGGCCGCTTGGTTTTACGGGAACGAGGCAGCATTTTGGGTTCGGGGACCAGTGGAGATATAGTACGTACAAAAAATTGTGGACATAGGTTCGACCGAAAGGCAATGATGCATGGGCCCTGCATTTTGATATACCCGGGGCCGCGTGAAATTTGCTACTCTACTCAAAACTAGTAAGGTACACATGTATTGAACGCATGAGATTTCGAAACCAAATTATGAATAAATACACACTATAGGATGTAAAGCTTTGAGTCATATATGCATGATGTAGATGTTCGTTTAGTTCTTATAGTTCATCTCATTCAAAATCAATAAGTTTTATAAAAATGTTAAGATTCATGGGGTTGTGCATTGTACTCCCTCCGTTCCAAAATAGATGACCCAACTTTGCACTAACTTTGTACAAAGTTAGTGCAAAGTTGGGTCATCTATTTTGGAACAGAGGGAGTAAATCATAAAGTAAAAAACAAATAATGGCAATTCATATAGAAAAAAATCAATTATGATACAGAAGATTCTAGAACAAAGGAGAAGTGCTTGTGTTTTGAGGTTTGTGCATTATGCTTAAGTTCAACCATGGGGTCTTCTAAATTGTACATGTGGCAGATCTGGTGGAATGTTGATGATATCCAACGGCCAGTAGTGCTCGGATTTGCCTATCTCTGCACTGTCGGGTTAGCTTCATCTAGCGACCATCTTTCAAAGTTATTGGCACACTATATAGTTCTTGTGCCATAGTTGCATGTTTTGGAAAAAAGCTACTACTGGGTTGTACTATCTATTTAGGAATAGAAGATGTATACATGGAAGTTGTAGGGAAAGAGATGACATGGAGCATCTCAATTCCTATGAGTAGGGATTGGAAAAGAGATGTCATTTGGTTCACATCATAGGAACTTTTCTATTGAATATAGAGATGACATGTTTCTCAATTCCTATGAGGAGGGATTAGAAAAGAGATGCAATTTGGTTCATATCATAGGAACTTTTCTATTGAATATACGCTAATGTTTATTTCCTTTGAAATTAAGGGAGTATAGGAATCCATTCATATGAACCAAGTGGCTCTAAAGCTATAGAAATGATATCATGTTTATTTCCTTTGAAATGTGGAGTATATGAATCTATTCCTATGAACCAATTGGCTCTAAAGGAAAAAATCCTATAAAAATCATATCATATAGAGTTCCTATGATATTCCTAGACACTAAAGGATGCTTGAAATTGCTGCGGGTGATACGATGGTCTTTCTTTGTAGACTCCTCACCCAACTTTATAGTTACCTCTCGAAGATGAATGAAATGATATATACATGGTATTCTACATGTGCAATTTGGTACACGAAAACTCGGTAAAAGTTTGCGAGGTTCGAATTTTCAATAAAGCTATATGCACTGCATTTCGGAACGGACGGAGCATACGGCAGTTGCTAACACTGACGTGGAAGATTTGTGTGTAGGAGGAGTGGCTGTTCTGTTAAATTACATGGCAAAACTGACACTATCGGATGCCGATCTAACGGTCCTTACGGCGTTCGTCAGGAAAAGGCTTGTGGCAAACGTTTGTCGGATAATGATTTACGAACACATGCATTGCATTGATACGTCCCCCCTCTCTCTCACGCACACGCACCCTCACGAGTCACGACTCTCCCGAGTCCTCTCGCAGACTCGCACGTCGCACCCACCGTCTATCTGCAGGTAGACGTCACGCACATATGTGCTCTTCACACCCTACCCTCAGAACTTCTAAAAAACAAAAGACGGCGCACACATTTTATTTTAGCTCACATGTCACACACTTGTACTATTACTCTTGCGGTGAGCGTTCTTTGGGCATAGTATATTGTACTCTCACGAAGAGAAGCAGTGCACGCACGCACTAGTTCTCTCACACCCACTCACGGGTACACGTAGGAGCGCATTTTTTTGAAGCTGGTACAACAAAATCACTCCACTATATATAAAAGCAGGAGCCTTAGCGCTTGCTTTACTAGGGTTCCTCTCGTTCACTCTCTCATGCTCTCCAGATCTAAGCAACACATAGGTGGCCACACTCTCTCTCAGCTCACGGCTGGTCACAAATCCGGCCGGACAACCTCGACCGGGGCAGGGGTGTAGGTGCATCGTTCACGCTGTCGTCGGCGGTGAGGGAGGAGACCAACGGCTGCCCGCGCGTCCAGATCGGCGGCCATGCCGTTCTCTCCAAGAGAGCACCGGAGGGCCTCCGACCCCTTCTTCCTCCTTGCGGTATTGTGGCCAAGATGTGGCCTCTCGACGCAGTCTTGGCGACGTGCCGACGACCCTCAAGTATATATTCCTTTGAAACCTGCCTTGCTCTACTGCCCCAGCTCCCTTCGTGTGGATCCTTTTCTACTTCCGTCCGCTGTTCTAAAGCCACCTAGACTTCTACTAAGGCACGTGCTTTGCACGTATGTTCTGTATGATAGATACTCATATACCTTCTTTTTAGAGAGAGAAATGGGTACTCGTATCTTGAGTAGATATCATAGTGTGTTTGTTTGCATGATCTAAGGACTATTCTGAAATAAGAAGCAAATCACTTGCACAAATCAAACTGAGTTCCAAGTAAGAATTTGATTACAAGATAAAAGTTGTAGTTTTATTATATGCTGTTTCCTGGGTTCCACTGATGTATAGTTCCAGAGTTGTTTGGCGGTTTACATGCATGTTTATGGACTATTTTGTGCAACTAAATAAGTCATTTAGGTCTGACAAACACTCATGTCCTGTATTAGCTTGAGGTATAGCTTATGTATGACTGAAATAAAATATTACACTTTTTCTGCGAATAATAAAAATATTACATTTCTCGATGAAGCAGAATAAAACTTTAGCTAGCATCAGCCATGCAATGTTATGTTATGTGAACAGTGTAAACTTTGCAGTATAGCGGCATCTAAAAAATCCATTTTTACAGTAATCTAAAAAAGTTAAGTTAGTAGTAGAGTGTTTATTTCCCAGGTGACAACGGGGAACCAAAATGTGCTAGCTATTTGCCAACTTGTCGTACTTGCATGTGAGGAGGTGGCAGCAGTTTCTAGACATTTCTCAACTTTAGTAGGTGCAATCCAGATTCAACGGGGACTTCTTTATTTGTTTACTTGGAGAGAAGAGTCGGCCATGTGCACAAGGAGCGGGAGCAAATCCTGCAGCTCTTAGCCGTCAGATCATGTCATCCTTTGTTTGATGGACGGCAGTGATATGCATGAGAGGGGAAATGAACGGTGGATTTTGAGCCAATGCTTGTTTGGGCGGGAGAACCGAAGATGGAGTGGTAAATCCAATTTCAAAACTGCCGCATTATAGTAGATTAGAAGTAAAGCTATTTCATACAGTCGACTCAAAGCGTTGGTTCAAACAGGGAAGAAAGTGGGAAAGCTATAGCATGAATCTAGGACTTGGTTCTAAGAGGAAACGGGGGAAATTAGTAATATCTTTCACTGTTTAAATAACCTTATATCTTATTTGCGCAAACAGGGATGTCTGTCTCCATATCGTTTCAGGATGTCTGTCTCCGTATCGTTTCTATCCGCGCAATAAAAAGCACACACCTTAGTTTTAGTACAACTGCGCAAAATGAGATGGCTATCCCTCGCTGCCGTCATCTAACCTCCCGTCTTCAAGGTATCCCTACATTGGTAGTAACTAAGGTAGAATGACCAACGCAATCTAAAAGAAGCTGATTCGTACATTTTACTTCCTGATTGCAGTGCAGGGATGAGCGAAAACAACTGCATCCTAGTCCGGAATGCACTTTCTACCAGTTCATCCATGAACCAAGGACTAGCTGGCACGGCTGCACGACGGTCTTTTGGACAGGTGCGCGGACAAGAGGCATTGTGGTCTGCTTATTTCTGCAAATAGTGGTGCTTAAATTTAGTGGAATGCACAAGCATTTCAGCTGGTCAGTACACTGCATGGTTCAGTTCAACATTCCAGCTGATACCACAATTATAATTGGTTATTCTGGAATGAGAGAACCTAACCCTGAATGGCGGCAACAAGAAAAAACCAGAGTGAACTCCAGGAAATTTAAGCCTGCCGGGAGGCCCTTTGCTCAGAGAGAAGCCTTGCTTGTTTTTTTTCCTGATTTATAAACCTTCTCACAACTTTGTCTTTTGCTGTGAACTAGTATATGTTTGTTATGTTCTATGAATCATTGAGATGTATAAAATTGCTTAACTTATGTTTTTCAAGTTTTTTATGAAGACGAGTTTAATGTGAGTGTTCCACATGAGCGCTGGACTAGCGTGTGAACGTTTGGAATTTATTACATTGTGGCCTCAATTAACTGCATGAACCACTGTAACAAGATACATAGTTGCTTATATGTCAGACAGCGGATTGTTGATTGTTAGCTGGTCGATAGCCTAGTGTTGAAGCAAGCTGAGGCAATGTGCCATGTTTTGCACAACTGCTTACAAGTGGGGTAGCACCAACAGTGTTTACAAGTACTTATGTATACATCGGCGCATGGTTCTCGAACGAGTGCTCTATTTCATCAAAACACACACTGCTCGTATGATAAACCGTGATAACTTATGTCTTACCATGCCATATTCATGAAAAAACTAGTGAGGACGCATCTGTTTCGGCAACAATTACGATGGTTCTCACATGATTCACGGGCACACAAAAGTAGCAGCAATTCCCATAGACGGATTCAAACAGAGTACTAGCCCCAGAGGGGTCGATAACAAGCAAGGTTCAGATAATTAGACACAAGCCAAACTACTATTAAACACTAGCTGGGGCAACTATTTCATGCCTCGATCTAATTTGGGCTGGACACAAGACGGACCTTGCCATGAACATCATCGAGGATGTCCCGCAGTAGCTCAATCCTGTGAACCTTCATGCAGACAACCTTGTGGCCTTGCCACTGATAAACTTGTTTGTGGAGGCATGCCACGTCATCTTCCTGCGTAAGCTTGACAAGAACAGTATTCCTCACAAACGAAGGAGTAGCTTTGAACTTCTTGTGCTTCAGCACACCCTGGACAACACGCCTGACAACAATGAGGCTGGAATACAACTCTTCATTGGTATAATCTCAAATGGCTTCCAAGATCCAACAGCCTAAGAACTCTGTTTTCCCAGTGCGTATATTCAGGTCGTCCGCCTCATAGCGAGTGACATGTACAACCACACAATCCTTGTCTGCATTAGGGCTCTAACTGAAACAGAAACAAATTCTGAATTACTTTTCAGTATAAGAAACACAAGTTATTTAAACCACTATGTATACCATGGCATCGAAGCTAATAAAATTTTGCATTATTAATCACCACATACTTCCTTTTCTAAAAAAATCACCACATACTTAGATGAAAAACCACAATCGAGATCGGCAAAGAAGGAAATCACCTTGGGCAGCTCAGCGGGGGGGGGGGGGGGGGCACATCCTCGAAGGGGGAAAACTGCTCCTGCAGTGCCATGGGGGCTGTAACCTCAAACGGGGCGTTGACCATCTCAGTATCTGGGGTCGCCTTGGTGATTGCCTCCATGTTCTTGGAGCTCTCTGTCTCGTGGGGATCAGCCTCCCGCGTCTGCTCCAATATCGGCAGATCTTTGCGTGGTTCTCCTTGGTCCATCATGAAACTGATGAATACTAGGAGTCCACTAAAAGGAAAACACAATCACAATGACAATGAAACAAAAAAGAGAGTGAGGATCGGTTACTGGTTTGCAAAAGTTCCTTTTTTCCTCTGAACGAAAATATACTAACATCATGGATCCGCTTACCTTCCCTTCGTTCGGAGAGAAGAACAATGGCAGATGCAAGTGTTGCCTTTCTTGAAGACGGTGAGGGAGAAGGGGATTCAGCGAAGAGTGAAATGATGGTTGCTTCGTCCGTCAAACTTAGACTGCGGGGAGGTGGGGTTTTGTGATACGATGGCTCGTTACTGCCGCACTACGACTGGGGTGACTCTCCGCCTGCATACTGCCTTCTAATTTGGTGGATGGCATTTGGGCCCCGCGCTGCATGGCCCGCATGTCAGTGAACAAAAGTATAACAGAATTCAGTAGAGGGAGACGTTTCAATGACCTAGGAGGAGCCAGAAGTGGTAGAGTGTCTCCACTGTACTAGTAGTAATTGTTTTTCTGGGTAGCTGTAGAGTGTCTCCTCTGTACTAGTAGTAATTGTTTCTCGGGTCCCAAGACAAAACAACCCATCCACACTAGTAAATAGTAAAATCAATTCAAAAACCTGGGTGCTCTTCTTCCTCCTCGTTCCCACCCACCTCACGTCAGCTCGCTCCACTCATATCCTCCTCGCTTCCCCCTCAGGTTCATATATCGGAGGCCTCATTGCACAGCATCGTCCACTCCAGTTGCCCTGCGCTGGAGTGCTTGGTGCTTGTTTTCACAGTTAGAATTGGTTGTCTCCAAATAAAGTCGCCTAACCTTGTAAGAATTGGAATTTCTTTTGACGGAAGGCAGATCATCATCCAAGATGCCCCTTCACTTCAAAGGTTGATCCTTGATTCTAGTTATTCACTGTTGCAAATAACTGTCCTCTCTGCGCCTAAACTGGAGACCTTGGGTGTAATACATGATCTCTGTGCTCATTTCAATATGGTGTTTGGCTCCACAGTTCTTCACGTACTTTATATTATCATCTACACTTGTAACCATAAGCTGCATTTTAAATTTCTGCACATAATTTATATATCATCTTGGAGTACACATTTTGTACTAATATTATGTTCTATGCTCAATGAAGAGTTTCTCCATGGATGTCCTATCAATGGTGCTGGATTCTGTCAAGATCTTATATATCCAAATGAATAGTTTTGGTCTGAACAAGATTATTGGCTTGCTGCAATGCTTTCCATGTCTGGAGAAGTTGTATATAAAGGTGATAATTTCACGCACATTGGAAACCCGCATATAGTGTACTAGAATTAACCGTTCAGTTGTTGCTCTTTCGACACTCTTCTTTTAGACCTTAACTATTTTCAATCTTCATGTCTATTTAGGCAATAGGATGGGGTAAGAAAGTTATAACCAATCGGTGGATTCGTAAGCATCAGGATTTTCTCACTTCTCATGAGATTCGATTGAAGACAATAACGCTAGAACGATATGTAGCCAACCGTGCAAACACAAGATTTGTCACATTCTTCCTGCTGATGTGAGGTTACTATTGTCCATCAGGCTTAAGTTTATCAGCAACATGGTTTTGACGGATGGGTATGTCAAAGAGAAAAAAAGGAGTTTCAGGTGGGCAAAAGAGCTTCTGAACGTGTCGGGCTTCTATTTATAACATATTGTGGTCATAATCCAGTAAATTTTACGACCCAGGATGTTCATTCTACGGACCTGACCGATCCATTTGACCGTGACTGCCGAAAACAGTGCTGGAGTTAGATGTTGTTGCCCTTTTCAATCTGGTTTTTTTGTAAACCTGATGAACAATTAACCCTCATGCTTTTGTACAGTTTGTAAGCTGGAGTTAGATGTTCTTGCCCTTTTCAACTCGGATGTGACTGTCATATTTTCTTTGAAACAAGGCAAATGGCTTGCCATTCGTTTAATTTAGAGTGAAATATTGTAACAAATCCAAACCAAGGGAAATAACATCACTCTTGCCGGCTGCTTGAGCTCATTGTGCATTACAGAAGCCAAGTGTTAGCCCCCACCAGCACCCACAAACTTCTTTCGAACTAGCACATCAAATGGGCTGTAAATTTTCATAGGAAAGGCTGCATGACCGTGACAGATTTGGATTCTGACATTTGGGACCTGCAGGAAATAGCCTATCCAAGGTGGTGTCGACTTACTAGCCAGTCAACAAATGATTCTGCCTACCAGCCGTTGGATTGACATCCAACATCTGTCGTGTATCTTCTATCTCTTGTCTTCTTCTTCCTCCAATCACCCAAACCAAACCACCCCGTCGGATCCGCCTGCTCCTGCCTCCCATGGCTGGCTGCGCCTCCGCCGCCCTACCGTACGTACCCTCCAACGTTGGCCAGTTCCTCCCTCTATTCCCCCACATGTCCTATTATTCTCCGGCGACGTCAGCCCCAACACGCACCCGTGCCCGAACCAGTCAACCCTCGTACTCCCCTCTGCCTGCGACTGGACCGGCGCATCTTCAACGACTCATGTTCGTTCCGTCCGAGGCCTCGCCGTCGTCCTCCGCCTTGCGGCCTTGGTTCGCTCGCCGTGCGCGGTGCGCCGCCCTCTTGCGTTGTCAACGTCATCAACAACCGAGAGGAACAAGGAGATGACTGTATGTGGAGAGGATGACAGTAGGGACCCACCAGCGTCATGGAAGTACGCAAGCAAGTGCCGTAATGGTTGGACATCTGGGGCTCACGCCATTGTCAACGTAGTCAATAAATGAGAGAATTACACTACGAGCGGCTGACACCAGGGACCCAGCAAGTCGCGCAGTTTTTTTTTGAGGAACAAGCAGTTGTTATTTATACTAGTTTTAGCGACGGATCAGGGTAACAACGGGGCTGTGCAGGGGCTGTGGCCCGTCTAGCCAGGGTTTTATTTATGTTTACCACATCATGAGCCCAGTTGTGTTTTTTTCTTGCTGAAAATGGCTAGCCCAGTTCTATGTTTTTTTTAAAGAAATACCCAAACAAGGCCTACTTGCTTTATCGGCCCTGCTGGGCTGCAAATCTTTCAAGACGAGGAGAGTTTCATTCGGTTTGCCCAGAAATGGGTTGTACATTTTGAAGACACATCAAACCGGGAATTAGTTTCAATTTTTTTTCATTACAAGATCTTAAATTCCATTAATTTTTATGCATGGACAATTATTTGGATTTTATATTTATATAAATTATTTTTCAAAATAGTTTGAATGTGAATCGATATTTTTGGATTAAAAACAGTTGACCGCACCGAAATATGCAAAATTTTGTATACTTTTTAACCATGGCCACAATATGGGGCGTGATGCTAACAAAAAGAAGATGGGCTCCAAAAAAATTCTTAAGAATTAGAAAATGGGCTGTACATTATTAGAAATAATGGCAGATGGGCTGTATGCTCTTTTCCACAGATTTGAGGCTGACTTGTGCGCCTACTACAGGTTGAGGCGTATGCTTTCATAAAAAAAAGGTTGACGCACACACAACGCCCTGTCAACTTAGTCAACACACGAGAGCAGTGACTGTTGGATGTCCATCCAACGGCTGTCGTGCTTATTCAATCTCTGCTCTTCATGCTCAAGCCGCTCAAACAAGCGCCGGCCGGACTGCATGCTCCCTCCTCCCGTGACCGGCTATGCTGCCGCACAGGCCTCACGGCCCCACCGTACTCCCATTGCTGGCCTAGCGATCCCTCTACTCACCACACATGTTGTTAATCTCTAGTGACGGCAGACGAACCAGTAAACCCTCATACTCCTTCGCGTGGGAAACAACTGTCGAGTATTCCCTGGCTCCGTGTCATTCCCTTCCTAGGCCTCGCCGTCATCCACCGCGCCTGGTGCTCTCGGCGCGGCCTGGTCAACGTGGTCAATGAACGACATCCATCGGAAGTGGACTGTACATGGAGAGGCTGACAGCTGGGTCCACGACCGCACGCAAGGAAATGCCTCCTTATTACGCGCAAAATAATGATTCCTCCACCTGACAGCTAGGACCCACAGGAAGGGCCTCTGTATTTCGCGAAAAAATGTTCCCCTTGCTGACAAGTCGGACCCACCAGCTATATCTTCGCACGCAAGGAAGTGCCTCCTTATTACGCCCAAAAAAATGAATACCCCCCTGCTAGCTGGGACCCGCCATATGGTTGGGCTGACTTGTGGGCCTACTAAGTTGACAGGGACGGAGAGCTTTGTCAACTTAGTCAATACTCCAGTGACCGTATGATGTCCATCCAACGGCCATATTGCTTCTTCAACCTCTGGTCTTCTTGCTCCAGCCGCCCAAAGCAGCGCCGGTCGTGCCGCCTGCTCCTGCCTCCCGTGGCCGGCTGTGCTACTGCGGAGGCCTCACTGCCCCCATACTACTCCCACCACTGGCCATGCCATCCCTCCACTCACCCACACCCCCTGTTATTCTGCGGTGATGGCAGCCTCACACCGCAGCCGAACCAGTGAACCCTCGTAGTCCTCTCCGCGCGGGCTTCCGCTGTTGCGTCGTCCACCGCCGTGGTGCTCTCCGCGCGGCGTGGTCAACATGGTCAAGGAACGACTTCCATCGGAAGAGTACTGTACGTGGAGAGGCTGACAGCTGGGTCCACGGCCACAACCTAGTTTTTTTTTGTGATTTGCCAACCAAGTCGCTTTGTCAGGCCTGTTGGGCTGCAAATCTTTCAAGACGAGGAGAGCTTTCATTCGGCTGGCCGAGAAAATGGCCCATCAGTAATGAGAAATGGGTTGTACATTTTTAAAACACATGAAACCTGCAATTAGTTTCAAATATCCTTTTTTCCATTTCAAGATTTTAAATTACATTAATTTTTATGCGTGGAGAATTTGTTGGATTCTATATTTATATACATTTATTTTTAAAATCAGTTTGAATGTGAGTCAAAATTTCGGTATTAAAAACAGTTCGGACCGCATCAAAATATGCAAAATTTCGTATAATTTTTTAACCGTTGCCACAATATGGGCTGTAATGCTAACAAAAAGAATATGGGCTCCAAAAAAACCTTAAGAATTAGCAAATGGGTTGTAAATTATTAGAAATAATGGCAGATGGGATGTATGCTGTTTTCCACAAATTTGAGGCTTTCCTAAAAAAAGGTTGACGCACAAGCACTGACTGTTGGATGTCCATCCAACGGTCGTCGTGCTTCTTCAATCTCTGCTCTTCCTGCTCCAGCCGCTCAAACAAGCGCCGGCGGGACTGCCTGCTCCCTCCTCCTCGCGGCCGGCTGTGCTGCCGCGCAGGCCTCACCGCCCGACCATACTCCCATCACTGGCCTAGCCATCCCTCTACTCACCCATACCTGCTGTTATTCTCCAGCGACGGCAGACGAACCAGTAAACCCTCGTACAGTCGTACTCCCCTCCGCGTGGGAAACAACTGCCGAGTCTTCCCTGCCTCCGTGTCGTCCCCTTCCTAGGCCTCACCGTCGTCCACCGCCCTGGTGCTCTCGGCGCGGCCTGGTCAACGTGGTCAACGACCGACATGCATCTGAAGTGGACTTTACGTGGAGAGGCCGACAGCTGGGTCCACGGCCGCACGCAAGGAAATGCCTCCTTATTACGCGCAAAATAATGATTCCTCCACCTGACATCAGGGACCCACCGAACGGCCTCTGTATTTCGCGAAAAAATGTTACCGCCGCTGACAGCTCGGACCCACCAGCTATATCGTCGCACGCAAGGAAGTGCCTCCTTATTACGCACAAAAAAATGAATACTCCCCCTGTTAGCTGGGACCCAGTATATTGGCAGGCTGACTTGTGAGCCTACTAAGTTGACGGGGATGGAGGGCTTTGTCAAGTTAGTCAATATGCATGATTCTAGCTCCAGTGATCGTACGATGTCCATCCAACGGCCGTAGTGCTTCTTCAACCTCTGGTCTTCTTGCTCTAGCCGCCCAAACCAGCGCCGGTCGTGCCTCGTGCTCCTGCCTCCCGTGGTCGGCTGTGATGCGGCGGAGGCCTCACCGCCCCCTACTACTCCCACCGCTGGCCAGGCCATCCCTCTACTCACCCACACCCCTTGTTATTCTGCGGCGACGGTAGCCTCACACCGCAGTGAACCAGTGAACCCTCGTACTCCTCTACGCGTGGGCATCCACTGCCGCGTCTTCCCCGGCTCCGAGTCGTCCCCTTCCTAGGCCTCGCCGTCATCCACCGCCCTGGTGCTCTCGGTGCCGCGTGGTCAACGTGGTCAAGGAACGGCTTCCATCAGACGTGGTCTGTATGTGGAGAGGCTGACAGCTGGGTCCACGGCTGCAGCAAGGAAGTGCCTCCTTATTACATGCAAAATAATTATTCCTCCACCTGACAGCGGGACCCACCAGACGGGCCACCATATTTCGCTGCCCTGACTGCCGGGACCCACCAGCTACATCTTCGCACGCAGGAAGTGCCTGACAGTCGGGACCCACCTGGTCGAAGCGTACGTGGCGTTGTCATTCTGGTCGCGAACGTGTACGTACATATATACTGGTCGATGTAGAGGCACGCACGTGTCGTAGTAGAGGCGGCCAGGGTGCAAGAAAGAAAATACGGCCACGTATGTGTACATACGGGCGGGGTCTCAAACTGTTGGGGAACGTTGCAGAAAACAAAAATTTTCCTACGGTTTCACCAAGATCCATCTATGAGTTCATCTAGCAACGAGTGATCGGATGCATCTACATACCTTTGTAGATCGCGAGCGGAAGCGTTCAAAGAACGGGGATGAGGTAGTCGAACACGACGTGATGCAAATCACCGGAGATCCTAGCACCGAACGGACGGCACCTCCGCGTTCCACACACGTACGGTCAGCGTAACGTCTCCTTCTTCTTGATCCAGCAAGAGGGAAGGAGAGGTTGAGGAAGATGGCTCCAGCAGCAGCACGACGGCGTGGTGGTGATGGAGCTGCAGTACTCCGTCAGGGCTTCGCCAAGCGCTATGGAGGAGGAGGAGGTGTTGGAGAGGGAGAAGGAGGCAACCAAAGGCATAGATGAAAAAGCCCTCCTTCCCCCACTATATATAGGAGGGCCTAGGGGGGGGGGGCGCCGGCTCTAGGAGATCCAATCTCCTAGGGGGGGCGGCGGCTAAGGGAGGTTTCCCTCCCCCCAAGGCACCTAGGGGTGCCTTCCACTTGTGGGACTCTTCCCCTTTGGAAACCCTAGGCGCATGGGCCCCTTGGGGCTGGTGCCCTTGGCCCATGTAGGCCAAGGCGCACCCCCTTACAGCCCATGTGGCCCCCAGGGCAGGTGGACCCACCCGGTGGACCCCCGGGACCCTTCCGGTGGTCCCGGTACAATACCAGTGACCCCGAAACTTGTCCCGATGTCCAAAACAGCACTTCCTATATGTAATTCTTTACCTCCGGACCATTCCAGAACTCCTCGTGACGTCCGGGATCTCATCCGGGACTCCGAACAATATTCGAGTTACTGCATATACATATCCCTACAACCCTAGCGTCACCGAACCTTAAGTGTGTAGACCCTACGGGTTCGGGAGATATGTAGACATGACCGAGACGACTCTCCGGTCAATAACCAACAGCGTGATCTGGATACCCATTTTGGCTCCCACATACTCCACGATGATCTCATCGGATGAACCACGATGCCGAGGATTTAAGCAACCCTGTATACAATTCCCTTTGTCAATCGGTATGTTACTTGCCCGAGATTCGATCGTCGGTATCCCAATACCTCGTTCAATCTCGTTACCGGCAAGTCACTTTACTCGTACCGTAATGCATGATCCCGTGACCAGACACTTGGTCACTTTGAGCTCATTATGATGATGCATTACCGAGTGGGCCCAGTGATACCTCTCCGTCATAGGGAGTGACAAATCCCAGTCTTGATCCGTGTCAACCCAACAGACACTTTCGGAGATACCCGTAGTATACCTTTATAGTCACCCAGTTACGTTGTGACGTTTGGTATACCCAAAGCACTCCTACGGTATCCGGGAGTTACACGATCTCATGGTCTAAGTAAAAGATACTTTGACATTGGAAAAACTCTAGCAAACGAACTATACGATCTTTAAGCTATGTTTAGGATTGGGTCTTGTCCATCACATCATTCTCCTAATGATGTGATCTCATTATCAATGACATCCAATGTCCATAGTCAGGAAACCATGACTATCTATTGATCAACGAGCTAGTCAACTAGAGGCTTACTAGGGACATGTTGGTGTCTGTTATTCACACATGTATTACGATTTCCGGATAACACAATTATAGCATGAATAAAGACAATTATCATGAACAAGGAAATATAATAATAATGCTTTTATTATTGCCTCTAGGGCATATTTCCAACAGTCTCCCACTTGCACTAGAGTCAATAATCTAGTTACATTGTGATGAATCGAACACCCATGGAATTCTGGTGTTGATCATGTTTTGCCCTAGGGAGAGGTTTAGTCAACGGATCTGCTACATTCAGGTCCGTATGCACTTTACAAATATCTATGTCTCCATCTTGAACATTTTCACGAATGGAGTTGAAGCGACGCTTGATGTGCCTTGTCTTCTTGTGAAGCCTGGGCTCCTTGGCAAGTGCAATAGCTCCAGTGTTGTCACAGAAGAGTTTGATTGGCCCCGACGCATTGGGTATGACTCCTAGGTCGGTGATGAACTCCTTCACCCATATTGCTTCATGTGCTGCCTCCGAGGCTGCCATGTACTCCGCTTCACATGTAGATCCCGCCACGACGCTACGCTTGCAACTGCACCAGCTTACTGCCCCACCATTCAAAATATACACGTATCCGGTTTGTGACTTAGAGTCATCCAGATCTATGTCGAAGCTAGCGTCGACGTAACCCTTTACGACGAGCTCTTCGTCACCTCCATAAACGAGAAACATTTCCTTAGTCCTTTTCAGGTACTTCAGGATATTCTTCACCGCTGTCCAGTGTTCCTTGCCGGGATTACTTTGGTACCTTCCTACCAAACTTACGGCAAGGTTTACATCAGGTCTGGTACACAGCATGGCATACATAATAGAACCTATGGCTGAGGCATAGGGGATGACACTCATCTCTTCTATATCTTCTGCCGTGGTCGGACATTGAGCTGAGCTCAATTTCATACCTTGTAACACAGGCAAGAACCCCTTCTTAGATTGATCCATATTGAACTTCTTCAATATCTTATCAAGGTATGTGCTTTGTGAAAGACCTATGCGGCGTCTTGATCTATCTCTATAGATCTTGATGCCTAATATATAAGCAGCTTCACCAAGGTCCTTCATTGAAAAAATCTTATTCAAGTAGGCCTTGATGCTGTCCAAGAGTTCTATATCATTTCCCATCAAAAGTATGTCATCTACATATAATATGAGAAATGCTACAGAGCTCCCACTCACTTTCTTGTAAATGCAGGCTTCTCCATAAGTCTGCGTAAACCCAAACGCTTTGATCATCTCATCAAAGCGAATGTTCCAACTCCGAGATGCTTGCACCAGCCCATAAATTGAGCGTTGGAGCTTGCACACCTTGTCAGCATTCTTAGGATCGACAAAACCTTCCGGCTGCATCATATACAATTCTTCCTTAAGGAAACCATTAAGGAATGCCGTTTTGACGTCCATTTGCCATATCTCATAATCGTAGAATGCGGCAATTGCTAACATGATTCGGACGGACTTTAGCTTCGCTACCGGTGAGAAAGGCTCATCGTAGTCAACCCCTTGAACTTGTCGATAACCCTTAGCGACAAGCCGAGCTTTATAGATGGTCACATTACCATCCGCATCTATCTTCTTCTTAAAGATCCATTTATTTTCTATGGCTCGCCGTTCAACGGGCAAGTCAGTCAAAGTCCATACTTCATTTTCATACATGGATCCTATCTCGGATTTCATGGCTTCTAGCCATTTGTCGGAATCCGGGCCCGCCATCGCTTCTTCATAGTTTGAAGGTTCACCGTTGTCTAACAACATGATTTCTAAGACAAGGTTGCCGTACCACTCTGGTGCGGAACGTGTCCTTGTGGACCTTCGAATTTCAGTAGGAGCTTGATCAGAAGTATCTTGATCATTATCATTAACTTCCTCTCTATTCGGTGCAGGCACCTCAGGAACATTTTCTTGAGTTGCGCCATTTTCCGGTTCAAGAGGTAATACTTCATCAAGTTCTACTTTCCTCCCACTTACTTCTTTCGAGAGAAACTCTTTCTCTAGAAAGGATCCATTCTTGGCAACAAAGATCTTGCCCTCGGATCTGAGGTAGAAGGTATACCCAATAGTTTCTTTAGGGTATCCTATGAAGACGCATTTTTCCGACTTGGGTTCGAGCTTTTCAGGTTGAAGTTTCTTGACATAAGCATCGCATCCCCAAACTTTTAGAAACGACAGCTTAGGTTTCTTCCCAAACCATAATTCATACGGTGTCGTCTCAACGGATTTCGACAGAGCCCTATTTAAAGTGAATGCGGCAGTCTCTAAAGCATAGCCCCAAAAAGATAGCGGTAAATCGGTAAGAGACATCATAGATCGCACCATATCTAATAGAGTGCGATTACGACGTTCGGACACACCATTACCCTGAGGTGTTCCAGGCGGCGTGAGTTGTGAAACTATTCCACATTTTCTTAAGTGTGTGCCAAATTCGTGACTCAAGTATTCTCCTCCACGATCTGATCGCAAAAACTTGATTTTCGTGTCACGTTGATTCTCAACCTCACTCTGAAATTCTTTGAACTTTTCAAAGGTTTTAGACTTGTGTTTCATTAAGTAGACATACCCATATCTACTCAAATCATCAGTGAGGGTGAGAACATAACGATAGCCACCGCGAGCCTCGACACTCATTGGACCGCACACATCAGTATGTATGATTTCCAATAAGTTGGTTGCTCGCTCCATTGTTCCTGAGAACGAAGTCTTGGTCATCTTACCCATGAGGCATGGTTCGCACGTGTCAAATGATTCGTAATCAAGAGACTCTAAAAGTCCATCTGCATGGAGCTTCTTCATGCGTTTGACACCTATGTGACCAAGGCGGCAGTGCCACAAGTATGTGGGACTATCATTATCAACCTTACATCTTTGGGCACTCACACTATGAACATGTGTAGCATTACGCTCGAGATTCATTAAGAATAAACCATTCACCATAGGAGCATGACCATAAAACATATCTCTCATATAAATAGAACAACCATTATTCTCGGATTTACATGAGTAGCCATCTCGAATTAAACGAGATCCCGATACAATGTTCATGCTCAAAGCTGGCACTAAATAACAATTATTAAGGTTTAAAACTAATCCCGAAGGTAAATGTAGAGGTAGCGTGCCGACGGCGATCACATTGACCTTGGAACCATTCCCGACGCGCATCGTCACCTCGTCCTTTGCCAGTCTCCGCTTATTCCGCAGCCCCTGCTTTGAGTTACAAATGTGAGCAACTGCACCGGTATCAAATACCCAGGAGCTACTACGGGTACTAGTAAGGTACACATCAATTACATGTATATCATATATACCTTTTGTTTTGCCGGCCTTCTTGTCTGCTAAGTATTTGGGGCAGTTCCGCTTCCAGTGACCACTTCCCTTGCAATAAAAGCACTCAGTCTCGGGCTTGGGTCCATTCTTTGGCTTCTTCCTAGTAGCTTGCTTGCCGGGCGCGGCAACTCCTTTGCTGTACTTCTTGAAGTTCTTTTTACCCTTGCCCTTCTTGAACTTAGTGGTTTTATTCACCATCAACACTTGATGATCCTTCTTGACTTCTACCTCTGCTGATTTCAGCATTGCAAATACCTCAGGAATGGTCTTTTCCATCCCCTGCATATTGAAGTTCATCACAAAGCTCTTGTAGCTTGGTGGAAGCGACTGGAGGATTCTGTCAATGACCGCATCATCCGGGAGATTAACTCCCAGCTGAATTAAGCGGTTATGTAACCCAGACATAGTGAGTATGTGCTCACTGACAGAACTATTTTCCTCCATCTTACAGCTGAAGAATTTGTCGGAGACTTCATATCTCTCGACCCGGGCATGAGCTTGGAAAACCATTTTCAGCTCTTCGAACATCTCATATGCTCCATGTCTCTCAAAACTCTTTTGGAGCCCCGGCTCTAGGCTGTAAAGCATGCCGCACTGAACGAGGGAGTAGTCATCGACACGTGTCTGCCAAGCGTTCATAACGTCTTGGTTCTGTGGGACGGGTGCGTCACCTAGCGGTGCTTGTAGGACATATTCTTTCTTGGCAGCTATGAGGATGATCCTCAGGTTCCGGACCCAGTCCGTATAGTTGCTGCCATCGTCTTTCAGCTTGGTTTTCTCTAGGAACGCGTTGAAGTTGAGGACTACGTTGGCCATTTGATCTAGAAGACATATTGCAAAGATTTTTAGACTAAGTTCATGATAATAAAGTTCATCTAATCAAATTATTCAATTTACTCCCACTTAGATAGACATCCCTCTGCTAGTCATCTAAGTATAACATGATCCGAGTCAACTAGGCCGTGTCCGATCATCACGTGAGACGGATTAGTCAACGTCGGTGAACATCTTCATGTTGATCGTATCTTCTATACGACTCATGCTCGACCTTTCGGTCTTCTGTGTTCCGAGGCCATGTCTATACACATGCTAGGCTCGTCAAGTCAACCTAAGTGTTTGCATGTGTAAATCTGTCTTACACCCGTTGTATGTGAACGTTAGAATCAAACACCCGATCATCACGTGGTGCATTGAAACAACGAACTGTCGCAACGGTGCACAGTTAGGGGAAACACTTTCTTGAAATTATTATGAGGGATCATCTTATTTACTACCGTCGTTCTAAGTAAACAAGATGCAAAACATGATAAACATCAAATGCAATCAAATAATAATAGTGACATGATATGGCCAATATCACATAGCTCCTTTGATCTCCATCTTGGGGCTCCATGATCATCTTGTCACCGGCATGACACCATGATCTCCATCATCATGATCTCCATCATTGTGTCTCCATGAAGTTGCTCGCCAACTATTACTTCTACTACTATGGCTAACGCGTTTAGCAATAAAGTAAAGTAATTTACATGGCGTTTCTCAATGACACGCAGGTCATACAAAAAATAAAGACAACTCCTATGGCTCCTGCCGGTTGTCATACTCATCGACATGCAAGTCGTGATTCCTATTACAATAGCATGAACAACTCATACATCACATATATATCATTCATCATTCATCACAACTTTGGCCATATCATATCATATCACAAAGCACTTGCTGCAAAAACAAGTTAGACGCCCTCTAATTGTTGTTGCAAGTTTTACGTGGCTGTAGTAGGGTTCTAGCAAGAACGTTTTCTTACCTATGTGAAAGCCACAATGTGATTTGTCAACTTCTATTTACCCTTCATAAGGACCCTTTTCATCGAATCCGCTCCAACTAAAGTAGGAGAGACAGACACCCGCCAACCACCTTATGCAACTTGTGCATGTTAGTTGGTGGAACCGGTCTCACGTAAGCGTACGTGTAAGGTTGGTCCGGGCCGCTTCATCCCACAATACCGTTGAAGCAAGATAAGACTAGTAGCGGCAAGAAAGTTGACAACATCTACGCCCACAACAAATTGTGTTCTACTCGCGCAAGAAGAACTACGCATAGACCTAGCTCATGATACCACTGTTGGGGAATGTTGCAGAAAACAAAAATTTTCCTACGGTTTCACCAAGATCCATCTATGAGTTCATCTAGAAACGAGTGATCGGATGCATCTACATACCTTTGTAGATCGCGAGCGGAAGCGTTCAAAGAACGGGGATGATGTAGTCGAACACGACGTGATCCAAATCACCGGAGATCCTAGCACCGAACGGACGGCACCTCCGCATTCAACACACGTACGGTCAGCGTAACGTCTCCTTCTTCTTGATCCAGCAAGAGGGAAGGAGAGGTCGAGGAAGATGGCTCCAGCAGCAGCACGACGGCGTGGTGGTGATGGAGCTGCAGTACTCCGTCAGGGCTTCGCCAAGCGCTATGGAGGAGGAGGAGGTGTTGGAGAGGGAGAAGGAGGCAACCAAAGGCATAGATGAAAAAGCCCTCCTTCCCCCACTATATATAGGAGGGCCTAGGGGGGGGGGCGCCGGCCCTAGGAGATCCAATCTCCTAGGGGGGGCAGCGGCCAAGGGAGGTTTCCCTCCCCCCCAAGGCACCTAGGGGTGCCTTCCACTTGTGGGACTCTTCCCCTTTGGAAACCCTAGGCGCATGGGCCCCTTGGGGCTGGTGCCCTTGGCCCATGTAGGCCAAGGCGCACCCCCTTACAGCCCATGTGGCCCCCAGGGCAGGTGGACCCACCCGGTGGACCCCCGGGACCCTTCCGGTGGTCCCGGTACAATACCGGTGACCCCGAAACTTGTCCCGATGTCCGAAACAACACTTCCTATATATAATTCTTTACCTCCGGACCATTCCGGAACTCCTCGTGACGTCCGGGATCTCATCCGGGACTCCGAACAATATTCGAGTTACTGCATATACATATCCCTACAACCCTAGCGTCACCGAACCTTAAGTGTGTAGACCCTACGGGTTCGGGAGATATGTAGACATGACCGAGACGACTCTCCGGTCAATAACCAACAGCGGGATCTGGATACCCATGTTGGCTCCCACATACTCCACGATGATCTCATCGGATGAACCACGATGTCGAGGATTCAAGCAACCCTGTATACAATTCCCTTTGTCAATCGGTATGTTACTTGCCCGAGATTCGATCGTCGGTATCCCAATACCTCGTTCAATCTCGTTACCGGCAAGTCACTTTACTCGTACCGTAATGCATGATCCCGTGACCAGACACTTGGTCACTTTGAGCTCATTATGATGATGCATTACCGAGTGGGCCCAGTGATACCTCTCCGTCATACGGAGTGACAAATCCCAGTCTTGATCCGTGTCAACCCAACAGACACTTTCGGAGATACCCGTAGTATACCTTTATAGTCACCCAGTTATGTTGTGACGTTTGGTATACCCAAAGCACTCCTACGGTATCCGGGAGTTACACAATCTCATGGTCTAAGGAAAAGATACTTTGACATTGGAAAAACTCTAGCAAACGAACTATACGATCTTTAAGCTATGTTTAGGATTGGGTCTTGTCCATCACATCATTCTCCTAATGATGTGATCTCGTTATCAATGACATCCAATGTCCATAGTCAGGAAACCATGACTATCTGTTGATCAACGAGCTAGTCAACTAGAGGCTTACTAGGGACATGTTGGTGTCTGTTATTCACACATGTATTATGATTTCCAGATAACACAATTATAGCATGAATAAAGACAATTATCATGAACAAGGAAATATAATAATAATGCTTTTATTATTGCCTCTAGGGCATATTTCCAGCACGAACGCCTACTCGCGCATACGTACGGCCAGGGCTCATGTACATGGCTGGGTCGAAACGGAGAAACAACGTCGTTGTCGTGTTCATGGGGAGGCAACGGAATGAGTCGTGTCCATGGGGAGGCAACGGAATGCGTCGTGTTCATCGGGAGGGCTTGGACGGAACAGGCATAGAAACGAGGCCTGGCATACTGCAGAACGGAGGAAACGGCCTTGTGTTCGACCCGCCATGTTCGAAACGGGATCCTGTTCATCGGGAGGGGTCTAGCGTACCGCAAAACGGAGGAAACAGACCTCCTATGGTCAAAACGGGGGTCCTGTTGATCGGGAGGGGTTTGGCGTACCGCAAAACGGACAAAACGGACTTGTGTTGGAGCGCTACGGTCGAAACAGGGGTCCTGTTCATCGAGAGGGGTGTGGCGTACCGCAAAACGGGACTCCACTGGATATTGTTCATCTCCACCGTCGACCCCCTCCAGCCTCCACGAGCTACTGTTCATCCACCATCGACCTCCTCCAGCCTCCACCTGCGACTGTTCATCCACAGGCTCCTGTTCATCCAGCCTCCACCGCGCGCTACTCCACCGGCTACTGTTCAACCAGCCCTCTCCATGGGCTCCTATTCAACCATCCCTCCATGGGCTACTGTTCATCCTGCCCTCCACTGTCTACTATTCATCCAGCCCTCCACGGGGTGGTCCTGTTCATCCAGCCCTCCACGGGGTCCTGTTCATCCAGCCCCAACCGGCTCGATCGATCGGGGTCCTGTTCATCCAGAAGCAACACCACAAGGTCCTGTTCATCCACCCCCACTGGGAACTGTTCATCCAACCCCCCCCCCCCACAACGCTCACTGTTCATCCAGAGGCAGCATCGATCGACTTCAGTTAGCAGCAGTAGCGAAGGAATCGCTCGATCGGGTTCAGTTAACAGCCATCGATCGATCGCTTGGGTTCAGTAACGCGTAGCCTGCAGTGCAATCGCTCGGGTTCAGTTAGAGCCCAACGCCTCACTCGGGTTCAGTTAGAGCCAACGCCTCGCACACACGCGTGTACGTGTATGAGAGAAACGCGCATCGCCCGGCCCCCGACCTCCCACCGTAACTGGGAACTCCCCGAAATTTTCCTCGCCCTCGCTTCTAGCACGGTTTTTTCCATCATGGACGGCCCAAAGAATGTCATGCAGCTGCGTCTCCAGCCCGCCCAGGACGAAAAGCCCATTTTCTGTCATGATTTTTTGTCATAGAAGTAGGAGCCCACCACATCTATGATGATACCGGGTTTTGTCACAATTATCGTCATAGAAGTGTCATATCTAGGACAGAAATTTTTTTCGTTCGACCCAAAATGTCACGGATGTGTCTTTTTTTGTAGTGCTGTTATCTGCAATCACAGGAATGTGCACCTCCTCCTCTAGTGGCTCAAGCAAATCATTCAGTTCCAGAAAATCACCATCTTGGATCTCCTGATCAACTAGCTGTTGCTGTTGAGGCATAGCCTAGTGCCCCCATCCTTCATCCACTTCTACTTGTTCTAGATCATTATCTTCCTGTTGAATAAGATGAAAGCCAACATGTCCTACAAGCAGATCTTGGTTGGGGTGATGGAATTTTTACTGCGGCATGGGATGAGGGTTTCCATCCGCAGGTACCGGGTCTTCATCTGGCAGTGGATTACCAATGGGCATGTCTTCAAAGATGATCACCGGACAGGTCCAAGATTGCCCACTGGAGTTCTTTGCACCAGAGGCCAAGATACTGGTCGGGACAATGCAAAGAGCATCAATCTTGACACGAACAACAACTTCTGCATCAGAAGATTTTAATCTATCCCAGACCATTAGCTACCCAAAACCAGCAATGGCATTTGAGAGTTCATGAAACGAGCGCAAATCAGCAGGGAAACCCACAATCAGTAACCAGACATCCCTACTAAGTTCAAAGTTTCTCCAGTTCATCCCTTCATTGTGCCTTTGGAAAACAATATGAATGTCTCCAAAAGCATGCGGGCCTCTATTAACTAGGAAATCTTGATCTGCCGCGCTAACCAATCTCACAAAAACTTGTCCAAAAGGGCATCGAGAGATAGAAGTGACCCCATTGCGATTGGAATGAAGGAAATCATGCAGAACTTCTTGAACATTGGCGAAAGCATCCTCACCATCTGGCATTGGAATAATTGTGGCAATGGCGAGGTCTTCATTGGCAGGAGCAAGAGTACCATGGATTACATGATGGCGACCAGGTCTGTCATCGACCTCAATGACATGGCAGCCGATAGTGATAAAAGGGGTGGGATCAAACGGGAACATAGCCATCTCTGGCAGCCCCAGCGAGCTCAAGAGAGCAACAGTGTAAACCACAGGCGATGAATGCGGAGAGTGCGGGTGTTGCATAGGAGCAGCTATGCGGTGGGAATTGGAGGCGTCGACCTGAATGGCTGTCTCACTACGAGGTGGCCCTGGGGCTCACGAGTCAGGTTGATTTGACTGGACCAGCTTAATTGTGTGCCACTGACGAGCTGGGTTCCACCATGAGATGGTCGGTTCGCTTGAGAATCTATAGACCTCAGATTTTGCTGCTGATTGACGGGCTCGGGATTGGAAGCTGTAACATTAATTGCGCCACGTATTCTGCATTTAGCCTTAACATGGTCCATCCTATTGCAGCTGTGGCAGCGGATTCTATTAGTGCATTTGGGCCGAAAGTGGCCCGTGGTGAGGCAATAGAGACAAAAGGGAGGTCTATCATTATGGGCCTTAGAGGCACCTGAGCGACTGCCAAGCCCAGAATTTTGAATACCCACGGATCCTGCCCCATTAATAGCGATGTTATTGGGTGCAGTAAGTACCAGGTTTGAAGAAGGCCTGGATTGAATCAGATGCTGAGATACAGTCAAATCATGCAAACCTGAAGGATGAAACTGCGAATTACCCGAAGGAAAAATTCTTGGGGATTGAACTGCTTCGGCGTAAGATCTACGATCTTTGGAACGATCAACCAGTGTCCATTCCTGCTCAATCTCTTGCTGGTAGAGTCTGAACTCCTTACGAAAATCAGGACCTCCCTTGCCCCAAAGAAAGAAACCCATATTGAAAAGATCATTTTAGCAATTTCCACCTTTGATGATAGCGAAACCCACATCTCTAGAAGCAACACTGAATTTGAAAGACCAGTTTTGCAGACAGGATACCTTGAAATGGGAGGCATGACCTCCAAAACAAGATTGCGGAATGAGATTGACCGAGTCAATATTGATGCAGAGTCTTGAATGAGAGAATTCCACTACCACGACGAATTCCTTGAGCTTGCTTCCATCAAAGTGATTCACTGGGACACCAAATTGCTTCCGTATGAAGGATTCAAACGCCAACCCAGGCTCGAACTTGAGATCAGAAAGGGCCATGCTGAAGAAGATCACTAGCGCTGAAGGAGAGACCGAGTGTGAAGTTGGCCGTCGGCGCCGGAGTGGCGGCCGGCGGGTGGGGTGGCCACCGCGGCCGGAGTAGCACGCAGCGCTAGGAGAGGAGAGGAGACGAGTCGATATTCGTGTTGATGTTGCAATAAGAAATTCAAAATATGTGTTTTCCTCGTATGGGCCAATAAACTATTTTTCCTGAAACATCCACATTGCAGCTAGGATATGCGATTCACATAAACTGCTCACCTGGAAATGATAGTGTTATATTTCTTGATGCACATAAATAACTAATATCATTATGCATGGTTGGAGGCAATTTTAGATATCTGAATGACTATAGTTGGTAAATAATGCCAATAATGTACTCCCTCCATTCCTAAATATAAGCCCTTTTAGAGATTCCAATATGGACTACATACGGAGCAAAGTGCGTGAATCTACACTATAAAATATGTCTATATACATCTGTATGTAGTCCATATTGAAATTTCTAAAAAAGGCTTATATTTAGAAATAGAGGGAGTAGATAGCTATCATGTGCGGATGTGCCTCTATCGAAGGTACATGTTCAATTTCTATAATATGTTCTCGAATATGTAATTGTACATGGTGTTACTTATTACTATAATTTGGCTTATCATATTTCTGTACTCTGTAGTCACATTGCTCTTTTCGCAGTTTTGACTTTTTTGTTGACAATCAAGAACTACATTTTATCAAATAATCACAAATGTTGCATGTCTTAATGGACAAATCTTAGAATGTATGATGAATCTTATACCATAGCATCGACATCCTGTTGTTAGTTTGGAATCACCTTCTAGGTTTTCGGCTCATAGTATCAGCCCATCACATATTGCAACATGGGCATGAAGCTCTACCTCTCCTCCATCAGCCAATTTATATACCTATTTGATCAAAGCATAAGCTTATATGTTCAGTTCATTAGGCAAAAATAGAATGGTGTAGAAAAATAGATTTGCCCGAACTTTTTTAGTTCAATGAACTGAACTTGACAATCCAAATTAGAAGCGACACGTATAAGCATTACAAAGAAACATTAGTGATGATCTATAGAGCACACGGAGCAAATCAAATATATGGTGGAAACTATGAAGGGACGGAACTTTAGAATTATTTGGCAGTCCATGGCAGAAACAGGATTATAGACATGGCTTTGTTAGTTCTCCAGGTTAATGTTCCTTTCTTAAAGAATTGGTGGGTACGTTTTGCGAGCTCCCATGCAACCACTTCAACACCTTTCACCATAGTCAGTTCATCCATGCCATCGTATTTACTATTTAGCAATCATTTTCTCAACTTAAACTATGTATCTGACATGAGGTGTATCAATTTATTTAATACATGTAAGTTGAGAATCAATTGACAATATGTGAAAACAAAAGAGTTCTGTATATATTTTTGGGTTAATTGTTGCCTTTTCATTGTGGATCCATACCCTAAAATTAGGTAGCAAAACAAAAGAGTTCTATATTTTTCTGAATGCTTTCCTCTTTGGTAGGTGATGTTGTTATACAAAACACCTTCGACTTGTGTTTAGGGTACTGATAGACCTCCTACTGGAAACATGACAATGGCAAACCCAATGGTTTTAGAAGGACTAAAAAAAGGAAGTATTCAACATAAAAAGGTTATCTACTATAGTGGTAATGTTTTTCTTCTTATAGTGTCTGATATGCTTTTCTTCTTATGAACCTATACTGAAGTGGTAATTTCCTGAGCGTGCATGTACAAATTATATCATGAAGTCATAATATACTCTACATTGTATCTTTAGTTTAGTGCTCACTTCTGTTGTTTTCATCGAATTAAGTGAAAGGTTGATGATGTTGCACTTTCAAGTGCCAGTGATGCCTATGCATCCACTGAATCAACTAAATTTGTACTGAATTTGTAGTTGATGTCATGGTAACAATAATTACTCTTCAAATCGTTGACATGTAATAAGTTTTTAATGTACGACCAAGTGCAGATCCATTCACCTTCTACAATCCTCATTATGTTTTAGAATTATACTCCATTTTATTAGAAAATTCTTGATAGCCAGATGTGTCGAGGCCTTGGGACAAGTGCTATCTGTATATTCTACACGGACTTCGCCTGGCTACAACTGTTGGAATACTAGGATAATCCGACAAATATTGAAGAAAAATATCACGCAAATAATGAAGAAAAATATCATGTAAATGATCAACATTAAATTTGAGTGTGTGAAAGGAATAAAAAGTTTAAATGTTCCACTAGAAATAGAAATGAAATTCATTTACACTTATTTACAGATATTTCGATATTCTATCGAATTCAATAGAAGACAACCCATTTAGCAAACTCAATCCCTATGACTGTCTGTATGCTATTTAGTATTACCGTTTATTTCATTTCCTAACTAATTGAAATCCTTGTTAGCACTCTTATCCATGAATGTGATGCACTCCACAAGATAAGTACACTAGGATCACCTAATTCTTTGTTCCAACCATGATGACCCATTGGGTAGAGAAGAATGTGACTACTTATTAATGCACCATGTTTATATATTTTATAATGAAAACTTATGTCACCTGTTGCATGTTTATTTTTTCTTCATTATGCTTCCTAGCAGTATTGATTAGTTGTATTTACTACATACAATATTGTGTGTGTTGTCATACCAAGTCAATTTGTGTATGTGAACCTTAGTTTTTTACCAAGCATATATATGCGATTTTTTGTTGACTATGTTTGTATAAGTATAATATATTTTATGATCCCATATATTTACAGAAATTCCTGTCATGTATTGTACAAAATAGACGGGTGCGGCAACGCGCGCAATCAGTGATGTAGTTAATAGCATAAAATAGTGTCTCTTAGAGCATCTACAGCCAGACTTTGCAAATCCGGCCCCTCAAACGCCCGCGGGCGCGTACGCGGACTCACACATCAAATAAGGCAATTCACATCTGGATACCTCAAATTAGAAGTCTCAAATCCATATTATTACATGGAATGTAGCGATCTTTAAGTGGCCTCGTCCGGTCGCCATGGCCATGTCTGGCGGCCGGCTGCGCTCCCCAGATTGTTGACCCGGTCGCCAACAAGGTAGAGTAGGGCATGGGACACGAACAGAATCAATGGACTCAAGGCATCGCCGTCTCCCATGCCATACTCTTCCTCGCTGGAGCCCGTAACCCGTTGGGTGCCGGTGGATGTCAGATCGATGATGGATCCATCCCGGGATGAGCTGGAGATGTCCACCACGATGCCATTGTGGTGCCCCAACTGATGCACCGTACTAGGCGCCGGAGAATGTGACTCCGCCTTGCCGACGTCCACCGCGTCGCATGCCCGATGCGGCGCATGGCGGGCACGCCATGCCATGTTTGCGTCGGACGACGCCCATGATGTGTACTACACAACCTTCTTCTTGTAGACGTTGTTGGGCCTCCAAGTGCAGAGGTTTGTAGGACAGTAGCAAATTTCCCTCAAGTGGATGACCTAAGGTTTATCAATCCGTAGGAGGCGTAGGATGAAGATGGTCTCTCTCTCAAGCAACCATGCAACCAAATAACAAAGAGTCTCTTGTGTCCCCAACACACCCAATACAATGGTAAATTGTATAGGTGCACTAGTTCGGCGAAGAGATGGTGATACAAGTGGTATATGGATGGTAGATAAAGGTTTTTGTAATATGAAAATATTAAAACAGCAAGGTAACTAATGATAAAAGTGAGCACAAACAGTATTGCAATGCTAGGAAACAAGGCCTAGGGTTCATACTTTCACTAGTGCAAGTTCTCTCAACAATAATAACATAATTGGATCACATAACTATCCATCAACATGCAACAAAGAGTCTCTCCAAAGTCACTAATAGCGGAGAACAAACGAAGAGATTATGGTAGGGTACAAAACCACCTCAAAGTTATTCTTTCCGATCAATCCGTTGGGCTATTCCTATAAGTGTCACAAACAACTCTAGAGTTCGTACTAGAATAACACCTTAAGACACAAATCAACCAAAACCCTAATGTCACCTAGATACTCCAATGTCACCTCAAGTATCCGTGGGTATGATTATATGATATGCATCACACAATCTCAGATTCATCTATTCAACCAACACATAGAACCACAAAGAGTGCCCCAAAGTTTCTACCGGAGAGTCAAGACGAAAACGTGTGCCAACCCCTATGTAAAGGTTCATGGGCGGAACCCGCAAGTTGATCACCAAAACATACATCAAGTGGATCAATAGAATACCCCATTGTCACCATGGGTTCCCACGCAAGACATACATCAAGTGTTCTCAAATCCTTAAAGACTCAATCCGATAAGATAACTTCAAAGGGAAAACGCAATCCATTACAAGAGAGTAGAGGGGGAGAAACATCATAAGATCCAACTATAATAGCAAAGCTCGCGATACATGAAGATTGTACCACCTCAAGAACACGAGAGAGAGAGAGAGATCAAACACATAGCTATTGGTACATACCCTCAGCCTCGAGGGAGAACTACTCCCTCCTCGTCATGGAGAGCACCGGGATGATGAAGATGGCCACCGGAGAGGGATTCCCCCTCCGGCAGGGTGCTGGAACGGGTCTAGATTGGTTTTCGGTGGCTACGGAGGCTTCTGGCGGCGGAACTCCCGATCTATTGTGCTCTTCGATTGTTTTTGGGTATATGGATATATATAGGCGGAAGAAATACGTCAGGGGAGCCACGAGGGGCCCACGAGGGTGGAGGGCGCGCCCCCTACCTCGTGGCTCCCTCGTTTCTTTCCCGACGTGCACTCCAAGTCTATCAGGTTGCTTTCCCTCCAAAAATAACTTCTCCAGAAGGTTTCATTCCGTTTCGACTCCGTTTGATATTCCTTTTCTTCGAAACACTGAAACAAGGGAGAAAACAGGAACTGGCACTGGGCTCTGGGTCAATAGGTTTGTCCCAAAAATAATATAAAAGTGGATAATAAAGCCCAATAATTTCCAAAACAAAAGATAATATAGCATGGAGCAATCTAAAATTATAGATACGTTGGAGACATATCAGCATCCCCAAGCTTAATTCCTACTCATCCTCGAGTAGGTAAATGATAAAAACATAATTTTTGACGCGGAGTGCTACTTGGCATAATTTCAATGTAATTCTTCTTAATTGTGGTATGAATATTCAGATCCGAAAGATTCAAGATAAAAGTTCATAATTATGTCCTCTCAAAATAACATGGCCAAAGAAAGTTCATCCCTACAAAATCATATAGTTTAGTCATGCTCCATTTTCGTCACACAAGAATGCTCTCATCATGCACAACCCCGATGACAAGCGAAGCAATTGTTTCATACTTTAGTAATCTCAAACTTTATAAACCTTCACGCAATACATGAGCGTGAGCCATGGATATAGCACTATGGGTGGAATAGAATATGATGACGGGGGTTATGTGGAGAAGACAAAAAGGAGAAAGTCTGATAGAGGCAAAGGTGTCCCGATGTTTCGATGAGATGGTGGCTATCGTTTTCTGTGGGAGTCGACCTTGACGATCCGACTACGAACGTGCGAGACGTCGCGCCTTAGCAATCGCTAAACCAACTTCCGAGGGGTTATTGACCACGCCGGAGCACGATTAACCTGACCACGAGGGCCTGTTTCCTGCGAGCAAACGAAGAACAAGCAAGAAACTGAGATTGCAATCGGGATATTGCGAATATAAGATGAAAGCTTTATTGATCAAGGTGGGGTTCTGTGACGTCTTGGTCTGGTCGTTGGACACAAACGAAGTACGCGAAGTTGCAGCTATGGCGAACTTTTAATCTAAACAAAACCCCCAAAGTCTAAACGACGCCCTAAGGGCTGTATATATGGAGGAAGAGAGGGGAATTTTGTGGCCCTTGAGGGTGGGGTCCGAAACCAACCCTAACTCTTGTTTCCCCACACATACGGACTCTAAAAATAGCCTATACTTAAGTATTTTGAAATTACATGGGCCTGGCCCATTAATAAGGTGACGCAGCACCTAGAATAGCCTATGGACGAATATTATGAAGTGGCATCTTGTATATTTCGTCCATGGCTTCATGCACTCCTTATGGCGGCTTCAAACTCCTGAAATCATCACTTGTAACTCCGTTCTTGATCCCCTTGCGCATGCCATCAACTTCATGCGTGTTCTTGCTCCAATGTTCATCCTTCTCCAAGCTAGGCCCTTCATTTGAAAGCAAAACAAATGTATCCAATTTAGGCAGCATCATAATCTCATGAACATTAGAATCATTACCAAGAAACGGAAGTACCTGGTAATTTAATTGGCGTGCGCGAGCTCTAGTAATTGGTCCAGTATATGTAACAGTAGGGGCTGTGGGTGTAACAATGGTATTGATGTCCTCATCAAAGTCTCACATCAACGAGGCTAATCCATGAGCTATGGAGATGCCCATCGATTGATGTTAATGCAAGGAGTAGGAATTGTCATGCAATGGATGCACTAGAGCTATAAATGTATGAAAGCTCAACAATAGAAACTAAGTGGGTGTGCATCCAACTTGCTTGCTCACGAAGACCTAGGGCAGTTGAGGAGGCCCATTGTTGGAATATACAAGTGTCGGTGTCAAAACCGGTGGATCTCGGGTAGGGGGTCTCGAACTGTGCATCTAAGGCGGATGGTAACAGGAGGCAAGGGACACAATGTTTTACCCAGGTTCAGGCCCTCTTGATGGAGGTAAAACCCTACGTCCTGCTTGATTAATATTGATGATATAGGTAGTACAAGAGTAGATCTACCACAAGATCGGAGAGGCTAAACCCTAGAAGCTAGCCTATGGTATGATTGTATGTTGTAGTTGTTGTGTCCTACAGACTAAGACCCTCCGGTTTATATAGACATCATAGAGGGTTAGGGTTACACAAGGTCAGTTACAAAGGAGGGGATACACATATCCGTATTGCATAGCTTTCCTTCCACACCAAGTAGAGTCCCATCCGGACACGAGACGAAGTCTTCAATCCTGCATCTTCATAGTCTAACAGTCCAGCCAATGGAGATAGTCCGGCTATCCGTAGACCCCCTAATCTAGCACTCCCACAGTAGCCCCTGAACCAGGCTTTCAATGACGACGAGTCCGGCGCGCAGTATTGTCTTCGGCATTGCAAGGCGGGTTCCTCCTCTAAATATACCATGGAAGAATTTGAATATAAGGATAGTGTCCGACCCTGCAAAATAAGTTCCACATACCACCGTAGAGAGAATAATATTTCCACAAATCCAATTTGCTGACTTGTTTGGCAACACGACATTATGTCATGGCCCGGTGATTATTCGAACCGTTTCCTTTAACTAGCCCCGCACATAACGCGAGGCAGTTTTTTGACACGTCTTGTCAAAGCAGAGATCGTGTCCCCTTAATTACGGGATTCTCATCAATACGGTCGTGGGTAACCCAACCGTGTCTAGGACTGCTAGATTATAGGCAAGTCCCAAACGGCTACGGAGAGGACGCTTGATATTCACCCTCTTTATAAAGGGACAAGGCTTTTACTTTTTTCCCTCCCGTGCTCAATCGAATCCTTCCCCCGCCTCGAGTTCTAACACCCAAAGCCCAGGTCAGGTGCTCCGGATCTTCAATCATGTCCGGATCTAGCCTTCAAGGCTGGTGCATGCCCTCCTCCATTACGGAAGAAGACATCAAGAAGTTGAGGGAGGCCAGATACCTGACCGCCGAGGTTTCGCATCGGCTGCCTGCTCGAGGGCAGGTCGTCCCTACTCCTGAACCCAACGGAGACGTCGTGTTCATCTCCCACTTCCTCCGAGGTCTAGGCCTCACTATGGATCCCTTCGTTATGGGGCTGATGTTTTATTACGGGCTAGATTTCCACGATCTGGCCCCGGACTCCTTTCTCCACATCTCATCATTTATTGTTGTATGTGAGGCCTTCCTCCACATTACCCCTCACTTCGGCCTATGGCTCAAGACCTTTGACGTGAAGCCAAAGATGGTCGAGGGGCAGCATGTAGCGTGTAGAGGCGCATTAATAAGCAGGATTACCGGAGCTCCATGGCCAAAGGGTTCTATTCCAGAGGTGTCCGGATTATGGCAACAGGAGTGGTTTTACATCACAGCTCCCAGAAGTGCCAAGTGGGTGGCTGCCCCTGCTTTCCGCTCAGGCCCTCCACCACAACTGATGTCATGAATTAGCAGAGGGCTGAGCTGGGGTCCCGCCAAGACGTGCCTGTACTGCAACGCCGCATTCGAAATCTCTTCGAAGGAGATTTCAGTTTGATTATGGTAATGCAAGTCATGCTAGTTCGACGAATCCAGCCATGCAAACGCCGGCCTCTTCGCATGTGGGAGTTCAACCTAGAAGAACCGCGCGCTATTCAGGATTTCCTCGGCTTAACGCACGAGGAGATGTATAGATCATTCTTCGGACCCCAGATAGAGTGTCCGTATACTACCGAGGACGTGGGCCTGAGCAGCAACCGCACCGCCGACCAAGTAAGTTATCCTCTAGCCGAACACATCATCTTTCATTTATCATGACGTTATTCTGAGAAGTAGCTCTTTGACCAAGACTGGATAACAAAGGCGAAGATTATTCGGTGTTCGGCCCCCCTTCCTGAGGGTTTGGAAAAGCCGGTACTGGAAAAGATGCTCGAGCTAGCACCTTGCCCGGAGCCCTCAAAGGAAGACAAAGGGGGGAATAATGAGGGCGAAAGCGGACCTCCATCGCTACCTATTCCGACTGAGGGAACGAGCGCCTCCGTGCGGGAGGATAACCGAGGGGAGGAATCGGACATTCTCTCACCCCGGGGGAGGAAGAGGACTACCTCTGAAGATCCGGAAACCAAGGTTTCCAAACGGGAGAAGAAATCTCTACCAGAGGGTCCTGCCTTGGAGGGTGCTCTAGCCGCACGGAGTCCGCGCGGGGATCAACCCTCTAACGAGCTGTAAATAATTAAAAAGTACTTTAATAGTGAGGAAAATAACCGAAGTATTTATCTTGCAGTTCGGATCTTTGCCCTTCTCAGCAGAGCTCGTCTTCGGGGGATCTTCTTCCGGAGATGATGGAGAGCGAAACGCCTCCACTGGATTCCTCCGCTCAAGAAGCAGGCAACCTTGAAGTGTCGTCACGGAGGGCCTCTCCGGATCCGGTGAGACCAGAAGATAATCCTATAGTCACCCGAAGTCCCCAGCGTCCGGCTCTCGAAGAGAGCAAACAGAAGAGTCCGGCACCGACTGGTATGCGGTCGGACGTACTGAGAGAGCTGTTGGAGCGAGCGGCCATCTCAGAAGAACACCGTACATTGATGGGTACGGTGATGGAAAGGATCTCATCTGCCGAAAGCGGGTTGCATGATGCCTTTATGAGTCTACTGATGGGCTTTGAGATACGTAAAATGATGTACATTTGTGATGGTACCGCACATTTTTAGGTGTGCCCTGTGTAGATAGTAGCCCCTGAGACTCTGGTTGTCGCCGAGAATGACGGAAAACAGAGGATTGTAGTCCCAGGCAATAACCATACCGCTTTAATGTGTAGGTAGTGGGAGCTCCAGTGGCTAGCCGGACTCATGAGTTTGCCGAACTGAAGCGGCAACTGGATGCGGCGGATGCCGACATCGAGCTTGTTAACAAGAAGCTTGACGAGGCACAGGGTAAGTGTTATTTTCTGTTGAATGCCACATAGTAAGAGCAGCATGATGCTAGTATCTTTAATATGTTGTGACTGCAGATGGAGCTGCCACCGTGGAAACCCTGCGGGCGGAACTTGCCCGAGCCAAAGAACAAGCAAGGATTAGTAATGCGGCTGCTTTGGAGGCGGCCGAAGAGTTGAAAGCCGAGAAGGCCGCGCATTGCGAGAGCAAAGAGAAGATGGCCGTAAAGTTAAAAGACACTGCCGACCGTTGCCAGTTCCTTGAAAAAGAAAACCGAGCGAAGGCAACGGACCTTGAAAAGGCCACGATGGCGAACAAAGACACCAGCTCTGCTATGAGAGCGAAGAAGGAGGAGTTGCGTGAAGCCGGGGATATTGCGGCTGGGAAGCCCTTCATGCTACGGAGAAAATTCGGAGATCCACGGTATGCCCCTCTGGATCGGCTGTGGAGTTCGGCAGACGCATATATGGACTTGGCGGCAAGCGCTGCCGATGCGGCCAAATACTTCCAAGGTCAAACAGATCGTGAAGTGGACAAGCTGTTCTGGTCGCAATTCAACGTTCCAGAGCGTCTGCTTCCATTGACTGATCAGCTAGACGAATGGGCCGAACTAAATAGGTTGTCCGGACTCGCCATGAGGTCTGTTGTGGATCAGCTGTGGCTGGAAAAGCCGAAGCCAAACAGCTATTTCAGCTTAGTGCAGCAGTTCCTTGGTGCGGTGCCGCGCATCAATGCGATGAAGAGGTCGGCGTGCATAGAAGGCTCACAGATGGCCTTTGCCCGTGTCAAGGCATACTGGGCAGAGATGGATGCTACCACTATTGCGGCGCAAGGTTCGGCCATAGGCCGAGTAGCTGCCGAGCACTATTTTGAAGAGGTTCTTGAGGGCGCTCGTTTGATAGAGGCCCAGTGCTCGAAGAATATTATGTTTGAGTGACATGTATTCCCATTGTAAACACAATGTTTTTATGAAATTTATTAAGGCCGTGTTTATACTTTTGCCTGAAAGTAATATGGTGCCTCCTGTGCGGCCGTTTATGTATACATGTGTATAACCTGAAAGATTGCAGTCGTCGGCTTCAGCCCCCACGCATATAATGCAGAGGTGTTCGCAGAAGACGCTTGTTCACAATTAACCCAACATCTTGGTCCTATTAAGGAGGTGATAGCGCGGCGAACGAGGCAACCGGACTATAATGCTTTAACACTTTCACTTAGCCATAGGAGTTTGACAGTGGGGCTACTATATAGCCCCTGGTGGCTCCGCACTCTCTTGGATTCGGGGTGCGTACATGCCTGGCCGGGAAACGGCCCTTCGTTAAGGCGGAGGAATTCTAACATTCCAATAGGTCATCGAGTGGTTGACCAGTCTCGCGCTATATCATGACAGTCAATTTTCGGCTTTCTCTACTGAGGTGCTCGTCCGGACGAACCAGGGCACAATCGCAGTAGTTCTCCTGGTGCTGCCTTAGCCGATAGAACGGAACGTAAGGCACCAAAACACAGGAGCCGGGCAAACCCAACATTTGACCAAAGACATGATTCGGAGCTGATGCATATAAGGCCAAACTCGCGACGCCGAACACTCCCTAAGGTATTCGGTCTTTATGGTATAAACCGGGCCTAAATAGTGCCCTTTGTAGGAAGCCCCTTGTGTCCAGGTACGTGCGTTTATTCTGACGTGGCCACATGCCAAGACGTCAGCATCCTTCTCAATTGTATTTGAGAATCCGAGGGATGTATATCAATAAGAGACAGTAAAAAAAGGTTTACGCAGGGTCTTAATCTAAAAAGAATCCTTGGAGCGGGTCCCTGCTGCACGTCTGCGCCTGTGTCTCCGTTGTGCCGTATCCTGGACGGGTGTAGCACAATGGTCATCTGTAAAAGAAAGGAACTTAGGTGAAAAGTTGTCGTGCAAAAAGGTAGTTTTTAAAGAAACCATGTATAATTAAAGATGAGTAAAAACTTCCACTTGTCTGCGCGCGTTGAGCCCCTTGTATTTGTAATAGGGGTGTGGCCATCAATCTGGTATGAATTATATGTAGTTGCACTGGACTCGTCTAACCGTGTCCTTGGTCTTGACGACCTATTAAATGCTTTAGTTGGTGAGGCCGTTTTTAGTGTGCGGCTGCCAAGGCAGTCGCACTCGCTTCGACGCGTGAATATCGCTCAATATATCCATTCACTGTAATGATGCCACGTGGACCGGGCATCTTGAGCGTGAGGGAGGCGTAATGCGGTATTGCATTAAAGCGAGCAAAAGCTTCGCGTCCAAGTAGTGCTTGATAGCCGCTTTGGAACGGAGCAATGTGGAAGGTTAAATGTTCGCTACGGAAGTTATCGGGGAAGCCGAATATAACCTTTAGTAGGTGGGAACCCGTGCAGTGAGCCCCTGGGCCAGGCATTACTCCTTTAAAGGTAGTGTTGCTATGGCAAATTTTCGTTGGGTCTATCCCCATTTTGCGGATTGTGTCCTGATATATCAGGTTTAGACTGCTGCCACCGTCCATCAGGACTCATGTGAAGTGGTATCCGTCAATTATTGGGTCTAATACCAAGGCAGCCCATCCTGCACGCTGGATACTTGCTGAGTAATCCCGATGGTCAAAAGTGATCGGTTGAAACGACCAGTGGCAGGACTCCACGGATATAGGCCCTTGGGCATATTTATCTCGGAGTGCCGCTTTGTTTCTCCCCTTTATCACGTGTAACACATTTACTGTTTTGACTTCTGGTGTAAATTTATTTTATTCCCCAGTGTCTTACTTGAGAGGCTCATCCTCGTCTTCGCTTGGTGTATCCTCCCCCTTGTGTACGGCGTTGAGCTTGCTGGACTGCTTGAAGACCCAACATTCTCTGTGGGTATGATTAGCAGGTTTACCGGGGGTGCTATGGATCTGACATACTTGGTCCAGAATTTTGTTTAGGCTGGACAGTTCGTCTTTGGCGCCTTTAGAGGGCGGCTTTTGCTGACTTGGCCGAGAGCTTTTGAATTTGGCATTTACTACCGTGCTCTTCGTGATGTCTTCTTTATTCCAGCATTTGTTATTGTTGTTGCGCCGTGATTTCCCGTTTCCATCTCTAACTTCTGATGTACTGGGGTCGCTGGTGCTGCATCTGGCTAGCCAGCTATCCTCACCTGCGCAAAAGCGGGTCATGAGGCTTGTTAATTCTGCCATTGTTCTCGGCTTTTCTTGGCCGAGGTGTCTGGCAAGCCATTTGTCACGGACGCTATGCTTAAAAGCTGCCAAGGCTTCGACGTCCGGACAGTCGACTATTTGGTTCTTTTTAGTAAGAAACATGTTCCAAAGCTTTCGGGCTGACTCTCCGGGCTGTTGAGTTATATGACTCAAATCGTCCGCATCCGGAGTTCGGACATAAGTCCCTTGAAAATTTTCCCGAAAAGCGTCTTCGAGCTCTTCCCAGCTTCCAATGGAGCTTTCGGGGAGGCTTTTAAGCCAGTGCCGAGCTGGCCCTTTGAGTTTGAGGGGTAAATACTTAATGGCGTGGAGATCATCTCCTCGAGCCATATGGATACGGAGGATATAGTCCTCAATCCAGACCCCAGGGTCTGTTATTCCGTCATATGCCTCTATGTTTACGGGTTTGAATCCCTCTGGAAATTCATGGTCCAGCACCTCGTCGGTGAAACATAGGGGGTGTGCGGCACCCCTGTATCTGGGTGTACCATAGTGTTCGGATGTTTGTTGTGTTGCATCGTATGCTGGAGCGCGCCTGCGTGGTCCATAGATGGATCTGGTTGCGCCGTCCTTTTGATGTGAGCCCTCGCGTGGATCACGTCTTGGCTTATGTGCGGCATTGCTTGCCGCTCTATGTTGGCCGTGAGGTCGTCTATCCGGCCAGGTGGCCGTTTAATTTTTGGTTGCGGGGGATCTAAGGCCTCCTCATCAAATTCAGGTAGCAACTTCCGCTTCGGGTAGCTCTTGGTGGGGCGATTACCGCCATACTTCGCTGCTGTGTTGAGTACTTTGCTCCATCTGATTTGGAGTGTGTCTTGTGCAGCCTTGAGCCTTTGCTTCTGCTTTTTTAGACTCCTTGCGGTGGCAACAAGCCTTTGATGGGCATTCTGTTGCTCCGGGTGTCTGTCCGGTGTTATGTCATCCGGACTATTATCTTTGACAGAATCGGGTTGTTCGGTTTGATTCTCCGTGTTGCCGTGGTCCGACAATGGTTCACCCTGCTCTAACGCTGGGTCTATATGATCGTTGTTTCTACCGAGGCGGGATTTGGGGCGGCGCTTACGCTGCCGCTTTGACTGCTTCTCGAGGGGACAACCCTTCGTTGCGTCCTTCCGTTCCTCGCCGTTGTTCTCTTTTGGAGTGTTCACCATGTATATGTCATGTGGTGAAGTGGGCGTCCAGTGCCCTGTGGGCAGTGGTTCCTCTTCGTTTCCCGCATCGTCGTCCATACTGTCGATGTCTTCAGACTCGAAGTCGAGCATGTCGGCTAAGTCATCGATAGTGGCTACTAAGTGGGTGGTGGGTGGGCCGCGAATTTCTTCGTCGTCCGCATCCCAGTCCTGCCGGACATAGTTCGGCCAGGATCCTCCTGACAAGGAGAGAGACCTTAATGAGTTTAGTATGTCGCCAAAGGGCGAGTGCTGAAAAATATCTGCGGAGGTAAACTCCATGATCGGCGCCCAATCGGATTCGATAGGAACGGGCGTAGGCGGCTCGGAGTCCATGGCCGGAGAAGGATCCGGCAGTTTAACAACACGGCTCTCGTGCAAGGAAAGGTCGATGTTCGGCTCGATCGCCGCTAAGGGTAAGGCTTCCGCGGCGGGGTCCATCCACCCATCCGCGAAAGGCGCAACTGGCTCCGAATTGAGGGTTGGAGCGGTTGTCGGTGGGATCTTAACACTATCCGATGGTAGAGCTAAATTGTACTCATCGTGACTGCGTGACGCGCAAGTCAGAGGCTCGAATCCGTCGAAGATCAAGTCTCCGCGGATATCGGCCGTGTAGTTTAAGCTTCCAAACCTGACCTGGTGGCCAGGGGCGTAACTTTCAATCTGCTCCAGATGGCCAAGCGAATTGGCCCGCAGTACAAAGCCGCCGAACACGAAGATCTGTCCGAGGAGAAAAGTCTCACCCTGGACTGCATCGCTATCAGTGATAGTAGGAGCCATCAAGCCTAATGGCGATGACACAGAGGAACTCTCAACGAAAGCACCAATGTTGGTGTCAAAACCGGCGGATCTCGGGTAGGGGTCCCGAACTGTGCGTCTAAGGCAGATGGTAACAGGAGGCAGGGGACACAATGTTTTACCCAGGTTCGGGCCCACTTGATGGAGGTAAAACCCTACGTCCTGCTTGATTAATATTGATGATATAGGTAGTACAAGAGTAGATCTACCACGAGATCAGAGAGGCTAAGCCCTAGAAGCTAGCCTATGGTATGATTGTATGTTGTAGTTGTTGTGTCCTACGGACTAAAACCCTCCGGTTTATATAGACACTGTAGAGGGTTAGGGTTACACAAGGTCGGTTACAAAGGAGGAGATACACATATCTGTATTGCCTAGCTTGCCTTCCACGCCAAGTAGAGTCCCATCCGGACACGAGACGAAGTCTTCAATCTTGCATCTTCATAGTCTAACAGTTCGGCCAATGGAGATAGTCTGGCTGTCCGGAGACCCCCTAGTCCAGGACTCCCACAACAAGCCAAGTTCTATAATGAAAAATTCCCACTAGTATATGAAAGTGACAAAACAAGAGACTCTCTATCATGAGGATTATGGTGCTACTTTGAAGCACAAGTGTGGCAAAGGATAGTAGCATTGTCCCTTCTCTCTTTTTCTCTCATTTTTTGGGCCTTCTCTTCTTTTTTATGGCCTTTCTCTTTTTTTGGGCCTTCTCTCTCTTTTTTTATTCCTCACTTGGAACAATGCTCTAGAAAATGATGATCATCACACTTCTATTTATTTACAACTCAATGATTACAACTCGATACTAGAACAAAGTATGACTCTATATGAATGCCTCCGGCGGTGTACCGGGATTGCGATGAATCAAGAGTGACATGTATGAAAAATTATGAACGGTGGCTTTGCCACAAATACGATGTCAACTACATAATCATGCAAAGCAATATGACAATGATGATGCGTGTCATAATAAACGGAATGGTGGAAAGTTGCATGGCAATATACCTCGGAATGGCTATGGAAATGCCATAATAGGTAGGTATGGTGGCTGTTTTGACGAAGATATAAGGAGGTTTATGTGTGAAAGAGCCTATCATATCACGGGGTTTGGATGCACCGGCGAAGTTTGCACCAACTCTCAATGTGAGAAAGGGCAATGCACGGTACCGAAGAGGCTAGCAATGATGGAAGGGTGAGAGTGCGTATAATCCATGGGCTCAACATTAGTCATAAAGAACTCACATAATTATTGCAAAAATCTACACGTCATCAAAAACCAAGCACCACGCACATGCTCCTAGGGGGATAGATTGGTAGGAAAAGACCATCGCTCGTCCCCGACCGCCACTCATAAGGAGGACAATCAAAGAACACCTCATGTTTCAAATTTGTTACATACCGTTTACCATACGTGCATGATACGGGACTTGCAAACTTCAACACAAGTATTTCTCAAATTCACAACTACTCAACTAGCACGACTTTAATATCACTACCTCCATATCTCAAAACAATCATCAAGCATCAAACTTCTCTTAGTATTCAACACACTCATAAGAAAGTTTTTACCATTCTTGGATGCCTAGCATATTAGGATTATTTAAGAAAATTAACATGCTATTTAAGACTCTCAAAATAATATAAGTGAAGCACGAGAATTCAACCATTTCTTCAAAATAAAACCACCGCTGTGCTCTAAAAAGATATAAGTGAAGCACTAGAGCAAATGACAAACTACTCCGAAAGATATAAGTGAAGATCAATGAGTAGTCGAATAATTATGCAACTATGTCAAGACTCTCTAACATTTAAGAATTTCAGATCTTCGTATTTTATTCAAACAGCAAGCAAAACTAAAGAAAATAAAATGATGCTCCAAGCAAAACACATATCATGTGGTGAATAAAAATATAGCTCCAAGTAAAGTTACCGATGAACGAAGACGAAAGAGGGGATGCCTTCCGGGGCATCCCCAAGCTCAGGCTATTGGTTGTCCTTGAATATTACCTTGGGGTGCCTTGGGCATCCCCAAGCTTAGGCTCTTGCCACTCCTTATTCCATAGTCCATCGAATCTTTACCCAAAACTTGAAAATTTCACAACACAAAACTTAACAGAAAACTCGTAAGCTCCGTTAGTATAAGAAAATAAATCACCATTTAGGTACTGTAATGAACTAATTCTTGATTTATATTTGTGTTAAACCTACTGTATTCCAACTTCTCTATGGTTTATAAACTATTTAACTAGCCATAGATTCATCAAAATAAGCAAACAACACACGAAAAACAGAATCTGTCAAAAACAGAACAGTCTGTAGTAATCTGTATCAAACGTATACTTATGGAACTCATAAAATTCTCAATTAATTGGTGGACCTGAGTAATTTGTCTATTAATCATCTGCAAAAATAATTAACTAAATATCTCTGTCCAGTAAAAAATGGCAGCAATTCTCATGAGCGCTAAAGTTTCTGTTTTTTACAGCATGATCGCAAAGACTTTCCCCAAGTCTTCCCAAAGGTTCTACTTGGCACAAACACTAATTAAACACAAAAAACACAATCATACCAGAGTCTAGATAAATTATTTATTACTAAACAGGAGCAGAAAGCAAGGAATAAAAATAAAGTTGGGTTGCCTCCCAACAAGCGCTATCGTTTAACGCCCCTAGCTAGGCATGATGATTTCAACGATGCTCACATAAAAGATAAGAATTGTAACATAAAGAGAGCATCATGAAGAATATGACTAGCACATTTAAGTCTAACCCACTTCCTATGCATAGGGATTTTGTGAGCAAACAACTTGTGGGAACAAGAATCAACTTGCATAGGAAGGTAAAACAAGCATAACTTCAAAACTTTAAGCACATAGAGAGGAAACTTGATATTATTGCAATTCTTACAGGCATATGTTCCTCCCTCATAATAATTTTCAGTAGCATCATGAATGAATTCAACAATATAACTATCACATAAAGCATTCTTTTCATGATATATAAGCATAGAAATTTTATTACTCTCCACATAAGCAAAATTCTTCTCATTCGAAATAGTGGGAGTATCATAAGATACTCGAATACTATAAATTGTTTCCACATTAAAAGAGTAATGTTCAGAAAAGGGGTAACCATAATCATGACAAGTTTTATAAATATAATCACTACTTTTTATAGCATAAGTATCATCACAATAATCATCATAAGTAGGAGGCATGCTATCATCATTATAAATTTGCATATCAAAACTTGGGAGACTAAAAATATCATGTTCACTAAACGTAGCATCCCCAAGCTTGGGACAAACATTAATTGCAGCAAATATATTCTCAAAAACATCATCTTCATCAAACATAACATCCCCAAGCTTGGGCCTTTTCATATCATAAGCATAATCACTCTCATCATTAATAGTATGGATAACACCAATAGTATAGCAATTATCATATTCTTCCAAGCAAGTGCCAAAAAGATTTTCAAGATCATAAGTATCATTATCTTCCACAGTTATATTTTCATGAGGCACAATAGTAATAGGAGCAACATTATTTGGGGGAGATATCTTTTTACCTCTCTTCCTTTTTCTTTTCTTCTTCTTCACCACATCATGTGTGGGTTCAATCCTCTTTTTGGAGCTCCTTATTAATGAAATTGGTTGAATAGAAGGCTCCTCCTCGTTACCTGATTCATCATAAGAAATACTAGGAAAATATTAGGAAGTCTCTTCCCTTTCGTTAGTATTCTCTTCATCCTCTATTTGTTTTCTTTTCTTTATGTAATTGGCAATATAAGGATTTTCAATGCAATTCACCGCACAATACATATAAATTTCCTCTATATCAAAATGAAGAACTCTATGAAGGGAAAATTTTGGAATATCCTTAGTTATACGTTTCATTTCTTCATAACCCACTAGCAAACTAAGTTCATTATGATGTGCAAGGGAAATCAAATCATTACAATTTTTGGACACGATACGATCATGAAACAATTTGCATTGGGTACTAAAATGATCACGTTCATAGCAAAGTTCACAAGTATGGCTAAGAAAATTTAAATTTTCAGCACAAGCATCTAGCCTTTCTTGCAACCATTTAGTTTATAAGTACTTATGCCTCTTGCAATATCTATCTTCCCTATTTGGTGTGTACTTGCAAACCCAATGCACTCCACAAAAATTGACATGTTTATAGGAAACATTTTAATCATAACTAGTGCAATCATCATTAGTACTATGGATATTCAAGGAGTTCATACTAACAACATTGCAATCATGCTCATCATTCAAAGATTTAGTGCCAAACATTTTAATGCATTCTTCTTCTAACACTTTGGCACAATTTTCCTTTCCATCATACTCATGAAAGATATTAAAAAGATGAAGCGTATGAGGCAAACTCAATTCCATATTTTTTGTATTTTTCTTTTATAAACTAGACTACTGCTAAAACAAGAAACAAAAAGATTCGATTGCAAGATCTAAAGATATACCTTCAAGCGCTAACCTCCCCGGCAACGGCGCCAGAAAAGAGCTTGATGTATACTACACAACCTTCTTCTTGTAGACGTTGTTGGGCCTCCAAGTGCAGAGGTTTGTAGGACAGTAGAAAATTTCCCTCAAGTGGATGAACTAAGGTTTATCAATCTGTAGGAGGCGTAGGATGAAGATGGTCTCTCTCAAGCAACCCTGCAACCAAATAACAAAGAGTCTCTTGTGTCCCCAACACACCCAATACAATGGTAAATTGTACAGGTGCACTAGTTCGGCGAAGAGATGGTGATACAAGTGGTATATGGATGGTAGATAAAGGTTTTTGTAATCTGAAAATATAAAAACAGCAAGGTAACTAATGATAAAAGTGAGCACAAATGGTATTGCGATGCTGGGAAACAAGGCCTAGGGTTAGTACTTTCACTAGTACAAGTTCTCTCAACAATAATAACATAATTGGATCACATAACTATCCCTCAACATGCAACAAAGAGTCACTCCGAAGTCACTAATAGCGGAGAACAAATGAAGAGGTTATGGTAGGGTACGAAACCACGTCAAAGTTATTCTTTCCAATCAATCCGTTGGGCTATTCCTATAAGTGTCACAAACAGCCCTAGAGTCCGTACTAGAATAACACCTTAAGACACAAATCAACCAAAACCCTACTGTCACCTAGATACTCCAATGTCACCTCAAGTATCCGTGGGTATGATTATACGATATGCATCACACAATCTCAGATTCATCTATTCAACCAACACATAGAACCTCAAAGAGTGCCCCAAAGTTTCTACCGGAGAGTCAAGACGAAAACGTGTGCCAACCCCTATGTATAGGTTCATGGGCAGAACCCGCAAGTTGATCACCAAAACATACATCAAGTGGATAAATAGAATACCCCATTGTCACCACGGGTATCCCATGCAAGACATACGTCAAGTGTTCTCAAATCCTTAAAGACTCAATCCGATAAGATAACTTCAAAGGGAAAACTCAATCCATTACAAGAGAGTAGATGGGGAGAAACATCATAAGATCCAACTATAATAGCAAAGCTCGTGATACATCAAGATCGTACCACCTCAAGAACACGAGAGAGAGAGAGAGAGAGAGATCAAACACATAGCTATTGGTACATACCCTCAGCCCCGAGGGAGAACTACTCCCTCCTTGTCATGGAGAGCACCGGGATGATGAAGATGGCCACCGGAGAGGGATTCCCCCTCCGGCAGGGTGCCGGAACGGGTCTAGATTGGTTTTCGGTGGCTACGGAGGCTTCTGGCGGCGGAACTCCCGATCAATTGTGCTCTTCGATCATTTTGGGTATATGGATATATATAGGCGGAAGAAATACATCAGGGGAGCCACGAGGGGCCCACGAGGGTGGAGGGTGCGCCCTAGGGGGGTGGTCGCACCCCCTACCTCGTGGCTCCCTTGTTTCTTTCCTGACATGCACTCCAAGTCTATCAGGTTGCTTTCCTTCCAAAAATAACTTCTCCAGAAGGTTTCATTACATTTCGACTCCGTTTGATATTCCTTTTCTTCGAAACACTGAAACAAGGGAAAAACAGGAACTGGCACTGGGCTCTGGGTCAATAGGTTAGTCCCAAAAATAATATAAAAGTGGATAATAAAGCCCAATAATGTCCAAAACAAAAGATAATATAGCATGGAGCAATCGAAAATTATAGATACGTTGGAGACGTATCAGCCCACGATGCTTCCTTGTTCTCGGCGCGCCAACGAAGGGGTTGCACGTCCACCACCATGTTCAGACGCCAGACGGACCGCACCGCGTCTGGTGAGGTAGCGACTGCTGCCCTAGCGCCGGATCCATGCGTCATTTGGGTGGACGGGATTCCTGACAAAAGGAGTCTGAGCGCTGCAGTGCATGGGCCTCCTCCTGGGAGCGGCGACCATCTCCTCTTTGGGGCCGCATGGGATTAGCTCGGGGTCGACGGATCTGGATGTGAAGGACTCGGATCCACTGCCCATGATGCCAGAGACCGTCGGACGGTTCCGGGGACGAGCTTGGGTGGTAGAGGGGAGTGGGGTGAAGTGGCTAGGGTTTGGTCTAGCGACGGATGGGGAGGAATGTATGTGGGGTTGGGTGAGCTAGGGTGGGTTGGGTCCAACGTGGTGGGCATGCCCGGGCACGCGCGGGCACCTCTATATCTGCCACATATTTGGGTTGGATATGAGGGGTGTCGGTTAGCCCGGGCGTTTGAGGCGCCCGTTTGGTTCAAAATTTTGCAACCAGACAGTGGCGGGGCGGCCCGCCTGGGTGTATGACGCGGGTTTGAGGCGCCCGACTGTAGGTGCTCTAAATATGACCGCTCAAATGCGCGTGGACGCATCTGCGGGAAGTGAATGGGCACTCATCAAATTAACACAATTGCAACTAGACATCTCATACTAGATTCTCAAATCCACACAAAAGCATGCAAACTAAAGAACTTACGTACTACGTAGATGATCTAGATACTCCTCACGCCCGGCTCCGGATACATGGGCGGTGGCTGCAGCTCTGGCGCCTTCGGCTGCTCTGCTTCAGCCTCATTCTCCTCTATCTCCGCATCATATTCGGTAAAGAGCGTGTCAGACCCCGCCTGCTCCTGCTGGAGGAACTGGTGGTTGGCCTCTGCATAGGCCTCATCGAGGATGGACTCCAGGATGGCTTGCTACTCCGCCATCTCTACGGTTTGGGCAATGACAAACTCCGCCTTCGCCATGTTGTACCCCGGAGCAGGCTGCTCCACCTCAACCTCCTCTGGACCTGCCACCTCCATCAGCTCCGATAGTTGCTCTTCCTCCTCCTCCGGCTGCTGCTCCTCCTCCTCCTGCTCCGGCGAGTTCGGAGGTAGCCCAACAGCAATGCGAGCAGCGTGCCACGCCTAGATCTCCTCTGTGATCTGCCTCCGGCGCTCCAGCGTGAGCATAACAGACGTCATGATCTTGCGCCGAACCATGGTGATGCCGGAGAGTGGGGGAGAGGAGGCGGACGGGCTCGGGTGGCGACGTAGAGAGGGAGCAGGTGGATGGGCTAGGGTTTCTGACGTTGGAGGAGGCGTCCATCGGACCCTGGGTTTTCGGCCGATTCCGCGTGGGACCCCATCGTCAATCCTACGTGACCGGCGCCCCCATATCCGTTATTTGGGCTGGATATGAAGGGTGCCGCTCAACCCTGGCGTTTGAGGCCCGTTTGAGGCACCTGTCTGGGTTAGACTTTTGTGACCGGTTAGTGACTGAGTGGGCCGCCCGAGCGTTTGTGGCCGGTTTGGGGCACCCGGCCATAGATGCTCTTAGAGTATCTATGATCTGATTCTCCATAACCGTCCCAAATGCCCAAATAGGTTGTCTAGCTAGTGTCCAAATGGTAAATCATCACCCTACCAGCCTCATAGCTGGCCCAAAGGCCTGGACGGACACACACTCCCTATATCCTGTGCAAATCTGGGGCGGATATGGGATGCCTGGACGCGCCCGCCACGTTGGATTCGGCGCATGCTGGTCCACCCAACCCCATATAAAATTGACCTATCCACACTTCTATCGAAACCCTAGCCGCATTCCACTCCACTCCGCTCCACTCCAGCCCCCCCCCCCCACATAAGCTCCGGTCCGGCGACTCCTATGTTCTCTGGCATGGCGGGCAGCGGATCTGAGTCCTACACCTCCAAATCTATTGACCCCAAGCTCATACCACGTGGCCTCGAGGTTTCATGTTGCATGTAATAATATGGATTTGATGATTTGGAAACGATGTTTGTGGTTATGGTATCAATTTTGTGTGTGATGTCCAGTCACTACTCTACAGAGGGCTCAGATTAGCTACTTGCGGTTGTAGATGCTCTTAGTCACATGTCTGTTTTTCATTCCAGTTTAGGTTGATATTTTGTTCCAACATGACGACATGTGTCCAAGATTTGTGTTTTGTCTTCAGGGGCCAAGAGCTGTGTTCTAAGCTCCTTGTTGGAAATGCAGTCAATTTCTCCCTTGAAATCTCTGTTGATTTTCATTTTGTTGGACCCTCAAAGACCTCTCCACTCTCCCCTATTCACCTACTCGGGTTGGCCCCGGCCAGGACTATACAAAATAGCATAATGGGTGGAGTTTTTGTTGGGAGAGGAAGCTTCTAACCCAATAGCATGTGAAGTCTAGTATGCTCAATCTATAATTCCATGGAGTTCATAGGAGGAATTCGAATTTTACAATGAATTTAGAGGACGAAGGTAGAAGGACTCTCCATGCTACCAGGCCATGGCCGCCAACCAATTCCATCCACATCTGTTCTATCCAGACAGCTGAAAGGGTACATAGAAAATACAAGGTCTTAGACCCATTCTAGGCCTGCAAGCCGAGCGGGTCGGCGAAGGTTGCGAGTGGGCCTTCTCCTTGAGTCCTAAACTGCCTCCTGCCCTTCATTGATAGGAAGAGTCACTTACATAGCACAAAGTGAAGTTGCTCAAAATAAAACATAACACAAAGTGAAAGAGTTGACATGCACAAAGAAGGCTTGCGTGCCATCAAACTCGACACACACAAAGCATATGACCGATTGTAATGGTATTTTTAAAGGAAAGAATGTGTTGAACCGATGATTTCAAGAGAATTGGGTGAACTTAATTATGCAATGTGTATCCTCTTTAGAGTACCGGGTTCGTTTTAACACCGAAGAGACTGAGAGTTTTAAACCTACTAGAGGATTGTGGCGGGGGGATCCCCTCTCTCCCTACTTGTTCTTGTTATGTAGGGAGGGTCTAACTACTCTTTCTTCAAAATGGAGGATCACCCTCGGCCTCTGCATCGCATGATACACACAACCATTTTATTAAATAAATTATAGGTTCACAAAAAGGTCTTAAACAATCCACAAAGAAAGCTAAAATAAAGTTGACACAACCGACAAAAATAGGGTAAGATGACTATACACCTATCTTATTGTTGGATCGGCATCCAAACCGGTTCTAAGTATCCCTTGTGACCGTCTCCCAGTGGTTGCACCCAATATCCATAAGCTCCCTGTGGCCCGCATGGCTGAGTAACGACCACGTATAGATCCAAGCAGACTCCTTGAAGATAACCTGCAAAAAATTTGTGATTCTTTGACTATTAAAGGTGACATCATTTTGACGATTCCAAATGGCCCAAAGTAATGTACACACTCCTACTCGAATATGTGCCGTTGTCTTAGCTTCTACCCCAGTTAACCATGTCCCAAATAACCTCGATAAAGTCCTAGGAGGCGAAACATTAAAGGACACATGAATGGTATCCACAATAACTTGGCTAGTGGGCTGCTACCCCTTGAGCACTGCATTGGTTTTCCCCGAAGAGGAAGGGATGATGCAGCAAAGTAGCGTAAGTATTTCCCTCAGTTTTTGAGAACCAAGGTATCAATCCAGTAGGAGGCTACGCGCCAGTCCCTCGCACCTGCACAAAACAAATAAATCCTCGCAACCAACGTGATAAGGGGTTGTCAATCCCTACACGACCACTTATGAGAGTGAGATATGATAAGATAATATTTTTGGTATTTTTATGATAAAGATGCAAAGTAAAATAAAAGCAATGTAAAACGCAAATGAGATAACTAAGTAGTAGGAGATTAATATGATGAAGATAGACCTGGGGGCCATAGGTTTCACTAGTGGCTTCTCTCGAGAGCATAAGTATTCTACGGTGGGTGAACAAATTACTGTTGACCAATTGACAGAATTGAGCATAGTTATGAGAATATCTAGGCATGATCATGTATATAGGCATCACGTCCGAGACAAGTAGACCGACTCCTGCCTGCATCTAGTACTATTACTCCACTCATCGACCGCTATCCAGCATGCTGATACATCTCCGTCGTATCAACTTTTTCAAACACTTTTGCCCTTGTTTTGGACTCTAACTTGTATGATTTGAATAGAACTAACCCGGACTGACGCTGTTTTCAGCAGAATTGCCATGATGTTGTTTTATGTGCAGAAAACAAAAGTTCACGGAATGACCTGAAACTCCCAGGAATATCTTACAACAAATAAATAAAAATCCTCGCCAAAGATGAAGACCAGGGGGCCCACACCCTTGCCACGAGGGTGGGGGCGCGCCCCCCCTAGGGCGCGCCCCCTACCTCGTGGGCCCCCTGGAGACCTCCCGACTCCAACTCCAACTATATATAACTGCTTTCGAGGAGAAAAAAATAGGAGAGAAGAAATCATCGCGTTTTACGATACGGAGCCGCCACCAAGCCCTAAAACCTCTCGGGAGGGCTGATCTGGAGTCCGTTCTGGGCTCCGAAGAGGGGGATTCATCGCCGTCGTCATCATCAACCATCCTCCATCACCAATTTCATGATGCTCACCGTCGTGCGTGAGTAATTCCATCGTAGGCTTGCTGGACGGTGATGGGTTGGATGAGATTTATCATGTAATCGAGTTAGTTTTGTTAGGGTTTGATCCCTAGTATCCACTATGTTCTAAGATTGGTGTTGCTATGACTTTTCTATGCTTAATGCTTGTCACTAGGGCCCGAGTGCCATGATTTCATATCTGAACCTATTATGTTTTCATCAATATATGAAAGTTCTAGATCCTATCTTGCAAGTCTATAGTCACCTATTATGTGTTATGATCCATTAACCCCGAAGTGACAATAATCGGGATACTTACCGGTGATGACCGTAGTTTGAGGAGTTCATGTATTCACTATGTGCTAATGCTTTGTTCCGGTTCTCTATTAAAAGGAGGCCTTAATATCCCTTAGTTTGCATTAGTACCCCGCTGCCATGGGAGGGTAGGACAAAACATGTCATGCAAGTTCTTTTCCATAAGCACGTATGACTATATTCGGAATACATGCCTACATTACATTGACGAATTGGAGCTAGTTCTGTGTCACCCTATGTTATGACTGTTACATGATGAACCGCATCCGGCATAATTATCCATCATTGATCCAATGCCTACGAGTTTTCCATATGCTGGTTTACGCTTATTTACTTTCCCGTTGCTATTGTTACAATCACTACAAAATACCGAAAACATTACTTTGCTTTCATTACTCTTCTGTTACCGTTACCATCACTATAATATTACTTTGCTACTAAACACTTTGCTGCAGATACTAAGTTTCCAGGTGTGGTTGAATTGACAACTCAGCTGCTAATACTTGAGAATATTCTTTGGCCCCCCTTGTGTCGAATCAATAAATTTGGGTTGAATACTCTACCCTCGAAAGCTGTTGCGATCCCCTATACTTGTGGGTTATCAAGACTAATTTCTGGCGCCGTTGCCGGGGAGCATAGCTCTATTCTTTGAGTCACTTGGGATTTATATCTGTTGGACACTATGAAGAATTTGAAAGACGCTAAGACAACAATTTATCCCTCAACTACGAGGGGAGATAAGGAACTGCCATCTAGCTCTGCACTTGATTCACCTTCTGTTTTGAGTTAGCTTGCGACACCTACACCTGCTTCTGCTATTCGTTCTGTATGTCGCATGTTATTGATAATGCCACTTCTGCTATGCATGACACTTATGATGAAACTACTTCTATGCTTGATACTACTATGCCACTTAGTGATTTTCTCGAGGAACGACTTGCTAGGGCTAGAGAGATTGAAAATATAGAATCTGATTATGAAGATGAAAGTGATGATGAAGAATCACTTGTTATTCCTGAGGGTTATTTATTTGATAAAGAAGCTTCTTTAGCTATTTTAGCTTGCAAAGATAGATATGAACTCAAAAGGTTATTAGCTAAATGGAATAAGCAATCTCTAAATGCTAGGATGAGACCTGACCCTGCTTTTGCTACTTCACCTATTTGTATTGCTGATAAGGATTATGAATTCTCTGTTGATCCTGATATAATTACCTTAGTTGAATCTGATTCTTTTCATGGCTATGAATCTGAAACTGTTGTGGCACATCTTACTAAATTAAATGATATAGCTACCCTGTTCACTAATGACGAGAGATCTCGCTACTTTTATATCCTCAAAATATTTCCGTTCTCATTAAAGGGTGATGCTAAAATATGATTTAATTCTCTTGATCCTGGTTGTGTGCATAGTCCCCAGGATATGATCTATTACTTCTCTGCTAAATATTTCCCTGCTCATAAGAAACAAGCAGCTTTAAAGGAAATATACAACTTTGTGCAAATTAAAGAAGAGAGTCTCCCACAAGCTTGGGGGAGGCTTATCAAGTTACTTAATGCTTTGCCTGATCATCCTCTTAAGAAAAATGAAATACTTGATATCTTTTATAATGGACTAACTGATGCTTCCAGAGATTACCTGGATAGTTGTGCTGGTTCTCTTTTCAAGGAAAGAACACCGGATGAAGCTGAAATCTTATTGGACAATATGTTGACAAATGAAAATAATTGGGCACCTCCTGAGCCAGCTCCTGCTCCAATTAATGATCATATTCCTAAACCAACTCCAAAGAAGAGGGAATTCTATTTCTCAGTCCTGAAGATATGCAAGAGGGAAAGAAATCTATGAATGAAAAGGGTATTAAAGCTGAAGATGTTAAGAATTTACCTCCTATTGAAGAAATACATGGCCTTAAGTTACCGTCTAGTGAAGAAACATATGATCTTGATCCTTTACTTATTGAAAAACCTCCAGACCTCGATAACTCGACACAAGTAGTAAAGGTAAATTCTCTCTATAGATATGATAAAGCTGAAATCCCATTTACTAAAATTGCTAGCCCATGCTTAGATGAGTTTGTTAAATTTATGGCTAAGCAAGAAGACATTAATGCTTATTTTGGTAGACAATTAAAATACAATTCAAATATGCTTGGACACTTGGGTGATTATATGGCTAATGTCAAAGGTGAACTTAAACTTATTAGTAAACATGCTTCTATGGTTACCACTCAAGTAGAACAAGTACTTAAAGCTCAAAAGGAATTGCTTAATGAGATGAATAGTAAGAAAAATGGTTATGCTATTAAAGTTGCTACTAGAACTGGTAGAATGACTCAGGAACCTTTGTATCCTGAAGGCCATCCTAAAATAATTGAGCAAGATTCTCAGAAAATAATATTGATGCACCTAGCTCTTCTAAAAAGAAGAAAAAGAAAAATGATAGAACTGTGCAAACTTCTAGTGAACCTATTGCTGAACCACCTAATAATCCAAATGATATATCTATGTCTGATGCTGAAACACAATCTGGCAATGAACAAGAACCTAATGAAAAAGTTAATGATGATGTTCATAATGATGCTCAACCTAGTAATGATAATGATGTAGAAATTGAACCTGCTGTTGATCTTGATAACCCACAATCAAAGAATCAACGTTATGATAAGAAAGACTTTGTTGCTAGGAAACATGGTAAAGAAAGAGAGCCTTGGGTTCAGAAACCCATGCCTTTTCCTCCCAAACCATCCAAGAAAAAGGATGATGAGGATTTTGAGCGCTTTGCTGAAATGATTAGACCTATCTTTCTGCGTATGCGATTAACTGATATGCTCAAACCCAATCCTTATGCTAAGTACATGAAAGATATTATTTCAAATAAAAGAAAGATACCGGAAGCTGAAATTTCCACCATGCTTACTAATTATACTTTTAAGGGTGGAATACCAAAGAAACTTGGTGATCCAGGAGTACCTACTATACCATGCTCCATTAAAAGAAACTATGTTAAAACTGCTTAATGTGATCTTGGAGCCGGTGTTAATGTTATGCCTCTCTCTTTATATCGTAGACTTGATTTGAATAAGTTGACACCTACTGAAATATCTTTGCAAATGGCTGATAAATCAACTGCTATACCTGTCGGTATTTGTGAGGATGTGCCTGTTGTAGTTGCAAACGTTACTATTTTAACGGACTTTGTTATTCTTGATATTCCCGAGGATGATAGTATGTCTATTATTCTTGGAAGACCTTTTCTTACTATTTTAACGGACTTTTTTATTCTTGATATTCCCGAGGACGATAGTATGTCTATTATTCTTGGAAGACCTTTTCTTAATACTGCAGGGGCTGTTATTGATTGCAACAAAGGCAATGTCACTTTTCATGTTAATGGTAATGAGCATACGGTACACTTTCCGAGGAAACAACCTCAAGTTCATAGTATCAACTCTATTGGAAAAATTCCATCAATTATATTTGGAGGTTTTGAATTTCCTCTTCCTACTGTCAAGAAGAAATATTATATACTTATTATTGGGGATGTGCATATCCCCATTGAGGTAACCTAGTGTTATTCGAAATTTCTCCGGTTTCATGTTAATTGGAATGAGTTTGTTAACAAGACTTGATCAACCTTGTTAGTGGATTCCTTTTGATGAGCATGAGATGGATGAAACTAGAAGCACAACCTTCTGTGCCCTCTATATACTTTCTATTATTTAGTTGAAATAAAGTAAAAATTAAAAAAATTCCAGCTATTATCTGATTATCCATGCAATATAAAAATACCTCGAAAATAAAAGTTCTCCAAATGCCCTGAAAATTAAATATGATTTTTCTAGAATATTTGAGGATTTATGGAACAAAGATCACACCAGGGGGGCCAACCACCTTGCCACGAGGGTGGAGGGCGCGCCCACCCCCCCTAGGGCGCGCCCCCTGCCTCGTGGGCCCACAGTGGCCGTCCTCCACTTATTCCTGCACCCATGCTCTTCTTCTTCCTCCCACAAACACGAAAAACCAACTCAAGCACGAGTTCCAGCCCTCTCTGCTGCCATTTTCGATCTCCTTGCTCAAAGCACCTCTCACAAAACTGTTTGGGTAGATTGTTCCTTGGTATGTGACTCCTCCATTGGTCCAATTAGTTTTTGTTCTAGTGCTTTATTCATTGCAATTTTTCGCTGCTTAGGTGACCCTATTCTTGAGCTTGCATGTCAAATTTATATGGTCAAAAGTAGTTTTGATGCATGATATAGGCCCTAGGCCCTTGTAGGAGTAGTTGGTATCAATATTATTGAGTTTGGTTTACTTTTATTTTGAAGTTACTAAATTTTTTTAGAATTTTTTCAGAGGAAGAAAAATGCTTAGGAAGATGTTCCAAGGTGGTTCTTCAAAGAAGCAAGGACCCAGGCTTGCAATGCGTGATGCTGACGAAGAGCCACCAAGAGACGCTCCAGTGCGTCCTTGCGAGTTGCCTTCTGAAAATTTTATGGATCGAGTGGGAATAAAATAAGAATTCAACGCATATTTGCGTAACGCTGATCTTGTGAGCTTCGAGAAAGAGAAGTGCAGTCAATATCATAACCTCACCAGTTCCTTTGTGAGGAGGTTTGAATTTTCCACTTCAGTAATTCTCCAACTGTCCTGTTTGATCTTTATGATAAATCTTATACCATGGACTTAGAGGATTTTACCACTGCATGCAAACTTCCACAATGGGTAGTGTTAGGGATCCCCCTAAATCTGAATTTAGACACTTTCTTGCTAGTATAACTGTAGGGGAATCTAGAGATATAACGCAAGCTACCATAGGGAGCATTCACTTTCCTGCTATACACTATTTTGCTCCCTTCATAGGTAGGTGCATAAATGCTAAGGATGAAGCATGTCACATGTGTCCCCCTGACCTTAGCATTCTCAGGAGTGCTGTGTCAAGTGACCAATCTTATCATATGGGAGCCATTGTAGCTCGTAGGTTGCATCATAATAGACGTAATGGAGATTTCTTTGGTGGAATTTATGCAACCCGCGTATCTAATTTTCTTGGTATAGATGTGCGCGAAGATGATATTGAATTACCTCCTGCCTATCTAGATTTTAATGCTATGGTTTCCCACCATTTTGTCGAGAGGAACGGATCACCTCTCCAGTACCGACTAATCTTTGAAAGACGTCGTGCTGTCCATATTATTCTCCCTGCTCCTGCTTTCTTTGATTATCAGGCAAGAGGAGGATATACTATTACCAGAGAGGAGGCAGATGAGTACGAGAGGAGAGCGGAGGCCGCTCGTCGCCACACTGCAGCTCAGGAAGTGATAGCCGCTGCATCACAGTACGACCCGAACAACTATTATTATGGATATCAGCCAGGCCAGCCGTGGCCATAGACCAACTTAGGCCAAAAGCCTAAGCTTGGGGGAATACATATTTCTCACCGACATTACATTTATGTTCACACACACTCATTGCTAGATGTCGGTGCTCATACTTTTTCATTGTATAATCCATGCTAGTTTATTTCCTTTTATGTTTTCTTCTTGTGTGTTTAATAAACCTTAAGAAAAACCAAAAAAATTAGTTGTATCTTTTGATCAGTTTAATTTCCATGCTTGTAGTAGTAATAAAAAAAGAAAACCCAAAAAGATTTCTCGTTCTTCTTTTGCTTGTTGGGAGCTTTCCCGTGTAAATAGTTTTTTTTCTTTTCTTTTCTTTGGGGGTCAGTAGGAGAAGACCATGATTAAATTGTTGAAATGGCTCTTATATGCATTATTGTTTATCTGACAAAAGAGCCCATATTGCCTTTTCTTCTCCTTCTTATTGAACGCTCGCAGATTCCAGCTTAGTCCAATGCACGTGCACTCTTATTATTATTCACATCGTTCGGTCGTGCAAGTGAAAGGCAATTATGATGATATATGATGGACTGACTGAGATAAGAAAAGCTGGAACGAACTCGACCTCTTTTGCTTTTGTAAATATGATGAGTTCATTGTTCTTGATTCAGCTTGTTATGAATAAACATGTTTGTAATGACAATTAGAGATTATAGTTGCTTGTGCCATGCTTGATTAGCTATGAGTTATAATGGTTTACCTTGTGTGCCAACATGCTATTAAAATGTTTATGATGTGGTATGATAGGGTGGTATCCTCCTCTGAATGATTTAAGTGACTTGACTTGGCACATGTTCACGCATGTAGTTGAAATAAATCAACATAGCCTTCACGATATTTATGTTCATGGTGGATTATATCCTACTCATGCTTACATCCAATGTTTATTAATTTTAATGCATGTACATGGCTGTTGTCGCTCTCTAGTTGGTCGCTCCCCAGTCTTTTGCTAGCCTTCACCTGTACTAAGCGGGAATACTGCTTGTGCATCCAATTCCTGAAACCCCAAAGTTATTCTAGATGAGTCCACTATACCTTCCTATATGCGGTATCTACCTGCCGTTCCAAGTAAATTTGTATGTGCCAAACTCTAAACCTTCAAATAATCATCCTGTTTTGTATGCTCGAATAGCTCATGTATCAACTAGGGCTGTCTGTATCTTCCATGTTAGGCGGGTTATTCTCAAGAGGAGTGGAATCCGCACCTCACTCACGAGATAAATGGCTGGTCACCGGGATGCCCAGTCCCATGCTTTATGCAAACTAAATCAAAATAATTGCAAACAAAACTCCCCCTGGGACCTGATGTATGTTGGAGGCACTCGTTGTTTCGAGCAAGCCATGGATTGATGTTTGTTGGTGGAGGGGGAGTATAAACTTTACCATTCTGTTTGGGAACCGCCTATAATGTGTGTAGCATGGAAGATATCGCCATCTCTCGATTGTTATGTTGACAATGAAAGTATACCGCTCAAAATATTATTCACCTCTATTTCAAAACCGAGCTCTGGCACCTCTACAAATCCCTGCTTCCCTCTGCGAAGGGCCTATCTATTTACTTTTATGCTGAGTCATCACCCTCTTATTAAAAAGCACTAGTTGGAGAGCACCGCTGTCATTTGCATTCATTACTATTAATTTATATTGGGTGTGACTATGGTTGGATCTCTTTTACCATGAATTACAATGTCTAGTCAGTCCTTGATCTTTGAAGGCGCTCTGCATTTATGTTTTGCGGTCTCAGAAAGGGCTAGCGAGATACCATCTTGTTATATCATATTATGATTGTTTTGAGAAAGTGTTGTCATCCGAGTTTTATTATTATGGCTCGCTAGTTGATTATGCTATTGATATGGGTAATCATGAGACCTGAGAATTATTGCAAATGTGGTTAGTTATAATCTTTGCTGAAAACTTGAATGCTAGCTTGACATATTTACAACAACAAGAGCAAATAGAGTTTGTAAAAGTTTTTCTTTATTTCTTTCAGTTTGTCAACTGAATTGCTTGAGGACAAGCAAGGGTTTAAGCTTGGGGGAGTTGATACGTCTCCATCGTATCTACTTTTCCAAACACTTTTGCCCTTGTTTTGGACTCTAACTTGTATGATTTGAATGGAACTAACCCGGACCGACGCTGTTTTCAGCAGAATTGCCATGATGTTGTTTTATGTGCAGAAATCAGAAGTTCTCTGAATGACCTGAAACTCCATGGAATATCTTACAATAAAAAATAAAAAATCCTCGCCAAAGATGAAGACCAGGGGGCCCACACCCTTGCCACGAGGGTGGGGGGCGCCCCCCTAGGGCGTGCCCCCCTACCTCGTGGGCCCCCTGGAGACCTCCCGACTCCAACTCCAACTATATATAACTGCTTTCGGGGAGAAAAAAAATAGAAGAGAAGAAATCATCACGTTTTACGATACGGAGCCGCCGCCAAGCCCTAAAACCTCTCGGGAGGGCTGATCTGGAGTCCGTTCGGGGCTCCGGAGAGGGGATTCGTCGTTGTCGTCATCATCAACCATCCTCCATCACCAATTTCATGATGCTCACCGCCGTGCGTGAGTAATTCCATCGTAGGCTTGCTGGACGGTGATGGGTTGGATGAGATTTATCATGTAATCGAGTTAGTTTTGTTAGGGTTTGATCCCTGGTGTCGATGTCAAAACCGGCGGATCTCGGGTAGGGGGTCCCGAACTGTGCGTCTAGGCCGGATGGTAACAGGAGGCAAGGGACACGAAGTTTTACCTAGGTTCGGGCCCTCTCGATGGAGGTAAAACCCTACGTCCTGCTTGATTAATATTGATGATATGGGTAGTACAAGAGTAGATCTACCACGAGATCGAGGAGGCTAAACCCTAGAAGCTAGCCTATGGTATGATTGTTGATGTGTATGTTGTCCTACGGACTAAAACCCTCCGGTTTATATAGACACCGGATAGGGTTAGGGTTACATAGAGTCGGTTACAATGGTAGGAGATCTTCATATCCGTATCGCCAAGCTTGCCTTCCACGCCAAGGAAAGTCCCCTCCGGACACGGGACGGAGTCTTCAATCTTGTATCTTCATAGTCTAGGAGTCCGGCTGAAGGTATAGTCCGGCTATCCGAACACCCCCTAATCCAGGACTCCCTCAGTAGCCCCTAAACCAGGCTTCAATGACGAGTCCGGCACGCAGATTGTCTTCGGCATTGCAAGGCGGGTTCCTCCTCCAAGTATTTCATAGAAGATTTTGAACAAAGATAGTGTCCGGCTCTGCAAAATAAGTTTCCACATATTGCCATAGAGAGAATAATATTTAAACCAATCTAATCTACTGACGTATTCCGTAGCGTGTCACACCACGGCCAAGCCTTTATCCGAATCGTTTCATTATCCCACCTCAGCATGATATGCGAGGCGGTTTCCTTGGCACGTCTTGTCAAAGCAGAGATCGTGTCCCCTTATCCCGGGATTCTCATCAATACGGGTATGGGTAACCCAACCGCGCCATTGATTACGGCGCTTGGAGATAAGCGAGTTTTACCAGGCTGGTGGGGACATGTAGTTGCGTCCACCCATATAAGGGGATAAGGATCCACCTTTTCACCTACGCCTTCTTCCTCCTTCGCCTATCCATTCTTGCGCACTCGAGCTCCAGCGCCCAAGTCCGCACTCCCCATCTCGACCTTCTCCATCCATGTCCGGAGCGGGAGGCAAGTGGATGGTCTCCTCCGTCACGGAGGGACATATCAAAAAGCTGAGGAAGGCCGAATACCTGTCTAACGACATCGCGTACCGGCTCCCCGAAAAGGGGCAGCTCATCCCCACCCCTAGGCCCCATGAGAGGGTGGTGTTCCTCCCCCATTTCCTCCGCAGACTGGGCTTCCCTCTCCACCTATTTGTCCGGGGGCTCATGTTCTACTACGGCCTGGATTTCCACGATCTGGCCCCGAACTTCGTCCTCAACATCTCGGCGTTTATCGTCGTGTGCGAGGCCTTCCTCTGCATCCGCCCCCATTTCGGCCTATGGCTCAAGACTTTCAACATCAAGCCGAAGGTGGTGTGCGGAAACCAGGCGAAGTGCGGAGGCACCATGGTGGGCAAGATGGCCAATGTCCTCTGGCTCGAGGGCTCCTTTGTGGAGACCCTGAAGGGGTGGCAATCGGGGTGGTTTTACATCACCGAGCCGCGCGACGCCGAATGGGTCGCACCCCCCGAGTTCCGATCCGGACCCCCTACGCGGCTCACCTCCTGGAAGGAGACAGGCCTATCATGGGGTAAGAAGGGAGAGTTGACCAGACTCCAAACATGCGTTCAAACCCTAGTGGACAAGAAGCTCAAACTTGTCAACGTAGTCCAGGTTATGCTCATCCGCTTGATCCTCCCGTGTCAACGACAGGCTTTCAACCTGTGGGAGTTCGACCCGGCGCGGCACCAAACTCTGAGCAGGCTCTTCGACACGACGTACGAAGATGCCTGGAAGGTGCTTTTCAAGGGCGCCGAGGCTCCCGCATCCGCTACCGAGGATCGCAGATTCAGTGCGCAGCGTCATGCTCTCGCGGTAAGCTGTTTTTTCCTTTTACAGGGTATCAGTTTTTCATAGTTTGACTCCATGCGGGATCTAAACTCCCTTACCTTTGACAGGATTGGCAGGTGACATCCGGACAGATCAACTGTCCGGCTCCTTTGCCCGAAGGCCCAGCGGATGCTCGCTTGGCGAAGCTGCTGGTTCTGGCACCCTATGTGGTGCCGGAGAAGAAGGCCGCAAAAAGGCCACGGGGACTCGAAAGAGTGCCCGGCGCCAGGAGGTGTCGGATCCATCATCCAACGGTTCCGAGGCGCACTCCTCCCGTGAAGACGAGGAGGAAGAAGAAGAGACCTCTCCCCCTCCAGCGGGGGGAGAGAAGAAAAGGAAGGCCACCCTCTCGGGGGAGGCCGGAGGGTCCAAGAAGGGGAAAACCCTTCCTCCGGACTGCTCCACCGACGTCGACGGTGGTGGAGAGGAGTGGCAGCCCAGGGCCAAGCCCCTGGCAAAATCGTAAGTATCCGGGTACCAGAGTAATTCACAGTATTCGTTTATTGCACAGCTTTCTCTTACGTCGAATATGTTTATGCAGCCCACCCAAAGACCGGCTCGACGCGTCGTCGAGCGGCTCACTGGACTTGTCGGATGTGAACTCGCTTCCGACGGCTTCCTCCCCCCTCCCTACGGACGACACCGAAGTGTTGTCCCAACAGGTTCCAAGCCAGGAGGAGGTGGTCCTGGAGGCGTCGCAAGGCGACCTCCCGTACTCCAAGAGTAAAGGGGACGAAACCCCCCAGGGCTCCAAGTCCGGCTCTAGGCCAGACACCGCTCCGGAACCTTCAAAGGTTCCAGAGTCCGGCGGGGGACCTCCTTCCAAGAGGAGCAAGTCCACCGTGCCGGCGGCCCCCGTCCAACCGGAGGCGCCGGACAATATGTTGGAGGCGCTTCAAGGTGCCTCCATCGATGAGGAGCACCGCGCTATTATGAGTGCGGTGGTCCAGAAGGTTCAGTCCGCCAAGAGCGGACTGACTGAAGCTTGTACTAGCCTTTTGACAGGCTTTGAGGTAAGTAAAGAATGTATAAATAATAGTACCGCATAGACAGTAGCCCCTGATGCTCTGTTTGGCGTTCGGGAAGAAAAGCCAAATAGAGGATCAAATAGAATTCACAGGAGTCTAACAAAAATGAGTCAATATGCATATGCAGGCTTCCCTGCTTGCGTCCGCCGCACTGACTGCGGAAGTGGACACGCTAAAGTAGAACCTCGAGTGGTCCGAGCAAGAGCTCGGGCGTGCCAAGAAGCAGCTCGAGGACAATGAAGGTAAGAAATACCATGTTTTTAAATATATATAATAAGGTGCAATTGCAAAGAATGACAGGATTATCGTGGCTATTTTAGGGGCCACGTCTGAAGTGGCGACCCTTAAGCAGGCGCTGGTCGAGGCCGAGAAGAGGGCGGCCTCGGAGCGCACCGAGCGCGAGAAGTATGAAGCCAAGGTTGGCAAGGTGCGGCAAGAGCTCCAGGCTCTCATGGAAAAACATGAGAGTTTGGAGCTTGACTCAAAGACGCGAGCGTCCGAGCTCGCGGTGGCTATGGAAAACGCCAAGTCTGCCAGGGCCGAATCCCAGAAGACCCTCCAGGAGTTGGATGAGGTGAAGAAGATAGCGGCGGGTAAGGCATTCTTTATGCAAAGCAAACACATAAACGTGAGTTACTTGTTACTTACCCGAATCCGGAGCTCTCCAGGAGCATTCGCAGATCTTTCCCAGAGTGTATCCGATGCCGCCGCATTCTACCGAGCCGAGGAGGGCAGCTCGACAGAGAAGGTGTTCTGGTCTCAGTATACTGAGGACGGACACCCCGTGCCCCTGAGCGACCAGCTGAAGCAACTGGTCGAGCTCCACAAGGCGGCCGAACAGGCCCTGAAGGGCCTCATTGTTCGGCTATGGCCTAGAGGGGCTCTTCCTGGGAGCTATTTCAGGCTGGTGCGGCGGTTGGTGGAGGCCTGTCCAAGGCTCAAAGTCATCAAGCGCTCCGTCTGCATTGAAGGTGCCCGTAGGGCCCTTGCCCATGCTAAGGTGCATTGGGGCAAGCTGGTGAAGGACGGGCCACCGCCGGGGAAAGAGCATCGCAAGCCCGAGAATTACTATAAGGATGTTCTGAAGGGTGCCCGCCTTGTGGCGGATGAATGTTCTAGGGATGTAATTTTTGAGTGAAACTTGCTCGTTTTGTCCTGTGCGCTGAAAACTTGTTTATATGCGCTAAGCAATGCTGTTGGAATTTAAAATATTACCTTCTGTGCGGCTATTTATCAATTCTGAGAGATGGCGAGTCGTCGGCTTCTGCCCCCGTGCCGCTAGTGCTGGGGTGTTCGGGGATAAACCTGAGCGCTCTTTTTCCCATGTTTGGGTCCTTCGAGGGAGGCGCTCAGCCCAATGAACAAGGCAATCGGACTATAATGCGTGAACACTCTCACTTAGCCATAGAATTCTATAATTTTAAATTTCGGCGAAGCCCCTGGTATTCGGAAGACCGAGTTCGGGGCGCTATCCACGCCTTGGCCGGACAGAGCCTGCTCCTCGCCCTAAGCGGCATAAGTCTTTAGGGACTCGAAAAACCTCTCGAACAGCGACCAGCTCTCGCTTCATCATGACAGTCAATTTTAGCTTTCTCCACTGAGGTGCTCGACCCAGCTCAACTGGGGCACAATCGCAGTGGTTCTCCTAGTGCTACCTTAGCCAATATAGCGGAACGTAAGGCACCAAAACATAGGAGCCGGGCAAACCCAACTATTGACCCAAGACATGATTCGGAGCCGATGCATATAGTGCTATAAGTTCGAGGTGCCGCACTTGTGAAAGTGTTCGGACTTCTCACACCATATTGAGGGGTACTAAAGCCCCTGGCATATTTTGGCCGTACCAACGTGTACGGGTGCAACATGTTGTTAAGGAACATATATAAAGAAAAAAGGTAATGCAAAAATAGACGAAAGCTACGCATTGTTTATTAAAAAGGGCTGCGATCAAAGCAGAACGATACAAATAATGCGGTAAGTGGAAGGTTGGACTAGTTAACATGTCTGTTCCAGGGGCAAGCTGCGGAATAGTATGCAGAACGGGTATACTGCTCGTGATAGAGACCACCTGGGAGTTCCATAATGCGGCGTGGCTTGTCTGCTTCCCTGGTTCTTGCATCGTTTGTGCGGCAATTGAACTGCCGAACAAGCCTTCCGAAGGATGAAGTCCTGAAAGTAAGAGAAAATTAAAAAATCGGCAGCCCCTGGTATGGTTTAAGCCATGTTTTGGGCGTGCCGTGATGGTGCCCCTCCCCCTGTGCCCATGCTATCTCTAGAGCGTAGTTATGTACGTGAAGTACTGGCGTCACCTTTTTGCGAGGGTTGGGGTTGGGGCCGCATTGCTACGCTTGCTCGGATCGTGCTAGGCGGTCTTGTTGTAGGTTACTCCGGGCACGCTTGACGGTGTCTGGTCGCTTAGTGGCCGGACTGGAGAACTTCCTGGAGAGGCTGCTTTGTACTTCCGTTGCAAGGGCCGCCATGTGCTCCTCTGTTCGAAGGGAGCGTTCGGTGTTTCCATTGACCGTAATTACTCCTCGAGGGCCTGGCATCTTGAACTTAAGGTATGCGTAATGCGGTACCACATTGAACTTAGCGAATGCGGTTCGCCCGAGTAGTGCGTGATAACCACTGCGAAACGGGACTATGTCGAAGATTAACTCCTCGCTTCGGAAATTATCCGGAGATCCGAAGACCACTTCAAGTGTGACGGAGCCTGTACAGTTGGCCTCTACACCTGGTATTACGCCTTTAAAGGTCGTTTTGGTGGGCTTAATCCTCGAGGGATCTATGCCCATTTTCCGCACTGTATCCTGGTACAGCAGGTTCAGGCTGCTACCGCCGTCCATAAGGACTCTAGTGAGATGAAATCCGTCAATAATTGGGTCTAGAACCAATGCGGCGAATCCACCATGATGGATGCTAGTGGGATGGTCCCTTCGATCAAACGTGATCGGGCAAGAGGACCATGGGTTGAACTTTGGGGCGACTAGCTCTACCGCGTATATGTCCCTTAACGCGCGCTTCCGCTCCCTTTTGGGGACATGGGTTGCGTATATCATGTTCACCGTCCGCACTTGTGGGGGAAAACCCTTCTGTCCACTGTTGTTCGGCGGCCGGGGCTCCTCGTCGTCATCGCTATGCAGCCCCTTGTCATCATTTTCGGTGTTTAACTTGCCTGCCTGCTTGAACACCCAACAATCCCTGTTGGTGTGATTGGCCGGCTTTTCAGGGGTGCCATGTATCTGGCACAAGCGGTCGAGTATTCGGTCCAAACTGGACGGGCCACTAGGATTCCTTTTAAATGGCTTTTTCCGCTGACCGGATTTAGAGCCTCTGAATCCGGCATTAACTGCCGTATCCTCAGCATTGTCGCCGTTAATGCGGCGCTTCTGCTTGTTGCGACGCGACCTGCCACCACTATCCCTGGTGTCCGAATTACCAAGGTTCTTGGTCATATTGTTGCTACGAGCAAGCCAGCTATCTTCTCCCGTGCAAAAGCGGGTCATGAGTGTCGTGAGTGCTGCCATAGATTTCGGCTTTTCCTGTCCAAGGTGCCGGGCCAGCCACTCGTCCCGGATATTGTGCTTGAAGGCTGCTAGGGCCTTAACGTCCGGACAATCGACTATTTGATTTTTCTTTGTTAGGAACCGTGTCCAGAATTGCCTGGCCGATTCCTTTGGCTGCTGAATTACGTGACTTAGGTCATCTGCGCCTGGGGGTCGCACATAAGTGCCCTGGAAATTGTCAAGGAATGTGGCTTCCAGGTCCTCCCAACAACTGATTGATCCTGTTGGCAAGCTGTTAAGCCAATGCCGAGCTGGTCCTTTAAGCTTGAGTGGGAGGTATTTGATGGCATGGAAATCATCGCCACGGGCCATGTGGATATGAAGGAGATAATCCTCGATCCATACCGCATGATCTGTTGTGCCATCATATGATTCGATGTTTACGGGTTTGAAACCCTCGGGGATTTGATGATCCATTATTTCGTCTCTAAAGCAGAGCGGGTGTGCAGCGCCTCTGTACTGGGCTATATCATGACGTAGCTCCAATGAGCTTTGTCTATTGTGTTCGGCCCCGCCGAATTTGTGGCTGGCGTGACGGTTACCGTCTCGAGTCGTGGGGCACCCATGCGATCCGTAGATCGATCTTGTTTGCCTTGCCTTGTCCTCCAACATGTCTCGTAAGTCCGGCGCATATTCCCGTGCCTTGGTACGGGGTGCGGCTTGAGTGGAGGACCGAGAGGCCTCTCTGTCGCGACCACGAGGTGGCCGATCGGCCGCATCAAGTGCTTCCTCCTCTAATCGGGGTAGCAACCTGCGCTTTGGGTAGCTCTTGGAGGGGCGTTCGAGTTTATGCTCTTCGGCCGCAAGGACTTCAGTCCATCTGTCGACCAGCAAATCTCGATCAGCTCTAAGTTGTTGTTGTTTTTTCTTGAGGCTTCTTGCCGTGGCCATAAGCCTGCGTTCAAAATGCTCTTGCTCGACGGGATCCTCTGGCACGGCAAATTCGTCGTCGTCGAGGCTTGCCTCGTCTTCGGAGGGAGGCATATAATTATCGTCCTCGACCTCTCTGTCTGCCGCTCTCTCATGAGGGCTGGTTTCTCCATCCTCCTGTGCTAAGTCTTGCTGGAGGGGGTTTTCTTCGGCACTTTCCGGAGTATTATTATCTCCCGTGCTGGAATCACCTTGTTTGTTTTGGCGGGATTTTGAGCGGCGCCGCTGACGCCGGCGCTTAGGCTGTTTCTTGGAGGGGTCATCCTCCGCTGTTCCATCGCCATCTCCCTCTTTTGGGGTGTCCACCATGTATATGTCATATGACGAGGTGGCTTTCCAGGGCCTAGTAGGCGCTGGTTCTTCATCATCTCCTTCATCGGCATCCATACCATCGATATCTTCGGAGTCGAAGTCGAGCATGTCGGTTAAGTCGTCGACAGTGGCTACAAAGTGGGAGGTGGGTGGGATTTGAATTTCTTCATCGTCTGTACCCCAACCTTGCTGACCGTAGTCCGGCCAGGGCTCTCCTGGTAAAGAGAGAGACTTTAGTGACTTCAGGATATCGCCGAAAGGCGAGTGCTGAAAGATGTTCGCGGCAGTGAACTCCATGATCGGCGCCCAATCGGATTTGATCGGCCGGGGCACGGAGGGTTCGGAGTCCGGAGAGGAGTCCGGCTCCTTGGATTCACGAGTCTCACAGAGTACGGGGCTGGTGCTTGGCTCAATCGCCGTTGGGGTCGCAGCCCCTGAGGTGGCGTCCAACTGCCCATCCTCGATCGGCGCAATTGGCTCCGAATTAAGGGTCGGAGCCGATGCAGGTGCGGCCTCCAGGGCACTTTTCGGCGGCAGAGCTAGATCATGCTCGTCGTGACAGTGCGGCGCGCTTGCCAGTGGCTCGAATCCGTCGAAGATCAAATCCCCGCGGATGTCACCCGTGTAGTTAAAACTTCCAAATCTGACCTGACGGCCAGGGGCGTAGCTTTCGATCTGCTCCAGACGGCCAAGCGAATTGGCCCACAGTGCGAAGCCGCCGAAGATGAAGATCTGTCCGGGGAGGAAGGTCTCACCCTGGACTGCATCGCTATAGATGATCGTAGCAGCCATCGAGCCTGACGGCGACGACACAGAGGAACTCTCAATGAAAGCACCAATGTCGGTGTCAAAACCAGTGGATCTCGGGTAGGGGGTCCCGAACTGTGCGTCTAGGCCGGATGGTAACAGGAGGCAAGGGACACGAAGTTTTACCCAGGTTCGGGCCCTCTCGATGGAGGTAAAACCCTACGTCCTGCTTGATTAATATTGATGATATGGGTAGTACAAGAGTAGATCTACCATGAGTCGAGGAGGCTAAACCCTAGAAGCTAGCCTATGGTATGATTGTTGATGTGTATGTTGTCCTACGGACTAAAACCCTCCGATTTATATAGACACCGGATAGGGTTAGGGTTACATAGAGTCGGTTACAATGGTAGGAGATCTTCATATCCGTATCGCCAAGCTTGCCTTCCACGCCAAGGAAAGTCCCCTCCGGACACGGGACGGAGTCTTCAATCTTGTATCTTCATAGTCCAGGAGTCCGGCTGAAGGTATAGTCCGGCTATCCGAACACCCCCTAATCCAGGACTCCCTCACCTGGTATCCACTATGTTCTGAGATTGATGTTGCTATGACTTTGCTATGCTTAATGCTTGTCACTAGGGCCCGAGTGCCATGATTTCAGATCTGAACCTATTATGTTTTCATCAATATATGAAAGTTCTAGATCCTATCTTGCAAGTCTATGGTCACCTATTATGTGTTATGATCCGTTAACCCCGAAGTGACAATAATCGGGATACTTACCGGTAATGACCGTAGTTTGAGGAGTTCATGTATTCACTATGTGCTAATGCTTTGTTCCGGTTCTCTATTAAAAGGAGGCCTTAATATCCCTTAGTTTCCATTAGGACCCCGCTGCCACGGGATGGTAGGACAAAAGATGTCATGCAAGTTCTTTTCCATAAGCATGTATGACTATATTCGGAACCTATATTACATTGACGAATGGGAGCTAGTTCTGTATCACCCTATGTTACGACTATTACATGATGAACCGTATCCGGCATAATTATCCATCATTGATCCAATGCCTATGAGTTTTCCATATACTGGTTTATGCTTATTTACTTTCCCGTTGCTATTGTTACAATCACTACAAAATACCAAAAACGTTACTTTGCTTTCGTTACTCTTCTGTTACCGTTACCATCATTATCATATTACTTTGCTACTAAACACTTTGCTGCAGATACTAAGTTTCTAGGTGTGGTTGAATTGACAACTCAACTGCTAATACTTGAGAATATTCTTTGGCTCCCCTTGTGTCGAATCAATAAATTTGGGTTGAATACTCTACCCTCGAAAACTGTTGCAATCCCCTATACTTGTGGGTTATCACATGCATCTAGAGTATTAAGTTAATGAAAATAGAGTAACGCCTTAAGCAAGATGACATGATGTAGAGGGATAAACTCATGCAATATGATGAAAACCCCATCTTGTTATCCTTGATGGCAACAATACAATACGTGCCTTGCTGCCCCTACTATTACTGGGAAAGGATACCGTAAGATTGAACCCAAAGCTAAGCACTTCTCCCATTGCAAGAAAGATCAATCTAGTAGGCCAAACCAAACTGATAATTCGAAGAGACTTGCAAAGATAACCAATCATACATAAAATAATTCAGAGAAGATTCAAATATTGTTCATAGATAGACTTGATCATAAACCCAAAATTCATCGGTCTCAACGAACACACCGCAAAAAGAAGGTTACATCGAATAGTTCTCCACAAGAGAGGGGGAGAACATTGTATTGAGATCCAAAAAGAGAGAAGAAGCCATCTAGCTACTAACTATGGACTCGTAGGTCTGAGGTGAACTACTCACACTTCATCGGAGGGGCTATGGTGTTGATGTAGAAGCCCTCCGTGATCGATGCCCCCTCCGGCGGAGCTCCGGAATAGGCCCCAAGATGGGATCTCGTGGATACAGAAAGTTGCGGCGGTGGAATTAGGGTTTTTCGCTCCGTATCTGATCGTTTTGGGGTACATAGGTATATATAGGAGGAATCAGTACGTCGGTGGAGCAACAGGGGGCCCACGAGGGTGGAGGGCGCGCCTGGGGGGGTAGGCGCGCCCCCTACCCTTGTGGCCTCCTCTTTTGTGTCTTGACGTAAGGTCCAAGCCTCCTGGGTCTTGTTCGTTGAGAAAATCATGTTCCCGAAGGTTTCATTCTGTTTGGACTCCGTTTGATATTCCTTTTTTCGAAACCCTAAAACAGGCAAAAAACAACAATTCTGGGCTGGGCCTCCGGTTAATAGGTTAGTCCCAAAAATAATATAAAAGTGGATAATAAAGCCTAATAATGTCCAAAACAGTAGACAATATAGCATGGAGCAATCAAAAATTATAGATGCATTGGAGACGTATCAAGCATCCCCAAGCTTAATTCCTACTCCTCCTCGAGTAGGTAAATGATAAAAACAGAATTTTTGATGCGGAGTGCTACTTGGCATAATTTTAATGTAATTTTTCTTAATTGTGGTATGAATATTCAGATCCGAAAGATTCAAGACAAAAGTTTATATTGACATAAAAATAATAATACTTCAAGCATACTAACAAAGCAATTATGTCTTCTCAAAATAACATGGCTAAAGAAAGTTCATCCCTACAAAATCATATAGTTTAGTCATGCTCCATTTTCGTCACACAAGAATGCTCTCATCATGCACAACCCCGATGACAAGCCAAGCAATTGTTTCATACTTTAGTAATCTCAAACCTATAAACTTTCACGCAATATATGAGCGCGAGCCATGGACATAGCACTATGGGTGGAATAGAATATAATGAGGGGGGTTATGTGGAGAAGACAAAAGGGAGAAAGTCTCACATCAACGAGGCTAATCAATGGGCTATGGAGATGCCCACCGATTGATGTTAATGCAAGGAGTAGGGATTGCCATGCAACAGATGCACTAGAGCTATAAATATATGAAAGCTCAACAAAAGAAACTAAGTGGGTGTGCATCCAACTGGCTTGCTCACAAAGACCTAGGGCACTTGAGGAGGCCCATTGTTGGAATATACAAGCCAAGTTCTATAATGAAAATTCCCACTAGTATATGAAAGTGACAAAACAAGATACTCTCTATCATGAACATTACGGTGCTACTTTGAAGCACAAGTGTGGCAAAGGATAGTAACATTGTCCCTTCTCTCTTTTTCTCTCATTTTTTATTTGGCCTTTATCTTTTTTTTATGGCCTTTCTCCTTTTTTATATAATTCCTCACTTGGGACAATGCTCTAGAAAATGATGATCATCATACTTCTATTTATTTATTGCTCAATGATTACAACTCGATACTAGAACAAAGTATGACTCTATATGAATGCCTCCGGTGGAGTACCGGGATATGCAATGGACCAAGAGTGACATGTATGAAAGAATTATGAACGGTGGCTTTGCCACAAATACTATGTCAACTACATGATCATGCTAAGCAATATGACAATAATGAATGTGTCATGATAAACAGAATGGTGGAAAGTTGCATGGCAATATATCTCGGAATGGCTATGGAAATGCCATAATAGGTAGGTATGGTGGCTGTTTTGAGGAAGATATAAGGAGGTTTATGTGTGAAAGAGCGTATCATATCACGGGGTTTGGATGCACCGGCGAAGTTTGCGCCAACTCTAAATGTGAGAAAGGGCAATGCATGGTACCGAAGAGGCTAGCAAGGATGGAAGGGTGAGAGTGCGTATAATCCATGGACTCAACATTAGTCATAAAGAACTCACATACTTAATGCAAAAATCTACAAGTCATCAAAAACCTCGTCACTATGCGCATGCTCCAAGGGGGATAGATTGGTAGGAAAAGACCATCACTCGTCCCCGACCGCCACTCATAAGGAGGACAATCAAATAACACCTCATGTTTCAAATTTGTTACATAACGTTTACCATACGTGCATGCTACGGGACTTGCAAACTTCAACACAAGCATTTCTCAATTTCACAACTACTCAACTAGCACGACTTTGATATTATTACCTCCATATCTCAAAACAATCATCAAGCATCAAACTTCTCTTAGTATTCAAAACACTCATAAGAAAATTTTACTAATCTTGAATACCTAGCATGATAGGATTTTAAGCAAATTACCATGCTATTTAAGACTCTCAAAATAATCTAAGTGAAGCATGAGAGATCAATAGTTTCTATAAAACAAATCCACCACCGTGCTCTAAAAGATATAAGTGAAGTACTAGAGCAAAACTATATAACTCAAAAGATATAAGCGAAGCACATAGAGTATTCTAACAAATTCCAAATCATGTATGGCTCTCTAAAAAGGTGTGTACAGCAAGGATGATTGTGGTAAACTAGCAAATAAATACTCAAATCATACGAGACGCTCCAAGCAAACCACATATCATGTGGCGAATAAAAATATAGCTCCAAGTAAAGTTACCGATAGAAGTAGACGAAAGAGGGGATGCCTTCCAGGGCATCCCCAAGCTTTGGCTTTTAGGTGTCCTTAGATTATCTTGGGGGTGCCATGGGCATCCCCAAGCTTAGGCGCTTGCCACTCCTTGTTCCATAATCCATCAAATCTTTACCCAAAACTTGAAAACTTCACAACACAAAACTCAAAGTAGAAAATCTCGTGAGCTCCGTTAGCGAAAGAAAACAAAAGACCACTTCAAGGTACTATAATGAATTCATTATTTATTTATATTGGTGTTAAACCTACTGTATTCCAACTTATCTATGGTTTATAAACTATTTTACTAGCCATAGATTCATCAAAATAAGCAAACAACACACGAAAAACAGAATCTGTCAAAAACAGAACAGTCTGTAGTAATCTGTAGCTAGTGCAAGCTCTGAAACCCCAAAAATTCTAAAATAAATTGCTGGACTTGAGGAATTTATATATTAATCATATTAAAAAAGAATTAACTAAATATCACTTTCCAAATAAAAATGGCAGCAGTTCTCGTGAGTGCTAAAGTTTCTGTTTTTACAGCAAGTGTAACAAGACTTTCCCCAAGTCTTCCCAACGGTTCTACTTGGCACAAACACTAATTAAACACAAAAAACACAACCAAAACAGAGGCTAGATAAATTATTTATTACTAAACAGGAGCAAAAAGCAAGGAATACAAATAAAATTGGGTTGCCTCCCAACAAGCGCTATCGTTTAACGCCCCTAGCTAGGCATAAAAAGCAAGGATAGATCTAGGTATTGCCATCTTTGGTAGGCAATCCATAACTGGCTCTCATGATTGATTCATAAGGTAATTTAATTTTATGTCTAGTAAAGTGTTCCATGATTTTCCTTAATGGAAACTGGAATCTAATATTTCCTTCCTTCATATCAATAATTGCACCAATCGTTCTAAGGAAAGGTCTACCAAGAATAATAGGACATGAAGGATTGCAATCTATGTCAAGAACAATAAAATCTATGGGCACATAATTCCTATTTGCAACAATAAGAACATCATTAATTCTTCCCATAGGTTTCTTAATAGTGGAATCCGCAAGGTGCAAGTTTAGAGAGCAATCATCAAAATCATGGAAACCTAACAAATCACACAAAGTATTTGGAATCGTGGAAACACTAGCACCCAAATCACATAAAGCATAGAATTCATGATCTTTAATTTTAATTTTAATAGTTGGTTCCCACTCATCATAAAGTTTTCTAGGGATAGAAACTTCCAATTCAAGTTTTTCTTCATAAGATTGCATCAAGGCATCAACGATATGTTTAGTAAAAGATTTATTTTGACTATAAGCGTGAGGAGAATTTAGCACGGATTGCAACAAGGAAATACAATCAATCAAAGAGAAATTTTCATAGTTAAATTCCTTGAAATCCATAATAGTGGGTTTAGCAACATCTAGGGTTTTAATTTCTTCAATCCCACTTTTATCAATTTTAGCATCAAGATCAAAAAATTCCGAATTCTTGGAACGTCTTCTAGGTAAAGGTGGATCGTATTCAGTCCCATAATTATCAAGATTCATATTTCAAAACAAAGATTTAATAGGGGACACATCAATAACTTTTAGATCTTCATCTTTATTTTCATAGGAACTAGAAGAACACGCTCTTATAAAGGCATCTTTCTTAGCACGCATCCTAACCGTTATTTGTTTGCACTCATCAATGGAAATTCTCATGGCTTTGAGAGACTCATTGATATCATGCTTAGGTGGAATAGATCTAAGTTTCAAAGAATCAACATCAAGAGAAATTCTATCAACGTTCCTAGCCAACTCATCAATCTTAAGCAATTTTTCTTCAATTAAAGCATTAAAATTCTTTTGCAAAGTAATAAATTATTTAATATTGGATTCAAAATCAGAGGGCATCTTATTATAATTTCCATAAGAATTGTTGTAGGAATTACCATAATTATTAGAGGGATTACAAGGATAAGGCCTAGGATTGAAATTTCCTCTATATGCATTCTTACCAAAATTGTTCCTACCAACAAAATTCACATCCATAGATTCATTATTATTCTCAATCAAAGTAGACAAGGGCATATCATTAGGATCAGAAGAAACACTCTTACTAGCAAATAATTTCATAAGTTCGTCCATCTTTCCACTCAAAACATTAATTTCTTCTATCACATGCACCTTTTTATTAGTAGATCTTTCAGTATGCCATTGAGAATAATTAACCATAATATTATCTAGGAGTTTAGTAGTTTCTCCTAAAGTGATTTCCATAAAAGTGCCTCCCACGGCCTAATCTAAAAGATTTCTAGAAGCAAAATTCAATCCGGCATAAAAATTTTGTATAATCATCCACAAATTTAAACCATGAGTAGGGCAATTACGTATCATTAGTTTCATTCTCTCCCAAGATTGTGCAGCATGTTCATGATCAAGTTGCTTAAAATTCATAATATCGTTTCTAAGAGAGATGATCTTAGCGGGAGGAAAATACTTAGAGATAAAAGCATCTTTGCACTTGTTCCATGAATCAATACTATTTTTAGGCAAAGACGAAAACCAAGCTTTAGCACAATCTCTAAGCGAAAAAGGAAATAGCTTCAATTTAACAATATCATTATCCACATCTTTCTTCTTTTGCATATCACACAAATCAATGAAGCTATTTAGATGGGTAGCGGCATCTTCACTAGGAAGGCCGGAAAACGGATCTTTCATGACAAGATTCAGCAAAGCAGTATTAATTTCACAAGATTCGGCATCGGTAAGAGGAGCAATCAGAGTGCTAATAAAATCATTGTTGTTGGTATTGGTGAAGTCACACAATTTAGTGTTATCTTGAGCCATCGTGACAAACAAGCAAACTAACACACAAGCAAACAAAAAGCAAGCGGGCAAAAAGACACAAATAGAAAAAGAGAGGGAGGATAGAGAGAGAGGGCGAATAAAACGGCAAGGGTGAAGTGGGGGAGAGGAAAACGAGAGGCAACTGGCAAATAATGTAATGTGGGAGATAAGGGTATGTGATGGGTACTTGGTATATTGACTTTTGCATAGACTCCCCAGCAACGACGCCAGAAATCCTTCTTGCTACCTCTTGAGCACTGCGTTGGTTTTCCCCGAAGAGGAAGGGATGATGCAGCAAAGTAGCATAAGTATTTCCCTCAGTTTTTGAGAACCAAGGTATCAATCCAGTAGGTGGATATGCGCCAGTCCCTCGCACCTGCACAAAACAAATAAATCCTCGCAACCAATGCAATAAGGGGTTGTCAATCCCTACATGGCCACTTACGAGAGTGAGATCTGATAGATGTGATAAGATAATATTTTTGGTATTTTTATGATAAAGATGCAAAGTAAAATAAAAGCAAAGTAAAATGCAAAGGAAATTACTAAGTAGTAGGAGATTAATATGATGAAGATAGACCCGGGGGCCATAGGTTTCACTAGTGGCTTCTCTCGAGAGCATAAGTATTCTACGGTGGGTGAACAAATTACTGTTGAGCAATTGACAGAATTGAGCATAGTTATGAGAATATCTAGGCATGATCATGTATATAGGCATCACGTCTGAGACAAGTAGACCGACTCCTGCCTGCATCTACTACTGTTACTCCACTCATCGACCGCTATCCAGCATGCATCTAGAGTATTAAGTTAATGAAAACATAGCAACGCCTTAAGCAAGATGACATGATGTAGAGGGATAAACTCATGCAATATGATGAAAACCCCATCGTGTTATCCTCGATGGCAACAATACAATACGTGCCTTGCTTCCCCTACTGTCACTGGGAAAGCACACCGCAAGATTGAACCCAAAGCTAAGCACTTCTCACATTGCAAGAAAAACCAATCCAGTTGGCCAAACCAAATTGATAGTTCGAAGAGACTTGCAAAGATATCAAATCATGCATATAAGAATTCAGAGGAGATTCAAATAATATTCATAGATAAGCTGATCATAAATCCAGAATTCATCGGATCTCAGCAAACACATCGGAAAAGAGTCTTACATCGAATAGTTCTCCAAGAACATCGAGGAGAACATGGTATTGAGAATCAAAGAGAGAGAAAAAGCCATCTAGCTACTAGCTATGGACCCGTAGGTCTGAGGTAAACTACTCACGCTTCATCGAAGAGGATATGGTGTTGATGTAGAAGCCCTCCGTGATCGAATCCCCCTCCGGCAGGATGCCGGAAAAGGCCCCAAGATGGGATCTCACGGGTCCAAAAGGTTGCGGCGGTGGAAAAGTGGTTTTGTGGCTCCCCTCAGTGTTTTCAGGATATAAGAGTATATATAGGAGGAAGATCTATGTAAGGAGGTCTGCGAGGGGCCCACAAGGTTGGGGGCGCGCCCTCCACCCTTGTGACTGCCTCGTGGCTCTTCCGACTTGCACTCCAAGTCTCCTGGGTGTCCTATGGTCCAAGAAAGATCATCGCGAAAGTTTTACTCCGTTTGGACTCCGTTTGGTATTCCTTTTCTGTGAAACTCTAAAACAAGGAAAAAACAGAAACTGGCACCGGGCTCTAGGTTAATAGGTTAGTCCCAAAAATCATATAAAATAGCATATTAATGCATATAAAACATCCAAAACAGATAATATAATAGCATGGAACAATCAAAAATTATAGATACGTTGGAGACGTATCAAGCATCCCCAAGCTTAATTCCTGCTCGTCCTCTAGTAGGTAAATGATAAAAAATAGATTTTTTGATGTGGAATGCTACCTAACATATTTATCCATGTAATTCTCTTTATTGTGGCATGAATGTTCAGATCCGTAGATTCAAAACAAAAGTTTAACATTGAGATAAAAACAATAATACTTCAAGCATACTAACAAAATAATTATGTCTTCTCAAAATAACATGGCCAAAGAAAGCTTATCCCTACAAAATCATATAGTCTGGCTATGCTCCATCTTCATCACACAAAATACTTAAATCATGCACAACCCTGATGACAAGCCAAGCAATTGTTTCATACTTTTGATGTTCTCAAACCTTTTCAACTTTCACGCAATACATGAGCGTGAGCCATGGATATAGCACTATAGGTGGAATATACGATGGTCATGGAGACGACAAAAAGAAGGAGATAGTCTCACATCAACTAGGCGTATCGATGGGCTATGGAGATGCCCATTAATAGATATCAATGTGAGTGAGTAGGGATTGCCATGCAACGGATGCGCTAGAGCTATAAGTTTATGAAAGCTCAAAAAGAAACTAAGTGGGTGTGCATCCAACTCGCTTGCTCACGAAGACCTAGGGCATTTTGAGGAAGCCCATCATTGGAATATACATCCCAAGTTCTGTAATGAAAATTCGCACTAGTATATGAAAGTGATATCATTGGAGACTCTCTATCATGAAGATCATGGTGCTACTTTGAAGCACAAGTGTGGTAAAATGATAGTAACATTATCCCTTCTCTCCCTTTCTCTTTTTTTATTTGGGCCTTCTCTCATTTTTTGGCATCTTTTTTTCGTCTGGAGTCTCATCCCGATTTGTGGGGGAATCATAGCCTCCATCATCCTTTCCTCACTTGGGACAATGCTCTAATAACGAAGATCATCACACTTTTATTTACTTACAACTCAAAAATTACAACTCGATACTTAGAACAAAATACGACTCCATGTGAATGCCTTCGGCGGTGTACCGGGATGTGTAATGAATCAAGAGTGACATGTATAAAAAATGATGAACGGTGGCTTTGCCACAAATACAATGTCAACTACATGATCATGCAAAGCAATATGAAAATGATGGAGTGTGTCATAATAAACAGAACAGTGGAAAGTTGCATGGCAATATATCTCAGAATGACTATGGAAATGCCATAATAGGTAGGTATGGTGGCTGTTTTGAGGAAGGATGTGTGGTGACTTTATGGTACAGGCGAAAGTTGCGCGGTACTGGAGAGGCTAGCAATGGCAGAAAGGTGAGAGTGCGTGTAATCCATGGACTCAACATTGGTCATAAAGAACTCACATACTTATTGCAAAAAATCGATTAGTCATCGAAACAAAGTACTAAGCGCATGCTCCTAGGGGGGATAGATTGGTAGGAAAAGACCATCGCTTGTCCCCGACCCCACTCATAAGGAAGACAATAAATAAATAAATCATGGAATTCATCACATAACGGTCCACCATACGTGCATGCTACGAGACTCACAAACCTCAACACAAGTATATCTCAAATTCACAACTACTTGGTAGCATGACTCTAATATCACCATCTTCATATCTGAAAACAATCATAAGGAATCAAACTTCTCATAGTATTCAATGCACTTTATATGAAAGTTTTTATTATATCCCTCTTGGATGCCTATCATATTAGGATTAATTTTATAACCAAAGCAAATTACCATGATGTTTAGAGACTCTCAAAATAATATAAGTGAAGTACGAGAGTTCATTAATTTCTATAAAATAAAACCACCGTCGTGCTCTAAAAATATATAAGTGAAGCAATAGGGCAAAATTGCCTGGCTCAAAAGATATAAGTGAAGCACATAGAGTATTCTAATAAATCACGATTCATGCGTGTCTCTCCCAAAAGGTGTGTACAACAAGGATGATTGTGGAAAAGTAAAAAGCAAAGACTCAAATCATACAAGACGCTCCAAGCAAAACACATATCATGTGGTGAATAAAAATATAGCCTCAAGTAAAGTTACCAATAGACGAAGACGAAAGAGGGGATGCCTTCCCGGGGCATCCCCAAACTTAGGCTTTTTGACATCCTTGAATATTACCTTGGGGTGCCTTGGGCATCCCCAAGCTTAGGCCCTTGCCACTCCTTATTGCATAGTCCATCAAATCCTTACCCAAAACTTGAAAACTTCACAACACAAAACTTCAACAGAAAATATCATAAGCTCCGTTAGTATAAGAAAATAAATGACTACTTTTGGTACTGTTGTGAACTCATTCTTTATTTAATCGGTGTAATATCTACTATATTCCAACTTTTCCATGGTTCATACCCCCCGATACTAGCCATAGATGCATCAAAATAAGCAAACAACACGTGAAAAATAGAATCTGTCAAAAACATAACAGTCTGTAATAATCTGGATATTTCGAATACTTCTATAACTACAAAAATCCTGAGAAATTAGCAAGTCCTAGAAATTTTTTTTATTAATCCTCTGCAAAAATAATCAGTATGTTATCGCGCTCCTGCTAAAAATTAAATCTAATCTCCTGGGCTCAAAAGTTTATGTTTTTCAGCAGGATCAAATCAACTATCACCGTAAGCTATCCCAAAGGCCTTACTTGGCACAAACACTAATTAAAACACAAAACCACATCTAACGAGAGGCTAGATGAAAAATGTATTGCTAAACAAGACATAAAAAGCAAGAACAAAAATAAAATTGGGTTGCCTCCCAACAAGCACTATTGTTTAACGCCCCTAGCTAGGAACAAAAACACGAACAGATCTAAGTGTTATCCTCTTTGGCATGCAAATCTTTAATCACACACTTATGAATTTTAGGAGATTCTTTGGTTTTATAAATGATCAAACTCCTAGGCAAGAAACCAAGAGATTCATTCATGATAATAGGTTCCTTAATAATATCGAGAAAATTGGGGTGAATACTAATTGATTTGAGATCTTCATTGTCTTCACTATAAGATTCACCCTTATTCTTAGGAACATAAATAAACTTGGCAATCTTAGTAGGAGGAAGATTTTGAGTAGTTTTAACGGAGGAAAAAGCAGAACCCAAGTTGGTAATAATATCTTCTAGCCTGCCAATTCTAGTAGAATCTTGATCTATCTTTTCATTAACTATTGGTTCCTTTTCCCTAAGATTCTCTAAAGTAACTCCTACTTTAGATACGTATTGAGTAATCTGATTATGAATCTTTTAGTCCAAATTTTCAATCGACTCAACTGTAGCAATTTTATTTTCAATAATGTCCAATCTTTGCCTAACATGTTCCAAAGTTAAAATAGTTCCATTAACCAAAAGAGGTGGTTGGCCTAGCAAATATATCATATCATTATAAGAATCGAAAGTATGGCCCCCCAAGAAATTTCCCCCAGTAATGGTATTTAGAACATATCTATTCCAAGGTGTAACGCCTACATAAAAATTGTGAAGAAGAACAACAGTAGATTGCTTTCGAGTAGATCTATTTTTAGCATTGCAAATTCTATACCAAGCATCTTTCAAATTTTCTCCTTCCGTTTGTTTGAAATTGAGAACTTCATTATCAAGAGTACTCACGATAATGGGAGGACTAGCTGTGACGCCCCCGATTTGTCCGTACACTAATCATGCACGCAAATGTGTACGACTAGGATCAGGGTCTCACGGGAAGATATCACAACACAACTCTAGACACAAATTCAAATAATACAAGCTTCATATTACAAGCCAGGGGCCTTGAGGGCTCGAATACATAGCTCGATACACAAGAGTCAGCGGAAGCAACAATATCTAAGTACAGACATAAGTTAAACAAGCCTACCTTAAGAAGGCAAACACAAAAGCAACCACAATCGAAGAGGCAAGGCCTCCTGCCTGGGACCTCCTAACTACTCCTGGTCATCGGCGGTCTCCACGTAGTAGCATCCATCGGCAGTGGCTTCTGGCTCCAGGGGTTGATGACCCACAAGTATAGGGGATCTATCGTAGTCCTTTCGATAAGTAAGAGTGTCGAACCCAACGAGGAGCAGAAGGAAATGATAAGCGGTTTTCAGCAAGATATTCTCTACAAGCACTGAAATTATAGGTAATAGATAGTTTTGTGATAAGATAATTTGTAACGAGCAACAAGTAACAAAAGTAAATAAAGTGCAGCAAGGTGGCCCAATCCTTTTTGTAGCAAAGGACAAGCCTGGACAAACTCTTATATCGAAGAAAGCGCTCCCGAGGACACACGGGAATTATCGTCAAGCTAGTTTTCATCATGTTCATATGATTCGCGTTCGGTACTTTGATAATTTGATATGTGGGTGGACCGGTGCTTGGGTGCTGTCCTTACTTGGACAAGCATACCACTTATGATTAACTCCTATTGCAAGCATCCGCAACTACAAAAGAAGTATTAAGGTAAACCTAACCATAGCATGAAACATATGGATCCAAATCAACCCCTTACGAAGCAACGCATAAATAGGGTTTAAGCTTCTGTCACTCTAGCAACCCATCATCTACTTATTACTTCCCAATGCCTTCCTCTAGGCACAAATAATGGTGGAGTGTCATGTAGTCGACGTTCACATAACACCACTAGACAACATACATCTCATCAAAATATCGAACGAATACCAAATTCACATGACTAATAATAGCAAGACTTCTCCCATGTCCTCAGGAACAAACGTAACTACTCACAAAGCATATTCATGTTCATAATCAGAGGGGTATTAATATGCATATAGGATCTGAACATATGATCTTCCACCAAATAAACCGACTAGCATCAACTACAAGGAGTAATCAACACTACTAGCAACCTACAGGTTCCAATCCCAGACTTAGAGACAAGAATTGGATACAAGAGATGAACTAGGGTTTGAGAGGAGATGGTGCTGGTGAAGATGTTGATGGAGATTAGCCCCCCCCCCCCGATGAGAGGAGTGTTGGTGATGATGATGGCGATGATTTCCCCTCCCGGAGGGAAGTGTCCCCGGCAGAACAGCTCCGCCGGAGCCCTAGATTGATTCCGCCAAGGTTCCGCCTCGTGGCGGCGGAGTCTCGTCCCGAAAGCTTGCTTATTCATATAGCAGAAGATGGGCACCAGAGGGCCAACAGGGGGCCCACGAGGCAGGGGGCGCGCCCCCACCCTCATGGCCAGGGTGTGGGCCCCCTCTGGTATTTTCTATGCTCAGTATTTTTTATTATTTCCAAAAATAACTTCCATGGAGTTTCAGTACTTTTGGAGTTGTGCAGAACAGGTCTGTAATATTTGCTCCTTTTCCAGCCCAGAATTCCAGCTGCCGGCATTCTCCCTCTTTATGTAAACCTTGTAAAATAAGAGAGAATAGGCATAAGTATTGTGACATAATGTGTAATAACAGCCCATAATGCAATAAATATCATTATAAAAGCATGATGCAAAATGGACGTATCAACTCCCCTAAGCTTAGACCTCGCTTGTCCTCAAGCGAAAGCCAAAATCGAAAAATATGTCCACATGTTTAGAGATAGAGGTGTCGATTAAAATAAAATACGGACATGAGGGCATTATGATCATTCTTAGAACAACAACTTATATAATTATTGTCATATGATCTCTTATGCTAGAGTAACAATTCAATCACAATTTCAAGTATGAATCATAAACTTCAATGAAAACTAACAAACTATAATCTCAGTCATTGAAGCAATTGCAATTTATCATAACATAGGAAAGAGTCAATATAAGAGCTTTCCAGCAAGTCCACATACTCAACTATCATATAGTCTTTCACAATTGCTAACACTCACGCAATACTTATGGGTATGGAGTTTTAATCAGACACAGAGAAAGATAGGGGCTTATAGTTTTGCCTCCCAATGTTTTACCTCGAGGGTAATGTCAACAATAATAGTTCATGAAACTCACATCCAATTAGCCATATATACCAGGATCTTTCCAACATATTGTGCTTGCCAAAAGATAAAATGTAAAAAGGAAAGGTGAAGATCATCATGACTCTTATGTAAGGTAGGAGATAAAAGGAAAAGATAGGCCCTTCGCAGAGGGAAGCAGAGGTTGTCATGCGCTTTTATGGTTGGATGCACCAAATCTTAATGCGAAAGAACGTCACTTTATATTGCCACTTGTGATATAGACCTTTATTATGCAGTCCGTCGCTTTTATTTCTTCCACATCACAAGATCGTATAAAGCTTAATTCCTCCACACCAATCAATCATACATATTTAGAGAGCAATTTTTATTGCTTGCACCGATGACAACTTACTTGAAGGATCTTACTCAATCCATAAGTAGATATGGTGGACTCTCATGGCAAAACTGGGTTTAGGGATATTTGGAAGCACAAGTAGTATCTCTACTTGGTGCAAAGAATTTGGCTAGCATGAGGGGAAAGGCAAGCTCAATCATGTTGGATGATCCATGACAATATAATTTATCTCAGATGTAAGAAAACATAACCCATTACGTTGTCTTCCTTATCCAACGTCAACTCTTTAGCATGTCATATTTTAATGAGTGCTCACAATCATAAAATATGTCCAAGATAGTATATTTATATGTGAAACCTCTCTTTCTTTATTACTTCCTATTAATTGCAACAATGACCAAAGCTATGTTTGTCAACTCTCAACAACTTTTAATCATCATACTCTTTCTATGTGAAGTCATTACTCTTCATAAGATCAATACGATCTCTTTTTATTTCTTTTTATTCTTTGTTTTTCTTTTATTCACTGAAGATCATAGCAAGATAATCAAGCCCTTGACTCAACACTAATCTTTATTATATAGCTCACGGACTCGATTACATAGAGGGATCATAAAGCAAAACTCACAACTAGATCATACTAAAACTTTATTCTACTAGATCAAGATATTATCAAAAGGATCGAACTAAGAAAAAGGTAAAGATAAAAGTGATGGTGATACGATACCGGGGCACCTCCCCCAAGCTTGGCTATTGCCAAGGGGAGTGCCCATACGCATGTGATTATATCTCTTTCTTCGGAGGTGGTGATGTGAAATTCTTGGCGATGATGCCCCTCGGGATACGATTCTCCTTCTTGAGCTTATTGACTTGCTGCTTGAGGTCCATTATTTCCTTACGAAGCTTTCCCGTGACAGCTAAAGCTCCTTGCACCCAAGGATGTTGCATAGCTGCGGGAGAACAAGTGACACTCTTCTTCATATTTTCATAAGAAAGAAATCTAACATTGGAAGGGATAACCGAGTTTGGAATAGTCGAGCTCTGCAGTTCCCCCATCGTGAATCCAGCTCGGAAGCGAGAAGTGACTTCTTGATCCTCCTCCATGGTATCTATCCTCTTCAAATCAGCCTCCATCTCTTCCTCCGTTGTTGGACCAAAGTGGTCAGCACCACTATTTGTCCTTGATCTCGATGCCGGATGAGACACCCGGCTCTCCCCGACTGACTCTTGAGAGGACATCTTGCTCTAATCTGCAGCAGCAACAGCTCGAAACACAAACAGAGGACAATTGCGTGATACAGGGGTCAAAACCTTTGGGAGATTATATAATGAATTTTTTACCGGCCAAAATACGTAACGTGCAAGAAAACGGAGTTCGGAGAACGCACGAGGTGCCCACGAGCCAGGGGGCGCCCAAGGGGGGTAGGGCGCGCCCTCCACCCTCGTGGAGCCCTCGTGTCCTTCCCAGACTGCTTCTTATTTTTCTATTTTTCTAAATATTCCAAAATGGAGAAAATTTGCCATTAGAACTGTTTTGGAGTTGGTTTACCTACCGTACCACATACCTATTCCTTTTCGGAGTCTGAAACGTTCCGGAAAGTGTCCCTTATGTATTCCTCCGGGGTTACGGTTTCAATAACATTGGTTTCAACATTTATAGGTTTACCTGAGATATAATGTTTGATTCTTTGACCGTTCACCACCTTCGGATTTGTGCCTTCGAAGTTGTTGATTTTTATGGCGCCGGAACGATAGACCTCCTCGATAATGTAAGGACCTTCCCATTTAGAGAGAAGTTTTCCTACAAAAAATCTTAAGCGAGAGTTGTATAACAATACATAATCACCTATATTAAACTCATGCTTTTGTATCCTTTTGTCGTGCCATCTTTTAACTTTTTCTTTAAACAACTTGGCATTCTCATAGGCTTGGGTTCTCCATTCATCAAGTGAGCTAATGTCAAATAACCTCTTCTCACCGGCAAGTTTGAAATCATATTTGAGCTCTTTAATAGCCCAATATGCCTTATGTTCTAGTTTGAGAGGTAAGTGACATGCTTTTCCATATACCATTTTATACGGAGACATACCCATAGGATTTTTATATGCAGTTCTATAGGCCCATAATGCATCATCAAGTTTCTTGGACCAATTCTTTCTAGATCTATTAAAAGTCTTTTGCAAAATTAATTTGAGTTCTCTATTACTCAATTCTACTTGACCACTAGACTGTGGGTGATAAGGAGATGCAATTCTATGATTAACATCATACTTAGCAAGCATTTTACGGAAAGCACCATGAATAAAATGTGAACCACCATCAATCATTAAATATCTAGGGACTCTGAACCTCAGAAAAGTAACTTCTTTAAGCATCTTAATAGAGGTGTTATGATCAACACTACTAGTTGGAATAGCTTCTACCCACTTAGTAACGTAATCAACGGCAACTAAAATATGTGTATATCCATTAGAGGCAGGAAACAGTCCCATATAATCAAAGCCCCAAACATCAAATGGTTCAATAACAAGTGAATAATTCATAGGAATTTCTTGACGTCTGCTAATATTACCAGTTCTTTGACATTCATCACAAGATAAGACAAACTTATGGGCATCCTTGAAGAGAGTAGGCCAATAAAAACCGGATTGCAATACCTTATGTGCAGTTCTATCTCCAGCGTGGTGTCCTCCATAAGCTTCGGAGTGACACTTGCGTAGGATCTGTTCCTATTCATGCTCAGGTACACAACGCCTAATAACACCATCTACTCCTTCTTTATAAAGATGTGGGTCATCCCAAAAGTAATGTCTTAAATCATAGAAAAACTTTTTCTTTTGCTGGTAAGTGAAACTAGGTGGTATAAATTTAGCAACAATGTAATTAGCATAATCATCATACCATGGAGCAGTATGAGAAGCATTTATGACATTTAATTGTTCATCAGGAAAGCTATCATCAATAGGTAGTGGGTCATCAAGAACATTTTCTAACCTAGACAAGTTATCTGCAACGGGGTTCTCAGCTCCCTTTCTATCAATAATATGCAAATCAAATTCTTGTAACAAGAGAACCCATCTAATAAGTCTAGGTTTAGCATCTTTATTTTCCATAAGATATTTAATAGCAGCATGATCAGTGTGAATAGTTACTTCAGAATCAACAATATAAGGTCTGAACTTATCACAAGCAAATACAACTGGTAAAAATTCTTTTTCAGTAGTGGCATAATTTCTCTGGGCATTGTCTAGAGTTTTACTAGCATATTGAATAACATTTAATTTCTTATCAACTCTTTGCCCTAGAACAGCAGCTACAGCATAATCACTAGCATCACACATAATTTCAAAAGGTAAATTCCAATCAGGTGGCTGAACAATAGGTGCAGAGATCAATGCTTTCTTAAGTATTTCAAATGCTTCTACACAATCATCATCAAAGACGAATGGTATATATTTTTGTAATAAATTAGTCAGAGACCGAGAAATTTTTGAGAAGTCCTTAATGAACCTCCTATAAAAGCCAGCATGACCAAGGAAACTTCTTATACCTTTGATGTCCTTGGGACATGGCATATTTTCAATAGCATCAACTTTAGCTTTAGCAACTTCAATGCCCCTTTCAGAAATTTTGTGCCCCAAGACAATACCTTCATTAACCATAAAGTGGCACTTCTCCCAATTCAAGACAAGGTTAGTTTCTTCACATCTCTGCAAAACTCGATCAAGGTTTCTTAAGCAATCATCAAAGAGGATCCATAAACGGAGAAATCGTCCATGAAAACCTCACAAATCTTTTCACAAAAGTCAGAGAATATAGCCATCATGCATCTTTGAAAGGTATCGGGTGCATTACATAAACCAAAAGGCATACGTCTATAAGCAAAAGTACCGAAAGGGCAAGTAAAACTGGTCTTTGATTGATCATCAGGTGACACAGGTATTCGAGCAAAACCAGAATAACCATCTAGAAAGCAAAAATGTGTATATTTGGATAATCTTTCTAGCATTTGATCAATAAAAGGTAAGGGGTAATGATCTTTTTAGTAGCCTTATTTGATTTGCGGAAATAAATTACCATCCTATAACCTGTAATAATTCTTTGCGGAATCAATTCATCTTTATCATTAGGAACGACAGTAATACCTCCCTTCTTAGGAACACAATGGACAAGACTTACCCACTGACTATCAGCAACGGGATAAATTATACCTGCCTCAAGGAGCTTTAGTATTTCTTTTCTTACCACTTCATTCATCTTAGGATTCAGCCGTCGTTGGTGATTAATAACTGGTTTGGCATCTTTCTCCAAATTTATTTTGTGTTGACATAGAGTGGGACTAATGCCCTTAAGATCATCAAGAGTATATCCAATAGCAGCATGGTGCTTCTTCAGAGTTTTCAATAATTTTTCTTCCTCCTTCTTTGAAAGGTTAGCACTAATAATGACAGGATATATCTTCTTTTCATCAAGATAAGCATATTTAAGAGTATCAGGCAGTGGTTTAAGCTCAAACACGGGATCACCCTTGGGTGGAGGAGGATCCCCTAAGATTTCAACAGGCAAGTTGTGTTTCAGAATAGGTCCCTGTTTAAAGAACACTTCATCTATTTCCCTTCTTTCATTCATAAACATATCATTTTCATGGTCTAGCAAATATTGTTCTAAAGGATCACTAGGAGGTACGGCAATAGAAGCAAGACCAATAATTTCATCTTTACTAGGCAGTTCCTCTTCACAGTGTTGTCTACGAAATTTAGAAAAGTTGAACTTATGAGATATATCACCTAAACCAATAGTAACAACATCCTTTTCGCAGTCTATCCTAGCATTAACAGTGTTTAAGAAGGGTCTACCAAATATAATGGGACAAAAGCTATCTTGTGGGGACCAAGAACGAGAAAATTAGCAGGATATTTTGTTTTTCCACACAAGACTTCAACATCTCTAACAATCCCAATTGGTGAAATAGTATCTCTATTGGCAAGTTTAATTGTGACATCAATATCTTCTAACTCAGCAGGTGCAATATCATGCATAATTTCTTTGTATAAGTTAATAGGTATTGCACTAGCACTAGCACCCATATCACACAAGCCATGATAACAATGATCTCCTATTTTAACAGAAATAACAGGCATGCCTACCACAGGTCTATGTTTATCTTTAGCACAAGGTTTAGCAATTCTAGCAGTTTCATCACAGAAATAAATAACATGCCCGTCAATAATATCATCCAAGAGATCCTTAACAATATCAATATTAGGTTCAACTTTAACTTGCTCAGGAGGTGTATAGGTTCTAATATTGCTTTTACGAACCACAGTTGAAGCTTTAGCATGATCTTTTATCCTAACAGGAAAAGGTAGTTTCTCAACATAAGCAATAGGAATAATAGGATCATTATAAGTGATAGTCTTTTCTTCAACTTTAATAGGTGCAGCTACTTTTACTTCTATGGGAGGATGATATTTAAACCACTTCTCCTTAGGGAGATCAACATGAGTAGCAAAAGATTCACAGAAAGAAGCTACTATCTCAGAGTCAAGTCCATATTTAGTGCTAAATTTACGGAAAACATTGGTATCCATAAAAGATTTAACACAATCAAACCTAGGTGTCATACCTGACTCCTTATCTTCGTCGAGATCCCAATCTTCAGAGTTGCGTTTAATTCTTTCCAATAAATCCCATTTGAATTCAATATTCTTCATCATAAAAGAGCCAGCACAAGAAGTATCGAGCATGGTGCGATTGTTGTCAGAAAGCCGAGCATAAATTTTTTGAATAATCATTTCTCTTGAGAGCTCATGATTGGGCCATGAATATAACATTGATTTAATACTCCCCCAAGCTTGAGCGATGCTTTCTCCTTCGCGAGGCCAAAAATTATATATATATAATTACGATCAAGATGAACAAGATGCATAGGATAAAACTGCTAATGAAATTCCAATTTCAATCATTTGTAGTTCCATGATCCCATATCATCACATAGCCTATACCATGTCAATGCATCTCCCTTCAAAGATAAAGGGAAGACCTTCTTGTTGATAACATCATCGGGCATACCTGCAAGCTTAAATAATCCACAAACTTCATCCACATATATTAGGTGCTCATCAGGATGTAATGTTCCATCTCCTGCAAAAGGATTAGCTAGCAGTTTTTCTATCATACCCGAAGGAATTTCAAAGTAGACATTTTCATTTTCAGTAGGTTCTGTAGGTTCGGTAGGTTGAGGAGCAACTCTTTGCTATATTGGTCGAGGTGAAGATACCCCGAACAAGCCCCTCAAAGGATTACTTTGCATAGTAACAAGTGACAGTAAATTTCAGCACACTATATAAATTTTTCTTACCAAATTCCACCTACCAAAGGCGCTTCACTCCCTGGCAACGGCACCAAAAAAGAGTCTTGATGACCCACAAGTATAGGGGATCTATCATAGTCCTTTTGATAAGTAAGAGTGTCGAACCCAACGAGGAGCAGAAGGAAATGATAAGCGGTTTTCAGCAAGGTATTCTCTGCAAGCACTAAAATTATAGGTAATAGATAGTTTTGTGATAAGATAATTTGTAAAGAGCAACAAGTAACAAAAGTAAATAAAGTGTAGAAATGTGGACCAATCCTTTTTGTAGCAAAGGACAAGCCTGAAAAACTCTTATATAGAAGAAAGCGCTCCCGAGGACACATGGGAATTATCGTCAAGCTAGTTTTCATCATGTTCATATGATTCGCGTTTGGTACTTTGATAATTTGATATGTGGGTGGACCGGTGCTTGGGTGTTGTCCCTAATTGGACAAGCATCCCACTTATGATTAACTCCTATTGCAAGCATCCGCAACTACAAAAGAAGTATTAAGGTAAACCTAACCATAGCATGAAACATATGGATCCAAATCAGCCCCTTATGAAGCAACGCATAAAATAGGGTTTAAGCTTCTGTCACTCTAGCAACCCATCATCTACTTATTACTTCCCAATGCCTTCCTCTAGGCCTAAATAATGGTGAAGTGTCATGTAGTCAACATTCACATAACACCACTAGAGGAGAGACAACATACATCTCATCAAAATATCGAACGAATACCAAATTCACATGACTACTAACAGCAAGACTTCTCCCATGTCCTCAGGAACAAACGTAACTACTCACAAAGCATATTCATTTTCATAATCAGAGGGGTATTAATATGCATATAGGATCTGAACATATGATCTTCCACCAAATAAACCGACTAGCATCAACTACAAGGAGTAATCAACACTACTAGCAACCTACAGGTACCAATCCCAGACTTAGAGACAAGAATTGGATACAAGAGATGAACTAGGGTTTGAGAGGAGATGGTGCTAGTGAAGATGTTGATAGAGATTGGCCCCCTCCTGATGAGAGGAGCGTTGGTGATGACGATGGCGATGATTTCCCCCTCCCGGAGGGAAGTGTCGCCGACAGAACAGCTCCTCCGGAGCCCTAGATTGGTTCTACCAAGGTTTTGCCTCGTGGCGGCGGAGTCTCGTCCCGAAAGCTTGCTTATTATTTTTATTCGGACGAAAGACTTCTTATAGCAAAATATGGGCACCGGAGGGCCAACAGGGGCCCACGAGGCAGGGGCGCGCCCCCACCCTCGTGGCTAGGGTGTAGGCCCCCTCTGGTATTTTCTTTGCTCAGTATTTTTTATTATTTACAAAAATAACTTCCATGGAGTTTCAGGACTTTTGGAGTTTTGCAGAATAGGTCTCTAACATTTGCTCCTTTTCCAGCCCAGAATTCCAGCTGCCGACATTCTCCCTCTTTATGTAAACCTTGTAACATAAGAGAGAATAGGCATAAGTATTGTGACATAATGTGTAATAACAACCCATAATGCAATAAATATCGATATAAAAGCATGATGCAAAATGGACGTATCAGGGGTCCACCATCTGGTTGCAACAACCAGAAGGAAGAAAGAAAGGGGAAAAGGGGGAGCAAAGCAACATGAGTACTCATCCAAAGTACTCGCAAGCATCAAAACTATACTAAGTATGCATTGGTATCAAATGGAATGGTTGTATATGTGGACTAAACTACAGAATGCCAGAATAGAGGGGAAGGCCTAGCCTATCGAAGACTAGCATCTTCAAGCAGCTCCAAGCATCTTGCAGCATGTAGGATAGTAAAGAATAGTAGTTTAATTAACAATCATGTTGTAGCATTAAAGCCCAAAGATCCTTCGTCGACTCCCTGTGAGAAAGCAATCCCGGAGCCACATATCCATCACATGTCTCAAGTATCCATTTCTAGTTATATAAGATCAGGATAGAAGTCTGAACGTCCATTACCGTGGACATGGTATTCGAATATATATCTTCCTTGCAGGGGTGCACCACATTTTCCAACATGCTTGATTACTCTGGCCGAACACACTTTTCTGGGTCAATGCCCGGCCTCAGAAGATCAACATGTCGCAGCCCTACCTAGGCTCAGCAGAGAGGTCCCTGCCGGTCTACATCCTAAGCACTCCGGGGTCTGGGCCTATCGCCCGTTGCACTCCGGGTCATTGAGCGACGAGCCAGGACGAGCACCACCTCATACTAGATGGCACAGGCCCGACAGGCCGACAATGTTGAACTGGACGTCTGACAAACCTTATGTAACACCCGGATAATTAAGCTACAGTGAATCTCCGCTAATGATGCCACGTCACCTCGGTTACTATTGATAAACCCGCGTAGTTCGAAACCCAGTTCAAAATTCAAATTTAAAATAAAGGCAAACAATAAAAGTTTTCAAAAATTGAAACAAAAATGTTCAGTGGTTGCCAAATATTACAAAGGTAATTATGGTGCAGCAAACACATTTTTATAAAATGTCTAAATAATTTAAAATGTTTTAAAACAGAAATGCAAATAGATAAAAGAAAAAAACAAAAAAAAGAGAAACCCCCCTGGGCCGTGGCCCAACTGGGCCAACCCACCAGGCCCAGCCGGCCACCCACCCCACCCACTCCTTATCCACTACGCCACCCCCACCCACTCCACCGACACCCCACAACCTCCTGAAAATATCTCCTCCCCTCCTCTCTCCCGATCTGGATCGGGATCGAGAGGAGGCCACCGCCGCCTGGAACCGCACTCGCCGCACGACGACCACGCCGGCGCCCGAAGCTCCCTCGCCGGACCACCTCAACGGCCTGCTCCCTCCCCGTCGCCCGGTCGTCCCTGTCGACCTCCTCAACCCCCACTGCCTCGTACCCTACAACCACCTCGTGAGGCCCCCTCCTTCTCTGCCTCGCGCCCGCCGCGCACCGGGCGCGCCCATGGCCGCACACACACGCGCATGCCACCCGCCCCCCACGCCGGCCGGGACCTCCCTCGCCCGCCTCCACTTGCCTGCCCGCACCTGCCGCGCCGTGGCTTTGCTTGGCCGTCGCCCCCGTTGCACGCTGCTACTGCTCGGCTTCGCCACTGCCGCGAATGCGCGCCCGAGCCCAGCGCACTCACCGCCCCATCTGGCTCCGGCGAGCGCATCCGCCGCCGAGCTCGCGCTCCCAGCACTGGTCGCTCGCCGCGTCCAGCTCCGCCCATTTCAGTTGCTGCGCCGCCTCGCCTCGCCTGCGCTATGGCCATCGCCGTGCGCGCATACCCCGCTGCTCCCGCAACCACTGTCGCCGCCCGCTTGGCCTCGCCCTCGCCGCGGCCACGCCTGGGTGCGCCCCACCGCATGCCCCTGCTCCCCGCGCCCTGCCTAGCTCGCCGTGGCCACCGGCCTCTCCCTGCTCCGGCGCCCTGCCGGGCTTGCCCGCCCGCTCGGGCTGTGCCCCACGCCCGTGCCCGCAAAGGCCACAGGGGCCTTTTGACAGCTGGGCCCCAAACCCCCTCTGTGTCTATGACGAAGGGGGCCCCCACCCCCCAGAACGGATTTAAAAAAATAAGTAAATAAAATTATAAATTAATTAACCTAATTAATCTTAATTAATTAATTAACTTAATTAATTAATTAAAGAATTAATTAAACTAATTAATCCTGATTAGATTAGCCTAAGCAGATAAATAAACCCTATTTAACCTAACAGGGTATGACAGGTGGGTCCCACTGGACCCACGCATCAGTTGACCCAGTCAACCCCTGTTGACTGGTGACGTCGGCATGACATCATGCTGATGTCATAAATCCAAATTTCGAATTAAATTAAATAATTAATTAAATTCCAGAAATTAATAAAAACTTTAGAAAATCATATCTTTTAATCCGTAACTCGGATGAAAATACTTTGTACATGAAAGTTGCTCAGAACGACGAGACGATTCCGGATACGCAACCCGTTCGTCCGCCACACCTCCCTAACCTATCGAACTCGTAACTTTCCCCCTCCGGCTCCTCTGCCCGAAAACGCGAAACACCGGGGATACCTTCCCGGATGTTTCCCCCCTTCACCGGTATCACCTCATACCGCGTTAGGGCACCCCTAGCACCGTTACTTGTCTTTTCATGCATTGTTATGCATCTGTTTGCATTGTATTCATTGTTTCTTCCCCCCTCTTCTTCTGCTAGACACCGAGACTGACGCCGCTGCTACCCAGTACGACTACGGAGTTGACGCCCTTCTCTCTTGCCAGAGCAACCAGGCAAGCCCCCCCTTTGATCACCAGATATCGCCTACTCTTCTCCCTACTGCTTGCATTAGAGTAGTGTAACATGTTACTGCTTTCCGTTAATCCTATTCTGATGCATAGCCTGTCCTTGCCACTACTGTTGATACCTTTACCTGCAATCCTAATGCTTAGTATAGGATGCTAGTTTATCATCATTGGGCATGCATTCTTGTCCGTCTGCCATGCTATATTATCGGGCCGTGATCACTCGGGAGGTGATCACGGGTATATACTATATACTTTATACAGGATACATGTGGTGACTAAAGACGGGTCGGCTTGTGGAGCACCCGCGAGTGATTCACGGATTGGGGGCTGAAAGGACCTTTGTCCCAACGGCCCTCTGTGTGGATCTTTGTGGCGAAGCGACAGGGCAGGTTGAGAACACCTAGGAGAGAGGTGGGCCTGGCCCTGGTCGGTGTTTGCGGTTATTTCAAAATAACACGCTTAACGAGATCTTGGTATTTGATCTGAGTCTGGCTACTGGCCTATACGCACTAACCATCTACGCGGGGACAGTTATGGGCACTCGACGTCGTGGTATCAGCCGAAGCCTTTGTGACGTCAGCGACTGAGTGGCGCGCGCCGGATTGGACCGTAAGCCTGCTCTTGTATTAAGGGGGCTAGTTCTGCTTCCGGCCGCGTTCGCAACATGCAGGTGTGCAAAGGGCGATGGGCCCAGACCCCTGCGCCATAGGATTTAGACCGGCGTGCTGACCTCTCTGTTGTGCCTAGGTAGGGCTGCGACGTGTTGATCTTCCAAGGCCGGGCATGACCCAGGAAAGTGTGTCCGGCCAAATGGGATCGAGCGTGTTGGGATATGTGGTGCACCCCTGCAGGGAAGTTAATCTATTCGAATAGCCGTGATCTTCGGTAACAGGACGACTTGGAGTTGTACCTTGACTTTATGACAACTAGAACCGGATACTTAATAAAACACACCCTTCCAAGTGCCAGATACAACCGGTGATCGCTCTCTCACAGGGCGACGAGGGGAGGATCATCGGTTAGGGTTATGCTATGCGATGATACTTGGAGGACTTCAGTCTACTCTCTTCTACATGCTGCAAGATGGAGGTGGCCAGAAGCGTAGTCTTCGACAGGATTAGCTATCCCCCTCTTATTCTGGCTTTCTGCAGTTCAGTCCACCGATATGGCCCTTTACACATTTACCCATGCATATGTAGTGTAGCTCCTTGCTTGCGAGTACTTTGGATGAGTACTCACGGTTGCTTTCTCCCTCTTTTCCCCCTATCCCTTCTACCTGGTTGTCGCAACCAGATGTTGGAGCCCAGGAGCCAGACGCCACGGATGATGACGACTACTACTATTCGGGAGGTGCCTACTACTACGTGCAGCCCGCTGACGGCGACCAGGAGTAGTTTAGGAGGATCCCAGGCAGGAGGCCTGCGCCTCTTTCGATATGTATCCCAGTTTATGCTAGCCTTCTTAAGGCAAACTTGTTTAACTTATGTCTGTACTCAGATATTGTTGCTTCCGCTGACTCGTCTATGATCGAGCTCTTGTATTCGAGCCCTCGAGGCCCCTGGCTTGTAATGCGATGCTTGTATGACTTATTTTTGTTTATAGAGTTGTGTTGTGATATCTTCCCTTGAGTCCTTGATCTTGATCGTACACATTTGCGTGCATGATTAGTGTACGGTCAAATCGGGGGCGTCACAAGTTGGTATCAGAGCCGACTGCCTGTAGGAATCCCCCTTCCACACTCCTTGGCCGAAGTTGAGTCTAGACATTACAAAAACTTTTACTAACATGGCTGTGTGCCTTACGGGCCCACATCGCCATTTGGGTGGTATTAGGCTCTTTTACTCCTCGATCCTTACTCTGGGACACTGAACTCTCTCCTACTCGGGTTAAATGATTTTACTAACTCTAACACTAGGATCCCGTGACCACGTTCACCCCAAAGTTGGATAAGCCCTAGTTATTCTTTAGAGTAGTATTTTAACATTATCCACATTGTCATTTGACTCCTGTGAAAACATCTTTCTTTTCAGATGGAACCCACAAGGCAGGTCGTGCGCCACACGACGGCCATTGGTGCCTCAGGATCACCTGCTGTGTTGGTTGAGATGATGACCTATCTGGGTTATCGATGGCACCCTGAGTACACCGTCTATGAGGAGTATCAAGACTTCAACCAAGAGCAGTACCGTGCCATCGTCCACCTCTACTCTCGGGAGTATGACTCCACTACTGTGCTGCACACTGCTCATGGTGTTGGAGTGACTATCGATATGGCGGTCCACGATGCTGCTTATGCTGCTCTGACACGTCTTCGTGGAGAGTATCAGGAGTTGGACACCTCCCCCTTCAGGCACATTGCTATCGCATCCGATGTTGGTGCGGAGGGATACTACACTGCTGCCTACTCCACTGTCACCCGAGAGCCCTTCTACCATCAGAACCTGGTTCTGCATGCTGATGGGCTGGATAGAGCTAACCGAGCTCTTCGCCACGAGTTGTACACCACCCGTCAGCACCTGTATCGTGCTCTGACGCTGTTGCACCCCTCTGTCCGCTCTGGTGATCTGTCGCGTTCTGCGATCTACCCTGCCCGGTCGTGATGCCCCAGGGCGTCGGCTGGCCAGATGTGGGAGGCTACTCTCCTGCATTGGGTCCTCTCCTGCCACCTGCACATCGGGTTCCGCACCAGAGTATCCGCGGACCCCAGGCTACTCGCGTGGAGGTCTTCCCTTCGCGTCACTACCAGCTGTCGGGCTACACTTACCTCCGCAGTACCGCATGGGACTGACGTAGACTTGCTTATTAGTGTTAGATGCATTCGCCGCGAGCCTGTGTGCCGCCTATGATGTCTTAGCCTATGTACTGAACACTGTGTAACGAACTCTATGCATGATCTCTTTTGTAAGATATGCCGACTACTATGTAGTATCTATCGTGCTGCTTTCGTTGTGCATGTTTCATCATGAATGATTCTTGTCTTTGCAAATTTCTCAATGCTGAACTACCACTGTTATATATTAGCAGGATGGTTAGACCAAGTGGTCGTGGTCGTGGTGGCAACGCCCCACCACCACCTGCGTACATGGCTGGGATGATGCAACAGTTTGAGCTGAATCGTCAGTTCATGGAGAATATTAGGGCTCAGTTTCCTCGCCCCAATATGAACCAGCAGCCAACCCAAGTGACTCTGCAGGATTTCATGCGCCTCAACCCAACCGTGTACCGCAGCTCAACTCAGCCTCTGGATGCTGACGACTGGCTCCGTGACATCACCTATGAGATGGAGTCTGCTGATGTAGCCCCTGCCAGCTATGTCACCTTTGCTTCATTCTTCCTGAAAGAACCCGCGGCTCAATGGTGGGACAGCCACAGGCGTACTCTGCCAGCTGGAACAATCATCACCTGGCCAGACTTTCAAGCTGCCTTTCATGCTCGCTTCATTCCTCAGGGAGTCATGGACCGTAAGAAGCGCGAGTTTCGCAACCTCACCCAAGGCAACAAGACTGTTGAAGCTTATCAACGGGAGTTTCTTGACTTGTCCCACTATGCTGAAGAGGACATTGCAACTGATGCACGCAGACAGGAGAAGTTCCGTGATGGCCTTCAAGCTGACATCAAGCTCGCACTTCTAGTGCATGACTTTGCTGATTTTGCCACTCTGGTGAACAAAGCCATCAATGTCGAAACTGGTCTGCAGGAATACCAGAGCTCTCACAGGCGCAACCGTGACACGGGCTCATCTTCGGGCCCGTCTTCGCAGAAGCGTAAGATATGGATTCCCAACAGTATGTACCAGCCAAATGCACCTGCCCCAAGGCAGACCTATGCTGCACCTCGTCTGCCTGCTCCTCCAACTAGGCAGCCAAGACTTCCAGCTCCGCCACCACAAGCTCCTGTTCCCACTCCCAATAATGGTCTCTGCTACAAGTGTGGTCAGCCAGGTCACCGTGCTAGGGATTGCAATCAGAACCAGAATCAACTGGCCCTCCCCACAGCTGGCCGTGGAAGCAACCAGCCTCGCAACAACAATGCCAAGTCTTATGGTCGTGTTCATGCCAACCACGTTGATCTCAATGAAGTTCTAGACCAGCCTGCTACCGTGATGGGTACACTCCTCGTAAATTCAGTACCAGCATCTGTTTTATTTGATACGGGAGCATCGCATTCATTCATATCAGCTGAGTTTGCATTCATGCATGGCATTAAATACGAAGAGATGAACACTGCGATTGTGGTACACACTCCTGCGGGCCAGTGTCAAACCTCTATGGTTAGTCACGATGTTCCCGTTGAAATTGAAGGACTGGAATTCCTTGCCTCTCCCATCGTACTGAAGTCCTGTAGCATCGACCTGATTCTGGGAATGGATTGGTTGAAAGCGCATACTGCTTCTATAGTTTGCGCCACTAAGGTCGTCCATCTGCTACACCCTACTGATGAAATAATTGCTTACCAAGCTCATCTAGTTCAGAACGCCGAGGCACGTCTTTATGCCTTGAATGCGTTGAACGCTGCACCACTCGAGGGCATTGGAAACATTCCCGTCGTTCGTGAATTCCAAGATGTCTTCCCAGAAGAACTTCCAGGGATTCCCCCTGCTAGAGCTGTCGAATTCATCATCGACTTGAAACCCGGCACTACCCCTATAGCTAAATGACCCTACAAGATGCCGCCGCATGAACTCATTGAGCTTAAGGAGGAAATCGACAAATCTCTTGTCAAAGGTTTCATTCGCCCAAGTTGCTCTCCTTGGGGAGCACCTTCTCTCTTTGTTAAGAAGAAGGATGGGACAAACCGATTAGTCCAAGACTACCGTCCTATAAACCAAGCTACCATTCAGAATAAATATCCTCTTCCTCGGATCAATGATCTTTATGATCAACTGGTTGGCTCATCAATGTTCTCCAAACTCGATTTGAGGCTAGGTTACCACCAGATCCGTGTTCGTGAAGAGGATATCCCAAAAACTGCCTTCGTGACTCAGTATGGATCATACGAATACACCGTCATGTCATTCGGCTTAACGAATGCTCCCGCCACCTTCTCTCGTCTGATGAACTATATATTCATGGATTACCTCGACAAGTTCGTCGTGGTTTATCTGGACGATATCCTTGTATTTTCCAAGAACGAGGAAGAACATGCTGGACATCTTCGTCTGGTGCTAGAAAAGCTTCGAGAGCACCAACTATATGCTAAGTATTCCAAGTGTGAATTCTGGCTCCCCGAAGTAACCTATCTTGGGCATGTCATCTCCAAGGATGGTATTGCCGTCAACCCTGAACGAGTTCAGGCTATTCTCGATTGGACTCCTCCGAAGAATTTCAAGCAAGTCCGAAGTTTTCTCGGTCTCGCCAGCTATTGCCGTCGATTCGTCGAGAACTTCTCCAAGATTGCTAGGCCTCTGACTAATCTGTTGCATAAGGGTGTCAAGTTCGAATGGACAGACAAGTGTCAGGAAAGTTTTCAGGCGCTCAAAGACAAGTTGACCTCTGCCCCCATGCTTGCTCCACCTGATACTAAGAAGGACTTCGTCATTTACTGCGACGCTTCCCGTCAAGGATTAGGCTGTGTCCTAATGCAAGAGCACAGAGTGGTTGCTTATGCCTCTCGTCAACTGTGCCCTCACGAAGAAAACTACCCAGTTCACGACCTCGAGCTTGCTGCTGTCATTCATGCACTGAAGCAGTGGCGACACTACCTTCTCGGAAATCGTTGCGAGATCTTCACCGATCACCAAAGTCTGAAGTATCTGTTTACTCAGCCAGATCTGAACCTCCGTCAGCAAAGATGGATGGAGACTGTTGCAGACTTTGACGTGGGTATATCATATACCCCCGGCAAGGCTAATGTAATGGATGATGCCTTGAGCCGCAAGTCTTACTGCAACCACCTCCAGGTTCACAAAGTTCAGCCCTCGCTTGTCGAAGAATTTAGAAAGCTGAACCTCCATATTGTTCCTCCTGGAGCACTCGCTCCCCCTCCCCCGAAGTTCCGCAAGATGAATCTTCTTGTTGTTACTAAGGGTTCTCTAAATACCCTGGCTGTCATACCAGATCTCGTAGCTGGTATAAAGACTATTCAAGGTTATGACTCTGAAGTCCATAAGATTAAACGCCATCTAGCAGAAGGAAAGCCCTCATTCTTCACTATCGCCGACGATGGCGCCTTGTATTTCAAAGGCCGCCTAGTGGTACCATGTTCGAAGAAAAACCTAGATAAGACTAAAAGGGTTATGCAAGAAGCCCATGATACGCCTCTGTCCATCCATCCTGGTAGTACAAAGATGTACCAGGATATTCGTCAAAGATTCTGGTGGTCTAATATGAAGCAGGACATTGCTCGTTATGTTGCTGAGTGTGACGTTTGTCACCGAATCAAAGCAGAGCATCAAAGGCCTGCTGGAACTCTGCAACCTATCTCTATTCCTGAATGGAAATGGGACCATGTTGAGATGGACTTCGTCACTGGATTTCCCAAATCGCAGAAAGGTAATGATGCTATTCTTGTCGTCATTGACCGGCTTTCCAAAGTTGCCCATTTTCTGGCGGTCAAAGAGACAATCACTGCTAGTCAGCTTGCTACTCTCTACATGTCCAGAATGGTTTCACTTCATGGTATTCCACTGCTTATCAGTTCGGACCGTGGCAGCTTATTCACTTCAAGATTCTGGGCAAGTTTCCAAGAAGCTATGGGGACTCACTTATCTTTCAGTACTGCGTTTCATCCGCAGTCACAAGGGCAAGTTGAACGTGTCAACCAAGTTCTCGAAGATATGCTTCGAGCTTGTGTTATTTCCTTCGGCAAGAAATGGGAGGAATCTCTCCCGTATGCTGAGTTTTCTTATAATAATAGCTATCAAGCTAGTCTGAAGATGGCCCCCTTCGAAGTATTATATGGACGAAAGTGCCGAACCCCTCTGAACTGGTCAGAAACTGGGGAACGTCCACTCTTCAGTCCGGATATTATCCAACAGGCCGAAGAACAAGTTCGCATTATTCGCGAGAATCTCAAGACTGCTCAGTCACGTCAGAAAAGTCAGTATGACCGTCAATACCCAGACATGGTCTATCAACCTGGCGAAAAGGCTTATCTTCGAGTTACACCAATGAAGGGTGCACACCGCTTCAGGATCAAAGGAAAGCTAGCTCCTCGCTATATCGGTCCCTTCACTATTCTCGAAAGGCGTGGAAAGGTGGCATATCAACTGGAGCTTCCGCCGAACCTTTCTCAGGTTCACGATGTGTTCCACGTGTCACAACTCCGACGCTGCTTCAAGGACCCAATCCGAGAAGTGGATCATGAAGTACTTGAATTGCAACAGGACCTCTCCTATAAAGAGCATCCGGTCCGCATTCTCGACCAAGCTGAACGCCGCACACGTCAGAAGGCGATCAAATTCCTCAAGGTCCAGTGGTCGAATCACTCTGAAGACGAAGCCACCTGGGAACGCGAGGATCGTCTTCGTGATGAATACTCCGCACTGTTTCCTTCTACCTCCTAAATCTCGGGACGAGATTTCTTGTAGTGGAGGAGAATTGTAACGCCCGGATAATTAAGCTACAGTGAATCCCCGCTAATGATGCCATGTCACCTCGGTTACTGTTGATAAACCCACGTAGTTCGAAACCCAGTTCAAAATTCAAATTTAAAATAAAGGCAAACAATAAAAGTTTTCAAAAATTGAAACAAAAATGTTCGGTGGTTGCCAAATATTACAAAGGTAATTATGGTGCAGCAAACACATTTTTATAAAATGTCTAAATAATTTAAAATGTTTTAAAACAGAAATGCAAATAGATAAAAAAACAAAAAAACAAAAAAAAAGAGAAACCCCCCTGGGCCGTGGCCCAACTGGGCCAACCCACCAGGCCCAGCCGGCCACCCACCCCACCCACTCCTTATCCACTACGCCACCCCCACCCACTCCACCGACACCCCACAACCCCCCGAAAATATCTCCTCCCCCTCCTCTCTCCCGATCTGGATCGGGATCGAGAGGAGGCCACCGCCGCCTGGAACCGCCCTCGCCGCACGACAACCACGCCGGCGCCCGAAGCTCCCTCGCCGGACCACCTCAACGGCCTGCTCCCTCCCCGTCGCCCGGTCGTCCCCGTCGACCTCCTCAACCCCCACTGCCTCGTACCCTACAACCACCTCGTGAGGCCCCCTCCTTCTCTGCCTCGCGCCCGCCGCGCACCTGGCGCGCCCATGGCCGCACACACACGCGCATGCCACCCGCCCCCCACGCCGGCCCGGACCTCCCTCGCCCGCCTCCACTTGCCTGCCCGCACCTGCCGCGCCGTGGCTTTGCTTGGCCGTCGCCCCCGCTGCACGCTGCTACTGCTCGGCTTCGCCACTGCCGCGAATGCGCGCCCGAGCCCCGCGCACTCACCGCCCCATCTGGCTCCGGCGAGCGCGTCCGCCGCCGAGCTCGCGCTCCCAGCACTGGCCGCTCGCCGCGTCCAGCTCCGCCCATTTCAGTTGCTGCGCCGCCTCGCCTCGCCCGCGCTACGGCCATCGCCGTGCGCGCATACCCCGCTGCTCCCGCAACCACTGTCGCCGCCCGCTTGGCCTCGCCCTCGCCGCGGCCACGCCTGGGTGCGCCCCACCGCATGCCCCTGCTCCCCGCGCCCTGCCTAGCTCGCCGTGGCCACCGGCCTCTCCCTGCTCCGGCGCCCTGCCGGGCTTGCCCGCCCGCTCGGGCTGCGCCCCACGCCCGTGCCCGCAAAGGCCACAGGGGCCTTTTGACAGCTGGGCCCCAAACCCCCTCTGTGTCTATGACGAAGGGGGCCCCCACCCCCCAGAACAGATTTAAAAAAATAAGTAAATAAAATTATTAATTAATTAACCTAATTAATCTTAATTAATTAATTAACTTAATTAATTAATTAAAGAATTAATTAAACTAATTAATCCTGATTAGATTAGCCTAAGCAGATAACTAAACCCTATTTAACCTAACAGGGTATGACAGGCCCCGGTTGACTAGTGACGTCATCATGACATCATGCTCATGTCATAAATCCAAATTTCGAATTAAATTAAATAATTAATTAAATTCCAGAAATTAATAAAAACTTTAGAAAATCATATCTTTTAATCCGTAACTCGGATGAAAATACTTTGTACATGAAAGTTGCTCAGAACGACGAGACGATTCCGGATACGCAACCCGTTCGTCCGCCACACCTCCCTAACCTATCGAACTCGTAACTTTCCCCCTCCGGCTCCTCTGCCCGAAAACGCGAAACACCGGGGATACCTTCCCGGATGTTTCCCCCCTTCACCGGTATCACCTCATACCGCGTTAGGGCACCCCTAGCACCGTTACTTGTCTTTTCATGCATCGTTATGCATCTGTTTGCATTGTATTCATTGTTTCTTCCCCCCTCTTCTTCCGCTAGACACCGAGACCGACGCCGCTGCTACCCAGTACGACTACGGAGTTGACGACCCTTCTCTCTTGCCAGAGCAACCAGGCAAGCCCCCCCTTTGATCACCAGATATCGCCTACTCTTCTCCCTACTGCTTGCATTAGAGTAGTGTAACATGTTACTGCTTTCCGTTAATCCTATTATGATGCATAGCCTGTCCTTGCCACTACTGTTGATACCTTTACCTGCAATCCTAATGCTTAGTATAGGATGCTAGTTTATCATCAGTGGCCATGCATTCTTGTCCGTCTGCCATGCTATATTATCGGGCCGTGATCACTCGGGAGGTGATCACGGGTATATACTATATACTTTATACATGATACATGTGGTGACTAAAGACGGGTCGGCTTGTGGAGCACCCGCGAGTGATTCACGGATTGGGGGCTGAAAGGACCTTTGTCCCAACGGCCCTCTGTGTGGATCTTTGTGGCGAAGCGACGGGGCAGGTTGAGACCACCTAGGAGAGAGGTGGGCCTGGCCCTGGTCGGCGTTCGCGATTATTTCAAAATAACACGCTTAACGAGATCTTGGTATTTGATCTGAGTCTGGCTACTGGCCTATACGCACTAACCATCTATGCGGGGACAGTTATGGGCACTCGACGTCGTGGTATCAGCCGAAGCCTTCGTGACGTCAGCGACTGAGTGGCGCGCGCCGGATTGGACCGTAAGCCTGCTCTTGTATTAAGGGGGCTAGTTCTTCTTCCGGCCACGTTCGCAACGTGCAGGTGTGCAAAGGGCGATGGGCCCAGACCCCTGCGCCATAGGATTTAGACCAGCGTGCTGACCTCTCTGTTGTGCCTAGGTAGGGCTGCGACGTGTTGATCTTCCAAGGCCGGGCATGACCCAGGAAAGTGTGTCCGGCCAAATGGGATCGAGCATGTTGGGATATGTGGTGCACCCCTGCAGGGAAGTTAATCTATTCGAATAGCCGTGATCTTCGGTAACAGGACGACTTGGAGTTGTACCTTGACCTTATGACAACTAGAACCGGATACTTAATAAAACACACCCTTCCAAGTGCCAGATACAACCGGTGATCGCTCTCTCACAGGGCGACGAGGGGAGGATCATCGGTTAGGGTTATGCTATGCGATGCTACTTGGAGGACTTCAGTCTACTCTCTTCTACATGCTGCAAGATGGAGGTGGCCAGAAGCGTAGTCTTCGACAGGATTAGCTATCCCCCTCTTATTCTGGCTTTCTGCAGTTCAGTCCACCGATATGGCCCTTTACACATTTACCCATGCATATGTAGTGTAGCTCCTTGCTTGTGAGTACTTTGGATGAGTACTCACGGTTGCTTTCTCCCTCTTTTCCCCCTATCCCTTCTACCTGGTTGTCGCAACCAGATGTTGGAGCCCAGGAGCCAGACGCCACGGATGATGACGACTACTACTATTCGGGAGGTGCCTACTACTACATGCAGCCCGCTGACGGCGACCAGGAGTAGTTTAGGAGGATCCCAGGAAGGAGGCCTGCGCCTCTTTCGATCTGTATCCTAGTTTATGCTAGCCTTCTTAAGGCAAACTTGTTTAACTTATGTCTGTACTTAGATATTGTTGCTTCCGCTGACTCGTCTATGATCGAGCTCTTCTATTCGAGCCCTCGAGGCCCCTGGCTTGTAATGTGATGCTTGTATGACTTATTTTTATTTATAGAGTTGTGTTGTGATATCTTCCCGTGAGTCCTTGATCTTGATCGTACACATTTGCATGAATGATTAGTGTACGGTCAAATCGGGGGCGTCACACCTTCGGCTGATACTGCGACGTCGAGGCCCATATCTATTATGGCATGGTGGTTAGTGCGTAAAGGCCAAATGCCAACTCAGAACAAGCACCCAAATTTGTTAGTGCATTGGGGGCTCGCGAAGACGAGCAGAGACTCACGATAATGTGACCCCGTCGCCCCGTCTCATGGTCTTACGGCAAGGGCACAGAATGCCCGGCCGTGCCATGTAGAAAACTCGCGGGTGCTCCACGAGCCCGCCCGACTTTCACATCAACTCGTGGGTACCCCTCAGGGCCGACCCGACTTCAACAATGGTCTCAAGTAAAGTCAAGGTAACCGTGTGTCCAAACATCAAGGGGAAAACCCGAGGAACAACCCTCAGAGGATTCCACTCGATGTAATCATCAAGGTGAACGTAAGAGGAACCACCCTCGAGGTTCACACTTGAGGGGTTGCACGACAGAGTCGTATCAGGAATGGTGAAGGAGGAACCACCCTCATTGACCACGACCAAATAGCTACACTACAGAGATCTGATCAGGAGTGATGAGGTTTCACCCTCGGCACTCGATGGTAACACTACAGAGTCGAGAAATAAAAGGGGGTGTCATGTGATGTGAGGTGCCGGGCTCTGGTCATTGATCACTTTGATCGACTCGTTGATGATGAAGCAGGGGCAACAAGGACAAGGTGGGGGTCACTGATTGATCACTAACCAACCGGTACTAAGCAGTTCAGGATAAGCAGGTAGGTAACAATAACAGGTTACAAAAGCAGGCTATGCATAAAAATAGGAGCAATCAATAACACTAGCAAAATCTAATGCAAACATGAGAGAATGGAATGGGCGATATCGGGATGATCAATGGGGGGGCTTGCCTGGAAGCTCCGATGAAAGGGAAGAAGAGTCGTAATCGATGTAGTCGATCATAGCAGCATCAACATCGGTCTCGGGGTCTACCGGAGAGAAGAGGGGGAAGAAACAATAAATACAGAGCAAACAAGTGCAATACTAAGCATGACAAGGCAACAAGCAGCGCTAGGGGTGTTCTAACGCAGGGCAACACGATACCGACGAAGGAGGGAAACATCCGGGAATGCTTTCCCGAAGTTAGGCATTTCCGGACAGATGAAATGGAGGGGAAAGGTTGCATGTTCGCTATGCTAGGGGCACATGTCAGATGAACGGTCATCGTATTTGGATTCGTCTCAGCATTTTGAGCAACTTTCATGTATACAACTTTTCCATTCGAGTTATGCATTATTTTCTATGATTTTTCAAAGATTTAAACAATTTCTAGAACTATTTATTAATTAGAAAATAAATATTAAAACGCTAGATTCACCCAGCATAGTGTACACAAAGTGTACATAGTGACTGACAGGTGGGCCAGGGGGTCCCAGTTGACCAGTCAACGTTTGACTGGTCAACAGGGGGTGGGGCCCCCTGTCATTCACACACCAGCTAATTAGGCTAACTAGTAATTAGTTTAGTTAAACATAATTAATTAAGTTAGTTAATTAATTAATCATATTTTTATTATTTATTTTTAAAATCTTTTTAACTAGGGACGTGGGGGCCCGCTGGCAGTGGCACCAGGCCAGCGGCGCGGGGCGCATTAATGGGGCGGGTGTGGGCGCTGGCGCCCACAGGCGAGGCCAGCAGAGGCGAGGCCAGAGGGCACTGCCGGGGCCTCGGCTTCGGTCGGAATGGCGCCGGAGCAGACGACGGGGCGAGCTGCGAGCCGCAGTGGCCAGTGGCCGCGGGCGAGGTCAGGGGTGGCGGGGCACGACATGGGGTGGGGCTGCACGCGTGGCGATGTAGCGAGGCACGTGGGGCCGATGCGGGATGTGGCAAGCGTGTGGGGGGAGCAGGGCGGCGCACGCGCGTCGACGAGGTGAGCTACGGTGGCCGGAGCGAGAAGTGGCGGCGTCGAAAGTAGGGGCGGCGACAGGGGAGGGAGAGGCTGCAGCACGGGAGGAGGGGCTGTGCGGGGGGCGACGGGTGCGAGCCGGGCGAGCCTAGTGCGCGGTCGGAGCACGGCTGGAGCGCGGTGGCCATGCGCGGGCGTCGGGGCGGCCGTGGTGAGCGCGAGGACGCGGGCCGGAGTGCACACACACAATGGGGGCTTCATGAGGGGAGTCAGACGGAGGGGGCTCACCAGCCCTGTAGAGGTGCAAAGGCGCGCTCAGGGGAGGGTCGGAGTTGCGGGGCGGCGGCGATGATGTCCAGCTCGGGGAGGGAGTAGTGCGATGGAGAGGCGGGGACGGGGCAGTTCCTCGGTCACGGGCGGCGCCGGCGACGAGCGCCGGGGAGAGGTGGCGGGGTCGGGACGAGGCCGACGGGGGCGACGCGGTTGTCGGGGGCGAGCGTCCCCGATCCTGATCGTGGAGGAGAGGGGGTCGTGGGAGGAGCGAGTGGGGTGTGAGGGTGCCGCAGTTAGGTCACGGGGGAGGGTTAGGTGTAGGCAGGGGTGGGCCGGCCTGGCAGCCTGCTGGCCAGTTGTGCCGGTTGGCCATCTGGGTCAAGGCCCAGCAGGGAGGCGGAACTTTTCCTTTTTCACCTTTTTAATATTGTTATCAACTTTTAGCTACTGTTTTGGATAGAAACAAGGCATCAAATGATTTTTGTCGAGTGTGAAACTTAGCAAATAGTTCAGGCACAATATTGTGGTGTTGCCTAAAAAGTTTCAGGTCCAAAGGAATTGTTCTAGCATTTTTAGTAATTGAAAAGGTCATTTAATATGATGTTGGACCACTAAATAATTTCCCGGGGCACTTTCGGAATCCAAAAGAGGTTGGTTCCAACATGACAAATCCCCAGGGATTATTTGCCACACTTTGAACATTTTAGTTTTCATGTTTGGCAAATTTGAATTTTGACTTTAAATTTGAGTTTGAATATGAACAGGGATTTGGATCAAGGGAGGATTAGCAAGATTAATGTGTTGACGTGGCACCATTAGGAGGGAATTACTATACCTTAATTATCTGGGTGTCACAATTCTCCTCCACTACAAGAAATCTCGTCCCAAGATTTAAGGGGTGGAGTAAGGGGGAAAGACTCAGGAAGGACGGAGCTTAACACAAAATAGGTACCTGGGGGCTATCTCAGTGAATGTGGCATAAAGGCATCTCTCGAGTTGAAATTCAAGAAAGTCATCGAGAGCAAGGTAAGCAGGTGTAATAAGAAGTCTAAAGCGGGTAGGCAACCATTCGTCGCCTAAAACAGAGGGTGAAAAGGGGTTCAGAGCAATGGGAATAAGTATTGCCTCTGATACCAGAATAGATCACAAGAAGGTGGCTCGTGAATTACATATGAAGCCAAGCATGAGGAACAATTTTGGAAGACAGGGATGTACACGAGAGTTAGGTTTCGATCCTGTGGAACTATGGTTTATGGGCCCACCATGTGGGTTAAAAGTAGGAAGGACACTGATAGCAAGGCATGTCAGAGCATAGACTGTCAATTATGTTGGCAACAACGTTGGTACCAAGGGCGAGGGAAGAAGAGAACCATTTTCCTGCTCGTCAAGACAAGGTGGATCAATAGGCGAAGTTCTCGTCCATCGGTGGCTACCAAAATGTCACCCACAATAGTAACATGGTCTTACTGACAGAGTTGTACATCGAGGCGTTTACACAAGCAGGGAATTATCACTGCTCGGGTATGTTAGGTTTCAAGAAAGGTTAAAGAAAACAATGGAAAGGAAAGTGTAGACTCGAATCACATATCGGTGTTCTCGAGTGTCTAACAACTCAGAACCCGTGTAAAATTGGAATCGGCGAGAAATAATAGTTGACGAAGAACTCATAAGAAGTTATGTAGTTCCGTGATATTCTCGAGATACCAGAGGGTAATACTCGAAGGTAGATCAAAGTAGAGGTTGGATAGGTGAAACGATCTGAAGAAGACCAGTATTTTAACTTGTCTGAGAAATGGAATCAAAGGAGAACAATCATGGTCGGAACCACATTTGCAAAGGACCAAACATATATACAAGATGAACTTGTCACAAGGGGACTATTATCATTACAAGAAGCTTCCATGATAAGTTCCACATCGGGTCCATGGACATGAACACAAAGGTTCAAGGTCGACTCTCACTTCTCTAATGCACAACTTTCCATTCACTTCTCGCATCCGAAGAAGTCGCAGCGTTGAAATTTTTACCTGACGAAAAGACAGTAGAGTATAACCCGCATAATTTTTGAGTTCACACGGATTTAGGGAAGACACGGGTTCAACCCATCGGGGCATATTAGGAACATATTCCACAAACTTCAGGAGTAAATATCTCAAGCTCGGAAGTAAAGCATGGTTGAGGAAGCAGAGGATAAAATTTACCAAATGCATTATGTATCCAAGGAAGGGCTCACAAGGTTACTGAATATGAAGGAAGCTGTCGGATAAAACTCAACAAAGGATCTAGTGGTTCACAAGGGATCTGATGTGAGCATCGGTACTCAACCAGAGGAAGAAAGAATGCAAGGATATCAGATTATAGACAAAAATGACTAATTCAAAGCTTGAATGCAAAGGCAATTATGATTTCCAAAAATGGGGATCGGAAGAAGAGGCTTTGATCAAAGACAATTAAGTAGAATAGACATAGATCGGCAATCAATCAAGGTTTGATTTTTCGAACACCAGCTCATGTCCGGGGTGACGTCTGAGCCGATGGGAAGAATTCTAATTGTGATTGTAGATTGCGAGCATTCACAAACACATCGAATCAAATGTTCAAAATTATGATGACAAAGGTTGCTAAAGAACATTGCTAGACATATGGAAGTAACCATAATGTAAGCAGGTAAGGATGAACAAGAGTAATAGGCTACTGAGGAGTTTTGGGAGATCGAATAGCATTCCAAAGAATTTTGTAAAAAAACATGAACTGCAGACGAACGGATACACGACAAGCGCGATTAATTATACGTAGGGGTATTCATGTGGCAAAGAACTGCAAAGCAGTAGGCTCATAGGGCTCTTGGAAAAATAAGGAGAATGTTAGGGTATCTTGTAACAACCAGATCAACGGGGAATGAAGGTTTATCGACAACGTAGGTAGTTATGCATAATGAGTTATCAGTGGTAAGGATCGCAACGACGAAGGGCACAAGGGTCTCGGGAAAACATCGGAGAGTATCTTAAGAATCTTCTGCTGAAGCAGGCCATCATCTCAAATGAAGGGGGCTCTCCGGGAGAAAGTGTTTAGGAGTACCTAGAGTTAGAGTTAGCAAAATCATTTAACCCGAATAGAAGAGAGATCAGATTCCTAGAGTATAGACGAGGAATAAAAGATCCTAATACCACCCAATGGCGACGTGGTCCCGTAAGCCACACAGCCATGTTAGTAAAATAGTTTTTCAAAGACTAGACTCAACTTCGGCCAAGGAGTTGGAAAGGGGGGGTTCCTACAGGCAGTCGACTCTGATACCAACTTGTGACGCCCCCAATTTGTCCTTACACTAATCATGCATACAAATGTGTACGACCAAGATCAGGGTCTCACGGGAAGATATCACAACACAACTGTAGACACAAATTCAAATAATACAAGCTTCATATTACAAGCCAAGGGCCTCGAGGGCTCGAATACATAGCTCGATACACAAGAGTCAGCGGAAGCAAGAATATCTGAGTATAGACATAAGTTAAACAAGCCTGCCTTAAGAAGGCAAACACAAAAGCAACCACGATCGAAGAGGCAAGGCCTCCTGCCTGGGACCTCCTAACTACTCCTGGTAGTCGGCGGTCTCCACGTAGTAGCATCCGCTGGCGGTGGCTTCTGGCTCCAGGGGTCCACCATCTGGTTGCAACAACCAGAAAGAATAAAGGAAGGGGAAAAGGGGGAGCAAAGCAACCGTGAGTACTCATCCAAAGTACTTGCAAGCTTCAGATCTATACTAAGTATGCATTGGTATTAAATGGAAGTGTTGTATATGTGGATTGAACTGCAGAATTCCAGAACAGAGGGGAAGGCCTAGCCTATCGAAGACTAGCATCTTCAAGCAGCTCCAAGCATCTTGCAACATGTAGGAGAGTAAAGAATAGCAGTTTAGTTAACAAGCATGTTGTAGCATTAACACCCAAAGATCCTTCCTCGACTCCCTGTGAGAAAGCAATCCCGGAGCCACATATCCATCACATGTCTCAAGTATCCATTTCTAGTTATATAAGATCAGGATACAAGTCGAAACGTCCATTACCATGGACACGGTATTCGAATATATATCTTCCCTGCAGGGGCGCACCATGTTTTCCAACACGTTTGATTACTCTGGCCGGACACACTTTTCTAGGTCAATGCCCGGCCTCAGAAGATCAACACGTCGCAGCCCTAACTAGGCTCAGCAGAGAGGTCCCCGCCGGTCTACATCCTAAGCACTCCGGGGTCTGGGCCCATCGCCCGTTGCACTCCGGGTCGTTGAGCGACGAGCCAGGACGAGCACCACCTCATACTAGATGGCACAGGCCCGACAGGCCCACAATGTTGAACTGGACGTCTGACAAACCTTCGGCTGATACTGCGACGTCGAGGCCCATATCTATTCTGTCGTGGTGGTTAGTGCGTAAAGGCCAAATGCCAAATCAGAACAGGAACCCAAATCTGTTAGTGCATTGGGGGCTCGCGAAGACGAGCAGAGACTCATGATAATGTGACCCCATCGCCCCGTCTCATAGTCTTACGGCAAAGGCCCAGAATGCCCGGCCGTGCCATGTAGAAAACTCGTGGGTGCTCCACGAGCCCGCCCGACTTTCACATCAACTCGCGGGTACCCCTCAGGGCCGAGCCGACTTCAACAATGGTCTCAAGTAAAGTCAAGGTAACTGTGTGTCCAAACATCAAGGGGAAAACCCGAGGAACAACCCTCAGAGGATTCCACTCGATGTAATCATCAAGGTGAACGTAAGAGGAACCACCCTCGAGGTTCACACTTGAGGGGTTGCACGACAGAGTCGTATCAGGAATGGTGAAGGAGGAACCACCCTCATTGACCACGAACAAATAGCTACACTACAGAGATCTGATCAGGAGTGATGAGGTTCCACCCTCGGCACTCGATGGTAAAACTACAGAGTCGAGCAATAAAAGGGGGTGTCATGTGATGTGAGGTGGCGGGCTCTGGTCATTGATCACGTTGATCGACTCGTTGATGATGAAGCAGGGGCAACAAAGACAAGGTGGGGGTCACTGATTGATCACTAACCAACCGGTACTAAGCAGTTTAGGTTAAGCAGGTAGGTAACAATAACAGGTTACAAAAGCAGGCTATGCATCAAAATAGGAGCAATCAATAACACTAGCAAAATCTAATGCAAACATGAGAGAATGGAATGGGCGATATCGGGATGATCAATGGGGGGGCTTGCCTGGAAGCTCCGATGAAAGGGAAGAAGAGTCGTCATCGATGTAATCGATCATAGCAGCATCAACATCGGTCTCGGGGTCTACCAGAGAGAAGAGGGGGAAGAAACAATAAATACAGAGCAAACAAGTGCAATACTAAGCATGACAAGGCAACAAGCAGCGCTAGGGGTGTTCTAACGCAGGGCTACACGATACCGACGAAGGAGGGAAACATCCGGGAATGCTTTCCCGAAGTTAGGCATTTCCGGACAGATGAAATGGAGGGGAAAGGTTGCATGTTCGCTATGCTAGGGGCACATGTCAGATGAACGGTCATCGTATTTGGATTCGTCTCGGCATTTTGAGCAACTTTCATGTATACAACTTTTTCATCCGAGTTATGCATTATTTTCTATGATTTTTCAAAGATTTAAACAATTTCTAGAACTATTTATTAATTAGAAAATAAATATTAAAACGCTAGATTCACCCAGCACAGTGTACACAAAGTGTACATAGTGACTGACAGGTGGGCCAGGGGGTCCCAGTTGACCAGTCAACGTTTGACTGGTCAACAGGGGGTGGGGCCCCCTGTCATTCACACACCAGCTAATTAGGCTAACTAGTAATTAGTTTAGTTAAACATAATTAATTAAGTTAATTAATTAATCATATTTTTATTATTTATTTTTAAAATCTTTTTTAACTAGGGACGTGGGGGCCCGCTGGCAGTGGCACCAGGCCAGCGGGATGGCGCGTTAACGGGGCGGTTGTGGGCGCTGGCGCCCGCAGGCGAGGCCACCAGAGGCGAGGCCAGAGGGCGTTGCCGGGGCCTCGGCTTCGGTCGGAGTGGCGCCGTAGCGGAAGGCGGGGCGAGCTGCGAGCCGCGGTGGCTAGTGGCCGCGGGCGAGGTCAGGGGAGGCGGGACACGACGCGGGGTGGGGCTGGACGCATGGCGATGCAGCGAGGCACGCGAGGCCGATGCGGGATGCGACAGGCGTGTGGGGGGAAGCAGGGCAGGGCACGCGCGTCGGCGAGGTGAGCTGCGGCGGCCGGAGCGAGAAGACGCGGCAGCGAAAGTAGGGGCGGCGACAGGGGATGGAGAGGTTGCAGCACGAGAGGAGGGGCCATGCGGGGGGCGACGGGCGCGAGCCGAGCGAGCCCAGTGCGCGGCCGGAGCGTGGAGGCCATGCGCGGGCGTCGGGATGGCCCCGGTGAGCACGAGGACGCGGGCCGGAGTGCACACACACAATGTGGGCTTCATGAGGGGAGTCGGACGGAGGGGGCTCACCAGCCCTGTAGAGGTGCATAGGCACGCTCGGGGGAGGGACGGAGTAGCGGGGCGACGGCGATGATGTCCAGCTTAGGGAGGGACTAGCACGAGGTAGAGGCAGGGACGGGACAGTCTGGCAGTGACGGGCGGCGCCGGCGAAGGGCGCCAGGGAGAGGCGGCAGGGTCGGGACGAGGCCGACGGGGGTGACGCGGTTGTTGGGGGCGAGCACCCCCGATCCAGTTCGTGGAGGACAGTGGGTTCGTGGGAGGAGCGAGTGGGGTGTGAGGGTGGTGCGGTTTGGTCACGGGGGAGGGGTTAGTGCTACCTCTTGAGCACTGCGTTGGTTTTCCCTTGAAGAGAAAAGGATGATGCAGCAAAGTAGCGTAAGTATTTCCCTCGGTTTTTTAGAACCAAGGTATCAATCCAGTAGGAGGCCGGGCACGAGTCCCTCGCACCTACACAAACAAATAAATCCCTACACGGTCACTTACGAGAGTGAGATCTGATATATATGATGGCATAATATGTTTGGTATTTTTATGATAAAGAGGAATAAAAGATGCAAGTAAAATAAATGGCAAAGGAAATAACTAAGTATTGGAAGATTAATATGATGGAAGATAGACTCGGGGGCCATAGGTTTCACTAGCGGCTTCTCTCAAGAGCATAAGTATTTACGGTGGGTGAAAAAATTATTGTTGGGCAATTGACAGAATTGAGCATAGTTATGAGAATATCTAGGTATGATCATGTATATAGGCATCACGTCCGAAACAAGTAGACCGACTCCTGCCTGCATCTACTACTATTACTCCACACATCGACCGCTATCCAGCATGCATCTAGAGTATTAAGTTCAAGAGAACAGAGTAACGCTTTAAGCAAGATAACATGATGTAGAGGGATAAACTCATGCAATGTGATATAAACCCCATCTTGTTATCCTCGATGGCAACAATACAATACGTGCCTTGCTGCCTCTACTGTCACTGGGAAAGGACACTGCAAGATTGAACCCAAAGCTAAGCACTTCTCCCATTGCAAGAAAGATCAATCTAGTAGGCCAAATCAAACTGATAATTCAAAGAGACTTGCAAAGATAACCAATCGTACATAAAAGAATTCAGAGAAGATTCAAATACTATTCATAGATAAACTTGATCATAAACCCACAATTCATCGATCTCAACAAACACACCGCAAAAGAAGATTACATCGAATAGATCTCCACAAGAGAGGGGGAGAACTTTGTATTGAGATCCAAAAAGAGAGAAGAAGCCATCTAGCTAATAACTATGGACCCGTAGGTCTGAAGTAAACTACTCACACTTCATCGGAGGGGCTATGGTGTTGATGTAGAAGCCGTCCGTGATCGATGCCCCCTCCGGTGGAGCTCCGGAAAAGGCCCCAAGATGGGATCTCGTGGATACAGAAAGTTACGGCGGTGGAATTAGGGTTTTGGCTCCGTATCTGGTAGTTTGGGGGTACGTAGGTATATATAGGAGGAAGGAGTACGTCGGTGGAGCAACAGGGGGCTCACGAGGGTGGAGGGCGCGCCTGGGGGGTAGGCGCGCCCCCTACCTCGTGCCTTCCTTGTTGATTGCTTGACGTAGGGTCCAAGTCCTTTGGATCATGTTCATTCCGAAAATCACGTTCCCGAAGGTTTCATTCCGTTTGGACTACATTTGATATTCTTTTTCTGCGAAACCCTAAAATAGGCAAAAAAAGAGCAATTCTGGGCTGGGCCTCCGGTTAATAGGTTAGTCCCAAAAATAATATATAAGTGTATAATAAAGCCCAATAATGTCCAAAACGGAATATAATATAGCATGGAACAATCAAAAAATATAGATACGTTGGAGACGTATCAAGCATCCCCAAGCTTAATTCCTGCTCATCCTCGAGTAGGTAAATGATAAAAACAGAATTTTTGATGTGGAATGCTACTTGGCATAATTTCAATGTAATTCTTCTTAATTGTGGTATGAATATTCAGATCCGAAAGATTCAAGACAAAAGTTCAATATTCACATAGAAATAATAATACTTCAAGCATACTAACTAAGCAATTATGTCTCTTCAAAATAACATGGCCAAAGAAAGTTATCCCTACAAAATCATATAGTCTAGCTATGCTCTATCTTCACCACACAAAGTATTTAAATCATGCACAACCCCGATGACAAGCCAAGCAATTGTTTCATACTTTTGGTGTTCTCAAACTTTTTCAATCTTCACGCAATACATGAGCATGAGCCATGGACATAGCACTTTAGGTGGAATAGAATGGTGGTTGTGGAGGAGACAAAAAAGGGGGAAGATAGTCTCACATCAACTAGGCGTATCAACGGGCTATGGAGATGCCCATCAATAGATATCAATGTGAGTGAGTAGGGATTGCCATGCAACGGATGCACTAGAGCTATAAGTATATGAAAGCTCAAAAAAAGGAACTAAGTGGGTGTGCATCCAACTCGCTTGCTCACGAAGACCTAGGGCATTTTGAGGAAGCCCATCATTGGAATATACAAGCCAAGTTCTATAATGAAAAATTCCCACTAGTATATGAAAGTGATAACATAGTAGACTCTCTATTATGAAGATCATGGTGCTACTTTGAAGCACAAGTGTGGTAAAAGGATAGTAGCATTGTCCCTTCTCTCTTTTTCTCTCATTTTTTTATTTGGGCCTTTTTATGGACTCTTTTTTTCGTCCGGAGTCTCATCCCGACTTGTGGGGGAATCATAGTCTCCATCATCCTTTCCTCACTTGGGACAATGCTCTAAAAATGATGATCATCACACTTTTATTTACTTACAACTCAACAATTACAACTCAATACTTAGAACAAAATATGACTCTATGTGAATGGCTCCGGCGGTGTAACAGGATATGCAATGAATCAAGAGTGACATGTATGAAATAATTATGAACGGTGGCTTTGCCACAAATACAATGTCAACTACATGATCATGCAAAGCAATATGACAATGATGGAGCATGTCATAGTAAACGGAACGGTGGAAACTTGCATGGCAATATATCTCGGAATGGCAATGGAAATGCCATGATAGGTACATATGGTGGTTGTTTTGAGGAAGGTATATGGTGGGTGTATGATACCGGCGAAAGGTGTGCGGTATTAGAGAGGCTAGCAATGGTGGAAGGAAGAAAAGTGTGTATGATCCATGGACTCAACCTTAGTCATAAAGAACTCATATAATTATTGCAAAAATCTACAAGTTATCAAAGCAAAGTATTACGCGCATGCTCCTAGGGGATAGATTGGTAGGAAAAGACCATCGCTCGTCCCTGACCGCCACTCATAAGGAAGACAATCAATAAATAAATCATGCTCCAACTTCATCACATAATGGTTCACCATACGTGCATGCTACGGGAATCACAAACTTTAACACAAGTATTTCTCAAATTCACAACTACTCAAGTAGCATGACTCTAATATCACCATCTCCATATCTCAAAACAATTATCAAGTATCAAACTTCTCATAGTATTCAACACACTCATAAGAAATTTTTTATTAATCTTGAATGCATAACATAATTAAAGAAAATTACCATGCTGTTTTGTAGGACTCTCAAAATAATCTAAGTGAAGCATGAGAGAACAACAGTTTCTATAAAATAAATCCACCGACGTGCTCTAAAAGATATAAGTGAAGCACTAGAGCAAAAACTATATAACTCAAAAGATATAAGTGAAGCACATAGAGTATTCTAAAAAAATTTGAATCATGTGTGTCTCTCTCAAAAGGTGTGTACAACAAGGATGATTGTGGAAAACTAACAAATAAAGACTCAAATAATACAATACGCTCCAAGCAAAACACATATCATGTGATAAATAAAAATATAGCTCCAAGTAAAGTTACCGATGGAAGTCGACGAAAGAGGGGATGCCTTCCGGGGCATCCCCAAGCTTTGGCTTTTATGTGTCCTTAGATTATCTTAGGGTGCCACGGGCATCCCCAAGCTTTGGCTCTTTCCAGGCCTTGTTCCATAATCCATCAAATCTTTTACCCAAAACTTGAAAACTTCACAACACAAAACTTAAAGTAGAAAATCTCGTCAGCTCCGTTAGCGAAAGAAAATAAAACACCACTTCAAGGTACTGTAATGAACTCATTATTTATTTATATTGGTGTTAAACCTACTGTATTCCAAATTCTCTATGGTTTATAAACTATTTTACTAGCCATAGATTCATTAAAATAAGCAAACAACACACGAAAAACAGAATCTGTCAAAAACAGAACAGTCTGTAGTAATCTGTAACTAACGCAAGATCTGGAACCCCAAAAATTCTAAAATAAATTTCTGGAAGTGAGGAATTTATCTATTAATCATCTTCAACAAGAATTAACTAAATATCACTTTCCAAATAAAAATGGCAGCAATTCTCGTGAGCGCTAAAGTTTCTGTTTTTTTACAGCAAGATTAAAAAGACTTTCCCCAAGTCTTCCCAACGGTTCTACTTGGCACAAACACTAATTAAACACAAAAAAACACAACCAAAACATAGGATATATAAATTATTTATTACTAAACAGGAGCAAAAGGCAAGGAATAAAAATAAAATTGGGTTGCCTCCCAACAAGCGCTATCGTTTAACGCCCCTAGCTAGGCATAAAAGCAAGGATAGATCTAGGTATTGCCATCTTTGGTAGGCAATCCATAAGTGGCTCTCATAATAGATTCAAGAATAATAGGACATGAAGGATTTCAATCTATGTCAAGAACAATAAAATCTACGGGCACATAATTCCTATTTGCAACAATAAGAACATCATTAATTATTACCATAGGTTTCTTAATAGTGGAATCCGCAAGGTGCAAGTTTAAAGAGCAATCATCAAAATCACGGAAACCTAGCAAATCACACAAAGTCTTTGGAATCGTGGAAACACTAGCACCCAAATCACACAGAGCATAGCATTCATGATCTTTAATTTTAATTTTAATAGTATGTTCCCACTCATCATAAAGTTTTCTAGGGATAGAAACTTCCAACTCAAGTTTTTCTTCATAATATTGCATCAAAGCATCAATGATATGTTTAGTAAAAGCTTTATTTTGACTATATGCATGAGGATAATTTAGCATGGATTTCAACAAGGAAATACAATCTATCAAAGAGCAATTATCATAATTAAATTCCTTGAAATCCAAAATAGTGGGTTCATTAATATTAAAAAATTTGACTTCTTCAATCCCACTTTTAACAATTTTAGCATCAAGATCTAAAGACTCCGAATTTTTGGAACGCCAAATAGTGGGTTTAGCAACATCTAGGGTTTTAATTTCTTCAATCCCACTTTTATCAATTTTAGCATCAAGATCAACAAATTCCGAATTCTTGGAACGCCTTCTAGGTAAAGGTGGATCATATTCAGTCCCATCATTGTCAAGATTCATATTGCAAAACAAAGATTCAATAGGGGACACATCAATAACTTTTAGATCTTCATCTTTATTATCATGGAAACTAGAAGAACACGCTTTTATAAAGCAATCTTTCTTAGCACGCATCCTAGCGGTTCTTTCTTTGCACTCGTCAATGGAAATTCTCATGGCTTTGAGAGACTCATTGATATCATGCTTAGGTGGAATAGATCTAAGTTTCAAAGAATCAACATCAAGAGAAATTCTATCAATGTTCCTAGCCAACTCATCAATCTTAAGCAATTTTTCTTCAATCAAAGCATTGAAATTCTTTTGCGAAGTAATAAATTCTTTAATATTAGATTCAAAATCAGAGGGCATCTTATTATAATTTCCATAAGAATTGTTGTAGGAATTACCATAATTATTAGAGGAATTACTAGGATACGGCCTAGGATTAAAGTTTCCTCTATACGCGTTGTTACCAAAATTATTCCTACCAACAAAATTCACACCCACAGATTCATTATTATTCTCAATCAAAGTAGACAAAGGCATATCATTAGGATCAGAAGAAACACTTTTATTAGCAAATAATTTCATAAGTTCATCCATCTTTCCACTCAAAACATTAATTTCTTCTATCACATGCACTTTCTTATTAGTAGATCTTTCAGTGTGCCATTGAGAATAATTAACCATAATATTATCTAGGAGTTTAGTGGCTTCTCCTAAAGTGATTTCCATAAAAGTGCCTCCCGCGGCCGAATCTAAAAGATTTCTAGAAGCAAAATTCAATCCGGCATAATTTTTTGTATAATCATCCACAAATTCAAACCATGTTAGGGCAATTACGTATCATTAATTTCATCCTCTCCCAAGCTTGTGCGACATGTTCATGATCAAGTTGCTTAAAATTCATAATATCATTTCTAAGAGAGATGATCTTAGCGGGAGGAAAATACTTAGAGATAAAAGCATCTTTGCACTTATTCCACGAATCAATACTATTTTTAGGCAAAGACGAAAACCAAGCTTTAGCACGATCTCTAAGCGAAAAAGGGAATAGCTTCAATTTAAAAATATCATTATCCACATCTTTCTTCTTTTGCATATCACATAAATCAAACGAAGCTATTCAGATGGGTAGCGGAATCTTCACTAGGAAGGTCGGCAAATTGATCTTTCATGACAAGATTCAACAAAGCAGCATTGATTTCACAAGATTCAGTATCGGCAAGAGGAGCAATTGGAGTGCTAAGGAAATCATTGTTGTTGGTATTGGTGAAGTCACACAATTTAGTATTATCTTGAGCCATCGTGACAAGCAAGCAATCCAACACACAAGCAAACAAGAGACGGGCAAAAAGAGGCAAATAGAGAAAGAGTGGGAGGATGGAGAAAGAGGGCGAATAAAACGGCAAGGGTGAAGTGGGGGAGAGGAAAACGAGAGGCAAATGGCAAATAATGTAATGCGGGAGATAAGGGTTTGTAATGGGTACTTGGTATGTCTTGACTTGCAACGGCGCCACAAGTGACTCGTTGTCGGGAGTCAAATCTTGACTTGTCTTGCGCGAACCTCCCCGGCAACGGCGCCAGAAATCCTTCTTGCTACCTCTTGAGCACTGCGTTGATTTTCCCTTGACGAGGAAAGGGTGATGCAGCAAAGTAGCATAAGTATTTCCCTAAGTTTTTGAGAACCAAGGTATCAATCCAGTAGGAGGCCGCGCACGAGTCCCTCGCACCTACACAAACAAATAAATCCTCGCAACCAACGCGATAAGGGGTTGTCAATCCCTACACGGACACTTACGAGAGTGAGATCTGATAAATATGATAGGATAATATTTTTGGTATTTTTATGATAAAGAGAAATAAAATATGCAAGTAAAATAAATGGCAAAGGAAATAACTAAGTATTAGAAGATTAATATGATGGAAGATAGACCCGGGGGCCATAGGTTTCACTAGTGGCTTCTCTCAAGAGCATAAGTATTTACGGTGGGTAAACAAATAACTGTTGGGCAATTGACAGAATTGAGCATAGTTATGAGAATATCTAGGTATTATCATGTATATAGGCATCACGTCCGAAACAAGTAGACCGACTCCTGCCTGCATCTACTACTATTACTCCACACATCGACCGCTATCCAGCATGCATCTAGAGTATTAAGTTCAAGAGAACAGAGTAACGCTTTAAGCAAGATGACATGATGTAGAGGGATAAACTCATGCAATATGATATAAACCCCATCTTGTTATCCTCAATGGCAACAATACAATATGTGCCTTGCTGCCCCTACTATCACTGGGAAAGGACACCGCAAGATTGAACCCAAAGCTAAGCACTTCTCCCATTGCAACAAAGATCAATCTAGTAGGCCAAACCAAACTGATAATTCGAAGAGACTTGCAAAGGTAACCAATCATACATAAAAGAATTCGGAGAAGATTCAAATATTGTTCATAGATAAACTTGACCATAAACCCACAATTCATCGGTCTCAACAAACACACCGCAAAAGAAGATTACATCGAAAAGATCTCCACAAGAGAGGGGGAGAACTTTGTATTGAGATCCAAAAAGAGAGAAAAGGCCATCTAGCTAATAACTATGGACCCGTAGGTCTGAAGTAAACTATACACACTTCATCGGAGGGGCTATGGTGTTGATGTGGACGCCCTCCATGATTGATGCCCCCTCCGGCGGAGCTCCGGAAAAGGCCCCAATATGGGATCTTGTGGATACAGAAAGTTACGGCTGTGGAATTAGGGTTTTGGCCCCGCATCTGGTAGTTTGGGGGTACGTAGGTATATATAGGAGGAAGGAGTACGTCGATGGAGCAACAGGGGGGCCACAAGGGTGGAGGGTGCGCCTGGGGGCGGGGGATGTTGTTGGAAATATGCCCTAGAGGCAATAATAAAAGCATTATTATTATATTTCTTTGTTCATGATAATTGTCTTTATTCATGCTATAACTGTATTATCCGGAAATCGTAGTACACGTGTGAATACATAGACCATAATATGTCCCTAGTAAGCCTCTAGTTGACTAGCTCGTTGATCAACAGATAGTCATGATTTCCTGGCTATGGACATTGGATGTCATTGATAACGGGATCACGTCATTAGGAGAATGATGTGATGGACAAGACCCAATCCTAAGCATAGCACAAAGATCGTGTAGTTCGTTTGCTAGAGCTTTTTCCAATGTCAAGTATCTTTTCCTTTGACCATGAGATCGTGTAACTGCCGGATACCGTAGGAATGCTTTGGGTGTATCAAACGTCACAACGTAACTGGGTGACTATAAAGGTGCATTACAGGTATCTCCGAAAGTGTCTGTTGGGTTGACACGGATCGAGACTGGGATTTGTCACTCCATATAACAGAGAGGTATCACTGGGCCCACTCGGTAATGCATCATCATTATGAGCTCAAGGTGACCAAGTGGTTGGTCACGGGATCATGCATTACGGTACGAGTAAAGTGACTTGCCGGTAACGAGATTGAACAAGGTATTGGGATACCGACGATCAAGTCTCGGGCAAGTAACATACCGATTGACAAAGGGAATTGTATACGGGGTTGATTAATCCTCGACATCGTGGTTCATCCGATGAGATCATCGTGGAGCATGTGGGAGCCATCATGGGTATCCAGATCCCGCTGTTGGTTATTGACCGGAGAGTCGTCTCGGTCATGTCTGCTTGTCTCCCGAACCCGTAGGGTCTACACACTTAAGGTTCGGTGACGCTAGGGTTGTGAAGATATGTATATGCAGTAACCCGAATGTTGTTCGGAGTCCCGGATGAGATCCCGGACGTCACGAGGAGTTCCGGAATGGTCCGGAGGTAAAGAATTATATATAGGAAGTGTTGTTTCGGCCATCGGGACAAGTTTCGGGGTTATCGGTATTGTACCGGGACCACCGGAGGGGTCCCGGGGGCCCACCGGGTGGGGCCACCTGTCCCGGGGGGCCACATGGGCTGTAGGGGGTGCGCCTTGGCCTTCATGGGCCAAGGGCACCAGCCCTACTAGGCCCATGCGCCTAGGGTTTCCACCACGGAGGAGTCCAAGTGGTGGAAGGCACCCCGAGGTGCCTTGGGGGGGAGGGAAACCCTCCCCTGGCCGCCGCACCTAGGAGATTGGATCTCCTAGGCTGCGCACCACCCCCCTCGGCCCTCCTATATATAGTGGGGGAAAGGAGAGATTTCATACCTCAGCCTTTGGTGCTTCCTCTCTCCCCGTTATGTCTCTCTCTCGTAGTATAGGCGAAGCCCTGCTACTGTGACGCCCTGCATCCACCACCACGCCGTCGTGCTGCTGGATCTTCATCAACCTCTCTTCCCCCCTTGCTGGATCAAGAAAGGAGGAGACGTCATCCGTTCCGTACGTGTGTTGAACGCGGAGGCACCGTCCGTTCGGTGCTTGATCATCGGTGATTTGAATCACGTCGTGTTCGACTACATCATCCCCGTTCTTTGAACGCTTCCGCTCGCGATCTACAAGGTACGTAGATGCATCTAATCACTCATTGCTAGATGAACTCCTAGATGGATCTTGGTGAAACGAGTAGGAAATTTTTTGTTTTCTGCAACGTTCCCCAATAGTGGCATCATGAGCTAGGTCTATGCGTAGTTCTCTTGCACTAGTAGAACACAAAGTCGTTGTGGGCGTTGATTTTGTTCAATATGCTTGCCGTTACTAGTCTTATCTTGATTCGGCGGCATCGTGGGATGAAGCGGCCCGGACCGACCTTACACGTACTCTTACGTGAGACAGGTTCCACCGACTGACATGCACTAGTTGCATAAGGTGGCTAGCGGGTGTCTGTCTCTCCTACTTTAGTCGGATCAGATTTGATGAAAAGGGTCCTTATGAAGGGTAAATAGCAATTGGCATATCACGTTGTGGTCTTTGCGTAGGTAAGAAACGTTCTTGCTAGAAACCCATAGCAGCCACGTAAAACATGCAAACAACAATTAGAGAACGTCTAACTTGTTTTTGCAGGGTATGCTATGTGATGTGATATGGCCAAAGTTGTGATGAATGATGAATGATCTATATTGATGTATGAGATGTTCATGCTATTGTAATAGGAATCACAACTTACATGTCGATGAGTATGACGGTGACAGGATGATCATGGAGCCCCAAGATGGAGATCAAAGGAGCTATGTGATATTGGCCATATCATGTCACTATTATTATTTGATTGCATGTGATGTTTATCATGTTTTGCATCTTGTTTGCTTAGAACGACGGTAGTAAATAAGATGATCCCTCATAATAATTTCAAGAAAGTGTTCCCCCTAACTGTGCACCGTTGCTATAGTTCGTCGTTTCGAAGCACCACGTGATGATCGGGTGTGATAGATCCTTACGTTCACATACAACGGGTGTAAGACAGATTTACACACGCAATACACTTAGGTTGACTTGACGAGCCTAGCATGTGCATAGACATGGCCTCGGAACACAGAAGACCGAAAGGTCGAGCATGAGTCGTATAGAAGATACGATCAACATGAAGATGTTCACCGACGTTGACTAGTCCGTGTCACGTGATGATCGGACACGGCCTAGCCAACTCGGATCATGTTATACTTAGATGACTAGAAGAGGGATGTCTATCTAAGTGGGAGTTCATTAATAATTTGATTAGATGAACTTAATTATCATGAACTTAGTCTAAAATCTTTACAATATGTCTTGTAGATCAAATGGCCAACGTTGTATTCAATTTCAACGCGTTCCTAGAGAAAACCAAGCTGAAAGACGATGGCAGCAACTATACGGACTGGGTCCGGAACCTGAGGATCATCCTCATAGCTGCCAAGAAAGATTATGTCCTACAAGCACCGCTAGGTGATCCACCCGTCCCACAGAACCAAGACGCTATGAACGCTTGGCAGACACGTACTGATGACTACTCCCTCGTTCAGTGCGGCATGCTTTACAGCTTAGAACCGGGGCTCCAAAAGCGTTTTGAGAGACATGGCGCATATGAGATGTTCGAAGAGCTGAAAATGGTTTTCCAAGCTCATGCCCGGGTCGAGAGATATGAAGTCTCCGACAAATTCTTCAGCTGTAAGATGGAGGAAAATAGTTCTGTCAGTGAGCACATACTCACTATGTCTGGGTTACATAACCGCTTGACTCAGCTGGGAGTTAATCTCCCGGATGACGCGGTCATTGACAGAATCCTCCAGTCGCTTCCACCAAGCTACAAGAGCTTTGTGATGAACTTCAATATGCAGGGGATGGAAAAAACCATTCCTGAAGTATTTGCAATGCTGAAATCAGCAGAGGTAGAAGTCAAGAAGGAACATCAAGTGTTGATGGTCAATAAAACCACCAAGTTCAAGAAGGGCAAGGGTAAAAAGAACTTTGAGAAGGACGGCAAGGAAGTTGCCGCGCCCGGCAAGCAAGCTGCTGGGAAGAAGAAGTCAAAGTATGGACCCAAGCCTGAGACGGAGTGCTTTTATTGCAAAGGGAAGGGTCACTGGAAGCGGAACTGCCCCAAATACTTAGCGGACAAGAAGGCCGGCAAAACAAAAGGTATATGTGATATACATGTAATTGATGTGTACCTTACCAGTACTCGAAGTAACTCCTGGGTATTTGATACCGGTGCCGTTGCTCATATTTGTAACTCACAGCAGGAGCTGCAGAATAAACAGAGACTGGGGAGGGACGAGGTGACGATGCGCGTCGGGAATGGTTCCAAGGTCGATGTGATCGCCGTCGGCACGCTACCTCTACATTTACCTGCGGGATTAGTTATAAACCTCAATAATTGTTATTTCATGCCAAGTTTGAGCATGAACATTGTATCAGGATCTCGTTTAATACGAGATGGCTACTCATTTAAATCTGAGAATAATGGTTGTTCTATTTATATGAGAGATATGTTTTATGGTCATGCTCCGATGGTCAATGGTTTATTCTTAATGAATCTCGAAGTAATATTACACATATTCATAGTATGGATACCAAAAGATGTAAGGTTGATAATGATAGTCCCACATACTTGTGGCACTGCCGCCTTGGTCACATAGGTGTCAAACGCATGAAGAAACTCCATGCAGATGGACTTTTGGAGTCTCTTGATTATGAATCATTTGACACGTGCGAACCATGCCTCATGGGTAAAATGACCAAGACTCCGTTCTCAGGAACAATGGAGCGAGCAACCAACTTATTGGAAATCATACATACTGATGTGTGCGGTCCAATGAGTGTTGAGGCTCGCGGTGGCTATCGTTATGTTCTCACCCTCACTGATGACTTAAGTAGATATGGGTATGTCTACTTAATGAAACACAAGTCTGAAACCTTTGAAAAGTTCAAGGAATTTCAGAGTGAAGTTGAGAATCAACATGACAGGAAAATCAAGTTTCTACGATCAGATCGTGGAGGAGAATACTTGAGTCACGAATTTGGCACACACTTAAGAAAATGTGGAATAGTTTCACAACTCACGCCGCCTGGAACACCTCAGCGTAATGGTGTGTCCGAACGTCGTAATCGCACTCTATTAGATATGGTGCGATCTATGATGTCTCTTACCGACTTACCGCTATCTTTTTGGGGCTATGCTTTAGAGACTGCCGCATTCACTTTAAATAGGGCTCCGTCGAAATCCGTTGAGACGACACCGTTTGAATTATGGTTTGGGAAGAAACCTAAGCTGTCGTTTCTAAAAGTTTGGGGATGCGATGCTTATGTCAGGAAACTTCAACCTGAAAAGCTCGAACCCAAATCGGAAAAATGCGTCTTCATAGGATACCCTAAAGAAACCATTGGGTATATCTTCTACCTCAGATCCGAAGGCAAGATCTTTGTTGCCAAGAATGGATCCTTTCTGGAGAAAGAGTTTCTCTCAAAAGAAGTAAGTGGGAGGAAAGTAGAACTTGATGAAGTATTGCCTCTTGAACCAGAAAATGGCGCAACTCAAGAAAATGTTCCTGAGGCGCCTGCACCGACTAGAGAGGAAGTTATTGATGATGATCAAGATACTTTTGATCAAGCTCCTACTGAAATTCGAAGGTCCACAAGGACACGTTCCGCACCAGAGTGGTACGGCAACCCTGTCTTGGAAATCATGTTGTTAGACAACAGTGAACCTTCGAACTATGAAGAAGCGATGGCAGGCCCGGATTCCGACAAATGGCTAGAAGCCATGAAATCCGAGATAAGATCCATGTATGAAAACGAAGTATGGACTTTGACTGACTTGCCCGTTGAATGGCGAGCCATAGAAAATAAATGGATCTTCAAGAAGAAGACAGACGCGGATGGTAATGTGACCATCTATAAAGCTCGGCTTGTCGCTAAGGGTTATCGACAAGTTCAAGGAATTGACTACGATGAGACTTTCTCACCGGTAGCGAAGCTAAAGTCCGTCCGAATCATGTTAGCAATTGCCGCATTCTACGATTATGAGATATGGCAAATGGACGTCAAAACGGCATTCCTTAATGGTTTCCTTAAGGAAGAGTTGTATATGATGCAGCCGGAAGGTTTTGTCGATCCTAAGAATGCTGACAAGGTGTGCAAGCTCCAACGCTCGATTTATGGGCTGGTGCAAGCATCTCGGAGTTGGAACATTCACTTTGATGAGATGATCAAAGCGTTTGGATTTACGCAGACTTATGGAGAAGCCTGCGTTTACAAGAAAGTGAGTGGGAGCTCTGTAGCATTTCTCATATTATATGTAGATGACATACTTTTGATGGGAAATGATATAGAACTCTTGGACAGCATCAAGGCCTACTTGAATAAGAGTTTTTCAATGAAGGACCTTGGAGAAGCTACTTATATATTAGGCATCAAGATCTATAGGGATAGATCAAGACGCCTCATAGGTCTTTCACAAAGCACATACCTTGATAAGATTTTGAAGAAGTTCAAAATGGATCAGTCCAAGAAAGGGTTCTTGCCTGTTTTGCAAGGTCTAAGATTGAGCTCAGCTCAATGCCCGACCACGGCAGAAGAGATAGAAGAGATGAGTATCATCCCCTATGCCTCAGCCATAGGTTCTATTATGTATGCCATGCTGTGTACCAGACCTGATGTAAACCTTGCCGTAAGTTTGGTAGGAAGGTACCAAAGTAATCCCGGCAAGGAACACTGGACAGCGGTCAAGAATATCCTGAAGTACCTGAAAAGGACAAAGGACATGTTTCTCGTTTATGGAGGTGACGAAGAGCTCGTCGTAAAGGGTTACGTCGACGCTAGCTTCGACACAGATCTGGATGACTCTAAGTCACAAACCGGATACGTGTATATGTTGAATGGTGGAGTAGTGAGCTGGTGCAGCTGCAAACAGAGCGTCGTGGCGGGATCTACATGTGAAGCGGAGTACATGGCAGCCTCGGAGGCAGCACATGAAGCAATATGGGTGAAGGAGTTCATCACCGACCTAGGAGTCATACCCAATGCGTCGGGGCCAATCAAACTCTTTTGTGACAACACTGGAGCTATTGCACTTGCCAAGGACCCCAGGTTTCACAAGAAGACAAGGCACATCAAGCGTCGCTTCAACTCCATTCGTGAAAATGTTCAAGATGGAGACATAGAGATTTGTAAAGTACATACGGACTTGAATATAGCAGATCCGTTGACTAAACCTCTCCCTAGGGCAAAACATGATCAACACCAGAATTCCATGGGTGTTCGATTCATCACAATGTAACTAGATTATTGACTCTAGTGCAAGTGGGAGACTGTTGGAAATATGCCCTAGAGGCAATAATAAAAGCATTATTATTATATTTCTTTGTTCATGATAATTGTCTTTATTCATGCTATAACTGTATTATCCGGAAATCGTAATACACGTGTGAATACATAGACCATAATATGTCCCTAGTAAGCCTCTAGTTGACTAGCTCGTTGATCAACAGATAGTCATGATTTCCTGGCTATGGACATTGGATGTCATTGATAACGGGATCACGTCATTAGGAGAATGATGTGATGGACAAGACCCAATCCTAAGCATAGCACAAAGATCGTGTAGTTCGTTTGCTAGAGCTTTTTCCAATGTCAAGTATCTTTTCCTTTGACCATGAGATCGTGTAACTCCCGGATACCGTAGGAATGCTTTGGGTGTATCAAACGTCACAACGTAACTGGGTGACTATAAAGGTGCATTACAGGTATCTCCGAAAGTGTCTGTTGGGTTGACACGGATCGAGACTGGGATTTGTCACTCCATATAACGGAGAGGTATCACTGGGCCCACTCGGTAATGCATCATCATTATGAGCTCAAGGTGACCAAGTGGTTGGTCACGGGATCATGCATTACGGTACGAGTAAAGTGACTTGCCGGTAACGAGATTGAACAAGGTATTGGGATATCGACGATCGAGTCTCGGGCAAGTAACATACCGATTGACAAAGGGAATTGTATACGGGGTTGATTAATCCTCGACATCGTGGTTCATCCGATGAGATCATCGTGGAGCATGTGGGAGCCATCATGGGTATCCAGATCCCGCTATTGGTTATTGACCGGAGAGTCGTCTCGGTCATGTCTGCTTGTCTCCCGAACTCGTAGGGTCTACACACTTAAGGTTCGGTGACGCTAGGGTTGTGAAGATATGTATATGCAGTAACCCGAATGTTGTTCAGAGTCCCGGATGAGATCCTGGACGTCACGAGGAGTTCCGGAATGGTCCGGAGGTAAAGAATTATATATATGAAGTGTTGTTTCGGCCATCGGGACAAGTTTCGGGGTTATCGGTATTGTACCGGGACCACCGGAGGGGTCCCGGGGGCCCACCGGGTGGGGCCACCTGTCCCGGGGGGCCACATGGGCTGTAGGGGGTGCGCCTTGGCCTTCATGGGCCAAGGGCACCAGCCCTACTAGGCCCATGCGCCTAGGGTTTCCACCACGGAGGAGTCCAAGTGGTGGAAGGCACCCCGAGGTGCCTTGGGGGGGAGGGAAACCCTCCCCTGGCCGCCGCACCTAGGAGATTGGATCTCCTAGGCTGCGCACCACCCCCCTTGGCCCTCCTATATATAGTGGGGGAAAGGAGAGATTTCATACCTCAGCCTTTGGTGCTTCCTCTCTCCCCGTTACGTCTCTCTCTCGTAGTATAGGCGAAGCCCTGCTACGGTGACGCCCTGCATCCACCACCACGCCGTCGTGCTGCTGGATCTTCATCAACCTCTCTTCCCCCCTTGCTGGATCAAGAAAGGAGGAGACGTCATCCGTTCCGTACGTGTGTTGAACGCGGAGGCACCGTCCGTTCGGTGCTTGATCATCGGTGATTTGAATCACGTCGTGTTCGACTACATCATCCCCGTTCTTTGAACGCTTCCGCTCGCGATCTACAAGGTACGTAGATGCATCTAATCACTCGTTGCTAGATGAACTCCTAGATGGATCTTGGTGAAACGAGTAGGAAATTTTTTGTTTTCTGCAACGTTCCCCAACAGATGTGACGCCCCGAGACCGTTGCGCCAGGTGTCTTTCGGTGTTTCGTTGTTGTTGCCTTGTCATTTGCTTGCGTGTCGCATCTTGTCATGTCATCATGTGCATTGCATCATCATGTTTTTCAAAACTTGCATTCATCCGGGTTGTCCGAGTTCTCTCCGTTATCCGTTCTGAGCCCAACCACTCTTGCACGCGCCCGCGGCACGTCCAAAGTATTATTTTATAAGTGGCCAGAAAATGTTCTCGGAATGGGTTGAAAGTTGGCATGTGGCGTTGTTTTGTTGTCAGTAGACCGCCTGCCAAGTTTCATCGCATTCAGAGTCTGTTTGACGTCCCAACGGATAACTATAACGGCAGTATAGCCGGTCTTTTCGTCGGACGTTTTTGGTCTCCGGAAACCGTGCCGGGCTGCATCTCTCCCCTGTTCTCTCAGACCAACCTGCTCTTCACAACCCGCCAGACCCAACCTAACCTCTCTCGTCAGCCCGTGGCCCTCCTCGCGCGCGCGTCCGAAAGTTGTCCTGAACCCGACACGGACTGTCGCCACCATTGTGTCCGGATCATCCCCAAACATCTACAAAATATCTTCGTTTTGTTAATTGGACTCCCTAGCTATTTATTCGCGACCGTCCGTTTTCGATCAGAGGGACCGAGGTAGCCCCTAACCTAATCTGTGAGGTATATATAGTCCACCCTTAGTCATTTTGGACGAGCGTCTCGACCCCCCTGCTTCGCTAGCGCGTTGACCGCGCCCTCTTTCTCGAGTCGCCAGGGCCCAGCGGCCCTCCTGCAGCCTCCCTCCCGATCTGGGCCAGGCCCACTGGGTGAGAAGCCCCTCTAGCCCCTCTGTTCGTTGGGCCAACCAGATCCGGCCCGTATCGTCTTTTTCTACATAGAACGTTTTTCCTTTTTTTTCAGAGAACGTTGTTTTGCAGATAGATCCCTAAACTTCATGCATATAATAACTTAAGAACCGTGCATCGGATTAAAACAAACTTAATGTGAAACTTGCTTAGTTTTTCATCTAGTTTAATAATATGTCATTTTCATCCATGTTTAAAATGCTTAAAATGTTGTTTGTTTAAATTTTCTCATGTGCCATGCTAAAATGATTTAATTCATATCTAAATAACCGTAACTCGGAATTTCATAAACTTTATATGTAAATGGGGTAGAATTGTGCCTAGTTTAACATGGTGACATTGCTTTGCATGTTTAACAACTATAAAATATGGTTTGGGGCAGAACAGTACCAAACCTAAAATTATGCACATGAGGAGTTTCCGGACTTGTTGTTTTGTTGTACCGGCCTCATTTAAACTTGCCTAGATTAGATAGTTTCATCATGCTTCACCTCTTGCCATGCTAACAACATTTAATCTTGTTGGGTACCTAAACGAGAGAGAACTAAATAAGTCATGTGGTGTTTTCTTCAATATGCAACTCCGTTGCATATTGAGCTCCACTTAATTTGTAGGGTTGCTTGTGCACTTTGCCATGCCATGCTTCTTTAAACCGGACATGCATCATACTTGATTGTGCATCATGCCATGTTTATGTGGTGGTTGTTTACCATGATTGTTTGCTTCTTTCCGGTGTTGCTTCTTCGTGTTGGTTCTGATAAAGTCGCGTTTGTGAGGACCCGTTCGTCTACGTCCGTTTGTCTTCTTCATGGACTCGTTCTTCTTCCTTGCAGGATTTCAGGCAAGATGACCATACCCTCAAAATCACTTCTATCTTTGCTTGCTAGTTGCTCGCTCTTTTGCTATGCCTATGTTGCGATACCTACCACTTGCTTATCGTGCCTCCCATATTGTTGAACCAAGCCTCTAACCCACCTTGTCCTAGCAAACCGTTGTTTGGCTATGTTACCGCTTTGCTCAGCCCCTCTTATAGCGTTGTTAGTTGCAGGTGAAGATTGAAGTTTGTTCCTTGTTGGAACATGGAGATGTTGTTCCTTGTTGGAACATGTTTACTTGTTGGGATATCACAATATCTCTTATTTAATTAATGCATCTATATACTTGGTAAAGGGTGGAAGGCTCGGCCTTATGCCTGGTGTTTTGTTCCACTCTTGCCGCCCTAGTTTCCGTCATATCAGTGTTATGTTCCCGGATTTTGTGTTCCTTACGCGGTTGGGTATAATGGGAACCCCTTGACAGTTCGCCTTGAATAAAACTCCTCCAGCAAGGCCCAACATTGGTTTTACCATTCGCCACCTAGCCTTTTCTTTCCCTTGAGTCGGCCGGCTCAAGGGTCATCTTTATTTAAACCCCCGGGCCAGTGCTCCTCTGAGTGTTGGTCCACCGTGTCAGCCGCCGGTGGCCACCAGGGGCAACTCTGGGCTGGCCTACCGGAAGTTTGGACAATCCGGTGTGCCCTGAGAAAGAGATATGTGCAGCTCCTATCGGGATTTGTTGGCACATTCGGGTGGCTTTGCTAGTCTTGTTTTATCATTGTTGAAATGTTTTGTAATCGGGATTCCGAGTCTGATCGGGTCTTTCCGCTAGAAGGAATATCCTTCGTTGACCGTGAGAGCTTGTGATGGGCTAAGTTGGGACACCCCTGCAGGGTTATGAACTTTCGAAAGCCGTACCCGTGGTTATGGGCAGATGGGAATTTGTTAATGTCCGGTTGTAGAAAACCTGAAGTTGATCTTAATTAAAATACAACAACCGCGTGTGTAACCGTGATGGTCTCTTCTCCGCGGAGTCCGGGAAGTGAACACGGTGTTGGGGTTATGCTTGACGTAGGTTGTTCTAGGATCACTTCTTGATCATAGTTGTTCGACCGTGCTTTTGCCTTCTCTTCTCGCTCCCATTTGCGTATGTTAGCCACCAAATATGCTAGTCGCTTGCTGCAGCTCCACCTCTTACCTTTTACCTTACCCATTAGCTTAAATAGTCTTGATCGCGAGGGTGTGAGATTGCTGAGTCCCTGTGACTCACAGATACTTCCAAAAACCAGTTTGCAGGTGCCGTTGAACCGAGCAGGTGACGCAACCAAGCTCAAGGAGGAACTCGATGAAGATCTTGTCCTTTGTGTTGTTTCGTTCTAGTTGTTCAGTAGTGGAGCCCAGTCGGGACGATCAGGGATCTGTGTAGCATTTGGGGTAGTCTTCTTTTATTTTGGTTGCGTAGTCGGACCTTGATTGTATCAGGATGATGTAATGCTTTATTTATGTATTGTGTGAAGTGGCGATTGTAAGCCAACTATGTATCTCTTTCCCTTATGTATTATATGGGTTGTGTGAAGATTACCTCACTTGCGACATTGCTTTCAACGCGGTTATGCCTCTAAGTCGTGCTTCGACACGTGGGAGATATAGCCGCATCAAGGGCATTACAAGTTGGTATCAGAGCCTTCCCAGACCTTAGGAGCCCCCACTGCTTGATCGAATTAGCTGACGAGTTGAGTCTAGAAAAATGTTTTGAGTCATTTAGGAATTATATATCGGAGAGTTAGGAATTCTTTTACTCCCCAGTCCCTTTGTCGCTCTGGTGAGGCATCCTGACGTAGAGTTTTGACTCTTCTCTTCTCAAATTTCACTAAAAAAATTTAGGATCGCGCGGGTATTTTGGAATCGTTCCGATGGTTTTGTGACGAGAACATTGTTCTTGGTGCCTCCTGACATTTAGGGGTTGTGGCAGTGTCCCGGGGAGTTGAGCTCCGAGGTGTTGTCGTCACAATTTTATCGTTGCAGTTCTGGAATACCTGAGATTAGTTTCACCGACATCGAAAATCTCTTTTATGCAGTTGTTGGTGAGATAACCTCGACGCCACCCAGTACTGGGGCGGGAGTTCGGGAGTATTGCCATAACTCGTATAACAGATGCTTTTCAAAGGTTGAGGTAGACGATTTCCGAAGGTTTCTTGGTTATGTGTTGAAGGATGGATACAGCTGGATGTAGGATTTGCTAGTTTTGGGTGAGATATTATGCTTCCCCTGTATCCCCAACACCTGATTGCATAACTGGGAAAATTTCGGGAGTTTCATAAGTGGGAATTCAAGTAGCTTTTAGGATATCTTTCCGACAGATGTATGATATGAAATTGGGGTTCGACGTCTAGTGGTCCGCCTATCCACGGTTGGTTTTACAGTGGTCTCGTTGTGTCTTAAAGAGTCCTTGGCTATGCCGACTCGGGGACGCTTCGTATGTCGTGTGCACTGCCTTGTACATGATGGTGTTGTATGATCGAGCTTGGGTAGGCCCCACCACGAAAACTTCGGACGAAATCTCTATCATATGTTTGTTCCGGCTTATTTTGCAAGCCAATCCTTTGTTTTGTTTTCAGTTGTGGTATTCGAGTTGCTTCAATGTCTAATGTTGATTCCATACCTTCCCCAAATGGTGTTCTCATACTCCGATGTGAATACTAATCCTTCTCGATAATCGAGATTGTCATATCACTCCTTTTCACCGGTGTGTTTCTCTTCAAGTGGATCCAATCATTTTTCAACATCCGCAAGATCAACTCAAATTTTTGGTCAACGGTGTTTGTTTTATCCGTCTCCAAGTTGTCTTTGTTTTCCCACCCTCCCACCCCTTTTCTTCGAGGACTAAGATTTTTCTTAATCAAATATCCATTTTATTCATGTGAAGTCTCTTCTTTCTTTTCTTTCAATATTCTTATCCGGTGATTCTCATGAAGATTCTAACGGAACCTCAAGTTCATCATTATTCATTCTCTTTCTTCTCTGGTGAAACTAATTCAAGCTTTGTTGATCATACCCTTCCCTCGTTTCAAATGCCTTCTCTTGCCGGTACACCTCTTAATCATCCACTTCTCGATATTCAATTGTTCCGGAGTGTTCAAGATATCTCGAAGATTCGTGGTTCCACTCTACATTCATTCAAGATCTTTCAAGGATGTTACCTCATTCAAGCCATCACTTTTCAACCGGCGCAATCTATCTTCTAAATCATTCAACGGTGTTTTTCTTTTGAGTGGGCCCTAACCCACAGGTCTTTTCTAGGATCTTACCTGGCTCTTCTTATTTTACCGGAGCTTCTCAAATTCTTTTCAAAGTTTGACGTAAGAATGAATTATCATCAGTCTTATATTTTTTCTCCAAGATCTGTCGAATTCTTTTCATCGTTGGCTCAACCTATTCGTTTTGATTCTTCCGGAGTGCCTAAATAAGTCATGATGGTATTTCTCGTCGTCATTCTCAGTTTGGAAGACCGAAGAAGATTCTTCTTTGAACCTTGCTCCATTCTCTTCAAGATTCGTCATTCGAGATTATTGCCATCCTCTCATAATTGTTTTTTTTCGATTGTCAGAATTCTTTTCATCTATCCGGAGCAATTCAAGAGTCTTCTCAGTTTGTTTCTCTGGAGCCCATCATCTCAAAATTATTCATGTTAGCTTTCAGCTATCATTCAAAATCTTACCGGTGCGACGATTAAATATTCTCTAATCAGTTCAGGATCTTTTCATTCTCATGTATCTAGATTCTCTCAAGTATCCTCGTTCATTTCATAATTCTTCCCGGTGTCTCTTTATCTTTTCTTCAATCGTTTTCAATTCTTACAGTGGTTCGTTCAAGAGTTTTTCTTCCTTCGTGTATCATATCTATGCATTCGTGCTTTTCAAATTCTACCGGTGGATCGTTGAAGACCTTCCCAAGTTCATGCTATATCTCTCTTCAATCCGTTGCAACTGGAATAAGTAGTATGCGAAATCCGTTTCTTGTCATCAATTTAATTGGTGAAGGTTAAGCATAATGTAATTCTTATTCTTGTTTCATCCAAATGATTAATTCCCTATTCCGGAGGTTCATCAAAATTCTTGATCTCAATTGTTCATCTTATCTTTTTTTCCCCGGAGTTCCAACCTCTTTCAATTATATCGCCACGGAGATCCATCTAAATCATTGCAAGGTTTCACTTTGTGTTTTCAACTTCTCTTCCTTTTCATTATCCTTTTGTTACCGGAGTTCTTCATCAAGGTTCTACATGATGGTTCATCAAGGATTTAATTTCTTTCTCGAGGTGTGCATCAACACTCTTTTCTAAGGAGCTCAAGTATTCTTCTCCGTGCAGTCCGGAGTGCAATTCTTTTTACCATATTATTGGAGGTGGTATTATGTCATTCTTGTTATTTTGAGTTCATGTTTCATGATGCACTTGTTAAGAATGAGGTATTTTAAATCCATCAACCTCTTCGTTGGAGTTATCTTGTGTCATGTTTCACCTAAAGCCTTCCCTAAGGATTGTTGCTATTTATGGTGCTCATAAATGACCCAAGTTCTTCTTTTATCCTTCCGGTGAATAAGCTTTCTCGTCTCCTAGTTCATATCAATCCAATTCTTCTTCCCGTGAGTGGCAGGTTGTCACCTCATAATTTGAGATGTATTCCATAAGACCATATCAAGATTATTCTTTTCATTGTTGGTGTTCCAACAACTCCGTTCGACCCTTCTCCTAAGGATGCCTTCTCAAACTCTTTTGTGACAGAAGTTGGCATTTTCTTCTCCATTCTTTTATTTCAATTATCTATATTCTATTCTTTCATTCTGGAGGCATTGTGATGTTGCTCTTTTCAACCCATCATCTCGTTTGTCAAAGATCATGTTCTTTCCTTTTGTTTATCCATTCAACTGGAGTGTCGTGTTTTCATTCGAGCTCTCTCATCTTATCAAGTTTTACCTCCATTCTCAACCGGAGTGCTGTCTGAAATCTTTCTTACCCCTTGTGCCATTTTTTTCAATAGTTCCGGAGGCAGTGTGTTGTTGATTTCATCAAGTATCTTCTCATCTTGTCAAGCTCTTGTTCACTTCTTTCCATTTACAGTCGGAGTGCTGTCCAAATTATATCATTCTTTTTCCTCCTCTATCTTGTTTTAACCGGAGTGTTGTCGTAATTGACCTTTATCGTTCCTTGTACATCTCGTTTCAACCGGAGTGCTTGAATGTACTTCTTCTCCATTGCAACCCTTTTTCTTATGTCTTTCAACCTACAAGGTTCTAGTAATGTTCTTTGTTACTCTTTTCTAAAGGAGTGTTTTCGACCTTATTCACCTCCGTTGTGTTCTTTCTCAAATTTGTTCAACCTCGCAAGGTTCCTTGGTTTCACTCGTTTGTCAAAGAAGCAACTTAGTTTTACCTCTTCTCTTTCTCTTCCTTTTTTTCCCTCCGGTGCCATTCTAGATCTCGGGACGAGATCCTCTCGTAGTGGTGGAGTGTTGTGACGCCCCGAGACCGTTGCGCCAGGTGTCTTCCGGTGTTTCGTTGTTGTTGCCTTGTCATTTTCTTGCGTGTCGCATCTTGTCATGTCATCATGTGCATTGCATCATCATGTTTTCAAAACTTGCATTCGTCCGGGTTCTCCGAGTTCTCTCCGTTGTCCGTTCTGAGCCCAACCACACTTGCACGCGCCCGCGGCACGTCCGAAGTATTATTTTATAAGTGGCCGGAAAATGTTCTCAGAATGGGTTGAAAGTTGGCATGCGGTGTTGTTTTGTTGTCAGTAGACCACCTGCCAAGTTTCATCGCATTCAGAGTCCGTTTGACGTCCCAATGGATAACTATAGCTGTAGTATAGCCGGTCTTTTCGTCGGACGTTTTTGGTCTCCGGAAACCGTGCCGGGCTGCATATCTCCCCTCTTCTCTCAGACCAACCCGCTCTTCACAATCCGCCAGACCCAACCTAACCTCTCTCGTCAGCCCGTGGCCCTCCTCGCGCGCGCGTCCAAAAGTTGTCCCGAACCCAACCCGGACTGTCGCCACCATTGTGTCCGGATCATCCCCAAACATCTACAAAATATCTCCGTTTTGTTAATTGGACTCCCTAGCTATTTATTTGCGACCATCCGTTTTCGATCAGAGGGACGGAGGTAGCCCCTAACCTAATCTGTGAGGTATATATAGTCCACCCTTAGTCATTTTGGACAAACCCTAAAATCTAGGGACTTTGTCCCGTCGAGCCGCCGCCACCTACCATATCTTCCTCGGGATCCAGATCCATCCACTCCCCCTTGTTTTCCCCAGCGAGCCAACCACCACACCGCAGCCGCTCAAATCCCACAGCGCCCCTCCTTCTCCTACCCGAGACATGCCTCGTCCCTGGCCCCTCCTCGTCTCGTCGTCCGACGACCAACGCCGCCGCCGGAAACCCCCAGGCCAGTACCTCGCGCGCTGCCCTTAATCTCCTTCTTTTCTTCTCTGCACCCCTGCTCAACTCCCTCTTGTTTCTCTCTATAAAAGGAAACCGCGACGCCCGAGCCGGCGACCTCGACCTTCAGGCCACCCGGTCGGGCCCCTGCGCCCTCGATCGCGTGATCCCTCCTCACGCCCGAGCCGCGCAGCAGACAAGCACCCCGCTGCAGCGCTCGACCCCGCGCCCGTCTTCCTGCTTGGACGGCCGCCTCGCCAGCATCCCAGGGCCCGAGCTCCGCCGCGCCATCGCTTGAATCCGTCGCCCTTCGTCAAGTCCGCGACCCCGTCGCCTCCATCTTCGTCAGAGCACCGCCAGACCAGCAGCGCCGCCGCGCCCAGGCTCCACCGCCATGGCCGCCCCTTGGTTCTTCGTGTCACGCCCGAACTCCTCCTGTGCCGCCCGTGCTTCTTCTCCAGGACGTGCCGAGCCTTCGTTGATCTCCAGGTCGAGCGCCTCGCCTCGCATTGAACGCGCCTCCAGGTCGCCGCCCTCCTCACCGGAGTCCCTCAAGCCGCCGCCAGTCCCGCTGCTGCGACCTCCTGCATCGCCGGTGTCCTCTGCATCGAAGTAGATGCAGAGGAGGACGAGCGTCTCGACCCCCCTGCTTCGCTAGCGCGTTGAACGCGCCCTCTTCCTCGAGTCGCCAGGGCCCAGCGGCCCTCCTGCAGCCTCCCTCCCGATCTGGGCCAGGCCCACTGGGTGACAAGCCCCTCTAGCCCCTTTGTTCGTTGGGCCAACCAGATCTGGCCCGTATCGTGTTTTTTTTACATAGAACGTTTTTCCTTTTTTTTCAGAGAACGATGTTTTGCAGATAGGTCCCTAAACTTCATGCATATAATAACTTAAGAACCGTGCATCGGATTAAAACAAACTTAATGTGAAACTTGCTTAGTTTTTCATCTAGTTTAATAATATGTCATTTTCATCCATGTTTAAAATGCTTAAAATGTTGTTTGTTTAAATTTGCTCATGTGCCATGCTAAAATGATTTAATTCATATCTAAATAACCGTAACTCGGAATTTCATAAACTTTATATGTAAATGGGGTAGAATTGTGCCTAGTTTAACATGGTGACATTGCTTTGCATGTTTAACAACTATAAAATATGGTTTGGGGCAGAACAGTACCAAACCTAAAATTATGCACATGAGGAGTTTCCGGACTTGTTGTTTTGTTGTACCGGCCTCATTTAAACTTGCCTAGATTAGATAGTTTCATCATGCTTCACCTCTTGCCATGCTAACAACATTTAATCTTGTTGGGTACCTAAACGAGAGAGAACTAAATAAGTCATGTGGTGTTTTCTTCAACATGCAACTCCATTGCATATTGAGCTCCACTTAATTTGTAGGGTTGCTTGTGCACTTTGCCATGCCATGCTTCTTTAAACCGGACATGCATCATACTTGATTGTGCATCATGCCATGTTTATGTGGTGGTTGTTTACCATGATTGTTTGCTTCTTTCCGGTGTTGCTTCTTCAGGTTGGTTCCGATAACGTCGCGTTTGTGAGGACCCGTTCGTCTATGTCTGTTTATCTTCTTCATGGACTCATTCTTCTTCCTTGCGGGATTTCAGGCAAGATGACCATACCTTCGAAATCACTTCTATCTTTGCTTGCTAGTTGCTCGCTCTTTTGCTATGCCTATGCTGCGATACCTACCACTTGCTTATCGTGCCTCCTATATTGTTGAACCAAGCCTCTAAGCCACCTTGTCCTAGCAAACCTTTGTTTGGCTATGTTACCGCTTTGCTCAGCGCCTCTTATAGCGTTGTTAGTTGCAGGTGAAGATTGAAGTTTGTTCCTTGTTGGAACATGGAGATGTTGTTCCTTGTTGGAACATGTTTACTTGTTGGGATATCACAATATCTCTTATTTAATTAATACATCTATATACTTGGTAAAGGGTGGAAGGCTCGGCCTTATGCCTGGTGTTTTGTATCACTCTTGCCGCCCTAGTTTCCGTCATATCGGTGTTATGTTCCCGGATTTTGTGTTCCTTACGCGGTTGGGTATAATGGGAACCCCTTGACAGTTCGCCTTGAATAAAACTCCTCCAGCAAGGCCCAACATTGGTTTACCATTCGCCACCTAGCCTTTTCTTTCCCTTGAGTCGGCCGGCTCAAGGGTCATCTTTATTTAAACCCCCGGGCCAGTGCTCCTCTGAGTGTTGGTCCACCGTGTCAGCCGTCGGTGGCCACCAGGGGCAACTCTGGGCTGGCCTACCGGAAGTTTGGACAATCCGGTGTGCCCTGAGAAAGAGATATGTGCAGCTCCTATCGGGATTTGTCGGCACATTCGGGTGGCTTTGCTGGTCTTGTTTTATCATTGTCAAAATGTTTTGTAACCGGGATTCCGAGTCTAATCAGGTCTTCCTGCTAGAAGGAATATCCTTCATTGACCGTGAGAGCTTGTGATGGGCTAAGTTGGGACACCCCTGCAGCGTTATGAACTTTCGAAAGCCGTGCCCGCGGTTATGGGCAGATGGGAATTTGTTGATGTCTGGTTGTAGGAAACCTGAAGTTGATCTTAATTAAAATACATCAACTGCGTGTGTAACCGTGATGGTCTCTTCTCGGCGGAGTCCGGGAAGTGAACACGGTGTTGGAGTTATGCTTGACGTAGGTTGTTCTAGGATCACTTCTTGATCATAGTTGTTCGACCGTGCTTTTGCCTTCTCTTCTCGCTCTCATTTGTGTATATTAGCCACCAAATATGCTAGTCGCGTGCTCAGCTCCACCTCTTACCTTTTACCTTACCCATAAGCTTAAATAGTCTTGATCGCGAGGGTGTGAGATTGCTAAGTCCCTGTGACTCACAGATACTTCCAAAAACCAGTTTGCAGGTGCCGTTGAACCGAGCAGGTGACGCAACCAAGCTCAAGGAGGAGCTCGATGAAGATCTTGTCCTTTGTGTTGTTTCATTCTAGTTGTTCAGTAGTGGAGCCCAGTCGGGACGATCGGGGATCTGTGTAGCATTTGGGGTAGTCTTCTTTTATTTTGGTTCCATAATCGGACCTTGATTGTATCTGGATGATGTAATGCTTTATTTATGTATTATGTGTAGTGGCGATTGTAAGCCAACTATGTATCTCTTTCCCTTATGTATTATATGGGTTGTGTGAAGATTACCTCACTTGCGACATTGCTTTCAATGCGGTTATGCCTCTATGTCGTGCTTCGACACGTGGGAGATATAGCCGCATCAAGGGCGTTACAGGGGGGTAGGCATGCCCCCTACCTCGTGACTTCCTCGTTGATTGCTTGACGTAGGGTCCAAGTCCTCTGGATCATGTTCGTTCCGAAAAATCACGTTCCCGAAGGTTTCATTCCGTTTGGACTCCGTTTGATATTCTTTTTCTGCGAAACCCTAAAATAGGCAAAAAAACAGCAATTCTGGGTTGGACATCCGGTTAATAGGTTAGTCCCAAAAATAATATAAAAGTGTATAATAAAGCCCAATAATGTTCAAAACATAATATAATATAGCATGGAACAATCAAAAATATAGATACGTTGGAGACATATCAGTTAGGTGTAGGCAGGGGTGGGCCGACCTGGCGGCCTGTTGGCCAGTTGGGCCGGTTGGCCATCTGGGTCAAGGCCCAGCAGGGAGGGGGAGCTTTTCCTCTTTCACCTTTTAAATATTATTATCAACTTTGAGCTACTGTTTTGGATAGAAACAAGGCATTAAATGATTTTTGTCGAGTGTGAAACTTAGCAAATAGTTCAGGCACAATATTGTGGTGTTGCCTAAAAAGTTTCGGGGCCAAAGGAATTGTTCAAGCATTTATAGTAATTGAAAAGGTCATTTAATATGGTGTTGGACCACTAAATGATTTCCAGGGGCACTTTCGGAATCCAAAAGAGGTTGGTTCCAACATGACAAATATCCAGGGATTATTTGCCACACTTTGAACATTTTAGTTTTCATGTTTGGCAAATTTGAATTTTGACTTTAAATTTGAGTTTGAATATGAACAGTGATTTGGATCAAGGGAGGATTAGCAACAGTAATGTGATGACGTGGCACCATCAGGAGGGAATTACTGTAGCTTAATTATCCGGGCGTCACACTAGCCATGAGAGCTAATCAGACATTTAAACACATGAGCACACAAAAAGCAAGCGAATAAGACGAATGGGAGAAGGACGAAGAAAAAGGCGAATCTTTTCGAAAATGTTTTTAGAAGTGGGGGAGAGGAAAACAAGAGGCGAAAGGAGAATAATGTAACGCGAGGAATGAGAGTTTATGATGGGTACTTGGTATGTCTCGGCTTGTCGTAGATCTCCCCGACAACGGCGCCACAAATCCTTCTTGCTACCTCTTGAGCTTGCGTTAGTTTTTCCCTTGAAGAGGAAAGGGTGATGCAGCAAAGTACCGTAAGTATTTCCCTTAGTTTTGAGAACCAAGGTATCAATCCAGTAGGAGACAACGCGACAATCCACCAAATACCTGCACAAACAAACACCAACTTGCACCCAACGCGACAAAGGGGTTGTCAATCCCTCCACGGTTATTCGCAAAGTGAGATCTGATAGAGATGGATAAACGGTAAAGTAATATTTTTAGTATTTTTGGTTTATGGAACGGAAAGTAAAAGATTGCAAAGGAAAGTAAATAGGAAACTAGAATTGTAGATCGGAAACTTATATGATGGAAAATAGACCCGGGGGCCATAGGTTTCACTAGAGGCTTCTCTCAAGAAAGGAATTAGTATGGTGGGTGAACAAATTACTGCCGAGCAATTGATAGAAAAGCGCAAAGTTATGACGATATCTAAGGCAATGATCATGAATATAGGCATCATGTCCGTGTCAAGTAGACCAAAACGATCCTGCATCTACTACTATTACTCCACACATCCACCGACTCATGCCTGCATCTAGAGTATTAAGTTCATAAGAACAAAGTAACGCATTAAGTAAGATGACATGATGTAGCGGGAATAACTCAAGCAATATGACGAAAACCCCATCTTCTTATTCTCGATGGCAACAATACAATACGTGTCGGTTCCCCTTCTGTCACTAGGATCAAGCACCGCAAGATTGAACCCAAAGCTAAGCACTTCTCACATTGCAAGAAAAACCAATCCAGTTGGCCAAACCAAATCGATATTCGAAGAGACTTGCAAAGATATCAAATCATGCATATAAGAATTCAGAGGAGATTCAAATAATATTCATAGATAAGCTGATCATAAATCCAGAATTCATCGGATCTCAGCAAACACACCGGAAAAGAGTCTTACATTGAATAGTTCTCCAAGAGCATCGAGGAGAACATGGTATTGAGAATCAAAGAGAGAGAAAAAGCCATCTAGCTACTAGCTATGGACCCGTAGGTCTGAGGTAAACTACTCATGCTTCATCGAAGAGGAAATGGTGTTGATGTAGAAGCCCTTCGTGATCGAATCCCCCTCCGGCAGGATGCCGGAAAAGGCCCCAAGATGGGATCTCACGGGTCCAAAAGGTTGCGGCGGTGGAAAAGTGGTTTTGTGGCTCCCCTCAATGTTTTCAGGGTATAAGAGTATATATAGGAGGAAGATCTTGGTCAGGAGGTCTGAGAGGGGCCCACAAGGTTGGGGGGGCGCGCCCTACCCCCTGGGCGCGCCCTCCACCCTTTTGGCCACCTCGTGGCTCTTCTGACTTGCATTCCAAGTCTCCTGGGTGTCTTCTAGTGGAAGAAAGATCATCGCAAAAGTCTTATTCCGTTTGGACTCCGTTTGGTATTCCTTTTCTGTGAAACTCTAAAACAAGGAAAAAATAGAAACTGGCACTTGGCTCTAGGTTAATAGGTTAGTCCCAAAATCATATAAAATAGCATATTAATGCATATAAAACATCCAAAACAGATAATATAATAGCATGGAACAATCAAAAATTATAGACACGTTGGAGACGTATCAGTACACGAAGCGCTCTCACCCGGCAAGTGGTGGGAAGAGAGCAGCTACACGAATCCCTATGCGTGAGGGTTGCAAAGATTCGAACCCCTACTAATGTTGCCCTGGCCCTCCTTTTCTAGTTCAAGGGGTTACCATAGTGGCAAAAAGGTCATTACAGGGGTGATTAGACTAAAACAATGCAATCATACTACTACCTCTTGAGCACTGCGTTGGTTTTCCCTTGAAGAGGAAAGGGTGATGCAGCAAAGTAGCGTAAGTATTTCCCTCAGTTTTTGAGAACCAAGGTATCAATCTAGTAGGAGACTACACGCAAGTCCCTCGTACCTACACAAAAAAATAAGAACCTCGCAACCAACGCGATAAAGGGGTTGTCAATCCCTTCAGGTCACTTACAAGAGTGAGATCTGATGGAGATAATAACATAAATATTTTTGGTATTTTTATAATATATATTGAAAGTAAAGATTGCAAAGTAAAATAGATTGGAAACTTATATGATAAAAGATAAACCCGGGGGCCATAGGTTTCACTAGTGGCTTCTCTCAAGATAGCATAAGTATTATGGCGGGTGAACAAATTACTGCTGAGCAATTGGTAGAAAAGTGCATAATTATGAGAATATCTAGCCATGATCATGTATATAGGCATCACGTCCGCGACAAGTAGACCAAAATGATTCTGCATCTACTACTATTACTCCACACATCGACCGCTATCCAGCATGCATCTAGAGTATTAAGTTCATAAGAACAGAGTAACGCATTAGGCATGATGACATGATTTAAAGGGATAAACTCAAGCAATATGATATAAACCCCATCTTTTTATCCTCGACTGCAACAATACAATACGTGCCTTGCTGCCCCTGCTGTCACTAGGAAAGGACACCGCAAGACTGAACCCAAAGCTAAGCACTTCTCCCATTGCAAGAAAGATCAATCTAGTAGGCCAAACCAAACTGATAATACGAAGAGACTTGCAAAGATAACCAATCATACATAAAAGATTTCAGAGAAGAATCAAATATTGTTCACAGATAAACTTGATCATAAACCTACAATTCAACGGATCTCGACAAACACATCGCAAAAAGAATTACATCGAATAGATCTCCAAGAAGATCGAGGAGAACTTTGTATTGAGATCCAAAGAGAGAGAAGAAGCCATCTAGCTAATAACTATGGACCCGAAGGTCTGTGGTAAACTACTCACACATCATCGGAGAGGCTATGGTGTTGATGTAGAAGCCCTCCGTGATCGATTCCCCCTCCGGTGGAGCTCCGGAAAAGGCCCCAAGATGGGATCTCTTGGGTACATAAGGTTGCGGTGGTGGAAATGGGTTTCGTGGTGCTCCTGGATGTTTTCGGGGTATATGGACATATATAGGAGAAAGAAGTAGGTCGGTGGAGCTGCGAGGGGCCCACAAGGGCGGGGGGCGTGCCCGGGGGGGCAGGCGCGCCTCCCTGCCTCGTGGACGCCTTGCTTCTTTCTTGACATCTACTCCAAGTCCCCTGGATCACGTTTGTTCCAAAAATAACTCTCCCAAAGGTTTCATTCCGTTTAGATTCCGTTTGATATTCCTTTTCTGCGAAACACTGAAATAGGCAAAAAAACAGCAATTTGCACTGGGCCTTGGGTTAGTAGGTTAGTCCCAAAAATAATATAAAAGTGTATAAATAAAGCTCATTAAACATCCAAAACAGATAATATAATAGCATGGAACAATCAAAAATTATAGATACGTTGGAGACGTATCACATACCTAACTCTAATAGTTAGGACAAAACGCATTAAATGTGATGCTATGTGTCATGTGGAGGTTGAATCTCGGCCAGGTTGTCGCGACGCTTATTCAGCTACCTCCTATTAGCGTGACATGCCATCAGGGCGGGTATCAATAAAGTTAATCTACCTCTCGAGCAAGCTGATGCGTGATGTCGCTTGAAGCTACGTCGGTATTTCCCCAAAGAGGAAGGGATGATGTAGCACAGCGGCGGTAGGTATTTCCCTCGGATATGAAACCAAGGTTATCGATCCAGTAGGAGAACCAAGCAGCACAACGTAAACTTCCCCCACACACAAATAACAAATACTCGCAACTCGACGTGTTAAAGGGGTTGTCAATCCCTTTGTTGGAAATATGCCCTAGAGGCAATAATAAATTGATTATTATTATATTTCCTTGTTCATGATAATCGTTTATTATCCATGCTATAATTGTATTGATAGGAAACTCAGATACATGTGTGGATACATAGACAACACCATGTCCCTAGTAAGCCTCTAGTTGACTAGCTCGTTGATCAACAGATGGTTACGGTTTCCTGACCATGGACATTGGATGTCGTTGATAACGGGATCACATCATTAGGATAATGATGTGATGGACAAGACCCAATCCTAAGCATAGCACTAGATCGTGTAGTTCGTATGATAAAGCTTTTCTAATGTCAAGTATCATTTCCTTAGACCATGAGATTGTGTAACTCCCGGATACCGTAGGAGTGCTTTGGGTGTGCCAAACGTCACAACATAACTGGGTGACTATAAAGGTACACTACAGGTATCTCCGAAAGTGTCTGTTGGGTTGGCACGAATCGAGACTGGGATTTGTCACTCCGTGTAAACGGAGAGGTATCTCTGGGCCCACTCGGTAGGACATCATCATAATGTGCACAATGTGATCAAGGAGTTGATCACGGGATGATGTGTTACGGAACGAGTAAAGAGACTTGCCAGTAACGAGATTGAACGAGGTATCAGGATACCGACGATCGAGTCTCGGGCAAGTATCGTACCGCTAGACAAAGGGAATTGTATACGGGATTGATTAAGTCCTTGACATCGTGGTTCATCCGATGAGATCATCGTGGAACATGTGGGAGCCAACATGGGTATCCAGATCCCGCTGTTGGTTATTGACCGGAGAGCGATCTCGGTCATGTCTACATGTCTCCCGAACCCGTAGGGTCTACACACTTAAGGTTCGGTGACGCTAGGGTTATAGAGATATTAGTATGCGGTAACCCGAAAGTTGTTCGGAGTCCCGGATGAGATCCCGGACGTCACGAGGAGTTCCGGAATGGTCCGGAGGTAAAGATTTATATATAGGAAGTGCTATTTCGGCCATCGGGACAAGTTTCGGGGTCACCGGTATTGTACCGGGACCACCGGAAGGGTCCCGGGGGTCCACCGGGTGGGGCCACCTGCCCCGGGGGGGCACATGGGCTGTAGGGGGTGCGCCTTGGCCTATATGGGCCAAGGGCACCAGCCCCAAGAGGCCCATGCACCAAGAGAAGAGGAAAAGGAAGAGTCCTAAAGGGGGAAGGCACCTCCGAGGTGCCTTGGGGAGGAGGGACTCCTCCCTGGCCGCACCCTTCATTGGAGGAAGGGCCAAGGCTGCGCCCCCCCTCTCCCTTGGCCCTATATATAGTGGGGGCAAGGGAGGGCAACCATATCTAAGCCCTGGCGCCTCCCTCTCCCTCCCATGACACATCTCCCTCCTCCCGCGCGCTTGGCGAAGCCCTGTTGGAATCCTGCTACTTCCACCACCACGCCGTCGTGCTGCTGGATCTCCATCAACCTCTCCTCCCCCCTTGCTGGATCAAGAAGGAGGAGATGTCGCTGCTTCGTACGTGTGTTGAACACGGAGGTGCCGTCCGTTCGGCGCTAGGATCATTGGTGATTTGGATCACGACAAGTACGACTCCATCAACCCCGTTCTCTTGAACGCTTCCGCGCGCGATCTACAAGGGTATGTAGATCCACTCCTCCCTCGTTGCTAGATGACTCCATAGATAGATCTTGGTGACATGTAGGAAAATTTTGAATTTATGCTATGTTCCCCAACAGTGGCATCATGAGCTAGGTCTATGCGTAGTTTCTATGCACGAGTAGAACACAAAGTAGTTGTGGGCGTTGATTTTGTTCAATATGCTTGCCGTTACTAGTCTTATCTTGATTCGGTGGCATTGTGGGATGAAGCGGCCCGGACCGACCTTACACGTACTCTTACGTGAGACTGGTTCCACCGACTGACATGCACTAGTTGCATAAGGTGGCTGGCGGGTGTCTGTCTCTCCCACTTTAGTCGGATCAGATTCGATGAAAAGGGTCCTTATGAAGGGTAAATAGCAATTGGCATATCACGTTGTGTTTTTTGCGTAGGTAAGAAACGTTCTTGCTAGAAACCCATAGCAGCCACGTAAAACATGCAAACAACAATTAGAGGACGTCTAACTTGTTTTGCAGGGTATGCTATGTGATGTGATATGGCCAAAGGATGTGATGAATGATATATGTGATGTATGAGATTGATCATGTTCTTGTAATAGGAATCATGACTTGCATGTCGATGAGTATGACATCCGGCAGGAGCCATAGGAGTTGTCTTAATTTATTTATGACCTGCGTGTCAACATAAACGTCATGTAATTACTTTACTTTATTGCTAACCGTTAGTTGTAGTAGTAGAAGTAATAGATGACGAGACAACTTCAAGAAGACACGATGATGGAGATCATGATGATGGAGATCATGGTGTCATGCCGGTGACGTTGATGATCATGGAGCCCCGAAGATGGAGATCTAAAGGAGCAATATGATATTGGCCATATCATGTCACTATTTGATTGCATGTGATGTTTATCATGTTTTTGCATCTTGTTTACTTAGAACGACGGTAGTAAATAAGATGATCCCTCATAAAATTTCAAGAAAGTGTTCCCCCTAACTGTGCACCGTTGCGACAGTTCGTTGTTTCGAAGCACCACGTGCTGATCGGGTGTGATAGATTCTAACGTTCACATACAACGGGTGTAAGACAGATTTACACACGCAAAACACTTAGGTTGACTTGACGAGCCTAGCATGTGTATAGACATGGCCTCGGAACACAAGAGACCGAAAGGTCGAGCATGAGTCGTACGGTAGATACGATCAACATGAAGATGTTCACCGATGTTGACTAGTCCGTCTCACGTGATGATCGGACACGGCCTAGTTGACTTGGATCATGTAATCACTTAGATGACTAGAGGGATGTCTATCTGAGTGGGAGTTCATAAGATGAACTTAATTATCCTGAACATAGTCAAAAGGTCTTCGCAAATTATGTCATAGCTCGTGCTTTAGTTCTACTGTTTAGATATGTTCCTAGAGAAATTTAGTTGAAAGTTGATAGTAGCAATTATGCGGACTAGGTCCATAAACTGAGGATTGTCCTCATTGCTTCATAGAAGGCTTATGTCCTTAATGCACCGCTCAGTGTGCTGAACCTCGAACGTTGTCTGTGGATGTTGCGAACATCTGACATACACATTTTGATAACTACGTGATAGTTTAGTTAAACGGTTTAGAGTTGAGGCACCGAAGACGTTTTGAAACGTCACGAAACATATGAGATGTTTCGAGGGCTGAAATTGGGATTTCAGGCTCGTGCCCACGTCAAGAGGTATAAGACCTCCGACGATTTTCTTAGCCTGCAAACTAAGGGAGAAAAGCTCAATTGTTGAGCTTGTGCTCAGATTGTCAGAGTACAACAATCGCTTGAATCGAGTGGGAGTTGATCTTCCAGATGAAATAGTGATGGTTCTCCGAAGTCATTACCACCAAGCTGCTTGAGCTTCTTGATGAACTATAATATATCAGGGACATATATGATGATCCTTGAGATATTCGCGATGTTTGACACCACAAAAGTAGAGATCAAGAAGGAGCATCAATTGTTGATGGTTGGTGAAACCACTAGTTTCAAGAAGGGCAAGGGCAAAAAGGGATGCTTCATGAAACGGCAAATCAGCTGCTGCTCTAGTGAAGAAACCCAAGGTTGAACCCAAACCCGAGACTAAGTGCTTCTGTAATAAGGGGAACAACCACTGGAGCAGAATTACCCTAGATACTTGGTAGATGAGAAGGCTGTTGATAGAAGTATATTGGATATACATTGTGTTGATGTGTACTTTACTAGTACTCCTAGTAGCACTAGGGTATTAGATACCGGTTCGGTTGCTAAGTGTTAGTAACTCGAAATAAAAGCTACGGAATAAACGGAGACTAGCTAAAGGTGAGATGACGATATGTGTTGGAAGTGTTTCCAATGTTGATATGATCAAGCATCACACGCTCCCTCTACCATCGAGATTGGTGTTTGCGTTGAGCATAGACATGATTGGATTATGCCTATCGCAATATGGTTATTCATTTAAGGAGAATAATGGTTACTCTGTTTATTTGAATAATACCTTCAATGGTCTTGCACCTAAAATGAATGGTTTATTGAATCTCGATCGTAGTGATACACATGTTCATGCCAAAAGATAGTAATGATAGTACCACCTACTTGTGGCACTGCCACGTAAGTCATATCGGTATAAAACGCATAAAGAAGCTCCATGTTGATGGATCTTTGGGCTCACTCGTTTTTGAAAAGTTTGAGGCATGCGAACCATGTCTATTGGTGTATATGCATGAAGAAACTCCATACAAATGGACCGTTTGGACTCACTTGATTTTGAATCACTTGAGACATGCAAATCATACCACATGGGCAAGATGACTGAAAGCCTCGTTTTCAGTAAAACGGAACTAGAAAGCAACTTGTTGGAAGTAATACATTTTGATGTGTGCAGTCCAATGAGTGCTGAGGCATGTAGTGGATATTGTTATGTTCTTACTTCACAGATGATTTGAGTAGATGTTGAGTATATTTACTTGATGAATCATGAGTCTGAATTATTGAAAGGTTCAAGTAATTACAGGGTGAAGTTGAAAGATCGTCGTGACAAGAGGATAAAATGTCTATGATATGATCGTAGAGATGAATATCTGGACTACGAGTTTGGCACAGAATTAAGACATTGTGGAAATTGTTTCACAACCAATACAGCCAAGAACACCATGGTGTGATGGTGTGTCCGAACATCATAACGCACCCTATTGGATATGATGCATACCATGATGTCTCTTATCGAATTACCACGATAGTTTATGGGTTAGGCATTAAAGACAACCACATTTACTTTAAAATAGGGCACCACGTAATTCCGATGAGGTGACACCGTATGAACTATGGTTTAGAGAAACCTAAGTTGTCATTTCTTAGAAGTTTGGGGCTGCGACGCTTATGTGAAAAAGTTTCAGGCTGATAAGCTCGAATCCAAAGCGGATAAATGCATCTTCATAGGACACCCAAAACAGTTGGGTATACCTCCTGTCTCAGATTCGAAAGCAATAAGGGATTGTTTCTAGAATCGGGTCCTTTCTCGAGGAAAAGTTTCTCCCGGAAGAATTGAGTGGGAGGATGGTGGAGACTTGATGAGGTTATTGAACCGTCTCTTCAACTAGTGTGTGATAGGACACAGGGAGTTGTTCCTGTGGCACCTACACCAATTGAAGTGGAAGATTATGATAGTGATCATGAAACTTCAGATCAAGTCACTACCAAACCTCGTGGGATGACAAGGATGCGTACTACTTCAGAGTGGTACGTAATCCTGTCTTGGAAGTCATGTTGCTAGACAACAATGAACCTACGAGCTATGGAGAAGCGATGGTGGGCCCGGATTCCGATAAATGGCTCGAGGCCATAAAATCCGAGAGAGGATCCATGTATGAAAACAAAGTGTAGACTTTGACAGAACAGCTCGATGGTCGTGAGGCTGTTGAGTACATATGGATTTTAAAAGGAAGACGGACAATGATGGTAAATGTCACCATTAAGAAAGCTCAACTTGTCGTTAAGATGTTTTTCGACAAGTTCAAGGAGTTGACTATGATGAGACTTTCTCACTCGTAGCGATGCTGAGAACCTATTGGAATTATATTAGCGATTACTGCATTATTTATGAAATCTTGTAGATAGGATGTCAAAACATTGTTTCCTCGACGATTTTCTTGAGGAAAGGTTGTATGTGATACAACCGGAAGGTTTTGTCAATCCTAAAAGATGCTGATAAGTATGCAAAGCTCCAGCAATCCTTCTAAGGACTGGAGTAAGCATCTCGGAGTTGGAATGTATGCTTTGATGAGATGATCAAAGATTTTGGTTGTATACAAAGTTTATGAGAAACTTGTATTTCCAAAGAAGTGAGTGGGAGCACTATAGAATTTCTGATGAGTATATGTTGTTGACATATTGTTGATCAGAAATGACGTAGAATTTCTGGAAAGCATATAGGGTTATTTGGAAAGTGTTTTTCAATGGAAAGCCTGGATTAAGCTACTTGAACATTGAGCATCAAGATCTATAAGGATAGATCAAAACGCTTAATGGTACTTTCAAATGAGCACATACCTTGACATGATCTTGAAGGTGTTCAAGATGGATCAGTCAAAGAAGGAGTTCTTGCCTGAGTTGTAAGGTATGAAGTTAAGACTTAAAGCTCGACCACGGCAGAAGAAAGAGGAAGGATGAAGGTCGTCCCCTATGCTTTTGTCATAGGCTCTACAGTATGCTATGCTGTGTACCGCACCTGAAGTGTGCCTTTCCATGAGTCAGTCAAGGGGTACAAGAGTGATCCAAAAATGGATCACAGGACAGCGGTCAAAGTTAACCTTAGTAACTAGTGGACTAAGGAATTTTCTCGATTATGGAGGTGATAAAGAGTTCGACGTAAAGAGTTACGTCGATGCAAGCTTAACACCTATCCGGATAGCTCTAAGTAGAGATACCGGATACGTATAATGGAGCAACAATTTAGAATAGCTCCATGTAGAACAGTTATTTGAAATGGCTCCAAATATAGCGTAGTAGCTGCATCTACAAGATGACATAGAAATTTGTGAAGTACATACGGATCTGAATGTTGCAGACCCGTTGACTAAAACCTCTCTCACAAGCAAAACATGATCAAACCCAGAACTCATTGAGTCTTAATCACATGATGATGTGAACTAGTTTAGTAACACTAGTAAACTCTTTGGATGTTGGTCACATGGCGATGTGACCTGTGAGTGTTAATCACATGACGATGTGAACTAGATTATTGACTCTAGTGCAAGTGGGAGACTGTTGGAAATATGCCCTAGAGGCAATAATAAATTGATTATTATTATATTTCCTTGTTCATGATAATCGTTTATTATCCATGCTATAATTGTATTGATAGGAAACTCAGATACATGTGTGGATACATAGACAACACCATGTCCCTAGTAAGCCTCTAGTTGACTAGCTCGTTGATCAACAGATGGTTACGGTTTCCTGACCATGGACATTGGATGTCGTTGATAACGGGATCACATCATTAGGAGAATGATGTGATGGACAAGACCCAATCCTAAGCATAGCACTAGATCGTGTAGTTCGTATGCTAAAGCTTTTCTAATGTCAAGTATCATTTCCTTAGACCATGAGATTGTGTAACTCCCGGATACCGTAGGAGTGCTTTGGGTGTGCCAAACGTCACAACGTAACTGGGTGACTATAAAGGTACACTACAGGTATCTCCGAAAGTGTCTGTTGGGTTGGCACGAATCGAGACTGGGATTTGTCACTCCGTGTAAACGGAGAGGTATCTCTGGGCCCACTCGGTAGGACATCATCATAATGTGCACAATGTGATCAAGGAGTTGATCACGGGATGATGTGTTACGGAACGAGTAAAGAGACTTGCCGGTAACGAGATTGAACAAGGTATCGGGATACCGACGATCGAATCTCGGGCAAGTATCGTACCGCTAGACAAAGGGAATTGTATACGGGATTGATTAAGTCCTTGACATCGTGGTTCATCCGATGAGATCATCGTGGAACATGTGGGAGCCAACATGGGTATCCAGATCCCGCTGTTGGTTATTGACCGGAGAGCGATCTCGGTCATGTCTACATGTCTCCCGAACCCGTAGGGTCTACACACTTAAGGTTCGGTGACGCTAGGGTTATAGAGATATTAGTATGCGGTAACCCGAAAGTTGTTCGGAGTCCCGGATGAGATCCCGGACGTCACGAGGAGTTCCGGAATGGTCCGGAGGTAAAGATTTATATATAGGAAGTGCTATTTCGGCCATCGGGACAAGTTTCGGGGTCACCGGTATTGTACCGGGACCACCGGAAGGGTCCCGGGGGTCCACCGGGTGGGGCCACCTGCCCCGGGGAGGCCACATGGGCTGTAGGGAGTGCGCCTTGGCCTATATGGGCCAAGGGCACCAGCCCCAAGAGGCCCATGCGCCAAGAGAAGAGGAAAAGGAAGAGTCCTAAAGGGGGAAGGCACCTCCGAGGTGCCTTGGGGAGGAGGGACTCCTCCCTGGCCGCACCCTTCCTTGGAGGAAGGGCCAAGGCTGCGCCCCCCCCCTCTCCCTTGGCCCTATATATAGTGGGGGGAAGGGAGGGCAACCATATCTAAGCCCTGGCGCCTCCCTCTCCCTCCCATGACACATCTCCCTCCTCCCGTAGCGCTTGGCGAAGCCCTGTTGGAATCCCGCTACTTCCACCACCATGTCGTCGTGCTGCTGGATCTCCATCAACCTCTCCTCCCCCCTTGCTGGATCAAGAAGGAGGAGACGTCGCTGCTCCGTACGTGTGTTGAACGCGGAGGTGCCGTCCGTTTGGCGCTAGGATCATCGGTGATTTGGATCACGACGAGTACGACTCCATCAACCCCGTTCTCTTGAACACTTCCGCGCGCGATCTACAAGGGTATGTAGATCCACTCCTCCCTCGTTGCTAGATGACTCCATAGATAGATCTTGGTGACACGTAGGAAAATTTTGAATTTATGCTACGTTCCCCAACACCCTTTTGGGTAACGGTGCCAGAAATTGGTGCATTGACGGGAGAGAGTTGTAAATATTGAATTAGATCGAACGCAAAATAAAATAAATTGCAGCAAGGTATTTTTGTATTTTTGGTTTAATAGACCTGAAAAATAAAAGGCAAATAATATAGATCGTGAAGGCAAATAATATGAGAAAGAGACCCCGGGGCCGTAGGTTTCACTAGTGGCTTATCTCGAGAAAAATAGCAAACGGTGGGTAAACAAATTACTGTTGGGCAATTGATAGAACTTCAAATACTCATGACGATATCCAGGCAATGATCATTATATAGGCATCACGTCCAAGATTAGTAGACCGACTCATGCCTACATCTACTACTATTACTCCACACATCGACCGCTATCCAGCATGCATCTAGTGTATTAAGTTCATGGGGAAACTGAGTAATGCAATAAGAACAATGACATGATGTAGACAAGATCTATCTATATAGAGATAGACCCCATCATTTTATCCTTAGTAGCAACGATACATACGTGTCGGTTCCCCTTCTGTCATTGGGATCAAGCACCGTAATATCGAACCCACTACAAAGCACCTCTTCCCATTGCAAGATAAATAGATCAAGTTGGCCAAACAAAACCCAAATATAGGAGAAGAAATATGAGGCTATAAGCAATCATGCATAAAAGAGATCAAAGAAACTCAAATACTTTCATGGATATAAAAAGATAGATCTGATCATAAACTCAAAGTTCATCCGATCCCAACAAACACACCGCAAAAAGAGTCACATCATATGGATCTCCAAGAGACCATTCTATTGAGAATCAAATGAGAGAGAGAGGAAGCCATCTAGCTACTAACTACGGACCCGAAGGTCTACAAAGAACTACTCACGCATCATTAGAGAGGCGCCAATCGAGGTGGTGAACCCCATCCGTGATGGTGTCTAGATTGGATCTGGTGGTTGTGGACTCTACGGTGGATGGAATTGATTTTCGTCGACTCCCCTAGGGTTTCTGAAATATTGGGGTATTTATAGAGCAAAGAGGCGGTCGGGGGGCACGCGAGGTGGGCACAACCCACCAGGGCGTGCCTGGGCCTCCTGGCGCCCTGGTGGGTTGTGCTCTCCTTGGAGCACCCCCCAGGCTCAGCCTTGGCCCATTAGGTGTCTTTTGGTCGATATAAAATCTCCGCAAAGTTTCGTGGCATTTGAACTCCATTTGGTATTGATTTTTTGTGATGTAAAAAACATGCAAAACAACAGCAACTGGCACTTGGCACTATGTTAATAGGTTAGTACCAAAAATGATATAAAATGACTATAAAACATCCAAGATTGATAATATAACAACATGGAATAATTAAAATTATAGATACGTTGGAGACGTATCAGCATCCCCAAGCTTAACTCCTACTCGTCCTCGAGTAGGTAAGTGATTGTAGCGACCCGACCTCAAATGAACTACTAGGTAACGACATAGCCATCTGGCAACAATAAATCCTACCATGCAATCCTACTACAACGGACTAAGTGCAGATAAAGAAACATAGGTAATTAAAAGTATGGTCAAATGTGAACTTGCCTGGTAATAGTTGATGAAGATTATATCGCTCTCAGAAATTTACTTGATAGAACTATTCGTCACTCTCCGATGAAAATCTACAAAGTCAAACATTGCACTCACATAATAAATCATTTCAGAGAACCAAGAAGAACATGCAAAGCAAAAAGTCTTGGAAAAACCAAATGAACATTCAACACACTTAACTAGCATGGAAATATCCTAAGTGCAAAAACAACATGTGACATAGGGTGCAAAGATGTGCTGTGTACTAAAGTGCATACATGGCATAATAGTAAAACTATCATGGACAGACCATTCTTGTGTGGAAAATGTGTGACAATGGTCCAAGTGGTAGGGTTTGGCTACGGTGACACGTTGCAAAAAGAATCACATCAATCGGAGCTACGGTTTAGGAGATATGGCCATTTGAAGTTCAAATTCAAATCTAAATAAAGTTCAAATTTGAATTTGGAAAAAGTTTACAAACATGATGCTACTGGATAGATCTAATCATGACGAAGAATTTGCCGATGGTTTCATCGAATTTGGAGTTACAGTTAACAAGTTGTGGCTAACTAAAGTTTAGGGACCAATTTGCAAATCCTAGGGACTAATCAGTGAAACAGAAACTAAAATGTACTGCAAACAGGCCCTTGGCCACATGGCGGTTCGTGGATGGCCGAAAGGCGTTCGCCGCGTAGCTTATATAGCGGATGGCCGCAAAACAAGAAAAACACTATGCGGTGGCTAACTAAAAAAACAACCATCGGTTTAACCAAAACCGTTCGGTTTAACTAAAACCGGATTAACCGATCTAATACAAAAAAACGAACTGGGAGAAGCGGGCAGCTCACAGCGAGCGAGGACGGCGAACAGGGGCGGCGGCGCTGGCGTCAGGCGGCGGACGGGGCGGCGGCCTGCGGTGGTCCTCAGCGGCAGGGAAGAAGACGAATGGGGTCGGCGCGTCGGGGGCTGTTCAGTGGTGGAGGCGGTGCGTGTCGGGGTGACAGGGGCGGAGTGAAGGAAAGGCGGCGCTCTGGCGGTTCGGACGTCGTCCGTGCGGCGGCTCCGGTGTCCCCTAGACAACAAAAAGTTGTCAACAAGGTGTGCATGGAGTAGGGGAACAAGTTGACAGAGTTCGGGGCCTCATAGTGGCTTACGGCCGACGTTCTTCTCCAGCAAATTAGCTCCGGCCGGCGAGATCCAGGCGGCAACTGCGGGCAGTAGGAGCTGCGAGACGACGAGCAAGTGGGCAGGATGGGGGAGGAGCCTCCGAGGCTTTTATAGGCGCGGGGAGGGGTGCTCGGGGCTACGGATGTGCGTTATCCGAGCGCAAGGCGGGTGGCTGTTGCGGGCGGTGAGCTCGTGCTCTATCCTGAGCGGGATGAACGGGAGGTTGGGGACGATGGGGCGGGCCCCATCTGCAGCGGGCGCTGCGTGCGAGCAAGAGGGAGAGGCGGGGGAGCGAAGGGCGCTCGGGCGGCCTGGGACGGCCTGGCCGGTCGGGGCACTGGGCCAGTTGGCCAGTGGGCCGTGCGGCTGGGTGGCTGCTGGGCCGGCTGGCCAGCGCGTGCGTGCGTGTGTCTTTTTTTCAACCGACGATTAAACTAGTCGTAAAGAAATCAAGTGAACTCCTAAAAATAGCAAGATAATTTATAAAATTAACTTGGAATATCTAGAGCACAGTGAACATTTATTCAAGCATAGAAGATTTTGAAAATAATTTTATAATGCAATAAATGCACTTTTGGCCAATATAATAAATACCAAATAAACTCCAACAACTCCAAATAATATTCTACTGATTTTTCCCAACTCTTTTTTTATATTTGAGAAAGTCATTTTATCCCCTCTCTTTATTTTATAGAAATGATCTTGAAACTCCAAATGGAAATCATTTTTTTCCAAAAGTGATTCAAATAAATTTCAAAAGTGGTCCTCATCCCTCCCCACTCTATTTCATATATTTTCAAATTATCTTCTCTCATGAAAATCCTTGAGTGGCATAAAGTTTCTGAGTTGAAATACTTCAAATGGAATTCAAATCATTTTCAAACCCTTTTTTCATTTGTTTAAATGGAAGAAGTCATATTATCTTCACTCTAGGGTTTTGTAATGAAATGAATTTGAACTCAGGGAGATCAAAATGCAAGGTGAAAAGTTTTGGGAAAGTCCTTTTATTCCCTCTCATTCAACTTTCAAAAACTTTTCAATTTCCAATCATTTTCACACAATCAATCACACAACAATCAAACAAACAATCATAATAATTTATTTAATATAACATTCCAAAATTTAGAATTTTGGGATGTTACAGTGATAAAAAAAACAAAAAAAATTATGTGGAATGCTGCCTATCATGTGATATCATATTTCTTTTCTTTATATCATGGACATTTGAACTTTTATATTGTTCAAAGCAATAGTCTAGTTTTGACATGATAACTAAATTACTCAAGCATATCAACAAGGAACCATGTCTTTCAAAATATCAATGCTAAAATAAGCTATCCCTAGCCCATCATGCTCAATCATTGATCCATTCGTGAAACACACTCGCATATTAACTACACCCAATGCTCAAGTACAATCATAGTGCCTCCTAGTTGGTGATTTTATAAGAGAAGATGGAGACTCAAATTCAAAAATAAAAATTTCATAAAGTAAAAGAAAGACCCTCCGCAAAGGGAAGTAGGGATTTGTAGAGGTGCGAGAGCTCAAAGCGAAAAACTTAGAGATAAAGAACATTTTGGGAGGTGTATCCATCCCATCAATGAAAATGACTTAGAGTTCCCAACACTTTCCATGCTAGATATATCATAGGCGGTTCCCAAACAGAAAATAAAGTTTATTCCTTTTTCAACCATACTTTCACTTTCCATGGCTAGCCGTATCCACGGTTGCCCTCCATACCAACACTTTCCAAGGAATTTATTATTTCACAACATAAAGTGAATTCATTTTTCATTTCGGGTCTGGGCATCCCTAATACCTTTGCCTTACTCTCGTGCAATGACAAGTGAATAAACACTCATCGTGAGAATAACACATCTAGCATGGAAAATATTAGCCACCCCTCACCGCTCCGCGAGCGAAACGAACACACAAAAGAGAAGTTTATTTTGAGAATTAGAGATGGCACATACAAATTTGCTTAGAACGGCAAAAGAATACCGCATATAGGTAGATATAGTCGACTCATGTGGCAAAACTGGTTTAAAGGTGTTTGGATGCACAAGTAATGATCCTACTTAGTGCAAAATGAAGGCTAGCAAAAGATTGAGAAGCGACCAACCAAGAAACGAATAATCTCATAAGCGAGCATTAAGCATAATTAACACCGAATAATGCACCACAAGTAGGATATAATTTCATTGCACAATTATTGAATTTCGCGCTTGCATGGGGAATCACAAACCTTAACACCAATATTCTTACTAAATCATAATTACTCATCAACATAATTCACATATCACATCATCATATCTCAAAAATATTACTAAGAATCAAGTTTATTTTGTCCAATGATCTTCATGAAAGTTTTTATTATATCCACTTAAGTTTCATCAGATTCAGACTTACGGTCAGTGCTGAAACCAATGGTCGAACATCCCACTTAAGATAAGAGCCCAACCCACTTCCTTTTTTAGGACTCTGTTTTGCAAGGACTGAGGCATCAAAATCTTTAGCAGATCTTCCTTCTGCTTGATCCTTTTTCTACAGGTCGGGATGTCATCAAAGCCAGGGCTTCTCGCCTTTCCTTTTGATGGATCCTATCCCTAGACACCGGCCCCGATACCAATACTAGAGATTTGCCTTGGCTGTAGTTCAAAGAAGTTCTTCGGCTTTGGGAAGATGTGAACCTTATACCATTGTCCTTGGACAGATATGAACCCTACGTGGGCAGCGGATGAGGATATCCCTAGAATACCTGCCTATCCTACCTAACGCTGGATTTCACCTAACACAAGAGCAAGTACTACGATGAAAATCACTTTTACGAGTGATACCTTTGTCTTTGGTGCTTGAGTTGTCCTCCCAGCGGTGTGGTCCTCGATTTCGGAAATGACATGTTGAACCGGTATCTTTAGCATATAAAAAATCCGGCATACCTCTTTGACGGCATCCCTCCTCTAAAGTTGCTTCCTTCCTTCAAGCAACGCATTCGCGAACCAATACGTAGTACATGACGTAGTAAATCAATTAAATAATGCAATCCAGGTTAAAGAAATGAAATGGTTGTTGCCTTCTCGGACAAGAAGGATTTCTTTTACGAGCGCTAGAGGGACGAGCTAGATACCTTTTCTATATGACGAGCGCTAGAGAATAGAAATATCATACTTTTTTGCGTTGGATCATCTGATGAAGTGGATGCATACATGTACCTGAAGTGGTATTTTCCTTGTGGTGTAATGTGTTCCCATATGGTATATGTAGGTTACAGAACCTTTTCTCTTCCAATTTGGATACTGATTTCTTCTTCAATAGAACCATCCGCTTTCTTTTGAATCTTGTATACCAATTTACATCCCATTCCAACAATCTATTCGTCATAAGCCCTTCTAGCAGCAATCCAAACGTCCCTCCATCTGCATCTCCCTAACAGTCTCTGCACGTGGATCTCTTCTACTAGTGATTCAATTGGGGCCAATCCTGCCGCATCCACTTCCTTCTATCAATTAGTGGAATCCCCAAAAACGGAAGAAGTTCTTTGTGCTAAATACCTTCTTTGCAAACTGTGGTCCCACAACGGACCGAAATGGCCATCGGAAAGCAGATTCATTTTATGATAGAAAAAGAATCTGCTTTCTTCTGGCACATGTATTTCTGAAAGGACTCCATCTTTGGAAAAGCTCGTTTGCACCTTGCATTGAATTAAACCACTCCTTTCACCACAGATAAAGACTTGGTGGGTGGGGATGAGACGCTAAGGTAGGGTTCGGTCTGGATGAAACTATCTTTAACATGAGCTTATTCCTTGTGCGAAGTACCAACTTATTGGAATTCAGCATTGCATATTCACTACCGAGATCTCTTATAAGTTTTGGGACCAGAATGAATTCTTCCTACAGACGCCGTAAAGGGTGCGGTTTAGCAACCAAGCGTACAATGACCGAAACCAACAGCTCCATCATTTCTGAGAACTTCTCTCTCGCATAGAGGCGATCTTGGCACTACTTTATGTGTTCAATCCAGGGAGCCGTCCTCTTCTTCATATCTTGCTTGATATTGGTTTCATAATGAAAAGAGGAAGGAGTGTCGAAGCGATGTCACTTCTTTGCTCTCATCTCTTTGCTCGAGATGATGTGATCCGATCGATCAGTCTAGAATCTGTAACCAATTGGCTAAGTCGCTAAGTCATTGCGGACACTTGCCATCCTCTCATATCGAAAGACGAACAACGACTTCCGGGGTAAAACGGAGGGCTAAAACCCGAGCCTCTTTTTCCATCCCAGGGGGTAGCGATTTCAAGACTACTTGGTTTAAAACTTCCAGTTTATTCAAGTAGTTTCACTCGATGAAAAATGCATGCAAAATGCATTCTATTGCCGATTCTCTGTCAGGCATTACACCTCTGTCCCAAGTTGTTCGTGTTAAGGTGGCCAATGGCACTGAGTTAACTTCCTTGTTTCTTCTGCTTGATTTGATCTTTGCAAGTATCTGTTGATCACTTTGGAACTAATTTTCATATGTTACTTTTGATAAGCTCAAATAAATATAAGTCAAGATCATGAGCATAATTTTTCTTTCTCTCAAAATAATTTAAGTGAAGCAAGAGAGAATTTCTTGAAAATTTTACTAACTCTCAAATAAATCTAAGTGAAGCAAGAGAGCATTTCTTCAAAAATACTAAAGCACACCGTGCTCAAAAAGATATAAGTGAAGCACTAGAGCAAGTCCATAGCTCATAAAAAAATTTAAGTGAAGCATAGAGAGCAATTCTAACAAGTCATGACATAATTTTGGCTCTCTCAAATAGGTGTGTCCAGCAAGGAATCGAGACTTAAAACAAAAAATAAAACAAGCAAAGACTCATATCATACAAGACGCTCCAAGAAAAACACATAGTATGTGACGAATCAAAATATAGCTTCGAGTAAAATACCGATGATCGTTAGAAGAAAGAGGGGATGCCACTCGGTGGCATCCCCAAGCTTAGTTGCTCGCTCTCTTTTGGATAGTATCTTGGGATGCCGAGGCATCCCGAAGCTTAGGCTCTTCTTACTACTTATTCCTTCATCCATCGTAAGATCACCCAAAACTTGAAAAATTCAATCACACAGAACTCAACAAAACCTTCGTGAGATCCGTTAGTATAAGAAAATAAATCACTACTATAGGTACTGTATCAAACCAATTCATGTTTTGTTCTTGCATTATATCTATTGTATTCCAACTTTTCTATGGCAAAAACTCATCAAAGAAAATCATAGAGCCATCAAAATAAGCACACAACGCAAAGAAAACAGAATCTATCAAATACTTCTGTAACTCAAAAAATTCTAAAAAATTAGGACGACCTGGAAAATTTGTATATTGATCTACTGCAAAAGGAATGGGTTTTTTATCACTCTCTGATTAAAAATGAGAATTGTTTTGGCAAGCGTAAAAGTTTTTGTTTTTTCAGTAAGATCAAACAACTAGCACCCAAGAAGATCCTAAAGGCTTATTTGGCACAAACACTAATTAAAACATAAAAAACACAATCATAACAGGAGCATAATTGTGCTAACACTCAAGAATAGGAAGCAAAGTCAAAAATAAATTCTATTTATTGGGTTGCCTCCCAACAAGCGCTATAGTTTTACGCCCTTAGCTAGGCATAAAGTAAGGATCTAAGTTTTGTCATCTTTGTTTCGAGATCCATAGGATGCCCTCATGATTGATTCATATGGTGGGCTAATTCTTGTTCCAGAGAAGTGTTCCATACCCTTCGTCAAAGGAAATTGGAACTTAATATTGCCTTCTTTCATATCAATCACTGCACCAATAGTGCGTAAAAACGGTCTAACAAGAATTATTGGACAAGACGGATTGCAATCAATATCAAGAACAATAAAATCTATGAGCACATAATTCCTATTTGCAAAAATAAGAACATCATTAATTTCTCTCATAGGCTTTTTAATAGTAGAATCCGCCAAGTGCAAATTCAAAGAACATGATTCAATGGCGGTAAGACCAAGCACATCACATAAAGATTTAAGAATAATAGAAACACTAGCACCCAAATCACATAAAGCAAAACACTCATAATTTTTAATCTTGACTTTGATAGTAGATTCTCATTCATCATACAATTTTCTAGAAATTGAAACTTCTAATTTCAACTTTTCTTCAAAAGCTTTCATCATAGCATCAACAATATGTTTAGTAAAAGCTTTATTTTGTTCATAAGAATGGGATGAATTTATCATGGATTGCAACAAAGAAATACAATCAATCAAGGAGCAACTATCTACAATTTTCATAATTTTCATGAGACGCCTTCTAACTAAAGGCAAGGGAGGTGGGTGGTCCAGGTTGTTGTCTGCCACCTTTGTTTGCCATCTCTAAATGCCAACAGGTCTAGGTTGTTGTCATCAGCCTTCTTCATGCCATCAGCATGATCACCATTGCCTTCCGCACCCCGTCATCATCAGGATGATTTGCTGCTGCTGCTCGTCCTCCTACTCCATCTGCATGGACAAAAGCAAGTTAGTTGAATGGCATGCACGATAAAACTGCAAGGCATATATATTCATCTACACTAATTGTACTACAGTACAGATTTTGCATGGATGGGTTTGACTTCAACAGAGACTGAAGGAAGAGCATTATCCCCTCCCAATCCAAAACATGCTGTACAAGTACAGCTCTAAGAGAAGGAACCGTGGTACAACAAGAGGCGCTCCAAATCAAACTAAATCTCAGTTTCTTTATTTACCTAAGAAATAGCACAACCATAACTTCTGCCAAGCAAGCAGTTATCATACTATCAGCTAAAGAAAAGCAAAGGAAAATCACGTGTCACTTTCATGGAAAACATCAGAAGTGGATGATAGGCAAAAGTAGATGATCATCAAATTCCCTCACACTCAACAGTGAATAATGCTACTACTATTGATAGCAAGGACTAATTATTCCCACTACCTGGATGCAGCGTCCTTCATTTTGCAAACAAAAAAGAGCACATTATCCAACTCCTTCACATAGGTAAATGAATAGCAGCAACCAAATTCAACGGTACTACCAAAATCGAATTACTAATATAATAGCTGGACGCCCATCATAAAAATTGGTAACATAATCCAAGAAGTTCAGTAGCTAGTATTAATTAATATAATCTAGTTGATTAAGAGGAGCAAGCACGGATTGGGTCTGAAGCAGTCAACTTACATCTAGAGCTGCTTGAGGATGGTCTCCTACAAGGGTCCAGACCTCATCTTCTCGTCGATCTTGAGGATGGTCTCCTACAAGGGTCCTACGAGTAGCCTTTTTTCATGAAAGGAGTACAAGTAGCATTGCTTTGATTCTAATTGTAATTCCTAGTTGATTATCAAAATTCTGTATGAGCATATATCCATTGCCAAATACTCCTACATGACAGATCTAGCACATGACCAAAAGAAGTGCTCCATAGCCACAACCGGACTGACCAAAATGCAACTAAATATGACCAATAACTACCAATCATGGATGATCTGAACCTGTACCCGCCGATGCTCGTCGTCGACTCCGCCATCAGCGCCGAGACGCCGCCGTTGAGAATCTTGAAGGGCTGCGACCATCCTGACCACGCCGACGTCGCTATGCCCACAGCAACAGCAGCTCGACGCCACCGGGGCCTCCTCTAAACAAGACTGAAATAAAAAAGCATGCATCTGCATGTAGAGACATTTGAAGTTCGTTTCATCAGTAGGAGGAGTGCAAGTGGAAGCCCGCGTCGTCCCACGAAACTCATCCATTAGTTCAAAATTTGCTCAACATTTGCCTAAAAGTAACACTACATTTGTACTACTATGTTACTGTCCGGTAGCCCGCCACACTTGCATTGCATACTTAATACGAAGCGATTGAGGAGCTAGCTAATGAATGTCATTTTGCTTGTACCATATAACTAGTCAGTTTTGTGCTGCCTTTTGATCCCTAACCTGTGACGCGAAGGCTTTCTGGAGCTGCTGCCGAAGCAGTGCTCTGAACTGGCGGGCTGCAGCCAGGGTCTCGTCCAGCTTGGCCTTCTTAGCCATGAGGTCGGCCTTCCTGGCTTCCGCAGCCCCGATCCCGGCGTCGTCCGAGTGCAACCTGCTGCTCTGCAGCTCCTGCAGGGCTGCCTCCACGCTGAACTTAACCTGCAAAGCAGCACACCATGACCATCAGAATCAAGCATCAATTCATCAGCTTATCCCCTAATCTAGTCTACTCATCGCACAAAAACTGAGACAACATCCCACATTACAGAATTACGCGACTCTCCAACTCATATACAACCAGAGAGGCAGTTAATTGAGCAAAGTTGGGGCTAACACTTGTTGGGTTGTGGCGTCTCGATGACGCGGACGGAGTCTCCACCACCCGCGGCGGCCTCGCGGAGCTCTACGGCGGCCGAGGCGACGGGGAGTCGTCGCCTCTGGGACCACCAGGTGGAGGCGGAGGTGGACAGGGACCGGGAGGAGGACGGTGACGAGGAACTAGGCCAGGAGGCTGCTCGTGGGGTTGACAAGTGGCTGCGGCCGGGGTGGATGGAGGCTGTGGAGACGACGGCCGGAACTCCTCCATCTCCTTCCTCTTGGACTCGTAGAAGCGGTCCCACTCCTCCGCCTTTCGCTGCGCGTCCTCGATCTCGCCGTTGGTCGAGCTGATGTCGCGGGCGACAGCGAGGCGGCGCGCGTGGGTGGCGTCGATGTCAGCGCGGGCGGCGAGGGCGCGGGAGGCGAGGTCTGCGGCGCGGCGCTCGAGGAGGAGGCGGCGGGCGGCGGCGGCCTTGGTGGTGAGGAGGTGGGACTCTCCTGGGCGAGGAGAGAAACCGGTCGGTGGAGATGGTGAGCTGGGAGAGGTGACCTCGGGGAGGAGAGCTGGGCGGTGGGGAACGGCGAGGATCGCCGAAATCTGGCGGCAGCGTGGGGTGGAGAAAGGGGATCGAGGAAGATGAGAGAGATGGTATCCAACGTGCGTGTGTGTGCGCGTGGGTTGGGCGTGTGTGCATCGTGGGTGGGGCCCGGGGCTGTGTGGGTCATGGGTGGGTGTGTGCCGGGGGATACGTTAGGTTATTTTCTTTGCTGTCAGCTTTTCTGTAAGCTGATGGCAAAGATCTTCTTTGCCGTCAGCTAGCAGACGGTAAAAAACTGATTGACGGCAAATTTCCTGATTCCAGTAGTGTTAGTTCATAATTTTTGTTGAAAACTTGGGGGAGTTGATATGTCTCCAACGTATCTACTTTTTCAAACACCTGTAACGCCCTCGATGCGGCTATATCTCCCACGTGTCGAAGCACGACTTAGAGGCATAACCGCATTGAAAGCAATGTCGCAAGTGAGGTAATCTTCACACAACCCATGTAATACATAAGGGAAAGATACATAGTTGGCTTACAATCGTCACTTCACACAATTACATGAATAAAACATTACATCATCCAAATACACTCAAGGTCCGACTACGGAACCAAAATAAAAGAAGAACCCCAAATGCGACAATGGTCCCCGATCGACCCCAACTGGGCTCCACTACTGATCAACTAGAACGAAACAACACAAAGGACAAGATCTTCATCGAGCTCTTCCTGAGCTTGGTTGCGTCATCCGCACGGACTCATCGGCACCTGCAAGCTGGTTTTGGAAGTATCTGTGAGCCACGGGGACTCAGCAATCTCGCACCCTCGCGATCAAGACTATTTAAGCTTATGGGTAAGGTAAAGGTATGAGGTGGAGCTGCAGCAAGCGACTAGCATATATGGTGGCTAACATACGCAAATGAAAGCGAGAAGAGAAGGCAAAGCACGGTCGATAAAAGTATGATCAAGAAGTGATCTAAAACAACCTACGTCAAGCATAACTCCAACACCGTGTTCACTTCCCGGACTCCGCCGGAAAGAGACCATCACGGTTACACACGCGGTTGACTCATTTTAATTAAGTTAAGGTTTAGGTTTTCTACAACCAGACATTAACAAATTCACATCTGCCCATAACCGCGGGCACGGCTTTCGAAAGTTCAATCCCTGCAGGGGTGTCCCAACTTAGCCCATCACAAGCTCTCACGGTCAACGAAGGAATAGACCTCCTCCCGAGACATTCCGATCAGACTCGGTATCCCGGTACAACAAGACATTTCGACAGGGTAAAACTAAACCAGCAACACCGCCCGATGCGCCGACATCCTGATGGGAGCTGCACATATCTCGTTCTCAGGGCAACACCGGATAGGTCAAGCTACGAGTAAAATCAGCCCTCAAGTTTCCCCGAGGTGGCCCCGCAGGCTGCCCATTTCGGACCAACACTTAGACAAGCACTGGCCCGGGGGGGTTAAAATAAAGATGACCCTCGAGAGAGCGACTCCCAAGAGAAAAGTAGGTGGTGGTGAGGCAAATGGTAAAACCAAGGTTGGGCATTGCTGGAGGAGCTTTACTTAAGGCGAACTGTCAAGGGGTTCCCATTATTACCCAACCGCGTAAGGAACGCAAAATCCGGGAACATAACACCGATATGACGGAAACTAGGGCGGCAAGAGTGGAACAAAACACCAGGCATAAGGCCGAGCCTTCCACCCTTTACCAAGTATATAGATGCATTAATTAAATAAGATATATTGTGATATCCCAACAAGTAAATAAATGTTCCAACAAGGAAAGATCTCCAAGTTCCAACAAGGAACAAACTTCAATCTTCACCTGCAACTAACAACGCTATAAGAGGGGCTGAGCAAAGTGGTAACATAGCCAATCAACGGTTTGCTAGGACAAGGTGGGTTAGAGGCTTGGTTCAACAAAGTAGGAGGCTTGATAAGCAAGTGGTAGGTATCGCGGCATAGGCATAGCAAAAGAGCGAGCATCTAGCAAGCAAAGATAGAAGTGATTTCGAGGGTATGGTCATCTTGCCTGAAATCCCGCAAGGAAGAAGAACGAGTCCATGAAGAAGACAAACGGACGTAGTCGAACGGGTCCTCACAAACGCGACGTTAACGGACCCAACCCGAAGAAGCAACACCGGAAAGGAGCACACAACATAGTAAACAACCAACACATGAACATGGTATGATATGCGGGATGCGATGCATATGCAAGAATTGACAAGGAATGCATGAACCTGGCCTCAACTTGGAAATCCAAGTCTGCCACTGGAAAGATGAGATGAAATCGCTTGAAAACGATATAAAGATCGCCGGAATCGGAGTTACGGTTTGGAAATGGTAAGCAATTCAAAAATGACACCGGTCTGCGATTTACAGCAAGTAGGCATCTAAATGCAATGAGATGAACATGCTACAACATCCAAACATGGCACCAAAATACATGGCAGGGATCCATTCCCGAAGCTTAACAAAAGTCTAGCACTGAGCTACGGCCAAATCATCCATTAACAGGTTCAAGCAAGCATGGCAAAAATGCATATGGCAAACAGATCTCAGACTTAGTGAAATTAACACTTGTCTGGAATTTCAGATCAGGTAGCACACTTCGGAGCAACAAAACTACATGCTACAGGACCTGAACATGGCAAAGTAAAGCATGGCATGGAGCTACTCAAAGAGCTTAAAAAACGTCCCTTAGTGACCTTGAGCCAAAAGGGATCAAAAAATACAATTGCAAGCATGTGAACATGGCAAAAACATAATCAGTTTTCAGACTTAGTGAAAACCGGAGCGTGCTGAAACATATCTCAAGTAGGCATGTTTACGAGCTCGATGCACTCACTACGGTGTAATTCATGGAAAATTAAGCATACACCCATCAAGAATACACAAAATTCAAGCTAGACATGGCAAGAACAATAACATGGCATGCACGGATCAACTACAACATCATCGGTAAAATTGCAAACAAGTTGACAATCTGTCCAGATTCACGAAGTAGCAAAAGTAGAGCTCGATTGACTCAAGTTAGGGTGCTCCATAATTGCAAACAAAGACATGGATGGATAGAGCACTATAAGATTAATAAAACATCCTTACTGATCATCCTCAAAAGAGTCACGGATCACTAGGAAACAACATGAACATATGGCATCATGAGATAAATAGATCAAGGACTTAGTGGAAATGCTAAATCCCTGAAAACAGAATTACCAAGTGCACCACCTGGCAAGCTCGTGCTAGTCACCACACACATCACAAAAATACATGGGTTGCACCTTTGGAAAGATGGCAAAACCCTTAACAAAACATATGTAGAGCATCAGGGCATATCATGCACACATTAATCATGGCAAAAATGACAAAAACCTAAATAGAGTAGCAGATCTGACAATTAACTCAAGTAGCCCTCTTCTAATAGCATTTCGGGCATCAAGATGAACTCAAATGAAAATGATGCAATGGAATGAAATGATGTACTCTCTGAGATGATCATTTTGATATGCTATATGCATGAATCGGATCTACGGATGCAAAGTTACAATGCGAAGAAGATGGGCACATGGATCTGGAAAATTGGGGACTTAGAAGAAATTTACCCCGCGGAAAAAGTCAACCGGGACGAGGCGGTTCCGGGACGGAGCGGTGCGGGACGGCGCGTTTGGATGGGGGAGTGGGTGGATCTGATCCCACTCCCGGATCGGATCTGGCCCGGGGCTGAGGAGGCCGGTGACGGCCGACGGCGGAGGGCGGCGCAGATGGCGGTGGCGGTGCGGGGCGGCGCCGGCGACCCGGCCGGCGAAGTCCGGCGAGCGGGCGCGGTTGCCGGTGCGCCCAGGCGGCGGCGAGGAGCACGGGTGGCGGCGGCCGGAGCAACGGCGCGAGGAGAGTTGCGAGGTGGCGGCCGATCGAAGGCGGCGGCCGGAGTAGGGCGGAGGTGCACGGTGGCCGGCGCGCTCCTGAAGCCAAGGGGCGGCGCGGGAGAGAAGGAACCGGGCGGCGGCGGCCGGGGAACGGGCCTCGCGGGCCTGACGTGGGCCGCGGCAGGCCGGTGGGAGTCGCGGGGCGGCGGGACGCCCTCATGGCGGCGGCGGAGTGGAGAGGGGCGCTGGCGGGCTGAGGTGGCGGCGCGCGATTCGACGGAGTGAGGTGGCTGGCGGCGGTGGACATGTCCGGGCGGTGTGAAAATCGTCCGGCGGCGCGGAGAGGAGCGGATCTAGGGTTCATCCGCGAAAATTTCGGGGATGGCCACATATTTATAGGTAGAGGGAGCTAGGAGAGTCCAAATGAGGTGCGGTTTTTGGCCACGCGATCGTGATCGAACGCTTTAGATGATGGAGAGGGTTTAGGTGGGTTTTGGGCAAAATTGGAGGGATGTTGGGCTGCAACACACACGAAGCCTTTTCGGTCCCTCAGTTAACCGTTGGAGTATCAAACGAAGTCCAAATGGTACGAAACTTGACAGGCGGTCTACCGGTAGTAAACCAAGGCCGTCTGACAAGTCTCGGTCCAATCCGGAAATGTTTAATCCCTACACATGAAAGAAAGGTAGAAATGACCACCGGAGGAGAACGAAGCGCCGGAATGCAAAACGGACAACGGAGAAAATGTTCGAATGCTTGAGACGAACACGTATGCAAATGAAATGCACATGATGACATGATATGCAATGCATGACACGCAAGCAATGACAAGGCAACACCAGCGAATAACTGCACGACACCTGGCACATCGGCCTCGGGGCGTTACAACACCTTTGCCCTTATTTTGGACTCTAACCTGCATGATTTGAATGGAACTAACCCGGACTGACGTTGTTTTCAGCAGAAATGCCATGGTGTTATTTTTGTGCAGAAATAAAAGTTCTCGAAATGACCTGAAAATCGACGGAGAATATTTTTAGAATATATAAAAAATACTGGCGAAAGAATCCACGTCAGGGGGCCCACACCCTGTCCACAAGGGTTGGGGGTGTGCCTACCCCCTTGGGCGCGCCCCCTGCCTCGTGGGCCCCCTGACGCTCCATCGACCTCAACTCCAACTCCATATATTCACTTTTGGGGAGGAAAAAATCAGAGAGAAGGATTCATTGCGTTTTACGATACGGAGCCGCCGCCAAGCCCTAATCTCTATCGGGAGGACTGGTCTGGAGTCCGTTCGGAGCTTCGAAGAGGGGAATCCGTCGCCATCGTCATCCTCAACCTTCCTCCATCACCAATTTCATGATGCTCACCGCGGTGAGTGAGTAATTCCATCATAGGCTTGCTGGACGGTAATGGGTTGGATGAGATTTATTATGTAATCGAGTTAGTTTTGTTAGGGTTTGATCCCTAGTATCCATTATGTTCTGAGATTGATGTTGCTATGACTTTGCTATGCTTAATGCTTGTCACTAGGGCCCGAGTGCCATGATTTCAGATCTGAACCTATTATGTTTTCATGAATATATATGAGTTCTTGATCCTATCTTGCTGTAACATCCCAAAATTCTAAATTTTGGAATGTTATAATAAATAGATAGTTATGATTGCTCTGTGATTGATTGACTGAAAGTGAGTGAATATGAAACTTTTTGAAAGTTAAATGAGAGGGAATAAAAGGACTTTCCCAAACTTTCATTTTCATTTTGATCTACGTGATTCAAATTATTTTCAAATACAAAACCCTAAAGAGAAGATGACATGACTTCTTTCATTTAATTAAATGAAAAGGGTATTTGAAAATATTTGAATTTTATTTGGAAATATTTTCAAATTCAGAAACTTCAAGCGACACAATGATTTTCATGAGAGAAGATAAAATGAAGGTTGGGTGGTGAAGATCACAAAAAGGTTTCTAACTAAAGGCAAGGGAGGTTGGGTGGTGAAGTGCACAAAAATTTTCATCTTGAGATTTTCCACATCATGAGAAATTCTATCAACACTTCTAGACAAATCATCAATCTTATTCAACTTTTCTTCTATGGAAGTGTTGAAAACTTTTTACGTGTTGATAAATTCTTTAATATTATTCTCAAGATCAGAGGTGTTCCTATTATTATTATAAGGAGGATTTCCATAGGAATTACCATAATTATTAGAGGAATTACTAGGAAAAGGCCTAGGATTAAAATTACCTCTATAAGCATTATTATTGAAATTATTTCGAGAGATAAAATTCACATCTATGGCATCACTATTTTGCTCAATCAAAGTAGACAAAGGCATATCATTAAAATCAATAGGAGCACTTCTACTAGAAAACAATTTCATAAGAGCATCAACTTTTTCACTCAAAGAAGAAATTTCTTCAACCGAATTAACTTTTTTACTAGTAGGAGCTCTTTCGGTATGCCATTGTGAATAATTTTCCATGATATTATCAAGCAATTTGGTGGCTTCACCCAAAGTAATTTCCATAAAAGTACCACCCACAATGGAATCTAAAAGATTACGAGAAACAAAATTGAATCCTGCATAAAAAATTTGTATGGTCATCCAAAGATTTAACCCATGAGTTGGGCAATTCCTTAGCATCATTTTCATACTTTCCCAAGACAGTGCAACATGATCATGTTCAAGTTGCTTGAAATTCATGATCTGGGTTCTAAGGGAAATAATTTTTGTGGGCGGAAAATACTTAGTGATAAAATAATCTTTGCACTTATTCCAAGAAACGATACAATTGCGAGGCAAAGAAGAGAACCATTTTTTTGTAGAATCACACAAAGAGAACGGAACTAATTTCATCTTCAGAACATCATTTTCCACATCTTTTTTCTTTTGCATATTGCATAATTCCACGAAGGTATTAAGATGGGACGCGACATCCTCATTAGGAGTACCGGAAAATTGATCTTTCATAACAAGATTCAGCAAAGCAGTATTAATATCACAAGTCTCTGCACTAGTGGCGGTAGGAGCAAGCGGAGTGCCAATAAAATCATTGTTGTTGGTATTTGAGAAATCACACAACTTGGTGTTCTCTTGAGTCATGATGACTAGACAACAAGATTGCACTCAAAAACAGATCCGGCAAGAAAACGGCGAACGGAAAAGAGGGGCGAATGAAACGGCAAATTTTTGTGAAATGAGGGAGAGGAAAATGAGAGGTAAATAGCAAATAATGTAAATTGTGAGGAGATGAATTTGTGATTAGGAACCTGGTATAGGTTGAAGATCCTCCCGGGCAACGGCGCCAGAAATTCCTTTTGATGTCGCTTAAAGTTACGTCAGTATTTCCCCAAAGAGGAAGGGATGATGCAGCATAGCGGCGTAGGTATTTCACTCAGATATGAAAGCAAGGCTATCGGACCAGTAGGAGAACCAAGCAACACAACGTAAACAACCCCTGCACACAAATAACAAATACTCGCAACCCGACGTGTTAAAGGGTTGTCAATCCCTTTGGGGTAACAGTGCCAGAAATTGGTGTGTTGACGGGAGAGAGTTGTAAATATTGATAGATCGAACGCAAAATAAAAGAAATTGTAGCAAGGTATTTTTGTATTTTTGGTTTAATAGATCTGAAAATAAAAGGCAAATGAAATAGATCATGAAGGCAAATAATATGAGAAAGAGACCCGGAAGCCGTAGGTTTCACTAGTGGCTTCTCTCAAGAAAAATGGCAAACGGCGGGTAAACAAATTACTGTTGGACAATTGATAGAACTTCAAATACTCATGATGATATCCAGGCAATGACCATTACATAGGCATCACGTCCAAGATTAGTAGACCGACTCCTACCTACATCTACTACTATTACGCCACACATCGACCGTCCAACATGCATCTAGTGTATTAAGTTCATGGAGAAACGGAGTAATGAAATAAGAATGATGACATGATGTAGACAAGATCTATCTATGTAGAGATAGACCCCATCATTTTATCCTTAGTAGCAACGATACATATGTGTCGGTTCCCCTTCTGTTACTAGGATCAAGCACCGTAGGATCGAACCCACTATAAAGCACCTCTTCCCATTGTAAGATAAATAGATCAAGTTGGCCAAAAAAACCCAAATATCGGAGAAGAAATACGAGGCTATAAGGAATCATGCATAAAAGATATCAAAGAAACTCAAATACTTTCATGGATATAAAAAGATATATCTGATCATAAACTCAAAATTCATCCGATCCCAACAAACACACCGCAAAAAGAGTTACGTCATATGGATCTCCAAGATACCATTGTATTAAGAATCAAATGAGAGAGAGAAAGCCATATAGCTACTAACTACGGACCCGAAGGTCTACAAAGAACTACTCACACATCATCGGAGAGGCACCAATGGAGGTGGTGAACCCCATCCGTGATGGTGTCTACATTGGATCTGGTGGTTCTAGACTCTGCGACGGCTGGAATTGATTTTCGTCGACTCCCCTAGGGTTTCTGGAATATTGTGTTATTTATAGAGCAAAGAGGTGGTCCGGGGGCACCCGAGGTGGGCACAACCCACCAGGGCGCGCCCGGTCCTCCTGGCGCGCCCTGGTGGGTTGTGCTCTTCTCGAAGCACCCCCAGGCGCAGCCTTGGCCCATTAAGTGTCTTCTGGTCCATAAAAAATCTCCGTAAAGTTTCGTGGCATTTGGACTCCATTTGGTATTTCTACGATGTAAAAAACATGCAAAAAATAGCAACTGGCACTTGGCACTATGTCAATAGGTTAGTACCAAAGACTGATATAAAATGATTCTAAAACATCCAAGATTGATAATATAACAGCATGGAACAATCAAAAATTATAGATACATTGGAGACGTATCAATGCGCAAGGGTTACATCCACCTAAAGACCTGTGGGCTTGACACCTAACTAATCAGCGACCAGCTGATCAGAGAGGTGCATCCCTGGTGTTGGCGGGGAGCCCATGCCCAAGGGGCCTGCTAGGTATTGGCTTGCCAGCTCATTCCTTCCGAAGTTGGTTGCACCCGTTATGAAGTTTGTGTATTGTTCCAATGTTTGGTCTTCTTAATGCTCTCCTTGATCTCACGAAGAGTGGCTTGTCTGGTTTAGTTGTATATGAGACTTGGCACTTGATGTGAGAGTTGCAGCATGCCTGTGCATAAGTCAGGGCAGCAAACACCCTAATTTGTTGCACCGACAAGAGCCCCCAGGCCTAGACCATACGTGTCGCCGGGCATCGTATGGGTAGGCCCCAGAATGGACTGGCGCACACATTGATCTTGCCAGGAACAATGTCGTGCCTTGAGATCTTCTTTGCTTCTTCATTAATCTGGACCTGGGTCAGCCCCCAGCTTCACCTGATATCTTCGGCGTTCGGATGACACATACCATTCACGTCAAAGACTAGGGGCGCCCACGCCCATAGGATGCCATTAGGGAACCCGCGCGTGAGCCGGGGTAACTACAGTTTTACCTTTAGTTCACCCACCACTCCTACCATTTCCCCCACACGTGCCGCATGCATTGCACGGGGTTGGTGGTGGATGAGAGGGGCTCGAGAACGTTCGCCTTGGCAGAAGACGCAACGCCTTGGATTGGTGTAGTGGGACGGTTGATGAAGCAAAACGCCAGCCATGGATGCAGAGAGACGGATTGGCGGAGCGGGCGGTTGCTCCAGAGTAGTGGAGAGCCAGCCTCCCGGCCTCCGCTATAAAAGGAGTTGTGCAAGGGTAGTGATGCTCATCCACCTCCTCCTTCTCCTTCCTTGCTTCTGTCTTCTATCATGGTGGGAGGAAGACCGAGATCGTGCTCCGGCTGCGGCGGCGAGAGCTTCTCCTCGGCTATAGAGGTCAGTTCCAGTGCACGGGGCGGAGTTGCAGGGCGAGGTCGGGGTCGATGCGGAGCCCGCGGTCGAGGCAGACGGAGTGGCGCGCTCGTCATTTCTCCTCCAACTGCTCCAACCCCGGTAGAAGGCCATGCGGGGGATACGATGCTTGAGTTCATCGTCAAGCTACACGATCCTCCCCATAGTCGCCTGCAGCTTCCTAGTCCTTTTGCCAGGGTGATGGAGGTTGACCAGCCGCTTGGGCTGTGACTGCGCATGAGCGACTGTTGCAATGCGCCATTGGGTGAACGTTGAGTTCCCCGCGCCCTGCATCATGGTTCTTATGCGCGGGTGGAAAACCTTCTCTCGCGCCCACTATCTTTGGAGGGGCATGTCCTTCACTTCAAGTTGTTGGAGTCAGAGATGCTCTCCGTCAAGGTCTTTGGGCGTTCAGGCGCTTGTCTCGAGTGCTGTGTAGAAAGCTCGAGTGACAACGAAAGCTCCTCCTCGAGCGACAACGGCGAGGAGGACACAGACGGTGAAGACAATGACGGCGAGTCCCCGGTCATCAATTCCAAAGATAGCGACTCGGACTCTAGCTGAATGTCGGCGGCACCATCATCGCCAGCTAGGCACCAGCAGCACCACCACCTGCAGTTGGACCCCGGCCGAGCGATTTGCCGGGGGTGCTTGGTCTGGATGCCACCGTCACCTCCAGCTAGACGCCGGCAGGCTCGTGGACTCCAGCTTCGTCTTCCCTGTTGGTGTCCCTGCTGAGCCACGTCTCTTCGGTCCGGGAGGGGGTGACCAGGGCACTGCCTAGCCACTCCCTCCATCCCTGGCTTCATCTTCCTCGCCGGGGAGGCGCTCTCTCGATCTTGTCGGTCTGCGTCCCTCTGGTCCTGGCGGAGGTGACCAGGGTGTCGCCCAGGTGCTCCTCTTGCCCTCCTTGCTCTCGATGTAAACCCTAGGAGGAGAGGGACAAGAAAGGCATTACAGAGCACTTTTCTCTTTTAATCAAAAAATGTAGGCAATTGCTATGTTTGAATCAAATTTAAGTATTTCCCCATCCATGTTAGCACTTGCATGATTTGTACTTGTTGTTTCACGCAATAAAGAAAAACTTGTCGGGAACTTGTGCATGCTTTTGATATTTTGAAGGGCTCGCCCTCAGCAATCTTTTGCAAGCAAGGTTTCCGGCAAGCCTCTTGCCGGCCTTCAGCACAGCTACAACTAATCTTCCCAGAGTAGACTCGAAGTGAGTTAGGAGCGCGAATAGAGGCCAGTTCCTTACTGGTCTTTTCCAAATGCAGCTGCAACTGATCCTATTGAGTGGCAAGGATAGGAGCGCAAATGATAGAAGCAGCAAGGTTTCCTCATGTGCAAGTTCCTCATACGTAGGTGTAACATGGAATGACATGAAATTTTAAATGAAACAAACTTATCTTTCTTTGCTGTACTTCTTATCACTTAGAGACGGAAGAGCTATCGTAGGGCCAAATAAACGAGTCCACTTCCATCTTCCCCCAGGAAAGTTATTCGTGAGGAACCCTTCTGCCTTTATCAGAAAAAGAAAGAGAGAAGGTAGCACGAAGCCTTCAACAACTTGTTAGTCATTTTTATCTAAACCAGTGTAATCGTATCAAAATCAAGCTTAAGCAAGCAAGAAAGCATGCATGCAAGTGTTGTAAAATGCTTGGTTTTATTCAGTTGTGCACAGGATTTCGCTTGGCTTTGTACAAAGGGTTACAAGTCTTGGAGACTATGCTTGTACAAAATGGGTTGCTGGGGCAAGGCCTGGAAAATGCACCTTATGGGTAGAACTTGCAAAGATGCACAATATTCCATGAGTTTTGCACACAAATGCCATCTTCGGTCTCCAGACAGACTACGCCAGGTCTGGTGAGTCGTTCTACCCGATAAGGGTCTTCCCACTTTGGTGTCAACTTGTTTGCACCCTTGATAGACTAAACACATCGAAGTAAAGGTTGCCTTCCTCAAGGCTCCGGGCATGAACCTTGCTGCTATGATAGCGGCACAAAGCTTGTTGGTAGCGTGCAACACGCATAACAGCCCGGAGATGATCTTCCTCGAGGAGCATGGCATCATCAAGCCACAGTTGCTGTTGCGCTACTTCATTGTAGGCAAGTACTCGAGGTGACCCTTATATGAGTTCTGCGGGGAGCACCACTTCTTCACCATAGACTAGGGAGAAGGGTGTCTGACCAGTGGCTCGATTCGATGTTGTCCTGAGTGACCAAAGAACCATGGGCAACTCATCAATCCAATGCTTCCGGCACTTGTGCAGCCTGTCAAAAGTTCTTGTCTTGAGCCCACACAATACTTTAGAATTTGTTCTTCTGCCTGCCCGTTGCTCCTTGGATGGGCAACGGATGCAAAGCATACCTTGCTTCCAAGGTTCTAAGTGTATTGCATGAAAGCGTGGATCATGAATTGTGTGTCGTTGCCAGTGATGATCCTGTTCGGGACCCCGAACCGGCAAACCAATCCTTTGAAGAACTTGACGACTGACTATGATATTACCTTTCTCAATGTCTCCACTTCAGGCCACGTTGTGAACTTGTCGATGGTGACGTACAAGAACTCAAAGCCCCCGGTAGCACAGGGGAAGAGGCCCAAAATGTCAAGCCCCCAGACCGAAAAGGACCAGGATAGAGGAATTGTTTGGAGGGCTTGCGTTGGTTGATGTATGCTCTTTGAATGGAATTGGCATGCTTCACATCTTGCTACTAGCTCAATTGCATCCTAGAGGGCAGTGGGCCAATAAAAGCCTTGCCGGAAAGCCTTCCTGACAAGGGTTCCTGCTTCTATGTGGGAACCACGCACACTCCCATGTATATCCACCAACAACTTATGTCCATCTTCCCAGGTAATGTGCTTCAATTTCACGTCATTGGGTCATTTTGTGCACAGGATGTTATCCACAAACTGGTACACACTTGACTGACGGGCTACTTTTTCAGCTTGCTCTTGCTCTTCGGGAAGTTCTCCTATTTGGAGAAACTGGACTATCTGTTGCGCCCATGTTGGAGCTTGGGGCTCGACGACAAGTACTAAAGGCATGTCTTCGGCTACGGGAGCAATGGTCTCATCGGCATGAATCTGGAATTTTGCGCGAGACTACTGCTCATTGGAAGCCGTGTCAATGTTCCCATCAGCTGCCTTGTTGGTGGCTTCTGAGAGCTCCGCCGGAAAGTAGTAGCCCATACTTATATTCCTCCTCTTCTTGGCTCTTGTTGATGGGGTAACTGTGGATCTAGTCACGTGGAGCACAAAAGTACCTGGTTCCACAGGTAGCTTTTGGGCAGCACACTTTGACAGCTGATCAGCAACGCTGTTTTCCGCACAAGGGACGTGCTATATTTGCAGAGCGTCAAAGTGTTCTTCCAACTTTCTCGCTTCATCCACGTATGCTTCCATCAACGAGCTATGGTAGTTCAAGTTCACTTGCTTAACCACAAGCTGTGAATCTCCTCGAATGATCAACTTTTTGATTCCCAACTCAACTTCAATTCTGAGGCCGACAAGTGCTACCTCTTGAGCATGCGTTGGTTTTCCCTTGAAGAGGAAAGGGTGATGCAGCAAAGTAGCGTAAGTATTTCCCTCGGTTTTTGAGAACCAAGGTATCAATCCAGTAGGAGACTACACGCAAGTCCCTCGTACCTGCACAAACAATCAAGAACCTTGCAACCAATGCGATAAAGGGGTTGTCAGTCCCTTCACGGCCACTTGCAAAAGTGAGATCTGATAAAGATAATAAGATAAATATTTTTGGTATTTTTGTTGTATATATTGAAAAGTAAAGATTGCAAAATAAACGGCGACATAAATTGGCAAGTTGACGAGAAAATAATATAATGGAGAATAGACCCCGGGGCAATAGGTTTCACTAGTGGCTTCTCTCAAGATAGCATAATCTACGGTGGGTGAACAAATTACTGCCGAGCAATTGATAGAAAAGTGAATAGTTATGAGAATATCTAGGCATCACGTCTGTGACAAGTAGACCGAAATGATTCTGCATCTACTACTATTACTCCACACATCGACCGCTATCCAGCATGCATCTAGAGTATTAAGTTCATACGAACAGAGTAACACATTAGGCAAGATGACATGATGTAGAGGGATAAACTCAAGCAATATGATATAAACCCCATCTTTTTATCCTCGATGACAACAATACAATACGTGCCTTGCTGCCCCTGCTATCACTGGGAAAGGACACCGCAAGATTGACTCCAAAGCTAAGCACTTGTGCCATTGCAAGAAAGATCAATCTAGTACGCCAAACCAAACTGATAATTCGAAGAGGCTTGCAAAGATATTTAAATCATGCATAAAAGAATTCATAGAAGAACCAAATATTGTTCACAGATAATCTTGATCATAAACCCACAATTCATCGGATCTCGACAGACACACCGCAAAAAGAATTACATCGAATATCTCTAAGAGAATCGAGGAGAACTTTGTATTGAGATCCAAAGAGAGAGAAGAAGCCATCTAGCAAATATGAACTCGAAGGTCTATGGTAAACTACTCACACATCATCGGAGAGGCTATGGTGTTGATCCTGGCTGTGTGCGTAGTCCCCATGATATGATTTATTACTTCTCTGCTAAATATTTCGCCGCTCATAAGAAGCAAGCTGCCTTAAGGGAAATATATAATTTTGTGCAAATTGAAGAAGAGAGTCTCCCACAAGCTTGGGGGAGGCTTCTCCAATTACTAAATGCTTTGCCTGATCATCCTCTCTAGAAAAATGAAATACTTGATATCTTTTATAATGGACTAACTGATACTTCTAGAGACTACCTAGATAGTTGTGCTGGTTGTGTTTTCAGGGAAAGAACTGTTGATCAAGCTGAATTGCTATTGAATAATATGTTTAGTAATGAAAATGATTGGACACTTCTTGAGCCAACTCGTAAGCCAACTCCGAAGAAAAGGGGTATTCTATTTCTTAGTCCTGAAGATATGCAAGAGGCAAAGAAATCTATGAAAGAAAAAGGTATTAAAGTTGAATATGTTAAGAATTTACCACCCATTGAAGAAATACATGGTCTTGATAACCCGAGACAAGTAGTAAAGGTAAATTCTCTCTATAGATTTGATGAAGGTGATATTCCTCGTTATAAGTCTGCTAGCCAATGCTTAGATGAGTTTGATAATTTTATTGTTAAACAACAAAACTTCAATGCTTATGTTGGTAGACAATTGAAACGCAATGCTGATATGCTTGAACACTTGAGTGATTATATGTCTAGAGTTAAAGGTGAACTTAAACTTATTAGTACACATGCTTCTATGGTTACCACTCAAGTAGAATAAGTACTTAAGTCTTAGAATGATTTGCTCAATGAATTAAAAAATAAGAAAAATGATAATGTTGTTAGAGTTATGACTAGAGGGGGTAAAATGACTCAGGGACCTTTGTATCTTGAGGGCCACCCCAAGAGAATTGAGCAAGATTCTCAGAGAACTAATGTTGATGTCCCTGGTAGATCCTTTTTGAATACTGCATGGGCTGTTACTGATTGCAACAAAGGCAATGTCACTTTTCATGTTAATGGTAATGAGCATACGTACACTTTCTGAGGAAACAACCTCAAGTGCACAGTACCAATTCTATTGGAAAAATTTCAATGGTTACTATTGGAGGTTTTGAATTTCCTTCCTACTTCCAAGAAGAAATATGATATTCTTATTGTTGGGGATATGCATATCCCCGTTGAGGTAACCTAGTGTTATTCGAAATTTCTCCGGTTTCATGCGATTCGGAATGAGTTTGTTAACAAGACTTGATCAACCTTGTTAGTGGATTCCTTTTGATGAGCATGAGATGGATGAAGTTAGAAAGCACAACTTTCTGTACCCTCTTTTTACTTTCTGTTATTTATCTCAAATAAAGCAAAAATAGTATTTTCTATCTGTTTTCTGAATTATCCTTGAAATAAAAAATACCCCGAAAATAAAAGTTCTCCAAATGCCCTGAAAATGAAATATGATTTTTTCTGGAATATTTAAGAATTATTGGCACTGAGAACACACCAGGGGGCCTCACCGTGTGCCCATGAGGGTGGAGGGCGTGCCCACCCCCCTGGGCGCGCCCCCTGCCTCGTGGACCCCACATGGGTCCCCTCCACTTATCCTTGCACCCACACACTTCGTCTTGCTCCATAAAAAATCACCCACCAGCTCAAACCCGAGTTCTAGCTGATCTTGCTGCCATTTTCGATCTCCTTGCTCAAAGCTCCATTCACAAAACTGCTTTGGGGGATTGTTCTTCGGTATGTGACTCCTCCAATGGTCCAATTAGTTTTTGTTCTAGTGCTTTATTTATTGCAAATTTTTGCTGCCTAGGTGATCCTGTTCTTGATCTTGCATGTCAAATTTATGTGGTCAAAAGTAGTTTTAATGCATGATATGGCCTCTAGGCACTTGTAGGAGTAGTTGCTATCAATTTTGTTGAGTTTGGTTCACTTTTATTTCAAGTTACTAAAAATTTCAGAGGAAGAAATATGTTTAGGAAAATGTACCAAGGTGGTTCCTCAACGAAGCAAGGCCCAAGGCCCGCAATACGCGAGCCGGACAATGAACTACCAAGGGAGGCTCAAGTGCGGCCTTGTGAATGGCCATGAGAGGATTTCATGATCCAGGCAGGCATCAAGGAAGAATTTGATGCATATGTGCGTAACGCTGATCTTGAGAGCTTCAGGTCAGATAAGTGCCAGCAATACCTCTATTTGACTAATTCATTCGTGAGAATGTTTAAATTTACATCCTCGCGCAATTCTCACAATGTCCTATTTGATCTTTATGATAAATCTTATACCATGGACTTAGAAGATTTTAATACTGCTTGTAAACTCCCGCAGTGGGGTAGTGCTAGTGAACCTCGCAAATCTGAATTTAAAGAATTTCTTGCTAGTATCACTATGGGGGGAATGTAGAGAAATAACACAAGCTACCATAGGGAGCATTCATTTTCCTGCCATACATTATTTTGCTCTCTTCGTGGGTAGATGCATTAACGGTAAGGATGAGGCATGTCACATGTGTGTTCCTGATCTTAGTGTTCTCAAGAGTGTTGTATTAGGAGATAAATAATACAATTTGGGGGCTATTGTTGCACGTAGGTTGCATCTTAATGGTTTAACTGGAGATTTGTTTGGTGGAATTTATGCAACTTGTGTAGCTAACTTTCTTGGTATACCCATACGTGGGGATGATATTGAGTTTCCTCCTGCTTACCTAGATTATAATGCTATGGTTCGTCATCAGTTTGTTGAGAGGAACGATCAGTTCCTCCAGTACCGACTAGTCTTTGACAGACGGCGCACCGTCCATGTTGCTCTCCCTGCTTCTGCTTTCTTTGATTTACAGACAAAAGGAATATATGTTATAACCAGGGAGGAGGCGAACGAGTACGAGAGGAGGACGGAGGCAGCTCGCCTCCCAGCTGCAACTCATGAGGCAATTGCCTCTGCATCCCAGTACGACCCCAGCTACAACTTTGATCCATGTGCATAGACCAACTTAGGCCAAAAGCCTAAGCTTGGGGGAGTACGTATTTCTCACCGACATTACATTCATGTTCACACACTCATGCCAGTTGTCGGTGCTCATACTTTTTCATTGTATAATCCATGCTAGTTTATTTTTCTGGTTTAAGCTTTCTTCTTGTGTGTTTGAAAAACCTTAAGAAAACAAAAAAATAGTTGTAGCTTTTAGGTAGTTTACTTTTCATGTCTGCAGTAGTAGTAATTAAAAATAAAACCCATAAAGATTTCTCATTCTTCTTTTGCTTGTTGGGAGCTTTCCCATGTAAATAGTTTTATTTCCTTTCTTTTCTTTGGGGGTCGAGAGGAGAAGACCATAATGAAAACGTTGAGTGGCTCTCATATGCATTATTGTTGATCTAACAAAGAGCCCATATTACCTTGTCTTCTCCCATGTATTGAATGCTTGCAGATTCCAGCTTAGTCCAATGCACGTGCACTATTATTATTATCCACACTATTCGGTTGTGCAAGTGAAAGGCAATAATGACGATATATGATGGACTGATTGAGATGAGAGAAGCTGGTATGAACTAGAACTCTCTTGTTTTTGTAAATATGATTAGTTCATCGTTCCTGATTCATCCTATTATGAATGAAACAGGTTTGCAATGACAATTATAGATTATAGTTGCCCATGCCATGCTTAATTTGCTAGGAGTTTATAATGGTTTACCTTGCGTGCCAACATACTATTAAAATGGTTGTGATGTGGTATCATAGGGTGGTATCCTCCTTTGAACAATTCGAGTGGCTTGACTTGGCACATGTTCACGCATGTAGTTGAAACAAAATCAACATAGCCTCCATGATATTTATGTTCATGGTGAATTATATCCTACTCATGCTTGCATTCAGTGTTGATTAATTTTAATGCATGTTCATGACTGTTGTCGCTCTCTAGCTGGTCGCTTCCCAGTCTCTTTCTAGCCTTCACTTGTACTAAGCGGGAATACTGCTTGTGCATCCAATTCCATAAACCCCAAAGTTATTCCACATGAGTCCACCATACCTTCCTATATACAGTATCTACCTGCCATTCCAAGTAAATTTGTATGTGCCAAACTCTAAACCTTCAAATAAAAATTCTGTTTTGTATGCTCGAATAGCTCATGTATCAGCCAGGGCTGTCTGTATCTTCCATGCTAGGTGGGTTATTCTCAAGAGGAGTGGACTCCGCTCCTCACTCACGAGAAAATGGCTGGTCACCGGGATGCCCAGTCCCATGCTCAAATCAAATCAAAATAATTGCTAACAAAACTCCCCCATGATTGTTGTTAGTTGGAGGCACCCGTTGTTTCGGGCAAGCCATGGATTGATGCTTGATGGTGGTGGGGGAGTATAAACTTTACCATTCTGCTTGGGAACCGCCTATAATGTGTGTAGCATGGAAGATATCAAGATCTCTTGGTTGTTATGTTGACAATGAAAGTATACCGCTCAAAATATTATTCATCTCTATTTTAAAATCGAGCTCTGGCACCTCTACAAATCCCTGCTTCCCTCTGCGAAGGGCCTATCTATTTACTTTTATGTTGTGTCATCATCCTCTTATTAAAAAGCACCAGTTGGAGAGCACCGCTGTCATTTGCATGTATTATTGTTAGTTTACATTGAGTATGACTTGACTGGATCTCTTTTACCATGAATTACAATTTCTAGTCAGCCCTTGATCTTCAGGGGTGCTCTGCATTTATGTTTTGCGGTCTCAGATAGGGCTAGCGAGATACCATCCTGTTATATTATATTATGATTGTTTTGAGAACGTGTTGTCATCCGAGATTTATTATTATTGCTCGCTAGTCGATTATGCCATTAATATGAGTAAACATGAGACCTAAATGTTATTGTGAATATGGTTACACTACAGGAATCAGGAACTTTGCCGTCAGCCATGGCGGACGGCAAAGGCGCGCTTGGCGGACGGCAACAGGTCCGGCTGAATAAGCTACGGCAAAGGGTTCTTTGCCGTTTGCTAGCGGACGGAAAAGATGAAATGGTCTTTGCCATCCGCCAGCAGACGGCAAAGAGCCTGGACGACACACGTGGCAAGTTAGGTCCGTTAGGTGGCTAACGGCGTGCTTTGCCATCTGCTGGCAGACGACAAAGAAACAAAGGTCTTTGCCGTCTGCCAGCAAACGGCAAAGTGTCCAAATATGTTCAGCAATTCATATTCATATGTATAGCCCATGCATATATCACAAATATCTAACACAGACCACAGGAAAAAAAGAACATCACAAGATCATCCATAAAAACATATATATCATACAACCTGTATCACAAAGTAAGACGAGATCACACAAGTGTCGACAAATAAGATCACAAAGGTTGGCCTCCACATAACACAAAACTTAGGTGAGCATCATGGGATCTAGCAGCAACAACACCTAACCTACTGGATGGACACTGCAGTCCAGACCCAACTCCACAAGCACACTACATACTGATTTGCGACGGTGATGCAACCACCACAACCAAAATTAAAAAGGCAAGGGAGGTGGGTGGTCCAGGTTGCGTTGCTTGAAGGTTGATGAATCAATTTCTGCCTTATAAAGGATAGTTGAATTATTTGAATTTTTATCGATTTTAAAGCGACAAAATGATTCTCTGCCTTATAAAGGTTGATGAATCAATTAAAACTCTTTATCTTTCTATGGATGAAAGTAAGAAAAGAACCGCTATGCTTAGAGCTAAAAGAGAATTTTTAGAAAAAGCATTTTCTAGTGATTATTTTTATAAAAGTGATGAAGATCTTAAAATGATTGGTGTTTCTTTTATTGATTCCTTGTTTATTAAAGTTAAGATTGATGAAAAAAGGGACTGGAGAAGAGTCAACTTTAGTTAGAAGGCGTCCCGATGATTCGGAGGGTGAAAATCTTGTTGAGAAAATTGATAAAAGTGGGTTTGAAGAGGTCAAAACTTTAGCTAGTGATGTGCCCACACTTTTGGATTACAAAAACTTTAATTATGACAGTTGCTCTTTGATTGAATGTATTTCTTTGTTGCAATCCATGATAAATTCACCCCATAACTCTTGATAGTTCTACTCGTCACACTCCGTTCAATCTATCGTGAGCAAGCAATAGTAACCACACATAAGCAATCACTCAAAAGATCGGGAAGAACGAAGAAGACATTTCGGAAAACATCAAAACCAAGCAGTTAACTCTTGCAACATAAAACAATTTCTAACAATACCAAAATTATGTGAATTTGGCCTTATGAGAAAGTTTAGGTCAAGATGTGAATTTGGCCTTATCAGAAAGTTTAGGTCAACAGCTTCGATTTTCTTTTTATACTTCCGCAGTTTATTAGTTCTAGACTAATACGATAGAATAATTAGATTATCAATTAGTCTATATTTATACATTAGACCTTAGTCGTAGCTATTTTTCTTCCGTAAAACAGCTTTGCCCTGATTTTTCAAATAGCCATAACTTTTCACTCGTTTATCCAAATTAGATGAAACCAGCGCCTATAGCTTTGTGTTGTTTTTACCTATCCAGTGAACATGTCACATCAACTTTTCGAAATTTTCAAATTTCGAATTTTTTTCAGATTCATATTCAAACTTTTTTTGAACATAACTTGAGTTTTGTAACTCCGATTTAGTTGATTCTTTTTGCAAATCGAAGCTCTTGACCTAAACTTTCTGATAAGGCCAAATTCACATAATTTTGGTACTGTTAGAAATTGTTTTATGTTGCAAGAGTTAATTGCTTGGTTTTGATGTTTTCCGAACCGCCTTCTTCGTTCTTCCCGGTCTTTTGAGTGATTGCTTATGTGTGGTTACTATTGCTTGCTCACGATAGATTGAACGGAGTGTGACGAGTAGAACTATCAAGAGTTATGAGTGCAAATCATATTCATCAACAGTACAAGGCAAGTTCACACTTTGATCATATCCCTTCCATACCCAGTTTTTATGCATTAGTTTCACCCTCAAAAATTGCATGAGTAGGACTTGATAACATGTGGGTATTGGGAAGTAGTTGATGAGGTAGGAGCCTATTGTTCTGTATCAAACCTTGGGAGTTACTTCTACGTGCTATGCTCGTAGACGTGGTTTAGGTGAGTGAATCCATGACAAATGTGAGATTATTAATTAATGGTTCAACTTAAGGTGGCAACTTAAATACACATCTGGGTGGATTGTTTGTTGGGCACCTGGAGAACCCAGTGCTTGCCCAAGGGGATCCCGGAGGACCCGTGTGATCACCCTATGGAATGCCACTCAGGCTCAAAGGGATCATAAGATTATTCATGCTAGAAACTTTCATGTGCAGCCACAAGCTATTATGGGCTCTAGCATAGTTGAGTAAGTTGCGTGAAGCTCTTGAAGAGGTAGACTAGCAGATGTAGTGGGTCGTAGGTGGTAGAGTCTATCCGGAGTAGAGAGTTAATGCTTCTGAAAGACTGTGTCTCGGTCATCCATTTCTCAAACACCATGTAGTGCAAGAAATCCAACAGAGGAGATTGAGTCTTGTGGGGAAAAGTGCGCAAACCTCTGCAAAGTGTAGAAACTAATCATGGTTAGCCGTGTCCCCGGTTATGAACATTTTGAGTATCTAGTTCTTGGATTATCATATTGATCTCATCATGTTACTTAAATAATTTGTTGGGTTATTGATGTTAATTTGGGATTGAGTTGGAGGAACCTTCTCAATATTTTTCAACCAACTTTGTAGTTAAATAAATTATATTCCTTTGCAGTATGGAAAAATTGGCTTTTCGCAAAAACATTATAACCATAGAGCTTTTCCAGCAACTAAATATGCATGTAGTGATAGCCTTTATTCATCATTATCCTATGGTGTGAATTTGCCAGTACATTCAATGTACTGACCCTCTGTGGCTACAACGTCTCATGTTGTAGGACTTCCTACGACGAGTAAGTGATACGTTAGGGTTACGATTTCTACACTCAACTTTGTCATTGGTGTTGATGGGAATCCACAACCTTGTTGTTACTTCCGCTATTTGGATTGAGGTAATAGTATTTACATTACTTTATACATGTGATTTACCTCTATTATAAATCCTTGAGTACTGTGTGTGTCAGCATACCGATCCAAGGATGACACTTAAGCATAGAGACTTGATCCGTTTGGGTTGGGTCGCTACACTTGGAAGTCTATAGTCACCTATTATGTGTTATGATCCGTAAACCCCGAAGTGACAATAATCGGGATACTTACCGGTGATGACCGTAGTTTGAGGAGTTCATGTATTCACTATGTGTTAATGCTTTGGTCTGGTATTCTATTAAAAGGAGGCCTTAATATCCCTTAGTTTCCAATAGGACCCCGCTGCCACGGGAAGGTAGGACAAAAGATGTCATGCAAGTTCTTTTCCATAAGCACGTATGACTACATTCAGAATACATGCCTACATTACATTGATGAACTGGAGCTAGTTCTGTGTCACCTTAGGTTATAACTATTTCATGAGGAATCGCATCCGACATAATTATCCATAACTGATCCATTGCCTACGAGTTTTTCACATATTGATCTTCGCTTATTTACTTTTCCGTTGCTACTGTTACAATCACTATAAAACCAAAACTGCTACCGTTACTTTTGCCACCATTACCACTACTATCATATTACTTTGCTACTAAATACTTTGTTGCAGATATTAAGTTTCCAGGTGTGGTTGAATTGACAACTCAGCTGCTAATACTTGAGAATATTCTTTGGCTCCCCTTGTGTTGAATCAATAAATTTGGGTTGAATACTCTACCCTCAAAAACTGTTGCGGTCCCCTATACTTGTGGGTTATCACGAGCGTAGCCACCAAAGTAACACCGCCCGGACCAGCGCCAGCCGAGATCCTCCCGCTGCATCAACCCCTGCAGCCGCGGGGGAGACAACATCAAGACACATATTGTGCCCATCACAAGATGGACGTGGCATGACGCCGAGCGATGCTATTGTGCCTCTAGAACAGCGCCCGCATGGCAAGTTGCCGGTTGATCAAGCTCAAGATCTTCAGGTGCCACTCCCACTGCGCTAGCCAACTACCGCCCTCACGATTCAGTAAAAGACCGCAACGCTGCTCCTGCTAGTTCCGCCAGGAGTCGAGCGACGTCGCATTCCTCAGGCTCTAACATGCCCCAAACAGCAACCAAGACGATGGCGCGGGTGCAAATGCTGTTGCATTTCCCACCAGTGGCTGACAAGATGGAGGAGTGGAGGACTACCATTCAGAGTTTTATTGAGTTCGCCGATGTGAACAAGTCCCAGTTGGCGAACCCTCATGGCGTCCGTCAACTTTGTCTGCAGTTTAAGCGGAAGGCCATGGGGCGGGTGGTGCACCCATGATGCAGTACCCTCCCCAGCATCAATCCCAGCAGCAACACCGACCCTCGTAGCAAAACCGGCAGGACGCACTGCCCGACGACGCGTCCATGGCTTCCTCAGATTCGTATACGCAGCGGGATCCGAGGCAAGTGCTGCTGGAAAGGCGAGTGGAGGACGCTCGAACCACTATCCAGTAGCGTCGGGAGGCACGCCGCCAATCAGACGAGCGCAAAGGTCCAGTCATCGATGAGCCATCGGTGTTATTGATGGGTAACTACCTTATGAAGTTGGGTGCCCCGCTTTTCACGCATGAGCTGTCGCAAGTTCGTTGGTCGTCCATCCGCGCGTTCAAGCCCGAAGTACCAGAAAAGTACGACGGCAGTCAAAACCCGGAAGAGTTCTTCAGTGTTAACACCATCGCTGTATAGGCTGTCAGGGAAGACATGAAAAGCTGCTAGCCAATTACTTTCCATTGGTGCTCAAGCTCAATGTGAGGTCCTGGTTGATGGACTTGCCAGAAATATCCATTTCCTCGTGGTCAGATCTTTGCAATGAGTTTGTTGCTGCATTTATCGGAGGACATAAAGGTCTAGGGTTGCCCAGCAACTTGCAAGTGATCCCATGGAAAGAAGGAGAAAGCCTACGCAAATACATCTAGATATTCAACCGTGTGCATCGCAGCATACCGAATATCCACCCCGTGCCTATGGTTGCCGCGTTCCACACGAATGTGCGCAACCGCAAGAGGTGGGATAAGATGCATATCCGCTTGCCGCAGACCATCAATGAATTTAATACGTTGGCAGACAAATGTTTGCGTGCTAAAGAAGGGAGAAGGCTTCCGGGGAGGACGATGCCGCTGAAATCAATTCTGACGATGATGATGCAACCTCCCTAGGAAAGAAAGGTCGAAGACGCAACAGAAAGTGTAGAGGCGGGGCAGTTCTGGCTATGGAAGGGTCCAGCAATTCCAGCCCCACCAAGAAACCCAAAACGGAGAGTACCGGCAAGGAAGCAGCTTCATGCGTTGATTGCCAAGTTGCCGCAGCGGGGGAGAAGACTAGCAAGTCTGATGGACCGTACTGCAAGATTCATCATACCAAGGGCCATGACCTCCAAGAGTGCCGCCAAGTTGAGAAACTGGTTGAGAAGAAGAAAGTAGAGTACAAGAAGAGGGACAAGGAGAAAGGTCAGGAAGGTGCAAGTGGATCCGGCAAGAAAGTCCGCGGTGGTTGAGGTGGACGCCACGGTAGTGCTTGCCAGAAGAAAGAAAAGCCCGCCAGGGCAGAGAAAGGAAAGAAGAAAATGAAGAAAGGGAGGATGAGGATGATGAGTCTAGCAAGCAGGAGTTCTAGGAAGCAACAGAGGCCATGTGTATTGACGGAGGTACATCTTTGCACTCCTCCCACTGTAAGTTCAAGCAGTGGGCGCGAGAAGTCATTGCGGCGGAACCAACAACAGATGTGCGAAAGCCCATCAAGTGATCTCACACTCCTATCATTTTAGATGTCGAGGACCACCCTAATCGCACAACCACGGTCGGGTATTTGCCATTATTGGTCTCACCAATGATACGCAACCTCAAAGTCACGAAGATGTTAGTTGACAGTGCGGCTGGCTTAAACTTGATCTCCCCTGAGGTGATCGATAGGCTGCAAATACCTGAGGAAGATCTCAAGAAAACCGGGATGTTCCAGGGAATTAACCCATGGAGGAGCCAACCAAAGGGAAAGATCACGTTGCCGGTGACGTTTGGCAGAGATCAAAACTACTGAACTGAGAAGATAGTGTTTGATGTGGTTAAGATCCCCTTTTCGTTCAATGGAATCCTTGGCCACCTACCTTGGCCAAGTTCATGGCGGCATCCCACTATGCCTATAATACGTTGAAGATGCTAGGGCCCATGGGTGTTATCTCCATTAGCTTTGATCAGAAAGATGCAATCATCTGTATGGATAAGCTCTACAGAGATGCGGTTGCAGCAGCAGCTGACAAGACAACAGCTCCCGCTAAGGCGAAAAGCTGCCAAAAGCCTGGCAAGACGTCCAGTGAGGCTTCCGGGAAGCGCACCTCTTCGGAGTGTTGCGTGCCCGTCGAGGACTTACCGGAAAGCTCTGTCGGCAGGAGATCCAAGGCCACTCCACCTGCGACCAAGAAAGTGCTGGCAAGGGAAGATGGTACTGATGGTACTTTCACCATCAGCGCCACCCTAGGAAGCAAATAGGAAAGCGTGCTCATTACCTTCCTGTGGACAAATGTAGATGTGTTGGAAACCATCTGACATCCCTGGTGTTCCCAGGGAGGTAATTGAGCACCACCTTGCTATCTGCCCTCATGCTCGACCCAACAAGCAAAAGGTCAGGAAGCAAGCTTTGGAACGACAATAATTCATAGCAGAAGAAATCAAGAAACTCGAGGCGGCTGGCCTAGTCAAAGGAGTGTTACATCCAACCTGGTTGGCGAATCATGTCATCGTGCGCAAGGCAAACGGGAAATGGAGACTTTGTATTGATTACACTGATCTCAACAAGGCATGCCCAAAGGACCCTTTCCCCTTGCCGCGCATCGACATTGTGGGCTTCACTGCCGGCTGTGATCTGCTCTTGTTTCTTGACGCCTACTATGAATATCACCAGATATTCATGTCCAAGGAAGATGAAGAGAAAATCGCATTCATTACTCCATGTGGCACGTACTACTTCGTATGGATGCCTGTAGGACTAAAAGTGTGGGTTCAACATTCCCAAGAGCAGTTCAGATCGGTTTTGAACCATAGTTGCACAGAAACATAGAAGCCTACATGGATGATATCATGGTCAAGACCAAGGACAAGTCCACTCTGGTCCAAGATTTGGAGGAAACATTCGCCAACTGGCGGAAGATCAGCATGAAGCTCAACCCCGAGAAGTGTGTGTTTGGTGTCCCCTCCGGCAAGCTCCGTGGATTCTTTATATCACAACGTGGGATCAAAGTGAACCCCGACGAGATTAAGGCCATCGAGCAGATCCAAGCACCCAAGACCGTCAAGGATGTGAGGCATCTTGTCATTTGTGTAGCAGCTTTGAGCAGGTTCATTTCAAGGTCTTCTAAGCGTGGCCTACCATTTTTCAAGATCTTGAAAATGGCAGGTCTGGTAAAACGGACTCCGAAAGCGGAGGCTACGCTGCAAGACCTGAAAAGATAGTTATCCTCCATGCCAACTCTAGTCGCTCCAAAACCACAAAAGTCGTTGTTGCTATATTTAGCGGTAACAAATCAAGTGGTCAGTGTTACACTAGTTGCACAAAGAGAAGCTGATGATGTAGAAATAACCACGTCGATGAAGTAGCAACTTCCCCAACAAGCCTAGATGCCAGGAAGGAGAAAATAGTACAAGGAGAAACAACTGAGGAACAAGTTATATGAAAAATAAAGAGGTACAGTGGCCGGTCTAGTTTGTTAGTTCCCTTACACAGGGGCTAGGTCAAGGTATTCAGGTGTTCAAAAGTTGCTCTTTGGCCTATGATACGTCTCCAACGTATCTATAATTTTGGATTGTTCCATGCTATTATATTATCTTTCTTGGATGTTTTACAATCATTTTATAGCAACTTCATATCAGTTTTTGGGACTAACCTATTGACATAGTGCCCAGTGCCAGTTGTTGTTTTTGCTTGTTTTTATGCAAAATACCACTATCAAATGGAGTCCAAACACAGCGAAACTTTTTGGAGATTTTCTTCGACCAGAAGACAACTTGGGAGCCAAGGAAGCACCTGGGGTCCCTATCAAATGGAGTCCAAACACAATGAAACTTTTTGGAGATTTTTGTTGGACCAGAAGACAACTTGGGAGCCAAGGAAGCACCTGGGGGGAGGCCTGTGGGGCCCACAAGACACAAGGGCGCGCTAGAGGCCCCTGGTGCGCCCTGATGGGTTATGAGAATTAAACCATGTTTTAGCATCACCCTTTAATGAGAACAGAAACAACTTAAGGATAAAGTAATATAGAGTTTTCTCATCATGAGTAAATAGGGTGGCTATATCATTTAATTTAGTAAGATGTGCCACAACAGTTTTAGATTCATAGCCATAGAAAGGATTGGATTCAACCAAAGTAATTAACTCAGGATCGACAGAGAAATCATAATCCTTATCAGTAATAAATATAGGTGAAGTAGCAAAAGCAGGGTCCTATTTCATTCTAGCATTCAAAGACTTTTCTTTAAGCTTAGCCAATAATTTCTTAAGATCATATCTATCATTGCAAGCTAAAAAGTCTCTAGTAGTTTCTTTATCCATAACATAACCCTCAGGCACAACAGGCAATTCATATCTAGGGGGAGAATCTTCATAACCACTTTCATCAATATTATCAGTTTCAATAATTTCATTCTCTCTAACCCTAGCAAGTTGTTCATCGAGAAATTCACCTAATGGCACAGTATTATCAAGCATAGAAGTAGTTTCATCATAAGTACCATGCAAAGCAGAAGTGGCATCATCAATAACATGCGACATATCAGAGTGAATAGCAGGTGTAGGTGTCGCAAGTTTACTCAAAACAGAAGGTGAATCAAGTGCAGAGCTAGATGGCAGTTCCTTACCTCCCCTCGTAGTTGAGGGAAAAATCTTGGTTCTTTGATCTTTCAAGTTCTCCATAGTGATCAACAGATATAAATCCCAAGTGACTCATAGAATAGAGCTATGCTCCCCGGCAACGGCGCTAGAAAATAGTCTTGATAACCCACAAGTATAGGGGATCGCAACAGTTTTCGAGGGTATAGTATTCAACCCAAATTTATTGATTCGACACAAGGGGAGCCAAAGAATATTCTCAAGTATTGGCAGCTGAGTTGTCAATTCAACCACACCTGGAAACTTAATATCTGCAGCAAAGTATTTAGTAGCAAAGTAATATGATAGTAGTGGTAACAGTGGCAAAAGTAATGGTAGCAGTTTTGGTTTTATAGTGATTGTAACAGTAGCAACGGAAAAGTAAATAAGCGAAGATCAATATGTGAAAAGCTCATAGGCAATGGATCAGTGATGGATAATTATGTCGGATGCGATTCCTATGAAATAGTTATAACCTAGGGTGACAGAGAACTAGATCCAGTTCATCAATGTAATGTAGGCATGTATTCCGAATATAGTCATACGTGCTTAAGGAAAAGAACTTGCATGACATCTTTTGTCCTACCCACCCGTGGCAGCGGGGTCCTATTGGAAACTAAGGGATATTAAGGCCTCCTTTTAATAGAGTACTGGACCAAAGCATTAACACATAGTGAATACATGAAGTCCTCAAACTACGGTCATCACCGGCAAGTATCCCGATTATTGTCACTTCGGGGTTAACGGATCATAACACATAATAGGTGACTATAGACTTGCAAGATAGGATCAAGAACTCACATATATTCATGAAAACATAATAGGTTTAGATCTGAAATCATGGCACTCGGGCCCTAGTGACAAGCATTAAGCATAGAAAAGTCATAGCAACATCAATCTTAGAACAGAATGTATACTAGGGATCAAACCCTAACAAAACTAACTCGATTACATGATAAATCTCATCCAACCCATCACCGTCCAGCAAGCCTACGATGGAATTACTCACGCACGGTAGTGAGCATCATAAAATTGGTGATGGAGGAAGGTTGATGATGACGATGGCGACGGATTCCCCTCTCTAGAGCCCCGAACGGACTCCAGATCAGCCCTTCCGAGAGAGATTAGGGCTTGGCGGCGGCTCCGCATCGTAAAACGTGACGAATCCTTCTCTCTAATTTTTTCCTCCCTGAAAGTGAATATATGGAGTTGGAGTTGAGGTCGGTGGAGCATCAGGGGGTCCACGAGGCAAGGGGCGCGCCCCCCACCCTCGTGGACAGGGTGTGGGCCCCCTAACGTGGATTCTTTCGCCAGTATTTTTTATATATTCCAGAAATATTCTCCGTTGATTTTCAGGTCATTCCGAGAACTTTTATTTCTGCACAAAAATAACACCATGGCAATTCTGCTGAAAACATCGTTAGTCTGGGTTAGTTCCATTCAAATCATGCAAGTTAGAGTCCAAAAAAAGGGCAAAAGTGTTTGGAAAAGTAGATACGTTGGAGACGTATCAACTCGCCGTGGCGCGGGGGAAGTGGGAGCTGCATGTCTGCACCACCCGCACTATTGTTGTGGTTGTTGCCAGAGGGTCATAGGAGCTGACCGGCTCCGACGTTTCTATCGTCCGCTCAAGCCATGGTGGGCACGGCGACGACACCTCTTGTGCTGGCCGCGCTTCCTTTGGCTTCTGCACTGCCCCATGGAGAGGCGCCGCCTGTGCCATCCGCAGGCAAATGTGATGGGAGTCTGGACGAGGATGGTTTCATTGTCATAGAGCCCTTCTTTTTGTGTGACATGGATGGGTAAGAAGACGTAGAACTTCACATAGCCGATGCGCCACTCACTGTTTTGATTTACGCCAACGCCTGCCCCTACCTGGCGCGCCAAAGTTGTCGGTGTGGAGCCGGCGATCTATGGGGCAATACGGCCCCTTTGCTAGTCCGACATGGTGCAACGATCGACGCAAAGAGCAAACACAACAAGGGGTGCACGTTTTTACCCAGGTTCGGGCTGCCCGGAGGCGTAAAACCCTACTCATGCCTTTGGGTGTATTGGTGGTGTTTGAGCACATGTACATGGAGCACTCTGCCCTGGCAAGTGGTGGGAAGAGGGCAGCTACACGAATCCCTATGTGTGAGGGTTGCAAAGATTCAAGCCCCTACTAATGGTGCCCTGGCCCTCCTTTTATAGCTCAAGGGGTTACCACTGTGGAAAAAAGGTCATTACAGGAGTGATTAGACTAAAACAGTGCTATCATACCTAACAATGATTGTTAGGTCAAAATGAATTAAATGCGATGCTATGTGTCATGTGGAGTTTGAATCCCAGCAAGGTTGTTGCACCGCTTATTCAGCTACCTCCTATTAGTGTGACATGCTATCAAGACAGGTGTCGATGAAGTTAATCTGCCTCTCTAGCAAGCTGACACGCAAAGGTTACATCCACCGAAACACCTGCTGACTCGACACTTCACTATCAGCGACCAACTGATTAGAGAGGCGGAGCGTTGGTGTTGGCAGGGAGCCCATGCCCAAGGGGCTTGCCAGGTATTGGCTTGACGACTCGTTCCTGCCGAAGTTGGTTGCTCCCCTTATGAAGTTTGTGTCTTATTACAAGGTTTGGTCTTCTAATGCTCTCCTTAATCTTACGAAGAGCGGCTTCTCTGGTTTAGTTGTATATGGGACTTGGCACTTGATGTGAGAGTTGCAGCGTGCCTGTGCATAAGTTAGGGCGGCAAACACCCATGTTTGTTGCACTGACAACCTGCTTCCTCCAGGCCGCATCAAAACCCTTCCTGCGCAAGGCTTGCTGTAAGAATGACACTTGACTTTATCATATGCCTTCTCCAAATCCACTTTGAATACTACTCCATCTAGTTTTTTTCCATAGGAATTTCCTATAAAATTTCATGTAGAATGACCACTCCCTCAAGGATATGTAATTCATACATGAAAGCTGTTTGAGTCGGCTGAACCACATTATGTGCCATTCGAGTGAGGGGATTAGTCCCAACTTTAGTGAATATCTTGAAGTTCACGTTAAGTAGATATGTCGGTGTGAACTGCTCAATGCGAGCCGCCTCCTCCTTATTTGGCAACAACGTAATTGTACCAAAGTTCAGTTTAAATAACTGCAAATGGCCATTGAACAGATCATGGAACATTGGCATTAGATCAACTTTTATTATATCTCAGCACCTCTTATAAAATTCATCTCGAAAGCCATCTGGACTAGCTACCTTATTATTCTGCATTTGGATAATTGCCTCAAAAGCCTCCTTCTCAGTGAATGGAGCATTGAGTACCTCATTTTCATCTTTCCCCAATTGTGCTATATCCTCAACCATCTATTCGTTGAGTGACATAGTTCTCTACTCGTGCCCCAAATAGCTTTTTATAAAAGTTGGAGATATACAACTTTAGGTTCTCATGCCATATATTGCAGCCTCGTCCTATTCAAGTTGGATGATCTTTTTTCCCTATGTTTCCCATTCACAATCATGCGGAAAAATAGAATATTATTATTCCCTTGAATCACCTGACGCACTTTAGCTCTAAGTGCCCATTTGATCTCTTCTTATCTAGGAAGCTTCGCCAGACCGACCCCAGCCTCTTGTTTAGCTACTCGTTTGCTTATGTGAAGTGAATTAGTATCGGCTTTTAAATCAAGAACATTAATGATATTAAGTAGCCTTTCTTTTTGCTGCATGTAGATATCACTTTCAGTCTCAGTGCACCCCCTCAAGAAATGTCTCGGATGTTTAATCTTACATTGCCATCTATCGATGTTCGATTCTCCCCTCTACTTTGTAGCCCTTTCCCTGGCTATCAAAGCAAGGAATTCCTCCCTCTCAAACCACGGTAGTTCAAAGCAGAATATATCTTTGTGGCCATGGTGACCGCCTCATTTGAATCAACAAGTAGTGGTGTGTGAAATGATATCTCCCTTTTAACGTCGGTCCAACCCCATTACCAGAGGAAATTTGTGTTCCCACTCCACGCCGGTCCAACTTCTCATACGTTAGAGTTTCCAAATTATCTACCCAAGTGTATTGCCTGCCAGTGAGTTCAATCTCTCTTAACTCTAGGATTTCAATTATAGCGTTAAACATGAATTACCATCTCCCATCAAAGTTGTCATTGTTAGTTTCTTCTCTCCTTATAATAATGCTGAACTCTCCCCCAACTAAAATGGGTAATCGCGCTGTGCAGCTCCGTACATGGCAACTTGTGCCCACCTAAAACTGTCAACTTTCGATTGCACACGAAATTTGACGACGTATTCCCCCAAAAGACATTTATAACCTCAAGCAACTAATAGTTAACCCCAAGTAAGATTCCACGAGACCTTCTCCGGGGCAGGAGACAATGCCAATCAACATCCAGTTCACCCGGAATCATGCCAAGGAACTGCAAAGTGAAGTTATCCTACCCTTTCTTGAGCAGCGCAATAAATTAAAGCTTATTTTCCCTAGAAGTTTCTGCTAGAAACCTATGCTTAGCCAAGTCTGCAAGACCTATGCTATTCCATAATATTCCTCTCATTAGTCATCATGAAATTTTTGTCTGAATTTAATTCTAGCAGTGCGACGCACCGCCAAAAGGTCGCATGCCTTTCGCATCCGCGTTCACTTGGGCTTATCCAATATGACCCCCCAGTCCGCGTGACCGAGATCGTTACCCAAAGTCTCAACTGGTTGTAGAGGAGCCACCTTCTCCTCTACTTCCAAAGCGTCTCCATCCATAATACTCCATCTGGTCCTTCTTGGTCTGCAAATTAGAATTTTTTGAAGTCAAACTTAATAAAGTTTGGCCATATCTGTCGGTGTTCTGGGAACGGGGGTCCCCAGACTTGCCTGCCTGCGGCCTGCGGCGTGGCTCAAAGGGGGGCCCAGCACGGCCCATCTTCATCAACACAGACCCAAGACCCTCGCGAGGGGCCAAGCCTCGCGGGGCGGACGACACGGAGCTTCCTCAGGCACGGCCTCATCGGGCTGGCTCATGAGGAGGCGGAGAGATCAAGGCGGGGTACCTCACGAGGTGCCCATGACGCAAGCCATGACGACCAAGGGCGCCAGGCGGGTGCTAGCCCGCGCAGTGTCCTCCTTTCCTCTTTGGTGCAAAGGGAGCAAGCGCAGCCGCGGAGTACCGAGGCGTCAGGCAAAGGTTGCCATTTTGGTGCAACAAGACCAAGACCAGGAGGACTACAAGACAGAGGTCATCATGGAGCCCAAGACGGCGTCACCACCAGAGCTTTGTGCAGGCGAAGACTACTTTTGTCAGGGTAGCGAGTACTAGCTGTCCCCCTTCAAATTAGCCCGCCATTGTTGGCTCCCTTCCCGCTCGATATTTGAGAAGAGGACCAGGGCCTCTATAAATAGGACCAGCCACCCACAGAAGAGAGGGGTCTTTGGGGGGAAGGATTAAGAAGAGGGGTTCGGAGGGGTTAAGAAGAGAGAGAGAGAGAGAGAGAGAGAGAGAGAGAGAGAGAAGGGTGGCTGAACTCCTCCCAGCAGTTCATCGCCCCAGCCAAGAACAGACCCTCGCGAGGCTATTCTTCCTTGTATCATTCATCATCATTAGCCCAAGAGGCAATCCACCACACCACACATTGGAGTAGGGTATTACACCACAACGGTGGCCCGAACCAGTATAAACCCTGTGTCCCTTGTGTTGTTCTTTCCATAGCCTAGATCTTAGCAAGGCAGAGGGGTGCAGGTAGGTAGGAAGCGAAATCTCCACGCGCACCCCAGTGTTCGAACCTCAAGGGTCTGCCGGAACCCGAAATTCGACAATATCTATGTGAAAAAAATATCAACATCTACAATTCTAAGGTTATACAATATGGAAATTAAAGTCAGGATGCAACTAATGTATTGATTTTGCCTTGTGAATGGAGGTACTTTTCTATAAAGTTGGTCAAACTTTATGAGATTTGTCTTCAGACAAATTTTATATGCAAACTAAAAAGGACCGGAGGATGTACTAGTAGGCACTAGGTCCTTGCAAAGGTGTTCCAAACCTTGAACATCCAGTGTGTTGATCTCACTTTCTTCCATAGGTTTAACAACCGCTATATTTTCAACCATGTTCGTTGCTCTATCTGCCTCTAGTCAAGTTCCTAAGTATGCATCAGTTTCAAAGGAATGTGGCTATATTTTTGGACTAGACTGCAGAATGCGAGAAGAGGGGGAAAGCCTAGCCTATCGAAGACTAGCATCTTGAAGCATCTTGCCGTATTGGAAGAGTGTATATTAGCATATTGTAAGTAGCAAGCATGTTGTAGTATTAACACCCAGAAATCCTTTCTTGACTCCCCGCAAGAAAGCAATCCTGGAGCCATCATATACAATTATCATCTCCAGTATCCAATTCTAGTTGTATAGATCGGGATACAACTCCAAGCTGTCCTGTTATCATGGACACGACTATTCGAATAGATAAACTTCCTTGCATGGGTGCACCACATTACCCAACATGCTCAATCATCTCTGGCCAAACACACTTTCTTGGGACATGCCTGTCCTCGGAAGATCAACACGTCGTAACACTACCTAGGGTTAGCAAAGAGGCCATCACGCCGGTCTACATCCTAAGCGCGTAGGGGTTTTGGGCCCATCGACCTTTGCACTCCTGCATGTTGCATGGCGGCCTGGAACAGATCCACCCCCATATACAAGCGCATGTGATTCCCATCCAACCGGGTGCACGCCACTCAATCACTGACATTTGGAGAGCTTCGACTGATATATATGATGCCGAGTGCCCATATCTATTCCCGCGTGGTGGTTAGTGCGTATAGGTTAATGACCAACTCAGATCAAATACCCAATCTCGTTAGTGTCTTGGGAGCGCACTGTCAAGATCAGTGCTCTTGTCGCCCTGTCTCAAGGACTTACCACAAAGGCCAGGCCTAGCCCACTCCAGGGCAGTCTGCCTGCCTGACTGTGCCTCGTAATTATCTCATTGGTCTCCTCCAGGCCAACCCGACTATAGTAACTCTTGCAGGTACCCCTCTGGTTCGACTCGTCATTAACATGATTATGTGCTAAAGTCAAATTACGCGTGTGTCCAAAAAACAATGGGGAACCCGAGGAATCGCCCTCGATGGAATCATCATGGTGAACTTAGGAGGAATCACCCTCGAGGTTCACACTTGAGGTGTTGCAAGGCAAAGTCGTGTCATGAGTGGTGAAGGAGTAATCACCCTCGATAAACCATGACCGATTAGCCACACTATATATAGAGTTATCATCAGGAGTGCGTTACGAGGTATCACCCTCGACACTCGATAGTAGCTCTACAGAGTCATACAACTAAAGGGAGTGAGGTGATGTGTTGGGCCCTAGACGTCAATCATGTTGATCAAGTCATCGGTGATGAAGTAGGGGCAACATGGACATGGTGAGGGGTCACTGATGGATCACTAACCAACCTATACTAAGCATGTAGGATAAGTAGGTTACAAAAGCAGGTTACAAAAGCAGGCTATGCATAAGAATAGGAGCAATCATTCACAGTATGAAAATCTAATGCAAGCATGAGAGAGAATGTAATGGGCGATATCATAATGATCAAGGGACGTTTGCTTGCATGGAATCTTTGCAGACAGATAAGGATCCTCGACGATTAAGTAGTCGATCACCAGATCAACAGCGGTCTCAGGGTCTACCGGAGAAGAAGGGTGGAAGAAACAATAAATATTAGGCATACAAATGCAACAGAAAGCATGACATGACAGTAGGCTATGCTAGGGGTGACCTAATGCAGTGCTAAATGTTATAGGTGGAGCGCAAAAATATCCGGGAATATTTTTCTGGCTCCGGCAATTATTGGACAGGCCATCCGGAGGGGAAGGTTTCATGTTTGCAGTGTTAGAGTGGTGTGACTGATGAACGGAATGCATATTCGGATTCGTTGGGTTTTTGAGCAACTTTCATATATGAATTATTTTCATCTGAATTATGGGTTATTTTCTACGATTTATCAAAGTTTAAACCAAATTTTGGAATTGTTTCAATTTGAAAATAAACAGAAAAATAGTTTTGTCACCTAGTGCTATTCTAGCCATAGTGTATGATAGTGGGGCCAGTGGGGTTGGGTTGACCCAGTCAACATTTGATTGGTCAACCGAGGAATAGTGTGAGCGGGTCCCACGTGTCATTGTCACATGTTACATTAGTATTGTTTTCAACAAATTTTTAATTTATGGGGCCACTTGTCATAGACAGCTATTTTACCTAACATGTTTAAACAAGTTTAGTTATTGAGGGGGGGACCCACATGTCAATTTCACATTAATCTAATTAATCCACTTATTTTGCCCTAAGACTAATCTATCTCTAATTAAATAGGGATGGGGCCCATCTAGCATAGGCACAGCCGGCAGGGGGGCTGCGCACACGCGCAACAGGCAGTGGCCGACAATGATGCGGCCAGGACGAGGCAAGCAGGGTAGGTGTAGATAGTAGCGGCGCGCGCGATTGGCTGCAGGTAGGCGGCAGCAGTGATGCAGAGGCAGCGGTGGCAACAGCACTAGGCGGCGGCAGAGGTGGGAGCGGACAGGTGGAGTGGGCACGACGGCCCCGGGCGTGGGCGGCTGCGGAGGTGGGCGTTGGCAGCTGTGGCCAGGGCGCGGTGGCTGTGGAGGTGGGCGTTGGCGGCGGCGGCGGGAATCAACAGCGCAAGTGGTAGCAAGAAGCAACAACAGCGGCGGCGACAGTAAGAAAGCAGCATTGGCAGCGGCAACAGCCGGCAGCAGCGTGACCGCAGCAGGCAGGCGCACGGGCGGGGCTGGCTGCGGGACACGGCTAGGGCGCATAGGCCACATGCGCTAGGAGCGCGGCCATGGGCGCGGCGACTACGAGCTCACTTGGAGCTCGGGCGCGGTGGTGCAGCGGCGAACGACGGGGATTCGAAGGGGCAAGGGGGGATCGATGGAGGGGCTCACATCGAGCGCTATGGCAAGGTCGGAGGGGTGGGGGGGTGGCCGAGGTGGTGCTGGAGTGTGATACGTCTCCATCTTATCTATAATTTTTTATTGTTCCATGCCAATATTATCCAAGTTTCACATACTTTTGGCAACAATTTATATGATTTATTGGACTAACATATTGATCGAGTGCCCAGTGCTAGTTCCTGTTTGTTGCAGGTTTTTTTGCTTCGCAGAATATCCATATCAAACAAAGTCCAAACGCAATGAAAATTTGCAGAGAATTATTTTAGAATATATGTGATTTGTGGGAGGTGAAATCAACTCAAACGGAGGCCCACGACCTCCACGACCCACCAGGGCGTGACCCAGAGCCCCTGGCACGTGGTGGTGCCTAGTGGGCACCCGTAAGTCGGTTGGAGCCGTTCTTTCGCCACAAGAAATATAATTATGGAAACAAATCATGTTAAAAATTCAGTGCAATTAGAGTTACAAATCTTCGGGAATTTAAGAAACGGTGAAGGGCTGAAAAACTGGAATGTGAAACAGAAGAGAACAGAGAGATAGATCCAATCTAGGAGGGACTCCTGCCCCTCCGCCGCCATGGAAGCCATGGACCAGAGGGAGAACGCTCCTCCCATCTAGGGGGAGGCCAAGGAAGAAGGAGGGGGGCTCTCTCCCCCTCTCTCCCGGTGGCGCCAGAGTGCCGCCAGGGCAAGGATCGTGACGGCGATCTACATCAACAACCTTGCTAACGTCAACAACAACTTTCTCCCCCTCTACGCAGCGGTCTAACCTCTCCATTCCCGCTGCAATTCTCTACTTAAACATGGTGCTCAACATTGTATATTATTACCCAATGATATGTGGTTATCTTATGATGTTTGAGTAGATCTGTTTTTTCATATGGGTTGATTGATGACCATGATTGGTTTCAGTTGTATATTTTATTTTGGTGCTGTCCTATAGTGCCCTCCGTGTCGCACAAATGTGAGGGATCCCCGCTGTATGGTGTTTCTATGCGTTCATGATTCACTTATGGAGGGTGGCTAGAGTGACAGAAGCTTACGCCTGAGTAAGGGGTTGTTGCGTATGGGAGTAAAGAGGACTTTATACTTAATGCTATGGTTGGGTTTTACCTTAATGATATTTGGTAGGTGCAGATGCTTCATAGAGTTCCAATCATAAGTGTGTATGATACAAGCATGGAAAGTATGTTAGCTCATTCCTCTCCCTCATATAAAATTGCAATAATGATTACCGATTTAGTTATCGACCACCTAGGGACAGATAACTTTCTTGTGTGACAAAAACCTTTCTACTAAACAACTAACTTTTATTATCTTGCATTTTAGTCGTAGTTTTATTCTCACAAAGTACTTCTAATTTTATTCTTGTTCTAGGCAAAGCAAACGTTAAGTGTCCGTAGAGTTGTATCAGTGGTCGATTGAACTTGAGGGAATATTTGTTCTTCCTTTAGCTCCTCGTTGGGTTCAACATGATCTTATTTATTGAAAAGGCTACAGACGATCCCCTATACTTGTTGGTCATCAAGACCTTTTTGTGGCGCCGTTGCCAGGGAGCAATAGCGTGGGGTGAATATTCTCGTGTGCGCTTGTTTGCTTTATCACTAAGTAGTTTTTATTTTCTGTTCTAAGTTGTTTTATATCTTTAGTTCTAGACATGGAACACGAAATACCAAGAAAATTTGTTGTACTTGCTACTCATGGAGATGTGGAACCTCCTAAAACCCTCGATGCTCGATATGTGAAAAATATTAACATTGCTTTGATAATCCTAAGAAAATCCCATTCAGTTTGATAGTGGGAGATACGTTGGATCAACATGAATACTTTAGGGATTATCGCTTGACTCAAAAAGGGAAACTGTTATGGGATCAAATTCATATGTTACATTGGTATGCTAGGGATCTGTGCTCGAGATATGATTATACTTGTTGCTCTAGGATGAAGGCTCCACACCTTCCCTTTTCTTGCAAATTTAATGATAATGAAACCTTAGCTTCTTATGCTAATGGTAGATATGATTACTATGATGTGGAACGAATAGAAGAATTTGTCGCTTTTAAGGGTGCTTATGAGATTGAATCTTTGTTTCAAAAGTATGAATATTTTGATGATGTTGTTTATAGACCTGCAAATTTTGCTATACTTAAATACTGATATCAAAATTATAAATACAATGCTGATATTGATGTATTTATTGAGAAAGTCTCCGCTATCGAAGAAGAGACAAATATTTACAAGAATCTATGGAAGAAGAAATTGATGAAACTATGAGCTCATTAGATTAAAACGATGAGGAGGAGAGCGAAGAACAAAAGGAGGAAGATCGGATTAACTAGCCATGCCCACCTTCTAATGATAGTAACTCTTAGTCCCATACATTGTTTAATTTCCCTTTGTGCTTACCGAAGGATGAACACTATGATCCCTTGGATTCTTTTGAAATATCCCTTTTTGATGAAATTTGTGCTTGCTATGCTTATGGCCAAGATGCCAATATGAATGATGCTTATGGAGATGAACTTACTATAGTTCCTTATGTTAAGAATGAAACTGTTGCTATGGCACCCACACATGATAGTCCTATTGTCTTTTTGAATTCTCCAAACTACACTATATCGAAGAAGTTTGCTCTTATTAAGGATTACATTGATTGGTTGCGTCCTACCATTACACATGTTGATTTTGATGAATATAATATGCATGTGCTTGCTGCTCCTACTTGCTTATTATGAGGGAAGAACTACATCTCTGCTTCTCTATGTTTCCAATATAATAAAATTGCAAGAAATTGTTTATGCTATGTACTTGCCTTTACTTGATGTGCATGAATTGTTCTTTTATGACATGCCGATGAATAGGAAAAGAGTTAGACTTCTTGTTGCATGATAGATATTACTTTGTGCTCACTACTAAATTAAAAATTATTGTTAATTAAAATTGTCTTTGATATACCTAGGGATACGGGTGGATCAATTACTTGAGCACTTTATGCCTAGCTTAATAGCTTTAAAGAAATCGCTCCTAGGGATACAACCCGGAAGTTTTTGATGAGGACATCAATACCATTGTTACACCCACAGCCCCTACCGTTACATATACTGGACCAATTACTAGAGCTCGCGCACGCCAATTAAATTACCAGGTACTTTCGTTTCTTGGTAATGATTCTAATGTTCATGAGATTATGATGCTGCCTAAATTGGATACATTTGTTTTGCTTACAAATGAAGGGCCTAGCTTGGAGAAGGATGAACATTTGAGCAAGAACACGCATGGAGTTGATGGCATGCGCAAGGGGATCAAGAACGGAGTTACAAGTGATGATTTCAGGACTTTGAAGCCGCCATAAGGAGTGCATGAAGCCTTGGACGAAATATACAAGATGCCACTTCATAATATTCGTCCATAGGCTATTCTAGGTGCTGCGTCACCTTATTAATGGGCCAGGCCCATGTAATTTCGAAATACTTAAGTATAGGCTATTTTTAGAGTCCGTATGTGTGGGGAAACAAGAGTTAGGGTTGGTTTCGGACCCCACCCTCAAGGGCCACGAAATTCCCCCCTCTTCCTCCATATATACAGCCCTTTGGGCGTCGTTTAGACTTTGGGTTTTGTTTAGATTAAAAGTTCGCCATAGCTGCAACTTCGCGTACTTCGTTTGTGTCCAACGACCAGACCAAGACGTCACAGAACCCCACCTTGATCAATAAAGCTTTCATCTTATATTCGCAATATCCCGATTGCAATCTCAGTTTCTTGCTTGTTCTTCGTTTGCTCGCAGGAAACAGACCCTCGTGGTCAGGTTGATCGTGCTCCGGCGTGGTCAATAACCCTCGGAAGTTGGTTTAGCGATTGCTAAGGCGCGACGTCTCGCACGTTCGTAGTCGGATCGTCAAGGTCGACTCCCATAGAAAATGATAGCCACCATCTCATCGAAACATCGGGACACCTTAACCATTATCAAGTGGTATCAGATTTCCAGGTTACTCGGTGAGATTTTACAGTTTTTCGTAGATTAGATCGAGTCTGTTCTTCATACCTACAGTCCACGAAAAAGCCAGAAAAAAAATTAGGGTTAGTTCATCATATCCGAACCAATCTGAGCCTTTGCATAATCTTTTTAGGGTTTTTGCTTTGTTGAATTTGCGGTTGCATCGTCGTGTCAAGTTGCTGGTCTTAGAGTCTAGTCTTTTAGAGTTTCGAGTTCTGGTCATAAGTTGTCACGCCGCCGCCGCACCATCATCATCGCCCATCTACCACTTTTGCTTATCCGCCACCGCTCTGAATCCATATCCATATACCACCACCAATCCGTATCCATATACCACCACCAATCTGTATCCATATACCACCACCGCTACCATATACCACCACCGCTACCATATACCACCACCGCTACCATATACCACAACCATATATCCACCACCAATCCGAGTTCTTCTCATATTAGGGTTGTTCTTGAGATCAATCTAAATTCCGATTCGTGTTTCCTTGCCTGCGTAGGTCTCGGGAAAAAAAAAGAGTCTGGAGACCCCCGGGCAGTTTGTAGGCCAAAATTTTCACGGGCAAATTTTTTCCCTATCCTATTTTTAGGCTTTTCTGAGTCTTTTGAGCCACGTGCCATCATAGTGATTTTTTGTCGCACTTTTTCGTCGTCGCTGCCCTGATTTCCGAAAAAAAGTGAAAAAAAAATTTCGTGCCCATCCTATCAGTTTGACGAGGGAAGAGTTTTGAGACACTCGCCATTATAGTGATTTTTCGCAAAAAAAGAGGAGCGCAAAAAAAAGGAGCACAAAAAAAAGAGCGAAAAAAGAGTTCCAGAGTGTGCTTTTCCCTTATTTACGTGCAGCGCCGTGATTTTGTTAGTGTTCTAGGCTCGCGTCTCTAACACGGTCTAGCCTAGGACCAGCACAGTACCGTCGTTCAGCGTTTATTCAACTTTGCATCTCTGAATTGATTATTGCTGACCCTTTTTGCTACCATACTATAAGCCTTCCCAGCTCCACATACATCTACGTCGTGCGTTTGACTCTCCCTGGCAATCGCTCTATCCAAGCTTTTGAGAGTTTTGACTACAACGGTTGCCGATCACCTCCTGCTGCTGGGTAAGAACTGGTAAGAATTTGAGATTTGCTTGACGGATTTGTGACACCCGCCACCACCACCACTTGTTAGTAGTCTGTAGGATCATATTCTTGTGTGTTTCTATTGCTGCTAACCATGCCAGGACCACAAGTCGACGAGACTGACTGGGAGAAATTGACGAACAAGGAGCTTCATGATACGTTTCAACAAATGATGAGTGGACATGTGCAAGATGTGATAAACAGATTTGAAGAGGCCATGGAGAAGATAGATGGCATGGAGAAGACGTTTGAAACAAAGCTCGATAACAAGTTTGCTGAATTGCTTTCGCGTTTTCCACCACCACCACCGGCTGCTCCTGCTGCACCTCTGCAACAACAGCAACAACATCGACTACCTCCACGTCGGGAAACAGCCCTCCGCCGAGCGAGCCGTGTCCCTCTTCAGTCGGGCCAAACTGCTGGTGCTGCTGTTGATACTTCTGTGGCTCCTACTGCTGATGTGGAGGAGGATGATTATGTGGGAGATTATGAGGATGAGGTTGATCAAAATCAGAACTACGTGCCACCACCAGTACAGCAACCACCAGGTCGTCCACATGCAAATAATGGCAATGGTAGGGCTCACCCTCAGGTACGAGATCATGACCATCTCCCTAAACTAAAATTGAATATTCCACCATTTGAGGGTAGATATGTTCCTGATATATATCTTACTTAGGAGTTAGAAACTGAACAACGATTTACATGTTTACAATATCCCGAGGAGAGACGTGTTCCTGCTGCTGTTTGTGCATTCACTAGTTTTGCATGTGTTTGGTGGTCTGAGCATTGTAGATTATATCCTATTCCGGCTACTTGGGCTACTTTGAAAACTGCTATGCGTATTCGTTGGGTTCCACCATATTATCAACGTGAATTACTTCAAAAATTACAGCGCTTAAGACAGGGAAAAAATTTTGTAGAAGAATATTATTAGGAATTACAAACTGGCATGATTAGATGTGGTATTGTTGAGGAGAATGAAGCTATGCTTGCACGTTTTATGGGTGGATTAAATAGAGAGATTCAGACGATTCTAGAGTATAAGGAGTATACTAATATCACTCGTTTATTCCATCTTGCTTGTAAAGCTGAACGTGAAGTGCATGATCGACAGGCATTGGCGCGGACTAACTTTTCTGCAGGTCGACCTTCATCATGGACACCACGTGCATCATCTACTTCCACACGTTCTGCTACACCGGCGCCTCCGTCGGCTGCCACCTCCAACCGTGATACAATAAAGCAGGCACAATCACCACTATCTGCCAAGAGCACACCTTCTGGGCCTGCAAAGAGCTCTTCTTCATCCATGGCATCAACAGGGCAAACACATGATATTATTTGTTGACGTTGCAAGGGTGGAGGTCATTATGCGAGAGAATGCCCATCTAAGCGTGTGATGATTGTTACTGAGGATGGTGGGTATGAGTCCGCTAGTGACTATGATGAGGAGACTTTGGCTCTTATTACATGTGAAGAACACGGTGGAGACGATTCTGATCATGAGACGCAATACATGGCTCCTGAAGATGCTGACAGGTATGAATGTTTAGTTGCTCAATGTGTTTTGAGTGTGCAGGTTACACAAGCTGAGCAAAATCAGAGGCATAATTTGTTCCATACAAAGGGAGTTGTGAAGGAACGTTCTGTTCGCGTGATCATAGATGGAGGGAGCTGCAATAACTTGGCTAGCATGGAGATGGTGGAGAAGCTATCTCTCACCACAAGACCACATCCACATCCTTACTACATCCAATGGTTCAACAACAGCGGCAAGGTTAAGGTAACACGTACTGTTCGTGTGCATTTTAGTATCTCTACATAGGCTGATTATGTTGATTGTGATGTGGTACCTATGCAAGCATGTTCCTTATTACTTGGTAGACCATGGCAATTTGATAAAAATTCTGTACACCATGGTAGAAACAATCAGTATACTCTTGTTCATAACGATTAAAATATTACTTTGCTTCCTATGACTCCTGATTCCATTTTGAAAGATGATATTAATAGAGCTAATAAAGCAAAATAGGAGACAAATAAGAGTGAAAATCAGATTGTGGCAAAAGAATTTGAGCACCAAATGAAGCCTAATAATAAACCATCTACTGTTGTTTCTAAAATTAAATTGAAAAGTGCATGTTTACTTGCCACCAAATCTGATATTGATGAGCTAGATTTTAGCAAATCTGTTTGCTATGCTTTTGTGTGCAAAGAGGCATTATTTTCATTCGAGGACGTGCCTTCCTCTTTGCCCCCTGCTGTCACTAACATTTTGCAGGAGTTCGCTGACGTCTTTCCACAAGACGTGCCACCAGGATTACCACCTATTCGAGGGATTGAGCATCAAATTGACTTAATTCCCGGTGCTTCACTACCCAACCGTGCACCATACCGTACCAATCCAGAGGAGACGAAGGAGATTATGCGTCAAGTACAAGAACTGCTCGACAAAGGTTATATACGCGAATCCCTTAGTCCTTGTGCTGTTCCTATCATTTTAGTGCCGAAAAAGGATGGTACGTCGCGTATGTGCGTTGATTGTAGAGGCATTAATAATATTACTATTCGTTATCGTCATCCTATTCCTAGGCTAGATGATATGCTTGATGAATTGAGTGGCTCTACAATATTCTCCAAAGTTGATTTGCGTAGTGGATACCATCAAATTCGTATGAAATTGGGTGATGAATGGAAAACAGCATTTAAAACTAAGTTTGGATTATACGAGTGGTTAGTCATGCCTTTTGGGTTAACTAATGCACCTAGTACTTTCATGAGGTTAATGAACGAAGTTTTACGTGCTTTCATTGGACGATTTGTGGTAGTTTACTTTGATGACATATTGATTTATAGCAAATCTTTGGAGGAACATTTGGAACATTTACGTGCTGTTTTTATTGCTCTACGTGATGCACGTTTGTTTGGAAACCTTGCAAAGTGCACCTTTTTCACCGACCGAGTATCTTTTCTTGGCTATGTTGTTACTCCACAGGGAATTGAGGTTGATAAAGCCAAGATTGAAGCTATTGAGAGTTGGCCGCAGCCCAAAACGGTCACACAAGTGAGGAGTTTCCTTGGCCTCGCTGGTTTCTATAGGCGTTTTGTGAGAGATTTCAGCACCATTGCTGCACCTCTCAACGAGCTTACAAAGAAGGATGTGCCTTTTGTTTGGGGTACCACACAGGAAGAAGCCTTCACGGTATTGAAAGATAAGTTGACACATGCTCCTTTACTCCAACTTCCTAATTTCAATAAGACTTTTGAGCTTGAATGTGATGCTAGTGGAATTGGATTAGGAGGTGTGTTATTACAAGATGGAAAACCTGTTGCATACTTTTCTGAAAAATTGAGTGGGCCTAGTCTGAACTATTCTACTTATGATAAAGAATTATATGCTCTTGTTCGGACCTTAGAAACATGGCAACATTATTTATGGCCCAAGGAATTTGTTATACATTCTGATCATGAATCTTTGAAACACATTAAAAGTCAAGCAAAACTGAACCGTAGACATGCTAAATGGGTTGAATTCATTGAGACTTTCCCTTATGTCATTAAACACAAGAAGGGTAAAGAAAATGTTATTGCTGATGCCTTGTCTCGTCGTTATACTATGCTTTCACAACTTGACTTTAAAATATTTGGTTTGGAGACCATCAAAGATCAATATGTTCATGATGCTGAATTTAAAGATGTATTGCAGAATTGTAAGGAAGGGAGAACTTGGAACAAGTTCGTTCTTAACGATGGATTTGTGTTTCGTGCTAACAAGCTATGCATTCCAGCTAGCTCCGTTTGTCTTTTGTTGTTGCAGGAGGCGCATGGAGGAGGATTAATGGGACACTTTGGCGTCAAGAAGACGGAGGATATACTTGCTACACATTTCTTTTGGCCAAAGATGAGACGGGATGTTGAGCGTTTTGTTGCTCGCTGCACTACATGTCAAAGAGCTAAGTCACAACTCAACCCTCATGGTTTATATATGCCTTTGCCTGTACCTAGTGTTCCTTGGGAGGATATATCTATGGACTTTGTTTTAGGTTTACCTCGAACAAAGAAGGGGAGGGATAGCATATTTGTTGTTGTGGATAGGTTCTCGAAAATGGCACACTTTATACCATGTCATAAAAGCGATGATGCTGTTAATGTTGCTGATTTGTTCTTTCATGAAATTATTCGCTTACATGGTGTGCCAAATACTATTGTTTCAGATCGTGATACTAAATTTCTTAGCCACTTTTGGAGATGTTTATGGGCTAAGTTGGGGACTAAGCTGCTTTTTAGTACTACTTGTCACCCCCAAACTGATGGACAAACTGAAGTAGTCAATAGAACATTGTCTACTATGCTTAGGGCTGTTTTGAAGAATAACAAGAAAATGTGGGAAGAATGCTTGCCTCATATTGAATTTGCTTATAATCGTTCATTGCATTCTACTACCAAGATGCGCCCTTTTGAAATTGTGTATGGTTTCCTACCTCGTGCACCTATTGATTTGTTGCCTCTTCCATCTTCAGAGAAGGTTAATTTTGATGCTAAAGAACGTTCTGAATTGATTTTAAAAATGCATGAGTTAACTAAGGAAAACATTGAGCGGATGAATGCTAAATATAAACTTGCTGGAGATAAGGGTAGAAAACATGTTGTGTTTGCGCCTGGAGATCTTGTTTGGTTACATTTGCGTAAAGATAGATTTCCTAATCTGCGCAAATCAAAGCTAATGCCACGTGCTGATGGTCCTTTTAAGGTGTTAGAGAAAATAAATGATAATGCATATAAACTTGAGCTACCTGCAGATTTTGGGGTTAGTCCCACTTTTAACATTGCAGATTTGAAGCCTTATTTGGGTGAGGAAGATGCGCTTCCGTCGAGGACGACTTCATTTCAAGAAGGGGAGGATGATGAGGACATCAATACCATTGTTACACCCACAGCCCCTACTGTTACATACACTGGACCAATTACTAGAGCTCGCGCACGCCAATTAAATTACCAGGTACTTTCGTTTCTTGGTAATGATTCTAATGTTCATGAGATTCTGATGCTGCCTAAATTGGATACATTTGTTTTGCTTACAAATGAAGGGCCTAGCTTGGAGAAGGATGAACATTGGAGCAAGAACACGCATGGAGTTGATGGCATGCGCAAGGGGATCAAGAACGGAGTTACAAGTGATGATTTCAGGACTTTGAAGCCGCCATAAGGAGTGCATGAAGCCTTGGACGAAATATACAAGATGCCACTTCATAATATTCGTCCATAGGCTATTCTAGGTCCTGCGTCACCTTATTAATGGGCCAGGCCCATGTAATTTCGAGATACTTAAGTATAGGCTATTTTTAGAGTCCGCATGTGTGGGGAAACAAGAGTTAGGGTTGGTTTCGGACCCCACCCTCAAGGGCCACGAAATTCCCCCCTCTTCCTCCATATATACAGCCCTTAGGGTGTCGTTTAGACTTTGGGTTTTGTTTAGATTAAAAGTTCGCCATAGCTGCAACTTCGCGTACTTCGTTTGTGTCCAACGACCAGACCAAGACGTCACAGAACCCCACCTTGATCAATAAAGCTTTCATCTTATATTCGCAATATCCCGATTGCAATCTCAGTTTCTTGCTTGTTCTTTGTTTGCTCGCAGGAAACAGACCCTCGTGGTCAGGTTGATCGTGCTCCGGCGTGGTCAATAACCCTCGGAAGTTGGTTTAGCGATTGCTAAGGCGCGACGTCTCGCACGTTCGTAGTCGGATCATCAAGGTCGACTCCCACAGAAAACGATAGCCACCATCTCATCGAAACATCGGGACACCTTAGCCATTATCAGTTTTATAGAGCCATTTACTTTTGTTGTTTGATTTATAAAGTTTAAAAACAAAATAATGTAGAGGCGAACCTGTCGGTGCAACAGACATGTGTGTTTGCCGCCCTGACTCGTGCACAGGCGTGTGGCAATTCATGCATCAAGTGATAATCCTTAACAGAAAGCAAGCCAGAGAAGCCGCTCTTTGTGAGATAAAGAAGCACATTAAGAAGACCAAACCAACCAGAAGATTTCCAGAAAGGCCTCCCTTGCCGGGAAAACAATGCAGGCGGGGTCGAGACTACACCTGGATCCGAGGCCAAGCTGCCCCGGTAAGGCTCCGGGGCCGCCAAGGCCAAAGTAAGACTCCAAGGCAAAGGCCCGGCAGACTTCCGCCAGGACACCACTGCTCCACCTCATCATGTACTAGTCATTGATCGGTGTGGTGTTAAACCCTCAGGAGATTAGGTGGATCCTCTCATGCATGTGGCAATGCTGGAGAAGAGATTACCTTTAATGACACCCGTCCCAGTGGCGTGTCATGCAAATAAAGGTAGTTAGGTAAGCAGTGGAGGAACCTTGCCAGGGCTACCTCTCCATATGACACCTAGGGTGCATTTAATGCACCTTGTCCTAATTGTCAGAGTTAGGTATGATAGCTCAGTATCAGTCTAATCATCCTATAATGACTGTTTTGCCACTGTGGTTGCCCCTTAAGCTATAAAAGGAGGCCCAATGCAACCTAGCAAAGGATTCGATCTTTTCATCCCCTAGCACATGTACGTGCGTAGCCTCTCTCCCTAAGGCACCCTTGTCGAGCTTGAGCGCTCCGTGTCTTCGTGTTCCCATAGATCAATCCACCAAAGCAGGAGTTGTCGGGGTTCTAGGATATGGGGTACCTAGACCTGCCTGCAGCCCAGCGAGTGGCTCCATCGACGGCCCGGTATGGTCCAGCTACAAGGACTCGCAAGCAAGATCCTCGCAAGGGCCCCCGCCTCGCAAGGCGAACGACACCAAGACCTCCCGAGGAGTAGCTTGCTGAGCCTACCTCCCGCGGAGCGGAGATATCTATGCAAGCTGCCCGCCTCGCCAGGCACACGATGACGTGAGAAATGACGACCGAGGCTAGGAGGGCACCAGCGGGCACAGAGGAGGATAGTTTCCTCTTTGTTGCTAAGGAGGCAAGGACGTCCGCTGGTTCCCAAGGAATCCCCCAAAGATTTCCATTCTAGTGCAACAAGACCAAGACCACGAGCTCGGCAGGACGGATGTCATCGCCGAGCTCACCACTGCGTCATGACTAGAAGCTTTGTAGGCGAAGACTACCTTTCGGCAAGATAAGATGTACTCTTGTCCCCTTTCAAATTGGCTGTTGTCGAATCCCTTCCCGCCTAAGATATGAGGGAAGAGGACCAAGGCCACTATAAATATAAGTTAGACTCAACCATAGAGAAGGACTAGATTCCATCGAATCCTTCGGCCATTGAGCTCTCCCGAGGCAGCTCGCACTTGTACCAGTTCATACCCATCCTCCTCGCGAGGCAATCCACCACAAAGCAGGAGTAGGGTTTTACACCGGAAGGTGGCCCAAACCTGGGTAAACCACCATGTCCACTTCTTCTCGCCCGCATGAACTCGTCGGAGCCAAGACGAGGGGTGCCGAGCAGTGAGCCGTGGCTAGGTTGGATCCTTTGCACACGCCCTAGAGTTTGAACCTTATTGGGTCTATGGAGCCCCGATCCCGACATTTGGCGCACTAGGTAGGGGCATGTCAAAGTTCTCCCTTCTGCTTTGCTCCATCTCTACTCCGTTGCTCCCATGGTCAACGCCCGCCGAGTCCGCGCCGACCGCCGGGCCGCCCGCATCGCTTAAACGACACCAGTGGGTCACGGCGCCCCACATCACTCGGCTTCTCCCGCGGCCAACGCCGCCACCGACCCCAATGCTCACGAGCAGTAGGACTCGTCGCTGCTGCCCTCCATGTAGTGTGATGGCTGCACCACCACACCCTCCATCACCCAGTCACGGCTTCGTCTTCCCATGTTCATCGCGGGCCGGTGAACGCGCAGGGGGTGCTCCTCATGGCGCGTGATCTGTCACGCTACTGTCCTACCGATGAGGGCTACGATGCCTGGCTAGGTCACATCACCGAGCTTGTCAACGCCGCTGGTGAGGCCCAGGCACCTTCCCGCTTGCTCTGTCCCCGTCGTCTCATCCGGGCGACATGGCACATGGTGCGCCTTCGCCTCCTCCTCTGCGCAGCGCTAACGCCGAGCCGAGGCGCGACAAACGTCCACGTGACCCGCCGCGCGGAGCACCGGTGCCGGCCAGGGACGAGGCCAACTGCCAGGTCGTGCAGCAGCCGTAGTACGACACGCATGCGCTCCCCGCACCTCCGCGCCAGCACCTAGATTGAGCCACTCCGGAAGCTGCCTCGTGTGGGCATCAAGACCAAGCCCCCCGCGCGGGCCACACCCATGAGTGTGACGAGCCGACGTGCTTTCTCTCGTGAGCCGTGCCGAGTTGTCTGGCCAGTCAAGTTCAAGTCGGGCCTGCCCCTGCGCTAAAACAACATCCCTGACCATGTGGAGTTCCTCCAGGTCTACTCACTAAGAATCAAGGCAGCCAACGGCGATGACAAGGTCATGGCGAACTGGTTCCCCGTGGCCGTCAAGGACGGTGGGCGCTCCTGGCTCATGCACCTCCCGGAGGGGTCATTCTCCTATTGGGATGAGCTTCGCGAGCGGTTCATCGCCAACTTCCAAGGAACCCATGACCGCGCCCTCACCATCAATGACCTGCCGCGCTTGAAGCAGCAGCCGAGCGACACCCTCCGCAAGTACATTCAGCGCTTCACCGTTGCTCGCCTCAAGATCTCGAAGGCCTCGGACGAAACCATCATCTCGACGTTCACTGAGGGCGTGACGGCCGTCAAGATAAGCGAGGAGCTCGCCATCCACGATGACCTGTGCACGGTGCTGGAGATGTTCAACCTGGTGGACAGATGCGCCAGGGCGGAAGAAGGCCGCCTCTCCCTCCTCAAGCACCTAGATGTCGACCCTGAAGACAAGAAGGCCAAGGCCAAGGAAGCAAAACGCACGGGACCTACCATGTTGGCAACAGAGCCTGAGTTGTAGCGCGACCATGATCACAATGAGCACCCCAAGGACACTCGCCCATTCTGCATCCTCCACAACGTGCACACCCACAACACCAACGACTGTCAGGAGCTCAGGGCGCTCCGGGACGAGCGCCTGGGCCGCCTCCTCGAGCGGGGTGACCATGGCTTTGGCTGTGGAGGAGGCCGCTAGGACAACCGCAACCCTCGTCAGGGCTGGCGTGACCAGCCTTGCGAGGGTGACTGGCGCGATCAGCCTCGCGATGGCCCTTGGCGCAATCAGCCTCACGAGGCCAGTCCCCAGGGAAAGACCCGTCTCCCTCCATTGCTGCCACCGCCACGAAGGAACAACGACAACCATCAAGACGAGGGGGCTGGGGGCTACTAAGAGCCTCGCGCGATCGCTTGCATCCTCGGTGGAGCTCACGCGCCTGCCTCGAACCGCATCTTCAAGCAGTTCTCTCATGAGGTGAAAGCCGCCCTCCCAAATCTCGAAGCTACGCGTCCCCTTAGGTGGTCGCAGTATTCCATCACTTTCGACTCCAAGGACCACCTCAGGTGCGCGGCCACTGCGGGCGCACTCCCGGTGCTGTGCACGCCCACCATCAGCAACGTCTCAGTCACCAAGATCCCTCATCGACGGTGGTGCTGGCCTTAACATTCTCTCCGTCGAGACCTTCGAGACACTTCAGGTGCCCTACGACCAGCTCATGCCCACCAGGCCATTCTCGGGGGTGACCGACGGCTCCACCACTCCCCTGGGCCAGGTGCGCCTTCCCGTCACCTTCGCCAAGCATGACAACTACCACACCATGCTCACCGACTTTGACGTGGCCCACATCGGCCTCTCATGCAAAGCCATCCTGGGTACCCTGCCCTTGCGAATTCATCACGGCTACTCATCACATCTACAATGTCGTCAAGATGCCCGGATGCAGCGGCATCATCGCGGTCACATGTGACGAGAAGGACGCGGTCTGCTCTCTTGAACACGCCTAGCACACCGCGGCGGCTGAAAACTTGGACAACGAGGGTGACGTCATGCCTCCCGAAGCCACCCTGGGAAGAAGAAGCAGCTCCTCCCCAAGAGCCGTCTGGAGGCCAAGAAATCCGCTGGCGACGCCTCAGGCCCTGCTCCTGTCGCCAGGGCGTCCCTCGCTTCTGCATAGGAAGGTGCGCCTGGCGCCTCCCTAAGGACGGGCTCAGGGGCTTCCACCTAGATGGCTTCTGACCTAACTAGTGCGACGACGGAGGTGCTCGGGAACCACTTGGAGGCGTGCCTCGGCACGCTTGCATGACCAAGGAGCACGGCGCGAGGCGCCAAGAGCATGAGAATTCATCACCAAGGCGACTGATGAGCTTCAGGAAGCATAAGCCATGCACGAGGAGCGTCGCCCCGCACGACCCTCCAGTGCAGCTGCCACCTTTGATGCGGGTGACGAGCTGCGCGTCTGCGTCAACATCTCGGACCTCAACAGGGCCACTTCACGGGACCTCTTTTGGACGTCTCTGTAAGTGCATCTAGTGCCACCCCTAGTTGGTTTTGGAGTATTGACGACAAACCTAGTTGAGGGACTAACGTGTTTGTGAGAATTGCAGGAAAACACAGGTAGAAGTCCCTCATTGATTCGGTTTTATTACCAGAGATGACCCCTAAAAATGTACGAAGACATTGAAGACAATGGTGGTTTATGAAGATATTCATATTGAAGACAATGACATGAGAAGACTCCCTATGAAGCTTATGGAACTCGAAGACTTAGATCCTTCGTAGTTTTATTTCATTTATGTTGTGTCATAGGAATCACCGTACTGTTAAGTGGGGTCCAAGAGAACCAGTCAGAATGACTGAAGTGATGCCTAATTCAAATCCTATGTCTTCGAGCGAAGACTTTGAGAGAAAATCTTGTCCAGAGTCAGACAAGTCAGCTTTACTTGTAGCCCAAGTAAAGTTGCCGTGTGAGTTCAAAATTCGACCGTTGGTACACGTGTCAGTTCCTTAGTGACCCAGGGTCATTTCGGACAGATCAGGTCGGGTTGCCAAGTGGCTATAAATAGTCCACCCCCCACAACCATAAACGGTTGGCTGCTCAGATTTCAGTGCACGGCTTTTGTCGTTTGAGAGCAACCCACCTCGAAGCCTTTGAGAGAAAAATTCCTAGTGAGGAGAAAAGCCCTAACCACCCAAATCCAGAGTAAATTGGGCATCACTTAAGTCTTCGTGTCTGTGTGATCTGAAGACTTATTACACTTGAGGACTGTGCATCCTCCAGACGGTTAGGCGTCGCGTTCTGAGCATCCAAGAGAAATTGTGGATTGCCGGTGAACGAAGTCTGTGAAGGTTTGGGAGTCTACCTTGAAGACTTAACAGAGTGATTGGGCGAGGTCTGTGTGACCTTAGCTCAAGGAGAAAACGGTGAGGACTGGGTGTCTTGGACTAAGTGTCCTTGACTGGGTGTCCGGGACTGTGTGTCCTTCGGTTTAAATACCTAGCCGCTCCAACCAGACGTACAGTTGTCACAGCAACTGGAACTGGTCCAACAAATCATTGTCTTCGACGTGTCACTGGTTTCATCTACACTTCCTTTTTTACTTACAGTTATTCATTGTGAAGCCATTGCGTGCTTGCTTTATCTTTTGTCTTCACAACATGAATGTATGATCTGTTTGGCTTCATAACTTCTTCCTACCTGATCCTTATTACACTGAAGCTGTTTGTCATTGCGCTTTCACTCTATTGAATACATGACCATGGCTGGCCTAGTGTAATCTAACTTCCGCTGCATAGTAATAGGCATAATCTTCACTGTTTGTCTTCATAACTCTCATGTTTTGAAGACTTTCATAAAAATCGCCTATTCACCCCCCCTCTAGTCGATATAACGCACTTTCAATTGGTATCAGAGCGAGGTGCTCCCTTGTTCTGTGTGATTCGGTTTAACCACCTGGAGTTTTAGCTATGTCCACTGCAGGGATAATCAAAGTCTCCGCTGCTTGCCCCGTCTTCGATGGAACTGAATATCCCTACTGGAAGAATAAGATGCGCATGCATCTTGAAGCCATTGACGTCGACCTATGGTATGTCGTCGAAAACGGCGTTCCCAAGGCTGGAGAAGGTGTCATGCTGCTGATATCAAGAAGTTCATTCAACTGGATTCTACTGCCAAGAATATCATCTGTGGTCATCTGACCAAAGGACAGTATGGCCGTGTGAGTGCCTTGAAGACATCAAAGCTAGTCTGGGACTGGCTCTCCAAGGTCAATGAAGGCATCTCAACCCAGAGAGATCAAAGAATCAGTGTTCTTCGCAACCTCTTCAACCGCTTCAAGCGAAATGACAATGAGAATGTCCAGCACACATTTGACCGACTCACTGACATCACAAATGAGCTTCAAGCCCTCGGCGCCACTGAGATCACCAAACATGAAATCGTCAAGACGCTGCTGAGATCACTTGATAGTTCGTTTGACATCCTGGCCCTGATGATTCAAGAACGTCCTGATTTCAAGACACTCGATCCGTCTGACATACTTGAGAGGCTCAACACACATGAGTTTCAGCTTTCTGAGAAAAGAGATATCTACGGTCCAAACTATGGGCGAACTCGTGCCTTGAAGGCAAAAGCTGTCTCCTCATCTGAAGAAGAATCTGACTGCAGTTCTGATGATCCTGAAGACATTGGAAGAGAACTTGCAATGCTAGTGAAGAAGTTCCAAAAATTCACTAAGAAGAAAGGCTTCAGGAAATCTTCACGATCAAGCTTAAGGAATGATGAAGCTTCTGCTCATAACTACAAGAAGAAAACATGTCACAAGTGCAAGAAAACTGGACACTTCATCTCTGAGTGTCCACAGTGGGACAATGAGAACAGAAGGAAGAAGAAGAGCAAGGAATATGATTCTGACGACAAGAAGAAGAAGAAATTCTCAAAGTCTTCTTCCAAGTCTTCATCAAAGTCTTCATCACACAAGAAGAGCTCATCTGGCAAGGCACGTGCGTTTGTTGGAAAGGAGATGGATTCAGAGGAGGAGTCCGCATCTGAGGAGGCAGAGGTGGAGTCTGAGGAGGAGTCCGATTCTGGCATTGCGAGTCTGGCTACAGCATACGTCGCCAAGTCCATCTTCAACACTGAAGACAATGACTGCATCACCGACACCGACACAAATAACAAGAGCGACTCCACTCCTACCTACTGCTTCATGGCCCGCGGTGCCAAGGTAAACACACGCACTACTCGCTATGAAACATCCAGTGACGATGACTCTGAATGTGATTCAAAACCTAGCTACAAAACGCTTGCTAAAATTGCAACTGAACAACAGAAAGCTATGGAACATATTCAAAAACTGTTAGACAGAAGCGATGATCTGTTGGGTGCTGAAATGACTCGATCTGAATCCTTAATTGAAGACATAAAAACCTTCACGTTAAGTATCAGGAACTTGAAGATCGTCATGATACTCTCTCAACAACTCATGAAAAGCTTGCCTATGATTATCTTCAAAGGAAGCAAGAACTTGAGAAATTGAGGGTGGCTCATGAAGACCTTCAAAAGGAAAACGAGTCACTTTGCTCCGAACAGATCAGTCCCGCTCAGGAAGGATTTGAACCACCATTTCTTAAATGCACTGAGCGCGATAATGCTAATTCTGTTGCTGAATGTTCCACTGCTACTGCTGTTCGAATATCTTCAAATGTTGATGTGGTAACTAACCCCTCTGCTGAGGATACCACTGCGATTGCTGATGAGAATGCTAGGTTGAAGACATTGCTTGAAACAGGGATGTACAAAAGTCTTCAAGGGCATCAGACATTATGTGATGTCCTCAAAAAGCAGATCCTGAATCGTAACCCTAGGAAAGAGGGTGTTGGATTTGTGAGGAAAATCAATGCAGATGGCTCTTACTGGAAACCTGAGCAGTACCCCAAAACTACATGGGTTGCTGCAAAGGAACTTTCAGCAGATCCATCCAATTTATCTGGCTTCACTTGTGCTAACCCTATTATCATTGATGAATCCTTTGATGCAAACTATAAACTGTTTAAGAATCAGAATGGTGAAGTGTTTGCCAGGTACATTGGTACTAACTGCAGGAATGGACCGCCTATGAAAAAGATCTGGGTTCCGAAAAAGTGTCTGGAAAATCTTCCTGTGAATGTCTTCATGATACCTCACTTGAAGAAGACAAACCTCAGACCAAAGGCTTCATACGGTCCAAAGGCTTCATATGAACAGAGGACTCACCTGAGTCGCACTAACGCTAATGTTTTGCAGGGAAACCATACTCAGGCATACGAATATGAGAGCGGTTCTTCGAACCGTCATGTTCATATGACCAAAAATTATTCTGCTTATTCTTATGAGTATTATTGTCCACCTGCTAGACTGTTTGCTAAGGCTGCAAAGCCAAAATTCTCAGATGCTACACTTAGACTTATTGCATCTAAGCCACCCTTGAAGATGTGGGTGGTTAAGAAAGCTTAACTCTCTTTTGCAGGGAAAGGTCTCCAGCAGAAAAACAAAATCTTCTGATGCTATTGCTGGGGACCTTAAAAATCTTGTAGGGCGCAAGATAAAATGCCCAAATGGCATCATTATGTACTTCGTTCCTGAATCGCATGCTACTCTCCCTATTAGTCCTAATCTGGATTTAAGTTTTCATAATCCACTGGTTCGTCAAATGTTTATGCTTCACAATACCCTTCGTGAAGCCTATCCCCCTAACTGCACTGTAGGGTACGACACCAGTGACTTCAAAGTCTTCAGAATGGATTATTGACAGTGGGTGTACAAATCACATGACTGGCAAAAGAAGCCTTCTCATGGACTCAACTTTACGTCCATCCGACAAGAGCCACATTACATTTGCTGACACTGGTAAAAGTAAGGTATTGGGTCTAGGTAGAGTTGCAATCTCAAGGGATCAACACATGGATAAAGTCATGCTTGTTGAATCCCTTGGCTTCAACTTAATGTCTGTCTCAATGCTTTGCGATTTGAATATGATTGTAATGTTTGGCAAATATCGCTGCCTGGTGCTTATGGAATCTGACAAATCTCTAGTGTTTGAAGGGTATCGGAAAGATGATTTGTACGTGGTAGATTTCTCAGCAGGACCACAACTTGCAGTATGTCTTCTTGCAAAAGCTTCAGAATGCTGGCTTTGGCATCGAAGGCTTGGGCATGCTGGCATGAGGAACCTCCACACCCTTGCAAAGAAGAAGCATGTCATAGGCATCGAAGGCGTCAAGTTCAAGAAAGATCATTTATGCGGTGCCTGTGAAGCAGGGAAGATGACAAGGGCAAAACATCCTTCGAAGACAATCATGACTACTACACAACCCTTCGAACTGCTTCACATGGATCTTTTCGGTCCCACTCACTACTCAACTTTTACTACTTCTGCATGCCTCTATGGCTTCGTAATTGTTGATGATTATTCTAGATATACTTGGGTGCACATAATCCTTTACAAGACTGAAGTGCAGGATGTCTTCAGACGCTTCGCAAATCGAGCTATGAACAATTTTGGCGCCAAGATAAAGCACATCAGAAGTGACAATGGCACTGAATTCAAGAACACTGGCCTTGATACATATCTGGATACCTTGGGGATCACACATGAATTCTCAGCTCCATACACGCCACAGCAGAATGGCGTCGTCGAACGCAAGAACAGAACACTCATTGAGATGGCCAGAACAATGCTAGATGAATACAAGACTCCAAGAAAATTCTGGACTGAAGCCATTGATACTGCATGCCATACAATCAATCGTGTTTATCTTCACAAGCTTCTGAACAAGACATCTTATGAACTCCTAACTGGCAAGAAGCCAAATGTCAGTTACTTCAGAGTATTTGGCGCAAAATGCTGGATCAAGGACCCACACCACACCTCAAAGTTTGCACCAAAAGCACATGAAGGCTTCATGCTTGGATATGGAAATGATTCGCACTCCTACAGAGTCTTCAATCTCTTCCACTACAAAGTGGTTGAAACAGTGGATGTGCGGTTTGATGAAACCAATGGATCACAAAGAGAGCAATTGCCAAATGTGCTAGATGAAGTTCCAGCTAATGAATCAATCAAGCTTATGGGAACTGGAGAGATTGTACCTTCTGAAGCTCATCCTGAAGAAGAACTTATCATCTCAGCACCTGATCCACATGAAGACAATGCTCAGCCTGAAGATATACCTTCAAATGACCACATAGATCAGCAAGAGCAAAGTCTTCGCCCTACACACCCTCGTGTTGCAAATGAAGTACAAATTGACAAAATACTTGACAGCATCAATGCACCTGGTCCACTCACTCGTTCAAGGGCAACTCAGCTAACAAACTTCTGTGGGCATTTCGCATTCGTCTCAATATCAGAACCCAAGAAAGTTGAAGAAGCCTTCATGGAACCTGAATGGATTCAAGCTATGCAAGAAGAGCTTCAACAGTTTGAGCTGAATAATGTATGGGAACTGGTTAAGCGTCCTGATCCACGGAAGCACAACATAATAGGCACCAAATGGATATACCGCAACAAGCAAGATGAGCATGGTCAAGTTGTCAGAAACAAAGCTCGTCTCGTTGCTCAAGGATATACTCAAGTGGAGGGCATTGACTTCGATGAAACATTTGCTCCTGTGGCTAGGCTTGAAGCCATACGCATACTGCTGGCCTATGCAAATCATCATAACATACTTCTCTATCAGATGGATGTGAAAAGTGCCTTTCTCAATGGCAAGATTGAAGAAGAAGTGTATGTTGCACAACCACCTGGCTTTGAAAATCCAAAACATCCTGATATGGTATACAAGCTCAACAAGGCACTGTATGGCCTCAAACAAGCCCCTAGGGCCTGGTATGATACACTCAAGTACTTTCTGAAAAGCAAAGGCTTCATACCTGGTTCCCTGGATCCCACTCTTTTCACGAAGACATATGATGGTGAACTGTTTGTGTGCCAAATATATGTGGATGACATTATCTTCGGCTGCACCAATCAAAAGTATAGTGAAGAGTTTGGATATATGATGCAAGAGCAATATCAGATGTCCATGATGGGGGAGCTGAAGTTCTTCCTCGGTCTTCAAATACGGCAACAACGCAACGACATCTTCATATCTCAAGAGAAATATCTTAAAGAGTGCCTGAAGAAGTTCGGTATGCAAGACTGCAAAGGCTTCACAACACCAATGCCAGCCAAGCATCATCTGGGTCCCGACGACAATGGTAAAGAGTTCGATCAAAAGGTATACCGCTCCATGATTGGGTCTTTGCTTTATTTATGTGCATCTAGGCCAGATATCATGCTTAGTGTTTGCATGTGTGCTCGATTTCAAGCGACACCAAAGGAGTCGCATCACTTAGCTGTGAAGCGAATTCTTCGATATTTGGCTCACACCCCAACTCTAGGATTATGGTATCCAAAGGGCTCAGAGTTTGATTTGGTTGGATTTTCGGATGCTGATTATGCTGGTGACAAAGTTGATCGCAAGTCTACATCAGGCACATGTCACTTTCTGGGACGATCACTTGTATGTTGGTCTTCAAAGAAGCAGAACTGTGTATCACTCTCCACTGTTGAATCTGAATACATTGCTGCTGGATCTTGCTGCGCTCAGCTTCTGTGGATGAAGCAAACACTCAAGGATTATGGCATTCATCTGAAGCAAGTGCCACTTTACTGCGACAACGAAAGCGCCATCAAGATTGCCAACAACCCAGTTCAGCACTCGAAGACAAAGCACATTGAAATTCGTCATCACTTTCTCAGAGATCATGTAGTGAAGGAAGACATTGATATCATACACGTCAACACTGAAGAGCAATTGGAGATATCTTCACCAAGCCCTTGGATGAGAAGAGATTTCGCAAGTTACGGTGTGAGCTAAATATCTTGGAATCCTCAAATGTCCTGTGATCAGGCACACATCCTAACACTTATGCATATTGATGACTTAGATGTGCAACACACGAAGTAGCGTATATCTTCAAACAATGAAGACATACATTCTAAGTGTGAATACATTAATGTGGAATTTGACTTCGGAGCGCCACGATAATTGTGCGCCGTGTCTGGGTCTAATACTTCCTATACGGTGGGTAACGCCACCACCAAACGTTCCATTTTGAAGTGTTTCTCTCATGGCGTTACCTCTCAATGTCTTCACATTTGGTTTGGCTTCATTCTCAATATGTCTTCATGATTATCTTCACTGCGTTGATTATATGGATATATATGTACTGATGTTTTGTCCTCTACAGCATTCACTTATAGCTATGTCTTCTTGGTTGAATCTTTTGAACTAAGTGAATGTGATCGGACCCTAACCTCTCTATGCTTTCTATCTCAAACTCTATCTCTACAAGTCATATGCATTCTGTTGAAACTGTCAAATGTCTTCACTGTGTCCTTGTCAGCTGAAGACATAGTGACAACCATAAAAGTCCGTTTTTAATGCTCATTCCTCCACATAAGATCCGGAGAGGCAGGAACGACCGCCCGACAATTTAGGCGTGCGTGGGACGTGGAACAAATCCCAATCTTCCTCTAACTGGCCACGCGTGCCTCAAATGCGAACCGCCAGGGGTACCTGCGTAATAGCGCAGTGCCGCCTCTATCCCTATAAATATACGATTCACCGCGGTCATTATCTCCTTCTTCCACCCTCGCACGAACCCTAGCGCCACCGCTAGCACTCGACGACGCCGGCGACGAAGCGCTTCACTGCCGCAACCTCTCCGACGCCGTTTTCACGCCGACAGCGGACATCGCTCTCTCCGCCGTCGCCGTAGGTGTCTTCCGTCGCCAAGTTAGGGCACGGAGGATCGAACTGCTCGACCTCAACTCTCACTTCGTCTAGCAGTTCCAAGTGTGGTAAATAAAACCTCTTTTTACAGCCTCTTTTGATCCCATAGTTTAGTCACTTTCTGCCATAAGGAGTTTCTCTTCACATCAGTTAGTTATCTCGCTACATCTCATGACATGCCTAGTATATTCACTTGTGCTTCATAAGGTAGTTAGATTCCTCACTTGTACTGATCTGTGGGTTTGTACAAATCTGGAACCAACTTCTTATCTATGAGTGAATGTCTTCGCACAATGAGGTCTATGTCTTCTAAACCGATTTATCTTCAAAATCTCCTGAAAATGCATATGACCTCTTCCCCTTCCCTCGCACCTTAATGCTGTCACAGGTACATGTCCGTGGGAGAATCCTTTGGTTCTCATAGTCTGCATTCATTTGCAGAGTACTTGCAGCATCACATCAACTCTCCTGAAGCCAGTTCTTGCAAAAGGAAGCCTTTGAAGCCTTTGAACATCTTGAAGCCTTCCAAGTTATTCATGGCTTCAGAAACAGCAGCAAGGAAGGGAGGCAGACAGCGACGTGGTGAAGCGTCCAAAGATCTGCCTGATGAATTGGCAGAGATGTACAAAACTGATCCTGAAGAAAGCTATGGTCAGCGCAAGACACGAATCCAATGGATTCGAAGATATTGGGCAGAGCAATGGTTCCACTACCGCTTCGTCACTCAGGAATATGCGGAGAAGTGCGCCATCAAGAGACCGTGGGGAGACGTACTATACAAAAATCTCGTACCCAGGTCCAGAGTCGAAGCCATTGCTCAAGGCTTCTATCCATGCATGGTGAGAGGACCAAAGCCAGCTGAAGCACATCCGTCATCACTTCTCTGGTGCCGCGATGATAATCTCTTCAAGCGCAACTTTCAGTTTGCACAACAGTCAGCGAAGATAAACAAGAAGAAATTTGGGCTTGACTTCAACCCTGGTCCCTCCTCACCAAGGGCAGATGGCACATGCGACGCCGATCCCAATATCATCGGGCCGTATGCCAATCTTGCAGGCCTCATCACTCGCATCCTAGTCCAAGGGACTGCTGTGAATGACCCTCCAGCAGATACTGAGTCAGATGATGCCCCTGCTGCTCCGAAGCCAAAGCAGAAGAAGCCAAAAGCTCCAAAAGCTTCAAAGCCAGCCGCTTCTCCCAAAATCTCACGAGCGAAGCCATTGGCAACTGCACCTCCTGAAGCCAGTGTGCAGTCTGAAGACATATCACGAGTCTCCAAGCCACAAGAAGCCAAGAAGCCTCAGCCACACACAGGCAAAGAGCTCACAGCTGCTGCCGTTCTGCGCTGCGAAAACATTGATCTATCAAGCGATGAAGATCTTGGAGATGACGCACTTGAGCAGCTCATCAAGAGCAAGGAGGAGGCTGAAATCTTCAACCATCTGCCTCTGTTTGATGTCGCCGTCATCCACAGCTTCATTGATGAATGGTTTGACACACCAGACATAAGCTTCGATGATCTGCAGCTGCCCATAGGCCTCAGCGTTGCCTTTCAAGGTGCAATTGCTTCAGAACTTGCAATAGCCCAGCGAATTGTAGAACTGAAGCAGAAAATTGATTATGAAAAGGCTCAGTTCAAGAAGCACGTGGCCAAGCTCAGCGTGCAAGAAGTGAAAAACTTCAAGATCATGTTGCACGAGCTGAAAGAGAACTTTCTGAAGACGCGTGCTGAAGCTCAAGGCTCGCGAGAGCGCATGAAGACTTTGGCTGATCGCTGCGTGCAGGCCTACAATGAGGCAGAGAAGCGCAAGGCACTTGGGCGTCCCGGCATTGACCCCAGGATGGCCGTGAAGAAGAAAAAGAAGGCTGCTGTGCCTGAACCTGAAGCGCCAAGGTCAGAAACTGCTCCAATTGTCTTCCCCGCTGCAACGACTGGCTCAAAGCCAAAGAGTCGATCAACCGCCTCACAGCTCAAGAAGACACGGACTGCAGAGGCTGAAGCTAAGAAGAGAAAACACTCTGAAGCCTCTCCTTCTGAACCCATCATCAAGAAGCGCAAGACCAAGAAATCTCGGGCTGCTCCCACAGAGCCCTTGACAGTTGAACCCCTCTCCGTCCGCTATCCTGACGCAGATCGTCAGTTGACTGTGCATGAACCCAACGCTGAAGACATTCCAGCAGACGAACCCAACGCTGCTGAAGACATTGGTCTCCAAGACAATGTGCAAGGTGATGCAGCCCTTCCTCAGCTTGAGACAAGCGAACTGATCAGTATTGGTCGTCCATTGACGCCAATCACACAAGATGCATCGTGGGCAGATCGCCCATAGGAGGAAGATGAGCCCCAACCCACTACAAATCCACCGGCGCCTACATTCCGTAGGCTTCGCAAAGGGCCAAGGGCTCAGGCTGCTGACGACATTCCGGCTGCATCAGCCGAAGAGCATGTAGAGATACCACAAGCTCCAACTCCCCCACACCAACAAGAAGCAGTTCTCCAGGAGAACGTGCCTGAGTCTACAAATGTTGAGGCTGCCACAAACAACGCCGAAGCAAATGTGGAGCCCAACCCAACAATAGCTTCAGAAGACAATGAAGCTACTGCTCCTGAACATTCTGTGCCTGAGTCTGCTGCCGGACCACAATTCAACTATCATATTGCGTACAGACCCCAGGTCCAGAAGCCGATCCCACGACTGCCAAGGTTCCCAGGTCCTGCATCAGCTCCTGATTCCTTCAACATCAACGGCTTCAGGGCAGATAACATGTTTTTCGACCGCTCCAAGAACCCTTATTCAAGGGAACGGATTGTATCAGATAGGTTCTGGAGCCATCAATAGCGCAGCTATTATTCATGCATCCTATACAACCAAGGCCGCATCTTTCCTCACAAGCGCCTTGAGGTTGAAGCTGTTGCTGGTCTGCCTGGTCTGGAAGAAGCACTGGATTGCTTCAAGCAAGTGGGTTTGCTGCCATTTATCACTGATGAAGAGCACTGGAACGAAGAGCTTCTGCTCCAGTTCTATGCCACTTTGCATATCAAAGGCTATAACAGAGATCCGAAGACATGGATTCTGGAGTGGATGACAGGCAATATCCATCATGAAGCCAATGCTTTCGACCTAATTGAGCTTACCAGCCTTCCCACTCCTGGCGAATTCTTTGAAGAAGGGTGCCAACTCCATGCTGAAGCAATTGAGAGCATATTTCAGCGTCCTGAGCCAGATATGAGTCAGATGCTCTCAATAATGAAGCCACTGCCTCCTAATGCACCCTATCCAACTAGGTTCTTCGTTGAAGACTTAGAGTACCTGCCCAGAACAATATATCACATCATAAGGCGGACTCTATGGCCTATAAAGGGACACTCTCGATATGCAACAATTGATGGTGCAATGAAGACTCTCATCTTCTGCATTCTTCATGGCAAATGCTTCAATGCACAGGATCTCTTCATCCGTCACTTTGCAGCGTCTGCCTCAGAACTGTTTGGATTAAAGTTCTATGCTCCTTGGGTTATGAGGCTGATCAAGCTTCACTCTGCAATCTCCTATCAACCCTCAGCCCGCAACCATAGGATATTTTTGCCAGATGTGGACACATCTGCTGAAGCAATATATCCAGAGCCTGGCAAGCAACCATTAAGTCTTCAAAATGCAGAACACCAGAGCTTCACTCAAAATATTGAAGGTGTTGAAGCTCTCTCCCGAGTGTATCCAATGGCTGGCACCACACGTGCCCCTGCATCAACTGAAGCCACTGACAGCACAGCTGCCAAGAGACCCAAGAAGCGCGCTCGAGCACTCAATGACCGAGAGCTTCTTGTGGCTCTTCACAAAAAGCAAGATAGGCATCACGACTGGCTCAAACGGCAGATGAGAAGCATCATGCAAGACGTCAATCGCATCAGAAATCTGGCAACCAAGAATGCGTTTGTCGCACACGAGACCTGTCGCCGCACTTGGAAAGGCCTCACCATGATGAGCAATGAAGCTGAACTGCAAGAGGATGGCTTCAGAGAGAGATTCCAATTTGACTCCACGCCTCCAAGAAGAGCTGTGATGCGAAGCACACCATCACTTGAAGAGTCAGAATTCTCTTCTTCTGCTGCCACCGTGTCTGCCCGGATTATTGAAGAAGACGACGACGCGACATCATCTCCACCTGCTTCAACACACGTCGAATCTGCACCAAGCTCATCTGCACCGCCACCAAACAACTCCACCGATCCTGCTGCGCCTGGGAACGCGTAGAAAACTCTATGTCTTCAAACCTTTTTGGTCATCACTAACAAAAGGGGGAGAAGCATGATGTTTATAGTCTTCAAGCGGGTCACTTTGGGCGGGTGCCTTTATATTTTGCTACATTTTGCTTCATGCTTACAACTCCCATTTTTGCTACATTTTGCTTCGTGCTTACAACTCCCGTTTTTGCTACATTTGCTTCTTTGAGTTGTAACACTTAGCCTTGATGGCCGTCTGCTACCTGTTTGTCACTCCGTTATGCGAAGATAAATTCCGCATGTGCGACGATAAATTCCGCACTCATCTCTTACTGCAGACGTCCATTTTCCATTATGCATGTCATTATCTTCATATACTTTCACCTGCATAGTGGATTGTCATCATAAGTTGAAGTGGATCTCCACAAGTACAACCTGCCATGTGCATTTGCATTCAAAAGGCAAATTACTTATATGCACATCTTCAGGGAGAGCCCTTGCAACTTATGAAGACAAATTCCTTTACAATTTCACAAATTATGTTCCCCGTTGAAAACTTCAACTAGTTTGTCATCAATCACCAAAAAGGGGGAGATTGTAAGTGCATCTAGTGCCACCCCTAGTTGGTTTTGGAGTATTGACGACAAACCTAGTTGAGGGACTAACGTGTTTGTGAGAATTGCAGGAAAACACAGGTAGAAGTCCCTCATTGATTCGGTTTTATTACCAGAGATGACCCCTAAAAATGTACGAAGACATTGAAGACAATGGTGGTTTATGAAGATATTCATATTGAAGACAATGACATGAGAAGACTCCCTATGAAGCTTATGGAACTCGAAGACTTAGATCCTTCATAGTTTTATTTCATTTATGTTGTGTCATAGGAATCACCGTACTGTTAAGTGGGGTCCAAGAGAACCAGTCAGAATGACTGAAGTGATGCCTAATTCAAATCCTATGTCTTCGAGCGAAGACTTTGAGAGAAAATCTTGTCCAGAGTCAGACAAGTCAGCTTTACTTGTAGCCCAAGTAAAGTTGCCGTGTGAGTTCAAAATTCGACCGTTGGTACACGTGTCAGTTCCTTAGTGACCCAGGGTCATTTCGGACAGATCAGGTCGGGTTGCCAAGTGGCTATAAATAGTCCACCCCCCACAACCATAAACGGTTGGCTGCTCAGATTTCAGTGCACGGCTTTTGTCGTTTGAGAGCAACCCACCTCGAAGCCTTTGAGAGAAAAATTCCTAGTGAGGAGAAAAGCCCTAACCACCCAAAGCCAGAGTAAATTGGGCATCACTTAAGTCTTCGTGTCTGTGTGATCTGAAGACTTATTACACTTGAGGACTGTGCATCCTCCAGACGGTTAGGCGTCGCGTTCTGAGCATCCAAGAGAAATTGTGGATTGCCGGTGAACGAAGTCTGTGAAGGTTTGGGAGTCTACCTTGAAGACTTACCAGAGTGATTGGGCGAGGTCTGTGTGACCTTAGCTCAAGGAGAAAACGGTGAGGACTGGGTGTCTTGGACTAAGTGTCCTTGACTGGGTGTCCGGGACTGTGTGTCCTTCGGTTTAAATACCTAGCCGCTCCAACCAGACGTACAGTTGTCACAGCAACTGGAACTGGTCCAACAAATCATTGTCTTCGACGTGTCACTGGTTTCATCTACACTTCCTTTTTACTTACAGTTATTCATTGTGAAGCCATTGCGTGCTTGCTTTATCTTTTGTCTTCACAACATGAATGTATGATCTGTTTGGCTTCATAACTTCTTCCTACCTGATCCTTATTACACTGAAGCTGTTTGTCATTGCGCTTTCACTCTATTGAATACATGACCATGGCTGGCCTAGTGTAATCTAACTTCCGCTGCATAGTAATAGGCATAATCTTCACTGTTTGTCTTCATAACTCTCACGTTTTGAAGACTTTCATAAAAATCGCCTATTCACCCCCCCTCTAGTCGATATAACGCACTTTCAGTCTCGCCTCGGCCAGAGTGGGGGATACCCCTGCAACTACATCTGCATGCCGTTCGGCCTGCTGAAAGTTGGCGCCTCGTACCAGCGTTCGGCGCACCATGCTATGGCATCTCACGAGGCTCGGCGCTCGGCAGTCGCGTCTCAGGAGGTCCCGGACCGTCGCGAGCCCCCTGGGCCTCGCGAGCCTCTTGAGCCTCCGGAGCCACCCGGCTCGTGAGGAGCAACGTCCATGGCAGACTTCATCAACTACACCGATGCTTCTCCAGCATCATTGCCAGGTGACTTTTGGTTTGTTCAATTGAGGGTGCCCCACGGGCTGCATTATCCTCAAGCTGTTAGGACCCGCCCCCGCAGCTGTATTGTTTTGCGCATGTATCAGAATTGGCCTTGCCTTCGATAAATTTTCCTTGGTATTTCAACCTTCGCCACCATAAATGTCGCCGCGCCCTCGCGAGCCTGCCCACGACCGCCTCATGATTAAGGGCCGGCACGACGTCTATGCTCGGGTCTGTCCCTGCAACGTTGTTAAACCCAACCAACCGAGCTCTATCTCGCAGGCCAGCTCCCGTGCACGTCACCTCCCGGGCTCCTTGGTGCCTTGTCATGGCATGAGCTAATCGCGAGTGGGTGAGTGAGGGCGCGTGGCCCGGTTCGTACAACCGCAATTGAGCGCTTCACTGTCGCTTGAGCCATGTGCCGGATGTTCTTCCTTGGGGCATTGCATGAGAAGACTAGGCATGACGTCTATGCTTGGGTCCATCCCTGTAGTGTTGATAAACCCAAGCGACCGAGCTCTGCCTGGCGGGCCGGCCCCGTCCCCGTCACCTCCTATGGGTCCTTGGTTTTTGGCCTTCTCATGCGATGACCTCCGAACGTTCGCTCGGCGTAGGTCACCTCGTCACTCAGGTTTCTTAAGCGCGCTCTGCGCTAAAACCCAGGCGCAACCCGCCTTGAGGTATGCCTCCTGAGCCCCACATTGGCTCATGAGTATCTAGATACACCTCCTCCAAGTTTTGTTGTGCCAGGCACGCGTACGAACGAAAGAGGGTTGTACATGCCCGAAGACTCTAGCACAGAGCTCCCTGCCCATGCCCAATGGAAGCCCCATGCTCAAGCTGGCAGATACGATCAAACCGTGACTATGCCCATGCCCAATGGAAGCCCCATGCTTCGCGCTAGCGGATGCGGTCGAACCGCGACCATGCCCACACCTAGTGGAAGCACCATGCTCCGCGCTGGTGGATAAACAACTGAGGGCACTCTATGGGTAGCACCAACCTCAGGATGGTCTCTCGGCTCTTCAGGTGGCACTGCTCGCAGCATTCCCCTGTGATGCACACGTGAGGGGGCTAGACACGGTGCCTATGCTCAGGCCAGGCCCTGGCACACAGGCCTGCTTCTGCGCATGCCACCTCACCAGGTCCCTGGTACCTGGTCTTCTCGCGTCCCCCCTAGGTGAAAACTGACAAGAAAAGGGTATGAAGGGCCCCGGATTAACCTCGCTGCCGCCCACGTTTCCTTCATGAGGGCCGCTCGCACGTCAAGGGGGACCCTTGAGCATCGGGACTCAGGAGCCTCACTAGTCACGTAGCCCGTTGCCCCTTGGCTTCGTCCAGGCATCGTGACCGGACGACCCAATGGTGGTCGAGGCATGCTCAGGGCTGGGCCCTTCCTATTGGTGTTCTGGGAAGGGGGTACCCAGATCTGCCTGCATGCGGCCCATGGCGTGGCTTCCTCAATGGCTTGGTACGACCCAGCTGCAAGGCCTCCAAGACAAGACCCTCATGAGGGCCCCGACCTCGCGAGAAGAACGACGCTAAGACCTCCAGAGGGTGGCCTCCCCAGATTGCCTCCCGAGGAGCGGAGATTTCTATGCAGGTACCCAGCCTCATGAGGTTGTGATGACGTGAGCCATGACGACCATGGCCAGGCGGGTGCTAGCAGGCGCAGTGGAGGCAGTTTCCCTTTCGGTGCTAAGGGAGCAAGGACAAGCGCAGGTTCCTGAGGAATCTCCCAAAGGTTTCCATTCCGATGCAACAAGACCAAGACCACGAGCTCGGCAGGACAGATGTCATCGCCGAGCCCACCGCTGTGTCATGACCAGAAGCTTTGGAGGCGTAGACCACCTTTCGTCAGGATTAGATGTTCTTCTTGTCCCCTTCCGAATTGGCCACTGTGGGATCCCTTCTCGCCTAAGTTTTGAGGGAAGAGGAGCAAGGCCACTATAAATATTGGTTATCCACCACCGTAGACAGGGATCAGATCCTTTCCACCCTCACCACCAGAGCCTTCGCGAGCCTGTTCATCCACTATACTAGTTCATCCTCAGCCCCTTGTGAGGCCAATCCACCACAAAGCAGGAGTTGGGTTTTACACCGCAAGGTGGCTCGAACCTGGGTAAACTACTGTGTTTATGTTCTTCCCCGCTCGAGTGTGCATCTGACGAGGCTAGGCTGTAGGGCGACGAACTTGAGACTTGAGAGGTTGAGATCTTTGCACACGCCCCAGAGTTCGAACCTTCTTGGGTCTGCGGAGCTATGAATCTGACATTTGGCGTGCCGGGTAGGGGCGTGTTGAAGTCTTTCTTCTGCCTGTGCTTCGTCCCCGCTTTGTCGCTCCCATGGCCGACACACGCCGGGTCTGCGCTGAGCACCGGGCCTCTTGTGTTGCCCAGACGGTGCTAGTGGGCAACAGCGCTCCCCGCCGCTTTGCCTCTCTGCTACCTCTTGAGCATGTGTTGGTTTTCCCTTGCAGATTAAAGGGTGATGCAACAAAGTAGCGTAAGTATTTCCCTCAGTTTTTGAGAACCAAGGTATCAATCCAGTAGGAGACAACACACAAGTCATCTAGTACCTGCACAAACAATCAAGAACCTTGCAACCAACGCGATAAAGGGGTTGTCAATCCCTTCACGGTCACTCGCAAAAGTGAGATCTGATAAAGATAGTAAAGTAAATATTTTTGGTATTTTTGTTGTATAGATTGGAAAGTAAAGATTGCAAAATAGTAAACGAGATGCGATGTAAATAAAAGAGATGCAATATAATAAGAAAGAGACCCGAGGGCCATAGGTTTCGCTAGTGGCTTCTCTCAAGATAGCATGTATTACGGTGGGTGAACAAATTACTTCCGAGCAATTGATAGAAAATCACATAGTTATGAGAATATCTAGGCAATGATCATGAATATAGGCATCATGTCCGTGTCAAGTAGGTCGAAATGATTCTGCATCTACTACTATTACTTCACACATCGAACGCTATCCAACATGCATCTAGAGTATTAAGTTCATAAGAACAGAGTAACGCATTAAGCAAGATGACATGATGTAGAGGGATAAACTCAAGCAATATGATATAAACCCCATATTTTATCCTCGATGGCAACAATACAATACGTGCCTTGTTGCCCTACTATCACTGGGAAAGGACACCGCAAGATTGAACCCAAAGCTAAGCACTTCTCTCATTGCAAGAAAGATCAATCTAGTAGGCCAAACTAAATCGATAATTCAAAGAGACTTGCAAAGATATCAGATCATGCATATAATAATTCAAAGAAGAACCAAATAATATTCATAGATAATCTTGTTCATAAACCCACAATTCATCGGTTCTTGGCAAACACACCGCAAAAGAGTATTACATCAAATAGATCTCCAAGAACATCTAGGAGAACTTTGTATTGAGAATCAAAGAGAGACAAGAAGCCACCTAGCTAATAACTATGGACCCGAAGTTCTGTGGTAAACTACTCACGCTTCATCAGAGAGGCTATGGTGTTGATGTAGAAGCCCTCCGTGATCGATTCCCCCTCCGGCAGATCACCGGAAAAGGCCCCAAGATGGGATCTCATGGGTACAGAAGGTTGCGGCGGTGGAAAAGTGGTTTCTTGGCTCTCTGTGATCGATCTAGGGTATAAGAGTATATATAGGCGAAATAAGTACGTCGGTGGAGCTTCATGGGGCCCACGAGGGTGGGGGCGCGCCCACCTGCCTCATGGCTGCCTCACGGAGTGTAACGCCCCGGACACACCCGCCGATGGTCGTTACTCCTGGTGGGATCTAGACTGGCCCCACAGATCAATACTAGTCTTTTTTGCGCACTTTGTCCTCACTTATGCGCACCCGGGAGCAACTTCCCGGTTAGTCACCCATCCTAACACTACTCCAAGCTTAGCACGCTTAACTTTGGAGTTCTGTCCGAATGGGCTACCGGAAAAGAAGGAATTCCTTATTGATATGAGTAGTCTATCATCCCTAATAAGCCAGGCCATCACACGGAGTTCCCGACTTCAACTCCAATTCTTCTGGTTTTCTTTCGGTCCAAGAAAGATCATCACGAAGGTTTCATTCCGTTTGGATTCTGTTTGGTATTCCTTTTCTGCGAAACTCTAAAATAGGAAAAAAAACAGAAACTGGCACTGGGCCTCCACTTAATAGGTTAGTCCCAAAAATAATATAAAAGAGCATATCAAAGCCCATTAAACATCCCAAACAGATAATATAATAGCATCGAACAATCAAAAATTATAGGTACGTTGGAGATGTATCAAGCATCCCCAAGCTTAATTCCTGCTCGTCCTCGAGTAGGTAAATGATAAAAATAGAATTTTTGATGTGGAATGCTACATGACATAATTATCAATGTAATTTTCTTTATTGTGGCATGAATGTTCAGATTCAAAAGATTCAAGACAAAAGTTTAATATTGACATAAAAATAATAATACTTCAAGCATACTAACAAAGTAATCATGTCTTCTCAAAATAACATGGCCAAAGAAAGCTATCCCTACAATATCATATAGTCTGGCTATGCTCTATCTTCATCACGCAAAATATTTAAATCGTGCAAAACCCCGATGACAAGCCAAGCAATTGTTTCATACTTTTGATGTTCTCAAACTTTTTCAATCTTCACGCAATACATGAGCGTGAGCCATGGACATAGCACTATAGGTGGAATAGAATGGTGGTTGTGGAGAAGACAAAAAGGAGAAGATAGTCTCACATTAACTAGGCGTATCAACGGGCTATGGAGATCCCCATCAATAGATATCAATGTGAGTGAGTAGGGATTGCCATGCAACGGATGCACTAGAGCTACAAGTGTATGAAAGGTCAGAAAGAAACTAAGTGGGTGTGCATCCAACTCGCTTGCTCACGAAGACCTAGGGCATTTTGAGGAAGCCCATTACTGGAATATACAATCCAAGTTCTATAATGAAAAATTCCCACTAGTATATGAAAGTGACAAAATAGGAGACTCTCTATCATGAAGATCATGGTGCTACTTTGAAGCACAAGTGTGGAAAAAGGATAGTAGCATTGGCCCTTCTCTCTTTTTCTCTCATTTTTTAATTTGGGCCTTTCTCTCCCTTTTTATGGCCTCTTTTTTTTATTTTCTTTTATTTTTGTCTAGGGTCTCATCCTAACTTGTGGGGGTGTCATAGTCTCCATCATCCTTTCCTCACTGGGACAATGCTCTAATAATGGTGATCATCACACTTTAATTTACTTACAACTCAAGAATTACAACTCAATACTTAGAACAAAATATGACTCTATGTGAATGCCTCCGGCGGTGTACCGGGATGTGCAATGAATCAAGAGTGACATGTATGAAAAATTATGAACGGTGTCTTTGCCACAAATACGATGTTAACTACATGATCATGCAAAGAAAATATGACAATGACGGAGCGTGTCATAATAAACGGAACGGTGGAAAGTCGCATGGCATTATATCTCGGAATGGCTATGGATATGCCATAATAGGTAGGTATGGTGGCTGTTTTGAGGAACGCAAATGGTGGGTTTATGGTACCGGCGAAATTTGCGCGGTACTAGAGAGGCTAGCAATGGTGGAAGGGTGAGAGTGCGTATAATCCATGGACTCAACATTAGTCATAAAGAAATCACATACTTATTGCAAAAATCTATTATTTATCGAAACGAAGTACTATGCGCATGCTCCTATGGGGATAGATTGGTAGGAAAAGACCATCGCTCGTCCCCGACCGCCACTCATAAGGAAGACAATCAAAAAATAAATCATGCTCCGACTTCATCACACAACGGTTCACCATACGTGCATGCTACGGGAATCACAAACTTTAACACAAGTATCTCTCAAATTCACAACTACTAAACTAGCATGACTCTAATATCACCATCTTCATATCTCGAAACAATCATAAGGAATCAAACTTCTCATAGTATTCAATGCACTTTATATGAAAGTTTTTATTATACCCATCTTGGATGCCTATCATATTAGGACTAATTTTATAGCCAAAGCAAAATACCATGCTGTTCTAAAAGACTCTTAAAATAATATAAGTGAATCATGAGAGATCAATAATTTCAATAAAATAAAACCACCACCGTGCTCTAAAAATATACAAGTGAAGCACTAGAGCAAAATAATCTAGCTCAAAAGATATAAATGAAGCACATAGAGTATTCTGATAAATTCCGATTCATGCGTGTCTCTCCCAAAAGGTGTGTACAGCAAGGATGATTATGGTAAACTAAAAAGCAAAGACTCAAATCATACAAGATGCTCCAAGCGAAACACATATCATGTGGTGAATAAGAATATAGCCTCAAGTAAAGTTACCGATAGATGAAGACGAAAGAGGGGATGCCTTCCGGGGCACCCCCAAGCTTAGGATTTTGGTTGTCCTTGAATTTTACCTTGGGGTTCCTTGGGAATCCCCAAGATTAGGCTCTTTCCACTCCTTATTCCAAAATCCATCAAATCTTTACCCAAAAACTTGAAAACTTCACAACACAAAACTCAATAGAAAATGTCATGAGCTCTGTTAGTATAAGAAAATAAACCACCACTTTAAGGTACTGTAATGAAATCATTCTTTATTTATATTTGTGTTAAATCTACTGTATTCCAACTTTTCTATGGTTCATAACCCCCGATACTAGCCATAGATGCATCAAAATAAGCAAACAACACACGAAAAACAGAATCTGTCAAAAACAGAACAGTCTGTAGCAATCTGTAGGTTTCGAATACTTCTGCAACTCCAAAAATTCTGAAAAATTAGGATGACCATGAAAATTTGTATATTGATCTACTGCAGCTGGAATTGGTATTTTATCACTCTCCAGTAAAAAATAAAAATTATGTTCGTGAGCGCATACTTTTTGTTTTTATCAGCAAGATAAACAATAATCACCCAAGAAGATCCTAAAGGCTTTGCTTGGAACAAACACTAATTAAAAACATAAAAAACGCAATCATAATAGAGGCTAGATGAATTATTTATTACTAAACAGGAACAAAAAGTAAAGAGCAAAAATAAAATTGGGTTGCCTCCCAACAAGCGCTATCGTTTAACGCCCCTAGCTAGGCATCTATAATTTTAATGATGCTCACATGAAATATCACAATTGAAACATGAAGGGAGCATCATGAAGCATATGAAAATCACATCTAAGTCTAACATACTTCCTATGCATAGGCATTATATAAGCAAACAACTTATCAAGACAAGCAAAAACTAGCATATGCAAGGAAGGAGAAAGAAACAATAGCAATCTCAACATAACGAGAGGTAATTTAGTAACATGAAAATTTCTACAACCATATTTTCGTCTCTCATAATAATTACATGTAGGATTATAAGAAAATTCAACAATATAGCTATCCAAAACATATTCTTAACACGATCCACATGTATGCTAAGTTGACACTCTTCCAAAATAGTGGGATTAACATTACCTAAACTCATGACCTCCCCAAACCCACTTTTATCAAAAACTTCATAAGATTGAACATTCTCCAAATATATGGGATCTAAAGTTGACACTATTCCAAACCCACTTTCAGTATTATTGCAATCATTATTATCAATCTCATATTCATCATGGGGCTTAAATAAACTTTTAAGATTATAAGAAGAATCACCCAAATCATGATCATTGCAACAAGTAGTTGACATAGAAAAATTAGCATCCCCAAGCTTAGGATTTTGCATATTATTAGCACAATTGGTATTAATAGAATTTATAATAACATCATTTCAATCATGCTTTTCATTCAAGGGACTATCGTTAATCACTTTATAATTTTCTTCTTTCAACACTTCATCAAAGTTTTCAAATTCACGAATTTCAAGCAAAACCTCATAAAGATAATCTAGTGCACTCAACTCACTAGCAATTGGTTCATCATAATTGGATCTTTTAAAAAGATTAGCAAGTGGATGAGGATCCATATCAATAGATTTTTAGCAAGCGAGGATGCAAAGCAAATAGAAGGCACATGATAATACGAGCAAACAGAAGGACGAGCAACACAAGGGAGAAGAAAAGGCAAAGGTTTGTGAAATGGGGGAGAGGAAAACGAGAGGCAAATGGCAAATAATGTAATGCGAGGGAGAAGAGTTTATGATGGGTACTTGGTATGTCTTGACTTGGCGTAGATCTCCCCGACAATGGCGCCAGAAATCCTTCTTGCTACCTCTTGAGCATGCATTGGTTTTCCCTTGAAGAAGAAAGGGTGATGCAGCAAAGTAGCATAAGTATTTCCCTCCGTTTTTGAGAACCAAGGTATCAATCCAGTAGGAGACAACGCACAAGTCACCTAGTACCTGCACAAACAATCAAGAACCTTGCAACCAACGCGATAAAGGGGTTGTCAATCCCTTCACGATCACTCGCAAAAGTGATATCTGATAAAGATAGTAAAGTAAATATTTTTGGTATTTTTGTTGTATAGATTGGAAAGTAAAGATTGCAAAATAGTAAACGAGATGCGATGTAAATAAAAGAGATGCAATATAATAAGAAATAGACCCGGGGGCCATAGGTTTCACTAGTGGCTTCTCTCAAGATATCATGTATTACGGTGGGTGAACAAATTACTGCCGAGCAATTGATAGAAAAGCGCATAGTTATGAGAATATCTAGGCAATGATCATGAATATAGGCATCACGTCAGTGTCAAGTAGATCGAAACGATTCTGCATCTACTACTATTACTCGACACATCGACCGCTATCCAGCATGCATCTAGAGTATTAAGTTCATAAGAACAGAGTAACGCATTAAGCAAGATGACATGATGTAGAGGGATAAACTCAAGCAATATGATATAAACCCCATATTTTTATCCTCGATGGCAACAATACAATACATGCCTTGCTGCCCCTACTGTCATTGGGAAAGGACACCGCAAGATTGAACCCAAAGCTAAGCACTTCTCCTGTTGCAAGAAAGATCAATCTAGCAGGCCAAACTAAACCGGTAATTCGAAGAGACTTGCAAAGATATCAGATCATGCATATAAGAATTTAGAGAAGAACCAAATAATATTCATAGATAATCTTGTTCATAAACCCACAATTCGTCGGATCTCGGCAAACACACCGCAAAAGAGTACTACATCAAATAGATCTCCAAGAACATTGAGGAGAACTTTGTATTGAGAATCAAAGAGAGAGAAGAAGCCATCTAGCTAATAAATATGGACCCAAAGGTCTGTGGTAAACTACTCACGCTTCATCGGAGAGGCTATGGTGTTGATGTAGAAGCCCTCCATGATTGGTTCCCCCTCCGGTAGATCGCCGGAAAAGGCCCCAAGATGGGATCTCACGGGTACAGAGGGTTGCGGTGGTGGAAAAGTGGTTTCGTGGCTCTCTGCGATCGATCTAGGGTATAAGAGTATATATAGGCGAAAGAAGTACGTCGGTGGAGCTTCGTGGGGCCCACGAGGGTGGGGGCGCGCCTACCCCCCTGGGCGCGCCCTCCTGCCTCGTGGCTGCCTCACGAAGTTCCAGACTTCAACTCCAAGTCTTCTGGTTTGCTTTCGGTCCAAGAAAGATCATCACGAAGGTTTCATTCGGTTTGGATTCCGTTTGGTATTCCTTTTCTGCGAAACTCTAAAATAGGCAAAAAAACAGAAACTGGCATTGGGCCTCTGGTTAATAGGTTAGTCCCAAAAATAATATAAAAGTGCATATTAAAGACCATTAAACATCCAAAACAGATAATATAATAGCATGGAACAATCAAAAATTATAGATACATTGGAGACGTATCACTCTCCCATGGCTAATGCTGCCACTAACCCTGCTGCTCACGAGCAGCAGGATTCATTGTTGCCACCCTCCATGCGGCGTGATGGCCGCACCGCCACTCCGTCGCCCACTCCAGCCATGACGTCATCCTTCCATGTCTGCCATGGGCTGGCGAACGCACAGACTGCATTGCTCATGGCGCGCGAGCTGCTACTCTACCATCCCACCAACAACTGGCTTGGCCGCATTGTCGAGCTCGTCAACGCTGCAGACGAAGTCCCTGCACCGTCATGCTCGCTCCATACCCCTCCGTCTCAGGCGACGATGTGGCGCATGGCGCTCCCCCCTCCTCCTCTACGCATCATGGACCATGAGCCCAGGCGTGATGCGCAACCGCATGACCCGTCGTGTGTGGCGCCGACGTGTGATGAGGCAAGCTGCCAGGTGGTGCAGCGTCTGCAAGGTGACACGTGCACTCCCTCATCGGTGCGCGTCGGTGCTATACAAATGGTTTTCAACCCCTTTCCATGACGACATTTGGAACCGTCATCAAGTGAGTGTGGGCAATAGGGGGGTCCTTCCCACACGACCCAGAAATCGTCGGGGATAGGCCCTCCTAGGACATAGGCTGGGGCCGTGTGCGATCGGGCGAGGCATCAAAACCCAATCATTTCCGTAAGTATGTACATCCCATATGGTAATCCGAGAAAAACATTTCCGTACGTATGTACATCCCACACAGTAAATCCCCGAAAAACATTTCCGTTCGTATGTATATCACACAGTCAATCCAAGGAATATGTTTCCGTTCTTATGTACATCCCACACAGTCAATCCAGGGAAAACGTTTCCGTTCATACGTACATCCCACATAGTTTTATGTGTAGGCTCGTGTGTGAAAGGTGTAACTATCACACACTGTGTGCCTTGCTTAATTGTCTGCTTTTATCACACACAATTTGATGAAGAAAACTGTGTGGCATTGGGCTATCCATCGCAAGCGCTTTTACTGCTAGAACCGTTTGCAAAGAACCATGACACATTTAGCAGGTTTATTAGTTTACAATTAATAATTCCAGTATTACGCAAATTCACATTTCATATCAAACAACCGTTTGCCAATTTCATATCAGGCACATAAATATATTATAACATCACAGTACGGTAGCTACATGAAAACAACACAGTACAACATATAGCTAGTTCAACTTCATAAGAACAATATATTCATTTCCCTAATCAAGATCAAAGAGGCTCGTCTTATCCACCTTTGCTTTCAGTTCAGTAAGAACCTGTTTTGCACGGGCCAACTCGGAAAGTGCGTCCTCCTTCGCCAACACCATCTTAGCAAAGTCTGACTTAAAAATCTGAGCTCATTCTCCACCTTCAACTTTTTATCCCGCATCTTCAAATATTCTTCAGCGTTGACAACAGTTTCTCTAAGCATACGTCTATTCTCTTCCTCATACATGCTCCAGAGCTTCGCTAGGCACATCTTCAAAGACTGTGGCCACTCATAATCAACCCACTCCAAGTAAGAACACTTCCATTCATCCTATAATATTTAAAACTAGATCAGTAACAATTGTAGGGGAAATGGGTTTATAGCAACATAGAAGATCACCAATGCTTATTTTGAAAAATTGAAGAAACATGTTAATTATGACATACCTTCTCGAAAAGATCAATGTGCAAATGAATTAATTTCTACTGAGACAACAACCAAATTTTGGAACATCAGAAGCTATAATTAACTACAACGACGCTACAAGTTCTTACTCATGTACAATAAATAAAAAATTGAACATTTTATGAGGAAGGTAAATATTACTGCAACAGCATAGCGATAGTGTTTGGATGACAGCAAATTGATACTAACAGGTGTGTACATGCACAAATTTAGTAACATAGAACTAATAGCACTAAGGCCGTCCACTATGTATGCCAAAACTAGGGTAAAGACAACTGTTGCTACATCTCTGTAACACCCACGATGCGGCTATATCTCCCACATGTTGAGGCACGACTTAGAGGCATAACCGCCTGGTGGTTTAGTCGCAAGTGGGGTAATCTTCACACAATCCCATGTACTGAATAAGAAAGGGATAAAGAGTTGGCTTACAATCGCCACTTCACACAATACATAAATAATTCATACATCAACCAAATACACTCAAAGACCGACTATGGTCAAATCCGAATAAAAGGGAAGATAAACCCCAAATGCTAGATCCCCGATCGTCCCAACTGGGCACCACTACTGATCATCCGGGAAAAGACACAAAACAACAACCAAGATCTTCATCGAGCACCCACTTGAGCTTAGTTGCGTCACCTGCACTGGTATCGTCGGCACCTGCAACTGTTGGAAGTAACCGTGAGTCATGAGGACTCAGCAATCTCACGCCGGCGAGATCAAGACTATTTAAGCTTATGGGTAGGAGAAGGTAGTGAGATGGAACTACAGCAAGCACTAAGCATATATGGTGGCTAACATACGCAAATAAGACCGAGAAGAGAAGCAACACAACGGTCGAGAAGCTAGAAGTGATCAAGAAATGATCCTGAAACTACTTACGTTCAAACATAACACAAGACCGTGTTCACTTACCGGACTCCGCCGGAAAGAGACCATCACGGCTACACACGCGGTTGATTCATTTTAATTAAGTCAAGTGTCAAGTTCTCTACAACCAAATATTAGCAAATTCCCATCTGCCACATAACCGCGGGCACGGCTCTCGAAAGTCTATACCTTGCAGGGGTGTCCCAACTTAGCCCATCACAAGCTCTCATGGTCAACGAAGGATATTCCTTCTCCCGAAAAGACCCGATCAGTCTCGGAATCCCAGTTACAAGACATTTGGACAATGGTAAAACAAGACCAGCAAAGCTGCCCGATGTGCCGACAAATCCCGATAGGAGTCTCACGTATCTCGTTCTCAGGGCACACCGGATGAACACTACGTACGGCAACCGACGATACCCCAAGTTGCCTAGGGGCAGCACCGCAAGTGGCTCTGTTTTGGACCAACACTCATAGGAGCACTGGCCCGGGGGGAGGGGGGTTAAAATAAAGACGACCCTTGGGTTAATTACTCCCAAGGGAAAGGTATAGGTTGTTAGGCAAATGTAAAACCAAGGTTGGGCCTTGCTGGAGGAGTTTTATTCAAGGCGAGCTGTCAAGGGGTTCCCATAACACCCAACCGCGTAAGGAACGCAAAATCAAGGAACATAACACCGGTATGACGGAAACTAGGGCGGCAAGAATGGAACAAAACACCAGGCATAAGGCCGAGCCTTCCACCCTTTACCAAGTATATAGATGCATTAAATTAAATAAGAGATAAAGTGATATCCCAACATATACATCTTCCAACATGGAACAAACTTCATCTTCACCTGCAACTAGCAATGCTATAAGAGGGGCTGAGCAAAAGCGGTAACATGGCCAAACAACGGTTTCCTAGGAAGGTGGGTTAGAGGCTTGACATGGCAACATGGGAGGCATGATATAACAAGTGGTAGGTAGCGCGACATAGCGATAGAGCGAACAACTAGCAAGCAAAGATAGAAGTGATTTCGAGGGTATGGTCATCTTGCCTGAGATCCTGCAAGGAAGAAGAATGAGTCCATGAAGAAGGAAAACAGACGTAGTCGAACGAATCCTCACAACTCCAGAACGAAATCGAAGCTAACGAGAGAAGCAACCCAGAAAGAAGTAAGCAACATAGTAAACACACAAGCATAACCATGGCATGATGCACAAAGAAGTATGATGCATGTCCGGTTTAAAGAGGCATGGCATGGCAAAGTGCACAAACAAAACTACAAGTTAAGTGGTGCTCAATATGCAACGAGTTGCATATTGACGAAAACCCATGTTCGATTATTTAGTTCTCTCCCGTTTAGGTACCCAACAATATTAAATGTTGTTAAACATGGCAAGAGGTGAAACATATGAAAACTACACATTTAAGCAAGTTTAAATGAGGCCGGAAACAACAACAAGTCCGGAAAAATCCTCATGTGCAAATCTTAGAGTTGGTACTATTCTGCCCTAAACACAATTTTAGAGTTGTTAAACATACAAGATGATGCCACCATGTTAACCTAGGCATTTGTCTACCCCATTTACATATAAGTTTATTTAAAATGGAGCTACGGTTATTTAGTTATGAATTAAATAATTTTAACATGACAATTGAGCAAATTTAAACAAACAACATTTTAAACATTTTAAGCATGGATGAAAGTTGCCAATTATGAAACGAGACAAAATTCTAAGGATCTTACATATATAACATCTTTTATTTGGATGCATGGACATTTAGTTATGAGCATTTTAATATGATGGCATTTGCTGTAAATATGCATGCATTGGATAAATTGCAAAATTCGCTGGACAAAGGAAAAAACAAATGGGCCGAAATCTGAGAACTAGCCTAGGGCGCTCACCCTAGCTGGCCTGAGAGGAGGCCGCGGCTGGGCCTTGCGGGGGAGACGGGCCGCTGGCTCCTGCTGCCCACGCACGCGCGCAGCGCTAGGTTGAGCAACTGCTCGACCTCGGGCATGGCGGCGGCAGCGAACGGCGAGGCTACAACGCGGGGCCGGGCGGCGGAGGCGGGACTTGCAGTGGGACGGTGGAGGAGCACGATCCGGTGGCGGGGACGCGGATCCGCGGCGAGGACCACCGGTTCCGGGCGGGGCGAGGCGGAACGGGGCCAGCGGCGAGCTCGGAGCCATGGCGGGGCGACACGCCTGCGCGGGAACCAGAGAGCGAGGTGAGAGAGAGGGAGGACGAATGGAAGAAGGTGGAGGCGCGGGGGGTCTGGCCTGGGGTGGAGGTGGCCGTCGGCGGGCGGCGCGACAAGGCTCACCGGCAGGAGGCGAAGGCGGTGGTGGCGCTCTGGAGCAGCGAGGCGCAGGAGGGAGGCGGTAGCGCGCGTGGGCCTCGGAGCCCAGATCAGGGCCCGGGCGGGCCTGGCAGCGCGAGACAGTGCAGGGAGGTCACGTGGCTCGCCCTGGATGGCTAGGAGCGGATGTGGTGGCGGTGCAGGCCAACGGGGGCTCGCCAAGTGGTGACGGCGAGGTGGTGGCGTGGGAGGAGGCCAAGTGACAGCGGCGGAGTGGTTGGATGCAGATTCTAAGGAGGGGAGGCTAGAGGTAGGTGGAGGGGGGCTAGGGTTCCGAAAATGGAATGGGGAGGCTGCTTAAATAGGCAGGGGTTAGGTTTAGGGGGGTTTAAAAAGGAAAGGGGGGCTAGAGGAGGAGGTTTTCGGATCCTTCGATGACCATCGGACGACACCGGACGCGAGGGGACTTATGTTGGGCCTAGGTGGCCTATGTAGAAGGCCATGGGCTGAGAAGAGAGAAGAGAGAGAGGCCCGGCGAATGTTTCCGGAGACCGGAAACGTCCGACGTTTGACCGGTTATATTGCCGCTATAGTTTAACGGTTGGGCTATCAAACGGACTCTGAATGCGATGAAACTTGGCAGGCAGTCCACTGACAACATAAAAACACCGGTCGCCAACTTTCATCCCATTCCGAGAACATTTTCCGACCACTTATAAAATACTATTTCAGACGTGCTGCGGGCGCGTCCAAGTGTGTCTGGGCTCAGAACGGACAACAGACGGAACTGGGGGAACCCGGACGGATGCAAGTTTTGAAAACATGAGGGCACATGATGACATGGTGTAATGCAAAATATGCAATGATGCATGCAACAGACAAAACAAATCACCCGACGGAACTCGGAATACATAGAAGGCATCTGAAGCGCCGGTCTTGGGGCGTCACAATCTCGCACCGGTGCCCTGCACTGGCGAGCCAATGCAGTGGAAAAAAATCAGGGACCCGGATTCCAGAGCACGTAGTTGCTCCGATGCCTAGTTCCTTCGTGCCATAAAGATTTAGTATTTTACTGCTTGGTTGCTCGGATGTGTGGACCAAAGTCGGCTGCACAAACTGCTGAAGGGGTGCCAAATAATTTTCTAATGGCACCACTGATGAGATGACAACAAATTTATGATACTAGGTACAAACTGTGACACTGTCTCAGGATGCGTTTGGTTGAAGGTGTGGTATGAATGGGTTGGGACCGTGACAGTGTCTGAATCACATCTAACAAATGATTTGTAACAATGAAAGAGGGTCTAACCTTCTCTGCACATGCCAGAAACTTCCTCCCACCGTCCACATATTCAAACACAACTAGCTTCATACATGGAGATTGATGGTGACAACGAGCAGATAGATCTTCAGCCACCCCGCTCCATTCATTGCCACTAATGGTCCTAGGGAGCTACAAGAGGAAGAAATGACTCAAATCGACCGTTGGGTAAAAATCCTTCATTCCAAGTCATGGCCCGAGAGAGAAGATAGGCGTACCCGGGTGGTGAAGGAGTCGTCGCCGGAGGAGGAACCACTGGAGAGGTCTTTGAAGAAGACTATGGCGACCCTGACGGTAGGATGCGAGACGGCGAGAGCGAGGAAGCGGCTATAGCTTAGGAAGGAAGGAAGGAGTAAACATGGGAAATGTGACTTGTGGTCGGGGAGAAAAGGGGTGGGGAAGGGGGGCGGGGTAGATATTTTGGCGGTAGGCCAAAATTTTGGAAATGTGGAGGGAAACTTTGTGCGCGGTGCTGCGGGACCATTCACTTTGAACGATTGTGTGCATCGCAAATGATTCTTCTGCTTTACGCGCATGGGATGAGTTTGATAATTCAAATTTCGATGGAAATTTCCTCGGGTACGTCATTGCATAATTTAACATTGCTTGCTAATTTGGGCACACAAAAGAGCATACAGCAGACAGACCACACTTAATGAATCGAGCAATTTTAGTAATTAAACAGAGCCAGTTGACCTAAACATTGCTCTAACAAAAGACCAACATTAAAAACAAAGCTTAAGTACGCACAATTTTAACAAATCCATCGCCGCACCGGCCTATGCATCGCCGGTGTGAGATGAGACATCGATGACTTGTCCTGGCGACATGCCGCCGTTGGTGGACTCTGCATCCCCTGCTGAAGTCGACTGCGTCCTCATCCTCGTCCTCGTCCTCGGTGCCGCCCTCAAGGTTGTAGTACTCATAGTAGTGGCTACATCAGAGCTCGCCTTGGTACTCCACCGCCGATTCCTTGATAGACAGACTCTTCTCTACCCCGACCTCGGCCACGCGCAACTCCTCCTCTCGGCGCTCCTCGATCTCCGCCTCCTCTTGCATCTCCAGCTCCCGCTCGGCGACCTCATGAGGAACCAGGTGCTCCATGGCCACTGCCGCCTTTTCAGACATGGGTTGCATGCTGGAGTCCGAGGTGGCCTGAAATATCTTGGCGTGTGCATCCTTGATCTTGGCGTGGATGGCCTAGACCCGGGCCAGGGCGACACCGGCGGCACGGACGGCAGCTCTAGCGCTCTCTGCGTTTGTAGCCGTCGTCGCAGCAACGGCTTCAGCCGTCTCGGCTGCTGCAGCTGCCCTATCAGCTGCCGCAAACGCCCTCTCAGCGGAAGCGGCCGCGCTCAATGCAGATGCGGTGACACTCTCGGCATAGGCGACCGCACTTTCGGCGCAGGCGACCGCGCTGGGGGGGGGGGACGGGGACGCGGCCATCGTACGAGCCTTCACGAAGCGTTTCCATAGCGTCATCTTTACAAGAAGGGGTGCGGGAATGGGGATCGGGATTCGTGGATTCGGGGGTTGCCGACACTGAACCAGACAAGTCGGTGAAGCTTAAGGAGGGAGACTTAAATAGACCCAGATATTTTCATCACAAACGGTTCCTAGAATACAACTGTCATGTCAAATTTTGGAAAATTTCAGGGGTCATTTGACCTTTTAAGACATTTAAGTGATTTTCTAGCCATTTAATTACCGTAATTGAAATTTGAACTACATATACATGCAACAGCTAACCATAACGGTTTGAAAACTCATATTTTGTGTACTTGTGTGCGATTTAATTCCATGTGCAGTAAATTGGAAGGAATTTTCAAACATATTGGTCTAACGACTATGACACAATTAAGCATGGAGTGACATGGCATATTAATTCCAAAAAAAATCAGAAACACATGAAACCTTGGTTGATGTAATGTCATGCCACCAAGATGATGTGGCAAAAACTTGGCATGTTTGACGAAAGTTTGGACAAACACCCCTCACAAACCGGAGCAACTCATAAGAAGGCTCGTGGTTCTGAGAGGGAACAATGCATGTTTGATGACAAACGGGAGATATCTTCCTCTTACATCCTTCAATTTTTTTCTATGTCTAACGTGCACAACTACAACTATAATGTGAAATTTTGGAAAATTGTAGGGGTCATTTGACCTTTTAAAGACATTTAAGTGATTTTCTAGCCATTTAATGTCCATAATCTAAATTTGAACTATATCTACATGCAACACCTAACCAAAACGGTTTGAAATTTCATATTTGTATACTTGTGTGCGAGTTAATTCCATGTGCAGTAAATTAGAAGGAATTTTCAAATATATTGGTCTCACAACATGGACACATGTATACATATGCATGGAGTGACATGGCATTTTAATTCCAAAAAATAAAAAAAATCAGAAACACATGAAACCTTGGTTGATGTAATGGCATGCCACCAAGATGATGTGGTAAAGAAATTGGCATGTTTAACGAAAGTTTGGACACACACCCCTCACAAACCGGAGCAACTCACTAGAAGGCTTGTGGTTCCGAGAGGGAACAATGCATGTTTGATGACGAACGAGAGATAGCTTCCTCTTACGACCTTAATTTTTTTCTATGTTTGACATGCACTAATATAATGTCATGTGAAAATTTGGAAATTTTCAGGGGTCATTTGACCTTTTAAAGTCATTTAAGTGATTTTCTAACCATTTAATGACCATAATTAAAATTTGAACTACATCTACATGCAACGCCTAACCATAACGGTTTGAAAAATCATATTTTTGTGTTCTTGTGTGCGAGTTAAAAAATCATCAAACGATGTAAATATCTGGTGTCCAGAAAAGAAAATGTAAAGAGCTGACAAGACAACTGCCCCCCACACGATTGTCACTCTATCTCGCGGCTCGAGGTTTGATAGGTGAGTGGCGGGGATCATTAATCAGACACGGTTCTGTATTGGAAACTGTCAGCTATTATGTTCACACACAGATTTTGCTGCAGGAATCGTGTGTAATTCAAACTACAATACTCGTATATTCCAGCAACCGGTGTGTGTACTGTCCCCGTTGATCTAGATTCCGGCCGCCAATAAATACACCCTTGCTCACGTCGTCCCGCCTACATTCTTATCTACATCCTCCCCTCGTTTTGCCTCTCTCTCTCTCTCACACACACACAAATCTCTGCCATGGCGCTGCCGGTCTGCCTACGCGCCGACGAGGAGTCGCCGCCCCCGCGGACGCTCACTCGAATAGCAGTGACGACGACCGCTATGAGCCGCCTGACGAGGTTGCATCGGACCCCCCAACTTTGGATTGGTCTTGGGGCCAGTACAGTCTTTGTCTGTGGAAGTCGCTGCCGCCGACTGAGAAAGCCAGGCAAGTGGCGTTTAAGAAGGAGATGGCAGAGGAGGAAGCCAAGTACCAGTCGGCTGTGAAGCCTGTGATGCCGTCTGGAAAAAGGAGGCGGCAGACCTTTGGGGGCGGGCGCGTCGTCGTGCCGAGGAGGTGTACAAAGACGGATACTTCACGAGGAAGGTGATAGGTGCTGGGTGCCTTGTCGCTGCGTGGAGGTGGGCCGATAAGCTCCAGCGTGCCATGGACGAGGAGCTCCGGTGGGCGCCCAACGAAATGGCAAGATAGTTCGCGCGCGTCTGCCAGCAAGAGGCAGATCGGTACATCAAGCGCTGCGAGGTGGAGGAGGCAGAGTACTGCCTCCGCACTGGGAAGACGCCGCGCATCAGGGAGCTGCTGACGAGGGTCTGCGGGAATACTGGCCCCAAGAGGGATTATTAATTTTAGTATTGTTTGTTTTCAATTTTATGCATTGTACCTAGTAGTTAAGTATCATCACGTATATGTGATGATATTATATATATTTAGATACATTATAACCGAGCACCTTTCCTGCCCTCTCAAGTCATTAGCATTTCTAACTGCTGGATCATCACTTTTAGGCTTCCTTGACCATCTGATTCGCACTTAATTGCATCCAAATCGCACGTACAGGCTTCGTGACGAGCGCAAACCTTCTCGGGCCGCTGCTCCGGTGGTTTTTTGGGGCATCAAAGATTCAACTGGGCCTACTGGGCCTGGACTAGGATCATGTCCAGCGCAAAAGTGGAGAACCCTAAAACACTGGACGCCCACCTCCCCCCCTCCCCTCCCGCCCCGCCCTTCCCCCATCTCACCTCTCTCCATGCCCCCCACACCCCTCCCAATCTCGTCCTAGGCTAAACCTAGTTGGATCACCGGGTGTGGTCGCTGCCGTATCGAGAGAGACGATGGAAAATGGCAACCATGGGCTGGAGTGAGCCGCCAATTAGCACATCTCTATCGAAGTTGAGCCGCTTGGATCTCAATCATTCTATACATAAACTCCAAATCTCGCACCAAAAAAAGGAGATCATGGCGATGGCGGCATCGGAGACTAATTCCTCCGAACGTGCATGTCTCTATGATCAAGGCACAAAATCTCACAAGTGATGTTAGGTCCATCATCTACAAGTGTCTCTCCCCCTTCCCTGCATCCCCATTTTTATGGGTTCACTTACTCGATCTGGTATCCGTGTTGGTGGAAGAGGAGAGGATGAGGACCAGCGGGTCGGATTTCAGTAACTGGGAGAAAGAGGAGGCTTGCCAATTGCAATCTTTTGCTCCTTATCACGCAGGCGTTAGGGCTCCCTCGATCTCGTTCCCGAGGAATAGCAACCTCAACCATGAGCTATGCAGCTTGCCGGTTCAACCAGTGTCTCAGGCACGCTGCTGTTCAAGACAGCCTTCGTGCTTCCACCCTACATCATCCATATTTTCCCCTAGATGTGTGAGTAGGAGAAAGCAAGAGGGCAAGGAAGAGTCGAGGAGAACATCATGTGGAGTACGTGTGTAGGTATTTTCGCTTTATGATATCCAAATAGATTGCCCTACGAGGTCAATACTACAGATTGGTTCTGAAAGACGTTTTTAACAATATCTGTTGCATCAGGCATCTCATTCCACTCCATGTTCATGTCACGCTAACACTCTTCCCCCTAATTCTATTCTTTTTCTTGATTACATGTTCAATTATAACTTGGTTTGATCTGTTTATCAGGCAAAACGAGTTGTGCTCATTTGTGTGTAAAATTATCAGTGTAAATGTACGTGATTAGATGGCAGAGCTATACAGAATATGGAAAAGATGGAGACAACAAGTTTGAAGATGGCAAAAGGTGACCTTCAGGAGATGTATCAGGGACTGCAACAAATCACCTCCTCTTGATTGGAGTCTTCTTGCTGGCAACTAAGAAAATAAATCATTGTTGCCGCACACCTTTAATGGCGATATATATAACTCGCCGGTGGCCGATTCTTGCAGGTCAGTTACCATGTCGTTCTGTGCTCTTACTTCACTCCACGCGTGTCTATATAGTCTCTGTCATGTGTCACCTTGCTGTTTGTTCTCCACTCCACTCTTTGGCTTCTTAATTCCACGACAGTCTCCGACAGCCATATTTGATGCTTAGATCGCCACTCTATCTTGTGCACTATGCCTATCTCCCCTTCCTCATACCTACCATTTTTCTCAACTCGTTCTCCATGGAATTTAGAAACACTTCTGCCCCTAATTCTTGCATTCCTGGTTTTTTACTGAGTTCGCTTTGACTTGCAGCTACAGGCTTGTGATTACATAAATGAATTGGATGTTCTGGGCAGATATACCCCAGGTTGTGACGGGGGGCTGCGTTGGTTGCCCTTGGTTAGTTCATGATACAGCAACTATATGTGCAGAAGTAGTAGCATGTTTAAGTAAAGATGGTTGACCTAAATGAGTAAGGCCGCGTGTAGTTTTGTAGTTCAGATTGTGTACTGTGTTTCCAGAACACTTCTGCTAGGGTGTGACAACACACATAAGTTTTGGTTTTAGTTATAGGCTTGTAGCTGATGCTTATCAACTCAATCGCCCAGACATACATGTCATTATATCTGAAGCAAATATGACATGGTGGACACCTATACATATGAAATCAATGCCTTAGATATTTTTATTATTCGTGCTCAGTTCAATTTGGTTGGCTTCTCCCTTGCCTCAGATTCACCCTTCTTCCTATGTATCTTCCATCTGTCGCCTAGATAATTATGGGTTCTCACTTGTGTTATAGTTTCTTCCCAATTTGATGCACATGGTGTTAGTGTACGAAGTGGCGACATGTTTTACTTGATTGGCTGAAGGAATCCTATAGTTTTTTTATCTCCAATGGCTAATGGACAGGTTAGTTTTAAATGTACATATACTCCTATTGGTGATGTGCTTGCTGCCACTGGTTTGAAGACATAATGGATGCATGCTTAGCCATTTTGTTCAACTGCATGGATGTGTTTCTTGCCCCTGTTTTGGATGTCTCTATGTCTTGGGCATGTATATGTTAAAATGTTCATTCGAGAAGAAATGACATATTTGGAAATTTACTTAGTTAGATTTTTAAATTTTAATTTAATTTTTGAAATTATTATTATTCATACAAAATGAAAATTATGTGGTGGTTGTGGTGTAGCGAACCACAAAGGCATGAATGTTGTTAGCGGACATAAGGTCGCCACTTCTTGCATGGTGCCTCAGTAGGGTCGCCTAGCCACCAATGGTGAAAGCAAAGCTACAAGACCAGCCCGCTCCGCCTATGGATGCAGCGGCCATCATTGGACAAAATTCATAGAAGTTCCTATGCTTGAGTCATGAGTTCTCTCCTATCACAACTTTCACTTAGGAATGGCCGGAGAAGCCACTAGCGTATACATGGTAGGAGATATTGGTTCATGGTTGGCCTTCTTTATTTGTAAATGTTGGATTTGGTTGTTTGCTTATGAGGCTCACCTGTTATTGATCTCTCAGGTTTGTCAAAGCTTCCCATGGTTGGCCCTTCCATTTCTTCTGGTAATTGTGAGTGATCAATGCAATTATGTAGTGAAGAGGGATCAGTTATTAAATTATTTGATTTGTTCAGCAAGTCCAGAATGGATATTTGCCGCTACATTTCAATTATATAAAAAACTATAGATGTTCCGAAGGAATTTATTCTTTTCCTCGGAATATTTTTGAGCTATCCACGGGAACATTTTGATCGTTTCACAGATGATCAATATGTGAATATAAGTTGTTTCCGTAGGTTCTAAACGATATGTTCATCTACCCTTTATACTACCTCGAATTTTTGGTAGTAAGATGTGCCGTTTGCTTACATTAGCTACTGATAGTACAATCCTTTCCTCAAAGTTTATCTCAAATCTGAGTGATACATGTTTTCTTTATATGCAAAATCTGTGGAGTTTGCATTAGAAGGTATTGACAATGCCTATTAATTGTGTCTACAACTTATTCCAGGGAAACCTAATGCTTCAGGTACATCAGCATCTGATTTAAGTTTTACACGCTCACTTTTTCAAGAAGGCATTTTCCCTATTGTATACATGTGGCAATGCATGTATAATTAATACTTGCTTTTCACAAATGAACAGGTGCATCAGGCTCGCTTAATTCGTCTTGATTTCCACAAATTGCATTCCATTTGGAGGTCTAAAGACCTCATCAATGAACCATCTATAAAATGTACAATGAAAATTTAAATCAACAACTACGTACATGTTTGTTTGTGTTGTTGCTTATTATCAGTCATGACAATACTGTATAATTACTAAGTGTATGTTGTTTCATAAGTTGTCATACCAAAGCCAGTTTATACCTATGATATTTTCCTTAATTACTAACTAATATGCATCTATGTTTATGCAAAGTCTAATATGTTTCATTGGGCTGTATATTTATTATACAAATAGACGGGCGCGGCAACGCGCACCATCAATGATCTAGTATATTTTGTGATGAACTAATGAATAATTAATTAATATATATATATATATATTATGAATTCCATTTTTATCTGTTTTTGTATACTAATTTGAATCTAGCTGTTATCATCCACATATACAGAATGGAAAGCGTATATACACATTGAAACAGAACATATAAGAACGGAAAACAGAGTACACACATTGAAATAGAGGAATAAATAGAGAAATACCATGATGGCTGTGAATACATAGCTATCCACGTCAAAACGACTCAACAAAATAAAACGTGTCCATGAGACCATGACCAGCAGCCCTTGCCTATGTTAGCTCTTGGCTCTGCCTGAACTCGTGTAGGCGTTCGTCCAAGCGGTCAACACGCTTGCAGTACATCTGGAGTGTGATCTCGAGCTCCAAGTTGGCTATTTCATTGGAGATCACCAGCTCGAGGATGCGACGGACATGTTCCTCTACTGCGCCTAGGTGGACACCTGTTCCAAGGAGGCGGTCGAGCCTACGGACTAGCACATTGACATTCAGCGGGCCGCGGACAAGGCGAACGACGACACCCATGAGAACGGCGCGGTGGGCGTCCGGTGCAAGTATGGTGCGGCCGGCCTCTAGTGCAAGTACGACGCTGAGAGCCTCTGCCCACTCCTGGTGAGGAATGAGGGTACTGATGGGACGTGTACCCAGCTGTGGCGCCATGTCGACAGCAGGCAAGCACCGATGGATCCGCTCTTGCTATGCGGCGCGCCGCGCCTCTCGCTCTGCGGCGCTCCAACGGTCTCGCCGTGCGGCGAGCCGTAACTTATTGGCGCGGACGCGCCTAGCTTGCTCTGCGGCGCGCCATTGATCATGTTGTGCAGCGAGCTGCAGCTTGTCGGCGCTGACATGCCTATCTTGATCCACGGCGCTCAAGCACCATGCGCCAAAGGTCTGCAACCCTGGCGATGGCGCGCATCACAGCGTCGTCCATCGCGTTGCCGGGGAGCGCCTCGGCCTCAACGGGCCATGGCGCCTACTCGTTTTCCTTGTCGACGAGGTTGATGGAAGAGGCGGCGCTTTGGTGGGTTGGCATGCTTGGAAGAGGTGGATGTGCTACAGGCTACGCTTGTCGCCTTCATGCCGCGCGCCGCCTAGTTTTATGCGCAATATCGCTGGGTGGCGGGAAACATGTGAGGAAATGGCGAGAAACGGTGACGTGTTCATAAAACGCCATCAATTAATGGAAACTTAGCATAGAAGGAACATCGAGCTAGCACAAGAAGTAGATGATGATCAGATGAACACGGACCACACTAGGGAACCCGTCGGTGATGAATTCATCAATCGCAAATGGTTGAATACTAGCAAGCGTTTGCCCACAACACACATGGCTTATTCCATCACAAACAGGTCGGATGGATCAACTGTATGCCACGTATCGTAGATTGTTAAAAAAAGTAAAAATAAAAAAGGACCTCGAGGTTAAATTAACTCATGGGATGGGTCGTATCAGTCATTTAATTTGACAAATACGACCCATCCTATCAGTTAATTTAACATCAACAGAACTTCCCATCCAGTCACCCATTTGATGGCTGCTCCAGCCTGAGCACACTTAACTTGAGAGTTCTTTTATATGAGCTACTGGTGGAACAGCTAGTCCTTGTTGATATAGGATGCCTCTTCGCATCCTTATGGCGTATCCGGATGACCGCCCGCCCCCCAATGGCCAATAGATGTTGTGTAGACAGAGCATATCCCATACGTCTTATTAGAAGCAATCGTCTGTGTTATTATCGGTCTTCGCACACATTCTGATTACAGACCTGTTTGTCGCGTATCACACACATCTTGTTAAGTTGAACCGTTTCTATTCCCATGTCTCAACGCAAACAGTTCATCCGACTTAATCGTAGGTTGTACCTCGCACACACCTTGATCTGGCTGACCGTTTCTTTTGTGTTGCCTAATCACAAACAGTTCGTCCGAGTGAACCGTATGTTATACATCGCACACACCTTCATCTGTCTGCCCGTTCCTTTTGTTTCTCCTCATGGCAAATGGTTGATTGAATTGAACCGTATGCCCTGCATCGCACACGCAACTAAAATCTGAACCGTGCTTGATGCATCCTCCATCGCAAACGTTTTGCACCTTTTTGACGGTTTTTACATCACCGTTTGTGATTATGGTATCGCACACAGTTTCGTAGAAGGGTCTCTGATCGTAGTGTCGCGTTAGCAGCATCCTGCAGTAGTGCCTGCGCCATCACGCTAGCATCAAGACCAAGCGCCGCCGGGGACCATGGCGCGTGGGCGTTAAGACCGATCTCCATCCATGCGGCCTACACCTGTGAGTGCGGCGGGCTGCCACACCTTCACTCTGGAGCTGCACTGCGTCGTTTGGACCGACAAGTTCAAACCTCAGACCTACCTCCATGCTACGACAACACCCCTAACCCTCCGGAGTTCCTCCAACTCTACTCACTGAGCATCGAGGCAGCGAATGGTGATGAGAAGTTCATGGCGAACTAGTTTCCCATAGCCCTCGAGGATGGCGCACGCTCATGGATCCTTCACCTCCCGGAAGGATCGATCTCCTCTTGGGACAAGCTTCGCGAGCGCTTCATCGCCAAGTTCTTGGGCACCCGTGACCGCGCTCCTGTAGTGGGCGACCTACGGCGCATAAAGCAGCAGCCGGGTGAGACCTTGCACAAGTACATATAGCGCTTCACGAACGTTCGCCTCTAGATCCTGAAGGTGTCGGGCGAAGCCATCATCTAGGCGTTCACTGATGTCGTCCGGGACGTCAAGATGAAAGGGGAGCTCTCCATACACGAGGACATGTGCTCGGCCCTGGAGATGTTCAACCTGGCGAACAAGTGCACAAAGGCCGAGGAGGGCCGCCTCTCCCTACTGGAGCTTCCTGAGGCCGACCCTGAAAACAAGAAGTCCAAGGCTAAAGAAGCAAAGCGCAAGGGCCCCGCTGTGCTCGCGGCTGAGCCCGAGATGAAGCGTGGTTGTGACCACGACGAGCCTCCCAGGGGCAACCGCCCATTCTGCATCTTCCACAACGTATACAACCATAACACCAATGACTGCCAGGAGCTCAGGGCCCTTCCCGACGGGTGCCTTGGCCGCCGCCCTGATAGAGGTGAAGGTGTCCCGATGTTTCGATGAGATGGTGGCTATTGTTTTATGTGGGAGTCGACCTTGATGATCCGACTATGAACGTGTGAGACGTCGCGCTTTAGCAATCGCTAAACCAACTTTCGAGGGGTTATTGACCACGCCGGAGCACGATCAACCTGACCACGAGGGTCTGTTTCTTGCGAGCAAACGAAGAACAAGCAAGAAACCGAGATTGCAATCTGGGTATTGCGGATATAAGAGGAAAGCTTTATTAATGAAGGTAGGGTTCCGTGATATCTTGGTCTGGTCGTTGAACACAAACGAAGTACACGAAGTTGCAGCTATGGTGAACTTTTAATCTAAACAAAATCCGAAGTCTAAACGAAGCCCTAAGGGCTGTATATATGGAGGAAGAGGGGGGAATTTCGTGGCCCTTGGAGGAGGGGTCCGAAACCAACCCTAACTCTTGTTTCCCCACACATACGGACTCTAAAAATAGCCTATACTTAAGTATTTCTAAATTACATGGGCCTGGCCCAATAGTAAGGTGACACAACACCTAGAATAGTCTCTGGACGAAATTTATGAAGTGGCATCTTGTATATTTCGTCCAAGGCTTCATGCACTACTTATGGTGGCTTCAAAGTCCTGAAATCATCACTTGTAACTCCGTTCTTGTTCCCCTTGTGCATGCCATCATCTCCATGCTTGGTCTTGCTCCAGTGTTCATCCCTCTTATCCATGCCGGGCCCTTCATTCACTAGTACGCGTTAGTGCTATACAAATGGTTTTTAACCCCTTTCCGCGACGACATTTGGAACCGTCGCCGCCAAGTGAGTGTGGGCGATAGGGGGTCCTTCCCACACGATCCAAAAATCGTTGAGGATAGGCCCTCCTGGGACACAGGCTGGGGCCGTGTGTGATCGGGCGAGGCATCGAAACCCAATCATTTCCATAGGTATGTACATCCCCCACGGTGAATCCCAGAAAAACATTTCCATAGGTATGTACATGCCACATGGTGAATCCCAGAAAAACATTTCCGTAGGTATGTACATCCCACACGGTGAATCCCAGAAAAGCATTTCCATAGGTATACACATCCCACACGGTGAATCTCAGAAAAACATTTCCGTAGGTATGTACATCCCACACAGTCAATCCAGGGAAAACGTTTCTGTTCGTATGTACATCCCACACAGTTTTATGTGTTGGCTCGTGTGTGAAAGGTGTAACTATCACACACGCTCTGCCTTGGTTAACCCTTTGCTTTTATCAACTACATCACACACGATTTGATGTAGAAAACTGTGTGGCATTGGGTTATCCATCACAAGCACTTTAACTGCCAGAACCGTTCGCAAAGTTCCATGACCGTCTGCTCTCTTTTTATTTTTGCCTGTAATTCATTAGTCGAATTGGAAATTTTGAAATATGATATGTGCAATTCAAATTCTTAGCACAATGGTTCAACAACGAATCCATAAATAAAATTGCCAGTACAATATGTTCAGTAATTACAGGATTAGGCAGCAATTAACTATGATGAACCACAATATTTAAAGGCGGTAAAGGTGAAGAGACAAGTGTAAATCATTTTCACTGCCGATGGTGTTGAAGAAGCGGAATGCCCAAAATGTGCCTTCCTACATTCCATAGGGATGAACCACTTTTGTCCAACCCCTTGTGACGATCACCCGCCCATCCTTCACCACCTCTAGGAAGACTTCTAGAGCATTATCATGGTAGCATGAATTATATACTTTAACCTTACTTTCCTCCACTCTGGTCATGTAGTTTGCAAGTTAATCATCAGTAAATAGCTTCGGAAACCACTGAAAAGAGAAAAATATCAGATACTGAGGTCTAATAGAGTAACTTGTTGTTGGCAGGGGGGAAAAGGCAACACATTACTTACCATCCTAAAGTTCACTGTTGTCTTCGACAAAGTGTAAATAAAGAGCTTAATTCCAATCACCTGTTTCTTTTGCCTAACAATCTTTCTTAGTTTCCTCACTTGACGCTTGTTCATGAATATCTCATTGTCCCATACGCAAAAGGGAACGAAGCGTGGATTAGTACCGCTCATATATGTACCTACAAGCAACCAGTAAATGTTAGAAGCTAAACTTAGATTGCACAAATGATGTAAAATACAACTACCTATGTTCCTAAGTACAAGTATTTTTTTTAAGATTTCAATGTGAACTACATATGGATGTATATGGAATTATAGATATAGTTTAGATTAGAATCTAGATTCACTCATTTTGCTCCTTATGTAGTCTATATTATTTCTAAAAATACTTATATTTAGGAATAGATGGTGTATAAGACATAGGATGCAGCTAACCTCGACGACAAACAACAGTATCGCCCATTGTAGCCCTGTGTAAGTACATGGAAAGCCAATGTTAACTACAACAGGGTTAACATGCACCAAAAATAGCAAATGGTAATAAAACGACAGCATCTGTAGTGATATCTTCATTGCGAAAGAGTAGCATGGTAGCAAAGGGACGGATTAAAAAATGGATACAACTGTTAATTGCAACAGGCTTAACAACATCCTAATTCATGTTTTGTAAGTTTGTAGCCATTGAAATACAACTCTTTAAAAATGGATAAACCTGTTAATTGCAACAGGCTTAATGGCCATTGAAACCGGTACTGATAAAAATGCAATTGGCAGGGTTAAACATCACAGGGCAGGTGCTGCCAGAGCAGATAATGGCCCAGTTGTCTATAAAAAGGTAGGGAAAATAGCTAAAATGTGTTAGGCATGTTTACTACAACATGCTTAATACATCGACCGTACAAAACATAGCCATTAATAGCAAATGGTATTGGTAAGATTGAACTGGTGAGTACATACTTGGTAAGTCTTGAGAGGTAGTTGCTGGGCCACTTCATCTTGGCCAGAGCCCGCCCAAAGTCAGCGGAGGCGAGCTGTTCCTCTGGGTCGAAGCATGGATCAGGGCCACTGACATGTGTACCTATAGGCAACCAACAAATGGTAGAAGTTAAACTGCAATTGCACAAATGATGTGAAATACTGTAAGACATGGGATGCAGCTAACCTCGACGGCAAACAACAACATCAGCTATTATGACCCCGCGTAAGTACATGGACAAGCATGTTAAGTAGAACAGGATTAGCATCCACCAAAAATAGCAAATGGGCAGCATCTCTACTATATCTTCATTGCGGAGAGTAGTGATAACCCACAAGTATAGGGGATCGCAACAGTTTTCGAGGATAGAGTATTCAACCCAAATTTATAGATTCGACACAAGGGGAGATGATGTAGGATGGAAACCTAGATGGCCGATCTTTCACGAAAGGAGCGGATCCCGCGAAGAACACGAAGAACACAAGGGGAAACACGAGAGAATCACTCAAACCAACAAGAACGATCACACATGTGCTAGATCCTCGAAACACAAAGAGAGATACATAATCCAAAGTCAACAAAGGACGATGCAAGAGGTAACCGGTTCTTCTCCGTGAGGAGGTCTTGAATCCACGAGGGGATCTTCCCGTGAGGGGTCTTGAATCCAAGGTGGATCTTCTCCATAGAGGTCGCGGTCTCTCTCGTGGAGTAGATCTGTATGGATGAGTGAGGCTCTATCTCTAATATGAGCTATCACAACACTAACCCTAACTAGGAGGAGGTGGAGGAGTATATATAGTCTAGGTCCATGAAGGGGTAAGTGGGCGAGGGATACATGGGCCTCGGGCCTGATCTCTGTAGGCAGACAGGTACCGGACGTCCGCTGGGGACCGGTCATCCGATGGCTCGTGGGCTTCCGGACGTCCGGTAGTCGCCAGACTTCCGCTTACTTTGGCTCGGTTGAGGTGGCACCAGACGTCCGGTAGTTGGCGGTCGTCCGGTAGCTGGCGGTCGTCCGGTGTCATCGGTCTTCCGCTGATTTGGCTCGGGTGTAGATGTGCCGGTCGTCCGGTGGGGGCTGGACGTCTACTCTCTGGGAGGGGCCGGTCATCCGGTGTCATCCAGACGTCGCTCGCTGGAGCTTCTTCGGCAGCTCTTCTTCTTGCGTCTTCGTTTCCATGCTTCCCTCACGGATGGTGTAGTTGTACACTTGCGCTCACACTCCTCATCGTCGTCTGTAGCATTCTGACAATACCTATGCATGCATACGAGTGGAGTGTCAAGTAGTATACCATCCTCGAAGGGGTCAAGTGAACACGCGTAAAGGAGATGATTCACCTTTGTGTATGTGAAGTGGATGCCGAATGTGTCACTTGCCAAACGGACTCTTGACATGGTGATGTCCGTAGGATGCTCCGCGTCATCTCCCCTCCATTGGAAAAGATCCGACCTCGGATCAAAAACCAAATCACCATGGGAAAGAGATGGCTTCGCCGTGTAGAAGTGGACGTTCACCAAGTTCTTGTCATCTTGAAGCTCGAAATGTGCGCTCTCCAATGTCTCACCGTCTTGTGATTCCTTCAAAAGGACTAAGGACAACAAACAGTTGGAAAAACAAATGTGGTTAGCGTTAGTGCAAAACCACACATTCAAGAGGTTATTCACCAAACAAGTGTCGCCATCATGCAAAGCATATGGTGTGACAAAGGATTGTGACATGGCATGTAAGCATATCAATCGAGCACAAGCAAAGAAATCATGGGGACAAGCATGTGAATGTGAGGTAGTGATGCAAATATGTGTGACAAGAGAAGAAGCATCTACCTCAAGTTCATAGCAAGCATTCACAAATTGCTCAATGAAAGATCTATGGTAGGCATAGGAATCATTCACAACACCAAAAAAATGAAGTGTCTAAACACATGGGTCAAGTGCAAGACAATCCGAGCATAATGTGCATGGGGTGTAGTGAATATCGTGTGGCACTCAACACAATAGAAAGAGCAATTGTTCATCATGTGTGAGGCAATCAAGGTAAGCATGTAGCAATCAATGGGACATGGCATATGTGAAGTGATGACATTGTTGCAACCAAACATATGGGAGGAGCAAGTAATCCAAGAATTGGATGCAACACACAAGGCATATATATATCATGATGCATGGAATGGTGAAAATGACAAGTCAAAGCAAGATCTCTAACAAGTGTGCAATCAAGTGGTCCAAGATGAATAATAAGTCTCATGGGGAAAGCAACACAAGTAGTATGATCCATAATATCCATGCTCATGATTTGGGGGTTCTCAAAAGAGAAGGATATCGCCTTGAAAGCATGTCCTTGTGCGTCCTTCACAATTCCGAAGTACAAGCAAGTGCAATGTAGAATCATCGTGGTAGAAGGTGGTTCTCTCTCAAGATCTCGGATTGTCAACTCACGTGACGTGGAAGTTGACACAAGGTCAAAGTATCCTACACATGCACACAACAAAACAAAGAACGTATGCACATGGTAGATAAACGCATCATCCATCATGATGGTTCTCTTCTCTTGCACATAACCATTAGCAGCACAAGTGCATGAACAATATGATGCAACAATGGAAATATTCATGGCACGAGGTATATGGTGCAAAGAAGGAAGACAAGCATGCTTCACAAAAAACATGTCAAAATCTCCAAATATAGGCGAGAATGCTATGGGGGCAATCTCATGAGCAAGATTAGAATCATTGTTGCACTCAATACATGGAAAATTGTCTAACATGAGAGAGGCAACACGTGGAGATATACGACAAGAAGCAATAACAATCATGTCGTGCAAAGCATGTAGATGGTTGTCATCAACTACATGAAATGACCAAGTATGAATCATCGGTGATGCAACAAGGCAAGCAATCATAGTAATCAAGTCGTGCACACTAGTGGAGCGAAGATGCAACACACTAGAGTAAATTATGGCAATCATGTCATGTGAGCAAATAATAGGCATAAACAATGCACATGACATATTGCAAGCATGAACACGAAGCAAGATCATAGTATCATCATAGGAATGGGACACAAATCAAACATGGCAATAACTAGCAATATCTCCACCAAGCTTGAAAATACACATACAAGTATGAGAATCAATCATCATGTGTAATGCAAAGCATGGGTCACAAATGCATGGCAAATGTATAGGAATGAGCATATCATGCAAAGTGAACATGGCAAGATGGGAAAATGATATATAATGGACAATAACCCATAGCCAAGTGAGGGCCATGTAGAAGAAATGCGCGAAATCTTTGCGTGAAGAGAGCGGTGGGAAAGATAATCCATGGGATCCCAAGTCATCTTTGCTCTCTAGAGCTTGTTTTGTCAACTCGTGGGATTGCGAGGTTAACAAGTATTCATGGGTACCTACACAAAAGAGACACAAACCAAAGAAATTGTGTGCGTGGTAAATGTACACATCATCCATCATGATGTGTATGTGCACGTGAGAGTTAGCACAAGATAAGCATCGCTCAAAGAAATTTGATGCACGGCATAAGAACATGTCATCGATCATGAAAGAATAGTTATTGTGTATAACACGATGGGGATGCAAATTGAGCATACAAGTATAAGGATCATGCAATGGACGGGAGTGATCAAAATCTCCTAAAATGTATGAGGAAACTATGGGGGTCTCCTCATGTGCAATATTTGAAATATCATGCGGAGAAAATGGACAACATCCAAAACAACGCATATCCAAAGCTAGGTGGTCATGGCATGGCATATGAGATAAATGATGCAAAGGGAGCATATCAATATCATCACAAGAAAAACAAATGCCAATAACCATGGGCTTGTCATCTATGCCATATGTGCAAATTGGGTTTATTTTAATGGCATATGCATAGTCACTATGAAGAGATTGCAAATATGACATATAGTTGATCTCATGCATAGCATATGACAAGTCAAGCGGATTGTCAAACATGATGTGACCTAGAGAATTGTCACAAGAAATCCTATGTAACATGGCATCACAATTAATAGACTCCACATGGCAATCATCATACTCATCGTAAATGGGCAAGAAATCATCACATGAGGAAGTCGCACTAGCATGAAGCATGGAAATAGGTGGATCAACATCATGCAAGCAATCAATGTCAAGAATGTCCACTAGTGGGACTAGAGCATCACCATCACCTATGTTACCGTTTTTATTCCACTCAAATGGTGTAGGTGAGGCGGGAAATACCAAATGGTGGCCATCTTCATCTTGATGGAACCATGTGTGGGGTGCATCATATTCCACCATGGCCATCGTCTTATCCAAAGGGAGGACGAAGTCATCGAGGATCGGCGCGTCATCATAAATGGGACCTAGCACCAAATGAGAAACACAATAGAGGTAGAGGTTAAGTCGTTAGAAATCATAATGGTCTCACATGACCTATCAACTACCTCACTCTCTCTATGTGGTGGTTCACTCACTCCCTCAAAGTAGGTGCAATCAATCTCTTGTATGGTGTAGTCACTCATCTCACTCAAGTGGTGGGGGTTGTGGATCTCCTCACATGAGAATTGGGGCAACTCATCATGTATGGGGCTAGTGGTGAAGTCAATCTCACTCGCAATATGGTGGCACAAGTCACTTAAGTCATGAAACGTTGCCGTGGTCGAGGTGAAATACTCAACCATCTCATCGTCGTCGCCATGGATGAAGGCCGAAGATTGTACATCATCACTCTCGCCTCCTAAGATGGAAGCATCATCCTTGGTCACCACCTTGTCGCTTGCCTCCAAAGCTTGGTCCTTGAGGGTCTCCGTAGTCGTACTCGTCGCTGCACCGTCTTTAAAAAGAGTCATGGTAGACTCGGCATCGTCAATGCCACAAAGAGGGATGGCGGTGGAGTCAAACTTGGGAGCATCATCTTGGAGCTCGTCGGGATTGGACATCTTTGTGGTACTATCCTCATGCTCGTTGTCGTAGAGCTTGGTCACTGCGAAGTGTGCCTGGGGTGGTGAAGCCTTGGCCTTCATGAGTTCTTGTTCCGCCTTGAGAGCACCAATGTAGTTGTCGTTGAGGGACTTGTAGTTCTCGAGGAAGATCGTCTTGGAGATGTCGTTGTGCAATCCTATCATGAAGTGGAACTTCATCGAATAGGGGTCGTCCATGCCGGCTCATTGCAAGGCAATCTTCATCTCCTTGAAGTACGCGTCGATGGACTTGGATCCTTGGGTGGTGTTCTCCAATTGGCATAGAAGTTGTTCCGTGTAGGTTGGAGGCACGAACTCTCGCCGCATAGCTCTCTTCGTCTTGGGCCAACTCATGTCGTAGGTCTCCGAAGGTGCGTGAAGCCACCATGTGGACGCTAGTCGTGGAAGTTCCTTGTGGCGCACTTCACTTGATCTTCGGGAGGAACTTGATGTATCTTGAGGTAGTCGTCCATCAAACGCTCCCACTCGAGATACTCCTCAGGTTCTAGAGTCCCATAGAAAGGAATCTCATGGTCGGTGTCGAGGTCGTAGTAGCTCATGGAAGTCGCGGACTTGAGCTTGGGGAGCTTCTCTTGAAGTGCTTGTGGGCGAAGATGCTGTATGTCCATAGGCAAAGATGCCTTGAAGTCGCTTGGCGAAGATTCCAAGGGAGATGGTCAAGTCGTTGAGCGGTTGTTGGTGTTGAGCTCTTGACATTCATGTTCTTTTTGGTGATGGTGTCGATGCCGATGTGATCTCGCCAGAGATGGTAGCTCAGAGGCATGTGCTCTTGAGCGTCTTCTCGAAGATGAGGAAGACCGCTTGTAGGACTTGATGAGGGCTTTGATCTCCTCCATTTGAGCTTGCATCTTGGCGTTGTTGGATTTGTTCGTGGCATCGAACTCATCGTTGTTGTTGTAGACCGAAGATGAAATGTCTTGCCTATCCATCACAAGATTCGAGCAAATGTACCTTGACCGATGTTAAAGATGGATCAATGATCAGTCAATAATGTAACAAGGAAATAACACAATTGGTACCGATCTTCTCGATTCACCTACACAAATAAGGCTTATGGTGGAGCTCGGTGAGGATAGTGGCACAAAAATTTAATGAAAAATGTTAGAATGAGTCAATAATGTTGAAAGAGATTCACAAATTTTCAAGTGAAACAAGTAGACCAATAGCAATGAATGGCACACGGAAATGCACACACGGATAGATAAATGGGGCCGTGCAATCAAGGATGAGCACAAAATGTGGAATCCACGGAAAACGCTCGTGTTGCACAACTCAAGAGAGACACTAGCACGACTGCTCAATATGCGGATACGACACTTGTCCACAACCTATAAGATGCAAAATGTATCAACTTTCCATCCCAAGTATGCTATGTATGATGTTCCGATGGTATGATCCAAGATGATCGGATAACACAAGCTTATATGCAATGTGGTATGATGCTATGGCACTTGCTTACAAGCTTCTTTGCTCTTTCTCTTTTGCTTAAAACTTATTCTTTTTTTTCGTATATGGCCACAATGCGAAATGCACAAACCAAGATAGCAATTGGGTATATACGGGAACAATCTTGTGACACAAGGGATGATATGATACCAATATGATATGGTATGTATGCAATGTATGGTGTAGATCACTAATGTGCACAAGTAACGTTGCCGGCAATACTCAAATGGCTAGTCTCGATAGGCAAGTGACGCAAAATGGGCTAGGGGTTATCAATGCATTTGCAAAGGAATATACAATGGAGGGATACCATGATACCAACATGATATGGAGGTTATCGTCCTTGGCGATGATGAGTGGCGGTGTTATTGATGTAAATACCAAGATGATGGAGATTCGTCCCTAAGTAGCCGAAACACCTTAGGAAACAGAAAAACCACAAACTCAAAATCTCAAATGTCAAATGGTGGTAGTGGGAATGCGGTGGTGGTTGCTGAACCTCAATGGGATTGCAGAAATGCAATGATGGGTTTTGCGAGTAGGTAATGCGGAAATGGAGGGTGAGGGAGTCCTGGATTAGGGGGTGCCCGGATAGCCGGACTATACCTTCGGCCGGACTCCTGGACTATGAAGATACAAGATTGAAGACTTCGTCCCGTGTCCGGAAGGGACTTTCCTTGGCGTGGAAGGCAAGCTTGGCGATACGGATATGTAGATCTCCTACCATTGTAACCGACTCTGTGTAACCCTAGCCCTCTCCGATGTCTATATAAACCAGAGAGTTTTAGTCCGTAGGACAAACAACAATCATACCATAGGCTAGCTTTTAGGGTTTAGCCTCTCTGATCTCGTGGTAGATCTACTCTTGTACTACCCATATCATCAATAGTAATCAAGCAGGATGTAGGGTTTTACCTCCATCAAGAGGGCCCGAACCTGGGTAAAACATCGTGTCCCCTGCCTCCTGTTACCATCCGACCTAGACGCACAGTTTGGTACCCCATACCCGAGATCCGCCGGTTTTGACACCGACACTGGTGCTTTCATTGAAAGTTCCTCTGTGTCATCACTTTTAGGCCCGATGGCTTCTCCGATCATCAACGGCGATGCGATCCAGGGTGAGACTTTTGTCCCCGGACAGATCTTCGTATTCGGCGGCTTTGCACTGCGGGCCAATTCGCTTGGTCATCTGGAGCAGATCGAAAGCTACGCCCCTGGCCATCAGGTCAGATTTGGAAGTTTGAACTACACGACTGACATCCGCGGAGACTTGATCTTTGACGGATTCGAGCCACAGCCGAGCGCGCCGCACTATCACGATGGGCATGATTTAGCTCTGCCACCGAACAGTTCCCTGGAGGCCGCACCTGTGTCCGTTCCGACCCCTAGCTCGAAGCCGATCACACCAACCGAGGATGGGTGGTTAGACACCGCCTCGGGGGCTGCAATCTCTACGGCAATCGAGCCGAACACCAGCCCTATTCTCTGTGAAGCCCGTGACTCTAAGGAGCCGGACTCCACTCCAGACTCCGAGCCCTCCGCGCCCCGACCGATCGAACCCGATTGGGCACCGATCATGGAGTTCACCGCCGCGGACATCTTTCAGCACTCGCCCTTCGGCGATATTCTGAATTCACTAAAGTCTCTCTCTTTATCAGGAGAGCCCTGGCCAGACTATGGTCAGCAAGGTTGGGATGCGGATGATGAAGAAATTCAAAGCCCACCCACCACCCACTTCATAGCTACTGTCGATGATTTAACTGACATGCTCGACTTTGACTCCGAAGACATCGACGGTATGGACGCCGATGCAGGAGACGATCAAGAACCAACGCCTATAGGCACTGGAAAGCCACCTCGTCGTATGATATATACATGGTGGACACCCCAAAAGAAGGCAATGGCGATGGAACAACGGAGGATGACCCCTCCAAGAAGCAGCCTAAGCGCCGGCGTCAGCGGCGCCGCTCTAAATCCCGCCAAAACAAAAACGGTGATTCTGGCACGGGGGATAATAACACCCCGAACAGTGCCGAAGACAACCACCTCCAGCAAGATTCAGCACAGGAGGATAGAGAAGCCAGCCCTCATGAGAGAGCGGCAGACAGAGAGGTCGAGGACGATAATTATATGCCTCCCTCCGAAGACGATGCAAGCCTCGACGACGACGAATTTGTCGTGCCGGAGGATCCCGTCGAACAAGAGTGTTTCAAACGCAGGCTTATGGCCACGGCGAGCAGCCTCAAGAAAAAATAGCAACAGCTTAGAGCTGATCAAGATTTGCTAGCCGACAGATGGACTGAAGTCCTTGCGGCCAAAGAGTATGAACTCGAACGCCCCTCCAAGAGCTACCCAAAGCGCAGGTTGCTACCCCAATTAGAGGATGAAGCACTCAAACCTACATCACCAACGCAAGATGTGGCCGACCGGCCACCCCGTGGCCGCGACAGAGAGGCCTCTCGGCCCTCCACTCAAGCCGCACCCCGGCGCCGCTCAAAAACCACCAAGGCATGGGAAAATGCGCCAGACCTGCGAGATATATTGGAGGACAAGGCAAGAAAAACAAGATCGATCTACGGATCACGTGGGCGCCCCACGGCACGAGACGGTACTCGTCACACTGGATACAGTAAATCCGGCCGGGCCGAATACAGTAGACAAAGCTCGTTTGAGCTGCGTCGTGATGTAGCCCAATACAGAGGCGCCGCACACCCACTATGCTTCACAGATGAAGTAATGGATCATCAAATCCCCGAGGGTTTCAAACCCGTGAACATCGAATCATACGATGGCACAACAGACCCTGCGGTATGGATCGAGGACTATCTCCTTCATATCCACATGGCCCGCGGTGATGACCTACACGCCATCAAATACCTCCCACTCAAGCTTAAAGGACCAGCCCGACATTGGCTTAACAGCTTGCCCAGCAGAATCAATTGGTTGTTGGGAGGACCTGGAAGCTGCATTCCTCGACAATTTCCAGGGCACTTATGTGCGACCACCAGACGCCGATGACCTAAGCCACATAATTCAGCAGCCAGAGGAATCGGCCAGACAATTCTGGACACGGTTCCTAACCAAGAAAAATCAAATCGTTGACTATCCGGACGCAGAGGCCCTAGCAGCCTTCAAGCATAACATCTGCGATGAGTGGCTTGCACGGCACCTAGGACAGGAAAAGCCGAAATCTATGGCAGCCCTCACGACACTTATGACCCGCTTTTGCGCGGGAGAAGACAGTTGGCTAGCTCGCAGCAATAACATGACCAAGAGCCCTGGTAATTCGGATACCAAGGACAGCAGTGGCAGGTCACGTCGCAACAAGCAAAAGCACCGCATTAACGACGACAATGCTGAGGATACGATAGTTAATGCCGGATTCAAAGGCTCTAAACCCGGTCAGCGGAAAAAGCCATTCAAAAGAAATACTCCGGGCCCGTCTAGTTTGGACCAAATACTCGACCGCTCATGCCAGATACATGGCACCCCCGAAAAACCAGCCAATCACACCAACAGGGATTGTTGGGTGTTCAAGCAGGCAGGCAAGTTAAATGCCGAAAGCAGAGACAAGGGGCTGCATAGCGATGACGAGGAGGAGCCCCGACCGCCGAACAACAGTGGACAGAAAGGTTTTCCCCCACAAGTGCGAACGGTGAACATGATATACGCAACCCACGTCCCCAAGAGGGAGCGGAAGCGTGCGCTAAGGGACGTATACGCGATGGAGCCAGTCGCCCCAAAGTTCAACCCATGGTCTTCCTGCCCGATCACTTTTGATCGAAGGGACCACCCCACTAGCATCCGTCATGGCAGATTCGCCGCATTGGTTCTAGACCCAATTATTGACGGATTTCACCTCACTAGAGTCCTTATGGACGGCGGCAGCAGCCTGAACCTCTCATATTCAGCCGTCTGCTTCTTGACGAGCTGCTCAACCTGATGACACTCCTGGAGATCGTGGCTCTTGATCCGATGCATCTTGCAGTACGGGCCATCACCTTTCCCAGCCTTCTCGGCAGCCATGGCTTCCCAGCAATCAGTGCACACGGCAACTTCCTTGTCGGGAACTCGGTCTTGGCCTTCTTGCCGGTACTAGGTGCGCTCGACCCCTCAACTATCATCACTGCCTTATTCTTGCACCGTTTGCCACGCTTCTTGTTCTTCTTCTTCTTCTGATTGGTGGCCTCTTCATCATCCTCTAAGTCAATGTCATGTCATCATCTTCACTGGGGAGCCGCCTCCCATCCTCTACCCGAGCACACTTATCCACTAGAGTGTATAGCTCCTTGACAGTCTTGGGCAACCGAACGTTCATCTTGGAACGTCTCAGATGACTGCGCACGTTGGACTGGAACGCAGCTATCACAGCTGCCAGGTGGATGTCTAGAATGTTCCTATGTACTCAGCTGAACCTCTGCATGTACTTTTGCAGAGTCTGTCCTTCCTTCTGCAGGAGGTGCCGCAAGTCGCTGGGCCACCCTGGTTCTTGATAGCCGCCCGTGAAGGCGCCAACAAACTCATGGCATAGGACAGCCCAGGTCGTAATGGATTTCTTCAGCAGGTGAATCAGCCAAGACCTCACATTTGGCTTGAGTGCCAAAGGGAAGTAGTTGGCGAACACCTTTTCGTCTCTTCCCTTGGTAGCTTGAACAACAATGGTGTAGATGCTCAAGAACTCTACCGGGTTTAGTCTCCCATCATACTTCTCTAGTATTTCTGGCTTGAACGTGCGAGTGGATGGCCAACAGACTTGCCGCAACTCACGGGTGAAGGCGGGGCACCAAGTCTCGAAAGGTAGGTACCCACCTTAACCGAGCGTGGGCTCGTCGACGTCGGGGCCATCACACCTATCAGACTCACGGTTGGTGTCCCGGCGTTGGTCGATGGTGACGCGCGTGCCTTCCCTTTGCCCGTCTTCCAGGACTCACCATTGGCCTTGACGCGCTCGAGGGTCGGACGAAGCCATGGATATGTCATCGGGTTCTTGGTCGCGTGGCTCCCGTGCTGGCTGCCGTGGAGGGGACAATACCGTGGGGGTGGCCCCTTCTGTGCGACTAGCAGCATGGGCAGTTGTCGTCGCTTGGGGAGGCCGTGGCGGACCAACTCACTGTGATTCTCCTGCCTTGGCGAAACCAATGAGGCTTTGAATGGTGGCTCTCCACTCAGCCATATGATCGGCTGCCGGCTGAAATCTCACTTGCAGTGGGCCTGCGCCATGGCGTCCGAAGCGGTGCGTGGCGGGGATGATGACATAGATAGTAACATCGCCCAGCTCCTGATGGTGCCGGTAGTGGCCGCGCCATGTTCTTGTCGTCGTGAGCCAGCAGCCAGGATGGCGTGGTGATGAGGTGGAGGCACTTGAGGACCAGCGGTTCCGTTTGGTGCATTGGTTGGGTCAACTTGTTCTGGGGGTGGTGCATGCCCTGCGGTCGCGCCCGCAGCGGGAGCAGCCGGAGAGTTGCGATTCGCCCCAAAGCGAGTGCCGTCGCTGTGGCTGTGCCCTTCGACCGGGCGGAGAGGTGCAGACGGAATGATCTCTCCACCCGTACCTCGTGGAGTGTGGTCGCTGGGATGTTGTTGGTGCTGTCCTTCTTCGGTGCCTCCCGGTCCTATTTCGGCCGCAGGGGAGGTGGTGACGGCGCCACCTGCGCCGACCACATCCCCCGTAGCGTCCACATCCCCATGCGTCCCCGTAGCCCTCGTGGCATCGACGAACACGTGCAACAAGGCCTTCCAGGTGGACAAGTGTGCTGCGGCACCGGGCTTCTTGGGAACCATGGACGATGGAGTTGTCGATGAAGAAGATGACGTGCTGCATACGCTTCTTGGGTCCGCACAAGCGCTTCCCCCTACCTGTCGCGCCAAAGATGTCGTGGGAAACCATGACCACCTATGGGGCCATGAGCCCCTTGTGGTTCGGCAGGGGGATGAGCACATTGCACAAAGGGCAGAGAACGTTGCGTAGCACGACAAAGATCACATGGGCAGTTTTACCCAGGTTTGGGCCGCCGTGAGGCATAAAACCCTACTCCTGCTTTGGTGGATTGATGGTGGATTTTGGTGGAAACACAGTGCTCTAGCCCAGCAGGGTTGCCCCGGGACGAGAGCAGCTATGCGCATATGAGTGTACAAGTGTCCGAATCCTTTTTATGGTTGCCTTGGCCCTCCTTTTGTAGATCAAGGGATCACCACAATGGTTGATTAGTCATTGTGTACTAATTAGCTACCGTACAGTGCTATCATACCTAACTCTGCAAACAGGGTAGAGCGCATTAAATGCGCTGCTCAGTGTCACATCATGGCATGCTCGGCAAGCCTTGCCAGGCTGTTCGACCACCTTCTTCTCTGTCTGCTTGACACGTCTCTGGACGGGTGCCATCTGGATCCGATTTCCTTCAGAAGTGGCTACCATGTGTCAAGAAACAACCAGTTAGTCACTTGGGGGCTTGACACCGCACTGATCGATGAGTCGCGTCGCTCTGAGGTGTAGCAGTGGAGCCTTGGCGGGGTGGTTCGCCCTTAGCATCCCGGCAAGCCTACCGGGATAGTCTTGAGACTTGTCTTCGGAGCAACCTCGACCTCGCCAGGCTCGCCTGCCCGGCAAGGGAGGCTTTCCCTTAGTGATATCTTGTTTCCTTTGGCTTGACTTGGTCTTCTTGATCCACTCCCTGACTCCTCAAAGAGCTATTTGTTCTGCTTGGTCCGGTCTTGGATGTCGCAACCTTGCTCTTAGGCCTGTGCACGGTCTGGGCAACAGACCCAGGGTTTGTTGCACCGACACACAGTGTCAGGATGCGCCTCCCTCAAGTTTCTTCCTTTATCTTTTCTTCTATCTACACTGGATCAATGTAAACCCCATGATGGGTACGTGAAAAACTGACGCCTTTTGTGCCTTAACTATTGGTTTCGAGATTTAAATCGCACGTTCCCCCCAAAGATCTCCTCACAGGGTTCACCCCCTTTTTGCTTGCTTGACAAGGTGCTCTATGTCGCTAGGACCTGGCCCTTGAGCGAACCTCAGCCGCCGCTGGTATGTCAGGTCATGATGCCTGGAATAAGGCCAGGAGGTGAGGGGCTCCGGAGGCTAGTGAGGGCTCCCGAGGCACGATGCTCAGGGAGCCTCCTTTGACGTGCAAGTGACTCGTGTGGAAAAAGGGAGCGACCTCCGCCTATGTCGCGAGAGGGGGGAGCTCTAGAGACGATAGCGACACCTCATGAGGCGGTTCGACTTAGCTATTTGCGCGGAGCGGCGTCGGGTGATGAGCAGCTCGACCCCTGGAGTTTACGCGCCGCACAGCCCTTTGGGTAGTCGCTTGGGCTCCCAAGCACTTGGTCCCTAGGGCACTGCATGCTTGAAAAGTTTTGAGGTATAGGGGCGAAGCAGGCTCGCCGCCCTACTCGTGTCTGTTCCATGAGGAGATGAGGCACCAAGAATCTTGGTGAGGTGACGTGCACGGGTGCAGGCCCGTGAGCCAGAGCTCGACCGCTTAGATTTATCGGCGCTACATGGATAGACCGAGCACAAGCATCGTGCTAGTTGACCCCACTCATGGAACGGTCAAGAGGAAGGCCGCGAGCACGCAGTGCTCTCGCTCATGGCGAGGCACCAAACGTAGGTTTAATCAAGCAACGAGAATTCATTGAAGCATAACCAAATCTAGTTCACAACCAAAAGGCGAGGCGGCTACCGGGAGGGACCCTGGCCAGCTTCAGGATGATGCAGCCCATGGGGCGCACTCACTTTCGAATAAACCAAAAAGTCACCTGGCAACATGCTGTTGTGGGAGCGTCGGGCTGCTTGACGAAGCGTGCCACGGAGGTTTGCCTCTCAGGGGCCGGCAGGCTCCTGAGGCTCCGGGGTTTCGGAAGGGGCTGAAGTCTAGCGAGGCGCCATTGCGAGGCGCACCAACCTTTGGAAGGTGGCACCGGCGTTCTCCAGGCCGAAGGGCATGCATGTGTAGTTGGTGGCTGATACGTCTCCAACGTATCGATAATTTTTTCTTGTTCCATGCTGTTATATTATCACTCTTGCATGTTTTACAATCATTTTATAGCCACCTTATATCATTTTATGGGACTAACCTATTGACATAGTTGAGGGAGTCCTGGATTAAGGGGTCCTCGGGCGTCCGACCTGTTGGACATGGGCCGAACTGATGGGCCTTGAAGATACAAGATAGAAGACTCTCTCCTGTGTCTGGATGGGACTCTCTTTGGCGTGGATGGCAAGCCTGCCATTCGGATATGAAGATTCATTTCTCTGTAACAGACTTTGTACAACCCTAGCCTCCCCTGGTGCCTATATAAACCGGAGGGTTTAGTCTATAGAGGCAATCATAATCATACATGCTAGACTTCTAGGGTTTTGGCCATTACAATCTCGTGGTAGATCAACTCTTGTAATCCTCATACTCATCAATATCAATCAAGCAGGACGTAGGGTATTACCTCCATCAAGAGGGCCCGGACCTGGGTAAAACTTCGTGTCCCATGTCTCCTGTTACCATCAACCTTAGACGCACAGTTCGGGACCCCCTACCCGAGATCCGCCGGTTTTGACACCGAAATTGGTGCTTTCATTGAGAGTTCCACTGTGTCACCATCAGAAGGTTCGATGGCTCCATCCATCATCTGCAATGATGCTTCCCTAGGGGAGGTTTTTCTCCCTGATCAGATCTTCGTATCCAGCGGCTTCACACTGCAGACCAACTCACTTGGCCATCTAGATCAGATCGACAGCTATGCCCCAGGTCACCAGATTAGTTTTGGAAACTTGGATTATGTCGCTAATATCGGAGGAGACTTGATTTTCCGAGGATTCACGACCCCAACCTCTGCTCTGGCCTTAGAGACGGAGCGCCTCGCTAGGACCGAAGACGGGATTTCTAAACCCACCTGACTATCTATGGCCATTGGGCCCAATACTGGAGGGCCAGAGGAAGCAGCGTTGCCGGCAACCATCACAAAGCCAGAGTCTTCCCCGGACACTGGCTATGAACTCTCGGAGTCAGCATCGTGCGAGCTTGGCCAAGGAATTCCCTTCCCACCATACTCCATCGATTCTTTTCTCCCTCGACAAACCTCGCCTTTAAGCGAGGCTCTGGACTTGATGCGATCCCTCGTGATTACACAGGAGCAACGTCTGAACTACGCCCAGCCTGAACTAGGGGCTGAGAGCGGGGAATTTTATGTCCCACCCACCACCCACTTTATAGCCACTATCGAGCACTTAACAAACATGCTCGATTATGACTCCGAAAACATCGACGGTATGGATGAAAATGCTGGAGAAGAGGAGGCCCAAAACCCGCCGTTTAGCGGACGCTGGACGGCCACCTCTTCGTATGATGTGTACATGGTGGATACACCCAAAGAAGATAACGACGATGACAAAGAAGACCCAATTGAGGATAAACCTCCTGAGATACAACCAAAGCGCCGACGGCGCCGCTCTAAATCACGCCGCAGCAAAGACAGCAATACCGGCACGAGAGACAACAATACTCTGGATGATGCCAAAGACCAAGAAAACCCCATCGAGCAAAACTCTGAACAAGACAATCAGGAGGATGGGCAAGTTAGCCCTGATGAACAGGCTGCAAATGAAGACTCGGAGGACAGTAATTACCTTCCACCCTCCGAGGATGAGGTGAGCCTCGGCAATAAAGACTTTATCGTGCCTGAGGAACCTCTCGAGCAGGAGCGCTTTAAGCAATGGCTAATAGCCACTCCAAGGAGCCTGGAAAAGAAACAACATCAACTTCAAGCTGATCAAGATCTACTCAACGACAGATGGACTACTATCCTGGCAGCCGAGGAATATGGCCTCGTGCGCCCAACCAAAAGTTACCCAAAGCATAAACTGCTACCTCAATTCGACGACGAGGCATACGAGCCTGTACCAGTAGCATGTAATGCGGATGACCGACCACCACGTGGCCAGGATAAAGCGGCAACTCAAGCCGAACACCAGCCTGTCCCACTTTGCCGTAAAGGCAGAGATAAAACAGCTCGGGAATATACATATGACCTGCGGCATGACCTGAAGAATAAAGCAGGTCCGGCCAGATCGATCTACGGATCGCGGGGGCATGCCCCGACGCGCGACGACGACTATGAAGCCGAACATGACAAGCACAATCACATCCAGGCCAAAAACTGCAGACGAACTCCATCCGAACTACGTCGCGATCTGGCCCGATATAAAGGCGAAGCACCCCCCCTTTGCTTCACTCATGAAGTAATGGAACATGAATTCCCGAAAGGGTTCAAACCCGTGAATATCGAATCATATGATGGAACAACAAATCCCACGTTATGGATTGAAGACTTTATTCCCCATATTCATATGGCCCGCGGTGATGATCTTCATGCCATCAAATACCTCCCCCTAAAACTCAAGGGACCGGCCCGACACTGGCTGAACAACTTGCCTGAAAACTCTATTGGCAGCTGGGAAGACCTAGAAGACGCCTTCCGCACCAAATTCCAAGGCACATACGTCAGACCACCGGATGCTGATGACTTAAGTCATATAGTTCAACAGCCCGAAGAGTCAGCCAGGAAATTCTAGACCGGGTTCTTAACTAAAGAGAACTAGATCGTCAACTGCACGGATGCCGAAGCCCTAGCGGCCTTTAAGCATAGCATCCACGATGAATGGCTCGCCCGGCACCTCGGCCAGGAAAAGCCGAAGTCCATGGCGGCCCTCATGGCACTTATGACCCGCTTTTGCGCGGGCGAAGATAGCTGGCTAGCCCATAATAATAACAACGCAAGCGAACCTGGCACCTCTGAAATGAAGAATAGCAATGGCAAGACCCGACACAACAGGCATAAGCGTCGAAACAATGGTGACAATACTGATGACATGGCAGTCAACGCCGGATTCAGTGGCTCCAAATCCAGTCAGCGGAAGAAGCTATATAAAAGGAACAGTTCAGGCTCCTCCAGCCTGGATCGCATACTCGATCGTCCATGTCAGATCCACTGCACCCCTGATAAACCAGCCAATCATACCCACTGGAGTTGGTGGGTCTTCAAATAGGCCGGCAAGTTAAATGCCGAAGACAAGGAGAAGGGGTCGCAAAGCGGGAATGACGATGAGGAGCCCCGTCCATCGAACACACGGGGACAGAAGAAGTTTCCCCCTCAGGTCAAAATGGTGAACATGATATACGCTACCCATACCCCCAAGAGGGAGCGCAAGCGTGCGCTCAGGGGCGTCTATGCGATAGAGCCAGTCGCCCCAAAATTCAACCCATGGTCGTCCTACCTGTTCACCTTTGATCGCAGGGACCATCCGACCTGTATCCGTCATGGCGGTTCAGCCGCACTGGTTCTCGACACAATAATTGATGGATTCCACCTCATACGAGTCCTCATGGACAGTGGCAGCAGCCTCAACCTGCTCTATCAGGATACGGTGCGCCAAATGGGCATCGATCCATCAAGGATCAAGCCCACCAAAACTACCTTTAAAGGAGTTATACCATGTGTAGAGGCCCATTGCATCGGCTCTATCACATTGGAGGTCGTCTTCGGATCTCCGGATAACTTCCAAAGCGAGGACTTGATCTTTGATATCGTCCCCTTACGCAGTGGCTATCACGCACTGCTTAGACGAACTGCATTCACGCAATTCACCACGCGGTGTCATCACAGTCAATGGAAACATGAAACGCTCCCTCCGTACTGAGGAGCACACCACAGCCCTGGTAGCAGAAGTATATAGCGGCCTTAACAAGCAGAGCCTTAATTCGGCATGCACGCTCCCGGACACTGTCAAACGAGTCCGGACTACTCTGTAGCAGGACAGTCCAGCCCATCAAGAGCTCGACTAGCAATTCAGACTCCGTCTCAGTGTCGACCAAATGGCGGCATACGTACCGCGCGTACATAACTACGCACTCAAAATACCATGGGCACAAACGAGGGCGTAACTGGATTGTGGTCCATCATACGGCTCCAACACATACTTTTCCTTTTCCTTTTTTTTTCCATTTTTTGGTTTTTTCTCCATAGGCCCCTCTCGACGGCCTGATAATCGGTCCTTTCGAAGGACGGATATACCAAGGTGGCAAGCAGCACACACGTGTGGGGGAGTCTCTAGATGTTCTTCTTAACGATCATTCTACCTATTTTTAGGACCCGTACACAGCTCCCCCTTGGTCTTGGCATGTTAAATAGCCACTGTTGCTTATCGCACTATTTGAACAAATACGCTTTGATGTATTAATCAAAATTATAATGGAAATAGTTTGCGGCCTAACTTATGTGGCACTAGCTTACTACTTCATTTTATTTCCCTATTCTTATCGACTTCATCCATACACTTTGGTATACCGTAATTCGCGAGGGGCTTTATTGCGCTCCATACTACGACAACAAGTCCAAACACTTTTACAGTATAGTTTGGCCCCCGAATTTAGCATTATACGCATCAGCTCCGAATCATGTCTTTGGTCAATAGTTGGGTTGCCTGGCTCCTGTGCTTACTACCTTATGTTCTGCTCTATCGGCTAGGGTAGAAAAGGGAGAACTACTGCGATTGTGTCCTGGTTTATCCGGATGAGAACCTTAGTAGAGAAAGCCAAAAACTTCTGTCATGATGCGGAGTGAGCCGATCAGCTCTTCGGAGGTTAAAATCTCTTGCGTTTTTTTCCGCATTATGTGATGGATCGGCCCTTCACCCGATCAGGTGTCTACAGCACCCTAGTCCAGACTAATGAATACTAGGGGCTTCACCTACATTTTTATTGTCAAACTCCTATGGCGAAGTCTGGGTGATAAAGCCACATAGTCCAATTGCTTGGTTCGTTGCGCTAAACACCTCCTTCAAGGACCAAATTCCTGTATCAAGAGTGTTTACATTCCATCCCAAACACCCCCGTACTACCTACGTGGGGGCTGAACCCGATGACTGGCCAACTCTTAGATTTAATAAAAACGGCCGCACAGGAGGAATTGTTTTAAATAATAAACAAGCATTATATTACATAACGGCTTTGTTTCATCACACAAGACAAGATAACATGAATTTATTCATTCGAAGATAATGTCTTTTGAACATTGGCCCTTGCTACATCTTGAGCTTGCGGTGGTTTTCCCCGAAGAGGAAGGGATGATGCAGCAGAGTAGCGTAAGTATTTCCCTCAGTTTTTGAGAACCAAGGTATCAATCCAGTAGGAGGCCACACTCAAGTCCCTCGTACCTGCACAAAATGATAGCTACTCGCAACCAACGCGATTAGGGGTTGTCAATCCCTTCACGGTCACTTACGAGAGTGAGATCTGATAGATATAATATTTTTTGGTATTTTTGGTATAAAGATGCAAAGTAAAAAGTAAAGGCAAAGTAAAAAAGCAAAGAAAGATTAAAGTAATGGAGATTGATATGATGAGAATAGACCCGGGGGCCATAGGTTTCACTAGTGGCTTCTCTCAAAAGCATAAGTATTCTACGATGGGTGAACAAATTACTGTTGAGCAATTGACAGAATTGAGCATAGTTATGAGAATATCTAGGCATGATCATGTATATAGGCATCACGTCCGTGACAAGTAGACCGAAATGATTCTGCATCTACTACTATTACTCCACTCATCGACTGCTATCCAGCATGCATCTAGAGTATTAAGTTAAAAATAGAGTAACGCCTTAAGCAAGATGACATGATGTAGAGAGATAAATTCATGCAATATGAAATAAACCCCATATTGTTATCCTCGATGGCAACGATACAAGACGTGCCTTGCTGTCCCTTCTGTCACTGGGTAAGGACACCGCAAGATCGAACCCAAAGCTAAGCACTTCTCCCATGGCAAGAACTACCAATCTAGTTGGCCAAACCAAACGGATAATTCGAAGAGACTTGCAAAGATAACCAATCATACATAAAAGAATTCAGAGAAGATTCAAATATTATTCATAGATAGACTTGATCATAAACCCACAATTCATCGGTCTCAACAAACACACCGCAAAAAAGAAGATTACATCGAATAGATCTCCACAAGAGAGGGGGAGAACTTTGTATTGATATTCAAAGAGAGAGATGAAGCCATCTAGCTACTAACTATGGACCCGAAGGTCTGAGGTAAACTACTCACACTTCATCGGAGGGGCTAGGATGATGTAGAAGCCCTCCGTGATGACGGCCCTCTTTCGGCGGAGCTCCGGAACAGGCCCCAAGATGGGATCTCGTGGATACAGAAAGTTGCGGCAGTGGAATTAGGTTTTTGGCTCCCGTTCTGATCATTTGGGGGTACGTAGGTATATATAGGAGGAAGGAGTACGTCGATGGAGCACCGAGGGGCCCACGAGGCAGGGGGCGCCCCCCCCACCCTCGTGACCTCCTCTTTGACTCCCTGGAGTAGGGTCCAAGTCTCCTGGATCATGTTCGGTGAGAAAATGACGTTCCCAAAGATTTTATTCCGTTTGGACTCCGTTTGATATTCTGTTTCTCTGAAACACTGAAATAGGCAAAAAACTGCAATTCTGGGCTGGGCCTCCGGTTAATAGGTTAGTCCCAAAAATACTATAAAAGTGGAAAATAAAGCCCAATATAGTCCAAAACAGTAGATAATATAGCATGGAGCAATCAAAAATTATAGATACGTTGGAGACGTATCAGGCATCCCCAAGCTTAATTCCTGCTCGTCCTCGAGTAGGTAAATGATAAAAAGAGAATTTTTGATGCGGAGCGCTACTTGGCATAATTTCAATGCAAACCTTCTTAATTGTGGTATGAATATTCAGATTAGAAAGATTCAAGACAAAATTTTATATTGACATAAAAATAATAATACTTCAAGCATACTAACAAAGCAATTATGTCTTCTCAAAATAACATGGCCAAAGAAAGTTATCCCTACAAAATCATATAGTCTAGCTATGCTCCATCTTCACCACACAAAGTATTTAAATCATGCACAACCCCGATGACAAGCCAAGCAATTGTTTCATACTATAAATTTTTCAAAACTTTTTCAATCTTCACGCAATACATGAGCGTGAGCCATGGATATAGCACTATAGGTGGAATAGAATGGTGGTTGTGGAGAAGAAAAAATGGAGAAGATAGTCTCACATCAACTAGGCGTATCAACGGGCTATGGAGATGCCCATCAATAATATCACTATGAGTGAGTAGGGATTGCCATGCAACTGATGCACTAGAGCTATAAATGTATGAAAGCTCAACAAAAGAAACTAAGTGGGTGTGCATCCAACTTGCTTGCTCATGAAGACCTAGGGCAATTTTGAGGGAGCCCATCATTGGAATATACAAGCCAAGTTCTATAATGTAAAATTCCCACTAGTATATGGAAGTGACAACATATGACACTATCTATATGAAGAACATGGTGCTACTTTGAAGCACAATATATGAGACTCGCTATAGCATGGTGCTACTTTGAAGCACAAGTGTGGAAAAAGGATAGTAGCATTGCCCTTTTTATTTATTTTCTTTTTTTGGGCCTTCTTTTTTTTTCTCTGGCCTTTCTCTTTTTTTTGGGACAATGCTCTATTGAATGATGATCATCACACTTTTATTTATTTACAACTCAATGATTACAACTCGATTCTAAAACAAAGTATGACTCTATATGGATGCCTCCGGCGGTGTACCGGGATATGCAATGGATCAAGAGTGACAAGTATGAAGAAATTATGAATGGTGGCTTTGCCACAAATACTATGTCAACTACATGATCATGCTAAGCAATATGACAATGATGAATGTGTCATGATGAACTAGATGGTGGAAAGTTGCATGGCAATATATCTCAGAATGGCTATGGAAATGCCATAATAGGTAGGTATGGTGGCTGTTTTGAGGAAGGTATATGGTAGGTGTATGATACCGGCGAAAGGTGCGCGGTATTTAGAGAGGCTAGCAAAGGTGGAAGGGTGAGAGTGCGTATAATCCATGGACTCAACATTAGTCATAAAGAACTCATATACTTATTGCAAAAATCTAGAAGTTATCAAAGCAAAGTATTACGCGCATGCTCCTGGGGGGGGGGGGGGGTAGATTGGTAGGAAATGACCATCGCTCGTCCCCGACCGCCACTCATAAGGAAGACAATCAATAAATAAATCATGCTCCGACTTCATCACATAACGGTTCACCATACGAGCATGCTACGGGAATCACAAACTTTAACACAAGTATTCTTTAAATTCACAACTACTCAACTAGCATGACTTTAATATTATCACCTCCATATCTCAAAACAATTATCATGCTTCAATCTTTTCTTAGTATTCAACACACTCAAAAGAAAGTTTCACAAATCTTGAATACCAAGCATATTATTATTAAGCAAATTACCATGCTATTAAGAGACTCTCAAAATAATTTAAGTGAAGCATGAGAGATCAATAGTTTCTTTAAAACAAATCCACCACCATGCTCTAAAAGATCTAAGTGAAGCACATAGAGCAAAATTATAACGCTCAAAAGATATAAGTGAAGCACATAGAGCAAAACTACTTAGCTCAAAAGATATAAGTGAAGCACATAGAGCAAGACTACTTAGCTCAAAATATATAAGTGAAGCACATAGAGTATTCTATCAAATTTTAATTCATGTATGGCTCTCTCAAAAGGTGTGTACAGAAAGGATGATTGTGGAATACTAAGACACAAAGACACAAATAATACAAGACGCTCCAAGCAAAACACATATCATGTTGGTGAATAAAAATATAGCTCCAAGTAAATTACCGATGGAAGTGGACGAAAGAGGGGATGCCTTCCGGGGCATCCTCAAGCTTTGAATTTTTGGTGTCCTTAGATTATCTTGGGGGTTCCATGGGCATCCCCAAGCTTAGGCTCTTGCCACTCCTTGTTCCATGATCCATCAAAAGAATTCACCCAAAACTTGAAAACTTCACAACACAAAACTCAAAATAGAAAACTCGTGAGCTCCGTTAGCGAAAGAAAACAAAATACCACTTCAAGGTACTGTAATGAACTCATTATTTATTTATATTGGTGTTAAACCTAATGTATCCCAACTTCTCTATGGATTATAAACTATTTTACTAGCCATAGATTCATCAAAATAAGCAAACAACACACGAAAAACAGAATCTGTCAAAAACAGAACAGTCTATAGTAATCTGTAGCTAGCTCAAGATCTGGAACCCCAAAAATTATAAAATAAACTGCTGGACGTGAGGAATTTATCTATTAATCATCTTCAAAAAGAATTAACTAAATAGCACTCTTCAAATAAAAATTACAGCAGTTCTTGTGAGCGCTAAAGTTTCTGTTTTTTACAACAAGTTCAATAAGACTTTCCCCAAGTCTTCCCAACGGTTCTACTTGGGACAAACACTAATTAAACACAAAAAACACAACCAAAACAGAGGCTAGATAATTTATTTATTACTAAGCAGTAGCAAAAAGCAAGTAATAAAAATAAAATTGGGTTGCTTCCCAACAAGCGCTATCGTTTAACGCCCCTAGCTAGGCATAAAAGCGAGGATAGATCTAGGTATTGCCATCTTTGGTAGGCAATCCATAAGTGGCTCTCATGATAGTTTCATATGGTAATTTTATTTTATTTCTTGGAAAGTGTTCCAAGCCCTTTTTTAATGGAAATTGAAATCTAATATTCCCTTCCTTCATATCAATAATCACACCAACTGTTGTAAGGAAAGGTCTACCAAGAATAATAGGGCAAGAAGGATTGCAGTCTATATCAAGAACAATGAAATCTAAGGGCACATAATTCCTATTTGCAACAATAAGAACATCATTAATACTTCCCATAGGTTTCTTAATAGTGGAATCCGCAAGATGCAAGTTTAGAGAGCAATCATCAAAATCACGGAAATCTAGTAAATCACACAAAGTCTTGGGAATAGTAGAGACACTAGCACCCAAAGCACACAAAGTATAAAACTCATGATCTTTAATTTTAATTTTAATAGTTGGTTCCCACTCATCATAGAGTTTTCTAGGGATAGAAACTTCCAACTCAAGTTTTTCTTCATAAGATTGCATCAAGGCATCAACAATATGTTCGGTGAAGGCTTTATTTTGACTATAAGCATGTGGAGAATTTAGCACGGATTGCAACAAGGAAATACAATCAATTAAAGAGCAACTTTCATAATTAAATTCCTTGAAATCCAATATAGTGGGTTTAGCAACATCTAGATTTTTATTTCTTTCAATCCCACTTTCATCAATTTCATCATTAAGATCTAAATATTCCAAAATTTTAGAACGCCTTCTAGGTAAAGGAAGATCATATTCAGTTTCATCAAGATTCATATTGCAAAACAAAGATTTAATAGGGGACACATCAATAACTTTTAGATCTTCATCTTGATTTTCATAGGAATTGGAGGAACACGCTTTAATAAAGGCATCTTTGGAAGAACGCATCCTAGCGGTTCTTTCCTTGCACTCATCAATGGAAATTATCATGGCTTTGAGAGACTCATTGATATCATGTTTAGGAGGAATAGATCTAAGCTTTAAAGAATCAACCTCAAGAGAAATTCAATCAACGTTTCTAGCCAAATCATTAACTTTAAGCAATTTCTCCTCAAGCAAAGCATTAAAATTCTTTTGTGAATTCATAAATTCTTTAACACTATTCTCAAATTCAGAGGGCATCTTATTATAATTTCCATAAGAGTTGTTGTAGGAATTCCCATAATTATTAGAAGGATTACTAGGATATGGCCTAGGATTAAAATTCCCTCTATAAGCGTTGTTACCAAAATTATTCCTACCAACAAAATTCACATCCATAGATTCATTGTTATTCTCGATCAAAGTAGACAAAGGCATATCATTAGGATCAGAAGAAACACTCTTAGTAGCAAATAATTTCATAAGTTCATCCATCTTTCCACTCAACACATTAATTTCTTCTATCGCATGCACCTTTTTATTAGAAGATCTTTTAATATGCCACTGAGAATAATTAACCATAATATTATCTAGGAGTTTAGTAGCATCTCCTAAAGTGATTTCCATAAAAGTGCCTCCCGCGGCCGAATCTAAACGATTTCTAGAAGCAAAATTCAATCCGGCATAAAAATTTTGTATGATCATCCACAAATTCAAACCATGAGTAGGGCAATTACATATCATTAATTTCATTCTATCCCAAGCTTGTGTAACATGTTCATGATCAAGTTGTTTAAAGTTCATAATATCGTTTCTAAGAGAGATGATCTTAGCGGGAGGAAAATACTTAGAGATAAAAGCATCTTTGCACTTGTTCCATGAATCAATACTATTCTTAGGCAAAGACGAAAACCAAGCTTTAGCACGATCTCTAAGCGAAAAAGGAAATAGCTTCAATTTAACGACATCATTATTGACATCTTTTTTCTTTTGCATATCACATAAATCAATGAAGCTATTCAGATGAGTAGCAGCATCTTCACTAGGAAGGCCAGCGAATTGATCTTTCATAACAAGATTCAAGAAGGCAGTATTAATTTCACAAGATTCAGCATTGGTAAGAGGAGCAATCGAAGTGCTAAGGAAATCATTATTATTGGTATTGGTGAAGTCACACAATTTGGTAGTATCTTGAGCCATCGCGACAAACAAGCAAACTAACACACAAGCAAACAAAAAGGCAAGCGGGCAAAAATAGGCAAAGAGAGAGGGAGGATATAGAGAGAGAGGGTGAATAAAACGGCAAGGGTGAAGTGGGGGAGAGGAAAACGAGAGGCAAATGGCAAATAATGTAATGCGAGAGATAGGGATTGTGATGGGTACTTGGTATGTTGACTTTTTGCATAGACTCCCCGGTAACGGCGCCAGAAATCCTTCTTGCTACGTCTTGAGCTTGCGTTGGTTTTCCCCGAAGAGGAAGGGATGATGCAGCAGAGTACCATAAGTATTTCCCTCAGTTTTTGAGAACCAAGGTATCAATCTAGTAGGAGGCCACGCTCAAGTCCCTCGTACCTGCACAAAACGATAGCTACTCGCAACCAACGTGATTAGGGGTTGTCAATCCCTTCACGGTCACTTATGTCGGAGTAAATAGCCATGGGTAGCCTAGCCGGCTTCCCCTGTCCCTTCTGAAAAAATTATGAGCCCGTCCGGCTCTCAGGAATCCAAGACATGGGGCCGCCTTCCCCTTGCTGGCTATCACCCAGGCCAGCTCGAAGAAGGCGGCCCAACTTTACCCCTCATGAAGAAAACCATGGGAGGCCGACTCGAAGAAGCCGGCTCCAAGATGCTGACTCCAAGAAGCCGGCCATGAGGAGGCCGACTCCAAGAAGCCGGCTCCCATAAAGCGGTCGAGACCGTACCCTCAAAGTTTGCACCCACCTAACGGTGGTGCGACGGGGCGTGGTTACAGTGAAGCCTGCCACCCCCGAATCCCGGAGCACGCCTGGCACAGTGCGCCGTATGGAGTAGGCATGACCCGTCCGGCGCGACACTATTGCCATGTTGACCATGGTGTCACCCACGACGGGCCGTCAGCGTGGCCCACAGATGGTGGGCCCCCTCAGGCAGAAAGACGCCCGAAGGCGGCCACGCCTCCAACCAGTCGGCCCAAGACAGAGCCGGCTCCCCACAGTCGGCTTGCCGCCTCCCTCGAAGAAGACGCCCCATTAAGGAGACAAGACGCGGTGAGGCTACAGCGATCGCCTGACGGGCGGCGGCACTGTAGCCGCGCCAACCATGACGAAGCGCACGTCACCAAGATGGAGCCACAGTAACCAGCCACCGACCAGGCCCTGGACGGTGGGGCCTGCCTGTCGACCAAGGGGCCGGCAGCCGGCGGGACCCACCAGTCGGCGGGCCCCAGCAGCCGACGCTGAAGCCGGCGAGTGCAGTCACAGACGGCTGGGCCCCATGCCCAGTCACAAACAGCTCAAGGAGCATTGTGTAGCTACTTGTTTCATCTAGTGATCATGCGGAGACCCCGCAGAGCAGCAGTAGGGGTGTTATCTCCAAGGAGAGCCCCGAAGCTGGGTAAGATCCGCCGGCGTGCATGTCTTCGCCTTATCCCGTTTCCAGGCACCGGCGATGTCCTACTGGCTCCCACAATGATAAGCCACCCGTTGGCATATGTCGCACCTACCACCCGACATTTGGCGCCCACCGTGGGGCCAGGTGCACCGTCGTCCGGAGACCTGTTCTGGACGGGAACCCTCTTCCTCCCCCGCGAGCGTAGCCAGCCTGGCACGCCCGATGGCGCTTGCCACGACGCGCTGCAAGGCGTCACCAGCATCTGCGCGGCGAGCAGCCTCGCCGATCTCCTCGATGAAACCTCATCTCCGACGAGCTCGCCTCCGATGCGGGCACCGACCACCTCGCCAACCTTCTCGGTCAGCTCCACGTCTCCAGCGAGCCCGCTGTGGATCTGGAGTCGGTTGGCTCCACTGACCCGATGCCGGTCGACTCCGACACGGCCTCCCACGACACCTTCCCCACCGACGTCACGATCTACAACGACCCGCTCCTTCGAGCCGACGGCTGCGATACTATCACCACCGAAGTGATGGTTGTCGGCCACGGCGGCCCGGCTGGCGAGAGCGCCCACGACGCCCCGCACGCGGCGGCCCATGACTTGTCCACCCCCCTCCGGCTGATGCCGACGACGAAGCACTGGAGGCACGCCGCCTTGCCCTCCTCGCAGAGGGCCGGAGGCTGGCTTCCGTAAGACGCCTCACTAAGGCCTACCAGCGCGAAGCTGAGCGCGCCACCTTCGGCACGCCGGCCCCAGGCGGGCCAAGCAGGGCCGGCCTTGTCAAGCAACGCGGCGCCGTCATCGCCGACACGCTGGGAGTTGACCGCCCGGTCTATGCCACTCCGCTCGAGAACTTGCGTGCCGCCCAGGCGGCCGTAGACGAGTTGGACGGCTTGGAGGCCGAAGACCTCCCCCACATGACCCGGCGCATCCAGCAACTAATCGACGCAGCCGCGCAGCGGCACGAAGCAGACGCCCGCGCGGGAAGCCCTCCCCCGCGCCGAGATCACGGCGCAACGTCCCGGACGCTGGCTACGAGCAACACCCGCGCGCGGCGCGAGAAAGAGCCGACTGCCGGCCGCAGCCGGACCCGAATCTCCATTGAGCGAGACGCGGACGGCCATCCCCGAGCCATGGAATGGCGGGGCAACCCGCCTCCGCCTCGACCCCGTGGAGAGAGATATCCCACCCCACCGCCAGTGGCGCACCCGACTCTCAGTGGCCGACTAGGTCGCCGCGAAGGAGTCGGCGAGAACGACGCCCGCCATCGGATCGACTGCCCGGCGCGATCCCTGGCATTGGAAGAAGAAGATGATGTTGGCCCGCCTTGTTTCGGCCCCCGCATCTGTGACGAGCCTTTCCCCAAAGGGTTCTCGCTCCCAAGAGACACGCCCAAGTACAACGGCTCCGTGAAGCCGGAAGGCTAATCGACTACTCCACGGCGGTCAGCATAGCCAACGGCAACCGGCGCGTTGCCGTGAAGTACGTGCCCCTCATGCTGCAAGGCATGGCGCGGACCTGGCTCAACAGCCTGAAGCCGGGCAGCATCAACAGCTGGCTAGATTTCACCGAAGGTTTCATCCGCAACTTCACCAGCACCTACAAGCGGGCTCCCAAGCCCAGACAGCTCTCCTTGTGCATACAAGGCCCCGCCGAGTCCACTCGCGATTACCTCACGCGTTGGGCCGAGCTCCGCAATTCTTGCGGGGGGGTGCACGAGGTGCAAGCCATCAAGTACTTCATAGCCGGATGCCGAGAAGGCACCCTCCTCAAGCACAAGCTCCTCTGCGACGAGCCGGCTACCCTCAACGAGCTTCTGGACATAGCGGACAAGTACGCCACCGCCGACTCCTCGATGAAGACCGAGCTTTGGGTAGACATGTCTGGGAAAGTACTTAACCCGGCGCCCAAGACGCCGGCTGGGGATTCCGGCCGACACCCCCACTCGAACGACCACAAGCGCAAGGGCCCCGCGCCGCCTCCCGCCAGTCGGCAGGTGGCCACAGTTGAAGACGCGCCGCCTGAAGAGCGTCCGGCGCCCAAGAAACCCAAGGGCGGCAGGCCGGCTTGGCAGCCGGCTTTCTCCTACGAGCAAACTCTCGACGCCCCGTGCAAGTTCCACAGCGGCGCGAAGCCATCCAACCACACAACCCGGAAGTGCCATGGCTCACCCGAATCTCTAAAGGCGAGGGGCTCGTGCCGCCTCCGCCTGCCGGCCCGCCGCCTCTGGCCCCGCCGCCTCGGGCCGCTCGGCCCGCAGTCGGAGCCGTGCACGACGAATTCCCCGACGAGCAAGCAACCTACATCGTCTTTACCAGCCAGCCCGAAGACCGGCGCAGCAAACGCCGAGAGCACCAGGAAGTCAGCGCGGTTGCTGCCAACCCCGATGGACACATGCATTGGTCAGAAAAGCCCATCAGCTGGAGCCAGGCCGACCATCCAGAGGTGATGCCGTCTCCCGGCTCTTATGCTTTGGTCCTGGAAGCCACCCTTGCAATGGACAGACGCGCCGCCCGCTTCTCCCGTGTGTTGATAGACGGCGGGAGCAGCATCAACATCCTATACCGTGACACCCTGGAGAAGCTAAACGTCAAGACGAAGCAGCTCATGCCTACCCGGACAGTGTTTCATGGCATCATACCCGGCCTGTCCTGCGCCCCCATTGGCAAGATCAAGATCGATGTACTTTTTGGGGACAAGGAGCATTTCCGCTGGGAAGCGGTCTGGTTTGAAGTGGTGGACCTGGAGAGCCCTTACCATGCATTGCTTGGCCGACCTGCCTTGGCCAAATTCATGGCAGTTCCCCACTATGCATACCTCAAGATGAAGATACCAAGCACCAAAGGCGTCATCACCGTAGCCGGCGATTACAAGAAGTCCTCTGAGTGCGCGGCAGCCAGCAGCCGGCTGGCCGAGTCCCTTGTGATTGCCGAGGAAATGAAGATGTTGGACCGAGTCGTGGCCATAGCCGGCAAGCAGTCGGCCGTGTCCCCCGACCCCAAGGAGCATGATACTCAAGGATCTTTCCAGCCGGCCAAGGAGACGAAGAAGATACCTCTTGACCCCGAGCATCCAGAGAGGTTTGCCGTCATCGGGGCAAACCTGAACAGCAAATAGGAAGGCGAGCTCGCCGATTTCCTCTGTGAGAATCGGGACATCTTTGCATGGTCCCCCAAGGACATGCCGGGTGTTCCGAGGAAATTCGCCGAGCACAAACTACACGTTTGAGAAGACGCAAAGCCAGTCAAACAACCCCTTCGCCGACTGTCGGAGGAGAAACGCAGGATTGTAGGGGAGGAGATAGCCCGGCTTTTGGCAGCCGGCTTCATTATGGAAGTTTTCTTTCCAGAGTGGGTCGCCAACCCGGTCCTCGTGCTAAAGAAGAACAACAAGTGGCGCATGTGCATAGACTACACAAGCCTCAACAAGGCCTGCCCCAAAGATCCCTTTGCCCTGCCAAGGATAGACCAACTGATAGACTCCACAGCCGGATGTGAGCTATTGAGTTTCTTGGATGCTTACTCCGGATATCACCAGATAAAGCTGGATCCGGACGACCGCTTGAAGACCGCCTTCATCACGCCATTTGGAGCCTTCTGCTACCTGACTATGACATTCGGCTTGAGAAATGCCGGTGCCACTTTTCAGCGTTGCATGCAGAAGTGCCTCCTCAAGCAACTCGGCAGAAATGCTCACATTTACGTGGATGACATCGTGGTGAAGACGGAGAAGCGCGGCACCTTGCTGGGAGACCTCAAGGAAACGTTTGAGAACTTACGCCGGTTCCAAATCAATCTCAACCCCGAGAAATGCGTGTTCGGAGTGCCAGCCGGCCAGCTCCTAGGCTTCCTGGTCTCCGAACGCGGCATCGAATGCAACCCGGTGAAGATCAAGGCCATCGAGGGAATGGCGATCCCCACCAAGCTTCGAGACATTCAGAAGTTCACCGGGTGCTTGGCCTCCTTGAACCGCTTCATCAGCCGGCTCGGAGAGAAAGCTCTCCCCCTCTACCACCTCATGAAGAAGAGCACTCACTTCGAGTGGAACGACCAGGCCGACCAAGCTTTTCACGAGCTAAAGAAGATGCTGGCCACGCTGCCCGTTCTGGCGGCACCGACCGAGAAAGAGCCCATGCTCCTCTACATCGCCGCAACCAGCCGGGTGGTCAGCACCGTCATTGTAGTCCAACGCCCAGAAGAAGGCCGAGCCCAGCCGGTCCAGAGCCCGGTGTATTATTTGAGCGAGGTGCTGTCCGCCTCAAAGCAGAACTACCCGCACTACCAGAAGATGTGTTACGGCGTGTACTTCACCGCCAAGAAGCTGAAGCCCTACTTTCAAGAGCATCCCATCACGGTCGTATGCACCTCCCCGCTGGCCGAGATCATAGGCAGCCGGGACGTATCCGGCCGGGTGGCGAAATGGGCCATCGAGCTGGCCCCCTACACGATCTTCTACCAGCCCCGCACCGCCATCAAGTCCCAAGCACTGGCCGACTTCCTCGTCGACTGGGCCGAGACCCAGTACCTGCCGCCGGCTCCCGACTCCACCCATTGGCGCATGCACTTCGACGGGTCCAAGATGCGCACCGGCTTGGGAGCCGGCGTCGTCCTTACCTCTCCCAAAGGCGACAAGCTCAGATACACGCTGCAGATCCACTTTGCCGCCTCCAACAACGTGGCCAAGTACGAGGCGCTCATACATGGGCTCCGGCTTGCCAAAGAACTTAGCATTCGCCGGATCCTATGTTATGGCGACTCGGACCTAGTGGTCCAGCAATCATCCGGCGACTGGGACGCCAAGGACGCAAATATGGCGAGCTACCGCTTCCTGGTCCAACAACTCAGCGGATACTTTGAAGGATGCGAGTTCCTCCACGTACCGCGAGCCGACAACGAGCCAGCCGATGCCCTGGCTCGACTTCTACTCGACAAGCAATTCCAACCGACGTCGCTCTACAATGCCTCCTCAAGGCATCTATCAAGCCGTCTCCAGAATCCGACTCGATCTTCGTGCCGCCTAACCCCGATGCGGCCGGGTCCGGCTCGAAGAACCAAGCAGGCAACCCCGAGACTCCCGCAGCCGGCCCGGGGACTTCGGCAACCGGCTCGGGGACTGCCACCCCGGCTCGGGGACTGCGGCAGCCGGCCCGGGGACTGCACCAGCACAATAGCCGGCGGCCGACTCCAGCATTTCACCACCCAGCCCGCCCACCCTGGTGGCGGTAGCCACATTGGCAATAGAAGAAGTCGCTGCTCCGTCATGGGCTCAGTCCATCCTCAACTTCCTAGTAAACCAAGACCTGCCGGCTGACGAAACAGAAGCAAGACAAGTCCAACGTTGAGCCGGAGCATACACAATCGTCAACAGAGAACTAGTCAAGCGTAGTGTCACTGGAATCCTCCAACGGTGCGTCGAGCAAGAGAAGGGCATTGCAATCCTCAGAGACATTCACCAAGGAGAATGCGGCCACCATGCGGCCTCAAGATCACTTGTCGCCAAAGCCTTCCGCCATGGTTTCTTCTGGCCGACCGCTTTGGATGACGCCAAAGAATTAGTTAAACATTGCAAGGGGTGCCAACTCTTCAGCTCCAAGCAACACATGCCGGCTTCGGCACTCAAGACCATTCCCCTCACTTAGCCCTTCGCCGTTTGGGGACTGGACATGGTGGGCCCATTCAAGACGGCGCGCGGCGGCATGACGCATTTGCTCGTCGTCGTGGACAAATTCACCAAGTGGATTGAGGCAAAGCCGATCAAGAAGCTGAATGGGCCGACTGCTGTGACGTTCATCGCAGACATAACAACTCGGTACGGCGTGCCACACAGCATCATCACCGACAATGGCACGAATTTTGCCAAAGGAGCCTTGGCACGTTTCTGCGCTGCCCAAGGTATCCGACTGGACTTAGCATCCGTCGCCCACCCGCAGTCAAACAGCCAGGTCGAGCGAGCCAACGGCCTCATCCTCTCCGGCATCAAGCCCAGACTGGTCGTACCTCTGGAGCGCTCAGCCGGCTGTTGGCTCGATGAGCTGCCGGCTGTCCTCTGGAGTCTACGCACTACACCAAACAAGTCAACCGGCTTCACCCCTTTCTTCCTTGTGTATGGTGCCGAGGCGGTCATCCCAACTGACATCGAGTTCGACTCGCCTCGAGTAACCATGTACATGGAAGCGGAGGCCAAGGAAGCACGAGAAGACGGCGTCGACCTGCTGGAAGAAAGCCGGCTGTTAGCCCTCAGCCGGTCTGCCATCTACCAGCAGGGTTTGCGCCGCTACCACATCCGGAAGGTCAGGCCAAGATCTTTCCAAGAGGGCGATCTTGTGCTCCTGCTGATCCAGCGAACAGCCGGCCAGCACAAACTCTCGGCCCCTTGGGAAGGCCCCTTCGTCATCAGCAGAGCTCTAGGCAACGACTCCTACTACCTGATCGACGCACAGAAGCCGAAGGCACGCAAGAGAGACGACTCCGGCAAGGAGTCGGAACGACCATGGAACGCCAACCTCCTTCGAAGATTTTACAGTTGAAATGCAGTATGTAACACGCTAACTTTTGTATTAAGTACAAGATAATAGGCTCCCCGAGGAGGGCTCGGGGACTGCCATCCCTTATCTATGAATGAAAAGTATCATGCTTATGACCTTGTCATTTCATTTACTTGTTCCGTCAGGCACCGGGTTCGACTAGTCGGCTCGGGGACTGGCCGACTGGAGTTATATTAGAAGTCCTACCCGCAGTCAGATAAGTAGTGTGCCGGCTCCCAAGCTTTCTCTTGCCAAAAGTCGCAGTTCGAAGAACCGGCTGTCTGACTGGCAAGAGTTAAAGGCAGGAACTGGCGCCCACACGAAAAAACGGCTAGGGACTAACGGACTAATATAACAAAAGCCGATTTTTCTCCCACCGCCGAATGGCTACCAGAGTAGCCGGCCGGCCGGTTTCCATTCACTTCACTTCAATCCAGGAAAGCTCAAGTACTTGCCTCCCCAAAGAGGGAAGGCGGCAAAGGAAAAAGCCTAAGGATAAAAAGCATACGCGAATGGAAACCAAACATGCACATAATAATATTTACATAAAAGACCTCCGAGAGGCCAGCATTCAACATAGTTTGGATACACCCCCAGTGGGTGGAACTGCGAAAACTTAATGAAGATTGTTCAAAAGACAACAAGCAGGAAAGATAAAGACGGCAGGTCAAGCTGGCGGAGTGACCAACGAGCCGGACTGGTTGGCGGAGACGGTCATGCCGGCTGAAGGAGCGGCCGGCTGGCGAACTTTGGCTTGGTCACCGCCTCCCGCAGAGGGCGCGCTTCCACGCGCCTCGTTGCTGGAGGCACGGTCGGCCTGAGGTCGGCCGGTTGTTCCACCAGCCGGCTCGATGTCTTCGCCGTCCTCCTCTTCGTCATCCTCGCCCTCGTCGCTGGAGGCAATCTCCTCCGCCGAGTCCTCGCCCACCGCCTGGTTCAGCCCGAACCACTCCTCCGGCTGAGCAACACCGTCGTCATCGATTTCGGGTGCGAAAACGCTGATGTCGGTGCACTCGGCGATCGTTGAAGCTCGCTGGGCGATAGCCGGCCTCACCTCCTCCAGCTCCGCGTCGGCCTCCATCCGCCAAGTGCGCAGCTGGTCCAGGCTCATCCCTGGGTACCAAGCCCGAACGAACTCCAACGCCCGCCCGGCTCCGAGGCGCGCCGCCGACGCCTTCCAAGCCTCAAAGCGACCAACTGCGACCTCCAGCCAGTCGGCAGTTCGGCTTGGGGTGCGGGGGATCGTCTCGCCGGGCCAGAGGGCGGCCAACACTTGCGCCCCGGCATGTTGGAGCCGGCGAAGCATCCGATGAGCCGGCTGCAACCGCGCCTGGACAGCCAGAAGGTGCTCCTCAAGCATCCGGTTCGCATCCGGCGCGAAGTTGGCCCCCGCCTGACGACGCGCCTCGCGATGGGCCTCAATGCTTTGGGCGGCGAAGGCGGAGTAGCCGGGGAAGTAGTCTGCACCAAAAAACAAGCAGCAGCTCAAGATAAGCCAGAGACCCAGGCAGCAAGGGGCAGGGGAGGGGCGAGGAAGGCGGCTTACCGTCGATCAAATCCTCGATCCGGCCGAAGCCTTCATCCAGGGCTCGCCGGGTCTCAGCCCAGCTTGCCGCCTCGGTCTCATACTCTGCCTTCAAGGCGGCTTCACTATCCTGCGCCGCCTGCAGGGCCGCCTTGTGGCTCTCCTCTTGGTCGGCCAGCTTCTTGGCTAGGCGATCCCGTTCCTGGACCAAGGCGGCGTACTCGGCCTCCTTGGTATGAAGGGCGGCCTTCGCTTTGCCGAGCTCCTTCCTCAAGTTGGCGTTGGCCCCTGAAGACAAAGAAAAAGAAAAACCAATAAGGAAAGAGTCGTCAAGAAAGATCCGACCCGACTGCGCAGCAGTCGGCCCGAATCTCGGGGACTACACCCAGTGGGTGCGCTGACGCGCCCCCACAGGAGACAGACAAGATCGAGTACTTACTTCGGCTGTCGGCCAGGTCGTCGGTCCTCCGGCTCAACTCCCGAGCCTGGGAGTGGAAGGCGGCAGCACGGAGGTTGTGATATTCCTGAAAGTTCAGACAAAAAGCAAAGTAAGGTAGCCGTCGAGAAAGATCCGACCCGACTGCGCAGCAGTCGGCCCGAATCTCGGGGACTACACCCAGTGGGTGCGCTGACGCGCTCCCACGGAAGAAATCAAGAAATCAAAAGCGGCCAAAAATGAAAGACTCACCCGGATGGTGGCTCGCGTCGATAGGAACTCCTGGGTGAACTGTTGCAGCAGGGCGGCCTGAGCTTGCAGCCGGCTCCGGACCCCCTGAGCCGCCACGTTCAGCTCGCCAGTCCCTCCGCTGGGAGTCCACTCGGACGTGGCATTGCTGGCCGCCTCCAGATCTTTCGCCGACCGGCCTACGCCCGCGACTCGGCGCAACTCCGGCGGGGCAGCGCCTCCCCCCGTGCGCCGGCCCGTCACCGGCTGTACCTCGAGGCCGGCTCTGTTCTCCGGCTCACCCCCGGTGCCCCCTGGCGCCGCTGACGATTGGCCGTCTTGGCCCCCTCCGGTTGGCGCTGCTAGCGGCGCTCTCCTCGCAAAGGCCACGGGGTCTTCCCCCCTCTCCATTAGCGGCGGGTCTTGGACGATCTCCTCCACCAAAGGCAATGGGGTGTTTGGGGCCACGGCTCGGAGGGGAATGGCGAGCAGCGGAGGCTGGTTGCGCGAACCTTCCGCCTCCGACTCCGCGGTCGCCGCCTCCGTCTGGGCCTTGGCTGCCGCGTCGGCCTGCTCCCTCGCCGCCTGGGCGGCCACCTTCTCCGCCGCCTCGCGCTCCTCCCGCGCTTCGCGGGCGTTCCGCTCTGTGGCCTCCCTGAGGTCGGCGCGGGGGTCCACGTGGCGGGAGCTTGAAGAACCTCCAGCTGGCCCAACTACAGAGCCGCCCGGACCACGCTCAAGGGAAAGCGGCGCCCTGTCCAGCAAGCGGAAGAAATTAAGAAGAATGCTCGAACAAGAAGAGAATGATGAAGAGCATGCGGCAAGGCAATTGAAGACTTACGCTGAGACCGCCTGAGGCTGCTTCACCGCCTTGCGGAAGCGGGCCGCTTTCGCAGCCGCCTCGTCTCGCTTGGTCGTCGCGGTGGAGGCTTTGGACTTCTTCGGCGGACTGCCGAAGAGGCCTGAAGCGGCCCGGCGCTTTTGTGCGCCGCCGCCGGCAGCCGGCGCGATAGACGAGCCCGCGCCCTGATGGTCGGCCGCCGGCTGGCGACGCGGGGCGACTTCGGCTTCGAAATCATCCGGCCAGTCCTCGAAGCTGGCGGTGAGCCTTGTGCCCCTGGGCTCGGCGTCGTCCCCCACGACGGCGTCTTCCATGGCGGCCGCCCCCAAGTTCGGATCGTCGACGTCGTCCGCCGTGTGGTCGGGGGCATACTGGCGCTCTATCCCCGCTGTCCCGGTCGTCGGCGGGAGAAGGGGGTTCTGCTAAGAAGGACCGACTGATTAGAAGCCGGCCGTCATAAAGCCGGCTACCCATGAAAAGAAGGAAGAAAAGAAAACTTACCACGGGCGGAGGGTTGGCGCGAGAATACGGCGCCTTGCTGTATCGCCAGTCTTCGGCGAGCTTGCAATTTGAGATGTAGTTTACCATATACGATACCTCCGCATGAGGCATCTCCCTGGTGCTCAGCCGGCTTGGGTCGAAGCGGCCGCTCATCTGGCACATCATGTGGGGCCGGCTCTAGAGAGGAGATATCCGGCGCTCCACGAAGGCGGCCACCAAGTCGGCCCCGTTCAGGCCCTCCGACTGGATCATCACCCGAAGCCGGGAGACGGCGGCGTTCCGAGCCTAAGACAGTGACCGGGACCGGAAACTCCACGAGGGCTGCCTCCCAGCCGGCGGGCCGGCTACGTAAGCCGGCAGGTTGATGTGGTCTCCTTGCTCGGCGACATTCTTCACGTAGAAATATGATTTCTGCCAGATCTTCACCGACTGGATCAGGAGGATGGGCGGGAACGGGTTGTTCTCGCTCGCCCTCCTCATGGCGATGAAGGCCCCGCAGGGGGCGGGCACGCCCGCGACGACGGTGCCGAGTTTGCTCTAGAAGAACTCTCCCCAGAGCTCCAGCGTGGGGAGCAGCCCCAAGAAGCCTTCGCAGAGAGAGACGAAGGCCGACAGCAGCATCACCGCATTGGGCGTGAGGTGATGCGGCTGGAGGTTGTAGAACTCGAGGAAGGAGCGCAGAAATCGGCTCGTCGGAAGGCCGAAGCCGCGTAGGAAGTGCGAGCGGAAGACGACCCGCTCGCCCTCCTCCGGCGCCGGCGAGATCTCCGTCTTCGGCGCCAGACGGACCCACACGAGGTTGGCGTCGGGCAGGCGCCGGGTCTGGCGGAGGAACTCCACGTGATCCTCATGGACGTTGGAGCCGTCCCACGAGCTTGACAGCGCCATGGGAGCGAGGCGATGTGGAGGCGCGGCGGCGCTGAGACGGGAGGCTGCGGCGGCGACGAGAGGAAGAAGCAAGGACGAGAGGGGGCGGAGCGAGAGAGAGCGTGCGAACCTCTGTCGCTCCCCCTCCTCCCCCTACTTATACGCTCGCGTGGCGGGACCGAGGAGGCGCGGCGTGGGGAAGCGTGGGGATCGATCGTGCCCACTCCCCCACGTCACGCGATTACTGTGCCATGATGGTGGAATAAAAACCGCCGCGGGAAGGCGAGCGGCCCATGTGGGCCACGGAAGATCCGCGCTCGGACCGAGGCCTGCGAGTGGCGGGCCCGGGCCTGCGGCGACGTCTCGTCGCGCGCGTGCGTTGGCAGGATTTCCTCGCCACGTGGTCCGCGTCCCCGCCTGCGAGAACCGGAGCTCTTTGAAGTTGGCGTGCACAAGCAAAGCCGGGTCTTCAGGATAGGAAGCTGACCAAGCTTCTCGTCCCTCTGTCCGCCTCGAGGCTCGATCAGCTTCGCGGACTACTGTCGGAGTAAATAGCCATGAGTAGCCTAGCCGGCTTCCCCTGGCCCTTCTGAAAAAATTATGAGCCCGTCCGGCTCTCAGGAATCCAAGACATGGGGCCGCCTTCCCCTTGCTGGCTGTCACCCAGGCCAGCTCGAAGAAGGCGGCCCAACTTTACCCCTCATGAAGAAAACCATGGGTGGCCGACTCGAAGAAGCCGGCTCCAAGATGCCGACTCCAAGAAGCCGGCCATGAGGAGGCCGATTCCAAGAAGCCGGCTCCCATAAAGCGGTCGAGACCGTACCCTCAAAGTTTGCACCCACCTAACGGTGGTGCGACGGGGCGTGGCTACAGTGAAGCCTGCCACCCCCGAATCACGGAGCACGCCTGGCACAGTGCGCCGTACGGAGTAGGGATGACCTGTCCGGCACGGCACTATTGCCATGTTGACCATGGTGTCACCCACGACGGGCCGTCAGCGTGGCCCACAGATGGTGGGCCCCTTCGGGCAGAAAGACGCCCGAAGGCGGCCACGCCTCCAACCAGTCGGCCCAAGACAGAGCCGGCTCCCCGCAGTCGGCTTGCTGCCTCCCTCGAAGAAGACGCCCCATTAAGGAGACAAGACGCGGTGAGGCTACAGCGATCGCCTGACGGGCGGCGGCACTGTAGCCGCGCCAACCACGACGAAGCCCACGTCACCAAGATGGAGCCACAGTAACCAGCCGCCGACCAGGCCCTGGACGGTGGGGCCTGCCTGTCGACCAAGGGGCCGGCAGCCGGCGGGACCCACCAGTCGGTGGGCCCCAGCAGCCGGCGCTGAAGCCGGCGAGTGCAGTCACAGACGGCTGGGCCCCACACCCAGTCGGATTACCATTGTACCCCCGGGGTGTAGGCCTATATAAACCCCCCGGGGCACCCATGCAAAGGGTTCGACCCCCTGCTAGTTTTAGACACCACACAAGGAGAGGAAGCAGGCTAGCCGTGCCCTTCTTCCTCCTCCCACCAAACAGCTCAAGGAGCATTGTGTAGCTACTTGTTTCATCTAGTGATCATGCGGAGACCCCGCAGAGCAGCAGTAGGGGTGTTATCTCCAAGCAGAGCCCCGAAGCTGGGTAAGATCCGCCGGCGTGCATGTCTTCGCCTTATCCCGTTACCAGGCACCGGCGATGTCCTACTGGCTCCCACAATGATAAGCAACCCGTTGGCATATGTCGCACCTACCACCTGACAACTTACGAGAGTGAGATCTGATAGATATAATATTTTTGGTATTTTTGGTATAAAGATGCAAAGTAAAAAGTAAAGGCAAAGTAAAAAGCAAACAAGATTAAAGTAATGGAGATTGATATGATGAGAATAGACCCGGGGGCCATAGGTTTCACTAGTGGCTTCTCTCAAGAGCATAAGTATTCTACAGTGGGTGAACAAATTACTGTTGAGCAATTGACAGAATTGAGCATAGTTATGAGAATATCTAGGCATGATCATGTATATAGGCATCACGTCTGTGACAAGTAGACCGAAACAATTCTGCATCTACTAATATTACTCCACTCATCGACCGCTATCCAGCATGCATCTAGAGTATTAAGTTAAAAACAGAGTAACACCTTAAGCAAGATGACATGATGTAGAGAGATAAATTCATGCAATATGAAATAAACCCCATCTTGTTATCCTCGATGGCAACGATACAATACGTGCCTTGCTGCCCCTTCTATCACTGGGTAAGGACACCGTAAGATCGAACCCAAAGCTAAGCACTTCTCCCATGGCAAGAACTACCAATGTAGTTGGCCAAACCAAACAGATAATTCGAAGAGACTTGCAAAGATAACCAATCATACATAAAAGAACTCAGAGAAGATTCAAATATTATTCTTAGATAGACTTGATCATAACCCCACAATTCATTGGTCTCAACAAACACACCGCAAAAAAGAAGATTACATCGAATAGATCTCCACAAGAGAGGGGGAGAACTTTGTATTGAGATTCAAAGAGAGAGAAGAAGCCATCTAGCTACTAACTATGGACCCGAAGGTCCGAGGTAAACTAGTCACACTTCATCGGAGGGGCTAGGATGATGTAGAAGCCCTCCGTGATGACATCCCTCTTCCGGCGGAGCTCCGGAACAGGCCCCAAGATGGGATCTCGTGGATACAGAAAGTTGAGGCGGTGGAATTATGTTTTTGGCTCCCGTTTTGATCGTTTGGGGGTACGTAGGTATATATAGGAGGAAGGAGTACGTCGGTGGAGCACCGAGGGGCCCACGAGGCAGGGGGGCGCGCCCTAGGGGGGGGCGCCCCCCACCCTCGTGACCTCCTCTTTGACTCCCTGGAGTAGGGTCCAACTCTCCTAGATCACGTTCGGTGAGAAAATCACGTTCCCGAAGATTTTATTCCGTTTGGACTCCGTTTGATATTCTGTTTCTCCGAAACACTGAAATAGGCAAAAAACAACAATTTTGGGCTAGGCCTCCGGTTAATAGGTTAGTCCCAAAAATAATATAAAAGTGGAAAATAAAGCCCAATATAGTCCAGAACAGTAGATAATATAGCATGGAGCAATCAAAATTTATAGATACGTTGGAGACGTATCAGCCCTCTAGAATGCGGGACCCCTTGAGGACATCATCAAAATACCGCTCCGGCGTGCGGTGCTCCTTGCCAGCGGGTGGTCCCTCGGTCGCAAGCTTGATGGCGTCCATCTTCGTCCATTGTATCTTGACACGGGCGAAGGCCATCCGCGCACCTTTGATGCAGACTGACCGCTTGATGACGTCATGCCGGGGGCAGGCATTGACCAGCCGCTTCACGAGCTCGAAGTAGCTGATGGGTATGTCTTCAGCAGGCCATATCCAGATTATTAAATCCTTCATGGCTAGTTCGGCCACCCTATCCAGTTCGACCAGCTGTTTTAGCTTATCGCTAAAGGGCACCGGATGTTCTGGCGCAAGGTATTGCCACCAGAACAACTTCTCCATCGAGCTCCCCTCTTCGGCTCAGAAGAACTCCGCATCGTCGGCAACACTGCGCGATAAATCCGCAAACGCTCCTGGAGAACTCCAAATCCGGGTTAGTAAGAGACACCTCTTCCTCACATATTTTCTGCGCATAATGAAGGTCTTACCCGCCGCGATTTTTTTGGCCTCTTGGATTTGCTGGAGGGCTCCCTGGGCTTCGACCCGGGCATCTTGTGCGCTTTGGCGGGCCTTGGCGAGTTCAAACTCTTGATTCGCAACGTGGAGCTCCAAGGACTCGTATTTCATCACGCCGTCCTAGAGATCCTGCTGGACCTCACCGACCCTGGACTCATTCTTTTCACGGGCGGCTTGCTCCTTTGCCGCTCTTTCCTCGGCCTCTACTAGTGCCTTCTTGAGGGCCTCCACCTCAGTCGCCGCTCCTAACAAATATCATGGCACTATGGTCAGCACAAATCATTCATCCTTCCTGGATATACAAAAGGTCATTGCATACCTCGCTTGTCTTCTAGCTACTTTTTTGCACGCCCGAGCTCTTCCTTGGCCCGCACCAAACTCTGCTTCAGTCCGGAGACCTCAGCATCATGAGAGGTCGCAGCCAGCAACGACGCCTGCTTATTCACATAAGACATATTCGGTTAGTCTCCTGCGAAAATTACTTGATCCTGTGTCCGGCTTTTCTTTTCGAACACCGGACAGAGTCTCAGGTGCTACTGTCTATACTATGACATTCTTTTTATGTAATTGCATCGCTTACCTCAAAGCCTGTTAGAAGGCTTGTGCATGCTTCGGTCAGTCTACTCTTTGCAGACTGAATCCTCTCAACCACCATACCCATCAGGGTACGGTGTTCCTCAACAATGGAAGCACTTCGTAGCACTTCTAGTAGAGCATCCGGTTCGTCTGGATGGAAAGAGGTCACTGATGGAATTGGCGCACCTCGTTCCTTCGAAGGAGGCTACTTGTTGGATTCCGGAGCCGTATAGGTCTCCGGGATCGTATTCGGCTGGGGGCCAAATTGGATATGGCCCCCATCGCTAGTGTCCATGGGGATCTTCTCCCCCATGTGTCCGGCAGCCAAGGTGTCATCCTCTGGTGCCACCGTGACGGCCTCTTGTCCCCCCTGAACCGAGAGGGTCCTTCGGGACAACATTTCAGCGTCCTCCATAGTCTTGGGAGAGGAGGCCACCGGAAGGGACCCGCTGTCCATCACCTTCAGATCCAGCGAGTTTCCAGAAGATGAGGATCTCTCGAGGTCGGAACGAGCCGGACTGCAAGTGCATGATTCAACATGTTAAAATTATGAAGTAAAAGAAGCCGGATATTTGTCTGTGTCTTTGAGTACTTACGATTTGGCCAGGGGCTTATCCCTGGGTCGCCACTCGGTGATGCTGTCAATGTCCCACGCGGGGTTGTCCTCGGCGGAGGCCTTCCCCTTCTTGGACGCCTCTGCCTCCAGATGCATGGAGGTCGCCCTTTTCTTCCTTCTCCCCCTCGGGGGGAGAATTTCTTTCCTCCTCCTCCTCCTCGTCGGTGACGTGAGGGGAGTGGATTTCGGCGTCTTCGGACGTCATGTCTGAAGTGCACTTATTGCGGAGGCCACCTCTGGTCCCCTTGGCCTTCTTCTTGATCTTCTTCTCTAGCACTTGATAGGGAGCCGAAACCAGCATCTTCGTCAGAAGCGGGATAGCTGGTTCTTCGGGCAGCGGAGCCGGACACTGAATCCACTCTGCCTTCTTTGTCCAGCCCTGAAAAAAGAGGGAAGCTTAGGAATCTTCCTTGATTATGCAAGTAAATGATACACCTTGAAATACGGAAAACTTAACGCACTAGCGGGATGGGCCAGGTCGTGCCCGCGGTCCTCGATCGTCGCCGGCCACATCTCGTTGTCCTTGAAGAGCACCTTCCAGATGTCTTCATGCGTAGTGCCGAAGAATTGTTGCAAGGTCTGGTGCTTGGCCAGATCGAACTCCCACAAATGGTAAGTCCGGCTTTGGCACGGAAGGATCCGACGAGCGAGCATCACCTGGATCACGTTTACAAGCTTGCCTTTCTTGTCCACCATGCTCCTGATGCACGTCTGAAGCGCTGTCAGCTCGTCCGACGAAGACCAGTCCAGGCCCTTCTCTAGCCAGGAGTCGAGCCGCATCGGGGCGCCGGACTGGAATTCAGGATCCGCGGGCCAGGTGGCGTCGCGAGGTTCTGTGACGTAGAACCACTGTTGTTGCCACCCTTTGATGGTTTCCATGAAGGTACCATTGGTCCATGTGACGTTGGGCATCTTTCTCACCATGGTACCTCCGCACTCTGCATGTTGGCCACCCACCACCTTCGGCTTCACGTCGAAGATCTTCAACCACAGTCCGGAGTGGGGTGGGATACGGAGGAAGGCCTCGCACATGACAATAAATGCCGAGATATTGAGGAAGGAGTTGGGGGCCAGATCATGGAAATCCATCCCGTAGTAGAACATGAGTCCACGGACGAATGGGTGGAGAGGAAATCCCAACCCGCGGACGAAGTGGGGGATGAACACAACCCTCTCATGGGGCTCCGGGGTGGGGATGATTTGTCCCTTGGTCGAAAGCTGGTTGACGATTTCCTTGGCTAAGTACCCGGCCTCCCGGAGCTTGGTGATTACCTTCTCCTTAACGGAGGAAACCAACCACTTGCCCCGCGCTCCGGATCCGGACATGGCTAGAGTGCTTTTTTGAGGTGGAAAGGATGAAAGCTTGGGCACTGGAGCTCGAGAATGGATGGGCAGAGAGAAGGAAGGCATGGGTGAAAGAGGTGAATCCTTATCCCTTTATAAAGGATGTGAATATCAAGCGCCTCCCGAGTCGCCTTAAAACTCGCCTATTCCTCAAGGGTCATGCAGACGGAGCGGTTGGATTACCCACGCCTGTATTGATGAGAATCCCGCAATAAGGGGACACGATCTCTGCTTTGACAAGACTTGCCAATGAAACCGCATCCTGAAACATGGAGCGGGAGGCTAAAAAACCGGTTCAAAATAATGACCGGGCTGCGACGTGATGTCACACTACAAAAGTTGTCAATGGATTGGACTCATAAAATATTATACTCTCAGCGTGTGTGTGGAACTCATTTTGCAGAGCCGAACACGTTTTCTGTGTTCGAAGGCTGTTTTGGAGTATTCGGAGACAATCTGCGCGCCGGACACATCGTCATTGAAGCCTGGTTCAGGGGCTACTGAGGGAGTCCTGGATTAAGGGGTCCTCGGGCATCCGACCTATGGGACATGGGCCGAACTGATGGGCCATGAAAATACAAGGCAGAGGACTCTCTCCCGTGTCCGGATGGGACTCTCCTTGGCGTGGATGGCAAGCCTGGCGTTCGGATATGAAGATTCCTTTCTCTGTAACCAACTTTGTACAACCCTACCCTCCTCCGGTGCCTATATAAACCGGAGGGTTTAGTACGTAGAGGCAATCATAATCATACATGCTAGACTTCTAGGGTTTTAGCCATTATGATCTCGTGGTAGATCAACTCTTGTAATCCTCATACTCATCAATATCAATCAAGCAGGACGTAGGGTATTACCTCCATCAAGAGGGCCCAAACCTGGGTAAAACTTCATCTCCCCTGTCTCCTGTTACCACCGACCTTAGACGCACAGTTCGGGACCCCCTACCCCAGATCCGCAGGTTTTGACACCAAAAATAGTGCCTAGTGCCCAGTGCCAGCCGCTATTTTTTGCTTGTTTTTTACTTTGTAGCAAATCAATACCAAACAGAGTCCTAACGCAGCAAAACTGTTTGGAGATTGTTTCTAGACCAGAAGGAATAAATTGGGCCAAAGAAGTACCAGAGGGGTGACCCGAGGGGGGCACAACCCATCTGGGCACGCCAGGGGGCCCAGGCGCACCTTGGTGGGTTGTTCTCACCTCGGTGGCCACCCGCATCGCGTCTTTGCTCTATAAATATCCCAAAAATCCAAAAACCCTAGGGGAGTCGATGAAACAGAATTCCAGCCGCCGCAAGTTCCAGAACTACCAGATCCAATCTAGACACCATCACGGAGGGGTTCATCTTCCTCATTGGTGCCACTCTGATGATGCGTGAGTAGTTCATTGTAGACCTACGGGTCCGTTGGCAGTAGCTAGATGGCTTCCTCCACTACTGCAGGATGCTGCTAACGCGACACTACGATCAGCGATCCTTTGACGAAACTGTTCGTGATGCATTAATCGCAAACAGTGATGTAAAAAACCCGTCAAAAAAGATGCAAAACATTTGCGATGGCAGGTACATCAAACACGGTTCATATTATAATTGCGTGTGCGGTGCTGGTCATACGGTTGACCCAGACGAAGTATTTGCATTTAGACAGAACAACAGAAACGGGCAACCATATCAATGTGTGTGCGATATACGGCATATATTTCGCTCTGATGAACTATTTGCTATTAGGGAAAGCAATAGAAGCGGTCAACCAGATCAAGGTGTGTGTGGTATACGGCATATGGTTCACTCGAATGAACTATTTTCGATTAGGGAAGAGAACATAAACGGTTCAACTTAACAAGATGTGTGTGATACGCGGCAAACAAGCCTAGAGGTTAATTTGAGAACAAGTACAGAGAGGTTAATTTGACATACATGACTTATAAGTTTCACAGAAATCATATCACTTTTTTGGAAAACATTTAATTGCGTTGAATGTATATAGTGCTCCGTCCTATTAGTTGAATTAACATCGAGGTCCATGTTATGGAAACATGTCGCAAAGTAACGGGATAGACCTTCATTGAAGCCAATCAATATGTGTTCAAAAGACAAAAATTATGAAAAAGTAACGAGATAGACCTTCTTCAAGCCAATCAGCATGTCTTAAAAAACCAAAAATGTCAAAAATTACAAAACAAGGACCTCGGGGTTAATTCAACTAATAGGAGGGAGCACTATATACATTTAAGACAATTAAATGTTTACAGTGACCAATCCTATCCATTAATTTAACATCGAGGCCACTTCCCATCCGGTCATCCGTCTGATGAATACTCAAGCCTCAGCACAGTTAACTTGGGAGTTCTATTAGATGAGCTATCGGTAAGGAAGCTAGTCCTTGCTGTTGTAGGAATCCTCTTTGCATCCTTTATTGCGCACTCGGATGACTGATAGTTGCCGCCCAATGGTCAATGCCACGTCCACCGCCGCCCGAAGGAGGGAGGCGGAGGTGGAGGCCCGCATGTGCGCCAGCGACCTTGCGTGCTACATCGAGTTCCTGCGGGAGGAGGAGGAGCGCCTCGTCGAGCATGCAAAGATCCTTACAGCAGCCATGGCCGCAGCACACGCCGACACAGAGGTGAGGAATCAAGAGATCTATGAGCAGTCCATCTGCTGCAAGAGGGGTCGTCTGGAGCAGCATAGGGCGTTCAAGGTGAACATTGCTGAAGGTGCAGCAGCGGCAGGCACCGTATTGCAGTTGTCTAGCTCGTCGGTAGGCTCCTCCTCCTCTTCCTCTTACTGAGCGTGCTCAGCAGAGGAGAGGCTGCCGGAAGTAGTACGAAGCCCCTCCGTAGTAGTAGTATTATTTAGGGGCTATTTTCTTCAGTTCATCTGACTATAGATGTGGTGGAACTATGCAACATACTTAAAATTAGCTAGTATATATAGTTGAACTAGCTATTTCAGTACGTGGTTGGCAATAATTGGGGAAAAGTTTGGTCGGTTCAGCTGTCGAGTTGAACTGTTTGTGTAAATTAAGAATGACTGCTTAATCTATGAATGAAATCTATGCTTAATTACTGAATTTTAGTTGCAAGAATTAGATAGTGCTTGTGATTTTTAGCTGCATATTTTGACAAATTACAGTGTTACAAGGATTGACAAATGGCAATGTTACTAGGTCAACAAATGTCAATCTTTCCAGTTTAACAAATGGCAATATACCCAATATGACATATGCAAATCTTACCAAATTGTCCGTACGTGGTTGCACATGGGTCATCCAAAAAATCGCTGCATTGAAGGGAGGTACAAATCCTACTTGCCATATTTTCTCTTGGCTTAGCACCTAAGTATCGCTTTGCATATCTTATTCAATTTGAACCGTTTGCGTTGAAGAGATGCACAAATCCTGCGCGACAAATTTTCCCTTGGCTTACTGCGGAAGACCATAGCTCTCACTTTGCATACAGGTGTTCTATCTAAAACGTTTGCAATGAAGAGCTGCACAAATCCTGCTCGGCACATTTTCCCTTGGCTTACTGGGAAGCTATCAGTTTACATACGGGTGTTCTATCTAAAACGTTTGTGACCAAGAGCTGCACAAATCTTGCTCGGCACATTTTCGCTAGGCTTCCTAGGGAAGCTGTCTGTTTGCATATGGATGTTCTAACTAAAAAGTTTGTGATGTGTGTTTTATATTTAAAACCGTATTAAACTGTGCCTTGGGGCGCCATTAATGGAGAAGATGCGAGCAAGTCGGGTGGCCATGGAAGTCAAAGGGTTCGCTTCCTAGTGAGCCTGCGTGGCGTACAGCTTGCACGCTTCCTAGTTAGTCTCCTATTTAGTCAAGCACCTCTCCACACGACACCTCCAAGCCATTAGAAGAGTGAGGCATGGCGTCACATGAATGGTTAACAAAACTCACATGATTTAAATTATACAAAACGTTTAAGATGTTAAAGTGGCAGCTATTTATTTGAAAATGCCTTTGTTGGCTATTATTCGAGTGCGCCTTCTCTCAAAATGGACACGAAAAATACCACAGCATGTCGGGTGTCATTCCATGATAGCATCTCAAGTTTCATGAATTTGAGACGAGTTTTGGATTTACTAGAATATAGAAACAATGTATCTCAACGTTTTGCCGGCAATCAACAGTCCCCTGGTGTTTGAAATTCATTCCCATTTCTTGCATGGGACCTAAGCATGCACCCAAGGACACATATTTGATTTTTCAACCAATTTATATGCATTGGAGCATGCACATGTAGTTCAAATTTGAATTATGCACATAAAATGCCTAGAAAACCCAGTTAATGTATAAAAATGTCCAAACGAACCCCGATAAATTCCAAAATCTAACACGACACTCCTGTTGTTCTATGTTGACACTATAATTTTTTTGAAAGGAATAAGAAGCAATGGATATCGTTTCTTCCCCAAAGGTGGCACGTTCCCTACCGAAACCATCTGCCTTGTTGTGAGAAGCTCTGGTTTGTGAGAAGCTTATACCCAAACCTGCCCCAAATGGGACAAATTTTTTAGCATGACATGTTGATGCCGCTCCATGATAGCATGCCAAGCTTCATGAATTTTCGACGGGTTTTGGATTGTAACGCCCTCGATGCGGCTATATCTCCCACGTGTCGAAGCACGACTTAGAGGCATAACCGCATTGAAAGCAATGTCGCAAGTGAGGTATTCTTCACAACAACCCATGTACATAAATAAAGGGGAAAGGTACATAGTTGGCTTACACTCACCACGTCACACAAATACATAAATAAGTCATTACATTCATCCAATACACTCAAGGTCCGACTACAAAACCAAAATAAAGATCAACCCCCAAATGCGACAAAGTCCCCGATTGCCCCAACTGGGCACCACTACTGATCATCTAGGAAAGACACGTAGTAACCACGAGAGTCTTCATCGAACTCCGACTTGAGCTCGGTCATATCATCTGGAACGGTATCATCGGTCCCTGCATCTGGTTTTGGAAGTAATCTATGAGTCACGGGGATTCAGCAATCTCACACCCTCGCGATCAAGACTATTTAAGCTTATAGGAAAGGTAAAGGTATGATGTCGAGCTGCAGTAAGCGACTAGCATTTATGGTGGCTAACATACGCAAAAGAGAGCGAGAAGAGAAGGCAAAAGCACGGTCGGACAACTATGATCAAGAAGTGATCCTAGAACAACCTACGTCAAACATTACTCCAACACCGTGTTCACTTCCCGGACTCCGCCGAGAAGAGACCATCACGGTTACACACGCGGTTGGTGCATTTTAATTAAGTTAAATTTCAGGTTATCTACAACCGGACATTAACAAATTCCCATCTGCCCATAACCACGGGCACGGCTTTCGAAAGTTCAAATCCCTGTAGTTGAGTCCCAACTTAGCCCATCACAAGCTCTCACGGTCAACGAAGGATATTCCTTCTCCCAAGACAATCCGATCAGACTCGGCATCCCGGTTACAAGACATCCTTGACAATGGTAAACCATGTCCAACAACACCACCCGAATGTGCCGACAAATCCTGATAGGAGCTGCACATATCTCGTTCTCAGGGCACACTCAGATTGTCCAAACTTCCGGTAGGCCAGCCCAGAGTTGCCCCTGGTGGCCACCGGCGGCTGACAAGGTGGACCAACACTCAAAGGAGCACTGGCCTGGGGTTTTTAATAAAGATGACCCTTAGGCTCCAGAAACCCAAGGGAAAAAGAGGCTAGGTGGCAAATGGTAAAACCAAGGCTGGGCATGGCTGGAGGAGTTTTATTCAAGGCGAACTGTCAAGGGGTTCCCATTATAACCCAACCGTGTAAGGAATGCAAAATCCGGAAACATAACACCAATATGACGGAAACTAGGGCGGCAAGAGTGGAACAAAACACCAGATATAAGGCCGAGCCTTCCACCCTTTACCAAGTATATAGGTGCATTAAGATACACAAGATAATATTATGATATCCCAACAATAAACAAGTTCCAACAAGGAACGATCTCCAATCTTCACCTGCAACTAGCAACGCTATAAGAGGGGCTGAGCAAGGCGGTGACATAGCCAAACAATGGTTTGCTAGGAGAAGGTGTGTTATAGGTTTGAGATGGCAATTTGGGAGGCATTATAAGCAACTGGTAGGTATCATAGCATAGGCATAGCAAAAAAGCGAGCATCTAGCAAGCAAATATAGAAGTGATTTCGAGGGTATGGTCATCTTGCCTGCAAAGTTCTCAGAGTTGCCTTGATCCTCGTAAGCGTACTCAACGGGCTCCTCGTTCATGTACTCGTCTCCCGACTCTACCCAAGCAAGAACAACAAGCAAAAGGAACACAATCAACCACGTGCAATGCTCAAGCAATATGATGCAAACATGGTATGATATGCAGGATGCGATATGCGATGCATATGCAAGATTTGGAAAGGAATGATTGAACCTGGCCTCAACTTGGAAAACCAAGAGTTCCACTGGAAAGGTGAGTTGATTTCGGTCGAAATCGATATAAAGATCACCGGAATCGGATGCACGGTTTGGAAATGGCAAGCAAAACAAATATGGCACCGGTCTGCGATAATCATCAAGTAGCCTCCTAGATGCATAAAAATAAATAAGCTACTGCACTCAAACATGGCAACAAAATACATGGAAGGGATCCACTCATGATTCTTGACAAAATATGAACAATGACCTATGGCTAATTCACTCATTAATAGGTACAAACAAGCATGGCAAAAGTGCAAATGATTACTAGTTCCAGACTTAGTGAAATTAACAGCAAGTCAGGAATTTATCATCGGGAAGCAATGTTTAGAGCACGAAAACTACATGCTATAGGAGCATATCATGGCAAATCAAGGCATGGCATGAAGATAATCAAAGCATATAACAAAAGTCCCTTAGTGACCATGAGTCAAAAGGGATCAGAAAATACAATTGCAAGCATGTGAACATAGCAAAAACATAAACAGATTCAGACTGTGAAAAACTGGAGCATGGCAAAACAGTTATCAAGTAGGCATGTTTACCAGCTCGATGCACTCACTACGAGGCATTACATGACAAACTAAGTATACACCCAGCAAATAGACATGGCATAAAAGCTAGACATGGCAAGAACAACAACATAGCATGCACGGATCAATAACAACAAGCTCGACAAAATTGCTAAACATGTTAACAATCTGCCAGGAACATTTTATAGCAAAAGTAGAGCTCGATTGACTCAAGCTAGGGTGCTCCATAATTTCAAACAAAGACATGGATGGATAGAGCACAACATTATCTACAAAACAACCTTACTGATCATCCTCAAAAGAGGCACGGAATACTAGGAAACAACAGGAACATATGGCATAAAAACAATAACAGGACAAGGACTTGGTGAAATTCTAAGTCCCTGAAATCAGCATCATTGAGTAAGCTACTTTACATGCTTGTGCTAGTCACCACAAAATCACAAAAATACATGGCATACACCTCTGTAAAGATGGCATGGCATATAAAAAAACACATGTAGAGCTCAGGATCATAGCATGCACACATTAAACATGGCAAAAATTACAAAAGTGCATTTGCTAAAACAGATCTGAAATAAATCATCACATAGCCCTATTCCAACAACATTTCGGGCATCAATAAGAGCTCAAATGAAAATGATGCAATGAGATCAAATGATGCACTCGTCGAGACAAACATTTTGATATGCTACACGCACAAATCGGAGCTACGGATGCAGAGTTATGGCATGTCAAAGATTGCAAAAATCTAGGGTTTCAGGGAGGAAAAAGTCAACCGAGGAGAAACTGGATCCAGATCTGGCCGGGGGCACTGTAGCTGTGCACGTCGCCCGAGGTTCGCCAGAGAAGATGGGGTCGCCGGAGTAGAGGTCGTCGGGGCCGGAGCTCGGAGGTTGAGGAGGAGGTGCGCCGGCGACGAGGGAGTCCAGACGGCGGGGCGCGCCCCCTGCGGCGGCTCCTCTGCGGTGGCGGCGAGGCGCGGTGTCCGGTGATGGCGGCGGCGTCATCGGGCGGCGAGAGGCACGGCGGCGTCGGGCAGTCCCGGCGAGGCGGCAGGGAGAGCGGGGCGGCGCGGCGAGCCAGGCGGCGGTGAGGCGGTGTCTGGGCCCGGGGGCCCGCTACGGGCCTCTGCGGGCCGGCGGCAGAGAGAGCGGTGATGTGGGCGCGCTGACACTTGGAGGTGCGTGATTCGAGGCGGCGGGGTTGTCCGGCGCCGACCGGACACGTCCGGCGCACGGAGAGGGAAAATGGTTAGGGTTTCGCCCGTGATTTCGGGAAGGAGAGCTATATATATAGGTAGAGGGAGCTAGGAGGCTCCAAATTGAGCACGGTTTGCGGCCACGCGATCGTTGTCGAACGGCCTAGATGATGGAAGGGGTTTAGGTGGGTTTTGGGCCATTTTGGAAGGGTGTTGGGCTGCAACACACATGAGGCCTTATCGGTCCCTCGGTTAACCGTTGGAGTATCAAACGAAGTCCAAATGGTACGAAACTTGACAGGCGGTCTACCGGTACTAAACCAAGGCCGCATGGCAAGTCTCGGTCCAATCTAAAAATGTTTAACACCGGCACATGAAAAGAGGTAGAAAGACCACCGGAGGACATAGGAGTGCCAGAATGCAAAACGGACAACGGGGAAAATGCTCGGATGCATGAGACGAGCACGTATGCAAATGCAATGGACATGATGACATGATATGAGATGCATGACAAAGACAAAACACACGGAGACAAAAACCCGAGAACGAGGAAGTAAAATAAGTTAGTGCCGGAAACGGCAAGAGTTGGAGTACAAATAAGGTAAATTACATCCGGGTGTTACAACACTCCACCACTACAAAAGGATCTCGTCCCGAGATCTAGGACTAGAAAAACTCTGGGTACTCAGAATGGAGGTGATCCTCACGTTCCCAGGTGGCTTCACGGTCGGAATAATGTGACTACTTGACTTTGAGGAATTTGATAGACTTGTTGCGAGTCTTGCGCTCAGTTTCTTGAAGAATAGCAATGGGGTGCTCACGATAAGATTGGTCTTCTTGGAGATCAATGTCTTTGAAGTTGACGGTGCAGTCAGGAGTCTTGAAACACTTGCGGAGTTGAGAGACATGAAACACATCGTGCACGTTTGCAAAGTTGGAGGGAAGTTCAAGTTGATAGACGAGATCGCCTATTTTGCTTAAGATCTTGAAAGGACCCACGTATCTAGGGGCAAGCTTCCCTTTGATACCGAAGCGACGAGAACCTTTCATTGGAGAGACGCGGAGGTAGACATGGTCTCCGATCTCGAAAGCCAAGTCACGATGCTTGCTATCATAGTAACTCTTCTGGCGCGATTGCGCGGCTTTGAGATTATCACGAATGACTTTGCACATCTCTTCTGCCTCTGTGATCAAGTCATTTCCAAGAAGTTGACGTTCACCAGTCTTTGACCAGTTAAGAGGAGTACGACACTTCCTGCCATAGAGAATTTCAAATGGGGCCTTGCCCGAACTCGCTTGGAAGCTGTTGTTGTAGGAGAACTCGGCATATGGAAGACAATCTTCCCACTTCATACTGAAAGAGATGACGCAAGCCCTGAGCATATCTTCAAGAATCTGATTTACTCGCTCGACTTGGCCACTAGTTTGAGGATGAAAAGCTGTGCTGAAGCGAATGTTGGTGCCCATGGCCTTCTGAAAAGAATCCCAAAACTTGGAGGTGAAGATGCTGCCATGATCTGAAGAAATCAACTGCGGAATGCCGTGCAGAGAGACAATCCGGGAGGTATATAGCTCTGCCAATTGAGCTGCTGTGATGGATTCTTTGATAGGAAGGAAATGAGCCACTTTAGTGAGTTTGTCGATGACAACGAAGATAGCATCATTGCCATGCTTGGACTTTGGGAATCCAGTCACGAAGTCCATCTCAATGTGGTCAAACTTCCATTCTGGAATGGCAAGAGGTTGGAGGAGACCAGCTGGTCGTTGGTGTTCTGCTTTAACTCTTCGGCAGACATCACATTCATTCACGAACTGAGCAATTTCGCGCTTCATTCGAGTCCACCAATACGACTGCTTGAGGTCATGGTACATCTTTGTACTTCCAGGGTGGCTAGAGAGGAGTGAATTGTGAGCCTCGTTCATAATGACTTTACGAAGGTCACCTTTAGGCACAACAATGCGATCCTCAAAGAATAGAGTATCCTTGTCATCAAGACGATAGCACTTGTACTTGGGTTGACTCTTGGCAATCCCAATCTTCACCTTCTTCACCATAGCATCAAGAAGTTGAGCCTTGCGAATCTGATCTTCCAAAGTAGGAGAGACTTGGAGGTTGGCGAGGATACCTTGAGGAACAACTTGCAGATTGAGTTTGCGGAAAGCTTCACAAAGCTCGGGTTGGTAAGGCTTGAGAATCAAACTGTTGCAGTAAGCCTTCCTGCTCAATGCGTCAGCAATTACATTGGCCTTGCCTGGAGTATATTCGATACTTGGATTATACTCTTGAATCATCTAGACCCAACGAGTCTGTCCGAGGTTGAGATTTGGCTGAGTGAATATGTACTTGAGACTCTTGTGGTCAGTGAAGATGTCCACTTTTCTTCCCAATAAGAGATGTCTCCAAGTTAAAAGAGCATGCACAACTGCTGCCAACTCGAGGTCATGAGTGGGGTAGTTCTTTTCGTTGGGCTTCAACTGGCAAGAGGTATAGGTCACAACTTTCTTCTCTTGCATCAACACTGCACCAAGGCCTTGAAGGGAAGCATCACAGAAGACCTCGAACGGTTTGGATTCGTCAGGAGGAGTCAGAACTGGAGCAGTGACTAATTTCTCTTTCAGGGTGTTGAAAGCAATGTCACATTCAGGAGACCAGACGTACTTGATGTGCTTCTGCAAGAGGTTGGAAAGAGGCTTCGCGATCTTAGAGAAGTTCTCAACGAACCTTTGACAATAGCTTGCGAGACCAAGGAAGCTGCGGAGTTGCTTCACATTCTGAGGTGGTTCCCAATTCACAATTGCAGACACCTTCTCATGATTCACCGCTATGCCCTTGGCAGAGATGATATGCCCAAGATAGAGAACCTCATCGAGCCAAAACTCGCACTTTGAAAACTTGGCATAGAACTGATGTTCTCTGAGTTTATCCAGCACCAAACGCAAGTGCTTGGCATGATCCTCCTTGTTCTTGGAAAAGACCAAAATGTCATCGAGGTATACCAAGACGAAGTCATTTGTGTAGGCGTTGAAGATGAAATTCATCATGCGAGAGAATATTGGCGGAGCGTTGGCGAGGCCAAAAGACATGACAGTGTATTCATATGAACCATAGCTTGTTCTGAATGCTGTCTTAGGGATTTCTTATTCATGAATGCGAATCTGATGATAGCCCATACGGAGATCAAGCTTGGAGAATACTTGAGCACCTTTGAGTTGTTCAAACAGCTCGTAGATGTTGGGAAGTGGGTACTTGTTCTTTATAGTCTTCTTGTTCAATGGACGATAGTCGACACCGAGTCGGTCCATTCCATCCTTATTCTTCACAAATGAACTCCACAACCTCACGGAGAAGAACTAGGTCGGATGAGACCCATTCGCTCTTGAATATCGAGTTGCTTCTTCAGCTCCTTCAACTCTTCAGGTCAAAGCTTGTAAGGACGTTTGCAAACAGGTTCCGTGCCAGGCTCAAGATCGATGACAAATTCAACTGGCCGGTGCGGAGGCATTCCTGGGAGCTCTTCTAGAAAGACGTCTTGATATTCGCAAACGACTGGAATTTGAGAGATGGCATCCAGCTCGCCCTTCTCATTGAGAGAAAACACACGGATGGTATTATCCCGAGCGGCAAAGACGATTACATCCTCAGACGAATGAGTCAATTGAATCTGCCTGGCAGCATAATCAAGCTGAGCCTTGTGCTTAGAAAGCCAGTCCATTCCGAGAATAAGATCAATATCTGAGTTACCAAGGACCATTGGAGAAGCCAGAAACTTGAAGCCGCCCATCATGATAGAAATATCTGGAACCGTGGAGTTAGCGTTCTTGCGTTTACCCGGAGAGACAACTGCTATCGGTCTAGGCAAAACTTGGAGAGCCAATTCATGCTTAGATGCAAAAGGTCTCAAGATGAAACAATGCGATGCACCAGTGTCAAAAAGAACTTTTGCAGTACCTGAGCTGCGTTCAACAAGTTGACCTTGGCGTGCTTGGGGTTATGCTTGACCACTGCATTGCTAGCAGATCTCATAGGAAGAGGAGGAGGAAGACGCCTCTGATTGAAGCATTTGTTGGCATAGTGACCCTTCTGTTGGCACTTGTTGCACGTGACCTCCGAGAGCAGACGGTGATACGGAGCACTTGATCTTGGAGCTTGAGACGAAGTCTTGTTCTGAAAGCTAGGGTTGGGTGGGTGGGAAGATCCACTGCCACTCTTGTTCTTCTGTTGATAAGGCTGACAGAACAGAGGAGGAGGAAGCCAATACTTTTGCTACTTAGAAGCCACTTGAGTAGAGGAAGAAGAAGTCACATCTCTGACTCGCTTCTTGGAAGCATCACACTTCAGTTGGGCAGCCTCTTGCTTCATTGCCATGTTGTAAAACTCATCGCACTTCTTCGGCTCAAAAAGGACGGGAGCTAGTTGGAGTTCTTCTCTAAGGCCACCCCTGAACTGATATATCATGCTCTTCTCGTCAGGGACGTCTTGCTTAGCGAAACGAGCGAGCTTCTGAAATATGATGTTATACTGGTAAACAGACAAGCTGCCTTGCTTCAGGTTGTGGAATTCCTCACGCTTGCTTTCAACAACACTCTAAGGAATGTGATGAGCTTTGAAGTCTTGACGGAATTCATCCCAGGTAATCACACGGCCTCCTCTGGAATCTTTGTACTGCTGAAACCATTCTACAGCTTGGTCTTTGAGTTGGAAGGAGGCAAACTTGACAAAGTCCTTAGGCCTGATGTTACTGCACTCGAAATGCTTGCATATATCCACGAGCCAATCATCAGCGTCTGAGGCCTCGACACAGTTGCTGAAGGTATTTGGCTGGTTAGCAAGGAACTGGTTGAGTGTAGCAAACTGATTCTGATTGTCGCCATGGCCATGATTCCCTTGGTTGCGCTCTTGCAGAATTTGCATGATCAGCTGCGTGTTTGCATTGGTAGCGGCCATCACAGCTTGCCATGCCTCCGGAGGTGGAGGTGGTGGTGGCAGATCCTGATTCTAATTCTGACCCTTAGCAGGAGCCATCCTGAAGAGGTTGACATCCATTAGCATCTTGACAGACAAATATTTAAGCTGAATCAAATGGATCGAAATTGCACATATAGTCTTCACATCCGAACAAAATGAAAGAATGCATTCCAATCGAAATGGTCACATTTCCAGAAATTGAGAAGCCACTTAGATAGAGGTAGAAGAATAAAACAACAAGGTACGTACAAGAGCAAATACTTGGTAAGGATTACCCAATCGGAAACCAAATATCCATGGAAGAAGAACTAGAGCTACAAGAATTCCCACCTATGAAACTCCCGAACCTTTCTGGTTATGCAATCAGGTGTTGGGGATACAGGGGAAGCATAATATCTCACCCAAAGCTAGCAAATCCTACATCCAGCTGTATCCATCCTTCAACACATAACCAAGAAACCTTCGGAAATCATTTACCTCAACATTCGAAAAAGCATCCATTATACGAGTTATGGCAATACTCCCGAACTCCCGCCCCAGTACTGGGTGGCGTCGAGGTTATCACACCAACAACTGCATAAAAGAGATTTTCGATGTCGGCGAAACTCAGGTATTCCAGAATCTCAACGATAAAATTGTGACGAGAACACCTCGGAGCTCAACTCCCCAGGACACTGCCACAACCCCTAAATGTCAGGAGGCACCAAGAACAATGTTCTCGTCACAAAACCATCGGAATGATTCCAAGATACCCGCGTGATCCTAAATTTTTTTAGTGAAATTTGAGAAGAGAAGAGTCAAAACTCTACGTCAGGATGCCTCACCAGAGCGACAAAGGGACTGAGGAGTAAAAAGAATTCCTAACTCTCCGATATATATAATTCCTAAATGACTCAAAACATTTTTCTAGACTCAACAATGCCAATGATTCGATCAAGCAGGGGTCTCCTAAGGTCGGGGAAGGCTCTGATCACCAACTTGTAACACCCTCGATGCGGCTATATCTCCCACGTGTCGAAGCATGACTTAGAGGCATAACCGCATTGAAAGCAATGTCGCAAGTGAGGTAATCTTCACAACAACCCATGTACATAAATAAAGGGGAAAGGTACATAGTTGGCTTACACTCGCCATGTCACACAAATACATAAATAAGTCATTACATTCATCCAATACACTCAAGGTCCGACTAGGGAACCAAAATAAAGATCAACCCCAAATGCGACAAAGTCTCCGATCACCCCAACTGGGCACCACTACTGATCATCTGGGAAAGACACGTAGTAACCACGAGAGTCTTCATCGAACTCCGACTTGAGCTCGGTCATATCATCTGGAACGGTATCATCGGTCCCTGCATCTGGTTTTGGAAGTAATCTGTGAGTCACGGGGACTCAGCAATCTCACACCCTCGCGATCAAGACTATTTAAGCTTATAGAAAAGGTAAAGGTATGATGTGGAGCTGCAGCAAGAGACTAGGATATATGGTGGCTAACATACGCAAAAGAGAGCGAGAATAGAAGGCAAAAGCACGGTCGGACAACTATGATCAAGAAGTGATCCTAGAACAACCTACGTCAAACATTACTCCAACACCGTGTTCACTTCCCGGACTCCGCCGAGAAGAGACCATCACGGTTACACACGCGGTTGGTGCATTTTAATTAAGTTAAATTTCAGGTTATCTACAACCGGACATTAACAAATTCCCATCTGCCCATAACCGCGGGCACAACTTTTGAAAGTTCAAATCCCTGCAGGGGAGTCCCAACTTATCCCATCACAAGCTGTCACGGTCAACGAAGGATATTCCTTCTCCCAAGACAATCCGATCAGACTCGGCATCCCGGCTACAAGACATCCTCGACAATGGTAAAACAAGTCCAGCAACACTTCCCGAATGTGCCGACAAATCCCGATAGGAGCGGCACATATCTCGTTCTCAGGGCACACTCAGATTGTCCAAACGTCCGGTAGGCCAGCCCAGAGTTGCCCCTTGTGGCCACCGGCGGCTGACAAGGTGGACCAACACTTAGAGGAGCACTGGCCCGGGGGGTTTAATAAAGATGACCCTTAGGCTCCGTAAACCCAAGGGAAAAAGAGGCTAGGTGGAAAATGGTAAAACCAAGGTTGGGCATTGCTGGAGGAGTTTTATTCAAGGTGAACTGTCAAGGGGTTCCCATTATAACCCAACCGTGTAAGGAACGCAAAATCCGGGAACATAACACCGATATGACAGAAACTAGGGCGGCAAGAGTGGAACAAAACACCAGGCATAAGGCCGAGCCTTCCACCCTTTACCAAGTACATAGGTGCATTAAGATAAACAAGATAATATTATGATATCCCAAAAATAAACAAGTTCCAACAAGGAACGATCTCCAATCTTCACCTGCAACTAGCAACGCTATAAGAGGGGCTGAGCAAAGCGGTGACATAGCCAAACAATGGTTTGGTAGGACAAGGTGGGTTAGATGTTTGACATGGCAATTTGGGAGGCATGATAAGCAAGTGGTAGGTATCGTAGCATAGGCATAGCAAAAGAGCGAGCATCTAGCAAGCAAAGATAGAAGTGATTTCGAGGGTATGGTCATCTTGCCTGCAAAGTTCTCAGAGTTGCCTTGATCCTCATAAGCATACTCAACGGGATCCTCGTTCACGTACTCGTCTACCGGCTCTACCCAAGCAAGAACAACAAGCAAAAGGAACACAATCAACCATGTGCAATGCTCAAGCAACATGATGCAAACATGGTATGATATGCAAGATGTGATATGCGATGCATATGCAATATTTGGAAAGGAATGATTGAACCTGGCCTCAACTTGGAAAACCAAGAGTGCCACTGGAAATGTGAGTTGATTTCGGTTGAAATCGATATAAAGATCACCGGAATCGGATGCACGGTTTGGAAATGGCAAGCAAAACAAATATGGCACCGGTCTGCGATAATCAGCAAGTAGCCTCCTAGATGCATCAAAATAAATAAGCTACTGCACTCAAACATGGCAATAAAATACATGGCAGGGATCCACTCATGAAGCTTGACAAAAGATGAACACTGAGCTATGGCTAACTCACTAATTAACAGGTTCAAATAAGCATGGAAAAAGTGCAAATGATTACTGGTTTCAGACTTAGTGAAATTAACAGCAAGTCAAGAATTTATCATCGTGAAGCAATGTTTAGAGCATGAAAACTACATGCTACAGGAACATATCATGGCAAAGCAAGACATGGCGTGAAGCTACTCAAAGCATATAACAAAAGCCCCTTAGTGACCATGAGTCAAAAGGGATCAGAAAATACAATTGCAAGCATGTGAACATAGCAAAAACATAAACTGATTCAGACTGAAAAACTGGAGCATGGCAAAACAGTTATCAAGTAGGGATGTTTACGAGCTCGATGCACTCACTACGAGGCATTGCATGACAAACTAAGTATACACCCAGCAAATAGACATGGCATAAAAGCTAGACATGGCAAGAACAACAACATAGCATGCACGGATCAATAACAACAAGCTCGGCAAAATTTCTAAACATGTTAACAATCTGCCAGGAACATTTTATAGCAAAAGTAGAGCTCGATTGACTCAAGCTAGGGTGCTCCATAATTGCAAAAAAAGATATGGATGGATAGAGCACAACATTATCTACAAAACATCCTTACTGATCATCCTCAAAAGAGGCACGGATCACTAGGAAACAACAGGAACATATGGTATAAAAACAATAACAGGACAAGGACTTAGTGAAATTCTAAATCCCTGAAATCAGCATCATTGAGTAAGCTACTTTGCATGCTTGTGCTAGTCACCAAAAAGATCACAAAAATACATGGCATACACCTCTGTAAAGATGGCATGGCATATAACAAAACACATCTAGAGCTCAGGATCATAGCATGCACACATTAAACATGGCAAAAATGACAAAAGTGCATTTGCTGAAACAGATCTGAAATAATCATCACATAGCCCTCTTCCAACAGCATTTCTGGCATCAAGAAGAGCTCAAATTAAAATGATGCAGTGAGATGAAATGATGTACTCGTCAAGACGAACATTTTGATATGCTACACGCACGAGTCGGAGCTACGAATGCAGAGTTATGGCATGTCAAAGGTTGCAAAAATCTAGGGTTTCGGGGAGGAAAAAGTTAACCGAGGAGAAACTGGATCCATATCTGGCCGGGGCACTGTAGCTGCGCACGTCGCCCGAGGTTCGCCGGAGAAGATGGGGTCGCCGGAGTAGAGGTCGCCGGGGCCAGAGCTCGAAGGTCGAGGAGGAGGTGCGCCGGCGACGAGGGAGTCCGGACGGCGGGGCGGCGCCCCCTGCTGCGGCTCCTCTGCGTTGGCGGCATGGCGCGGTGTCCGGTGATGGCGGCGGCGTCATCGGGCGGCGAGAGGCGCGGCGGCGTCGGGCGGTCCCGGCGAGGCGGCGGGGAGAGCGGGACGGCGCTGCGAGCCAGGCGGCGGGGAGGCGGTGTCTGGGCCCGGGGGCCCGCTACGGGCCTCTGCGGGCCGGCGGCAGAGAGAGCGGTGATGTGGGCGCGCTGACACTTGGAGGTGCGTGATTCGAGGCGGCGGGGTTGTCCGGCGCCGACCGGACACGTCCGGCGCACGGAGAGGGAAAATGGTTAGGGTTTCGCCCGTGATTTCGGGAAGGAGAGCTATATATATAGGTAGAGGGAGCTAGGAGGCTCCAAATTGAGCACGGTTTGCGGCCACGCGATCGTTGTCGAACGGCCTAGATGATGGAAGGGGTTTAGGTGGGTTTTGGGCCATTTTGGAAGGGTGTTGGGCTGCAACACACATGAGGCCTTATCGGTCCCTCGGTTAACCGTTGGAGTATCAAACAAAGTCCAAATGGTACGAAACTTGACAGGCGGTCTACCGGTACTAAACCAAGGCCGCATGGCAAGTCTCGGTCCAATCTAAAAATGTTTAACACCGGCACATGAAAAGAGGTAGAAAGACCACCGGAGGATATAGGAGTGCCAGAATGCAAAACGGACAACGGGGAAAATGCTCGGATGCATGAGACGAGCACGTATGCAAATGCAATGCACATGATGACATGATATGAGATGCATGACAAAGACAAAACACACGGAGAAAAAAACCCGACAACGAGGAAATAAAATAACTTAGTGCCGGAAACGGCAAGAGTTGGAGTACAAATAAGGTAAATTACATCCGGGGTGTTACATGGATTTAGTAGAATTTAAAAACAAGGTGTCTCAATGTTTGCAGCCGAGTGATGGTGGTAGGGTGTTTGAAATTCATTCCCATTTCTTGCATGGGACCTAAGCATGCAAACAATGACACAAATTTGAATTTCCAACTAATTTATATGCATTAGATCATGTGCATGTAGTACAAATTTGAATTATGCACATAAATGCATTGTAAACTCTATGTTGACACTAGAGAAAAATGTCCAAATGAACACCGAAAAATTCCACAATTTAACACAACACTCATGTTGTTCTATGTTGACACTAGAGAAAAAATTGAAATCAAGAAGAGGCAACGGATATCGTTTTGTCCAGAAAGGTGAAACGTTCCCTACTGTAACCATGAGGCTTGTTGCGAGAAGCTCTGGTTTGTGAGAAGCTTATACCCCAACCTGCCCCAAATGGGACAATATTTTTACCACTCCATGTTGATGCCGTTCCATGATAGCATGCCATGTTTCATCAATTTCAGGCGAGTTTTCGATTTACTAGAATTTTAAAACCATGTATATCAATGTTAGCGGGCGAGCGACGGTGGCAAAGGTGTTTGACATTCATTCCCATTTCTTTCATGGGACCTAAGGTTGCAACCAAGGACACACATTTAATTTTTCAGCCCGTTTATATGCACTAGAGCATGTGCATGTAGTTCAAATTTCATATATGCACATGAATGCATAGAAAACTCAGTTAAAGTATAAAACTGTCCAAGCGAACCCCAAAAAATCCCGAAAATTGACATAACACTCATGTTGTTCTATGTTGAGACGAGAAAAAATTTGAAAGTAAGAAGAGGCAACAGATATCATTTCGTCCCCCAAGGTGGCACGTTCCCTACCAAAACCATCAAGCTTGTTGTGAGAGAAGCTCTGGTTTGCGAGAAGCTTATAGCCAAACCTGCCACAAATGGGACAATAGTTTTACCACGGCATGTCGATGCCGTTCCATGATATCATGTCCAGTTACATGAATTTCAGACGAATTTTCAATTTACTATAATTTTAAAACCATGTATCTCAATGTTAGCGGCCAAGTGACAGTGTCAAGGTGTTTGACATTCATTCTAATTTCTTGCATGTGACCTAAGCTTGCAACCAAGGAGAAACATTTGATTTTGCAGCCCGTTTTTATGGACTGGAGCATGTGCATGTAATTCAATTTTGAATTATGCACATAAATGCCTAGAAAACTCAGTTAACGTATAAAAATGTCCAAACGATCCCCGAAAAAATACAAAATTCAACACGACACTCTTGTTGTTCTATGTTGACACCAGGAAAAAAATTGAAAGGAAGAAGAGGCAACGAATATCATTTTTTCCACAAAGGTGAAACGTTTCCCTTACGGAACCATGAGGCTTCTTGTGAGAAGCTCTGGTTTGTCGGAAGCTTATACCATAACCTGCCCCAAATGGGACAATATTTTTTACCCAGGATGTTGACGCCATTCCATGATAGCATGCCAAGGTTCATGAATTTCAGACGGGTTTTGGACTTACTAGAATTACAAAAGCAAGTACCTCAACGTTTGCCAAAGAGCCACGGTGTCGTGGTGTTCAAAATTCATCCCCGTTTCTTGCATGGGACATAAGCATAAACCCATGGACACATATATGATTTTACAACCCATGTTGGTGCATAGGAGCATGTGCATGTAGTTTAATTTTGAATTGTGCACCTGAAATGGCAAGAAAACCCGTTTAACATATAAAATGTCCAAACGTACCCTGAATAATTCCATTCTTTTTATGACACACATATAGTTGCATGTTCACTTCAGAGAAAAGTTCTAGCAATTCGAACACCCTCCATTGCTGCTGTTACCACATTATGTATTTCAAATCAACATGAAAAATCAAGTAGATCCCACAAATTTTATTATCACCAACCGTGTGAGATGCAGTACAAAATATCTTGGAGCACCGTCGGTGTATAGTACGCCTATGGCTTATGTGAGAAGGTGCGTCAGCTACAGTTCACAGCCAGCGTGTCAAGCACACTAGCTCACTCCCCAAATATTATTGCACTATTCAATCATCACTTGTGAAAGATGGGGACGTGGACCCACATCGTGAGGGCAACTGCGGCGGCCCACTCCGGCGACAGCGCGGCCGCAACTGCCATGCGCATGCTAACAACGTGCATGAGCGCAGCCGCAATCTGCGACCGGGTGGCCAAGGCAGCCCAAATGGCCGTTGTTGCTTCTCAAGTGGTGGCAGCAACATCTGCCTCGGCGATTGCAACTGGCAAGAACGGCACAACAGTTGTCCGCTCCCTAGCGGGGGCCTTAGCCCTGATGGAGGCCGCCCACGCCCAGCTCGTGGCGGTCACCGCACAAATCGAATGAAGCTTCTCTAACAACGGTCGGTAACCCACAGCCGAAGAGTTGGCAATTGCCGAGAGTGTTCGAGAAGCTGTTCGTTCCTGCGCCGCATACCTTCCCACGAGGGAGCCCGTTCAAGCCTAGATCACGGCCGCCCATGCCGAGCTCGTGGAAGCCTTTTCCAAAGAGATGGCGGACGCGGATGGCAAGATGCGTGCCGAGTATGCTGGGATGGATTCCATGGAGCCCCTTCCCCAGGAGACCGTCGGGCGCGAGCTGGACATGGAGGAGGTGGCAAAGATCGACGAGCACCAGCCATAGTAGTACTCTTTGTTTTGTTTAATTAACAGCGTCGGTCTTTCATTTTTTAAAGTAATGTTTAGGTCAGCTAGCTCTATTTAATTCCTGAACTTGCTCGATTAAGAAGTGTGGGTGTGATGTAGTCTCCTTTGTGTACCCAAATTATGCAATGACGTGGATGACCACCATAACCAGGGAAATTCGAACCAAATTTTTTTACGTTCAAACTCATCACACACAGGTTAAGCTATCTGAATCGTTTGTGATGTTCACATATCGTACACAATTCTGAATAAGGGACCATGTCTGATGACACTTTGCGCACCAGTTTTTTCGTTGAACCGATTCAAAATTTTCGGCTTTCGCGGAAATATCTACCACCCCACCCCCACCCTTACCAAAAGCCACATTTCCCCTACTTCCGCCTTCCTTTCCAAGTTGAAACCTTCACTCCTTGCTTGAAGTGCCGCCTTCTCACCGGCGACCCTCCTTCATGCTGCTCGACCTCGTCTATCTAGGCAGGTAATCCACACCCGACCCCCATCCTCCTCCTCCTCCTCATCGTTCCACATCCCACATGATCCGACCATCGGCGTGACACCTTCCATCGAAATCACCGACCCCTCCACCAAATAAGCGCCGCCCTAAGCCATGGTGTACACAATATAGCCAGGAGCTGAAGGAGCATTTGACAGCAAAGAAGCAAATCGCGGCCGCATGCGTGTATGAGTTCACGATGGATGCCATTTGTGCCGACACCCAGATCTTGGAGGAGCACCTCGCGATCGAGGGCACAGTTGATGCCTCGCGCACCGACACCGCGACGTGCACTACTAGGGAAAAGGCTAGCAGCAGTGAGGGTTCTAGGTATATCAGTAGTGCGGGGACTAGCGCTACTAAGAAGGTGCTACAGCTAACCCGTAGCAGTAGCGCGTGCACACCAGCGCTACTGCTATACAAGTGTAGCAGCAGCGCACTTCATGGAAGCTCACTACTGCTAATAGCTCTAGCACGCTTTTCCTGGACGCACTACTGCTACTGTGGCACTGCTGATAACTTTTCTCCACTCGCTACTGCTAATTTTAGTAGTTTTTTCTGCATATTTGTTTTGTATTTGAATAGGATTTATACAATAATCTTTAGCATATGATACACATACAAATGTAATCATAGCATATACATACAAATAGTCTCATCAAATCATGTCATCATGACAATCATCATCCAATACAAAGTGTCTCTTGTCATCATCTCGAAAATAGCGATACAAATCACGACTACTTGCAACTACATCGCCATCCATCTAAACAATGATATACACGGGAAGAGCTTTCACTTTGCGCGAACCTAAACTAACTACTGGTTGTCGCTCGGAAACCAGAAACCGGTACACCTGGGCCTGACATTCCGCCCACTCGTCGTATACTCCTGGTGTAGCACTTCTTCGCCATCGATGATCTATACACCTGCATTATCACATGAGTCGATGATATGCAACATATATAGTTGAGTAACAGAAAGAGACAGACTTGGCAAAAATAGAAGCAACATATCATAAGCATAAATAACAAAGTTCATCGTACCCTAAATGCCCTAACTAGATTGATCTTTGCTAGTCGAGGAGGATGGTTTAATTACATCACAAATAAAGTTTCGTCGTGCATAATTCAAAGTTTCGTCATACAGATAGTATGGACTAAACAGACACATTGTCATATATCGACAATCACTCCATGTCATGCCATCCATCCAAGTCAGGGAGATAGTCCCCGAGCTTAGTGAAAGGCTTCGGGTCGAGACGTCCTGCCGCGACATTTGTCCTTCTTCGTAGAACATCCCTGTTTTTTTGACGACCTCCTTCATGATGATTTGGGCAAGTTCGTGCTAGATGTGATAGAACTCAGCTCGAAGTCGATGATCCTCGATATCTCCTAAGTTCTTTGCCCATTGCAGAATATGGGCATCGCCGGATGTAGGTGACATGCGAAGGTTCTGGTGATCCCGTCTATACTCCAGCATCTGGTGTAGGACCTAGAACACATCATTAAGAGAATCACTCGGTTGCTGGATGCTGCAGAAGTCGGTCTTATGGCCGAAGGCGGGCCTGCCGTCCTTTTTCTTCTTGTCCATGACCTCTCCACCCCATGCGCCGTAGTAAAACATACCACTTTCGAGAACATACTTGATGTGGGTGTAATCCTTTTTTTAATGTTCTTCGACGAGTCCAAGTAAAGAGCGTGGGAGTATCGGGGGTAGAGGATGATGAGGATGGCGCGCCCGCCGCTGTGCAAAATAAGTACACCTCAAATTAGTTAGCCTCCACCGTGCAAATGAATGATTGAAATCAAAGTTAGGATATCCACGCGGATGACTTTCATGGGATGATAAGGCACGAGAAATGCCTCCTTGTCCTTATTGGCTAGCATGAAGGCCTCGTGCATGAAGTACGGGTTAGCGACACAGATATGAGGTATCTGCTCAACCCCGATGAGGTAGTTCATGTGCAAAGCATAAAGGCGGACAAACGCAAAATCTAGCTTCTTCAAGTGAAACATGTCGAAGATGTAATCGAATCGAAGGATGAACTTCTCCGCGGGAAATGTGTTGACGTATGACAATCCCCGCAGCACGTTAACCACATAGAGTGGGTATCTTGGATTTTTTAAGGCGATGAGGCCTTTCTCTATCCGCAGCACATCGTCAAGAAGTCTCCTTAAATCGCCAAATCTGGCCTGCAGCGCTGCTTAAGGTAGGATTGGTTGACCGGGGATATGCCATTTTGCCGCACCGGGGACATCTATACGGTCTTGAACCCGAGGCTGCTAAGGCGGCTGGATCACAGAAGCATCTTTTTTTGCCTTTCCTCGGTCTCTTCCTAGACTTCTTTACTACCGGAAGGTTCTCCATAATACATTCAGACTCTGGAGGCGGCAATTCAGGCACCGACTCATGAGGCTCAACCCCTAAGTAGGCGCTAATATAGACATACTCTTGAGTGTCATCGTCATCCTCATCCTCATCTAAGGCGACGTCACCAGCGACTAATGGAGTAGGCGAGGTGTTGATGTTCATACCTAACTGCGTGCTCGTGGGTGTGCTCCCGGCCGCCTCCAGACGAAGCAGGCTCTTTGGCCACAACAGGACCCACCCATTGCAACAATCACCGAGCCGCCGCGGGGTCTCGTTGTCATCCCCCACTAGTACCGGAGGAGCCAAATTCTCGTGGCCCGGTTTGACACTGGCCACAGAAACCTTGAAGACTTCCGAGGGGATCGGCCGGCTGTGGAACAATGGTTCCTTCGGCTCCATTATCGTCGCCTTACCCACGTCCACCTTCTGGTCGCCGATGGTGTACAATATGGTGCACCGGGTTTCATCGGCCTACAAAGAAAAGTCTGCGACGTGAGACATCTGAAAGGCAACAAAAACGGGAGATTATACATTTATTGAACGAGGCCGGTGCGACAGATACCGTGAGGGCGTCGAGCTCAGCCAAAGACGAAGCACCACTGAGCACGTCCGGTGCCGGAGCCCGTGCCAGAGCAGGTGCGGAAGCCCGTGCTGGAGCAGGTGCAGCAGCCGGTGCGGGAGCAGGTGCAGGAGCAGGTGCATGAGCCAGTGCCGGAGCAGGTGCGGGAGCAGGTGCAGGTGCAGGTGCTGGTGCAACGCTAGTCGAGCCGCTTGATGGAAATATGCCCTAGAGGCAATAATAAAATGGTTATTATTGTATTTCCTTGTTCATGATAATTTTCTATTGTTCATGCTATAAATGTACTAACCGGAAACCGTAATACATGTGTGAATACATAGACCACAACATGTCCCTAGTAAGCCTCTAGTTGACTAGCTCGTTGATCAATAGATGGTCATGGTTTCCTAACCATGGACATTGGATGTCATTGATAACGGGATCACATCATTGGGAGAATGATGTGATGGAAAAGACCCAATCCTAAGCCTAGCACAAGATCGTGTAGTTCGTATGCTAAAGCTTTTCTAATGTCAAGTATCATTTCCTTAGACCATGAGATTGTGCAACTCCCGGATACCGTAGGAATGCTTTGGGTGTACCAAACGTCACAACGTAACTGGGTGGCTATAAAGGTGCACTGCAGGTATCTCCGAAAGTGTCTATTGGGTTGGCACGAATCGAGACTGGGATTTGTCACTTCGTGTAAACGGAGAGGTATCTCTGGGCCCACTCGGTAGGACATCATCATAATGTGCACAATGTGACCAAGGAGTTGATCACGGGATGATGTGTTACAGAACGAGTAAAGAGACTTGCCGGTAACGAGATTGAACAAGGTATCGGGATACCGACGATCGAATCTCGGGCAAGTACTATACCGGTAGACAAAGGGAATTGTATACGGGATTGATTGAATCCTCGAATCATTGTTCATCCGATGAGATCATCGTGGAGCATGTGGGAGCCAACATGGGTTTCCAGATCCCGCTGTTGGTTATTGACCGGAGAGTTGTCTCGTTCATGTCTACATGTCTCCCGAACCCGTAGGGTCTACACACTTAAGGTTCGGTGACGCTAGAGTTGTAGAGATGTTAGTATGCGGTTAACCAAAAGTTGTCCGGAGTCCCGGATGAGATACCGGACGTCACGAGGAGTTCCGGAATGGTCCGGAGGTAAAGATTTATATATAGGAAGTCCAGTTTCGGCCACCGAGAGAGTTTCGGGGTCATTGGTATTGTACCGGGACCACCGGAAGGGTCTCGGTGGTCCACCGGGTGGGGCCACCTATCCCGGAGGGCCCCATGGGCTGAAGAGATGTCGGAACCAGCCCCTGGTGGGCTGGTGCGGCCCCTTGGGCCTCCCATGCGCCACCACTTGGCTTGGAGGCCAAGCCACCCCTAGGGCTGCCGCCCCCTCCCTAGATGGGATCTACAAGGGGCCGGCGCCCCCCTAGGCCCCTATATATAGTGGAGGGGAGGGAGGGCAGCCGCACCTGAAGCCCTGGCTCCTCCCTCCCTCCCGTGACACCTCTTCCTCCCTGGTTGCGCTTGGCGAAGCTCTGCCGGGATCCCTCTACTTCCACCACCACGCCATCATGCTACTGGATCTCCTTCAACTTCTCCTCTCCCCCTTGTTGGATCAAGAAGGAGGAGATGTCTCCGCTCTGTACGTGTGTTGAACGCGGAGGTGCCATCCGTTCGGCGCTAAGATCATCGGTGATTTGGATCACGACGAGTACGACTCCATCAACCCCGTTCTCTTGAATGCTTCCGCTTAGCGATCTACAAGGGTATGTAGATGCACTCCCCTTCTCTCTCGTTGCTAGTCTCTCCATAGATTGATCTCGGTGACACGTAGGAAAATTTTGAATTTCTGCTATGATCCCCCACAGTGGCATCATGAGCTAGGTCTATGCGTAGATTCTATGCACGAGTAGAACACAAAGCAGTTGTGGGCGATGATTTGTTCAATTTGCTTACCGTTACTAGTCTTATCTTGATCTGGCGGCATTGTGTGATGAAGTGGCCCGGACCGACCTTACACGTACGCTTACGTGAGACTGGTTCCACCGACTCACATGCACTTGATGCATAAGGTGGCTGGCGGGTGTCTGTCTCTCCCACTTTAGTCGGATTGGATTCGATGAAAAGGGTCCTTATGAAGGGTAAATAGCAATTGGCATATCACCGTTGTGGTTTTGCGTAGGTAAGAAACGTTCTTGCTAGAAACCCATAGCAGCCACGTAAAACATGCAACAACAATTATAGGACGTCTAACTTGTTTTTGCAGGGTATGCTATGTGATGTGATATGGCCAAAAGGATGTGATGAATGATATATGTGATGTATGAGATTGATCATGTTCTTGTAATAGGAATCACGACTTGCATGTCGATGAGTATGACAACTGGCAGGAGCCATAGGAGTTGTCTTAATTTATTTATGACCCGCGTGCCAATGAAAATGCCATGTAATTACTTTACTTTATTGCTAACCGTTAGCCATAGTAGTAGAAGTAATAGTTGGCGAGGCAACTTCATGAAGACACGATGATGGAGATCATGATGATGGGGATCATGGTGTCATGCCGGTGACGATGGTGTTCATGCCGCACCTCGAAGATGGAGATCGAAGGCGCAAGATGATATTGGCCATATCATGTCACTTTATGATTTGCATGTGATGTTTGTCATGTTTACATCTTATTTGTTTAGAACACGGTAGCATAAATATGATGATCCCTCGCAATAATTTCAAGAAAGTGTTCCCCCTAATTGTGCATCGTTGCTAAGGTCCATTTTTCCGAAGCACCACGTGATGATCGGGTGTGATAGGTTCTAACGTTCGCATACAACGGGTGTAAGCCAGATTTACACACACAATACACTTAGGTTAACTTGATGAGCCTAGCATGTACAGACATGGCCTCGGAACACGGAAGACCGAAAGGTCGAACATGAGTCGTATAGTGGATACGATCAACATGAAGATGTTCACCGATGATTACTAGTCCGTCTCACGTGATGATCGGACACGGCCTAGTTGACTCGGATCATGTATCACTTAGATGACTAGAGGGATGTCTATCTAAGTGGGAGTTCATTGAATAATTCGATTAGATGAACTTAATTATCATGAACATAGTCAATAGGTCTGTCGGGTGGTAGGTGCGACATATGCCAACGGGTGGCTTATCATTGTGGGAGCCAGTAAGACATCGCCGGTGCCTGGAAACGGGATAAGGCGAAGACATGCACGCCGGCGGATCTTACCCAGCTTCGGGGCTCTCCGTGGAGATAACACCCCTACTGCTGCTCTGCGGGGTCTCCGCATGCTCACTAGATGAATCAAGTAGCTACACAACGCTCCTTGAGCTGTTTGGTGGGAGGAGGAAGAAGGGCACGGCTAGCCTGCTTCCTCTCCTGGTGTGGTGTCTAGAACTGGTCAGGGGTCGAACCCTTTGCATGGGTGCTCCGGGGGGTTTATATAGGCCTACCCCCCGGGGGTACAATGGTAATCCGGCTGGGCGCGGGGCCTAGCCGTCTGTGACTGCACTCACCGGCTTCTGCGCCGGCTGCTGGGGCCCGCCGATTGGTGGGTCCCGCCGGCTGCCGGCCCCTTGGTCGACAGGCAGGCCCCATTGTCCAGGGCCTGGTCGGCGGCTGGTTACTGTGGCTCCATCTTGGTGACGTGAGCTTCATCGTGGTAAGCGCGGCTACAGTACCGCCGCCTGTCAGGCGATCGCTGGAGCCTTACCGCGTCTTATCTCCTTAATGGGGCGTCTTCTTCGAGGGAGGCGGCAAGCCGGCTACGGGGAGCCGGCTCCATCTTGGGCCGACTGGTTGGAGCCGTGGCCGCCTTCGGGCGTCTCTCTGCTTGAAGGGGCCCACCGTCAGTGGGCCACGCTGGAGGCCCGTCGTGGGTGATGCCAGAGTCAACATGGCAACAGTGCCGCGCCGGACGGGTCACGCCTACCCCGTACGGCGCACTGTGCCAGGCGTGCTCCGGGATTCGTGGTGGCAGGCTTTACTGTAGCCACGCCCCGTCGCACCGCCGTTAGGTGGGTGCAAACTTCTGTTGGTACGGTCTAGACCGCTTTATGGGGAGCCGGCTACTTGGAGTCGGCCTTCTCATGGCCGGCTTCTTGGAGTCGGCCTTCTCATGAGGGCTAAAGTCGGACCGCCTTCCGAGAGCCGGCCTGGGTGGCAGCCGGCAAGGGGGAGGCGGCCCCACGTCTTTGATTCTTGAGAGCCGGGCGGGCTCGTAACTTTTTTCAGAAGGGCCAGGGGAAGCCGGCTAGGCTACCCATGGCTATTTACTCCGACAGTAGTCCCCGAAGCTGATCGAGCTCCAAGGCGAGCAGGGGGACGAGAAGCTTGGTCAGCTTCCCATCCTGAAGAGCCGGCTTAGCGGGCGAATGCCGACTTCAGAGAGCCCCGCTTCTTACAGGCGGGAGGAGGGGGGGACCTGCGTGCTGACTACGGGCCCTCCCGCGGCCACGTGGCAGCGAGATCCTGCGAGCGCACGCGCGCGACGGGACGCCGCCGCAGGCCCGGGCCCGCCACTCGCGAGCCTTGGTCCGGGCGCGGATCTTCCGTGGCCCCCAGGGGCCGCTCGCCTTCTCGAGGCAGTTATGTTTCGCCGTTAAGGCTCAATAATCGCGGGACGTGGGGAGTGGGCACGATCGATCCCCACGCTTCCCGACGCCGCGCCTCCTCGCCTCCGCCACGTGAGCCTATAAGTAGGGGGAGGAGGGAGAGCGACAGAGGTTCGCACGCTCTCACCCGCTCCGCCCCTCCTAACCCTCGTTTTCTTCCTCTCGCTGCCGTCGCAGCTTCCCGTCTCAGCGCCGCCGCGTCTCTACACCGCCTCGCTCCCATGGTGTTGTCAAGCTCGTGGGACGGCTCCAACGTCCATGAAGACCACGTGGAGTTCCTCCACCAGACCCGGCGCTTGCCCGGCGCCGACCGCGTACAGGTCCGCCTGGCGCCGGAGAAGGAGATCTCGCCGGCACCGGGGGAGGGCGAGCGGGTCGTCTTCCACTCGCACTGCCTGCGCGGCTTCGGCCTTCCGGCGAGCGGGTTTCTGCGCTCTTTCCTGGATTTCTACAACCTCCAGCCTCATCACCTCACGCCCAATGCGGTGATGCTGCTGTCGGCCTTCGTCTCCCTTTGCGAAGGCTTCTTGGGACTACTCCCCACGCTGGAGCTCTGGGGAGAGTTCTTCCAGAGCAAGCTCGGCACAGTCGTCACCGGCGTGCCCGCCCCCTGCGGGGCCTTCATCGCCATGAGGAGGGCGAGCGAGAACAATCCGTTCCCGCCCATCCCCCTGATCCAGTCGGTGAAGGTCTGGCAGAGATCATACTTCTACATGAAGAACGTCGCCGAGCAAGGGGACTACATCAACCTGCCGGCTTACGTAGCCGGCCCGCCGGCTAGGAGGCAGCCCTTGTGGAGCTTCCGGTCCCGGTCACTGTCTCCGGCCGAGAATGCCGCCATCTCCCGGCTTCGGGTGATGATTCAGTCGGAAGGCCTGCGCGGGGCCGACTTGGTGGCCGCCTTCGTGGAGCGCCGAATTCTCCCTCTCCAAAGCCGGCCCCATATGATGTGTCAGATGAGCGGCCGCTTCGACCCAAGCCGGCTGAGCACATGGGAAATGCCCCACGCGGAGGTGGCGCTCATGGTTAATTACATCGCCAACTGCAAGCTCGCCGGGGACTGGCAATACGGCAAGGCGCCGTATTCTCGCGCCAATCCTCCGCCCGTCGTAAGTTTCTCTCTTTATCTTCTTTTTGTCGTCAGCCGGCTTCATGACGGCCGGCCTCTGACCAGTCGGTTCTTTTGAGCAGAACCCTCTTCTTGCGCCGCCGGCCGGGGCGGCAGGGATTGAACGCCAGTACGCCCCCGAGCGCACGGTGGATGACGTTGACGACCCGGACTTGGGGGCGGCCGCCATGGAAGACGCCGTCGTGGGGGACAGCGCCGAGCCCGGAGGCTCAAGGTTCACCGCGAGCTTCGAGGACTGGCCGGACGATTTCGAAGCCGAAGTCGCCCCGCGGCGCCAGCTGGCGGCCGACCATCAGGGCGCGGGCTCGTCTGTCACACCGGCTGCTGGCGGCGCGCAGAAGCGCCGGGCCGCTTTAGGCCTCTTCGGCAGTCGGCCGAAGAAGTCCAAGCCCTCCACCGCGGCGACAAAACGAGATGAGGCGGCCGCGAAGGCGGCCCGCTTCTGCAAGGCGGTGAAGCAGCCTCAGGCGGTCTCGGCGTAAGTCTTCAATTGCCTTGCTGCATGTTCGTCATCATTCTCTTTCTCTTCGAATATTCTTCTTAACTTTTCCTCGCTTGCTAGGCAGGGCGCCACTTTCCCTTGAGCGGGGTCCGGGCGGCTCCGTCGTGGGGCCGGCCGGAGGGTCTTCGAGCTCCCGTCGCGTGGACCCCCGCGCCGATCTTAGGGAGGCCACAGAGCGGAACGCCCGCGAAGCGCGGGAGGAGCGCGAGGCGGCGGAGAAGGCGTCCGCCCAGGCGGCGAGGGAGCAGGCCGACGCGGCGGCCAAGGCCCAGACGGAGGCGGCTACCGCGGAGACGGAGGCGGAAAGCTTGCGCGACCAGCCTCCACTACTCGCCATTCCTCTCCGAGCCGTAGCCCCCGACACCCCATTGCCCTTGGCGGAGGAGATCGTCTAAGACCCGCCGCTGTTGGAGAGGGGGGAGGACCCCATGGCCTTTGCGAAGAAAGCGCCGCCAGCAGCGCCAACCGGAGCGGGCCAAGGCGGCCAATTGTCAGCGGCGCCGGAGGGGCCGACCGGAGGTGAGCCGGAGAACAGAGCCGACCTCGAGGTGCAGCCGGCGACGGGCCGTCGCGCAGGGGGAGGCACCGCTCCACCGGAGTCGCGCCGAGTCGCGGGCGCAGGCCAGTCAGCGGAGGATCTGGAGGCGGCCAGCACCGCCACGTCCGAGTGGACTCCCAGCGGGGGAACCGGCGAGCTAAATGTGGCGGCTCAAGGGGTCCGGAGCCGGCTGCAAGCTCAGGCCGCCCTGCTGCAGCAGTTCACCCAGGAGTTCTTGTCAACGCGAGGCACTATCCGGGTGAGTCCTTCGTTCTTGGCCGCTTTGCTTTCTTAATTCCTTCCGTGGGGGCGCGTCAGCGCACCCACTGGGTGTAGTCCCCGAGATTCGGGCCGACTGCTGCGCAGTCGGGTCGGATCTTTCTCGACGACTACCTTACTTTGCTCTTTTCTGAACCTTCAGGAATATCACAACCTTCGTGCTGCCGCCTTCAACTCCCAGGCTCGGGAGCTGAGCCGGAGGACCGACGACCTGGCCGACAGCCGAAGTAAGTACTCAAACTTGTCTGTCTCCTGTGGGGGCGCGTCAGCGCACCCACTGGGTGTAGTCCCCGAGATTCGGGCCGACTGCTGCGCAGTCGGGTCGGATCTTTCTTGACGACTCTTTCTTTATTGTTTTTTCTTTTTCTTTGTCTTTAGGGGCCAACGCCGACTTGAGGAAGGAGCTCGGTGAAGCGAAGGCCGCCCTTCATACCAAGGAGGCCGAGTGCGCCGCCTTGGTCCAGGAACGGGATCGCCTAGCCAAGAAGCTGGCCGACCAAGAGGAGAGCCACAAAGCGGCCCTGCAGGCGGCGCAGGAAAGCGAAGCCGCCTTGATGGCGGAGTATGAGATCGAGGCGGCGAGCTGGTCTGAGACCCGGCGAGCCCTGGACGAGGGCTTCGGCCGGATCGAGGATTTGATCGATGGTGAGCTGCCTTCCTCGACCCTCCCCTGCCCCTTGCCGCTTCGGTTTCTTTGACTTATCTTGAGCTGTTGCTTGTTTTTGGTGCAGACTACTTCCCCGGCTACTCCGCCTTCGCCGCCCAAAGCATTGAGGCCCATCGCGAGGCGCGTCGATAGGCGGGAGCCAACATCGTGCCGGATGCGAACCGGACACTTGAGGAGCAGCTCCTGGCTATCCAGGCACGGTTGCAGCCGGCTCATCGGATGCTTCGCCGGCTCCAACATGCCGGGGCACAAGTGTTGGCCGCCCTCTGGCCCGGCGAGACGATCCCCCGCACCCCAAGCCGAACTGCCGACTGGCTGGAGGTCGCAGTTGGTCGCTTTGAGGCTTGGAAGGCGTCGGCGGCCCGCCTTGGAGTCGGGCGGGCGTTGGAGTTCGTTCGGGCTTGGTACCCTGGGCTGAGCCTGGACCAGCTGCGCACTTGGCGGATGGAGGCCGACGCGGAGCTGGAGGAGGTGAGGCCGGCTATCGCCCAGCGAGCTTCGACGATCACCGAGTGCACCGACATCAGCGTTTTCGCACCCGAAATCGATGATGACGGTGTTGCTCAGCCGGAGGAGTGGTTCGGGCTGAACCCGCGGTGGGCGAGGACTCGGCGGAGGAGATTGCCTCTAGCGACGAAGAGGAGGACGACGAAGAGGAGGACGGCGAAGACGTCGAGCCGGCTCGTGGAACAACCGGCCGACCTCAGGCCGACTGTGCCTCCAGCAACGAGGCACGTGGAAGCGCGCCCTCTGCAGGAGGCGGCGACAAAGCCGAAGTTCGCCAGCCAGCCGCTCCTTCAGCCAGCACGACTGTCTCCGCCAACTAGTCTGGCTCGTCGGCCGCTCCACCAGCTTGACCTGCCGTCTTTATCTTTCCTGCCTTGTTGTCTTTGAACAATCTTAGTTAAGTTTTTGCAGTTCCACCCACTGGGGGTGTATCCAAACTATGTTGAATGCTGGCCTCTCGGAGGTCTTTTTATATAAATATTATCATGTGCATGTTTGGTTTCCATTCGCGTATGCTTTTTTATCCTTAGGCTTTTTCCTTTGCCGCCTTCCCTCTTTGGGGAGGCAAGTACTTGAGCTTTCTTGGATTGAAGTGAAGTGAATGGAAACCGGCCGGCCGGCTACTCTGGTAGCCAGTCGGCGGTGGGCGAAAAACCGGCTTTTGTTATATTAGTCCGTTAGTCCCTAGCCGTTTTTCGTGTGGGCGCCCGTTCCTGCCTTTAACTCTTGCCAGCCGGACAGCCAGTTCTTCGAACTACGACTTTTGGCAAGAGAAGGCTTGGGAGCCGACACACTACTTGTCTGACTGCGGGTAAGACTTCTAACATAACTCTAGTCGGTGAGTCCCCGAGCCGACTAGTCGAACTCGGTGCCGGACGGAATAAGTGAATGACACGACAAGGTCATAAGCATGATACTGTTCATTCATAAATAAGGGATGGCAGTCCCCGAGCCCTCCTCGGGAAGCCTATTGTCTTGTACTTAATACAAAAGTTAGCGCGGTACATACTGCATTTCAACTGTAAAATCTTCGGAGGAGGTTGGTGTTCCATGGTCGTTCCGACTCCTTGCCGGAGTCGTCTCTCTTGCGCGCCTTCGGCTTCTGTGCGTCGATCAGGTAGTAGGAGTTGTTGCCTAGGGCTCTGCTGATGACGAAGGGGCCTTCCCAAGGGGCTGAGAGCTTGTGCTGGCCGGCTGTTCGCTGGATCAGCCGGAGCACAAGGTCGCCCTCTTGGAAAGATCTTGGCCTGACCTTCCGGCTGTGGTAGCGGCGCAAACCCTGCTGGTAGATTGCAGACCGGCTGAGGGCTAACAGCCGGCTTTCTTCCAGCAGGTCGACGCCGTCTTCACGTGCTTCCTTGGCCTCCGCTTCCATGTACATGGTTACTCGAGGCGAGTCGAATTCGATGTCAGTTGGGATGACCGCCTCGGCACCATACACAAGGAAGAAAGGGGTGAAGCCGGTTGACTTGTTTGGTGTAGTGCGCAGACTCCAGAGGACAGCCGGCAGCTCATCGAGCCAACAGCCGGCTGAGCGCTCCAGAGGTACGACCAGTCGAGGCTTGATACCGGAGAGGATGAGGCCGTTGGCTCGCTCGACCTGGCCGTTTGACTGCGGGTGGGCGACGGATGCTAAGTCCAGCCGGATACCTTGGGCTGCGCAAAAACATGCCAAGGCTCCTTTGGCAAAATTCGTTCCATTGTCGGTGATGATGCTGTGCGGCACGCCGTACCGAGTTGTTATGCCTGCGATGAACGTCACAGCAGTCGGCCCATTCAGCTTCTTGATCGGCTTTGCCTCGATCCACTTGGTGAATTTGTCCACGGCGACTAGCAAATGCGTCATGCCGCCACGCGCCGTCTTGAATGGGCCCACCATGTCCAGTCCCCAAACGACGAAGGGCCAAGTGAGGGGAATGGTCTTGAGTGCCGAAGCCGGCACGTGTTGCTTGGAGCTGAAGAGTTGGCATCCCTTGCAATGTTTGACTAATTCTTTGGCGTCATGCAAAGCACTCGGCCAGAAGAAACCATGGCGGAAGGCTTTGGCGACAAGTGATCTTGAGGCCGCATGGTGGCGGCATTCTCCTTGGTGAATGTCTCTAAGGATTGCAATGCCCTTCTCTTGCTTGACGCACCGTTGGAGGATTCCAGTGACACTGCGCTTGACGAGCTCTCTGTTGACGATTGTGTACGCTCCGGCTCGACGCTGGACTTGTCTTGCTTCTGTTTCGTCAGCCGGCGGGTCTTGGTTTACTAGGAAGTTGAGGATGGACTGAGCCCATGACGGAGCCGCGACTTCTTCTACTGCCAAAGTGGCTACTGCCACCAGGGTGGGCGGGCTGGGCGGTGAGGTGCTGGAGTCGGCCGCCGGCTGTAGTGCTGGTGCAGTCCCTGGGCCGGCTACCACAGTCCCCGAGCCGGTCGTGGCAGTCCCCGAGCCGGTTGCCGAAGTCCCCGGGCCGGCCGCCGAAGTCCCCGAGCCGGCTGCCGAAGTCGCCGGGCCGGCTACGGGGGTCTTGGGGTCGGCTACTTGATTCTTCGAGCCGGACCCGGCCGCATCGGGGTCAGGCGGCACGAAGATGGAATCGGATTCCGGAGACGGCTTGATAGACGGCTTGAGGAGGCGTTGTAGAGCGACGCCGGTTGGAATTGCTTGCCGAGTGGAGCCTATTCGAGCCAGGGCATCGGCTGGCTCGTTGTTGGCTCGTGGTACGTGGAGGAACTCGCATCCTTCAAAGTATCCGCTGAGTTGTTGGACCAGGAAACGGTAGCTCGCCATATTTGCGTCCTTGGCGTCCCAGTCGCCGGATGATTGCTGGACCACCAGGTCCGAGTCGCCATAACATAGGATCCGGCGAATGCCAAGTTCTTTGGCAAGCCGGAGCCCGTGTATGAGCGCCTCATACTCGGCCACGTTGTTGGAGGCGGCAAAGTGGATCTGTAGCGTGTATCTGAGCTTGCCGCCTTTGGGAGAGGTAAGGACGACGCCGGCTCCCAAGCCGGTGCGCATCTTGGACCCGTCGAAGTGCATGCGCCAATGGGTGGAGTCGGGAGCCGGCGGCAGGTACTGGGTCTCGGCCCAGTCGACGAGGAAGTCGGCCAGTGCTTGGGACTTGATGGCTGTGCGGGGTTGGTAGAAGATCGTGTAGGGGTCCAGCTCGATGGCCCATTTTGCCACCCGGCCAGATGCGTCCCGGCTGCCTATGATCTCGGCTAGCGGGGCAGTGCATACAACCGTGACGGGATGCTCTTGAAAGTAGGGCTTCAGCTTCTTGGCGGTGAAGTACACGTCGTAACACATCTTTTGGTAGTGCGGGTAGTTCTGCTTTGAGGCGGACAACACCTCGCTCAAATAATACACCGGCCTCTGGACCGGCTGGGCTCGGCCTTCTTTTGGGCGCTGGACTACGATGACGGTGCTGACCACCCGGCTGGTTGCGGCGATGTAAAGGAGCATGGGCTCTTTCTCAGTAGGCGCCGCGAGGACAGGCGGCATGGCCAGCATCTTCTTCAGCTCGTGAAAACCTTGGTCGGCCTGGTCGTTCCACTCGAAGTGAGTGCTCTTCTTCATGAGGCGGTAGAGGGGGAGAGCTTTCTCTCCGAGCCGGCTGATGAAGCGGTTCAAGGAGGCCAAGCACCCGGTGAACTTCTGGATGTCTCGAAGCTTGGTGGGGATCGCCATTCTCTCGATGGCCTTGATCTTCACCGGGTTGCACTCGATGCCGCGTTCGGAGACCAGGAAGCCTAGGAGCTGGCCGGCTGGCACTCTGAACACGCATTTCTCGGGGTTGAGCTTGATTTGGAACCGACGTAAGTTCTCAAATGTTTCCTTGAGGTCTCCCAGCAAGGTGCCGCGCTTCTCCGTCTTCACCACGATGTCATCCACGTAAACGTGAGCGTTTCTGCCGAGTTGCTTGAGGAGGCACTTCTGCATGCAACGCTGAAAGGTGGCACCGGCATTTCTCAAGCCGAATTTCATGGTCAGGTAGCAGAAGGCTCCAAATGGCGTGATGATGGCGGTCTTCAGGCGGTCGTCCGGATCCAGCTTTATCTGATGGTATCCGGAGTAAGCATCAAAAAACTCAACAGCTCGCATCCGGCTGTGGAGTCTATCACTTGGTCAATCCTTGGCAGGGCAAAAGGATCTTTGGGGCAGGCCTTGTTGAGGCTCGTGTAGTCTATACACATGCGCCACTTGTTGTTCATCTTTAGCACAAGGACCGGGTTGGCGAGCCACTCTGGAAAGAAAACTTCCATGATGAAGCCGGCCGCCAAGAGCAGGGCTATCTCCTCCCCTACAATCCTGCGTTTCTCCTCCGACAGTCGGTGAAGGGGTTATCTGACTGGCTTTGCGTCTTCTCGAACGTGTAGTTTGTGCTCGGCAAATTTCCTCGGAACACCCGGCATGTCCTTGGGGGACCATGCGAAGATGTCCCGATTCTCACGGAGGAAATCGGCGAGCTCGCCTTCCTATTTGCTATTCAGGTTTGCCCCGATGACGGCAAACCTCTCTGGATGCTCGGGGTCAAGAGGTATCTTCTTCGTCTCCTTGGCCGGCTGGAAAGACCCTTGAGTATCATGCTCCTTGGGGTCGGGGGACACGGCCGACTGCTTGCCGGCTATGGCCACGACTCGGTCCAGCATCTTCTTCTCTTCGGAAATCACAAGGGACTCGGCCAGCCGGCTGCTGGCTGCTGCGCACTCGGAGGACTTCTTGTAATCACCGGCTACGGTGATGACGCCTTTGGTGCTTGGTATCTTCATCTTGAGGTATGCATAGTGGGGAACTGCCATGAATTTGGCCAAGGCAGGTCGGCCCAACAATGCATGGTAAGGGCTCTCCAGGTCCACCACTTCAAACCAGATCGCTTCCCGGCGGAAATGCTCCTTGTCCCCAAAAAGTACATCAATCTTGATTTTGCCAATGGGGGCGCAGGACAGGCCGGGTACAATGCCGTGGAACACTGTCCGAGTGGGCGTGAGCTGCTTTGTCTTGACGTTTAGCTTCTCCAGGGTGTCATGATACAGGATGTTGATGCTGCTCCCGCCGTCTATCAACACACGGGATAAGCAGGCGGCACGTCTGTCCGTTGCAAGGGTGGCTTCCAGGACCAAAGCATAAGAGCCGGGAGACGGCATCACCTCCGGATGGTCGGCCCGGCTCCAGCTGATGGGCTTTTCTGACCAATGCATGTGCCCAGCGGGGTTGGCAGCGACCACGCCAACTTCCTGGCGCTCTCGGCGTTTGCTGCGCCGGTCTTCGGTCTGGCTTGTAAAGATGATGTAGGTTTCTTGCTCATCAGGGAAATCGTCATGCACGGCTCCGACTGCGGGCCGAGCGACCGGAGGCGGCGGAGGCGGAGGCGGCGGGCCGGCAGGCGGAGGCGGCACGAGCCCCTCGCCCTTAGAGATTCGGGTGAGCCAATGGCACTTCCGGGTCGTGTGATTGGACGGCTTCGTGCCGCTGTGGAACTTTCAAGGGGCGTTGAGGGTTTGCTCGTAGGAGAAGGCGAGCTGCCAAGCCGGCTTGCCGCCCTTGGGCTTCTTGGGCACCGGTCATTCTTCAGGCGGCGCATCTTCGACTGTGGCCACCTGCCGGCTGGCGGGAGGCGGCGCGGGGCCCTTGAGCTTGTGGTCGCTCGAGTTGGGGTGTCGGCCGGAATCCCCAGCCGGCGTCTTGGGCGCCGGGTTGAGTACCTTTCTGGACGCGTCTACCCAAAGCTCGGTCTTCATCGAGGAGTCGGCGGTGGCGTACTTGTCCGCTATGTCTAGAAGCTCGTCGAGGGTAGCCGGCTCGTCGTAGAGGAGCTTGTGCTTGAGGAGGGTGCCTTCTCGGCATCCGGCTGTGAAGTATTCTATGGCTTGCACCTCATGCACCCCTTCACAGGAGTTGCGGAGCTCGGCCCAACGCGTGAGATAATCGCGAGTGGACTCGGCGGGGCCTTGTACGCACAAGGAGAGCTGTCTGGGCTTGGGAGCCCGCTTTGTAGGTGCTGGTGAAGTTGCGGATGAAGCCTTCTGTGAAATCTAGCTAGCTGTTGACGCTACGCGGCTTGAGGCTGTTGAGCCAGGTCCGCGCCGTGCCTTGCAGCATGAGGGGCACGTACTTCACGGCAACGCGCCGGTTGCCGTTGGCTATGCTAACCGCGGTGGAGTAGTCGATCAACCAATCTTCCGGCTTCACGGAGCCGTTGTACTTGGGCGTGTCTCTTGGGAGCGAGAACCCTTTGGGAAAGGGCTCGTCGCGGATGCGGGGGCCGAAACAAGGCGGGCCGACATCGTCTTCTTCTTCCAGCGCCAGGGATCGCGCCAGGCGGTCGATCCGATGGCGGGCGTCGTTCTCGCCGATTCCTTCGCGGTGGCCCAGCCGGCCGCTGAGAGTCGGGTGCGCCACTGGCGGCGGGGCGGGATATCTCTCCCCATGGGGCGGAGGCGGAGGCGGGTCGCCACGCCATTCCATGGCTCGGGGATGACCGTCCGCATCTCGCTCGATGGAGATCCGAGTCCGGCTGCGGCTGGCAGTCGGCTCCTTCTCGCGTCGCGCACGGGTGTTGCTCGTAGTCGGCATCCGAGACGTCGCGCTGTGTTCTCGGCACGGGGGAGGGCTTTCCGCGCGGGCGTTAGCTTCGTGTCGCTGCGCGGCTGCGTCAATCAATTGCTGGATGCGCCGGGTCATGTGGGGGAGGTCTTCGGCCTCCAAGCCGTCCAACTCATCTACAGCCGCCTGGGCGGCACGCAAGTTCTCGAGCGGAGTGGCATAGACCGGGTGGTCGACTCCCAGTGTGTCAGCGATGACAGCGCCGCGTTGCTTGACAAGGCCGGCCCGGCTTGGCCCGCCCGGGGCCGGCGTGCCGAAGGCGGCGCGGTCAGCTTCACGCTGATAGGCCTCAGTGAGGCGTCTTACGGAGGCCAGCCTCCGGCCCTCTGCGAGGAGGGCGAGGCGGCGTGCCTCCAGTGCTTCGCCATCGGCATTAGCCGGGAGGGGAGCGGACAAGTCGTGGGCCGCTGTGTGCGAGGCGTCGCGGGCGCTCTCGTCGGACGGGCCGCCGTGGCCGACAACCATCACTTCGGTGGTGACAGCATCGCAGCCATCGGCTCGAGGAAGCGGGTCATTGTAGATCGTGACGTTGGTGGGGAAGGTGTCGTAGGAGGCCGTGTCGGAGTCGACAGGCATCGGGTCGGTGGAGCCAACCGACTCCAGGTCCGCGGCGGGCTCGCTAGAGACATGGAGCTGGCCGAGAAGGTTGGCGAGGTGGTCGGTGCCTGCATCGGAGGCGAGCTCGTCGGAGATGAAGGTCTCGTCGGGGAGATCGGCGAGGCTGCTCGCCGCGCAGACGCTGGTGACGCCTTGCAGCGCGTCGTGGCAAGCGCCATCGGGCGTGCCAGGCTGGCTACGCTCACTGGGGAGGAAGAGGGTTCCCGTCCAGAACAGGTCTCCGGACAACGGTGCACCTGGCCCCACGGTGGGCGCCAAATGTCGGGTGGTAGGTGCGAGATATGCCAACGGGTGGCTTATCATTGTGGGAGCTAGTAAGACATCGCCGGTGCCTGGAAACGGGATAAGGCGAAGACATGCACGCCGGAGGATCTTACCCAGCTTCGGGGCTCTCCGTGGAGATAACACCCCTACTGCTGCTCTGCGGGGTCTCCGCATGCTCACTAGATGAATCAAGTAGCTACACAACGCTCCTTGAGCTGTTTGGTGGGAGGAGGAAGAAGGGCACGGCTAGCCTGCTTCCTCTCCTTATGTGGTGTCTAGAACTGGTCAGGGCTCGAACCCTTTGCATGGGTGCTCCGGGGGGTTTATATAGGCCTAACCCTCGGGGGTACAATGGTAATCCGGCTGGGCGCGGGGCCCAGCCGTCTGTGACTGCACTCGCCGGCTTCTGCGCCGGCTGCTGGGGCCCGCCGACTGGTGGGTCCCGCCGGCTGCCGGCCCCTTGGTCGACAGGCAGGCCCCACTGTCCAGGGCCTGGTCGGCGGCTGGTTACTGTGGCTCCATCTTGGTAACGTGAGCTTCATCGTGGTAAGCGCGGCTACAGTACCGCCGCCTATCAGGCGATCGCTGTAGCCTTACCGCGTCTTGTCTCCTTAATGGGGCGTCTTCTTCGAGGGAGGCGGCAAGCCGGCTGCGGGGAGCCGGCTCCGTCTTGGGCCGACTGGTTGGAGCCGTGGCTGCCTTCGGGCGTCTCTCTGCTCGAACGGTGGGCCACGCTGGAGGCTCGTCGTGGGTGATGCCAGAGTCAACATGGCAACAGTGCCGCGCCGGACGGGTCACGCCTACCCCGTACGGCGCACTGTGCCAGGCGTGCTCCGGGATTTGGGGGTGGCAGGCTTTACTGTAGCCACGCCCCGTCGCACCACCGTTAGGTGGGTGCAAACTTCTGTTGGTACGGTCTAGACCACTTTATGGGGAGCCGGCTTCTTGGAGTCGGCCTTCTCATGGCCGGCTTCTTTGAGTCGGCCTTCTCATGAGGGCTAAAGTCGGACCGCCTTCCGAGAGCCGGCCTGGGTGGCAGCCGGCAAGGGGGAGGCGGCCCCACGTCTTTGATTCTTGAGAGCCGGGCGGGCTCGTAACTTTTTTCAGAAGGGCCAGGGGAAGCCGGCTAGGCTACCCATGGCTATTTACTCCGACAAGGTCTTTGCAAATTATGTCGTAGCTCACGCTTTGGTTCTACTGTTTTAGATATGTTCCTAGAGTAAATTTAGTTGAGAGTTGACAGTATCAATTATGCGGACTGGGTCCGTAAACTGAGGATTGTCCTCATTGCTGCACAGAAGGATTATGTCCTTAATGCACCGCTCAGTGTGCTGAACCTCTAGCGTCGTTTGTAGATGTTGGGAAACATCTGACATACACGTTTTGATGACTACATGATAGTTCAATGCGTAATGCTAACGGTTTAGAATTGTGGCACCAAAGACATTTTTGAAACGTCGCAGAACATATGAGATGTTCCAAAGACTGAAATTGGGATTTCAGACTAGTGCCCACGTCAAGAGGTATGAGACCTCTGACAAGTTTCTTAAGCCTGCAAACCAAGGGAGAAAAGCTCAATCATTGAGCATGTGCTCAGATTGTCTGAGTACTACAATCGCTTGAATCGAGTGGGAGTTAATCTTCCAGATGAGATAGTGATAGTTCCCCATAGTCATTGCCACCAAGCTATTGGAGTTTCGTGATGAACTATAACATATCAGGGATACACATGATGATCCTTGAGCAATTCACGATGTTTGACACCGCGAAAGTAGAAATCAAGTAGGAGCATCAATTGTTGATGGTTAAACCACTAGTTTCAAGAAGGACAAGGGAAAGAAGGGATACTTCATGAGACGGCAAATCAGTTGCTGCTCTAGTGAAGAAACCCAAGGTTGAACCAAACCCGAGAGTAAGTGCCTCTGTAATGAGGGGAACGGTCACTAAAGCAGAACTACCCTAGATACTTGGTAGATGAGAAGGCTGGCAAGATAGACAGAAGTATTTTTGAAATACATTATATTAATGTGTACTTTACTAGTACTCCTAGTAGCACCAGGGTATTAAAATACCGGTTCAGTTGCTAAGTATTAGTAACTCGAAATAAAAGGCTACAGAATAAATGGAGACTAGCATAAGGTGAGATGACGATATGTGTTGGAAGTGTTTCCAAGGTTGATGTGATCAAGCATCGCATGCTCCCTCTACCATCGAGATTGGTGTTAAACCTAAATAATTGTTATTTGGTGTTTGCGTTGAACATAGACATGATTGGATTATGTTTATCGCAATACAATTATTCATTTAAGGAGAATAATGGTTACTCTGTTTATTTGAATAATACCTTCAATGGTCTTGCACCTAAAATGAATGGTTTATTGAATCTCGATCGTAGTGATACACATGTTCATGCCAAAATATATAAGATAGTAATGATAGTACCACATACTTGTGGCACGGCCATTTGAGTCATGTTGGTATAAAACACATGAAGAAGCTCCATGTTGATGGATCTTTGGACTCACTCATTTTTGAAAAGATTGAGACATGCGAACCATGTCTATTGGTAGATATGCATGAAGAAACTCCATGCAGATGGATCGTTTGGACTCACTTAATTTTGAATCACTTGAGACATGCAAATCATACCACATGGGCAAGATGACTGAAAGGCCTCGTTTTCAGTAAGATGGAACAAGAAAGCGACTTGTTGGAAGTATTACATTTTGATGTGTGCAGTCCAATGAGTGCTGAGGCACGCAGTGGATATCATTATGTTCTTGCTTCACAGATGATTTGAGTAGATGCTGAGTATATTTACTTGATGAAACACAAGTCTGAATTATTGAAAGGTTCAAGTAATTGCAGAGTGAAGTTGACGATCGTCGTGACAAGATGATAAAATTTCTATGATATGATCATAGAGATGAATATCCGAGTTACGAGTTTGGCACACAATTAAGACATTGTGGAAATTGTTTCACAACTAATACCGCCTGGAACACCATAGTGTGATGGTGTGTCCGAACATCATAACTGCACCCTATTGGATATGGTGCATACCATGATGTCTCTTATCAAATTACCACTATCGTTTATGGGTTAGGCATTAGAGACAACCGCATTCACTTTAAATAGGGCACCACACAATTCCGTTGAGACAACACCGTATGAATTATGGTTTAGAGAAACCTAAGCTGTCATTTCTTAAAAGTTTGGGGCTGCGATGCTTATGTGAAAAAGTTTCAGGCTGATAAGCTCGAACCCAAAGCGGATAAATGCATCTTCATAGAATACCCAAAAATAGTTGGGTATACATCCTATTTCAGATCCGGAAGCAAAAGCGATTGTTTCTAGAAACGGGTCCTTTCTCGAGGAAAAGTTTCTCTCGAAAGAATTGAGTGGGAGGATGGTGGAGACTTGATGAGGTTATTGAACCATCACTTCAACTAGTGTGTAGCAGGGCACATGAAGTTGTTCCTGTGGCACCTACACCAATTGAAGTGGAAGCTTATGATAGTGATCATGAAACTTCGGATCAAGTCACTACCAAACCTCATAGGTCGACAAAGATGCGTACTACTTCAGAAAGGTACGTAATCCTGTCTTGGAAGTCATGTTGCTAGACAACAATGAACCTACAAGCTATGGAGAAGCGATGGTGGGCCCGGATTCCGACGAATGGCTCGAGGCCATAAAATCCGAGAGAGGATCCATGTATAAAACAAAGTATAGACTTTGAAAGAACTACTTGATGGTTGTAAGGTTGTTGGGTGCAGATGGATTTTAAAAGGAAGATAGACAATGATGGTAAGTGTCACCATTAAGAAAGCTCGACTTGTCGTTAAGATGTTTCCTGACAAGTTCAAGGAGTTGACTACGATGAGACTTTCTCACTCGTAGCGATGCTAAGAGTCTGTTGGAATCATGTTAGCAGTTGCTGCATTATTTATGAAATCTTGCAGAAAGGATGTCAAAAAAACATTGTTTCCTCGACGTTTTTCTTGAGGAAATGTTGTATGTGATACAACCAGAAGGTTTTGTCAATCCTGAAAGATGCTGACAAGTATGCAAAGCTCCAGCAATCCTTCTAAGGACTGGAGTAAGCATCTCGGAATTGGAATGTACGCTTTGATAAGATGATCAAAGATTTTGGGTTTATACAAAGTTTATGAGAAACTTGTATTTCCAAAGGAGTGAGTGGGAGAACTATAGAATTTTTGATGAATATATGTTGTTAACATATTGTTGATCAAAAATGATGTAGAATTTCTAGAAAGCATGCAGGGTTATTTGAAAAGTGTTTTCGATGGAAAACCTGGATTAAGCTACTTGAACATTGAGCATCAAGATCTATAAGGATAGATCAAAAACGCTTAATAGTACTTTCAAATGAATACATACCGTGACAAGATTTTGAAGGAGTTCAAAATAGATCAGCAAAGAAGGAGTTCTTGGCTGTGTTACAAGGTGTGAGTATTGAGTAAGACTCAAGACCTGACCACGGCAGAAGAGAGAGAAAGGACAAAGGTCGTCCCCTATGCTTTAGACGTAGGCTCTATAGTATGCTATGCTGTGTACCGCACCTGAAGTGTGCCTTGCCATGAGTCAGTCAAGGGGTACAAGAGTGATCCAGGAATGGATCACATGACAGCAGTTGAACTTATCCTTAGTAACTAGTGGACTAAGGAATTTTCTCGATTATGGAGGTGGTATAAGAGTTCGTCGCAAAGGGTTACGTCAATGCAAACTTTGACACTAATCCGGATGACTCTGAGGAGTAAACCGGATTCGTATAGTAGAGAAGTTATTTGGAATAGCTCCAAGTAGCACGTGGTAGCTTCATCTACAAGATGACATAGAGATTTGTAAAGCACACATGGATCTGAAAGGTTCAGACCCATTGACTGATAAACCTCTCTCACAAGCAAGATATGAACAAACCCCATGGGTGTTGGATTCATTACAATCACATAGTGATGTGAACTAGATTATTGACTCTAGTGCAAGTGGGAGACTATTGGAATATGCCCTAGAGGCAATAATAAAATGGTTATTATTGTATTTCCTTGTTCATGATAATTGTCTATTGTTCATGCTATAATTGTATTAACCGGAAATCGTAATACATGTGTGAATACATAGACCACAACATGTCCCTAGTAAGCCTCTAGTTGACTAGCTCGTTGATCAATAGATGGTCATGGTTTCCTGACCATGGACATTGGATGTCATTGATAACGGGATCACATCATTGGGAGAATGATGTGATGGACAAGACCCAATCCTAAGCCTAGCACAAGATCATGTAGTTCGTATGCTAAAGCTTTTCTAATGTCAAGTATAATTTCCTTAGACCATGAGATTGTGCAACTCCCGGATACCGTAGGAATGCTTTGGGTGTACCAAACGTCACAACGTAACTGGGTGGCTATAAAGGTGCACTGCGGGTATCTCCAAAAGTGTCTGTTGGGTTGGCATGAATCGAGACTGGGATTTGTCACTCCGTGCAAACGGAGAGGTATCTCTGGGCCCACTCGGTAGAACATCATCATAATGTGCACAATGTGACCAAGGAGTTGATCACCGGATGATGTGTTACGGAATGAGTAAAGAGACTTGCCGGTAACGAGATTGAACAAGGTATCGGGATACCGACGATCAAATCTCGGGCAAGTACTATACCGGTAGACAAAGGGAATTGTATACGGGATTGATTGAATCCTCGACATCGTGGTTCATCCGATGAGATCATCGTGGAGCATGTGGGAGCCAACATGGGTATCCAGATCCCGCTGTTGGTTATTGACCAGAGAGTTGTCTCAGTCATGTCTACATGTCTCCCGAACCCGTAGGGTCTACACACTTAAGGTTTGATGATGCTAGAGTTGTAGAGATATTAGTATGCGGTTAACCGAAAGTTGTTCGGAGTCCTGGATGATATCCCGGACGTCACGAGGAGTTTCGGAATGGTCCGGAGGTAAAGATTTATATATAGGAAGTCCAGTTTCAGCCACCAGGAGAGTTTCGGGGTCATGGGTATAGTACCGGGACCACCGAAAGGGTCCCGGGGGTCCACCGGGTGGGGCCACCTATCCTGGAGGGCCCCATGGGCTGAAGGGACGTGGGAACTAGCCCCTGGTGGGCTGGTGCGCCCCCCTTGGGCCTCCCATGCGCCTAGGGTTGGAAACCCTAAGGGGTGGGGGCGCCTCCACTTGGCTTGGAGGCCAAGCCACCCCTAGGGCTGCTGCCCCCTCCCTAGACCGATGTGCCAGGTGTCATCCAGTTATTCGCTGTTGTTGCCTTGTCATTGCTTGCGTGTCATGCATTGCATATCATGTCATCATGTGCATATCATTTGCATACGTGTTTGTCTCGTGCATCCGAGCATTTTCTCCGTTGTCCGTTTTGCAATCCGACGCTCCGTTCTCCTCCGGTGGTCATTTCTACCTTCTTCTCGTGTGTGGGTATTAAACATTTCCGGATTGGACCGAGACTTGCCACGCGGCCTTGGTTTACTACCGGTAGACCGCTTGTCAAGTTTCGTACCATTTGGACTTCGTTTGATACTCCAACGGTTAACCGAGCGACCGAAAAGGCCTCATGTGTGTTGCAGCCCAACACCCCTCCAAAGTGGCCCAAAACCCACCTAAACCTTCTCCATCATCTCGGTCATTCAATCACGATCGCGTGGCCGAAAACCGCACCTCATTTGGACTCTCCTAGCTCCCTCTACCTATAAATATGTGATCCCCTCCGAAATATTCGCGGTAAAAACCTAACCTTCGTCCTCCTTGCGCCGCCGGACACGTCCGCCCGGCGGCCGGACATGTCCACCCTGCCCGGCCACCTCACTCCGACCAATGGGGAGCCGCCACGTCACCGCCGCCACCGCCCTCACCCAATCGGACGCCGCCACCTCGCCCGCGCCTCTCTCTCCTCCGCCGTGGCCCGTGGGGCCCGAGTCAGGCCCGCCCGGGCCTGGAGGCGCCCGCCGGCGCTCTTGCGCGCCCAGGCCGCGCCGGACCTCATGGTCGGGCCGCGCCCGAAGTCGCCGCTCGCCGCTGTATGCCTCGCCGCCGCCGCCATGCTCGCCGGCGTCCTGCCCCGCCGCCTCGCTCGCCGGACCACCCCGCGCCACCTCGCCCCGCACGCCTTGCCGGAGCGCGCGCGACCGCCGCCCTTGCCGCGGATCCGGTCGGGCCGGACCGGATCCGGCCGTCCCCGAGGGCCCCGGCCATCCTCCAGCGCCGTCCCGCCGCCCCATCGCCGGAGAGGCCACCGGCATCGTCGTTGACCTCGGAACCCTAGATCTAGATCTGGAGGTGATATTTCCACTAAGTCCCAAATTTCCTAATTCAGATGCTCTTGTTCATCATGCCATAACTCATCATCCGTAACTCTGATTTGAGCATATAGCATATCAAAGTGTTCGTCTCAGAGAGTACATCATTTCGTCTCATTGCATCATTTTCATTTGAGTTCATCTTGATGCCCGAAATGCTGTTAGAAGAGTGCTACTTGAGATAATTGTCAGATCTGTTGCTCCATTTAGATATTTGTCATTTTTGCCATGATTATTGTATGCATGATATGCCCATGAGCTCTACATGTGTTTTGTTAAGGGTTTTGCCATCTATCCAGAGGTGCAACCCATGTATTTTTGTGATGTGTGTGGTGACTAGCACAAGCTTGCAAAGTGAGGCACTTGGTAATGCTGATTTTAGGGACTTAGCATTTCCACTAAGTCCTTGAGCTGTTTATCTCATATGGTCATATGTTCATGTTGTTTCCTAGTGATCCGTGCCTCTTTTGAGGATGATCAGTAAGGATGTTTTGTTAATATTTTAGTGCTATATCCATCCATGTCTTTGTTTGCAATTATGGATCACCCTAGCTTGAGTCAATCGAGCTCTACTTTTGCTACTTCGTGAATCTGGGCAGATTGTCTACTTGTTAGCGATTTTGCGTGGATGTTGTAGTTGATCCGTGCATGCTATGCTATTGTTCTTGCCATGTCTAGCTTGTATTTTGTGTATTCTTGATGAGTGTATGCTTAGTTTGCCATGACTTGCTCTGTAGTGAGTGCATCGAGCTCGTAAACATGCCTACTTGATATCTGTTTCAGCATGCTCCAGTTTTCACTAAGTCTGAAAACTGATTATGTTTTTGCCATGTTCACATGCTTGCAAATGTATTTTCTGATCCCTTTTGGCTCAAGGTCACTAAGGGACTTTTGTTAAGATCTTGGAGTAGCTCCATGCCATGCTTCACTTTGCCATGTTCAGGTCCTGTAGCTTATAGTTTTCATGCTCCGAAGAGTACTATCTGATCTGAAATTCCAGGCTTGTGTTAATTTCACAAAGTCTGAAATCTGTTTACCAAATGCATTTTTGCCATGCTTGTTTGAAACTGTTAATGGATGAATTGGCCGTAGCTCAGTGCTAGACTTTTGTTAAGCATCATGAATGGATCCCTGGCATGTATTTTGATGCCATGTTTGGGTGCTGTAGCATGTTCATCTTGTTGCATTTAGGTGGCCACTTGCTGTAAATCGCAGACCGTGGTCACATTTGCATTGCTTGCCATTTCCAAACCGTAGCGCCGATTCCGGCGTTATTTACATCGTTTTCAAGCGATTTCATCTCATCTTTCCAGTGGCACACTTGGTTTTCCAAGTTGAGGCCAGGTTCATGCATTCCTTGTCCAATCATGCATATGCATCGCATACCGCATCCCGCATATCATACCATGTTCATGTGTTGGTTGTTTACTATGTTGTGTGCTTGTTTCTGGTGTTTGCTTCTTCGGGTTGGTTCCGGTAACGTCGCGTTTGTGAGGACCCGTTCGTCTACGTCCGTTTGTCTTCTTCATGGACTCGTTCTTCTTCTTTGCAGGATTTCAGGCAAGATGATCATACCCTCGAAATCACTTCTATCTTTGCTTGCTTAGTTGCTCGCTCTTTTGCTATGCCTATGCTGCGATACCTACCACTTGCTTTTCATGCCTCCCATATTGTTGAACCAAGCCTCTAACCTACCTTGTCCTAGCAAACCGTTGTTTGGCTATGTTACCGCTTTGCTCAGCCCCTCTTATAGCGTTGTTAGTTGCAGGTGAAGATCGAAGTTTGTTCCTTGTTGGAACATGGAGATGTTGTTCCTTGTTGGAACATGTTTACTTGTTGGGATATCACACTATATCTTATTTAATTAATGTATTTATATACTTGGTAAAGGGTGGAAGGCTCGGCCTTATGCCTGGTGTTTTGTTCCACTCTTGCTGCCCTAGTTTCCGTCATATCGGTGTTATGTTCCCGGATTTTGCGTTCCTTACGCGGATGGGTTATAATGGGAACCCCTTGACAGTTTGCTTTGAATAAAACTCCTCCAGCAAGGCCCAATCTTGGTTTTACCATTCGCCACCTAGCCTTTTTCCCTTGGGAGTCACGCATCCCGAGGGTCATCTTTATTTTAACCCCCCCGGGCCAGTGCTTGTCTAAGTGTTGGTCCGAAATGGGCAGCCTGCGGGGCCACCTCGAGGAAACTTGAGGGCTGGTTTTACTCGTAGCTTGACCTATCCGGTGTTGCCTTGAGAACGAGATATGTGCAGCTCCCATCAGGATGTCAGCGCATCGGGCGGCTTTGCTGGATTTGTTTTACCATTGTCGAGGATGTCTTGAAGAACCGGGATACCGAGTCTGATCGGAATGTCTCGGGAGGAGGTCTATTCCTTCGTTGACCGTGAGAGCTTGTCATGGGCTAAGTTGGGACACCCCTGCAGGGATTTGAATTTTCGAAAGCCGTGCCCGCGGTTATGGGCAGATGGGAATTTGTTAATGTCCGGTTGTAGAAAACCTGAAGTTGACCTTAATTAAAATGCATCAACCGCGTGTGTAACCGTGATGGTCTCTTTCCGGCGGAGTCCGGGAAGTGAACACGGTTGTTGGAGTTATGCTTGACGTAGGTTGTTCTATGATCACTTCTTGATCATAATTGTTCGAACGTGCTTTGCCTTCTCTTCTCGCTCTCATTTGCGTATGTTAGCCATCATATATGCTAGTCACTTGCTGCAGCTCCACCTCATACCTTTTACCTTACCCATAAGCTTAAATAGTATTGACCGCGAGGGTGCGAGATTGCTGAGTCCCCGTGACTCACAGATACTTCCAAAACCAGCTTGCAGGTGCCGATGAGTCCATGCAGATGACGCAACCAAGCTCAGGAGGAGCTCGATGAAGATGTTGTCCTTTGTGTTGTTTCATTCTATTTGATCAGTAGTGGAGCCCAGTTGGGGTCGATCGGGGACCGTGTCGCACTTGGGGTTCTTCTTTTATTTTGGTTCCGTAGTCGGACCTTGACTGTATTTGGATGGTGTAATGTTATATTCATGTAATTGTGTGAAGTGGTGATTGTAAGCCAACTATGTATCGTTTCCCTTATGTATTACATGGGTTGTGTGAAGATTACCTCAGTTGCGACATTGCTTTCAATGCGGTTATGCCTCTAAGTCGTGCTTCGACACGTGGGAGATATAGCCGCATCGAGGGCATTACAAGTTGGTATCAGAGCCTTCCCCGACCTTAGGAGCCCCACTGCTTGATCGAATTAGCGGACGAGTTGAGTCAAGAAAAATGTTTTGAGTCATTTAGGAATTATATATCGGAGAGTTTAGGAATTCTTTTTACTTCCCAGTCTCCTCATCGCTCTGGTAAGGCATCCTGACGTATAGTTTTGACTCTTCTCTTCTCAAATTTCACTAAATTTTTTTAGGATCACGCGGGTATCTTGGAATCGTTCCGATGGTTTTGTGACGAGAACATTGTCTTGGTGCCTCCTGTCAGGGGTTTTGTGGAAGTGTCCCGGGGAGTTGAGCTCTGAGGTGTCGTCGTCATAATTTTATCGTTGCAGTTCTGGAATACCTGAGTTTAGTACGCCGACATCAAAAATCTCTTTTATGCAGTTCGTTGGTGAGATAACCTCGACGCCACCCAGTACTGGGGCGGGAGTGCGGGAGTATCGCCATAACTCGTATAACGGATGTTTTTCCAAGGTTGAGGTAGATGATTTCCGAAGGTTTCTTGGTTATGTGTTGAAGGATGGATACAGCTGGATGTAGGATTTGCTAGTTTGGGTGAGATATTATGCTTCCCCTGTATCCCCAACACCTGATTGCATAACCGGAAAATTTCTGGAGTTTATAAGTGGGAATTCAAGTAGATCTTAGGATATCTTTCTGACAGATGTATGATTTGAAATTGGGGTTCGACGTCTAGTGGTCCGCCAATTCACGGTCGGTTTTACAGTGGTCTCATTGTGTCTTAAAAAGTCCTTGGCTATGCCGACTCGGGGACGCTTCGTATGTCATGTGCACTGCCTTGTACATGATGGTGCTGTATGATCGAGCCCGTGTAGGCCCCACCATGAAAACTTCGGACGAAATCTCTATCATATGTTTGTTCTGGCTTATTCTGCAAGCCAACCCTTTGTTTTTGTTTTGAGTTGTGGTATTCGAGTTGCTTCAATGTCAAGTGTTGATTCCATACCTTCCCCAAATGGTGTTCTCATATTCCTATGTGAATACTAGTCCTTCTTGATCATCAAGTTTGTCATGTCAATTCTTTTCAACCGGTGTGCTTCTCTTCTAGTGGATCCGAACATTTCAACATCCGCAAGATCCAATCTCAGCTTTCTCAACGGTGTCGTTTTCTTCCATCCCAAGTTGCCTTTGTTTTCCCACCCACCCACCCTTTTTCTTCGAGGTCTCAGATTTCTTTATCAAATATCCATTTTATTATGGAAGTCTCTCCATTCTTCTCCCTTCATGTTCTTATCCGATGATTCTCATGAAGATACTACGAAGTTTCTAGTTCATCATTCTCCATTCTTTCCTTTTCCGGTGGATCCAATTCAAGCTTTCGGTGTCGATCATATTCTTTTCTGTATTTCAAATGCTTTTCTCGTGCCGGTGCACCTCATAACCATTCATTTCTCGCTATTCATTTGTTCCGGAGTGCTCAATATATCTCAGAAGGATCGTCTTGTCATTCAAGATCCGTTAATCCTATTTTGAGGATGTTTATCTCATTCAAGCTATTTAACTCAACCGGTGCAATCTCTCCTTCTAATCATTTCAACGGTGTTTTCTTTTCAGTGGGCCCTAACCCACGGGTCTCTTCCCAGGATCTTACCTGACTCTTCTAATTTCTACCGGAGTTATTCTCAAATCCATTTCGAAGTTTGATGTAAGAATGAAGTTTTCATCAGTCAAATGTTTTCTCCAAGATCTGTCAAATTCTTTTCATCATTGGTTCAACTTGCCTATTCTTCTTTATTCCGGAGTTTCTCAACAATTCACGGTGGTGTTTCTCGTCGTCTTCCTCATCATTTGAAGACCGAAGAAGATTTTGCCTCCATATCTTATCCGTTCTCTTCAAGATTCGTGATTCTAGCTTGTGGCCATCCTCTCGTAATTGTTTTGATCGTGAGAATTCTTTTCACCTATCCAGAGTAATTCAAGAGTCTTCTCAGTTTGCTATCCGGAGTCCATCAATTCAAATTTATTCATTCTCAACTGTCAGTTATCATTCTCCAATCTTACCGGTCCTTCGTTCTAGTGATCTTCAATCAGCTCATGATCTCTTTGTTTTCTTGTATCTAAATTCTCTCAAGCTTCTTCATTCATTTGCTAATTCTTACCCGGTGTTTCTTTATCTTCTCATCGTTCTTTTCAATTCTTACGGTGGTTGCTCAAGTGTTCTCTTCCTTCTTCATCATATCAATTCATTCCTTGTTTCAATCCTACCGGTGGTCCATTAAGTTTGTGCTATATCTATCTTAATCCTTTCTACGAGTATAAGTAGTATGCCAAATCCATTGTTTATCATCAATTTAATTGGTGAAGGACAAGCATAACATAATTCTTATTCTTGTTCATCCAAGTGATTAATTCCTTATTCCGGAGTGGTTCATCATACATATTCTTGGTTTCAAGTGCTCATCTTTCTTTCCTAGAGTTCCAAGCTCTAATTATCACGGAGATCCATATAAATCATTACAAGGTTTCACATTGTGTTTCCAACTTCTCTTTCTTTTCGTTATCCTTTTGTTTACCGGAGTACTTCATCAAGGTGCTACATGATAGTTCATCAAGGAAATAATTCCTTCTTCAAGTGTTCATTGAGATTCTTTTCAAAGGAGCTCAAGTATTCTTTATCTTGCATATTAAAGTGCAATTCTTTCAACCGTATCATACGAGGTGGTGTTATGTCATTCTTGATAATTTGAGTTTTGGTTTCATGATTCAAATGTTGTTAAGAATGATATATTTTAAATCCATCAACCTCTTCGTCGGAGGTATCTTGGGTTATTTTCACCTAAAGCCTTCCCTAAGGATTGTTGCTAATTATGGTGCTTATATAGGACCCAAGTTCTTCTTTATCCTCCCAGTGAAATAGTTCCTCCTCTCTTTGTTCTTATCCAATCTTGTTCCCGTTAGTGGCGAGTTGTCACCTCATAATTTTGAGATGTCTTCTATAAGTCCATATCAAGCTTTTCCTTTCATTGTTGGTTTTCCAACAACTCCACTCGACCCTTCTCCTAAAGATGCCTTTTCAAGCTCTTTTGTGGTAGATGTTGGCATTTTCTTCTCCATTCTCCTATTTCAATTATCTATCTTCTATTTCTTTCGTTCCGGAAGCTTGGTGATGTTGCTCTTCTCAACCCATCATCCCATTCATCAAAGGTCAGGTTCTTTTCATGATTATCCGTTTAACCGGAGTGTCGTGCCCTCTTTTCAAGTTCTATCACCTTATCAAGTTCTTATTCAATTCCTTTCTTTTAATCGGAGTGCTGCCCGAAGTTGTTCTTCCTCGTTCCTCTTTTCTAACGGAGTGTTTTCAACCTCGTTCATCTTTGTTGTATTCTTTCTTTCAATTTGTTCAACCTCTCAAGGTTCTTTGGTTTCATTCGTTTGTCAAAGAAGCAACTTAGTTTTACCTCTTCTTTTTCTCTTCCGTTGTCCCTCTGGTGCCATTCTAGATCTCGGGACGAGATCCTTTCATAGTGGTGGAGTGTTGTAACACCCCGTGACCGATGTGCCAGGTGTCGTCTAGTTATTCGTTGTTGTTGCCTTGTCATTGCTTGCGTGTCATGCATTGCATATCATGTCATCATGTGCATTTCATTTGCATACGTGTTCGTCTCATTCATCCGAGCATTTTCCCCGTTGTCCGTTTTGTAATCCGGCGCTCCGTTCTCCTCCGGTGGTCATTTCTACCTTCTTCTCGTGTGTGGGGATTAAACATTTCCGGATTGGACCGAGACTTGCCATGTGGCCTTGGTTTACTACCGGTAGACCGCCTGTCAAGTTTCGTACCATTTGAACTTCGTTTGATACTCCAACGGTTAACCGAGGGACCGAAAAGGCCTCGTGTGTGTTGCAGCCCAACACCCCTCCAAAGTGGCCCAAAACGCACCTAAACCTTCTCCATCATCTCGGTCGTTCAATCACAATCGCGTGGCCGAAAACCGCACCTCATTTGGACTCTCCTAGCTCCCTCTACCTACGAATATGTGATCCCCTCCGAAATATTCGCGGTACAAACCCTAACCTTCGTTCTCCTTGCGCCGCCGGACACGTCCGCCCGGCGGCCGGACATGTCCACCCCGCCCCGCCACCTCACTCCGACCAATGGGGAGCCGCCATGTCGCCGCCGCCACTACCCTCACCCAATCGGACGTCGCCACCTCGCCCGCGCCTCTCTCTCCTCCGCCGCGGCCCGTGGGGCCCGAGTCAGGCCCGCCCGGGTCCGGAGGCGCCCGCCGCCGCTCTTGCGCGCCCAGGCCGCGCCGGACCTCATCGCCGGGCCGCGCCCGACGCCGCTGCTCGCTGCTGTATGCCTCGCCGCCGCCGCCATTCTCGCCGGCGTCCTGCCCCGCCGCCTCGGTCGCCGGACCACCCCGCGCCACCTCGCCCCGCGCGCCTCGCCGGAGCGCGCGCCACCGCCGCCCTTGCCGTGGATCCGGTCGGGCCGGACCGGATCCGGCCGTCCCCGAGGGCCCCGGCCATCCTCCGGTGCCGTCCCGCCGCCCCATCGCCGGAGAGGCCACCGGCATCGTCGTTGACCTCGGAACCCTAGATCTAGATCTGGAGGTGATATTTCCACTAAGTCCCAAATTTCCTGATTCAGATGCTCTTGTTCATCATGCCATAACTCATCATCCGTAACTCCGATTTGAGCATATAGCATATCAAAATGTTTGTCTCAGAGAGTACATCATTTCATCTCATTGCATCATTTTCATTTGAGTACATATTGATGGCCGAAATGCTGTTAGAAGAGTGCTACTTGAGATAATTGTCAGATCTGCTGTTCCATTTAGATATTTGTCATTTTTGCCATGATTATTGTATGCATGATATGCCCATGAGCTCTACATGTGTTTTGTTAAGGGTTTTGCCATCTATCCAGAGGTGCAACCCATGTATTTTTGTGATGTGTGTGGTGACTAGCACAAGCTTGCAAAGTGAGGCACTTGGTAATGCTGATTTTAGGGACTTAGCATTTCCACTAAGTCCTTGAGCTGTTTATCTCATATGGTCATATGTTCATGTTGTTTCCTAGTGATCCGTGCCTCTTTTGAGGATGATCAGTAAGGATGTTTTGTTAATATTTTAGTGCTATATCCATCCATGTCTTTGTTTGCAATTATGGATCACCCTAGCTTGAGTCAATCGAGCTCTACTTTTGCTACTTCGTGAATCTGGGCAGATTGTCTACTTGTTAGCGATTTTGCGTGGATGTTGTAGTTGATCCGTGCATGCTATGCTATTGTTCTTGCCATGTCTAGCTTGTATTTTGTGTATTCTTGATGAGTGTATGCTTAGTTTGCCATGACTTGCTCTGTAGTGAGTGCATCGAGCTCGTAAACATGCCTACTTGATATCTGTTTTAGCATGCTCCAGTTTTCACTAAGTCTGAAAACTGATTATGTTTTTGCCATGTTCACATGCTTGCAAATGTATTTTCTGATCCCTTTTGGCTCAAGGTCACTAAGGGACTTTTGTTAAGATCTTGGAGTAGCTCCATGCCATGCTTTACTTTGCCATGTTCAGGTCCTGTAGCTTATAGTTTTCATGCTCCGAAGAGTACTATCTGATCTGAAATTCCAGGCTTGTGTTAATTTCACAAAGTCTGAAATCTGTTTTTACCAAATGCATTTTTGCCATGCTTGTTTGAAACTGTTAATGGATGAATTGGCCGTAGCTCAGTGCTAGACTTTTGTTAAGCATCATGAATGGATCCCTGGCATGTATTTTGATGCCATGTTTGGGTGCTGTAGCATGTTCATCTTGTTGCATTTAGATGGCCACTTGCTGTAAATCGCAGACCGTGGTCACATTTGCATTGCTTGCCATTTCCAAACCGTAGCGCCGATTCCGGCATTATTTACATCGTTTTCAAGCGATTTCATCTCATCTTTCCAGTGGCACACTTGGTTTTCCAAGTTGAGGCCAGGTTCATGCATTCCTTGTCCAATCATGCATATGCATCGCATACCGCATCCCGCATATCATACCATGTTCATGTGTTGGTTGTTTACTATGTTGTGTGCTTGTTTCTGGTGTTTGCTTCTTCGGGTTGGTTCCGGTAACGTCGCGTTTGTGAGGACCCGTTCGTCTACGTCCGTTTGTCTTCTTCATGGACTCGTTCTTCTTCTTTGCAGGATTTCAGGCAAGATGATCATACCCTCGAAATCACTTCTATCTTTGCTTGCTTAGTTGCTCGCTCTTTTGCTATGCCTATGCTGCGATACCTACCACTTGCTTTTCATGCCTCCCATATTGTTGAACCAAGCCTCTAACCTACCTTGTCCTAGCAAACCGTTGTTTGGCTATGTTACCGCTTTGCTCAGCCCCTCTTATAGCGTTGTTAGTTGCAGGTGAAGATCGAAGTTTGTTCCTTGTTGGAACATGGAGATGTTGTTCCTTGTTGGAACATGTTTACTTGTTGGGATATCACACTATATCTTATTTAATTAATGTATTTATATACTTGGTAAAGGGTGGAAGGCTCGGCCTTATGCCTGGTGTTTTGTTCCACTCTTGCCGCCCTAGTTTCCGTCATATCGGTGTTATGTTCCCGGATTTTGCGTTCCTTACGCGGATGGGTTATAATGGGAACCCCTTGACAGTTTGCTTTGAATAAAACTCCTCCAGCAAGGCCCAATCTTGGTTTTACCATTCGCCACCTAGCCTTTTTCCCTTGGGAGTCGCGCATCTCGAGGGTCATCTTTATTTTAACCCCCCCGGGCCAGTGCTTGTCTAAGTGTTGGTTCGAAATGGGCAGCCTGCGGGGCCACCTCGGGGAAACTTGAGGGCTGGTTTTACTCGTAGCTTGACCTATCCGGTGTTGCCCTGAGAACGAGATATGTGCAGCTCCCATCAGGGTGTCAGCGCATCGGGCGGCTTTGCTGGATTTGTTTTACCATTGTCGAGGATGTCTTGAAGAACCGGGATACCGAGTCTGATCGGAATGTCTCGGGAGGAGGTCTATTCCTTCGTTGACCGTGAGAGCTTGTCATGGGCTAAGTTGGGACACCCCTGCAGGGATTTGAATTTTCGAAAGCCGTGCCCGCGGTTATGGGCAGATGGGAATTTGTTAATGTCCGGTTGTAGAAAACCTGAAGTTGACCTTAATTAAAATGCATCAACCGCGTGTGTAACCGTGATGGTCTCTTTCCGGTGGAGTCCGGGAAGTGAACACGGTTGTTGGAGTTATGCTTGACGTAGGTTGTTCCAGGATCACTTCTTGATCATAGTTGTTCGAACGTGCTTTGCCTTCTCTTCTCACTCTCATTTGCGTATGTTAGCCACCATATATGCTAGTCGCTTGCTGCAGCTCCACCTCATACCTTTTACCTTACCCATAAGCTTAAATAGTCTTGATCGCAAGGGTGCGAGATTGCTGAGTCCCCGTGACTCACAGATACTTCCAAAACCAGCTTGCAGGTGCCGATGAGTCCATGCAGATGACGCAACCAAGCTCAGGAGGAGCTCGATGAAGATCTTGTCCTTTGTGTTGTTTCTTTCTAGTTGATGAGTAGTGGAGCCCAGTTGGGGTCAATCGGGGACCGTGTCGCACTTGGGGTTCTTCTTTTATTTTGGTTCCGTAGTCGGACCTTGACTGTATTTGGATGTTGTAATGTTTTACTCATGTAATTGTGTGAAGTGGCGATTGTAAGCCAACTATGTATCGTTTCCCTTATGTATTACATGGGTTGTGTGAAGATTACCTCACTTGCGACATTGCTTTCAATGCGGTTATGCCTCTAAGTCGTGCTTCGACACGTGGGATTTATAGCCGCATCGAGGGCGTTACACCGGCGCCCCCCTAGGCCCCTATATATAGTGGAGGGGAGGGAGGGAAGCCGCACCTGAAGCCCTGGCACCTCCCTCCCTCCCGTGACACCTCTTCCTCCCTGCTTGCGCTTGGCGAAGCCCTACCGGGATCCCGCTACTTCCACCACCACACCGTCGTGCTGCTGGATTTCCTTCAACTTCTCCTCTCCCCCTTGCTGGATCAAGAAGGAGGAGACGTCTCCGCTCTGTACGTGTGATGAACGTGGAGGTGCCGTCCGTTCGGCGCTAGGATCATCGGTGATTTGGAGCACGACGAGTACGACTCCATCAACCCCGTTCTCTTGAACGCTTCCGCTTAGCGATCTACAAGGGTATGTAGATGCACTCCCCTTCTCTCTCGTTGCTAGTCTCTCCATAGATTGATCTTGGTGACACGTAGGAAAATTTTGAATTTCTGCTACGATCGCCAACACCGCTCCTGAGCAAGTCAGCAAGGGGAAAGTCCGCTGCATTTTTTTCTGAATTTTGCCTGCTCCAATTGAAAGCGGCCGGAACCAAGGTAGTAGACATATCTACAAGCACCTGTTTTGCGGCAGCTACCGCTGTTGCGACTATCTCAGATGATCTCTTTTCAATCGCAATCTCAATCTTCTTGTCGACGTTCTCTTCAGTTAGCCTCCTTCTTTCCTTTCTCTCCTCCATGGTCTCACGGTAGTACTTCTTCCACGTGGCGTCGCCTCCGACACCGTGCACGCGTCCATATGACGGTCGAGTCTCCACCGGGAGTCCTTTCAATATGTTAAACGCCCGGTTGAATGGAGTGTCCCACTTGGGCCTCGCCAATGCCTCAGACGGCGAGTCGCTTTCGGCCGCAATCCTGTGCTGCTCTCTCTGCAAAAGGCACAAGGATCATTTACAAATATGACTAACGTGCAGTCGAAATGATCAGAAACTAAAATTACCAGCAGTCTAATGAACTCCGTCGTGACCGCGTTCTTCTTGGAAACCTTCTTCACTGGGTCCCAACGATGCCGGGCCCTGAGGACGTCACACTCCTACGAGATGGTGAACTCCGCCAAGGGGTATGGGATGCCCAGAATCGCGGCTTCCGCGTCCTCCTTGGCCCATATGGATCTCATCCCGCCGTAACCACGGCTTCCGAGGTGGTGGCACCCAATGTTCTTATGTTGAAGCCCCTTCATGTACCCTGACTTTTTTTGGCATCTTCGGCCTCACAAGCCGCCTTGAATATTTCAAAGTGCTCTTCCGTGATTGTCGGATTATCCTTTACAATCTCGTAGTAGGGTTCCTTTTTGTTGAAGATCCGATATTTCACCCTTGCTTTCTAGGCGGCCAACACGTCGCTAAACTTGCTCATGGCGTGTTTGTTTATCTTCTTCATTGTCGGGTCCTTATCTGGATCTTTATAATCCTTTTCATTCCGGCCCGGGAACAAGAATATCTGGTGCAGCTTCTTTAGGAGGGAGGGCCTCATATTATCTAACTTTTTTAGTTTCTCATCGTTGAGGGTGGCGGTTGTCCGTATGATGCAGCCAATTTGATTACCGTAGCACGCGCGTGCTTCCTCGGGCGCGTTTGGCTAAAAATTGCCGTTGTCCACCTCTGTGACAACCAGTCTAGTAGTCCTGAGCTTGTTAGGAAGTTTTCGCCTCTTTGCTTTCGGTTCTATACCGGCTCCGCTCCCCGAGGCAGTGCCGGTCTCAGTCTCAGCGCCGGTCTGCGTGTCGGTCTTAGTCCCCGAGACGACCGGTGGGACCGACAACAACATCGGTTGATCCTCGGCAAGGCTCAAAAATTCATCTGCCGCCAGGTAGACGTCGTCGCAATCACCAGAACCCTGTCCTTCAGCGTTGCTAGACATGTTTTCTATGATTAAATCTAGTAAATTAATTCTAGACCTAATAAAATGAATAATGACATACAAAAGGCCTATGTTTTGCAGGAACGTTGACTCCTTCCTGGTGCGGCAACTCCTGGGCACTCGATATGTCCTAGTTTGTAGCACAAGTCATGCCGAAATTCACGGAAAATTTTGGCATGACCTTTGCTGAAAAGTGGACAAATCGAGAACCTGAAATTTGCAGGAATGGAAATGAATCAACATTCCGGCAAAACATAGGCCACTCAGCTTCATTCCGTGGAAAAAACAAAAGGCCACTTGGGCACAATCGAAACATGGGCAAACACAATTGAGGAATTTGCATATATCCTGACCACTTCAAATTTGCATGTCCTAGCGTTTTACACTTCAAGAAAATCTACACAAATCTCATGCTCTCTCAAACTCAATTCAAAAACCAAATATAGATTTTATTTAGTTAACTACTGAACTAAAATTTTCTCTAAACTAAAGCCTACTTCCCTAATTAACATCTAGTTAAACAAACTCAATTCAAAAACTAAACCCTACTGAACTAATTAACATCTACATTATCTACTACTTAACATCGTCTATTATTACCCTAACTAGAGAACATCACCATTATCTACTACTTAACATTAACATCTATTAACTAAAAAGGATGGGTGGGGGGCTTACAGAGAGGGGAGAGACGGTGGCGGGGAGGTGCACGGCGACGGAGGTAGGGGCGGCGAGGGCGGGCTCAGGATCTGGACACGGCGGTCCTGGCGGGCTCGGGGGCGGTGAGGTCGAGGGCGGCGGTGGTGAGGTCGAGGAAGGCGACGGTGAGGTCGAGGGCGGCCTGAGAGGCGGCGACGGTGAGGCTGGGTGGCCTCGGGTGGCGGCCGTGAGGATGAGCGCGGCGTCGACGCCTGCAGGAGATGGCGGCGAAGTGGGGGCAACGGCGAAGTGGGGGAGACGGCGGCGAAGTGGGCGAGGGATCGATTTGGGGGAGAAGTGGTGGCCGGGGGGAAACCGTTTTTGGTTAAGTCAAAAGTAACGGTAGCATGTTACAGAAAACGCGCTACAGCTAAGTTAGCTATAGCGCGTTTCAGAAAGCGCGCTACTGCTACGTCTTCACCATTTTTCCTTTTCATTTATTTTTATTTACATTATATATTTTTCCTTTCTCCTTTTTCTATTTATTTCATTTTAATTTACCTCTCTATTCATTTTTCATTTTATTTTCTTTTCGTTAGCAGTAGCGATTTACGCATTAACACGCTGCTATAAGTTTATTAGCGGTAGCGCGGTTTTTGGAAGATCGCTACTACTATGTGTAGCCCATCGGCTAAGTGATTGGAATTTTAGTAGTAGCGAGTTTTCGGTGAGACGCGCTACTGATATATGTCCATCTGCAGGGTGCTTATTTTGCACGCGCTACTGTTGTCTAGCAGTAGCATGCTGTTTTAACAAGCGCTACTGCTAAAGTTCTCTATATAACGTTTTCCCTAGTACTGGCGGTTGGCTGCTTTAAACGATAGTTTGTGGTGGTTTGTCGAGGCCACACTCGATGCCTTCGACGAAGACTACAAGGTGTTTTCTCAGCATGCACGTGCTTAGCTCAACTCGAGAGCCAGCAAGGCAAAAGAATGAATACTCATACATAGGAGAAGATTATCATATAGATAAAAAGGTAGCCCCCGAGTGTGCCTCGGGGTACCTGTTGTCTTTACTTTGTACAAAAGGTAGCATGGTATGTACACTTCATCAACTGTAAAACGAACAGAGAAGGTTCACATTCCATGGGTGCTCTGACTCTTGGCTGGCTGTGTCCCTCTTGCCTGCCTTGGGCTTCTGTGCGTCGATGAGGTAGTAGGAGTCATTGGCCAGGGCCTTGCTGATGATGAAAGGCCTCTCCCAAGGAGCCGAGAGCTTGTGTTGGCCTGCTGTTCACTGGATCAGTCGGAGCACAAGGTCGCCCTCACAGAAGGTAAGCGGCTTGATCTTCTTGTTGTGGTAGCGGGGTAGGCTCTGCTGGTAGATGGCGGACCGGCTGAGTGCTAGCAGCCAGGCCTCTTCGAGCAGATCAATGTCGTCTTCACGTGCCTCTTTTGCTTCTGCCTCCATGTAAAGGGTGATGCGAAGAGACTCAATCTTGATAGCCGTTGGGATGATGGCCTCGGCCCCATACACGATGAAGAAATGTGTGAAGCTGGTTGATCTGTTTGGCATAGTATGGAGACTCCAAAGGACGGCCGACAGCTCCTTGATCTAGCAGCCGACCGAGTGCTCCAGTGGCTCGACCAGCCGAGGCTTGATGCCGGATAGGATGAGGCTGTTTGCTTGCTCCACCTGGCCGTTTGATTGTAGGTGGGCAACCGACACGAGGTCCAGTGGGATGCGCTACGTGATGTAGAAACGGGCCAAGGCGCCTTTGGCGAAGTTTGTGCCGTTGTCGGTGAAGATGCTGTGCTGGATGCTGTGTCGAATGGTGATGCCCGCAATGAATGTGATGGCTATGGGGCCGTTCAGCTTCTTGATTGGCCTCGCCTCAATCCACTTCGTGAACTTGTCCACAACAACCAGCAGATGGGTCATGATGCCGCGTGCTGTCTTGAATGGGCCCACCATATCCAACCCCCATACGGCAAATGACCAAGTGATGGGAATGGTCTTTAGTGTTGAAGCCGGCAGGTGCTGCTTGGTGTTGAAGCGCTGACACCCCTTGTACTTTTGGACCAACTCCTTGGCACCTTCCGGAGTGACCGGCCAGAAGAAACCATGGCGGAAGGCTTTGGCGACGAGGGCTCTGGAGGCAGCATGGTTGCCAAATTCACCTTGATGGATATCTACAAGGATAACAATGCCCTTCTCCGGCTCAAACAGCGCTGGAAGACATCAGTCGCACTGCGGCTGACGAGCTCTTTGTTGATGATTGTGTACGCAGCTGCCCAGTGTTGCACCTGTCAGGCCAAGACCTTGTTGGCTGGTAGCTCGTGGCTCAACAAGAAGTTGAGGATGGGCCACGCCCAAGACGGGGCATCCACCACTGTCATGATAGCAACCGGTGTTAGGGCGGCCGGGTTGGGAGGCGGTGTGTTGGAGCCAACGAGTCCTTGTTGCGTCGTTGAAGTCCCTAGGCCGACTACAATAGTCCTCGGGCCGGGTTCTGGAGTCCTCAGGCTGGGTTTGGGTGCTGCAGCCCTCAGGCCTCCTCTAGAAGTCCCCGGGCCAGTCGGTGAAGTCCCCGAGCCGGATCCGGCTGCCCCAGGGTCAGCCGAAAGGAGGATGGATTTTGGTTCTGGCGAAGGTTGGATAGACGGCTTGCACAAACAGTCGAGGGAGACGCCTGCTGGAATGGCCTGCCAGGAGAGCCAATCCATGTGTCGGCGTACTGGGAACCAGGATACCCAGACTTGCCTGTCTGCGGCCCACGTCGCGTTCCTGGTACGGCCCGGTAGGGCCCAGCTGATCGACCAGCTGCTCAAGACCCTCGCGAGGGGGCTAGCCCTGGCGAGGAGAACGACGAAGGCCTCCTCAGGGAGCAGCCTCACCTAGGCTGCTCCAAAGGGGCAACCAAGACCTCTCCCAAGAGTGGCCTTAGCTAGGCTGCTTCAGGAGGGCGGAGATCTCAAGGCAAGGGCTGCCTCAGGAGGAGGCAGTGACGCAAGCCATGACGAACCGTGCCAACTTTCATATCGGTGCAAAGGAGACCACGCAGGCGCAGGTTCCCGAGGGGCGAGACAAAGGTTTCCCCTTTGGTGCAACAAGATCGAAGACCGCAAGGACGACAGGAAGGATGTCATCGCCGAGCCCACCACCGCGTCACCGCCTGCCCTCTTTGCAGGCGAAGACCACCTTTTGTCAGGATAGGAGCGTCTTTGTGTTCCCGCTCAAATGGCCGTTGTGGGATTCCCTTCCCGCCTAAACATTTCGGGGGAAGAGGACCCTGGCCATCTATATAAGTAGCTAGGGTTCCTAGCATAGAGAAGGACCAACCCATTGGGACTTAGCATAGCAAAGGAGCAAGAACATCCGCTTCCTCACCCCTCTCGAGCTCGCCTCCTGAGCTCAGGAAACCACTGTATTTCTTCATACTCGAGCCCTCGCGAGGCCAATCCACTAAAGCAGGACGTTGGGTTTTACACCGCAAGGTGGCCTGAACCTGGGTAAACTCTTGTGTGCTCTACTTGTTTGCTTGCTTGCATTCCATTCCCACAACAAGGAGAAGAGCGAGGCGCTAGGTAGACGTGTAGTGGGAGAGATCTTCATCACACCCCTGTGTTTGAATCTTAAGGGTTTTGCGGAGCCCGAAATCCGACATTTGGCGCGCCAGGTAGGGGGCGTGTCGAAATCTCGCTTCTCCGACGACCTCGCTCCGCTCTTCTCCGTCGACCTCGTTTCACCGCCATGGTGGACACTCGCCGAGCACGTGCCGCCCGCCGCGCCGCCAACGTCACTCAGACGGCGCCCGGGGGCAACGGCGCACCACTCCGCCCCAACTCGCCGGTCGTCAACGCGGCCACGGACCCAGCCGTTCACGAGCAGCAGGACTCGTCGTTGCCGCTGTCCGTGTGGCGCAAAGGCCGCACGGCGACCCTGTCACCTTCGCCGGCCGCAGCGTCGTACTCGCTGGTCCGCAGCGGGCCGGTCTACCAGCAGCCTATGCTACTGATGGCGCGGGAGCTCCTACGCTACCGTCCGGCGGACGACCTCTACGACGAGTGGCTCCACTGCATCACCGAGCTCGTCAACGCCGCCGGGGAGGTGCCCGCACCAACCCATTCCTCTCGCCCTCCGTCGCCCATGGCGGGGAACGAGGACCACGACGCTCCGCCCCCACCTCCACCGCGCGGCACCGGCCAGGGGCTCAGGCGCGAGGCTCCATGGCGCGAACAGCCCCGCAGGGCCCCCGCGCGCGACGAGGAGAGCTGCCTGGTGGTCCCGCACCCCCAGGCAGAAGCGCGCGTGCTCCCCGCTCAGCAGCACCAGAACCGCTCCCCACAGGAGGTGGTGGCGCCCGCACCCCAAGATCCAGCACCGCAGGCGCAGGGAGCACCAGCAATCATGAGCGTTGCTGGATGCCGCGCCCTAGCTCCTGAGCTACGGCGCCTCGTCTAGCCCGGCAAGTTCAAGCCGGACTTGCCTCCGCGTTACGACGACACCGCTGACCCGGCGGAGTTCCTCCAGCTCTACGAGCTCAGCATCGAGGCGGCGAACGACACCAAGTAGGTCATGGCGAACTGGTTCCCCATGGCCCTCAAGGACGGTGCGCGCTCCTGGCTCCTGAACCTTCCTCCAGGATCCATCTCTTCTTGGGAGGAGCTTCGTGAGCGCTTCATTGCCAACTTCCAAGGTACCCGCGACCGAGCTCCAGCAGCCGTAGACCTGCGCCGTTGAAGCAGCAGCCTGGGGAGACCCTGCAGAAGTACATCCAACGCTTCAACACCGTGCGCCTCAAGATCCCCAGGGTCTCCGACGAGGCCATCATCTCGGCTTCTCTGACGGTGTCCGCGATGTCAGGATGAAGGAGGAGCTTGCCATCCACGAGGAGCTGTGCACGGCCCTCAAGATGTTCAATCTTGAGGCGAAGTCCGCCAGGGCAGAGGAAGGCCGCCTCTCCCTCCTGGAACTGCCTGAGGCGGAGGCCAATGACAAGAAGACCAAGGCTAAGGAAGCAAAGCGCAAGGGACTAGCTGTGCTGGCCGTGGAGCCAGAAGTGAAGCGCGGCTGCGGCTACAACGACCCTCCAAGAGACAACCGTTCGTACTGCGTCTTCCATGATGTCCATAGCCATAACACCAGCGACTGCCAAGAGCTCTGGGCGATGCGCGGCGGGCACGTCGGGTAGCGCCCTGAGCGCGACAACCGTGGCTACGGCCGCGGAGGAGGCTGTGGCGGAGGACGCGGGGACGGCAGGAACTCGCGCCAAGGATGGCGTGATCAGCCTCGTGAAGACCGCTGGAAGGAGCAGCCTCGTGACGCCCCTGGCGCGACCAGCCTCGCAAGGGTCGCCCTTAGGGCAACGCGGGCCTACCTCTGCTGTCACCACCGCTAAGAAGGAACGACGATGACCGCCAGGGAGACGAAGCAGGGGGCTTCCAGGAGCCACGCGGGGTCGCGTGCATCCTGGGAGGAGCCCGTGCTCCGGCTTCTCACCGCATCTTCAAGCAGTTCGCTCATGAGGTGAATGCGGCGCTCCCCAGGCCTGACACTGCGCGCAACCTCAAGTGGGCCAAGAAGATCATCACCTTCGACCCCAAGGATCAGCTCAGGTGCACCGCTGCGCTAGGAACTCTCCCGATGCTCTACACAGCGACCATCAGTAACGTCCGCGTGACCAAGACCCTCATTGACGGTGGGGCAGGGCTCAACGTCCTCTCCGTTCAGATCTTCGAGACTCTTCAAGTACCCTACGATCAGCTGCACCCGACCAAGCCATTTTACGGAGTCACAGATGACTCCACCCTCCCGATGGGGCAGGTCCGCCTCCCCGCCAGCTTTAGCGACCGCGACAACTACCACACCGAGCTCATCAACTTCGACGTCGCCAACATCAACCTCCCATACAACGCCATCCTACGGTATCCGCCCCTCTTCAAGTTTATGGTGGCGACCCATCACGGCTACAACGTCCTCAAGATGCCTGGAAGCGTTGAAGTCATCACGATCACCTGCGACGAGAAGGAAGCAGTATGTTCTCTGGAACGCGCCTACCAGACTTCGGCGATCGAGAGCTCCGACAGAGACGGAGCCGTCTTCGCCCTGATGACCGCCCCCAAGAAGAAGAAGCAACTGCTCGACTCTCAGGCCTCGGGGGCTCCCGACGGCACCACCTCAAGCTCCGCGCCTGCTGATGAGGCGCCTTCCGCCCTCTCATAGGGAGGCGCCCCCGGCGCCCCTCTCAAGATGGGCTCGGGGGCTCCCCTCAGGGGGACCCCGGACCTGGTCGTGAGGGAGGTGCCTGGGGACTACTCGCGGGCGCGCCCCACCGTGCGTCGTCATGAGCCCAGCGTGAGCCTCATAATGCTGGGGGCTCAGGACCCCATCGACCAAGCTACCAAGGAACCTTACCCACCTACTCAAGACCCAAGCAACCAGTTCCGCATCTGCATCGACATCCCGAGCCTCAACAGGGCTGCCGCCCAGGGCCTCTTCCAGCCGATGGCGGTCGGCTGGAGGAGGGCCTTCCCCTCTGGCCTCCGCAACGCGGCCGCCACATACCAGCACTTCGTACAACAAGTCGTGGGGGCTCAGGAGGCTCAGCGGCAGGCGGTCCTGACGGAGCAGGACCAGGACCCCCGCGACCGCTGAGGGCCTCCGGAGCCCCTGGGCCTTGGGAGCTCGGCTCTCCTCAGGAGCAACCTGCATGGCTCGCGTCACTAGCTACCCCAACTCCTCTTCAGCGGCAAGTACCAGGTGATGTCTCAGGTATTCCGTCGAGGGCGCCCCTCGGGCTGCATCATCCTTGAGCTGCTGGGGGCTTACCCCCACAGCCGTCTCTTTTTGCGCATGAATCAGAACTGGTTGCTTCCTTTCGCATTATCTATATGGTTGGCACCCTCACCGCCACTAAGGTCATGAGCCCTTGTGATCCCACCCGCGACCGCCCCATGATTAAGGACTGGCACGGCGTCTGTGCTCGGGTCTGTCCCTGCAGCGTCGCTAAACCCAAGGGCTGAGCTCTGTCTCGTGAGCCATTCCTGTGATGTCACCTCCCGTGGTCCTTGGTGCCTTGTTCTCGCATGGGCTAATCACTGGTGGGTAAGTAGGGGCCCGTGGCAGGTGTCTCACTCCCGCAGGAACCGTGCCCCGGTTGTTTATCTTTTGGACTATAGCATGAGAAGACTGGGCACGGCGTCTGTGCTTGGGTCTGTCCCTGCAGTGTCGATAAATCCAGCGGCTGAGCTCTGTCTTACGGGCCAGTCCCGCTAACGTCACCTCCTGGGGTCGTTGGTGCCGCGGCCTTCTCATGCAATGCCCTCTAGAGATGCATTCGGCGCACGTCTAGGCAACCCATCTCTTTTCACATTTTGCAGAAGAAGACTTAGGCGCAACCCGCCTCAGGCGCAACCCGCCTTAGGGTAGGGTCTCGTGAGTGATGCGTAAGCTCGCGAGAACTTCCTCAGAGTCGTTCAGCTCGTCCTGAGGAGGGACCATATACACCCTGGCTGTCCCGCCATGCAAGCCACATGTCCGGACGGGCTGTACACGCCCGAGAGTCTCTCCCGGTGGGAGGCTCCCCTCCCATGATCCAGTGGAAGTGCTTAGCTCCGCGCTGGCAAGACCGAGGAGCGGTTGTGCCCACGAACCAGTGGAAGCACCAACCTCAGGGAGCTTTTCAGCTCACGACGCTCACAACTTCTCCTTGGAAGGGTATCGCGAGGGGGGCTAGGCACGGGTGCTATGCTCAGGTCACGCCTGGCAGACGCCACCCTACCAGGTGCCCAGACACCTGGCTTTCTCGCACCCCCATCCTAGGCGAAGGCTCGTGAGCAAGGTATGGTGCTCGTTCTCCCTCATGAGAGCCATTCATACGTCAAGGGGGACCCCCTGGGCATCGCGACCCAGGGGACTCACTAGTCACGTAGCCCCTCACTCCTTGGGCCCGGTGCTCAACGACGGTCGAGGTATGCGCGGGGCTAGGCCCTGCCGACGTAGAACGCAAACGGGTCGCTTGAGCATTAAGAGGGACCCCTGGGCATCGCGACCCATGGGCCTCACTAGTCACGTAGCCCCTCATTCCTTGAGTCTGCCCTGGTGACCCGGAGGGCTCAGTGGCGATCGAGGTATGCGCGGGGCTGGGCCCTACTGACGCAGAGGATTTAAGCAAACATGAATGGAAGCAAGCACGGAAATCATAGAATTCAAAGCCTAGCTATTACAATAAGCTCAAGTTCATCAAACTCAAACAAGTCTCACGCCTCCCAGAGGCACTCGCATTCTCCTCAGCAGGAACAGGTCAGGCATCACCGGACGCGCCGACATCAGCTTCCGCCTCTTCAGACGCATCAGCAGCAGCCGGAAGGAACGCCTCCACCAACTCTTTGACCTTCTCCGCCACACACTCAGCAGCCGCGCCCCCAGGTTCGCGGCCATCGGCTGGGATAGCGTGGCCAGGTCAAAGCTGGGGTCACGAAGGAAGAGATGGCCGCACACCTGCGCCAAGGTGGAGGTAAGAAGCGATCGGCCCTCGGTATCAGCTAACTGACCGATTGCAGATGCCACGTCGCCCAGGGCCTTCACGAGCGCAGCTAGGAGCCCGGTGGTGCCATCCTCCGGGGTGGCCAGCGGCTCTTCGAACCCCTCCCAGTAGGTGATGTGCAGCAGCCTGCAGGCCTCGATCTCGAAGGCGGCGAGGGCCTCATGGCCCACCATCGCCGTCTTCTCGGAGGCTGCGAGGGCGTCCTCCCTGGCCTTCAGCTCGCACTCGCACTTGGCTTGGGACGCCTTGGCTTCCTCGGCCTCTGTCTTCAGCTTCTCCAGGCTCGCGCGGTCGGTGAGATGCTCCTCCTGCAACCACGATGTCTCGGCCTTCTCGCCCTGGAGCTCCTTCTCCAACCTCTCAAGCTCCAGGGCGTGCTTCGCGCTCTCCTCACGGAGGGTCTTAAGTTCGTCTTCCGCCTCCTGATGACGCTTCTCGGAGGATGCTGCCTGGGCTTCCGCGGTCTCCCGCGCCCGTGCAGCCGAGGCAACCTCCTCCCGACCCTCGGCAATGGCCGCCGAAGCCTGACTCCAGGTGGCCTGCACAGACTCCTCCGCTTGCAGCCACCCTGAGAGTAGGCCCAAGTGGGCGTCCACCGCAGGGTCATCATCGTCCCGAAAGACAACGCGGAGCTGGTTCAGCGTAGGGAAGGCCGCCTCCAAGGCCTCGGGACCAGGCCTCACCTGCTGACGAGGGAGCGCCACCATGACCGCCTGCTCTGCTGAGGGCTTGGGGGCTCCCGGTCCCTTCACTGGCATGGCGGGAGTAGGGGTCACCTGGTGCTCGCGAGGAGCTACGGCGGAGTCCACTGGATGCGTCGCCACCACGCGCTCAGCAGTTTGGCTGGCTGAGGCATGTGGCACCGCGGCGGCAGCGGCAGCAGCAGCAGGAGGGGCGGGACTTCGAGAAGTGGCCCCTCCCTTCATCTTCTTCAGCACGCCGCCAATGCTACTTCATCAAGAAATGCGCGTCAGAAGCGCAACGGGCAATAGAATAATGGAAGAACCTGCATTCACGCGTCAGAGGCCTGGCGCGCCCTCCTCTTCGCCAGCAGATCGGCAGCGGCTTCCTTCGCCGGGGGCACGCCGCTGCCCCGAACGTTGGCGAGACGCGAGGCCAAAGATTTGGGCACAACAGTGGCCGCTGGCCTTGCTGGGGCAGAGCTCCGCCCGGGAGTCGCTGCGTCGCTCCCTTCGGACGAAGAGCGTCCAGATCAACGCGGGGTGACGGCCTTGGGCTGCCCAGCGACTCCAGCCCTCGGCGGCAGCTCCTCAACGGATCCCGCGGAGGAGGCGTCATCAAGATTCAGGTCCAGGTCCCTGAGGGCTTTCTCAGAGTCTTCCTCCTCCTCCTCGCTCTCCTCTTCGCCGCCAGAAGATACATCAACCGTGGCCGTAGCAGGCGCGGCCACCTCGACATAGCCCGATACGGCCTTCAACTGCTCGGCCTTGTCAGGACGACGGTACAACGGTAGGTGGGCCACCAGAAGGTCCGCAGGCATCGTCTCCAGGAGAATGCCTGAGGTGAGGTCCAGATCAGAAGAGGGCAGCATCCCCGAGCGTAGTCGGAGCTTGTCGTCATCCCCCATCAGCTCCCACATGGGACGTGAGTGCGCCTGGAGTGGCGCCAGGCGCTGCCTCAGGAACTCCTTCACGATCTGTCCTCCCTCGAGCCTCGAGGCCATATCGGCCTCAATCCTCGCCAAGACGGTCCCAGCCTCGGGATCAGTAATCTTCACATGGCTCCAGCAGGCGCGCTTCCGCGGACGGGCGGTAGGCAGCGCCAGCAACGGGTGCGTGCACTGAGCATCCAGATAGACCCATCTCTTCCGATGGGTGTCTATCTTCTTCCCCACCTTTTCATCAACCGATAGCCCTTGCGCTGAAAGACGAAGGAGATGCACGCCGAGCACGGGCCCTCCTCGTACAACCGGACATCAAAGAAGTGGCGGAAGAGGGCGACAGTCGGCCTCACTCCCACGAACGACTTGCAATAGATGGCGAACAACGACAAGACGAGGAGGGAGCGAGGCTAGATATGAAGGGAGTGCACCTGGTAGTGGTCCAAGATCACGTAGAAGAATTCAGAGAAGGGCGGCACAAGCCCAACGGAGATGCTGTGGAGGAAGAAGGGGTAGCAGGTCGTCGTCAAGGCCAGCACAGTAGCCGACCCAACTAGGATCTTCGTCGGGCCATGCTCGTTGTGCTCGCTTGACAGGAAGGACTGGACTTCCGCATTGTCCCCCTCCGTGGCGACAGAAGACTCCTCGAGCGCCGCCACGGGAGAGGAACCAGGCCCGGACGCTTGTGAGGTGCCCTTGCCCTTTTTCGCCATTGCCGAAGGCATCGTGGAAGGTAAGGGATCTGAGAAGATTGGAGGCGGAGGAGAAGGGGATCTGAGCAAAAAGGAAGGGGAGCAATAACCCCTGTGCGGTGAAGACAGTCTCTTTTGTCAAGCCACACGGCTACCAAGGCTGCGTGGGGAGTGGAGTTGTCATGCCCATCCAACTGTCAGGCGCCAGCCTGGCCCATAGACTTTGGGGCCCGCGGTGCTTCATCCTCGGCCAGGCTTCACCCCGAAGCCAACTTCGCGCGCGCCTTGGGCCCGGGGGCTACTGTCGGCGTACTGGGAACCAGGGTACCCAGACTTGCCTGTCTGCGGCCCATGTCGCGTTCCTGGTACGGCCCGGTAGGGCCCAGCTGATCGACCAGCTGCTCAAGACCCTCGCGAGGGGCCAGCCCTGGCGAGGAGAACGACCAAGACCTCCTCAGGGAGCGGCCTCACCTAGGCTGCTCCAGAGGGGAAACCAAGACCTCTCCCAAGAGTGGCCTCAGCTAGGCTGCTTCAGGAGGGCGGAGATCTCAAGGCAAGGGCTGCCTCAGGAGGAGGCAGTGACGCAAGCCATGACGAACCGTGCCAGCGGGCGCCAGCGCGCGCCAGCGGGCGTAGTTTCCCGAGGGACGAGACAAAGGTTTCCCCTTTGGTGCAACAAGACCGAAGACTGCAAGGACGGCAGGAAGGATGTCATCGCCGAGCCCACCACCGCGTCACCGCCTGCCCTCTTTGCAGGCGAAGACCACCTTTTGTTAGGATAGGAGTGTCCTTGTGTTCCCGCTCAAATGACCGTTGTGTGATTCCCTTCCCGCCTAAACATTTCGGGGGAAGATGACCCTGGCCATCTATATAAGTAGCTAGGGTTCCTAGCATAGAGAAGGACCAACCCATTGGGACTTAGCATAGCAAAGGAGAAAGAACATCTGCTTCCTCACCCCTCTCGAGTTCGCCTCCTAAGCTCAGGAAACCACTGTATTTGTTCATACTCGAGCCCTCGCGAGGCCAATCCACTAAAGCAGGACATAGGGTATTACACCGCAAGGTGGCCTGAACCTGTGTAAACTCTTGTGTGCTCTACTTGTTTGCTTGCTTGCATTCCATTCCCACCACCAGGAGAAGAGCGAGGCTCTAGGTAGACGTCTAGTGGGGGAGATCTTCGTCACGCCCCTGTGTTCGAATCTTAAGGGTTTTGCGGAGCCCGAAATCCGACACCATGCCAGGGCGTCGGCTGCTTCATTGTTGGCACGTGGCACATGGATGAACTCGCACCCATCAAAGTGACCACTGATCTGCAGGATGAGGAAGCGGTAGCTGGCCATGTTGGTGTCCTTGGTGTCCCAGTCGCCAGAGGACTACTGGACCACAAGGTCCGAGACGCCGTTGCACAAAATGTGGTGGATGCCGATCTCCTTGACTAGCCGGAGCCCATGGACGAGTGCCTAGTACTCGGCCACGTTGTTGGAGGAGGCAAAGTGATTCTGCAGCATATACTTTAGCTTGCCACCTTTGGGGGAGGTGAGGACGAAGCCGGCTCCCAAATCGGTGCGCATCTTCAAGCCATTGAAGTGCATCTGCCAATGCGTGGAATCCGGCGCTGGCGGCACCTACTAGGTCTCAGCCCAGTCGACAAGTTTGTCGGCCAGTGCTTGGGACTTGATGGCGGTCTAGGGCTGGTAGACGATGGTATGGGGTGCCAGCTCAATGGCCCACTTGGCCACATGGCCCGAGGCATCTCGCTTGCCCATGATCTCGGCAAGGGGGGCGGTATAGACGATCATGATGGTGTGCTCCTGGAAGTACTGCTTCAGCTTCTTGGCGGCAAAGTACATGCCCTAGCACATCTTCTGGTAGTGAGGGTAGTTTTGCTTGGAGGCGGACAACACCTCGCTCAGGTAATAGACCGGTCTCTGGACCGGCTGCGCCCTGCCGGCTTCTGGGCGCTCGACAACAATCACCATGCCGACGACCCAGTTGGTGGCGGCGATGTAGAGGAGCATGGGCTCTTTAGCATCTAGAGTGGCCAGGACAGGCGGCGTGGACAGCGACCGCTTGAGCTGGAGGAACGCCTCGTCCGCTTGGTCGGTCCACTCGAAGCAAGTGGTCTTCTTCATTAGCTAGTATAGTGGGAGGGTGTTCTCGCCCAGCCGCCTGACGAACTGGCTCAGAGATGCTAAGCACCCGGTGAACTTCTGGACTTCTCGCAGCCGGGTCGGTTTCTTCATTCACTCAATGGCCTTGATCTTCATGGGGTTGCACTCAATCCCATGCCCAGAAACAAGGAAACTAAGTAGCTGGCTGGTTGGTACTCCGAAGACACACTTCTCCGGGTTGAGCTTGATCTAAAAGTGGCGCAGGTTGGCGAAGGTGTCAGTGCAACAAACCCTGGGTCTGTTGCCCAGACTATGCACAAGCATGGTAATAGGAATGGGACACCAACCCAAGTTAGGGTGCAAGAAACCAAGATCTTCGAAGGACCAACATGCAGCTCAAGAGGACCAAGTTCAAGCCAAAGAAGCAAGATGCCACCAGGAAAAAAGCCTCCCTTGCCAGCCAGGCGAGCTCGGCGAGGGTGGGGTCACCCCCAGAAGGGGGCATCCGAGGCATCCCGGCAGCACCTGCCGGAACTCATGAAGGCAAAACCACCTCACCAACTACCCTGCCAAGACCCACGTCATCGATCGATGCGGTGTCAAGACGCAAAGTGCCTAAGTGGCAGCCATTCGCCACATGGCGGCTTTTCTCTATAGGAAACATCTATGAACGACACCCGTCCTATGACGTGTAAAGCGAGAAGATGCAGAGTTGGCTATACATGCCCGACAAGGCTTGCTGGGTAACCAACGACGTGACATTAAGTGGTGCATTTAATGCACCCTCTAAGCCTATAGAGTTAGGTATGATAGCACTATTTGCTATCTTATCAGTGCATAATGACCACTTTGCCATTGTGGTGACCCCTTAGTCTATAAAAGGAGGCCCATGGCAATCGTTAAAAGGGTTAGAAGAGTGGCAGCCATTCGCCACATGCCGGCTTTTCTCTACAGGAAACACCTACGAACGATACTCGTCTTGCAACGTGTCAAGTGAGCAAGTGCGGAGCTGGAAATGCAAGCTCGTCAAGGCTTGCTGGGCAACCAATGATGTGACATTAAGCGGTGCATTTAATGCACCCTGTCAGCCTGCAAAGTTAGGTATGATAGCACTGTTTGTTGTCTTATCTGTGCATAATGACCACTTTGCCATTGTGGTGACCCCTTAATCTATAAAAGGAGGCCCATGGCAACCGTAAAAAGGGTTACAAGGTTGGATAACACACACGCCCATACGCGTGTAGCCACTGCCGCCCCCTATCGGGTAAGTGTACTACGCTCCACCACCACTCTTCCACCATCAATCCACCAAAGAGGAGTAGGATTTTACGCCTCACGGCGGCCCGAACCTGGGTAAAATTACCTCCGTGATCTCTGCCGTGTTGCCCCACGCTCGTTTGCTCTTTGTGCAATGCGACCTCCCCCTACCGAACCAACAAAGGGCCCTCTGGTCCCATAGGTGGCCGTGGTTTCCCAGGATAGAAGGTCTCCTTGAGATCCTCCAAAAAGGTGTCGCGCTTCTCCATCTTCACCACTATATCGTCCACATAGACATGGGTGTTTCTTCCGAGTTGCTTCAGGAGGCACTTCTGCATGCATGCAGCATTGAAAGGTGGCATCGACATTCCTCAAGCCGAACGTCATGGTGATGTAGCAGAAGGCGCCGAAAGGGGTGATGAAGGCAGTCTTTAGTCGGTCGGCGGAGTCCAGCTTGATCTGGTGGTAGCCAGAGTTAGAGTCCAGAAAGGACAACAGCTCACAGCCAGCCATGGGGTAGATCACCTGGTCGATCCGGGGCAAAGAAAAGGGATCCTTGGGGCAGACTTTGTTGAGGCTCGTGTAGTCGATACACATGCGCCACTTGTTGTTTTTCTTCAAAACGAGGTCTGGGTTGGCAAGCTAGTCCGGGTAGAACACTTCCATGATGAAGCCGGCTGCCAGAAGCCGGGCGATTTCTTCACCAATGATCCTTCTCTTCTCTTCTGATATGTGGTGGAGGGCATTACAAAAAAGACACATCCATGACATTTTGGGCCGAGCGAATTTTTTTCTGTCATGGTTATCACACTTCTATGACGATAATTGTGACAAAACCCGGTATCATAATAGATGTGGTGGGCTCCTACTTCTATGAAAAAAAATCATGATAGAAAATGGGATTTTCATCCTGGGTAGGCTGGAGATGCAGCTGCATGACATTCTTTGGGTCGTGCATGACGGAAAAACCATGGTAGAAGCGAGGGAGAGGAAAATATCGGGGAGTTCCCGGTTACGGTGGGTGGTCGGGGGCCGAGCGATGCTCTTTTCTCTCATAGACGTACGCGCATGTGTGGGAGGCGTTGCGCTCTAAATGAAGCCAAGCGAGGCGTTGGGCTCTAACTGAACCCGAGCGATTGCACTAGCTACGTTACTGAACCCGAGCGATCGATCCCTTGCTGTTAACTGAACCCGAGTGATTCCTTCGCTACTGCTGCTAACTGAAGCCGATCGATTCCTGCTGCCTCCTTCCCCTGATGAACAATGAGCGTTCTTGTTGGGGGGAGGTGGGGTTGGATGAACAGTTCCCGGTGGGGGATTGGATGAACAGGACCCCGTGGTGTTGCCGCTGGATGAACAGGACCTCGATCGAGCCGGTTGGGTGGATGAACATGACCCCGTGGAGGGCTGGTTGAACAGTAGCCGGTGGAGGGCTGGATGAACAGTAGCTCATGGAGGGGTGGTTGGACAAGACCCCGTGGAGAGGGCTGTTTGAATAGTAGCCGGTGGAGGAGCGCTGGAGGTTGGATGAGCAGGAGCCCGTGGATGAACAATCGCAGGTGGAGGCTGGAGGAGGTCGACGGTGGATGAACAGTAGCACGTGGAGGATGGAGGAGGTCGACGGTGGAGATGAACAATATCCCGTGGAGTCTCGTTTTGCGGTACGTCACACCCCTCCCGATGAACATGACCGCCGTTTCGACTGTAGCGCTCCAACACAAGTCTGTTTCCTCCGTTTTGCGGTACGCAACACCCCTCTCGATCAACATGACCCTGTTTCGATCGTAGCAGGTCCAAGAGAAGTCTGTTTCCTCCGTTTTGCGGAACACCAGACCCTCCGTATGAACAGGATCTCGTTTCGACTGTGGCCAGTCGAACATAAGGCCGTTTCCTCCATTCTGCGGTACGCCACGCCTCGTTTCCATCGGTTGTTCTGTCCAAGCCGGTTGGTTCCCGATGAACACGATGTATTCCATTGCCTCCCCATGAACACGATGTTGTTTCTTCGTTCTGACCCAGCCGGTTCGCTTCCCGATGAATAGGATGTCGTTGCTCCCGTCCGTTGCCTTTCCATGTACACAAGCCCTGGTCGTACGTATATATATGCACGAGTAGGCGTTTGAGACCCCGCCCGTATGTACGTACGTGGCCGTATTTAGTTTCTTGCACCCTGGTCGCTATGCGTATGTGTACATGCTACGGGCGCGCCTCTACTACGACACATCCCCTTCCTAACACGACCACGGTTCATCGCTGCAGCCTGCAGACAGTCTGATCGACTAGTATGTACGTGCACGTTAGCGACCGGAATGACAACGCTACGTACGCTTCGACTAGGGGGGAAACGTTTTTTTTTGCGAAATACGGTGGCCCGTCCGGTGGGTCTCTGCTGTTAGGAGGAGGAATAATATTTTGCGAAATATGGTGGCCCGTCCGACAGCCTCTCCACGTACATTACTCTTCCAATGGTAGTTGTTCCTTGACTACGCCGCACCGAGAGCACCAGGGCGGTGGACGACGGCGAGGCCTAGGAAGGGGACGACGCGGAGTCGAGGAAGACGCGGCAGTGGATGCCCATGCGGAGGGGAGTATGTGGGTTGACTGCTTCGGTTGCGGTGTGAGGTTGCCGTCACCGGAGAATAACAGGAGATGTGGGTGTGTATAGAGGGATGCCATAGCCAGCGGTGGCAGCACAGCCAAACACGGGAGGTAGGAGCATGCGGCACGGCCGACGCTGGTTTGGGCGGCTGGAGCAAGAAGACCAGAGGTTAAAGAAGCACGACGGTCGTTGGATGGACATCGTACGGTCACTATAGCCAGAATCGTTTATATTGACTAAGTTGACAAAGCCCTTTGTACGCGTCAACTTAGTAGGCCCACAGGTCCGCCTCCGAAATGATGCGCCCCATATGTCAGGGGGAGGAATCATGTTTTGGGTGGCTGAAGCTAGAATATCCGAGATTGAAGAAGAAGCACGACATCCGTTGGAAGGACATCCAACGACCACTGCTCCTAGAACCGTGTGTTGACTATAAGTTGACAAAGCCTTGCATATGCGTCAACTTACTTTTTTTAGGGGACGCGTCAACTTAGTAGGCCCACAAGTGTGTGGTAGAGAACTTATTGCCCATTTGCAATTTGTAAGAATGTACAACCCAGTTTGGAATTCTAATGGAATTTCCTACAGCCCATTTGCAATTTCTAAGAATGTACAGCCCATTTTTGAATTCTAATGGAATTTACTACAACCCATTTACAATTTGTTAAAAGTACAACCCATTTTCTAGCTAGGACAACGATTAATAATTTCAACCAACCACTCAAAACAGAATTCAATAAAACTTCCCACATTTTGATGGGATCCGAAATATTTTTATCCCGAAATTTCTAGTCAGATTAAATACAATTTCAATATAAATTTGTATTACGTAAAAGTCCAACGAAATATTGTGCATGAAACAATTAATGAAATTAATATTCTGAAAATCCAAAAATAATATTTTATAAACTAATTATGTGTTTGGTGCATTTTTTATAGTTACTGCCCAACTTTTATAATTACATCCCATTTATTATTTCTTAAAGCCCATTTTCTTGTTATGCCTAATGGATCCCTCCTAGGAAAGATTTTTAGCCTAGTAGGGCGTAGAATAACAAGTTGACCTTGCCTGGGTATTCCACAAAAAAAGTATAGCTGGGCTAGCCATTTTCAGTATGAAAAAAAATTAATATCTGGGATGGATATCGGGCCTGGGCTAGACGAGCCACAGCCCGCCCAGTTAATACCCTGCTTTCCTCTAAACAACAATGAAAACAGCGCTCAAGAAAAAAATCTGCAGTGCTCACACCTCAAAAACACAAATACTGCTCGAGCTTCTTGTTCCCAGCTGTCGGCCGCTCCTTGAGCCATTCTCTTGCTTATTGACTATGTAGGTTGACAATGGTGTGGGACCGTGATGTCAGGAAACCAAGAGGAAGCAAAAAAAATTATAGTTGTATATAATATAGAGGCACTTGCGTACGTGCAGCTATGGCACTAGTGGGTCCCTATTGTCATCCTCTCCAAGCAAAGTCATCTCCTCATTCCTCATGTCCGTTGACCATGTTGACAACGCGAGACGACGGGGCCAAGGCAATCGCAACAACTTAAAGGATGACAAAGAGGGCCTCGCGGGCCCTACGGATGGTCTAATACAACGCCTGCTGCTCATTCGGGAAGCCAGGATCGTAGGGCCACATGTCCGTGACGGCACTATCATTTGCTTGTTCACCGGTGCTCGTTGACAAGACGGAGGTTGCATCACAGGTCCTCCTGCGTTGGTAGCTCTTCCGCCATTAGGGTGTCGAAGTGCGGCTGCACCTGCTCTATGGTGAACACGACATGAACCGGCTTGGACAGCGGCCCCGGCTCCTGGCCGGAAGCTACGTCCATAGTCTTATTGCCGTCGCTCAGCTCGGTGAGCTCACTGGCAAGCCAGCATGTCCGGCTGCTGGACTGACCCGCTACCAATCACGAGTCTGACTGCCTTGTCCCACCCAGACCGCCTCCATCTCCCGCGCGTGCTTTCCGCCTAAAACAGTCAGTGCCGCCCGCCCCGCTTCCCTGTGCAGGCGATTGCTCTGCCTTCAAATGACACAAGTGCCATCCGTCCGTCCGTCTGCTGCCCACATTAATGATATGCGGTTGCCGAGGCAGCTACTCCGGCGCCACACGCCCGTCCCTTCGCCGCCCACCATTGCTATATAAACTGCTGCACCGGCCATAGCCGCAGTCATTTGCCTCCATTCCCTTTCTCCTGTCCACACCACTACTGCCCACCATGGCTTCCTCGCGCTCCAGTGCTCTTCAGGACGGGCGGACGACGGACCAAGCCGGCAGGCAGCCGAAGGACGATGACGTCCCAATTTAGAACATGGTTGTCGATGATCCGGAGCCAACCCCCTCCTCCGCGCCATCCTCGCCGGTTTATTGCACCATGACCATCGGTGAGACCCGTGCCCAATACAAGGACACGGTGAGGCAGAAGCGTGAGGAGTAGTTCCAAGAGGCGCAGGCCGCCGCCTACAACCACCATCTCCTCTAGGAGCACCTGCAGGGGGAGGAGCAGATCGCCACGGAGTGGGCGGAGCAGGAGGCGCTGTTCGACTCATACCACTCCGCCCGCGAGGGCCGCTTCGAGTGCTGGCGGTACCACATGCGAGTGGTGCAGGCTGCGGCCACCTACAAAGAGGGCGATGAAGCGGGCGAGATGCTGTTTGGTGAGACCGAGGACGAGGCAGAGGACAATGCCGGCTCCGACGAGTCCCCGCTCTGCTGGCGTCGATGAGACCCTGCTCCACCAAGGCCCTGCGGTGCCAACAACGAGGCAGAGGACACCGCCAGCTCTGCCGATGCCCCGTCCCACCGGCACCGAGGCGAAGGATTTCACCGGCTTTGGCGAGGCCCTTCTCTGTCGAGGACCCACCGCGCCAACAATGAGGCAGAGGACATCGCCAGCTCCACCGAGGCGCCGCCCCGCCGGCACCTAGGTGGAGGACCTCGCCGGCTTCGGCGAGGCCCTACTCCGCCGAGGCCTCGCCCCGCCAACAACGAGGCAGAGGACATCTCTGTCTCAACCGAGACCCCACCCTGCTGACAACGAGGGGGATGATTTCCCCCGCTCTGCTGAGGCGGTGCCCCGCTGGCAACGAGATAGAGGACATCGCCAGCTCCGTCGAGGCCCCGCCTCACTGCAAACGAGGCCGCGCCACACAGAAAATGAGGAAGAGTAGAAGACGGTAGGTCGCCGCCGCTCGGTTCCAAGTAAGGCCAACGCTGCTACCCTTCGGTTGAAGCCAAGCTAGGCGGTGTTTACCATTGATGGCCGATTAGTTTCTTGGCGGCGACGTGGAGGCGGAGAGCTATGTTGGAGAAGGACGCTGCTTCAGTTACTTAACTGCTGGTGTACTTGGGTGACTGACATGTGGGCCCAACAAGCATCTGGGCCACATGTAAGTTACGCAACTGCACCTGCAGTTAAGTAACTAAAGCTCGGTCCGCTGGAGAAGAAGCTTTTGTTCGGCTCAGCCGGACACAGGTGGGTAGCTTCGGTTAATTAATTATACCTCCAGCGCACCCCTTTTTAGTTAAAGAATGTATGAAATGTAATGAAATCCGACATGTTTATATGAAATCCGACTGTGTATGAATGAATTTAGTTTGATTAGTTCGAATTCTTGTATCACTAGCATTGGATGAACATGCAAAACAATATGTACTAGCTTTATTCCCAGGGTGATCACCTCGTTAGCAGCAGTTTCACATGTACTGCCTCCGGTCCTTTTTAGTCCGCATACAAGTTTTATCTGCAGTCAAAGTATCTCTACTTTGACCAATCTTATAGAAAAAAGTATGAACATTCACAAAGTAAAATCAACTGTCTTCAAACAAATCTAATATGCAAAGTAAAAAGGAACAGAGGGAGTACAAAGAGTTTGAGCAGCTTTTTAGCGTTCTTGTACATTGCAATCAAACACACAGGCCTGGCAATTCATAGAGAACGTTCAAAACAATCGATGATTATGCATCTCAGCGATTCACATGTCAGAGCCAATATTTACTTCACAACTAAAGAATAAAGAAAAATCAATCGATGTTGGGCGTCCCATTCGAAAATATCAAACGCATGTCTTCTTGCTAACATCAATGAGAAAAATCTCACAAGGTTGTCCCATTCCAAAATGTCAAATGCATGTTGTTTTTCGCACATCAATGAGCAAATTTCGACAAGGTTTTCCCATTCCAAAATATCAAATGCCTACGATTGTGGAACGGGCAGGGTTTGCCATTAGTTTGGACATTGACATGGCACCTCGTGCTAAATAAACCAGCTATTCTTTTTGTGCAGTTCCACCAAAATCAACCAAATTTGCGCATAGCTTGTATGATTCCGCCTTTATATGTTGCAATGCCTTGAACATATCGCCACCTCCTTTCTTGTGGTGGAAATGAATGATTCGATGTATTCATGAACATTTTGTGCAGTTCCCATTGAAATCAAGCTGAGCACCCCTGTTTGCACAAATACAAAATAAGTGATTAGTATAAAGCGAACTGTACTATGAATAGACAGTTTAAATAGGCACCTACATGGTCCATGTAGAGCACACTTTAAAAAAATGGAACTCACCAAAAAGAATCCAAGAACAACATTGTAATTGTGCAACACAGCAAAAAATATGGAGATATGTCATTCCTTCTGAGCTGAAGTTAGTTTGATCTTGTGGGGATTAATGTAACCATCCTTCAACTGCTCCTTCTGATGAGAAGATAGACAGGGCTTCTTCATCCTGGCATAATCGAAACTAGTCACTTCACGTACTCCATATTCTTCTTCAGAGGAGGATGATCCTGTTGTGCAAAGACAAGAGGACAACTAAATGCTAGCATCCCTGTTTGCTAGGAAAAAAGGAAAGGAAATATTTAAAACAACACAGATGAAGCACTTCTCAAGGACAATACCATTTTCTTATGACAGTATCTAAACAGTAGCACAACACCAATAGAAAAGAAAAAGCTCAATCATATGGATGAAATTCGTGGGCGAGTACCACCATTGTCAGGAGGCTTATTGTGTAGAGCATACAAATCAAGCACTTCTCCGGAACCATCTGTTGTTATATACTGTGGTTGCCATACTTACTATATACTCCTCGATTAGTTTAATGTTTCCAACATCTTCTTGTGCAGTTCCACTAAAATATATGGTATCTTCCAAGAAGATCCATGTTTGCACAAGTAGAGACAATTACATATTACATTAAGAGTGGCATCGAATCAGTGGCAAAACAATTGCTCATTCCAGCCATAGCAATAAATCAAGATGCAAAACTATATCATTACTTGTGTCATCACAGTTCCAGTGCTTCCTTATAGCACCGGGGGTTGATTTTTGTTTTTCTTCCGCATGTTCTTCCCCTTCATCACTTGGTTCAATAACAGACAAGCTTTGCCTTCAATGTAAGATTTGGCATGTCAATTAAGGAGCACAAGTATAGTACTAAACAAAGACATTAATTTCTGATGAAAGTGGCAAAATATAGGCCAAGAGTTGTGAAATATCCTTATCTTTTTTTTGAGAACTTATACAGTGGGAGAGGCTCCCACTGTGTTTGTATTACTCAAAATATATAGTACAATGTACACCTCATATTTACAAGGTACTCAACCTCCTCTTTGGGAGAGAGTGTAATTAGACAAAGTTATGGGCAAGCTAAGGGGGTGATAGAGTGTTTACAAAAGAGAGAATGAAGTCTCTCAAGTCTTCTCTAGTTCTATGTTGAAAGAGGGTGAATTCCTGCTTGAATCTATTAAGCCACGAGTGGTAAGTAGGAGGGATGCTTCTGAAGTGCTTGTTATTCCTCTCTTTCCATATGCTCCAAGCTGCCTGAAAAAATATTTCCATAAACATGGATTTGTTCCAATTGTTGATTGCCTGACTAATCCATTGTAACCTGGAGCCGATGTCTTCCGACGTAATCCCTAGTTTGGACCAACAGTTTTTACTGAAAGGGAATTGGAAGATCATGTGTTCCACATCCTCTTCTATTTGTTGATTACATAGCAAGCAGTTGAAGTCATTCCCAATGTTATAGTGCCTCTTCTTGAGAAGTTCAGTCGATCAGAGAGAAGCAACCACCCAAACATCTTGAGTTTCAGCATGACCTTCTATTTCAAGAGCCATTGATATGATTTGTGGGCCTTCACATCCCTAAAGTAGAATTTGTAATATCTGTTGGCCTTAAAATCTCTCGATCCCCAACAATACTCCCGTGTGTCATGGGTATGCAAGTCTTCATGGTTACCTACGTGGAGCACCTTTTGTTGTAGATCTTGAACTTCTTCATGTGCTTGCACCAAAAGGGTTAGGTGAAACGTTTCGTGTAGTGAAGTAGATCCCAAGAAATCTCTGACTGGAATATCCTCATTTATTGTGAAGGAGAAGGCCCGCGGGTTTGATTCCACCAGTGTAGTATGTAACCATAGGTCCTTCCACATAAGTACCATGTCTTCCACATGCACATTTTTTTTAGATATCCCTCTATAGATTGGGATGAGCTTCAGCACATCCTTCCACCAGAACGATGCACATGGTTCCGACGTGTGCGGGATCTTGTGCGTGTAATATGTTGTCCAGATCAAATCCACCTAGGGCAGGTCATGGTGGTTGTAAAATTTATGCAGATATTTGAGAAGGAGGGCCTCACTTTGGATAGGGATATTGATTATGCCAAGTCCACCACTTTGTTTTGGTTGACAAACCATGTCCCAAGCTGCCAATGAGTTACATTTATCCCCTTGCTCAATATTTTTTGTCCAAAGGCACTTTCTTCTTATTTTATCAAGTGTCTCTAATATCTTTGGTGGGAATTTGAGAGTGCAGAGAGTGAAGTGGTGAGAGATGTAATCATCGTGCTGTGGAGTGACAATTTTGCACTGTATGACATCAAGGTTATAGTGTTGGTCATTCTTCGTTCCATCGTGCAAACAAGAGGCATGAGATCTTGAACCGTAGGCTTGGTTATTCCGAGAGGCAGTCCCAAGTAAGTGAAGGGCATAGATTCTACCTTACAGCCAAAGATAGAAGCAATATCATTGTAACAATCGGCATCACAATTAATTGGGATTAAAGTAGACTTGTGGAAGTTTATCTTTAATCCAATAGAAGCAACATAGTCTGAGAGAATATCCTTGATAGTCCTAGCTTGGTTGGGACAAGAGGGTAATATAATGATCATATCATTGGCATATTGGATCACTGGGTAATCACGAAGGTTTTGTCTTTGGAACGGAAGCTGTATTTTGCCTTCTCGGAAAGAGTCATTAATGGCAGCTTGAAGAAGGTCAGCTGTGAGCACAAAAATGAGGGGTGATAAAGGATCACCTTGACGAACACCACATTTGTAGATGAATTGCCGGCCTGGTACACCATTCAAGAGGATTGAGGATTTTCCCGAGGAGAAGATGCATTTGATCCAATCAAGCCACTTGGCATCAAACCCCATGTGTTCCATAATAGTAATCATTGCATCATGCTCGATTGTGTCAAATGCTTTTGCAAAATCTAGTTTTAACAGGACAATCTTTTGTTTTGAGGTTTGACACTGATGGATGTACTCGAAAGCCTGGGCCAAACAGTCTTGTATTGATCTTCCTTTGATGAAGCCATATTGATTGCGATGAACAATTTGAAGTACGAGCTTTTGGAGCTGGTTTGCGAGCAGTTTAGTGATAACCTTGAGGCAGCAGTTGAGCAAAGTAATTGGTCTGAAATCAGAAACTGTTTCGGGTGACCGAACTTTGGGTATGAGTGTGATAAATCCCTCATTAATGGTCTCAAGATTAGGTCCACCCTCATAGAATTGATTGCATAGCTCATAAAAATCCTCTTTAATTATGTGCCAACGTTTTTTTATAAATAAGCCAGTGAATCCATCCAGACCAGGTGCTCTGTCAGCTGGCATTTCCTTGATGACAGCGTCGATTTCATCCTTGGTGAAAGGGAAAGTCAATTGATCCAGACCCTCAACTTTCTTGATGATGCTTTGCAGTTTGAATTTCATTTGAAACTCTCCAAATTTTCTAAGTTGTTCTTTGAACGCTTGGTATATGATTGCCTCTTTACTAGCATGATCTTCTGCCACTTTGTCATCAGAGAGTTTCAGTGTTGGAATTGTGTTGCATATGTATTTTTCTGAGGCCATTGCCTTTAAAAATTTAGGGTCTTCGTCACCCAATTTCACCCATTGAATGGTGCATCTCTTTTGCCAGTATTGTCTTTGGTAGTTCAAAACGCATTAAATGTGTTTCTTTAGAATTTTCGTGAAATTATGTTTTGGAGTAGAGAGGATCCTGATATTTTCAAGGGCATCTAGATTGGCCAGAGCAAGATTAGAGTTTTCAATTTCCACCTTAAGTTTAGAGATACGTTTGCTCCACTTTTTCAACTCATATCTGAGTGTTTTGAACTTTCTGCACAGTAAAGTGGTCGCATTTATATTGGCATGTTTTAATGGTCTTGTCCACACAAATTGAACCAAATCCATAAAACCTGGGTGCTCCGTCCAATAAGACTCAAATCTAAAGATTTTTCTGCGAGGGATGGAGGTTTCAATTTTGACAACACACGGAATATGATCAGAAACTGGTTTCCCTAGTGGCATAACTAGAGTGTTAGGGTAAGATGAAGTCCAGTTTTTAGACATGAGAAACCAGTCTAATTGCTCAAGGAGGGGGTCTATCTACATGATGCTCCAAGTGTAAGAACTTCCCTTAATTGTCAGTTCAATTAATTGCTGAGAGCGGATGATGTCATTAAAAGCAATCATGTCATTAGGATTACCTCCAGGTTTATTTCTGTTATCAGGGCTGTGAATATAATTAAAATCTCCTAGCAACAACCAATCTTCATTGGAGGGGATATTTAGAGTATGAAGCCAATTAGTGTAAGTCACTCTCGGGTCACCCTGACACAGTCCATATATGTTCACCCGGGTCCACTCTTGGGCCGATTGTGTGGAACGGAATTTGATGACAAGAGAAAATTCTTCCTCCATGAGAATTGTTCCAGTAAAAATGGCACTATTCCAAATGGTGACAATGCCTCCTCAAGCACCATGGGAGGGGATGTACGCAAATTTATCAAATCTTCTTGGGCAACAAGACTTCAGGAACAAGTTATCAATGACAATTTTTTTTGTTTCTTGTAGACAGACGACTGCACAGCCACTGAAGGAGATAGCATTCGAGAGCGCCAAAAGCTTAGGTTGAGAGTTTAAGCCTCTTACATTCTAGCACAAAATATTCCAGCTCGATAAAAGTGCCATGATAAAATAGAGAAAATTAAGAAACAACTGAAATAAAGCGAGGAAATAGCTTAAGCATTGGAGGGTCTGTCCTCACCTTCAGCTATCAGAGCTTCAGAAGTAACTTCTTCTGGCGGAATGGCGCACTTGATGATCCCAATGTGCTGCAACACTTGAACAGGAGTAGGTGGAGGGATGTTGTCCTCTTTTAGTGAGCCAGGAATAGCTTGACCTGCTTGAGCAGTAGCACTAGGGATAATTCTGGGTTTGACTTTCGAAGCTTTAGCCTTGCTGTTAGAAACTAATGGTATCTTGAAACCATCATACTTATTAGAGCATCTGCTACGACGAACCTCAATGACAGATGCTGGTGCTTTAGCTTTGCCCCTCCTGATTATGGCTTTCCCTGAGCTCATAGCATCACTTGTAATAGAGCCAGTGGAGTCACTTGCATCAGAACCAGCTGAGGTGGTCATTGTATCCAATGAAAGTGTTGTTGCATCTTGAACAGATAAGTCCATCTCATCCAAGATTTCTGTGATGACAACATTGGAGTTGGTAGTCCGTGGTATCACAACGAGATCATTTGTTGGCTGAAGAGGGTTATCTCCAGAGGACAGGGCCCAAGAACTACTACCAGGGATCATCTCAGTGACATATATTGAATCTGCAGTATGTTGGACAGTTCTGGTGGTAGATAGAATAGAGAACTGTCCCTCTTTCTCAGGAATGCTAACATTAAATTGCACTGAATTGTCACAAAATCCAAATCCCGAGCTCCAGGGGTTGTATGCAGCTATAATAGGCCTAATAGCAGCTAGGAGGTAAGTGTTCAGCCTCAATAATGGCACACAGTCATTCAGAAGCAAAGAAGCATAGGTGTTCTCATGAGAAAGCATAGAAAGCTGCAGAGCATCATTTGAAATAGACAGTGACATTTCCATGGGTGTTACCTCCTGGGTGGTCACAAGATTGTTGTGAGCAAGGACGTTGGAGCTCAGGGCACCTCTTGTCGAGGCATCAAAGGAAGGGCCACTGGCAGAAAGAAGCTGGTTGAAGATGATCTAGGGCACCAAAGCATAACCATCTGACAGTGTTGCACTAGAGTCAGCTGCTGAAGATGGAGATTCAGTCATTCCAAGCCGCGGCTGGGCTATCCTACATATTGTTAGTGGGGTGAACTCCATGGTACACCTACAACCCTTCTCCTGCCATCCAAGCCTGAAAATTAAACACCGCAGGTGGTGAGTGCGGAGGAGAAGGAGCCCAGGCCCCCCACTGAGGTTCAAACTAGACATTTGCAGCAGCATTTTGTGCAGCATTATTATGTGCAGCATTCTCCCATTAGCAGCAGCATTTTGTGCAATCCAGTTATGAAGCTGCATCTGATAAGTCTATTCAGCAGTTAAATTGTCCACCATGGGGGGTGTGGAATACCATCCTCTGGAGGAGGATCTTCACCAGCCGGCGGGACATCTGGGATATGAGCATTCCAATCACTTCTGCAAAGCATGGTGATAGCAATAGTCCAGCTTTGCCATGCACCCCCAAGCTGACGCATGACTAGGCTCTTAGGGACAAACATGAGATGGATAACTCTAACTCTGAGCAGAACAAATCGATGATCCCCATAATGATTATGCCACTCAATCAGCTGCCCAAACTTATCCACAGATTTATGCATCTAGTGTTGTGTCTGGTAATCATAGGGAAATCCAATGTAAAGCAACCAGATCTCCGGCCCGAAGGAAGTAACACGCATATTTAGCGCAACATCATGAGGAACGAAGGAAATCACCACATGTTCATCGAACTCATCCTCATCAATCTCAAACGTGGTACCAACTACAACATCTCTCACAACCGTGTTCACAAATCCAAAAATGCCAACACCCAGGGGGTGGTAACTAGCTTCAGTAGGGAAAAACTTGGATTCGTGAAGCAAACCTTCAATGATGTGATGGAGCTCGGCCTTCCGGTGGAAGGGGATGACCCTATTGGCTGTAGCGATGGCTAGGATGTCATGGTGCAACGGAGGGACAGGACCGATCACCATATCGTTGCGTGCCCTGCGGTCCGGCGGGCCGAGCTCCACGGTCATCCCCGATGGGAGGTAGGGGATGATGTTGATGGGAAAGTTGTCTATTGCCGGAGTTCTCCACAAAGGAGCAGGGTATGGTACTGAGGTCGAGATGGAATGTGGAGCGGCGTCCCTTGGGAGTAACTTGGGGACTCAACACCACCTCTTGCTCCTCCGCCTAGTATAGCAGGATGAAGCCACGTGTCCTCCAAAAACAACAAATGTTGCATCGGACTGTTCCAGCCTTCTGCTGGGTTGCGAGGCCAGGGTTGGTAGCTGTGGTAATTGGTATGGTCAAATCGGAATAATGATTTAGTGGCTCTGTGTAATTTGCGTGTGGTTTATTCTTTCCAAAAGATAAATCCTCCTCCCTTGGCAGTGTGTCAGCCATATTGGGTGCAAATCTTTGACAAGGTGGAGAGGGATCATTTCCTACCAAAGATATAGAGGGGTCATTATTAAAATTAGGATGAGCACTTTCCAAAGGACTTTGTGAAATTGCAGAATTCTTGCCCAATAATTGCTCAGCCCAGGATGGTCAGTAGACGTACAGACACGAGTCCTTTTGGGCCTCCAACAGTAGCGATCAACCTTGTAATTAGAGCATTGTTGTGAAGTATGGCCCATTAAGGTGCAAAATTTACAATGAAAGGCCCCCGGGCAGCAAAATGTGAAGTGGGATGTAGAACAAAAAATATAGCATAATGGGCCCATTGGCTGGCTCCCGACCTGAGAATTCATGGGCTTGGAAGATTCTGATATATCCCCCTGTTCACATGTGCATGGCCTATCCCAACAACTCGAACAATATCTACCACGGAAAGAGGCAGCAAGGTGTCCCGTGTCGTTGCATGAGGCGCATAAATTCAGGCGCAAATAAATATAATCCATAGGGGGCACACTGATTAGCTTCGAGATGGTAGCAATATGTTTATCCGAATATGCAAAGCAACGATAGTCCATGATATGCCATAAAATGAAATTCGGGATAGATTGCCAAGATTCCTCCCTAAACCGACAACCTTGAAATGTTGCATTATGTGCCATTACTCCGTCATGATGAATTGATGGGAGGCTACCAAAAGTAATTTTTGTCATTAATGTTGAGGTAATCAGATCCGATGATGGAGCCTTACCAAGAGAATTTGAATTCTGCAGAGCCAAATTTGCAGAAGGGTCCTTAGCCAGAAAAGAGTCCTGAGAAGCTGACTACGGTCGGGTGGCCATTGTTGATAGTGGTAAAAAAACAAATTTTTTAAGTCGCGCATGGGAGTTGCCATCATGAGACTGACCATTAGCCAAGAACAATAGTTTTGACCTGATAGCAATCGATGACCTAGAAGCAACCTCGGGACTATGAGTGTCGGAATGCCAGAAATTGTCCATTTGCCCTGGTCGCAAGGCGTCAGGGCGATAGAGCTAAAGATGACATATGAAATCTGGCCAAACTCGATCTTTGAGCCCGTAGATAAAATATCCCACTCGATTGGAGGCTACCGAAAACCGATAAGATCTTCCTTGAAGATGGTGCACATTGAGACCAGATGGGAGTCCTCTGATGCAACATTGTAATGCAATGGCTATTGATTCTTCCGAATGAGAGAAAGAAGACGACGACAAGTATACGACCAAGAAAAATTCCTTGGTAGATCCAGATGGAGAGAAATGAACAGGAGATCCAAAACGACGATGCACCTGAGCCGCGACAGCAAGGCCGGGCGAGAAATCCCAGTGTAGTAGGCCTTCCATGATCCCCTAGGGCAGAAGTTGCCATGGCTTGGTGGTGGTGGAGGTGGTGGGAGAGGAGGTCTCCATCATCATCTCGGTAACCCTAGAAAGAACACATTATTACTCTCGCAAAATTATTCACCCCAATTTTTTACTCCGACGATGACCCAAAGGTTGGGTTCGGTCGAGATAATGGTTGAAATATCCTTATCTTACATGAATGGGGTATTACGGTGCACATATAGATTGGAAGTCTTGTCTCCATTTGTGTAGTTCACTAAAATCCAGCAACATTACCATACAAGTAGCACAACATATGAAAGCACACTGCACAATCATGTGAAAGAAGGCTAGTACTGACCTCTCATGGCGCGGAATTCAAACTACTCACAAGAAGATCTGAACCAAATTTGTCAACACGGATAGGAAGTAAGATCTCCTCTTGTGCAGTTCCAATAAGATCAAGAAATCAAGCAATGTTGTCGGCGTGACATTTTGGTTGAACTGCACAAAACACTCTTAAAACAAAAGTGTTTTGTGCAGTGCAACAAAAGGTCACAATAGCAATGAGGTGAAGTAGATAACCCTGTTTACATAGAGGTGCAAAGGAAACAACTAGTGGTCAATAACGGTGGATGACACAGAAGCCAACAAAAAGAAGCACCTAACTTATCTAAATGGGAAAGAAAGCAAGACAGTAGAATTTCTCAAACGGTGGCATTGATTCATACTAACAGAGAGATTATATTAACAATTAACAATAAAATTCGTTAAACATGTAATTTGCTTTTAACTGTGGCATTGCATCAATTTTCCAGCGGCATTATTAGAGGGTGTTTGTTTACAGGGACTTTTTGGTGTAGGACTAAAAAACCTCCCTTTCAGTCCCATCTAAACCAAACAGGAGGGACTTTTAGGGACTAAAAGTGGGCATTTGGGACTAAAGAAAGAAGACCACGAGGGAGAGTCTTTTTGAGACTTTTTCCAACAGTTGCCCCTGCCCCGCATCGCACCTTATCTCTATTTGTTTATTACTAGGGGTAACATGGTCTTTTAGCATGCCATTTTATAACCTCTAGTTGATGTTTAGTCCTTGGAACCAATAAGGTAGGGACTAGGGATGTGACGCCCCGAGACCGTTGCGCCAGGTGTCCTCCAGTTATTCGCTGTCTTTGCCATGTCATTCGCTTGCGTGTTGCATCTTGCCATGTCATCATGTGCATTGCATCATCATGTTTTCGAAACTTGCATCCGTCCCGGTCTCCCCGTTCCTTCTGTTGTCCGTTCTGAGCCCAGACACACTTGCACGCGCCCGCAACATGTCCGAAATATTATTTTATAAGTGTCCGGAAAATGTTCTCGGAATGGGATGAAAGTTGGCGTCCAGTGTTGTTATGTTGTCAGCAGACCGTCTGCCAAGTTTCATCGCATTTAGAGTCCGTTTGTAGCCCAACCGTTAAACTATAGCGGCAATATAGCTGGTCAAACGTCGCACGTTTCGGTCTCCGAAACTGCTGCCGGGCATCTCTCTTCTCTCTCTTTTCTGAGCCCATCAAACCCCTCACCTTCGTTGACCGTTCTGAGACCAACCGGGTTTTCGATTCCATCTTGTCATACCACACAGTGCATCGACCCTCTCGCCCGTGTCCAAAACTTCCCTGTACCCAAAACCGGACTATCGTTACCGTTGCGTCTGGATCATCCCCAAACATCTTTAAAACATCTTCATTTTATTTATTGGACTCCCTAGCCTATATTTCTCGACCGCCCGATTTCAATAGGAGGGTCCAACTTCAATCGTATTTCCATATATAAGACCACCACCTACCAAATCAAGCCAACCCTAAAACCCAGGGGATTTGTCCCTGCCGCCGCCACCGCACTATCTCCCACCTCGGGATCCTCTCCAATCCAAAAATCCCCCTAGTTTTCAACACAAGAACAACCCACGCCCTCCATCTCGCGCCTGAGGCCTCCCTGCCGTCCTCGGGACCCTACAGCTGTGCGCCTCCTGCCTCGAGCGCCTCCTCAGCGCAGCCTGCACCTTGCCTCATCCACCAGGACCGGCATCGTCCCGCTCCTCTTCTTCCCTTGCTCTCTCTTTCTTCCTCCTTTTCTCTCTCTCACTTCTCGATCTCTCTCTGTCTTGAGAAGAGCACTCCGCCGCCAAGTACCATAAGTCCTCAAGCTTCGTCGCCGCCGGGAACGAGTCCCTCTGCCCCGGATCTGGTACCGGCCGCGTTCCGGACCTCACCTACGGCTCCGTCGCCTCGTCAAGTTCCTGAAGCCGTCTTTGCCGGCTGCTGCTTCCTGGATCGCTCTGCGCTTACCGCTACCTTGAGCCACCCGAGGTCTTCCTCCTCGCCGACGCAGCTCCGGCGAGCAGCACCAGGTCGCGGTGCCCCTGCCCTCCATCTCTCCCTTCTGCTCCCTCCTCTCACATCTCTCTCTCTGAACCAGGACGCCACCGCCATGGCCTCCAGCTCCGCCCACACGCCACCTCGCCGGAGAACGCCGTGTGCCCTCTCCTTCCCGTCTCGCGTCGTCCCAGCGCCGCCAAGTCCATCATCGGCCTCCTCCTGCTTCTGCATGCGAGCACGCGAGCAAGATGATTCCCGTGCCAAGTCCCGCTCGATTTCCTCTGCCTCATTGACCAGCAGTGCCATTGCCCTGTTTCCCGTGCACCGAACGAGGAAACTAGCTGCCGTGTTGACTTCGTCCTACATCGCGCTGGCCAGTTGCGTGGCCTGCCAGGCGTGCTAGGCCTAGCTCCCACGCCGGCCCAGCCGCTCCTTTGACTGGCCTGCCTATTCCACTGATCGGGGCTCAGCCCATGGTGAGCAGCACCAGAGCCCCCCTGCACTGTTGGGCTGACCAGATTCGGCCCGCATCATCTTTTTTCCGTTCTGGACGTTTTGGCTAATTATCCAGAGACTGTAGTTTTAGAATTTAGTCCCTCTAGTTCATGCATTTAATAACTAACAAACCATGCATCATATTAAATTAATATATGTAAAATTCTTAGAATTTCATCTAGATTCATAATATCCAACTTTCATGCATGTTTGAAATGTTTAAATTGTTGTTTGTGTTTAATTTCCATATTGCCATGTTAAAGTGATTTGATTCATAACTAATTGACCGTAGCTCCCTTTTAAATAAACTTTATATGTAAATGGGGTAGAAAAATGCATAGGTTAATATGGTGGCAGTACTTTGCATGTTTAACAACTCTAAAATTGTGTATAGGACAGAACAGTACCAAATCCATAATTTGCACATGAGGATTTACTGGAATTGTTGTTTGTTGTTTCCGGCCTCATTTAAACTTGCCTAAATACTTAGATTAATTATGCTTCACCTCTTGCCATGTTTAACAACTTTTAACATTGTTGGGTACATAACCGGGAGTGAACTAAATAATTCATGTGGTGTTTCGTCAATATGCAACTCGTTGCATATTGATCTCCACTTAACTTGTAGTGTTGTTTGTGGATATTGCCATGCCATGCCTCATTAAACCGGACATGCATCATACTAGATTATACATCATGCCATGTTTACGTGATGGTTGTTTACTATGTTGTTTGCTCCTTCCCGGTGTTACTTCTTCTTGTTAGTTCTATATCCGTCACGTTTGTGGGGATCCGTTCGACTTCGTCCGTTTGTCTTCTTCATGGACTCGTTATTCTTCCTTGCGGGATCTCAGGAAAGATGACCATACCCTCGAAATCACTTCTATCTTTTCTTGCTATTTGTTCGCTCTATCGATTGTCGCGCTACCTACCACTTGTTATATCATGCCTCCCATATTGCCATGCCAAGCCTCTAGCCCTCCTTCCTAGCAAACCGTTGTTTGTCTAAGTTACCGCTTTTGCTCAGCCCCTCTTATAGCGTTGTTATTTGCAGGTGAAGCTGAAGTTTGTTCCATGTTGGAACATGGTTATGTTGGGATATCACAATATCTCTTATTTAATTAGTGCATCTATATACTCGGTAAAGGGTGGAAGGCTCGGCCTTATGCCTGGTGTTTTGTTCCACTCTTGCCGCCCTAGTTTCCGTCATACCAGTGTTATGTTCCTTGATTTTGCGTCCCTTACGCGGTTGGGTGTTATGGGAACCCCTTGACAGTTCACTTTGAATAAAACTCCTCCAGCAAGGCCCAACCTTGGCTTTACATTTGCCTAACAACCTATACCTTTCCCTTGGGAGTAATTAACCTGAGGGTCATCTTTATTCTAACCCCCGGCCAGTGCTTCTCTAAGTGTTGGTCCGAACCGGGCAGCCTGTGGGGCCACCTCGGGGCAACTTGAGGGCTGGTTTTACTTGTAGCTTGACCTATCCGGTGTTGCCCTGAGAACGAGATATGTGCAGCTCCTATCGGGATTGTCGGCACATCGGCCAGCTTTGCTGGTCTTGTTTTACCATTGTCGAAATGTCTTGTAACCGGGATTCTGAGACTGATTGGGTCTTCTCGGGAGAAGGAATATCCTTCGTTGACCGTGAGAGCTTGTGATGGGCTAAGTTGGGACACCCCTACAGGGTTTGAACTTTCGAAAGTCGTGCCCGCAGTTATGTGGCAGATGGGAATTTGTTAATGTCCCGTTGTAGAGAACTTGACACTTAACTTAATTAAAATGAATCGACCGCGTGTGTAGCCATGATGGTCTATTTTCGGCAGAGTACGGGAAGTGAACACGGTCTTGTGTTATGCTTGAACGTAAGTAGCTTCAGGATCACTTCTTGATCACTTCTAGCTTCTCGATCATTGAGTTTCTTCTCTTCTCGCTCTTATTTGCGTCTATTAGCCACCATATATGCTTAGTGCTGCAGCTCCACCTCACTACCCTTTCCTACCCATAAGCTTAAATAGTCTTGATCTCGTGGGTGTGAGATTGCTGAGTCCTCGTGACTCACATATACTTCCAAGCAGTTGTAGGTGCTGATGATACCAGTGCAGGTGATGCTACCGAGCTCAAGTGGGAGCTCGATGAAGATCTTGATCATTGTGTTGTGTCTTTTCCGATTGATCAGTAGTGGAGCCCAGTTGGGACGATCGGGGATCTAACAATTGGGGTTGTCTTCCTTTATTTTGGTTCCATAGTCGGACCTTGATTGTATTCAGGATGATGTATGTTTAACATGTATTTGTGTGAAGTGGCAATTGTAAGCCAACTCTTTATCCCTTTCTTATTCAGTACATGGGATTGTGTGAAGATTACCCCTCTCGCAACAAACCTACCATGCGGCTATGCCTCTAAGTCGTGCCCCGACACGTGGGAGATATAGCCACATTGTGGGTGTCACAAGTTGGTATCAGAGCCTTCCCCGACATAGGAGGCCCCTGCTTGATCGAATCGCTGATGTTGTTGAGTCTAGAACAAAATGTTTTGAGTCTTAGGATTATATATATCGGAGAGTAGGATTCTTTTTACTCCTCAGTCCCTTCGTCGCTCTAGTGAGGCCTCTTGACATAGAAGTTTTCACTCTTCTCTCCTCAAATTTCATGAATTTTTTTAGGATCACGCGGGTATCTTGGAATCATTCCAGTACTCTTGTGACGAGAACATTGTTCTTGGTGCCTCCTGACATTTAGGGGTTGTGGCAGTGTTTCGGGGAGTTGAGGTCTGAGGTGTTGTCGTCACAATTTTATCGTTGCAGTTCTGGAATACCTGAGTTCGCCGACATCGAAAATCTCTTTTATGCAGTTGTTGGTGAGATAACCTCGATGCCACCTAGTACTGGGGCAGGAGTTCAGGAGTATTGCCATAACTCGTATATCGGATGCTTTTCGAAGGTTGAGGTACATGATTTCCGAAGTTTTCTTGGTTATGTGTTGAAGGATGGATACATCTGGATGTAGGTATTGTTAGTTTGGGTGAGATATTATGCTTCCCGTGTATCCCCAATACCTGATTGCATAACCAGAAAGTTTTGGTAGTTTATAAGTGGGAATTCAAGTAGCTCCTAAAATAATCTTTCCAATAGACACATGATACGATATGGGATCTATCATATGTTTGTTCCAGCTTATTATGCAAGCCAATCCTTTGTTTTGTTTTGAGTTGTGGTATTCGAGTTGCTTAAATGTCAAATGTTGATTTCATACCTTTCCTAAGCGTTGTTCTCATATTTCCATGTGAATACTAATCCTTCTTGTTCATCGAGATTGTCATGCCAATTCTTTTCCAGCCAACGTGCTCCTCTTCAACTGGATCCGAGCATTTTCAACATTTGTAAGATCACTTCTCAGGTTTCCTCAATGTTGTTTGTTTCATCTATTCCCAAGTTGCCTTTGTTTTTCCGCCCACCCACTCTTTTTCTTCAAGGACTCAGAATTTGTAATCAAATATCCATTTTATTCATGTGAAGTCTCTTCATTCTTTTCTTTCAATGTTCTTATCCGTTGATTCTCAGGAAGATACTAAGGAAGTTTCAAGTTCATCATTCATCATTCTTTTCTTCTCCGGTAGATTCAATGCAAGAATTAGGTGTTAATCTTATCCCTTTCCTCTTTTCACAATGCTTTCTCATACCGTTGCACTTCTTAATCACTCATCTCTCTCTATTCATATCCGAAGTGCTGAAGATATCTTAGAAGATTCAAGCTTCCATTCTCAATTCGCTCAAGTTGTTTTGAGGACATTATATCATTCAAGTCATTTAATTCAACCGGTGCAATCTCTCTTTTAAATCGTTCAACGGTGTATCTTTTGAATGGGCCCTAACCCACAGGTCTTTTTCCAGGATGTTACCTGACTCTTCTAATTTTTCTCGGAGTTATCCTCAGATTCTTTAAAAGTTGACATAAGAATGAATTATCATTAGTCATATCTCTTTCTCCAAGATCTTTCAAATTCTTTTCATCATTGGCTCAACCTCTTCGCTTTTGATTCTCCCGGACTGTCTAAACAATTCATGGTGGTGTTTCTCATCATCATTCTCAACATTTGAAGACCGAAGAAGAGTTCCTCTTAAATTCTTACCCGTTCTTCCAACGATGCAAAGTTCAAGCTCGATGCCATCCTCTCATAATTGTTTTCGATCGTGAGTATTCTTTTCACCCATCCGAAGTAGTTTAGGAGTCTTTCCAGTCTAATTCTCCGGAGGCCATCATTTCGGATTTATTCATTCTTAGCTTTCAAGTCTCATTCTCAAAATCTTACCGGTGCATCGCTCAAGTATTCTCTAGTTAGTTCATGATCTCTTTGTTTCACTTGTATCTAAATTCCCTCAAGTATCTTCATTCATTTTTCCAATTCTACCCAGTGATTTGTGCCTTTGCTACTCTCATTTTCAATTCTTATAGTGGTTCGTTCAAGAGTTCTCTTCCTTGGTTATCATATCAATTCATTCATTCTTTCCAATCCTATCGGTGGTTCGTTGAAGACCTTCCCAAGTTTACGCTATATCTCTCTTAATCCTTTCAACGAGAATAAGTAGTATGCCAAATCCGTTGCTTGTCATCAATTTAAATTGGTTAAGGATATGCATAACGTAATTCTTATTATTGTTTCACCCAAGTGATCTAGTTTCTTCTTTCCAGAGTTGTGCATCGTCCCACATTTCTCGGTTCGAGATGCTTCATCTTTTCTTTTCCAGAGTTTCAAGTTTTTCGCCTTATCTCGTCGTGAAGCTCCATCTAAATCGTTGCAAGGCTTCACCTTGTGTTTTTAACTTCTCTTTCTTTTTATCATCATTTTCTTACCGGAGTTCTTCATGGAGGCTCTACATGATGGTTTAGCAAGGATTTAATTCCTTCTCGAAGTGTTCATCGAGATTCTTTTCAGAGGAGCTCAAGTATTCTTCATCTTGCATTCCAAAGTGCAATTCTTTCTATCTTGTCTCTTGCGGTGGTGTTATGTCATTCTTGACAATTTCTTTCATGTTTCATGATTCGCATGTTGTCAAGAATGAGGTATTTAAACCCATCACTTTCTTCCTTGGAGTTATCTTGGTATAGATTTGACCTAAAGCCTTCCCTAAGGAATGTTGCTATTGTGGTACTTATCAATAATCCAAGTTTCCTCCTATTCTCGCGATGAAAGAAGTTTTCATCTCTTCATTGCTCTCAAGCAAGCAATTGATTCCGTTAGTGGCAGAATTTCACCTCATAATTTTGAGACGTTTTCCATAAGCCCACAACAACCTTATTCTTTTGTTGTTTAATTTTCAACAACTCCATTCAATCCTTCTTTCTAAAGATGCTTTTCAAAGGGATTTTTGTATTCGTGCCCCTAGTTGGGTCACGCTCGACGGATTTGCCCCTATTTTTTCAACAATTTCGGTTTTGCCCAGCTCACTTCACTTGCCTTGTGTTTTTTCCCTTCCGGGGCGGTTCCAGCCAGTGAGCAGTCGCCACGTGGCGAACCGTGATTGGTCGGAACCGCCCCGGAAGGGAAAAAACACAAGGCGAGTGAAGTGAGCTGGGCAAAACCGCAATTGTTGAAAAAATAGGGGAAAATCAATCGAGCATGACCCAACTAAGGGCATGAATACAATTGTTCCCTTTTCAAATTCATTGGTGGGAGAAGTTATCATTTTCTTCTACTTTCTTTCTTCCTAACGATCTAGCTTCTATTCTTTCGTTACGGAGGCATTGTGATGTTGCTCTCTTTGACCAATCATCCCATTTTTGGCAAAGATCATGTTCTTTCCTTTGCTTATCCATTCAACCGAAGTGTCGTGCCCTCTTTTCAAGTTCTCCCCATTCTGTCAAGTTTTTGCCTCCCTTCTCAACCGGAGTGCTATCTGAAATCTTTCTTACCCCTTGTGCCATTCTTTCAATAGTTCCGGAGGCAGTGTGTTGTTGATTTCATCAAGTATCCTCTCATCTTGTCAAGTTCATATTCTATGCCTTCCTTTTCCAACCGGAATGTTGTCGTAATTGATCTTTATCGTTCCTTGTACATCTCGTTTCAACAGGAGCGCTTGCATGTACTTCTTATCAATTGTAACACTTTTCTTATGTCTTTCAACCTACAAGGTTCTAGTAAGGTTCCTTGTTCCTCTATTCTAACGAAGTGTTTTTTTCAAGTTCGTTCATCTTCGTTGTATTCTTTTCTCGAAATTGTTTGACCACTAAAGGTTCTTTGGTTTCACTTCTTTGTCAAAGAAGCAACTTAGTTTTACCTCTTCCTCTTCCGTTTTCTCTCTGGTGCTATCCTTAGATCTCGGGACGAGATCCTCTTGTACTGGTGGAGTGTTGTGACGCCCCGAGACCATTGCGCCAGGTGTCCTCTAGTTATTCGCTGTCTTTGCCATGTCATTTGCTTGCGTGTTGCATCTTGCCATGTCATCATGTGCATTGCATCATCATGTTTTCAAAACTTGCATCCATCCCGGTCTACCCGTTCCTTCTGCTGTCCGTTTCTGAGCCCAGACACACTTGCACACGCCCGCGGCACGTACGAAATATTATTTTATAAGTGTCCGGAAAATGTTCTCGGAATGGGATGAAAGTTGGCATCCGGTGTTGTTATGTTGTCAGTAGACCACCTGCCATGTTTCATTGCATTTAGAGTCCGTTTTATAGCCCAACCGTTAAACTATAGCGGCAATATAGCCGGTCAAACGTCGGACGTTTCAGTCTCTGAAACTGCCGTCGGGCATCTCTCTTCTCTCTCTTTTCTGAGCCCATCAAACCCCTCACCTTCGTTGGACGTTACGAGACCAACTGGGTTTTCGATTCCCTCTTGTCATACCACCTAATCCCTCTTTGCACAGCGCATCGACCCTCTCGCCCGTGTCTGAAACTTCCCCGCACCCGAAACTGGACTATCTTTACCATTGCGTCCAGATCATCCCCAAACATCTATAAAACATCTTCGTTTTATTTATTGGACTCCCTAGCCTATTTTTCTCGACTGCTCGATTTCGATTGGAGGGTCCAACCTCAATCCAATTTCCATATATAAGACCACCACCTACCAAATCAAGCCAACCCTAAAATCCAGGGGATTTGTCCCTGCCGCCGCCGCACTATCTCCCACCTCGGGATCCTCCCAATCCAAACCCCCCCCTCGTTTTCAACACCAGAACAACCCACGCCCTCCATCTCGCGCCTGAGGCCTCCCTGCCGACCTCGGGACCCTGCAACCGTGCGCCTCCTACCTCGAGCGCCTCCTCGTCGCCGCCTGCACCTCGCCTCATCCACCAGGACCGGCCTCGTCCCGCTCCTCTTGTTCCCATGCTCTCTTTCTTCCTCCTTTTCTCTCTCTCACTTCTCGATCTCTCTCTTTCTTGAGAAGAGCACTCCGCCGCCAAGGATGCCAAGTCCTCAAGCTCCGTCGCCGCCGGGAACGAGTCCCTCCGCCCCATATCTGGCGCCGGCCGCGTCCCGAACATCACCTACGGCTCCGTTGCCCCGCCAAATTCCTGAAGTCGTCTTTGCCTGCTGCTTCCTGCATCACCCCATGCTCTCCGCTGCCTTGAGCCACTCGAGGTCTTCCTCCTCGCCGACTCTGCTCCGACGAGCAGCACCAGGTCGCGGTGCCACTACCCTCCATCTCTCCCTTCTGCTCCCTCTTCTCACATCTCTCTCTCTCTCTCTCTCTCTGAACCAGGATGCCGCCGCCATGGCCTCCAGCTCCGCCCACGTGCCATCTCGTCGGAGAACGCCGTGTGCCCTCTCCTTCCCGTCTCGCGTCGCCCCAGCGCCGCCAAGTCCATCGCGGGCCTCCTCCTGCTTCTGCGTGCGAGCACACGAGGAAGATGACTCCCTTGCCAAGTCCTGCTCGATTCCTCTGCCATGTTGACTAGCAGCGCCATTGCCCTGTCTCCCCTGCATCGAACGAGGAAACTAGCTGCCGCGTTGACCCCTTCCTCCACCGCGCCGGCCAGTTGCGTGGCCTGCCAAGCGTGCTAGGCCCAGCTCCCACGCCAGCCTAGCCGCTCCTTTGACTGGCCTGCCTATTCCACTGATCGGGCCCCGGCCCATGGTGAGCAGCACCCGAGCCCCCCTGCACTGTTGGGCTGACCAGATTCGGCCCGTATCATTTTTTCCGTTCTGGACCTTTTGGCTAATTATCCAGAGACTGTAGTTTTACAGTTTAATCCCTCTAGTTCATGCATTTAAAATAATTAATATATGTAAAATGCTTAGAATTTCATCTAGATTCAGAATACCCAACTTTCATGCATGTTTGAAATGTTTAAATTGTTGTTTGTGTTTAATTTCCATATTGCCATGTTAAAATGATTTAATTCATAACTAATTAACTGTAGCTCCTTTTTAAATAAAGTTTATATGTAAATGGGGTAGAAAAATGCATAGGTTAACATGGTGGCAGTACTTTGCATGTTTAACAACTCTAAAATTGTGTATAGGGAAGAACAGTACCAAATCCATAATTTGCACATGAGGATTTACCGGAATTGTTGTTTGTTGTTTCCGGCCTCATTTAAACTTGCCTAAATACTTAGTTTAATTATGCTTCACCTCTTGCCATGTTTAACAACTTTTAATATTGCTGGGTACATAACCGGGAGTGAACTAAATAATTCATGTGGTGTTTTGTCAATATGCAACTCGTTGCATATTGATCTCCACTTAACTTGTAGTGTTGTTTGTGCATATTGCCATGCCATGCCTCATTAAACCGGACATGCATCATATTTGATTGTGCATCATGCCATGTTTATGTGATGGTTGTTTACTATGTTGTTTGCTCCTTCCCGGTGTTGCTTCTTCTTATTAGTTCCGGTAACGTCGCATTTGTGGGGATCCGTTCGACTTCGTCCGTTTGTCTTCTTCATGGACTTGTTCTTCTTCCTTGCGGGATCTCACGCAAGATGACCATACCCTCAAAATCACTTCTATCTTTGCTTACTAGCTGTGCGCTCTATGGCTTGTCGCATTACTTACCGCTTGTTATATCATGCCTCCCATATTGCCATGTCAAGCCTCTAACCCTCCTTCCTAGCAAACCGTTGTTTGGCTAAGTTACAGCTTTTGCTCAGCCCCTCTTGTAGCGTTGTTATTTGCAGGTGAAGCTGAAGTTTGTTCCATGTTGGAACATGGTTATGTTGGGATATCAAAATATCTCTTATTTAATTAGTGCATCTATATACTTGGTAAAGGGTGGAAGGCTCGGCCTTATGCCTGGTGTTTTTGTTCCACTCTTGCCACCCTAGTTTTTGTCATACCGGTGTTATGTTCCTTGATTTTGCGTCCCTTACGCGGTTGGGTGTTATGGGAACCCCTTGACAGTTCGCTTTGAATAAAACTCCTCCAGCAAGGCCCAACCTTGGCTTTACATTTGCCTAACAACCTATACCTTTCCCTTGGTAGTAATTAACCTGAGGGTCATCTTTATTATAACCCCCGGCCAGTGCTTCTCTAAGTGTTGCTCCGAACCGGGCAGCCTGCGGGGCCACCTCGGGGCAACTTGAGGGCTGGTTTTACTCATAGCTTGACCTATCCGGTGTTGCCCTGAGAATGAGATATGTGCAGCTGCTATCGGGATTGTCGGAACATCGGGCGGCTTTGCTAGTCTTGTTTTACCATTGTCAAAATATCTTTCGTTGACCGTGAGAGTTTGTGATGGGCTAAGTTGGGACACCCCTGCAGGGTTTGAACTTTTGAAAGCCGTGCCCGCGGTTATGTGGCAGATGGGAATTTGTTAATGTCTGGTTGTAGAGAACTTGATACCTAACTTAATTAAAATGAATCAACCGCATGTGTAGCCATGATGGTCTCTTTTCGGCGGAGTCCGGGAAGTGAACACGGTCTTGTGTTATGCTTGAACGTAACTAGCTTCAGGATCACTTCTTGATCACTTCTAGCTTCTCGATCGTTGAGTTGCTTCTCGTCTCGCTCTTATTTGCGTATGTTAGCCACCATATATGCTTAGTGCTGCAGCTCCACCTCACTACCCGTTCCTACCCATAAGCTTAAATAGTCTTGATCTCGCGGGTGTCAGATTGCTGGGTCCTCGTGACTCACAGATACTTCCAAACAGTTGCAGGTGCCGATGATACCAGTGCAGGTGATGCTACCGAGCTCATGTGGGAGCTCGATGAAGATCTTGATCGTTGTGTTGTGTCTTTTCCGGTTGATCAGTAGTGGAGCCCAGTTGGGACGATCAGGGATCTAGCAATTGGGATTGTCTTCCTTTACTTTGGTTCCGTAGTCGGACCTTGATTGTATTCAGGATAATGTATGTTTAACATGTATTTGTGTGAAGTGGCGATTGTAAGCCAACTCTTTATCCCTTTCTTATTCAGTACATGGGATTGTGTGAAGATTACCACTCTTGCGACAAACCTACCATGAGGCTATGCCTCTAAGTCGTGCCCCGACACGTGGGAGATATAGCCGCATTGTGGGTGTCACAAGGGACTTTTTAGTTGGGACTAAAAAAAGTCCTAGGACTTTTTAACCAAACAGGGTCTTAGATTAACAATAACTAAAGAGTTGCAAGGGATAGTGGACGCACCAACACCATGTGCATCTACCGATGTATGAAGGGGTGATGCACAATCTGTTGCAACAAAGAACAAACAACCAAGGAGCATATTTGTGTTGGTCCTAGTTTTGTTATCTTTAGACACCTTTCCCAATGTGAGCGCAGCAAATCTAGTCCTGCTCAAACTCTACAGCCTTGCCCCCCAAAACAAAAAAGATCAGTTCATTACAGATGTGTGTACTGCGTTTGTCATTGTTTTCCCTTTTTGACCAACGTAGGTGTTGGATAGCCAGTATGTACTAGTACTTTCCCCCTTCCATTCCTCTTTGAACCATGTCCTAGATTCATGCTATACAACATTCCCCCCTACTTCACCCCCTTTCCTCTTTGAGCCACGTCCTAGATTCATGCCATACAACTTTCACCACTACTTTCCCCCCTTCCTTTCCCTTTTGAACCACATCCTAGATTCATGTGTCACGCCCAATATGCGACTCTATCCTAAAGAGACTCAAAGGTCCCACCAAGGATAGAACCGCATATTGACACGCTTTTGGAAGGTGGATATCATCACATCAAACCATTACATAATAGATGGGGATACATACAAAAGGCATACAATGCCACAACAATACATCAATACATCATACAAGAGTACAACATCCGACTATGGATGAAACACAAACAAAATCTCTAACGACATCCACCCTGCTAGCCGAGGCTACCGACCAGGAACCTAACCCAAGATCGAAGAAGAAGAAGAAGAACTCCAAGACAAGCAAACATCGCTCTCACGTCATGAACATCGCATTACCTATACCTACAACTGTTGGTGTAGTAATCTGTAAGCCACGAGGACTCTACAATCCCATAACCATGGGTATCAAGACTAGCAAAGCTTAATGGGTGTGGAAAGGATAAGTGGTGAGGTTGCAGCAGCGACTAAGCAATGTATGGTGGCTAACTTACGAGTACACGAGTAAGATGAGAAACTATGCAAACGGTCGCAAACTAGTAATGATCAAGAAGTGATCCTGAACTACTTATGTTCAAACATAACCCAACTGTGTTCTACTCTCGAAATTCCCCGAAAAGAGGCAGCCACGGTTACGCACGCGCTTGGTGTATTTTAGTTGAGTTTACTTCGAGTCCTCTACAACCGGATATTAACAAATTCCCATCTGCCACATAACCACGGACACGACTCTCGAAAGTTTAAATCCTGCGGGGGTGTCCCAACTTACCCCATGACAAGCTCACGATCCGCGGAGACAATGCTCCATCGCGGGACCCTCCGATCAGACTCGGAATCCCGGTGCACAAGACATTTCAACATTGGTAAAATTAGTCCAGCAAGACTTCCTAGCGTGCCGACACCCTGATAATAGCCGCGCGTATCTCGTCTCAGGCAACATCTGGATGGGTCATCCTACAGGTATATACCAAATACCTTGGGTTTCCCTGAGGCGGCCCCACAGTCTGCCCAGCTTGGACCAACACTCATGAGGAGCACTATCCCGGGTTGTTGATTAAGTCGACGGGGGCTGGCAAGTCCCTATGCAAGTTTTAGTTGTTATTAGGAAAATGGTAAAACCAATGTTAGGCCTTGCTAGAAGAGTTTTATTCAAAGCGAACTGTCAAGAGGGGACCATAAACCCTCACCGTGTTAGGGATGCAAAATCAAGGAACATAACACCGGTATGAGGGAAACTAGGGCGGCAAGAGTGGAACAAAACACCAGGCATAAGGCCGAGCCTTCCACCCTTTACCAAGTATATAGATGCATTAATTAAATAAGAGATATTGTGATATCCCATGATATCCATCTCCTAACATGGAACAACCTGCAACTAGCAATGCTATAAGAGGGGCTGAGCAAAGCGGTAACATAGCCAAACAATGGTTTGCTAGGAAGGGGGAAAAGGTTGGAGGCTATCATGGCAATTTGGGAGTCTTGATAAACAAGTGGTAGGTGATACGTCTCCATCGTATCTATAATTTTTGATTCTTCCATGCCAATATTATTCAACTTTCATATACTTTTTGGCAACTTTTTATATTATTTTTGGGACTAACATATTGATCCAGTGCCCAGTGCCAGTTCCTGTCTGTTGCATGTTTTTGGTTTTGCAGAATATCCATATCAAACGGAGTCCAAACGGGATAAAAACGGACGGAGCTTATTTTTGGAAAATATGGAAAATTCAGAAGGAAAATCAACGCGAACCAGTGCCCGAGGTGGTCACGAGGCAGGGGGTGCGCCCCCCTAGGGCGCGCCCCCTACCCTCGTGAGCCCACCGTAAGGCGGTTGACGCTCTTCTTTTGCCGCAAGAAAGCTAATATTTGGAAAAAAAATCACAGCGCAGGTTTCAGGCCAATCGGAGTTATGGATCTCCATATATATACGAAACGGTGAAACAGAGCCAGAACAGAACGGAGAAACAGAGAGATAGATCCAATCTCGGAGGGGCTCTTGCCCCTCCCATGCCATGGAGGCCAAGGACCAGAGGGGAAACCCTTCTCCCATGTAGGGAGGAGGTCAAGGAAGAAGAGGAAGAAGGGGGCCCCTCTCCCCCTCTCATCCGGTGGCGCTGGAACGCCGTCGTGGCCATCATCATCATCACCGCGATCTTCACCAACACCTCTGCCATCTTCACCAACATCTCCATCACCTTCCCCCCTCTATCTACAGCGGTCCACTCTCCCGCAACCCGTTGTACCCTCTACTTGAACATGGTGCTTTATGCCTCATTTATTATCCAATGATGTGTTGCCATCCTATGATGTCTGAGTAGATCTTCGTTGTCCTATCGGTGGTTGATGAATTGCTATGATTGATTTAATTTGCTTGTGGTTATGTTGCTGTCCTTTGGTGCCCATCATATGAGTGCGTGCGTGGATCACACCATAGGGTTAGTTGTATGTTGATAGGACTATGTATTGGAGGGCAAGAGTGACACAAGCTTCAACCTAGCATAGAAATTGATGCATACGGGATTGAAGGGGGACCAATATATCTTAATTCTATGGTTGGGTTTTACCTTAATGAACATTAGTAGTTGCAGATGCTTGCTAATAGTTCCAATCATAAGTGCATAGAATTCCAAGTCAGGGATGACATGCTAGCAGTGGCCTCTCCCACATGATACTTGCTATTGGTCTAGTAAAGTAGTCAATTGCTTAAGGGGCAATTTCGCAACTCCTACCACCACTTTTACACACTCACTATATTTACTTTATTGTTTCTTTATCTAAACAGCCCGTAGTTTTATTTTCGTGCTCTTTACTTTCTTGCAAGCCTTTCTGAAAACACCTACAAAGTACTTCTAGTTTCATACTTGTTCTAGGTAAAGCGAACGTCAAGCATGCGTAGAGTTGTATCGGTGGTCGATAGAACTTGAGGGAATATTTGTTCTACATTTAGCTCCTCGTTTGGTTCGACACTCTTACTTACCAAAAACTGTTGCGATCCCCTATACTTGGGGGTTATCAAGACCTTTTTCTGGCGCCATTGCCGGGGAGCAATAGCGTGGGGTGAATATTCTCGTGTGTGCTTGTTTGCTTTATCACTAAGTAATTTTTATTTTCTATTCTTAGTTGTTTCCTATCTTCAGTTATGGGTAGGAAACGCAAAATACCAAAAAAATAGTTGTACCTACTGAACCAATGGTTGAAGAACCAATCAAAATCTATCGCACTGCTGAAGCTTATTACTTGGACCATCTTCGATCCCTATGTGCTCATGCTGAAACCCCAACTAGCTTAGTTGATGGCAAATCTTTAGATGAGCATGCTTGTTATGTGCGACACCGTATATCTGAAAAAGGGAAATTATTATGGATTCAAATTCAACGTTTGCAATGATATGCTTGGAATTTATGTGAATTATATGATTTTACTTGTTGTTCTGAAAACCCTAAGAAACACCTTCCCTACCAATGTGAGTTTATTGATAATGGAATCTTATCTTCATATTCTAAGGGTGTTTATAATTACTATGATGTTCAACAAATTGAAGAATTTGTTGCTTTTGAGGGTGCTTATAATTCAATATGAAATTATGCTATACTTAAATATTGCTATGATAATTATGCTTCTTTGATTGAAAAGTATGATGCTACTTTTCACAAATCTGAAAATTTTGCTATACTTAAATATTGCTATGATAATTAGGCTTCTAATACCTATGTTAAACAATATATTAAGAAAGTCTCCGCTGTCCAAGAAGAGACTAATATTTTGCAGGAATCTATGGAAGAAGAAGTTGATGACACTGTGAGCTCATTGGATGAAAAAGATGAGGAGGAGAGCGAAGAACAAAAGGAGGAAGAGCGGATTGATCACCCGTGCCCACCTTCTAATGAGAGTAACTCTTCAACTCATACATTGTTTAATTTCCCTTCGTGCTTACCGAAGGATGATTGCTATGATGACTGTTATGATCCCATTGATTCTCTTGAAATATCCCTTTTTGATGATGCTTGCTATGCTTGTGGCCAAGATGCTAATATGAATGATTCTTATGGAGATTAACTTGCTATAGTTCCTTATGTTAAACATGAAATTGTTGCTATTGCACCCACACATGATAGTCCTATTATCTTTTTGAATTCTCCAAACTACACTATATCGGAGAAGTTTGCTCTTAGTAAGGAATATATTGATGGGTTGCCTTTTACCGATGCACATGATGATTTTGATAGATATAATATGCATGTGCTTGCTGCTCCTACTTGCAATTATTATGAGAGAGGAACTATATCTCCACCTCTCTATGTTTCCAATACGATAAAATTGCAAGAAACTGTTTATACTATGCATTGGCCTTTACTAGGTGTGCATGAATTGTTCTTTTATGACACGCCGATGCATAGGAAGAGATTTAGACTTCGTTGTTGCTTGATATATGTTGCTTTGTGCTCACTACTAAATTACAAATCATTGTTGATTCAAATTGGCTTTGATATACCTTGGGATCCGGGTGGATTCACTACTTGAGCACTACATGCCTAGCTTAATGGCTTTAAAGAAAGCGCTGCCAGGGAGACAACCCGGAAGTTTTATAGAGTCATTTATTTCTGTTGAGTGCTTTTATATAGTTTAAAAACAACAAAAATAAATAGGGGAACCCAAAACTTTTTCAAAAAGGAAAGTGAAAGTGATAGAGACGAGCATTGTGAAAATTGGGGACGTCCTTGAACTTTGTTCATGCCCATGGGAACTTTGTGAATCTTAATTACAGAAACTTTTCAACAAATTATCCCCTTGTACAATTCCATTTTATTATAAAAATAATGTGCCAAGGTTTGCCTTTAGGATGTTTACATTTGCTTGATGGTTTGTACGGTGCAGGACAGAAACTTCGGCTGTAGTGCGCGATTTTACATTTTTAGCTGGAACGTCAAATCGTTCTGATTATTTTTGCACTGTCTTCCTATAGAAATTTTCTATTTTTCCTAATTTTTGTAGAATTTTTCAAGTATCATAAGTATGGTGAATGTTCGGATTATTACAGACTGTTCTGTTTTAGACAGATTCTATTTTTGATGCATAGTTTGCTTGTTTTGATGAACCTATCAATCTATATCAGTGGATTAAGCCATGAAAAAGTTATATTACAGTAGACACAATGAAAAAACAAAATATTAATTGGTTTGCAACAATACTTAGAGTAGTGATTTGCTTTATTATACTAACGGATCTTACCGAGTTTTCTGTTGAAGTTTTGTGTGGATGAAGTGTTCGATGATTGAGAAGGTTTCGATGTGAGAAGAAGGAAGAGAGGCAAGAGCTCAAGATTGGGGATACCCAAGGCACCCTAAGTAAATATTCAAGGAGACTCAAGAGTCTAAGCTTGGGGATGCTAAGAAGGCATCCCCTCTTTCTTCAACAAGTATCGGTGTGTTTTCGGATTCGTTTCATTCATGCGATATGTGCAATCTTGGAGCGTCTTTTGCATTTAGTTTTTCTTTTTCTTTTTATGCACCATGCTGGTATGAGATAGTCCTTGGTTGATTTATAGAATGCTCATTGCACTTCACTCATATCTTTGTTCTAGATATCGAGTTGTAATATCGAGTTGTAAGTAAATAAAAGTGTGATGATCATCATTATTAGAGCATTGCCCCAGTGAGGAAAGGATGATGGAGACTATGATTCCCGCATAAGTCAGGATGAGACTCCGGACTTTACAAAGAAATAAAAGAGGCCAAAGAAGCCCAAATAAAAAAATAGGCCAAAGAAGCCCACCAAAAAATAAAAAAACAAAAAAACAAAAAAACGAGAGAAAAAGAGAGAAGGGGCAGTGCTACTATCCTTTTTCCACACTTGTGCTTCAAAGTAGCACCATGTTCTTCATATAGAGAGTCTCTTGAGTTATCACTTTCATATACTAGTGGGAATTTTAATTATAGAACTTGTCTTGTATATTCCAACGATGGGCTTCCTCAAATGCCCTAGGTATTCATGAGCAAGCAAGTTGGATGCACACCCACTTAGTTTCAGTCTGAGCTTTCATATACTTATAGCTCTAGTGCATCCGTTGCATGGCAATCCCTACTCCTCACATTGATATCTATTAATGGGCATCTCCATAGCCCGTTGATACGCCTAGTTGATGTGAGACTACCTTCTCCTTTTTGTCTTCTCCACCATCATATTCTATTCCACCTATAGTGCTATGTCCATGGCTCACGCTCATGTATTGCGTGAAATTTGAAAAGGTTTGAGAACATCAAAAGTATGAAACAATTGCTTGGCTTGTCATCGGGGTTGTGCATGATGTGAATATTTTGTGTGGTGAAGATGGAGCATAGCCAGACTATATGATTTTGTAGGGAGAACTTTCTTTGGCCATGTTATTTTGAAAAGACATGGTTGCTTTATTAGTAGGCTTGAAGTATTATTATATTAATGTCAAAGGATAGACTATTGCTATGAATCACTCGTGTCTTAATATTCATGCCATGATTAGACATATGATCAAGATTATGCTAGGTAGCATTCCACATCAAAAATTATCTTTTTTATCATTTACCTACTCGAGGACGAGCATGAATTAAGCTTGGGGATGCTGATACGTCTCCATCGTATCTATAATTTTTGATTGTTCCATGCCAATATTATTCAACTTTCATATACTTTTTGGCAACTTTTTATATTTTTTTTGGGACTAACATATTGATCCAATGCCCAGTGCCAGTTCTTGTCTGTTGCATGTTTTGGGTTTCGCAGAATATCCATATCAAACGGAGTCCAAACGGGATAAAAACAGATGGAGCTTATTTTTGGAAAATATGGAAAATTCGGAAGGAAAATCAATGCGAACCAGTGCCCGAGGTGGTCACGAGGCAGGGGGCGCGCCCCCTACCCTCGTGAGCCCACCGTAAGGCGGTTGACGCTCTTCTTTTGCCGCAAGAAAGCTAATATTCGGAAAAAAATCACGGCGAAGGTTTCATGCCAATCAGAGTTACGGATCTCCATATATATATATACGAAACGGTGAAACAGAGCCAGAACATGAAAGCACAAGTGCTCCCTAGGTGGTTTTGATAATTGATGACAACATATCTCTTGTTGGACTAACATTTCAATCTAGCATGTTTCAGATAAGTTCAACAATGGAGTGGCATGGCATGGATGTGAAAGTGGAACCCTCAAAATGCTAAGGACAAAGGATTGGCTCAAGCTCAAAAGGTCAAGACTCTTCATTTTATATTTTAGTGATCCAAGATCACATTGAGTCTTTAGGAAAAGCCAATACTATTAAGGAGGGATGAGGTGTTGCTTAATGAGCCTCTTGCTTCATGTGCTTAGTGATATGCTCCAAAACCCTCAGCTACTTTCCCACTTCCACATTTGACATAAACCCTAAGCCAAACTCGGTCCTACCGATTTTTCCTATCCGGCGCCACCGAGTTTCACTTGTCATAAGCCACTGCCAAACCCTAATCATTTCGGTCTCACCGATGGGATCTCGGTCTCACCGAGATGGGCTTGCAAACTCTCTGTTACCCATTGCAATATTCTCGGTCCCACCGAGATATGCAATCGGTTCCACCGAGTTTGCTTGGCCAAATCTCAGTTTCACTTATTACCCAAATCGGTCCCACCGAGTTTGAGTAATCGGTCAAACCGAGTTTTGGATTTACCCTAACCCCAACACATCAGTCCCACCGAGTTGATCCAGTCGGTCCCACCGAAATCTCTAACGGTCACTAGGTTTACATTTTCGGTCAGACCGAGTTTATTGATTCGGTCCCACCGAGATTGGAAAACTGTGTAACGGTTGGATTTTGTGTGGAGGCTATATATACCCATCCACCTTCTTCTCATTCAAAGTGAGAGCCATCAGAACACACACACCATGCCAACTCATATGTTCTGAGAGAGAACCACCTACTCATGTGTTGAGACTAAGGCATTCCATTCCTACCATATGAATCTTGATCTCTAGCCTTCCCAAGTTGCTTTCCACTCAAATCCTCTTTCAACCAAATCCAAATCCTATGAGAGAGAGTTGAGTGTTGGGGAGACTATCATTTGAAGCACAAGAGCAAGGAGTTCATTACCTACACACCATTTGTTACTTCTTGGAGAGTGGTGTCTCCTAGATTGGCTAGGTGTCACTTGGGAGCCTCCGACAAGATTGTGGAGTTGAACCAAGGAGTTTGTAAGGGCAAGGAGATCGCCTACTTCGTGAAGATCAAACGCTAGTGAGGCAAGTCCTGTGTGGGTGATGGCCATGGTGGGATAGACAAGGTTGCTTCTTCGTGGACCCTTTGTGGGTGGTTGCTTCTTCGTGGACCCTTCGTGGGTGGAGCCCTGTGTGGACTCGCGCAACCGTTACCCTTGGGTGGAGCCCTGTGTGGACTCGCGCAACCGTTACCCTTCGTGGGTTGAAGTCTCCATCAACGTGGATGTAGGATAGGACCACCTATCCGAACCACGGGAAAAACATCCGTGTCTCCAATTGCGTTTGAATTCTCCAAACCCTTCTCTTTACATTCTCGCAAGTTGCATGCTTTACATTCCGCTGCTCATATACTCTTTGCATGCTTTCTTGATATGTATTGTGTGTGTTGAAATTGTGCCTAAACTCCACTTAAACTGAAAAAGCTTAAAAATTGCAATTTGAGCGTTATGTGTCTAATCACCCCCCTCTAGACACATCTACTTCTAGATCCTACAAGTGGTATCAGAGCATTGGTCTCCATTGCCTTGGTTTAATCACCATTGGAGGAAGATGGATGTGTCTACATTAGGGAGTCTTAGGCATAGAGTGCCTATTCTTGATGGAGAGTACTTTCATGAGTGGAATAATGAGACGCTTGTAATCTTCAATCAATATCATTTGAACAAGTACATTGCTAGCCCTTGTGCACCTCATATTGATCCCTTGCATCCTACCCTAGATGAAGATATTGACATGATTCGCAATCTTAGAACTATTGAGCTCATCATTAGAGGATTGCCCAAAAATTTGATTGATAGTTTGCCTACTCAAAATTGCGCCTATACTATATGGAAATTTCTTGAGGAACGGTTTCCCAATCATTCCTTGAAAACTTTGGATGAAATTCTCCATAAATCTATTTCCTTGAGTAAGATGAACTCTAGTGATCCTAGTTTTGGTAAATGTCTTCTTGAACTTGCCAATCTTAAGCATGCTAAAGGAGATGTTGGAATCATTAATGATATCATATTCAAAGCTATAAGAATTCATAAAAGTAACCACTTTGATCATTTATCTAATGAATTACCCTCTCTAGGAAATGATGAGTCACAAGATCATGATGAACATGAATATTATGATGAGGATGATAGTGACTTCGATCTTGATGATGCAATGAGACATTTTGGTCTTATGGCAAATCTTCGGGGATATGAATCAGGAGGAAAGGAATGGGTTCTTGATAGTGGATGTACTGATCATATGACCAGAGATGAAGAGATGTTTCGTGAGCTTGCTGAAAATGACGGCCCTCGAAAATATGTCACCTTTGGTGATAATTCAAAGGGTAAAGTGGTTGGCCTTGGTAAGGTGGCCATCTCACATGATAGTTCCATTCAAAATGTCATGCTCGTCGAATCTCTTGGCTACAACTTACTTTCAGTATCTAGACTTGCTGATTTCGGTTTGAATGTCCTATTTACTGAGGTAGATTGCCAAGTATTTCGTCGAGATAATCATCAAATGGTCTTTACGGGTATGCGTAGAGGTGATCTTTACATTGTCGATTTCTCTAAAAAGCCACAACCTAAAACTTGCTTTGTTGCTAAATCCTCAAAAGGTTGGTTGTGGCATAGACGACTAGGTCACGTTGGCATGAGAAACCTTGACAAGCTTATTAAAGGAAATCATATCCTTGGAGTTAACGATGTCATATTTGATAAGGATAGACTTTGCAGTGCTTGTCAAGCAGGTAAACAGGTTGGAGGAAGACATCCTGTGAAGAACATCATGACCACAAGGAGGCCACTCGAGCTACTTCACATGGATCTCTTTGGTCCCAACGCCTACAAGAGTCTCGGTGGAAATTCTTTTGGTCTAGTTATAGTTGATGCCTTTTCAAGATTCACGAGGGTGTTCTTTCTTAATGACAAGTCGCAGGTCCAGAAGATCTTCAGAAACTTCGCTAGGAAAGCCCAAAATTAGTTTGATGTGAAGATCAAGAAGGTTCGGAGTGACAACAGAACGGAATTCAAGAACGCAAATGTGGACACCTTTCTTGACGAAGAAGGGATTTCACACGAGTTCTCGGCTACGTACACACCTCAACAAAATGGAGTTGTTGAGAGGAAGAATCGGACGCTCATCGAAATGGCAAGAACGATGCTTGATGAATACAAGACGCCAAAGCACTTTTGGGCAGAAGCGGTTGAGACAGCTTGTCACGCAACAAATCGCTTATATCTTCACAAGCTACTCGGCAAGACGGCATACGAGCTCCTCACCGGTAACAAGCCTCAAGTTGGATACTTTCGAGTATTCGGCTCAAAGTGCTACATTCTTGATAAGCATCGTCGTTCAAAGTTTGCTCCTAAATCTCATGAAGGTTTTCTACTTGGTTATGGCTCAAACTCTCACACTTACCGTGTCTACAACAATTTCACCCGAAAGGTAGAAGAGACGGTAGATGTGAAGTTTGATGAATCTAATGGCTCGCAAGTAGAGCAATTGCCAATTGATGTAGGAGACAAAGACTCTTCAAAAGCAATTCAAGACTTGTCCATTGGCAAAATTCGTCCAACGGAGGTGAAGGAGAGTACTTCATCCGTCCAAGTGGAAGCTTCTACTTCACGACAAGGTGAACCAAGAATCGACACGGAAGCATCCACAAGTGGGACACATCAAGATGAAGAAAACGAGGAAATACGTCAAGACGAACATCAACAACCTCCTTCTCCACCACGACAAGAGAACGACGACGTCAACAATGAAGAAGGCCAAGAAGAAGCACAAGATGAAGAAGATGTTCAACAAAGACCCAAGCAAAAGCTCTCACGAGTTCGAGCAAGAATTGCCAAAGATCATCCCGTCGAGCAAATCCTCAATGATATACAAACCGGGAGAATCACTCGCTCAAAAACTCGTTTAGCTAACTTTTGTGAAAATTATTCATTCATCTCTAGCATTGAACCAATGAAGGTTGAAGAAGCATTGGAAGATCCGGATTGGATAAACGCTATGCATGAAGAGCTACATAATTTTGAGAGAAACCAAGTTTGGACATTGGTTGAGAAGCCCGACAACAACCACAACATCATTGGTACCAAATGGGTGTTTCGCAACAAGCAAGATGAAGATGGACAAGTGGTTCGCAACAAAGCACGTCTCGTCGCCCAAGGGTACACACAAGTCGAAGGTATGGACTATGGTGAGACGTATGCTCCCGTTGCTAGACTTGAGTCCATCCGCATCTTACTTGCCTATGCTAATCACCATAATATCACCTTGTACCAAATGGACATTAAAAGTTCTTTTCTAAATGGTGAAATAGAGGAGGAAGTTTATGTCAAACAACCTCCCGGCTTTGTCAATCCTAAGAAACCAACTCATGTTTACAAACTTCACAAAGCTCTTTATGGTCTTAAACAAGCTCCTAGAGCATGGTATAAATGCTTGACCAAGTTCCTTACTACAAGTGGTTTTGAAATTGGTAAAATTGATTCTACTCTTTTTACTAAAAGGGTTAATGGAGAACTATTTGTATGCCAAATTTATGTTGATGATATCATATTTGGTTCAACTAACCCTCTCTTTAGTGAAAAATTTGGAAAGCTAATGTCAGAGAAGTTTGAGATGTCCATGATGAGTGAACTCAAATTCTTTCTTGGGTTGCAAATCAAGCAAACTAAGGAAGGTACATTTGTCTCTCAAACAAAGTACACCAAGGACTTATTCAAGAAGTTCAATATGCAAGAATGCAAAGGTATGTCTACACCCATGCCTACTAGTGGACATAATGATTTGACCAAAGATGGTGAACTTGTTGATAAAAAGGTTTATCGCTCTATGATTGGTTCATTGTTATACCTATGTGCTTCACGTCCCGATATTATGCTAAGTGTGTGCATGTGTGCACGATATCAAGCTGCTCCTAAATATTGTCATCTTAAGGCTGTGAAAAGGATAGTGAGATATTTAATCCATACACCAAATTTTGGCATTTGGTATCCTAAGAGGTCTTCTTTTGATCTTGTTGGCTATTCCGACTCGGATTATGCCGGATACAAGGTTGATAGAAAGTCCACTTCGGGTACTTGTCAATTTCTTGGTAGATCTCTTGTGTCTTGGTCTTCCAAGAAACAAAATTCGGTATCCTTATCCACCGCCGAAGCGGAATACATTGCCGCTGGTTCATGTTGCGCTCAATTACTTTGGATGACCCAAACTCTTAAAGATTATGGGATTTATGTGAAACATGTTCCACTGCTTTGTGACAATGAAAGTGCTATCAAAATTGGTCATAATCCTGTACAACATTCTCGGACTAAGCATATTGAAGTTCGTCATCATTTCATACGAGATCATGTTGCTAAGGGTGACATCAATCTTAAGCATGTTCGCACCGACAAGCAATTAGCGGATATATTTACTAAACCACTTGATGAGAAAGTGTTTTGCAGGTTGAGAGGAGAATTGAACATCATTGATGCTTCGAACTTGGAGTAGAAACTCCATTGGATACATGCAAGACATGAGCTTATGACTAATCCATGATATATCTCTTATGATAACTATCTTATGTCTTGGATATATTTGCACCTTGCATGTTGTCTAACCCATGTAGGTGCTTGGTTGAATCTAATTCCATGAGATTGCGACTCACTCACATCCTGAGCGATCTCTACATCACCAAGACTCTACACAATAGTGGTTGAAGACAATGAAGCACAAAACCATGAAACATATCCTTTGACAAACTCTATGATTAAGCTTCATGATTGTCATTTTTGGATACACAAGTGCTCTTCCTTGCAAGAACTAACCCATGTAGGTAGATGAACTCAAACTCCAAGTGGTGCTCCCAACTCTTGATGAACTACATCAACCTTGAGCACCCACACAAGTTCAACTACATGAGCAAGAACCACATCACCACCCAAGGTATGTTATTCCATCTTAGAGAAGCTTTACTCCAAGACATGAGTCAAAGCAACTCAACTCAACAAGATGTGAATACATCAAGATGCTTAAACGAAAAATGGTAACCCCATTTTGAGCTTAAACGATGAGTATGACCTATGATCAAGTGTTCTAACTTGACTCCAAAGTCAATATACTCTAACATAGGTGACTATGTCACCGCCCAATTCTAGATGAAGTTCTCTTGTGCTCCTTTCTGAGTTATTGCATTTGTCCCTTGCATATTTGTTTCTTTCTTTTTCAATTAAAAAAACTTCATCTAGAAACCTTTTACCCTTTTCTTTTTGATTTTTGTTCTGCATATTTCTGCATCAAATTCCTCGCAAATCTTTCAGCTAATTCATTGCAAATCTTTGTGAGATCTTACTTGACTAGTGAGCTGAGGTGACAAGTGTTTTTCTCTGTGATGAACTCGGTTTCACCGAATAGCCATTTTCGGTCCAACCGAATACCTTCGGTACTACCGAAACATGCCACTCGGTGCCACCGATTTCGCAACAGGAAAAACAGTTTGCCACATATTCTATATTTCTTCTGATCCAGCTCCACTCAATGAATCTTGTCCTCTACAAGCATCACAGTTTTATTCCCTGCTTTGTACTGAATCTCAAGGACCAAACCTATTCGACGGATTCCAGGAACAACCTTCTTGGAAATTGATGTCAAAGGGGGAGAGAGAGATCACATCAAAGCTTATCATCAGGGAGAGAGAGATCACATCAAAAGCTTATCACCTAAGGGGGAGAGAATACTCAAGGATTCCATATATTAAGGGGGAGAAAGAAATCTCCAAGGGGGAGAGAATACTCAAGGATCCCAGATACTTGATGTTCAAGAGGAAAGATGCCACATGTCTTTTTGGGGGAAAGACATGTTCATAATATGAAATTTAGTTCTATTCATATCCTTCAGCTCTGATTTTCTGTTTCCTATCTTCTCCCAATATCCCATGTAAGATTCAGGGGAGCAAGACACCTAAGGGAAAGAAATCAGTCAAATTCATTGCATATCTTTATTCTTGGGGACATGTTGAATTCAATATGGTACCTTGTACTCACTCTCTACATGTCATCCCAATCTTAGTATTCTTGTGGTTTCTTTTGTTTGCTCTGGCTAGTGGACGTACCTGTGTTATCTAACCTTGTTTGTGCAGGTTCATTCCATCCTAAGCCAACTCAAGACCACAAGGTAAGTATATGCATCAAAATCATGACTATGAGGAGTTCTTGCTTATGTACATACTGTTTGCAAGAAGGACTCATGAGCATGAAGGTATTTTCCTTGATAATCTTTTGCTCTGATGCATATGGCCAAGATACATGTAACACTTTGCCTACTCTGTCATGGTTATGCTTTCACATGCCTCTCTATTCCATATTTACATGAGGGCATACATGTAGGTTACATGTCCTTCCAAAGCTTTACTTGCTGTTCTTTATATCTTTATCTAAAGCTTTGATGTATGTTGCCATCAATTACCAAAAAGGGGGAGATTGAAAGCACAAGTGCTCCCTAGGTGGTTTTGATAATTGATGACAACATATCTCTTGTTGGACTAACATTTCAATCTAGCATGTTTCAGATAAGTTCAACAATGGAGTGGCATGGCATGGATGTGAAAGTGGAACCCTCAAAATGCTAAGGACAAAGGATTGGCTCAAGCTCAAAAGGTCAAGACTCTTCATTTTATATTTTAGTGATCCAAGATCACATTGAGTCTTTAGGAAAAGCCAATACTATTAAGGAGGGGTGAGGTGTTGCTTAATGAGCCTCTTGCTTCATGTGCTTAGTGATATGCTCCAAAACCCTCAGCTACTTTCCCACTTCCACATTTGACCTAAACCCTAAGCCAAACTCGGTCCTACCGATTTTTCCTATCCGGCGCCACCGAGTTTCACTTGTCATAAGCCACTGCCAAACCCTAATCATTTCGGTCTCACCGATGGGATCTCGGTCTCACCGAGATGGGCTTGCAAACTCTCTATTACCCATTGCAATATTCTCGGTCCCACCGAGATATGCAATCGGTTCCACCGAGTTTGCTTTGCCAAATCTCAGTTTCACTTATTACCCAAATCGGTCCCACCGAGTTTGAGTAATCGGTCAAACCGAGTTTTGGATTTACCCTAACCCCAACACATGGGTCCCACCGAGTTGATCCAGTCGGTCCCACCAAAATCTCTAACGGTCACTAGGTTTACATTTTCGGTCAGACCGAGTTTATTGATTCGGTCCCACCGAGATTGGAAAACTGTGTAACGGTTGGATTTTGTGTGGAGGCTATATATACCCCTCCACCTTCTTCTCATTCGAAGTGAGAGCCATCAGAACACACACACCATTCCAACTCATATGTTCTGAGAGAGAACCACCTACTCATGTGTTGAGACCAAGACATTCCATTCCTACCATATGAATCTTGATCTCTAGCCTTCCCAAGTTGCTTTCCACTCAAATCCTCTTTCAACCAAATCCAAATCCTATGAGAGAGAGTTGAGTGTTGGGGAGACTATCATTTGAAGCACAAGAGCAAGGAGTTCATTACCTACACACCATTTGTTACTTCTTGGAGAGTGGTGTCTCCTAGATTGGCTAGGTGTCACTTGGGAGCCTCCGACAAGATTGTGGAGTTGAACCAAGGAGTTTGTAAGGGCAAGGAGATCGCCTACTTCGTGAAGATCTACCGCTAGTGAGGCAAGTCCTGTGTGGGCGATGGCCATGGTGGGATAGACAAGGTTGCTTCTTCGTGGACCCTTTGTGGGTGGTTGCTTCTTCGTGGACCCTTCGTGGGTGGAGCCCTGTGTGGACTCGCGCAACCATTACCCTTGGGTGGAGCCCTGTGTGGACTCGCGCAACCATTACCCTTCGTGGGTTGAAGTCTCCATCAACGTGGATGTAGGATAGCACCACCTATCCGAACCACGGGAAAAACATCCGTGTCTCCAATTGCGTTTGAATTCTCCAAACCCTTCTCTTTACATTCTCGCAAGTTGCATGCTTTACATTCCGCTGCTCATATACTCTGTGCATGCTTGCTTGATATGTATTGTGTGTGTTGAAATTGTGCCTAAACTCCACTTAAACCGAAAAAGCTTAAAAATTGCAATTTGAGCATTATGTGTCTAATCACCCCCCTCTAGACACATCTGCTTCTAGATCCTACAGAACAGAACGGAGAACCAGAGAGAAACAGAGAGATAGATCCAATCTCGGAGGGGCTCTCGCCCCTCCCATGCCATGGAGGCCAAGGACCAGAGGGGAAACCCTTCTCCCATCTAGGGAGGAGGTCATGGAAGAAGAGGAAGAAGGGGGCCCCTCTCCCCCTCTCCTCCGGTGGCGCCGGAACGCCGCCGTGGCCATCATCATCATCATTGCGATCTTCACCAACACCTCCGCCATCTTCACCAACATCTCCATCACCTTCCCCCCTCTATCTACAGCGGTCCACTCTCCCGCAACCCGCTGTACCCTCTACTTGAACATGGTGCTTTATGCTTCATATTATTATCCAATGATGTGTTGCCATCCAATGATGTCTGAGTAGATCTTCGTTGTCCTATCGGTGGTTGATGAATTGCTATGATTGATTTAATTTGCTTGTGGTTATGTTGCTGTCCTTTGGTGCCCATCATATGAGCGCGCGTGTGGATCACACCATAGGGTTAGTTGTATGTTGATAGGACTATGTATTGGAGGGCAAGAGTGATAGAAGCTTCAACCTAGCATAGAAATTGATGCATACGGGATTGAAGGGGGACCAATATATCTTAATGCTATCGTTGGGTTTTACCTTAATGAACATTAGTAGTTGCGGATGCTTGCTAACAGTTCCAATCATAAGTGCATAGAATTCCAAGTCAGGGATGACATGCTAGCAGTGGCCTCTCCCACATGATACTTGCTATCGGTCTAGTAAAGTAGTCAATTGCTTAAGGGGCAATTTCGCAACTCCTACCACCACTTTTCCACACTCACTATATTTACTTTATTGTTTCTTTATCTAAACAGCCCCTAGTTTTATTTTCGTGCTCTTTACTTTCTTGCAAGCCTTTCCAAAAACACCTACAAAGTACTTCTAGTTTCATACTTGTTCTAGGTAAAGCGAACGTCAAGCGTGCGTAGAGTTGTATCGGTGGTCGATAGAACTTGAGGGAATATTTGTTCTACCTTTAGCTCCTCATTGGGTTCGACACTCTTACTTATCGAAAACTGTTGCGATCCCCTATACTTGTGGGTTATCAGTAGGTAGCATGACATAACAATAGCATCGAGTCAACTAGCATAACAAAAATAGTAGTGAGATCCAAGGTGACGGTCATCTTGCCTGAAATCCCGCAAGGAAGAAGAACGAGTCCATGAAGAAGACGATCCCACGTAGTCGAACGAATCCTCACATTCGCAACGAAACAGGAACTATCGAGAAGAAGCACAACCGGAAAGAAGAAAACAACATGGTAAACACACAACACAAAACATGACATGATGCTCAACCAAGTATGATGCATGAAAATTCTACATGATGCAACTCATGGCAGGAGATGATGCATACAAGAACAACACATCAAGGCAAGTTTAAATGAGGCCAGAAACAACATACAACAAATTCTAGTAAGTCCTCATATGCAAATTTCGAAATTGGTCCAGAACTGAACAAAACATTATGCTAAAGTTGTTAAACATCAAGTGAAAGTTCACCAAGATGATCTACACAGTTTTCTAGTCAAGTTACATATAAAGTTCGTTTAATTCGGAGCTACGGCCTAGAAGATATGAGAAAAACAAGTTAAACATGGCAATTTGCAAAATGCATACAGACATCAAGCAAACATACTCAAAACATGGATGCAACAAGGAAACATAAAACTACATGCAAAATCAAGCAAGTTCATATAAAGCATGATCTAAACGGAGCCACGGTTCAACACATACACTCAATACAAGTTTCAAACACAATCTATCCAAAACAGCAACTAAGCACTTTGCAATCAAGGAAACAACATGTTACAGAAAACATAATGACCCAAACGTGACATGAACTCAAACTATAGATAACATGCTTCAAAATCATTAAGGTTTATGTTCATAGGCATCAGGATTAATCCAAGATGATCAATGCAAAAAGCAACTTGATAACACAGATTATGACTTAGTAAAAAAACAGGGCACACATGTGAGCAGGAATAACATGTTGGCAGGTTGGGGCATGTAACAAAGATGATATAGTGCAATATCATGGCAAACAAAAGCATGGCATTAAAGTATAGGTTAAACATGGCAACACATGATTACTAAGCATCTCCATATGAGCCCTAGATCAATGGCAATCAACAAGACAAGATGCAACATGATATAAGAAGATTCTCAGACTTAGAGGAAATCTAGGAATGCAAAACAATAACATTATGATGCTGAATTTGGAGGCACATAATCGCAAGCATAGCAACTTTAATAATTATGCAAAAGACATCGGCATCCAGTATACATGATATAGTTCAAATTGGTCCATGGGCACAAGTTCATATGAAGCATGGAGTGATTACTATGATTCATGCAAAATGGAGCATACTATTAACATGCTGATAGATTTAGCATGATGGGAACTTGAGAGCAAGAAAGAGACAATCTACAACAAGTTATATGGCAATCAAGGGCATGGAATCAAAGTAAACATAACAAAGGAGCATATAACATCAAGGCATCATAACCATAAGTTTTATGGACTAGTGGGAACTATCAAGACAAGTTTGAATGTTGTAACAGTTTCAGCAAGTGTATAACAACAACATCAGCATAGCATGTTTGCATGCTTGGAACAAAGATAATATGAAGTCGAAAAAATATCACAATTGGCATGTAGACACAGTACTCATAGCATACTTAAATTCATGTAATTGGAGCAAGTCCAAAAGAGGCATATATTAATCAATACCAAGCTCACAATATGGCATCATGAAGTTAACATAAAACTGGAACATCATTTAGGCATGTTCATGGCAATTAAAACATATGCTACATGGCATATATGAGCATAAAATGGAATGGCATGATAGAGCATAACATGGACATCAAAACATGTCAACTAGGCATCTCAAGATTATGCATGGTATAGATGGTAGCTTCAAGTTAACATAGCAACACAATGTAACAGTTACGGACTTAGCAACAATCACTAAGTCTCAGAAATCAACAACATCAAGTAGCACACTTCACAAGCTTGTGCTAGTCACCACACGGCACATAAAAATACATGGATGGCACCACTGTAAAGATGGCATGAAGATACTCCTGAAACATGTTTACATGATGTTCAAAAGATAAACACACAAAATGCAATGAAAAAGACAAATCAGCAAGTTATGACAATCTCCAGCAGATTATATCATATAGCACTCTTGCAACAATGATTAAGGCATCAAGATGGGCACTAACATGCATGCAAACTACATCGTCATGTAGAGCACTCAGAGACGATCATTTCGGCATATCATACACACAAAACGGAGCAATATGCATGAAGTTATGCCATGATGAAGATGCACACACAATATGATATCTCAGGGACTTTGTGGAAATTCAATCTCCAGGAAAAATGGACGGGGACGAGCGGGACGGAGAGATCCATGTCGCGGGGAGGCCGTTTGGTTCAGGGGTTGGGGACGCCCAGGCACGGAGGGATGCAGATCTGGAGCTCCGGCGAGGAGGTGGCCGACGACGTGGCTCTGGCGAGCAAGGGAGGCCGGCGGTTGACGGGGAAGACGGAGGAGTTCGGGGCCGGACGGATCCGGCTATGGGTACCCATTCCCAGCCAGATCTGGCCGTAGTTAGGCGAGGCCGGCGACGCGGGATGGTGCGGTAGCGGCGCAGCGCGGGAAGGCGAGTGACGCGACGCGACAAGGTCGGCGGCAGCATGCAGCGATCCGGCCAGGGGGCCGGCGAAGCCCGAGGCGGCGGCTGAAAGTGCAACTATCCCTAGGTGGTTTTGGTAATTCATAACAACATATAGCTCATTGAGCTAATGCTATTCCAAGATGACTATTTCAGGAAAGCTCAATGATTGGCATGGCATGGATGTGAAAGTGGAACCCTCAAAATGCTAAGGAAAAAGGATTGGCTCAAGCTCAAAAGCTCAAGACTCTTCCTTTTATATTTTAGTGATCCAAGATCACATTGAGTCTTTAGGAAAAGCCAATACTATCAAGGAGGGATGAGGTGTTGCTTAATGAGCCTCTTGCTTCATGTGCTTAGTGATATCCTCCAAAACCCTCAACTACTTTCCCATATCCACATTTGACCTAAACCCTAAGCCAAACTCGGTCCTACCGATTCTTCCTATCCGGCGCCACCGAGTTTCACTTGTCATTAGCCACTGCCAAACCCTAGCAATCCGGTTCTACCGATAAGGATCTCGGTCTCACCGAGATGGGATTGCAAACTCTCTGTTTCCCTTTCGTAACTTTTCGGTCTCACCGAAAGAGCGAATCGGTCCCACCGAGATTGCAATGTAAACTCAGTGTTTCCCCTTTGTAACTTTTCGGTCTCACCGAGTTCCACTCGGTCTCACCGAAAGAGCAAATCGGTCCCACCGAGTTTGCCTGACCAACTCTCTGGTTAGCTAATTACCAAATTCCGTCTCACCGAGTTTGTGTAATCGGTCTCACCGAGATTATGTTATGCCCAAACCCTAACCATATCGGTCCTACCGAGTTGCATGTCAGTCCCACCGAAAATCACTAACGGTCACTAGGTTTACATTTTCGGTCCGACTGAGCTTATTGATTCGGTCCCACCGAGATTGGAAAACTGTGTAATGGTTGGATTTTCTGTGGAGGCTATATATACCCCTCCACCTCCTTCTCATTCGATGAGAGAGCCATCAGAACACACACACCAATCCAACTCATATGTTCTGAGAGAGAACCGCCTACTCATGTGTTGAGACCAAGACATTCCATTCCTACCATATGAATCTTGATCTCTAGCCTTCCCAAGTTGCTTTCCACTCAAATCTTCTTTCCACTAAATCCAAATCCTATGAGAGAGAGTTGAGTGTTGGGGAGACTATCATTTGAAGCACAAGAGCAAGGAGTTCATTACCTACACACCATTTGTTACTTCTTGGAGAGTGGTGTCTCCTAGATTCGCTAGGTGTCACTTGGGAGCCTCCGACAAGATTGTGGAGTTGAACCAAGGAGTTTGTAAGGGCAAGGAGATCGCCTACTTCGTGAAGATCTACCGCTAGTGAGGCAAGTCCTGTGTGGGTGATGGCCATGGTGGGATAGACAAGGTTGCTTCTTCGTGGACCCTTTGTGGGTGGTTGCTTCTTCGTGGACCCTTCGTGGGTGGAGCCCTGTGTGGACTCGCGCAACCATTACCCTTGGGTGGAGCCCTGTGTGGACTCGCGCAACCGTTACCCTTCGTGGGTTGAAGTCTCCATCAATGTGGATGTAGGATAGCACCACCTATCCGAACCACGGGAAAAACATCCGTGTCTCCAATAGCGTTTAAATTCTCCAAACCCTTCCCTTTACATTCTTGCAAGTTGCATGCTTTACTTTCCGCTGCCAATATACTCTTTGCATGCTTGCTTGAATTATGTGATGATTGCTTGACCTGTCCTAAATTAGCTAAAATCTGTCAAGAACTAAAATTGGGAAAAGGTTAAGTTTTTATTTGGTCAAGTAGTCTAATCACCCCCCTCTAGACATACTTTCGATCCTACAAGTGGTATCAGAGCTTTGGTCTCCATTTGCTTGATCTCAATAGCTTTTGGTGGTTATAGCCTTGGTTTCACAACCTAGGAGAGTATGGCGTCTAGCGAGGGAAATTATCACCGTAGAGGTCCTTACTTTGATGGTACTAATTTTGCTAGTTGGAAGCATAAAATGAAAATGCATATTCTTGGACATAACCCCGCCGTTTGGGATATTGTATGTGTTGGTTTGCAAGGTGACTTCTTTGATGGGAGAGAACCAAACCGTGAAGCTACCGCGGATGAGTTGAAGATGTTGCAATACAATGCTCAAGCTTGTGATATTCTCTTCAACGGATTGTGCCCCGAAGAATTCAACAAAATCAGCCGTCTTGAGAACGCATAGGAAATTTGGGACACTTTGATTGATATGCACGAAGGTACCGACTCCGTCAAGGAATCCAAGTTGGATGTGCTTCAAAGCCAACTTGACAAGTTCAAGATGAAGGATGGTGAAGGTGTTGCTGAAATGTACTCTAGGCTTGCTCTCATCACAAATGAGATTGCCGGCTTAGGAAGTGAAGAGATGACCGATAGATTCATCATCAAGAAAATTCTAAGAGCCTTGGATGGAAAATATGACACCGTGTGCACATTGATCCAAATGATTCCCAATTACAAAGATCTCAAGCCAACGGAGGTGATTGGAAGAATTGTTGCTCATGAGATGTCACTTAAGGATAAAGAGGAACTTCACAACAAATCAAGTGGTGCCTATAAAGCCTCATGTGAAACCCCTACATCATCAAGTGAGAAACAAGACTTCAATGAAGAATTGAGCTTAATGGTGAAGAACTTCAACAAGTTCTACAAGAGTAGAAGCAAAGATAGAAGCTCCAAGTAAAGGTCCTACAATGACAAAAGATCTTCTAGTCGAGAGCGAAACTACTACAATTGTGGAAGACCCGGACACTATTCCAATGAGTGTACGGCTCCCTACAAGAGAAGAGAAGATTCTCCAAGAAGAAGAAGCAAAGAATCACCACCAAGAGAGAGAAGGAGTAGAGATGATCGTTATGAACGAAGATACTCACGGAGAAGCAAGGATTCGGAAAGGAAGGAAAAATCATCAAGGAGCTACACAAGACGAAGACATCAAGCTCATGTTGGTGAATGGGTATCCGGCTCCGACTCCGACAGCCACTCCGATAGAAGTTATCACTCCGACTCCGAAGATACTCAAGATGAAGGTATTGCCGGTCTAGCACTTGTGTCAACCAACTCCTACGCAATATTTGACTCACCAAATGAAGGAATTGGAAGATGCTTCATGGCCAAAGGTCCTAAGGTAACACACCCCGAGTATGTTGATTTCAATAGTGATGAAGATGACTTGTTAGGTGATGATTTGCTTGTTGACAACTCTAGTGATGAATACTATGATGAAACGTCAATTAAACATGCTAATCAAGATAAAACGAATGAAAATGATAAGGAGAAAATTGAGGCTCTAACTAAAGAACTAAACACTCTTAAGTTAGCTCATGAAATAATCTTCGAAGATCATCAAGAACTTTTAAGAGCTCATGAGAAATTATGCTTTGAGAAGCTCAATCTTGAGCAAGAGCATGAGTTCTTAAAAGCAATCAATGATTATCTCCGCAAGAAAAGTTCTTCTTGCATTGCCAAGCGTTTACTCTTATCTACTTACATGCCTCAAGTCAAGTATAGTAACAAGAAAGATTCTTCCTCTAGTAGTAACAATGATCATGCTAAATCCAATATTGTTGCTTCTAGTAGTTCTCTTGATTCCACTAATGATTCTCTTAGCCAAGTTACACTTGAGCAAGAAAATAGCTTATTGAAGGGAATTATAGAGAAAGGAGTGTACAAAAGCCTTGTCGGGAGTAAGCAATTCGAGGAAATTGTGCGCAAGCAAGGAATGCACCGGAAGAATCAAGGTGTTGGTTTTGAACGAAAGTTCAATGCCAATGGAGTTGAGTGGGAAGAAGATCAATATCCCCAGACAAAGTTTGTTCCTCAACAAGAGAAGTATGATACTTCTTTCAAGGGGACACAAGCTCAATATGATCTTCCACCACAAGACTACAAGCAAAAAGGCAAGGACAAGCTTCAAGAGGAAATTGATGCATTTGAAGAAGCTCCTAAGACCTTAGTCAAGTGGATTCCCAAGACTACTTCAAGTTCCACTTCATCAAGTACGACTACAACTCCAAGGATTCCCATCAAGATGATGTGGATCCAAAAGAAGAAGAACTAGAGAGTTCTTGAGGGTGACTCCGCCAACATACCTCACTCTTATCATTTTGGCAAGAACAAGTGCAATCAACTTCCACATCGCGCACTAGTTCAAGGAGTCACAAACCCTCTTGTTGGTAAGACAAGGGACAAGGTAACCTAAAAGTTTTCATGGACATCATCTTTTGTGTGCATCACTCTATGTCTATGGATATCCTTGTTTGTTCCTTGTGGGACTAACCCATGTAGGTATTGAAAGTGCAATTCACTCAAATGGATAGCTCCAAGTGATCTACATCAACATTGAGAATCCACATCTTCAACATCTACATGAAGTCATCATCGACAAAACCCAAGGTTAGTTCATCCCTCTTAGGGGGGATATCACATCTAGGGGGAGCTTTACTCTAAGACTTGAGCTAAAGCAACTCTAAAGATGTGAACAAAACAATGCTTTATGTAAAAGTGGTAACCCCACTTGAGCTTAAACGATGAGTATGACCTATGATCAAGTGCTCTCACTTGACTCCTAAGTCAATGTACTCATATATAGATGACCTAGTCATCGCAAATTGGTTGATAGATGCTAGAATTGGTTGTGCATGCCTTGCCACATATTTCATTTGCCATCTTATTGTGTGAGCATGCTGGTTGCATATTTTACTCATTCGAGGACATCCACTTGTTGTTTTGATTGTTTGGCTTTATTTCTTTTTGCCAAGTGGATAGACAAGAATGCCTAAGAACCTCCTCTAGCTATCTATGCTTTTCTCGTCTCAAATTCTATTCATGCTGCATCACAAAATTTGATCAAGTCAGATTCGAACCACTCTGTGTGAGGAGCGCTCGGAGTCCCCGATTCGTCATAGACTTAAACTTCCAAAACCTCTTTATGATTCTCGGTCTGACCGATACTCCACTTTCGGTCCTACCGAGATCATTACGTTGATCTAGGTTTTCGATCTTGGTGCAACCGATTTGAACATTTCGGTCACACCGAGTTTCAGTAACTGCCTGCAGTTATGAATCTCGGTGCCACCGAGTTGTTCCACTCGGTCACACCGACAGGGTCGGGCTATATATAGTCACGGGCAAAATTTTGGAAATTTCTCCGAACCCCTTCGCCCGCGCGATAGCCTGCTCTGCCCTCGTGGTCTCCGGATCGTCTTCTCGCCGCCAGCCGCCTCCAGTAGCTGGTCTCCGTCGCCGTCAACGGGAATTCTGCCCCGCCGTTGCCGCCGTAGCAAGTCCCCGCCGAACTAGGGTATGGACTTGATCTTTGTGCTATTCTCCAATCTGATTCCTAGCACATTGTGTTCTTCATGATTCTTGCCACGATTGAAACACTCCTATCCAGTCAAAACTCTCATAGATTAGGTTTGATTCGAAAATTCTAGGTTTAGGTTTCCGCCGAAACCATCTCGGATCCACCGAGTTGAAAAACTCGGTCCCACCAATTTGGCTTATGCCATTGCACAAGTGAGACTCGGTCTGACCGAGAATTACTTATCGGTGTGACTGATTTTGGAACTCTGTGAAACCCTAGCAGTCTCGGTGCCACCGAACTATGACTCGGTCCTACCGAGTTCACTAGTTTAGGTTCCAAAACTGCTTCGGTATCACCGAGTTTGAAAATCGGTAGATCCGAGATGATTTCAGTGGGAAACTAAAACTAAGTTTTTGGATCATTCTTTTGCAAAAATCTCTGCATTTTGTGATGCTCATCCTTTCTACCTCATCTATAATCTGTTCACAGGGTTAGCAGTCAGAGCTTGCAGCATGTCAGACCAGAGTGATAGTCAGAGTGATAGCAGCAGGTGCACATGAGTGAGGGCACTAGTCCCTCCAGCTCTTCTGATGAAGGCAGCAGGAGCACTCCTAGCAACTTGCCAAAAGCTGCCACGAGACAGAGGAAGAAGAGGACTTCAGATTCCGAAGATGAAGACTATGTGGCAGAGGAAGAGGCCACTTCCAAGAGAGTTGAGCCAGCTCAAGGCACTAAGCGAGGCCTGAAAATCAAAAGGCCAGCAGGCAGGCAGCCAATGTCAAAGGCCAAAATGTCAACTGAGAAGCCCATAGAGCCAGTTGCAGCTGAGAGCAAGAAAAGAAAGGAAAGGGTGAAGAAGACTGTGGCTAGAGTGCTTGGCAAAGCTTCCATCATGGAAGAGGAAGAAGAAGAAGAGGTAGCTGCACCAGCACCCAAGGCACCCAAGCTAATGGGAGATGCCATAAAATTAGGGGGAGCTGCTTCCAAGGCCAAGCCAGCTCCAAAGCCAAAGCCAAAGAGGAACACAAGAAGCATTCCTGCAGCTGAGAAGAACAAGGCCCCAGTGCCTGAGACTGTTGCTGAAGAAGAGGAAGAGAATGTCCTAAGGAAGCTAAAGCCCAAGATCCCAGACCACAACGATGCTCATCCTGTGGCTGATGATATGAAGCTCAGGAGGGATTCAGGGCTAAGGAAATTGAGAGAAGTGGACCCGTATGCTTCAAGGAGAAGGACAGCAGTTGACTACAGGTTTCACACCAAGGAGCAGCAGGATTTTTATGAGACAGTGCTGCTAGATAAGAAGCCCATTGTCTATGATATACGATGGGTTGATTGGACATACATCAAGGACAATGAGGAGCACTATCCTGGAGTGCAAGACAGCTTCATAGCTTGTGGAGTAGCTGACTTTGTTGGGCAGAAGCTCACAAAGTGGAACGAGGAACTTATCATGCAGTTCTACTCCACAGCTCACTTTTATCCAGATGGGAGGATCACATGGATGTCTGAGGGTACGAGGTACCAATCCACTGTTGAGCAATGGGCAAAGTTGATCAATGCCCCAAAGGAGCATTATGATGACATGGACATCTACGCCAAGAAAAAGATGGACCACAACTCAATGTCAAATATGTACAAGGAGATCCCAAATGAAGCACTTGATACTTTCAAGTTTGGCTCGGTACATTACCTTCTGTCAGGGCTCCCGACTATCAATTGGATCTTGAGGCACACCTTACTGCCCAAGTCTGGAGATCACAAGATGATCAGAGGCCATGCTATCAACTTGCTACATGTGTTTGATGTGCCTCAGAAGTTCAAGGTGATGAGCCTAATAGTGGAAACAATCAAGAGGACTGCAGCAGACCAGAAGAGGAGCTGCGGATATGCCCCTCAAATTCAGGAGCTCATCAACTCCAAGATGGGCACGGGCATATACTTATTGGACAAGGAACATTTGCCCATCCGTCCAGATTTTGAGAACAATGAAGTTGTAATGACTGAGAACGAGCCATCGTCTGCACAAGCTTACGCAAAGAAGGAGAAGGCGAGGAAGGAGAAAGCTGCCAAGATCGCAACTCAAGAGGAGGCATCTGAGTACTTCTTGAAGACCAAACAAGAGCAGCTTGGTTACTTGATTGCATCCACGCTGAGGATTGAGCAAAGTCTGGCCACCCTCACTCAGAATCAGCAGAGCCTAGAGAGAATCATGGAACAGAAGTTCTATGACTTGGATGTCAAAGTAACGGAAGTTCAGTCTGCAGTAGAGCAGCTCCAGGAGGACATGCAGGAGAGGAGAGGCAGGACTACTACTCATGCCTTTGCCAAAGTGCCAAGAGGTCCGAGGTCGTCTGCCGTGCCAGTTGCTGACACAAGAGCCACCACCTCAGCACCAGCCACAGCCTCAGTTCCACTAGCTCCAGCATCTACTTCAGCTCCAACTCCAGCGTCTACTTCAGCATCTACCGAAGCCTTCGTCCTTGGAGTGATCCGGACTCCACCACCATCTGAAGTACTATGCATTTTCTAGGAACTTTTTGGTAACTTGTTGCAAAAGGGGGAGAAAAATGTATAGATCATAGGCTTCGAGAGAGAGAGTGTTGCTTTTCTCTCTTGCTTTATTTGGTGGTTTTTCAAACTTGTGTGCTTTTGAGTGTTTGAGATACTACGTCATTATTTGTTTAATGCTATAATCTTATCTATCTTATGTGATCATTCACTATTCTTGGTGATGACTGCATGTATTTCATTCTTATCATTTTAAGCGCTCCACCAAGATGTATGTGACATGGAAGAGTAACCCATGACTCTAACTCCTTGTGCATTTGCAGTCCAAAGCAAATTTTAAATATGCACAAATTTAGGGGGAGCTCTTACTTATCACATACTTCTCAAAGCGACGATATATTTCATGTTTATTATCATTTGTCGAAGCTTTGATCTATATGTTGTCATCAATTACCAAAAAGGGGGAGATTGAAAGTGCAACTATCCCTAGGTGGTTTTGGTAATTCATAACAACATATAGCTCATTGAGCTAATGCTATTCCAAGATGACTATTTCAGGAAAGCTCAATGATTGGCATGGCATGGATGTGAAAGTGGAACCCTCAAAATGCTAAGGAAAAAGGATTGGCTCAAGCTCAAAAGCTCAAGACTCTTCATTTTATATTTTAGTGATCCAAGATCACATTGAGTCTTTAGGAAAAGCCAATACTATCAAGGAGGGATGAGGTGTTGCTTAATGAGCCTCTTGCTTCATGTGCTTACTGATATGCTCCAAAACCCTCAACTACTTTCCCATATCCACATTTGACCTAAACCCTAAGCCAAACTCGGTCCTACCGATTCTTCCTATCCGGCGCCACCGAGTTTCACTTGTCATTAGCCACTGCCAAACCCTAGCAATCCGGTTCTACCGATAAGGATCTCGGTCTCACCGAGATGGGATTGCAAACTCTCTGTTTCCCTTTCGTAACTTTTCGGTCTCACCGAAAGAGCGAATCGGTCCCACTGAGATTGCAATGTAAACTCAGTGTTTCCCCTTTGTAACTTTTCGGTCTCACCGAGTTCCACTCGGTCTCACCGAAAGAGCAAATCGGTCCCACCGAGTTTGCCTGACCAACTCTCTGGTTAGCTAATTACCAAATTCGGTCTCACCGAGTTTGTGTAATCGGTCTCACCGAGATTACGTTATACCCAAACCCTAACCATATCGGTCCTACCGAATTGCATGTCAGTCCCACCGAAAATCACTAACGGTCACTAGGTTTACATTTTCGGTCCGACCGAGCTTATTGATTCGGTCCCACCGAGATTGGAAAACTGTGTAACGGTTGGATTTTGTGTGGAGGCTATATATACCCCTCCACCTCCTTCTCATTCAATGAGAGAGCCATCAGAACACACACACCATTCCAACTCATATGTTCTGAGAGAGAACCACCTACTCATGTGTTGAGACCAAGACATTCCATTCCTACCATATGAATCTTGATCTCTAGCCTTCCCAAGTTGCTTTCCACTCAAATCTTCTTTCCACTAAATCCAAATCCTATGAGAGAGAGTTGAGTGTTGGGGAGACTATCATTTGAAGCACAAGAGCAAGGAGTTCATTACCTACACACCATTTGTTACTTCTTGGAGAGTGGTGTCTCCTAGATTGGCTAGGTGTCACTTGGGAGCCTCCGACAAGATTGTGGAGTTGAACCAAGGAGTTTGTAAGGGCAAGGAGGTCGCCTACTTCGTGAAGATCTACCGCTAGTGAGGCAAGTCCTGTGTGGGCGATGGCCATGGTGGGATAAACAAGGTTGCTTCTTCGTGGACCCTTTGTGGGTGGTTGCTTCTTCGTGGACCCTTCATGGGTGGAGCCCTGTGTGGACTCACGCAACCGTTACCCTTCGTGGGTTGAAGTCTCCATCAATGTGGATGTAGGATAGCACCACCTATCCGAACCACGGGAAAAACATCCGTGTCTCCAATAGCGTTTGAATTCTCCAAACCCTTCCCTTTACATTCTTGCAAGTTGCATGCTTTACTTTCCGCTGCCAATATACTCTTTGCATGCTTGCTTGAATTATGTGATGATTGCTTGACTTGTCCTAAATTAGCTAAAATCTGTCAAGAACTAAAATTGGGAAAAGGTTAAGTTTTTATTTGGTCAAGTAGTCTAATCACCCCCCCTCTAGACATACTTTCGATCCTACAGCGGCGGGATCCGGCGCGGTGGCGCGCGGGCGGTGGGTGGCTCGGGCCCGGGTGGGCGGAGGCCAGGTAGCAGACTCCAGTTGGGCGATGGCGGCGGTGCGGACACGTCCGGCGGCGCGGAGGAGGTGTGAGCTAGGGTTTCATCCACGAAAATGGAGGGGAGGACCTATTTATAGGTAGAGGGAGCTAGGAGAGTCCAAATGAGGTGTGGTTTTTTCCCACACGATCGTGATCCAGCAGCGGAGAGCATGGAGGGGGTTTAGATGGGCTAGTGGGCTATTGTGAAGGGGGGTGGGCTGCAAAGAGAAGGGCGGTTTCGGTTAACGCGGTTAACCGTTGGGGCATCAATCGACCTCCAAATGAAACAAAATTTGACAGGCGGTCTACTGGTGACATACCAAGGCCACTCGACAATTGTCGGCCCATTTCGAGAATGTTTTTCTCCTGCTCACGAAACAAGATCTGAGAGGTGCAACGGGTGCATGTGAGAGTGTCGGATGTCGAGATGGACAATGGAGAAAGTGACCGGATTCAAGTTTTGAAAAACATGCAGATGGAATGCACATGATGACCTGGCAAAGTGCAACATGCAAGCGGATGACACGGCAACGACAGCGAATAATAGGAAGACACCTGGCGCATCGGACTCGGGGCGTTACATCATGCTATGCAACTTTCCCCACTACTTTCCCCTATTCCTTTCCTCTTTGAACCATGTCCTAGATTCATGCTATACAACTTTCCCCACTACTTTCCTGTTTGATCCAACATGAAGATTCGAGTGCAGAAGCGGAAAATGCCCACATGCAGCTAGAGTAATGCATGAGGAATAAGTAAATTATACCTTAAGGTTCTTTGGGTGTGGTTCGGTGGGCGACTGTAGGCCGTTATTTCCACACTATGTACGGCGGCGAGGAAGAAGGGGTCGGAGGCCCTCCCGCGCCGCCACTGGGTGAAAGAGAACAGCTGCGTCGGTAGTGGATTCCTTCCCTCGCCAAGGGCGACAGCGTTAAGCCTCCTTCACTTTTTGGTGGATGGATCCTATCGGCTCTTTGTCTAGGAGTGAGGGGAGAGAGAGAGAGAGAGGCCAACAAAGTCTTGTTTAAAACTAGAGAGGGTGAGAGAGTGTGAAGAGAGAAACTACAAGCGCTGAGGCTCCAGTGTGTATATATATAGTAGAGAGAGTGTGAAGAGTGCAAACCCTAGAAAACAAGCACCGAGGCTGCAGCGTATATAGATGGAGTGGTTTTCTTTTTATCTCCATAAAAATTATTTTAAATTGTGCATGAAACGGAACTCTTTATTTAATGTAGTGAAGAAAAATACTAGGGGCAATGCTAATGCGTGAAGAAAATTTAACGCTCAAATGAGTCAACCCACAATTAATGGTGCACGCCTCCCTGTCACGCTTACTAACATTCGCATGTGGTACACGGCCCTCCAAAGTGAACACCAACTGAACCACACACGGTCAAAATATCGGAAAGTTGGGCTGCACCATCCTCCAATTTTAAATATTTTGGGCACTTGTATTCAGCTTAAGTTAGTGTTCCACCGTATGTACTAAAGGTTACATCAGGTGCTTAGAAACTAGGGCGTATTGAGAGTAATTGCTAAGTTCACTTTGGTCACTATACTCAAGAATACGGTCACTATATACGTGATGAGGTAATTGTACGGTCACTGTGAGATCATATAGCTCCGTATCCATCCATTTTGACCAGTTAAAGAATCCTCCTGGCACCGGCCCAGATCACTTTCTGTCTCTGTCATGCGGGGCCTACCTGGCATTGGGTGGAAGAATGAAGTCAAACCAAAAAAATTATGCTCAAGTGCAGTTGTCGAACCCAAGACCTCAGGTTTGATGAGCGAACTGGCTAACCAGCTACACCACCCTCACGTTATGATTAACGAGAGGAAAATAACCTTTTATGCATTCCTGCATTTGTGTGAAAAGCATGTGATACGTCTCCAACGTATCTATAATTTATGAAGTATTCATGCCAAAATATTATCATTCTTAGGTGTTTCACAATCATTTTATAGCAACTTTATATCATTTTTTGGGACTAACCTATTGACCCAGTGCCCAGTGCCAGTTGTTGTTTTTTGCTTGTTTTTTTACATCGCAAGAAATCAATATCAAACGGAGTCCAAATGCAACGAAACTTTACGGAGATGTGTACAAGGTGAGTGTTAGCAATCATAGAAGACTATATGATGGTTGAGTGTGTGGAGCTCTTACATAAACTCTGTTGAATAAGTTGAATTGCAATTGCTTGGTGACTAAGAACATAGGTTGTTGGGTTTTAAGAAAATTCATTGTTTAAACCTTAGCGTGAATTGGTAGCCACTCTAACATGAGAAGTTTTATAAGAAAGAATTGTTGTTATGATGCTAGGAAAAGAGATTTAAAGTATCATTGATCAAACTTGTGCACTTTGCTAGCATTCACACTTCACAAATTATTTCTATTATCATTTACCTAGTCGAGGACGAGTAGAAATTAAGCTTGGGGATGCTGATACGTCTCCAACGTATTTATAATTTATGAAGTATTCATGCCAATATATTATCATTCTTGGATGTTTTACAATCATTTTATAGCAACATTATATCATTTTTGGGACTAACCTATTGACCCAGTGCCCAGTGCCAGTTGATGTTTTTTTCTTGTTTTTTACATCGTAGGAAATCAATATCAAACGGAGTCCAAACGCAACGAAACATTACTGAGATTTTTTTGGAGCAGAAGGAACCCTTTGGGCCAGAGTTGCACCTGGGGGGGTGCCCCGAGGGGGGCACAACCCACCTGGGCGCCAGGGTGCCTTGGCACGCCCAGGTGGGTTGTTCCCACCTCGGTGGCCTCCCGAACCCCTTCTTTGCACTATAAATTCCCATATAATCCGAAACCCGTCAGGGTTAACCTACATCAGAAGTTCCGTCACCACATGGCTCCGTAGCCACCAAAAACCAATCTAAACCCGTTCCAGCACCTTGCCGGAGGGGGGAATCTTCTCTGGCGGCCATCTTCATCATCCCGGCGACCACCACGATGAGGAGGGAGTAGTCCACCCTCGGGGCTGAGGGTTTGTACAAGTAGCTATGTGATTTATCTCTCTCTCTCTCGTGATCTATATCATGGGCTTTGTTAATATAGTCGGATCATATGATGTTTCAACCGTGGTATTATAGGAGCATACCACATCACCTTGGCAAGAATCTTCTTCCTGGGGCGCTCACCCTCGACATCACCAGGGTCATCGCGGCTGATCTTATGGTGCAATGCACCACATACCGGGAAAGCGTTTGAAATCCTCGTACTCACCGCGGTAGAGGATGCAATCATTAGGGCATGCATGTATCTTCTGCACCTCTAACCCTAGAGGGCAGACAGCCTTCTTTGCTTCGTACATACTCTCGGGCAATGCATTGTCCTTTGGAAGCATATTCTTTATCATTACCAGCAACTTTCCAAATCCCTTGTCAGATACACCATTCTCTGCCTTCCATTGTAGCAATTCCAGTGTGGTGCCCAGCTTTTTCTTGTCACCTACGCAATTCGGGTACAACAATTTTTTGTGATCCTCTAACATGCGCTGCAACTTCTTCTTCTCCAAATCACTTGCGCAGTTTCTCTTTGCATCGGCAATGGCCCGACCTAGATCATCAACGGGCTCATCCGATGCCTCTTCTTCAGCTTCTTCCCGCATTACTGGCTCATCTTCTTCCCTCATTGTTGTATCATCGTATTCAGGGAACCCATGGCCAGGATAGCTGTCGTCGTCCTCTTCTTCATTGTCTTCCATCATAACCCCTCTTTCTCCATGCTTGGTCCAAACATTATAGTGGGGCATGAAACCGGACTCAAACAGGTGGACATGAATGGTTCTTGACAGAGTAATTGTGACCATTCTTACAGCCAGCACATGGACAAGGCATAAAACCATCCGCCCACTTGTTTGCCTCAGCCGCAAGCAGAAAAGTATGCATGCCATTAATGAACTCGGGAGAGCATCGGTCATCGTACATCCATTGTCGGCTCATCTTCAATACACAGCACCGAAAACACCAAATTAATACAATACATAAAGTTCATACATAAAGATCATACAACACTTAAATGCAACAAACAAATAACTCTCTAGCTAAAGAATTTAAATGCAACAACAAATGCGATCAAGATCGCAACTAAGGTAACAATTGATCCAACAGTATAATGATACCAAGCCTCACTATGAATGGCATATTTTCTAATCTTTCTAATCTTCAAGCTTATTTTCTCCATCTTAATCTTGTGATCATCGACGACATCGGCAACATGCAACTCCAATTCCATCTTCCCCCCCTCAATTCTTTTCAATTTTTCCTTCAAATCCTTGTTTTCTCTTTCAACTAAATTTAACCTCTCGACAATAGGGTCGGTTGGAATTTCCGGTTCAACTACCTCCTACATACAAATATCTATGTCAACTTGATGGGCATAATTTGTCATAAACACGAAATGCAATGAATAGTTTTAAAAGAGAATATACCACATCCGAATCATAACCCGGACGAGGGCCGACGAGGACGGATATCAAAACCATGGCACTATGTATAACAAATAACGTATGGGTAAGATAATTATACGAGTAACTATATATCCAAATCACACAAACATCAGTTTTTTATATAAAACTTCATGAACAAGAGGCTCACCACAAGGTGGTGCCGGCGACAGGACGCTGCGGGTGATCGACGGTGGTTACGACGGAGATTTAGAAGGCACTAAGTAAACCACACCTACATATGCAAACTAAGTGTTATTTTTGACCTCAAATTGCATATAAATCAAATACTAGCATATATATATATAATTCCTCCCAAATTACTAAACTCAAAAATCAATCACTATATAAAGCATTGCACGAGCTAATCTAGCAACGAGAGATGAAAGGACAAAGTTGCTAACCTTTGTGATCATTTGAATGGATGGGGGCCTTCAAATCTTGACAAATTTTGGGCAAAATGTGTGATGAGCTAGAGAGGAAGAGGGAAAAGAACATAGAGGAGAGGGGAAAGGGGAAGAACAGAGCGAGCTCGGGTGGACAAAGGGTCTATGTAGGACGACCTTTAGTACCGGTCCGTGATACGACCCGGTACTAAAGGTGCTGGAGGGGCCCCGGACTGACAACATCCTGCCACCACTCACTTTAGTACCGGTTCGTGGCATGAACCGGTGCTAAAGGTTTACCACGAACCGGTACTAATGATGTCCGCCCGCCTAGCCGTTGGAACCGGCACTAATGGACAGATTAGTGCCGGCTCAAATTCAAACCGGCACTAATGTGGTACACATTTGACCCTTTTTCTACTAGTGTATATAGCCCCTGGTACTTCTGTGCTCGTTCGAATATGGTGCGCATACGTACATGACCGGGAAATGGTCCTTCGTTAATGCGGAGGAATCCCGAAGATTCCGATTAGTCATCGAGTGGTTGACCAATCTCTCGCTATATCATGACAGTCATTTTTCGGCTTTCTCTACTGAGGTGCTCGTCCAGATGAACCAGGGCACAATCGCAGTAGTTCTCCCAGTGCTACATTAGCCGATATAACGGAACGTAAGGTACCAAAACGTGGGAGTCGGGCAAACCCTACATTTGACCAAAGACATGATTCGGAGCTGATGCATATAGGGCCAAACTCGCGACGCCGAACACTCCCTAAGGTGTTTGGTCTTTATAACATATACCGGGCTAAACAATGCCCTTTATAAGAAACCCCTTGTGTCCAGGTACGTGCGAAATCCTGGCGTGGCCACATGCCAATAACGCCGACATCCTTCTCGGTTGTGTGGAGTATCCGGAGGATGTGAGCAACAAGAGACAGTAAAAAAGGTTTACGCAGGGCCTTAATCTAAAACGAAACCTTTTGGCGGGTCCCTCCTGCACGTCTGCGCCTGTGTCTCCATTGTGTCGTGTCCTGGACGGGTGTAGCATGATTGTAACCTGCAAAAGGAAAGAATTTAGGTGAAATTTGCCCTGCTGAAAAGAAGAATGAGTTATCAGAATTCCAGAGAAGCCTATTTGAGCCGGAATAGCCCTCATTACATGCGAGAAGTCCCTGGTATCGTTTTATGAGGGTTCGAAAACCAATATCATGTATGTATGATGGAACGCCGGACTCGTCTAACCGTGTCCGTGGTATTGACGACCTGCCAGTTTTTTGGTTGGTGAGGTCGCCTAGTGTGCGGCTGTTAGAGCCGCCGCGTCCTCTTCCGTACATGAAGAATGGTTGGTATTTCCGCTAACTGTAATGACGCCTCATGGACCGGGCATCTTGAGCTTGAGAAAACCATAATGCGGTATTGCGTTAAAACAAGCGAAAGCCGCCCTTCCGAGTAGTGCTTGAAAATCACTTCGGAATGGAGCGATGTGAAAAGTTAATGTTTCATTTTGGAAGTTATCGGGAGAACTGAATACCACCTCTAGTAGTAGAGAGCCCGTGCAGTGGGCCTCTTGGCCTGGTATTACTCCCTTGAAGGTAGTATTACTGTGGCTTTTTTCTGTCGGGTCTATCCCCATTTTGCGGAATGTGTCCTGATATATCAGATTGAGATCACTGCCGCCGTCCATGAGGACCCTTGTGAAATGGTACCCGTTTATTATTGGGTCTAACACCAAGGCCGTCAGTCCTTTGCGCCGGATATGTTTATCGTGATCCCTACGATCAAAAGTGATCGGGCAGGCCAACAAGGGGTTGGACCTATGGGTGACGGGCTCTATGGCGCGTGTGTACCGGAGTGCGTGATTGCTTCGCCTCCTTGTCACATGGATCATGTTTACTGTTTTAACCTCCGATGGGAACTTTTTCTATCCTCCGGCGCTTAGCTGGCGAGGTTCATCCTCGTCTTTGCTTGGTGTCTCTTCCCCTTTGTGTTCGGCGTTTAGCTTACCGGCCTGCTTGAAGACCCAACATTCTCTGTGGGTATGATTTGCAGGTTTGTCTGGGGTGCCGTGAATCTGACAGAGTTTGTCAAGAATTTTGTTTAGGCCAGATTGTCCTTCTCTGCTGCCTTTGAAAGGCTTTTTCCGCTGACCTGGTCGGGAGCCCCTGAATCCGGCGTTTACCACCGTATTATCTGGGCTACCTTCTTTATTTCGACGCTTGTTTTTGTTGCGTCATGATTTACCATTGCCATCCCTTACTTCGGATGTGCTTGGGTCGCTGGTGCTGCTACGGGCCAACCAACTGTCCTCGCTTGCACAAAGCGGGTCATGAGGCTTGTTAGGGCTGCCATTGTTCTCGGTTTTTCTTGACCGAGGTGTCTGGCGAGCCATTCGTCTCGGACGCTGTGTTTAAAAGGTGCTAAGGCTTTGGCGTTCGGACAGTCGACTATTTGGTTCTTCTTGGTGAGGAACCTATTCCAATGCTTTCGGGCAGACTCTCCGGATTTTTTGATTATATGACTTAGACCGTCTGCATTTGGAGGTCGGACATAAGTCCCTTGAAATTTGGCCCGGAAAGCGTCCTCGAGCTCCTCCCAACTTCCAACTGAGTTTTCGGTGAGGCTTTTCAGCCAGTGCCTAGCTGGCCCTTTAAGCTTGAGGGGCAAGTATTTGATGGCATGGAGATCGTTTCCACGAGCCATATGAATATGGAGGATGAAATCCTCTATCCAGACTCCAGGGTCTGTGGTTCCGTCGTACGCCTATATGTTCACCGGTTTGAATCCTTCTGGGAATTCGTGATCCAGCACCTCATCAGTGAAACATAGTGGGTGTGCGGCACCCCTGTATTGGGATGCGCCATAGTGTTCGGACGGTTGTAGTATTCGGTGTTTCTTGTGTACCGCAGCGCGCTTCCTAGATCCATAGATAGATCTGGTCGTGCCGGATTTTTGACGCAAGTTCTCACGTAGAACATGTGTTGACTTATGCATGATTTTGTTAGCCGCTCTATCACGTTCACATGGTGGTGGATCCGGCCGGTTGGCCGTATCGCTTATCGGCTGTATGGGCTCTAGGGCCTCATCGTCAAATTCCGGTAATAGCTTGCACTTTGGTTAGCTATTTGGGTGGTAGCTTCTACCATACTTTCTTACTTTGTTCCACTTGTTGTTGAGCGTATCTTGTGCGACCTTGAGCCTTTGCTTCTATTTTTTCAGGCTTCTCGCTGTGGCAGTAAGCCTTCTGCGGAGGTTTTCTTGCTCCAAGTGTGTTTCCGGGACGATGGGTACATCTTCGTCCGGAATGTTGTCTTCCCTAGATGGGGATTGATGAGGCTTATCTTCGGCGTCATCGTGTTCGGATGTCGCATCCGTACTATGTTTGCAATTTGCTTCTTGATCATTTTCTGCCACTGGGGTGGTGCAGTTGTCGTCTTTTCCGGAGTCGCGTGGACTATTGTTATCGCTATTTTTGCTATGGCGAGACTTAGGGTGGCGCCACTGACGCTGGCGCTTGGGTTGCTTCTTGGAGGGGTCATCCTCCGCTTTCTCGTCGCCATTGGCTTCGTTGGGGGTGTCCACCATGTACACGTCATGTGATGAAGTAGCGGTCCAGCGCCCTGTGGGCGGTGGTTCCGGTTCGTCTCCGGCTTCGTCGTCCGTACCGTCGAAGTCTTCGGAGCTGAAGTCGAGCATGTCGGTTAAGTCATCGACAGTGGCTACTAAGTGGGTGGTGGGTGGGCAGCGAATTTATTTGTCGTCCGGATCCCATTCTAGCCGGACATAGTTTGGCCAAGGTTCTCCTGACCGGGAGAGAGACCTTAATGAATTTGGCACATCTCCAAAAGGTGAGTGCTGAAAGATATCCGCGGAGGTGAACTCCATGATTTGGTCTAAGCGCAGATGGGATTAATCCTTTTGGGAGCAGAGCAGCAACCATAGCACCTGGCCTGTGACTCTATGTTTGTATAACCTTCCTCCTTGGTTGTGCATGAAGCGGAAGTTCATTATGATGCCAGTGCTCATCCAAGGCCCTAAGCAACCCGGCAACGACATTGATGTGTACCTAAGGCCATTAGTTGAAGAACTCTTACAACTGTGGAATGGAACAGGTGTACATGTGTGGGATGAGCACATGGGGGAAGAATTTGACCTAAAGGTGTTGCTGTTCGTGACCATCAATGATTGGCCTGCTCTCAGTAACCTTTCAGGACAGACAAACAAGGGATACCGCGCATGCACGCACTATTTGGACGATACCGACAGTATATATTTGGCTAATTGTAAGAAGAATGTGTACCTAGGACATCGTCGATTTCTTCCGAGCAGGCATCCCGTAAGAAAGAAAGTCAAGCATTTCAAAGGTGAGGCGGATCACCGGACGAAGCCTCGCCACCATACTGGTGCTGACGTACATGATATGGTCAAGGATTTGAAGGTGGTCTCTGGAAAGGGTCCTGGTGGACAACCTGTTCCGAATGACGCTGACGGACGCGCACCCATGTGGAAGGAGAAATCTATATTTTGGGTCCTGCCCTATTGGAAAGACCTAGAGGTCCGCTCCACAATCGACGTGATGCACGTGACGAAGAATCTTTGTGTGACCCTACCTGGCTTCTTGGGCGTGTATGGGAAGACAAAAGATACACCTGAGGCACGGGAGGACCAGCAACGTATGCACGGAAAAGACGGCATACATCAAGGTCATGCAAGCTACGCTCTTACCAAAGAAGAGAAGGAAATTTTCTTTGAATGCCTGCTCAGTATTAAGGTACCGTCTGGCTTCTCGTCAAATATAAAGGGAATAATAAACATGGCAGAGAAAAAGTTCCAGAACCTAAAGTCTCACGACTGCCACGTGATTATGCGCAACTGCTTCCGGTTGCATTGAGGGGGCTTCTACCAGAAAACGTTCGATTAGCCATTGTGAAGCTATGTGCATTCCTCAATGCAATCTCTCAAAAGGTAATCGATCCAAAAATCATACCAAGGTTAGAGAATGATTTGGTGTAATGTCTTGTCAGTTTCGAGTTGGTGTTCCCACCATCCTTCTTCAACATCATGACGCACGTCCTAGTTCACCTATGCGAAGAGATTAACGTTTTGGGTCCTGTATTTCTACACAATATGTTCCCCTTTGAGAGGTTCATGGGAGTCTTAAAGAAATATGTTCATAACCGTGCTAGGCCAGAAGGAAGCATCTCCAAGGGCCATGAAAATGAGGAGGTCATTGAGTTTTGTATTGACTTTATTCCTGACCTTAAGCTGATTGGTGTTCCTGAATCGCGGCATAAGGGCAGACTGGATGGAAAAGGCACGCTAGGAGGGGAACAAATAATATGTATGGATGGACATTCTCTCACTGAAGCACACTACACAGTTCTACTGAATTCCGCCTTGGTGGCTCCGTATATGGATGAACCCAAGAATTTACTACGCTCCAAACACCCGGAGCGGTCTGATCACTGTATTACACGTGAACAAACTAGGAGTTTCGCCAGCTGGTTGCAGACATGTACCATGCATGACACCTCTATTGAAGATGACCTGTACTTGCTGTCCCAGTTACCATCTTCGAATATAATGACTTTCAAAGGGTACGAGATAAATGGTAATACATTTTACATGATCGCCCAAGATAAGAAGAGCACCAACCAAAACAGTGGTGTCCGCTTTGATGCAGAAACCAAGACGGGAAAGGAAACATATTAGGGTTATATACAGGACATATGGGAACTTGACTATCGACGTGGTTTGAAGGTCCCTTTGTTTCGGTGCAAATGGGTCAATATGACACGAGGCGGGGTAACGGAAGACCCGCAGTATGGAATGACAACTGTGGATTGATGACCCACAAGTATAGGGGATCTATCGTAGTCCTTTCAATAAGTAAGAGTGTCGAACCCAACGAGGAGCAGAATGAAATGATAAGCGGTTTCCAGCAAGGTATTCTCCGCAAGTACTGAAATAAGTGGTAACAGATAGTTTTGTGATAAGATAGGTTGTAACGAGCAACAAGTAACAAAAGTAAATAAAGTGCAGCAAGGTGGCCAATCCTTTTGTAGCAAAGGACAAGCCGGAACAAACTCTTATAATAGGAAAAGCGCTCCCGAGGACACATGGAAATATCGTCAAGCCAGTTTTCATCACGTTCATATGATTCACGTTCGATACTTTGATAATTTGATATGTGGGTGGACCGGTGCTTGGGTGCTGTTCTTACTTGAACAAGCATCCCACTTATGATTAACCTCTATTGCAAGCATCCGCAACTACAACAAAAGTATTAAGGTAAACCTAACCATAGCATGAAACATATGGATCCAAATCAGCCCCTTACGAAGCAACGCATAAACTAGGGTTTAAGCTTCTGTCACTCTTGCAACCCATCATCTACTTATTAGTTCCCAATGCCTTCCTCTAGGCCCAAATAATGGTGAAGTGTTATGTAGTCGACGTTCACATAACACCACTAGAGGCTAGACAACATACATCTTATCAAAATATCAAACGAATACCAAATTCACATGACTACTAATAGCAAGACTTCTCCCTTGTCCTCAGGAACGAACGTAATTACTCACAAAGCATATTCGTGTTCATAATCAGAGGGGTAATAATATGCATATAGGATCTGAACATATGATCTTCCACCAATTAAACCAACTAGCATCAACTACAAGGAGTAATCAACACTACTAGCAACCTACTAGCACCAATCCCGGACTTTGAGACAAGAATTGGATACAAGAGATGAACTAGGGTTTGGAGATGAGATGGTGCTGGTGAAGATGTTGATGGAGATTGCCCTCTCCCGATTAGAGGAGCGTTGGTGATGACGATGGTGATGATTTCCCCCTCCCGGAGGGAAGTATCCCCGGCAGAACAGCTCTGCCGGAGCTCTAGATTGGATCCGCCAAGTTTCCGCCTCGTGGCGGCGGAGTCTCGTCCCGAAAAGTTCCTTCCTATTTTTTTCTCATCGAAAGACTTCATATAGGAGAAGATGGGCATCGGAGAGCCACCAGGGGGCCCACGAGGTAGGGGGCGCGCCCTAGGGGGGGCGCCCCCACCCTCGTGAGCAAGGTGTGGGCCCCCTGGCCTTCATCTTTGGCGAGGATTTTTCTTTATTTATTTTAAGATGTTCCGTGGAGTTTCAGGACTTTTGAAGTTGCGTAGAATAGGTCTCTAATATTTGCTCCTTTTCCAGCCTAGAATTCCAGCTGCCGGCATTCTCCCTCCTTATGTAAACCTTGTAAAATAAGAGAGAATATCCATAAGTATTGTGACATAAAGTGAAAAAACAGCCCATAATGCAATAAATATCGATATAAAAGCATGATGCAAAATGGACATATCAGCTCCCCCAAGCTTAGACCTCGCTTGTCCTCAAGCGAAAAGCCGATAACAATAAATATGTCCTCATGTATAGAAGTAGAGGCGCTGATAAAAATAAAATACGGACATGAAGGCATCATGATTATTCTCATAACAGCAACATATATAGATTTTGTCATATGATTACTTATATTCAAGTGATGATCTATTCACAATGCAAATGTATAAATCATAAACCTTATTGGGCTTCGACAAACTATAATCTCAGTCATTGAAGCAATTGCAATTTATCATAACATCGGAAAGAGTCTATGTCAGAGCTAAAAAGCAAGTCCACATACTCAACTATCATTTAGTCCCCATAATTGCTAACACTCACGCGATACTTGTGGTTACGGAGTTTTAATCGGACACAGAGAAAGATAGGGGCTTATAGTTTTGCCCCACAACCTTTTACCTCAAGGGTAATGTCAACAATAATGGTTCATGCTCCCCTACATCCAATTAGATATATATATATATATATATATATATATCATGTTCTTTTCGACATGCTGAGCTTGCCAAAGGATAAAATGAAAAAGAAAAGGTGAAGATCACCATGACTCTTGTATAAGGTAGAAGATAATAATAAAGGATAGGACCTTCGTAGAGGGATGCAGAGGTTGCCATGCGCTTTTATGGTTGGATATATAAAATTTCAATGCGAAAGAACGTCACTTTATATTGCCCCTTGTGATATGAACCTTTATTATGTAGTCCGTCGCTTTTATTACTTCCACGTCACAAGATCGTATAAAGCTTATTTCTCCCACACCCATCAATCATACATATTTAGAGCAATTTTTATAGCTTGCACCGATGACAACTTACTTGAAGGATCTTACTCAATCCATAGGTAGATATGGTGGACTCTCATGGCAAAACTGGTTTAAGGGTATTTGGAAGCACAAGTAGTATTTCTACTTGGTGCTGAGAATTTGGCTAGCATGAGGGGAAAGGCAAGCTCAACAAGTTAGAGGATCCATGACAACATACTTTATCTCATATATAATAAATACATAACTCATTACGTTGTCTTCCTTGTCCAACATCAACTCTTTAGCATGTCATATTTTAATGAGTGCTCCCAATCATAAAAGATGTCAATGATAATATATATATATATCTGTGAAAACCTCTCTTTCCTTATTACTTCCTACTAATTGCAACAATGACCAAAGCTATGTCTGCCAACTCCCAACAACTTTTAATCATCATACTCTTTCTATGTGAAGTCATTACTCTCAATAAGATCAATATTAACTCTTTGGTTCTTTTTATTCCTTTTCTCTTTTCTTTTATTCACCCAAGATCATGGAAAAAAAATCAAGCCCTTAACTCAAAACTAATCTTTATTATATATAGCTCACAAACTCGATTACATAGAGAGATCATAAAGCAAACTCAAAACTAGATGATGCCATAAACTTTATTCTACTAGATCAAGATACTACTAATAGGATCGAACTAAGAAAAACGGTAAAGGTAGGAGTTGCGATTGTAATACGATACCGGGGCACCTCCCCCAAGCTTGGCAGTTGCCAAGGGAGTGCCCATACCCATGCGATTATGTCTCCTTGGTTGGTGAAGAAGGTGGAGGTGTTGTTGATGATGCGGGCTTGTCATCCATCTTCCAAGGCATAGGTTCACCATCATAGAAGGATGATCGAGTCTCCGGAATCCTCGAATCTGTAGCCAAACTCATTCTTTTGAATCTATATTCATACTCACAGCTTTGGTTTTGTAGGTCATAGATTTGGGCTTGGAGGTGCTCGATCTGCTCATATAGCTTGAAGATGGCCTCTTCGGTGTTCTTGGCATCCGGCTTGTAGTTGTTAGTGAACTCCACGAGCATCGTGTGGCTAGCGTTGATTCCACGCTCCACCATCCCCTGGCACTTGAAAATTTGTTGCTCCATTGCTTCGAGCCTCGTCTCCACGCTTCTGGTTCCCTTTGGTCCCTCAACATCGCGGATGTGCAACAACCCATCACGCATCTCAATGGTTTGAGGGTGTCATAGCACCTCCGCGAGGTAAGGGTTGATGACCTTCTCGAAGAACTTGTCCTTGGAAGCACTTGGGGACGTCATGATAATCTAGATCTGTCACAAAAATAGCTCGAAACAAAGACGGGAGATTTTTGCGTGATACGGGACTCAAAACCCCCGGGAGATTATATAATGAATTTTTACCGACCAAAATACATATCGTGCAAGAAAACGGAGTCTGGAGGGCACACGAGGTGCTCACGAGGTAGGGGGGCGTGCCCAGGGGGTAGGGCGCGCCCACCACCCTCGTGGGGCCCTTGTGTCCTTCCCGGACTGCTACTTATTTTTCTATTTTTCTAAATATTCCAAAACGGAGAAATATTGCCTTAAAAATTGTTTTGGAGTCGGTTTACTTTCCGTACCACATACCTATTCCTTTTCGGAGTCTGAAACGGTCCGGAAAGTGTCCCTTATGTATTCCTCCGGGGTTACAGTTTCAATAATATTGTTTTCAACATTTATGGGATTACCTGAGATATAATGTTTGATTCTTTAACCGTTTACCACCTTCGGATTTGTGCCTTCGAAGTTGTTGATCTTTATGGCACCGGAACGATAGACCTCTTCGATAACATAGGGGCCTTCCCATTTAGAGAGAAGTTTTCTTGCAAAAAATCTTAAACAAGAGTTGTATAGCAATACATAATCACCTACATTAAACTCACTCTTTTGTATCCTTTTGTCATGCCATCTTTTGACTTTTTCTTTAAACAACTTGGCATTTTCATAAGCTTGGGTTCTCCATTCATCAAGTGAGCTAATATCAAAGAACCTCTTCTCACCGGCAAGTTTAAAATCATAGTTAAGCTCTTTAATAGCCCAATATGCCTTATGTTCTAGTTCGAGAGGTAAGTGGCAGGCTTTTCCATAAACCATTTTATACGGAGACATACCCATAGGATTTTTGTATGAAGTTCTATAAGCCCATAATGCATCATCAAGTTTCTTGGACCAATTCTTTATAGACCTATTAACAGCCTTTTGCAAAATTAATTTGAGCTCTCTATTGCTCAACTCTACTTGACCACTAGACTGTGGGTGATAAGGAGATGCTATTCTATGATTAACATCATATTTAGCAAGCATTTTACGGAAAGCACCATGAATAAAGTTGAACCACCATCAGTCATTAAATATCTAGGGACTCCAAACCTCGGAAAAACAACTTCTTTAAGCATTTTAATAGAAGTGTTATGATCAGCACTACTAGTTCGAATAGCTTATACCCACTTAGTAACGTAATCAACATCAACTAGAATATGTGTGTATCCATTAGAGGCAGGAAAAGGTCCCATATAATCAAAGCCCCAAACATCAAATGGTTCAATAGCAAGTGAATAATTCATAGGCATTTCTTGACGTCAACTAATATTACCAATTCTTTGACATTCATCACAAGACAAGACAAACTTACGGGCATCCTTGAAGAGAGTAGGCCAATAGAAACCAGATTGCAATACCTTATGTGCAGTTCTATCTCCAGCGTGGTGTCCTCCATAAGACTCGGAATGACACTTGCGTAGGATCTGTTCCTGTTCATGCTCAGGTACACAACGTCTAATAACACCATCTACTCCTTCTTTATAAAGATGTGGGTCATCCCGAAAGTAATGTCTCAAATCATAGAAGAACTTTTTCTTTTGCTGATATGTGAAGCTAGGTGGTATAAACTTAGCAACAATATAATTGGCATAATCAGCATACCATGGAGTACTGCGAGAAGTACTTATAACATTTAATTATTCATCAGGAAAGCTATCATTAATAGGTAGTGGGTCATCAAGAATATTTTCTAACCTAGACAAGTTGTCTGCAACGGGGTTCTCAGCTCCCTTTCTATCATAAATATGCAAATCAAATTCTTGTAGCAAGAGAACCCATCTAATAAGTCTTGGTTTAGCATCTTTCTTTTCCATAAGATATTTAATAGCAGCATGATCAGTTTGGATATTTACTTTAGAATCAACAATATAAGATCTGAACTTATCACAAGCAAATACAACTGCTAAAAACTCTTTTTCAGCAGTGGCATAATTTCTTTGAGCATTGTCTAGAGCCTTACTAGCATAATGAATAACATTTAATTTCTTATCAACTCTTTGCCCTAGAACAGCACCTACAGCATAATCACTAGCATCACACATAATTTCAAAGGGTAGGTTCCAATCAGGTGGCTGAACAACAGGTGCAGAGACTAATGCTTTCTTAAGTATTTCAAATGCTTCTACACAATCATCATCAAAGACAAATGGTATATCTTTGTGCAATAAATTAGTCAGAGGCCGAGAAATTTTTGAGAAGTCCTTAATGAACCTCCTATAAAATCCAGCGTGACCAAGGAAACTTCTTATACCTTTGATGTCCTTGGGACATGGCATCTTTTCAATAGCATCAACCTTAGCTTTATCAACTTCAATACCTCTTTCAGAAACTTTATGCCCCAAGATAATGCCTTCATTAATCATAAAGTGGCACTTTTCCCAATTCAAGACAAGATTAGTTTCTTCACATCTCTGCAAAACTCGATCAAGATTGCTCAAGGAATCATCAAAAGAGGAACCACAGACGGAAAAGTCGTCCATGAAAACCTCACAAATCTTTTCACAAAAGTCAGAGAATATAGCCATCATGCATCTTTGAAAGGTAGGAGGTGCATTACATAAACCAAAAGGCATATGTCTATAAGCAAAAGTACCAACAGGGCATGTAAAAGTAGTCTTTGATTGATCTCTAGCCGACACAGGTATTTCAGAGAAACCAAAATAACCATCTAGAAAACAATAGTGTGTATGTTTGCATAGTCTTTCTAGCATTTGATCAATAAAAGGTAAGGGGTAATGATCTTTCTTAGTAGCTTTATTTAATTTACGGGAATCAATTACCATCCTATAACCTGTGATAAGTCTTTGTGGAATCAATTCATCTTTATCATTAGGAACAATGGTAATACCTCCCTTCTTAGGGACACAATGGACAGGACTTACCCACTCACTATCAGCAACGGGATAGATTATACCTGCCTCCAGAAGCTTTAGTATTGCTTTTCTTACCACTTATTTCATTTTAGGATTCAGACGTCTTTGAGGATCACAAACTGGTTTGGCATCTGCTTCCAAATTTATTTTATGTTGACATAGAGTAGGACTAATGCCCTTAAGATCATCAAGAGTATATCCAATAGCAGCACGATGCTTCTTCAGAGTTTTCAATAATCTTTCTTCTTCATGCTTTGAAAGGTTAGCACTAATAATAATAGAATATATCTTCTTTTCATCAACATAAGCATATTTAAGATTATCAGGCAAAGGTTTAAGCTCAAACACGGGATCACCCTTAGGTGGAGGAGGATCCCGTAAAATTTCAACAGGCAAATTATGTTGCAGAATAGGTTCCTGTTTAAAGAATACTTCATCTATTTCCCTTCTTTCTTTCATGAACATATCATTTTCATGGTCTAGCAAATAGTGTTCTAAAGGATCACTAGGAGGTATGGCAATAGAAGCAAGACCAATAATTTCATCCTTACTAGATAATTCTTCCTCATGATGTTGTTTACTAAATTTAGAGAAATTAAACTCGCGAACCATATCATCCAAGAAAATAGTAACAACATTCTTTTTGCAATCTATGGTAGCATTGATAGTATTTAAGAAGGGTCTACCAAATATAATGGGACAAAAGCTATCTTGCGGAGAAGTAAGAACAAGAAAATCAGCAGGATATTTAGTTTTCCCAAACAAGACTTCAGCATCTCTAACAATTCCAATTGGTGAAATAGTATCTCTATTGGCAAGTTTAACAGTAACATCAATATCTTCTAACTCAACAGGTGCAATTTCATTCTTAATTTCTTCGTATAAAGTATGCGGTATAACACTAGCACTTGCACCCATATCACATAAGCCATGATAACAATGATCTCCTATTTTAACAGAAATAACAGGCACGCCTACCACAGGTCTATGTTTATCTTTATCACAAGGTTTAGCAATTCTAGTAGTTTCACCTTCGAACTGAATAACATGCCCATCAATATTATCAGACAAGAGATCTTTAACAATAGCAATATTAGGTTCTACTTTAACTTTCTCAGGAGGTGTATAAGTTCTAATATTGCTTTTACAAACAACAGTTGAAGCTTTAGCGTGATCCTTTATTCTAACAGGGAAAGGTGGTTTCTCAATATAAGAAGTAGGAACAATAGGGTCATTATAAGTGACAGTCTTTTCTTCAACTTTAATAGGTGCAGCTACTTTTACTTCTACGGGAGGATGATATTTAAACCACTTCTCCTTAGGGAGATCAACATAAGTAGCAAAAGATTCACAGAAAGAAGCTACTATCTGAGAGTCAAGTCCATATTTAGTGCTAAACTTATGGAAAATATCGGTATCCATAAAAGATTTAACACAATCAAACTTAGGTGTCATACCTGACTCCTTACCTTCGTCGAGGTCCCAATCTTTAGAGTTGCATTTAATTCTATCCAATAAATTCCATCTGAATTCAATAGTCTTCATCATAAAAGAGCCAACACAAGAAGTATCGAGCATGGTGCGATTGTTATCAGAAAGCCGAGCATATAGATTTTGAATAATCATTTCTCTTGAGAGCTCATGATTGGGGCATGAATATAACATTGATTTAAGCCTCCCCCAAGCTTGAGCGATGCTTTCTCCTTCGTGAGGCGAGAAATTATATATATAATTGCGATCACGATGAACAAGATGCATAGGGTAATACTTTTGATGAAATTCCAACTTCAATCTTTTATAGTCCTAGAATCTCATATCATCACATAGCCTATACCATATCAATGCGTCTGCCTTCAAAGATAAAGGGAAGACCTTCTTCTTAGCAACATCATCGGGTATACCTGCAAGCTTAAATAATCCACAAACTTCATCCACATATATTAAGTGCTCATCAAGATGCTTTGTTCCATCTCCTGTAAAAGGGTAAGCTAGCAGTTTTTCCATCATACCCGAAGGAAATTCAGAAGGAGTTTCATTTTCAATAGGTTCAGTAGGTTGAGGAGCAACTCTTTGCTCTACTGGACGGGGTGAAGATACCCCGAACAAGCCCCTCAGAGAATTATTTTCCATAGTAACAAGTGACAGTAAATTTCAGCACACTATATAAATTTTTCCTTACCAAATTCCACCTACCAAAGGCGCTACACTCCCCGGCAATGGCGCCAGAAAAGAGTCTTGATGACCCACAAGTATAGGGGATCTATTGTAGTCCTTTCGATAAGTAAGAGTGTCGAACCCAACGAGGAGCAGAAGGAAATGATAAGCGGTTTCCAGCAAGGTATTCTCTGCAAGTACTGAAATAAGTGGTAACAGATAGTTTTGTGATAAGATAGGTTGTAACGAGCAACAAGTAACAAAAGTAAATAAAGTGCAGCAAGGTGGCCCAATCCTTTTGTAGCAAAGGACAAGCCGGAACAAACTCTTATAATAGGAAAAGCGCTCCCGAGGACACATGGGAATATCGTCAAGCCAGTTTTCATCACGTTCATATGATTCGCGTTCGATACTTTGATAATTTGATATGTGGGTGGACCGGTGCTTGGGTGCTGTTCCTACTTGAACAAGCATCCCACTTATGATTAACCTCTATTGCAAGCATCCGCAACTACAACAAAAGTATTAAGGTAAACTTAACCATAGCATGAAACATATGGATCCAAATTAGCCCCTTACGAAGAAACGCATAAACTAGGGTTTAAGCTTCTGTCACTCTAGCAACCCATCATCTACTTATTACTATGGAAATTGCCTTAAAAATTGTTTTGGAGGCTAGACGACATACATCTTATCAAAATATCAAACGAATACCAAATTCACATGACTACTAATAGCAACACTTCTCCCTTGTCCTCAGGAACGAACGTAATTACTCACAAAGAATATTCATGTTCATAATCAGAGGGGTAATAATATGCATATAGGATCTGAACATATGATCTTCCACCAATTAAACCAACTAGCATCAACTACAAGGAGTAATCAACACTACTAGCAACCTACTAGCACCAATCCCGGACATTGAGACAAGAATTGGATACAAGAGATGAACTAGGGTTTGGAGATGAGATGGTGCTGGTGAAGATGTTGATGGAGATTGCCCTCACCCGATGAGAGGAGCGTTGGTGATGACGATGGTGATGATTTCCCCCTCCCGGAGGGAAGTATCCCCGGCAGAACAGCTCTGCCGGAGCTCTAGATTGGATCCGCCAAGGTTCCGCCTCGTGGCGGCGAAGTCTCGTCCCGAAAAGTTCCTTCCTATTTTTTTCTCATCGAAAGACTTCATATAGGAGAAGATGGGTGTCGGAGAGCCACCAGGGGGCCCATGAGGTAGGGGGCGCGCCCTAGGGGGGGGCACCGCCACCCTCGTGAGCAAGGTGTGGGCCCCCTGGCCTTCATCTTTGGCGAGGATTTTTCTTTATTTATTTTAAGATGTTCCGTGGAGTTTCAGGAGTTTTGGAGTTGCGTAGAATAGGTCTCTAATATTTGCTCCTTTTCCAGCCTAGAATTCCAGCTGCCGGCATTCTCCCTCCTTATGTAAACCTTGTAAAATAAGAGAGAATATCCATAAGTATTGTGACATAAAGTGAAAAAACAGCCCATAATGCAATAAATATCGATATAAAAGCATGATGCAAAATGGACGTATCAGCTCCCCCAAGCTTAGACCTCGCTTTCCTCAAGCGAAAAACCGATAACAATAAATATGTCCTCATGTATAGAAGTAGAGGCGCTGATAAAAATAAAATACGGACATGAAGGCATCATGATTATTCTCATAACAGCAACATATATAGATTTTGTCATATGATTACTTATATTCAAGTGATGATCTATTCACAATGCAAACGTATAAATCATAAACCTTATTGGGCTTCGACAAACTATAATCTCAGTCATTGAAGCAATTGCAATTTATCATAACATCGGAAAGAGTCTATGTCAGAGCTAAAAAGCAAGTCCACATACTCAACTATCATTTAGTCCTCATAATTGCTAACACTCACGCGATACTTGTGGTTACGGAGTTTTAATCGGACACAGAGAAAGATAGGGGCTTATAGTTTTGCCCCACAACCTTTTACCTCAAGGGTAATGTCAACAATAATGGTTCATGCTCCCCTACATCCAATTAGATATATATATATATATATATATATATATATATATATATATATATATATATATCATGTTCTTTCCGACATGCTGAGCTTGCCATAGGATAAAATGAAAAAGAAAAGGTGAAGATCACCATGACTCTTGTATAAGGTAGAAGATAATAATAAAGGATAGGACCTTCGTAGAGGGATGCAGAGGTTGCCATGCGCTTTTATGGTTGGATATATAAAATCTCAATGCGAAAGAACGTCACTTTATATTGCCCCTTGTGATATGAACCTTTATTATGTAGTCCGTCGCTTTTATTACTTCCACGTCACAAGATCGTATAAAGCTTATTTCTCCCACACCCATCAATCATACATATTTAGAGCAATTTTTATTGCTTGCACCGATGACAACTTACTTGAAGGATCTTACTCAATCCATAGGTAGATATGGTGGACTCTCATGGCAAAACTGGTTTAAGGGTATTTGGAAGCACAAGTAGTATTTCTACTTGGTGCTGAGAATTTGGCTAGCATGAGGGGGAAAGGCAAGCTCAACAAGTTAGAGGATCCATGACAACATACTTTATCTCATATATAAGAAATACATAACTCATTACGTTGTCTTCCTTGTCCAACATCAACTCTTTAGCATGTCATATTTTAATGAGTGCTCCCAATCATAAAAGATGTCAATGATAATATATCTATCTTTGAAAACCTCTCTTTCCTTATTACGTCCTATTAATTGCAACAATGACCAAAGCTATGTCTGCCAACTCCCAACAACTTTTAATCATCATACTCTTTCTATGTGAAGTCATTACTCTCAATAAGATCAATATGAACTCTTTGGTTCTTTTTATTCCTTTTCTCTTTTCTTTTATTCACCCAAGATCATGGCAAAATAATCAAGCCCTTGACTCAACACTAATCTTTATTATATATAGCTCACAAACTCGATTACATATAGAGATCATAAAGCAAACTCAAAACTAGAGCATGCCATAAACTTTATTCTACTAGATCAAGATACTACTAATAGGATCGAACTAAGAAAAATGGTAAAGATAGGAGTTGTGATTGTGATACGATACCGGGGCACCTCCCCCAAGCTTGGCAGTTGCCAAGGGGAGTGCCCATACCCATGTGATTATGTCTCCTTGGTTGGTGAAGAAGGTGGAGGTGTTGTTGATGATGCGGGCTTGTCATCCATCTTCCAAGGCATAGGTTCACCATCATAGAAGGATGATCGAGTCTCCGGAATCCTTGAATTTGCAGCCAAACTCATTCTTTTGAATCTATATTCATACTCACAGTATTGGTTTTGCAAGTCATAGATTTGGGCTTGGAGGTGCTCGATCTTCTCATATAGCTTGAAGATGGCCTCCTCGGTGTTCTTGGCATCCGGCTTGTAGTTGTTAGTGAACTCTGCGAGCATCGTGTGGCTAGCGTTGATTCCACGCTCCACCATCCCCTGGCACTTGAAAATTTGTTGCTCCATTGCTTCGAGCCTCGTCTCCACACTTCTGGTTCCCTTTGGTCCCTCAACATCACGGATGTGCAACAACCCATCACGCATCTCAATGGTTTGAGGGTGTCGCAGCACCTCCGCGAGGTAAGGGTTGATGACCTTCTCGAAGAACTTGTCCTTGGAAGCACTTGGGGACGTTATGATAATCTAGATCTGTCACAAAAACAGCTCGAAACAAAGACGGGAGATTTTTGCGTGATACGGGAGTCAAAACCCCCGGGAGATTATATAATGAATTTTTACCGACCAAAATATGTATCGTGCAAGAAAATGGAATCCGGAGGGCACACGAGGTGCTCACGAGGTAGGGGGCGCGCCTAGGGGGTAGGGCGCGCCCACCACCCTCGTGGGGCCCTTGTGTCCATCCCGGACTGCTACTTATTTTTCTATTTTTCTAAATATTCCAAAATGGAGAAATATTGCCTTAAAAATTGTTTTGGAGGCTAGACGACATACATCTTATCAAAATATCAAACGAATACCAAATTCACATGACTACTAATAGCAACACTTCTCCCTTGTCCTCAGGAACGAACGTAATTACTCACAAAGCATATTCATGTTCATAATCAGAGGGGTAATAATATGCATATAGGATCTGAACATATGATCTTCCACCAATTAAACCAACTAGCATCAACTACAAGGAGTAATCAACACTACTAGCAACCTACTAGCACCAATCCCGGACTTTGAGACAAGAATTGGATACAAGAGATGAACTAGGGTTTGGAGATGAGATGGTGCTGGTGAAGATGTTGATGGAGATTGCCCTCACCCGATGAGAGGAGCGTTGCTGATGACGATGGTGATGATTTCCCCCTCCCGGAGGGAAGTATCCCCGGCAGAACAGCTCTGCCGGAGCTCTAGATTGGATCCGCCAAGGTTCCGCCTCGTGGCGGCGGAGTCTCGTCCTGAAAAGTTCCTTTCTATTTTTTCTCATCGAAAGACTTCATATAGGAGAAGATGGGCGTCAGAAGCCACCAGGGGGCCCACGAGGTAGGGGGGCACGCCCTAGGGGGGGCGCCCCCCACCCTCGTGAGCATGGTGTGGGCCACTAGTCTTCATCTTTGGAGAGGATTTTTCTTTATTTATTTTAAGATGTTCCGTGGAGTTTGAGGACTTTTGGAGTTGCGCAGAATATGTCTCTAATATTTGCTCCTTTTCCAGCCCAGAATTCCAGCTGCCGACATTCTCCCTCCGTATGTGAACCTTGTAAAATAAGAGAGAATAACCATAAGTATTGTGACATAAAGTGAAATAACAGCCCATAATGCTATAAATATCGATATAAAAGCATGATACAAAATGGACGTATCATGGATCTCAACAATTTTATGTAGGCAGACGAACCATTCGTCCTAGCCAATGATGTGGCACAGGTTTTCTATGTGAAGGACATGTCTACCAAGCCGACAAAAAGAAAAGATAAGGAAGCGAATGCATTGTACGATGAGCCAAAGCGGCACATAGTTCTTTCTGGGAAGAGGAACATCGTGGGAGTGGATGACAAGACAGACATGTCAGGAGATTATGAAAAGTTTGATGAAATTGCTCCATTCATAGTGAATATTGACCCGAGCATCCAGTTAAATGATGAAGATTTTCCATGGCTACGGCGCAAAGGGACACACGCGAAAAAAAAGTTTCACACCCAAAGATCTGGGATGTGATCGGCTTCACTATCATCACTTCCTTCTATGTTTCACACCCAGGAGGGAATCTGTGTAATAGTTAGGGTAGCTAGTTATGTGTTTTGGCATTTGAAACGCGAAGAAATTTTATGTGCAAGCAAATTCTTTCATGCATTTACTGATTTTTTCAGCTAAATGACCTGAAATTGAAAAGCATTTCAAATGAACTCAGAAAAGGTTGAAAGTTGGCATGGTATCATAATTTCACCCACATAGCATGTGCAAAAAAGTAGAGAGGGTTACCGCAAAACTGGATGCACTTCGTGTATAAAATGGACAATCTCTTTCGAAGTATCAGGGTTTCGGACGAAAACTCATCCGTTACAAAGGTATTTCATTTTTTAAATAACCTAACAATTACCAAATTGAATATAATGATAAAACACACTAATATTAAACATAAGAAAAAGAATCACTGAAAAATCTATTTTCAAAGTTAAGTTATTCACAAACCAGTGATTCACACAAATTTCAAATAATTCAAAATGTAAACTATTCAAATTTGTAAACTACTGGTACTAACAGAAAGTTTGTAATCTTTGTACCTAAAGCAAAAATATTCACAAAGAAACTCTAAATACAGCAAAAAGCAGCTCAAAAATAAATAAAGCAAAAAAATAAGAAAAAAAGCCCACCTACTGCGCCACAGCGGCCTGCATATGACTAGAAACCCAACCTGTTGTTGGGCCAGGATGCAGGCCCGCAAAGGCCCAGTAGGCCCGCAGGGCAGCACAGAACATTTAGGCCCAGTAGGCCTGCTTTGGAGAGGAGCTCGAGGGAGCTACCGCACTGGGGCTTATAAACCAGTGCAGACGCCCCTCGGCTAGCGAGGTGGGACTAAACATTTCGCACCGCACCTGTGCCAGCGCACCCCCTTTAGTACCGGGTGGTGGCTCAAACCGGTACTAAAGGGGGGGGGCTCTTTAGTACCGGTTGGAGCCACCACCCGGTACTAAAGCGGTGCCGTTCCCGCCGCTTGGCCTGGCCAAAACAGACCTTTAGTACCAGTTGGTGGCTAAAGGTTGTTCTATATAAGAAAACACTTCAAAAATTTTTTCACTTTCTCATCTCTCCCTCTGCTTCTTTCTCCTATGCCCCGTCGCCGCCGCCCCTCGTCGCTGCCCCCGTCGCCGTCGCCGTCGCCGTCCCCGTCGTCCCCGTTGCCGCGCCCCGCCCCGTCCTCCTGTCGTCCCCGCCCGGCCCGTCCCCGTCCCCGTCGTCGCCGCCCCATCGCCGTCTCCATCTCTGTCTCCGTCCCCGTCCCTGTCGCCGCCCCCCGTCGTCGTGCCTCGCCGATGAGCTCCTGCCCCGGCCGCCATGTACCACACACACACACAATCTTTCTGTTTTTTAGTTATAGAATTATTAGAAATGTTTTTTAGTTATAGAAATATTAGAAATGTTAGTTATATAGAAATATTAGAAATTTTAGTTATATAGAAATGTTAGTTATATTAGAGATGTTAGTTATATAGAAATGTTAGTTATATAGAAATGTTTTTTAGTTATAGAAATATTAGAAATGTTAGTTTTAGTTATAGAAATATTAGAAATGCTAGTTTTAGTTATAAAATTTAGAATTTGTATATATGAAATCACAATCCATCATTTAAAAAATATTACTTTACTTTTGCGGCATATAGTATTTGTTGTCGACGATGCCCGGCCCGCATCCTCGTCGTCGACCCGTTCGCGACGACGTCCTGCTTCAGAGGACCCATGTCTAGGACTGGGGTCCGCTGGGCTGGCACTGGGAGGTGCTACCTTCAGGGGCGCGACGCTTGGTGAGGAACCCGACCCTGGGTCCCGTCGTCGACCCTCATCTCCTTTGGTGGCGTTCGCGTGGGCCACTTTTGGTGCGGAGGGAGCCGGCCCCGCCGGAGGTGGTACGTCACCGTGTCAGGGAGGAGGACGAGCACGTCCATCGCTACATGGCTGCTATGGACGTCAGGTTCTCCTATACCTAGCAGGTTCTTTGGGGAGATCACCCAAGCTATGATCCAGTGATGTTTCCTTCACTTTGGTTGTCCACCGCCTAGATTACTCTCTAGTATTCGATCATTATTAGCTAGCTAGCTAGCTAGTGATGTATTCGATATATAATATTCGAGATGATTTATTCGAGATTATATATATTATTCGAGATGATGTATTCGAGATTATATCTATTATTCGAGACGACGTATTCAAGATTATATTCGATGATGCTTATTATGTACTATGATTGATTCAGTTTTTCCTTATTAATTGAATGCATCCATGCATTGTAATTTGAATATATTTCTTTTGGATTAGTTAAATAAAACCTATGGCGGACAATACCGGCAGAGAGGGAGAAGAGGCCCTGTTCAATACCATACTCAATCCTCGCGGGCCAAATGATGATCAGAATGAAGAAGATTATGATGGCTCCGAATATCTAAACAACACCGGGGAGGGTGATATGATATTCGATCGCGACGACCGAATTGATGGAGTCATGAACTATGAACATGATGAAGAAAATGTTGATCTTGAAACAACAAAGACCGGTGAGGTATATATATTTACATAAGCAGGCATCTGGTGATCATCACATGTTTTAAATGACTTGAAGATATATTAACGAATCGATCTTTCTTCTTTCAGCCATCCGGATCGAGCAAATCTTCAGGCAACAGGAAACGAGGCCCGAACAAAAAGTTGAAGGATGATGTAAAGTACAATATCGAGGCCATCAAACCTAATGGCGAACCATTAGCGCCTAAGAAGATTGCGGACAAGTCATTCGTTAGTGTGGAGTTCTTGTGAAGGACCAACTCCCGATCTCCCTTCAAGAATGGAGAGAGCCAGCAAAGGCACGTCCAGGAGTTACTTTTGTCGACGACAGACAAAAACTTCTGCTTTGGGAAACGCTCATGGAACATTTCACCCTACCAGATCATTTCACAGATGCAGATGTGGAGAAAGTCAATGACACTGCTCTTAGGAAGATGGCGGTTGCATTCAACAATCACAAGAATCGCGGCCAACTATGTCAAGGGAGGAAGGAAGACTCTAGTATTCGATGGAACACTAGAGAAGCAAAGTGCTCATTGGGACGATTTCGTGAAATTCAAGGATTCGGAATTATCTAAGGAACGGTCGAGAATAAACAAGGCCAATGCCGCAAAAAAGGATAAGTTCCATAAGCTGGGGCCAGGTGGCTATGCGGTGGGAATGCCTAAGTGGGATAAGTCTAAGAAAGAGATGGAGGATGTAGGTGTCACTCCAGAAACATTGAGCTGGCCCCCCAGGTGCAGGACTTGGTTCTATGCGCATGGGGGGGAGTTGGACCCGAAGACAGGCAAAGTTTCGAAGAAGGCATGTCTGGAAGGAGCCGAAGATAAGCTACTTGTTGCATAGAAGAGGCTCGATCGGGGGTGTTCCAGCCCAACAGAGAGAACGACGAGCTTACGCGTGCCCTGGGAAATCCTGAACACCCGAGAAGAACACGAGGCATGTGCGCTATTCCGTTGTATGAGGGGTTTTCGGACTGGAACGCCGACTACAGAACCCGTGCGAGAAAGAAGATTGCGGAGGAGAAGAAGAGGAAGATGGAGGAGGAGCAGAGGAAGCTGGACTATGAACGCCTTCAAGGCCTAGAATCAGCGCACGCGGACTTGGCAGTCAAATTCCAGCGGCAGCAGGAGCAGATCGACTAACTTAGCCAGCAAAGGGGGTCTCAGTAGCTGCAGCAGCTAGCGGATGATCCAGCATTGGATAGCACCGTCCCATCCATGCCGAGAAGCAGCGTGGGTTCCGCCCCGGGCGACGCATTGCTGGATAGCTACCCAGTAGATGACATCATGGAGAACACTAACTGCGAGCTACACTTCAAAACGAAGAACATATCCATGAAGGTGGCGGACACCCTTGCTTTTACAAATCCCCCCGAGGCAACCTTCCATTGCAACCCGATTCCAGTGGGCTATACTCGTGTCTTGGTTTATGAGGTGGTGGACCAATATTCGGGGCTAGAGCTTGACATTCCTGGAGGTGACGATGAGCACACACTTGGAGAGGCTAACCATCGTATCATCCAATGGAGAAAGGATTGCATCATCTTTCGAAGGCCACCGATACCGCGTCATCCGACTCCTCGTCGAAGTCCGCCACCGAGTCAGTAGACTCCCGCTCCTCCAAGTCCACCAACGCGTTAGGCCACTCCTCCCCCAAGTCCGGCACAGCCTCAGGCCACTGCTCCTCCTCCAAATCCGGCAAAGCGTCAGGCTACTCCTCCTCCAAGTCCGGCACAGCTTCAGGCCACTCCTCCTCCAAGTCCGGCACAGCTTCAGGCCACTCCTCCTCCTCCAACTCAGCCACGTCAACCGTCTTTGCCGCCTCAGCAATCACGGAAGAGAGCCGCCTCAGCTATGGTGTGTAGCGGTATAAGTCGAGGTAGTACTGGAGGTACAGGCGGAGGCAAGCGATTTCAATATGGTCCAAGCAGCCACGCGCCTCTTCCGCAGAGGCCTTACGACAAGTCCAAGGAGGAAAACGTAGCCATATCGAAGGCCGAGGTGGAAGCCCATTTTGCACTGAAACCGCCACCACCGCCAAGGGAGAAAGTGCCTGAGGAAAAGATTGACCACTTCAATCGTATGGCTAGAGCACCAGCTCCCAAGCCTGTTGACACAGACTATGATCGCCACATCAAGAAGTTAAATCGAGCACGTCTACAGAAAGAGGCGAGCTCGAGCTCAAGCAAATCAGCTGGAAAAAGGAGCGGTAAAACCGTTCCCCAGCTGGGAGAACAGGCGGCGCAATCAATCCCCCCGCTTGTTGTGCCAACAACACATGATAGTAGGCGCGCCCAGTATTATTGTGGGCAAACCGTTAATGTTCCCAGGATGGGCGATGTGGTAATAACTGAGGAGCATATTGAGCAGGCTGAAACGCTCATGATTACTGTTGGACAACTCCTCGATATCGAGCCCATGTCTCCGACTAGAGAGGAGGAAATAAAACGGAAATATGTCCGGGGCCAACCTTTGGTCGAGCCAGACGAGGTCAAGAAGCTCCCAACGAGAATGTATGAATTGCATCAATGGTACATGGACATCACCAAGATTTCCAATCGAGAGTCCCTCGTGGTGAATGTCAAGAAGGATCATTACTACCACGAGAAATTTGTGTCCGTTGAGTATTCAGAACTATTTCAGCTATACAATCAAGACGCACTCGACAAATCTATCGTCAGTTGCTATTGTCTGTAAGTGATTTCTTTCTGTAATTTAAGTCTCAAGCTAGCTGTAGTGATCATTTTGATCAATCATTACCTGTAATTATTCTCACTATATTCTTTTATGTGGTATTATGCAGGATGAAGATTTATGAAATGAAAAAAGGTGGACGCTATGGCATTGGGTTTGTTGACCCAAATACCATTAATGAATACACATGGAAATTAGATCCATATTATGAAAAAAGTGTAGACGAAAGCATGCTAGAGTTCTTCAAGCGCCTCAAATACAATGAAGATATACTACTTCCTTACAACTTCGATTGAGTCACACTGTCTTGTACTACAAATTCTGTTTTTGCCTACTAGCTAGCTACATGTTTTTGCTTACATATGCCCGCTTAATTAAGACATGCAAACGTGTGTGCATGCAGATTTCACTGGATCTTGTTAATCATTAAAGTTGATGAAGGAACAGTTGAAGTACTAGACTCACTACTTAAGAAACCAACTGAATACACCATCGTGAAGGGGATAGTCAACAGGTAATTTCAATCATTATTAACTATATCTCGACCTATTTAATTAGTTTGTCATTTCCTGATAACAACTATTTAATAACACATTTATTCATTTTTCTTTGTTAGCGGGCAGGGCTTGGTCAAAGTTCATCAGCGTCACTCCAGGCCAATGGAAACAAAATCTGAAATGGTATCGACCCCAGGTAAGTAATTAAGTAGTACTAGCTAGCTGCCACCTCTTTAATTATCATGCTTGATTAATTATTATCTGATCAAATTCCATTCTCGTAAAGGCCCTGATGCAGGCGCTGGGGAATAATCTGTGTGCATACTACATTTGCGAGAACATTCGCATGATGGCGTCCGAAAGGAGCAGATCTCAAAGACAGGAGTGGGTACGTTTGTCAGAACACTATTCACAAATTTTTACACCATTATCGATATCTAGTCACACAACTAATACACATGCATATTGATCTCCTTCTTAACAGTTCAAAGAGGTGCGGGAGAAGCTCCTACCAGAGGACCGCATAGAAGAAATTCAAGAGGAAATAGCGGGATTTTTGCTCGACCAGGTCATAGACCCCAAAGGAGAATACTATTACCCGCTACCGCCCCCATGAACCACTTCCAATTGTTATCGTGCTCCGAAGGCACCAATTAGGCTAATGCCACTGGCTCCGAAGGCACCAATTAGGATAAATTGTATATAGCTAGCTAATTGTATATATATACATGTGTGTATATATGTGTGAATTAACTAATGGTGGTTGTGTGACATTCGATGATATATATATATATATATATATATGATCAGTTCTACTAGAAATTCTATTTATATATATATGCATAACGTGTACAATATGTAGTATCGTAAAATATCAGCAAACGAAAAAGAATTAAATGGAAAACACAAAATTAAATGAAAAAGAAATCATAAACTCAAAACCCCCCAACCTTTTAATACCGGTTGGTGTCACCAACCGGTACTAAAGGGCTCCCTGCCCCCAGAGCTGGCTCCTGCCACGTGGTTGCCCTTCAGCACCGGTTCGTGCTGAACTGGTACTAAAGGGGGGGGGCTTTAGTTCCCACACTTTAGTGCTGGTTACTGAACCGGCACTAAAGGGCCTTACGAACCGGTGCTATTGCCTGGTTCTGCACTAGTGATATTAGCCCCACTGTCAAACTCCTATGGCTAAGTGAAAGTGTTAAAGCAATATAGTCCGATTGCCTCGTTCGCTACGCTATCACCTCCTTAACGGACCAAGACGTTGGATCAAGTGTGGATATGCATCTTTTGTGAACACCCCCACATTATATGCGTGGGGGCGGAAGCCGAAGACTGCAAACTTTCAGGTTATATACATATATACGTAAACGGCCGCACAGGAGGCATCATAGTACTTTCGGGAAAAAGTATAAATACAGCCTTGATTAATTCAGAAAAACATTGTTTGTATAATGATACTACATGTCACTAGAAAATAATATTCTTCGAGCACTGAGCCTCGATCGAACGAGCACCTTCAAGGACTTCTTCAAAGTAGTGCTCGGCAGCCACTCGGCCTATGGCCGAACCCTATGCCGCAACAGTGGTGGCCTCCATCTCCGCCCAGTATGTTTTGACACGGGCAAGGGCTATCCGCGCACCTTCTATGCATGCTGATCTCTTTACAGCATCGATGCGTGTGATACGTCTTCAACGTATATATAATTTTTGATTGCTCCATGCTATATTATCAACTGTTTTGGGCAATATTGGGCTTTATTATCCACTTTTATATTATTTTTGGGACTAACCTATTAACCGGAGGCCCAACCTAGATTTGCTGTTTTATGCCTATTTCAGTGTTTCGAAGAAAAGGAATATCAAACGGAGTCGAAATGAAACGAAATCAACTTGAGAAGTTATTTTTGGAACGAAAGCCACCGGATAGACTTGGACTCCACGTCAGGAGATACGGGAGGTGCTCACGAGGGTGGGGGGCGCCCCCCTAGGGCGCGCCCCCTGCCTCCTGGGGCCCCCGTAGCTCCTCCGGCGTACCTCCTGCACCCATATATACCTACGTAACATAAAACTTCCAGAACACATATTAGATCGGGAGTTCCGCTGCTATAAGCCTCCGTAGCCACCGAAAACCAATCTAGACCCGTTCCGGCACCCTGCCGGAGGGGGTTATCCCTCTCCGGTGGCCATCTTCATCATCCCGGCGCTCTCCATGACGAGGAGGGAGTAGTTCTCCCTTGGGGCTAAGGGTATGTACCAGTAGCTATGTGTTTGATCTCTCTCTCTCTCTCGTGTTCTTGATTTGGCACGATCTTGATGTATCGCGAGCTTTGCTATTATAGTTGGATCTTATGTTTCTCCTTCCCCTCTTCTCGCTTGTAATGAATTGAGTTTCCCCTTTGAAGTAATCTTATCGGATTGAGTCTTTAAAGACTTGAGAACACTTGATGTATGTCTTGCCGTGGATATCTGTGGTGACAATGGGATACCACGTGCCACTTGATGTATGTTTTGGTGACCAACATGCGAGTTTCGTGACATTGGGAACCTATGCATAGGGGTTGGCACATGTTTTCGTCGTGATTCTCTGGTAGAACTTTGGGGCACTCTTTGAGGTTCTATGTGTTGGTTGAATAGATGAATCTGAGATTGTGTGATGCATATCGTATAATCATACCCACGGATACTTGAGGTGATATTGGAGTATCTAGGTGACATTAGGGTTTTGGTTGATTTGTATCTTAAGGTGTTATTCTAGTACGAACTCTAGGGCTGTTTGTGACACTTATAGGAATAGCCCAACGGATTGATTGGAAAGAATAACTTTGAGGTGGTTTCGTACCCTACCATAATCTCTTCCTTCATTCTCCGCTATTAGTGACTTTGTAGTGACTCTTTGTTGCATGTTGAGGGATAGTTATGTGATCCAATTATGTTAGTATTGTTGAGGGAACTTACACTAGCGAAAGTATGAACCCTAGGCCATGTTTCCACACATTGCAATACCGTTTATGCTCACTTTTATCATTCGTTACCTTGCTGTTTTTATTATTTCAGATTACAAATACCTTTATCTACTATCCATATACCACTTGTATCAACATCTATTCGCCGAACTAGTGCACCTATACAATTTACCATTGTATTGGGTGTGTTGGGGACACAAGAGACTCTTTGTTATTTGGTTGCAGGGTTGCTTGAGAGAGACCATCTTCATCCTACACCTCCTACGGATTGATAAACCTTAGGTCATCCACTTGAGGGAAATTTTCTACTCTCCTACAAACCTCTGCACTTGGAGGCCCAACAACGTCTACAAGAAGAAGGTTGTGTAGTAGACATCAAGCTCTTTTCTGGCGCTGTTGCCGGGGAGGTGAGTGCTTGAAGGTATATCTTTAGATATTGTAATCAGTCTTTAGTTTCTTGTTTTATCACTAGTTTAGTTTATAAAAGAAAAGTATAAAAAAATGGAATTGAGTTTGTCTCATACGCTTCACCTTTTTAATATCTTTCGTGAGTATGATGGAAAGGATAATTGTGCTCAAGTGCTAGAAGAAGAAATCTATAAAATGTTTGGCACTAAATATTTGAATGATGAGCATGATTGCAATGTTGTTAGTATGAATTCCTTGAATATCCATGATGCTAATGATATGCAAAGCCACAAGCTTGGGGAAGCTATGTTAGATGAAGATGATATTTTTTGTCCCCCAAGCTTTGATGAGCAAATTTACTATGATGAAAGCATGCCTCCTATCTATGATGATTATTGTGATGACACGTATGCTTTAAAGAATAATGATATCCATGAATCTTGTCATCATGATTTTAGTTTTCAATTGGATTATGCCTCACATGATAGTTACTTTGTTGAGTTTGCTCCCACTATTATTCATGAGAAGAATTTTGCTTATGTGGAGAGTAGTGTATTTTCTATGCTTGTAGATCATGAAAAGAATGCTTTAGGTGCTGGTTATATTGTTAAATTCATTCATGATGCTACTGAAAATTATTATGAGGGAGGAATATATGCTTGTAGGAATTGCAATAATATCAAATTTCCTCTCTATGTGCTTAAAGTTTTGAAGTTATGCTTGTTTTACCGTCCTATGCAAGTTGATTATTGTTCCCACAAGTTGTTTGCTCACAAAATCCCTATGCATAGGAATTATGTTAGACTTAAATGTGCTAGTCATATTCTTCATGATGCTCTCTTTATGTTTCAAAACTTATCTTTTATGTGAGCATCATTGAAATCATCATGCCTAGCTAGGGGCGTTAAACGATAGCGCTTGTTGGGAGGCAACCCAATTCTACTTTAATTCCATGCTTTTTTCCTGTTTAGTAATAAATAATTCATATAGCCTCTGTTTAGATGTGGTTTTATGCTTTTAATTAGTGTATGTGCCAAGTAGAACCGTTGGAAGACTTGGGGAAAGTCTTGTTGATCATGCTGTCAAAAACAGAAACTTTAGAGCTCACAAGAATTGCTGCCATTTTTATTTGGAGAGTCCTATTTAGTTAATTCTTTTTCAGATGATTAATATATAAATTCCTCAGGTCCAGCAATTTATTTGAGAATTTTATGAATTCCAGAAGTATACGTTTGATCCAGATTACTACAGACTGTTCTGTTTTTGACAGATTCTGTTTTTCATGTGTTGTTTACTTATTTTGATGAATCTATGGCTAGTAAAAGAGTTTATAAACCATAGAGAACTTGGAATACAGTAGGTTTAACACCAATATAAAAAAATAATTAGTTCATTACAGTACCTTGAAGTGGTGATTTACTTTCTTATACTAACGGAGCTTACGAGTTTTCTACTTTAAGTTTTGTGTTGTGAAGTTTTCAAGTTTTGGGTAAAGATTTGATGGACTATGGAATAAGGAGTGGAAGGAGCCTAAGCTTGGGGATTCCCAAGGCACCCCAAGGTAATATTCAAGGAAAACCAAAAGCCTAAGCTTGGGGATGCCCCGGAAGGCATCCCCTCTTTCGTCTTCGTTCATCGGTAACTTTACTTGGAGCTATATTTTTATTTACCACATGATATGTGTTTTGCTTGGAGCGTCAATTTATTTTGTTAGGATTTGATTCCTGTTATTTAGAACAATGTTTTGCATCTTTTATATCAATAAAAGTGGCATTAATAGTCTTTACTATGCCTATGTTACAAGTATACATGTTGCTGTTTGAAAACAGAAAGTTTACCGCTGTTGCAATAATTCCCTAGAAATGTCAGAACGTGATAAAATGTTGAAACCTTTTGCATATTAAGCTCTGATAAATTTACTACAGTGGGAATTTTATTTAATAATTTTTGGAGCTAGGGAAGTATGGATGTTGCAGCATTCTTTACACACTGTCCTGTTTAGGCAGATTGCTGTTATGTTTGCATTGTTTGCATATGTTTGCTTCTTTAATGATTCTATTTGATGATAGGACTATTAAATATGCAGAGGCATTTAGTATGCAATGTTGAATAATAATTTTAGTGCTTTGCTACAGTAGAGTATGATAAGGTTTTTGCAATGGTTTATACTAACTTATCTCACGAGTCCTTGTTGAGTTTTGTGTGGATGAAGCTTTTGAGGTTTAGGGAGACTGTGATATGAGAGGAATTAAGGAGACACAAAGGCTCAAGCTTGGGGATGCCCAAGGCACCTCAAGATAATATTTCAAGAAGTCTCAAGCGTCTAAGCTTGGTGATGCCCCGGTTGGCATCCCACCTTTCTTCTTCAACAATTATCGGTTAGAATGTCATTTTATTTTGCTTTGCTTGCTGTTTGAATAAAATACCAAAGATCTGAAATTCTTAAATGTTAGAGAGACTTCACATAGTTGCATAATTATTCGACTACTCATTGATCTTCACTTATATCTTTCGGAGTAGTTTTTCATTTGCTCTAGTGCTTCACTTATATCTTTTAGAGCATGGTGGTAGTTTGATTTTGAAGAAATAGATGAACTCTCATGCTTCACTTAGATTATTTTGAGAGTCTTAAATAGCATGGTAATTTGCTTAAAATCCTAATATGCTAGGTATTCAAGAATAATAAAATTCTCTTATGAGTGTGTTGAATACTAAGAGAAGTTTGATACTTGATAATTGTTTTGATATATGGAGATGGTGATATTAGAATCGTGCTAGTTGAGTAATTGTGAAATTGAGAAATACTTCTGTTGAGGTTTGTGATTCCCGTAGCATGACAGGTATGGTGAACTGTTATGTAACGAAGTCGGAGCATGATTTATTTATTGATTGTCTTCCTTATGAGTGGCGGTCGGGGACGAGCGATGGTCTTTTCCTACCAATCTATCCCCCTAGGAGCATGCGCGTAGTACTTTGTTTCAATAACTAATAGATTTTTGCAATAAGTATGTGAGTTCTTTATGACTAATGTTGAGTCCATGGATTATACGCACTCTCACCCTTCCACCATTGATAGCCTCTCTAGTACCGCACAACTTCCACCGGTACCATAAACCCACCATATACCTTCCTCAAAACAGCCACCATACCTACCTATTATGGCATTTCCATAGCCATTCTGAGATATATTGCCATGCAACTTTCCACCGTTCCGTTTATTATGACACACTTCATCATTGTCATATTGCTTAGCATGATCATGTAGTTGACATAGTATTTGTGGCAAAGCCACCATTCATAATTCTTTCATACATGTCACTCTTGATTCATTGCATATCCCGGTATACCGCCGGAGGCATTCATATAGAGTCATACTTTGTTCTAGTATCGAGTTGTATCATTGAGTTGTAAATAAATAGAAGTGTGATGATCATCATTCAATAGAGCATTGTCCCCCCCCAAAAAAAAGAAAAAAAAGGAGAAAGGCCAAATAAAAGAAAGGAAGGACAAATAAAAAAAGAAAGGCCAAATAAAAATAAAAAATAATAATAAAAAGGGACAATGCTACTATCCTTTTTCCACACTTGTGCTTCAAAGTAGCACCATGTTCTTCATATAGAGAGTCTCTTGAGTTATCACTTTCATATACTAGTGGGAATTTTCATTATAGAACTTGGCTTGTATATTCCAATGACGGGCTTCCTCAAAATGCCCTAGGTCTTCGTGAGCAAGCGAGTTGGATGCACACCCACTAGTTTCTTTTGTTGAGCTTTCATATACTTATAGCTCTAGTGCGTCCGTTGCATGGCAATCCCTACTCACTCACATTGATATCTATTGATGGGCATCTCCATAGGCCGTTGATACACCTAGTTGATGTGAGACTATCTTCTCCTTTTTGTCTTCTCCACAACCACCATTCTATTCCACCTATAGTGCTATGTCCATGGCTCACGCTCATGTATTGCGTGAAGATTGAAAAAGTTTGAGAACATCAAAAGTATGAAACAATTGCTTGGCTTGTCATCAGGGTTGTGCATGATTTAAATATGTTGTGTGGTGAAGATGCAGCATAGCTAGACTATATGATTTTGTAAGGATAACTTTCTTTGGCCATGTTATTTTGAGAAAACATAATTGCTTAGTTAGAATGCTTGAAGTATTATTATTTCTATGTCAATATGAACTTTTGTCTTGAATCTTATGGATCTGAATATTCATGCCACAATTAAGAAGAGTTACATTGAAATTATGCCAAGTAGCACTCAGCATAAAAAAATTCATTTTTGTCATTTACCTACTCGAGGACGAGCAGGAATTAAGCTTGGGGATGCTTGATACGTCTTTAACGTATCTATAATTTTTGATTGCTCCATGCTATATTATCTACTATTTTGGCAAATATTGGGCTTTATTATCCACTTTTATATTATTTTTGGGACTAACCTATTAACTGGAGGCCCAGCCCAGATTTGCTGTTTTATGCCTATTTCAGTGTTTCGAAGAAAAGGAATATCAAATGAAGTCGAAAACTGGAGAAGTTATTTTGGAACGAAAGCCACCGGATAGACTTGGACTCCACGTCAGGAGATACGGGAGGTGCTCACGAGGGTGGGGGGCGCCCCCCCTAGGGCACACCCCCTGCCTCGTGGGGCCCCCGTAGCTCCTCCGACGTACCTCCTGCACCCATATATACCTACGTAACCTAAAACTTCCAGAACACACATTAGATCGAGAGTTCCGCCGCCAGAAGCCTCCATAGCCACCGAAAACCAATCTAGGCCCGTTCCAGCACCCTGCAGGAGGGGGTTATCCCTCTCCAGTGGCCATCTTCATCATCCTGCCGCTCTCCATGATGAGGAGGGAGTAGTTCTCCCTCAGGGCTGAGGGTATGTACCCGTAGCTATGTGTTTGATCTCTCTCTCTCTCTCTCGTGCTCTTGATTTGGCACAATCTTGATGTATCGCGAGCTTTGCTATTATAGTTGGATCTTATGTCTCTCCTCCCCCTCTTCTCTCTTGTAATGAATTGAGTTTCCCCTTTGAAGTAATCTTATTGGATTGAGTCTTTAAAGACTTGAGAACACTTGATGTATGTCTTGCCGTGGATATCTGTGGTGACAATGGGATACCACGTGCCACTTGATGTATGTTTTGGTGACCAACATGCGGGTTTCGTGACATTGGGAACCTATGCATAGGGGTTGGCACACGTTTTCGTTGTGATTCTCTGGTAGAACTTTGGGGCACTCTTTGAGGTTTTATGTGTTGGTTGAATAGATGAATCTGAGATTGTGTGATGCATATCGTATAATCATACCCACGGATACTTGAGGTGACATTATGGTTTTGGTTGATTTCTATCTTAAGGTGTTATTCTAGTACGAACTCTAGGGCTATTTGTGACACTTATAGGAATAGCCCAACGGATTGATTGGAAAGAATAACTTTGAGGTGGTTTCGTACCCTACCATAACCTCTTCGTTCGTTCTCCGCTATTAGTGACTTTGGAGTGACTCTTTTTTGCATTTTGAGGGATAGTTATGTGATCCAATTATGTTAGTATTATTGAGGGAACTTACACTAGCGAAAGCATGAACCCTAGGCCTTGTTTCCACACATTGCAATACCGTGTACACTCACTTTTATCATTCGTTACCTTGCTGTTTTTATTATTTCAGATTACAAATACCTTTATCTACTATCCATATACCACTTGTATCACCATCTCTTCGCCGAACTAGTGCACCTATACAATTTACCATTGTATTGGGTGTATTGGGGACACAAGAGACTCTTTGTTATTTGGTTGCAGGGTTGCTTGAGAGACACCATCTTCATCCTACGGCTCCTACGGATTGATAAACCTTAGGTCATCCACTTGAGGGAAATTTGCTACTCTCCTACAAACCTCTGCACTTGGAGGCCCAACAACGTCTACAAGAAGAAGGTTGTGTAGTAGACATCAACGTGGCACAGCTTCAAGGAATTGTTGCACTAAGTTAAAGTAGCTACTCAGCCTTGGCCCTCCCGGCCACCGGTGATCCACAACGGACCTCATGGCAAGTCCGGACAACCTATGGAGCTTGGCCCAACCGGTCAATCGCTCATTCAGCAGTAGCGGACGGACTGGAGCGGGAAACTGTGAGCAGAATAGCTTCTCCACTTTAGGACCTTTCTGATCCTTGAAGTACTCGGCTGCATCAGCAGCACTTGTAGCCAAATCCATGTACTCGTCCGCAGAACTCCATAGTCGGCCCAGAGGAGCATACTTCAGATCTCCGAACTTAGTCCGCAACAAGAAGGGCTTCCCAGACACGATATCTGTAGCTTGATTCAGCTCCTGCTTCATTGCTCTAATTTTGGAGTGGGCTTCCTTGGCAGCCACCCGGGCCTTCTCCAGGTCTGTCGCCTTCACCCGGTATTCTTCTTCAAGAAGCCGGTAACGGTCAACAGCATCCTTTAATTCTACAGCCATCTTGGCTATTTTTTCCTTGCTCTCGCAATGCGCGGCCTGTTCGGCCCTTAACTCTTCGACCGCCTTCAAAGCGGCCGCATTGCTACTCCTCGCTTGCTCCTTGGCTCGGGCAAGCTCTGCCCGAAGGGTCTCCACGGTGGCAGCTCCATCTGCAGTCACAACATATTAAAGATAGTGGCATCATGCTGCTCTTACTATGTGACGATCACCAGAAAAATCACTCACCCTGTGCCTCGACAAGCCACTTGTTGACAAGCATGATGTCGGCATCTGCCACATCCAATTGCCGCTTCAGTTCGGCAAACCCATCAGTCCGGCTAGCCACCGGAGATTCAACCACCTGCACATAAAGGCGGTCTGGTTATTACCTGGGACTATGATCCTCTGTTTGCCGCTGCTCTCGACGACAACCAGAGTCTCAGGGACTACAATCTACATGGGCATACCTAACGTATGCGGTACTGTTAAAAGGCATACATTATTTCACGTACCTCGAAGCCTTTCAGCAGACTCATAAAAGCTACGTGTAAACTGCTTTCGGCAGATGAAATCCTTTCAATTACCGTACCCATTAGCGTACGATGCGCTTCCGAGACGACAACTTGACCCAGAAGATCCTTCAGTGCGTCCGACCTCACACTGTACGGACCCTTGCTGTCGCTCTCCTCAGGAGCCGGATACTGGGGATGCTGGGCAGCCAAAGGGTTATCCTCTGGAGATATTGGATCCGGAGGTACCCTTTGCGACGACACTTCAAGGTCGCCCGCTTCTTGAGCCGGGGGGTCGGGGGGAGGCGTTTCGCTCTCCATCATCTCCGGAAGAAGATCCCCCGAAGATGAACTCTGTCGAGAAAGGCTGCGATCCGGACTACAATTTACAAGCATCGGTTATTGTCTTCAGAAGTAAGGTAGGGTATCTTCACTATTAAGTACCTTTTGATTACTTACAGCTCGTTAGAGGGCTGATCCCCGCACGGACATTGTGCGGCAAGAATGCCCTCCAGGGCAGGACCCCCTGGCGGAGATTTCTTTTCCCGTTTGGAAACCTTAGTTTCCGGATCTTCAGAGGTAGTCCTCTTCCTTCCCCGAGGAGAGGGAATGTCAGATTCCTCCCCTTGGTTATCCTCCCTCGTGGAGGCGCCCTTCCCCTCGATTGGAGTAGGTAGCGATGGAGGCCCTCTTTCACCCTCTTTATTCCCCCTTCATCTTCCTTTGAGGGCACTAGACAAGGTGCTTGCTCGAGCATCGTTTCCAGCACCGGATTGTCCAAGCCTTCAGGAAGAGGGGCCAAACACCGGATCATCTTTGCCTTTGTTATCCAGTCCTGGTCAAAGAGCGATTCTTCAGAATGATGTCATGATAAATAAAAGGACAGTGTGTTCGGCAATGGGATTACTTACTTGGGCAGCGGGGCGGTAGCAACTCAGGCCCACGTCCTCGGTAGTGTCCGGACACTCTATTTGGGGTCCGAAGAACGATCTGTACATCTTCCCGTGTGTCATGCCGAGGAAATGATGAAGAGCGCGCGGTCCTTCTGGGTTGAATTCCCACATGCGAAGGGGCCGGCGTTTGCAAGGCTGGACTTGACGAACCAGCATAACTTGCATTACCATAACCAAACTGAAATCTCCCTCGAAGAGATCTCGGATACGGCTCTGCAGTATTGGCACGTGCTTGGCTGGACCCCAACTTAGCCCCCTGCTGATCCATGACATCAGTTGTGGTGGGGGGCCCGAGGGAAAGGTGGGGGCAGCTACCCATTTGGCACTTCGGGGAGTTGTGACGTAAAACCACTCCCGTTGCCACAGTCTGGACACCTCTGGAAAAGAACCCTTTGGCCATGGAGTGTTAGCAATTTTGCTTATTAGAGCACCTCCGCACGCTGCGTACTGCCCCTCGACCATCTTCGGCTTCACATCGAAGGTCTTGAGCCACATGCCGAAGTGAGGGGTAATGCGGAGGAAGGCCTCACATACGACAATAAAAGACGAGATGTGAACAAGGGAATCCGGAGCCAGATCGTGAAAATCAAGCCCGTAATAGAACATAAGACCCCTAACAAAGGGATCCAGAGCGAGGCCTAGTCCTCGGAGGAAGTGGGAGACGAACCCAATGCTCTCGTTGGGTTCAGGAGTAGGGATGACCTGCCCTCGGGCGGGCAGCCTATGCGAAATTTTGACGGTCAGATATCTGGTCTCCCTGAACTTCTTGTTGTCCTCCTCCGTGACGGAGGAAGGCACCCACCGGCCTTGAAGGCTAGATCCGGACATGATTGAATGTCCGAAGCACCTGACCTGAGCTATGGGTGTTAGAACTCGAGGCGGGGGAAGGATTCGATTGAGCACAGGAGGGAAAAGGAAAAAGCCTTGTCCCCTTTATAAAGGGGATGAATATCAGGCGTCCTCCTCGTGGCCGTTCAAGACTTACCTAAGATCTAGGAGTCATACCAACAGGCGTGGTTGGGTTACCCATGTTTGTATTGATGAGAATCCCGTGATAAGGGGAACGCGATCTCTACTTTGACAAGACGTGTCAAGAAACCGCCTCGCTTATGTGTGGGGTTGGTTAAACAAAAACGGTTCAAATAATTACCGGGCCGTGGTGTGATGTCATGCTACCAAAGCACATCAACAGATTAGATTTGTGGAACTTATTTTGCAGGGTCGGACACTATCCTTGTATTCAAACTCTTCCATGATGTATTTAGAAGAGGAACCCGCCTTGCAATGCCGAAGACAACACTGCGCGCCGGACTCATCATCATTGAAGCCTGGTTCAGGGGCTATTGAGGGAGTCCTAGATTAGGGGGTCTCTGGACAGCCGGACTATATCCTTTGGTCGGACTGTTGGACTATGAAGATACAAGATTGAAGACTTCGTCCCATGTCCGGATGGGACTCTACTTGGCGTGGAAGACCTTGTGTAACCCTAGCCCCCTCTAGTGTCTATATAAAGCGGAGGGTTTTACTCTGTAGGACAACATACAATCATACCATAGGCTAGCTTCTAGAGTTTAGCCTCTTTGATCTCGTGGTAGATCAACTCTTGTAATATTCATACCATCAAGAACAATCAAGCAGGAAGTAGGGTATTACCTCTATCAAGAGGGCGCGAACCTGGGTAAATATCATGTCCCCTGCCTCCTGTTACCATCCGCCTTAGACGCACAGTTCGGGACCCCCTACCCGAGATCCGCCGGTTTTGACACTGACAAAGACAATGTAATGGTTTATGTTTGTTAATATTCATGTAGAAGTCATATTGTCATAGATCCTTCAACATGTCGTGCTTGCCCCCCATCTTTGCCAGCCAAAAAATTCCGCACCAAGTAGAGATACTACTTGTGCATCCAAAAAAACCTTAAACCCAAATCTTATTTTCAAGAGTCCACCACACCTACCTATATGCGGTATTCTTTTGCCGTTCTAAGCTGCTACTTTGTATGTGCCATCTCTAATTTTCAAAATAAATTTCTCTTTTGTGTGCTCATACCGCTCGCAAGGCGGTGAGGGGTGGCCAATATTTTCCATGCTAGATGTGTTATTCTCACGATGAGTGTTTATTCACTTGTCATCGCACGAGAGTAAGGCAAACATATTAGGGATGCCCTGTCAAATAATAAATTCCTTGGAAAGTGTTGGTATGGAGGGCACCCGTGGATACGGTTAGCCATGGAAAGTGAAAGTATCGTGGAAAAAGGAATAAACTTTATTTTCTGTTTGGGAACCGCCTATGATATATCTAGCATGGAAAGTGTTGGGAGCTCTAAGTCGTTTTTGTTAGTGGGAAAAGTATGCCTCTCAAAATATTTTTTATCTCTCAATTTTCTCTTTGAGCTCTGGCACCTCTACAAATCCCTACTTCCTTTGTGAAGGGCCTATGTTTTACTTTTATGTATTTACTTTTATGCAAAGAGTCAAAGTTCTTCTCTCTATTCCTTTTTATTTTTCTCTTTTGGCAAGCATCATGTGGCGAGGAAAGAGCTAGGCACATATATCCAGTTGGATATGGGTAGCATGAGTTATTATTGTTGACATCACCCTTGAGGTGACTATGTTGGGAGGCGAAATTATAAGACCCTATGTTTATATGTGTCCGGTTGAAACGTTTTTCTCATGTGTACAAGGTGAGTGTTAGCAATCATAGAAGACTATATGATGGTTGAGTATGTGGAGCTCTTAAACTCTGTTGAATAAGTTGAATTGCAATTGCTTGGTGACTAAGAACATAGGTTGTTGGGTTTCAAGAGAATTCATTGTTTGAACGTTAACATGTGAATTGGTTGCCACTAAAACATGAGAAGTTTTATAAGAAAGAATTGCTGTTATGATGCTAGGGAAAGTGATTGAAATTATCATTGATCAAACTTGTGCACTTTGCTAGCATTCACACTTCATAAATTATTTCCTTTATCATTTACCTTCTCGAGGACGAGTAGAAATTAAGCTTGGGGATGCTGATACGTCTCCAACGTATCTATAATTTATGAAGTATTCATGCCATTATATTATCATTCTTGGGTGTTCTACAATCATTTTATGGCAACTTTATATCATTTTTGGGACTAACCCGTTGACCCAGTGCCCAGTGCCAGTTGTTGTTTTTTTCTTGTTTATTACATTGCAGGAAATCAATATCAAACGGAGTCCAAACGCAACGAAACTTTACAGAGATTTTTTTGGACCAGAAGGAACCATTTGGCCAGAGTTGCACCTGGGGGGTGCCCCGAGGGGGGCACAACCCACCAGGGCGCGCCCAGGTGAGTTGTGCCCACCTCAGTGACCTCCCGCACCCCTTCTTTGCACTATAAATTCCCAAATATTCTGAAACCCTTCGGGGTTAACCTAGATCAGAAGTCCCACCACCGCACGGCTCTGTAGCCACTGAAAACCAATCTAGATCCGTTCCGGCACCCTGCCGGAGGGGGGAATCATCTCCGGTTGCCATCTTCATCATCCCGGCGGCCACCACGATAAGGAGGGAGTAGTCCACCCTCGGGGCTGAGGGTTTGTACCAGTAGTTAGGTGATGTATCTCTCTCTCTCTGGTGATCTATATCATGGGCTTTGTTAATATAGTCGGATCATATGATGTTTCTCCCCTCTATACTCTTGTTGTGATGAATTGAATCTTTACCCTTTGAAGTTTTGTCTTGTCGGATTGAATATTCAGAGATGAGAACACATGATATATGTCTTGCGGTATGAATGAGGAGACAATTGGGGTATCTTATTGATTCACTTGATATATGTTATGGCATTCAACTCGTGGATTCCCGTAGTGATATTGGGGTAATCTATGCAGAGGGGTTGATGCACGTTTCTCTCCGATGGAAACTTCGGGCTCTATTATAGTTCTTTGTGTGGATTGAGTATTATGAATATGAATATGCTTTGGTGTTACCCTAGTACGAACTCTAGGATAGATCGAACGGAACCAATAGCTTTGTGTTATTTTAGTACGAACTCTTGAGTAGAGCGATCAGAAATAATAGCTTTGAGGTGGCTTTGCACCCTACAAAGAATTCCTACCTTTTGTTCTCCGCTAATAGGAACTCGGGAGTGATTCTTTGCTGTACTTTGAGGGATAATCATATGAACCAACTATGTTAGAACTGTTGAGATAATGCACAAGTGAAAGTACGGACCCTAGACCTTGTTTTTAAGCATTGAAACACCGTTTTTGTGCACGTTTACTATTTGCTACCTTGCTCTTTTTATTTATTCAGATTATCAAAATATATTTCTACCATCAATATTATACTTTTATCACCATCTCTTTGCCGAACTAGTGCACCTATACAATTTGCCATTGTATTGGGTGTGTTGTGTACACAAGATATTTCTTGTATTTGGTTGCAGGGTCGTTTGAGAGAGACCATATTCATCCTACACCTCTCATGGATTGATAAACATTAGGTCATCCACTTGAGGGAAAATTGCTACTGTCATACAAAACTCTGCGCTTGGAGGCCCAACACGTGTCTACAAGAATAAAGTTGTGTAGTACACATCAACATGCCGTCCTTTTTTTGCATGGGAGTCATTCGGATTTAAATCATAATCATGTCATGTGGCTTTGGTGGTAAGGTCTTTGGGGATTTAAAGCAGTGTTGGTAGTACAGAAATAATGCAGCCTTAGTCACCTTACCTCTCTCCACGTAGTATGTTGGGTCCTACCAGTCAGAGGGTGAAACGAACAAATTAATAAGAAAAAATAAAAGCGCCAGTGGTGTATCTTACCTCACACATCTCTCTACTGCTCGTGGACACAGTCCAATTGATCCCTCTGTTGGCTCACATACTATTTTATGAATCCTTAGTATAACATGCACACAATACGCATGCATGCACTCGCACACTAGCACACAGCGGGCAAACACACACTAGTTAGCACACATCACGCACACACCGGCGACCGGCGACGAAGTTGAGGCCGCAGGGTCGTACTTCGGCCGCACGACAATTGTACGCGCAAAGCGAGTAGAGCGACCTAGTGTGGGTGTCATCATAATCATCATTGATGGCCAAGTCATCTCACGCAGATGGAGTTCATATGTGTTGCGCCACAAGCAGCGAGAGCTCGGACTTGGCGTAGTGGTAGAGCAACGGGTCGACGACCTCAGGTGGCAGGGTCAACAACTGGAACGGCGGACAACGGGCGAGGTAGTGCACGAACTTGCGGGAATAGAGGCCAGTGTGCGACTTGAGTCCGTGCTAGTGCGTGTGCATGCACTGCAAGCTGCGCGCTGCATGCGTGTGCCGCTACTAAAGGTAGAAAAATATATTTGCCACTAGTTAATAACAATTGGAGGTTTGTGTGGTCAAAATGGATGAATACAAAGCTATACAATCTCATAGTGACCGTATAATCACTTCATCACGTATATAGTGATCATATCGACCGTATTCTTGAGTACAAAGACCAAAGTGAACTTATACGATAAGTTCAGTGACCAATAGTGCATTTTAATCTTTTAATTATTTAGTTTGTACACTTTGCTCTCTTCCAATAATCTTGGGCACTTGTATTCGACCTAAGTCAGTGTGCCACCGTATCTCGTACTACTCCCTCCGTCTAGGTGTAAATCATGTTAGAAGGTGCAGCGGGACCAAGGTGCAGCAGATTGGAGGAGGAGAAACTTGACTGGTCCTTCCTCCAATCAAAGCCCTGATTTCTGTCTCTAAATGTAATAATTAGTCACAACAACTAAGAGATGTTGTTTTAGCTACCATGCAGGGCCATGTATTAACTCGCATGCAAGCCGACTTTGATTTCTTGACTGATCAAGACCTAGTTGCACTCCATGCATTGGGTTTCCGGGGGAGATAACAAGGCAGACTAAGGAGTGTTTGGTTACATTGCTTAGGATGGTCATAGTGGGCATGTTACTAGTCTATGTTACTACCTTCATAGTGGGTAGTAACATATGGACGGTAACATGCAAGTCTTCACTAATTGAGATATAGACTCATTTTACCTTGGGTGTGTTATATTACAGTAACATACTATGTTACTACAAGCATCTCTTTCCTCATTAACTCCATGCCACATAAGCAATTTTTTCTTGGGGTGTGCTATGTTACTAGTACCTAAGTTACTCCCACTATGGCTAGCCTAGCTAGCCAGCTTTCGCTTTGCCAACCTTGCCTGGTCAAAAAGTTTAGTTCTTTTTCTTACCAGCCTTGCCCCATGAAAATCATTGTCATGAGTGGGTCGCCGATTTTTCCGTGCGTGAAGTTTGCCGTCGGAAGTAAGCCGATCTGGCTCTCCTGAGCTAGCAAGGTTTTTCTAGCACGCCCAAGCTAGCTGGCCCACAAAAGCTAACATATTTTAACAGTTCCAAACGCCTAACCTTGCCCGGCTAGGCTATAAATTGTTCTTGCTAAGGATCCAAACGCTCCCTAAGTAACAATGCTCGCTAGCAACGAGGCCGGGAGGGGATTGAGATGCGACGTTAATGGACGACGCCTAAACATTTTGGGGATATCTGATTTTCGTAAGATGACTTAACACCTAGTCGGAGGGAGTACTACTCCTCAGTCCAGGTTTGATGGAATATTCGCCACCTCTTCTCTTCTTGTATGTACTCCATTTGTATCTCACTTCATGTGGCTTCGCACTCGCATGATATTCCTATTCTATAAACCTGTATGTGCGTGTACGTGTGTGTGTGTGTTTAACAGCATGTGTGTGTCAGAGAGAGCGACACATCGACCTACTCCTACAGAGAGATGCTGTGTAGTGTGTGATTTAGCCGCGAGAGTCGGTGCGTCCTATCATTTCCGGGCATCCGGTCAGAACAGGTGGACAGCTGCCATGCCCGCTCCTGACAAGCCTGGCCCACCCAAAGCCCCTCCATCGCCCACGCGTGCTTCCCGCCCGAGATGGTCAGCGCCGCTCCAAACAATCGGTGCCGCATTCATGCACGGGCAGAGCGGATGCGACCTCTCACTGGCACCTGGGTTGAAGGGAGAAGCAGATTCAAGAGTGATGGTTGCTTTGTCCGTCCAACCTACTATTGGGTCTATGTGATTTGATGGCTCATTGGTCATTACTACTGAGGTGGTACAACTTTTGGATGTCCCACACTTTCAGTGAAAGGAGGTACTACTAGATTACAATTTTCTCCATTCTTACAGTGGAGGAGTGTGAAAGAAGTGAAAACACACAGGCCCAGTGATTACATGGCCCACCTCACACTATCACCATATTTTCTGGACACCGTGCGGCACCTAACTATGTACATAGTACTAGTATAGTACATATTGTAATTTCTCAATGAGATAAATTTGTACAATGCTCTGAAGCTTCCAGCTTCTCTTTCATGTATCTTGCGTCCAAGGTTGCCCGTTGCAACATTTCATCAAATACAAAGGAGACTAACATGCATGCTATTGCATCTCAATGATTGGCAGATCATAGCAATATGTACTCCCTTCGTTCCAAAATAAGTGTCTCAACTTTATGCAAACTTTAGTACAAAGTTGTACTACTACTAAAGTTGACACTTATTTTGGAACAGAGACAGCTAAAGAAAAAATGATCCATGTAGTCCCTAGCCCAGCAACCGTAAACCCTAACCAGGCTTTAATTTGCTGGCAACATTGGAGCTTCCGAAGGAATGAAGTTTGCAACCCTTTGACAATCGGATCATTTTGTGCAGTTTCACCAAAATTGAGATGAGCATCCATGTGACAAAGAAATTGAAGAAGCATTATTAGAATAAGATTACTAGGACTAGTTGATGAGACATAAACTCATCACAAATACAGTACATAGAAGCCAGTAGAGGTATGTGCACGACAAAGAAGTAGAGAAATATCCACATGGAGTGATGTGGGCAGCTGGAGCAGTGGTGCAAGCCGGCTGTAAAGGAAGTTTTACCTGAGGGATGTCGGGACGTAGCTCAACCTAATGGAGGGCGGCGGGAGGTGGCAACTGCCCTCTTCGCGGTAGTGAGCAAGGGACGAAGGCAACCTTACCGGCTTTGTGAGAGAGAATGGTGGGGACCCTGATCAGGACGTGCCGACAGTGGGTTTTCACCGTCGGCGACAGCGACCGCATCTACACTAAGCATCCACCCCTTCCCCCAGCGGACGTGATCCGCCCGGATGTTAGAGATGTGGCCATGGTCGTTTTGTGAGAGAGAGTGTGAAGAGAGCAACCCTAGCAAGCAACCATGTAGGCTCGTCCTGGCTATGTATATAGTGGAGCGGTTCCCTTTTCTCTCCATATGAACCTATTTATATTGCGTACATGCCACTGAAAAAAAACATTATTTATAAGTGACACGGCACCATTCATGTGTGGTTCTCGACCCTCCATTATTTATAAGTGAGTAACTACTACTAGACGTGTCAAATTATCACGCGGGCTGCATCATCTTATAGAAATGAGCTCCACTGTGTCACGTGTGTGGTTGGGGAAGATGCTAAAGACGCAAAGAGTGCTACTACTAGTACACTACGTGTGTGGGTTCGTGCACCTCTTCTCTTCGACCATGGTTATTAAAAGTATAGCCCACTACTGTACTACCACGCATTTATTATATATGGGGAAAGAGTATAGGCAGTAATAATGACTAATAAGCCGTGAAATCACGAGGCCCACCTTTCTCTATGTTTGACCGACGAAGCAGCCATCATTTCACTCCGCGTTGAATATCCATCTGCAGCTACCTCTACGAATAAATAAAAATCCACTTCTACCTCCATAGCATGGTTAATAATATAGCCATGTCAATCATAACATAGAAATATCATTCACTGATACAATGGGACTGGATCTAAGGCTAGTGATTTTTTTACTTTGTCTCTTTCTCTTTTTGTCTCATTTACTCATTTTACATAGGAGCACGTGTAGAGGATGGATATTCCTTTCGATGGGACTTCTTCATGGGGTTAACGACAAAGCAGCTCCGAATTATGGCTGCTGCCCACCACTCTGAATCGTGACATCTATGATATGGAGTAGTCCCATTGCAACAATGAGGTCCGCTAGGTCTACCACTTCCTGTAAGAAGAGAATGTCGCGCAAAACATACATCTTGTTGCCCTCTTCCTCATACAGTATGTACCACTAGTACATACAACTATTACTACTACTACTACTCGCTCTCCTATAAACCTCGCGCTTGGCATCTCCAAAATATTAACCTTGCGATTGTCTCTTTGCCTCTTCGGGAACTCGAACAATAATGCTACTGCAGTATATATCGTTCTGGCTATATGAGACCTAATGAATTGTTGCAGGTCCACCACATGGGCGAGGGTCAAGGGGTGAGGGAGAGTGCGTACTATTACGTTTGTTTCAATATGGACTACATATGGAGCAAAATGAGTGAATCTACACTCTAAAATACATCTATATACATCAGTGGTTGGATTATGTACTAGTGGAGTAGTTCATATTGAAATCTACCAAAGGACATATATTCCAAACAATATGATAATCTCTCTAACCAAGGTAGGGATGAGGAGTAAATGGATGGAGTAGTAAAATTTTCTCCTCGTCCTACGAGCCACTGCGTGCATGGATGAGGGAGCGGGTGTAAGGCGTAGTAAGCAAGCTTCACCTCATCCTGCGAGCCACCACGCCCGTGGGCGGGGGATACGCTGTACTAAGCAAGCTTCTCCTCGTTCTATGAGTGGACGAGACACGTCAAAAGTAATATGTACAGAGCATCTCGAGTGTATAGAGCCTTGCCTCTAAGGTAGGCCCCACAAGCTTTGCCTATTTTTTAACATAACGCATCAAGTCGCAATTTGTTTGTTCACCCATGGCAGATGATCCTCCATCAGGTGGACAACTTGTACACGTGTCAAATTACCACGTGGGCTGCCTTTTTGTATAGAAATGAGCTCCACCGTGTACCCGCGCGGGTGTGGATGGGAAAGAGACGGGAGTGCATGCGCCATGCGTCCACCTCTTCTCTTCATGCACGTCCCCCACCTACGTGGGTGTGTTTGAGACAGATACAAAGATAGATGGCATGTGCGTTCGTGAGTGTTTTTTGCTGGGGGCTGATTTTGTTAATGTATTTGTGGGAATATGTGTTGGATGGGTGATGGAGTTGCTTCTCGAAGATGGTGGGAGAGGCCTACTACACAAACTGAGGGTAGAACTGCAATATTGTCAATAAGAGTCGGGATGTGTTTTTGTGTGTGCCTGTGCATGATAGATGTGTCGGGACACATGCATGGATGATGAAGGAGAACCATGTGTTTGGTAAGCAAACCTAACTAGATCGGTAGATCAATTGTTGTTTGTTGGAGGAAGGGAGAGACATAACTAGTGAGGTAGATCGATCAACGCGTGGGGAAAATGATTTATAAGGACCTAGCTAGCTATATGTATACATGGAGATCGGTCGGTGTACATCCATTTGTTAGAGGCAAATAAGCCCCAGCGAGACGGATAGACAGAGAGAATGGAGCTAGGAGGTGGTGCGAGAGGCCGAGCTACTAGCTAGATAGGGGGAGGAGTGTGCGATTGTGATATCGATGAAAAGAGGGGCGAGAGTTTACACATGTGTGGGATCGTATGACAGAATCGAGGCATGGACACAGAAAGGAGGAGATGGAAGGTGTGTGTGTATGTTGTAGGCAGACATCGCGGGAGAGGTTTATCGATCGGTGTGTGTCGGAAAGGAGTTGTGGAGACTGTGGGAGAATGACCTAAAGAAAAAATGAATGTGCGCGATGGAAATAATGCCGAGGGAGGGGTAGGGCGAGGAGGGCGTGTGCATGCACGAGAGAAAGTTAGTGCTAGCTACAAAGGTTAGAGGATTGTGTGGGTGTAAGAGACTAACAATGATCATAATTTGACATGAAAGTGGATTCATATATTTGAATAGGAGATCATAGTGTCATAAACACATGCATGCATGAATATAGCGGTGATATGCATGTTGTGGTCTTGCACATGTTATACCATAATGTGATAATGCATGGCGGTTGCAACTCACAGCTAAATGTTGAACAATCTAAACCATACTATACATCGAACCATATCACATTTTGTTTGAATTTGTGATAATGTGTGGCGTTTGCATCTTACAACTAAATATCAAACAATCTAAACAATACTATATATATCAAACAATCTCACATTTTATTTGAATTTTTTGTTAATGTGTGGCATTTGCAACTCACATCTAAATACTTGTAGGCATAGGGGGCGGGGCACCATACATTATGTGATAAAAACATTATACCTATGAGACATGGTTCAAATTATGAAGATCTAGCTAGATCTTGAAATGTACTGTGATTTGAAATCAACATAAAGTGGATTCAAAAAATCTAGTTCCAGTTCATATAGTACACATAGTTCATATCTAACCTGACAGTAATCATGTGGTGTGCTGTGAAGAAAATACACAAATGATGGTTTAACTTGACAATAATGATGATTGTAGATCTTATTAAAATAGATAAATGAATTCAAATGGTTTGACTTCACAACAATCATTATTGTACATCCTATTCAATTAGAGAAACGAATTCAAATTTAGTTCATATTGAAGCGGTAGTATATACGTTTGGAATGAACTAAAACGTTCATTTGAGTAGCACCATGCATTATGCACGTAGAGAAATACTTTAATTGAACATCACATGAATTCAAAGTTTTGAATGACATTTGTGGTGTGAATTGATTTGGTATAGTACACGGGACTAGACTCTTTTGTGTGGTGCGAATTAATTTCTTTTTGTTTTTTCGTCGATAGAAGTGCGCATTGATTTGGTATAGTACATGTTACGCTTGTCCGGAAATTTCAACCCGCGCCTTGTTACCCCAAAATATTTAAGATATATCTTTGTCTCGTTGTGCTCCGAAAACTCCCTCCATCTCAACCCGCGCCTTGCTATCCCAAAATTACAACGCACGCGAAAACTCCCACCTCCTGCGAAATCCTGACACGCTAAATGCCCATGATACCCCTGAACCAAAAGAACCGCCTAGCTCAAATAGGTGGGGGGACTTTCATAACTTACCCCACATTTCGGACAAGTGCGTCCCTAAGCCATGGTTCCCCACTCCCATCTCATCCGCCCACCCATTCGTACACTAAGGCCATGAAAACCCGCTAAGCCCCACACCATCCTTTGTCCGCCACCCAGCTGGAGCCTCTTCCCCGACGACGTCGTCCATAGCAACACCTTGACGTACCTCCTCCATCGTACTAGATGAGGATCCGTTGTCGATCTAGTCGTCCCGCCGGTTCAGCCACCCCATCCTCCACCTCCAAGGAGCTGCCCCGACGTTCCCCTTGTCTTTCACGCCACCTCCATTCCCATACCGCCATCTTCACCTGCACCACTGGAAGAGCAGCATCATCATCATTTCCTCGGATGAAGTTGAGGCCTAATCGGCACCACCAAAGAGGTTGTACACTAATCTCCGCATTTTCTTCTGGATTCAATCTCATGGTGCAGCCGTTGCTCGGTCCCGAGCCGACATGGCGCGGCTCAATCCACGGCACCGTCGCCGCCCACTTCCTCCATGGTGTCGCTCCCTCAGCAGCGATGTCCACATCACTAGGAGCTGCTATTGATGTAGCTCTCGCTAACAATTCTGCTCTGCTCTTGCTCTCGGTCCCCTGCCTGGTCTGCTCTTGCTATTGCTCTTGCTCGCGCTGATGCTCTCGCTCTTGCCCTTGCTTGTGATGCTGCTCCGATTTGGCTACACTTTAGTCGACTGAATCGACTTTTGGGTCAGTCGACTTTCAGGGGGTGGGGGGCTTGCCGAACTTAAGGAAAAACCAGCCGTAATGGGGGGCTAGAGGGATGGCCGGGGTGGCGGCGTACCAACGGTTGGGAGTGGTTTCAGGGTGGGCGGGACGGTGCACCGCCGGCTGCGGGCAGCGGGGGCGGCGGTTTGGCCGGTGGTGGCTGGCGGTTCAGGGGTAGAGGTTGAAGATGAACTGCTACACGACCAGCTACCCCGGCTCCCGCATGCCCTGCTACTACTACTTTTCTGCTACTAGTGCGTTCAGTTTCAACAGTAAAATTCAGTTTCGACAGCAACATTCACTTTCGATAGTTAAGTTCAAGGTGTGCTGGACCACTTCAGCGGCCTTTGGGCATCAAATGATGGCTCTGCCACTGTAATCTCTCACGCCCACTGTTTAAGCTGGCGGTGAGAAGTATGCAGCGAGGTGCCGTCGTCGATGCACATGGCCTCTGTAGCTTTCTAAAACTCTTGGTCGCCGGATTCGTTGTCCTCTTCGTGATCGTCGTCTTCTGGCTTTTTATCACGGCCCCGGGCGGGCCTCTCCTGTTGTTTATCCTTGCCGCGACGGCCCGCCTGGCCGTCACGCTTCTTGCCGGACCCCTTAGCACCGTCTTGGCCCTTCTCCTTGTCCCGCCTCTCATATTCAGCCCTCTGCTTCTCAACGAGGAGCTCAACCTGTCGGCAGTCTTGGAGAGCATGGCCTTTGGTGCGATGGATCTTGCAGTATCGCTTGTCGGAGTTTCCTGGCTTCTCGGCAATCGCCAAGGCCCGGCAGGCGACACATCCAGCAATTTCTTTGCCGGGTTCATCTGCCTTGGTTTTCTTGGTGGAGCCAGTGTCATCAGATCCCTCGACGGCAAGCACGGCTTTACCTTTGCGCTTCCTATTGCGGCGCCAGCCCTTCTTTGCCGGGCGATAGTATCTTCATCTGAGGAGTCGGTTTCCACGCCGGCGTCTTCGCCGGGGTACTTCCTTCCCTCTTCAGCCCGGGCACATCTGTCAGCAAGAACGTAGAGTTCTGCTACATCTTTCACCTTGTTCATTGCCAGCTCTTCGCGCATCTTGCGGTTACGCACGTTCTGATGGAACGCGCTGATGATGGCGGCAGGGTGAACATCAGGGATATTGTACTGTATCCGGCTGAACCTCTGTATATACTTGTGGAGACTCTCGCCTCCCTTCTAGGGAATGACGTGCAGGTCGCTCGCTTGGCCATGGGCTTGGTGGCCTCGAGTAAAGGCGCCCACAAACTCATGGCACAAATCCGACCAGGAGGACATAGAGTCTACCGGCAAGTGCATCAACCATGACATGGCATTGGGTTTAAGAGCCAACGAAAAGAAATTCACAAGCACCTTATCGTCGCGGGCTCCGGTAGCTTGCATCGCAATGGTGTAGATACTGAGGAACTCGGGCGGGTGGGTCTTGCCGCTGTACTTTTTGCCCACGTCAGGTTTGAAGGTGCGGTGAGTGGGCCACTGGAACTACCATAGCTCACGGGTAAAAGCCGGACAGCCTACCTCGTAAGGTAGGCCTCCAGGGCTCTCCCGTGCCGGGTGGTTCACAGCAGGCCCTGCTCGCCTGTCTGACTGGTGGCGCGCTCCGTGCCGGCGCTCGATAGTGGTTCGAGCGTCTTCATGTTCTCGTTCCCGAAGGACTTGGCGCTGGTCATAGTGGGTCCGCGGGTCGGACGACGCTATGGAGATTTCGTCACCCGTAACGTCACGACGGGCTGGCGTCCGCGGTACCGGGCAGGGAGGAGGCGAGTGCACCGTGGTCGCGGCGCCACCGGCTTTCCTGCCACTTGTGCGTGGGACTCCGTCGGAGCGTCGACCCAGGGGCTCCACCGGACTCGGTTCATCTTTGTTGGCCACCACAACAAGGCTTCGGATAGTGGCTCTCCATTCGTCGAGTTTCCCCGTAGTGGGAGGAAAATCGAGGAGCAACTTCGTGCGCGCCAGGGCTTTTGCTGGCGTTGGTGGCAGCGAAACCTACACGGATCGCGACGTGCTTCGACTTCTGACCATGTTAGAAGGAGCTCTATCACGACCCCGCGGTCGCATGCCATCTTCACCAGCGCCTCGGCGAGCGGGCAGGTCTTCTACCTCCCGGGAGTGGCGCTCGGGGCTCTTCCTGCAGCGACGCCCGGGGTCTTCGGCGTGATTACACCGTTCGTCGCGCGCCGCTTGAGAGGAGCGCGCCGTCGGCGCCGGCATGGGAGTCTTGGAGGCCCTCGCATCGCCTTCGGGCGGGGTGGCAGCGATCTTGGAAGGCCCCGCGCCACCCGCGGAGGGCCTGGCTCCGTCTTTGGATTTGGCGGAGTGCGGCCCGTTACCAGGTGCACGAACATCGCCGCCTCCCAAACTCCGGCTGCTGGGACGGTGTTGGTGTTCGCGAATGGCGCCCCAGGTCCTTTCTGCGACCGGTCCGCTGCTCGCCCGCGTCGGGATGGGATGTCCGGCTTCCGACGGGCCAACCACCACCATCGTCTTCTTCTTGGGCGCCATGACGATGAAGAAGTGTCGAACTAATTGCTAAAGCCGATTCTCACAACTGCGCCCCCTACCTGGCGCGCCAAAGATGTCGGTGGGAACGATACCTATGGGATCACAAGAATCCCTACTACGGTTGCAGGGCGCGTGGTCGTGAGAAGAGCGTATCAAACAGATAGCACACGGTTCGTTTATCCAGGTTCGGGCCGCGAGGATGCGTAAAACCGTACTCCTACTTTGGTGGATTGTATATCTGTGTTCTTGAGCTAGCTATGGGGCGTGAGGAGCTCCAAAAAGCCAAATCCTTCTCCTGGTCGCCTCAGGCCTCCTTTTATAGGAAAGGGGTTGCCACAGTGGCACACAGGAGGTGGAAAGGGTATAGTGATGTGAGGTTATCCCTTGCATTACATGACAAGGCGCATTTAATGCGTCTTGCCCAGGTGTCCTTGCTTTATCAGGGACGGGGGAGAGCCCTGTCTCATCTGTCGCCGCTCCCTCTCGTATCAACACGCGCCCTGGCCAGCGGCGCCCGCGGTGCCATGTAGGCAGGCAGGCAGCTGAGGTGGCGCAGTGGTGGGTCTCCACAAAGATCAGCATGCCGCCACGTAGGTGCCTGCCCAGCTGGTTGGGTCGGCAGCTGCATGCGAATGGCGGTGGAGGTTTGACTGGCGTGGGCCTGATGGTGGCCCTACGGGTGTTCTTGGCAAGGGCCTTGCCGGGGCCCCGACAAGGGTGTTGACGTGGTGCTGTCATCCCCGGTGTCGGGGATATACCCCGCGGTGTAAACCGGCCGGAAGTTAACCCGGCCGGACTTGGTGGTTTATCTGAAGACCCCGCTGACACTTGGTGAGTTACTGGCGACCCGCCCTGACTTGGCGGTTTATAAGCAACCCACCTGGTCATTATGACTCACTGGTGATCCGGCGTGCGGGATCGACGGATGACAAGGCCCAAAGCCCAGAAGGCCGGTTCACGTTTAACGGTGGGCCGGTTTAAGAGGAAAGGCATGAGGAACATTATCTTACAAGGAGCTAAGACCTGGACTTGTATCCGGTTTGTATTAGAGATAGACTAGTCCTAATCCTAATAGGACTCCACATGTAAACCGCCCCTTCAACATATATAAGGAGGGGCAGGGCTCCCCAAAAGGGGACAAGATTCACAAGATTCACAAGTTCCACAGGTTGGACAAGTTAGGTTTAGACAATAGCTCTCGAGATAGAGCACTCTTGTAACCGTGATCATCATCATCAATATCAATGAAGCAGGATGTAGGCTTTTACCTCCACCGTGAGGGGCCGAACCTGGATAAAACATCGCGTCTCTCGTCCCGCTCAACCCCTCTCAAGCTACCACATAGATGCGTTGGCCTCGCGACTAAGTCCTGACACCTAGGACATCTGCCGTGACAATTCGACGACACCTGGCAAGGCTCTTGCCGGGGGCCTTGTGGTCCTCCTTGGCTGGGGTCCCGCCAAGGATGATCATCTTCTAAAGGGTGTATCTGATCTTGAATGTCTTCACAAAGATCTGCATGCCACCACGGGGATGTCTCTCGAATTCTTGCCCCATGGGGGCAGTGGACTCAAGGGTGACTCACTCCGTAGGTGTGGGGCGAGCTGCCATGGCAAGGGTCTTGCCGGGATTGCTAAAACCGCCTCCCGGCAAGGATCTTGCCGGGGGGGTCCGCTTCGTCCCCTTTGCTCTTTGTGGTCTTGGTCTTGGCGTCGTTCTGCTTCTCCTGAGCTTCGGCCTTACCTTGGCTCACCTCCCTTGCCTTGCTCAGTGTGGTGGTGCCTGTGGCTCAGACTGCCCGTGCACAGTTATAGGGGTACAAAAAGTGTACCCCTCTTTTTGTACACCGACAGTCTATCCATAGGTTGCTACCATCACTCTGGATTTCTGCATGCACTCCTTACATAATCTCACTATGTTTTCTTCCAATGCATGTCAGTTATTGCACACAATGGAATTGAACATGTAGAGCAAAAGAGACGAGACTTGCGTGGCAATAAAATTTCATGGAGACGTTGCTCCATGGTAGGCGCAAAGGCAGCCCCCCTCCACCCATTTCGGATTATAATCGAGAGGAAGATATCTGTTCTGAGGGGGATTTAGAAGGAGAGGACCACTCCTATTTTACCTCCTGAGGTCTTTGCTCTTACTTGGCATGCTGATGTTGGTTATATCATGCATATGGTGCCTTGCATTGCTTACATTATACATAAAATATGTCATCTGCTTAGTTTAGAGATGCTTTCTGTGAATGCCATCTGTTTATTTTATTCATCTTTTATGTGAATTATGCAACGCCATCTTGTTTAGCCAGGCATCATATATGTGAATTTTGCAAAGCCATCCTGCTTAGCCAGTCATCTTATATGTGAATTATATCTGGCCATCCTTTTTTTCCGTTACGTATTACATTTGTCAACAATGTTAGTACATTCAACTACTCTTCGTGTGCATCAGCCATTTGACACGGTGATGGAAAATTCTGGAGTGAAAACAAGGTCTTCAGAGCAGACTATGCTATCTGACGAAGCGCATATCTCACTGGTTACGGAATAGCTCCTTAGAGGAGGATTCAGAGGCAGATGACCAGTCCTATCCCCCCCCCCCCGAGGTGTATGCTCTAACTTGACAGGGTTATGTTGCTCATATCGTGCGTATGGTGTCTTGCATTGCTATGTCATTTGATTAGTTTAGACATGCTTTGTGTGAATGTCACCTGTTTAGTGTCTAATTACCATATATGTGAATTATGCATTGCCATCTGGTTGAAAGACATTATATATGTGAATTGTACAATTCTATCTTGTTGCAAAGGCATTATATATGTGAATTATGCAATGCCATGCTATTTAGCCAATCATCATGTATGTGAATTATATCATGCTATCATTTTTTGTATTACGTGTTCCATTTGTCGACAACGTTTGTATATTCAACTACTCTTCCTATGCATCATCCATTTGAAGCGGTGATGGAAGTATCTCGAGTGAAAATAAGGTATTCAGAGCAGACAATGCTACCTGCTGAAGCAGACATCTTGCTGGTTAAAGAGAGCTCCTCAAAGGAGGATTCAGAGACTGATTACCAGTCCTATTTCCCCCCCTGAGATCTATGCTCAAACTTGGCAGGGTTATATTACCCGTGTCATGCATGTTGTCTTGCATTGCTTAGTTTTTACATCATATATGGATTTCCATCTGCTTACTTGCTTACTATATAAATCATATATTTGAATTGTATCATGCCATCATGTTTACATACATAACATCTATCTAAATTATGGCATGGCAATCCATTTAATAAATACATCATATAGTTATATCATCTCATCCTGTTTAGTGTTTATAGTCATCATATTTTTAATTATGTCATTCTATCTGTGAATTATATCATGCTATCATGTTTCCATAGGCGGCATGTATGTGAATTATGGCATGCCAACCTATTTAATAAACACATTATATAGTTATATCATGTCATCCTGTTTACATAGTCATCATATTTTGAACTATGTCTTTCCATCTTTTATAGTTAGCCATCATAATGTGAAGTTGTGTCATGCTATCCTGTTTAGTTAGGCATCATATATGTGAAATTGGGTCATGCTAACATGTTTGGTTAGACAACATAACTGTTAATTATTTCATGCCCTCTTTTATTCCCCACTATCCATTGCACCTGTCTATCATACAGTGCCTGTACATTCAATTACTTTTCTTGTTTATCAGCCATTTGAATTGGAGAGGGTGATGGCAGTATCTAAGGGAGTAACAACACGGTCTTCAGAAAAGATAGTGCTACCAGTTGATACAGATAGAACCACGGTTGTACTTGCCCAAGAACCAGCCCCATCACACATAACCCAGACTCTCGCAGATTGTACCCCTACCCAGCTGGACAGAGAACTGGCTACACCCCTTCTAACCCCAACCCTAGCAAATAGTAACCCAGTTCTAGTTGACACAACACTGTCTCCACCACAGAGCACCCAAACACGAGCAGTTAGTAAGGGAACTGCAGTGCCCAAAGCACGAGGACCACCACTCCAAATCCCAACTCAACGCTTAATGGAGAAGAATAATTGTTCTCAGGTCAGGTTCTGTAGCTATGGTTCATACTCCTTTGCTCTTTCATCACTATATTTAGTCATGCCAACTATTTTCAAATTTGAAGGATGGAATTGAAACTCTTTGGCACAACAGGTATGTTTTAAACCTGTTTCTTTAACTGGTTTGCTTTTGTAAGTTGCTCTATGTTGATTTTAGTTTCAATTGAATAAACAGTTATGTTCTCATGTCATGCACATTACAAGTGTTGTTATTGCTCTATAGTTTCTCACACTTATGTTCTGTCTATTCTGCTTTGTCTTGAACAAATATTATTTGAACTGTGTCTTTATCTTGATTTGGCAACAAAAACTAGAATGATATAGACCATAAAGTGACCATGGTACATAGATATATGTTTTTTTCATGTTGTAATCCTGTCCACTTTACCACTGAACTGATTTACCAAAATGAGTTTCATATACAACATGGTAAACATGTGATGTGTCGTCTTGTTTCTCTTTTAAAATACGGACAAAATATTGGAGAACCGTACCCCATTATGCAATGGTAAAGGAAGTAATGCAGATAAGGTTCAAGATATTGAGACATCCCTGTTGGTCTCCAAGAAAGCTGATAAAAACTATCTTGACGATGGTGAGAGAACACAAAAGTCCTGTCTTGATGTAGTGTTCGAGTTACTAGCCAGTACTGCTGGCACAAGCTCTTCGAACTCGCTGCCCGAATCAGTTCGTCTTCTTGAGTCTCAATTTCAAGTTGAAAGACATCGACCAGATGTGCTGCGACAGGATGCTGAAGGACTGAGGAAGTCCCTACAGAATTCAGATGCATACTTTCTGGTGCAACAGCAAGCACTGGAGGATTTAAGCGCCAAACAAGAGAAAGTTAATAGCTAGCTAAGCATCTTGCCAGCATTATGGGTACCCAAGATATTGTTTCTTGAGCTCTTCTGAAGTGGTTTCAATTCTGGACTTGTTTTGCTGCGTCATTTATTTGCACTGGTCGCCAACTTTGACAACCAGTGTATATGATATGTGGCTTTGTTCCCTATATTTGCACTGGTGGTGAACTTCGATGCCCAGTGGATGTAATATGTGTAATAGTCGTGACAGCCTAGCGTAAGTTTCTTGCTTATTTATTTCCTTATTGTCTTGTTTATTTGTTTGCTTGTAGTCAGTGCAGTTCTTTTTCCGCGGTTTGCTAGTGGCCGCGGTAACCTATTTTTTTAAAACTAGGCCACAATAACCATGGGCTACATATTTAGTGTAGTTACCATGGGCCTCCTACAGGCAGTAGAAACAATGGGCCTTCTAAGGGCCGTATAAACAATGGGCCTTCTACGGGCCGTAGCATCAATAGGCCTTCTACGGGTCGTATGATTAATCGGCCAAACATGGGCCAATAACATACCACATTTTGGGCCATAAACGAGCTAGATTTGGAATCGTCTATTCATGGGCCGACCATGACGTGCCGTCGTTAATCGGTCGTATTTGATGAAGCTATGAAAATGGCCAAATGAACTAACGGGCCGATTGTAACCACGGGTTGAGTTTGGCCCACAAGCAGAAATGGCCAGTAACTGGTCGTAAGTAACCGAATTCTAGAAATAAGCCCAAGAATAAATGGGCCCTGAGAACGCCGAAAGATAACACGGGTTGGAAATGGCCCAATGGAATAATGGGTCGTTAATGGGTATAAAGCGGTACACTATTCATTGTTGGCCAGATTCACCACGGGCCATTAGTGGGCCAAGAGTTACAAATGGCCTCCTATGGGCCGAAAGACATCATGGGCCATACATGGGCCGGAAGTTATAACAGGCTGGAATCATATTGGACAGCCCAGATGAAGCTACTAGGCTTAATTCCGATAGGCCGTGATGTGATGTGAGTTAGCGGGCTGTAAATGGGCTATATACGAACAGGCTATTAACAGGCTTTCCATGGGTCGGCCCGTTACCTTTTAACCAAGTCAAACAGGCCGGCCTTTTCACCGGAATTGGCCTCTGTTGGGCCATGCCATGTGTCGACGTATCATAGGCACCTCATGTCCAACGAATGGATGACATCTGTCCCAACGGTCAGCCAACACATGTTTCCTACGGCCAATGACAATTTTACATGTGGAAAATCCTCATTGGTCTAGGCTGTTAACGGGTTATCGGATCCAAAACTGGACCCTATAGCTTAACGAAGACCCGTTAAGGTGGATGCCACGTGTTGGTCACCCTTGACGAAAGCACTTCTATGACGCGCGATTTACTGTCATGGAAGTGGACACTTCCATGATGATAATTTTGGTAATGTCATGGAACACTTCTATGACAGCATAGGTATGACTATCTTGATTCTGTCATAAAATCATCATGGATGTACATGCATGACAGAAAACATGACCGGCTTAGCATCCGATCGCACATGCAGCTTTTGCTTGGCGTACTCCCTCGGAACACCCTGCATGTCCTTGGGGGACCAAGCGAAGATGTCCCAATTCTCATGGAGGAAGTCAACGAGCTCGCTTTCCTATTTGCTGTTGAGGTTAGCCCCCACGATAGCATACTTCTCCGGGTGCGCCGGGTCCAAGATGATCTTCTTGGTCTCCTTGGCATGTTGGAAGGATCCCTCGGCCTCCGCGTCCTTGGGGTCAGATGGCATGTCCGGATGCTTGCTGGCCATGGCCACAGCCGGTCAAGGAGGCACTTCTCTTCGGCAATGACGAGGGACTCGGCCAGCCGGGAGCTGGCTGCGGCGCACGTGAGTGACTTCTTGTAGTCGCCGACAATGGTGATGATGCCCTTGGGACCCGGCATCTTCATCTTCATGTACGCGTAATGCAGAACTCCCATGAATTTGGCCACTGCAGGCCGGCCCAAGAGTGCATGGTAGGGGATGTCCAAGTCGACCACCTCAAACCAAATAGGCTCGCGGCGGAAGTGGGTCTTGTCGCCGAACAAGACATCAATATTGATCTTGCCAATTGGAGAGAAGGAAAGCCCAGGGACAATGCCACGGAACACGGTCCCGCTGGGCTGGAGTTGCTGCTCCTTGATGCCTAGCTTTTCCATGGTGTAGCGGTAGAAGATGTTGATGCTGCTACCACCGTCTATCAGGACTCGGGAGAAGCAACAAGCCCGCCTCTCGGTTCAGAAGGTGGAGTCCAGCACCATGGCATAAGCACCAGGCATAGGCATCATGGCCGGATCGTCATCACGACTCCAGTTTATGGGCCTCTCAGACCAGTGCATGATTTCGGGGATCGCTAAAGCAATATCATTCACATCGCGGTGTTGCTGTTGCCGAATGTGCTTGTCATCGGCTTCACTGCTGAAGACAACATAAGTGGCGTTCTCGTTAGGGAATTCATCTTGGAACATGCCAACAGGGTGGGCCGGCTGCTGAGGAGCCGGAGCCGCCTGGCCGGCTGGAGGAGGCGCCAAGCCCTCTCCCTTAGTGATTCGGGTGAGCTAGCTGCACTGCCGGGTGGTTGATACGTCCATTTTGCATCATGTTTACATACTGTTATTTATGTTATTTTTATGCATAATAATGCTTTTTGGAGTAATTCTAATGCCTTTTCTCTCATAATATGCAAGGTACACACAAAGAGGGGGAATTCCGGCAGCTGGAAATCTGGAACTGGAAAAGCTACATCAGTCCACCTATTACAACTCCAAATGAGCCAAAACTTCACGAGGAATTTTGATGGAATATACAAGAAATATTGGAGCCAATAAGTAACAGAGGGGGCCCAGCAGGTGGGCACGACCCACATGGGCGCGCCAAGGAGCCCAGGCACACCCTGGTGGGTTGTGCTCCCCACGGCCCACCTCCGGGGCCCATCTTCTGGTATATAAGTCATTTTGACCTGAAAAAATAAGGAGAGGACTATCAGGACGGAGCGCCGCCGTCACGAGGCGGAACTTGGGTAGGAGCACATTTGCCCTCCGGCGGAGCGATTCCGCCAGGGGAACTTCCCTCCCGGAGGGGTAAATCATCATCATCATCATCACCAACATCTCTCCCATCTTGGGGAGGGCAATATCCATCAACATCTTCAACAACACCATCTCATGTCAAACTCTAGTTCATCTCTTGTGTTCAATCTTTGTACCAGAACTATAGATTGGTGCTTCTTGTTGACTAGTAGTGTTGATTACATCTTTTAGTTGATTACTATATGGTTTATTTGGTGGAAGATTATATGTTTAGATCCAATATGCTATTTAATACCCCTCTTATCTTGAGCATGATAATCATTTGTGAGTAGTTACTTTTGTTCTTGAGGTCATGGGAGAAATCGTGTTGCAAGTAATCATGTGAACTTGATGTGTGTTCGATATTTTGATAGTATGCACATTATGATTGCCTTAGTGGTGTCATGTGAACGTCGACTTCATGACACTTCACCATATTTGGGCCTAAGGGAATGCATTGTGGAGTAGTTATTAGAGCATGTGCTTGTAGTTCAAAATTGAATTATGCACATTAAATGCCTAGAAACTCAATTAATGTATAAAAAGGCCAAATGAACCCGGAATAATTCCGAAATTTAGCGCGATACTTCTATTTGGTCTAAGATGCCTGTGTAAAAATTTAAGGCGGGAGAAGGCAGTGTACATATGTCATTTCACACATGGAGGTGAAACGTTCCCTCTCGAAACCACGAGGCTTTTTGAGGGAAGCTCCAGTTTGCAAGAAGCTTACACCAAAGCTTGTCCCTCTCGAAATTTGAATTATGCATATTAAATGCCCAGAAACTAAATTAATATATAAAAAAGGCCAAATGAACCCGGAATAATTCCAAAATTTTGCACGATACTTCTATTTAACTCAATTAATGTATGAAAAAGGCCAAATGAACCCGGAATAATTCCAAAATTTATCAATATACTTCTATTTGGTCTAATCTGCCTGTGTAAAAAACTTATGGTGGGAGAAGGCAGTGTACGTATGTCCTTTCGCACATGGAGGTGACATGTTCCCTATCGGAACCACGAGCCTTCTTGAGGGAAGCTCCGGTTTGCAAGAAGCTTACACCAAAGCTTGTCCCAATTCGGCCAAAAAAATTACGCAGCATGTTGGTGCCATGTCATGACACCATGCCAAGTTTCATGATTTTAAGGCGTGTTTTGGATTTACGGGAATTAAAAAACCAAGTTTCTCAATCTTTCTAGCCGAGCCACGACGCCCAGATGTTTGAATTTCATTCCCATTTCTTGCATGGGACCTATAAATTCACCCAAAGACACACATGTGATTTTTCAACCAACTTGGGTGCACTTGAGCATGTGCTTGTAGTTCAAATTTGAATTATGCACATTAAATGCCTAGAAACTCAATTAATGTATAAAAAGACCAAACAATCTCGGAATAATTCCAAAATTTATCATGATACTTCTACTTGGTATAATTTTCCTGTGTAAAAAAATTAAGGCGGGAGAAGGCAGTGTACATATGTCGTTTCGCACAGGGAGGTGACACGTTCCCTCTCGGAACCACGAGCCTTCTTGAGGGAAGCTCCGGTTTGCAAGAAGCTTACACCAAAGCTTCTCCCAATTTGGCCAACAAAATTACCGCAGCATGTTGGTGCCATGTCATGATACCATGCCAAGTTTCATGATTTTCAGGCGTGTTTTGGATTTACAGGAATTGAAAAAACAAGTTTCTCCATCTTTCAGGCCAAGCCACGATGCCCAGATGTTTGAATTCCATTCCTGTTTCTTGCATGGGACTTATAAATTCAACGAAAGACACATATGTGACTTTTCAACCAACTTTGGTGCACTAGAGCATGTGCTTGTAGTTCAAACTTGAATTATGCACATTAAGTGCCTAGAAACTCAATTAATGTATAAAAAAGGACAAATGAACCCAGAATAATTCCGAAATTTAGCGCGATACTTCTATTTGGTCTAAGATGCCTGTGTAAAAATTTAAGGCGGGAGAAGGCAGTGTACGTATGTCGTTTCACACACGGAGGTGAAACGTTCCCTCTCGAAACCACGAGGCTTCTTGAGGGAAGCTCCAGTTTGCAAGAAGCTTACACGACAGCTTGTGCCTCTCGAAATTTGAATTATGCATATTAAATGCCCAGAAACTCAATTACTATATAAAAAGGCCAAACGAACCCAGAATAATTCCAAAATTTAGCACGATACTTCTATTTAACCCAATTAATGTATTAAAAAGGCAAATGAACCCGGAATAATTCCAAAATTTAGCATGATAATTCTATTTAACTCAATTAATGTATGAAAAAGGCCAAATGAACCCGGAATAATTCCAAAATTTAGCACGATACTTCTATTTAACCCAATTAATGTATTAAAAAGGCAAATGAACCCGGAATAATTCCAAAATTTAGCACGATAATTCTATTTAACTCAATTAATGTATGAAAAAGGCCAAATGAACCCGGAATAATTCCAAAATTTAGCACGATACTTCTATTTGGTCTAATCTGCCTGTGTAAAAAAATTATGGTGGGATAAGGCAGTGTACGTATGTCATTTCGCACACGGAGGTGACATGTTCCCTCTCGGAACCACGAGCCTTCTTGAGGGAAGCTCCGGTTTGCAAGAATCTTACACCAAAGCTTGTCCCAATTTGGTCAAAAAAATTACGCAGCATGTTGCTGCCATGTCATGACACAATGCCAGGTATCATGATTTTCAGACCTGTTTTGGATTTACAGGAATTAAAAAACCAAGTTTCTCAATCTTTCTAGCCGAGCCACGACGCCCAGATGTTTGAATTTCATTCCCATTTCTTGCATGGGACCTATAAATTCACCCAAAGACACACATGTGATTTTTCAACCAACTTGGGTGCACTGGAGCATGTGCATGTAGTTCAAATTTGAATTATGCACATTAAATGCCTAGAAACTCAATTAATGTATAAAAGGCTATACAACCCCAGAATAATTCCAAAATTTAGCACGATACTTCTACTTGGTCTAATTTGCATGTGTAAAAAAATTAAGGCGGGTGAAGGCAGTGTACATATGTCGTTTAGCACATGGAGGTGACACGTTCTCTCTCGGAACCACGAGCCTTCTTGAGGGAAGCTCCGGTTTGCAAGAAGCTTACACCAAATCTTCTCCCAATTTAGCCAACAAAATTACCGCAGCATGTTGGTGCCATGTCAAGATACCATGCCAAGTTTCATGATCTTCAAGCGTGTTTTGGATTTACAGGAATTGAAGAAACAAGTTTCTCAATCTTTTCGGCCAAGCCACGATGACCAGATGTTTGAATTCCATTCGGATTTCTTGCATGGGACCTATAAATTCAACGAAAGACACACATGTGATTTTTCAACCAACTTTGGTGCACTAGAGCATGTGCTTGTAGTTCAAAATTGAATTATGCACATTAAATGCCTAGAAACTCAATTAATGTATAAAAAGGACAAATGAACCCAGAATAATTCTGAAATTTAGCGCGATACTTCTAATTGGTCCAAGATGCATGTGTAAAAATTTAAGGCAAGAGAAGGCAGTGTACGTATGTCATTTCACACACGGAAGTGAAACGTTCCCTCTCGAAACCACGAGGCTTCTTGAGGGAAGCTCCAGTTTGCAAGAAGCTTACACCAAAGCTTGTGCCTCTCGAAATTTGAATTATGCATATTAAATGCCCAGAAACTCTATTAATGTATAAAAAAGGCCAAATGAACCCGGAATAATTCCAAAATTTAGCACGATAATTCTATTTAACTCAATTAATGTATGAAAAAGGCCAAATGAACCCGGAATAATTCCAAAATTTAGCACGATACTTCTATTTGGTCTAATCTGCCTGTGTAAAAAAATTATGGTGGGATAAGGCAGTGTACGTACGTCATTTCGCACATGGAGGTGACATGTTCCCTCTCGGAACCACGAGCCTTCTTGAGGGAAGCTCCGGTTTGCAAGAAGCTTACACCAAAGCTTGTCCCAATTTGGTCAAAAAATTATGCAACATGTTGCTGCCATGTCATGACACCATGCCAAGTATCATGATTTTCAGGCATGTTTTGGATTTCGGGAATTAAAAAAACCAAGTTTCTCAATCTTTCTAGCCGAGCCACGACGCCCAGATGTTTGAATTTCATTCCCATTTCTTGCATGGGACCTATAAATTAACCCAAAGACACACATGTGATTTTTCAACCAACTTGGGTGCACTGGAGCATGTGCTTGTAGTTCAAATTTGAATTATGCACATTAAATGCCTAGAAACTCAATTAATGTATAAAAGGCTATACAACCCCAGAATAATTCCAAAATTTAGAACGATACTTCTACATGGTCTAATTTGCATGTGTAAAAAATAAGGCGGGTGAAGGCAGTGTACGTATGTCGTTTAGCACACGGAGGTGACACGTTCCCTCTCAGAACCACGAGCCTTCTTGAGGGAAGCTCCGGTTTGCAAGAAGCTTACACTAAAGCTTTTCCCAATTTAGCCGACAAAAGTACCACATCATGTTGGTGCCATGTCATGACACCATGCCAAGTTTCATGATTTTCAGACGTGTTTTGGATTTACAGGAATTGAAAAAACAAGTTTCTCAATCTTTCCGGGCAAGCCACGACGACCAGATGTTTGAATTCCATTCCCATTTCTTGTATGCGACCTATAAATTCAATGAAAGACACACATGTGATTTTTCAACCAACTTTCGTGCACTAGAGCATGTGCTTGTAGTTTAAAATTGAATTATGCACATTAAATGCCTAGAAACTCAATTAATGTATAAAAAGGCCAAATGAACCCAGAATAATTCCAAAATTTAGCGCGATACTTCTAATTGGTCGAAGATGCCAGTGCAAAATTTAAGGTGGGAGAAGGCAGTGTACGTATGTTGTTTCACACACGGAGGTGAAATGTTCCCTCTCGAAACCACGAGGCTTCTTGAGGGAAGCTCCAGTTTGCAAGAAGCTTACACCAAAGTTTGTCCCTCCCGAAATTTGAATTATGCATATTAAATGCCCAGAAACTCAATTAATGTATAAAAAAGGCAAAACGAACCCGGAATAATTCCAAAATTTTGCACAATACTTCTATTTAACTCAATTAATGTATGAAAAAGGCCAAACAAACCCGGAATAATTCCAAAATTTAGCACGATACTTCTATTTGGTCTAATCTGCCGGTGTAAAAAAATTAAGGCGGGAGAAGGCAGTGTACGTATGTCATTTCGCACACGCAGGTGACACCTTCCCTCTAGGAACCACGAGCCTTCTTGAGGGAAGCTCCGGTCTCCAAGAAGCTTACACCAAAGCTTGTCCCAATTCAGCCAAAAAAATTACGCAACATGTTGGTGCCATGTCATGACATCATGCCAAGTTTCATGATTTTCAGGCGTGTTTTGGATTTACAGGAATTAAAAAACCAAGTTTCTCAGTCTTTCTAGCCGAGGCACGATGCCCAGATGTTTGAATTTCATTCCTATTTCTTGCATGGGACTTATAAATTCAACGAAAGACACATATGTGACTTTTCAACCAACTTTGGTGCACTAGAGCATGTGCTTGTAGTTCAAACTTGAATTATGCACATTAAGTGCCTAGAAACTCAATTAATGTATAAAAAAGGACAAATGAACCCAGAATAATTCCGAAATTTAGCGCGATACTTCTATTTGGTCTAAGATGCCTGTGTAAAAATTTAAGGCGGGAGAAGGCAGTGTACGTATGTCGTTTCACACACAGAGGTGAAACGTTCCCTCTCGAAACCACGAGGCTTCTTGAGGGAAGCTCCAGTTTGCAAGAAGCTTACACCAAAGCTTGTGCCTCTCGAAATTTGAATTATGCATATTAAATGCCCAGAAACTCAATTACTATATAAAAAGGCCAAACGAACCCGGAATAATTCCAAAATTTAGCATGATACTTCTATTTAACCCAATTAATGTATTAAAAAGGCAAATGAACCCGGAATAATTCCAAAATTTAGCACGATACTTCTATTTGGTCTAATCTGCCTGTGTAAAAAAATTATGGTGGGATAAGGCAGTGTACGTATGCCATTTTGCACACGGAGGTGACATGTTCCCTCTCGGAACCACGAGCCTTCTTGAGGGAAGCTCCGGTTTGCAAGAAGCTTACACCAAAGCTTGTCCCAATTTGGTCAAAAAAATTACGCAGCATGTTGCTGCCATGTCATGACACAATGCAGGTATCATGATTTTCAGACCTGTTTTGGATTTACAGGAATTAAAAAACCAAGTTTCTCAATATTTCTAGCCGAGCCACGACGCCCAGATGTTTGAATTTCACTCCCATTTCTTGCATGGGACCTATAAATTCACCCAAAGACACACATGTGATTTTTCAACCAACTTGGGTGCACTGGAGCATGTGCATGTAGTTCAAATTTGAATTATGCACATTAAATGCCTAGAAACTCAATTAATGTATAAAAGGCTATACAACCCCAGAATAATTCCAAAATTTAGCACGATACTTCTACTTGGTCTAATTTGCATGTGTAAAAAAATTAAGGCGGGTGAAGGCAGTGTACATATGTCGTTTAGCACACGGAGGTGACACGTTCTCTCTCGGAACCACGAGCCTTCTTGAGGGAAGCTCCGGTTTGCAAGAAGCTTACACCAAATCTTCTCCCAATTTAGCCAACAAAATTACCGCAGCATGTTGGTGCAATGTCAAGACACCATGCCAAGTTTCATGATTTTCAAGCGTGTTTTGGATTTACAGGAATTGAAGAAACAAGTTTCTCAATCTTTTCGCCCAAGCCACGACGACCAGATGTTTGAATTCCATTCGCATTTCTTGCATGGGACCTATAAATTCAACGAAAGACACACATGTGATTTTTCAACCAACTTTGGTGCACTAGAGCATGTGCTTGTAGTTCAAAATTGAATTATGCACATTAAATGCCTAGAAACTCAATTAATGTATAAAAAGGCCAAATGAACCCAGAATAATTCTGAAATTTAGCGCGATACTTCTAATTGGTCCAAGATGCATGTGTAAAAATTTAAGGCAAGAGAAGGCAGTGCACGTATGTCATTTGACACACGGAAGTGAAATGTTCCCTCTCGAAACCACGAGGCTTCTTGAGGGAAGCTCCAGTTTGCCAGAAGCTTACACCAAAGCTTGTGCCTCTCGAAATTTGAATTATGCATATTAAATGCCCAGAAACTCTATTAATGTATAAAAAAGGCCAAATGAACCCGGAATAATTCCAAAATTTTGCACGATAATTCTATTTAACTCAATTAATGTATGAAAAAGGCCAAATGAACCCGGAATAATTCCAAAATTTAGCACGATACTTCTATTTGGTCTAATCTGCCTGTGTAAAAAAATTATGGTGGGATAAGGCAGTGTACGTATGTCATTTCGCACATGGAGGTGACATGTTCCCTCTCGGAACCACGAGCCTTCTTGAGGGAAGCTTCGGTTTGCAAGAAGCTTACACCAAAGCTTGTCCCAATTTGGTCAAAAAAATTACGCAACATGTTGCTGCCATGTCATGACACCATGCCAAGTATCATGATTTTCAGGCATGTTTTGGATTTACAGGAATTAAAAAAACCAAGTTTCTCAATCTTTCTAGCCGAGCCACGACGCCCAGATGTTTGAATTTCATTCCCATTTCTTGCATGGGACCTATAAATTAACCCAAAGATACACATGTGATTTTTCAACCAACTTGGGTGCACTGGAGCATGTGCTTGTAGTTCAAATTTGAATTATGCACATTAAATGCCTAGAAACTCAATTAATGTATAAAAGGCTATACAACCCCAGAATAATTCCAAAATTTAGCACGATACTTCTACTTGGTCTAATTTGCATGTGTAAAAAAATAAGGCGGGTGAAGGCAGTGTACGTATGTCGTTTAGCACACGAAGGTGACATGTTCCCTCTCGGAACCACGAGCCTTCTTAAGGGAAGCTCCGGTTTGCAAGAAGCTTACACCAAAGCTTTTCCCAATTTAGCCAACAAAAGTACCGCATCATGTTGGTGCCATGTCATGACACCATGCCAAGTTTCATGATTTTCAGACGTGTTTTGGATTTACAGGAATTGAAAAAACAAGTTTCTCAATCTTTCCGGGCAAGCCACGACGACCAGATGTTTGAATTCCATTCCCATTTCTTGTATGCGACCTATAAATTCAATGAAAGACACACATGTGATTTTTCAACCAACTTCCGTGCACTAGAGCATGTGCTTGTAGTTTAAAATTGGATTATGCACATTAAATGCCTAGAAACTCAATTAATGTATAAAAAGGCCAAATGAACCCGGAATAATTCCAAAATTTAGCGCGATACTTCTAATTGGTCGAAGATGCCAGTGTAAAAATTTAAGGTGGGAGAAGGCAGTGTACGTATGTTGTTTCACACACGGAGGTGAAACATTCCCTCTCGAAACCACGAGGCTTCTTGAGGGAAGCTCCAGTTTGCAAGAAGCTTACCCCAAAGTTTGTCCCTCCCGAAATTTGAATTATGCATATTAAATGCCCAGAAACTCAATTAATGTATAAAAAAGGCAAAACGAACCCGGAATAATTCCAAAATTTTGCACAATACTTCTATTTAACTCAATTAATGTATGAAAAAGGCCAAACAAACCCGGAATAATTCCAAAATTTAGCACGATACTTCTATTTGGTCTAATCTGCCGGTGTAAAAAGATTAAGGCGGGAGAAGGCAGTGTACGTATGTCATTTCGCACACGCAGGTGACACGTTCCCTCTAGGAACCACGAGCCTTCTTAAGGGAAGCTCCGGTCTCCAAGAAGCTTACACCAAAGCTTGTCCCAATTCAGCCAAAAAAATTACGCAACATGTTGGTGCCATGTCATGACATCATGCCAAGTTTCATGATTTTCAGGCGTGTTTTAGATTTACAGGAATTAAAAAACCAAGTTTCTCAATCTTTCTAGCCGAGGCACGACGCCCAGATGTTTGAATTTCATTCCCATTTCTTGCATGGGACCTATAAATTCACCCAAAGACACACATGTGATTTTTCAACCAACTTGGGTGCACTAGAGCATGTGCTTGTAGTTCAAATTTGAATTTTGCACATTAAATGCCTAGAAACTCAATTAATGTATAAAAGGCCAACCAATCCCGGAATAATTCCAAAATTTAGCACGATACTTCTACTTGGACTAATTTGCCTGTGTAAAAAAATTAAGGCGGGACAAGGCAGTGTACGTATGTCGTTTCGCACACGGAGGTGACACGTTCCCTCTTGGAACCACGAGCCTTCTTGAGGGAAGCTCCGGTTTGCAAGAATCTTACACCAAAGCTTCTCCCAATTTGGCCAACAAAATTACCGCAACATGTTGGTGCCCTGTCATGACAGCCTGTGCTTGTAGTTCAAATTTGAATTATGCACATTAAATGCCTAGAAACTCAATTAATGTATAAAAGGCCAAATTAACCTAGAATAATTCCAACATTTAGCGCGATACTTCTATTTGGTCTAAGATGCCTGTGTAAAATTTTAAGGTGGGAGAAGGCAGTTTACCTATGTCGTTTCACACACGGAGGTGAAACATTCCCTCTCGAAACCACGATGCTTCTTGAGGGAAGCTCAAGTTTGCAAGAAGCTTACACCAAAGCTTGTCCCTCTCGAAAATTGAATTATGCACATTAAATGCCTAGAAACTCAATTAATGTATAAAAAGGACTAATGAACCCAGAATAATTCTGAAATTTAGCGCGATACTTCTAATTGGTCCAAGATGCATGTGTAAAAATTTAAGGCAAGAGAAGGCAGTGTACGTATGTCATTTCACACACGGAAGTGAAACGTTCCCTCTCGAAACCACGAGGCTTCTTGAGGGAAGCTCCAGTTTGCAAGAAGCTTACACCAAAGCTTGTGCCTCTCGAAATTTGAATTATGCATATTAAATGCCCAGAAACTCTATTAATGTATAAAAAAGGCCAAATGAACCCGGAATAATTCCAAAATTTAGCACGATAATTCTATTTAACTCAATTAATGTATGAAAAAGGCCAAATGAACCCGGAATAATTCCAAAATTTAGCACGATACTTCTATTTGGTCTAATCTGCCTGTGTAAAAAAATTATGGTGGGATAAGGCAGTGTACGTACGTCATTTCGCACATGGAGGTGACATGTTCCCTCTCGGAACCACGAGCCTTCTTGAGGGAAGCTCCGGTTTGCAAGAAGCTTACACCAAAGCTTGTCCCAATTTGGTCAAAAAATTACGCAACATGTTGCTGCCATGTCATGACACCATGCCAAGTATCATGATTTTCAGGCATGTTTTGGATTTACAGGAATTAAAAAAACCAAGTTTCTCAATCTTTCTAGCCGAGCCACGACGCCCAGATGTTTGAATTTCATTCCCATTTCTTGCATGGGACCTATAAATTAACCCAAAGACACACATGTGATTTTTCAACCAACTTGGGTGCACTGGAGCATGTGCTTGTAGTTCAAATTTGAATTATGCACATTAAATGCCTAGAAACTCAATTAATGTATAAAAGGCTATACAACCCCAGAATAATTCCAAAATTTAGAACGATACTTCTACATGGTCTAATTTGCATGTGTAAAAAATAAGGCGGGTGAAGGCAGTGTACGTATGTCGTTTAGCACACGGAGGTGACACGTTCCCTCTCAGAACCACGAGCCTTCTTGAGGGAAGCTCCGGTTTGCAAGAAGCTTACACTAAAGCTTTTCCCAATTTAGCCGACAAAAGTACCACATCATGTTGGTGCCATGTCATGACACCATGCCAAGTTTCATGATTTTCAGACGTGTTTTGGATTTACAGGAATTGAAAAAACAAGTTTCTCAATCTTTCCGGGCAAGCCACGACGACCAGATGTTTGAATTCCATTCCCATTTCTTGTATGCGACCTATAAATTCAATGAAAGACACACATGTGATTTTTCAACCAACTTTCGTGCACTAGAGCATGTGCTTGTAGTTTAAAATTGAATTATGCACATTAAATGCCTAGAAACTCAATTAATGTATAAAAAGGCCAAATGAACCCGGAATAATTCCAAAATTTAGCGCGATACTTCTAATTGGTCGAAGATGCCAGTGCAAAATTTAAGGTGGGAGAAGGCAGTGTACGTATGTTGTTTCACACACGGAGGTGAAATGTTCCCTCTCGAAACCACGAGGCTTCTTGAGGGAAGCTCCAGTTTGCAAGAAGCTTACACCAAAGTTTGTCCCTCCCGAAATTTGAATTATGCATATTAAATGCCCAGAAACTCAATTAATGTATAAAAAAGGCAAAACGAACCCGGAATAATTCCAAAATTTTGCACAATACTTCTATTTAACTCAATTAATGTATGAAAAAGGCCAAACAAACCCGGAATAATTCCAAAATTTAGCACGATACTTCTATTTGGTCTAATCTGCCGGTGTAAAAAAATTAAGGCGGGAGAAGGCAGTGTACGTATGTCATTTCGCACACGCAGGTGACACCTTCCCTCTAGGAACCACGAGCCTTCTTGAGGGAAGCTCCGGTCTCCAAGAAGCTTACACCAAAGCTTGTCCCAATTCAGCCAAAAAAATTACGCAACATGTTGGTGCCATGTCATGACATCATGCCAAGTTTCATGATTTTCAGGCGTGTTTTGGATTTACAGGAATTAAAAAACCAAGTTTCTCAGTCTTTCTAGCCGAGGCACGACGCCCAGATGTTTGAATTTCATTCCTATTTCTTGCATGGGACTTATAAATTCAACGAAAGACACATATGTGACTTTTCAACCAACTTTGGTGCACTAGAGCATGTGCTTGTAGTTCAAACTTGAATTATGCACATTAAGTGCCTAGAAACTCAATTAATGTATAAAAAAGGACAAATGAACCCAGAATAATTCCGAAATTTAGCGCGATACTTCTATTTGGTCTAAGATGCCTGTGTAAAAATTTAAGGCGGGAGAAGGCAGTGTACGTATGTCGTTTCACACACAGAGGTGAAACGTTCCCTCTCGAAACCACGAGGCTTCTTGAGGGAAGCTCCAGTTTGCAAGAAGCTTACACCAAAGCTTGTGCCTCTCGAAATTTGAATTATGCATATTAAATGCCCAGAAACTCAATTACTATATAAAAAGGCCAAACGAACCCGGAATAATTCCAAAATTTAGCATGATACTTCTATTTAACCCAATTAATGTATTAAAAAGGCAAATGAACCCGGAATAATTCCAAAATTTAGCACGATACTTCTATTTGGTCTAATCTGCCTGTGTAAAAAAATTATGGTGGGATAAGGCAGTGTACGTATGCCATTTCGCACACGGAGGTGACATGTTCCCTCTCGGAACCACGAGCCTTCTTGAGGGAAGCTCCGGTTTGCAAGAAGCTTACACCAAAGCTTGTCCCAATTTGGTCAAAAAAATTACGCAGCATGTTGCTGCCATGTCATGACACAATGCCAGGTATCATGATTTTCAGACCTGTTTTGGATTTACAGGAATTAAAAAACCAAGTTTCTCAATATTTCTAGCCGAGCCACGACGCCCAGATGTTTGAATTTCACTCCCATTTCTTGCATGGGACCTATAAATTCACCCAAAGACACACATGTGATTTTTCAACCAACTTGGGTGCACTGGAGCATGTGCATGTAGTTCAAATTTGAATTATGCACATTAAATGCCTAGAAACTCAATTAATGTATAAAAGGCTATACAACCCCAGAATAATTCCAAAATTTAGCACGATACTTCTACTTGGTCTAATTTGCATGTGTAAAAAAATTAAGGCGGGTGAAGGCAGTGTACATATGTCGTTTAGCACACGGAGGTGACACGTTCTCTCTCGGAACCACGAGCCTTCTTGAGGGAAGCTCCGGTTTGCAAGAAGCTTACACCAAATCTTCTCCCAATTTAGCCAACAAAATTACCGCAGCGTGTTGGTGCAATGTCAAGACACCATGCCAAGTTTCATGATTTTCAAGCGTGTTTTGGATTTACAGGAATTGAAGAAACAAGTTTCTCAATCTTTTCGCCCAAGCCACGACGACCAGATGTTTGAATTCCATTCGCATTTCTTGCATGGGACCTATAAATTCAACGAAAGACACACATGTGATTTTTCAACCAACTTTGGTGCACTAGAGCATGTGCTTGTAGTTCAAAATTGAATTATGCACATTAAATGCCTAGAAACTCAATTAATGTATAAAAAGGCCAAATGAACCCAGAATAATTCTGAAATTTAGCGCGATACTTCTAATTGGTCCAAGATGCATGTGTAAAAATTTAAGGCAAGAGAAGGCAGTGCACGTATGTCATTTGACACACGGAAGTGAAATGTTCCCTCTCGAAACCACGAGGCTTCTTGAGGGAAGCTCCAGTTTGCCAGAAGCTTACACCAAAGCTTGTGCCTCTCGAAATTTGAATTATGCATATTAAATGCCCAGAAACTCTATTAATGTATAAAAAAGGCCAAATGAACCCGGAATAATTCCAAAATTTTGCACGATAATTCTATTTAACTCAATTAATGTATGAAAAAGGCCAAATGAACCCGGAATAATTCCAAAATTTAGCACGATACTTCTATTTGGTCTAATCTGCCTGTGTAAAAAAATTATGGTGGGATAAGGCAGTGTACGTATGTCATTTCGCACATGGAGGTGACATGTTCCCTCTCGGAACCACGAGCCTTCTTGAGGGAAGCTTCGGTTTGCAAGAAGCTTACACCAAAGCTTGTCCCAATTTGGTCAAAAAAATTACGCAACATGTTGCTGCCATGTCATGACACCATGCCAAGTATCATGATTTTCAGGCATGTTTTGGATTTACAGGAATTAAAAAAACCAAGTTTCTCAATCTTTCTAGCCGAGCCACGACGCCCAGATGTTTGAATTTCATTCCCATTTCTTGCATGGGACCTATAAATTAACCCAAAGATACACATGTGATTTTTCAACCAACTTGGGTGCACTGGAGCATGTGCTTGTAGTTCAAATTTGAATTATGCACATTAAATGCCTAGAAACTCAATTAATGTATAAAAGGCTATACAACCCCAGAATAATTCCAAAATTTAGCACGATACTTCTACTTGGTCTAATTTGCATGTGTAAAAAAATAAGGCGGGTGAAGGCAGTGTACGTATGTCGTTTAGCACACGAAGGTGACATGTTCCCTCTCGGAACCACGAGCCTTCTTAAGGGAAGCTCCGGTTTGCAAGAAGCTTACACCAAAGCTTTTCCCAATTTAGCCAACAAAAGTACCGCATCATGTTGGTGCCATGTCATGACACCATGCCAAGTTTCATGATTTTCAGACGTGTTTTGGATTTACAGGAATTGAAAAAACAAGTTTCTCAATCTTTCCGGGCAAGCCACGACGACCAGATGTTTGAATTCCATTCCCATTTCTTGTATGCGACCTATAAATTCAATGAAAGACACACATGTGATTTTTCAACCAACTTCCGTGCACTAGAGCATGTGCTTGTAGTTTAAAATTGGATTATGCACATTAAATGCCTAGAAACTCAATTAATGTATAAAAAGGCCAAATGAACCCGGAATAATTCCAAAATTTAGCGCGATACTTCTAATTGGTCGAAGATGCCAGTGTAAAAATTTAAGGTGGGAGAAGGCAGTGTACGTATGTTGTTTCACACACGGAGGTGAAACATTCCCTCTCGAAACCACGAGGCTTCTTGAGGGAAGCTCCAGTTTGCAAGAAGCTTACCCCAAAGTTTGTCCCTCCCGAAATTTGAATTATGCATATTAAATGCCCAGAAACTCAATTAATGTATAAAAAAGGCAAAACGAACCCGGAATAATTCCAAAATTTTGCACAATACTTCTATTTAACTCAATTAATGTATGAAAAAGGCCAAACAAACCCGGAATAATTCCAAAATTTAGCACGATACTTCTATTTGGTCTAATCTGCCGGTGTAAAAAGATTAAGGCGGGAGAAGGCAGTGTACGTATGTCATTTCGCACACGCAGGTGACACGTTCCCTCTAGGAACCACGAGCCTTCTTAAGGGAAGCTCCGGTCTCCAAGAAGCTTACACCAAAGCTTGTCCCAATTCAGCCAAAAAAATTACGCAACATGTTGGTGCCATGTCATGACATCATGCCAAGTTTCATGATTTTCAGGCGTGTTTTAGATTTACAGGAATTAAAAAACCAAGTTTCTCAATCTTTCTAGCCGAGGCACGACGCCCAGATGTTTGAATTTCATTCCCATTTCTTGCATGGGACCTATAAATTCACCCAAAGACACACATGTGATTTTTCAACCAACTTGGGTGCACTAGAGCATGTGCTTGTAGTTCAAATTTGAATTTTGCACATTAAATGCCTAGAAACTCAATTAATGTATAAAAGGCCAACCAATCCCGGAATAATTCCAAAATTTAGCACGATACTTCTACTTGGACTAATTTGCCTGTGTAAAAAAATTAAGGCGGGACAAGGCAGTGTACGTATGTCGTTTCGCACACGGAGGTGACACGTTCCCTCTTGGAACCACGAGCCTTCTTGAGGGAAGCTCCGGTTTGCAAGAATCTTACACCAAAGCTTCTCCCAATTTGGCCAACAAAATTACCGCAACATGTTGGTGCCCTGTCATGACAGCCTGTGCTTGTAGTTCAAATTTGAATTATGCACATTAAATGCCTAGAAACTCAATTAATGTATAAAAGGCCAAATTAACCTAGAATAATTCCAAAATTTAGCGCGATACTTCTATTTGGTCTAAGATGCCTGTGTAAAATTTTAAGGTGGGAGAAGGCAGTTTACCTATGTCGTTTCACACACGGAGGTGAAACATTCCCTCTCGAAACCACGATGCTTCTTGAGGGAAGCTCAAGTTTGCAAGAAGCTTACACCAAAGCTTGTCCCTCTCGAAATTTGAATTATGCATATTAAAGGCCCAGAAACTCAATTAATGTATAAAAAAGGCCAAACGAACCCGGAATAATTCCAAAATTTAGCATGATACTTCTATTTAACTCAATTAATGTATGAAAAAGGCAAAATGAACTCGGAATAATTCCAAAATTTAGCACGATACTTCTATTTGGTCTAATCTGCCTGGGTAAAAAAATTATGGTGGGAGAAGGCAGTGTACGTATGTCATTTCGCACACGGAGGTGACATGTTCCCTCTCGGAACCACGAGCGTTCTTGAGGGAAGCTCCGGTTTGCAAGAAGCTTACACCAAAGTTTGTCCCAATTCGGCCAAAACATTTACGCAACATGTTGCTGCCATGTCATGACACCATGCCAAGTGTCATGATTTTCAGGCGTGTTTTGCATTTACAGGAATTAAAAAACCAAGTTTCTCAGTCTTTCTAGCCGACCGACGACGCACAGATGTTTGAATTTCATTCTCATTTCTTGCATGGGACCTATAAATTCACCCAAAGACACACATGTGATTTTTCAACCAACTTTGGTGCACTAGAGCATGTGCTTGTAGTTCAAATTTGAATTATGCACATTAAATGCCCAGAAAATCAATTAATGTATAAAAAGGCCAAACGAACCCGGAATGATTCCAAAATTTAGCAAGATACTCCCATTTGGTCTAATCTGCTTGTGTAAAAAAAATTAAGGCGGCAGAAGGTAGTGTGCGTATGTCGTTTCGCACAAGGAGGTGACACGTTCCCTCTGGGAACCACGAGCCTTCTTGAGGGAAGCTCCAGTTTGCAAGAAGCTTACACCAAAGCTTGTCCGAATTTGGTCGAAAAATTTACTACAGCATGTTGGTGCCATGTCATGACATCATGCCAAGTTTCATGATTTTCAGGCGTGTTTTGGATTTACAAGAATTAAAAAACCAAGTTTCTCAATCTTTTCGGCCGAGCCATGATGCCCAGATGTTCGAATTTCATTCCCATTTCTTGCAAGGGACCTACACACATGTGATTTTTCAACCAACTTTGATGCACTAGAGCATGTGCTTGTAGTTCAAATTTGAATTATGCATGTTAAATGCCCAGAAACTCAATTAATGCATAAAAATGCCAAACAAAGCCGGAATAATTCCAAATTTAAACACAACAGTCAGGTACTAGTTTCATGTTCACTGTACGTAAATGTTCTAGCAATTCGAACACCATCCTATCCCTCCATAACACCATTTTGTCTTTCAAAATATAATGAAAAAAATCAGCTATACCGCAAACATTTTACTAGAAAGAATCGTGTGGGATGCGATATAAAATATCTTGGCACACTGTTTTGTCTGGCTTACGCAGCAAGCTTCATCGTCTACAGTACACCGCCCCCGCTTGAACTGCACTGGCGCGCCAGTTTCTCGCGGCACCGAGCGAATTTTTTTTGCCAACGCAGAAATATCTATCTCCCCGCCCCCTCCCTCCCACTAAAAGCCACATTTCTATTGTTCCTCCTTGCTTTCCAAGTTGAAACCTTCACTCCTGCTTATCGGCAGCTCATCATCCTCGCTGGCAAATCTTCCTCTTGTAGCGCCGCATCCTCGTCAGCTACCCTTCTTCTTGCAACGCCGCCTCCTCGCCAGCGACCCTTCTTCTTCCAGTGCCGCCTCCTCGCCGGCGACCCTTCTTCTTGCTGCGCGGCCTCCTCGCCGCCGACCCTTCTTCTTGTTGTGCGGCCTCATCGATATGGTCAGGTAATCCACACCCCACCCACACCATCCTCCTCCTTTCCTGTCCCACATGCCCCGACCAACGGCGCGACACCTTCCACCAAAATCACTGTCCCCCTCCTCCAATTAAGCGCCGCCTGAGGGAGTCCTGGATTAAGGGGTCCTTGGGTGTCTGAGCTATGTAACATGGGCCAGGCTGATGGACCGTGAAGATACAAGGTACAAGGCCTTTCCCTGTGTCCAGATGGGACTCTCCTTTGCGTGGATGCCAAGATTGGCGTCCGTATGTGTACTTTCCTTTCTTTGTAAACCGACCTTGTACAACCCTAGGCCCCTCCATGTCTATATAACCCAGAGGATTTAGCCAGTAGAGGCTATTAGAATTCATATAGGCAAGACATCTAGGGTTAGCCACTACGATCTCGAGGTAGATCAACTCCTATAACCCTGATACTCATTAAGGTCAATCAAGCAGGAAGTAGGGTTTTACCTCCATTAAGAGGGCCCAAACCTGGGTAAACATCGTGTGCCCTTTGTCTCCTGTTACCTTCGATCCTCAGACACACAGTTCGGGACCCCCTACCGAAATCGGCTAGTTTTGACACCGACATTGGTGCTTTCATAGAGAGTTCCACTGTGTTGTCAGCAGAAGGTTCGATGGCTCGTTCAATCATCAACAACGATGCTGTTTTCGGGGAAACCTTTATCCCCTGTCAACTTTTTGTGTTCGGTGGCTTCGCTCTGTGCGCCAATTCAATTTTTCACCTCGAACAGATTGATAGCTACGCCCCTGGTCATCAGATCAGATTCGGGAGCCTGAATTATGTCACCAACGTCCGAGGAGACTTGATCTTTGAAGGGTTCACGGCCTCGACCATTATTCCTCTGCTCCAAGAGGGAAACTCATCGGACCCGTCATGAGGCACTGCTCAAGGACCAACTGTCATCCCTGACCTGGCCTTAGATCCAAGGCAGACTACTTCATCCGAAGTTGGATATCTGAAACCCATCGGACCTTCTCCTATGATGGAACTTTTCTCCGGAGTCCTGGAGGCAGCTATGTCTTCGCCGAGCCTGGAGTCAAGTAGGACTCTCCCTATCATTGGACAGACGAACCCGCCTCAGGATGCAAACTCCAAAATCACGAGGTCTGCATCTGGTGAGCACAGCCTGGAATCTACCATGCCTAGCCGTGCAGGTCCTTGGTCCCCTGGCCGGCCTTCGCTCTTAAACGAGGCCTTCGACTTAATGTGATCCCTCGCCATTACGGAATTTTCACCTCCGAACTATGCCCATCCCGGACTAGGGGTTGAGAGCAGGGAATTTTACGTCCCACCCATCACCCAGTTAATAGCCACTGTCGAGGATTTGACCGACATGCTAGATTACGCCTCTAAAGACATCGACGGCATGGATGATGAGCCGAAGACAAACAAAGCCAAGACCCGCCATTCACCCGGCGCGGGACGACTACCTCCTCATATGATGTGTACATGGTGGATACACCCAAGGAGGACGACGACGACGGCAGGAAAGATCCGAGTGAAGACAAGCCCGCAGACGCATCACCAAAATGTCGACATCAGCGACGCCGCTCAAAATCGTGTCGCGAAAAGGACAGTTATACCGGCACCGGATAAAATGACACTCCGGATAATGCCGAGGATCCCGAAGACCCCATTGAGCCTATGTCCGAACAGGATGATTGCGAGGAGGGACAAGTCCACCCCGACGAGCTGGTCAGGAATGAGGATTCGGAAGATAGTAACTATCTACCGATCTCTGAGGATGATGTCAGCCTCAGCAACAAAGACTTCATCGTGCCAGAGGAACCCCTCGAGCAAGAGCACTTTAAGCGTCAGCTAATCGCAACTGCGCGAAGCCGAAAGAAGAAGTAGCAACAGCTCCAAGCCGAACAGGATACCCTCAACGACACATGGACCCAACTCCTAGCTGCTGAAGAATACGGCCTCGACCCATCGGGGTCGGGAGAATCTGGTTCACCGAGCTCGGCGCGGCGAAACCGCCTCGCCAGATCCCAACAAAGAGTTATCCGAAGTGTTGGCTACTACCACAATTCGATGATGAGGCCCTTGAGCTAATACCGTCGAGATATGAACCAGACCGACCACCATGTGGTCGAGATTAAGTGGCTACTTATGCCGAACACCAGCCCCTACCACCTCGCCGTTGAGGCAAAGAGGTAGCTGCTCCGAGCTATACCTACGACTTACGACAGGTCCTGGACAATAGTGCCGGTCAGGCCAGATCAATCTATGGATCAAGGGGGTGTGCCCCAACATGAAATGACGACCATCAAGCCTGGCGCGATAGGCATAACCTCACCCGGGCCGAAAACCGAATACAGATGTCATCTGAACTCCATCACGACATTTCCCAATATAGAGGCACCGCACACCCCTTATGCCTTATCGATGAGGTCATGCAGCACCAGTTCCCAGAAAGGTTTAAACCCATAGACATTGAAGCATACGATGGAACAACTGATCCCGCGGTATGGATTGAAGACTTTCTTCTCCATATTCACATTGATTGCGGTGACGATCTCCATGCCATCAAATACCTCCCCTTAAAGCTAAAAGGACCAGCACGACATTAGTTAAACAACATCCCAGAGAACTCCATTGGTAGCTGGGAAGATCTAGAGGATGCCTTTAAAGACAACTTCCAAGGCACCTATGTCCGACCTCCATACGCCGAAGACTTTAGTCATATAGTCTAGCAACCCGGAGAGTCAGCCCGCAAACTCTGGACTAGGTTCTTGATTAAAAAGAACCAAATCATCGACTGTCCGGACGTCGAAGCCCTCGCGGCCTTCAAACATAGCGTCCGTGACTAATGGCTCGCACGACACCTCGGCCAAGAAAAGTCGAAGTCCATGGCAGCCCTTACCGCACTTATGACCCGCTTTTGCGCGGGAGAAGACGGCTGGCTAGCTCGTAGAAGCAATAGTACCAGCGACCCCAGCACCTCCGAAGGCAGAGATGGCAACGACAGGCCACGACGCAGCAAACACAAGCGTCGAAGCAACAATTAAGATACCAAAAGACACGACGGTCAACGCCAGATTCAGTGGTGCTAAATCCGGTGAGCGGAAGAAGCCATTCAAAGGAAATAAAGATGGTCCATCCAATTTGGACAAAATACTCGATCAGCCTTGCCAGATTCATGGTACCCCTAATAAGCCTGCCAACCACTCCAACAGAAATTGTAGGGTCTTTAAATAGGCTGGTAGGTTAAACACTGAACATAAGGGGAAAGGAATTCCAAGCGAGGACGATGAAGAGCCCCGCCCACCGAACACGAGGGGAAAAATAAATTTCCCCCTGAGGTGAAAATAGTGAATATGCTCTATGTCACGCATATCCCCAAGAGGGAGCACAAACGCACACTAAGGGCTTCTATGCCATAGAGCCTTTCGCCCCCAAATTCAACCCATGGTCGACTTGTCCGATCACTTTCGATCGCAGGGACCACCCGACCAGTATCCTTCATGGAGGTCTGGCAGCTCTGGTCCTCGATCCAGTAATTGGCGGATACCATTTCACTCGAGTCCTTGTGGACAGTGGCAATGGTCTTAACTTGATCTATCAACACACCATCCGTAAAATGGGCATTGACCCATCAAGAATCAAGCTTACTAGCCCCACCTTTAAAGGATTGATACCCGGCATAGAAGCCCGCTGCATGGGCTCAATAACATTGGAAGTAGTCTTCGGTTCGCCAGATAACTTCCGAAGCGAAGACTTGATGTTTGACATTGTCCCCTTCCGCAGTGATTATCACGCAGTGGTCGGACGAACCGCCTTTGCTCGCTTCAATGCAGTACTGCATTATGCTTACTTAAAGCTCAAAATGCCCAGACCGCGCGGCGTTATCACAATCAATGGAAACACAAAGCGCTCCCTCCGCACTGAGGAGCATACCACGGCCCTCGCGGCTGAAGTGTAGAGCAGCCTTCTCAAGCCGAATACTTCATCGGCTATCAAGATCCCAGACACTATCAAACGCACCCGGTCTACTCTACATGATGACAACTTGAGGACTCCAGAGTGGGACTGGCAATTTCGCCTCCGTCGATCGCATAGGCATCCGCGGCATTTGTATAGTGTGTGCATAATTACACACTCAAAATACCCTGGGCAACGACGAAGGCATAATACAGATAGGTCTATAGTGTGGCCTGACCCTATGTTACCTTGACCTTTTTCCTTTGATCTTCTCCTTTCCCATACCATAGGTGCATTAAAACCTAGCTACTCCACGACTGTGCAAGGACTCTTTCCGGGCCCATTTTCGCATAAATGACCGTGGACCGCTCCTCTTAAGGAATCTTTTTCACAAAGGTAAAACTTACACAGACGTGTGGTAGGGCATCAATGAGATCTTCAAGGCCATTTTTTCCTTTTTTTCAGGCCCTGTATACAACTTTCCCTTGGGTACAAATTTTGGCATGTAAAATAGCCTTGGCATTATCTGTAATAGCACGTCTTGACGTATCAAACAGATTATAATTAAAACGGTTTTTACCAACCCTCATCCGGTCTTGGTTCATCTCACAATCTGCATTTCTCTTTTGTGCTACGACAGGCACATATACATTCTGGTACAACTTCAATACCAGGGGCTCTATTCGGCCACACACATTTTCAAAAAAAAAGTTCGAGTACTCTTAGGGTACACTTTGGCATCCCGAATATTGCATTATATGCATCAACTCCAAATCATGTCTTTGGTCAATAATTGGGTTGCCCGGATCCTGTGATTACTACCTTACATTTCACTCGTTTGGCTAGGGTAGTAAAGGGAGAACTTCTGCGATTGTATTTTTGGTTCGTCCGATCAAACACCTTAGTAGAGAAAGCCGAAAACTGACTGTCATGATACGGCGAGAGCAGGTCAACAATTCGGCGACTTTCTATAAATATATTACGACTTTTTCCAAAGGGTTGGCCATCGCTCAGTCTCGCGTCTAAGGCACACCAGTTTGGATAGGCGCATACGTACCAGGGGCTAGTACTTAGCCGCATTGTTAAACTCCTATGGCTTAGTTAAAGTAATAAAAACTGCTTAGTTCGCTATGTAGGAACCTACTTCACGGACCAAGACGTTGGGTCAAGTATGGTCGTGCGCTATTCCAAACACCCCTGTAGCATCTACGTGGGGGCTGAAGCCGATGACTGGTAAACTCTCAGAAATAAAAACAGCCGCACAGGAGGAAAATAATTTTAGATAAAGGCATAAATATATTACAAAGCCTTGGTTCATAAAACAACAACTGGACAGCTCGGATACATCCATACAAACATGATAACCTTCGAGCATTGGCCCTCTACTATCCAGGCACCCTCCAGGACGTCGTCAAAATACCGCTCCAGCTTGCGGTGGTCCTTGCCTTCGAGTGGGCCCTCGGTCGCCATGACGGTGGCCTTCATCTTCGCCCACTGCATCTTGACGCGGGCGAAGGCCATCCGTGCACCCTCGATGCATGCCGAGCGCTTGACAACTTCAATTAAGGGCAGCGCGTCAGCGAGTCGCTTCACCAGGCCAAAGTAACTACTAGGAATGGTTTCGGTTGGCCAGAGCCGGACTATGATGTCCTTCAAGGCCAAGCCGGACATCCTATGCAGCTCCGCCAGCTGCATCATCTGGTCGTTCAATAGCGCCAGACGCTCTAGCTCCAGGTAATGTGACCGGAAGAGCTTCTCCATGGTGTTCCCCTCCTGGGCCCGGAAGAATTGTGCGGTGTCGGACACACTCCTTAGAAGATCCGCAAAGGCATTTTGAGAACTCCATAGTCGAGTGAGCAAGGCATATTTCCGACTGTCGAATTTACTTTGTAAAAGGAAGGGTTTACCAGCTGCTATCTATTCAGCCTGGTTAATCTCCACGCGAGCTGCCCGGGACTCTGTCCGCGCCTCCTTGGCCCCCTCAAGAGCCTTGGCGAGATTGGCCGCTTGGGCCTTATTCCTCTCCTCCAAGGCCTCGCACTTGCCGGTGTCGTCCTTGAGCTCTTCCTCCACTTTGGTCACCTGCTCGGCCTTTAAATCCGCGGCCGCTTTGTCAGTGGCTGCATGGCTCACCCGTGCCTGCTCCCTGGCTTGGGCGAGGACGCTCTTCAGGATCTCGACCTCGGCCGCACTACCTGCAATGAGGATCAGGGCAACACATGAGCTTAGACTCCGCATTGACATATCACTTCAGGTGTGTAAATAATTTTTCAAAAACATACCTTGTGCCTCGTCGAACCACTTGTTAATGCGGACGATATCATCATCGGCCAGCTGCAGCTTCCGCTTCAGTTCAGAAACTTCAGCGGACTAGGCGGTCACCGCTAACAAGGAAGCCTGTTCACCAATTGACCAGTACGTTACCTCCTGTGATTATTATTTGATCCTCTGTTCGGCCATTTTTTTAAACCGGACAGAGTCTCAGGGGCTACTATCTATACACATGCATACTTTTAATATGAAAAGGGGCTAAGAAAATTACATCGCATACCTCGAAGCCTGTTAGTAGGCTAGTGAAGGCTTCGTTCAGCCCGCACTTGGCGGACTGAACCTTCTCAACCACCACACCCATCAGGGTGTGGTGCTTCTCCATGATGTAAGCACGTCATAGTGCCCCCATCAAAGTGTTCGGCGCCTCCGAAATAGTGGTGGTCACCGCCGGAGTTGGCTCTCCCCCACTCCTTTCAAGGGGGTTGCTCACTCAATTCTAGAGCCACATGGGTCTTTGGAATTGTGGTTGGCTAGGTGCCGGACTGGTCAGGGCCCCCGTCGTCAGTCTCCATGGAGGTTGCGCCCCCATGTTCTCAGCAGCCGGGCCATTACCCTCTAGCACCGTCTTGGCGACCTCCCGCACCTCTCCATGGCCTAGAGATGTCCTTTCGGACAACACCTCGGTGTCATCCATGGTGGTTGGCGGAGAGGCTCATGGAGGCGTCTCGCTCTCCACCATCTCCGGCGCCAGAGAGTTCCCTTCAGATGATGATTGTTCAGGGAGGTCATGGGCCGGACTGAAACACACAATATAATATGTTATCCTACAATCATAAAAGACCGGATATATGTAAAGCATCCTTGGATACTTACGATTCGGCCAGGGGCTTCACCCTGGGTTGCCGCTCGGGGATGGCTTCGGCATCCGAATGCAAGCCGTCCGAGAGGGATATCTTGCCTCTCTTGGACGCCTCCGCCTCCGGATCTACGGAGGCTGCCCTTTTCTTCTTTCTCCCCTTAAGTGGAGAATCGCTCTATGCCTCCTCCTCCTCTTCGTCTTCATCTCCCTTGTGGGAGGAGGGAGCTTCGGTTTCTCCGGACACAGCATCCGAAGTACCTTTACGATCAAGGCCATCTTTTGCCTCCTTGCTCTTCTTCTTGGCCTTCTTCTCACGCGTCTGATACGACGTTGAGACCAGCATCCTCATTAGCAAAGGAATGGATGGGTCTTCGGGTAGCGTAGCCGGACAATAGATCCCCTCCGCCTTCTTTGTCCAGCCATGATTGAAGGATGGAAGCCTCAGCATATCCTATCATTTATGAACTGAAGTTATGTTCAGAAACTAAATACTTACCGGGGTGGCCGGATGCGTGCTGTCGAGGCCGATGTCGTCGGTCGTCTCCAGCCATGTCTTCTGGGCCTTGAAGAGCAGCTTCCAGATCTCTTCGCGCGTTGTGCTGAAGAATCGATGTAGGGTTCACGACCCATCTGGAATGAACTCCCACACATGGAGAGGCCAGCGCTGGCAGGGGAGGATCCGGCGGAAAAGCATCACCTCAATCACATCAGTGAGACTGGTGTTCTTCTCTATTATATTTTGGATGTGCTTTTGCAGCACCATCACTTCATCGGACGACCCCCAGTCTAGACCCTTGTTGGTCCACAACGCGAGCCGCATTGGGGGTCCGGATCTAAACTCAGGAGTGGCTGCCCATGTGGCGCCACGCGATTCAGTGATGTAGAACCACTCCTGCTGCCATATCTTGACAGTCTCCACGAAGGCACCTTTGGGTCAGGTGACGTTGGGGAGCTTACTCACCATGGAGCCACCGCAGTCCGGGTGCTACCTGTCGAACACCTTAGGCTTCATGTTGAAGACCTTGAGCCATAGGCCGAAGTGGGGGGATATGGAGGAGCGCTTCGCACATGACGATGAACACCGAGATGTGGAGGAAAGAATTTGGGGCTAGATCGTCGAAATCTAGCCCGTAATAGAACATAAGGCTGTGGACAAAGGGGTGAAGAGGAAACCCTAGTCCGTGGAGGAAGTGGGGGCTAAACACGGCTCTCATGCTGAGCTCTGGAGTGGGGATGACCTGCTTCTTGCCAGGGATCCTATGCGCGGTGTCCGCAGCCAGGTACCCCGCTTCCCGGAGCTCCTCGACATCCTTCTCCGTGATGGAGGAGGTCATCCACTTGCCCTGAGAGCCGGATCCGGACATGGCTGGAGAGGTTGGAGGCTGTGGGAAAGAATGAAACTTGGGCGCTAGAGCTCGAGGATGGCAAAGCAGAGGGAGGAAGAAGGCATGGGGTAAAAAGAAGGGATCTTTATCCGCCTATATAGGCAGTGAATATCAAACGCCCCCCTCAAGCCTTAAACTTTGCCTATTCCCAAGGGGTCGTGCAAATGGGATGGTTGGATTACCCAAACCCATATTGCTGAGAATCCCGCAATAAGGGGACACGATCTCTATTTTGACAAGATGTGTCAATAGAGGCTGCGCCTCGAAATGCGAAGCGGGAGGCTAAAAACGGTTCGAAATGATAATGAGGCCAGAGGTGGCATTTCGTGAAAAAATTGTCAGTTGACAAACCTTGTTTTGATTAAGTGTTGTGCCTTTGTGGTTGAGGGTTGTGACTGTTATACAGAGCCGGATACAGATCTCTTATTCAGAAGACTGCTTTGAATTCATATAGGCTAGACATATAGGGTTTAGCCATTACGATCTCGAGGTAGATCAACTCTTGTAACCCCCATACTCATTAAAGTCAATCACCAGGAAGTAGGGTTTTACCTCCATTAATAGGGCCCGAACCTTTGTAAACATCATGTCCCCTTCATCTCCTGTTACATTCGATCCTCAGACGCATAGTTCGGGACCCCCTACCTGAGATCGGTCTGTTTTGACACCGACACCACCCACAGCCATTTTGCATGCAGTATAACATGGAGCTCAGTAGCATGCGGCCGCACGCGCGCATGAGGTTGCTATGGCGTGCCGATCGCCAGATCTTGGAGGAGCACCTCATCTTCGAGGCCACCGTCGACACCGCCACGCGGTTGTCTACTTTAAAATATAGTTCGTGCTATTTTCTCAAGGCCACCGCCAGTGCCTTCTAGTGATTTGTCCTCTGTAATGTTAATATGCAATCTAATGTGTAGTTAACAGTTTGGTTCTCTGAAATGTAATGTTCACTTAACACTTTTGGTCCGACAATTGCTACATTTCGTAGCACTATTCTCAAGCATTCTTAGTTTTGTTAACTATCTTATCTTCTTGTACATGTTTCTATTCTGCAATGTCATGCTCAGTTAACTATTTTGGTTCATTTGGTATGCTGTCCATTTAACTGTTTGGTTCAGTTCTACAATTGATTTTCATTTTCTGTGGGTACAATTTTGTATTGTTATGCATGTGACAACAATCGAATTTGGCTGTACTCAATACATATTGTACTAATAGTATGGCAACTCCCAGTTAACCTGATCATGATCTTCCTTATGTGTATTGCAGGGAAACAATGGGAGACACTGCAGTTTACCATCGAGGTTTGTTCAAGCATGGTCCTTTGGCTAATAGCACATTATTGTACAGTTGCAGGAATCATTCTAATATTTAGGTTTCTTACAATTTGGTCTTACACATGTAGGTCCTGCTTTCAGAGGCTTCGACCCACTGTTCGACCCATTTTGCATATGGGGAAATGAGATGTCCACGAACACCAGTCAAGTTAGGAAACTCAGAAAGATTGTTAGGATGAAGAAACTTGCGACGAGTAATAGCAAGATCTTTGTTTGCACAACGAAGAAGACATCAGTCAACTATAGGACGGTACTAACTCTTTTACCTTGTTTTTACCCCCAGCGCCATTTCAAAATTTATAACAAAGATTTATGCATATCTTTGTTTTTAGTACTTTTCAAAGCAGTTCACCGATGATTACCTCTCAAACCACCTGCATGGTCAAGAGGCGAGGAAGGTATTCATTCAACACCCACGGTACAATATTGAAGTCTTGCTGAGAGGACGAAGGATGGGCGGGCAATTATCCATAGCAACTAGCCTAAAGTTGCAAGGACATTCAACATCACTAAAGGCAATATTTTCCTTCCGCTTCTGCAATTTCCCAGATGAGATTCATCTATTTATTTACCATGTATAATGCTACTTTCCATAGGTTTTTGATGCTGCATGTCAAACATGGTGTTGTTGTGTAAAGGCGTAACTGAGTGCCGAAGCTATCTGATGTAACTCGATTATGAAATCCTGGTTTCTGTTATAAAGATATGAAATATCTAGTGTGTTTTATAAGAAATATCAATTTGATTAGTATTGGGGTTTTCTATTGCAGACGGTTACTCAGACAACACCGTGGGCGATGAACTCAAACAATCCGCACGGTTTCTAGAAAGTAGGCGTGTTCGATCAACTAACAATCACATGTGGCTTCCGGTAGCGAACTGTTTGCGTTAGGCCACCTTGCACAATCGTTTCCACACAAAGAACTGTGTGTGATATACATACGAAAGGAAATGATTTTATGGGATTCACCGGGTGGGATGTACATATGAACGGAAATGATTGGGTTTCGATGCCTCACCTGATCGCACACGAGCCCATTTGGCCCCAGCTTGTGTCCTATCCTCGACGGTTTCTGGGTCGTGTTGGAAGGACCCCCCCTATCGCCCACACTCACTTGGCGATGGTTCCAAATGCCATCGCGGAAAGGGGTTAAAAACCGTTTGTATAGAATGTCGCTGTACGAGTGTTTTCTTGTGACAAATTATCTTGCAGCCAAACAACTCTGTTACTTACAATTTCAGCACTTGCACACATTACCTTGCTGAAAACCACTTGTCATTTCCTTCTGCTCCTTGTTGGGTTCGACACTCTTACTTATCAAAAAGAGCTACAATTGATCCCATATACTTGTGGGTCATCAAGGATATTTTCTAGCGTTGTTTCCGGGGAGTGAAGCGCCTTTGGTATGTGGACTTTGGTAAGGAAACATTTATATAGCGTGCTGAAATTTACTGTCACTTGTTACTATGGAAAACAATCCTTTGAGGGGTTTGTTCGGGGTATTGTCACCTCGACCGGAACCACAATTGGCTACCCCTCAACCTATTCCACCTATGGAAAATATTGAATATGAAATTCCTTCTGGTATGATAGAACAACTACTAGCCAATCCTTATGCAGGAGATGGAACTGAACATCCTGATATGCACCTGATATATGTGGAACAAATTTGTGGATTTTTTAAGATTGCAGGATTACCCGGAGATGAAGTTAAGAAGAAGTTTTTTCCTTTATCTTTGAAGGGAAAAGCATTGGCATGGCATAGGCTATGCGATGATATTGGATCTTGGAATTGGAATCGATTGAAATTGGAGTTCCACCAAAAAATTTATCCTATGCATCTAGTTCATCGTGATCAGAATCACATATATAATTTTTGGCCTCATGAAGGAGAAAGTATCGCTCTATCTTGGGAGAGGCTTAAGTCAATGTTATATAAATGCCCCAATCATGAGCCCTCAAGAGAAATTATTATCAAGAATTTTTATGCTCGGATTTCTCATAATGATCGATCCATGCTTGATACTTCTTGTGCTTGTTCTCTTATTAAGAAGACTATTGAATTCTGGTGGGATCTTTTGGAAAGAATTAAATGCAACTCTAAAGATTGTGAACTTGACAAAGGTAAAGAGTGAGGTATTAAGCTTAAGTATGATGGTATTAAATCTTTTATGAATACCGATGCTTTTCTAAAGTTTAGCACTAAATATGGACTTGACTCTGAGATAGTAGCCTCCTTTTGTGAATCATTTGCTACTCATGTTGATCCCCCTAAATAGAAGTGGTTTAAATATCACCCACCTATTGAAGAAGAAATTAAAGAACTGGTACTAGCTAAAGAGGAAACTATACTTTATAATTTTGATCCAGTTGTTCCTACTGCTTATATTGAGAAACCACCTTTCCCTGTTAGGATGAAGGGACATGCTAAAGTTTCAACTATGGTCAACAAAATTTATATTAGAACACCTAAACCTAATGAACAAATTAAAGTAGAGCCTAGTGTTGCCACGGTTAAGGACCTCTTGGAAGAAAATATAGATGGGCATGTTATTTACTTCTATAATGAAGCTACTAGAAGCGCCAAACCCAATAAGACAGATAATCATAGACCCGTTGTTGTCATGCACGTTGTCTCACCTAAAATAGGATATCACTATTATCATGGTTTATGCGACATAGGTGCTAGCGTCAGTGCTATTCCCTTTAACTTATATCAAGAAATTATGAATTTCATAGTACCCGCTGAAATAGAAGAAATAGATGCTACTACTAAACTTGCTAATAGAGACACCATCATACCACTTGGATTGTTAAATATGTTGATGTCTTGTGTGGAAAAATAAAATACCCTACTGATTTTCTTATTCTTGGTTCATGATTTTTGCCCATTATTTTTGGTAGACCTTTCTGGAACACCGTTAATGCTAAAATAGATTGTGACAAACAAACTGTCGGTGTTAGTTTTGGTGATGAGTCTCATGAGTTTAACTTTTCCAAGTTTAGTAGAAAACCTCATAAAAAGAATAGCCTAGTAAGGATGAAATAATTGGGCATGCTTCTATTTCTGTTCCTCCTACTGATCCTCTAGAACAATATTTGCTAGACCATGAAAATGATTTACATATGCATGAAAGAAATGAAAAAGATCAGATTTTCTTTGAACAACGTCCTCTGCTTAAACACAATTTGCCTATTCAAACTCTAGGAGGTCCTCCTCCAACGAAAGGTGATCATGTGTTTGAATTAAAAAAATTGCCAAACACTTTGAAATATGCTTATCTTGATGAGAAGAACATATATCCTGTTATTATTAGTGCTAACCTTTCAGAACATGAAGAAGAAAGATTATTGAAAGTTCTAAGGTAGCACCGAGCTGCTATTGGATATACTCTTGATGATTTAAAGGGCATTAGTCCCACTCTATGTCAGCACAAGATTAATATGGAACTCGATGCTAAACCCGTTGTTGATCACCAACGTCGGTTAAATCCAAAGATGAAAGAAGTGGTAAGAACGGAAATATCAAAACTTCTCGAAGCAGGTATAATCTATCCTATAGTTGATAGTAGATGGGTAAGTCCTGTTCGTTGTGTCCCCAAGAAAGGAGGTATTACTGTTGTTCCTAATGATAAGAATGAACTTATTCCACAAAGAATTGTTACATGCTATTGAATGGTAATTGATTGTAGAAATTAAATAAAGCAACTAGAAAAGATCATTACCCTCTGCCTTTTATCAATTAAATGCTAGAAAGATTATCTCAGCACACACATTTTTGCTTCCTTGATGGATATTCTAGTTTTTCACAAATACATGTTTCTCAACCTAATCAAGAAAATACCACCTTCACTTGTCCCTTAGGAACTTATGCTTATAGATGTATGCCTTTTGGTTTATGCAATGCACTTACTACCTTTCAAAGATGTATGACTGCTATATTCTCTGACTATTGTGAAAAGATTGTTGAGGTTTTCATGGATGACTTTTCTGTTTATGGGAAGTGTTTGGATGATTGTTTAAGCAATCTTGATCGAGTTTTGCAGAGATGCAAGCAAACCAATCTTGTCTTGAATTGGGAGAAGTGCCACTTTATTGTTAATGAAGGTATAGTTTTGGCCCATAAAATTTCTGAAAGAGGTATTGAGGTGGACAGAGCTAAGGTTGATGCAATTGAGAAAATGCCATGTCCTAAAGATGTCAAAGGTATTCGTAGTTTCCTAGGTCATGATGGTTTCTATAGTATATTTATCAAAGACTTATCTAAAATTTATAGGCCCCTTAGAAATCTTTTCCAAAAGGATGTTCCTTTTGTTTTTGATGATGATTGTTTAGAAGCCTTTCAAACACTCAAGAAAGCCTTAATTTCTGCACCTGTTGTTTAATCACCCGATTGGAACTTGCCTTTTGAAATTATGTGTGATGCTAGTAATTATGTTGTTGGTGCTGTTCTAGGCCAAAGAGTTAATAAGAAACTGAATGTTATTCATTATGCTTGTAAGTGCATCTAGTGCCACCCCTAGTTGGTTTTGGAGTATTGACGACATACCTAGTCGAGGGACTAATGTGTTTGTGAGAATTGCAGGATAACACAGGTAGAAGTCCCTCATTGATTCGGTTTTCCTACCAGAGATGACCCCTAAAAATGTAAGAAGACATTGAAGACAAAGGTGGTATGTGAAGACATTCACATTGAAGACTATGACAAGAGAAGACATCGCATGAAGACTATGGAGCGCGAAGACTTAGTTCTTTCGTCGTTCTTTTTCTTCTTTGTTGAGTCATAGGAACCACCGTACTGTTAAGTGGGGTCCAAGAGAACTAGTCAGAATGACTGAAGTGATGCTTAACCAAAATCCTATGTCTTCGAGTGAAGACTATGAGAGCAAATCTTGTCCAGAGTTGGATAAGTCAGCTTTGCTTGTAGCCCAAGTAAAGTTGTTGTGTGTGTTTGAAATCTGACCGTTGGAACACGTGTCAGTTCCTTAGTGACCCAGGGTCATTTCGGACAAATCAGGCCGAGTTGCCTAGTGGCTATAAATAGCCCACCCCCTACAACCATAAACAGTTGTCTTCTTAGAGTTAGAGTACGGCTTTTGACGTTTGAGAGCAACCCACCTCGAAGCCTTTGAGAGAGAATTCCTTGCGAGGATAAAGCCCTAAACACCCAGAGCCAAAGAGTGTTAGGCATCACTTATGTCTTCCTGTCTGTGTGATCTGAAGACTTATTACACTTGAGGACTGCGAATCCTCCAGCCAGTTAGGCGTCGCGTTCTGAGCATCCAAGAGTCATTGTGGATCGCCGGTGAACAAAGTCTGTGAAGGTTTGGAAGTCTACCTTGAAGACTTACCAGAGTGATTGGGCGAGGTCTGTGTGACCTTAGCTCAAGGGGAATACGGTGAGGACTAAGTGTCCTGAGCTGCGTGTTCAGGACTAGGTGTCCGGGACTGAGTGTCCTCAGGTTTAAATACCTATCCGCCCTAACCAGACGTACAACTGTTACCGCAGTTGGAACTGGTCTACCAAACCTTTGTCTTCATCACGCACACTGGTTCTATCCTTTCCCATCTCTTTATTTACAGTTGGCTCTTGTGAAGTCAGTGCCTATTTGCATTATCCATTTGTCTTCACTGTGTACCTGATCTTAATTGCCTAGCTGCTATTAGTCATTGTGCTTTCACTTCATTGAATACTTCACTATGGTCTACCTAGTGTAGTCTACCTTCCGCTGCATGGTAATAGGTTCATTTCTATCATTTGTCTTTGAAACTTCCATGTTTTGAAGACTTTCATAAAAATCGCCTATTCACCCCCCCTCTAGTCGATATAACGCACTTTCAATTGGTATCAGAGCAAGGTACTCCCTTGTTCTGTGTGATTTAGGTTTAACCGCTTGGAGTTTTAGTTATGTCGACCACATGAATGAAGATTGTGTCATGCCCCATCTTTGACGGTCACGAGTATCCCAAGTGGAAGGCCATGATGAAGAAGCACCTCATGGCGACAAACAGCGAGCTGTGGACCATCACTGAGATTGGTCTGACCGAATTGTGCAAGATGGCGGAAGCTGATGACATTCGCAAGTACACTCTTCTCAACCTCACGGCGAAGGACGTCATCTGCTCCTGTCTGTGTCAAAATCAGTTTAGGAATATCATGCATCTCGATCATGCGAAGCTTATCTGGGACCGTCTCTCTGAGGTCTATGAAGGTCATCGAACTCGTCATGATCCTTGGTTTGAGGACTTTAAGGAATCTCTCAAAGCGATGACATTCGAACCAGAATCATCATCTTCTGCATCATGCCTTATGGCAAAAGATGCTAAGGTAATTAAATGCTATCTATCTGAATCTAGAGATGATGAATCTGGTGATGAATTTGGACCCAGCTATGCAAAACTTGCTTCCCTTGCCACTAAACAATAGAAAGCTATGGAACATATTCAAAAATTGTTAGACAAAAGCGATGACCTGTTTGGACGCTGAAATGACTCGATCTCAGTCCTTAATTGAAGACATAAAAATCTTCATGTTAAGTATGAGGAACTTGAAAGTCGTCATGAAACACTCTCAACAACTCATGAAAAGCTTTCCTATGATTATCTTCAAAGGAAGCAAGAACTCGAGAAATTGAGAGCGGCTCCTGAAGATCTTCAAAAGGAAAACGAGTAACTTCGCGCTGAACAGATCAGTCCCGCTCAGGAAGGATTTGAACCACCATGTCTTAAATGCCTTGAGCGTGATAACGCTACTTCTGTTGCTGAATGTTCTACTGCTGCTACTGTTGCAATATCTTCAACTGTTGATGTGGTAACTAACCCCTCTGCTGAGGATACCACTGCTATTGCTGATGAGAATGCTAGGTTGAAGACATTGCTTGAAACAGGGATGTACAAAAGTCTCAAAGGGCGTCAGACACTTTGTGATGTCCTCAAAAGGCAGATCCTGAACCGAAACCCTAGGAAAGAGGGTGTTGGGTTCGAAAGGAAAATGAATGCTGATGGCTCTTACTGGAAACCTGAGTAGTACCCCAAAACCACATGGGTTGCTGCAAACGAACCTTCAGCGGATCCATCCACCCTATCTGGCTTCACTTGTGCTAATCCCTTTGTTATTGATGAATCCTTTGATGCAAACTATAAACTGTTTAAGAATCAGAATGGTGAAGTGTTTGCCAGGTATATTGGTACTAACTGCAGGAATGGGCCGCCTATGAAGAAGGTCTGGGTGCCGAAAAGGTGTTTGGAGAATCTTCCTGTGAATGTCGTCATGACACCACAAGTGAAGAAGACAAATCCCAGACCACAGGCTTCATACGGCCCAAAGGCTTCATACAGACAGAGGACTCACCTGAGTCGCACTAACGCAAATGTTTTGCAGGGAAACCATACTCAGGCCTGTGAATATGAGCGCGTTTCATCAAACCGCCATGTTCATAAGACCAAGAACTATTTTGCTTATTCTTATGAGTACTATTGTCCACCTGCAAGACTTTTTGCTAGGGCTCCAAAGCCAAAGTTCTCAGATGCTGCACTTAGACTCATTGCTTCGAAGCCACCCTTGAAGATGTGGGTGGCTAAGAAAGCTTAACTCTCTTTTGCAGGCAAAGGTCTCCAGTCAAAAACCAAAATCGTATGACGCTATTGCTGGGGACCTTAAACATCTTGTAGGGCGCAAGATCAAATGCCCAAATGGTCTTATTATGTACTTTGTTCCTGAATCGCTTGCTACTCGCCCTATCAGTCCAAATCTCGACCTAAGCTTTCATAATCTACTGGTTCGTCAAATGTTTTTGCTTCACAATTCTCTTCATGAAGCCTATCCCCCTAACTGCACTGTAGGGTACGACACCAGCTGCTTCAGGATGGATTATTGATAGTGGGTGTACCAATCACATGACTGGCAAGCGAAGCCATCTTATGGACTCAACACTACGTCCATCTGACAAAAGTCACATCACATTTGCTGACACTGGTAAAAGGAAGGTATTGGGTCTAGGTAGAGTTGCAATCTCAAAGGATCAACACATGGATAAAGCCATGCTTGTTGAATCCCTTGGTTTCAACTTAATGTCTGTTTCAATGCTTTGCGATTTAAACATGATTGTGATGTTTGGAAAATATCGTTGCCTTGTACTAATGGAATCTGACAAGTCTCTAGTGTTTGAAGGGTATCGGAAAGATGATTTGTACATGGTAGATTTCTCAGCAGGACCAAAACTTGCCGTACGTCTTCTAGCTAAAGCTTCTGAATGATGGCTCTGGCATCGGAGGCTAGGACATGCTGGCATGAGGAACCTCCACACCCTTGCAAGGAAGAAACATGTCATAGGCATCGAGGGCATCAAGTTCAAGAAGGATCACTTATGCGGTGCCTGTGAAGCAGGGAAGATGACGAGGGCCAAGCATCCCTCGAAGACAATCATAAGAACGACTCAACCCTTCGAACTGCTCCACATGGATCTTTTCGGTCCCACTCATTACTCAACTGTTACTACTACTGCCTGTCTCTATGGCTTTGTCATTGTTGATGATTATTCAAGATATACTTGGGTGCATATAATCCTCTACAAGACTGAAGTGCAGGATGTCTTCAGACGCTTCGCCAATCAAGCCATGAACAACTATGGCGTCAAGATCAAGCACATCAGAAGTGATAACGGCACTGAATTCAAGAACACTGGTCTAGACACTTATCTTGATACTTTGGGAATTACACATGAATTCTCAGCTCCGTACACACCACAACAGAATGGCGTCATGGAACGCAAGAACAAAACACTTATTGAGATGGCCCGGACGATGCTTGATGAATACAAGACTCCAAGAAAGTTCTGGCCTGAAGCCATTGATACTGCATGCCATATCATCAACCGTGTTTATCTTCACAAGCTTCTAAACAAGACATCCTATGAGCTCCTTACTGGCAAGAAGCCAAATGTCAGTTACTTCAGAGTGTTTGGTGCCAGGTGCTGGATCAAGGATCCACATCACACTTCAAAATTTGCGCCAAAAGCACATGAAGGTTTTATGCTTGGATATGGAAAGGATTCGCACTCCTACAAAGTCTTCAACATCTTTCATTATAAAGTGGTTGAAACAGTGGATGTGCGGTTCGATGAGACGAACGGCTCACAAAGAGAGCACCTGCCAAATGTGCTAGATGAAGTTCCATCCAATGAATCAATAAAACTTATGGGAACTAGAGAAATCATACCGTCTGAAGCTCAGCCTAAAGAGGAACTTATCATCTCCGCACCTGAGCGACCTGAAGACAATGATCAAACTGAAGACAATGCTCAGCCTGAAGACAATCCTTCTAACGATGACAATGATCAACAAGAGCAAAATCTTCGTCCTGTACATCCTCGTGTTGCAAATGAAGTACAGATTGAGAAAATAATTGATAGCATCAATGCACCAGGTCCACTCACTCGTTCAAGGGCAACACAGCTAGCAAATTTCTGTGGGCACTTCGCATTCGTCTCAATATCTGAACCCAAGAAAGTTGAAGAAGCCTTCTTGGAACCTGAATGGATTCAAGCTATGCAAGAAGAGCTTCAACAGTTTGAGCTGAATAATGTATGGGAACTGGTTAAGCGTCCTGATCCTCGCAAGCACAATATAATAGGCACCAAATGGATATATCGCAACAAGCAAGATGAGCATGGTCAAGTTGTCAGAAACAAAGCTCGTCTCGTTGCTCAAGGGTACACTCAGGTTGAAGGGATTGACTTCGATGAAACATTTGCTCCTGTGGCTAGACTTGAAACCATACGCATACTGCTGGCCTATGCAAATCATCATAACATTCTTCTGTATCAAATGGATGTGAAGAGCACCTTTCTCATTGGCAAGATTGAAGAAGAAGTGTATGTTGCACAACCGCGTGGCTTTGAAGATCCAAAACATCCTGACATGGTGTACAAGCTCAACAAGGCACTGTACGGCCTCAAACAAGCCCCTCGGGCTTGGTATGACACACTCAAGTTGTCACATCCCTAGTTCTGGTATGACCTAGGCTAGCTAGTCATGTGTGCATCATGTTTAAATTCCATTTAAATTTGAAATGAGGATTTGTGAAACCCTCAGAATCATCTCTGGAAATGACCCAAATAAAAAGTGCTCCAAAAGTCTCCAAGAAAATGTTCATGTTGCTCTCTGAAAATATTGGACAGAGATAAAAATCAAACCAATATTATTAGGAGCTCATAGATATTTATTTTGGGCATTTGGATTTAATGAATAATTATTTGCTTTGGATATATATTTGTTATATATATATAATATGTCCAAAAATTATGTTAGTTGTTGAGGAGCTCTGGAATAATACCACTAGCTCCTGCAAAAATTGGCATAAGTAAATAAAATGATTTAGTATTTTATTAAATCCAAACAAATGTCAGAAAATTAGAAAACAGAAACAAAAATAAAAACACAGAAAGCTTACCTGGCGCCTCAGCCGGCCCAGTGGTGCGGCCCACTGGCCCAACCGCCAATCGTCGTCCTCCTGGCGACGACAAAAGGACAGGGGCACGCACCGGCGCGCGCGGCCACGTAGCCGGCCGTGGCCACGTCTCCCCGCCACCTCCTGCTTCCCCTCCTCGTCGCACTGGCCTCCCTGGACGACGCCACGCGCCGCCCCGGCTCCCCTCGCTCTCAGCCATGCTCATTCCCTTCCCTTTCTCTCTATCACGAGCATCACCGAACAAGCCGTCGCCGCCACTCGCTGTTGACGCGCTCCCCGCCGTTCCCTCGCCCTCCTTCGAGTCCACGAGCTCTGCGCCGTCACCTGCTACCTCTCCATCGAGCCACACGCCTCGGGAGGCCCTGGAGCATCGCCATCGCCATTGTCTTCAAGCTTCGGCCGACGAGATCGCTGTCGTTGCTCCGGCTGCCCCAAGCCTTCCTCGAGCTCGCCGATGACGCCGTTGGATTCGCTGTGAGCCCGGCCGTCGAACCCCCCCTTCTCCCCTGCCTCCCCGTGCCCCGCAGGCCGATCCCGCTCGCGCCCGAACTCCGGCCGCCGCCCAAGTGGTTGCCGCCGTCGATTTAGGCCGTCTCCGGTGAAACGGAGGGCACCAGTGGATGCGCGCGAGCACCAGCTCCTCGGAGATGGTCTCCGCGGCCCATTTGGTCGCCGGAGACGCGTTTCCGATGCCCTCCGCCGCGTCTGGCTCGCCGGCGTCAAGCCGCCGGTGGCTTTGACCCGCTGACCGGGGTTGACCCTCCCCCTTGTGTCACTGACGCGTGGGCCACCCCCCTGACATCTTTAGTTAGTATTAGATTAACACTAATTAATCTAGGTTAGTTACCTAGTTAGTCACTGACTAGTGGGCCCGGCGCCCACTAATCCTAATTAGACTAACTAAACCCCATGTTAACTAACTGAGTCACTGACGTGTGGACCCCACACGTCAGGTTTGACTTGGTCAGCGCTGTTGACTTGCTGACGCAAGCATGACACAGTGCTGACGCAATTAATCCTTTTCTGGTATTAAAATTAATCAGGAAATTCCAGAAAATGATATAAACTTCAAAAATTCATAGAAATTCAACTGTAGCTCAGATTGAAATAATTTATATATGAAAAATTATCAGAAAAATTCAATCTATCCATCTGTACCATTTTCATGCATGAAAAACCAATATATACATGCTGTATAAGGGAAACACTAAAATGGCATATTTAAGAGCTTATGTTAAAGATGCATTTGAACCTTTAGTTCAAATGGACTTTAACCAATTGAATGCGGGTTGCATTAGCTCAAACAACATCACATCTTCATGCCATGTTCATGCATCATAATGTTGCATATGCTTGTGTTTGATTTCCGACACCGTTCCTTCTCGATAGGTCCTGCTCCGGAAAGTGTTCGAGAGTACCTATCAGTGGAGCAGTGCCCCCCCTGTTGATCTACCAGGCAAGCAAACCCCCTTGTTCATTCCAATACAATCCTACTCTCTCGCTCCTGCTCTCATTATTGCATTAGGACAACAACGATTCAACTGCTACTTTATGCTGCGGTAGTTGAACCCATTCCTCTACATGACCTGTCATTGCCACAGTAAATATTAAAACCCACTAGCATGTGTAGGAGTTGATTGAGCCATGTTGTGTTCTTGCCATGCCATGCCTGCTATTGCTTAGAGTTGTGTCAGGTCTGATTCATCGGGAATGAATTGGAGTGGTACGATATGTTCTGGTGCTGAGAGTTAAGCGTGTGAACACGATTTGGTAAAGGTAGCGGTGAGAGGCCATGTAGGACTACATGGTGGGTTCTCTCACTGGAACCGTCCTTAAGCACTGAGTTCTGTGTATGTTGTCCAATGACTAGCTACTACCACACATTGGGCTCCGGCCACTCCAAGCTCTCTCGACTTATTAACCAACTTGATCTTTGTCCAGGAGTTGCAATTAGTTTCTGGTGTTTGTAGGTAGTGTTAGTAGTCTACCAAGTGGCACCCGGCCAGGTGGGCTTGGGACAGACTAGGCACAAGTGGCACGGTGTACCAAGCGTAGATCCATCCGGCGAGGTGGGCTCGGGAACCCTGCACACATCGTTTGGGGCCGTGAGCGACACCCCGGCCGGATCTCCTTGCGGATGGAACCCGAATAGGCGATAAACCTGGACTAGAGTCTTGTGTGGTTAGTCAGGTCGTGGCCGACACCCTCGCCAGGCTTCCGCTTGAAGGTTGCCGAGATACATGACGTGTACATGGTGATAAGTGGTGAGAGCGTGTGTGAAGAAGTACACCCCTGCAGGTTTATCATGATCTATTCGAATAGCCGTGTCCTCGGTTACGGACTTCTTGGATGCTTACGTGGTACATAGACAACTTGAAGTGGATACTCTAAAATGCTCAAGACAAGTGTGAGTGCTATGGATGGCCTTCTCGTAGGAAGACGGGAATGAATCCATAGTAGTGTATTGACGTGGTGATTAGTGGACTCGTGTGCGCCACCTCAAAAGAGTTACCAGTAGTCGTAGTACAGGATAGCCACTGAGTCAAAGCTGGCTTGCCGCAACTAAACTCCACATTACCTTCTTGATACAAGTGCATGTATGATAGGATCTGATGTAAGTCTTGTTGAGTACCTTTGTACTCATGTTGCTTTATTTATGTTTTTGCAGCGGAGACTTCGGTCTTACTAGTTTACGTGGACTTCGACAAGTAGCTTGTACCTCAGCTACGATCTTGATCGGATGTTGTAGATAGCCAGGCTCTTCAGCCTTTTTCATTTGTAGTTGTCTGTACTCAGACATGTAATGCTTCCGCTTGTTGCTTGTATGCTCTGAATGATGGGTCATGTGACCCCTGTTTGTATTTAATGCTATGTGGTTCTTCTAAGCCTTTATCTATATGAGTTTGCATTATGTTGTGATGCCATGTTGTACCTCACATACTTGCATGTTATGCGTACGTGTGACGTGTATTGCTATGTGTGGGATCCGACAATCTAGTTGTTTGTCCTTGGCAGCCTCTCTTATGGGGAAATGTAGTCTAGTGCTTCCTTGAGCCATAGTAGTCCGCTACAGCCCGGTTCACCGGAGTCCTGCTAGCCCAGCACTACTGCTCAGAACACTTGACTGGCCGGCATGTGTTCCACTTCGTTCCTGTGTCTGTCCCTTCGGGGAAATGTCACGCGGTGACTTCCGGAGTCCTTTTAGCCCAGTGCTACAGCCCGGATTCATATGCTGTTGACCGACATGCTCGATGTGATTCATGTATGCCTGTCCCCATAGGTTAGCACCGCTTTGGGTTCACGACTAGCCATGTCGGCCCGGGTTCTTTGTCATATGGATGCTAGCGACACTATCATATACGTGAGCCAAAAGGCGCAAACGGTCCCGGGCCAGGTAAGGTGGCACCCGTGGGAATACCGTGCGTGAGGCCGCAAAGTGATATGATGTGTTACATGCTAGATCGGTGTGACTTAGGATCGGGGTCCCGACACAAATACTTCCTGAAGAGCAAAGGCTTCAAACCTGGTTCCCTAGACCCCACTCTCTTCACGAAGACATATGATGGTGAACGGTTTGTGTGCCAAATATATGTGGATGACATTATCTTCGGCTGCACCAATCAGAAATACACTGGCGAGTTTGGATATATGATGCAAGAGCAATATCAGATGTCCATGATGGGTGAGCTGAAGTTCTTCCTTATTCTTCAAATACGTTAGCAATGCAACGGCATCTTCATATCTCAAGAGAAGTATCTCAAAGATTGCCTGAAGAAATTTGGGATGCAAGACTGCAAAGGCTTCACGACTCCAATGCCAGCCAAACATCATCTGGGTCCCGACGACAATGGTAAAGAGTTCGATCAAAAGGTATACCGCTCCATGATTGGTTCTTTACTTTATCTATGTGCATCTAGGCCAGATATTATGCTTAGTGTTTGCATGTGTGCTCGATTCCAAGCGGCACCAAAGGAATCGCATCACTTAGCTGTGAAGCGAATTCTTCGATATTTGGCTCACACCCCAACATTAGGATTATGGTATCCAAAGGGCTCAGAGTTTGATCTGGTTGGATTCTCGGATGCTGATTATGCTGGTGACAAGGTGGATCGCAAATCTACATCAGGCACATGTCATTTTCTGGGACGATCACTTGTATGTTGGTCTTCAAAGAAGTAGAACTGTGTATCTCTCTCCACTTCTGAATCTGAATACATTGCTGTTGGATCTTGTTGCGCTCAGCTTCTATGGATGAAGCAAACACTCAAAGATTATGGCATTCATCTGAAGAAAGTGCCACTCTATTGTGATAAGAAAGCGCCATCAAGATTGCCAAGAACCCAGTTCAGCACTCGAAGACAAAGCACATTGAAATTCGTCATCATTTTCTCAGAGATCATGTTGTGAAGGAAGACATTGATATCATACACGTCAACACTGAAGATCAATTGGCAGATATCTTCACCAAGCCCTTGGATGGGAAGAGGTTTTGCAAGTTACGGTGTGAGCTAAATATCTTGGAATCCTCAAATGTCCTGTGATCAGGCACACATCCTAACACTTATGCATATTGATGACTTAGATGTGCAACACACGAAGTAAAGTATATCTTCAATCAACGAAGACATACATTCTAAGTGTGAATACATTAATGTGGAATTTGACTTCGGAGCGCCACGATAATTGTGCACCGTGTCTGGGTCTAATACTTCCTATACGGTGGGTAACGCCACCACCAAATTCTTCTGCTTGAAGTGTTTCACCCATGCGTTACATTTGCTATGTCTTCACATTTTGTTTGTCTTCATTCTCAACTTGTCTTCATGATTATCTTCACTATATTAGTTTGATTGTCTTTCTCACATATATATATATACTAGTGTTCTGTCCTCTACAGCATTCACTTATAGCTATGTCTTCTTGTTGAAACTTTTGAACTAAGTGAATGTGATCGGACCCTAACCTCTCTATGCTTTCTATCTCCAACGCTATCTCTCCAAATCATATGCATTCTATTGAAACTGTCGAATATTCCTTGTCAGCAGAAGATACACAGACAAACATTAAGTCCGTTTTCAATGCTAATTCCTTCACCTGAAACCCGGAGAAGTGGGAACGACCACCCGACAATTCAGGTGTGTGTGGGAAGGTGGGACAACTCCAAGTATGTTGCATGTTTGCCACATGTTCCTCAGATGTGAACCGCTAGGGGCACCTACGTAATTACGCTATGCCGCACACTCCCTTATAAATACATGTCCCCTGCAGTCAAGAAAACCTTCGTCCACCTCTCCACCTCGTCAAACCCTAGCGCCCCCGCTAGCTCTCGACGACGCTGGCGAGGAAGCGCTTAGCTACCGCGACTTCTCCGACGCTGTCCTCACGCCGGCCGCGGACATCATCTTCTCCGTTGCCGCCGTAGGTGTTCTCCGTCGCCAAGATAGGGCATGGTAGATTGAACTGCTCAGTCTCCTACTCTTCCCATCTAGCATTTCTTCGCGTGAATTCTTACAACATCACATTAACTGTCCCGAAGCCAGTTCTTGTCTGTCCAGCAAGCAAAAGCCTTTGAAGCCTTTGAATGTGGTGAAGCCATTCAGTTTGAAGTTCATGGCTACAGAGAAATCAGTAAGGAAGGGTGGCAGACAGTGTCGTGGGGGAACGTCAAGAGATTTGCCTGGTGACCTCTCAGAACTTTACAAGACAGATCCTGAAGAGGATTACAATCAGCGCAAGACCCGAATCCAATGGATACGAAGATATTGGGCAGAACAATGGTTCAAGTACAGGTTTGTGACCCAGGAATATGCTGAGAAAAATGCCATCAAACGGCCATGGGGAGACATGCTATACAGAAATCTTCAACCCAGGTCCAGAGATGAAGCCATTGAACAAGGCTTCTATCCCTGCATGGTCCGTGGACCACAGCCTACGGATGCACACCCATCGTCATTGCTATGGTGTCGTGACGACAATCTGTTCAAACGCAACTTCCAGTTTGCCAAGAATTCGTCTAAGAAAAACAAGAAGTCATTGGACTAGACTTCAACCCTGGTCCTTCTGCTCCCTGTGCCGATGGCACCCGCGAAGCTGAACCCAATCTTGTTGGGCCCTTCTACAACCTGGAAGGTCTCATCATTCATATCATGGTTCAAGGGATAGCCGTGGATGAGCCTGCAGATGACACTGAATCTAATGAAGCGCCTGCACCGCCGAAGCCAAAGAAACTGAAGAAGCCTAAAGCTTCAAAGCCTGCCTCAGCACCAAAAATCTCACGGGCGAAGCCACTGGCTACTGCACCTCCTGAAGACAATGTGCAGTTTGAAGATTTGTCATGCATCTCCAAGCCCTCGAGAGTAAAGATGCCTTTGCAACACACCAGCCAAGAACTAACTGCTGCTGCTATTCTGCACAACGACGCCATTGATCTGTCCAGCGATGAAGATCTTACAGATGACGCTCTTGAGCAACTGATGAAGAGCAAAGAAGAAGCAAAAATCTTCAATGATTTGCCTCTCTTTGATGTGGCAATAGTCCATAACTTCATTGATGAGTGGTTTGACACGCCCAACCTCAGCTTTGAAGATCTTCAACTTCCAATTGGCCTTAGTGTCACCTTCACTGGCGCCATAGCTTCTGAGCTAACTCTAGCTCAGCGCATCGTTGAACTGAAGCAAAAGATAGACTATGAGAAAGCTCAATTCAAGAAGCACATGGCCAAGCTTAGCATGCAAGATGTCAAAAACCTCCAGATCATGCTGCACGAGCTCAAGGAAGCCTTTCTCAAGAAGCGTGAAGAAGCTCAAGGCTCTCGTGAGCGCATGAAGATCCTGGCAGACAAGTGTGTGCAAGCCTACAATGAGGCTGAGAAGCGCAAGGCTCTTGGTCGTCCTGGCATCGATCCCAGGATGGCTCCAAAGAAGAAGAAGAAGCCAGCTGTGGCCGAACCCGAAGCACCAAGGCAAGAAGCACATCCCATTGTCTTCCCAGCCAGCATGACCGGCTCGAAGCCAAAGGTCAGGTCAGCCGCTTCAGAACTGAAGAAGACGAGGAATGCTGAGGCTGAAGCGAGAAAGAGGAAACATCCTGAAGCCTCTGATGCTGCTCCCTCCTAGAAGAAGCGCAAGACCAAGAAGGATCGGGCTGCTCCCACAAAGCCCTTAGTTGTTGAACCTATCTCCATGGCTCGCCCTGCAGCTGAACATCAAGAGCGCCAACTGATTGTCCATGAGCCTGCTTCCACAGAGGCTCATGAAGCTGAAGACATTCCAGCAGTTGATCCCACCGCTACTGAAGACATTGGTCACCATGACAATGTTGAAGATGATGTAGTTCTTCCTCAGATCGAGCACCAACTGGTATCATCGCCTGTGCTTACGCACAGCGACGTCATCAGCATTGGTCATCCTTTGACGCCAATTGACCACCCCGCCAAGAAGAAGAAGATGACCTTGAGGCCCAGCCAACTCCATCTTCAAAGGCGTCGCCAGCGTTACGCAGGCTTCGCAAAGGACCAAGGCCTCAAGTCTCTCTTTTGAGTGTTCCAGAAGGAGAAGTGCCTCACCAATCTGTTGCACGTCAAGTATTTCAAGATTCCACTCCCACTGTGAATGTCTCTGAGTCTGAGGCTAAAGCTGCTGAAGACATTCCGGCTTCATCAGCCGATGACACACAAGAAGAAGAACGTGTCCCTACTCCCCCCATTACCGAAGAAGCTGTTCTCGAGGAGAACGTGTTTGTGCCCGACCCTCCAGCTTCTAAAGTGGACGTTGAGAATCCTGAGGCTGCCACCACCAACACCAATGAAGCCAATGACGTAGTCATGGCTGAAGCAAATGTGGAGCCTGCACCTGAAGTCAATGTGGCCCCTGAAGCCCATGAAGACAATGCCAATGCCCCTGTTCCCCCTCCAAGACCTCACACAATGGAGCTGGCATTTGATCGTGGTCAGCCGGTTATGGTTCGATGGCCCATTCTGACTCCTCCGCCTGCTGCTGGTCCACAATTTGAGTACCACGTCGCGCACAGGCCTCATGTCCAAAAGCCCAAGCCAAGACTTCCACGATTCCCAGGCACTGCCACTTCACCTGGGGTCTTCAATGCGAATGGCTTCGTGGCACATAATACCTTCTTCAACAGCTCCAAGAACCCTTATACCAAACCTCGCATTTCTTCAGATCGGTTCTGGAGCTATCAGCAGTGCAACTACTATTCATGTGTCCTATACAATCAAGGGCGCATATTTCCACATATGCGCCTCGACTCTGAAGCTATGGATGGTCTGCCCTGCCTCGAAGAAGCATTGGACTGTTTCAGAGATGCTGGTCTGTTGTAGTTCATCACCGACAAGGAGCACTGGACTGAGGAATTGTTGCTTCAATTCTATGCCACTCTTCACATCCGAGGCTACAATAGGGATCCGAAGACTTGGATCCTTGAGTGGATGACAGGCAATGTCCATCACAAAGATAAAGCTCTTGATATCATTGAGCTTACCGGCCTGCACACTCCTGGTGAATACTATGAACCAGGTTGTAAACAACATCAAAATGCCTTGGAAAGCATCTTTCAGAAGCCAGAACCCAACATGAGTCAAATGCTGAGCATGATGAAGCCTTTGCCTCAAGATGCTGAATATCCTAAGGAGTTCTTTGTTGAAGACCTAGAGTACCTGCCTTGCACCATCTACCACATCATCAGGAAGACTCTATGGCCTGTCAAAGGACACTCATCTGCAGCAAAGCTTGAAGGAGCAATGAAGACTTTGGTTTTCTATATCTTCAATGGCATCATCTTCAATGCTCAAGACTTCTTCATCAGGCAGTTGGCTGCGTCTAGCTCCGACATCTTTGGATTGAAATTGTATGCTCCATGGGTCATGCGTCTGATCAAGCGTCACTCAGCCTTCAACTATCAGCCATCTGCACGCAATCATCTTATATTCTTGCCCGAGGTTGATCTGTCAGTTGAAGCCATTTACCCAGAGCCTGCTAAGGATCCCATTTATCTTCATAATGCTGATCACCAAAGCTTCACCTAGCCCATTGAAGGAATTCTAGCAGTGTCTCGTGTTTATCCCCTTGCTGGAAACACACGTGCCCTGCCTTCCCTCACTGAAGCCACTGAAAGCACCATTGCCCAACGGCCCAAGAAGCGATCTCGTGTTCTCAACGACCGAGAGCTTCTGGTTGCCCTTCATCAGAAACAAGATAGGCATCATGACTGGATGAAGCGCCAAATGCAAAGCCTCTTGGTGGACGTAAACATGATTCACAATCTTGCCACCAAGAATGCCTTTGTTGCCCATGAAACCTGTCGGCGTACATGGAAAGGACTGACGCTTATGTGCTCTAAGGATGATCTTCAAGAGGATGGCTTCTCTGAATGCTTCATGTTTGACTCCACACCTCCAAGAAGGACTGTGCTGCAACGAAATCCGTCTCTTGAAGACTCTGAGTTCTCTTCCTCTGCGGCAACTGTGAATGCCAGAGTGATCGATGACGAAGACGATGCGACTTCACAGCCCCCTACTTCTGCACGCATCGATACTGCCCCGAGTTCGTTTGCACCGCCTAACAACACCGATGACCTTGCTTCTTCACCTACTCCTCATGGGAACGAGTAGATGCTCTATGTCTTCAAACCTTTTTGGTCCTTACTGACAAAAGGGGGAGAAGCATATGAGTTTGATAGTCTTCAAGCGGGTCCATATGGGTGGTTGCTTTATATTTTGCCTAGTGTTTACAACTCTCGTTTTGATACATTTGGTTATTTGAGTTGTAACACTTAAACTCTATGGTCGTCTGCTACTTATTTGCTATTCTGTGATGCGATGATAAATTCTGCATGTGCGACGATAAATTCTGCACTTAGATCATTTTGCAGACGTCCATTTTTCATTATGCATGTCATTATCTTCACATACTTTTCATGCATGATGAATTGTCATCATAAGTTGAAGAGGATCTCCACAAGTAGAACCTGCCATGTGCATTTGCATTCCAAAAGCAAATTACTTATATGCACATCTTCAGGGGAGCCCTTGCAACTTATGAAGACAATCCCCTATCCTTTACAATTTCACATATTACATTCCCCGTTGAAAACTTCAACTAGTTGGTCATCAATCACCAAAAAGGGGGAGATTGTAAGTGCATCTAGTGCCACCCCTAGTTGGTTTTGGAGTATTGACGACCAACCTAGTCGAGGGACTAATGTGTTTGTGAGAATTGCAGGATAACGCAGGTAGAAGTCCCTCATTGATTCGGTTTTCCTACCAGAGATGACCCCTAAAAACGTAAGAAGACATTGAAGACAAAGGTGGTATGTGAAGACATTCACATTGAAGACTATGACAAGAGAAGACATCGCATGAAGACTATGGAGCGCGAAGACTTAGTTCTTTCGTCGTTCTTTTTCTTCTTTGTTGAGTCATAGGAACCACCGTACTATTAAGTGGGGTCCAAGAGAACCAGTCAGAATGACTGAAGTGATGCTTAACCAAAATCCTATGTCTTCGAGTGAAGACTGTGAGAGCAAATCTTGTCCAGAGTTGGATAAGTCAGCTTTCCTTGTAGCCCAAGTAAAGTTGCCGTGTGTGTTTGAAATATGACCGTTGGAACACGTGTCAGTTCCTTAGTGACCCATGGTCATTTTGGACAAATCAGGTCGGGTTGCCTAGTGGCTATAAATAGCCCACCCCCTACAACCATAAATGGTTGGCTGCTCAGAGTTAGAGTATGGCTTTTGTCGTTTGAGAGCAACCCACCTCGAAGCCTTTAAGAGAGAATTCCTTGCGAGGATAAAGCCCTAAACACCCAGAGCCAAAGAGTGTTAGGCATCACTTAAGTCTTCCTGTCTGTGTGATCTGAAGACTTATTACACTTGAGGACTGTGAATCCTCCAGCCGGTTAGGCGTCGCGTTCTGAGCATCCAAGAGTCATTGTGGATCGCCGGTGAACGAAGTCTATGAAGGTTTGGAAGTCTACCTTGAAGACTTACCAGAGTGATTGGGCGAGGTCTGTGTGACCTTAGCTCAAGGGGAATACGGTGAGGACTAAGTGTCCCGAGCTGCGTGTTCAGGACTAGGTGTCCAGGACTGAGTGTCCTCAGGTTTAAATACCTATCCGCCCTAACTAGACTTACAACTGTCACCGCAGTTGGAACTGGTCTACCAAACCTTTGTCTTCATCACGCACACTGGTTCTATCCTTCCCATCTCTTTATTTACAGTTGGCTCTTGTGAAGTCAGTGCCTATTTGCATTATCCATTTGTCTTCACTGTGTACCTGATCTTTACTGCCTAGCTGCTATTAGTCATTGTGCTTTCACTTCATTGAATACTTGACTATGGTCTGCCTAGTGCAGTCTACCTTCCGCTGCATGGTAATAGGTTCATTTCTATCATTTGTCTTCGAAACTTCCATGTTTTGAAGACTTTCATAAAAATCGCCTATTCACCCCCCCTCTAGTCGATATAATGCACTTTCAATGCTAATAAAACTCTAGAGTGCTCAATGAAATTATGCTACCACTGAAAAAGAATTGCTAGCAGTGGTATTTGCTTGTGATAAATTTAGATCTTACATTGTTGATTGAAAAGTAGACTACTAGGAAAAGGCCTACTAGTGGCGCACCTGTTTTCGCTACTAATGGCGCACTACAGGTGCGCCACTAGTACCACGCCATTAGTATTTTTTACTAATGGCGCACCACATAGAAGTGCACCATTAGTAACATTTTTTTAATTTTTTTTTCAGAATTTTTATTTATTTATTTTTCAAATTTTTTTAATTTTTTTGTTTTTTTCTTAATTTCAGGTCACTATGGCTTAATCTCGGGTCAATATACTTAATCTCAAGTCAAATCACACTTTGTGGTCAAACTTCCCTAAAGGTCACCCATTCTCACACTACTCCAGCCCAAGCACGCTTAACTTCGCAGTTCTATCCAACCCCAGCACCAGCTCACTTCACACGCACTTGTTGATATATCTATCATATCAATCCTATTAAACCTTGTTGATGTCTAGGACTTTGTTCATGTTCATGAGTATGATGAAATTTCGAAAAAATATTTCAAACTTCCCGGTCATATTACGTATCATATGTTTTAAAAAAAATCGAATTTTTTTCGAAACCAATTTTTCTTTCTGTTACTAGTGGTGCACCTAGCAAATGGTGCGCCATTACTAAGTTTGAAACTTTTTGCATTTTCCCCCTCTCTTAGATCTTAAAAGCCCTGTATCTTTCATTTTGTTTGGTTTTTGGGGATTCTGAAAATCTTCAACGGGGTTCCCCCGATTGAATTCGGATGTAACTTTTTGAGTAGATGATTTTTCATATTAAAAAACTTTTTAATCCGAGTTCGTATGCAAAAGTTATGCCCATTTTACAAATTCCAGAGAGATTTTGCAAATAAAGTCAAAATTCATTTTCCTAAATTTTCCCAACAAGTAGACCACATATCACATGGGAAACTTATTTTATTTTATTTTTTTTGACATTTCCATCATTTTCTTTTATTTTTTAAACTGAAAAGGCGGTCCAGGGGGGGTGCATTCGGTGGATTTTTTGGGCCAAGCTGGTAATGGCGCACCGTGGGAGTGGTGCGCCATTACTAGTTAAACTAGTAATGGTGCACCACGCCCACGGTGCGCCATTACTAGTTTTGAAAAAAAATGAATTTTTTTTGAAAAAACTTAGTAATGGCGCACCAATGGACAGTGCGCCATTACTAGTTAAAGCTAGTAATGGCGCACTGTCCACTGGTGCGCCATTACTAACAATTTTTTTTTCAAAACTACTAGTGGTGCACGGTGGATGTGGTGCGCCATTACTATGTCAACTAGTAATGGTGCACTATCCCACGGTGCGCCATTAGTAACAAATTTTTTTTATTTTTTTTCAAAACTACTAATGGCGCACCACACACTAGGTGCGCCATTACTAATATTACTAATGACGCACCTGTATGTGGTGCGCCATTGCTATATGGCAATGGCGCACCACATACATGGTGCGCCATTAGTGTCCATATTATCTATAGCCCTTTTCCTAGTAGTGGTAATTGTTCACACCGATCATACTGCTATAAAATATCTTATGGAAAAGAAAGATGCTAAACCTAGACTTATTCGATGGGTTCTCTTGCTACAAGAATTTGATTTACATATCACTGATAGAAAAGGAGCTGAAAACCCCGTAGCTGATAACTTGTCTAGGCTTGAAAATGTTCTTGATGACCCACTACCTATTGATGATAGTTTTCCTGATGAGTAGTTAGCTGCAATAAATGTTTCTCATAAAACTCCTTAGTATGATGACTATGCTAATTACATTGTTGCTAAATATTTACCACCTACCTTTACATACCAAACGTCGCGGAATAACCATGGACACCTATGGGACCAGGAGGCCCCTTGCTGGTTCGGCAGGGGGACGTCGTGTTGCACAAAGAGCAGATCAGCGCACGGCAGCACAACAGAGAGCACACAAGCAATTTACCCAGGTTCGGGCCACAATGAGGCATAAAACCCTACTCCTGCTTTGGTGGATTGATGGTGGAATGGAGGTGGTCAAGCGTAGTACACTTGCCCGGCAGGGGTTGCCTATGGGTAGTTGTGACTATGCACATATGAGCGTATGGGTGTGTCAACTTCCCAACCCTCTAACCCCTCCTACGGGTGCCATGGGCCTCCTTTCGTAGATTAAGGGGTCACCACAATGGCAAAGTAGTCATTATCCACTGATATGATAGCACACAGTGCTATCATACCTAACTCTGCAGGCTGACAGGGTGCATTAACTCCACTTCTTAGCGTCATATCACTGGTTGCCCGGCAAGGTTTGCCGGGCTATCTCAGAAGCTCCATGCCTCTTCTCTTGACACGTTGTAGGACGGGTGTCATCTGTGGGTTTCTCCTGTAGGAAATGGCTGCCATGTGGCGAATGGCTGCCACTTAAACACCTTCGGCTTGACACCGCACTGATTGACGACGTGGGTCACGCTTGAGTGGTTTGTGGGGTTGTTCTGCCCCTGCAAGCCCCGGCAGACCTTGCCAGGGTGCCTTGGTCGCCTGCTTCTGGTGGTGGCCTCGCCCCTTGTCGGGCTCGCCTGCTCGGCAAAGGAGGCCCTTCTTTTTCTGATATCTTGCTCCTCTGGCTCGATCTTGGTCCCTCTGAGCTGTATGTTGGTTCTTCGAATATCTTGTTCCTTCAATGTCTAACTTGGGCTGGTGCTTCAATCTTGTTCCCGTGACTGTGCGCAGTCTGGGTGACAGACCCAGGGCCTGTTGCACCGACAGAAGCCCCCGGGCCTTCCCCGAACCCGCTGCTGAGCGTCGTCGGGGTAGGGCCTAATAAGTGTGCAGGCAAGGGTTGCTGAAGAGGTTGGTCTCTTGGAGTCTCCACTGCTGCTCCATTAGCCTTGATTCCGGGCTAGTTTCCGGTTTTCCCGCATGTCGTGCGTAAAGCATTTTGTGGTGGGGCCGCTCAAGTGATGGCCCGTGAATGACTTTAACACATGGGGTAGAAACTGCCAATTTACTCTTCCCACAGCGTGCCCTTATCCTTGGCCACGTATGTTGCATGCATCACGCGGGGTAGGTAACGGACACGCATGGCACGGGAGAGCATCTTGGAGGGGGGTTCGTCCGCCTTGAATTGGCGAAGGAGGTTGGTGGTCCCACATTGATAGAGCTGCTGCCCTTCCTCGCCCTGCCTATAAAAGGGAGGGCGGAGGAGGGAGAACTCATCCATCTTTGCATTCCCCCTCTTCTTCTCTTGTTCTCTCCTTCTGCCGGTGATGCCGAAGAGGAGAGCCTGGGGCAAACCCACGGTCTCCTGTTTGGTGTTATTGTTGCCCCATGCTGGTGCTGACACTCAGAGAGTGAGCTTGGTCCTTGGCGTGGCGAATCTCTTGGTATCTTCGAGGCCTGGCCTGGAGGCGGGGCTGGAGATCGTTGGTAATCCCAGCATCGCCCCTCCCAGAGGTCTTGGGGTTGTTGTCGATGAGAGGCACGCCTTCCTGCCCTCCAAGTTGGGTTGGAGCGTGCCTCAAACTTCCTAGCCATCCCGGCCACTCGCTGTCTTCCTGAGGGGGGGGCCGGACTAGGGCCTCGACCTTCCTCCGGGATGGTGTGGATGGAGATGAAGCCTAGGGAGAAGGAGAAGACGAGAGGCATGCCGTCTAGAAGGAGGATGACCGCATCGACGCGTTCGTCTCGTATTGGCGACCAGCTGCCTGTCTGCTCGGCTCTTCCCCCCTTTTTCCAGGCGCCATCATCACCGTTTCTTCCGACTGTCGGGAAAAGGCTCGTCCCCCTGGTGCTTCCTCTTCCTTTTGGGGTCTTCTGGCTGGGCTCTGGCGCCTTCCTCTTCCGGTGCCTGTGCTGGAGCCCCCCTTTTGGTCTTGGGGGTGGTGACCAGGGGGGCGTCGAGGTGCTCCGCACGTCTTCCTCCTTCGCAGCCTCGCCACTCCCGATCTTGTCAGGCTAGGGTTGCCAGCTCTTGACAAGGGTCGGGGTGGTGTTGAGCCGTCAGGGTGCTCATTCTCTTCTCTTCCCACTGCAATACCTGGGATAAGAGGGACAGGGAGAGGAGTTTACAGATCACTTATCTTTTTTCAATCTTAAACTTGTAGGCAATCGCCAAATTTTAATTCGAATAATGTAATCTCTCGAGTCCACCTTTGTGTTCTGTAATGCTTGTACTTGTATTAGCATATGAATGAAAAAGATGAACCTTGCCAGGAACCCGTGCATGTGTATGTCCATGCAGAGGTGGAGCGCCTCTTTAATGAAAATAAAGGAGTTTTCCCTGGCAGGATATCTTGCCGGCACCCTCTTTGTCTACCAGAGAGCTACGTCTTCCGGGGGGACAGACAGAGGGGCCAGCCCCCTGCCAACTCTTTTTTACCAAAGGCTACTGCGACCACCCTGACTGAAGCAATGTTTGAGTCATGGATGGGAGCACCTAAGTTTCAAAAGAGAGGCGAGGTTTTCTCATGCAAAGTTATAGCTTTACAGAACACTAATGGACAAGAGGTAAAACTTATCTGTTTGGCTTGCCGGGGATCGCTGTGCCGTGCAATCTTCTCGTCTCTTGTCGAAGCCCAGTTCACGGTAGGAACCTGCAACTTCATGTAGATGAGAATGAATGTAGGATGTTATCCTATTTATATGCATATGCAAATGCTCATGAAATGCTTATGTAGTGATCTTGGTGTGCTCATGCATGCATGCAATCTTATTAGTTGGGGGCCCCTACAACGCTTCTTTATTTTCTCTTGCACGGGGTCATCGCCTCGGCTTCATACAAGGGGTTACATCCAGCTGAGGCAAGGCCTGTAGAAAAGGATGGCTGTCGGGCAGTGCCCGACAGCCTCGTGCCTTACGGTAGTACTTGCGGAGATGCTCAATGTTTGATGTAGTTTTGTACTAAAGAAGAGATGTTAAATAAGTACTAAAAAAGATATGAATCAACTCTTTTTCCTCTCTCTCATACATGACTAATCCCTTAATTGTTATTATTTTATTTTATTTTCTGAACAAAAAGGAATTTTGAAGAGTGCATGATACACATGGAAGAGTATATGCACACACATGGTGTACTAGTGCATGCACGAACTAGTTAATCTCTTGATTTATCTTGTACGTGGTGCATGGAAATTTTGCCTACGTACATACATGCATGCATGAGGGCGGCAATATGTACAGCGGAAATATGCCTCGGTTATACATGGCGGCAGCGAGGACAGACATACAAATAAACATATGAACACCCGCACATATGATGGATTGATCGATATATTTTTGAGGTCTAGATGTGCACTCGAAGGTGCGCGGCTGATGCAAGACAAGTTGAAGCTGTTACGTAAGCATTGATGGAGTCCAACGAGCCGGAAGGACTGCAGCATATACACCAGGGAGGTTGTAGTTAGCTAGCCTGATCATTGTTGGAAGCGGATACAACGCAGCTCCATGGACAGTATGAAGCATAGACCCGGCAGGTAAAAGCAAAAAAGGAGATATATCACAAAAGCTATCATTTTATTGATCGATGGTACAAAAGTTCACTGGGACTAATTATACATTGTTCTGGATGAGCTAAGACAAATTATATTTAATTGAGATAGAACCTATTTGAACTAAGTGCAGCTTTTGCAAAGCAGTCCATGATCAATAGCCTGCTCCCTCACTCAGGAGCTTCGTATGCTAGGATCATCGCGATCTCCGAAAGCGTTCCACCGGCGGCCAGGAAGGTAGCCGCGTCCGCACGGCATATTATGTATGACTTGACCACCTTTGACGAACTCCGAACTGCATCCTCATGAGCTTCAAGATGGCAGGAGCTAGAAGTCATCAAGTCAGCTAGGACGCCTGTGTGCTTTTCAGCCAGTGCCGCCATCTCGGTTTCCTTCTCACAGAGGGCCTTGTACTCCTCGGCAAGCTCTTGATGTTTGACGGCAAGCATCCGATGTTCTTCGGCCAACTTCTTTTTTCTGTTCCAGATGGAGGCGAGGTTGGCAAGGCGTCCCTCTAGGCGCGGCCCTTCCTTCTCGAGGCGGCGTAGTTCTTGAGTGATCCCCGCATGAGCTGCATCTAGTTTGTCTAGCAGAGATGAAACTTGCGCCGGCGTGGGTGTCAATGTGTGGGAAGTGCGAAGACCACCTTTTCCACCCAGACGAGCCACTACTGCTTCAAGGTGGCGAATAAGAATCTCGAGGTCTGGCGGGACCTCATTCGCATACGGGATCTTCCACATACTTAACACAGACTCTATTTTCGTGATGGTTAGCTCCTCATTGATCGGCTGCTCCCTTAGCGCCTCTTGTATATCTTTGAGTCCTATTGAGATGTACTTTGCTGCTATTCCGGGCGGGAGAACAAGGCTCGGCGTTGAGATGTTACTTGTTGGAGGGACTTTGAGCTTCTCGAGCAGAGTGTTTTCTCCAGCAAGTATATTCTGGTATTGCTCAATTAATACACGAAGTTCCTTTGCCTCAGGGGAATAAAAGCCTTCCAGATTATTTGATTTGCTGGAGACATCTAAAAAGGAGAAAAAAAAGAGAGCGAGTCAAGAAAGCATCAAAAGGAAATTCATGCAAGGGTGGCGGGGGGGGGGGGGGGGGGGGGATTATACACGTACCGCAAGCAGACGTCTTTGGCTTCTTTCAGTTATCCCAACATCCTTGTCATTGATAGCTCCGGTTGCTTTTTGTCCACTTCGGGGGTGCCTGTTGATGTGGTTAAAGAAGCGGGCATGGTCACTAGGGATGCAGGTTTTGCGACAAGATCGCTCCCTGCTACAGTTGAGGAATTCGTAGTTGGATCACTCACTGCTGGGGGCGTGTGCTTCGCCATCGAACTAGACTTGGCCGGAGGTTCCCTAGTGGTGGAGCGTCGGCATCAAGGGAGGTAGATGTCTCATCAGAATTCTTTGAGTTGCGGTTCGGGTAGCTACGCGTAGTCCGTGGCACTGAGCTATGCAATTTCAGTACAAGCGGCGGGGCACTTGGCAATGGCGGTGACCGGCGTGTGTACTTCACGCCCTTGGAATGGTTTCCCGACTTGCTTGGAGGTGGTGGAGGAGTTGAGCCGCCTTTGCCGTTCCTGCTGCCACTCTTCAAGCCCTCAACATCTCTTGATCCATACTTCTTTGACTTGTCGCCCCGTCCCATGGTGTCCTGATGATACGAGTGAAATAACAAATGCAAAGTTAGCAGGAGACACAAGATACAAGTGTATCTACCAAGCATGCAGACAGAACACGCAAAGTCAAGGCGAGGCATTAGCTTCAGAGATGAAGTAACAAATGCGTACCTTTTTCTCTTCAGATCGGATGTGTCATGGGCGATGATCGAACTTGTGTGCTCTTGGACGCTACCCAGGGTCATATTTTTATAGTATCTTACATGACACATACATGGCAAGAGTTGTGCTAGAGCCTTGATCAGACTGACGAGGAGCTCTGGATTACGTCCACGATGTTGCTTCCTTATATGAAAAGTTGAAGTAAAAATTCCTTGTATGGATCCGTTCGATGTGCTCTAGTTTGAGTACTTTACGGAGCAATTTAATGATTATATTTAAGAATTTTTTGGCACAGGTAATGTGCAGGTAATATATTTGAGATTGGGCTTATTATCATATGTACGTACCTTTTGCATGCTCGTTAAAAAAAATAGAAAAAGAGGATTTTGCATGTACGTGACAAGCTTGCCTTGCACTTGGTATTTATACACTATATGTACGTATTCGGGTATCTCGGCCGACCGACAAGCCCGCGTGTATATATCCGAATACCCGCAATACTCAAACCAGGCATATACGTGTACCTGTACATTAGCCCACTCCGGTACTAGCTAGTCTTTGGTTACCTTTTTGCATGCACACGTAAGGTAGCATACATGCATGTATTTTTGGTAGATTATACGCGGCAACAATGTACGCATGCGTACGTACTTGAGTATTTGCGGGCCGGCCAGCACGCACACATATTTATCCAACGAGAGGCGGGCCCATGAGCAGCCGGGTTTCCTTTCTTTTTGCAGGTTCAAATGGAAAGGTGCTAACAAAAGGAAGGTCTAGAAGAGGCATTATGATTTACTTAGCTCACGGAGGAGCAATACATGATCGGCGAGTCACCAAAATTTGGAAACGAATACCAAAGGAAAGATTACCTGCCGAACGAAGCCAGAGTACGGGTCAAGAAATCTGATTCGTTCCTTCTCATGTTTCCTTTCTTCTGCATCAGCCAGCTGCCTATATATAGAGGCAAGGTCTCAACATTAGAGGAGGGACGCAGCAAACCCACGAGAGAAATCTCACAACATCTCACGCACGGAGCCGGAGGCATACATCCAGAATCCATCAAGTAGCAGCAAGACCACACAACACAACATCCAGCAAGACGCACGTTGGCAGGAGATCGGCAGCTCGACGTACCCTAATCCGCGAAAAGAACTCCGATCGCGATGGACGCAAAGGTCATGTTTCCAGAATGTGAGACTAATGTCTAATTCTTTTCTTTTGTCTTCCCCTTACATCCAGCATGCATGTACTACATGGAGAGTGTGTGCTCATCGCCGAAGACAACGCTCGTTCGATTCCGCCGCTGGCACCAGAGAGGACTTCATCAAACAAGGTGACTACAGCAACATCACTGGAGTTTGTCCACACCAAGCCCTTCATCGGGCGCAGACGGAGCTCGCCAACGATGGAGCCCAATCAGGCACTTCTACAAAGTCACCTTCCTTGGCCCCGTGAGGCAGCGCCTTTGTCTTGGCGGACCACCGAATACGGCGTCTGACCAAAACGAGGTGCGCCCTTCATGGTATAAAGGTTTCAGCATACAGGCGACATGATCCTAGTCTCGGCAGACGACCGAATACGGCGTCTAGCTAAGACAGGGCATCAATCACCCCCTCCATGTCATGTTTCTTCGACCCCGTGATGTGTTTCGCTTGTCTTGGTGGACCACCGAATACGGCGTCCAACCGAGATGAGGAGCACCCTTCATTGCACAGGTCTCGTCATCATACAGGAAGCGTGCTCCTTGTCTTAGCAGACCACCGAATACGGCATCTTGCTGAGATGAGGCATCAACCGCGCCCCTCCATGAAGCCATCCTTCTTCAGCACCACAATGTTTTGCCCTTGTCTTGGTTGAGCGCCGAATACGGTGTCCAGCCGAGACGAGGCGCAACCTTCGTTGCACAAGTCTCATCATCGTACAGGCGGTGTGCTCCTTGTCTTAGCAGACCACCAAATATGGTGTCTAGCTGAGACGGGGCATCAACCACACCCCTCCATGTCATCTTTCTTCGTCCCCGCGATGTTTGCCCTTCTCTTGGTGGACCACTAAATACGGCGTCCAGCCGAGACGAGGTGCACCCTTCGTTGTACACAGGTGTCATTATCGTATGGGTGGCGTGCTCCATATCTTAGCCGACCACTGAATACGACGTCTAGCTGAGACGAGGCATCAACCATGCCCCTCCATGATTCCACTTTTCTTCGGCCCCCGTTGCGCGATCCTTGTTTTGGCAGACCACCAAATACGGAGTCTTGCCAAGACAAGGCATCTATCACGCCCCTCTACGACGTTATCTTTCGTGGCCATGTGAGGCAGAGTCCTTGTCTTTGCAGACTGCCATAAACTCGGCGTCTAGTCGAGACGAGACGCCAACCACACTGGCCATGTCGATGCAAGTATGCATTGGTTTTATACCAACGCCGGTCTCCACAAAGAATACTCCCGCGAGGCAACCCCTTGCATACCCTGACGAAGCCGCTACATCGTCAAGAAGTCCGAGCCAAGCAGGACCCATGCTACTCCAACGCCAACTACATCAACACTGTGAAGACTGACAAGGCGTGATGGCGAGGGCGGACGTGGCTAGCACAAATCCATGTTTTGAGTGGCATGTGTACCGACAAGGACACGAGCTTTGCCGCTGCCCACACCACGCACACCATCATCATCATGCATAGAGAACGTGAGGCAAAGACGACAAAGACGGACACACGGCTTAATTGGAGGTATCTCGCGGAGCAACACGTGGGAGTAATTAATCGGGAGCTTTTCCAGGCCCCGGGTACCAGGAGACCGCACATCGCCATAGTCAGGCTGGCCGCGCTAGTAGGCCACGGCGCGCATATCAGGAATTGTATTTGTTATCCTTGAGATTAATAAAATACTGTTCACACCTCTTTGTTTTCTTTGTGTACTATGGTACACTGGCACGCCCGCATTCTTTTCCCCGGTGCATGAGAGAAATCAATACTCCTTCTCTTCCCTTCATATCGAGTGCTTATAAGATTTTTCTCGTGTCAAACAAATTGGCACGCCCGGTGGGACCTAGTTCTCCTCCCATCTTTGCTTTGTTGTGGTCGTCTGAATCGTCTTCTCTTGTCTCCCAACCTGCATAGCATGCTGCATGACAAGGCGTCGGCGAGGGTTTCCGCTAATCAAGATCCCTTTCATGCAGGTGGAATCTTCTGTGGCGGCAACATGGAGCCGGTAATGATCCAGTTTGGATCGATGCCGCCCATGGTCGTCATCGAGCTCAGGAAGGTCTACATCCATCAAGCCTAGGATCCTACGCAGTTTCAAACTGTGTAGTCGAAGAAGGCGCTAAGGCGGGAGGCTGCCAAGATGAAGAAGGAGCGTAGCGAGCTAATGCTTGAGGCGTGCGCCCTGTTGAAGGAATCGACAAGGGAGGATATGAAAGGAGATGTGGAGGCAGCTCAATGCAACTACGCACTTGGAGTCGCTGACACCAACACTGCAGCGTACCGAGGTTGAGCTTCTCGAGGGTTTGGAGGCTATGTCACATGAATTGCGTAGGCTCATGGCCAGTGCTTGTTTGTCGGATAGCCCTCATCCCCTACACAACTACAAGAGGAAGTACCGCAAGGTACAATTACTCCACCAATAGATAGCTTCCCGCATCGCCCAGAGCACGGTGCCGGAGGAGGATTGGTCCCTCGGCGCCATGGACCTAGCTCATAAGGTGTTCACTTTCCAAAGCACTTTAACCCCTCCGTATGACTTGTTCCCTGATGATTGGGCATACGAGGCATGGAAGGTCAAGGAGTTGGTGAGACGCGCCATCATAAAGGAGTTCTGGAAGTGGCTCTCACCCAAAGAGCCTGTTCTACCAAGCCCTACTGTCTCCCTCAACATTGGTGACACTCGAAGTGGTGCATGGGCGCCGTGTCTCCACAACTGGGTGGTCGACGGAAGGTCTCTCCCCACCAAAAACAGGTTTTCCACCCTTCGGCATGAAGCACCAGCACCACGGGATGATGACCTACGGCGAGAATTTCGCCAACTCCAAGAGAAGATGAACAATATCCAAAGGAGACTCCAAGATCCAACAGCACCAAGTGCATCGTCGGCTCAAGCCGCGGGAAGGACGAGGCTTCAAGCCCCAAGCCATCGTCCTCAACTTAAGCGCCAGACTTTGGCGCCTCGGCGACAACCTTCACCAACTAGACACTTCCCACGACGGAGATATCCCAACAGGCCTCCACGTTGGAACCTATGGTCAAGACATCAAGACGATGAGAGGGACCCCCGGCCCACTCAACAGTGGCAACCACGAGAACCTTTGCATCCGACACTTCCACCATGATCATCGTCCCGTCCCAGGAGGGGACATCAAGGCAATGAGAGGGACCCTCGAACCACTCAACAGTGGCAACCACGGGAACCTTTGTAATCGACACTTCCACCACGACCTTCGTCACCTCCTAGGCAGGGAGATCGGCCACAGCTGCAGGCGATGACGGACAGGACTTCATCCTCCACGAGGCGCCCTGCACCAGCACTCCTACGCACGCCACCCGTACAAAGGGATGGTATCTTTCAAACGGAGAACCAGCGCAAGCGCGAGAGGAACCGGAGAAATCGCCATGTTCTTTATAAAGAACTTGAGCACTTAGTCCTTCGACACACTCAGGTACGTTTACGACCCGATGGTGGGGTAGTTCAAGAAAATGACAGGATCAAATTTCGTATCTCCCCCGACCTGGAGCGGCATGAGCGGTATAGCTAGCTGCTCAGCCGGTTGGCGCCGAAACCACGCAAGACGTCCACGAGAAGCACTGAGCAAGGGAGCAAGGTGGTTCTTTCTTCATCCCTTCCCCAGAAGAATGATGAACAGGTGAAGGCGACTTCACCGGCACCACCACTAGAGAATCAGAAGATGCCAGCACCGACGGCCACACTGATGGAAGGCGTTGAAGAAGCCAAGCTTACGTTCTCCTCCAACAATGAAGTAGCTTCCGAGGGAGCAGCCAACGCTGCCCTCCCACAAGACACAACACCTCCCATGGAGTTTCCTCTCGTTCCTTCTGAAAGGATGGACCAAGATGAAGAAGCTCAAGCCCTGCAGGAGGCTGAAAAGGTGAAGGAATCAACTGAGAAGAACCTTGCCTTGTGTGGTACTCTTGGAGTGCAGCCATGTGAAGGGTCGAGTAATGGATGGTGACCTCCCGCCATCACCGAGGAGTTGGACTATCCTTCTGAAGAAGAGATCATGCCGAACCCAAAGGCGGACTTCCAGAGGACCTTCCTACTGCGCCTTGGCCTTGTTCGTGCATGGCTCACGGGTGCGGAGAGGGATGCCAAGACAAACTCATCGACGTCGCAAGAAGCTGCAAGATCGAGGGCCACATGTCTTCCTGTCACAATAGGGAAATGCTCATTAGGCGGAGGGAGCACTTCACAAAATGAAGATATATACAAGTGTCACTACACCGACATTACATCAAGGATTCCTCAAGACCTTGAAGGACGACGACAAGTTGTAAACCGGCCAGGGGCCAATACAAGATTAAAATCCATCGCCCTTCAAGGCATGGTGGATGGGTTTCCCAGAGATGGAGAACGCCAAGACATCCTTGATGACGAAGAAGGCTTCTCCGACTCATCTTCCTCGCCATTGTTGGAGAGTCGCCCACACTCCCCTTGTTACCATGAACTAGCTTCATCGGTTTTGTCAGATTACGAGGCAGGTGATGAAGACCTCCACACCGCGCCCATTCGCATGGTGAATCATGCTGATAGCCTTGTGGATCAAGATCCTGCTGCCAAGCCACCCATTGATGGCACCCAGGATCCAAGTGCTGTAAACAAAGTAGCGCCACAAGAAGTGTCTCTAGAAGAAGAGGTCAGAAGTCAGCGTCATACGGTTGACTAGTTGGCGTCAAAGCTTGACCAGTTCATTGATCTTGTGATGAACAACCAAGGCGTTCCTCCACAAGGCATGCTGCGGCGAGTGGTGGATCCACAAGAAGAGGAACTTCAGGTGGGCCCTCCTCCTAGGGTGCCCTTAAATGATGTACCTCAACATGACCCCCACTCACAAGCTCGGCCTTGGGTTAGCCCTGCTAGTTCCGCCAACGCAATACCACACGCGGTTATGCTGAAGGACGACCACGACATGGCCAGGGATATGGTGAAGCAAATGGCGATAGATCAAGCCCCTCGCACCCCCCCACGAGAGTGAGCTGGAGAATCCTTACGAGGCGTGGCATGACATGATGGCGTATCCCGCGGGGTGGCATCCCCCAACGTTCCGTCAATTTGATGGAACCGGCGATGCAAGGGAGAACTTGGCATACTTCGAGGTGGCATGCAGCGACATAGCAAACAGCCCATCACTTCTCCTTCGCCAAATTTCAGGGTCGTTAACCAGGCCTGCTTTCCATTGGTACCGTCGTTTACCATTTGGGTCCATTGGGAGTTGGGCAGCCATGAAGAAGGACTTCTCTGTTGTCGAGCTGGCGCAAGTCCGACAATGACGAGATGAGTCCATTGATGACTACATCATCCGCTTCCGCAACGGTTATGTGCGTCTCGCCAGGGAGATGCACCTCGAGGATGCCATTGAGATGTGCGTCCACGGGATGCAGCAACATTGGTCACTTGAAGTCTCTCGGCGTGAGCCCAGAACTTTTAGTGCCCTCAGCATGGTGGTAGTAGCCATGAAGCTTGAGTTTGAGAAATCACCATAGATAATGGAGCTCTATAAGAATGTCAGCGCGTTTGATCCCGCCAAGCGCTTCGCCTCGATGTCCAAGCAAATCAACAATGGTAGCAGGGCGAAGGCACCAGCCAAAACAAACAACACCAAGGTCTTCTCACCTGCACCGCAAGGCCATGTGCCCATCTTGGGTGCACGGGGCGAACAAGCCAGAGGGAAGCAACGCCCTTCGATGCAGGAACTCCTCAAGAAGCAGTACGTCTTCCATCGGGAGCTCGTCAAGGACATGTTCCACCAGTTCATGGAGCATCAAGACTTGAACTTACCAGAGCCTCGAAGGCCTGATCAGGTGAGGATGACAGATAATCCTTTATTTTTCCCATATCACAGGTATGTGGGACATGTCATTGAAGATTGTGTCGCATTCAAAGAATGGATTCAAAGAGCCGTTAATGAGAGGAGGACCAACCTCGACCCAGAAGCTATCAATCCAGATTACCATGCAGTAAACATGGTGAGCATGATGTTACCGTCTCTGCCAAGTGAAGACATGGAACTCGAAGAAACATGCGTGCCACTGGCCCAAGTTGAAGATCAGCTATCCAACCTCATCCTCTCCAAGACGTGGGCATCTCCCTTTCGGTCGCAGGTGATCCCAACCATTCCCAAGGAGGAGGCTTGGAGGATGGTGTGCCGAAGGCCGTACGCAAGGAGGCTTCCACCCCAACATCCTCGCCCGATTTCGCCAGAACATGCTCCCCCAAGAATCCTAAGATGGTTCGACCCAAGTCAACATCGGCCTCCGCCAAGATTTGTCCCTATGTCAGAGGGGGGCGAGCCTTTTACTCGACGAGGGCGTGTGCTACAAACCTTGGCGCAGTTCTTGCCACCCGGCTGGGGGAAAGCACAGGCAAAGGAGGGGAGCAACTTCAAGAAGGAGCCATCTCATCCCAATCACCAAGCATAGAGAGTTGCAACGTCATCCATGACTACAGCGACGCCCCTTCTGAATACGTGTTTACTCTTGAAGAATAGACGGTCCTCCATGCCGAAGAGGTGACAAAGGAAGTACCATTGGAAGAGGTGAACATGAACCTGCGTGAGGGCAAAGTCCTAACTGAACCACTAAAGATCAAGCCGACAAGGGTGTAGAAGCCAACCGCCCCAAAGGAGGCACCTGTGAAGGCGGAGGAATCTGAACACCAAGGCCAAGAGAAGATAAAGCATGTGACGTCGACTACAACATGATCGCCCACCTCAAGCGGATCCCTACACTTTTGAGTGTGCATGATGCGCTCCTGATGGTGCCTGACCTTCGTGAAGCCCTTATCAAGGCGCTCCAAGCCCCGAAACTCTACGAGGTGTCCATGGCGAAACACCGTCTTTGCTCCAGCCCTTGTTCGTGAACGATATCATGTTCGATGAGGATGATAATCTCATAGATGAAGGTGACGACAACCGCCCATTGTATGTGGAAGGTAATGCTGGTGTTGCACATCTTCATAGGATCCTCATAGACCCAGGGTCTGCCGTGAACATTCTCCCTCTTTGGAGTTTGACGCGGGCAGGTTTTATGGTGGATTGCTTGGAGGCTACTGACGTGATGATCTGCGGCTTCGACAACCAAGGGAAGCCTACGCTAGGTGCCATTACATTGAAGATCCAGATGTCAACTTCTAGCTTCAAGGTGCGGTTCTTCGTCATCTAGGCAAATAGCTCCTACTCCTCCCTTCTTGGAAGACCATGGATCTACAAGTACCGCGTCGTTCCATCCACCCTCCATCAACACCTGAAGTTCCTCGACGCCAGCAACATACAAAATCCCATCATCAGCAACATATCTCCTTATGCTGTGCAGGAGTCTCACCATGCAGATGCGAAGTACTACTTCCCCATTGTAGACAACGACCAACAATTGGGGCGCACAACACCTCCGGTGGATCTCTTAACCAAACCAAGTTTTGGGCCACTAGCTGAGATGAAGCTCCCCATCATGCCGAGCTCACCTGCCGATGCAAAGGGCTCCTCCACTCGGGGCCATAGGAGCCAAGTCCGTAGGCGGTCATCTTCATCTGTCCAGTACGACTATAGCCCCTCTTCCCAATTGCAGGTAAGGAGATCTTCTTCGACCTCATCTGAACAGGATCTTCTATGCCTGGTCCGTTGACCCCATTACTATTGAAGGCAAGGTTCCCTGTGTCAACACCAATCACGCTGAGGTCGGCTACAACAATTTCTCAAGAGGCTACCACTTCTTCATCAACTTTGGTCCGTCGAGAGCCCATTTGTTTAACACTTGGAAGCTTTGCAGGTGCCCGGGAAATCTCCAGGATGCTAACAGGTGGCAATGATGCGCCAACACCCATCACGCTATGGGCATGCAACCCCCGGAAGGAAGAGCCTGCACCCGTACCGATAGCCAATAGAAGAAGAATAAAAGAAGTAGAGGAAGTTGGAAGGGGAGCTCAAGGTGTACATCCCCCGTCACTCTATGTCTCAGTGACTTCCCCATTGGAGGTTTGGGCAATCCCCAGTTTGTCCAGATCTAGAGTCCAGACCATTTTCTACAAAGTCCCGCAGGTAAAACAATGTGATTTTGTATTTGAATTTCCCCAAACTTGCAGTGACCCAGAGGAGGTACTATCGACAATGAAGGCGGAGCCCAATATGGTTGGCTTGTTGGAGAAGGCCGGGATCACTCTTGGGCGGAACAACAGGATGCCTCCACCACCCACCGTATGCCAGGAATGGTGGAGACAAGCGGAAGACCTCATCAAGAAAAAAGGCAAAGCTCAACCAAAGTTTGGGCTTGGCTACAACAACCCCGACGCCCCTACCGATGAGGGGAAGCTCAGCTCCACGCCAGCACCACGAGAACCAGAAGATAAAGGGAAACCGATGCCAGAAGGAGACTTCTGCAACACTAGCATGCCTTTTGGATTGAAGAATGCAGGTGCAACATACCAGCATGCCATGGCATGCGTCCTTGGCGAGCTGATTCACCATGCGATGGAATGTGGTAACTACGACGTCCTTGCCAATGAAGAGGAGGAACTTGGTGTCGGAACACGAGTCAACTGCCACGCCATGTCCGTCTCATCAAGCGATGAGTCCGACACTTTGTCTGCCGTTCCTCATCAACAACACTCTACCAACGGTGAGCCAAGTGACGCCGAGGAACTTAGCTCCATATGAGCACCACATGGGTTAGAAGACGGAGGGCAGCCAACCATCAATGATCTCGTCCAAGTGAACCTTGGAACAGAGGACGACCCACGCCCGACTTTTGTTAGCGCCAAGCTGATGGAAGAGGAGCAGGAGGACTACCGAAGCTTCTTGATGGAGTACTGAGAATGCTTCGCCTGGAGTTACAAGGAGATGCCGGGTTTGGACCCTTGTGTCACCACGCACAAGTTGGCAATTGACCCACGGCTCCATCCCATCAAGCAGCAATCATGGCGGTTACGTACAGAACATGAAGACGATGTCATCGCGGAGGTCGACAAGTTAATCGCTGCAGGTTTCATCAAGGAGACGAAGTATCCATGGTGGATCACCAATATTGTCCCGGTGGAGAAGAATAATGGGTAGATACGAATCTGCCAGTACTTCCGCGACCTGAATCAGGCTTGCCGAAAGGATGACTTTCCTCTACCAATCCCAGAGATCATCATTGACTCCACCATAGGCCATGGCGCACTTTTCTTCATGGACGGTTCGTTAGGCTACAACCAAATCAAGATGGATCCCGATGACACCATTGACACCACTTCAGGACCCCACAGGGAAATTTCTACTACACCGTCATGCCATTCGGACTGAAGAATGCTGGTGCAACTTACCAGCGTGCCATGACATGTGTTCTTGGTGACTTAATCCACCGTTCAGTGGAATGCTATGTTGATGACATGGTAATTAAAACCAAGGATCGCAAGCATCATCAGGAGGATCTTTGAGTTGTCTTCGAGCGACTACGTCAACATCAACTCAAGATGAATCCGATGAAGTGTGCCTTTGCTGTTCAGTCAGGCCGCTTCCTCGTCTTTGTTGTTCGTCACCGAGGCATACAGATCGAGCCTAAGAAAATCAAGGCCATCCTCGACATGCCGCCGCCTCAAGATCTCAAAGAGTTGAGGTCATTTCAAGGGAAGCTTGCTGCGCTTCATCTCCAACCTCTCTGGACGCATCGAGCCCTTCTCGAGCCCCATGAAGGAAGGGGCTCCATTCGTGTGGGATGAAGGATGCCAACGCGGATTTGATGAGATCAAAAGAACAGCCTACTTCGATAGGTGCTTTGTTCGCTCAAAACAATGACGAGGGGAAGGAGGTGGCGTGTTATTACTTGAGCCGCACCATGGTGGGGGCTGAGCGAAACTGCTCTTCTATAGAGAAGTTGTGCTTGGCCCTAATCTTTCCTTTGAAGAAGCTCAGGCATTACACGTTGAAGCGTGAAGTCCATCTTGTCACAAGGGCGGACCCCGTGAGGTATGTTTTAAGTTAGCCCGCGCTCATGGGGTGACTTGGGAAATGGGCACTTATCATGATGGAGTTTGACATCACCTTTGTGCCTCAAAAAGCAATCAAGGGTCAAGCCTTGGCAGAGTTTCTCGCAGCGCACCCAGTTCCAGACGACTCCCCTCTTGTCACGGAGCTTCCTGACGAGGAAATCTTCAACGCGAACCTCGACACGCCGTGGGAGCTCTACTTTGACGGTCCCTCCTTCATGGACGCCGACCCTGATGGTACCCCAAGGCGAAGAGCCAGTGCAGGTTTGGTGTTCAAGATGCCACAAGGAGGGGTGATGTATCACTCATTTTCCCTCCTTAAAGAAGAATGCACTAACAACGAACCAGAGTACGAGGCGCTCATCTTCAGCCTCCTCTTGGCGCTCTCCATGGAGGTTCATTCCTTGCGGGCTTATGGAGACTCTCAACTCATCAGTCGTCAAGTCAACAACATTTATGAAGTTCGCAAGCCTGAACTGGTGTCGTACTATTCTGCGGCTCGGAATCTAATGGGAAAATTTCAACATGTTGAAGTGCTTCATGTCCCACGAAGTAGAAATGCACCTGCTGATGCATTAGCGAAACTAGCAGCGGCGTTGGTGCCTCCAGATAATAAAACAATGCAGGTGAATGTGGAAGAAAGGTGGCTACTCCCGGCTGTTTTGGAGCTCATCCCGACGGAGTACGAAGTCAATACCGTCATTACAAATGCCGTAGAGGAGGGCGAGTTGCTGCAACCATTCCTCGACTACTTCAAGCATGGGACCCTCCCCGACGACCCTGTCACGAAGCAACAACTACAGCGACGACTCCCTTTCTACCTTTTTGAAGCAGGTGTCCTATACAGGCGTTCGCATGGGTAGGAGGTCCTACTTCGATGCGTCAACCAAAGTGAAGCCCACAAAATCCTATTGGAGATGCACCATGGAGTCTGCGGCGAGCACCAAGGAGGGGCCAAGATGTATCATAGTATACGTCTAGTAGGATACTACTGGCCCGACGTTATAGCAGACTTCCTTCGGGTGGCTAGATCATGCCACAATTGTCAAGTTCATGGTGATTTCAAGCATAGGCCATCGGTCCCTCTTCACCATACCATTCCCTCTTGGCCATTCGATGCCTGGGGAATCGACGTCATTGGCCCTATCGACCCTCCATCTTCTAGGGGGCATCACTTCATCCTCGCCGCAACAGACTACTTCTCGAAGTGGGCGGAAGCTGTTCCGTTACGGTAGGTGAAGAGTGACAACGTCATCAACTTCCTAGAGAGAAACATCATATATCGCTTTGGGATACCTCATCGGATCACCTCTAACAACGGCAAGGCCTTCAAGTCCAACAAGATGTACAGGTTCATACAGAAGTACAAGATCAAGTGGAACTACTCCACCGGCTACTACCCTCAAGCTAATGGTGCGATCGAGGCTTTCAACAAGACGCTCAGCAAGATACTCGAGAAGACGGTGACAAGGAATCGGAGAGACTTGCATGATTGTCTCTTCGAGTCCTTATGGGCATACCATGTCACAGTCCGTACCCCAACACAGGTGACTTCGTTTTCTCTCGTTTACGGGAGTGAGGCGGTCCTACCACCGGAGGTCTAGCTTCCCTCTTTGAGGGTGGCTATCTAGGATGAGATCACCCAAGACGAACAGGTACAATTGTGGTTTCAGGAGCTCGACTCCCTTGAAGAGGGGCGACTTCATGCCCTACAGAACCTGGAGCTTTACCGCCAGAATATGATGAGAGCTTATGACAAGCTCGTCAAGCAACGAGTCTTCCAAAAAGGCGAGTTGGTTCTCGTGCTCAGGCGACCCATCGTCGTGATGCACAAGATGAAGGGCAAGTTTGAGCCAAAGTGGGAAGGGCCATACGTCATCGAGCAAGTCTACGACGGGGGAGAATACCATCTCATTGATTCCCAAGGAGTCCGACCTATGCCCCCAATCAACGGAAGGTTTCTCAAAAAATATTTTTCTTAAAATTTTGCCTCTTTTGTTGCCTTTTGGATTTTCATTGGGGAATCTTTTTCTGTGGGCTTTCGGATCCATGATGCATTCTCCTTAGCATTTCGTGGATATATCTATTTTTCCCCAATTTTTATGGACTAAGTCCAACAAAAAATGGCTTTCCCCTATCGCACTATGCTATTGATTGAAGTTTCGGCTATCCTAGGACTTGCTGGAGGGTGGCACAATGTGTCAAGTTGCAGGTGGAGCGGCTCCTACACCCACATTGCATGACACGTACCAGGTGTATGATTCCGAAGGCAGCGGAGATGATTACTTGGGCACTTCTGAGTATTGAGACCCACGCTCTTCATGTTTCCCGGCATGCCTCGTGTTCACAGAGGCTCGCACTTCAGGGATGATCATAGGAAAAGATCATGGAGGGTTGCCTCACCCAACATAAGTTGGTTTGGTATGTAGTCACATGGCAACCCTGGGGTGCGCCACCAGAAGCCCCAGATGAAGTGCTAGAGGGTTTTTCCTAGTCCATAGAGGTGAACAGTTCCCTTCCAAGTTCCCAAGGTGGGTCCCCAAGAAATCCTAAAAGAGGAGTCCTCAAGAAGTTTGAGCTGAATGTCAAAACAAGTCCATGAGGTCTGCAGCCAATCAATCATCTGCGTGAGAAATCATGATGAAATGCTGAAAGTCCAAGAAGCAAATTCAAGAAACAAAATCCCAACAATCGAAGAAGTAATCAGGCGGTCCCAGGTAGTAAGGAACCCACCGGAAGGAAGGCGGGAGGAAGCTGTTCGCTACCCCTCAATATGCATGAAGAAAAATCGCCAAGCCATTGACCCAAAACCATTTACCCTGAACTTATAACACCCAAGTTTCTGGGTTCATGAGGCGTGTGCAGGGGGCATGATGACTTGTGGGGCCCCTCAGTATGATGATGGGCTAGAGTATGAATTTCTGTTGCCTCTCGGAAGCATCCAGAAACACGGCATATTCATACATGTACACTGAAGCTATTTAAGTTGTTGAGTTGCAATCGTCAAGGTCTTTCGACGGTTCCCAATGACAAGTTCCTTCTGTAGCCTTCTCGGATATCACGCCTAGTAGCTGTTGTATAATGGGAGAGCCAACATTTAAAAAAAATTCTTCCGCCTGTTTTTGTTTGGTGTTTCTAGTTGTTCTTCTCCAACATCTTCGCAGCTATGGAGAGACACTCCCTGTCATCGTCGACGGCATTCTGACGACAACCGCTACATTGAACTACGTCCTGGGTGTTTGGGTGCAGCAGTACCCATGCGTCCCTGACAACACCGACGACAGCCCGACAACCAACGGTCTACACCGACACGCATGATGGGTGACAGAAGGCAACACCTGCACTCACGAAGGTGGATCTGATTCGTCTCTGCAACCCTGTCTCCAACAACAATGAAGCATGGGGGCAACGTCAACCCCTCAATTATTCGTAAGGTCGATGGCGTCCCGGCGCACCACCAGAATGGTCACACCATGGATGGTGTGACGATTTGCTCAACGAAGGGGAGCTATCGACGGTATACTGATGCCTCGCCTACATCAACACAAAGAGATCACGGGAGCAGTGCAACGCGCCAGTGCGGCCAGCGTGAATCCATGAAACCCTCCAATCAAGTCGGCAGGCACTGTAGCAGCTAGACGGTCGCGACGAGATTGGTAAAAAAAATTGTTTTCAGGACAAGGCATGATGTTTCGCCATGGAACAAAGACGAGATAGGGTTTGCCTTGTTGATGGGCATCGTGCCTAATATACGATCCAATGAGCACCCTAGAGAACATTAGGTGTGGATGGACATGCCTACACTAATTTACGTTACTATCAATCAATGATCTTCGGGACGACACTCAATATCACGAACCTCGGGTCAATAGCTCTTTAGGCTGCACACATGTTGATGCGCCAATTCGTTGCAGAAAAAAATGTTTTCACCAAACTAAGTTCGATGGCTTCACGCTCGAACTTTATTTGGTGAGGGGGCATTTGTTTGATGGGGTTTTGTACTAAAGAAGAGAGGTTAAATAAGTACTAAAAAAGATATGGATCAACTCTTTTTCCTCTCTCTCATACATGACTAATCCCTTAATTATTATTGTTTTATTTTATTTTCTAAACAAAAAGGAATTTTCAAGAGTGCAGGATACACAGGGACAAATTATACTTTTATTTTATGTCCTCATTGTTGGAAGCGGATACAACGCAGCTCCATGGCCAGTACGAAGCAAATAACCAGCGGGTAAAAGCAAAAAAAAAGGAGATATATCACAAAAGCTATCATTTTATTGATCAATGATACAAAAGTTCACTGGGACTAATTATACTTTGTTCCGGATGAGCTAAGACAAATTATATTTAACTAAGATAGAACCTATTTGAACTAAGTGCGGCTTTTGCAGAGCAGTCCATGATCTCTAGCCCGCTCCCTCACTCAGGAGCTTTGTATGCTACGATCATCGCGATCTCCGGAAGCGTTCCACTGGCGTCCAGGAAGGCAGTCGCCTCCACATGGCATATTATGTACGACTCAGCCACCTGTGACGAACTCCGGACTGCATCCTCATGAGCTTCAAGATGGCAGGAGCTAGAAGTCATCATGTCAGCTAGGACGCATGTGCGCTTTTCAGCCAGTGCCGCCATCTCAATTTCCTTCTTGCAGAAGGCCTTGTACTCCTTGGCAAGCTGTTGATGTTTGCCGACAAGCATCTGATGTTCTTCGGCCAACTTCTTTTGTCTGTTGCAGATGGAGGCGAGGTCGGCAAGGCGTCCCTCTAGGCGCGGCCCTTCCTTCTCGAGGCGGCGAAGTCCTTGAGTGATCCCCGCATGAGCTACAGCTAGTTTCTCTAGCAGAGATGAAACTTGCTCCAGCGCAGGTGTCGATGTGTGGGAAGTGCCAAGACCACCTCTCCGCCCAGACGAGCAACCACTGCTTCAAAGTGGCGAATCAGAATCTCGAGGTCTAGCGGGACCTCGTTCGCATACGGGGTCTTCCACATACTTATCACAGATTCGTGATGGCTAGCTTCTCATAGACCGGCTGCTCCCTTAGCGCCTCTTATATATCTTTGAGTCCTATTGAGATGTACTTTGCTGCTATTCCGGGCGGGAGAACAAGGCTTGGCGTTGAGATGTTACTTGTAGGAGGGACTTTGAGCTTCTCGATCAGAGCGTTTTCTCCAGCAAGGATATTCCGGTGTTGCTCAATTAATACACGAAGTTCCTTTGCCTCAGGGGAATAAAAGCCTTCTAGATTATTTGATTTGTTCAAGACATCTAAAAAGGCGACAAAAAGAGAGCGAGTCAAGAAAGCATCAAAAGAAAATTCATGCAAGGGTGGCGGGGGGATTATACACATACCGCAAGCAGACGTCCTTGGCTTCTTTGCAGTTATCCCAACATCCTTGTCATTGATAGCTCCCTATGACCGCTTCTTGTCCACTTCGAGGGTGCCTGTTGATGTGGTTAAAGAAGCGGGCTTGGTCACCAAGGAGGCGGGTTTTGCGACAAGATCACTCCCTGCCACAGTTGAAGAATTTGCAGCTGGATCACTCGCTGCCGAGGGCATGTGCTTCGCCATTGAACTAGACTTGGCCGGAGGTTCCCTAGTGGTGGAGCATCGGCATGAAGGGAGATGGATGTCTCGTCAGAATTCTTTGAGTTGCAGTTCGGGTAGCTACGCGTAGTCCGTGGCACTGAGCTATGCAATTTCAGTACAAGCGGCGGGGCACTTGGCAACGACGGTGACCGGCGTGTGTACTCCACGCCCTTGGAATGGTTTCCTGACTTGCTTGGAGGTGGGGGAGGAGTTGAGCCGCCTTTGCCGTTCCTGATGCCGCTCGTCGATCCCTCAACATCTCTCGATCCATACTTCTTTGACTTGTCGCCCCGTCCCATAGTGTCCTGATGATACGAGTGAAATAAAAAATACAAAGTTAGCAGGAGACAAAAGATATAAGTGTATCTACTGAGCATGCACATAGAACACTGGAACAGAGCATGGGCGCAGGATAGTATGCAGCGCACAAGGCGAGGGGAAAATGGTGGCTTCTCACACTGGGCCAACGGGCCGAAGGGGAAGCAGAGCGGTGGGCCGGCGGATCTGGCAAAGAGGAGCTGGGCCTTAGAGACCGAGCGGGGAGCTGGGCCAGGCCAGGGCATGCGGTGGCCCATGCAGGCGAGAGGGGGCGAGCGTCGGCATCGTCCTTCTCCCGTGCGCCTCACGGGCAGAAGAACAAGGCGGCAGCGTGACAAAACTCCGGCGACGGCGGGGTTCGGCGAAGCTGGAGAGGCTGAGAACGGGTCGCAGGGCCCCGGATCCGGTGGATCTGGCGAAGACGGGGCCAACGACGAGCTCCCTGGGCGGTGGCAGCGGGCACCTGCGAGAGAGAGGGAGAATTTAGAGGGAGAGGCTGAAGGAGGGAGGAGAAGGAAGTAGAGAGGCGGGGCGGCGAGGCTGGCTTTCTGGAGGTCTCCGGCGATGGGCGGCGCTCGTCGCCGGCGAGTGTGGACGACGGGGCAGCGGGGCGCTGTTGGCGGCGGAGTCTCGATCGGGATCGCTAGGTCAAGCGGGTACGGGCGGCGGCGCAGATGATTAGGGGTGCGTAATTGGAGGTGGAGGGGAAGGAATGACCAGATTTGGAAGGAGGGGTTTCCTTATATAGGTAGGGTTAGGGTTTGAGGGGTTAGGAGAGGTTTTTGGAGCCTCCGATCGCGATCCGACGGCTCCGGACACGAGGAGGGGTAGGTTGGAGCTTGTGGGCTGTGCAGAAGGCCTCGGACGGAGACAAGAGAAGGGAGAGACCCGGCGTCTGTTTCCGGAAACCGAAAACGTCCGACGTTAGACCGACTATAATGTCGCTATAGTTATCCGTTGGGCTATCAAACAAACTCCGAATGCGATCAAACTTGGCAGGTGGCCTACCTACAACATAACAACACCGCATGCCAACTTTCAACCCATTCTGAGAACATTTTTCCGGCCACTTATAAAATAATATTTCGGACATGCCGCGGGCACGTGCAAGTGTGTCTGGGCTCAGAACGGACAACGGATGGAACGAGGAGAAACCCGGACGGATGCAGGTTTTGAAAACATGATGATATGATGAAATGCAACACGCAAGCAAAAGACATGGCAACAACAGCGAATAACTGGATGACACCTGGCGCAACGGTCTCGGGGTGTCACAGCAGACCACCGAATACGGCGTCTATCTGAGACGAGGCATCAACCACGCCCCTCAATGATGCCACTTTTCTTCAGCCCCCGCTGCATGATCCTTGTTTTGGGAGACAACTGAATATAACGTCTAGCGAAGACACGGCATCTATCACGCCCCTCTACGACGTTATCTTTCGCGGCCATGTGAGGCGGAGTCTTTGTCTTCGCAGATTGCCATAAACTCAGCATCTAGTCGAGACGAGACGCCAACCACACCGGCCGTGTCGATGCAAGTATGCGTTGGTTTTATACCGACACCGGTCTCCAGAAAAGAATACTCCCACAAGGCAACCCCTTGCATACCCCGATGAAGCCGCTACATCGTCAAGAAGTCCAAGGCAAGCAGGACCCGTGCTACTCCAACACCAACTACATCAACACTGTCAAGATCGACGAGGCGCGACGGCGAGGGCGAACATGGCTAGCATAAAGCCATGTTTTGAGTGGCACGTGTACCGATGAGGACACGGGTTTTGCCGCTACCGACACCACGCACACCATCATCATCACGCATGGAGAACTTGAGGCGAAGACGACAATGACGACCACACAGCTTAATCGGAGGTATCTCGCGGAGCAACCCGCGGGAGTAATTAACCGGGAGCTTTTCGAGGCCCCGGGAACCAGGAGACCGCACATCGCCATAGTCAGGCTGGCCGCTCTAGTAGGCCACGGAGCGCATGTTAGGAATTGTATTTGTTATCCTTGAGATTAATAAAATATTGTTCCCATCTCTTTGTTTTCTTTGTGTACTACGGTACACTGGCACGCCCGCATTATTTTCCAGGGTGCATGAGAGAAATCAATACTCCTTCTCTTCCCTTCATACCGAGTGCTTATAAGATTTTTCTCGTGTCAAACACTCAATATTCCATGAGTTTTGCAACTGAGTGCCATCTCCGGTCTCCAGACGGACTGCGCCGGGTCTGCTGACTCATACCACCCGGTAAGGGCCTTCCCACTTCGGTGACAGCTTGTTTGTACCCTTGGCTGTCGGTGTTCTGGGAACGGGGGTCGCTAGACTTGCCTGCCTGCGGCCCACAGCATGGCTCCACCAGCGGCCCTGTATGGCCCATCTTCGCCAGCAAACATTCAAGACCCTCGCGAGGGGCCATGCCTCGTGAGGCGGACCACGTAAGACCTCCTCAGGGGCAAGCTTCACTAGGCTGGCTCGCGAGGGGCGGAGAGATCAAGGCAAGGGACACCTCGCGAGGTTCCTGTGACACAAGCCATGACGACCGGAGCCAGGCGGGCGCCAGGCGGGACCCAGCGCGCGCATTGTTCTCGTTTCCTCTTTGGTGCTAAAGAGGCAAGCGCAGGCGAGGAGTTCCGAGGCAACATGCAAAGGTTTCCATGTTGGTGCAACAAGACCAAGACCAGCAGGACAGCAGGATGGAGGTCACCGTGGAGCCCAGGACAGCGTCACCACCAGAGCCTTCGGCAGGCGTAGACTACTTTTGTCAGGATAATTTGTACTAGTTGTCTCCCTTCGAATTTGGCCGTTGTGGGATCCCTTCCCTCTCAATATTTGGGAAGAGGACCAGGGCCTCTATAAATAGGACTAGCCACCACCATAGAAGGGAACGATTGATCAGCTCATCCAGATCATCCCCAACCGCACAAGTTCACCAAGCACAAGAACACCTCCCCTCAGGAGGCTGTTCTTCCCTTGTAACTGTTCATCCTCAGCCCAAGAGGCAATCCACCACACCACACCACACTGGAGTAGGGTATTATGCCACAACGGTGGCCTGAACCAGTATAAATCTTGTGTCTCTTGTTTTTGGGTTCGTCGAGCTAGGCTGTGATATCGTATTGAGTGTGAGCTAGGAAGGGGAGAGATCTTCGTGCGCACCCCAGTGTTCGAACCTCAAGGGTTTTGCCGGAACCCGAAATCCAACATTTGGCGCGCCAGGTTGGGGTGCGCCAAAGCTTCGCCTCCCCAACCGGCTCCCATGGACGCCGCCGCTTCTCTGACTGGATCGACAGGCACCCTCCGCAGCGTCGGGGGCCTCCGGGCCTTCACCCCCGCCTTGCGGCGGGTGCAGTGGCCGCACAAGTTCAAGCCGGTACCCGGCACTAGCCCAGTTAATGGCAGCAATCCATCCTTCCTACAACCTCATGAAGATGCCAGGAAGCAAGGGCGTCCTCACCGTGGCCAGATACACCAAGGAAGCCGTGGCGTCCCTCAAGCTAGCCTTCAGGGCCACGGCGGTAGCTTGCCCGGCCGACAAGGCCATGTCCAGAACCAAGGGGGCTGCGCCGACCAAGAAGAAGTAGCTATTCACTCAAGGTCAAGCCAAGACGGAGCAGATACCGGTCGACACGAACGGGGCCTCTGGCGCCTTTACCATAGACGTCGACCTCACCCCAGATCAAGAAAAGGAGTTGGTGGACTTCTTGCGAGCGAACAAGGAAGTATTCGCCTGGGAGCCCAAGCAGCTATTTGCGGTCCTGAGAGGAGTGATTGAGCATCATCTTAGGGTGTGCCCCAACGTGCGCCCTATGAAGCAGAAGGCGAGGCGACAATCCACAGAGAAGCAGTCTTTCATCGTTTAGGAAACTCGCAAGCTGTAGGCAGCAGGTGTTATTCGCGAGGTCCGGTACCCAGAGTGGCTGGCAAACCCAGTCGTCGTGCCAAAGAAAGGAGGGAAGGAACGCATGTGTGTCGACTTCACCAACCTAAACAAGGCTTGTTCTCAAGACCCGTTCCCCTGCCGCGCATCGACCAGATTATTGACTCCACCGCGGAGTGTGATCTTTTGTGCTTCCTGGATGCGTTCTCAGGCTACCACCAGATCAAGATGGCAGTGGAAGATGTGGAGAAGACGGCTTTCTTGACCCCATCCGGGGTATACTACTACACTTGCATGCCATTCGGATTGTGCAATGCAGGAGCGACCTTTCAGCGGCTGATGCACATCGCCTTGGGGCAGCAGCTCGGGAAAAGCGCTGAGGCCTACGTCGACGACATTGTGGTGAAGTCTCGGGAGGCGAGAACTTTGATTCAGGACCTGGAGGAGACCTTCGCGAGCCTGCGCCAAGTGGACTTGTGGCTCAACCCAGAGAAGTGTGTGTTTGGTATTCCTTCCGGCAAGCTGCTGGGCTTCCTCGTATCCCATAGGGGGATCAAGGCCAACCCGGAGAATCTCAAGGCAATCGAAGACATGATCCCACCGCAAAACCTCAAGGAGATGCAGAAGCTTGCACGCTGCATGACTTTGCTGGGATGCTTCATCTCCAGGTTGGGGGAGCGCGCCTTGTTGTTCTTCAAGCTGATGAAGAAGAAGGGTCCGTTCGAGTGGACCCCCGAGGCCGACCTGGCATTTTAAGACCTCAAGACATACTTGACCAGCCCGCCGATGATGGTGGCGCCTTGTCCTCGCGAGCCGTTGGTACTCTACATGTCTGCCACACCTCACTTCGCCAGCGCGGCGCTGGTGGCCCTCCAAGAGGAGCCCCAAGTTAAGGGTACGCCGGATGAAGCCACCAAGCCAGATGAGGCTGCACAACCCTGAGGCGATGCTCCTGAGACAGCGGCTGCCCTGGCTAGTCATCAAGCCCCAAGAGCTTGAGATCCACAGGAAACACCTCAGTCCCCGGGAGCCAAAAACTCCGTCAGCTCTCCCGCCCTTGTCGAGCACCCAGTGTACTTCGTCAGCACAGTGTCGCGAGATGCGAGGGCATGATACCCCATGCCTTAGAATCTCTTGCTCGCGCTCCTGGTGGCCTCGCGCAAGCAGCGCCACTACTTCCAAGGTCACCCCATCAAGGGCGTTTCAGCTTACCCATTGGAGAGAGTGCTCAGAAGCCCCAATGCTGCGGGAAGGGTCACCGAATGGAACATCGATCTGCAAGTGTTCGACCTGGAGTTTAGCACAACCAGGGTCATCAAGGTGGCTGCGCTCGCCGAATTCGTGGTTGAATGGACCGATAACACGGAGCTCGAAGTAGGCGAGAACCGATCCCTCTCGCCAGGGAATGAAGCGCCAGACGGCTGGGTAATGTACTTCGATGGCGTAGTCGCATGCCAGGGCGTGGGGGCTGGAGCTGTGCTCATCTTCCCCACTCAGGACAAACTTTACTATGCTGTGCAGCTCTGCTTCCGGCGGGGCGAGAAGGTCTCCAACAACATCACAGAGTACGAGGGTCTCATCGCCGGCCTCAAGGATGCAGTGCCCCTGGGGGTGAAACGCCTCACCATCAAGGGAGACTCGCAGCTCCTCGTCAACTTCCCCAACGAGGTGTACGAGCCAAAGGATGAGCACATAGAGCCATACCTCGTGGAGGTACGCAAAATGGAGAAGCAGTTCCTAGGCCTGGAGCTGCAGCATGTGCCTCGTGACACCAAGAAGGAAGCCGACGACATCGCCGAAAATGCATCCAAGCAGCTGCCCCAAGAGCCCGGCGTCTTCGAGGAGTGGCTCTTCAAGCCTTCGGAAGCACCTTCGCCTATGGAGCCGACACCACCTTAGGAGGAACTCCTCCAGCCACCTGCCTCGGGAGCCCCCACCTGCATCCCAACCTCAGGAGTGCGCCTCCTCTTAGCACTCAAGCCTCAGGAGGGTGATGCATCAAGGAGTTCAAGGCGTACCTGACGCAAGGCACGTTGCCGAAGAAGGAGGAAGACGCGGAGCGTGTAGCCTGGCAGGCTAAGGCGTACTGCATTCAGGACGGTGAGCTATACAGGAAGCGGCCAAATGACGTTTCTCTATGATGAATTTCTAGGGAACAGGGGAGTGAGCTATTGGCTGACATACATGGCGGAGCCTGCGGGCACAACTCGTCATCGCGCACCCTAATCGGCAAGGCTTTCCGCAACTGGTTCTACTGGCCCATGGCACTCAACGACGCGGCTGAGCTGGTGAAATCCTGTGAGGCCTGCAAATTCCACACCAAGCAGATCCACCAGCCGGCTCAGGACCTCCGGACTATCCCGCTCTCATGGCCGTTCGTGATCTGGGGGCTGGACATCCTGGGCCCATTTCCTCGAGCGCCTGGAGGCTACCGCTACCTCTACATCGCCATCAAAAAATTCACCAAGTGGGCGGAAGTGGAAGCCGTCTGAACCATCCCAGCTGGGTCAGCAGTCAAGTAAATTAGGGGCCTCGTAAGCCGGTTTGGTGTCCCTAATCATATCATCACCAACAATGGCTCACAGTTCACCGGCAATCTCTTCAAAACATATTGTGCTAACCTTGGAACGCAGATCTGCTACGCCTCCGTGGCGCACCCCAGGAGCAACGGCCAGGCCAAACGCGACAATGAGGAGGTCCTGAGAGGTCTCAAGACTAGGACCTTCAAGGAGAAGCTCGAGGCCTATGGCAGGGGCTGGCACGACGAGTTTCGGTCCGTGTTGTGGTCCATCTGCACCACCACCACCAGGCCCATAGGCGAGACCATGTTCTTCCTCGTCTATGGAGCAGAAGCAGTTCTCCCACACGAGGTCAAGCATCTCTCCACGCGGGTCTTGGCGTTTGATGAAATGCAGCAGGATGCCATGCGGGGGATGGACCTCGTGCTAGGGGAGGAATGCCGTCGTGAAGCCTCGCTCTGAGCTGCGAGGTACCAGTAGGCGCTACGGCGGTACCACTGCCGCAGCGTCCGCTCCAGGACGCTCGAGGTGGGTGATCTTGTCCTGAGGCGGGTGCTCTCTAGGGAAGGTCTGCACAAGCTCTCGCCCATGTGGGAGGGCCTGTTTCGGGTCACCCATGTCTCCAGGCCTGGCGCCGCGCTCGTGGAGACGCATGATGGGATCCCCATCCAGAACGCCTGGAACATCCAGCACCTCCGGAAGTTCTACCCATGAAGCAAGGCCCGGCGCCTATGAAGAAAGGCCCAGTGCTTGTGAAGAATCTCCGATCATGACACTCTCACGTAATAATGAGTGGGGCTCTAGACGCCCCGGAGTCTCAGGAGTACCGCCCTCGGGCCTCGGGGGCTCCCTCCCACGACTATTGGCAGCACTTAGCTCTGCGCTAGTGAGAAGAAAAGAAGACTAGACTAGGTGCCGGACGTGGATTTTCATTTGCTTTCCACAGTTGGTTCGCCCCTCTTTAGTAAGAATTTGCTTTCTGGTGTTGCTTGCTGGCTTGGTTCCATTGCCTTTTCGCCTAATTTTTGCTCTCGGTTCCTCGTTTTTGACCCGTACTCTCCCTCGCGTGCCTCGCGAGGGGGCTGGGCAGGTGCCCTCATGAGCGTTTTCGTTTTCTTGTCTTTCGCAAGGCAGCCTCACTCGAGCTCGCAAGCTGGCGCACCCCTCTCAATCTGTGCCCCCCGTGTACCGCAATGCGAAATGCTGGGTCATGGCCGGTAGTGCCCACGACCAGGGTTCGGAAGAATAAAAATTTCCTAATGAATTTTTTTGGTTCCCAGACGCCTTCCGAGCAGAGGAGGCCTCGCCACGCGCTGGGGAACACGCCCGTCGCGAGGCAAAAACTACTTCAGGCGCATTAAGCTAAGTTATTCCTACGCGCATACATAAAACATTGACGCTGCAACATGACACAAGAGCGATAAACATAGCACACCCACTTGGAAATGGTAGTTGTTGCACACCCCAGCGGGGCCCCATACTTGTCTCTCTTAATGCAGGAAGGAAAGGAAGAACGAAACAAAAGCGGCACGTGCTCCCACGGCATCTCGCGAGGATGGACCCATGGCGCTCTCCTGAGCTCAGCCAGACACCTCCTCGCACTTCACCGAAGCGCGACGGCGAGTTGACCCGCTGCCACCTTCAAAGTGGGCGTCACGGCTAGTCGTAGTCGCCACTGCTGGAGTTTTCGCCGTAGCATCACGAGCCATGGCTAGTGCCTAGGACGAAGCCGCCTTCCTCCTCGTCACGACCATCACCAAGGCCGAGCACCTTGTCGCTGTCGTTGCTCTCTGTGCAGCATTCGACGCGGCGACCATCTTCCCCAAATACCCTCATGAAGAGGGTCGCATCACCGTCGTACTTGAAGTGGAGGGCGCACCGCTTGACCAGCTCTCGCGCGCGCGGGCGAGCGTCTGCCAGCTGCGGGCCAGGAATGCATTGCCCGCGGCGGAGACTTCCACTGCGACCCACGAAGCCCTGCTGCAGCAACCGTCCGCCTGCAGCTAGAGACCGCCTGGACCTGCGGACGGTAGTTCGCCGACAAAGAACCGCGGGAGCTGAAGCCAGGTGCCAGCCGGGTTCTCCGACCACACGATGAACTCCGGCGTCGCCTCCGCCGAATGGAAGCGCGCCGAGAAGGCCGCGCAACCACGGCACGCCTCACTTCATCAACGGGACTACTGCAACCTGGGCGGCTGCCACCACGTGAACAGGCGCCACTGCGGCCATTAGGGGCCGCGGCGGGGGTCGTGGTGTGCTTGTGAGGACGGCCACGCCCCCTCTTGGGCGGCGGCGAGCCAGGCCCTTCCCGGCGTGCCTTCCCCTTCTCCGCGGCCAAGAGCCTTTTCACAGGCACCATGGGCGTCGCTGCCGGCAGTAGAGCAAAGAAGGAGTGGGAGAAGCGAAGGAAGAAATGGGTGACAGGGGCTAAGCCCCCCCCCCCTGTGCCAATTTATAGCCAAGAGCAGGGCAACCGTCGGCCTCCACGATCAAAGGTAATAATGATATTTTTCTGCATGCAGCAAGGACCCATTAAGTCGGGCAGTTGCCGAGGCGGAGTGGGGAAGCGGAGACGCCCATGCCAAATCAATTGCCACGCGCCAGGCACGGCCGCATGTTGTTGGGGCCCGCGGTGTTCCGCACTTGTCCTTCGCCTTCGCCTCGAAGCCAAGTCCGAGCGCGCCTTGGGCCCGGGGGCTACTGTCGGCGTTCTGGGAACAGGGTTCCTCAGACTTGCCTTCCTGCGGCCCATAGCGTGGCTCCACCAGTGGCCTTGTATGGCCCATCTTTGCCAGAAAACACTCAAGACCCTCGCGAGGGGCCAAGCCTGGCGAGGCAGACGATGCAAGACCTCCTCAGGGGCAAGCGTCACCAGGGTGGCTCGCAAGGGGCGAAGAGATCAAGGCAAGGGACACCTCGCGAGGTTCCTGTCACGCAAGCCATGACGACCGGAGGCAGGCGGGCGCCAGCGCGCAGTGTCCTTGTTTCCTCTTTGGTGCTAAAGAGGCAAGCACAGGCGAGGAGTTCCGAGGCAACATGCAAAGGTGTCCATATTGGTGCAACAAGACCAAGACCAGCAGGACAGCATGACGGAGGTCATTGTGGAGCCCAGGACGGTGTCACCACCAGAGCCTTTGGCAGACATAGACTACTTTTGTCAGGATAACTTGTACTATTTGTCTCCCCTCGGATTTGGCCATTCTAGGATCCCTTCCTGGTCAATATTTGGGAATAGGACCAGGGCCTCTATAAATAGGACAGGCCACCACCAAAGAAGGGGACGATTGATCAGCTCATCCAGATCATCCCCAACCGTACAAGTTCACCAAGCATAAGAACACCTCTCCTCAGGAGGTTGTTCTTCCCTTGTAACTATTCATCCTTAGCCCAAGAGGCAATCCACCACACCAGACTGGAGTAGGGTATTACACCACAATGGTGGCACGAACCAGTATAAATCTTGTGTCTCCTATTCTTTGGGTTCGTCGAGCTAGGCCGTGAGATCATGTTCAGTGCGAGCTAGGAAGGGGAGAAATCTTCGTGCGCTCCCTAGTGTTCGAACCTCAAGGATTTTGCCGGAACCCGAAATCCGACATTGGCGGAGTAAACGCGCCTAAGGACAAGGTCACCTTCTTCAAAATACCGGGCATGAACCTTGCGGCTGTGATAGTGGCATGGGGCTTGCTGGTAGCATGCAGCACGCGTAGCAGCCCGGAGACGGTTCTCCTCGAGTAGCACAACGTCTTCACACTGGTGCTGATGTTGCGCTACTTCATAGTAGCCAAGCACTCGAGGGGATCCATAAATGAGTTCCCCGAGGATAGCTGCTTCTGCCCCATGGACCAGGGAGAAGGGAGTCTGCCCAGTAGCTCGATTAGGTGTTGTTCCGAGGGACCAGAGAACTACTGGCAGCTCCTCGATCCACCGCCTGCCGTGCTTCTGCAGCGTATCGAAAGTTCTTGTCTTGAGTCCACGTAGCACTTCAGCGTTCGCCCTCTCAGCTTGTCCATTGCTCCGGGGGTGTGCCATAGAGGCGAATGAGATCTTTCATCTGAGGGTACGAACATATTGCATGAAGGTGTGGCTCGTGAATTGGGTGCCGTTGTCGGGATGATCCTTGTTAGAACTCCAAAATGACACCAATTCTTTCCAGAACTTGATAGCTGACTGAGCAGTCACCTTCCTCATGGCAGTCACTTCCGGCCACTTTGTAAACTTGTCGATAGAGACGAACAAGAATTCAAAGCCCCCGATTGCTCAGTGGAAGGGGCCGAGGATATCGCGCCCCCAGACCGAAAATGGCCATGATAAAGGAATTGCCTGAAGGGCTTGGGCAGGCAGGTGTGTTCTCTAGGAATGGAACTGGCTGGCTTCACATGTCGTGACGAGCTCAACCGCATCTTGGAGGGCTGTGGGCCAATAGAATCCTTGCCGGAATGCTTTCCCAACTAATGCCCTTGATCCAATGTGTGAGCCGCATATTCCTCTGTGAATCTCAGCCATCATTTCCTTTCCATCCTCCTAGCAGACACACTTCAATTTCACACCATTGGGCCTCCTTCTGTATAGTGTCATCGACAAATTGATACATACTGGCCCTCCGGGCTACTTTGTCAGCTTCATCTTGGTTACCTGGAAGTGTTCTGGTTTGGAGGAAGCGGACGATGTGCCTTGCCCAAGTGGGAACCTAGGGCTCGGCAACGAGGACTAGCGGCACCTCCTCTGCTGCGGGAGCACCAGCCTCGTTCACGGGGTCCATAGGCCCGGCTGGAGGGGGTGGTCCGGCTAGCTATGAGAAGTTGTTTCCGGCAGGGTCTCTGCCGGGAGTGGATGGCTCGACCGGGAGAGGCTTACCGTAGTCCAACTTTCCCTTTTTCCGGGCCACTATGGCTGGTGATACAGAGGGCTGAGAGAGACGGAGAACAAAAGTTCCCGGTTCCACAGGATCTGCGCAGCACACTTTGACAGGTGCAAGGGCACGTGCTCTGTTTGCAACCCGTCAAAGGGCTCCTCCAATCTCCTTACTTCCTCAATGAATGCTTCCATCAATGGGCTTTGATAATCCTTGTTGACTTGTCTCACCACAAGCTGTGAATCTGCTTGTATGATCAGCTTCTTGATACCCAACTCTGCTGCAATTCTGAGGCCGACAAGGAGCCCTTCATACTTAGTTGTATTGTTGGTGGCTTCTTCCTGGATAAAGTGCATTTGGGCGACACACTTCAAGTGCTCCCCGGAGGGGGCAACAAGAAGCACGCCAGCCCCTGCACCATGTAGTGAAAAAGCACCATCAAAATACATAATCCATTCTTGGGGGCGATTCCTTGCTGGGGATAGCTGTCTCCGTCACTTCCTCATCAGGGGTTTGGCGTCTATTCTGCAATAAACTCTGCCAGCACCCTGCTCTAAATAGTTGATGTGATCTCAAACTCCAAACCAAAGCTGGATAACTCCAAAGCCCACTCCACTATTCTGCTAGTAGCCTCGGGGTTTTGGAGTATCATTTTCAACAGAAAAGGAGTGACAACCGTGATCTCATGGGCTTGGAAGTAGTGGCACAGTTTCCTTGAGGCCATAATGAGACCAAAGATCAACTTTAGCACGCCAGAGTACCTTGATCTAACCCCTTGTAACAAGGAGCTGACGAAGTACACTAGGTGTTGCACCACTTTCTTCCTTGCCGCGTCCTTGGGTTTGCTCTCGTTACCATGCTCATTACTGTTCTGATCCTTTTCTGACTCTGTCGTTATCTGTCCACCTTCTGCCTCATCCATTTCTCGTTGTGCTACCAAGGTCGCACCGACCACTTGGTTGGTTGCTGCCTAGTATAGCAACAACGACTCTTGGGATTTGGGTGCAACCAAGGTAGGCACAGTCGATCGGTAGGCCTTCAACTCCTGCAGCGCTGCATCTGCTTCTGGGATACACTTCGTAGGTCCTGCCTTCTTTAAAATTTTAAAGAACAACAGGGCATGCTTGGCAGACTTGGAAATGAATCTGCTTAGCGCAACAACACATCCCGTCAAGCGCCTCACATCCTTAACTGTCCTTGGTGCTTGGATCTGCTCGATGGCTTTGATCTTGTCGGGGTTAGCTTCAATCCCCCGATGGGACACGAAGAAACCAAGCAGCTTGCCGGAGGGGACTCCAACCACACACTACTCCGGATTAAGCTTCAAATTGATCTTGCGTAGATTAGCAAATGTCTCCTCCAAATACTGGATAAGAGTGGTCCTAATTCTTGGTTTTGACCATGATATCATCCATATAGGCTTCTATGTTTCTGTGTAACTGTGGCTCAAAACCAATCAGAACTGCTCTTGCATAAGTGGACCCGGTACTCTTTAGTCCAAATGGCATACAGACAAAGCATCACGTACCACATGGGGTGATGAACAATGTCTTCTCTTCATCTTCTTTGCACATGAATATCTGGTGATATCTAGAGTACGTGTCCAGAAAGGAGGGCAAATCACAACCTCGAGTGGAATCTACAATCTGGTCGATACACGGCGAGGGAAATGGGTCCTTTGGGCAAGCCTTGTTGAGATCTATGAAATCAATGCAAAGCCTCCATTTCCCATTTGCCTTTGGAAATACCACTGGATTTGCTAACCATGTAGGATGCGGTACTCCTCTGACCAAACCAGCTGCCTCTAGTTTCTTGATTTCCTCAGCAATGAACTGTTGCCTTTCCAAGGCCTGCTTCCGGACTTTCTGCTTGATAGGTCCGACATGTGGGCAGACAGCAAGGTGGTGCTCGATTACCTCCCTGCGAACACCGGGGATATCACATAGTTTCCAGGCAAACACATTGATATTCGCCCACAAGAAGGCAATGAGCGCTCTTTCCTATTTGTCATCAAGGGTGGCGCTGATGGTGAAAGTATCGCCAACGCCAGCCAGCCCTGCCGGGACCTTCTTCACTTGGGGTGCAGCAACCTTGGATCTCTTGCTGTTGGAATACTCTGGCACGTCGTCAATGGGAGCCGTGCACTCGGAGGAGGCACGTTTCCCGGACTCCTTGCCGGAGGTGCTACAATCCCTTTTCTTTCCTTTGCTTTCCTTGGATGGGAGCTGTTGCTACCGCAGCCTCTGCTGCGACTGCATCCCGGTACATCTTGTCCATGCAGATAATTGCATCCTTCTCATCTGATGGGATAGTGATGACTCCTAGTGGCCCAGGCATCTTCAAAGTTTTATAACCATAGTGGGATGCTGCCATGAACATAGCCAGGGCCGAGCGCCCAAGAATCCCATTGTACGACAGGGGAGATCAACCACATCAAACACAACTTTCTCGGTCCAGTAGTTCAGTTCTCCCCCAAACGTCACTGGCAACGTAATCTTCCCTTTAGGATGGCTCCTGCCAGGGTTAACTCCTTGAAATGTGTTGATAACCTCTAGCTCTTCTTCTCCTATCTGAAGCTTATTGATGACTGCTGGGGAAATCAGATTCAACCCGGCACTGCCATCCACTAGCATCTTTGTGACCTTGAGGTTGCGAATTGTCGGGGAGACCCACAATGGAAAGCATCCTACCGTGGTGCTGCAGCGAGGGTGATCCTCCTCATCAAAGATGATTTGCGTGTGGTACTATTTGAGAGGCTTCTAGGCCTATGGCGCTGATTCCACAGCATTGATCTCTCGTGCCCATCGCTTGAGCTGGTGGTGGGAGGCATGCAAAGATGCACCCCCATCAATGCATAGGGCGTCAGTGGCCTTCTGAAATTCCTGCTCACTGGTCTCCTCTTCATTCCCTTCGTCACTCACATCATCACAAACCTCCTTCGCTTGACCCCTGGCGGGTTTTCCTTGGTACCGTAAGGGTTTGCAAGGGTGATTTGCTTCACCACCTCGGCCCTTTCCGCCAGCGGCATTTTGACCTTTTTCCTTGTCACACGTATCATATTCTGCTCATTGTTTCTTGACAAGCTGCTCAACCTGGTAACACTCCTGAAAGTCATGGCCCTTGGTCTAGTGGATCTTGTAGTACGGGCCCTCGCCTTTCCCAGCTTTCTCAGTGGCAGTGGCTTCCCGGCAGGCTGTGCAAGTGGCAACTTCCTTGCCGGGGGCTTCAGCCTTGGCCTTCTTTCCGGTACTAGGTATGCCCGAACCTTCTACAGTCATCAATGCCTTATCTCTTTGCTTCTTGCTACGCTTCTTGGCCTTTCTCTGACTCGTTGATTCATCCTCATCTTATGAATCAACATTGATGCAATCCTCCTCTCTGGGAAACTTCCTTCCTTCCTCCATCCGAGCACACTTATCCACTAGTGTGTATAGCTCCTTCACAGTCTTGGGCAACCGCACATTCATCTTATAACGAATGCAACGGTTGCGTACATTGGACTGTAAGGCTGCTATAACAGCTGCCAGATGGATATTTGGAATATTCCTATGAACTTTACTGAATCTCTCTAAATACTTACGGAGAGTTTCTCCTTCCTTCTACTGGAGAATTTGTTGGTCGCTGGGCTTGCCGGGCTCTTGGGGGCCACCGGTGTAGCCCGGTCGGGCATGGCTTTGGCCGTCGACCTCGACCAGAGATCGCCGGCGATCCCCGCAGCCCAACCACCCTGCTCTAGAGCCCCTCGAGCTCAATCAACCTCTCAGGCACGTCGTTAGGGATCCTCTGGTGCTGCCTGGACGCAGCTGAGCCCCTAGAGTTGCCTCTCGCCGTCACCTTCTTCCTCTCCGGCAAGCCCCGTTCGCCACCGCCGCTTGCGAGCATGATTGCGAGCAACTCCGGCCATCCCCCGGCAAGACACGGGTACAGGCAAGTGCGCCACGACCCCCTCTCCGCTTCTATCCCTCTGGTTTTTCCCAAGACCCCCTCGTCGCTGCTGTAAGCTCCGGCGGAGTGCCGCCGCACACTATTTCTTTCTCTCCCCCTCTCTCTCCTGACCGGTGGGGCTCGGTGTCAACCTCTCTAATCGCACCCGAAGCGGTATGAGTGGAGGCGTATCCTGGCTTTACGCCATCGACGTCACCCCCCAAATTTTCTAATTTATTCAAATTAATTCAAATTTTTGACCACAACTTTGACCAGTGATAACTCCTAGCCCATTAGTACAAATGAGTATATTCTTTTTGCATTGTGTTTGTTTCAGAAAGCTCTAGCAGCACACCAAAATGTGGAATTTTCGTTGCTAACTAGAATTTCTGGTGATTTTCAGAATGGTTTTTGATATTTTGTTTTGTGGTTTTTAAATATTTTCAGAAGGAGGAACTTGCCTTGAAGATAACCAGGAGCAGTGTGACCCTCCTCTGCACTAAGGCAAGCGACACCAGCATTTGGATGGTGTCATTTCAATATCTTTGATTTTTCTACTAAAATATGAGCTCTTATATGCATTTAAAAATTTCTTAAAGAAATATGGTTCTTTGCTAGTTACTTTGTCATGCTTGAAATGATTGTTTAAGTAACTGGTTGAATGCATGGACTAGTTTAATCTAGTAAAATAAAATTTTGCCTTAGTTAAATTGCTTTGATAAATATTGATAGTTATTTTTGTTAAGTGCTATTTTCATATAAATTATGAGTTAATAAAAATATTGCTTGATAATAAGAAGGACGTACAACCAGTAAAGTTTAAGCATGAGTAGTGCAAGCAAGTTATGTTGATAAGTTTGATCCGTACATGGAAGTTGCATGCTTTGCATGTCGATTAGTTGCATGATCATGGCATCGTATGACTTGGTAGATTAATTTTCATGTTAAACCTATTAATAAGTCCAACTTGAATATGACGTTGATCAAGTCATGGTGCCACTGAATCAGGTTTTTCTCAGTGCGACCACATTTACCTTGTGGGAGGTCTTGATTCGTTCCTTTGTTGTGCCTCTCGCTGGTGCCTTTAACGAGAGAAGGTTATGGGCGTGCATACCCTGGCCCGGTAAGCAGACATAGCCTTGTGTGCCCGTTTATTTTTATGGTACCTTGTCCCCATTTGGAACCATTTTGACACGACGGTGGCCATTGGTGTCTTTGGTAGACATGGGGCCACCCAGGACATAGCACCGAGAGGGAGTTTGTCAGAGTGGCCGGGAGTGTCGTGAGAAGGGGAGGGTTTCTTCGAAATGCCATTGGACCACCTGAATGGGAGTGCGAGGCCTTGGATTCCATGGTGTGGGTAAAGTGCGCTACCTCTGCAGAGTGTATTAAATCTATCGATAGTCGCGTCCTCAGTTATGGGCACAACTCGGGAGTAAGTCACACCATGGATCAACTTTTATAATTAATCTTGCACACTAAATATCTGTTGATGGCACTCACTTCGTGATGATTTCGGAGATCATGAGTTGATCATGAGTGGTTGTTTTTAGTTGTGATCCGGGTACGATCACCGTTTGGTTACGAGGTAACCCGTCTGGTAAGCGAGTCAGTGGAACTCGGTGCACATGTTGGTTTCACTACATTAGTAGCATTACTTGCATTGCATTAACCTGATTAATTGTCATGATATTGTTTGTCATTGTGCTTATGTTTGTTGTGAGCTTGCAAGTACATACAATGTATTGACCTGGCGTGTCATGCCAGCTTTCAGGCAAGTTGTTTCGCAATCGGAGAGCTTCCAGCTTCTAGGCCATGTCCACATCGGTGTCCCTGTGCTATGGAGTTCCACTTCGTCGTTCTTCCGCTGCCACGTAGTTTGTGTGATCGAGGCCCTTCATGTTCAATAAATAATGTACATACTGTTCAGTCGCACCGTGTGTGCCCCTTGGCCTCTTATCTTGATGTAATATCAGACTAGTGTAATCCGCTAGCATCAATAAAGCGGTTGCTTCTGTACCATGTTGTTGTGTGTTGGCAGAAGACTTGATCTCTGGGCTGGCAATGCAAGGTAAACCGGTTGCTCTAAGCCGGGATGCCACAACGCTTGGTATCGGAGCCGCACTGATTGTAGGACAAGCTGGACCGTTAGTGTGTTAGTGGAACGGTAAATAGCTTTGTCAGGGTTCCGGTAGTCAGAGAAATTGGTTGCTACATTGCATGCATGTTTATCTATTGTTATTACTAACCGTATGATGGTTGTGAGTGTAGATGGCTCCAGTTCCGATCTTGTACCATCCTCAGCCAGCTCCGTACACATCGCTGCACTTGCTTCAGAACGTGTGGCGACGACTCTACCCAGAGGGTGCTGATCCAGAGTATCAGGTGTATCGGGAGCATCTAGCCGGTCCACTATATATGCTGAGGTCACTCTACATCATAGTTCCCCTTCCGGCGCTTAGACTCGTTCAACTAACGGTGCTCTCGCTTCTACGCTATCTCAGCCGGTCCAGTTTGCTGCAATCGAAGCTCTTGTTGACTTGCGCTACAACAAGGTTCGCATGCACACCCACCCAGGTTTCTTTTACTACCCATCTCTGCACGAGAATGGGCGTATCCCCTTTCCTTTGATTAATCCAGCGTGCGATCGTCCTACTAGCCACCTTTCCCATTATATCACTGCCACTTATCCCTTGAACTACGAGTTAGCTCGGGAGCTAACCCGCGCCCGGATAGCTCTCACCGCTACTCATAATAGGAACCCTCTCCCTACTGTCGGTTTCACTCCATACGTTCCTTCAGCCTCTTCCACCACCCCGAGTACCACTGCCCCTTTGGCAGTAACCCCTCGAAGTGCTCCTGCTGTGTGGGCTTCCCTTGTCACTACTCCTGCAGCTCCTATGCTTAGATCCCATCCCGCACCTGCCCCTGAGGGAGAGTCCTCGAGGCAGCGCCATTACGTCTCTCTTAACCCGGAGGTCACCACTATCAGTTTAGGTTCTGGGTCCGGCTCAGGAGAGGAGCCCGCAGCAGCGCCATCCGAGCAGTACATCGCTAGAGTATCCCGGTTGTCATGAGTATGATGTATGGATGTAGTGGCACGTGTTATGATGCTTAGTTTCATGTATGAGGGTAGTGACCCCGTGATGATGTTTAACTGTTATGCTGAGTCTATGCATAATTATGTTAGAACTCTCTTCTTATTCGCCTTGGTTTCTTTCACTGTTTTCTTCTGGATTTGTCATTGGCTTTCCTCGCATTTTTGGATATTTCTCATCGCGGTTGCTTTGCATTGGGAAACTAAATAATAGGATGCGCGGGGAGGCAGCAGCAGCCAAGCTTGTGAGGATGTCCCTATTCGTCGCTCCGCAAGACAGGCATGACATTCCCCCGAGCCGTACCAGCCACCTTCGCCTCCACCGTCACATCCTCCTTCTGCTGAGCAAATCATGCAAATGTTTGAAGAAAGAAGGAACAACAATCTGATGGAACTATTGAAAAGTGTGCAAGTTATGGTTGGGCAGAATGGACATAAGAATGGTCATTACTCCAAGCTATATGATTTTCAGGGAACCAAGCCTCCCAGTTTCAGCCAAGCTATTGATCCATTGGACGCTGATGATTGGTTAAGGACTATTGAGAAGAAACTGGAAATTGCTCGCACTGAAGAAGGAGATAAGGTTCCTTTCGCAACACATTATCTTGAAGGAGCTGCCACGATATGGTGGGATAATGCTAAGGCCATGTGGCTCGTGGACGAGGAAATTACTTGGACTAAATTCAAGGATCATTTCCGCAAGTATCATATTCCCTCCGGAATTATGAAAATCAAGTAGCGCGAATACCTCTCTCTCACTCAGGGAAGCATGCCAGTTAGCGAGTACCTGAATAAATTCAACCATTTGGCCCGCTATTCACTCTATGATGTGGCCACCAAAGGACGGAAGGTCAACAGATTTCTTGGAGGATTGAATCAGCATCTCAGGTGCACTCTCAGCATATTTGATTTTCCGTACTTCCAAACTCTGGTGAACAAGGCTCTCATCGCATAAAGGGAACACAAGCTCATGCACGACAATAGGCCAGCTAATAATGACCACAAGCACAAATTTGATCCTAAGAAGCATATGCAACCCGCGCAGAAGGCTCGTACGTGGCAACAGACTCAGGTTGAGTACAAACCCAACTGGCAGTAAAATGTCAATAATTCCACCACTCAAGTCAAGAATATCGTGACCAGCCCGGTACATGAAGATTGTCAGCGCAACAACTCAAGTTTCAGTTGTGGGAAAACCGGACATTACGCCAGACAGTGCCCCAAGAGCGGCAAGCCAATAGCTCCTTTCCGTCCGCAAGTCAACTATCTAGAGCCATATTCCGGCCCGAGTGCCATCCAAGGGAAAATCCATCATTTCTTCGCTCATAAAGCCCAACAGGACCCGGAAGTCGTCATTGGTATGTTTCCTGCTAATAACATACCTGCCATAATTTTATTTGACTCTGGGCTTCCCACTCTTTTATTTCGCGAAGTTTTGCTGCCCAACATAAATTTCCTTGCTCGATTTTGGGAAAACATATGCTGGTACAATCCCCGGGATCCTTGCTCAGAAGCAATCTGCTCTGCCATAATTTGGAAATTGATATCAAGGGGGTCAAGTTTCCAGCATCTCTGATAATCATCGATTCTGACAAATTTGATATTATTCTGGGAATGAATTGGTTGACCCAATACCAAGTATGCATCAACTTTGCGACCAGAGAACTTACCATGGCAAATCAGGAGGGTCGCACTGCATGTTTTTATGCCCCCAAAAGCATACCCAAGAAGGATATGGTTTTCACCGCCGTGGCTGAAGAGGTGGAATTGATTCCGGTGGTCAGTGAGTATCCCAATGTATTTCCTGAGGAATTACCAAGAATGCCACAAGATCGAGAATTGGAGTTTGCAATTGACTTGGTGTGTGGAACCACATCGATACACAAGAAATATTATCGGATGCCTTCATCAGAATTGGTGGAATTAAAGAAACAACTGGATGAGATGTTGTAGAAGGGATGCATCCGCCCAAGCTCTTCACCGTGGGGATCACCCGCGATATTCATGGATAAAAAGGATGGCAGTCTTCGGATGTGCGTAGACTACCGACAGCTGAATGACGTCACCATCAAAAATAAGTATCCACTACCAAGGATTGATGATTTGTTTGATCAACTCGGTGGGGCCAAAGTATTCTCCAAAATTGATTTGAGGACCGGATATCATCAACTCAAAAGCAAGAAGGAAGATATTCCCAAGACCTCGTTCACCACTCGGTATGGTCTCTATGAGTATACCGTTATGTCATTCGGCCTTACCAACGCCCAGCCTTCTTCATGCATATGATGAATAAGGTGTTTATGGACTTCTTGGACAAATTTGTGGTGGTGTTCATTGATGACATCCTCATTTGCCCAAAAAGCGAAGACGAACACATGGACCACCTCCGAGCAGTTTTGTAGAGGCTCCGCGATCATCAAATTTACACCAAGTTCAGCAAATGTGAGTTTTGGCTCAAGCAAGTTGGATTTTTAGGGCATGTTCTCTCAGCAGAAGGAATAGCTTTGGATCCAACCAAGGTAAAAGATGTGCTTGATTGGTCTGCACCCACGACAATCTCAGAAATCCAAAATTTCCTTAGACTAGCCGGATATTATCGCCATTTTAGTGAAGGATTCTCCAAGATTCCCAAGCCCATGACAGAGCTCCTGAAGAAGGATAAGAAGTTTGAATGGACTGAGGACTGCGAATGGAGTTTCAATGAGCTGAAAATCTAACTGACGTCAGCACCAGTATTGGCTCTTCCTGACATCTACCGCAGTTTTGATGTCTACTGTGACGCCTCCAGAAAAGGCCCTGGATGTGTACTTATGCAAGATGGCAAGGTTGTGGCTTATGCATCCCGACAACTACGGCCACACAAGGGAAATTATCCCACTCATGATTTGGAATTGGCTGCGGTGGTGCACACATTGAAGATTTGGAGACACTATCTTATAGGAAAGAGGTTCCAGATATTTACCAACCACAAGAGTCTCAAGTATATATTCACTCAGCCCGATTTGAACCTTCGTCAGCGAAGATGGCTCGAGTTGGTTAAGGATTACGAACTCGGTATAAATTATCACCCGAGCAAAGCTAATGTGGTTGCTGATGCTCTCAGACGCAAACCGGCCAACCTGAATGCTCTAATGGAATCTTTGCCTCCTAAGCTTTATGAAGAAATCGCTGAGCTCAATTTGGTAATCATGGATGCCAGTCTTGCCAGTATATTGGAAGTCGCTCCTACCCTCAAAGAAGAAATTCACAGCGCTCAAGCAAATGACAAATCATTGCAATTATATGCCAAGCGTATGCAAGAGGGACAGACACACGACTTCTCTAGAGATCAGCAAGGTACGCTAAGGTTCCGAGGAAGGATTTGCATACCCAGCCAAGAATGTCTGAGGAAGAAGATAGTGGAAGAAGCACATGAATCGCCATTCTCAATTCACCCAGGTGGCACTAAAATGTATGAAGACCTTCGTCAGGTATTCTGGTGAATGGAATGAAGAACGACATCGCTTACTTTGTGGCTTGTTGTGATATATGCAACAAGATAAAGGTGGAACACCAAAAAGTCAGCTTTAAGTTATGAGATTCCCTTCGCGGTTGGGTTTTTGTGTTTGTTTTGCATTTTGTTCATGTCATGCATTTCATATCATGTCATCATGTGCATCGAATTTGCATACATGTTCGTCTCATGCATCGGAGCATTTTCCCCGTTGTCCGTTTTGCAATCCGACACTCCCATATGCACCGGCGCACCCCTCTTGTCTCTTTTCGTGAGCGGGTGTAACACCCCGGATGTAACTTGCCATATTTGTAACTCTGACTCTTGCCATTTTCGGCTTTAAGTTATGAGATTCCCTTCGCGGTTGGGTTTTTTTCTTTGTTTGCATTTTTTTCATGTCAGGCATTTGATATCATGTCATCATGTGCATAGCATTTGCATACATGATCGTCTCATGCATCCGATCATTTTCCCCGTTGTCCGTTTTGCAACCCGACACTCCCACATGCACCGACGCACCCCTCTTGTCTCGTTTCATGAGCGGGTGTTAAGCATTCTCGGAATGGACCGAGATTTTCCATGTGGCCTTGGTACACCACCGCTAGACCGCCTGCCAAATGTTGTTCCATTTGGAGTCCGTTTGATGCTCCAACAGTTAGCTGGGTAACCGCAAAGGCCTCCTGTGTGTTGCAGCACAACACCCCTCCAAAACGGCCCAATAAGCCATCCAAACCTCTTCCATGTCCTTCATCGTCGGAGCGTGATCGTGTGGGCGAAAACTACACCTCATTTGGACACTCCTACCTCCTCCTACCTATAAATAGGTGCTCCCCTCCGAAATTCTTGCGCAGATAAACCCTAGCTCCACCGTCCTCCGCCGCCGGACACGTCCGGCCCGAGCCGGACAAAATCGCCACCGCCGCCTGTACCAATCCCAGCCTGCCACGTGGGTTCTCCGCCGCCAGCCGCCGGCCCGCGGGCCCACTGCGGGCCCGCCGAGCCCGACCGCCACCGCCACACGCCCGCGCGCTCGCGCCTCCTCCCTCCGCCGCCCGAGCGCTCTGCCGCCGCCACCTTCGCCCGTCGCCGCAGCTGCGTCGCCCCGCCGCCATTGAGCCACGCCGCCGCCTCGCCGCACGTGCGCCGCCGCCTCCGTACTCCTCTCCTCCGGAACCGGCCAGGAGCTAGCCGGATCTGCGGCCCCTCGCCGCCTCCGACCTCCGGCCGCCGTCCTCTCCCTCTCCAGCGAACTCCGGCTGCCTCGGTTCACATGCCCACGAAGAACCCTAGATCCGTTCTGTGAGGTTGACCTCGATTTTCCTTGAAGTCCTTTTTCTACAACATTTTGTGCCCGTATTCATTGCCTCATATCTCCATGACCGTAGCTCCGTTTCATGCATATGATATATCACAATATTCATTGTGAGATGCTCTTCATTTCATTCCATTGTGGCATGCTTGTTTGAGTTCATCTTGATGCCCTAATCTTTGATGCAAGAGTGCTATAAAATGTTTCCTGTTGTTACTTATCATATCATGCCGATTTGTCATTTTTTCCACCTTTTATGAGTGCTTCATATGAGCATGAGCTCTACATGTGTTTTGAACTGCAACATGCCATCTTTACAGGGGTGCTTGTCTTGTATTTTTGTGATCTATGTGGTGACTAGCACAAGCATGCAAAGTAGCCTTTGTGATGTTGCTGTTTCCATGGACTTAGGATTTTGCTGTCATTTTCCTGCTATTATTTTCATGCCATGTAAACATGATGCTATAGTGATATCCATGCTTATTTTGAGTTACTTCAGAAAGGATGTTTTGAACATCTAGTTATGCTCTATCCAACCATGCCATGTTTGCAATTATGGAGTGATCTAGCATGTCTTGTTCTTGCTCTACTTTTGCTATAAAATATTCCTGTCAGAATGTTAACATGTTAATCAATTTTTCCATGGTTGTTGCTAGTGATCCATGCATGATATGAACTTGCTCTTACCATGGTTAACTTCATGAACATGTCTTCTTGCCGTTGGTATGCTTATCTTGTCATGCAATGCGTTGTGGTGAGTGGTTTGAGCTCGCAAAGTTGCCTTCATAACTTTGTTTATGCCATGCTCTGTTTTTTTGTTCAAGTCTGAAACTGCAAATAAAACTTGCTATGTTTACATGGGTGCCATCATAGCTTCTGTGCCTTTTTGGCTCATGTTCAGTTAGGGACTTCTGTTCTACGCATTCAGTAGAATAATGCCATGCCTTTGTTTGCTATATTATGTTCCTGTAGCATGTTGTTTTCTTGCTCTAAACATGGCTTCCTGATGTTATTTCTGGCATGTTAGTGTCTTCACTAAGTCTGTGAAGCTGATATCTTTTGCACTTTTGCCATGCTTGTTTGAACTTGCTTTTGTGTGATTTAGCTGTAGATCAGTGTTCATGTTTTGTCAAGCATCTTTTTTACATCACTCCCATGTGCGTTGTTTCTATGTTGAAGTGCAGTAGCTTAGTTGCTTGTTGCATTCTAGATGGTATCGTGATGTTAATCGCAGAATTGTGCCATTCTTTTTTTGCTTGCCATTTGCAAACTGTGCATCCGTTTCCGGTGATATTTATATCGATTTCAACCGAAATCGTCTAATATTTACAGCGACACACTTGGTTTGCCAAGTTTTTTCCTTGATCTTTCTTTCCCTTCCGGAGCACGGATATCACGTCTTGCATATCATGCCATGTTTTGCATCATGTTGCTTGTGCTTTGCATCGTGGTTGATTGTTGTTCCTTTGCTTGTGTTCTTGCCTTAGGTAGAGCGGGGATATGAGTACATGACCTAGGAACTTGTTGAGAACGGTTACGAGGATCAAGCATTCAGCAACTGTGAGAACTTTACAGGCAAGATGACCATACCCTCGAAATCACTTCTATCTTTGCTTGCTAGTTGCTCGGTCTATTGCTATGCCGCGCTACCTACCACTTGCTATATCAAGCCTCCCATATTGCCATGCCAAGCCTCTAACCCACCTTCCTAGCAAACCGTTGGTTGTCTATGTTACCGCTTTTGCTCAGCCCCTCTTATAGCGTTGCTAGTTGCAGGTGAAGTTGAAGTTTGTTCCATGTTGGAACATGGATATTGTTGGGATATCATTATTATATCTTGTTTACTTTAGTGCATCTATATACTTGGTAAAGGGTGGAAGGCTTAGCCTTAGGCCTGGTATTTTTTTCCACTCTTGCCGCCCTAGTTTCCGTCATACCAGTGTTATGAGAGTGAGGATCACTTCTAGATCACTATTAGCCACCATATTGCTAGTGCTTGCTTCAGCTCCACCTCACTACCTCTTTCCTACCCTTAAGCTTAAATAATCTTGATCTCGCACGTGTGAGATTGCTGAGTCCTCGTGACTCACAGATACTTCCAAACAGTTTCAGGTGCCGAGGATACTAGTGCAGGTGACAATTCTGAACTCAAGTGGGAGTTCGACGAGGATTCGGGGCGATACTATGTTTCTTTTCTGGATGATCAGTAGTGGAGCCCAGTTGGGACGATCGGGGATCTAGCATTTGGGGTTGTCTTTCTTTATTTTGGTTCCGTAGTCGGACCTTTGATTGTACCTTGGATAACGTATGGATTATTTATGTATTATGTGAAGTGGCGATTGTAAGCCAACTCTTTATCCCTTTGTTATTCAGTACATGGGATGTGTAAAGATTACCCCTCTTGCGACAAGCCTACCATGCGGCTATGCCTCTAAGTCGTGCCCCGACACGTGGAAGATATAGCCGCATTGTGGATGTTACATACATGGGGGAACTGGGATCATTACGTTGACCCCGAATGAACTTGGGTTTTCTGATGATTTTACGCTGCTCTGTTACACGGGTGCGTGATCCCTTGGCTGGTGATACGTCCATTTTGCATCATGTTTTCTTACTGTTATTTATAATGTTTTTATCCATAATAATGCTTTTTGTAGTAATTTTAATGCCTTTTCCCTCATAATTTGCAAGGAACACACCAAGACGGAGAATTCCAGTAGTTGGAAATCTGGACCTGGAAAAGCTGTGTCAGGCCACCTATTCTTCACAACTCCAAATGGGCTGAAACTTTACGTAGATTTTTTATGGAATATATAAGAAATATTGGAGCCAATAAGTACCAAAGGGGGGGCCACCAGCCGGGCACAACCCACCTAGGCGCGCTAGGCCCCCCTGGCGCGCCCTGTTGGGTTGTGGCCTCCTCGGCCCACCTCCGGTGCCCACCTTCTGGTATATAAGTGGTTTTGACCTAGAAAAAATCACAATAATACTTTCGAGACGGAGCACCACCGCCTCGAGGCAGAACTTGGGCAGGAGCACTTTTGCCCTCCGGCGGAGCGATTCTTCCGGGGGAACTTCCCTCCCGGAGGGGCAAATCATCATCATCATCATCATCACCAACAACTCTCCCATCTTGGGGAGGGAAATATCCATCAACAACTTCACCAGCACCATCTCATCTCAAACCCTAGTTCATCGCTTATATCCAATCTTGTTACCGGAACTATAGATTGTTGCTAGGGGGTGACTAGTAGTGTTGATTACATCTTGTAGTTGATTACTATATGGTTTATTTGGTGGAAGATTATATGTTCATATACATTATGCATATTAATACCCCTCTGATTATGAGCTTGTTTGTTTTTTGTGAGTAGTTACCTTTGTTCTTGAGGTTGTGGGATAAATCATGTTGCAAGTAATCATGTGAATTTGACAGGTGTTCGATATTTTGATAGTATGTATGTTGTGATTCCCTTAGTGGTGTCATGTGAACGTCGACTACATGGAACTTCACCATATTTGGGCCTAAGGGAATGCATTGTGGAGTAGTAAATAGATGGTGGGTTGCGAGAGTGACACAAACTTAAACCCCAGTTTATGCACCATTCCGTAAGGGACCGATCGGATCCTAGAATTTAATGCTATGGTTAGGATTTATCCTTAATACTTTTCTCGTAGTTGCGGATGCTTGAGGGAGGGTTAATAATAAGTAGGAGGTTTGTTCAAGTAAGAACAGCACCTAAGCACACCCACATATCAAATTATCAAAGTAGCAAACACAAATCAAACTGACATGATGAAAGTGACTAGATGAAATTACCGTGTACCCTCAAGAACACTTTTCTTATCATAAGAGACCGATTTGTCCTGTCCTTTGCCTCAAAAGGATTGGGCTACCTTGCTACATACTGATACGTCTCCAATGTATCTACTTTTCCAAACACTTTTTCCCTTGTTTTGGACTCTAACTTGCACGATTTGAATGGAACTAACCCGGACTGACGCTGTTTTCAATAGAATTACCATGGTGTTATTTATGTGCAGGAGAAAACGTTCTCGGAATGACCTGAAACTTCACGGAGCGACTTTTCAGAAAATAAGAAAAATACCTGCAAAATATGGAGGCCAGGGGGCCCACCACCATGCCACGAGGGTGAGGGGCGCGTCTGCCCCCCTAGGGCATGCCATCCTACCCCGTGGGCCCCTTGTTGCGTCTCTCACTCCAACTCCACCTCCATATATTGAGTTTCGATGAGAAAAAATCAGAGAGAAGAAATCATCACGTTTTACGATACGGAGCCGCCGCCAGGCCCTAAAACCTCTCGAGAGGGCTGATCTGGAGTCCGTTCTGGGCTCCGGAGAGGGGAATCCGTCGCCATCGTCATCATCAACCATCCTCCATCACCAATTTCATGATGCTCACCGCCATGCGTGAGTAATTCCATCATAGGCTTGCTAGACGGTGATGGGTTGGATGGGATCTATCATGTAATCGAGTTAGTTTTGTTAGGGTTTGATCCCTAGTGTCCACTATGTTCTGAGATTGATGTTGCTATGACTTTGCTATGCTTAATGCTTGTCACTAGGGCCCGAGTGCCATGATTTCAGATCTGAACCTATTGTGTTTTCATCAATATATGTGAGTGTTCTTGATCCTATCTTGCAAGTCTATAGTCACCAATTATATGTTATGATCCATTAACCCCGAAGTGACAATAATCGGGATACTTACCGGCGATGACCGTAGTTTGAGGAGTTCATGTATTCAGTATGTGTTAATTCTTTGTTCCGGTTCTCTATTAAAAGGAGGCCTTAATATCCCTTAGTTTCCGTAAGGACCCCGCTGCCACGGGAGGGTAGGACAAAAGATGTCATGCAAGTTCTTTTCCATAAGCATGTATGACTATGTTCGGAATACATGCCTACAGTATATCAATGAACTGGAGCTAGTTCTGTGTCACCCTAGGTTATGACTGTTACATGATGAACCGCATCCGGCATAATTCTCCATCACTAATCCATTGCCTACGAGCTTTCTATATATTGTTCTTCGCTTATTTACTTTCCCGTTGCTATTACTGTCATCACTACAAAATACCAAAAACATTACTTTTACTACTGTTACCTTTTGCTACCGTTACCACTACTATCATATTACTTTGCTACTAAACACTTTGCTGCAGATATTAAGTTTCCAGGTTTGGTTGAATTGGCAACTCAGCTACTAATACTTGAGAGTATTCTTTGGCTCCCCTTGTGTCGAATCAATAAATTTGGGTTGAATACTTTACCCTCGAAAACTGTTGCGATCCCCTATACTTGTGGGTTATCACATACTTTTTACTATTATCGTTACTTGCTCGTTACAAACTATCTTGCTATCAAACTACTCGCTACTTACAATTTCAGCACTTGCAGACACTACCTTACTGAAAACTACTTGTCATTTCCTTCTGCTCCTCGTTGGATTCGACACTCTTACTTATCAAAAAGAGCTACAATTGATCCCCTATACTTGTGGGTCATCATGGCTATTTTCTGGAACAGTTGCCGGGCAGTGAAGCGCCTTTGGTAAATGGAATTCGGTAAGGAAACATTTATATAGTGTGCTAAAATTTATTGTCACTTGTTACTATGGAAAACAATCCTTTGAGGGGTATGTTCGGGGTATATTCACCTCGACCGAAACCATAATTAATTGCCCCTCAACCTAGAGCACCTACGAAAAATATTGAATATGAAATTCCTTCGCGTATGATAGAACAACTGCTAGCTAATCCTTATGCAGGAGATGGAATGGAACATCCTGATATGCACTTGATACATGTGGAACAAATTAATGGAATGTTTAAGCATGCAGGTTTACCCAGGGATGAACTTATGAAAAAGGTTTCCTCTTTATCTTTGAAGGGAAAAGCATTGGCATGGCATAGGCTATGCGATGATATTGGATCATGGAATTGGAATCGTTTAAAATTGGAGTTTCACCAAAAAAATTATCCTATGCATCTAGTTCATCGTGATCGGAACTATATATATAATTTTTGGCCTCGTGAAAGAGAAATTATCGCTCTATCTTGGGGGAGGCTTAAGTCAATGTTATATTCATGCCCCAATCATGAGCTCTCAAGATAAATTATTATTCAGAATTTTTATGCTTGGCTTTCTCGTAATGATCAAACCATGCTGGATATTTCTTGTGCTGGTTCTTTTACGAAGAAGACTATTGAATTCCGGTGGGATCTTTCGGAAAGAATTAAACGCAACTCTGAAGATTGGGAACTCGGCGAAGGTAAAGAGTCGGGTATAAAGCTTAAGTATGATTGTGTTCAATCTTTTATGGATACATATGCTTTTCAAAAGTGTAGCACTAAATATGGACTGACTCTGAGATGGTAGCCTCCTTTTGTGAATCTTTTGCTACTCATGTTGAACTCCCTAAAGAGAAGTGGATTAGATATCAGCCACGTATTATAGAAGAAATTAAAGAACCGATATCAGTTAAATAAGAAACTATACTTTATAATGTTGATCCAGTTGTTCCTACTGCTTACTTTGAGAAACCCCCTTTTCCTGTTAAGATAAAGGAACATGCTAAAGTTTCAACTGTGGTTAACAAAAGCTCTGTTAGAACACCTAAACCAGATGAAAAAAATTAGGGTTGAACCTAATATTTCTATAGTTAAAGATCTCTTGGAAGAAGATGTGGATGAGCATGTTATCTACTTCTGTGAAGAAGCTGCTAGAATTGCTAAACCTGATAGAAAAGATAAACATAGACATGTTGTTGGCATGCCTGTCATTTCCGGTAAAATAGGAGATGTTATTATGGTTTATGTGATATGGGTGCTAGTGTGAGTGCTATTACTCACAAGTTATATATAGAAATTAGGGAAGAAATAGCACCTGTTGCGATAGAAAACATAGATGTTACTATTAAGCTTGCAAATAGAGACACTATATCACCAGTTGGATTGTCAGAGATGTTGAAGTCTTGTGTGGGAAAACAAAATATCCTACCGATTTTCTTGTTCTTGGTACTCAACCTAATGACTTCTGTCCCATTATCTTTGGTAGACCTTTCTTTAACACAGTTATTGCTAGGATAGATTGCCAGAAACAAACTGTGGAAGTTAGCTTTGGTGATGAGTCTCATGAGTTTAATTTTTCCAAGTTTAGTAGAAATTATCATGAAAAATAATTTCCTAGTAAGGATGAATTCATTGGTCTTGCTTCTATTGTTGTGCCACCTACTGATCCTTTAGAGCAATACTTGCTAGACCATGAGAATGATTTACATATGCATTAAAGAAATGAAATAGAAAATATTTTCTTTGAACAACGTCCTCTGCTTGAACACAATTTGCCTATTGAAACTCTTGGAGGTCCTCCTCCACCTAAGGGTGATCCTGTGTTTGAATTGAAACAATTGCCAGACACTTCGAAATATGCTTATCTAGATGAAAAGAAGATATATCTTGTTATGATCAGTGCTAACCTTTCAAAACATGAAGAAGAAAGATTATTGAAAGTTCTAAGGAAGCACCGGGCTACTATTGGATATACTATTGATGATTTAAAGGGCATTAGTCCCACTCTATGTCAGCATAAAATTAATATGGAACCTGACGCTAAACCAGTTGTTGATCACCAACGTCGATTAAATCCAAAGATGAAAGAGGTGGTAAGAACGCAAATATTAAAACTTCTGGAAGCAGGTATAATCTATCCTATAGCTGATAGTAGATGGGTAAGTCCTGTTCATTGTGCCCCTAAGAAAGGCTGTATAACTGTTCTTCCTAATGATAAGAATGAACTTATTCCACAAAGAATTGTTACAAGCTATAGAATGGTAATTGATTTCAAAAAAATTAAATAAAGTAACTAGAAAAGATCATTACCATTTGCCTTTTATTGACCAAATGCTTGAAAGATTATCTAAGCACACACATTTTTGCTTCCTTTATTGATATTCTGGTTTCTCTCAAATACCTGTTTCTCAACCTGATCAAGAAAAGACCACTTTTACTTGTCCTTTTGGAACCTATGCTTGTAGACGTATGCCTTTTGGTTCATGTAATGCACCTGCTACCTTTCAAAGATGTATGATGGTTATATTCTTTGACTTTTGTGAGAAGATTGTTGAGGTTTTCATGGATGACTTTTTTGTTTATGGGAAGTCTTTTGACGATTGTTTAAGCAATCTTAATCAAGTTTTGCAGAGATGTGAACAAACAAATCTTGTCTTGAATTGGGAAAAGTGCCACTTTATGGTAAATGAAGGCATTGTCTTGGGTCATAAAATTTCTGAAGAAGGTATTGAAGTAGACCAAGTTAAGGTTGATGCTATTGAGAAAATGCCATGTCCCAAGAACATCAAAGGTATTCATAGTTTCCTAGGTCATGCTGGTTTCTATAGGAGATTTATCAAATACTTTTCTAAAATTTCTAGGCCACTCACTAATCTTTTGCAAAAGGATATTCCTTTTGTCTTTGATGATGATTGTCTTGAAGCCTATGAAACACTCAAGAAAGCTTTAATTACTTCAGCTATAGTTCAACCATCTGATTGGAATTTGCCTTTTGAAATTATGTGTGATGCTAGTGATTATGTTGTTGGTGTTGTTCTAGGTCAAAGAGTTGATAAGAAATTGAATGTCATTCACAATGCTAGTAAAACTCTAGACAATGCTCAAAGAAATTATGCTACAACTGAAAAAGAATTCTTAGCAGTGGTGTTTGCTTGTGATAAATTTAGACCTTATATTGTTGATTCAAAAGTAACTGTTCACACAGACCATGCTGCTATTAAATATCCTATGGAAAAGAAAGATGCTAAACCCAGACTTAATCGTTGGGTTCTCTTGTTACAAGAATTCGATTTGCATATTATTGATAGAAAAGGAGCTGAGAACCTCGTAGATGATAACTTGTCTAGGCTTGAAAATGTTCTTGACGACCCACTTCCTATTGATGATAGTTTTCCTCATGAGCAGTTAGCTGCAATAAATGTTGCTAATGGTACTCCTTGGTATGTTGACTTTGCTAATTACATTGTTGCTAAATATTTGCCACCTAGCTTCACATATCAACAAAAGAAAAAAATTCTTCTATGATTTAGGACATTACTTTTGGGATGACCCACATCTTTATAAAGAAGGAGTAGATGGTATTATTAGACGTTGTGTACCTGAGCATGAACAGGGAAAAATCCTATGGAAATGTCACTCCGAAGCTTATGGAGGACATCATGCTGGAGATAGAACTGCTCACAAGGTATTGTAGTATGGATTTATTGGCCTACTCTCTTCAAGGATGCTCGTAAGTTTGTCTCATCTTGTGATGAATGTCCAAGAATAGGTAATATCGGTAAGCGTCAAGAAATGCCTATGAATTATTCACTTGCTATTGAAACTTTGGATGTTTGGGGATTTGATTACATGGGACCTTTTCCTTCCTCTAATGGGTATACACATATTTTGGTTGTTGTTGATTATGTTACTAAATGGGTAGAAGCTATACCAACTAGTAGTGCTGATCACCACACCTCTATTAAAATGCTTCAGGAAGTTATATTCCCATGGTTTGTAGTCCCTATATATCTAATGACTGATGGTGGTTCACACTTTATTCATGGTGCTTTCTGTAAAATGCTTGCTAAATATGATGTTAACCATAGAATTGCATCACCCTATCATCCTTAGTCTAGTGGTCAAGTTGAACTTACCAATAGAAGAAATAAAATTAATTTTGCAAAATACCATCAATAGGTCCAGGAAGAATTGGTCTAAGAAATAAGATGATGCACTTTGGGCTTATAGGACAGCATATAAAAATCCTATGGGTATGTCTCCTTATAAAATGGTTTATGGAAAAGCTTGTCATTCGCCTCTTGAGTGAGAACACAAAGCATATTGGGCAGTTATGGAACTCAATTATGATTTCAATCTTGCTCGTGAAAAGAGGTTGTTTGATATAAGCTCACTAGATGAATGGAGAACCCAAGCATATGAAAATGCAAAGTTATTTAAAGAAAAAGTTAACAGATGGCATGACAAAAGAATTCAAAAACGTGATTTTAAAGTTGGAGAATATGTTCTTTTGTACAACTCTCGTTTCAGATTATTTGCAGGAAAACTCCTCTCCAAATGGAAAGGCCCCTATGTCATCGAGGAGGTTTACCAGTCCGGTGCTATCAAAATAAATAATTCTGAAGGTACTAACCCGAAGGTTGTCAATGGACAATGAATAAAGCATTATATCTCAGGTACGCCTATTAATGTTGAAAGCAATATTATCCAAACTTCGACACCGGAAGAACACATAAAAGAGTCCTTCCGGAACACTCCAGATTCGTCAAAATAAGGAGGTACATGAGATGGTAAGTAAATGGACTCCAACAATTATGCAAAAGTATATTTCATCAGTTTTGGAATATTTTAAAATTTTGGAAATAAAGAAACACCGAGGAAGCGTCCCCTAGTGGGCACAATACACCAGGGCGCGCCAGGCTTGCCTGGCACGCCTAAGTGGGTTGTGCCCACCTGGGACACCTCCTGTACTCCATTTTTCTTCCATATGCTTGTCCTCCAAGATAAAAAATCTATATATACTTCTCGAACCCATTATCCATAGTATCGCGGAGAAAATCCTCTGTTCTCTTTTCTTGCTGTTCCTGGTCAGATTTGTCAAGCTGGGCATCATGTCTTCCTATTCCTCCGAGCACATGGAAGAAGATGCTTGGCTGATGAAGATCGAGACGAAGGAGGATCCCACAGACGCTATCAAAGGAGACAAGGGCTAGGAAACTACGTGGATCCATCCCGGGTGGTAGCACAAGCACTGTTGGCCGAGGAGGAGGAGGAAGATATACTTAAACCCTATCTTACTCACCTTACTCATTTTGAGATTAAAGCTTTTCATGCTTTTGAATTGGTTTGCATACAAAATAAGTGTCTCACTCGTGAAAATATTCAGCATCAAGAACATACCATCTATCTTCAAAGTGTCATCCATCGGCTGCAGGATCTCTTGGCCCTTAAAGACAAGATCACTTCATCACCACCATCACCTTCTTCACCACCGAAGGAAAACAGAGTATCGAGTATGGCACTCCCCTTGGCTTCCGCCAAGCTTGGGGAAGGTGCCCCAGTACCATATCACCACACTACCCTTTTGCTTTTATTTATCTTAGTTCAATCTTTTGCTTTTAGATGAAATAAAGTTTTGTTCAATCCTTTCTTATTTGAAAGTTTGCTTAGTGATCTATCCTTGTAATCGTGTGCAAGTCACATAATAAATTTAGTTTTAGTTTTTGCTTTCTTTACTTTCATGTTGCAAATAAATAAAAGAAATAAGAAGGAAAGAAAAAGAGAAAGGAAATAAATAAAAGAAGGGAAATAAGTCAATAAGATTATATACTAATCCTATGGTAGGCTATAGCGCCACATAAGGAAAAGTATAGGTAAGAAAATTTTATTAGAGATTTACAAACATAGCATTAGGTAATGATGCAACTCATGAAAGAATTAATAAGGGAAGAGAAGATTCACATATAGATATACTATCCTAGAAATCTTTTGTGATTGTGAGCCCTCATCAAAATATTATATGCCAAAATTGTTGACGTTGGACAAGGAAGACAACTTAATGGTTTATGTTTGTTTACATTCACATAGAAGTCATATTGTCATAGATCCTTTAACATGCGATGCTTGCCCCCTATCTTTGCTAGCCAAAATTTCTGTACTAAGTAGAGATACTACTTGTGCATCCAAAAAACCCTTAAACCCAAATCTTTTTCATGTGTGCACCATACCTACCTAGGGATTGAATAAGATCCCTCACGTAAGTTGTCATTGGTGCAAAAAGGCAATAAAAATTACTTCTAAATATGTGAGATCTTTTAGTGCAAGAGAAAATTGAGCGTTGCGCGAACTTGGATGACAACGAATAAAAGCGACAGACTGCATAATAAAGGTTGTCATCTTAAGGGGCAATGTAACGTGATGTTCTTTTGCACTAAGGGGTTGAGCATGCAAACAAATAAGCGGATGGCAACCTCTGCTTCCTCTGCGAAGGGCCTATCCTTTACTTTTATGCAAAGAGTCAAAGTTTTCCTTCTATTCCTTTTTATTTTCTCTTCTGGCAAGCATCATGTGGTGAGGAAAGATCTAGGCACATATATCCAGTTGAATATAGACAACATGAGTTATTATTGTTGACATCACCCTTGAGGTGACCATGTTGCGAGGTAAAATTATAAGCCCCTATCTTTCTATGTGTCCGATTGAAACGTTTTGTTCCTGGGTACAAGGTGAGTGTTAGCAATCATAGAAGACTATAGGATGGTTGAGTATGTGGACTTGCTTTAAAGGCTATGACATGTGACTCTTCCTAAAAAAGATGATGAATTGTAGTTGCAAAATTGACTGAGAACATAGTTTGTTGGTTTCTAATAAAGTTTTTGCTTTATACTTTGATTGTATGATGAATTATTACTTTTTCATAGGAAGTGTATGATGAAAGTTCTATGATAAAAGTCCTTTATTTAATCTTGTTGCTATTATGATACTCAACATGATGCTTCTATGTCCGTATTTTGTTTTTATCGACACCTCTCTCTCAAAGCACGTGGACATGTTTTTCGATCTTGGTTTTCGCTTGAGGACAAGCAAGGTCTAAGCTTGGGGGAGCTGATACATCCATTTTCCATCATGTTTTCTTACTGTTATTTAAAATGTTTTTATCCATAATAATGATTTTCGACTAAATCTAATGACTTTTCTCTCATAATTTGCAAGGAACACACCAAGAGGGAGAATTCCAGCAGCTGGAAATCTGGACCTGGAAAAGCTACGTCAAGCCACCTATTCTGCACAACTCCAAATGGGCTGAAACTTTATGGAGATATTTTATGGAATATATAAGAAATATTGGAGCCAATAAGTACCAAAGGGGGCCACCAGGTGGGCACAACCCACCTGGGCGCACCAGGCCCCCCTGCCGCGCCCTGATGGGTTGTGGCCTCCTCAGACCACCTCCGGTTCCCATCTTCTAGTATATAAGTGGTTTTGACCTAGAAAAAATCACAATAATAATTTCTGGACGGAGCGCCGCCGCCTCGAGGCGGAACATGGGCAGCAGCACTTTTGCACTCCGGCGAAGCGATTCTGCCGGTGGAACATCCCTCCTGGAGGGGGAAATCATCGTCATCATCATCGCGAACAAATCTCCCATCTTGGGGAGGGCAATCTCCATCAACATCTTCACCAGCACCATCTCATCTCAAACCCTAGCTCAACTCTTATATCCAATCTTGTTATCGGAACTATAGATTGTTGCTAGGGGGTGACTAGTAGTGTTGATTACATCTTATAGTTGATTACTATATGGTTTATTTGGTGGAAGATTATATGTTCATATCCATTATGCATATTAATGCCCATATAATAATGAGCATGTTCGTTTTCTGTGAGTAGTTACCTTTGTTCTTGAGGTCACGGGATAAATCATCTTTCAAATAATCATGTGAATTTGATATGTGTTCGATATTTTGATAGTATGTATGTTGTGATTCCCTTAGTGGTGTCATGTGAATGTCGACTACATGGCACTTCACCATATTTGGGCCTAAGGGAATGCATTGTGGAATAGTAAATAGATGGTGGGTTGCGAGAGTGACAGAAACTTAAACCCAGTTTATGCATGTCACGACCGGATTTTCCAGACACTGATTTCCAGAAAATGGCCGTCGTGCTCACCAGCCCCAGGATTACTGTTAGCTGATGAGGCACCAACTTGATACAGAAATTCCAAGCAAAAGTGCAAAATATGTAGTACAAGACCATTGTGGCCTATGAGTACGTCAAATGGTTTCTAGTGGTTGAGGGCGGAAGCGGTTTGTGGATCACCACGGTCTATGGGACTCCATTTCCCACAGGAACAGCTGACCATGTTAACTCCTATCTTCGCGAGGCTGCTATCTCCGTTGCTTAGTTTCCGGGGCTGTCACCGCAACGCTCCTCTCCAAGCAGCAATCTGGCCAAGACAATAGCCAGGGACAAGCCAGTGAGTACTTTGAATGTACTCGCAAACATTATGAACACTGGGATAATATAATTGATAATCATGCAATGAAAAATTCTTTGATCACATCGTCAGTCATAAATAAAACATCTTTTATGCATGCAAGCAGGTTGTTTATATGCAACATGAATAAGCAATAATGGAGTGGGGAATAAAATGCCGCAGTCGGGCGTCTGAACGACACCACCTAAAGGGCTTATAAAGTAAATAAATAACAAGCAATGCCACAGTCGGGCGTCTCAGCGACACCACATAAAGGGCTTATAAAATAAATAAATAACAAGCAATGCCACAGTCGGGCGTCTCAGCGACACCACATAAAGGGCTTATAAAATAAATAACAAGCAATGCCACAGTCGGGCATCTCAGCGACACCACATAAAGGGCTTATAAAATAAATAACAAGCAATGCCACAGTCAGGCGTCTCAGCGACACCACATAAAGGGCTTATAAAATAAATAAATTACAAGCAATGCCACAGTCGGGCGTCTCAGCGACACCACATAAAGGGCTTATAAAATAAATAACAAGCAATGCCACAGTCGGGCGTCTCAGCGACACCACATAAAGGGCTTATAATATAAATAAATAACAAGCAATGCCACAGTCGGGCGTCTCAGCGACACCACATAAAGGGCTTATAAAACAAATAATCACAATGAATATCCAGGAGGTAGAACCGTCCCAGGGATACTCAATGATATAATGGGTTAGTCCATAATAATAATAATCATAATCTTCACAAGTCACAAGTCACAGTCCAAGTTCTGGTTTAACAATCTCTCCTCCGAAGACCGACACTAAGACCAACGCTTGACCCATCCCAGACTGTAATCCTTAGCCATGGACACGGCTATTCGAATAGGTTAATCTCTGCAGAGGGTGTACTCTTTATCCACAAGTAACGGATTCCTTTAGTCCATCGGGACTAATTCCGTCTACAGCCTTTTTGTTGAAAACACGCCTAACTTGCACACACCAGGTTAACTCATCGGTGTCTGGAATCACCCACGACACTTGTTAAGCAAAACTCTAAGTGGGGAGGCTACAACCTCGCGTAGCATGGGATCAAATTTATATCGCGCGCTCTAAGGGGTGGCCTCCCCTCTCGGTCCCAACCGGAAACACCCATGCCCCCTGACCAGGTTGCATGCCTACTGGCTACAACCGACATCTTCCACCATGGCCTCTCTGTACGTTGTGTGCCAAGACAAGGGTTAACAACTTACTGAACCGTACCCTACCTGTGGCAGGGACAAGTGGTAGTACGAACACGTATGGGGGTTACCGGAACAAGACTCGATCTACGATCGACTCAGGAGGTTTATAAATTCCCTGCATGACATGTATATCAAATATATTTCAACCGACGAAATCACCACCCATTATACCTTACTATGCCATATCGGACATGACCATCCCGACGGGGACCGGCGACAAGCTCACTCCTACCCAAGGCAGAGGCTTTCCCGGATTCCTTTCCGGCATGCATGCAAGGCACATGAGGATAATTACCATCACAAGTATATTCATTTCCAACAGCAAGGAAATCACTAATATGCCTTCATGCAAATGATCACATCGCCACATAAAATAACGAGTTCTCCGAAATGAGATGGTGTTATAAATGAGTCAACTAACACACCAAAAATATTATGCCGGGGTTCAGAATGCTTGCCTTCATGGTGTGGAAGGGCAGGGTGCACTCCAAATCTTTTGAAAGCTTTCTTCTCTTCCAAAATCCTATTTTCAAAAATATGCAAATAACACATATTTCAAAAACAGTACAAAAAAAGTTGTTTGGAAAATTTTCAAATAAATCTCAAAATAAACTAGACATAATTTGAGGGATGTAGGAAAAAGAATCAACTCATTTGGAGTTGTATTTAAAAAGTTAAGCTCAGTCAAAGTTTTGGTCAAAATATGTTATTTAAAATTAAAACAGAAAAAGAAAAACGTTTCGAATATACGTACACGTCGAAGGCGTATTCTGGAAACGCGCCTCCACTTATCCAGCGTGGACAGAGCGTGTGTCACTGACATTGGGCCCGCCTGGCCCACCGGTCAGGTTTGACTAGTCCACCCTCCCTCCTCTTCCTCTGCCCGAGAGGGGGCGGAACTCTGGCGACGCTCGCCGGCGAACGGCGGCGCCGTTCGAGAAGCAGAGGTCACCCATGGGCTCAGGGGGCCGAGGCGGTCACTCCGGTGGTCACTTTGGTCTCTGGGGTGGACGGAGCTGCCGGCGGCGAGCTCCGCAGCGGACGGTGGCCGTCGGGCGAAGTGAGTTTGGGGCTACGGTGGTTCCCGATCAAAATCGAGTAGGGGGATGGGTTCACGGGAGGGAAAGAGAGCTCTTGGTGAAGAGAACGGAGGGGGAAAGGCTCTGGTAGCGCCGGAATGGCCGGGGTAGTGGTGGCGGCTGCGGTTGCCGGAGATGGGGAAGGAGACCTCCCCGGGTCGATTGGCTGCCAATGGGGGTCCTAGGGAGATGGCTTGGGACTGCCTGCATGCGGAGACGAGCTCGGGGCTCCTTAAATAGGCGATCAGGGTCGGTTCCGACGGTGGCCACGGATAAGGTTGCCGGCGACCGCCATTCTGTAGCTAGGGCGTCGTGGCGGGGACGAGCGCTAGTGGACACGCTTGTGGATGAGCTCGCGCTGTTCCAGGGGCCAGGTGGCGAGCAGGAGAGGCTTGGGCAGCGTTGAACTGAGCAGGGGCTGTCGGCGGCCGTGGCGGCTAGCTCCTGGCTTGCCGGAGCCGTGGCGAGGGGCTCTTGGTGCGTTGTGGTGAGAAGGGGAGCGCGTGGCGCGGCTCTGCAGATCGGGCCAAACCCAGGGGCACGACGCGGCGGCTCGGGCGCGGCACGTGCAAAACGCGTGCTCTGCTCACGCCCAGAGCACGCACGAAACATGCTCGACAAAATGCCAGGGCATGCTAGAGGTCTCGGGTGAGGTTGGGGTTTAACAGACCTAGGTTAAAGTCATCTAAAGGCTTAGTGGACAGGTTAGTTTGATTAGAGGTGCAAGTTCACAGTGAAATGACAAAATTCATGTCAAAGCTGTTCATGCACTCTAGGTGTTTGACAAAATGCCACAGGCACCTAGGCATTTCTTGGAGTGGCCAAAACTTCCATAGTGGGGTCTCTTTAGATGAATAAGAGGGTGGTGAGGTTAGTTTGTGAAAAGCACAAACTTGTTAGTGCAAGTTTTGCAAAACTACAATTCTGGACAGGAGATAAATGACATTATTTCATGAACCAAAAATATTCAAATGGGTGCATGCTCCTGGACTTAGGGGTCTTGTAGGGTTGACTACAAGTAGGAGAAGGCACAAGGTCACTGGAGCAAAAATAAATAGGGTTGTAGTAGAAATCACAAGGCTGGACCAGAATGAAAATGAGGTTGATTCACTCAAATTTTTCAAATAACATCACTGGGTTTTTGCATAAAGTTGAATCATATGCTACTACCAACATCCCATAATTTTGGTGGAGGCCAGAAAGAAATATTTAAATGGGTTGTAGTGCAAAATTGCACTCTGGACCAGAGAAGAAAAATTGATGCAGAGCTCAAAATATTACATGAATAAAAGATATTTTTGTATAAAAGTGATTTAAAAACATCACATGACATCTCCAAATTTTGGTTCGAATTTTAGGTGAATTTATCAAATGGTTGTAGTTCAATTATGGCCATATAACCTTGGAAAACCATTTTTCAAGAAAATAAAGATCAAGCAAATTAATTATGTAATTAGTTATACTGATAAAAGAAAAGTTTTTCTTGAGAGGTTAAACAAGTCCAATAACATATTTGAAAGGTTTTCACTTTAGGGAACAACTCAATGATAATAAGAAAGGAAATGTTTCAAAAAAATCAAAAGGGAGTCCAAAAAATCAAAGTTTTAATTCCTGGCAAAAAATTTAATTTAATAAAACAAGGCCAAAAAAATTTGGGGGTGTCACAACACCACCCCCCTTAAGAAAAATCTCGTCCTCGAGATTTGTTCAAAGTTGTTTTAAGAAAAACTATAAGCAATAATAATGTGGCTACAGTGAGAGAGCAATAAGTGGTGAAAAACCACAGTGTGAATACTGGTGCTGCGTGGAAAAATCTACGGTTCGGGACAAAACGTGAGATTTCTACGCTGGATATAAATTTAGAATAACTTCTAAATTTAAATATACGCTGGTCGTACCCGAGAGCACAGTGCTCTCTCTGGCCGACAGGTGGACCCGGGGCCCACTGTCAGCCTCTTCTTCTCCCTCTGGTTCTCTCTTCTTCCTCTCTCCCGCGCGTTTTCCCGCGCTTTCTCCACCGGCGACGCCTAGCGCGTAGGGCATCTAGGCCGTACCACGGCAGTGCGCGGCGTGCTAGCTGCCAGTGCAGCATGCACTCACCTCGGGGGCCAGCGTGCTGTCGGCACTGCTCACGGATTCGTCTCCGAACACCGGCGATCAGCGACGAGCGGCGTTGGTGGACTTCGCCCACCGTACACCGAGCTCGAGCTATAAAACGGCCGGGGTGCCCCTCTCTTCTTCCTCACACCTGGCCTCACTTCTCCTCCTCCTTCTTCCTCCATTACTGCTTACAAAAGCTCGGGTTAGGCTCTAATGGCGGAGGCGATGCCGGACTGGTTTGCGATCCTGATATTCGGAGGGCTGGCGACACTGCCGGGGCTCTCCGTGCTCCTGTGCGCGATGATCCTCGACGATCGTCGCAACGCTACTGCTCGGGTGTTGGCTCTCCGCGGTGGTGGTGATCACGAGGAGTAGATGGGGTGTGTCGGGTGCTAACTGTTGTTAGGGGGTGATTAGCTGGATGTAACACCGTTGCAAAGTTTTGCAAACAGTGTATGTGTTTGAATGATTATGGTTGTGAGTCTGCTGCCGTGGTGCTGTGTGAAATTAATTAATCCACACCGTGAGAAGGTGCAGATGTAGCAACTCAGGGAAAAGAAATCTCACTCCAGGATTTTGCGAGGGAAAAACAGTTAATTTAAAGGAGCATAAACCACAACAAAAACTACACACATTAGTAGAAGCCAAATAATTGACTCGTCGTACAAACTCAGGGTCTCACGCATAAGTCACACACATAAATAAATGTTGCAATAATGAACACCGCAGCGACGTCTAAAATGGAAACGATAACTGGACGGGGTCCCAAGAAAACGTCTCTGGTACTGGGATACACTCCTCTTCTATCGGGGGAAGTGGATTGACCAGTCAATGCACGTGTCTCTCCTGGTCGGGCCTTAGTGCTCTGCCGATGGCGATCTGAGGATTTAAATCTGCAAGGCTCTGGAGATAACCCATCACACGTTGGGTTAAACGCTCTTGAGCGATGACGTACTGGACAAGGTTGGCCAGGACTGGGTCTCTCTCAATTCGTCCACCGGAAAAAGATGTCACTCCTCCGGGTGCTGCACGGCTCGGGAAGTAATAATACCCTCGTTCGCTGGCATAGGGTACCGCGAATCGAAGGCGAGCAAGTGCTTCGTATGCAACAGCTTCTATGGCCATATGTGGGGTTGGCATAGATTTCCCCACGAAGGAGACCTCCGTTGGCAACTTGGGGTTGTCTACCATACCCTTCACGTCTGGGGTAGTAGTGGAACAAGCGACAGTTAACTCTGGGCGACAAGTGCCGGAGATGAACTATAGCTTCTCGAGCAGCTAGTTGGATGGCTTGTGGCTCAAAGGAAGTCGTTCTTCCGGTGAAGCTGTAGGGGCGTTCGGGTGCTAGACCCCTACCGTAGATGTGTACAGTGGCCCAGAATTGACGGTTCTCACCGCTCATGGGTCCTTGGTACACAACATATTCTGGGGGCTCTTCTAACGCATAGGCACGACGGGTGAGGTTTGCGAGTATGGTCACAAAGCCTCCAAGGTTGGTTGGCGTGGTCTCATTGTGCACGACAGGGCCAAGCATTGTAGCTTGGTTTGGGGTAGAGGCTGTGCTATGCTGTGTTGGGGCTAGCGTGCCCCTTTTTATAGGAAAAGGGGACGGAGTCTTCCTTCGCACGTTTGCGAGAAAGGACTATTTAGGGGCCGGTCACTGGCGCATGAGCGACAGGTTTAGGTTGATAGGTTGGGCACCGACTGCCAAAAGGTGTCGGGTCACTGTGGGGCTATCTTGTATGAGAAGCTTGGTTCGGTTATGGCTCGATGGGTTGGTCTGCCTAAGTTTATTAACCTGGCTAAGATAGTATTCGCCAATGGTCAGCCTGGCTCTGATACCAAGTCTGTCACGACCGGATTTTCCAGACACTGATTTCCAGAAAATGGCCGTCGTGCTCACCAGCCCCAGGATTACTGTTAGCTGATGAGGCGCCAACTTGATACAGAAATTCCAAGCAAAAGTGCAAAATATGTAGTACAAGACCATTGTGGCCTATGAGTACGTCAAATGGTTTCTAGTGGTTGAGGGCGGAAGCGGTTTGTGGATCACCACGGTCTATGGGACTCCATTTCCCACAGGAACAGCTGACCAGGTTAACTCCTATCTTCGCGAGGCTGCTATCTCCGTTGCTTAGTTTCCGGGGCTGTCACCGCAACGCTCCTCTCCAAGCAGCAATCTGGCCAAGACAATAGGCAGGGACAAGCCAGTGAGTACTTTGAATGTACTCGCAAACATTATGAACACTGGGATAATATAATTGATAATCATGCACTGAAAAATTCTATGATCACATCGTCAGTCATAAATAAAACATCTTTTATGCATGCAAGCAGGTTGTTTATATGCAACATGAATAAGCAATAATGGAGTGGGGAATAAAATGCTGCAGTCGGGCGTCTGAACGAAACCACCTAAAGGGCTTATAAAGTAAATAAATAACAAGCAATGCCACAGTCGGGCGTCTCAGCGACACCACATAAAGGGCTTATAAAATAAATAAATAACAAGCAATGACACAGTCGGGCGTCTCAGCGACACCACATAAAGGGCTTATAAAATAAATAACAAGCAATGCCATAGTCGGGCGTCTCAGCGACACCACATAAAGGGCTTAAAAATAAATAACAAGCAATGCCACAGTCAGGCGTCTCAGCGACACCACATAAAGGGCTTATAAAATAAATAAATAAATAACAAGCAATGCCACAGTCGGGCGTCTCAGCGACACCACATAAAGGACTTATAAAATAAATAACAAGCAATGCCACAGTCGGGCATCTCAGTGACACCACATAAAGGGCTTATAAAATAAATAAATAACAAGCAATGCCACAGTCGGGCGTCTCAGCGACACCACATAAAGGGCTTATAAAACAAATAATCACAATGAATATCCGGGAGGTAGAACCATCCCAGGGATACTCAATGATATAATGGGTTAGTCCATAATAATAATAATCATAATCTTCACAAGTCACAAGTCACGGTACAAGTTCTGGTTTAACAATCTCTCCTCCGAAGACCGACACTAAGACCAACCCTTGACCCATCCCAGACTATAATCCTTAACCATGGACACGGCTATTCGAATAGGTTTAATCTCTGCAGAGGGTGTACTCTTTACCCACGAGTAACGGATTCCTTTAGTCCATCGGGACTAATTCCGTCTACAGCCTTTTTGTTGAAAACACGCCTAACTTGCACACACCAGCTTAACTCATCGGTGTCTGGAATCACCCACGACACTTGTTAAGCAAAACTCTAAGTGGGGAGGCTACAACCTCGCGTAGCATGGGATCAAATTTATATCGCGCGCTCTAAGGGGTGGCCTCCCCTCTCGGTCCCAACCGGAAACACCCATGCCCCCTGACCAGGTGGCATGCCTACCGGCTACAACCGACATCTTCCACCATGGCCTCTCTGTACGGTGTGTGCCAAGACAAGGGTTAACAACTTACTGAACCGTACCCTACCTGTGGCAGGGACAAGTGGTAGTACGAACACGTATGGGGGTTACCGGAACAAGACTCAATCTACGGTCGACTCAGGAGGTTTATAAATTCCCTGCATGACATGTATATCAAATATATTTCAACCGACAAAATCACCACCCATGATACCTTACTATGCCATACCGGACATAACCGTCCCGACGGGGACCGGCGACAAGCTCACTCCTACCCAAGGCAGAGGCTTTCTCGGATTCCTTTCCGGCATGCATGCAAGGCACATGAGGATGATTACCATCACAAGTATATTCATTTCCAACAGCAAGGAAATCACTAATATGCCTTCATGCAAATGATCACATCGCCACATAAAATAACGAGTTCTCCGAAATGAGATGGTGTTATAAACGAGTCAACTAACACACCAAAAATATTATGCCGGGGTTCAGAATGCTTGCCTTAATGGTGTGGAAGGGCAGCGTGCACTCCAAATCTTTTGAAAGCTTTCTTCTCTTCCAAAATCCTATTTTCAAAAATATGCAGATAACACATATTTCAAAAACAGTACAAAAAAAGTTGTTTGGAAAATTTTCAAATAAATCTCATAATAAATAGACAGAATTTGAGGGATGTAGGAAAAAGAATCAACTCATTTGGAGTTGTATTTAAAAAGTTAAGCTCAGTCAAAGTTTTGGTCAAAATCTGTTATTTAAAATTAAAACAGAAAAAGAAAAACGTTTCGAATATACGTACACGTCGAAGGCGTATTCTGGAAATGCGCCTCCACTTATCCAGCGTGGACCGAGCGTGTGTCACTGACAGTGGGCCCGCCTGGCCCACCGGTCAGGTTTGACTAGTCCACCTTCCCTCCTCTTCCTCTGCTCGAGAGGGGGCGGAACTCCGGCGACGCTCGCCAGCGAACAGCGGCGCCGTTCGAGAAGCAGAGGTCACCCGTGGGCTCAGGGGGCCGAGGTGGTCACTTTGGTCTCTGGGGTGGATGGAGCTGCCGGCGGCGAGCTCCGCAGCGGTCGATGGCCGTCGGGCGAAGTGAGTTTGGGGCTACGGTGGTTCCCGATCAAAATCGAGTAGGGGGATGGGTTCACGGGAGGAAGAGAGAGCTCCTGATTAAGAGAACGGAGGGGGAAAGGCTCTGGTAGCGCCGGAATGGCCGCGGCAGTGGCGGTGGCTGCGGTTGCCGGAGATGGGGAAGGAGACCTCCCCGGGTCGATTGGCTGCCAATGGGGGTCCTAGGGAGATGGCTTGGGACTGCCTGCGTGCGGAGACGAGCTCGGGGCTCCTTAAATAGGCGATCGGGGTCGGTTCCGACGGTGGCCACGGATAAGGTCGCCGGCGACCGCCATTCTGTAGCTAGGGCTTCGTGGCGGCGATGAGCGCTAGTGGACACGCTTGTGGATGAGCTCTCGCTGTTCTAGGGGCCAGGTGGCGAGCGGGAGAGGATTGGGCGGCGTTGAAAAGAGCAGGGGCTGTCGGCGGCCGTGGCGGCTAGCTCCTGGCTTGCCGGAGCCGTGGCGAGGGGCTCTTGGCGCGTTGTGGTGAGAAGGGGAGCGCGTGGCGCGGCTCTGCAGATCGGGCCAAACCCAGGGGCGCGACGCGGCGGCTCGGGCGCGGCACGTACAAAACGCGTGCTCTGCTCACGCCCAGAGCACGCACGGAACGTGCTCGACAAAATGCCAGGGCATGCTAGAGGTCTCGGGTGAGGTTGGGGTTTAACAGACCTAGGTTAAAGTCATCTAGAGGCTTAGTGGACAGGTTAGTTTGATCAGAGGTGCAAGTTCACAGTGAAATGACAAAATTCATGTCAAAGCTGTTCATGCACTCTAGGTGTTTGACAAAATGCCACAGGCACCTAGGCATTTCTTGGAGTGGCCAAAACTTCCAGAGTGGGGTCTCTTTAGATGAATAAGAGGGTGGTGAGGTTAGTTTGTGAAAAGCACAAACTTGTTAGTGCAAGTTTTGCAAAACTACAATTCTGGACAGGAGATAAATGGCATTATTTCATGAACCAAAAATATTCAAATGGGTGCATGCTCCTGGACTTAGGGGTCTTATAGGGTTGACTACAAGTAGGAGAAGGCACAAGGTCACTGGAGCAAAAATAAATAGGGTTGTAGTAGAAATCACAAGGCTGGACCAGAATGAAAATCAGGTTGATTCACTCAAAATTTTCAAATAACATCACTGGGTTTTTGCATAAAGTTGAATCATACGCTACTACCAACATCCCATAATTTTGGTGGAGGCCAGAAAGAAATATTTAAATGGGTTGTAGTGCAAAATTGCACTCTGGACCAGAGAAGAAAAATTGATGCAGAGCTCAAAATATTACATGAATAAAAGATATTTTTGTATAAAAGTGATTTAAAAACATCACATGACATCTCCAAATTTTGGTTGGAATTTTAGGTGAATTTATCAAATGGTTGTAGTTCAATTATGGCCATATAACCTTGGAAAACCATTTTTCAAGAAAATAAAGATCAGGCAAATTAATTATATAATTAGTTATACTGATAAAAGAAAAGTTTTTCTTGAGAGGTTAAACAAGTCCAATAACATATTTGAAAGGTTTTCACTTTAGGGAACAACTCAATGATAATAAGAAAGGAAATGTTTCAAAAAATCAAAAGGGAGTCCAAAAAATCAAAGTTTTAATTCCTGGCAAAAAATTTAATTTAATAAAACAAGGCCAAAAAAATTTTTGGGGTGTCACAATGCATTATTCCGTAAGGGACCGATTGGATCCTAGAATTTAATGCTATGGTTAGGATTTATCCTTAATACTTTTCTCGTGGTTGTGGATACTTGCGGGAGGGTTAATCATAAGTAAGAGGTTTGTTCAAGTAAGAACAACACCTAAGCACTGGTCCCCCCACATATCAAATTATCAAAGTAGCGAACACAAATCAAACCGACATGATGAAAGTGACCAGATGAAATTCCCGTGTACCCAAAAGAACGCTTTGCTTATCATAAGAGACCGTTTTGGCCTGTCCTTTGCCTCAAAAGGATTGGGCTACCTTGTTGCATACTTATTACAATTATCGTTACTTGCTCGTTACAAACTATCTTTCTATCAAACTACTCGCTACTTACAATTTCAGCACTTGCAGACACTACCTTACTGAAAACTAGTCATTTCCTTCTACTCCTCGCTGGGTTCGACACTCTTACTTATCGAAAAGTGCTACAATTGATCCCCTATACTTGTGGGTCATCAGCTGGCAACTCAGCAAATTCATCGTACTTGTCCTCGTCGGTAACATCCTCTACACCCAGTACTGTCGGTGTCCTGGGAGCGGGGGTGCCCAGACTTGCCTGCCGGCGGCCAATGACATGGCTCCATCAACGGCCTGGTATGGCCCAGCTTCAGGATCAACAACCCAAGACTGACGTGAGGGGCCAAGCCTCGCGAGGCGGACGACATCAAGACCTCCTCCAGGGGCGGTTGTCGGATTCAGGGTTCCGTAGACCCTAGAGAGGTTCAAACTCTAGGGTGCGTGCGAAGAACTCGTCCTCCCGAGTCTGCCTGCTCGCTAATCCCACAGCCTAGCTCGACGAACTGGATGAACAAAAGACATTGTAGTTTACCCAGTTTCAGGCCACCTTGCAGTGTAAAACACTTCTCCTGCTTTGTGGTGGATTGGCCTCGAAGGGCTGAGGATCAACTAGTACAGTGGAGAATAGCCTCGGGAGGAGAGTCGTTCTGGTGCTTGATGAGCTGGTGGGTGAGAAGATGATGAATGATCCCCCCGAGGATGATCTTTCCCTCGATGACAGATGATCCTTCCCCTCTATGGTGGTGGTGAAGTCCTATTTATAGTGGCCTTAGTCCTCTTCCCAAATGTAAGGCGGAAAGGGATCCCACAATGGCTAAATTTGAAGGGAGACAACTAGTACATGCTATCTTGACAAAAGTAGTCCTCGCCTGCCAAAAGCTCTGGGTCGTGACGCTGTGGTGGGCTCGACGACTACCTCCACTCTGCCATCCTGGCGGTCTTGGTCTTGTTGCACCAAAATGGAAACCTTTGCTTGATTCCTCGGGACTTCACGTATGTGCTTGCCTCCTTAGCACCAAAGAGGAAACTGGTACACTGCCCTAGTGGCGCCCGCTTGGCCTTGGTCGTCATGGCTGACGTTATCTGAACCTCGCAAGGTGCACCTTGCATAGATATCTCCGCTACTTGGGAGCCAGCCTGGGGAGGCCGCCCCTCGAGGAGGTCTTGTGTTGTCCGCCTCGCGAGGTTTGGCCCCTCTCGAGGGTCTTGGGTTGTTGATCCTGAAGCTAGGTCGTACTAGGACATTGTGGAGCCACGTCATGGGCCACAGGTAGGCAAGTCTGGGCACCCCCGGTCCCAGGATGCCACCAGTAGCCCTCGGGCCCAAGGCGCGCTCGAACTTGGCATCCATGCAAAGCCAAGGGGCAAGTGCGGAGCGCCGTGGGCCCTAACCGCCTGCGACCTCGGTGGACGTGTGGCGATTGATGAGACGTGGGCCTCTCCACTTCCCTGCGCTGCCTCAACAACTATTCACCTTGACGAGATTCTGTTGCATGCAGAGGAAAACCATCATTGTGTGCGATCATGGAGGCCGGTGGTTGGCCTCCTTCTGGCTGTAAATGGGGATAGGCCAAAGCCCCTTTGCCCATTTCCATCTTCTTGCTGCCCGCTCCTTCTTCTTCCTCTTCGCGTTAGCACCCATGGCGCGAACGAGAAAGTTCTCCTCCGCCGAGAAGGGGAAGGCCCCCAAGAATGGGCCTGGCTTGCTGCCGCCAAAGAGAGGGCGAGGCCGAACTCCATAAGTAAGCCGTGACCCCTGCGGTGGCTCCTCAGGGGCACGGGCGCACTCCCTCAGGGACTGGCGTCGCCCTAGGCGGCCGTGGTGGTGCTTCTTCTCGTGGTGGGAGCCGCCAATGATAGGCAGCCCTTGCGACGAGGGATGGCGTGCCATGGTTGCCGGGCCCCTCGGCCGAGATTCCACTCGGCGGAGGTGCTCCCGGAGCTTGTTGTGTGGGCAGAGAGGTCGGCCGGCACCTGGCTCCTGCTCCCTTACTTCTTCATGGATGAGCTGCCAGTCGCGGAGCTTGACGACCTCTAGCTGTAGGCCAACGACTACTACAACAAGGCTTCGTGGGTTGGGGTTGAAGTTACCCTCGTCGGGAGCGTGTCCCTAGCCTGCGGCTGGCAGGGATTAGCCCACGCGCACGGCTTGAGTAGGAGGTGCACCCTGCACTTCATGTATGATGGCCTCGCGACCCTCTATGTGATGGTGTTTGGGGAAGACGGTCGTCGTGCAGGGTGCTGCCCCGAAGATGGCAGTGGTGATGATGAGCTTGGCCTTGATGATAGCCGCGACGACACCGAGGGTGAGCTTGCCCTTGGCGATGGCCGCTCTTCCTTCAGCAGCGGCACCTCCTCTTCCGACGAGAGCATGCACATTAGCGGCTACGACCAGCCGCCATGTCACTGGGCTCGCATCGAGGAAGGTGGCGGGTCGTTTCGTCGCCATGCTCCAATGAAGTGGGAAGAAGGCTCCAGTTGAGCCCAAGGGCCACCGGAGTCAGGCCCCAGGAGCTGTTGCAGTCGTGCGGACCGCTTTTGTTTAACCTTTCCTTTCTCCTGCATTTTGAAAAAAAGTAGAGGGCCCTGTTGGGGCGTGTAATGAACCATGGTACTTATGCTACGATGCTATGTTTATTGTTCTGATGTTATGCTATTATGTCCATGTTCCGAGTAGGTGTGGTAGGACAACTTAGCTGGATATACTCGCGATAGCCTTCAACCTCACGAGGGCTCATCCTTCAGCATCTAATGGGGTCCCCTTACTACTGACTTAGGAGCCGTTGGCCTCAGGACACATCATAAAGCTGCAGAATTGTTAGGAAATTTGCTGGGTGCCCTCTTCTTCCTTGCGCGAGCCCTCATGCATGGGATAGTCGTGGCTTAGCACATCGCGTCGGGGTACCCTGGGGGCACAGACTTAGAAGGGTTTGAAAATCACAAGCTCATTCGAGGGCGACTCGCAAGGATTCAGGACGCTAAAGCTCTAGGGTGACCGGCCTTTCGCGAGGTGTGCTCATGGCATGGGCGAGCTCAACGCAAGCGCACACCGGCCCGGCCCCCATGCAAGATACACGGGGAAGAGCGATGGGCAACTGCCGCTCTCCCTAGTCCAAAAAAAAGGCGACAGAAGCAAAAGGATAAAAATCCAACTTGGCAATCGAGAAACACTAGGACTCCAAATTCCATTAAAAGGTTGCAAACCAGCTACAGAAAGCAAGCAAATGAACGCCCGCGTCCGGCGCCTAGTCTAGTCTTCTCACTAGCACGGAGCTAAGTGCTGCCACTAGGACGTGGGAGGGAGCCCCCGAGGCCCGAGGGCAGCACTCCGAAGACTCCGGGGCATGTACAGCCCCACTCATTATTACGTGACAGTGTCACGAGCGGAGACCTTCACATGCACTAGGCCTTGCTTCATGGGTAGGACATCCGGAGGTGCTGGATGTTCCAGGCGTTCGGGATGAGGATCTTGTCCTGCGTCTCCAGGCGCGCGGCACCAGGCCTGGAGACGCGGGCAATCCTAAATGGGCCTTCCCACAGGGATGAGCTTATGAAGCCCCTCCCTGGAGAGCACCCGCTTCAGGACGAGATCACCCACCTCGAGCGTCCTGGAGCGGATGCTGAGGCAGTGGTACCGCCGCAGCGCCTACTAGTACCTTGCCACCGGGAGCGAGGCTTGACAGTGGAATTCCTCCCCCAGCACGAGGTCCATCAACCGCGTGGCATCCTGACGTGCCTTGTCAAACGCTAAGACCCGTGTGAGTGATGCTTGACCTCATAAGGGAGAACCGCTTCGGCACCGTAGACGAGGAAGAACGGAGTCTTGCCCGTTGGTTTGGTTGCTGTGGTGCGGATGGACCATAGCACGGCCTGGAGCTCATCGAGCCAGCCCCTGTCGCAGGCCTCAAGCTTCTTCTTGAAGGTTCTCATCTTGAGGCCTCTCAGGACCGTCGCGTTGGCGCACTCAGCTTGGTCGTTGCTTCTGGGTGTGCCACTGAGGCATAATATCTGCGTTCAAAGGTTAGCACAATATGTTTTGAAGAGGTTGCTAGTGAACTGTGAGCCGTTGTTAGTGATGATACGAGTAGGGACCCCGAAGCGGCTCACGAGGCCCTTGATGAACTTGACTGCCGAGCCAGCCGGGATGGCGCGGACAGCTTCCACTTCCACCCACTTGGTCAACTTGTCGATGGCGACCTAGAGGTAGCGGTAACCCCAGGGCGCCCGTGGGAACGGTCCCAAGAAGTCCAGCCCCTAGACCGCGAGCGACCACGTGAGCGGGATGGTCTGGAGACCCTGTGCGGGCTAGTGGATTTGCTTGGCATGGAACTGGCAAGCCTCACAGGACTTGACCAGCTCGGCGGTGTTATCGAGCGCCGTGGGCTAGTAGAACCCGCTGTGAAATACCTTTCCCACGAGGGTGCGTGATGGTGCCCGTAGTCCCCGCCATGTATGTCCGCTGGTAGGTCACGTCCCTGCTCCCTAGAAATGCATCACAAGGAGATGTCATTTCGGTGCCTCCGATAGAGCTCACCATCCCGGATGCAATACGCTGTAGCCTGTCGTGCCACTCGTTCTGCGTCTTCCTCCTTCTCTAGTACGGTGCCCCGCGGCAGGTATGCTTTGAATTCCTTAGTCCAAAATCCCCTTGAGGTTCCAGCGCATGAAGGAGGCAAGCTCCTAAGGTCGGGCCAAAGACTGGGGCACCCAACGGAGGGGCCTGAGGGAGGTCCACGTGAGGCAGTGCTGGATTGCTGAGGGTGGAGCTGGAGACTGCTTGAAGAGCCGCTCCTCAAAGACACCGGGCTCTTGAGGCAGGCACCATGATGCCCTCTTGGCAATGCCGTCTGCTTCCTTATTTGTGCCACGCGACACATGCTGCAGTTCCAGACCCAAGAATTGTTTTTCAATTTTGCATACCTCCGCGAGGTATGCCTTCATTTGCTCATCCTTCTGCTCGTATACTTTGTTGGAGAAGTTGACGAGGAGCTGAGAGTCGCCCTTGATGGTCAGGCGCTTCACTCCCAAGGCTGCCGCAGCCTTGAGACTGGCCATCAAGCCTTCGTACTCCGTGATGTTGTTCGAGACCTTCTCGCCCTGCTAGAAGCAGAGCTGCACGGTGTAGTAGAGCTTGTCCTGGGTGGGCGAGATGAGCACGGCTCCAGCCCCCGTGCCCTGACGCGCGAAGGCGTCGTCGAAGAACATGACCCAACCGTCTGGTGCCTCGCTTCCTGATGAGAGTGGGCAGTCCTCGCCTGCTTCGGGCCTGGGAACGTCAGCCCATTTCACGACGAAGTCGGGAGCGCGGCTCCCTTGATGACTCTGGTGGTGCTGAACTCCAACTGGAACGCCTGTAGCTTGATGTTCCACTCAGCGACTCTCCCCGTGGCATTGGGGTTCCGAAGCACTCTCTCCTGTGAGCAAGCCGAGACTACTTTGATGCGATGGCCCTGGAAGTAGTGGCGCAGCTTGCGGGAGGCGACAAGGAGTCCAAGAAGGAGCTTTTGCGGCACGGGATAGCGTGCCCGGGCATCATGCAATATCGTGCTGACGAAGTACACCGGGTGCTCGACAAGGGCAGGAGCATTGATGGGGTCTTGTACCTCCTAAGGTTGGGGGACTTCAAGAGCTTAACCGCTTTCAGGGGTAGCCAGGGCCTCAGGAGCACCATCCTGCGGAGCCTAGTAACCTGTTGGTGCCGCCGAGGCCTGAGGAGCACCATCCTGAAGCTGCGTTGCCTTGTCCTGTCGCGGGGCATTTACCGGTGGGCCCTTGGCCTGGTGCTCCTCCCAGACCGCCACCAGCGCTGCGCTAGCTGAGAGTGGCGTGGCGGCCATGTAAAGCACCAGGGGTTCAAGAGGGCGCGGTGCCACTGAGGGAGTCCTGGATTAGGGGGTCTCCGGATACCCGGACTATATCCTTTGGCCGGACTGTTGGACTATGAAGATACAAGATTGAAGACTTCGTCCTATGTCCAGATGGGTCTCTACTTGGCGTGGAAGGCAAGCTAGGCAATACGGATATGTACATCTCCTCCTTTGTAACCGACCTTGTGTAACCCTAGCCCCCTCAGGTGTCTATATAAACCGAAGGGTTTTAGTCCGTAGGACAACATACAATCATACCATAGGCTAGCTTCTAGGGTTTAGCCTCTCTGATCTCGTGGTAGATCAACTCTTGTAATACTCATATCATCAAGAACAATCAAGCAGGATGTAGGGTTTTACCTCCATCAAGAGGGGGCCCAAACCTGGTTAAACATCGTGTCCCCTGCCTCCTGTTACCATCCGCCTTAGACACACAGTTCGGGACCCCCTACCCGAGATCCGCCGGTTTTGACACCGACATTGGTGCTTTCATTGAGAGTTCCACTGTGTCGCTGTCAGGACCCCGATTCCAAGTCACATCGATCTAGTCGGTAACACCTCATATCACTTTGCGGCCTCACGCACGGTATCCCACAGGTGACGCCTTACCATGGCCCGGGACCGTTTGCGCCTTTTGGCTCACGTATATGACAGTGTCGCTAGCATCCATATGACAGAGAACCCGGGCCGACATGGCTAGTTGTGAACCCAAAGCGGCACAGACCTATGGAGACAGGCACACATGAATCACATCGAACATGTCGGTCATCAACGAGTGATTCCGGGATGTAGCACTGGGCTAACAGGACTCCGGGGAACCCCGGGCTGTAGCAGGCTAGGCAGGACTCCGGAAGTCACCGTGTGACATTTCCCCGAAGGGACAGACATAGGGACGAAGTGAAACACATGCCGGCCAGTCAAGTGTCCTGAGCAGTAGTGCTGGGCTAGCAGGACTCCGGTGAACCGGGCTGTAGCGGACTACTATGGCTCGAGGAACACTAGACTACATTTCCCCATAAGAAAGGCTGCCAAGGATAAACAACTAGATTGTCGGATCCCACTCATAGCAAGCATTTCAATCATACACACAATATGCCTGATATGAGTACATACAACATGGCATCACAACAAAACTCTACAACTCAAGTACTTTATTTAAAGGCTCCAGAGAGCCATACATAACATGTTCATACAGATAGGGGTCACATGACCCGACACTCAAGTCATACAAACATACAAGCACATGCGGAAGCAACTAGTCTGGGTACAGACTCTAGATAGAAAGAAGGCATCTCGAAGCCTGTCTATCTACATAGGCCCTCCATGGACAGGGTCACCACCTGGGTGGCTAGTCACTCGTCGACGTCAAGGTCTACATAGAACCCATCGGAGGGGGCAGTGTTGTCGTCTGAAAACAATAAATAAGCAAAACATGAGTACAAAGGTACTCAGCAAGTCTTACATCAGAACCTACTATACATGCTTATTCTCAAGAAGGCGGTGGGGTTGATGCAGCAAGCCAGCTTTGACTCTTGGCTAAGCTATCCTACGGAACTTCACAAGTAAAAATAGTTTTCGCACACGAGTCCACTACTCACCAACACAATACTCCACCGGGGATCCTCCCTCGTCATCCTACGAGAGGGCCATCCTCGGTACTCACACTTATCTTGAGTCTTTTATTAGTACCCATTAACCTGTCTATGAACTGTATAGGCAACCAAGTAGTCCTTTACCGCAGACGCGGCTATTCGAATAGTTTTATACCCTGCAGGGGTGTACTTCATCACACATGTTTCCACCAATTAGCGTCTGCACACGACATGTGCTCGGCAGACTTCAAGCGAAAACCGACGTGGGTGTAGACCACGACCTGACTAACCTCACAAGTCTCTAGTCCAGGTTTATCGCCTATTCAGGTTCCATCCGCAAGGAAATCCGGCCGGGGTGTGAACAGGGTTCCCGCGACACCAAACGGGTGACTCGGTACACCGTGCCACGGTGTATCTACCGCAACATAGCCCACCCCTAGGGTCAGCGCTACGCACGGCCGCCAACATGTGTCCTACAAACACCAGAAACTAGTTGCAACTCCTGGACAGAGGCGAGAGGGGTCAGTAAGTCAAGCGGGGTCATATATCAGGGCCCAATGTGTGGTAGTAGCTGAATCTTAAATCACGCATACAGATCTCAGTGCTTAGGGACGGCCTCAATGAAATAACCCACCATGTTCTCTCATCGATACCTTTACCAAGACATGTTCAACGCATCCCTCACATTACCGGCATAAGCATTTCACTCTAGCCCATCTCCTAGATGAACCAGACCTGACACAACTCTAAGCATAGCAGGCATAGCAAGGTAAGAATCACATACATGGCTCAATCAACTCCTACACATGCTAGTGGGTTTCATCTAGTTACTGTGGCAATGACAGGTCATGCAGAGGATAAGGTTTCAACTACCGTAGCACACAGCAGTTTGAATCGCGTTGTCTTAATGCAGTAAACAAGAGCAGAAGCGAGAACATGGGTTTGTATCGGAATGATCAATGGTTGCTTGCCTGATGGAGTGGTAGTGGGATACTGCCCTTCAGTTGGATACTCGTGGATATCCTCGGAGGCAGAACCTACCACGAAGAACACATCGTAATACAATCAACACATGACGATATGCAATAATATGATGCATGCTATGACATGGCAATATGAATGTGTCTTGGCCTAATGCAAGTTATATTAGAAAGGAATGAACTCATTTGAATCAAAGATTCAAATATTAGCTCATTAAACATGGCCTTAATAGTGCTTTTCCTTATTCTGCCTAAACAGCAAGGTAACTTGTTTTGTCATGCATGAAACCATTACAGTTGGATAGATTGAATTTTTCTGATAATTTTTCATATATAATTTATCTCATTTGGAGCTATATTTTAATTTCTATGAATTTTTGAAGTTTGAACTATTTTCTGGAATTTCCTGAATAAGAATAAATCCAGAAAATCAATTACTGCGTCAGCATTGCGTCAGGGTGACGTCAGCAGGTCAAAGGCACCAGCCCAGGTCAAACCTTACTGGTGGGCCCCTTCTGTCAGCCTCTCAGCCAATTAGCAAAATTAGATTAACACTAATTAGTTGTCAGTGGGGCCTGGGCCCACATGTCAGTGACTGATTTAATTAAAATTAATTAAGACTAATCCTAATTTAGTTAGCCGACCAGCCCCACCTGTCATAGACTTAGGGGGGGTCTTCCTGGGCCCACCCAGGGGTCAAACTGGGTCAACTCGCCGGCGGCTCGACACCGGCGAGGCCCGAGATGGCGGAGGGCTTCGGATTTGGTCCTTTGGTGACCAAATCGACGGCGGAGACGTGCCACGCGTAGTTGGGGCTCGTGCGCATCTAGTGGGGCAAGTGGGAGGAGCTGGGGTGGAGCGAGCTCGCCGGAATCAAGCTCGTGGCGGCGGCCAGAGTTCGGGCGAGGTCGGTTTCGAGGCTACGGTGCATGGGAGGAAGAACTGGTGGTGGCTACGGGTCCCTGATGCTGCGCTGAGCACGGTGAGGCGCTCGGACGCGTGCTTGCACGGCCGTAGCCACGATGGCGGCATGGCCGGCAGCGAGGAGCGCTCGGGCTCGGAGGGGGCGGTGGCTACGAGGCGTAATCGAGCACGGGAACTAGGGGGAAAGGAAGAGGAGCTCACAGCGGAGTCGGAGAGGGGGTCAGCGGGCTCGAGGAGGTCCTGGCGGCGGCGAATTCGACCGGAGATGGCTCGGGTGCCTGAGGTTGAAGACGAGGGCGAAGGCGGCGATGCAGGGCCTCCGGCGATGCGTGGCTCGGTGGGGAGGACGAGGGAGTCGAGGCGGAGCTAATGGGCTCGTCGGAGGGGCGAGGGGGTCTCTGTGGTGGCAACTACGGCGATCGGCGGCGAGGTACGCGCTCGGCCGTCGCGGGAGAGAGAGAGGGAGATGAGGGGGAGAGTGAGTGAGTGCGAGAGGGAGACGTGGGGGGTCGCGTGGCACTTCAGGGCGTCTCCCGGGCGTCGGCGGAAGCAGGAGGTGGCTGGCGTGTGGCCGCGGGCGCCGGCCATGCGCTCCGCGTCCTTCTGGCGCGAGGAGGACGACGACTGGCAACGCCAGCAGGCTGGGCCGAGCCAGGTGGCTGGGCCAGCACAGGTAAGGCCCAGGTGGGCTTCTTTCTCCTCTTTTTTTTATTTAGTTTCTGTTTTCTATTTAACTGCAACTGTTTAGCTTTAAATAAAATACTAAAACATTTCCAAAAATCCTGAAAATAAATGTGGCCTCTGTTTAGATTATTTCCAACAGGAAACATTTATTCCCAGAATTATTTGAGCATTTAGATTATTTTATAGCATTTAAATGCCCAAATTCAAATACTTATGATTTAGTTCAATGACCTTCTTTTGACCTAGAAAATTGTGCACCAATTTTGCCAGAGGTTCTAACCTATGACAAAGAGGGTGAACTTTTCAGAAGGGCATTTCAGGTTCATTGAAAATATTTTTAGTAAACCCTAGTTGTTTCCAAGGGGGGTGTGTTGGGGGTTCTGTCTTCCCCAATTCAAATTTAAGAGGAATTTAAACATGATGCACATTCTAATGCTTGAACTAGCTAGGGTGTGACAGTCGTCACCGTAAGCTTGATGGCTCCTTCGATCATCGCTAGCGATGCGGTCCAGGGTGACGCTTTCCTCCCCGGACAGATCTTCATATTCGGCAGCTTTGCACTGTGGGCCAATTCGCTTGGCCATCTAGAGCAGATTGAGAGCTACGCCCCTGGCCATCAGGTCAGATTTGCAAACTTGAACTACATGGCCGACATCTGCGGAGACTTGATCTTCGACGGATTCGGGCCCATGTCGGACGCGTCGTACAGTCATGACGAGCATGATGTAACTCTGCCGTCGGACAATGTTCGGGAGATCGCATCCGCAACTACTCCGTCCATCAATCCGGAGCAAGTCGTGCTATCCGAGAGCGGAGGGATGGACCCAGCCATGGAGGCCGCACTCTCAGTGGCAATAGAGCCGGATACTGACTTCACCCCTTACGAGAGCCTTGTCGCCGAACCACTGGATTCGTCTCCGGCCATGGACTCCGAGCCGCTCATATCCGTGCCCGTCGAGTCCGACTGGGCGCCGATCATGGAGTTCTCCTCCGCGGATATCTTTCAGCAATCACCTTTTGGAGATGTGCTAAATTCATTAAGGTCTCTCTCCCTGTTAGGAAAACCTTGGACGAACTATGTCCGACTAGAATGGGATGTGGACGACGAAGAAATTCGCTGCCCACCCACCACCCACTTAGTAGCCACTGTCGACGACTAAACCGACATGCTCGACTTCGGCTCCGAAGACTTCGATGGTATGGATGACGAAGCCGGAGACGAATAGGATCCACCGCCCTTGGGGCACTGGACCGCCACCTCATCATATGATATATACATGGTGGACACCCCCAAAGAAGCCAATGGTGACGAGACAGTGGAGGATGACCCCTCCAAGAAGCAACCCAAGCGCCGACGTCAGCGGCGCCGCTCTAAGTCCCGCCACATCAAGAGCAGTGATACCGACACAGGAGATAATAACACTCCGGATAGCGCCGAAGACAGCAACAATCCCCTCCAGCACGGTGTAGAGCTCGAGGACGAACAAGCTAGCCCTCTAGAGCAGGCAGTAGATGGAGAACCGGAAGAGGACAATTACATGCCTCTCTCCGAAGACGAGGCGAGCCTCAGCGACGACGAGTTTATCATGCCTGAGGACCCCGTCGAGCAAGAGCGTTTCAAGAGCCGGCTTATGGCCACGGCAAATAGCTTAAAGAAGAAACATCAACAGCTTCAAGCTGATCAAGACTTGCTAGCAGACAGGTGGACCGAAGTCCTTGCGGCCAAGGACCACGAAGTCGAGCGCCCGTCCACAACGCAGGTTGCTACCTCACCTCGAGGAGGAAGCATTGAAACCTCATTCGCCAGTGTATGATGCGGCTGACCGGCCACTACGCGGCCGAGCCAGAGAGGCGTTTCAGCCTAAAATTCAGACCGCACCCCGTCACTAGTCAGTTAAAAATACTAAGGCCCGGGGCAACACAGAGAACTTGCGAGACATCTTGGACAGTAAGGCAAAAATCGCAAGGTCAATATACGTGATACGGGCACGTGCACCCACACTGGACGATGATCATCGCGTTGGATACACCAAGAGTAAATCCGGCCAGGCCGAATACAGCAGACAAGAATCATATGAGCTACGTCGGGATATAGCCCGGCATAGAGGCGCCGGAGGGTTTCCCGGAGGGTTTCAAACACGTAAATATCAAATCATACGATGGCACAACAGATCCTGCTGTATGGATTGAGGATTTCCTCCTTCATATCCACATGGCTCGCGGTGACGATCTTCATGCCATCAAGTACCTCCCACTAAAACTCAAAGGACCAGCTCGGCATTGGCTGAATAGCTTGTCAGCAGATTCCGTTGGCAGTTGGGAGGATTTGGAAGATGCATTTCTTGACAACTTCTAAGGAACTTATGTGCGGCCACCGGATGCTGATGACTTGAGCCACATAACCCAGCAGCCAGGGGAATCGGCCAGACAATTCTGGACACGGTTCCTGACTAAGAAAAAATCAAATTGTAGACTGTCCGGATGCATAGGCCCTAGCGGCATTCAAGCATAACATCCGCGATGAGTGGCTCGCCCGCCACCTCGGCCAGGAGAAGCCGAAATCTATGGCAGCCCTCACAACACTCATGACCCGCTTTTGCGCGGGATAGGATAGCTGGCTGGCTCGCAGCAACAACATATCAAGGAATCCGGATACCACGGATACCAAAGATCTTAATGGTAGGCAGCGTCATAATAGACCAAAGCGCCGCAATAACGGCGATAACACCGAAGATACGGCAGTCAATGCCGGATTCAGAGGCTCTAAATCCAGTCAGCGGAAAAGGCATTTAAAAGAAATACCCCGGCTCCGTCCAGTCTAGATCACATAATGGATCGCTCGTGTCAAATCCACGGCACGCCTGACAAGCCAGCCAATCACACCAACAGAGAATGCTGGGTGTTCAAGCAGGTTGGCAAGTTAAATGCCGAAAACAAGGACAAGGGGCTGCATAGTGATGACGAGGAGGAGCCCCGGCCGCCGAACTCAGGAGGGCAGAAGGGGTTTCCCCCACAAGTGAAGACGGTGAACATGATATACGCAACCCACATTCCCAAGAGGGAGCGGAAGCGTGCACTAAGGGACGTCTACGTGATGGATCCCGTCGCCCCGAAGTTCAACCAATGGTTTGCTTGTTCGATCACCTTCGATCACAGGGATCACCCCACTAGCATCCGTCATGGCGGATCTGCCGCACTAGTCCTAGACCCCATCATTGACGGATTTCACCTCACTCGAGTCCTTATGGACGGCGGCAGCAGCCTGAACCTGCTTTATCATGATACAGTGCGAAAAATGGGTATTGATCCCTGGAGAATAAAACCCAGCAAAACCACCTTTAAAGGCGTCATCCCAGGTGTAGAGGCCCATTGCACAGGCTCAATCACACTGGAAGTGGTCTTCGGATCACCGGATAACTTCTAAAGCAAAGAGTTAATCTTCGACATCGTCCCGTTTCGAAGTGGCTATCATGCACTACTCGGACGGACAGCATTTGCAAAATTCAATGCAGTGCCGCATTATGCATACCTCAAGCTCAAGATGCCAGGACCTCGCGGGGTCATAACAGTAAATGGAAACACAGAACACTCGCTCCGTACGGAAGAGCACACTGCGGCCCTCGCAGCAGAGGCACAAAGCAGCCTATTCAGGTAGACCACTCATTCGGCGTCACAGCCCCCGGACACCTTCAAGCGAGTCCGGAACAAGATGCAACATGATCGCCTGGCACGGTCAGAGCTCGCCTAGCAATCTGGACCCCGTCCCAGTCCCAGTGCAGCGACGAAATTCGTGTCGCGCGTACATAACTATGCATTAAAAATACCATGGACATAGGTAGGGGCACAATCAGGACACACCCCGCGTTGTGGCTTAACCACACCAGGGGCTGCACACCTTTGACGTTCCTTTTCTCTTCCAGGGCCTAACTCTTTGGAAGCCCTTTCCGGCAGTCTGATTGTGGGACACATTCCAGAAGGAACAAGCAAGGCGGCAAGAAGCTAAGATGAACACGGGAACCGCCAGATGGTCTCTAGTAATACTTGATATACCCGCTTTTCACTATTTATGCATAGCTTGCCTTGTGATAGGACATTTCGAATTGTCCTAGTTTATGCTTATTGCACTACTTGTACCAGTCCGCTTCGACGTATTATTCAAATAACAATGCATATTATTAATCTGTCATTGCATTATTTAAGTTTATCTCTTTCTCTTATATGTCCATTTACGACATTCCGCACCTGCATGCTCGGGTATGGTCCGTACGCTAGGGGCTCTCGTTTACCCCATAATACGGTGCAAGAAGTCCGAACACTTTCGATAGTGCGGCACCCCGAACTTATAGCATTATATGCATCAGCTCCGAATCATGTCTTGGGTCAATAGTTGGGTTGCCCAGCTCCCATGCTTTGGTACCTTACGTTCCGCTATATCGACTAAGGTAGTAGTGGGAGAACTACTGCGATTGTGTCCCGGTTCTTCCATACAAGCACCTTAGTAGAGAAATCCAAAAACTAACTGTCATGATAAGGAGAGAGACTGGTCGCTGTTTGAGAGGTTTCAAGTCCTTAAAGACTTTTCTGCTTTGGGCGAGGAGTCGGCCTTGTCCGGCTTAGGCGTGTATAGCTCCCCAAATTTGGCCCTCGGAATACAAGGGGCTTCGCCAAAAATTTAAAATCATAGACTTCTATGGCTAAGTGAGAGTGATAAAGCATTATAGTCCGATTGCCTGGTTCGTTGCGCTGAACACCTCCCTTGAAGGACCCAAAATTGGGGTAAAGAGTGTTCAGATTTACCCCGAACACCCCAGTACTAGTTACATGGGGGTAGAAGCCGACGACTGGCCAACTCTCAGATTTTATAAACGGCCGCACAGAAGGTAATATTTTAAATTAAGAAAGCGTCGCATGGCGCAAAAGAACTCGTTTCATATTACAGGATCACATGGGCATGTTCACTCAAAAATTACATCCTTGGCACACTCATCTGCCACTAAGCGAGAACGCTTCAGGACGCTCTCATAGTAATTCTCGGGGCAGCGATGCACCTTGCCCTCCGACGGCCCCTCCTTCACAAGCTTCACGGCGTCCAGCTTCGCCCAGTGCACCTTCTCCCGGGCAAAAGCCCTGCGTGCACATTCGATGCAGACGGACCACTTGATGACTTCAAGCCGTGGGCAGGCTTCCACCAGCCGCCTCACCAGACCGAAGTAGCTGCCCGACAGGGGCTCGCCAGGCCACATCCGGACTATAAGGCCCCTCATGGCCTGTTCGGCCACCTTATGAAGTTCGACCAACTGCTTCATCTGGTCGCTCAGGGACACGGGGTGTTCGGTCCCAGTATACTGAGACCAGAACAACTTCTCCGTTGAGCTCCCCTCCTCAGCCCGGTAAAACTCCGCGGCATCCAGCACACTGCGGGGAAGATCTGCAAATGCAACTGGAGAGCTCCGAACTCGGGTAAGAAAAAGGAAAGTCTCCTTCACATGCTTGCTTTGCATATTGAATGCCTTACCCGCTGATATCTTCTTCGCCGCTTCAATCTCTTGGAGGGCCTTGTGGGCTTCGGCCTTGGCGCTCTGGACGCTTTCAAGCGCCTGCGCGAGCTCGGACTCTCGCGTCTTGGAGTCAAGCTCCAAGGACTCGTGTTTTTTGGCAAGAGCCTCGAGCTCTTGCTGCACCTCGCCCACTCGGGCTTCTTGTTTTTCCCGTTCAATGCGTTCTTTGGCCACTTTGTCTTCGGCCTCGGACAACGCCTTCCTCAAGGTCTCCACCTCGGTCATGGCCCCTGACAAATTCATGATGATCCTATTACTTTACACTGAACTTCTTTTTAACTATATAAACTGGGGTATATCTTACCTTTGCTCTCTTCGAGCTGCCCCTTGGTAAGGTCGAGCTCGTCCTCAGACTGCTTCAGGGCCTGCTTCAGCGTAGAGACCTCCGCAGCACGTGTGGCAGCGGCCAGCAGGGAAGCCTGCACATACACATAGACATACTCTAATTAGACTCATGAGTTATCATTTGATACTCTATTCGTCTTTTCTTCGCGAACGCCGAACTGAGCATCAGGAGCTACTATCTATGTGGTAATATTTTCTTATATTTTTAATGCTTACCTCAAAGCCTCTTAGGAGGCTGGCGCAAGCTTCGGTCAGTCCGTTTTTGGCGGACTGAACCTTCTTGACCACCGCACTCATGATAGCGCGGTGCTCTTCATTGATGCAAGCGCTGTGAAGCGCTTCCAGCAAGTTGTCCAGTGCCTCCGGTTGGACAGAGGACAGCGGCACAGATGGTTGGCCCCCCTTCATGGGGGACTGCCTGCCGGAGTCTGGAACCATCGAAGGTTTCGGCGCAGTGTCCGGCTGGGGCCCGAACTCGAAGCCCCTAGGAGCCTCGCTCCTTTGGTACCCAGGGTCCGGGAGGTCGCCGTGAGGCGCCCCTAGGATCGCCTCCCCTTGGCTCAGTGCCTTTTGAGACACCACCTCGGCGTTGTACGTAGGGCGAGGGGTGGAAGCCATTGGAGAAGAACCGCTGTTCATATCCGACGAGCCCAAAGAGCCACTCGACGAGGGTACGTCGAGATGAGCTCGGGCCGGACTGCATAATCATGTTCGGCATGAGCAAAGGTAGTACAATAAAACATACCATGAAATACTATGGTGTCCGGACACTTACGACTTAGCCAGGGGCTTGTCCTTGGGTAGCCACTCATCGCCGCTGTCGGCGGCCGTCGTGGCATAGTCCGGAGGGAGGGTCTTTCCCTTCTTGGACCCTTCGGCCTCCCCAGATGGGTCGGCCTTCCTTTTCTTGTCTCCCCCGGCTGGGGGGAGAACTTTTCTCCTCCTCTCGTTTCCGTGGGAGGAGTGCGCGTCAGACTCATCGGACGATGATTCCAATAGAACCTTGCGCTAGAGACCCTTCCGGGTCCCCGCGGCCTTCTTCTTGGCCTTCTTTTCTGGCACCTCGTAAGGTGCCGGAGTCAGCATCTTCGTTAGAAGAGCGTTTGCAGGATCTTCAGGCAGGGGGGCTGGGTAATCAAGCTGCTCCGATGTCTTTTATCCAGGCCTGTTAATGACATGAAAACTTAGATCCAGCACATAACTAAACCAGGGCAAATAAATGCCCTGAGAGATATAAAAGCCCACCGGATGGGCACGGCGCTTTGTGCTGAGTCCGCGGTCCTCGGTGAGGGAGGGAGGCATCTCGGCGCCCTTAAACAGCACCCTCCAGACGTCCTCGTGCATCATGTCATAGAGCCCTCGCAGCGTCTGGTGTTGGGTCGAGTCGAACTCCGACAAAACAAATGCCCGTCGTTGGCACGGAAGGATCCGGCGGAAGAGCATAACCTGGACCACGTTGACGAGCTTGATTTTCTTGTTCGTCATGTTCTGGATGCAGGTCTGGAGTCTAGTCAGCTCTACCAAGGAACCGCAGGACAGGCCCTTTTTTCCAGGAGGTGAGCCGCGTGGGTATTCCGGACCGAAATTTGGGGGCCGCCACCCAGTTGGAGTCACGCGGCTCGGTGATGTAGAACCACCCCGATTGCCACCCCTTTATGGTATCCATGTAGGTGCCCTCGAGCCAGGTGACATTAGGAATCTTTCCCACCATTGCGCCTCCACACTCTGCTTGCTGGCCACCCACCACCTTCAGTTTGACATTGAAGGTTTTCAGCCATAGGCCGAAGTGGGGCTTGATGCGGAGGAAGGCCTCGCACACGACGATAAACGCCGTGATGTTGAGGATGAAGTTGGGTGCCAGATCATGAAATTCCAGCCCGTAGTAGAACATGAGCCCGCGGACAAACGGGTGGAGAGGAAATCCCAGTCCGCGGACGAAATGGGTGAGAAAAACTACCCTCTCATGGGGTTCGGGCGTTGGGACGATCTTCCCCGCATTCGGCAGCCGGTGCGCGATATTCGCAGATAGGTATCCGAACTCCCGTAACTTTTTGATGTTTTCCTCCGTGACGGAGGAAACCATCCACTTGCCTCTTGCTCCAGACATGCTTGGAGTGGTTTGAGAAGAAGAACGCGAGCTTGGGCGCTAGACCTCGAGTGTGCGGGAATGGGTAAGCGAGATGGAAGAATGCGTGGGTTAAAAAAGTAAATCTTTGTCCCTTTATAAGGGCGGAGGAGGCGATGAGTCTCCCCACTTGCCTGGCAAAACCGCTTATTCCCCAGGTGTCGTAATTGATGGCGCGGTTGGGTTACCCACGTCCCTATTGATGAGAATCCCGTGATAAGGGGAACATGATCTCTGCTTTGACAAGACGTGTTAAGAAAACCGACTCGCGATATGTGCGGAGCTGGTTGAGAAAAGCGGTTCGAATAATAACCGGGCCATGGTGTGATGTCATGCTGTCAAAACGTGTCAGCAGATTAGATTTGTGGAAATATTATTCTCTCTATGGTGGTATGTGGAACTTATTTTGTAGAGTCGGACACTATCCTTGCATTCCAACTCTTCTATGGTGTATTCGGAGGAGGAACCCGCCTTGTAATGCCGAAGACAACACTGCGCGCCGGACTCATCGTCATTGAAGGCTGGTTCAGGGGCTACTGAGGGAGTCCTGGATTAGGGGGTCACTGGACAGCCAGACTATATCCTTTGGCCGGACTGTTGGACTATGAAGATACAAGATTGAAGACTTCATCCCGTGTCCGGATGGGACTCTATTTGGCTTGGAAGGCAAGCTAGGCAATACGGATATGTATATCTCCTCCTTTGTAACCGACCTTGTGTAACCCTAGCCCCCTCCGGTGACTATATAAACCGGAGGGTTTTAATCCGTAGGACAACATACAATCATACCATAGGCTAGCTTCTAGGGTTTAGCCTCTCTGATCTCGTGGTAGATCAACTCTTGCAATACTCATATCATCAAGAACAATCAAGCACGACATAGAGTTTTACCTCCATCAAGAGGGCCCGAACCTGGGTAAACATCGTGTCCCAGCCTCCTATTACCATCCGCCTTAGATGCACAGTTCGGGACCCCCTACCCGAGATCCGCCGGTTTTGACACTGACAGCCACCATCACTGGTGGGCTGGTGAGGTACCTGTTGAGGTCTTGCAATGCCGCGTCAGCCTCCGGAGTCCACTCGAATTGCCCCTTCTTTTTCATCAGCTTGAAGAATGGGAGGGCGCCCTCTCCCAACTTGGAGATGAAGCGCCCCAATGAGGTCACGCAACCTACCAGCTTCTGCATCTCATTGAGAGTCTGTGGTAGGATCATCCTTTCTATGGCCTTGGCCTTCTCTGGATTCGCCACGATTCCCCTATGTGACACCAGAAAACCTAGCACCTTGCCGGAGTGAACACCAAACACACATTTCTCTTGGTTGACCCATAGATCAACCATGCGCAAACTGGAAAATGTTTCCTCTAGGTCCTCGATAAGGGTCCTCCCCTCCCGAGACTTCACTACTATGTCATCTACATATGCCTCAACGTTCCTCCCGAGCTGATGCCCAGGGTGATGTGCATCAGTCGCTGGAAGGTTGCCCCAGCATTGTGCAGGCCGGACGACATGCAATGTAGCAGTACACGCCACAGGGGGTTAGGAAGGCCGTCTTCTCAACATCTTGTACCACCATCTGGATTTGATGATAACCCAATAAGGCGTCCAAGAAGCACAGCAGGTCACACTCGACGGTGGAGTCGACGATCTGATCGATGCGTGGAAGCGGAAAGGGGTCTTGAGGGCAGGCCTTATTAAGGTTGGTGAAGTCGACGCACATGCGCTCCTTCCAGCCTTTCTTGGGGATGACGACTGGGTTCGCCAACCGTTCCGGGTATTACACCTCCCGAATGACACCAGCGTCATGCAACTTGCGGGTTTCTTGGACAATGAACGACTGCTTCTCTATGGACTGCCACCGCGCCTTCTGCTTCACTGGTTGTACGTTAGGGCACACCCTCCGGTGATGCTCAATTATTCCCCTCGAGATCCCAACTAGGTCCTTGGGCTCCCACGCGAACACCACCTTGTTCACGCGCAAAAGTCAACCAACGCCTTTTCCTGTTCTGGAGGAAGGTTCACGCCAAGGGTGAAGGTGGCACCCCATGCTCCATCTTCATCGACCGGCACCTACTTCGTTTCGGCCCGATCCTATGAGAATAGCTGCTTCTTCTTTGCTGGCGCAGCCACTGGGACCTCTAGGGCCCTTCCTCGGCCGGGCGCGCCGCTGCTGCGGCCCTGAAGGCGAGCTTGAGGGCTGTCAGGGCTTCCTTGGTGTCCCCGGCCACGGTGAGGACCCCGCTGCTCCTCGGCATCTTCAAGAGGTTGTAGGCAGGGTGAGTTGCCGCCATGAACTTGGCCAGGGCTGGGTACCCAAGGATGGCATTATACGGGAAGCTGATATGGACGATGTCGAAGTCAATGAGCTCGGTGGGGTAGTTGTCGTGTGTGCCGAAGGTGACGGGAGGCGGATCTGACCCAGGGGCTAGTGGAGCCATCAACAACCCCAGAGAACGGCTTGGTGGGGGCGGGAGGCTGCCATGCGGTACGTGAAGCAGGCCGAAAGCCTCCACAGAGAGTACATTAAGGTCGGCTTCGCCGTTGATGAGGGTCTTGGTAACCACCACGTTACAGATGGTGGGGTGCAGAGCATCGGGAGCGCACCTCCGCCTGTGGTGGTCGCTGGGTGGTCCCTTGAGTCGAAGGTGAGGTCCGCCTTTGGCGCCGCCCACCGCGAAGGGGCTCCCTGCTGCACGCAGGCGGCGCCGATTTGGCGGAAGAACTGCCTAATGTGGCGGTCTGAGGGCGGCGCCTGCGAGCCACCATGGTGGGCTGCGATGGCATGGGGCGCTGGTGCCACGAAGCGTGCGATGAAGAGGTCGTGCAACTCGTCCCAGGAGGCCACAGAAGATCCCGGTAGGCTGAGCATCTAGGCGCGTGGTACGCCAGCGAGGTCCATGGGAAACCTGTTGGCCATGACCTTGTCGTCGCCGCCGGCCACCCAAACGGCCCCCTCGTACGCCTGAAGAAAGGTTGCTGGGTCCGCCACACCATCGTAGCGGGGCGGCATCTCTGGCCTAAACTTGGTTGGCCACTTCACTTGTCGTAGGGCGGGGGTGAAGACCCAGAGGCCCACGGCACCTCCATGCACGCTCGTCGATACAGCCGGAGCGGTGACACCTGCCATGAGAGCCGAACGGAGGGGTGAAGCGAACGGTGAGGCAGAGCGGGCAGAGAGGCAAAGCTTCGACGCACCCCTACCTAGCGCGCCAAATGTCGGATTCAGGGTTCCGCAGACCCTTGAGAGGTTCGAACTCTGGGGTGCATCCGAAGAACTCGTCCTCCCCAGTATGCCTGCTCGCTAATCCCAGAGCCTAGCTCGACGAACTGGATGAAAAAAAGACACAGTAGTTTACCAATGTTTGGGCCACCTTGTGGTGTAAAACCCTACTCCTGCTTTCTGGTGGATTGGCCTCGAAGGGCTGAGGATGAACTAGTACAGTGGAGAACAGCCTCATGAGGAGAGGTGTTCTTTTGCTTGATGAGCTGGTGGGTTAGATGATGATGAATGATCCCCCCGAGGATGATCTTTCCCTCAATGCCAGAGGATCCTGCCCCTCTATGGTGGTGGCTAAGTCTTATTTATAGTGGCATGGGTCCTCTTCCCAAAGGTAAGGCGGGAATGGATCCCACAAGGGCCAAATTTGAAGGGAGACAACTAGTACATGCTATCCTAAGAAAAGTAGTCTTCTCCTGCCAAAAGCTCCGGGTCATGATGTCATGGTGGACTCGACGATGACCTCTGCTCTGCCGTCCTGGCGGCCTTGGTATTGTTGAACAAAATGGAAACCTTTGCTTGATTCCTTGGGACTCCGCGCCTAACTTGCCTCCTTAGCACCAAAGAGGAAACTGGTACACTGCACCCGCTAGCGCCTGCTTGGCCTTGGTCGTCATGGTTCACGTTATCCGAACCTCGCGAGGTGAACCTTACATAGATATCTCCGCTCCTCGGGAGCCAACATGGGGAGGTTGCCCCTCGAGGAGGTCTTGGTGTCGTCCACCACGCGAGGCTTGGCCCCTCACGAGGGTCTTGGATTGTTGGTCCTGAAGCTGGGCCATACCAGGACGTTGATGGAGCCACATCATGGGCCGTATGCAGGCAAGTCTGCCCCCCTGGTCCCAGGACGCCGACAAAGGCCTCCCCAGGTTGGCTCCCGAGGAGCGGAGATATCTATGCAAGATGCACCTCACGAGGTTCAGATGACGTGAGCCGTGATGACCAAGGCCAGTCAGGCGCCAGCGGGCGCAGTGTACTAGTTTCCTCTTTGGTGCTAAGAAGGCAAGCGCAGGCGTGGAGTCCCAAGGAATAAAGCAAAGGTTTCCATTTCGGTGCAACAAGACCAAGACCGCCAGGACAATAGAGCGGAGGCCATCGTTGATCCCACCATGGCGTCACGACCAGGAGCTTTTGGCAGGCGAAGACTACTATTGTCGGGATAGCATGTACTAGTTGTCTCCCTTCAAATTTGGCCGTTGTGGGATCCCTTACCGCCTTACATTTGGGAAGAGAACCAAGGCCACTATAAATAGGACTTAGCCACCACCATAGGAGGGGGAGATGGTCCTGGGAAGGAAGAGGATCCTTGGGGAACATTGAGATCATCCTCTCACCCACCAGCTCATTCGGCACAAGAACACATCTCCTCTTGAGGCTTTTCTCCATTGTACTAGTTCATCCTCAGCCCTTCGAGGCCAATCCACCACAAAGCAGGAGTAGGGTTTTAGACCGCAAGGTTCCCCGAACATGGGTAAACTGTTGTGTCTTTTGGTCATCCAATTCATAGAGCTAGGCTATGGGATTAGCAAGCAAGCGGACTGGGGGAGCACGAGTTCTTCACACGCACACCAGAGTTCAAACCTCTCAAGGGTCTGCGGAACCCTCAATCCAACATTTGGCGCGATAGATAGGGGTGCGTCAGAGCCTATCTTCCGACGATCGATGATACGTCTCCAACGTATCTATAATTTTTGATTGCTCCATGCTATATTATCTACTGTTTTGGGCAATATTGGGCTTTATTATCCACTTTTATATTATTTTTGGGACTAACCTATTAACTGGAGGCCCAGCCCAGATTTGTTGTTTTATGCCTATTTCAGTGTTTTGAAGAAAAGGAATATCAGACGGAGTCGAAACGGAACGAAATCAACTGGAGAAGTTATTTTTGGAAGAAAACACACCTGATGGACTTGGACCCCACGTCAGAAGATACGGGAGCTGCCCAAGAGGGTGGGGTTGCGCCCACCCCCCTAGGGCGCGCCCCCTGCCTCATGGGGCCCCCATGGCTCCCCTGACGTGCTTCTTCTGCCTATATAACTCCATATACCCTAAAACTTCCAGAACGCACAATAGATCGAGAGTTCAGCCGCCAGAAGCCTCTGTACCCACCGAAAACCAATCTAGACCCGTTCCGGCACCCTGTCGGAGGGGGCAATCCTTCTCCGATGGCCATCTTCATCATCCCGGTGCTCTCCATGACGAGGAGGGAGTAGTTCTCCCTCGGGGCTGAGGGTATGTACCAGTAGCTATGTGTTTGATCTCTCTCTCTCTCGTGTTCTTGAGATGATACGATCTTGATGTATCGCGAGCTTTGCTATTATATTTGGATCCTATGATGTTTCTTCCCCCTCTTCTATCTTGTAATGAAACGAGTTTCCCCTTTGAAGTAATCTTATCGGATTGAGTCTTTAAAGACTTGAGAACACTTGATGTATGTCTTGCCGTGGATATCTGTGGTGACAATGGGATACCACATGCCACTTGATGTATGTTAAGGTGACCAACTTGCGGGTTTCGTGACATTGGGAACCTATGCATAGGTGTTGGCACACGTTTTCGTCGTGATTCTCCGGTAGAACTTTGGGGCACTCTTTGAGGTCCTTTGTGTTGGTTGAATAGATGAATCTGAGATTGTGTGATGCATATCGTATAATCATGCCCACGGATACTTGAGGTGACATTAGGGTTTTGGTTGATCTGTGTCTTAAGGTGTTATTCTAGTACGAACTCTACGGCTGTTTGTGACACTTATAGGAATAGCCCAACGGATTGATTGGAAAGAATAACTTTGAGGTGGTTTCGTACCCGACCATAATCTCTTCGTTCGTTTTCCGCTATTAGTGACTTTGGAGTGACTTTTTGTTGCATGTTGAGGGATAGTTTTATGATCCAATTATCTTAGTATTGTTGAGAGGACATACACTAGTGAAAGTATGAACCCTAGGCCCTATTTCCTATCATTGCAATACCGTTTACGATCACTTTTATCATTCGTTACCTTGCTGTTTTTATAATTTCAGATTACAAAAATACTATTATCTACTATCCATATTGCACTGGTATCACGATCTCTTCGCCGAACTAGTGCACCTATACAATTTACCATTGTATTGGGTGTGTTGGGGACACAAGAGACTCTTTGTTATTTGGTTGCAGGGTTGCTTGAGAGAGACCATCTTCATCCTACGCCTCCTACGGATTGATAAACCTTAGGTCATCCACTTGAGGGAATTTGCTACTATCCTACAAACCTCTGCACTTGGAGGCCCAACAACGTCTACAAGAAGAAGGTTGTGTTGTAGACATCAAGCTCTTTTCTGGCGCCATTGCTAGGGAGGTTAGCGCTTGAAGGTATATCTTTAGATCTTGCAATCGAGTCTTTTAGTTTCTTGTTTTATCACTAGTTTAGTTTATAAAAGAAAACTATAAAAAATGGAATTAAGTTTGTCTCATTCGCTTCACCTTTTTAATATCTTTCGTAAGTATGATGGAAAGGCAAATTGTGCTCAAGTGCTAGAAGAAGAAATATATAAAATGTTTGGCACTAAATCTTTGAATGATGAGCATGATTGCAATGCTGTTAGTATGAACTCCTTGAATATCCATGATGCTAATGATATGCAAAGCCACAAGCTTGGGGAAGCTATGTTTGATGAAGATGATATTTTTTGTCCCCCAAGCTTTGATGAGCAAGTTTATAATGATGATAGCATGCCTCCTACTTATGATGATTATTGTGATGATACTTATGCTGTAAAAAGTATTGATTATATTTATAAAACTTGTCATGGTTATGATTACCCCTTCTCTGAACATCACTCTTTTAATGTGGAAACAATTTATAGTATTCAAGTTTCCTATGATACTCCCACTATTCCGAATGAGAAGAATTTTGCTTATGTGGAGAGTAGTAAATTTCCTATGCAAGTAGATCATGAAAAGAATTATTTAGGTGCTGGTTATATTGTTGAATTAATTCTTGATGCTACTGAAAATTATTATGAGGGAGGAATATATGCTTGTAGGAATTGCAATAATATCAAGTTTCCTCTCTATGTGCTTAAAATTTTGAAGTTATGCTTGTTTCGCCCTCCTATGCTAATTGATTATTGTTTCCATAAGTTGTTTGCTCACAAAATCCCTATGCATCGGAAGTGGGTTAGACTTAAATGTGCTAGTCATATTCTTCATGATGCTCTCTTTATGTTTCAATTCTTATCTTTTATGTGAGCATCATTGAAATCATCATGCCTAGCTAGGGGCGTTAAACGATAGCGCTTGTTGGGAGGCTACCCAATTTTATTTTAGTTCCTTGCTTTTTGTTCCTGTTTAGTAATAAATAGTTCATCTAGCCTCTGTTTAGATGTGGTTTTATGCTTTTAATTAGTGTTTGTGCCAGGTAGAACCTTTGGGAAGACTTGGGGAGAGTCTTGTTGATCATGCTGTAAAAAACAGAAACTTTACCGCTCACGAGAATTGCTTCCATTTTTATTTGGACAGTGCTATTTAGTTAATTCTTTTTGGAGATGATTAATAGATAAATTCCTCAGGTCCAGAAATTTATTTGAGAATTTTATTAGTTCCAGAAGTATACTTTTTGATCCAGATTACTACAGACTGTTCTGTTTTTGACAGATTCTGTTTTTCGTGTGTTGTTTGCTTATTTTGATGAATCTATGGCTAGTAAAATAGTTTATAAACCATACAGAAGTTGGAATACAGTAGGTTTAACACCAATATAAATAAAGAATGAGTTCATTACAGTATCTTGAAGTGGTGATTTATTTTCTTATACTAACGGAGCTTACGAGTTTTCTGTTAAGTTTTGTGTTGTGAAGTTTTCAAGTTTTGGGTAAAGATTCGATGGACTATGGAGTAAGGAGTGGAAAGAGCCTAATCTTGGCGATGCCCGAGGCACCCCAAGGTAATATTCAAGGATATCCAAGAGCCTAATCTTGGGGATGCCCCGGAAGGCATCCCCTCTTTCGTCTTCGTTCATCGGTAACTTTACTTGGAGCTATATTTTTATTCGCCACATGATATGTGTTTTTCTTGGAGCGTCAATTTATTTAGTTACGATTTGCATGATTTTATTTAGAACAATGTTTTGCATCTTTTATTTCAATAAAAGTGGCATTGATAACCTTTACTATGCCTATGTTACAAGTATACATGTTGCTGTTTGAAAACAGAAAGTTTACCTCTGTTGCAATAATTCCCTAGAAAAGTCAGAATGTCATAAAATGTTCAAACCTTTTGCATATTAAGCTATGATAAATTTACTACAGTGGGAATTTTCTTTCATAATTTTTGGACCTAGGGAAGTATGGATGTTGCTGCATTCTTTACAGACTGTCCTGTTTAGGCAGATTGCTGTTATGTTTGCATTGTTTGCATATGTTTCCTTCTTTAATGATTCTATTTGAGGATAGGACTATTAAATATGCAGAGGCATTTAGTATGCAATGTTGAATAATAATTTTAGTGATTTTCTACAGTAGAGTATGATATGGTTTTTGCAATGGTTTATACTAACTTATCTCATGAGTCCTTGTTGAGTTTTGTGTGGATGAAGCTTTTGAGATTTAGAGAGACCGTGATATGAGAGGAATTAAGGAGACACAAAATCTCAAGCTTGGGGATGCCCAAGGCACCCCAAGATAATATTTCAAGAAGTCTCAAGCGTCTAAGCTTGGGGATGCCCCGGTTGGCATCCCACCTTTCTTCTTCAACAACTATCGGTTAGTATCGGTTGATCCTAAGTTTTTGCTTCTTCACATGATGTTTTCTATTATTAGATGTCATTTTATTTTGCTTTGCTTGCTGTTTGAATATAGTACCAAGATCTGAAATTATTAAATGTTAGAGAGTCTTCACATAGTTGCATAATTAATCGACTACTCATTGATCATCACTTATATCTTTCGGAGTAGTTTGCCATTTGCTCTAGTGCTTCACTTATATCTTTTAGAGCATGGTGGTAGTTTTATTTTGAAGAGATAGATGAACTCTCATTCTTCACTTATATTATTTTGAGAGTCTTAAATAGCATGGTAATTTGCTTAAAATCCTAATATGCTAGGTATTCAAGAATAATAAGATTCTCTTATGATTGTGTTGAATACTAAGAGAAGTTTGATACTTGATGATTGTTTTGAGATATGAGGATGGTAATATTAGAGTCATGCTAGTTGAGTGGTTATGAATTTGAGAAATACTTGTGTTGAAGTTTGTGATTCCCGTAGCATGCACGTATGGTGAACCGTTATGTGATGAAGTCGGAGCATCATTTATTTATTGATTGTCTTCCTTATGAGTGGCGGTCGGGGACGAGCGATGGTCTTTTCCTACCAATCTACCCCCCTAGGAGCATGCGCGTAGTACTTTGTTTCGATAACTAATAGATTTTTGCAATAAGTATGTGAGTTCTTTGTGACTAATGTCGAGTCCATGGATTATACGCACTCTCACCCTTCCACCATTGCTAGCCTCTCTAGTACCGCGCAACTTTCACCGGTACCATAAACCCACCATATACCTTCCTCAAAACAGCCACCATACCTACCTATTATGGCATTTCCATAGCCATTCCGAGATATATTGCCATGCAACTTTCCACCATTCCATTATTATGGCACGCTTCATCATTGTCATATTGCTTTGCATGATCATGTAGTTGACATCGTATTTGTGGCAAGGCCACCGTTCATAATTCTTTCATACATGTCACTCATGCATCATTGCACATCCCGGTACACCGTCAGAGGCATTCATATAGTCATATCTTGTTCTAAGTATCGAGTTGTAATTCTTGAGTTGTAAGAAAAATAAAAGTGTGATGATCATCATTATTAGAGCATTGTCCCAGTGAGGAAAGGATGATGGAGACTATGATTCCCCCACAAGTCGGGATGAGACTCTGGATGAAAAATAAATAAATAAATAAAAGAGGCCAAAGAAGCCCAAATAAAAAGAGGCCATAAAAAAGGGAGAAAAGGCCCAAACAAAAAAAATATAAATAAAAAAATGATGAGAGAAAAAGAGAGAAGGGACAATGTCGAGTCCATAATTCTCTCTCTCTCTCGTGTTCTTGAGATGATACGATCTTGATGTAACGCGAGCTTTGCTATTATATTTGGATCCTATGATGTTTCTTCCCCCCTCTTCTCTCTTGTAATGAATCGAGTTTCCCCTTTGAAGTAATCTTATCGGATTGAGTCTTTAAAGACTTGAGAACACTTGATGTATGTCTTGCCGTGGATATCTGTGGTGACAATGGGATACCACGTGCCACTTGATGTATGTTAAGGTGACCAACTTGCGGGTTTCGTGACATTGGGAACCTATGCATAGGGGTTGGCACACGTTTTCGTCGTGATTCTCCGGTAGAACTTTGGGGCACTCTTTGAGGTCCTTTGTGTTGGTTGAATAGATGAATCTGAGAATGTGTGATGCATATCGTATAATCATGCCCACGGATACTTGAGGTGACATTAGGGTTTTGGTTGATTTGTGTCTTAAGGTGTTATTCTAGTACGAACTCTAGGGCTGTTTGTGACACTTATAGGACCCCAACGGATTGATTGGAAAGAATAACTTTGAGGTGGTTTCGTACCCTACCATAATCTCTTAGTTCGTTCTCCACTATTAGTGACTTTGGAGTGACTCTTTGTTGCATGTTGAGGGATAGTTTTATGATCCAATTATGTTAGTATTGCTGAGAGGACTTACACTAGTGAAAGTATGAACCCTAGGCCCTATTTCCTATCATTGCAATACCGTTTACGCTCACTTTTATCATTCGTTACCTTGCTGTTTTTATAATTTCAGATTACAAATACTATTATCTACTATCCGTATTGCACTTGTATCACCATCTCTTCGCTGAACTAGTGCACCTATACAATTTACCATTGTATTGGGTGTGTTGGGGACACAAGAGACTCTTTGTTATTTGGTTGCAGGGTTGCTTGAGAGAGGCCATCTTCATCCTACGCCTCCTACGAATTGATAAACCTTAGGTCATCCACTTGAGGGAAATTTTCTACTATCCTACAAACCTCTGCACCTGGAGGCCCAATAACGTCTACAAGAAGAAGGTTGTGTAGTAGACATCAATCGACTGGCCACCGCTCCACCGCTTCCATGGCTGACGCCCGTCGGGCCCATGCTGAGCGTCTGGCCGCCCTCGCTTCTCGTGTCGCCTAGACGACGCCTATCGGTGGGCCTCCCCGTCGTTCTCCATCATCTGCCGCCAACGCCGCCACCGGCCCGGTGGGGCACGAGCAGCAAGCTTCGTTGCTGCACCCCTCCCTGCGGCATGATGGACTCACGGCCACCCCGTCGCTGACTCCGGCTAGTTCGCCATCTCATGCTCGTCGCACGCCAGTGGACGCATAGGCTATGTTGCTCATGGCGTGCGAGCTCTTGTGCTACCTCCCCATCGATGACCTCTATGAAGACTGGCTAGACCACATCACCGAGCTAGTCAATACCGCTGGGGGCTCTCCTGCACCATCTCTCTCGCTGCCTCGCCCGCGGCCTCCTATGGGTGAAGTAGCCCATGGAGCACCTCCTCCACCTCCCCATCAAGACGTCACCCTCAGGCTAGGGCACGTCAAGAATGCGCGCAGCCTGCGGTGGTGGCGTCTGAGCGCCAAGATCAGGCTCCACCTCCCCGATGGGCTCCCGTGACTACCGCGGGCTGCCGTGCCTTCACTTCGGACCTTCGCAGCATCGTCTGGCCAGGGAAGTTCAAGCCTGACCTCCCTCCATGCTATGACGACACCCCCGACCCTGCTAGGTTCCTGTAGCTCTAAGAGCTGAGCATCGAGGTGGCCAACAGCGACGAGAAGGTCATGGTGAACTGGTTTTGCATGGCCCTCAAAGATGGCAAGCATGGTGGCGCCTGAACCTATCCGTGGGATCGATCTCTTCTCGGGGTGAGATGCGCGAGCGTTTCGCCGCCAACTTCCAGGGCACCCGCGACAGCTCTCCAACTACGGGTGATCTGCGGCGCATCAAGCAGCAGCCAGTGGAGACCTTGCAGAAGTACATCCAGCGCTTCAACGGTGTTCGACTCAAGATCCCCAATGTGTCGGACGAGGCGATCATATCAGTGTTTTCTGATGGCGTCTGCGACGTCAGGATGAAGGAAGAGCTCGCCATACATGAGGACCTGTGCACGGCTCTGAGATGTTCAACATGGCAACCAGGTGCATGAGAGCTGAGGAGGGCCGCCTCTTCCTCCTGGAGCTCCCGGGAACATACCTAGAAGACAACAAGGTAAAGTTCAAGGATGTGAAGCGCAAGGGGCCGACCGTGCTTGCGGCTGAGCTGGAGATGAAGTGCGGCTGCGATTGTCGGTGTCAAAACCGGCGGATCTCAGGTAGGGGGTCCCGAATTGTGCGTCTAAGGCTGATGGTAACAGGAGGTGGGGGACACAATGTTTACCCAGGTTCGGGCCCTCTCGAAGGAGGTAATACCCTACTTCCTGCTTGATTGATCTTGATGATATGAGTATTACAAGAGTTGATCTACCACGAGACTGTAGAAGCTAAACCCTAGAAGCTAGCCTATGATTATGATTGTTGTTGTCCTACGGACTAAACCCTATGGTTTATATACACACCGGAGGGGGCTAGGGTTACACAGAGTCAGTTATGGAGAAGGAGATCTACATATCCGAATCGCCAAGATTGCCTTCCACGCAAAGGAGAGTCCCACCCGGACACGGGACGAAGTCTTCAATCTTGTATCTTCATAATCCAACAATCCGGCCAAAGTATATAGTCCGGCTGTCCGAGGGCCCCCTAATCCAGGACTCCCTCAGTAGCCCCTGAACCAGGCTTCAATGACGATGAGTCCAGCGCGCAGATTGTCTTCGGCATTGCAAGGCGGGTTCCTTCTCCGAAAACTCCATAGAAGATTTTGAACACAAGGATCGTGTCCGGCTCTGCAAAATAAATTCCACATACCACCATAGAGAGTATATTATTCCACAAATCTAATCTGCTGACAACTTTTTATAACATGACGTCCTACCGTGGCCCGGTTATTACGAACCGTTTTTCCCTGCCTGCCACTGCACGTGTTGCGAGGCAGTTTTATTGGCACGTCTTGTCGAAGTAGAGATCATGTTCCCCTTATCACGGGATTCTCATCAATACGGGTACAGGTAACCTAACCGTATCATCAATCGCGGCGCTTGGGGAATAAGCGATTTTATGGGGCAAGTGGGGAGGCGCACAGTTTCTACCGCCTTTATAAAGGGACAAGGATTCCTCTTTTTCACCCACGCCTTCTTCTTCCCCTGCCCATCCATTCTCGCGCACTCGAGCTCTAGTGACCAAGTTCATATCTTGTCTGCAAAGCCATTCCAAACATGTCCGGAGCGGGAGGCAAGTGGATGGTCACCTCTGTTACAGAGGAGAACATTACGAAGCTCCGTGAAGCTGGATACCTTGCCGCAGACATCGCGCACCGGCTCCCAGACGCGGGGCAGATCGTCCCTACTCCAGAATGCCATGAGAGGGTTGTATTCCTCACCCACTTCGTCTGCGGACTGGGATTTCCCCTCCACCCATTTGTCCGTGGGCTCATGTTCTACGGGCTGGACTTCCATGATCTGGCCCCCAATTTCATCCTCAACATCTCGGCGTTTATCGTCATGTGCGAGGCCTTCCTCCGCATCAAGCCCCACTTCGGCCTGTGGCTGAAGACCTTCAACATGAAACCGAAGGTAGTGGTAGGCCAGCAAGAGGAGTGCTGACGCGCCATGGTGGGCAAAATGCCCAACATCACCTGGTTCGAAGGCTCCTATGTGGAGACTGTGAAGGGGTGGCAATCGGGGTGTTTCTACATCACCGAGCCGCGCGACACCAATTGGGTGGCGCCCCCGAATTTCGATCTGGCATCCCCACGCAGCTCACCTCCTAGAAAGAGAAGGGCCTATCCTGGAGTTCATTGGTGGAGCTGACCGGACTCCAGAACTGTGTTAAAAATATGATAAGCAAGAAAATCAAGCTTGTCAATATGGTCCAGGTCATGCTCTTCCACCGGATCCTTCCGTGTCAAAGATGGGCATTCAATATGTGGGAGTTCGACCCGGCCAAGCACCAGACACTGTGAGAGCTTTTCGACACAACACACAAAGACGTCTCAAAGGTGCTGTTCAAGGCCGCCGAGGTACCTCCTCCCCTTACCGAGGATCGCGTACTCAACACAAAGCGCCCTGCCAATCCGGTAAGCTCTTTATATCTCGTAAGATGTTCCTTTCTCAGCATAATCATGTGAGGGATCTGAGCCTCCACGCCATTTTAACAGGACTGGGTAGCGACAGCGGAGAAGATTGATTGTCCGGCCCCATTGCCCAAAGATCCAACAAGGGCTCTCTTAACGGAGATGCTGGTTCCGGCGCCCTGTGAGGTGCCGGAGAAGAAGGACAAGAAGAAGGCCGTGGGGACCAGGAAAGGTCTTCGGCACAAGGTTGTATCAGAATCATCGTGGAAAACACCAAGGCGCACTCCTCGCACGAAAACGAGGAGGAGCGAGAGGAAAGTTCTCTCCCCCCAACCGGGGAGGACAAGAAAAGGAAGGCCGCCCCATCTGGGGAGGCCGAAGGGTCCAAGAAGGGAAGGACCCTCCTTCCGGACCACTCCACAACAGCCACTTACAGCGACGAGGAGTGGTTACCCAGGGACAAGCCACTGGCGAAGTCGTAAGTATCTAGATACCATAATATTTCTGGTATGTTTTGTTTTATTGCTTCTTATCGTGTCAAACATGATCATGCAGTCCATCCAAAGCCCATATCGACGTATCTTCTTCGGATGAGTCTTTGGGCCAGTCGGTGATGAACAACGATTCACTCCCGACAGCCACCTCCCCTCGGCCCACGGACGACATCGAGGTGTTGTCTCAATGGGCATCGGACCGAGTTGACATCCCAGATGTCGGGCGCATAGGGGGGTAAGACTCCCGTGGGTTCTAATGACGGGGTCCGCAGCAAGTTTGGCCCCCAGACGGATACTGTGCCGGACCCTCCAGTGGTTCCGGATTCTGTCAGGCGACCCCTCGCTAAGGGGGGCGAGCCGTCTGTGCTGATGGCCTTTGTCCATCCAGAGGCATTGGACAACTTGCTGGAAGCGCTTTGCGGTGCTTCCATTGATGAAGAGCACCGCACTATCATTAGTGCGGTTGTCGAGAAGGTTCGGTCTGCCAAAAGCAGATTGACCGAAGCCTCTACTAGCCTCCTAACGGGCTTTGAGGTAAGTAATCGAATTATGAGAAAATATCACAGCATAGACAGTAGCCCCTGATGCTCTGTTTGGTGTTTGCAAAGAAAGGCCGAACAGAGGATCAAATAACAATCACAGGAGTCTAATCAGAATATGTCTATGTGAATAAGCAGGCTTCGCTGCTGGCCGCTGCCGCTCGTACTACGGAGGTCTCCGGACTGAAGCGGGACCTTGAGCGGTCCAAGGAAGAGCTCAGCCTTACCAAGAGGCAGCTCGAAGAGAACAAAGGTAAGTGATACCCCGTCTGTATATTTATGAAGAAAAAAGTGGTTATTAGATCATAGGATCATCATGAATTTTGCTAGGGGCCACGACCGAAGTGGCAGCCTTGAAGAAGGCGTTGTCCGAGGCCGAAGATAGAGTGGCCCACGAGCGCATCGAGTGCGAGAAGCAAGAGGCCCGAGTCGGCGAGGTTCAGCAAGAGCTCCAGGATTTCGTCAAAAAATACGAGTCCTTGGAGCGTGACTCTAAGACGCAGGGGTCTGAGCTTGCGAAGGCCCTCGAGAACGCAAAAAATGCCAAGGCCGAAGCTCAAAAGGCCCTCCAGGAGATTCAGGCGGTCAAGAAGATAGCAGTGGGTAAGGCATTCATTATGCAAACTAAGCATGTGAAGGAAACTTTCCCTTTACTTACCCAAATTTGGAGCTCTCCAGGAGCATTCGTAGATCTACCCAGTAGCGTAGCGGATGCCGCGGAGTTCTACCGGGCCGAGGAAGGGAGCTCGACGGAAAAGCTGTTCTGGTCTCAATATACTTGGACCGAACATCCGGTGCCCTTGAGCGACCAGCTGAAGCAACTGGTCGAGCTTCACAAGGCGGCCGAACTGGCCATGAAGGGTCTCATACTCCGGATGTGGCCTGGCGAGCCTCTGCCTGGCAGCTACTTCAGCCTGGTAAAGAGGCTTGTGAATGCCTGCCCATGGTTTGAAGTCATAAAGCGGTCCGTCTGCATTGAAGGTGCGCGTAGGGACTTTGCCCATGCGAAAGTGCACTGGGCAAAGATGGACGCCGAAAAGCTGGTGAAGGAGGGGCCACCGGAGGGCAAGGAGAATCGCCACCCCGAAAAGTATTATGATAGTGTCCTGAAGGGTGCCCGCCTTGTGGCGGAGGAATTTGCTAAGGATGTAATATTTGAATGAATGTACTCATGTGATCCTGTAATATGAAAACGAGTTCATGTGCGCTATATAATGCTTGTCGATTTAAAATATTACCTTCTGTGCGGCCGTTTATAAAATCTGAGAGTTGGCTAGTCGTTGGCTTCTGCCCCCATGTAACTAGTACTGAGGTGTTCGGGACAAATCTTAAACACTCTTTATCCAAAAAAATTGGTCCTTTAAGGAGTTGTTTAGCACAGCGAACAAGGCAATCAGACTATACAGCTTTATCACTCTCACTTAGCCATATAAGTCTACAATTTTAAATTTTGGCGAAGCCCCTAGTATTCGGAAGGCCGAACTTGGGGCGCTATATACGCCTAAATCGGACAAGGCCGATTCCTCGCCCGAAACGGAAAAAATATTTAAGGATTTGAGACCTCTCAAACAGCGACCAGCTCTCGCCGCATCATGACAGTCAGTTTTCGGCTTTCTCTACTGAGGTGCTCGTCCGAAAGAACCGGGACACAATCGCAGTAGTTCTCCCAGTGCTACCTTAGCCAATATAGCGGAACGTAAGGTACCAAAACATGGGAGCCAGGCAAACCCAACTATTGACCCAAGACATGATTCGGAGTTGATGCATATAATGCTATAAGTTTGGGGTGCCGCACTATCGAAAGTGTTCCGACTTTTCTTGTCGTGTTATGGGGTACACTGAAGCCCCTGGCGCACTGGACCTACCAGAATGTATGGTTGCAATTTGTCGTAAATGAGCAGAAGAAAGGCAATAATAAGCTAACATTGTGCATTGTTATTTAAATGATATGTCAAAGCATATGTATACAAGTAGTGCAATAAGCAAAAATAGGACTATTTGACATGTCCTATCCAAGGGTCGGCTGCGTGTGGGTATGTAAAATAGGTATAGCGATCGTTATCAGAGACCACCTGGGGATTCCCTTGTACGTAAAAGCTTCTTGCTTCCTTGGTGTTTCCTTCCCATGATGGGTCCGATAATCATGGTATCGGAGAGGGCCTTCAGAGAATAGGGTCTTGAAAGGAAGAAAACGGTAAAGATATACGGGTCCTGAGGCGTTTAAGCCGCATTGCGGGCCATGCCATAGCCGTGCCTTGGCCTATGCCCATGGTATCTTGAGTGCGTGATTATGGACGCGCGGCGCAAATTTTGCCGCTTGACTGGGACTAGGACGGAGGCCGAATTGCTAGGCGAGCTCAGCACATGCCGGGCGATCTTGTTGCAGGGTACTCCGGACTCCTTTGAAGGTGTCCGGGGCCTTTATCGTCGAATTGGCGGTTTGCCTCAGAAGGCTGCTTTGTACTTCTGCTGCGAGGGCCGGAGTGTGCTCCTCCGTACGGAGAAAGCGTTCTGTGTTTCCATTAACTGTTATAAACCCGCGAGGTCCTGGCATTTTGAGCTTGAGGTATGCATAATGCGGTACCGCATTAAATCTGGCGAATGCGGTCTGTCCGAGCAGTGCGTGATAGCCACTACAGAAGGGGACGATATCGAAGATCAACTCCTCGCTTCGGAAGTTGTCCGGGGATCCTCGAGGGGTCGATACCCATTTTGCGCACTGTATCCTGATAGAGCAGGTTCAGGCTGCTGCCACCATCCATAAGGACTCGAGTGAGGTGAAATCCATCGATAATGGGGTCAAGGACCAATGCGGCAGAACTGCCATGATGGATACTGGTAGGGTGGTCCTTCGATCGAAAGTGATAAGACAAGAAAACCATGGGTTGAACTTTGGGGCGACTGGCTCCATCACAAAGACGTCCCTTAGTGCACGCTTCCGTTCCCGCTTGGGTATATGGGTTGCATATATCATGTTCACTATTTTCACTTGGGGAGGAAATTTCTTCTGTCCTCCTGTGTTCGGCGGTCGAGGCTCCTCCTCGTCGTCGCTATGCAACCCATTTTTCTTGTTTTCGGCATTCAACTTGCTGGCCTATTTGAACACCCAGCATTCTCAGTTGGTGTGGTTGGCTGGTTTATCGGGGGTGCCGTGAATTTGGCACGAGCGATCGAGTATGCGGTCCAAACTGGACGGGCTCGGATTGCTTCTTTTGAACGGCTTTTTACGCTGACCGGATTTAGAGCCACTGAATCCGGCATTGACTGCCATGTCTTCAACGTTGTCACCATTGTTGCGGCGCTTGTGTCTATTGTGACGTGGCTTGCCATTGCTATCTCTGGCATCTGTATTGCGAGGATTTCTTGATGTGTTGTTGCTGCGAGCCAGCCAGCTGTCCTCGCTCGCACAAAAGCGGGTCATGAGTGTCGTGAGGGCTGCCATGGACTTCGTCTTCTCTTGGCCGACGTGTCGGGCGAGCCACTCGTCATGGATGTTATGCTTAAATGCCGCTAAGGCCTCGGCATCCGGACAGTCGACAATTTGGTTCTTTTTAGTTAGGAACCAAGTCCAGAATTTCCTGGCTGACTCCCCAGGCTGTTGGGTTCTGTGACTCAAGTCATCAGAATCTGCTGGTCGCACATAAGTGCCCTGGAAGTTGTCAAGGAATGCGTCTTCCAATTTCTCCCAACTTCCAATGGAGTTTGCCGGCCTGTCCTTTGAGTTTTAGTGGGAGGTACTTGATGGCATGTAGATCGTCACCATGGGCCATGTGGATGTGGAGGAGAAAATCTTCAATCCATACCGCGGGGTTTGTTGTACCATCATATGATTCAATGTTTACGGGTTTAAACCCTTCTGGGAATTCATGATCCATTGCTTTGTCGGTGAAGCATAGGGGGTGTGCGACACCTCTGTGCCAGGCTATATCACGACGTAGTTCATAGGAGTCTTTTCTGCTGTATTCGGCCCAGCCGAATTTGCTTTTAGTATATCCGGTGTGACGATCGTCGTCACGTGTTGGGGCATGCCCTCGTGATGCGTAGATCGATCTTGTATGTCCTGCTTTATTTTCCAATACATCTCGCAGGTCCTGCGTGTAGCCCCGGGCCTTGGTGTTTTTGTTTGACAGGCAACGGGGTGCGGGCTGGACTTCGGCCTGATATGCCACTTTGTCTCGGCCACGAGGTGGCCGGTCAGCCGTATCATACGCCGGTAGTGTAGGCTTTAATGCTTCCTCCTCGAGTTGGGGTAGCAACCTACGCTTTCGGTAACTTTTGGTTAGGCACTCGGGCTCGAATTTCTTGGCTGCTAGGACCTCGGTCCATCTATCCGCTAGTAGGTCTTGATCAGCTTGAAGCTGCTGCTGCTTTTTCTTCAGGCTTTTTGCTGTGGCTATAAGCCGGCGCTTGAAGCGCTCCTTCTCGACGGTGAAGCATAGGGGGTGTGGATGTGGAGGAGAAAATCTTCAGTCCATACCGCGGGGTCTGTTGTACCATCATATGATTCAATGTTTACGGGTTTAAACCCTTCTGGGAATTCATGATCCATTACTTCGTCGGTGAAGCATAAGGGGTGTGCGGCGCCTCTGTGCCGGGCTATATCACGACGCAGTTCATACGAGTCTTGTCTGCTGTATTCGGCCCGACCGGATTTGCTTTTAGTAGATCCGGCGTGATGGTCGTCATCACGTGTTGGGGCGTGCCCCCATGATCCGTAGATCGATCTTGTATGTCCTGCTTTGTTTTCCAATACGTCTCGCAGGTCCTGCGTGTAGCCCCAGGCCTTGGTGTTTTTGTTTGACTAGCGACGGGGTGCGGGCTGGACTTCGGGATGATATGCCGCTTTGTCTCGGCCACGAGGTGGCCGGTCAGCCACATCATACGCTGGTAGTGTAGGCTTTAATGCTTTCTCCTCGAGTTGGGGTAGCAACCTGCGCTGTGGGTAACTTTTGGTTGGGCACTCGGGTTCGTATTCCTCGGCTGCTAGGACCTCGGTCCATCTATCCGCTAGCAGATCTTGATTAGCTTGAAGCTGCTGCTGCTTTTTCTTCAGGCTTTTTGCCATGGCTATAAGCCGGCGTTTGAAGTGCTCCTGCTCGACGGTGAAGCATAGGGAGTGTGGATGTGGAGGAGAAAATCTTCAATCCATACCGCGGGGTCTGTTGTACCATCATATGATTCAATGTTTAAGGGATTAAACCCTTCTGGGAATTCATGATCCATTACTTCGTCGGTGAAGCATAGGGGATGTGCAGCGCCTCTGTGCCGGGCTATATCACGACGCAGCTCATACGAGTCTTGTCTGCTGTGTTCGGCCCAGCCGGATTTGCTTTTAGTATATTCGACATGACGGTCGTCGTCACGCGTTGGGGCGCGCCCCCATGATCCATAGATCGATCTTGTATGTCCTACTTTGTTTTCCAATACGTCTCACAGGTCCTGCGTGTAGCGCCGGACCTTGGTGTTTTTGTTTGACTGGTGATAGGGTGCGGGCTGGACTTCGGGCTGATATGCCGCTTTGTCTCGGCCACGAGGTGGCCGGTCAGCCGCATCATATGCTGGTAGTGTAGGCTTTAATGCTTCCTCCTCGAGTTGGGGTAGCAACCTGCGCTTTCGGTAACTTTTGGTTGGGCGCTCGGGTTCGTATTCCTCGGCTGCTAGGACCTCGGTCCATCTATCCGCTAGCAGATCTTGATCAGCTTGAAGCTGCTGCTGTGTTTTCTTCAGGCTTTTTGCTGTGGCTATAAGCCGGCGCTTGAAGCGCTCCTGCTCGACGGGATCCTCAGGCACGATGAATTCTTTATCGCCTAGGCTCACCTCATCTTCGGAGAGGGGCATGTAATTTTCATCCCCTGATTGTCCATCTGTCGCATGTTCCTTAGGGCTCGCTTGCTCATCCTCTCGCTCGAAGCCTGGCTGGAGAGGATTGTCTTCGTCTTCGGCACCGTCCGCAGCGTTATTGTCTCTTCTGCCGGTATTGCTGCTTTTGTTATGGCGGGGCTTAGAGCTTCGTCGATGACGATGGTGCTTAGATTGCTTCTCGAGGGGATTATACTCTGTTGCCTTATTGCCATTGCTTTCTTTGGGGGTGTCCACCATGTATATATCATATGATGAGGTGGCTGTCCAGCGCCCTGTGGGCAGTGGTTCCTGTTCTTCTCCTGCATTGTCGTCCATACCGTCCATGTCTTTGGAGCCGAAATCAAGCATGTCGGTTAAGTCGCCGACGGTGGCTATTAAGTGGGTGGTGGGTGGGGATTCAATTTTGTCGTCCGCTTCCCACTCAAGCCGGACATAGTTCGGCCAAGGGTCTCCTGACAAGGAGAGAGACCTCAATGAATTTAGCACATCGCCCAAGGGCGAGTGCTGAAAGATATCTGCGGAGGTAAACTCCATGATCGGTGCCCAGTCAGATTCAATAGGCACGGACGCAAGCGGTTCAGAGCCTGTGGCCGGGGACGAATACAAAAGTCCGGTAACACAGGTCTCATAGGAGGTGAAGTCAGTATTCGGCTCTATCGCCGCTGAGTGTGCGGCCTCCATGGCGGGTCCATCCACCCGTCCTCGGACGGAACGATCTGTTCCGGATTGAGGGCCGGAGTAGCCATAGGTGGGATCTCCCAAACACCGTCCGACGGTAGAGATAAGTCATGCTCGTCGTGACTGTGTGGTGCACCTGACATGGGCTCGAATCCGTCGAAGATCAAGTCTCCGTGGATGTCGGCAGTATAGTTCAAGCTTCCAAACCTGACCTGATGGCCAGGGGCGTAGCTCTCGATCTGCTCCAGATGGCCAAGCGAGTTGGCCCGCAGTACGAAGCTGCCTAATACGAAGATCTGTCGGGGGAGAAAAACCTCACCCTGGATCGCATCGTTGCCGATGATCGAAGGAGCCATCAAGCCTTTATCATGACGGCACAGTGGAACTCTCAATGAAAGCACCAATGTCGGTGTCAAAACTGGCGGATCTCGGGTAGGGGGTCCCGAACTATGCGTCTAAGGCTGATGGTAACAGGAGGCGGGGGGCACAATGTTTATCCAGTTTCGGGCCCTCTTGATGGAGGTAATACCCTACTTCCTGCTTGATTGATCTTGATGATATGGGTATTACAAGAGTTGATCTACCATGAGATCATAGAGGCTAAACCCTAGAAGCTAGCCTATGATTATGATTGTTGTTGTCCTACGGACTAAACCCTCCGGTTTGTATAGACACTGGAGGGGGCTAGGGTTACACAGAGTCGGTTACAGAGAAGGAGATCTACATATCCGAATCGCCAAGCTTGCCTTCCACGCAAAGGAGAGTCCCACCCGGACACGGAACGAAGTCTTCAATCTTGTATCTTCATAGTCCAGCAGTCCGGCCAAAGTATATAGTCCGGCTGTCCGAGGACCCCCAAATCCAGGACTCCCTCAGCGGCCACCCAGAGTGATCCAAGGGAAGACGCCCATTCTGCGTCTTCCATAACGTGCACAACCTCAACACCAATGATTGTCAGGAGCTCAGGGCCATCCACGACAGGCGTCTCGGTCATCGCCCCGTGCGCAGCGACCGGGGCTATGGCCGTGGAGGAGGTCGAGCAGGAGGAGGCTAGGACAACCATGGCCCCTGCCAGGAGTGGCGCGATCAACCTCGTGAGAAACGTTGGCAAGCCCATCCTCGCGAGGGCACCTGGAATGACCAACCTCATGAGGGTCATCCTCAGGGCAATGCTGGCCTCCCTCCACTGCCACCACCACCAAGAAGGAACGACAACCAGCTCCAGAATGAAGGGGCTGGGGGCTTCCAAGAGCCTCGCGCCATCGCCTACATCCTTGGCGGAGCTTAGGCCCCAGCCTCTCATTGCATCTTCAAGCAGTTTTCCTGTGAAGTGAATGCGGCCCTTCCCAGTCTCGAGGCCACGCGACGGCTCAGGTGGTCCAAGTGTACATCACCTCTAGCTCGACCGACCAGCTCAAGTGTGCGGCAACTGCTGGTGCCCTCCCGATGCTCTGCTCGCCCATCAGCAACAATGTCCTCGTCATCAAGACTCTCATCAATGGTGGTGTGGGGCTTAACGTTCTTTCCATCGAGACATTCGACCGCCTCCAAATGCCCTATGACTAGCTGCAGCCCACCAAGCCTTTCTCAGGAGTAACCGACGGCTCCACCACCCTGATAGGGCAGATCCACCTCCATGTCACCTTCGACAAGCGTGAAAACTACCGCACTGAGCTCATCAACTTTGACGTCACCAACATCTGCCTTCTGTACAATGCCATCCTTGGGTATACAACCCTGGACAAGTTCATGGCGGTGAATCATCATGGTTACAACGTCCTCAAGATGCCAGAGAACCTCGACATCATCACAACCGCCTGCGAGGAAAAGGACGAAGTGTACTATCTCGAGCGCGCCTAGCAAGCTGCAGCAGTCGAGAACCCCGACGACAAAGGCACCGTCTACCGTCCTGAGGTTGTCCCCAAGAAGAAGAAGCAGTTGCTCCACCAAGGGCCTCAAGAGAATGGCATCAATAGCGGCGCCACCTCAGGACCTACGCCAACGTCCGGGGCGCCTCCCTCTCTCGCATAGGAAGGCGCGCCCGGCGCCCCTCTCAGGCTGGGCTCAGGGGCTCTCCTCTAGAGGGCCTTTCACCTAGCCAGCGTCACGAGGGAGGCATGAGGCACGAAGCACCAGTTGCTCGGACACCACGTGGAGGCGTGCTTCAGCGCGCGCTTCTGCCAGGAAGGCATGAGGCACGAAGCACCAGCTGCTCGGGAGTTCATCACCCAGGCAACCGAGGAGCATCAAGAGGCGAGAGACATGCGCAGCGACCGCCGCCCGCCACCCGGCGCGGCTCCTCATCTTGGCAAGGACAGCGAGTTGCGTGCCTGCGTCAACATCCCATGGCTCAACAGAGCCACATCTGAGGAGCGCTTCTGGCCATCGCACGTTGGTCGGTGTGAGGGACCCCCTCACAGCTATGTTTGCATGCCTTTTGGCCTACCGAACATGGTTGTTACCCTCCAGCGCCACATGCGCAGTGTCCTAGTGGCTCAGAAGGTCAGGCACCAGGCAGTCTGGGTGGTGATGGCGATGGTCCTTCACGAGCCTATCAGGCCTGCAGAGCCTCCTGAGGTTCAAGGCCAAGGTGGCTCGTCAGGAGCTACTTCTTAATCACGCTTCTTCGGCTACTCCAACATCTCTTCAGCAATGGTGCCAGGTGACATTTTCCAACTTATTCAGTTGGGGGCGCCCCTCGGGCTGCTTCATTCCCAGGTCGCGTGGGGCTGTCCCTATGACATGTATCTTTCTTGCATCTTCTAGTCCTTCAACTGGGAGCACCCCTCGGGCTGCATCATCACCAGGCCGCATGAGTCCCTCCCTATGGCATGTATCGTTTGCATCTATCGGAACTAGCTCTGCCCTATCCATGCCATGATTTATGCTATCACCCACTTGCCTGCCATATTGCCCTTCGCGGTCTCCCGCGTTGCTGACCGGCCTCTTATCCATCCTGCGATGGAGGCTCACATGCTGGCACGGCTCTTGTGCTTGGGTCCGTCCCTACAACGCTAACAAATCTGACAGATCGAGCTCTGACTCGCGACCCGCCCCGCGCATGTCACCTCACCGGGTCCTTAGTGCCTTCATCTTCTCACCGAAAGATCAGCGGCAGGACAACAGGCGTGCTCACGAGTTATGCTCTCTTCTTAGACTAACCTGCAGGGATCCCTGGAGTTTGGCTGCAGGCGGCCCCGCTAGCCACCCTCTTTCTACGCAATTCGCATGCACGTTAAAGGGGGCTCCTGAGCATCGCATCTCAAGAGCTCCTGCTAACTCTCCAGCCCTCACCCCCTGGCCTTGACCACGGCATCACGACCTGGCATACCAATGGCAGCTGACCCTCGCTCGAGGGTCGGGACCCAAGGATGTAGAGCACTCAGAAGAGCAAGGGAAGGGGAGGCTGGTGTGAGCCCCACCTTGCAGCATTGCCACTAAATCACAAACAAGAGCCACACGAAGGAATCACCTCAGGCTCGTTAAGATATATCAGCTATGCATATCAGCATAAACCCGTTGCCCAGGTGTCAGGACCCCGATTCCATGTCACATCGATCTTGCCGGTAACACCTCATATCACTTTGCGGCCTCACGCACGGTATCCCACGGGTGTCGCCTTACTATGGCCCGGGACCGTTTGCACCTTTTGGCTCACGTATATGATAGTGTCGCTAGCATCCATATGACAGAGAACCCGGGCCGACATGGCTAGTCATGAACCCAAAGCGGCACAGACCTATCGAGACAGGCATACATGAATCACATCGAGCATGTCGGTCATCAGCGATTGATTCCGGGCTGTAGCACTGGGCTAACAGGACTCCGGGGAACCCGGGCTGTAGCAGGCTAGGCAGGACTCCGGAAGTCACAGCGTGACATTTCCCCGAAGGGACAGACATAGGAACGAAGTGAAACACATGCCGGCCAGTCAAGTGTCCTGAACAGTAGTGCTAGGCTAGCATGACTCTGATGAACCGGGCTGTAGCGGACTACTATGGCTCGAGGAACACTAGACTACATTTCCCCATAAGAAAGGCTGCTAAGGATAAACAACTAGATTGTCGGATCCCACTCATACCAAGCATTTCAATCATACACACAATATGCCCGATATGAGTACATACAACATGGCATCACAACAAAACTCTACAACTCAAGTACTTTATTTAAAGGCTCCAGGGAGCCATACATAACATGTTCATACAGATAGGGGTCACATGACCCGACACTCAAGTCATACAAACATACAAGCACATGCGGAAGCAACTAGTCTGAGTACAGACTCTAGAATGAAAGAAAGCTTCTCGAAGCCTGTCTATCTACATAGGGCCCTCCATGGCCAGGATCACCACCTGGGTGGCTAGTCACTCGTCGACGTCAAGGTCTACGTAGAACCCATCGGAGGGGGCGGTGTTGTCGTCTGAAAACAGTAATTAAGCAAACATGAGTACAAAGGTACTCAGCAAGTCTTACATCAGAACCTACTATACATGGTTATTCTCAAGAAGGTGGTGGGGTTAATGCAGCAAGCCAGCTTTGACTCTTGGCTAAGCTATCCTACGGAACTTCACAAGTAAAAATAGTTTTCGCACACGAGTCCACTACTCACCAACACAATACTCCACCGGGGATCCTCCCTCGTCATCCTACGAGAGGGCCATCCTCGGTACTCACACTTATCTTGAGTCTTTTATTAGTACCCATTAACCTGTCTATGAACTGTATAGGCAACCAAGTAGTCCTTTACCGCAGACGCGGCTATTCGAATAGTTTTATACCCTGCAGGGGTGTACTTCTTCATACACGCTTTCACCACTTACCGCCGTTTACACGACATGTACTCGGCAACCTTCAAGCGGAAGCCCAGCGAAGGTGTCGACCACGGCCTACCTAAACACTTAAGTCTCTAGTCCAGGTTTATTGCCTATCCAGGTTCCATCCGCAGGGAGTCCAGCCGAGGTTTCCACATACAGCCCCGAACGATGTGAACAGGGATCTCGAGACACCAAACGGGTGACTCGGTACACCGTGCCACGGTGTATCTACCGCAACATAGCCCACCCCTAGGGTCAGCGCTACGCACGGCCGCCAACACATAACCTACAAACACCAGAAACTATTTGCAACTCCTGGACAGAGTACTAGGGTGGTTAAGAAGCCAAGAGGGTCAATTAAGGATCCCAATGCATGGTAGTAGCTAAATCTTAAATCACACATACAGATCTCAGTTCTTAGGGACGGCCTCAATGAAACAACCCACCATGTACTCCTACATGGCCTCTCATCGATACCTTTACCAAAACATGTTCAACACATCCCTCACATTACCGGCATAAGCATTTCACTCTGGCCCATCACCCAGATGAACCAGACCTAACACAACTCTAAGCCTAGCAGGCATAGCAAGGTAGGAATCACATACATGGCTCAATCAACTCCTACACATGCTAGTGGGTTTCATCTAGTTACTGTTGCAATGACAGGTCATGCAGAGGATAAGGGTTCAACTACCGTAGCACATAGCAGTTTGAATCGCGTTGTCTTAATGTAGTAAACAAGAGCAGAAGCGAGAACATGGGTTTGTATCGGAATGATCAATGGTTGCTTGCCTGATGGAGTGGTAGTGGGATACTGCCCTTCAGTTGGATACTCGTGAATATCCTCGGAGGCAGAACCTACCACGAAGAACACATCGGAACACAATCAACACATGACGATATGCAACAATATGATGCATGCTATGACATGGAAATATGAATGTGTCTTGGCCTAATGCAAGCTATAACAGAAAGGAATGAACTCATTTGAATCAAAGATTCAAATATTAGCTCATTAAACATGGCCTTAATAGTGCATTTCCTTATTCTGCTTAAACAGCAAGGTAAACTTGTTTTGTCATGCATGAAACCATTACAGATGGATAGATTGAATTTTTCTGATCATTTTTCATATATAAATCTTTGCATTTGGAGCTATGGTTGATTTTCTATGATTTTTAGAAGTTTTAACTATTTTCCGGAAATTCTTGAATAAAAATAAATCCAGAAAATGCATTACTGCGTCAGCATTGCGTCATGCTGACCTCAGCAGGTCAAAGGCGCCAGCCCAGGTCAAACCTGACTAGTGGGCCCCTTCTGTCAGCCTCTTAGCTAATTAAAAGGATTAGATTAACACTAATTAGCTGTCAGTGGGGCCTGGGCCCACATGTCAGTGACTGATTTAATTAAAATTAATTAAAACTAATCCTAAATTAGTTAGTAGACCGGCCCCACCTGTCATAGACTCAGGGGGGGTCTACCTGGGCCCACCCAGGAGTCAAACTGGGTCAAACTCGCCGGCGACTCAACGCCGGCGAGGCCCGAGACGGTGGCGCAGCTCGGAAAACGCCCACAGGGCACGGGCGAGGCCGTTCTTGGGCTCGTTGGAGAGCTCTTGCAGTCGCGCATCTAGTGGTGGTGGAGGCCGGGCCTACGGTGGCCGGAGACGACGACGGCGAGCTCCAAGGCGGCGGCCGGAGTTCGGCCATGTGCGGGGAGTGGGCTGCGGCGTGCAAACACGGAAACTGAAGCGCTAGCGAGGCACTACGCGATGCGGCAAGCACATTGCATAGCACGGGAGGACCAAATGGTCGCCGGAGCGACACCGGCGACAAGCTCGAGTGGAGACGAGCTTCGGCCATGGTGGTACTATGGCATAGAGGGTGCAAACGCGTGGGAAAGAAGAGGGGAAGGCGGCGGAGCTCACAGGGAGGTCGATGAGCAGCTCAGTGGGCTCGGGGGTGACCGGAGCGAGGCGAATCGATGAACGGCGTCCGGCGGGTACCGAGGTTGAAGACGATCCGATGGCGGCGATGCAGGGCCTCCAGCGATGCGTGGCTCGGTGGGGAGGGCCAGGGCGTCGCGGCAGAGCTTCTGGACAGGTCAGAGAGGCGAGGGGGTGACGGAGAGCGCGACTACGGTGGTGAGACGGCGACAAGCTCGTCGGCCATGGTGCGGGAGAGGGTGAGGGAGACGAGGGGAGAGTGAGCGAGGATGAGAGGGGGACGTGGGGGTCGCGTGGCACCCCTAGGCGTCTCCAGGCATCGGCGGAAGCAAGAGGTGGCCGGCGTGTGGCCGCGGGCGCCGGCCACGCACTCCGCGTCCTTCTGGCGCGAGGAGGACGACGATTGGTAGAGCCAGTAGGCTGGGCCGAGCCAGGTGGCTGGGCCAGCACAGGTAAGGCCCGGGTGGGCTTCCCTCTCTCTCTCTCTTTTTATTTGTTTATGTTTTTCTAATTAACTGCAACTGTTGGGCTTTAAATAAAATACTAAAACGTTTCCCAAAATCCTGAAAATAATTGTGGGCTCTGTTTAGATTATTTCCAACAGCAAACATTTATTTCCAGGATTATTTGAGCATTTAAATTATTTTATAGCATTTAAATGCCCAAATTCAAATACTTATGATTTAATTCAATGACCTTCTGTTGACCTAGAAAATTGTGCACCAATTTTGCCAAAGGTTTTAACCCAAGACAAGGAGGGTGAACATTTTAGAAGGGCATTTTAGGTTCATTGAAAATAATTTTAGTAAACCCTAGTTGTTTCCAGGGGGGTGTTGGGGGTTTCTGCTTTCCCCATTTCAAATTTAAGAGAAATTTAAACATGATGCACACTCTAATGCTTGAACTAGCTAGGGTGTGACAACTCACCCCCACTCAAAAGAATCTTGTCCCGAGATTTAGGATCCTCCGGGAAGAAGGTGGGGTACTCAAGTCAAAGATGATCCTCCCTTTCCCAAGTGGCTTCTTTCTCGGAATGGTGTGACCATTGAACCTTGAGAAACTTGATATTCTGACGTCGAGTGGTACGCTCGGCCTGATTAAGGATACGAACGGGATATTCCCGATAGGAGAGGTTATCTTGTAGATCAAGCGTTTCGTGGTCCACTCCACGGATAGGATCCGTGAAGCAACGCCTGAGTTGTGAAACGTGGAAGACATTGTGAACTCTGGAAAGATGCGGAGGTAGTTCTAATTGGTAGGCAACTTCTCCTCGTTTGGCAAGAATGCAAAAGGGTCCAATGTAACGAGGGGCCAATTTGTCTTTGATACCGAAACGATGGGTTCCCTTTAACGGGGTAACCCGAAGGTAAGCCTTCTCGTCGACTTCATAAGTCATAGGCTTATGTTTACGATCATATTAACTCTTTTAACGAGATTGGGCTGTTTTCAATTTCTCATGAATAACGTGAACCTGCTCTTCTGCTTCCTGAATCATATCCGGGCCAAAGAGTTGTCTTTCCCCGGTTTCTGACCAGTTAAGAGGCGTTCGACATTTTCGTCCATAGAGAACTTCGAAAGGAGCCTTGCCCAAGCTGGCTTGGTAACTATTGTTATAAGCAAACTCCGCGAATGGAAGGCATTTCTCCCAACTCATTCCGAACGAGATGACAGAAGCTCGGAGCATATCTTCCAGAATTTGATTGACTCACTCTACTTGACCACTTGATTGAGGATGGAAGGCAGTACTAAAAGAGAGACGAGTTCCCATAGCATTTTGGAAACTTTCCCAAAATCGAGAGGTGAAGAGACTCCCACGGTCTGAGGTAATTTCCAATGGAACACCATGAAGAGACACTATTCGGGAGATGTATAAATCGGCTAGCTGGCTAGCGGTGATACTCTCACGAACAGGTAGAAAGTGGGCTACTTTGGAAAGACGGTCGATCACGACGAAGATGGCATTATTCCCTCTCTTGGTCCTGGGAAACCCAGTGATGAAATCCATACTGATTTTATCCCATATTTATTCGGGAATAGCCAAAGGTTGAAGAGTGCCAGCAGGCCGTTGATGCTCTTCTTTAGCACGACGACAAACGTTGCAATTAGCAATGTATTGAGCGATTTCTCTCTTCATCCTAGTCCACCAAAACCTCTGGCGTAGGTCTTGATACATTTTAGTACTACCGGGATGAATGGTGAGAGGGGATCCATGAGCTTCCTTAAGGATCAACTGGCGCAGATGTTGTTTCTTAGGAACCACCGAACGGTTCTCGAAGAAGACAGCACCTCGCTCATCCATGGAGAAACATTTAGCAACTCCGCTAGCGACGTTTTCCTTAATCCGGGATATGCCCTTATCATACCGCTGGGCGGTTATGATTTGATCCATAAGGGTAGGTTTCGCCACCAGGGTGGATAGGAATCCTCGAGGAACAATGTGAAGGTTAAGCTTATGGAATTCCTCATGGAGAGGTGGTTGACTCTGTTGTAACATCAGGTTGTTACAATAGGATTTACGGCTTAGTGCATCAGCCATGACATTGGCTTTGCCCGGGCTGTAAGTTATTCCTAAGTCATAATCCGAGATCAACTCAACCCAACGTCTTTGCCTGAGATTCAAGTCTGGTGGGGTGAAGATATATTTCAAACTTTGGTGATCGGTGAAGATCTCGCAACGATTACCGAGGAGGTAATGTCGCCAGGTTTTAAGTGCATGGACTACAGCTGCAAGCTCTAGATCATGTGTGGGATAATTTTCCTCATGTGCGTGTAATTGCCGTGAAGCATAGGCAATTACCTGACGATCTTGCATGAGTATGCAACCTAGTCCTTGTCGCGAGGTGTCGCAATAGATAATAAAGTCCTTGGAGAAATCTGGTGGTACCAGTACGGGAGCAGATGTCAGGCGTCTTTTCAGTTCCTGAAAGCTGAACTCGCACTGTGGAGTCCACTCGAACTTTTTATCTTTCTTGAGGAGTTCAGTTAGAGGTTTAGCAACCTTGGAGAAATTCTCGATGAAGCGGCGGCAATAGCTCGCTAAGCCAAGGAAACTCCGAACTTGCTTGACCGTCTCAGGTGGAGTCCAATCAAGGACGGCTCGAACTCGCTCGGGATTGACAGCAATACCGTTGCCAGAGATTACATGGCCTAGATAGGTCACTTCTGGCAACCAGAATTCACACTTGGAGAATTTGGCATAAAGGCGATGCTCTCGAAGTTTCATCAATACCAGCCTTAGATGTTCGGCATGTTCCTCTTCATTATTGGAGTAGATGAGTATGTCATCGAGGTATACCACGACGAATTTATCCAAGTACTCCATGAAAACCGAGTTCATTAACCGAGAGAAGGTAGCTGGGGCATTGGTTAAACCAAAGGACATGACGGTGTACTCGTATTGGCCATAACGAGTAACAAAGGCCATTTTGGGAATGTCCCCGTTTCTGATTTTGATTTGATGGTAGCCCAACCTCAAATCCATCTTGGAAAAGATTGAGGATCCAGCGAGCTGATCATACAGATCGTTAATCCTAGGAAGCGGGTATTTGTTCTTGATGGTGACCAGGTTGACAGGGCGGTAGTCCACAACCATTCGATCCGTTCCATCCTTCTTATTGACGAAGAGGACGGGGCAAGCCCAAGGAGAGGAACTAGGACAGATGAAACCCTTTTTCAAGGACACATCGAGTTGGTTCTTAAGCTCGGCTAGTTCTAAGGGTGCCATCTTGTAGGGTCTTCTAGAAATTGGCACGGTTCCTGGAACAAGGTCTATCACAAACTCGACATCCCTGTCAGGTGGAACACCTAGCAGTTCTTCTGGAAAGACATCCGGAAAGTCTCGGACTATCGGAACATCCTCAAGGTATGGAAGGGGGTTGGCATTTAGGGAGTAAAGCTGGCGCTTGGCCACTCGAGTTAAGACATTGACTGTCTGGCCCAATGGGTGAGTAAGCTGAACGGTTCTAGTGGCATAATCAATCTTAGCGTAATGAGCTGACATCCAGTCCATACCCAAGATGATGTTTATGTCCATGGACTTGAGAGCTATCAAGAATGCAAGGAAGACAAGTCTATCGACAAGAATTTCGTTCCCATGACTTACTCTAGAAGTTTGCCATTTGGAACCCAGAGTTTGAATTACCATGGAAGTGGGCATGTCACAAAATGTCATGTTATGCAATCGAGCATAGCTCTCGGATATGAATGAATGAGATGCTCCAGTATCGAAAAGAACAGATGCCGGATGGCAGTTAACAAGGAGCGTACCAAGGACGACGTTGGGATCCTCATGAGCCTCCTCGGCTGAAACATAGTTGACATGGCCACGTGCAGTGGTGGCCGGCTTGGCGTAATATGTTTTTCCCGCGGGCTTACCACGGCCAACGGACTTTCCAGTTTGATTGGGGTTGTTGTTCTGGGGACACTCCCAGCTATAGTGACCCGGCTCTCCACACTTAAAGCATGTCACCACATTGGGGCGTGGAGCAGCATTAGCAGCGGGGCCACCATAGGGCTTGGGCGGTGCAAAATGCTGGTTGGGACGAGGCGCCTCAAAGGATGGCCTCGGGATGAACCTGGGTGGCAGTGCCGTGCTTGGGATCCACACCCGGCGCTTCTGAGCTCCAGAGCCGGATGAAGAGCCAAAGTCACGGGAGTGCTTGCATGAAGCGTCATAATCAGTCTGGCCTGTCTCAGCACTGATGGCTTTATTGACCAACTTCTAAAAGGAGGTGCACTCGTGCAGACGAAGATCGCAGCGAAGCTCAGGGCTAAGTCCCTTGCGGAACCTTGCTTGCTTCTTAGCGTCAGTAGATACCTCTTCGGGAGCATAGCGTGCCAGATTTCCAAATTCACGACTATAAGCATCCACGGTCAGTCTTCCTTGGGTGAAGTTGCAGAACTCCTCCCTCTTACGATCCATGAGACCTTCCGGAATGTGATGCTCGCGGAAAGCCTCACTGAACTCAGCCCAAGTAGTAACTTAGCCGACCGAGCGCATAGCTTCGAAGTTTTCCCACCAAAGGCTAGCAGGGCCTTCGAGGTGATAGGCAGCATAGGTAACCTTGTCGGCTTCGGCTACGTTGGCAGAACGTAGCTTGTGAGTGATGCTGTGAAGCCAGTCATCCGCGTCGAGGGGTTTGACGGAATGGTTAAACTTTGGTGGGTACAGCTTGATAAAGTCATTGATTGACACCAAGTCATTTCGTGGGTGGCGTGCAGTGTTCTGCTCAATCCTCTCTAGCAGGCGGTTAGTCTCACGCTTGTTTCTTTCCGCCTCCAGCATTACTTCGGCCAGAGAAGGCGGGTGAGGCATATTTCCACCTCTAGCTGCACTGGCTTCCCCCTGCTCCAAGGCAGCAGGGTTGCTGCGGGTGTTGACCATCCTAGGAGAAAACAAGACAATGGTTTAGATAAGGATGGCTCAAACTTAGCAAGGAGTGCAGAATGTAATGGATAACGCGGAATGCAGAGATGTTCATCCGTATGTCATGGTAATATAAAACTGCCATATATATACCAACGGTCATACACATCATACATAGTTTAGTACAAGCCCAGGCTACAGTACAACTATGATGAAAGACGTTACATCTCATCGGAGGCATTCCAAGCTCCTATACAGTATTTGTCTACACCTCCGGATTTGATTACGCACAAAGTCATATTCCACAAGTCTCGCGGGACAATGGAGATACAACTACTACAATACTAGTGGTACTACTACTAACTTAGACAGCTCCATAGTAGTCCTCATAGAAGTCACCTCCATAGCCTGGAAGTTCAACGTGACCATCCGGGAACAGACGGTCCTGAGGAGCCTGTGGACCATAGGGGCTAGGATGAGGTCTTGGACCAACAAACGGTGGCCTGCAGGGACCACGGGGTGGGGTGATGCCTCCCACATCATGCCAATCCACCATGTCTGGCAGAGCTGATCTCACAGGATACAGATCCCTTGTATCCATACATCCAGCTTGCACCGCAGGTGCAAACCGAGTCAATGTGGCCCAATGATCAGCACGGGTATTGAAAAGCTCCAGCCTCAAGGCTCGATTCTCTCCGTCCTTATCTTCGAGCATCTCGGCAGTGGTACGAGTTAATGAGTCCTCCTGAGTGGAGTCAGCATAGATAGCCTGAAGATACCCTTGCGCTCCCGGAAGTGAAGCTGGCATGTAACGGAAGTCGGTGTTCCGAAGCAGGCCAGTCCGGACTCGCAAGATGGTCATCATGGAATAGGCAGCATCCTGCACAGCCATCTCAACAGTAACCCCGAGTCCATAGGAACAGTGAAGGGGCTCGGTAGATCCAGGATAAGAAGGAAATATCCTGATGGTGCAAAGATATTGGCTTTGATTAAAGTCGCGGAACTGCTCTTCGACGGTGTATTCGGGATACCAACGGTAGCCCGTCTCGATCATTACCCGGACTAACATAGCAGTATGACCGGGCACGTCGAGGCACCGGGTCAGGCGAACCACTTGGTTTTGAACACGGTTGGCCATCTGAAAGCACAACCACAATGCAAAGACATCAGAATTTCTAGGGAAATTTGGACAGCATAACAGCTGTAAATGCTCAGAAAAAGATTTGAGACATCCACAACAGTTCGCAATACCACTCAACAACATCATATCAAGATTCTGATCCAATTAGCAACATACTAAAATAGTAGAAACTGAACTGGGCTTGTAGCATCAATCCTATAAGCTACTACGGATTAGTAACATGTGAACCTGATAGAAGGAGAGAGCCTAGTCCTTAACCCACGTTGAATGAGAAGAGAATGACTCAGATCAGAGGCATAGGGTAAAGGAGTAAAAGAGCCTTACGTTCCCTCCCACAATCAATTCCCCTACATATAACTAAAGCATTTCTAGACTCGACATCGACCAGTTTGGCTCAACGAACCTACAGGCAGTCCAGCTCTGATGCCAACGCTGTCAGGACCCCGATTCCAAGTCACATCGATCTAGCCGGTAACACCTCATATCACTTTGCGGCCTCACGCACGGTATCCCACGGGTGTCGCCTTACCATGGCCCGGGACCGTTTGCGCCTTTTGGCTCACGTATATGATAGTGTCGCTAGCATCCATATGACAGAGAACCCAGGCTGACATGGCTAGTCATGAACCCAAAGCGGCACAGACCAATGGAAACAGGCATACATCAATCACATCGAGCATGTCGGTCATCAGCGATTGATTCCGGGCTGTAGCACTGGGCTAACAGGACTCCGGGGAACCCGGGCTGTAGCAGGCTAGGCAGGACTCCGGAAGTCACAGCGTGGCATTTCCCCAAAGGGACAGACATAGGAACGAAGTGAAAGACATGTCGGCCAGTCAAGTGTCCTGAACAGTAGTGCTAGGCTAGCAGGACTTCGGTGAACCGGGCTGTAGCGGACTACTATGGCTCGAGGAACACTAGACTACATTTCCCCATAAGAAAGGCTGCGAAGGATAAACAACTAGATTGTCGGATCCCACTCATACCAAGCATTTCAATCATACACACAATATGCCCGATATGAGTACATACAACATGGCATCACAACAAAACTCTACAACTCAAGTACTTTATTTAAAGGCTCCAGGGAGCCATACATAACATGTTCATACAGATAGGGGTCACATGACCCGACACTCAAGTCATACAAACATACAAGCACATGCGGAAGCAACTAGTCTGAGTACAGACTCTAGAATGAAAGAAAGCTTCTCGAAGCCTGTCTATCTACATAGGGCCCTCCATGGCCAGGATTACCACCTGGGTGGCTAGTCACTCGTCGACGTCAAGGTCTACGTAGAACCCATCGGAGGGGGCGGTGTTGTCGTCTGAAAACAGTAATTAAGCAAACATGAGTACAAAGGTACTCAGCAAGTCTTACATCAGAACCTACTATACATGCTTATTCTCAAGAAGGTGGTGGGGTTAATGCAGCAAGCCAGCTTTGACTCTTGGCTAAGCTATCCTACGGAACTTCACCAGTAAAAATAGTTTTCGCACACGAGTCCACTACTCACCAACACAATACTCCACTGGGGATCCTCCCTCGTCATCCTACGAGAGGGCCATCCTCGGTACTCACACTTATCTTGAGTCTTTTATTAGTACCCATTAACCTGTCTATGAACTGTATAGGCAACCAAGTAGTCCTTTACCGTGGACGCGGCTATTCGAATAGTTTTATACCCTGCAGGGGTGTACTTCTTCATACACGCTTTCACCACTTACCACCATTTACACGACATGTACTCGGCAACCTTCAAGCGGAACCCAGCGAGGGTGTCGGCCACGGCCTACCTAAACACTTAAGTCTCTAGTCCAGGTTTATCGCCTATCCAGGTTCCATCCGCAGGGAGTCCGGCCAAGGTTTCCACATACGGCCCCGAACGATGTGAATAGGGATCCCGAGACACCAAACGGGTAACTCGGTACACCGTGCCACGGTGTATCTACCGGAACATAGCCCACCCCTAGGGTCAGCGCTACGCACGGCCGCCAACACATAACCTACAAACACCAAAAACTATTTGCAACTCCTGGACAGAGTACTAGGGTGGTTAAGAAGCCGAGAGGGTCAATTAAGGATCCCAATGCATGGTAGTAGCTGAATCTTAAATCACACATACAGATCTCAGTTCTTAGGGACGGCCTCAATGAAACAACCCACCATGTACTCCTACATGGCCTCTCATCGATACCTTTACCAAAACATGTTCAACACATCCCTCACATTACCGGCATAAGCATTTCACTCTGGCCCATCACCCAGATGAACCAGACCTGACACAACTCTAAGCATAGCAGGCATAGCAAGGTAGGAATCACATACATGGCTCAATCAACTCCTACACATGCTAGTGGGTTTCATCTAGTTACTGTGGCAATGACAGGTCATGCAGAGGATAAGGGTTCAACTACAGTAGCACACAGCAGTTTGAATCGCGTTGTCTTAATGCAGTAAACAAGAGCAGAAGCGAGAACATGGATTTGTACCGGAATGATCAATGGTTGCTTGCCTGATGGAGTGGTAGTGGGATACTGCCCTTCAGTTGGATACTCATGAATATCCTCGGAGGCAGAACCTACCACGAAGAACACATCAGAAAACAATCAACACATGATGATATGCAACAATATGATGCATGCTATGACATGGCAATATGAATGTGTCTTGGCCTAATGCAAGCTATAACAGAAAGGAATGAACTCATTTGAATCAAAGATTCAAATATTAGCTCATTAAACATGGCCTTAATAGTGCATTTCCTTATTCTGCTTAAACAGCAAGGTAAACTTGTTTTGTCATGCATGAAACCATTACAGATGGATAGATTGAATTTTTTTGATCATTTTTCATATATAAATCTTTGCATTTGGAGCTATGGTTGATTTTCTATGATTTTTAGAAGTTTTAACTATTTTCTGGAAATTCCTGAATAATAATAAATCCAGAAAATGCATTACTGCGTCTGCATTGCGTCATGCTGACCTCAGCAGGTCAAAGGCGCCAGCCCAGGTCAAACCTGACTGGTGGGCCCCTTCTGTCAGCCTCTCAGCTAATTAACAGGATTAGATTAACTCTAATTAGCTGTCAGTGGGGCCTGGCCCCACATGTCAGTGACTAATTTAATTAAAATTAATTAAAACTAATCCTAAATTAGTTAGCAGACCGGCCCCACCTGTCATAGACTCAGGGGGGGTCTACCTGGGCCCACCTGTCAAACTGGGTCAAACTCGCCGGCGACTCAACGCCGGCGAGGCCCGAGACGGTGGCGCAGCTTGGAAAACGCCCACAGGGCACGGAAGAGGCCGTTCTTGGGCTCATTGGAGAGCTCTTGCTGTCGCTCATCTAGTAGTGGTGGAGGCCGGGCCTACGATCGCCGGAGACGACGACGGCGAGCTCCAAGGCGGCGGCCGAAGTTCGGCCATGTGCGGGGAGTGGGCTGCGGCGTGCAAACACGGAAACTGAAGCGCTACCGAGGCACTACGCGATGCGGCAAGCACGTTGCATAGCACGGGAGGACCAAATGGTCGCCGGAGCGATGCGGCGACGAGCTCGAGCGGAGACAAGCTTCGGCCATGGTGGAACTATGGCCTAGAGGGTGCAAACGCGTGGGAAAGAAGAGGGGAAAGGCGGCGGAGCTCACAGGGAGGTCGATGAGCAGCTCAGTGGGCTCGGGGGCGACCGGAGTGAGGCGAATCGATGAACGGCGTCCGGCGGGTATCGAGGTTGAAGATGATCCGATGGCGGCGATGCAGGGCCTCCGGCGATGCGTGGCTCGGTGGGGAGGGCGAGGGCGTCGTGGCGGAGCTTCTGGACAGGTCAGAGAGGCGAGGAGGTGACGGAGAGCGCGACTACGGTGGGTGAGACGGCGACAAGCTCGTCGGCCATGGTGCGGGAGAGGGTGAGGGAGACGAGGGGAGAGTGAGCGAGGATGAGAGGGGGACGTGGGGGTCGCGTGGCACCCCTAGGCATCTCCAGGCGTCGGCGGAAGCAGGAGGTGGCCGGCGTGTGGCCGCGGGCGCCGGCCACGCGCTCCACGTCCTTCTGGCGCGAGGAGGACGACGACTGGCAGAGCCAGTAGGCTGGGCCGAGCCAGGTGGCTGGGCCAGCACAGGTAAGGCCCGGGTGGGCTTCCCTCTCTCTCTCTCTTTATTTGTTTCTGTTTTTCTAATTAACTGCAACTGTTGGGCTTTAAATAAAATACTAAAATGTTTCCAAAAATCCTGAAAATAATTGTGGGCTCTGTTTAGATTATTTCCAACAGCAAACATTTATTTCCAGGATTATTTGAGCATTTAAATTATTTTATAGCATTTAAATGCCCAAATTCAAATACTTATGATTTAATTCAATGACCTTATGTTGACCTAGAAAATTGTGCACCAATTTTGCCAGAGGTTTTAACCCAAGACAAGGAGGGTGAACTTTTTAGAAGGGCATTTCAGGTTCATTGAAAATAATTTTAGTAAACCCTAGTTGTTTCCAGGGGGGGTGTTGGGGGTTTCTGCTTTCCCCATTTCAAATTTAAGAGAAATTTAAACATGATGCACACTCTAATGCTTGAACTAGCTAGGGTGTGACACCAGGCTTCTCGTCTCTCGCAATCTTGCTCCAGGGACGTCGCTTTCCTTTTCGGCCCCTAGGAAGTTGCTTGCACGCCAAAGGGGACCTCTTGAGAATCGCGCCTCAGGAGCTCTCACCGGACCTCGGGCCGCTCACCTCCTAGCCTTGACCACGACATCGTGACCTGGCATGCCAGCGACGGCTGAAGCCCGCCTGTGGACTGGGACCTGTCGGTGTAGAGCGCAAAGCTACCGTAGGAATGAAAAGGGGGGATGATGTCGTAGCAAGAATGCATAGCCGCAAGCTCATGCTAGGAATAATAAACTTCGGAGCAAAAGCATTATAGTTTTTACATACCCCCACGAGGCCTGTCTCTATTCCTCATAGGGAAACAATAGGAAACATCAAGGAACCCCGGCTGCTGGGCATCACCGACGGCGTCGAGCGGACGCTGCTACCGCGCTCTGGGCACGTCGAGAGCTCGGTGGCACGTAGCTGTCATCGCTTGACTATGGAGTGTGACTAGGCTCGGGAGAGTCGCTCGAATCCCAGGAGTCGCCACTATTGCTAGAGGAGCTGGTCGCGAGGCCGGGGGCAGGCCTGACACCCGCAACCACGCCACGTAGGCCGCTTCCCCCAGTGCAACAGTCCAAGCGGCGGCCCTCCTCATCAAAGACCTTGAAGAACAATGTGGAGGCGCAGTTGTACTCGAAGTGGATGCCGAGGGCCCCCTCCGCGCGGCAGGCGCGGGCGACCTCGTCCCATCCTCGAGTCATGAAGATTTTGCCCGGGGAGACAACCTCGACTTCCGCCCCCGTGGCCAGACTGTAGCACCCGGCGTGCTGCAACCACAACTCAAGTGGCCCCCTCGGCGGCATCTCCTCGGTGAAGAATCACAGAAGTTGGATCCACGTGCACGGAGGCATCGCCGCCCACATCACAAACTCGTGTGAGGAGCCCTCAGTGTGGGTTCGCGGGCCGTCAGCCCGTGCAACGTCAGCTTGGCCGCCACGATCGTGGCTCGCGTGGCGAGGGGCGCTGCCGCCTTCTCTGGAGCCCTGTGCACGGGCGTACAGAGGGAGAAGGAAGCTAGACCATGGCTGCTCGTACCGAGGCCGCGTCAACTCATGTCTTTCGCCGGCATCGCAAGGGCGGCGGAACCTCTTCTTTGGCGAAAGTGGTTCGGGCTCCTCCCGAGGCGCTTTCCCCTTTTCCACTGCCGAGAATCTCCTGATCAGCGCCATGGGAACTACAGCAAGCCGGCAAGGCAGGGAGGAAGAAGAAGGAGCGGGCGGCGAGAAGATGGAAATGGGCAAAGGGGGCTCCGACTTCTCCCCATTTTTATCCAGAAGGAGGCCAACCGCCGGCCTCCATGATTGCACGCAATGATGGTTTTCCTATGCATGCAGCAGAGTCTCATGAAGTCAAGAAGTTGCCAAGGTGGCGTGGGGAAGCGGAGATGCCTACGTCTGATCAATCGCGACACGTGAACTGAGGCCACAGGCGGTTAGGTCCCATGGCACTCCGCACTTGCCACTTGGCGTTGCCTGGAAGCCAAGTTCGAGCGCGCCTTGGGCCCGGGGGCTACTGTCGGTGTCCTGGGACCGGGGCTTCCCAAACTTGCCTGCCTGCGGCCCATGACGTGGCTCCATCAACGGCCTAGTATAGCCCAGCTTTAGGATCAACAACCCAAGACCCTCGCAAGGGGCCAAGCCTCGCGAGGCGGAGGATACCAAGACCTCATCAAGGGGCGGCCTCCCAAGGCTGGCTCCCGATGAGCGAAGATATCTATGCAAGATGCACCTTGCAAGGTTTAGATGACATGAGCCATGACGACCAAGGCCAGGCGGGCACCAGTGGGTGCAGTGTACCAGTTTCCTCTTTGGTGCTAAGGAGGCAAGCGCATGCGCGAAGTCCCAAGGAATCAAGGAAAGGTTTCCATTTCGGTGAAACACGACCAAGACCGCTAGGACGGCAGAGCAGAGGTCCTCGTTGAGCCCACCACGGCGTCACGACCACGAGCTTTTGGCAGGCGAAAAGTACTTTTGTCAGGATAGCTTGTACTAGTTGTCTCCCTTCAAATTTGGCCATTGTGGGATCCCTTCCCGCCTTACATTTTGGAAGAGGACCAAGGCCACTTTAAATAGGACTTAGCCACCACCATAGGACGGGTAGATGGTCCTGAGAAGGAAGAGGATCCTCGGGGAACATTGAGATCATCCTCTCACCCACCAGCTCATCGAGCACAAGTACACCTCTCCTCCTGAGGCTGTTCTCCACTGTACTAGTTCATCCTCAGCCCTTCGAGGCCAATCCACCACAAAGCAGGAGTAGGGTTTTACACCGCAAGGTGGCCCGAACCTGGGTAAACTGCTGCGTCTTTTGTTCATCCAGTTTGTAGAGCTAGGCTATGGGATTAGCGAGTAGGAAGACTAGGGGAGGATGAGTTCTTCACACACACCCTAGAGTTGAAACCTCTCAAGGGTCTGCAGAACACTGAATCCAACAAGTATCCTCCTCTTCCCATGCATCACTACATGGCAGTTCTTATGCAAGGGTCTTCCACAAAGAAAATCTGGGTAGCATCGCTAGCAAGAATGAACGGGTCCGTGTGATATGCCATCGTTGTCTTGTTAACATAGGTCTTCCTGTAATCATCAAACCTTACATGACCAAGAGGGATCCATGCGCATCTGAATAATGTCACCTTGACTTTCACATAGTCAAGCTCCCAAATCTCTTTGATGGTTCCATAGTATACCCATTTATCAACTTTATCTATACTCATGCATTCTATTCGAACAACGTTGTTCTGATATGAGGTCTTCTTATCAAGTTCCTCAGTGTAGAACGTGTATCCATTTGTGTCATATGCTTGGTACATCAAAACCGTAGGTGATGGCTTCTGTGCCAACCACGAGCAATGTCATTGATGGATCCTTGTGCCAAATGATTCTTTAGCCATTCGGCGTAGTTCTTAGTGTGCTCCTTCATCTCCCGATCTGATGAAGGCACCATTGCTAAGAAGCTTTGGCATATCTCCGCCAAGTGTTCTTCGGCATAAGCGCCGAGAACTGGGCTATTAAGGAGTACTGTCAAATGGGCTTTCTCTTCGAATTCTCTGAGTGCAGCCATTTGCGTGCCAGCAAGGACCCGCTTACCTTTCATCCTTCCCTCGTGCCGAGAGAGGGGCAAACCTATAGGTCTTTTTTCCATGTATTCGGTGCAAAACTCAACCACCTCCTCCGCGGTATAACCTTGTAGGATGCTTGCCTCTGGATGGTTTCCGTTCTGGCAAAAGAGCTTCAGTATTCCCATGAACCGCTCGAAAGGATACATGTTGCAAAGAAACACAGGACCACAATACTTTATCTTGTTGACAAGGTGCACAGTGAGATGGACCATGGTATCAAAGAATGACGGTAAAACATCTCTAGGTTGAATAATATTCTTGCAATATCATCTTGCTTATGATCCAACTCTTCAGGATCTACAACTTTCTACCATAGTTGGTTGAAGAAATCACAAAGCTCAATGAGTGTGTTTCTTATATCTTTGTCCATCAGATTCCTGATGGCCACCGAGAGGATTTGTGTCAACATTACGTGGCAATCATGTGACTTCATGTGTCCCAACTTCATTTTACTTGAGCTCACATCCACGAGACATCTGATGTTTGCGGAGTAAGAAGAGGGTGTCTTAACTGAAAACAAATAGGTGAAGAAATTTGTGTCTTCTTTTGTATTGAAATTGTTACTCTGGTGAGCTTTGATGAATTTGTCATCATCTTCTGCTTCACTGTTGCATTTTGATTGATCAACAAGCATATCGAGCCGTGAACCATCACCATCCTTTATTTTACCTTTAATCTTGAGAAGAGTACCAAGGATGCTTTCACATATGTTCTTCTCTATGTGCATAACATCGATGCAGTGATGTACACGTAGAATCTCCTAGTAAGGTAATTTCCAAAACACTGATTTCTTCTTAAAAACTTGACCCTTGGGTGTTTGTTTCACCGTCAAAGGGTGGTTCTTGCCAAGCATAACATTAATGTGTTTAGCCATGTTGTGGACCACCTCCCCATCATAGGGTCTTGGGCCCACACCTACCTCTGTCGTACCATCAAATTCAACTTTCATCTTTCGGTCTGGGTGATTTTTCCGTAAGAACCTACGATGACGCAAATACATGGTTTTGCGCGAGTTGGGAAGTCTTCTACTAGCTGTCCTCTCCATGTGTGTGACACACCTTACATCTTCCTTTGTTTTCTACCCCAGTGTGTTGCCTAATGCCACCATATCTTGAATGGTGTGCACCAGCATCGCATGTAGATCGAAAATCTCCTTCCTGTAAGCAGCATAACATTTTATAGCAGGCGCATTTATCCACACTGTCAGCAGTTCTTCTACCTGTAGCTGAAAGTAAATGTTGATGTCATTTCCAGGTTTCTTCGGGCCTTGGATAATCATTGACATCATAATGTATTTTTTATTCATACACAACCAAGGAGCTAGGTTATATATGCATAGAAGCATCGGCCATGTGCTGTGATTGGTGCTCATATCGCCAAAAGGATCCATCCCGTCAGTACACTCCTCGATCCTTATACTTCTAGGATCCTTGGAAAATTCTTCAAACTTGTTCAATGAATTCTCATTGAGCCCCATCTTTCGGGTGCCTCATATACTTATCCGCAATTCGCTCATCATGATGCCACCGCAACCTCTTTGCCTCTCTAGGGTTTGCAAACAGAAGCCTCAGCCTTGGAATTAAAGGAAATTACCAAACAACCTTGAATGGGATTCCTATCTTGATTTGGTCGTCTAATTTGTACTTGTCCTTTGCTCTCATGCACTTGTATCGTGCATGCTTGCATGTGGGGCATGCACGCAAATCTTTGACTCACCACAGTACAATATACAAGCATTCGCACAAGCGTGTATCTTTCATACTTCAAGTTCCAATGGGCAAACAATTTTCTTCGCTTCATTCATGCTTCTGGGGAGCACATTATCTTCTAGAAGAATTTCTTTGAAAAGACCTAACATCTCTGTGAAGCCCTTGTTTGATAGACCATTTGCTGCTTTAAATCTGAGAAGCGCCTAGGTGGCACTCAACCTGGAATATTTCTTTTTGCAGCCTAGATACAATTATTTCTTGGAGTCCACATCAATGGTTGGCAGATCCTTGTACCCAATCATATTTTTTTGGGCCCTCGAAATCTGCAATCATAGCAGCAAAATCTGGCATATCAAGATTGTCATCATCTGCATCGACGTCTTGGTTTTCAGTGGGTGTTTTGGCTTTCTAGTGTTCCATTGGTAGCTTGACGCCTCTGCCCTGAAGTTATATTAAACATCCATATGACACTGATAGGGGTTTCTCATCTTGCGGCCCTCGGAATCTCCCTCCATGACCTCCTCTTCACCGTGTCTGGTCCAACGTGTATATCCATAAATGAATCCTCGAGAGACTAAGTGCCACTGGACATCTCCAACTTCATGTGACTTTGTATTGGCACAATCAGTACATCGACACAGGATGTAATCCGCATCACCAATTATCCTCTTTGTACGTTCAACCGAATTCATACTCTGTCACACCACTGATAAATTCAGCGGTTTTTTGATTATTCATCCATCGAGATCGTTCCATCTGCACCACATGAATGGTAATTAAAAACAAAACAACAACATTAATACATGGATTAACTGTCGCCCAAAGATGCGTGCATAAATCACAAGGTTTTATTTTCATAATTACTGACGGTGCTCCATGTTGTTATACATACATGCAATGACAAAATTTAATGGCCAGTCAATTTACACACGGAGTACTAGTACAACACTACCCTTAGGAATTGAATGCCTTAATTAAGCCACTCGCGAAAAAGAATACCTTAATTAATTAGCCACGCGGCGACCTCCACCCAGCAGACGGAGAAGCGTGATGCGGCGGCACATCGAGACAGTAGGGTCAAGGAGCAATGCTTAGTGCGGCTGCCGCCTGAAATTCGACCTCCACTAACCCGCCATCGACCGTGATGGATGTGCTTGAATGACGCCGCCGCCGACCTTGATGGTTGAGCTCCTCCTATCTCCCGCCGTAGACCGAGGATTGACCTCCTATGACGCTGCCACCACCCACCGACCGAGGATTGACCTCTTCTCCGGTATCCGCTGCCTAGGCCGCCGCCGCCATCTCTATATGCAGAGCTGCTATTTTTTTGATGGATATCCGTAGAGCGGTTGTTTACACGGTATCACTATAACTCAATTATATGTACAGGGTAGTACATCACATACGGTTATGTAACGACAACTGTGTCTCACCTACGTTGTCTTCTCACACAGTTTGGTGCGGAAATCGTGTGTGACGTTGTAATACCTAACACAAACGACATGTATAAACAATGTGCTCTATACAACATATAGTGCCATAAGTAGTTCCTGACCGTTAGCTTATCTCCACAGTTTCCCCATTTCTCCCAAATCCCTAGATAGCCCCAAATTTCCTCGCATGGCACTGAAATTGGGGGAATGCGGACGAGTGGTGCTGATGGTTTCGGTGTGGCTGCTCCTGCTCTTATCGCCGCCACGAGGGCAGTCGCTGCCGAGCACTTGCCTAAGGTCATCAAAAGGCAGGTGTAATACGGATCCAAATCGTCCTGTCAGGTTCCAATCTATCCCGATCTTTTTTAGCATGTCCAAAGTACCTCCTTGCTGAATCCGTCTTGAATGACCCCCCCCCCCCCCCAGGAAAGCGATCTGCCGCTGGATCCGGAGCATGACTCTAGACTCCCGCAACACGAGTTCGACTCCGTGTTTTGCGCCATTGAGAAGTACCAAAAGCTGAGTTGCGGGCACGGGCACACTCCCGCTCGACGTGTATGCAAGGAGGGATTTCACATTGGCAGGCGGTTTCTCAGTTGCCCCTTAGAGGTTAGTGCTAAGTGCATCATTTTACTTGAGTTAATACCACCGCTCATCCTGAATACTATTTAACATTGGCGGGGATATGAGGCTTGTGCCTTTGTTAACTGGCTGGATGAAGAATGGCATGGCATGGTTCGGTGTGTTAGCACCAAGCTCGCAAAAGATAACATAAAGTTGAAGAAGAAACTGGCTGATCTGGAATGTAAAATTAGTACGATGAAGGAAGAAAGAATCGATCACAGGCAACAGACGAAAGCAAGAGACAAGAAGGAACTAGCATGTGTAGTTGTGGTTGTCGAATTAACCATGTTCTATGCGCTGTTTGCAATGATGATTAGGGGTTTTGTTTGACAGTATTGCTAACGCACATCTAGATGTGCTCTAAGTAATGCACATCTAGGTCCTATGCCATTGATGTTACGCGAAGATTCATGCAGACATTTTCCTTTGTCTTTTTTCTTTTCCTTTGTAGTTTGATTATTACTGGCTTTATCAATAAGAAGAGCATAATGTATTGCTTGCCAACTGTCCTACTCCGTTAGTACAGGTTGATGTCTGCTAGAACTACGTCGGTATTTCCCCAAAGAGGAAGGGATGATGCAGCACAACAACGGTAGGTATTTCCCTCAGTGATGAGACCAAGGTTATCGAACCAGTAGTAGAACCACGCAACACTACGTGAACGACACCTGCACACAAATAACAAATACTCGCAACCCGACGTATTAAAGGGGTTGTCAACCGCTTTCGGGCAACGGCGCCAAAAATTGGCAAATAGACGTGAGAAAGTTGTAATAATTTGATAGATGGATCTCGCGGGAACGCGAGATAAAATAAATTGCAAACAGGTATTTTTGTATTTTTGATAATATAGATCTGAAAATAAAATCAAATGAAAATAGATCGCAAAGGCAAATATATTAGAGAAGAGACCCAGGGGCCGTAGATTTCACTAGTGGCTTCTCTCAAGAAAAATAGCAAACGGTGGGTAAACGAATTACTGTTAGGCAATTGATAGAACTTCAAATAATCATGATGATATCTAGGCAATGATCATTATATAGGCATCACGTCCAAAATTAGTAGACCGACTCCTTCCTGCATCTACTACTATTACTCCACACATCAACCGCTATCCAGCATACATGTAGTCTACTAAGTTCATGGAAAAACGGAGTAATGCAATAAGAACGATAAAATGATGTAGACAAGATCTATTTATGTAGAAATAGACCCCATCTTGCTATCCTTAATGGCAATGATACATACGTGTCGGTTCCCCTTCTGTCACTGGGATCAAGCACCATAAGATCGAACCCATCACAAAGCACCTCTTCCCATAGGAAGATAAATAGATCAAGTTAGCCAAACAAAACCAAAATATCGGAGTAGAAATACAAGGCTATAAGAAATCATGCATATCAGAGATCAAAGAAGACTCAAATAACTTTCGTGGATAAAAAGATAGATCTAATCATAAACTCAAAGTTCATCGGATTCCAACAATCACACCGCAAAAAGGGTTACATCATTTGGATCTGCAAGACACCATTGTAATGAGAATTAAAAGAGAGAAAGGAAGCCATCTAGCTACTAACAACAGACCCGTAGGTCTACAAGAAACTACTCACGCATCATCGGAGAGGCACCAATGGACATGATGAACCCCTCCGTGATTGTGTCTAGATTGGATCTGGTGGTTCTGGAATTTGCGGCGGCTGGAATTGCTTTTCTTTGACTCCATAGGGTTTCTGGAATATTGGGGTATTTATAGAGTAAAGAGGTGCTTCAGGAGGCAACCGAGGTGGGCACAACCCACCAGGGCTCGCTTGCCTCCGGGCACGCCCTGGTGGGTTATGCTCCCCTTGGAGCACCCCCAGGTGCTTCTTCGGCCCACTGGATGTCTTCTTGTCCTAAAAAATCCACAAAAAGTTTCGCTGTGTTTCGACTCCGTTTGGTATTAATTTCCTGTGATGTAAAAAACATGCATGAAAATAGCAACTAGCACTTGTCACTATGTCAATAGGTTAGTACCAAAAATGATATAAAATGATTATAAAACATCCAAGAATGATAATATAACAGCATGGAACAATCAAAAATTATATATGCGTTGGAGACGTATCAGCATCCCCAAGCTTAACTCCTGGTCCTCCTCGAGTAGGTAAATGATAAAAATAGAATTTTTGATGTAGAATGCTGCCTAACATGTCATCACATATTCTTTTCTTTGTAGCATGGACATTTGGACTTTTATAGTCTAGTTTTGATATGAGGACTTTAATACTCAAGCATATCAACAAGCAACCATGTCTTTCAGAATATCAATGCTAAAATACGTTATCCCTAGCCCATTATGCTCAATCATTGACCCATTCATGAAACACACTCGTATATTAGCTACATCCAATGCTCAAGTATGATCGTAGTGCCCCTTAGTTGGTGCTTTATTAGAGAAGATGGAGACTCGAATAAAATAAAATTGCATAAAGTAAAAGGAAAGGCCCTTCGCGGAGGGAAGTAGGGATTTGTAGAGGTGCCATAGTGTGATGCCCCGAGACCGACGCTCTAGACGCCGTCCATGTTTCTCCTTGTCGCCGTGTGTTTTTATTCATTGTTGCATCATCTTGCTTATGTTATATTTTCTTTTCTCTTGTGCATTTCTTCTTCTCGTATGTTGTTGTGTGTGTTGCAGTCATCATAATGTGTTGTGCTTCATGTGTGGTTAACTCCTGCATTGTCTCTCTCTCAACTTCGTCTACTTATCCACCCATGACCCATTGCATGACCATCTTCTTCCCTTTCTTCTTTTCCATTTATTTGGTATATTTATTTCCCTTTTTCCATTAATGCTCTTTCTTTCCCTATATCAAATTCACCATGTCTACTTGGTCTCAATCAAATTTTCTTCCCTTTTGAAGTTGTTTTTTGTTGGGTTCAAAATTGCATCAAGTTTGCAGTTAATTCAAACTTGGTTTAATTTTCTACTTTAAAAATGCCCTAAGCAATTTATTCAAATATTACATAAGTCCTCGACCCCATAGCATTTTTCCTCTTTGTCAGAAACCTCCGTTAGATCCCTACACATTTTTTTATTTGCTATCTATGGAATTTAAATAAAGAAGAGAAGAGGCCCACCTAACCCTCTAACCTAGCCTCGACCGACCTCTCCCCCTCGATGCCAAGCGCCGCCGCCATCTCCCTCGTTCACTCGTCTCCCTCTCCTCCCTCGCTCCACAACCATGCTCAGGAGAGGAGGTCCTGCGCCCGATCCATGGCCTTCCTTCCCCGACCTCCTCCTCACGTCTTTCCCCATGGATGCGCCTCCCCGCTGCTTTGTTGTTTGCCTCATCGCCAACTGGCCACCAGTGAGGCCCTGCATCTGTGTCGACCGCCCTTCCTCCAGCTGTTCCTTCATGCGCCCCTGTGCCACAGGCGCCTGACTCCTCTGCTCGTCATGGTCGTCGGCCATGGAGGCTACCGTGCTGGCCCGCAGCTTCGCCACCTCTTCCATCGCCTCGCTCCCGCAGGCACGCAGCCGCCCCACGGCCCCTACGTTACTCGCGACTCCACTCCGCGGTGTCCTTCCTCCTTGCCAGCGTCCAGCCCGAGGAGCTCCGCCCAAGCCTCTGCTCGGCTCCGCCAGTTTCCTCCATCGGGTGTCTTGCTCCGTCTCTTGCACATCCACTGCCGTCGGCAGCGTCTGTACTTCCACCTTCCTGCCTGAGCTGCAAGCTCCATCCATGGTGCCTCCACTCCGTTCGCTGTTTCCGTTGCTCTACTGGGTTCCCGGCGACTCCCGCGTCCCGCTCGACCAGTGCTTGCCCCGCTGCTGCTTCGACCTCCCATGGTTCATCTCATTTCCAGGGAACAGCAGCCCGATGGCTTCTTTGTTCCAAGTTTCTTCTACACGCCAAGGCCCGGTGCACCCACGTCCGCCAAGTACCACAACACCCACGTTCGCCTACAGAATCCGTACCACTACGCCGAAGACCTTGGATGCACCAAGTTCCACTACAAGATGTACCACTACCATCGCATGAACCGAGATCGGCAAGTCCAAAGACCCAAAGTACCACGACAACTCCGAAGGGATTCAAATCTGTCAAGTTACTCTACCGATGACTCGAACGGCTACGAAACGTGTACCACTACTGTCGAACCACGAAGACTCCGTGGACGTCAAATTCCTCGCCGTGACCACAAACATATACGAAAACTTGTGCGACTAAGAACGTGAACGACTATCGTCGCCACGAGAACGTCTGCTTCCTCTACTTTGCATCGAATGAGAAACCGTCCCATTTGCACGCTTCGAAGGTATAACCCCGAGACGACCGCCCGTGAACGAATGCATGTGTTGTATGACATGCATGTTTGGATGTTGTATCCTCCCGTGAACGTTAGTTGTTTTCGTCGCTCGGTACCGTCGTCGACCCGTGGGAACCCGATAACCGGGATCACCCCACCATCTTTTGCACGCTCCCGGCACACTTTCTTCACCGACATATCAATGAGTTGTCGGAACCGGAACGTTGCTGTGGCACCGTTTCGTTATCGTCGCCGTGGCACCCCTTTAGTTTCCACCATGATGACAAATGCTTCATAATATGCTTGTCAAAATTTTCTTAAAACTTGCATAAAACTTTGACATGTCATCCGCATCATGATAACAACATTTAAAATGTTTAAATTGTTGTTTGCTTCAATTGCTAAATGACATGTGGGGATTTTCTGGAGTTGTTGTTGTTGTTTCCGGCTTCATTTAAACTTCCTTAAATGTGTAGTTCTCTTATGCCTCACCTCTTTCCATGTTTAACCAATATTTAATATTGTTGAGTACATAAACGGGAGTGAACTAAATACTTGATGTGGTGTTTCGTCAATATGCAACTTGTTGCATATTGAGCCCCACTTAATTTGGAGTATTGTTTGTTGCACTTTGCCATGCCATGCCTCTTTAAACCGGACATGCATCATATTTGGTTGTGCATCATGCCATGATTATGTGATGGTTGTTTACTTTGTTGCTTGCTTCTTTCCGGGTTGCTTCTCTCGTTAGCTTCGGTATCGTTCCAGAGTTGTGAGGATTCGTTCGACTACGTCCACTTGTCTTCTTCATGGACTCGTTATTCTTCCTTGCGGGATCTCAGACAAGATAACCATACCCTCGAAATCACTTCTTTCTTTACTTGCTTGTTGTTTGTTCTATCCCTATATCACGCTACCTACCACTTGTTATGTCATGCCTCCCATATTGCCATGTCAAGCCTCTAACCCACCTTCCCAGCAAACCGTTATTTGGCTATGTTACCGCTTTTGCTCAGCCCCTCTTATAGCGTTGCTAGTTGCAGGTGAAGCTGAAGTTTGTTCCATGTTGGAACATGGATATGTTGGAATATCACAATATCTCTTATTTTAATTAATGAATCTACATACTTGGTAAAGGGTGGAAGGCTCGGCCTTATGCCTGGTGTTATGTTCCTTGATTTTGTGTTCCTTACGCGGTTGGGTGTTATGGGAACCCCTTGACAGTTCGCTTTGAATAAAACACCTCCAGCAAGGCCCAACCTTGGTTTTTAACATTTGCCACCTAAGCCTTTTCCCTTGGGTTCTGCAGACTCAAGGATCATCTTTATTTTAACCCCCGGGATAGTGCTCCTCTGAGTGTTGGTCCAACCTGTCAACCGCGGGTGGCCCCCAGGGGTAACTCTGGGCCGGCCTACTGGAAGTTTGGACAATCCGGTGTGCCCTGAGAACGAGATATGTGCAGCTCCTATCGGGATTTGTCAGCAAATCCAGGTGGCTTTGCTAGTCTTGTTTTAGCATTGTCGAAATGTCTTGTAACCGGGATTCCGAGACTGATCGGGTCTTCCTGGGAGAAGGAATATCCTTCCTGGGCTAAGTTGGGACACCCCTGCAGGGTATAAACTTTCGAGAGTCGTGCCCGCGGTTATGTGGCAGATGGGAATTTTTTAATGTCCGGCTGTAGATAACTTGACACTTAACTTAATTAAAATGTATCAACCGCATGTGTAGCCGTGATGGTCTCTTTTCGGCGGAGTCCGGGAAGTGAACACGGTTCTTGTGTTATGCTTGAACGTAAGTAGTTTTAGGATCACTTCTTGATCACTTCTAGCTTCTCGACCATTGTGTTGCTTATCTTCTCGCTCTTATTTGCATATGTTAGACACCATACATGCTTAGTGCTTGCTGCAGCTCCACCTCACTACCTTCTCCTACCCATAAGCTTAAATAGTCTTGATCTCGCGGGTGTGAGATTGCTGAGTACTCGTGACTCACAGATACTTCCAAAAAGTTGCAGGTGCCATTCATACCAATGCAGGTGACGCAACCGAGCTCAAGTGGGAGCTCATTGAAGATTTTGGTCATTGTTATGTATCTTTTCTGGATGACCAGTAGTGGAGCCCAGTCGGGACGATCGGGGACCTAGCATTTGGGGTGTCTTGTTTTATTTCTTACCGTAGTCGGTCTATGAGTGTATTTGGATGATGTATGGATTATTTATGTATTGTGTGAAGTGGCGATTGTAATCCAACTCTTTATCCCTTTCTTATTCAGTACATGGGATGTGTGAAGATTACCCATCTTGCGACAAGCCTACCATGCGGCTATGCCTCTAAGTCGTGCCCCGACACGTGGGAGATATAGCCGCATTATGGGTGTTACAAGTTGGTAATCAGAGGCATCCCCGACTTAGGAGCCCCTTGCTTGATCGAATCGCTGACGTTGTTGAGTCTAGAACAAAATGTTTTGAGTCTTAGGATTATATATATCGGAGAGTAGGATTCTTTTTACTCCTCAGTCCCTTCGTCGCTCTAGTGAGGCCTCCTGACATAGAAGTTTTGACTTCCCTCTCCTCAAATTTCATGAAAAAAAAATTAGGATCACGCGGGTATCTTGGAATCGTTCCGATAGTCTTGTGACGAGAATATTGTTCTTGGTGCCTCCTGACATTTAGGGGTTGTGGCAGTGTCCCGGGGAGTTGAGCTCCGAGGTGTTGTCATCACAATTCTACCATTGTAGTTCTGGAATACCTGAGTTCGCCGACATCGAAAATCTCTTTTATGTAGTTGTTGGTGAGATAACCTCAACGCCACCCAGTACTGGGCGGGAGTTTGGGAGTATTGCCATAACTTGTATAACGGATGCTTTTCGAAGGTTTCTTGGTTATGTGTTGAAGGATGGATACAGCTCGATGTAGGAATTGTTAGTTTGGGTGAGATATTCCCCTGTATCCCCAACACCTGATTGAATAACCAGAAAGTTTTGGGAGTTTATAAGTGGTAATTCAAGTGTCACGAGGGAATTATTTCCAACAGACACATGATACAATATGGGATCTATCATATGTTTGTTTCCGGCTTATCCTGCAAGCCAATCTTTGTTTTGTTTTTGAGTTGTGGTATTCGAGTTGCTTCAATGTCAAGTGCTGATTTCATACCTTTACTAAGCGGTGTTCTCATATTCCTATGTGAATACTAATCCTTCTCATTTATCGAGATGGTCATGCAAATTCCTTTCCATCCGAAGTGCTCCTCTTCAAGTGGATCCGATCATTTTCAACATCTGCAAGATCAACTCTAAGTTTTCTCAACGGTGTTTGTTTCATCCGTCCCCAAGTTTCCTTTGTTTTCCCGACCTCCCACCCTTTTTCTTCAAGTACTCGGAGATATTCAAAGCAACTATCCATTTTATTCATACGAAGTCTCTTCACTCTTTTCCTTCAATGTTCTTACCCGGTGATTCTCATGAAGATACTAACGGAGCTTCGAGTTTATAATTCTTTGTTTTCTTTCTTCTCCCGTGGATTCAATTCAAGCTTTGTTGATCATATCATTTCCTCGGTTCAAATGCTTTCTCATGATGGTGCACCTCTTAATCATTCACTTCTTGCTATTCATTTGTTCCGGAGTGCTGAAGATATCTCAGAAGGCTCGTCTTGTCATTCAAGATCCGTTTAACCTATTTCGAGGTTGTTATCTCATTGAAGCCGTTTAATTCAACAGGTGAAATCTCCTTTTCAAGAAATCATTTCAACGGCGTTTCTTTTGAGTAGGCCCTAACCCACAGGTCTTTTCCCAGCATCTTATCTAGCTCTTCTAATTTTACCGGAGCTATTCCCAAATTCTTTCGAAGTTTGACATAAGAATGTTTTATCATCAGTCAAATGTCTTTCTCCAAGATCTTTCGAATTTTTTTCCTCGTTGGCTCAATCTTTCTATTCTTCATTATTCCGGAGTGTCTCAGCAATTCATGGTGGTGTTTCTTGTTGTCATTCTCAAATTTTTAAGACGGAACAAGAGTTTCTCTTAAATCTTGCTCCATTCACTTCAAGATTCATGGTTCTAGCTTGATGCCATCCTCTCATAATTGTTTTTGATTGTGAGAATTCTTTTAACCCATCCAGAGCATTTCAGGAGTTGTTTTCATTTTTCTTAATCATCCAAAGGCCATCATTTTAGAAGATTTATTCATTCTCAGCTTTCAGCTATAGTTCTTGAATTCTTCTGGCGCATCATTCAAATATCCTCTATTCAGTTCATGATCTCTTTGTTCTCATGTATCTAAATCCCCTCAAGTATCTTCATTCGTTTTCCAATTCTTCCCAGTGAATTGTGCCTTTGCTACTCTCATATTCAATTCTTACGGTGGTTCGTTCAAGATTTATCTTCCTTCATTATCATATTAATTTATTCGTTGTTTCAATACTACCGGTGGTTCGTGGAAGACCTTCTCAAGATTACGCTATATCTCTCTTAATCCTTTCTATGAGAATAAGTAGTATGTCAAATACATTGCTTGTCATCAATTTAATTTGATGAAGGATAAACATACAATAAATCTTATTATTGTTTTCCTCAAAGTGATGTAATTCCTTCTTCCGGAGTTTGTTCAAGAGGAAGAAATTCTTGGTTCCAAGTTTGTTCATCTTTTTTTTCCGGAGTTCCAAGTTTTCCAGATTATCTCGTCGCGAAGCTCCATCTAAATCATCGCAAGGCTTCACCTTTTGTTTTGAACTTCTCTTTCTTTTTATCATCCATTTATTACCGGAGTTCTCACGATGGCTCAACATGGTGGCTCATCAAGGATTTCTTTCATTCTTCATTCGTTCTTTAAGATTTCTCTTGAATTTATGATTCGCCAAGCTATACCCTCAAATAAACATGGTGCTCAACACATGTTGTGTTTTGAGGAGTTCAAGCCTTCTTCGTCTTGCATTCCGAAGTGCAATTCTTCCTACCTTATCTTTTGAGGTGGTGTTATGTCATTTTTGACAATTTCTTTGTCTTTCATGATTCACAAGTTGTCAGGAATGAGATATTTTAAAACCATCATTTTCTCTACGGTCATGAGATTGTTTCAACCGAGTAATTTCTTCGTCAGAGGTTATGTTGGTATAGATTTCACCTAAAGCCTTCCATTGGGAATATTGCTCTTTGTGGTGATTATCTATGATCCAAGTCTTTTCTCCTTATCAACTTGATGGAAGAAGCCTTCTATCTTTCTAGCTCTCAATCAAATCTTGTTTCCGTTTGTCGCAGAATTTCACCTCAAGTTTTGAGATGTTTTCATAAGCCCAGAAACAACTTATTGTTTTTGTTGTTGATATTTTAACAATTCCGTTCAAGCCTTCTTCGTAGGGATGTTTCTTTCAAATTCAATTGTGGGAGGAGTTGTCATTTTCTTCTTTGTTCTTTTGTTCTGACGATCTACCTTCTATTCTTTCATCCGGAGGCATTGTGATGTTGCTCTTTTCTCTCATCATCTCGAATGGTGAGGGTCGTGTTCTTTTTTTGCTTATCCATTTAACTGGGGTGTCATGCCCTCTTTTCAAGTTCTTCCCATTTTGTCAAGTTTTACCTCCCTTCTCAACCGGAGTGCTGTCTGAAATCTTTCTTACCCCTTGTGCCATTCTTTCAATAGTTCCGGATGCAGTGTGTTCTTGATCTCATCAAGTATCCTCTCATCTTGTTAAGATCATGTTCAATTCCTTCCATTTACAGTCGGAGTGTTGTCCAAGTTATATCATTCTTTTACCTTCTCTATCTTGTTTTAAACAGATTGTTGTGTCTATCATTCCTCTTCTAACCGGACTCTCATCCAAGTGCTTTCATTTTGCCAAGCTCACATTCTTTACCTTCCATTTCCAACCGAAGTGTTGTCGTAAGATCCTTATCGTTCCTTGTACATCTCGGTTCAACCAAAGTGCTTGCTTGTACTTCTTGTCCATTGCAACCCTTTTTCTTATGTCTTTCAACCTACAAGGTTCTAGTAATGTTTCGTGTTCCTCTTTTTTAACGGAGTCTTTTCAACTTTGTTCATCTTCATTGTATTCTTTTTTTTCAATTTGTTCAACCTCACAAGGTTCTTTGGTTTCACTCTTTTGTCAAAGAAGCAACTTTGTTTTACCTCTTCCTCTTCTGTTTCTCCCCGATGCCATCCTAGATCTCGGGACGAGATCCTCTTGTAGTGGTGGAGTGTTGTGATGCCCCGAGACCGACGCTCCAAACGCCGTCCATGTTTCTCCTTCTCGTCGTGTGTTTTTATTGATTGTTGCACCATCTTGCTTATGTTATCTTTTCTTTTCTCTTGTGCATTTCTTCTTCTTGTATGTTGCTGTGTGTGTTGCAGTCATCATAATGTGTTGTGCTTAATGTGTGGTAAACTCCTGCATCGTCTCTCTCTCAACTTCATCATCTTCTCCACCCATGACCCATTGCATGACCATCTTCCTCCCTTTCTTATTTTCCATTTATTTGGGGTATTTATTTCCCTTTTTCCATTAATGCTCTTTCTTTCCCTATATCTAATTCACCATGCCTACTTGTTCTCTATCAAATTTTCATCCCTTTTGAAGTTGTTTTTGGTTGGGTTCAAAATTGCATCAAGTTTGAAGTTAATTCAAACTTGGTTTAATTTTCTACCTTTAAAAATGCCCTAAGCAATTTGTTCAAATATTACATAAGTCCTGGACCCCATAGCATTTTTCCTCTTTGTCAGAAACCTCCCTTAGATCCCTGCACATTTATTTTTATTTGCTATCTTTGGAATTGAAATAAAGAAGAGAAGCGGGAGGGAGAAGGGAGCCTAGCCAGACCTCTGGCCACTTGGGCCTCCAACAGACTCGCCCACCTAACCCTGTAACCTAGCCTCGACCGACCTCTCCCTCTCGATGCCCAGCGCCACCGCCATCTCCCTTGCTCGATCCCCATCCCTCTCTCCCTCGTTCACTCGTCTCCCTCTCCTCCCTCGCCCCACCACCATGCTCAGGAGAGGAGGTCCTACGCCCAATCCATGGCCTTCCTTCCCTGACCTTCTCCTCATGTCGTTCCCCATGGACGCGCCTCCCCGCTACTTTGTTGCTTGCCTCACCACCGGCCGGCAACCAGTGAGGCCCCGCATCCGCGTCGACCTCAATTCCTCTTCTTTGTTCGTGCCTCTAGCCGTCCCTTCACGCGCCCCTATGCCACAGGCGCCCGACTCCTCTACTCGTCATGGCCGCCGGCCATGGAGGCCACCGTGCTGGCCCACTGCTTTACCACCGCTTCCATCGCCTCGCTCCCGCAGGCATGCAGCTGCCCCGCGACCCCTACGTTACTCGCGACTCTGCTCCGCGACGTCCTTCCTCCTTGCCAGCGTCCAGTAGGAGGAGCTCCGCCCAAGCCTCTGCTCGGCGCCGCCAGTTTCCTCCATCGGGCGCCTTGCTCCGTCTCTTGCACATCTGCTGCCGTCGGCAGCGTCTGCACTTCCACCTTCCTGCCTGAGCTGCAAGCTCCATCCATGGTGCCTCCGCTCCGTTCGCTGTTTTCGTTGTTCCACTAGTTTCCCGACGACCCCCGCGTCCCGCTGGACCAGTGCTTTCCCCACTGCTGCTTTGACCTCCCGTGGTTCATCTCGTTTCCAATGAACAGCAGCCCGATGGCTTCTCTGTTCCAAGTGTCTTCTGCACACCAAGGCTCGATGCACCCCTCGTTTCGCCAAGTACCACGACACCCACGTTCGCCTACAGAATGTGTACCACTACCGTCACATGAACCGAGACCGGCAAGTCCGAAGACCCCAAGTACCACGACAACTCCGAAGGGATTCAAATCCGCCAAGTTCCTCTATCGATGAATCGAATGGCTACGAAACGTGTACCACTACCGTCGAACCATGAAGACTCCGTGGACGTCAAATTCCTCACCGTGACCCCAAACATCTACGGAAACTTGTGCGACTAACAACATGAACGACTACCGTCGCCATGAGAATGTCTACTTCCTCTACTTTGCACCAAACGAGAACCGTCCTGTTTGCATGCTTCGAAGGTATAACCCCAAGACGACCGCCCGTGAACGAATGCATGTGTTGTATGTGATTCATGTTTGGATGTTGTATCCTCCCGTGAACGTTAGTTGTTTCCATCTCTTGGTACCGTCATCGACCCGTGGGAACCCGGTAACCGGGATCACTCCACCATCTTTTGCACGCTCCCGGCACACTTTCTTTTGCACCAACGTCTCAATGAGTTGTCGGAACCGGAATGTTGCCGTGGCACCGTTTCGTTATCGTCACCGTGGCACCCCTTCCGTTTCTGCCATGATGACAAATGCTTCATAATATGCTTGTCAACATTTTCTTAAAACTTGCATAAAACTTGCACATGTCATCTGCATCATGATAACAACATTTAAAATGTTAAAATTGTAGTTTGCTTCAATTGCTAAATGACATGTGGGCATTTTCCGGAGTTGTTGTTGTTGTTTCCGGCCTCATTTAAACTTGCTTAGATGTGTATTTTTCTTATGCGTCACCTCTAGCCATGTTTAACCAACATTTAATATTGTGGACAACATAACCGGGAGTGACCTAAATAATTGATGTGGTGTTTCGTCAATATGCAACTCGTTGCATATTGAGCTCCACTTAATTTGTAGTATTGTTTGTTGCACTTTGCCATGCCATGCCTCTTTAAACCGGACATGCATCATACTTGGTTGTGCATCATGCCATGATTATGTGATGGTTGTTTACTTTGTTGCTTGCTTCTTTCCGGGTTGCTTCTCTCGTTAGCTTCGGTTTCATTCCGGAGTTGTGAGGATCCGTTCGAATACTTCCGCTTGTCTTCTTCATGGACTTGTTCTTCTTCCTTGCGGGATCTCATGCAAGATGATCATACCCTCGAAATCACTTATATATTTGCTTGCTAGTTGTTTGTTCTATTGCTATGTCATGCTACCTACCACTTGTTATATCATGCCTCCCATATTGCCATGTCAACCCTCTAACCCACCTTCCTAGAAAACCATTGTTTGGCTATGTTACCACTTTTGCACAGCCCCTCTTACAACGTTGCTAGTTGTAGGTGAAGCTGAAGTTTGTTCCATGTTGGAACATGGATATGTTGGGATATCACAATATCTCTTATTTTAATGAATGCATCTATATACTTGGTAAAGGGGGGAAGGCTCGGCCTTATGCCTGGTGTTTTGTTCCACTCTTGCCGCCCTAGTTTCCTTCATACCGATGTTATGTTCCTTGATTTTGCGTTCCTTACACGATTGGGTGTTATGGGAACCCCTTGACAGTTCGCTTTGAATAAAACTCCTCCAGCAAGGACAAACCTTGGTTTTTAACATTTGCCACCTAAGCCTTTTCCCATGGGTTCCGCGGACTCAAGGGTCATCTTTATTTTAACCCTCGGGCCAGTGCTCCTCTGAGTGTTGGTCCAACCTGTCAACAGCTGGTGGCCACCAGGGACAACTCTGGGCTGGCCTATCGGAAGTTTGACAATCCGGTGTGCCTTGAGAACGAGATATGTGCAGCTTCTATCGGGATTTGTCGGCACATCTGGGTGGCTTTGCTGGTCTTGTTTTACCATTGTTGAAATGTCTTGTAACCAGGATTCCGAGACTGATTGGGTCTTCCTGGGAGAAGGAATATCCTTCGTTGACCGTGAGAGCTTGTGATGGGCTAAGTTGGGACACCCCTGCAGGGTATAACCTTTCGAGAGCCGTGCCCGCGGTTATGTGGCAGATGGGAATTTGTTAATTTCCGGTTGTAGGTAACTTGACACATAACTTAATTAAAATGTATCAACTGCGTGTGTAGCCGTGATGGTCTCTTTTCGGCGGATTCCAGGAAGTGAACATGGTTCTTGTGTTATGCTTCAACGTAAGTAGTTTTAGGATCACTTCTTGATCACTTCTAGCTTCTTGACCGTTGCGTTGCTTCTCTTCCCGCTCTTATTTGCGTATGTTAGCCACCATATATGCTTAGTGCTTACTGCAGCTTCCACCTCACTACCTTCTCTTGCCCATAAGCATAAATAGTCTTGATCTCATGGGTGTGAGATTGTTGAGTCCCCGAGACTCATAGATACTTCCAAATAGTTGCAGGTGCCGTTGTACTAGTGCAGGTGACACAACCAAGCTCAAGTGGGAGCTCGTTGAAGATTTTGGTCGTTGTTATGTGTCTTTTCCGGATGATCAGTAGTGGAGCCCAGTCGGGACGATCGAGGATCTAGATTTGGGGTGTCTTCTTTTATTTCTGACCGTAGTCGGTCTATGAGTGTATTTGGATGATGTATGGATTATTTATGTATTGTGTGAAGTCACGATTGTAAGCCAACTCTTTATCCCTTTCTTATTCAGTACATGGGATGTGTGAAGATTACCCCTCTTGCGACAAGCCTACCATGCGGCTATGCCTCTAAGTCATGTCCCGACACGTGGGAGATATAGCCGCATTGTGGGTGTTACACACAGCTCAAAGCAAAAAAGATAGAGGTAGAAGCATTTTTTGAGGGATGTTTTTTCCTGTCAACGAGAACGATCAAGTAGTTCCCAATACTTTCCATGCTAGATATATATAGGCGGTTCCAAAACAGAAATTAAATTTTATTCGTTTTTCAACCATACTTTCACTTTTCATGGCTAGCCGTATCCACAGGTGCCTTCCATACCTACACTTTCCAAGGAATTTATTGTTTGACAACATAATTCATTTTTTTCATTTCAGGACTGGGCATCCCTAATACCTTTGCCTTACTCTTGTGCAATGACAACTGAATAAACACTCATCGTGAGAATAACATATCTAGCATGGAAATATATTAGCTAGCCCCTGTCGGTTCATGAGCGGTATGAGCACACAAAAGAGAAGTTTATTTTGAAAATTAGAGATGGCACGTACAAATTTGCTTAGAACGGCAAGAGAATACTGCATATAGGTAGGTATGGTGGACTCATGTGGCAAAACTGGTTTAAAGGATTTTCGATGCACAAGTAGTGATCATACTTAGTGCAAAATGAATGCTAGCAAAAGATTGAGAAGAGACCAACCAAGAAACCAAAAATCTCATAAGTGAGAATTGAGCATAATTAATACCGAATAATGCACCACAAGTAGGATGTAATTTCATTGCAAAACTATTGACTTTCGTGCTTGCATAGGGAATCACAAACCTTAACACCAATATTCTTACTAAAGCATAATTACTCATCAACATGACTCTCATATCACATCATCATATCTCAAAACTATTACAAGGAATCAAGTTTATTTTGTCCAATGATCTTCATGATAGTTTTTATTATATCCTTCTTGGATATGTATCACTTTGGAACTAATTTTCATGTGTTTCTTTTGATAAGCTCAATCAAATATAAGAGAAGATCATGAGCGTAATATTTCTTTCTCTAAAATTAATTTAAGTGAAGCAAGAGATAATTTATTGAAAATTTTACTAACTCTCAAATAAATCTAAGTGATGCAAGAGAGCATTTCTTCAAAAATAATAAAGCACAACGTGCTCAAAAACATATAAGTGAAGCACTAGATCAATTCCATAGCTCATAAAGATTTAAGTGAAGCATAGAGAGCAATTCTAACAAGTCATGCCACAATTCCAGCAAGGATTCATGACTTAGAACAAAAAGCAAAACAAGCAAAGACTCATATCATAGAAGACGCTCCAAGCAAAACTCATAGTATGTGACGAATAAAAATATAGCTTTGAGTAAAATACCAATGGTCGATAGAAGAAAGAGGGGATGCCACTCGGGGCATCCCCAAGCTTCGTTGCTTTCTTCTCTTTGGATAATAGCTTGGGATGCCATGGGCATCCCCAAGCTTAGGCTCTTCTTACTTCTTATTCCTTCATCCATCTTAACATCACCCAAAACTTGAAAACTTCAATCACACAAAACTCAACAAAACCTTCATGAGATCCGTTAGCATAAGAAAGCAAATCAATACTATAAGTAGTGTTGCAACCCATTCATATTTTATTCTTGCATTATATGTACTATATTCCAAGTATTCTATGGAAAAAACTCTTCAAAGAAACCCATAGAATCATGAAAACAAGTACACAATGCAAAGAAAACAGAATCTGTCAGAAACAGAACACTTTGTAGCAATATGGATATATCGAATACTTATGAAACTCCAAAAATTATGAAAAATTAGGAACACGTGAAAATTTTGTATATTAATCCTCTCCAGAAAGAATTGGTATTTTTTAGCGCTTCTGTTAAAAAGGAGAATTATTTTCGTGAGCGCAAAAGTTTCTATTTTTCAGCAAGATCAAATCAACTATCACTCAACATGATCCTAAAGGCTTTGCCTGGTACAAACACCAATTAAAACACAAAAAACACAATCATAACAGTATCATAATTGTGCAAACACTCAAGAACATAAAGCAATAGATAAAAATAAATTTTATTCATTGGGTTGCCTACCAACAAGTGCTATTGTTTCATGCCCCTAGCTAGGCATAACACAAAGGATCTATGTATTGTCATCTTTCTCCATAATTTCCTTAGAGATACTTTTGTCATGAGGTTTTGTAAAAACAACATAAAACATATTATCCATAGAAACCTTAGCAGTATTAAGCTTCTTATCATCATAACCTTTTTGATTTTTGTCAACAATCCAAGAGTAATGTTGATTAACATTATTGAAAACTTGTTGGATTATATCTAAAATGGGGACTTCCTTTTCAAAATTCTCATTAAAGATTTGATTATCAGCAAGAAAATGTCTTAACTCATAATCACTATAGTAAAGAATTTCATCTATCACGGGCCTTTCATGATTCATAACATAAAAATCAAAGATTTCCATAGCTTCCCGTATTATGTAGTCAAATTCATTCATAAGAACGAGAGTGGCCAACTTTTTAGCTTTTGGATTCTTTATAACAGGAAGATCACAAAACAATTTTTGCAAAGTAGGATGAGTACGGATAAATTTACTTTCAAGTTTCAGAACTAGTGCTGAAATAGCTTCCGCGCAAGATCTAGTCTTTCTAAGTATAGGAGCATCATCAAGACTTAGATTTCCAACACAATTGAAAAATTCTTGGAAACGTTCTTTTCCCATAACTGTTTTAGCATCCCGATTGCCCGTACGGCCAATCTTAGGAGTTAGGCCATCATCTGTTGCTAACATACCGAAATCACTCATGATTGCAAGCAAATGATAGATCTGGCGAGAAAAAGGCGAACAAAAAAGAGGCCGAATAAAATGGCAAAAAAATTTGAAGAGGGGGGGAGAAAAACAAGAGGAAAATGGCAAATAATTTAAATTGCAAGGAGATGATATTTGTGATTAGGAACCTGGTAGATGTGAATGATGTCTCCCCAGCAACGGCGCCAGAAATTCCTTTTGATATCTACTAGAACTGCATCGGTATTTCCACAAAGAGGAAGGGATGACACAACACAACAACGGTAGGTATTTCCCTCAGTGATGAGACCAAGGTTATCGAACCAGCAGGAGAACCATGCAACACTACGTGAATGGAACCTGCACACAAAAAACAAATACTCGCAACCTGGCGTATTAAAGGGGCTGTCAATCCCTTTCGGGCAACGGCGCCAGAAATTGGCAAATGGACGTGAGAAAGTTGTAATAATTTGATAGATGGATCTCGCGGGAACGAGAGAAAAAATAAATTGCAGCAAGGTATTTTTGTATTTTTTATAAATATAAATTAGAAGATAAAAGCAAATGAAAATAGATCGCAAAGGCAAATGTATTAAAGAAGAGACCCGGGGGCCGTAGATTTCACTAGTGGCTTCTCTCGAGAAAAATTGCAAACGGTGGGTAAACGAATTACTATTGGGCAATTGATAGAACTTCAAATAATCATGAAGATATCCAGAAAATGATCATTGTATAGGCATCACGTCCAAAATTAGTAGACTGACTCCTGCCTGCATCTACTACTATTACTCCACACATCGACCGCTATCCAGCATGCATCAAGTGTATTAAGTTCATGGAGAAACAGAGTAATGCAATAAGAATGATGACATGATGTAGACAAGATCTATTTATGTAGAAATAGACCCCATCTTGTTATCCTTAATGGCAATGATACATGCTTGTCGGTTCCCCTTCTATCACTGGGTTCAAACACCGTAAGATCGAAGACATGATAAAGCACCTCTTCCCATTGCAAGATAAATAGTTCATGTTGGCCAAACAAAACCCAAATATCATAGAACAAATACGAGGCTATAAGCAATTGTGCATATAAGAGATCAACGAAGACTCAAATAACTTCCATGGATAAAAACATAGATCTGATTATAAACTAGAAGTTCATCGGATCCCGTCTAACTCACCGCAAAAAGAGGTACATCATATGGATCTCCAAGAGACCATTGTCTTGAGAATCAAAAGAGAGAGAGAGGAAGCCATCTAGCTACTAACTACGGACCCGTAGGTCTACAAAAGACTACTCACACATCATCGGAGAGGCACCAATGGACATGATGAACCCCTCCATGATGGTGTCTAGATTAGATCTGGTGGTTCCGAAACTTTTGGCCGGAATTGATTTTCGTTGACTCCCCTAGGGTTTCTGGAATATTGGGTTATTTATAGAGTAAAGAGGCGGTTCGGAAGGCAACCGAGGTGGGTACAACCCACAAGGGCACACCTGGGCCTCCAGGCGCGCCCTGATGGGTTGTGCTCCCCTCGGAGCACCCCCAGGTGCTTCTTCGGCCCACTAGATGTCTTCTGTTCCAAAAAAACCACAAAAAGTTTCGCTGTGTTTGGACTCCGTTTGGTATTGATTTCCTTCGATGTAAAAAACATGCAAAAAACAGCAACTGGCACTTCACACTATGTCAATAGGTTAGTACCAAAAAATCGTATAAAATGACTATAGAATGATTATAGAACATCCAATAATGATAATATAACAGCATGGAACAATCAAAAATTATAGATACGTTGGAGACGTATCACCGGTACCGGTGCATAATCCCAAAACTCATTCCTTGTTTTTCTCCTGAAAAAAGAAACCAGCCAAATAGCCAACAGGATTCCTGCGCAACCATGGGAATTTGGAGCGACTGGGTACACATAATTGTGGTTGATTATATCAGCGGTTAGATAATACGTCAACCCCCACTTCAATGGGCATTTCCTCTTCTCTGCATACCCCGCTTAAGTGTCCACCATCTTCAACGTCACTGATAGGCCGTGCTACACTCTGCACACACTCTGCAGTCAGGTGCCTGATGACAGGTCAACATCGGAATCATCCCCCTCATCTTCGATGAGTCCGGTGTCGAGCAGAGACCTCGATTATATCCAGATCATGGAAGGGACGCCGCCTCCGGAGTCGTCAGATGACAACCAGATGGACGAGGAGTCGTCAGAGGATGAAGAAGAGGACGACGATGATGAGGAGGAGGAATGGTCGAACGAGGAGGAGGACGACGACGACATAAACGACGATGACAACCGCGGCGGCGATGAAAAGTCGACGGTCAGTGGCAAGAAGCGTCCTCGCCTAGATGATGTCGCGGGGCCATCCAACAACAACAACGAGTAGAAGGACTAAATTAATTAGATTGTATATATATATATATCTGTTTCTGTTCGCTCATATTAATTTGTTATCTCTGTTTATCCTTTCAATCTCATCGCAGACATTTAGTAATACATATTCGACAGAGATCTTCTACATTATTGTCCACAGGTTGGTTTTTTGAACTATGTGCCCTGACGAGAACACAATTCACAAAAAAAGACCGTATGGGCTGTCTATAATGACCACACACAATTTTGATTAGCGACCTGTTTGCCGAGTATAACACACGTCTTGTTATGCCGAATCATTTGTGTTCACCTAGATCATCACAAACGGTTCATCAAAGCGAACTGTATTCCTATATCGCACACACATTGATCTGGCTGCCCGTTTCTGTGGTTCTGTCTCATCGCAAACGGTTCGTATGGATCAACCGTATGCACAGCATCGCATAAGCAAATAAAATTTGAACCGTGTTTGATGTATCATTCATTGCAAATGTTTTGTGTCTTTTTGATGGTTTTTTTACATCACCCTTTGCGATTAGTGCATCGCACACAGTTTCGTCAAAGGGTCTCTGTAACACCCTCGATGCGACTATAGCTCCCACGTGTCGAGGCACGACTTAGAGACATAATCGCATTGAAGGCATATGTCGCAAGTTAGGCAATCTTCACAACATCCCATGTAATATGAATAATAAAGGGGAGAATATAGTTGGCTTACACTCGCCACGTCAATCAAGAACATAAATAACATTACATTATCCAAAACACTCATGGCCCAACTACGGCGCCAAAATAAAAGAGAACCCAACATGCGACACGGTCCCAATCACCCCCAACTAGGCACCACTACTGATCATCGGGAAAGGAAACGTAGTATTGTTGAGAGTCTTTGTCGAACTCCCACTTGAGCTCACACGCGTCTCCTGGAGCAGAATCATCTGGCCCTGCATCTGGTGTAATAGTAATCTGTGAGCCACAGGGACTCAGCAATCTTGCACCCTCGCGATCAAGACTATTTAAGCTTATAGGTGTGGCAAGGTAAAAATATGAGTGGAGCTGCAGCAAGCGACTAGCAAGTATGGTGGCTAACTTATTCGCAAAGGAGAGCGAGAAGAGGAGGAAAAGCACGAGCGAGAAACTAGAGAGCAACCTGCGCAAACATTACTCCAACACCGTGTCCACTTCCCGGACTCCGCCGAGAAGAGGCCATCATGGTAACACACTCAGTTGATTCATTTTAATTAATTAAGGTTCAAGTTATCTACAACCGGACATTAACAAATTCCCATCTGCCCATAACCGCGGGCACGGCTTTCGAAAGTTCAATCCCTACAGGGGGGTCCCAACTTAGCCCATGACAAGCTCTCACGGTCAACGAAGGAATAGCCCTCCTCCCAAGACATTCCGATCAGACTCGGTATCTCGGTAACTCAAGACACTTCGACAGGTTAAAACAAGACCAGCAACACCGCCCGAATGTGCCGACAAATCCCGATAGGAGCTGCACATATCTCTTTCTCAGGGCACACTCAGATGAGCCAGACGTCGGGTAGGCCAGCCCAGAGTTGCCCCTGGTAGCCCCGGACATCGCTCAGTTGGACCAACACTCAGAGGAGCACTGGCCCGGGGGGGTAAAATAAGATGACCCTTGAGTCTGCAGAACCCAAGGGAAAGAAAAGGGGCTAGGTGGCGAATGGTAAGACCAATGTTGGGCATTGCTGGAAAAGCTTTAATCAAGGCGAAATATCAAGGGGTTCCCATTATAACCCAACCGCGTAAGGAACGCAACAATCCGGGAACATAACACCGATATGACGGAAACTAGGGCGGCAAGAGTGGAACAAAACACTAGGCGAGAGGCCGAGCCTTCCACCCTTTACCAAGTATATAGATGCATTAAGATAACAAGGCAATATAATGATATCCCAACAAGCAAATAAAAGATGTTCCAACAAGGAACGGCCTCCAATCTTCACCTGCAACTACCAACGCTATAAGAGGGGCTGAGCAAAGCGGTAACATAGCCAATCAACGGTTTGCTAGGACATGGTGGGTTAGAGGTTTGACATGGCAATTTAGGAGGCTTGCAAGAAAGTGGTAGGCATCGTAGCAGTGGCATAGCAAAAGAGCGAGCAAACTAGCATAGCAAAGATAGTAGTGATTTCGAGGGTATGATCATCTTGCCTGCACAATTGTCAGAGTTGACTGGATCCTCAAAAGCAAACTCAACGGGCTCCTCAGTAGCGAACTCGTCTCCCGGCTCTACCAAAACAAGACAAACAAGCAACAAGGACACAATCAACCACGAGCAAGGATCAAGCGATATGATGCAATGATGATATGCTATGCGGGATGCGATGCGGGATGCAAAATACAAGATATGACAGGAAATGCATGAACCTTGACTCAACTTGGAAATCCAAGTGTGCCACTGGAAATATGGTATGAAATTGCTTGAAAACGATATAAAGAACGCCGGAATCGGAGTTATGGTTTGGAAATGGCAAGCGTTTCAAATATGACACCGGTCTGCGATTTACAGCAAGTAGGCATCTAAATGCAATGAAACGAACATGCTACAGCACTCAAACAAGACAACAAAATACATGGAAGGGATGCACACAAGATGCTTAACAAAAGTCTAGCATTGAGCTACGGCCAAATCATCCATTAATAGGTTCAAACAAGCATGGCAAAAACGCAAATGGAAAACAGATTTCAGACTTAGTGAAATTAACAGTTGTCTGGAATTTCAGATCATATAGCCCTCTTCGGAGCAACAAAACAACATTCTACAGGACCTGAGCATGACAAAGAAAGACATGGCATGGAGCTACTCAACAAGCTTAACAAAAGTCCCTTAGTGACCTTGAGCCAAAAGGGATCACAAAATATACTAACAAGCACACGAACATAGCAAAAACATAATCAGTTTTCAGACTTAGTGAAAACTGGGACTTGCTGAAACATAACTCACGAAGGCATGTTTACGAGCTCGATGCACTCACTACGGTGCAAGTCATGGCAAGACAAGCATACACCCATAAAGAAGGCACAAAATAAAAGCTAGACATGGCAATAACAATGGCATAGCATGCACGGATCAACTACAATAACATCGGCAAAATCGCAAACAAGTTGACGATCTGCCCAGATTCACCATGAAGCAAAAGTTGAGCTCAATTGACTCAAGCTATGGTGCTCCATAATTGCAAGCAAAGACATGGATGGATAGAGCACTACAAGGTTAACAAAAATCCCTTACTGATCATCCTCAAAAGAGGCACGGATCACTAGGTAACAACAAGAACATATGGCATCATGAACTAAATAATCCCAGACTTAGTGAAAGCTACTAAGTCCCTGAAAAACAGATTTACCGGGTGCCTCACTTTGCAAGCTTGCACAAGTCACCACACACATCCTAAAAATGCATGGGTTGCACCTCTGGAAATATAACAAGATGCTTAACAAAACATATGAAGAACTCATGGCCATATCATGCACACATTAATCATGGCAAAAATGACAAAAGTGCTAAATGAAGTAACAGATCTGACAATTAACTCAAGTAGCCCTCTTCTAACAGCATTTAGGGCATCAAGATGAGCTCAAATGAAAATGATGAACTGCAATGAAATGATGTACTCTATGAGATGAACATTTTGATATGTTATATGCACGAATCGGAGCTACGGATGCAAAGTTACGGGGCCCCAAACAGAGCAACTTGGATCAGGAATTCTGGGACTTAGAAAAATTATACCCCGCGGGAACCGGGACGAGGAGGACCCGGGACGAGGAGATCCGGGCGAGGCGGGGTCGTTTGGATGGCTGAGCTGGTGGATCTGGTCCACCCGACCAGATCGGATCCGGCCGGAGCTCCGGCGAGCGGCGGACGGCGGGCGGGGCGGCAGCGGCCGGTGGCCGAGGCGGCGGCGGACGGCGGGCGGTGCGGGCGGCTCCGGCGACGCGGTGGCGGAGGCCGGCGACCGGCAAGGCGGCGGGGAGAGCGGGGCCGGCTCGGGTGGCGTGAACGGCGAGGAGGCGGCGGCGGTGGCGCGGCGTGGAGGCGGCGGCGGCGCGGCGTGGAGGCGGCGGGCGCGGGCCAGGGAGAGCAGGCGGCGGCGGCTGGCCTTCGGGCCGCGGGGGCCTGGCCCGGGCCGCGCGGGCTTCGGCGGGAGGCGGCGGCTGCGCGCCACGTGGCGGCGTGGGAGTGGCGGCGGCGGTGTGTCCGGCGCGCGGAGCTGCAATTTTTAGGGTTTCGGGGAGGAAGAAGATCCGAAAACGGAGGGGTGTATATATAGGCATAGAGGGAGCTAGGAGAGTCCAAATGAGGTGCGGTTTTCGGCCACGCGATCGTGATCGAACGCTCTAGGACATGGAGCAGAGTTTAGTGGGTTTTGGGCCAAATTGGAGGGGTGTTGGGCTGCAACACACACGAGGCCTTTTCGGTCCCTCGGTTAACCGTTGGAGTATCAAACGAAGCCCAAATGGTACGAAACTTGGCAGGCGGTCTACCGGTAGTAAACCAAGGCCGCTTGGCAAGTCTCGGTCCAATCCGGAAATGTTTAATCCCCACACACGAAAGAAAGTTAGAAATGGCCACCGGAGGAGAACGAAGCACCGGAATGCAAAACGGACAACGGGGAAAATGCTCGAATGCATGAGACGAACACGTATGCAAATGCAATGCACATGATGACATGATATGAGATGCATGACAACGACAACAACACACGGAGACAAGACCCAAACCCGAGGAAATAAAATAACTTAACGCCGGAAACGGCAAGAGTTGGAGTACAAATAGGGAAAGTTACATCCGGGGTGTTACAGTCTCTGATCATAGTATCGCGTTAGCAGCATCCCGCAGTAGTGGATGTACCTGCGAACAAAAATGTTTTCCTTGGAGCAACCATGTGGGATGTATATATGAACGAGAATGTTTAGCGGGGACTGACTATGTGGTATGTACTTACGACCGGAAACAATTTCGCACACGACCTCATTTTGTCGAGCGTGTGTGCCGGGAGGGCATATCCCCGACAGTTCCTGGGTCATGTGGGAAGGACCCCCCTATTGCAGTCACTCACTAGGTGATGGTTCCAAATGCCATCGTGGAAAGGGGTTAAAAACCGTTTGTGTAGCACCTCGCTGTACTAGTGCTCTCTCTCTCTCATTTGATTCTCAATACAATTGTCTCTTGGAGATCTATTTGATGTAACTCTATTTGTGGTGTGTTTGTTGGGACCTGATGAACTTTGAGTTTATGATCAGATCTATTAAACCCATGAATGTTATTTGAGTTTTGATCTCTTATATGCATGATTACTTATAGCCTCGTATTTCTTCTTCGCATGTTTGGTTTAGTTAGGCCAACTAGATCGATTTTTCTTGCCATGAGAAGAGGTGCTTTGTGATGTGTTCGGTCATGCGATGTTCTTTCCCAGTGACAGAAGGGGCAGCAAGACACGTATTGATCGTTGCCATTAAGGATAAGAAGATGGGATTTATTCCTACATGAATAGATCTTTCCTACATCATGTCATCATTATTATTGCATTACTACGTTTTTCCATGAACTAATACACTAGATGCATGCTGGATAGTGGTCGATGTGTGGAGTAATAGTAGTAGATGCAGGCAGGAGTCAGTCTACTAATCTTGGACGTGATGCCTATATAATGAGCATTGCCTGGATATCGTCATAATTATTTGAAGTTCTATCAATTTCCCAACAGTAATTTGTTTACCTGGGTTATGCTATTTTTCTCGAGAAAAGCCACTAGTGAAATCTACGGCCCCCGGGTCTCTACTTTATCATATTTGCTTTCCGGTCTATTATTTGCCTCTTCTATTTTCAGATATATTAATCCAAAAACCCAACAATCCCTTGCTACATTTTTTGTTATTTATTTTATCTCACGTTCCCGCGAGATCTATTTATCCAATCTACTATAATTTTATCTATCTTTTACTCGGGAGGGCTTGACAACCCCTCTTACGTGTCGGGTTGCAACTATTTGCTCTTTGTGTGCAGGTACCATTTACATAGTGTTGTGTGGTTCTCCTACTAGTTCGATAACCTTGGTCTCATCATTGAGGGAAATACCTACCGTAGCTGTGCTGCATCATCCCTTCCTCTTCGGGGAAAATACTGAAGCGGACACGAGCCATCAAGAAAGGATTTCTGGCGCCGTTGCTGGGGAGACATCATCAACATCTATCCGGTTCCTAATAACAAATCTCATCTCCTTGCAATTTACATTACTTTCCATTTGCCTCTCGTTTTCATCTCCCCCACTTCACAAAAATTGGCCGTCTTATTCGCCCTCTTTTTCGTTCATCGTTTCCTCGTCAGATATGTTTTTGTTTGCATTCTTGTTTGTGTAGTTACGATGTCTCAAGAAAATACCAAGTTGTGTGATTTTTCCAATACCAATAATAATGATTTATTAGCACTCCAGTTGCTCCTCCTGCCACTAGTGTGCGGAGTCTTGTGATATTAATGGCGCTTTGTTGATTCTCGTTATGATTTTTCCAATACCAATAATAATGATTTATTAGCACTCTAGTTGCTCCTCCTGCCACTAGTTGTGTGATTTTTCCAATACCAATAATTTTCCAGTACTCCTAATGAGGATGGAACGTCCCATCTTAACACATTCATAGAATTATGCGATATGCAAAAGAAAAAATAAGGATATTGTGAAGTTGAAATTATTCACGTTTTCTTCGCGAGATCGTGCAAAAATTTGGTTTTCTTCTTTGCCTCGCAATAGTATCGATTCCTGGGATAAGTGCACAGATGCTTTTATTACTAAGTATTTTCCGCCCATAAAAACTATTTCCCTTAGAACACAAATTATGAATTTTAAGCAACTTGAGCATGAACATGCTGCGCAATCTTGGGAAAGAATGAAATTAATGCTAAGAAATTGTCCTACTCATGGTTTAAATCTTTGGATGATCAGACAATTTTTTTATGCGGGATTGAATTTTGTTTCTAGAAATCTTTTAGATTCTACCGCGGGTGGTACTTTTATGGAAATTACTTTGGGTGAAGCTACTAAATTGCTTGATAATATTATGGCAAATTATTCACAATGGCATACCAGAAGAGCTCCTACTAGTAAAAAAGTCAATTTGGTTGAAGAAATAAATTCTTTGAGTGAAAAAGTTGATGCTCTTATGAAGTTGGTTTCTAATAACAGTGCTCGTATTGATCTTAATGATGTGCCTTTGTCTACTTTGATTGAGCAAACTAGTGATGCCGTAGATGTGAATTTTGTCTCGCAAAACAATTTAGTAACAATGCTTATAGAGGTAATTTTAATCCTAGGCCTTTTCCGGGAAATTCCTCTAATAGTTTTGGAAATTCCTATGGTAATCCTTATTACAATAATAATAGGAACACCTCTGATCTTGAGAATAATATTAAAGAATTTATCAATGCTCAAGAAGTTTTCAACAATATGATAGAAGAAAAGTTGAATAAGATCGATGATTCTAGAAGCATTGATAGAATTTCTCACAACATAGAAAATCTCAAGCTGAAATTTTTTGTGCCTAAGGTTGCAGAATCAATTAAAGCTTTATATGTTTCGATAGATGAAAGTAAGAAAATAACCGCTATGCTTAGAGCTAAAAGAGAATTTTTAGGAAGAGCATTTTCTAGTGATTGCTTTCATAAAAATGATGAAGATCTTAAAATGATTGGTGTTTCTTCTATTGATTCTTTGTTTAGTAAAATTAAAATTGATGATAAAGATATTGAAGAAGAGTCAACTTTAGTTAGAAGGTGTCCCGATAATTTGGAGGGTGAAAATCTTGTTGAGAAAATTGATAAAATTGGGTATGGAGAGGTCAAAACTTTAACTAGTGATGTGCCCACTCTTTTTGATTACAAAGACTTTAATTATAATAATTTCTCTTTGATTGATTGCATTTCTTTGTTGCAATCCATGATAAATTCACCTCATGCTTATGAACAAAATAAAGCTTTTACTAATCATATCATTGATGCTTTGATGAAAGCTTTGGAAGAAAAGTTGGAATTAGAGATTTCAATTCCTAAGAAATTACATGATGAATGGGAATCTACTATCAAAGTAAAGATTAAAAATTATGAGTGTTTTGCTTTATGTGACTTGGGTGCTAGTGTTTCCACAATTCCGAAATCTTTAAATTTGCACTTGGTGGATTTTACTATTAAAAAGCCTTTGGTAAGAATTAATGATGTTCTTATTCTTGAAAATAGGAATTATGTGCCCATATATTTTATTGTTCTTGATAGTGATTGTAATCAATCTTGTCCAATTATACTTGGTAGACCGTTTTTACGTACTATTGGTGTCGTGATTGATATGAAAGAAGACAATATTAAATTTCAATTTCCACTAAGGAAGGGCATGGAACACTTGCCTTGAACAAGAATTAAGCCACCATATGAATCAGTCATCAGTGCATCCTATGGATCTAGAAATAAAGATGACAACACTTGAATCTATGAGTTATGCCTAGCTAGGGTCGTAAAATGATAGCGCTTGTTGGGAGGCAACCCAATGAATAAATTTTATTTTTTCCTTTTCTTTCTGTTCGTGAGTGTTTGCACAATTATGCCTCTGTTATGATTCTGTTTTTTATGTTTTAGTTAGTGTTCGTGCCAAGCAAAGCCTTTGGGATCATGTTGGGTGATAGTTGATTTGATCTTGTTGGAAAATAGAAACTTTTGCATCTAGTAAAATAAATCACAGAAGCGGCGAAAAATTCTGAATTTGTTACACAAGATTGATATGCAAATTTCCTATGTTGTCCTAATATTCAAGAATTTTTGGAGTTACATAAGTATACAAAGTTTCAGATTGCTAGAGACTATTCTGTTTTTGACATATTCTGCTTTCTTTGCGTTGTGTGCTTATTTTAATGAATCAATGGACTTTATCAGGGGGTATACGCCATAGAAAAGTTGGAATAAAGTAGATATAATGCAAAAATAAATATGAATGGGTTTGCAACTATAATTAGATTAGTGATTTGCTTTGTTATACTAACGGATCTCTCGAAGGTTTTGTTGAGTTTTGTGTGATTGAAGTTTTCAAGTTTTGGGTGAGATAACGATGGATGAAGGAATAAGGAGTAAGAAGAGCCTAAGCTTGGAGATGACCCATGGCACCCCAAGTTATTATCTAGAGAGAAGCAATCAACTAAGCTTGGGGATACCTGAGGGAGTCCTAGACTAAGGGGTCCTCAGGCGTCCGGGCTATGTGACGTGGGCCGGACTAATGGGCCATGAAGATACAAGACAGAAGACTTCCTCCTGTGTCCGGATGGGACTCTCCTTGGCGTGGAAGGCAAGCTTAGCGTGCAGATGTGAATATTCCTTTCTCTGTAAACTGACTCTGTAACAACCCTAGCCCCCTCTGGTATCTATATAAACCGGAGGGTTTAGTCCGTAGAGGCAATCATAATCATATAGGCTAGAAAATTGGGGTTTAGCCATTACGATCTCGTGGTAGATCAACTCTTGTAACCCTTATACTCATAAAAGTCAATCAAGCAGGACGTATGGTATTACCTCCATCAAGAGGGCCTGAACCTTGGAAAAACATCGTGTTCCTTGTCTCCTGTTACCATCAATCCTTAGAGGCACAGTTCGGGACCCCCTACCCGAGATCTGCCGGTTTTGACACCAATGTTGGTGCTTTCATTGAGACTTCTGTTGTGTCGTTGCCAGAAGTATCCGTCATCTACAACAAAGCCGCCATGAGGGAGGTCTTTCTCCCCGGCCCGATCTTTGTGTTCGGCGGCTTCGTACTGGGGGCCAACTCGCTTGGCCATCTAGAGCAGATCGACAGCTACACCCCAGGTCACTAGATAAGTTTTGGAAATCTGGATTATGTCGCTGATATCCGAGGAGACATGATCTTCCAAGGGTTCGTGACCCCAACCTCCGCTCTGGCCTTAAATCTAGAGCACGTCTCCAGGTGCGAAGACGGGATTCCCAAGCCCGCCGGACACTCTGCGGATATTAAGCCTAGTACGGGAGAGCGAGAGGAAGCAGTATCATCGGCAATCATCATGAAGCCGGACTCCTCTCTGAACACTGGCCCCGAACCCTCGGAGTCATCATCGTGTGAGCTCGGCCAAAGAGTTCTCTTCTTGCCGCAATCCACGAACTGTCTTCTCCCTGACCGAACTTCGCCTTTAAGTGAGGCTCTGGACTTAATGCAATCCCTCGCCATTACAGAGGAGCAACGTCTGAACTATGCCCAAACCGGAATAGGGGCTGAGAGCGGGGAATTTTATGTCCCACCCACCACCCACTTCGTAGCCACTGTCGAGGACTTAACCGACATGCTCGATTACAGCTCCGAAGACATCGACGGTCTGGACGACGATGCCAGAGAAGAGCAGGTCCAAAACACGTCGTTTACCAGATGATGGACGGCCACCTCTTCGTATGACGTGTATATGGTGGATACACCCAAAGAGGGTAACAACGATAACAAGAAAAATCTAGTTGAGGATGTCGGCGTTCTGGGAACGGGGGTCCCCAGACTTGCCTGCCTGCGGCCTGCGGCGTGGCTCAAAGGGGGGCCCAGCGCGGCCCATCTTCACCAACACAAACCCAAGACCCTCGCGAGGGGCCAAGCCTCGCGGGGCGGACGACGCGGAGCTTCCTCGGGCGCGGCCTCGTCAGGCTGGCTCACGAGGAGGCGGAGACATCAAGGCGGGGTACCTCATGAGGTGCCCGTGACGCAAGCCATGACGACCGGGGGCGCCAGGTGGGTGCCAACCCGCGCAGTGTCCTCCCTTCCTCTTTGGTGCAAAGGGGGCAAGCGCAGCCACGGAGTACGAGGCATCAGGCAAAGGTTGCCATTTCGGTGCAACGAGACCAAGACCAGGAGGACTACGAGACGGAGGTCACCGTGGAGCCCAAGACGGCGTAATCACCAGAGCTTTGCGCAGGCGAATACTACTTTTGTCAGGATAGCTGATACTAGTTGTCCCCCTTGAAATTAGCCCGCCATTGTTGGCTCCCTTCCCGCTCGATATTTGGGAAGAGGACCAGGGCCTCTATAAATAGGACCAGCCACCCACAGAGCCAAGAGAGCTGGCCGGGGGATCCAAGGATAGAGAAGATCAGGTAGAGAGAGAGAGAGAGAAAGGTGACTGAGCTCCTCCCAGCAGTTCATCGCCCCAGCCAAGAACAGACCTCGCGAGGCTGTTCTTCCTTGTATTGTTCATCATCATCAGCCCAAGAGGCAATCCACCACACCACACACTGGAGTAGGGTATTACACCACAACGGTGGCCCGAACCAGTATAAACCCTGCGTCTCTTGTGTTGTTCTTTCCATTGTTCAGATCCTAGCAAGGTGGAGGGGTGCAGGTAGGTAGGAGGCGAAGTCTCCGCGCGCACCCAGTGTTCGAACCTCAAGGGTCTGCCGGAACCCGAAATCCGACATTTGGCGCGCCAGGTAGGGGTGCGCCGGGATTCGTCTTCCACCACCCCGTTCTCCTCCGACCATCACGCCCATGTCTGACGCTCGTCGGGCCCGCGCTGAGCGCCGGGCTGCGCTCGCTTCCCGCATCGCCCAGTTGGCCCCTGTCGGCGGGCGTCCTCGTCGTTCCCCGTCACCTGCCGCCATCGCCGCCACCGGCCCGGCAGGGGACGAGCAGCAAGCATCGTCCCAGCATCCGTCCGTGCGGCAAGATGGCCGCACCGCAACTCCCTCGCTCACCCCAGCTGGTTCTTCGTCCCGCGCGCTTCGCGCGCCCATGGAGGCTCGGGCTGCACTCATCGCGGTGAACGAGCTCCTGCGCTACCGTCCCGTCGACGACGTCTACGAAGAATGGCTCGACCGCGTCGCCGAGCTCGTCCGCGCCACAGGGGACTCTCCTGCGCCGTCCGTTCCGCTGCACCGCACCCCGCCCCGCGCGGGCAGTGAGGCTCCGGCGGCGCCCTGGCCGCCTCCTCCTCAGGAAGGCGCCATGGCTCCAAGGCGCGTGGCCCCTGGGCGGAACCCGCTCCATCAGGCGCCAGCGCAGCAAGAGCAGAGCTGTCAAGAAGTCCCTCGCCCGCAGGAAGCTGCCCGGGCGCTCCCTGCCCCAGCACGTCGCGACCATGCTCCTGCTCCCGCGTGTCAAGACCCCGCGCTGCTCCCAGCTGCAGCGTGTGGGGACATGCGAGACCAAGTTCCCCATCATCCAAGGCCTCCCGTGGCCACAGCAGGCTGCCGTGCCTTCACCGCCGAGCTACGCAACGTCGCGTGGCCCGGCAAGTTCAAGCCAGACTTGCCTCCTCGCTACAACGGCACGGCTGACCCTGCGGAGTTCCTCCAGCTCTACGAGCTGGGCATCGAAGCTGCCAACGGAGACGAGAAGGTCATGGCGAACTGGTTCCCCATGGCACTCAAGGACGGGGCCCGCACCTGGCTCCTGAACCTGGCTCTAGGCACAATCTCCTCCTGGGACGAGATGCGCACCCGCTTCATCGCCAACTTCCAAGGCACTCGCGACCGGCCACCCGCCGTGAGCGACATGCGCCGCATCAAGCAACAGCCCGGGGAGACCCTGCAGAAGTACATCCAGCGCTTCAACAACGCACGCCTCAAGATTCCCAAGGTGACTGAGGAGGCCATCATCTTGGCCTTCTCCGACGACGTGCGCGACGTCAAGATGAAGGAGGAGCTGGCGATGCATGAAGACCTGTGCACTTCCTTGGAACTGTTCAACCTGGCAACCAAGTGCGCCAGGGCCGAGGAAGGGCGTCTCTCCCTCCTCGAGCTACCTGCCGCAGACCCAGAAGAGAAGAAGCCCAAGGCCAAGGATGTGAAGCGCAAGGGGGCTGCCGTGCTCGCGGCAGAACCAGACACCAAGCGGGGCAGAGATCAGCCCGAACCTTCCAAGGGCAGCCGGTACTGTGTGTACCACGACCTCCACACCCACAACACCAACGAATGTCAAGAGCTCCGAGCCGTGCGAGAAGGAAGGATCGGCCGTCGCCCTGACCGCAGTGACCGGGGCTACGGCCGAGGAGGAGGAAGGAACGCAGGACGCTGGGAAGACCGTGGCCCGCGCCAAGGGTGGCGCGATCAACCTCGCGAGGATCACTGGCAAGACCCGCCTCGCGAGGGAGGCTGGAGGGATCAGCCTCGCGAGGGAGATTGGAGGGATCAGCCTCGCGAGGATCGCCCGCAAGGCAACGCAGGCCTCCCACCGCTGCCACCGCAGCCAAGGAGAAACGAGGACCGCCACCAGGACTAGGGGGCTAGGGGCTTCCAGGAGCCGCGCGCGATCGCCTGCATCCTGGGCGGGGCACAAGCCCCAGCCTCTCAACACATCTTCAAGCAGTTCGCCCGTGAAGTGAACGCAGTCCTCCCCAGGCTCGAAGCCACGCGCCCTCTCAGGTGGTCGGCGTGCGCCATCACATTCAGCTCAGTAGATCAGCTCAAGTGTGCGGCTACAGCCGGAGTTCTCCCATGCTTTGCTCCCCGATCGTCAGCAACGTGGTGGTCAGCAAGACCCTCACCGATGGCGGGGCAGGGTTCAACGTCCTGTCCGTAGAGACATTCAACAACCTCCAAGTGCCCTACAGCCAGCTTCAGCCAACCAAGCCTTTCTTCGGTATCACCAACGGCTCCACGGTCCCGATTGGGCAGGTCCGCCTCCCTGTCACCTTCGGGGCATGCGACAACTACTGCACCGAGCTTATCGACTTCGACGTCGCTCACATTCGCCTGCCATACAACGCCATCCTTGGGTACCCAGCGCTGGCCAAGTTCATGGTCGTAACTCACCACGGCTACAACGTCCTCAAGATGCCAGGAAGCGGTGGAGTCATCACAGTGCCATGTGAAGAGAAGGACGCGGTGTTTTCCCTGGAATGAGCCTTTCAGGCCGCGTCACTAGAAGACCCGGATCGTGGAAGCAGGAGGCCTCCCGAGACCGCCCCTAAGAAGAAGAAGACATCGTCCGGCCCGACCACTCAGGAGGCAGGCCCCTCTGGGCCCGCGCCTGCCTAGGGGGAACCTCCTTCCATCGCATAGGAAAGCGCGCTCGGCTCCCTCCTCAGGCAGGGCTCGGGGGCTCTCCCCTGGAGGGCCACCGACCTAGCTAGGGTCACGAGGGAGGCGCTTGGGCACCACATGGAGGCGTGTTTCCAAGCACGTTTCCCTCAAGAAGGAGCAAGGCAAGGAGACCCAGACCCTCAGGAGTTCGTCAACGAGGCCATTCAGGAGCTACAGGAGTCAAGAGTCATGAAAGGCGGCCGCCGCCTACCAGTAGTGGCTCCCCATCCAGGCGAGGATGGTGGGCTGCGCATCTGCATCGACATACCAGGGCTCAACCGAGTCGCCTCTCTGGAGCGCCTCTGGCCCTCGCGAGTGGGGCGCTGCGGAGGCCCACCCCATAGCTACGTTCGCATGCCTTACGGCTTGCCAAACGCGGCTGACATGTACCAGCGCCTCATAAGGGCCATCACGGGGGCACGAGAGGCCAGGCGTTCCGCAGCCCTGGCAGGGATGGAGATGGCCCGTGAGGATCCTCCAGCGCCTCCGGAGCCTCCCGAGGCCCTTGGGCCTGGGGGCTCGTGAGGATCGGCTCCCGCAGCCCACCAAACCTGCTACATCAACGCTCCTTCGTCCTCAACATCATCAGGTGATGTCTTTCGAGTTTTATTTCCAGCTGGGAGCGCCCCCCCCCCCCCCCAGGGCTGCATAATTCCCAGGCCGCGTGGGTCCGTCCCTGCGGCGTGTATCCCTTTTTTATTCCATGTTGTTAGCTTACCTTGTTGGGGGCGCCCCTCGGGCTGCATGATCCCCAAGCCGCTCGGGCCAGTCCCAGCGGCATCTATCCCGCTTGCGTTTATTTCCGATTATGAGTTAGACCCACCATGCTTGATTATTTGATGCCGGTCCATGGCACCTCTTCATCTCCATGCCGACCACTTGCATGTTAAATGGGGGGTACCTGAGCATCGCGACTCAGGGCTCTTACTGGCTCTCCAGCCCTCACCCTCTGGCCTTGTCCATGGCATCGCGACCTGGCATACCAGCGACGGCTGAGACCAGCTCGACGGCCGGGACCCGAGGATGTAGAGTGTCGACATCTAACAAAATTTGCAGTGCCAGGCGCAACCCGCCTAGAGGTAGGGCCCCGTGAGTCCCGCGCTAGCTCACGGGTGCCCAGATACACCTCGCCAGGCCCTACCGTGCCAGCCACGTGTCAGGGCGGGGCTGTACACGCCCCGGGGGCTCCTCCCAGAGGGGGGCCCCCTCCCACGTACCAGTGGAAGAACCATGCTCCGCGCTGGCTGACGACACTGCCGAGGAGCGGCTATGCCCGTACACATACGGTAGCGCTATGCTCCGCGCTGGTGATAAACAACTGAGGGTGGCCCCCGGGCCGCACCAACCTCAGGGAGCCCCGAGCTCAGTGTCTAGCCTCATCGTAATGCCTCCCCTCGGGAGTGCCGCGCGAGGGGGCTGGGCACGGGGGCTGCGCCTGGGTCACACCCAAACGCACGCCGCCCAGCCAGGTCCCCCCGGGCCTGGTTCGTCGTGCGTCTCTCCCCGAGCGGAGCCAAGGTACGAAGGCCGTTTGAGCGTCAAGGGGGACTCCTGAGCATCGCGACTCAGGAGCCTAACTACTCACGTAGCCCCTCACTCCATGGCCCCGTCCTGGTTTCCGGTCGGGACCAACGCTGGGTGAGGCACGCGCGCGGCCGGGCTCTGCAGACGTAGAACGGTAGATCCACCCGCATCACACCTCCCTACTTGCTGTTCGTGCGCCAAGGGGGACTCCTGAGCATCGCGACTGAGGAGCCTAACTTGTCACGTGGCCCCTCACTCCTTGTTCCTGTCCTAGTTTCCGGTCGGGACCAACGCTGGGTGAGGCATGCGCGGGGCCGGGCTCTACCGGCGTAGAACATAAGCAAGTAGGAAGGAAAGGCGCAAATTTCAAGAAGTTCAAAAGAAAATATTACAGTCCACACTGTTATCTCAATGCCAAACGCAAGTTTAAACGCCTCCTCGAGGCATGATACATGTGCAGGAATTAAAGGCAGGACAGGAGCTGCGATGGAGTCACTTATCGGCGATGGAGCAGCGCGGATTGGGTACGCCTCACAGAGCGGTGGGGTCGGCAGCGCCTTGCTTCGGCTTGGTGCTGAAGGCCCGGAACTTCCCCAACAGGGCCTCTGCGCGACCCTTCACGGCCTCGGCAGCGGCAGCGGCACGCTCGCCACTCACTGGCTCCAGCAGGCTGTCGAGGTCGACACCGGGATCGCGAAGGTAGATGTGGGTGAGGACCCGCGTCATTGCTGCAGAAGACAGGACACGCGCCTCGGCCGCGGGGCCAAGGCCAAGGGAGACATCTTCAAGAGCATGAACCAGGAAGGGAAGCAGCTTGGCGGGGCCGTCCTCGGCACCAGCCAGTGGGCTCTCCAGGCCGCTGTCGTAAAGCGTCCTCAGTGAGGAGCGAGCCCTCTCCTCCATCTCCGGGAAGGCCACGCGGTCCTCGGCAAGAACCAGGGCCTCGTCGTCCAGCTTGGCCTTCCTCGCCCCCAACTCCTGCTCCAGCGCGCCTCGGCGGTCGCGGCGTTTCTTGAGCTTGACCTCCCTCTCCTTGAGAGCCGCCTCGCGAGCCTTCATGCCTTCTTCCCGCTCTTGGCGAAGGCGGAGCTCATTCGTGAGCTGGTCCCGCAAACCTTGCAACAGCCATGGACGTCGACCACCTCCCCCAGGGCTGCATCACGAGCAACCTCGCGCCTGCCGATGCACGGACCCGGCGACACACTAGGGAGCGGCCCCTGATCCTCGAGATAAGTCATCACACGGAAGTGCCAGCTGCCGTGGCACCATCCCCGCACCTAATGCTATCCCGTGTTAGCGACGCCGCTCTCCTTTCTCACCAAACGACGGCTGCTTGGGCGCCAAAGGGGACCTCCTGAGCATCGCGACTCAGGGGCTCTTACCAGACTCCGGGTCGCTCACCTCCTGGCCTTGACCACGGCATCACGACCTGGCATACCAGCGACGGCTGAAGCTGCCTTGGGACTGGGACCTGTCGGCGCAGAGTACCAAGCCCTCATGAGGCTCGAAAGGGAGGACTGAGCTAAGACGGAATGAGCAACTCGCGCAATTCTACGACAAGGGTTATATTAACAAAATAGGATCACAGGCACCTTACAAGCCCCCACGGGGCGCGTTTTTGATTCCTCGCAGGGAACAGATCCTAAAGGGACACAAACTACGCGCAACCCTGCAAAAGACGCCATCATCAACAGTGGGCCGTCAAGCACCGACGCCAACCCCATCCAGATCAGAGCCGGCGGCGGCCTGACGAGCCCGCCCTACTCCAGGAGCAGCGCCGGCTCGGGGGCTCGTAGCTGTCGTCGCTCGTCTCCGGAGTCGTGAAGAGCTCGCCGGAGTTGCTGGAGCCTCCGACGCCTCCACCGCCTGAGGAGCCGCCAAGGGAGCGGTTGGCGGGCCCAGTCCTCGTCGCGGCAGGGTCCTGGCCACCTTCCCCGGGGCAGCACTCCAGTCGGCGCCCGCTCGCATTGAAGACCTTGAAGAGCATCATCGAAGCACCGTTGTAATCCAAGTGGACCGCAAAGACGCCCCTTACCCTGCAAACCCGGGCCATCTCTCTCCAGCCCCAAGTCATGAAGACCTCGCCCGGGGCAACGACCGCGACCTCTGCCTCGGTCGCGAGGGTGCTGCAGCTGGCGTGCTGCAGCCAGAGCTCCAGGGGCTCCCCCTGCGGGACGATGGAGGCGAAGAAGGGAGGAAGGCGGATCCAAGACTGAAGAGGAATGGCGACGTGGAGCACGAACTCTCGGGAGGAGCCCTCGGTGTGGACCCCAGGGGGGACGACCCACACCTACATGACCCGTCGGCGCCGACGGTGGCGCCGCCCATGGCGGTCAGCATCAGCTCCTTCGGGGCCCTCTACGTGGACGTACAATGGCAACAGGAACCCCGGCGGCACCCGCTCGCACCAAGGCCTCGACACCACCTGAAGGGCCCCCTCATCCGGGCCACGGGGGGCGAGCCGTTTCTTCGGCGGGAGTGGGTCTGGTTCCCCTCGAGGAGCCTTTCCCTTCTCTGCCGTCGAGAACCGGCAGATCGGAGCCATCGTAGCAAGACGGAGCAAGGATCGGGAAGAAGGAGAAGCAAGGAGGGATGGACTGGAAGGGCGCGCGCTGTTCCGTACTTATGGCCGGCGAAGGCCAACCGCCGACCTCCACGATTGCAGGTAATCATGACCCACTTTGCATGCAGGGACTTGTCCAATCCGTGCAGTTGCCGAGGCGCCATGGGGAAGTGGAGACGCCCACGTCCAACCAACCGCCACGCGGCGCGCAAGGCCGCAGGCTGTTAGGGCCCGCGGCGCTTCACTCTTTCCCTTCCGCCTCCCTGCACGGCCAAATCTGGGCGCGCCTTGGGCCCGGGGGCTACTGTCGGCATTCTGGGAACGGGGGTCCCCAGACTTGCCTACCTGCGGCCTGCGGCGTGGCTCAAAGGGGGGCCCAGCGCGGCCCATCTTCACCAACACAAACCCAAGACCCTCGCGAGGGGCAAAGCCTCGCGGGGCGGACGACGCGGAGCTTCCTCGGGCGCGGCCTCGTCAGGCTGGCTCACGAGGAGGCGGAGACATCAAGGCGGGGTACCTCATGAGGTGCCCGTGACGCAAGCCATGACGACCGGGGGCGCCAGGTGGGTGCCAACCCGCGCAGTGTCCTCCCTTCCTCTTTGGTGCAAAGGGGGCAAGCCCAGCCGCGGAGTACCGAGGCATCAGGCAAAGGTTGCCATTTCGGTGCAACGAGACCAAGACCAGGAGGACTACGAGATGGAGGTCACCGTGGAGCCCAAGACGGCGTCATCACCAGAGCTTTGCGCAGGCGAAGACTACTTTTGTGAGGATAACTGATACTAGATGTCCCTCTTCAAATTAGCCCGCCATTGTTGGCTCTCTTCCCGCTCAATATTTGGGAAGAGGACCAGGGCCTCTATAAATAGGACCAGCCACCCACAGAGCCAAGAGAGTTGGCCGGGGGATCGAAGGATAGAGAAGATCAGGTAGAGAGAGAGAGAAAGGTGACTGAGCTCCTCCCAGCAGTTCATCGCCCCAGCCAAGAACAGACCCTCGCGAGGCTGTTCTTCCTTGTATTGTTCATCATCATCACCCCAAGAGGCAATCCACCACACCACACACTTGAGTAGGGTATTACACCACAACGGTGGCCCGAACCAGTATAAACCCTGCGTCTCTTGTGTTGTTCTTTCCATTATTCAGATCCTAGCAAGGCAGAGGGGTGCAGGTAGGTAGGAGGCGAAGTCTCCGCGCGCACCCCAGTGTTCGAACCTCAAGGGTTTGCCGGAACCCAAAATCCGACAGAGGATATACCTCCTGAGACACAACCAAAGCGCCGACGTCAGCGGCACCTCTCTAAATCACGCTGTGGAAAAGACATCAATACTGGCACCGGAGAGAACAACTCTCTGGACGATGCCGAAGACCAAGAAGACCCCGTCGAGCCAACCTCCGAACAGGACGATCGGGAAGATGGGCAAATTAGCCCTGATGACTAGGCTATAAACGAAGACTCAGAGGATAGTAATTATTTTCTGCCCTCCAAGGAGGAGGTGAGCCTCGGCGATGAAGACTTTATCATGCCTGAGGGACCCCTTGAGTAGGAACGCTTTAGGCGCAGGCTAATAGCCACTGCAAGGATCCTGGAAAAGAAGCAGCAGCAGCTTCAAGTTGACCATGATCTACTCAATGACAGGTGCACTAATGTCCTGGCAGCCGAGGAATACGGCCTCGAGCGCCCAACCAAGAGTTACCCAAAGCGTAAGCTGCTACCGCAATTCAACGACGAGGCACTGGAGCCCATACCATCGGCGCGTAACGCAGCCGACCGACCACCATGTGGTCGTGACAAAACGGCGGCTCAAGCCGAATACCAACCCGTACTACCTTGCTGTAAAGGTAGAGACACAACAGCTCGGAAATATACTCACGACCTGCGGCAGGATTTGGAAAACAAAACTGGCCAGACCAGATCGATCTAAGGATCGCGGGGGCGTGCTCCGACGTGCAAGGACAGCTATCTAGCCGGGCACGACAGCAATAACCACGCCCGGGCCGAAAACCGCAGACGGTTCGTAATAGAGGCGCCGCACACCCCCTCTGCTTCACCGACAAAGTGATGGAACATGAATTCCCATAAGGGTTTAAACCCGTGAATAGTGAATCATATGAAGGAACAACGGATCCCGCAGTATGGATTGAGGACTTTCTCCTCCATATCCATATGGCCCGCGGTGATGATCTTCACACCATCAAATACCCCCCGCTAAAGCTAAAGGGACCAACTCGGCACTAGTTAGACAGCCTGCCAGAAAACTCCATTGACAACTGGGAGGACCTGGAAGACGCCTTTCGCGACAACTTCCAGGGTACAAACGTCCGACCTCCGGACGCCGATGACTTAAGTCACATAGTTCAACAGCCCGGAGAGTCAGCCAGGAAATTCTGGACTAGGTTCCTAATTAAAAAGAACCAGATCGTCGACTGTCCAGATGCCGAAGCCCTAGCGGCCTTCAAGCACAACATTCGCGAAGAATGGCTCGCCCGGCACCTTGGCCAAGAAAAGCCAAAGTCCATGGCAGCCCTCACGGCACTTATGACCCACTTTTGCACGGGCGAAGATAGTTGAATAGCCCATAATAACAACAATGCAAGCGAACCTGGCACTTCTGAAGCTAGAAATAGCAATGGCAAGCCCCGACACAATAGGCACAAGCTTCAGAACAACGGTGATAACACTGATGACACAACGGTTAACGCCGGATTCTGCGGCTCCAAGCTCGGTCAGCAGAAGAAGCCATTTAAAAGAAACAATTCTGGCTCATGTCAGATCCACGGCACCCCCGATAAATCTGCCAATCATACCGACAGAAGCTGTTGGGTCTTTAAGAAGGCTGGTAAGATACATACCGAGGACAAAGAGAAGGGGTCGCCAAGTGAGGACGATGACGAGGAGCCCCGTCCACCGAACACAGGGGGACAAAAGAAATCCCCCCCAAGTCAAAATGGTGAACATGATGTACGTTACTCATATCCCCAAGAGGGAGCGCAAACTGCACTCAGTGACGTCTATGCAATAGAGCCAGTCGCCCCAAAATTCAATCCATGGTCATCTTGCCCGATCACTTTTGATCGCAGGGACCATCCAACCAGTACTCATCATGGCGGCTCAGCCACACTGGTCCTCGACCCAATCATTGATGGATTCCACCTCACACAGGTCCTCATGGATGGTGGCAACAACGTTAACCTGCTCTATCAGGACACCGCAAGATGGGCATCGATCCGTCAAGGATCAAGCCGACCAAAACTACATTTAAAGAAGTAATACTAGGTGTAGAGGCCCGCTGCACGGGCTCAATCACATTGGAAGTCGTCTTCGGATCACCGGACAACTTCCGAAGTGAAGACTTGATCTTCGACATCGTCCCCTTCCGAAGTGGCTATCATACACTGCTCAGAAGAACCACATTTTCTCGCTTCAATGCGATGCCACACTATGCCTATCTCAAACTTAAGATGCCTGGGCCACGCGGTGTCATAACAGCCAACGGAAACATGGAACGCTCCCTCTGTACCAAGGAGCACACCGCAGCCCTGGCAGCGTGTCACATCCCTAGTTCTGGTCTGACCTAGGCTAGCTTCCATGTGTTGTATCATGTATAAATCCTTTTGAATTTGAAATGGGGATTGATCAAACCCTAGCACCTCTCTAAAAATACTAGGTTCAAACTTAAATCATTTTCAATGAACCCAAAATGCCCTTTGAAAATGTTCATGATTTCTGATAAAGGTGAAAACCTCTGCCAAAAATGATGAACATATTTCTAGGTCATTCCTGGATTTTTGAATTAAATCATATTGTATTTGACTTTGAGCATTTAAACACTATAAATAATTTAAATGCTCAAATAATGTTGGAACTATTTGTGAAATATTTCAGAAAGTGCTCAGGAATATTTTCAGGATTTATGAAATTTATTTGGTATTTTAAACTAAATCAAAACAGAGGCAAACAAATAGAAAACAGAAATAAAAGAGAGAGGGGGGGATCTTACCTGGCCTCACCTGTGCGGCCCACCAACCGGCCCAGCACTGCAGCTGGCCGGCGCAGCCCACCACCGCCTCCTCCCCTGTCGTCTTCCTCCTCTGCCAGGAGGACGAGCGCGTGCCCGACGCGCGCACGGGCACTGCACGCCACCTCCTGCTTGCCGCCGAGGGCTGGACGCCTCCACGACGCCATGCAGCCCGCCTGGTCCCTCTCGCTCACTCCCTCGAGCTCATTCCCCTCCTCTGCTCTCTCCACCGCACACGCCTGAGCGAGCTCCTCGCCGCCGTTGGCTGTAGCCGCGGTCACCGTGCTCCCCTCGTCTCCCTATGCTATCCATGAGCTCCGCCTCCATCCCCCGCGCCTCTCCGTCAACCCGTGCGACGCCGAACGCCCTGCATCAACCTCTGCACCGCCATCTTCGCTGCCTCTGCCCGGAGATCGCCGGCGATCTCCCGACGTCGTCAGCCCCTCCCCGAGCTCACCAAGACCACCGTCGGCTCCGCCGTGAGCTCCTCAATCAAACCCCCCTCTCCTTTGACTTTTTTGCACGCCATAGCCGACGCCCCCTTGCTGACCGTAGCACGCCAACGTGGCTTCGGCCACGGAACGGCCCAGCCGTCCTATCCACTGACCTCGACGCGTCGCGTAGGGCCTGAAGATGCCTCGCACGCGCCGACTCGTCCGCCGAAGCCTTGACCCCGAGCTCACCCGAGCTCCGGCAACCGCCGAGGTCATCGCCGGCGACAACTCTGGCCACCCCAGGCCCAACCGCCACCACTGCTCGATGCGGATGTGCGTTTGCATCACGTATATGCCCTCTGCCGGCCGTTTGGTCGCCGGAGACGCAAACCTGAGGCTAGCCGCCGCAACTGGCCTCGCCGGCGTCAAGTCGCCGGCGGGGTTGACCTCGCTGACTAGGGGTTTGACCTCCCCATGGTCCCTCATGTGTGGGCCCAGGTCCCTGCTTAATTTGTGTTAGGTTTAATTAGTGTTAAATTAACTTAGTTAATTAGATGAGCCACTGACATGTGGGCCCAGACCCTAATTAACCTAGGTTAGTGCTAACCTAACACTAACTAACTCTATTAGTTAGTTGTTACACTGACATGTGGGTCCCAGCCATCAGGTTTGACCTGGGCTGGCGCCTTTGACCTACTGATGTCACCCTGACGTCATGCTGACGCAGTTAACCTTTTCTGGATTTATTCTTATTCAGGAAATTCCAGAAAATAGCTAAAACTTCTAAAATTCATAGAAAGTAATATGTAACTCAGAATGAAATAAGTTATATATGAAAAATGATCAGAAAAATCCAATCTATCCATCTGTACTGGTTTCATGCATGTTAGAGCAACTTAACCTTGTTGTTTAGGTCAAACATGTTAATGCACTTATATGAACCCATAACTTGAGTTTGTATTTGAATCTTTCGTTAAAATAAGCTCAAAACCTTCTGGTTGTAGTTGCATTAGCCCAACACACTCATATTGCCATGTCATGATCATGCATCATATTGTGCATTGCATTGATTGTGTTTCCTCTCTATTGCCGGTGGTTGTCCCCTCTCAATAGACGTATTCAGACGATGAGTTCGATGACACCGATGAAGAGCTATACTATCTTCAGAAGTGCCAGGCAAGGAAAACCCCCTTGTTCATTCCGATACAATCCCACTCTCTCACTTCTGCTCTCTTTTACTAATTAGGACAACAACGATTCAACTGTTACATGATGCGGTAGTTGAACCCGTTTCCTCTGCATGACCTATCATTACCATAGTAAATAGATGAAACCCATTAGCATGAGTAGGAGTTGTTTGAGCCTTCATGTGCCTACTCATTCATGCTTGTTTGTCATGCCTGCTACTGCTTAGAGTTGAGTCAGGTCTGATTCATCGGGGATGAATTGGAATGGTGATGAACATGTCCTACTGTGTGTGAGCTAAGTGTGTGAACACGATTTGGTAATGGTAGCGATGAGAGGCCATGTAGGAGTACATGGTGGGTTGTCTCATTAAAACCGTCCTCATGAACTGAGTTCTGTGTTTGCGATCCATGAACAGCTACTACCACACGTTAGGCCCTGAAATATGACCCCGCTCGACTTATTAACCGCCCCTGCCCTCTGTCCAGGAGTTGCAACTAGTTTCTGGTGTTTGTAGGATATGTGTTGGAGGCCGTGCGTAGCGCTAACCCTAGGGGTGGGCTATGATATGGTAGATACACCGTGGCACGTTGTACCGGGCGCCCGTTTGGTGTCTCAGGAACCCTGCACACATCGTTTGGGGCTGTGAGCGAAACTCCGGCCGGATCTCCTTGCGGATGGAACCCGATAGGTGATAAACCTGGAGTAGAGACTTGTGTGGTTAGTCAGGTCATGGTCTACACCCACATTGGCTTTCGCTTGAAGTCTGCTGAGCACATGTCGTGTGCAGACGCTAAGTGGTCGAAACATGTGTGAAGAAGTACACCCCTGCAGGGTTATAAATGATCTATTCTAATAGCCGTGTCCACGGTAAAGGACTTCTGGGTTGCCTATAACAATTCATAGACAAGTGAAAGTGGATACTCTAAAACTCGCAAGATAAGCATGAGTGCTATGGATGGCCTTCTCATAGGGAGACGGGAGCGGATCCATAGTGGTTTATTGATATGGTGAATATGTGGACTCGTGTGCGCCACCTCAAAAGAGTTACTTGCAGTCATAGATTAGGATAGTCACTGAGTCAAAGCTAGCTTGCTGTAGTCAAACTCCACCACCCCATTTGTTGATACCGATGCATATGTAGCTAGTTCTGATGTAAGTCTTGCTGGGTACATTTGTACTCACGTTTGCCAATTTTATGTTTTGCAGAGAGACGCCAGTCTCGCTAGTAGTTCCGTGTGGACTTCGACGTTTAGCTTGATACCTCAGCTACAATCTTCTGCCGGCAGGATCTGGTAGATAGTCAGGCTTCTCAGCCTTTTTCATTTGGAGATGTCTGTACTCAGACATGTTAAGCTTCTGCATGTGCTTTGTCTTGTATGCTCTGAATGTTGGGTCATGATACCCATGTTTGTAATATCTTGCTCCTCGGATCCTATTGAATAAATACTTTGAGCCATAGTGTTTTGTTGTGATGCCATGTTGTATTCACACATATCGAGCATATTGTGTGTACGATTGAAATGCTTGGTATGTGTGGGATCCAACAACCTAGTTGTTTATTCTTGGTAGCCTCTCTTATGGGGAAATGTAGTCTTGTGCTTCCATGAGCCATAGTAGTCCGCTACAGCCCGATTCACCGGAGTCCTGCTAGCCCAGCACTACTGCTCTGGAACACTTGACTGGCCTGCATGTGATTCACTTCGTTCCTGTGTCTGTCCCTTCGGGGAAATGTCACGCGATGACATCTGGAGTCCTGCCTAGCCTGCTATAGCCCGGTTGACCGGAGTCCTGTTAGCCCAGTGCTACAGCCCGGATACGCACGTTGCTGACCGACATGCTCGATGTTGATTCATGTATGCATGTCCCCGTAAGTTAGTGCCACTTTGGGTTCACGACTAGTCATGTCGGCCCGGGTTCTCTATCATATGGATGCTAGCGACACTATCATATATGTGAGCCAAAAGGCGCAAACAGTCCCGGGCCATGGTAAAACGACACCCGTGGGAATACCGTGCGTGAGGCCGCAAAGTGATATGAGGTGTTACCGGCGAGATCGATGTGACTTGGAATCGGGGTTTTGACACAGCGGAAGTACAGGGCGGCCTTATCAAGCAGAACATCAATTCGACGGCCAAGCCCCCGGACACTATTAAACAAGTTCGGATTACTCCGCAGCATGACAGTCCGTCTTGTTAGGAGTCAGACTAGCAATTTGGCCTCCGTCTCAGTCCCGACTGAACTGCGGCGTATGTACCGCGCGTACATAACTACACACTAAAAATACCATGGGTAAAGACGAAGGCATAACTCGATCTTGGTCCACAATACGGCTCGACCGTATCCGAGTACTCATACTTTCCCTTTTTCTTTTTATCCTTTTTAGGTTCCTTTTCCACAGGGCCCTCACGACTGCCTCATCATCGATCCTTTCGAAGGATAATCACACCAAGGAGGCAAGCAACATAGACGTGTGGCAGAAACATCTAGATGATCTTTTTGACGATCACTTTCCCTGTTTGAAAGACCCGCACGCAGCTTCCCCTTGTTCTTGGCATATTAAATAGCCATGTTGCTTATCTCATCATTTGTACAAATACGCTTTGACATATCAATCAAATTATAATGGAAACAGTTTGCGGCCCAACATAAGTGGCACTGGCTTACTCCTTCATTATATTTAAACTTTTTTAATTGTACCCATACATTTTGGTAGGACTTAACGCACCAAGGGCTCCTTTACGCTCCATATGTTGGCAACAAGTTCGAACACTTTTCACAGTACAATTCGGTGCCCTGAATATTGCATTATATGCATTGGCTCTAAATCATGTCTTTGGTCAATAGGTGGGTTGGCCGGCTCCTGTGCTTGCTACCTTACGTTCCGTTTTATCGGCTAGGGTAGTCAAGGGAGAACTACTGCGATTGTGTTTACGGTTCATCCGGATAAACACCTCAGTAGAGAAAGCCGAAAACTGACTGTCATGATGCGGCGAGAGCTGGTCAGCTATTTGGTGGCTAAAATCTCTTGCGATTTTTTCCTCATTAAGCGACGGATCGGCTTCCACCCGATCAGGTGTTTACAGCCCCTAGTTCGGATAAACAAACTAGGGGCTGCACCTATACTCCTATTTGTCAAACTCCTATGGCTAAGTGAGGGTGATAAAGCCACATAGTCTGATTGCCTTGTTCGATGCACTAAATACCTCCTTCAAGGACCAAAATCTTGGGTCAAGTGTGTTTAGGTTCCAATCCGAACACCCCCGTACTATCTACGTGGGGGATGAAGCCCACGACTGGCCAACTCTCAGATTTAAATAAACGGCCGCACAGGAGGAAATATTTTCGAAAACAATATGCAATATATTACATATAGGCTAAGTTCCATAATACAGGATTGGATAAACACAAATACATTCATTCAAAGATAATGTCCTTCACACACTGGGCCACTACAATGCGGGACCCTTCCAGGTCGTCATCAAAATAGCGCTCGAGCGTGCGGTGCTCTTTGCCCTCGGGCGGCCCCTCGATCGCAAGCTTGACGGCGTTCATCTTCGCCCACTGCACCTTGACACGGGCGAAGGCCATCCGCGCACCTTCGATGCAGACCGATCGCTTTATGGCATCAAGCCGAGGGCAGGCATCGACTAGCCACTTCACGAGCCCGAAGTGGCTACTGGGTACGGCTTCGGCAGGCCATAGATGGATTATTAAATCCTTCATGGCCAATCCGGCCACCCTATGCAGTTCGGACATCAGTTTCAGCTGATCTCTGAGGGCCACGGATGCTCTGGTGCAAGGTATTGCGACCAGAACAGCTTCTCCGACGAGCTCCCCTCCTTGGCTCGGAAGAACTCCGCGGCATCATCCACACTGCGAGGCAGATCCACAAACGCTCCTGGAGAACTCCAAATCCGGGTCAGTAACAGGTACCTTTTCTTCACAAATTTGCTCTGCATAATAAAGATCTTACCCGCCACAATTTGTTTGGCCTCCTGGACTTCCCGGAGGGCGCCCTGGGCTTCAACCCGGGCCTCTTGTGCACTTTGGCAGGCCTTAGCAGGTTTGGACTCTTGGTCCGCAACCTTGAGCTCCAAGGACTCACACTTCTTTACGGCGTCCTCGAGCTCCTGCTGGACCTCCCAGACCCTTGGCTCGTGTTTTTTGCGGGCGGATTGTTCCTTCTCCGCCTTCTGCTGGGCCTCTCTCAGAGCCTTCTGGAGGGACTCCACCTCGGCCATAGCTCCTATGAAGCATCATATTAACATGATCAACACAAACAATTCTTATCATTTTAATGATCTGAATAGGTCATTACATACCTTGCTTGTACTCAAGCTGTTTTTTGACGCGGCCAAGCTCTTCACTGGCCTGCTCCAGCCTCTGCTTCAGTTCGGCTACTTCGGCAGAATGGGAGGCCACGGCCAGCATCGACAAGTGCTTATTCACATATACATATATGATTAGTTTCCTACAAAAATTATTCAATCCTCTGTCCGACATTTCTTTTCGAACACCGAACAGGGTCTCAGGGGCTATTGTCTGTACTACAGCGTTCCTTTTGCATAATTGCGTCACATACCTCAAAGCATGTTAGAAGGCTGGCGCAGGCTTCGGTTAGTCCACTCTTAGCGGACTGAACCCTCTCAATCACCGTACCGATAAGGATATTGTGTTCCTCTACAAGGGAAGCACCTTGGAGCGCTTCCAGTAGAGTATCTGATGCCTCTGGATGGATAGAGGTCACGGGCAGAATAGGTGCACCTCCTTCTTTCGAAGGAGGCTACTAACCTGATTCCGGAGCCGTAAGGGCCACCGGAATGGTATTCGGCTGGGGCCCGAATTGGGTATGCCATCGTCGCCAGTCTCTAGGGGGGTCTGCTCCCCCATGTGTCCGACGGCAGAGGTTTCACCCTCAGGCACCACCTCGGCGGCCTCCTGTACCTCTCCTTGGCCTCGGAGGGTCCTTCAGGACAACACTTCAGCGTCGTCTGTAGTCTTGGGGGAGGAGGCCGGCGGAAGCGACCCGATGTCCATCACCTTTGGATCCAGCGAATTCCCCGAAGATGAGGATCGCTGGAGGTGAGCGAGAGCCAGACTGCAGCACATGATTCAACATATTAGAACCACGAAGTAAAAAAGCTTTATATATATGTGTGTGAGTGCCTTTGAGTACTTACGATCCGGCCAGGGGCTTCTTCTTGCGATGCCACTCGAGGCTGCTGTCAGTGTCCGATTCAGAATCGTCCGCAAGGGAGACTCTCCCTTTCTTGGACGCCTCTGCCTCCAGATCCGTGGAGGCCTCCCTTTTTTCCTTCCCCCCTCATGGGGAGAATTGCTTTCCTCCTCTTCCTCGTCGTTCTCGGTGGGGGAGGAGTGGGTTTCGGCGTCTTCCTGGCCCTTCTTCATGGCCTTCTTCTCTGGCGCCTGGTTGGGCATCGGGACCAGCATCTTCATCAGGAGCGGGATAGCTGGGTTTTCGGGCAACGGAGCCGGACATTGGATCCGCTCCGCCTTCTTTATCCAGCTCTAAAAAGACAAATGGAGAAACTTAGACATCTTCCTTGGATGCATAGGAAGAGATACACCTTGAAGTATGAAGAACTTACCGGACTGGCTAGATGGGTCAGGTCATATCCACGGTCCTTGGACGTCTGCGTCCATGTATGATTGGCCTTGAAAAGCACCTTCCAGATATCTTTGTGCTTGGAGCCGAAGAAGTGTTGCAAGGTCTGGTGCTTGGCCAGATCAAACTCCCACATATGGCAAGTCCCGCTTTGGCATGGAAGGATCCGGCGAAAAAGCATCACCTAGATCACATTGACGATCCTGATGTTCTTGTCCACCATGATCTTGATGCGCGTCTGCAGCGCCCATATCTCGTCTAATGACGACCAGTCCAGGCCCTTTTTTAGCCAGGAGGTAAGCCGCGTTGGGGGCCTGGACTTGAATTCGGGAGTCGCGGCCCAGGTAGTGTTGCGGGGCTCAGTTACATAGAACCACTGCTTCTGCCACCCCTTGACGGTGTAAACAAAGGTGCCAGTGGGCCATGTGACATTTGATAGTTTGCTCACCATGGCACCTCCGCACTCCGCATGTTGACCATCCACCACTTTCGGCTTCACATTGAAGACCTGCAGCCATAATCCGAAGTGGGGTGGGATGCGGAGGAAGGCCTCGCACACGACAATGAATGCCGAGATGTTGAGGAAAGAATTCTGGGCTAGATCGTGGAAATCTAGCCCATAGTAGAACATGAGTCTATAGACGAAGGGGTGGAGGGGAAATCCTGACACGCGGATGAAGTGGGGGATGAATACCACCCTCTCATTGGGCTCTGGGGTAGGGACGATCTTCCCCTTGCCGGAAGCAGGTGGGCGATTCCTTGGGCCAAGTACCCCGCTTCCTGGAGCTCCGTGATGTTCCCCTCCGTGACGGAGGAGGCCATCCACTTGCCCTGCGTTCTGGATCCGGACATGGTTTGGAGTGCTTTTTGGAGGCAGAAAAGATGGAAGCTTGGGTGCTGGAGCTCGAGAATGGATGGGCAGAGAGGAAGAAGGTGTGGGTGAAAGACTGGATCTTTATCCTCTTATAAAGGCAGTGAATATCAAGCGCCTCCCCACTCGCCTTAAAACTCGCTTATTCCCCAAGGGTCGTGCGGATAACGTGGTTGGGTTACCCACGTCCATATTGATGAGAATCCCGCGATAAGGGGACACAATCTCTTCTTCGATAAGACGTGCCAATGAAAATCGCACCTCGAAATATGGAGCGGGAAGCTAAAAAGCGGTTCGAAATAATGACCGGGCAGGGACGTAATGTCTCGCTACCAAAAGTTGTCAGTAGATGGGACTTGTGAAATATTATACTCTTTGTGGCTATAAGTGGTGCCTGTCTTGTAGAGCTAGACACGTTTTCTGTGTTCGGGAACTACTTTGAAGTACTCAGAGGAGGAACCCGCCTTGTAAGGCCGAAGACAATCTATGCGCCGGACACATCGTCGTTGAAGCCTGGTTCAGGGGCTACTGAGGGAGTCCTGGATTAAGGGGTCCTCGGGAATCCGGGCTATGTGACGTGGGCTGCACTAATGGGCCATGAAGATACAAGATAGAAGACTTCCTCCCATGTCCAGATGGGACTCTCCTTGGCGTGGAAGGCAAGCTTACCATGCGGATGTGAATATTCCTTTCTCTATAAACCGACTCTATACAACCCTAGCCCCCTCCGGTATCTATATAAACTGGAGGGTTTAGTCCGTAGAGGCAATCATAATCATATAGGCTAGACAAATGGGGTTTAGCCATTACGATCTCGTGGTAGATCAACTCTTGTAACCCTTATACTCATCAAAGTCAATCAAGCAGGACATAGGGTATTACCTCCATCAAGAGGGCCCGAACCTGGGTAAAACATCGTGTCCCTTGTCTCCTGTTACCATCAATCCTTAGACGCATAGTTCGGGACCCCCTACCCGAGATCTGCCAGTTTTGACCAACAATGCCCCCAAGTGGCATCCCCTCTTTCTTCCAACGACCATCAATATTTTACTTGGAGCTATATTTTTATTCATCACATATCATGAGTTTTGCTTGGAGCGTCTTGTATTATATGACTATTTTCTTGTTTTGCCTTTTATGTTTGTGTCAACTATCTTTGCTGGACACACCTATTTGAGAGAGCCAAAATTATGCTATGATTTGTTAGAATTGCTCTTTATGCTTCACTTAAATTTTTTGAGCAATGGAATTGCTCTAGTGCTTCACTTATATCTTTTTGAGCACGGTGTGCTTTAGTACTTTTGAAGAAATGCTCTAATCATTCACTTAGATTTATTTGAGAGTTATTAAAATTTTGAAGAAATTCTCTCTTGCTTCACTTATATTATTTGGAGAGAAGAAAATTTGTATGCTCATCTTCTTCCCTTAGATTTGTTTGAGCTATCAAAAGCAACATATGCAACTAGTACCAAAGTGATAGATATTCAAGGGGGGTATAATTAAACCTTTCATGAAGATCATTGGACAAAATAAACTCGAGTCTTTGTAATAGTTCTACAATATGATGATATAATATGTGAGTCATGTTGATTAGTAATTATGCTTTAGTAAGAATATTGGTGTTAAGGTTTGTGATTCCCTATGCAAGCAAGAAATTAAATAGTTATGAAACGAAATTACATCATACTTGTGGTGCATTATTTAGTGTTAGTTATGCTTAATGCTCGCTTATGAGATTTTTCGTTTCTTGGTTGGATGCTTCTTAATCTATTTGCTAGCCTTCCCTTGTACTAAGTGGGATTACTACTTGTGCATCCAAAATGCTTAAATCCAGTTTTGCTATATGAGTCCACCATACCTACCTATATGCAATATTCTCTTGCCATTCTAAGCAAATTTGTATGTGCCATCTCTAATTTTCAAAATAATTTCTCTTTTGTGTGCTCGTACTGCTCATGAAATGGTAGGGGGTGGCTGATATTTTTCCATGCTAGATGTGCTATTTTCAAGATGAGTGTTTATTCAATTGTCATCGCACGAGAGTACGACAAAGGTATTAGGGATGACCAGTCCTAAAATGAAAAATGAATTTAATTTATGTTGTCAAATAATAAATTCCTTGGAAAGTGTTGGTATGGACGGCACCTGTGGATATTGTCAGTGTTTTGGGAAGCAGGGTACCCAGACTTGCCTGCCTGCGGCCCATGGCGTGGCTCCATCGACCGCCTGGTACGTCCCATATTTAGCACCTTCAAGACAAGACCCTCGCGAGGCCGACGATGCCAAGACCCCCGGAGGGAGCGTCCTTCCCAGGATGGCTCCCGAGGAGTGGAGATTCCAATGCAGGTGCCCACCTCATGAGGTTGGGGTGACACAAGCCATGATGACCAAGGCCAGGCAGGCGCCAGCGGGCATAGAGCAGCAGGTATCCTCTTTGGTGCTAAGGAAGCAAGCACAGACGCTGGGTCCCGAGGAATCACCCAAAAGATTCCATTCATGTGGAACAATACCATGACCGCCAGGAAGGCATGACAGATGTCGTAACCGAGCCACCATGGCGTCACGTCTAGAAGCTTTGCAGGCGAAGACCACCTTTCGTCAGGATAAGATGTACTACTTGTCCCCCTTCAAAATTGTCCACTATGGGATCCCTTCCCGCCTTCGCTTGGAGGAAGAGGACCAAGGCCACTATAAATATAGCTTAGCCACCACCATAAAAAGGGATTGAATCCTCAGCTCACACCCACACAAGAACAGACCTCGTGAGGTTGTTCTTTCTATGTACTTGTTCATCCTCAGCCCCTCGCGAGGCTAATCCACCCCAAAGCAGGAGTAGGGTCTTACACCGCAAGGTAGACTGAACCTGGGTAAACTATTATGTCCCTTTCCTTTCTTGTTCATCGAGCTAGGCCATGGAGGTGATGAACTGGTTGGCTGGAGAGACTGGGTTCTTCACACACGCCCCAGAGTTCGAACCTTCCTTGGGTTTGCGGAGCCCTGAATCCAACATTTGGCGCACCAGGTAGGGGCGTGTCGAAGCTTCTCCTCCACTGTTCGCTCCACCGTCGTTCCGTCGTTCCCATGGCTGACGCTCGCCATGTTCGTGCCTAGCGTCGGGCTGCTTGTGTCCCTCAGATGGCACCTGTAGGCAACTACCCACCTCACTGCTCTGCCTCTCCGGTGGCTAACACTGCCATCGACCCCACCGCCTGCGAGCAGCAGGACTCGTCGCTGCCACCGTCTGTGCGTCGTGACAGCCGCATCGCGACTCCTTCTCCCACTCCGGCCATGACGTCGTCTTGCCATGTTCAACGTGGGCCGGCGAACGGCAGGCTACGCTTCTGCTCTGTCGTCTGGACAATGATCTCTACGAGGATTGGTTGGGCCGCGTCGCCGATCTCGTCAGCGACGTTGGAGAAGCTCCTGCGTCGTCTCGCTCGCTGCCTCCACCGCCGCCTTAGGCGGTCAACGTGGCCCACGGTGCACCTCCTCCTCCCCTTCGGCGTGAGGCCCACCTGCGCGACCTGCCGCACAGGGCGCCAGCGAATGATGAAGAAAGCTGCCAGGTGGTGTAGGGGCCTCAAGGAGAGGCACATGCGCTCCAAGAACCGCCACATCAAGACCGGCAGAGGCGGTATCACACGGGCATCAATATCAGGCTCCCCCTCCGTGGCAGGCCCCTGTGAGTGCGGCAGGATGTCGTGCATTCACCCCAGAGTTGCGCCGCGTCGTCTGGCCCGACAAGTTCAAGCCTGATCTGCCTCCGCACTATGATGGCACCCCCGACCCTGCTGAGTTCCTCCAACTCTATGAGCTAAGCATCGAGGCGGCGAACGGCGATGAGAAGGCCATGGCGAATTGGTTTCCATTGGCCCTCAAAGAAGGCGTGCGGTCGTGGCTCCTGAACCTCCCGGTGGGATCGATCTCCTCTCGGGACGAGCTATGCGAGCGCTTCATGGCCAACTTCCAAGGTACTTGCGACCACGCCCTTGCTGCAGGCGACTTGCGGCGCATCAAGCAGCAGCCAGGAGAGACCTTGCACAAATACATACAGCGCTTCACCAACGTTTGCCTCAAGATCCCTAAGGTGTCAGACGAGGCCATCATTTCAGCGTTCACTGATGGTGTCCGGGATGTCAAGCTGAAGGAACAACTCACCATACACAAGGACCTGCGGGCGGCTCTGGAGATGTTCGACATGGCAACTAGATGCGCGAGGGTTGAGGAAGGTCGCCTCTCCCTCCTTGAGCTCCCAGAGGCCGATCCTGGAGACATGAAAGCCAAGGCCAAGGACGTGAAGTGCAAGGGCCTGGCTGTGCTCGTGGCCAAACCTAAGATGAAGCGCGGCTGCGACCACCCCGAACCCTCCAAGGGCAGCCCCCCATTCTGTGTTTTCCACAACGTCCACAACCACAACACCAACGACTGCTAAGAGCTCAGGGCCATCCGCGATGGGCGCCTACGCCGACGGCCTGAGCACGACGACCGTAGCTATGGCCGCGGAGGAGGCTGTGGTGGAGGCCGCTGGGACAACCGCGGCCCCCGCCAGGACTGACGTGATTAACCTTGTGAGGACTGCTAGCAGGGCCAGCCTCGCGAGGACCCTTGGAGGGCCCAGCCTCGTGAGGACCGTCCTCAGGGCAACGCCGACCTTCCTCCGCTGCTGCCACCGCCAAGGAGGAACGATGACCACCACCAAGATGATGGGGTCGGGGGCTTCCAAGAGCCTCGCGCTATTTCCTGCATCCTGGGTTGCGCTCAGGCCGGTGCCTCCCATTGCATCTTCAAGCAGTTCACTCATCAGGTGAACACGGCCCTACCCAAGCTTGAGGCATCGCGTCCCCTCAGGTTGTCCAAGTACTCCATCACCTTCAACTCTGCGGATCAGCTCAAGAGTGCAGCCATTGCTGCATGCTCCCAATGCTCTTCTCACCGACCATCAGCAATGTTCCCATCACCAAGACACTCATCGATGGTGGCGCGGGATTGAACATCCTCTCTGCTGAGACGTTCGAGAGGCTCTAGGTGCCCTACGACCAGCTCCTCCCCACCAAGCCCTCCTCAGTCATGACCGATAGCTCCACTACCCCCCTGGGGTAGATTCGCCTCCCTGTCACCTTCGGTAAGCGCGACAATTATCGCACCGAGCTCATCGACTTTGACGTCGCCCACATTCTTCTTCCATACAACGCCATCCTTGGGTATCCAGCTCTCGCCAAGTTCATGGCAGTGACTCACCACGGCTACAACGTCCTCAAGATGCCAGGAAGCGGTGGAATCATCACGGTCACCTGCGATGAGAAGGACACAGTGTGCTCCCTTGAGCGCGCCTACCAGGCCGCGGCGGTCGAGAATTCAGATGACGAGGGTGCCGTCCGTCATCCTGAGGCCATCCCCAAGAAGAAGAAGTAGCTACTCCCCATAGGTACTCAGGAGGCTGGGGTCTCTGATGATCATGCATCAGGCCCCACGCCCACTGCTGGGCCGCCCTTCCCTCTCGCATAGGAAGGTGCGCCCTACGCCCCTCTCAGGACGGGCTTGGGGGCTCTCGTCTGGAGGGCTTCTGACCTGGCAAGCGTCACGAGGGAGACGTTCAGGCACCATGTGGATGCGTGTTTCACAGCACACTTCCATGAGTAGGGCGCAGGGCGCGAGGCACCAGGCGCTCGGAGTTCATCACCAAGGCAATCGAAGAGCTTCATGAGGCGCGAGCCATGCGCGGCGAGCGTCGCCCCGCCCCGCACTGCTCAGCGCAACTGCTGCCCTTGACATGGGTGGCGTGCTGCGTGTCTGCATCAACATTCTAGGGCTCAATAGGGTTGCTTCTCAGGAGCTATTCTGGCCGTCCCGCGTTGGACGGAGTGGGGGCTGCCCCCGCAGCTATGTCTGCATGCCGTTCAGCCTACTGAACATGGCTTCCACGCACCAGCGCTACATGCAGGGAGTTCTGACGGCTCACGACGCCAGGCGCCAGGCAATCCTGACGGAGGAGATGCTGGACCCTCGCGAGCCTCATGGACCTCCGGAGCCCCCATGAGGCTCAGGAGCCAGACGAGTCGTGAGGAACGACCTCTTCAGCGCACATCTTCAGCTGCCCCAACACTTCTTCAATGATGGTGCCAGGTGACTTTTTTGTTTGTTTAGTTGAGGGCGCCCCTCGGGATGCATTATCCTCAAGCTATATGGGTCCGTCTCTGCAGCATGTATCGTTTTGCACATATATCAAAACTGGCCTTACCCTTTCATGAATGGAGTTATATTATCACATGCATGTCTTCTGGTTCGCCACCATGAATGTCGTGCGCCCTCACAACTCCACCCGCGACCGCCTCATGATTAAGGACTGGCACGGCGTCTGTGCTCGGGTCAGTTCCTGCAGCGTCGCTAAACCCAAGTGGCCGAGCTCTGTCTCGTGGGCCAGCTCCCATGTATGTCACCTCTTGTGGTCCTTGGTGCCTTGTTCTTGCATGAGCTAATCGAGAGTGGATGAGTCAGGGTGCATGACCCGGTGCCTCGACGCCGTGGGAGCCGCGCGCCGGTTGTCTTTCTTTAGGATTGCTGCATGAGAAGACCGGGCACGGTGTCTATGCTTGGGTCCATCCCTGTAGCATTGATAAAACCAGCGGGTGAGCTATGTCTGGCAAGCCGACTCTATTCACGTCACCTCCTGGGGTCGTTGGTGTTTGGTCGTCCCATGCGATGTCCTCCAGAGATTCACTCGGCACAGGCCACCTAAACATCTCGTAGGACCCTTACAATTGTTCCGAACCAAAATTCACGCACAACCCGCCTTGAGGTAGGGCCTCGTGAGTCCCATGCTGGCTCACGGGTGCCCATATACACCTCCTCCAGTCCTGTCGTGCAAGCCACATGTCAGTACGGGGCTATACATGCCTTGGAGTCTACCCCCAGAGGGAGCTCCCACCCACGCACCAGTGGAAGCCCCATGCTCCGCGCTGGCGGATGGCGCGATCAAGGAGCGGCTATGCCCACACAAGAGTGGAAGCACCATGCTCTGTGCTTGTGAATAAACATTTGAGGGTGCCCTAGAAGCTGCAGCAACCTCGGGAGGGGCACTAGGCTCGCTGTCCGGCCTCACCATGCCGCTTTCTCTACGGGAGGGCCGCGCGAGGGGGCTGGGCACGGGGGCTGCGCCCAGGTCACGCCTGGCGCATGCCACCTCACCAGGTCTCTTGCAACTGGTCTTCTCGCGACCCTCCCAGGCAAAAGCTGGCGAGGAAAGGTATGGGGGCTCCATATAAACCCAGACGCTACTCGCATTTCCTTCATGAGGGTTGTTCGTACATCAAGGGGGAACCCTGAGCATCGCGACTCAGGGGCCTCATTGGTCACGTAGCCCCTCACCCCTTGGCCTCGTCCTATTGATCCGGACGCCCCAATGGTGGTTGAGGTATGCGCGGGGCCGGGCCCTGCCGACGCAAAACACTAGGCAAGCAGAAAGGAAATCAAGCACGGAAAGAAAATGGCGGAGTCCTAGCAAGTTATTTCGAAACATAATGTCCCACAAGTTCAAGTAGAAGTTCTCACGCCTCCACGAGGTATGATAAATGTTGCAGGGTCTAACTAGGAGGAAGCGAGGCCATCACCTCAGTTGCCGATGTCGCCCACCATGGGGAGCTCGTCATCGACAACGCCGCCACCATCTTCACCTCCCGCTCTAGTCACCGCAGCCGCGGGGGTCGATGCAGAGGAACTTCTCCAGTAGGGTTTCCACCTGCTTCTTCACGGCCTCGGTAGCAGTGTTGCGGGACTCAGGAGTAGGGATGAAAACGGAGCGGAAATGGACAGAACTGAGTGCTACCATATTTGTTTTCATATATTTTTGCAGAAGCGGAAATGAATACAGAAACCCCGAAAATGAATACGAAAACAAATACTACTGAAAACAAACACGGAGCGAATACAAAGCGGACACGGAAACAGAAGAGGGCATTTGACCGGAAGCTAAAAAAAGCCCTTGAACCTTAGAGAAATACAAACAAAACACAAGAAAATTTAATTAATTGTTAACATGGCTACAAAAAAATATCATTATGTTAGCAACTTAGCGTAGTATTGTAGTAGTACTGGACAATTACGTATAGGGTCAAGCTGAGTACATGTGTAGTAGTAAAAGTTGGGCTAAAATGATCCATTCTACTCATTGCATACTTGTGTGTTGTTTAGTGGTTAAACAACAAAGTAGCCATATGTCTATAGTAAAAACGGAAATTCCATATTCACGGAAACGGAAAGTTCTATTTCCATGCATATTCCACCGGAAAACACCGTTCCATTTTTGTTTCCGTTTCCACATAAAAAATTCCACTTCCATTTCCATTTTGCAAATTTCCGTTTTCGTTTTCATATTTCCTCTCTGTTTCCATTATTCCTCCACAAAAGCGGAAAGATTCCACTCCATTTTCATCCCTACTTCGGAGCCACCGGGTCGATCAGCGCACCAAGGTCGAAGCTTGGGTCACGGAGATGGAGGTGGCTGAAGACACGCGTCGCGGTCGTGGTGAAAAGCGCGTTGCACTCCCCTTCACTACAAAAAAATACACTTCCGTGATGATACGTGTTTGTCGCAGTAGGTCGCGTTTTTGTCATGCATGTACATCCATGACGATTTTATGACAGAATTAAGATAGTCATACCTGTGCTGTCGTAGAAGTGTTCCATGACATTACCAAAATTATCATCACGGAAGTGTCCACTTCCATGACGATAAATCGCGCGTCACAGAAGTGCTTTCGTCAAGGGTGGCCGACACGTGGCATCCACCGTAATGGAACACCGTTAAGCTATCGGGTCCGGTTTTGGATCCGATAACCCGTTAACAGCCCCGACCAATGGGGATTTTTCACGTGTAAAATCATCATTGGCTGGAGGAAACACGTGTCGGCTCACCGTTGGGACAGATGTTATCCACTCATTGGACCCAAGGCGCCTATGATACGTCGACACGTGGCATGGCCCAACAGAGGCCCATTCCGGTGAAAAGGCCGGCCCGTTTGACTTGGTCAAAAGGTGGCGGGCCGGCCCATGGAAAGCCTGTTAATGGCATGTTCGCATATAGCCCATTTAGAGTCCGCTAATTCACGGCCCGTTGCGGCCTACCAGAATTAGGCCCAGTAGCGTCATCTGGGTCATCCAATATGATTCCAACCCGTTGTAACTTCTAGCCCATGTATCGCCCATGACATATTTCGGCCGATATGAGTCCCTTTGTAACTCTTGGCCCATTAACGGCCCGTGGTGAAACCGGCCCGTAATGAAGAGTGTATCGCTTTATACCCATTAGCGGCCCATTATTCCATTGGGTCGTTTTCAGCCCGTGTTACCTTTCAGCCTTCTCAGAGCCCATTTATTCTTGGCCTCATTTCCAGCATTCGGTTACTTACGGCCCGTTACTGGCCTTTTCTGCTTGTGGGCCAAATTCAGCCCGTGGATACAGACAGCCCGTTTGTGGCCCGTTAATCTGTTGGGCCATTTTCATAGCAGCATCAAATACGGCCTATTAACGGCCCGTTATGGACAGCCCATAAAACGTACGATTTCCACTCTAGCCCATTTACGGCCCCTTATACGGCCCGTACAAGGCCCATAGATGAGACGGCCCGTAGAAGGCCCATTGATCCGACGACCCATAGAAGGCCCATTGATCCGACGGCCCATAGAAGGCCCATGGATCCGACAGCCCATAGAAGGCCCATGGATTCAACAGCCGATAGAAGGCCCATGGATCTGACAGCCCATAGAAGGCCCACGTGTAATGCCCCGAGACCGATGCGCCAGGTGTCTTCCAGTTTTTCACCGTCATTGTCATGTCGTTTGCTTGCATGTTGCATCTTTCCATGTTATCATGTGCATTGCATCATCATGTTTTCAAAACTTGCATTAGTCCAGGTCTCCCAGTTCCGTCTGTTGTCCGTTCTGAGCCTAGACACACTTGCACGCGTCCGCGGCATGTCCGAAATAGTATTTTATAAGTGGCCGGAAAATGTTCTCGGAATGGGATGAAAGTTCGCGTGTGGCCTTATTATAGTGTAGATAGCTCGCCTGTCAAGTTTCATCGCATTCGGAGTTCGTTTGACGCCCCAACGATTAACTATAGCGATAATATAGTCGGTCAAATCGTTGGACGTTTTCGATCTCCGAACTGCTGCCGGGCCCTCTCTCTCTCTCTTCTCTCTTCTCAGCCTCGCCACAGCCCACCTAGTCCGTCCACCTACCCCTCTTCGCGTCCAGATTCGTCCGATCCGATCGCACGGTCCAAAAACCCTCTCTACGCAGTGCATCGAACCCCTCGCGTGCGCGTCCGAAAGTTGTCCCGAACCCGACCCGAGCAGTTGTGACCGATGGATCCGGATCATCTCCAAACATCCCCTAATTATCTTCGTTTTTCTTTTTGGACTCCCCTAACCTTTTATTCTTAATCGTCCGATCCCGATCCGATGATATAGATCCCCTCCTATTACCTACATGCTATATATAGCCCCCTAACCCTAAATTTTAAGCCTCCTTTCTCATCCACCCATCGACACCGCCGCCACACTCAAATCTCCATCGGGGTCTCCCCCTGCCCGAGCCACCCAACCAGCCTCCTTCATCCTCGGGATTCCTCCCAATCCTCTCTCCCAACCAACCAGCATCCGAGGCCTCCTCGATCCACCCAACAAATCAGCTCCGCAGCTTCCCTGCTCCCCTCGCGCTCGGGCATGCAGCCAGCCGAGTGCCCAGCTCCAGATCGAGAAGGGGGCTCGATCTCGAGCTTCTCAAGCCGCCAGCGACCAGGGGCCCTTCGTTGTGCCCCTTTTATTTCTCCTCCTTCCCCTGTTTCTTTTTTTGTCTCTCTCTCAAAGTCTCATCTCTCTCTCTGTCTGTTCGTGCAACAGGAGTTCTGCCTCGACACCATGGCCATCGCCCCGCTTCTTCGAGACCAGTCGCTGTTGATCTGCTACCATGCCGCCTCCCGCCGTCGTCCGCAAGACAGGAGCCCGAGCTCCTCCTTCCCGAGTCAGCAGCGCCCGGATCCAGGCCGCAACGAGCGGAGCCCCGATGCCCGTCCGCCTGAGCGTGCCCCGCCTCAACCTCGGCGGTGACCATCGGCGCCGCCGCACAACGAAACGAGTTCCATCCCCGAACGCCATGGCCGCCTCCGACCTGAACTCCTCATGCGCCCGCACCTACCGCCATGGATGCCCGAACCAAACTGCTTCCTCGACCTTCAGGCCACTCGGACGCGCCCCTGCTTCCTCGACTGCCTGACCCCGTCACGCCCGAGCCGCACGGGAGACGAGTACCCCGTTGCAGCACTCGACCCCCCGCTCGTCTTCCCGCCCGGACGGCCGCCTCGCCAGCATCCCAGGGCTCGTCTCCGCCGATGCTGCTACTCTGAACCTCGTGCCCCACTGTTGTCTGCTTCGTTCAGTCGAGCAGAGCGCTCGCCCAGGCTGTTGACACGTCGCCCTTCCGTGTGGGCTGCCGCATCGCCTGCAGGCCTTCCAGCGCTCAAGGCCCATCCGAAATCCAGCAAGGCCCAGCTCCCTTGGCCCATGGTGAGACGCCCCCCAGCAGCGCCTCTTTTTTCTTTTTCTTTTTCTCAGTTGGCCCAACTTGCACCAGATTCGGCCCATAGATGTTTTTTTAGTTCTGTGAATTTACTAATTTTCCTTCACATGCATAATTACAGTATATGCCATCATTTTAAAAATGCTCACACCTAAATAACCGTGCATCGGATTTAAACAAACTTAACATGAAAGTTGCTTAGGATTTTGTCTAGTTTCATAATATGTCACTTTCATCCATGTTTAAAATGTTTAATATGATGTTTGCATATATTTTCCCATATTGCCATGTAAAATGGGTTAATTCATAACTTTTTAACCGTAACTCCGAATTTAATAAACTTTATATGTAAATGGGGTGGAAAAATGCCTAGTTTAACATGGTGGAACCTCTTTGCATGTTTAACAACTCTAAAATATGACTTAGGGCAGAAAATTACCAAACCTTAAAATATGCACATGAGGAGTTTTCCGGACTTATTGTTTTGTTGTTCCGGCCTCATTTAAACTTGCCTAGATAGATAGTTTCATTATGCTTCACCTCTTGCCATGCTAACAACATTTAATATTGTTGAGTACATAAAAGAGATCGAACTAAATAAGTAATGTGGTGTTCCGTCAATATGCAACAGAGTTGCATGTTCAGCTCCACTTAATTTGTAGGATTGTTTGTGCATTTTGCCATGCCATGCTTCATTAATCCGGACATGCATCATACTTGGTTGTGCATCATGCCTTGTTCATGTGTTGGTTGTTTACTATGTTGTTTGCTCCTTTCCGGTGTTGCTTCTTCGGGTTGGATCCGGTAACGTTGTGTTTGTGAGGATTCGTTCAACTTCGTCTGTTTGTCTTTGTCATGGACTCGTTCTTCTTCCTTGCGGGATCTCAGGCAAGATGACCATACCCTCGAAATCACTTTTATCTTTGCTTGCTAGTTGCTCGCTCTTTTGCTATGCCTATGCCGCGATACCTACCACTTGCTTATCATGCCTCCCATATTGTTGAGCCAAGCCTCTAACCCACCTTGTCCTAGCAAACTGTTGTTTGGCTATTTATCGCTTTGCTCAGCCCCTCTTATAGCGTTGCTAGTGGCAGGTGAAGATTGGAATTTGTTCCATGTTGGAACATGGATATTTTGTTGGGATATTACAATATCTCTTATTTAATTAATGCATTTATATACTTGGTAAAGGGTGGAACGCTCGGCCTTATGCCTGGTGTTTTGTTCCACTCTTGCAGCCCTAGTTTCCGTCATATCGGTGTTATGTTCTCGGATTTTGCGTTCCGTACGCGGTTGGGTTATAATGGGAACCCCTTGATAGTTCGCCTTGAATAAAACTCTTCCAGCAAGGCCCAACATTGGTTTTACCATTCGCCACCTAGCCTTTTCTTTCCCTCGGGTAGGCCTTCCCAAGGGTCATCTTTATTTAAACCCCCGGGCCAGTGCTCCTCTGAGTGTTGGTCCAACTTGTCAGCCGCCGGTTGCCACCAGGGGCAACTCTGGGCTAGCCTACCGGAAGTTTGGACAATCCGGCGTGCCCTGAGATATGTGCAGCTCCTATCGGGATTTGTCGGCACAGTCGGGTGGCTTTGCTGGTCTTGTTTTACCATTGTCGAAATGTCTTGTAACCGGGATTCCTAGCCTGATCGGGTCTTCCCTCCAGAAGGAATATCCTTCGTTGACCGTGAGAGCTTGTGATGGGCTAAGTTGGGACACCCCTGCAGGGATTTGAACTTTCGAAAGCCGTGCCCGCGGTTATGGGCTGTCGGAGTAAATAGCCATGGGTAGCCTAGCCGGCTTCCCCCGGCACTTCTGAAAAAGTTGCGAGCCTGCCTGGCTCACAAGTATCCGAGACATGGGGCCGCCTTCCCCTAGCCGGCTATGATCAAGGCCGGCTTTCGGAAGGCGGTCCGACTTTGGCCCTCATGAGAAGGCCGACTCCAAGAAACCGGCTGTGAGAAGGCCGATTCCTTCGAGCCGGCTCCCCGTAAAGCAGTCAAGACCGTACCCACAAAGTTTGCGCCCACCTAATGGCGGTGCGACGGGGCGTGGCTACAGGAGAGCCTGCCACCCCCGAATCCCGGGGCACGCCTAGCACAGTGCACCGTACGAGGTAGGCGTGACCCGTCCGGTGCAGCACTGTTGCCATGTTGACCCTGGCGTCATCCACGACGGGCCGCCAGCGTGGCCCACAGGCGGTGGGCCCCTTAAAGTAGAGAGATGGCCGAAGGCGGCCACGCTTCCAACCAGCCGGCCCGAGACGGAGCCGGCTCCCCGCAGCCGGCTCGCCGCCTCCCTCGAAGAGGACGCCCCATTAAGGAGACAAGACGCGGTAAGGTTACAGCGATCGCCCGGCAGGCGGCGGCACTGTAGCCACGCTTACCACGATGAAGCTCACGTCAGCAAGATGAAGCCACAGTAACCAAGGAGTTGGCAGCCGGCGGGACCCACCAGTCGGCGGGCCCCAGCAGCCGGCGCAGAAGCCGGCGAGCGCAGTCACAGACGGCTGGGCCCCACGCCCAGCCGGATTACCATTGTACCCTCGGGGGGTAGGCTTATATAAACCCCCCGGGGCACCCATGCAAAGGGTTCGACCCCCTGCTAGTTCTAGGCACCACACAAGGAGAAGAAGCAGGCTAGCCGTGCCCTTTCTTCCTCCTCCCCCAAAACAGCTCCAGGAGCGTTGTGTAGCTACTTGATTCATCGAGTGATCATGCGGAGACCCCGCAGAGCAGCAGTAGGGGTGATATCTCCTCGGAGAGCCCCGAAGCTGGGTAAGATCTGCCGGCGTGCGCGTCCTCGCCTCATCCCGCTTCCAGGCACCGGCGATGTATTACTGGTTCCCACAAAGATAAGCCACCCGTTGGCATATGTCGCACCCACCACCCGACATTTGGCGCCCACCGTGGGGCCAGGCGCACCGTCGTCCGGAGACCTGTTCTGGACGGGAACCCTCTTCCTCCCTAGCGAGCGTAGCCAGCCCGGCACGCCCGATGGCGCTTGCCACGACGCGCTGCAAGGCATCACCAGCATCTGCGCGGCAAGCGGCCCCGCCGATCTCCCCGACGAGACCTTCATCCCCGACGAGCTCGCCTCCGATGCGGGCACTGACCGCCTCGCCAACCTTCTCGGCCAGCTCCATGTCTCCAGCGAGCCCGCTGCGAACCTGGAGTTGGTTGGTTCCACCGACCCGATGCCTGTCGACTCCGACACGGCCTCCTACGACGCCTTCCCCACCAACGTCGCGATCTACAACGACCCGCTTCCTCGAGCCGACGGCCACGATGCTGTCGCCGCCGAAGTGATGGTTGTCGGCCACGGCGGCCCGGCTGACGAGAGCGCCCGCGACGCCTCGCGCGCGGCGGCCCACGACTTGTCCACTCCTCTCCCGGCTGACGCCGACGACGAAGCACTGGAAGCACGCCGCCTCGCTCTCCTCGCGGAGGGCCGGAGGCTGGCCTCCGTAAGACGCCTCACTGAGGCCTACCGGCGCGAGGCTGACCGCGCCGCCTTCGGCACGTCGGCCCCGGGCGGGCCAAGCCGGGCCGGCCTTATCAAGCAACGCGGCGCCGTCATCGCCGACACACTGGGAGTAGATCGTCCGGTCTATGCCACTCCGCTTGAGAATTTGCGTGCCGCCCAGGCGGCCGTAGACGAGCTGGACGGCCTGGAAGCCGAAGACCTCCCCCACATGACCCGGTGCATCCAGCAGTTGATTGATGCCGCCACGCAGCGGCACGAAGCCGATGCTCGCGCGGAAAGCCTTCCCCCGCGCCGAGAACACGGCGCGACGTCCCGGACGCCGACTACGAGCAACACCCGCGTGCGACGCGAGAAGGAACCGGCTACCAGCCGTAGCCGGACCCGGATCTCCATCGAGCGGGACGCGGACGGTCATCCCCGAGCCATGGAGTGGCGGGGCGACCCGCCTCCGCCTCCGCCCCGTGGAGAGAGATATCCCGCCTCACCGCCAGTGGCGCACCCGACTCTCAGCGGCCGGCTGGGCCGCCGCGAAGGAATCGGCGAGAACGACGCCCGTCATCGGCTCGACCGCCTGGCGCGATCCCTGGCGTTGGAGGAAGAAGACGATGTCGGCCCGCCCTGCTTCGGCCCTCGCATCCGCGACGAGCCCTTTCCCAAAGGGTTCTCGCTCCCAAGAGACACGCCCAAATACAACGGCTCCGTGAAGCCGGAAGATTGGTTGATCGACTACTCCACCGCAGTTAGCATCGCCAATGGCAATCGGCGCGTCGCCGTGAAGTACGTGCCCCTCATGCTGCAGGGCACGGCGCGCACCTGGCTCAACAGCCTCAAGCCGCGTAGCATCAACAGCTGGCTAGACTTCACAGAAGCCTTCATCCGCAACTTCACCAGCACCTACAAGCGGGCTCCCAAGCCCAGACAGCTTTCCTTGTGCGTGCAAGGCCCCACCGAGTCCACTCACGATTACCTCACACGTTGGGCCGAGCTCCGCAACTCCTGTGAAGGGGTGCACGAGGTACAAGCCATAGAGTACTTCACAACCGGATGCCGAGAAGGCACCCTCCTCAAGCACAAGCTCCTCTGCGACGAGACGGCTACTCTCGATGAGCTTCTGGACATAGCGGACAAGTACGCTACCGCCGACTCCTCGATGAAGACCGAGCTTCGGGTAGACGCGTCCGGGAAGGTGCTCAACCCGGCGCCCAAGACGCCGGCTGGAGAACCCGGCCGACACCCCAACTCGAACGACAACAAGCGCAAGGGCCCCGCGCCGCCTCCCGCTAGCCGGCAGGTGGCCACGGTCGAAGATGCGCCGCCTGAAGAACGACCGGCGCCCAAGAAGCCCAAGGGCGGCAGGCCGGCTTGGCAGCCCGCCTTCTCCTACGAGCAAACCCTCGACGCCCCTTGCAAGTTCCACAGCGGCGCGAAGCCGTCCAACCACACGACCCGGAAGTGCAACTGGCTCACCCGAATCTCTAAGGGCGAGGGGCTCTTGCCGCCTCCGCCTGCCGGCCCGCCGCCTCCGCCTCCGCCGCCTCCGGCCGCTCGGCCCGCAGTCGGAGCCATGCATGACGAGTTCCCTGATGAGCAAGCAACCTACGTCGTCTTCACCAGCCAGCCCGAAGACCGGCGCAGCATACGCCGAGAGCACCAGGAAGTCAGCGCGGTTGCTGCCAACCCCGCTGGACACATGCATTGGTCAGAAAAGCCCATCAGCTGGAGCCGGGCCGACCACCCAGAGGTGATGCCGTCTCCCGGCTCGTATGCTTTGGTCCTGGAAGCTACCCTCGCAGCGGACAGACGCGCCGCCCGCTTCTCTCGTGTGTTGATAGACGGCGGGAGCAGCATCAACATCTTGTATCGTGACACCCTGGAGAAGTTGAACGTCAAGACAAAATAGCTCACGCCCACACGGACAGTGTTCCACGGCATCGTACCCGGCCTGTCCTGCGCCCCCATTAGCAAAATCAAGATTGATGTACTTTTTGGGGACAAGGAGCATTTCCGCCGGGAAGCAATCTGGTTTGAAGTGGTGGACCTGGAAAGCCCTTACCATGCATTGCTGGGCCGACCTGCCTTAGCCAAATTCATGGTGGTTCCCCACTATGCCTACCTCAAGATGAAGATACCAAGCACCAAAGGCGTCATCACCGTAGCCGGTGACTACAAGAAGTCCTCCGAGTGCGCGGCGGCCAGCAGCCGGCTGGCCGAGTCCCTTGTGATCGCTGAAGAGAAGAAGATGCTGGACCGAGTCGTGGCCATAGCCGGCAAGCAGTCGGCCGTGTCCCCCGACCCCAAGGAGCATGATGCCCAAGGATCTTTTCAGCCGACCAAGGAGACGAAGAAAATACCCCTTGACCCCGAGCATCCAGAGAGGTTTGCCGTCATCGGGGCAAACCTGAACAACAAATAGGAAGGCGAGCTCGCCGATTTCCTCCGTGAGAATTGGGATATCTTTGCGTGGTCCCCCAAGGACATGCCGGGTGTTCCGAGGAAATTCGCCGAGCACAAACTACATGTTCGAGAAGACGCAAGGCCAGTCAGGCAACCCCTTCGCCGGCTGTCGGAGGAGAAACGCAGGATTGTAGGGGAGGAGATAGCCCGGCTCTTGGCGGCTGGCTTTATCATGGAAGTTTTCTTTCCAGAGTGGCTCGCCAACCCGGTCCTTGTGCTGAAGAAGAATAACAAGTGGCGCATGTGTATAGACTACACAAGTCTCAACAAGGCCTGCCCCAAAGATCCTTTTGCCCTGCCAAGGATAGACCAAGTGATAGACTCCACAGCGGGTGCGAGCTGTTGAGTTTTTTGGATGCTTACTCCGGATATCACCAGATAAAGCTAGACCCGGATGACCGCCTGAAGACCGCCTTCATCACGCCGTTCGGAGCCTTCTGCTACCTGACTATGACATTCGGCTTGAGAAATGCCGGTGCCACCTTTCAGCGTTGCATGCAGAAGTGCCTCCTCAAGCAACTCGGCAGGAATGCCCACGTTTACGTGGACGACATCGTAGTGAAGACGGAGAAGCGTGGCACCTTGCTGGAAGACCTCAAGGAAACATTCGAGAACCTGCGCCGGTTCCAAATCAAGCTCAACCTCGAGAAATGCGTGTTCGGGGTGCCAGCCGGCCAGCTTCTAGGCTTCCTGGTCTCCGAACGCGGCATCGAATGCAACCCGGCGAAGATCAAAGCCATCGAGAGAATGGCGATCCCCACCAAGCTTCGAGACATTCAGAAGTTCACCGGGTGCTTGGCCTCCTTGAACCGCTTCATGAGCCGGCTCGGAGAGAAGGCCCTCCCCCTCTACCGCCTCATGAAGAAGAGCACTCACTTCGAGTGGAACGATCAGGCCGACCAAGCTTTCCACGAGTTAAAGAAGATGCTGGCCACGCCGCCTGTCCTCGCGGCACCGACCGAGAAAGAGCCCATGCTCCTTTACATCGCTGCAACCAGCCGGGTGGTCAGCACCGTCATCGTAGTTCAGCGCCCGGAAGAAGGCCGAGCCCAGCCGGTCCAGAGGCCGGTGTATTATTTGAGCGAGGTGCTGTCCGCCTCAAAGCAGAACTACCCACACTACCAAAAGATGTGTTACGGCGTGTACTTCACCGCCAAGAAGCTGAAGCCCTACTTTCAAGAGCATCCCGTCACGGTCGTATGCACTGCCCCGCTAGCCGAGATCATAGGCAGCCGGGATGCATCCGACCGGGTCGCAAAATGGGCAATCGAGCTGGCCCCCTACACGATCTTCTACCAGCCCCGCACCGCCATCAAGTCCCAAGCCCTGGCCGACTTCCTCGTCGACTGGGCCGAGACCCAGTACCTGCCGCCGGCTCCCGACTCCACCCATTGGCGCATGCACTTCGACGGGTCCAAGATGCGCACCGGCTTGGGAGCCGGCATCGTCCTTACCTCTCCCAAAGGCGACAAGCTCAGATACACGCTACAAATCCACTTTGCCGCCTCCAACAATGTGGCCGAGTACGAGGCGCTCATACACGGGCTCCGGCTTGCCAAAGAACTTGGTATTCGCTGGATCCTATGTTATGGCGACTCGGACCTGGTAGTCCAGCAGCCATCTGGTGACTGGGACGCCAAGGACGCGAATATGGCGAGCTACCGCTTCCTGGTCCAACAACTCAACGGATACTTTGAAGGATGCGAGTTCCTCCACGTACCACGAGCCGACAACGAGCCATCCGATGCCCTGGCTCGAATAGGCTCCACTCGGCAAGCAATTCCAACCGGTGTCGCTCTACAACGCCTCCTCAAGCCGTCTATCAAGCCGTCTCCGGAATCCGATTCCATCTTCGTGCCGCCTGACCCCGATGCGGCCAGGTCCGGCTCGAAGAATCAAGTAGCCGACCTCAAGACCCCCGTAGCCGGCCCGGGGACTTCGGCAGCCGGCTCGGGGACTCCGGCAGCCGGCTCGGGGACTTCGGCAGCCGGCTCAGGGACTGCGGTAGCCGGCTCGGGGACTGCGGTAGCCGGCCCAGGGACTGCACCAGCACTACAGCCGGCGGCCGACTCCAGCACCTCACAGCCCAGCCCGCCCACCCTGGTGGCAGTAGCCACTTTGGCAGTAGAAGAAATCACGGCCCCGTCTTGGGCGCAGTCCATCCTTAAGGTCCTAGTAAACCAAGACCTGCCGGCTGACGAAACAGAAGCAAGACAAGTCCAGCGCCGAGCCGGAGCATACACAATCGTCAACAGAGAACTACTCAAGCGCAGCGTCACCGGAGTCCTCCAGCGATGCGTCGAGCAAGAGAAGGGCATTGGAATCCTCGCAGACATTCACCAAGGAGAGTGCGGCCACCATGCGGCCTCAAGATCACTTGTCGCCAAAGCCTTCCGCCATGGTTTCTTCTGGCCGACTGCTTTGGATGACGCCAAAGAATTAGTCAAGCATTGCAAGGGATGCCAGCTCTTCAGCTCCAAGCAACACATGCCGGCTTCGGCACTCAAGACCATTCCCCTCACTTGGCCCTTTGCCGTTTGGGGACTGGACATGGTGGGCCCATTCAAGACGGCGCGCGGCGGCATGACGCATTTGCTCGTCGCCGTAGACAAATTCACCAAGTGGGTTGAGGCGAAGCCGATCAAGAAGCTGAATGGGCCGACTGCCATGACTTTCATCGCGGACATAACAACTCGGTACGGCGTGCCGCACAGCATCATCACCGACAATGGTACGAATTTCGCCAAAGGAGCCTTGGCACGTTTCTGCGCAGCCCAAGGTATCCGGCTGGACTTAGCGTCTGTCACCCACCCGCAGTCAAACGGCCAGGTCGAGCGAGCCAACGACCTCATCCTCTCCGGCATCAAGCCCCGACTGGTTGTACCTCTGGAGCGCTCAGCCGGCTGTTGTCTTGATGAGCTGCCGGCTGTCCTCTGGAGTCTGCGCACTACACCGAACAAGTCAACCGGTTTCACCCCTTTCTTCCTTGTATATGGTGCCGAGGCGGTCATCCCAACTGACATCGAGTTCGACTCGCCTCGAGTAACCATGTACATAGAAGCGGAGGCCAAGGAAGCACGAGAAGACGGCGTCGACCTGCTGGAAGAAAGCCGGCTGTTAGCTCTCAGCCGGTCTGCAATTTACCAGCAGGGTTTGCGCCGCTACCACAGCCGGAAGGTCAGGCCAAGATCTTTCCAGGAGGGCGACCTTGTGCTCCGGCTGATTCAGCGAACAGCCGGCCAGCACAAGCTCTCAGCCCCTTGGGAAGGCCCTTTCGTCATCAGCAAAGCTCTAGGCAACGACTCCTACTACCTGATCGACGCACAGAAGCCGAAGGCACGCAAGAGAGACTACTCCAGCAAGGAGTCGGAACGGCCATGGAACGCCAACCTCCTTCGAAGATTTTACAGTTGAAAGGCAGTATGTATCACGCTAACCTTTGTATTAAGTACAAGACAATAGGCTCCCCGAGGAGGACTCGGGGACTGCCATCCCTTATGTATGAATGAAAAATGTTATGCTTGTCGTATCATTTACTAATTCCGTCCGGCACCGAGTCCGACTAGTCGGCTCGGGGACTGGCCGACTGAAGTTATATTAGAAGTCCTACCCGCAGTCAGACAAGTAGTGTGCCGGCTCTCAAGCCTTCCCTTGCCAAAAGTCGCAGTTCGAAGAACCGGCTGTCCGGCTAGCAAGGGTTAAAGGTAGGAACGACCGCCCACACGAAAAATGGCTAGGGACTAACGGACTAATATAACAAAGGCGGTTCTTCCCACACCGCCGACTGGCTACCAGAGTAGCCGGCCGGCCGGTTTCCATTCACTTCACTTTAAATCCAAGAAAGCTCAAGTACTTGCCTCCCCAAAGAGGGAAGGCGGCAAAGGAAAAAGCCTAAGGATAAACAAGCATACGCGAATGGAAACCAAACATGCACATGATAATATTTACATGAAAAGACCTCCAAGAGGCCAGCATTCAACATAGTTGGATACACCCCCAGTGGGTGGAACTGCGAAACTTAACAAAGATTGTTCAAAGACAACAAAGCAGGAAAGATAAAGACGACAGGTCAAGCTGGCGGAGCGGCCGACTGGTTGGCGGAGACGGTCGCGCTGGCTGAAGGAGCGGCCGGCTGACGAACTTCGGCTTGGTCGCCGCCTCCCGCAGAGGGCGCGCTTTCACGCGCCTCGTTGCTGGAGGCACGGTCGGCCTGAGGTCGGCTGGTTGTTCCACCAGCCGGCTCGACGTTTCCGCCGTCGTCGTCTTCGTCTTCTTCGCCCTCGTCGCTGGAGGCGATCTCCTCCGCTGAGTCCTCGCCCGCCGCCGGGTTTAGCCCGAACCACTCCTCCGGCTGCGCGACAGCGTCATCATCGATTTCGGGTGCGAAAACGCTGATGTCGGTGCACTCGGCGATCGTTGAAGCCCGCTGGGCGATAGCCGGCCTCACCGCCTCCAGCTCCGCGTCGGCCTCCATCCGCCAAGTGCGCAGCTGGTCGAGGCTTAGCCCGGGGTACCAAGCCCGGACGAATTCCAACGCCCGCCCGGCTCCGAGGCGGGCCGCTGACGCTTTCCAAGCTTCGAAGCGACCAACTGCGACTTCCAGCCAGTCGGCGGTTCGGCTCGGGGTGCGGGGGATCGTCTCGCCGGGCCAGAGGGCGGCCAGCACTTGCGCCCCGGCACGTTGGAGCCGGCAAAGCATCCGGTGAGCCGGCTGCAACCATGCCTGGACGGCCAGGAGTTGCTCCTCAAGGGTCCAGTTTGCGTCCGGCGCAATGTCGGCCCCCGCTTGACGGCGCGCTTCGCGATGGGCTTCAATGCTTTGGGCAGCGAAGGCGGAGTAGCCCGTGAAGTAATCTGCAAGAAACAACAAGCAAGAGCTCAGGATAAGTCAAAAAACCCAAGCGGCAAGTGGCAGGAGAGGGCCGAGGAAGGCAGCTTACCGTCGATCAAGTCTTCAATCCGGCCGAAGCCTTCGTCCAGGCCTTGCCGGGTCTCAGACCAGGTCGCCGCCGCCATCTCATACTCCGCCAGCAAGGCGGCCTTGCTCTCCTTCGCCGCCTGAAGGGCCGCTTTGTGGCTTTCCTCTTGATCGGCCAGCTTCTTGGCCAGGCGATCCCGTTCCTGGGCCAAGAGAGTGCACTCGGCCTCTTTGGCGTGAAGGGCGGCCTTCGCTTCGCCAAGCTCCTTCCTCAAGTCGGCGTTGGCCCCTGAAGACAAAGAAAGAAGAAAGATCAATAAGAGAAGAGTTGTCAAGAAAGATTCGACCCGACTGTGCAGCAGTCGGCCCGAATCTCGGGGACTACACCCAGTGGGTGCGCTGACGCGCCCCCACAGGAGATAAACAAAACCAAGTACTTACTTCGGCTGTCGGCCAAGTCATTGGTCCGCCGGCTCAACTCTCGAGCCTGGGAGTCGAAGGCGGCGGCACGAAGGTTGTGGTATTCCTGAAAGTTTAGAAAGAAAGCAAAGTAAGATAGCCGTCGAGAAAGATCTGACCCGACTGCGCAGCAGTCGGCCCGAATCTCGGGGACTACACCCAGTGGGTGCGCTGACGCGCCCCCACGGAAGAAATCAAGAAAGCAAAGCAGCCAAGAGCGAAGGACTCACCCGGACAGTGGTTCGCGTTGACAAGAACTCTTGGTTGAGCTGTTGCAGCAGGGCGGCTTGAGCTCGTAGCCGGCTCCGGACCCCTTGAGCCGCCGCATCCAGCTCGCCGGTCCCTCCGCTGGAAGTCCACTCGGACACGGCGGTGCTGGCCGCCTCCAGATCTCCAGCCGGCTGGCCTGCGCCCGCGGCTCGGCGCACCTCCGGCGGAGCGGCGCCTCCTCCAGCACGCCGGCCCGGCACCAGCTGCACCGCCCTGCCCTCCGGCTCACCCCCGGCCGGCTCTTCTGGCGCCGCTGATGATTGACCGCCTTGGCCCGCTCCGGTCGGCGCCACAGGCGGCGCTCTCCCGGCCAAGACCACGGGGTCCTCCTCCCTCTCCAACAGCGGCGGGTCTTGGATGATCTCCTCCGCCAAGGGCAACGGGGTATCGGGGGCCACAGCCCGGAGAGGCACGGCGAGCAGCGGAGGCTGGCTGCGCGAGCTTTCCGCCTCCGACTCCGCGGTGACCGCCTCCTTCTGGGCCTTGGCCACCGTTTTGGCCTGCTCCTTCGCCGCCTGGGCGGCCACCCTCTCCGCCGCCTCGCGCTCCTCCCGCGCTTCGCGGGCGTTCCGCTCTATGGCCTCCCTAAGATCGGCGCGGGGGTCCACGCGGCGGGAGCTCGAAGACCCTCCAGCCGGCCCCACGACGGAGCCGCCCGGGCCCCGCTCAAGAGAAAGCGGCGCCCTGTCCAGCAAGCGAAGAAAGTTAAGAAGACATTTGAAGAAAAGAGAACAATGACGAGACTGCGGCAAAGCAATTAAAAACTTACGCCGAGACCGCCTGGGGCTGTTTCACAGCCTTGCGGAAGCGGGCCACCTTCGCGGCCTCCTCTTCTCGCTTCGTCGCCGCGGCGGAAGGTTTGGACTTCTTCGGCCGACTGCCGAAGAGGCCTAGAGCGGCCCGACGCTTCTGCGCGCCGCCAGTAGCCGGCGCGACGGACGAGCCCGCGCCCTGTTGGTCGGCCGCCGGCTGGTGACGCGGAGCAACTTCGGCTTCAAAGTCGTCCGGCCAGTCCTCGAAGCTCGCGGTAAGCTTTGAGCCTCCGGGCTCGGCAATGTCCCCCACGACGGCGTCTTCCATGGCAGCCGCCCCCAAGTCCGGGTCGTCAACATCATCCACCGCGCGGTCGGGGGCGTACTGGCGTTCGATCCCTGCCGCCCCGGCCGGTGGCGCAAGAAGAGGGTTCTGCACAGAGAACCGGCTAGTCAGAAGCCGGCCGTCACGAAGCCGGCTGACGACGAAAAAGAAGATAAAGAGAGAAACTTACCACGGGTGGAGGATTGGCGCGAGAGTACGGCGCCTTGCCGTATTGCCAGTCCCCGCCGAGCTTGCAGTTGGCAATATAGTTGACCATGAGCGCCACTTCCGCGTGGGGCATCTCCCATGTGCTCAGCCGGCTTGGGTCGAAGCGGCCGCTCATCTGACACATCATATGGGGCCGGCTCTGGAGAGGAAGGATCCGGCGCTCCACGAAGGCGGCCACCAAGTCGGCCCCGCGTAAGCCTTCCGACTGAATCAGCACCCGAAGCCGGGAGATGGCGGCGTTCCCGGCCGGAGATAATGACCGGGATCGGAAGCTCCACGAGGGCTGCCTCCCAGCCGGCGGGCCGGCTACGTAAGCCGGCAAGTTGATGTAGTCTTCTTGCTCGGGGACGTTCTTCACATAAAAATAAGATCTCTGCCAGACCTTTACCGACTGGATCAGGGGGATGGGCGGGAACGGATTGTTCTCGCTCGCCCTCCTCATGGCGATGAAGGCTCCGCAGGGGGCAGGCACGCCAGCGACGACCGTGCCGAGCTTGCTCTGGAAGAATTCTCCGCAGAGCTCCAGCGTGGGAAGCAGCCCCAAGAAGCCTTCGCAGAGGGAGATGAAGGCCGACAGCAGCATCACCGCGTTGGGCGTGAGGTGATGCGGCTGGAGGTTGTAGAACTCGAGGAAGGAACGCAGAAACCCGCTCGCCGGGAGGCCGAAGCCGCGCAGGCAGTGCGAGCGGAAGACGACCCGCTCGCCCTCCTCCGGCGCCAGCGAGATCTCCCTCTCGGGCGCCAGGCGGACCTGCACGCGGTCGGCGCCGGGCAGGCGCCGGGTCTGGCGAAGGAACTCCACGTGATCTTCATGGACGTTGGAGCCGTCCCAGGAGCTCGACAATGCCATGGGAGCGAGGTGGCGTGGAGACGCGACGGCGCTGAGACAGGAAGCTGCGGCGGCAGCGAGAGTAAGAAGACGAGAGGTAGGGGGGACGGAGGGGGAGGGAGCGCGCGAGCCTCTGTCGCTCCCCCTCCTCCCCGTACTTATAGGCTCACGTGGCGGAGCCGAGGAGGCGTGGCGTGGGGAAGCGTGGGGGTCGATCGTGCCCACTTCCCACACCCCGCGATTATCGACCCTTAATGGCGAGGCTAAACTGCCTTGAGAAGGCGAGCGGCCCTGTGGGCCACAGGAGATCCGCGCCCGGACCGAGGCCCGCGAGTGGCGGGACCGGGCCTGCGGCGGCGTCCCATCGCGCGCGTGCGCTCGCAGGATCCTGCCGCCACGTGGCGCGAGAGGACCCGTGGTCAGCACGCAGGTCCCCTCTCCTCCCGCCTGCGTGGGGTTATCTGAAGTCGGCATACGCCCGCGAGGCCGGCTCCTCAGGATAGGAAGCTGACCAAGCTTCTCGTCCCCACTGCTCACCTCGGAGCTCGATCAGCTTCGGGGACTACTGTCGGAGTAAATAGCCATGGGTAGCCTAGCCGGCTTCCCCCGGCACTTCTGAAAAAGTTGCGAGCCTGCCTGGCTCACAAGTATCCGAGACATGGGGCCGCCTTCCCCTAGCCGGCTATGATCAAGGCCGGCTTTCGGAAGGCGGTCCGACTTTGGCCCTCATGAGAAGGCCGACTCCAAGAAACCGGCTGTGAGAAGGCCGATTCCTTCGAGCCGGCTCCCCGTAAAGCAGTCAAGACCGTACCCACAAAGTTTGCGCCCACCTAATGGCGGTGCGACGGGGCGTGGCTACAGGAGAGCCTGCCACCCCCGAATCCCGGGGCACGCCTGGCACAGTGCGCCGTACGAGGTAGGCATGACCCGTCCGGCGCAGCACTGTTGCCATGTTGACCCTGGCGTCATCCACGACGGGCCGCCAGCGTGGCCCACAGGCGGTGGGCCCCTTAAAGTAGAGAGACGGCCGAAGGCGGCCACGCTTCCAACCAGCCGGCCCGAGACGGAGCCGGCTCCCCGCAGCCGGCTCGCCGCCTCCCTCGAAGAGGACGCCCCATTAAGGAGACAAGACGCGGTAAGGCTACAGCGATCGCCCGGCAGGCGGCGGCACTGTAGCCACGCTTACCACGATGAAGCTCACGTTAGCAAGATGAAGCCACAGTAACCAAGGAGTTGGCAGCCGGCGGGACCCACCAGTCGGCGGGCCCCAGCAGCCGGCGCAGAAGCCGGCGAGCGCAGTCACAGACGGTTGGGCCCCACGCCCAGCCGGATTACCATTGTACCCTCGGGGGGTAGGCTTATATAAACCCCCCAGGGCACCCATGCAAAGGGTTTGACCCCCTGCTAGTTCTAGGCACCACACAAGGAGAAGAAGCGGGCTAGCCGTGCCCTTTCTTCCTCCTCCCCCCAAAACAGCTCCAGGAGCGTTGTGTAGCTACTTGATTCATCGAGTGATCATGCGGAGACCCCGCAGAGCAGCAGTAGGGGTGTTATCTCCTCGGAGAGCCCTGAAGCTGGGTAAGATCCGCCGGCGTGCATGTCTTCGCCTCATCCCGCTTCCAGGCACCGGCGATGTCTTACTGGTTCCCACAAAGATAAGCCACCCGTTGGCATATGTCGCACCCACCACCCGACATGGGCAGATGGGAATTTGTTAATGTCCGGTTGTAGAAAACCTGAAGTTGACCTTAATTAAAATACATCAACCGCGTGTGTTACCGTGATGGTCTCTTCTCGGCGGGGTCCGGGAAGTGAACACGGTGTTGGAGTAATGCTTGACGTAGGTTGTTCTAGGATCACTTCTTGATCATAGTTGTTCGACCATGCTTTTGCCTTCTCTTATTGCTCTCTTTTGTGAATAGGTTAGCCACCATATATGCTAGTCGCTTGCTGCAGCTCCACCTCATACCTTTACCTTACCCTTAAGCTTAAATAGTCTTGATCGCGAGGGTGTGAGATTGCTGAGTCCCCGTGACTCACAAATACTTCCAAAACCAGTTTGCAGGTGCTGAGATTACCGAGCAGGTGACGCAACCAAGCTCAAGGAGGAGCTCGATGAAGATCTTGTCCTTTGTGTTGTTTCGTTCTAGTTGATCAGTAGTGGAGCCCAGTCGGGACGATCGGGGATCTGTGTAGCTTTTGGGGTAGTCTTCTTTTATTTTGGTTCCATAGTCGGACCTTGATTGTATCTGATTGATGTAATGCTTTATTCATGTAATTGTGTGAAGTGACGATTGTAAGCCAACTATGTATCTCTGTCCCTTATGTATTACATTGGTTGTGTGAAGATTACCTCACTTGCGACATTGCTTTCAATGCGGTTATGCCTCTAAGTCGTGCTTCGACACGTGGGAGATATAGCCGCATCGAGGGCGTTACACCACGGATCCGACGACCATAGAAGGCCATGGATCGTCCGCCCGTAGATGGCCCATGGATCGTACGGCCTGTGGAGGGCCATGGTCACTACAACGTTTGGGCGAGTTGGCCCCCGTTTGAACGATATAGCATATTCAAATAATTATCCTACTTTATACTATCACCTTTAAAAAACATACACTATACAATAAAGAGCCTAAGGCATAGAAACATAAAATAATCCTACACTATACAATAAAGAAGTTACAACCGATTATACCCACTAGGCATTATGGTTCGGCACCAGTGATAATAAAGCATACACAAATAGCAAATTACATACACTGGGCAAATACAGCTCCTACATCATGGACACGCAACATAACTTACCATTTGTACTATAATATCTTCAGAAAATAGGATTAGCTGGATTTAGATAGCACAAATTTCAGTCTGTAAAATCTCCAATTCCTTCGTTGTTACCTCAGTGTCTTGTTTCATTTTTTTGAATCCTGCATCTAATACCTGCATGTCTAGTCTCAACTTGTTGATTGTACGTTGAGAATCATGTACACATTGTCTTTCCACCTCTAGTTGATGCCCGAGAACATCAGCACATTCCAATTCCAATCCATAATCATTCGGTAATGGCCATGCCACACTGCTCGCATATCTTTGTGTTGATGTCACTTCATCCTGAAATGTTTCTGTAAGTACACATGACTAGGGCAAAAATATAGTTACATTAGTGAAGCGAGCAAGACAGACTATTTTGTACATGGCAAAACAGGGCAAACAATAATGTTACAGATCATGAAGCATAAGCAGGTGATATTTTAAAAATTATAAAAAGGTAGTCTATGCAGCCTGCATACAGAAATCTCTCTTAGCTCACCAGAGGAGCATGATGTTGGGGCCCAATCCAAACAGACAAGTTACAAATTTAGACAGCACGTTGCGTAGAAGTAAGCAAGCAGTTGGCCATTCTGTAGCTTAATTAAAGTCTTAGGGAGCATAATGAACAGCAGAGGGTTTCATACAAAAATACTACAACAAGCAAAACTATGCAATCATTACCCTTGTATAAACTAGATTGTGAGCCTCATGCAATAATAGTTGGTTAATAGACTTCAAAGCTTCAGGCACACTTCGATAGAGTAATTAAATGGTAAGGCCTTTAATTATGTCAATAATAGTTATAAAAGTACCCAACATCAGGTATCATTCTTTGGGCATCTCATTAACTGAGGACAAATAAAGCAATTGAAAAGAGCAAATTAACTATGCCTGAAACAAACAAGGAATTGAACTGTTGAGTTGGATACAGTGACTTACATTAACAGGTTGAAGAGGCTCAGCGCAGCTCCTACTTCTCTTGCTAGGCTCCTTCCTAACATCTTGCTACCTCAATCTTATCTTCATTGCACCCCCTCTGCAAGGTGACACAAGCTAGTTACTTGTCTCATTAGAAGATAAATATGCATACTTTCCAGTCTATGAACACAAAAGGATGAGATTATAACAAAACAACACCACATAATGAAACATGCCACATCTCTTGCACTTGCACACAACGAAATGAGCATTTACTATGTCCGCACTATGTAAAAACTAGGCATACCTTCGACCTGGATCTCCAGGTACTCTTGGAGAGCCTACTTTAGTGTACAGCCAAACCTTTATGTCACCTATGAGTTAGAACAGGCCCCACTACAGCATCCCTTAGTGTTTAAATCGTTGACAAGCTCTGTTACAGTGTTAGGTCAAGAACAACAAGTAATCAAAGCAAACAGTCCTAGTATGGTTGGCTGATGCAAACAAGCAATTGAACAGATGTGTGAGCAAATCTTACATATCAAGAAAAGAAGCAAAGAAGGAGGCTTAAAGACTGTCACTTGACTAACCAGATTTAAGGGGCATTTAAACATCATGTGCAACGTATGAACTAACATAAACATTGCATATTCCAGATTCTACATTGGAACGCACATGTATTAGGTTATGCCATGTATGATGATGCCTAAATGTACACTATAGCAGGCAGGAGTTATTCATCATTGCATGCACAATTGAATTGCAGGTTAAGGGCCAATTCTATTCTGCCTTTTTAGGGCTTATTGTCAAAATAGGCCATAAAAGATGTAAAGAAGTTATTAGGAGATGGGCTTGGGCTTAACTAATTTCTCTTTGGAGGGGGGTGTTTCGGGTAGAACCTCACTAAAAATGGAAGGGAAGGGGAATAATGAAATGACTTTGTTGTCTGCCTACATTACACTCAAAATGCAACTGCTGACGCCCGCGTCACACCTCACCCTCAAGTAAAAAAACACGCAAGCGTTCATTGCCTTGCCCGCTTGTATCTCCTCTCCCCTTTCCCTCTACCTCGATCCCCTGCCTGCAGCACTAGGGTTCCTCCAGCAAGCCATCGCCACTGGTCCCATCTTGCTTGGTCCTCGACAATGCTCTGTCCAGCTATGCTACATGGCCGACGGGTAGGGGCAAATCTCCCTTGCTGCTCCTCCCTCTAGCGCCGCCCCTCATTCTCATGGTCTCCAGCGGCTGCTCCACTATGGTTCGTCCAACGCACTACTCCGGCAGGCACTGCATAACTACGGCTGATGCCACACTGCGGAAGAAGGCACCTTATTCCCCCTCCCCACCTCCCAGGTCGTGGCCTTGAGGTGCTGTTGAAGGATGAGCTCATCCAACAAGGTGAGGATATCCTCTGATTTTTTGCCAAATTTTCATTCTTATCCACTATACGATGCATTGCTATGAGCTGCGTCTGGTCCTGCTATATGATGCATTGCTATAAGCTGCTCCTGCTACTGCTATATGATGAATTGCCATGAGTTGTTGCTGCTATATGATGAATTGCTATGAGCATCAGCTGCTGCTATATGATGAATTTCTATGAGTTGTTGCTGCTGCTATACGATGAGTTGCTATAAGCTGCTCCTGCTGCTGCTGTATAATGAATTTCTATGAGCTGCTCCCGCTGATGCTATATGATGAATTGCTATGAGCTGCTCCTGCTACTGCTATATGATGAATTGCCATGAGTTGCTCCAGTTGCTGCTATATGATTAATTGCTACGAGCTGCTGCTGGTATATGATGAATTGCACACTTCTGCTGCTGCTGCTGTATGATGAGTTGCTATGAGCTATTACTGCTGCTATATGATGGTTTCAGGTGGTGCTGCTATATGATAATACCCAGCCACTTGGACCATCGAATTTCAAGAAATAATTGTTCTTCATTTAAATGTGGGTCATGAATTCTTCATTTAAATTAGGCAATGGGATCTCTATGGAAAACATTGACCAAAGTAGATTGTGCCAAGTAGATGGTATCTTTGTATTTGCATTTTGAGCAAATAGTGATGGTCTATTTTCCTATCATACTAATTACTGCACCGGGTTCAATTTGTGATGTTTGCAAGTCAAATTAATTTTCATATGGGAAGCAAAATGAAAAAATATAATGCAATCTAGACTTTTCACCAATCGTACCAAAGATAAGCTAAAAACGCAATGAAAAGAGCTAGTTGGCTTATTACATGGAGCTTATATTCACAAGTGCTTATTTTCTTAGGATAACTCATAATAATTGTCCCTAAGAAATTTGGCCAATAGAACTGACATACAAATAACATGTCACGATGATTGCAATGGAGGAGTGACGTACCATAGCACACTATATAGGCTCACCACTACCTCTCCTTTTTTGCAATGTTCCATGAAATTGTCACTTACATCTTGTACTTTCTCATTGTGTAACCCTATCTGCAAGTTGACATGGCTAATTTCAGACATCTCTACATGATAATACATCGCATATCCCTTGAGCATATTTAAACCACTAATTAATGATTGTGTGCGTATCATAAACTAGCCATGACTCTATGTGCTGGACTAGCAGGCACTCCAAGGGAGCCTAATGTAGTGCACTGGAATTCCTACATGCCACCTACGATTTTGTGTAATGTACTGCCTCTGTTCCTAAATATATGTCTTTGTAGATATTCCAGTATGGACCACATACAGATGTATATAGATGCATTTTCGAGTGTAGATTCACTCATTTTGCTCCGTATGTAGCCTATAGTGGAATCTCTAGAAAGACTTATATTTAGGAACGGAGGTACGAGGTAGTATCATGTATGACATCTACATATCTAATTTATCAGCCAGTAGTAGAAATCATTGTCTGCACAAAGGGATTACTGGTCGAAAATCCTAGCAAAGCACGCTGGCAGGCATAGAACAATACAAGAGAGAGAGAGGGAGATGCACTTACAAGAACATAGCAATGCCTCAGTCCAGGATCTTGGTTGGCCAACCTGTTAGATCCAGAGGAAACATCGTCCTTGTAGTTTTTGCCAGCTGCATAACAGGTAACAGCGACCTATTAGTATATTTGAAGTACATCGGGCAGGTGATATTGGACGGGTTTAAAGGTGACAAGTACCTAGACCGTGGCGGGTGCTTGGCATCTTGCCAGACGGTGGGAATCAGGTTAGAAACGTCAAGGGTGATGACGCTGCGCTGGCTGTCGGGGACCGGTAAGGAGATCTAGAACCGTCGAGTAGGGTGTTTGTGGAGCGGCTCCGGTACGGTGGACTACGGTGTGGGCAAAGCGGATCTGTGGCCGTGGACGAGGGCGTAGGTGAAGCTGCGCCGGTGGTTGGGTTAAGGATGGTGTCGACGATGCCGATCTACGGCCGTGGACGAGGCGTCAGAATCAGCTCTGGTAGGTTGGATGAGGGTGCGAGGAAGCGGATCTGAGGCCGTGGACCTTTGAGTTGGCAAAGCGGCCCCGGTAGGGTTGAGAATGGTATAGGCGAAGCTACTTCGGTGGGGCAGCTCCAGGGGGTGTGGACGAAGCATCTCCGTTGGGGAGTACGAATGAGACACTGCAGATGTGCTGCGGTTGACAAGAGTACCGGCGAAGCAGATCTGATGCCATGGACAAGGCCGGCACTGAATAGGCTGTGGTAAAGTGGTGGATGAGTAGCCTACTTGTTTCTAGGGGGGTGGGAGGGGTAGATGCAGCCGCAGAAGCAGATCCGACGAGGTGGACGCTGCTGGCAGTGAATGGGCTCTGGTAAGCCGGTGGATGAGCAGTCTAGGGTTTCAAGAGGGGAGGGGAGAAAGGCCGATGAAGTATGGACGACGTGATGTAAGATGCTCTGATGCTATGGAGTTAGTCATTTCTGGAGGAGGGGGAGAGGAAATGGGGGTGTCATGTAGTGGGGGGAACCGGAAGTTACCAAAGCAGCCCTGACCTCTTATGTAGATGAGGGCTGTATCGTAACTGCTGGTATCTGTGCACCAAGGACAAAAGGGGAATTTCGCAAGCTAAAGACTAAGGTGGCGGAAATTTTAGAAGGAGGCGGGAGATTTTGCCGTCCACGGGATTGTTCGTATCCAGTTTCAACTAATTTTGAACCGTGCTAGCGGGAAGGTCATGGGAGACTGTGTACACGGGGCACGCGTCAGCAGTTAATAACTGGTGTGAAGTCCACCCCAGAAAAAAAGACAATAACTCGGGATGATGCGCCGATAACTTGGACATTCACACAGGCGCAGCCAATCGTACGGGTGTAGTGGTGCGTTCACAAAAAAGGGATCAAGCGTTCAGCTTATGTATTTCTCGTGTAAATAGATAATTTAGTGCAATTGGTTATTTACTTTAAACATAATGCATTGACATGTTAGTGTAGAGGCGCACAAAAAGAAATGGATATTGTAGTCCGCTACTTAAAAGTGTTGCCTCATATGATTACATAGCCTCCATTTCATAAATTGTGTACCCGTTGAATTCATATATGAATATTATATATATTACTTCATAATGGAACCTTAAATCATCCAAGACTAATGGTTTTGAATGCAAGAGTAACAATGGTGCATGTACATGATAGCTACATTGGTTGTTTGAAGAAACATCACTTTAACTTTGGCATGCACAACTGAAAAGGTTTATTTAAATAGAAAAAAATGTGATACGTGAGTGTCCAGCCTTTGGCCATGATACGAAGTAGATATTGATTTATTTTCAAGCGATGCACGTCCACGATCACTAGATAGTGATACGTGAATGAATTGTGCAATATCTCTCACACGCATACATATCTCATTTCCCTGTGGGTATCGGAATCACAAACGCGCACTTCATGTATTTCTCTCCCACCGTCAAGGTTAGAATTCATCTTTCTACCCCTTCCTACAAGTCTCTCACACGGAAACACACACGCTCTCTCTGTCGAACACGCCCACCCCTTTAATTCCGCCCACCCACAGCCACTAATGTCTCAAAGTATAATAATGTCTCTCACACATATGCCTAAGGTTAACTCGAGTTAAGGAACCATATGAATACATACAATGGGATTCTAGCAGAGCACCTTTTGTTTTGAGATTTCGCTCTCTCTCTCTCTCACACACACACACACACCCGCTTGCATTTGCATGCACACCATTTTGTTTATCTTCATGATGCTTTAAGTATGCCTCACACAAATGCTATCTACCTACCCCTTAATATAGCTAGATATGTGTCACACAAACTCCTTCTCCCTACTAGCAAGATGCCATGTGTTGCACGGAACATCAAGATGCATTTGTATGAGTAGTTTATCTTGTGGGAGAAAAGTATGAACGAGGGAATGCCTTATTTGCAAATGTCGAGAGGGGTGTGGGTATCTTTTTGCAAAGTTACCACAGTTTCCTTCCTATCCGTCGGATATAAATCGGATGGCCTATATTGCAGGATGGCAGGAACACCATCATCACCAACTTTGTTTTTTATAAGAGTAGAGATATGTAAGTGTCATTGCCCCCCCCCCCCCGACACCCACACACACACACTTCCCAACACCGAAGGAGTAGGGTGACACCTCGATCTTGATACTAATCTATCAACGGGCTTCTCTCTCAAACACACACACACACACTACCCGACACCGAAGGAGTAGGGTGTCACCTCGATCTTGATAGTAATCTATCTACTCCTCTTTCAAACACACACACACACACACTCGCTAGTTGTGCCTTTGTGCCTACCGCGCACACTCTCGATACGTCTTCTCTCCCCCCCAACCCCAACAATGAGAGCAGAAGGGTGAAAACTCGATCTGATTGTAATCTGTCAATTGGTTTCTCTCCCGAACATTATGTCTTTGTGCCTCACTCACTAGCCCCCTCGATATGTAGACTTCTCGCGCGCGCATAGTTGTAGTGACGATGACGCTGAACCCAGTGTGCCTTGTTTTTACCGGCCTCATGTGATAGTTTTCACCCTGTTTTCTGTTAATTAACAAGGCAACCTTTTATTTGTTACTACAAGTGAATCTGAAATCATTCGGGGCAGGCATAAAATATATCACTTCAACCCAATTAAAAGAAACTAGCTAGATGCCTGTGCATTGCACGGAACATCAAGATGCATTTGTATGAGTAGTATATCTTGTGAGTGAAAAGGATGAACGAGGGAAGGCCATATTTGCAAACGTGGAGAGGGGTGTGGGTATATTTTTGCGAAATTGTCATAGTTTCCTTCCTATCCGTTAGATATAAATCTGACGGCCTATATTGCAGGATGGCACGTACACCATCATCACCAACTCCGTTTTCTACTCCCTCTGTTCCTAAATATTTGTCTTTTTAGAGATTTCAACAAGTGACTACATATGGAGCAAAATGAGTGAATCTACTATCTAAAATATGTCTACATACACATCCGTATGTGGTAGTCCATTTGAAATCTGAAAAAGACAAATACTCCCTCCGTTCCTAAATATAAGACCTTTTAGAGATTCCACTATAAACTACATACGGATGTATATATACATACTTTAGAGTGTAGATTCACTCATTTTGCTCTGTATATAGTCTATAGTGGAATCCCTAAAAGGTCTTATATTTGGGAACGGAGGGAGTATTTAGGAATATATGGAGTATAAGAGTAAGCATGGAGATATATCTCCAGCATGGTCTACAACAAAAATGTGATGTACTCGTTAGCGCCGCATGCTCGCAATGCAATGACATGAGTTCGAATTCTGTCTTTAACTTTAGATTTTTATATTATATATTACTTTTTAATATATACTTCTTTCGCTACTGTACTGACAGTGGAACCCACAGAGTACTTAGAATACAAGATTACGGATGGACTTGTTTCTTTTTAACTTTCTGTATGAAGCTGTAGCCACCCTGCAAGTCACGTGTACACTGTACACGCAATTAACTTTTTTATAGAGGGACAATCATACACGCAATTAACTCAGATGGATTGGATGTCACTCTATTATTTCCATCATAAGAGCATCTCTAACGGCAGCCGGCAAATTTCCTCCCGCTTCCTTCCGCGGAGGACGACATCAAACGCTAGTGGCATACATTTTCACAACTCTAACCAACCAGATGAAATTCGCGCAAACACGGACTGATTTCATATACGCATGAAGGATTTCGTATAAAAAGGCGGATCTTTATATAAACATGATGGATTTCATTACATTTACATGAACTAAGCGGTGCCAATCTGGCTCTCTCGGTATAATTAATACTCCCTCCGTCCGGAAATACTTGTCCTAGAAATTGATGTATCTAGACTTATTTTAGTTATAGATACATACAATTTATCCATCCTTAGAACAAATATTTCCCGCCAGCTGGAGAGGGAGTACATAATCTAAATGGCCTCCCGCGGATCCCTTTGTCTTCCTCATGTCTGGTAGAAACCTGCGGGGTCGACGAAGGTCCTCGGAAGAGATGAAGCAGCAAAGAAACCACCTGAATGCGCAGTCGTCGCCTCGGCGGTGGACTTCATGGGACCCAGGTGGCGGTGGCCTCCCGTGTTCTACTTCTACTCGATGATGGCGGTGGACACAGAGAAGCTGGCCACCGACTCATCGCTCTCCACGCACCCGGCTTTTGTCTCTGCCTGCACGGCGTTGCCGCAGGCACGGGAGGCGCGCCCACAAACACTGCTAGCGCGGTACGACGCGACAGCGATGACGCCAATATCGGTGTGCTCGCCACCGTGCCGGCGTGGTGCAACTCGCCACTCCTCATCGGGCTGAACTGGAGCGGCGAGTTGCTGAACCACGAGCCTGCTTGGGGCGGCAACTGGCTCCATTGGGCCAAGAGAGGTTGGTGAAATACCGAGCGGCCTCGCCCGTATCCGGAGGGCTCGGCGGGCCACCCAGCCGTGTAATATGCCGGAGAACGGCTCCTCGAAAGCCATCGGAAGAGTGGAGAAAATGGTGAAGGAGGAGATGGGGGAGTGGCGGAGGGGTGCGATTCTTGCCCGCTGTCTGTCTGGCCTTGTGTAAATAGAGGGCGAATGGTAGGAGCTTGGCCGGCGTCTGGCCTCATTAAAACTGAGGGCGGACGGGAGGAGCTCGGCCGGTGTTGCGTTTAATTCCGTCCCGCTCATGAACGGACGTGTGGATGGAGTGGGTTTCTCGGTTTGCATGCGGGTTTAACGGAGGCGAGGAGGCGTGTTCAGCCGGGCATGCAGCGGGCGGAGGAGTACTACTCGATTTGACAGCGGGCGGTGCAGTTCCCGATGCGGCTTTAATGCAGATGAGGGAGGGAGTAGCGGTTCCAGAAATTTTGAATGGCCAATGCATCCTCCTTCAATTAATGCATGAGGGAAGTAATGGGAGGAGCACCAGGAAAAGAGGTTGCACAATGTGAATGCAACGCAGTTTGCCCTCATATAAAGGCGCCCCTCCATTCCAATGCATCTACCACATCGTACGCACCTAAGCATTTGCCTAAGAATGCACACCACACGCAAAAGTCCTTGCTCCAGACCCATGGCAGCGATGCGCACGAGCGGCCATCGGCTGTGCCAGATGGTCCACGACGCCGGCCTGCGGCATGGCGCCGAGGATCGTCTCTAGAAGGTGTTGGTGACCGGCTGGTGGATGGTCGCTGTCGATGCCAACTACGACTCTCAGTTGGACTAGATGATCGTTGCCACCACCAACAAGTTCACCGTCCTGAAGAAGGTCGTGGACGACATCGCCGTACTCCTCCAGCCCGCGCGCCCGGGCTCCTCATTGCCTGCCACCCTAATCGGCCTCCATGGCCGGAACCTCTTTCAAGCACTAGTGGCCCTGCGACTGCCCGCCGACGCCACGAAGAATGTCCACCTGGAGGTCGCACTCGCCGCGAGGCACCTCGCCCTGCAAGAATTCGTCGATCTACACATACACATGCACGAGCAAATCGTGTACATAGGTATCTACAAGGCCAGTGAGGACGCTACAATGTTGGCCTTCCTCAAGCGGCTAGAAGCCTTGAATGCCTTTGCTGAGAAGCACCTCGACCTCGCCACAAAAGCCGCCGCTCCTTAGCTATCGGTCGATGGCCCAGGGCACTAAGTTGAGGAGGAGGTCGTACGTTGATGGATGCATCTTTATTATTGCCTTCTGTAACCACCACTGCGATTGCATCATCATCGTGGCCTTAATTCTTGTTGTGCTATTGCATTCTCATTCCAGTCAATACCAACATGTGCGATCCCTTTGCTTAATTATATGCATCACTGTAACTAGTACTCCATCCGTCAATTTATAAGTTGTGCTTACCTTTTCCATCAACTTCATGCAACGCGCGGGCATCTTGCTAGAAACACTAGAACATGTCGGACCGCGTGTGACCGAACCGACGATGCGCCAACCTAGCTACTACGTACCCTGCTTATCTGGCGGAAATAGCCCCGCCCTAGCGTTTCCAATCATTATTTCTATCTATCGATCATGCCAAGGAGCAGAACCAAAATGTTACAATTTATACATGTTTCACTAGTCCTACTCCTATAAAAGACTCAGTTGATGATGGTGGTGTGTCTGCCATCCGTCGTTTATGACCATTAGATCTGCATCTAACGGCTGTGAGGTAAGTTGTGGCATGTTTGCAACAATAGCCCACTTCTCTGCTCAAATTTGCAGAAAACCCCTTATTATCTTGAACACAACCACATCCCTCCCACACCTCATCAAAACAGCCTGAGAAATAAATTTTGAGTGAAAAGTACTCCCTCTGTCGGCGTTCTGGGGACGGGGATCCCCAGACTTGCCTGCCTGCGGCCCACGACGTGGCTTTGCTAGCAGGCATGTACGACCCATCTTCATCAACAAGGAATCAAGACCCCCGCAAGGGGCCAAGCCTTGCGAGGCGGACGATGCAAGACCTCCTCAGGAGCGGCCTCACCAGGCTGGCTCGTGAGGGGCGGAGAGTCCAAGGTCAGGCAAACCTCGTGAGGTTCTCGTGATGTGAGCCATGACGATCGAGACCAGACGAGCGCCAGGCAGGCGCCAGCGCACGTAGCGTCCTTGTTTCCTCTTTGGTGCGAAGGGGGCAAGCGCAAGCGCAGAGTATCGAGGCATCAAGCAAAGGTTTCCATATTGGTGCAACGTGACCAAGACCAGAAGGACGGCAAGACGGAGGTCACCGTAGAGCCCAAGACGGCGTCACCGCCAGAGCCTTTGGCAGGCAAAGACTGCTTTTGTCAGGATAAGCTGCACTTGTTATCCCGTTTTAAATTGGTCGTTGTTGGCTCCCTTCCCGCTCAATATTTGGGGAGAGGAACGGGGCCTCTATAAATAGGGCTAGCCACCACCCTAGAAGGGGATCATCCTTGGACCGGATCCTCACACACACAAGTTCACCAAGCACAAGAACACCTCAATCTCAGGAGGCTGCTCTTGCCCTTTGTACTGTTCATCCTCAGCCCAAGAGGCAGTCCACCACCACCACACTGGAGTAGGATATTACACCACAACGGTGGCCCGAACCAGTATAAATCTTGTGTCCTTTGTGTTGCGAGTTTGTCGAGTTAGTTCGTAAGATCTTAGCTAAGTTAGGACGTGGATCGGCAGGGGGGAAATCTTAGCGTGCACCCCAGTGTTCGAACCTTAAGGGTTTTGCCGAAACCCGTGATCCAACATTTGGCGCGCCAGGTAGGGGTGCGCCGGAGTCTTCCTTCCGTCGACTCGCGCTCCACCATCTCCACGCCCGCTCCTCATGGCGGGTGGCCCTCCAGCTGGACCTACCAGTGCCCACGGCGGCACTCGAGGGCTCCGAGCCATTGCCCCCGCCTTGCGGCAGGTGAAGTGGTCACCCAAATTCAAGCAGGAGATGCCACCGTGCTACGACGGCGCGGAGGACCTGTCGGCTTTCCTGCTAGCGTACGAGGAGGCCGTCCTGGAAGACGGGGGTGACGACAAGATCATGGCCAACTGGTTCCCCATTGCCCTTGTAGGCGCGTCGTGCGTCTGGCTCCTCCATTTGCCGAAGTCTTCCGTCGCCACCTCGGAGGAGCTGCGCAACCTCTTCATCACTTGCTTCGGGGAACCGGCAGCCCCCATCGTCGCAGCCCTTGTCGGCAGTTCACAAGCACCACCCTCAGATTGGCATGTCAAGCCGTACTTTCGCCAGATCGGTGCCGCTTCCAAGCGCCCGGGGGCTCCGCTCGACTGGGCAGCGCCTGAGGCCAACCTCACCTTTGACTCGGAGGATCATCCCGTCTCCACCGTCGGCTCGGGTGCGGTCCCGATGCTATGCGCACCCACCATCTGCCACATATCCACCACCAAGACGCTCGTCGACGGCGGCACCGCCCTCAATGTGCTCTCCGTCGAGGCCTTTAGCCTCCTTCACGTACCATTCGAACGGCTCCGCCCCAGCAAGCCCTTCTCGGGGGTTGGCGGAGGCCCCACCCACTCCCTAGGGCAGATCCGCCTCCCCGTGACCTTCGGCACGCGCGACAACTACCGCACCAAGCTCATCGACTTCGACATCGCCTGCATTGGCCTCCCGTACAACACCATCCTTGGGTACCCAGCCCTGGCCCAGTTCATGGCAGCAACCCATCCCTCTTACAATCTCATGAAGATGTCAGGGAGCCAGGGTTTCCTCACCATCAAGGGGGACGCAAAGGAGGCCCTGGCGGCGCTCAAGCTTGCCCTCAAGGCCGCCGCTACAGCACGACCCGCCGACGCGGATACCTCCAAGGCCAAGGGAGCCGCACCAACCAAGAAGAAGCAGTTCTTCACTCAGGACAAGGTAGAAAAAAATCAAGTGTCGGTCGAGGAAGACGGCTCCTCAGGGGCAACCTTTACCATAGGCGCCAACCTTGAGCCTGGTCAGGAGGAGGCGCTAGTGGAGTTCTTGCATGAAAAAAGGGACCTTTACCATAGACGCAACCTTTACCATAGACGGAAACCTCATCAGCACACCTACCCTCGTCGAGCACCCGGTATACTTCTTCAGCACGGTGTTATGGGACACAAGAGCGCGGTAGCCCATGCCTCAGAAGCTCCTACTCACGCTCCTAGTGGCCTCGCGAAAGCTGCGGCACTACTTCCAGGGACACCCCATCAAGGTCGTCTCAACTTACCCATTGGAGAGAGTGCTCAGGAGCCCAAACTCTGCCGGAAGAGTCGCTGAATGGAACATCGAGTTGCAAGCATTCCAGTTGGAGTTCAGTACAACCAGGGTCATCAAGGGATCTGCACTCGTTGATTTCGTGGCAGAATGGACAGACGCCCCGGCGCTTGAAGAAGGCGAAGACCGGTCCCTCTCGCCGGGAAGCGAGGCACCTGACGGTATGGTCATGTATTTCGATGGTGCCTTTGCGCATTAGGGAGCGGGGGCTGGAGCAGTACTCATCTCGCCCACTCAGGACAAGCTCTACTACGCCGTGTAGCTCTGCTTCCAGCGGGGCGAGAAGGTCTCCAACAACATTGCAGAATACGAAGGCCTCATAGCCGGCCTGAAGGCTGCGGTGGAGCTGGGGGTGAAGCGTCTCACTATCAGGGGCGACTCACAGCTCCTCGTCAACTTCTCCAACAAGGTATACGAGCCGAAGGACGAGCACATGGAAGCATATCTCGTGGAGGTGCGCAAGATGGAGAAGCAATTTCTGGGCCTGGAGTTGCAGCACATGCCCCGTGGCACCAACAAGGAAGCTGAGGACATCGCCAGAAGAGCATCCAAGTGACAGCCCCAGGAGCCTGGCGTTTGATGACCCACAAGTATAGGGGATCTATCGTAGTCCTTTCGATAAGTAAGAGTGTCAAACCCAACGAGGAGCAGAAGGAAATGATAAGCGGTTTTCAGCAAGCTATTCTCTGCAAGTACTGAAATAAGTGGTAACAGATAGTTTTGTGATAAGATAATTTGTAACGAGCAACAAGTAACAAAAGTAAATAAAGTGCAGCAAGGTGGCCCAATCCTTTTTGTAGCAAAGGACAAGCCAGGACAACTCTTATATAAGAAAAAGCGCTCCCGAGGACACATGGGAATATCGTCAAGCTAGTTTTCATCACGTTCATATGATTCGCGTTCGGTACTTTGATAATTTGACATGTGGGTGGACCGGTGCTTGGGTGTTGTTCTTACTTGAACAAGCATCCCACTTATGATTAACCTCTATTGCAAGCATCCGCAACTACAACGAAAGTATTAAGGTAAACCTAACCATAGCATGAAACATATGGATCCAAATCAGCCCCTTACGAAGCAACGCATAAACTAGGGTTTAAGCTTCTGTCACTCTAGCAACCCATCATCTACTTATTACTTCCCAATGCCTTCCTATAGGCCCAAATAATGGTGAAGTGTTATGTAGTCGACGTTCACATAACACCACTAGAGGCTAGACAACATACATCTCATCAAAATATCGAATGAATACAAAATTCACATGACTACTAATAGCAAGACTTCTCCCTTGTCCTCAGGAACAAACATAACTACTCACAAAGCATATTCATGTTCATAATCAGAGGGGTAATAATATGCATAAAGGATCTGAACATATGATCTTCCACCAATTAAACAAACTAGCATCAACTACAAGGAGTAATTAACACTACTAGCAACCTACTAGCACCAATCCCGGACTTGGAGACAAGAATTGGATACAAGAGATGAACTAGGGTTTTGAGATGAGACGGTGCTGATGAAGATGCTGATGGAGATTGCCCTCTCCCGAAGAGAGGAGCGTTGGTGATGACGATGGCGATGATTTCCCCCTCCGGGAGAGAAGTTTCCCCAGCAGAACAGCTCTGTCGGAGCCCTAGATTGGTTCCGCCAAGGTTCCGCCTCGTGGCGGCGGAGTTTCGTCCCGAAAGGTTGCTTCTGGTTTTTTTCTCGACGAAAGACTTCATATAGCAGAAGATGGTCATCGGAGAGCCACCAGGGGGCCGACGAGGTAGGGGGCGCGCCCTAGGGGGGCGCCCCCACCCTCATGGACAGGGTGTGGGCCCCCTGGTCTTCATCTTTGGCGAGGATTTTTCATTATTTATTATAAGGTATTCCATGGAGCTTCAGGACTTTTGGAGTTGTGCAGAATAGGTCTAAAATATTTGCTCCTTTTCCAGCCAAGAATTCTAGCTGCCGGCATTCTCCCTCCTTATGTAAACCTTATAAAATAAGAGAGAATAGCCATAAATATTGTGACATAATGTGAAATAACAGCCCATAATGCAATAAATATCGATATAAAAGCATGATGCAAAATGGACGTATCAACTCCCCCAAGCTTAGACCTCGCTTGTCCTCAAGCGAAAGCCGATAACAATAAATATGTCGCGATGATTAGAGGTAGAGGCGTCGATAAAAATAAAATACGGACATGAAGGCGTCATGATTATTCTCATAACAACAACATATATAGATATTGTCATATGATTACTTATATTCAAGTGATGATCTATTCACAATGCAAAAGTATGAATCATAAACCTTATTGAGAACCAACAAACTATAACCTCAGTCATTGAAGCAATTGCAATTTATCATAACATCGGAAAGAGTCTATGTCAGAGCTAAAAAGCATGTCCACATACTCAACTATCATCTAGTCCTTCATAATTGCTAATACTCACGCAATACTTGTGGTTATGGAGTTTTAATCAGACACAGAGAAAGATAGGGGCTTATAGTTTCACCCACAACCTTTTACCTCGAGGGTGATGTCAACAATAATAACTCATGCCCCCCTACATCCAATTAGATATATGTATCAGGTTCTTTCCAACATGCTGGGTTTGCCAAAGGATAAAATGAAAAAGGGAGAGGTGAAGATCACCTTGCACTTGCATAAGGTAGAAGATAATAATAAAAGATAGGCCCTTCGCAGAGGGAAGCAGAGGTTGCCATGCGCTTTTATGGTTGGATGCACAAAATCTTAATGCGAAAGAACGTCACTTTATATCGCCCCTTGTGATATGAACCTTTATTATGCATTCCATCACTTTTATTACTTCCACATCACAAGATCGTATAAAGCTTATTTCTCCCACACTAATCATACATATTTAGAGCAATTTTTATTGATTTGCACCGATGACAACTTATTTGAAGGATCTTACTCAATCCATAGGTAGATATGGTGGACTCTCATGGCAAAACTGGTTTAAGGGTATTTGGAAGCACATGTAGTATCTCTACTTGGTGCTGAGAATTTGGATAGCATGAGGGGGAAAGGCAAGCTCAACATGTTGGATGATCCATGACAACATACTTTATCTCAGATATAAGAAAACATAACCCATTACATTGTCTTCCTTGTCCAACATCAACTCTTTAGCATGTCATATTTTGATGAGTGCTCCCAATCATAAAAGATGTCAATAATAGTATATTTATATGTGAAACCTCTCTTTCCTTATTACTTCCTATTAATTGCAACGATGACCAAAGCTATGTCTACCAACTCCCAACAACTTTTAATCGTCACACTCTTTCTATGTGAAATCATGACTATCAATAAGATCAATATGATCTCTTTGTTTCTTCTTATTCTTTTTCTCTTTTCTTTTATTCACCCAAGATCATAGCAAGAAAATCAAGCCCTTGACTCAACACTAATCTTTATTATATAGCTCACGGACTCGATTACATAGAGAGATCATAAGGCAAAACTCAAAACTAGATCATGCCATAAACTTTATTCTACTGGATCAAAATACTACTAATAGGATCGAACTAAGGAAAACGGTAAAGATAGGAGTTGTGATTGTGATACGATATCAGGGCACCTCCCCCAAGCTTGGCAGTTGCCAAGGGGAGTGCCCATACCTATGTTATTATATCTCCTTGGTTGGTGAAGAAGGTGGAGGTGTTGTTGATGATGCGGGCTTGTCATCCATCTTACAAGGCATGGGTTCACCATCATAGAAGGATGATCGAGTCTCTGGAATCCTCGAATCTGCAGCCAAACTCATTCTTTTGAATCTATATTCATACTCAAAGTTTTGGTTTTGCAGGTCATAGATTTGGGCTTGGAGGTGCTCGATCTTCTCATGTAGCTTGAAGATGGCCTCCTCGGTGTTCTTGGCATCCGGCTTGTAGTTGTTAGTGAACTCAGTGAGCATCGTGTGGCTAGCGTTGATCCCACACTCCACCATCCCATAGCACTTGAAAGCTTGTTGCTCCATTGCTTCGAGCCTCGTCTCCACGCTTCCGGTTCCCTTTGGTCCCTTAGCATCGCGGATGTGCCAAAACCCATCATGCATCTCAATTGTTTGAGGGTGTCGTAGCACCTCCGCGAGGTAATGGTTGATGACCTTCTCGAAGAACTTGTCCTTGGAAGCACTTGGGGACGTCATGATAATCTAGATCTGTCAGAAAGACAGCTCAAAACAAGAACAAAGAATATTTGTGTGATACGGGAGTCAAAACCTTCGGGAGAATATATAGTGAATTTTTACCGACCAAAATACGTATCGTGCAAGAAAACGGAGTCCGGAAGGCACGAGGTGCTCACGAGGTAGGGGGCATGCCCAGGGGGGTAGGGCGCGCCCTCCACCCTCGTGTCCTTCCCGGACTGCTACTTAATTTTCTACTTTTCTAAATATTCCAAAACGGAGAAATATTGCCCTAAAAACTGTTTTGGAATCGGTTTACTTTCCGTACCACATACCTATTCCTTTTTGGAGTCTGAAGCGTTCTGGAAAGTGTCCCTTATGTATTCCTCCAGGGTTATGGTTTCAATAATATTGGTTTCAACATTTATGGGATTACCTGAGATATAATGTTTAATTCTCTGACCGTTTACCACCTTCAGATTTGTGCCTTCGAAGTTATTGATTTTTATGGCACCGGAATGATAGACCTCCTCGATAACATAGGGCCTTCCCATTTAGAGAGAAGTTTTCCTGCAAAAAATCTTAAACGAGAGTTGTATAGTAATACATAATCACCTACATTAAACTCACGCTTTTGTATCCTTTTATCATGCCATCTTTTAACCTTTTCTTTAAACAACTTGGCATTTTCATAAGCTTGGGTTCTCCATTCATCAAGTGAGCTAATATCAAATAATCTCTTTTCACCGGAAAATTTGAAATCATAATTGAGCTCTTTAATAGCCCAATATGCCTTATGTTCTAGTTCGAGAGGTAACTGACATGCTTTTCCATATACCATTTTATACGGAGACATACCCATAGGATTTTTATATGCAGTTCTATAGGCCCATAATGCATCATCAAGTTTCTTGGACCAATTCTTTCTAGAACTATTAACAGTCTTTTGCAAAATTAATTTGAGTTCTCTATTACTCAATTCTACCTGACCACTAGACTGTGGGTGATACGGAGATGCAATTTTATGACTGACGTCATATTTAGCAAGCATTTTACGGAAAGAACCATGAATAAAATGTGAACCACCATCAGTCATTAAATATCTAGGAACTCCAAACCTCGGAAAAATAACTTCTTTAATCATTTTAATAGAAGTGTTATGATCAACACTACTAGTTAGAATAGCTTCTACCCACTTAGTAATGTAATCAGCAGCAACTAAAATATGTGTATATCCATAAGAGGCAGGAAAAGGTCCCATATAATCAAAGCCCCAAAGATCAAATGGTTCAATAACAAGTGAATAATTCATAGGCATTTCTTGACGTCTACTAATATTACCAATTCTTTGACATTCATCACAAGATAGGACAAACTTACGGGCATCCTTGAAGAGAGTAGGCCAATAAAAACCGGATTGCAATACCTTATGTGCAGTTCTATCTCCCGCGTGGTGTCCTCCATAAGTTTCAGAGTGGCACTTGCATAGGATCTGTTCCTGTTCATGCTCAGGTACACAACGTCTAATAACAGCATCTACTCCTTCTTTATAAAGATGTGGGTAATCCCAAAAGTAATGTCTCAAATCATAGAAGAACTTTTTCTTTTGTTGGTATGTGAAGCTAGATGGTATGAATTTAGCAACAATGTAATTAGCATAATCAGCATACCAAGGAGTACTACGAGAAGTACTTATGACATTTAATTGTTCATCAGGAAAGCTATCATCAATAGGTAGTGGATCATCAAGAACATTCTCTAACCTAGATAAGTTGTCTGCAACGGGTTTCTCAGCTCCTCTTCTATCCACAATATGCAAATCAAATTCTTGTAGCAAGAGAACCCATCTAATAAGTCTAGGTTTAGCATCTTTCTTCTCCATAAGATATTTAATAGCAGCATGATCAGTGTGGATAGTTACTTTAGAATAAACAATATAAGATCTAAACTTATTACAAGCAAATACAACTGCTAAAAGTTCTTTTTCAGTAGTAGCATAATTTCTTTGAGCATTGTCTAGAGTCTTACTAGCATAATGGATAACATTTAATTTCTTATCAACTCTTTGCCCTAGAACAACACCTACAACATAATCACTAGCATCACACATAATTTCAAAGGGTAAATTCCAATCAAGTGGCTGAACAATAGGTGCAGAGACTAATGCTTTCTTAAGTATTTCAAATGCTTCTACACAATCATCATCAAAGACAAATGGTATATCTTTTTGTAATAAATTAGTCAGAGGCCGAGAAATTTTTGAGAAGTCCTTAATGAACCTCCTATAAAATCTGGCGTGACCAAGGAAACTTCTTATACCTTTGATGTCCTTGGGACATGGCATCTTTTCAATAGCATCAACCTTGGCTTTATGAACTTTAATACCTCTTTCAGAAACTTTATGCCCCAAGACAATACCCTCATTAACCATAAAGTGTCACTTTTCCCAATTCAAGACAAGATTAGTTTCTTCACATCTCTACAAAACTCGATCAAGATTTCTCAAGCAATCATCAAAAGAAGATCCATAGACAGAAAAGTCGTCCATGAAAACCTCACAATTCTTTTCACAAAAGTCAAAGAATATAGCCATCATGCATCTTTGAAAGGTAGCAGGTGCATTACATAAACCAAAAGGCATACGTCTATAAGCAAAAGTACCAAAAGGGCATGTAAAAGTAGTCTTTGATTGATCTTTAGCCGACACAGGTATTTGAGAGAAACCAGAATAACCATCTAGAAAGCAGTAATGTGTATGTTTCCATAATCTTTCTAGCATTTGATAGATAAAAGGTAAGGGGTAATGATCTTTCTTAGTAGCCTTATTTAATTTGCAGAAATCAATTACCAGCCTATAACCTGTAATAATTCTTTGTGGAATCAATTCATCTTTATCATTAGGAACAACAGTAATACCTCCCTTCTTAGGGACACAATGAACAGGACTTGCCCACTGACTATCAGCAACGGGATAAATTATACCTGCCTCCAGAAGCTTTAGTATTTCTTTTCTTACCACTTCTTTCATTTTAGGATTCAGACGTCATTGAGGATCACGAACTGGTTTGGCATCTGCTTTCAAATTTATTTTATGTTGACATAGAGTGGGACTAATGCCCTTAAGATCATCAAGAGTATATCCAATAGCAGCATGGTGCTTCTTCAGAGTTTTCAATAATCTTTCTTCTTCATGCTCTGAAAGGTTAGCACTAATAATAACAGGATATATCTTCTTTTCATTAAGATAAGCATATTTAAGATTATCAGGCAACGGTTTAAGCTCAAACACGGGATCACCCTTAGGTGGAGGGGGATCCCCTAGGATTTCAACATGCAAATTGTGTTTCAGAATAGGTTCCTATTTAAAGAATACTTCATCTATTTCCCTTCTTTCATTCATAAACATATCATTCTCATGGTCTAGCAAATATTGTTCTAAAGGATCACTAGGAGGTATGGCAATAGAAGCAAGACCAATAATTTCATCCTTACTAGGCAATTCTTCTTCATGGTGTTGTTTACTAAATTTAGAGAAATTAAACTCATGAGTCATATCATCTAAGCCGACAGTCACAATATCCCTTGTGCAATCTATGGTAGTATTAACAGTATTTAAGAAGGGTCTACCAAATATAATGGGACAAAAGCTATCTTGTGGGGAACCAAGAACAAGAAAATCAGTAGGATATTTAGTTTTCCCACACAAGACTTCAACATCTCTAACAATTCCCATTGGTGAAATAGTATCTCTATTAGCAAGTTTAATAGTAACATCAATCTCTTCTAACTCAACAGGTGCAATGTCATGCATAATTTCTTTGTATAAGTCAATAGGTATTGCACTAGCACTAGCACCCATATCACATAAGCCATGATAACAATGATCTCCTATTTTAATAGAAATAACAGGCATGCCTACCACAGGTCTAGGTTTATCTGTATCACGGGGTTTAGCAATTCTAGAAGTTTCATTACAGAAGTAAATAACATTCCCACCCATATTATCAGACAAGAGATCTTTAACAATAGCAATATTAGGTTCAACTTTAACTTGCTCAGGAGGTGTATATGTTTTAATATTGCTTTTACGAACCACAGTTGAAGCTTTGCATGATCCTTTATCCTAACAGGGAAAGGTGGTTTCTCAACATAACAAGTAGGAATAATAGGATCATTATAAGTGACAGTCTTTTCTTCAACTTTAATTGGTGCAACTACTTTTACTTCTAGGGGAGGATGATATTTAAACCACTTCTCCTTGGGGAGATCAACATAAGTAGCAAAAGATTCACAGAAAGAAGCTACTATCTCAGAATCAAGTCCATATTTAGTGCTAAACTTATGGAAAATATCGGTATCCATAAAAGATTTAACACAATCAAACTTAGGTGTCATACCTGACTCCTTACCTTTGTCGAGATCCCAATCTTCAGAGTTGCGTTTAATTCTATCCAGTAAATCCCATCTAAATCCAATAGTATTCATCATAAAAGAGCCAACACAAGAAGTATCGAGCATGGTGCGATTATTTTCAGAAAGCCGAGCATAAATTTTTTGAAGAATTGTTTCTCTTGGGAGCTCATGATTGGGGCATGAATATAACATTGATTTAAGCCTCCCCCAAGCTTGAGCGATGCTTTCTCCTTCACGAGGCCAAAAAAAATTATATATATAATTGCGGTCACGATGAACAAGATGCATAGGGTAATACTTTTGATGAAACTCCAATTTCAATCTTCTATAGTTCCATGATCTCGTATCATCACATAGCCTATACCATGTCAATGCGTCTCCCTTCAAAGATAAAGGGAAGACCTTCTTCTTAGCAACATCATTGGGTATACCTGCAAGCTTAAATAATCCACAAACTTCATCCACATATATTAGGTGTTCATCAGGATGCTTTGTTCAATCTCCTGTAAAAGGATTAGCTAGCAGTTTTTCTATCATACCCGAAGGATACTCATAAGGAATTTCATTTTCAATAGGTTCAGTAGGTTGAGGAGCAACTCTTTGCTCTACTGGTCGGGGTGAAGATACCCCAAACAAGCCCCTCAGAGGATTACAGTCCATAGTAACAAGTGACAGTAAATTTCAGCACACTATATAAATTTTTCCTTACCAAATTCCACCTACCAAAGGCGCTTCACTCCCCGGCAATGGCGCCAGAAAAGAGTCTTGATGACCCACAAGTATAGGGGATCTATCGTAGTCCTTTCGATAAGTAAGAGTGTTGAACCCAACGAGGAGCAGAAGGAAATGATAAGCGGTTTTTAGCAAGGTATTCTCTGCAAGTACTGAAATAAGTGGTAACAAATAGTTTTGTGATAAGATAATTTGTAACGAGCAACAAGTAACAAAAGTAAATCAAGTGCTGCAAGGTGTCCCAATCCTTTTTGTAGCAAAGGACAAGCCTAGACGACTCTTATATAAGGAAAAGCGCTCCTGAGGACACATGGGAATATCGTCAAGCTAGTTTTCATCACGTTCATATGATTCGCGTTCGGTACTTTGATAATTTTACATGTGGGTGGACCGATGCTTGGGTGTTGTTCTTACTTGAACAAGCATCCCACTTATGATTTACCTCTATTGCAAGCATCCGCAACTACAACAAAAGTATTAAGGTAAACCTAACCATAGCATGAAACATATGGATCCAAATCAGCCCCTTACGAAGCAACTCATAAACTAGGGTTTAAGCTTCTGTCACTCTAGCAACCCATCATCTACTTATTACTTCCCAATGCCTTCCTCTAGGCCCAAATAATGGTGAAGTGTTATGTAGTCAACGTTCACATAACACCACTAGAGGCTAGACAACATACATCTCATCAAAATATCGAACGAATACCAAATTCACATGACTACTAATAGCAAGACTTCTCCCTTGTCCTTAGGAACAAACGTAACTACTCACAAAGCATATTCATGTTCATAATCAAAGGGGTAATAATATGCATAAAGGATCTGAACATATGATCTTCCACCAATTAAACCAACTAGCATCAACTACAAGGAGTAATTAACACTACTAGCAACCTACTAGCACCAATCCCGGACTTGGAGACAAGAATTGGATACAAGAGATGAACTAGAGTTTTGAGATGAGATGGTGCTGATGAAGATGTTGATGGAGATTGCCCTCTCCCGATGAGAGGAGCATTTGTGATGACGATGTCAATGATTTCCCCCTTTGGGAGAGAAGTTTCCCCGGCAGAACAGCTATGACGGAGCCCTAGATTGGTTCCGCCAAGGTTCCGCCTCATGGCGGCGGAGTTTCGTCCCAAAAGGTTGCTTCTGGTTTTTTTTTCTCGACGAAAGACTTCATATAGCAGAAGATGGTCATCGGAGAGCCACCAGGGGGCCCACGAGGAAGGGGCGCACCCTGGGGGGGGGGGGGGGGCGCCCCCACCCTCGTGGACAGGGTGTGGGCCCCCTGGTCTTCATCTTTGGCGAGGATTTTTCATTATTTATTATAAGGTATTCCGTGGAGTTTTAGGACTTTTGGAGTTGTGCATAATAGGTCTCAAATATTTCCTCCTTTTCCAGCCCAGAATTCCAGCTGTCGGCATTCTACCTCCTTATGTAAACCTTATAAAATAAGAGAGAATAGCCATAGGTATTGTGACATAATGTGAAATAACAGCCCATAATGCAATAAATATCGATATAAAAGCATGATGCAAAATGGACGTATCAACGTCTTCGAGGAGCGGCTCTTCAAGCCATCAGCAACACCACCGCTTTCAAGAACAGCTCAGCCTCGGGAGGAACTCCCGCAGCCGCTGCCACAGGATCCCCAGCTTGTGGCCCGGCCTCAGGAGAGCGCCTACTCCTGGCTCTCGAGCCCCAGGAGGGATGCTGGACCAAGGAATTCAAGGAATACCTGATGCAAGGGGCGTTGCCGTAGAAGGAGGAGGACGTAGAGCGCGTGGCTCGTTAGGCCACAACATAATGCATCCAGGACGGTGAGTTATACAGGAAGCGACGAAATGACGTTTCACTACGTTGTATCTCGAGGGAACAGGGGAAAGAGCTGATAGCTGACATACACGGCGGGGACTGTGGGCACCACTCGTCGTCGCGAACCCTTTTCGGCAAGGCATTCCGGAGAGGATTCTACTGGCCTACGGCGCTCAACGACATGGCGGAGCTGGTGATGTCCTTTGAGGCCTGCCAATTCCATGCCAAGCAGATCCGTGAGCCAGCTCAGGGCCTCCAGACCATTCCACTCTCGTGGCCTTTCGCGATCTGGGGGCTGGATATTCTGGGCCCGTTCCCTCGGGCGCCTGGGGGCTATCGATACCTCTACGTCGCCATTGAAAAGTTCACTAAGTGGACGGAGGTTGAAGCCGTCCGCGCCATCCCAGCTGGCTCTGCAGTCAAGTTCATCAAGGGCCTCATGAGCCGTTTTGGGGTCCCCAACCGCATCATCACCGATAACGGCTCGCAATTCACTAGTAATCTCTTCAAGTCATATTGTGCTAACCTTGGAACGCAGATCTGCTATGCCTCGGTAGCACACCCCTGGAGCAATGGCCAGGCTGAACGTGCCAACGCGGAAGTCCTAAGGGGCCTCAAGACCAGGACCTTCAAGAAGAAGCTCGAAGCCTGTGGCAGGGGCTGGCACGACGAGCTCCAGTCCGTGCTATGGTCGATACACACCACCGCCACCAAGCCAACGGGCGAAACCCCGTTGTTCCTGATCTACGGAGCAGAAGAAGTCCTCCCTCACAAGGTCAAGCATCGCTCCGCACAGGTCCTGGCGTTTGATGAGACATAGCAGGACGCCACGCGGGGGATGGACCTCGTGCTGGGGGAGGAACATCGCCGCGAGGCTGCACTACGGGCGACAAGATACCAGCAGGCCCTGTGGTGGTACCACTGTCGCAGCATCTTCTCCAGGACTCTTGAGGTGGGTGACCTCGTCCTGAGGTGGGTTCTCTCCAGGGAGGGGCTGCATAAGCTCTCACTCATGTGGGAGGGCCCGTTCAAGGTCGTCCATGTCTCCAGGCCTGGCGCCGCGCACCTGGAGACGCAGGACGGGGTACCCATCCAGAACGCCTGGAACATCCAACACCTCCGGAAGTTCTACCCATGAAGAAAGGCCCATTGCATGTGAAGAAGGCTCAGTGCGTATGAAGAAAGGCCCAGTGCCTATGAAGAAGGCCAAGTGCCTATGAAGAAAGGCCCAGTGCCTGTGAAGCAAGGCCCGGTGCCTATGAAGAATGGCCCAGTGCCTGTGAAGCAAGGCCCCGTGCCTGTGAAGAATCGCCGCCCGTTACACTCTCATGTAATAATGAGTGGGGCTGTACATGCCCCGGAGCCTCAGGAGAGCCGCCCTTTGGCCTCAGGGGCTTCCTCCCATGCCGAGTGGCAGCACTTAGCTCTATGCTGGTGAGAAGACGTCGAAGACTAGACTAGGTGCCGGACGCAGCTTTTTAATTGCTTTACGAAGTTGGCTCACTCCTCTTTTAATTGAAATTTGCTTTCTGGTGTGTCTTGCTGGTCCCGTTTTATCGCTTTCTGCCTTTGTTTCTGCTTTCACCTCCTTGGTCGACCTGTACTCTCCCTCATGTCCCTCGCGAGGGGGCTGAACAGGTACCTTCGTGAGCTTCCTCCTTCTATATTTTTGCGAGGCACCCTCGTTCGAGCCCACAAGCTGGTGCACCTCTCCTAGTCCGTGCCCCACGGGTATCGCGATGCGAAGCAACGAGTCAAAGCCAGCGGGGCCTATGACCAAGCCCCGGGTGAGCGACAAACCTCTTGATGAATTTTTTGCAGTTCCTAAGCGCATATCAGGTCAAGGGGGCCTCGACGGGTACTAGGAAGTAAGCGCCTCGTGAGGAGGAGGCCACTCAAAACAAGTTGAGCTAAGTTATCCCTACATAAAATGACGATGTTGCGACACAGCACAGGAACGACAAACATAACATAACGATTGAGATCATAGTTCGATACACGCCCCTCCGGGGGACCCATTCTGGTTTCTTTCTGATGCAGGAAGGAAAAGAATAACTAAATAGAAGTGGCGCCTACAACGGTCCACGAGGGTAGGCCCCAGCGCCCTCCTGAGCTCAGCCGGACCCCTCCTTACGCTTCACGGAGGCGTGGCGATGTGACGACCCGCCACCGTCTTCGAAGCAGGCACGGTGGCGTGGCGGCTGGTCGTAGCCGCCACTGCTGGAGCTGTCGCTGGGGGAAGAGCTGCCATAGCCGGACGAGACGCGGTCGGCACCAAGGGCGGGTTCGCCCTCATCCTCGTCGCGGCCGTCGCCAAGGCCGAGCACCTCCTCACCGCCGTTCACCTCGGGGCAGCACCCGGCGCGGCGACCATCTTCCCCAAACACCCTCACATAGAGGGTCACGTCGCCGTCGTACTTGAAGTGAAGGGTGCACCGCCTGCCCAAGCCGCGCGCGCGGGCAAACGTCTGCCAACCGCGGGCTAGAGCTACATTGCCTGCAATGGAGACCTTGACCGCGACACGGGAAGCCCTGCTGCACCAGCCGTCTGCCTGCAGCCAAAGCCCGCCTGGACCTGACGCCGGCAGCTCGTCGGCGAAGAAGCATGGGAGCCGAAGCCAGTTGTCTGCCGGGTTCTCCGACCAGACGACAAACTTCGGCAGCATCTCCGCCGAGTGGAAGCGCGGGCGGGGAGGCCGCGCGACCATGACACGTCTCCCTTCATCAACGGGACCGAGACAATCGGAGGCGGGGGTTGCGGTGTGCTTGCGGGGATGGCCGTGTCCACGCTTGGGCACCAAAGAACCGGGCCCCTCACGAGGGGCCTTCCCCTTCTCCGCGACAGTGAACCTCCTCGACAGCGCCATTGGTAGCGGGAGAGGAGCAAGGAAGGAGAAGAAGCGGAAGAGGCAGAGGAGGGATGGGTGACGGGGGCTGCGCCCCCCACTTATACCAGGAGAAGGCCAACCAGCACCCCCACGATCGCAGGAAATGATGGTTTTCCTTGCATGTCGCAGGGACTTGTCAAAGTCGGGCAGTTGCCGAGGTAGTGTGGGGAAGCGGAGATGCCCACGTCCAATCAACCGCCATGTGTCAACCAAGGCCGCAGGCTATTGGCGCCCGCGGCGCTCTGCGCTTAACCCTTGGCTTCGCCTTGAAGCCAAGCCCGAGCGCGCCTTGGTCCCGGGGGCTACTGTCGGCGTTCTGGGGACGAGGGTCCCCAGACTTGCCTACCTGCGGCCCACAACGTGGCTTTGCTAGCAGGCATGTACGGCCCATCTTTATCAACAAGTAATCAAGACCCTTGCGAGGGGCCAAGCCTCGCGAGGCGGACGATGCAAGACCTCCCCAGGAGCGGCCTCACCAGGATGGCTCGTGAGGGGCGAAGAGTTCAAGGTCACGCAAACCTCGCGAGGTTCTCGTGACGTGAGCTATGACAATGGAGACCAGGCGGGCTCCAGGCGGGTCCCAGCGCGCGCAGCGTCCTTGTTTCCTCTTTGGTGCTAAGGGGGCAAGTGCAGGCGCGGAGTATCGAGGCATCAAGCAAAGGTCTCCATATTTGTGTAATGGGACCAAAACCAGAAGTACGGCAAGATGGACGTCGCCGTGGAGCCCAAGACGGCGTCACCACCAGAGCCTTTGGCAGGCGAAGACTGCTTTTGTCAGGATAAGTTGTACTAGTTGTCCCCTTTCAAATTGGACGTTGTTGGCTCCCTTCCCTCTCAATATTTGGGGAGAGGACCAGGGCCTCTATAAATAGGGCTAGCCACCACCGTAGAAGGGGATCATCCTTGGACCGGATCCTCAAACACACAAGTTCACCAAGAACAAGAACACCTCAACCTCAGGAGGCTGTTCTTCCCCTTTGTACTGTTCATCCTCAGCCCAAGAGGCAATCCACCACCACCACACTGGAGTAGGGTATTACACCACAACGGTGGCCCGAACAGTATAAATATTGTGTCCTTTGTGTTGCGAGTTCGTCGAGTTAGTTCGTAAGATCTTAGCTAAGTTAGGACATGGATCGGCAGGGGGGAAATCTTCACACGCACCCAAGTGTTTGAACCTTAAGGTTTTTGACAGAACCCATGATCCGACACCCCCCGTTCCTAAATATTTGTCTTTCTAGAGATTTCAATAAGTGACTACATCCAGAGCAAAATGAGTGAATCTACACTTCGAAATATGTCTATGTAATCCATATGTGATAGTCCATTTGAATCTCTAAAAAGACAAATATTTAGGAACAGAGGGAGTAATATATTGGGAGTATATCAAAACAAGATTTCGTTCAAGTTTGTGAATAACTACTACTATTCTAATACTTTGGATCCGTCGCAATGCATGGGCACATTGCTAGTAAAAGGAAAAGGCCTGCCACGTTCGCGTCGCACTCCCCCCACACACGCCCAGGAATCGGGAGTACTCCACGGCCCATCCGGCACGACACATAGCTTAGGGAAGGCGTGTTGCCTAGCATTTTCACTTTCATGTGGACCGTCGTTGAGCAAACCGACTATTGGCAAACCACACCACGCCCGCCGCTGGGTGGAAAACAGAAACGTGGGGAAGATCTAGCTGTAGCATGGATGCCAAGAAATTTGGTGTCAGATGGGGCTCGTTGATAGAGTAGGAGCATTCCGTACTACTCTACTCCTACTAGTAACAAGTTTGTACTATACAACCAGTACTACCACTATACAACTAGTAGGTACGTGCACGGCACAACATCATAGGAACAAAAAACGGGAAGATCTTGTTTTGGGTGATTTATCTTTTTTTCAGTCAACGTAGTATGAATAATATGATATGGGGGCTACCCATGAAGCTTATATGGCCTTGTTGCATGGCTATGAAAGGTTAGAGAAAAATAAATAGATAATGTGTTTAGAGTGCACTCCACTAAATAGATAAACTTTGGATCCATTGCAACGGGCCGGCACACCTATATCTATACCCCCTATATAGTGTGTGAATAACTTTGAAAGTTGGTCATTGGATGAAGCCAATCCGATGGTACAAAGATGGCAAATCCGAGCACTACTGGCTGTTGTATATCATCTACATTCCACCAGATTCTGCCACATGTAGAATCTAGAAGACTCGATGGTTGAACTTCATTCATGACTACCTTTGCCACAACTAAGCTTGGCAAAGTGTGTTTGCCTCAAAAAATGTGGCTAACAAAATGGCCACCACAAGTGTGGCAAGATTTGGCAAGAAGTTGAGTCTATGACATGTGGACCATGTAGCTAGAAAAGTGTGGCAAGCCACAAGTGTAGCAATGAACCAAACACATTCCTGGTGTGTTTGGTAGGGTGGATGAAGGGTGGATGATCCCAAGAGTTCCCTTCTCGACCCACTTTTGGGTGTGTGGTAGAGTGTATGGAGGGTGCATGAGTCCACACTAGCTTAGCACAAATACACTAGAAGCATGCATGAAGAGAGCATACATGAAGAAGGGTTTTGATTTGAGCATGCATGAAGAGGGGAACAACTATACTGATATGAGAACGCAACCAAACAGACTTGTGGCACGCGTAAGCTTAGGCGTGGCAACCTTAGGCTGCAAACCAAACATCTATACCCCCTATATAGTGTGTGAATAACTTTGAAAGTTGGTCATTGGATGAAGCCAATCTGACGGTACAAAGATGGCAAATCCGAGCACAACTGGCCGTTGGATATCACCTACAATCCACCATATTTTGCCACATGTAGAATCTATAAGACTGCACATGTAGAAGCATAATGCACAAACCACCAGAATCTCGTGCGTGCAATGCACGTGTACCTTACTAGTAGTTGGGAGTAGTAGTAAGAAACAAATTCCGGGTTTGGCACGAGCTCATACAGCGGGAGCACCACAAGGCATGCTGCAGGAGTTACATTTCCCTCTCGGGGTCCACGCGACCGAACTTCAGTGGCTTAGTGCCCGGCTTATGATTCAATGACATGTGGACCTTAATGCAGCTGGCCCACATGTCATACTCATGGTTGTGGTATGGTTCGCGACTCACTCGTTCGAGACGAACCAGCCGGTGGTGGCGTGGCTGTGGCGAGGGTGCCACAGCTGGGCATCAGGGCGTTACGAGGTGTAGATGGCCACATCGGCGGGTACTACCTGTAGTACAGAAGTACTCCAGCTGAGGATTGATGCTCGGGATGAAATGTGTCACAGCCACTGGATGAAAATTCGATGGTGCGGGAGTACGGATCGGAGCACAGCAGCGGAGCAAGCAAACCTGAAAGTGCAACTATCCCTAGGTGGTTTTGGTAATTCATAACAACATATAGCTCATTGAGCTAATGCTATTCCAAGATGATTATTTCAGGAAAGCTCAATGATTGGCATGGCATGGATGTGAAAGTGGAACCCTCAAAATGCTAAGGAAAAAGGATTGGCTCAAGCTCAAAAGCTCAAGACTCTTCATTTTATATTTTAGTGATCCAAGATCACATTGAGTCTTTAGGAAAAGCCAATACTATCAAGGAGGGATGAGGTGTTGCTTAATGAGCCTCTTGCTTCATGTGCTTAGTGATATGCTCCAAAACCCTCAACTACTTTCCCACTTCCACATATGACCTAATCCCTAAGCCAAACTCGGTCCTACCGATTCTTCCTATCCGGCGCCACCGAGTTTTCATTTGTCATAAGCCACTGCCAAACAATAGCAATTCGGTCCTACCGATAGGGATCTCGGTCTCACCGAGATGGGGTTGCAAACTCTCTGTTTCCCTTTCGTAACTTTTCGGTCTCACCGAAAGAGCGAATCGGTCCCACCGAGATTGCAATGTAAATTCAGTGTTTCCCCTTTGTAACTTTTCGGTCTCATCGAAAGAGCAAATCGGTCCCACCGAGTTTGCCTGACCAACTCTCTGGTTAGCTAATTACCAAATTCGGTCTCACCGAGTTTGTGTAATCGGTCTCACCGAGATTACGTTATGCCCAAACCCTAACCATATCGGTCCTACCGAGTTGCATGTCAGTCCCACCGAAAATCTCTAACGGTCACTAGGTTTACATTTTCGGTCCGACCGAGTTTGTTGATTCGGTCCCACCGAGATTGGAAAACTGTGTGTAACGGTTGGATTTTGTGTGGAGGCTATTTATACCCCTCCACCTCCTCTTCATTCAAGGAGAGAGCCATCAGAACACATACACCATTCCAACTCATATGTTTTGAGAGAGAACCACCTACTCATGTGTTGAGACCAAGACATTCCATTCCTACCATATGAATCTTGATCTCTAGCCTTCCCAAGTTGCTTTCCACTCAAATCTTCTTTCCACCAAATCCAAATACTATGAGAGAGAGTTGAGTGTTGGGGAGACTATCATTTGAAGCACAAGAGCAAGGAGTTCATTACCTACACACCATTTGTTACTTCTTGGAGAGTGGTGTCTCCTAGATTGGCTAGGTGTCACTTGGGAGCCTCCGACAAGATTGTGGAGTTGAACCAAGGAGTTTGTAAGGGCAAGGATATCGCCTACTTCATGAAGATCTACCGCTAGTGAGGCAAGTCCTGTGTGGGCGATGGCCATGGTGGGATAGACAAGGTTGCTTCTTTGTGGACCCTTTGTGGGTGGTTGCTTCTTTGTGGACCCTTCGTGGGTGGAGCCCTGTGTGGACTCGCGCAACCGTTACCCTTCGTGGGTTGAAGTCTCCATCAACGTGGATGTAGGATAGCACCACCTATCCGAACCACGGGAAAAACATCCGTGTCTCCAATTGCGTTTGAATTCTCCAAACCCTTCCCTTTACATTCTTGCAAGTTGCATACTTTACTTTCCGCTGCCTATATACTCTTTGCATGCTTGCTTGAATTATGTGATGATTGCTTGACTTGTCCTAAATTAGCTAAAATCTGCCAAGAACTAAAATTGGGAAAAGGTTAAGTTTTTATTTGGTCAAGTAGTCTAATCACCCCCCTCTAGACATACTTTCGATCCTACAAGTGGTATCAGAGCTTTGGTCTCCATTTTCTTTGATCTCCATAGCTTTGGTGGTCATAGCCTTGGTTTCGCAACCTAGGAGAGTATGGCGTCTAGCGAGGGAAATTACCACCATAGAGGTCCTTACTTTGATGGTACTAATTTTGCTAGTTGGAAGCATAAAATGAAAATGCATATTCTTGGACATAACTCCGCCGTTTGGGCTATTGTGTGTGTTGGTTTGCAAGGTGACTTCTTTGATGGGAGAGAACCAAACCATGAAGCTACCGCGGATGAGTTGAAGATGTTGCAATACAATGCTCAAGCTTGTGATATTCTCTTCAACGGATTGTGCCCCGAAGAATTCAATAAAATCAGCCGTCTTGAGAATGCGAAGGTAATTTGGCACACTTTGATTGATATGCACGAAGGTACCGACTCCGTCAAGGAATCCAAGTTAGATGTGCTTCAAAGCCAACTTGACAAGTTCAAGATGAAGGATGGTGAAGGTGTCGCTGAAATGTACTCTAGGCTTGCTCTCATCACAAATGAGATTGCCGGCTTAGGAAGTGAAGAGATGACCGACAAATTCATCATTAAGAAGATTCTAAGAGACTTGGATGGAAAATATGATACCGTGTGCACATTGATCCAAATGATTCCCAATTACAAAGATCTCAAGCCAACGGAGGTGATTGGAAGAATTGTTGCTCATGAGATGTCACTTAAGGATAAAGAGGAACTTCACAACAAATCAAGTGGTGCCTATAAAGCCTCATGTGAAGCCCCTACATCATCAAGTGAGAAACAAGACTTCAATGAAGAATTGAGCTTAATGGTGAAGAACTTCAACAAGTTCTACAAGAGTAGAAGCAAAGATAGAAGCTTCAAGTCAAGGTCCTACAATGACAAAAGATCTTCTAGTCGAGAGCGAAACTGCTACAATTGTGGAAGACCCAGACACTATTCCAATGAGTGTACGGCTCCCTACAAGAGAAGAGAAGATTCTCCAAGAAGAAGAAGCAAAGAATCACCACCAAGACAGAGAAGGAGTAGAGATGATCGTTATGAACGAAGATACTCACGGAAAAGCAAGTATTCGGAAAGGAAGGAAAAATCATCAAGGAGCTACACAAGACGAAGACATCAAGCTCATGTTGGTGAATGGGTATCCGGCTCCGACTCCAACAGCCACTCCGAGAGAAGTTATCACTCCGACTCCGAAGATACTCAAGATGAAGGTGTTGCCGGTCTAGCACTTGTGTCAACCAACTCCTACGACATATTTCACTCACCAAATGAAGGAATTGGAAGATGCTTCAAGGCCAAAGGTCCTAAGTTTATTGAAGGGAATTATATAGAAAGGAGTGTACAAAAGCCTTGCCGGGAGTAAGCAATTCGAGGAAATTGTGCGCAAGCAAGGAATGCACCGGAAGAATCAAGGTGTTGGTTTTGAACGAAAGTTCAATGCCAATGGAGTTGAGTGGGAAGAAGATCAATACCCCAAGACAAAGTTTATTCCTCAATAAGAGAAGTATGATACTTCTTTCAAGGGGACACAAGCTCAAGATGATCTTCCACCACAAGACTACAAGCAAAAAGGCAAGGACAAGCTTCAAGAGGAAATTGAGGCATTTGAAGAAGCTCCAAAGACCTTAGCCAAGTGGATTCCCAAGACTACTTCATGTTCCACTTCATCAAGTACGACTACAACTCCAAGGATTCCCATCAAGATGGTGTGGATCCAAAAGAAGAAGAGCTAGAGAGTTCTCGAGGGTGACTCCGCCAACATACTTCACTCTTATCATTTTGGCAAGAAAAAGTGCAATCAACTTCCACATCTTGCACTAGTTCAAGTAGTCACAAACCCTCTTGTTGGTAAGACAAGGGACAAGGTAACCTAAAAGTTTTCATGGACATCATCTTTTGTGTGCATCACTCTATGTCTATGGATATCCTTGTTTGTTCCTTGTGGGACTAACCCATGTAGGTGTTGAAAGTGCAATTCACTCAAATGGATAGCTCCAAGTGATCTACATCAACATTGAGCATCCACATCTTCAACATCTACATGAAGTCATCATCGACAAAACCCAAGGTTAGTTCATCCCTCTAAGGGGAGATATCACATCTAGGGGGAGCTTTACTCTAAGACTTGAGCTAAAGCAACTCTAAACATGTGAACACAACAATGCTTTATGTAAAAGTGGTAACCCCACTTGAGCTTAAACGATGAGTATGACCTATGATCAAGTGTTCTCACTTGACTCCTAAGTCAATATACTCATATATAGATGACCTTGTCATCGCAAATTGCTTGATAGATGCTATAATTGGTTGTGCATGCCTTGCCACATAATTCATTTGCCATCTTATTGTGTGAGCATGCTGGTTGCATATTTTACTCATTCGAGGACATCCACTTGTTGTTTTGATTGTTTGGTTTTATCTTCTTCTGCCAAGTGGATGGACAAGAATGCCTAAGAACCTCCTCTAGCTATCTATGCTTTTCTCGTCTCAAACTCTATTCATGTTGCATCACAAAATTTGATCAAGTCAGATTCGAACCACTCTATGTGAGGAGCGCTCGGAGTCCCCGATTCATCATAGACTTAAACTTCCAAAACCTCTTTATGATTCTCGGTCTGACCGATACCCCACTTTAGGTCCTACCGAGATCATTAAGTTGATCTAGGTTTTCGATCTCGGTGCAATCGATTTGAACATTTCGGTCACACCGAGTTTCAGTAACTGCTTGCAGTTATGAATCTCGGTGCCACCGAGTTGTTCCACTCGGTCACACCGACAGGGTCGGGCTATATATAGTCACGGGCAAAATTTTGGAAATTTCTACGAACCCCTTTGCCCGCGCGATAGCCTGCTCTGCCAACGTGGTCTCCGGATCATCTTCTTGCCGCCAGCCGCCTCCAGTCGCTGGTCTCCGTCGCCGTCAACGGGAATTTTGCCCCGCCGTTGTCGCCGTAGCGAGTCTCCGCCGAACTAGGGTATGGACTCGATCTTTGTGCTATTCCCCAATCTGATTCCTAGCACATTGTGATCATATTGATTCTAGCCACGTTTGATAAACTTCTATCCAGTCAATGAACTCATAGATTAGGTTTGATTCGAAAATTCTAGGTTTAGGTTTCCGCTGAAACCATCTCGGACCCACCGAGTTGAAAAACTCGGTCCCACCGATTTGGCTTATGCCATTGCACAAGTGAGACTCGGTTTGACCGAGAATTACTTATCGGGGTGACCGATTTTGGAACTCTGTGAAACCCTAGCAGTCTCGGTGCCACCGAACTATGACTCGGTCCTACCGAGTTCACTAATTTAGGTTCCAAAACTGCTTCGGTATCACCGAGTTTGAAAATCGGTAGATCCGAGATGATTTCAGTGGGAAACTAAAACTATGTTTTTGGATCATTCTTTTGCAAAAATCTCTGCATTTTGTGATGCTCATCTTTTCTACCTCATCTATAAACTGTTCACAGGGTCAGCAGTCAGTTTGCAGCATGTCTGATCAAAGTGATAGCCAGAATCTGTCAGAACAGCAAGTGGTGATGAGTGAGGGCACTAGTCCCTCAAGTTCTTCAGATGAGGGCAGCAGGAGCACCCCTAGCAACTTGCCAAAAGCTGCCACGAGACAGAGGAAGAAGAAAACTTCAGACTCCGAGGATGAAGATTATGTGGCAGAGGAAGAGGCCACTTCCAAGAGAGTTGAGCCAGCTCAAGGCACAAAGCCAGGCCTGAAAATCAAAAGGCCAGCAGGCAGGCAGGCCATGTCAAAGGCAAGAGCCTCAACTGAGAAGCCCACTCCCCAAGAGCCAGTTGCTACAGAAGGCAAGAAGAGGAAGGAAAGGGTCAAGAAGACCGTAGCCAGAGTGCTAGGAAAGGCTTCCATCATGGAAGAGGAAGAGGAAGAAGAGGTAGCTGCACCAGCACCCAAGGCACCCAAGCTGATGGGTGATGCCATAAGGTCAGGGGCTACTGCATCTGAGCCCAAAGCTGCCTCCAAGCCAAAACCAAAGAGGAATACAAGGAGCATTCCTGCAGCTGAGAAGAACAAGGCCCCAGTGCCTGAGACTGTTGCTGAAGAAGAGGAAGAGAATGTTCTGAGAAAGCTCAAGCCCAAGATCCCAGACCACAACGATGCTCATCCTGTGGCTGAGGACATGAAGCTTAGGAGGGATTCAGGGCTTAGGAAGTGGAGAGAAGCAGACCCATATGCTTCAAGGAGAAGGACTGCTGTGGACTACAGATTTCACACCAAGGAGCAACAAGATTTCTATGAGACTGTGCTGCTAGATAAGAAGCCCATTGTATGTGATATGAGATGGGTCGACTGGGAATATATCAAGGAAAACGAAGAGCACTATCCTAGAGTGCAAGACAGCTTCATAGCTTGTGGAGTAGCTGACTTTGTTGGGCAGAAGCTCACAAAGTGGAATGAGGAGCTTATAATGCAGTTCTACTCCACGGCACATTTTTATCCAGATGGGAGGATCACATGGATGTCTGAGGGTACAAGGTACCAATCCACAGTTGCTGAGTGGGCACAGCTCATTAATGCCCCAGAGGAGCATGATGATGACTTGGACATATATGCCAAGAAGAAAATGGACCATAACTCTATGTCCAACATGTACAAGGAAATTCCCAATGAGGCACTTGACACTTTCAAATTTGGCTCAGTGCACTCTCTTCTATCAGGACTGCCAACCATCAATTGGATCTTGAGGCACACCTTATTGCCCAAGTCTGGAGATCACAAGATGATCAGAGGCCATGCTATCAACTTGCTACATGTATTTGATGTACCTCAGAAGTTCAAGGTGATGAGCCTCATAGTGGAAACTATCAAAAGGACTGCAGCAGATCAGAAGAGGAGTTGCGGATATGCCCCTCAGATCCAGGAGCTCACTAACTCCAAGATGGGCAAGGGCATATATTTATTGGACAAGGAACACCTGCCCATCCGTCCAGATTTTGAGGACAATCAAGTTGTCATGACTGAGAACGAGCCATCATCTGCCCAAGCATACGCAAAGAAGGAGAAGGCAAGGAAGGAGAAAGCTGCAAAGATGCCAACTCAAGAGGAGGCATCTGAGTATTTCTTGAAGACCAAACAAGAGAAGCTTGGTTATTTGATTGCATCCACGCTGAGGATTGAGCAAAGTCTGGCCACCCTCACTCAGAATCAGCAGAGCCTAGAGAGAATCATGGAACAGAAGTTCTATGACTTGGATGTCAAAGTAACGGAAGTTCAGTCTGCAGTAGAGCAGCTCCAGGAGGACATGCAGGAGAGGAGAGGCAGGACTACCACTCATGCCTTTGCCAGAGTGCCATGAGGCCCGAGGTCGTCTGCCGTGCCAGTTGCTGACACAAGAGCCACTACTTCAACACCAGCTATAGCCTCAGTTCCACCAGCTCCAGCATCTACTTCAGCTCCAACTCCAGCGTCTACTTCAGCGTCTACTGAAGCCTTCGTCCTTGGAGTGATCCGGACTCCACCACCACCAGAAGATCAAGCCTGAGCGTCGATCTAGTACTATGCATTTTCTAGGAACTTTTTGGTAACTTGTTGCCAAAGGGGGAGAGGATGTATAGATCATAGGCTTCGAGAGAGAGTGTGTTGCTTTTCTCTCTTGCTTTATTTGGTGGTTTTTCGAACTTGTTTGCTTTTGAGTGTTTGAGATACTACGTCATAATTTGTGAGACATTGATGATCATGTGTTTGATCATAAGCTACACTTAATGTTTGCTTAATGCTATTATCTTATCTATCTTATGTGATCATTCACTATTTTTGGTGATGAGTGCATGTATTTCATTCTTATCATTTTAAGCGCTCCACCAAGATGTATGTGACATGGAAGAGTAACCCATGACTCTAACTCCTTGTGCATTTCCAGTCCAAAGCAAATTTTAAATATGCAAAAATTTAGGGGGAGCTCTTACTTATCACATACTTCTCAAAGCGACGATATATTTCATGCTTATTATCATTTGTCGAAGCTTTGATCTATATGTTGTCATCAATTACCAAAAAGTGGGAGATTGAAAGTGCAACTATCCCTAGGTGGTTTTGGTAATTCATAACAACATATAGCTCATTGAGCTAATGCTATTCCAAGATGATTATTTCAGGAAAGCTCAATGATTGGCATGGCATGGATGTGAAAGTGGAACCCTCAAAATGCTAAGGAAAAAGGATTGGCTCAAGCTCAAAAGCTCAAGACTCTTCATTTTATATTTTAGTGATCCAAGATCACATTGAGTCTTTAGGAAAAGCCAATACTATCAAGGAGGGATGAGGTGTTGCTTAATGAGCCTCTTGCTTCATGTGCTTAGTGATATGCTCCAAAACCCTCAACTACTTTCCCACTTCCACATATGACCTAATCCCTAAGCCAAACTCGGTCCTACCGATTCTTCCTATCCGGCGCCACCGAGTTTTCATTTGTCATAAGCCACTGCCAAACCATAGCAATTCGGTCCTACCGATAGGGATCTCGGTCTCACCGAGATGGGGTTGCAAACTCTCTGTTTCCCTTTCGTAACTTTTCGGTCTCACCGAAAGAGCGAATCGGTCCCACCGAGATTGCAATGTAAATTCAGTGTTTCCCCTTTGTAACTTTTCGGTCTCACCGAAAGAGCAAATCGGTCCCACCGAGTTTTCCTAACCAACTCTCTGGTTAGCTAATTACCAAATTCGGTCTCACTGAGTTTGTGTAATCGGTCTCACCGAGATTACGTTATGCCCAAACCCTAACCATATCGGTCCTACCGAGTTGCATGTCAGTCCCACCGAAAATCTCTAACGGTCACTAGGTTTACATTTTCGGTCCGACCAAGTTTGTTGATTCGGTCCCACCGAGATTGGAAAACTGTGTGTAACGGTTGGATTTTGTGTGGAGGCTATTTATACCCCTCCACCTCCTCTTCATTCAAGGAGAGAGCCATCAGAACACATACACCATTCCAACTCATATGTTCTGAGAGAGAACCACCTACTTATGTGTTGAGACCAAGACATTCCATTCCTACCATATGAATCTTGATCTCTAGCCTTCCCAAGTTGCTTTCCACTCAAATCTTCTTTCCACCAAATCCAAATCATATGAGAGAGAGTTGAGTGTTGGGGAGACTATCATTTGAAGCACAAGAGCAAGGAGTTCATTACCTACACACCATTTGTTACTTCTTGGAGAGTGGTGTCTCCTAGATTGGCTAGGTGTCACTTGGGAGCCTCCGACAAGATTGTGGAGTTGAACCAAGGAGTTTGTAAGGGCAAGGAGATCGCCTACTTCGTGAAGATCTACCGCTAGTGAGGCAAGTCTTGTGTGGGTGATGGCCATGGTGGGATAGACAAGGTTGCTTCTTTGTGGACCCTTTGTGGGTGGTTGCTTCTTCGTGGACCCTTCGTGGGTGGAGCCCCGTGTGGACTCGCGCAACCGTTACCCTTGGGTGGAGCGCTGTGTGGACTCGCGCAACCGTTACCCTTCGTGGGTTGAAGTCTCCATCAACGTGGATGTAGGATAGCACCACCTATCTGAACCACGGGAAAAACATCCATGTCTCCAATTGCGTTTGAATTCTCCAAACCCTTCCCTTTACATTCTTGCAAGTTGCATACTTTACTTTCCGCTGCCTATATACTCTTTGCATGCTTACTTGAATTATGTGATGATTGCTTGACTTGTCCTAAATTAGCTAAAATCTGCCAAGAACTAAAATTGGGAAAATGTTAAGTTTTTATTTGGTCAAGTAGTCTAATCACCCCCCTCTAGACATACTTTCGATCCTACAAAACCACATCCAATCGGGTGTGGGTGTGGTAGAAAGTTGATGGTTGCCGCAGTTCAGCTGGCCCGCGTGTCATGCACACAAAGGGAGAGGAGAGGTGGGGCCGAGAGGGATGAGGCGCACATCAGGGGGGATGAGGATCTCTCGACGTGAAGAATCCTACCATTCTTTCACTGACATGTGGGACCCCCAAGTGTAGGTCCCACCTGTCAGCGAAGGAAAGGCAGGGAAAGGCAGTGATAGCCACGTTAGAGGATCCATGTCCACGTAGGGGGATGTCGTGCTTACAGGTAGGGTTGGAGCGGCATTGTGGGAATCGCGTGTGGGTGTGGCAGTGGTAGAAACAAGAAACGTGATGGTCGTTGTGGTTCAACTTCCATGGACAAGCTGTCATGTCTGCTGACACATGTATATCAAAACTAGTGTGTTTATATTTCAAGCACGTGAACAAGTATTATTCTACTACTTTGGATCCATTGCAATGCACGGGCCAGCACATTGGTAGTAGTAGTGTCTATCTCTATCTCTAGAGGCCTTCCCACGTTCATCCTTTTCTCTCACAAGATAAACTACTCATACAAATGCATCTTGATGTTCCGTGGAACACACGAGGATGTTTCCTTGGGGGTCTCTCCAGCGCGGCGTGGCCGTAGTTGCAAGTTGACGCCCCTTGAGATGTCGACGTTGAGGGGCACTCAGATTTCCTCCGATGAGCAGGTAAGATGAGTTTGATCACGTAGTAAATGCATTCTAAAGACTACTTCCGTTTCCGTTTCCATTTCCTAATTCTCCCTCTGCCCACTGTTTCACAGGTTAGGCTCGGTGCGAGTGGAGATTGGCTTGCATATGTACGGGAGGGTACCAACATCAATTTGCACAACATTTACAATGGTGACACCGTTCCCATAGAACCTTTGTCCAACATTGGGATCAGCCATGCAACGGGCCACCGCATGAATTGGTACGATGGAACCACGATAAGATTGAATAAGATAGCACGAACCTTGCACATGGCGGTCAAAGGTGGACCATGCTGTCTACGGCCGATTTGTTGTTGTACGAGTACGAAGACGCTGTGCTCCTTTCTAACCGCATCTTAACGATGACAAACCAGGGGACTTGTTTCGTATGGGACACATCCTACGATATACTCCCTCTCTCCTAGTTTATTTGTTTTGAATCTTTTTGTTTTATAAGTTTCAAATTCAAATTTAGAGCTCCCCATCACATGTTGAGATTACAATGTCCATGAAATCGTTGCGTGAATGTATAGTAAAGAAACAAATCTCGAGTTTGGCACGAGTTCGTGCAGCGGTAGCACCATCCTGGCGCAGGAGTTACATTTCCCTCTCAGGGCCCTCGAGACTGAGCTTCGGTGCCTTACTACACCTGCCTTTGAGTCAATAACATGTGGGCCCGATAGGTGGCTGGTTAACATGTAATGCTCCCGAAGGCAGAGGGGCAGTGGGGCCGAGAGGGGTGAGCCGCAGGTCGGGGGACGTGTGTTGTCATGGGTTCGTGCGGCGTCGTGGGAATCACGTGTGGCTGTGGTAGAAACTTGATACTCGCCGCATTTAAGGTGGCCCATATGTCATGCACACAAAGGCAGAGGGGCGGTGCAGCCGAGAGGGGTGAGGCGCACATCGGGTGATGTGGTGCCGTTGGTTGGAGTGGCGTCGTGGGAATCGCGAGTGGAAGTGGATGAAACATGATGGTCGCCGTAGTTGAACTTCCATGGACAAGCTGTCATGTCTACGGACACATGCATTGCATACCGCTCACTGGAAGGATTAGTAGAGAAAGCTAGGCGGATAAATAGTTCCTTATAGTCAAGCGGACCCACGCTACTACTTGTTCCAAAGACATGCACACCATCGAAATAGTCCATCTATATCAATATACACCGAGAGGGAATAATTTTTTTGTACAAGAGAGGAAATAGTTCATCCATCCATAATGCCCTGCTGCTGGTGCAGCCTTATCTTCTTCTTCTTCTTGTTCTCATTTTTCTGTGGGAGACGGCTTGGCAACAAGCTCTTTGGACCTTGCAGCTATCTCGGAACTCACATGGGCATCGAGGACAGCATATTTTATCTGCTCGTACGTCAAGGGATAATTATCCCATCCAGATGACCTTAATGCCACCGTCTCGTCACCCTTCCGAAGATTTGTATCGAGCACAAAATTTGCTACGTCGAATAGGAATGATGTCTATTTATCACAATCTTCTATAGGAATTTTGATTATGGTTTGTAGGTCAGCGATGCTTTTCAAATCAAGGTTGTTCGGCTCCAGCTTCTGTTTGTCCCCTTCGACGGCTACGCCACAGAAGTATATGTCCTCCCGAGACAAGAAATCGTGAAGCTCACCTGGTATGGAGGGCGCGTGTATGATGTGGTACACCAAAACATCATCTTCGAGGCACAGCTGAAGGACGGCAGCGCGTTGGATCTTCCCAGTGGCACGCTTAGTGTACTCTGCATCGAGACCGATGACCCTCGTCTACCTTTCTGAGGGAGCTGGATAAATTGTTGATCCACTTCCGAACAACCCTTGGGTGGATGGTGACGGTGGCAACTATGCTCAACGAGCCTTCGACGGGGACATGTTGGACGCTAAAAACCTGCAACTCGATCTCTTTCACCATTTGGAACCGCCGGAACGGAGGGCTATGGTTTGGAGAATTAGGATTAGATGGCTAGTCTAACTGAAGTGGTAGATGATTATTTAAAGAGGTTAAAACAATGTGAATGCAGTGGGGTTTGGATGCAAATGAAGACGAAGGGGAGGTGAAGAAGCCGAGGAAAATCGGTTCCCAATGGAGAAGTAAATGGGAGAAGTGGCGTGCGGGAAGTTGATTAGACGGCTAGGTAGACTAAACGAACAGGCTATGCGGGTAGACTGAGGAGTCGTACATGTTCGTGTACGTGCCATCCTTCCTGATAGGTGGGACCTATGCAAACAGATAAAAAGATGTGTCATAGCTCGTTCAGATGGATATTGGCGCGTGTGTGGGAGGCACTACATTCTCTGGTTAAGGAATACATGGTTATCCTCATCAAAAAAGAAAAGTGCCATCTTCGCGCTTCTGCATGCACGAGAATTTGGTTCTGCTCGCAATATGGATGGTACCTGGAGGATGAAGTGAACAGGCATGCTAGCATGGGAGAGCTATTTCCGCCATACAGTACTGGAGTACTCATGTTCCCACTACTACTACTACTACTACTACTACTACTACTACTACTACTACTACTACTACTACTACTACTAGTAGTAGTAGTAGTAGTAGTAGTAGTAGTAGTAGTAGTAGTAGTAGTACAACTGTGGTACACTTGATGGTCAAAATACTATTCATCCGGTCCTCATAGTGAAGTGACAGCACCCTGTGCCTGACACTAGTCCAGTCGGCGTGTTCGGGTTACCAAAGTCAGCCTCACCCTGTGCACTGTGCAGTCTGTCACCGCCGCTGTACAGCATATTAGCATGCCTCGTCTCGTCTCCCTCTCCCCTCCCATAGCACCACTCCATCTCCATCTCAATGTGCCCCCGTGTACCATCGCCTCACTCGCACCGATAGCCTTCTCCCCCATAAATCAAGCCCCCCAAAACCCCCACCTTCCAAACTCCACCATGGCCGAACGTGAACCGCGGAGCATTCATATGAGCCACAATTGGACCAGTCACCCCAGTGACATCCTCGACCTATGTTTTTCGTGTATGGATATATTGAGCGCCATGCGGCTGGCCGCATGCTCTAGGGACATCCACACAGCCATCATCGAAGCGAGACCTAAGCTTTTCAATACACCCTGCTTGATGCGATCTGATCTTGCGAGATTGGCTCACCATGCACAGAGGCGTACATGATGCCCCTCGACTTCAATCTGATCTCCATTAGCCGAAATTTCTTTGCAGGTATGTAGTGGGTCGCCGTACATCCTTTCCCTCGACTTTGATCTGATCATCATCGCCCAAAACTTCTTGGTAGGTATGTACTGGGTCGGCATGAATTTCCACAGGATGGCTGCCTTCAGAGAAGGGGAAGACGATAAAAAGTTGGTGCTCGTGAACTTCCAGACCACCCATGAGATTATCCTTCCTCCGTTGGATTATACAGAGTTTTACCATCATGGTCCAAGTCATCTAGATTACCACGTCAGTTGGACGGACCTTGTTTTGCAGAAGATTGTAATCTGCCAAGTGCCCACACGACATGCGAATTACGCAGATTTCAAGCTAATTGCCTTGTTCGACCGCGGACTGGCCTATCTTTACACCGGTGCCTTCTTTAGCTGGAGACAACTCAGCTCGCAGTGGATCATCGTCAAAGCTGATACACACTTCTGTGATGCTATTGAACACAATGGCATCATCTACATGATTGACAAAGCAGATGGCACCACGTATTGCTGGCACGACGCATGTAAGTTGTTTCTGTCTCATGTTAATGATGACGCCATGACACTGTTTGAACCTTTTGTGATGATTGGCATATACCTATTTGAGCAGAATTTGAGTAGAACTATGGCAATGTATTAGAGACGGCGTAAATCAGCTATATTTGGAATGAGTTAATTCATGCGATTGTGACCATGTCATTACAACCAATTTGTACCCCTGAATAATCAAACAGTTTGGAATATATGGATATTCTCCTTATTTTACAGTAATGTATATACTACTACTAAATATGAGTGTGTATCAATGGCCATGTTAGTTTCCTCATTTTCATGATGTAGAAACATGCACCACACTGTTGGTTTCTTCTAACCATACATTTGGGAAGTAAATGTGCATATGGAGAACTCTATATTTGGAAGTAGTGAAATCCTGTAATGCTTACCATGTGTACATACCTATATTCGCCCTTCAGCAATCAATGGCTAGAATAATATCCTCACAAAAAATTTGCCCACAGAACACGAGTACATAACATGCATGACATGGTAGTTTCCTGTGAAGAATCGATTATGAGATAACATGAGTATAACCATGCATGACACTTCTATATTTTCGAACCAGTATACATTTCCCTGTACTTTCCTCCCAGTTCCAATAGGGACATATCAATGATGTTTCTTGCATTATCCTACTCATACTCTGAACAATGCTGATCTTACATTAACAATGCATGTCCTTTTTGATATGATGCGGTGTCCCTATAGTTACTGCCCTTTGTAATCACACCACCTTTGCCAAAAACAAGGAAGAGCAACTGGCTCCTCGCTCGATCAGACGACGGCAAAAGACTGATGATCATTCGGACACATGAGCCGGAAAAGTTATATTGCAAAAACCCCACTGTATACAAGCACCATGAAATACGTGAGTATCCGGATAGTGGCTGTTACGTCTATGAGCAGGATACCAGCTTGTTGGGTCCTTCAGGATTTTTTAGTTGGAGGCGGGTAAACATCCTTGGTTCACACTCTCTATTTCTTGGACTCAATTATCCGATTAACCAGGAGATCACCGTTGGCAAGGACCTTTATGGCAGAGAGGCTCTGTTTGCTATGGAAAACTGTGTAAACATGGCGAGCCCTAGGAGTTCGGGAGCAAACTACCCTGATTGTCAATGATACAGCCTGCAGCCAAAAGAAGGTGAGAATGAAAAACGCATCCAGATTAACTTTGATCCTTGGATGTCTCAATTATGACAGGCAGTGATGTGGTTCAAGCCTTCAGGTTGATAGGTAATTGGGCTGTTGCGTCAAAAGGGTGGGGTACTGGTGTCTCCGAATCATTGGTCGCTGAAGCGGTGCTGCAAATTATGATGGTGTTGGATCATCTCTTGGAATGACTTTGTTGTCTTTGCTGCTTGTTATGGATGGGCAGTTCTTTCTTTTTTATGCATATTCCTTGTAATTTGGTCATCCTTGTCTACGTCACTCTTACTATGTAATAGTTGCCTCTATTTAGAATGTCATTCTCGTCTGGATCACGAGAGTCTGAGCGCTGCAGATGGGTGCGTTTTGGTGGTGTAGCAAGACTTCTTATGAACTATCATGTCTTGTTGTTTATGTTAGTAGTAGTCACTAGTCAGTGTTTGAATGTTGTATATATCGTTGTTTCGAACTGTTTATTGTCTCGAACTACTGGTGGGCTAAATGAGGGCATCACCATTCTCTAGTGTTCAGAGTGTATCTCCTTTTTTCAAGTTATATAATTTGAGCTCAGTGTCTTTTCGATGATGTACACTTGTTTGGGCCAGTGAGGTGTCGTTGAATATGGGACAAGTAGTAACGCAATGCCAAACAGGTCAATTTTGACTCTCAGGCCGGCCTCTCAAAAGATCCTCAAACAAAAGGCCGGGCTCTCCAAAAAAGAAAGAATAAGGACTCTTAGGCCGACATGTGGGCGCCACCGGTGTTTTCGTGCGCTTGCGCGCTGAGAGCATATTGGCGCGTGTTCGAAATTCATGCTACCTTATCATCCCCAATCTCCCGCCCCTCCCCCACCTCTGGAATCTCGATTCCTACTCCAGTTCCCCCAAATCCCCCTCCTGTACTCCCTGTACTCGAGCGCACTATCATATCGCCAGTCAACACGGATCTTTGAGCCGGAGATCCTGAGGTCCGTCCTGCCATCGGTCGCTGCGTGTTGTCGCTCAACAGTGGCATGGCGGCGCTTGACGACCAGTTTGCCGGCAAAGTGCTGATGGTAACCATCAACGGCGATCGGCCTCCCATCTCACTAGACGACCTTGTCAAAGCTCTTGGCATTGCACACGACATCTAAATAAGTGACTTGCTCGTCAAAGTTTGTCCGCCACCGGCTAATTTCTTCGTCAGGTTCCGGACAACTTTCGACTGCAGTCATGTGTTCGAATCTTCCCGGTGTTTGTTCTGCGATGGCGCGCTGGTGAGCTTTGATCGGTGGCACCCACGATGGGGATCGGTGCCCTCTGAGCTTGTGTTTTTAACAAAGCTTACCTTCCACGACATGCCTCGACGTGCTTGGAACAGCGAGTCCATGAATGAGCTTATCAACGACCTTGGAGGTGAGCTCGTAAGTATGTTTGTTCCTCGGACAGCTAGGCTCTGACGGTTATGGCATGGATGAAGAAGCCGTCCACCATACTAAAGGAGATTGGTGTTGAGATACTGGTGCAGGAACCAGGGTTGTACTATTCGTCGCCACCAAGGCTGTCGTGGACCATGTTAGGGATGTACCTATATTGAGTGTTCATGCATGTCGAAGAAGTGGTCAATCCATCAATCGAAGTCCTGCCACCGCCGCTGGTGCCAGGGTCCGTCGACGACGTCCATTACAGGAGTCAACGTCAGACTTTCCCCGTGTTGCTCGGAGCGATGGATGGCACAGGGCCTACTCCATTGCGCGGCGGAGGCCACTGCTTCTTTGGGAGAAGAGGCAGGGCTGGCTGCCTGGATGTGCTCTAATTTGAGGTAACAACTGAATCTTGTCAAATACTAGTTAAATCCGAGATATGGGTGTGAAGCACTAATGTGCCAGTACATTTGATTGTGACATGTTCTAACTTTGTACCTGAACTTTTTTTAGAAAGGGTTGTACGTCCACTTAATGTGCTAGCATAACTTATTGTGTTGTCTGTCTGTTTTCTTTGCACATCATTCAAGGTATTTCCCCGTCATTGATAAAGACGATGAACCGTTATGTACGAGTTCGTTGGTTTCATCATAGCCCTACCCGTAGCGATCCACTGCTTCCATCTACATTGTGCCGCCTGCGTGAAATGTTTGTATGCAAGTTCAGTGTGCTATGATGTTCTATATGATTGTGTCAACTTTATAAGTTTTTACTGAGCATCAGCAATGCATATGGGTGAAAGATGTATTTACGAGCATGCACACACACATGCACATGCACACATGCACACACGCACAAGTGGGACCCGTTGAATTATTTCTTTGCTCGTGTTAGCTTTTAATTAGGTTCCACTGTAATCTAACTTTTTCTTAAGTTATTAATTGAACTATGTGACTTCAAAAAGTTGTATAGAAGCCTTGTTTGGGCCTTTCCAGCGTCGCTGAATGTGGGCTGAGTAGCCATGTTAGGTTGTACTCTACTACATAGGCCTTTTTTCAACATCAGCAATGCAACTGGGCCGATAGTTGTACACAATATCCGGGTCAACTTGTTATTCTCCGCCCCACTGGGCTGCAAACTTTCCTAGGAGGTATGCATTAGTCTTAACAAGAAAATGGACTTTAAGAAATAATAAATGGGATGTAATTATAATAACTAGGCAGTAACTATAAAAAATGCACCAAACGCGTAATTAGTTTAAAAAAATATTATTTTTGGAATTTGAAAATTTAAATTTCATTACTTGTTGCGCCCACAATATTTCGTTGGATTTTAACTTAATACAACTTTATTTTGAAATTATATTTAATCTGACTAGAAATTTCGGATAAAAATATTTCGGATCCCATAAAAATGTGGGAAATTTTTTTGAATTCTGTTTTGAGCGGTTGGTTGAAATTATTAAAAAAATTGAAGAATGGTTGAAATTATTAATCGTTGTCCCAGCTAGAAAATGGGCTGTACTTTTAACAAACTGTAAATGGGTTGTAGTAAATTCCATTAGAATTAAAAAATGGGATGTACATTCTTACAAATCGCAAATGGGCTATATGCTCTCTGCCAAACACTTGTGGGCCTTCTAAGTTGATGCGTCCCCTAAAAAAAACTAAGTAGACGCGTATGCAAGGCTTTGTCAACAACACACGGTTCTGGCAGCTGTGGCCGTTGGATGTCCATCCAACGGATGTCGTGCTTCTTCTTCAATCTCAGATATTCTTGCTTCAACCGCCCAAAAATTGATTCCTCCCCCTGACATCTGGGGCGCACCGTTTCGGAGGCTGACCTGTGGGCCTACTAAGTTGACGCGTACCAAGGGCTTTGTCAACTTAGTCAATTTAAACGACTCTAGCTGCAGTGACCGTATGATGTGCATCCAACGATCGTAGTGCTTCTTCAACCTCTGGTCTTCTTACTCTAGCCGCCCAAAGCAGCGCCGGTCGTGCCGCGTGCTCCTGCCTCCCGTGGCCGGCTGTGATGCCGCGGAGGCCTCACCGCCCCCTACTACTCCCACCGCTGGCCAGGCCATCCCTCTACTCACCCACACCCCATGTTATTCTGCGGCCACGGCAGCCTCACACCGTAGCGAACCAGTGAACCCTCATACTCCTCTACACGTGGGCATCCACTCCCGCATCTTCCCCGGCTCTGCGTCGTCCCCTTCCTAGGCCTCGCTGTCGTCCACCGCCCTGGTGCTCTCGGCGCGACGTGGTCAACGTGGTCAAGGAACGGCTTCCATCGGACGTGGACTGTACGTGGAGAGGCTGCCAGCTGGGTCCACGGTCGCAGCAAGGAAGTGCCTCCTTATTACGTGGAAAATAATGATTCCTCCACCTGACAGCAGGGACCCACCGGACGGGCAACCGTATTTCACGAAAAAAACGTTTCCCCCTGACTACTGGGACCTACTAGCTACATCTTCGCACCCAAGGAAGTGCGTCCAGGCAAAAAAAGACGATTTACCCCCCTGACTGCTGGGACCCACCAGCTACATCTTCGCACGCAAGGAAGGGCCTGACAGTCGGGACCCACCTGGTCGAAGCGTATGTAGCGTTGTCATTCTGGTCGCGAACGTGTACGTACATACTGGTCGATGTAGAGGCGCGCACGTGTCGTAGTAGAGGCGCGCACGTAGCATGTACACGTACATACAGCGGCCAGTGTGCAAGAAAGAAAATGCGGTCACGTACGTACATACAGGTGGGGTCTCAAACGCCTGCTCGCGCATACGTACGGCCAAGGATTGCGTACATGGCTGGGTCGGAATGGAGAGACAGCGTCGTTGTCATGTTCATGGGGAGGCAACGGAATGCATCATGTTCATCGGGAGGCAACGGAACGCATGGGAGCCAACCAGCTTGGACGGAACAGGCACAGCCGATGGAAACGAGGCCTGGCGTACCGTAGTACGGAGGAAACGACCTTGTGTTCGACCGGCCACGGTCGAAACGGGATCCTGTTCATCGAGAGGGGTCTGGCGTACCTCAAAACGGAGGAAATGAACCTCCTATGGTCGAAATGGGGGTCCTGTTCATCGGGAGGGGTGTGGCGTAACGCAAAACGGAGGAAACAGACTTGTGTTGGAGCGCTACGGTCGAAACGGGGGTCCTGTTCATCGGGAGGGGTGTGGCGTACCGCAAAACGGGACTCCACGGGATACTGTTCTTCCAGAGGTAGCATCGATTGGCTTCAGTTAGCAGCAGTAGCGAAGGAATTGCTCGATCAGGTTTAGTTAACAGCCATCGATCGATCGGGTTCAGTAACGCGTAGCCTGCAGTGCAATCGCTCGGGTTCAGTAGGCGAACGCCTCGCTCGGGTTCAGTAGGCGAACGCCTCGCTTGGGTTCAGTTAGAGCCCAACGCCTCGCACCCACGCGTGTGCGTGTACGAGAGAAACGTGCAAACCTCAATGCATCGCTCGGCCCCGACCACCCACCGTAACCGGGAACACCCCGATATTTTCCTCTCCCTCGCTTCTACCACGGGTTTTTCTGTCATGGACGGCCCAAAGAATGTCATGCAGCTGCGTCTCTGGCCAGGCCAGGACGAAAAGCCCATTTTCTGTCATGATTTTTTGTCATAGAAGTATGAGCCCACCACATCTATGATGATACCGGGTTTTGTCACAACTATCGTCATAGAAGTGTCATAAGTATGACAGGAAAAAAATTCGTTCGGCCCAAAATGTCACGGATGTGTCTTTTTTTTGTAGTCCTTCCACCATGGAGCCCACTCCGGTGGCGATGCCCTTAAGCACTAGGTGAGCTTGGGGAGAAGACTGAGAAGGCCATCCTCTAGAGTTGCCAGCGGCTTCTCGTACCTTTCTCCGTAAAGGGAGTGCAACAACGTGCAGGACCTCAGCTCGAGGGACACAAAGGCCTCGCTCCCCGTGGCTGCCGCCTTCTCAGCGGCGGCGATGGCCTTCTCCCTGGCCTCCAGCCAGGCTGCCTCCTTAGAGACATGCTGGGCATGGGACACCTGGGCCTTGTCTACCTCCTCCTTCAGCTTGCACAGGTGGTCCCATGTTGTAGCTTGGTCCTTGGGCGCCTGGGCCACCTTGGCATCGCGGTCGGCGAGAGCTCCCTCCCGGGCCTTGAGCCCTTCCTCTTGTTCCTGGAGCCTACAAGCGTGGGCGGCTTGTTCCTCGTGGAGGGCCTTCAGCTCGACCTCCGCCGTGTTTCAACGCTCCTTGGCGGCCGTTGTGTCGGTTAGTGCCGCGTCACGAGCTGTCGCGGCTTCGCCTGCCTCCTTCCTGCCCTCCGCAACGGTGGCCTCGGCTCGGCCCCGGGCCGTCCTGACAGACATGTCGGCCTAGAGCCACCAGGAGATCAGCCCTAGACACCCCATCGCCATGCACTTATCGGCGCCCTAGAAATCGGTTCGGAGCCGGTCTAGCACGGCGTAGGCTTCCTCCAGAGCCCCAGGCCTGGCAAGGGGACCGCAGTCCGCCAACACGAGGGCCTGGGCAGGAGGCGGCACCTCTGCCTGGACTGGCGCCGCCACGGTAGTAAGGGCAGCAGGGGCCTCTCGAGCGCCCGGGCCCCCATGGGTGCGACGAGGACCAGCGGCTCTGGAGTCTGCTGGCCCATAGAGGCGACCTTCTCCTGAGGCTCTGCCACCGAGCTCTGAGGGGCCCGCTTCATTGCGGGGGAGCGCGAGGCGACCATCTCTGCCCGCGGCATGGGCACCGTGGACATGGCGGACGGTGTGGCCTCTTGTGTCCTGGATCCCTCCTCCTTCTTCACCACAGGCTCCACCCTGGTCGCTAGGAGAAGAGCATTGTGGGCATGGCATCAAGGATGGGGAACGAAAACATGGTAAGATACTTACTCCTCGGTGGTGATGTACGCCCTTTTCCTAGCCAGGACTGTGGCGCCCCTGAACTTCCTAAGCGTGGGCTTCGTCGCCCTGAGGATCAGCCGGGCGCATGGCAGCTAGCCCCGATGTGGCGGCGATGGACGACAAGGCGGGGGCGTCGCCCCGAGGAAGCGATGCCGCCTCGCCCTTCTTTGGAGTCACTCGACCCAACCTCCGAAAAGGGGTGCCCCCAGACCTTGTAACAACCCCGATGGAGCACGTGGATCCCTCGACCAAGTGCTCGGTGGTGTCATCATCATCAGGGAGACCACGAAGAAGCTCGGTCTATGACGGGGGAGTGGTCCCCGCCACATCATCTATGGTCGCCTACGTGTCCTACTCTCCCTTCGCCTCGGAATCCTCACCGGAGGACACCGGCACCGGGGAGGTGGGGAGCTTGGGCGGCACAATCTCCGGCTCATTGAAGATGGGCATGGTAGCGACCAGATCCGTCCCGTCGCCGTGGCAGTACATTGGAAGGTAGGCTGCTGGGAGGCTGCCCGGGTCCTTCTCAAGCAAGGTATGGACGGCCTTGCTCAGTTCTTCACCTGCCCAGCTCCCTGTAGTAGCCGGATGTCGTCCTTGGCGCCCTTGAAATCCCACATGGGGCGCTAGTGTGCCTGGAGCGGGGCCAGGCACTACGTCAGGAACTCCCTAACAAGCATGGCCCTCGTTAGCGCAACAGACTCCATGTCCGCATGCATCTTCCTCACGACCGGCACCGCCCGGGGGTCGGTGAGCTTCTCATGACCCCACCGATCAAGCTTCTCCGGCAGCCCGGTCGGCAAATCCAGCTGCGTGTGGGAGCTTCTGGCGTGCATGAAGACCCACTTGCCGCTGTGAACCGCGACGAAGGAGACACAACTGGAGCACTGGGTCGGATCGTGCATTCGGAGGATGAAGAAGTGGTGGAGTAACGCAACGGAGGGCATCACGCCCACAAACGCCTCGCAGTAGAAGGCGAAGATCAACAGAAGAAGGATGGAGTTGGGCTAGAGATGCAGAGCGTGAACCTAGTAATGGTCGAGGGCGGCGATGAAGAACTTGGAGAAGGGCGGGAGGAGCCCTGTGAAGACATTGTGGAGGAAGAAGGGATAGAATGTCTCTGACAGGGTCCGTGGGTCGGTGGAGCCGACCAGGAGCATCGTTGCCCTCCGCTCGTTGTGGCTGCTCGCCATCAGCAGGAGCGCGGCGGCGAGGTACCTATCCTTGGTGATGGAGGATGTGTTGAGGGCTGACACAGGAGAGGAGGAGGAGCTCGCGACCTACGCAGCCGACTTTGCCTTCCCGGACGCCATTGGCAAAGGACTTTGGGAGAGATTCAACAGATCTGGAGGTACTCTCGGCAGGAAGAAAGGGGATCTGGAGAAAGACAAAGAGAGGGCAATGAATGCTCGGCGGCAGGCGCCAGTCTTTTTGTCGGCCTGGCCAGTTGCCGAGGCAGCGTGGGGAAGTGGAGACGCCCACGTCCCATCAAACGTCACGCATCAGCTCGGTCCGCAGGCGATTGGGGCCCGACATGCTTCGCCCTTACCCTTTGGCTTCGCCTCGAAGCCAAGCCCGAGCGCGCCTTGGGCCCCGGGGCTACTGTTGACGTTCTGGGAACCAGGGTAGCCAGACTTTCCTGCCTGCGGCCCATGGCGTGGCTCCATCGACGGCTTGGTACGGCCCATCTTCAGCACCTTCAAGACTAGACCCTCGTGAGGGGCCAAGCCTTCCGAGGCGAGCGACCCCAAGACCTCCGAAGGGAGCGGCCTCCCCAGGCTGGCTTCCGAGGAATGGAGATTCCTATGCAGGTGCCCACCTCATGAGGTTGGGATGATGCAAGCCATGACGACGAAGGCCAGGTGGGCGCCAGCGGGCGCAGATCAGCAGGTTTCCTCTTTGGTGCTAAGGAAGCAACCGCAGGCACGGGGTCCCGAGGAATCACCTAAAGGTTTTCATTCCTGTGCAGTAAGACCACCACGGCGTCACGACCAAAAGCATTGTAGGCGAAGACTACCTTTCGTTAGGATAAGATGTACTACTTATCCCTTTCAAAATTGGCCACTATGGGATCCGTTCCCACCTTCGCTTGGAGGAAGAGGACCAAGGCCACTATAAATATAGCTTAGCCACCACCATAGAAAGGGATTGAATCCTCAGCACACGCCCACACAAGAACAAACCTTGTGAGGTTGTTCTTCCTCTATACTAGTTCATCCTTAGCCCCTCACGAGGCTAATCCACCTCAAAGCAGGAGTAGGGTCTTACACTGCAAGGTGGCCCAAACCTGGGTAAACTGTTGTGTCCCTTTCCTTTCTTGTTCATCGAGCAAGGTCATTGGGATGACGAACTGGTTGGCTGGAGAGGTTGGGTTCTTTGCACACACCGCACATTTGAACCTTTCTCGGGTCTGCGGAGCCCTAAATCCGACAGATACAGTTAGCCGTTGAATGTCAAAGTATGGTAGAAAAAGGAATAAACTTTAATTTCTGTTGGGAACCGCCTATGATATATCTAGCATGGGAAGTAGGAATTACTTGATCGTTTTCGTTGACAGGAAAATCATGCCACCCAAAATGTTTTATCTCTATCTTTCTCAGTTTGAGCTTTGGCACCTCTACAAATACCTACTTCCCTATGCGAAGGGCCTTTCTATTTACTTTATGCAACTTCTATTTTTATTTAAGGCTCCACCTTCTCTTATAAAGCACCAACTAAAGGGCACTACGATCGTACTTGAGCGTTGGGTATAGCTAATATGTGAGTGTGTTTCATGAATGGATCAATGATTGAGCATGATAGGCTAGGGATAACTTGCTTTAGTGTTGATATTTTGAAAGACATGGTTGCTTGTTGATATGCTTGAGTATTGAAATCTTCATGTCAAAACTAGACTATTGCTTTGAATCTTATGAAAGTCCAAATGTCCATGCTACAAAAGAAAAATAATATGTGATGAACATGTTAGGCAGCATTCCACAACATTTTTTTTATAATTTACCTACATGAGGACGAGTAGGAATTTATCTTGGGGATGCTGATACATCTCCAACGTATCTATAATTTTGGCTTGTTCCATGTTGTTATATTATCATTCTTGGATGTTTTACAATCAATTTATAGAGACTTTATATCATTTTTTGGGACTAACCTATTGACATAGTGCCCTGTGCCAGTTGTTGTTTTTTGCTTGTTTTTTACTTCCCAGAAAATCAATACCAAACGGAGTCCAAACACAACGAAACTTTTTGGAGATTATTCTAGACCAGAAAAGAACAAGTTGGGCCAAAGAATTACCAGAGGGGTGCCCTGAGGGGGGCACCACCCACCTGGGCATGCCTAGGGGCCCAGGCGCACCCTGGTGGGTTGTGCCCACCTTGGTGGCTTCCCGCACTGCCTCTTTGCTCTATAAATACCCCGAAAATCCAAAAACCCTAGGGGAGTCGACGAAGCACAATTCCATCCGCCGAAAGTTCAGGAACCACCAGATCCAATATAGACACCATCACGGAGGGGTTCATCATCCTCATTGGTGCCTGTATGATGATCCGTGAGTAGTTCATTGCAGACCTACGGGTCCGTAGGCAATAGCTAGATGGCTTCCTCTCTCTCTCTCTCTCTTTTGATTCTCAATACAATGGTCTCTTGGAGATCTATTTGATGTAACTCTTTTTCCAGTGTATTTGTAGGGATCCTATGAACTTTGAGTTTACGATCAGATCTATTTTGTCCATAAAAGTTAATTGAGTTTTGATCTCCTGTATGCATGATTACTTATAGCCTCATATTTCTTCTTTGAATCTTTTGTTTAGTTAGGCCAACTAGATCGATTTTTCCTGCCATGGGAAGAGGTGCTTTGTGATGGGTTCGGTCGTGCAGTTTTCTTTCCCAGTGAAAGAAAGGGCAGCAAGACAAGTATTAATCGTTGCTATTAAGGATAGCAAGATGGGGTCTATTCCTACATGAATAGATCTTGTCTACATCATGTCATCGGTCTTATTGCATTACTTCATTTTTTCCGTGAACTTAATACACTATATGCATGCTGGATAGCGGTCTATGTGTGGAGTAATAGTAGTAGTTGCAGGCAGGAGTCGGCCTACTCAATTGCCTGGATATCTTCATAATTATTTGAAGTTCTATCAATTGCTCAACAATAATTTGTTTTACTGTCGTATGCTATTTTTCTCAAGAGAAGCCACTAGGTGATGCATTGGAGAAGTGAGGGTCATGATGAAGCTATGTACCTAGGGTAGGGTCATGGATCTGTCCAACATACCCTCCCCAAGGACATCTCTACAAAGAACTAGAAGCAGTCGAAGAGAAACCATCATCCACTCGACCATGAAGATGTGTTCACTCGACTACCTTGAAGACACTTGACCACCAGAAGATGAGAAGCCCTTCACCCCGCAACGGTCGGGGTTTAAACCATAGCTTTATGCACATTTATAGCACTTTACTTCTGACGTTACCAATAACGCTCCTCCTTTATGAACATTGGACCCCTGTCAATGGACCACACAGCCCTCCTGGGTTCACCCGTGAAGACGGAGGCGATGGGAACGGCGATCCGTCGTGCGTTCATGAAGAGTATCGCCCCCGGACCCCTCTCTTCGCAACAGAGGGAGGAACTTCGCCGCCGGAACATGGATGCACTGCATACTCCTATAGTTGGAGAAATCCCTGAGGCCCAGGCCTTGGAGCAGGCGCGCTTGGCCAACTTGGCTGAACGCACACGACTGGAGAACCTCTAGTGCGCACTCGACGATCGTGCTCGGCAGCGCGCTCTCGAATCCAGTCGACGCCAACCTCCTCCAACTCAGGTATACCGAACCCCGATCCAGAATCTAGCAGCTGCTTCCCGGATAGCGGAGTCGATCCTACCCTCCCAGTCAAAAGCTGGCCGAGGTCTGGTGCAGATCCGAGCCTTGCTCCAGGCGGCGGGAGAACAGAATACGGTTGTATCTCAGTCACGGTATAGGATCCATAGCAGATCCATGGCTGCAGACACAGTTCAGTCGGCCCATAGCCCAAGATCACCCCGAGGCGTGAGGGACATGGAGATCACGAGATTAGTACAGAAACCGAGAGCAATATGATCACCGAGTCGATCGCGATGATCATCGTCGAGTGCACACGCCTCCCCCGAGGAGTGGGTCGTACGTGCCTCGGCAACATGAAGACAGATGCCCTCACAGTGTTGGGCGAGGTATTCCAGTCGACCCCAGGGAGCCAGGCTTTGATGCGAGATCTATTCCCGTTCAGGGCTTGGTCGACAGAAACAGAGCTCACCGAGAGGGCCATGACAGAGATCCGCGAACCAGCAATAGAGCGCATGTCTTAGGACCAGAGTGCTTCAGCAGAGCTATCAGAGCTGCGGTGATTCCCCCCAACTTAAGGTTGGCGACTGGAGTCAGTAAGTTCACTAGTGAGTCCAAGCTAGACAATTGGCTTGAAGACTACCGAGTGGCTGTCCAGATTGGTGGCGGCAATGATGAAGTTGCCATGAAACACCTTCCTCTGATGTTGGAGGGCTCGGCTAGGGCATGGTTGAATCAGTTGACGCCTAGCAGTATTTATACTTGGGAAGATCTCGCCTGAGTGTTTGTCAGAACGTTCGAGGGCACTTGCAAACGGCCGGCAGGTTTGACAGAATTATAGTGTTGTGTTCAAAAACCGAATGAAACTTTGAGGGATTATATCTAGAGATGGATGACCCTACACCACACGGTAGAGGATGTGTTAGATCATCAGGCAATTTGTGCCTTTAAGGAAGGTGTCAGGTACCGGGAGTTGAATATGAAATTCGGCCGGACAGGAAATATGACTCTGGCTCGGATGATGGAGATTTCCACCAAGTACGCCAATGGTGAAGAAGAAGAACGACTCCGGAATGGCAAGCACAAAGCAGTCGCCCATGAAGCCGGAGGAGGAAACTCCGGTCGGAAACAGAAGCGCAAGGCCGAGCCAGCTGCTCCTGGTGAAGCCCTGGCTGTGGTTCAAGGAAAGTTCAAGGGGAAGCCCAAAGGGCCATGGAACCCCAAGAAAGTAAAATATCATGATGGAAATGACGTGTTGGATCTGTCGTGCCACATCCACACCAAAAAAGATGAAGAGGGTAATTTCATTTACCCGAAGCACACCACTCAGCAGTGTCGGCTCCTAATCCAGCAATTCCGAGAGAAACAGCCAAAGGAAAAGGAGAAGGAAGCAGACAAGGCTGAGGATGAGGAAGAGGATGATGATGGTTATCACCACATGAATTCCACTCTGATGATTTTTGCTGACGTTGAGAGCAAAAGTCGATTGGAAGTCATCAATAGAGAAGTGAACATGGTCGCTCCGATGACGCCCAGTTATTTGAAGTGGTTGCAGACTGCCATTACATTCAACCAGTTTGACCACCCAGCGCACATAGCCACCCCTAGGAGGCAAGCACTAGTGGTCGACCCGGTAGTCCAAGGCACTCGACTGACAAAAGTCCTAACGGACGGTGGCAGTGGCCTGAACATACTGCATGCAGAGACGTTGAAGGGAATGGGCATTCCGATGTCCAGACTCAGTGAGAGCAATATGAGTTTCCATGGGGTCATTCCAGGCAAGAAGGCTGCATCACTCGGCCAGATTGCTCTCGACGTGGTTTTTGGTGATTCCAAGAATTACCGCAAAGAAAAGTTGACATTTGAAGTTGTGGACTTCTAGAGTGCTTATCATGCCATTCTGGGCAGGCCAGCTTATGCATGATTTATGGCTCGACCATGTTACGTGTATCTCAAATTGAAGATGCCTGGTCCCAAAGGGGTGATCACTATCTCTGGTAATCGGAAGAAGGCAGAAGAGTGCTTCCAGAAGGGCTCAAAGATCGCCGATGCTCAGATGGCTGTGGTAGAATTGCAAAAATACCAGAAAAATGCAGATCCGAGTGATTTGCTGCGAGCCAAGAAGCCAGCCACAGATTCAGCATTCCAGTCGTCCGGTGAAATGAAGTAGATTCACATTCACCCGACAGATCCCAATGCTGCTCCGACTCATATTTAACCACACTCGACTCCAAATAGGAAGAAGCGCTCATCCAGTTCCTCCGTAAGAACCGGGACATCTTTGCATGGAAGCCTTCTGACATGCCGGGTGTTCCTAGGGGACTGGCTGAGCATCGTTTGCGAGTCGACCCAAAAGTGAAACCAGTCAAAGAACATCTTCGACGGTCTGCCGTACAGAAGAGAAAGGCAATCGGTGAAGAAGTGGCTCGACTTTTGGCAGATGAGTTTATCCAAGAGATTTACCACTCCGAGTGGTTAGCCAATGTTGTCATGGTCCCAAAAGAAGGACGACTCATTTCGCATGTGCATTGATTTCAAGCATATCAATCGGGCCTGCCCGAAAGATCACTTTCCTCTCCCTCGCATCGACCAGATAGTCGACTCGACTACAGGGTGCGAGCGTTTGTCATTTTTGGACGCCTACTCCGGGCACCACCAGATCTGTCTGTACGGACCCGACGAGATAAAGACAGCTTTTATCACCCCGTTTGGGTGCTTCTGTTGTGTCACAATGCCATTTGGTTTGAAGAACACTGGAGCCACATTCATGCGGATGATTCAGAAGTGCCTGCTCACTCAGATCACTCGGAATGTGGAAGCATACATGGATGACATTGTGGTCAAGTCACGTAAAGGTTCCGACCTACTGACTGACCTTGCTGAAACCTTTGCCAGCCTCAGAAGGTATGATATCAAGCTCAATCCATCAAAGTGCACGTTTGGAGTTCCGGGTAGAAAATTACTCGGTTTCCTTGTTTTCGAACGAGGGATCGATGCTAACCCAGAGAAAGTGGGTGCTATACTCCGAATGAAATGCCCTGTGCATGTGCATGATGTCCAGAAGCATACTGGTTGCTTGGCCGCCCTAAGTCGATTCATCTCTCGCCTCGGTGAAAAGACGTTGCCTCTTTACCGACTGATGAAGAAATCAGATAAGTTCGAGTGGACCCTAGAAGCTGATGCAGCATTTGCAGAGCTAAAAGCCCTGCTTTCCACCCAGCCGGTGCTTGCTGCTCCAATCAGCAAAGAGCCTTTATTGCTTTATATAGCAGCCACTGGACAAGTCGTCGGTACAGTACTTACGGTCGAGCGGGAAGAAGAAGGAAAAGCTTATAAAGTTCAGCACCCAGTTTATTATATTTCTGAAGTCCTGACTCCGTCAAAGCAGAGATATCCACAATATCAGAAGCTCGTTTATGTGATTTACATGACCATGAAGAAGGTTGCACACTATTTCTCTGATCACTCTGTTACAGTCGTCAGCAACGCTCCATTATCAGAGATTCTGCACAATAGAGATGCAACTGGTCGAGTGGCAAAATGGGCGATTGAACTCCTTCCCTTGGATATCAAGTTTGAGGCAAAGAAAGCTATCAAGTCCCAAGCAATAGCAGATTTCCTTGCCGAGTGGATCGAACAGCAACTGCCGACTCAAGTTCACTCGGAGCACTGGACCACGTTCTTTGACGGATCCAAAATGCTGAATGGTTCTGGTGCTGGGGTAGTACTGGTATCCCCCCGAGGAGACAGGCTCAGATATGTCCTCCAGATTCACTTTGATTCCTCCAACAATGAAGCAGAGTATGAAGCACTCCTGTATGGGTTGCGCATGGCCATTTCACTCGGCGTCCGTCGCCTCATGGTCTACAACTACTCAGATTTGGTAGTCAATCAAGTGATGAAGGAGTGGGACGTCATAAGCCCAGCCATGATTGGTTACTACAACGCGGTGAGGAAGCTGGAAAAGAAGTTTGAGGGGTTAGAGCTCCATCACATACCCTGACTGAAAAATCAAGCAGCCGATGACTTGGCAAAGATAGGTTCCAAGAGAGAAGCCATTCCCAGCAATGTGTTTTTGGAGCATATTCACACGCCGACAGTTCAGGAAGATCCTTTTACTGAAGAGACTCCGCAGCCTAAGAGCGCCACAGACCCGACTGAAGTCGAGGTCCCAGCCGTGGTCGACATGATCATGGAGGTTCTGGCCATTACTCCCAACTGGAAAGTGCCCTACATTGCGTACATCCTCAAGAAAGAACTCCCAGAGGATGAGGAGGAGGCTCAACAGATCGTCCGTCAATCCAAGGCCTTTACTGTGATAAGAGGACAACTGTTCAGGGAAAGCGTGACTGGAGTCGGTCAGAAATGCATAACACCAGAAGAAGGTCGAATGATCCTCAATGACATCCACTCGGGGACCTGTGGTCACCATGCGTCCTCTCGGGCCATCGTGGCTAAAGCATACCGAGCTAGATTTTATTGGCCACGAGCAAACAAAATGGCGAAAGATATAGTCGACAGATGTGAAGGCTGCCAGTTTTACTCCAACTTGTCTCACAAGCCAGCGTCAGCCCTGAAGACCATCCCCCTCATTTGGCCCTTTGCTATTTGGGGACTGGATATGGTTGGACCACTAAGAACTGGCAGGAGCGGCTTCACTCATGTGCTCGTTGCAGTCGACATGTTTACCAAATGGATCGAAGCTAAACCTATCAAGAACTTTGAGGCCAGCACCACTGTCGGTTTTATCAGAGAATTGACATTCAGATATGGAGTTCCACATAGCATCATCATGGACAACGGTTCGAACTTCGTTTCTGATGAGTTTAGAGCTTTCTGCGCTTCTCAAGGCACATGAATCAACTATGCTTCAGTCGCAAACCCGCAGTCGAACGGACAAGCAGAAAGAGCCAATGGCCTAATTCTCAAAGGGCTGAAACCCCGACTGATGCATGATCTCAAACACACAGTAGGCGCTTGGGTTGATGAACTTCCGTCAGTTCTATGGGGTTTAAGGAGAACTCCTAATCGGTCGACCGGACGAACTCCGTTCTTCTTAGTCTATGGAGCTGAAGCTATTCTGCCAAGTGACCTGCTCCACAACGCACCCCGAGTCAAGCTCTTCTCCGAAGAGGAAGCAGAACAGGCCCGACAAGATTCAGTCGATCTCTTAGAGGAGGAAAGAGAGATGGCCTTGATCCAGTCGACCATTTATCAGCAAGACTTGCGTCGATTCCATGCCAGAAATGTGAGGGGTCGAGCCTTTCAAGAAGCAGACCTGGTTCTTCGATTGGATCAACAGAAACCACACAAGATCGCCCCGACTTGGGAAGGCCCCTTCATCATCACCAAAGTTCTCCACAATGGAGTATACCATCTTTACAGTGTTGAGCATCAGAAAGACGAGACACGGGCTTGGAACACGGAGCTTCTCTGCCCCTTTTATACTTAAGCACTCGTTCGAATAAAATGTAATAAGAAACACCTTTGTAAGTTGTTTATCAATGACAAGAGCTTATAGTCCTCTCATACGATTGTTGTAATTCTTATTTACTTCTGAAATCCCCCAGTGGGTGGGCTTAGTCGCAAATCCGTTTAGCCTAAGTTCGAAAGAAAATCCTACCGAGTGGAGAGCAATCCTCCCACTCGGGGGCTTAGCTGCAGTCCAGCACTCGCCTAAGTTCTCTCACTCGGAGGCTTAGCTGCAGTCCAGTACTCGCCTAAGTTTGGAAAATCCTACCATGTGGAGAGCAATCCTCCCACTCGGGGGCTTAGCTGCAGTCCAGCACTCGCCTAAGTTCTCTCACTCGGAGGCTTAGCTGCAGTCCGGTACTCGCCTAAGTTTGAAATATCCTACCGAGTGGAGAGCAATCCTCCCACTCGGGGGCTTAGCTGCAGTCCAGTACTCACCTAAGTTTGAAAAATCCTACCGAGTGGAGAGAAATCCTCCCACTCGGAGGCTTAGCTGCAGTCCAGCACTCGCCTAAGTTCTCTCACTTGGAGGCTTAGCTGCAGTCCAGTACTCGCCTAAGTTTGAAAAAATCCTACTGAGTGGAGAACAATCCTCCCACTCGGGGGATTAGCTGGAGTCCAGTACTCGCCTAAGTTTGAAAAAATCGTACTGAGTGGAGAACAATCCTCCCACTCGAGGGCTTAGCTGCAGTCCAGTACTCGCCTCAGTTCTCTCACTCAGAGGCTTAACTTCAGTCCAGCACTCGCCTAAGTTCTCTCACTCGGAGGCTTAGCTGCAGTCCAGTACTCGTCTAAGTTTGGAAAATCCTATCGAGTGGAGAGCAATCCTCCCACTCGGGGGCTTAGCTGCAGTCCAGCACTCGCCTAAGTTCTCTCACTCAGAGGCTTAGCTGTAGTCCAGTACTCGCCTAAGTTTGAAAAATCCTACCGAGTGGAGAGCAATCCTCCCACTCGGGGGCTTAGCAGAAGTCCAGCACTCGCCTAAGTTCTCTCACTCGGAGGCTTAGCTGTAGTCCAGTACTCGCCTAAGTTTGAAAAATCCTACCGAGTGGAGAGCAATCCTCCCACTCGGGGGCTTAGTTGCAGTCCAGCACTCGCCTAAGTTCTCTCACTCGGAGGCTTAGCTGCAGTCCAGTACTCGCCTATGTTTGAAAAAATCCTATTGAGTGGAGAACAATCCTCCCACTCGGGGGCTTAGCTGCAGTCCAGCACTCGCCTAAGTTCTCTCACTCGGAGGCTTATCTGCAGTCCAGTACTCGCCTAAGTTTGAAAAAATCCTACCGAGTGGAGGGCAATCCTCCCACTCGGGGGCTTAGCTACAGTCCATTTCTTGTCTAAGTTCTCTCACTCATAGGCTTAGCTACAGTCCAATACTCGCCTAAGTTCGAAAAAATCCTACCGAGTGGAGAGCAATCCTCCCACTCGGAGGCTTAGCTACAGTCTAGTACTCGCCTAAGTTTGAAACATATCCCTATCCGCAAGGACGACGAGGTGCAGGTCGACTGCAACCTTCTCCTTCGGAGCTACGGCACAAGTACAATGTATGCTCCATCCCCATCCGTGAGGACGACGAGGTGCAGGTCGACTGCAACCTTCTCCTTCGGAACTATGGCACAAGTACAACATACGCTCCATCCCCATCCGCAAGGACGATGAGGTGTAGGTCGACTGCAACCTTCTCCTTCGTAGCTACGGCACAAGTACAATGTGTGCTCCATCCATATCCGCAAGGACGACGAGGTGCAGGTCGACTGCAACCTTCTCCCTCGGAGCTACGGCACAAGTACAATGTGCGCCCCATCCCTATCCGCAAGGGCGACGAAGCGCAGGTTGACTGGAGCCACCATTTCAGAGCTGCATCTCCAGCACAAAGCCTCTTCCGAGCTGTGAACGAAGTCCATTCGAAGGCAAAACGCAAGCACATTCGGAGATAAACCAAATTCGGATAAATCCTAGAGTTCCAAGCATAAAATCAAAAGTATTTGGGCATCAAGACCGAAGGAGTTTAATGGTTATAGCAATCACTCGGCATTCCGAGGAAAATTTAAAGCAGATTCAAGTCTCATAAGTTGTTCACCCGGCAGGAGGAGGGCTGGCAGGCTCCACGAATGAGTCCAGGTCGATCCCATCAGCAATCCGAGTAGTGGCAGCAATGAAAGTCTCCATGAAGGACTGGAAGTCATGCTTTTTGGTGTTAGCGACTTTGATCGCAGCCAGCTTGTCTTTACGAACCTCCTTGCAATGGACTCGCACCAAGGACAGCGCCACGTCAGCACCACACCGGGCGGAGGACTTCTTCCATTCTTGCACTCGGTCAGGGATCTCGTTCAGTCGAGCCATCAGGGATTCCAGGTAAACTTGAAGCGTCGACCTCGGCCAAAGCGATGAGTCGATTCGGGAGACTACCTCCTTCAGATGCACGAGGTAGCTTGTGGTGCTGGCGATTCGGGACTCCAGGCGGAGCACGTTCATTGCGGTTTTGCCGCAAACTGGAGAAGAGATAGGGTCCAGACCCGTCTCGACCTTTCCAGTTTCCTCGTCGAAGTCTTGGTAGAATTCTGCAGCCAAAAATTAGTGAATCGACCGAGCAGGATCCGATCGCAAGCATCAACACAGTCGGTTTAAAAGAAATACCTTCCAGCATTAGATAGAGCTTCTTGGCGAGAGTCCTCAGATAATCTTATGTGTCGTTCCTCTTGCGGATCGCGGACTCCAACTTTTCATTCAGGGCAACCTTGTCCTTCTTTAGACTAGTCACTTCACGGTTAGCTTCATTGAGGCAAGATTTCAGTTTGTTCACCTCCCCTTCCAGCGTTCCGACTGAAGCAAGCTTCTGGTCTGCGAGGGCGGTTTTATCTTCGGCTGCTTTTTGCGCGGTGGCGAGGTCCAAGTCCTTCTTCTCCAGAGCCAACTTCATTTTCTCTGCAAAAGAAGCAATCAAATCAAACAAGAGATCAAAGAAATATATTGAAAGTCAGTCGACAGCCAGTTACCTTCCATACCAGCAGCTTCGTCTTGAGCTTTCTTCAGATTCTGCTGGGCCAATTCCAAGTCGAGGTTGAGTTGCCTCTGCTTCTCCTCAAGTTCAGCAAACTTGGAAATAAGAGTACAAGACTTCTGCAGAAGGCAAAAGATGGGTCAGTTGATAAGATCAAAGTTTGTTTACTTCCGAGTGAATAAAACCTAAAGAAGTTCGTTAGACCCCAGCCGACTGCACACAGTCGACTGCGGTCTCGGGGGCTACACCCAGCGGGTGCACTTGGCATGCCCCCGCTGATTAAGACCCAACTCGACCGGTCCACCCGGTCCAAAAAAAGCTATTCAGACCACAGTCGACTGCGGTCTCGGGGACTACACCAAGTGGGTGCACTTGGCGTACCCCCACCGGTTCAGATCCTACTCGAATAGTCCGCTTGAGTCGAGTGGAAGAAAAGGAAAAGAAAGGAAGGTAGAACTCAGACCCCAGTCGACTGCCAGCAGTCGATCGCGGTCTCGAGGACCCACCGGTTTAGATCCTACTCGACCAGTCCGCCTGAGTCGAGTGGAAGAAAAGGAAAAGAAAGGAAGGTAGAACTCAGACCCCAGTCGACTGCCAGCAGTCGACCGCGGTCTCGGGGACTACACCAAGTGGGTTCACTTAGCGTGCCCCCACCGGTTCAGATCCCACTCGCCCAGACTGAGTGGAAGAGCGCAACTACAAAAGACAGCAAAACACCTAGTGGGTGCTCCGATTCGATGCAAACAACAGGAGATTGTGTAGAAGAAAATTTTTCGGGTAGCATATCCTCATAGAAGAAGAGCAGTCGGAAAGTCTACTTACCTGAACATTGGCCCGAAGAGCAGCACTGGCGTCGTAGGCAGCCTGGCTATTCTCATGCACCGTCTTCACCCGCTCCATCATCACGTCAGCCTGTCGGATGGCTTCCGCAGCCGCTTCCGACTGGTTGTCCGGGACAGGGTAGCTGGTGAAAAAGAGAGCAGACGACCCAGGTGTGGCAGCTTGGAGCTCTGTGGCGTGGAGTTGGACGACTGAAGGAATCACCGGTGCAGTCGATGGTGTGGGGTGCTCACTCGACAAGGGTGCATCGAAGGTTATAGAGGCCCTGCCTGCGTCTTCAGGTTGACGGGCGGGCGGTGTTGTTGTTGGCCCTTGCCAAGACATTTTACCAGCTGCTACCTTCTTGCTCTTCCTGGGCTTAAGAGCCACATCTTCATCGTCATCTGGAAGATCGATAACGTTGGGTGGAGCTGCAAGACAGATCATTCGACCCCAAGTGAACCACTAGAATGCAATCGACCAAGGAATCAAGAACAAGATCATAAGAGTTTCTACCTGGGTTAGAGGTAACCGCGTCTTCCATCTCCTCGTCTCGGTACTGGAGAGAAGAGGTTCCTGACGTAGAAGCACTACAAAGACCCACATCAAGTCGGTTATGTCCTGTTATTCGAGTCGACGAAAAGAACAAGTCAGAAGATTACCCGGAGATAGTAGGGACGGTCACTTTGATCCTGGGCAAAGCCTTTGGCAGCTTGGAGGAGGTGGCTTTCGGCGCTGGAGGCGGCACAACTTTGGGCTGCTTCGGAGCCTTCTCAGTCGGAGTTGGGGAAGACGTCCTGGGACGCTTCGAAGACTGCCCAATCGGCGCGGCCACCAGGCCCGGAGCGCTCGCCGGGTCGTGGGCGTGTTTGTATCTCCTCTCCCTGCAAGGAGGCGAGTCGACCTCTTCGTCATCAGTTGATTCGTCGCTCTCCTCATCCTCCTCGGCATCCGAGTACCCTTCGCCACTCTCGCCCGCGCTCGCTCCTTCCTCGACGTCTTGCTCCTGCACTCCGTTGGGCATTGAATACATGTCAATGAGGGACTAAAAAGACAACGATCAAAAGAAATTCAGTCGACCATCAACAAGATGTCACACAGTGAATCGGAAAGATACTTGATAAAACAGAATCATACCTTCTCCGGCTGACGTGAGTGGTCGAATGGAATCACCCTCCTAGACCCCCGAGGGTTGTCTTTGTTGCTGGTGATCCCCATCAACCACTTCTCCAATATGTCCTCACTGACGTCCTCCGGGTGGATCCGAGTGGAATCCTCGAGCCCAGAGTACATCCATATCGGATGATCACGTGCCTGAAGCGGTTGGATGCGTCGACCGAGAAAGACCTCCAGCAGGTCCATCCTGGTCACCCCGTCGCGGACGAGTTGGATGACCCGCTCGACCAGCACCTTGACCTGCGCCTTCTCTTCTGGAACCACCTTCAGGGGGCGGGCATCTCCACTGGAGCCAAAGAAAAGGGAGGAAGTCCAGTCGACTGACCCGGGGTCAGCTGGTCCTTGCAATAAAACCAAGTCGACTACCAGCCCCGGACCGAGTCGGGAAGGATCATTGCTGGGAAGGTGCTCTTGCTCCTCATCTGGATCCCCAGGCCCCCACACATCTGGATCACTTGCGTCCTCTCATCACTCGGATTGGCCTTTTTGACCGATTTGGAGCGGCAGGTGAAGATGTGTTTGAAAAGACCCCAGTTCGGTCGACAGCCCAAGAAATTTTCCCACATTGAAACGAAAGCGGCCAGATAGACTATGGTGTTTGGAGTGAAATGGTGGAGCTGAGCCCCAAAGAAGTTCGAAAAGCCCCAGAAGAAAGGATGGGGAGGCAATGAGAATCCACAATCTACGTGGGTGGCGAGAAGAACGCACTCACCCTCCCTTGGCTGTGGCTCGGTCTCGTTCCCCGGGAGCCGTGCCGACTTGTGGGGGATCAGTCCCCCCTCCAACAGGTCGTCGAGGTCGTCCTGGGTGATCGTCGAGCGGATTCAGTCGCCCTGGATCCAGCCCGGCGGCAGGCCGGATCTCGACGAGGATCCTCCCTGGCTGGTCCGCTTGCCCTTCGCCTTCGCGGTCGCCTTCTTCACGCGCTCCAGCACCACCGTCTTCTCTTTTCCCATGGCGACGGATCGAGTTCGAGCAAGGGTCCGGCGACGAGAGCAGATGCGAGCGTGGCGGAGAGGTCAGAGGAAGAAGAGAAGAGAATGGGAGCGCATGGGGCAGAGGCCTGGTCCGGTGCCTTTTATAAGGTCATTCCCCGAGTGACTGACTGGTGGACCCAGACAATCTAAACAAATCCCGCAATAGTTGCACGCGCAGTACGTGGTGAAAAAGGTGGCGTGGAGATCGTGGAGGCTTGCCTAATATGTCCCGATTACCACGGTTTCGCCCGTCTGGCACGCTTCCCCAAAATTCAAATCCCGTGAAATCTGCGGAGAGCGGAGCAACTTGCCAGACTGAAAACGTCCTCTACATTACCATTCGGAGTTTTACCATGAAACTTCACTCGACAAAAACCAAGAATGGACCAAGGCGACTAAAAAAGGAGTCAACGTCGTCTCCTCAGTTCATTGTTCCAGAACAAGATATGCTCATAGCACAAAGAATGAGTCGGAAGTGTTCCCAACTCCTTCCTCACTCAAACCCTAATCCATTCGGGGGCTAATGATGAAGCTATGTACCTAGGGTAGGGTAGGGTCATGGATCTGTCCAACATACCCTCGCCAAGGACATCTCTATAATGAATCAGAAGCAGTCGAAGAGAAACAATCATCCACTCGACCATGAAGATGTGTTCACTCGACTACCTTGAAGACACTCAACCACCAGAAGATGAGAAGCCCTTCACTCCGCAACGGCCGGGGTTTAAACCATAGCTTTATGGACATTTATAGCACTTTACTTCTGACGTTACCAATAACGCTCCTCCTTTATGAACATTGGACCCTGTGTAATGGAGGAGAGCTGGGATCCTGGCGCACTCTATATAAGCCACCCCCCCTCCTCTGAGACAAGGGTTCACATATTTTGTAAACTCACACACACATATAATCCAGTCGACCACCTCAGGGCACCGAGACGTAGGGCTGTTACTTCCTCCGAGAAGGGCCTGAACTTGTAAAACTCGTGTGTACAACTACTCCATAGCTAGGATCTTGCCTCCTCATACCTACCCCCCATTCTACTGTCAGTCTTAGATCCACGACAGGTCAACCTTGAGCAGTTGTGTTCACGTTCATGGAAACAATGTAAATTTTTCATGGATGTTTATCACAAAAATAATCATCCCCTTGTACAAATCCATTGAATTATAAAAATAGTGTGCCAAGATTTGCCTTTAGAATGATTAGATTGCTTGTTGGTATGTGCGTTGCAAAAATAGAAACTTTAGCTGTAGTGCGTGATTTTACATCTTTTACTGGAATGTCAAAAGTTTCTGAATTTTTTACACATTATTTCTATACAAATTTTTTATTCTTCCTAATTTTTTAGAATTTTTGGAGTTACAGAAGTATGCTAGATGTTCAGATTGCTATAGACTGTCCTATTTAAGACAAAATATTGTTTTTGATGCATTACTTTGCTTGTTTCGATGAAACTATCGATTCTGTCGGTGGTATAAGCCATGGAAAAGTTATAATGTAGTAGCTACAGTGCAAAAAAATATGAATTGGTTTGCAACAGTACTTAAAGTAGTGATTTGCTTTATTATACTAACGGATCTTTCCGAGCTTTCTGTTGAGTTTGTGTGGATGAAGTGATCAAAGATCGAGGAGGTCTCAATATGAGGATAAGGAGGAGAGGCATGAAATCAAGCTTGAGGATTCCCAAGGCACCTAGAGTAAATATCCAAGGAGACTCAAGCATCTAAGCTTGGGGGTGCCCCGGAAGGCATCCCATCTTTCTTCAACAAGTATTGGTATGTATTCATCTTCATTTCGTTCACATGATATGTGCAAATCTTGGAGTGTCTTTTGTGTTTAGTTTTCATTTTTATTTTATGCACCACGCTGGTATGAGATAGTCCATGGATGGTTTATAGAATGCTCATTGCACTTCACTTATATATTTTGACTATGGATTTTATAGTATGCTTCATGTGCTTCACTTATATCATTTGAAGTTTGGATTGCATGCTTCTCTTCATATAAAAATTATTGTTTGTAGAATGCTCTTTTGCTTCACTTATATTTATTAGAGCATGATCTTTTGTAGAAAGAATTAAAGTCTCATGCTTCACATATATTTATTTAGAGAGTCCACAGGAGTTGGTCATTTACATGGTTAGTCATGAAATCCTACATAAAACTTGTGGATCACCGAATATGATATGTTTGATTCCTTGCAATAGTTTTGTGATATAGAGATGGAATATGTGGGAGGTACTAGTAAACGGTTGTGGTTAGTAAGAATATTGGTGTTTAAGGTTTGTGATTCCCAAAGCATGCATATATACTCTCTCGTTATGCTATGATGTTGGAGCATGATTTATTACTGATTTTCTTCCTTATGAGTGGCGGTCGGGAATGAGCGATGGTCTTTTCCTACCAATCTACCCCCTAGGGGCATGCATAGTAGTACTTTGCTTCGAGGGCTAATAAACTTTTGCAATAAGTATATGTGTTCTTTGTGCTAATGTGAGTCCATGGATTATATGCACTCTTACCTTTCCGCAATTTGCTAGCCTCTACGGTACCGTGCATTGCCCTTTCTTACCTCGAGAGTCGTTGCAAACTTCGCTGTTGCATCCAAACCCAGTGATATGATACGCTCTATCACACATAAGCTTTATTATATCTTCCTCAAAACAGACACCATACCTACCTATTATGGCCCTTCCATAGCCACTCCAGGATATATTGCCATGCAACTTCCACCGCTTCCATTTTGTTGACTTGAGCATTCATTGTCATATTGCTTTGCATGATCGTAAGATAGCTAGCATGATATTTCCATGGCTTGTCCATTTTTTGATATCGTTGTTACTCTAGATCATTTCACATCCTGGTACACTTCCCAAGGCATTCATATAGAGTCATACTTTGTTCTAGGTATCGAGTTGTAAATTTTATTTCTTTTGAGTTGTAAGTACATAGAAGTGTGTTGATCACCAATATTCATTATTAGAGGATGTCCCGGTGAGGAAAGGATGATGGAGACTATGATTCCCCCACAATTCAGGATGAGACTCTAGACGAAAAGAGAGAAGAAAAAGAAAAAAATAAAAAGAAAATAAAAAAAGACAAAGATAGAAGGGGCATGCTAATTCCACACTTGTGCTTCAAAGTAGCACCATGTTTTCCATATAGAGAGTCTCCTATGTTGTCACTTTCATATACTAGTGGGAATTTTTTGTTATAGAGTTAGACGCACAACAACTTAGTTTTCATACACTTATAGCTCTTAGTGCACTCGTTGCATGGCAATCCCTACTCCTCACATTGATATCAATTGATGCGCATCTCCATAGCCCGTTGGTTAGCCACGTCGATGTGAAACTTTCTTACTTTTTTTGTCTTTTCTATATTTACCCATATCATCATACTCTATTCCACCCACAGTGCTATGTCCATGGCTTGCGCTCATTTATTGCGTGAGGTTGAAAAAGTTGAAGCGCGTTAAAAGATATGAACCAATTGCTCGGCTTGTCATCGGGGTTGTGCATGATAAATACTTTGTGTTAAGAAGACAGAGCATGACAAGACTATATGATTTTCTTGGGATAGCTTTCTTTAGCGTTGATATTTTGAAAGACACTATTTGTTTGTTGGGCTACCAGAGTATTGATGTCTTTATGTCAAATAATAGACTATTGCTTTGAATCATTCGTGTCTTAATATTCATGCCATGATTAGATGTATGATCAAGATCATGCTAGGTGGCAATCCACATCAAAAAATATCTTTTTATCATTTACCTACTCGAGGATGAGCAGGAATTAAGCTTGGGGATGCTGATACGTCTCTGTCATATCTATAATTTTTTATTTTTCATGCCAATATTATACAACTTTCACATATATTTGGCACAATTTTATATGATTTATTGCACTAACCTATTGATCCAGTGCCCAGTGCTAGTTCCTGTTTGTTGCATGTTTTTTGTTTCACAAAATATACATATAAAAAATCCAAACATGATAAAAATTCATGTAGAATTATTTTGGAATATATGTGATTTTTGGGAGGTGGAATCAACGCAAACAGGAGCCAACAGCAACCACAAGACACCTGGGCGCGCCAGGTAGCCCAGGCGTGTGGTCGTGGGTTGTGCCCTCCTTGAAAGTCGATTGGAGCTCTACTTCGGGTGCAAGGAAACTTATATCCGGAGAAAAAATGTGTTAAAATCTCAGCACAATCGGTGTTATGGATCTCCGGGAATATAAGAAACGGTTGTTGGCCAGAAAACAGGAACGCAAAACAGAAGAGAATAGAGAGACAGATCCAATCTTGGAGGGGCTCTCGCCCCTCCGCCACCATGCAGGCCATGGACCAGAGGGGGAACCCTCCTCCCATATGAGGGTGAGGTCAATGAAGAAGAAGGAGGGGATTCTCTCCCCCTCTCTCCGGTGGGGCCGGAACGCCGCCGGGGCAATCACCGTGTGAAGACGATCTACTTCAACAACTCCATCATCTTCAACAACATCTTCATCATCTTCCCCCATCTTTTTTTAGCGGTCCACTCTCCCGCAACCTGTTGTACCCTCTACTTGAGCATGGTCCTTTATGCTTCATACTATTATCCAATGATATGTTGCCATACTATGATGTCTGAGTAGATTTTTGTTGTCCTATCAGTTGTTGGTGAATTGCTATGGTTAGTTTAATTTTCTTGTGGTTATGTTATTGTCCTTTGGTGCCCATCATATGAGCACGCGTGTGGATCACACCATAGGGCTAGTTGTATGTCGATAGGACTACGCACTGGAGGGCAAGGTTGACAGCAAGTTCAGCCTAAACGTAGAAATTGATACGTACGGGATTGAAGGGGGACCAATATATACCTTAATGCTATGGTTTGGTGTTTTACCTTAATGAACGTTAGCAGTTGCGGATGCTTGCTAATAGTTCCATCATAAGTGCATAGAATTCCAAGTAAGGGATGACATGCTAGCAGTGGCCTCTCCCACATAAAAACTTGTTGTCGGTCTAGTAACATAGTCAATTGCTAAGGGACAACTCCGCAAATCCTACCACCACTAAATCACACTCGTTTTTCTAAGTTAATTGTTTCTTTATTTAAACAGCACCTAACTTTTATTTTCATGTTCTTTATTATCTTGCAATCCTTTCCACACCTACAAAGTACTTCTAGTTTTATTCTTGCTCTAGGTAAAGCAAATGTTAAGTGTGTGTAGAGTTGTATCGGTGGTCGATAGAACTTGAGGGAATATTTGTTCCACCTTTAGCTCCTCGTTGGGTTCGACACTCTTATTTATCAAAAAAGGCTACAAACTATCCCCCATACTTGTGGGTTATCAGTCGTTTGAGGAATGAGGAGATGCCTTCTGGGGCATCCCCAAGCTTAGTTGTTTGGTTCTCCTTGAATATAACCTTGGGGTGCCATGGGCATCGCCAAGCTTATGCTCTTTTCACACTTATTCCTTCATCCATCATGATCTCACCCAAAGCTTGAAAAACTTCAATCACGCAAAACTTAACAAAAACCTTCATGAGATCCATTAGTATAATAAAGCAAATCACCACTGTAATTACTGTTGCAAACCCATTCATATTTTTTTATTGCATTATACCTACTGTACTCTAACGTTACCATGGCTTATACCCCAGATACAATCCATAGATTCATCAAAATAAGCACACAATGCAACGAAAACAGAATCTGTCAAAAATAGAACAGTCTGTAGTAATCTGGACTTTAACCATACTTCTGTAACTCCAAAAATTCCAAAAAATTAGGACAACAAAGGCAATTTGTATATCAAACTTGTGTATTCAAAAAAATTTGTCACTTCTGTGATTTTTAAAAATTCAGCTACTACACACAAAGTTTCTGTTTTCCAACACGATCAATTCAACTATCACCCAAGCCATCCTAAATGCATTACTTGGTAAAAACACTGATTAAAACATAAAAAATCACAATCATAACAAAGTCTCAATTGTGTATTTATTGAAAAACAGAAAATAAACAAAAACTTAAAGGATAAATATTGGGTTGCTTCCTAGCGAGCTCTTTCTTTATAGCAATTAAGATATGCTTTGAGATTTCAATGATGCTCAAATGAAAGAGAAGAATTGAAGCACGGAGAGAGCATCATAGTACATGTGACAAACACATTTAAGTCTAACATACTTCCTATGCATAGGCATTTTATAGGGAAAAATTATCAATACAAAAATTATCCAGCATATGCGAAGGAGAGGAATAAAACATTGACATTCTCAACATAACGAGAGGTAATTTAGTAACATGAAAATTTCTACAACCATATTTTCCTCTCTCATAATAATTACATGTAAGATCATGATCAAATTCAACAATATAGCTATTATATAAAATTTTCTCTTCATGATCCACATGCATAAAAGTTTTATAATCTACCAAGATAGTGGGATTAACATCAACTAAAGTCATGACCTCTCCAAACCTAGTTCCATAAAAAAATCATAAGATTGAACACTCTCCAAATATGTGGGATTATTTTTACCTGATGTTGATGCTCTTCCAAACCCACTTTCAATATTATTGCAACCATTATTATTAATATCATATTCATCACGTGGCTTAAATAAATTATCAAGATAATAAGAAGCATCACCCCAATCATTATCATTGCAGTAAGTAGTGGACATAACAAAATTATCATCCCCAAGCTTGTAGTTTTGCATATTACTAACATAATTGACATGAATAGAACTTATAATAACATCATTGCAATCATGCTTTTCATTCAAGGGGCTATGATGAATCACTTTATAAATTTCTTCATTTAATATTTCATCACAATTTTCAGATTCATGATTTTGAAGCAAAACTTCATAGAGATAATCAAGTGCACTCAACTCACAAGCAATTGATTCATCATAATTTGCTATTCTGAAAAGATTAGCAAGTGGATGAGGATTCATATCAATAGATTTTTAGCAAGCGGAGATGCAAGCAAATAGAAGGAACATGGCAACACAAGCAAAGATAGCAAACAAGAAAAAGAAAAAAGAAAAAAATATTTTTGTATTTTTGTAAAAACTTCTTAGAAGTGGGGGAAATGAAAACGAGAGGCAGATGGAAAATAAAATAATTTCAAGGAGATGAGAGTTTATGTGTAGGTACCTGATAGATGTTGATGATGTCTCCCTGGCAACGGCACCAGAAATTCTTCCTGATTGCTTGTATCTGCGTTAGTAATTCCCAAAAGAGGAGAGGATGATGCAGAATAGCAAAGGTAAGTATTTGCCTCAGTTATGAAACCAAGGTTATCAATCTAGTAGGAGAACCAAGCAACAGTATGCAAACAGCACCTGCACACAAACCACAAAAACATGCAACCCAACGCGTAAGAGGGGTTGTCAATCCCTCCTTGGTATTGAGATAGATTAAATGGTATGAAATTTGATAAATAGATCTAACTAAAACACAAAGAAAAATAAATAAATAAAAAGTGCAGCAAGTTGTTTTTGGTTTTAATATGATAGGAAATAGACCCGTGGCCCATAGATTTCACTAGAGGCTTCTCTCGAGAAACTAGCATACGATGGGTAGACAAATTACGGTTGGCCAATTGACAAAAAAGCAAATAATTATGACGATATACAAGGCAATGATCATGTATATAGGCATCATGTCCAAGATTAGTAGACAGACTCCTGCCTGCATCTAGTACTATTACTCCACATATCGACCGCTATCCAACATGCATCTAGTGTTTTAAGTTCATGAAAAAACGGAGTAATGCAATAAGAGCGATGACATGATGTAGACATGATCTATGAATGAGGAAATAGACCCCATATTGTTATTATTAATAGCAACAATACATGCATGTCATGTCCCTTTTTGTCATTAATATTGAGCACCGCAAGATTGAACCCATCACAAAGCACCTCTTCCCATTGCAAGAAAAATTTATCTAGTTGGCCAAACCAAACCAAAGTTTCAAAGAGGAAATACGAGACTATAAAAAGATCATGCATAAAAGAGTTCAACAAAGACTCAAATAATATTCATGCATAGATCTGATCATAAACTCACAATTAATCGGACCCCAACAAACACACCGGAAAAAGTCATTACATCAAACAGATCTCCAAGAACATCGAGGAGAACATTGTATTGAAGATAAAAAAGAGAGAAGAAGCCATCTAGCTACTACCTACGGACCCATAGGCCTGTGGTAAACTATATCATGCATCATCAGAGGATCAACAAGGATGATGAAGAACCCCTTCGTGATCGTTGACCCCTCCGGCAGAGTATTGGAAAAGGCCTTTAGATTCGATCTCATGGTTCTGGAACTTACTGCGGCTGGAAAAGTGTTTCGTCGACTCCCCTAGGGGTTTGGGCATTTTCTAGTATTTGTGGAGCTAAAGGTTGGTGGAGAAGCTTCCCATAGGCCCCACTACCCACCAGGGCGCGCCTGGGGCCTCTGGCGCACCCTAGTGCCGAGTGGGCCACACGGGCCTCCTCTAGTGCACTTCCTTGGCCTCCCGGGTCTCTTCTGGGCAAAAAAAAGTCTCCAAAAAGTTTGGTAGCATTTGGACTACGTTTGGTACTAATTTTCTGTGAAGTAAAAAAAGCAAAAAATAGCAACTGGCGCTAGGCACTATGTCAATAGGTTATTCCCAGAAAATGATATAAAGTTGTAAATGAGTATAAAACATCCAAGATTGATACTTTAATAGCATGGAACAATAAAAAATTATAGATACATTGGAGACGTATAAATGACCTCTGTCCTAGCGCGCCATCATCCTGGTCTTCATGCACCGAATTGGCAACCTTTGGGGATTGCATTGGGAAATGGTGGATGGCCTTGCTCCCTTAGCACAAAAGAGTAAAGCATCCTCATCCGCGCCTGCTAGCGCTCCTCTGGCTTCGCTCGGCGCTGCGCGTGTCACCCACATGAAGGCACAGGGCCGCGTGACTCTATTGAACAACTCTTGACTTGCATGCCCCCACGAGGGGCCTCGGGAGGTGATAAACCACAAGTATAGGGGATCACAACAGTTTTCGAGGGTAGAGTATTCAACCCAAATTTATAGATTCGGCACAAGGGGAGCCAAAGAATATTTGAAGGTATTAGCAGCTGAGTTGTGAATTCAACCACACATGGAGATTAATTATCTGCAGCAAAGTGATCAGCAGCAAAGTAGTTTGATAGTTTTGATAGTAGTGACAGCAGCAATAGTAACAGTAACAGTGATAGCAGCAATTTTGTAGCAAGTGTAACAATGATGATAGCAGTAGTAACTTAGAAGAAACAATATGGAAAAGTTCATAGGCATTGGATCGGTGACTTGTTGGATGATATTCATCATGTGACAGTTATAACCTAGGGCGATACGACACTAGCTCAAGTTCATCGATGTAATGTAGGCATGTATTCCGTAAATAGTCATACGTGCTTTATTGAAAGAACTTGCATGACCTCTTTTGTCCTACCCTCCCGTGGCAGCGGGATCCATATTGGAAACTAAGGGATATTAAGGCCTCCTTTTAATAGAGAACCGGAACAAAGCATTAACACATAGCGAATACATGAACTCCTCAAACTACGGTCATCACCAAGAGTGGGCTCGGTTGTTGTTACTCCGGGGTTATCGGATCATAACACGTAGTAGGTGACTATAACTTGCAAGATCAGATCTAGAACATGGATATAATGGTGATAACGTAAACGGTTCAGATCTGAAATCATGGCACCCAGGCCCAAAGTGACAAGTACTAAGCATAGCAAAGTCATAGCAACATCAATCTAAGAACACAGTGGATACTAGGGATCAGGCCCTAATAAAACTAACTCGATTACATGATGAATCTCATCCAACTCCTCACCGACCAGTGAGCCCACGAAGGAATTACTCACTCCCGGTGGGGAGCATCATGGAATTGGAGATGGAGAAGGGTTGGTGATGACGAAGAACGAAGATCCCCCTCTTCGGAGCCCCAAACGGACCCCAGATATGCCCTCCCGAGGAAGAACAGGGTTTGGCGGCGGCCCCATCTCGTGGATCGCAATAATTCTTTCTCCCTGATTTTTTCTCCAAAATAGGAATTTATAGTGTCAGGGTTGAGGTCTGCGGGGCCACCAGGTGGGTACAACCCACATGGGTGCGCCAGGAGAGGGGGTGCGCCCTGGTGGGTTATGCCCACCCAGGGCCCCCTCTCCGGTAGGTCTTGGCTCCAGAAATTCTTATATATTATGTAAAAATTCCTCGCAAAGTTTCGTTCCATTCCGAGGACTTCTATTTCTGCACAAAAACAACACCATGGTAGTTCTACTGAAAACAACGTCAGTCCGGGGTTAGTTTCATTCAAATCATGCAAATTAGATTCCAAAACAAGAGGAAAAGCGTGAGAAAAAGTAGATATGTTGGAGACGTATCAAATCCCCCAAGCTTAAACCTTTCCTTGTCCTCAAGCAATTCAGTTGATAAACTGAAAGTGAGAAAGAAAAACTTTTACAAACTCTTTTGCGCTTGTTTGCATAAATAAGCTCAAACAACACCCAGGTTTTCAGCCAACATTATAACTAACCATGTCGACAATAACTCTTAAAGATTATAATGACTCATATCAATGACATAATCGGCTAGCGAGCAATAATAAGGTATCTCAAATGGCAACACATTGTCAAAACAACCATGATATAATATGACAACAATGGTATCTCTCTAGCCCTTTCTGAGACCGCAAAACATAAATGCTGAGCACGTCCAAAGTTTAAGCAGCGACTAAACATTGCAATTCATGGTAGAAAAGATCCAGTCATGATGCACCCAACATTAGCTACACACAATGCATAAATCATGACTGTTGTGCTCTACTCAGTTTTTGGCGCTTGTTTTAGAGGGTGATGACACAACATAAAAGTAAATAGATAGTCCCTTCATAGTGGGAAGCAATGATTTGCAGAGGTGCCAGAGCTCAATTTTTAAAACAAAGATAAATGAAATTTTGAGACGTGCACCGTTCTCATTTACTTCACGACCATCAGTTATCAACATCTTCCATGCTAAGCACGCTAGTGGCGGTTCTCAAGCGATAAATGTAAAGGTTTACTCCCCCTCCACCATCAATCACACTCCCCGGCTTGTCTGAAACAACGCGTGTTGTCCATACCAACATCAGTCCCGAGGGAGTTTTGTTTAATTATTTGCATTTTTGAGTTCGGCACTGGGAATCCCTATTATCGTCCATTTTCTCGTGCGATGGCGAGTGAATAAACACTCGACCTGAGAATAACAAACTTAGCATGGAAGATATCGACCACCTCCTATCGTTCCATGAACGATCCAGGCACACAAAAAGGATAATTTTTAGAAGTTTTTAGAGGTGGCACATGCAAATTTACTTTGGACGGTAGTGTAATACCGTATATAGGTAGGTATGGTGGACTCATCTGGAATAACTTTGGGTTCATGGTTTTTGATGTACAAGTAGAATCCCCACTTAGTACGGGCGAAGGCTAGCAATTTATATTGAGAAGCGGCCAGCTAGAGAGCAACAACAATCATAACCATGCATTATGCGTAAGTAATATTGGACACTAGCATGAGTAGGATATGAACACCATGAACATAAACATTATAGAGGCTATGTTGGTTTTGATTCAACTACATGCATGAGCATGTACCAAGTCAAGCCACTTGAACATTAAGAGGAGGATACCATATCATCATACTACATCACAATCATCTTAATGCTATGTTGATATCCAAGATAAATCATTATTAACTCCCAACTACTTATGCATGGCATGAGAAACTATAATATCTAATTTCGTTGCAAACATGTTTAATCATAATGGGCTAAAGCATAGATGCTAGGTTAAACATATTTACACAAACAGAAAAAGTAGAGTTCATACCTGTTTCTCTTTGCCACGGCTAGTGTCGGTGTACAAAAGTAGAGGTGCCTTTTGTACCCATTTACTTGTGCGCGGGCAGTCACAGCCACGCGCCTGCGGCCACGCTTGACAGCAAAGAGGAAGCAAAGGCCCAAGACTACTAGAGCAGCGCCAAGCCGAAGGCACGAGAAGCAGAGGGGCGAGGTGAGACTCCCCCGGCAAGGCCCTTGTCGGGGTGGCCTTCATGGCCCCGACAAGAGTCTTGTCAGGGCGACTTGCCCCACACCAACAAGGCCACCACCCTCGAGTCTAAGAGTCCCGACGCCATCAACTACATCAGAACCAAGGCTCAGGAGGCGCCTCCATGGTGGCATGCAGACCTTTGTGAAGACAAAGGGCCTACGAGGCCTAGATAGGAACCAAGAAACAAGACAGCAACAAGGCTCCTTGCCGAGGATGCCCACGAAGCCCCAGCAATGCTCCTGCCAAAGATACCCACGACACCCCCCCCGGCGAGACCCTTGCTAGGGACGCTCACAATGCCACGGCAAGACCCTTGCTGGGGCCCCAGCAAGACTCTTACCGAAGACATCCGCGGGGCCACAGCCACGCTGCCACCTGCCAAGACACCACCCCCATTCCCACATAGCTGCTAGCGCACTGATAAGTCTCCGTCGTATCTACTTTTCCAAACACTTTTGCCCTTGTTTTGGACTCTAACTTGCATGATTTGAATGGAACTAACCCGGATTGATGTTGTTTTCAGCAGAATTGCCATGGTGTTATTTTTGTGCAGAAATAAAAGTTCTCGGAATGACCTGAAAATCAACAAAGAATTATTCTGGAATATATAAAAAATATTGGAAGAAAGATCCACGCCAGGGGGGCCACACTCTGTCCACGAGGGTGGGGGGCGCGCCCTACTCCCCTGGGCGCGCCCCGCTGCCTCGTGGGCCCCCTGGAGCTCTACCGACCTCAACTCCAACTCCATATATTCGTGTTCGGAGAGAAAAAAATCAGAGAGAAAGATTCATCGCGTTTTACGATACGGAGCCGCCGCCAAGCCCTAAATTCTCTTGGGTGGGCTGATCTAGAATCCGTTGGGGCTCCGGAGAGGGGAATCCGTCGCCATCATCATCATCAACCTTCCTCCATCAGCAATTTCATGATGCTCACCGCCGTGCGTGAGTAATTCCATCGTAGGCTTGCTGGACGGTGATAGGTTAGATGAGATTTATCATGTAATCGAGTTAGTTTTGTTACGGTTTGATCCCTAGTATCCACTATGTTCTGAGATTGATGTTGCTATGACTTTGCTATGCTTAATGCTTGTCACTAGGGCCCGAGTGCCATGATTTCAGAACTGAACCTATTATGTTTTCATGAATATATGAGAGTTCTTGATCCTATCTTGCAAGTCTATAGTCACCTACTATGTGTTATGATCCGGCAACCCCGAAGTGACAATAATCGGGACCACTCCCGGTGATGACTGTAGTTTGAGGAGTTCATGTATTCACTATGTGTTAATGCTTTGGTCCGGTACTCTATTAAAAGGAGACCTTAATATCCCTTAGTTTCCGCTAGGACCCCGCTGCCACGGGAGGGTAGGACAAAAGATGTCATGCAAGTTCTTTCCATAAGCACGTATGACTATATTCGGAATACATGCCTACGTTACATTGATGAATTTGAGCTAGTTCTGTGTCACCCTAGGTTATGACTGTTACATGATCGATCGCATCCGACATAATTCTCCATCACCATCTAATGCCTACGAGCTTTCCATATATTGTTCTTCGCTTATTTACTTTTCCGTTGCTATTGTTACAATCACTGCAAAACACCAAAAATATTACTTTTGCTATCGTTACCACTACTATCATATTACTTTGCTACTAAATACCTTGCTACCGATATTAAGTTTCCAGTTGTGGTTGAATTGACAACTCAGCTGCTAATACTTGAGAATATTCTTTGGCTCCCCTTGTGTTGAATCAATAAATTTGGGTTGAATACTCTGCCCTCGAAAACTATTGCGATCCCCTATACTTGTGGGTTGTCAAGACTATTTTCTAGCGCCGTTGCGGGGGAGCATAGCTCTATTCTTTGAGTCACTTGGGATTTATATCTGCTGGTCACTATGAAGAACTTGAAAGACGCAAAAACAAAAATTTATCCCTCAACTACGAGGGGAGGTAAGGAACTGCCATCTAGCTCTAGACTTGATTCACCTTCTGTTTTGAGTAAGCTTGCGACACCTAAACCTGCTTCTGCTATTAATTATAATATGTCGCATGTTATTGATGATGCCACTTATGCTATGCATGATACTTATGATGAAACTACTTCTATGCTGGATACTACGGTGCCACTTGGTGAATTTCTTGATGAACAACTTGCTAGGGCTAGAGAGAATGAAATTATTGAAACTGATAATATTGATGAAAGTGATGATGAAGATTCTCCCCCTAGATATGAATTACCTATTGTGCCTGAGGGCTATGTTATGGATGAAGAAACTGCTAGAGATTTTCTTGCTTGCAATGACAGAAGTGATCTTAAGAAATTATTAGCTAAGCTGAAACAAAAAACTCTGAATGCTAGAATGAAATATGATCCTGCTTATGCTACTTCACCTATCTTTGTTACTGATAAGGATTATGAATTCTTTGTCGACCCTGATATAATTACTTTGGTTGAATCTGATCCTTTTTATGGCTATGAATCTGAAGCTGTTGTGGCACATCTTACTAAATTGAATGACATAGCCACCCTGTTCACTAATGATGAGAAAACTCGCTACTATTATATCCTTAAGATATTTCCGTTCTCATTAAAGGGTGATGCTAAGATATGGTTTAATTCTCTTGATCCTGGTTGTGTGCGTAGTCCCCAGGATATGATTTATTACTTCTCTGCTAAATATTTCCCTGCTCATAAGAAACCAGCTGCTTTAAGGGAAATATATAATTTTGTGCAAATTAAAGAAGCAAGTCTCACACAAGCTTGGGGGAGACTTCTCCAATTACTTAATGCTTTGCCTGATCATCCTCTTAAGAAAAATGAAATACATGATATCTTTTATAAAGGACTAACCGATGCTTCCAGAGATTACCTGGATAGTTGTGCTGGTTGTGTTTTCAGGGAAAGAACTGTTGATGAAGCTGAAATTTTATTGAATAATATGTTGACTAATGAAAATAATTGGACACTTCCTGATCCAATCCCTGATCCAATTCCTGAACCAACTCCTAAGCCAACTCCGAAGAAAAAGGGTGTTCTATTTCTCAGTCCTGAAGATATGCAAGAGGCAAAGAAATCTATGAAGGAAAAAGGTATAAAAGCTGAAGTTGTTAAGAATTTACCTCATGTTGAAGAAATACATGGTCTTAATTTACCGCCTGTTGAAGAAATACATGGTTTTAATCCATCACCTATTGAAGAAATACATGGTCTTGATAACCCGACACAGGTAGTAAAGGTAAATTCTCTCTATAGATATGATAAAGCTAAAATCCCTCCTACTAAGTTTGCTAGCCAATGCTTAGATGAGTTTGATAACTTTATGGTTAAGCAAGAAGATTTTAATGCTTATGTTGGTAGACAATTGAAACATAGTCCTTATATGATTGAACACTTGAGTGATTATATGGCTAATGTTAAAGGTGAACTAAAACTTATTAGTAAACATTCTTATATGGTTACAACTCAAGTAGAACAAGTACTTAAAGCTCAGAATGATTTGCTCAATGAATTAAATAGTAAGAAAAATGATAATGCTGTTAGAGTTATGACTAGAGGTGGTAAAATGAATCAGGAACCTTTGTATCCTGAGGGCCATCCTAAGAGAATTGAGCAAGATTCTCACAGAAATGATATCGATGCACCTAGTCCTTCTAAGAGGAAGTAAAGCAAAAATGATAGGACTTTGCATGCTTCTAGTGAACCTATTATTGACACACTTGAGAATCCCAATGATATCTCTATTTCTGATGCTGAAAACCAATCTGGAAATGAACATGAACCTAGTAATAATGTTAATGATGATGTTCATATTCATGCTCAACCTAGTAATGATAATGATGTAGAGATTGAACCTGATGTTGATCTTGATAACCCACAATCAAAGAATCAACGTTATGATAAGAGAGACTTTGTTGCTAGGAAGCATGGTAAGGAAAGAGAACCATGGGTTCAGAAACCCATGCCTTTTCCTCCCAAACCACACAAGAAAAAGGATGATGAGGATTTGAGCACTTTGCTGAAATGATTACAGCTATCTTTTTGCGTATGCGATTGACTGATATGCTCAAAATGAATCCTTATGCTAAGTATATGAAAGAAATTGTTAAAATAAAAAAAAGATACCAGAAGCTGAAATTTCCACCAGGCTTGGTAATTACACTTTTAAGGATGGAATACCTAAGAAACTAGGAGATCCCGGAGTACCAACTATACCATGCTCCATTAAAAGAAACTATTTTAAAACTGCTTTATGTGATCTTGGAGCCGGTGTTAGTGTTATGTCTCTCTCTTTATATAGTAGACTTGATTTGAATAAGTTGACACCTACTGAAATATCTTTGCAAATGGTTGATAAATCAACTGCTATACCTATCCGTATTTGTGAGGATGTGCCTATTGTGGTTGCAAACTTTACTATTTTAATGGAATTTGTTATTCTTGATATTCCCGAGGACAATAGTATGTCTATTATTCTTGGAAGACCCTTTTTGAAAACTGCAGGGGCTGTTATTGATTGCACCAAAGGCAATGTCACTTTTCATGTTAATGGTGATGAGCATACGGTACAGTTTCCGAGGAAACAACCTCAAGTCCACAGTATCAATTCAATTGGAAAAATTTCAACAATTACTATTGGAGGTTTTGAATTTCCTCTTCCTACTGTCAATAAGAAATATGATATTCTTATTGTTGGGCATGTGCATATCCCCGTTGAGGTAACCTAGTGTTATTCGAAAATTCTTCGGTTCCATGTTACTCGGAATGAGTTTGTTAACAAGACCTGATCAACCTTGTTAGTGGATTCCTTTTGATGAGCATGAGATGGATGAATTTAGAAAACACAACTCTGTGTACCCTCTTTTTACTTTCTGTTATTTAAATTAAATAAAGCAAAAATAGTAATTCCTGTCTATTTTTTGAATTATCCATCCAACAAAAAAATACCCCGGAAATAAAAGTTCTCCAAATGCCCTAAAATTTAAATATGATTTTTTCTGGAATATTTGAGAATATCTGGCACTGAGAACATGGCAGGGGGAGCAAGCACCTGGCCACGAGGGTCCAGGGCGCGCCCTACCCCCCTGGGCGCGCCCCTACCTCGTGGGCCCACGGTGGCTCCCATCCACTTATTCCATCCACCACACACTCCTTCTTCCTCCCAAAAAAATTACCAACCAGCTCAAACCCGAGTCCAAGCTCATTTTGCTGACATTTTCGATATCCTTGCTCAAAACTCCATTCAAAAAACTGCTTTGGGGGATTGTTCCTTGGTATGTGACTCCTCCAATGGTCCAATTAGTTTTTGTTCTAGTTCTTTATTAATTACATATTTTTGCTACTTAGGTGACCCTATTCTTGAGCTTGCATGTCAAATTTATATGGTCAAAAGTAGTTTTATTGCATGATATATCCTCTAGGCACTTCTGGGAGTAGTTGCTATCAATTTTGTTGATTTTGGTTCACTTTTATTTTGAAGTTACTAAAAATTTCAGAAATTTTTCAGAGGAAGAAATATGTTTAGGAAAATGTACCAAGGTAGTCCTTCAAGCAAGCAAGGACCCAGGCTCTCAATATGTGATACCGATGATGAACCACCAAGGGAAGATCAGGTGCGGGCTTGTGAATGGCCGTCAGAGGACTTTATGGATCGAGCAGGAATCAAGGAAGAATTTAACGTGTATGTGTGTAATGCCGATCTTGAGAGCTTCGAGGAAGATAAGTGCCGCCAATACCACTATCTCACTGATTCCTTTGTGAGGAGGTTTGAATTTTCATCATCACGCTATTCTCAAACTGTCCTATTTGATCTTTATGAAAATTCTTATACTATGGACTTAGAGGATTTTAATACTGCTTGCAAACTTCCACAATGGGGCAGCACTAGTGAGCCTCGCAAATCTGAGTTTAGAGATTTTCTTGCTAGTATAACTGTGGTGGAATCTAGAGTTATAACACAAGCTACAATAGGGAGCATTCATTTTCCTGCTATACATTATTTTGCTCTCTTCATAGGTAGGTGCATAAATGGTAAGGATGAAGCATGTCACATGTGTGTCCCTGACCTCAGTGTTATCTGGAGTGCTGTATTAGGAGATAAACATTATAATTTGGGAGCCATTGTTGCACGTAGGTTGCATAATAATAGATTTAATGGAGATTTCTTTGGTGGAATTTATGCAACCCGTCTAGCTAATTTTCTTGATATACCCATACGTGCGTATGATATTGAGTTGCCTCCTGTTTATTTAGATTATGAGGCTATGGTTCGTCATTAGTTTGTTGAGAGGAACGATCAGTTTCTCCAGTACCGACTAATCTTTGACAGACAATGCACATATCACGTCGCTCTCCCTGCTCCTACTTTATTTGACTTTCAGGCAAAAGGGAGATATGTTATAACCAGGGAGGAGGCGACCGAGTATGAGAGGAGGGCGGAGACAACTCGCCTCCAAGCTGCAGCTCATCAGGCAATTGCCGCTGCATCTCAGTACGACCCCAGCTACAACTTTGGAAATCCACCAGGCCAGCCGTGGCCATAGACCAACTTAAGCAAAAAGCCTAAGCTTGGGGGAGTACGTATTTCTCACCAACATTACATTCATGTTCACACACTCTGCTAGTTGTCGGTGCTCATACTTTTTCACTATAATATCCATGCTAGTTTATTTTCCTTTTTAAGCTTTCTTCTTGTGTTTTTGATAAAACTTAAGAAAACAAAAAAACAAAAAAAAATTAGTTGTAGCTTTTAGTTAGTTTACTTTTCCTGTTGTAGTAGTAATAATTAAAAAGAAAATCCAAAAAGATTTCTCATTCTTCCTTTGCTTGTTGGGAGCTTTCCCTTGTAAATAGTTTTATTTCTTTCTTGTTCTTTGGGGTCGAGAGGAGAAGACCATAATGAAAATGTTGAGTGGCTCTTATATGAATTATTGTCGATCTAACAATGAGCCCATATTACCTTGTCTTCTCTCTTGAATTGAATGCTTGCATATTCTAGCTTAGTCCAATGCACGTGCACTATTATTATTATCCACACTATCCGGTCGTGCAAGTGAAAGGCAATAATGATGATTATATGATGAACTTATTGAGATGAGAAAAGCTGGTATGAACTTGACCTCTCTTGTTTTTGTAAATATGATTAGTTCATCGTCCTGATTCAGCCTATTATGAATAAAGATGTTTGCAATGACAATTAGAGATTATAGTTGCTTATGGCATGCTTAGTTAGCTAGGAGCTTATAATGGTTTACCTTGCATGCCAACATGCTATTAAAATGGTTGTGATGTGGTATGATAGGGTGGTATCCTCTTTTGAATGATTCGAGTGGCTTGAGTTTGCACATGTTCATGCATGTAGTTGAAACAAAATCAACATGGCCTCTACGATATTTATGTTCATGGTTCATTATATCCTACTCATGCTTGCATTCGGTGATGATTAATTTTAATGCATGTTCATGACTGTTGTCGCTCTCTAGCTGGTCGCTTCCCAGTCTTTTTCTAGCCTTCACCTGTACTAAGAGGGAATACTGCTTGTGCATCCAATCCCATAAACCCCAAAGTTATTCCATATGAGTCCACCATACCTACCTATATACGGTATCTACCTGCCGTTCCAAGTAAATTTTTATGTGCCAAACTCTAAACCTTCAAATAAACATTCTATTTTGTATGCTCGAATAGCTCATGTATCAATTAGGGTTGTCTGTGTCTTCCATGCTAAGCGGGTTATTCTCAAGAGGAGTGGACTCCGCTCCTCACTCATGAGAAAGTGGCTGGTCACCGGGATGCCCAATCCCATGTTTTATGAAAATCAAATCAAAATAATTGCAAACAAAACTCCCCCGGTACTGTCGTTAGTTGGATGCACTCGTTGTTTCGAGCAAGCCATGGATTGATGCTTGTTGGTGGAGGGGGTGTATAAACTTTACTGTTCTGTTTGGGAACCGCCTATAATGTGTGTAGCATGGAAGATATCGAGATCTCTCGGTTGTTGTGTTGACAATGAAAGTATACCGCTCAAAATATTATTCACATCTATTTCAAAACCGAGCTCTGGCACCTCTACAAATTCCTGCTTCCCTCTGCGAAGGGCCTATCTATTTACCTTTATGTTGAGTCATCACCCTCTTATTAAAAAGCACCAGCTGGAGAGCACCGCTGTCATTTGCATTCATTACTATTAGTTTACATTGAGTATGACTTGACTGGATCTCTTTTACCATGAATTACAATGTCTAGTCAGTCCTTGATCTTTAAAGGTGTTCTGCATTTATGTTTTGCGGCCTCAAAAAGGGCTAGCGAGATACCATCCTATTATATCATATCATGATTGTTTTGAGAAAGTGTTGTCATCTGAGATTTATTATTATTGCTTGCTAGTTGATTATTCCATTGATATGAGTAAACATGAGACCTAAATGTTATTGTGAATATGGTTAGTTCATCATCTTTGCTGAAAACCTGAATGCTGGCTTTACATATTTACAACAACAAGAGCAAACAGAGTTTGTAAAAGTTTTCTTTATCACTTTCAGTTTATCAACTGAATTGCTTGAGGACAAGCAAAGGTTTAAGTTGGGGAGAGTTGATACGTCTCCATCGTATCTACTTTTCCAAAAACTTTTTCTCTTATTTTGAACTCTAACTTGCATGATTTGAATGGAACTATCCCGGACTGACGCTGTTTTCAGCAGAATTGCCATGGTGTTATTTTTGTGCAGAAATAAAAGTTCTCGGAATGACCTGAAAATCAACGGAGAATTATTTTGGAATATATAAAAAATAATGGAATAAAGATCCATGCCAAGGGGCCCACCCCCTGTCCACGAGGGTGGGGGCGCGCCCTACCCCCCTTGGCGCGCCCCCTACCTCGTGAGCCCCCTGGAGCTCCACCGACCTCAACTCCAACTCCATATATTCGTGTTCGGGGTGAAAAAAATCACAGAGAAAGATTCATCGTGTTTTACGATACGGAGCCGCCACCAAGCCCTAAACTCTCTTGGGTGGGCTGATCTGGAGTCCGTTCGGGGCTCCGGAGAGGGGAATCCGTCGCCATCGTCATCATCAACCTTCCACCATCACCAATTTCATGATGCTCACCACCATGCGTGAGTAATTCCATCGTAGGCTTGCTGGACGGTGATGGGTTGGATGAAATTTATCATGTAATCGAGTTAGTTTTGTTAGGGTTTGATCCCTAGTATCCACTATGTTCTGAGATTGATGTTGTTGTGACTTCGCTATGCTTAATGCTTGTCACTTGGTCCCGAGTGCCATGATTTCAGATCTGAACCTATTATGTTTTCATCAATATATGAGAGTTCTTGATCCTATCTTGCAAGTCTATAGTCACCTACTATGTGTTATGATCTGGCAACCCCGAAGTGATAATAATCGGGACTACTCCCAGTGATGACCGTAGTTTGAGGAGTTCATGTATTCACTATGTGTTAATGCTTTCGTCCGGTATTTTATTAAAATGAGGCCTTAATATCCCTTAGTTTCCGCTAGGATCCCACTGCCACGGGAAGGTAGGACAAAAGATGTCATGCAAGTTCTTTCCATAAGCACGTATGACTATATTCGGAATACATGCCTACATTACATTGATGAACTGGAGCTAGTTCTGTGTCACCCTAGGTTATGACTGTTACATGATCGATCGCATCCGGCATAATTCTCCATCACTGATCCAATGCCTACGAGCTTTCCATATGTTGTTCTTCGCTTATTTACTTTTCCGTTGCTATTGTTACAATCACTACAAAACACCAAAAATATTACTTTTGCTATCGTTACCACTACTATCATATTACTTTGCTACTAAATACCTTGCTGCAGATATTAAGTTTCCAGGTGTGGTTGAATTGACAACTCAGCTGCTAATACTTGAGAATATTCTTTGCCTCCCCTTGTGTCGAATCAATAAATTTGGGTTGAATACTCTGCCCTCGAAAACTGTTGCGATCCCCTATACTTGTGGGTTAATACCCACCAACTAGGCGAGCACCTGTGTCGCGACGTGCGGCCTCTAGGCCAACTCAGCAAGCATCTGCGTGGTGGCATGCAGATCTTCATGAAGACTCTGCCACCGCACCAACTCAGCAGCCAGTCAGCCAGCATGGCACTACACGCCTCGTCAGTTCGGACACGCGTCGAAGCCGGGCGAGGCGGCGACAGCTAGGACGAGCTTCCTTGCCATCCCCGATAAAGCAAGAAGGTCACATGAGCAGCGCATTAAATGCATTTGTCCTACGGTGCCAGGAGATAGACTCGACTACTGTACAACTTTCCACCTCCTGTGTGCCACTATGGCAGCCCCTTTTGACTATAAAAGAAGGACCGCGGCATACTAAGGAAGGATTCGGACTTTTTGGACCCTACACGCTTTGTAGCTAGTCCAAGAAAACTAGATAAACATGAACCAGTAGGAGTAGGGTATTACGCATCACTTGCGGCATGAACCTGGATAATCCCCCCCCCCGTGTTGATCCCTCAAACCTGCTCTTTGCATAGCCCCGCGCCCGCCAACCGTAGCAAAAGGGATTCTTTGTGATCCCGTAGGTGTCGTTTTCCTCGACATCTTTGGCGCGCCAGGTAGGGGGCGCAAGCTGTGAAAATCTAGCTTGAAGGTCAGCGCATCGACTCTTTCATGGGGATGGCTCGAAGGGAGAGGGCAACATCGATCAGTCGCCCCTGGTGTCGTCCGCAGCTTTGACAGCAACCCGTGTGTCCCCGAAAAGCTAAGTCATGCAAAATTTTGGCTAATTTCATTTATATAAGTATTTCTTCCTCGAAAGATCTCGTTCCTTGTATGGGAAACCTGCACGCAATGGGACCCTTCCGCTATTGGCAACACCCTTGCTCTATTTCGAGTCCGCTCAACAGTTCAAGCCGCTGCATTGAGAACGACAAAGTGGCCTACCCTCTACTAGTAGCGCTCTTGTACTATTTCGAGTCCACTCGATACTTCAAGCGACCGCGCTGGGAGCGGCAAGGTGGTTTGCCCGGCCGCAAGCGCCCTCCCGGCAGGGTGCTAAGGATTCGTCCTCAAAGCACCACGGCATGGGTTTACGCGCCAGCAGCCTTATCTCACCAAGCGTAGGGAGCAAACATACAAAGAAAGATCTAACAGGAAGATAGGATGCTCGATATTAAAGTACTGCAGAGTTATATTACATCAAATAATCACTGCAGTTCTAACTTAAGATAAAATTGTCTTGATCTTGAACTCGCAGCGGCAACGAGAAACTGGGTGCCTAGTCCCGGCATTGGCCATCCACCCTCTCAACTCCATCAACGCACTCGATGATGGGCTTGATACGCTCCTTGAGCACCGCGAGTTCCGCCTCCTCTGGCAAGCTCTCCAACACGTTGGCAAAGTTGACAGTGGGGTTCCAGAATGCCACCTTGGTGAGTACCTTGGTCAGGGCGCCCCGGCAGAGCCTCCGGGACTTGTTGGTCAGATAAGTTGCCCGGTTGGAGCGGAGCTACTCCAGGGTTCCAAGAACACCCTCGAAGAATAGGGTCAGTTTGGCGTTGGGACTCACATTCGGCTCTGGGGAGTACCTCACATTTGGCATCCCCATGGCAGCCAGCTTCGTGGTGATCCTACCAGCGACGTCGGCGAGGCGGTTGACCCAGCGGTCTATGCTCTTCGCGTACTCCTTGTGTTCGGCGGCATCATTCCTCCGTATCTGCCTCTCCTCCTCCAGGTCCTTGGTTAGGGTCTCTTCCCGGGCCCTGACCTCCGAAAGTGTCCCCTCAAGGCCCTCCAGCTTCAGCTTCATGTCATTGATGGAGTCGTTGGCCTTGGAGAGCAGCTCGGCCTTGCCAAGGACTGTGGCCTGCGCCTCCGCCAAAGCGTCGTTGGTCGCGTCCTTCTCCTCTGTCAGCTCTAGGACCTGTTTCTTTAGCCCATCCCGCTCCATCTCCAGCTCCTTCACCTTGCCGGCATGGACCATGGCTTGAGCATTGAGTGCCTCCTTGTGCCTCTGCTCCAGCTCCTGGTGTCGGTGTTCTGGGAACGGGGGTCCCCAGACTTGCCTGCCTGCGGCCTGCGGTGTGGCTCAAAGGGGGGCCCAGCACGGCCCATCTTCACCAACACAAACTCAAGACCCTCACGAGGGGCCAAGCCTCGCGGGGCGGACGACGCGGAGCTTCCTCAGGCACGGCCTCGTCAGGCTGGCTCACGAGGAGGCGGAGAGATCAAGGCGGGGTACCTCGCGAGGTGCCCGTGACGCAAGCCATGACGACTCAGGGCGCCAGGCGGGTGCCAGCCCGCGCAGCGTCCTCCTTTCCTCTTTGGTGCAAAGGGGGCAAGCGCAGCCGCGCAGTACTGAGGCGTCAGGGAAAGGTTGCCATTTCAGTGCAACCAGACCAAGACCAGGAGGACTACGAGACGGAGGTCACCATGGGGCCCAAGACGGCGTGATCACCAAAGCTTTGCGCAGGTGAAGACTACTTTTGTCAGGACAGCTGATACTTGTTGTCCCCTTTCAAATTAGCCCGCCATTGTTGGCTCCCTTCCCGCTCAATATTTGGGAAGAGGACCAGGGCCTCTATAAATAGGACCGGCCACCCACGTAGCAAAGGGTTCGGCTCAGTCTCCTCCAAAGGGTCGACCAGTTGGAAAGAGGGAGAGAGAGAGAGAAAGGTGGCTGAACTCCTCCCAGCAGTTCATCGCCCCAGCCAAGAACAGACCCTCGCGAGGCTGTTCTCCCTTGTATTGTTCATCATCATCAGCCCAAGAGGCAATCCACACACCACACACTGGAGTAGGGTATTACACCACAACGGTGGCCCGAACCAGTATAAACCCTGTGTCCCTTGTGTTGTTCTTTTCATAGCTTTGATGCCAGCTCGGCGGAGGGGTGCAGGTAGGTAGGAGGCGAAATCTCCGCGCGCACCCCAGTGTTTGAACCTCAAGGGTCTGCCGGAACCCGAAATCCGACATTTGGCGCGCCAGGTAGGGGTGCGCCGGAATTCGTCTTCCACCGCTCCGCTCTCCTCCGACCATCACGCTCATCTCTGACGCACGTCGGGCCCGCACGAAGCACTGGGCCGCCCTCGCTTCCCACGTCGCCCAGACAGCCCCTGTCGGCGGGCGTCCTCGCCGTTCCCCGTCACCTGCCATCAACGCCGCCACCGGCCCGGCGGGGGACGAGCAGCAAGCATCGTCTCAGCATCCATCCGTGCGCCAAGACGGCTGCACCGCGACTCCCTCACTCGCCCCGGCTGGATCTTCATCCCGTGTGCTTCGCACGCCCATGGAGGCTCGGGCTGCACTCATCGTGGCAAACGAGATCCTGCGCTACCGTCCCGTCGACGACGTCTACGAAGAATGGCTCGACCACGTCGCCGAACTCGTCTGCGCCGTAGGGGGCTCCTCCGCGCCGTCCGCTCCGCTGCACCGCACCCCGCCCCGCGCGGGCGACGAGGCTTCGGCGTCGCCCCGGCCGCCTCCCCCTCAAGAAGACGCCATGGCTCCAAGACGCGTGGCCCCTGGGCGGAACCCGCTCCGTCAGGTGCCAGCGCAGCAAGAGCAGAGCTGCCAAGAAGTCCCTCGCCCGCCAGAAGCTGCCCGGGCACTCCCTGCTCCAGCACGTCGCGACCATCCTCCTGCTCCAGCACGTGGGGACATGCAGGACCAGGCTCTCCATCACCCAAGGCCTCCGTGGCCACAGCAGGCTGCCGCGCCTAAACCACTGAACTGCGCAGCGTCGCCTGGCCGGGAAAGTTCAAGCCGGACCTGCCTCCTCGCTACGACGGCACGGCTAACCCTGCGGAGTTCCTCCAGCTCTACGAGCTAGGCATCGAAGCTGCCAACGGAGACGAGAAGGTCATGGCGAATTGGTTTCCCATGGCGCTCAAGGACGAGGCCCGCACCTGGCTCCTGAACCTGGCTCCAGGCACAATCTCCTCCTGGGAAGAGATGCGCACCCGCTTCATCGCCAACTTCCAAGGTACTCGCGACCGGCCACCTGCCGTGAGCGACATGCGCCGCATCAATCAACAACCCGGGGAGACCCTGCAGAAGTACATCCAGTGCTTCAACAACGCATGCCTCAAGATTCCCAGGGTGACTGAAGAGGCCATCATCTCAGCCTTCTCCGACGGCGTGCGGGACGTCAAGATGAAGGAGGAGCTGGCGATGCATGAAGACCTGTGCACTTCTTTGGAGCTGTTCAACTTGGCGAACAAGTGCGCCAGGGCTGAGGAAGGGCATCTCTCCCTCCTTGAGCTGCCTACCGCAGACCCAGAAGAGAAGAAGCTCAAGGCCAAGGAAGTGAAGCGCAAGGGGGCTGTCGTGCTCGCGGCAGAACCAAACACCAAGTGGGGCAGAGATCAGCCCGAACCTCCCAAGGGAAGCCGGTACTGCGTGTACCACGACCTCCACACCCACAACACCAGCGAATGCCAAGAACTTCGAGCCGTGCGTGAAGGAAGGATCGGCCATCGCCCTGACCGTGGTGACCGGGGATACGGCCGAGGAGGAGGAAGGAATGCAGGGCGCTAGGAAGACCGTGGCCCGCGCCGGGGTGGTGCGACCAACCTCGTGAGGATCGCTGGCAAGACCCACCTCGCGAGGGAGGCTGGACGGATCAGCCTCGCGAGGATCGCCCGCAAGGCAACGCAGGCCTCCCACCACTGCCGCTGCAGCCAAGGAGGAACGAGGACCGCCAGCAGGACGAGGAGGCTGGGGGCTTCCAGGAGCCTCGCGCGATCGCCTGCATCCTAGGCGGAGCTCAGACACCAGCCTCTCAGTGCATCTTCAAGCAGTTCACCCGCGAAGTGAATGCAGCCCTCCCCAGGCTCGAAGCCACGCGCCCTCTCAGGTGGTCGGCGTGTGCCATCACCTTCAGCTCAGCAGATCAACTCAAGTGTGCGGAGTCCTCCCGATGCTTTGTTCCCCAATCATCAGCAACGTGGTGGTCACCAAGACCGTCATCGATGGCGGGGCAGGGCTCAACGTTCTGTCTGTAGAGACGTTCAACAACCTCCAAGTGCCCTACAGCCAGCTTCAGCCAACCAAGCCCTTCTCCAGTATCACCAACGGCTCCACGGTCCCGATCGGGCAGGTCGGCCTCCCCGTCACCTTCGGGGCACGCGAAAACTACCGCACCGAGCTCATCGACTTCGACGTCGCTAACATCCTCCTACCGTACAACGCCATCCTCGGGTACCCGGCGCTCGCCAAGTTCATGGCCATGACTCACCACGGCTACAATGTCCTCAAGATGCCAGGAAGCGGTGGAGTCATCACGGTGCCCTGTGAAGAGAAGGACGCAGTGTGTTCCCTGGAGCGAGCCTTTCAGGCCGCATCACTCGAGGACCCAGATCGCGGAAGCAGAAGGCTTCCCGAGGCCGCCCCCAAGAAGAAGAAGACATCGTCCGACCTGGCCCCTCAGGAGGTAGGCCCCTCTGGGCCCGTGCCTGCCCAGGGGGAACCTCCTTCCATCGCATAGGAAAGCGCGCCCGGCGCCCTCCTCAGGTAGGGTTCGGGGGCTCTCCCCTGGAGGGCCACCGACCTAGCAAGGGTCACGAGGGAGGCGCTGGGGGACCACATGGAGGCGTGTTTCGGAGCACGTTTTCCTCAAGAAGGAGCAAGGCAAGGAGATCCACCCACAGGAGTTCGTCAGCAAGGTCATTCAGGAGCTACAGGAGTCCAGAGTCATGAGAGGCGCCCTCCGCCTACCAGCAGTGGCTCCCCATCCAGGCGAGGATGGCGGGCTGCGCGTCTGCGTCGACGTACCAGGACTCAACCAAGTCGCCTCCCTGGAGCGCCTCTGGCCCTCGCGAGTGGGGCGCTGCGGAGGTCCACCCCACAGCTACGTTCGCATGCCTTACGGCTTGCCGAGCGCGGCTGACGCGTACCAGCGCCTCATGAGGGGCATCGCGGAGGCGCAAGAGGCCAGGCACTCCGCAGCCCTGACGGAGATGAAGATGGCCCGCGAGGAACCGCCAGAGCCTCTGGAGCCTCCCGAGGCCCCTGGGCCCGGGGGCTCATGAGGATCGGCTTCCGCAGCCCACCAAGCCGGCTACACCAACACCCCTTCATCTTCAGCGTCATCAGGTGACATCTTTCAAGTTTCATTTCCAGCTGGGAGCGCCCCCAGGGCTGCATTATTCCCAGGCCGCGTGGGTCTGTCCCTGCGGCGTGTATCCCTTTTATTTCACGTCGTTAGCTTACCTTGTTGGGGGCGCCCCTCGGGCTGCATGATCCCCAAGTCGCTCGGGCCTGACCCAGTGATCTCTGCATCTACTTGAACGAATCCACTCCTTCGCGGCTAATGTGCTTTACCTAGTTGCCTGCTCAGCTGACGCCAACTAACGGAGCTGCTCCCAAACGGCATGACGCTTGCGCATGGGTCTGTCCATGCAACGCCGACGAACCTGGATGGCTGAGCTCTGGCCGCGGCAGCCCCGCATAGGGTCACCTTGTCAAGCCTTCAGTGCCTCACTACCCTTCGGAAGCAACCAACGGCTGACCGTCAATTGTTATGGCAACCCCTTGCTTTTTCTATGGTGGACCTGCAGGACCTCCTGAAGGAGCCGCGTCAGGCGAGGCTCTTGCTGTGTCTCCTTCGCTCTCGTCCGCGCGAACCGCTTGCACGTTAAAGGGGGGGTACCTGAGCATCACGACTTAGGGCTCTGACTGGCTCTCCAGCCCTCACCCTCTGGCCTTGACCACGGCATCGCGACCTGGCATACCAGCGACGGCTGAGACTCGCTCGAGGGCCGGGACCTGAGGACGTAGAGCAGAAAGGGGAGCAAATGCGAGAGGGGAGAGACACGCGAGGACTTCGCCGAGCAACCCCGTGCCTGCCGATGCATGGACCCGGCCACACACCAGAGAGCGGCCCCTGATCCTCGAGATAAGTTATCGCCCGGAAGCGCCAGCTACCGTGGCACCATCCCTGCACCTAACACTATCCCATGTTAGCGACGTCGCTCCCCTTTCTCACCGAACGATGGCTGCTTGGGCGCCAAAGGGGACCTCCTGAGCATCGCGACTTAGGGGCTTTTACCGGACTCCGGGTCGCTCACCTCCTGGCCTTTACCATGGCATCGTGACCTGGCATACCAGCGACGGCTGAAGCCGCCTTGGGACTGGGACCTGTCGGCGCAGAGCACCAAGCCCTCGTGAGGTTCGAAAGGGAGGACCGAGCTAAGACGGGATGAGCAACTCGCGTAAATCTATGGCAAGGGTTATATTAACAAACAGGATCACAGGCACCTTACAAGCCCCCACGGGGCACGCTTTTGGTTCCTCGCAGGGAACAGATCCTAAAGAGATGCAAACTATGCGCATCGCTACAAAAGACGCCATCATCGACAGTGGGCCGCCAAGTACCGACGCCAACCCCATCCAGATCAGAGTCAGCAGCGGCCTGACGAGCCTGCCCTGCTCCGGGAGCGGCGCCGGCTCGGGGGCTCGTAGCTGTCGTCGCTCGTCTCCGGAGTCGCGAAGGCCTCGCCGGAGTCGCTGGAGCCTCCGACGTCTCCACCGCCTAAGGAGCCGCCAAGGGAGCGATTGGCGAGCCCGGTCCTCGTCACAGCAGGGCCCTGGCCGTCTTCACCGGGGCAGCACTCCACCCAGCGCCCGTCCGCGTCGAAGACCTTGAGGAGCATCACCGAAGCACCGTCATAGTCCAAGTGGATCGCGAAGACGCCCCTTGTCCTGCAAACCCAGGCAATCTCTCTCCAGCCCCGGGTCATGTAGACCTCGCCCGGGGCGACGACCGCGACCTCTGCCTCGGTCGCGAGGGTGCTGCAGCCGGCGTGCTGCAGCCAGAGATCCAGGGGCTCCCCCTGCGGGATGACGGAGGCGAAGAAGGGAGGAAGACGGATCCAAGACTGAAGAGGAATGGCGACGTGGAGCATGAACTCTTGGGAGGAGACCCCGGTATGGACCCCAGGGAGGACGACCCAAACCTTCGTGACCCGTCGGCGCCGGCGGCGGCGCCACCCGTGGCAGTTAGCATCAGCTCCTTCGGGGCCCTCGACATGAGCGTACAATGGAAGCGGGAACCCCGGCGGCGCCCGCTCGCCCCAAGGCCTCGACACCACCTGAAGGGCCCCCTCGTCCGGGCTATGGTGGACATGTCGTTTCTTCGGCGGAAGCGGGTCTGGTCCCTCTCGGGGAGCCTTTCCCTTCTCTGCCGACGAGAACCGGCGGATCGGAGCCATCGCAGCAAGACGGAGCAAGAATCGGGAAGAAGGAGAAGCAAGGAGGGATGGACTGGAAGGACGCACGACATTCCGTACTTATAGCCGGCGGAGGCCAACCGCCGACCTCCACGATCGCAGGTAATCATGACCCGTTTTGCATGCAGGGAGTTGTCCAATCCGAGCAGTTGCCGAGGCGCCATGGGGAAGTGGAGACGCCCACGTCCAGTCAACCGCCACGCAGCGCCCAAGGCCGCAGGCTGTTAGGGCCCGCGGTGCTTCGCTCTTGCCCTTCCGCCTCCCTGCACGGCCAAGTCCGGGCGCGCCTTGGGCCCGGGGGCTACTGTCGGCGTTCTGGGAACGGGGGTCCCCAGACTTGCCTGCCTGCGGCCTGCGACATGGCTCAAAGGGGGGCACAGCATGGCCCATCTTCACTAACACAAACTCAAGACCCTCGCGAGGGGCCAAGCCTCGCGGGGCGGACGACGCAGAGCTTCCTTAGGCACGGCCTTGTCAGGCTGGCTCACGAGGAGGCGGAGAGATCAAGGCGGGGTACCTCGCGAGGTGCCCGTGACGCAAGCCATGACGACTCAGGGCGCCAGGCAGGTGCCAGCCCGCGCAGCGTCCTCCTTTCCTCTTTGGTGCAAAGGGGGCAAGCGCAGCTGCGGAGTACCGAGGCGTCAGGCAAAGGTTGCCATTTCAGTGCAACGAGACCAAGACTAGGAGGACTACGAGACGGAGGTCACCATGGGGCCCAAGACGGCGTGATCACCAGAGCTTTGCGCAGGCGAAGACTACTTTTGTCAGGACAGCTGATACTTGCTGTCCCCTTTCAAATTAGCCCGCCATTGTTGGCTCCCTTCCCGCTCAATATTTGGGAAGAGGACCAGGGCCTCTATAAATAGGGCCGGCCACCCACGTAGCAAAGGGTTCGGCTCAGTCTCCTCCAAAGGGTCGACCAGTTGGAAAGAGGGAGAGAGAGAGAAAGGTGGCTGAAATCCTCCCAGCAGTTCATTGCCCCAGCCAAGAACAGACCCTCGCAAGGCTGTTCTCCCTTGTATTGTTCATCATCATCAGCCCAAGAGGCAATCCACACACCACACACTAGAGTAGGTTATTACACCACAACGGTGGCCCGAACCAGTATAAACCCTGTGTCCCTTGTGTTGTTCTTTTCATAGCTTTGATCCCAGCTCGGCAGAGGGGTGCAGGTAGGTAGGAGGCAAAATCTCCGCGCCCACCCCAGTGTTCGAACCTAAAGGGTCTGCCGGAACCCGAAATCCGACACCTGGGTCCACTGCGCGAAGAGCTTCTCGACCTCCTCATCCTTGCAGCGGAGTGTGGTGATGAGCACCTCCTCAAGAGCCGCAAGGTCCTCCTCCTGGGAGTTGAGCTCGGCCTGGTGCTGGTGCCGAGTGGCCTCGTCCTTGGCGGCTTGTTCCTTCGCCGCCTCCTGGGCTTTCGTGACATCAGCCTGCTTTAGGATGAGCTCCTGTTTTTCCTTAGCCAGCAGATTCTGGGCAGCCTTCAGTTCTTCTTGGGCCCTGCAGAACCAGGCCTGCGTCTCGGTGACGCGCTCCTCGAGATCCGTCTTTGCCTTGTCCACCACCGCCATCCTGGATTTCTCTTTGTCCAGGCGGGCACGGTGGAGCGCCTGGACCTTTTGGAAGTTGACGCTCATGGCCCAAAGGACCTTCTCCTCTTGGGAACCGCCGCCATCGGTGCTCGGATCATCAACAACCTCAACCCCGGCGGCAGCGAGCGCCACGTTGTTGAACACCTCCCTCTCGGTTGGCGTCCTGGTCCTTGCTGTTCCTGGGAGGTGGACAAACAGGTCGTCGACCACCCTCAAGTACTTGCCCGAGCCAGAGGCGGCAGAGGAGGAAGGTTCGTCCTCGACCACCCCCTCCTCAGTAGCAGCCTTGCCAGCCTCCCCGGCCGGCCCCTTGGCGGCATCCTCAGCGGCGGTCTTGGCGGCCTCCTCGGCGGTGATCTTGTCGACCTCAGCATCGGCCTCGTCGTCCCTGGCGACCACCTCGATGACGGTGTCAATGTCCTCCCGGTCCGCCCGAGGAAGGGTCTGGATACCAAGAAAGGGAATGAGGCGGAGCCAAGGTCGAGGTTCAAAAAGACGAAGAAAGAACAGGGAGGGGAAATAAATGACTTACCCACACCGGGCTGGGAAGAAGTGGCGCCCTCCCCGCTAGCATTCCTTGCGAGGGCAGAACCCCCGGCACCCAAGTTTGCCTCCTCCTCTTCCATATGCGTGGGCTCGCTGGTGGATGCCCTTGCCGGGGACGCCCCTCGGGGTGACGTAGTCGAGGGGGCGGCGTGTTGGGGATGGCCCTCGGCGGCTCCTCCTATTGCCGTTCTTCTCCTGCAAACCCGGCAAGGTCGGCATCAAGGATTCACACCCCAATGTTCATCAGTGGAGGAGTGAGTGATGAACTCACGCTGGGGGATGAAGCGAGGGTTGCGTCGGGGGCTGCTATTCGGGCTGCTCACCACCAACACCGGCGTACTCGAAGTACCCACCGGGGGCTTGTCGCCCATCAAGGCCTTGGCCCTTTTCGCCACCCTCTGGGCCAGCGTCTATGTGTCCCTGTGAAGATACCATCAAATCAAAAGCGGATAACACGGGCGTAAGGTCAGGCGATGATGGGGGGCGAAATACTTACTCGTCCTCCACCTCCTCCTCCACTGGCTTCCTTTTCCTCTTTGGGCTAAAAGATCTAAGGTCGAATTCGACCTCCAGGGTGTTTTCCAAGGGAGGAGAAGGAGATGGGGTATGGCGCCTCTTGGACGAGGAGGAGGCAATCATCGTCTTCTTCGCCACCGCGGCCTTCACCGCCTTCTTCGCTGCCGCGGCCTTCATCGCCCTCGTCTCGCGCACGGGTTGCTCCTAAGCTGGTTGCCGCTGCGCGGCCTTGCCAGTTTGGAGTGGCTCACTAGAGCTGGCCAGCCGCAGGATGCATTTCCTCCTCGCGGACGGAGGGTTGCCCGCCTCGGCTTCCTCTTCGGGCGACTCGTCGCCCGCATCTTCAGTAAGGAGGGCCGTGGCGCCAGCGCCGCTGGCCTCCCCGGAAGACTCCACCCACTGGGCGAGCTCTCTCTCTCCTCCGCGGCTGCGTCAGCCTCGTCCTCCATGGCGCCGGAGCTGCCGGCCTCCTTGGCAAGTGCTGCTTCCGCCGCCCTGGCAGCGATGTAGTCCAGCTCCTCATTGGTGGTGTCGCAAATGAGCAGTGGCTCATCGCGGACATATCCCTCCGACAAGTTGTTGAAAAACTCCTACACTTCCTCTACTGACGGCTCGGTCCAGGCCGGATCAAGGCCGTGCGCCTTGAAGTCCGGCATCATGGCGATTATGGTGGACTGGCCAGAGTTGTTGCTCAGTGGGACCACTCCCGCCGGAAACCCAAACAGGGACCCCTTGACTGTGTTGCCGGCCTTCGCGGCTTTGCCGGTCCTCTCAGCCCTGCCGTCATCGTCCACATTGAGCTGGAAGATCCTTTGGCAAAAATGGGCATGCCCCAGCACCATGAAGTTATGCTTTAGGCCAGGCCGGAGCCTCATGACGTCGGTTGCATTCCTGAAATCCCAGGCCAGCCTCCTCTTGTTGTGCAACCCGGCCATGGTGAGGCGATGGATCCTTGCGGCGGGTCGGCGGGCTCTGACGAACTTGGCAGAAATCTTGCGGATCCTCCTCCTTGATCCAGACCCACTGGCCCCGCCAGTCGTCCCACCTCTCCTTCTGGGCACCTTCTGGGTACGTTCCTTTCTCCTGGGTCCTCGGGATCCAGGTGATGCACCCAGAATTGGCGCCCCCTGGCTGTATGCGAGGATAGAAGTAGTGGCGGAAGAGCGTCGTGCTAGGGAGCACTCCGGCGAAGCCCTCCCAGAGATGGGCAAAGAGGGCCATGCACGCCACGACATTCAGTGCAAAGTCGAGGAGGTGAAAGCCGAAGGTGTGCATGATGTCGTTGAAGAAATCAGAGAAAGGGGGGCAGAGCCTGCAAGAAAAGTAATCAACGAAGAAGGGGTACCGATCAGGGTCGGCCTTAGCGAAATCAGCAGGGATGATGTGCGTAGCAGGGTGCCCCATCATCTCCCTCCCCCACAGGGGCTTGAAGTAGTCCCTGAGGTGGACCGCATCGACCGTCGAGGGGAAATAGGCATCTTGCATCCACAGTACCGCCAACTCGCTCTCCGGTGCCTTTTTCTCCCCGACGTTCTTGGCCACCCCTTTGCCTTTGCCTGTCTTGGGCGCCATGGAGACTGAGAGGGGATGGAGGATTAACGGCGGTAAGGGCGTGGCGGCGGCGAGCAAAGGCAAAAGCTTGAGGAGGAAGAAGGGAGCGGCAGTTCCGAGATTGAAGAAGGCAAGGCGGTAAATGAGCAGCGTGCCTGCAATTTCTCCTTTTTCATGGGGAAGGCGCGGGCCACCTCTTTACCATTTACCATGATGTGACACAGGCGTGCAGCAACCGCCCCACGCACGACCCCCATGTCACGCATTCAACGCGGGTCGTGGGGAAGCGCAGCGGGCGAGGGAGTTACTGCGGTAAAACTCCACTGCACGCGTGCCCAAGAACCATTCTAGGCCTGGCCCAATAACGCTCCACGCTTGTATGTGGCCCAGGCCCGGGGTCTCCTGTCGGTGTACAAAAGTAGGGGTCCCTTTTGTACCCTTTTACTTGTGCGTGGGCAGTCGCAGCCACGCGCCTGCAGCCATGCTTGACGGAGAAGAGGAAGCAAAGGCCCAAGACTACCAGAGCAGCACCAAGCCGAAGGCACAAGAAGTAGAGGGGCGAGGTGAAACTCCCCCGGCAAGGCCATTGCCGGGTGGCCTTCACGGCCCCGGCAAGAGTCTTGCCGGGGCGACTTGCCCCACACCAACAAGGCTGCCACCCTCGAGTCTAAGAGTCCCGACGCCATGAACTACATCGGAACCAAGGCTCGGGAGGCGCCTCCATGGTGGCATGCAGACCTTTGTGAAGACAAAGGACCTATGAGGCCTAGATAGGAACCAAGAAACAAGACAACAACAAGGCTCCTTGCTGAGGATGCGCACGAGGCCCCGGCAAGGCTCCTGCCAAAGATACCCACGAGACCCCCCCCCCCCCACAGCAAGAATCTTGCCGGGGACGCCCACGACGCCACGGCAAGACCCTTGCCGGGGCCCCGGCAAGACTCTTACCGAAGACATCGGCGGGGCCACAGCGAGGCCCCCACCTACCAAGACTCTACCGCCGTTCGCACATAGCAGCCAGCCCACCAACTAGGCGAGCACCTGCGTGGCAACGTGCGGCCTCTAGGTAAACTCAGCAAGCAACTACGTGGTGGCATGCAGATCTTCGTGAAGACTCTGCTACCGCACCAACTCAGCAGCCAGCCAGCGTGACACTACACGCCTCGTTAGTTTAGACGCGCCTCAAAGCCGGGCGAGGCGGCGACAGCTGGGATGAGCTTCCTTGCCGTCCCAGATAAAGCAAGAAGGGCACGTCGGCAGCGCATTAAGTGTGTTTGTCCTACGGTGCCAGGAGATAGACTCGAGTACTGTACAACTTTCCACCTCCTGTGTGCCACCGTGGCAGCCTCTTTTGACTATAAAAGGAGGCCTGCATGCTTTGTAGTTAGTCCAAGAACACTAGATAAACATAAACCAGCAAGAGTATGGTATTACACATCACTTGCGGCCCGAACCTGGATAATCCCCCCCCCCCCCCCCGCTGTGTTGATCCCTCAAACCCGCTCTTTCCATAGCCCCGCGCCCCGCCAACCGTAGCAAAAGGGATTCTTCGTGATCCCATAAGTGTCGTTTCCCCCGATAGCTAGTTCATCGAATGTCGTCATTATTGCCTTTCACTTGTACGACCAAATGATATGAAAAATAATAATAGTGCAAGAGTGCCATGGACTAAGCTAGAATCTGCAAAAAAATTATTCAACAGGAGAAGACAAGGTAAAATGGGCTCTTTATTAATTCAACAATTATTCATATGAGAGCCACTCAACATTTTCATCGTGGTCTTCTCCTTGGTACAACTCGAATAAAAAAGAAAAGAAATTAAGAGAAACATACTAAAATATTTTTGGAGTTTGGCTTTCTTGAACAAGCAAATAAAAGGGAAAAGCAAAAAAATGAGAAAAACTATTTACACGGGAAAGCTCCCAACAAGCAAAATAAGAACAAGGAAATCTTTTGGATTTTCTTTTTAATACTACAGCTAAGCATGCATAGAAAGTTAATTAACTACAACTATTTTATTGGGTTTTCTACAGTTTTTCAAACACACAAGAAGATAGCAAGAAAATAAATCTAAGCATGGATGATACAATGAAAAAGTGTGGACACCGACAAATGGAATAAATAGACATGAATGTAAGGTCTGTGGAAACACGTACTCCCCCAAACTTGGGCTTTTGGCCTAACTTGGCAGTCGATCAGTAGCCAGGATGGTAGTAGGGGTACTGAGGAGTGGGCATCCACTCATCCCACTGCTGAGGCTCCTCCTGTACCGCCTCCACAGCAGCCTGAGCGTTCCGATGGGCGGTGATGTCTGCAGGCATAATCCTATATCCACCCCTGGCAACAGAATCAAACAAAGCAGGAGAAGGCAATGGAATAACATTACGAGTCCTCACACTAAAAACTAGGTTATACAGTATAGGGATGTGAGGAGATTCGGTATCAGTAAAATGGTGGTGATCCATGGCTGCACGGTCTAGGTAAACTTTGGTCAGAGGGAAATCATGAGGGCGTATCTCAACCTTGAAGTGAGCCGCCAAACGAGTAGCATAAATCCCACCATGTATTTTTCCCTGAGGTTTATTAAGATGGAGGCGACGAGCCACAATAGCTCCCAAGCTATAAGTGTTGTCGCCCTCTAATGCACGACGTAAAACAACAAGGTCTGGTGAACTAAGTGCACCCAGCTTCTCCCTAGCAAGCAAGCATTTGGTAATAAAAAGTGCAAAGTAATGAACATCGGGAAAACGTAAGCCAGTGGCAGTGATGGCTGACACTCCTCTCTCATCACCCACTGTCAGAGTGTGATAAAAGGCCTCAAACTCAACCGGTCTAGGCTCAGCCGAGCTCCCATCAGAAGGTATCATGCATATGTCACAAAACTCAGTAAGTGGTATCTGATGGTTTTTAGCATATAAATCAAAGCTCACTTCAGGAGGATTATTTCTAGGAAAGAAAGTAAAGCTCTGAACAAAGATGTTTGTGAGGATGTGGTGCTGGTCACACTCATCTGCAATGAAGTCGGTGAGGCCGGCATTAGCAATATATTGCATGAAGTCCTCAAGAATTCCAGCTTCTTGCAGGAATGGGGTGTGCGGCCATTCGCACGGCCGTACCTCCGCCAACCTCTAAGGGTGGAGATCACTGTCAGAAGACTCCCCAATAACACCCTTGGAGTTCTTCGTGCCAAACTTCCTGAAGATATTCATGTTCGCATACTATTTTATGAAAATAAAATTTTTGGGGTGACAAAAATTTGTCAACAAAACTTTGTAAGATTTATAGCAACTACTCATACATAGAAGCCATAGCAACATTCAAACTACTTAGAACACTAAGAATTAAACATGCAAGCACATCTATAGCAACACGAAGAGTAGCTAATTATTCAAAATATAAGCCACTAAAACAAAAACTAATTGAACAAATGGTGGAGTCACATACCAAGCAACAATCCCCCGAAACAGTTTCAGAAACAGAGCTTCGAGCAAAGAGATCGAAATCCGCTGGTTTGAGCTCAAGAACACGGGAGAGAGAGAAATGGGGATTTTTTCTAGAGGTAAGTGATGATGTGGGAGGAAGAGGTAAGTGAGGGGGCCACGTGGGGACCACAACCCACCAGGGCGCGCCTGGGGGTGCTGGCATGCCCAGGTGGGTTGTGCCCACCTGGTGCACGTCCCTCTGATGTTTATTGCACCAAAAATTCTCAAATATTCAGATAAAATCGTGTAAAATTTTCAAGGCAACCTGAGAACTTTTATTTTTGGGTGATTTTTTATTGCACGGGACATTCATAAAACAGACAAAACATGGTATTTTATTTTATTTAACTGATAAAAACACACAACAAAAAGTATGGACAGAAAGTCATGCTTACTAAATTTATCAACTTCATACCATTCAAAAATGATCCATTAATAAGGTTGATCAAGTCTTATTAACAACCACTTTCGATTAGCATGAAACCAAAGAACTTTCGTAAATCACTAAGTTACCTCAATGGGGATTTTCATTTTCCCAAAAATAAGTATTTCATATTTCTTTTTGACAATAGGTAGAGGTATTTGAAAACTTCCAATAGTCATTGTCGGACATTTTTCAATAACACTAATACCATTCACTTGGAATTATTTCTTCGGAAAATGCACCGTATGCTCATTGCCATTAATATGAAAAGTGACCTTGCTTTTATTGCAATCAATAACAGCCCCTGCAGTATTCAAGAAGGGTCTACCAAGGATAATCGACATGTTGTCGTCCTTGGGCATCTCAAGTATAACAAAGTCAGTCAAAATAGTAACACTAGCAGCAACAACGGGCACATCCTCACAGATACTGATAGGTATGGCAGTTGATTTGTCAGCCATTTGCAAAGATATTTTAGTAGGTGTGGGTTTATTCAAGTTAAGTCTTTTATATAAAGAGAAAAGCATAACACTAACACCAGCTCCTAAATCACACAAAGCAGTTTTCACATAATTCTTTTTGATAGAGCAAGGTATAGTTGGTATTCCCGGATCTCCAAGTTTTTTAGTTACTCCATCTTTAAAAGTGTAATTAGCAAGCATAGTGGAGATTTCAGCTTCCGGTATTTTTCTCTTATTTGTGATGATGTCTTTCATATACTTTGCATAAGGAGGCATTTTCAAGATATCAGTCAAGCGAGTATGCAAAAAGACTGGCCTCAACATTTCAGCAAAGCGTTCAAATTCTTCATCATCTTTCTTTTTAGATGACTTGGGTGGAAAAGGCATAGGTTTTTGAACCCACGGTTCTCTCTCTTTACCGTGTTTCCTAGAAACAAAGTCTCTTTCATCATATCTTTTATTTTTAGCTTGTGGGTTATCAAGATCAACAGGTGGTTCTATCTCAACATCATTATCTGGTTCTTTTTCATTACTTGGTTGAGTGTCTTTATGAACTCGGCATTATCTTTTTCATTATCACTAGGTGAGTGTTCATTACTAGATTGAGTTTCAGCATAACAGATAGAAATTTCATTATCATTATCAGGAGGTTTTTCTATTTCTGGTTCCCTAGGAGTGTGCAAAGTCCTATCATTTTTATTTTTCTTCCTAGAAGGACTAGGTGCACTAGTGTTAGCTCTTTGTGAATCTTGTTCAATTCTTTTAGGGTGTCCCTCAGGATAAAGTGGTTCCTGAGTCATTTTACCTCCTCTAGTCGCAACTCTTGAAAGTGCGTTATATCGACTAGAGGGGGGGTGAATAGGCGATTTTTATGAAATTCTTCACTGAGGAATCTTCCGGTGAGGAAATTCCTTAGCGAAGAACTACTAGCAGCGGAATAAGTACTCAAAAGTAAACATAACAGAACACAAGCATAGTCATCATGATGAAATGAAGACAAGCACAGAGTATAGAAAGCGTAAGCACAGGATTACACAGGATGAAGACAAACAGACTGAAGAAATTGAACTGAGGAAATTGAGAAAGTCTTCAGTCAAGGTCTTCAAACATAGATATGAACAAACACACAGCACAGATAAGAGGAAATGAACGAGTTGAGGGAATAGAACCAGTAAGCTTGGTGAAGACAATAATTTGGTAGACCAGTTCCAACTGCTGTCTCAGTTGTACGTCTGGTTGGAGCGGCCGAGTATTTAAACTCGAGGACACATAGTCCCGGACACCCAGTCCTGAACACGCAGCTCAAGACACCAAGTCCTCACCGTATTCTCCTTGAACTAATGTCACACAGACCTCGTCCAATCACTCGTGGTAAGTCTTCAGGTGACTTCCGAACCTTCACAAACTTGGTCACTCAGCGATCCCCAATTCCTCCTGGATGCTCTAGACCATGACGCCTAACCGTTTGGAAGAAGCACAGTCTTCAAAGGTAATAAGCGTCGGATCCACGCAGGATCAATCTCTTTAGTGATGCTCAATCAGTTGGGGTTTGTAGGTGTTTGGGTTTTGTTTTTTCCTCACTTGATGATTTTCGCTCAAAGTCCTCGGAGGATGGGTTGCTCTCAAATGACAAGTGTCAGTTTCTCTCGGAGTAGCCAACCAGCTAGTGGTTGTAGGGGGCGGCTATTTATAGCCTAGGGAGCAGCCTGACATGATAAGACATAAATGCCCTTCAACGATATGACCGTTAGGTGGATAGATATTTTGGGACAGCTGGCGCATAGCACATCAACGGTCGGAATTTTGAGTAGCAAAATCCTCAGGGCTATCATGTTCCTCACTGTGTAGGCAATCCGCACTGGCGAATTCCTAACTCCTCAGTCAGAAAAAATTCCTCAGAGACCAGAAGAACTTCGTCTCTGTCACTAAAGAATATGACTGGACTGTATGAGATTTCCAATGGCTTCACTCGAAGGGATTGGTAGGTGTAGGATTTTGAGTTGAGCATCACATGGAAATTTTTCCTTAGTATTTCCTCAACCCCCTTTAACAGTACGGTGTTTCCTATGACTCAAGAAAGAGAAAATGAAACTAAGAAAACAAAAGTCTTCACACTTCATTTTCCTCGAATGAATACCAAGTCTTCAAGGTCACACCAATTTCTTCACTTTCAAAGTCTTTAGAAAGTCTTCAGAAATCCAAAGTCTTCAGTCAAAGAACTTCATTTTTAGGGGTCGACTTTCTCTATAAATATCAAACTCCTCGTAGACTTATAGACTTGTGTACACTCACAAATGCATTAGTCCCTTAACCTATAAGTCTTCAATACACCAAAATCACTAAGGGGCATTAGATGCACTTACAATCTCCCCCTTTTTGGTGATTGGTGACAATACAGGTTAAGTTTTCAACGGGGATAAACATATGAAATGTAAATACTGATAATGAGGAATTTGATTGCAAGATATGGAAGAACTCCCCCTGAAGATGTGCATAGTGAGGAATTTTCTTTTGAAGCAAGGCACACTTGAAGAGTTGAATCATGGAGATATCCCCCTATATCTTGTAATTCATACACGCATTTGACATATAACAGTGAAGAATTTGAAATGCATGATGAAATATGGTGACTGATGTAATTCAGCATGCGTGCATTAGCATATATGAGGAAAAAAGCATGCAGAAAAAACATCTCAAAAGTATCAGAGCACCATCGGGTTTAAGTTTACAACTTGATCCAATAAAGTCTCAGAAGAACGGGAGTTGTAACTTGAAAAAAAACGCCCATATAGAAAGACCCGCTTGAAGACTAACTCAAAATTCTCCCCCTTTGTCATCAAATGACCAAAATGATCGAATATGAGGACTAACGCCCCTGAAGAATATCAAGTTGATGAAGGAGCGCCAGCGTTGCTGGGGTCGTTTGTCGTAGTAGGGCCTACCGCAGTGTCGTCCAAGTCTTCATTCTCATCAGTGTCGCGCGATGAAGAAAATGAGCTGGCTACCAGAGAAGGAACTTTGACCTTCTTGAATTTCTTCGGTGGAGGTGCAGACCAGTCAAAATCTTCCTTGAGACCCATTTTCTTCAGATCTTCTTCACCATACAGATGTGACAGTATTTCCCAGGTGCGACCAAAGACTTCATGGAGGTAGTAATGGTTTTTCTTCACTACATTGTGTAGCAGTCATGTTCTGAAGAAATGAACCAAACAGACGCTTAACCCATTTATGATTTTGATCCACCTTCTGGTGAAGACTAAGCAGAGGCTCATGATCAGTCATCACACGAGGAGCAGTGGCTTGAGGAGTAGAATTGGGTGCACTGGAAGAGTCATGTGTGGAAGAGTCATCATTGGTGGAATAAGAGGAAGACCTTGTTCTGAGGAATCTCATAATCCAAGGTGCATAAAGCTTCAGCTCAAACAGAGATAGTGCAACTTTTTCCAGAGTCCTCATGAAGAAATCGTGATAATTGAAAAGAATGCCATGAACGATGTTGAATACCAGATTCTTCATGATGCCAACAATTTCCTCATCAGATGAGTCGTGGCCTTTGATAGGACTCATTGTCCTCGTAAGAATACGATAGACAGTTCTGGGCACATAAAGTAATTCCTTCACGAGGAATTTGGTTCGTGGGGCCTGACCTGGCTTCAAAGGTTTCATCAGAACCTGCATGTAGTGATTTGTAAGCTCAGGATCATTGTAGATGCAACGAGCTTCTTCAAGGGGAGGACTGAGTGGTAAGGCACGAAGCAATTCAGACGCTGGTGCTGTGTAGTGAGTGTTTCCAGACATCCAGTCCAGCACCCATGAATTCACATCTTCAGAATCTCCTGTGATGTGCAGTGTTGCATAAAACTGAAGAATCAGTTCTTCGTTTCAATCACAGATGTCAGAGCAAAAATTTAACAGTCCAGCGTCGTGAAGAACACTGAGGACTGGCACGAAACACGGTAGAGATTCCATATCCACGTGAGGAATGTGCTCATGGTAGAAGATTTTCTCTTTGTTGAACAGCACTGAGGAATAGAAATTTGCTTGACTAGCAGTCCAGAAACGCCTCTTCCTAATGCGAGCAGAGTTATATGGGTTGTAGTCTTCGAAGAATACGTGCTCGCCGAAGAAATCATCACCCTTGAACTTTTGCTTGCATGAGAATGGATCCTTTGGCTTGGGCAGACGAGTATCAGTGAGTTGCATCACGACCTCAAGAATCACAATCTCAGGTTCTTTAGGCTGAGGAATTTCTGGTTCCTCTTCAGTGGTAGTATGTGTCTTCACATGTTCAGCAGCAGCAGTTTCTTTAGCACTAGTGGCTGGAATTTCCTCATGTACAGATGCAGTGGGGTGAGTTTCTTCAGAGCCCATTTGAACAATTTGTGTGGGGGACTGAGGTATTTGCTGCAACGGTGTGAACATTGGAGAGTGTGGATGCTGACTTTCCCAGAATTCATCACTTATTACTGGTGTGGAGCAGCCAACATCCACATCTTCATCTTCCATTTCTTCAATGCCAGCCTCTTCAGCTGTGAACTGAGGCATGGGCGAGGAGATGACAGGTGTTGAAGGGATCGTATCCACTTCAATTTCTTCATCCAACTGCTCAGACGAAGCAGCAGAAGGAGTTTCTTCATTAGATCCGCTGGGGATCACATAGTCTTCATCAAAAGGAACAAGGTCCTTCGATGGCATGGTTGAGATTGGAACAACATCAATGGGATTAGCAAATGAACTGGTCAAAGGCTTCATCTTCTTCGGAGCTGAAGAATCTGAAGTAGCTGATGCTTTCCTTTTCTTCACTTCTGCACGCTCTACAGCCTTGGTCTTCTTCACATCTGATGCAGATGGAAGGATCGGAGTTGGTGTTGGCTCATGAGGAGCAGAGGAATCAAGTTGATTTTCTTCAGGCACAACTAATGCAGTTGCCCTGATTTCTTCAGTTTCTTTAGGTGCACCACTAGTGGATGCCCTGGCAATTTCTTCAGCGGCTAGAATGCAGTCATCAGCCATGGAACTCACATTTTCTTCAGCAGCCTGATTTTCATCAGTAGTGCTGGCATGTTCTCCAGTCGGCTGAGCAGATGCTTCAGCTTGAGGAACTTCCTGTTGCATTGGAGCTGCAACATTTGAGGTGAAGTTATCAGCGAGTCTCACAAAACAAACTTTGGCTCCAAGACAATCAACATGATATGCGTCAAATTCATCACTGAGTTTCTTGATCTCAGATTGAGTAGTGACAAGTTCTTCAGTTGTCATAGAGACAACGTTTTTCTTCAGATAGCGCTCCTTCTTGTACTGCGCTTTCTTAATCTGCCTGGCCTTCTCAAATTTCCATTTTTCTTCTTGGATGAAGTGGGTCAGCATGTGACTTTGGCCAGGAGTCAGCTTGAAGTCAGGCATGGGAGTACTGGGGTCCTTGTGCCAAATGTCAATGTATTCGAGGATCAACTTGGGATCCAACAGCAGTGGGACATTTTTTCCCTTGGCTCTAGCGGCCCTGACTTGCCTATCTCTGATGATTTGAGCAAGTTCATCATCATCAGCTTCTCTTCTTCAGACAGCACTTGGAAGGCGACCTGCTTCTTCTGAGGACTTGGGCGAGGACCTCGTCCAGCAATGGCCTTTGTCTTTAGTAGAGAGGGTCCCGTTGAGGAATTTGGTGCAGCTGAGGAACTAGCTAAAGCTCCTGAGGCAATTGAGATGCCAGTAGTCCTTTGGCATGTGGCGAGATGCACAGGTGCAGAGGACTTTGTCGGAGCGTCCAAAGACTTTGGCGGAGGAGCTGAGGACTTTTGAGGAACAGGAGCAGCATGAGGAATTTGCCCTGAGGGCTTTGAGGATTCTGGCCGTGAGGGCATTGCTGAGGAACTTGGCCTTGAGGGCACTGTTGGTGAAGCACTTGGCTTGCGCGCGGGCTTCTTTGACATAGCCTTCTTTGGCTTGACAGCAGAGGCCTCAGCGGAAGTAGCAGCAGCAGCAGAGTCTTCATTGAATTTCCTCACTGCTTCTCTGGCTTGCTTAGCCAACTTGGCTTGGCACTTGGCCCATTCATCAGGATAGTCCTCACCGCGCTTGAGGCTGGTGGGATCAGCTATTTGTCCAGGTGCCAATGGAGGTCTTGGGCATGGAGGATTGAGTGCGAATTTCTTCATGTACTTGGGAGTAACATACCTGTACTCCCTCCACTCTCTTGCCCATCTCCTCTCTATCTTCTAAATGCGCACCTTGCGCTGATTTTTGTCTTCCTCAGGAGCTGTGCAGTACCCGTCATATATATCATCAGGGATCTCAAACGCTGTGTTGACCTCAGCCCTCTTTCCTCCTTTCTATGGCTTCTTACCGTCAGCCATTTTCTTCAGTTGAGGAATTTGAATAATTGAATTCTCTGAAGAAGTATGCAACTTTTCTTCGAGGAACGCTGCAAATGAGTTAAGTTGATGAGAACCTAGTGATTCAGCAGCTGACATGAGTACCTGTGAACAGAGTATAGTTGCGAGGAATTTGGAGAGGTCATATGCGTTCTCAGAAGGTTTTGTAAAAAGAACAAGTTTGAGGAATTTGTCCAGGTGAGTCTTGAAGAATTTCACTAAGCGTTCTTTGTCTTAGGTTTTAGAGATGTGTAGATCAAGAATCCAGACATTTGAGGAATCTTGAAGAAAAACATAGCTTAGAGAAACAAATCAAGAACAGATGATATGAGAGGTGTTTTAGTGTGTGAAGACATGAAGAAAAAACACCTTTGAAGATTTTGTAGATAAACATTTGAATCAACGAGGGCAATAAAAGTAACTTTCAATTACCCTGGATGAAGAACACAATGAACAGTGATGTAGAGAGGTGAAGTTCGTCTGTGTAGATCTTCCACGCCCTAAATCAGCGGAGGAAGACGGCTACGGCGGCGGCAGAGTGAAGATTTCCACGGCCGGCGCGAGTACGGCGGCGATGAGGTCGAGGCAGTGAAGCTCCTACTCACCGGCGATGATGAAGTACTAGCGACGGTAGGGTTTAAGAAGGTCGAGCTAGAGAGAGGTCGAGCGGAGTAAAGAAGTGAGCAAGGGGAAGAGGGGTATTTATAGCCACGGTGAAAAACTGTTCGCCCGAAGAAATTGGACGAACGTGCCCCTAACCCTTCTCATTCGCATGACATGTGTCACCCATGTACTGAGAGGTGGAGATCGTGTACGATCGTGGGTGACTGGATAAGTGTATCGAGAGATGCGGAACAGTTTGAGCGGCAAAGCCGAAAATTTAGATAAGATAGGTTTTAAAGTTCTGTTCGCAATTTCTTCAGCTGACATGGACACAGTTAAGATTTTGAATGAGTTTCAAATAGAACGCACATGAAGAATTTGTGAACAGATTGGGTTGAGTTTAGCAAAGAGGGGGAAGGGTCCGATCACATTCACTTAGCAGAAAAACCAACTTGAAGAATTAGCAATAAGTGAATGCTGTACAGGACATAAACTCATATATATATATATATATGTGTGTGTGTGTGTGTGTGTGTATATATAGCCAATGAAGAAAAACGACGGAAACAGTGAAGACAATGCAAAGTTGAAGATTATGAACAACTGAGGAATTTCAACTTTTGGTGGTGGCGTGACCCACCGTATAAGAATGATGATTTCAAACACCACGTACAATTATCGTAGGGTTCTGAGAATCAAATTCTTCGTTAATTTCTTCACAGTATGAGTGTTATTCTTCATTGATTGAAGAAAACCATTTCTTCATGTGTTGCACATCTAAGTCATCAATTTTGCATAAGTGTTAGGATGAGTGTCCTTTTCAAAGAACATTTGAAGATTCTAGGATATTTAGCTCACACCGCAACTTGCTAAATCTCTTCTCATCCAAGGGCTTTGTGAAGATATCGGCTAGCCGTTCTTCAGTCTTCACATGCTCAATAGAAATGTCGCCCTTCAACACATGATCATGAAGAAAATGATGACGAATTTGAATGTGCTTAGTCCTCGAGTGCTAAACTGGGTTGTGAGCAATCTTGATGGCACTCTCATTGTCACAGAAGAGAGGCACATTCTTCATGTTGACGCCGTAGTCCTTGAGAGTTTGCTTCATCCAGAGCAATTGAGCACAGCAAGAACTAGCGGCAATGTACTCAGCTTCAGAAGTACATAGTGATACGCAGTTCTGTATCTTCGAGGACCAACAGACCAAAGATTGTCCGAGGAAATGACATGTACCAGATGTTGACTTGCGGTCCACAGGATCACCAGCATAGTCAGAAGCAGAATATCCAATGAGATCAAAAGCCGAGCCCTTGGGGTACCATAATCCAAGTGTTGGTGTGTGAGCTAGATATCGAAGAATATGCTTCACAGCCTTATGGTGTGATTCCTTCGGTGTATCTTGAAATCGGGCAAACATGCAAACACTAAGCATTATATCTGGCCTAGATGCACATAAGTACAATAAAGAACCAATCATGGAGCGGTATACCTTATGATCGAAGTCAATACCATTTTCATCAGTGCCCAGATGGCCATTTGTGGGCATAGGAATTTTGACGCCTTTGCAATCTTGCATGCCGAATTTCCTCAGTACATCCTTGAGGTATTTCTCCTGAGATATGAATATGCCATTGCGTTGTTGATGAATTTGAAGACCTAAGAAGAATTTCAACTCTCCCATCATAGACATTTGATATTCTTCACTCATCATATAGGCAAATTCATCACACGCCCGAGGGGCCTGCTTGAGGCCACAGAGGGCCTTGTTGAGTCTGAAGACTTTGTCAGGATTCTTCGGATCTTCAAAACCTGGGGGTTGAGCAACATATACTTCTTCCTCAAGCTTACCATCGAGGAATGCACTTTTCACATCCATTTGATATAAATTGATATCATGATGGTTAGCATAAGCAAGTAATATGTGAATAGCCTCAAGTCTAGCAACAGGTGCAAAAGTTTCATAGAAATCAATTCCTTCAACCTGTGTGTAGCCTTGAGCTACAAGCCATGCCTTATTCCTTACGACAAGGCCATTTTCATCTTGCTTGTTGCGGTAGATCCACTTTGTGCCAATGATATTGTGCTTGCGAGGATCTGGACGTTTGACCAGTTCCCAGACATTGTTGAGCTCGAACTGATGTAATTCTTCTTGCATGGCCTGAATCCACTCAGGCTCCAGAAATTCTTCATCTACCTTAGTGGGCTCTGTGATAGAGACAAAGGCATAGTGCCCACAAAAGTTAGATAAATGTGAAGCTTTTGAGCTTGTGAGAGGACCTGGCGCTTTGATGTCGTTGATGATCTTTTCAACTTGCACTTCTTTTGCAATGCGAGGATGAGCCGGTTGTCGTTGAGGAATTTGATCAGCATTCTCTTCAGCACCATTTTCTTCAGTATTTTCTTCAGGTGCATTAGCTCGACGTTCTTCATGTTCTGGAATGAATTCTTCAGCAGATTCTTCAGTAGGAATGACATCCTCAGTAGCCTTGAACTTGATAGTTTCCTCAGGTGCTGGTTCATCTATCACAGTAGGTAGGTGCTCTCTTTGCGAGCCATTAGTTTCATCGAACCACACATCTACAGTTTCAACAACCTTGTGCAGAACGTTGTTGAAGACTCTGTAGGTGTGCGAGTCCTTTCCGTAACCAAGCATAAAACCTTCATGTGCTTTCGGTGCAAATTTAGAGTTGTGATGAGGATCTCTAATCCAACATTTAGCAGCGAAGACTTTGAAATAACTTACATTGGGTTTCTTATCAGTGATGAGTTCATAGGTAGTCTTCTTGAAGAATTTGTGTAGATATACTCTATTGATGATGTGGCACGCAATATCAATTGCCTCAATCCAGAACCGACGAGGCGTTTTGTATTCATCAAGCATAGTGCGAGCCATCTCAGCAAGAGTCGTGTTCTTGCGCTCCACGACGCCGTTCTGCTGAGGAGTGTAAGGAGCAGATAACTCATGAGTAATACCAAGTTCATCAAGATAGTCATCGAGACCAGAATTCTTGAACTCAATGCCATTGTCACTTCTGATGTGCTTGATCTTCACACCAAAGTTGGTTGAAGCCCTCGAGGAAAATTGTTTGAAGACTTCCTGCACTTCATGTTTGTAAGTAACAAGGTGTACCCATGTGTAACGAGACTAATCATCAACAATAACAAAGCCAAATTAAGATGCTTCATTTGAAACGGCAGAATAATGATTAGGACCGAAGAGATCCATGTGAGGCAATTCAAATGGGCGAGTAGTGGTCATGATAGTCTTCGCTGGATGCTTGGCCTTTGTCATCTTCCCATCTTCACAGGCTCCGCATAGGTGATCCTTGTGAAAGTGCGTTATATCGACTAGAGGGGGGGTGAATAGGCGATTTTTATGAAAGTCTTCAAAACATGGAAGTTATGAAGACAAACGATAGAAATAAACCTATTACCCTGCAGCGGAAGGTAGACTACACTAGGCAAGCCATAGTCAAGTATTCAATAGAGTGAAAGCACAATGACTAATAGCAGCAATGTAGTAAGGATCAGGTAGGAAGATATTGTGAAGCCACACAGAACATGCAGTCACTCAGTGAAGACAAAAGATAGTGCGAACATACAATGACTTCACAAGTAGTAACAGTAAGTAAAGGTAAGGGAAGATGAAACCAGTGACTCGCTGAAGACAATGATTTGTTGGACCAGTTCCAGTTGCTGTGACAACTGTACGTCTGGTTAGGGCGGCTAGGTATTTAAATCTTAGGACACACAGTCCCGGACACCCAGTCCTGAACACGCAGCTCAGGACACCCAGTCCTCACCGTATTCCCCTTGAGCTAAGGTCACACAGACCTCGCCCAATCACTCTGGTAAGTCTTCAAGGTAGACTCCCAAACCTTCACATAATTCGTTCACCGGCAATCCACAATGTCTCTTGGATGCTCAGAATGCGACGCCTAACCGGCTGGAGGATGCACAGTCCTCAAGTGTAATAAGTTTTCAGATCACACAGACAAGAAGACTTAAGTGATGCCTAATTCTCTTTGGCTCTGGGTGGTTAGGGCTTTATCCTCGCAAGGAATTCTCTCTCAAAGGCTTCGAGGTGGGTTGCTCTCAAACGACAAAAGCCGTACTCTGAATCTGAGCAGCCAACCATTTATGGTTGTAGGGGGTGGGCTATTTATAGCCACTTGGCAACCCAACCTAATTTGTCCGAAATGACCCTGGGTCACTAAGGAACTGACACGTGTTCCAACGGTCTGATTTCAAACTCACACGGCAACTTTACTTGGGCTACAAGCAAAGCTGACTTGCCCGACTCTAGACAAGATTTGCTCTCAAAGTCTTCACTCGAAGACATAGGTTTTGGTTAAGCATCACTTCAGTCATTCTGACTGGTTCTCTTGGACCCCACTTAACAGTACGGTGGTTCCTATGACTCAACACAGAAGAAAAAGAACTACGAAAGATCTAAGTCTTCGAGCTCCATAGGCTTCATGTGGTGCCTTCTCTTTTCATAGTCTTCAATGTGAGTATCTTCATATACCACCTTTGACTTCAATGTCTTCATACATTTTTAGGGGTCATCTCTGGTAGGAAAACCGAATCAATGAGGGGCTGCTACCTGTGTTATCCTGCAATTCTCACAAACACATTAGTCCCTCAACTAGGTTTGTCGTCAATACTCCAAAACCAACTAGGGGTGGCACTAGATGCACTTACAATCTCCCCCTTTTTGGTGATTGATGACAAACTAGTTGAAGTTTTCAACGGGGAATATAATTTGTGAAATTGTAAAGGATAAGGAATTGTCTTCATAAGTTGCAAGGGCTCCCCCTGAAGATGTGCATATAAGTAATTTGCTTTTGGAATGCAAATGCACATGGCAGGTTGTACTTGTGGAGATCCACTTCAACTTATGATGACAATCCACTATGCATGTGAAAGTATATGAAGATAATGACATGCATAATGGAAAATGGACGTCTGCAGAATGATCTAAGTGCGGAATTTATCGTCGCACATGCGGAATTTATCATTGCAACACAAGGTGGTAGATAAGTAGCAGACGACCATCGAGTTTAAGTGTTACAACTCAAAGAACCAACTGTAGCAAAACGAGAGTTGTAAGCATGAAGCAAAATATAAAGCACCCGCCCAAATGGACCCGCTTGAAGACTATCAACCTCATATGCTTCTCCCCCTTTTGTCAGTAAGGACCAAAAAGGTTTGAAGACATAGAGCATGTACTCGTTCCCATGAGGAGTAGGTGAAGCAGCAGGGTCGTTGGTGGTGTTTGGCGGTGCTGAAGAGCTTGGAGCAGAGTCGAAGCGTGCTGAAGGAGGTGGCGGTGAAGTACCATCATCTTCATCCTCGATCACTCTAGTAGTCACAGTTGCAGCAGAGGAAAAAAACTCAGAGTCTTCAAGGGATGGAGTTCGTCGCAGCACTGCCCTTTGAGGAGGTGTGGAGTCAAACTTGAATCGCTCAGTGAAGCCATCCTCTTGAAGATCATCTTGAGAACACATCAGCGTTAGCCCTTTCCATGTGCGGCGAGAGGTTTCATGGGCAACAAAAGCATTCTTGGTGGCAAGATTGCGAATGCGATTAACATCCACCAAGAGGCTTTGCATCTAACGCTTCAGCCAGTCATGATGCCTATCCTGTTTCTGATGAAAAGCCACAAGAAGCTCTCGGTCGTTGAGAACACGAGTGCGCTTCTTGTGTCGTGGAGCAGTTGTACTGTCAGTGGCTTCAGTGAGAGCGGGATGTGGTGCACGTGTAGTGCTAGCCAAAGGATACACACGAGTGACTGCCTCAACTCCTTCAATGTTCTGACAAAAACTTTGATGCTCTGCGTTCTGAAGACTTAGAGGTTCCTTGGCAGGCTCAGGATAGATGGCTTCAATAGATATATCCACATCAGGCAGAAAAATCTGATGATTGCGAGCAGATGGCTGATACGAGATAGCGGAGTGAAGTTTAATTAGCCGCATTACCCATGGGGCGTAGAATTTCAAGCCAAACAGATCAGAGCCAGATGCAGCAAGTTGGCGAATGAAGAAGTCCTGTGCATTGAAGCATTTTCCATGGAGAATATAGAAGACCAAAGTATTCATTGCACCTTCAAGCTTGGCATGTGGAGAGTGTCCTTTGATTGGCCAGAGAGTTCGCCTTATGATGTGATAAATGGTTCTTGGCAGATACTCAAGGTCTTCAATGAAGAACTCCGTGGGATAAGCAGCATCTTGGGGCAATGGCTTCATCATACTGAGCATCTGACTCATATTAGGTTCAGTCTTCTGAAAGATGCTCTCAATAGCTTCACTATGAAGCTTACAGCCATGCTCGTAGAGATCTCCAGGAGTGGGCAAACCAGTGAGCTCAATGATGTCAAAGGCTTTGGCTTCGTGATGAACGTTTCCTGTCATCCACTCCAGGACCCAAGTCTTCGGATCTCTGCTATACCCGTGGATGTGAAGTGTGGAATAAAATTGGAGCAGCAACTCTTCATTCCAATGCTCTTGGTCAGTAACGAACGGCAGCAGTCCAACTTCCTTGAAGCAATCCAGAGCTTCTTCCAGACAGGGCAGACCAGCTGTAGCTTCAATCTCAAGGAACTTGTGTGGGAAGATGCGACCTTGGTTGTAAAGAACGCATGAGTAATAGCTTCGCTGCGGATAACTCCAGAACCGATCAGATGATATTCTTTCCCTGGAGTAGGGGTTCCTGGAGCTGTTGAAGAATGTGTTGTCTGCTCTGAAGCCATTGATATTGAAGGAGCCAGGTGCTGATGCAGGACCTGGGAACCTTGGCAATCTTGGGATTGGCTTCTGTACCTGAATCCTGTGCTCAACATGATAGTCGAACTGGGGACCGGCAGCAGACTCAGGAACAAAAGTGTCGGGATCAGTGGCTTCGCTGACTTCTGATGCTTTTGTTGGGGAGGGCTCCACATTAGCTTCAGCCATGATAGCGTCAGTGGCTTCAGTGGTCTTGGTGGTGGTAGCCTCAAGATGTTCAATCACGTTCTCCTCGAGAACTGCTTCTTGGTGGGACAGGGGAGTAGCAGCTTGTGGTACTTCTTCTTCATCGGCTGATGCAGCCGGAATGTCTTCAACAGTTTTAGCTTCAGACGCAGAGACTTGAGGCCTTGGACCTTTGCGAAGCCTGCGCAACGTGGGCGACGCCTGTGGAGTTGCTGTTGGCTGGGCCTCAAAGTCTTCTTCCTCTTGTGGGCGATCAGCCCATGAAGCATCCTGAGCGATTGGCGTCAGAGGACGACCAATGCTGATGAGTTCGTTGTTCTCGAGCTGAGGAAGGACTGCACCATCTTCTACATGGTCATGTTGACCAATGTCTTCAGCAGCGATGGGATCAGCTGCTGGAAAGTCTTCAGCTTCATGAGACTCTGTGAAAGCAGGCTCATGGATTGTCAGTTGGCATTCAGCGTCAGGACGAACCATGGAAATGGGTTCAACTATCAAAGGCTCTATGGGAGCAGCCCGATCTTTCTTGGTCTTCCTCTTCTTCCTGGAGGGGGCAATAGGAGAGGCTTCAGGATGTTTCCTCTTCCTGGCTTCAGCTTCAGCAGTCCTCGTCTTCTTGAGCTCTGAAGCGGTTGATCGGCTTTTTGGCTTCGAGCCAGTCATTCTAGTTGGGAAGACAATGGGATCTGCTTCCTGCCTTGGTGCGTCAGGTTCAGCCATAGCGGGCTTCTTCATCTTCTTTGCAGCCATCCTGGGGTCGATGCCAGGACGCCCAAGGGCCTTGCGCTTCTCAGCCTCATTGTAGGCTAGCACACATCTGTCAGCCAGAACCTTCATGCGCTCACGCAAACCCTGAGCTTCTGCACATTTCTTTAGAAAGGCTTCCTTGAGCTCGTGCAGCATAATCTTGAAGTTCTTCACCTCTTGCACGCTGAGCTTGGCCATATGCTTCTTGAACTAAGCCTTTTCATAGTCAATCTTTTGCTTCAGTTCAACAATACGTTGGGCGATAGCTAACTCTGAAGCAATGGTGCCATGGAAGGCGACACTGAGGCCAATGGGTAGCTGCAGATCTTCGAAGCTGATGTTTGGCATGTCAAACCACTCATCAATGAAGTTGTGGATGATTGTCACATCAAAGAGAGGCAGATCATTGAAGATTTCTGCTTCTTTGCTCTTGATGAGTTGCTCAAGAGCGTCATCTGCAAGATCTTCATCACTTGACAGATCAGTGGCATCATTGCGCAGAATGGCAGTAGCTGTTAGCTCTTGGCCGGTGTGTGGCAGAGGCATCTTGACCTTCTGGGGCTTGGAGATGCGTGATAAATCTTCGGACTGCACGCTGTCTTCAGGAGGTGCAGTTGCCAGTGGCTTCGCCCGTGAGACTTTTGATGAAGGGGCAGTCTTTGAAGCTTTAGGCTTCTTCTACTTTTTTGGCTTTGACGCTGCAGGCGCTTCATCTGATTCAGCGTCAGCTGCAGGCTCATTCACTGCAGTCCCTTGAACCAAGATATGGGTGATGAGGCCTTCAAGGTTGTAGAAAGGACCGATGACATTGGGTTCTGCATCTCGTGTGCCATCAGCCCTTGGAGCTGAGGGGCCAGGGTTGAAGTCTAGTCCCAATGTCTTCTTGTTTTGCCTCGCTGAGTTCTGGGCAAACTGGAAGTTGCACTTGAACAGAATGTCGTCACGACACCATAGTAGTGACGATGGGTGTGCATCAACAGGCTGTGGCCCACGGACCATGCAGGGATAGAAGCCTTGTTCAATGGCTTCATCTCTGGACCTGGGTTGAAGATTCTTGTATAGGATGTCTCCCCATGGTCTCTTGATGGCATTTTCTCAGCATATTACTGGGTTACAAATCGGTATTTGAACCATTGTTCTGCCCAATATCTTCGAATCCATTGGATTCGGGTCTTGCGGTGATTGTAATCCTCTTCAGGATCTGTCTGGTACAGTTCTGAGAGGTCATCTGGCAGATCTCTAGATGTTTCTCCATGACGCTTTCTGCCACCCTTCCCTGCTGATTTCTCTGAAGCCATGAACTTTAAACTGAAAGGCTTCAACACATTCAAAGGCTTCAAAGATTTTCGCTTGCTGGACAAATAGGAACTTGCTTCGGGTGAATTTATATGATGCTGTAAGAATTCTGCAAATGAATGCAGACTATGAGAACCAAGGGATTCTCCCACGGACATGTACCTATGACAGCATTAAGGTGCGAGGGAAGGGGAAGAGGTCATATGCATTCTCAGAAGATTTTGAATATAAATCAGTTTAGAAGACATTGACCTCATCGTGCGAAGACATTCACTCATAGATAAGGAGTTGGTTCCAGATTTGTACGAATCCAGAGATCAGTACAAGTGAGGAATCAAACTACTTTGTGAAGCACAATTGAATATACTAGGCATGTTATGAGATGCAGTATGAGAGAGATCTAACTTGTGTGAATAGAAACTGCTTGTGGTAGAAAGTGACAAAGCCATAGGATCAACGGTGCCGTAAAAAGGAAGTTTTATTTACCACACTAAGAACTGCTAGACGGAGTGGAACATGAGGCCGAGCAGTTCGATCTTCCGTGCCCTAACTTGGCGACGGAGGACACCTACGGCAACGGCGGAGAGGACGATGTCCACGGTCGGCATGAAGACGGCGTCAGAGAGGTTGCGGTTGCGAAGCGCTTCGTCGCCGGCGTCATCGAGGGCTAGCGGTGGCGCTAGGGTTCGTTCGAGAGTGGAAGAAGAGATAATGACTGTCGTGAAGTGTGTATTTATAGGTACACGGGCGGCACTGCGTTATTACACAGGTGCCCCTAGCGATTCGCATCTGAGGAACATGTGGCCATTATGCGGAATTTTGGGGTTTGTTCCACGTCCCACGCACGCCTGGATTGTCGGGTGGTCGTTCCTACTTCTCCGGGTTTATGTGGAGGAATGAGCATTGAAAACGGACTTAATGGTTGTCTCTGTATCTTCTGCTGACAAGGACGCAGAGAAGACATTTGACAGTTTCAATAGAATGCATATGATTTGGAGAGATAGAATTTGAGATAGAAAGCATAGAGAGGTTAGGGTCCGATCACATTCACTTAGTTCAAAAGATTCAACAGGAAGACATAGCTATAAGTGAATGTTGTAGAGGACAGAACACTAGTATATATATATCTATATAATCAACATAGTGAAGATAATCATGAAGATATGTTAAGATTGAAGCCAAACCAAATGTGAAGACATAGTAAATGTAACGCCATGAGTGAAACACTTCAAAATAGAACATTTGGTGGTGGCGTTACCCACCGTATAGGAAGTATTAGACCCAGACACAGCGCACAATTATCGTGGCACTCCTAAGTCAAATTCCACATTAATGTATTCACACTTAGAATGTATGTCTTCATTGATTGAAGATATACTTTACTTCGTGTGTTGCACATCTAAGTCATCAATATGCATAAGGGTTAGGATGTGTGCCTGATCACAGGACATTTGAGGATTCCAGGATATTTAGCTCACACCGTAACTTGCAAAATCTCTTCTCATCCAAGGGCTTGGTGAAGATATCTTCCAATTGCTCTTCATTGTTGACGTGTATGATATCAATATCTTCCTTCACAACATGATCTCTGAGAAAGTGATGACGAATTTCAATGTGCTTTGTCTTCGAGTGCTGAACTGGGTTGTTGGCAATCTTGATGGCGCTTTCGTTGTCGCAGTAGAGTGGCACTTGCTTCAGATGAATGCCATAGTCCTTGAGCGTTTGCTTCATCCACAGAAGCTGAGCGCAGCAAGATCCAGCAGCAATGTATTCAGATTCAGCAGTGGAGAGAGATACACAGTTCTGCTTCTTTGAAGACCAACATACAAGTGATCGTCCCAGAAAGTGACATGTGCCCGATGTAGACTTGCGATCAACTTTGTCACCAGCATAATCAGCATCCGAGAATACAACCAGATCAAACTCTGAGCCCTTTGGATACCATAATCCTAGAGTTGGGGTGTGAGCCAAATATCAAAGAATTCGCTTCATAGCTAAGTGATGCGACTCCTTTGGTGCCGCTTGAAATCGAGCACACATGCAAACACTAAGCATAATATCTAGCCTAGATGCACATAGATAAAGTAAAGAACCAATCATGGAGCGGTATACCTTTTGATCGAACTCTTTACCATTGTCGTCAGGACCCAGATGATGCTTGGCTGGCATTGGCGTCGTGAAGCCTTTGCAGTCTTGCATACCGAACTTCTTCAGGCAATCTTTGAGATACTTCTCTTGAGATATGAAGATGTCGTTGTGTTGCTGTCGTATTTGAAGACCGAGAAAGAACTTCAGCTCTCCCATCATAGACATTTGATATTGCTCTTGCATCCTATATCCAAACTCTTCACTGTACTTCTGATTGGTGCAGCCGAAGATAATGTCATCCACATATATTTGGAACACAAACAGTTCACCATCATATGTCTTCGTGAAGAGAGTGGGGTCGAGAGAACCAGGTATGAAGCCTTTGCTCTTCAGGACGTATTTGAGTGTGTCATACCAGGCCCGAGGGGCTTGTTTGAGGCCATACAGTGCCTTGTTGAGCTTGTATACCATGTCAGGATGTTTTGGATCTTCAAAGCCAGGAGGTTGTGCAACATACACTTCTTCTTCAATCTTGCCATTGAGGAAGGCGATCTTCACATCCATTTGATAAAGAAGTATGTTGTGATGATTTGCATAGGCCAGCAGTATGCGTATGGCTTCAAGTCTAGGCACAGGAGCAAATGTTTCATCGAAGTCAATGCCTTCCACTTGAGTATATCCTTGAGCAATGAGACGAGCTTTGTTTCTGACAACTTGACCATGCTCATCTTGCTTGTTGCGGTATATCCATTTGGTGCCTATTATGTTGTGCTTCCGAGGATCGGGACGCTTGACCAGTTCCCATACATTATTCAGCTCAAACTGTTGAATCTCATCTTGCATAGCTTGAATCCATTCAGGTTCCATGAAGGCTTCTTCAACTTTCTTGGGTTCTGTTATTGAGACGAATGCGAAGTGCCCACAGAAATTTGCTAGCTGAGTTGCCCTTGAACGAGTGAGTGGACCGGGTGCATTGATGCTATCAATTATTCTTTCAATCTGCATTTCATTGGCAACGCGAGGATGTATAGGGCGATGATTTTGCTCTTGCTCATCATTGTCGTTGTTAGAAGGAATGTCTTCAGGCTGAGCATTGTCTTCATGTTGATCAGGTGCTGAGATGATAAGTTCTTCTTTAGGATGAGCTTCAGAAGGTATAATTTCTCCAGTTCCCATTAGCTTGATTGATTCTCTGGATGGAACTTCATCTAGCACATTTGGCAGTTGCTCTCTTTGTGAACCGTTGGTCTCATCGAACCGCACATCCACTGTTTCAACCACTTTGTAATGAAAGAGATTGAAGACTCTGTAGGAGTGCGAATCCTTTCCATATCCAAGCATAAAACCCTCATGTGCTTTTGGTGCAAACTTTGAGGTGTGATGTGGGTCCTTGATCCAGCACCTGGCGCCAAATACTCTGAAGTAACTGACATTTGGCTTCTGGTCAGTAAGGAGCTCATAAGATGTCTTGTTCAGAAGCTTGTGAAGATAAACACGATTGATTGTATGGCATGTAGTATCAATGGCTTCAGGCCAGAATTTTCTTGGAGTCTTGTATTCATCTAGCATCGTTCTGGCCATCTCAATGAGTGTTCTATTCTTGCGTTCGACGACCCCATTCTGCTGTGGCGTGTACGGGCTGGGAATTCATGTGTGATGCCCAATGTATCAAGATATGTATCAAGGCCAGTGTTCTTGAATTCAGTGCCATTGTCACTTCTGATATGCTTTATCTTGGCGCCATAGTTGTTCATTGCTCGATTGGCGAAGCGTCTGAAGACATCCTGCACTTCAGTCTTGTAAAGGATTATGTGCACCCAAGTATATATCTAGAATAATCATCAACAATGACAAAGTCATAGAGACAAGCAGTAGTAGTAAGAGTTGAGTAATGAGTGGGACCGAAAAGATCCATGTGAAGCAGTTCGAAGGGTCGAGTAGTGGTCATGATTGTCTTCGAGGGATGTTTGGCCCTCGTCATCTTTCCTGCCTCACAGGCACCGCATAAGTGATCTTTCTTGAACTTGATGCCCTTGATGCCTATGACATGCTTCTTATTTTCCAGGGTGTGGAGGTTCCTCATGCCAGCATGCCCAAGCCTCCGATGCCAGAGCCAGCATTCTGAAGCTTTTGCTAGAAGACATACGGCAAGCTGTGGTCCTGCTGAGAAATCTACCACGTACAAATCATCTTTTCGATACACTTCAAATACTAGAGACTTGTCAGATTCCATTAGAACAAGGCAACGGTATTTTCCAAATATTACGATCATGTTTAAATCGCAAAGCATTGAGACAGACATTAAGTTGAAGCCAAGGGATTCAACAAGCATGATTTTATCCATGTGTTGATCCCTTGAGATTGCAACTCTACCTAGACCCAATACCTTACTTTTACCAGTGTCAGCAAATGTGATGTGGCTCTTGTCGGATGGACGTAAGGTTGAGTCCATAATAAGACTTCTTTTGCCAGTCATGTGATTTGTACACCCACTATCAATAATCCATTCTGAAGACGCTGGTGTCGTACCCTACAGTGCAGTTAGGGGGATAGGCTTCACGAAGAGCATTGTGAAGCAAAAACATTTGACGAACCAGTGGGTTATGAAGGCTTAGATCCAGATTAGGACTACTAGGGAGAGTAGCAAGCGATTCAGGAACGAAGTACATAGTAAGACCATTCGTGCATTTGATCTTGCGCCCTACAAGATGTTTAAGGTCCCCAACAATAGCATCAGACGATTTTGGTTTTTTGCTAGAGACCTGTCCCTGCAAAAGAGAGTTAAGCTTTCTTAGCCACCCACATTTTCAAGGGTGGCTTAGAAGCAATAAGTCTAAGTGCAGCATCTGAGAACTTTGGCTTTGGAGCCCTAACAAACAGTCTTGCAGGCGGACAATAGTACTCATAAGAATAAGCAGAATAGTTCTTGGTCTTATGAACATGGCGGTTTGATGAACCGCTCTCATATTCATATGCCTGAGTATGGTTTCCCTGCAAAACATTTGCATTAGTGTGACTCAGGTGAGTCCTCTGTCTGTATGAAGCCTTTGGACCGTATGAAGTCTTTGGTCTGAGGTTTGTCTTCTTCACGTGAGGTGTCATGATAACATTCACAGGAAGATTCTCCAGACACCTTTTCGGAACCCAGATCTTCTTCATAGGCGGTCCATTCCTGTAGTTAGTACCAATGTACCTGGCAAACACTTCACCATTCTGATTCTTAAACAGTTTATAGTTTGCATCAAGGGATTCATCAATGATAATGGGGTTAGCACAAGTGAAGCCAGATAGATTGGATGGATCTGCTGAAGGTTCCTTTGCAGCAATCCACGTGGTTTTGGGGTACTGCTCAGGTTTCCAGTAAGAGCCATCAGCATTCATTTTCCTTACGAACCCAACACCCTCTTTCCTCGGGTTTCGGTTCAGAATCTGCTTTTTGAGGACATCACATAGTGTCTGATGCCCTTTAAGACTTTTGTACATCCCTGTTTCAAGCAATGTCTTCAACCTAGCATTCTCATCAGCAATAGCAGTGGTATCCTCAACAGAGGGGTTAGTTACCACATCAACAGTTGAAGATATTGCAACAGCAGTAGCGGTAGAACATTCAGCAACAGAAGTAGCATTATCACGCTCAATGCATTTAAGACATGGTGGTTCAAATCCTTCCTGAGCGGAACTGATCTGTTTGGCGCGAAGTGACTCGTTTTCCTTTTAAAGATCTTCATGAGCCGCTCTCAATTTCTCAAGATCTTGCTTCCTTTGAAGATAATCATAGGAAAGCTTTTCATGAGTTGTTGAGAGAGTTTCATGATGACTTTCAAGTTCCTGATACTTAACATGAAGATTTTTTATGAATTCAATTAAGGATTCAGATCGAGTCATTTCAGCACCTAACAGATCATCGCTTCTGTCTAACAGTTTTTGAATATGTCCCATAGCTTTCTGTTGTTCAGTTGCAATTTTAGCAAGTGTTTTGTAGCTGGGTTTTGAACCACAATCAGAGTCATCGTCACTAGATATTTGATAGTGAGTAGTGCGTGTGTTTACCTTGGCACCGTGTGCCATGAAGCAGTAGGTAGAAGCGGAGTAGTCCTTGTCATTTGCATCGGTGTCGGTGATGAAGTCATTGTCTTCAGTGTTGAAGATGGACTTGGCAACGTATGCTGTAGCCAGACATGCGATGCCTGAATTGGACTCCTCCTCAGACTCCGCCTCCGCCTCCTCAGAAGCGGACTCCTCATCTGAATCCATTTCCTTGCCAACAAACGCACGTGCCTTGCCAGATGAGCTCTTCTTGTGTGATGAAGACTTTGAGGAAGACTTGGAAGAAGACTTTGAGTATTTCTTCTTCTTCTTGTCGTCAGAGTCATATTCCTTGCTCTTCTTCTTCTTTTTGTTCTCATTGTCCCACTGTGGACACTCGGAGATGAAGTGGCCAGGTTTCTTGCACTTGTGACATGTTTTCTTCTTGTACTTGTGAGCAGAAGCTTCATCATTCCTTGAGCTTGATCGGGAAGACTTTCTGAAACCTTTCTTCTTGGTGAATTTTTGGAACTTCTTCACAAGCATAGAAAGTTCCCTTCCAATGTCTTCAGGATCATCCGAACTGATGTCAGATTCTTCTTCAAATGAGGAGACAGCTTTTGCCTTCAAGGCACGAGTTCGCCCATAGTTTGGACCGTAGATATCTCTTTTCTCAGAAAGCTGAAACTCATGTGTGTTGAGCCTCTCAAGTATGTCAGACGGCTCGAGTGTCTTGAAATCAGGATGTTCTTGAATCATCAGGGCTAGGGTGTCAAACGAACTATCAAGTGATCTCAGTAGTGTCTTGATGACTTCATGTTTGGTGATCTCAGTAGCGCCGAGGGCTTGAAGCTCATTTGTGATGTCAGTGAGTCGGTCAAATGTGAGCTGGACATTCTCATTGTCATTTTGCTTGAAGCGGTTGAAGAGGTTGCGAAGGACACTGACTCTTTGATCTCTCTGGGTTGAGATGCCTTCATTGACCTTGGAGAGCCAGTCCCAGACCAGCTTAGATGTTTTCAAAGCACTCACACGGCCATACTGTCCTTTGGTCAGATGACCACAGATGATATTCTTGGTAGTAGAGTCCAGTTGAACGAATTTCTTGACATCAGCAGCAGTGACACCTTCTCCAGCCTTGGGAACGCCGTTCTCGACGACATACCATAGGTCGACGTCAATGGCTTCAAGATGCATGCGCATCTTATTCTTCCAGTAGGGATATTCGGTTCCATCGAAGACGGGGCACACAGTGGAGACTTTAATTATCTTTGCAGTCGACATAGCTAAAACTCCAGGTGGTTAAACCGAATCACACAGAACAAGGGAGCACCTTGCTCTGATACCAATTGAAAGTGCGTTATATCGACTAGAGGCGGGGTGAATAGGCGATTTTTATGGAAGTCTTCAAAACGTGGAAGTTATGAAGACAAACGATAGAAATAAACCTATTACCCTGCAGTGGAAGGTAGACTACACTAGGCAAGCCATAGTCAAGTATTCAATAGAGTGAAAGCACAATGACTAATAGCAGCAATGTAGTAAGGATCAGGTAGGAAGATATTGTGAAGCCACACAGAACACGCAGTCACTCAGTGAAGACAAAAGATAGTGCGAACATACAATGACTTCACAAGGAGTAACAGTAAGTAAAGGTAAGGGAAGATGAAACCAGTGACTCGCTGAAGACAATGATTTGTTGGACCAGTTCCAGTTGCTGTGACAACTGTACGTCTGGTTAGGGCGGCTAGGTATTTAAACCTTAGGACACACAGTCCCGGACACCCAGTCCTGAACACGCAGCTCAGGACACCCAGTCCTCACCGTATTCCCCTTGAGCTAAGGTCACACAGACCTCGCCCAATCACTCTGGTAAGTCTTCAAGGTAGACTCCCAAACCTTAACAGACTTCGTTCACTGGCAATCCACAATGTCTCTTGGATGCTCAGAACACGACGCCTAACCGGCTGGAGGATGCACAGTCCTCAAGTGTAATAAGTCTTCAGATCACACAGACAAGAAGACTTAAGTGATGCCTAATTCTCTTTGGCTCTGGGTGGTTAGGGCTTTATCCTCGCAAGGAATTCTCTCTCAAAGGCTTCGAGGTGGGTTGCTCTCAAACGACAAAAGCCGTACTCTGAATCTGAGCAGCCAACCATTTATGGTTGTAGGGGGTGGGCTATTTATAGCCACTTGGCAACCCGACCTGATTTGTCCGAAATGACCCTGGGTCACTAAGGAACTGACACGTGTTCCAACGGTCTGATTTCAAACTCACACGGCAACTTTACTTGGGCTACAAGCAAAGCTGACTTGCCCGACTATGGACAAGATTTGCTCTCAAAGTCTTCACTCGAAGACATAGGTTTTGGTTAAGCATCACTTCAGTCATTCTGACTGGTTCTCTTGGACCCCACTTAACAGTACGGTGGTTCCTATGACTCAACACAGAAGAAAAAGAACTACGAAAGATCTAAGTCTTCGAGCTCCATAGGCTTCATGTGGTGCCTTCTCTTGTCATAGTCTTCAATGTGAGTATCTTCATATACCACCTTTGACTTTAATGTCTTCATACATTTTTAGGGGTCATCTCTGGTAGGAAAACCGAATCAATGAGGGGCTGCTACCTGTGTTATCCTGCAATTCTCACAAACACATTAGTCCCTCAACTAGGTTTGTCGTCAATACTCCAAAACCAACTAGGGGTGGCACTAGATGCACTTACACCTTCAGGAATTTGACATTCTCGATGTCAATGACATGCTTATTCTTCGCAAGCATGTGCAAATTCCTCATGCCTGCATGACCAAGTCGTCGATGCCAGAGCGAGCCTTCTGAAGCGTTTGCAAGTAGGCACACGGCTGGATGTGGTCCTGTAGAGAAATCAACAATATACAGGTCTCCTCTCCTAAAGCCTTCGAAGACTTTGGAATTGTCAGCTTCCATAACCACAACACAACGATACTTGCCAAAGACAACAACCATATCAAGATTACAAAGCATTGAGACAGACATAAGGTTGTATCCTAAGGACTCGACAAGCATGACTTTGTCCATGTGTCGATCCTTTGTGATCGCAACCTTACCTGGACCCAATACCTGACTTTTGCCCTTTGTTGGCAAAGATGATATGCTTTAGATGCGACGGAGATAATGGAGCATCCATCAATAGATTCTTGTCACCAGTCATGTGATTTGTACATCCACTATCAAGGACCCACTCAGTGGCTTTGGGTTGATCATCCTGCAGATGAATTAGTGCAGCTTACAAACTCATATACTTCATCAGTGAAGAATATGACATCCATTCATCAGATCAATTTCATCAAGCAACAGAACAGATAAAGCAGTATGAGGACGTGAGAAATGAAAGTTCATTTCTTCATGATTAGCCTGCGTCCTATCAGGCATACTCAGGTCTCTAGCAAATTCTTCAGATGATTACGTACGTCTGGAGACTTGACCCTGCAGAAGAGATTAGTTCGTTTTCTTCACTAGCCACATCTGAAGGGGTGGCAAAGAGTTCATCACTCTGCGAGCTCCATACGAGAAGGATGGCATAGAAGCCAGTCCATTTCGTTTCATATAAGAGGGGTTAGAGTAGGCAGAGAAATTCTTCGAGGACTTATGGACATAATGATTTGAAGAATAATGCACATATCCATAATCCTTAGATCTTCCCTGCGAAACAGACGGGTTAGCACGATGATGTTCATATGAGGACTTTGATCCTTTCGAGGAATATGATCCATGTGAAGAGTTTGGTCCGTATGAGGACTTGGATCCATATGAAGAATTTGGTCCATATGAAGAATTTGATCTGGGGTTCCTATTGTTCACAGGTGGTGTCATGATGACATTCACCTGAAGATTTTCAAGGCATCTTTTGGGAACCCAGATTTTCTTCATAGGGGAACCGTTCCTGCAGTTAGTGCCAACATATCTAGCAAATACTTCACCATTTTGATTTTTGAACAGTTTATAGTTGGAGTCAAATGACACATCATCAGCATGAGGAGATTCACATGCAAATCCAGATAAGTTAGATGGATCAACTGGAGGTCCCTTTGCAGCAACCCATGTAGTTTTGGGGTACTGCTCAGGCTTCCAATATGTACCATCAGCATTGAGTTTCCTCTCAAAAGCAATACCCTCTTTCCTAGGGTTCCTGTTGAGGATCTGCTTTTTAAGCACATCACAAAGAGTCTGATGCCCTTTGAGGCTTTTGTACATGCCTGTCAGTGATACTAGCAATGTCCTCAGATTAGGAATTAGTGATGGCAGAGGCATGTGAAGAATTTGAAACATTAGCAGCATTTGAACATTCAGGTGAAGAATTAGCAGATTCACGTTCAATGCACTTCAAGCATAGAGGAACAAATTCTTCCTAAGAAGCGCTGATTTGTTGAGCAAGTAATGAATCGCGCTCCTTTTGAAGGACTTCATAACTCACTCTTAGCTTCTCAAGATCTTGCTTTCTTTGAAGAAATTCATAAGAAAGCTTCTCATGATCGGACAAGAGGGTGTTATGATGATCTTGAAGGGTGTCATACTTAGTATGAAGTCTCTGAAGACTTTCAGTCAAGGCTTTAGTGCGATCCATTTCTTCACCCAACATATCATCAGTTTTGTCTAGCATGTTTTGAACCTTTTCAAGAGCCCTTTGTTGTTTTATAGCAATCTTAGCAAGTTTAGGATAGCTGGGCTTAAGGTTTTCATCAGATTCATTCTCACTTGATTCAGAGGAGGTATATTTGAGTACCTTGGCACCCTTTGCCATGAAGCAATAGGTGGGAGCGTAGTCATCATCACCTTCATCAGCCTTGTTGGTGAGGTCATTTTCTTCAGTGTTGAAGATAGACTTGCTGACGAATGGAGTAGCGAGAGCTAGGCTCGCCACTCCCGATTCAGACTCCTTAGATGTCTCCTCTTCCTCATTTTCTTCAGATTCAGCCTCAGAGTCCATTTCCTTGTCAATGAATGCCCTAGCCTTCTTGGAGCTGCTCCTCTTGTGATATGAAGGCTTTGAGGATTTTGATGATGAAGATTTTGTGGATTTCTTCTTTTTCTTCACATGATCAGAACTGTAATCCTTGTATTCCTTCTTCTTTGATTCCTTTTCCCACTGAGGACAATCTTGAATGTAATGTCCAGGTTTCTTGCATTTGTGACAGAGCCTCCTCTTGTAGTCATTGGATGAGGAATCATTGCTCCTTGTGGGTCTTCCAAAGTGACCACGTCTTGAGAACTTTTGGAACTTCTTCACAAGCAGAGCTAGATCATGGCTTAGTTCTTCAGGATCACCAAGGCTGCTACCAAAGTCTTCATCTTCGGACTCAAATACTGCCTTGGCCTTCAGTGCACGTGATCTGCCATAGCTCGAACCATAGAGATCTCTTTTTTCAGCAAGTTGGAACTCATGAGTATTTAGCCTCTCGATAATATCAGCAGGATCAAGTGACTTGTAATCAGCATGTTCTTGTATCATCAATGCCAGAGTGTCAAATGAGGAATCAAGCGATCTCAGCAATTTCTTCACCACCTCATGGTCGGTGATGTCAGTGGCACCAAGTGCTTGAAGCTCATTTGAGATGTCAGTGAGGTGATCGAAGGTTTGTTGAACATTTTCATTGTCGAGTCTTTTGAAGCGATTGAAGAGATTGCAAAGAACATCAACTCGAGAGTCACGCTGTGTTGAGACTCCTTCATTCACTTTGGACAACCTGTCCCAGATAAGCTTCGCTGTCTCCAAAGCACTCACTCTGCCATACTGTCCTTTGCTCAGATGGCCACATATGATATTCTTCGCTTGAGAGTCGAGTTGCTTGAATCTCTTCACATCAGCAGCATTCAGAGAAGGTGTGACTGAGGGAACACCATTTTCCACAACATACTAGAGATCGTTATCAACTGCCTCAAGATGCATTCGCATCTTATTCTTCCAGTAGGGGTAGTCCATCCCATCGAAGGTAGGACACCCAGCTGAGACCTTGATCATACCTGCGGTCAACATAACTAAACTCCAGGCGGTTAAACAAAAAGCATAAAGAACATGGGAGTACCTTGCTCTGATACTAATTGAAAGTGTTTTATATCGACTAGAGGGGGGTGAATAGGCGATTTTTATGAAATTCTTCACTGAGGAATTTGCCAGTGAGGAAATTTCTTAGCGAAGAACTACTAGCAGCGGAATAAGTACTTAAAAGTAAACATAACAGAACACAAGCATAGTCATCATGATGAAATGAAGACAAGCACAAAGTACAGAAAGCTTAAGCACAAGATTACACATGATGAAGACAAACAGACTGAAGAAATTGAACTGAGGAAATTGAGAAAGTCTTCAGTCAAGGTCTTCAAACACAGATATGAACAAACACACATCACAGATATGAGGAAATGAACGAGTTGAGGGAATAGAACCAATAAGCTTGGCGAAGACAATGATTTGGTAGACCAGTTCCAACTGCTGCCTCGGTTGTACGTCTGATTGGAGCGGCTGAGTATTTAAACACGAGGACCCACAGTCCAAGACACCCAGTCCTGAACACGCAGCTCAGGACACCAAGTCCTCACCGTATTCTCCTTGAACTAAGGTCACACAGACCTCGTCCAATCACTCGTGGTAAGTCTTCAGGTGACTTCTGAACCTTCACAAACTTGGTCACTCGGCGATCCACAATTCCTCTTGGATGCTCTAGACCATGACGCCTAACCGTCTGGAAGAAGCACAGTCTTCAAGGTAACAAGCGTCAGATCCACGCAGGATCAATCTCTTCAGTGATGCTCAATCACTTGGGGTTTGTAGGTGTTTGGGTTTTGGTTTTTCCTCACTTGATGATTTTCGCTCAAAGTCCTCGGAGGATGGGTTGCTCTCAAATGACAAGTGTCGGTTTCTCACGGAGCAGCCAACCAGCTAGTGGTTGTAGGCGGCGGCTATTTATAGCCTAGAGAGCAGCCTGACATGATAAGACATAAATGCCCTTCAATGATATGTCCGTTAGGTGGATAGATATTTTGGGACAGCTGACGCATAGCACGGCATCGGTCAGAATTTTGAGTAGAAAAATCCTCAGGGCTATCATGTTCCTCACTGTGTAGGAAATCCGCACTGGCGAATTCCTAACTCCTCAGTCAGAACAAATTCCTCAGAGACCAGAAGAACTTCGTCTCTGTCACTGAAGAATATGACTGGACTGTATGAGATTTCCAATGGCTTCACTCGAAGGGATTGGTAGGTGTAGGATTTTGAGTTGAGCATCACATGGAAATTTTGCGGCCTCATATCACTTTGCGGCCTCACGCACGGTAACACCTCATATCACTTTGCGGCCTCACGCACGGTATCCCACGGGTGTCGCCTTACTACGGGACTGTTTGCGCCTTTTGGCTCACGTATATGATAGTGTCGCTAGCATCCATATGACAGAGAACCCGGGCCGACATGGCTAGTCCTGAACCCAAAGCGGCACAGACCTATGGAGACAGGCGTACATGTATCACATCGAGCATGTCGGTCATCAGCGAGTGATTCCGGGCTGTAGCACTGGGCTAACAGGACTCCGGGGGACCCGGGCTGTAGTAGGCTAGGCAGGACTCCGGAAATCACCGCGTGACATTTCCCCGAAGGGACAGACATAGGAACGAAGTGAAACACATGCCGGCCAGTCAAGTGTCCTGAACAGTAGTGCTGGGCTAGCAGGACTCTGGTGAACCGGGCTGTAGCGGACTACTATGGCTCGAGGAACACTAGACCACATTTCCCCATAAGAAAGGCTGCCAAGGATAAACAACTAGATTGTCGGATCCCACTCATACCAAGCATTTCAATCATACACACAATATGCCCGATATGAGTACATACAACATGGCATCACAACAAAACTCTACAACTCAAGTACTTTATTTAAAGGCTCCAGAGAGCCATACATAACATGTTCATACAGATAGGGGGCACATGACCCGGCACTCAAGTCATACACTCATACAAGCACATGCGGAAGCAACTAGTCTGAGTATAGACTCTAGAAAGAAAGAAGGCTTCTCGAAGCCTGTCTATCTACATAGGGCCCACCATGGCCAGGATCACCACCTGGGTGGCTAGTCACTCGTCGACGTCATGGTCTACGTAGAACCCATCAGAGGGGGCAGTGTTGTCGTCTGAAAACAGTAATTAAGCAAACATGAGTACAAAGGTACTCAGCAAGTCTTACATCAGAACCTACTATACATGCTTATTCTCAAGAAGGTGGTGGGGTTAATGCAGCAAGCCAGCTTTGACTCTTGGCTAAGCTATCCTACAGAACCTCACCAGTAAAATAGTTTTCGCACACGAGTCCACTACTCACCAACACAATACTCCACCGTGGATCCTCCCTCGTCATCCTACGAGAGGGCCATCCTCGATACTCACACTTATCTTGAGTCTTTTAGTAGTGTCCATTAACTTGTCTATGAACTGTATAGGCAACCAAGTAGTCCTTTACCGCGGACGCGGCTATTCGAATAGTTTTATACCCTGCAGGGGTGTACTTCTTCATACACGCTTTCACCACTTACCACCGCTTACAAGACATGTACTCGGCAACCTTCAAGCGGAAGCCCAGCGAGGGTGTTGGCCACGGCCGACCTAAACACTTAAGTCTCTAGTCCAGGTTTATCGCCTATCCAGGTTCCATCTGCAGGGAGTCCGGCCGAGGTTTCCACATACGGCCCCGAACGATGTGAACAGGGTCCCGAGACGCCAAACGGGCGCACGGCATACCCGGCCATGGTGTATCTACCGCAACATAGCCCACCCCTAGGGTCAGCGCTACGCACGGTCGCCAACACATATCCTACAAACACCAGAAACTATTTGCAACTCCTGGACAGAGTACTAAGGTGGCTAAGAAGCCGAGAGGGTCCATTGGTTTCGGGCCCAATGTATGGTAGTAACTGCATCTTAAATCACACATACAGATCTCAGTTCTTAGGGACGGCCTCAATGAAACAACCCACCATGTACTCCTACATGGCCTCTCACCGATACCTTTACCAAAACATGTTCAACACATCCCTCACATTACCGACATAAGCATTTCACTCTAGCCCATCACCTAGATGAACCAGACCTGACACAACTCTAAGCATAGCAGGCATGGCAAGGTAGGAATCACATACATGGCTCAATCAACTCCTACACATGCTAGTGGGTTTCATCTAGTTACTGTGGCAATGATAGGTCATGCAGAGGATAAGGGTTCAACTATCGTAGCACACAGCAGTTTGAATCGCGTGGTCTTAATGCAGTAAACAAGAGCAGAAGCGAGAACATGGGTTTGTATCGGAATGATCAATGGTTGCTTGCCTGATGGAGTGGTAGTGGGATACTGCCCTTCAGTGGATACTCGTGAATATCCTCGGAGGCAGAACCTACCACGTAGAACGCATCGGAACACAATCAACACATGACGATATGCAACAATATGATGCATGCTATGACATGGCAATATGAATGTGTCTTGGCCTAATGCAAGTTATAGTAGAAAGGAATGAACTCATTTGAATCAAAGATTCAAATATTAGCTCATTAAACATGGCCTTAATAGTGCATTTCCTTATTCTGCTTAAACAGCAAGGTAAACTTGTTTTGTCATGCATGAAACCATTACAGATGGATAGATTGAATTTTTCTGATCATTTTTCATATATAAATCTTTGCATTTGGAGCTATGGTTGATTTTCTATGATTTTTAGAAGTTTTGACTATTTTCTGGAATTTCCTGAATAAAAATAAATCCAGAAAATGCATTACTGCGTCAGCATTGCGTCATGCTGACCTCAGCAGGTCAAAGGCGCCAGCCCAGGTCAAACCTGACTGGTGGGCCCCTTCTGTCAGCCTCTCAGCTAATTAACAGGATTAGATTAACACTAATTAGCTGTCAGTGGGGCCTGGGCCCACATGTCAGTGGCTGATTTAATTAGAATTAATTAAAACTAATCCTAATTTAGTTAGAAGACCGGCCCCACCTGTCATAGACTCAGGGGGGTCTACCTGGGCCCACCCAGGGGTCAAACTGGGTCAAACTCGCCGGCGTTGAGCCGCCGGCGAGGCCGAGACGGCGGAGGGCTTCGGATTTGGTCCTCCGGTGACCAAATCGACGACGGAGACGTGCTACGCGTAGCTGGGGCTCGTGCGCATCTAGTGGGGCAAGTGGGAGGAGCTAGGGTGGAGCGAGCTCGCCGGAATCGAGCTCGTGGCGGCGGCTGGAGTTCGGACGGAGAGGGAAAGAGGGCTACGGTGCACGGCAAGGCGAGGAAGTGCGTGCGTTAGGCTCCTGGGGACGCACTGAATGCGGTAGTGCGCTCGGACGCGTGCTTGCACGGCCGTAGCCACGACGGCGACATGGCCGGCGGCGAGGAGCTCTCGGGTGCGGTGGAAACGGCGGCTATAGAGGCCAAACGAGCACGGGAGCTAGGGGGAAAGGAAGAGGAGCTCATAGTGGAGTCGGAGAGGGGGTCAGCGAGCTCGGGGAGGACTTGAGGCTGGCGAATCGAATGACAGCGTCCGGCGGCCGTGGACGGGGAAGAAGGGCACCACGTCGTCTTGGGGTCGTCCGAGCTTGCGTGAGTCGACGGAGAGGTCCAGGGTGACGAGGCGGAGCGATTGGGCTCGTCGGAGGGGCGAGGGAGTGGCTGTGGTGGCAACTACGGCGATCGGCGGCGAGGTACGCGCTCGGCCATCGCGGGAGAGAGTGAGGGAGAGGAGGGGGAGAGTGAGAGAGGATGAGAGGGGGACGTGGGGGTCGCGTGGCACTCCTAGACGTCTCCAGGACGTCGGCAGAAGCAGGAGGTGGCCGGCGCGTGGCCGGCGCGCGGCGAGCACGGGCCCCTGCCTCCTGGCGCGAGGAGGACGATGACTGGCGAAGCCAGTAGGCTGGGCCGAGCGAGGTGGGCTGGCTAGCTCACGTAAGGCCCAGGTGGCTTCCTTCTCTCTTTTTTTTGTAAATTTGTTTCTGTTTTCTATTTAATTGCAACTGTTGGGCTTTATTAAAAATACTAAAACGTTTCCAAAAATCCTGAAAATAATTGTGGGCTCTGTTTAGATTATTTCCAACAGCAAACATTTATTTCCAGAATTATTTGGGCATTTAATTTATTTTATAGCATTTAAATGCCCAAATTCAAATACTTATGATTTAATTCAATGACCTTCTGTTGACCTAGAAAAATATGCACCAATTTTGCCAGAGGTTTTAACCCAAGACGAAGAGGGTGAACTTTTTAGAAGGGCATTTCAGGTTCATTGAAAATAATTTTAGTAAACCCTAGTTGTTTCCAGGGGGGTGTTGGGGGTTCTGTCATCCCCATTTCAAATTTAAGAGGAAAATAAACATGATGCACACTCTAATGCTTGAACTAGCTAGGGTGTGACAACTCACCCCCACTCAAAAGAATCTCGTCCCAAGATTTAGGATCCTCCGGGAAGAAGGTGGGGTACTCAAGTCGAAGACGATCCTCCCTTTCCCAAGTGGCTTCTTTCTCGGAATGGTGTGACCATTGAACCTTGAGAAACTTGATATTCTGACGTCGAGTGGTACGCTCGGCTTGGTCAAGGATACGAACGGGATATTCCCGATAGGAGAGGTTATCTTGTAGATCAAGCGTTTCATGGTCCACTCCACGGATAGGATCCGCGAAGCAACGCCTGAGTTGTGAAACGTGGAAGACATCGTGAACTCTGGAAAGATGCGGAGGTAGTTCCAATTGGTAGGCAACTTCCCCTCGTTTGGCAAGAATGCGAAAGGGTCCAATGTAACGAGGGGCCAATTTTCCTTTGATACCGAAACGATGGGTTCCCTTTAACGGAGTAACCCGAAGGTAAGCCTTCTCGTCGACTTCATAAGTCATAGGCTTATGTTTACGATCATATTGACTCTTTTGACGAGATTGGGCTTTTTTCAATTTCTCACGAATATCGTGAACCTGCTCTTCTGCTTCCTGAATCATATCCGGGCCAAAGGGTTGTCTTTCCCCGGTTTCTGACCAGTTAAGAGGCGTTCAACATTTTCGTCCATAGAGAACTTCGAAAGGAGCCTTGCCTAAGCTGGCTTGATAACTATTGTTATAAGCAAACTCTGCGAATGGAAGGCATTTCTCCCAACTCATTCCGAACGAGATGATAGAAGCTCGGAGCATATCTTCCAGAATTTGATTGACTCGTTCTACTTGACCACTTGATTGAGGATGGAAGGCGGTGCTAAAGGAGAGACGAGTTCCCATAGCATTTTGGAAACTTTACCAAAATCGAGAGGTGAAGAGACTCCCACGGTCTGAGTTAATTTCCAATGGAACACCATGAAGAGACACTATTCGGGAGATGTATAAATCAGCTAGCTGGCTAGCGGTGATACTCTCACGGACAGGTAGGAAATGGGCTACTTTGGAAAGACGGTCGATCACGACGAAGATGGCATTATTCCCTCTCTTGGTCCTGGGAAACCCAGTGATGAAATCCATACTGATTTTGTCCCATTTCCACTCGGGAATAGCCAAAGGCTGAAGGGTGCCAGCAGGCTGTTGATGCTCTGCTTTAACATGACGACAAACGTCGCAATTAGCAATGTATTGAGCGATTTCTCTCTTCATCCTAGTCCACCAAAACCTCTGGCGTAGGTCTTGATACATTTTAGTACTACCGGGATGAATGGTGAGAGGGTATTCATGAGCTTCCTTAAGGATCAGCCGCCTCAGGTTTCGTGCCTTTGGAACCACTAGGCGATTCCCAAAGTATACGACACCTTGATCATCAATGAAGAAACAATTCGCGACTCCTTTCTTAATGTTTCTCTTAATATGGGAGATTCCCGGATCTACCTTCTGTGCCTTGATGATCTGATCCGTAAGGGTAGGTTTCGCCACCAGGGTGGATAGGAATCCTTGAGGAACAATGTGAAGATTTAGCTTACGAAATTCCTCATGGAGAAATGGTTGACTTTGTTCTAACATCAGGTTGTTACAATAGGACTTACGGCTTAGCGCATCAGCCATGACATTGGCTTTACTCGGGGTGTAAGTTATTCCTAAGTCGTAATCCGAGATCAACTCAACCCAACGTCTTTTCCTGAGATTCAAATCTGGTTGGGTGAAGATATATTTCAAACTTTGGTGATCGGTGAAGATCTCGCAACGATTACTGAGAAGGTAATGTCGCCAAGTTTTAAGTGCATGGACTATAGCTGCAAGCTCTAGATCATGTGTGGGATAATTTTCCTCATGTGGGTGTAATTGCCGTGAAGCATAGGCAATTACCTGACGATCTTGCATGAGTATGCAACCTAGTCCTTGTCGCGAGGCGTCGCAATAGATAATAAAGTCCTTGGAGAAATCTGGTGGTACCAGTACGGGAGCAGATGTCAGGCGTCTTTTCAGTTCCTGAAAACTGAACTCGCACTGTGGAGTCCACTCGAACTTTTTATCTTTCTTGAGGAGTTCAGTTAGAGGTTTAGCAACCTTGGAGAAATTCTCGACGAAGCGGCGGCAATAGCTCGCTAAGCCAAGGAAGCTCCGAACTTGCTTAACCGTCTCAGGTGGAGTCCAATCAAGGACGGCTTGAACTCGCTCAGGATTGACAGCAATACCCTTGCCAGAGATCACATGGCCTAGATAGGTCACTTCTGGCAACCAAAATTCACACTTGGAGAATTGCGCATAAATACGATGCTCTCGAAGTTTCATCAATACCAGCCTTAGATGTTCGGCATGTTCCTCTTCATTCTTGGAGTAGATGAGTATGTCATTGATGTATACTACGACAAATTTGTCCAAGTACTCCATGAAAACCGAGTTCATTAACCGGGAGAAGGTGGCTGGGGCATTGGTTAAACCGAAGGACATCACGGTGTACTCGTATTGGCCATAACGAGTAACAAAGGCCGTTTTGGGAATGTCCCCGTTTCTGATTTTGATTTGATGGTAGCCCAACCTCAAATCCATCTTGGAAAAGACTGAGGATCCAGCGAGCTGACCATACAGATCATTAATCTTGGGAAGCGGGTATTTGTTCTTGATGGTGACCAGGTTGACAGGGCGGTAGTCCACAACCATTCGATCCGTTCCATCCTTCTTCTTAACGAAGAGGACGGGGCAAGCCCAAGGAGAGGAACTAGGACGGATGAAACCCTTTTTCAAGGACTCATCGAGTTGGTTCTTAAGCTCGGCTACTTCTAAGGGTGCCATCTTGTAGGGTCTTCTAGAAATTGGCACGGTTCCTGGAACAAGGTCTATCACAAACTCTACATCCTTGTCAGGTGGAACACCTGGCAGTTCTTCTGGAAAGACATCCGGAAAGTCTCGGACTATCGGAACATCCTCAAGGTCTAGAAGGGGGTTGGCATTTAAGGAGTAAAGCTGGCGCTTGGCCACTCGAGTTAAGACATTGACTGTCTTACCCGATGGGTGAGTAAGTTGAACGGTTCTAGTGGCACAATCGATCTTAGCATAATGAGTTGACATCCAGTCCATACCGAAGATGATGTTTATGTCCGAGGACTTGAGAGCTATTAAGGATGCAAGGAAGACAAGTCTATCGACAAGAATTTCGTTCCCATGGCTTACTCTAGAAGTTTGCCATCTAGAGCCAGGAGTTTGAATTTCCATGGTAGAGGGCATGTCACAGAATGTCGTGTTGTGCAATCGAGCATAGTTCTCGGATATGAATGAATGAGATGCTCCAGTATCGAAAAGAACAGATGCCGGATGGCAGTTAACAAGGAGCGTACCAAGGATGACGTTGGGATCCTCATGAGCCTCCTCAGCTGAAACATAGTTGACATGGCCACGTGCAGTGGTGGCCGGCTTGGCGTAGAATGTTTTTCCCGCGGGCTTACCACGACCAACGGACTTTCCATTTTGATTGGGGTTGTTGTTCTGGGGACACTCTCGGCTATAGTGACCCGGCTCTCCACACTTAAAGCATGTCACCACATTGGGGCGTGGAGCAGCATTAGCAGCGGGGCCACCATAGGGCTTGGGCGGTGCAAATTGCTGGTTGGGACGAGGTGCCTCAAAGGATGGCCTCGGGATGAACCTGGGTGGCAGTGCCGTGCTTGGAATCCACACCCGGCGCTTCTGAGTTCCAGAGCCGGATGAAGAGCCAAGATCACGGGAGTGCTTGCGTGAAGTGTCATAATCAGTCTGGCCCGTCTCAGCACTGATGGCTTTATTGACCAACTTCTGAAAAGAGGTGCACTCGTGCAGATGAAGATCGCGGCGAAGCTCAAGGCTAAGTCCCTTGCGGAACCTTGCTTGCTTTTTAGCATCAGTAGATACCTCTTCGGGAGCATAGCGTGCCAGATTTCCAAATTCACAACTATAAGCATCCACAGTCAGTCTTCCTTGGGTGAAGTTGCAGAACTCCTCCCTCTTGCGATCCATGAGACCTTCCGGAATGTGATGCTCACGGAAAGCCTCACTGAATTCAGCCCAAGTAGTGATTTGGCCGACCGAGCGCATAGCTTCGAAGTTTTCCCACCAAAGGCTAGCAAGGCCTTTGAGGTGATAGGCAGCATAGGTAACCTTGTCGGCTTCGGCTACGTTGGCAGAACGTAGCTTGTGAGTGATGCTGCGAAGCCAGTCATCCGCGTCGAGGGGTTCGACGGAATGGTTAAACTTTGGTGGGTACAGCTTGATAAAGTCATTGATTGACACCAAGTCATTTCGTGGGTGGCGTGCAGTGTTCTGCTCAATCCGCTCCAGCAGGCGGTTAGTCTCACGCTTGTTTCTTTCCGCCTCCAGCATTACTTCGGCCAGAGAAGGCGGGTGAGGCAGATTTTCACCTCTAGCTGCACTGGCTTCCCCCTGCTCCGAGGCAGCAGGGTTGCTACGGGAGTTGACCATCCTAGGAGAAAACAAGACAATGGTTTAGATAAGGATGGCTCAAACTTAGCAAGGAAGTGCAGAATGTAATGGATAACACGGAATGCAGAGATGTTCATCCGTATGTCATGGTAATATAAAGCTGCCATATATATACCAACGGTCATACACATCATACATAGTTTAGTACAAGCCCAGGCTACAGTACAACTATGATGAAAGACATTACATCTCATCGGAGGCATTCCAAGCTCCTATACATTATTTGTCTACACCTCCGGAATTGACTACACACTAAGTCGTATTCCACAAGTCACGCAGGACAGTGGAAATACAACTACTACAATACTAGTGGTACTACTACTAACTCAGACAGCTCCGTAGTAGTTCTCATAGAAGTCACCTCCGTAGCCTGGAAGTTCAACATGACCATCCGGGAACAGACGGTCCTAAGGAGCCTGTGGACCAAAGGGGTTAGGATGAGGTCTTGGACCAACTAGCCTGCGGGGACCACGGGGTGGGGTGATGCCTCCCACATCACGCCAATCCACCATGTCTGGCAGAGCTGATCTCACAGGATACAGATCCCTTGTATCCATACATCCAGCCTGCACCGCAGGTGCAAACCGAGTCAATGTGGCCCAATGATCAGCACGGGTATTGAAAAGCTCCAGCCTCAAGGCCCGATTCTCTCGGTCCTTATCTTCGAGCATCTCGGCAGTGGTACGAGTTAATGAGTCCTCCTGAGTGGAGTCAGCATAGATAGCCTGAAGATACCCTTGCGCTCCCGGAAGTGAAGCTGGCATGTAACGGAAGTCGGTGTTCCGAAGCAGGCCAGTCCGGACTCGCAAGATGGTCATCATGGAATAGGCAGCATCCTGCACAGCCATCTCAACAGTAACCCCAAGTCCATAGGAACAGTGAAGGGGCTCGGTAGATCCAGGATAAGAAGGAAGTATCCTGACGGTGCAGAGATATTGGCTTTGATTAAAGTCGCGGAACTGCTCTTCGACGGTGTATTCGGGATACCAATGGTAGCCCGTCTCGATCATTACCCGGACTAACATAGCAGTATGACCGGGCATGTCGAGGCACCGGGTCAGGCAAACCACTTGGTTTTGAACACGGTTGACCATCTGAAAGCACAACCACAATGGAAAGACATCAGAATTTCTAGGGAAAATTGGACAGCATAACAGCTGTAAATGCTCAGAAAAAGATTTGAGACATCCACAACAGTTCGCAATACCACTCAACAACATCATATCAAGAATCTGATCCAATTAGCAACATACTAAAATAGTAGAAACTAAATTCGGGCTTGTAACAACATTCCTATAAGCTACTACGGATTAGTAACACGTGAACCTGATAGAAGAGAGCCTAGTCCTTAACCCACGTTGAATGAGAAGAGAATGACTCAGATCAGAGGCATAGGGTAAAGGAGTAAAAGAGCCTTACGTTCCCTACCACAATCAATTCCCCTACATATAACTAAAGCATTTATAGACTCGACATCGACCAGTTTGGCTCAACGAACCTACAGGCAGTCCGGCTCTGATACCAACACTGTCAGGACCCCGATTCCAAGTCACATCGATCTAGCCGGTAACAACTCATATCACTTTGCGGCCTCACGCACGGTATCCCACAGGTGTCGCCTTACTATGGCCCGGGACCGTTTGCGCCTTTTGGCTCACGTATATGATAGTGTCGCTAGCATCCATATGACAGAGAACCCGGGCCGACATGGCTAGTCCTGAACCCAAAGCGGCACAGACCTATGGAGACAGGCATACATGTATCACATCGAGCATGTCGGTCATCAGCGAGTGATTCCGGGCTGTAGCACTGGGCTAACAGGACTCCGGGGGACCCGGGCTGTAGCAGGCTAGGCAGGACTCCGGAAATCACCGCGTGACATTTCCCCGAAGGGACAGACATAGGAACGAAGTGAAACACATGCCGGCCAGTCAAGTGTCCTGAACAGTAGTGCTGGGCTAGCAGGACTCCGGTGAACCGGGCTGTAGCGGACTACTATGGCTCGAGGAACACTAGACCACATTTCCCCATAAGAAAGGCTGCCAAGGATAAACAACTAGATTGTTGGATCCCACTCATACCAAGCATTTCAATCATACACACAATATGCCCGATATGAGTACATACAACATGGCATCACAACAAAACTCTACAACTCAAGTACTTTATTTAAAGGCTCCAGAGAGCCATACATAACATGTTCATACAGATAGGGGTCACATGACCCGGCACTCAAGTCATACACTCATACAAGCACATGCGGAAGCAACTAGTCTGAGTACAGACTCTAGAAAGAAAGAAGGATTCTCGAAGCCTGTCTATCTACATAGGGCCCACCATGGCCAGGATCACCACCTGGGTGGCTAGTCACTCGTCGACGTCAAGGTCTACGTAGAACCCATCGGAGGGGGCGGTGTTGTCGTCTGAAAACAGTAATTAAGCAAACATGAGTACAAAGGTACTCAGCAAGTCTTACATCAGAACCTACTATACATGCTTATTCTCAAGAAGGTGGTGGGGTTAATGCAGCAAGCCAGCTTTGACTCTTGGCTAAGCTATCCTACGGAACCTCACCAGTAAAATAGTTTTCGCACACGAGTCCACTACTCACCAACACAATACTCCACCGTGGATCCTCCCTCGTCATCCTACGAGAGGGCCATCCTCGATACTCACACTTATCCTGAGTCTTTTAGTAGTGTCCATTAACTTGTCTATGAACTGTATAGGCAACCAAGTAGTCTTTTACCGCGGACGTGGCTATTCGAATAGTTTTATACCCTGCAGGGGTGTACTTCTTCATACACGCTTTCACTACTTACCGCCGCTTACATGACATGTACTCGACAACCTTCAAGCGGAAGCCCAGCGAGGGTGTTGGCCACGGCCTACCTAAACACTTAAGTCTCTAGTCCAGGTTTATCGCCTATCCAGGTTCCATCCGCAGGGAGTCCGGCCGAGGTTTCCACATACGGCCCCGAACGATGTGAACAGGGTCCCGAGACGCCAAACGGGCGCACGGCATACCCGGCCATGGTGTATCTACCGCAACATAGCCCACCCCTAGGGTCAGCGCTACCCACGGTCGCCAACACATATCCTACAAACACCAGAAACTATTTGCAACTCCTGGACAGAGTACTAAGGTGGTTAAGAAGCCGAGAGGATCCATTGGTTTCGGGCCCAATGTATGGTAGTAACTGCATCTTAAATCACACATACAGATCTCAGTTCTTAGGGACGGCCTCAATGAAACAACCCACCATGTACTCCTACATGGCCTCTCACCGATACCTTTACCAAAACATGTTCAACACATCCCTCACATTACCGACATAAGCATTTCACTCTAGCCCATCACCTAGATGAACCAGACCTGACACAACTCTAAGCATAGCAGGCATGGCAAGGTAGGAATCACATACATGGCTCAATCAACTCCTACACATGCTAGTGGGTTTCATCTAGTTACTGTGGCAATGACAGGTCATGCAGAGGATAAGGGTTCAACTACCGTAGCACACAGCAGTTTGAATCGCGTGGTCTTAATGCAGTAAACAAGAGCAGAAGCGAGAACATGGGTTTGTATCGGAATGATCAATGGTTGCTTGCCTGATGGAGTGGTAGTGGGATACTGCCCTTCAGTTGGATACTCGTGAATATCCTCGGAGGCAGAACCTACCACGAAGAACGCATCGGAACACAATCAACACATGACGATATGCAACAATATGATGCATGCTATGACATGGCAATATGAATGTGTCTTGGCCTAATGCAAGTTATAGTAGAAAGTAATGAACTCATTTGAATCAAAGATTCAAATATTAGCTCATTAAACATGGCCTTAATAGTGCATTTCCTTATTCTGCTTAAACAGCAAGGTAAACTTGTTTTTTCATGCATGAAACCATTACAGATGGATAGATTGAATTTTTCTGATCATTTTTCATATATAAATCTTTGCATTTGGAGCTATGGTTGATTTTCTATGATTTTTAGAAGTTTTGACTATTTTCTGGAATTTCCTGAATAAAAATAAATCCAGAAAATGCATTACTGCGTCAGCATTGCGTCATGCTGACCTCAGCAGGTCAAAGGCGCCAGCCCAGGTCAAACCTGACTGGTGGGCCCCTTCTGTCCGCCTCTCAGCTAATTAACAGGATTATATTAACACTAATTAGCTGTCAGTGGGGCCTGGGCCCACATGTCAGTGGCTGATTTAATTAGATTTAATTAAAACTAATCCTAATTTAGTTAGCAGACCGGCCCCACCTGTCATAGACTCAGGGAGGGTCTACCTGGGCCCACCCATGGGTCAAACTGGGTCAAACTCGCCGGCGTTGAGCCGCCGGCCAGGCCTAGACGGCGGAGGGCTTCGGATTTGGTCCTCCGGTGACCAAATCGACGGCGGAGACGTGCTACGCGTAGCTGGGGCTCGTGCGCATCTAGTGGGGCAAGTGGGAGGAGCTGGGGTGGAGCGAGCTCGCCGGAATCGAGCTCGTGGCGGCGGCCGGAGTTCGGACGGAGAGGGAAAGAGGGCTACGGTGCACGGCAAGGCGAGGAAGTGCGTGTGTTAGGCTCCTGGGGACGCACTGAATGCGGTGGTGTGCTCGGACGCGTGCTTGCACGGCCGTAGCCACGACAGCGACATGGCCGGCGGCGAGGAGCTCTCGGGTGCGGTGGAAACGGCGGCTACAGAGGCCAAACGAGCACGTGAGCTAGGGGAAGAAGGGCACCACGTCGTCTTGGGGTCGTCCGAGCTTGCGTGAGTCGACGGAGAGGTCCAAGGTGACGAGGCAGAGCGATTGGGGTCGTCGGAGGGGCGAGGGAGTGGCTTTGGTGGCAACTACGGCGATCGGCGGCGAGGTACGCGTTGGGCCATCACGGGAGAGAGTGAGGGAGACGAGGGGGAGAGTGAGAGAAGATGAGAGGGGGACGTGGGGGTCGCGTGGCACTCCTGGACGTCTCCAGGACGTCGGCAGAAGCAGGAGGTGGCCGGCGCGTGGCCGGCGCGCGACGAGCATGCGCCCCTGCCTCCTGGCGCGACGAGGACGACGACTGGCGAAGCCAGTAGGCTGGGCCGAGCCAGGTGGGCTGGCCAGCTCAGGTAAGGCCCAAGTGGCTTCCTTCTCTCTTTTTTTTGTAAATTTGTTTCTTTTTTCTATTTAATTGCAACTGTTGGGCTTTATTAAAAATACTAAAACGTTTCCAAAAATCCTGAAAATAATTGTGGGCTCTGTTTAGATTATTTCCAACAGCAAACATTTATTTCTAGAATTATTTGGGCATTTAATTTATTTTATAGCATTTAAATGCCCAAATTCAAATACTTATGATTTAATTCAATGACCTTCTGTTGACCTAGAAAAATGTGCACCAATTTTGCCAGAGGTTTTAACCCAAGACGAAGAGGGTGAACTTTTTAGAAGGGCATTTCAGGTTCATTGAAAATAATTTTAGTAAACCCTAGTTGTTTCCAGGGGGGTGTTGGGGGTTCTGTCATCCCCATTTCAAATTTAAGAGGAAAATAAACATGATGCACACTCTAATGCTTGAACTAGCTAGGGTGTGACACATTTTTAGGGGTTGACTTTCTCTGTAAATATCAAACTCCTCATAGACTTATAGACCTATGTACACTCACAAATGCATTAGTCCCTTAACCTATAAGTCTTCAATACACCAAAATCACTAAGGGGCACTAGATGCACTTACAACTTGTAAGTGCATCTAGTGCCACCCCTAGTTGGTTTTGGAGTATTGACAACAAACCTAGTTGAGGGACTAATGTGTTTGTGAGAATTGCAGGATAACACAGGTAGAAGTCCCTCATTGATTCGGTTTTCCTACCAGAGATGACCCCTAAAAATGTATGAAGACATTGAGGTCAAAGGTGGTATATGAAGATACTCACATTGAAGACTATGACAAGAGAAGACACCACATGAAGCCTATGGAGCTCGAAGACTTAGATCTTTCATAGTTCTCTTTCTTCTGTGTTGAGTCATAGGAACCACCGTACTGTTAAGTGGGGTCCAAGAGAACCAGTCAGAATGACTGAAGTGATGCTTAAACAAAACCTATGTCTTCGAGTGAAGACTTTGAGAGCGAATCTTGTCCAGAGTCGGGCAAGTCAGATTTGCTTGAAGCCCAAGTAAAGTTGTCGTGTGAGTTTGAAATCTGACCGTTGGAACACGTGTCAGTTCCTTAGTGACACAGGGTCATTTTGGACAAATCAGGTCGGATTGCCAAGTGGCTATAAATAGCCCACCCCCTACAACCATAAACGGTTGGCTGCTCAGATTCATAGTACGGCTTTTTTCATTTGAGAGCAACCCACCTTGAAGCCTTTGAGAGAGAATTCCTTGCGAGGATAAAGCCCTAACCACCCAGAGCCAAAGAGAATTAGGCATCACTTAAGTCTTCTTGTCTGTGTGATCTGAAGACTTATTACACTTGAGGACTGTGCATCCTCCAGCCGGTTAGGCGTCGCGTTCTGAGCATCCAAGAGACATTGTGGATTGCCGGTGAACGAAGTCTGTGAAGGTTTGGGAGTCTACCTTGAAGACTTACCAGAGTGATTGGGCGAGGTCTGTGTGACCTTAGCTCAAGGGGAATACGGTGAGGACTGGGTGTCCTGAGCTACGTGTTCAGGACTGGGTGTCCGGGACTGTGTGTCCTAAGGTTTAAATACCTAGCCGCCCTAACCAGACGTACAGTTGTCACAGCAACTGGAACTGGTCCAACAAATCATTGTCTTTAGCGAATCACTGGTTTCATCTTCCCTTACCTTTACTTACTGTTACTCCTTGTGAAGTCATTGTATGTTCGCACTATCTTTTGTCTTCACTGAGTGACAGCGTATTCTGTGTGGCTTCACAATATCTTCCTACCTGATCCTTACTACATTGCTGCTATTAGTCATTGTGCTTTCACTCTATTGAATACTGGACTATGGCTTGCCTAGTGTAGTCTACCTTCCGCTGCAGGGTAATAGGTTTATTTCTATCGTTTGTCTTCATAACTTCCACGTTTTGAAGACTTTCATAAAAATCGCCTATTCACCCCCCCTCTAGTCGATATAACGCACTTTCAATTGGTATCAGAGCAAGGTGCTCCCTTGTTCTGTGTGATTCGGTTTAACCACCTGGAGTTTTAACTATGTCGACTGCAGGGATAATTTAAGTCTCCGCTGCGTGCCCCGTCTTTGATGGAACTGAATATCCCTACTGGGAGAATAAGATGCGCATGCATCTTGAAGCCATTGACGTCGACCTATGGTATGTCGTCAAGAACGGCGTTCCCAAGGCTGGAGAAGGTGTCACTGCTGCTGATGTGAAGAAGTTTGTTCAACTGGACTCTACTGCCAAGAATATCATCTGTGGTCATCTGACCAAAGGATAGTATGGCCGTGTGAGTGCTTTGGAAACATCTAAGCTGGTCTGGGACTGGCTCTCCAAGGTCAATGAAGGCGTCTCAACCCAGAGAGATCAGATAATCAGTGTCCTTCGCAACCTCTTCAACCGCTTCAAGCGAAATGACAATGAGAATGTCCAGCTCACATTTGACCGACTCACTGACATCACAAATGAGCTTCAAGCCCTCGGCGCTACTGAGATCACCAAACATGAAGTCGTCAAGACACTACTGAGATCACTTGATAGTTCGTTTGACACCCTAGCCCTGATGATTCAAGAACGTCCTGATTTCAAGACACTCGATCCGTCTGACATACTTGAGAGGCTCAACACACATGAGTTTCAGCTTTCTGAGAAAAGAGACATCTACGGTCCAAACTATGGGCGAACTCGTGCCTTGAAGGCAAAAGTTGTCTCCTCATCTGAAGAAGAATCTGACAGCAGTTCGGATGATCCTGAAGACATTGGAAAGGAACTTGCTATACTTGTTAAGAAGTTCCAAAAATTCACCAAGAAGAAAGGTTTCAGAAAGTCTTACCGATCAAGCTCAAGGAAAGATGAAGCTTCTGCTCACGACTACAAGAAGAAAACATGTCACAAGTGCAAGAAACCTGGCCACTTCATCTCTGAGTGTCCACAGTGGGACAATGAGAACAAAAAGAAGAAGAAGAGCAAGGAATATGACTCTGACAACAAGAAGAAGAAGAAATACTCAAAGTATTCTTCCAAGTCTTCATCACACAAGAAGAGCTCATCTGGCAAGGCACGTGCGTTTGTTGGCAAGGAAATGGATTCAGAGGAGGAGTCCACTTCTGAGGAGGCGGAGGTGGAGTCTGAGGAGGAGTCCGATTCAGGCGTCGCAAGTCTGGCTACAGCATACGTTGCCAAGTCCATCTTCAACACTAAAGACAATGACTTCATCACCGACACCGATGCAAATGACAAGGACTACTCCGCTTCTACCTACTGCTTCATGGCGCGCGGTGCCAAGGTAAACACACGCACTACTCACTATCAAACATCTAGTGACGATGACTCTGATTGTGGTTCAAAACCCAGCTACAAAACACTTGCTAAAATTGAAACTGAACAACAGAAAGCTATGGAACATATTCAAAAACTGTTAGACAGAAGCGATGATCTGTTAGGTGCTGAAATGACTCGATCTGAATCCTTAATTGAAGACATAAAAAATCTTCACGTTAAGTATGAGGAACTTGAAAGTCGTCATGAAACTCTCTCAACAACTCATGAAAAGCTTTCCTATGATTATCTTCAAAGGAAGCAAGATCTTGAGAAATTGAGAGCGGCTCATGAAGATCTTCAAAAGGAAAACGAGTCACTTCGCCCCGAACAGATCAGCACCGCTCAGGAAGGATTTGACCACCATGTCTTAAATGCATTGAGCGTGATAATGCTACTACTGTTGCTGAATGTTCTACTGCTGCTACTGTTGCAATATCTTTAACTGTTGATGTGGGAACTAACCCCTCTGCTGAGGATTCCACTGCTATTGCTGATGAGAATGCTAGATTGAAGACATTACTTGAAACAGGGATGTACAAAAGTCTTAAAGGGCATCAGACACTATGTGATGTCCTCAAAAAGCAGATTTTGAACCAAAACCCGAGGAAAGAGGGTGTTGGGTTCGTAAGGAAAATGAATGTTGATGGCTCTTACTGGAAACCTGAGCAGTACCCCAAAGCCACATGGGTTGCTGCAAAGGAATTTTTAGCAGATCCATCCACTCTATCTGGGTTCACTTGTGCTAACCCCATTGTCATTGATGAATCCTTTGAAGCAAACTATAAACTGTTTAAGAATCAGAATGGTGAAGTGTTTGCCAGGTACATTGGTACTAACTGCAGGAATGGACCGCCTATGAAGAAGATCTGGGTTCCGAAAAGGTTTCTGGAGAATCTTCCTGTAAATGTCATCACGGCACCTCACGTGAAGAAGAGAAACCTCAGACCAAAGGCTTCATACGGTCCAAAGGCTTCATATAGACAGAGGACTCACCTGAGTCGCACTAACGCAAATGTTTTGCAGGGAAACCATACTCAGGCATATGAATATGAGAGCGGTTCATCAAACCGCCATGTTCATAAGACCAAGAACTATTCTGCTTATTCTTATGAGTACTATTGTCTGCCTGCAAGACTGTTTGCAAGGGCTCCAAAGCCAAAGTTCTCAGATGCTGCACTTAGACTTATTGCTTCTAAGCCACCCTTGAAGATGTGGGTGGCTAAGAAAGCTTAACTCTCTTTTGCAGGGAAAGGTCTCCAGCAGAAAACCAAAATCGCCTGACGCTATTGCTGGGGACCTTAAACATCTTGTAGGGCGCAAGATCAAATGCACGAATGGTCTTACTATGTACTTCGTTCCTGAATCGCTTGCTACTCTCCCTATTAGTCCTAATCTGGATCTAAGCTTTCATAACCCACTGGTTCGTCAAATGTTTTTGCTTCACAATGCTCTTCGTGAAGCCTATCCCCCTAACTGCACTGTAGGGTACGACACCAGCGTCTTCATAATGGATTATTGATAGTGGGTGTACAAATCACATGACTAGCAAAAGAAGCCTTCTTATGGACTCAACCTTACGTCCATCCGACAAGAGCCACATCACATTTGCTGACACTGGTAAAAGTAAGGTATTGGGTCTAGGTCGAGTTGCAATCTCAAGGGATCAACACATGGATAAAGTCATGCTTGTTGAATCCCTTGGCTTCAACTTAATGTCTGTCTCAATGCTTTGCGATTTAAACATGATCATAATATTTGGAAAATATCATTGCCTTGTTCTAATGGAATCTGACAAGTCTCTAGTATTTGAAGGGTATCGAAAAGATGATTTGTACGTGGTAGATTTCTCAGCAGGACCATAGCTTGCCATATGTCTTCTAGCAAAAGCTTCAGAATGCTGGCTCTGGCATCGGAGGCTTGGGCATGCTGGCATGAGGAACCTCCACACCCTGGCAAAGAAGAAGCATGTCATAGGCATCGAGGGCGTCAAGTTCAAGAAAGATCACTTATGCGGTGCCTGTGAGGCAGGAAATATGACGAGGGCCAAACATCCCTCGAAGACAATCATGACCACTACTCGACCCTTCGAACTGCTTCACATGGATCTTTTCGGTCCCACTCATTACTCAACTCTTACTACTACTGCTTGTCTCTATGGCTTTGTCATTGTTGATGATTATTCTAGATATACTTGGGTGCACATAATCCTTTACAAGACTGAAGTGCAGGATGTCTTCAGACGCTTCGCCAATCGAGCAATGAACAACTATGGCGCCAAGATAAAGCATATCATAAGTGACAATGGCACTGAATTCAAGAACACTGGCCTTGATACATATCTTGATACCTTGGGCATCACACATGAATTCTCAGCCCCGTACACGCCACAGCAGAATGGGGTCGTCGAACGCAAGAACAGAACACTCATTGAGATGGCCAGAACGATGCTAGATGAATACAAGACTCCAAGAAAATTCTGGCCTAAAGCCATTGATACTGCATGTCATACAATCAATCGTGTTTATCTTCACAAGCTTCTGAACAAGACATCTTATGAGCTCCTTACTGGCAAGAAGCCAAATTTCAGTTACTTCAGAGTATTTGGCGCCAAGTGCTGGATCAAGGACCCACATCACACCTCAAAGTTTGCACCAAAAGCACATGAGGGTTTTATGCTTGGATATGGAAAGGATTCGCACTCCTACAGAGTCTTCAATCTCTTTCATTACAAAGTGGTTGAAACAGTGGATGTGCGGTTCGATGAGACCAACGGTTCACAAAGAGAGCAACTGCCAAATGTGCTAGATGAAGTTCCATCCAGTGAATCAATCAAGCTAATGGGAACTGGAGAAATTATACCTTCTGAAGCTCATCCTGAAGAAGAACTTATCATCTCAGCACCTGATCAACATGAAGACAATGCTCAGCCTGAAGACATTCCTTCTAACAACGACAATGATCAGCAAGAGCAAAATCTTCGCCCTGTACATCCTCGCGTTGCCAATGAAGTGCAAATTGAAAGAATAATTGATAGCATCAATGCACCTGGTCCACTCACTCGTTCAAGGGCAACTCAGCTAGCAAATTTCTGTGGGCACTATGCATTTGTCTCAATAACAGAACCCAAGAAAGTTGAAGAAGCCTTCATGGAACCTGAATGGATTCAAGCTATGCAAGACGAGCTTCAACAGTTTGAGCTGAATAATGTATGGGAAATGGTCAAGCGTCCCGATCCTCGGAAGCACAACATAATAGGCACCAAATGGATATACCGCAACATGCAAGATGAGCATGGTCAAGTTGTCAGAAACAAAGCTCGTCTCGTTTCTCAAGGATATACTCAAGTGGAAGGCATTGACTTTGATGAAACATTTGCTCTTGTGGCTAGACTTGAAGCCATACGCATACTGCTGGCCTATGCAAATCATCACAACATACTTCTTTATCAAATGGATGTGAAGAGCGCCTTCCTCAATGGCAAGATTGAAGAAGAAGTGTATGTTGCACAACCTCCTGGCTTTGAAGATCCAAAACATCCTGACATGGTATACAAGCTCAACAAGGCACTGTATGGCCTCAAACAAGCCCCTCGGGCCTGGTATGAGACACTCAAATACTTCCTGAAGAGCAAAGGCTTCATACCTTGTTCTCTCGACCCCACTCTCTTCACGAAGACATATGATGGTGAACTGTTTGTGTGCCAAATATATGTGGATGACATTATCTTCGGCTGCACCAATCAGAAGTACAGTGAAGAGTTTGGATATATGATGCAAGAGCAATATCAAATGTCTATGATGGGAGAGCTGAAGTTCTTTCTCAGTCTTCAAATACGACAGCAACGCAACGGCATCTTCATATCTCAGGAGAAGTATCTCAAAGATTGCCTGAAGAAGTTCGGTATGCAAGACTGCAAAGGCTTCATGACGCCAATGCCAGCCAAGCATCATCTGGGTCCTGACGACAATGGTAAAGAGTTCGATCAAAAGGTATACCACTCCATGATTGGTTCCTTACTTTATCTATGTGCATCTAGGCCAGATATTATGCTTAGTGTTCGCATGTGTGCTCGACTCCAAGCGGCACCAAAGGAGTCGCATCACTTAGCTGTGAAGCGAATTCTTCGATAATTGGCTCACACCCCAACTCTAGGATTATGGTATCCAAAGGGCTCAGAGTTTGATCTGGTTGGATTCTTGGATGCTGATTATGCTGGTGACAAAGTTGATCGCAAGTCTACATTAGGCACATGTCACTTTCTGGGAAGATCACTTGTATGTTGGTCTTCAAAGAAGCAGAACTGTGTATCTCTCTCCACTGCTGAATCTGAATACATTGCTGCTGGATCTTGCTGCGCTCAGCTTCTGTGGATGAAGCAAACGCTCAAGGACTATGGCATTCATCTGAAGCAAGTGCCACTCTACTGCGACAACGAAAGCACCATCAAGATTGCCAACAACCCAGTTCAGCACTCGAAGACAAAGCACATTGAAATTCGTCATCACTTTCTCAGAGATCATGTTGTGAAGGAAGATATTGATATCATACACGTCAACACTGAAGAGCAATTGGCAGATATCTTCACCAAGCCCTTGGATGAGAAGAGATTTTGCAAGTTACGGTGTGAGCTAAATATCCTGGAATCCTCAAATGTCCTGTGATCAGGCACACATCCTAACCCTTATACATATTGATGACTTAGATGTGCAACACACGAAGTAAAGTATATCTTCAATCAATGAAGACATACATTCTAAGTGTGAATACATTAATGTGGAATTTGACTTCGGAGTGCCACGATAATTGTGCGCCGTGTCTGGGTCTAATACTTCCTATACGGTGGGTAACGCCACCACCAAATGTTCTATTTTGAAGTGTTTCACTCATGGCGTTACCTTGCTATGTCTGCACATTTGGTTTGGCTTCAATCTCAACATGTCTTCATGATTATCTTCACTATGTTGATTATATATATATACTAGTGTTCTATCCTCTACAACATTCACTTATAGCTATGTCTTCTTGTTGAATCTTTTGAACTAAGTGAATGTGATCGGACCCTAACCTCTCTATGCTATCTATCTCAAACTCTATCTCTCCAAATCATATGCATTCTATTGAAACTGCCGAATGTCTTCTCCGCGTCCTTGTCAGCAGAAGATACAAAGACAAACCTTAAGTCCACTTTCAATGCTCATTCCTCCACATGAAACCCGGAGAAGTAGGAACGACCACCCGACAATCCAGGCGTGCGTGGGAGATGGAACAAACCCCAAAATTCTGAATGATGGCCACGTGTTCCTCGGATGCGAATCGCCAGGGGCACCTGTGTAATAACGCAGTGCCGCCCCTGTACCTATAAATACACACTTCACGGTGGTCATTATCTCTTCTTCCACTCTCGCACGAACCCTAGCGCCACCGCTAGCCCTCGACGACGCCGGCGACGAAGCGCTTCGCTGCCGCAACCTCTCCGACGCCGTCTTCACGCCGACCGCGGACATCTCCTCTTCGCCGTCGCTGTAGGTGTCCTCCGTCGCCATGTTAGGGCACGGAAGATCGAACTGCTCGGCCTCATCTTCCACTCCGTCTAGCAGTTCTTAGTGTGGTAAATAAAACTTCCTTTTTACGGCACTATTGATCCTATGGCTTTGTCACTTTCTACCACAAGCAGTTTCTATTCACACAAGTTAGATCTCTCTCATACTGCATCTCATAACATGCCTAGTATATTCACTTATGCTTCACAAAGTAGTTAGATTCCTCACTTGTACTGATCTCTGGATTCGTACAAATCTGGAACCAACTCCTTATCTATGAGTGAATGTCTTCGCACGATGAGGTCAATGTCTTCTAAACTGATTTATATTCAAAATCTTCTGAGAATGCATATGACCTCTTCCCCTTCCCTCGCACCTTAATGCTGTCACAGGTACATGTCCGTGGGAGAATCCCTTGGTTCTCATAGTCTGCATTCATTTGCAGAATTCTTACAGCATCATATAAATTCTCCCGAAGCAAGTTCCTGTTTGTCCAGCAAGCGAATATCTTTGAAGCCTTTGAACGTGTTGAAGCCTTTCAGTTTAAAGTTCATGGCTTCAGAGAAATCAGCAAGGAAGGGTGGCAGAAAGCGTCATGGAGAAACATTTAGAGATCTGCCAGATGACCTCTCAGAACTGTACAAGACAGATCCTGAAGAGGATTACAATCAGCGCAAGACCCGAATCCAATGGATTCGAAGATATTGGGCAGAACAATGGTTCAAATACCGATTTGTAACCCAGGAATATGCTGAGAAAAATGCCATCAAGAGACCGTGGGGAGACATCCTATACAAGAATCTTCAACCCAGGTCCAGAGATGAAGCCATTGAACAAGGCTTCTATCCCTGCATGGTCCGTGGGCCACAGCCTGCTGATGCACACCCATCGTCACTACTATGGTATCGTGACGACATTCTGTTCAAGCGCAACTTCCAGTTTGCCCAGAACTCAGCGAAGCAAAACAAGAAGACATTGGGACTAGACTTCAACCCTGGTCCCTCAGCTCCAAGGGCTGATGGCACACGAGATGCAGAACCCAATGTCGTCGGTCCTTTCTACAACCTTGAAGGCCTCATCACCCATATCTTGGTTCAAGGGACTGCAGTGAATGAGCCTGCAGCTGACGCTGAATCAGATGAAGCGCCTGCAACGCCGAAGCCAAAGAAGTTGAAGAAGCCTAAAGCTTCAAAGCCTGCCCCTTCACCAAAAATCTCATGGGCGAAGCCACTGGCAACTGCACCTCCTGAAGACAGTGTGCAGTTCGAAGATTTATCACGCATCTCCAAGCCCCAGAAGGTCAAGATGCCTCTGCCACACACCGGCCAAGAGCTAACAGCTGCTGCCATTCTGCGCAATGATGCCATTGATCTGTCAAGTGATGAAGATCTTGCAGATGACGCTCTTGAGCAACTCATCAAGAGCAAAGAAGAAGTAGAAATCTTCAATGATCTGCCTCTCTTTGATGTAACAGTCATTCACAACTTCATTGATGAATGGTTTGACACGCCAAACATCAGCTTCGACGATCTCCAACTACCCATTGGCCTCAGTGTCGCCTTCCATGGCGCCATTGCTTCAGAGTTAGCTATCGCCCAGCGCATTGTTGAACTGAAGCAGAAGATTGACTTTGAGAAATCTCAGTTCAAGAAGCATATGGCCAATCTCAGCGTGCAAGACGTGAAGAATTTCAAGATTATGCTGCACGAGCTCAAGGAAGCCTTTCTAAAGAAACATGCAGAAGCTCAGGGTTCTCGTGAGCGCATGAAGGTCCTGGCTGATAGGTGTGTGCAAGCCTACAATGAGGCTGAGAAGCGCAAGGCCCTTGGGCGTCCTGGCATCGACCCCAGGATGGCTGCCAAGAAGCAGAAGAAGCCCGCTATGGCTGAACCTGAAGCACCGAGGTAGGAGGCAGATCCCCTTGTCTTCCCAACTAGCATGACTGGCCCGAAGCCAAAGGCCAGGTCAACCGCTTCAGAACTGAAGAAGACCAGGACTGCTGAGGCTGAAGCAAGGAAGAGAAAACATCCTGAAGCCTCTGCTACTGCCCCCGCCAAGAAGAAAAGAATAACCAAGAAGGAATGGGCTGCTCCCACAGAGCCCTTGATTGTTGAACCCATTTCCATGGTTCACCCTGACGCCGATCCACAAGAACGTCAACTGACTGTCCATGAGCCTGCTTTCACAGAGGCTCATGAAGCTGAAGACTTTCCAGTAGCTGATCCCCTCGCTGCTGAGGACATTGGTCACCATGACCATGTTGAAGATGATGCAACCCTTCCTCAGCTAGAGCACCAACAGGTATCATCGCCTGTGCTCACGCACAGTGAACTCATCAGCATTGGTCGTCCACTGACACCAATAGCACAGGATGCTTCATGGGCGGATCGCCCACAAGAGGAAGAAGACTCTAAGGCCCAGCCAACACAAACTCCACAGGCGTCGCCGCGTTGCGCAGGCTTCACAAAGGTCCAAGGCCTCAAGTCTCTACGTCTGAAGCTAAAACTGCTGAAGACATTCCGGCTGCATCAGCCGATGAAGAAGAAGTACCACAAGCTGCTACTCCCCTGTCCCACCAAGAAGCAGTTCTCGAGGAGAACGTGATCGTAAGCGACCCTCCAGCTCGTCAAGTGGAGGTTGAAAATCTTGCGGCTACCACCACCAACACCACTGAAGCCACTGACGCTGTCATGGCTGAAGCAAATGTGGAGCCCTCACCAACAAAAGCACCAGAAGTCAGCGAAGCCACTGATCCCCCTGCTTCTGTTCCTGCGTCTGCTGCCGTTCCCCAATTCGACTATCATGTTGAGCACATGCCTCAGGTACAGAAGCCAATCCCAAGATTGCCAAGGTTCCGAGGTCCTGCATCAGCACCTATCTCCTTCAATATCAATGGCTTTAGAGCAGACAACACATTCTTCAACAGCTCCAGGAACCCCTACTCCAGGGAAAGAATATCATCTGATCAGTTCTGGAGTTATCTGCAGCGAAGCTATTACTCATGCGTTCTTTACAACCAAGGTCACATCTTCCCACACAAGCGCCTTGACATTGAAGCAATAGCTGGTCTGCCCTGTCTGGAAGAAGCTCTGGATTGCTTCAAAGAGGTTGGACTGCTGCCGTTCGTCACTGACCAAGAGCATTGGAATGAAGAGTTGCTGCTCCAATTCTATGCCACACTTCACATCTGCGGGTATAGCAAAGATCCGAAGACTTGGGTCCTGGAGTGGATGACAGGAAACGTTCATCACGAAGCCAAAGCCTTTGACATCATTGAGCTCACTGGTTTGCCCACTCCTGGCGATCTCTACGAGCATGGCTGCCAGCTTCATAGTGAAGCTATTAAGAGCATCTTTCAGAAGACTGAACCTAATATGAATCAGATGCTCAGTATGATGAAGCCATTGCCCCAAGATGCTGCTTATCCCACGGAGTTCTTCGTTGAAGACCTTGAGTATCTGCCAAGAACCATTTATCACATCATAAGGCGAACTCTCTGGCCAATCAAAGGACATTCTCCCCATGCCAAGCTGGAAGGTGCAATGAAGACTTTGGTCTTCTACATTCTTCATGGAAAATGCTTCAATACACAGGATTTCTTCATTCGCCAACTTGCTGCATCTGGCTCTGATCTGTTTGGTTTGAAGTTCTATGCCCCTTGGGTGATGCGGCTGATCAAACTTCACTCCGCTATCTCATATCAGCCCTCGGCCCGCAACCATCGGATCTTTTTGCCTGATGTGGATATGTCTATTGAAGCCATCTATCCTGAGCCTGCCTAGGAACCTCTCAGTCTTCAGAATGCAGAGCATCAAAGTTTCACTCAGAACGTTGATGGTGTTGAAGCCGTAACTCGTGTGTATCCTTTGGCTGGCACTACACGTGCACCGCATCCTACTCTCACTGAAGCCACTGACAGTACAACTGCTCCATGACCCAAGAAGCGCACTCGTGTTCTCAACGACCGAGAGCTTCTTGTGGCTCTTCATCAGAAATAGGATAGGCATCATGACTGGCTGAAGCGTCAGATGCAAAGCCTCTTGGTGGATGTTAATCGCATTCGCAATCTTGCCACCAAGAATGGTTTTGTTGCCCATGAAACCTCTCGCTGCACATGGAAAGGGCTAACACTGATGTGTTCTGAAGATGATCTTCAAGAGGATGGCT